>NC_047034.1:118332907-123332907 GCF_011762595.2 Tursiops truncatus
CCCAAACACCAGAACATTTAAAACCAAAATGCTTCCTGGACTCATCTCAAGCCATATAATTTCTAAAACACAAAACATTTTGAAAAACATCAGATTTCACAAATTTGTAAAATTCTGATAATTTCAAAAAAGACTTAAGGAGATTTAAATATATACAATATAACTATCTATCTCTCTCACTAGAAAATTAGATCCTCAAGGGCAGGATCTAATTTTTTTCTGTATTGATCAATACAGTATCTCAATACCTTGAATAATGCCTAGCATATAGTATGAACTCAATAATAAATAGTTATTGAATTAGAGATTTTTTTTAAAGTTAGAATATGGGAAAAAGGAAAGTGAGACTAGACATAGCAAGATAAAATCAGAAATTGGTTTACTATGTAATAAAATATAATCTGTCAGGACCTTTACATTTTCTAGAGACGGCCATAAATTTGGCCCTGAGTTTTCTAGCAAACATCCCTAAAAGGAAAAACGAATGAAACATGAATAAAAAGAAACCAATTGCTTGGAAGAAGCACAACAATTCTTAGTACTTCTATTTTGTTATATACAATAATCTCATTATATTTTTATTTGTAAAGTGCAGTCTACCTTTAATATCTATCTTAAAAGAAAGTATAGAATAATACAGCATAGGAAACTGCACTAGGCAAGTTTCTAGGACACATTAGCACTGATCTCAACTCTGCCTCTTAAGTATGTAACCTTGAGCAAATCATTTCACTTGGATTTCAGTTTCAGTGTTCAGCAAACAGACCACAAAAAATGTGTAGGGTATCTTCCACTTTTAACATTCTATGGCCTAAAAGGGAAAGTACCCCTCTTACATACATTAGCAACATGCTTCCATTTTGAAGAGGCTTTGGTACAAAAGAGAGATTCTCATGGCTTTTAATAAAACATACAAATACATATGATTGGTTTAGAAGTTTGCATAACTTGGTCAACTCAAAGTAGCCTTTCCAGTTCAGGTTATGTCACCCTTAGTCTAATATCTGACAAGATAATCTGAACCTTTACCCATTTGGAAGAAAATTGATGTAACTCTTAATTAACTTCCATAATCCCTCCTTTGCCTTAGATATAGACATCATTTAGTCATTAATAGGTTTTCTTTTTTACAAATTCACTTTGAAAAAAAAGAGTTTTACATTTGTAAAACTGCATCTCCTCTTCCTTTTCTCAGAGTTATAATCTTAAATCATGCTTCCTTAGCTCTCACTAGGACTACTTTAATGACTTCATTTCTTTCCTTCTTTGATTTACTAAATTTTAAACTCTTTTCTCTTTAGTCTACTTTAAATGCTACTGCTTAAATTATATCCATGCATTCAGATTACTATGCTTTTGTTTCTTTTTTTTTAATATATTATTTTTATTTTGGGCTATGTTGGGTCTTCATTGCTGCACGCAGACTTTCTCTAGTTGTAGCGAGCAGGGGCTACTCTTCGTTGCGGTGCATAGGCTTCTCATTGCGGTGGCTTCTCTTGTTGCGCAGCATGGGCTGTAGGCGCACTGGCTTCAGCAGGTGCAGCACATGGGCTCAGTAGTTGCAGCACGCGGGCCCTAGAGCATGTGGGCTCAGTAGTTCCGGCACGTGGGCTCTAGAGCGCAGGCTCAGTAGTTGTGGCACACGGGCTTAGTTGCTCCGTGGCACATGGGATCTTCCTGGACCAGGGATCGAACCCATGTCTCCTGCACTGGCAGGTGGATTCTTAAGCACTGCGCCACCAGGGAAGTTCCCCATATTACTATCCTTTTCAAATATGTTAAATTACCTTTTCTTGTTCAAATAAAATTTTTCTTGCCTTCTCACATTCAAGGCTCTTTGCCATTTCTACACTTTCTCAGGAAAAGATTTTTCTCTTAGTGTTGTATGAACTTGGGTAATCAACTTATGTCACATTGTTTTAATCCATAAAATGGGCATAATGCCACTTATCCTACATGAAAGGTTGCTGTGAGCAAAGAAAAAGAATGGGGAAATGTTTTGAAATATCTAAAACTCTATTACTGGGCAGGCCATACAAATGATAGTTTGATTTCTGCTTCATTATCCCTCACAGCTGTTATTGGCATTCTCCATAGACTGGCACCAAGAATGGCTACTCTTTCAAATAATTACTTGACACGACTATTCTCAACTTAAAAATCTTTAGCAAGGACTATTTCACCCAATAATATCAAAAGCAGATTTATTTTCATTGCAACTTAATACAACCAAAATGTTTTCAATAAAGGAAACTGAAATTAGTAATTTTGAAATTTATAGTTAAAATAATATTGGAGGGCTTCCCTGGTGGCGCAGTGGTTGAGAGTCCGCCTGCCGATGCAGGGGACACGGGTTCGTGCCCCGGTCCAGGAAGATCCCACATGCCTCGGAGCGACTAGGCCCGTGAGCCATGGCCGCTGAGCCTGCGCGTCCGGAGCCTGTGCTCCGCAACGGGAGAGGCCACAACAGTGAGAGGCCCACGTACTGCAAAAAAAAAATAATAATAATAATATTGGAGGCCTTAATCACTGATAAATACATACTTTACCTTTCTTCCAATCTGTACTCCTGGGGTGTCTGCTTCCACAATAAATCCAGTAAAGGCTTTACTAGCAGGAGCCTTAGGATCCAGATCAGAACGAGCCAATAAAAAATACCTAATACACATATACATACATGATGATAGAGAATGGTATCAGCAGATAGCATATGGTGACTCCCATCTCAGTTAATCCTCCCAACAGTCCCAATTATTATTACCCCCATTTTATAGATGAAGAAATGAAGAATCAGAGAGGTTTAAAAGCTCACCCAGGTCACATACTTACAGCATGGCAGAGCTAGTATTTCACCCCACATTTACTTCTTAACTAATATGGTATCTAACTTTTTTGTAGTTTGATTGACAAGTAAAAATTCCTTGTATCAAGATGACATAAAATAAAGTATGTGTGTGTTGGAACTGTCACTTTTTCTTTCCCAAAACTAGTTTAAGTATTTAAGGGACAAGTTATCTGGAAAAGGAGGGTAAATGGGGCTGCCTGTGAAAAGAAATGAGATAGTGACCCCTATGTTCTGACTACTGTCCTCTTCATGCAGCAAAATCAGAGTTTGTGTTACAGCTGAATTATGAATATCTCCTGGGTTTTCTCTCCAGAAGAATTCTTCCCAGGAAGATTTAAAAATAAAACATGAGGAAAAAAGGCAAAACATCCAAATATCCATGTAACCCATGTTCTAAATAGCCTGGTATAGGAGAATTTTTTTTTTTAATTTCTTAAACAACGAATTTATTTTCTATCCTTAAAAGTAATAAACTGGGCTTCCCTGGTGGCACAGTGGTTTACAGTCCGTCTGCCGATGCAGGGGACACAGGTTCGTGCCCCGGTCCGGGAGGATCCCACATGCCGCTAAGCGGCTGGGCCTGTGAGCCATGGCGGCTGGGCCTGTGCGTCCGGAGCCTGTGCTCCGCAATGGGAGAGGCCACAACAGTGAGAGGCCCGCGTACCGAAAAAAAAAAAAAAAAAAAAACTAATAAACTATCATCTACTCTACAGTTTCACTTAATAGTTTAAAAAATAGTAAAAATTGTTTTCTAGTTTCATATATTACCTAATTTGTCTTACTACATGATGCGCTGTACTTAATCAATTATTAAAATTGTGAAAGCTTCTACTTGCATTGTTGGATTTCCCTCAACTTGTTACATTTTAATCGTTTCTTCACTTTTTTATTACTTGTGATATTATGATAACTTACTTAAAGATAATGATATAGCACTCCATAATACTGGACACTCATAAAGTGATTGACATATTTAAAATAAACAGTAAACTCACTCTCAGGAATAATGCTTTTCTTGACAAAAAATAGCACCGAAGAGCACACATATATAATCAGAATTTTTGCAGACAAGGAAAGATAGCCCATTTTTAGTTCATTATACCAATCACCAGAAGGTCCTTCTTCTATAAGTTTCTATTTATATACTTGCAGTGATGAGTAAATACATTTTTCCCATGACCACTTAACACACACTAGATAGAACTGTTGTTGAAATTCTTGTGTTTATGTTGAGCTATACTTTACATTTTTCTCACTTTCACACATTTATTCTAAACTGACTTTTGGAGCAAACATACAAGCCTACTCTTCCATGTATGAGACATTATTTTAAAAATTTTTAAATTCTTCCTACACAACCAAATCTAATTCCTTTACTCTTCATAGGACATGTTTTCTGTGCTCACCCTAATGAAGGACATTTACTTGCTTCTGAATTTATTTCATTTTGTCAATGCATGTCTTAAAAAGTGTTGCCCAGAAATGTTACCATTTTTTTTCCTGCTTGTTTGATGCTATACTTCTATTACTTCAGCAAGAAATTACATTCGCTTCTTAAAGGCAGATACATCACACTGTTCATTCCTATAGAACCTTTCTTCATCTTTTTTCCACAAATAATGCTATCAAATATGTTTTCCTTCAAAATTTTATATTAATACAAAGGATTTTATGATCCTTTGTTGAACTGCATGTCATTATTTTTGGACCTATATATTTGGACCTCTTAGATTTTATTAAAGTAAAATTCTGTCCTCTCTAAACTTATTGCTCAGAAGCAGAGAAATGTGCTATACCAATGGCTTTCCTTTTTCCTCAGAATCTTAGGGGAACGTTTCCAAGGATCCTGGTATGGGCTAGGGAGAGTGGGGGTAGTAAGCCAAGTAGAGGGAACTCTAGCTTTCCTAATCAGATTCAACCAGAGCAGGTGTTTTTGTTTTATTTTATTTTACAAATTAAACTTCTGATACAATTTGAAGAAATAGTTCAGGACTTAAGAATAGTTTGTGAAAATCACTGAACTATTTATAATCCTTTATGGACCCTCCAGTTCCATGAATAAAACTTGTCTTAATTGTGGTAGTTTAATAATAAAGGAAGGAGAGAGGGGGAGATTCTGAATATAAAGCATTTAAGAATCAATATAGAGAGGTTTTAAACAACATACCAATTAGCTTTTCCTCCATTGGTTATCCACATCTTCTGACCATTAATAATATACTCATCTCCTTTTTTTTCTGCTTTGGTCTTTATAGCAGCTACATCAGAGCCTGCTCCAGGTTCTGTTACACAGTAGGCCTTGAATATATGGAAATAAGAGAAAATAATTATATGTTAATTATTAAATTATGAACATTTAGAACCAGGAGGGTATTTTATTTTTTAAGTCAGTATTTTAAATACTTTAAAATACTTAACAATAAAATGTTCTTACAGAATCAAACTACTCAAATGTAAAAACATTTAATATGTAATTTAAAACTAGATGTAGGATACCAATAAACCATATCAAAAATTACATTGTTAGGTATCTTCAACCAAGTTAAATAAATTTCACACAAACTCATTCATCCAAACATTTATTGAGTAGTATCTACCATTTACCAGGTTATGAAGGAGGAGATGGAAGAGCCAGAGATGAAAGACATCCTGTCTTCAAGATTTTTACAATGTAGCAGTGGAGATGAATATTATATTGTAATTATATATCTAAGTATTAAAGTCACACACAATGGGCTTAAGAAACTATCTTAGCTTTAGGGTGTCAGAAAGCTTCCCAGAGGTGATGTTTAAATTAGGTCTCAAAAAGGAAAAGGAATTCTTAGGCGGTAAGGAAAAGGGGGAATGTGTATTCCAGGAAGAAGTAATACATATGCAATGATACCGAGATAAGAAGCAGGGTTACTCAGTGTTTGTGATACAAAAGTACCAGATTCTATGCATTCTGTGCATGTAAGGGAATGGTAGAAATTAGTCTGGAAAGAAAAGAAGGGAACAGATGACAAAGAACACTTTATATTACACTAAGAAGTTAAAATTTTATCTGGTGGAAAAAGGGAAGCCTCTTAATTAAGGCTCTTCAACAGATGTGTGACAAGATGTAAGCAGAATGGATAAAGGGAGTGGTGGAAGGCAAGCAATGGGTAGCTGAAGTTCATTCAAGTTTACTGAGTGACAGGTACTGGGAATACAAGGCCTAAAGACACAAGTTCCTTACCCTTAAGGTACTTATAGTCCAAAGAGAGAAACCTTAACAGTTAATTTTAATTCAAAGTAGTAAGGGTACATAGGGACATTAGAAATGACTACTTAGACCTGTAGAGGGTGGGAGGTGATGAGTGGTAAGTAAGATGAAAAGAAGAATAATAAGTAATACTCGTTGAAGGAGATAAGTCTTGAAGGACAAATAAGTGAGGCAAGCAGATCTAGGCATGGAAGAATGAAACAGCAGTTGTACAAGGCAAAGTACTAGCAGTTCAGTACTGGAATGTAAAGTATGAAAGTGAAAGCCATGAAAACAGGCTAAAAAGGCAGCCAGGGACCTGGTCCTGGAGGCTGAGGTGTATGCCATGCTAAGGAGAGCAGACTTTTATGCATTCAACAGAAGTTTATCAAACACTTGCTATTGTGCCACAGAACCTGGGCTTCAGGGAAATCCAGAGCAGCCTAGTGCGGAAAAGTGAGGAATATACATGCATTTTTCTGAGGATGTCAGATTCTAAAACGCGTTCACAAACTAAAAAAAAATATTAGATACCACTGCTATTGATGAAATGGAAACACAATGTTTTTGTAAATGCAGGAAAGTGACAGATTTACATTTTAGATAGTTTATTATTACAGAAGTATAAAGGACAGATTTAAGGGGAGATAATAATAATAACTTTTTACTATCTTCCAGGTGCTGTTCTAAGTACTTGACTCATTTAAACCTCACAATAATTCTTATGACACAAGTACTAGGTGTCTACATTTTATAAATAAGGAAACTGAGACAGTGAGGTTAAGTAATTTTCCCAAGTTCACAGATCTAGTAAGTGGCATAAATACCTACATAAGAGTGGAGTTAGGGACACAAATTATGCAAGAAAGAAAGCTTAAACTAAGAAGCAAGATAAGGCAAGAAGATAAGATGAAGTTTAGAATTGTGGTGTGAAATCCACAGGACACAATGACTGAATAGGATGTTGGAGAGCTAAAGAGGATGTTATGATGACTCAATTTTTTAGTTTAGGAAGCTTCTAATTAGGGATAATCTCAAAGAGAAGCAGTACTATAGAGTGGGAAGAAAATAATTTGGTTTGGGACACACTTCACTTAAGATATTTGAGTCTAGGGCTTCCCTGGTGGCGCAGTGGTTGAGAATCTGCCTGCCAATGCAGGGGACATGGGTTCAAGCCCTGGTTTGGGAAGATCCCACATGCCGCGGAGCAACTAGGGCCGTGAGCCACACTACTGAGCCTGTGCGTCTGGAGCTTGTGCTCCACAACGAGAGGCTGCGACAGTGAGAGACCCGCACACCGCGATGAAGAGTGGCGCTCACTCACCGCAACTAGAGGAAGCCCTCGCATAGAAACGATGACCCAACACAGCCAAAAATAAGTAAATAAAATAAATAAATAAATAAAAATACAAGTTGGAAAAAAAACATATTTGAGTCTAGCTAGGAAGAAATGTCTAATAGATAAGTTCATATAGGAGGGTAAAGGTCAGGCGAGAGATAAGGGCTGGAACTGGAGACTTAATAGACTACTCAGTGAATATACCAAAACTTAACACGAGACAGGGAGACTGATTTGCCAACTTAAGTCAAGAGTAAGCTTTATGTAAATCAACAGTGCTAATGCTATAAGCTATATTTACAAAAGAATAGTATCTACCTCTTCCTATCTTTGTGCTCTTTACACAATTCTTGGATGACACCTTTGGTCCAGAAGACCTTAATTAAGAAGAAAATACGGATTTATGAGAAAGAGACCTGGAAAATCTCAAAGAGACACATCTTTATTGCAACCCTCTGGATCTGTGAGAGAGAACACGGCCCAGAAGGATCAGCTCCAGACTTGCTCCAACTCGAGGCTTTCAGTAACTCCCTTCTCTTCAAGCTCCCCACTCAGCCCAACATTTTAATCTTTCAGTCTTTCTCCCTCCTTCATCATCCTCTGTTTATTCACCTTTTCCATTCACCTGTCTCATTTTCTCATTCTTTCTGATTGCCCTGCTCTCTCACACTCACATCCCCTTGCAGATCATCTTTCTGTTGCAGACTATACTGATGGCCTATTTCCAAGAGCAGCAGGTTTGAATCAGCTCCAGTTTAAAATGAAGGTGGGGGGTGGGGGCAAGGCCAGGAGGGGATATTAAAAAAAAAAAAAGTATCTAAAATAAGAGTGATGGAACCATGCTACTCTGTACTCATCAGACCATACTAGAGTACTACATTTAGCTCTATAATAATATTTTTGAGTCAATGATTACTAAGAAGGCGGTGGGACTTTACTGTGTTGTAATGAAGAAAAGATGAAAAAATTGGGGCTAATTTGCTTAGAAAAAAGTAAGAGCCACATGACAGCCATATTAAAATACCTGAAGGGCTATACAGCCAAGGGAGAGGATTTGAACTGATAGGAGAAAACTAGTGTGAAATTATTCAAACTTATTGAACACCTATTATGGTATCAGGTGGTGAAGTTATAAAAGGAAATGACACAATCCTTTCCCTCAGAAGCATGCAATCTAGAAGAGCTTTCTAACAGTCAGGGACACTCCCAAATGGAGCTGCTTCAGGAAGTTGAGGCTCCTAGACATGAAAACATGAGCTAGATGGCCTTTTCACAGGTGTGCTATAGAGGAGATTCAGGTGTCATGTAGGTTAACTGCATTACTCTTCTACCTAGATGTTCAAAGATGTTTTCAGCATCACAACAAAAAAAGTATTATACAAATGAACTGCCCAGAAAAGATAACTCTTTAAAGTACCAAAATTATATTTTAAGTAACTTTGGGAATTTCTTTTCCTCTGAAATATGCTATTAGACATTCCTCTGCTTTATAATAAGGCATAGTTTTTATTTTTTTTAACTTTTTCATAAATTTATTTTATTCTTACTTATTTTGGGCTGTGTTGGGTCTTTGTTGCTGCACACGGGCTTTCTCTAGTTGCGGCAAGCGGGGGCTCCTCTTCGCTGCAGTGCGCGGGCTTCTCATTGCGGTGGCTTCTCTTGTTGCGGAGCACGGGCTCTAGGCACGAGGGCTTCAGTAGTTGTGGCTTGCAGGCTCGAGAGTGCAGGCTCAGTAGTTGCGGCGCACGGGCTTAACTGTTCCACGGCATGTGGGATCTTCCCAGACCACGGCTCAAACTCCTGTCCCGTGCGTTGGCAGGTGGATTCTTAACCAATGTGCCACCAGTGAAGCCCAAGGCATAGTTTTTAGAACTTATGAAGTGTATGAGTTTGTGTGTTGCCATGCACAATGGCTGGTTCTTCAGAGTTGCTCTTGTCTTATTTGATTGTTTCCTAGTAAGTAAAATTAACTTTATAATGCTCTTTCAGCAGAAGCCATTTTTGTTTCCAGTGCAACTTGTTCTCTTAAGTCAAGCAAATTAATAACATTCTTTTATGCATAATTATTTATGAAGAATTTATTATTTACTTAATTTGCATAATTCTATGAATTCTATAATTCTATGAATAATACATTTTGGGTAAGGATCTAAGGGTCTACCAGGTTGTTAACCTATGAGCAGGAACCCAGTTTTGGTGGGTTTTTTATTTATTTATTTTTTTGTGGCGGGGGGGCTGTGTTGGGTCTTCGTTGCTGTGCACGGGCTTTCTCCAGTTGCAGCGAGGGGGGCTACTCTTTGTTGCAGTGTGCGGGCTTCTCATTGCAGTGGCTTCTCTTTCTTGTGGAGCACAGGCCCTAGGCACATGGGCTGCAGTAGTTGTGGCATGCGGGCTCAGTAGGTGTGGCTCACTGGCTCTAGAGCGCAGGCTCAGTAGTTGTGGCACACAGGCTTAGCTGCTCTGCGGCATGTGGGATCTTCCCAGACCAGGGCTCGAACTCGTGTCCCCTGCATTGGCAGGCAGATTCTTAACCACTGTGCTGCCAGGGAAGTCCCAAGAGCCCAATTTTATTCATTGTTTTATTCCAAGTCCACCTGGTACACAGTATTCAAATATTTAAAATGAGTAGAACATTATACTTTTCTTTATTAGTGATGATATCACCACCTTATCTTTGTATAGTTTACTAAACAATTTTGCATTCATTCTCTACTAATTTTTTCTTTTTTGCCTTACACTCTAAAGTGATTGGAGGTAGTTCATATAATGCATGCTTTTTAAAAAATCAGGAATGAAGTGAAAATAAAGATAAACCAGAAAGAATAATATACTACAACACATGCTTCGAGGTTCAAATAATTACTAATGGAGGACTATAAAACTGGCTCTGTGCTTCCTACTTACCAAAACAAAAAAAATACTATACTGTAGTTACAAGTGTAAACTGCCTATAAGCTGAAGTCTGGCATATAGCAGGGAACTCAGATATTGAGTAAATGAATGGATGAATGAATGGCAGTTAAAGAAAAACAAAGTATCCCCTGGCCATGAGGTATGAAAGAAATTACTATATTTTTGCAAAAGGGACACTATGTGAAGATATTCTTATAAAAACATAAGCATTTTGTTTTATGTTTACTATATCTTTTTAGATGTTATACGACCAAAATAGGTGTGTATTAACAATACAGAAGAAAATACAGAAGAGACTTTGAGGCTAAGTAACTATATAAGATCATATTGCTATTATATGGCTTGAAGCCAGGTCTTAGGACCCCAAGTTCAGTGTTCAGTTACATTTCAGCTACTTCTCAGTTCCACTGGAAATACATGGTTTTATGACAAGAGTTTGCTTTATCATGTTATGCTTTTTCAGACACTTATGAGTTCTTAGACCATGTTTGGACAAGTAAGTTTACTGAATATCTTGCCCATAACAAGCTTGTCCTAGTAGTCTAATACTTGTTTCCAGTTGTCTAATACTGCATATATTTTAGGTATATACTTTTTAAAATATATACTATATTTTAGGTATATACTTTTTGAAAGATTTAATCCAATCTTTGAAAATAAATATGATTTCTAACTTATTATTGATATTTTAATACTATATGTGTAATATATATGCAATAATATAATTAGTTTTGATTTTTAGAAAATGTTTTTGCACTAAGTGGTATTAAAAAATAATTATAGTATCATCCTGATTTATTTCTGTACTCACTTTCCTCAGCAAGAGTATAACTGATCACATGATCTGGTAAGAGATTAAGTCTTACGAACATGCACTAACACTGTAACTGTAAATTAACTCCAAAAACTCATCATCTTTTTCTGTATCAATTTTTACCATGACATTATTATTATTATTAATTTTTTTTATTGGGTGCTTCAGGTCTTAGTTGTGGTATGTGGGACCTTCGTTGAGGCACGCAGGATCTTTCATTATGGCACACGGGCTTCTCTCTTATGTGGCGTGCAGGTTTTCTCTTCTCTAGTTGTGGAGCACAGGCCCCAGGACGTCTGGGCTCTGTCGTTGAGGCACGTGGGTTCCAGGGCACATGGGCTCTGTAGTTTGCAGCACGCAGGCTCTCTAGTTGAGGCACACGAGCTCAGTAGTTATGTCGCACGGGCTCAGTTACCCTGCAGCACGTGGGATCTTAGTTCCCTGACCGGGGATCAAACCCACGTCCCCTGCATTGTAAGGTGGATTCTTTACCACTGGACCACCAGGGAAGTCCCCTACCATGACATTATTATTTTTTTTTAATAAATTTATTTATTTATTTTTGGCTGCATTGGGTCTTCGTTGCTACGTGTGGGCTTTTCTCTAGTTGCGTCGAGGAGGGGCTACTCTTCGTTGCGGTGCATGGGCTTCTCATCGCAGTGGCTTCTCTTGCTGCGGAGCACGGGCTCTAGGCACATGGGCTTCAGTAGTTGTGATGCACGGGCTCAGTAGTTGGCTCGTGGGCTCTAGAGCGCAGGTTCAGTAGTTGTGGCGCACGGGCTTAGCTGTACCGCAGCATGTGGAATCTTCCCAAACCAGGGCTCGAACCCATGTCCCCTGCATTGGCAGGCAGATTCCTAACCACTGCACCACGCAGGGAAGTCCGACATTATTTTTAAAAGCAAAAATCTAAGGAATTTAAATATTCAACAATAGGGAATAGTGAAATAATATATAGTACATCAATTAGATAGCATATTATGTAGTCATAAATATCACAGTATTTAAAAAGAAGTAGAGCATAAGAAAATGCTCGTTATGTTAAAAAGGATGTAAAACTGCATATATAATATGACCTTAATTGTGAAAAATACATTTATATGTATTAAAAAATCTAATAGAGTATACAATAAGACAGTTATAGCAGTTAACTTCATATCTGAGGGATTACAGACGTTTTTGTTCTTCTTCATACCTTTCTAAATCTTCTATACTATTTTTACAATCTGAAAGTTTTTAAAATATTAATTCTAAAAAGTTTAAATAAAACATATTATATGTAGTATAATTTTATAAATATTATTGAGAGTTAACTGACTCTCAGTAGAAATTAATCAATATTTTTCATTAATATACCTATTGATTATTTTCATTTTCACCCTTGGCTTCATATTTTGAGTACATCAATTGCACTAGATACATATTTGAATAATATTATGCACTAGAAGGGGGAAAATGTACAGTAAACCTTTATTAATTCAGAAGTTAGAATAATTTAGGGACTAGAGTGAATGTATTTTTACATATACTGAAGATATTAATAACAAAACTGCCAAAGAAATGTTTAAAATACTTGAACTACTTTTAAAGACTCTAATATTTTAGAAATACCTATTTATAAACAGTAAGATAATTACAAATATTCATATCAGTGTATAAGTTAGGTTCTCCAAAGCATCTCTATGCTACAATTTTTTAGCCTATTTCTAATATTATATACATTACAAGAAAAGAATCTGGATGTTTCACACAATTCTTAGACAATATTGAGAATTAGCCTACTAAGTAACTCTCACCTGTTAAAACAAATTGACAACTAAGTAGGAAATACATATAAATGTCTTCATAAGTTTACCTGAAATTTAGGTACCTGAAATAAATAAAATACATTTATTTTCAAATACTAATTTCTACTCTTTCAGACCAATTCTCACAGCTCAAAATGATAACAATTTACTATATTTTGGTATCACAATCACACCCTAGACTGAAATCTGTTTGACTAATAACCAAAAGAAAGAAAAATCCTATGTAAAGTCACTTTCAGTATAGAACTGCAGCATGCATGTGTGTAAAATGTATAAGAATATCTTTCATAAAAAAATCCAATTTAGGGACTTCCCTGGCAGTCCAGTGGTTAAGACTCTGTGCTTCTACTGCAAGGGGCACAGATTTGATCCCTGGTTGGGGAACTAAGATCCCGCATGCCTCATGGCACAGCCAAAATTAATTCCAATTTAAAAATTTGTTGAGGGCTTCCCTGGTGGTGCAGTGGTTGAGAGTCCGCCTGCCGATGCAGGGGACATAGGTTCATGCCCCGGTCCGGGAAGATCCCACATGCTGCGGAGCATCTGGGACCGTGAGCCATGGCCGCTGAGCCTGTGCGTCCTGACCCTGTGCTCTGCAACAGGAGAGGCCACAACAGTGAGAGGCCCCCATACCGAAAAAAAAAAAAAAAAAATTGTTGAGTAGTTCTCAGAAAATTAAATAAAATCTATAAATATCCTCCTGAAGTCACTCAGTGATTCAACAACAAACTGTTATCTTTTCAGTCATATTAATTTCTTATTAGTTCAAAAAACTACTAGTTCAAACACCTACTGTCATGTACTCCATCTGAACTTCCTGACACAACTGCTCAGTTCTAGAGCTCTGGAGTGTTCCATTAAGTAGCTATTACTCTCCTGGAAATAAGCTAGAGGATTGTTATGATACTTTTCTGGCATCCCAGAAACATTATAAGTAGGTATCTTTCTTCTGGAAATAAGCAAGAGGATTATTTTATGACACTTTCTGGCATTCCAGAAACATCACTGTACCTAAATATGTTGCTTTTGCCTTAATGTGCTGTAGCCCAGTGTATACATACAGACTGAAAGGGAAAAAGAGCACACTTATTCACTTCTTTAAATGTGAAATAAAGCAGCAGCTACACATACTCACACACATCATTGGCTCCTCAGTCAGTCTCCCCAAATATTTCTTCTGTTGTTGATCATTTCCAGCAATAATAACAGGCATTTGCTATCAACCAAAGAAAAGTGATATTAAAAAAGCAAGATATTTTAAAATTAGGTATGTAAATTGAAATACTTAATTCAAAACATGAGAACTATTTTTCCCCAAGGGTAAGTCCAAAGAATTGGCCTTTATTCTGCTTCTAAGTTAGAGAGCTAAAACCACAAGGATATAAATCTATTAATCCAAGTATTTTCATAAAACAAAGTTATATAGGACTTGTTGGTAATATAATATATAAAAATCTACTGTAATAAGATACACAAGTAGAGAATTAAATTTATGGACTTCCCTGGTGGCACAGTGGTTAAGAATCCGCCTGCCAATGCAGGGGACACGGGTTCGAGCCCTGGTCCGGGAAGATCTGACATGCCACGGAGCAACTAAGCCCGTGTGCCACAACTACTGACCCTGCGCTCTAGAGCTCGTGAGTCACAACTACTGAGCCCGTGCACCACAACTACTGAAGCCCACGTGCCTAGAGCCCGTGTTCCGCAACAAGAGAAGCCACGCAATGAGAAGCCTGCGCACTGCAATGAAGAGCAGCCCCCACTCACTGCAACTAGAGAAAGCCTGCCCACAGCAACGAAGACCCAATGCAGACAAAAATAAACAAACAAAAAAAGAATTAAATTTACAATAAATGACATGGTATATATGATCAGGTGTCCTAAGAATTACTCACTACATTTCAGCATTGCCAGCAGTGGCAGCAAGCCATCCCAATCCTTCTCCTGAATGCCCTTACCTAAGAATTGCCACTGAAGCCACAGCCAAAGTGTACAGTTTCCCACAGAGACAGCTAGGACTCCAAGTACTAAATACAACAGCCAAAATGATCAACTCATGGAAAAGAACTCCAGGCTTCACTGCAGAATCTCGTGTTCCTTTTTAAAGAAAACTGTGTTCCACCAGCTAACCTAACTTAGTACTGTTTCATTAACAACAGCTCAGTTAAGCAATTCATTTTCTAGGTAACTTACCCCCAGAGAATTTCCTTCAATAGCAGTCTGAACCCCTGTACATCCATAAGCCATTTCTTCAGTAATTAGACAGCTATCAAAAGTTCCAAGTCCAAGACCTCCTACAGTATCAAAATGTTTTAAGAGCCCATTATAACATATAGCACACCTCAATAGAAGTAAGGGTCAACTATTTAAATTACTTCCAATATAACCTAATTGATTTTAACAGCAAATTTGCAAAAACAGTATCTATAACACTAGAAACTAAAAGTTTTCTGGCTAGTACAGTAACAAAGTATACTTCTCTAAAATAAGTTTTAAAATTTCAAAAAATTCTCTTACTATTTGTAATCTGGACCTGTCTTCCTGTTTCAGCTTGATTTTGTAAAAACTTGATTCAACTCTGCTAAAATTTTAACCTTTTGACTGACGAAAGGAGTGAAAGGAAAGTCTCAATAAAATGTAAAATCAAAGGTAGAATTAAAATGCAACAAATCAACTAACTGTAGAGATAGAAGTTACCAAGGATTAGGATCAAGTTAACATCGGAACCAGTTATAAAGAAGGAAGAATGCCTCTAAGTGTTGAGTACAAGGCTTCTAAAAGCTGACAAGTACTGAAGTCTGAACAGTGGCACAAAGGTAGAAAGCCATTTAATGGCAACAAATATCTGAAAGAATGACTGAATAGAATTTCAAAATTCTTCTTGTACATAGGCATTCTAGAATTAAAAATGTAAAGAAAGCTTACCACAACTTTCTGGAATGTGTGTATTCAATAAACCAAGTTCCCAGGCTCTTTTAATTAGTGGGACAGGGTACTGAAAGAAAAAAATAATAATAAAGATAAAAGCCAGTTATATTTAAAATCTATTTATATTTAAAATCTTGTAAAATATGTCAAAGACTTTTCTCTCCTTAAAATGCATAAACCTACCTCGCCAGTCTTATCGTATTCTGCAGCAACTGGGATTATTTCCTCCCTGGCAAATTTACGAGCAGTAGCTTGAAATTCTTTCTGCTGTTCAGTGAACGCTAAGGGAAAGTTATTTAGAAAACATTAAAATAGGACAATGAGTTGAGGGAAATGAAGTATGTGGAAATTTATATTTATAATGGAGAATTTAAACCAGGATAACAAGAAAGTCAGACTGCAATGTGCCTTCAGACTAATCAAGATTTCACTGTGCTATATGAATAAATCTATATCAATACTCATGCCAAAAAAGTAGGTAAGATTTCTAGCTTTTACAAATGAGTAACAGATATAAACTTGAGTTTTCCTCTTCCAAGTGTTAAGGTAAAAACAATTTTTCTTACTTATTATTAGTTCCAAAGCAGACTCATCAAACTTTGACTAACACTGAAATAAAACTAATACATATGACAATGCCCTGATCTCAAGAATCAATCTAATTAGGGAGATAAGATATGACCAGTGACCACAAACCAATAAAACTTGGTCCAAAATATCATATAATACTAATATCATAATTTCAATTTTACTCCTCCTTTAAACTCAGATAATTTAAGCTTATAAATTAGCACAAAGCAACTGGCAAAAGTGGTGGGAAAGCTTCTCAAATTAATGAAGTGAATAGGGTGACTGGACCGAGGACAGAAGCCAATTACCACCATACTTTTAAAAATCCATACTATCAAAGGATAGGTAAAATTTTAAAAAGATATAGGGTATTTCAGGTAAGAAGCATGAGAAAAAAGGTAGAAAGGCAAGAATGAGCATGAATGTTTAGGAGTATAGTAATCATTTCTATAGGGATGTATGAAATAAAATATAAAAGACATTAGAAATTCGGTGTTGAATCTCTCATTGTATAAATAAGGAAACAAAAGCCCAGACTAAGGAAACGATAGCTCCAGAGTCTTACAATGAATTAGCAATAAAAGTATACTTAGCATTTCAGTCTAGTGTTCTCTACATCACAACTTTACTTCTAAAATTGGGGCCAATTCGTATCAAAATTGTGAGTGGGTAAAGGGGAGGGAAGGCAAGGATCTATTACGTATTATTTGAGAACCTACTTTGATCCAGTTACTATGTGCTAGGACTTCACATATGTCATACAATTTAATCTTCAAATAAATCCTCTGTTGTAGATATTATCCCCATTTTATAGCTAAACAACCAGGTGCAACTGGTCATAGGTGTTATCCCTATTCCTTTTCTTGAGCTCCACAATCTCCCTCCTAAACACTTGTATCTATCTCATCTTCTGTCAGTCAGCGAACCACCATAGATTTCTCCTGCTAGTCTCTTACTATTGAGTATGAATCTGTACGTGACAAACTGAAACTAAGGAGCAACCATACCAAACCTATGCTAACATCTCAATAAGAAAATAAGATCCAGTGTCCCAAACTGCTATCCTCATGCTGTTTCAAAATTTTCACTTAATTCTGTTAAAAAAAAAAAAAACTTTATAAAGATGTTAACAATCTTAAAAAATAAAATAAAAACCAAAAATGATAACCCTAGGGAGTTTTGAGTTTGTTATTTCTACCTGGGTGTGAGTTAATTAGCTCAGCTGCCTTTTAACTATTTTCTGAGACCAAGTGAACTGAGAAAATGGGTTTTCAACTAGAGGAAACATAATAATTTTGAAGCAAAAAGCACTTTAGGGGGCAAAGGATGCTGAAGAAAGGGATTATTTTTCAAATTTTTTGCCTGGGTGGGGCTCTTCATTTTAGAGAGAAAAGGGAAGCAAAATTTTATTCCTTTTCCCTCCGACACCACATGGCTCGCTGATCCCCAAACTGAGAACCATATGTACTAGCACCAAACTGCAGTTCAGATATATTATGGACAAACCAGGCTCTGGCTTATTAGCAGGCACCTAGCACTTTGTAACTAATAAGTGTTTAAGAAGTATTTGTTGCATTCATTTCTAAGTTGAAGACTAGTCATACGTAGCAGTGAATTTGTTATTTATTTGGGGATATATACTTAAGAAAAATGGCAGAAATATATATGTATGCTGCTAATACAGATTTATGTATAGGGTATTATGATGGAGAAGAAAACAAGATCAGAAAGAATGGGTATGACTAACTGTGAACAACCTGTGGATGGTGATTGGTTCTATTCACTTACAGACATTACTAAGTTTGTTTACAAACATGTTTCAGATAAATACATATAGAAAGCTGCATACATACAACAAACAAAAGTTTAAAATCAAAACACAGAACAAAACATATACCAAAACTAAATCCTGATCCAGGTTCACGGTGTTGGACAGCTTTCGTATGTTGTGATCTCCAGTCAAAGCGAGAAAGACTTCTCAGTACCTACAAAGAACAATTTTATTACAATAAATTTGATAAATTAAACATGAGTCAAATAGAATACTGACAACACAAGTGAGTAGAACAGCTTCTTTGACCATATTCAAGAAAACAGTTTAAGTCATTACTTAAATGCTCTCAACCATAATTTGACTTCTCTATTAAGCCAATTATCAGATATTTGAACACCTATCATAAAGGAAATTCTTTTTTAAAAAAATGCAATGTGGAGAGATTGGTTCAAGATGGCGAAGTAGAAGGATGTGCGCTTACTCCCTCTTGTGAGAGCACCAGAATCACAACTGCTGAACAATCATCGACAGGAAGACACTGGAACTCACCAAAAAAGATAGCCCACTACCAAAGACAAAGGAGAAGCCGCAATAAGATGGGAGGAGGGGCGCAAGCACAATAAAATCAAATCCCATAACCACTGGGTGGGTGACTCACAAACTGGAGAACAACTATACCTCAGAAGTCCACCCACTGGAGTGAAGGTTCTGAGCCCCATGTCAGGCTTCCCAACCTGGGAGTCCAGCAATGGGAGGAGGAATTCCCAGAGAATCAGACTTTGAAGGCTAGTGGGATTTGATTGCAAGATTTCAACAGGACTGGGTGAAACAGAGACTCCACTCTTGGAGGGCACAAAGTAGTGTGCACATCGGGACCCAGGGGAAGGAGCAGTGACCCTGTAGCAGACTGAACCAGACCTACCTGCTAGTGTTGGAGGGTCTCCTGCAGAGGTGGGGGGTGGTTGTGGCTCACCACGGGGACAAGGACACTGGCAGCAGTTCTGGGAAGTACACCTTGGTGTGAGCCCTCCCAGAGTCTGCCATTAGCCCCACCAAAGAGCCGGGTAGGTGCAAGTGCTGAGTCGCCTCAGGCCAAACACCCAACAGGGAGGGAACTCAGCCACACCCATCAGCAGACAAGTGGATTAAAGTTTTACTGAGCTCTGCCCAACAGAGCAACAGCCAGCTCTACCCACCACCAGTCCCTCCCATCAGAAAGCTGGCACAAGCCTCTTAGATAGACTCATCCATCAGAGGGCAGACAGGAGAAGCAAGAAAAACTACAATTCTGTAGCCTGTGGAACAAAAACCACATTCACAGAAAGACAGACAAAATGAAAAGGCAGAAGACTATGTACCAGATAAAGGAACAAGACAAAACCCCAGAAAAACAACTAAATGAAGTGGAGATAGGCAACCTTCCAGAAAAAGAATTCAGAATAATGATAGTGAAGATGATCTAGGACCTCGGAAAAATAATGGCAGCAAAGATCAAGAAGATGCAAGAAATGTTTAGCAAAGACCTAGAAGAATTAAAAAACAAACACCTAGGAGAATTAAAGAACAAATAAACAGAGATGAACAATACAATAACTGAAATGAAAACTACACTAGAAGGAATCAATAGCAGAATAACTGAGGCAGAAGAACGGATAAGTGACCTGAAAAACAGAATGGTGGAATTCACTGCAGCGGAAAGAATTAAAAAAAAGAATGAAAAGAAATGAAGACAGCCTTAGAGACCTCTGGGACAACATTAAACGCAACAACATTCATATTATAGGGGTACGAGAAGGAGAAGAGACAGAGAAAGGACCCGAGAAAATATGTGAAGAGATTATAGTCGAAAACTTCCCTAACATGGGAAAGGAAATAGCCACCCAAGTCCAGGAAGCCACCCAAGTCCAGGAAATAGCCACCCAAGTCCAGGGAGCACCCAAGTCCCAGGTAGGATAAACCTAAGGAGAAACACGCCAAGACACACAGTAATCAAACTGACAAAAATTAAAGACAAAGAAAAATTATTAAAAGGAACAAGGGAAAAAGGACAAACAATATACAAGGGAACTCCCATAAGCTTAACAGCTGATTTCTTAGCATAAACTCTACAAGCCAAAAGGGAGTGGCATGATATATTTAAAGTGATGAAAGGGAAGCATCTATAACCAAGATTACTCTACCCAGCAAGGATCTCATTCAGATTCAATGGAGAAAACAAAAGCTTCAGACAAGCAAAAGCTAAGAGAATTCAGCAGCACCAAACCAGCTCTACAACAAATGCTGAAGGAACTTCTCTAAGTGGGAAACACAAAAGAAAAGGTCCTACAAAAACAAACTCAAAACAATTAAGAAAATGGTGATAGGAACATACATTTCAATAATCACCTTAAATGTGAATGGATTTAATGCTCCAACCAAAAGACACAGGCTTGTTGAATGGATACAAAAACAAGGCCCATGTATATGCTGTCTGCAAGAGACTCAGTTCAGAACTAGGGATGCATACAGACTGAAAGTGAGGGGATGGAAAAAGATATTCCATGCAAATGGAAATCAAAAGAAAGCTGGAGTAGCAACAATCATATCAGATAAAATAGACTTTAAAATAAAGAATGTTACAAGAGACAAGGAAGGACACTACATAATGATCAAGGGATCAATCCAAGAAGAAGATATAACAATTATAAATATATATGCACCTAACATAGGAGCACCTCAACACATAAGGCAAATGCTAACACCTATAAAAGAGAAAATCCACAGTAACACAATAATAGGGGACTTTAACACCTCACTTACACCAATGGACAGATCATCCAGAAAATTAATAAGGAAACACAAGATTTAAAAGACACCATAGACCAGATAGATTCAATTGATATTTAAAGGACCATCTGAAAACAACAGATTACACTTTCTTCTCAAGTGCACATGAAACATTCTCCAGGACAGATCACATCTTGGGTCACAAATCAAGCCTCGGTAAATTTAAGAAAACTGAAATCACATCAAGCATGTTTTCCGACCACAACAGTATGAGATTAGAAATAAATTACAGGGGAAAAAAAAAGTAAAAAACACAAACACATGGAGGCAAAACAATACATTACTAAATAACCAAGAGATCACTGAAGAAATCAAATAGGAAATCAAAAAACACCTAGGGACAAATGACAATGAACACATGACGAACCAAAACCTATGGGATGCAGCAAAAGCAGTTCTAAGAGGGAAGTTTATAGCAATACAACCCTACCTCAAGAAACAAGAAAAATTTCAAATAAACAATCTAACCTTACACCTAAAGAAACTAGAGAAAGAAGAACAAAGAAAACCCTAATAGAAGGAAAGAAATCATAAAGATCAGAGCAGAAATAAATGAAATAGAAACAAAGAAAACAATAGCAAAGATCAATAAAACTAAAAGCTGGTTCTTTGAGAAGATAAACAAAATTGATAAACCTTTAGCCAGACTCATCAAGAAAAAGAGCGAGGAGTCAAATCAATAAAATTAGAAATGAAAAAGGAGAAGTTACAACAGACACCACAGAAATACAAAGCAACATAAGAGACTACTACAAGAAACTCTATGCCAATAAAATGGACAATCTGGAAGAAATGGACAAATTGTTAGAAAGGTATAACCTTCTAAGACTGAACCAGGAAGAGATAGAAAATATGAACAGACCAAACACAAGTAATGAAATTGAAACTGTGATTAAAAATCTTCCAACAAACAAAAGTTCAGGACCAGATGGCTTCACAGGTGAATTCTATCAAACATTTAGAGAAGAGCTAACACCTATCCTTCTCAAACTCCTCCACAAAAGTGCAGAGGAAGGAACACTCCCAAACTCATTCTATGAAGCCACCATCACCCTGATACCAAAACCAGACAAAGATACTACAAAAAAAGAAAATTGCAGACCAATATCACTGATGAATATAGATGCAAAACTCCTCAACAAAATACTAACAAACAGAGTCCAAAAACACATTAAAAGAATCATACACCATGATCAAGTGGGATTTTTCCGAGAGATGCAAAGATTCTTCAATATATGCAAATCAATCAATGTGATATACCGTATTAACAAACTGAAGAATGAAAACCATATGATCATCTCCATAGATGCAGAAAAAGCTTTTGACAAAATTCAACACACATTTACAACAAAAACTCTCCAGAAAGCGGGCACAGAGGGAAACTACCTCAACAAAATAAAGGCCATATATGACAAACCCACAGCAAACATCATTCTCAATGGTGAAAAGCTGAAAGCATTTCCTCTAAGATCAGGAACAAGACAAGGATATCCACTCTCTCCACTCTTATTCAACATAGTTTTGGCAGTCCTAGCCACAGCAATCAGAGAAGAAAAAGAAATAAAAGGAATACAAATCAGAAAAGAAGTAAAACTGTCACTGTTTGCAGATGACATGATACTATAAATAGATAATCCTAAAAATGCCACCAGAAAACTACTAGAGCTAATCAATGAATTCAGTAAAGTTGCAGGATATAAAATTAATGCACAGAAATCTCTTGCATTCCTATATACTAACAACAAAAGATCAGAAAGAGAAATTAAGGAAAGAATCCCATTAACCATTGCAACAAAAAGAATAAAATACCTAAGAATAAACCTACCTAAGGAGGCAAAAGACCTGTACTTGGAAAACTATAAGACACTGATGAAAGAAATCAAAGATGACACAAACAGATGGAGAGATATACCATGTTCTTAGATTGGAAGAATCAATATTGTGAAAATAACTCTACTACCCAAAGGAATCTACAGATTCAATGCAATCCCTATCAAATTACCAATGGCATTTTTTACAGAACTAGAACAAAAATCGTAAAATTTGTATGGAGACACAAAAGACCCCCAATAGCCAAAGTACTCTTGAGGAAAAAAAAATGGAGCTGGAGGAATCAGACTCCCTGACTTCAGACTATAATACAAAGCTCCAGTAATCAAGACAGTATGATACTGGCACAAAAACAGAAATACAGATCAATGGAACAGGATACAAAACCCTGAGACAGACACACAAATATGGTCAACTAATCTATGACAATGGAGGCAAGGATATACAATGGAGAAAAGACAGTCTCTTCAGTAAGTGGTGCTGGGAAAACTGGACAGCTACATGTAGCAGAATGAAATTAGAACACTCCCTAACACCATACATAAAAATAAACTCAAAATGGATTAAAGACCTAAATGTAAGACCGAACACTATAAAACTCTTAGAGGAAAACATAGGAAGAACACTCTGACATAAATCACAGCAAGATGTTTTTTGACCCTCCTCCTAGAGTAATGGAAATAAAAACAAACAAATGGGACCTAATGAAACTTAAAAGCTTTTGCACAGCAAAGGAAACTATAAACAAGACAAAAAGACAACCCTCAGAATGGGAGAAAATATTTGCAAATGAATCAGTAGGCAAAGGATTAATCTCCAAAATATATAAACAGCTCATGCAGCTCAATATTAAAAAAACAACCCAATCCAAAAATGGGCAGAAGACCTAAATAGACATTTCTCCAAAGAAGACATACAGATGGCCAAGAGGCACATGAAAAGCTGCTTAACATCACTAATTATTAGAGCAATGCAAATCAAAACTACAATGAGGTATCACCTCACACCCGTTAGAATGGGCATCATCTGAAAATCTACAGACAACAAATGCTGGAGAGGGTGTGGAGAAAAGGGAACCCTCTTGCACTGCTGGTGGGAATGCAAATTGATACAGCCACTATGGAGAGCAGTATGGAGGTTCCTTAAAAAAACTAAAAATAGAATTACCACATGACCCAGCAACCCCACTGCTGGGCACACAGCCAGAGAAAACAATTCAAAAAGACACAAGCACCCAATGTTCACTGCAGCACTATTTACAATAGCCAGGTCATGGAAGCAACCTAAATGCTCACTGACAGATGAATGAATAAAGAAGATGTGGTACATATATACAATGGAATATTACTCGGCCATAAAAAGGAACAAAATTGGGTCATTTGTAGAGACATGGATGGACCTAGAGACTGTCATACAGAGTGAAGTAAGTCAGAAAGAGAAAAACAAATATTGTATATTAACACATATATGGAAAATCTAGAAAAATGGTACAGATGAACCATTTGCAAGGCAGAAATAGAGACACAGACGTAGAGAACAAACGTATGGACACCAAGGGGGGAATGCTGTGGGGGGGGGGATGAATTGAGAGACTGGGATTGACATGTATACACTAATATGTATGAAATAGATAACTAATAAGAAACTGCTGTATAAAAAATAAATAAATAAAATAAAATTTTTAAAAAATGTAATGCAGGGCTTCCCTGGTGGCGCAGTGGTTGAGAGTCCGCTTGCCGATGCGGGGGACGCGGGTTCGTGCCCCGGTCCGGGAAGATCCCACATGCCGCGGAGTGGCTGGGCCCGTGAGCCATGGCCGCTGAGCCTGCACGTCTGGAGGCTGTGCTCCGCAACCGGAGAGGCCACAACAGTGACAGGCCCGCGTACCGCAAAAAAAAAAAAGAAAAGAAAAGAAAATGCAATGCAACTAAAACTGATTAGTAGTATTTGCACTACTAACATGGAGTGTTTCCAAGACAAATACCAATCAGGGGTAGTGGTAGACTTAGAACCACTATTCGAGAAATCTCATCTACAAGTTCTAGAACATTTGTGATTGGGGAGTTGGAACGGGGGTGGGGGGGGGCAACAATAGTATGGTACCATACATTCAAGAGTTGCCTAGTCCATCAACTTTGATACCCTGTCTCTGGAGAGCCTCCCAGGAATGCCTCTGGGAATCTTCCCCTTGGAGGATCCCATTTTCTACGATACCTCACTTTATTTAATAAAACAAATTAGCCTAAAACAATTTTCTATATTTTCTGCTGTTGTCTGTAAGTATTCTTAGAATATTCTAAGCCAAGGGTAAGCACACTATGGTACCCACCAGTTTTGTAAATAAAATTCTGTAGGAACACAGCCATACCATATTGTCTATTGCTGCTTTCACAGCAGAGTTGTGAAACCATAAGGTCCACAAAGCCAGAAATATTTACTGTCTCTTTACAGTGTCAACCCTATTCTAAACCATTAATATACTACTTGTCTTAATACCTGAAATACATGCATATTTCTTCAAAAAATATATATAAAAAATATAAGCAGCTATTATTCCTTTGCAATCCATTTTTATACTCACAACAGTTCAATGTACACAAAAAGTAACCACTCGCATTTATTAAAGTTATCAAACTGGAAATCATACTGGAACTCCCAAGTAAATGTTTGAGGACAGCCAAAATTACACAATTTATACTTCAAGGAATTTGATGGAACTAAATTCTAGTAAGCTAGACATTGAAAGAAAAGAGCAACTCAACAATATACTAAAAGATCAAGAATTGAACTTGCTTATGTTTTTCAAAATCTGTGAAAAGAAAGTGTCCACTTTGTAGATGACAACTTGAACTTGTAAACAGAATTATCTACATTTAAGGTGACAATGAAGACTGTCAAATATCTTAATTTAAATAACCCTTTCAAAGTGATAACATACTTTATACTACAATTTTGAAAAAAATAGAGTACAAAAATTCATATCTTCTTTGCAATTTTCATTAATTTTATTTTGGAAGTAAAACATGGTTTCTCTGATACTCATTGTCCAGTCATCATAGACCAAACCTATTCTTCTTTAGTCACATTCCACGTATTAATGCACTGAATCTTTCGGTCAATCCTAAGATTAAGGAACTATTTTTATTCTTATGTTGCATATGTAGAAACTGAGGCTCAGAAAAGTCAAGTAAAATTGGCCAAGGTCACTCTACTTACTATTAGGAACCAGGATTATTATTCTAACATTTACTATCATGAACTCATGCCATCAACCACCTTGCTATACTGCGCTTTCAATTTAAGTATCCTAATTGGTTATTAGATTCCAAAAAACAAACAAACAAAAAAACCCCCACAAAAATCAGACCAAAAAACTTGACCCTTCTAAATGTGTTTTGACAGCATTGCACAAAATTAGACCTCACAATACAGGTAAAATGGTCTGCTGGGAGACTTTAAATAGGGAATTATTAGTGTATCTAAAATAATTTACAAAAAGTTTACATATGATTTTTCAGGAAAACATGTTATGTAAAACGAAGTACAAAGGTAGTTACAGCCAGGGAACAATGCCCAAAGCCCTGTTAATTAACTTTTCAAACCTGGAAAATGAGGCTAATCTTACTGGGTAATTGCAGAGATGATTAAAATAAGATAATATCTTGGAAGCGTAATGCTATATAAATATTGGTTACTACTGTGAGCTCTCTGATCAGAACAATGGAATTCCAAACCTCCAAAAGGCAGCAACTTTAATCAAGCATTAACTCTGCAATAACAGCACAGATATAATTAAAGACTTTTGCATATTTCTTAGGAATTAGTCTTAGTTTTATGGGAGTGTCAAAGAAGAGATACAGGGGTATAAGTTTTCTGGATAGGTTTTTCTATTTCCTTTTTTTGCAAGATTGAGAAATCCCTCTTTTTTCCTGGTGTCAGAGTTTAAAATCATTTTTTAAATCCCCCAATCTCTGCCTTCAGAGTCCATTAACCTGCATAACAATGACAAATATTGGGCAAAAATCCATTAGAATTACTCTAAATTCTAAATCTGCTACTATTTTGGTACAGGGCATAACGTTCTTAATTATAAATGACATTTAAACGGCAGTCTTGTGTGACTATATAAATAATAAAGCTAGCAAAATATATCTAGTGACTGAGACAATTTAAAATCTGTGAGACAACACTAGAATATACAAACAAGCTTCAAAGAAAATTGTGCCGTATGATTTACTTTCCTCTTTTTTTAACGTACACAGCGTGGAGGCGTCTCCCTCCATATTACGAAAACAAAAGCATATTAAACTTTTTAAGTATCCTAATGAGCAGCTGCTCCGTTTTCCTTTTCCCCGTGACTTGGCAGGCTGCACTTTGTAGTACAGGGGTCCCCAACCCCCGGGGCCGCAGGATACCAGGCCGCAGCCTGTTACGAACCAAGACGCACAACAGGAGGTGCGTGGTGGGCTAGCGAGCGAATCTTCACCTGGGCTCCGCATCGCTCGCATTACCTCCTGAACCATCCCCCCACCCCCATGGAAAAAATTCGTCTTCCATGAAACCGGTCCCTTGTGCGAAAAAAAGGTTGGGGACCGCTGTTGTAGTATACATCAATTGCAGAATAAAATTTACTTTATGACCTTCTTCTTAGGCTGGGGATAGAAAGCCCGTAGAGAGTTTTCCCCAAGACATACTAGTTCCGCAAAAACTAGTTAGTTCAGGGTTGTAATTCTGAGGCACCGGCCAATTCAGAGATGAATTTACTTCGAGATAGGATGGGATTCCTCCGGAAAACCTTTGGAAGGGTCTCGGGCCAGAGAAAGATAAGCGATATTCTCAAAAGTGGACGCCGCCTACATCGGGGGCAGTAGCCGAGGGGATAGAGGAAAGTGAAAACGCAGGAAACGCAGGAAGCATTCCGTCCCACAAGGAGAGGAGGGGGTGGGCGTGAAAGTCAGGGTCCGGAATCCAGGCTATTGCCAGAGGTGGGGTAAGGAGGGCTAAGGCGCCCCGAAGCAGACTCCTTCCTTATCACCGCTTCCCACACCGCCCCCCCCACCACACCTATTTCCGGTCCAGGTCCCCCTCGCCAAACACCACAAGCTCCATTTCCCACCCGCGCCGAGCCCTGCTCTTCCTCTCACCCCGCAGCTTCGCCTAAACAGCGCTGCCATGTTGACTCTCCGTCCGGCTACTCAGTCTCTAATCTACCAGTTTGTGCCAAGACCGCTGACACGTAGGACGCTGGACCCGTCTGGCCCCGCCCATGTCTGGCACAGACCACCCTCCAGGGTGTGGGAGGGGCCCAGGGGGCGGGGCCTCCGAACGCTCAATAGGTGACCTCGCCTGCGCCTTCAGCGCCATCTTGGCGGCCTTGGTGCCTGAAGAGCCGCGAGAGGTGGTCCCTGAAAAGGCTTCGCTTCCCGCTTGTCCTTTGAGTTTAGACGATGCGCCCTCTTGGGGGGAAGCTGAGGCTGACAGCGGTGCGGAGAAGGAACCGGGAGGGCGGCAATGGCGAGGGAGGCGGGAACTGGGCGGGCTGCTGGCGCCAAGCGGGGAACTGGCGGGGCACCGGGCTGGCGGAGAATCTGGGTGAGAGGGCGAGGTGAGGAGCCTGGCGAAAAGACGTCTCCCTGGCTTTCGACCTTGACTTTTAACCCGAAGAAACCTATCAAACCCAAATCATTTCTGCCTTGACGATTCAAAGTATACTTTACTCTCAAACGCTGGGCACAAAGCTAAACGATGTTCTGTGTTGAAGAAAATTTAAACAAAGGGAATTTAATCAACGAAGTAAATTTGATCTTCCGGCATATTCCCAAGGCTACTTGTTACTGTACACGTGTGTAGAAATAAGGGTGCAAGGTGAGCCTATCTAAAGCTTCTGGCTCAGCGAATGAATGTTGGAAGTCAATGTCTGCCTGAAGAATTATATTTAAAGTCACCCTTTCCAGTTAGACCCTGAGTTCTGAGATAACTGGTGTTTCAAAGCCGGGGGATTTTTAAAGCTGTCAAGGTTTGGTGGCTCTTTGTGAAAGCTAGTAAAAGCCCAGTGCAAGTCGAGAGTATAAATGTTTCCCGTAATTCCCAGGACTTTTCATTTTTATTGTACCATCCTAATTTTAGGCCCTCAGCACTCACCCCTAAATCTTGTTACTAACTTAACTTTTCTTGCCTAGTAGAGGCTGACCATAATCTAATTCTAAGTCAATTGTTTACCTTCTATATCCTGTTACTGTACTCCCCTACAAGAACCTTCCACTTTGTCTTCTGGAAATTTAAGATGTATTTATTGCAGACTGAGTACAAGACAGAACATTAATTAAGAGCTAAATTAAAAGTACCAGGGAAATTCAGTAAAGGGAGAATGCAATTTGTCCTGGAATCAGCAAGGAAGCTCTCGAAGAGGTAGGTAAAACACAAAATGGACTGTTAAAGATGGGTAGGATTTGACTTCTTTTTTCCAATTTCTTATTGTGAGCATTTTAAACACAGAAAAGATGAACAAAAAATACAAAATCACACATATGCCCATCACTAAATTTAAAAATTGTTATTATATGTCACGTTGTATTTATATGTTTGTATGTACATATATGTGTGTGTGTGTTTGTGTTTGCTGGTTGTTTTTGTTTTTGTGAGAACCATAAGCTGTAGACATTAAGGCACTTCACCTCTGAATATTTTTGCTATATATCTTCTATGAGGACATTGTCCTACATAACCACAAAACCTTTATCACGTGGAAGAAAATTAATAGTTATTCTCTAAGTTAATATCCAGTTAATATTTAGATTTCCCTGGTTGTCTGCAAAATGACTTTTGTATGCTGTTTGTTTTTGAACTAAGATCATATCAGTGATTGCCTGTTGCAGTTAGGTTTTAACTTTCTTTGATTTCTTTTAACCAAAAACTTGTAATCCAGTAATTTTGATTTTTTCCTTAAGAAACCAACCAGTTGTCTTGAAGAATGGCCTAATTCTGAGTTGTCTGATTGTACTTATTTTTGCTTCTAGACCTTGTATTTCCTATAAACTGCTAGTTATGAGAGGCTCGAGTAGTTAAGGTTAAATATATTCGGCAAGGATACTTTTTGTCATACTGTGTAATTCATGTTGTATCACATTAGGAGGTGTTTAATGTTAGGTTTGTCCCATTATTTGTGATGGTAAGTTTGACTGATTAACGTGCTGACCAATTAAGGTCATTTCTTTCTATGGTAAAGGTATATTTTTCCCTTTGTAATTAAGAAGCAATCTATAGGGTGATGTTATTGAACCCAAGTTAATGTGCCCAAGACACAGTGAGGCCAAACAAACCAAAACGTCATCATAGTTTGGAACAGAGAAAGGCTCATTGCAGGGCTGAGCAAGGAAAATGGGTGGCTCGTGCTCAAAAGGCCTGAACTCCCCAATGGTTTTTGGGGAAGTTTTTATAGGCAAAGTTTGAGGGGAGGTCTGCACTATGTGTGATCTTCCTCTGATTGGTTGGTGGTAAGGTAACAGGGTGGTGTTCCAGGAATCTCAATTATCAGCCTTTTGGTTTCAGCCAGTCTGGGGTCCATGTGCTTGTGCTAAGCATGAGGTTACCATCTTCCACCTGGGCGAGGGCACTTAGTTCCCCTAGAAGAACTCAGAGTTTGTATCAGATTGCTATGTATATCCCTTGAACAGGAACCAGGACCCTGCTCCATCTCTGCAGTGTTTCTTAACTGCCTTTCTTTTGTTTCTGCATTCTCTCACTCTTCTAATTAGTAACTGTTTGAATCTGCCTTTTGGAATTCAGGGAAGGGCTAGGAGCTGAAACCTTTTTCCTACAAACAAGAAATGGGGGACATGGAAAGGCTTTTGTATCAGAGTCCTCAGTTTCAGTGATATGTGGTGTTATGCTAAACAATCTTTCTACTAAATTTTGCCCCTTGGTAGACATGGAATTGAAACAGGAGGGAAGGGGCAGGGCACAACCTTTAAAAGAATGACATAGCCCGAGGACATGACATAAACTGATTAGAACCAAATAGGTCCAAGATGACAGACTAATCGACTTCCACTAGACCTTGAGCCTCAGTATAACACATCAGCAAGCTAAATGACACACCCACAGGCACCATGAGAGTTCCAAGGCCAACTATAAAAGTCAAAAAGTGGACAGTGGCCCAGTTCCTGGAAATCCCCACCCCTTCCCCAAAATAGCTGGAATACTCCTCCCACTCATTAGCCTATGAAACTACCCACCCCTATAAAAACTGACAACCCCATACCCAGAGGACCACTCTTGCCTTCTGAGATGGCCCACACTCTGTCTGTGGAGTGTGGTTCTCTAGATAAATCCACTTCTTGCTTATCACTTTGTCTGTCACTGAATTCCTCTCTGTGATGAGACATCAAGAACCTGAGCTTTGGGCTTCCCTGGTGGCACAGTGGTTGAGAGTCCGCCTGCTGATGCAGGGGACACAGGTTCATGCCCCGGTCCGGGAAGATCCCACATGCCGCGGAGCGGCTGGGCCCGTGAGCCATGGCTGCTGAGCCTGCGTGTCCGGAGCCTGTGCTCTGCAATGGGAGAGGCCACAACAGTGAGAGGCCTGTGTACCACACACAAAAAAAAGAACCTGAGCTTCATTAAGTCCTGAGACCAGGTGTGTGATCTCAATTAAAAGACTGTGGGTTCAAGTCCCAGTCTGGGTTTTGGCTGGGTTTAAGTCCTGGCACATGGGTTCAAGTCCCATTCTGGGTTTTTTCTGGGTTCGAGTCCCAGCACGTGGGTTCAAGTCCCATTCTGGGTTTTGGCTGCGTTTGAGTCCCAGCACATGGGTTCAAGTCCCAAACTGGGTTGTGTGGTTCCAGAATCGGCTCTTAATAAATACCTTTATATTAATTGGGCACTGTTCCACAAACCTTTTACTACATTTTTAGGTACAACAGTTCAAATATCTCTCCCCAATGTTCCTTTGTTCCCTGCCATCTCCCCCTAACTCATGGGAATATGACATAAATGACAGGCCATTCTTTAGGTTAGTGGTTCTTAACCTGGGGCCTTTGAATAAGCTGAAGGTAGACCAGAGATTCCTTTGGAGTTGAGGGAAAAAATTTTATATTCCTTCATACATTTCTGAGGAAAAGATACTCACACAGGTAAGAAAGTAAGAGTATGTAAGTTCAGGTGCTGATAATTTGGTAGATGTGATGGAGGGAATAGTTGGAGATTTTCTGCTGATTGTTTCTATTTCCCAATGAAATGGGAAGTAAGATTATCAACAGAGAGTGAGGGGATATTGGAAATTTGAGAAAAGAATGAAAAATTATTTTGTAAGTATGTTACCCCAAAACTGGGTTCGCCTTTTGGTGGGTGTTGAGCCAAAAGACACAACCAAGCCAAAGCTCAGGAGAAGGAAGGATTTATTACCTGCAGCAAGTAGGGGAACACCAGGGATCTTTCCCACAGCAGTGTCTCCCCAAACAGCAAAATTGGGGAATTTTTAAGCTAAGAGTACATGCATATACATGAAGGGGATTGGGTGGTCGACAGAGTCCAAGCTTTCGTTGGTTAAAGTCACAGGAGTCAGAAAAGGTCAACATCATCATCCCTTAGGTTCCAGTTGATCTGTTGTTGAGCTCTTCAGGCTAATCTTTACCACTGAAACAGAAATGGGAGTCTTTGCAACTGATATATTATCTTTGCTATGGTTACTTCTTTTGCCCAATAAGTCATTTGCTTCTGCATTCTTTTGTCCCCTTAAGATCATTAATTACTGAGATCTGTTCAAGGATAAGTATTGTAATCAGGCTTAGGTCAAGTAATGTTTGTTTATTTATTTGGTCTTAGTTGCGGCAGGCAGGCCCCTTAGTTGTGGCATGCGGACTCTTAGTTGTGACATGCATGTGGGATCTAGTTCACTGACCAGGGATCAAACCCAGGCCCCCTGTGTTGGGAGCGTGGAGTCTTAACCACTGCACCACCAGGGAAGAACATAGACTATTTTCTTTTTTCTCAAACTTCCTGGGAGTGAGATTGTGAAGGTATGAGGGACCCTGCAGAGGTACTAGTTCTAATGCATTGGCATATCTAGTGAGTTTGAAAAATTAATGGAACTAGAATATTGGAAAGAATGAGCCAAAAAGAGAGTAGTAGTCAGGTGGAAGAATGCAGGAAAATAAAGACAAGCTCTAGGGCATCATCATGGGAATAAGCACTCGAAGCAGAGTGGAAAACAATATTATTGTGGGGAAGGAAGACAAAGACTGAGAGGCCAGGTTAATGGAAGGATCATTTCTGTGGATATTGAGGTTACTAAGAATCATAGTCTGAGATAAAGTAACTTTGAGTCAAGTTCAAAACTCTTGGTAGCATCCATATTTTTCTCTCAGTTAAATAGGGGAAAAAATGATGATAGAATTGTAATTTTAAGCTGATAAATTTAGTACAAAACAACATTAACCTTTTTGGTACCTGATTTTTTTTTCTTCCATTCCTTTTTCAAATAGTACTCTAGTTCTGTCTTCTCTAGCATTAGTAATAGAGCCAGGAATACTACATTACATTATTATGAAAAATGATTCATAGAAAATGATTTTATGAAACCTAAATTTACACCTCAAGGAGCTGGAAAAAGAACAAATGAAGCCCAAAATCAGTAGAAGGAAGGAAATAACAAAAATGAGTGGAGAAATAAGTGAAATGAAGACTAAAAAGACAACAGAAGAGGTCAGGAAAACTCAGAACTGGTTCTCTGAAAAGATAAACAAGATTGGCAAATCTTTAGCTAGACTTACCAAGAAAAAAACAGGACTCAACTAAATAAAATCATAAATGAAAGAACCATAAACAAGACGAAAAGACAGCCCTCAGAATGGGAGAAAATATTTGCAAATGAAGCAACTGACAAAGGATTAATCTCCAAAATATACAAGCAGCTCAAAATCAAAAAAGCAACCCAATTCAAAAATGGGCAGAAGACCTAAATAGACATTTCTCCAGAGAAGATATACAGATTGCAACAAACACATGAAAGAATGCTGAACATCACTAATCATTAGAGAAATGCAAATCAAAACCGCAATGAGGTATCACCTCACACCAGTCAGAATGGCCATCATCAAAAAATCTACAAACAATAAATGCTGGAGAGGGTGTGGAGAAAAGGGAACCCTCCTACACTGTTGGTGGGAATGTAAATTGATACAGCCACTATGGAGAACAGTATGGGGGTTCCTTATAAAAATAAAAATAAAACTACTAAATGACCCAGTAATCCCCCTACTGGGCATACACCCTGAGAAAACCATAATTCAAAAAGAGTCATGTACCACAGTGTTCATTGCAGCACTATTTACAATAGCCAGGGCATGGAAGCAACGTAAGTGTCCATCAACAGATGAATGGATAAAGAAGATGTGGCACATATATACAATGGATTATTACTCAGCCATAAAGAGAAGCGAAACTGAGTTATTTGTAGTGAGGTGGATGGACCTAGATTCTGTCATACAGAGTGAAGTAAGTCAGAGAGAGAAAAGCAAATACCGTATGCTAACACATATATATGGAATCTAAAAAAAAAAAAAAAGGTTCTGAAGAACCTAGGGGCAGGACAGGAATAAAGACGCAGACGTAGAGAATGGACTTGAGGACATGGGGAGGGGGAAGGGTAAGCTGAGACGAAGTGAGAGAGTGGCATTGACGTATATACACTACCAAATGTAAAATAGATAGCTAGTGGGAAGCAGTCGCATAGCACAGGGAGATCAGCTCTGTGCTTTGTGACCACCTAGAAGGGTGGATACGGAGGGTGGGAGGGAGACGCAAGAGGGAGGGGATATGGGGATATATGTATACATATAGCTGATTCACGTTGTTGTACATCGGAAGCTAACACAACACTGTAAAGCAATTATACTCCCATAAAGATGCTAAAAAAAAATAAGACCACACTATATGCTGCCTACAAGGGGTTCACTTCAGCTTTAAGGACACATGTACATTGAAAGTGAAGGGATGGAATAAGATATTCTATGCAAATAGAACCAAAAGAAAGCAGGGATTATCTGACAACATAATTTTAAACCAAAGACTGTAATGAAACAAATAAGGTCATTATATAATGATAAAGTAGTCAATTCATCAAGAGGATATATCATTTGTAAATATTTATGCATATGACATAGGAGCACCAAAAAATATAAAGCAAATAAAACTTCTGAATGGAGAAATAGACAGCAATATAATAATAGCTGGATAATTCAATACTCACTTTCAACAATGGATCGATCATCCAGGCAGAAAATCAATAAGAAAGCATTCAACTTAAACTACATGTTAGGTCAGATGGAATTAACAGACTTAATAGACTTTTACAGAACATTGCATACAACAGCAAGAATATACATTCTTCTCAAGTGCACATGGAACATTCTCCAGGGTTGATCACATGCTGGGCCACAAAAGTTTTGGTAAATTTAAGAAGATTAAAATATCAAGCATCTTTTCCAACTATTACAATGGTATAAAACTAGAAATTAATCACAAGAATAAAACTGGAAAATTCACAAATATGTGGATATTAAATAACATGCTACTGAACAACCAATGGGTCAAAGAAGAAATCAAAAGAGAAAAATATCTTGATATAAATGACAATGGAAACACAACATACCAAAACTTATGGAATGCAACATAAGCAGTTGTAAGAGGGAAGTTCAGAGCAATAAATACCTACATTAAGAAAAAATGAAGATCTCAACCTGACTTTACACCTCAAGGGAAAGAAAATGAAAAACCTAAGCCTGGAGTCAGAAAAGGGAAGAAAAAAACCAAGACCAGAGTGAAAATAAATGAAATATATACTAAAAAGACAATGTTTAAAACTGAGAAAGAGGACTCAAATAAAATTATAAATGAAAGAAGAGGAGATATCACAACTGATACCACAGAAATTCATGGGATCATAAGAAATAACTGTGAACAATTTTATGCCAATAATTTGGACAACCTAGAAGAAATGGATACATTTCTAGAAACATGCAACCTGCCAAGACTGAATCATGAAGACAGAAAATCTGAACAGACCAATTACTTGTAAGGAGACTGCATCAGTATCAAAAGCCTCCTAACAAAATTCCAAGACCAGATGGCTTCACTGGTGAATTCTAAAAACATTTAAAAGAGAATTAATACCTATTTTTCTCAAACTCTCCCAAAAGATAAAGAGGAGGGGACACTTCCATGATCATTTTACAAATCCAGCATTACCTTGATACCAAAACCAGGCAAGGAGTCTGCAAGAAGAGAAAATTACAGGCCAATATCCCTGATTAACATAGGTGCAAAAATCCTCAACAAAATATTAGCAAACTGAATTCAACAGTATGCTAAAAGGCTCATGTACTGTGATCAAGCAGGATTTATCCCTGATATGTATGAATGGTTCACCATCTGTAAACCAACCAATGTAATATACCACATAGCAAAATGAAAGATAAAAATCATGTGATTATTGCAATAGGTGCAGAAAACGCATTTGACTAAATTCGACATCTTTTCATGATAAAAATCTCTCAACAAACTGTGTATAGAGGGAATGTACCTCATCATAAAAGCCTTGTTTACCTTTCTAAAATGAAAATCTGATTATATCTCATTTTAACACATTCCCTGGCTTATTATTTATAGGATAAAGTTAAAACTTCATTGCATAATAGAAAAGAACTTTTACTTCCTTGCCCCGTGCAATTTCTCCACCTCATTTCCCTCATATTTCTCTGCTATGCTATGCTTTTTCACATGAACTGATCCCTCAGCACATAATACCTTGCCTCTTGGATCTCCATCTGATTTTTATTTGTCCTATGAGAGGCAGCTCAAATGTCACCTTTGGTGAAATTCCTGAAGCTATCTGTCAAATCAAGTAATTTTTCTTGAGTGTTCTTTGTACAAACCTCTTTTTTTATAATATAATGTTAATAAAGAGTTAGGCCCTACATGGTCCAGTCTCTACAGAGTTGTATACACATAGTATAAAAATAAAAGTATTAAATAAAAGGAATTGTAATCTTTTACTATCCCTCCAGAAAAACTGTGGACATTCAATTTATAATCCATGGTTGTGGTCTATTAAATCACTTTCTCTTTGTTCTATTGATTTATTATCTTCCATTCCAAAACCACAACCAAATCTCTCTCTATCCCTTCCTTTATTCTTCATTTCTTATTGAGGAGAAAACCCACAACAGCAGCTCTTGCTTTTCTCATTTTTTCATCTTCTTTCCTCTCCTCTTTTCGACACTACCTTCCTCTCTTCCATTCCCTTTCTTCCCCTACCCTTCTCTCTCTTTGTTTTTTTTGCTTTGTGGCTTCACTGAGATATAATTCATACACGTTAAAATTCACACTTTTAAAGTGCACAATGTAATGGTTTTCTAGTATACTCACAGGATTATGTGACGGTCACAACCACCTAATGTTAAAGCATTTCAACATCCCCGAAAGAAACCCCATACCCATTAGCAGTCATTCCACATTTCCACCTTCTCCCATTTACTTTCTGTTTCCAAAGATTTCCCTAATCTAGAGATTTCATATAAATGGAATCGGAATACCTGGTCTTTTGTGACTGGTTTCTTTCACTGAGCATCATGTTTTCAAGGTTTACCCACGTTGCATGTGTCAGTACTTCACTGTTCTTTACGGCTGAATAATATTCCATTGTGTGGTTGTATATCACATTTTACTTATGCATTCATCAGTTGATGGACATTTCGGTTTTTTCCACTTTTTTGGCTATTAGGAATAATGCTGCTATGAACATTTATGTACTCATTTATGTACATGTGGATGTATGTGTTTATTTCTCTTGGGTATATAACTAGGAGTGGAATTGTTGGATCATATGGTAACTCTATGTTTAGCATCTGAGGAGCTGTCAAACTATTGTCCAAAAAAGCTGCATCATTTTACATTCCCACCAGCAACGTATGAAGGTTCCAATTTCTTTATATCATCCTCAATATTTATTATCTGTCCTTTTGATTACAGCCATTCTAGGGGATGTGAAATGGCATTTCACTGTGGTTTTGATTTGCATTTCCCTGGTGTCTAAGGTTATCCAGCACCTGTTCATGTGCTTACTGATCATTTGTATATCTTCTTTGGAGAAATGGCAACTCAAATCCTTTGTTCAGTTTAAAATTTGGTTATCTTTTTATTATTGATTTGAAAGAATTTATATATAAATCCCATGTTAGATATATTATTTACAAATATTTTCTCCCGTTCTGTGGGCTATTTTTTCTCTTTTTGGATGGGTGTCTTTTTTTTTTTTTTTTTTTTTTTTTTTTGCATTACGCGGGCCTCTCTGTTGTGGCCTCTCCCACGGCAGAGCACAGGCTCCGGATGCGCAGGCTCAGCGGCCATGGCTCATGGGCCCAGCCGCTCCGCAGCATGTGAGATCCTCCCGGACCGGGGCACGAACCCATGTACCCTGCATCGGCAGGCAGACTCTCAACCACTGCACCACCAGGGAAGCCCAGATGGGTGTCTTTTGAATAAAAATGTTTTTAATTTTGGTGAAGTCCAACTTCTCTGTTTTTCTTTTGTCACTTGTGTTTTTGTTATATCTAAGAAGGTTTTGCCTAACCCAAGGTCATGAAAGTTTAATGTTTTCTTCTAAGAGTTTTATAGTTTCACTTCTTACATTTAGGTCTATGACCCATTTTGAGTTAATTTTTGTGTACAGTGTGAAATAGTCCAACTTCATTCTTTTGCATGTGGATTTCCAGTTGTAACAGTCTCATATTGCCTATCTAATCTAAAGCCAAGGAAAAGTGTTTGCAATTTTTAAACATTTGAATCTATGGTATTTGATATTGTTTGAAAGGTCTTGCATTCTGGAAACAATTGTTTGGTGCCTTAATTGTAGATCTTTTTACTTTTTCTGACATTTCATTTTTAGTCTTTTTCTCAAAAATTCCCAATTTCCATGACTAAAATAATTATTCTTTTATCATCTCTCCACATAATTTTATTTGTGTATGAGCAAAAATCCAAGCTAATTTATGACCAGCCAACGTTATAAGCTCAGATCCTGTTATAAATCTTTAAAATCATATTTGTTGGACACTTGATTCTAAGTGGTTGATTTCATAGAGTTTTTTTTCTTGAGAGGAAATTTTTTTCCAAATTCTTTATGTAATTCCTGAAATTATGCCCTAAAATGGTCTATTTTATTATTTATAGATTTTCTTACACAAAGAACAGCTTTTAAATTTTGCTCTGCTGCAGCAAATTTCAATTATCAGTTATGGTGATATTTGCAATATACCTTCTTCCAGTCTGTTTTTTCTTTACCATTCCAGTAATATTACTAGTTTCTTTATCTCTATTTGATTCTACATTGTATTATGCCTTCAAACAAAATTTAAAATGTGTCCATTCTTATGTTTTTAAATTATAAAGTAGCATAATTACAGTATAATTTCAAAATTATAAGTATTTCAATTTATTTACCAATTATGATTTATTTAGGTATCACTATAACTTGTGCTGTATGCATAATATAATCAGATAGACACATTATAGTGTTATGTTGACACCTAGAAAAAACTTATTGAACCAAATCAATCCATTGATACTGACTAAATGGGTAGTCTATATATATTTTTATATATATATTATATATATATATCATAAATACAGAGAGAGGGAGAGAGACTGATTCACTCTAAGGAATTGTATAAGGAATTGGCTCATTTGATTATGGAGGCTGTTAAGTACCAAGATCTGCAGTTTGCAAGCTGGAGACCCAGGAGAGCTGATGGTATAGTTCCAGACCGAGTTGAAAGCCCTGAGAACTAGAAGAGTTGATGGTGTAAATTCCAATCTAAGTCTGAGGCCAATGTCCCAGCTTAAACAGTCAGGTAGAAGGAATTTTTTTCAACCTTTATTATCTAGTCAGGTCTTTAGTGGGTTGGATAAAGCCCACATTCAGGAGGGCAATCTGTTTTACTTAATTTACCAATTCAAATGTTAATCTTATCTAGAAACCATCACAGACATAACCAGAATAATATTTCACCAAATGTTTGATCCATGGCCCAGTCAAGTTGATACATAAAATTAACCATCACAATTGGTGATATATTTATATCTGAAACCGAGCAGAACCCTATGGGGCTCCTGGGCACAAGAGCTTTTCTGTGTCCCCTTCCCTGAGTTCCAAAGGGCAGGTTCAAACAGTTACTAGTCAGGGAAGGGAGGGGATGTGGAAACAAGGGAGGAACAGTCAAGAAGCAATAGTGCGGCCTTGGGGCAGGGTCCTGGTTCCTCCTTGAGAGTTATACATAATATCTTTGAGCTCTTCTGCAGAACTAAAACCCCCACCAAATGGAAGGTGATCCAGAAAGAAGGTCACAGTTCAATAACCTCAAGAACCACAGATCATGGGACCACCTGACACCAGAAGATCTCTAGATTGAAGGAATGCAGGCCCTGCACACACACTGATCCTTATCAGCACCAACCCCCCCCCCCCCCCGGACTATAAGACTCCTTACAGGGTTCCCTGGGTTAGGACATACAGTTTTGAGGGCATTAGCCCTCTGTGGCCCCTTTGCCTGGCAAAGCAATAAAGCTGTCCTTTTATACTTCACCCAAAACTCTGTCTTTGAGATTTAATTCAGTGTTGGGGTACAGAGGCCAGATTCGGTATCATGTATAATACTAGAAATTATACATGTGCTTGGTCCACACACTATCATACAGCAATAACATCGTACACAATGTAGCAAGAACTGGATTTTGGATTTTGCAGAATCCAAACCCCCTTGAGCACTCAACCACCAGACTAACTAGTGACTAAGAAAAGATGATGTTGACCTTGGCTCACCCTCGTGACTTCAGTTCACTAGAGCCTGCCAACATTTGCCCCAATTTTATGCTGAATTCTCCTTTGCTTAAGCTCCTTCACATGCACCATTAGCTTAAAACTTCCCCAATTTTGCTGTTCCTGGAGACACGGCTTTGGGAACTATCCCTGGTGTTCTCCTTACTTGTTGCAAGTGATGCTGACAACTCGGGCAGTGTGCACCAGTGCTGAATTGAATCTCAGAGACAGAGTTTTGGGTAAAGTAGAAAAAGAATAGCTTTATTTCTTTGCCAGGCAAAGTGGGACACAGCAGGCTCATGACTCTCAAAACTGTGTGTCCCAACCAGGGAGGATTTGGTGAGGGGTTTTATAGCAATGGTTCAAGGGCAGAGTTGTTGATAAGGATCAAGGTGTGTGCAGGGCCTGCATTCCTTTAATCTGGCTTCGGGTGGTCTCCTAATGAGCTTCTCTGGTTCCTTTAATCTTGCCTCAAGTGGTCTCCTCATGAGTTTCTCAAGGTTATCAAACTGTGACCTTCTCTGGAATGAAGAACGCTAACATTTTCCATTTGGTGTGGGTTTTAGTTCTGCAGAAGAGCTTAAAGATATAGTTATGTGTATCTCTTCAGGTGGAACTAAAGCAGGAGGTAGATGGGCCCCCACAGGTAAGCAATTAGAAATTCATTCCCTGTGGACAGATACTCCAAGATGAGAATAGCAGGACAATTGAGAGAGGAGGCTGGGCCCTGCTCAGATAGAGTATAAGAGACCACATATTTCTCATTCTCAAAGTCAAGGAGACCTTCCCAACTAGAAAGTTCCTTGGAAGTCAAAAGGGGAGTGATGCCAAGCTACCCATAGGCCTCTTTGGTGGAATCCATCTTGGCTGAGATACGTGCACACACACAGGAGGATCCTGAGATATACCAAATACGGACTCTGAACCAGTCAAATCAAAATGACTGGCCAAAGGAAACCCGGAAGAAATGCCCCATATAAGTGATTTAAACTACTATGAGGGAGTAACTCTGTCTCTGAGTTCACCTGTGTGTCTAGACACACATACTGTACTCTTTTTCCTCCTAATAAACACTTAACTTGTTTCACTATTTTCTGTCTTTGTGGGAATTCTTTTCTGCAAAGCTGAAGGGCCAGAGCCTTGTCACTGACCACTGGTGTAGTGGCTAGGATTTGGTGCTCTCACTGCCATGACCCAACCTCAATCTCTAGCTGGGAACTGAAATCCTGCTTCAAGCCACTGCAGGCCAAGGCCACCCTAGATCAGAACCAGGACCCTGCCCCAAGGCTGCACTATTGTTTCTTTTTTCTTCTTAATTAAAAAAAAATTAATTTATTTGTTTTTTTATTTTTGGCTACGTTGGGTCTTTGTTGGTGCGTGCAGGCTTTCTCTAGTTGCGGTGAGCCGGGGCTACTCTTCGTTGTGGTGCTCAGGCTTCTCATTGCAGTGACTTCTCTTGTTGCGGAGCACAGGCTCTAGGCTCACATGCTCAGTAGTTGTGGCACACAGGCTCAGTAGCTGTGGCTCATGGGCTCTAGAGTGCAGGCTCAGTAGTTGTGGTGCACAGGCTTAGTTGCTCCATGGCACGTGGGATCTTCCCAGACCAGGGCTTGAACCCATGTCCCCTGCATTGGCAGGTGGATTCTTAACCACTGTGCCACCAGGGAAGCCTGCACTATTGTTTCTTGACTGCTCCTCCCTTGTCTTTGTATCCCCTCCCTTCCCCAATTAGCAACTGTTCGAATCTGCCCTTTGGAACTCAAGGCAGGTCATGGAGGCTGGGCTCTATTCCCTACAAACAAGAAATGGGGGACACACAGAAAGACTTCTGTGCCCAGGAGCCCCACAGGGTCCTGCTAGGTTTCACAAGTAATAAATCCTTCCTTCTCCTGATCTTTGGCTAGGTTGTGTCTTTGGCTCAACACCCACCAAGAGGCAAACCCAGTTTTCGGGTGACACGACCAATTGTGCCTCTCTCTACTGCTTTAATAAGCCTTGTGTTTACTGCTCTTGTGCTTTTGTTCACCTTTCCTTGTGTAGTAATTCTTTTTGCCTGGAGTATCCACCTATTTCCTATTTTTTCCTTATGGAAATTTTATTTTCTTAGGGAGGAAGAAATTTTCCTCTATGCTTTTAGGTTCTTCTGACTAGTCTAAGAACCAAATTCACATGAGGCAGATTAACAGGAGAAAATTAAATGAAGCTTAATAACATGTATACATGACGACTTCCCTGGTGGCACAGTGGTTAAGAATCCACCTGCCAATGCTCAAACCTCAACACAGGTTTGAGCCCTGGTCTGGGAAGATCCCACATGCCACAGAGCTACTAAGCCCATGCACCACAACTACTGAGCCTGTGCTCTAGAACCCATGTGCCACAGCTACTGAGCCCACATGCCACAACTACTGAAGCTCGCATGCCTAGAGCCCGTGCTCCACAACAAGAGAAGCCACCGCAATGAGAAGCTCATGCACTGCAACGAAGAGTAGCTCCCTCTCGCCGCAACTAGAGAAAGCCCGCATGCAGCAATGAAGACCCAACTCAGCCAAAAATAAATAAATAAAATTTTTTAAAAAAGTATACATGAGAGAGACCCAGAAAACTAATGCACTCTCCAGAATGGCTGATGTCCTCACCTTAAATACCATCCTCAGCACAAGACAAAAGAGGATGCTGAGTGAGGGGAGAGTCAGTTATGGGAGATTACCAGGGAAAGCACAGTAAACAAGAATGATTGTGATGCAGAGTTACATCCTTGCCTTCTCCATTGATACAAGTTTCTAGAGATTTGGTCATCCTCCTCTTACAGGTACTGGGAGGGAGATACCCTTACAAATGAAGATTTCTTTTACAAATATAAATGTTTCTTACAAAAAGGCAACTCCTACTTGGTTTTCAGGTTCCTTCCCCTGTCTGCTGTTACTCAGAAAATAACCAGCTTAAAACAATTAATATGCCAAAGAGACATATTTTAGGGCAGCAAATTCTGCTCCCCTACAATCTCTTTCAGGAAATGTTATTGCTGTAGCCCACATTGATCTCTTCTACTCAAATCATCAAAACATTTGTTACCAAACCAAACTTCAGTCTGCTCGCCTGCCAATCAGAAAAGCCAACTTACTGACACTGGGTTGTGGTGAAGGAAAGTACGGTGTTATTGAAGGGCCCAGCAAGGAGTACAATACAACTCATGCTCAGAAGACTTGAACTCCCAGATGGTTGGTTGGTGGTGAGATAACAAGGTGGTCTTCCAGGAATCTTGTGCTCAGCCTGAAGTTACCAGCTTCCACCTGTGTGGGGCCTTAGTTCCTATAGAAGAACTCAAAGATACATTGTTGTGTATCTTCCTTGAGGAGTAACTAGGACTCTGCTTTACTGCTGCGCTATCCTTTCTTGACTGCTTTTTCTTTGTTTCTGCATCCCCTCCCTTCCTTGATTAGTAATTATTTGAATCTGCCTTTTGGAATTCAGGAAAGGTCTAGGAGGTTGAAGACTTTTTCCACAAATAAGAAACAGGGGACAAGGAAGGGCTTTTGTACCCAGGAGGGCTCTGGAGGCCCCTGCTTGCTTTCACGTTTGTTAACTTTTAATTTCTACTACATTTACTTTGCATATAGTTATTTATATATACATATTTCTTAGTTTCTTATCTAGATTTTAAATTCCTTAGTGTCAAAGATACTAATAATAGAAACAAGAACTATATCAGCAAAGTAAAGCAAGCCATTTATCATATGATTACAATGCCTCAGGCACAGTGTAAGTCATTTTACCCACTCCATTTCATTTAATCCTTACAACCAACCTAGGAAAGGAGGTAATATCTGAATTCTAGATCAGGACATAGGGCTTAGAAGCTAAGTAATGTGTTCAAGAACATATTTCTAATGAATCAGAATTCAAACTCAGGTCTGTCAAATGCTCTTATGTGTCTGCTTATATTACTTTATGAACAAAATTGTCGACTAAAAAAAAAGCACAACCTAACATTGAGGATTATGTTTTATTCAGGGCATTACTGAGGATTATAGCCCGGAAATAGCCTCACAGCTCTGAGGAACTGTTTCGAAGAGGTAAAGGAAGAGCCAGGATATACAGGAGTTTTTGCACAAAAAACAAAAAAACAACAGGTGGGCTTCCCTGGTGGTGCAGTGGTTGAGAATCTGCCTGCTAATTGATATTTATAGGACATTCCATCCAAAACCAACAGAATACACTTAATCTCAAGTGCTCATAGAACATTCTCCAGGATAGACCATATCTTGGGTCACAAATCAAGCCTTGGTAAATTTAAGAAAACTGAAATTGTATCAAGCATCTTTTCTGACCACAACACTATAATACTAGATGTCAATTACAGGAAAAAAAAACTGTAAAAAATACAAACACATGGAGGCTAAACAATACGCTACAAAATAACCAAGAGATCACTGAAGAAATCAAAGAAGAAATTAAAAAGTACCTAGAAACAAATGACAATGAAAACACAATGACCCAAAACCTATGGGATGCAGCAAAAGCAGTTCTAAGAGGGAGTTTTACAGCAATACAATCCTACCTCAAGAAAGAAGAAAAATCTCAAATAAACAACCTAAACTTACACCTAAAGCAATTAGAGAAAGAAGAACAAAAAAACCTCAAAGTTAGCAGAAGGAAAGAAATCATAAAGATCAGATAAGAAATAAATAAAAACATGGGCTTCCCTGGTGGTGCAGTGGTTGAGAATCTGCCTGCTAATGCAGGGGACATGGGTTTGAGCCCTGGTCTGGGAGGATCCCACATGCTGCGGAGCAACTAGGCCCGTGAGCCACAACTACTGAGCCTGTGCATCTGGAGCCTGTGCTCCGCAACAAGAGAGGCCACAATAGTGAGAGGCCTGCGCACCGCGATGAAGAGTGGCCCCCGTTTGCCACAACTAGAGAAAGCCCTCGCACAGAAACGAAGACGCAACACAGCAAAAATAAATAAATAAATAAATAAATAAACTCCTACCCCCCAATATCTTAAAAAACAACAACAGGTAGTTGAATATCAAAAGATTACTGATAATTACAGAAAAAAAAAAAAAACCCAGACATCTCAGGTTAATGACTTTTGTGCTTTTCTATGTATGGGAAGATGAAAGAGTCTGGGCTTATTGAAACGATTCCTTTGATATGCACGTTGACTTTCTAGGACCAATATGGTGTTTTTCCATCCTGAATCTCCTCAGGGTGCACCAGGAGGGCTGCAGTGCCTGACAGCTTTATGACTGCAACATTCTTTGGTTACTGAAATGGCAGGTGACATTCTTTGTGCACATTACTTTGGGAAACCTTTACAAATAGGATTATCTAACATTTATGGATTAGTTACAGTGTGTCAGAGCTTAATGTGTTTTCCATGAATACAATAATTTAATTCTTGCAACCGTCTTATGAAGAAGGAGCTATAATCACCATCATTTTGTGTATGTGATAATAATACAGAAAGTTCAGTCTCAACTGGCAGAGCTAGAATTTGAACTCAAGTAGTCTGAGTCCAGATGATCTTGAGTGGCCTCGGCCTGCAGCAGCTTGAAGCAGGATTTCGGTTCCTGGCCAGAGATTGAGGTTGGGTCGTGGCAGTGAGAGCACCAAATCCTAGCCACCAGACCAGTGGTCAGTGACAAGGCCCTGGCCCTTCGGCTTTGCAGAAAAGAATTCCCACAAAGACGGAAAGTAGTGAAACAAGTGAAGTGTTTATTAGGAGAAAAAAAAGAGTAGAGTATGTGTGGCTAGACACACAGGGGAACTCAGAGAGAGAGTCGTGCCCTCATGGTAGTTTAAATCACTTATATGAGGCATTTCTTCCAGGTTTCCTTTGGCCAGTCATTTTGATTTGCCTGGTTCAGAGTCTGTATTTGGTTTATCTCAGGATCCTCCTGTGTGTGCACATGCATCTCTCAGCCAAGATGGATTCCACCGAAGAGGCCTAAGGGTAGTTGGCATCACTTACTATGGGGTGGCGCCCCCTCCCTTTTTGACCTCCAAGGCGCTGTTAGTCGGGAAGGTCTCCTTGACTTTGAGAATGACTAATATGTGGTCTCTTATCTTCTATCTGGCCAGGACTCAGCCTCCTCTCTCAATTGTCCTGCTATTCTTGTCTTGGAATATCGGTCCACGGGGAACAAATCTCCAATTGCTTACTCTGAGGGGGGGGCTCATCTACCTCCTGCCACACAAAACCTGTATTCTTAATATTCATATTATTTATACATTGCATTTAACAAACATTTGCTGAGTGATTACTATGTGCCAAGCACAGTGCTAGGGATTTAAAGTTAGAGAAGTGTGTGTGTCATTTTTAGGAACTTAGTGTACTAGAATAAACAAATAAGAAACTTTTGTCTTTGGCATGAAAGTTATTAAACACAACTACCACCACTACAAAACAATAAGAATAATGAGAACTTGTTTTTTCCCAGGTATTGTTCTAAGTATTTTGTTGGCATTAATTCACTTAGCCTCACAACAATCTTGCAAGGTCATTATTCTTCTTCTTCTCATTTATTTATCTATTTACTTATTTAATTTTTGGCTGCGTTGAGTCTTCATTGCTGCGTGTGGGCTTTCTCTAGTTGCAGTGAGCGGGGGCTACTCTTTGTTGCGGTGCACAGGCTTCTCATTGTGGTGGCTTCTCTTGTTGCAGAGCATGGGCTTTAGGCACGAGGGCTTCAGTAGTTTTGGCTCATGGGCTCTAGAGCTCAGCCTCATTAGTTGTGGCGCACTGGCTTAGTTGCTCCATGACGTGGGATCTTCCTGGACCAGGGCTCAAACCCATGTCTCCTGCACTGGCAGGTGGATTCTTAACCACTGTGCCACCAGGGATATTCTCTTCTATTTTTTTAGATCAGGAAACTGGGACCAGAGATGTTAGGATGTTAAATCCAAGCAATGTAGTGGAAGAACTGACTTATGAACACAGGCAATCTGGCTCCAGAACCAAAGTGACTAAATGAATATTCCCTATGAGTAATAGAATTTCAATTTTTCTGGAGTATAAACAAGTGGTATTATATATAGTAGAATTAAAACCTGGCTTTAGACAATTTCGGGAACTTAGAGAAATGATGGTCAGTCTGAAATGAGATTCAAGAAGGTGCAGTTACTAGAATGGTCAGCAGAGGGTGAAGGGAGGCAGCTTCTGTAATGTACTGTTACATTACAACAGGGTACACTGTGCAGAACTGGGGCTCTCTGAAGTCCCTCTTGCTCTAACATTCTCTGATGATACTTGTCTGAATTTCATTAGATCAGTGCAATGTAAAACATAAGCAAAAAAAGGAGTGGTCACTTCTCAAATATATGTAGGGAAGATGATATTTATCTGATTTAACATGGTATTTATTTGAATATTTGTTAAATGTTAGTTAAGACCTTCTCTAAAGAAATGTCAGATGACCCATATCCTTGAGGAGCTCAGGGTCTCACTGAAGAAGTAAGATAAACAAAAATTTGAATGGTGATATCAAACATCATATTAACAAAGTTTTAGAGGAGTTCAGAGACAAGGAGAAATTAATGGGACTGAAATGGAACTGAACTACTTCATGGAAAAAGTAGTCTTGTTCCTGTACTGAAAGGTGATTAGTATGTGCATAGGTAGAAAGGAGGACGGGAGAAATTTTTTAATTCCTTAAAATTAAATTCAATCTCTCAAGCATTTATGAGCTGTCTTCAGTGAGTGAGACACCATTCCTAGGCACTGCAGAGAAGGTAAGAATGGGTGATACAGTCTCTGCCTGAAGGAAATCACGAATACACCATCAGTAATAATGTAAGTCAGGATAATGTAGACAAATAATAGGCTGTGGTAGACAGTTAACAAGATGCTCTATTGAAGGCCCCCAAAGCTGACAACAAAATGATATGTGCCTCTCATTTTAAAGATAGGTACCAGACTATTCATGTAGAACATTCTAAGTGTATGGTCCTAAACTAGTTCTGCCAGTTTTAGCTGTTTACTCACCTCCAGCCTACGTACAAAGCTGAGGTTGTATAACAGGGAAGAACAAAATCTGACTCCATGTTGGATCTGTTACTTTTACTTTAAACTTTGCTCTCTGTTGCTTTTTATTACTATAATCACTAAAACAATGTTGTCTATAGCTACTGGCATACATAATGGCCTCCCCCGGGAACCCTGCCCCTCTGCCTAAATGTTATACTAAAGTGCCTTTGTTCAGCTCACAGGGAAACATTCTGACCCTGCCCACCTGTGAATGGCTGCAAGAAAGAAGAAATTAACACATCCCCTCCCTGAGGCTGGCCACACCAGATGTTTTGCAAGACTTATGGCTTTTGTACTTTACTTCCTCACCTCCTCCCCCTCTCTGTCCTATAAAAGAAACTAGCATCCAGACCCCTATAAGATGGTACTCTAGGATGCTAGTCTGCCATCTTCTTGGATGCCTGGCTTCCCCAATAAAGGCACTATTCCTTGCCTCAACACCTCGTCTCCTGATTTATTGGCCTGTTGTGCAGCAAGCAGAGAGAGCTTGGACTCGGTAACAGCTGAAGAGAAAGAGATTTCTTTGGAGAGGAGGTGACAGAGTACTTTGCATTTCACTCACCTTACTACTCTCTTCTGAAGGGGAAGGAGAAGAATGTGTTCCTCTAAGGTAGAAATCCCCTAAATAGACACAAATGGAAACTTCTAGGCACTGCAGAGCTTGCTCAGAGAAGAGGAGTTTGCCCAGCACTGGTACAGCAAGAATTTCAGAGCCTGGAGAATATGGCTGTCTGCACGGCAGAGTTATTGCCTTCTGTTGGTGTTCTAAGTTGTTTCTGGGTGTTAATGTAGCTGGTATGAAGTCCATATCCTTCTCTGACCTGGAAAATTGGTAGGCTGCCACTTCCAATGAACTTTGGATGGGCTTCTGTGGAATGTACTTAAAGCATGGGGAGCTGTATCCACTGACCTCTTCTTATTTTATTTTCATCAACGGCAGTGTATTTACTGCTTTGGGAGTAAACAGAAGTAAAAGAAACCTTTAATAACAAAAAAGAAAGAAACCTTGAATAGAGGTCAAGCTGTCTTTTCACCTGTCCTTGAACTTGGACCTGACAAACTGCCCAGTATGATTGCTGCTGCTGCTACTACTACTACTATTAAAAGGAACAGAATAGGGGTTTCCCTGGTGGCGCAGTGGTTGGGAGTCCGTCTGCCGATACAGGGGACACGGGTTTGTGCCCTGGTCCGGGAGGATCCCACATGCCGTGGAGCGGCTGGACCCGTGAGCCATGGCCGCTGGGCCTGTGCGCCCGGAGCCTGTGCTCTGCAACGGGAGAGGCCACGACAGTGAGAGGCCTGTGTACCGCAAAAAAAAAAAAAAAAAAAAAAAAAAGGTACAGAATATGATAGTACCTCCTCTTCTCAAGTCAAGGAGAGGTTTCTCCTGGGGGCTACTTGGAGAGCTTTATGCATGTCTCTAGGAACATGAGGGTCTTACTGAGGACTGTTCTAAAAGTGAGATGCTGTGGCTGGAACTGCCCCATCTGGTGGCTGAACACACATGTGACTACTTTGAGACTGGGCTGTCCTTCCTCCCATGCCAGGGTAAAGGTGCATGTTTTTGAGGCTTGATAAGGACCCTGTGGAAATAATCTTAACCAGGCGTGCTGCCTGAGGAGCAGATACAGAGGGTGGATCCCAGAAATCCAGGAGCCAGACAGAAAAAAGACAGACCAGCCAACCATGGTATTCATGAGGAACCCACAGAGATACCCCATAGAATCAGCAATTGACTACTGCCACCTAGAGGGCCCTGCCGGTGGATTACAACTGTACCTGCCACAAAAACTGTATGCCACTTGCCTAATACCTACCCTCCTACCCTCCAGATATTAGAAACAGTGACTAGCAAATTGGGGAGATGGAGCCAGGAAAGAAGATAAGCTAATTTTGGCCCCCTACTCCACATAGGTTAGAGGATAGAAGGAATTTAAATTAGAATGGGTTTGGAGTTTGAAATTACATTCAATAGAGCTGTTTCTATGCTTTCTAATTTTTTAGTTCTAAATAGTGTTGTATGGTTCTCAGAATGAAAAAGAGAGAAGAAAACCTGCGTAATCTATGGGACATCACTAAATGTGCAAATATTAGAATAATTGAAGTTCCAGTTGGAGAAGAGGGGAGAAAGGGGCAGAAAGTCTATTTAAAGAAAAAAATAGCTGAGAATTTCCCAAGCCTGGGGAGAGACTTAGACATACAAGTTCACAAAGCGAATAGATTACTCCATTATCTCAATGCAAAAAGACTTTCTCCAGGACACATTATAAAGAAACTGTCAAAAATCAAAGACAAGTAGAATCCTAAAAGCAGCAAGAGAAAAAATTATTGTAACCTCCAAAGGAACACCCATTAGGCTATCAGTGAATTTCTCAGCAGAAACCCTATAGGCCAGGAGAAAGTGGAGTGATATATTCAAAGTTTTAAAAGAAAAAAACTGACAGCCAAGAATACTTTATCCAGCAAAGATATCCTTCAGACATGAAAGAGAAAAATAACTTTTCCAGACAAAAAAATGCTGAGAGAATTTATCATCATTAGACCTGCCTTGCAAGAAATGCTGAAAGGAGTTCTTCAAGCAGAAATGAAAAGATTTTAATTAGTAACATGAAAACATACAAAAATACATAGCATACTGGTGGATAAGTATAGAGTCAGATTTAGAAGACTAATTCTGTAATACGAGGGTGTGTTAACCATTTGACTGTAGTATAAATGTTAAACACAAGTATTAAAAATAACTATAGCCACTGTAACTTAACAAATACACAATATAAAAAGAGGTAAATTGTGACATCAAAATCATAAAAGAGGGGAAGTAAAAGAGTGGAGTTTCTCTATGCAATCAAAGTTAAGTTGCTATCAGGTTAAAATGGGTTGTTTTATCTATAGGATGTTTTGGATAAGCCTCATGGTAAACAAAAGGGAAAAACCTACAATGAATTCATACAAGATAGAGAGAGGAGAATTAGACATACCGCCATGGAAAATCACCAAATCACAAATGTAGGGAGTAAAAAAAAAAAAAGAAGAAATACAAAATAGTCAGAAAGTGGACTCTTGCCTTCTGAGATGGCCCACACTCTATCTGTGGAGTGTGTTTCTCCCAGGGCTGCTCTCATTTTCTAAGATGGACCTCATTCTGTCTATGGAATGTGTATCTCTCTGTAAACCCGCTTTCACTTTACTGTGGCTCGCTCTTGAATTCTTTCCTGCGTGAAGCCAAGAACCCACACTCGGTGGCCTTCCCAGGGACTCGCCTGAGACCTGGGATATGAACATCCTCTCACACCCCGCTCTTTCCTGCAACAGTTCCATCTGTTTTTCTGTTTGTTTGTTTGTAACTTCCTTTCTTATCTCTGGACCCTTTAACTTAAAGATTTATGTTCACTCCAGCTAAAGCTGGGGGTTAACAGGTTTTGAGCAAAGACCTGGACAGCACTGGCAACAAATGCTTTGTCCTTAGCATCTCACCTCCCTGGTACAACACTATGCTCGTGGGGTTGTGAATGAAAAACGTTGCTGCTTTATCCGTAAACAGGGGATGTTGTGGCCATCCAGCCACTGCAGCCACCCAGAAGGTAAGGCCTGAGGTGACTCAGGATGGAGACAAATGGGCTGCAGCCACCCCCAACAGTGTACCCAGAGGGAGACTCAGGATGAGAAAATACAGGATACTGGCCCCAGATAGCTGAGGTGCATATCAAAGGAATGATTTCAGTGCGTTCAGACTCTTGCATCTTCCCATACATAAAAAAGCGCTAAATTCCTTAACTTGAGATGTCTGGTTTTCTTTAACTGACAGTAATCTTTTGATGTTCCTACTGCCTGGTTTTTGTTGCAAAAACTCCTATATATCCTGGCTCCTCCCTTACCTCTTAGGAGCAGTCTCTCAGAGCTATCTGAGAGGCTGTGTCCTGGGCTTGAGCCCTTAGCAAGTCTGCCCTGTAAAACATAATTCTCAGTCCATTTATCTCCATCCTGAGTTCCCTCAGGGCTCACTGTAGGGACATACGAGCGGCTTTAGTGGTTGGATGGCTGCAACATCCTTTGAAAAAAAACAAAAACCAAGAAACAAAATAGTGAGAAAGCAATTAATAAGACAGCATGAGTGAGTCCTTAAATATCAATAATTACTCTAAAAGTAAATGGATTGAACTCACCAATAAAAAGCACAGAGCAGGGACGTCCCTGGTGGTCCAGTGGCTAAGACTCCATGCTCCTGATGCAGGGGTCCCAGGTTCGATCCCTGGTCAGGGAGCTGGATCCCACACGCTGCAACTAAGAGTTTGCATGCCACAACCAAAGATTCCGCATGCTGCAACAAAGGTCCCATGTGCCGCAATGAAGACCTGGTGCAGCTAAATAAATAAATATATATATATATTAAAAAAAAGCGCAGAGTGGCTGGATGCTAAAACCCCCCCAGGACCCAAATATATGCTGCCTACAAGAGACTCACTTAAGCTTTAAGGACAGACATGGGCTCGAAGTAGAGGGATGCAAAAAGATACTCCAGGTAAGTGGAAACCAAAAAAAGGTGAGAGTAGCTATACTTATATCAGACAAAATAGACTTTAAGCCAAAAATGGTAATAAGAGACAAAGAAGATCACTGTATAATGATAAAGGGGTCAATTCATCAAGAAGATGTAACAATCACAAATATATACACATGTAACCTCATTGCAGGGCAGGAATAGAGATGCAGACGTAGAGAACAGATGTGTGGACATGGAGGGGGGGTAAGGGGGGTGGGATGAATTGGGAGATTGGGATTGACATACACGCACTACCACGTGTAAAACAGATAGCTAGTGGGAACCTGCTGTACAGCACAGGGAGCTCAGTTCAGTGCTCTGTGGTGACCTAGATGGGTGGGATGGGGAGTGGGTAGGAGGCAGGTCCAAGGGGTAGGGGATATATGTATACATATCACTGATCCACTTCATTGTACAGCAGAAATTAACACATTTTAAAGCAACTATACCCCAATAAAAAAATATATACATACACATCTTACATTTGTGCACACATATTGCTAGATATATTAAGCAAATACTAACACTTCTGAAGGGAGAAATAGATAACAATACAACAATAATAGGGGTTGATCTATCAGTATGGATAGATCATCCAGTAAGAAAATAAACAATGAAACATTGGACTTGAACCATACCTTAACAAATGGACCTAACAGACATATACTGGACATTCTATTGAACAGCAGCAGAATACACATTCTTCTCAAGTGCACATAGAATATTCTCAAGGGTAGATCATATGAAAGGCCACAAAATAAGCCTCATCAAATTTAAGAAGATTGAAGTCATATCAAGTATCTTTTCTAACCACAATTGGTATGAAACTAAAAACAAGAGGAAAGCTGGAAAATCTACAATCAGGCAGAAACTACACACACTCCCAAAAAAACCAGTGGGTCAAAAAAGAATCAAAAGGGAAATAAAAAATCTTGATATATAAAAATGGAAACAACACATCAAAACCTATGAGACACTGCAAAAGTAGCTGTGAGAAAGAAGTTCATAGTAATAATTGAGTACATTAACAAAATATATCTCAAATAACATAGTTTTATACCTCAAGGAACTAGAAAAAAACCGATCTAAACCTAAAGTTAACAGAAGGAAGGAAACAACAAAGATCAGAGTGGAAATAAATGAAATAAAGATGATAAAAAAATAGAAAAGATCAAGAAGAGTAAGAGCTGTTGTTTTTTTTTTTTTGAAAAGATAAAGAAAATTGACAAATCATTGGCTAAACTAAGAAAAAAAGTGAAGAATCAAAATCAGAAATGAAAGAGGAGACATTACAACTGATACCACACAGGTACACAGGATCGTAAGAGACTACTATAAAATTATAAGCCAACAAATTAGATAACCTAGAATAAATGAATAAATTCCTAGAAACCTACAACCTACTAAGACTGAATCATGAAGAAACAGAAAATCTGAACAGAACAATTAGTAGTAAGGAGATTGAATCAATAATCAAAAACCTCCCAATACAGAATACCCAGGACCAGATGGCTTCACTGGTGAATTCTACCAAACACATAAACAAGGCTTAATACCAACTCTTCTCAAACTCTTCCAAAATACTGAATAGGAGGAAACACTCCCAAACTCATTTTATGATGCCAGAATTACCCTGATACCAAAGCCAGATAAGGACACTACAAGAAAAGAAAACTATAGACCAATATCCCTGATGAAATTCTCAACAAAATAGTAGCAATCCAAATTCAGCAACACATTAAAAACATCATGCAACACGATCAAGTGGGATTTATCCCTGGGCTGCAGAGATGGTTCAACATGTGCAAATCAGTGAATCACATTAATAAAATGAAAGGTAAAAATCATATAATCTCCTAAATAGATGGAGGAGATTAAAAAACCACTTGACAAAGTACAACATTGTTTCATAATAAAAACCCTCAACAGATTTGGTATAGAAGGAACATACCTCAACATAATAAAGGCCATATATGACAAACCCACAGTTAACATCATACTCAATGGTCAAAGGCTGAAAGCTTTTCCTCTAAGATCAGGAACAAGACAAGGTTGCTCACTCTCACCACTCTTATTCAACATAGTAGACGCTCAAGAAAAATTAAATAAATGAATGATATTCTAAAGAATAAAGGAAAACTTTCCTTTCTGTGCAAATGGGAAAACCTGTTAGAATCTGTCAAATGAAAAGGAAGTTAGGTGGGTTATTAACAATCCTTCAATTAAAAAGCATTTATTACATGTCTATTATATACTAATGTCCTTTCTTCTTCATAAGTGTCTTCAGGGTCTCCCTATTCTAGTCCCCTATCTCTGAGGCCAGATACTAGAGAATTTTGCATGACCTAGGGAGCTTGTACTTTATTATATAAGCTTTTGGAGTAGAAGAATAATATGCTTTGCTCTGTGTAAGAGGAAGATAACCAAGGCATTTGTGAATGTGCAGATGAATTAGAGAGATGAGAGAATGGAGGCAGAGAGACCAATTAAGCTTCAAGAAGAAGAAAAGAAAAGAAGAAAAATTAGCTCTGTTGCTAGTAACAGAGAAAAGGGGCCTGGTTAATGAAAAATAAGCTTACAGAAGCCAAAAAGATTTGATTATAAAGCCAGGCAGGGGGGATGCACATGGGAAGGGGATAAAATTCACTGAAAAGTATACACTTGGATTACTTTCTTCTGGCCCACTTTGTGCAGGGCTTCAGTGTAGAGAGCAAAGGGAAGAGCGACACCAGAGGAGGCTGGAAATGGTCATGGGTCAGATCATTCCCATGTAGGCATGTTGAGGATTTGGGATGTTTTTCTATAAGCAGTGGAAGCCCATTGCAAGGATTTTAGCAGGAGAGTGAGATGATCGGCCTCCTCCCTTCATCCTATCCATCCCTATTCTGGCTAGATTCCATAATACATTACTTTCTCTTCAACTTGTTATCCTTCTCTCAAATCCTTCCTACAAAGCATCCACTAACCGGTCCTATGCACTGACTGAGTAAAATAAAGTAATTACCAGCTTGATTCTCCTATAAATCCATTGTCTTCAACACCACCTTGCTGTAACAATGCTCAGGATTCTTTCAGTGTTTTCTTTGTTATCTCTTTCTCTTATTCTCCACAATGCGTATGTCAAATTATTCTATTCTTCTCAGATGTTCTTCCCCACAATTTACTCCTTCAAACTAAGCAGATAACTTTATCTCTTACTTCAAAGAGAAAAATAGAAGCCGTTAGACAGAAACTTTCTCAACTTTCTGCCACCACTATCTACAAACTTACCTGCACCCACACCAACTTGTATCAGTTAAGAAACTGCAAATGCCAGAAAGCACAACAGCAGTTTAAACTATAAGAGTTTGTATTTTCTCACATAAAAAGCTTGGGGCCAGAGACTAGAGGTGAATGATGAGGATTCAGTATAGTAATTGGGAGGCTGGGACAGGAGTACAGAAAATAAATAAATAAAAGCTTCACTGGCCATCATAACAGGAGCTCAGTAGTTGCTGCTGCTATTATTATTATTATTATTATTTTTATCATCGGAGTAGTCCAAAGTCATAAAGTATCAGTAGACAAGTTGTGACTAGAACTCAGATTTCCTGATCTAATATGCTTTGACAACCCTAATGAGGATAATGTTTTTGGCTTAGGAAACCGGTGAATATTTAATTCCTCATAAACCATTTTCCCTGTGGCTCCTTGCACATTGAATCAGTGGCAATCATTGCTTCTGGGAAGGCATAATTGACCTAGAGAAAAGGATCTTTGCTCAGTTTGGAATCTCACAGTGAACTTTCTTGAGTCCCTTGTAAGACGATTGTCTTGAAATTCAGGCTTTTTGAAAGGGAAAGGAGGCATCTAAATTTCAAAAGTGGGGACTTCCCTGGTGTCCAGTGGTAAAGAATCTGCCTTACAATGCAGGAGATGCGGGTTCCATCCCTGGTCAGGGAACTAAGATCCCACATGCCACGGGGCAGCTGATCCTGCATGCCACAACTACTGAGCTTGCCTGCCTCAACTAGAGCCCACGTGCTGCAAACTACAGAACCCACGCGCCCTGGAGCCTGCGCGCCACAACTAGAGAGAGAAAATCTGCATGCCACAACTAGAGAGAAGCCTGGGCACCACAGTGAAGAGCCCACCCGCTGCAATGAGAGATCCCGCGTGCCGCAACTAACACCCGACGCAGACAAAAAAAAAAAAAAAAAAACCTTAAAAAAAAGTTTCAAAAGTGTCTCTTTATAAACCAAGGGGAAATTTTAGTTATTTGAAAATAAAGTTAATCCTCTATTAAAAAAGGAACACAATGGAGAAAGGATGGAGGATATGATCCAAGAGAAGTCCCATTGTATGAAAAGTAGAAAGTGCTGGGGAAAGAGTTAAGGGGTGTGTGTGAGAGAGAAGTGAGCAAGAGATGAGACAGTGTCATTTACTCACAGCACAACTCTGTGGCTTGATAGTTTGGGAGAAATTTGGGAACTTCACTGGCCAAGAGGTTGAAAGCCTCTGAGAAAAACCCTGTGCTAACAGGGGGTGACCACAGAAGCATAAAAATTGTCTCATAGTGTTTTAGGCAGAATAGTAGCTGGTGCATATGGTAGAAGAGATATAGAAGTTCCTGAGGAACTCTGAGGAGATGAAAGGGTAATTTAGAGATAAGCATTAATATATTGATACTTGCCAGGAAGTCACAGCGGAGGAGATCTCAGTAGAGGTCTCTGTTCAAAGGAACATAATAGTGGTAGCTGTGAGTGGGCAACTCCAAGTCAAGATCCAGATGGAGAATATTGCTAAAGTTCAGAGGATTTGCAGCATCAGTGAAAATCAGTGTAGGTAGCCTGGTCAGCAGAAGGAGATGGCTGAGCTTCTTGAGAGCCATCATCCTGCATTGCCCGTGCCAAGAGATCAGACAAAAAACCAGTTTTAGCAGTGATCACAGTAAACATATGGACCAATGCCCAGTGCTCAGGTGAGGCAAGTTATGCGTCAACCACACATTATGTGGGTGCCAGGAAAGAAGGACAATGTGTAGACCAGACGATACCCCCACTGTGCTATTGCTGAGATATTATATAAACTTCTGTGCCCAGATCTCGAAAGATGAGAGGGGAAGAGAAAGAATAAGAGGAGAAAAACCTTGAACAATTGAGCATTAATCTCCCAAGAGACTGGGTTTATCTTAAACTGTTTTACCATTAATTGGGAAAACCTGAGTTTTTCACTTCCCTCCCTTTTTCTATTTTGTATTTTGAAAAATCTCAAACCAGGAAAGAGGTTGAAAGATTTTTACAATGAACATTCCTATTCTTTCACCAACATTTATCAATTTTTAACATTTTGTCTTAATTGATTGATCTACCTACGTACCTACATACTTATCTATTATGTATTCATTTTTTTGCCTAAGCATTTGAAAGCAAGTTGCAGACATCATGGCATTCATATCTAAATATTAGGTTTAACCTTATGAAATTCCTAATACTTAGTCATTTTTGTATTTTCAACTTAATACTTCAGTATGCATCTCCTAAGAATAAGGACGTTCTCCTATATAACAACAATACTACCAACACACATAAGCAAAACACATTAATTCAGTAATATCTAATATACAGTCCATATTTAACTTTTTACTTGTCCAAAATGTCTATTATAGGTGATTCACTTTCCCCACCCTGATCCAGGATCCAGTTGCATTTTGTATTTATCCCTCTTTAGTCCCCTTGTCTTTTCATGACATTAACTTTTATATTAAAAAAAAAAGTCCAGGACAATGTCTTATAGAATTGCACATATTGGTTTTATCTGACTTGTTTCCTTATGATTAGATTTAGGGTAAACATTTTTTACAAGAAAACTACATAGGTGATGTTGTGTACTTCTTATTGAGTCCCATCAGGAGGCACATGACACATAGTTCAACTATGTGATGCTAAGTTTGATTATTTCGTTGATTAATGTGGTGACCACACAAACTCTCCATTATAAAGATACATTTTCCCCTTTTCAATCAATAACTAATATACAGGATAATATATAAGAATATCATATTCCCAACAAACTTTTATCCAAAGGCTTTGGCGTCCATTGATGATCCTTAGTTATTATATGGGAAGTTTGCCAAATGATGATTTTCTAATTCTATCATTTCTTCTACACTCACTAGCTCAATTCTTCTGAAAAAAAAAAAGCTAAAATTCTCTCTCTTTTGGATATCACTATGGATTCCTAAATTTTATTCTATTTTATTCAATGTATTATAATCCATTATCATCCTTATATATATATTTTGAAGCTCAAATTTTCATGTATTTAAGCAGTAGGCAACCACTTCAAGCTGGCTCATTTGTCCTTTTGTCATGACCTCACTGGTCTCTGAGCACTTCCTTGCTTTCTGGCACATCAAGATGTTCCAGGTTCACCTAGCACTTTGTCTGCTACAGACCTGGAGTTGTTTCTCCAAAGATCTCTGTCTCTGTTTTGTGGACAATGGTATTTAGAAACCAAGATCTGGGTGACAATTGTGTGCATTGCTATAGAGTGCACTGCTTCTAGGCCCCATAAGGAGTTCCAGAACATGTCTGAGTGTTGGTGTGAAAATTTAACTCTCATCCAACCCAGTAGCCATATAATTAACTTATTAGACTTATTCCAATTACCCACACAGGAATGAGAGTGTTATTTTAAAAGGTAAATTAGATCATATTTTCCCTGGCTTAAATTGATCTTCCTTTAGTTCCTCTAATGCAGTAGTGTCTGGAGGTGATCAAGATGGGCCATTTTCAAAAATCTGACCCTTTAAAACTTTCAAAATTTTGTGTATATTTTATAATGTATATATGTATTATTACAATAGTACACACAATGTAAATATAACCCAATAAATATAGTTGGAGGTGGGCGAGCATTTTTTTTAATCAATAATTGATGAGATGCCTATCAGTTTGGAATTTGGGAACCACTGCTGTAATCCAGAATTTCCTACTGGCGTCTTTGGATGTGTTGTTTCCATGAGGAATTTACGGGTTAATTCTGTTTCCTCTGTAAATACCATGAATGCATGGACCATGTTGTTTTATTTCTCCATTGTATACCCAATCACCTAGAACATGACTGGCACATAATATTACTCAATACATATACAAATGTCAGAGAGAATAAACAGAAATAGAAAAGAATGGAAAATGCAATTTGGTTCATTGTCAAAAATCTCTCTAAAACATTTATTTATTTTGTATGCCATTTATTTTGCATGCAAACTGTTCACTTGCATATGGAGGAATCCGTTGGTAGACTGGTAGACTCAGTAAAGGAAAAATGTATAAACAGAATTATAATGGAGGGGGTTACTGCAGACAACTTGAGAACATTTTGGGGGTAAAGTGATTACTTGGAAGCTAGCAGAGGTCAAACTGAACATTCTGTCCTTGAACAGGCCAACTGGAGTATCAAAGAGTATCAAAGAAAACAATTTTAGTTGTTTATATATATTGCATAAAATCTTGAGAGTTTGAGTGTGGATCATACATAGCAGACTATCTCTATGTCATGTCTGACTATCCTGCCGTCCATGGACTGCTTTACTCAGGCCAGGTCTGTGCCATTTCCCCCAGAGGAACTTCTGGGTAATTTGGGCAGAGACCTAGCTTTAGGATTTCTTAGCCTTCCCAAATGCCTTCTTTTGTTTCTTGTGGCTTTCTGTGGGGTTGAACTCTCTTAAGTATACACTTCATTGTGGGTACAATAAAGCTCCCTGTTAATTAACTCCCTTTCAGAAGGACATAGTTCTAGAGGTTAGGTGACAATTGGGAAATTGAACTTAGCAAAATTAAATTTCCTTCTGCATAGATATAGCATGATATCTTCAATTGCTAGTTGTGACAGCAGTATCATGGGTAAGGCAGGTATCTCTGTCGGACAGGTTTGGTCTGAAAGTAGTAAAGTGTTAAGGGATCTTTTTGAGAAGGTTTTGTCTGAGAAACCTAGAATTTACATTTAACTGCCAAAATGATGTCTCTGAATTTCATGTCTTTCTGTGCAATTCAAACATGCATAACTGAAATCACATTTCTTAAGGTCAGGGTCATCAATGGAAGAATTAGAATGAGGTAAAGGGACAAAGATTCTATAAACTCTCACTCCAGGACTCTCCATCTAAATTCAGGTGAAATTTTATTTAATGAATATCTATATATCTATTATATATATAGTGAATATCATATATCTATTATAATGATCAGAGAGAAAGGGAAGAAGTGTTATTTAAGGTCTCACTTATCCATAATGGTGTGTGAGATGGGGTAGGAAGCCAGCCTCAGTTTTCCCACTCCTTCACATGTTAATTTTTTTTTTTCACATGTTGATTTTGAGTATATAAGCACTATAGGAATTTTTTTTAGTGCACCAGTTGGACCATCCCCCTCTGTTCCCACCATCATTTCTCTTTTTACCTTTCTTTAGCTCTAGTCACGTAATGGCAGGTTCCCTTAAAACCTTAGCTGAGGTGAGTATTATGATTCTTTTATGGTATGTAAAGTTTTAAAATACTAGTTTTTTTTTTTTCAATAATGGGGCAAGTTTGGATTCTTTTGATATTCTTTGGTGTTAACATGATTAAAACCCATGGGGCTTTTGTTTCCCCTTTTCATTTTCCCTAAACTACAGTAGTTAATTTATGGATAGGCATTCAGTATAAAATATTTCAGCCAAAAATACTCTTCTGAGGGTTATAATTTCAACATTTCTACTGCAATTGCAGTAACACACAATTAATGACAACCATACTTTTGTAGTATGAATTATATTTTCACTTTGGTCTTTAGTATAATTTGTATGACAAGTTCATTTTCCCTGTTGAGCTCACTTGATACTTCCACACAAGGAACATGTATTCCTTACCTCCATTCTGATTATCTTAATCTATAAGCAGTCTAGACAGGGCTAGAATAATCTAAGAAGAATGATTATACTACATATAACTAAAGTTACCATTTTAGCACTGTGACTAATTTTTGAAAGGATTCATTCAAAACCTTCCTATAAAGGGAAATAGAGTTTAGGCCAGTTTTGTCCTTGTCACCATCATCATCATCAATACTTTTTCATCATCATCAAATAAAATGTATAAATTTCCTCATGCCCAGCAGAATCACATGTGACTTAAAAATTATTTGATTTGCTGTGGTCATTCTCATTGATGGCTCTAAGGACAGCCAGAAATTTAGAAACACCAATCTCTGCAATCTATCTTTAGAAATCATGATTAAGTGGACAAAAAGCCTTGATAACCTCTAATTCTAAGGGTATATAGACACCAACAGAATCAGATTAGATCCAAGGATTCGGTTCAGTACCTGTTCTTTGGTGATAAAAGTTGGTTGATGGGATGTGAAAACAGATACACAGCCCATAAGCTGTATATTACTGGCAGTTTTGTTCTGTTAAGCCTGCCTTGTTTTGCTTTGTTTTATGTTAACCAATATCAAAAAGGATATTTTACCTGGGAATATGGATTCCTGACTCCTCTTAAAAAATCAGAATCCTTATAACCTGAGGTTTCCATTCCCACAAGGCAACCTGCAGCTCTCATGTGCTCTCAACTCCCCGAAGTCCCTACCCCTCACTCAATAAAGCCGACATATTTATACTGCTCTTGTGATGTATTTTGCCTTACTGATCCCTACAGGCATTCTATTTGAATCCTTAAACAAAAGCATGCACTGTGGGCTACCCAGGGCCTGAGTAGTTGTGACTGCAGTGTCTCTGGGTCGGTTTCCTCATCTGTTCCGTTGGGCTCAATAAATCTCTTTTGACGGTCTTCTGTGATAGCTGTGACCTTCAATTAAGAAAATGCACATAAAAATACTTTGAAGTTCTACAAGTTAATCACATCCATGTACAAAAAATAGACATAGTTTGTCAACTAAAATTTTGAGTTCCCTCTGCTGAGAATAGTATTGGCATCCTGGAAGGAATAAATAGAAGAAAGGAAACTATCTCTGGCCTGAGGCAGAAATATTCCATTTCATAGGCAGCTGGTGTCATGGGATGAGGCTGGTGTTGAGTTAGAAGAGCTGCACAGAAGTCCTGGAAGCTGTGCACAAATAATTGCACCTCCAGGAACCTCATGTCCCCATCTATAAAACGTGGAAGACAGGACCTGCCCTCTGAACTCACAGGTTTGTGGTCAGGATCAAATGAAATAAAGTATGTGAAAGTAATGAATAAACTGTAAGACATTATCTTAATATAGGCAATAATTAGTACTTAGTGATAAAATATGAACGCATAAAATAAACTAAGAATGTTTACAAGCCTACTATTTACACATCTTAAGAGTTTGAAAAGGTTTTGAATTAAATCAGAGACAGATTTTCAGAAGAGGAAATTGAGTCTTATTTCTAGCTATGCAACTGAGAATGGGCCTATTTTGCTAATTAATATAAGCTTGCTACTTGCACACCTTTGTTGTAAGAGGATTTGGGTATTTCACATTTTCTTCAGATTACTTACTTCAATATAATACATTGTATAAAGTTAAATTTAGAAAGAGTGCAAAAAATAACGTGATGATTTTGTGACTAAAAAATCTCAGGATATTTATTAGAGCTGGAAGGAATCTTTGAGATGATATTTTACAAATCAGGAAGCAGAAGAACAGAGGGATTAAATGACTTGTGTAAGTTCTCAGAGCTATGAAGATGCAGGGCTAGAACTCAAACCCAGGGCTTTGGACTCCAGTGTTCTTACTGGGGCACCGCATCAACGTGGGGGCAATTTCTGGCTAATGATACTGAATTGAATCACTGGATGTTTAGATAATCAGATTAGGTTGGGAACGTAGGCGGAGGAAGGAGACGTGTTGATAAGATCGCTGTGAATTAGAAAGCGGGTTTTGGGGAAACCTCAGCTCCTGTAAAGAAAAAAAATCAGTTGGCACCTTCCCGCATACATACTGGTAACCTCCTCCCCACACTACCCCTTCCGCCTTTCTTTTAAAGCCCGGTTACTACCTTTACATTCTCAGACGGGTCAAACTTTTGCATGACCTTGCTGTCCCGGGACACTGGTGAGATTCCTTCTCTGATCAGCACACTAGAGGAGGACAGCTCCTCCCGGATAATGAAAACTTTCCAAACTCACAATCAGAGCAAGAAAGAACGCGGCCACTGGAACAAAAGTTTCTACGGGAGGCCGGGAGGCCAAGAAGTCACTCCTCCCCCTCCTAATTCCTCCGACTTGAACTTTGTTTCCTGTTTTTCCACAGCCCCAAGGGACCTGTCCTGAGTCTTCTCTATTAAGAGGTTTAGGGCCTGGGACTTCCCTGGTAGCACAGTGGTTAAAAGTCCGCCTGCCAGTGCAGGGGACACGCGTTCGATCCCTAGTCTGGGAGGATCCCACATGCCGCGGAGCAACTAAGCCCCAGCGCCACAGCTTACTGAGCCTGCGCTCTGGAGCCCGCGAGCCACAACTACTGAAGCCCTCACACTGTAGGGCCTGTGCTTGCCAACAAGAGAAGCCACCGCAATGAGAAGCGCGAGCACCGCAGCCAAGAGTGCCCCCCCCCACCCCCCAACCAGAGAAAGCCCACGTGCAGCAACCAAGACCCAATTGCAGCCACAAATAAATGAATAAAATAAATAAATAAATAAGAGGTTTAGGGCCTGAACTAGGTCATTCTTCCAGGTGACTATCGCTGGGCTGCCTGTGGAACTTAATTTCTCTCCTCTCTACCAGTTTCCCTCTTCCCTTCTCGGTTCCGGAGGGGCAGAGGCATCGGCGCGTCCCGGGGCTTATCGCCCGCTTGGAATTCGGGCTCGGTGCACGAGACCAGCTTTGAGCGGAGGACGGCGGCGGGGCCGGGTCGCGAGTGCGGGCGCCGGCACTCCTGCAGTTGGCCTGAGTTCTCGTTGGCTTACGGAGACCGGTGTCTTTCGCCGGCCCACGCAGCCGCCCACAGCGCGCCCTGCCGCCTGGGGTGGGGGTGGGGGTGGGGGCGGGGGCTTCGGAGGCCTGGCCTGGAGGCAGGCAGAACGCGGGCGCCGTTAAGAGTCGGGCTGCCTGGCTTTCTCCTCCCGGACCGCAGATGGCTGCGGGCCCCCCACTTCCTCCAGCAGCCCCCCGCTGCCGCCACAGCCGCCTTCCCCAGCAGCGGCTGCCGGATGACAGCGCCGTCACTGGTTGGATTGGAGGTGGCGGCTCAGACGGGACACCCGGGGTAGGGAGTGGGGGAGGGAGGGTGCAGGAAAGAGGGAGGTCAGCGCTGGGCGGGCACTCGGGGAGCCCAGCGCTGCCCCCCTCCAGCAGCAGGGGCAGCACAGCAGCATCCACAGCCGCCGCTGCCGCCGCCACAGCGGCCGCAGCAGCGCGAGCGCGAGCCTCGCAGCGCGGCGCGGCGCGGCAGAGAGCAGAGGGGCGGCGGCGCCGGCCCCAGACGAGCCGAGCCGAGCCGAGAGCGCAGCCGGGCCGCCGCCGCCGCCGCCTCGCAGATGCCATCACAGCAACAAAGAGCTTGCTGATCTGAGAGCCGCGGCGAGAGCTCGCCTGGAAGCCACGGCGCCGGCTCCCGGAGCTGGGCGGCAGCAGGAGGAAAGGCTCCGGGGGAGGGGAGGGGGCAGAAGATGGCCAAGAAGAGAAAGCCCCCCAGCATTAAGGGTGAGTTCTGCTCCATCCTCGCCTCGCCCCATCCCACCTCCCACCCGCGGTCCGCTCCTCTGGCTGGCCTGTTTACACTCAGGCTCGGCCAAGTGAAAAGCTGCCTGCTGGGGAAGAGTTTTCCTTCTCCGGGAGGTGGGGAGACCTCAACACTGCTGCACCTCCCTTTGCCTCCGGGGAGACTCCGATAGGAGTTTGTCCCCTTTCTGTAACCCGGGGAAACCAGAAGACTCTCTCACCCCACCGCTTTCCTACTCCACAAGCTTGGGTATCTGTTGCACCTTACTCCCTCAGGGCAGTGGGGAGAGAGGCGACTCTCGGCTCCTAAGGTCTTAACCTTTTCGGAATCTGGCCGTGTGTGTGTGTGTGTGTGTGTGTGTGTGTGTGTGTGTGTAGAGAGAGAGTTAGTTTTTCATGGTCTCTGCTATTCCTTCCTTCCACCCTCCGTCCTTTCATCCCAGGGTGACAAGTTCTGCATCCATTTTCCCAACCTCCATCCTCAGGAGGAGAGAGGAGCTGTCTGGCTCTCCTTTTCCCCAATGGTCAAGGAGACTCGCTACGGGCTGGGTCCCCGCAGGCTATTTCCCCCTTCCCGACCTGTCGAGGCGGGCAGTGACTCATGCTGAGCAGGGCCCCTGTTGCTCCTTTGGAACCAGGGCTTCTAAAGTTGGAAAGTTCCGGGGCGGGGGGCGGGAGAGGCGCTGGCAGGGAGAACGAGGAAGAGCTTGTTGCTGGGGTGACTTAAGGCGTCGCGGCGTTGTCGGGAGCTGGACTCGGGAGGGAGCCTCCTGGGCGGCGTCGGGGGGGGCGGGGGGTGCGGCCGTCCCCAGGACTCGCGTAGCGCAGCGCGGCGCGCGGGGAGCAGGTGCAGCGGCCGCCGGCGGTCGCAGCGCGGACTCGCAGAGGTCGACGCTCGCCGGCTTCCTAGCGCTTCGGCTCTCCAGCTGGGGAGCCAGCAGTGGCCGAGAGGCTGTTTGCAGCACTGCAGAGAGGTGGAAGCCAGCTCGACACCATGCGCGGTGAGAAAGGCTGTGCCGGGGAACTGGACCTGAGCTTGGTGGGGAGGAGGAATGAGCGGCGTTTGAAGTTGGATTTCGACCCAATGGGCCTCATGGCCCGAGAGGCGAAGATTTATTGCGCCTTGAGGTTATATAAAATAGGACCATACTCTGAGATCCGAGGGGGTGTACTATTGAAAATATCGTCTTGGTTTACAGAGCGCGCCAGGCTTTGGCTTGCTTCTTCCTTTTTTCCCGAAGTCTTGCTTGTGGGAGCTTAGCTCCACTCTAGAGGTCACTAGGGGGACACAACTTTATCTTGGTGCTTCAGCTTGCTTTTTCATTGCCCCGGAGTACTCAGATCACCTATTGAAAAGGGTTTCAAACCATGATCCTCAATCTTTTGGAAGATGTTACTACGAATCACCCGGGATTTTCTGCTAGAAACTATAATATATGTATAATAATTTTATTACAGTTTATTTCCTTAAAAATAATACATCTCCTGTAAAATAGAAGAGGCCTTAAGCCTGATTTTTTCTCTCCCAATGAATTAGTACATGTTTATAGTGGTAGACGACTAAAGAAAGAATGAGAGAATATATTCATCTACCAACGGTTTCCTTATCATAATGTCAAAGAATCAGTGTGAATCCAGATTGACAGGGTGCATTAGCTGCACTTTTGGTTCGCTCCTTTTTTATGGAACCATATGGCACCATGAATGAAACAGGAGGATTGGTTTTCAGCACTGCTGATGTGGCTGTCCATTGGCAGAAATACATTACATACCCACCCCAAACCTTGCAGATTGTAAATCGTCCGTGAAGAGTGGAAAAAAATTTTACAGTTTTACAGTACATGCTACCTGAGACATTCTTAACCTGAGATTAATCTTGGTAGAAGTGCCAAAAGATACAAACGAGACCAAATTAATGAGACGTGAACTAGTATAACAGTTTGATGAAACATATCTCATTACTAACCACACCACCCCCCAAAAAAACACTAAGAAGTTTTTGATTTGTAAGCCAGGACAGGATTGTGTGTATTTTCTTAAACTTAACTTGACAGTGAAATAATTGAAGAACAGCAATTAATAGAGTTTTGTCATTTAAGTGTTAAGAGTTCTTCTGGAGGAATTAATAATCAAGCTTTCCTAGGAAATGGGGTCTCGAGAAATTTTATTGTAGTTCTTTAAAAATAAAGTTTTCTCATACTACGTGTTTTACTTAAAAGTAATGTTATTTGGTGCTTAATGACTTATGTTTTTTTCTCTCTCGACTAATGTTGAGTTTCTTTCTTTTTTTAACCAGATTACTTAATATTTCTTAGACGGAAAGATACCTTTAAAAAAATCCTTGGAGTTTCCCTTTAGCAAAGCACAATTAACTGTGATAGTTTATAGATAACAAAAGCAAGCCCAGGAAGTTGGAAGCCATTAACTTGTCTCAATTTTACCTTTTAAGAGGAGAGCTCTACAAAAGCATCCAACTGCAGCCTTGCTGAACTGCTCTCAGACACCTGCTTCTAAGCTACAACCGACTAATCTGGGACTGCCTGGTAGAAAACAAAATTGCTAAGTGTTTGGGGGTTTTTTGTTTGTTTGTTTTGTTTTTCTTTGGTGGGCTGGGGTGAACTTTGCTCTATAATAAACTATAGGTTTAGCAACATTCCAGCCTGTGTTGGTTATCCTTTTGTGAGAGTTGTTTCTCTGCTTAGCTACATTGCATGCGGGGAGAGATCATTTGTTAGACCCCGTGACAGGCAAGTTGCTCATTGGCTTCTGAAATCCTAACAATAGATCCTACATATCTAGAACAGCTAGAAATTGGCCAAAGGGAAATGCAGTTTCTTAACATTGACAGAAGAATAAGATGAGTTGGCAGTATTTCTCAAGGGATACTAGCTTTCATTTGTGACACCTCATTAAAGGACAGCTTTTCAAAAAGGCAAATAGAATATTTATCAATCCAATATTTATAATGTTTTAATGAAAAGAAATGCTGTAGTCCATTATCAATAAATGTTATAGAAACACAAGCTAGTTACATTGGTTATAGTGCTATTAACACCCCCGCCCCCCCCGCCCCGACTTCCAGTATTAGTCCAACAAGGATTTCTCACTCAATTACTTAAGTTTAAAGGTTAAGTTATGCTTGGATTCATCTATTCATGCATTCATTCAGCAATATTTATTGGCCACTGAATATGTACTAGGTTCTGTGCAAAATATTAGGGATGCAGTGATGAACATGATAGACAATGAAGGGGACATTGAAAGGGGGCTGGAAAGGCGAGGTAAACAAATACATAAATAAGAAAATTTCACAGTGATTAATGTCATGAATAAAATAAAACAGGATGATATGCTAGAAAGTGTGAGGTTACTTTAGGTTGTCTGAAGAGATGACATTTTAGTTGGGAACCAAGTGATGAAGAGTAATTTGCATGCCAAGTACTGGAAGATAGCACTGCAGGCCTTAAGGCAGGAATGAGGTTGCAGCTTGGCACGTTCAAATACAGAAGGATGGCCAGTTAGGCTGGAGTGTAGTGGGTGAGGTAGAGACGGGTAGGGAGAGGCCAGGGTTTTTTCTGACCCTAAACAGGAGTGTAGATTTTATTTTAAGTTCAGTGAGAAGCCAATTGGATACTCATTAGATGTTTAGGGTTACATTCCTATCCTTGAGGATGATTTCAGGGAGAGCAGCTTTCCTACGTCAACTCCCTAGGCCAAGTAAAGCTACCTAATGGACTTCATTTTTCTAAAAGGTCTAGTTATATTGAAGCATTCCCTCATATTATCCACCAAAATGCCTGCAATATTTTGGGCTGGGATGTTGATAGCATTTCTAGGAATCTCTGCTTAAGAAAACAATTCTAAAGAGAATGAGGACTAATTCAGCATTTTAGTAAAGATTATTAGGGTAGTCATCCTCCCCATTCCCCCTGCCAGCAAGCCTCTCAAAGCAAGCAAATCTTAGGAAAAACATATTGTAATGGTAGAAGGGAGGAGTATAAAGAGTCTGGAACATTACTGTGCAGTAGGCGGAATGTGGAAGGCAGCATGAGGGGCTCCTAGGTAACGGAAAGGGGTCCATGAAAGAGGAGTGATGCTGGGAAAGGGGATGTGAGAAAGCCTGTAAGACAACATCAGCCAATTCGTGGTTTTGCCAAGAGAAGCGGAAGCCTGATGTGAGAGTGTTCTAAGAGAAACACTAATTCAAACACAAAGGAAGTTCAAATCAGGGTACCTTTATGCTTTTGACTGATTTTTACTTGTGAAGCATTTATAACAATAAAAGCACACAGGCTCTTAAAAGATCTCTTTGATTTTACTCATTCATTATTAGGTTGTTCTTATGGATTATAAACCTCACAGATGAAAACGCATGAAGAAATTTAATGATAAAAACTGCCATTTGTTGGAGGTAGCTGCTTGACATCTAGTTAGCAGGCAAATTACACTCTTGAGTTTCTATCTTGCTGTGGAGATGTTGGCAGGGGGCGAAACGGGGTCTTTGGGCTGATTTTCTGCCCCCTAAGCATTTGTGCCTAGGTGCCATGATATTTAGGGGAGATGTAAATAATAATTTTAAAGCCCTCCACTGCCTCTCCCACCTCCAAACTGTCTACTTCTTTGCCAGCGATTAATAATGAAAAATATATTAAGAATTTTTGTAGCTTCAGGACTTTGTGTAGTCCCCTCCCCCTCCTTCTTTGTACTCCAAGGGACTGTGTTGAGGCTAGCAAGAATGGTAGTACTTCAGGGATTATGTGACTAAAAATGGATCTGGTCCTTAGTGATACTGTAACACAGTGTGTTTATGACATCAGAGTTTTTTCATAGCACTGAGAGTCATAGTATGTTAGAAGGAAGGCTCAATGTTTATAGAGTTTGTGGAGCAATGCTATAGGAAGAGGTGAGTGATGCTGCGAAATATGAATAGTCTATATCTAAGGAATTTGGTCAAGTTTATTATTTGTAAATATATATTATATATAAGTCAAGATATGTCTATATATATAGACATATATGTAGAGAGAGACACATATATAGACATATCTTGATATAAATTTAAACTAGAGCTCAGTTCCCAATTTATATTCAGATTTCACTATACATGTGAGCGTGATCATATCTGCATTTTACATATAAGGAAACTGAGACACAAAGACATTAGGTACTTTCTTGAGGTCTAAGAATAAATTATGTACTGTGGATAAAGGCATAACCAAGCCCCATGACTGTCTCCCCTTTGCCTACATTCAGCATTTTAATATCTGTTCACTTTCCTCAACGTCTATCAAGTCTACTGTGGAAAGGTAGATAAACTTTTTTTTCCTGCTGAATCAAGAGGATGATATACTTTCCTCAGAAGTGTCACAACTTTATTGTTTGTGATCCACTTTTAAAATTAGAAATACATTGCTAACAAAAAGTAGGCTAGCTGCTCACAGATGCTAAGATGATATTGTACAGAGGTTTTACGACTTTCTAGAGATGGGGAGGCAAGACAAGGTGAACAAATGTTCTCATTTTTTGAAGTGGTGTAAGTGGGAAAAGATGCATCTGGGTCACCTCTGAGGTAGATTCAAATTATTTTGCCGTTCACATGGTAAGCCATTTGACTGCTGTGGTAGCCTGCCTTTAAGATGGCTTCAATGTTCTTTGCCTACTGGTGTTCACACCCTTACATACTCCCCTCCCACACTGAACTGGGGCTGACCTGTGTGACCTGTAGAGTATGGTGGAAGGCTATGTTGTACCTAAAGGCATTGTGGCTTCTGCCTTGCTCTTGTATATCTGGTTCTTTCTTGTATTGCTTACTTTTGGGAAAACACTCAAGCATTCCTGTGGAGAGGCCCATGTGGGAAGGAACTGAGGCTTCCCGCTAAGAGCCAGCTTCAGCTTGCCGGCCTTGTGTGTGATCTACCTTAGAAACAGACCCTCTAACCCAGCTAAGGCTTCAGGTTGCTGAAGACCTTGACAAGGGCAGTTGGAATAGGTTAAAGAGAGAATGGGAGGAGGAGAATTAGAGACAGCAGAGTCAACTCTTTTGAGGGTTTTTTTTCCAAAGGGAGCAAAGTGATGGTGCTGTGGCTGCGAGCAGGCATAGTCATTGAAAAAAAAATTTTTTTTAAGATGGGAAAAATAAAGGCAGTTTTCATTCCTTGTTTTTGGTCACCATTTGCTTCGTGAGGTGGTCTTTAACCTCTCTTTCACTATTTTAGATTTTGGCTGCTTTCTAGAACAGTTTCCTGGGGAGGTAAGGAGGAATTAGTGTACAATGATTTTAAGTCACTTAGTTATAAGGATGTTTCTTTTTTGTCTTTATTTTATTTCTCTAAATATATTCTCTTTAATGGATTTCCTGACAAAATATTTAATAAAATATACCACAATAGGAGAAAGTTCCCACGAGAGGAAATTTTGCCAGTCATCATGTTGCTGACTATAGCAGTCCGTTCTGTCAGCTAGAAAGCTCGGAAGGGACTAAAGAAAAGTTTAAAATATTTTGTGTAGGGGCTGGCCTAGTGGTTCTTGACCAGAGGCAATTTTGCAGTGTCTGAAGACATTTTTGATTGTCATTACTGGGGTGATGCTATTGGTTTCTAGAGGGTGCTGCTAAACATTCTATAGTGTTCAGGATGGCCCACACAACAAAGAATTATCTGGTTCAAATTGTCAGTAGTGCCAAGGTTGAGAAATTCTGGGCTAGCCCCATCATTTTTTTATTCTTCCAGAGAGAAGCTAGGAAGCTACTTCTGAAAAAGGAACCCCAAAGAGGCTGCTTTATCTATCCATTGTTCTACGTCTAGACGAGGCACAGCTTTCTAACAAATAATTAGGGTTCAAAATAAAGACAGTTCCTTTGTTTGCCTTTGCTTTCTCTCCCCACTCCCTTCTCCTCCCTTCTGTTGGTTCTCATCGTATGTTCCTGTGTTTATAAACTTGGGTTGTTTCCCATGAGGGCGACATGACATTAGAGGCACATTAAAGTCATGGTAAAAAATCCCTAGTTCAATTGGCGAACCACAATGTCACTTTGCTGATTCCTATTCTGCATCTGTCTGACAATTTTGTGAAAGAAAAGATCAAGAATAGGATGATTTGTTATGCTCTGGCTCTTTAATGAGAAAGGATGGTGGCCTCCCAGCCATCTTTTCTGTGGCTTCTCTTGGCCATTAGGACTTCAGAGGAGAGCTGCACTCTTAATAGCTTTACTGTCAAGGTGTGTGTTACCTGACAAAGAAGACTCCGAACAAAGTCAGGAATGGTCCTAAGTACTTGTTGAGTGACAATTTTCCTGTAGGGTGAAAAATTTTAAATCCAGTTTTATAAAAAGCAATTCAAAATTTATGTATTTAAAAAACTTGAAGGACAGGTTCTTTATGTACATTTTGTAGTTCACTGGATTGTGTTTCACTGTCCAAATCCAGAGACAAAAATAAGATTTTTAAATTGACATTAAAATTTTATAAAAAATGTATTATCACTCTAGGTTTGCCCTACAAAAAACTTCAAAAGTCATTTTCAAATTAGCCTATGATTATATACATTTTGTAAGTATTAGTTTAAAAATATCGAGTTATAGAATGAGCAAAAACTGCAAAAGCTACTTAATAGACATTCATACTTCACAAATTCTGGTATTAACAGTATCTTTCACTTTGAGTTAAGCTCTTTTTTTCTTTTTAGCCACTGTTCTCATCCTCTTATTCACACTTATTTTGTTTGGCTGCACAAAAATGTCATCACATTCTCCTCCCTTGGCAGTGACATTGATTCTGCTGATTTAACACCTTTACTGTAGTGAAAGAATATCTGTGACTAAACAAGAACCATTATGTTGTTTAAAAGAATCTTTGGTCATAAATAAATGTGTCCAGGGATATCTTAGCTATGTGAGGTAGGACAGACTTGAAGTTATAAAGAATAGAATTGGAATCCATCCCTTCCCTTATTCCTGTTAACCATTAAGAAAGTCTTACATTAAAAGGTATACTTTGTGGGCTTCCCTGGTGGCGCAGTGGTTGAGAGTCCGCCTGACGATGCAGGGGACACGGGTTCCTGCCCCGGTCCGCGAAGATCCCACATGCCGCGGAGCGGCTGGGCCCGTGAGCTATGGCCGCTGAGCCTGCGCGTCCGGAGCCTGTGCTCCGCAACGGGAGGGGCCACAACAGTGAGAGGCCCGCGTACCGCAAAATAAAAAAAAAAATAAAAAAAAAGGTATACTTTGTAAAACTTTATGGTAATTCTGCATTGAATAATTATCACACTTATCACACATAAACTTTATTTAGTCATCTATAGAAACAACACAAAGACAAAAAGACAGGCTTCACATGCCTAATTCTAAGGTCAAGATTGATTATGTTTTAACCTCTGTAAATTCTCACTGCCTGATTCTGAATCAATGCCTTAAGTATGATGAAGAATAAGCAAATTAATAGATTATACATAAGTTTATATGGGTCAAGAGAGGCATGTAACTTATTTAAACTATTTGGTAAACAAACCATTTTCAAGTTTTTGGCAGCATTAAATCGTAGAAAAGTATATTAATTAAAAATAACTAACTAGGGGCCTCCCGGGTGGCGCAGTGGTTGAGAGTCCGCCTGCCGATGCAGGGGACGCGGGTTCGTTCCCCGGTCCGGGAGGATCCCACATGCCGCGGAGTGGCTGGGCCCGTGAGCCATGGCCGCTGAGCCTGCGCGTCCGGAGCCTGTGCTCCGCAACGGGAGGGGCCACAGCAGTGAGAGGCCCGCGTATGGAAAAAAAAAAAAAAAAACAAAAAAAAAACAAAAAACTAAAACAAGCCTTTGAGGAATTCTAATGGTAATATTTTTTAGCTCATTGCTTATATTGTATTAAAGGACTGGAATATCTTTTGAATATTTAGAACATTCATGCATCTAGACTTCCTTTCATTCAGTTGGTCCTATTTAGTGTTGTTTTATGCTGCGTCTTGTATTTCTGAAAACTGGGTTTTTTGTCTGTATTGAGGCTGAAGAACCTTGAGAACTGCTACTGGCAAACCCGTGGCTCAGTGATCATCAAGAAGACCATTGGGGTGGGAAGGAGGTTAGATTGTGTCCTTGAGTAACTTTAGGCGGGGTGCTCTTTATGAGGGATTTCCTGAATAAACACGTAGTCTTTTCATTCCTTTAGATATGCTAAAATTTTTCTTGTAATCAAGAAAAAGCTATCTTGAGATAGCTCTTTATCTAGGTCGTTATTTTGGCCACGTAGAAGTGCTTTTGCTGATTTGTGTTTGGCTGTCTAACGCTGACCGGCATTGAGAAACTTGACATCATATTAAGTTCAAGGATGTTATTTCTCATGCTGATCACTATTTTATGACGTATCTGCATTACGAGTACCTGATGAAGATGTTTCTCTGAAATGTCACTAGCTAACAATAGACAGAGTAAGTCATGAAACTCACTGAGTTTCCCATATGGGTAGACAGTTAGGAAGCTCAAAACTTCTTGCATAAGACTATGGGATCATAAATTATGCATCTGTGGATTAATTTTGTTTTTCATAGCCTTATTCTTCTTTCCTCTCATTGTCTCTCTTTATACACTTTGTTTTGTTGAATTGTATGTAGTTTTATAAACTACTTTAAATCTTCTTTGAAACAAGATGAATTGTAAACAAATTAATATAGTCTAAGACTAAATTTATAGAAATTAAATAATCTACTCAAAGTTATAAACTAGTATTTTGCAGAGCGTGCATTTAAACCTAGATGTAGCCCCAATCGTTCTTTTTTTTTAACATATAATAGAACATTGAAACGAAGGATCCTATTTTCCTAACCCAACTTCTCATTTGCAGGTTACCACTACTTTTTGTTCATATGTAATTTTCCATAGTTGAGATTTTATTTAACGTCACCTTTATCCACCTGTTGCACAAGCGGAGAATCTGGAGTTATCCTTGACTCTCTTTTACAGGCCTCTGCTCAACCCTGAATAAGTCGGTCATTAATATTGATCCTAATCTTTACCTCCACTGCCACAGATATAATTCAGCGCTCATCATGTCTAGTATGGATTAGAACCACCTATACACTAAAGGGTCTCTTTGCATTAGGCCTAAATCACCTCTAATTTATTTTTCACACTGTTGCAAATATGATACTCCCGACAGGCAAATCTGATCATTTCACAATCCTAAAATAAAGTAATGGCTCTCCATTAACTCTACCCAGGATAAAAATCAAAATTCCATAGCAAGGTGTACCAGACTCTCTAGGATCTGACCCATGGTTACCCTTCCTGCTTTATCTCTCACCCCTTCTCACATCCATCCTAAACTTAATGACCCTACCATTCTGATACTGGGGACCACACACATTCTTTTATGCTCCTCTGCCTTTGTGATGCTGTGTGTGTGTGTGTGTGTGTGTGTGTGTGTGTGTGTAGTGCTGAAAATTCCTTTTTATCCTTCAAACCTCAGCACAAATGTCCCTACTTTCTTTTTCAAACTTTCATCACCATCTTCCCCTCTGACACTCCCTACGAGCACAGTTAAGCTCTTCCTCTTTGATGCTCCCGTTACATCTTCAACATACATCTATTAGTGCCCCTATATTGATTTAAAATGTTGAGTTTACTTGTCCATCTCGTTTCTCAGTCCTCCTGTGGGTCTTTAGTCCTACCATTGCCCTGAAGCAAAAGGAGCGAAAAGCCTGACAGGAAATCAGTCAGTGGCTTAACATCCCAGGGTCAAAGTATCACTGTAGTTTACTCCGCCTCCCATTGTTCTGGTGAATTATAGTTCAGCTTTAGGACAGCCAGTCTATGCTTCTTGCCTGAGAGAACAGTGCCCTATGCCCAAGCCAGTCTGCTAGAAACTTTCTGTTTTTTCCTAGGACTGCTTCCAATCTTTCTGCATCCTGGATTAATTTTCCTGGATCAAACCTGGCTCTGTGTAGGTTGTCATGTGTCTGGAGTTGGACCTGGGTTTTATGGGATTGAGGCAAGGAGGGGTTTGCCATGTGCCTATTTGTTGTCCTGTCCTGTAGGTCTCTTCATAGATACCTACCACTAGGCTATGAGCGTCTTAAGGGTCCTGATTGTGTGATATTTATCCTTTAATCCAAAATGTCTAGTATAAATGAATATATTATTGAATGAATCAAGCATATATATTTCTCTATATTTTTATTCATTCTCTATAATTTTAATGTTTGATAATATTTAATTGCATTGCTTTAATATAACTAGCATAATTGACTGAATTTTCTAGGTTTTCTTTGCAAATATAATGGTCTAATGAGCATTTGTGTGTATATGTTTACTGTGTTGAACTATCTCTTTATGTTAAAGAGCCTCAGTAGCATCTGAGTCTAAAAGTTAAGTGTGGCCCATGAAAGAGAAAGTAAATTTGTTACTAGTACATCCAGGGACTTGTACTGATTGGATATTAGAAGATTTGAGGTTAGCTGTACCTCATAATAGTACTGTCTTGTAATAATATTATAAACTCTCAGAAAGTTATCTATAAAGTTAAATCTCGGGTCAGATATGTAATAGTTGCTCGAGTTCTAAGAAAAAAGGTACCGAAGTGATACTAAATTATCTTCCTTTAACTGGAAATCCTAAGGTCTATAATTTTTCACATGAATATGAAATTAAGCTGTAAACATCTTGAAAGTAGAGACTACTAAATCTTTCTCTTGGTGCCTATCACTTAGTAAGTGTTCAATAATAATTTGTCAAATGAATATATGGGTGAAATTTAAGATGCAGTTCTTCTAAAATTATGCACATGAGTAGAAGAGAGTACTGGTGCGCCCCCCTGAACTGAAACCCATAGATACAGCTTAGAGCAGGTATTGCTTCTTCCTGTAGTAGGAAGAATTCCCAGACCATATCTTAATAATCTATAACATGAATATATTTCTGGATAATCAGGAATTGACTATTACTGTTTGTCTTACTTCAAAATTTCAAGTAGGGAAAGGCTCAACTCATTGAATGTATTTTATTATAGAAAAAAGTTGGTTCCATGATCCACAGGGAATAAGTAACTTATGGGTCAGAGCCTTTGAGATGCTTTTGAAATATTGGCATCTGGTATGCTTGGACAGGAAAATTGTGATTGAAAAATATAGACAATGGGATGAGTGGTGAATAAAGTTTGAAAGGCTGCCCTTAGGCAGGGTCTTTTCCAGAGGATACATCACTCTCACCTAGAAATAGTCTTTAGTTAGTTCCTAATAAATGACTTTTCTACATTCAGAATCTTTAAATCTCATTACTCTAGAATTATATACCTGGAAAGATATTTTCTCTTTCCTCCCTCCCTTCCTTCCTTTGTTATAAGTATTTTCTGATTTTGGGTGAGTCTTGTTTAACAAAAAGTAATTTATTAAAGATGATTTTATTAAAAACTGCTGATATTTAATATCAACTATAATTGTAAGGATTAGCAAATGAATTTATATATTTGTGTTCACTTTATATGTTTCACTGAAATTTGGGGCCAAATATTATACCTTGAAAAACCAACTTGTTAGGTTATTATTAAAATTGTGAGTTTAATCATCTTTTTTACTAAAATGATTGAAAAGAAAAAGGTACCACAGTCCTTCTACCTGTTTCTGTTGCATTACAACTTTCTTCCAAGGTATAAAACCTTTATAATTGTTAACTCAGTAATCTTCAAGAGGTAGGGAAGGTTTGTAGATGTAATTTTTCTCATTTCTAAAGATGAGGAAGCATAGAGTCTTTGTTGCTTACTGTCAGTTTACATATCACTTGATCATTTCATTATAGTATTTTGGCTGTGCTGAGCAGCTTGCGGGATCTCAGTTCCCCCACCAGGGATTGAACCCAGACCAGGGCAGTGAAAGTGCCGGATCCTAACCACTAGACCACCAGGGAACTCCCATTTCATTATAATTTTGAATGTCATTTTACATTTGACCCATGGACACTTTTAAAAGATTGACCTATGAATGAAATACTATTAAGACTGAAGTTCAGCTTTTCTAACCTTTAGTCCTATTATTTTTCTACCCTGGGCAGTCAGGTATTATGCTACAAGATGAGAAAAATTCTATCTTTTAACATTTCTTTTCGTTTGGAGACACTAATGACATTTGGATATGGTTTAGAAGACTCTAATGCCGTATTTAAACATGTTGTTTTTTTCCCCTTTTGGAACTTTATTTTATTTCAATTTCTCAAAACCTGATATATTTCCATCTATGATGTCAGTTTTTCTTACCTTTCGCATTGATTGTGAAATTTGTGCAACTGGGGTTCAGTTTAAAAAAAATAATGTAACTTGAAATAGTCATCCTTATAAAAGTCTAAAATGCTGAGATATTGAATAGTTTCCAACTAATTTCTGATTAGCAAGCTGTGATATGTAGTTAGAAGTCAGAGTTAAAACTATGAGTTAAAGCTCTATGTTATATATGTTAGAAGTGGGAGAGACTTTAGAAATGGTTTAGCTTAATTCCTTTTGCAGATGAGTAAACTTAGGCTCAGAGAGGTTAAATTACTTTTCCACAGTTACACAGCCAGAAATTGGGCAAGGTTGGATTGAAATTCGGATCTGGCTTTTAGTCCGATGTTGCTTTTCAACACATGCTCTGAAATTGGCTCTATTTTCTATGGATGGCATGGCAGATGGAGCAACAGGGGTCTTCCATTTATGACCTGGAATTAGAGTATTGTTTTGAGTGTGAGTGGTATGTGTGTGCACAGATGTGCAGTTCTTTCAAACTTAGTGTTAATAGAAGAAAGTGCTTTAATTTTTCTTACTTATGCCTTGAGTCTCAACTTGAAACTGTGTCTGACAGTCCTCCTTGTCAGTACTTACATGTTCTTATACCTCCTTGGGGTTTCACTTGTTATAGCATTTATCAGGCTATATTTTAATTGCACGTATATTTGTCTTTCTTTCCCACTAGACAGTAACTATCATGCCTTGTTCACAGGTGTACCTTTGATGGCGATTAGCACAATGCCTTGCTCGCACTTAGTGCTCCACAATTATTTGTTGAGGAAGTTAATGAATAAATATTTTATAAAAAGGAAACATTATGGAGTAGGTATAGGGATTGGATATCCTACTGTAGAAAGTACAACCTCATATCTCAATTCAGTTTCCTATCATGCCTGGTCACATGTTCGCAACATGAATATTCTTAACATTTTTAACAATATCTTCCCAGAACCTACCCCCTTTCTTTTCTTCTGGACTTTGAGGCCAGAAATATGTGTTCAAATGCCAGCTCTGTGATCTTGGGCAGGTTACTTAACCTTTTTGAACTTCACTTTCCTTATCTGAAAAACAGAGACAATATCTTACCTTATAAGTAAGTACCTTACAGGACTACTGCGAGGATTAAATAACATAACAAATGGCAAAGTATATAGCATCATGTTTGTGTAGTAGTTACTGAATAAATGCTCATTTCATTCCCCTTTCCCTTTTCCTTCTTCACACTCTCCTTCCTTCCTTCCTCTCTCCTTCCTTCCCTCCCTCCCTTCCTTCTTTCTCCTACTTTCCCTTTTCTGGAACTGAGAACTACTGAAAGTTAGAAGCATAGTCAAAGCTAGCTTTTTCTTACAGCAAAGGTGCTCGCTCTACCCAGTAAATTACCCTCAGCATCAAGCTTGCCCCCAGGTCAGCCTCTGTTTTCTCACACTTCTTTTTCTCTGCCGCATTTGTATCTACAGCTGACCAGGTTTACCTTCTGTTTCCCACGTTGGCGTGCCTGAAATCAATTATTCTGCTATATTGGTCAACATGCATTCAGTAGCAAGGTAGCAGAAAAGAGAGTGGGTACGGACAGGGAAATCTGGGAGTGCCCGAGGCAGTAAAAACACCAAGAGTTTGTGCTGATTGCAGATGGTTGTTCCAGGAGCAGTCTTTGGAATGACATTCAGGCCTCCTTTAAAAAGAAGGGGAAGGTCACAGCTGTTTATTTTTCTTGCTCCCAACTGTTAAGGATGCTGCTTCATTATCTTCCCATCATGTTATTTTGCAAAATATTTCTAACCAAGATTAGAATTAATATTTAAACAGGCCTAGTCTGAAAAAGAAGAGCTGAGCCACATAACTGAATGAAGGAAAATGATAAAAATAAGTTAAATTATTATCAAAACAATATCTGAAGGAGAGAGTTATCCTGACACAGGCAATGTTGTGTAGGCACAGAAAGTGAGCTATCAGGAGCAATCAGTGGTGAATAGCTACTGGTGAGGTTCAGATTAGATAATGGATCGGCTGGCCCAGAGTCAAGAAGGTCTTCAAGAGTGGTTCAGAGTGAGACTGTGTGTTATTTCTAATCTCTCTAACTAGCTGAGTGACCTTGAGCCCTAGGTTGCAAAATGCTGTCTGTAAAACAGTTATCTCCTTGTAGATTGTTGCTATTGATACTCTTTCTTTGGTTTAAGGCCAAACTTTTGTTTAGGAGGGTGGTGGGAGAATTTAGGACCCCTGCCTAATCAGCTCACGTGGATTTCTCTAATGCTCAGTTTCTCAATGTAGTCACTTTTGACATTTTGGGCTGGATAATTCTTTGTTATGGAGGTTGTCCTGAGCACTGTAGGACGTTTAGCAGCATCCTGAACCCTACCCACTAAAGGATAGTAGGATTTTCTCCAGTTGTGATAGACAAAAATGTCTCCTAACATAGCCAAACATCGTCTGGAGGTACTTCCTCCCCCTTTTTGAGAACCACTGCTCTGATGAAAGAGAGGTGAAAAGGAGATGGTTGTCTATATACCTGTAGACTTTCCCATGAAAGTCCATGGAATTACAATGAGAGTTAAAAAAAATAAATAAAATTTATTCCAAACTGAGTTTTTGACCATTTTGTTGAATGTCTGCCAGCACTGTGCTAGGCTCTGTGGGTACACAGATAAGTAAGTCTTGATCTCTAACTTCGTGTAGCTTACTTTCTACTAAAGGGAGGAAGTAATGCCTTACCAGTTCATTTCCATACAAAACTGTTAAGTGCAGTGATACATCTCAACTCAATATAAGGTGCAATAGGACTATACCTTCCCATTCCCCCTGCCCCCGCCCCCGCCCCGCCCAGGGGAAAGTTGTCAGTTAAGGCTTCATTGAGAAAGTAGTAACCATATGAGACTATATTTCAAGTCATCCAACAAAATCAATCTCACTGACATCCAAACTATAAAATTTTGACACTGTATTTTCTGCCTATTGTTTCTTTTTATTTTATATGTACATCATTTTTAAGATATGATTAATGTTTTTCTAATGCAGTGTTTCCTGGAGTTTTATCCTTGGACCAGCATCATCAGCATCACCTAGGAATTTGCTAGAAATGCAAATTCTTAGGCTCTGCCTCAGACCTACTGAATCAGAAATTATGGGGCTAGGGCCCAGCAATCTGTTTTTACAAGTTTTCCACCCCTCATTAAAATCATGCTGAAGTTTGAGAACCACCACTTTAATAATTCACTGATTATTATTATTGTTATTATTTATTTGGCTGCGCCACGCGGCTTGCGAAATCTTAGTTCCCCGACCAGGGATCGAACCCGGGGCCTGGTAGTGAAAGTGCCAAGTCCTAAACACTGGCCCTCCAGGGAATTCCCCATTGATTATTTCTTAAACGTGTCTTATAAACTAACTTTTATAAATAGATATGTTAATATTTTAAACAAGCAGGATATAATCTACATACTTATATGAATTAAGCATGTACTCAGTACCTTTATACATGATCTCATTTAATCCCAATAACAGCCCTAAGAGGGAGCTTAGTATATAGTTCTCAGACCTGGGGTAGTTTCCAAATACCTGTGAAGCTTAAATGCATTTGTTCAGGTCTTGTCTCAGACCTACTGAATCAGAAATTACTGTACAGGGTTTCTAATATGTACTGTGATTGAGAAGCACTGAAGTATTTGTATATTTTACATACATGACTGGGGGTTCTGACATAGGAAGAGGCTGAACAAATATTTCATTATTTGCTCAGCAAATACATATTGACATTTAATGATTTCTGAGACTGTCTGACTTCAAGGACTGTGCTCCTGATCATTCAGCTAAATTCTATTTATGGGATCTATCAGAAAAAAATGCTTTTTTAAAGAGAGAGAAAGCTAATATTTGCAAGGTGATTTACAGTTCCTTTACTAAGCATACAACTTTGCTATGTTATTATCATTGCTGTTCTACAAATTAGGAAACCAAGGCTGAGTAAGATTAAGCGATTTGCCAAAAATTACTCAGCCAGCAAGACCTAGGGCCAAGAATGTGGATCTAGGTTTTTCGACTCTGAACGTTAACTTTTCTCATGATTACTTAACTGTATATTTATGAATAGAATTAGAACATGGAAGCTAGTTATGTGACATTGTAGGATTAATTACCTTACTGATAATTAAATTTACTTAGAAATTGTAAAAAAAACCAAAGCTAACGTAGTATCTATGGTTGGATCTCATTTTCCTAAAGCTTAAAGAAAGTGTCAATGAATTATCCATCTTCTAAATATGAGGACTCTAGCTTTTCTAATTAATAGATATACTGATAGTGTCCTAATTCATTCCTAATTCAGAATACATTTACCAATTTTACTATGATACGGGTTTTATATTCTAGTGTAATCTGGTACCTGGACCAGTTTGCTAGAGTGGCAACTGAAGCAGATAGATTTATTTAGACCAGGAAGAATGTAATTAGGATAATATTGCTGCTCTTGCTGTCCTAACCCTTTTAATTACCTTTGCTTATGCCCTTTCCACCTAGGCTTTCCACCTAGGCTGGACCACAGGTGAAGCTCAATAAAAGAACAGTTTCATTCTAAAGGAACAGAGCCTTTAGGGTGAGGGCCTTCGGCTCTTTATTTTGGATCTCTCCTTTGGGGTAGTTGGATGGCAATACAGAAAGACAAATTCTCATTAAAAGAGCTTTATTCAAAAGTCACCTTACATGTGTAACAACATATGGAATGGAAGATGTCCTGTTGTCTTAAAATCTGAGACCTCAAAGCTTAGGACATTAGGTGACAATTACTTCTACACTTCAAAGAGAGGTGCTAGACTCAGCCCCACAGGAATTACTGAAAGTTGGTCAGATCACCAGTACTGTCCTCTGCCTCTGGTCTATTTAGGGGAGGTGAGATTCGATTAAGATTCTTTGAAAGGAATTCATAGGGGTAGAAAGCAATGTGGCATTTCTTTGTCTTCTTTTACAGGGAAGGAAGAGAGATGCTTCCCTCACCCTTAACTCAATTGTTGGGGAGCCCACAAGTACTGCTTATAAAAGTTAGAGTTGTCTATGAAATGGTGAATTTGCATCTCAGCCACGGACCAGTTGCTTTTGCAAAATGTCAGAATCTAGCAGGCTTTTCTCAGGCCTCTCCGGAAGCAGAGTGTGAGCATTTTCTTGAGAGAACCTAATGTGTGGACCCCCATAATTTGGAGCAAAGTGTGATAAGAGCCCGTCTCCTCTGCTCCTCTGGGGAAGACAAAAAAGAAGAAGCTAAGCGGAGCTGCCCTTGACAGCAGGGCAAGGAGGAATGGGTCAGCAGTTTGTGAAGCTGCACTTCCATTGTAATTCCTGGAAACCACGTGGACCCTATGAAAAAGGGCTGCCTACTAGAGCCTGAGAGCCAGTAATGATGATTACACCTGGTTAGTTGAAGCGTTTACTGTCTGTTGCAGGAAACACGTAGGTCATAGGACCTTGCTGAAGGGCTCCCCCAGATCCACAGATACGTCTTGTGAGGTCCAATATTTGGAAGCCCACCATGCAGAGTGCATTTAATAGTCAAATGAGAATTATAAAGAAGACTTCCTTTTTTTTTTTTTCTTTGCGGTACGCAGGCCTCTCACTGTTGTCGCCCCTCCCGTTGCGGAGCACAGGCTCCGGACGCGCAGGCTCAGCGGCCATGGCTCACGGGCCCAGCCACTCCGCGGCATGTGGGATCTTCCCGGACCGGGGCACGAACCCGCGTCCCCTGTATCGGCAGGCGGACTCTCAACCACTGCGCCACCAGGGAAGACCAAGACTTCCGTTTTTTGATACCTGCCATTTCCCAGGATCCAGAAATGCGAAGGGCAAATATGGGGGTGGGGAGGGAAGAAAGCAGCATAAAAGAACAAAGCAGAGCCCTCCTCCATATCTTGCTATTGCTTCTCCTCTTCCCACACACCAGGAGTCATTCCTGAACTGGCGGGAGGGGAAAAGCTCTAAATCGAATGTAAGATTAATGCTTTGATTTAGACGAGACTGAACGTTTTAATACCTGATGGCAAAACTGTTTTGAGAAGAAATCTGAAAGAGATGCTGTCAATGATAGAGGAGGGGAGACCTGACAGAATTTTTAATGAAGTGATAGGAGAAAAATGAAGCTCTTTCCTGATTGTCACTGAGTCCAGTTCAAGCAATAATGAATAATAAAGGTTCCAGTTTCTTTAACAGATAAATTGTGAGGAAAAGAAAAAGATGGAAGCAGATTCTGCTTTCTGAATTATAAACGATTTAGAATACTGTACAGGAATGCTTTTTTATATAAACGAGGCTAAATTAGATCATTTTTATGATACCTTCAAACTTTAAAAATCTATACCTTTTGGGGGGGTTCTGTGCCTTTTCAGTAAGCTGTGGCCAAGGATAATTTGTCAGCTCTCAATATGCTTTTGTACATAACTGGGGCTCAAATATTATTTTTGGAATACTGTCTAAATTTCCCACACCACCATATCCATATATATCATTTTTATGAGTTTATGATAGGAGAGTTTTCATTATAATTCTGAAATTACATTCTTCACTGCTGACAGTGCAGCTTTTAAATCGTTGGTCCTAATAGTGGTATTAACTAGCTGGCATTTTTATTATTTTATGCCAGTAGATCAAGCCTTTTGAATGTAGGCCAGTTCAGTTAGCTAGCTCCATCATTTCTTTAAAGCCAAGATACAACGTGGAACAATTTTAACAGGTAGACTCCATGATCAGTTTTTAGACAATGAGCTTTAGTTTTTTATAAAGCTTGATTATATATTGTAATATAAGTGCTAGATCTTCCACCATTTCTATTTATTTATTTATAAAAATTTTAATTTTATGTTGGAGTATAGTTGATTTACAATGTTGTATTAGTTTCAGGTGTACAGCAAAGTGATTTCTCCCGCCATTTAAAAAAAGCCTTTGTCTACTAAGGCTAATGGTCCTTGACTCTCTTTAGGTAATGAAAGAATTATATCACTGGAGTCATTATGTGTTGAAGTTGGCTGTTTTCATCAGCCTTCAGGGGCTGGCCTGTATGGGATTTTTTTAAGATTTAAAAAAAAATTTTATTTATTTATTTATTTATTTATTTATGGCTGTGTTGGGTCTTCGTTGCTGCACGCGGGCTTTCTCTAGTTGTGGCGAGCGGGGGCTACTCTTTGTTGTGGTGCGTGGGCTTCTCATTGCGGTGGCTCTTCTTGTTGTGGAGCACGGGCTCTAGGCGTGCGGGCTTCAGTAGTTGTGGCACACGGGCTCAGTAGTTGTGGCTCGCGGGCTCTAGAACGCAGGCTCAGTAGTTATGGCGCACGGGCTTAGTTGCTCCGCGGCACGTGAGATCTTCCCGGACCAGGGCTTGAACCTGTGTCGCCTGCATCAGCAGGCGGATTCTCAACCACTGTGCCACCAGGGAAGCCCCTGGCCTGTATGGGTTTTAAATGGGCAAAATTGAATAATGCCGTTTGTTTAAAAAACTTTCATTGCCTTAGGCTATTTCTAACTTTTTGACAAGTACTTGGGCATGATGGACATCATGGATAGTAGGTATCTAAGGAAGATTCTTTCCTCTCCACAGGCACTAATCCTATCGTGCACGTTTTGATTAAAAAAAATTCTTTGTGCAATGTTCTAAATGTGCTGGTTCTAACTCATTATTCTCTCTAGGTCCTACAAACCCTTTAGCAGAACTAACTTTAGTTAGTGTCATGGCCCTTTCTGATTATAAGCCTGGTTATCTAGTGCTTAGTCTATTTCCTCTCCATGAACAAAGGACTATGCACCGTGTGGTTGAGACAACATAAGAAAACACAAATATTTGCATATGGCCCTCAAATCACAAGTTTTAGAGCTAATCATAAGAGAAGCTCACCTTTTCTGTTTTAGAGGGTGGCAATTCACTATTCAGGATGCTGCAAATTTTGCTTCTTACTGCTGAGGCTCATAGATCCTACAACTGTCCGTAAATATTCTTCAAAGCTTAACTTAGGATTTCACCTTTTTGTTTTATTTTTTGCTTCTTATAATATTAGTGTTGTACCTGGGACATAGATTTGCATCTTTTGACCCTAGAAATGTTGTCTTTTTACTTCATGCTATAGATGGGTTTTTTTTGTTTGTTTTTTTTGGGAAGTGTCTGAATAAGAGACTCCCTGTTTTTAATGTTTTACTGATAGATGCTTACATAATGTGAGTACAACCATAGAGACATGCTCAAAAGATTGTTTTCAATGTTCAACAAATAAAAATTTGTTTTGTTAAAAATTTTTTTTAATATTTATTTTTATTCTAAAGTTCAATGGTAATATAAGAAAAAGTAAAGATTTGGGGAAATATATTCCACCTGGCTATGTTCGGCAGTAGAGTATTGTTTATCTACTGTTTTTTTAATTGAAGTATAATTGATTTGCATTGTTTTAGGTGTACAGCAAAGTGATTCAGTTATATATATATATATATATATATATACATATATAATTATATTACATATGTATACATATTCTTTTTCAGATTCTTTTACATTATAGTTCAACCAATAAAGATAGACATGCAAAAATATACATGCTGTACTCACCCCTTACAGGGTGAAATATTAAAACATATTGTACAGGGGGCTTCCCTAGTGGTGCATTGGTTAAGAATCCGCCTGCCAATGCAGGGCACATGGGTTCGAGCCCTGGTCTGGGAAGATCCCACATGCCGTGGAGCAACTGGGCCCGTGCGCCACAACTACTGAGCGTGCGCTCTAGAGCCTGCATGCCACAACTACTGAAGCCCGTGCACCTACAGCCTGTGCTCCGCAACAAGAGAAGCCACCCCAATGAGAAGCCCAGGCACTGCAACAAAGAGTAGCCCCTGCTCACCACAACTAGAAAAAGCCCGCTAGCAGCAATGAAGACCCAAAGCAGCCAAAAATAAATGAATAAAAAAAGCATATTGTACAAAAGCTTGAGCTGAGATCTTAAAAGCTAGCCTTTTGTGTAATCTCCCTGAATTCCTCCCTTTTTCCCCCTCTTGGATGGCAGATTGAGATAGGTTGACTACTCTTTTTTTTTGTTTTTAGTGTAGGTAATTGAATTTTGGCTTCTCAAAATTTTCTTTCTTTGTTAAAGGAAAGTCTATAGAGTCAATTCAGATTTTTTTCTCATATATTCTGCCTTCTCCAAACGCTATCTACTGAGAAACTATTTTTATCTTGTCATTTCAAAAGCATTTCTAGGTCTTAACCCGCTATTTATGACTCTTGACAAGAAGTGTCATTAGTAGGAAACGCATCTCTTAAACGCGTTGGGTCAATGAAAAAAGGGTATCTATTTAGAATTCATGATGAAGAGGAATATATTAGTGTAGGGAAGTGAGTGAAGGAGATTCTTTTTTTTTTTTTTTTTTTTAAAAATTAATTAATTAATTTACTTTTGGCTGCATTGGGTCTCCGCCGCCGGGCGCGGGCCCTCTCCAGCTGCAGCGAGCTGGGGCCGCTCTTTGTTGAGGTGCACGGGCCTCTCACCGCGGCGGCCTCTCTTGGTGCGGAGCACGGGCTCCAGATGCACAGCCCCCAGCAGTTGTGGCACACAGGCCCAGCAGCTGTGGCGCACGGGCTTAGTTGTTCCATGGCATGTGGGATCTTCTCAGACCAGGGCTTGAACCCGTGTCCCCTGCACTGGCAGGCGGATTCTTAACCACTGCGCCACCAGGGAAGTCCCGGAGATTCTTTTAAAAGTTTTGTTTAGGGACCTAGAATTTATTCTTATCCTATAGCCTCTGACTTAAATTTATGTATTCTGCCCAAATCCAGCTGATTATTCGAGGCATTTTCCTTTATTCTGATTTGCCTTCAGTAGTCATCTAAATGTTTAACACTTTCCTGATTACAACCAACTCTTTTTCCTGGTAAATTAATGGTCATAATTCAGAGTCCGTTTCATTTCCTGACTGAAACCCCTGCCTTTGGGAAATTTAACTGGGTGTTTTAATTCTTTGGTTTATAAGGAACATTTGAAGCCCAAAGATCCCAGTTTTTAATCAATACTACTATTATCGATTAGAATATTTATAATAATATGTACCATTTTAATTCATATGATAGATTTTGTATGCTAATATTTTTATATTTTAAATGCTGAAATTTGGCAACATAGATGATTTTCTTTTTCTTGGAAACCTAAAGTACTGTACAAAAACATGTGTGGCGCAATATACCTACATTATTGGTTAGGTAGAAGAATGAGGCATTTGGTAAATAAAATATTTGTGTTAACTGAAGATTATTACATATACATTGTAAATTAATAACTGATTTAGCAAAGATTATAATACAATAAGATGCCTACAACTCTAAAACTATGCAAAACAATCAAGGCTTTCTAACAGTAAGTCAGAATAATTACTATGAACATTTGCTATCATTGTGCCATAGATAATAGAGAAGTGCTAATTAAGAAGAGCCCTACTTGTGTTGGATTCCAGAGAGCCACCTGAGTACTGCTCATTTTTTTGACTTAGGATCCTATTATGTATGGAATTTAAAAAGAGGTAAAGAGAATGGTAGAGGAAACTCATGGTATGCTACATTTTTTTCTTTGCCATTTGAGTAATTTATTAGATTGAGTAAAATTGTTTTAATTAATTGTTTAAACTCATTTAACTTTATAACCTTTAAGAAATCATAGAAAATGAATAGATAAATATATACAAATTATATATCACTAGGAATTTTATAATTCTCCTCACTTAAAATGCACTTAGGGAAAATGTATTTAGGGACTCTTTAAAGAGTATAAAAATATGTCTTTAAAGGCTACTGAAAACTAGTTTTTAACAGATCATCCTTGTAGAGAATGTCTTTGGAGCTTTATGATCATGAGTTTTTAATGTTAGATTTACTGCATATTGAAGACAAAACAAAAGCAAAAAATTAAGAAACTATGAACTATTTTGAAGCTAATAAGATCTATGATCAAAGACTGAGAAGACTTAAAAAACTAGAAGTGACTACATAGGCTAATACCCTGAGTAAACAATAGCTAACACTTATTGTACACTTAGTATGTGTCAGACACATTTTAAAATGTTTTATATTTACTAAAATGTTTTATATTTATTGAATTCAATTACTTAATAAATATTTATTGTGTACCTAGTCAGTGACAGGTATTAGTTTAGGCTCTGTGGGATATATAACTGGACAATAAACAGAAAAAACCTCTGCCCTCAGGCAATTTATATTCTAGTGGGAGAAGACCCATGATAATCAAAATTAATGAGTAAAACATAGTGTGTTTTATGGTGGTAAGTTTTATGATGAAAAATAAAGGAGCAAAGGAAGGAAGGGTGTGTGAGTGAATGTGGGGTTCTTTAATTTCAAAATGGTTAGTCAGGGAAGTCCTCATTAAGACTGTGACATTCGAGCAAAGACCTGAAGTAGGTGCTAAAGACATCTGGACATCTAGAAGAAGAAAGGCCCAGAAAGGGGCAACATGTGCAAAGGCCCTGAGGTGGGAGCAACTGCACACATTCATTCTAGGTGCGACAGAGAAGCCCATGCGGCAGGAACCAGCAAGTGAGGAGGAGAGTAGCAGGAGAAGATGAGGTCAAGGAGGTGATGAGGGACCTGATCATGTAGGCCTGGGCTTTTATTCTGAGGCAATGCAAAGCCAATGAAGGGTTTGAGCAGAGAAGTGACACAATCTGACTTATATTCTAACAGGATTCTTTGAACTGCTCTTCTGAGAATAGAGTGGGGTGGGGGGTGGGGGCAAGGATTGGAAGAGGAGATCAATCAGGAAGGTATTGTAATAGTCCAAGCAGAGACTATGGTTCTTGGAGCAGGGTTGTGGAGTGGTGGAGCGTAGTGAGAAGTGGTTGCATTCTGTTTGTGTTTGGAACATATGGCCAATAGGTAGAGGAAGAGTAGAATCAATTATGACTCAAGGCTTTTGCCCTGGGCAATGGAAAGAGGAAATTACGATGGAGATGTGAAGACTGTGAAAAGAATAGGTTTGGAAGGGGAAGATCAGCAATTTGGTTTTGGACATTTTGAATTTGAGATGCTTGTTAGGTAGTAGAGATGAATCCTTGCTACATCTCTCTGAGGTAGTTACTATTATTGTCCCTCTTGTGCAGACAAAGTATGAGTATAGAAAGGTTAATTTCTCTTTATTCACTCAGGAAGTAACAGAGGCAAGATTCAAACCCAGGCACTCTGACCCACAGCTCCTGATTTTAGACACTGAGGGGTCTACATCTAAGGAATTTAGAAATGAGCATGGTCGTATTGAGTTACGTAGAATTATAACATGGAAAAGTCCTACCAACCGTAAGATCTAGGACATCTGGCAGCTTAGGTTAAAATGGCTCTTTTAAAAGGACCATATATAAAAATTTAAGTGGTTAGCACTATGTCCATGTCCATCTCTATCTCTGTGTCTATTTCTCTCCCTCTTCACCTTTATCCTAGAGGTCTACTTCTCCATGCCTGCCTGGATGGAGTGGGAAAGAGTTTTCCATACTACATAACTCTATGTACCTGTGGAAACAGTTCCTATTTTGATCACTACAAATTTCTGGCACTGTTAATCTCAAGCGCTCCAGTATCTTAGGTTCAAAGCAGTTCTTGTGCTTCCTGATTACTTCCTGAATGTTGAACCAACATCCTTGTTTCCTAGGAATCCATAGGTTATGGCATTGTTCAGGGTTAGTATATCTTTACAGTTCCATTTGGCTCAATGTACTTATAATTTAACTTACCACATGGCAGCTGTTTAGGTGTTCTTTGTCAATTAATCTCCACATATAAGCACAGCCCAGATAACTTGTGTTGCATTGTATAGTATATAACTTAGCAAAACAAATTATTGCAATTTAAATATACACTCTCTATATTAGGTAGGATAGCATTAATGTGGACTCCTTTATATAGTTCATCCAAACAACTGTGGAGTTAAAAAATCTATTTTTTAAAGAATTGCTTATGATCTGAGCTAAGTTTCCTACTAGTTCATAGAAAATGTTTTATATCTTGGCATGACATCCCTAGAAATATGTATTTGTAAATGAATGGCTGACATACCATTAACTATTCAGCAATACATTCACCAAATCAGTACAAATGTAGCACACTGTCAATAATATGATTCATTTGTCAGTTGGTGGTTGGTCCCATCAGAGTAAGTACGATATAATAAAAGCTAAATTTTTTCCTTCCTATATTATATGCTGTGTTGCTGCATGATTAAACGAAATTGTTAAAGTCAGAACTCATTATATTTCATACTTACAAATAATAATACATGTGGCTGGAAGCAATTAGTGAAAGAATATAATTTGTTGAGGGAATTTAATCTTAGGGTGCATTGAAACAATGAATGACTTGGAGTTAAGAAGCTTGATTAACTATTCAAAATGTGGAGGATGTAGAAATTAAGTAGTTTTAGGAAAAGAAAATGATTTTTGGATTTCTACTTGTGTAAACTTTAATAAGCATTTTAATGTGTTATAAGTGTTCTTTAGAAAATAGGAGCGATAATACCCCTCTTCCCTGGACTATGCTTTTCGGAGTACCTGTCCCTAAGACTTCCTCATTCTTCATTGTCCTTGTTTATGACCTTGAAGGAATGTGTAGAGCTACCATTCACTTAAAGACCCAACAGGCTCTCTTGTGTTGACTCCTATTATTTCTTCAGCATGTGGCATATAACTATTCATAAATGCAAATCAAATTTTTTCCTTTAGTGTCTTTCATTGTTTAAATAATTTTCATGCATTACTTATTCCTCCAATATGGGCTTACGGCTTCTGCTAATGACTGAACCTAGGAGAGAACAGAGCCACATCTAGGAGGGATGTGCTTTGTAAGGTAAATAGCATTGCACTGATCTTGAAGGGTGCAGGTGTTGGATTATGGGGTGCTTACTGTAGGAGTGAAGCTCCAATAGAGGTGGGTCACTGAAGGTTACTTGCTCCACAGTTTTGCCTAAGAGCCAGATCTGCTTCTGCTCTTACATTATTAAGCAATTTGCTTTATCAGCACTGCTGGGTTACAGTTTAGTACCAGGAATATTTATTATTTTAAATAGTTCATCAAGATTTATCTGTTATTTAAAACTGCAAAAATTTCAGCTGACACAGAAGAAGAAAAGGTCTCAAGTTCAGTGACAGATAATAATTTACTATTAGGGTATTCTTGCTTAAGTCAGATAGACTGAAGCCAAGTAGCACTATTTAGATCATTTACTAAACAATATCAATGTATATTTTCTGGGCAGGCTTCCTTGAGATTAGATTGTTGCAATGTAGTCTATCTGGAAAAACTTTTGAAAATGCAACTTAGAAAATGAGAGAGGCCTGATAAACCGCAGGGAGAACATTGTTTTTGTCCTCTAGTTCCACAGTTTACTCCTAGGTGCAATTCAAGGTGTTGGCTTTGATGTATTCTGCTTTCTTGGCATGTTCTCTTTTTCCAAATGTTTCTCATGAAGCTTATTCAGCTGAGACTGAAATGAGTTGAGACTTTTGCTGACAGTCTCTAGCCATATTTGCTGATGAACTGGGTGTACCAGTGCTTGGGGTGCATAATTATATTTACCATAAATATTAGAACTAGGTAGAAGATGCAAGCCCTATATTTGAACCTCAGTATGGTGAAAACATTGTACATATTTCTCAAAGCAGCAAACACTCTCATAGGAAGAGGAAGGAAACATTTTTTCTGGCTTCATTACTTGAATTATACTCCATTTAATTCTTGTACTTATTTACATGATATTTATTAGAGCAGCTTCTACTTGTTTCATAAAATAAACCTACATCATTTTTGGTGGCAGCAGAGCCTATTTGGGGTGGAGTCACTTCACTTATGTATGGTCACTGCCAGCTTTAGGAGTCAAGCACACTCAGCAACATTTAAACACATTCATTTCACATTACCTGTGATGGGGACACGCTAAGGAATATTTTCATTTATCCATGCATTGATGAACATTAAATTTTATTGAAATAATAAATTCATTGGTTAAAAAAGTCTAGCAATACAGAACAATTTATAATAAAAGCTACAATATCTTAGAGATACAGCAGTAACTAATAGAAGAATCAAAACAGAAACTGTTAAAGGTTGGCCACCTCTGGGGGTAGGAAAGGGTGTGGCTGGATGTTGTGCCTATATATACACATACCACTATACCTTGATTTATTTAATTTTTAAAAGTTTAATTTTCTTCTTGATATGTTAGATTAGGACGGAATTTATTTGCACCACTGTTCATGTTCCCATTCCCCTTTATCTACATATAATTAATTATATCAGTACAGTCTGCCCTCTGTATCCACAGGTTCCAAATCTGCAGATTCAGAGTGCAGACTGTACTACACCATTGCCATAAGGGACTTGAGTATCCGTGGATGTTGGTATCCAGGGGGTCCTGGAACCAATCCCCTGTGGATACCGAGGGACAACTGTAGTCTGTTTCCATACAGATTACCTTTGGTACTTGAAAAACATAATTAAATCTTCATTTCTTATTCCATTAACCATGGACAGTACTCTTAACTACCCACTTTGTAAGATGAACACATTATAACTCTAATTCTTTCTTCCATTTCTTTTCATCTTCTACTTCCCAATCTTCCAAGTCAATAAAACAACATTTTCATTAATATTTACTGCAAAGCCATATATAGTGTGTTGGTATTACACTTCCTTGTCTATGGATCTAATGTTAGGACTTCTCTGTCACTCAGTAGAGAATGTACCTAGCATCAAATTGCAATGGATTATCTATTTAAACATCCCACCAATAGACTTTATCATATCCTTACCTCTTTCAGAGTTCTCAATCCATTCAGTCACCCTGCCTTCTTTTCCTCCTGGGGACCTCCCTCCTGGGGCACTGCATCCCCTGAGTCCAGTCTGTAGTGGCTCCTCTCTAGGGCCTTTCCAAAGCTGTCCTCCTGAGACTTAACTTTCACTCTCTTGAACAGCACTCTCTGTTTTTTGGATCTTATGTTCTTTTCTAGCTTACATCCTCAAGTTAACTTCCTAAGGAAGGATGCACAGGAGGAAAACATCTTGTAAACCAGAAACGTCTTTATCCTACTTTCATGCTTAATTGCCCCATTCATTTAGCTGGAAATCAGAATCCTTGGTTGAAAATCATTTGCTTTCAGAACTTTGAAGGTATTGCTTCATTGTTTTCTAGCACTTTGTTTTGTGGATGAAAAAAAATCTGATGTCAGACTAATATTATTTGTTGATTTCCTGTTTTTTACTCTGGAATTTTTTAGGACCTTTTCTTTATCCTTTGTGTTTCAATCAAACAATTTATATATGTATGTATTTACTTTAGCTCTAAGATATTTTCTTATATTATTTCTTTGATAACCTTCTCCCTTCTATGTACTGTCTCCCTTTTTCTCCAAAATTTATTAGTGGGTATTGAATATTCTGGATTTAATCCTCTTTTTTTCTTTATTCCATATTTTCTGTTTCTTTGTCCTACTGTTCTATTTCCTGGGAGATTTCCCTGGTTTTATCTTCTAATACTTCTCTTGAATTATATTATTCATCTAAAGCACTTTCTTATTTACTTTTTAAAATAATATCTTCTTCCTGTTTATGTTTTCTGGAATCTGAGAATAATATTTTGACGTTTTAAAAAGTTCTCTTAAATCCCCTGGATTATCATTGCTTCTCGTGGGGTCATTTTTTCCTGCTAGTTCATATTTATCTTTCTTTTTTTTTTTTTTTTTTTTTTTTTGCGGTACGCAGGCCTCTCACTGTTGTGGCGTCTCCCGTTGCGGAGCACAGGCTCCGGACGTGCAGGCTCAGCGGACATGGCTCACGGGCGAGCGGCATGTGGGATCTTCCCGGACCGGGGCACGAACCCGTGTCCCCTGCATTGGCAGGTGGACTCTCAACCACTGCGCCACCAGGGAAGCCCTATCTTTCTCATTTAACATTACAGGCTTTGCTCAAATGCCTGGTGATTTTGGTGGACTGTTTATGTGGAAGAATGAAACTGACTGGGGGCTCTGGGTACATGAGATGTTTTTCTGACTGGTATCCTCTGCTTTTTGGTTCGTGGCTGGGGTACCAGCCATTAAGCTTGGGAATCCCTAACGACCAGGCCAAGGAAGGCTTTCATCAGCCCTCTAACACTTAGACTTAATGCCTTACTTCTTAGTATGATCAGAGAAGATAGCTCAGATCTTTGTGCTGGGTTACCTGCCTGGCCTCGGGCAGTCTTACTTCCTGGGATGTGGGAGGGACCTTCCTGGGATGGGGGAGGGGCTTGTACAGCTTGACTCTTCTCTAAACCAAGGATCAGTAAATGTTTTCTGTAAAGGGGCGATAGTAATATTTAGGATTTGTGGGCCACATACAGTTTCTGTCTTTTTATTTTATTTTTATTTTTATTTATTTATTTTGTGGTACGCGGGCCTCTCAGTGTTGTGGCCTCTCCCGTTGCGGAGCACAGGCTCCGGACGCGCAGGCTCAGCGGCCATGGCTCACGGGCCTAGCCGCCCCGCGGCATGTGGGATCTTCTGGGACCGGGGTACGAACCCGTGTCCCCTGCATCGGCAAGTGGACTCTCAACCACTGCGCCACCAGGGAAGCCCCGTTTCTGTCTTTTTAAAACAATGCTTTAAAATGTAAAAACCATCCTTAGCTAACTGGCTGTGAAAAATAGGTGGTGGCCTGCAGTTTGCCAACTCTTGCAAAACAGACCTGCTGTTAATCCCTGTTTTCTGCCCTATGTTTCACTCTCAATTTCTGAGTCTCAATCCTGTCTGGGACTGGGATTTTATAAAGCAGTTTGAGCTCCCCTGCATCCCGCCCCCTCCCACCCCCCTCCTGATCTTCAGCCTTTCTCCCTTTGTATTCTGGGCTGTTTCTTTCTTCTCTGATTTCTTGGTCAGTAGCCTTCCATCTACTTTCTGTCTTCCAAGAATCTGTTGCAAATTCATGTCCACTAATGGCTCCCTCCCTGTTGTGTTTTGCTATTGTGGTATATGCAGTTGGTACCTATATCCTCTTATCACCTCCAGTTTTCCAGTACCCATCCCATCTTTCAGCTGCCAGCACCTGCAACTCTTAGCGTGAGGGGGCCGTCTGGCTGTAGGAGCTTGCTCTGCCGGCCCGTGCAGGCCGGCTAGAAGAGCCAGGGTATGTCCCCTCCCACCAGCCCTCAACCGATGGCTTTCAGGAATTGGTGGGTAAATACCCCAGCTTCCTTGCTCCTCTGTTGGAGTATCTCGGAGGTGCGAGTTCTCCCCAGGCTCCAGAGCTGCTGAGCAGGATTGAGCCCCAGGTGCTTACAGTATCTTGTTTGATAATGAACCCTTTACTGGCTCTCCCTTGTTCCGTGACTCACGTGACTCACGCTCTCCCTCCTCTACTGAAGTTCCTGGATTCCTTCTCACATAAATTGGTTGAATTCGAATGCTTATCAAGAGCCTGCTGCTGAGGAACCAAAATGGAGATAATCATGGGTTAGTTTTTTTTCCCTTTATTATAATTTTAATTAAATCTCAGGTAGAGGAAACAGATAACTTTGAGTACTTTTATTATACTGAATCTGAATCTGATTAATCAATATTATATTGAGTATTTACCGTGGGCCAGGCATTATTTGTGGGGGATAGACTCATGAATTAGCCTTGAATTCTAACCTGCAAGGAGCTTGTGTTCTACAGGGTAGATAATCCATGCAGTAGAATGTTTGAAGGGTTCTTTTTTTTAAATAATTAATTAATTTTTGGCTGCGTTGGGTCTTCGTTGCTGTGTGTGGGCTTTCTCTAGTTGCGGCGAGCAGGGGCTACTCTTCGTTGCGGTGCGTGGGCTCCTCTTTGTGGTGGCTTCTCTTGTTGCTGAGCACGGGCTCTAGGTGTGCAGGCTTCACTAGTTGTGGCACGTGGGCTCAGTAGCTATGGCTTGTGGGCTCTAGAGCGTAGGCTCAGTAGTTGTGGCGCACGGGCTTTGTTGCTCCGTGGCATGTGGGGTCTTCCCGGAGCAGGGATTGAACCCGTGTCCCCTGCATTGGCAGGCAGATTCTTTACCGCTATGCCACCAGGGAAGTCCCTGAAGTGTTCTTAAGAGAGGCTGAGATGTACGTGCCGTGGGGCTTAGCAGGCATGAGAAGTTATTTGCAGATGGGTGATCAGGGATGGCTTCAGGAAGGGAGTGAGATGAGAGCTGGGTAAAGGAGAAATCAATTTGAAAACAGAATGCTGGGGCTGGGCATTCCTAGCGGAGAAAACGGAATGAACACAAACGCTCCTCAAGAGGCATGTGAGGAGGACTGGTTGACTCGAGAGAAGCCTTCTATTCCTGAGAGAGGACAAAATGATGTAAAACAAGCATGAGTACATATAAAAACACAGATGTGTGTGTGTGTGTTCATTAACTCAAACTGTAAGATGTTCACGTGAATATTGATGGAGGTTGCTGATAATTGATTTATATAATTAGGAGTTTGGATTTGATGTGGGAAACAAACGGGAGCCATCAGATTCCTCTGAATCCTGAACGGAAATTAAAAACTTATTTAAGGGAGAATGTTGTGACTTAGGATGTTTTATTTCTGTGAGGGATAGATGGAACGGAGATGAGGCAGAAGCAGTTGCAGGTGAGTGTGATTTTTCAGTCTGCATTATTGTAGGAGACTGTGGGATTAGGAGTCTAAGGGCTAATTTGAGAAATATGGAGGAAAAAGCAGATAGAAGTATGGAGAAGTGGGAAGCAAGGAAAAATTCTAAGAAAGACATCAAGCTCTTAGGAATCTCTCAAAGTAGGAAAGATACTAGACAGACTAAAAAAGAGAAAGGCCTGCATCTGGACCAGTTAGAATTGAGAGGGTAAGCTAGATAGGTTATTGGGAAGAACTCTGCTTTATCATCTACTTATCCTGTCACTATTTCTGATCATTTGTGTCCTTCAGAAGAGTTGGTGAGGAACTGTGTAAACCTATTGAAGGTTAAGCTTTGGGTTCATTTTGGAAAAAAAAAAAAATTTTTTTTTTTTTTTGGTTCTAGTCCTTAAAGAGGTTTCAATGGGAATAATTAAAAAAAATAGAAAGTAGTACACCCTTCATTGATAATAAAGTCTTGAGCTTGAGACTCCTAGAACTTTCAAATTGTACATTAGCATTTCTATTTAAACTGATTTACTGCTGTAGCCACAACAGTTGATCTGCTGACTTCCATGTGAAGGCTTCCTGTATGGAGAAAAAGTACAAAACAAAATTTAATGCTTTCCCACAATGTCAATTTCTTAGGTACCAAGCCAGAAATTAGCATTATTAGTGGGGAAGGACACCCTGTGTCTAGCTACCTGTATTTAACTATATGCTGAAAAGACTGTGCTCATTACTGCAACTGTAAGGTAGCTATAGCCACACATTAATAAGTTATGAGCTACTATCTCAGAGAGATTACTCTACCAATAGTAAGTAGCCTATATTCTATTTTTCTTCTCCCTTGGATATCTGTATGGAATAAAATTAATTCAGAAAACAACAATCTTCGAGAAGTGGGAAAGCTTAAATTACCTCATAACTGGCCTTTGCCTCCCTTCCCCACCCTTATTAAACAGCATTTATTGATAGAATTATTCTAGCATGTTAGTTGCTCTTTCAGACCCTAAATCTTAAGCCTTTTTTTTTTTTTTAATTTCACACATCCCTTCAAGGTTACCTCCTACTGTCTTTTCTGTTAGCAACTGCTATAAATGTTATCACACTCTTCTAGTTTTCTACATTTTTACCTATTACTCATTTACCCTGAAGATTCTTTTCCTTTCTTTTGCCATCCAACAATATGGAAGCAGGCTACTCTATAGGAATTCTGCTCTCTTAGGATTTTGGAGTGAACAATTCCTCAAAAGCCCCCAGGTATCTTAAGAACACCTTTTTCCGGATCTCACCCATTCTTTTAAAAAAATACATCATTGCTTATAATCTACAATAATATAATTAGAATATTGCTGCTTGGTTACTGTCAGATATTTCTGCTTAGCAAATTATATGAAAAGTTCTAATGCCAGGACAGGGGGTACATCTTCTGGGGGGAACTTCTGAGGTTATTATTTATGGGGTAGAGCTGCACTTAAGAAGGTAGCACATTTTCCTTCCACATCTAGCTGTGGAAAAAAGTGCAGCATCCTGAAGAAACCAGGGATACCTGAATACCTGCAGAAATTATATGACTTTGTCTAAATTTATCCATTTCCAAGATCATATAATCATTAGGCTTAGGAGCCTGAAAGAGACCGTAGAGATTGAGTATCCACCTTTGCATCCATTCAACATTCCCATCCAGTACTTGACCAGTGAAAATATGAGGTAGAAATGGAGGAACTTAACATAGTAGCTAAAAGTGTGGGCTGTGGAGTCAGACATCTAGACTTTGCACTTAAAATTATGAATTGTAATCCAATTTTGGACAGGTTAATTAACTTCTTTTGCTTTACTCTTCTCAACAGTAAACTAGGGATATTAATACCTACACCATGGAATCACTGCGATTAAGTTATGTCCTGGACTATCTTAAATATTAAATAAATGTAAGCTGTTGTTATTTGTTACTTTCAGAATATGTAAGGACCATTTCTTTAAGTTTGTGCTAAAATCTTTTATTGACTCTAGTCAAAGAAATGCACTGTGTGTCCAGCTTTTTGAATGAAATCTTTTCTGTTGTATTCTGCATTGTATCAAACTAAATTAGTAACATAGTTTACACATCATTCACATGTATACACATGTTTAAGTTATTTAAAAAATCTAGCTACATTTTCAGGAAGGTTTTAATAAAAAGGTTGTTAGAGATCATAAAAATATTTACCTTTTAGCAGGATGGTTTATTTTCATGCTGATGTTGGAGCTTTGGGACAGTGCTATTTTGCATGACTGTTAAAAATTACAATAAGAAAGACAACACATATTCTGCTTTAACTGTAGCTGGAATTGACTTTTTAAAAAAAAATAGACTCAGTGTCAGACCTTTGAAAAATAAAGGCATTTTTATTGCTAATTTGATTCTATCAAAATGACTTCTGAATCTTATAGAAGAATTTTAGTTGTTACAAGTAGACTTGAGGTGACAATCACATGTATTTTTATCATAATAGAACAGTACTGGGATAAACTTCTGCCCCTTTTAATTTTTTATGAATTGGTACTCTAATTATCGGGCACTGAGTCTCAATAACTGCTGGTGCTGTGGCATTCTGTTTTCTCCCAGTTCACACAGGCTTCAAACACTGATTTCAGAAGTGCCTCATTACTGCATAATGTTCCTGGTTCATTGTCATGAACAGATAGCCTGAAGTAGAATGTATGCTATTTAAAGACAGCAAAGTTTTTTTCTTTTTAGTTTTTTTTGTTTGTTTGTTTTTACATTTGAATAATACATTAGTGTGAAAAATAGTACCTTCAATATTAAGTTTTGGAAGCCAAATTGAATTGCACAAAATTTCAAAAGTTTGTGTCTCAAATGTTACTTTACTACCTATAAAACTCTATCTGTACCAGGTAGGGAAAGCATCTCATATTTATTTAGTAGCTTTCCAGTACCAGACACTTCAGATACATTGTATCTGTAATTGTAATTCTCGTAATTGTTCCTAGAGGTAGGAATTATTACCCTCATTTTATAGAGGAGGGAACTGAGAGTCAAAGAAGTAAAATGATTTGCAAAACTAGTATGTGCAAAGCAAGGACTTACTTGAATCTGGACCTGACACTAAAGACTGTCTGCCTTTCCACTCTACTGCCTGGAGCGAAGAAGAAAGGAATGTGTGTAGTGAAGTATGGAAATGAATAGCGCCATCTGGAAGGGCAGTTCTGCCAAGTTCTAATATGAAAAGTGCTGGACCTCATTATAGCAAACATTAACGTAAAGTTGAATCCCTTTACTGAATGATCCCACTCTTACAAAACACTCTGAAATACATTTTAGTTCTGAGTTCCCATCCATGAGGATACAGCATTGGCCATAATTGCTGCTGCTGTAACTTTGTACATTAATGGCAATTTTGTGAGGCTAGGTGAATTTTCTTATTTAGTTAGAGCTTGATTGTTCTCTCTAGACTTCCCTTAATTTCCTGCTGAGATCTTATTAAACATTTTGAGGATGAGCTAATCAGTGTTTTGCATCCTTTTAATAATGTGAATGCTTTTTCTTCAGCATAATTTAATGTGAGACTATTCAGATGGAAATAGATCGAAAGACTCCCTCACCAGTCATGGTCTCTGAAAATGGGCTCGCTTAGTGATGCTGATGGGTAGGCAACCTCATTAAGGTTTAATATGAGGTAGAAACTTCAGATAAACGTTTGTAAATGGACAACAATTTATAAATAACTTTTAGTCATTTATTCTTTCATTCTCAAAATTAATGGTTCCAGGTCACTTGTACATACTGAAATTCCTTCTGGGGGTATTATGAGAGGAAGGTGATCCATTCACAAACCTTCATAGCCAAATTGATAAGCTTTTGATGCTTGTGCTTTAATGCCTATTGATTGATGCTCAAAAATCAAATTTGCTCTTCCCTCAGCCTAGTGGATCACTTCAGCATAAAATCAGAATGCTTAATTTGAAACAAATTCTCCCAAAAGGAGAAACAGCTCTAATTTTCCTGTAGACGCTATCAGTACTGCTTCTTTGGGTTTAGTGTTAGATTACATTAGTTCCTGGGTCAAGATAGTTCATTGGCATATTATAACTTTTAACAAGAAGCCAGAGTATATTTGGTAGTATGCTGTTGTATGAGGTGAAAATATGTTTTGATGACTTTGATGGCAAGAATCTTTTCATATAGTTTCACATCATTTAAGTATGTAGAGACATGGGAAATAAACCAGTCTTTTTTTTTTTTTTTCTTTATGCTACAGGGTACACATTTTAAATTTTAGCAGCATAATTCAGATTTTTGCCTTATGTACTGTATTACTAATCTGAATATTTTCCAATCAAACTTTTTGAAGAAACTTCTTGTGATTTGGTTTTAAGCAGAGTTGGAAATCATAAGCTGCTTGTGTAATTTTCAGACACCTTTATGAAAACTGAAACAGTCAAATGCTTCCGTATCTAACGTAATGGAACAGTTGTGTTATTTTCAGTTATTATATGGTTTAGGATGATGAGCTCACACAAATATAACCATTTCTCTTACATTTGATACCAAGACCATGACCCTGGCTTGTCTTATGGAGAATGAAAGCATATTTTAAGTTATTTGTATATATATATGTATATATATGATTTATCTTACGGTATTCGTTCAACTAATCCTTTTGGCTATCATTTATTATATAAAAATAATTTTTTCCGAATACCATTAAAGAACATATCTGAATGGGATGATAAGATAGAAAATTTCAAGATTTTGGAGTTCAGAGTAGGTACAATAGATAAACTACTTTTACAGAATGGTTTCTGAATAAGGCCCTTTCTTATTCAGGTGTGCCATTAAAATACACATGAGTATTTAAAAAATACTCACTTACACTTATCGTCATCTTATACTTTTCTTCAGTGTTAGTGACTTGGTAAGGAAACTGGTCTTAAACTGTGAACCTCAGCAATTGCTTAACTTAGTTTTACATCTCCCAGAAAAACTATCCCTGAGATTTTACTGTGAAACTCTACTTACATCCAAAATCCTTTTATTTTCCCACCAAAGCAGGGATTCTGTTATTTGCATACTTTTTTTCTTCCAGTTGTACTGAGGTATAATTGACGTACATCGCTGTATAAGTTTAAGGTGTACAGCATAATGATTTTACTTACGTACACTGTGAAATGATGACCACAGTTCTAGTGAATATCCAACATCTCATAGAGATCCAAAAAGAAGGAAAAGAAAAAGAAATTTTTCCTTGATGAGAACTCTTAGGATTTACTCTTAACAACTTTCATATATAACATACAACAGTGTTAATTACATTATTTTTTAAAATAAATTTATTTATTTATTTTTGGCTATGTTGGGTCTTTGTTGCTGCGCATAGGCTTTCTCTAGTTGGAGCAAGCGGGGGCTACTCTTCGTGTGGTGCATGGGCTTCTCATTGCGGTGGCTCCTCTTCTTGCGCAGCATGGGCTCTAGGCCTGTGAGCTTCAGGAGCTGAGGCTCGCAGGCTCTAGAGCGCAGGCTCAGTAGTTGTGGCTCACGGGCGTAGTTGCTCTGCAGCATGTGGGATCTTCCTGGACCAGGGCTTGAACCCATGTCCCCTGCATTGGCAGTCGGATTCTTAACCACTGCGTCACCAGAGAAGCCTATTAATTACCTTATTGACTGTATTCCCTACACTGTACATTTCCTCCCCCTGACTTACTTATTTGTAACTGGAAGTTTATACCCTTAATTTCCCTCATCTATTTCACTCATTCTCACACCTTCTGCCCCTCTGGCAATCACCTGTTCATTCTCTGTATCTATGACTGTTTCTGTTTTGTTATATTTATTTTTTGTTTTTTAGATTCTACATATGAATGAAATCACATGGTATTTGTCTTTCTCTGTCTGACTTATTTCACTTAACATAATACCTCTAGGTCCATCCACGTTGTCGTAAATGGCAAGATTTCATTCTTTTTAATGGCTGTGTAATGTTCGTGTGTGTGTGTATGTGTGTGTACCTGCCACATCTTCTTTATCTATTTATCCATCGATGAGCACTTAGATTGCTTCCATATCTTGCTATTGTGAATAATGATATTTTCATACTTTTATGAAATGGTCTTGTATAAAACTGTCTTATGTTAAACTATACTATCTTAATGATATTAATATATGTGTAACCTATATTTAAAATTCCATAGAATCTAATTATTGTCTGTCAAAGAGAAAAAAATAACATGTAGAAGTTTCAGTAGTTGAAAGTAACTCTAAACAATCTCAAAGCAGACAAAATTTTTGAAATATAATATACAAATATATCTGGATAAACTTCACATGTTTTCCTGTGAGCTGTTTCTTGAGTTGTTTCACATATTGAGGCTTACTGTGGTGTCATGATAGCTAGAAGAAATCGTAGGAGCAAAAAATCTTAGCTAAGAAAAGTGGTGATGTCACTCATTTGATAGAGAAAGAGATTGTGGGAGGATATAGATTCTGAGCTGGCTGAAGGTAAAGATTAAGGGAAATTTTCATAAGGATGAGAAAAATAAAAGTTACAGTATTATCTTAGCAATTACTTTCAAATACTGTCATAAAATAATAAAGAAAATGGTGATATAGTTTTTGGAATTATTTCTAAAAAAGATGTTTGGGGTGATGATGGGGGTGGGGCAAAGGAGAAAGAAAACATTAATAATAAAAAATGGGAAATATTAGAACCTAACATGACTATCTACTAGGAGAGTATTTATCAAAATTTTATTGAAAGATCCTTAAGTTGTGTTTGTTATAATGAAAAATATTACATTAACATGGCTCTTGATAAGATGTAACCTGTATCTCCAAATAAAATTTTTGCATTTCCCTTATTCCAGTGCAAATCAGATTATAGCCATCACTTTATGGTAAATTATAAAAATAATCAATAAATTAAAAATAACCATAATATGACAGTAAATGATAACCTCAAACATTTTTGATCACTGTGTTTGTTGAAAATGTCAGATCTTATTCTGCCTATAGTAGATCAGGGAACCTCAGGAAATTGGAGGGATTTCGTGATATAAAATAGTTAAAATTTAAAGCATTTGATTTTCTGTTTTTAATTTTATTCAGCCAAGGATTATAAGACTCTCTCAATCCCTCCTAAGTGACAAATTCATTAAATATTTATTGATCATTTATAATATTGGAATATTAAGTCCTGCAGTATTGGATGTTATGGGTGCTGGAGATATGTAGTGAAAAATACCAAGGTTAGTGTTCTCATAGCATCCACATTCCCTGGGAGAAGAAGGACAATAAAAAGAAATGACAAATGCATGTAAAGTATACCAATTTGCATTAACTACTATCAGGAAATATTAAGAACGGTAAGAGTAATTTTTTTTAGGGTAAGAGTAATTTTTTTTAGGGTAAGAATAATTTGAACAAATTACCCTAGCCTAGCTTCATTGAAATAAAATATTTCTATTCTTGTCCTTTCTATTGTCAAGGAATTTGCTAATAATAAACTCTGATAGTACAGTGAGACGCCATGACTAATTACACATAATTGGTTTCTTCACTTTTTCACGTATTACAGAGAGCAGATTATGATTCCAGTAAATTTGGATCATGCATAGAAAAGATTTCAGGCAAAAGTGATCCACGGAAATAGACACTGACATCTTGTTTGCTGCCAGAAGCCACAAATAAATGGCTAGCAGGGTGTTGAATTAGCCCATGGACAGATGTATGGGAGTCTTGGAGCAAAATAGTTTTAATCAGGGGTGATTTTTAACCTTCTTAGAATTTTTACATTAGATGTAGCTAAATTGGATTGAGTACCTAATTTATTATGAACCTGGTTTAGGTTTTGGTCACTGAATGCATACATCTAAAATGTAACTGTTAGAAATCTCAGTAAAGTGTAAGCCCATTTGTCAATAGAGTAGGTGATTCATAGTAGGTGATAAATAAATATTTTTTGAGGGACTAGCTTGTTCTGAGGAACTGAGCAGAAACTGAGATTACTGCATCCCTGAAGGCTTTTGCTCAGTCTTGGGGCACAGGAAGGTAGAGGACCCAATCCACTATAGATAAAACTTTGTTGGGAAAAATATAAACCTGCCAAAATTTTAAAACTTCTTGTGAAATATTCTTTTTCAGGATTTAATTCACATACCAGACCATTTACCCATTTAAAGTGTCCAGATTTTTTTTGTATATTCACAGGATGTTCAACCATCATCACAATCCAACGTTAGAACATTTTGTTCCCCATTAAAGAAACTCCAATCCCATTAGCCATCACTCCTCATTCATCCAAACCCCTCAAATCCTAGGCAGCCACTTACTTAGTTTCCATATCTATAGATTTGCCTATCCTGGACATTTCATTCAGATTTGTTATGGCCAAATAAAATTCAATTGTTTAGAAATGTTTGCCATATTTTGTTTATCCATTCATCAGTTGCTGGACATTTGAGTTTCCACTTTCTGACTGTTATGAATAATGCTTCTATAAGCATATGTGTACAAGTTTATCTGTGGAACTGTATTTTTATTTTTCTTGGGAATATACCTAGGAGTGGAATTGCTGGGTCATATGGTAACTCCGCATTTACTTTGTTAAGGAACTGTCAAACTGTTTTCCAAAATGGCTGTACCATTTTACATTCCTATCAGCGATTTATGAGGGTTCTAATTTTTCCATATTATCACCAACACTTGTTATTGTCTTCTTATTATAGCTATCCCCGTGGACTTGAAGTGGTATCTCATTATGGTTTTGATTTGCATTTCCGTGATGACTAATGATGTCAAACATCTTTTAATGTGTTTATTGGTCATATGTATATCTTATTTAGAGAAATATCTCTTCAGATCTCTTTGTCCATTTTTAAATTAGGCTATATGTCTTTTCACTGTAGAGTTGTAAAATTCTTTATATATTCTAGATACAAGTGCTTTATCAGATATATGGTTTGCAAATATTTTCTCCCATTCTGTGAGTCCAGGGATTGGCAACTTTTCTGAAGTTACATCATAAACCATCATGAATAATTTCATTATATTTGAGAGGATGTTTTATGGTAAAGGGATAAATGTTCATGAAACTACTGTGATTTTAAGGACCCTGATCAAGCCACTCAGAAGTATGGATGGAAATGCAATGAGGTAGTATTTTTTAGAAAGACTAGGAAGATTTCCTTCCTCTTCTTCCCACCCACCGCTTAAACTCATAAAGAGTTTTTTGGTTTTCAAAGAATGAGAACTTCTCTGTAAGGGTGTGAGGGTGAGGTTTAACACTGGCCCTGGATATGCCATTCAATCATTTATGTGTCATAAATTACTTCATTTAGTTTTCATAAGATCCCACTTGAAATCCCACCAACTCTTCCAATTCCTCACTCCTGTGAGTGTTTCCTCTACCATTTCCCTGCTGTTTCAGAAACCTGATTCTTCCAAAGAACCCTTTCCCATGGAACCTGCTCATTCTCTCGTGCTCTGTGTGTCATAGATCCCCCAAATCTCATGTGAGTTGCATGCTATCTGGAAATCATCCCTATCCCTTCTCTTTACTGTAATTCACTGACATCTTGGCCACTCTCTCACGTCCATCAAGGCTTTAGTATCTTTCCCCTCAAACTTGAGGCTTATTATTATTTATTATTATACACTATTTATTATTATTCTAGGTGTCTTCATCCGTGTATTGACTGCTCATTTCTTCTTTACTACATCCAATAATTCCCTACTGTCCACTAGATCAGATTCAGACTTCTCAAGATAGTACTCAGTGCCTCTAACTTAATTGTCCAACATTTTCATACCCAGTGCTTGATGCTAACTGACCATGAAAGCCAGAGATGTCCTTTTTGTGACCCAGCCAACTCCTACAACCTGTGTGTGTTTCTAGCTCTGTCTTTTGCCTGTGTGATTCCTAGTATTTAGACTCTGCTTTTCTTCTTCATATTCTGTCCGTCATTTAAAACCCTATTTCAGTTCTGCTTTCTTTTCCCTGACTGCTCATCATGATTTCCTATTACACTTGTTTGAGCCAGACAGTGATTACTTATTAAGAACTGGTTATTTACTACAGTTTCTGTACAGTTCAATTTAACACTTTAAGAGCACTCTGATTTTTCATGGTTTTGTGCTTGTAAGACTTTTCTTATCAATTGATAATAGACTTCTTGTGAGTAAGTAAATGTCTGCACATCTACCACAGTGCCTGAAAAGTGGCACGTGGTCAGTAAGCACTGGTGTTTGTACACTGACTCTCTGATACCTTTGGGAATTCTTCAGTCGTTATCATTGAGATTATCTGAGTTTTGTTTAATAATAATAACCTATTATGTTGATTTTTGGGGGGAAATGTGTGACTGAGATCACTCTGCACTTTCCTTCTCCTTGGATGAGTCTGATTCCACATGAATGTGTTTTTTACACATTCATGATTAGACAGTGTTGATTTTATGACAGTGCCTCAATATTGAGGTCTCAGGGCCTACATCAAAATACCGCAAAATCATTGATGATAGGAGAAAAGTATACACAGTCCATGTCCTGTAGTTCTATATGAAAGCTTGGGGATTCTCTGAATATGATCTTTAAATTTTTTTCTTTTTAAAAAGCAGCTAACCAACACTATTAAGGCACTATTTATATTTGAGTGTTTCCTTTTCTCTGAGTGGAACAGCAAATCAACAGTGTGCAACCTTCATGCTCATAGATGACAGAGGGCAGTGAATTGTGCTTACTTTGAATACCCACTTCTGTTGGTTTTAGTACAATGCAATATCTGTGCTAATTTCTAGGCAGCAGTCTGAAATCTGCAACAGAAAATAACTGATATGTCTGCATAAGCAACACTTAATCTTTGGTAAAGTAATTTGAAAATTTGTGTTACATTTTATCAAGTGATAAAAATTTTAGATAGTATGTTTCTAAAACCTCTCAGGCATAAAGTCTACAGTGCTCTTGCTATTACTTGAACATCTTGCTCAACTGTCTTGCTGTTACTTCTAAAGAAGTAATAAAAATGAAAAATGTGAAGGAAACAAATCAGAATTGGAAGGACATTTGTGGTGCCAATTATATACATTTACCGTAGCACTTATCAAGTTGTTATCATTAGATTTTTTTTTTTTTGAGGGCAGAGGCTATGCTTTATTTCACTTCTGAACCTAGCACAATGCATGTTTCATAGGTGCTCAATAGATGGCTGCTGAATTTATATGTTTTTGGAGTGGGCTAATATATAATGAAGCTTTAATAATTTAGACTGAAAAAGTAGATTCTTAATGTTTGACTCACTGACCACAAATTATATATTAATATATTCATAAATAACAATTAATACTCATTCATATTTAATACTTGAAAAAATGCTGTTTCACAACTACTGAATTCTTGAACAAGTGAGTGACACCCAGTCCAATTGACCAGGATACTTGCACATACTATGTACATAATGTGTATGGGCTTGATCTCATAGCTGGAAGTTATGAATAGAGTGTGGTTTGGATTTTAGTCGTTGTGGAAACATTTAAGCCCTATAAATGTGAACCATATCCTTTTTCTTTCCTTGTTTTAAAATTTTATTTTCCTAGAGATGATATTCTGCCTATCTTGCCTCTTCTTCACACTCAGGTAATACTTGTCAAATGTGAAAATTGTCTTGACAGAACACCAGAGAACTTTCTAGATATGAGATATTCAGAAACCGGTGCTAAATCACAGGGTACTACAAGAGGTAAAGCTGATGATTAGATAGAAAAAATGCAAAGTTAAGCTATAGGTCACCATGTCCCACTCCTCCCTTCCACATATTCCTTCCACTTTAGGGAAAAGAAGAAAACCTTTTTCCTTAATTATGCTTCCTCTCTCAAAGTGTAAGAAACTAACGTGTCTCTTACCAAATACCTACATGCTTCCTGTATTCCATACTCTATCGAGTCCATGTTCCTCAGGATGTTTTTCTGAGGGGGATGAGTCTGACTTCTTTCACTCAGCATAATTATTTGGAGATTCATCTATGTTTTTGCATGTTCAATAGTTCGGTTCTTTTTCTTGTTGAAATAGTATTCTATGGTATTGATATACAAACATTTGTTTTTACCAATTGATGAGGAATTTTGAGTATTTTTAATTATTTAAATTTAATTATTTAAATTTAATTATTTTAATAATTGTTAATTATTTTGAGTATTTTTATTATAAGTATCTCTCTCTCAGAACACTTTGTTCATAAATCTAATGGAACATTTCTCATAGTATGTTAAACTAGGTTGTTTTCATACATCCTCCATTAGACTATCCTGACCCTTCAAGATAGGGGAACTGTATCTTTTTCATCCTTTCTCTCCCAGCCCCTAGCATAGTGCTGTGGTTTTGAATTGGTAGTCCATGTAAACAACCCTCTTAGGTGAAGCCAAAACTTTTTCTTGATCCTGTACTGTCTCCATCATCACCACTTATTGATTCATTCAAATCAGAAACTTGAGAGATGTTTGTTTGCTTTTTTTTGAAAATCTACTTTGTTTAGGTATAATTCATACACAATAAGTCACACATTCTTGTTTTTCTAAATTTAAAAATTTTAATACAATTTCTAAAGTTTATACTGCATATCTACCTATATTGGCTATATTCCCTGTGTTGTGTAATACATCCTTGTAGCCTATCTTACACACAGCAGTTTGTACCTCCCATTCCCTCACTCCTGTGCTGCCCCCCACCCCACCCCCACCACCGGTAACCACTAGTTTGTTCTCTGTCTGTGAGTCTGCTTCTTTTTCTTATGGTGACTAGTTTGTTGTATTTTTTAGATTCCACACATAAGTGATATCATAGAGTATTTGTCTTCCTCTGTCTGATTTATTTCATTTAGCATCGTGCCCTCCAAGTCCACCTGTATTGCTGCAAAAAGCAAAATTTCATTCTTTTTTATGGCAGAGTAGTACTCCATCGTGTATGTATGATATATGTGTGTGTGTGTATGTATATATATACACATATATATGTATAATGTGTGTGTATAAATATATATCTATAAATACGTATAAATATATAAATATAAATAAATAAATAAATAAATATATGCATGCCACATCCTCTTTATCCATTCATCTGTTGATGGACACTTAGGTTGCTTCCTTATCTTGGTGATTGTAAATAATGCTGCTATGAACATTGGGGTGCATGTATTATTTCAAATTAGTGTTTTTGTTTTTCTCAGATATATACCAGGAGTGGAATTGCTGGGTCATGTGGTAGTTCTATTCTTAGTTTTCTGAGAAACCTCCATACTGTTTTCCACAGTGGCTGCACCATTTTACATTCCCACCATCAGTATACGAAGGTTCCCTTTTCTCCACATCCTTGCCAGTGTTTGTTATTTGTGTTCTTTTTGATGATAGCCATTCTGACAGGTGTGAGGTGATATCACTGTGATTTTGATTTGCATTTTCTTGATGATTATTGATGTTGAGCATCTTTTCAGGTGCCTGTTGGCCATCTGCTTTCCTCTTTGGAAAAATGTTTATTCAGTTCTTCTGTCTCTTTTTTTTTTTTTTTTTTTGCCATGTGGCATGGCTTGTGGGATCTTAGTTCCCTGACCAGGGATTGAACCTGGGCCCTGTCAGTGAAAGTGCCAAGTCCTAACCACTGAACCACCAGGGAGTTCCCTGCCCATATATATATATATATTTTTTATGTTTAGTTGTATGAACTGTTTATGTATGTTGAATATTAATCCCTTATTGGTCGTATCATTTGCAAATATTTTCTCCCATTTAGTAGGTTGTCTTTTTGTTTTGTTTATGGTTTCCTTTGCTGTGTAAAGGCATTTGTTTAATTAGGTCCCATTTGTTTATTTTTTCCTTTTATTTCCTTTACTTTAGAAGATGGATCCATAAAATATTGCTGCAATTTATGTCAAAGAGCATTCTGCCTATGTTTTCCTCTAGGAGTTTTATACTACAAAGTGACAGTAATCAAAACAGTATGGTACTGGCACAAAAACAGACACATAGATCAATGGACAGGATAGAGAGCCCAGGAATAAACCCACACATTTATGGTCAATTAGTCTACAATTAAGGAGGCAAGAATATACAATGGGGAAAAGACAGACTCTTCAGTAAATGGTGTGGGAAAACTGGATAGCTATGTGTAAAAGAATGAAATTAGAACATTCTCTAGCACCATCTACAAAAATAAACTCAAAATGGATTAAAGACCTAAATGTAAGACCAGATACTATAAAACTCACACATTCTAAGTAGCTAGATCAATGACTTTGAAAAGTGTGTAGAGCTGTATAAACCATCAAACCAATTAAGATATAGAACATTTTAATCTGTCACCAAAGTTCACTCTTGTACCTTGACAGTTTCAAACTGTCAGTCTCTTGCAACCCTCTGTCTCAGGCAATTACTGATCTGATTTCTATCAATATAAAGTGGTTTTGTCTGACTTAAAATTTCATTTAAATTAAATTATTCAGTATGTACTCTTTTTTATTTCCAATTTCTTTCAAATTGCATAATATCTGTAAGGTTCAACCATATTGCATTGATTTGTCCTTTTAATTGAGGGTGTTTAATCCATTCACATTTAGTATAATCATTGAAATATCTGGGTTTAAGTGTACCATCTACTTTTCTTTTTTCCATTTTGTCACCTCTACTTTTTCATCTGTTGTTCATTTGTTGACTTCTTTTAGGTTTATTGAATATTTTTTTGCATGTGTGTTTCATTTTATTTCCTCTGTTGACTCCTTAGCTATACCCTTTATTATTATTATTTTTAGTGGTTGCTCTAGGGCTTACAATATATATCCTAACACAGCATAGTCTATGTAAAAGTAACACTCTACCTTTTCGTGTTTCCTACATCCTTTACAAACATCCCACTTCTCATTTCACAAATATAATAATGTTAATCAGTATTATTCCATTTACACCTTTTCTCAAATTCACTTTTTCATTTAAAATCACTCAAATAACTTTCCCTTTTTTTCTGGTACTAAGTTAACTCCTAACATGGCTTATCAAATTCATTATGTTTTGAGTCTTGTCCACATCTCTAACTTTATCTACTACTGCTTCAATTCGAGGAATACTGATTTTCTTACAATTCTTCAAATACATCTGTCTGTTTCAAACCTCTGTGTCTTATATAAATTGTTCCTCTGTCTGAAATACCCATTCTCTTTTGCCATTTAAAATTTTTTTCTGAGGGATTATATGTCTGTGAAACTTTTCCTGACTCCTCTCCCTCCAGGCAGAGTTAATTATTCTCTACTCTGTTCTGCTTCTGTGCCTTCTGTATACTTGTATCAGATGCTTCTTGCACCATTTCAAATTTCCTTGGCCTTACCTCTTATTTCAGCTACAACTGCATTGACCATTTCTGTGAAGATGCTGTCCATCTTCATGCAGATACAACTTGACAGTGCCCTGCCTCAGTTTAACCTCTCACTTTCCCACTCTAACCTTCATGGATTCTTTATTTGATGGTGAAATAGCATGGGACACCCCTGGGATTTTGCCCAGCACTCAAGCATGTGCAGCACAAGAAATGATGGGGAGTTATTGCCCTGGGGGACCCCCGTGACCAATGAAGAGCAGAGTGATGAGTAAATGCTTCCTGCTTTCTTCCCCTGGGAGGTTATTAGGTGTCCTATAAGGCTGAGTATCCAACCATCTGTATGGGTGGCCAGTCAATTCAATAACAAATTTTTTTTTGACTTTCCTTCCTTCCCGTCTTTGCTCCATCTTCCCTAAACCTTGTTCCCTGAATCATACTTCTTTGTCTTAGGCTCTGTGTTCTGAGGAAACCAGGCTGAGAAAATACAATTATTACCTGTACAACATTGTCTTTAAATGTGTTGCTTCCTCCAGACCAGTGATTTTTCAAACCTCTTAAAGCAGTAATATATTAAGCCCCAAAATATACAACTGGTAAAAGTAGAGCAATTCTGATTGGAATGAGAATGAAGCCAGAGGTTTTATAAAACAAAAACCAATATACTAATTAAGCTATGAACTTCATGAGAGTTAGAATATATGTCTTTTTAATCTTTGACTCCTAAGAACCTGGTATAGTGGCTGGCTCCCAGCAGGTAGTCAATAATATTTATTAAACTGAACTAAATTTAATTGAGGGAAACTAAAGTATATAAAATATAAATAATTTCATTTAGTCTACAGTGATAATGGATAAAAGAAGAAACAAAACAAATATAATCTTAATACTTTTTCTGGAAGCATGAAGTTTACTAGAAAAGGCAATAAAACGCTTTCTGTAAGCTCAAGTTTTACTATTCTTGACTTTGTATATTAATTTTCAGATGGTTGTTCAGACTTCTCCTTTATGTCATCAGTAATAAATTGAAATTGAATTTTTAAAAATCCGCCACATTTTTGAAATTGTTTATTAATAAATGTGAAAGGGGTGGGAAAGTTATTATTTACAATTATTTTATGGTCATCAATGTGGAACGGGTGAGATAAAAAGCTAAAGATAACATCTAGAAAATAAATATGCCACTACAGAATTAAAGAGCCACAAATGCAAGCTCCTCTTATGTACTGTGATGATAGTCAGTATTGAAGGGTGTCGTCATTTCTTTTTCTTTTCTTTTTGTCCTAATTTCTTAAACATGACAAAAACTCCAGAGGGATAGACTTCTTGAATTAGTTATTGTGAACAAGATTTTCTGAGCCTTCAGAGGTGGGGAAAACACTGAAAAAAAAAAAAAAACTGGCCTGGAAATTTATACTCTTAAAAAATTTATCCGGGTATATTTTTGTATGAATAAGGTATTTTATCAATTGGTCCATCAATTCACCTACTCACTCACCCACCCGTTATAATGGTGTTAAGATTGGCATTTAAAAAAGCCTACGTGAGAATCTGTTCTTTACCATCAGTCAATGAATTTCTTTCAATCATGTTTCTTTAAATAAGAACTTTAAACTTTTATGGATAGCAAGTTAGTGACTGATTTCCATTTTCTTTATTGTAAAAATTGGGCTCGTTTATGAGAGTTGTGAGAAAAATATAATCTTAAAATACATCTATCCAGTCATTCAACATACATGTCAATAACACATACTTTGTGCTGAGTGCTAGGATTCAGTGGTGAATATAGTTAGTAGATTTTAGAGATGGAAGGAACACCATGAGATATTATAGGATGGGCTGGTAAGGCATAGTTACTGACTAATGAGACACAGACATGGAGAAAGGTTGTGACTTGCCCAAGATCAGAGCTTTTAAATTATTCCTCAGAATATATAAGGTTATTTTTAGATATCATTTTGATTTGCATTCATCTTCTAAGCATTACTGAATGATAAACTACAAAGACAATGGTAAAACGTCATTGCACAAATGAGAAACCATTAAAAAGGATACTCTTTAGAAGAGGGTGGGTTAGGGATAGATTAGGATGGAGTGGGGGAAAAAATTTAGGATCATTTCAGCTCATCTGGAAATTTTTCAGACTTGAGTCTTTTCCCCTGTTGAGTTGCATATGGCTTAAAGAGTTGAAAAATAAACTAATGTTTATTGAGAATCTAATATATGCTAGGCACTTTAATGTATATTAACTCATTTAATATTCACAACGACTCTGTAAAATATTGTATTGTTAAGTCTGAATGGCTGTTTCAGCTTAGTGTTAGAGTGTGTGTGTCGTTCCTTAACGGTTGTCATTGTCCAGAGTCTGACACACAACTCTCTTGTTCAGTAACTGGACTATTATGTGGTCAACCAGAGGTTAATGGGCCCAGGCAAATTGGTCCCTTCTAACCAAACTCATAAGAGTCTGGTTATAAATCAGAGCATCAATTTACAAGTCTCTATGAGGAAGTTAACTGCCAAGTAGACCAAATATTCATGTCAGCTTGTCAGAACATTTTCTTCCCTGAGGAGAAGAACGCTTGGGAAATAAAGGACAGGAGAATGCCAAGGAAGTATAAAATTAGAAGAAAGTGAGTTGAATGCTCTTAATAAGGAGAGTGTCATGCAGTTACTGGAGCCCCATGTGCCTTCTCCACATAGGAATATATCTGCCTGGCTAAGGGATCTGAATACTATTTTTACCGAGTCAGGTTCCTCTGTCAATATTGTTTAAGATCATGGCCAGTTGTGGACTCAGCTGCAGTAAGAGAGAATAGATTGGGAGAGTCTGAGACTTTTTTCAAAACAAGCCCTCTAGTTTGGGCCAAGCATCTGCAGATGCTAGAAGAAGGAACAGAGAGGCAGTTTATGGAATAAAAATAATAATCGGGTTAGAGATTATGACAATAATCATCTCTAACAGTGACTCAAGATTTATTATGTGTTAGAAATTGTGCTAAGAAATTTACATCAGTTACCTAACTTAATTCGCACAGCAACCATCTCTGATAAACGCTGTTAATATTCCTATTTTATAGATGAGAAAACTGAAGTTTAGAAAACTTAAAGAAATATACTGGAAAGTGGAATCTTAACATAGGATAGTTCAAACTGGATTGGGGGCATCTCAAGGTTACTGTGTGCAAAGTTGAACTCTTCATTTCTTGAAACACATTCCTCCTCCAGGTCTGAAGCCTCTGGGTACCAGATCCCTTCTTCTCTCCCCGCCTCCTTCCTTCCTTCTCTCTCTCCCTACTTCTATCCTTCCTTCCTTCCCTGCTTCACTCCCTCCACTCTCAGTTCCTGACATCAGAAAATCCAGTAAATTTTACCTCCAAATTACATAGTGGATCTTTCCTCATTTCTCCAGCTCTGCAGTCACCTCTCTAGCCCAGTTATGGACCACCTCCTGCAGCTGCTAGCCCTCCTCCCCTACAAACCAATCACTGTCCAAAGAGTGGTATTTTGCTTTACTGAGGTAAAATTCATGTAACATAAAATTAGTCATTTTAATCATTTAAAAAGTGTACAATTGAGTAGCTTTTAGTACATTCACAATGTTTTGCAACCATCACTACTGTCTAATTCTAGGACATTTTCAAAAAGAACCCCTCATCTGTTAAGCACTTTCCATTCTTCTTCCCCTGGAAACCACTAATCTACTTTCTGCCTTCATGAATTTGCCTGTTCTGGACATTTCATGTAAATGCAATCATACATTTGTGGCCTTTTGTGTCTGACTTCTTTCATGAGAAATAATGTTTTCAAGGTTCATCCATGATGGAACATGTATCAGTACTTAATTCCTTTCTATGGCTGAATAATATTTTATTATATTGATATATCACATTTTGTTTATCCATTCATCAGTTGATAGACATTTGGGTTGTTTCCACTTTTTGGCTATTATGAATAATGCTGCTGTGGACATGTTTTTGTTTTTGTTTTGTTTCTGATTTTTAAAATTTTTGTTTATTTTTTTATTGGAGTATAATTGCTTTATAGTGTTGTGTTAGTTTCTGCTGTACAGTGAAGTGAATCAGCTATATGTATACATTATCTCCTCCCTCTTGGACCTCCCCCCACCCCTCATCCTACCTATCTAGGTCATTACAGAGCACCGAGCTGAGCTTCCTGTGCTTTATAGCAGGTTCCCACTAGCTATCTATTTTACACATGGTGGTGTGTATATGTCAATCCTAATCTCCCAATTCATCCCACCCTCCCCTTCCCCCTCTGTGTCCCCATGTCCGTTCTCTATGTCTGTGTCTCTATTCCTGCCCTGGAAATAGGTTCATCTGTACCATTTTTCTAGATTCCACATATATACATTAATATGGGATATTTGTTTTTCTCTTTGTGACTTATTTCAGTCTGTATGACAGACTCTAGGTCCATCCATATCTCTACAAATTACCCAATTTTGTTCTTTTTTATGGCTGAGTAATATTCCATTGTATATATGTACCACATCTTCTTTATCCACTCATCTGTTGTTGGACATTTAGTTTGTTTCCATGTCCTGGCACTATAAAGCTCTTAGAGGAAAACATAGGAAAAACACTCTTTGACATAAACCACAGCAAGATCTTTTTTGACCCACCTCCTAGAGAAATGGAAATAAAAACAAAAATAAACAAATGGTATGTAATTAAACTTAAAAGCTTTTGCATACCAAAGGAAACCATAAACAAAACAAAAAGACAACCCTCAGTATGGGAGAAAATATTTGCAAACGAAGCAACTGACAAAGGATCAATCTCCAAAATATACAAACAGCTCATGGAGATAAATATCAAAAAAAAACAAAACAAAACAACCCAACTGAAAAATGGGCCTAAGACCTAAATAGACATCTCTCCAAAGAAGACATACAGATGGCCAACAGGCACATGAAAAGATGCTCAACGTCACTAATTATTAGAGAAATGCAAATCAAAGCTACAATGAGGTATCATCTCACACTGGTCAGAATGGCCATCATCAAAAAATCTACAAACAACAAATGCTGGAGAGGGTGTGGAGAAAAGGGAACCCTCTTGCACTGTTGGTGGGAATGTAAACTGATACAGCCACTGTGGAGAACAGTATGGAGGTTCCTTAGAAAACTAAAAATAGAACTACCATATGACCCAGCAATCCCACACCTGGGCATATACCCTGAAAAAACTGTAATTCAAAAGGACACATGTACCCCATGTTTTTGTTTTAACACCTGTTTTCAACTCACTAGTGTAATCTTTTAAAAATGAAAATCATGTGGTTTCCCTATTTAAAAGCCTTCAGTGGCTTCTCATTACAATCATGTTATAATCCAGATGACTTCCTTTGCCCCATAAGGGTTTGCATGCTCTGCCTCTCCTTTCTCATTTAAGCATCTTTCCTCATCCCTCAATATGTTCCAGCCACACTTGCCTCCATTTAGCTCCTCCAACTTCCCAAGCCTTTTTAAGAGTATGTACACCTGCTGTTTTCTGGCCTGAAATGCTCTTTCCATTACTTCACGTGGCTAGTTCATTTTATCCTTCAAATCTTCATCCTTAATGTTACCTTCCCTGAGAGGTTTTTCCCTGACTACATTATTTCCTATTTCCTTCCTAATACTTTTCCCACCTTGTAAGTACATGGTTGTTTCTACTGTCTGTCACCCTCACAAGAATGTAAGTTCCTTAAGGTCAGGAATTAAAGTCTACCCTTTTCATCATTACTATCTGCACCTGTGCTTAGCACAATACTTGACATGGAAGAGGTACTCCATAAGTGTTTGTTGAATAAATAAATAAATGAGAAAGATCACAGGTGTTGGATGTGAGATGCAGTAATTCAACATGTAGTTACAGAGGTATACTAACAAAAAGGAAGAGCAAGATGGTGGGGAATCTTCAGTTATGCTAACATTTGAAAATCTAGGCAGGTGGTCAACAGAGCAAGTCAGTCATTGGTTCAAGATGGGAATTTGGTCAAGGAGTCAGAGCAAAACCTCTGCATATAAATTCAGAGTTATGGAAAAAAGAGCATGGTTAATTTGATGTCAGCTCCAGAGAAACTGGCTAAATTTTCTTAAATATCACCTTTCTAAAATGAGGATTGCATCTAGAAACCAGGCTGGGGCTGAGATTAGAGCCATAGCTTTTGGGAGAGGAAGGACGCAAAAGATGAGGAACTAGGCAGGGATGACAAACCCAAAACTGTTGTTAAAGAAACACTAATAGACTTATGCTCTTCAGATCATCAGTCTCCTTTTCACATTTTTAATTAACACTTCATCCTTATCTACTTGATGTGAGTAGATTGTGGCCAAATCACATCATGTTCCCTTGCCTCCTGGATAATGACCCCCGAGGTCCTAAATCTATGATCCTCCATGCCACAGTTTCCAAGTTTCAAATGATATTTCACCGTACACAATTGATGTTGGCTCTTTCTTGATGATTTCATTGGTAAGCAGTCTTCATGGACATAAGCAGTGTCTGTGGGTCCTTGTGGGTCCTTTCAGACAGAGTGGCACTTCTAGACTTGACTGCTTGACTCAGAAAAACAGCATATTTTGGAACCCATAGCCCTTAATCTACTGACTAGAGATAGGACTTCAGAAATAAAGAATTTGAGTAATATTTAGTAGCAAAATTGCCTAAATTATTGTTTAATATAGTGGTTGATTAATTGTAAACACATATGTTTAAAAAAATCCTTAAACTTTAGAAAGTTAACATCCAAAGTATTTTTTTCACTGAAGTTATTAGATCAATCCTTTCTCTGAGGATTTCAGTTTGATTCTTTCTGAACACAAAATTAAACTAGTAGAATAGAATGTTACTGGTACCTAAATTACAGGATTAGACTAAATCTTTCTTATTCTTCACTGTGCAATGAAACATGATAAAAATGAGAATTAGCCTGTACAAACCAGAGATGTGTTAACAAGATTCTCAGACAAGTGTTAGACATTTTCCATGACTGATTAGGTAGCACTGTAATGAGACAGAGCTAGTCCTGGATTACAATTAGCAGTTTGAAGCAAGACTTTGAAGTTTTAAACAAATTTTATGGAGTACAAAAATGGTTAAGTGGTGCAATATGAAATGTCAGCTCTGGGTTTCTTAACATGTAACACTGAAAATGTAAAGTTAAAGAAAAATGTGATAACTTTTAAAGATAGATCTAAAAATAACTTTTGAAAAAGTCTTGAATTTGGACTTACTTATAAGGCATAAAAACACAAATCAAGGAGAAGATATTTAAGGAAAAGAATGGTTACATAAGCAAATGTAGAAGGACTAATGGAAGTAGAAAATCACCATTTTGCAACCACTATGAAAACAGTGGATTCAGAAGAATAATCAATGGATGCCAAAAGTTTGAGGAGGAATGGGATATTTATGTGTTATCAGAGTATCTCCTTAGAGATTATTTATTAATTACAAAGCGAGAAATGGTAACTTTACAGTGGGGAAACTTGACTGCCACTACTTTATTGAGTGATCAAAGTTAACATCACCAGTGATGGGATAAACTAAGATTTGATTCCTAACATGATACACTGAGAAAGTCACAAAATCGTTTCTGTAGTATTCCTGCCAAAAATGCGTAAGTCGAATCTAATCATGTGGAAACATCAGACAGACCCAAAAAGACATTCTTCAAAATAACTACCTTGGTACTTTTGAAAAATTTCAATGTCATGAAAAAAGTGTGAACTGTTTCCAGTAAAGGAGACTGACAAGACATGCCAAAAACATGTGATTTGTGATCTTTGATCTGTATCAGAGGAAAAAAATTCTGTAAAGGACATTATTGAGACAATTGGAGAAAAAGAAATAAAGACCATAAATTAGGTAAAGGTGTTATATAAATGTTATATTCCTGGATTTGATAAATGTGCTGTGGTTACATAAGAGAATAACCTTGTTCTTAGGAAATGAAGAATATCCTTGTACTTAGGGATGGAAAGGTATGATTCTGCAAATAACTCTCAAATGGTTCAGGAAGAATATTTTGTGGTGTGTGTATGTGTTTGTGTGTGTGGGTAGAAAGAAATATGGGCAAGTGGTAACAGTTGGTGAATTTGGTTGAAGGGTATACAACGGTTCTTTGTTCTATTCTTCAAACTCTTCTGTAAGTTTCAAATTATTTCAACATAAAAAGTTAAAGAAAAAAGTGAGTCATTTTTAATCATCTACCTGAGGAAAGGTGTTCTTTTCTGCTTGAGTCACTGTCACTGAATAGAAAACATTTGACAGTGCCAAACTGAAAGTGTGGGCCCCATGAGGCAGAACTGATAGCAGAGTTGGTAGATGAACTTGCAGTATTATTTATCAGTATAATTCAGAAAACAAGGTCGAGTTTCTTATAACTCTCTCTGAAGATTGTTACCTTATGTGGATAATTCAGTTCATTTTATAAATATTAAAAGGGCTCCTATTATATGTCAAAAACTTTGCTACACACTGGGGTTACAGTGATGACTAAATCCCTTGTTTTCAGGTTATTGACAGTTGGGGAGTGGGGGACAGCTATAAAAAGAAATTTAATATGAGATAGTAAAAGTAAACAATAATTAAGATGGTATCGGAGAGGAGGGTTTGGTGTGGTTGAGGGGAATGACAGTGAGGCCCAGGAGTTTTCCATTTGGTAGGGGTGGAGGGATGGAGCAGTAGAGATTCCTGGCAAAGGGAGCAGTAAGGGCAGAGGCAGGAGATGTAAGAAAGCTTGGATTGTTTGGGGGACTCTCAACAATTTGGTATTGTTGAACTGTAACATAGCTTTCTGATTTTCAGTTTGTAATAATAAAAAATTAGTGTTTAGTTATAGTTATGAATATTGATAAGACACTAAAATAGTATAAAATAATTAACACTAGAGAACATACAATACAAACTGATCCTTTCATAAGCTGTTCTTATTTTGTATAATGTGGCATTTTTAAAAATAACTTGGGATTCCTCCTATTTGACCTTTGTACCTTTTGCAGCTTTTGTCAAATTTAAATAATATATGGACTCTTTTTTTTAAGGAAAGAAATTCCCATAATTCTCAACAGGTACATCTTCAGACGCTTAGTGGCTGGCAGATCTCAGTTTGAGAATAAAAATGCCTTTTAATTACAAATTACTAATATTTTGTTTTCAATTGGCAAAAGTGTTTTGGATTATCAAAATGAAAATAAAACAAATAAAACACAATCATCAAACAATGAAAAATATTTACAGTCTTTGAGTCAAAAGCTTAATATTCATATACAAGCTTTACACAAATCTGTAAATAATACATTCAGACACCCACAAGTACATGGGCAAACAACCTGATAAATAATTTACAAAAGATGAAACAAAAATGACTAGTAAGCATTTAAAATGTCCACCTTCATAATAATTTAAAAAGTAATTTATAATGAAAGACCATTTTTGACCTGTAAAATTAGTAGATATTTTTAAAAAGTATAACTTGGGTTGATGAGAATTTTTAATAATAGAAAAAAATTGCAAGCAATCTAGTTATCCAACAGTGTGGAAATAGTTAAACAAAGTATGTATTGGGGGGGCTTCCCTGGTGGCACAGTGGTTGAGAGTCCGCCTGCAGATGCAGGGGACACGGGTTCGTGCCCCGGTCTGGGAGGATCCCATGTGCCGCGGAGCGGCTGGGCCCGTGGGCCATGGCCGCTGGGCCTGCGCGTCCAGAGCCTGTGCTCTGCAACGGGAGGGGCCCCAACAGTGAGAGAGGCCCGCGTACAGAAAAAGAAAAAAAAAAAAAAGAAATTAAAAATATGCATTGATGTAGTATGATATTGCCTGGACATTAAAATGTTGGTTTTGAAAAATTTTAAATAGAACTGCCTATGCTTCTTATAAATTAAATGTAAGAAACAGTGAACAAAAAGTGTGATTTCCCCTTGTCAAAATTTACATAGAGGATTTTGATAAGTATACTATGGTAATAGAAGATGTTATCAGTAGGAGAAACTGGGTGAAGAGTATACAGGAACTCTCAGTACTAGTTTTGCAGCTTCTCTAAGTCTAAAATTATTTCAAAATAAAAAGTTAAAAATCATACATAGAAAAAGGACCAATAGGAAAAATAACCAAATCTTAGTAGTAATTTCTACGTGGTAAAATTAAGTAGTTTTTCCCTTTCATTTACAAGATGCTTTTCTGTAACAAATTTTTACAAGTTATATGTTATATTATCATCATCACATACATATACAACTCCTCTCCTTAAAATTAGAACCAAAAAAAAGCCAAACCTGAAAGAAATATACCATTTACCACAATCAGTTTGTTGATCAGTGTGGCAGCTAAATATAAAAACATGAATGTGAGTGCTGAAAAAGGGTCCATATGGGTGGAGGATAATACAGAGATATCAACTGTGTAGGGATGCATTTTACAGGTGGATGTGAAGTGTGAGAGTAGATAATAAAATAAAGACAGAGATAGATTTAGGAGACTGTGGCACTGAGAATTTTATTTTAGTAGTAAAGAAGAACAGGAAGTTGTCTCAAAAGAGAGTAGATACCTGCAGTATTATATGTTAGAAGAGAATTAAGCTAATTCTCTGGGTTTCTAGGGAGCGTAAATCATAGTAGATTGTGGGAGTATTCCCCAAAGGTTTTTTTTTTTTACATCTTTATTAGAGTATAATTGCTTTACAATGGTGTGTTAGTTTCTGCTTTATAACAAAGTGAATCAGTTATACATATACATGTGTTCCCATTTGTGACCACCTGGAGGGGTGGGATAGGGAGGGTGGGAGGGAGGGAGACGCAAGAGGGAAGCATAGGTTTGTTTTTAATAAGTTAAAATTATTTCCTTTAAATAACTATCTTCATACTTGTTTTTATCACAGACTCCTTTCTAAGCAGCTCAACTTTGCAGTGGTTCAGGTCTTCTGAAGAGACAGCCTCTTACCTTAATGAGTGACGAAGGTAATCATCTACTCGAATTAAGTCCTTCTTGATGTAGACTTTTGTGTAAAATATTACTTGTTCAATATTAAATAAGGACAAATAGAAAAATGAATATATACTATGGTGTCACTAGGAGCCATACCTGAAAAACTGCAGTATATTAGACACTGTGTTTCTCAGTCTTTTCCTATCTCAAGACCTCTGAGATGCATGGCATCCTCCCTTCTATGCCTGGGGGCTCCCTATAGCAGTGATTCTGGGGAAGGTGTGGTGAGCAGGGGCTATGTGGTTTGTAAAAGCACATCACCATGCATACTCAAGTCAATTCTGAAACTGCTCCCTTTCTCCTGCATTGCCCCCTCCACCTTAAGAGTTATCGCTAAAAAAAAAAAAAATTAAAAAATATATAAAATAAAATAAAAAGTTATTGCTAGAATCAGAATCCTTCACATTTTTCTTAAAGGATTATTATTTTCAGCACCCTTTCTCATTTTTCTCATTGGGAAGCCAGAGCTTGCTCTTCAGTGAAGCAAAATGGTATCAGAAGTTGTTCCTTCGAGAGGGACCTAGAGGCTCCACTTTAAATTCTGACCCTGATTCCTACTGTCTTCATAATTAGGTTTTAAGCCCCTGGCAGGGAAAGATCAGGTCTTATCCACCTTTTTACTTTCTTCAGTGTTAGCCTTTAACTTTCTTTTTTTAATTTTTAATTCTTTTGAATTTTATTTTTTTACACAGCAGGTTCTTATTAGTTATCTATTTTATACATATTACTGTATACATGTCAATCCCAATCTCCCAATTCAGCACACCCCCCCCATCCCCGCCGCTTTCCCCCCTTGGTGTCCATACGTTTGTTCTCTACATCTGTGTCTCTATTTCTGCCTTGCAAACCGGTTCATCTGTACCATTTTTCTAGATTCCATACATGCGTTAATAGCCTTTAACTTTCCAAAAGGTAAAGGCTTTTATGTAGTAAAAACATTTGTGTAGTAAATGTTTACTGAAAATGAATACTATTTTCCTTAAGGGCAAATTTTATTCCTTCATGAAGGAAACTCTATTCCTTGCTATGAAAAAAACAGTAAATGCTGCATAAGTACAAATGAAAATGGAAGATACAGAGTGTGTAGCTTAAAGCTGAGCAGCAGCTTTGATCTTTGGCTGAGTATTTTAAAAAGATTATAAGGGTTATTAAAAATAGGATCTAAAGGTCTAACAAGACTTTAGAAAGGGCCCAAGAATGTGTCTAAATCTGCATAGGCTCCTGAAGGCTGCAAGCACATCGCAGTGTTTTGATCATCACTGACAGGGACCTCTGCTCCAATGAATGTGTTACAGGGGAATCTGTGTCTAGAGCCTCTGCCCTCTGAGTGTGGATTGCAGTTGTTCCTCACGTATGAAAACTGGGGAATGACAGATTTAAAAGACATTTTCTTTTACGCAAATATACAGTATTATTAACATTCTCATGCCTGGGGCAGATTACTTCAGTTGTTTAGGCCTGTGTGCTCCTTTGTAGAAGAGAATAACAATAATCACCTCATAGACCAAGGTAAGGATCAGATTGGCACGATGTCTGAGGAGTAATATGGATATGATGAATAAACAGTGGTTTTTATTTTATTCACAAATTGAAATTCAGAAGTATGTTACAAATGTTTAAGTATATTTGAAATAGAGTTACTGGGGTCATATTATACCTCAGCTCTATTGTAGTTTAGGTTGGCTTATGTGAACAGAGAGCAGGGCATTGCTACCATGTCTAACAATGCTTTAAGGGAAGACAGTTTCTCAAAACCACATAAGTGGCATGCTTCTAGAGTTGTGGAACCATGATGCACTCGTAGGTTGAGTGGTACCCAGCTCTTTTGCCTGTTGCTCATTTGATATTTATCTCCTTTCCTGAATATTGGCTATTAGATAACCTAGAAGAGATATCACAACTTTCACCATTAGGAAAAAAACATTTCTTTCACAGGTAATATCTACTTTTTAAACTTCTACTAATGGATGCTTCTCTTGGCCTTCATTTAAGGTCAGGTAGCTTGCAGGCCTCTGACCTTAAATTAATGAATGACTTTCTCTTTGACATGTTTATTTTATTTTTTTGCGGTACGAGGGTCTCTCACTGATGCGGCCCCTCCCGCTGCGGAGCACAGGCTCCGGATGCGCAGGCTCAGCGGCCATGGCTGACGGGCCCATGCGCTCCGCGGCATGTGGGATCTTCTCGGACCGGGGCATGAACCTGCGTCCCGTGCATCGGCAGGCGGACTCCCAACCACTGCGCCACCAGGGAAGCCCCTCTTTGCCATTTTTAAGTTAAACTCCTTGGGCATGAGTCATTACTCAACTCACTTTGTAAGGACACTTACTTTTCATTTTTTTAAAAAAAATTATTAATTTATTATTTTTGGCAGCATTGGGTCTTCGTTGCTGCGCGTGGGCTTTCTCTAGTTGTGGCAAGCGGGGGCTACTCTTCATTGTGGTGCACGGGCTTCTCAATGCAGTGGCTTCTCTTGTTGAGGAGCATGGGCTTTAGGCACATGGGCTTCAGTAGTTGTGGCATGCGGGCTCAGTAGTGGTGGCACGTGGGCTCTAGAGTGCAGGCTCAGTAGTTGTGGCGCACAGGCTTAGTTGCTCCGCGGCATGTGGGATCTTCCCGGACCAGGGCTCGAAGCGGTATCCACTGCATTGGCAGGCAGATTCTTAACCACTGCGCCACCAGCGAAGTCCACTTTTCATTTTTTAATCAATTTTTTTGGCAAGTTTTACATGTGCAATAGATGAAAAACTATGATGATTAGAAAAATCATAGAAAAGAGTATATAGATCTTGGCAAAAACTTGCCCATCTGTAGGACAATACTTGTATACTTGTTAGAGTAGAACACAGAAGCTGCAGCATCACCAGTGCTACCACTATCAATAGAAAATATTCAGTAAACATAAACTTACCTGTGAAGTTGTGCTAGGTGTCATAATAAGAGAATCACATTGAGAACAGTGACCAGGAATTACTTATATAGAATTGACAGATGGACAGAATAAAAACAGTAAGCAAATATCTATGTATGGTCACTGTGGTTTTCATCACATATAAGTTATAACCTAAATTTTGGCATGTGGATAAGGTTGATTATGTGACTGAAATAGCAATTAGAAATAAAGTTTAGGACTTTCATGTCTTGTCAAACTGATGCATATAATAGTAATGTGAGCAGGAGCTCTTGAGTTTGTCAGGGCTTAGTTAAGGCATTTCAGTTTTGGCAGCCACCAGTGCAGGACATCAGGACAGTGGCAGGGAGAGTGATGGCTGTTATTCTTTGGAGTGCCTTCTTCAAGGCTGACCTAGACTCTGGTTGGGCCTGGTGCTAGTGCCTGAGGCAAGATAATGGCTAGTGCTACTTTTCAGAACGTGCCATTGGCTCCCATGACTGTGGGAGGGGTCAGAGAGGGGAACACCAGTATTTTTATGCATGTAGCTCCAGGGTAATGTATGGCTTCAGGGACAAGAAAGAGGAACACCAGTGCTAGAGAGATAACCAAGATGAGACGTGGGGAAATGATTGAGCACCAAAAATTGCCTCAGAGATGAATAATAAACTTAATCTGAAACTTGTAAATTTTGTTTCCAAGTGCACACGTGAGCAACAAAGCCAGTAAACATTTAAATGGGATTTTCAAACTGACAGTTTATCTACACTTTAGACTTTAGCTTAAATGGGAGTGCTGCAAGTCACTTGTTACTAATTTCTGCAATTGAAAGGGAGTCTTTATAGTAATTCTTTTTTTAAAAATTTATTAATTAATTAATTTATTTTTGGCTGTGTTGGGTCTTCGTTTCTGTGCGAGGGCTTTCTCTAGTTGCAGCAAGTGGGGGTCTCTCTTCATTGCAGTGCGCGGGCCCCTCACTGTCGCGGCCTCTCTTGTTGCGGGGCACAGGCTCCAGACGCGCAGGCTCAGTAGTTGTGGCCCACGGGCCCAGTTGCTCCGCGGCATGTGGGATCCCCCCAGACCAGGGCTTGAACCCGTGTCCCCTGCATCGGCAGGCAGACTCCCAACCACTGCACCACCAGGGAAGCCCTATAGTAATTCTTAAAGCCACTGAAGATTTATTTGTATTAACATCTTAATTTTGCTAAATGCCAGTAAAGGCTATGCCTTATATTCACTTTTCTGTTAGGCAATTGCCTGAAAGAAAAATGTGTCATTGTAAAATTTAAGAAATATGTCATAACTAGTATTTCCAGAAGCCAAGAAACAATTTCTATATCTATATATCTGTATCTATACCTACATCTGTATCTGTATTGTCCAATGGTTATACTCTCAAACATACTGATATTATAGAAAATAGAAATTGATATGTTTAGATAGAGTTCATAAGATTAAAAATCATATAAAAATTAAACACACACATATACTTAAAAAAAAAAAGACTGTAAGAAATGAAGGTAAAGGCAATAATACTTCTCTTACGTCGTAAGATAAACATCGTTGATCAAGACCCATCTGTTCAGTCTTGGATTTTCTATTCTACTCCTGTGGCACATATAACAACACTAAAATATTACAAAGAAGATTAGTATAGCCCCTGTGCAAAGATGACTTACAAATTTGTAAAGTTGCCATATTTTTGCATAGTTAATGATTTCTTTCTTTGGGTTCTCATGGCACATTGTATATACATTAGCTGTCATCTTACTGTATTATAATTATTTGTTTACTTCTCTGTCCCTTAAGAGAATTACTAAAAAATGAAATTATTCTTTGTATCCATAGTGGCTTGCACATTGCCTGGCTTCTAAAAAGCACCCAGAAAATATTTAATGGATGAATAAATGCTTTATAGTCTATGAGTAAGAAACCTGCAGCAACTCTTTGTATATATCCTGCTAACCCAGAAATTGATTCTGAAACAGTTAATCCTTTTCTTACTTTCTCACCTTGTCTTACGGATGACAGAATTTCTATTTTAGTGTGATGCCCACATGGCCACCTCCTGTTGATAACTAGTGGGCACAACTCAGTTTGATGATGGACAGATGGACAAGCCTGCTGTTGTTCTTGGCCGTAAGACTGTTCCTGCATATTCTCTTATTTGCATCAAACATGCCTTCCTTCCCCTCTTTTTTTGCCAGACTGTACATATTTGCTTCTTACACTGTCTTGCAGTATTAAAGGCTATAAGCAAGCTTTGGAAGACAGATAAGCAGAATTATTTTGAGAGATGCATGGTATCTAACACAAAAGAAAAGGACTTGATGGAAAAAAGGCCATAAAATATTGCTATTATTCAACTGAAGAGGTGTTGGTTTTCTCTCTTTTCTACCATAGTGGGATTGAAATAAAGCTGCAATATATTTCTGGTAAAAGAGATCCAGATTATGGTATCAGTTATAATTCATTCAAATTTTATGTATAATCACATATGTAAATAGTAGTTGTTTCAAATTAGCAATAATAAACTAGAGTTGCATAGATAAGACATTGGCATGTTAATTATTTAAACAACATGCAACATTCAAAACATTTTAACACATATATTTTCTTTACTAGAAAAAAGGAAAGGGGGGGAAGGAAATGAATATTTATTTAGTTTGCATCATGGATCAGGCATTTTTGTGCTTTTTCCTATATTTTTCATGTAATCCTCAGAACTACACTGTAAAATAAATTTTATTGTGATTATTTTATGAAAGAGAAAACTTGAGCCTAAAGGCAATAAGTAATTTGCTCATGGTCACAGATCTAGGAAGTAACAAAACTGATTCCAAATCGAGTCCTTCCAACCCTTGAATGTATTCTCTACCTACTATGTTTGATTAGCTGGCATACAGTCAGTTTTTAAGGAATTTGGGTTTTTATTATAAATAGTAGTGTTTTAAAGGATTTTCCATAATTGTGAATGGTGTCTTGAATGCCAACTAATGTTTCTGCTACATGAGATGAGATTCTTTTTTTAAAATTAATTAATTAATTATTTTGGCTGCATTGGGTCTTGTTGCTGCACGCGGGCTTTCTCTAGTTGCAGCGAGTGGGGGCTACTCTTCGTTGTGGTGCGTGGGCTTCTCATTGCGGTGGTTTCTCTTGTGGAGCACAGTCTCTAGGTGTGCGGGCTTCAGTAGTTGTGGCACGCAGGCTCAGTAGTTTGGCTCGCGGGCTCTAGAACTCAGGCTCGGTAGTTGTGGTGCATGGGCTTAGTTGCTCAGTGGCATGTGGGATCTTCCCGGACCAGGGCTCGAACCCATGTACCCTGCACTGGCAGGTGGATTCTTAACCAGTGAGCCACCAGGGAAGTCTGAGATGGGATTCTTGTCCCCTTTTCCAGATGAGTAAGTGGGTTGATTGAAAAATGATTCAATAATGTGGTACAGGAAAAGTGATCTCTGAATTTTTTGAATGACTAGGCTGGAAGCAGAGTGCTCAGTGTTTCACAAACATTCTTAAGGAACTACTGGTCCATTGTTAGATGTCAGGATTTGCCTTGGCTGTCCTTTTTGCCTAAAGGGTCTGTGCCGGGCTACAATGATGGGGTCTGACCTCAGCTCTTGGTTTCATTCTCGTTTTTGACCTGATTCATGGAGCACCAGTGTCTTGACTGATAAAGGGGGTTGAGGGAAGAATCACTCCAGCCTTCTGGGGCTCTCTTAGCAAGCATCAACTTGTGGCTAGATTTTTCTTCGGAGGCCCATTGAGATTGTTCCTGTGTATATCCAGACCCTAGGAGAGCCCTTGAACTGATTGCATTTTTTTTGTGGATCAGGGGCCGTGCAAATCCTGAACTTCCTCTGGCTGTTTTAGCACCACTGCTACTCCCTCCCCCCACTTTGGCATGGTAGCAGAGGGCTTACTAAAGACAAGAGATTCTGTGTGTTTGCTACTTTCCTCATCCTACCCTCAAACGAGTTAGGCTCACCTTCTCCGTGTGAAAGGACAGGTTATAGCACCAACTGCTGGTGCCTTGTAACCAAGTAACATAGCTAAATGGGATTAACTCTATGAAGTAACAGACCTGCCAGCCGTCATCCTGGTTTTCTTTAGTAATGCAGACAGTGCCAGAGGCAATTTCTAATTGTGTTAATGATGATTACCTGCCCCCACCTCCAACGAACAGCCTTCAATTATAGTATGTCTAAAAATGAGAGTTAATCAAGACAGAATGATCAATTGGCTAGGTAAAATTTAACAAGTGAGTTTCATTCCAACTGAGTTACAAAGGTGATTGTAATGTTTGGAAACTGTCTTTTAGAGAGAGGCTCTGGAAAAATTACAATTCTGAAATGCTGGCATAATTTCCATGGTGAGGAAATGGTCATTATGTTAAAATAGATGTTTATGTCTCTCTCCCTTATCTCTTTTTCATATTTCTTTAAATATATGTGTTTTCCTATAATGTAAATTTAATGATTAAACTATATTTAAACTAATGCTTTGCCATTAATGAGAGAAAGGTCACCTTTAAAAAGTTGATTCAGTAGTGTAAGTTATTTCAGGACTGGAGTTGAGCCCAGTTCCTGTTAATGAAGACTATTTCCCTTTTCTTTTTCTAGGACAGTGGAATTAAAATAATCAGTTCTGTCTCTTTCCAGTCATGATGCATTCTAGGCGTAGGTAAATAAACCCAACTGAAAAATAACAGACTAGCCAGCCCTGTCTGTCACCCGGCTTGAAGCTGTCAGTTTTCGTTTCAACGTTATATTCATGAGCATTAATATGAAAAGCCTCTGTCAAACGTTTGCTTCGTGTGTTTTGATTGCTTTAGAATGGAAATTTAAATACTGAATTTCAGAAATGAATTAGGAGGGGAGTGGAGAGAGAGCCCTGCACAAAGTCAGGCAGCTGGTTCTGGTCTTGTTCTGCTACCATGTATGTGCCTGGATAAATCACTTTAAATTTCTCAGCATGCTTCCTTTGCTTTTAGAACCAAGGTGGTTCGACTAGGTTGGAATGGCACATAGATGTCCGCTTGTCTGCCAGCTCTGATCAGTTGGTCATGCCTGCCTGGGGGGCTGCACTGGGGATGAGGGTGAGCCTTTTCCAGGTGACAGGAACACTGGGAACGAGAGAGCCACTTATTTGCCAATACCCAAACTCAGCTATCAATACTTCTTGGGTCATTTTCTGCTTCTATTATGACTTTCATGATTTTTTTTTTTGGCAGAGCCACATGCCTTGTGGGGTCTTAGTTCCCTAACTAGGGATTGAACACGCGCTTTCGGCACTGAAAGCACGGAGTCCTAACCACTGGACCGCCAGGGAATTCCCATGACTTTCATGATTTATTTTTAATTTTTAACCACAAGAAATGTTCTCTCTATCCTTGAAGGTAATTTGAAAATTTAAGAGCAAGGAGACACAGTCTTTGAGATCATCTAGTCAAAACTAGGCTGATGTGTATAAAAATGCTTTGTAAAATGTCAAGCACTATTTTAGATACTTGAGGACAACATGGCTAACTAATGGTAAGCTTTCCCATTGTTTTTTTTTGGGACCCCCTTCCTCCCTAATTTTTGTGAAACGCTTGCTAGAGAAATGATGCAGGTTTTTAAAAGTAAATTTCTTAGAAGTTACTCCACTGACATTAAATTAAGAAAATTAAGTGTTAAGTTGTACCGTATAGGCCGTAAACACTGTGGATATTTCAAGAACTAGAGAGCTAGAGTCATCAGGGGATATTGAAAGAAGAGGTAGAACTTGAACAAGGCCTAAAATGGGCAGACGTTAGAAGGGCATTTTTAAGTATGGGAGAGAATTTGGATAAAGCATGGAATAAGAGCAAAGCACAATTTGGGACAATAAACAGGAAGTATAAACTGTTAGGTTTCAATAAGGAAAAATTTGAATTGCTAATAATATTAATATTGATAGTTAACATTTATTCATTCATCTTCCCACCAATATTTTTTGAGTCTTTCCAATGTGCCAGACCCTGTTCTAGATACTGGGGGTATAGCTTTTAGTAAAATAGACAGAAATCATTGATTTTTAGAGCTTACATCCTAGTGGGAGAAGACAGATAATAAACAAAGCAATACGTGAAATATGTAATATGTTAGAGAGTAATAACTACAAAGGAGAAAAATAAACCAGGGGAGGAGACAATGGAATGGTAGGGGTGAGCTGCAGTTTGGGATACAGTGGCCAGGGAAATACTCAATAGGTGGGTAATGAATACCACATTTTAGACACTCTGCTAAGTGAGTTCTAGATACGAAATCATTTAATTTTCGTAGCAACTTTATGAGAGTAGGTGCTATTATTATTCTCATTTTATAGATGAGGACCTGAAACACAGACAACCAAAGTCATCAAGAGTGCACAGCAATTAACTGTAAGAGCTGGGATTTAAATCCAGGAAGTCTAGTTCCAGAGCTTATAATTTTAGTCTGCAAATCTGGATAACAGAAGTCCTTGCAAAGGCTGTCAGAGGTCACAGTATTGATAGCATTTTAGAGCTAGAGGGAAATTTACTTATTTTCTAATCCAGTGGTTTTCAAAATGTATTAGAGCCACCTGCAGAGCTGGTTAAAACCTAGATTTCTGGATCCTGTCCCCAGTTTTTTGATCCAGTAGGTCTGGGGTGAGGTCTGGGAATTTGCATTCTAACAGGTTTCCAGGTGATGCTGGTGTTCATGGTTTGGGCAGCATTTGGGAATCACTGGTTAGTCTAGTGGTTGGCAAACTCCACTGCACATTAGAATCACCTGGGGAGCTTGTAAGACCAGCCCATGCCTTAATGCAGGAGGTACTGAGTACACATAATTGGTCTGGGCTGAGACTCTGGTGGTATTAGTGACTACAGTGAACACAGGGGATTAAATACCACTGGTCTAGCTTAACCTTCGTTTTACAGATGAGGAAACTGGGGTCTGAAGAAATACCTATTACCTTCTTGTTTTGGCTCCTAGCATTCTGCACATTGTTTCTTGCTCGCCCACTCGGTTCTTGATTGCATAACGTCAGGGGCTCTGTTAATCTATTTGCCACACAGTAAAAGTTCAATAAACCTCTGTTGCTGAGTTACGAATGTAGCTGGGAATGGGAACCACTGAAAGTTTCTGACCAGCAAAGTGACATAAGGAAAGTAATATTTTAGGAGGATTCATTATTAGAAAGGGTAGGATAAAGAAATTAGAGCTGTGATGATCTTCCTTTTGCAATGTTCCCGTAGAGCCTTGCTACTCAAAATGTGACAGAGACCACCAGCAGCAGTAGTATCACCTGAAGCTTTGTTAGACATGCAACTCTCAGGCCCCACGTCAGACCTACTGAATTAGAACCTACATTTTACCATATCCCCAGTGATTTGTATGCACATGGAAGTTTAAGAAACACTGCCTAAAACATCATATGACCAATACCTGGGCTTATAGGGTAGCCCTAGTGGAGACTGAGAACAGCAGCAAACATAAATGGCTGAGCAGGTCAGCTTTTCCTTAAGGCTCTTCCTTGATATCTTTCTTTCCTCCTCCAGGATCTTAATAGGTAGGTATTCAGTGGTCAGAAAGTTTTGGCAGGGCTTCCCTGGTGGCGCAGTGGTTGAGAGTCCGCCTGCTGATGCAGGGGACACGGGTTCGTGCCCCGGTCCGGGAAGATCCCACGTGCCGCGGAGTGGCTGGCCCTGTGAGCCGTGGCCACTGGGCCTGCGCATCTGGAGCCTGTGCTCCACAGCGGGAGAGGCCCGCGTACTGCAAAAAAAAAAAAAAAAAAAAAAGAAAAAGAAAGGTTTGGCAAATACCAGGTTAAACATGTTTCTTTATGACCAGACTTTTTATCTTTTAATATACTAATGCACTTTCTGAATCTCTAAGATAAAAGTCGAAGCAGCTACACAGTACAGTTTTTATCGATCATGGAAGTTAGTCTGGGAGACATCTTCACATATTACTATTTTGTGGAACACATCTTGGTAAAGATGTAATAGGCCCTTTGTGATTATTAAGGTTCCAGACTTGTAAGATATTCTAGCCCCTGGTCATCTTAGACTTCCTACATTTAATATCCGTTACTTATCTGTTCAAGTGCCCACCTTTCCATCACTGGTTCAGGTATATGACTTACTTCTGACTTACTTTCATTGGCAGAGCCCTATTTGGAAAGAATCATAGGATAGGTCTGTGGGTTCTGTCAGTGCTGGTCTGGGAAAAACATTCAAGAGTTAGTTGCTGGTTCTGGTGACTGATGAAAGTGAGGAGATACTGGAGAATGTTAGGGTCACTGGTAATGTACCAAAGTTTAGATTGTGGTAGGAATAAAATCAGGAGGTATGACTGAGAGCAATTACTGAGCGTATAGAGAAAAAACGTGGAAGTTTGATTGACTGTTATGAGACACGACATCTGTCAGCAAATTTATAGCCAAAAATAAAAAGCGAATGAACAGATACATTGGGGAACTAGGGTAGGGCGGTCCAAAATGGCTTTTCTGCAGTTTATTTCCATTGATGGCCTTTTTGAAAAATCATGGCCCATTTTAACCTTGACAGGTTGATTTATCCCATATTCTATGACTCAGAACATATTTGATTTTAAATTATGTTCTCCAATAAATTACCAATATTTTGGATATAATTCATATTACTGACATAAAGTTTTTACTTTATTTTTGGTAGCAGAATACCTACTCTACTCTTAGCCCTAAGAGGAATGAAAATACTTTCTCAATAATACCCTTACTTTGGGCAGTAAGCACATCACTTTTAATTTTTATCTTTTCTGTTAATAAACCAAGGGAAAGTATTTTTGATTTAGACCTGTCCCTCAGATGCTCAACTTTATTTTTTATCCCCTTTCCTGACACTTAAAAAAAGTCATTTCTTGAAAAATCAAGGGAGTACTGTTCTCTCTATTTATGGCATCAATATAACTTTTCTTAGGAATTTTTCTCTTAAAAAATGAAATATTACTTTAATGGGTAAACTTGGATACATAAACGTTTCAAATCTGATTCAATTTGTTTCACTTTACTGAATCCTTAGTTAACAGAATTCTTGTACTTTCAGGAGAAAATTTGAAGAGAAGGGAAAAAAAATTAAAAATCAAGAATGTATTGAATTAAATAGTCTTTGATTTCAGAAACTTCTGGAGGGGATTAGTGAAGTTTAAACCCACTTTTCTCCATCTCTAAAATCTACAGTTCTCAGAACACTATGACTAGAATGATGATCCAGAGATCTTATAAGCTGCTAAGTCAACCCAAAGAAATTCAATTTTTCTTATTTTACTAGATAAGGCAGAAAAGTAGACTGATTCTTTACACAATATATAGAGGATGACAGTCTGTAGAAGAAGTGCTAAGATGCTTGTTGTGTCCTATTGTCAGGCTAAAAATGGTGGGAGATGCAGTTTAGTAGGCAACCCTGACTCTTCAGTGGAGGGTGGGCATGGGAGATTGTTGTAGCTGAGTGACTACCTCTGAACAGGCAAAGAGGACTAGGTGGGTGCTATGAGCATCAGCTGCTGAATTTTGCACAGCGCGGGTAGCTTGTGCCAACTCTACACCCTGTGGTCATAGGGAAAGGATAATAGAGGCAGGAATTGTCCCACACGCCAAAGGTAAATTACTAATGAGCTTACGTACGTGCTACGGGTTGCCACTATTCTAGAAAGATTTTCAACAAGGATTGAAACTGGAAATTCAAATTAAGCCTTGGGTTACTAGACAGTACCATCCGCTAAATATTTGTACAACATCTATCCAATAAAGTTTTTATCAGACATCATCAGGTGCCAGGTTCTGTGCTGGCTGCTGGAATACCAGGGCAAAAAAGGTAAACGTTGTCATTGCCATTGTATTGCTTGCCAACTAGAATGGGATGCACATAAGTAAACGAAATAGTATAACATAGTATATTATGTGCTATGATAGGAGAAATACAGTGAACCGTGGTAACATACAGAAAACGGGTGCTTAACTTTTAGTTAATGAGTCAGGTAAGAAAGGCATCTACAGGAAGGATGAATAAGCATTGAATGGACTGAGAGGAGCTGGGGCAGGAAAGAGAATTCTGGGCAAGGGCAAAAAAAGCATATACAAATGGCTGGAGAAAGAGGATAAAGAATGTTCTGTTTAGAACATGCAGATCTTGGGAAGAAGAAGTGGCTAGAAATGAGGCTAGAAAAGTAAACACAGTCTAGACGTGGAGTTTTGTAAACTTTTAGGTTTATTCTAGATGAAAGGGAGAGCCATTGAAAAGTTTTCTAGCAGAGAAATGATTAAGTATGTGTTTTAAGATAATGACTGGCAGCATTCTGGAGACTGGGGTGGAGGGAGATAGTACTGGAGACAGTGAGACCAGTGGGGACACTGTTGAAGAAGTTTACGTAAGAGAAGATGGTAGCCTGTATTTGACAAATGATTTCATTCTTAATGGCTGGTATTTTTGTATCTGGCACACTAGACATTAAAGTGATTTACTCTTGCAAGATTCAAGTTTTTATGTCATTCTTTAACTTAATATTGCCCATTTTATAATTCTTCAAGAAACCATTCTTACTTCCTCTCTCTCGTATCTTTGTAAATGATTATGTTTTTGTTGCTTCCTGAATATTCTCTTGCCAATGTCTTTTTTGCTTTTGACACATATCTCTTTTCCACCTTTTGTCATTGTAGTTTCTTTTTCAAACTGGAGTAAGGAAAATTAATGTTGAGAGAGAAATAATTATGATTCTAGTGAATAGGTCTCGGTTGTCACAATTATGGAGAAGCTGAGGTTTCCTGGAAAGGACTAGTAGAAAAAAATTCAGTGGTTCTCAGCATTGGAAGGAAAGAAGATACTTTAAAGACAGACAGTGCTTGTAGAGGAAAGGCTTGCTGTACAGCAATCAATATACTAGGTTTAGGAAAGACCAACATGGATCAACCCCAAAGTGGAAAAAGTAATTAAGGGCACAAAAGCCACATAATACATGTCAAGTTCAAAGGAGAAGCTGCAAAATTACACAGTGGAGTTCAGAGTTTAAAAATGACAGAAAGAGCAAAAGCAGAAAATGACACAAGCATTTCATGTAAGACTAAAAGTGCTGAGATATTACAGTGATAGTACATGGGACACAAAAGGTCAGTGAACAGCCTGGAAAGGTGTCTAATGGATGGAAAGGGTAATCCATTGATTGAGGGGGCCTTGATTTTAAAAAAAAGTGGAATTAAATGAATTCTTTGCCTCAGTGCTCTTAAAAAGCACAATCTTGCTAAAAAGAGAAATCAATTTAAAATGAAAGAAATAAAATTGTTCCTTGGAAATGTTACCAATCAATAGGTGGTAAAGAAATTGAGAAATTTGAATTCTCAAATAGAACTTGATATGCTTTCTTCCAGAATTAGTGGTATCAAAAGCCAATACTTCATTCTTAGGTTTAGAAACCCTTTTAAAAATGTATTATGTCACTTTTGTGTATTTTGGTCCCAAGTCACTCAATGTAGGCCATTTTTATTTTTTTTACATCTTTATTGGAGTATAATTGCTTTACAATATTTTGTTACTTTCTGCTGTATAACAAAGTGAATCAGGTATATGCATACGTATATCCCCATATCCCCTCCCTCTTGAGTCTCTATCCAACCCCTCTAGGTGGTCACAAAGCACGGAGCTGATCTCCCAGTGCTATGCTAGCTGATCTCCCTGTGCTATGCGGCTGCTTCCCACTAGCTATCTCTTTTACATTTGGTAGTATATATATGTCAATGCTATTCTCTCACTTCATCCCAGCTTACACTTCCCCCTCCCACTGTCCTCAAGTCCATTCTCTACGTCTACGTCTTTATTCCTGTCCTGCCCCTAAGTTCTTCAGAACCATTTTTTTTTTTTAGATTCCATATATATGTGTTAGCATACGGTATTTATTTTTCTCTTTCTGACTTACTTCACTCTGTATGACAGACTCTAGGTCCATCCACCTCACTACAAATAACTCAATTTCATTTCTTTTTATGGCTGAGTAATATTCCATTGTACATATGTGCCACATCTTCTTTACCCATTCATCTCTTGATGGACACTTAGGTTGCTTCCATGTCCTGGCTATTGTAAATAGTGCTGCAGTGAACATTGTGGTACATGACTCTTTTTGAATATGGTTGTCTCAGGTGTCTCAGGGTATATGCCCAGTAGTGGGATTGCTGGGTCATATGGTAGTTTTATTTTTAGTTTTTTAAGGAACCTCCATACTGTTCTCCATAGTGGCTGTATCAATTTACATTCCCACCAATAGAGCAAGAGGGTTCCCTTTTCTCCACACCCTCTCCAGCATTTGTTGTTTGTAGATTTTTTGATGATGGCCATTCTGACCCATGTGAGGGGATACCTCATTGTAGTTTTGATTTGCATTTCTCTAATGATTAATGATGTTGCGCATCCTTTCATGTGTTTCTTGACAATCTGTATATTTTCTTTGGAGAAATGTCTATTTAGGTCTGCTGCCCATTTTTGGATTAGGTTGTTTGTTTTTTTGATGTTGAGCTGCATGAGCTGCTTGTAAATTTTGGAGATGAATCCTTTGTCAGTTGCTTCATTTGCAAATATTTTCTCCCACTCCGAGGGTTATCTTTTCATCTTGTTTATGATTTCCTTTGCTGCACAAAAGTTTTAAGTTTCATTAAGTCCCATTTGTTTATTTTTGTTTTTATTTCCATTTCTCTAGGAGGTGGGTCAAAAAGAAACTTGCTGTGATTTATGTCATAGAGTTCTGCCTATGTTTTCCTCTAAGAGTTTTATAGTGTCTGGCCTTACATTTAGGTCTTTAATCCATTTTGAGTTTATTTTTGTGTATGGTGTTAGGGAGTGTTCTAATTTCATTCTTTTACATGTAGCTGTCCAGGTTTCCCAGCACTACTTATTGAAGAGGCTGTCTTTTCTCCATTGTATATTCCTGCCTCCTTTATCAAAGATAAGATGACCATATGTGCATGGGTTTATCTCTGGGCTTTCTATCCTGTTCCATTGATCTATATTTCTGTTTTTGGGTCAGTACCATACTGTCTTGATTACTGTAGCTTGTAGTATAATCTGAAGTCAGGGATCCTGATTCCTCCAGCTCCGTTTTTCTTTCTCAAGATTGCTTTAGCTATTCAGGATCATTTGTGTTTCCATACAAATTGTGAAATTTTTTTGTTCTACTTCTGTGAAAAATGCCATTGGTAGTTTGATAGGGATTGCATTGAATCTTAGATTGCTTTGGGGAGTAGAGTCATTTTCACAATGTTGATTCTTCCAATCCAAAAACATGGTGTATATCTGCTTCTGTTTGTATTATCTTTAATTTCTTTCATCAGTGTCTTACGGTTTTCTGCATACAGGTCTTTTGTCTCTTTAGGTAGGTTTATTCCTAGGTATTTTATTTTTTTGTTGCAGTGGTAAATGGGAGTGTTTCCTTAATTTCTTTTTGAGGTTTTTCATCTTTAGTGTATAGGAATGCAGGAGATTTCTGTGCATTAATTTTGTATCCTGCTACTCTACCAATTTCATTGATTAGCTCTAGTAGTTTTCTGGTAGCATCTTTAGGATTCTCTATGTATAGTATCATGTCATCTGCAAACAGTGACAGCTTTACTTCTTCTTTTCCAATTTGGATTCCTTTTTTTTCTTTTTCTTCTCTGATTGCTGTGGCTAAAACTTCCATGTTGAATGATAGTGGTGAGAGTGGGCAACCTTGTCTTGTTCCTGATCTTAGTGGAAATGGTTTCAGTTTTTCACCATTGAGAATGATGTTGGTTGTGGGTTTGTCATACATGGCCTTTATTATGTTGAGGTAAGTTCCCTCTGTGCCTATTTTCTGGAGGGTTTTTATCATAAATGGGTGTTGAATTTTGTCAAAAGCTTTCTTTGCATCTATTGAGATGATCATATGTTTTTTCTCCTTCAGTTTGTTAATATGGTGTGTCACGTTGAGTGATTTGTGTATATTGAAGAAGTCTTGCATCCTGGGACAAACCCCAGTTGACCATAGTGTATGATCCTTTTAATGTGCTGTTGGATTCTGTTTGGTAGTATTTTTTGAGAATTTTTGCATCTATGTTCATCAGTGATATTGTCCTGTAGTTTTCTTTCTCTGTGACGTCTTTGTCTGGTTTTGGTATCAGGGTAACAGTGGCCTGGTAGAATGAGTTTGGGAGTGTTCCTCCCTCTGCTGTATTTTGGAAGAGTTTGAGAAGGATAGGTGTTAGCTCTTCACTAAATGTTTGAGAGAATTCTCCTGTGAAGTCATCTGGTCCTGGGCTTTTGTTGTTGGAAGATTTTAAATCACAGTTTCAATTTCAGTGCTTGTGATTGGTTTGTTTATATTTTCTATTTCTTTTTGGTTCTGTCTCAGGTTTGCTATTCTAAGAATTTGTCCATTTCCTCCAGGTTTTCCATTTTATTGACATATAGTTGCTTGTAGCAATATCTCATGATCCTTTGTATTTCTGTAGTGTCAGTTGTTACTTCTCCTTTTCATTTCTAATTCTGTTGATTTGAGTCTTCTCCCTTTTTTTCTTGATGAGTCTGGCTAATTGTTTATCAATTTTGTTTATCTTCTCAAAGAACCAGCTTTTACTTTTATTGATCTTTGCTATTGTTTCCTTCATTTCTTTTTCTTTCTTCCCTTTTTTTTTAAAGATGTTGGAGGTAGGAGTTTATTAATTAATTAATTTATTTTTGCTGTGTTGTGTCTTCGTTGCTGTGTGAGGGCTTTCTCTAGTTGTGGCAAGCGGGGGCCACTCTTCATCGTGGTGCGCGGGCCTCTCACTGTCACGGCCTCTCTTGTTGCGGAGCACAGGCTCCAGGCGCGCAGGCTCAGTAGTTGTGGCTCAGGGGCCTAGTTGCTCCGTGGCATGTGGGATCCTCCCAGACCAGGGCTCGAACCCGTGTCCCCTGCATTAGCAGGCAGATTCTCAACCACTTCGCCACCAGGGAAGCCCATGTTTTTATTTATTTCTTCTCTGATCTTTATGATTTCTTCCCTTCTGCTAACTTTGAGTTTTTTTGTTCTTTTTTCTCTAAATGCTTTAGGTGTAAGTTTAGGTTGTTTATTTGAGATTTTTCTTCTTTCTTGAGGTAGGATTGTATTGCTGTAAAATTCCCTCTTAGAACTGCTTTTGCTGCAACCCATAGGTTTTGGGTCATTGTGTTTTCATTGTCATTTGTTTCTAGGCATTTTTTTATTTCTTCTTTGATTTCTTCAGTGATCTCTTGGTTATTTTTTAGCATATTGTTTAGCCTCCATGTGTTTGTATTTTTTACAGTTTTTTTTTCCTGTAATTGATATCTAGTATTATAGTGTTGTGGTCCGAAAAGATGCTTGATATATTTTCAGTTTTCTTAAATTTACCAAGGCTTGATTTGTGACCCAAGATATGGTCTATCCTGGAGAATGTTCCTTGAGCACTTGAGAGTAATTGTATTCTGTTGGTTTTGGATGGACTGTCCTATAAATATAAATTAAGTCCATCTTGTTTAATGTGTCATTTAAAGCTTGTGTTTCCTTATTTATTTTCTGTCTGGATGGTCTGTCTCTTAGTCTAAGTGGGGTGTTAAAGTCCCCTACTATTATTGTGTCACTGTTGATTTCCCCTTTTATGGCTGTTAGCATTTGCCTTATGTATTGAGGTGCTCCTATGTTGGGTGCATAACTATTTATAATTGTTATGTGTTCTTCTTGGATTGATCCCTTGATCATCATGTAGTGTCCCTCCTTATCTCTTGTATCAGTCTTTATTTTAAAGTCTATTTTGTCTGATATGAGAATTGCTAGTCCAGCTTTCTTTTGATTTCCATTTGCATGGAATATCTTTTGCCATCACCTCACTTTCAGTCTGTGTGTGTCCCTAGGTCTGAAGTGGGTCTCTTGTAGACAGCATATGTATGGGTCTTGTTTTTGTACCCATTCAGCCAGTCTGTGTCTTTTGGTTGGAGCATTTAATCCATTTACATTTAAGGTAATTATCAATATGTATGTTCCTATTACCATTTTCTTAATTGTTTTGGGTTTGTTTTTGGAGGTCTTTCCTTCTATTGTGTTTCTTGTGTAGAGAATTTCCTTTAGCATTTGTTGTAAAGTTGGTTTGGTGGTCCTGAATTCGCTTAGCTTTTGCTTGTCTGTAATGGTTTTAATTTCTCTGTCAAATCTGAATGGGATTCTTGTTGGGTAGAGTATATTTTTATTTTGTTTTAAATTTTTATTTCCTTTTTTTTTTTACCTTCTTAACCATTTATTTCAGTAGTGTTAAGTATTTTTACATTGCTGTGCAAGCTCCAGAACTGTGCTCATCTTGTAAAACCCTGTCTCTTTATGCATTAAAGAATATGTCCCCATGTCTCCCTTCCCCCAGCTTATTTTTTTATTGTTAAAAATTTATTATTTATTTAGTTTTGGATGCATCGGGTCTTTGTTGCTGCGAGTAGACTTTCTCTAGTTGCGGCGATCGGGCTGTTGTTCATTGCAGTGCACGCGCTTCTCATTGCAGTGGTTTCTCTTGTTGTGGAGCATGGGCTCTAGGCACATGGGCTTCAGTACTTGTGGCACACAGGCTCAGTAGTTGCAGCTCGCAGGCTCTTGAGTGCAGCCTCAGTGGTTGTGGTGCACGAGCTTAGTTGCTCCACAATATGTGGGATCTTCCTGGACCAGGGCTCGAACCCATGTCCCTTGCATTGGCAGGGGGATTGTTAAACACTCACCACCAGGCAAGTCCCTATAGGCCATTTTTAATGCTTTCTTGCCTTTCTGTCTATGTTTTAGAGTATGACACATACCCTTATCTGGTGACGCAAAGGAAAACATCAAGAGCCTGTGTAGAAGTCCCAGTAAAGAAATTTCCCAACCTAATAAACTTTTTTTGTGTTTGTTTGTTTTTGTTGTTTTTTGTTTTTTGAGGAAATATGCTTTTTGTTCTGTAGCCATTTGGAAGAATGGGTATTGCTCAGTGTGGAAGTCCTTGTCTTAATTGGTTTGGGTGCCTGTAACAAAAATACCATATACTCGAGGAACAAACATTTATTTCTCACAGTTCTGGAGGCTGGGAAGTCCGAGATTTGACAGCATTACTGTTTCCTGCCTTCTTGTAGATATCTGCCTTCTATTTGTAAGAGAGAGAGGAAGAGAGAGGGAGAGAGAGGGAGAGAGAGAGAAGCTGAGACTAATCTCATCATGTGGCCTCCACTTTTAATCTCATTACCTCTCAAAGTCTCCATCTCCAAATATCATCACATTGGGGATTAGAGTTTCCACATGAATTTTGGGGGACACAACATATGGTCCATAAGATCTTTAGTGATACAGATTTTCCAAAATGACACAGGTTGCTCTTTCTTAATTGCATAATAAAGACAGGATTGGAAGGATGGGTATGCTTGCAAAAACAGTGTTTTCCTGTTACCCTCTCAGAAAGGATTCAGAAACAATTGCATATGAAAGTGTTTTCTAAGTCAGAAACAACTGAATATTGGCAAGTTCATATAGTTCAACCTAATATACATAGATGAGGGACCACTAGATTAAAATTGGTATCATTTTTCTACATTTGTTCAATTTTCTCATTTTCCCAAGCCTGTTTCTCCACTGTAATTAGAAATTAACCCCAAAACAGACAAATGATAAAAGATTTTCCTTGTGCATATTTTCAAGGACAGAAAAACAAAGGTAGCGTCAGGCACCTTGAGTGCATAATGGTAATTATCACTAGGAGAACAAAGTTGGCTGTGGGTCTGGGAGCAGCTGCAAGGAAACAAGGACAAGTCTGGGCCTGAGAAATGGTACCCTGAGACTCCGCTTAAAGGGACCAGATGGGGTTCCCCAGTTCCTTGTATTTTCCTGAGAATAATTAACCATGGGAGGTGGCATAGGTTAGTTGTTAAGAGCTTGGCCTCTAGAATCAGATAAGCACTCAGTGTGGGTCCTGCCCCAGTATGGAAGTGAGTTGATGTTTGATCTATGCTCTATTCCCATTATGCTTGGGGAGACTAGGACCACAAAAGATGGAGTAGGTAGAGAAGGTAGTAGTCCCTGAGGGTGGACCAGAGGACAATTGAAATACATCACAGGAACTGAGAGAATCAATGGAAGTGGGCAACGAAGAGCTGGTCTGAAGCAATGTGGAGGATTCTAAACCCTCAGGAGGCTCTTGTGGGTTCTGCAATTCCACGTAACTTGTTATTATATCTGGTCCTGGTGCATTGCCTTTACAGTGATCAATCTGGGTTTACTAATTATGTTACTTTAAATGTAATTATGTTACTTCAAATATAATTATATTACTTCAAATATAACCTGTTTTTTCCTTCACTTTATATTTAAATATTTTTCAAATATAGAGAAATGTTGAAAGAAAAATACAATATAAACACTTTATACTCATTACCTTGATTCAACAGTTGTTCATATTTTGCCATAGTTGATATAAGTATGTATACTTTTTCTGAATGCCTTGAAAATAAGTTGTAGATATCATGATATTCACCATAAATACCTTAAAATTTTTTTAATTAAAATTTTTTGAGGGACTTCCCTGGTGGTGTAGTGGTTAAGGATCTCCTGCCAAAGCAGGGGACATGGGTTCAAGCCCTGGTCTGGGAAGATCCCACATGCCGCGGAGCAACTGAGCCCGTGCGCCACAACTACTGAGCCTGAGCTCTATAGCCTGAAAGTCACAACTACTGAAGCCCGCACACGTAGAGCCAGGGCTCCATAAGAAGAGAAGCCACTGCAATGAGAAGGCTGTGCACCGCAGCGAAGAGTAGCCCCCGCTCGCCACAACTAGAAAGGGCCCACGCGCAGCCGCGAGGACCCAACGCAGCCAAAAATAAATAAATAAATTTATTTAAAAAAACCCTTATGTCATTCCTATAGCAACTATGATGTAAAACAGAAAGATTAAGAAAAGTTTAATTGAGGTAACATTGGTTTATAACATTATATAAGTTCTATGTGTAAAACATTTTATTTCTACTTCTGTATACACTATGGTGTGCTCACCACCTAAATTTAGGTTTCCATCCTAAGTTTCCATCCCTCCCGTCATCATACAGTTGATCCCCTTTACCAATTTTGTCCTTCCCCACGCCCCTTCCCCTCTGTATCAGTCACTGTAAATATTTTATATAACCACAATACCATTATCACATCTAAGACAATTAAATATCCTAATAACTTTTCCTAACTGGGACTTAACTGTATTTCTCCCTAAATAACTGGATATATTCATAATTTTAAAAATTACTATAGCAATTTTGAATACAGAGAAAAACATAAACATCAGCTGTAATCTTAATAGCCAGGAAACTAATGTTAAAAATTTAGTATATTTCTTTCCATTCATCTTTTAAAGCCTATAGGATATATATTACAAAGTTTGATACAAAAAATTTTACATCCAGCCTTTTACAGTTAATATTATCATTATCGCTTTACTATGTTAAATGTTTAAAATATTTTTGTTGACTATGTACCATTTCATAAGGATCTGGCGTACTTTATTTCCCTATTCCCTTATAACTGGGGGACCATGCATTCTGGTTTGTCCAGGGCAGTCCTTTTGTATGACTGTTGTCCTGACAGAATTATTAAAAGACCCCCCTTTACTCCCAGAGTTATCCCAGTTTGGAAGCAAACTATATAGTTACCTTTCCTGTAAACACCCTACCAACAATTGACCATTTGCCATTTTTAATTTTCTAATCTATTTACTCTTACATAAATTTTTGGGTGCATTTCCTATTATATCATGAAGGTATATTCCTAAAAGTAAAGTGACTAGATCAAAGAGTATGAACATTTTTAAGGTTTTGTCTGCATATTGCCCTGCTTATATTTCTGTTAAATATGCAAAATACTGTACTGTTAAAGTGGACTCACAAAATTTATCTGCTTTCAACTCTTCAAAGTCTTATCCATGAGTCCTGCTGCCTAAAGGGCTCATGTAAGTATTGCTGTCATGCACTCACCATTGCTGAACAGCAAACAATAGGAAAAGAAATATTTTCTCTCCAGTGAATTTCTGGCAATCACTTGGGATCTGTTTGATTGTTACCAAGGTAGTTCGTACTTATTTTTATCATCTGTACATGGGATTGGCTGTGTGAATAGAAGGTGCCCAATAGGTACTAGTTTCCACTTATACTTGCATAGGGTTTTCATAACCATCTGCTAATGAGTCTGCAGGACTTAAAGGGGAAACCAAATGAAAGGGGACTGATTACCTTTTCCTCTTTTGGCCTTAAAAGCTGTTCTCTCTGCTTTCCCTCAATGTTGATGACTTGTACTTGGAAGAAGGGAACAGGAGACAAACAGTCTTCAGGTCATTGACAGTTGAAGGAAGAACAGTTTAAGTCCCGGAAAGAAATGTTGATCCTTCTTTTTATCTTCTGTCTTCAAAGCTGTTCAGAATAAGAAAGCCATCTTCATTCTCTGAAAGTAAAACCCTGCATATGTAGTTTAGTTCCAGATTGTTTGGGGACAGGTTCTAAGACATAAATGTAGGACTGGTGAGCGGAGAGAGGATCAGACTGGAGAGACCATTTTGGGTACATTTTTGTGGTAAAGTCAGTCCACCAGTTCTGCCAGTGAATGCCTGAGTGATGATGGGGTGGTAGGACGAATTTGGTGGGTATCCTAACATTGGAGGAGGGTGTTTGGCTTAAGTTTAGCAGCTAAGCTCAATTTAGAACTTTAAATACGGTAATCTCAGGAAGCATGGCTGGACTAAAACTAGTTTTATCTAGGTTTTTCTCAGTCTAAATAGTGGACATTGCTGATTGTGGAGGCTCTTGAAAGGAAAAGCAGAGAGGCACTCTGACAGAATCACCTTTCCCCTAGAAGATACTAGGCCAGGAGAGAAAAAAGAGACCTGGATCTGAACTACGGGGAGTTCTCTTTTATTCTTGAATTATTCTTAACTTCAAAATATGCCACTTTATGTTTTGTAGTACTCTGTGGTTTTTAAAACGTTTTCACAAATGTTAGATCTCTGACCACCTTAAGAGGCAAGTCAGGCAAACACCACGTTTCAGAAGAAGAAATGAAACATGGAGAAGTTGTATTTTTTTCCAGCTTTATAGAGTTAGGAGTGACAGAGTATCCTTGATGCCTGTACATCCGTGTCGTCTGTAGTCTACACCAACGCTTATGTAGTTCCAGAGGTTACACAGTTTCTCTGTTCTTAGACTTTTTGTTGTTTTGTTGGAATTTTAAACGAGCCCATCTCTGAATAGTATTTAAAATAATGATTATTATGTGGTTGCCTTCCCCCAAATTCAACACAAGACTTCAGAATATGCCCACTGTGTTCTCTGAAATTTGACTGCTACCCCTACTCTCTCTTTTTTTAATGTTTTCCTCTTTTCTGTCCTTGTGTAAGGCTGAGCAGAGTTTATTGCTGTATATATATCACATTTTGAGTTTATGGTAGCTTTTCTGTTAATGGGTTGGATATTATTTTGTTTCAACCCCTGTGACCCTGTGTCAGGACAACTCGGCTCCGGGACATATTGCTGAGTCATAATTTAAAAACCCTTAACTCTTCTCCCTGTCAAGCAAACTTGAACATATAACAGTGTTGTCTTAAATAGGACAGAATTAGGATTTATTTTTTGGTAAATGATGGATATTTGAAAAACAGTATCTGCTTAATATAGCTCTCTCTCTGTCTCTTCTCTCCTGTCTTTAGATTCTTACTCACAACGTGTTAAAGCATAATATAAGGTGGTAGAACTATCTTCCCCACTTTATCATGGTGCTATTTTCACTTATACCTTTCAACTACTTCATTTTATGAGTCTTTTTGACCCAAATTATTTTCTGTCCTGAACAGCTTTCTTATAGCTGATCGTTGCCGGTTGAAATTCTCAGTATTTTCTCTTCTTTTCTCTCCATCCTTGCTTCCTTTTTCTCACTCTCCCTTTCTGTTATTTTCTATCATTCATCCACCCACTGATCAATTCATCCATTCATCCATCCATTTCTAACTCTTAGTAATAGGAAGCTTATATTTAGCATGCATAGTAGCCAAAGCTGTACAATTTCAGAATTTAAAGTTCGAAAGTAGGGCTTCCCTGGTGGCGCAGTGGTTGAGAGTCCCCCTGCCGATGCAGGGGACACGGGTTCATGCCCCGGTCCGGGAAGATCCCATATGCCGCGGCGCGGCTAGGCTTGTGAGCCATGGCCGCTGAGCCTGCGCGTCCGGAGCCTGATGCTCTGCAACGGGAGAGGCCACAACAGTGAGAGGCCCACGTACCGCAAAAAAAAAAAAAAAAAAAAAAAAAAAAAAAATTCGAAAGTATTCTTAAATTGAGCAAGTTTAAAGTTAATTTGGAATTGATCTGCCCACTCCATTTTTGAGAGTGTTTTATAATATTATTATGTTTTAAGTATGATTATATAACCAAGTGCTCATAATTTATGGACTTTGTGTGGCATCAAAAACTAAGAAGTCTTAAAAAAAAACACTAAGAAGTCTTTGCTTAAGAGATTGAAATTTAAAGTCAATTCAGGGTGTAGATAAAAATGGCTTTCTGTGTCTATCCAGGTATATTTCAGTAATTGATCTTTATGATTTCAGTGGCTGTGCTGTTTCAGTATCTCCCCCCTCAACTTCTCCCCCCCCAAAGGATGGAGCCAGCCCTGCTAGCATTATAACCCTCAATCTTTGGCACTCTCATCAACTGCCTCAAGATTATCTCACATTCTACTCTCTGAAGGAAAATGACAGGTGGCCAGGGAATTTTCTTTTAGCAATTCAGTCTGACTTCCTAAGAGAAAACTCTACCTCCCCATTTCCATCTTACAAAAGGCATCATGGAATTTAGATAACTCAGAGCTGAGTGACTGGTGAGTTACTGCATGATAAAGATATATTATTTAGGAGATGATGGTCAGAGACATGTAAACTAGATGAAGAAGGAAGAAATAATAGCTTCAGTCTCTATTTTTTGTGGAATAGTGCATATTTTTCAATATATAGTAGGTTTTCCTGTGTTTTAATATTGAGAATTTTGTGTGTGTGTTGGGGGGAGGGTACAAATAATAATGTAGTAAATCCAGGAAGATTTCGACTTAAGGTAACCTAGCTTATGAGCCAAGAAATGTGTCTTATGTGGGTGGTCTCATACTTTGTGCTAAATTTGTCTTTATTGTCTTTGTTGAAATGTTATGAGAAAAGAAAAAAAATTAGGGATATATATATCCAGAGCTACAACCCTGAAGGCTTGTTTGTGGGTTCAAATTTTTTAAAAAAGCTTGTAATGAAATAATTTTTACTAATATTTAAAATATCTTAAACAGCTTTATTGAGATATACTTTAAATTTAATATAATTCTCTTTAAAGTGTGCAGTTCAGTTGTTTTTAGCATATTTGTGATGTTGTGTGACCATCACTATAATCTAATTTTAGAACATTTTTACCATGCCAACAAGGAATCTCTTTAGCATTCACTCCCTGCCCCCTAGCCCTAGACAACCATTAATCTGTCTTTTCTATTGACTTGCTATTTTGGACATCTCATATAAATGGAACCATACAATATGTGCTCTTTGGAGATTGACCTTTACTAATAACCTTTTGTGATTATACAAGAAAATTGTTTTAGAATTACTTAACATAGAAGTTTTTAAAGAAGAATATTAAAACCACTTCTAGCAAATCACTCTTAAGAAAACAACTTTAAATCATGTTTTATCTGTTTTTTCCCAGTCTTTTTCTATTTATTTGTTATTTCATTAATTAATCTGCTTAGCAAATTAATTTATTGAGTATGTAACATGGATCATTCACAGTGCTGGGCATTGGACATACTGAGGTGCACAAACGAGCAGCTTAAGAGTTGATGAATAAGTAATAACCACTGCAATAAGTGTTACAAATGAGTACAGACTGCCTGTAATGTACAATGCAGATCTAACTTAATTTTTCTAAAGAAGTTATTTAATATATGCCTATATATATGTATTTTATCTTATTTATTTTTTAACATCTTTATTGGAATATAATTGTTTTACAGTGGTGTGTTAGTTTCTGCTTTATAACAAAGTGAATCAGTTATACATATACATATATCCCCATATCTCTTCCCTCCTGCATCTCCCTCTCTCCCACCTCCCTATCCCACCCCTCTAGGGGGTCACAATGCACCAAGCTGATCTCCCTGTGCTATGTGGCTGCTTCCCACTAACTATCTATTTTACATTTGGTAGTGTATATATGTCCATGCCACTCTCTCACTTTGTCCCAGCTTACTCTTCCCCCTCCCCATGTCCACAAGTCCATTCTCCAGTAGGTTTGTGTCTTTATTCCCATCTTACCCCTAGGTTCTTCATGACCATTTTTTTTTTTTTCAGATTCCATATGTATGTGTTAGCATGCGGTATTTGTTTTTCTCTTTCTGACTTACTTCACTCTGTATGGCAGACTCGAGGTCCGTCTACCTCACTACAAATAACTCAATTTGGTTTCTTCTTATGGCGGAGTAATATTCCATTGTATATATGTGCCACGTCTTCTTTATCAATTCATCTGTTGATGGACACTTAGGTTGCTTCCATGTCCTGGCTATTGTAAATAGAGCTGCAGTAAACACTTTGGTACATGACTCTTTTTGAATTATGGTTTTCTCAGGGTATATGCCAAGTAGTGGGACTTCTGGGTCATATTGTAGTTCTAGTTTTAGTTTTTTTTTTTTTTTTTTTTTGCGGTACGCAGGCCTCTCACTGTTGTGGCCTCTCCCGTTGCGGAGCACAGGCTCCGGACGTGCAGGATCAGTGGCCATGGCTCACGGGCTCAGCCGCTCCGCGACATGTGGGATCTTCCCGAACCCGTGTCCCCTGCATCGGCAGGCGGACTCTTAACCACTGTGCCACCAGGGAAGCCCTATTTTTAGTTTTTTAAGGAACATCCATACTGTTCTCCATAGTGGCTGTATTAATTTACATTCCCACCAACAGTGCAAGAGGGTTCCCTTTTCTCCTCAACCCTCTCCAGCATTTATTGTTTGTAGATTTTTTGATGACGGCCATTCTGACCGGTGATATCTCATTGTAGTTTTGATTTGCATTTCTCTAATGATTAATGATGTTGAACATCCTTTCATGTGTTTGTTGGCAACCTGTATATTTTCTTTTTATAAATGTCTATTTAGGTCTTCTGCTCATTTTTGGATTGGATTGTTTGTTTTTTTGATATTGAGATGCATGAGCTGCTTGTAAATTTTGGAGATTAATCCTTTGTCTGTTGCTTCATTTGCAAATATTTTCTCCCATTCTGAGGGTTGTCTTTTCGTCTTCTTTATGGTTTCCTTTGCTGTGCAAAAGCTTTGAAGTTTCATTAGGTCCCATTTGTTTATTTCTGTTTTTATTTCCCTTTCTCTAGGAGGTGGGTCAAAAAGATCTTGCTGTGATTTATGTCATAGAATGTTCTGCCTATGTTTTCCTCTAAGAGTTTTATAATGTCTGGCCGTACATTTAGGGCTTTAATCCATTTTGAGTTTATTTTTGTGTATGGTGTTATTGAGGGTTCTAATTTCATTCTTTTACATGTAGCTGTCCAGTTTTCTCAGCACCACTTATTGAAGAGGCTGTCTTTTCTCCATTGTATATTCTTGCCTCCTTTATCAAAGATAAGGTGACCATATGTACATGGGTTTATCTCTGGGCTTTCTATCCTGTTCCATTGATCTATATTTCTGTTTCTGTGCCAGTACTGTACTGTCTTGATTACTGTAGCTTTGTAGTGTAGTCTGAAGTCAGGGATCCTGATTCCTCCAGCTCCGTTTTTCTTTCTCAAGATTGCTTTGGCTATTCGGGGTCTTTTGTGTTTCCATACAAATTGTGAAATTTTTTATTCTAGTTCTGTGAAAAATGCCAGTGGTAGTTTGATAGGGATTGCACTGAATCTGTAGATTGCTTTGGGTAGTGGAATCATTTTCACAACGTTGATTCTTCCAATCCAAGAACATGGTATATCTCTCCATCTATTTGTATCTTCTTTAATTTCTTTCATCAGTGTCTTATAATTTTCTGCCTATAGGTCTGTTGTCTCCTTAGGTAGGTTTATTCCTAGGTATTTTATTCTTTTTGTTGCAATGGTAAATGGGAGTGTTTTCTTAATTTCACTTTCAGATTTTTCATCATTAGTGTATAGGAATGCAAGAGATTTCTGTGCATTAATTTTGTATCTTGCTACTTTACCAAATTCATTGATTAGCTCTATTAGTTTTCTGGTAGCATCTTTAGGATTCTCTATGTATAGTGTCATGTCATCTGCAAACAGTGACAGCTTTACTTCTTCTTTTCCAATTTGTATTCATTTTATTTCTCTTTCTTCTCTCACTGCTGTGGCTCAAACTTCCATGTTGAATAATAGTGGTGAGAGTGGGCAACCTTGTCTTGTTCCTGATCTTAGTGGAAATGCTTTCAGTTTTTCACCATTGAGGACAATGTTGGCTGTGGGTTTGTCATATATGGCCTTTATTACATTGAGGAAACTTCCCTCTATGCCTACTTTCTGCAGGGTTTTTATCATAAATTGGTGTTGAATTTTTTCGAAAGCTTTCTCTGCATCTATTGAGATGATCATATGGTTTTTCTCCTTCAATTTGTTAATATGGTGTATCACATTGATTGATTTGCATATATTGAAGAATCCTTGCATTCCTGGGATAAGCCCCACTTGATCATAGTGTATGATCCTTTTAATGTGCTGTTCGATTCTGTTTGCTAGTATTTTATTGAGGATTTTTGCATCTATGTTCATTAGTGATATTGGCCTGTAGTTTTCTTTCTTTGTGACATCTTTGTCTGCTTTTGGTATCAGGGTGATGGTGGCCTCGTAGAATGAGTTTGGGAATGTTCCTCCATCTACTACATTTTGGAAGAGTTTGAGAAGTATAGGTGTTAGCTCTTCTCTAAATGTTTGATAGAAATCGCCTGTGAAGCCATCTGGTCCTGGGCCTTTGTTTGTTGGAAGATTATATAAGAATTTTAAATAATTGGAATCATATGACACACAAAGTTTAGTATCTTTTTTTCTTAAAAATTTGTAATGAATAATTTCCTATTTCTTTAAATATTCTTTGAGAATGCTATTTTCAATGACTTCGTAATATTCTACTGGATGGATATATCAAATTTATTGGAAATTTGAACATTGCCTGGAATTTAAACTCACAGTGCCATTCATCTGAGGTTTAAAGTGACAAAAACTTATGTGTGAAAGCATATGAATTTATAAATAAGACCTGCTAGTTAATTCCTTTTAATGTATGTCTGTCCTGTACCTTTTGCTTCAAGATCCTTCTTAATTCAGGACTTAGGATTTATGGCTCCTGGACATAAAAAGGTGGTTACAGCACCTTTTGCTTTAATAGACACTGTCACTGTCACTGCTTTATGATATCTGGGAAATCGCAGAGAAATCCAATGTAAGAGGTGGCAAAAAAAACTGCTGAGCCTTCATGGGTTCCTCTGGACTCCAAGTTGAGAGTTCTTTCTGGACTTAGTTTGGATACTAGGGTGATTGTTGGGAAGTTAGGGGAAGGAAAAGATTTTGTTGAAAATCAACTTTTAAAAGAAATGGTGACTCCACAATCATTGATGTTTGGGAAGTACTCTCTTTTTTATTTATGAATTTATTTGCTTTTTATTTTTCCTTTTTCATTTTGGTTTCTCCTCATTTTAATCTGTTTCTATGTGCTCCCACCTTGTTTATTTATTTTATTTATTTATTTTTGGCTGTGTTGGGTTTTTGTTGTTGCGCGTGGGCTTTCTGTAGTTGCGGCAAGTGGGGGCTATACTCTTGGTTACAGTGCGCGGGCTTCTCATTGTGGTGGCTTCTCTTGCTGTGGAGCGTGGGCTCTAGGCATGCGGGCTTCAGTAGTTGTAGCACGCAGGCTCAGTAGTTGTGGTGCACAGACTTAGTTGCTCCGCGGCACATGGGATCTTCCTGGACCAGGGCTCGAACCTGTGTCCCCTATGTTGGCAGGCGGATTCTTGATCAGTGCGCCACCAGGGAAGTCCCTCCCACCTTGTTTAAATGTGCCCTCTATTTGTCTCTATTTCTTTCCTGTGCAGGTCAGACATATTGTCAGCTACTTCTCTGGGGTCAAAGTCATCCATAAATACTCTTCTGTTGGTCTCTTGCTTTTCTCCCACCCTTGCGTGTTGCCATTTTCTTCCCCACTTTTGTGTTCCATTTTGTTTTCTTGGGCTGTTAGCTCTACTTCTATTCTTTCTTGGGGGGTTATAAGGTCCTTTTTTCATTTAGTGGTATAACTTCTCTTCTTCATTCGGTTATGCTTTGGTATCTGTGATGCTTCTCTCTCTCTCTCTCTGTATTAATATGTGTTTCACTTTGGCTCTGTTCATTTCTGTTCCTGAATTTCTTCAGTAGCTTCTCACACATCCTTTGTAGAGTCATAGAGGGTAGGGAAATTGGAAGGAAAGGGAAAGGACAGCTGCTGTAGTCACTGATGGAACAGCAGCTCCTAATGTAGATTTACTTAGAAACGGGACTAACTGAAAAATGGAATTTCCCTAACATGCTGCTCTTATTAAGAAGTTTCCTGGCTTAAGTCCAGAGATTCATTGTTGTTTTTAAAGAAGACCTTTAAAAATAGGCTGGTCCTCCAAGTATGATTATTTATAGAGCCACACCCGATTCTCCCCATGAGCACAACTGACTGTTTTAGTGGCTTGTAATAGGGGAGATATTCTAAGAGGCAGCTGCCTAGAGTCATTTTGAAATAGGTTTTAAAAATTTCACACACAGGATGTGCTTCGGTACTCCATATGACAGAAATGGTTGTTTAAGAGCTCTTACCCCAGGGCTTCCCTGGTGGTGTAGTGGTTGAGAGTCCACCTGCCAATGCAGGGGGCACGGGTTCGTGTCCTGGTCTGGGAAGATCCCACATGCCACGGAGCGGCTGGGCCCGTGAGCCTTGGCCACTGAGCCTGCGCTTCTGGAGCCTGTGCTCCGCAGTGGGAGAGGCCACAACAGTGAGAGGTCTGTGTACTGCAAAAAAAAAAAAAAAAAAAAAAAGAGCTCTTACCCCAGCTGGCAAGAAGAGAGGGTCAAAGAGTCAATTTGACAAAACTTATTGTAGGGCTGCTATGTGCCCTATACTGAGCTGGTTGCTGGGAAGTTATAGATGCTGGGAAGTTATATGCTGTATGCTGGGAAGTTATATGCTGGATGCTGGGAAGTTATACGTTACCTACCATGGTCATAGTCTACCCTGCTCATAGTCTAGCAAGGAACTTGCCTTCATCCATCAGTTCATTCATTTATTTATGCAACATGAATGAACAAACTCTTAGACCTTGAACTCAAGTAGTTCACAGCCAAAGTGTTGCTTACTGTTCTTGGGAAGTCATGTTTTAGAAAAGGGGTTAGGGAACTAACATTTTACATACAGAAAGAATGGTATGTAAAACCATTTCATACCATGGTGTGTAAGATTTCAGTTTGATAAAGTTTAGATTTCAAATTGATACAAAATTTCTGAAATAACCAAGAGCTTTTCATAGTGGCCCTAATATAATTGGAAAGTTGGAATGGATGATTTCTAAGGCTGTTTTCAATTATTAAAAAAGATTGTTTTCTGATTTTATTCATGTCTATTTTATCAATTACTCTCCATCCATAAGAGTCATATACCTGAAAGACATTTATCTAACTCACAGAGATAAAATTTTAGTTTCTGTAGCCAAACATCACATTTTATTTTCATTTATAACAGGTGCCCCCGGATAGTACTGGATATATGGTCTGGGTTTGTCCTAATAGATCAGTGTAATTTTTTGACCCTGAGTAATTACATCAAAATAACTTACCTTTATTCATAATTGGATATTTAAATCAGAAGTCTGTCATTACCCTTGCATAGTCTGAAATAAACTGCTTCGTTGGTGCAATCAGTATGTTTTCTGGTGATGTGTAAATGTTTGAAAATACTAATTACCTAATTAAGTACCAAAAAATAACCCTGTTCCAAATCAAATTTATGTTGGTAAAGGAGAGAGATTAAAATGATTATCTCAGATTAAAGGGGAAGGAGTTTGAAAAGAAAAGAAGCTCCTTCATTCAGTGTCTGTGTCTCATTTTTTACTTGGACACCAGTCAGCATTGCCTTCACAGGCAGAGTATCTGAGTATTCACATGATGGCTATGCTGACTTACCTGGAAATATAATGCATTTGTGCAATTGCTGTCACCCCAGAATCTTTGAGTACCAGACGGAAGTTGGCTGAAAGGCAAGTGTGGAAAAATGTGGACCAGATTTGAATAGTTCCCAGGTTAGACTAAAAGAAGTATAGAGCTATCATCAAATTTTAGCCAGTGATATTTGGGTCTAGTAAATGTAGCAGAAGAGACAGTAAACAAGAGCCATCCAAGATAAATAGATTTTTTTATGTTAATAGTGATAAGGTATAATTTAAATAGGAAATGATAGTCTAGTGGTCCCTTCTATGGTATTGATTTAAAAATTAGAGCAGATTCAGTATACTCATCATACAATAAAGAGAAGAGGCAATAAGAAAAGTATAATTTTCCCTTCAAAGCCTCTCTTTTGTATGTTGAACTGGAACTCCTCCTGTATCTGTAGTTATGTACTGATCAGTATTGTTGAATAGCATCCATTTTCAAGAGAGTGGTTGGCAATCTTTAACTAGGAACTTAAATATAATTACAATTGTTTTAGATGTGTATAAGAAAACACGTATATTTTTGTTAGTATATGCCATTTAAAATAAGCTTTAAATTTACTATTGCACTCTTATGTTTCTTTTATAAACTCAGCATATTTTATTTTAAGCTTCTATGTTATGGAGTGGTTTATGTCATCTATTATCTAGTAAAAATAAAGTTCTGGACAAAGATGCACTGTACAACATCCTTAGACTATGAGCTCTATGAGTAAAATATCTAACAATGATTTGAATTTGAGAAGCCAAATGATTGGATTCTGATAAACACTATTCCTCAATGAAAATCAGATATATTGGCAATTGCATTTGGGAAATACGTTATGCCAGTTCATCTAATTCAGGCATCAAGATGAGTTTTGCAACAAAACGATAAATATTGGCCACCTACATAGTTGCAATATAGAACTGCCTTCTGTTTAATGTTTACTGCGTAGTTCAGATCTGAGCCTCTCTCTAATAGCGCCTGACTTGGAGCCAGAAGATCTAGGTTCCAATTCTGGCTTCATTGTTCACTGACCCTGTGACATAGAGCAAGATGAAACTCAGGCTCAAGGTTCTCCTGTGTGAAATGAGCCTAACAATATCACCGTACCAAATTGATGTTTGTGGTGAGGATCAAATAGCATTAGATAAGAGAATGGAAAAAAAAGCTCTGAATACTGTAATCACCCCAAGTAGGTTAATAATAAATATAAGGTGGCAATGTTGTCAAATGCATTTTAATAGAAAAATTTCTTTATTTTTCGAACAACACAAAGTGAAATTACTGGCAAGTACATGTGGCAAACATAAATATGGAATATGAGCTTGTAGGCGTTCATTTTCTTCCTTACCTACTTTGCTTAGGGAGCCTTACCTCAGTCTTGCTCAGGAGCATCTTAACTGAAGGCTTTCTCCTCCCCTCCTCCCCCATTACAGTGGGTAATTATGTGCCACCTCCCTTATACGATCTAATGCTTGCTAGCATTCCTCTATGTACCTCATGTCACCCTTTGTAATGGTTACTTGTGTGCATATTTGATTGTCTCTCCCGTTAAGTTCTGAACTCCATGAGGATAGGCTCTTGTTTGTTTTGCTTACATACCTGATCACCAACACAACATGTGGCACCAAATCATCACTGAATGATTGATCGTTAGGTAAAAATTTCAGCTGTTAATATGTTTATCTAAATCAATTTGAGTCACTAACCAAAAACTGGGTTCAGGACTGCTCAAAAACTCAACACTGTAATCCGCAGAGATGAAGGAATAGTCAGTCATTCTACTTGAACTCGGATTAATTATGTTTGCTATAAACGCAGGTGCAAATTGCCACCTTTGGGGCCCTAGGTTCAAAGTAAATTCAATTCTTTTAATATTACATGAAAAGGATTTCTGGTTTTAGTACTGTTTACTGCAGTCAGTCGTCTCGGATGTTGCAAACCTTCTGGTTGTAAATACATTTTGAGTCAATTTTTCATTATTCATTTATAAAATAATTCCTTAAAGTAAGATTATATTTTCAGAGAGAAATCCATATCTTAAGGCTTTTACTTTTTTTACTTGAGCTGTGCTTATTTACCTGAGCACATTCTCAGATTTATTGAGGCCAAACCATCATAGCACATCAACAAGATTGCACAGGACCCAGAGGCTTATGAGTTCCTGTCACAGCTCTGCACATAACTTCTCTGTGGCCTTGTGCCAGTCAGTAAGCACTTATGGACTTTAATGTCCCAGTCATGTAATTGGGATTATAATGTGTGTTTCTTCCCCGCCTCACTTGAATTGTGAGAGGATTAATGAAGAGACTGACTTGACCCTACCAGTGAGAAAGAAATAAATCACTTGCTTTTTAAGAGGTTCATTAACTGTTTGAGGCTAGTAGCTGTTTAGTGCTTGGAAAAGATAATTTACTAAATGACCCCAGGTTAGCCTCAAAGATGTAATGCACCTCCCCAAAGTGAGAAATTGTTCACTTCTTGCTGGCAAGAGCAGGCATTCAACCTTGTATATCACTTTGCAGGAGTAGGTTTCATACACGTGCATATCAGTCACATCGCTCTGTTAATACCTTGTAAAAAATAATGCTGGTGAGACTGTATTGAGAATATATTCAAATGGATTTTACAGTTAATATTTGTTCAAATGAGAAACACTGTGCTGTACTTGATATTTATGTTATTTTGCATCCTAATTATTTTTGGGGAAAAATGTTCAAGCAAGTTCTAGAAACACATTTGCTTTTATCATAGCAGTGTTTCTGTAGTCATGTCCCCCCACAAGCTTTATGTCTTTTTTAAATTAACTGATATAGCTACCATGTAAATGTCTGTAAAACATGTTTTGTTTTATTTTGTTTTGTTTTGCGATACGCGGGCCTCTCACTGTTGTTGTGGCCTCTCCCGTTGCGGAGCACAGGCTCCGGACGCACAGGCTCAGCGGCTATGGCTCACGGGCCCAGCCGCTCCGCGGCATGTGGGATCTTCCCGGACCGGGGCACAAACCTGTGTCCCCTGCATCGGCAGGTGGACTCAACCACTGCGCCACCAGGGAAGCCCTGTAAAACACGTTTTATGATAAAAAAAGAAGTCCCCATACCTGAAAAGTTTAGAAAAAACTATCCAGTAACAAGTCTGACTATATTTAGAGAACAAATCTGGATATATTTAGCATTTCTGTGCCTGACTATAACAAGATCTAAGATACCATTTTGGATTTTCCCCATTGTTTCTACCACTTCTGTCTCACTGACTAATTTTCTGATCTTTGTTGTTGATCAGAATTGGGTTCAGAAATCATGTACCTTTATTCTTCCTTCTAACTTATCAAAGAGGGGCTCTTATCATGCACACCAAGAATTTATGAGATGTACTGATTTTATCAAATAGGCTTCTTTGAGATGCCTAGCTATTTGAAGTCTCCCATAATTACGTATCTTGAGACAGTATATGTGAATGTGTTTAGCACAGTGTCTAGTAGCTACACAGTAGATGTTCAGTAAACCTAAGTCTTTTTGCCTTTAAAATGGCTGCATCAGAAATGTGACATTTACATCCTTCAGTTGGCCAAAGGGCCTGTGGTATATGCCCTGAATGGTCTCAGGTCTCTTTCTTTTTTCTTTTATACTCTTCCAAGTTTTCTACCAATCACACTGCTCTTTCTCCAACCTGGGCTTCTTTTCATTGAACTAATACATTTTCATCACTGAAATCTAGTTGCAAAGTTATACTATCGAGTTTGGGAAATACATTACAGTCGCCCCTAGGTATTCATGGAGGACTGGTTCCAAGACCCCTGCAGATACCAAAATCTGCAGATGCTTAAATCTCTTTAATACAATGGTATAGTATTTGCATATAATCTATGCACATCCTCCCATATACTTTAGAACATCTCTAGATTATTTATTATACCGAATAAAATGTAAATGCTATGTAAATAGCTGCTGGAGTATGGCAAATTCAAATTTTGTTTTTTGGAACTTTCTGGGATTTTTTTGGAACATTTTTGATCTGTAGTTGGTTGAATCTGTGTGTGCAGAACCTGTGGATACAAAGGGCCAACTGCACTTTCTTTGCTTAGAACACCCCTGCTCTTTCTGCTCTTTTGGACTCTGTTTAAAAGCCACCTACTCTAGCAAGCTTTCCCTACCCTCTGGTTTGAGTTAGATGTCCCTCATCTCTTATTTCATAGAAATCCATATGTATCACTATTGGTATTTAAAATACGATAATTGTTAGTCCACTAAGCTGCCTCACCCACTAGATTGTAGGTCGCAGCCACTGAGCTTCTCAGGCACTGTATTTCATCTCCGTATGTACATAATCAGCATTCAATAAATATTTACTGATCCGATAAATAAAATTGTATTTATTTCCTTGTGTTAGTATCTCAAATTTATTAGCCATTATGCTTTGGAGTGTAGATATCTCAGATCATAACTCTTTTATTTCTGCCTCTTCTTTACAAGTGGGTTTCTCATGTAAATTATTGAGCATCTCCTCCATTGTGAGTTTTCTTCCAATATCATTTATGTCCTCCAAAGTAACCATTCTATTTTTATAGTTTTAACTGAGCATTTTCACCATACCACTTTCATTTGGCATTTAAAGACTTTCTGATCAAAGCTGTAAATTTCTGAGCAAACATATTGAGTCTTCCATTTCTTGCAAGATGAGTGTTTTGTCCCAACTAATTTTCATCATTTTGATCTTTTTTTAAACTTTTCATTTTATATTGAAGTATAGTTGATTAATAATGTTGTTAATTTTAGGTGTGCAGCAAAGTGATTCAGTTATACATATACATGTATCTATTCTTTTTCAAATTCTTTTCCCATTTAGGTTGTTACATAATATTGAGCAGAGTTCTCTGTGCCACACAGTAGGTCCTTGTCGGTTATCCATTTTTTTTAATCCATTTGAAATATAGCAGTGTGTACATGTCAATCCCAAACTCCCTAACTTTCCCTCTCCCCCACCCTTCCCCCCTGGTAACCATAAGTTCATTCTGTAAGTCTGTGAGTATGTTTTGTAAATGAGTTCATTCGTATCAATTTTTTTAGATTTCGCATATAAGCAATATCATACGACATTTCTCTTTCTCTGTCTGACTTACTTCTCAGTATGACAATGTCTAGGTCCATCCATGTTGCTGCAAATGGCATTATTTTATTCTTTCTAATGGCTGAGTAATATTCCATTGTATATAAGTACCACATCTTCTTTATCCATTCCTCTGTCAACGTTTTGATATCTTAAACAATCTTAGAAGTCCAAATCACATTCTGTATTCTCATAACCATCCATTGCTTCTACTCTCTTCTCTTCCCCAAATCAAACTTTTCAGTTTGAGTTAAAAATACATCCCTGGTTCCCAAAGTCTCAAGTTTCCTCTTGGCATAGATACTTTCTAGATTTCTCTACAGTGTTTTTCATCTCACTGTGAAACACCAGGAGTGAGACATGTTTGTTGTTGTGTCCCAGAAAAATCAACAGCTTCTGAGTGTTTGTGTCAGTCGATCCAAGTCACTTCCATACCCCATACCAAATACTACCCCACCACTCCCTCCAGCCCCCAGCTTTGTCATTGACATTATGGCATATATTTCCTCCTAATTCTTCAAGGATGATTTAGTTAGGCTTTGTTAAAGGATCCAGAAAAACTGTGGGTCCAAATCTCAAAGGTGTGGCATAGCTTAAGTGCTTTAGCATTTTTTCCCCTTCTTGCCTAATTCTTTTTATATTTTTAATGTATTCCGTAGCTTTGTTTTTTAAAAAAATATTTATTTACTTGGCTGTGTCGGGTCTACGTGGCGGCACGCGGGCTTTTTGTTGCGGCACGCGGGCTTCTTTCTAGTTGTGGTGTGCAGGTTTTCTCTTCTGTAGTTGTGGCGCAGGTTCCAGAGCTCGTGGAATCTGTAGTTTGCCGCATATGGGCTCTCTAGTTGAGGCGCGCAAGCTCAGTAGCCGTGACGTGTGGGCTTAGTTGCCCCGCGGCATGTGGGATTCTAGTTCCTCGGCCAGGGATCAAACTCGCATCCCCTGCATTGGGAGGCGGATTCTTTACCAGTGGAGCACCAGGGAAGTCCCTAATTCTTTTTATTAACCCCTCTCTCAACAATGATTATGATTCTCAGAATACTTTATTTCCTTCCTATTTGTAGTCTTTTCTTTGTCTGAAGAAGAAAGTAATCATTTTCTCTGACAAGCTGGGTGATATGGAGGTAATTTTCTATAGAAAATTTATCTGTATTTCTATATGAGGCAGGGAAGATAATGCTTTAGCACTAACATAGAACCTTTATAACCAGTTTCCACATGATTTTTACAGGTACTGATTTCAAATTAGTTTACAGTATTGATATACTTTACTTTGTGCCTTATATAGAAGACTTTGTGGGGGGTTTTTTGTTTGTTTTGTGTTTGTTTTTTAGTCAAAACAAAAGGAAAACATATACTTCTGTGGTTTCTACATTTTATTTATAAAACTTTGGAAATCTTATAGATATGCAGTTAGGATAGTGATTGCAAAACCAATTTTCAGTGTTCCTATGTTCTGTGCTATTTATTTTATTTATTTATTTTTAAAAATTTTTATTGGAGTATAGTTGATTTACAGTATTGTGTTAGTTTCTGCTGTACAGCAAAGTGAATCAGTTTCACATATAAAAATATCCACTCTTTTTTAGATTCTTTTCCCATATAGGCCATTACAGTATATTGAGCATTCCCTGTGCTATACAGTTGGTCCTTATTAGTTATCTATTTTATATATAGTAGTGTGTATATATCAATCCCAATCTCCCAATTATCCCTCCCCCCTTACCCCCGGTAACCATAAGTTTCTTTTCTACATGTGTAACTCTATCTCTGTTTTGTAGGTAAGTTCATTTGTACCCTTTAAAAAAATTATTTTATTTTATTTTTTAAAGATTTTTTTGATTTGGACCATTTTCGTAGTCTTTATTAAATTTGTTACAACACTGCTTCTGTTTCACGTCTTGGATTTATTTTGGCCACGAGGCATGTGGGATCCTAGCTCCCCAACCAGGGATCGAACCTGTACCCCATGCACCGGAAGGTGAAGTCCCAACCACTGGACCACCAGGGAAGTCCCTGTACCCTTTTTTTAGATTCCATATATAAGCAATATCGTATGATATTTGTCTTCTCTGCCTGACTTACTTCACTCAGTACGACGATCTCTAGGTCCATCCATGTTGCTGCACATGGCATTATTTTGTTCTTTTTTATCACTGAGTAATATTCCATGGTATATATGTACCACATCTTCTTTATCCATTCCTCTTTTGATGGACATTTAGGTTGCTTCCATGTCCTGGCTCTTGTAAATGGTGCTACAGTGAACATTGGGGTGCATGTATCTTTTCGAATTATGGTTTTCTCAGGGTATATGCCCAGGTGTGGGATTGCTGAGTCATATGGTAGCTCTATTTTTAGTTTTTTAAGGAACCTCCATACTGTTCTCCATAGTGGCTGTATCAATTTACATTCCCACCAACAGTGTAGGAGGGTTCCCTGTTCTCCACATCCTCTCCAGCATTTATTATTTGTAGATTTTTTGATGATGGCCATTCTGACCTGTATGAGGTGATACCTCATTGTAGTTTTGATTTTCATTTCTCTAATAATTAGTGATGTTGGGCATCTTTTCATGTGCTTTTTAGCCATCTTTTTTCACATCTGCAGCCTAGTCATGTGGACATATTAGAGATCCTTTTCAGCTCTTAACTTTGGTGACTCAGGGTGCTGCTCGTGGTGGATTAGCCTGGCAGAACAATATTGTTGGAGTAGTTCTATGGCCATTCATGTAGACAGTGTTTCTCTTTCACTTCAACCTAAATATTATGGCAGGCCAGTTGTTGTGTCAACATGTGAGAACTTCTTTTTACAAATGAAGTTTCAGCAGAGCATTTATTACTTCAGAGGTTTATAAGGTTAATACATTTTTGAAAAGAATGTGATTCAAGTATATTTTGACAAATATAAATTATTAATATATATTAACATTATTAAGGAGAAGAATTAATTGACATTACTTGAGAGGAGATGTTGAGAAAGGGTTGAACTGTCCATATGTTTTTGTAACTATTCCTGTAGCTGTGAGTGTTGTGGGAATCAAACATAGTGGCAGTGATACCTTTTGTTCACATCACACTTCTAACTTTAACATAATACTTTAACCTCATTTAATTCTCAGAATAACCATGTAAGATAGGCAAGAAGAGTATGAGCCAGATAAGAATGTTAGGGCTCAGGAGAGGTTGAGTGATTTGAGGACCAGCCAAGCCAAGACTGGAGCTCTCCTCCTGAGCTCCCAGTGCCAGGCTTGTTCCACCACAGTGCTCGGACTTGTTCAAAGAATATGCTAAAGTGCCATTTGAGCCACTTTTGAAATAGTAATTCTTTCCAAGTCAGTATACAGGCCAAAACAAATTAAATTTCTATTTTAAAAAGTAGGAATCTTAGCATTTATCTTTATCATCTTCATGCACTAATATTAACTGAGGGTTCACAGGGTGGTTGGCGCTGTAATTGACTAATTTCATGTGAGTTCAGGCTTCCCATAAGGCAATGATAAAGCAAAATGCTGCTGGCTAAAAACATTCTGTCAGATACACAGGCAAAAATATTTTTCTTTCCTTTTATCAGTGTTGTTTAGTGTTATTAAGCTAAATTTTTACCTCCCTCTGAAGCCAAGCAAAACATAGCAGATGCAGAGGTACCACTGAGTTTTGAAAAAAGCCCTGTACTCAGAGAAGCTCCAGGGGTGTGTGTGTGTGTGTGTGTGTGTGTGTGTGTGTGTGTGTGTGTCTGTGGGTGTAATAATGGCATTTGTCCATTTACTGGTGCATCAAAATTGCTGCCTTTCCTCTGCTGCTTTTGTTAATACAAACTATTGTTGGCGCTTCACTGGGTACCATGTGCTGATTTTCACCCTTGCTTTTAGGACTTGAATCTATCTTATGCATTGTTTCATCACAAAGAACTTTAGTAATTTTATTCTCATTGTATCTGAATGATCAACTTTGTATGTATGACTTGGGCTTGTTATACCCATTTTTAGCACATGTGTGCCTAGAGAAAAAGCAGGTTTTAAAAAAGAGAACAATGGAAGTTAATTATTTTGCTGTATAATGCTGTTCTATTAAGCATTTGGCTTTGGCATTATTCATTGGCATCTGTCATTTCTCTATGCCTGAGACTTTTAACTCAGATAACAATTCATCAGAGAAGCACAATTATTCAACAAGAATCCTCTGTGTAAGAACCTGAAGTGTAAACTATTTCAGCTATCATTTTTGGGGGCGATGCGGCAGCTTACTGATCACTATCAGTACCACCATAATGTCTCCTTGGCTCATGAAATTCATGACTAGAAGGTTTTCCTTCTTGTAGGTATTACTTGATCATGTTCTTTTCATTATAATGAGAAAATGGATGTGAAAGTGCTTTGAACTTTATTGAATGCTTAGCAAACATTAAAGTATCATTATTATCATCAGTTATGCCTACCAGAATGCTCACCTTAATAATGTGAGATTAGCTGAAAAGGGAGCAAGATCTGGTATCTTTAGTTTTGTGCAAGTTGAGGGAACGTAGGAATAAAATCTCAGCTGACAAAGAAATATCTGATCCATTATCTATTTTGTTACTGCCTTACAGGCTTTCAGTGCTTGGCAAAGAAGGATGAGATTGAGGAGGGGCAGAGGAATGGAGAGATAAGAGGAAAATAATTTCTCAAGAGACTTTCACTAAGATGTGGTGGGAAGACTGGCTCTTTGTCTCTTCCTCACCCTATTAATTTGTACTTGTGTTTTTTAGTTTTCATTAGAGTCAGTGATTGACTGTTTTCACTAAAATTAAGTTTTCTTGAGAGTTACCTTATATAGCAATACAATTTTCTAAGATTTCCTTAATACCCTGAAATTACTATAGGATAAGGAGAGAGAATCAATTTGGCACTTTACTTAATGTCTAACTTTGCCCAAAGCATGCTGTATGTGCTATAACATTGTTATAACAACCCTATGAAGTAGAGTAGGTTTTCTCCATTTTATATACGAGAACAAGGAGGGTCCAAGATGATAAATCTATATGTTCAAGGCTATACAACTAGTAAATGGTAGCGCTGGAATTCAAGACTAGGTTTCTCAGAACCCTGTACCAGGGCTTTTAACCTTGTACCCAGCGTACTGACTTTAAAATGACATGCTTATGCATTTGATATTTTCAAGGTTCTTTCAGGAAGGTAATTTTCTCTGACTTTACCAAGAATTGTGGTGATGAGCAGAAATGATTTGCTTCATTTTTACAAATGAGCTTCAGAGTGTTTTATCAGTTAAGGTATCTGCTGTAACACAAAGTCTAAAAATGTGCGATGTTCTAATATGATACAAGTTTATTTCTCTTCCATATAAAGTAAAAAACCCCCCAAAACCCTCATGTTTATAATTGGTGGAGTTGGCTGTTTTCCAAGCAGTAACTCAGACACCTAGTTGCCATCCATTTGGTGGAGGCTTCATCTTACACATATGGTTTACAAGATAATACTGGTAGAAAGAATATGAAGAGGGAGAAAGTGATGGCAAAGATCATGTCTCTTCCAGTTCTAGGGAGAACTAGCTACCACATGACCCTACTTACTTGCAAGAGGGACTGGGAAGTGTAGTCTCTGGCTGGGCAGAGGTGAAGGTTCAGTGGGCACATGACTGATCTTGTGAGTTTTTGCAGGTGATAGTTTTACCAAATGTTTTGCCACTGTGTACCAAGATCCTCCATCTTTCTAGTCTCTGACATTAATTCCTTATTATCCACTGCCTGGCCACAAAGCCAATCCCATATATTTTAGGTTTTTCTTACAGTAGTACCCCATTTTAAGGAATGATTTTTTTTTTATATTGATTGCAACAGACTAACTGCTGTACCAAATAAGCCTTAGAATTGTCATGGTTTACCACAGTAGATGTTTTGCTCACATCGTAGCAATGTGGGTCCACAATGGTATATTTGTGTGTTGGGGGTAGGAGAAATCAGGGTTAGGGGAACTATGATCTATACAGTTTTTTGCACATCTTGACATCTACTTTGTCACCTTTAACAGGTGGCTTCCAAGATCACATGGGCATCAACACCTTGATAGTGAATGGGAGTGTTTTATGGGTGGGTCTAGTAGTGGTGTCTATCACTTCTGCTCACATTCCATTAGTCAGAACTAGGTCATATGACCACACCTAACTGCAAGGGAGGCTGGAAAGTATTGTATAGCTACGTGCTTAGGAAGAAGGGGCAATGGTTTGGTGAATAGCTAGCTATTCTGTTCCATAAGGAATAATGATTTTCTAAGCAGATTTACATTGGCCACATCTATACATTTGACAAGGACTGAGTATGTTTACATGAATTAAAAAATATTCCTGCCATTATATAAGCATAAAGAGAGGTGGAACAGCAAAAAGCTACCTAGCTGCAGCTGAAAGCTCCTGTTTCGCATTTGAGTGTATAAAATATATGGACAAATATGCAAAACACTAGGCAAACCTGCTTTGATTATATTTGCTGATAGTAAAAATTTGATTTTCAATGTACTGCCTACAATTTTGTCATTTGAGAGAGGAAGTATATTTGTAGACTTATGAGTGAGTTCTCTCATCTTGAAAATAATCCATATTGGTAACTAGATTAAATACATTTTATGGAAAATTTATATACCTGATGATTTAAAGAGTGTGATTTTGATAATAGGTACTTTCTAACACTAAGCATGTCTGACTTTAATTGCTTTGTATAGCAAAACATAGACTGATTACATAGCTTTCATTGTATTATTAAAATAAAATAAAATATTATAAATAAAATATTTTTGAAGACTAAAGTAAAAATAATTGTATTGGCATGCAAATGTTAGTATCAAGCCTGAAAATTGCTATTATTTTAAGGAAAACAGATTTAAAATGAATGAATAGAATAGAATGAATGCTATATTTTCTTATGCCTATCTTAAAAATACAACATAAGGTTCAAATTTATAAAGAGGAAATTATGAATAAATTAACTGAAACAACATCAGATTTTAGGAATATGGTGCTGCTATTCCAGTGGTTTTATTATGAGAATTTATTGTTGGTTTCTTGGCTTAGACATGTGGAAAAGGGAAGGTTCACACTGAGCATGTGCAATGTACGTGGTTGATTATATCTGACCAGTTGAAAACATGGGCCCAAAATTAGGTTTTAAGAAATATTTGTTGAATGTATAGATGGCATATTTTTGGGTTATTTGGTCCAGCATATTGTCAGAAATAGAAATCTTAATTTATACATAATCATGATTTTTTTCTAACAGTTTAAAAGTTTAGATTGTATTCTTTTTTTTTTTTTTTTTTTTTTTTTTTTGCGGTACGCGGGCCTCTCACTGTTGTGGCCTCTCCCATTGTGGAGCACAGGCTCCGGATGCGCAGGCTCAGCGTCCATGGCTCATGGGCCCAGCCACTCCGTGGCATGTGGGATCTTCCCAGACCGGGGCACGAACCCGTGTCCCCTGCATCGGCAGGCAGACTCTCAACCACTGTGCCACCAGGGAAGCCCTAGATTGTATTCTTATCCAACCTCCCAAACATGACAAGAACCTTACCTGCTTTACATACCCATTAACATCCTTCTTCTCATGCTTTTCTCTTGTTTTTATTGTCCAGAATTTTAGTTTTTCATTTTTTAAGCATATAAAATAAGTTACTTTTTTGGTAGTCGTTAATTAAATATAGTAATAGCCAAAAAAATAAATTTCTGTGGTTATCATTGTTTCTTGTGAACCTCACCTTTCCTCTGGGGTTACTTTTCTTCTAGATAAAGTATATTCTCAAATAATTATTTTACTTATGGATGGTTTGCTTTATAGTCTGTTAGTCATTATCTATCTGAAAATGTCAGTATTTTATCTTTATTCATAGATGGCAGTTTAGCTTGGTATAAATTTTTGGATTAAAAACTGTTTCCCTCAGGATTTTGAAGATGCTATTACATTGTTTTTTTTTTTTTTTTGGTCTCTCTTGTGACTGATGATTCTGTTGTAAGTCTAATTTCTCTTTGGTTAATGTGTGTTTATTCTGATAGCTTTTCTCTTTGTTGCTGATTTATCATTTATTCTTACAGTTCTGCCAATTGTTACATAATGTATTTTGAGGCTGTGTTGTTAGGTGCATATTTGTTGATAGCGCATACAGGCTAATTGGTATATAATTATACCTTTGTTCATTTTGACAGCTGGTTTGGACGTATAAAGATTAAATGCCATCCAGGTTTAATTCTGGGGGAAAATATTATCAGACACAGCCAAGGGCTTGATATCCTCTGGTATTGTCTATGTATTATTGTTCTTTCAGTTTCAAAAGTCGGAAATCTAATGCAAAGTAGCTTAAACAAAGAAAGGGACTTCATTAGCTCAAGTAATTGTGAAGGGCAAGGTTGAAGCTGAATGTGTATAGAATCAGGAACCTAAATGCTTCCATAACACTTCTTCCGTTTCTCGCACTTTGTCTTTATATGATAGGGTCATATGCTAGGGTCATGATCTTTGGCACCTTGGGGCTTATATATGAAGAACATTACAACCATATAATAAAGGATACTACTTTGCCAGCTCCAGGTAGAAAAGCCCTAGGGAAGAGTTTTGATCTTCCCAACTCTGTTCGTTTGCTTATCCCTTGTCCAATCGACTGTGCCCAGATGGATGGGTGGCATGACTGACCTGGTCTGTTTAATATGCTGATACTGTGGTCAGGCAGGGTGGAGGTAGGAATTGTTACCAAAAGCAGGAAGAGGTGCTGAGTAGATAAAAACAATAGTTACTGCACCTTTTCCCCCCTACTTTCCCAGATTAGGAACATGACCCTTCCTTAATTCTAACCCTGTTCTAACAGTATATCTCTATTATTGCCTTTATGACTGAGCCTTCCTTAGCCTTAGCTGTGTGCATTTAATAACTTATTTATATGCTTCCTTAGCACTTTGTATTTCCTTTGCAGAATTTATCACATTGCCTTATAGTTATATCTCTGTGTGTCTCCCTTATTAGACTGTAATCTCTTTATGATAAGGGACTGTTTCCTTTTTGTTTTTATAGTCTTCATTTATTCATTCATTCAACTTTTATTTATTGAGTGTCTTTATGCCAGATACTATGATAGATCCTGGGAAAATAGGGGACACTCAATAAATGCCTTTGGGAATAAAGCTTCCTGTACATTCTGAGAAAATATTTGTTATCCTTATTAAGGTTTTGCCAGGCTAGATTCTTTCATTTCATTTTCCTGTTGTTGTAATTTAAAAGCCTAGACATTCTAGAGAATGACCTTTGAAATGTTACACATGATGGGCATTTCAAGGGAAAGTTTGGCTTGGCACACTGACCTTCTTACTGTGTTTTGAATTGTGATACCTCAGGGAGGAGGGCAAAGAGGCCAAAAAATCTTCCTGGGAGAGATGAGCTGCAGGGCCACGTGTATTCCTGTTTTCACTAAAACAGGTAACATACCCATGTGTTTAGTCAGTTACAGGCTATTTCAAGATTCTTTTAAACATTCTGAAGTACTAAAATAAACTTCAGTCCTTCTCAGGGTAGCACCAAATAAAACAAAGGGTAGAATAAAATGGAAGAAATGGAAAAAAACCAAAACAAAACCCACATTCTACCTTCTGGCTACCATTTGTCGTAATCATAAAAAACATATTAGAGCTGTTTCAGTTTCTAAGACAAATAATTTTTTAAAGAAATAAGCAACTGATATTCCCACACAGCCTATTTTCCACAGACCCTATAATGTTACCAAAAACTGAATTAATATTGTGTTTGTGTTTATGCACACACATGTATGTATTTGTTAAACTCTTTGACACATCTGAAACTGTACACATATTCTAACGACAGTTATGTATGATTTGGGGGATAATAAAGCATCGTAGAGTCAAGAAGTTCCTTAAAGAGAAAATGTACTTATTCATCCAGTTTTATCCAATAGAGGTGTTCTTTCTCACTTTTTTGACTTTGCACATCTTGTTTCTTATAACTGTATTGTTCCTCTCCTTCCATGTATCAAATTCATACTAATCCTGCAATTGCAAGTAACAGGAATTCTCCAACTCACATGATTTAATAAGTAACTGTATTAGGGAACCTGGAGTTTCCCAGGTTGGTTAATTAAAATCTCATTGACATCATTGAGAACCCAGGTTCTTGCCATTTTAAAACTCTTTGATCCTTAGTGTATCCTTTTTGACCTCAGGCTAATTTATTTTGTGGTTGCAAAATAGCAACACAACCAGTGGCAACAATGTCCTGCTGAAAAAGATACATCTTTTCCCATGTGTCTTTTTCAGAGTGGGGAAATCTTCTCCTTAAGCCCCAGCAGACTTCCCCTCGCAGCTCACTTGCCAGCATTGAACCACATGACCCTGACTAAACCCACCCCAGGAAGAATGGGATTGCTATGTTTGCCTTGGATTAACAGGATTTGCTTCTGAGGAATAAGGGGGAAGCTTAGATACTGGACAAAATCAGACAAAATCAGGGTAGATACTGGACAAAATCAAGGAAGAAAGGGGAATTGGATACCAGGTAGATTACCCTTGGTGTTGTCTATGCTCACCTAGAGTGTGGCTCTCTGACCACTCCAGGTAGAATTAATCTTTCTTCTCTCTGCTCCCAGCACAAACTTGAAGGGGTGTTTTGCTTCTATTATTTGCACTTAGAAGAAATAACGGTTAATGTTTCATTTTTGTTTAAAACAATTGCATTGTAATTCGTTATAGATACACTCTGTGTCAATAACAAATACTTTCTTTGTTGTTTTTGAAATATACCTCTTAAGTTCTCAAGATTAGACGTTATTCCATCTTGTCTCTCTGGCCTCTGCCTTCTACCTGTTGTGAACACATACTAGAATAATAGAGTGGACATGCTCAGGAGTGTTGAAGGGCAGGTAGAAAATCATGGAAACTGAGAGGGAGAAATGGTTGTGTCTAACATGTGGGAACACATAGCTTAGTTCTGGGAGAGAGCAAAACCCTAACATTTTAAAGCGGCTCTTACAAATAGTTCTCTCTTCAATGAGAAATAGTGGTAAGATTAGATAGATAAAGACAGTGTGAATGAAGCAGGATTTGAGTAACTAGGCTGAATAATTTATCCTTCAGATGTTGACCTGCAGAATAACATGAAACAGTTTGGAGAAAAATGCTCTTTTCAATAGGTAGTAAATATTATTTCTATAAAGAGAGCAGTCCTATTGACAGAAAAAAAATGCCTCTATCTCAATGTGTTTTTTATGGAAAGCCCAGAAAAAATGAAGTCATTTGTAGACAAAGAACACAAGTAACCATGTAATTCAGAAAGATACCCCAAATGCCTTCATTAAAGACATAACTCATTTTAAATGAACAAACACATTAATATCAGTGGTTAAATGTAACATTCTGTTTACTTAAGTCAGTAATTACTATAAATGATAATGATTCCTCATATTCTTAGGTATCTAATACATTATTCATTCTTCCTTTGGCTGATAATATGAGAAAAATCAGAGTGATTATAGGTTTTTATGGAGTGATTTATAGAAAAAATAGATTATTCATTAAAATAATAGATGAATGTTAAATGGAGGCGTTGTTGCCTCACTGTTTACTTTTCCTGATGGTTTATTAATTTTCTTTACTGTTCTTAAAAAAAAGAAACCACTTTACAACTTAATGTCTTCATGCAGAGTTGAGGGTCTAATGAGTATGAATTTTAGTATCCTTAATGGATATCAAATACCCTAAGAGGGGATTCAGCATATAATTTATGTGACCTCTTGTTCTTTTCTTAACTTTTCATATGGGTTAGTGCATAATGAAGCTAAGTAAAGAATTAATATTCCTTCTTTAGAAGTTACAAATGTTTTGCTTATTGAAATTGAGTACGTCTACTGTTTAAAAAATTTGGAGACTTAAGTTATTGGTTCCTAAATATCTTTCCTTGAATATGTTTTTTAAATAAATAAATTTATTTATTTATTTTGGCTACGTTGGGTCTTCGTTGCTGCGAGCAGGCTTTTCTCTAGTTGCAGCAAGAGAGGCCTACCCTTCATTGTGGTGTGCGGGCCTCTCATTGCAGTGGCTTCTCTTGTTGCGGAGCACGGGCTCTAGGCACGCAGGCTTCAGTAGTTGTGGCGCATGGGCTTAGTTGTTCTGTGGCATGTGGGATCTTCCCGGACCAGGGATTGAGCCCATGTCCCCTGCATAGGCAGGTGGATTCTTAACCACTCTGCCACCAGGGAAGTCCCCTTTCCTTGAATATTAAAATCTACTTATTTTATGTCAGCTTCTTTGACAAATGTTTTCTGTTATCTTTTGTTTTCTTGACTTGCCAGTGAGCTCCATTCATTCATTCACTCAGTCCACCACAAAAGGAGGTGTGATCAAGACTGTTAACACAGATAGACCATTCACTTTGAAGCTTCTACCTGCCAAAACATAAAGGAGCCTCTAATGCTGCTTCAGATACTTCAGGGGCTTAAACCCGAAGAAGCCCTGTCTTTAAAACAAACAAACAAACAAACAAACAACCTAGCTGTAGATCTTGTATTCTATAGTCTATGGACATGTAGTGTGTACAAATGATGACAGAGCATCTGGTTGCTGGCTGGCTGTTTCTCTTTTCCATCCAACTGTTTTGGTTGTAAACACATTTTAGTCAGTAAGGCAAAAATTATGAAGCAGAAATCTTTAGACTCTTTACTTTCAGGACACTAAAGCTCTCTGACCTCTCTCCTCCTCAAACACATGACTTTATTGTCTGTTATGCCTACTCTCTGAATTCACAGAATAAATTCCAGGCTTGTTTTCAATGATGAAGGCTACTTTAATTTTGGATTGGAGAATAGCTATCATACCTTTAGAGTTGGTCTCAGTCAGCTATCATAGACATTCAACTTAATTATACACAGTTTTAACAAGTTGTATATATGTCATCAGATCATTTCACCACAGAACATAAATTAGTGCTGTAATTACAGCGAAATGTCACATACATCTCATTATCACATAGCAGGATTTGCCTTAGAGAAATAACTAATTTCATTCTAAAGAAAAGGATAAAAGTTCAAGTATTTCTGGGGATTGCCAATACCTTAATGCATAATTGAATAAGAATGAATCTGGAGGATTAAATATGAGAGATGAGAGTGATTTTTAAAAAATAGATTACTTGAACAGTCCTTTCCAAATTCAGATGGAAATTTCTCAGCACTTTGTTATTTTTATTCAGACTTGGCCAAAAATCAGTAGTGTACCTTACCCTGAGGACCTCATAGAAGTATCACAGTCCAGTGAGATCTGAATCGACTCAGCAGAGAGCTCATGTGGATTATTTCTTGAGGCCTTGGATAAATGTATTAGTCTCAGACAAGACATTCCTTTCTGCAGTATGTGTGATTGACACGTTTTTTCTTCAAATTCTTCGAGAGTGCCCAAATTCCATCTTGCCTTATGGCCACTGCACATGTGTTTTCTTCTGCCTGGAGCTGTTTTTCTTGCCCTATTTGCATGGCTGATTCCATTCTCATACTTCAAGTTTCAGCCAAGTATCATCGCTTCTAAAGGGCCATTTTTGGACCAGTCCATCAAAATCCCTTTTACTGTTATGTACTCTTATTATGCACTGTCTTTTCATTCATTTTACTTTTATAGTTTATAGTTGTGGATTTATTTGGTCTTTATCTTTTCCCTAGCCCCACTTCTTGGGGACTGAGTACTCCATAGGTACAGGGGCACATAGTAGGTGTTTATTAAAATTTGCTGACTGACGAATGATCCTGGTATTAGGGCTGGAATCAAATCCTAGATCTCCAGAATACCACTGTTGTTGTACTTTAGCCATTGCATGCTTTTACCCTACAATATATTGAATTATTTTCTGTCTTCTCTCCATATATAAAATAAGTCTCCACATGGCCTAAATTCAAGCAATGTCTTATTTCCATGTTATATTTGGGAAGCATAAAAGAAGCAAGTAATTACGGCCTCCTTAGATATAGTATTGATTGTAATACAAAATCAAGAATAGTAGGATTCTGAACAGAAAATGACAGTTTCTTTTGACAGTTAAAAGGCTTTTGCTTTTCAAAAAGACTGATTGACTCTCAGGTCAAAAGCTACTTTCTTCAAAGATAAATTGTTTATTTGTGTTTCTTTCCTCTGAATTTCAGTAAATTAATAGGAAAGGGTAAAAATAGGATTTCTTTCTCTGGAATTAAGCCTTGTTAAGCCTTGTTAATTATTCCATATCACACCTTCTACACGTGCACATGCATACACAGACACACACACAGCCTCATTCTGCATTTTTTTTCAAGCACAAATTATCTTGGAGACTTACTTGATTGACATAGGTGTGAAATAATTTTCTTGTCCAAATCAGGGACAGATATGTCAAATCTTCTCAGATTCTCTTAGCAGCAGGCTTTCATTTGCTGGCTTGTGTAGAGTCTTTTAAAGTTTTCTTTGTGGAGGAAATACCGTATTTGAAAATGTACCAGCATTTTCATTTTACTATTTTATTACTAGAAGCAATTTATATGATTTTAGAATTAGGAGGTTCCTTAGAGATAATCTAGTCCAGTAATATCATTTCTTAGTTATTATTTTTTATGGTAACAAAATTAACTTGTATTTACATAATGCTTTTTTTGAAATGTATTTGAAATAAAAGATTGTAAGTAAGAACCTTTAAATAAAGAATAATTTTTAATTTTCTTTCCTCATAAAAAAGAGAGGGGGAATTTAGTCCCCTGAATGTTTTAGCAACTTTTTGATTCTAAGACTTTATTTTTATCCCCTTTTGGATGTTTCTTATCATAATTTATAGATCTTGGCTAGAATATTTTTGTTTCAGTTTATAAGGACTTTTAAATAAATTATCCTATGTGCTATTAGATAATTTCATAGTTAATTTAATTAATTAGATATTTAATAATTATCTAATTATTAGATAATAATTCCCTTCTTCTGTTTATATTAAAGCCTTTTCTAATTTATTTTTATGCCCAGCAAATAGCAGTTACTCAGTAAATATTTGTTGACTATGAATAAAAATATAATTTATTATATTTATACCATATGTTATTTATTCAGTTTTCAAATTTATCTAGCTGGTAAATTTAACACATCCATGTGACTTAATATTATTTCATAATATATCATATCATTTATTCTATAAGTGGATTTTCCTGAAAATCTGATCAATTAATATAGGAAGAAAAGAATATATATCTCGGAAAAATTGAAATTTATCTTTACCCTTTAAAACAAAAGATTTTATGATTCTTAAGGGCAGAGACTATGCCATATGTTTGTTTTATGGTTTTCCATGTCCAACAAGTTAAAGAGTAGATTGCTACTAAAGTCTTAGAGTTTTTTAAAAAGGATTTGTATTAGACTTAAACTCTTGATGTTTTAGGACTAGGAGGGATTTTAGAGATGATCCAATCTAATCTTTTCATTTTTCAGACAAGGAAAGGGAAACACGAGAGATTGTTGCCATTAACATAGTATATGTACATATATAGGGACCAGTAATAATAGCCAACATGTATTCAATGGTTGGACTACTGGGTGTGATTCTAAACGCTTTTCATGTATTACCTTGTTAATCCTGATATCTCCCTTCTGAGCTATGTATTAATTTTATCCCCATTTTGTCCATGAGAAAAAGAAGGCCAGACAGGTTAAAATAACTCCTCATCCACACAAAGCTAGTAGGTGGTAAAGTTGGGATTTGGATCCACATATTTAACCTCTCTAAGCTCTCACTCTTAACTCATAAGCTATGTTGCCTCTCTGATTAGAGCCAAGATGTTCTGAGCCCTGATTCCTAATCCTCTGTTTCCATATGTCTACTCTGAAAAGCTTAGAGATGGCTGAGTGTTCTAAGTGAGAAATAGATATTAGGGTGACAATGAAGATAGTAATGAAGTGAAGCTGGTGAGATGAGAATAGGATTCAGGGGATATCTTAGGAGAAGAAATGGTATTGTGGAACTCTGGATGGACAAGTAATCCTAAAATATTATTGGAAGAAAATAGATCTTTCTGAGTAGCCCATGAAATGATATTTGTTCAGAGGAGTTTAAACTAATCAGAGGTGGTCCTTCCCAAAGGAGTAGCAAAGCAAGAGGTAATTTCAGAGCTCATCTACAGAAATCTCTATTAGACCTTCCTCTTTGTGGCTTTCCCTCTTCTGAAATAAGTTTGCTATTGTGATGGTTATTTGTCTTTTGAAAGGATCCCTCAAATGACACTGGAAGGACACCTAGACAGAGGACATAAAGTCCACTTTCTTCTTTTGGCTTCTTGCTGAGGTGTGAATCTTTATGAGGCGTAAAATCCTCGTTATTGATGTTATTTTGCCTTATGAGGACTTCTTTCATAAACGACACAGAGGACAAATAGGAAAGGACACAGAACTCAGTCTCCTTATTTAGTTTCCTGCTGATGTGTGAATAATTCAGGGGTGATGCACAGCGTTTTTATTTTATGCCATTTGGCATTTCATGCACGCAGGTGAATTGCTGGACATCTCTTACCAGAAGTCTTAGTAGGACCATCTTATCAGAGTGGGACTTCGGAAGAATTCAGAATTATCTGAAAATTCCAGTTACTAAGGGGTGTTTTACAAGCCAAGGAGCAGTTATATTGTTTACCACAAGGTTAGTGCAAAGCAGAAGTTTCTGAAGTTTTTTAAAAAAAGGAAACCCAGAAAGATCATGGATTAAACGTGTATTTAAATAAGAGAAATGCAGGGTATAACATTGTACTGATTGTGGCTCTCTCATATTGACATTTTGAAAATGTCCTTGAGCCACGTAATCCTAGGTCCCAGGAAGCAAACGTACATGAACTTGGCCTGCCAAATGGCAATAACAAAATAAAACATTCTAGTCGAATGTTGTACATAAATGTCTTACTATCAAGATTAGCCAATGGCCTATATCTTAATTTTATGAATGGCAGTAACTCCAGTTTACTAATTATCAATCCAGGAAGTGTTAAGACTGTTAGTATTTAGGCATCTATTTGCAAAGATTAGAATTATAAGATTGAAAATAATGTGTTCTTATAAGTGAATGTAAATATACATAAAGATAATTATCCTGGGGCATGTTTAATTTAGCACTGTTAAATGAATTCTTTAATAATAAAGCACAAAATGAATCTAGTAGGCCTAGGTTGGACAAATTTACCATCGACAACAAGTGCCTAGGAAATGGTGGAAAATGGAGAATATATGATAATGAAATTTAAAAAATGTTATTAGTGGCTTTGCCTTTTCTAGTCATCAGATTGTTGCCATTTTCCTCCCTCTGGATTTTAGAATAAAATCTGCTATTGACAGTGAACTGATTTAATGAAGGAGTGTTAAATATTCAGTGAAGCAGCAAATCTGTTCATGTTTTTATTAGCATATAGTTTTGAAGAAACAAAGCAAGTCCAAGGAAAGACTTAGAGTCTAAGGTATAGACGTTAAAACAAAGTCATGTCTATATGTCATGTATATACTGAATCAGGATGAAAATATTTGGCCTCTCTGATTTTCTGTGACAGAACCACATTGCAGAGCCATAGAGCTTGTATTTAAAAGACTGGTTACATTACTTAGTACAAAATATTCCGCTGACAGCTGGGCTAGACATATTGCCATTGGACAAAGTCTAAAAAACCTACTGCCTTCCAGAGGAAAAGATCTCCTTATTAAAAAGGAAGGTAATTTATAAAACTATGGGAGGCACATAAGAAAAAAATAAGGCTAGGACCAAGAGAAAGAGCTTATAAAATAAGATGTTGATTATGTGCTAGAATCAGAGAAGCTGAATACAATGGCAAAAGTCATCTGTAAAATTATCGTCTTTTGAAAGTAAACATAGAGATGTTTCTAAACCAAGGCAGAGAGGATAATGAAACATCTCTGAGTGAATGGATTCTAATTGAGGCATATAGGTAAGTCTTTTTAGCAAACAACAGCACAAAACAAGCCTTCCCCAGTCAATAAATAAGCAAAACCCCGTTCTCCTTTCTACCTTACCCAAAACTGTCTGACACAGTCTAAATCCATGTCATCCATTTAGGAATTTTGCTTTGGAAGTCAGCCAGTGAAACTGAATTGTATCTTTAGATATTATCTTTTCCTCTTTGGAAAACTACCAATACATTTTTATTTTATGGCTGTTTGTTTTAATTGTTTTTCGAATTCTTTTCAAAAAATTTTAATTTAATTTTTTATTGAAGTACAGTTGATTTACAATGTTGTGTTAAATTCTGCTGTACAGTAAAGTGATTTAGTTATAGATATTTGTATACGTATATGTGTGCGTGTGTGTGTGTGTATATATATATATATATATATGCATTCTTTTTTAAAATATTCTTTCCATTGTGGTTTATCACAGAATATTGAATATGGTTCCCTGTGCTATACAGTAGGACCTTGTGTATTAATTTTTAACCAGTATTAAACAGTTTTATCTACTTCGTGGCTTTTGAGCGTCCCTGAAGAAGTTTTTGAAGGGTATGCAAAGTGTTGCTCCCCTTTGGAACTTCCCTGTAGGCCCTGGAGATGTTGGGAAATGCTTGTGAGTAATTTTCATGCAAAAAAAAGGACACCCAGCAGAATTCACTAGACTGTAATTCAGTCAGGAAGATCTGGTGGCATTCTAAAACTGGAAGGTACAGTTTGAATGCTTTATAAATAACACCACATTGCCAACATTGAATTACAGCTAGTTATTTTACTCGAGGACTAGGAATACTAGGAACATAAAACAATTTTATAGCCAGTTACCTTTGAGGTTGAGGGAGATGACAATTCATCACACCAGAGGTCTTTAGTGCATGGCACAAAGAAAGATTATAAGGCTTGCCACTTGTTAGTCTATGAGGAGAAGTATTTGAATATAGAGGACACAGTGGTCTGTGAAGCATTACAGGACTTGTGATATGAGGACGGGATTGCAATGCTTTTGAGGACACCCAGGTTGCCAGGGACATGAAACGTAGTCCTCATACATACCACATTTATACTTGAATGGGAAAAATTCTATCGAGACTAACCTTTCAGCAAGGGAATATTATCTAGACAGAACACAGTCTTTTCGACAGATGAAAAACTTACACTTCATGAGCCTAGCTAGAAGTGAGTTGAATGTTATCGTAAGATAACACATGGTCTGGGGGCACCCTGGGGTGCTGATATCTCTCATCCCAGCACAGGCTCAAAAACCCTTAGCCTGCTTGATAATTGTCAGAGATATTTTAATTTGAGCCATGACCAATTACTTATGTAAAAATATACTGTAAAGATGGTAGCTGGAGAGCAAGAACACGAAAATGTATATTGTTTTCAGACTTGTGGAGATTAATGAACCCTCAAAAATGTTATTAACTCTGCAGAATGAGTGCCAAGTCTAAACAACTCTGCATTTAAAAATGCCTTGGCTTTCTTCTCAGAAGAATGAATGAAGTTGATACACATGACTGGGTCAGAAATGTGCTACAGACAGGTGCTCTGCATGCTTCTCCCTGCATGTTCACCCTAAAGATACCTTAATTTTGCCATGAAGACTTTTTATTCTAGTTCTGCTCCTTTGTCTTGTTTGAGAGCTCTGTTCCCAGAGGCATAGGAGCAGGAAGAATAAATGCCCAGCGAGCCTCATTATTCATTTCCCTTTGGCATCATGTTGTTTCACTATTTTTTTAAACTCAGGGATAGTCGTTCTGCTCATTATCCCAAAGAGCCAGAGCCCTACTAGAATATGGTGTCTAATCTTTCCCAATCCTGCTTTGTGGGTATGTGAAGAACCTGAGTGGACTTACCAGGACACGCCACAAAAGAGATTCAGGGCTGGAAACTAAGAATGATTAGGAAATGGCACTACAAATACAAAACAGGGAAGAAAAGGCTTAGTGACTCCTAGGCTGTGGTTCTTAGGACTGTGCAGAATTTATGGACAGAGGGTGTTAACTAGCTTTTTTGGATCTTTCCTGAGGATAGAATAAGAGTAAATGGACTTAAGCAATGACTCGAAGGGTTTAGAGACTGAGCTGAGCAGAAACTGCCAGTCTAAGACAGTAAGCAGAAGAAAATTAATAAGACATAGAGGGTACTGGAACAAACTAGAAAAGAAATCAAACCAAACCAACCGAACAAAGAAACAGAAGACCAGTATCTGAAAGAGAGGCATTAGCTATGTCTGCAGTCTCTCAAGAGGACGACTGATTGAGGGATTATGCTCTCCTGGCCGTCGGTGGGAGACAAAGGATTTGGTGAGAATGATTCTGAGAGCTGCCTATGCCATTCCTCGAGCCCTTCCTTTTGCCCTTTATTCGTGTGTGTGTATATGTGCATGTAGTAGCTGGAGAGAGGGGTCTGAAACAACATTCGCTCGTTGAAAGGAAGGCCTCAAATAGAACAACATTCCATATCTCAGAAAGATTTCTATCCTGGGGATCCCCTTTAAGGCAGGGATTCAAGCAATGATGAGAAAGGTGCCCTAGACTTGCCCTGTACTGAGATGTTACAAGCCATTAATTTTATGAAACTCCAAAGAAACCCCAGCGAGGCCATAAAAAAAGGAAAAAAATAGATCTAGGAATCACTGAGAAAATACTAGCTTTCCAGGTTCAGTGAATGAATTTGAGCCTTTTTTTGTGCCCTTTTTCCGTTGTATTTGAAGCTATGGTGCTTAATTAGTTGTTGGTGCTTTTCCCCTGAAGCCCTTGTAGAATGCTTTAGTTCTAGGGTTTTCAAGGAATTAGAGAGCTAGAAAGCCCTGAAAGGTGGGAGGTCAAAGCAAAAGCAGTCACTCAGAAGCTCTCCATCTCTGTGAAGATCAAGTTCACACTCCTCAGTTTACAAGAGGCCGCAGGATTACATCCCTTACTCACCCTCCAGCCTCATGTCTCCACCTGGCTTCCTTATTTCTCTCGGTTCTTTTTTTTTTTTAACATCTTTTTTGGAGTATAATTGCTTTAAAATGGTGTGTTCGTTTCTGCTTTATAACAAAGTGAATCAGTTATACATATACATGTCCCCATACCTCTTCCCTTTTTGCATCTCCCTCCCTCCCACACTCCCTATCCCACCAATCTAGGTGGTCACAAAGCACCGAGCTGATCACCCTGTGCTATGCGGCTGCTTTCCACTAGCTATCTAGTTTACGTTCGGTAGTATATATATGTCCATGCCACTCTCTCACTTTGTCCCAGCTTACCCTTCCCCCTCCCCGTATCCTCAAGTCCATTCTCTAGTAGGTTTGCATCTTTATTCCCGTCTTGCCCCTAGGTTCTTCATGACCATTTTTTTTTTTTTTAGATTCCATATATATGTGTTAGCATACGGTATTTGTTTTTCTCTTTCTGACTTCACTCTGTATGACAGTCTCTAGGTCCATCCACCTCACTACAAATAACTCAGTTTCGTTCTTTTCATGGCTGAGCAATATTCCATTGTATACATGTGCCACATCTTCTTTATCCATTCATCTGTTGATGGACACTTCGGTTGCTTCCATGTCCTGGCTATTGTAAATAGAGCTGCAATGAACATTTTGGTACATGACTCTTTTTGAATTATGGTTTTCTCAGGGTATATGCCCAGTAGTGGGATTACTGGGTTGTATGGTAGTTCTATTTTTAGTTTTTTAAGGAATGTCCATACTGTTCTCCATAGTGGCTGTATCAATTTACATTCCCACCAACAGTGCAAGAGGGCTCTCTTTTCTCCACACCCTCTCCAGCATTTATTGTTTGTAGATTTTTTGATGATGGCCATTCTGACCAGTATGAGATGATATCTCATTGTAGTTTTATTTATTTTTATTTATTTATTTATTTTGTGTTACAGGGACCTCTCACTGCTGTGGCCTCTCCCGTTGCGGAGCACAGGCTCTGGATGCGCAGGCCCAGCAGCCATAGGCTCACAGGCCCAGCCACTCCGCGGCATGTGGGATCTTCCCGGACCGGGGCGCGAACCCATGTCCCCTGCATCGGCAGGCATACTCTCAACCACTGCGCCACCAGGGAAGCCCTCATTGTAGTTTTGATTTGCATTTCTCTAATGATTAATGATGTTGAGCATTCTTTCATGTGTCTGTTGGCCATCTGTATATCTTCTTTGGAGAAATGTCTGTTTAGGTCTTCTGCCCACTTTTGGATTGGGTTGTTTGCTTTTTTAATATTGAGCTGCATGAGCTGCTTGTATATTTTGGAGATTAATCCTTTGTCAGTTGTTTCATTTGCAAATATTTTCTCCCATTCTGAGGGTTGTCTTTTCGTCTTGTTTATGGTTTCCTTTTCTGTGCAAAAGCTTTTAAGTTTCATTAGGTCCCATTTGTTTATTTCTGTTTTTATTTCCATTTCCCTAGGAGGTGGGTCAAAAAGGATCTTGCTGTGATTTATGTCATAGAATGTTCTGCCTATGTTTTCCTCTAAGAGTTTGATGGTGTCTGGCCTTACATTTAGGTCTTTAATCCATTTTGAGTTTATTTTTGAGTATGGTGTTAGGGAGTGTTCTAATTTCATTCTTTTACATGTAGCTGTCCTGTTTTCCCAGCACCAGTTATTGAAGAGGCTGTCTTTTCTCCACTGTATATTCTTGCCTCCTTTATCAAAGATAAGGTGGGTTTATCTCTGGGCTTGCTATCCTGTTCCATTAACCTATATTTCTGTTTCTGTGACAGCACCATACTGTCTTGATTACTATAGCTATGTAGTATAGTCTGAAGTCAGGGAGCCTGCTTCCTCCAGCTCCGTTTTTCTTTCTCAAGATTGCTTTGGCTATTTGGGGCCTTTTGTGTTTCCATACAAATTGTGAAATTTTTTATTCTAGTTCTGTGAAAAATGCCAGTGGTAGTTTGATAGTGATTGCATTAAATCTGTAGATTGCTTTGGGTAGTAGAGTCATTTTCACAATGTTGATTCTTCCAATCCAAGAACATGGTATATCTCTCCATCTATTTGTATCATCTTTAATTTCTTTCATCAGTGTCTTATAATTTTCTGCATACAAGTCTTTTGTCTCCTTAGGTAGGTTTATTCCTAGATATTTTATTCTTTTTGTTGCAGTGGTAAATGGGAGTGTTTCCTTAATTTCACTTTCAGATTTTTCATCATTAGTGTATAGGAATGCAAGAGATTTCTGTGCATTAATTTTGTATCTTGCTACTTTACCAAATTCATTGATTATCTCTAGTAGTTTTCTGGTAGCATCTTTAGGATTCTCTATGTATAGTATCATGTCATCTGCAAACAGTGACAGCTTTACTTCTTCTTTTCAGATTTGGATTCCTTTTATTTCCTTTTCTTCTCTGATTCCTGTGGCTAAAACTTCCAAAACTATGTTGAATAATAGTGGTGAGAGTGGGCAACCTTGTCTTGTTCCTGATCTTAGTGGAAATGCTTTCAGTTTTTCAACCATAGAGGACGATGTTGGCTGTGGGTTTGTCATACATGACCTTTATTATGTTGAGGAAAGTTCCCTCTATGCCTACTTTCTGGAGGGTTTTTAAGATAAATGGGTGTTGAATTTTTTCGAAAGCTTTCTCTGCATCTATTGAGATGATCATATGGTTTTTCTCCTTCAGTTTGTTGATACGGTGTATCACGTTGAGTGATTTGCGTATATTGAAGAAGTCTTGCGTTCCTGGGATAAACCCCACTTGATCATAGTGTATGATCCTTTTAATGTGTTGTTGGATTCTGTTAGCTAGTATTTTATTGAGGATTTTTGCATCTATGTTCATTAGTGGTATTGGCCTGTAGTTTTCTTTCTTTGTGACATCCTTGTCTGGTTTTGGTATCAGAGTGATGCTGGCCTCGTAGAATGAGTTTGGGAGTGTTCCTCCCTCTGCTATATTTTGGAAGTGTTTGAGAAGGGTAGGTGTTAGCTCTTCTCTAAATGTTTGATAGAAATCGCCTGTGAAGCCATCTGGTTCTGGGCTTTTGTTTTTTGGAAGATTTTTAATCACAGTTTCAATTTCAGTGCTTGTGATTGGTCTGTTCATATTTTCTATTTCTTCCTGTTTCAGTCTCGGAAGGTTGTGCATTTTTAAGAATTTGTCCATTTTTTCCAAGTTGTCCATTTCATTGGCATATAGTTGCTTATAGTAATCTCTCATGATCGTTTGTATTTCTTCAGTGTCAGTTGTTACTTCTCCTTTACTTTTCTAATTCTGTTGATTTGAGTCTTCTCCCTTTTTTTCTTGATAAGTCTGGCTAATGGTTTATCAAGTTTGTTTATCTTATCAAAGAACCTGCTTTTAGTTTTATTGATCTTTGCTATCATTTCCTTCATTTCTTTTTCATTTATTTCTCATCTGATCTTTATTTCTTTCCTTCTGCTAACTGTGGGGTTTTCTTGTTCTTCTTTCTCTAATTCGTTTAGGTGTAAGGGTAGGTTGTTTATTTGAGATGTTTCTTGTTTCTTAATGTAGGATTGTATTGCTGTAAATTTCCCTCTTAGAACTGCTTTTGCTTCATCCCCTAGGTTTTGGGTCATCGTGTTTTCATTGTCATTTGTTTCTAGGTATTTTTTGATTTGCTCTTTGATTTCTTCAGTGATCTCTTGGTTATTAAGTAGTGTGTTGTTTAGCCTCCATGTGTTTGTATTTCTTACAGATATTTTCCTGTAATTGATATCTAGTCTTATAGCATTGTGGTCAGAAATGACACTTGATACGATTTCAGTTTTCTTAAATTTACCAAGGCTTGATTTGTGACCAAAGATATGATCTATCCTGGAGAATGTTCCATGAGCACTTGAGAAGAATGTGTATTCTGTTGTTTTTGGATGGAATGTCCTATAAATATCAATTAAGTCCATCTTGTTTAATGTATCTTTTAAAACTTGTGTTTCCTTATTGATTTTCATTTTGGATGATCTGTCCATTGGTGAAAGTGAGGTGTTAACGTCATATACCATTATTGGGTTACTGTTGATTTCCCTTTTTATGGCTGTTCGTATTTGCCTTATATATTGAGGTGCTCCTATGTTGGGCGCATAAATATTTACAATTGTTATATCTTCTTCCTGTATTGATCCCTTGGTCATTATGTAGTGTCCTTCTTTGTCTCTTGTAATAGTCTTTGTTTTAAAGTCTATTTTGTCTGATATGAGAATTGCTACTCCAGCTTTCTTTTTATTTCCATTTGCATGGAATATCTTTTTCCGTCCCCTCACTTTCAGTCTGTATGTTTCCCTAAGTCTGAAGTGGGTCTCTTGTAGACAGCATACATACACGTCTTATTTTTGTATCCATTCAGCCAATCTTGTGTCTTTTGTTTGGAGCGTTTAATCCATTTACATTTAAGATAATTATCAATATGTATGTTCCTATTACCATTTTCTTAATTGTTTTGCATTTATTATTGTAGGTCTTTTCCTTCTCTTGTGTTTCCTGCCTAGAGAAGTTCCTTTAGCATTTATTGTAAAGCTGGTTTGGTGGTGCTGAATTCTCTTAGCTTGTGCTTGTCTGTAAAGGTCTTAATTTCTCCATCAAATCTGAATGGGATCCTTGCTGGGTAGAGTAATCTTGTTTGTCTGTTTTTCTCCTTCATCACTTTAAATATGTCCTGCCACTCCCTTCTGGCTTGCAGAGTTTCTGCTGAAAGATCAGCTGTTAACCTTATGGGGATTCCCTTATGTGTTATTTGTTGTTTTTGTCTTGCAGCTTTTAATATCTGTTGTTTGTTTTTAATTTTTGATAGTTTGATTAATATGTTTCTTGGCGTGTTTCTCCTTGGATTTATCCTGTATGGGACTCTCTGTGCTTCCTGGACTTAACTATTTCCTTTCCCATACTAGGGAAGTTTTCAAGTATAATCTCTTCAAATATTTTCTCAGTCCCTTTCTTTTTCTCTTCTTCTTCTGAGACCCCTATAATTCAAATGTTGGTATGTTTAATGTTGTCCCAGAGGTCTCTGAGACTGTCCTCAATTCTTTTCATTCTTTTATCTTTATTCTGCTCTGCAGTAGTTATTTCCACTATTCTATCTTCCAGGTCACTTATCTGTTCTTCTGCCTCAGTTTTTCTGCTATTGATCCCTTCTAGAGAATTTTTAATTCATTTATTGTGTTGTTCATCACTGTTTGTTTACTCTTTAATTCTTCTAGGTCCTTGTTAAACGTTTCTTGTATTTTCTCCATTCTATTTCCTAGATTTTGGATCATCTTTACGATCATTATTCTGAATTGTTTTTCAGGTAGAATGTCTATTTCCTCTTCATTTGTAGGTCTGGTGGGTTTTTGCCTTGCTCCTTCATCTGCTGTGTGTTTCTCTGTCTTCTCATTTTGCTTAACTTACTGTGTTTGGTGTTTCCTTTTCTCAGGCTGCAGGTTCGTAGTTCCCATTGTTTTTGGTGTCTGTCCCCAGTGGGTAAGGTTGGTTCAGTGGGTTGTGTAGGCTTCCTGGTGGAGGGGACTAGTGCCTGTGTTTTAGTGGATGAGGCTGGATCTTATCTTTCTGGTGGGCAGGTCCACGTCTGGTGGTGTGTTTTGGGGTGTCTGTGGCCTTATTATGATTTTAGGCAGCCTCTCTGCTAATGGATGGGGTTGTGTTTCCATCTTGCTAGTTGTTTGGCATAGGGTGTCCAGCACTGTAGCTTGCTGGTCGTTGAGTGGAGCTGGGTCTTGGCGTTGAGATGGAGATCTCTGGGAGATTTTCGCCATTTGATATTATGAGGAGCTGGGAGGTCTGTTGTTAACCATGTCCAGAATTTAGCTCTCCCACCTCAAAGGCACAGCCCTGATGCCTGGCTGGAGCACTAAGAGCCTGTCCTCCACATGGCTCAGAATAAAAGGGAGGAAAAAATGAAAGAAAGAAAGAAGAAGATGAAGTAAATAAAATAAAGTAAAATAAAATAAAGTTAATAAAATAAAGAATAATTAAGAAAAAGAATTTTTAAGTAATAAAGTAAAAAACAACAACAAAAAAAGGACAGACAGAACCCTAGGACAAATGGTAAAAGCACAGCTATACAGACAAAATCACACACAGAAGCATACAGATACACACTCACAAAAAGAGAAAAAGAGAAAAAAAATATGTATATCGTTGTTCCCAAAGTCCACCTCCTCAATTTGGGATGATTGTCTATTTAGGTGTTCCACAGATGCAGGGTACATCAAGTTGATTGTGGAGATTTAATCCGCTGCTCCTGAGGCTGCTGGGAGAGATTTCCCTTTCTCTTTGTTCGCACAGTTCTCGGGGTTCAGCTTTGGACTTGGCCCCACCTCTGTGTGTAGGTCGCCTGAGGGCGTCTGTTCTTTGCTCAGACAGGATGGGGTTAAAGGAGCAGCTGATTTGGGGGCTCTGGCTCACTCAGGCCGGGGGGAGGTAGGGGTAAGGAGTGCGGGGCGAGCCTGCGGCGGCAGAGGCCAGTGTGACATTGCATCAACCTGAGGCGCGCCATGCGTTCTCCTGGGGAAATTGTCCGTGGATCCCGGGACCCTGGCAGTGGCGGACTGCACAGTCTCCCGGGAAGGGGGGTGTGGATAGTGACCTGTGCTCGCACACAGGCTTCTTGGTGGCTGCAGCAGCAGCCTTAGCGTCTCATGCCCGTCTCTGGGGTCCGCGCTGATAGCCGTGGCTCGTGCCCATGTCTGGAGCTCATTTAAGCGGAGCTCTGAATCCCCTCTCCTCGCGCACCAGGAAACAAAGAGGCAAGAAAAAGTCTCTTGCCTCTTCAGCAAGTCAAGACTTTCTCCCGGACTCCCTACCGGCTAGCCGTGACGCACTGGCCCCTTTCAGGGTGTGTTCACACCGCCAACCCCAGTCCTCTCCCTGGGATCCGACCTCCGAAGCCCTAGCCTCAGCTCTCAGCCGCGGCCCGCCCCGGCGAGTGAGCAGAGAAGCCTCTCAGGCTGGTGAGTGCCGGTCGGCACCGATCCTCTGTGCGGGAGTCTCTCTGCTTTGCTCTCCGCACCCCTGTTGCTGCGCTCTCCTCCACGGCTCCGAATCTCCCCGCCTCCTAGTGTGTGGAAAACTTTCCTCCTTCACAGCTCCCTCCCACTGGTGCAGGTCCCGTCCCTATTCTTTCGTCTCTGTTTGTTCTTTTTTCTTTTGCCCTACCCGGGTACATGGGGAGTTTCTTGCCTTTTGGGAGGTCTGAGGTCTTCTGCCAGCGGTCAGTAGGTGTTCTGTAGGAGTTGTTCCACGTGTAGATGTATTTCTGGTGTATTTGTGGGGAGGAAGGTGATCTCTGCGTCTTACTCTTCTGCCATGTTGAAGCTCCTCTCTTCTCTCGGTTCTTTGACATGCCATGTTTCTCCCACCCCTGGCCTTGGAACATTCTGTTTCCTCTGCTTCAAACTCCTTTCACCAGGCTAATACCTACCCATGGAATAGGTTTAGTTTGGGCTTTACTTTTTCCAGGAAGCTGATCGCAATCACACACCCTCCCCAACATGTCTGGGTGACGGCCCCACCTATGTGTTTCCACCACACCTCTCCTATTTTGGCAGTCATCACACTATATAATAATTTAGATGCCGACTTACTTGGCCGTAGTTGTTCGCAGTAGGCTATAAATTCTATTTCATGTTTCAGAAGACTTCTTAAACAACATGAACTAGCTTTTGCAAAAGGACTACCTCAAACTTGGAGGCCTAATTTTAGCTGCGGTAGTGGGTGAGGAACATTTATTAGGGGGCAAAACTCTACAACATTTGCTTTCTCCTGTGTGCCCATTCTCTTCCATCTTTGGGTATTAAAAAAAAAATGTTGTTGTAAAGTATAGCCCTGGGATTTTTGAAAAAGAAAGATTTTGTTTCACCCGTGGACCTCATTCAGTTTTCTTTAGAAGTCTTGTCCTGAGGATTGATTTGTAAGCTTGGTTATTATCAAAAGCCCTTATCTTTCCAGGATCATTCCTTAGTTGCTCTTGCAGAAACACCTAAACTGTGGGAACCCCTTTAACGTGATGAGAAATTATGTGGTGGTGATAAATACCTGCCTCTAAAGAACGTTTTTGGTGCTTCGGAAATATGCAAGTCATCCTTGAAGGCCCCCTCCCTTTGAACTGCGATGTTTCATTGTGATAGGCCGGATACACTGACTACTTTTTATTTGTCTCATAACCAGGACATGTTACCCCAATGGCATAACATTTTTATTCCATTATAGTCCATAACATTTGTTAGTTTTTTCACTAAGTTACACACATATTGGTTTCAGAATAATATCACAAAAAGAAAATGGAAAAATATTATGCTTTCAGTTGGGAATGGTAATAAAATCTACTTTTGAATTACATAAATGGAATTATTGTCTTAAATGGCACATGGTGTTACAGGGTAATGCCTATTATGTTGTGATATACCTTACACAAGTATTTTCAACATTCTGTCATCAGTCACTCAGTCTTCAGCTGTGCTGTCCAAGACAGAAGCTCCTAGCCATGTGTGGCTACTGAGCACCTCAAATGTGGTGAATCTGAATTGAGATGAGCTCTAAATGTAAAACACAGGGTAGACTTCAAAGACTTAGTAAATAAAGACTTAAAAGTGTTTCATTAGTAATTTTAATATTGATTACAGCTTGAAATTGATGATATTTGGGACATACCGGGTTAAATTAAAGATATTAAAATCAATTTCATCTACTTCTTTTTACTTTTTTAATGCAGTTACTAGAAAACTTAAAATTACATACATGGCTTACATGTGTGCCTTGCATTACATTTCAATTGGACAGGGCTGATCTAGAATTTCCTTTTGCTAGAAAAGGAGGTATTTAGTCAGTGTAGCAAGTAATACTTGGTGACTGGTTGACTTGTAGCAGTGGGATCCTTAAAAGGCAATTAAGTATACTTAATGTCTTAGGGGTAAACCACTGATAATAATATTAATAACAACTACCCTAGTGAGCTAATAACATTATTTACCTTTTTGGATTTTTAAAGGATTCAATAAAATAATATGTGTGAAGGAGCTTACCTAAATAGTATTGTCTCATGGATAGAAGGGTGCAGGTGCAAACTGTTAGAGATGAAAACTATCAGGGAACAATTTAAAAAGTGTTTTCAAACATGATATATAGTAGTGATGTACTCTACTCTCTGTGAATTCAATTAAAGCATCAGAGAATGGACTTCTTTTGGTTTATGTGCAGACTTGTTATACCAGCAGCATTTTTCATGTAGCTATATAATCTGTGTAACTGTGTTTCTAAATGGTACGTGATACTGTATTTAATCAATATATCAGCCTTTATGTAATCATTCCCTTATTCTTGGACATTGGGCTGTTTCTAGTTTTTTTCTCTATTATTGATGTTGTATTGATAAATATCTGTAAAACTTTTCCCATATTTTACGTAATTTTCTAAGGATGTCAGATTGATTTTAAAGGAGATAATGAGGTATGTAGGGATGGAAAAACCATTCAAATTCCTGGCTGATACTGAACGAGTTATCCAACTGAGAGAGTTGAATACAAGCTGTTTCTTCACCTGTCTTACATTTCTAGGGTAGGAAAGTGGAATGGGTCAAAGATTTACTAAATGTTGACATGAGGTTGCTCCTATTGTAAGAACATTGGCCATAAGAGAAAAAACTAATAAAACTAACAGATTTTGGATATTTCAATTTCAGTATCTGGACCTTGTTATAACTGAAATCTTGAATGCAGAGTTTTAGCCCCATTGAAAAATTTTGTGTAAAGCAGTCCAAAGGACTCTGAGTGCCCTGCAACTGTATAAAGACTCAGATAATTGACCAATGTCACATGTGAATTAGCTTAAATCTGCACGTTGCGTTTGGGGAGAGACCACTATTTGTATTTCAGACCTTTCAGTTCCATAAAAAAAAGTCTTGAAAGAAAGGTTTCATTTTGCCCACGACTGTGTGTTTGTAAAAGTTTTATTTTCAGAGCAGATGTTTAAAGCCCCAAAGGCTGCGTTTACATTTTGTGAATATATTTATTGTCTTAATCACATAGAGCTTCTGTTACTGGTCGTAGGTTAGAAATTGCAACTCATTCCAAATAAAGTTGGGCGGAAATAGGAAGGCAACTGCAAATTAAGGCAGAGCACTTTAATAATGATCTCTTTTAAAATACGGCTTCTCATTATCATAACGTTACAAACCCTGTTTGTAGCTAGCATTCCAGAGTTTAACAGCAAATGTTCAGAGCTGCTGCTGCAGTGCTCATTCAAATGGAGAGAAGAGCTCAGAGATTTTATATTTGGTGAGGCCGATTTGTATAGTTTATGTTCTGTGCATATAGAGCTGTTAATTTTAATACAGCTGCCCTTACTCTCAAGAACACCTGCTACCTGAACAATCCAATTATAAAATCAACTCTCCCAAGAATTATTTCGTACTTATATGTCTTGGATTTAAGAGGAATGCTTGAGCACTACTTATGTATAAGAAGAATGTTTTAAAGTTACAATTACTGTGATATTGGGTGAACATTTAAAAGGTTCTAGGCACCTTAAAGACCATGACTGTTGCCCCTGCATTGTGCATTGAAAGCTCTAATGATGGTGCGGTGATATTCTGGAATAAAAACAACAACAATAATAATAGTAATGGAAAGGTATTCCATTTATAATCAAAGCACCTGGGCTATGTTACTTCCGTGCTGGCTGCTATGTCACTTGGGCAAGTCACATACCTTCTGAAAACTGCTGAATTTCCTGGTTGAGAAAGTGAGTGCAGAGTGGATGGTCCTTACAATTCTTGGGTCTTGATTTGCATGATTTGTTCACCTTTCCTTATCCTTGGGTCAAATAAAATGAAACTTTTATTTAAGTGAAACCCCCAGGGGACTATCCTTTGCCAATATCTCCTCTCACTTTGTAAGCTCATGCATTCCCACAGCTTCACCTATTCAGATGGCATCTAATTTTCTGTCTTTCTCTTGGACCTCTTTCCTGAGCTCTAAACCTACATTATTTTCAACTGGAAATTTCTACTTGGAAATTTCACAGGTATCTTCAAGCTCATTATGTTCAATACCAAACTCATCATTTCCACCAGCCCTTTGCTTTTTCTCATTAATTCCACATATATTTTTTGAGTGCATACTTTATGAAGGCATTGGCCTAGGCACTGGAAATGCAATGGTAAATAACATAGTCCCTTTCTTCACTATGATTACAGACTAATATAAGTAAATATAATTTAAACAAGTTCAACATGTAATAGGCATTTCCTTCCTTAATTTTTGGAAAACTAGTTGTCATCCTTGATTTCTTTTTCCTCATATTCGCATATTTCTAATCAATAAACTCTTCTTATTTCACCTCCCCATCTGTTAAGTTTATTTCCATCTCTCTATTAATCTAGAATGTAACTACCTTAGTTCAAGCCCTCAGAACCTCTTTATTGGACTACTGCGATAGCTTTCTTATTGTTCTCCCTTAAATCCATTATCAATGCTATTATCAGAGTGATCAGCCTATAATTGTATGTTTCTCCCAGATCAAAACTCTTCAGTAGTTCTGTGTCACCTATAGCATAAAACTTAAGGTTCTTAGCAGGGCATTAATTCCTCTTTCTTTTCCCTCCAGTCTCAAGGCTAAACGTTTGTTTCATGGTTTGTACCCCAGAAACACTGAACTACTTATGTTTGCTTGGCATCCTACACAACATGACATTTATCACCCCAAGCCTGCACTTATTTTTTCTTCTGCCAGAAATACTTTTTCTAACTCCTATGGCACCATCCTTTGTTTATCTCTTTCCCTTTTTTTTTTTTTTTTTTTTTTTTGCGGTACGCAGGCCTCTCTCTGTTGTGGCCTCTCCCGTTGCAGAGCACAGGCTCCGGACGCATAGGCTCAGCGGCCATGGCTCATGGGCCCAGCCGCTCCGCGGCATGTGGGATCTTCCCAGACCGGGACACGAACCCGTGTCCCCTACATGGGCAGGCAGACTCTCAACCATTGCGCCACCAGGGAAGCCCTCTTTCCCATTTTTTAAGACTTGGCTAAGGTGAGTATTTTCTTAACTCTCCTAGGGTGAGTTAAGTACCCTTCTCTATGATTTCACTTATCACATAATGTTGAAATTCCCTGTTTATGTGTTGGGTTTCATTCACTAGATTATAAACTTATTGAGAGTAGGGACTATATCTTAGTCTTTGTATTCTCAGTGCTCAGTACATGGTAGGTGCTCAATAAATGTTTGTTGAATTGAATCAAAGGATATGGTCCCTGATTCTTCTCCAACTTCATTTCGTGCCGTTTTCTTCCCATTCTGTTGTTCCATCTCACTGAACTTAAAGTTCTTTGAATATTCCGTGGTCTAGTCTCCAGGCTGTTTATAGGAATGTTGCTGTTCCGTTCCTGGGAATCCTTTTCCTCCTGCTTCTCTGTGTGGTTTGTAACTATTTGTTCTGTAAGTCTGACAGTATGACTTGGGCATCTCCTGCTCTAGGAAGCCCCCATTCCTCCTCCTTGACCTTCCCATTTTATGACAGATTAGAAGGTCTACTTTTGTTTTCCTAAAGCATCCTCGGCTATCACAGTACTGTTTGTACTGATTGTCCTTTTGGGTTTACTTGTCTTTCTTCCCCACTAGACTGAGACCTCTGGTATCTCTCACCATGCCTAGCATTTGGTGGGTACTTAATAAAGCTTTCTTTACAAACACTTTTTCTCCTTCTTACATGAAAAGGAGAAGAGAGAATTAACATTTTGAGAACCTAATATGTGCCTGTCACGATGCCAGGTGTTTATACAGTTTTTGGAGAAAAGCAATTGGAGGCAAGAGCCTTGGCAAACAGGCAGCATTCGCAGTTCCATAATCTTAGACCTGTGCTTATTCATAGGCTTGAGGATCTATGTTGATTCCCCCATGTGTGCTCTAAAAGGTGGTTTCTCTCATAAGAAAATGTGTGGGCCTATTGGTGAAGCCACAGATAATTAGTGTATTTTGTGATATTCTCTGCTTTGTTGGGGAGAAATTCTCTTTTAATAGCCTGTAGGGTGCTTCTTAATCTAGGACGAGCATTCTCCTGGGGTATGAAGCCACAGAATAAACAGACACATCTTCCACATGTTAACATTTACTCATAGCTACAGACACTTCTACTTAAAGATGGTGGAGTAAAGCCATTTGAATGCTACTTTCCTCCCTGAAACTCATAAAAACAATAAAACAAACTAAACCTCCCCTAAATCCCCAAAGAATAAAAATCAGGGAAGAAAATACTATGTTCAAGTGAAAATAAGGAAGATAAACTATTATGAAGAATATCAGCCAAATGTAGTGAAATTTAGATCAAATATCAGAAAAATAGGGTCAAATATGTGGGACTTCAGAGTTCTTGTTAATGATTCCTAAGAGCAATGGGAAACAATTGAAAGATTTTAATCATAGTTATGACATGATTAAATTTGCATTTTAAAATGATCCCTTTGACTGTAATGAAGACAGTTGATTTGGGAGCAAAGGCTAGTGTGAATGCAGGGAGACCAGTTAAGAGGCTATTGCAGTAAAACAGGTGAGATGTGATGGTATCTTAGACAAGGGCTGTGGCAGTAAAGATGGAGATAAATGGGCAAAAGGGTGTTTTTGTGAAATATATAGGAGGCAAACAGACTTAATTTGGTGATAGATTGCATTTTGGGGCGTGCAAGGCAGAAACCACTCATTGTTCCCTGTATCCATTTTCCCTTCATTCCTTCTAGAGATGGTACCACCTATCCCACCCTGAGTTTGAGCCATACACATGACAACCCAGCTAGAGTCTTTGTCAGGCTCTCTTTCAGTTACATGTGACCATGGACTCAATTTGGGCCAACAACCAAGTCCCTTCCTAAAAGTCAAGGCTGCTTGCCCTGGACTCTAAGCCCTGTTCATGGGCTGGAACATGGATGTGGTGCTGATGATCCAGTTTCCATCCATGGAGACTTGAGCATCAACTTAAGGGCTGGCAGAAGAAACCTAGGTTCTTGAATGACCTTGAGGAGCAGAGCCTCCCCACTGGCTTTATTCTACTCACTTTTGCATTTTTATGCATTATGAAGATCATTTCCTATCTTTGTTGAGCCACTGTGTTTTTGGATGGATTTGTTTCAGCAATTTAGCTTAATTATTCCAGGTGATGAGAGGGGACTGAATTGGATGAATGGTGATGTTGTTCACTGAGATGAGAAACATTTATTATCTCTTTCAGCTTTGAATCATTTACATATTTGATTAAATATTATTGTTATATCTTAACTTGAATAATTGTTAAAAATGTTTCAGAACTATTTACCTCTCCCTGAGTTATCACAGATTTATTCTTTTTATGAGATTAAACTTTGCCAGTTATAATTTTATCTAATTGTGCTATCACCCAGCTCATATTTCTGAAACTATTAAGGTATAATGAAAAGCAAAACTGACTTGCTGAACCCTAGGTATATTTACTTCCATAGCCTTGAGCTGACTTATCCATCTGCTTAGACAACAAAGAACAAACAGATAAAGAGGAGGAGAGAAAAGAAAGAAAATGAGGTTAACTTAGAATGAGTTTAGGGACTTCCCTAGTGGCGCAGTGGATAAGACTCCAAGCTCCCAATGCAGGGGTCTGGGGTTCAATCCCTGGTCAGAGAAATAGATCCCACATGCATGCCACAACCAGAGTTCATATGCCACAACTAAGGAGCCCGCCTGCCGCAACTAAGACCTGGAGCAACCAAATAAATAAATATATTTTTTAAAAAGATATCTTTAAAAAAACCCCAAAAGAATGAGTTTATTTTTTAGTTTACCTATGAGGGTCTCTAGAAATCATCACTTTCATTTTTAAGAAGGGTTTATATGCTCTGCACTTAATAATCCACTTAATAATTTTGATTGGAATATAAACTATACTCAATACTCAGAAACCATCCTCTTTCCTTTTGAAAATCAGGGCAGCCACCCACATGCAGATTTTAGCATCTCTTATTTTCTATGCTGCCTAAAAGATAACTAAAAAATATTTCTGTCAATACACTTCCTATATTATTTATACAGAGACATAATTATTTTCAAAGTAGTAGAAGCTAAAACTAGGTAAAAAAGTGGTTTATTGCTATGAGAATTATTCCTACCTTACAAAATCTATATTAAACTCCCTTGGAATTTTATGAACTTTTCCTATAAACTCAAAAAAATAGAAATCAATGAAGGATCTCAATAATTTCTGTAATAATATTGATAAAAAGAATATTTTACAGCTCCTATTTTAACAATTCTACTCCTTCATGCTTATCCATAGAGAATTCTTTGGAAGTATATTAGGACATATCTTTTCCTACTTAACAGATGAGGCAATGGAATTAAGCAACAGAAGCTTTTCTAGGTTTATATACTAATCAGGGACTAAATAAACTGTCTACTCTGAATGTTTTAATTTCTAGTCCAGGGTACCTTTCACAGAACTATGCTTTCTTATGGTAAATGGAAAGTTCATTATCAAATAAGGTAGTACTATAATCTATTTGAAATGATGGCAATGAATGAGCTAATTGCATCTAAATGGTGATTTCTGTAGGTACTTTACTTCCAAATCTTTCAGTGAGTGTTATTTTACACATTGGAAAGTCAATTTAAGAAATGATTATTCTTCTACTAGGAAGCAAGCTGACCTTAGAGTGTGCAACAATCCATAAATCCATAAACTTGATGCAAACAAACTTACTTAAAAGATAGATTTACCAATTAGAAAGAAAATTTAATTGTGATTTCCAAAGCTATTTGAAATGAGCTTGAACTTATTCAACCAACAAAAATTTTTTGCTGGCCACTATTCACAGTTAACAATGGTGAACAAGGCAGTTTCTGCCTTCAGAGAACTTTAGTTCTAGTGGGAGAGACACACAAAAAGTATATAAAACAGAATGTCATTCATGCAATCTAGAAAAAATAAAGGAGATTATAGAGATGAAGAGGGTAGGGCTCTTTTGGATAAAAATACCAGCTTCACGAGGTGATATTTAACTGGGACTCTAATGAAAAGAATGAATAACCTAAAAATTTCTGAGGCACCACTGAAAGTCAATGCAAAGACCCTGAAGTAGAGATGAGCTTGACACCTGCTAGAAATGCTAAGAGTTCTGATGCGGCTGAAGCAAAGTTAGAGGTGGGGGGAGTGATGGAGAGATGTAGTTAAGGAGCTAGCCAAGGCCAGATCATGTAGGGCCAGATAAACAGAGTGAGGACTCTGGATTTTGTACTGAATGCAATAGATAACATGGGAAGATTTAAGCATGAGGGTATGTGATCTGAATTATGCTTTGACTATTTTTTAAAATTTTTATTGGAGTATAGGTGATTTACAATGTGTTAGTTTCTGCTGTACAGCAAAGTGAATCAGTTATACATATACATATATCCACTCTTTTTTAGATTCTTTTCCCATGTAGGTCATTACAGAGTACTGAGTTCCCTGTGCTACACAGTACGTCATTTTTAGTTATCTATTTTATATACAGTAGTGTGTATATGTCAATCCCAATCTCCCAATTTATCCCTCCCCCATTGTAACCATAAGTTTTTATATCTGTGACTCTGTTTTGTAAATAAGTTCATTTGTACCATTTTTTTAAGATTCCACACATAAGCAATATCACATGATATTTGTCTTTCTCTTTCTGACTTACTTCACTCAGTATGACAATCTATAGGTCCATCCATGTTGCTGCAAACGGCATTACTTCATTCTTTTTTATGGTTGAGTATTCCATTGTCCACATGCACCACATCTCCTTTATCCGTTCTTCTGTTGATAGACATTTGGATTGATTTATGCTTTTAAAAGATCACTCTGGCTGCATGTGGAGAATGGACTGGGGGTGGGAGTGGAGCTACTTTGGAGGCAGGGAAGCTATTGGAATGATGTGGAGAAGAAATGATAGTGCCTTACAGAAGGGTAGTAGTGGTGAGAAGGATTAGATTTGGGATTTGAGAAGGATTATATTTTATAGGTAGAACTATAAGTTGCTGATGGATTGGGTGTGAGGTAGGAGAAGAAGATAAATCAAGGAAAAAACTAGGTTTCTGCTCTGGGCAACTGGATGAGTAGTTGATGCCATCTACTGAGCTGTAGAAGGCTGAGTAGAAAGAGGAATGGGCAGAAAAATAAAAACTTTGTTTTGGACATGTTGAACATGCCTTTTGGACATCCAAGTGTAAACATCACATGAGCAGTTGGATATACAAGTCTGGAGCTCCTGGAAGAGGTTAGGAGCTGCAGATAGCAATTTGTGAGTCTTTAGCATGTGGATGATATTTAAAGCCATGGGACTAGGGGAGCTCACATAGAAACATAGTGGAGAGAATGTATCTGAGGACTGAGCTCAGGCACTCCGATATTTAGAGGTCAGGAAGAGGATAAAAATCTAGCAAAGGGGAATGATAAGGAATGCTCAGTGAGGTAGGAGAAAATCAATAGAATGTGCATCAAGGAGGAGGATGTCCCATTACATTTCCTTGTTCAGTTTGCTCTCCTTCTCTTAAAGTTAATTTCTCATCTTCTCTCTTCTCAAAACTCCAGTGCTCCCTGCTTCACTCCACCTCAACCACTATCAGCATAACTGTGCTGCATATTTCACAGAGAAAATAGAACTACTCAGAAGAGAACTTCATCATCTTTCCGTCAACGGATATATTAACTGTATCTACTCTGCCTTCCCATCTATTAAAACAAGTGAACTTTCTCTGCTGTATTGTAAGATAGACCCCTCCACTTATGTGCTGGATCAGATTTCCTTTTTCCTATCCAAGGACTCTGCTCTTGTAATTATCCTCTTTTTCTCTCTTGCATCATCAGTCATTCCCATGTTGCTTGTATCATTTCTACTAGTATAAGAGCATGCTGTATTTTCTCCCATATTAAAAAATAAAACCAAAAAGTTGAATTCTTTCTTATTCCCATGTCCCCTTCTGCCTTTAACCCTTTCAGTTCTTCTCTTTATAGTAAAACTCTAGGTAAGATGTCTGCATTTGCTATTTCCATGTCCTCACCTCCTTTTCTCTCTCTCTTAAAAATATCTTTATAATGTAATATTTGATATATACAAAAGATTGTTTTAACATATGTAAGATATAAATCATTATATGAACAACTGAGCAACTATAACCCAATTTAAGAACTAAAATGGAGGGGGTGGAGTCAAGATGGCAGAGTAGGAGGGTGCGGGACTCACATCTCCACACAACTAGGGCACCTACCAGGCACCAGTGGGAGACCACGGACACCTAAGGGGATGGGAGGAACCCCCAGCGACCGGTTGTTTCAATTATATTTTTATTTTTCCTAATATATTTTTTATCCTTCTAATTTTATTTTATTTTGTATTCTTTGTTATTGTACTGCCCCATTTTTTCTTTTCTTTTGCCATGCCACACAGCTTGTGGGACCTTGGTTCCCAGGCTGGGGGTCGGGCCTGAGCTCTTCTGGTCGCAGCGCTGAGTCCAAACTGCTGGACTAACAGAGAACCTCAGACCCCAGGGAATATTAATTGGAGTGAGATCTCCTAGAGGTCCTCATCTCAGCACCAGGACCTGGCTCTACCCAACTGCCTGCAAACTCCAGTGCTGTCTGCCTCAAAAAAATATGTTACAGACGAAGGAGCAAGGTAAAAACCTACAAGACCAAATAAATGAAGACAAAATAGTTAACCTACCTGAAAAAGAATTCAGAGTAATGGTAGTAAAGATGAGCCAAAATCTCAGAAACAGAATGGAGAAAATACAACAAATGTTTAACAAGGAGCTAGAAGAACTAAAGAGCAAACAAACAGTGATGAGCAACACAATAACTGAAATTAAAAATACTCTAGAAGGAATCAATAGCAGAATAACGGATAAGTGAGCTGGAAGATAAAATGGTGGAAATAACTGCTGGGGAGCAGAATAAAGAAAAAAGAATGAAAACAATTGAGGACAGACTCAGAGACATCTGGGACACCATGAAACGCACAAACGTTCGAATTATAAGGGTCCCAGAAGAACAAGAGAAAGAGAAAGTGTCTGAGAAAATATTTGAAGAGATTATACTTGAAAACTTCACTAACATGGGAAGGGAAACAGCCACTTAAGCCCAGGAAGCACAGAGAGTCCCATACAGGATAAACCCCAGGAGAAAGACAACAAGACACATATTGATCAAACTAACAAAAATTAAATTCAAAGAAAAAATATTAAAATCAGCAAGGGAAAAGCAAAAAATAACATACAGGGGAATCCCCATACAGGCCAGAAGGGAGAGGCAGGATATATTTAAAGTGATGAAAGGGGAAAACCTACAAGCAAGATTACTCTACCCAGCAAGGATCTCTTTCAAATTTGACAGAGAAATCAAAAGCTTTACAGACAAGCAAAAGCTATGAAAATCCAGCAACACCAAACCAGCTTTACAACAAATGCTAAAGGAACTTCTCTAAGTGGGAAACACAAGAGAAGAAAAAGATCCATAAAAACAAACCTAAATCAAGAAAATGGTAACAGGAATGTACATGTTAATAATCACCTTGAATGTAAATGGATTAAATCCTCCAACCAAAAGACACAGACTGGCTGAATGGATACAAAAAATAAGACCCTTATATATGCTGTCTACAAGAAACCCACTTCAGACCTAGGGACACATACAGATGTAAAGTGAGGGGATGGAAAAAGATATTCCATGCAAATGGAAATCCCAAGAAAGCTGGAGTAGCAATACTCATATCAGATAAAATAGACTTTAAAATAAAGACTGTTACAGAGATAAGGAGGGACACTACATGATGATCAAGGAGTCAATCCAAGAAGAAAACATAACAATTATAAATAGATATGCACCCAACATAGGAGCACCTCAATACATAAGGCAAATGCTAACAGCCATAAAAGGGGAAATCAACAGTAAAACAATAATAGTGGGGGACTTTAACACCCCATTCACACCAATAGACAGATCATCCAGACAGAAAATAAGGAAACAGAAGCTCTGAATGACACAACAGACCAGATAGACTTAATATATATTTTTATGAAATTCCACTCAAAAGCGGAAGAATACACTTTCTTCTCAAGTGCACACAGAATGTTCTCCAGAATAGATCACATCTTGGGTCACAAATCAAGCCTTGGAAAATTTAAGAAAATTGAATTCGTATCAAGCATCTTTTCCAACCACAATGCTATGAGATTAGAAATCAATTAGAGGAAAAAAATTGTAAAAAACACAAACACCTGGAGGCTAAACAGTGCTCTGCTAAGTAACCAAGAGATCACTGAAGAAATCAAAGAAGGAATAAAAAAATAACTAGAAACAAATGACAATGAAAACACAACGACCAAAACCTATGGGACACAGCAAAAGCAATTCTAAGAGGGAAGTTTATAGCAATTCAAGCTCAACTCAAGAAACAAGAAAAATCTCAAACAATCTAACCTTACACCTAAAGCAACTAGAAAAAGAAGAACAAAGAAAATCCAAAATTAGTAGAAGGAAAGAAATCATAAAGATCAGAGCAGAAATAAATGAAATAGAACTGAAAAAAAATAGCAAAGATCAATAAAACTAAAAGTTGGTTCTTTGAGAAGTTAAAATTGATAAACCTTTAGCCAGACTCATCAAGAAAAAAAGGGAGAGGACTCAAATCAATAAAATTGAAATGAAAAAGGAGAGATTACAACTGACACCACAAAAATACAAAAGATCATAAGAGACAAGCAACTATATGTCCAATAAAGTGGACAACCTGGAAGAAATGGACAAATTCTTAGAAAGGTACAAGTTTCCAAGATCAAACCAGGAAGAAATAGAAAATATAAACAGACCAATCACAGGCAATGAAATTGAAACTTTAATTAAAAATCTTCCAACAAACAAAAGTCCAGGACCAGATGGCTTCACAGGCAAATTCTATCAAACATTTAGAGAAGAGTTAACTCCTATCCTTCTCAAACTCTTCCAAAAAATTGTAGATGGAGGAACACTCCCAAACTCATTCTTCAAGGCCACCATCACCGTGATACCAAAACCAGACAAAGATATCACACAAAAAAGAAAATTACAGACCAATATCACTGATGAACATAGGTGCAAAAATCCTCAACAAAGTACTAGCAAACAGAATCCAACAGCACATTAAAAGGATCATACACTATGATCAAGTGGGGTTTATCCCAGGGATGCAAGGATTTTTCAGTATACGCAAAACAATCAATGTGATACACCATATTAACAAATTAAAAATAAAAACCATATGGTCATCTCAATAGATGCAGAAAAAGCTTTTGACAAAATTCAACCCCCTTTTATGATAAAAACTCTCCAGAAAGTGGGCATAGAGGGAACCTACCTCAACATAATAAAGGCCATATATGACAAACCCACAACAAACATCATTCTCAATGGTGAAAAAGTGAAAGCATTTCCTCTAAGATCAGGAACAAGTGAAGGATGTCCACTCTCGCCACTATTATTCACCATAGTATTGGAAGTCCTAGCCACGGCAATCAGAGAAGAAAAGAAATAAAAGGAATACAAGTTGGAAAAGAAGAAGTGAAACTATCACTCTTTGCCAATGACATGATACTATACATGGATAATCCTAAAGATGCCACCAGAAAACTACTAGAACTAATCAATGAATTTGGTAAGGTTGCAGGATACAAAATTAATGCACAGGAGTCTCTTGCATTCCTATACACTAACAACAAAATATCAGAAAGAGAAATTAAGGAAACACTCCCATTCACCACTGCAACAAAATGAATAAAATACCTAGGAATAAACCTACCTAAGGAGGTAAAAGACCTGTACTCAGAAAACTACAAGACACTGATGAAAGAAATCAAAGATGATATAAACAGATGGAGAGATATACCATGTTCCTGGATTGGAAGAATCAACATTGTGAAAATGACTCTACTACCCAAAGCAATCTACAGATTCAATGCAATTCCTATCAAACTACCAATGGCATTTTTCACAGAACTAGAACAAGAAAGTTTACAATTTGTATGGAAACACAAAAGACCCCAAACAGCCAAAGCAATCTTGAGAAAGAAAAACGGAGCTGGAGTAAGCAGGCTCCCTGACTTCAGACTATACTACAAAGCTACAGTAATCAAGACAGTATGGTACTGGCAAAAACCAGAAATATAGATCAATGGTACAGGATAGAAAGCCCAGAGATAAACCCATGCACATATGATCACCTTATCTTTTTTTTTTTATCACCTTATCTTTGACAAAGGAGGCAAAGATATACAATGGAGAAAAGACAGTCTCTTCAATAAGTGGTGCTGGGAAAACTGGACAGCAATATGTAAAAGAATGAAATTAGAACACTCCCTAACACCATACACAAAAATAAACTCAAAATGGATTAAAGACCTAAATGTAAGGCCAGACACTATAAAACACTAAGAGGAAAACATAGGCATAACATTCTATGACATAAATCACAGCAAGATCCTTTTTGACCCACCTCCTAGAGAAATGGAAATAAAAACAAAAATAAACAAATGGGACCTAATGAAACTTAAAAGCTTTTGCACAGAAAAGGAAACCATAAACAAGATGAAAAGACAACCCTCAGAATGGGAGAAAATATTTGCAAATGAAGCAACTGACAAAGGATTAATCTCCAAAATATACAAGCAGCTCATGCAGCTCAATATCAGTTAGTGATACTGAGCATCTTTTCATGTGCTTTTTGGCCATCTGTATGTCTTAAAGTAATTTAAAATCTTAAAACCCTCCTTAACAATTCAATGATCCTAGAGCATTAACTCTAATTAACTTTCTTGTGTCATATGTGCTATTGTCCAGAATTTTAGTTCTGCTGTTTTAAATTTTGAACTCCAGATACTGTGCATTATTATCATTATTTTATACTTGTTTACAGTAAAATTTCGGAGTATCATCACTTGCCATTCCTTCTTAAATCTCAGTGTTTCCTTAAGAGATGATTTCTTTGCTTCCTGAAATTCCTTTAGTGAAGGACTATTTCTGATAAATTCAAGTTACCCATTATCTGAAAATGTCTTTGTTTGCTCCTAATCCTTGAAAGATAGTTTTCCTTAAAGCAACTTCTTTGACTTGCTTTCAGGAAACCATATTCTCCTTGTTTTCCTCCTGCCTTAACCCATTGCTCTAACACAATCTCCAATGTTTATGGTTCTGGATCCCTCTAACCTCTTAATGTTGGAGTGTCCTAGGGTTTCGTCTTTGAATCTTGTCTAATTTCATGACTTTCTATACTATTAATTTACTTCTGACTCCCAAATTTATGTCTCCATTCCAAACCTTATGAATGAGCTCCAAACTCCTGTATCCACTCTGATATCCCCATATGAGTCATACATATTTCAAACTTAGCATGTTTTAAACTGACCTCCTGATCTTCCCTCCAAGCTTGTTCTACTCAGTTTGGCTCCTTAGAGTGAATATCAACTGCATCCTTCCAGTTATCCATCTGAAACTCCCCTATGTTATAAACCACTTTAAAACTGCACCAAGGGCTTCCCTGGTGGCGCAGTGGTTGAGAGTCCGCCTGCCGATGCAGGAGACACGGGTTCGTGCCCCGGTCCGCGAGAATCCCACGTGCCGCGGAGCAGCTAGGCCCGTGAGCCATGGCCGCTGAGCCTGCGCGTCCGGAGCCTGTGCTCCGCAACGGGAGAGGCCACAACAGTGAGAGGCCCGCGTACCGCAAAAAAGAAAAAGAAAAAAAAAAAAAAACTGCACCAAATCCTTTTGACTCTCCTTCAAATCTGACCACTCCTCACCATCTGCCTTGCTACTACCTTTGTACATGCCACCATGCTCTTTCACCTGGATCACTGATGTAGCTTCCCAACTTGGTTTTCTGGATTTTCCCCTTGCCTTCTTATAATCTTTTCTCATTGAAGTCCCCCTTTAAAAATGTAAATCAGATCATGAGATGACTCTGCTCAAAACTCTCTAATAGCTTTCTGTTTGATTTGGAGTAAAAGCCCAAGTTCTAACAGTCAATCTGGAAGGTTCCAGGTAATATGCCTTTCCCTAGCTCTATCTCTCCAACCTCATTTCTTGGCATTCTATTGCTCCCATTGCTGTAGCCACATTGTCACCCTTGCTGTTTAAACATGTCTTTGAGCTATTGCATGGCCTTTGAACTTGCCATCTCTCCCTGTAATGCTTTCTTCATAGCTATCCATTTAGGTCCCCCACCCCAGCCCTGACCTTACTCTTCTCAGGTTTTTGCTCAAATATCACTTTTTCAGTGAAACCTTCCCAACTCTTCATATTAAAAATTGCAAATTCTTCCTTCCCTGGTACTACCATCCCCTTTCCTGCTTTATTTTTCTTCATAACAATTGACATATTTAATTATATCACTTATATCTGTCCCCACTACTATAATGTAAGTTCCATGAAGGCAATGTTTTTTGTCTGTTCCTGACACATAGTAGCTGCTAAACAAATATGAATAAATGAATGGGTTCATAATTCTTTGTTGACTTTTTTTTCCGGCGTTTTTTTTTTTTTTTTTTTTGGCATGTGTGATCTTAGTTCCCCGACCAGGGATTGAACCTGCGCCCCCTGCAATGGAAGCACTGAGTCTTAACCACTGGGCCGCAAGAGAAGTCCCTTTTCAGTGCTTTTTTGAATACATTTCCCCCCTCTCTCCTTGTCTTCAGTTTTTCTGATCAGAAGCTTGTTGTCAAGCCTCAGGTAACATCTTTGTTCTTTCCGACTGCCGTAAGATTATCTCCTTGTTTTCACTTTTTCAATTTCCACTAGTATAGTGTATCTTAGTATGGATGTTTTTCTTTTGTCCTGCTTGGTTGACGTTCTGCTTCCTGTATCTGTGGATTCAAGTATTTTATCAATTTTGGAATATTCTCTGTCATTACTCTAATACCAGTATTGCTTTTTCTTTATTTTCTCATTCTTTCCTTCTGGACTTTAGAAGATTATTAGCTCTTTTTACTCCATGTTTTATTTCTTTTATATCTTTCTTTAATATTATACATTTTGCTTTTCTGTGCTGCATTCTGGATAATCTATTCATTTTTGTCTTCTAGTCACTGATTCTCTCCAACTTCGCGATAATGTTGTTACCCTATCCACTGAATTTCTAATATCAACAATAATGTTTTTAATTTCTGAAAGTTGTGTTAGTTATTCTTCCAATCTGCTTTGTCATTTTTATGACCTCTTACTGCCTGTTTATTTTATGCTTTTATCTATTATTTCTTTGTTTTTTTATATAGTCTTTTCCCTATTTTTAAACTACCGATTTCAGTATCTGAAATCTTTGAAGAGTGTAAATCTAATATTTATTGTTTTGGTTGGTTCTTGCTCTTGGTGTTTGATAATACTTAAATTTTTATTTAATTGTAAGCTTATATTTGTTTGATCTTAATTTGTGGGTGTACTGTGAGCATAAATTGGGGGTGCTCTTTTCCAGAAAGGATTGGTATTTGCTTCTGCTCAGAGCCCAGGGTACTCTTAACCTGGGACCACTTTAGTCCCTTTGAGATGTTTGGGTTGATGTGAGGGTCTGAAGCTAGGCTGCTCTTAGTTAGTAGTGATGGTATTTGCATTTGTTTACCTTCAACATAAGCCATTCCCTCTTTTTATTTGGTATTGCACAGTGCTGCCTATTTAGGTTTCAGCTCTTGGAATTTTTTCGTTTTGTTTTATTTTATGTTTTGGTTACTCTGGTAGAGATGCTTGGATATTTTTTTTTAGTTTCTGCAAACCCAGCAGTTCTTTAAAACACTATGTATTACTCATGATCTACTTGGTTTGTAGCAAAATTGCTCTTTTAGAAAATCTGGTTTACTATTATTTGGAAGCCATCATTTTGTCTTGAAGCCACTCCAATCAGGCTTTCTTCCCCATCATTTCAGTAAAACTACACAGTCAAGATCACAGTGACTTCCGGATTGCTGAATCCAATGATGAGCTCTTATTTCTTTCTATCTCTTAGCAGCACACTTGAACGACAACTTAAATGTTTTCTAACATAACCTGTTGAAGAGCTTGGCTTTGAATCGCTTGATTTTCTGAGATACTTCTTTTGTATTAGAGTGAATAAAAAGATGGCTAAATAGATCTTCAATAGTGGCCCATCCTGGGGGCTAATCTTACTCAGGATCACTGCAGCATACAGCTCAGAAATTCAAAGGAACAAATATAGTACCAGCAGGAAATCAGAAGAAACATGCATTAATAAAAAACCATTACACTCATACACAGTTTATCTTTCCTCTTAGTGAGCACGATCTTTTGACAAGGAAGATGATGCTCTTTTGACAGTCTTCCCTCAGAAGTACTGGAGTCAAAGAAAAAAGTTATTGCTCGGGCTTCCCTGGTGGCGCAGTGGGAGGGGGTCCGCCTGCCGATGCAGGGGACGTGGGTTCGTGCCCCGGTCCGGGGGGATACTGCATGCTGCGGAGTGGCTGGGCCCGTGGGCCGTGGCCACTGGGCCTGCGCGTGCGGAGCCTCTGCTCCGCGACGGGAGAGGCCACGGCGGTGAGAGGCCCGCGTACCGCAAAAAAACAAAAAAAAAAACCCACAAAAACAACAAAAAAGTTATTGCTCCTTCGCAGTGGTTCTGGTAAAATTTCAGAACCTAACAGAAGTATTGCCCACCTATCAATACTGGCTGATGGTAATGGAAGCTAATTATTCTGGTGATTTTGTACCACCCTACTTTATCATTGCTATGATTCTTAAGAGGCCCTTTGGCACCTTGGACCCTATTACATCATTGATAGAGTCTGAAGCCACCTTGATGAAAATTTACAATTCTCAGCAAAGACAAGCTCTTTCAGTAAATATTATCAAAGACTGATGTGTACAGAATTCAGAATAAAAATTCGCTTCTCCTGTCAATCCACTAAGGATGGATGCAGATTTCGAGATTAGATCGTGTCCTTGGCTCATTCATTGTATGAGAGGTGGGGAATTACATATATTTGTGTACCTCTTAATTTCTGGTGCTATTTATCAAATTTGTTTAAATTAGCCACATCACTTTTTTATCCCATAAATGAAATGACATAATATCAAGCCCCAAACCTGATTGCTTTATAAATAGATTATTTCAGTTCTCAAGTATCAGTCTTGTGTGCCTGCTGTAGGTTTGGAACTTCCTAGGATCTGAAGATACAAATGTGAATAAGAGTATCCAGATGATTCACGCTCTCATAGATCCAACTTTATTCCTTGATACAAATTGAAAAGAAGCAAAGGTCCTATTTCTTTGAGCCAATATCAAATTCAAATATCCACTATAATAAAAAAGCTTTTGGAGCTTGCATGTATCTGAGTGAATTATTTGGTTTGGATTGGGAAAAATCTGTAGCACAGCTGATTAAGGTTCTTTCGGGAGGAAGAAAACTTTAAGTAATCAGTGATAGAAAAAGAGTACAATAATGGTGACATGTTAGAAGCTGTGAAAACTAAAATAGCTCATGTGTAATACAGAAGGCAGCCACATTTGTTTCATCACTTATAGTCCTTGTGCGAATTACTATCACCCGTCACTCTCTTTGAACTAAGCAAACTGAGAGGTTTTATAATTAGATGATTCTTTATGGCAAAGATGGATACGTTTACGTGTTAAAAAAAACCCAACTTACAACTTACTATTTTATCATGATAATTAGATATTTTATAGTCAGAAAATAAGAAATTTGTTAACGCTCAGTGTCATGTTCAAATATAATTTTGTAAACTGTAGTGTAACTCTGTTTATGTTTTTTAATTCCTCTAAGATTATGATGCAAAGTAAAAACTACTGTAGGATGAATTGGGAGATTGGGATTGAATTGGGAGATTTACACACTAATATGTGTAAAATAGGTAACTAATAAGAACTTGCTGTATTAAAAAATAAATAAATAATAAAATTTTTTAAATGTAGGAAATTCACACTTTACTTCTTATAGAACACAAATAATAGATAACCTAAAGATGCTATAATGCATTTAATTTTAAAAGGCAACTCTTATTTGTGATTATAATTTTGCATTTAACCTCCTTGCATTTAAAAGGTGAAATTCTTTGAGGTTAAGCCCAAATCAGGTTGTGGTAGTTTTATGAGAGAGAGAGAGAGAGAGAGAAGAGAGAGAAGACAGAAGAGAGAAGACGGAAGAGAGAAGAGAGAGAGAAGAGAGAAGAGAGAGAGAAGAGAGAAGGGAGAGAGAAGGGAGAGGAGAGAGAGAGAGTGTGTGTGTGTGAGGGGGTGGATTGGGAGGGAAAGAGAAAATGTGTTTTAAAGGTCTCTTTGAAAGAATGCTGAGTAACATTGCTAATTATTTTGTCATATTTTGTCAGTGTTATAGAATCCAGTTATTCCAGTGTTGGGTTTCAGACTTAAGTTTTCATAAACCAGTGAAGGGAAATCACCTGTGAGTTTACTCCGATACGAATGAGCCACCTTTACCGAACATAGAGGAATGAAAGAGGTCGCTTTTTCTACAGCTCCATGTGGGGATGTGAAGCCTAACATAGTTTGTAGGGCAAATCTACAATGCAGATGAGCCACCTCGAGTTGTGTCCTCTCTTACTTATCCACAGGTCCCCTTTGGGGTGAGACTATAGGTGTTGTAGTTAGGTACTGATATAGAGACAAGCAGATATACACTACCAAACGTAAAATAGATAGCTATTGGGAAGCAGCCACATAGCACAGAGAGATCAGCTCAGTGCTTTGTGACCACCTAGAGGGGTAGAATAGGGAGGGTGGGAGGGAGGGAGATGCAAGGGGGAAGAGATATGGGGACATATGTATATGTATAACTGATTCACTTTGTTATAAAGCAGAAACTGACACACCATTGTAAAGCAATTATACTCTAATAAAGGTGTTTAAAAAAAAGATAAGCAGAAGTGAAAGTAGAATTTAGAGAGCATAGTTTCCCAATTTTCTTGCTTAGCAAACACTCTTTGTTGTACATAGAGAAGTCATTAAAGAAGTGTCAACAGCCACTACTGTGGTATCCTTTTAGTGTATCTGGAATCAGGGATCATGGCAGGGGCCTTGGAATGGGCGACCTTAGAAAAGGAGGCTGCTTTTATTTCCAAAGGCCAGAGTGATGCTGATGTAAAAAACTAATGCTTCAAAAACAGATTTCTTGACAAGATTCTTAATTTCCATGTTAAAACCACATGTGTCATTTGCTTTACATAGATATTTTAATTAATATATTAAAATATTTTCATTAATTGACATGTATTTCAGTGAACTAAAACCCTAGCACCTTGTACTAGCAGTGCTTTCTTGGGATGGAGTTAGCATAGGGTAGATGGAATACATTTAAATATTTTGGACCAAATGTGCCAGTAGCAGGGAGGATAGTACTAAAATTATTAAACTGGGCTCTTGTAAAATGAAGTGATGCAAGAGTTACTGAGTCACCTCAGTAATCCTTTTATTGAATCCTTTCTACTGTGAGGCAGTGGCATCAGCATAGAGCAGGGGATTCATCCTGTCCTTGAGCAGCTTGCTCCTGTCTAGTTGAGGAAACGCTCATGTCCACACCTGTAATGCAGGGTACAGAACACTGTGTGCAATAAGGAGGTATAAAGTGCTAGGGTACACAGAGAGGGAAGCAGTTCTTCCTTACAGGAAGAATTGGAGAAAACTTCATCGAGGAGGTGGAATTTTATTTTATTTATTTATTTATTTATTTATTTATTTGCGGTACGCGGGCCTCTCACTGTTGTGGCCTCTCCCGTTGAAGAGCACAGGCTCCGGGTGCGCAGGCTCAGCGGCCATGGCTCACTGGCCCAAGCCGCTCCGCGGCATGTGGGATCTTCCCGGACCGGGGCACGAACCCGTGTCCCCCGCATCGGCAGGCGGACTCTGAACCACTGCACCACCAGGGAAGCCCTGGAATTTTATTTTGACCTTAAAAGTTAAGTAGGATTTCAGTAGGCAGAGATATAAAACAGACATCCCAAACCATAGATGTAAGTAATACAGAGTGGATTCTAGAAATATAAGTAGAAAGAGTAAATAGTTTGTGTGTCTGGAGTGGAGAGTAGATGGTGGGAGATCAGACATAGTCACAGGTTCAGAGCAGTCCACAGAGGACTCTGAATGTCATGCTAAGGAGTTTTTCTCTTATTCTGTGGTAAGAGTCATTGAAGATTTGGGGGCAGTGAACTTACAGGATCAGACGTCTGTTTTAGGAAGATAATTGCTGGCGGTGGGAGTTCAGTTCCACAAATATGTATTGAGTGATGGCGCAGGGGAATACAAAGATGACAAAGACATTCCTGCTCCAGAGAATTTAGTCTGTTGGTATGAAAAAAAATGGATTGGAGAAGGGTGAGGTTGGCAGCACAGAGATCAATTAATAGGCTTTTGTAATGGTCTCATTAAGAGATTATAAAAATTTAAACTAGGACAGTAGCAAGGGGAATAGAAAGTATGGGGCAGAATCAAGAGACATTTCAGAAACAGTATCAACAGGACTTGAAGCTGAGTGGAAGTTGCAGGTAAGGGGGAGGCTCACCTCCAAAAGCACTCTAAAATTTCTAACTACGTGACCCGGAGGATGGTGCTGCTGTTCATTAAGGTGGGGACACAGAGGAAAGGCAGACTTAGGGATGGAGGGAGGGGAGATTGAGTCTATTTTGGTTCTACTGAGTTTGAGGTGCCAACATGACATCTATGAGGAGAGGTTCAAAGGGCATTTAGAAAGGCAAGTCTGAGAGGTCGAAGAAAAATGAGAACTAGAATTATGTTTGCATGGTGCTGACAGAGCAGGTATTTGAAACTGTGTCAGTGGTTGGGATCTCCTATTGGAAGAGTATAGAGGAAAAAAGAGGAGAGGGTTAGAAAACGTGTTATCAATGAGTTTTGGGAGGATTGGCCATGTAAGAGGAGCCTTAGTATATTGCAAGAAAACTTGAGAGAAAGTATTAATAATAAGGGTTGGTCAGCAATGTCAGGTGCTGTGTAGAGGTCAAGTAGAATGAAGGGTAAGGAGAACTCATGGATTTTTTAAATTAGAGAGTTACTGGCCACCTCTGGAGACCAGTTTTAGTAGAGGAGTGGGCTGAGTAGTTTCATTAGTTGGCAGTGGAATGAGGAATACATGTGAGATGAAGCAATAGGGAAATAGATTTCCTTTCACCCATTTAATCCATAAATATTTATTGAGCATTTGCCTCTCATTTGTGAAGTGAGGGCAAGAGGAGAGATGGGATAGTTATTTAAAGGGGAAATCAGGGTCAGAGAGAGAGATTATTTTTGAATGGGAAAGCAGTGCAGAGGGAGAGATTGAGGCTAAAAGAAGAAATAATAGAACCAAGATCCCAGGGAAGGAGTGCAAGCTCATAAGCCCAGGTGGAGAGGTTTACTTTGGCCTAACAGTATTCACGTGGGTGGGGGAAAGGGTGACGCTGAACCAGAGCTCCACACACAGAGCTCTTTAAATTCACACTAAGAGTTGCTTTCTTTATCACATGTTACTGTTTGTGACGATGTTTGCAAAATGGCATAATAATAGTACTTTTGTGTGTGTGGGGGTGGATCTTCACATTTTTCAGGTGAACAGAGCTCTCTGAACACCATTTGGAATATTAATGTGGGTGCAGTGTTGTCAGGAGTCCACCTAGTCATTTGAGACAACATTACGAAGTGGCGTTGGGATAATCTCAGTAGTGCAGTCACATAGAAACGGCGTCTCCCAAGCAGGAATTTCACCTGCTCTGCAGAGAATAACGGCTGTTCTCTGGAAGTGACTCCTCTTGGAGTCAGTTGGTGATCACGTGAAGTAATAGCAATGTCTGCTTGTGGATGCGTAATACAATGTACGTGACATTTAAACATTTTGGAGAGCTGAAGGAGCTATGTTTTTATTCATATACGAGAGAGTGTGAATCAGCTGATTCAACAGTGAGCCAGCTATACCTATACATATATCCCCACATCCCCTCCTTCTTGCATCTCCCTCCCTCCCACCCTCCCTATCCCACCCCTCTAGGTGGTCACAAAGCTCCGAGATGATCTCCCTGTGCTATGTGGCTGCTTCCCACTAGCTATCTATTTTACGTTTGGTAGTGTATATATGTCCATGCCACTCTCTCACTTTGTCCCAGCTTACCCTTCCCCCTCCCTGTGTCCTTAAGTCCATTCTCTACATCTGCATCTTTATTCCTGTCCTGCCCCTAGGTTCTTCAGAACCTTTTTTTTTTTTTTTTTAGATTCCTTATATATGTGTTAGCATACGGTATTTGTTTTTCTCTTTCTGAGTTACTTCACTCTGTATGACAGACTCTAGGTCCATCCACCTCACTACAAATAACTCAATTTTGTTTCTTTTTATGGCTGAGTAATATTCCATTGTATATATGTGCCACATCTTCCTTATCTATTCATCTGTCGATGGACACTTAGGTTGCTTCCATGTCCTGGCTATTGTAAATAGAGCTGTAATGAACATTGTGGTGCATGACTCTTTTTGAATTATGGTTTTCTCAGGGTATATGCCCAGTAGTGGGATTGCTGGGTCGTATGGTAGTTCTATTTTTAGTTTTTTTAAGGAACCTCCATACTGTTCTCCATAGTGGCTGTATCAATTTACATTCCCACCCACAGTGCAAGAGGGTTCCCTTTTCTCCACACCCTCTCCAGAAGCTGGGTTTATTATAAAGAATATTCTCACTGCCATTACATTTGTATTGAAACTGCTTTTGCTGCTAAGATGTTTAATAAAGCATCATTTCAGGAAGGTTCACCAAACAGCATGGGAAAGGGATTCCTGAAAGGGTTTAGAGCAATTGAGGGAAGATCAGAACCGACAAGAAAATTTAACCTTGATTTAATGCTTTATAAAAATTGCTCACTAAAATGAATGGGGAAGGGTCAAGAGGGAATTCTATTTTTATTATTGACAAGAACTGGCTTGATATTCGCATACCCTAAATGGCACTGTCTACCCTTAGGCAGGAATAAAATGAAGGCAGGAATGCTCTAAAAATTCTGTGTTGTGAAATAATTTTCCAAAAAAAGGAATGAAATTTGAAACAGAGACATTCCTCTTTGACTAATAGGAAATAAACAAGCTATACTTTTGACCATTTACTTGAATTATATGTTTTCACCTAAAGGTCTGACCTATTCCTCCCCTTTCCTTCAGATGATTGTCTTTAGTTTTTGCTACATCATCAAAAATCTTGTATATTTCTCATTGGACATGAATTAGTAATGCTTTATCTGCAACACAAAGAACTATTAAAGTGATAAAAAAAGACAATGAGTGTACTTTAGCTCTCCAATAAAAATAAAAATCTACTCATTTTCTTCCCCACTAGACTATTAAATGCTGAAAAATCCACAGCCTTTCTGCAAAGAGGGTCACCTTACAGATCTTTTAGATAAATAAGTTAATTCAACCTTGACATTATAAAACAATTCTGAAAAGTTCTAATTAATTTTTAAACAATATTGAAATAATGAGTTGGTACCTCACATTAAAAAAAATATTTTGTAACCCAATCATTCCCACCATACAGTATGCCACAGTAGACTGCCGATTTTCTAATGGTTAGAAACACAGTTCATTGATCTGGATAGTAATCAAGATTGCTTGGGGAAGAAAACCACTGAGGGTTTATAGAAGCGACCAGAATTTTTAATGGCTTTATTGAGTCTCCAAGTATTTGTTTTGTTTCTTCCTTGATAGTATGATAAAGCACAGAAACTACTGTATTCAACTGCAATCTTTTAATTTAAGTCAGTGTTTACCTAAGGTTGTTGGATTGACTCTTTTCACTGGAGAGATTTTCCAACTCAGTAAAATAGGTCTGGATTTTTTCCCATGGAATTCTCCAATTATGCTCCAGTCCCCCTGTGACTTGACTGCAGTGTAGACAAAACCACTTCTTAATCACTGGAGGATTCATCTAATTTCTTTGTTGTTTTTGTTCCTGCTGCTGCTGCTGTTGGCATGAGTTCTGGGTGTTTGAAGGGAATGCTGGACTTGAGTAGGAGTTATAGGGGAGTTGGTGCTGAATGGTGGAGAGGGAGCTGAATCTGGCTGGAGCCCCGAGGCCTGAGCTCAGGACCTGTGATCTTTCTAAAATGTGTAGCTGCTCTTGAGACTATCTTGCTTCATCGGCAGCAGAGTTTCTCACCACCTGTTTTAACAATCCTGACATGATTGTTAAAAAGCCATCTCCAAGGGCTCCATTCCAGCCTACTGAATCAGATTCTCTGGGGATGGTGTCTGCAAATTTGCATTTTTACCAAGCTTTAGGACTTCATACTTTAAAGTCTAAGAACCTGACCTATGAGATAAAGTTTAAGTTTCTTGGCATACACAGCAAAGATAGTCCTCTCTGCGATGCTGTCTCACTATTCATTCCCAGACACTACAGTTATCAGTGGGGAAATGCATGCATTTCTGTTCACATCATGCTGTTTCAGGATCCCCTGTCTTTGTATATGACTTGGCCCAGAATTGCTCACCTGACAATTTCTGTAGATCCCTTTATATCAGAGAGTTCTGCAGACAATAAGCTCTATGAGGGCCATGACCCTGTGTGTTTTCACAGTTGTATCCTTAGTGCCTTGTACAGTGCCAGCACATAGTAGGTGCTCAATAAATACTTTGAAAGCATCAGTACTTAGACCTCATATCCCTCCTTTGCCCAGGAAAGATGTAATCATCTCTGCTCTTACTTTTGGTCATAGTTTTGATATGAAGCCAGTTCATGATTGTCAGGACCCAGGTCTACTGACCCTGAAGTCTGTTCCTTAATTTCTTAGAATATGTTTCTCTAACGAGAACCCTTGCTAACAACAACAAAAATTCTGGATATTCTTTTAGAAGCAGTTATTTTTGAAATATTAGAAATGATTATTGCTGAAATTGACAGGGAATCCAGCTGCACCAAACCCAAGCTCCACTATTAGAATCCCTAAGGATGAGGTCCAGGCATGCGTCCTCTTTATTTTATTTTATTTTATTTTATTTTTTAAATTTTTTTTAACATCTTTATTGGGGTATAATTGCTTTACAATGGTGTGTTAGTTTCTGCTTTATAACAAAGTGAATCAGTTATACATATACATATGTTCCCATATCTCTTCCCTCTTGCGTCTCCCTCCCTCCCACCCCTCCAGGCTGTCACAAAGCACCAAGCCAATATCCCTGTGCTATGCGGCTGCTTCCCACTAGCTATCTACCTTACTACGTCCTCTTTAAAAGCTACAGGATTCTGATATTTAGCCAGAGTTGAATCACTGCTTATGCTGCATGCGAATAATGTCTTTACTGACCAACCATTTAAGTATATGTTCTGTAAACTATTTGGTATCATGGGAAGACTGGAAAGCTGAGTCTTACCTCTGGCACTAACTAGCTTTGTGCTTGAGGCCAGTTACTTATTGCTCCTGGGCTGTCTTTAAAATGGGGTATTGGGTAGCTAATCTCTCAGATACTTGACAACCCTACTCTTCTATACTTTTCTGATTGTAAGCCAAAGTAAAATCAGACACTGGAATGGCACAGTTGCACAGGTGGTATGTGTATCTTGTGGCAGCTGTCATTTATTGTTTCCTAAGTAAATCATTCTAAATTGGTGCTTGCACTGGGAATGCCTGTCAGGTTTAGTTTATTATGCTAAATAGTACCCTCTTAGATGAAGCTAATTTCGCTTCCAAAGTCACATCGACTAGCAACTTGCATGATGAGAACAGCTGATCAGACCACATTGCACTCTAAAGTTTAATTTGGGTTAGCAAACATTTCTTGAGTTCCAACTGGTATATCATACACTGTGCTAAATTCTGAGATACAAAGATTAATAAGATATAGTCCCTGTTCTTGAGTTGCTAACAAGGATAATGCACAACTAGGGAGGTTTAAGCAGGGTGATTGCCCATAATGGAAAACTGATGAGGTCACTGTATTTCTAGGCCTTTCCTCCAGCTACAGCCAGATCTTACAATAATCCAGGGTTAAGAGTCTGAAGGATAGAGACCACATAGGTCAGCTTGTTTATCAAGGAATATTAGACATTGAGAGAGTGGCTATAACTAGAAGTGGGTTTAAAATAAAAAAAGAAAAGAAAGATTTCCAAGCATATGCATTTCATTTCATCTTATGGTTTGGAATCATAGAGATGTAGGTACTAGGACATCTGAGAGGGTGTTCAGGAAACAAGATTGGAAGGAGCTTTCTGAAGTATGTGTTCACACAGTTTATGCAGAATGGAAAACAGTACGTTTTCTAGACTCATCGAAAACGTGTTAAGGCACTACTCTGCCCAGCTCACGTCCAATCCTCAATGTTCAGAGAAGAGTATGAGGTTAACTAGACAGAAGGTTTAAAGATCTAGCAACTGCTTAGGCAAACGACTGGTATTTGAACTTGGCATTGCAACAGAGTTATAAAACGCATGGAAACTTGCTCGCCTTGTTTGGAAGATCATCCATGACGAATTTTCACACAGTTTTAGAAGCAGTGCAACCAGTGCTTTTTGGGGTCCTCTGGCAAAAAGGCCCCATTAGAGCTGAAAATGAGATGATGAGAATCATGACAACCCCTAAGACTTAGTGTGGGCCTGCTTTTGCTAGGCCCCGGGCTAAGCACCTGACATTCATTGTTTTACTTATTTCTAACAGTGACTCCTTTTATAACTTTACACAGAAGAAATCTAAGGCACAAAGATGTTAGCTCTTGCCCAAATTCAAATAGCTAGAAAGTGGTGGGTCTAGGAATCAAGCACATAGGTTAGTTAGGACCCTCCTGATGGTAAGTAAAAGAAATATACCTAAGCCCACTTAAACAAAAGAAGGGATATAGGGCTCTATGATGTAACCCATTGATAGAGATGTGATTGGACCTTTGGAAGGGATTGATTCTCCACCTTTCTGGTCTTCATTTCATCTCCTTTCTGTATGTCTGCTTTGTTGCCTCTTTCTCTTCAACCATTCTTGACCCCTTGCCTTCAAACTGACAAAGTAACAGCAGGGTATAGTGGTTAACGTCCTGCTATGGGAGTCAGACAGGAGCTTTGCAATGACTTATCCAGTGGCCTCGAGCATGTCATTGAGGCTGTACGTACAGTAGTTCCTGTAGTTGGCTGGGTCTGTCTTAATATAAAGTGAACATGGATCTCAGATAATTATTTCCATAATTAAACAGCCTCCATGATTTCCCCCGTACACATAATTCTTTTCTGAATTATAAATCAGGAAGACTTTCCAAGTTTATCTTCCAACACAACTCTTATGCTGCCCTGATTCTTCTGGAAATGGATTGGATAAACACATTCACTTGAATGTATAAGGATTTGCTGATTTATGTATTACTTATCCCAGGGTTTTATGCCTTGTTTAAAGGGACAACTTGAGAGTGCTTTCCAAAAATCTTCAGAATGAAATGTCAGACCCCAAAGGAAAGGCTGAGACAAGGCAGATATTTGGGGACATCACGGACCTGGGCAGCACTCTTCAAATTACTCTTTATAGGTATTATTCTACTCTAGATATTCCTGAGGATGTCATTCACTTGAACATAAAATGATATTTCATTGAAATATCCAGATAATTGCCTTGCTTTCTGCATTACTCAGGATAGTCAAAGTTATGCTTTGGAACAAGCAATCCCCAAAATGCCAGTGGCTTGAAACTACACAGGCTTATCTTTTGCTCATGTGACATATCCATCTCAGAGCAGCAAACAGGCTCTGTTCGTTTTAATTACTCTAGTCCTCCAGGCTCCACCATATCAAACACTCCTAGTTGCCATGCCAGAGAGAAAAGATGCTCTGAAGAATCTCATACTCCCATTTAAATACTCTGATTCACTTGACTTGTTCATTGGCCAGATAGAAACATGGCCCCACCCAACCACAAGGGAGGTAGGAGGTACCATATGCTAGAAGGAATGAAAATTTTATTTGATTAGTAGCACAAATGACTGTCCTGCATTCTAATAATTTTCCTCTATAGGACATTCCCAGAATATAATAAAAGCAGACATTTCAGTGGTATTTACTAAGAGTCAGGTAATATTTTAACCATTTTATGTGTATCATATCTCATTTAATCTTCATGACAACGCTTTTGTTATTCCCATTTTAAAGATAAGAAAACTGAGGCATAAGGGATTTAATAGTAGTTTGTCTAAGATCTCACAGCAGCCTGGGATTTGATGCCAGGCATTGGAGTCAATGCTTTTAACCATAAAAACATGTCCTATATCTGGATTATTTATAAATAATGATGGTTTTATTGAGACACGATTAATTATTGACACATTTGCCAGGGAAATTCTGAGTTTATAGGCATATCAGAGGTGTAAAATCTAACTAGTTTATAGGCATATCAGAGGTGTAAAATCTACAAAAATAGAAGTAGCCCAATTTTGAGAGCATTTATTACAGGAGGCATTTTTCTATTTTGGTATGTTTTGGAATTTCAGTGCATGACTAGTATCCCAATGGCAAGCTCTAATTTAGACTGATTTGTTTGGGAGAAATAAATGATAACTTATTTATAGAGATTAACATGCAATCTGACTTTATAACATGTTTACCTAAAAATTAATGAAGGTAGCATGTAGGGCTATTAACTTTTAATGATGAGAAATAATGAGGATGCAAACACAGCTGAGAAAATCTTGCTGTGGTGGAGGAGGGTCCCCCAACAATGTTGCAAGCCTGGTACATCAGTCCAGGGTGAGGGGTGATGAACAGCAGGACCTGACCCTGGTTGACTTAAGCAGGAGATGGATTTATTGACTGGCATCTGTGTAGCTGACAGAGCTGCTGGGAATGCTGGAGAACCTGCCCCAGAAAAGAGGCGGAACAAATTGGAGATGGGCTCCAAGAAATTCAGCCGGTATCATGAGCACCAGTCCTGTAAGGGCATCATGGCCACCGATGCTGAGCATTGGATGCTGCGACTTGTCCTGCTGGCACTGATGCCACTGCTACATCTGGAAGCTATGCATCGCTGCTGCCGTCAGAGCCACCAGAATGGATTCTCCTCTCTCTCTGCTTCCTTGTGCCACTAGTAACTCATTCTAAGTCCCAAGTGGCTTCAGCTGTTTGGCCATATCTAGGTCAGGTGCCATGTTCTAGTTGCCAGAGAGACTGGGAAAGTGAGTCCCCTTTAAGTTTTGCGGAGCATAGGCTCGGGACGCGCAGGCTCAGCGGCCATGGCTCACGGGCCCAGCCACTCCGCGGCATGTGGGATCTTCCCAGACCGGGGCACGAACCCGCGTCCCCTGCATCGGCAGGCGGACTCTCAACCACTGCGCCGCCAGGGAAGCCCCCCTTTAAGTTTTATAGCGGGCGGTGGGCTCTTTCTTCTTCATATGTGAGGCATTTTCCAAACATAGGAAGGGAGTGCTGAGCAGCCAGTAGAAAAAAAAAAAAAAGACAAATGTCCTCTATAACTGGTTGGGTATTGTTTAAATGATTAATCAGGAAAATGTATCCTTGTTCCTTTGTCTACTTTGTTGTTTTCTTTCATAGAGATTTGTATCCAAAAGACTTTTAATTTATTCATTTATTTATTTAGCTAAAAATAATTTCCTATAACATGTGAAACCTTATTCTAGGTGCTGAGAGAGTTACAAAAACAAAAAAGATACAGACCTAAGTTTCCATTGCTCAGGTTGAGTTGGGGAGGGGTAAGGAAGTGGAATGTAATTCAGAAGATGGAGAGAGAGTTCATAGAAGCAGACAAGGAAAGACTTCGAGGGCAAAGGGCATTTAAGCTGAAAATCAGACATGCAGAGATGGGAGGACAAACATTTCACATGGAGGAAAAGATAAAAAAGATAGTGTGGCTATATTTGGGGAACAATAAGTTATTTGACTGCTGGTCTTAGAGGTAAGGCGGGAAAGGTAAATCAGGCCTCGATCATGGATGTTTTTGAATGATTGGCTGGGAATTTTGAGTTTTAGTTCATAAGTACTAGGGAGCTATTAAGTGATTTTGAGCAGAGTGACAGTAATCTAACTGTGATTTAGGAAAATCAACTATCAATAATATATAGGATAGACCATAAAGGAAACCAGAGTCAGAGAAATTATTTAAGAAATCGAATAACCCAGGACAAAGATATGAAGGCCCTAAAAGAAGATGATAGCATTGAGAATAAAGAGAAGGGAATGGATGTAAGAAATATTACACATACTGTAGTTAAGGAAATGATTTTTTTATATATAGTCACTGTAATGAGAAAGAGATTCCTATTAAAGACCAATCATAGCCAGTCAGAGGAAGAGAGGAGAGAGGTGGGGAGGGAGAGGGAGAGGGGGAGAGGGGGAGAGGGGGAGAGGGGGAGAGGGGGAGAGGAGGAGGGGGGGGGAGGGGGAGAGGAGGAGAGGAGGAGGGGGGGGAGGGGGAGAGGGGAGAAGGGGAGAGAGGGAGAGGAGCAAACTGGACCAGGCCTTTCCTGAGCACCACTCTAGGATGCTACCATCACCTTTTTGGACCCTGCTATCAGTGACTTGTTTCGTTAGTTCTTCTGAAGTAAGATTGGGATTCATTTTTTAAAAAAAAACGTTAACACACTCTACCATTTTTGACAGTCGATCATATGCCAAATATTTTTCAGGCTTCATTCCCAATCTTCATCACAACCTTAAGAGGCAAGTACTGGTATCACTTTAAGTATGAAGAAACTGGGGATTAAAGATGTAATAGGCAGAGCTAACATTCAAACTCAAGTCTTCCCACCAATAGCCTATGATTTTTCTGCTCTTTTTTTTTTTTTTTTGGCTGTTTAAGAACTGACTCAAGTTTATATATGTGTGTATATATATATATATATATATATATATATATATATATATTTATTTATTTATTTATTTATTTTTTGCGGTACGCGGGCCTATCACTGTTGTGGCCTCTCCCGTTGCGGAGCACAGGCTCCGGACACGCAGGCTCAGTGGCCATGGCTCACGGGCCCAGCCGCTCCGCGGCATGTGCAATCTTCCCGGACCGGGGCACGAACCCGTGTCCCCTGCATCGGCAGGTGGACTCTCAACCACTGCGCCACCAGGGAAGCCCTCAAGTTTATATTTTTATCTTAAAAGTTCTCTACAACTGAGTAATCCTGTTCTTTTTTCCTGCTCTTTATGCAGCCTTTCAATGAACTTAAAAAAGAAAAAAATAAATATATAAGAGAAAAACTTAGGAGAAAAGGAAGCAAAATAAGAAACGCACACATGGATGACTTTCAGAATCCAGATTTGTCCACCCTAAATTAACAAAATTCTGCTACAGTTTAGCTTAGCTGCTAAATGAGCTTATCAGAAAGAACCTACCTAATTACTCTCCTCCTCAGTGTAACCATGTCTAGACCACCTGATTCTTACAATCATTCATTGTTCTTCTTTGAGCATTCCTCCTTTCTGGCAAGGTGTGGTCAGTAGGAAGTTCAGTGTATTGACCATTCCTGGCCAATAAACCAGTGAAACCTCAGACACTTTCCCTTGGGAACAGTCAAGGGACATTTCTTAGAGACCAATACAATCAAATGGAGGTAAAAGCATGAGAAACCCCCCTGAATGAAACAGAGAAGGGCCACTGAAGTGTGGGTGGGATGGGGGAATGGGGGCTGGTGCTGGCTGGGTCGTTAGAGATCTAGCAGTGAGACCTGTCCTAGAGCCTTCTTCCCCTGCTAGTTTCTGTCCAAGGTGCTGCTGCTAATGTAGGTAGTATCGATACACTGTAGTACAGTGTGGGTAGAACCATGAGATCCGAGACAGAAGGACATTAGCGAGCATGGCACGTTCAGATCATTCAGGATATAGCACTGTTAGTACTGGTGGAATCCATGTAGGGACTGCTACTACCATGGTCTTTACTCTCCAGGAGAATGACTAGGACAGGCTTTGCAGATCTAAAACAAGTTTCTTAATTAAGTTGGTCTGTCTATTTGCCAGCCTTTGGGTTCCTGAGAAGATAATCATCTGTGCCACTTCTGTCTCTTCTACTAGGTCTCAGCCCCTTGGTTGCTGACAGTGTGCAAGTTTACAGACTTCAGGGCTCCACAACTTTATCCACCATCTGCCACTTTCACACGATTAGTTTTGCCCTTTCTCTCTGATTTTAATCATTCCAGTTTACAAAGTTCTTTACTACTCATGTCTTTTATTATTCAATCAACCAACCACCAAATGCTTACTAATGTTCCTAGTGTCCCTAACACAGTGTGCTAGATGCCTGCAGGGAACATGCAAAAAACCCACGGTGGCTCTTTTCCAGGTTGGGCTGCCCTTTGCCTCCTTTTTGCCATGGCTTTCCTGTCACCTTCCACCTGGTTAGTACATTTAGAGTTACTATCTTGTCTCAACTTTTGGACAAGTTGTGTTTAAAGTGTTACAGGATAATAAAGATAAAAGTTTTAACAACTTGGAAAGGAAGCTAAACTGGTATGGAAAAACATGAACTGAATGGCTGGAACAGTGCTGTTATTTTTAATGCTTCCTACCATCGAGTGGCTCCTTTTGTTGAGAAATGTATTAAGTATTTCTTGGGTTGCTTGTACTTTTCACATGAATCATTTATGTTTTTGTTTGCTGAGTCGAGGGGTACAGTTGGCTTACTAAATTCTTCATGTTGCATCTTCTTTACAAGAAAGAAACTATACTGAGATACTGTAACTTAAAATCACATTCCCTGCAATTTGATGCAGAGAATGCATTATTTGAAATGAAACAAAATCCCAATTTTTTGACATCTTACTATTTCATGTTTCTTCTTAGATGTTCAAACCCAAAGCAAGCCTCACAAAACCAGAAACCTTTTTTCTACTGATTTGTCATTTTCACTGTCAATAGAACTAGAGTCTTATTATTACAGAGGACTTTGCTATTAAAAAGTATGATGATGTATCAAATATTTAACACTACCTTAGGGAAAATTTCAAAAACACAGAGTGGGGGTCTCTTTGTTAATCTGTTAATGTAGAGCTATAGACTGAGAGTTGTTAGTCTTATACAGTCAGTATTATAATCTTTAGAAACAAAACAAGCCCCTGCATAGCAGAGAGCAAAGTAAATTATTCAGAATCTTTACACAACGAGGTATGTTAAAAATCCTTCTGTATTCTGGGAGGTGGTCCTAAACATTTGCAATGCCTGATTACTTCCAGAAGTGGAAAGAAAGTGACGCATACCAAAACCAAGTTCAAATTCTCCAGGGACATATGGGCTTCCAGCAAAGCAACACCTTTTCTAACCACTTTATGGGCTCTTTGTGGCTTATACCCTGAGCAACAAACCATAGGAAACTAATGGTGTTTTAAATGGAAAACAGCAGTTCATTAGGACTGGTTAATAGGTTCTTGGCAAAATTTCAACTTGATGGGTATGCAAGTGTATCTGTGTGTGCTCAGCAAGGCCTGTCCAGAGCTTTCTAATGGTGTCACTCAGTACTATAAATTTACTTTGACAGCTAGTAAACAGATAAGTGTGTCCTGGGAACAGGGAATGTGGAGCCTGCAGCAGTTTCCAAAAGAGGCAGGGCAAATAGAGCCAGGCACCTATTAACACAGCAAACACTGAACTTTTCTGCTTCTCCATTCTTTAATGGAATGTTAGTAACATAGCAAAACATGATGCAAAACCTTCATTTTTAAAAATCCTTAACTGATAGACTCTAGTTAGGAATTTAGGATTAGAACTAAATTATTAAAATGTACATTTCCAGGGAAATAACCGATGGCCAAGCAATATTTCAAGGATATTAGCTTCGTTGCTCTGTGTTAGATCAGTATTTCTGTTGGCTACAGCTGACTTGGTAGAAGATTCATGTAACAAGCAGACAGCCATCTAATTTAATTCTACCAGCCTTAGGAAACTGCAGTAGGAGATGTTTGTATTTCATTGTTTGCTGAGGAAGCTTGACCTTACTAAGCAGATTGCTAAGTATTGTAAAATGGTGTGTTTATGAAATTGCCGTATATGTGGGAAATTACTATAGGTGTTTACCCCATAGAGAATACTGTAGCTTTCTGCTTTCTTTTGGGCAGTCAGAATAATACGGCTCACACCAGAGAATATTTTTTTTTTTTCTAATCCTTACAAAAGGTTCATTGGAAGAAAGAACCAGGTTTTAATGTCAATGAGTGGAAGTAGCTTGAGCCTTGAAAATTTTTGGAGCAGAGAAAATGGAAGGAAGTTTTTGTTTTTTAATTTAAAAATTTTTTAAATTAATTAATTTATTTTTAGTGCGAAAAGGCAGCAGGAAGGGAAGAGAGCTGGTTTCTGTTTAGTCCAAGTCTATAGCAGAAAGCTCTTTCTAATGGAAAGAGCACTAGACCTAGAGTCAAAATGTGGGACCAAGTTCCAGTTTGGTAGTTTGATCATCTTGCTTCATGGTGAGATCCACGTCACCCTTGCCAGCAAATGGAACAAATAAGGCCTCCCTCACATGCTCAAAGTGGTATACAACTGCTAAGTGTTCTAATAGCTTCATAACATATAAAACTTACTGCACACTCAAAATCTCTGTTTCCAACTCTCCTATTTCTGTTACTGACATCAACATCCCTCCCCACCCCACCGCCAAAGCAGCTCTAATCACTACTGCTGTGTGTAGTATCAGTTGATTTGGGATACTGATTCTTTGACTAAAGTTTCCTTTCTAAGTTTTTATCTACACAAATATTTTGACGCGAAACAAAGTGAGCTTGTCAAAAGGTAACTGTGTTTTCACTTGTTTGTTGCACACCTATTCACTAAAGACCTACTAAGTGCAAAACAATGTGCTCTGCACTCTGGGCAGCTGACCGAGGACATGAATAAGGCTCTCTTCTGTCCCTCAGTGAGCTGACAGCCTAGTGAAGGTTCAGATGTGTCCATACCTAACCCTGATACAAAGCATAGCTCTTAGAATTGTTGGGTCACTCTAACATGGAAACAGCTTATAGCAGTATCCACTCCAGAAAGGGCATTCACTTTTCCACTTGTCGAAATTTTACATCACATCACTCTGGGTAAAGAGCCCAGCCCCCTATTTAACACACACACACACACACACACACACACACACACACACACACTTTAAATTCTCTTTTGCCAAATATTTTATTGAATACCTGAGAAGGTCATAGAATATGACCATGCTGTTCAGTCACATCTTCTTGATCATATCTTCTTGAATAAGCAGTTCCGTGACAATCCTTAATGTATGCACCCCACTTCAAATGGCCCACCAAAGTGCTTTTTTTTTTCCCCAAAACAAATAACACTGTTCTGAAGAGGAATTCTGGCACATAAAATTTTCGCCTTCTTACCCCACAAGATTTTATGAGTTGTAGACAAAGTTTGCCTAACAAAAGCTTTTTTATACCTCTACATTTTTCTTTTTCCTATTATGTTTTTTTTTTTTTTTTTTTTTTTTTTTTTTTTTGCGGTACACGGGCCTCTCGCTGCTGTGGCCTCTCCCGCTGCGGAGCACAGGCTCCGGACGCGCAGACTCAGCGGCCATGGCTCACAGGCCTAGCCGCTCCGTGGCATGTGGGATCTCCCCGGACCGGGGCACGAGCCCGTGTCCCCTGCATTGGCAGGCAGACTCTCAACCACTGCGCCACCAGGGACGCCCACCTATTATGTTTTGACCACTCTTAGCAAGGCAGCAATGAACTAATGACAAATATGAAATGAATAGCCAGCAATTGGCCCTTCAAAAGCTATATGCAAAATGGTGATCTTAATGAAAGTAGAGGAAAGCCTTAGTAAATTTCTCAGACCACTAGGGCACCATTGAGAACAATAGTGAAACATTGTCTCTATGCAGTCAGCAAAATGAACCACAGCACACTACAGTGCTGTGGCTTCCTGTTGAAAGAAAAATTAAAATGAGAGAAATGACTGGGCTGTCATCTGTTAATCTTTTGCACATATGGTTAATGGTCTACATTAAAATCTCTAACCAATCTGTATACTTCTATATATAAAGAAGCAGCTCCTTCACTTCCTCCTCAAGTTTGCTGTCCATGGGCCAAATCGGATATCTTAAAGATGATGGTGGATGCGTTAAGCACCTATAGGGTCATGAGTCCTAAATTGGCTGTACATATTATTCTGTCTGTGCTAATTAAAATGATACAGAATGATTTTGTAATACATAGGTATATTTTTATACTAATAGCATATGGTTTCCATTTTAAAACTGTTTCATGGTAAATAATTGCTGTGTTTGGAAAGGATATTTGAAGTGCACCATACTGTATTTGAAAACAGTCCTGCAAGTAAAATAAAACAGTTTCCCTTCTAAAACAGTAAAATTATATTAAGTTCCAAAGAGATCATTTCCTAGATGTCCAAATGCTTGCTCTTCTCATTTTTGTGAAATCCATAAATTTAATCTGTAGCCATTATCAAGTACGGCTTACAATATGCAAGTGTCGGGTAAGAAACTCCTAAGGCTATGGTGTTTGGATACTCCAACTATGGACTGTAAAGTCTTCCACTTCACGGAGCGTGATAAATGAAAGCAAAGCATGAGAATAAAAATTTTAACCTAGAATATGCTTGCATTTTGTAGATTCCTTTATAAACTAGTCTGTACAATTATCAAGATATAGTTATTATTGAGAAAACAATGTGTTTAATTTATCAAAAAAAAGTATTTCCTTTGATTGAGTGAAGAAAACTGTACACACCTCAATAATCTGAAAACCTAGAGGCTCTAATCAGAGCATTCAGTCTAAGAAACTGAGGAACCTATATTGAAAAAATAGTCAATCACAGGATTTATATTTCTGTGAACAGCAGGTAGTTGTGCTTTCTTATTTATCTAACTTGACAATTTCTTTTAATTGAAGTGTTTAGACAATTTACTTTAATTACCAATAGAGTTGCTGTTTATTTTTATTTGTCTCATCTATTCTGTGTTCCATTTTCTTTTCTTTTTTTTTTTTTGCGGTACGCGAGCCTCTCACTGTTGTGGCCTCTCCCGTTGCGTAGCACAGGCTCCGGCCGCGCAGGCTCTGGCCGCGCAGGCTCAGCGGCCATGGCTCAGGGCCCAGCTACTCCGCAGCATGTGGGATCTTCCCGGACCGGGGCACGAACCCGTGTCCCCTGCATCAGCAGGTGGACTCTCAACCACTGCGCCACCAGGGAAGCCCCCATTTTCTTTTTTTTTCTTCTTTTTCTTTATTTTTAATTTTTAAATTGAAGTATAGTTGATTTACAATGTTGTGTAAGTTTCAACTGTACAGCAAAGTGATTTGTAAATAAGTTCTTTTGTATCATTTTTTTTAGATTTCATATATAAGTGGTATCATGTATTTGTCTTTCTCTGTCTGACTTACTTCACTTAGTGTGATAATCTCCAAATCCATTTATATTGCTGCAAATGGCATTATTTCATTCTATTTTATGGCTGAGTAATATTCCATTGTATATATATACTACATCTTCTTTATTCATCTGTCGATGGACATTTAGATTGCTTCCGTGTCTTGGCTATTGTAAATAGTGTTTCTATGAACATTGGGGTGTATGTATCTGTTTGAATTAGTTTTCATCTTTTCCAGATATATGCCCAGGCGTGGGATTGCTGGATCATATGGTAACTCTATTTTTAGTCTTTTAAGGAACCTCCATGCTGTTCTCCATAGTGGCTGCACCAATTTACATTCCCACCAACAGTGTAGGAGGGTTCCCTTTTCTCCACACCCTCTCCAGCATTTATTATTTGTAGACTTTTTAATGATGGCCGTTCTGACTGGTGTGAGGTGATACTTCATTGTAGTTTTGACTTGCATTTCTCTAATAATTAGTGATGTTGAGCATTTTTTAATGTGCTTGTTGGTCATCTGTATGTCTTCTTTGGAGAAGTGTCTATTTAGGTCTTCTGCCCATTTTGATTGGGTTGTGTGTTTTTTTGTTGTTGAGCTATAGAGGCTGTTTGTATATTTTGGAAATTAAGCCCCTGTTGGTCGCATCATTTGCAAATATTTTCTCCCATTCCGTAGGTTGTCTTTTTGTTTTGTTCATGGTTTCCTTTGTTGTGCAAAAGCTTTTCAGTTTAATTAGGCCCCATTTGTGTATTTTTGCTTTTATTTCCATTACTCTAGGAGACAGATTCAAAGAAATATTACTGCAATTTATGTCAAAGAGTGTTCTGCCTATGTTTTCCTCTAGGAGTTTTATAGTATCTAATCTTACACTTATGTCTTTAATCCATTTTGAGTTTATTTTTGTATACGATGTTAGAGAGTGTTCTAATTTCATTCTTCTACATGTAGCTGTCTAGTTTTTTCAGCACCACTTATTGAAGAGTCTTTCCTTCTTTTGACTGAGTATTTTTTTATTATTCCATTTTATCTCCACCAATGATTTAACACCCCTGATGTCTGCACCTTCTCCCCTCCCATGCCCTGTCGTAGGCCAGCACTCTAGTATATTTGCTATAGGTCCTCAAATATACACATGTGCAACCTTGTAAATGAGTTTTGCATGCTTGTATTTTTACATTACGCAAATGACATCTATAAGAATATTTTAATACGTTATATACTTTAATATACTTAAAGTGTATTTTAAAATACTTTAATATACTTAAGGTATATTTTTAAATACTTTAATATATTCCTTTGTTTTATTTTTTAGTGGTTGCTCTAGGGTTTACAGTATACATCTTTAACTTATGACAGTGTACCTTGAAATAATATTATACCGCTTCATGTATAATATAAGAATCTTATAGCAGAATGCTTCCATCACTCTCCTCCTGTCATTGGTATGATTATTGTCACTAATTTAAATTCCTTATGTGTTATAAATCTCACAATACACTGCTGTTATTTTTGCTTTAAACAGTCTATGATCAGCTGCAAAGATTAAAAATGAGAAACATATTTTTATATTTACCTGTATATATACATTTCTGTTGCTGTTCATTTCTTTGTGTAGATTCATCTTTTTATCTGACATAAGTTTACTTCTACCTTCTCTAGAACTTCCTCTAACATAACACACAGATCTGATAATGAAGTCTTTCACCTTTTTCTTGTCTGAAACAAGTATTTCAGCCTCATTTTGAAAGCTTTTCTTCTGGATATATAATTTCATGTTAACAGTACTGTTTTCCCCTTCAGCACTTTAAAGATGCCCTTCATTGTCTTAGATCTCTGATGAAACATCTACTGCCATTCATTCTCATCTTTCTTCCTGTGTACATATATTGTCTTTCTCTGGCTGCTTTTAAGCTTTTATTTTCTATTTTGTTGTTTCTCATCAATTTGATTATGATATTCCCTGGTGTGGTTTTCTTCATGTTTATTCTGCTTGTGGTTTGTTGAGATTCTGGCTCCGTGGGTTTATAATTTTCATCAAATTTGGAAAAATTTCATCCATTCTCTCTTTAAGTATTTTTCTGTTCCTTTCCACCTTTATGGAACTCTAATTATGTATGTATCAGACTGCTTGATATTGCGATATTTTTTATATTCTGCCCACAAATTTTAGGCCTCTCTGCCTTTTCACACTCTGATCTCAGTGAAATCACTGGGCTCTGTTTAGGTTTCCTTCTCTGAGCTGTGGCCCGAACCTGCTTCCAGGTGGTCATCAGGGGCAACCAAAAGCCTCACCTCGTTTATTTCCCTTCCCTCAGAGATCACAGTCCCATGCTCTGAAAACTGTTGTTTTATGATTTTTTGTTTTGTTTTCCTACTTATATATGGCAGGAAGGCGATTCACACAGCAGTTAATCCTTCATGAGCAAAAGTTCCCCCTGCTTTACTTTTAATCAATTCATAAAATTCTTTTAAATAACTGATCTTTTCATAATATGAATTAGAATATATGAATATCATGAAAAAATGTACTGCATTTAGGATCAAATCCTGAATGCTTTCTCTGGCTTAGAGGCCTTGCAGGCTCTGGCCCCTTTTTTCCATTGTAGGTACCTCTTTTACTACTCTTTCCTCCATTCAAACCCTCCAGTGGTACTGGTTAAATTCTTTTATTCCTCAGATCTACCATGCACGCTCTTGTCTTTGCCTGGCAGGCTTCTCCCAATCATTTCTTGAGTACCTTTTTGTCATCTTTTATACGTAGGCTTGAATGCCACTTACTGAGTGATTCTTTACCCAATCCCTCACCACCCATGTGGGTGAAAAAATTAGGTTTTCTTGTTATATTGTGTCATAGCATCTTCTTGTTTTCCTTCACAGCACTGAACATAATATGTAGTTATATTTTTATTTGTATGCTTATTTTTACTTGTCTATCTGTGTGGTAGACTGTAAGCTCCAAGAGGGCAATGACTCGCTATTTTGTACACCCTGTATCCTAGGCTCTGAGATATAGTAGGTTCTCAACAAATACTTGTTAACTGGCTGTTGTGCAACCTGTACAGTGAATTCTGCACCTTTTAGGCCATGGGATGACAAATAGGCATCATTATCAGGAAAATGTTCACTTCTAAGAAGGTACTTAAATGTCACAGCTCCTTTACTTTACTGTTATTTTAGTGTCAAGAAAATGGGTGTGAGGGGTTAAAGCAAAGGGAAATGTCACTTTTTGGTATTTCTGTGCTTCTGTACTTATCACTATTAGTTGCTGTAATCCTATGGTTTTAAAAGTATAGCACAGAAGATCTGCCATGAATATTCTGAAACATTTTCCCCCTTTCAAATAATGACTATTGCTTTTAGTTATTATAAGACATTCTAATTGTAGAAAATTTGGAGAGTAAAGAAAAGTTTCTAAAAGTTTCCTTGTTATCTCTTAGTCTCCTTTATTGGCTCATCACCCTCTTCCCATCCTTTTTGGTGTGGGATGAAGGTTTTAGCCTTGGCTTTCTTCCCTTCTCATTGGGATTCTTTCCTTAGCCCTTATTACCCTTGTGTGTAGCTTCTCTTTCAAATGTATATATACATATATATTTTTAAATTTTATTTTATTTATTTATTTTTGTTTGCGTTGGGTCTTTGTTGCTGTTTGAGGGCTTTCTCTAGTTGCAGCGAGCAGGGCTGCTCTTCGTTGCGGTGTGTGGGCTTCTCCCTGCGGTGGCTTCTCTTGTTGCAGAGCACGGGCTCTAGGCACGCGGGCTTCAGTAGTTGTGGCACACAGGCTCAGTAGTTGTGGCTCGTGGGCTCCAGAGCACAGGCTCAGCAGTTGTGGCGCACGGGCTTAGTTGCTCCGTGGCATGTGGGATCTTCCCGCCCCAGGGCTCGAACCCGTGTCCCCTGCATTGGCAGGCGGATTCTTAACCACTGCACCACCAGGGAAGTCCCTCAAATGTATATTTTTAATCCCAGTGTTTGTTCTGGGCTCCAGCCCCATGTATCCAATGCCAACATGACACCTCCATTTAGAGATCTGACCCATGTCCAGAAACAAATGCATCATCAGTCTTCTAGACTCATTCCATGTCTATCCTAGTGTCTGGTACAACCATCTACCTAGCCGTCCAATCCAGAAACCTGTACATTATCAAGAGCTCCTCTTTCCCCTTCCTTATAACCCTGATCAAATTCTATCACTTTAACCAATCAAATGACTTTGTGTCAGTCTATTTCTCTCCATCTCCACTGGCATTTTTTAGACTGAGCTACAACTCTCTCTCACCTAGAATACTACTCCAGTCTCCTGGCTGGTCTCCTTCATCATTCTTATTTCCTTCCTTTCATTCTGCACACTGCAGCCAGACTAATCTTTGAAAAATACACGTTTTCCCCTGTCTAGAGCTCTTCAGTGGTTTCCCACTGATGTCACAGTAAATATAAAAAATCCTAGTCTGCTAGGCCCTACATAAAGCCTTCCACCTATTGCTCCCATGTTTTCTCTTTTGCTCTTTTTCTTCTTTGCAATTATGCTAGACTTTTTAAAAATTAATTTTTATTGGAGTGTATTTGATTTACAGTGTTGTGTTAGTTTCTGCTGTACAGTACAGTGAATCAGTTATATATATAGATATATCCACTCTTTTTAGATTCTGTTCCCATATAGGTCATTACAGCGTATTGAGTAGAGTTCCCTGTGCTGTACAGTAGGTCCTCATTAGTTATCTATTTTATATATAGTAGTGTGTATATGTCAATCCCAATCTCCCAATTATTCCTCCCACCCCCTTTCTCCCTTGGTAACTCTAAGTTTGTTTTCTACATCTGTGACTGTTTCTGTTTTGTAAATAGGTTCATCTGTACCACTTTTTTAGATTCCACATATAAGAGATATCATATGATATTTGTCTTTCTCTGTCTGACTTCAATCAGTATGACAATCTCTAGGTCCATCCATGGTGCTGCAAACGGCATTATTTCATTCTTTTTTTATGGCTGAGTAATATTCCATTGTATGTATGTACCACATCTTCTTTATCCATTCCTCCATCAATGTACATTTAGGTTGCTACCATGTCCTGGGTATTATAAATAGTGTTGCAGTGAACATTGGGGCACATGTATCTAGACTTTTATCAGGTCTTATAATGTGCATGCTCTCTCTTTCCTTTTAGGCTTCGTATGTGCTGTTCCCTCAGCCTTAAACACTCATCCTCCTAAGCTTTGGTCTACTTAATTCCTGCCTATATTTTAACACTTAACACAAGGCTTCCTTGACTCTCAAACAGGTTTCCTTGTTTCATGCTTTTATATCACCTCATACCTCTTTTTTATGGCACCTCAACACAATAGTAAATTGATTATTAATTTTAAGTTAGTTGGTTATGTCCTTCTCTTACTAGAATGTGAGAGCAAGGCTTGTGCCTATCTTATTCTTTGTTAGCTCTGGTGCCTAGCACAGCCTTCTGAACAAAATAGGTACTCAGTAAATAGTTTTGGATGGAAAGATCCTTTGAAAAAAACTGCTGACGAAAGAATCAGGGTTCCCTTCTGATTGCTGGGCTCTGTTATCCATATTTAAAATGGGTGGCAATAGAGATTGAGCACAAAGGATACCCTAAACAACAGACAAGGGAAGAAAAGCAAGACTGGCCACATACAGCTGAAAGTTTAGGAGAGTACAACTTGCAGATTAGGTAGGATATCTGGGATTCTGTTTATCCCTAGCCATGTACGGCTTTTTGGCATGGGGTAACAGAGTATTCCCTGAATAAACCTGCCAACTTGATAATGGAAAAGAAATTAATAAAAAAATACCACTGGACATGGGTCACATTAACCCAGAGACCTGGCTAAGAGTAAAATTTGTAATTTGTGGGCAGTAGATTTTATTGTGGGCTATTCTGCAGCGTTCAGGACAGGAAGAAACTGTCCCAGATAACCCACGCTTTGCAGGTTAAGTGTCTACAGTAGGGAGAAAGTTGAAGGACCTGAAAATTTTATAACCCAGTTGATCAATAAATACTTATTGAATATTTTATATGTGCCAGGTACTAGTGATTCCATGCTAATCTAGACAGACATTAAATAAATATACAAGATCTTGGATAACAGAAAAATTGATGTCAAATTTTATAACTATCATAATAGCCTAAGTACCAAATTAATTTTACTTATAATAAGGATATCAACGAAAGCTGTCTTGTGCTGGGTCTCTGGTCTGCTCAAGATTTATGAATGTACATAATATTATAAAAGGGGAAGAAGAAGACAGAATAACATACTCTAAAATGTATATGTTTGTGGATATGATGATTATCAGAATTGTTCATTTCTATGTTGATACCAGAGGAGAAACTGAAAAAACATTTCCTGCTTATGGCTTGTCTGATGGAAACTTCTATTTCAGGGATAGGAATAGATTTCACTCTAAATGCCAACTTTGATAATAGACTGTAGCTGCCTGGAATCCTGTGCTGAGAAGGATTCTGAGGCTGTGTCCAGGCTTAAGGTGTAGAACCCTGTGATTGAAATATTTGACATAAGCTGAGGGTATAGTTATGGAAGCTCTCATGTCATAAATTGGTTCTCCTTTTTCCCATATGGTAGCAGAACTTACCTTTTTTCTCCTCAGTAATTGAAATTGATTATTTATTTATTCAACAAACATTTGTAGAATGCTTAGATATGCCTGGCACTGTGCTACGCACTGGAACTACACGGATAAAAGGACATAACCCTTGCACTTAGAAGAACTTACAGTTAAATAAAACAAAATTACAATGTTATTGCATTAAAAAAATGTCATGTCTCTACGTTTGAGCAGTATTGTGAAGTGCTACATTTTCTATTTTTTTTCCTCATCAAATCCTACTGAATAAAATCTGCTCAATTTAATTAAATACTGAAGATAGGCTGAAAACTGTCATTCTCAACTCATTTGGAGTTCAAGATGAGAAATCTTGCACAATTCACAAATCACAGTGAATTGTCATCCAACAGAGAATATTTTTATCAAAGGATATAGGCTACCCTGAACTAACAGTTGTATTTTGGCACAAATTCTAAACCTCCATGGCAACAACAACAAGAAGAAAGTATATCATTGTGGTGTGGTAGCTGTTCAGAATAAATATGGAAGAATATCACAGAAAAAAAGTCCTATTATAGTGTATCTGTGCATATATAATAACCTCTGTCTACTTCTTTGTCTTTATTTTCCTTTTCCTCTCCTTCCCCCCATTGTCGTCCCTGCCAGGTCATACCTGAGTTTTCTTGTTTTTCATTGGGGATCATCCTTCTTTTCCCTTTGTATGTGATGATTGGATTCTGTTATGGGTCAATGACTGTGAAAGAGACAAGCCCTCACGTTCTCCTTTTGTGACTGTTTAATTGTTTCTTATCTTCAATCATCACATACTTGGTAGCTCATGCTTATTCAGCTTGCACCCCTTTTCTTCGCTTTGTCCACTACTTGCACTGAAGTACTGCAATTGTCTTGCTTCTGACGTTTTCGGGGGGCGGGGGGGATATAATTGCACAGTCTCCAAAGGCAGATGAATCTATGTGAAGTGATCTTTAGACTAACCTTCAAATGTCTCTTGAAGGTTGGGAAATTGACTAGTATCATGGCACCAGAAGCATTTTCCTAACCTACTTTATGAGCCATATTTAACTCTAACTGCTTCATTACACTTGAGATCCCCTTCCTCTTCAACTCCTTTTAATAAAGATGCTTAAGGTAATGGAATGGAATGAGTTAGGATTGTTGAATACCATTTCTTTATCTAATTTGCTGTCTTGTCTCATGGACCTGGGTAAAACTCTGACATTGACTATGCTTCTGGCATTCAAAAATGGGATACACCATTATGCCAGTAGTCCAATTTGGATCCCCAAAGTTACTAACTTCTGTGCTCTGTACTTCAAACATCTCACTTCCCCATGTCTTTTTTATTTTTAATTTAATTAATTTTTTTTTTTTTCATTTTTGGCTGCGTTGGTCTTCATTGCTGTGCACGGGCTTTCTCTAGCTGCAGTGAGCGGGGGCTACTCTGTTGCAGTGCGTGGGCTTCTCATCGTGGTGACTTCTCTTGTTGTGGAGCGTAGTCTCTAGGCGCACGGCCTTCAGTAGTTGTAGCACGCGGGCTCAGTAGTTGCAGTGCGTGGGCTCTAGGGCCCACAGGTTTCAGTAGTTGTGGTGCACGGGCTCCGTAGTTGTGGCGCACGGGCTTAGTTGCTCCGTGGCATGTGGGATCCTCCCAGACTAGGGATCGAACCCGTGTCCCCTACATTGGCAGGCGGACTCTTAACCACTGCGCCACCAGGGAAGTCCCCCTATGTCTTATAATGGTAACATCCTCACGTCCTGTCACTGCCTCAAGAATATGGTAAAATTCTCATTTTTGCTGGACTGCAAACTATTCAGGGGGTGGAGACAGGGCCTTGCTATTTCTTTGTGACCCTAATGCCACACTACTAGCACAGAGCAGTTGATCAAGAAGTTTTGGTTGAATGAATAAAAACAATGCAAAGCTATTTTAATTTTAAATAGTATAAATGTAACAAGCAACATTTCTACAACCTCCCTCTCCCAAAACACAGTGCAGAAATTTGCAAAATCAGTGATGATTCTCAAGTTTGTGAGAATCATTTTCAAGTTTGTGATTCTACATGCTGTTGTTAGATTCTGTCTTCTACCCAATTTCTACTTTTCCTTCTCTTACCTGCCCCATCACACAGCATTATGACGTGTTATACAGGCTGATATGAAAAGAGATTGCACCTTTCCTCATTCAAAGGATAGTGCTGATCTGGACAAAGGAGGTGAATCCTAGAAGCGTGGATTTACGTAGGATGACATTGCTTGAGATGATATCACAGAGATCTTTTTCATTCAATGAGCCCTTGTTTTTTGGGGGGAGGGGCACAAAGGGTTTTTTTTTTTTAATCACAGATGAAAAGAGACAATAGCATAAGTTGGGAAACATGACTTGCTTTGTAAATAGGCAATTAATTGCATAAAGAATTCAGAAATGGCATCATTACTGCCAAACCTATTCTTTTATTTACCTCCCCTTGTCTGCTGTGCATTACCTGGATGCCACAATTTCTGCAAGGAATTTGTACTTTACGTTTCTCTTTTTGGGGACATCTTTTAAAATGTAGTTAGTATAAATATGGGTAGATTACCCAGTTTCTTTCTAAGACATGTAGCATAACACTAATTCACGCTACAGCATTAAAGACATCTGTTAAGAGAGGGTTTTAAAGTGGGACACATTATATCTGAATATTTGGAATAAGGATGAGTTAATTGAGAGCACTGAGAGAGAGGAAGTGGTGGAAAAAAGTGAGTTCAAGAGTCCTGGAAAGTGTATGCATGTATGCATGTATTTACATGGAGGAGGATGTTCATCATAGTGGCAAAAGCTGGGAGAGAATCAAGTGGGTAAACACTGAAACAGCCTTGGGCCAAAGCTGCCTGGGGTATGATTATTAAAGGAGTGTTTGGAGACTCCTGCTATACATGAATATCAGTGACCATCTATTGTGCTCTTGGGGATTTGGAAGGGATACCAGTGGGTATATTCTGAGGTGCACATGTTTTCCTCATAGTTCATGCTATTTCAAAAAATACCAGTGATTTTAAAATTAATCTTTTCTTTATCAATTGTCTCTTCTTTTCATCCACCTATTTTATTTTCATGTGGCAGCATCTGTCAGAGCTCCTGTGTTCTATAAGGAAGGGTGTGAACATTCATTCACCGAGTATCTATTATGTGACAGACACTGTGGTGAACATTTTAGTATCATGTCACCTACTCCTGGCAACAACCCTGTGATGGAGCTCCCTCCCATTTTACAGATGAAGCAGACACAGCATACTTGCCCCATGCCATAGAAGAAGTGGGGGGCAGTGCTGGGCCAGGTCTCTCTTGACCCCATCGTGCCATGCAGAAAGCAGAACTTTATCTCATCTGTTTAAAATGTATTTTTGGGGCGGGGGGCTATGAATTTGCAAACCTTCTACATTCCATAAAAACACCATTTCTAATTTCTAAAATGTAGTGATCATCTTTCTTCTCCCTTGCAACCATTCTGTAGCCTTTGATTTCATAGACTTGGGTCATCTCTACCTTCATCTTTTTTTTCTCTCTGTGTGAAGCTTTTTATGTATGGACTACATTTTCTGGCCCTTTTTTCTTTTTTTTTTTTTTTTAACTTTCTCTGGGCTTTCCCTAACTCCATTACGTTTTTCTTTAAATTATGGCTACTAGAACTGTAAAAAAAAAAAGGTTACTGATGCATGGGATGATGATTTTTGTTTTGTTCCAGTACCTGACCCTGATGCCCAGAATACTGTTACCTTTTTGGACTCAGCAGCAGTTCTTTTTTTTTTTTTCTTTTTGCGGTACGCGGGCCTCTCACCGTTGTGGCCTCTCCCGTTGCGGAACATAGGCTCCGGGTGTGCAGGCCTAGTGGCCATGGCTCACGGGCCTAGCCGCTCCACGGCATGTGGGATCTTCCCAGACCAGGGCACGAACCCGTGTCCCCTGCATCGGCAGGCGGACTCTCAACCACTGCGCCACCAGGGAAGCCCAGCAGTTCTTCTTTTGAAAAACATAAAAGGTTACAGATGATACCCAGCAACCTCAGGTCCATCTCAGACCTCAGTTGCTTGAGCATATATTTCTACAAGGCCATCTAGGTGGGGAACAGTCACGTGTGTCCATTTGCCCTCCCGTACTGCCTGTCCAGCCCCAGCTCCTGTCGCTCAGCTCCTCACCCAGTGTCCTCTGGCCATGCTGGCCTTGTTTTAGTTCCTCATAGTTGCCAAGTTCCTGCCTATCATAGGCTCTTTGCCCACGCTGTGCCCTTTGCCAAGACTGCCAACCATCATGCCAGCTTACTCATCTTTTAAATTTTCAATTAGATATTGTCCTCACACCTTGTACTTCTCCTTCATAGCATCTCTGATATCACATTTGCAAGTAAATAATTATTGGTGGGTTTATTTGGTTAAGGTCTATCATCCTGAAGCATTATGAACAACTCTAAGGGGGCAGGGATTCCCTTGGTCACCTATGTAGCCTCAGTGCCCAGTATAGTATTTGATACCCAGTAAGAGGTTGATAAATGCTTGCTAGTAAATGAATGAATTAAGGAAGGAAGAAATTAATAAGCCTGTGGATGTAGTTGTGCCCAGACCTTGGGTCCTGTTCTCTCCTTCAGCAAGGAGTTTATAACCAGCCTCTTGTTCAGATGGTGTAGGCTTAGCATCACATCTGTCTTGGGCTTGCAGACTGCCAGGTCTGCATAGCAGGGTTCAGAGAAGGCAGGAGAGAATGAAATCGGCTACAGAGGCTGGCTCCATCTGGGCAGCTGCCTGGTCCCTTGCAGTATACTGGGCGTGCTACGCTCAGGCACAGTTGGGTGAGCAACGGCGGCCAGAGCATGTCCGATTTGGCAGGAAGGGCACAGCAGTGGCAATTCCAGCCACCAGAAGCTGTTGGAATTTCAGATAAATGGCAGCATTGTGGCTCTGAGTGTTCCCTCTGTTCAGACATATCCAAGCTGGGGAGTTGGAGTACTGTGAACAAGAGTCAGTCTTCGGGGCTGGCAGGAGTGAAGCAGGACCTCAGGGTCAAAGCCAGGAGGTGAGCTCAGGAAACAAAATGGAGCTCTGGGCAAAGCAACTAAGGCAGAAGCCCGGGCTTTCCCACTGAATGGGCCCATCATGGTGGGTGAGCACAGGCAGCTAACAGGAATGCTAACACAGATCAAAGGTTTCATGAGTGCTGGGACTCGTCCCTGGCACCTGGAGCCTAAGGGATGGACAGAAGTTAGGGTCCTACTGAAAAATGTCAACCATTGTGTTTAATTCCTGAGTATTCTACAAACGAGTTGTGTGTTACGGGTACTGAAAAATGGGCTCTGTGGGAAGGACCATGCACTTCTATTTCAATAGCTCATTCTTTTAATTAAGATAATTTTTATTACTATAAAAACTATAAAAAGCACCATATTCTAATCACAAACTTTATCATGTGTCCTTGTACTTTTTTACAAGAGTGAGATTTTGCTTTATATGCTTTTTGCTACCTGCTTTTTTCAATTAACAATTCTGACTTTTTCAGTTCAACAATGTTAATTTTATCTATTTTTCATTCTACATTCAGATTTCCCCAGCTATTCCCCCCGCAAAACGTCTTTACAGCATTCTGTCCAAACCAGGATCTAATCCAGGGCCAAGCCTTGCATCTGGTGGTTTATGTCCCTCAAGTCTCTTCTAATTGACACAGTTCCCTTTTCTCCTAATACTGACCTGTTGTCCTGCGGAATATCTCACTTTCTGGATTTGTTTGGCTCCTTGCCAAGAATATAACTTACATTGTTTCTTTATCTCCTGTATTTCCCATAAAGTGTAGGTTAGGTTAAATCTAAATGATTGGTGGATTCCTATTAAACATTTTTGGGCCCGAATACATCCTAGGTATGCTGCATCACATCAGGAGAAACATAATATCTGGTTGACCCACCATTAGCGATGCTGAGCTTGAGTCTGGGATTAGGGTCCTGGTTCTTTTTAATAAGATTCTAGCAAGAACATGACTCTCTCACCAGTTTCCAACCTGGCTCCACTCATTGCTACTCCCTCCTCCACCCCTACCTCTAACCAATCCTCATCCCCCTAAACACCTTTCAAGCAAGAAAGGCAAAAGTGAATAAAGGTAGTAAAAGGCACAGCAACCAAACTAGAAATTTGAGTCTACTGGCTCCTGTCTCCAACCTCATACTGATTCTACTGCACTGGATACAAGTCAGCAGGCTGCATATCTGGGCGCTTATCTCACTCTAGATGCCAGTCTTCCCAGCTGTTGCCAGGGTCAGAATAACTTGGCTTCGGTGTCTGTACACACCACAAGGCAATCTGCATAAGATATGAATGTTCACACAAACAGCTTTTGAAAAAGACAAGCTCGCGCGGAAAGCTGGCTCAACCATCTTGTAAATTGATCACACCAAAAAAGGAACTTGGATTTTTTTACTCATTGTGCAAAATCTGGGAAGAAGGAGTCAAAATTATATTGTACAATATTCAGACTAGGAAATAGGAGACCTGCTTTATTTATTTTTAAACAATAAGACTATGCAAACTTGGTCAATTCCTTTTTTTTTTTTTTTTTTTTTTTTTTTTGCGGTACGCGGGCCTCTCACTGTTGTGGCCTCTCCTGTTGCTGGAGCACAGGCTCTGGACGCGCAGGCTCAGCGGCCATGGCTCACGGGCCCAGCCGCTCTGCGGCATGTGGGATCTTCCCAGACCGGGGCACAAACCCGTGTCCGCTGCATTGGCAGGCAGACTCTCAACCACTGCATCACCAGGGAAGCCCTGGTCAAGTCCTTTTAACGCTCTGAGTTTCCATATTCCTCATCTCTAAAATGCAGATAATAACACTTATAGTGTATAGTTGTGAGGATTTAACTATGTCTATAAAAGCACCCCTATTCCAGTGAGTACCCAGTTTCCTCCACCTCATCTGCTAGGGCTGAGATTGCTGATCTGCTTCCTGCCATGCCCAGCTGTGATCCTGGAGGGGCCTGGGCCTGCAGGTGGAGTTCATGAGTCATATTAGTATATTAGTTCATTAGGTGGGAGAGCTGGGAAAGATCAGAGTAGAAGACTCAAGGCGTGGGCTGACCACTGTTATTGTATGAGCTAGCATTTGATTAGAATGGTACACTGGTGGGCTTTTCAGAAGAACCATTGTGACGTGTGACTTTTTTAATCAAACCTCAGATTTTGTCGCTTTTTAGTATATTGGGGTATTAAAGACTAGTCTTGTCACTTAGGGCCCAGGAACAGGAATGAAGCAGCTAGTATTGGATCTTGACGTCTTATTCTCTCTCTCATGCACTAAGCCTGGCACACACATGCTATAGTCTAATAAAACCAGTGGGAGATGGCCATTCTCATGATATTTGGAAGCTTTATTTGGTTTTACAAATGGTAAATCTGAAACCTATATGTCGAATGAAAAAGCTGGGAAGTCAGATAATGCTTGTCATCCTGATGAATGTGGTCCTGCATTGCTATTTTTGAAGTAGGGAGGGGGAGAGGAATGTCATAAAAAAATTTTATGAATAATCTTGAATTTTGTGGTAAATTTGATAGTACTAGAGGCTAGTAGTTGTGCTGGTTACGAGTGGATTCTGGAGCCACACAGACCTAAGTTTGAATTCCAGATCCCCCCCTTGCTAGCTGTGTGACTCTAAGCAAAGATTAGACCGTAAGGTTCACATTGCCTCTGGGAGCCTCAACTTCTCATTTTTTTTGAGAAGCGAACTGGTTATTGTGACTATAGCAAGGGTTCTTGTGAGTCTTAAATTAGGTAATGTTCATGAAGCATGGCTTCGTGCCTAGTAAGTACTCAAAAATCGGTTGCTATTTTAATTATCATTATTATTATCTTTTCCAAGTGAACACAGTTTGTACATATTCACTTTCCCTGGACTCTTTATCACAACTCTGACTCTCAATGATTTATTATTGTTAGTCAAAGCTTAGACCAAGTGTGGTTATTTCTGCCCATCATGCCTATAGTGGGAATGTTTTTCAGTAGCTTTCCTTAATGGGTGGCAAGTCTGATAAAGCACCGAAGAACGGGGTATTCATAGAAAGCATTAATATTATTGTTGAACATATGTGTGGGATTATTTGAACCTTAAAGCCTTGGGTGCTATCATTGTTCACTATGGAGCTTGCTTCCTTTTTTTTCTTTCCTCCAAGTAACCCTGAATTTTACCTTCCAAATTGAATGGGCTGTGCTAATAGCTATCATGTGGAGCTTCTGTTAAAGCAAAAGGCCACACATAATGTGGTTAAAGTGCAGCTGCTGAATTTGAATTACATCTCTTTTCTCTAGTCTACAATGGCTATTCTGCATGTAGTTAAATATAGTTAATGCCTGTTAAGTTTCTCGAGACCAATGTGCCTTCTGAGGTCTAAGTAGTAACATAAAGTGAAAGTAAACAAAGTGCCTCATTTTTTGATGCCGAATTTTGCAAGACTGTGCATATATCATCTATTACATTGTACAAGGCATGGACAAAAATGGAAGAGTTAACAGCTTTATTCCCCTACCCCCAAACTCTTACCTCCAGCATTTTCATACAGTCTTTAAACAAAATTTTTTATTGAAATATAGATTTACAATGTTGTGTTAGTTTCATGTACAGGAAAGTGATTCTGTTAAATATATATATGTATATATGTATATTGTATATATATATATATATGTTCTTTTTCAGATTCTTTTCCGTTATAGGTTATTATAAGCATGCAGTTTTTTTTTACATTTCAAATGTTATCATTTATGATGCTTTATAGTAATGATTTAAAACTATTACCTATTTTATTTTATATCTAGTAGTTTGTACCTCTTAATTCCCTTCCTGCTTCCCCTATCCCCTCTGGTAACTGCTAGTATGTTCTCTGTATCTGTGAGTCTGTTTCTGTTTTGTCATATTCATTCGTTTTATTTTTTTGTGAAAACATACAGTATGTATCTTTCTCTGCATGCAGTTTTTTATTTTTAATTTAAGATTAAGTGTTCATTATCAGTGAATTCAGATATTCACCAGTCCAACTGACTTTGTTATTCTGTGCATTAAAGTTTAAGGACTAGGATTTTTAGGGCAGGGAGAAATGGGTATTGAGCTCCAGAGTCACCAACTCCTACAAATAAAGATGTGTTTGACCTTTGTGCTTTTTCTAGGAGAACTACCAGCCACTTACTTAGAGGGCAAGAACTGTAGTGAGTCATAGTCTGAGCGTTAAGTACTAAGTTAGTCTAAGAATGCTTTATGACAGTCTATCGATAACAAATACACGATTCTTTCAAACTCTAGGAACACCTAAGTATTTGGTTGATAAAGACTAATTGCTGATGAAGACTTTTTGGGTTCTTTCAAGTGGCTGATTTCTATCTCCTGAAGAGGTTCCCTCTCTTTACAGTTATAAAAGAACCCCCCAGGAAGAGCATCATATAGCTACTGACGCTTCATGACCCCACTTCATCCTATACATGTTGTTTTCTTCTGGTCCTTCCATCCCAGTTTGTGACCGACGCATGTGTCTTCTTTAAATCTCTTTTTCTGATAAAGATCTCCACCATCAGGCTTCTTGGATGTTTCGTGACACTGAGTATCTTACTCAGTCCTCTTTGTTTGGTGTCACCTGCCTTGGTCCTCAGTTAGCCCCTGATAGTTGAGTCTTGCTACTCCAAGTGTGGTCTGTGGACCAGCAGCCTGGGTATCACCTGGGAGCTTGCTAGAAATGCAGAGTCTCAAGCCCTGCCCCAGACTTACTGAACCAGAATCTGCATTTTCACAAGATTCCCAAGTGATTTATGCAAATGAAAGTTTGAGCAACCCTGGCTTCAAGAACTGTTCTTCCTTTATGCATTCTCATTGCCCCTGAGATGTGCAAGTAGGTACTTTTCTGCTGTGACCTCCTACATTACTTGGGTTCCAAATCCTCAAGTAAAAAAAATATCATGTATGTACTTTCCTACCTCTGTTCTCAAAGCCACATTTTGGACTCTTGTGTACTTTAATCTTACCTATGTAGATTCTACTGTTTATTACACTTATGTAGCATTTTATAGTTTTCAAAGTTCCTTCACACAGATTTTGTTAGTTGATCACATATGATCCTATAAAGAGGAAAGGTAGGTAATATAACCTTTTGAAGAGGCTTTTTTATAAATTTCCAGTTGTGATTTTTTTTTTAACCTTAGGGGTGAAAAATGTATCAGCAGATTTTTTTTTTTTTTCTCCTACCTTCCAAAAAAGCAGAAGCCAAGCCTTTTGGGGCTGTCAGAAGTCAGTGAGTTGTTCTGATTCAAAATGTATCATGGGGCTTCCCTGGTGGCGCAGTGGTGAGAGTCCACCTGCCGATGCTGGGGACACGGGTTCGTGCCCCGGTCCGGGAAGATCCCACATGCCGCGGAGCGGCTGGGCCCGTGAGCCATGGCCGCTGAGCCTGTGCATCCGGAGCCCGTGCTCCGCAACGGGAGAGGCCACAACAGTGAGAGGCCTGCGTACCGCAAAAAAAAAAAAAAAAAAAAAAAAAAGTATCATGATTCAAAACCATGTTTTACTGCTCAGTATGATGAAAGTTATATTTTCATTTATGTCTTACCTTCTTAATTAGGATAATGTAATTAGACCTATAATAAAATCTTCATCTTTCTGATAAGAATTTTGAGATAAATGAGCCAATGAAGAATAAGCCCCCCACTTCTGGTATCATAGCCTAAGGTGAGAGGGACCACTGAGTACTGCTTCTCCTTGAATGGACACGAGTCAAAGAAAAGGAAAAAGTCCAACATAAGATATTGAGACCTTGAGACCCTATGCAACTTTCATTCTCCCAGAGAAAATATGTATGGGCTGAAGCATGGCCTGGGAAGAACTGTTGGGTTTACATCCCCTGAAAGTGCATCTATACTGGGGGAAACACTCCCAGATCCTAAGAGTGTTACACCCAGAAGTTAGGGGTGAATGGGTAGATAGGCATTGCAGGCGGATTTGGCAAGTGGCACCATTTTTGTCTTCTCTTCATTCACTCAACATGTACACTCATTCTTAACCTTATGTTTAAGAAAGTGTAACTGTGATTGACAATGTGGGTGAGCTTGGAAGAATTGGGGTGTTGTTGAGGTTAGCCCATAGAAAACATTCTTCAACAGCATCCTGTTTCAAAGAAATTGAGACCTAAGAAACCCATGACTTGTGCCCATGTGCTCCATCCCCTCTGCATTTACGAAGAAGGGAAATCTTCACCCTCTCTGAGGTTAGTACCTCCTCAAGGACCTTGCTATGAAATCCTCCCGCCTCCCATCTAGAAACAAACATGCCTTAATATCGGCCACCTGAAGTTTTAAAAAAGCCTCCATTGACCACCCCCCCGCAATCATCTTCCAACTACCTCCCCATTTCTTTGCTTTCTCTCACAGAAAACTCCTCAAAAGCATTGGTTAAAGGCACTGACTCCACTTTCCTCCCTCCGAGCCTCTCATTAACCTTCACCAACTGGAATTATCTCTGCACTACTTCATAAAACAGCTTTTTACCCAAGTTTCCAAAAATTTCTATCTTGTTCCTCTAATGAAAAATTATCCTTTCTCACCTTATTCTCCTTTAGCAGCATTTAACACATGCAGCCACTCTCTCTTTTGAAATACTTTCTTCTTCTCCTTCCATGATGCCACACTCTCCTGATTCCTCCTGTCTCCTGATATCTCCTCCTCCTCTGCCCGTTTACTATCTGATTATTGGAGGGCCCCCAGGACACATTTTTTCTTTCTGTATTCTCCTAGGTGAGTTCATCGGGTCCCATAGTTCTAAAGCCCATGAATATGCTGTTAACTCCTACATTTTTATCTCTGATCCTGATTGCTTTGTCTTGCTCCAGACTTGCTGGTTCAACTTTACATCCCACCAAACCTGCTCTTGTCTCCCTATCTTCCCATCTCTAAGAAGGGCTCTAAACTCACCGTCTCCAGTGCATCACTTCATTCAAGCCACTGTCTGTTATCTACATACTTACAGTAGCCTCCCAACTGGTTTTTAAGCTTTAGCCATTGCCCTACTCTTGTCCATTCTCCACCGAAGAATATAACTACAACTTCTGTTCCTAGAATCAAGTAGTGAGCTGAGCAAATAACCAACTGCTATTAAAAATTTCAAAGCACAAATGCAGATGATTTAATATTACTTTTCTCTAAAAGGTTAATTTTTGCAGTTTTAAGGGTTACTACAATATTTGATTCTTCAGCCCAATTTTTTTTTTTTTTTTTGCTGTACGCGGGCCTCTCACTGTTGTGGCCTCTCCTGTTGCGGAGCACAGGCTCCGGACGTGCAGGCTCAGCGGCCATGGCTCACGGGAGCAGCCGCTCTGCGTCATGTGGGATCCTCCCGGACCGGGGCACGAACCTGTGTCCCCTGCATCGGCAGGCGGACTCTCAACCGCTGCATCACCAGGGAAGCCCTTCAACCCATTTTTTAATTAAAAAGGAAAAGGGAAAACAAATCTTTACTATATATAGATATATCTATATCTGTATGTATGTCTCTATCTATATACATACATATATATATAATATATCTTTAGCATTGTTAGTTTTATTTTTCACGATAATTTCTACCTAATCTAATTTTACTTGGGTCAAATTGTATTTTCTGTTAAATGTCCGCAGTGTCAAAATGCCTGGGTTAAAATGTTCTGCTGTACTTTTAATTCTTATTATTTTCTCAGTCAGGATATCAATGTTAGCTAGAGCTGTAGCAATGGAAAATTATTGCTAAAACAGGTCTGACTTCAAATAGAAATTCCAGAAAGCCTAGAGACATCTTGGAGGGAACAAATGTAAATTTAAGGGAAAAGGACACATTTCTTCTTCAGGCAAAACATGTTATATAAAGGTGACTTTGATTCCCTGGGAAAGAGCCCTTCCTTACCTTGGAACTTTTATTTCCCCTGGCAATCCAAGCTGGCTTCCTCTCTCTCCATAGCATTGAGTGCCTCTTGGCGCAAACTATTGCCATCAACTATTCCACATCTGTGTGAACAAGAGCCTTTGGAAGCAGGAACTGATTAAAATACGTAATTTCCTTACAGTATTAAATATGTCACCTTTTATTATAGTTTTTGATGGCTTGGCTTAAGTAACTGAAATGTATATATCTCTCATTATTAATTTTTGAAATGGTTTGGACTTTGCCTACCTACTCTTCCAAATTACATAGATAAAGTTGGCTTTTCTAGAATGGAGTTCACTTTATTTCCCAAATGTTTTTCTAGTTTTGGATTTTCTTGAGGATTAGGAAGGTCAAATGCTATGCACTGTTGAAAGCTATCTGAGTCTTTGGGGGTGTTGATGTGATAACGACAGCAATAAAATATTTTCATAGCACAATAAGTGTGTGTTGGACACTATTCTAATCGTTTTACGTATGGGAATTTACTTAATCTACCCAACTATTCTTTGAGGTTGGTTTTATTTTCCCCATTTTAAAGGTGAGAAAACTGAAGCATAGAGAGGATAAGTAACTTGCATAAACAAGCACAGTAAAGATCTGATACAAACTGCATAAAGTTTTCTATTTTAAAAAAGACTTTGTATCTTGCTTTTAACTAAAAACAAACTTTGGATTTCCCCACCTTAGGAAATGAAGCGAGCCTGTAATTTCCCACTGACATATCCTTGCTGCCCATAGATAGGTAGAGAATGAAGTCTGAAATATTTGCTAATAGTGGATTGATTCCTCTACTTGTTTGGTAGCTACCAAATCCAACAGAAAACTGAAGTGATTTCTCCACATCAGTCTGAGACCACAGTTCTGATTCTCTTTCCTGACAGACTTCTTAGTTTAGGTCTTCTCTGTAGCATGTTATTCCTATAACCAAAAAAACGGGTCATTATTATTAAGGAGTTTGTGAGGACAAAGTACATTCAGTCGAGATTTATTAAATGCTCAATCTCTTATTACTTAATTACATTTAGTTTAATTTTTAGACATTTAGTGTAGTTTTTAGACATTTAGTGTAATTTTAGTTACATTTTCCCTCCCATTCCTGCTTTTCTCTGTCTGACAGCACTGATTCCTCTCAATAGCCTCCCTCATTTCCACTCAGATCCCACATCAAAAATTCTCTTTCGGGTGGTAATCAGCTTCCTGTATGATTGCTGCAGAAAACCAACATTCTGAATTTTGGTTGAATGTTCTGTGTACAACCTGTATATCATAATCTCTAGTAGGGTTGCCCTGGTTTGAATTTTATTCCTTCTGTTCCCTCTCTACAGTTTATGAGACTGACTCTGGTTTCCCGGTGGTTCTCCATTCTCTCCACTTTGAATCAAAGCAGTCTAGGTAGGCTGTATTCTGTATTTTCTATCTCTTGATTTTTGGCAGTTGTAGGCATTTTTATTCAACAAGCATTTATTCAGGATCTATCATATGCCAGGTGTTTAGAGCCTGAAGGAGCCTTGAGGATCATCTTCAATCCCTTCCTTTTAGAGGTGAAGGGCTGAAGTTCAGAGGTGTTAAAGGACTTGCCCCAGATAGTTAGTGCTGGGCCAGTATTAGACCCAGATCTTAGAATCTGTGCTCTTTCAACACCATGCTTTTCTGCCCTTACACTTTAAAAAAAATACATTTATTTATTTATTTATGGCTGCATTGGGTCTTCGTAGCTGCTCACGGGCTTTCTCTAGTTGTGGCGAGTGGGGGCTAGTGTTTGTTGCGATGCGTGGGCTTCTCATTGCAGTGGCTTCTCTTGTTGTGGAACACGGGCTCTAGGTGTGCGGGCTCAGTAGTTGTAGCTCTCAGGCTCTAGAGCGCAGGCTCAGTAGTTGTGGCATGCGGGTTTAGTTGCTCTGCGGCATGTGGAGTCTTCCCGGACCAGGGCTCGAACCCGTGTCCCCTGCATTGGCAGGCGGATTCTTAACCACTGCGTTACCAGGGAAGTCCTGCGGTTGTACCTAGACTTCCATAATATTCTTAAATTTCCCCTAAAAACTTACAAATGTTAACAAGTGTCCCCTAGCTTTTGTAACCAGAGAGCAAGGATGCCTTATTATGCAAAATGGGTCCAGATTCCTACCTTATGTTTCCAGAGATTCATGATACATGTTTGCATATTAACAAGAGTTCCCACCTATTTATTTCTCTACTTCTGTAGCTACATATTTGCATTTTATCCCAGTTTGGTTTGCTCTTGTAAGATAAGGTGAGAGCAGAGCACTTTAGCGTAAGGACAAGAGGTAAGGAGTACTTACTCTGTATAAATTGCATGGTAAGGACATCTTTAGGCATTTGTAAGGACATACCCTTGACCATTTGTGTAATGCTTGAGAATGTTCTGACAAATATGCTACCTGAGCCTGAGTCAGTTCCAGTAGCTGGAGAGATGAAAGGAGTTATAAAAGAATGGAACTATTTTAAGTGCAAGAAATTCCAATCAACAAATCCTTAAAGTAATACTCTTCTTTCTAAAATAATAGTTTCAGATGTAGATAGGTATAAGTATATATTATACTTATTATAATATATACTTAATATATTAAGTATATATTATAGCCTAGAAATACAAACAGCCCAGAAATTCCTTCCTTCTTTCCTCCTGCAACTAAAGGAAATCCTATAATGTTAATTTTTGAGCTTGACATTCTTTTCCAGGTAACCAGGCCTGCCTTAATGCCAGAGGGTGGAACATTGAGGAATATAATTTTTCCCTTCATCGAAGAAAGCTCTTCAGTTAGAACCACCCTTAGCAGAAAAAAAGCTAAGCTACTCAATTTTATTTTTAAACATAGATAAATAGTATCTTAGCAGCTCAGAACTTGCTGAGAAAACTGGATTGCTTAAATGGGAAAGTGCAGTTGGGGTTTGAGAGCATGAGCTGGAAGTAGGGACATGAGTAAGCAACTGGAAAACTTCAGCTGGAAACCTGGTAATTGGTTAACGCGGTTCACCTTTCTTTTTCATTCTTTTGGTGAAGCTTTACTTTTCCTTTCTTTACAAACTTAGCTAACTTCTTCAGTTATTGAAAAAGAAAGCTGTTTGTTTTTTTATACTGATGAAACAGCAGAACTGCATTTAATTGGAAATGTGAAAAAAGACATTCTTATTTTTATTTTAAATAATAATTGTGTGCCAAAATTATTATTATGAAATTAAAAATCAACCTCTGATTTAAAGAGAGCAATTTAAATTGTTTTCAAAAATGAAATAATAATATACCTTCAAAATAGAAAGTTCTATCATGGCAGATTTGTTCTGTGAGTCAATGTTATTATCTCAATTTTAATCATTGCATTGAAAAGAACAAGTAATTATTTCACACCAGTTCTTTCTTTTCCTTATCTCAGGAACTCCTGAAAGTTTTGGTCATCCTTAAAGCCAAAAATACAAAAAATAGTATTATTTTAAAATGTTTCTGATATAATACTTAGCAGGTTATTTATTCTATACCAAAATATACAAGTAGTAAGAAGAAAAGAATTAATCACTCTTGCTTTCTTTAGATGTCTTCCATAAAACCATAAGAGTAAGAGAGATGTGTGCCTGCAAGGAAAATTTCCATTGGAGTGTAGTTTAGCATTGCTGACAAATTTTAATGTTCCCTACATAAACGTCCAGTGTTCTAGGATAGATTGTGGCAGAGTGTGGAAACAGTAAACATAGGGAATGTTCTCATAGTTACATATCCCTCAGGAAGCAGAATTCCTTTTAACAATAATAGACATTAATAAACAATAGTAATGAATTTCTTGGAATACATTTTCAGGATGTTTGATTTTGAGCATTCAGAATACTAATTTGTCCTGAATTTGTGGGTGTCCCATGTGTGTGTGCGTGCATGTGAGAGAGGGAGAGCCAAAGTCCATTTTGTTATATATCAAGGTACGCATTTAAAGTAGATTTTACAGACACATTTTCCAGAAAAACTGAGTTGATGCTGCCAAAGTCAGAGCCCATTAGGATCTACAGAACAAATAATTACTCAAGTCAGTGATTGTGATAAGAACCTTGACCTGATTGGTCAGATGGTCTTGTTAAATGTGATACTTAGCAGGGGCCTTTTTCTTTTTCTTGGTCACTCTGTCAAATAATTCTTGCTAAAGCAACATGTCCTGATAATATTAACATTTTACTCCAATACCTGACTTAGTGATATACCAGCCTAAATAAATATTCACAAAAAATTGTTAGTTATTTGTTAAACTTTTATAAACCTAGTTAAATGCTCTTCTGCAAATATACAAATCAATGTATTCCTTAAGCATAGGGAACATGATGTAAAAGTGCAATACAAAAAATTGGCTTTTTATGTAATGAGCATATTAGACTGAGTCATTGGCATAACAGTCTATCGATACTTTAAATATATTAAATATGGCATGCATGCCTATCAAACTTCTGTAACTCATACCAGTTTCCCCTGTGCATTCCCCTGTGCTGCATCTTTTCAGGGGGCTTTTAAAAAAATTATTTTATTGAAGTATAGTTGATTTACAGTGTGATGTTGATTTCTGCTGTACAGCAAAATGATTTGGTTATATATGTATATATACATTCTTTTTCATATTCTTGTCCATTATGGTTTGTCACAGGATACTGAATATAGTTCCCTGTGCTATACAGTAGGACCTTGTTGTTTATCCATCCTCTATATACTAGTTTGTGTCTGCTAACCCCAGCCTCCCACTCTATCGCTCCCCTACCCCAATTCCCCTTGGCAACCACAAGTCTGTTCTCTATTTCTATGTTCACTGCATCTTGATTTACATCATTTCAAGCATTTTTTTCCCCTAAAGAATCTGCTGGAGAACCTTGACTGCACAAACTCTTATCTGTTTTCTGTTCTATTCTTTTTGTATGTTTACTAAGTACTTAAACTATGAATCAGGTATAGTTTCTAGTATGAAATAAAGTAGCTCATAGAATAAAAAGCTTTCCTAAGCAATAGTCTAGAATTGTGTGTGTGCATGTGTGTATGTGTGTGAGTGTTTAAGAAGCACAGAACTAAAAACAGATTAGGGTAAAAGCCATATTAAATTTTTTTTTTTTTTTTTTTTTTTTTTGCGGTACGCGGGCCTCTCACTGTTGTGGCCTCTCCCGTTGCGGAGCACAGGCTCCGGACGCGCAGGCTCAGCGGCTATGGCTCACGGGCCCAGCCACTCCGCGGCATGTGGGATCTTCCCGGACCGGGGCACGAACCCGTGTCCCCTGCATCGGCAGGCGGACTCTCAACCACTGCGCCACCAGGGAAGCCCTCTCATACTTTTTATAAATGATTTCACATCATGATCTCATTTTATTTTTCAAGCCGTGACTTAGGTATTGTATTGATTATATCCTTCAACAGAAACTAAGATATAAAAAGGCAAAATTTATTCAGAGTTACATATTGAGTCAAAGACATAAGACTTTAATATAAACTTTCTGTTTCTTGTTTAACTCTCTTTCTACTACATCTTTATATGTTGTAAAACCCAACAATGTAGTTTATAAGTGTTTTATATAGTTGTCTTTTAAATCAGTTAAGGGCCTTTTTTATTTTTTCTTGTGCATCAACACTGGTTTTATTTTGGGAAATATTTTATTGTGGGAAATTTTTGTTTATTAAATACAGAGATACCGTAATTTAAAAGTTTTGACTAAATATATATTGCTAAATAAATAAACACATCTTACTAACCTCTCACTTCTGACTCTAACTGATAACAGAGTGGGGAAAAGTGGACATTTAGGAAGTAGATATACTTGTAATAACCTATAATGGAAAAGACTCTGAAAAAGAATATATATGTATATATGTGTGTGTGTGTGTGTGTGTGTGTGTGTGTGTGTGTGTATATATATATATATATATATATGTAAAACTGAATCACTTTGCTGTACACCTGAAACTAACACAACATTGTAAATCAACTATACTTCAATAAAAAAAGAAGTAGGTATAGATTTCAGAGGTAATGGGGAAATGTTTCTCAGTCATCTACTGATTTAAGTGTTGGCCTAAGTGGAGGACGCTAGCAAACTCTCCTTGGATTGGTGTCATCTTGGCATAGAAAAGATGTCCCACACTCCACTTTACTTGAGTACATAGGGTTACCTAATAGACCTGAGTCAAAAATAAATGTCTTAGAAATTCTGAAGAGTTCCTAGAAGAAAGAGAAGACCTAGGAGGTTTTAGTTAAGAGCTCGAGTTGGTTGGACCAGTGGCTGATCATTGGATTTTGAAAGCTCTTCTAGCTATCTTAAATCAGGCATCATCCCATTAATCAGGAAGCCTTGGGAATGATTGGGTTGGGGCTGTAACCTGAGTTATCTTCGAAATGCCTAAAGTACCAACCTGTGCACAGCTGTGTAGACCTCTGCATAAAGCTGCTCTAAAGGATGCTATCTCCATCCTCTAAGAGCCTTTTCCTGTGGCCCTGGCATGATCAGGGGAATTTATGGCTAAAGTAACAGACAGCTGCAGTGATTCTACAGGTAGAATCTATATGTGTTCTTTAGAGGTAGAAACTGCTCTAAAACCCCTCTAAAATATTTCACTTATTTACAAAAAATAGTAGTGGGAGGAAAGGTCATGTGTTAATTTACAGGCCTTTGGGGTGAATAAAATGTGAAGGAAGAATCATCCTTAGAAAAGTGTAGCAAATCTTGCCGTGTATTATTTCTTCTTTATGAACGTGAGGCTAGAGGTGGCACCCATCCTTGGCTGCCTCAGCAGTAGGAAACGACTATTGGCAGGATCATCACTGAAATAACCCAAGTGACTAGGAAGCGCTTGAGAAGTGGACACATTCCTTCTGGCTGTGACTTCATCTTCATTGTCTCCTCTGCGGAAAGCAGGTTTGAAATCTGGCATTGAAATCTGGTGGGCAGTCAGGCTTTTAAAATGTGAAAGCAATACCAGTCTCCCAATTCCTCCCACCCGACCCCTTTCCCCTGGGATTGACACATATACATTACTGATACTATGTATAAAATAGCCAACTGATGGGAACATATTGTATAGCACAGGGAACTCTGCCTAATGCACTGTGGTAACCTAAATGGGAGGGAAGTTCAAAAGGGAGGGGATATCTGTATGTGTATGGCTGATTCATTTTGTTGTGCAGTGGAGGCTAACACAACATTGTAAAGCAACCAATTAAAATTAATTAAAAAAAATGTGAAAGCAGGGCACTTAAGTCAATTTTATGATGCGTTCTGGCCAATAGTTACATGTGCAGCATTATGAAAAGCCTAACTGGCATCAGTCTGTGTTAGAGAGTGAATAAAAAGTAGCAGCACAAATAACTTTAAAAAGACAGATCTAGGAGACAATCCATTATTTGTTCATAACAAATATTTAATCAGCAGCTACTATGACTCAGAACCACTGTTCAGAGTGGTGGGGCATACAGCAGTGGACAAAACAAAGCCCCCGCCTTCTTAGAGCTTATATTTTAAATGGAGAAGACAGACAGTAAATAAAATAATGCATGATGACTAATGTAGTCAAAATATTACTATATTTTGAGTCAGAGAAGTGACTTGCTGAGATAACACAGATTTTGCAGCTGTAATCAAGGTCATAGCTGGTTTCTTGGTTGATTCACTAAATGGACTATTTGAGTCTTTGGATTTGAACTACCAGAGTCTCTGAAGTAATATGGGTATCCTCTGTGGGACTTTTTCTTTGGAAAAAGTGGAATTTTATTTTCCATGTCTGTGAGTTTGGGTGTGTTTATGTGTGTGCCTGAGAAAGAGCATATGTACAGCTGTATGGATTTCATAAACATAGTGATAAGGGGAAAAGACACCCCCCCTCCCATTCCATTTATGTAAAGCCAAAAATAACCAAAACTAAATTATATTATTTAGGAATACATAAGAGATGATAAACTACAAGAAAAACAAGGAAATGATTATCATAAAACTAAAGACAATGATCACCTCTAGCAAGGAGGTAACTGCTTAGTATTTCATGTATGACTACCATAATTTATTTATCTTCTTTACTTTTGATGGACATTGAGTTGTCTTAAATTTTTGGCTATTACAGATGTTGCTACCATGAATATTATTGTACATGTATCTTTATACATACAGTCAGGTTTGGGATATCTATACTTAGGAGTAAAATTGCTTGGTTATAGGGTCAGATCATGCCAAACTTTTCCAAAAGTGGCTCTACCAATGTTCATTCTCACTGACAGCGTATGAGATCTCATTACTCCACATCTTTGTCAACATCATCTTATCAAGCTTTTTACTTTCTCCAAGTGTTTTGGGGTTATATAGTTATTTCTTTTTTGTGGTTTTCATGTATATCTGCTTAATTATTAACAAGATGGAATATTACTTTATTATTGATTGACCATTTGGATTTCCTCCTCTGAAGTTCCTTCCCAAGTCCTTTGCTCACTTTTCCATTAAGCTTTCAGCTGGTCTTTTTCTCTTTAACAGTAGGAGTCCGTTATATACTCTGGGTATTAGTAATTCAATGTTATATGTGTGATTAGTATCCTCTGTGAATGTCTTATCCCGCTTTTTAGTGAGTCTTTTGATAAACAGAATTTCTTATTTTTGTTGCAGTTAAATTTATCATTTATTTCCTTTATGACTAGTACTTTTTGTGCTATTGCTTAGTAAATCCTCTCTCTGAGGCTTTATGATTTTATCTTTCACTTTAAGTTTTTCTGGAATCGATTTTTGTGTCTGAGGTGAGGTAGGGGTTCAAGTTTATTATTTTTTTCTTTGTGGATATCCATTGTCCTATCATATTTACTGAAAAGAACGTACACAGGAAAGGTATATTTTGGTCTGTTTTATCATAGTATTTGAAATACTGAGAAAGTATGTCAAAATCTTCTACTGTGATTGTGGATTTGTCTATTTTTCCTTGCAGTTCTACACATGTACACTTAAAATTTTATTAATTGCCTGTATTACATCTTCCTGGTGAATTGGACCTTTTATCATTATGAAGTGACCCTTTTATTGCTAGTAATGCTTTTTACTATAATCTGTTTTCAGAGATTACATACAACTCCTTTCTTTTGGTTATTATTTACATGCTGTATCTTTTTCCATCGTTTTGCCTCAACTTTTTTCTATCCTTATTTTTTGGATATACATATGGCACATAGTTGGATTTTTTTAATCTAGTGTGACAATTTTTATTTCTCACAGGCACATCTAGTCCATTTACATTTAATGTAATTGTCATTATATTTGAGTTTATATATGTCTTAGTCTGCTACAACAAAATACCATAGACTGGGTGGCTTAAACAACAGATATTTGTTTCTCACAATTCTGGTGGCTGGGAAGTCCAAGATCAAGGTGCTGGCTGATTTGCTTACTGGTGAGAGCCCTCTTTCTGGCTTGAAGATGGCTGCCTTCTCACTACGTCCTCACATGGCAGAGAGAGCTGGCTCTGGTCTCCCTTCCTCTTCTTATAAGGACACTGATCCCATTGTGGTGGTTCCACCCTCATGACCTCATCTAAACCTAATTATCTCCCAAAGACCCTTCCTCCAAATACCATCATATTCGGTGTTGGGACTTCAACATATGAGTTTTGGGAGGACACAAACACTCAGTCCATAACAATATACATCACTTTATATATGTACGTATCCCCTTCTTTTCAAAAGTTCACTTCACGTCACTTTGCTTTTATGAAAGACCTAAAACAGGTACTAAAACATTAGTACCTGTTTTCATTAACTGAAAGAAATTGGAAGAGGATTTTCACTTTTACAAAAACGGTGAAAAGTGAAGATAGCATTCAGCATTTGTTTTGCAGCGCAGCCCGTGTAGAGGCAGCACACATTCCAGGGAACAAGAGTGGCACCGCCAAGCTCCTTCCCCAGGAACTACACTCAGTCTCAGCATCAAGCTGCCATAGCTTTGTATCTGTAACCATCTGTGCTTCATCTCAATTTATTTTGTGCATCTGTTAGCAAATGTGTCCTAAAGTAATTGCTTCTTTGCTTTACCCCATTTTGGCTTATGAAAGTTTTCATAGAAATGCTCTGCTTTTGGATAATGGGGGAAACCTGTATTGTGCTTTCTCATTGCCCTGTCCTTTATTTTTTTTTTAATAAATTTATTTGTTGACTTGTTTTTTTTTTTGGCTGTGTTAGGTCTTCATTGCTGCATGTGGGCTTTCTCTAGTTGCAGCGAGCAGGGGCTTCTCATTGTGGTGGCTTCTCTTGTGGTAGAGCACGGGCTGTAGGTGCACGGGTTTCATTAGCTGTGGCACGCAGGCTCAGTTGCTCCGCAGCATGTGGGATCTTCCCGGACCAGGGCTCGAACCCGTGTCCCCTGCACTGGCAGGTGGATTCTTAACCACTGCACCACCAGGGAAGCCCACCCTATCTGATCTATAATGATTTTTTTTCTCTTTCTTATCTGATTTTGGATTGGCTAATTTTTCTTCCTATACTATTTTCAAAGTACTATTACTATTCCGTTTTCTTCCTATACTATTTTCAAAGTATTATATATACTGATTCTGCTTTTTAAAAATTATAGCATGCATACACATTAAAGTTTAAAATTCATTAATATTTTCCTGCTATTTATACAAGAAGCTTACAATACTTCAACTCTTGGATTACATTCTATTATTGTTGTAATTTTCTCTTGTTTTATTTAACCCCACAGACTTTATTATCAGTGGTTTCTATAGCCACTGATTGTTCTCTTCCTCCCTTCATAGGTCTTCACACTACATTTCTTCTTTCATCAAAGAACTTCCATCTGGCTCACTGTTACTTCTCTCAGAAATACATAATATATTTTAGTGAGATGCTGCTGATGGCAAACTTTCTTTTTTTTTTTTTTCTAAAAGTCTCTCTATTTCACCTTTTTTTTGGGGAACATGTTTTCTCTAGATATAGGGATACTAGATATCGAATTCTATGTTAGCAATTATTATCTTTCATTGCCCCTCTCCATCATCTCTATTCTCTCTTTCTGGAAGTCTGATTTGACATATATTAAAACTTCTCACTCTGTACTTAGTGTATCAACTATTCTTTAATATTTTTCATTCTTAGTTTCTCTGTGCTGCATTCTGGATAATTTATTTTGATTTACTTTCTAGTTTGCCAGTTGCCTCTTCAGCTGTGTCTAACCTGATGTCAAACTTATTCACTAAGTTTTACATTTCATTTACTGTATTTTTCACTTCCAGATTCAATTTGATTCATTTTCAAATCTGCTGGGTAATTTTGCATTTTGTATTTCTAGCACGGCAGATTATTTAGGCAAATCCTTGTCCTGAGTGCTAGATTTCCCTTCCCTAGTTTTTCACTCCCTCTAAATCTGCACAGAATGTATAAGAAATAAGCCCCCAAACTTGTCTTTTGACATTGAGCTCACAATATGTTCAGTCTCTTTGTGAAAAATCCATTTTGTGAGCAAAAAAATTGATGAGCATTTCTGTCTCACATACGCTCCATAGAATTTACAAGTATAAAACCCAGGCTATTTTATCTTTGACTTGATTCAAGGAGACAGGACTCCAGGAAGGAGTGAGATAAGCCCCCAGGCATCCATTCCAAGTGATTATCTTGTTGTGTAACACACCCCCACCCACTACCCTGAGAAAGAAGAAAGAATATCAATCTCTCTCTTTTGTGCTCTCTCTGAATAGAGGTAACAGTTTAGAATGGGTCATGAAGTAGGTCGTATACTCCTGCTGTCTGCTATTCCCCTGATGGTCATTATAAGTGACTAGTTTGACTGAATGGTGAAAGGCCATAGTTTACCACAATTTTCCCTCAATTATCCTATAAGTAGAGGAATCCACATGATACAGATTCTAATAGTGTACTCCACCTGCAGTTTTTATTAGTTGGATTGTGATGCCTTGTGGGTAGGAAAAAACAGGTTTTCTTGCCTACATTTCAGGCCCACAAATAGGGATGTTTTTCTAGTGATTATGATCTTCCATCTTCTTGAGTTGTGGCAAAAGTCAAAGTTGATAAGCAGTTTAATTTTGTTCTCATCAATAACCTGTGGACGATATGAGGAAGTAGGAGAGATGTTATCACCAGCTACCAAACTGCTTTATGCAATTGTGATAAATTGACCACTTCTTGCTATTTTCTTTAGTGTTTATTCTTAAGTTCAATAGAAAGTCTTGTACTCAACTATAACTTTAAAGATAATTTTCTCCTTTTTTTTTTTACAAAAGTTAATGTTTGTATTTATATAATGATGAAAACTATCATTTTTCCTAACCTTTATTCATTTACTGTGCTATTGCCTGAACTCTGTAGATAGAAAGGCAAGATGAAGTCATTTATTTTTATTTTTAGGGTGAGTAAATATGCTCTTCATTTCCTATCTCTGGTTGTGAAATTGTTCTTATAATTTTTAGGAGGTAGAGGAATAGGGACGGGCATCATAATGAAATATATAACCTATGAAACTGGAAGAAAATAAGGAGTTGCTTCAGTGTAATTAGAGTATGTCATGGGTCTTTTTTTTTTTTTTTTTCAGTGCCACATGTTGAGCAATAAAATACAAATATGGCTAGAAAGAAATATTAGAAAACCCAAGCTGAATAACCTTCAAACTCAATTCATGTTCTTGTTTGCTTCCAGACTCTTTTTAAATCAATATTTATTCAGAATTTTATTTATTCTGAGAAGATGTGTGATTATCCAATAATTCATGGCTGTTCTATAGCACAAATTCACTGCTTTGTCACAGTAGTCAAGAAAAATCATTTTTTCAGAAGTGCATTTCCAATGCCCCCAAACGTGCATCTTTCAGCACTGCCTATAAAATCAGTCTATTAAGATGCAGCCTGAGTGCTTTATGTATGTTTTCTTTTACCTGCTCAGTGGAAATGAGGTTGCTTCTTTTAGGTATTACTTCTAGGGTTGGCATTCTAACTAAATGTTAACGATTTGTGTTCATATAGGGCAGACGGTTTCAAATGATGATGCAAACTATTTAGATACCAGCGCTGTGATTAGAAAAACCTTTCTTAAAGTAGGAGATTTGACATTCTGGTGTAACATAGGGTGATTTATCATCCATATGTTTAGGAGGTTACTCAGACTGGGAGAAGAACCACCATTATAAGGTCATGATACCATGGTATTGTTTAGTTTGAATCAGTGCTGAAGGAGTCTCATTTCCGTTTCCATTAATCTTGCCATGTCTAGTATGGGGTCATGTTTCTGCTCAAGATGAGTTTCTGGAATGCACATCATTTTCTGCATGAAGCATTGCCATCACTATGTGATGAAGCATGGTACCATGCCCTTTCTTTCACCCCCACCAAATGCATTCCTCTGCAGTGCTTCTGGAAATGCCTCATCGGCTCTCACTGCTACAGCCTCAGTCAGGCATCTACCATCTTATGTCTGAAATATGATAGCAATCTTCATGTTGGTGCCTCTGCCTTAACTTTTCTATTTCCTCTGCATCAACCAGAAACAAAAACACGACGGTTGTGTTACTTTCTCAGGAGACTTGAGGGGCTTTGTACATCCTCCTCCAACTCGCGATGATATACATCATTCCCCTAACTGCTCTCCTCCCCCAGACATTCGCTATGGCTCAGTATGTGCTTTTGTCCAGCCTTCCCATGTGCCACAAAATTCTGTCCTTTAAGCAGGCTCAAAATTCCTCTCCTCCAAAAAGTGATTCCATAAATGTCACACCCATCTTAGTCATTGAAACCATTTTGAATTGTTGGTGTCACTTATAGCCAATGTGACAATTGAACCAAAGTTGAATTGCATCGATTCTGCACAGATCAACTTTGGTTATAAAGGTGATTTACATATCCTTTACTATTTTCCAGTTAGATGGTCACCCCGAAGGCAGAAATTGTTTCCTTCTTTTTTCATTTTTTATGTTTTGCTACTATTATTCTATAAATGACAAAATGGAAGTTCAGAGAGAAAAAAGCAATTCTCTCAAGATCATACAGCTTGTAGGTAGCAGAGATGACATTTGATACCAGGTGATTTGATACCAATTTTTAAAAAAATCTCATTAATAGGTTTTTAATATGATTTGTTTTTGGCGGTACGCGGGCCTCTCACTGTTGTGGCCTCTCCCGTTGCGGAGCACAGGCTCCGGACGTGCAGGCTCAGCAGCCATGGCTCACGGGCCCCGCTGCTCCGCGGCATGTGGGATCTTCCTGGACCGGGGCACGAACCCGTGTCCCCTGCATCGGCAGGCAGACTCTCAACCACTGCGCCACCAGGGAAGCCCCCTAATATGATTTTTTAAAATTAATTTATTTTATTTATTTTTGGCTGCGTTGGGTCTTCCTTGCTGCGTGCCTGCTTTCTCTAGTTGCGGAGAGCGGGGGCTACTCTTCGTTGCGGTGCGTGGGCTTCTCATTGCGGTGGCTTCTCTTGTTGCGGAGCACGGGCTCTAGGCACGCGGGCTTCTGTAGTTGTGACTCGTGGGCTCCAGAGCACAGGCTCAGTAGTTGTGGCGCATGGGCTTCATTGCTCCGTGGCGTGTGGGGACTTCCGGACCAGGGCTTGAACCCTTGTCCCCTGCATTGGCAGGCGGATTCTTAGCCATGCGCCACAAGGGAAGCCCAGATACCAACTTTTATTCACCAGTATGAGATACTGTCTCCCTTACTTCCTTTGTTAACTCCTACTGATCTTGACATTACAAATTGTATGGTAAATTAATGTTAGTGATAGGGAGAGTAATTTTTTTTTACATAAGTGCATTTTAAGGAGTCTATTAACTTGCTTTTAATCCAAGTTGAAATCTATCTAAAATAATTAGCTGATGATTGTCAAGATTGGTCTCCTATTTGTATTTTTATAACCTAAATTAAAGATATGAGAGTTCAAAATTACATTGACATTCTTTTTAAACTTACTCTATAAACATTTATTGAGTGCCTGTTATGTATATATTGATACCAGGCACCAAAGTAGGTAATAGCAATAGAGCAATAACCAAGGTCTAGTTTCTGCCCTGCCGGAGCTATCAATCCAATAGGAGGATAGTTATGTGTATTAGCTTCCTCTGCTGCTGTAATGAATTACCACAAATGAGGTGGCTTAAAAATCACACAAATGGGGCTTCCCTGGTGGCGCAGTGGTTGAGAGTCTGCCTGCCGATGCAGGGGACATGGGTTCGTGCCCCGGTCCGGGAAGATCCCACATGCCGTGGAGTGGCTGGGCCCATGAGCCGTGGCCCCTGAGCCTGTGCGTCCGGAGCCTGTGCTCCACAACGGGAGAGGTTACAACAGTGAGAGGCCCGCGTAATGCAAAAAAAAAAAAAAAAAAAAAAAAATCACACAAATGTATCTTATAATTCTGGAGGTCAGAAGTCCAAAATAGGTCTCAGTGGGCTAAAATCTGGGTGTCGTCAGGGCTGTGTTTTTTTCTAGAGACTCTATGGGAGAAGCAGTCTTCTTACATTTCCAGCTTCTAGAAGTTGCCACATTCTTTGGCTCATCACCCGCTTCTGTCATCAAAGCCAGCAATGTCCAGTCAAGTTTTTCTCATCTTGCATCACTCTGACCTTGTTTCCATTGTTGCATCTCCTTCTTTGACTCTTCTGTCTCTCCTTTCCCCACTTAAGGACTCTTACGATTATATTGGGCTCACCTAGATTATCCAGGATAATCTCCACATCTCATGGTTCTCAACTTAATTAAATCTGCAAAGTCCCTCTTGCCATGTAAGGCAACATTCACAAATTTTGGCATTAGGACATGGGCATCTGTCTACCACTGCATGTAAACAAACACCTTGTTGGTACAGTGTATCAAGGGCAACAGTGCAAATAATAGAAGTATGTATGTCTCAGAGATGAATGGAATTAGTTACCGTGGGGTGGGGTTATATGAAAGTTCTCAACATTGGTCTCCAGTCAAAGTGGGCTCCACTTACTGGCACAGTGTCCTGTAGAATGTCTTTAGTCCTTGTTCTCCTTGACAGTGAGTGGGAAGTTTGTAAGGGGAGCTGTAGGCTTCCTTTAACCATTGCCAAGGGAACAAAGAGGGGAAAGTCATATTATTCAAAGGACAGTATGCAAAATACCTGATTTTGTAGGGGAACCATAGCAGTACAGATTGGCTAAAAGATCAAGTTAAAATGAAGGGTGGCAGGAGATGAGCCTGGTGAGATGGGCCAGGTGGAGAAAGGCCAGATGTGCTGGGCTGAGAAGTCAGAACATCATCCTGTAAGAAATGGCAAAGAACATGGCTCCTTATCCTTTGCTGAGACTTAGAGGAAAGAGAACCCTTTCCTTGTAAGAAATGACAGGCCCTTATTTATGGACACAGCACCTTATACATGTTTGAAAAATAAAGTAAAACAAGTCTTTAATTATTCACAATTTTCCACTGACTGTTGTTGAATATCAAAGCAAGACAATTTTGTACGACACTATTTTCCCATGCTTGTTGGAAAGTTATCTGATGTGCTTGCTCATAATAGTTCTAAGTTCTAGGATACTTGTTTACCCCACCTTAGTTCTCCCTTCTCTAAGTCACATTAGATCCTCTGAAGGAGACTACCTGAAGGAATAAAATTAAATGTCTCAGAATTTTGATTTTAATAGCTGATCAATGGTAGTTATATTGTCATTTAAACAGATTGCATTTAAGAAAGAAAAGAGTCTTTCTAAGCATGGCTGGCTGCTTTATCTTGACATTTTCATTCGACAGAGTCATGTGCCATCAGCACCCATGAATTAATTACCTGGACTGTTTTTCATAATATTCATGAATTATTTCTAGTAAGAAAAAATTGTATTGTATGCATGCAGTATAAACTGTTAGCTACGATAACAAATGTGCAACTGTCTGTAATGAAAATTTTTTAGCGATTGTATTGTCACAACACTTTTGGTGATCAGAGAGTCATATGAACTGAAAAAGCTTTTAAAATGATTACCTAATCTTAATTTCTTTTTCTTTAAGTGAGAAATATGAATTGCATTTAATTAGCTAAGCTATGTGATAGTGAAACACTGTATCTCCTTTTACTTAGCTGGCCCCTCAGTCAATTTATTCCAGAGATGCAATTAGAGCACATGAGAGCCTCAGAAAAAGCAATGCCTTGTATTGATTTCAGGAAATAAAAAATTTGCATGACAATACAAATTCTGTCAGCACATGGGGCAGGCTGAAGTCATCACTTTTCAGCTGCCATTACTATATGAAATCAGCTAAATCTTATCATTTGACTGTGGTCTTAGTGTATTTGCAACTGAAATATAAGGCAGCCAGAATTTACAATCAAAAAGTGTCAGCTTTTCAGATTTGACAATAGCATTTCATTTATACTACAGTCCACTTTTTCACTTTGTGAGGTGCAAATCACACCAAAATTAGAAGCCAGACTAGACACTTTTAAACCAGTTTTCCCCATTTTTATGTAAAAAGCAAATAATTTCAGGATCAATGTAAGTTTTTAACCTCTTTCAATATATCGCCTCTCCCCACTCATCTATGGAATTTCTCTAAGATCATTATTGAGAAATTCACTGCCAGGTAGCTCAACACAGGCTTTGGGATCAGACCATCTGCCTTTGAATGCCATCTCCACCCCTTATTAGCTGAGTGAGCTAGGGCAAATTAGCTTATCCTCTGTGACTCAACTTCCTTATCTATAAAATTGAAGGATAACAATGGCATACATCACAGAATTATTGGTAGCATTAAATGATATAATAAATATACCAGTGCTATTGTATTGCACAGCTCAAGGGGGTACAATTCACACTGTGTTCTATGTGGAATTGTGAAAAATGACATATCTGTGTGTAAATCACTTAACAGCAGTTCCTGGTACAAATAAGCATTCGTTTAATAATCATTTTTCTGTGGAATTTATAATCCTTCTTTCTTGAAATTCTTGAGCTTTCTTGAATATCACTTTTCTGCTTCTCTTTCTATAACTGTTATCTCTTACCCTTAATTGTGGTGTTTCCCAAAGCTCATACGCATCTGATGACCTACTTTTCTCTTACTCCATCAGGTTTGGTCTGTTATGTACATCTAGAATTAAGGACTGTGCATGAACTAAGACAGAGGTTAAGAATGACATTCAGAATAAAATCAAGTGGCCTAATGGTCTCCAAATCTGATTGTGCATCAGAATTATCTGATGGGACATTAAAAATTTCACATTCTAGGGCTTCCCTGGTGGCGCAGTGGTTGAGAGTCTGCCTGCCGATGCAGGGGACACGGGTTTGTGCCCCTGTCCGGGAAGATCCCACATGCCGCAGAGCGGCTGGGCCCGTGAGCCATGGCCGCTGAGCCTGCGCGTCCGGAGCCTGTGCTCCGCAACGGGAGAGGCCACAACAGTGAGAGGCCCGCGTACCGCAAAAAAAAATAAAAAACAAAAATTACACATTCTAGGTCAACCACAGACCTACAGAATTGTAGTACTTTGTGTGGAGGGGTTGGAAATTGTACCACTCCCCCCCAAAAAGTTTTCGAGATATTTTAGCTGTTCAGCCAGTTTGGGGATGGAAATCTGGAACCAGCAAGAATATCGGCACTAGTGTTCCACATCAGAGTGGAAGATCCAAGTCAAAAAGCACAGGGGCTAGAGACCTGTTGGGAAATAGAGGCCAAGTTCAGAGTCAGTCAAGAGCAGGAGAGACCTATCCATTCATGACACCCTCTGCGCTCCACAGCACCCTCTGCATGTCTCTATCATGGCTCTTAACACCAGTGTTGATATTATAGTCTTGAGCTTATATTTCTTACTCAACTGTGAGATTTGTGAAAGCAGACTTAGTCTCCAGAATTCATCCTTGAATCCCCACCACCTTTTTATTGCAACGATAAAATAATGTTGTTAAAATGAGTTATTGAAACCCTAAGTCAGGTCAAGAGAGTGAGTGTATTAGTGCGACTACTTGGTTGCCTGTACCTAGCAAAAAGCAAGAAAAAGGACTTAAGTATAAGGATACAGTGTATCTCATGAAACTCAACCCCAGGTCTCAGGTAGGGACTGGAACAGGAAGCTGAAGTCTATCAGGATTTCCATCTTCACTTCTCCTTGTACATCTGCTTCAGTAATTTCTTTCTGAAAGCTCGCTTTCTCTGCTTCTCTGGTCTTCAAGCTTTATATTTTGCAGTTCTGATCTCCTGATGACTGACTCACTGTCTATTCTAATTCTAATTCCTGGGATAGAGTGGCCAGAAATGACTGGCCTAGTTTGGGTCTAGTGTCCAAACCAGATCTAGTCACTGATTGCCAAGGAGCAGGCACATGGGAGAAACTTGGCAGCCAGAGACCATGCCTGTGGATTACAGAGGAAGTCAGTTCCCAGAGAAGGGGTGACTAGATACCCTGAAATGTATTTGTCACCATGAGGCAGAGCCAGACAAGCAGTCAGAAAGGAAGCTGACTGTGTGTCAGAGAACTGAAGGATATACAGACTGTCTCAAACAGGAAGCATTTTACTCACTTCCCCAAGTAGGAACCGATGCTGGCATTGCAGGGTATGACCAACATGGGTCTGTTCTGCTGCAACGAGACAGGGACGAGTGTGGCTCCCAGGTGCATTATTTACCACCTGGGTGACAGTGGGTACAGTCCTTAGCCTCTTTATGCCTGTTTTTTTGCATAGGTAAAGAGAAGCTAATAATGGTTTCCAGTCTTCCTACACAATAAGGTTATGTTTTCAAAGTAAACAAAATAATGCATAAGAGCACTTAGTACAGTGCTAAAAACGTATTAAACGTTTAATGCTAAAAACATATTAAATGTTACTGTTATTGTCATTATAACAAGAGATCCTGATATTCTTTATGGAAAATTTATTACTTTTCATGTGGTAACGTTATGACTGCCAAATATTTATCTCAAGATTTGACCCAAGACTTCAGTTTTTTTTCTAATTCTTTAAATTGAAATAGAGTTGATTTACAATGTTGTGCCAATGTCTGCTGTACAGCAAGGTGACTCAGTTATACACATATACACATTCTTTTTTATTATTAATTTAACATCTTTATTGGAGTATAATTGCTTTACAATGGTGTGTTAGTTTCTGCTGTGTAACAAAGTGAATCAACTATACATATATTCCCATATCTCCTCCGTGTTGGGTCTCCCTCCCACTCTCCCTATCCCGCCCCTCTAGGTGGACACAAAGCACCAAGCTGATCTCCCTGTGCTATGCGGCAGCTTCCCACTAGCTATCTGTTTTACGTTTGGTAGTGTATATATGTCAATGCTACTCTCTCACTTCATCCCAGCTTACCCTTCCCCCTCCCAGTGTCCTCAAGTCCATTCTCTACATCTGCAACTTTATTCCTGTCCTGCCCCTAGGCTCACCAGAACGAGTTTTTTTAGATTCCATATATGTGTTAGCATACGGTATTTGTTTTTCTCTTCCTGACTTACTTCACTCTCTATGACAGACTCTGGGTCCATCCACCTTACTACAAATAGCTTAATTTTGTTTCTTTTTATGGCTGAGTAATATTCCATTGTATATATGTGCCACATATTCTTTATCCATTCGTCTGTCGATAGACACTTAGGTTGCTTCCATGTCCTGGCTATTGTAAATAGAGCTGCAATGAACATTGGGGTACATGACTCTTTTTGAATTATGGTTTTCTCAGGTTATATGCCCAGCAGTGGGATTGCTGGGTCGTGTGGTAGTTCTATTTTTATTTTTTTAAGTAATCTCCATACTGTTCTCCGGAGTGGCTGTATCAATTTACATTCCCACCAACAGTGCAAGAGGGTTCCCTTTTCTCCACACCCTCTCCAGCATTTATTGTTTGTAGATTTTTTGATGATGACCATTCTGACTGGTGTGAGATGATATCTCAATATAGTTTTGATTTGCATTTCTCTAATGATTAATGATGTTGAGCATTCTTTCATGTGTTTGTTACCAATCTGTGTATCTTCTTTGGAGAAATGTCTATTTAGGTCTTCTGCCCATTTTTGGATTGGGTTGTTTGTTTTTTTGATATTGAGCTGCATGGGCTGCTTGTAAATTTTGGAGATTAATCCTTTGTCCGTTGCTTCATTTGCAAATGTTTTCTCCCATTCTGAGTGTTGTCTTTCTGTCTTCTTTATGGTTTCCTTTGCTGTGTAAGAGCTTTTAAGTTTCATTATGTCCCATTTGTTTATTTTTGTTTTTATTTCCATTTCTCTAGGAGGTGGGTCAAAAAGGATCTTGCTGTGATTTATGTCACAGAGTGTTCTGCCTATGTTTTCCTCTAAGAGTTTGATGGTGTCTGGCCTTACATTTAGGTCTTTAATCCATTTTGAGTTTATTTTTGTGTATGGTGTTAGGGAGTGTTCTAATTTCATTCTTTTACATGTAGCTGTGCAGTTTTCCCGGCATCACTTATTGAAGAGGCTGTCTTTTCTCCATTGTATATTCTTGCCTCCTTTATCAAAGATAAGTTGACCATATGTGCATGGGTTTATCTCTGGGCTTTCTATCCTGTTCTATTGATCTATATTTCTGTTTTTGTGCCAGTACCATACTCTCTTGATTACTGTAGCTTTGTTGTATAGTCTGGATTCTGAGAGCCTGATTCCTCCAGCTCCATTTTTCGTTCTCAAGGTTGCTTTGGCTATTCGGGGTCTTTTGTGTTTCCATACAAATTGTGAAAATTTTTGTTCTAGTTCTGTGAAAAATGCCAGTGGTAGTTTGATAGGGATTGCATTGAATCTGTAGATTGCTTTGGGTAGTAGAGTCATTTTCACAATGTTGATTCTTCCACTCCAAGGACATGGTATATCTCTCCATCTATTTGTATCATTTTTAATTTCTTTCATCAGTGTCTTATAATTTTCTGCATACCGGTCTCTTGTTTCCTTAGGTAGGTTTATTCCTAGGTATTTTATTCTTTTTGTTGCAATGGTAAATGGGCGTGTCTTCTTAATTTCACTTTCAGATTTTTTATCATTAGTGTATAGGAATGCCAGAGATTTCTGTGCATTAATTTTGTGTCCTGCTACTTTACTAAATTCATTGATTAGCTCTAATAGTTTTCTGGTAGCATCTTTAGAATTCTCTATGTGTAGTATCATGTCATCTGTAAACAGTGACAGCTTTACTTCTTCTTTTCCGATTTGGATTCCTTTTATTTCTTTTTCTTCTCTGATTGCTGTGGCTAAAACTTTCATGTTGAATAATAGTGGTGAGAGTGGGCAACCTTGTCTTGTTCCTGATCTTAGTGGAAATGGTTTCAGTTTTTCACCATTGAGGATGATGTTGGCTGTGGGTTTGTCATATATGGCCTTTATTATGTTGAGGAAAGTTCCCTCTATGCCTACTTTCTGGAGGGTTTTTATCATAAATGGGTGTTGAATTTTATCAAAAGCTTTCTCTGCATCCATTGAGATGATCATATGGTTTTTCTCGTTCTATTTGTTAATATGGTGTATCATATTTATTGATTTGCATATGTTGAAGAATCCTTGCATTCCTGGGATATACCCCACTTGGTCATGGTGTATGATCCTTTTAATGTGTTGTTGGATTCTGTTTGCTAGTATTTTGTTGAGAATTTTTGCATATATGTTCATCAGTGATATTGGCCTGTAGTTTTCTTTCTTTGTGACATCCTTGTCTGGTTTTGGTATCAGGGTGATGGTGGCCTCATGGAATGAGTTTGGGAGTGTTCCTCCCTCTGCTATGTTTTGGAAGAGTTTGAGAAGGATAGGTGTTAGCTCTATTCTAAATGTTTGATAGAATTCGCCTGTGAAGCCATCTGGTCCTGGGCTTTTGTTTGTTGGAAGCTTTTTAATCACAGTTTCAATTTTAGTTCTTCTGATTGGTCTGTTCATATTTTCTATTTCTTCCTTGTTCAGTCTTGGAAGGTTGTGAATTTCTAAGAATCTGTCCATTTTTTCCAAGTTGTCCATTTCATTGGCATATAGTTGCTTGTAGTAATCTCTCATGATCCTTTGTATTTCTGTAGTGTCAGTTGTTACTTCTCCTTTTCATTTCTAATTCTGTTGATTTGAGTCTTCTCCCTTTTTTTTCTTGATAAGTCTGGCTAATGGTTTATCAATTTTGTTTATCTTCTCAAAGAACCAGCTTTTAGTTTTATTGATCTTTGCTATTGTTTACTTCATTTCTTTTTCATTTATTTCTGATCTGATCTTTATGATTTCTTTCCTTCTGCTAACTTTGGGGTTTTCTTGTTCTCCTTTCTCTAATTGCTTTAGGTGGAAGGGTAGGTTGTTTATTTGAGATGTTTCTTGTTTCTTAAGGTAGGATTGTATTGCTGTAAACTTCCCTCTTAGAACTGCTTTTCCTGCATCCCTTAGGTTTTGGGTTGCCGTGTTTTCACTGACATTTGTTTCTAGGTATTTTTTGATTTCCTCTTTGATTTCTTCAGTGATCTCTTGGTTATTTAGTAGTGTATTGTTTAGCCTCAATGTGTTTGTTTCTTCTTACACCTTTTTTCCTGTAATTGATATCTATTTTCATAGCGTTTTGGTCGGAAAAGATACTTGATACATTTTCAGTTTTCTTAAATTTGCCAAGGCTTGATTTGTGATCCAAGATATGATCTATCCTGGGAATGTTTCATGAGCCCTTGAGAAGAAAGTGTATTCTGTTGTTTTTGGATGGAATGCCCTATAAATATCAATGAAGCCCATCTTGTTTAATGTATAATTTAAAGCTTGTGTTTCCTTATTTATTTTCATTTTGGATGATCTGTCCATTGGTGAAAGTGGGGTGTTAAAGTCCCCTAATTGATTGTGTTATTGTAAGTTTCCCCTTTTATGGTTGTTAGTATTTGCCTTATGTATTGAGGTGCTCCTATATTGGGTGCATAAATATTTACAATTGTTATATCTTCTTCCTGGATAGGTCCCTTTGTCTCTTGTAATAGTCTTTGTTTTAAACTCTATTTTGTCTGATACGAGAATTGCTATGCCAGCTTTCCTTTTATTTCCATTTGCATGGAATATCTTTTTCCATTCCGTCACTTTCTGTCTGTGTGTGTCCCTAGGTCTGAAGAGGGTCTCTTGTAGACCGCATATATATGGGTCTTGTTTTTTTATCCATTCAGCCAGTCTATGTCTTTTGTTTGGAGCATTTAATCCATTTACATGTAAGGTAATTATCAATATGTATGTTTCTATTACCATTTTCTTAATTGTTTTGGGTTTGTTATTGTAGGTCTTTTCCTTCTCTTGTGTTTCCTGCCTAGAGTAGTTCCTTTAGCATTTTTTGTAAATCTGGTTTAGTGGTGCTGAATTCTCTTAGCTTTTGCTTGTCTGTAAAGTTCTGAATTTCTCCATCAATCTGAATGAGATCTTTTCTGGGTAGAGTAATCTTGGTTGTAGGTTTTTCTCTTTCATCACTGTAAATATGTCCTGTCACTCCCTTCTGGCTTACAGAGTTTCTGCTGAAAGATCAGCTGTTAACCTTCTGAGGATTCCCCTCTATGTTATTTGTTGTTTTTCCCTTGCTGCTTTTAATATATTTCCTTTGTATTGAATTTTTGATAGTTTGATTAATATGTGTCTTGGCGTGTTTCTCCCTGGATTTATCCTCTGTGGGACTCTCTGTGCTTCCTGGACTTGATTAATTGTTTCCTTTCCCATATTAGGGAAGTTTTCAACTACAATCTCTTCAAATATTCTCTCAGTCCCTTTATTTTTCTCTTCTTCTTCTGGGACCCCTATAATTTGAATGCTGGTTTGTTTAATGTTGTCCCAGAAGTCTCTGAGACTGTCCTCAATGATTTTCATTCTTTTTTCTTTATTCTGGTCTGCCATAGTTATTTCTACTATTTTATCTCTAGGTCACTTATCTGTTCTTCTGCCTCAGTCATTCTGCTATTGATGATCCCTTCTAGAGAATTTTTAATTTCATTTATTGTGTTGTTCATCATTGTTTGTTTGCTCTTTAGTTCTTCTAGGTCCTTGTTAAACATTTCTTGTTTTTTCTCCATTCTATTTCCAAGATTTTGGATCATCTTTACTATCATTATTCTTAATTCTTTTTTCAGGTAGACTGCCTATTTTCTCTTCATTTGTTAGGTCTGGTGGGTTTTTACCTTGCTCCTTCATCTACTCTGTGTTTCTCTGTCTTCTCATTTTGCTTAACTTACTGTCTTTGCGGTCTCCTTTTCTCCTTTGCGGCTGCAGGTTCATAGTTCCTTTTGTTTTTGGTGTCTGCCCTCAGTGCTAAGGTTGGTTCAGTGTGTTGTGTAGGCTTCCTGGTGGAAGGGACTAGTGCCTTTTTTCTAGTGGATGAGGCTAGATCTTGTTTCTGCTGGGCAGGTCCATGTCTGGTGGTGTGTTTTGGGGTGTCCATGACCTTATTATGATCTTAGGCAGCCTCTCTGCTAATGGGTGGGGTTGTGTTCCTATCTTGCTAATACATTGGCATAGGGTGCCCAGCACTGTACCTTGCTGGTCGTTGAGTGGAGCTGGGCCTTGGCATTGAGATGGAGATCTCTGGGAGGTTTCACTGTTTGATATTATGTGTACCTGGGAGGTTTCTGGTGGACCAGTGTCCTGAACTTGGCTCTCCCACCTCAGAGGCATCGCCCTGACCCCTGGGTGGAGCACCAAGAGTCTGTCATCCACACAGCTCAGAATAAAAGGGAGAAAAAGTGAAAGAAAGAGTGAAGTAAAATAAAATAATTTGAAATGAAATACAATAAAGTTATAAAAATAATTGTTAAAATTTTTTTTAAGTAATAAAAAGAAAAGGAAAGAAAGAAGAGAGCAACCAAACCAAATCCACCAATGATAACAAGAGCTAAAAAACTGTACTAAAAAAGAAGAGAAATACAAACAAACAAAAAAACGGACAGACAGAACCCTAGGACAAATGGTAAAAGCAAAGCTATACAGACAAAATCACACACAGAAGCATACATGTACACACTCACAAAAAGAGAAAAAGGGGAAAAATATATACATATCATTGCTCCCAAAGTCCATGTCCTCAATTTGGGATGATTCGTTGTCTATTCAGGTATTCCACAGATGCAGGGTACATCATGTTGATTGTGGGATTTAATTCACTGCTCCTGAGGCTGCTGGGAGAGATTTCCCTTTCTCTTTTTTCGCTCAGTCCCTGGGGTTCATCTTTGGATTTGGCCCCGCCTCTGCGTGTAGGTCGCTTGAGGGCGTCTGTTCTTCGCTCAGACAGGACAGGGTTAAAGGAGCAGCTGATTTGGGGGCTCTGGCTCACTCAGGCCCTGGGGAGGGAAAGGTATGGTATGCAGGGTTGAGCCTGTGTTGGGAGAGACCGGTGTGATGTTTCAACAGCCTGAGGCGCCGTTTGTTCTCCCGGGGAAGTTTTCCCTGGGAGTGGCGGGCTGCACAGGCTCCCAGGAGGGCAGGTGTGGATAGTGACCTGTGCTTGCACACAGGCTTCTTGGTGGCGGCAGCAGCAGCAGTTTTAGTGTCTCATGCCCGTCTCTGGGGTCCGCGCTGTTAGCTGCGGCTCGGGCCCGTCTCTGAGGCTCCTTTAAGCTGCAATCTTAATCCCCTCTCCTTGCGCACCAGGAAACAAAGAGGCAAGAAAAAGTCTCTTGCTTCTTCGGTAGCTCCAGACCTTTTCCCGGACTCCCTCCCGGCTAGCCGTGGCGCACTAGCCCCCTTCAGGCTGTGTTCGCGCAGCCAACCCCAGTCCTCTCCCTGGGATCCAACCTCCGAAGCCCGAGCCTCAGCTCCCAGCCCCCATCCGCCCTGGCGGGTGAGCAGACAAGCCTCTTGGGCTGGTAATTGCTGGTGGGCACTGATCCTCTGTGCGGGAGTCTCCGCTTTGCCCTCCACACCCCTGTTGCTGCGCTCTCCTCTGCGGCTCCGAAGCTTCCCCCCTCCGCCACCCGCAGTCTCCGCCTGCGAAGGGGCTTCCTAGTGTGTGGAAACCTTTCCTCCTTCACAGCTCCCTCCCACTGGTGCAGGTCCCATCTCTATTCTTTTGTCTCTGTTTTTTCTTTTGCCCTACCCAGGTATGTGGGGAGTTTCTTGTCTTTTGGGAGGTCTGAGGTCTTCTGCCAGCGTTCAGTAGGTGTTCTGTAGGAGTTGTTCCACGTGTAGATGTATTTCTGGTGTATCTGTGGGGAGGAAGGTGATCTCCACGTCTTACTCTTCTGCCATCTTGAAGCTCCTCCCCTAGACATTCTTTTTTTTTAAAAAATATTCTTTTCCATTATTGTGTATCCCAGGAGATTGGATATAGTTCCCTGTGCTATACAGTAGGGCCTTAGTGTTTATCCATTCTAAATGTAATAATTTACATCTACCAACCCCAAATTCCCAGTCCATCCCTCTCCCTCCCCACAAGACTTCAGTTTCTGAACTCCAGTTGAACACTGGACTTTCAGTTAGATGTCACTTCAAATTCAAAAAGAGCCAAATCAACCTCATGCTCTTTTTCTTATAACAACTGTATAACCTCTTCCACCTGCTAACATTCCCATCTGTTTTAATAGCATCAACATTTCGTTAAACTGAGATAAAGGCCAGAAGTGACTGAGAATCACAATTTCTAGGTCTGAAATCTCTTTGTTTGGCACCTTTTTTGACTTCTCTCTTTTACACCCTAAGTCTTACCGTTCATCAAGTGCTTTTTTATCTTTTTCATGTAATTCTGTGACTAAGAATGAACATTCATTGGTGGCTTGCTAAGTGCCAGCCACTGTTTTAAGCACTTTTACAGGTATTAATTCATGTAATCCTCATAACATCTTCCTGGCTTAGGTACTATTATCATCCCCATATACAAATATGGAAACTGAGACTCAGAGAAGTGATATGATCTGTCTAGGGTCACTGCTAGTAAGTGATAGAGATCAGGGAGTCTGACTCCAGAGCCATTGCTCCTAACCCGTAAGCCACACGACTGCTCTGTGATGAACCTTGAATCTCTCTTTCCATTACTTGTACCACCATTTGGGTCGTGGCTCACATCACTTTACCTCTATTACTGCAATAGACTCCTGGTTGGTCCCCTTGACTTTGCACTTTGTGATACAACTTATATACGGCCACCAGATTGCTCTTCCTTAATTAAGCCCTGCTTGTACCTTGTCCTTCCTTTGTTCCAAATCCTTCTATGACTCCCTGTGGTCTAGGATATATAAAAAAACTTACATCCCTGGCTTTTTTGGCTTTCTGTAGTTCTGGTTCCATAGTATCTATTCAGCTTTATGTTTTCCTCCTCCTGTTCCATTATCTATGACTACATTTAGGCTGATCTTTTCACCATTCCTGCAAACATGCTGTTCTTTCCTAACTCTGTGACTTCATACATCTCTAAACTTTATTTGTCCATCTCAAGATATTGTGGCTCTAGGAACCCTTCCTTACTAATCTAAACTGGATGTGACCTCTCCTTCCTTAGAACGTTCCTAACGCTTTCCTTGTAACCCCTCTTACGATATCACATTCTGCCTTATTTGATAGCGACTTGTGTTCTTTTCTTATTTCTCTCCCTGCTTCACCACTTTGTTAGCCTGTTGAAGGCAGAGACTGTGTTTCACTAAATCTTGTATCCCCTGCAGTGCTTCTTCTAATGCAGAGCACATAACAGGTGATCAATACATAGTTACTGAATTTAACAGAATTCTAGTTTCACTCACTCAGAATGTTTCTCTTTTCCCTTTCGTTTTGTTCCAGTCTTTCACAAAAATCTCACTTCTTGAATGAAACCCCCTTGACTGCTCTAGTCCTTGATGAAACCTACTTTCTCAGAACTCTTGTAACACTTCAGGCCGATACATATAATTTAGTACTTGATTAATCATTTTATACGGGTATATTCATTGTTCATGTATTACAACACAGGGCCTGATATATGAAGATTCTCAACAAATATTTGTTGAATGAATCAATATGTCGATCTTGCCCCACCAACTGCAAGGTCTCGAAGACAGGGACCATGCTTTATAGATCTTCTGTATCCCCTTAGAGCTCTCAGCATGTAATAGGTGCTTTATGAATATTTGCTGACTGACTGGCTCTGGTATTTCTGTTGCAAGTCTGTCCTTACCTTCCTGTTGTTCTGCCCTCAGCCTGTGATTACACTGAAGAGGTTTCTGAGTCCTCAGGTCTGATTTCCCCACTGAGAACAGGCTGAGTCAGGTTGCTGACACACAGGCCTCTTTTTGCCAGTCCCTTTTGATTCTGTCTTTAAATCAGAACTAGGCCTTCTTATAGGGACAAATCCCTAGAAGAAGAGAGCAGGAGTCCTTAGGCTGGGGAAGAAGAGTCGGGGATTGAGAATTGCAAAACATAAAACTTTGGCCAGAAATAATTCTACAGAACTTGTTACTGGGCCTACCCAGTACATGTGAGGGAAAGGCCATTCTGTGTCTACTTTGTACTGTTTAAAGACAAGGGAAATATATGGCAATCATGATGCAAGAGTAAATGACTAGGGCCCACCTTCAAATGGCATGAAGTCTGCCAGTAGATCTAAAAAAAAAAAAACAGAAATAACATTTGTATAATATAATAATGATTTGTATATACCATATAGCCAACATGGCAGAGACCAACAGTGACTAGTTTTCCAACTTCTCGAAGGAAAGTCTCATCTACTGAGAGGAAAGGGAGAACTGGGATAAGCAGACATCTCTATTATACTGTGCACCTCACAGATACACAGCAATACTTGGGAATGGCAGATGGTAGAATGTGCTCTTGCAGACTGGAAAGGCTTCAAGTTTTGCTCTCCTGGCTACAGTCTATAATGTTGCTGCTCAGAACTGTGGGAGATACGTACACAGTGTATCTAAGAATTATGGTCCTTAACAGCTCTTCCCAGACTTGCTTCTAGCTGGAGAGAGGGAGAATGATTGACAGCTGTATCCAAGGCATACTGATGTTTCACTGGACCAAAGAATGAGTTCAACACTGCACTGAGCAGTGGACTAGCTAAGATATAAATTTTTCCTTTATTAATATTTTATATGTATTTATTTGCCATTTCGTTGGCTTATATGCTTAGCAGGTTCTTTGTTTTAAATGCAGGTGATCCAAGGATACATGACCCACATTTCAAGGGGCCCGTTGTCAACAGGTAAGCAATTCTTTTCTCTGGAATGTATTTTTTAACCAACACAGAAAGCTTATTTTTTGGTATCATTTTCCAGTCAATGGAGAATTGTGTCTACTGTGAGGGAGAAATGACTTATTTTTAGCCTAAATGTCACCTAGTTTATACAGGGTACAGGTAATAAATCTTTCCATGAGTCATAAATATCCTGTCCTGTTCAGCAAATGAACTGCCTTAATTTATGACTGAAGGGTTTGTTATTTCTGATAAAGAGAAGCCAAAAATGCTTTATAAGATTTAACCCCTTTGTGGAGAAGTAAACACATTCCAGTAGCTGTCTTATGCACCCGTTTACTCTGATTCACCACTGCAAGTGCAGAGTTGCTATGCCAACTTCTTCCACACAGGGTATTTGTGCTACTCAGCCTCCCAAAGCAGAGAGCTTTCTGAGAGGCAAACATTCACCAATTCATCACGTATGCTTCAGGATATTTTAAAATGCTCTAGGGAAGTGTGTACTTGTCTTAACTGGTGCTTCTCCTGCAAGGTTTCATAGCGTTTAAAAAGTATCCAATAGGGGCTTCCCTGGTGGCGCAGTGGTTGAGAGTCCGCCTGCCGATGCGGGGGATGAGGGTTCGTGCCCCGATCCGGGAGGATCCCACATGCCGCGGAGCGGCTGGAGCCCGCGCATCCGGGGCCTGTGCTCCGCAACGGTAGAGGCCACAGCAGTGGGAGGCCCGCGTACCACAAAAAAGAGAAAAAAAAAAAGTATCCAATAATTCATAGGCCTCTTTTATTATTATATTGTACCTTCTATTCCCAGGCTTCCTGCTAATCAAAAAGAGGTTTGCAGGGTAGAATGGCTAAAAATGAGGAGAAGATTAAGCTGTACATAGCTGTTTTTCCACTTAGCATTGACTTTAATTTCTGGCAGTTGCATGTCCTAATAAACTGTGTTGTGAAATAGTGATCAACACGCTTATTTGCACTTGCCAGCCATCAGCATGTGTATTAGCATTACTGTTATGTCTCTATAATATCCCAGCTTTAAACAAATGTGTATCTAGTTTATTCTAATTCTGTAAGAAGCCAAGTCATTTGTTTGGGTTACTCTTTCAAAGGTGTACCTATGCCCTCTTTAGAGTAAGTCTGAAATCTCTCTCATTCTCTCCATGGTAGCACCATGAATACATTTTGTTGTCCAGTGTACAAATAGCCTCATCTGATATGGAGGTTACTTTTATTGTACTTGGATTCATTTTATAATAACTAATTTGTATGAACGGAATCTAGCTTATTGGCCTCAAGGGACCTCTAGATATAATCTGGATTCAATAGTAGTAACAACAACAATAATAATAAGTGAACTGCCACATTTGGACAGATGAAATACAGATTACAGATGTGCCTTTTCTAGCCATAGAGAAGAAAGCAGAGCTCAGTCTGGCTGGCTGTAGGTGTGGGCAGGGAGGTGAAATCTCTTGTCTTCAGTTATTTAGAATTTAGTGATAGAACCATGCAGTCCAGGTAAAGTCTAAACAACTGTGATAAAGAGAATAATTTATTTTTACTAAGGACCTTTTGTGATGTCCTAGGTACCACAAAGGCCTTCAAAGGTGAAATGGTCATTGTGTATACATACCCCTCCCCCCAAATCTTCAATCCAAGAATGGAGAGAAGTATTGTAAAACCACAGGGGCTTAACTATAGGAAGACACAATTTGGCCCATTGGTAAATTCTCAGGCTGCAGGGGTCTATAATGCCTTTCCTGGGAAAATAATTGGGGTGTTTAAGGAGCAAGTGAGAAACCCCACCTTCTTCACATTACCTTTTGCTTACTATAACATTTTTTGCTTGCATAATGTCACTTTCCTTCTGAGAGATCCAGTCTTATCAGATATTCCGGCAGACCCTCACAGCACTGTCTGCTCATCATCCACCATGTTCTGTACACCTCTCTCAGTTTACAAGGACATCGTTTTGTGCCTAGTGACGACCCAACTGCAGTTGTTTCCAGGAGAGGTGAAGGAATGACGGTAATGCCACAGGAGAGATTAACTCAGTTTCTCATTTGTCCCCATCTACTAAGATAAGAATCGGACGTGTGGAAGCTATTGCCCCATAGTGTTGACCCAAAAAAAACAAACAGTCATTTTTTTTTTTTTTTTTTTTTTTTTTGCGGGACGCGGGCCTCTCACTGTTGTGGCCTCTCCCATTGTGGAGCACAGGCTCTGGACGTGCAGGCTCAGCGGCCATGGCTCACAGGCCCAGCCACTCCGCGGCATGTGGGGTCTTCCCGGACCAGGGCACGAACCCGTGTCCCCTGCATCGGCAGGCGGACTCTCAACCATTGCGCCACCAGGGAAGCCCCAAACAGCGATTTTGATAGCCCCTTTTGAAAGAATAGTTATCCAGTGCCTATGCTTTGTCCCCTGTATTCAACAGAATTTTAGCATTGGATTGAGGTGAGATTTGTAAAAGTTTAAGGGCTGCTCAGCACTGTTCTTGGCGGTACATTAGAGGGCAAAAATGAATGCACATAGAAAACTAAAAAATAAATCTCTTTTAGAAGGTTCTACATGAGAAATTCTCTTATAATTTTAGAACTAAGAAAAATTTTCATTTAATGGAGAGTTAATATACTTTCTCCTGTTAGATAAGGAGAACTGTAATCCATTGTTTCTCCTTTTGTCTTGACTTGTGGAAAGCCCACTGATACATTTAATTTCAATGCCAGCAACTACATTAGCCTTTGAGTTAAGCATTTCTTTTCAGAACTTTGAATTTCTATTTCTATTTTAATAATGCTATTGCATCCAGTTTTAAGTCATTTCATTTATATTCATTCTGAAAAGAGGCAGCATATAGGTGGACAGGTAAATAGAAATGAAAACCTTGGATGTTCCATAGTTGACTTTTTCCCCTTATCTACACACAAAGTAGGTGAAAGACATATGACTCAGACTAATCAAATTGGTAGGTTTCACAATGCTGAAAACAACTACTATTATAGAAGGTGGAAAATCTGTCTGGAATGTAATAAGATGCATTTATTTTTACCTGAGGCATCGGGGAGAGGTTAAACTCACTATCATGAAGGGATTCAAGGAGAGAATGAAGAGGAGTTTATTAGGGATGTTGTAGAGGGGATTCTTTAATATAAAGGAGTTAGACTAAATGACCTCTGAGTTCTTTCCAATCCTGAAATTCTATGACTCTGTGATTCAACATTTTTTATTGTTATAATTAACATACAATATTATGTTACTTTCAGGTATACAACATAGTGATTTGATATTTTTTATTCATTATGAAATGATCACAGTAAGTCTAGTTACCATCCATCACCATACAAAGTGAAAATATTATTGACTATATTCCCTATGTATATATTATATCCCTGTGACTTTTTTATAACTGGAGGTTTGTGCCCCAAAATGCCCTTCACCTATTTTGTTCTGTCCTTGCACACCCCTCCCCTCTGGCAACTATCAGTTTGTTCTCTGTATTTATGAGTCTGTTTCTGTTTTGTTTGTTCCTTTGTTTCTTAGATCCCACATATAAGTGAAATCATATGGTATTTGTTTTTCTCTAACTTATTTCACTTAGCATAGTACGTTCTAGGTCTCTCAATATTGCCACAATGGCAAGATTTCACTCTTTTATGGCTGAGTAATATTCCATTACACACACAGACACACACACACACCACACCACATCTTCTTTATCCATTCATATATTGAGGGACATTTAGGTTGCATCTGTGTCTTGGCTATTGTAAATAGTGCTGCAAAGAACATAGGGGTGTATATCTTTTTGAATTAGTGTTTTCATTTTCCTCAGTTAAATACCTTGAAGTGGAATTGCTGGATCATATGGTAGTTCTATTTTTAGTTCTTAAAGGAACCTCCATACTGTTTTCCATAGTGGCTGCACTAATTTACATTTCCACCAATAATTCACCAAGGTTCCCTTTTCTCCACATCCTTGCCAACACTTGTTTCTTGTCTTTTTGACCATAGCCATTCTGACAGGTGTGAGGTGGTATCTCACTGAGGTTTTGATTTGCATTTTCCTGTTGATTAGTGATGTTGAGTACCTTTTCATGTGATTGTTGGCCATCTGTCTTCTTTGGAGAAATGTCTATTCAGGGTTTCTGCCCATTTTTAAGTCAGGTTGTTTATTTTTTTGATATTGAATTGTATGAGTTGTTTATATATTTATATATCAACCCCTTATCACAAGTATTGTTTGCAAATATCTTCTCAATTTAGTAGGTTGCATTTTCATTTTGTTGGTGGTTTCCTTCACTGTGCAAAAACTTTTTAGTTTGATTTAGTCACATTAATTTATTTTTGCTTTTGTTGCTATTGGATATTTGGAGATACATCTAAAAAGATATTGCTAAGATCAATGTCAGAGAGGTTACTGCTTATGTTTTCTTCTAGGAGTTTTATGGTTTCAGATCTTTCATTTAAGTTTTTAATCCATTTTGATTTTATTTTGTATATGGTATGAAAAAGTTGTCTAGTTGGATTCTTTCACAATTAGCTGTCCAGTTTTCCCAACATCATTTATTGAAGAGACTGTTTCTTTCCATTGTACCTTCTTGCATCCTTTATTGTAGATTAACTGACCATATAAGAGTGGGTTTACTTCTGAGCTCTCTATTCTGTTCCATTCATCTATATGCCTGCTTTTGTGCTGGTATCATGCTGTTCTAATGACTATATCTTTGTAGTATAGTTTGAAATCAGGGAACATGATACTTCCATCTTGGTTCTTCTTTCTCAAGATTGCTTTGGCTATTTGGGGTCTTTTGTGGTTCCATACAAATTTTAGAATTATTTGTTCTAGTTCTGTGGAAAATACCATAGGTAATTTGAAAGGGGTTGTATTGAATCTGTGGATTGCTTTAGGTAATATGGACATTTTAATGATATTAATTCTTACAATCCATGAGCACAGAGTATCTTTCTGTTTATTTGTGTCATCTTCAATTTCTTTTATCAATGTCTTATAGTTTTCAGAGTAAAGGTCTTTTACTTCCTTTGTTAAATTTATTCGTAGATATTTTATTTGTTGAAGTAACAGTAAGTGGGATTGTTTTCTTCATTTCTAATGGTTCATTATTAGTGTATAGAAAAGAAACAGATTTCTGTTTATTAAATTTGTATCCTGCAACTTTACTGAACTCTTTTATTAGATTCGATAGTGCTTTGGTGAAGTCTTTAGGGTGTTCTATATGTAGTTATGTTGTCTGCAGATAGTAACAGTTTTATTTCTTCCCTTACAGTTTAACACCTTTTATTCCTTTTTCCTGTCTGGTTACCATGGCTAGGACTTCCAATACCATGCTGATTAAAAGTGGTAAGCATGGGCATCCTTGTCTTGTTCTTAATCTTAGAGGAAAATCTTTCATCTTTTTACTGTTGAGTACAGCGTTGGATGTGGATTTGTCATATATGGCCTCTATTATGTTGAGGTATGTTCCCTCTATACCCACTCTGTTGAGAGTGTTTATCATAAATGGATGTTGAATTTTGTCAAATGCTTTTTTTCTGCATCTACTGAGATGATCATATGATTTCTTACATTTGTTTCATTAATGTGATGTGTCACATTGACTGATTTGCAGCTATTGAACCATCCTTCAATCCCTGGAATAAATAAATCCCACTTGATCATGGTATATGATCATTTTAATGTATTGTTGTATTCAGTTTGCTGATACTTTTTTTGAAGATTTTTGCATCTATGTTCATCAGAGATATTGCCCTGTAATTTTCTCTCTCTCTCTGTGTGTGTGTGTGTGTGTGTGTGTGTGTGTGTCTTTGTCTGGTTTTGGTATCAGGGTAATGCGGACCTCATAGAATGAGTTTAGAAGTACTACCTCCTCTTCAATTTTCTGGGATAGCTTGAGAAGAATTGATAACTCTTCTTCAAATGTTTCATAGAATTCCCCTGTGAAGTTATCTGGTCCTGGAATTTTGTTTGGGAGTTTTTTTTTTTATTAGTGTTTCAATATCATTACTAGTGATTGATCTGTTCAAATTTTCTATTTCTTCCTGGAAATAGAATCTTGGAAGTCTTGGAAGATTGTATGTTTCTAGGATGTACCCATTTCTTCTAGGTTGTCCAATTTGATGGCATATAACTGTTCATAGTGTTTCCCTATTTATTTTCTGTCTGGATGATTTATCTATTGATGTAAGTAGGGTATATAACTCCCCTACTGTTATTGTATTACTATTTCTTTCTTTATGTCTGTTTATATTTTGCTTTACATATTCAGGTGCTCCTTTGTTGAGAAATGTTATATTCTCTTGTTGTACTGACCCCTTTATCATTATGTAATGCCCTTCTTTGTCTTTAGTTACAATCTTTTTTAAAAGTCTGTTTTGTCTGATATGAGTATGGCTACCCCAGCTTTCTTTTTGTTTCCATTTGCATGGAATGTCCTTTTCTATCCCTTCACTTTCACTCTGTATGTGTCTTTAGAGCTGAGGTGAGTCCCCTGTAGCAACATATTAGGTGGGTCTTTTTTTTTTTAAGCTACCCTATGTCTTTTGATTGAAGAATTTAATCCATTTGCATTTAAAGTGGTTATTGATAGGTATGTACTTATTGCCATTTTATTAATTGTTTTCTGGTTGTTTTTGTAGTTCTTCTCTGTTCTTGTCTTCTCTTGGTTACTTCTCTATGGTTTGATGGATTCCTTTAGTGTTATGTCTGGATTCCTTTCTCTTTATTTTTTGTGTATCTATTTTAAGTTTTTGGTTTGGTCATGAGGTTCATATACACCAACCTGTATACATGGCCGTGTATTTTAAGCTGATAGTCTTACGTTTGAAGGCATCTAAAAGCACTGCATTTTAACTCCCCCCTCACATTTTATATTTCTGAGATCATATTTTACATCTTTTTATTTTGTGTATCTTTTAACTACTCATTGTGGTTATAGTTGACTGTACTACACTTGCCTTTTAACTTTCAGGCTAGCTTTTTAAGTAGCTGATCTAACACATTTACTATATATTTGCCTTTACCAGTGAGTTTTTTTTCTTTCATGTATTTTAAAATTTCTATTCGGAAATAGAATAGAAATCTTCTATTCTGTTTTATTCTTTTCTTTTCCACTTAAAGAAGATCCTTTAAGATTTCTTGTAAGGGGGGTTTAGTGGTGATGAACTCCTTTATTTTAGCTTGTCTGGGAAACTCTTTATCTCTTTTAATTCTGAATTCTATAACCTTGCCAGATAGATTATTCTGGGCTGTAATTTTTTTTTCTTTCAACATTTTAAATATATCCTGCCACTCTCTTCTGGCCTTGTAAAGTTTCTGCTGAAAAATCAGCTGATAGCCTTATGGGGTTTTCCTTTTATGGGATTAGTTGTTTTTCTCTTGCTGCCTTTGAGATTCTCTCTTTAACTGTTTCCACTTTAATTATAATATATCTTGGGTTTATTACTTTGGGTTCATCTTGTTTGGGACTTTCTAGGCTTCCTGTACCTGGATGTCTTTTTCCTTCCCCAGGACAGGGAAGTTTTCACCCATTATGTCTTCAAATAAGTTTTCTGTCCATTTCTCTCTCTCTTCTTTTTCTGGGACCCCTATAATGCAAATGTTAGTATGCTTGATGTCTTCCTAGAAGTCCCTTAAACTCTCTTCATTTAAAGAAATTCTTTCTTCTCTTTGCTGTTCTGTTTGTGTGATTTCCACTATTCTTTCTCCAGTTAGCTGATCTACTGTTTTATATTATATAATCTGCTACTGATTCCGTCTTTCAGTTATTGGATTCTTCAGCTCTGATTGGTTCTGTCTTATATTTTCTAAGTCTTTGTTGAAGATCTCACTGTATTTCTCCATTCTTCTCCTAAGTATAGTGAGCATCCTTCTGACCATCTCTATGTACTCTATGTCAGGTACATTACTTATCTCAGTTTCATTAGGATTTTTCCTAGGGTTTTATTTTGTTCTTTCATTTGGAACATATTCCTCTGTCTCCTCATTTTGTTTGACGCTTGGTGTGTGTTTCTATGCATCAGGCAGAACAGCTACCTCTCCTAGTCCTGAAGGAGTAGCCTTGTGTGGGACTGTCTCCTCTGTAGACTATTTGTACCTGGTAGCTTTGATAGGCTAACTGGAGCTGGAGCAGGTTTGAGTTGGGTGAAGTCTTAGGTTGCATTGTACCAAGGCTGCCTTGGCAGGTTGGCAGGAGTTAGAGTGGGCATGGGTTGGGGACAGTCCTGAAGCCACCTTGGTGGGGCCACTAGAACAGGAGCAGTCTCTGGCTGGGGGCAGTCCCTGGGTGTGCCATGTTGAGGCCACCTTGGCGGGATGGCTGGAGCTGGGGTGGGTGTGGACCAGGGGGAGTTCTGGGGGTGATTCAAACAATGACACTTGCCAGTGCCCCTTACATCAGAGAGAGTTCCTGCAATTCTCTGCCAGTTTGGCAGAGACTCTAAAGTTGGTAAATGGATTTCTTTTCCACATAATCCAGGTGCCCTTTAAACTGGTGTGTTTTTTGGTTTGTTTGGTTTTTGTTTTTTGCCGTGTCTCAGGATGGGTGAGTCTGCGCTCAGGTCCCTCAGTAATATCTGTCCCTGTTGCAGGTTGTGGGGTCAGGGGTTTCTGTGGATATTGTTTCTGTGGATATTGTTTCTCTGTGTTTCCTACAAATTTCTACATGGTCCTTCACTTGTAGAGCTGTTCAATCAGCCCTCACGAGGAATTGCTCTCTAGGTAGGTATAGATTCGGTGTGTTTGTGGGAGGAGGTGATTTCAGTATCTCTCTATCACACCATCTTGAATCTCTTTCTGTCTCTGTGATTCAACTTTTAATGCCAAAGCAGAGAAGGAAGAGTTCAGCTTCTGCCTACGTGATGCACACATACAGCTCTATGTTGATGCTCACCACAAACTTTTGTAATTTCTAAAGTGCCATTATTAAGTAGACATCTCAAATTATTGTGACAACATTATGCTGTCTCCTAAATTTATGCAGCTCTCATGAACTTTTTGTTCATTTTGAAATAATTGGTATGCTTCTTGTCACTGTAGATGGAACTTGAATGTCTAAACGTCGGGTCCATCATGGAAAAATGTGAGGAAAAGTTTATTGAAAAAAGTACACAAAGGTTAATAAAAAATGTAGACCCCATGTGGTAAAAATGGAAGAGGTTAAAAATCATTTTGACTTGTAAAATAGTTTGAAATAAAAGGCCTATATCCATAGCACTCCTTCGAAAACTTCTAAATAATGTCAAAATGTGGAAGGAAATAAAAATAAATAATTTCCCTGAATGGCTAATTCTTGACAATGCAAATGTGAGTTGAAGATGTTCTCTAAACCTGACATTTATTTGCCTCATTCTGAATGGAGCAAATGGCCTAATGTGATCAACTATTTATCAGTGTGACTCTTTACTACAGGAAGATGTGGACTAACACATCTTTAAAATTCATAGCCTATCCCTTGTATTCCTCAGTATGTGAGCTTGTTCTTTTTTTATGTTTTTGCACTTTAAAGAGTCACCACCTACAAATTATTCCTAATGATGAAAATAATCGACCTAAAAATACTATTAAACGTTGCAAGCACCTTTAAATCAAAAGATTTAAAGAAAAGTATTCATTAACCGTGTGCTTGTTATGCGTCCGGCAATGTGCTAGGTGCTAGAAATACAAAGATGAACTGAGCAAAGTTCCTGTTTAACAGAGCTTGCAGTCTAGTAGGAAGAGTAGTTGATAAAATGATTAATGTGGTATGTACAAAAACAGAGTTATTTACATGGGCTCTGGAAGCAAAGAAGAGTGTGCACTAGGCGTAAGGGAAAGGGAAATCTGGAAAAACCTCAGAGTAGAGGTGACCCTTGAGCTGGTTCTTGAAAACGTTCCAAGAAAAGTCAGCAGCACACATCAAAGTACACAAGCCTGAGAAAAATTGTCCTAGAAATGGTTTGGTGTATGCCCAGCATGTGCATGTGTGGGTGGTGGAGGCATGAAGGTCAGGATGTGGTGGAGAGCAAGGATGCTGAAGAGGTAACAATGAGCAAAATCACCAAGGACTTATTCAACATACCAATGTGTTTGGCATTTTATTCTATAGACTCAGAGGAGACATTGAAGAATTTTAAGTAAGAAATCGACAGAATGCAATTTGAACTGTAGAAGCTTTTGTTTAGCAAGGACTTGAGAACACTACTCTGTACAAGATCTCTGGTGAGCACTGGGGACACAAACCTCCTAGAAATGATCCCAAGCTTCACAATTTGTCCTTGTTCTGTTGTGTGTGTTTGCGTTAGAGAAGTGGGGGAGAGGAGTGCCGTGGTCAAATCGAAGACTGCAGTGTAGTGAGGTAAACACTACGTAGAGGTGCAGGTTGCAACAGAAGCACTAGGGAGAGAGTAAATCATGTGGTGGGAGTGGCACTGCTTGCCTGATGTGGTCATTCCTGAGGGGGATTGAAGGACCTGTAAAGGTTTTGCTTCATGTAGGGAAGAGCAAGGAGTAACTCAGAGAGAGCCAGATGTGTGAAGGAAGAGACCTTGCATGATTCATGTTAGAGTGTTGTAAGTACTTACAGTAGTAGGAGGGAGAGTATGGTTGGGAGATTAAGTTGCATAGGTAGCAAGAGCCCAGATAGCAAAGGACATTGTATATCCTAAGGCAAGGAATTTGAACTTTATTCTAAAGGGCATGAGGTGAATGGCAAGCCTCTTATTGCTCTTAATCAGTGGAGTTGCAAGGTTAAATTTGCTTTAGTTGTCTCTACGTGCCATTTCTCCTTTCTCCCCTTCATCACATTCTCTCCAGTAGAGATTTATTCCCCACTCTCCTCAAATTGATTTTGAAAATGTCACCAGTGACTTCCATCTTGCCAAGTGTAGTGGGGCGACGTCTTTTATTTTAACTTCACAGCAGCGTTTGACAAAGGTGACCACTCTCTCCTTTTTGAAACACTTTTCTCTTGGCTTCTGTGACATCATATTCACCTGATACTTCTTCCACCTCATTGGCACCTCCTTTATAGTCTTCTTCTCTGGCTCCTCAATCCCTGCTTGATCTCCAAACGTGGGAGTGCCTTGGTCCTCGTCCTTCACTCTTCTTTTTCTCTAGTCTACTTTTAGACTAGGCCAATGACTTTAAATACTATCTATATGTCAATGACACACAAGCTTTATATCTCTAGCAATGAATCTTCCATTGACCTCCATATTTCTTTATTCAACTGCCTTCTTGACTTCTCTGTTTGAATTCATAGTATTCACACTTAATTTGACCAAACAGAACTCTTGCTTCCTGTTCCCACTCCAAAGCTCTAAAACCTCCTCCCCCAGTCTTTTCCATTTCAGAAAATGACACCAATATCCCCACCCTGTTTTACTCAAATTATAGGTCCTTGGCTTCCTCTTTTTCTCCCCTCATCTCTCACATTCAATCCATCAACAAGTCTTATTGGCTTTAGCTCCAAAATATTTGTATATGCCCAAGCCACCTACTTCTCCATCTTTCCTACTTTCACCCTCATCCATGGCACTGTATATCCTGTCAGTACTTTAGCACTGGACTATAGAATGGTCTTCCTTCTCTCCTTGTTTTTCTATAATCCATTCTACATACAAAACTCTGAGTTTTCAAATCATGCACTAATCATAGCTCTTCTCCTTAATACATTTTCAATAGCTTTCCATACCATTTAAATTAAACTCAAACTCGTGTCCTACATGAGTGCCCTCTGTGTGACTCACATCATCCCCTACCAATCTCTCTCTCTCTCTCTCTCTCTCTCTCTCTTTTATCCTCTTATTGTAGCCATGCTTGCCTTCTTCTCATTTCTTGAAGATTTTAAACTTGCATGCATCCTGGGGACTTTGTATTTGTTATTCCTCTGCCTGAAATACTTGGACCCCAGACCTTTGCATGACTGTCTCCCTCTTGTCATCTAGCTCTTAACTGCCATTGCCCGAGAGCTCTTCCTGACGACCCCAGTCTTCCGATCACTATCTACCACATCATTTAATTGTATTTTCTTTATAGTATTTATCACTATTGAAAGTTTCCTTATTCATTTTTTTCTTACACAATTAATATCCTGTCTAAAATATCAGGTCTGTGAGAAGCAAGAACCTTGGCTGTTTCATTCATCAGTGTGTCCCATGGGGTTAGAAAAGCCCCTGACACATAATATATACCTGTTGAATGACTAAATGAACTATTATCCTAGCTTTAAAACCAAGGATATCCTGGAGAGTATAGAAACTAGTTGAAATGAAGGCAGGACACCATTTAGAAGATAATTTCAGTAATCTAGCTGACAAGTGATTAAAACCTAGACTAAGGCAGTGGCTCTAAGAGAGAAGAAATCTAAGACGTAATAAGAAGGCAGAAATCTACAAGGCTTTAGGACAGATTGTATTCAATATGTTGGGGGTAAAAGAGAGAATCTAGCATGACTGTGCCTAATAACTAGCTGGATTGCAGTTACATTCACCAAGGTAGGGAACACATGAGGAGGGGCAGGAATGATGGTTATGAAGGGCAGAGAAAATCATGAGTTTAGGTTTTGAAATGTTGAGTTTGAAATGCCTATGCACTATCCAGGGCAGAATATTTAGTAGAGAGTCAGAAATATACTTCTGAATCTCTTTGAAATATCGATATATTTCTTTTAACTAAAATAAGTATCTAAATAAAAGGGAAAATTTGAAAGAATGTTAAAATCTAATAGAAAAATGTGTAAGTTTTCTCTTCTGAGAAATGCTTCCTGATCATCCCTAGACTGAACTTCGGTACCTTCCTTGGTGCTCTCAGAGTACTCTGTGTGCTTAGAATACTGTGTTGTAATTAGTTGTTTGCTTGGATGGATGGAATGGGGGTGGTGGGAAGGATGTCCAAGAGGGAAGGGATATATATATATACATATAGCTGATTCACTTCATTGTACAACAGAAACTAACGCAACATTGTAAAGCAGCTATCTCCCAATTAAAAAACACAAAACATGAGTTCTCCCAAGTAGGGCTGCACATAACAGACCTGTAAATAACAGTTTCGATCATGTTATACCCCCTATTCAAATTCGTCAATGAGTTCCTGCTGCCTAAAAGTTAACTCCAAATGCTTTAACATGATATTAAAATCGCAACACAAATTTGTCTTAACGTACCTGCCTAAACTACACTCTCTCTGGGGTTTCTAAACCCTTGAACTCTCTGTTGAGCCAAACCAGTTGTGTTCATTTCTGCAAGGTCTGAAAATTGATTTTGTCCGTGTCCTAGAATTATTCTAATTCAGGTATGATGACTGGTACTAACAAAGCTCACAAGAGACTGATATATAAAGCCAGAATGTTAATGCAATCATTTACATTGAGAAATTTAATTGCTGAGAAGACCTGATGTTCCTTTTGGCCTGACCAGCACATTGTTCCCTTTAGGCAAACTATACAAGAAACCTAATTATCAAAAGGCTGCTGGCTGAATGTATAGTCAGTACACGGAAATTACATGAGTGGAATGGCTAATGGCATCAGGCTCTGCTAGCCTGTGATGTCTATCAGCAGAGCAGGATCATCCTCACATTGGATCCTCATATCAATCCTTCATAACCTGGAGGGTACTCAGATGGGCAGAGCTGTTTGATCATCATTTGCACGTCTCTTTAGATTTGTTAATAAATTCAAGAAGTTTGAAATCAAGGCTTGCTGGACTGGGAGGCTTAGTCTCATTGAGGTGACTGTGTACATTAATTATGTGTTGAGTCATAGTTTAACTCTCAAAAGCAGTATTATTTTCTATACTCTCACATTTTGGGGAAGCATCTTCTTGTCACCTCAAGTGATAGTCTTCCTTGCTCCATGGCCCTGCTTGGGAACCACCTCCTCCGCCCCCAGCTTCAGAGTGCCTTCCCTCCGATGAAATCCTGCAGCTTTTGCTGTAGGTGATATACAGCACATAATATTTGTGACTGCTCTTTAGCTTTTGGTATTCGTGTATTGTCTTGTCATCTGCTTTGTAATTCCCTTGGAGGACAGAGGTCAGCATGCAGTGTGTGTGTAAGTAATTATTGATGAGCCTGTCTTTTTTTTCTCTTCTCAATGTAGCACTAGTTAGAGCACCTACTCTTTGGATGGCATTCTGTTGTAAGGAACGGAGTTATTTCTTCCATGGCTGTGCTTAAAAATGTCAAGATTCTTTTCATTTGCATCCTCTTTCAGATGAGTTTTCTGTTAAAAAAATAAACAAACAAATAAATCCGATCTCCATGTCCTGAGAAGATAGTGCATGACCTTTATTACCGGGTGCCAATTGTAGCAGTTTGGACTTTACTTTTCCAGACTCGGATCACAGGTCAAGCAAGTGGTCATAACATTTTAATGAATTTTCTCTGACACAAAAAGAATGAGATAAACAGAATAAGCTGACTTTTTGCATTGGCACCTGTAAATCTTTGACCTGTTTTGACACAGCATATTTAAATCCACACTGTGTACAATGTCATGCCCTCTGTGGATGCTTCATAAAAACTAATTGAATTGAAAAATAGTCTGAGGTGTATTTCATAAGTTCTAGTAATGCAAATAGCTCAGAGAACTCTGACACTACTTTTCTATTACCTGATCATCTCATTTAGGAATTCAAGCTCCTATATCATACCAGTGTCATCTGAAAATTGTGTAGGATTTGGATAGCTTCTAATAGGCAAGAGTGTTAATAATGACTTTAAAGTCTTGAAATTTAAATCTATAAGTGAAGCTTCACTTATATGTGATGACTGTTTTGCCTCTAATGTGACTGTGCTATGGTCATTATCCAGCTTCTTTTGAGGGTCGCCTTTGTATTCATCCATAAGTTCTATGTCACACTGCTTCCTCCCTATCCTTGTTTTCTTTCATTCCTTAAACAAATATTTGTAGTACACCTTACTCTATGCTAATAATTATGCTAGTTGGTTATAATACAAAGATAGGATGTCCTTGTCCACAAGGAATTAGTAAATAGTAGAAGAGATAGGCAATGGAAGAGACTTCACAGTTCAACGTGGGAAGTACCGCTGTGGAAGAGAGAACAAAGGACCTGGCACTGGGTGGTGGATGCCTTATATGGCTGCAATTCCAAAGATTAATATTCATTTATTCTCACTCAACAAATATTTACTGATCATCTGTTATGTGCCCTGTCTCCTCTAGGCATTAGAGATAGTGATGAGCAAGATAGGCAAAGCGCCTGTTCTCCTGGAAGGGGGAAGAGACGGGGCAGGTAACATCTGAGAAATGAACATGACAGTTTCGTAAGATGATAAATATGAAGAAGAAAATAAAACAGGGTGATGTGATAGTACCTAGCTGGGGTGTGTGTGGGAGCACTAATTTAGATTTGGTGATCAGGGAAGACCTCTCTATGGAGGTGACAACTGAAATGAGACTTGAATGCTAAGGAGCAGCCAGCCATGCAAAGATTAAGAACAGTGCATTTCAGATAGAGGAAAAACAAAGTGTAAAATCCCTTAGGCAGGGATTTTAAGCTTCGTGTGCTCAAGGAGCCAAAAGAAGGCCAGTGTAAGGGCAGCATGGTGGATGGGGGCAGGGGAGTGGGGAATGGGTTGGTAGGAGATCCCTGCAAGCACATTCTAGTAAGTGCAATGGAAAAGCCATTGGAGAAGGTTTTAGTAGGAGAGTAAGTTAATCTAATATATTTTAAAAACTTATTCTGACTGCTGTGTGGAGGATGGATTTTAAGAGTCCAAATGCAGGAGCAGGGAGATCAATAGGAAGCTTTTGCCGTCATCTAAGTGAAGGAGTCAGTGACTTGGCATAGGGTGGCAGTAGTGAAGATGGAGAGACGTGAATAGATTCAAGATATGTTCTGGTGTCAGTGCTTATTGATATGAAAGGTGAGGGAAAGAAAGAAGTCAAGGATAACTGCTAGATTTGTGACATGAACAGTTAGGTGTATGACGATCCCCTATCCTAAGAATGGAAAGATTAGGGGAGGTGCAGGTGTGCTGATTCAGAAATCAAGACTTCTGTTCGGCTGTGTTAAGTTTGAGAGGCAGAGTAGATATCCATGTGATGATGCTCTATGTGAGCCTGGAGGTCAGTGGAGAATAAAGCGAGGGAGGGAGATTGAGAGTTGGGGGTCACTGGCATTTAGATAATATTTAAAGCCAAGTGTCTGGGTGAGATCACTTAGGAGGGTAGAGAAGAGGCCCAAGGGCAAAACTCCAGATTTGACAACATTTGGAGGTCAAGCAGAGGTGGAGGAGCCAGCAAAGGAGCCCTCAGTGAGTTAGGAAAAGCCAAAAGAATGCAATGTTGTAGAAACTAAGAGAAGTGTCATAAGAAGAGTTTGGTTTTTGTTTGTTTATTTGTAAAGTTACCAACTGTGTTGACAGCTTTGAGAAGTCAAGCAAGGTGAAGACTGAGAAGTGACCACTGGATTTGGCACCATGAAAGTCATCGGTGACCTCATCACAAATAGGGCTACTAGAGACAACTCTTTCAATAAGTTTTATTGGGGGATGAGGGGAATCTGGGATAAAAGTAGAGTTTTATGGAAGATGGAAGACACTAGAACATGATAGTGTGTGGTGCTGGAGATGATCCAGGACACTGATGATGCAAGGGAAAGGGGAACTATGGACATGAAGTACTGAAGATAGACTCCAGAACACAATTGGAGAGTCTGGCCTTTGGTAGGAACAGGGATTCCTAGTCCGTAGTGTAAGATGGTAAGCAGGGAATAGACGAGAGAGATATCGAGTGTTGATAGTTTTGGTGATGAAAAGAAGAGAGATCCTTACTGCTTGCTTTTGAATTCTCAATGAACTGTGGGGTAAGGTTATCAGGCAGGGATGGGCTGGTGGTGGTGGCAGCAGCAGGCCCAGGTGTATGAGGATTGAGAGGAGAAAGGATGAACAATCATTTTGGAGAGTAAGGCAATAAACATACATATATGATTAATGCAGAGTATATACATATATACTGCATTTCCCATACAGAAAATATCATTCTAGTCTTAGACTTAAGAGAACCTAAAAGTTGGCCACTGTTCTGATGGAGCATAAAAAGTTTTAGACACATATTAGACACCAGAAGATCCTGAGGTAGCTGGACTTGAGAGACAGTACCCTGGGGTGCTTCACAAAGGAGGGTCTGGGAGAATATTTGGAAGGAACATGCTATCAGAGGAGACTGGATAAGCATGTACCATGCAAAGCAGATTTGCTTAGCTAGATTGGAAAGCAGAAGCTAATATAACATATAGCTGAAAAATAGAGGGGGCCGGGCCTATGTATGAAATATTGTTAGGATTTCATTTCAGTTATAACAGAGAAGGGAAAATAGAAGAGGTTTAGGCAGATTCCAGATCATACATTAATTTATTCCTTCATTCATAACTCTTATCTGTTATGTACTGTGGGGCGTACAGAAATGAACGACACAGACTATGCTCTCAGTGAACTTGAAATTTAAACTCCTAGCTTTAATATAAAAAATTAATGACCTGCTCAATAGAGGTATAAGCACAATTCAGGGGGACAAAGTAAAATGAGTAAAATGAATAATTATTCCTGATTGGAAGGACCAGGAAATGTTTCTTGAGGGTATTATTTAAGCTGGACCTTGCAGGAAGAGAATCAGATAGAGAATGAAGGAGAATCAGACTCATGGAGGCATGTGTTGCAGATTGGCTTCTCCACAAGCAGATGCTGAGATGGAGTTTGGGGTGCAAGCTCTCTGATAAGGATCAACACCTGTGAAAAGAAGGAGAAGGAAGTGGGATTACACAGAGGGTGATATCAGCCTGTTACCAGATCCCACAAAACCTCAGCCCACATTTCAGGGAGCTCTGGAATACTGCCCTGCCCAGGGATCTGGAGTAACTTTGAAATGGCTGCATATTAATGAGCCCACCTGACTCAGTCCCTGATTTGTCAGCTTCCCTGGAGGGGTGAAGTGGTGGAAGTGGACCCTGAAGGTGCTGGAAGCTAGAAGCTGTCTGCAGCCACACTCACCATAGCCAGGCAGCAAGTTCTTCCTTGAAGGGGAGCCTGGGTGGCACACATCTTGGTGTGGACTGTAGAGTGTGAGTGCATGGCATGTCCCATCATGCTCCAGAAGAATTGAAACAGAGACTAGGGCAAAAGACACTTGGGGAATAAAACTGGACAGATCGTTTGGGATTATGGTTTGAAAGGCATATATGAGGATTGGGACTTTTTTTTCCCTATGGGGGTCTTAAGGGAATTAAGTAGGGCTATATAATGATCGAGTGCTCTGCTTTCAGGAAAGAACCCCAGGTAATGAACCTAGGGCAGCAGAACCTCTTAGAAATAATAGTTGTCATAGAACACAGCTGCCTAATGAATTTGGTAGTGGGGGCAAAGGGCAGGGAAGACCACACACTGTGTCCACTGTCATTTGGATCCCTTGTTCTTGGATAACAGTGTCCTTGATGGTTCATTCAGAACAGACATCTACCCCTTCACCTTTACTCTGATCACAACTAAAATGTTTCTAGGGGACCCGTATCCCCTCTTTTTGGAGAAGCTAATTTATTACCATATATAATACTTGTATCAGAAAAACATACCTGTGTCAGAAGCATATATTAGCATATATTCTTCGAATATCGTTGCGCCTAGGCTGTTTTGCCATTGAATGGATTTGTTTCCATTTGCTCTCAATCCATCATTATATGTATTTTAAATGTGAATTCTTTTGGCAGGGGGAATGGGGAGAGAGACCATTTTTCTATTTAAAAATTAGAGGTAGTTTGTGTCCAGCCAGAGCAGGAGACCAGTGAATGGGTACAGTCGGGAAGCCAGCAGGGGTGGGAAGCAGCAGGCAGCTTACAAGGGCTTGGGCCCTGGGGTGTGGCACCCACTTGTGACTGGGCTGTGGAATGTGAAATGAGGGCCCTTGAGGCAATGCTAGTAGCAGCATCCCATTATTGAATTTCTAAGTCATTCAGAAACCAGCAGTGTGGAACAAGGTTACCAAGTCAAAATAGAAGCACGGACTCGAGAGTATAAAGATAATATCAGGAAGCAGAAAGGCCAGGCCTGCAAGAATACCCTTCATTCACTAGCATGCCACTTTAATTGCATCTTAATGTAAGGACCGTGCAGGGCTTTGCTGCCAAGGTTATTTTCTAGTTAGACCTGTGAGGAAAAATTACTGACGAAATAATATCAAATTTTATCTGGGTATTGGTATTTAATTTAAGTCTTTTCCAAATTGTGTATTAGTTTTCAAATGATTATTTTGCTTGGTTAGTTAAATAAGGATTTATATAAATAGTGTATGCAACTATCAGTTAAATGTTGCTTGAGGTGCTTTCCTAGTTTGGTCATGAAGCCATCACTCAGGCACGACCCTTCACTCAATATGAGCTTGCCCAAATTCCACATATAGTGTCTGACAGAAAAGGAATAACTTTTTTTTTTTAGGAATAACTTTTTATTACTAACCTTATAAACCCAAATGAATAAAGTGACAACAGACCTCACAGCTGTACATTTTTAAAGTATGGGCATGATAAAACTTCCTAACACATATCAGACTGTCATTTAGATTTCATTTATTTGTTAAAAATTTATCCAAGATGTCATTGTGTTTCATGACTTTTGATCATAAACATCACTTTTCATGCTTTGGACTTTTGAATTCGGATCATTATGAGTTTATTTCAAACTAGAAGTCAATTTATTTGGTGAATGTCTTTAAGAACCAATTTCTTCATGTTGGCAAAGTTGTGGCCCTGCAAATTATAATTTATCTTATGTTTTTGGTAATTTGTTGTGTATTCTTCACAGGATGCTTTCTGTCAGACATAGTAAAAAAAAAATAAAGCTAAAAATCAATGCTAAAAATTAAAAGAAAATAAGTAATAGTTGCTAAAAATTTAAGTTAAAATAATCTACATCAGAGTTGATGGTCTCCATGTGTTATATTTCTTAATGTTTCCTTCCTGAAAACACTCTATTGTAGTGTGCATTAACATTTTATAGGTCCCTCTTACATAGAAGGGAAAGTTTGCCGCCTGCAATAAGTGGCGAAGGTACTGTTATTTTATAGTTGTGCGTTTGATACCGCAATTTGTTTTCTCAAATTTCAGGTTTCACAGTTACAACCACATAAGCCATCTCCATATGCATTATCCATAATTTAATTTTGTCCTGTTCAATAAAAGAGGGAATGAAACTCCATCTCCCCCTTCCTGCAAAAGGTTTGATTCCCTATCCCACTGCCATCCATTCCTCCCTAAAACCCTCATTTTGATGTTTGTATATAATATTTGTACTGAGTTTATGAATTTATTCAATGCTCTTGGTTTCCCTAAATTAGCTATGAGAGTGTTGATGTACTGTTTATTGATTCTATGATCTATTTTGGATTAGTAAACTGTGTTTAAACTTCTGTGCCATCTGTATCATTTGCTATTCATTTGGGGAGTTAATACTAACACAAATAAACTTTAGAGAGTTGTTTAGTGCTTAACCATGATGGTGATTGTAAGACCAATGGGATTTCCAGTTATAGAAGAGAAAGCTCAGTCAAGTGCTAAAAATCAGATTTAACGTAGGAGAGAGCTTTTGAAGTGAGCCTGGAAAGACGGGTAAGATGAGAATTTTTAAAGGAAAGGACAAAGTATTCCAAGTTAAGAAATATCTATAATAAAGGCAAGGAGTCTTCATTCAGCATGTGGAATACTGTCCTAAGCATAGGGCTTCAGCTCATCTAAGTTTCCTGAATGAATATATGTCTATCTATCTGAATATATATATATATAAAATATATGAATATATATACATATTTGAGTTCAATTTGCATTAGAAGCTGGCCCAAGTATTGATGAAACAACTTGTTTGACTGAGTTGTACCCGCTTTGAACTGGTCCAGTTCTTTCATTGGATTGAGCATATTGAATAATTGTCTTGATATTAAGTAGATATAGTCTCAGCATCATTAATGAGGAACACAGTAATTTTCTCTCACTATTCCTGATTAACTTTTGTTGCCCACGTGTGCCAAAATGAGAGAAGTCCTTTGGCCACAATCCTTGGTCTGAGACTTACTTTTTAATTCCCTTAAAAATCAGAAGCTGGTATGACATATGCTGAATGGTTTTTACATCCCTGGGAATGTTCGGAGTAAAATAAAAATATGTTATTTACTACTTAGAATAGCCATAGAAAGTGTTTTGTTTTAACAAATTTATTTATTTACTTAATTAGTAATACACGGGGCATGGGTGAATGATTCAAACAGCCCAGAAAAGGCATAGAGTCCCTAGTACCTCAGAATCCTGCCTCAGAGATGGCAAGTATTATCAATGCCTTGTATATCCTTTCAAATAAATGTATGCATTTAAAAGTATATATTTGTGTCTATATACATATATATATATATGTATCTGTATATCCCTTTCTTTATATAAATAAAAGCATGCTATAATAGCATTCTATGCACACAATATATTTGGGAAATCAATTCATCAGTATATACAGAGCAGTCGTAGAAATTTGAAGAGAGGTCTTGAAGAAAATATTTGACTCTTAAAATTTTATTATTATTATTCGTACAATTCAAAGAAATATGTCTTCATTACCCGTCTCTGTCTTCTACTCACATATAAAGGTCAAGTCCACATGTTCCCTTTCTAACTCTTAGCCCTAGTTGTTCTCTGGCAGAATTCATTGCTCTCTTGTCTGTGTTCTCTAAATAATTTATATATGATACATACTCTGTTTGTGACCCTGATCATACTGAAGATTTTTTTGTTTTCTTGTTTATCTGTTTTTATCCATGAATAGATTGTGAGTTTCCTTAAACTTTTCTTTCTCTGAATCCTCATTCCCTAGTACAGAGTCTGGTATATAATAGGTACTCAATAAATATTTGCCTGATTTAAAAAAAAGTGTGAGATGCTTACCTTTCACTGCTCATAGAATCCATATTTTTTTCCTCGTTGTTGTTATTCTTTGGTATTTAACTTGAATACTTATCTCCCCAATGATAACTTTTTTAAACCATGGAGCAGGAAAAGAATTAAGGTGAAAAATAAAACAAATATGTCACCTGGAAATATTTATACAATGCACATTTTATGAACTTATATGAGCAAAATAAATGATCCTTTCCATTTGTGTTAAGAATTCCTGAAGAAAGGCTGATAATGGCCAAAATAAATCTGCAACCTTCAGCCTTGAGCAATTGCCTGTAGATGTGTTTGCATATACACTTCTTGAACCTACTGCATGATGTATGCACGCATTTGTGTAATGTTCACAAAGATGCTTCATGTCATTACTTCTAAAATCTTCACGTTTGGCTTAGTCAAGCAGACTTCTTTGATAGCATCATGGATTCTGTTGCCATGCTATAAGACAACAGTGCTATATTTTCATCTATCTATGCTCTGTTCATTTATATCATCTTCCCTTGCTTGCAATATTTAATAGACCTTTTGGTGTAAATGCAAATAGTTGAAAGAATTATTTTTTATTTGTTCATATTACAGAGCTTGTGGTTCTGTTTTTAACATCCTTACCCAAAGCGTGAGCATTTTTCTTCATTTTGCTTTGAAGATCATTTAAGACATCTTTAAACTGCCTCATTATGTCTTTCAGAAATACAGTTCTCATATAACAACTAATCAGGAAATTCAAAGTTTTTGAAATATGTTAGGAAAAACAGATGTTTGCTATTTAAAGTACTGCAGATGATTATTTCTTTTTCTAGTCAAAAGATGTTCATATCCACTAAATAAATGTATTGTCTTTAAGTGTGCACCCTTCTGTGTCACAGTGGTGGGAAGTCTTCACTGCTAGAGTTAGAAATGAAATGTTCTAAATGTTCTAATGTTCTGCTTAGCTTTTCATTTTGCACAGTAGGAAAGCTTGGGCTGGGAAAACATCAGTAAATTTCACTCTTCTCAGCCTAACATGAAAAATAAACAATGGAAATAGCAGTTGTTGGCTCGTTGCTATGAAATATTAGCATACTGAATGAGTTCAATAGCTTTTTTTTTAAAACCCAAAATAAGCTTAGCTGATTTTATAGAAAACTAAACCTTACAGATAAATGTAGATGTTAACAGTTAAGCAACTGAGCTAATGAAGCCAAATCTAAGGAAGTAGAAGTAAGAAGAATTGTTCGAACATGTATTATAATTACGCATTGAATTCAACTACAGAATTTAAAAGGTTTAAATTGAATTCAACAACTATATAATTTAATACTTTCGTTGAAACAATCATAATAATTTCCCATTTATCTTTAAAAGAACTTTAGAGTTTGTTTGGCTCAGCATTCTGTTTTGGGATTGCAGGCCTGGATAGGTGGAAAGGCTTAACCAAGATTACCTGATGACTCGGTGGCAAAGCTGGGGTTTGAATCTGGGTCTCCAGGTTATGAGTCTAGAGTTCTCCTGTATTTCTTCAACATACAGGAAATATGCCACTTTTAATTTCTTGGCAGTATTTTGTTTTTCTTTTTGGCGGGTGGGGAAGCAAGCTGAGAGTGAGAGGAAAACCATATTTATGCAATGGACGGAGGAAGAAGAAAAAAGGTGAGACTGGTTAGAAGATGGGAGGAACTTTGGGAGCACAAAAACATCCATTAGAGAATATACTTGTGCTTCTGGCATATGGTGTACAGTGTGTGTCCTCTTCTCTGCCTCCCCCATGAACACTTCAGCAAACATTTGTTCCTCAACTCCATTGTAGAGTTGGATCACTTTTGATGGACGTGACTAAAATGCTGAGGATAACCTCTGAGTGGATGGGGTCAAGAGCCCAGACTGTCATGTGAAAGACTGTCACATGTATTTATTTGTGGGATTATTTGAATAAGTCTCTTCTCTAAACTATGAGCTCTACAAGAATAAGCCATGGGTCTCATGTTCACCATTGTATCTTTAATACCGTGTATATTGCCTGGCATGTAATACATGCATAATACGTTATTTGAAATCTGTTAGGACACAAATATAAGATGACTACATCTTTGCAAAGGATATGTATCAGGCACTTGATCTTCAGGGTGGTTTAATCTCAGGACAACTCTACAAGGTGTTTATTTCTAACTGCCAATATAGATTAGGGAGCTGAAACTTGGGGATAGCAAGTCACTATACAAGGGCACACACCTCATTAGTGGCAAAGCTGGTATACGGAAAGAATGCTAGGGCTATGTGACTTCAAATATCATAGCTGGGGGACAGTTCAAGATGACAGCATAGGAAGACCCTGAAGTCACCCCTCCCATAGAAACACTGAATCTACACCTACATATAGAGCAATTCCTCCTGAAGAAGAACTGAGGGCTGATTGAACAGCTTCTGTACAACAATAGAGGGACCACATAGAGATGGATAGGAAAGACAGAGACGTGGTATTGACAGGAACCCCACCCCTGATGCAGTGATCTGCAGTAAAGAGGGGTAGCACTGAAGGGCTCATGTTCAGACTTACACACTCGGGGACACAGTGAAAAAACAATGATTTAAAGGGCACCTAGACCATACATGAAGGAAACCCATTTACTAAACCTAGAGTGTCTGCCAAATGGGCAGGGAACTGCATGAACTCTCGCCAGGGCTGGAAGTCCTGGAAAGTCGCACTTTTTTGTGTTCTTCCTCCACCTTGATGATGGGACTGGAACATGGTCTAGGCACTCTGGCTACCTGCCTAAAACTGCCCTAGCATGCCTTGGGCCCCTAGCCCACATCAGCTCCAGCACCCCCCTGCCAGGTGTCCCCTGCCCCATGCTTGTTCTTGCCCCAGGTCTAACCTTCCTGCTAGAGCAGCCCTGGTGCAGAGCACCCTGAAACAGCCCCAGCCTGTACCTACTCTAGCTCCAGCCAGCCTGCCAAAGCTGCCTGGCACATCCAGTCTACACAGCAGATGCCCTTACACAAGACCACACCATTAAAACCAGGAGAGGTTCCTGTTTTGCCTAATTTATAGAAACAATCACTGAGAGTTGAACAACATGAGGAGTCAGAGGAATATGTTCTAAACAAAACAACACGATAAAACCATAGAAAAAACCTAATGAAACAGAGACAAGTAATTTACCTGATAAAGAGTTCAAAGTAATGGTCTTAAAATGCTCATCAAACTCAGGAGAATGGAGGAACACAGTGAGACCTTCAACAGAGAGATGGAAAATGTAAGAAAGAGCTGAAGAATAAAATAAAAAATACACTAGATGGAATCAACAGCAGATTAGATGATACAGAAGAGTGGATCAGCAATCTGGAGGACACAACAGTGGAAATCACCCAATCAGGACAGCAAAAAGAAAAAAGAATTTTAAGATGAAGATAGTTTAAGGGACTTCTGTGACAACATCAAGCATACTAACATTCACAAGAATGGGGTCCCAGAAGAAGAAGAAGAGAGAAAGGGACAGAAAACTTATTTGGAGAAATAATGGCTTAAAACTTCCCTAATCTGGGGAAAGAAACAGATATCCAGGTCCAGGAAGCACAGAGTCCAAAACAAGATGAACCCAAAGAGATCCAGAACAAGACGTATCATAATTAAAATGTGAAAACTTAAAGAGAGAATTTTAAAGATGGCAAAAGAAAAACAACCAATTACATCAGCTGATATTTCAGGAGAAATTCTGTGGGCTCAAAGAGAGTGGTATAATATATTCAAAGTGCTGAGAGGAAAAAACTTGCAACCTAGAATACCCTATCCAGCAAGGCTATTATTTAGAATTGAAAGAGAGATAAAGAGTTTCCCAGACAAGCAAAATTTAAGAGTCTGTCACCACTAAAGGGGACTTACAAGAAATGTTGAAGGTTCTTATTTAAGTGGAAAAGGCCATAACCAGAAATAAGAAAACATAGGAAAGAAAAAAATGTCTATGGTAAAGGCAATGTATATAGTTAAGGCCGTGGATCAGCAACTTATAAAGCTATTATGAAGGTTAAAAGGCAGAAGTAGTACAATCAATTATAACTACAATAAGTAGTTAAGGGATACACAAAATAAGATGTAATTATGATGTAAAAAACAAATGTGTGAGGGGTTAGTAAAAATGTAGTGCTTTAAGAATTTATTCAAAATGCAGTGACTATAGGCTTAAAATAAACTGCTGTATATAAGTCAATATGTAGTAACCTCATGGTAACTACAAACCAAAAACATACAATAGATACACAGAAAAATAAAGAGAAAGAAACCCAAACATAACCTTAAGGAAAATAATCAAACTACAGGGAAAGAGATGAAGAGAAGAAGAAAGTAATAGAGAACTATCAAAAAAAAAATCCAGAAAACAATGCACAAAATGAAAATATATACATACCTATTAATAATCACTTTAAATGTAAATGGATTAAATTCTCCAATCAAAAGACACAGGGTGGCTGAATGGTTAAAAAACAAGACCCGCCCCTATGCTGCCTACAACGGACTCACCTCAGTTCTAAAGGTACAAATAGAGTGAAAGTGAAGGGATGGAAAAAGATACTCCATGCAAATGGAAACAAAAAGAAAGCTGGGGTAGCAATACTCATATTAGACAAAATAGACTTTTAAAAAAGACTGTAACTAAAGACAAAGAAGGGCATTACATAATGATAAGGGGGTCAGTACAACAAGAGAATATAACATTTAATGGCATTTATACACCCAACAAAGGAGCATGTGAATATGTAAAGCAAAATAAAAACAGACAAGGAAAAAAATAGGCAGCAATACAATGAGAGTAGGGAAATTAAATACCCTACTTACATCAATGGATAAATCATCCAGATAGAAAATCAATAGGGAAATACTATGAACATTTATATGTCATCAAATTGGACAACCTAGAAGAAATGGGTATATTCCTAGAAACATACAGTCTTCCAAGACTTCTGAAACTCTATGTCCAGGAAGAAATAGAAAATCTGAACAGACCAATCACTAGTAATAATATTGAATCAGTAATAAAAACAACAACAACAAAACTCCCAACAAACAAAAGTCCCAGGACCAGATGGCTTCACAGGGAAATTCTATGAAACACTTGAAGAAGAGTTAATATCTATTCTTCTCAAACTATTCCAGAATATTGAAGAGGAGGGAACAATTCTAAACTTATTCTACATGGCCAGCATTACCTCGATACCAGAACCAGACAAAGATACACACACACACACACACACACACACACACACACACACACACACAAAGAAAATTACAGGCCAATATCCCTCATGAACACAGATGCAAAAATCCTCAAAAAATATTAGCAAAGTGAATACAACAGTACATTAAAAGATCATACATTATGAAGTGGAATTTATTACAGAGATTCAAGGATGGTTCAATAGCCACAGATCAATCAATATGATAAACCACATTAACAAAACAAGTGATAAAAATCATATGATCATCTCAATAGATGCAGAAAAAAAGCATTTGACAAAATTCAACATCCATTTATGATAAACACTCTCAACAAAGTGAGTGCCAAGGGAACATACCTCAACACAATAAAGGCCATATATGACAAATCCACATCCAACATTATACTCAATAGTGAAAAAATGAAATTTTCCTCTAAGATCAAGAACAAGACAAGGATGCCTACTCTCACCACTTTTATCAACATGGTATTGAAAGTTCTAGCCATGGTAACCAGACTAGAAAAAGGAATAAAAGGCATTCAGATTGGAAGGGAAGAAGTAAGACACTTACTATTTGCAAGAAACATGACTATATACAGAATGCCCTAAAGACTCCACCAAAACACTATCAACACTAATAAAAGAGTTCAGTAAAGTTGCAGGATATAAAATTAATGTACAGAAATCCTTTGCATTTCTACACAGTAATAATGAACTATTAGAAATGAAAAAAACAATGCCATTTACTATTGTATCAACAAATAAAATACCTAGGAACAAATTTAACGAAAGAGATAAAAGACCTGTACTCTGAAAACCGTAAGACATTGAAAAAAGAAATTGAAGATGACACAGATAAGTGGAAAGATACTCTGCTCATAGATTGTAAGAATTAAGATTGTTAAAATATCCATATCACCCAAAGCAATCCTTAGATTCAGTGCAATGCCTTTCAGTATACCCAAGCCATTTCCACAGAACTAGAACAAATAATTCTAAAATTTGTATGGAACTACAAAAAACCTCAAATAGCCAAAGCAATCTTGAGAAAGAAGAACCAACCTGGAGGATCATGCTCCCTGATTTCAAACTATACTACAAAATTAGAGTAATCAAACAGTATCGTACTGGCACAAAAACAGACACATAGTTTGGTGGAACAGGATAGAAATCCCAGAAATAAACTCAACTTTATATGGTCAATCAATCTGTGACAAAGACTGCCAGAATATACAATGGAGAAAGACATCTCTTCAATAAATGGTGCTGGGAAAACTGTACAGCTACATGCAAAAGAATAAAACTAGACAACTTTATCACACCATATACAAAAGCAAACTCAAAACTGAGTAAATACTTAAATATAAGGCCTGAAACCATAAAACTCTTAGAAGAAAACATAGGGAAAACAGTAATCTTAGCAATATTTTTTGGAGCTCTCTCAGTGAAAAAATGGGTAGGACCTGAACAGACATTTCTGCAAAGGAGACAAACAGATGACCAAAATGTACCTGAAAATGTGCTCAACATGGCTAATCATCAGGGTAATGCAAATCAAAATGACAAGATATCATCTCATATCTGCCAGAATGGCTATTGTCAAAAAGACAATAAATAAGTTAACAAAGGTTTGGAGAAAAGGGAACCCTCATGCTCTGTTGGTGGGACTATAAATTGGTGCAGCCACTATGGAAAACAGTGTGAAGGTTCCTAAAAAAATTAAATTAAAACTACCATGCAATCTAGCAATTCCACTGCTGGGTATTTATCCAAAGAAAACAAAAACACTAATTCAAAAAGATATATACACCCCAATACTCACTGCAGTATTATTTACAATAGACAAGGTATGAAAGCAACCTGAATGCCCACTAATAGATGATAAAGAAGATGAGAGGTGTGTATATACATTTATATATATATATATATATATATATAATGGATATTAGCCATAAAAAGAATGAAACCTTGCAATTTGCGATAACATGTATGGACCTAGAGGGTGTTATGCTAAATGAATAAGTCATACAGAGAAAGATAAATACTGTATGATTTCATTTATATGTGGAATCTAAAAAATAAAACAAATGTAACAAAACAGAAACAGAGTCATAGATATAGAGAACAAACTGATGGTTGCCAGAGGTGAGAAGGGTGGGGGATTGGGTGAAATAGGTGAAGGGGATTAAAAGCTACAAACTTCCTGTTATAAAATAAGTAAGTCATGGGGAGGTAATACACAGTATAGAGAATATAGTCAGTAATATTGTAACAACTTTGTTTGGTGACGCATGGTAACTAGACTTATAGTGATGATCATTTTGTAAAGTATAAAAATATCTAATCACTATGTTGTACACGGAACTAATATCAATTGTAAGTCAATTATACTTCAATAAAAAATAATTTTGTCATGAAATTTAAAAGAAAAAAATAATTCCAAATAAATATATCATTTATATTTATATAACATGGTTTTACAAATGCATGTGTAAATAATGTATAAGTCAAATATATAAGTAGATCTTTGATTATTTAATCCATTTAAATATATCTTGCTTGACCCCTGCTCCACCCCGCCCCCTTTTTTAATCTTCTCACTGGGGAGATAAGAACTTGTCATACATCTGGGGCTGTAATGCTAGGTATATAATATTGTTTCTGGCTTTTTCCCTTTAAATAATCCAATTATCAAATTAGTATGTGTAGAAAAATAAGATTTGTTAGTTCTCAAGATGATGAAATGGAAAAGGGTAAACGTTTAGAATGGAGTATGTATTCACTAGAAAGGAAATGCCAATAAATAAAGGCAAGTGAACTTTCTCTGTTAAAACTGAGTATCTGTAATTATTTATAGATAAAAATTTTTGAGAAATAAATGCTTTCTTTAATATCATAAAGGTATACATAAGCATCTTTTTACGATACTAGTTCTAATGTTCATTTTCTCCTATTTTATGATAAATATTTATAAATTTATAAAAATTTATATAAATATTTATAATTTATAAATATTCTCCTATATTTATGATAAATATATTCATATTTCTTTGTCTTTTGCCTTACTGTAGCAATCCAACAATGATAAAGAAGCATACTTGCTTAGAATTCCAGCCTGATTTTCTGAAACAAGGTCATGTATCACTAGCTTATTTGTGCTGCCCCAACCTTTTACTAGAAGGCTCTTATGGGGTTTGTGAATTAAATCTTTGCGTGCATTTGAAAAGCTTGCCTGGTAATTGGACAGAAAGAGACCCTTAAGTACAAGGTCACCTAACCAAAACCATTATTTAGGTCACATACCTCTCTAATATTAAGCAGTTAGGAAGACACACATATAATTAAATGATCCATAGTATCTAATGAATATCTATTTGTCATTCAAAATATTGTTCCCATCAGGGAAAGGTGACAACTATTAGTAAACAGCTCTTTGGGCTATAACTTAAAGGTGAACTTTTATCCTTAGGCACATGGAATGGTTTTGACCTCCCTCAACTTACAAGAAAAAATACGTACATATCTTTGGCTTTTTCTTTGGTTATGTTGTCTTTCAGAGCACAAAATGTGGTTATTTCTTTCCATACAAATTAATGTCATTGTATTCAGTCTCTAAAGACTTATGACAGAATTTTGATATTTGCTACAGGGCAAATGAATTATAAAATCATGTTTTTAAAATACCTTTCATTTCTAGGTTTTGCGTGAAGAATTCCCTTGTCATTTATCATTCATTTTTCTTTCTATGAATTTTTTGATTGCTCTTATGGATTTTATTTTGCTAGTCAGATACAGCTTGATAGCATTCTCTTATTATTTTTTTCAAGAATCAATTCTTTTTGAGGCTGCTAGTGGATAGCTTTTACTAAATTTAAATGTAAGCTTCTATATAAACCCTATTACACTTGAGACTTAGATGCCATACATTCTTGACTTTCCAGCATATTTGAATTCCAAATAATGAATTTTTGTTTTCTGTTTTAAGTAATGATCTCTTCCTTAGTCTAGCAGGGTCTAAAACTTTTGAAAAAGATCAGAGTAAAAAATGGTAGAGAGGAGGGGATTTGGGAAGTGGAGGAGAATAGGTTTTGCAACTCAGGTGCAAAAGCCAAGTAAGTATTTAACACAGTTACTAGGAAGATGAAATGAGAAAACTTCAAAGTTTTTTCTACATTTAAGTAATTTATTTTATCTTCTGCTTCCTTTATTTAAAGACCGTATTCTTTCTTTTTCTAGGATACATTATTATTTTGCCTGTTATATTTTGAAGCCTTCTTCTGAGCTTCTCATGATTTGTAATCATTATACCTTCTGTTCCCTGTGACCCATTCTAATGTAAGAAAGTTAGGACATGCATGATCCATGACAATTCCAGACTGAACCCATTAGTAAATACACACAGCTTTGTCTCTCTTTGCCAGAAGGATGAGAGCAGGGAGGCAGGCACTTGCGGCTTACTTCTATTGGGGTCTATAGAATCAATATAGAAGAAAAAAGGGTCGATTTTAGGCCTTGAGCCTAAGATCCTTTTCTTTCATTGCTTTTAGAAGAATTGGTAATGATTTAAATAAATCAATAATAAAAATATTTTAATAAAGTTAAGAATTTTCTTTACCTCTTAGTATCACGTCTGAGAAAGTAGATAGAGAGGTATTATTGAGGTCCATGCTGCAAATAAAATCAAACTAAAAAAGTTTAATAACAAATTTTAAGAACCCAATGAGTCTGGGATGATGTTTATAAATTTTTCTCATTTGAGTTGATATGGCATCTAGGACAAATGCTATTTCCTGTCTGCTGCTTATATATTCAGAGAGGATGTGTTTGCCTAAGGATTGGGGGTAGAGAGGGGAAGGAAATATTACATTCTGTTTCGTACAAATATTAATGCATCCCAAAGCACATAGAAGTCTCTATGGAATCATGTGGAGCTAAATAAAAATCAACATAATGCACTGTTTACCAACCTAATATCTAAATGTCAGCTTGGCTAGATTTTTATGGGGCCCTTCTTATTTGATAGTCTTGATGTGCTTTTGTCAACTAAGCACACATCTCTGAAGATTTTCAGATCCAGAAAGGCCTTGAAAATATGGGACGGAGAGATGTGTGTTGGGGGTTGAGATTTGGACTGGATATTTGGAATGAATAATGTTAAACCAACTTTGGGTACTGGAGCTGGAGAATAAGAAGCAGGCTTTTGTCCTTCACTTTATTCTGGTGTTCACCTCTCCATCTAAGACAGCTGCCAAGAATACCAAGGAGACAGTGCAACAGGGGAGCCACAAAGACTGATGCTGGCCAAAAAAAACCCCCTCTGGACCAAAAATGAAGCTTAGAGTAGAATATTCAAGAGGTAGCCAAGGGTGATGCTTCTGCATCGAAATCCAGAGGACAGTGTAGTTAACTTGGCATTTGTGTCTGTCATTCTTTTGTCTCTTCCAGGGTTTTTTATTTATCTTGAGATTCAAGGACATGAAGCCTAAGGTCACTATATGAAACCCATATATGCCTGTCATAGACCCCCATTTTGGTATGACTTGTTTATCTGTGCTTTTGGATAAAACAAACCAGACCATCTGGCTTCACATTAAATATATACTAACAAAAGTCAAATGTTTAAGCATATATTTTACTTTTACTCTATGTGGCAGATTTAAATCACTTCCGTCAGCTATGTTTTTAGAAAGAGGTTAATGTATAAAAAGGGATACCTCACCCAAACTGGAATAGGTTCTATCCTGGCACTGCACTATGAGAAATGCCACTTACCTGATATTATGGACTGAATGTTTGTGTTCCCCCGAAATGCATATGATGAGCACAACCTCCACAGTGATACTTGGAGATGTGGGGCCTTTGGAGGTAATCAAGTTCAGAGGAGGTTATTAGGGTAGATTCCTCATAATGTAATTAGTGCCCATATAAGAAGAGAACAGACCTCTCTCTCTCTGCCATGTGAGGATACAGCAAGAAGGCAGCTATCTGCAAGTCAGGAAGAGAGTACTCACCAGAACCTGACCATGCTGGAACTATGATCTCAGGTTTTCCAACCTCCAGAATGAGAAATAAATGCCTGTTGCTTAAGTCACCTTGTCTATGTTATTTTGTTACAGCATCCCAAGCTGACTAAGACACCTGGGATGCTCACTTTGTCTACCAGGATAGCATTTTTAAATGATGGATGCATCTCCCTGTTTAAGACTCTATTCTTAATCGTGTGTGAAAGGCATTTTATGACAACTACAGAAATATTGAGAATAAGTGATGGAACACAACTATGTGTGTTACTTAGTGTATAATTTTCCAACTACTTTTGATCAGTTTCAGCAACCAGTAATATGTAGGCATCAAACACTATGATTCTGGTATTAATTCCCAGTTGGTTTTGCTAATAGGTGGGGGAAATGGTTTGGTGAAGAGTCTGTCCTAGTTCTGGTTTGAGTCCTTCCAATGTCTAAGCCCTGCTGTGGTCCTGGTCCTTCCTGGGTCTCTCAGTGATCTGCTTGTGATATGCATATCCTGTCTGTACCTAGATTAATCCAAGCTAAGTAGACATCTTCCTGTTATCAGAGATGATTGAAAAATTGGAGCATTCACAGTCTCTCAGTCGAAAATCATACTTTTTGAATATCTAATATTCTAGTCATATATAAAATCCAGTCTTTAAAATAACAGGCTTCATCTCTTCTATTTCTATTGCTCTTGGGATTTTCTTAATCACTAACTCTGCAAATTTATAAAATTCTGGAACTGCAGCTCCTTTCAACATAAATAAGCTCTGCAAAAATATCTGCTATAAAATGCCTCCTGTACATTTTGCAGTTTCTGTGAATGTCCTCCATGCATTTTCAGGGAGGGGTTTCATTGATTGCCATGTTTTTCGGTGGGTAGAAAACAATTTTGGTTTTAATGTTACCAGAAACCATCTTAGGATTTGCTTAGGAAATCTTTACCTTGTGGCTGATACCTGTCTGCTTGCTGCCTCCTGGAGCTTTGCTGATTGGACGTTACATGTGGGTTACATGTGCATAGCAGAGCTCATGGTGACCATATGCTCCGGTAGCATATAATCATATCTTTTGTAGCTGTATTAAATCCATCTGGTGTGGAGAAAAGGGAACCCTCCTGCACTGCTGGTGGGAATGTAAATTGATACAGCCACTATGGAGAACAGTATGGAGGTTCCTTAAAAAGCTAAAAATAGAACTACCATACGACCCAGCAATCCCACTACTGTGCATATACCCTGAGAAAACCATAATTCAAAAAGAGTCATGTACCCCAATGTTCATTGCAGCTCTATTTACAATAGCCAGGACATGGAAGCAACCTATGTGTCCACTGACAGATGAATGGATAAAGAAGATGTGGCACATATATACAATGGAATATTGCTCAGCCATAAAAAGAAACAAAATTGAGTTATTTGTAGTGAGGTGGATGGACCTAGAGTCTGTCATACAGAGTGAAGTAAGTCAGAAAGAGAAAAACAAATACCATATGCTAACACTTATATATGGAATCTAAAAAAAAATGGTTTTGATGAACCTAGGGGCAGGACAGGAATAAAGATGCAGGTGTAGAGAATGGATTTGAGGACACGGGGGGACGGGGAGGCTGAGACGAAGTGAGAGAGTGGCATGGACATATATATACTACCTAATGTAAAATAGATAGCTAGTGGGAAGCAGCTGTATAACACAGGGAGATCAGCTCGGTGCTTTGTGACCACCTAGAGGGGTGGGATGGAGTGGGGGAGGGAGACACAAGAGGGAGGGGATGTGAAAATATATGTATACATATAGCTGATTCACTTTGTTATACAGCAGCACCTAACACAACAATGTAAAGCAATTATACCCAATAAAGATGTTAAAAAAAACTCCAAAACAAATACATAGCTAGTAAGAAGCAAAAGGGGGAAGGTGATATAAAAAGACGAAAGAGATATTCTAGTGATACAATGTATTAAAGCATAATACTAACCCACCTCTTATTTTTAACCAAAAAATATATCAGCTCCTTTGTATGGCAACTTCAGAAGGAAATTTAATCTTTCATTCAACAAATATTTATTAACTCCTAGTTAGACATTGTACTAGAAGTAAAGATACAGAGATAATTACGTCCTTGGTTCTACCTACCCTCAAGTTTCCCATATTCCAGCGGCAGAGACAAGTATGTACAAATAATGAAAACACAGTGCTGTGACAGAGATATGACAAAGTGGTTAGGGAGCACAGAGGAGGGAACAGTTCTTTAGCCTAGTGTGGTCAGTGATTACTTCCCAAAGGAGGCAACAGTTAAGATGAGTCTTGATGTTTTGACAGGTAGTAAGAGTGAAAGAGCATTCAAGCCAGAGACAAAAGGCATTATTAGTTGAGCCATATGAAATTGCCATTTTTATGTCAAAATCATTTAAATATCAGCAATTTCATATAGTTCAGCCAAATATAAAGCCACTAAGATTTGAGAGAGTGGGGGTTATTTGTGAGAGTGGATAGAGGATGGAAAGTAATTTTGAGCAGCTTAGTAGGGGCCAGATTAAGGAGTCTAGATTTTATTTTGTAAGCAATTGAGAATCTTAAAAGGTTTTGCCGATGGACTTATATGTCAAGTTCTGTATTTTATGAAGTGTGGTTGATGGGTCAGCGAGAGCAAGATGCTGTTTGGAGACTGTGGTATCAGTCCAGATAAGAGATAATGAGGCTTCCGCTTAGACAGTGGCAGTGAGATTGGAGAGAAAGACACAGAATATTGTAGGATGGAGCGTTTTAGGACTTGTCAATCAAGCAGATGTGGAGGATGAGAGAGGAGTCGAGAATGGCAGGATTTGTAGTTTGAGTGGAAGAGTGGATAGTAGATAGAAACAGATAAGGAAAAGAGCAAATTTTTAGACCTCTGGGAGCAATAGATAGTAAATTCAATTTTGGACATTTGAATTTAAAAATAAGGGGCTAGCACTCAGGAGAAAGGTGAAGGCTCTTCATGGCTGAAGCCTTGGAAACGATGATACAGATGAGACCCCCTTAGATAAGCACATAGAATTGAAAGATGAGCTGGATCACAAGAGAACACTGAGATTATGCCAACACTAAGATGAAGGCAGACAAAGAAGAGTCCATGAAGAAAGAGTGAGAAGGAGCAGAGAGTTGAAAGAGGTATGCATGCGAAAGAGTTTTTCTGGAAGACCAAGTGAGAGAGGATTTTAAGGATGGAGCCATTAATAATTATGTTTTCCTGGGAAATTCATGTTTGGGGGTACGCTGAAAGTGTATCATGTGTTGTAGTGTTCTGCTTAGTAAAATGAGAACTAATATTAAATATTATTGGGAGAGTTCAGACTCTAGATACTAGGAAAATGAAGATATTTTAGACTGGTATAAACTCTTTCCAGTCCCAAGCCTTTTTTTTTTTTGAATTTAAGTTTTGTATATGGATTTATATATAATGGTGGTAATAATTTATAGTTCATTTATGTCAAAGTTCCAGTTTTCTGCTTCTCCTTGTGCCTTTCTAAACATACATTCACAGAACACACTCCAAACTCACCCTTTTCTATGGGGAGTTCTACATGCTTTACAAATGTTGCATAGAGACCTCGCTGGTGGTCCAGTGGTTAAGACTCTGTGCTTCCATTGCAAGGGGCACAGGTTCCATCCCTGGTCAGGGAACTAAGAGCCCATATGCTGCATGGCGTGGCCAAAAACCCCCTCAAATCCTCTAACAAATGTTGCATAATTCACCTTCTACACTCAGCACTGTGTTGTGGATAGAAATAATAACTTTGTGCTGGAAACTAACTTAAAGGGGTTGTTAAGAGACTTACCAGATAGACAACTTTAGATAGCACCTAAATTCCCAGACTGTGATTCTGTTTGCAGCATGATGAAGCAGGGAAGAATGACTAAAAACTGCAGTTCAGCTACTTTATTCTTCTAGAAAAGCTCTTAGTGAACACAAACTAAGATGAAGCAATACTAGTAATTTGCTGTCTAAATTTAAGATCAATTTGATGGATCAAAATTCAGAAAAGCTACCATTGAGCTCAACAGAAGTGATGATCAAGAAGCTGGGATGGTTCGGAGTTATTTGATGATTGCTAAGACAGTCTTAAGATTCCCAGTTATCGTCTCAAATATTTGCATTAGTTTAGGTAAACTCAAGCCTTTTTTGTGCCCAGCATATTTCATTTTGGCCTTCGTAAGTCTTTAGGGAGTATCTCAGGTGCTGTTATTGCTGCTACTGCAACCCTAGAGTTGATTGAAATCTAAAGACAGGCTGCTTCTCCACACACTCTGGCACATTTATCCAGGAACTAAAAGATAAAGTAAGGGTGAAAGTCTGAAAATCTTCCAGCCTTTGAAACAAAGAGCTACTGAACACACACAGCTTTCCCAGAGAAGTATGAACGATAATGCTGGCATGTTTCCTGTTATCCAGCGTTAATTAGCATTAGATTGGAGGTTGTCCTAACTGTGACTCTTCTGGGACTAGCCTGCACAGACATGAAGTTTTGGTAGGCTTGCCAAGTGTATTAATACGAGAGACAGAAAGAGACATATTAGGTTTGTTGAGTGGCTTGTAGGTAACTGACAGATAATAGTTGTATTAGAAAGGAATTATCTATAAGTGTTTTAAAACGAGGGGAACAATAGATACAAAGAACAAATGTCCTTAAACTTTTCTCTGGTGTACAACCTTTATTATTTGACTGTTAGAATTACTTAAACTAAAAAGTAAAAGTAGGGAAATTAAATTTCAGGTTATTTAATAACCATCACCCACCTCATTACCTCCTTTCACAGAATATGAAATACTAATTTTATAATTGGATGTGTGTATCTGCTTTTAGATTTTCTTCAAACTCAAACAGATTTCAGTAAACTTTCTCATGTATGACCTTTGTATACTTTGTTTTCCTTTTCTTATACCATAACAGTTCTTTCTCTACATTTTTCTTGATCCTGTTTCTCTGATTTTTTTCTCTTTTTCCTTTTTCCTTTTCAACCTTTACCTTGATTCTTCTGATTTTAATCAGGAGCCTACTCCTTCCTCTCATTTTTTTCTTCCTTAAATCCCTTTCCAGCTTATTTTTCTCTTGGTTTTTTCTTGCATTCAGTTGTCACTTTTCTCTTTGCATCCTTGTCCTTTACCCTGTCTTTGCCTGCTTACATGCAATTGACAAGAGCTAGAGACAACACAGTTCAATAACTTGTCACATAGGTTGTTAATAATGGACATCCACACCTAGGAGCGTTCAAGGCCAGCTCTCTTTTGATGTGACCCTTGGGGATTAAAACCAACAATAGAGCAACCCTTTATGTCTGTTACAGAAAAGACAGATGTTACCTAACCACATTCACAGCAGTAAACTGAAAAATAAGATCTTTGATCTCCCAAAGCTCAGAGAAAATATACTTTTATCAAGTTGATATAATAGAAAAGTGGAACAGAGTGCTTTGAAGACCATAGGAGAGATAAATATAAGATTTGTTGCTCAAAGATTTGTGAGCATCCCTTTCTCCTTCTGTGTTAGAAACCATTAGGGAGAAATTCATTCACATCTATTCCAGTCTATGAAGAGTCTTTGTGGAGTCCTAAACTCTCTCCATGCTGTGGCATTTATCTTCACAGTATCCTGGCGACCCAGGAAAACAGATGTTCTTGGGAGACCAGTGATGCTGATGAAGCAGAACTGGCCCTATTTCATTCTCTTCTGTCTTGCCACCATCCTATTTCAGCCCTCATTTCCCTAACTCATCCTTCTGCACTTACCACATACTTCATTCCAATTTGTTCTCCATTCTGGTGCCAAATATATCTAGCTAAGGTACTGCTTTTGGTATATTACTACTCTATTCAAGAACTTTCAGTTGAAAATAAACTGAAATTGTAGTCAGCAGTTACCTAATTTGTAAAATGATGTGTCAGTAGCAGCTCTGTGTCAACTTTACAGAGTTGTTGTAACAATCCAAATGAGATAATATACGTCAAAATGAGTCATGAACTGTCAAGTCCTTAAACATATAAAATACTGTAACTGTGGATTCCCTTGATGAACAAGTTCAAACTGAGGACTAGTCAGTCATTCTGCTGTACCACCCTCCTCTTGTACTGCTATCTCCCTTTCTCCTCTGTGGTTTTTTTTTTTTATTTTAACATCTTTATTGGAGTATAATTGCTATACAATGATGTGTTAGTTTCTGCTGTATAACAAAGTAAATCCGCTATACGTATACATATATCCCCATATCCCCTCCCTCTTGCATCTCCCTCCCACCCTCCCTATCCCACCCCTCTAGGTGGACACAATCTCCTCTGTGTTTTGTTCATATTGACCATCTGTCAGTTCCCAGGGCAATCCTGGTCTCACCTGCCCTCAGGGCCTTTGCATTTGTTGTTTCTTCTGCCTAAAACACAACGCCCACCACCTCTTTATTTTTTCAATCCAGATTTATTGAGATATAACTGGGGCCTTCCCTGGTGGTGCAGTGGTTAGGAATCTGCCCGCCAATTCAGGGGACGTGGGTTCGAGCCCTGGTCCAGGAAGATCCCACATGCCGCCGAGCAGCTAAGCCCGTGAGCCACAACTACTGAGCCTGCATGCTGCAGCTACTGAAGCCCGCGCTCCTGGACCCCCGTGCTTTGCAGCAGGGGAGGCCACGGCAATGGGAGGCCCATGCGCTGCAGTGAAGAGTGGCCCCCACTCGCTGCAGCTGGAGAAGGCTCATGCACAGCAAGGAGGACCCAACACAGCCAAAAATAAAAAACAAGCAAATAAATAAATTTATTAAAGAAAAAAGAGAGATATAATTTATATATGACATTGTATAAGTCTAATGTGTTGATTTGATACACTTAAATGTTGTAAAATGATTACCACTGAAGTGTTAGCTAATACCTCCATCCTATCACACAATTACTGTTTCTTTCTTGTGATAAGAGCATTTAAGGCTAGTCTCTTAGGAACTTTGAAGTATATAATGCAGTATTGTTGACTATAATCACTATGCTATACATTGATCTCCAGAACTTTTTCGTTTTCTAACTGCAAGCTGTACTTTTTGGCCATCATCTCCCCATTCCCCACACCCACAGCTCTCAGTAACCTCCATTCTACTTGGTTTCCAAGAGTTCAACTTCTTTAAATTACATATGCAAGTGATATCATACAGTATTTGTCTTACTCTGTCTGACTTAATCTCACTTAGCATCATGTCCTCAAGCTCCATCCATGTTGAAAAAAATGGCAGGTTTTCCTTCTTTCTGATGGCTGAATAATATTCTATTGTATCGAATTATACCATATCTTTATCCATTAATTCAACTGACAGGTTGTTTCCATGTCTTGGCTAGTATGAATGATACTACAATGAACATGAGAGTGCAGATATCTCTTTAAGATCCTGTCTGTCTCATTTCCTTTGGATACATACCCAGAAGTGAGATTGCTGAATCATATGATAGTTCTTTTTTTAATATTTTGAAGAACCTCCATACTGTTTTCCATAGTGGCTGCACAATTTACATCCCCACCAACAATGCACAAGGGGTCCCTTTTCTTCAAATCCTTGAAAACACTTTTCTCTTGCCTTTTTGATGGTAGCCATTCTAATAGGTATGAGGTGATAATTCATTGTGATTTTGGTTTGCATTTCCTTGATAATTAGTGATGTTGAACACCTTTTCACGTATGTGTTGGCCACCTGTATGTCTTCTTTGGAAAAATGTCTACTTAGATCCTCTGCTCATTTTTAATTGGATTGTTTGGATTTGCTTTTGAACTGTATGAGTTCTTTATATTTTTTGGATGTTAATCCCATATCAAATATATGATTTTCAAATATTTTCTCATATTCTGTAGGTTTCCTTTTCATCTCATGATGGTTTCATTTGCTGTGGGGAAGGTTTTCAGTACGATGTAGTCCCACTTATTTTTGCCTTTGTTGCTTGTGCTTTTGATGTTATATCTAAAAAATTGTTGCTAAGACCAGTGTCAAGGAGCTATTTTCCTTATGTTTTCTTTAGGAGTTCTACAGTTTCAGGTCCTACATTTAAGTTTTTAATCCACTTTGAGTTAATTTTTGTGAGTGGTGTAAGACAGGGATCGAATTTCACTTTTTGGTATGTGGTTATTTCATTTTCCCAACACCATTCATTGAAGAGGCTCTTCTTTACTCGCTGAGTAGTATTGGCTCCCTTGTCAAATATTTGTTGACCATTGATTTGAGGGGTTATTTCTGGGCTCTCAATTCTGCTCCATTTATGTATATGTCTGTTTTTATGCCAATACCATACTGTTTTGATTACTATAGCTTGGTAATGGTATAGTTTGAAATCAGGAAGTATAATTCCTCCAGCTTTGTTCTTTCTCAAGATTGCTTTGACCATTCAAGGTCTTTTGTGGTTCCATGTGAATTTTAATCAAAAACGTATGGTACCCACCACCTTTTTAGAGAGTCCTTCCCTACTCTTTCATAGTGTCCTTATTATACTGTTTCATAGTATCATGTTTGTTTCCTTCCTAGCACTTCTGTCACTACCACACAATCTGTCATTATTTTATGTGTTGACCTTTACTTATTAATTGCTAGCTTCCCACACTAAATAGTGAGCTTCATGAGAGAAGGCACCTTATCTGTCTGGCTCACTACTGTATTTATAGTATGTACTACAGTACCTGGTACAGAATAGGTACCAAATAAAATGAAAATAAAAGAACGGGTTAATTTTTTTGGCTCTGTAATACTAATCTGGTCTGTTTTATAATTTGTACTGAATAAGAATTCTAGTTAGCCTGGTCTCTTTCTCATCCCCATCAGCCATACTTAGTTTTGCACCTTTGTTCTTATACTTATTTTTGCCTAGAATAGACCTCTCTCCCCAGCCAGTCATAATCTTCTCCATAATTCAGAAGTTCAACCCATCCCTTGTAATTAAAGTGCTCACATACTCTAGCTCACACTGAGCTTTTTCTACTCTAACCATCTAGATTCTTCCTACTGGTAGTACTTATTTTTACATTTACATCTGGGGGGAAATATGGGTCTTCCATGAACTTTTATCTCAGAATGGAAGGAAAGAGGACAGTAGTAGGAACTGACAGCCATTATGTATGCTGCATTGTAATGCTTTGTTATAAAAAAAAAAAAAACAGGGACAATTCCTGGACAGAATTGCCTAATATCTCCCAGAGTTACTATTAAGATGCTGTTCTGAGTATTTCATATTGAAATGAAAGAGACTTACTTGTATAGTTTGTGGTACATTTCATGTCTAATGATTTTTAAAATATATACATTATTTGTTTTTTTCTTTCTGACTTACTTCACTCTGTATGACAGTCTCTAGGTCCATCCACCTCACTACAAATAACTCAGTTTCATTCCTTTTTATGGCTGAGTAATATTCCATTGTATACATGTGTCACACCTTCTTTATCCGTTCATCTGCTGATGGACACTTAGGTTGCTTCCATGTCCTGGCTATTGTAAATTGTGCTGCAGTGAACATTGTGGTGCATGACTCTTTTTGAATTATGGTTTTCTCAGGGTATATGCCCAGTAGTGGGATTGTTGGGTCATATGGTAGTTCTATTTTTAGTTTTTAAGGAACCTCCATACTGTTCTCCATCGTGGCTGTATCGATTTACATTCCCACCAACAGTGCTGGAAGGTTCCCTTTTCTCCACACCCTCTCCAGCATTTATTATTTGTAGATTTTTTGATGATGGCCATTCTGACCGCTGTGAGATGATATCTCATTGTAGTTTTGATTTGCATTTCTCTAACGATTAATGAGGTTGAGCATTCCTTCATGTGTTTGTTAACAATCTGTATATCTTCTTTGGAGAAATGTCTATTTAGGTCTTCTGCCCATTTTTGGATTGGGTTGTTTGTTTTTGTGATATTGAGCTACAAGAGTTGCTTGTATGTTTTAGAGATTAATCCTTTGTCAGTTGCTTCATTTGCAAATATTTTCTCCCATTTTGAGGGTTGTCTTTTCATTTTGTTTATGGTTTCCTTTGCTGTACAAAAGCTTTTAAGTTTCATTAGGTCCCATTTGTTTATTTTTCTTTTTATTTCTCTTTCTCTAGGAGGTGGGTCAAAAAGGATCTTGCTGTGATTTATGTCATAGAGTGTTCTGGCTATGTTTTCCTCTAAGAGTTTGATGGTGTCTGGCCTTACATTTAGGTCTTTAATCCATTTTGAGTTTATTTTTGTGTATGGTGTTAGGGAGTGTTCTAATTTCATTCTTTTACATGTTGCTGTCCAGTTTTCCCAGCACTACTTATTGAAGAGGCTGTCTTTTCTCCACTGTATATTCTTGCCTCCTTTATCAAAGATAAGGTGACCATATGTGCATGGGTTTATCTCTGGGCTTTCTATCCTGTTCCATTGATCTGTATTTCTGGTTTTGTGCCAGTTCCATACTGTCTTGGCTACTGTAGCTTTGTAGTATAGTCTGAAGTCTGGGGCCCTGATTCTTCCAGCTCCGTTTTTCAAATACCATATGTTAACACATATATATGGAATCTGAAAAAAGAAAAAGAAAAAAGAGAGAGAGAAAATGGTCAGAAGAACTTAGGGGCAGGATGGGAATAAAGATGCAGACCTACTAGAGAATGGACTTGAGGATACGGGGAGGGGGAAGGGTAAGCTGGGACAAAGTGAGAGAGTGGCATGGACATATGTACAGTACCAAACGTAAAATAGCTAGTGGGAAGCAGCCTCATAGCACAGGGAGATCTGCTCAGTGCTTTGTGACCACCTAGAGGGTTGGGATAGGGAGGGTGGGAGGGAGGGAGACGCAAGAGGGAAGAGATATAGGGACATATGTATATGTATCACTGATTCACTTTGTTATAAAGCAGAAACTGACACACCACTGTAAAGCAATTATACTATAATAAAGATGTTTAAAAATTAATTAATATTTTAGCCCATATAAAATGTGTATGTAAAGAAAACGGAATAAATATTAGCTCCCAAACAAATACTGGATCCCAAACTAAAATAATAATTTCAAGATATTCTATGGAATTATATAGTATAGGCAATATAAAAAAAAATATATATATATACATGAATTAGGGGAAATTTGTATTTCAATATTCAGCTTAGGAAAACTGCAGTTGCATATGTTTACTATAAATGGATTTAAATTTCAAACTCCCTTCCATTGAACATGGATGTCAAGAATTGATTGATTGAATATGAAATGTAAAATTAGCCACAGATAAGGTGTTATAACTTCCTATTTTGCTGTTACTGATATCAGCTCTAGAATATGCTTTGCTGGGAAATGAATCTCAGTTTCACTTCTTGAATTCTGTGAGAATATACAATATTCAGTTTTCCTATGTTAAACTTACAAAATATGTTTAATATTTAATAAGTGTCCATCAACAGACGAATGGATAAAGATGTGGCACATATATACAATGGAATATTACTCAGCCATAAAAGAAGCAAAATTGAGTTATTTGTAGTGAGGTGGATGGACCTAGAGTGTGTCATACAGAGTGAAGTAAGGCAGAAAGAGAAAATCAAGTACCGTATGCTAACACATATATATGGAATCTAAAAAAAAATTGGTTATGAAGAACCTAGGGGCAGGATAGGAATAAAGATGCAGACCTACTAGAGAATGGACTTGAGGACACAGGGAGGGGGAAGGGTAAGCTGGGACGAAGTGAGAGAGTGGCATGGACATATATATACTAACAAATGTAAATTAGATAGCTAGTTGGAAGCAGCCATGTAGCACAGGGAGATCAGCTCGGTGCTTTGTGACCACCTAGAGGGGTGAGATAGGGATGGTGGGAGGGAGATGCAAGAGGGAGGAGATATGGGGATATATGTATATGTATAGCTGATTCCCTTTGTTATAAAGCAGAAACTAACATACCATTTTAAAGCAATTATACACTAATAAAGATGTTAAAATATATATATATATTCTTCAGGGAAAAAAAAGTAGTCTCAGAGAAAAACACACATTCTTTGGTATAATCCATTGGGGTTGACTAAAAATTATTAGAACAAATAATATTATTTTTTATGATTGTTTAAATCTCACTAGTAGCTGTAGTATATTCTGTAATTTGTCTCCCTGAATATCCATTCCAAACCATCTTCTCCCTTGCCTCTTCTACTATAGAAGCTGAAAAACCAAGCATTCAATTATGCTAACCACCTTCCAGGCAGGGTTGGCCATGAGACACAGTTCAAGCCAATGAGCTCAAGGGCAAGTCTTCTAGAAGGGACCTTCTTTTGTGAATAAAAAGACAAAGCTTTATTGAAGTGATTCAGGTGTCTTGAGTGCAGCAGTCAACTTGTGATATGAGGTACAAGCATGAAAATAAATGTCTGCAAGCTAAGGATGAAGGGGCAGAAAGAGGAAATGAGTTAGGTCCCTAATGGCATCACTGAATGACATGCCACGCTAGCCCAGGACTGCCAACCGCAGGACTTCTTGTATGAAACAAGTTCTTTGGAATTTAAGCCACTGTTTCTAACATAAATTTTCTGGTATTTGCAACTGAACACATTTTTAACTGATACAGTTAGGTTCAGATTTAAACTGGATTACACAGAGACTGTATTTAGTAAGTGCAAATCAATAAACATTTAGTTTTACCTTAAAAACCCTAAAAAGTTTAATTAAGTCCCTTTTAAAGTTAACAACAATGACCCTATTCTTACTAGTAATGCTTTATTATAGAACAAACAGCTTGTAGAATAAAATGTATTAGCAAATATTTACAAAAAAGAATGAGCAATTCATATACTACTTCAGGCTCTAGACAAATGGTTGGAATTTCCCATTTTGCTGAATAATTTAAAAGCAGAGCGACACAGCATTTTTATACATTTTTTAAATGTCTACAGTATTTTAATGTCTAATGTTCAAGTAACACTTTCACTCATTTATTCAGTAGACATGTGTTGAATGCCTATGCTTCTTTGCTTTGAACAAATGAAAACATACCATCCCTTATTATACCATCTCACAAATTGTTAATTTTTTTCCTAAAATCAGCAAAGACCTCTCATTTCACAGTAAAGATTTACCGACGACATACTAGTGCTGTAATGCTAGATATCACTTAAGCCCAATATGTCATGTTGCATTTGTTGTTTTCCTCTAAAAACTGAAATTATTGCCGAAACAAATTCTAAGTAAAAAAAAGTTATGATGGAGAAACATTGTTTTCTACATGTATGATTTAAATCAGTGTGTTTTTTTTGTTTGTTTGTTTGGTTTTTTTTGCGGTATGCGGGCTTCTCACTGTTGTGGCCTCTCCCGTTGCGGAGCACAGGCTCCGGATGCTGAGGCTCAGCGGCCATAGCTCACGGGCCCAGCCGCTCCGCGGCATGTGGGATCCTCCCGGACCGGGGCACGAACCCACGTCCCCTGCATCGGCAGGCGGACTCTCAACCACTGCACCACCAGGGAAGCCCAAAATCAGTGTTTTAAATCCTTATAAATAAATTATTGCTTCTTCTATACATATTTCCATGCTATAAATTACTAGAAAAGGAATTATTAGATCAAAGGGCATGTAATTTTTTAAAGTGCCCATCTTCTGTAGGTAATTTTTTATTATTAAAATTTTGGGTGACAAATAGTAATCTTTTGATTTTCATGTGCAGGCCTTTGATTACTAAAAATATTCACTATTGATATTTATCATATGATTTTAAGAAGCATGCTTTTTAAAAAAATTTAACAGCAGAATTTTTGTCGCTATACAAGTCATGACAATTTTCAGAAGTTCATTACTACTATGTGTTTCTATGTAGAAGGATGCTAACCTATTCCAAGAAGATTAATGAGCCTTTTGAACTGATAGGGATTCCCTGTAAATTTATGGACTAATTCCCAAGGCTGTTCTCAGCTGGTTCTCCTAGCACCTCTCTGATGGTACCTTTGGTCCACAATGCCAGCTGTAATATGGGCAATAACTATGATTCAGTTCTGATTTTACTAGCAATTTTCTGAGTGGTTTCCTCCCACTGACAGATTCTTGGATACTATGCAAGTTTTACAAAGATGATGAATAACATAGTAAGATCAATTTTTGTCTGACCTTGTTTCATTTTAAACAAAAGATACATTTATATAGACATCACTTAAACTTCTCTATATAAAAATGAGGTTTTATTTCCAGTTTACAAATAGAAAATATAAATTACAACCAGTTAAAGCTACTCTCTCAAGACAATGGAAACCCAAGTACAAACAGTATAGAAGAAAAGATTAACCATAGAGAATAGGGAAGCTTTTAAGATCCAGTTATCCAAAAGAACTAAGTAAAGCAGGTACAACACTGAAATATCATCTTAAATGTTCTAATCAATTCGAAAGACATTATCAATATCATTCTATAATTTCTTAGGGTATTATGTTATTTGGTATGTTTCATTTTCAGCAACAGTTTAAAATGTGCTAAAAAAGAATAATCCCATAAAACTCACACTCTTTTCTCCATGATTGGGTGTCAAAATTATCTTTTAAGGTAAACGTAACCTTGAAGTCATCCTTAATATATATATATTTTTTTGCGGTATGTGGGCCTCCCACTGTTGTGGCCTCTCCCGTTGCGGAGCACAGGCTCCAGACGCGCAGGCTCAGCGGCCATGGCTCACGGGCCCAGCCGCTCCACGGCATGTGGGATCTTCCCAGACCGGGACACGAACCCGTGTCCCCTGCATCGGCAGGCGGACTCTCAACCACTGCGCCACCAGGGAAACCCCTTAATTTATTTTTTAAGAGACTTAAAACACTTGTATTTAGATTGAACACCTGAAAATACTAGTTCATGTGATTAAAAGCTCATTGTGCCTTCCTATTAAGTTTTTGATTCCGTAACAATATAATTCTTCAAGATAATCTTTAACTTTTTATTATGCTTGTGGAAACCTCAGCTTTCTCTCTCTCTCTCTCACACACACAGACACACACACACACACAGATGGTACATGGTATAATCTAAAGCTGTGGGAACAGAACAGTAGAGAACTTTTAGACAATGTGTCCAGGAAAAAGAGAAGCTGGAAGCAAGGGGAAAAGTTACAATTAACTCCTTCAAACACAGCGCTTAGAGAATGCTCCTCTCACAAATCACCAGATTCTCCATTAATAGTGAAGAACGGAGGAATAGAGGTATTTTTTAACTTACACAGAATTCTACCCTCAAATAGCCCCAAATGTTTTGAGTCTGCTGACTAAGCATCAACGCAGATGATCTAATTCCAAGCCACATTCTGCAGTTTGCCAAGTGCATCTCGGTGAAGCTTGGAGGAGAGCCCCAGAATGTACTGTCCTTTAATAAAGCCTCTGGGAAGTGAAGCAGCCATTCTATTTTCTGGAACAGACTTCTGCAGTAAGAAACTAAGAGGTAACAGATGACTTAATGGCATTACGCAAGGTGCCAGCAGAACCACAGAGGAGCAATGCTTCTAGACTGTGGGTTATAAATGCAGCTATGTAGGGAACAGATGTACTCAGGTGACACCAAGAACTTTCAAATGAGAGGTGATCATCAGACTGGAATCATGGCAGTGGACAGTCCCTAAACTGACTCATTAGGCACAAACGGATGATCTGTCAGAGAATAATGATGTATAAGACTTCCATTCTTGCTCTAATGCTTGATATTAATGACCTTTCAGAATGGTTGATGTCATTGGAATTTCAGCTGCCACAAAGAAAGAAAACTAGTAAATGAATCAGTTTCTGAATGAAGATAGAAAGCTGTCCCTGAAAAGGAGTCAGAATGACAGTTGTAGGAAAAGAAGAACTAGTGTAGAACTGAAATATGAACTTAAGAAATAAAACTCTCTTATTACCTCTGAATCTAATGGGTTTTCTTCTATGATTTATTTTACTGGAGACAGCAATATCTAGGGGGCAGGCTTAAGCTTAACCAAAAAATTAAATCCTTAGACAACACATTCACCAAATAGTCCTCACCTCACACCATGCCAACCAAAAAAAGAGATCTGAAATTTGAAATATAGCACTCTGATTTTCACCAGAGCCTGCTTATGATGTATTAGCCTGTCAGAGATGTCTTACTGATCATTCATGGGACATAGATTGCCATATGTCTGCAGCATGCAACACTCTATGCTAAATGCTGCCACAGAGGGCATTACGGCCTAGATCAGAGGTCAGCAAACTTTTTCTAAAAAAGTCCAGGTAGTTAATTTTAGGCTGTGCAGGCCAGATGGTTTCTATTGTGACTACTCAACTCAGCCATTGAGGCACAAAAGTAGCCATAGACAATACATATGTAAATCAGTGTAGCTATTTTCCAAAAGTCTGTATTTATGGACAGTGAGATTTGAATTTTGTGTAATTTTTTTTTTTTTTCGGTACGCGGGCCTCTCACTGCTGTGGCCTCTCCCATTGCGGAGCACAGACTCCGGACGAGCAGGCTCAGCAGCCATGGCTCACAGGCCCAGCCGCTCCGCGGCATGTGGGATCCTCCCAGACCGGGGCACGAACCCATGTTCCCTGCATCGGCAGGCGGACTCCCAACCGCTGCGCCACCAGGGAAGTCCTTGTGTAATTTTTATATCACAAAATATTACTCTTTTGATTTCTAAAACTATTTTTAAAACGTTAAAACCATTCTTAGTTCACAAAAAGCTATACAAAAGTAGGCAGCAAGCCAGATTTGGCCCTTGGCCTGCAGTTTGCCACCCCCCGTCTAGATTATAATAGGTGGAAGATAATTGCCTTAAAGAAGTACAAACACAGTTTCTGTAAGTCTACAGAGATGTGAGGGATCTCTTTTAGTTGAAAACTGCATGAAGGAGGTGACATTTGACCTTATTTGAAAGTTGGGATTATAATTTTTTTTTTCTTTGCAATTCAGGGGCATTTATTTTTATTTTTTAATTTTTTATGGGGGATTTGCTTACTTTATTTATTTATTTATTTTTAACATCTTTATTGGAGTTTAATTGCTTTATAGTGGTCTGTTAGTTTCTGCTTTATAACAAAGTGAATCAGTTATACATATACATATATTCCCATTTCTCCTCCCTCTTGCATCTCCCTCCCAACCTCCCTATCCCACCCCTGTAGGTGGTCACAAAGCACCAAGCTGATCTCCCTGTGCCACGCAGCTGCTTCCCACTAGCTATCTATTTTACATTTGGTAGTGTATATATGTCCATGCCACACTCTGACTTCATCCCAGCTTACCCTTCCCCCTCCCTGTGTCCTCAAGTCCATTCTCTACATCTGCATCTTTATTCTTTTCGTGCATCTAGTTCGTCAGAACCAATATTTTTTTTTTTAGATTTCATATATATGTGTTAGCGAACAGTATTTGTTTTTCTATTTCTGACTTACTTCACTCTGTATAACAGTCTCTAGGTCCATCCACCTCACTACAAATAATTCAGTTTTCTTTCTTTTTTATGGCTGAGTAATATTCCATTGTATATATGTGTTGCATCTTCTTTATCCATTCATCTGTCGATGGACACTTAGGTTGCTTCCATGTCCTGGCTATTGTAAATTGTGCTGCAGTGAACACTGATGCATGACTCTTTTTGAATTATGGTTTTCTCAGGGTATATGCACAGTAGTGGGATTGCTGGGTCATATGGCAGTTCTATTTCTGGTTTTTAAGGAACCTCCATACTGTTCTCCATCGTGGCTGTTATTGGTTTACATTCCCACCAACAGTGATGGAGGGTTCCCTTTTCTCCACACCCTCTCCAGCATTTATTGTTTGTAGATTTTTTGATGATGGCCATTCTGACTGGTGTGAGGTGATATACCTCACTGTAGTTTTGATTTGCATTGCTCTAATGGTTAGTGATGTTTCATGTGTTTGTTGGCCATCTGTATACCTTCTTAGAGAAATGTCTGTTTAGGTCTTCTGCCCATTTTTGGATTGGGTTGTTTGCTTTTTGATATTGAGCTTGTATGAGCTTCTTGTATATTTTGGAGATTAATCCTTTGTCAGTTGCTTCGTCGGCAAATATTTTCTCCCATTCTGAGGGTTGTCTTTTCATCTTGTTTATGGTTTCCTTTGCTGTGCAAAAGCTTTTAAGTTTCAGTAGGTCCCATTTGTTTATTTTTGTTTTTATTTCCCTTTCTCTAGGAGGTGGGTCAAAAAGGATCTTGCTGTGATTTATGTCATAGAGTGTTCTGCCTGTTTTCCTCTTAGTGTTTTATAGTGTCTGGCCTTACATTTAGGTCTTTAATCCATTTTGAGTTTATTTTTGTGTATGGTGTTAGGGAGTGTCCTAATTCCATTCTTTTCCATGTAGCTGTCCAGTTTTCCCAGCACCACTTATTGAAGAGGCTGTCTTTTTTCCATTGTATATTCTTGCCTCCTTTATCAAAGATAAGGTGACCATATGTGTGTGGGTTTATCTCTGGGCTTTCTATCCTCTTACATTGATCTGTATTTCTGTTTTTGTGCCAGTACCATACTGTCTTGATTACTGTACCTTTGTAATATAGTCTGAAGTCCAGGAGCCTGATTCCTCCAACTCCAATATTCTTTCTCAAGATTGCTTTGGCTCTTCGGGGTCTTTTGTGTTTCCATACATATTGTGAAATTTTTTCTTCTAATTCTGTGAAAAATGCCATTGGTTTTTTGTTTGTTTGTTTGTTTTTTGTGGTACGTGGGTCTCTCACTCTTGTGGCCTCTCCTGTTGCGGAGCACAAGCTCCATACGTGCAGGCCCAGCGGCCATAGCTCACGTGCCTAGCCGCTCCGCGGCATGTGGGATCTTCCCGGACTGGGGCACGAACCTGTGTGCCCTGCATTGGCAGGCGGACTCTCAACCAGTGCGCCACCAGGGAAGCCCCTGTTGGTTGTTTGATAGGGATTGCATTGAACCTGTAGATTGCTTTGGGTAGTATAGTAATTTTCACAGTGTTGATTCTTCCAAACCAAGAACATGGTATATCTCTCCATGTGTTTGTATCATCTTTAATTTCTTTCATCAGTGTCTTATAATTTTCTGCATACAGGTCTTTTGTCTCCTTAGGTAGGTTTATTCCTAGGTATTTTATTCTTTTTGTTTCAGTGGTAAATGAGAGTGTTCCCTTAATTTCTCTTTCAGATTTTTCATCATTAGTGTATAGGAATGCCAGAGATTTCTGTGCATTAATTTTGTATCCTGCTACTTCATCAAATTCATTGATTAGCTCTAGTAGTTTTCTGGTAGCATCTTTAGGATTCTCTATGTATAGTATCATGTCATCTGCAAATAGTGACAGTTTTACTTCTTCTTTTCCAATTTGTATTCCTTTTTTTTTCTTTTTCTTCTCTGATTGCTATGGGTAAAGCTTCCAAAACTATGTGGAATAATAGTGGTGAGAGTGGGCAACCTTGTCTTGTTCCTGATATTAGTGGAAATCGTTTCAGTTTTTCACCATTGAAAACGATGTTTGCTGTGGGTTTGTTATATATGGCCTTTATTATGTTGAGGTAAGTTCCCTCTATGCCTACTTTCTGAAAGGTATTTTTTATCAAAAGTGGGTGTGGAATTTTGTCAAAAGCATGTCCTGCATCTATTGAGATGATCATATGGTTTTTATTCTTCAATTTGTTAATATGGTGTATCACATTGATTGATTTGCGTATATTGAAGAATCCTTGTATTCCTGAGATAAACCCCATTTGATCATGGTGTATGATCTGTTGATCTGTATGATCATGTGCTGTTGGATTCTTTTTGCTAGTATTTTGTTGAGGATTTTTTCGTCTGTGTTCATCAGTGATGTTAGCCTGTAGTTATTTTTTTTCGTGACTTCTTTGTCTCATTTTGGTATCAGGGTAATGGTGGCCTTGTAGAATGAGTTTGGGAGTGTTCTTCCCTCTGCTATAATTTGGAAGAGTTTGAGAAGGATAGATCTTCATTAAATGTTAGATCTTCATTAAATGTTTGATAGAATTTGCCTGTGAAGCCATCTGGTCCTGGACTTTTATTTGTTGGAAGATTTTTAATCACAGTTTCAATTTCAGTGCTCATGATTGGTCTTTTCATATTTTCTATTTCTTTCTGGTTCAGGAACAGAAGTTTGTGTATTTCTAAGAATTGTCCATTTCTTCCAGGTTGTCCATTTTATTGGCATATAATTGCTTGCAGTAATCTCTCATGATCCTTTGTATTTCTGTAGTGTCCGTTGTTACTTTTCCTTTTTCATTTCTAATTCTGTTGATTTGAGTCTTCTCCCTGGCTAAGGGTCTATCAATTTTGTTTATCTTTGTTTTGTTTATCTTCTCAAAGAAACAACTTTTAGTTTTATTGATCTTTGCTATCATCTCCTTCATTTGTTTTTCATTTCTGATGTGATCTTTATGATTTCTTTCCTTCTGCTAACTTTGGGGTTTTTTGGTTCTTCTTTCTGTAATTGCTTTAGGTGTAAGGTTAGATTGTTTATTTGAGATGTTTCTTGTTTCTTGAGGTAGGATTGTATTGCTATAAACTTCCCTCTTCGAACTGCTTTTGCTGCATCCCATAAGTTTTGGGTCATTGTGTTTTCATTGTCATTTGTTTCTAGGTATTTTTTTATTTCCTCTTTGATTTCTTCAGTGATCTCTTGGTTATTTAGTAGTGTATTGTTGAGCCTCCATGTGTTTGTAGTTTTTACAGATTTTTTTCCTGTAATTGATATCTAGTCTCATATCATAGTCTCATATCGTTGTGGTCGGAAAGGATACTTGATACGATTTCAATTTTCTTAAATTTACCAAGGCTGGTTTGTCACCCAAGATATGATCTGTCCTGGAGAATGTTCCATGAGCAGTTGAGAAGAAAATGTATTCTTTTGTTTTTGGATGGAATGTCCTATAAATATCAATTAAGTCCATCTTGTTTAATGTATCATTTAAAGCTTGTGTTCCCTTATTTATTTTCATTTTGGATGATCTGTCCATGGGTGAAAGTGGGGTGTTAAGTCCCCTACTATGATTGTGTTACTGTTGATTTCCCCTTTTATGGCTGTTAGTATTTGCCTTATGTATTGAGGTGCTCCTATTTTGGTTCCATAAATATTTACAATTGTTATTTCTTCTTCTTGGATTGATCCCTTGATCATTATGTAGTGTCCTTCTTTGTCTCTTCTAATAGTCTTTATTTTAAAGTCTATTTTGTCTGATATGAGAATTGCTATGCCAGCTTTCTTTTGACTTCCATTTGTGTGGAATATCTTTTTCCATCCCCTCACTTTCAGTCTGTATGTGTCCCTCGGTCTGAAGTGGGTCTCTTGTAGGAGGCATATGTGTGGGTCTTGTTTTTGTATCCATTCATCCAGTCTATGTCTTTTGGTTGGAGCATTTAATCCATTTACACTTAAGGTAGTTATTGATATGTATGTTCCTATTACCATTTTCTTAATTGTTTTGGGTTTGTTATTGTAGGTCTTTTCCTTCTCTTGTGTTTCCTGCCTAGAGAAGTTCCTTTAGCATTTGTTGTAAAGCTGGTTTGGTGGTGCTGAATTCTCTTAGCTTTTGCTTGTCTGCAAAGGTTTTAATTTCTCCCTCAAATCTGAATGAGATCTTTTTTGGGTAGAGTAATCTTGGTTGTAAGTTTTTCCCTTTCATCACTTTAAATATGTCCTGCCATTCCCTTCTGGCTTGCAGAGTTTCTGCTGAAAGATCAGCTGTTAACCTTCTGAGGATTCCCTTGTATGTTATTTGTTGCTTTTCCCTTGCTGCTTTTAATATTTTTTTCTTTGTGTTTAATTTTTGTCACTTTGATTACTATGTGTCTCGGCGTGTTTCTCCTTGGATTTATCCTATATGGGACTTTCTGCACTTCCTGTACTTGACTGACTAGTTCCTTTCCCGTTTTAGGGAAGTTTTCAACTATAATCTCTTCTAATATTTTCTCAGTCCCTTTTTTTTATCTTCTTCTTCTGGGACCCCTAATAATTCGAATGTTGGTGCCTTTAATGTTGTCCCAGATGTCTCTGAGACTGTCCTCAGTTCTTTTCATTCTTTTTTCTTTATTTTGGTCTGCCGTAGTTATTTCCACTATTTTATCTTCCAGTCACTTTTCCGTTCTTCTGCCTCAGTTACTCTGCTATTGATTCCTTCTAGAGAACTTTTAATTTTATTTATTATGTTGTTCATTACTGTTGGTTTGCTCTTTAGTTCTTCTAGGTTCTTGTTAAAACTTTCTTGTATTTTCTCTATTCTATTTCCAATATTTTGCATCATCTTTACTATCATTATTCTGAATTCTTTTTCATGTAGACTGCCTATTTCCTCTTCATTTGTTTGGTCTGGTGGGTTTTTACTTTGCTCCTTCATCTGCTGCGTATTCCTTTGTCTTCTCATTTTGCTTAACTTACTGTGTTTGGGGTTTCCTTTTCGCAGGCTGCAGGTTCATAGTTCCTATTGTTTTTGGTGTCTGTCCCCAGTAGGTAAGGTTGGTTCAGTGGGTTATGTAGGCTTCCTGGTGGAGGGTACTGGTGCCTGTGTTCTGGTGGATGAGTCTGGATCTTGTCTTTCTGGTGGGCAGGAGTGCATCCGGTGGTGTGTTTTTGAGTGTCTGTGAACTTAGTATGATTTTAGGCAGGCTCTCTGCTAACGGGTGGGATTGTGTTCCTGTCTTGCTAGTTGTTTGTCATGGGGTGTCCAGCACTGGAGCTTGCTGGTCGTTCAGTGGAGCTGGGTCTTAGCATTGAGACAGAGCTGTCTGGGAGAGTTCACACTGATTGATATTATGTGGGACCAGGAGGTCTTGTGGTCCAGTGTCCTGAAGTTGGCTCTCCCACCTCAGAGGCTCAGGCCTGACACCCAGCCAGAGAACCAAGATCCTGTCAGCCACACGGCCACGTATGTGGGGAGTTTCTTTCCTTTTGGGAAGTCTGAGGTCTTCTGCCAGTGTTTAGCAGGTGTTGTTCCACATGTAGATTTATTTTTGATATGTTTGTGGGGAGGAAGACGATCTCCATATCTTACTCCTCTGCCATCTTGCAGGTCCCCCCTTTAATTTTTTTAAGTTAAAAAAGTTTTACATTTGCAATCACATATTTAATACCTGTATTATGCTTACTCATAGCAAAATTTTAAATGCAAATAACTTATGAACTTGCACAAATATATTCCTATATATTGCAGCCTTGCCATGGTTATCATGTCTTCCATGCTATGTGTTTTTTTTTAATTGTGGTAAGAACACTTAATGTGAGATCTCCCCTCTTAACAAATTTTTCAGTGCCCAATACAGTAGTGTTAAACATATAGGCACAATGTTGTACCAGAGTTCTCTAGAACTTATTCATCTTGCATACTTGGAACTTATTGCCATTGAATAAGTAACTCTCCATTTGCCTCTCTCTCCTGCCCCTGGCAACCACCATTCTACTTTCTATGAGTTTGACTATTTTAGATATCTCAAATTAGTAGAATCCTGCAGTTATTTGTCTTTCTGTGATTGGCTTACTTCACTTAGCATAAGTTCCTCTAGGTTTATCCACATTGTCCAAAAGAATTGAAATCAGGATCTCAAAGACATATCTGCACTCCCATGTTCACTGCAGCACTATTCACAATAGCTAAGATGTGGAAACAGCCTAAATGTTCATTGACAAATGAATAGGTTAAAAAATATGACATATACATACAATGGAATGTTATTCAGCCCTAGAAGAGGAAGGGAATCCAACCATATGAAGAATGGGATTTTAGTAGATGGGGTTGAGATCCACACTGAGGCACTTTTCATAGTAAAAGGGAATATTGCTAATTGTTACTCCGGGATAATAGGTGTAAACCCTGGCTGTTTCATACAAATTGGGACATATGATGTCCCAGGAGGATGAGTCTAAAAGGACCATGAGCAGAGAGCTCTGAGTGTGGTCAAGGGAGATTTCATGGTGTATTCAGTAAGTGAAAAAGTCCAAGTTGGTTGAAGCACATTGAGATGAATAGAGGCAGAAAAGCTAGAAAGGTACTCTGGGGCTTGAACTAGGATTAAATCTGTAGGTTCTTAAACATAAAGCTAAGGCATTTGGAAATTATTGAACAGGTGGTGGAGAAGCACTGCAATTTTTAAATAATAAAGTGACATTGTCCCCTATCAGTGATATCAGTGATGTGCAGAATGATTTCGATCAGGCAGGGACTACATGCAGGAGCCCAATTAAGGGACCACAGTAGTAGTTTGAAGAGAGGTTAAGAGAATGTGGACCAAGTCCAGGCAGCAGGAATAGAAAGGAAGGGGTGGATGAAAGACACATCAGAGAGAAGGAATCAAGAGAACTTATCAACCGAATATGAAAGATAAGCAACGAAAAAGGGAAAGTCAAAGGAAACTCCCAAGGCTTAAAGTTGAGGTGACTGTAGGCATTCTGTACTTGTGGGTTAGAGATAGGAAGGAAAGGGAAATCTGCAAATGATTATATAATTGGGATCCTATTCTTATTGCAATTTGGAAAAATAGATATAAGATAACAATGGTACTTCTAGTTTAACTTTTGAAAATACTTTTATGCCAGGACAGCTTAATCTGAATAAAAATTTGAATAACTTTCTTATAACGTGAGTGTAAGCAGCTTGTTTTGAAAAAATTGGACTTTGATTTGGAGGGAGGGTAGGGGAGAGGGTTCAGGTATATTTAATCTTCTTTCTAGAACTCAGTGGCATGCAACCCATTTTTAGGTTAATATAGTGGTTCTTATAGTGGTTCTTACTATAAAAGTAAAAATGAACCCAACTGAGGAAAATGTACAGCTATGACAGGCCGCTAGCTAAAACATGATTAAGAATGATTTTAAACCATGAGCTTGTATCACCCAGTTACCTCAATAGCTATCTTAAGAGTATTAAAAATTATCCAAATTAAGTACTTGGTTTTTAAAAAATAGCTCATTTTCTACAGAATACTTGGGATTGTAAAGATACCTTGAAATCAAAGAAAGAAACAATGATGATGTGCTATAACTTCTAAAATCTGAATTAAGCTTCTGCTGTGTTCCTGACTCCCAAAATGGTGCCCAAGCTATATTTTATATTTTCTTCATATTCAATTTCCCAATAACTTTCTAAGCAGTGATTTTTTTCCAGTAGGGAATGTATCTGAGGAAGTGGAGAGAAATAGATGAGTTACTGGGGAAAAAAATGACAGATAACTATAATTATCTGAAAGCACACACACACACCTATTTTTAAAAGAAAAATTTTAAACAGCAAAGGGAATCAAATCACTATAGGAAAAATTTCAGAAATAAGAATGTTTCATCTAGAAAAGCTTTCCTATGTTTTAAAACTCTTGAATTTTCCATAATTTTCACTTTGTTCAACATTTTTCCATGCTTAAATAAAATGAAATTAACCAGTCTGGCCATGGGGTATGGGCTTCTATTTCTCTAAAGCAGAGTTCCAGAAAAGCAAAGCGGACTTGAATTCGTTATCCTTCCTAGTCCCAGAATAGAATCCCCAAACATCTCAAGGTGTGAATTACTGAGAAATGCTGTCCCACTGTGGCGAGAGACTGCTGGGGGAAGGGGTAGAGAGAGGTTGTGTGGGTACACAGTAGCCCCTGGGGCTGTAGTGTGTCCTTGGCACCAAAAAGAAAGAGAAATCATAATGTAAAACCCCACATGGAACCAAACCCTGACTGATGCCATTCATTAGGGCCAGTAGCCGAGGAGTGTGGGTTTTACTTTTTAGAAATTTTGGGGGGCGGGTGTTTCTGCTTCTTTCCTTGTGCTCTGTTTTTAAGTTTCTTTTTATTCATCTTTCTAGTATGTTTACTTCTCTCTGTGCTTACTACATAATATGAAGAGAAAACATTATAATACTATATGATATTGTCATTATAAACATGCATTATAGTATGTATTATATACAATGTAACTATGTAGATATAAACATATTATAGATATAATATTACAGGATGCTGGCCAGCCTGGCTGGGGCTTCTGGTTACATCCCTGTCTCCTTGGTAGTTACCATTACACACAGGGCTTTGACAGCTTCAAGATTTCTAGTAAAAACATACCACTGTTCTAGTTTTCTCTCCTTTAGTTCCTCACCTGCAGGCATTCGTTATTAGGTATCAGGCTATTCAGCAACTGCCCTGACATGATGAGAACCTGATCTTGAGTAGAATGTGTCAGAATGCACACGAGCCAGATCCTCTCCTCACCCCCACCAGGTTTTGCCTTCAATGGTTGTTTTTTGTTTTTTGCGGTACGCGGGCCTCTCACTGTTGTGGCCTCTCCCGTTGCGGAGCACAGGCTCCGGACGCGCAGGCTCAGCGGCCATGGCTCACGGGCCCACCCGCTCCACGGCACGTGGGATCTTCCCGGACCGGGGCATGAACCCGCGTCCCCTGCATCGGCAGGCGGACTCTCAACCACTGCGCCACCAGCGAAGCCCTTCAGTGGTTGTTAACCAAAGAAAACTAGAGTGCCTGTTTTCTTCTCTTTTTATTATTCTCATAATTCTTCAGTCCTAATGAAATTTAAAATTCCTGGGTTGAAATTAGACTTAAACAAGTGATAGTTTGTTTCTGAATTATCTGTGATTAGCTTTCCTTATGGTGGATCGATTTCCTATTGTGAGGTAGAGTAATAAGGATGTGTGTGGAGTTTTAGATACGGCTACTTGGAGTCTTTCTAGAAAGTTGTAATCTTATTAGAATAACCACTAAATGAAAAAGGTTAGGCAGCAGAGACGTAGATATTTGTCTGCCTCTGTAACTACCTCTCTCTCATGGACCTTACATAAGTCAGCTTACCTCATTACCCCTAAAAACCAAAGTTATGTATGTGAGAGCAGTAAAGGTAAAACAGGGATTTATCAATGTGTAAGGTATTACTGTGTCTGTTACTGTACAATTATCATTCGTTATTATTATTACTACCACCACTAAAAATAGAATGTAACTTCCGCCTGCCTGTGGTAAAAGACTGGAACATATCCATATGCCCTCTAGAACAAGAAGTTTTTGCTATGGAAATTCTCATGCACATCTTTTAATCCTGTCAAATAGGTCCATCTTTTTCTTTTACTAATAGATTCTTCATTAAGTTTCAAGAAAGAATGATTGTATTGTTTCATACTTTCAAGATATAGTTTTGACCTTCTAGACCACTTAGGAGCTGAACAAAATTTAATATTAGAAATAGGAAATACTTTAGTTGAAAGCCTGAGTATCCTACTGGATACTGGTTTGACTTGTGATCCCTTAGAAAATAACCAAGTCTCTATGAGCTAAATTTTCCCTAAACCTCATTTCACGATATCCAGCTTTCAGAATAGCTGGAAAATTACCATTTAGACGCATTTCATTTTTTAATGCATTATAGACATTGTTGTTCAAATAATTGCAACTCCATTCCTCATAGAAAGCTTATGCAGTCAATCCTTTATTTAATAATAGTACCCTTTAAATGTGCATGTAGAAAGATAATGGAGAGAGAGAGGAATGGAAATGGCTAATTTGTTTTATTATACCATGTATTGGGAAGCATGAAGAAAATCAAATAGCTTGAATTACAATTTCAAATAAAAAAGTTTCTTGATGTTGGTGTACTCTAACCTCTAAAAACATTTTACAAATAAAGAATCAAGAAAATAAATATTAACAGCTCTGGGGAAACTTCTTTAATCATGGAACTATAACCACTCCCTGCTGCTAAACTCTTTGATTGCAGAAATGCATCCGATTTACCTTTCAGAATTATTAGGTATAAAATGGCATATCACTGTTGTTATTGTCTTTTTCTCCCTTCTTATAGTTTTTTGCAGTGAACAATAAGTTATTTTGTACCCCTTTTAATTCTCCCCCGACACACACCTTCTAATACCATCACCTTGGGGGTTCGGTTTCAACATAGGGAATTGGGGGAGACACATTAAGTCTATAAGAGGGAGGAAAACGGATGCTATGTGAATCTTCTCAGGACGCTTTTAATTCTTTGTTCCTTTTTGTTTTTAGGAGCTGTACAGATGTGCTGTGCTGCATGATCTTCATACTGTTCATTATTGCCTACATTCTTTTAGGACTTGTGGGTGAGTAAATACAGGTATAGAAGATATTTAACATTTGCTAATTAAATAACTAAGTCAATGTCACATTTTTAACATTAATCATTTTCTTCCAAAATCCTTCTTATTATCTATTATTATATTTTCTGAAGGGAATGTACCTCACCCGGACTCATTGGGTAGCAGATGCAATGAAAAATAAACACAAAGCAGTTTATCCAAAGGCAAGCCTAAATTACTTAGGTAAATATAATTATACAGAAGAACAAAAAAACCTTATGGTTGCTTTTTAATCATTTTTACTTTTGAAATTTTATTAAGCAGCTAATAAAGTTCATGTTGCTATGTACTAATAAGAACTAGGGCCTAGATAAGTTTAAGTAATACATAACCTTTTCTTTTTATAAGTAAATTAAAAAGAAGTAAGAATTTCACCAAATAGTTCATTGACATATAGGAAATCCTATTGTCTTTGCCTACCAGAAAGAGATATCCTGTTGTTCATTGTTAGATTAAAGATTTTTCTATGGAAGTGAAAATAAAGAGGGCAAATATAGATGGTCTTTATTTGGGTTGTTTTAAAAACTACCAAAGGGGATCATCAAGATGGCAGAGTAAGAGGACATGGAGCTCACCTCCCTCCACAAACACATCAAACATACATCTACATGTGGAACAACTCTCACTGAAAACTAACTGGAAACTGGCAGAAAGACTCCAAGGCTGTAAGAATGATACACACATAATTGGGTAGAAAGGGAAAAAAAAAAAGCAATCAGATCAGGACCTGTGCTCCTGGGAGGGGACTTCAGAGGGCAAGAAAGATCACACAGTTGGACACTCACCCTGGGGAGTAAGCAGTGAGAGCCACAGATTGGGTGCCCCAGTCCTGGGGTCCTATACAGAGGAGACGAGCCCTCTTAGCTGGTTGGAGGACTGCTGGGTCTAACAGGGGGGCTGTTGTTAGGGAAGTCCAGGGAAGCCTGGACTCCAGTTGTGAGGAACACTCATGTGCTGTCTTGCCCTGAGGCAGGGTGGAGAGTGGTCTGCTCTAGTGGCTGCTGGGTTTCCCATAACTGCGTTGGCACACACCCAAGCCAAGCAAAGGCTCTGATTCTGCTCATTCCATGTCACAGGGCAGCACTGGATCTGGGGCAGCCATGACTGGGGAGAAGACCCGACTGTGGGATGCAGAGATGAGCTAGTCCCTGGGCATGGCCTGGGTGGGATGGTGGCAGCCACTGTTGAGCTTACTCAAGCAGTGCATCTGAAGTAGCCCCGACCTCTGACAGCAGCTGCTCCACCACAGCTTACCCCCTGATCACAGGCCAAGTGTCCACATAGGCCTCACCTGCCCAGTGATACGGCTCAACAACAGGGCGGGGGTGGTGGAGGCTGAGGACAGTGACCTGCTGTGAGGAACAAAGGGGACTTGCACCTGAGTCTGCATCTGAGCGGAACAAGGAAAACGGTTGTGCATGCCTGCACAGGCAGTGCATTAGAGACAGCTTGGACCTCTGTCTGCAGACAACAGGAGCAGAGAACCCTCACAAGCCCCACTTGCTTTAGCACTCCCCCACTCTGGGGCAAAGGTGCCAGTTCAGAGAGAGGGGAAAACACACACTTAAGGGGAACAGAGCCAGCTTGAGCCCGACCCTCAGGGCTTCTGCTCCAGCAACTTGGGCTCAGACCCCACCCTTGATAGGGCAGTGACAGCCACTGAGCAGAAAGGAAGCCCTGCCTCACACTGGGCTCCAGCTCTAGCCTCTCCATCTCTAGCCCCACCCCCTACCAAGGTGATAGCTGCCAGCAAACCCTGAGGAAAGATGTGACTTGGATCCATATCAAATCCAGCTCTCCCGCCAAAGGCAGTGGACACACCGCACCTGTACAGGAATGGCCCCGCATAAGAACAACCCTTCAAGCAACAATAGGTAACTGTTTCACCTAAATTCATAGAGGCAGAGAAAGTTAAGCAAAATGAAAAAGCAGAGGAACTGCTGTCAATTAAAAGAGCAAAAGAAACACTCTGAAAAAAATAATGAAATAGAAATAAACAATTTACCAGATAAAGAATTCAAAGCATTAGTAATTAAAATGTTTACTGAATTAGGAAAAAAAAATAGATGTACACAGTAAAAATTTTAACAAGGAACTATAAAATACAAAAAAGACCCAATCAGAAATGAAGAATTCAATAGCTGAAATAAACACACTAGAAGGAATGAAGAGCAGGCTGAGTGATCCAGAAGAATGTATATGTGATGTGAAAGATAGAATAACGGGAATCACTGAATCAGAACAGCAAAATAAATAAATAAATAAATAAATAAAAACTTGAAACAGTTTAAGAGATCTCTGAGATAGCATTAAGCATATGAACCTTCACATTATAGGAGTCCCAGAAGAAGAGAGAAGGGGATTGAAAATGTATTTGATGAAATTATGGTTGAAAACTTCCCAAACCTGAAGAAGGAAATAGACATCCAGGTACAGGAAGCACAGAGAGTCCCAAACATGATGAACCCAAAAAATACCCACAGCAAGACATACATAATTAAAATGGCAAAAGTCAAAGCTAAAGAGAATTCTAAAGGCAGCAAGAGAAAACAAGGAGTCATATACAAGGGAATCCCTGTAAGGCTATCAGCTGATTTCTCTGCAGAAAGTTTTCAGGCCAGAAGAGAGTGGCATGATATATTCAAAGTGCTGAAGGGAAAACCCTGCAACCTACAATACCCTACCCAGCAAGATTATCATTTTGAATAGAGGAAATGTTAAAGGGTCTTATCTAAGTGGAAAAGAAGTAAGAATCTAAAAGGGAAAATCTCACTAGGAAATGCAAATATATAATAAGGGCTGATGATCAACCACTTAAAGACTAAAAGACAGAAAATTCTAAAGCAACTATAACTATAATAAACAGTTACAGGTGTTCCTTAAGAAACAAGAAAAATCTCAAATAAACAGGCTAAACTGCCACCTAAAGGAATTAGAAAAAGAAGAACAAACAAAACCCAAAGTCAGCAGAAGGAAGGAAATATTAAAGAACAGAGAGGAAATAAATAAAATAGAGATTTGTAAATCAGCTCTACTTCAATTTAAGAAAAAACTACCAAAGGAACTGGTGTGAATATTTTCTGTAAAAAGATTTCACCATTGCATATGAATGTATTACATTATCCCCAGAGACTTAAGTCCTATCCCTTAGATGCTGACTTAGGAAACTTTATTATTATTGGTGGGGGGGAGTGTAAAAGTCAGATAATAGCTTCTAGTAACAATAATTAATGCCTAGAGTTAATGTGGACAGATTGTATCAGCAGAAAGAAGGCAGTGCCTACCTAGAGAACAATGGAAAATACTTTTCTCTGGTCTTCAGTTTTATCTTCCAGTAAAGAGAAATACTTTGAGAACAGCAATTGAAAGTAATTTCCAAAATATCATCTGAGTAATACCAGGTGAAAACTACACATAAATGGAGAATTCAAAAAAGTAAGGCAGGAAGATAGGGAAGGAGAGAAGAATAAAGGAGTATAAACCACAAAACCAAATAATGTGCTCTTAGGTCTTCAGAAGATTCCCTTGTTATTTCTTCAGTGTATTTGAACTTCTAAACATTAATGCATTAGTAGCACAATACATAAATATATAAATTGAATATTATAATACAGTGAATTTTCTTATACAACTAATAGAATTTTAACTTCTCCAACTTTGGGACACATGTCTGTCTCTGTAATTGTTTTGTTTTTACTTTTTGTCATCGAGTGGAAATATGTTGCATGAGATAAAACAAGATTTGGAGTCAAGCAGATCTAGGGTTTCCCCATATTACTTGGTGGACTTGAGCTACTTTCTAAATCTCAGTAGTTTTCTCACCTGTAAAAATATGGAAACACTACCTACTTTGCAGGGCTGTTATGAGGAGTAAATGAAATAATATCCAGCTACACCAATAATGCTACATAAGAGTAAGAGGCAGTACTTCATTTGCTACCATTGTATAATCTAGCTGTTCTGAATTTTAATAAATTGCTTTTAAATGTAATTTACTATTTTGTTCCTATAGCAACCCATAATTTTGGTTATTAAAGTTTGAATGCACACAGGGACTTCATAAGGATCTCTTATTGTGCCCAAAATCTTTCCCTTAGGAGGCGTTATGGCATAATTGAGTAAGTCTCTCCTCTGTATCTCAGAGCCAGTCTCTTGTAATCCATAGAGAAATGCCTTCTGTCCTTATCTAGAGCTGGGAAAGCCACTGCAACTCTCTCCCTTGTCAGCACGGTAGAAGGAACGGGAGTGTGTACTGTCATTCCCTCTGGAGCAAGATGAGAAATTTGCCTTTTTGTTCACGATCTCCAGATTCAGTTTGTAAATGCCTTAATTCACATAAGGAAATTGGAAGATAAAGATTCCTCAATGAAAAACTGTGTGTAATATTGGATTAATTTACTGTTTCCTCTAAATTAATCCTTATGCCACTGATTAAAATGAGCGACTCACAAAATTTAATGTATGTATATTTCTCATCCCTGAACTACAAATAGCCATACTTGCCTGTTTCTAAGATAAATTTAACTCTTACAATGCTGGACTAAAAGAAGAATGAAGGAAAACGCTTGGCAGACGTTAGTAGGAGTGTTAAGAATTTTTTTAACATGAAAGAATGTGTACCTTCGCCTGAGGAAAGATGAAGCTAAGTCAGTTTTACTGATGTGTTGTAAGTAGTTTTGCATCTTTTGCCATTTTGTTAGATCAGGACCTTCTTAGGGTTACTTTCATCCATGTTCTTTTCATAAGAAGTGCTCCCATGAAAGAGCCATGTTTCTTACAAATTCTTCCAAGAAAAAAACTGTTCTTTGCCCTTTATGTAGAATATGGCCAGCTAGGGTAACACTTGGATGCAACAAAGGCACTTGACATTCAACTGATGAAAGGCAGAACCTCCTTTCAAGTGGGTGAAGTGGAGTCTGGGTAGACGGTCTCAAATCTCCTTGAAAGGTCAAACATTTATGGTAATAGCCCTCTTTTGTGCTACTTCACTGATGGGTGCTATTCAGTTGTGCTAACTAGAAAAAAAGAATAGGAATATTTATTATGCAAATTGTTCTTGCTGTCCTTGTGCTAAGATTATGTATACAATAGCGCAATTTTAACATTCAATAATTTTTTCTTTCTTTTTTTTTTTTCAAATGGATTTCCAATTGAGAGAGTTAGTTATTTCATTGTTGTATTTACACAGGAAGCACTTACAGTTAGGGTCTAAAGTTTGTTTTTGGTTTTGTTTTTTAATCTTCCTCCGGAATAATTATTCCTGTTAGTTGAGAAGATAGGAAGTTAACAAGAAAGTAAATTTATGCAAACAAGCCTAGAACTCTGTCACTATCCTGTGAGAAACCCAAGCAACATGGAGAAGCACCGTATAGGGGTCCTAGTCAATAGGCTGGGCTGAGCTCCTAGGGATAGATAGTGTTTACTGTCAGCCCTGAGGGTTTTCAGATGATTGAAGCCCCACTCAACATCTGGCTGCATGAGAGAGCCCCAAGGGGCTCAGTTAAGCCTTCCCCAAATTCCTAACTCCCAAAGTCATGAGCAAAATAAAATGGTTGTATTAAGCCAGTGGGTTTGGGGGTGCAATAATAGATAAGCAGGACAAAACTTGATATCCGGAAGTGGGATGCTAGCTTAGCAAAACCTAAAATATGGGCATTGGTTTTGGAGACCAGGTAGTGTTCAGAAGCCAGGTGGACTTTGAAGGGGTTGTTGGCCAGAGTTTGAAGGAAAGGGAGGAAATGTAATTGGAAGCAGGAGGGAAGGGCATTTTGTTATGCGGTGGTGAAGGTTTGGTAACACTGTTGCCAATGGTAATTAGGAAATATACCTAATGAATTCAATGATCTAGCTAAAGACACCATCCTTACAAGAGGAACCAGCCCTGAAGAGCTTCATCAACCCCTGGACCTGACTTAGGTGTTGAGATTCAGACCTTTAGCTTGAGCCTGATGCCTTAATTGGGTGAGGCTTCTGGGGATCCTGGGAGAGTAAAAGCATATTTGATTGTGGAGGGAATGTAAAAAGTTTGCAGCCACAGGCTGAACTATAGTAGTTTTAACACATGGCTTCAAACTCTTTGCCATTCCTTTCATCAAGAGGTGGGGTCTGCATCCCTGTTTCTAGAATTTAGTGAGGTTAGGGATTGCTTCTCTAGTAGAGAATGAACCAAGGCAAAACATACCAGTAAAGGGCCTTGATGTGCAAGTAATTTATAGATCAGTGCAAAGGGTTAAAGGAGGGCCATCATGGGTCGACTGGAAACAGCGGAACTGAAAGTACCAAGTACAGAAAGGAGGAGGTTTACATAATTCAGTCTTAAATCCTTCATGGAGTGAGGTGGAGAATGAACAAAATAGCTGAATTAATAATCAGATGTAGTCCAGCTTGACCACATCATTTCTGGTATTAAAGTACATGTTCATTGTCTGGGGGTAGCAATACAGTCCCACATCTACTTTTTCGTTCATTGCGTTCATAGCAAGAATGATACTCATTCAGCATATCATTCTTCACCCTGACCTGGACTGCCCCGAAATGTCAAGGGAGGGGGCAGTCTTATTTCCAGTTTCTCATTGGAGAGCAAGACCTTGTAGTCTGCTGGAGCTCTGATGTTCTGGTTGGTGCCATTTGGTATCATTTCTTAGTGACTTGCTTGTCTGGATCCTTCCACTCTTGTAGTGGTTTCCTACACTAGGATCCAAGACTATAGCTTTTTAAGTCTTTATACCATGCTCAGCCGTTTCTCCTCAAAGCATGGCTAGTATCAGAATGCAGCCCCTACTCTTAGACCCTTCTATGAAGTCTAGGATAACAGTCCAGTCTCTGCCTTCAAGGTATTTGTATTCCTTTTGGCCTATAGACCTAGTTCAGGGTCAGTCTGTTCTGTCCTAAATTAAAATCTCAAGGAGAAACATTTAGTTCTCGTCCCTTCCTTCTCTCAAAGCTAATTAGTCTTCCCATCCCAAGGGATATTAGAAAGGGAGAGAACCGTATTTCCATAACTGAGAGGTCCCTCAAGTGACTTTTTGAAGAACAAAGATAATTCCAAGATGACTTTTTGATACTGTCTGTACAGAGAAGCAGTGGACAGTCTCTCTTACTAATAAACAAATATAGTTTTTAAAATTATGTTATGCCTCACCAGGCATCCCTTGGTATTGAGCTTAAAGGTATGATCCTACTATTCATTGTAAGTGGACACTGGTGATGGAGAATGAATGTGACAGGAAGTCACACTGTGCCTTTAGTCTACTTCAGAACTAAAATGAGCCTGCCTATCAGGCCACAGCTTGGAGACATTGTTTTAGCAAAAAAAAATTTTTTTCAATAAAAAGGTAAGAAATTTAAACGACTCCAGTTCCATTATTTTTAAAATTTTTCTCGTAAACTTTTCTTAATGAAAAATTTATTGTATTTATAAATAACCAGAACCAGTATTAAATGTCCTTTTGCATTCTTGACAAATATATAAATGTTTACAAACAAAACTACATACTTATACGTTACTATGGAAGCCTTCATTTTAAAAGGAAAACACTTACTTTTGACTGTTACTGAAACAGATTTTTTTTTAATGCTGAGTGAGATTTTTACTGTTTGTTGTATTTTGCTGAATGCACGAATTCTAGAGGATTTCAAGTAGAATATTGTTAGCATGAGAGAGATTGATTTGTGCTCAAGGACACGACCCTAAACTCACCATTGGGTGGAAGAGGCCCCCTGTGAAATAAGAAACAACGTTTTTCTTATCCAGGCAACCGGACACAGGGCTGCTCCAAAAATGTTTCTACAGCAGCAGTGTCATCAACACAGATTTTCAAATTCTGTATCATGTGTCCTATTATCTGCTTCATTGCATTTGTAAATTGCTTGTGTTAAAAAGCCATAAGCACAATTTGGCAGGCCTGTTCCTCACATATTAAAACAGTTAAAATGTATCTTTAAGGGATACAAAATAATGATTTGAAAGCCGACATTCCCAACCAGCAAGTGTTTAGGGAATGCCTTAGCTGCCCCAAACAGATTTGCAGTTAATTTTTAAGTGTCAGTGCAAGCAGTTGGTCTAATCACATTTTCTCCTTGACAGAGGGCTTTGTAATGGCTGCAACTTCTGACTCAACCCTAGAGCACAACAGGAACATACTTTGCAAATGTTTGGAAATAAGAGACAATACTAGGTAATAATACTTGCTCCTGCTATTTCAGTAACAAGATATGAGTTCCTTGATATGAGTGAAAAGATGATTTGCCTGAATAAAGTTTTCACCCATCACTTATCAGTCTTTGCTAATCTGCTATGAATTACCCAAATAGGAGTGTTTCACAAATAATTTCTCTTCTTACCTTTCTCTTCTCCCTGTCTCTCTCTCTGTCTGTCTCTCTGTCTCTCTCTCTCTCTCTCTCACACACACACACACATGCATCAGCTACACTTAGTCTTTTATAGTTATTTCTAAAATAGCGAGAAAATTAAGGGAAAAAGTTGATTGATCCTGATTTGTATTGATTACTGTGTAACTTTGTCATTTGGTTTTATTCACCAGTATAATCCAGGCAGTTTTATTCTAGAGCCTCTGCTCTTAATCACCATGCTATACTGCCTTTTATTTAATAAAGAAGATGAATGAGGATTCTTTAAGTAATGAAGGATACTGAGAGAGGGGGCAGATCAGAACCCCATGATACTCTCTCCTAATGCTTTCTCTCCCTCCTTTCCCTCCATCGTCTAATTCCACATAGAGTTGGACTTAAAACAGAGAGAACGGCACCAGAGGCGTGAGTGAAAAGCACGTATTGTTTTGCAAGCAAAAATCATGAATAATTTGGTAGCTGCAGTCTTGCTCTGTGAGACTGAGTACATGTTCACTTTGCTGCAGCGTCATTGTTTACATTCAGTAACCGTTTGCAAAATTAGCCTCTATTATGTACACACTAAAGAGAGGACCATATTCTTTATGATAATCCACACCTATTAGTAGATTTGGTTTTTTCTTTCAGTTAATGCTTGTGCTATAGAGTAAATAAAATTATGTCAGACAGTATCTCATTCTTTGGGCTTTTTTGGACAGGAAGACCTCAAAGGATTTCATAGATCTTTCTAAAAAGTGTATTTAGTAGTAGATGTTAATAATGACGATTACATGTAGCATTTTCAGACATAATAAATTGCATCAGGTTTTAGGAACAATGAAAGCTCTTCCTTGACGTAAAGCAATGGTTGCCAATTATAGAACCACAATTAAGCAAGTAAACACCAAGATGAGTGATACTGAATATGTGGTGACCTTGAGTTTTTCAAGGAAAATTTGATAGGAAGAGAAGGACCCACTTGAACAGAGCCTCTGCTATGGATTGCACAACTGGCACTGACAATCTTGTTACGCTAAAACAATCTCCCTGTAGTTCATTGTATAAAATAACCTAAGATACTGCTTCTCCATCCAGATCTGGGACCATGCTCCAGCCCACGTGTGCACCCACTGGCCTCCTTTCCATCCCAGTACCCATCGTGCCCCTCCCCCTCACAGGGCCTCGTCCAGGTGTCCGTCGGCTGGAAGCCTCTTTGTGCCTCTCTTCATTTTTCAGATCTCAGCTCCTGCATACCTCTCAGGGACATCATACCTGGCTTTCCTCATTTGATCATCTGCCTCTATGAATCCCTCTCTCTGTACCACATATTGCTTCTTTGTAGTGCTTGTCAGAATTGAAATTTCACATCTGTGCAATTAATTCATTAAGATCTACTTCCCCCAGTAGACTGTAGGCTCTAGGAGAACAAGGACCTTTATATACCCAGAGTTTAGCGTGGTGCTGACACATAGCAGGCACTCAAAAAACATCTGGAGAGTGAATGAAGGAAAGAATAAATAAATTTTTGTCTTCATTATTTCCAGCCACTTCAATGTGAATCAAAACCTTGAACAGATTGTAAATAGTAGTAGACTAACATCTATTTAGATTAACTAGAAAAAAAGCATATTAATGTAGCAAGCATAAAGTCAGACCTGCTAATACAGAAAAAAACAAAGGTGTTGTGGAAAGCCGAATTTGATTTCTTAGTTATTGGGTAGTTTTTCCATTTTCTTTCAATTCTATGTATTATTTACAAATATGCTTTAAACATACTCTTTGTCCCATCTTTTACTTCCTATTCTCACCCCTTGCATTTTACAGACTCTGAAATTTAGAATGTGTGTCATTTTGCTCTTTTCTTTTGTTGTCCTATGTGGCAGTAAATTCTGACAAAAGAGTCTGAAAACATTGTACCTCTGGTAGTTTTTTGTTTGTCTTTAATGAAGTCCTGAATGTCTTGCTGAATATATCTAAAGTTTTCCCTGTGAGTAGGCTGGTCACTTGTTCAGAACATGGGCTGGGTATTTTTCTTTCTTTTTTTCTTTAAAGATTTTTTTGACGTGGACCATTTTTTTTTTTTTTAAAGTTATCCCATGGTTTTTATTCTTTTTTTTTTTTAACACCTTTATTGGGGTATAATTGCTTTACAGTGGTGTGTTAGTTTCTCTTTATAACAAAGTGAATCAGTTATACATATACATATGTTCCCATATCTCTTCCCTCTTGCGTCTCCCTCCCTCCCACCCTCCCTATCCCACCCCTCCAGGCTGTCACAAAGCACCGAGCCAATATCCCTGTGCCATGCGGCTGCTTCCCACTAGCTATCTACCTTACTACGTTTGTTAGTGTGTATATGTCCATGACTCTCTCTCGCCCCGTCACAGCTCACCCTTCCCCCTCCCCATAACCTCAAGTCCGTTCTCTAGGAGGTCTGCGTCTTTATTCCTGCCTTACCCCTAGGTTCTTCATGACGTTTTTTTTTTCTTAAATTCCATATATATGTGTTAGCATACGGTATTTGTCTTTTTCTTTCTGACTTACTTCACTGTGTATGACAGACTCTAGGTCTATCCACCTCATTACAAATAGCTCAATTTCGTTTCTTTTTATGGCTGAGTAATATTCCATTGTATATATGTGCCACATCTTCTTTATCCATTCATCCGATGATGGGCACTTAGGTTGTTTCCATCTCTGGGCTATTGTAAATAGAGCTGCAATGAACATTTTGGTACATGACTCTTTTTGAATTTCGGTTTTCTCAGGGTATATGCCCAGTAGTGGGATTGCTGGGTCATATGGTAGTTCTATTTGTAGTTTTTTAGGGAACCTCCATACTGTTCTCCATAGTGGCTGAACCAATTCACATTCCCACCAGCAGTGCAAGAGTGTTCCCTTTTCGCCACACCCTCTCCAGCATTTATTGTTTCTAGATTTTTTGATGATGGCCATTCTGACTGGTGTGAGATGATATCTCATTGTAGTTTTGATTTGCATTTCTCTAATGATTAATGATGTTGAGCATTCTTTCATGTGTTTGTTGGCAGTCTGTATATCTTCTTTGGAGAAATGTCTATTTAGGTCTTCTGCCCATTTTTGGATTGGGTTGTTTGTTTTTTTGTTATTGAGCTGCATGAGCTGCTTGTAAATTTTGGAGATTAATCCTTTGTCGGTTGCTTCATTTGCAAATATTTTCTCCCATTCTGAGGGTTGTCTTTTGGTCTTGTTTATGGTTTCCTTTGCTGTGCAAAAGCTTTGAAGTTTCATTAGGTCCCATTTGTTTATTTTTGTTTTTATTTCCATTACTCTAGGAGGTGGGTCAAAAAGGATCTTGCTGTGATTTATGTCATAGAGTGTTCTGCCTATGTTTTCCTCTAAGAGTTTGATAGTTTCTGGCCTTATATTTAGGTCTTTAATCCATTTTGAGCTTATTTTTGTGTATGGTGTTAGGGAGTGATCTAATCTCATACTTTTACATGTACCTGTCCAGTTTTCCCAGCACCACTTATTGAAGAGGCTGTCCTTTCTCCACTGTACATTCCTGCCACCTTTATCAAAGATAAGGTGTCCATATGTGCATGGGTTTATCTCTGGGCTTTCTATCCTGTTCCATTGATCTATCTTTCTGTTTTTGTGCCAGTACCATACCGTCTTGATAACTGTAGCTTTGTAGTATAGTCTGAAGTCAGGGAGCCTGATTCCTCCAGTTCCTTTTTTTGTTCTCAAGATTGCTTTGGCTATTCGGGGTCTTTTGTGTTTCCATACAAATTGCGAAATTTTTTGTTCTAGTTCTGTGAAAAATGCCAGTGGTAGTTTGATAGGGATTGCATTGAATCTATAGATTGCTTTGGGTAGTAGAGTCATTTTCACAATGTTGATTCTTCCAATCCAAGAACATGGTATATCTCTCCATCTATTTGTATCATCTTTAATTTCTTTCATCAGTGTCTTATAATTTTCTGCATACAGGTCTTTTGTCTCCTTAGGTAGGTTTATTCCTAGATATTTTATTCTTTTTGTTGCAATGGTAAATGGGAGTGTTTTCTTGATTTCACTTTCAGATTTTTCATCATTAGTATATAGGAATGCCAGAGATTTCTGTGCATTAATTTTGTATCCTGCCACTTTACCAAATTCATTGATTAGCTCTAGTAGTTTTCTGGTAGCATCTTTAGGATTCTCTATGTATAGGATCATGTCATCTGCAAACAGTGACAGCTTTACTTCTTCTTTTCCGATTTGGATTCCTTTTATTTCCTTCTCTTCTCTGATTGCTGTGGCTAAAACTTCCAAAACTATGTTGAATAAGAGTGGTGAGAGTGGGCACCCTTGTCTTGTTCCTGATCTTAGTGGAAATGCTTTCAGTTTTTCACCATTGAGGATGATGTTTGCTGTGGGTTTGTCGTATATGGCCTTTATTATGTTGAGGAAAGTTCCCTCTATGCCTACTTTCTGCAGGGTTTTTATCATAAATGGGTGTTGAATTTTGTCAAAAGCTTTCTCTGCATCTATTGAGATGATCATATGGTTTTTCTCCTTCAATTTGTTAATATGGTTTATCACATTGATAGATTTGCGTATATTGAAGAATCCTTGCATTCCTGGAATAAACCCCACTTGATCATGGTGTATGATCCTTTTAATGTGCTGTTGGATTCTGTTTGCTAGTATTTTGTTGAGGATTTTTGCATCTATGTTCATCAGTGATATTGGCCTGTAGTTTTCTTTCTTTGTGACATCCTTGTCTGGTTTTGGTATCAAGGTGATGGTGGCCTCGTAGAAGGAGTTTGGGAGTGTTCCTTCCTCTGCTATATTTTGGAAGAGTTTGAGAAGGATAGGTGTTAGCTCTTCTCTAAATGTTTGATAGAATTCGCCTGTGAAGCCATCTGGTCCTGGGCTTTTCTTTGCTGGAAGATTTTTAATCACAGTTTCAATTTCAGTGCTTGTGATTGGTCTGTTCATATTTTCTATTTCTTCCTGATTCAGTCTTGGCAGGTTGTGCATTTCTAAGAATTTGTCCATTTCTTCCAGATTGTCCATTTTATTGGCATAGAGTTGCTTGTAGTAATCTCTCATGATCTCTTTTATTTCTGCAGTGTCAGTTGTTACCTCTCCTTTTTCATTTCTAATTCTATTGATTTGAGTCCTCTCCCTTTTTTTCTTGATGAGTCTGGCTAGTGGTTTATCTATTTTGTTTATCTTCTCAAAGAACCAGCTTTTAGTTTTATTGATCTTTGCTATTGTTTCCTTCATTTCTTTTTCATTTATTTCTGATCTGATTTTTATGATTTCTTTCCTTCTGCTAGCTTTGGGGTTTTTTTTGTTCTTCTTTCTCTAATTGCTTGAGGTGCAAGGTTAGGTTGTTTATTCGAGATGTTTCCTGCTTCTTAAGGTGGGCTTGTATTGCTATAAACTTCCCCCTTAGAACTGCTTTTGCTGCATCCCACAGGTTTTGGGTCGTTGTGTCTCCATTGTCATTTGTTTCTAGGTATTTTTTGATTTCCTCTTTGATTTCTTCAGTGATCACTTCATTATTAAGTAGTGTATTGTTTAGCCTCCATGTGTTTGTATTTTTTACAGATCTTTTCCTGTAATTGATATCTAGTCTAATGACGTTGTGGTCAGAAAAGATACTTGATACAATTTCAATTTTCTTAAATTTACCAAGGCTTGATTTGTGACCCAAGATATGATCTATCCTGGAGAATGTTCCATGAGCACTTGAGAAAAATGTGTATTCTGTTGTTTTTGGATGGAGTGTCCTATAAATATCAATTAAGTCCATCTTGTTTAATGTATCATTTAAAGCTTGTGTTTCCTTATTTATTTTCATTTTGGATGATCTGTCCATGGGTGAAAGTGGGGTGTTTAAGTCCCCTACTATGTATGTGTTACTGTCGATTTCCCCTTTTATGGCTGTTAGTATTTGCCTTATGTATTGAGGTGCTCCTATGTTGGGTGCATAAATATTTACAATTGTTATATCTTCTTCTTGGATCGATCCCTTGATCATTATGTAGTGTCCTTCTTTGTCTCTTTTAATAGTCCTTATTTTAAAGTCTATTTTGTCTGATATGAGAATTGCTACTCCAGCTTTCTTTTGGTTTCCATTTGCATGGAATATCTTTTTCCATCCCCTTACTTTCAGTCTGTATGTGTCTCTAGGTCTGAAGTGGGTCTCTTGTAGACAGCATATATAAGGGTCTTGTTTTTGTATCCATTCAGCTAATCTGTGTCTTTTGGTGGGAGCATTTAGTCCATTTACATTTAAGGTAATTATCGATATGTATGTTCCTATTCCCATTTTCTAAATTGTTTTGTGTTCGTTATTATAGGTCTTTTCCTTCTCTTGTGTTTCTTGCCTAGAGAAGATCCTTTAGCATTTGTTGTAAAGCTGGTTTGGTGGTGCTGAACTCTCTCAGCTTTTGCTTGTCTGTAAAGGTTTTAGTTTCTCCATCAAATCTGAATGAGATCCTTGCTGGGTAGAGTAGTCTTGGCTGCAGGTTTTTCTCCTTCATCACTTTCAGTATGTCCTGCCACTCCCTTCTGGCTTGTAGGGTTTCTGCTGAGAGATCAGCTGTTAACCTTATGGGGATTCCCTTTTGTGTTATTTGTTGTTTTTCCCTTGCTGCTTTTAATATGCTTTCCTGTATTTTATTTTTGACAGTTTGATTAATATGTGTCTTGGCGTATTTCTCCTTGTATTTATCCTGTATGGGACTCTCTGTGCTTCCTGGACTTGATTAACTATTTCCTTTCCCATATTAGGGAAGTTTTCAACTATAATCTCTTCAAATATTTTCTCAGTCCCTTTCTTTTTCTCTTCTTCTTCTGGAACCCCTATAATTCGAATGTTGGTGCGTTTAATGTTGTCCCAGAGGTCTCTGAAACTGTCCTCAGTTCTTTTAATTCTTTTTTGTTTATTCTGCTCTGCAGTAGTTATTTCCACTATTTTATCTTCCAGGTCACTTATCCGTTCTTCTGCCTCAGTTATTCTGCTATTGATCCCATCTAGAGTATTTTTAATTTCATTTATTGTGTTGTTCATCGTTGCTTGTTTCATCTTTAGTTCTTCTAGGTCCTTGTTAACTGATTCTTGCATTTTGTCCATTCTATTGTCCATTCTATCTCCAAGATTTCGGATCAACCTTACTATCATTATTCTGAATTCTTTTTCAGGTAGACTGCCTATTTCCTCTTCATTTGTTAGGTCTGGTGCATTTTTATCTTGCTCCTTTATCTGCTGTGTGTTTTTCTGTTTTCTCATTTTGCTTATCTTACTGTGTTTGGGGTCTCCTTTTTGCAGGCTGCAGGTTCGTAGTTCCTCCTGTTTTTGATGTCTGTCTCCAGTGGCTAAGGTTGGTTCAGTGGGTTGTGTAGGCTTCCTGGTGGAGGGGACTAGTGCCTGTGTTGTGGTGGATGAGGCTGGATCTTGTCTCTCTAGTGGGCAGGTTCACGTCTGGTGGTGTGTTTTGGGGTGTCTGTGGCCTTATTATGATTTTAGGCAGCCTCTCTGCTAATGGGTGGAGTTGTGTTCCTGTTTTGCTAGTTGTTTGGCACAGGTTGTCCAGCACTGTGGCTTGCTGGTCGTTGATTGAAGCTGGGTGCTGGTGTTAAGATGGAGGTCTCTGGGAGATTTTCGCCGTTTGATATTATGTGGAGCTGGGAGGTCTCTTGTGGACCGGTGTCCTGAAGTTGGCTCTCCTACCTCAGAGGCAGAGCCCTGACTCCTGGCTGGAGCACCAAGAGCCTTTCATCCACACGGCTCAGAATAAAAGGGAGAAAAAGTAGAGGGAATTAGTAGAAGTATGAGGAAAGAAAGAAGGAAAGGAGGGAAGGAAGGAGGGAAGGAAGGAAGGAAGGAAGAAAGAAAGAAAGAAGCAAAGAAGGAAGGAAGGCAAGAAGGAACGAAAGGAGGGAGGGAGGGAGGGAGGAAGGAAGGAAGGAGGGAAAGAAGGAAAAACAGAAAGAAAGAAGATACAGTAAAAATAAAATAAAGTATAATAAAGTTATTGAATTAAAAAATTCTTATTTAAAAAAAAAAAAAAAGGGACGGATAGAACCTTAGGACAAATGTTGGAAGCAAAGCTATACAGGCAAAATCTTACACAGAAGCGTACACATACACCCTCACTAAAAGAGGTAAAGGGGGAAAAATCATAAATCTTGCTGTCAGAGACCACCTCCTCAATTTGGGATGATTTGTTGTCTAAAGGAGGGAAGGAGGGAAGGAAGGAAGGAAGGAAAGAAAGAAAGAAAGAAAGAAAGGATGAAGGTAAAGTATAATAACGTTCTTAAAATTAAAATTGATTATTAAGAAAAAAATTTTAAGAAAAAACCATGGACGGATAGAACCCTAGGACAGATGGTGGAAGCAAGACTATACAGACAAGATCTCACACAGAAGCATACACATACACATTCACAAAAGAGGAATAGGGAAAAAAATCATAGATCTTGCTCCCAAAGTCCACCTCCTTAATTTGGGATGATTGGCTGTCTATTCATGTATTCCACAGATGCAGGGTGCATCAAGTTGATTGTGGAGCTTTAATCCGCTGCTTCTGAGGCTGCTGGGAGAGATTTCCCTTTCTCTTCTTTGTTCTCACAGCTCACAGGGGCTCAGCTTTGGATTTGGCCCTGCCTCTGCGTGTAGGTCGCTGGAGGGCGTCTGTTTTTTGCTCAGACAGGACGGGGTTAAAGTAGCCGCTGATTCGGGGGTTCTGGCGTACTGAGGCCGGCGGGGAGGGAGGGGCACGGAATGCGGGACGGGCCTGCGGCGGCAAAGTCCGGCGTGACCCTGCACCAGCCCGAGGCCCGCCGTGCGCTCTCCCGGGGAAGTCGTCCCCGGATCCCGGGAACCCGGCTGTGGCGGGCTGCACAGGCTCCGCGGACGAGGGGCGTGGAGAGCGACCTGCGCTCGCACACAGGCCCCTTGGTGGCGGCAGCAGCAGCCCCAACGTCTCCCGCCCGCCTCTGAGGTCCGCGCCTCCAGCCGCGGCTTGCGCCCGTCTCGAGTCCGCGCCCTCAGCCGCGGCTCGCGCCCGTCTCTAGGGTCCGCGCCCTCAGCCGCGGCTCGCGCCCGTCTCTGGGGTCCGCGCTTTCAGCCGCGGCTCGCGCCCGTCTCTGGAGTTCCTTTAAGCAGCGTTCTTAAACCCCTCTCCTCACGCACCAGGAAACAAAGAGGGAAGAAAAAGTCTCTTGCCTCTTCGGCAGGTGCAGACTTTTCCCCCGGACTCCCTCCCAGCTAGCTGTGGTGCACTAACCCCTTCAGGCTATGTTCAAGCCGCCAACCCCAGTCCTCTCCCTGCGCTCCGTCCGAAACCGAAACCCGAGCCTCAGAGCCTCAGCTTGCAGCCCCGCCCGCCCCGGCGGGTGAGCAGACAAGCCTCTCGGGCTGGTGAGTGCCGGTCGGCACCGATTCTCTGTGAGGGAATCTCCCCGCTTTGCCCTCCGCACCCGTTGCTGTGCTCTCCTCCGCGGCTTCGAAGCTCCCCCCTCCGCCTCCCGCAGTCTCCGCCCGCGAAGGGGCTTCCTAGTGTGTGGAAACTTTTCCTCTTTCACAGCTCCCTCCCACTGGTGCAGGTGCCGTCCCTATCCTTTTGTCTCTGTTTATTCTTTTTTTTCTTTTGCCCTACCCAGGTACGTGGGGAGTTTCCTGCCTTTTGGGAGGTCTGAGGTCTTCTGCCAGCGTTCAGTAGGTGTTCTGTAGGAGTTGTTCCACGTGTAGATGTATTTCTGGTGTATCTGTGGGGAGGAAGGTGATCTCCGCGTCTTACTCTTCCGCCATCTTCCTGCTCTCCCCCGACGTGGACCATTTTTTAAAAATCTTTATTGAATTTGTTACCATATTGCTTCTGCTTTATGTTTTGGGTTTTTTTGACCGTGAGGCTTGTGGGATCTTAGCTGCCTGACCAGGGATCAAACCCACACCCTCTGCATTGCTAGGCGAAGTCTGAACCACTGGACCACCAGGGAAGTCCCTGAGCTGGGTACTATTCATTTAACCCCTTGGATCTCTTCTCTACCCCATTCTTCACCCTGCTCTGTCCCTAGAGAAGTTGGCTTTTATGATGACATCCACAGGCTCTCTTGTCCCCTGGCTTCCAATTTGGTCTGTGGGAGGTATCAACAGCAGATTGGAGTGTAAGAGAATGGTTTTATGGAGTTTATTCCTCTGATTCTCTTGCTGGTAGGTCACCACAGGTTAACTGCACCTCTCTACCTAAGGCCCCAAGTCCAGTCAGTCAACTCTTTCCATTTGGCTTCTCTCTCTGGGTTTAGGGAACTCCTTCCTCCTTTGCCCCTTCAGGCCTAGAGGTAAAAATGACTCCCTGTTGTAGCTAGCCTCTGGGCTCTGAACCAACTATTCTTTTCCTTAACTCTGCCCATACCTTTGTAAATATTTCTTTATTAAGCTCTCTGCAATTATCTTGGGTGACTATAACATCTATTTCCTGCTAGGATCTTGCTGTATTCTAGAAAACAGCAACCCAACCTTGAAAGGCTTGCTTCCTAGGTGGTGCTTTAACTAGATCTTGCATAGGGTGTTTTGTTCCATAAGGATGGCTATTCTGGGTGACTGAGTTCAGTGTTGGTTATCCACTGCTGACAGATTTGTCACATAAGCATTGTTGGGATCCTGGTCAGCCTTTGTGAATAAAAGTCCATGTTATCCAAAACCCATGCATAATTTTCATCCCTACTGTCATGATTACTTTTTCACAAAATCATTGAACAATTAATTTTCCATCTCGTTATTGAAAGCTGTCTCTACAGAGGGGTCTTTACTAAGCAGCCACATGAGACATAAATATTTTCATATTCTGAGTACATTTGGAAGTCAGTACTTCTAATATTTCTTAAACTTCCTTGCCATTGGTTGTCTAATATTTTTTCTTTTCCAGTTTGTGATAATGTGGCCAAAGTCTATGAATAGATAAACGTTTCAGATTCAGTTCATCTCTTCTTTCAGTCAAAGTAGATAACCAGAAGAATGCCTCCTGATCTGTGCCAACAGATGCTCCACCTGTAAATCTGATTTGATTTTTTTGCTTCCTAGTCAAATAATCACAGGGACATTTCCATGAGCCATAGGTATGTGTTAAAGCCGCGCCTCAGGAGTCAACACCGTATTATTGTGAGCAGTCTTTTTATGAAACTTTTCATGACCTTCTCAAGCATTGAATGAATACACCACTTCTACTCAATAAGGGAGTGCTTTGGGCACAGCCAACTTTAGGCTTGATGGATCAGATAACATTCAGTTCACTGATGGGCTTCTCATGTCATTAGGTGATCATTCAACATTCAGGAGGTACTTCTCAAAAGAAGAACATTTATTTGCTGAAAGGATATGGATTTTCTCCAAAGCCATAAGAACCTCTAATAGGCATTTGCCATATAGACCTAGTGGCAGACCTGCTAGTACAGTAACCTGGATTATCTGAAAAGCACTTTATTTCTTGGGGCAGCCATTAAATGCTGTGCCTCTTTTTAAATAACAGACAATGCAAGGTACGGCAACTTATCTTTTACTTTGGAGGAGATATCACTACCAGGCCCTCAGATCTTACTGGAAGACTCCTGTATTTTCATGAGGTTTATCTCCTATCCATTAGCACACGTATGTCTTTGTAAGACATCCAGGTTACATGCTATCCAATATTCTCCAGATCTTATCAGCATGATGCCATCAGTGTAAGGAATCTGTGTTGTATCCTGTGAGGTAAGATATTATATTAAAATCTTGCAGACTAGGGCTTCCCTGGTGGCGCAGTGGTTGAGAGTCCGCCTGCCGATGCAGGGGGCACGGTTTCATGCCCCGGTCCGGGAGGATTCCACATGCCGCGGAGCGGCTGGGCCCGTGAGCCATGGCCGCTGGACCTGCGCGTCCGGAGCCTGTGCTCCGCAACGGGAGAGGCCACAGCAGTGAGAGGCCCGCGTACCGCAAAAAAAAAAAAAAAAAAAAATCTTGCAGACTAAATTGTGACAAAGAGCTAGGAGGTCATGTAACTTCAAGGGGAGATGGTGAGGATGCAGCACTATCCCTGCCAATTGAAAGCAAATGCTCCTGGTGTTTATACTTACTGGGAAAGGAGAAAGCTTTTGTTAGCTCAATTGCTGCATGCAACCTGGCAGAGGCTGCTTTGATTTGTTCCAGCAGAGAGACTACAACTTGAACAGCAGCTAAAATTAAGGCCGTGACTTGGTTAAGCTTAAGCGAATCCATTATCATTCTTCAGAAACCATCTTCCCTCTGCACTGGCCAATAGTAAGGCCCAGTGAATGAATGAATGATTTAACTTAATAAGAATATGATGACTGACAATTCAGTATGAATGATTGAATGGGAGTTTGACTATATTCTAGACCCACACTTTAAGATAAAGTTTTCATATTAACTTTTTTTTAAAGAAGTAAGGTAAATAGGTATCAGATAACGTGTAATTGGTTAGGTAGGCCCTAAGTCATATTTTAAATCAAATTGCAGGCTCCATGTATTAAATCATATAGCGAAGCAACAAAAAATACTTAAATCCTAGGAATTGTAGCTATGAGTTTAAAACATGACAAGAGAAAATAAAAATAGAAATCAAATAGAAAATAAAACTTAAGTATTGTGAATATTTAGGTTGAAGGAGAGAAAGATGATTTAACTGCTTCAAGTATACAAAAGATTTTTAAAAGCTAGATAGTAGTTAGTTATCTATTGCTGCATAACAAATTACTCTCAAACTTGGCAATGTAAAGTAAGCAAACATTTCTTATCTCACAGTTTCTGTGGTCTGGAATTGGGAATAGCTTGGTTGTGGCTCTGGCTCTGAGTTCTTTATGAAGTAGCGGTCAAGATGTAAGCCAAGGCCACACTCCGCTGAAGGCGTGACTATGGTGAGGTGTCAGCCTTCTAGATGGCTCCCTTGCACGGATGTCACCACGAGGCTTCAGTTCTTGCTGACTGCTGACAATCGTGGGCTTTTTCTATAGGACTGTCTGAGTGTCCTCATGACATGTCAGATGGCTTCCCCTAGAGCTACTGATCTAAAATAGAGAGAGGGAGAGCAAAGAGGAAGCTGCACTGCCTTTTATGACCTATTCTTGGAAGTCACCAAATATTATTCTGTCACATTCTATTCATTAGAAGCCAGTCACTAAGTCTAGTCCACACTCAAAGGATAGGGAATTAAGCACCACTATTTGAAGGAAAATTGTCAAATAATTTATGGACATATTTGAAAGCCGCCAAACATGCTGATCAGCTGAATAAAAGTAAATGGCATTATTCAGGTCTTTTGTCCATTTTTTAATCAGGTCGTTTGGTTTTTTGAGGTTGAGCTGTATGAGCTGTTTATGTATTTTGGTTATTAACCCCTTATTGATCATATCATTTGCAAATATTTTCTCCCATTTAGTTGGTTGTCTTTCCATTTTGTTGATGGTTACCTTTGCTGTGCAAAAGTTTTTAAGCTGATTAGGTCCCATTTGTTTATTTTTGCTTTTATTTTCTTTTGCCTTAGGAGATGGATCTAAAAAAATATTACTACAATTTATGTCAAAGGCTGTTCAGCCTATGTTTTCTTCTAGGAGTTTTATGATTCCCAGTCTTATTGGGTTGGCCAAAAGGTGCCTTCAGTTTTTAAGTAAAAATAAAAGACACATTTTTCATTTTCACCAAGAACTTTATCGAACAACATGTTCGCCCTTTTGTTTCACTACCTTCTGCCATTTTTCAGGCACCTTCATAATTCCATCTTCCAAAATATTTTATCTTTTTGAGCAAAGAACTGTTCCAGGTGTCTTTTACAGTCTTCCAGGGAATTGAAATTTTGTCCATTAAGAGAATTTTGTAAAGACAAAAATAAATGGAAATCCGAAGGTGCAATGTCTGATGAATACGGCAGATGAATCAGAACTTCCCAGCCAAGCTGTACCAGTTTTTGCCTGGTCATCAAAGAAACATGCAGTCTTGCCTTATCCTGATGGAAGATTATGCATTTTCTGTTGACTAATTCCAGATGCTTTTCATCGAGTGCCACTTTCAGTTGGTCTAATTGGGAGCAGTACTTGTTGGAATTAATTGTTTGGTTTTCCAGAAGGAGCTCATCATAGAGGACTCCCTTCCAATCCCACCATATACACAAGATCACCTTCCTTGGATGAAGACCGGCCTTTGGTGTGGTTGGTGGTTTATTTCGCTTGCCCCATGATCTCTTCCATTCCACATTGTTATACAGTATCCACTCTTCATTGCCCATCACAAGTTGTTTTAAAAACAGAATGATTTCATTACGTTTCAATAGAGAATCTCATGCGGAAATACGGTCAAGAAGATTTTTTTCACTTAACTTATGTGGAACACAAACATCAAAGCGATGAACATAACCAAGCTGGTGCAAATGATTTTCAACGCTTGATTTGGATATTTTGAGTATGTCGGCTATCTCACGTATAACGTTGATTGTTCTCAGTTAATGTTTCGATTTAATCGCTATCAACTTCAACTGGTCTACCCGACCACGGAGCATCGTCCAGCGAGAAATCTCCAGCATGAAACTTTGCAAACCACTTTTGACATGCTCCATCAGTCACAGCACCTTCTCCATACACAGCACAAATATTTTTTTTTTTTTTGCCTTTTGGTTGTGTTTCTACCTTTCTTGAAATAATGAAGCATCATATGCTGAAAATGTTGCTTTTTTCTTCTATCTTCAATATTAAAATGGCTACACAAAAATTCACCAATTTTGATGTCTTTTTTTTAAGTGCATGCTGATATGACAGCTGTCACATGCAATCTAACAAAATGGTTTCCAATGAAAGACAACTAAGTGCTACTAGAGCCATCTTATGGAAAAAGTGAACAAACCTTTTGGCCAACCCAATACATTCAGGTCTTTAATTCATTTTGATTTTATTTTTGTATATGGTATTAGAAAATGTTCAAATTTCATTCTTTCACATGTAGCTGTCCAGTCTTCCCAACACCACTTATTAAAGAGACTGTCTTGGGACTTCCCTGGTGGCACAGTGGTTGAGAGTCCGCCTGCTGATGCACGGGACACGGGTTCGTGCCCCGGTCCAGGAAGATCCCACATGCCGCGGAGCGGCTGGGCCCGTGAGCCATGGCCGCTGAGCCTGCGCGTCCGGAGCCTGTGCTCCACAATGGGAGAGGCCACAACAGTGAGAGGCCCGCGTACAGCAAAAAAAAAAAAAGAGAGTGTCTTTTCTCCATTGTATGTTCTTGCCTCCTTTGTTGTAAGTTGACCATAAGTTCATGGGCTTATTTCTGGGCTCTCTGTTCTGTTGCATTGATCTATAAGTCTGTTTTTGTGCCGATACCATATTGTTACTATAGCTTTGTAGTATAGTCTGAAGTCAGGGAGTGTGATTCTTTCTCAAGATTGTTTTGGCTATTTAGGGTATTTTGTGTTTCCATACAAATTTTAACATAGACATTTTTCCAAAGAATACAAATGACCAACAGGCACGTGAAAAGATGCTCAATGTTGCTAATCATCAGAGAAATGCAAATTAAAACCACAACTAGATATCACCTCATACCCCTAAGAATAACTGTCATCAAAAATAACACAAATCACAAATGTTGGCAAAGATGTGGAGCAAAGGGAACTCTTGTACACTGTTGATAGGAATGTAAATTGGTGTAACCACTGTGGAATACAGTATGGAGGTTTCCCAAAAAAAAAAAAAAAAAAAAAAGTGTGGCACAGTGGATAAGACTCTGTGCTCCCAATGCAGGGGGCCTGGATTTGATCTCTGGTCAGGAAACTAGATCCCACATGCATGCCACAACTAAGAGTTCGCATGCCACAACTAAGGAGCCCATAGGCCACAACTAAGGAGTCCATTGCTGCAACTAAGGAGCTGGTGAGCCACAACTAAGTATCCCTGGAGCCTCAACTAAGGAGCCTGCCTTCCACAACTAAGACCTGGTGCAACCTAAATAAATAAATAAATATTAAAAAGAAAATGCAGTACTTAAAAAAAAAATAGAACTACCATATGACTCAGCATTTCCACTCTGGGGTATATAGCCAAAAGAAACAAAAACACTAATTCAAAAAGATACATACACTGCAGTGTTCATAGCAGCATTATTTACAATTGCCAAGATATGGAAACAAATGTCCATCAACAGATGAATGGATAAAGAAGATGCGTATATACATACAATGGAATACTACTCAGCCATAAAAAAGAATGAAATTTTGCCATTTGCAACAGCATGGATGTACTTGGAAGGCAATATGCTTAGTGAAATAACTCAGACAGAGAAAGATAAATACTGTATGATATCACTTATATGTAGAATCCAAAAAATAAAACTAGTGAATAAAAAAAGTATATGGGATTAAATTATAAGAAAGAGCTCCATGATGGCATATCCCCCAAAAAATCAGGGAGGAAAAGACCATGTGAAATCTATATATTTTGGAAATTTTTAAGAGTGTGAATAAACATCTACATCAGTGGCTCTCAACTGGAGCAGTACCACTGCATAGGGGGGTCTTCTGGAAAATTTGAGTTGACTTTTTGATTGTCACATGTTTTGGAGGTACTACTGTCTTTTAGTGGGTAGGTGGAAGCCAGGGAAGATAGATGCCTGGCAATATCTGGGACAGTTCTGCAAAACCAAGAATTGCCCCGCTTCTTGCCTAACTTTCCCATGTACCACTCATGTAGGTGACAATTTGCTTTTAAATATTTGAATCTAGAACTTCTGTTTTAAAATTACAAATTTTTATTTTTGCATGGTTTTAATAACTACCAAGAGAATTTTAGGAAAGATTGTATTTTTTTGGTTGGAATTTACTAAAATTTTTTCATTTAGGAAAATCATATCATTGACAACACCACTTACAGTATTTGAGTCTCCTATACAATACACCTGAATCCTCCTGCAATTATAACTGTTACATTCAGTGATTCTATCTATAGCTGCAAGTACCTATTTTACTGTGTCTTCTAGCTTGGTCATATGTGAGCATTTGCAATATTGATATGCATACTGTTTAATTAGAACTTATTTTCTTAGTTCTCATTTACATTACAGCTATTGTTTGTTTTTAAGAAATTGTGTGTGGGGGGGTAGATGAGTTATGTATAAATAGTACTTCAAGATTTATATAAAAGCAGCATTGTCAAATATTCGTTATAAAAAGGATGTGTTGGGTATGATGGAGTTGAGGAGGACTGACATACAAACCCATGATGCTACAGCACAATTAATCACCTTATATGAGAAGTCCTGACATTTGTGGGGAAATATTCTAGAACAGATCGAGCCAGAAGAAACATAAGTGAGTCAAATGTGTAATGTTAAATTTCCTAGTAGCTACATTTAAGGGAGTAAAAATAAACAGATGAAATTAACCATAACCAAATATTATCATTTCAAATATACTCAATATGAACAGTATTAATGAGATATTTACATTCTTTTTTTGTTGTTGTTCATACTCTCTTTAAAATCTGATATGTATTTTGCAGTTACATTATGTCTCGCTTCAGATAAGCCACATTTAAGTGCACAGTAGACATATGTGGTTAGTGGCTACCATATTGGACAGCACAGTTCTAGAAGTTCCATGAATAGAGAAATTCCAAGAAAGGGAGTAAAATCTGAGAAGCCCCTTACTTTACTAATGGACAGAATGACTGCTACTGCATATTTCCTTTTCCTCCTCCTTTTTTCCGTGCCATATTCCTCCAGTGGAGGTGTGGAGAGATGTGGGCTTAATGGAGAAGATAAAGAAAACATAGATACCCTTGACTGAGGTGACTTGGTTGAACTGGCCCTTGAAGCTTTCAGCTCAGACTTGATGTTCCAGCTCAAACACAGAGCATATGCAGCAAAACTTCTGTGCCAGAGGATACGTGGAGAGGTGTAGCAGCAACTTAGTAAACAGCCACCTGCCATAATTCAAAACTACAAAATCAAGAAGGAGAACTCTTCCCTTGACACTTCCATGTTCATCTTCCTCTCCTTTGTCTCGGGCATGAGATCCCTGTCAACCAGACTCTCTCCTTCTCCTGCCAAGTACAAAGCTCTTCTTTACAGGTGGCAGAGGCTCCAAAATCACCTGTGTTATCTCCTTTCCTACCATATGTGTCTAACATACTGCTCATCCTCATTTAGCTGATATCCTTGTTTCCAGTGTTAACAAGCTCATTCCCAATCTGTCCTTTAGCAGGCAGCAGTATAGTGACTATAGTCTAATGTTTAAAGCATGAGCCCTAGAGAGCAACACTCCTAAGTTCAAACCCTGTTTATGCCACTTAAAACCTGGGTGATCTTGAGAAGTAAATAAAACTCTGAGCTGCAAATAATATCAGAGGTGAAAATATCTACTTTATAGGGTTATTGTGAGACTCAAATGAGAAATGGATATGATATATTTAGCATAGTACTTGATACATGTAAGCAATTAGTAAATTGAAGCTCTTATTATTATACTGTTTCCTCAATCTATAATTCTTTCCCTACTCCTTGTCACCTTCCCGATTCCTTCTCAAATCTTGGTCATTTTCTAGTCTTTTCCAGGTCCCACCTCTTCTCCAAGCCTTCTACAAACTTTATTCTCTCCTTTTCATGTGTTTGTTGAGAACTCTGACATAAACTATACTGGTATTGACTTCTAGTACAGGACACAGAGCTATCATTTAGTAAGATATTTAGCTGAATGACTGATGATGAAAAAAGAAAAAAACTACAGCAGGTGTTGCTGATGCCCCACCCCACATCCCCCCAGTCCTTCCAAGTGTGCTTGCAGCTATGGCAGATAGTTTTATCATGCCCACTGACACGGCAACATGGGCAGATGTTCTCCATGGTTCCTCAGAAGGTCCCCAGCAGCGTGGAGTCACCTCACCCATAACAGTATCCCACTCGTTAACATGCACTTTATTGGCTTTGCTCCCTTCCCTGTCTCACTCTCTTCACCCCCACTTAATCACTTCCCAAATTAACTACGTGTATCAAAGTCCTTGTCTCAGTGTTTGGTTTCTGTGAAACCCAAATAAGACAGGACCTATCATTACTGAGTCCATATTGCACGCCAAGCACCACTTTAGGCATTCCACTTTCTTTATCTTCTTTCATATCCTCAACATTCTTTGGGGCTGGGTATTATTATACCCATTTTTTTAGTAACAAATTGGAAAGCCAAGACTAAAGCATTTAAGTGACTTGTTCAGGATCATAAAAATATTAAGTAGCAAACCTAGCAATCCAAATGTTTCTTCAGGTGACCATTTTGAATTAATAATTGTATAGAAAAGGAATATACCATTTTGGGATAAAGTTAAAAGAAACATATTACATCCCCAATAAAGATGTTAAAAAAAAAAAAAGAAACATATTACAGAGTATAGAGTCAGGTAAAATTAGAACTCTTAGGTATCTGACAAACTAAGATATAAAAGAAGAATTTAATAAAATAGTGCCTGGAGACATTATACATTGAACACTTAGATGTCATTTAAATGCCTTATTTATAGTCCACTTTCTTTATCCTGGGAAATAAAGATGGGAGCATATGGCAGCAGAGAACTGTCCGAATGAGTCAGATTTTGTAAGAAGGTATTAGAAGATGAAACTGTCAATGCCTCTATGACATTGAAGAAAGAATTAGACAAAGGAGACTTTTCTGGGTACTCGGATACTAAAAGGAAAGGCTTGGATGGATGAGAAAAATTATTGAGAAAAGTGTCTTTTCCATATTAAAATTCTCATTCAGAATTGATTTATTTTTATCTTCCCAAGTCACACAGGCTATGTACATAAGAGTGATTGAATTGTAACATGAACTGTCAAATCCATTACATGTGGGTAAGGAGATAGCTGAAAATGTTAAAAGAAGCAAAGGACAAAGAGATATGTTTTCCATATACAAAGACAAGCATTAGGTGACCAATAAATTTCCCAGATTTTTAGGAAACGTATTAATCAAATTAGAGAAATTAGAAACATTTAGTTAGAATTAGGGAGTGTGGCCCAATTTAGCTAAATGTACGTTGCTTTGTGTGGTTCTCTAGTCTAGCTGATAAGTATATAAGGGCGATGAGTTTGTATGAGGTGGAGCCCACCCAGCATCTTCAGAGAAAACAGAGCCAAATCTTTAATTTCATGAAGTTTGAAAACACTTGATATTTATAGGCAGCTTTGAGATTATCAGACAAAGTGTACAGTGAATTTTTATTATGTGTTACTTCTGAAGTTGCTACTGTTCGCCTTTACAGTGTCATAAGAAATCATAAAGAACTAGCCAATTTGAATTGGGTATTATAGTTTCACTCCTTTGAATTTTTTGTAATGGTCTTCACTTATGTATAACCCAAAAGAATTACATCATAATAGGTACTGCAAATTTATTAGCTCTGCTATGAAGTCATTTAGTTTTGAGCCCTAGCAAAAGTGACTTCTTGCCACCCAAGCATTTGTAGTGTGCCCTCTAATTCACATTTTAATAAATGTCATTTTCTAAGTGCATTACCTCATGTTTTGGCTACAACCCAGATGAATCCTGAGAGAATAAGAAATGTGCTTTCTGACTGATTCATCCATATTTTATTTTACTTTTCATTAAGAAATTACTCTTTTAAGAAAATCAATAATCTTTTGTGATTGAGGGGAGAGGTTAGTGTGTTGCAATGGTGCATTCTAATTTCTCAAATCAGACTGCCTTCAGCCAGCTGTTGCTGATTTTTTTGTCTTTTCTTGTTCCTGCAGCCTGGGTCAATGGCGACCCCAGAAGAGTGGCCTATCCTACAGACAGCCAAGGTCACTTTTGTGGCCAAAAGGGCACCCCCAATGAGTGAGTATGGCCACTTTGCTTTGTCTGATTTTACTGTCTAAGCTGGAACCTAGAAATCACTTTCACATTAATCCTACTCATAAGAGGATTGAAGTTCATAAAAAAGGACTTCCCTCCCCTTTTCCCCAGAGGCAGTTTATAAGCAGGTGGGATGTTTCATACTATATGACTTAAGACAAGATGTCATTGTTCTGCAGCATTTTATTAGAACACATGAAGACTCTGCTTAGTAAAAATATAATTGTACTGAGTGAATTGGACCAGTGATTTTATCGGAAGCCATATTTTAAAATGCCTTATGAAATGGGCTATTGGAAGGCTGAGTTCTGAGGAGCTGCTAAAAAGCTAGACAGTGCAGTTGTTAGAATTGTTTTTGCCACAGTGTCTATTGATAAATCACTCCACCTTTCAAAGTGAGGGGCACACCTAGAAAGTCTTCAATGAGTGGCAGGCCAGCTTTTCAAGACAACTAGCCTGCTGCTGACAATGACCCTAAGTAGCTGAAACAAACAAGGGGGAATGTTCCATTAAATTCCTTTCTAATGTTAATTATAACAGAAGTTTTCATTTATGAAAGCAAGTTTTCTTTCTTCATCATAAAGAAAAAACAAAACAGAAACATAGATTTCATATTTTTAGAAATTTTTTTCTCCTTTCTCACTGGTCCATTTCTTTTCTGGTAGTACCTGAGTTTTTACTCAATACCCTGGTTCTTCATAACCAATTCAGTTTCTATAAAAGTTAGTATTGAAAGGGTAAGAAACCAAGGCAGCAGCAGCGCTCTCTACCACCAAAAACAGCAAAAAGGAGTCTCAGAATATTTCTATTGTGTCCCCATGTTGCCCACCCATAACTTGGAGCTTATTATTCCAAGAGATAAACAGATTTAAAAAATAGGTTTAGGAAAGGGTTAACAACACACACGGAGTAGAATTATTATGGACAATCAAGAGAAACCAGAAATTTGGGTGAGGTTGGGGGGTAAATCCTTAATCATGTCAGGTTGAGTTTATGGCGGGTAAGCTGACATCTATAAAAGGTCCTCATTGCCTATTAGAGACAACTAGACTAAATTCTGATCTAGGATGGTAATTCTTATCTTAACCTCAGTAACTCAAAAGCTCCTAGACATTGCCAACAAAACCTTCACACTATGAAGGACAAAGAAAGCACCAGGTGGTAAAAAGATCACACAAATCTCTAGTTCTTTAAAATAGGCTATTTTGAAAAGGGCCTCTGTAACAATGTTTCCCAGACCTAAGCCAATGACCCACTTATTTCCAACAAAAATGGGATACCACAATTTCAGTACATAAAGATCATTCAAAGACAATCCTAGTGTAACAGATATGTTCTTTAAAGTATTATTTACAATAACAGTATATTGGAAACTATACAGATACCTAACAATATGTGGATGGTAGTAAATTATGGCCCATGTATTTAATAAAATATAATGGAGCCATTAAAAATGTATGTTTATATTTTTAAGAATTGATTATGTTAATTTTCTTTATAGTTTTTGGATTTTGTGTCATGATTATAATTGCCTTCCTTCTCCTGAAAATAACATTTAGCTATATTTCTCTAGTATGTCTATGGTTTATTAGAAGTTATAAATTTCTAATGCACTTGGGATTTATTTTTGTGTATGGAATGAAGTAAGAATCAAACTTTCTTTTTTTCCAATTGCAGCGCCAGTTGATCTCAGAATAGTTTGTTGAAAAATATGCTCTTTTTCCTCTCTGACTTCTGATACCACAATTATCATTTGGTAAATTTATATACTTGTTTACAAACCACCTATTGTATTCCAAAATATATATTTTTTAAGCCTCTCAATTGTTTTAATTCTTATATAAATGTGTATTAATTTGAAAAGATAAAAAGTTACTTTAAATGATTCTGACAGTTTTTAGTAGTAAGTGAAAATATTTATGAAAATATCAGATTTCAATCCTTAAAACAGTATGAAATTATCATAGAACTAGCAGAAAGAAATAAATACAATTACAAACATCAATTTTAAATGTGATAAAGATGGGATTCCAAGTCAGTAGCCAAAGAGTAGATTATTAAATAAGTGGTATTGAGTTAACTGAAATGACATTCATGAATATAAAATAAAATTGGATATTTATCTCATACATTATACCAAAATGAATACTGAAATATGGAAATATTGTATATAAAATATACAACCAAAAAGTAACAGAAGAAAATGCAGGGGCATGTTAATAGAATAATGAGGTAAAGAAGTTTTTTCTAAACATGACCCCAAAGCCAGAAAATGTAACAGAAATTTTAAAGTATGACACAGAGTAATCCCACTTTAACCCACAAAGTGGTATACAAAGTTAAAAGATAAGTGGAAATTCAGGAAAAGGAAATTTTTTCAACATGTATACCTGACAGTGGGTCAGTAGCTTTATTATATGAACTACTTTTATAAAATCAAAAAAGAAAAAGATGATCATTCAGTGTAGAAGTTGGCAAAAGTGATAAACAGGAAATAACATGATATAATGGCCAATAATAACAGAAAGTGCTGATCAACCACAGTTAAAAAAGAAATGCAAATTAATAGAGATATTACTTTAGCTTATTAAGTTGTCAAATAAATTAAAAAGATTAAAATTTCCAGGATTGACCAGAATGAGAGGAAAAAAAGACATCTTATTTTCTACTGGTGGTAGTGAAATATGATAATATTTATCATATTTTATCAAGTATTTATGAAATTTGTATGTTCTTTGTGATTCAGCAGTTTTTCTCCTAGAACATATCTGATGGAAATTTGCATAAACATTCCTAATGTTATAGGTACTATGAAATAGTAATAATAAAATGGAAACAGCCTAAGTGTCTATCAATAGGAGATTGATTAAATGAGTTATGCTAAGATCAGGAACAAGGCAAGGTTGCCCACTCTCACCACTATTATTCAACATAGTTTTGGAAGTTTTAGCCACAGCAATCAGAGAAGAGAAGGAAATAAAAGGAATCCAAATCGGAAAAGAAGAAGTAAAGCTGTGACTGTTTGCAAATGACATGATACTCTACGTAGAGAATCCTAAAGATGCTACCAGAAAACTACTAGAGCTAATCAATGAATTTGGTATAGTAGCAGGATACAAAATTAATGCACAGAAATCTCTGGCATTCCTATACACTAATGATGAAAAATCTGAAAGTGAAATCAAGAAAACACTCCCATTTACCATTTCAACAAAAAGAATAAAATATCTAGGAATAAACCTACCTAAGGAGACAAAAGACCTGTATGCAGAAAATTATAAGGCACTGATGAAAGAAATTAAAGATAATACAAATAGATGGAGAGATATACTATGTTCTTGGATTGGAAGAATCAACATTGTGAAAATGACTCTACTACCCAAAGCAATCTACAGATTCAATGCAATCCCTATCAAACTACCACTGGCATTTTTCACAGAACTAGAACATAAAATTTCACAATTTGTTTTGAAACACAAAAGACCCCGAATAGCCAAAGCAATCTTGAGAACGAAAAACGGAGCTGGAGGAATCAGGCTCCCTGACTTCAGACTATACTACAAAGCTATAGTAATCAAGACAGTATGGTCCTGGCACAAAAACAGAAAGGTAAATCAATGGAACAGGATAGAAAGCCCAGAGATAAACCCACACACATATGGTCACCTTATCTTTGATAAAGGAGGCAGGAATATACAGTGGAGGAAGGACAGCCTCTTCAATAAGTGGTGCTGGGAAAACTGGACAGGTACATGTAAAAGTATGAGATTAGATCACTCCCTAACACCATACACAAAAATAAGCTCAAAATGGATTAAAGACCTAAATGTAAGGCCAGAAACTATCAAACTCTTAGAGGAAAACAGGCAGAACACTCTATGACATAAATCACAGCAAGATCCTTTTTGACCCACCTCCTAGAGAAATGGAAATAAAAGCAAAAATAAACAAATGGGACCTAATGAAACTTAAAAGCTTTTTCACAGCAAAGGAAACCATAAACAAAATGAAAAGACAACCCTCAGAATGGGAGAAGATATTTGCAAATGAAGCAACTGACAAAGGATTAATCTCCAAAATTTATAAGCAGCTCATGCAGCTCAATAACAAAAAAACAAACAACCCAATCCAAAAATGGACAGAAGACCTAAATAGACATTTCTCCAAAGAAGATATACAGATTGCCAACAAACACATGAAAGAATGCTCAACATCATTAATCATTAGAGAGATGCAGATCAAAACTACAATGAGATATCATCTCACACCAGTCAGAATGGCCATCATCAAAAAATCTAGAAACAATAAATGCTTGAGAGGGTGTGGCGAAAAGGGAACACTCTTGCACTGCTGGTGGGAATGTGAATTGGTACAGCCACTATTGAGAACAGTATGGAGGTTCCTTAAAAAACTACAAATGGAACTACCATATGACCCAGCAATCCCACTACTGGGCATATACTCTGAGAAAACCATAATTCAAAAAGAGTCATGTACCAAAATGTTCATTGCAGCTCTATTTACAGTAGCCCAGAGATGGAAACAACCTAAGTGTCCACCATCAGTTGAATGGATAAAGAAGATGTGGCACATATATACAATGGAGTATTACTCCGCCATAAAAAGAAACGAAGTTGAGCTATTTGTAATGAGTTGGATAGACCTAGAGTCTGTCATACAGAGTGAAGTAAGTCAGAAGGAGAAAGACAAATACCGTATGCTAACACATATATATGGAATTTAAGGGAAAAAAAATGTCATGAAGAACCTAGGGGTAAGACAGGAATAAAGACACAGACCTACTAGAGAATGGACTTGAGGATATGGGGAGGGGGAAGGGTAAGCTGTGACAAAGTGAGAGAGAGGCATGGACATATATACACTACCAAATGTAAGGTAGATAGCTAGTGGGAAACAGCCGCATTAGCACAGGGAGATCAGCTTGGTGCTTTGTGACAGCCTGGATTGGTGGGATAGGGAGGGTGGGAGGGAGGGAGACGCAAGAGGGAAGAGATATGGGAACATATGTATATGTATAACTGATTCACTTTGTTATAAAGCAGAAACTAGCACACCATTGTAAAGCAATTATACTCCAATAAAGATGTAAAAAAAAAAAATGAGTTACGGTACAGTCATGTAATAAAATACTATTTAATCATTAAAAGTGATTGAGTAGAGATGTATTTATTGACATGGAAATACACCCATGATATTTTGTTAATTCAAGAAATCAGGTTACGCCATGATTTAGTATAATTATATAATTTAGTATAATAAATGCCATGTATAGTATAATTCTGCCTTGTGATATATATGAATATCACATATCAAAAAACACCTATATATGAAAGGATATACACATTCCTACATTAATTATTTCTGGGTAGTGGGATTATATTTTTATTTTTATTTATGTGTTTACTGAGTCACTATTATGTTTCCGATAGTGTTCTAAAGGCAGAGGTTATAGTGCAAACAAGTAGACAAGCTACCTGCACTCATGAAGCTTACATTCAGTTAGAGGGCAATTACAATAAAGATGTAAACAGTCAAGATAATTTCAAATTGTATGATAAATGTTATAAAAGAAAAAGCAAAACAGGTGGCCCCATAGAGAATGACGGGTATATAATGAGCTGCCTCGTGGTTGCATGGGGCAGGTTAGGACTTTCATGAGTAGGTGACTTTTAAATTGAAATATGAAGGCTAGGAAGAAGGCAGCCTTTCAAAAGCCTTGGTAAGAGCTTTAAAGCCAGAGACAAGGGCAAAGGTCCTGAGGCAGGAATGAGCCTATGGTAGTCCTGGAACAGAAAGAAGCCCAGGAGGCTGGAGTGTAGCAAAGAAAAAGGGAAGTGGAATGAGCAGATGTCTGAGAACCAGATAGGAGTCAGATTTTGTGGTTCTATGTGCCCTTTAAAAGTATTTGGATTTGATGTATAAGTGCAGGAAGGCCATGGAAGGGTGTTCATCAAGAGAGTGATACAATCCACTTTACATTTTAAAAGACCATTCTTGTTGCTATTTATACTTCCTTGAACTGTTTCAGTTGTTCACTGTGAGCATGTAGGCAGGAAAATATTAAACTTTTTTTATTTTGAAAAAGAATTAATGACAGATATTATAAAATAGAATTATGAATAATTTTTATTTGCTTATTTATATATTAATATGCATTACAAGTTTCTACCAAAAAATCTAATACTTTTATATTCCCTCCAAATTGTCCAAAAATAAAAGTCTTGAAAGTACATGAGCTGAGGCAATGAGTTACCTTACTTATCAAAGCCCTTTGAAAGAACAAGAGATAAAACATTTGTTGAAAGAATATACTCTAGAGTCAAATCCTGACTTTACATCTTTCCATTGTTGACCTTTGGGCATTGGACTCAACCTACCTGGCCTTAATTTTCTGATAATAACGCAAAAAATTAAATGAAAGAAGAGTAATTAGGGTGAAACTTACATGTCCTTTTTTTAACAAAGCACTTTCATATTCAATATTATAATACATCATTTGTGAGGTCTCCAAAGGGCCAGTCACTATGCAAAAGGTTGGAATCACTCTAGGAAACAAGACACAGAGTTTTCTCAAGGATCTCAGTCTTCAGGAATATAGCCAAGAAATCCATGGATTTCAGAGAGTTCACGTCCAAGACAGCAACATAGGAGGCTTCTAACTCACCTCCTCCCATGGACACACTGGATCTACAGCTACACACAGAGCAATTCCCTCTGAAAGAAATCCAGAAACTAGCTGAGTAACTCCTGCGTATCAGGTGAACAAGGAAATACCCACATCAAAATGAGTAGGAAAGGCTGAGACACAGTTTTACCATAAACCCCACGCCTGGCTCAGTGCCATACAATTGGGAGGAAATGCCCAAATCCCAGCCTGTCCCTGAGGAATGAAAGGTTTCAACCCCACATCTAGTGCCCCAACTTTTAAGACTCTTGACCCAAGGGACAGGCCCTCAAAACACCTAGCTCTGAAAGCCAACACGGCTTGCATCCATGAGACTCATAAGATTATTGTAAACAAAGAAGTTCTTGGGGCTTCCCTGGTGGCGCAGTGGTTGAGAGTCCACCTGCCAATACAGGGGAGACGGGTTCATGCCCAGTCCGGGAAGATCCCACATGCCATGGAGCGGCTGGGCCTGTGAGCCATGGCTGCTGAACCTGCGTGTCCGGAGCCTGTGCTCTGCAACGGGAGAGGCCACAACAGTGAGAGGCCCGCGTACCGCAAAAAAAAAAAGAAGTTCTTAACTCACTGTGGTTATTTCCCCCAGACTCATCTCAGAGGGAACAGACAGAAACACCCATCTCCCAGGCTTTTCCTGAAAGAAAGCTATTTGCATACTTCAATAGCTGCTGCATGAGGGTTAGACTTCTAATATGCACACATCTGGGGATGACTACAGTCTTCCCCAGAGCCTGGAGGAGGCCAGTGGGCACTGTCTCTGTGTTCTCCCTCTGGCAGCTCCAAGTTGTACTGACTACCTGGTAGGAACTTGTGCACACATCTAGTGCACGAGCTTTTGCAACTGCCACCCAGGGGACACACCCCTTGATCTGGCTCTGGTGGCCCATGGGGCTTGCATTTCATTGGTCCCACAATGAAATGGGACAACTGTAGCAAACAAAAAAACACTTCTTAACTGGCTATCCCCTCAGCTGTCAGTGCAGAGGGAGCAGACTGAAATGCTCATTTCCCAGTCTTTCCCTGAAAGAGATCTATTTATGTACTTTAAAAGCTGGTGTCTGAGGGTCTGACTTCCAATCAGCCTGCATCTATCACTGACTGAGATCCTCTCCTTTGGGACACTGACAGGTCTTGGCACTACTCAACTACTAAGAGCCACTAAGAACAAAGAAAGCAACTTGGACATGCACAAAGGTTTGAGAGACAGTTAAGAGCTGGGGCTGGAGTGAACATTAAGATTTATCTCCTACAAGAAACCAGACTCAGAGAGGCAGCAGTTTTATCTAATGCACAGAAACCAACACATAGAATCAAGGAAAATGAAGAAACAGAGGATTATGTTCCAAACAAAAGAACAGATAAATCTCTAGAAACAGATTTTAATGAAATGGAGATACATGGTTTACCTGATATAATTCAAAATAAAGGTCATTAAGATGCTCACCAAAGTCAGGAGAGCAATGCATAAGTATAATGAGAATTTCAACAGAGAGATAGAAAATATAGGTAAAGTATCAACAGAAATCACAGAGCTGAGGAATATAAAAATTGAACTGAAAAATTCATTAGAGGGGTTCAACAGCAGACTAGATAAGCAAAAGAAAGAATGAGCAAACTCAAAGATAGGGCAGTAGAATTCATCCAATCAGAGGAGCAAAACAAAAAAAGACTGAAAAAGAGTGTAGATAGCTTAAGGGACTTATGGGACACCATCAAGTGGATCAACATTTGTGTTATATGGATCCCAGAAGGAGAAGAAAGAGAGAAGGGGCAGAAAGCTTCTTCAAAGAAATAATGGTTTAAAACTTCCCTAACCTGGGGAAGCAAGCAGACATCCAAATCCAGGAAGTACAGAAAGTTCCAAATAAGATGAACCCAAAGAGACTCATAGCAAGAAATATTATAATTAAACTGTCAAAAGTTAAAGACAAGGACAGAATCTTAAAAGCAGCAAGAGAAAAACAACTTGTTACATATAAGGGAAACCTCTGTAAGACTATAGGCAGATTTTTCAGTGAGACTTTGCAAGCCGGAAGGCAGTAGAATGATATATTCAATGATATATATATTGAAAGAATAAAAATTGCCAACCAAGAATACTGTATCCAGCAAAATTATCCTTCAGAATTGAAGGAGAGATAAAGAGTTTTCCAGACAAGCAAAAGCTGATAGAGTTCATACTGGCCTTATAAGAAATGTTAAAGAGACTTCCTCAAGCCAAAATGAAAGGATGCTAATTAGTAACAGGAAAGACATATGAAAGTAAAAATATCACTAGTAAAAGAAAATACATAATTAAGGTCTATTTTAGAATAGTCTAAAATTATAATGGTGGTGGGTAAATCATTTATAAATCTAGTATGAAGGTTATAAGACAAAAGTAGTAAAAATAACTATAACTACAGTAACTTATTAATGGATACACAAGGTGAAAAGATGCAAATTGTGACATCAAGCACATGAAATGTTGGGGGGAGAATAAAAATGTAGAACTTTAGTATGCATCTGCATTAAGTTATCGACTTAAAATAGACTGCTGTAATATGTCTTATGTAAGCCTTGTGGTAACCACAAAGCAAAAACCTATAGTAGATACACAAAAGGTAAAAAAAAAAAAAAAAAGGAATCTAAGCATACTACTGCAGAAGATCATCAAATCACAAAGGAAGAGAGCAAGGGAAGAAAAGAACAAAAGAACTACAAAACATCTAGGTAGCAATGAATGAAATGGCAATAGTAAATCCCACCTATCAATTATTACTTTAAATGTAAATGGATAAAATGATGCAATCTGAAGATAAAGAGTGGCTGAATGAATAATAAAACAAGACTCAACTATATACTGCCTACCAGAGATTTACTTAAGCTTTATGCGCAGACACAGAATAAAAGCAAAGGGAAAAACATATTCCATGCAAATGGAAACCAAAAGAAAGCAGAAGTAGTTATATTTATATCAGACAAAATAAACTTTAAGGCAAAGACTAATAAGTGACAAAGAAGATTATAATGATAAAGGGGTCAATCCAACAAGAGGATATAACATTATAAATATGTACCCAACTTAAAAGCACTGAAATGTATAAAGCAAATATTAACAGATCTGAAGGGAAAAATTAGGCAGCAATATAATAATAGTAGGGGACTTCAATACCCCACTTTCATCAATGGTTAGATCATCCAGACAGAAAATTAATAAGGAAGAATTGGACTAAATTATAGGTTAGGCTAGATGGACTTAACAGACATTTACAGACCATCTAAAACCAACAGAATACACATTCTTCTCAAATACATGGAATATTCTTCAGGATAAATCATGTGTTGGGCCACAAAATAGGGTTTGTTTTGTTTTGTTTTTTTGCGGTACACGGGCCTCTCACTGCTGTGGCCTCTCCCGCCGCGGAGCACAGGCTCTGGATGCGCAGGCCCAGCGGCCACGGCTCACGGGTCCAGCCGCTCCGCGGCATGCGGGATCCTCCCGGACCGGGGCACGAACCTGCATCCCCTACATTGGCAGGCAGACTCTCAACCACTGCGCCACCAGGGAAGCCCAAAATAGGTTTTAATAAACGTAAAAAGTCTGGAATCATATCAAGCATCTTTTCCTGCCAAAATGGTATGAAACTAGAAATTAAGTCAGAAAACTGGAAAATTAACAGATATGTAGAGATTAAACAACTTGCCACTAAGCAAAAGGGTCAAATAAAAAATCAAAAGGGAAATTAGAGAGTATCTTGAGACAAATGAAATTGGAAATATAACATACGAAAGCATATGGCACACAGCAAAGCAGTTCTAAGAGGGAAATTCATAGCGATAAACAACTACATTAAGAAGCAAGAGATATCTCAAGTAAACAACCTAACTTTGCACCTAAAGGAACTAGAAAAAGGAGAACAAAATAAGCCCAAAGTTAGTAGAAGGAAGGAAATGACAAAGATCAGAGTGGAAATAAATGAAATAGAGATTAATCATTAGAGAAATGCACATCAAAACTACAATGAGGTATCACCTCACACTGGTCAGAATGGCCATCACCAAAAAATCTACAGACAATAAATGCTGAAGAGGGTGTGGAGAAAAGGGAACCCTCTTGCACTGTTGGTGGGAATGTAAATTGATACAGCCACTATGGAGAACAGTATGGAGGTTCCTTAAAAAACTAAAAATAGAACTACCATATGACCCAACAATCCCACTACTGGGCATATACCCTGAGAATACCATAATTCAAAAAGAGATATGTACCCCAGTGTTCACTGCAGCACTATTTACAATAGCCAGGACATGGAAACAACCTAAGTGTCCATCGACAGATGAATGGGTAAAGAAGATGTGGCACATATATACAATGGAATATTACTCAGCCATAAAAGGAAATGAAATTGAGTTATTTTTAGTGAGGTGGATGGACCTAGAGTCTGTCATACAGAGTGAAGTAAGTCAGAAAGAGAAAAACAAATACCATATCCTAACACATATATATGGAATCTTAAAAAAAAAAAAGGTTCTGACAAACTTAGGGGCAGGACAGGAATAAAGATGCAGATGTAGAGAATGGACTTGAGAACACGGGGAGGGGCATGGGTAAGCTGGGACGAAGTGAGAGAGTGACATTGACATATATACACTACCAACTGTAAAAGAGATAGCTAGTAGGAAGCAGCTGCACAGCACAGGGAGATCAGCTTCGTGCTTTGTGACCACCTAGAGGAGTGGGATAGGGAGGGTGGGAGGGAGACGCAAGAGGGAGGGGATATGGGGATATATACATACATATAGCTGACTCACTTTGTTATACAGCAGAAACTAACACAACATTGTAAAGCAATTATACTCCAATAAAGATGTTAACAAAAAAAGCAATAGGGAAGGTAAGTGAAACTACCAACTGTTTTTTTGAAAACATAAAATTGACAAACCTTTTGCTAGACTCATTGAAAAAAAAGTTGAGACTACTTAAATAAATTCAGAAATGAAACAGGAGACATCTGATACCACACAAACACAAAGGATCATAGGAGACTACTATGAACCATTATATACCAAGAAATTGGACAGCCTAGAAGAAGTGGATAAATCCTAGAAACATACAACGTGCCAAGACTGAATCATGAAGAAACAGAAAATCTGAACAAGCGAATTACTAGTAAGAAGATTTGATCAATAACCAGAAACCTCCCAACAAAGAAAAGTCCAGGACCAAATGACTTCACTGATAAACTCTACCAAACATTTAAAGAATTAACAGTCCTTCTCAAACTCTTTCAAAAAATAGAAGAGGAGAGAGAATTATGACACATTGTTCAATGGAACATATTAGAGAGCCCCAAAATAAAGCCACAGAAATATGGTCAATTACTTTATGACAAAGAAGCCAAGAATATACATAAGGATATTCTCTTCAATAAATGGTGTTGGGAAAACTGGAATGCCACATGCAAAGCCACGAAACTGGACCACTTCCATCTTACACCATAAACAAAAATCAACTCAAGATGGGTTAAAGACTTGAATTAGGACCTGAAACTGTAAAACTCCTAGTAAGCTCCTTGACATCGATCTTGGCAATAATCTTTTGGATCTGACACCAAAAGCAAAGGTAGGAAAAGGCAAAATAAACAAGTGGGACTACATCAAACTAAAAAGCTTCTGCACAGCAAAGGAAACCATCAACAAAATGAAAAGGAAGCCTATGGAATGGGAGAAAATATTTTTGAATCATACATCTGATAAGGGATTAATACCCCAAATTTATAAAGAACCCATGTAACTCAATAGTAAAAAACCAAACAATGAAACAAATGATTAAGAAATTGGCAGGGATCTGAATAGACATTTTTCCAAAGAAGACATATAGATGGCCAATAGATATATGAAAAGGTGTTCAACATCACTAATTATCAGGAAAGTGCAAATCAAAACCATATGAGTTATCACCTGATTAAAATGGCTATCATCAAAAAAGACAAGAGAAAACAAGTGTTGGCAAGGATGTGGAGAAATTATTGTGCATTATTGGTGGGAACGTAAATTGGTGCAGCCACTGTAGAAAGCAGTATGGAGATCCTAAAAAAATTAAGAACAGAATTACCACATGATCCAGTAATTCCACTTCTGGGTATATAACCAAAAGAAATTAAATCATGATCTTGAATAGATATCTACACCCCCATGGTCATTGCAGCACTGCTTATGATAGCCAAGTCCTGGAAACAACCTAAGTCTCACTGGATGGGTGTATGGGTAAAGAAAATGTGATTTTATACAAATAAATAAATTTAAAAATTCAGCAGTAAAAAAGGAAATCCTGCCATTTGTGACAATATGGATGGACCCTGAGCCTATTATGCTATGTGATATCTAAAACAAAATGAACTCATAGAAACAGAACAGATTGGTGGTTGCCAGAAGTGGGAGGTGTGGGGTGTGGGAAAGGGGCTTTAGCTGGTCAAAATGTACAAACTTCCAGTTATAAGTTTCTAGGGATGGAAGGTACAGCATGGTGACTATAATTAACAATACTATATTGTATATTTGAAAGTTGCTGAGAGAATAGATCTTAAAAGTTCCCATCACAGGAAAAAAATTTGTAGCTATATGAAGTGATAGATGTTAACTAAACTTATTGTGGTAATTATTTCTCAGTATATGCATATATCAAATCATTATGCTGTACACCTTAAACTAATACAATGTTACATGTCAAGTATATTCTCAATAAAACTGGAAAAAATTAAACTAGGAACTGGACAAAAAAAAAAAAGAAATCCATGGATTTCAATCTAGTGTGTTTTGCAGAGTGTGCTGTCTGAAGAATAATGCTTACAATCACATCTGAAACATTACACTCACCCCCACTTTCTCTAGTTACTTTCTGGCACAAGACCCTGGTTTATTGTCTTGGGTACTTATCACTACTTGAATTTATCCTGGTTATTAATTTCACTTGTTTATTTTCCTCTACTAGAGTCAAAGTTCTTTGAGATCAGGGACGTTCTCTGTTTTGCTGTTGTATCCTCAGCACTTCATTATAGTAGGTGCTCAGTAGATTCACTGTTAAATGAATCAGAATAAAGGGGTAGCACAGAAAAGACAGTGATTTGCTCCAGTTGGAGGTCAGTGTAAAGTTCTTATCAGATCCTCCTATTAGCACTGCTAAGTGGTGCCATTATTACTACTCTCATCTAGACAATTAGGAAGCAAATTCAGATAGGTTAAAGTATGCACTCAGGGTTAGCTGACTACTAAATGGCAAAAGTAACATGTTCTAAGCCCAAATTCTGTGTTCTTTAGGCTGCATATTGATAAAGTTGCAGTAAAATTGGTTTTCCATGTTCCACGTTTAATCTAGTCCTTAAAACCTTGAACATAAACTGGTAAAAAGTACCATTAAATTAAAAAAAATGTGTCTGTATATATTTTCATCTGTAAATGAAATGCATCTCTGTGAGAATGTGTAAAGCAGGTTAGGCACTACAAACAACTGGGTCCAGGACATACTTGTTAGACTGTAACAGTGTTTGTACTCATTAGTGTCATGATGTGCTTAGAGCAACCCTTTGATTCTCAACTCTAAAAAACATTCCTTAACTGAGCGTAAAATCCCATGCTTAGAGATGGTGTGATAGTGTTTAGGATAGAATTTGGTCAGTCTGTGCTTTGTCTATGCCTAACCAAAAGGACAGTAGGGGAAACACTGAGAGTTTTCTAAAATGTCAAAGCAGATAAAACAGACTCAAAGGAAAATGGAGTCCTTTGTTGACGTGTGTAACTTTCTCTGCCTTTTGAGTTGCAGGGAAGTTATTCATGATACTTGGGTATGATCCTTTTCTTTGGGATTTCTACTAAAAAGCAAGAACTCGATTGATTTTGATGCCACCTTTTGGCTACTACAAAAACTTCAGCTTATAAAGTTTGGGTTAAAACAACTTTGAACCTTGTCTGATGCAGCCCAATTGCCAGATTAGACAGACCAAAATAATCATCTTCCTAGTATGAGCTTCAGATAGGGAAACAGGAAAGATTAAGAGAACAAAGCTCTTCTATTTAAGTTTTGCATCAATTTGGCATTTAAGTGAAGCAATAATAACTTTGTCTTCAATTCACTGAAGAAACACTTATAAAATGACAAGGAGGTCTCATAAATCTGTTTGATTGAACATACTACAAGCCCAGATCTATTACTTGGTTTAAGTTTTAAAATCTATATCAAAATAATATATGCCTATGAAAATAAACCAAACAATAATGAAGAGCTTATAATAAAAGTAATAAAAGCAATGGTCTCCTGTCTTAGGAGATTTCTTTCCAGAAAGATAATCTCTCCTCCTTCTGGTTGTTTTAGTCAGTTCAGGCTGCTATAACAGAATACCATAGAGTAGGTAGCTTGTAAAAAACAAAAATTTATTTCTCACAATTCTTGGGACTAGAAGTCCAAGATTAGGTGCCTGCTTGGTCAGGTTCTTGGCAAGAGTCCATTCCCTGGTTTGCCATCTTTATTCTGTATCCTCAAATGGAGGAAGAGATGAGAGAGCTCTCTGAGGTCTCTTTTATAAGGGCACTAATTCCATTCATGAGGGCTATACCCTCCTGACCTAAGCACCTCCAAAGGCCCCACCTCCTAATACCATCACTTTGGGGGTTAGGATTTTAACATATGACTTTTGGGGGAACACATTCAGTCCATAACACTGCTTTTAGTTCTTCTGGCAGTTTTTTGCATAACTTTAAATCATATGTTTATTCTTTCATTTTGTACTTTATTAATTTTAGATAGTATCCATTGATAGCCTGCTATGAAAAATGAAGATTTAACTATTTACATTATCTGTTTTTCTGTTCTCCCTCCTTGTTCCATGTTTAACGGTTAAATTATTGCCTTCAGATTCTCTTATAGTTTACTTTTGTGACTTTAAATGGTATACTGAGCTTCAATTGCTTGTTCCACTAACTTTTGTCAGTATCTCGACTCCTCTTTATATAAGAGGAGGATATTATCCCCACTACCCTTCTCTCCATCTTTCCTTTCTATTCCACTTTTTATATTTACCCTTTACATAATCAAGTTTGTTATAAAGTTCAGTTCTGCAACTTCATCAGAATCTTTCATGTTCTGTTGGTAGGTTGATTCTAGAAGTTGGAAATAAGACTTTTACTTTGTAATAACTACGTGAAGTTTAGTCACTGTCTGGCCATTACATTTTCATTTCTACTGTGTCCCTGATATCAAAGCCAAATCTTACACTTTATTTGCAGCTTAGCATCATGCTACATTTTAGTTTATTTCAACATAGGGCAATGACATTCATGTAAAATGTTTTATTTGTCAGCCAAGTTTTTCTTGAATAGTCTTTATCAGGACCATAAGTTTGTCTACCATTCCAATCACACTATTTTTCAGAGGCTCCCTCTTCTCTGAACACCTGCCTTGTAGAACTTCTGTCCTTTTGTTCCACTCAGGACCAGGTAAATTTTAGGCCTACTGCATAGCTTTAATTCTGGGACTTATCTACCTCATTAGATTGGGTCCACTTCTAGAGGTGCCAGATTTAACAAATAAAAACACAGAATGCTCAGTTAATTTTCAATTTCAGATAAACAAGAAATATATATATATTTTTAGTGTAAGCACGTCCCATGAACAATTTTCTATATCCCAACTTGTCTTCTTTCTTTGTCGACACCCTTGTTTTGAGGGAGAACATTCTTGATTATCTTCCTAAGAAGAGAAAGCACAGGAAGTAACTTTGAGAAGTCCCTGGAAATATTTTTCTTCTCCCTCTTTACAGTTGACTGATGGTCTAGCTTTAGAAGTGTAACTTGAAAGACAATTCCTGTCAGAAATTTGAAGATACTGTTCTATTGTTTTTAGCATCCAATGTGTCTAATGCTAGTCTGTTTCACATACCTTGTGGTGACTTTTATCCTCTGGGAAAGCATTTAAAATCGTTTCTTTACTCTTGGTTTTCTGAAATCCCACAATTTGATGTAGGTCTTTCTTAAAAAATATTCTTTTTGTTCAGGCCTCAATGGGGGTCCTTTAATTCTAAAGAACTATGACTCTCATCAGCTCTGAAAATTTTTCTTCAGTTATTTCTTTGCTGTTTTCATTCTTTCCATTTTATTGTTTGTCTTTTGGGAACTCTGTTAGTTATACCTTGGACCTCCTGGATTAGTCTCGATACCTCTTTTTTTTTCCTTATATTTTCCATCTATGATTTTTTATTCTGTATTCTAGGAGATTCATCAAGTTTTTTCCAGCTCTGCTTTTGATTTTAAAATTTTGTTAATCATATTTTAAATCTCTTAAAGCCCTCTTGTTTCCTATTTATTCCTCTAATAACATAGTATTTTTATGTATGAATAATCTGCTTGAATTACTCTGAAAAAAAAAATTTTAAGGTCCCTCCTATACCCTGAATTATTTTTATTTCATCTGGCATCAGTTTTTGTTTGTTTACTTTAGTCTTTCTCATTCCTATTCTAATTTCTCTTAAACTCCTGATGCTACTTGGTTATCCATTTTTACTAAAGAAAGAATTGGGTTGCTTGTGTGAATTTGCTCTGTTTCTGTGTTACTAGCTCAGTTTTTCCAGGGATGCCTCTGCCCCATATGGGATAGGAATGTTGTATTAGCTGTTAGATTTCACTACAGCATGAACTGGTGGGAAGCTGTCAGTCATGGGCTTTTACAATGCCAGAAAATGAAGGGTTGTAGACTGGGGTACCCAATCCCACAAAAGCCCTTGCTATCATTCAACAAAAGAGGCCTCTGTTTTTGCCCATTTTTCCTGGATGCTAGAAGTCTTAAGTGTAGGTGTATGGGAGGAGCATAGAGACACTGATTTGCACTGTAGACCTGTATATAAACCTTCATTAATCTTCTTACTTTTGGCCACATTTCTCACTCTCAGCTTTGAGTCCAGAATGTGTCATGATTTCTAACAGGCATATCATATCCCACCCTTTTTGTAGCTTTTCTATGGTGCATTCATCACTCAACGCAGTCTCATATGCTCTCCATCTTCCAGAAATTGTTGAACTCTCTTGTGCAATTGTGTGCAGATCCCATCCTGCACATCCTTAGCTGGTATGGTGAGGTTTATTCCTTTTTGTACTTTTATTCTTTTATTTCCATGAGTCTCGGGAAAGAAGAGAGATGGGCTTAAGTGCATCTTACATCAGCTCAAACTAGTAGTTTGTAGTTGCTTCTATTTTGTTGTTTCATGGTGGAAATATAATTCAAGTTAAATAATGAGTTACTTCCTCAATCACTTTTGCAGAATTGTTCAGCTGCAACCATTGCCATCTACTTTGTACCTAAGGAATCTGAGGGCCACTGATGTTTAAAGATATCAGACAGACTTTGATAGAATGACTATAGATTTGTGCAAAAAACTAAGGATTCTAAGATATTGAAAAACTTATTCTGAAATTGATCTCATCCATTCTGCAACATCTGATGAGTGCCTAATATGGGCCAAGTACTCAGCTAAGTGTTGGCAAGGGAGGTGGGTATAAAGATGAATAAGATACAAACTTTACCCTTGAGGATCACATAATCTGATGAATAACTTGAGTTTATGTAGCATTTTGCAGTTTATAAATCAGTTTTACCTGTGGGGGACTCGTGACACTTACTGATTTACCATTCAGCATTTTAACTACTCCTAAGGGACTCCAATGATCCATGACATGTAATAATTTATTCATTTGCTTGGGTACAAATCTGAATCTCATGCAGAAGATATAGTTGCTTGGGTGGTGAAAGAGCCAAGCTCACTCTTGTGGAATCGTGAAGTAGCCTTGTGCATACTGTGTTTGAATTTATAGCCAGATTCTTGATCCATCTAGATGGGATTACAAACATGAAATGGGTTTATTTTTCCCCTATTATTGCCTTTAACAATGTTCTTTCAAATTTCTTTCCTTCTTGTTTTGGCATCTTGGGTAGCTTCCTTCCATAGCTTTCTAAATACTTTCTATTGTTAAAAAGTTCAGGGCAGTCCAATTTAAAATTTGAATCTTGCTTCTTCCAATTCCCCAGCTCAGGTTTGAACACTGCAAGGGAACTTAGAGTGGGAGAGAGGCCCTGTTCTGCTATTTCCCGTCTCTTCCCTCTCTCCTGGTCCTAGCTCTTTCTTTGTGTGTGACAGATAGAAGGAAGAGTATCTGTTACTTTCCTGGCCACTGTCCTAGTCCCACATGGTTGTTGCTACTGCAGCTAAGATGTAACTGACTATCCATAAACTCTGTCTTTGGGGTAAGCATCCAAAGGCTGGCTCTCTCATGGTGCACAAGTGGAAATTCTCTGGGGAAGTCCTCACTGACTAGTTCTTTGACTTGAGAAATCACCTTTGGCTTGCCCTCCACCAAACCCCTTTGGCTTTATCCCTGGTGATTCACCTCCAGTCTCTTGTCAGATGAGGTACCACCAGGAGGATGCAAGCTCATTTACTTGACTCCATGTTCTCCCATGGCAGGCTGCTTCAGTGCTGCCCTCTTTCTACCCCATTGGTTTATTTCAACTCTCCTGTGATCTCTTTGGGTCTCACTTTTCCCCGCTAAAACATTAAACATTTTTCAACATTATTTTCAATGGCAATATAGTCTTCTACTTTAAGGATGTGGAATTCTTTATGTAACCAATCCCCTGTTGATGGACAATTTGATTATTTCAACTTTTTACTATGACCAAAAGGTGCTTTAAATGTTAGGCAGGTTAAAGGGGAGTTGGAGAATATTTTGCAACTGTCTGGGGAAAATGAAGCCGATTTTTAAATTTTATGTTATATTAAAGTATACAGGGGCTGAAATGATATGAAATATTTCCACAGTCACTAAAAATATTATGTTGTTCTCTTAGGAACAAGCCCATTTTGTTTTACTTTAACCTGCTCAGCTGTACCAGTCCCTCCGTGGTGGTAAACCTACAGTGCCCTACCAGACAGGTAAGGCAAAAAAAAAAAAAATGCCTCGCTGGTGATGTTAGCGATTTTGAATATTCTTGGGTGAAAGAATTGAGAAACTACATTTGGGTTCTGGGTGTGTGTGATTAATGATGAATTTATGGAAGGTGGGAAGACAGAAGTATAAGCTCATGTTTGTTCATACACAATTTTAAAAAAGCGGTATTACTAGGAACCTCAGTGATTATCTTGTCTAACCACCTATTTTTATAAATGAATAAACTGCAGCCCAGAGAAGTGGAGATATTTTTCTCAGGATGAGTATTAGGAAGAATAAAGCCAGCTACTGTAACTAATAAACCCGTTTTTCAGTGACTTAAAACAACAGTTTCTTTTCGGTCATATAAGAGTAAAAGGCGGTGTTTGTGGTCAATGGGCAACTCTCTTCCAGGCTCTTTTCATCTGGTGGCTCTGTCATCCCTTAAGTCCTCAGCAGGAGCAGCATCCAGTTGCCGGAAGAAGACAGAGAGGCTGAATAAAGCACCCCTGTTCTTAAAAGCCTTGGATCAATAGGGTCACACAGTGCATTTCTGCTTATATGCCATAGACTCATTAGTTTTATTTGTTCACACCGAGATGCAAGAAGGAGGGAATAAAGCAATGTAATTGTGGGCTGAGCAGCCTCTTGTGTACCATGAACAAATGAAACAATAGGGACAAACTTCATTGTTTCTTCCGTAGTCTATCCCTCTGTCCTCCAGAACACCCTTCTTCCCAAGGGAGACAACCCAGAATCCCATGTGGTACTATCTTTAACCCATAGTCTAGGATCTATGGATTATGGATAGTCTCTCCATCAGGTCTTGACACTAAATGCACAATGGGGAACAGGGCTAGGAAAATTAGAATACAAGCTCCCATTCAGAAAGGGAGGAGGTATAAATGCACAGTGGTCTTTAGTGCATGGCACTGGAGAACAGTCTTTTATTCGACCTACCTGGATCATGTTCTCTGAAGGAAGTTCCTTATCCATCACATCCTATGATTCTTTGCTCAACCACCTGAAAGGTTATTTCCTGTCTGTCAGCCTCAGACCACACCATTGCTGAGCATCGGAAATACACCCTCTTAGGGGCCATGTGGCTTTGAAACTTTCTTCCTACTGTGTGAGCTTAGAACCTCAAAGATTATATTAACAGTGAAAGGCCTTTTCAGATTAGGTCATGAATTTGGCAGTACCACTACCTCAAAAACTTAGTAAGATTTTGACTTAGTTGCTTTCTCTTGGTTCCACTTTGCTGTACATCAGAAACTAACGCAACATTGTAAATCAACTATACTTCAATAAAATTAAAAAATTAAAAAAAAATAACTCCCTTATCTAAACCCTCAGTTCTTTTGCCCCTTCTCGTTTACTTGTACTTCCCTGGCAGAACATCATTCATGGCTAAATGCAGCTTTCTGCCTACTCCATGCCTCAACCCAGGCAGCTGTGTGTTCTTGCAGAAAACACACACAACAGTCCATTAAATTAAGGACCACTAACCTCAAGGGGGCCCTTAATGCTGTCCCCAGATCACACAGGAGACCCTATGCCCATTCACTAGCTACTCTGCTAGAAAACAATTTCACACCTTTTCCTCTCACCTCAAACCTCCAAGACCTCCTTCCCAGTCTCCATGTCAGCCTCTGACTTAGCTTCCTATTTCACTGAGAAAGTATTAGCATTCAGAAGACAACTTTTACGAGCTACCACACTGACCTCCACTTGCCTACCTGTCATCATCTGTGTTCATGTATTTACTCTACCTTCCCTGCTCTTACTGTGGAGGAACAACCTGTGCGCCCAAGGCCAGCCCATCCGCTCGTGCATTAGATCTTATCCTTGCTCACAAAGTCCAGCACACAACTCCAGAAATCTTCTGTTTTTTTCTTTTATTACCATTTTCCTTCTCTACTAAGTTATCCCCATCAGTAGACAAACATGCCATCTTAAATAATTCTCTCCTTGATCCCACATCCCCTTCCAGTTACTGCTTCATATCTCTGTGCCTCTTTTTTTGCCAAACTCCTCATAAGAATAGTTTATATTCAATGTGTCTAAATCCTCCTTTCTCATTTTCATTCAGGCTTTTACTCCTACTCTATTTTCTCCAAATGATATTGATACCATTGATCTCCATCTATTTAAACCAATGGTCAGTTCTCAATCCGTATTTACTTGAGCTAACAGCACTGTTTAATCAATCCCTCTTCCTTAATATACTTTATTCACTTGCCCTCTAGGGCACAACATTGTGTTTCCTCCCAACTCTCTGGCTACTCCCTATCAGTCTTCTTTGATGGTTTCTCTTCATCTTTCCAGCATCTTCTAAACACTGGAGTTTCCTCTACCTACATTTATTCCTTTTGGCGATTGCACCTAGTCTTGTAGTTTTAACACAATCTATATGTTGCACTTCCTAATTTATCTATCCAGATCAGTCTGCTCCCAGAACTCCAGATCTTTCTATCCAACCACCTATGCCATGTCTCTACAGGGATATTTAGTTAGCATCTCAAATTTAACATGTCCAAACTCAATTCCTAGTCTCTGACTTTATCCTTAAAATTGTTCCCCACCCCCCATCGGTCTTTTCTATTACAGCTGTAAATACCATCAAATCATCCTTGATCCCTCTTTTCTGTCACACTCGTGTTTGAGCTGTGAGCTAAGTCCTCTGGTCTCCATTCAAAATATACCCAGGACCAAACTCCTCCTTTTTTCACCATCTCCTCCTTTTTTCAAGGAACCAGCTAGATTAGTTCAATGACCTCCTGACTGGTCTCTTCTTGCCCCTGTCTCCAGCCCCTTAGACTCTCTTTTCTGCCCAGCAGCCAGTGTGATCCTGTTAAACGTAAGTCACATTATGTCCCTCCTTTGCTCAAGCCCCCTCCCCTCAATAGCTTCTCAAGTTACTCATATTAAAAGCCAAAGTCCTAACAATGGCCTACAAAGTTCTTCACTGTCTGCCCGACTCTGACCACATATGTTATGGCTCTCCCTCTGCTCACTGCACTCGGGTCATACTGACCATCTGTTGTCTTCAAAGGATCCAGGAAAGTGCCTACTTCATAGCTCTAGACTTTGCTGATCTCCCTGCCTAGCCTGCTCTTCTCCAGATGACTAGATCACTAGTCTTCTTCAAGTCTTCCTCAAGTCTTCCTCAAATATTACCTTTTGTTGAGGTCTCCCTTAACTACCTATTTAAAATTAGAATCCCACCCTGGTACCTTTCATCCTCTGGCCTTCTTTCTAGCCTTATTTTTCTCCATAACACCTGCTACCATCTCATAGCAAACAATTTTGTTTATTTGTTGTTAACCATCTCCCCTAGAGGGATTAGAAAGTAGGGATTTTTATCCGTTTTGTTCACTACTGTGTCCCCAGTGCCTAGAACAGGCTCAGAGTAGGTGATCAATAAATATTTGTTGAGTGAATGAGTAAATGAATGAATGAGAGAATATCTTCCCATTCCCAGTCTAGAAAATTTTCCACTACACTATACAAATACATCATTCCCATGATGAAACAAAAAATCCTTGCACATTATGCTTTTTATTGCATTTCACAAATTACTAGATTACATAAATTACTAGATTTACTAGATTATCCTTTCTTCATGGCAAATTGTAGTGTTTTAACCTTCAGTGTAACTCTCTCTTCCACTCACCAAATCCTAATTTATATTAGAATGTTAACCCTATGTGAATGGAAGATGTAAAAATAATGATGAAGAACTATATTCAGAATGTCCGTTTGTGTTTATACAAAGAATCAGAACTGAGTCAGAATATATATTAGCTGCCAATAATGCAGGATTGCTTTCAGTCTGCCAGGCAGTAGTGCGTCTACTGATCCAAGCCATATTTTTACGCATGATGTTTTTTGTTAATGCAGCACGGTCCAGACATGTGTCATAAGCATTTAAAGGACAGACCTTGATCAATTAGGATACCCAACCTCAGTGTGACCTTCATTTTTGGCTAATTATATGTTGATTGCTACTAATCAGCACCCTATTTGGAGTGAACAAATTGGTCTGATAGAGAGTAAAGAACATTTGCTATATTGTTTTTTAACAGCTCATTTGTGTCTGGAATGAAACTTGATGTGATTCTCATTATCAAAACATTTTTTACCACTTAAATTACTTTCTTTTATATGTTGCATACACCGCACTTTTATATGTGTAGTATACATTGTACGTGTGTGTATGTATAAATACAGAAATCATCATAGCCTTAACTCAGTAGCTCCTACCATCATTGAAAGCCTATGAAAACATTAGTATATTCAGTATTCACTTTTATAAATCCATTTAAATGTATCCAACAAGGGGCTAGTTCAGTTATCTTTCAGAGTCATGTAAGTAAATTGCCAAAGTCTAAATGTCTGTGAGGTAGCTCCTAATACGTTAATGGTTTTTTCAGCTTAGCCCCGATCAGAGTAAACTTTTGATGTTCGCATTGGCAATGACCTCAGTCTTCTTCCAAAAAATGTGAGCATGTTGGTTGGTTGCTGTGAATGTCCCTAAACAGTTCTTCAGTTTTCATAGAAAGATACCTGTGAGACTTCCAATATTTCCTCTAGAGGTGTGTGAATGTGTGTATGTGCTTGTGTGTGTGTGTGCATATGTGTGTAGGAGAGACTGAGAAAGAGAAAATGCACCTGGAGGTGTGAATGTGGAGATGAGTTGTTTACCTTGTCAAAACTTCTAAAAGAAATTGGACTGCTGCTGCTACAAAACAATATTAACTGTGAGATTTTTGAGGTACCCATTTAGTTATCTACCTACTACCTTAGCTGTGGGGTCAATACCAATTGTCCTCGTGTAGCAGAGACATGACCCAAAAAAGGGGAAAGAGATGTCACCTCAGCAGCCGTGTTTTTACCTAACTACCAGTGGGGGTTGAGCTAGAATCTGGTCAGTGAGAATGGTTACCAAAGTACGGTAGGGAGATGGAGCAAACCAGAGCTGAGAAGCCTTTCCTAAGGAGGAACCGAAGGTGGAGGAAGGGAATGTTCAAGGATTGACTACAACTCCCATGGCTTCCCATGATCTTTGGTTTTTTATTACAAACAAAAGCAAAACCAACAGAGTGCATCTTCCCTGATTCTGCTTTCTCTCTGTGGAGTTACTAATTGGATTGCAGTCACTCCACAGTGGCTCTGTGGACTAGCACGGCCATCCGGTTTGGCATTAATAGGCCCCCAAAGTTAATTAATGTAAGATAATTGCATCAGTGACCTCTCTGCCCATGTTTGACTGGTGCTGCTGAAAGACAATAATAATGATTGATTGCCACAAATAGCCCTAATTTTGTTAGTTTCTTATGGTAATAAAACCTCCAATTATGTTCTGAGAATTCATTGGCACTGATAGTTACTAGCGGCATAAGTTATCAATGTTTGGAGCGTTTTAAATTACCATTGTATTCACATAAGGAAAGAAAGCAAGATTCTAACCCTGAAAATGTATAAACTACACAGGTGAAATTAATCTTGCTTTAAGCTCTTATCTACTAATTCAGAAAATCATGAAAAAATATTTCATTAAAAGTTCATCACTGTCCTATGGAAGATGTCACACAAATCTACAAATTATAAAATTGCATAGAACTGCACACACATACACACAAATGAATGCATGTAAAACTGGTGGAAACTGAATAAGGTTAGTGGATTGTAACAATATCAGTTTCCTGATTGTAATATTGTACTATAGTTATACAAGTTATTACTATTGGCCAAAACTGGGTGAAAGGTATGTGGAATCTATTATTTTTCACAGCTGCATGTAGATCTACAATTATGTCAAATCAGAAGGTAAAAGTAAGCACAGTGGTCTTTAGTGCATGGCACTGGAGAACAGTCTTTTATTCGACCTACCTGGATCATGTTCTCTGAAGGAAGTTCCTTATCCATCACATCCTATGATTCTTTGCTCAACCACCTGAAAGGTTATTTCCTTTCAGGAAATAACCTTTTATTAAAACAATAAGACAGCATCTTATTGTTTTAACAGAACATCAACATCGAAGGGGAAGGAGTAGAGGTTGAATACTAGTACATGAAATTTTATTTTTTACAGTAAGTTTAGAGGATTGATTTAAGTTTCTTAGATGGAAAATGGTGCTTTGCTTTTTTATAGTGGTGGGTAATTTAGAAGTTTAACCTTGTAGATAATCCCTTGGTTTGTTCAACTCAATTCAGTTCCCACCATTGTGTTTCTTTATTTCACAGATCTGTGTCTCCAAGTGCCCAGAAAAATTTTTAACCTACATGGAAATACAATTTATGTACAGAAAAGACAGAAACGACTGGACATACTACAGCCAGTTCTGCAAGTCTGCTTTTCTTAAGCCTGCGAAGGTATGTGTGTTTAAGCTTAAAACTAGAAAGAATTTACCTTGTTTCAATCGCAAGTGTAACATGAGCATTTGTAACGGATCAAGCTCCAAAATCTTCTTGGAAGTGATTACTAATGGTACCATTTCATTAAAACACAAATGCACATGTACATACAAACACACACACACACAATTTATACCATATCATTTTGTAGACTTGGGGTGTTATACAAGACTGTTAGGTCTGGTAAGTTAGCATCAACTATTCCCTGACACCAGCAAATTCTCTACTTGGATTTTTTGCTGTCTAGAGCTAAGAGCTAAATGTCATTTGCAGTCACCATTTCATTAATGTGGTGATAAAGCTCCGTGGCTACTTAGTAATAAGAATTTTACTTCCACACCTGGTTTGATAATTACTCATTTAAAAAGTCCCCAAACACTACCTAGATTTAAGATTTATAAGGGATTTCTAAAGCCTTATTGTGTTAATTAGTAGTAATGGCTTCTAAATTAGAGAAGATGCCATTTTTCCAGGAAAAAATTAAAGGATTAGAGACTAAGGATATAACTAAGACGAAGATACACACCTTCAAAGACATGCCTTGGTTTCAGCAGGTCTGACTTTATTATTGTTGATTCAATTGAACTACAGTTAGGGTATTTAAGAGTGTTTGTCAAACAAGTATGTGTGTGTGATAATCTTACAATTACTCTTATTAGGGGTGTAATTTGGGATAAGGAGATTATTAGGGAATTGAATTTTTAAAGGACAAAATTTTTATATCAAGAGTAAAACTTGTCATCACATCATCTTTAAAATGTTAACATACTCTTCCTTCAATTTTAGACTCTCACACAAGTTTTACTGGATGATGATTGTCCAACAGCGATTTTTCCAAGCAAACCTTGTAAGTGGCTATTATTTTACCTTAGAAACACAGAATCTACCAAGAAGTTATTTAATTCAATTCCCTTATTTCACAGTTGATGAAACTGAGGCCGGGAATGGTCCTATGGCTGGCCCAGGGTCCCAGAGTTAATTAGGAAGAATAAAGCCCATTCTGGCTCCAGCTGGGGATGTTCCACTGGAGCTTGGTGAGGTTTTAGGTTTGGCTGCTTAAACACACACAAAAAAGTTTGAAAATTGATTTTTAAAAGCCCATTCAGGTTGATTCTTCGGTGCTCTGTGAACACACATAAGCACAGGCACACTCTAACACATCCACCCCTGAATTCAGCCAAAAAGTTTGTTGAGAAATTGACACTGGGGAGTGAGGGTGGGGCATATACTTATATTTATAATTTGAAAGTTGAAATATTTCTATGTCTCCTGAATGCATCAACATTTTATTTCTTTAAAATTTATAAACTTTATTTTTTTTTGTGGTACGCGGGCCTCTCGCTGTTGTGGCCTCTCCCATTGCGGAGCACAGGCTCTGGACGCGCAGACTCAGCGGCCATGGCTCACGGGCCCAGCCGCTCCGTGGCATGTGGGATCCTCCCGGATCGGGGCACGAACCCGTGTCCCCTGCATCGGCAGGTGGACTCTCAACCACTGCACCACCAGGGAAGCCCCTATAAACTTTATTTAACTGTTTAGAAGAAAATGAAATAATCACTCATTTTCCTTTCTTAAGGCTATAATTCTAACAACAGAGAAAAAACTTTACATAAAGATGTCCATCACAGTGTTGTTCCAAAAAAAGAAAAGACAAAGAAAATCAAAAGGAAATACTCTAATATCCAAGAGCAAGGAAATGCTTAAATAAATTATGATGTATTCATTAAATGAAATATTTATAATTTTTACCTATAAGTATTGTGTATATGTTACAACGTTACATAAAATGAAAAATACTATATGAATTATGACAAGCCTGTATAAATTAAAATAAACAACCACCAAAAAAAACTACTCAAAGAAAAAGATTGGAAACAAATATGCCAAAATATTAAGTGACCGTTTTGGAGGTGGCAAAACTATGGCCATTTTCTCTCTTTCTTCTTTTTCTATATCTTTGTTTTTCCACAATGAGTACATATTTCTTTTAAAATGGAAGAAAGACAGCAGTCATCAGTTTGAGTAGAAAGTCAGGTACCACTGAAGTAGCTACCATCAAGCATAATGTCTTACATGCTCCCATCAGTCTTCTCTGGATCATTAAAACCCTGCAGCAAAGATGTAGGCCTGGCAAGCAACCGCATTTAACCAGGAAGTCCTGGGCAACAAGTGTCTGTAGTCAAGAAGAATGTTACAAATTTTTATGCAAAACGGTAAAAATGAATCATTAGTCACTGAAGGTGTAATAGGTATAAAAGTATAACATATAGTCCTGCCCTTATAAGTGTAGTTTGGTTAAATCACACAATATGAAATGTACATTGGGAATACAAAAATGAGTAAGGCACAGTCCTTCACAGTCTAGTGAAGGAAACATTAAGATAAATATTGAAATCACTTGTATCCCCCCAATAGAGGATTAAGTATAGTATTTGAAACAATAGTATGCAGCTAATAAAATTCACTCATTAAAGATTTTATAAATGGAAATAAGTAATATTATAAGAAAGAAACAAGGGACAACCTCTCATGTACTGTATAATTATAACTCTCAAAAAAAAAATTTCTTATAGAAGAAAGACTGGAGGAAATGCACCAAAAGGTTAATATAGTTCACTGTGGGTGGTAAAACTATGTACAGTTTTGTATCTTCTTTCATAAAATTTTCTCTACTTTCTAAATATATAATGAGCATATTTAGTAATTAAAGCTAACAGACTAGATGAGTTATTGCCCAGATATAATATGTAGAACAAGTTTCGGGGGTTCTGTACGTGGGAACAGTCATGTTGAAGGAGGAGAAAAAGAGTACACAGAAAGGAAGAAGGGAAGGCAGGAGAGAACCTGGGCCTGTAAACCAAGGGAAGAGAGTTTTGAAAGGCAGGGGTTGTCTCCCATGTCAAAGACTCATTCAAGAGAAAGTTAATTCATTCAACAGCAGATACGTACTGAGTTCCACTATGTACCAAGCACTGTGCTAGGTAATGGGTTCAAGCAGGACGAAGACTAAAAAAGATTTGGAGGTTTTGGCAACTAGGAGGTCACTGGGATCACTGGGAGGCTAATTTGCATGGAGAGGTGGAGACAGAAATACAGTTGGATTGAGAGGGAATGGAAGCATCTGGTAGAGGCTACTATGTCAGATTTGCCAGGGAAGAGCAGGAGAGAGAGAGGGCAGTCACCCCGATTATAAAAGCTACGGAACATGAAGGTGGGTAGATCAGACCATTTTAAAAAAGGAAAGTCAGGAAAAGCTTTACAAGGACATATTTCTTCTTTCTCTATATCAGCTGCTTTCATATTTTCAGGTTTACACTCCATGCGAACCCATGCAAGTCTGTGATACTTCTTGTAAGAAAAAATATAAAAATTATCCATTTCTGATTGCTCCTCCCTCTTCATTTAAAATTGGGGTTTTAAAACATTTTTAGTAATAAAGATTTGTAAAGAGTCAAGGATTCTGTATAATTAAAAATAAGCACATAGAAGATTGAATGGTAAATTAACTCTTCTCAGAAATGCTAGTTTTCAAAGTGTGGGCCATTTTTGATAGCTTTAGAATTCCCATTTCCAGCCCCTCTTAAAAAAATCTTGTAAATGAGCTGGAAGACAGACAAATTATTCAGACTTTGTAAATAAAAATTCAATTGTTTTAGTAACCTAAAATTTGCGCTGATTCTTATTTCCCAAGGAAATGTTCACTAAACTCTGGTTTTCAAGGTTTCACTCAAGGAGTATCTAAGAATTTTGTAAAATAACAAAATAAATTCATCCAATCATTCAAGTAAATATAGCCTTTTTATTAAAATGTGTTTACCATGAGAGAGAGGTTATCAGTATTACTCTTATAAAACCTGTGCTGTGTGTCCTTCTTATGGCTACTTGATGAATATACCATGTATAAAATAATCAGCAAGTTTAAATGTAGCTTCAGATTATGATTGTATTTGCTTTCCATGTCAGTCTTAGAATCATCAGAAAATCTGATTATCAAGTAATGGGCAATTATCTATATTCAGCAATTTATACATTGTCTAGTAAGAATTTGATTATAAATAACAGAAGGCTTAAGAAAGGGAGGATATCATGAAGGAAGAAAGTGATTATCATAATTTTAATTTATTTTTACAGATCTCCAGAGATGTTTCCCTGACTTTTCTACTAAAAATGGCACTTTAACAGTAGGAAATAAGACAGTGTTTGAAGATGGAAGTGGAAAGACAAGAAATGCTGTAGAACTCAGGGCAGCTGCAAAGTATGTTGTTTACACTCCCATTTTCAATTTTGATGCATCCCATTATTGTCCCCAAACTAAAACTTCCATTAGGTTAAGGGTTATGGAGGAAGAATTATGTATTATTCTGAAATATCCATGTCACTGTGGATTAGAGAACTCGGTATGTGTTCATTAAGAAAGCCAAGTAAAGGAGAAAGCAGAATGAATTTGAAAGAACAATTATGTTTTTCAAAATGGTTAAGTCTTTCATTATCAACAGGTATAGAAATGAGACATCAGGAAACAGATCGCAAGACCTTAGTATAATTTACTTTTGAATAAGCATAATTTTAAAAACCCATGCTTTTTTAAAGCACCATTTTTAAAAAATGACTGAAGTAATAAAAGGGAAGGGGGCCTTAAGAAAGGTGAAACAACCATGATGCTGCTCTATCAGTACTGTGTCGAATTTCTATGGACTAACTACAGTGAAGTAAATTTTCTGTTTCCCTTGGCTGTATGCATCATGGTGTTCCACGTTACTGGGAAATACAATTCCCTGGGTGCACACAGACTTGTATGTGCACAAATATAAACACACAGAGTACCATTTCATAGCTTAGTTGTTGAATTTAAAGTAAAAAATAAAGGCATTGTAAAAAATTTATTGTTCTTTCTCAAAAGATTTTAGCAGTCCGAGTAGAATAGTGCAGTTCCTGTGTGTTTAGAATATGATAGCAACATGGATGAATTTCACAAATATAAAGCTATGTGAAAGAAATCATAAAGTAATAGTACAATTCCATTGATGAAAACGTTTAAAGTAAGCACAACTAAATTAAATTACCCTATGATGCATATATAAATGGTACAACTAAAAAGAAAGCTAGGAAATTATTATCACAAAAGTCAGGATTATGGTTAACTTTAGGGGAAGAGGGGGGAGGTGTTGTAATTGGGGCACATGGGGGAAAAGAATGACTATGCTGTAGTTACTAAGTATGTTCACTCTGATAATTCATCAAACTGGATGCTAACGATTGGTGCACTTTTCTGTATGTGCCTCTTTGTGCCTCCCTGCTACAGAGCTGTCAGAAGATTAAGAAGGGGAATTAAATATCATATTCATTCTTGGCTCTATGGATTTTATATTGGCTCTATGGATTTTAAAAGTTAAAAGCTGATCTTACCATCTAAATTCTTGTCTTATAGTGAGGCTTCTGCAACACTGAGGGTGTGTTGCATATGTTGGAGAGGGGTCTGTTTATCGCTCTTGGAAGCCACGTTCCCTCTGTGTGCAGCTGTAGCTGGCTACCTTTGCAGGTTTAACGAAGTGACACCTCATGTATTGTTGTGGCTAGGAAAAGAGTCACTAGTGATAAATGGCTTCTAAAAATATGCTTAGAACTGCAGCTTCCAAATCCCTTTTATCATAACAAGAACATTTCTGTTTAGTGGTAGTCAAAAAATAATTGATTTTTTTTCCTTCTTTGAATTCAGTGGTATCAATAAAGTCCTTGATGCAAGGGCAATTGGAGTGAAAGTGTTTGAAGACTATGCAACAACGTGGTATTGGATTCTCATGTAAGTGAAAGCTTAGGTGTTTCTTCTCCAGCCCCATTCTGATTTTATCTTTGTAGAATTTCTTTCTTCAAATTCCCCATTCATAGTCATGAATAAAAGGTTGACTTGGATTTCAGTTCCTGTCACTTTCTTTTTCAGACAGAGTGAAGATGAGGCAAAGATATTTGGAAATCTGCCCAGTGGTAGCAGAAAGTTATAAGAATGTAAATTTAATTCTATTAAATCACCAGTAAAAGTCCTCTTATAAACATATATTTCAAGTCACGCAGGGCCATATCTGTGGTATGTTTGCTTTTCATCACACGTTACAGTGGATGCAGTGTTATTTCTCTGGTACTCATTTGTCCTCCCCTTGACCTCCAAAGGATCATTCTTACTTTTTAACACAGCCCTTCCACATAATGTTTGTTATCATCATCATCAAAGTCACTGTACTTAAGAGAAGCTGAAAAAGACATTTGAAGGGAGGAGGAGATTTTAAATTTTCAGACATAATATTTGCATTTCTGAAACATAAAGGAAAATGTAGTCACTCTTCTGGAGCAGGTACATGTTTTGATATGCCTAAGGCTGTCATTACTATCTGGCTCTTGTGCCACCTTCTTGTACCCTAAGTACCCTAAAAGCATCTATGATTCCCTGGTGATCAAAGAATAAAGTGAAAACTTCTTCAGATACTTACAAAGCACCTTACAATCTGGCCCAATTTAGTTTCCCAGATTTATCTCCATGCATGTTTCTGGATTAACCCTATATTCTAAACACATCAAATAGCATGCCTATCCCTGGACTGTCAAACCCCCATGTTTTTGCACATTCTATTCTCTTTCCTAGCATAGCCTTCCTTGTGTCCTGGGCAACCCCATCTCATTATTTAAAATCAGCTTTTGTGTCATCTATGATGTCTTTCTTGACTTCCCCAGCTATAGTAAATTACTTGCCCCTCTGTGTTCCTCATGGTCATTGTGTGTGTGTGTGTGTGTGTGTGTGTGTGTGTGTGTGTGTACGTACGTGTGTACATACCTATATATAAACACACATACCTGTCTTCCATATAGCACCACTGTCTTGTGTTTTATTTACCTGACTCTTTCCCTCTGATAAACTATGAACTCTTTACCATGGTAACTATGTCTAACTCATCTTTATTTTCCTAACTCCTGGTATGGTTCTTGGACCATAAAGATGCATAGAAAATGTGGAACAGTTATAAAAATACTAGGGGAACAAGATAGATATATTTAACTATAAGTCAAATATATAACTAAAGTCAAAATTGCACTGTGTGTAAAATACTAGTGAGTAGTTTTTGGAGCTATAAAGCTAGATAGTTTTATCAGATTTTACTCATTTTGATGCTTTGTCTTAAACAATTACAGTAATTATTTTCAGTGTGTATTTCAGGATATATCTCCATAGCAGAGATTGTAGTCCATACTTGACAGGAAACTGGTGCCCCTATTGTCAGACCCAAATATCACTAGATATTTCTATGTTTTTCCTTTGTTTTGGCTTTCCCACTCTTACCTGAAAAAAGTGTAAATTATGATAGATTCTCCTGCCCTCCTCACTCCCAACACACGCACTGAAATGCTCTCTACCCAGGGACTAAACACCTAGAACTGCTAGAACATATACACCTGCCTTTATTTTCAACTCTTCTGTTCTCATCGATTTTATACATATAAAGCCAAAGAATGACATACTGGGATTTAGTTTATTCAGTTAGAATTTTTATGCAGGAATTAAAAACACAGAACAGTAAAGAGCTATATTTCTTTTCTTCCCCCCTGACCTTTTTTAATAACCCCCTTGGACTATGCCACAGAATAATTCTTCAACTATGTTGAATATTTCAGCATGAAAGTATCTGTGATTTTTAAAAGGGAATGGCTTCTGAAGTTAAAAGCATAGGCTCTGTAAGACTGCAAGCTGAGGAGGTGCTCTGATACATGCTGTCATCTATCCAGTGACAGTATTATTAATATTTTCTTTTTAAAGATAATATTTGAAGACAATAAACTCAATCAATGTGCCAAGCTCTGTCTGTTTGGAAACTTGCAGATATCACCAGTGGTGTCAGTTCTTAATAGAAGCCAAATTTCCAATCTTAGTGAGTTCTCTTTGATGAAATTACCTAGAAGAATCCAATATGACTTTAACCTGGATATATGGGGGTGGGGGGAAAGAAGTACCTCTAGTAACTCAATCAAACCCCAGGAAGAACTTGAAACAGAAGGAAAATATTCATGCTGTTGATTGGTTGATGAAGTTGCATGGCCCAGGAGACACAGAAGCCTTATCACGGCTCCAAATAATGGCCCACAGATCCCTGGGGAGCCGAAATAAATGTCTAGTGAGGTTAGACATCACAAACGATTAGAGATAATTAGACCAGAATGATAATGACTGCAAAATCATGGATTTAGGAACTGTGTGGGGCAGTTATTTTGCTTGTCTTTCTGCCCTAAGTTTGTTCCCGTACTGCTAGAGTGTTATATTACATAAGGTTTTCATTAGTCACCAGGTAGATAGAACAAGAACAGCACAATTTCCTCCTGGATATGCTTTATCCATGCTTTTTATACTTGGTGGGTAAGTGTGAAGGAAAAAAATAGGACTGTGGCAGATAGGAACTGTGGTTTTTCCTGGAACAACTATTGATACTGAACTTCAGTTTACCTAGGCACAAAATTGATTCATGTGTAAAGTCCGTGATGGTCCTACTCTTTCACATGAAAATCTTAACAGCAAAAATTATTTATACTTTTTAACATTATAAATGTTTCTATAGCCAGGTAAAATAATCAAGAATCTTTTTGAATAGAAAAAAGCGTTGTCTTGCTGTGCTCATTCTGCTATGTTTAGCACACTGGCCCACTGTGTTTGTTGTGCATTTTTTTCCTCCAGTGGCCTGACTATCGCCATGCTCCTCAGTTGGATGTTCGTGATACTCCTGAGGTTCACGGCTGGCTTCCTCTTCTGGCTCTTCACCTTTGGTGTGATTGGGATTATAGCTTATGGTAGGTATCACCCTCTTAAAATCATCGAATATCAAAATAATCTTTTTCTTTTCAGTCCCCATTATCAATCACCAGAAAGTATTTTCCTTGCAGTGAGTTTAATTATTCCCCTCCAAAAGTTGTTGAGAAAAATTACTTAATTTTGCATATATTATCTCTATTATTTCTTCTTTATCTTGGAAAAAAAAGTGCTATCAGAAAGTTCTACTGTTTTTCTCTACCAGCCTTTGGTCTCATGCCTCATGGGTATAAAGAAGGAGGTAAAAAAAATCCCTTTTAAGTTAATGAAAAATATTTCAGACAATTTCTTTGAGTCCTTTAACTTTTCTGTCTGATCAAAGGCCAGGTCTGCATTGTAACAGAAGTGTGATTGATCTGTTTTCCTCTTTCAACTTAGAACTTTTAATCCAGGTACTGTCACATATTTTAATAATTGGCCAGTACTCCATAATGAGGCATCACCCTCTAGAGGCAAGTATTCTGAATTACACATTGGATGGACTCTTACTTTATTTCAACGTTGAGCTCTAATTATTAACTCAATCCTGCCAAATGCAGTACAGGTAAAATGCAAATACTAAAAAAGGAGTTAAAGTCTCTCCTAACGAACAGTATGGCACTTATGACAGCTTCTTCTCAGTCTTCTAATAAATGTATGGGCCAATATATGAATGTTAGAGAGGTTTCTATTCAAAAGAATGATTTCTGCTACAACACCATTTATATTGACAATGAGATTTTATGGTCACAGATACCAAAAATAACAATTTCCTATTTTTGTCACCCAAAGAAGAAGAGCTTTAAACATGTCAGCATTAGAAACCAGCAGAATCCGCAAAATCTGTAGCTAGCTTGGGTTCCAATCCCAGCTCCATAATGTAACTGGGAGACTTTGGAAAATTTTAATGATTATAAGCCTCAGTTTCCTTATCCATAACATCAGCACAATAATGGTATCTCCATCTAACAAGACTGTGAGTGTAAAATGAGACAATGAATATAAAGATCTTAGAACGGTCCCTGGAATACAGCAAACACTCAGCATGTCTTGGGGTATTGTTATTATCCTGCTCGTTATCCTAATTAAGTTTCTAGACAATTGTTCACGTCTTTCCAGGTATTATTCCTTATCAGCTCCTCCTGTGCAGCTGCCCGTGAAGAGGTGGGTCAGTCTGGTAGAGGAATGCAAGAATTGCTGTCCTCTAATCTGAAACTCTCAAGAAAGCTTTTTGTCTAAAAGTCGTTTTCCTCCTTGGAGCTCAAAATATCCCCTTTCCTTTGCCATCTTAGAGGTTGAGCGTGTGAACAATTCTCATTGACCAGAACAAATTAAGAGATATATAGGGGAGGCCATATAACACCATGGTTACAAATATGTATTTGGAGTTCGAAAAAGGCACAGTTCTAGAATCATCACATATTAATTGTGTGATTCTCTGCAAGTACATAGTATCTCTAATTCATAGTTTCCTCAACTGTATAATAGGAATCTGTGAGTGTTAATAAATAATGTATATAAAGTACTTAGAGAGCTGCCTAGCACATAGTAATTGTTCAGTAAATGGTATCTATTATTTTGTTATTATGCAGGAATATTATTGAGGAAAGAGGACTTGAAGCCCAGGGAACATACTTTTATAAACAAACAAACAAACAAACAAACACTGGACAGGAGTGAGAAAGTAATAGAAAAATAAATTGGAAAACACTGCTGAGATTTTCACATCCACCAGTATGGAAGAATTAATAATCTGAAGGGTCCTCTTGCTATGAAATAATGGCATAAAATAGTATTGTATTGTTTTATGTAATGTATTTTTTTGATGAGCTTACCAGAAGTAAAGGAAATCTCCCCAAAAGGAAAACCATTTTAAACCCACAAGCTAAAATGTGTGGAACCGAGCAGGAAGCACATATGAAATTATGGGCGGACCATACCAGGGCTACAATCAGGACACTTAGAGCCAGCAGGAGAGTAGAGGGTCAGACCTGAAACTCCTGGAGTAGGTCTGGGATCCTGGAAAACGTATAAAGTGACCCCAGTTTGGTAGTACCCTTTGGTTGCCAACAGAAACAAATATAAATCCCCTCTAGATGAAAGCACCTTCAATTCAGATCACCAGGTTTCCACAGATTAAATTTAACAAAGTATGAGTTACAATCAAAGATTACCAAACATGCAAGGAAATGGTCTTTTGCAAGAAACAAAAGAGGGCTTCCCTGGTGGTGCAGTGGTTAAGAATCCACGACACAGGTTCGAGCCTTGGTCTGGGAAGATCCCACGTGCTGCGGAGCAACTGAGCCCATGCTCCACAACTAGTAAGCCTGTGCTCTAGAGCCCACAAGCCACAACTACTGAAGCCTGTGCGCCTAGAGCCCATGCTCTGCAACAAGAGAAGCCACTGCAATGAGAAGCCCGTGCACCGCAATGAAGAGTAGTCCCCGCTCACCACAACTAGAGAAAGCCCGCGCACAGCAATGAAGACCCAACGCAGCCAAAAAATATATATAAGATAAATAAAGTTATATAAAATAAAGAAACAAAAGAAACTATAAACATCAGATTGAGGCCTCCAAGAATTCAGATATGGATTGATACAGAACATGAGATAATCATGTATAAAATGTTTAAGAATTAAAAATACAATTTAAAAAGAAAGAAATCATCAAAAATATCTAGGCATACATGAAGATGAACTAAATAGAACTTTTCAAAACAAAGCAATATAGTGTTAGATTAGAAATTAAATTGATAAGTTAAATAGTAAAATAGAGAATTAATGAACCTCTGAAATAGATGAAAAAGATGAACCTCTGAAATAATTACTCAGAATACAGCAGAATGTGACAAGAGGACAAAATATGATTGTGTGGTTAAGAGAGAGAGAATAGATTGAGAAGGGCCTAAAATATATCAACATATTTGAAAGATATTGGCTGAGAATTTTCTAGAACTGATGAAAGGTATAAATTCAAAGATACAGGAAGCTCTAATTATACCAAGGAGAGTAAGGGAAGTGACACCCATATCTAGTTGTACTTTCTTTTATTTGTTCAGTCAACAAATATCAGTTGAGCAGCTGCTGTGTAACAGGCACTATTCTAGGCTCTTGAGAAAGAACAGTAAAAAGACAAATGTTCTTACTCTCCTGATACTTATAGCCTAAGCATATTATCTATTAGAAGGTGATTCTTGCCATGAAAAAAAGAAAATGTAGAATAGATAAAGGGGCATTGAGAGTATCATGGTAGGGCAAGGAGAGCAAATTGCAGTATTAGTAGGGTAGGCCTTTTGGAGAAGAGGTCTGAGAAAACACTTGAAGGAGGCAATGGAGTTAGCCATTGGAGATAAAGGAAAAGTTCTAGACAGTGAGTACAGCTAGTGCAAAGTCCTGAAGGTGGGAGCGTGTTGAAGAAATGGCTAGAATGCTTGTGTAGATGAGTGTACTGAGTAAAGGGGAGAATAGGAGATGAGGTCATAGAATTTGTGGAGGGCCAGAGACTTATAGATTATTGTAAGATCTTGCTTTTTACTCTGAGTGAAATGGGGAGGCAAGGTAGGGTTTTGAGTAGAGAAGGGATATGAAATGATGACAGCTTTAGTCCCTGTGTTGAGAAGAGACCATAGTGAGGCAAGAGAAGAAGCAATGAGATCACTGAATAGGTTACTACAGTAATTCATGTGCCAAATGAGGGAAGCTCAGACCAAGGTGGTAGCAATAAGGATGGGCATATAGGTTTTTAATGTAGAACCAACCGAATTTCCTGATGGATTGAATGCAGTTCATAAGAGAGTGTCAGGAGTCAAGAATGACTTCTAAGGTTTTAATCCAAGCAACTGGAGAGATGGAGTTGACATCAACTGAGATAGGGAAGGTTTGAGTGGAGCAAGGTTCTAAACCTTTTGGTTTAGAAAGGGGATTGATCAGAAGTGTAATTTTGAACATGTTGAGTTTGAGATGTTTATTAGGCATTAAAGTGGAGATGGCAAGCAGGCAGTTGAATATATAGTCTGGAGTTAGAAAGAGAGAGTTAGCCTAAAGAAATATAGTTAGGAGTCAGGAACACTAGAGCCATGAGACTCGCTGAGATTACCCAAAAAAATAGGTATACATAGAGATGTCGACCAAAGACTGAGTTCAGAGGTCCTCCAACATTAAGAGGTCAGGGAGAAGAGAAGGGACCAGCAAAGACACCTGAGGAAAAACAGGTTTTTTTGAAAACTAAAAGCAGGTGATGTTATAGAAGCCAAGTTAAAAAGCAGCAACAACAACAACAAAAGCGGAGGGCATGATAAACCATGTCAAATGGGGCTGATAGGTCAAGAAAGATGAGAATTGAGAAACTGAGACTAGGCCTTGGATTTAGAAATGTGATGAGATCACTGGTAATCTGATGAGGGCAGTTTTGGTAGAATAATGAGAAAAAAAAGTCTGGTTAGAGTGGATTGAAAGAGGATGGGAGGAGAGGAACTGCAGATAGACAACATAGATGGCTATTTTGGAGAGTTTTATTGCAGTGGGGAGTAATTGGGCAGTGGATTGGGGGAAGAGTGTCAAAAGTAGAATATCTTTTGTTTTATTCTTTAAGATGTGAGAAAGAACAACATGCTTGTATACTGTTTGGAATGACCCATTAGAGAGCAAGAAATTAATGATGTAAAAGAAAGAAATTGTTGTGAAACTTCAGAAGACCAAAGACAAAAGACTTAAAACAACTGGAGAGAAAAGACAGATCATATAAAAAGGAACAATTAGGCTGAAGCAGACTTTTTTTAAAATTATAAAATTTTAAATTTCTTTTTATTTTTGGCTGCATTGAGTCTTCGTTGCTGCGTGTGGGCTTTCTCTAGTTGGCATTGAACGTGGGCTACTCTTTATTGCAGTGGCTTCTCTTGTTTCGGAGCATGGGCTCTAGGTGCGCAGGCTTCAGTAGTTGTGGCATGTGGGCTCAGTAGTTGTGGCTCGCGGGCTCTAGAGCGCAGGCTCAGTAGTTGTGGTGCACGGGCTTAGTTGCTGCGTGGCATGTGGGATCTTCCCAGACCAGGGATCAAACCCGTGTCCCCTTCATTGGCAGGTGGATTCTTAACCACTGTGCCACCAGGGAAGTCCCTGAAGCAGACTTTTTGACAGCAACAAAAGAAGTAGAATAATACCTTCAAAGAGCTAAGAAAAAATAACAGTCAACCTACAGCTGTACACCCAGCAAAACTATCTTTCAAGAATAAGAGTAACATAAAGATATTTTAAGATAAGTAAAAACCAGAGTTTACAAATAGACATATACTAAAGGGATGCCTACTTCAAGAAGGAAAATGATTCCACAAAAATGTATGAGATGCAAGAAAGAATGATGAGCAAAGAAAATGAATTGGTAAATGTGTAGGTAGAGCTTAACAACCTTTGTATAAAATAATGATAATATCCAATTTTTTGAGGTCTAACTGTACATAAGTAAAATACAGAGGAATAATCAGACTGGGGTGATTACTGAGTAATCTAAGTTTCTTGTATTTCCTTGTGTTGACTTTAGACTTGGCTAGTAAGTACACATAGTCAATTTTCAAGGGTAATTTATTCTAAAAACAGAGAAGACATCTCTGAACCAGTAGAGGGGAAAAATAGAATATAAACAAACAAAAACTGATCAATTTTTAAAGGACAAGAATTGGAAGAAAAGAAGTACAGATACAAAGTGGAACAGGAAGAGCAAAAAGTAAGAAGGTTGAAAAATAAGTATAGCAATACATTAAATATAAATTTATTAAGCTCATCGTTTAGAATACAGAGATTGTCAGGTCAGATTAAGATATAAATATACAAATTGGAGCTGTGCTATTTACATAAGTTACACAAAACATAAGGAAATTGGAAGTTTCAAAGTGAAGGGATAGATAAAAATATACTAGCAATCATTAACCAAAAGAAAGCTGCAGTAGCCATAATAATATCAGACAAAATAGATTTTGGAATGAAAAGCATTGCTAGGGATATAAAGGATACAGTTTACTAAAAAGATATACTAATTCTAAACATGTATGCGTCTAATAATAGCCTCAAAAGTCATAGAACTATGAGAATTAATAATAAATCAATAAATAATAAAACTTTATGGCATATAAATACCCCTTAAGGAGATATTTCAACATATCTTTCTGCTAAAATAAGAGAATAATAAGCACAGGATTCAGAATAATTGTTCTTTGGCAGGGAGAGGCAGTAGGTATGATAGGATGAAAATCTCAGGTAGAAGAAAAATTTTTATTTTGTGTAATTAGAGCAAAATTAGGATGATAAAATCTTAAGATAGGTGATACATTCATATGTGTTTATTTTACTGTATGCTTTAAAACCAACATCTGCCTTACATATAATTTTGTATGTATCAAATATTCCATAAAGCATTTTTAAAGGAATTTTTAAAAATTCACAGGGAAAGCAATGCCTAAAAGGAAGGGATTTATCTTATATTTCTTTGAGAAACAACTGTCCTTTCTAATTTAGTTTTTTGTCTTTCCATGGGCCATACCCTCTCACCTTGTATCTAGGAAAAAAAACGGTTAGTTTACAGTTAGAGGTTTTAAAAGCTATTTTCCTCATTATTGCTAGAACATATCCAACGGACCTAATCCAGACTCATGGGTCATTAAAATAAATAGGACTCTTAACTCTGTTTTCTACTCCCACTTTATCTAGACCATGTGAAAAGTCATATACAGTTCGAAACACAGAGTCTTGGGGAAAATACAGTAAGTCCATGTTTGCCTTGCCTGGACACAATCTTTGATAAGAATATGCTTTTAGACAGTTCCATCAAGACATTCCTTCACCATCGAAAAGATTTCACAAGGCTATTTTCAACTTAAATGATTTTTTAAATTTGCTTTTTAAATAGATTATATGTTAAAAGATAAAAAGTTTATACAGTGAAAATTTTCCTTCTCATTCTACTCCTTAGTCACCAAGTTTCCCTCCCTGGAAGCAAAAAAGATTGTATTTCTATGTATCCTGCCAGAGATACTTTACGTGTGTATAAGAAAATATATATAGTTCTTACTTCTTATATGAATTATAGCATATTTTTATATCATTTTGTACTTTTTTCCACTTAACAAAACATGTGGTGATCATTCACTAACACTAGACTTTCTCCTCTTTATATGGAAATGCAGTATTCTACTGTACAAATATACCATAATTTTTTTAACCAATCGCTATTGATGGACATTAAGGTTGTTTCTATTTAAAGCGTCATTTAAAGCCAGATGTTGCCACAGTCATCCAAACAAATACTGAAAACATTTATACTGAATACAGTAGCACATTTAGACTATTAGATACACATAAAATATTTAATTTGAAATATGAATCTTCCTTTGTAAAAATGACCATGCTGATCAATTTCATGTAGATATGTGTTATAAGTGTATAGCTTATATTTCAGAAAATAGCATTTTATATTAGTCTACTTTTCTCTCCTTTTCAAGGAATATGGCACTGTTACCGGGAATACAGCAATCTTCAGGGACAGCCAAATGCTCACTTAACTGTATTTCACATCGGGATTCAGACTGATATAAGCATGTACTTTCAACTGAAACAAACATGGTTCGCATTTAGTGAGTGGATTTTAAAAACTTGTTTGTTAAAATTGTAATAACAAGAAAGCATCTTTTTGTGTAAAGGAAAATTTGGGTTGGTATAACTTGTTAAAATATACTTATTGCTAATGTCATTAAAATAAGTGTGTCTATAATAATACTAGCTACAATAAATGGAAAAGTCATTGAGGGGAATTTATTATATAATCTAGGAAAATGTTACTTTACAATGATCTCAAGCTATTTGCCTTCAACTTAAAATGGGTTGGATATAGACGTTTATAGCCATTAATCTGATATCCAAGAAAGGTATTTTAAAAGGAAAAAAATGCTTGATTTTTCAAACTTGTTTTTAAAAATAGAAAAAGGAAAAAAAAAAAGCAACAAATTTTTCATAGCAGGACTTTTAAACAACCTGTTATAGAATTGGAATAATAAATAACTGAAAAGAAATTTACATTTTTGAAATGTTTATTTAGATTGAGTTAGTTAAGGGTAATATTAACAAATATTTTAAAAGCTAGATGATTTCAGAGATGGCTTCAATCCTATATTTCTAGAATGGTTTTATTATACTAATCCTTGCACTTTACAGAGATTCATGTTATTTATTCAAGATTTTAAAGATGATCTGTAATTACATGGTGCTTTAAAAATATTTCATCTTCATATGTTGTTGAAGTTAGAGAGCCAGGGAAGACAAGTTTGAGGATGCCTGGTAAGGAGCCCAGAGGTAGCCTAAGAGGGGGGCAGTATCTTGGAGAGTATCATGATTCCAGCATGGATCCCATCACCATAAATCTGAAAACTTAATTTTGCCACTTCACCCAAAAGTCATCAGGGACAGGCTCACAACATGTCACCAGAGTGCCTTTTTATTTGTTAAAACTATTAGGGTACTCTCTCTGTGACCAGAATACAGACATATATACCACCTAGGACACTGCTTTCCTGGGGTCAAGGCATATGGGGAATCAGATCACTAGTGAGAAAGTTTTTTAGCAGAGACCCTTGGATAGTCTTGAGAGATGTTTTCTTAAGGCTTATGCCAAGCTTGATGAGCTAGTCCTGCTGCACAGAAGCCCCCACCAGATTCTTTTGTCTGCCAAATTCAGTTTTCCTGTGTTCCTTGGATAGTACTAGATCAAAATGCCAAATTCTTGCTCTTTGGGTTCCCATTTCTAGCCCTCACGCAGCTAATTCCCTTCACATAACACATTATTTTTTCAAATATGTTTCAGAAGAACTTCATTGATAGCCATTTTTTTTAACTATAAAAATCAGGTGTCTTAGAACTTAAATCCTCATTACTTTTTCTGAATTTGAGTGATTCCATATCTCCTCAGCAGTCCACTTACTGTCATCTGTCATATCTAAAGATGACAAATCTCATCCATTATGTATTGAAACCTCTAGTTTTACTCTCAGATGGATCTTAGTTACAGGTTCTATGGTCATCCTGCTGCTGTCTCTTAAGGACCTTCAACACAAAAATCATTGAGATGATCAGAATCTGCCATTGGAGAAGTTGAGAGGTACTTTGAGGAGAAAACAGGGCTTGCTTTTATTTTCAAGTCTAGCAATACTTATCTTTCCTCAAATGAGTGTTAGCTTTCACAACGCATTTATCAGACATTAATTGATTACTTGCTCTGTGTTTGATGAAATCCTGGGCACCAGAGACAAGGGTATATGTATGAAATTATACTAATTGACAGAAACACTAAAAATATGCAGTTATACATGCAAAATGTATAATTTTTATGAGTCTTGGATTGTGTTAGGAGATGGTTCTATTCTCATTTCTATTAATTATCCCAGCCTCCTTGGTAAAGTTAGATTTATACCAGCTTCTCTCTAGGGGCTCAAAAAATATGTTTCTATTGTTTGCTCTTGCTCAAACAAAAGGAGGGAATATAATATATAAATTCAAAAGACAGTTAAATTTCTCTAATATAACCATTTAAAATATGTAATTTTGTAAAGGTACAAATTTAATATGCAATGTTCTTTTTCAATGCAATTTCAGAACATAAAGTGACTGATATATTTCATATTCTTAAGTTTGTCCAAAGAAGATAGTGATTTTAGGTTAATATGGCTATACTCCACAATTTTGGACTCAGTTTAGTTTTAAGAGAATCAAATTTGCATAAAAACGTAAATACATCGTTTAACTAAAAGAAGATGTAGTAGCGAGATGACACCTTCCTAAGATCCTCTCACATCTCTGGGTTAACTGATTTCTACTTACTTGGAGATACTAACTGAAGTGGGATGTATTATCCGAATCTCAGTGGTATAACAATAGAATGAAATAATGAGTGCCCTATTGCTGGAAGTGTTCAGACATGAGCGGAATAACTATCTAGCAAGAACGTTAGAACGGATTCTTTCATGGGTAGGAATTTAATTTAACTTTCCATTAAGTTTCTTTTATAATTTCAGATTTTGTTATTAGCAGTACTATATTTCCTTAATTTAGGATCCATACCTTTTCACTTTTTAACATCTCTGAGGTCAGGATGCATTTTATAATCAATGAATAGACATTTAATAAAGGATTTCTTTACTTTTCCTGAAAGGATATTACTAAATTGAAGGTATGTCTTAGAATTGAGGAAATATAGTAATTAGGACTGTTTGGCTTTAAGTAAAAAGAAACAAAGGAACAAGCTGGAGGCAAGGCAGGGGTATTTATTCTAAGAATATAGAAGTGTCTCACCAAACTCAAAGTAGCAGAAAAGCAGCTGGACTTTCAAGTGTATGTGGATCCAGGAAACAAAAAGCCAAAAAGGAGCCAAGATTTCCTCCACTTGCTCTCTTTCTTTACACATATACATTTTATTCTTTCTTTGCAGGTTCACTTACTTCACATAAAGATGGTTTTTACACAGTTTATTAAATGTATATAACTCTTAGTTCAAGAGATTTATACACTTCAATTCAAAACTAACTAGATTCCCTTAATTCTAATTCTGAGACTTTTATTACACAACTTGGGTTGGGTTTACACTCTGATTTCATCAATGGCAGCCATGATAGGTGGCGTGTGAAACTTAAAATGTGGCATCTCAGAACCCACCCCGTCCATCAGCAAGATCAATTAATTAAGAGGCACTGTGAGTGGGGAGGCAGTCCAGAAATTTTCTTCTGTAATGATTCTCTTACTCAAAGGAGTGAAAGTGAAAACATCTAAAATAGAGTTGCCTAAAGCAGCCCTTCCTTTCTTCCATGCCTATTTTCTCATTTCTACAAATGGTGTGAAATGTTTCCATAGATAAAATGAAGCCTGTCCAACTCAGTTGTTTAAACTCTAGCTAAAAGTTTTAATCTACATTTTTTTAGCGTTTCTGGGAGGTTTTGAAAGCGAATTTCTAAAACTGGCATTTTTGGAGAGGTAGCACTGCTTAAATTATGAAGTGTCAGAATTGGTAGAAATAATCATGAAGATCAGTTCTAACTTTTGCAGAGAAAGTTTGCTTTTGGGATTGATTTGAATCGCACACTATTTTTTTTTCCCCCCCCTGTTTAAAGTGATAATACTCTGCATCCTTGAAGTGTTCATCATCCTCATGCTGATCTTCCTCAGGGACCGAATCCGCATCTCCATTGCCCTGCTGAAGGAGGGGAGCAAGTAAGGCCTTGATGGAGAAACTCATATACTGTATATCTATCAGTCATATCGATCACTGCTTATTTGTAGATGCCCCAGACTATTTTCCCTTTAAGATGGCTTGTTAAATCTGCTTTCCATTCAAGAAGACTTGTTCAAGTTCAGACTCTGCCACGTATTAAAAACTTCATGCTAACAAATCTTTCAAAATCCCCAAACCTCAATTATCATAGGGTAAAATAAAGCTAAAACTCGTGTATTCTATGCACTAGCACTTTTTTTTTAAACACCAAATATATGTTAGGAGGATAACTTATGTGAAAGTAAGTGATAAAGTGCTATATAAAAGTTAGTTATGTTATATTATTCCCATACTGAGTCATATGTTAATATTAATGTTTGAGATCATTTGCAGAACTTTAAATCACCATAATTCTATAAAGCCAATTATGTGCTCTTGCTAGTTTTGTATAAATAACAAAACTTGCCAGTAGACAGAATAATTGGTCCTAGCACTACCAGACTGTATATTTTGTAACTACAGCTCTCAATTCAGGAACATTTTATACCCAGAGCCATTTTTATTTTAAAATGCTACAGAATAGGGGCTTCCCTGGTGGCGCAGTGGTTGAGAGTCCACCTGCCGATGCAGGGGACACGGGTTCGTGCCCCGGTCTGGGAAGATTCCACATGCCGCGGAGCGGCTGGGCCCGTGAGCCATGGCCACTGAGCCTGCGCATCCGAAGCCTGTGCTCCGCAACAGGAAAGGCCACAACAGTGAGAGGCCTGCGTACCGCAAAATAAAGAAAGAAAGAAAGAAAGAAAGAATAAAATGCTACAGAATCAACAGTTTTTCATAAAATTCATGTTGTGAGGTAATAACACCTACAGTTTCTACACTATTCCAAAAGGTCACTTGAGGATAATACTTTAAACTTTTGAATAATGCATGGAAACAGCAAGGAAAGTGTTATTACAAAGTCAATAGGTCATGTTCTCTATTTAGAATGATGGAAACTGAGGTGTTAATGGCCAAGGACCAAATTATTTTAAATAGTCTTTGAGGATTGTTTCAACAAAATCATCATCTATAATAATAATAGTGCCACCTAAAGCCAGTGTTTGAAATAGTTAACAAGCAGTTTGTTAAATTAAACTCTGTCCTTCCCACAATAACTGAAGCCCTATCATTAGCCACTGAAAACTACTGATTTGCTGGGTTATTTCTTAAATAATATGATACTGTACAATTCAGTTATCCTGCTGCTATGCCTCTAAATGTGTGTGTGTGTGTGTGTGTGTGTGTGTGTGTGTGTGTGTGTGTGTTAAAGGGCAATTACTACTGTGACTGGTTAATAATTTTTTTCAAGGGAAAATAAGAGCTGGAATAAATGTGCATGAGAATACAGGGTAAACATAGGGATGCTTAATAATTCACTGAACAGCAGTGTCTGGGGAAAAGAGAGAATAGCATAGCCCAAATAGTGAGGTGGCGAAGGTAACAAATACAAAAATGAATCTAAAATGTGTCAGTGCATTAGGAGTGGAAATAGTTCCATCATAGTTCTCAGTGGCTATATCAAATAGCATAGGGTTAATTCAGTATCATATGCTGAAAAGATTATAGGGCAATTAGGATTATGAATATTTTAGAAACCATATCTTAGGAGGAAATATCAAAAGAATTATTACCCTGGAGAATAAAAGAATAATGAGTTGCTTGAAGGGTTGCTGTATGGAAAAGGTGGTCCTTTCTTCTCCAGAAGGTAGTGGATGTGAATTACATGCAGGCAGATAAGGAAGGACTTTCTAATACTTTGGTTGTTAAGAAAATAGAATAAGCTGTGTCATATAAAAGTAAGTTCCTTTCACTCAATGAGATCACCAGAGACTAATGAACATGTTTTGAAGATAGTTCAGAAGGGATTCTTAAATTAGGAATGGATTCTCCCATTTGATCAGATGATCTTCAAGGTCCTCTCTAATTTTAAAAGTCTAAGGAAAAGGGAGAAATACCATGATTATAATGCATCAAATATTTATGCGTCAGTCAGAAATAACCAAAGAGGAGAAGGTTTGGGGAACTTTTGGCAGGAATCAAACATGAGCATTGAAAGAATGCCTCTAACTTACTAAACATGAATAAATAAAATTTTAAAACCAACTAAGGATTCATCAGCAAAAAAGAGTTGATGGTTATTACCACTGTTCTTGGAATGAATTCAGTCAAAGGCTTATTTCTAGTTCTAACAGATAAAATTTTAATTGAGAAATTATAACTGGATCATTTTCAGTTTCAAATATTTGTTTTATTTTAGAGCCATTGGATACATCCCTACTACCTTAATTTATCCAGTTTTAACTTTCATTTTACTCTCAATCTGCATTTCCTACTGGGCTGTGATAGCAGTGTATCCTTTGGTAATTGACTCCTTCAAACCTCAGGTACACACTACTATTCAGGAGCTAGAAGTTTGTCTGTTTCCATCCGGGAAAGACTAGGAACATCCTAAAGATATAATTGATATGATGATGATGATGATGATGATGATGATGGTGATGATGATGGAGATTATGATTGCTAAGCTCTAAAAATGTTTCAGTGTACCAATTGAATTTCCCCTCAGATAGGTCACATGGTACATTTTGTTTTATTTTGTCTTCACATGTGGTACTCCTCACTCCTCCTTTGTAATACGTAAAAAAATCTTTTTATATTTCACTGTTTTTAAGGGGCTGCTCAGTGGAGCTGACCCACATTATATTACTCTGGTTCTGAAAATGAATGAATTGTTAAAAGATTAGTTTTTTGAAATTAATCTTTCAGTGGACTTTTGAGTTATTTGCATTACTTTCTTGTCCATTTACATTCAATCTACCAGCAAATAATTTATCCTTAATAGAGTTCACTCAGTTACTTGGCTACATCAGGGGTACCTATATACAAAGTCATAGCCCCAGAGGGGCAATGTAAACATGAAAATAAAACCTGTAATCCAGAGGTAAGTAAAATAAACTCTTTCATTTACTGCAATACAGAACTCTACTGTATTTCATCTAGCAGTAGTGGTAGGAATCATCCTGAAATAGAGACCATGTGCATTGATGAGGATCACTGTAGAGAAGGGGAGGGTGGGTCGGGTGTTAGCAGGAGAGCACTGAAAACGGTAGGCAGAATAGAGAGAAGGCACTGCTATTTCCTGAGCTCACTTGTCCTGTCATACACCTAAGAAGCAGGCACAGTCAACAACACCACTAATAAATGTGAAATTATAGTGGATGCAGACTGATGAACATATGATGGAAAAATGAGGTACTTTCCAGAGCTCATTAAAGAATTGTATAAAGTGATATTATAGAAAATAGAAATAACAGCAGAAGCTAATAGGAAAAAAGCAAGATATGCAATTGGGGGCCACACAAGAGAAGGCAAGGAAGGTGTTATCTTGGAATAGCACTTAATATTATATTATTCGTGTTTTTTTTTTTTTTTTTCCTGAGTGCAGATTTTTAATACAACTGAAATTGCCAAAGCTTGCCCTGGGGCTCAGTGTCGTTTTGCTTTCTATGGTGGAGCGACCCTGTACCATCAATATATCACTACCTTCCAGATATTCAATCTATTTGTCTTTCTCTGGCTTATAAATTTTGTCATTGCATTGGGTCAGTGTGCCCTTGCTGGTGCCTTTGCTTCTTATTACTGGGCCTTGAAAAAACCTGATGACATCCCACCATATCCACTTTTTACTGCATTTGGACGAGCCATAAGGTAAGTTTCACACTGAAACCTACACCTATCTTCCCAGTTATGTTTAGTGTGTTTATAATTCAAGTGGCAAAGTACTTGAGGTCAGAGGTATAATTCAAGATTCATAGATGTCCACTGGCTTTGTCTGGTTTTATAGCCACAGTTTTATAATCCCTACCCAGGCGAATATCCTTCTAAAAGGTTACTGGAGAGAAGAGGTAGGGGAGGGCACCAAATTAAAGATTAAGGACTAACTTGTCTGTGTTTCTTCATTGCTCAGCTCAAACATAAAATCATCATAAGATGACAGGCTATTGGTATCATTTTCATAGATGAAGTGCAAAATGGATGTCTATGGTTTAAAATCCTCTATGAAGACCTTTGTCAATCTGAATAAGAGAGTATAAGAAGCTCTTTCCTATCAATCCTTCTGCAGATCCCTTTTACCAATAAAAATTAACTAACATCCTTTTAGTTAATAGTAAAAATATTTTAACTTTTATTCTCATTTTATCTTTGCCCAGATATCACACTGGATCCCTAGCATTTGGATCTTTAATTCTTGCAGTAGTTCAAATGTTCAGATTAATCCTAGAATACTTGGACAAACGTCTTAAACGTAAGATTCCAGAATTCATCTTTTCTCAGACTTCCTGACTTCTGTGAATAGAATAGATTGGGTCAGGGGGTTGGGGGGGACATAATGACTGTAACTTGGACACAGTAATAAGGATGGATGTGGTCAGATTGGGGAGATGTTTGGAAGGAAAAGCCAATAGGACTTGAGGGATGGAATATGGTGGGGGGTGGGGTGGGGAGCAATGGTAAAATAAGAGTAAAAATGTGTGATGCTATTTACTAAGATATGGAAACCAGTAGAAACAAATTTCAAAGAAGAGATTTAAAACTGTGTTTTTGACTTGTTAATATTGAGAAGCATGGTGGAGATGTCAGGCAGTTCCAAGTCTAGAGCTCAGGACAGGTCAGGCTTAAAATATAAATGTGGCCATTGGCATAAATCTTCATACTTAACACATACAGTTTACAAACACATAAACTCTGCTTGGGTTGTACTTTAAAATATTTTATTATTAATTATCAAAATAATCTTGAAACAGAGCAACCAAGTTGGAACACTCACATTTCCTGATTTCAAAACTTAATACAAAGCTACAGTAATCAAAACAGTGTGGCACTGGTATAAGGACAGACATATAGACCTGGAAAAGAACAGACAGCCCTAAAATAAATGCTTACATATAAGACTATTCAGAGGGGGAAGGAGAGTTTTTTTCAGCTAATGTTACTAGGAAAACTGGATATCTACATTCAAAAGAATGAAGTTGGACCCTTACTTTACACCATATACATAAATTAATTCAAAATGGATCAAAGACTTAAACATAAAAGCTAAGACTATAAAAGCCTTAGAAGAAAGCATAGGAAGAAATCTTCTTGACATTGGATTTAATGATGGTTTCATTATTTCAATGATCATTTTAATGATGATATGACACCAAAAATACAGGTAACAAAAAAGAAAAACATAAATTAGAATTCATCAAAAAAAAAAAAGTCTGTGCATCAAAGGACACTATCAAGAGAGTGAAAAGACAACCCACAGAATGGGAGGAGATATTTGCAAGTCATATATCAGATAAGCAACTAATATTTAGAATATATAAATAACTCCTACAACTCAACAATAAACAAACAACCTATTTCAACATGGACAAAGGATTTTTTAAATTAAGTAAATTTTTTCAGCTTTATTGAGGTATAATTGACAAATAAAATTGTAATATTTTTAAAGTGTACAACATGATGATTTAATACACATATACATTGTGAAAGGATTCCCACATTTAAGGTGGGACACACCTGTCCACCTCATATACTTCCTTTTTTTTTTCCTTTTTTGGTGTGAATGCTTAAGTTCTACTCTCTTAGCAAATTTCAATTATACAATACAGTATACTCAACTATACTCACCATGTTCTACATTAGATCCTAATACCTTAGTCATCTTATAACTGAAAGTTTGTACCCTTTTACCAGCCTCTCCCAATTTCTCCCACTCCCAGCATATGGCAACCACCATTCTATTCTATTTACAGGCATTTAACATTTTTTCCCTACGTATAAGCAATACCATGCATATTTGTTTTTGTGTGGCTTATTTCACTTAGCATAATGCCCTTCAGGTTCATCCATGTTACTGCAAAAGCAGGATATCTTTCTTTTTAAGGCTGAATAATATTCCATTTTGTATATATAACGTAATTTATCCATTGATCCATTTAATGACACTTGTTTCCATACATTAGATACTGTAAATAATGCTGCAGTGAACATTGGAGTACAAATATCTCTTCAAGATAGTGATTTTGTTTCCTCCAATTACATATACAGAATTAGAATCACTGGATCATATAGTAGTTCTATTTTTAATTTCTTGAGTACTGTTTTAATTTCCGTACTGTTTTCCACAATGGAGTAATCAATTCACATTCCTACCAACAGTGTACAAGGGTTCCCTTTTCTTTTCATCCTTACCAACACTTGTTATCTCTTGTCTTTTTGATAAGAGATATCCTAACAGGTATGAGGTGATATCTCACTGAGGTTTCAATTTGCATATCTCTGATAACAATGTTGAGCACTTTTCATGCACCTATTGGCCATTTTTATGTCTTCTTTGAAACAATGTCTATTCAGGTTCTTTGCCCATTTTTTATTGGGTTATTTGTGTGTTTTTTGCTGTTGAGTTCTATAAATTCCTTGTATATTTTGGATATTAACTCCTTATTACATATGTGGTTTGCAAATATTTTCTCCCATTCAGTAGGTCGCTTTTTCATTTGTTGATGGTTTCCTTTGCTGTGCAGAAGCTTTTTAGTTTGATGTAGTCTCACTTGTTTATTTTTGCTTTTGTTGCCTTTGCTTTTGGTGTGAAATCCAAAAAATAATTGCCAAGACCAATGTCAAGGAGCTTACAACTATAAAATCTTCTAGGTTTCAGGTTTTACTTTCAAGTCTTTAATCCATTTTGAGTTGATTATTGTGTATGGTGTAAGATAAAGGTCCAATTTCACTCTTTTGCATGTAGATGTCTAGTTTTCCCAGCACCATTTATTAAAGAGAATATCCTTTCCCCATTATATATTCTTGACTCCGTTGTCAAGAATTAATTAACCATATTGCATGGGTTATTTCTGGGCTCTCTATTCTCTTCCATTCATCTATGTGTCTATTTTCATACTGATACCATACTGTTTTATTACTATAGCTTTGTGATTGAGTTTGAAATCAGGAAGTGTAATGCCTTTAGCTTTGTTATTCTTTCTTGATTGCTTTGGTTATTTGGCCCTTTTGTGGTTTCATGCAAATTTTAGGATTTTTTTTTTTTATTTCTGTGAAAAATGGCATTGAAATTTTGATAGGGATTGCATGAAATTTGTAGATCACTTTGGGTAGTACAAACATTTTAACAATATTAATTCTTCCAATTCATGAACATGGAATATTTGCCACTTATTTGTTTCTTCAATTTCTTTTGTCTACAGCTCACAGTTTCCAATGCATAAATATTGGGTTGGCGAAAAAGTTCATTTCGGTTTTTCCATAACATGGCAAAACCAGAACAAACTCTTGGTCAACCCAATAATTCTCCTCCTCATTTAAATTTATTCCTAGGTATTTTATTGTTTTCATGCAATTGTAAATGAAATTTTACTCTTGATTTCTCTTTCCAATAGTTAGTTGTTGGTGTATAGAAAGGCAACTGATTTTTGTATATTGATTTTATTTCCTGAAACTTTACTGATTTCGTGTATTAGCTTAAATATTTTTTTGGTGGACACTATAGGGTTTTCTATATATAATATCATGTGATCTGCAAATAGAGACAGTCTTACTTCTTGCTTTCTGATTTGGATACCTTTTATTTCTTTTACTTGTCTAATTGCTCTGGCTAGGACTTCTAGGTACCAAATTGAAAAAAAGTGGCAAAAAAAAAAAAAAAAAGAAAAGAAAGAGAAAAGAAAAAAGTGGCAAGAGTAGGCATCCTTGTGTTGTTCCTAATCTTAGAGGAAAAGCTTTTGGCTTTTCACCAATGAGTATGATGTTAGCTGTGGGCTTGTCACATATGGTCTTGATTACGTTGAGGCCTTCTGTAACCAGTTTATTGAGAGTTTTTATTACTAAAGGAGGTTGAATTTTGTCAAGTAATTTTTCTGCATCTATTGAGATAATCATGATTTCCTCCTTCATTTTGTTAATGTGGAGCATCACATTTATTGATTTGCATATCTTAAATCATACTTGCATCCCTGGAATAAATCCTACTTCATCTTGGTATATGATTCTTTTAATCTAGTATTGAATTCAATTTGCTAATATTTTGCTGAGGATTTTTGCATTTATGTTCATCAAGGATATTGGCCTGTAATTTTCTTTTCTTGCAGTGGCCTTGTCTGGCTTTGGTATCAGGGTCATGCTGGCCTCATAAAATGTGTTTGGAAATGTTCTCTCCATTTCTATTATTTGAAAGAGTTTGAGAAGAATTTGTATTAATTCTTCTTCAAATGTTTGGTACAATTTCACAAGTGAAGCCATTTGATCCTGGACTTTTCTTCATTGGGAGGTTTTTGATTACTGATTCAAAATCTTTACTAGTAATTGATCTGTTCAGATTTTCTATTTCTTCATGATTCAGTTTGGTAGGTTCTATGTTTCTAGGAATTCATCCATTTCTTCTAGGTAGTCCCATTTGTTGGTGTAAGATTGTTCCTAGCATCTCTTATGATCCTTCATATTTGTGTGGTATCAGTTGTAATGTCCCCTCTTTCATTTCTGAATTTAAGTCTTCTCTCCTTTTCTCTTAGTTAGTCTAGTGAAAGGTTTGTCAATTTTATGTTTCAAAAAAACAGCTGGTAGTTTCACTTACCTTTCCTATTTTTAAGTCTCTATTTCATTTATTTCCACTCTGATCTTTACTATTTCCATCCTTCTATTATCTTTGTACATAGTTTCTTCTTTTTTTTTTTTTTCTTTCTAATTCCTTGAGGTGAAAAGTTAGGTTGTTTGAGATCTTTCTTTCTTCTTAACTTAGATGTTTATTGCTATGGACTTCCCTCTTAGGACTGCTTTGCTACATTCCATACATTTTGGTATGTTGTGTTTGCATTTTCTTTAGTCTCAAGGTACTCTTTGATTTCCCTTTTGATTTATACTTTGACCTGTTGGTTGTTCAGTAGCATGTTGTTTAATCTCCAGATGTTGAATTTTCCAGTTTTCTTCTTGTAATTGATATCTAGTTTCATACCACTGTGTTTGGAAAAGATGCTTGACATTATTTCACACTTCTTACATTTATTAAACTTGTTTTGTGACCTAACATATGATCTATCCTGGAGAATGTCCCATGTGTACTTGAGAAGAATGTGTACTCTGCTGTGGTTGGATGGAATGTACTGTAAATGTCTGTTAAGTCCTTCTAGTCTAATGTGTAGTTAAGTCCAGTGCTTTTCTGTCTGGATGATCTATCCATTGTTGAAAGTGAAATTTTGAAATTCCCTACTATTATTATATTGCTATTTATTTCTTCCTTCATATCTGTTTATATTTGCTTTATATATTTAGGTGCTCCAATATTGGGTGCATAAATATTTATAATTTTTATATCCCCTTGATAAATAGACACTTTTTTCATTGTATAATGACCTTTGTGTATTGTTTCAGCTTTTGGCTTAAAGTCTATTTTGACTAATATAAGCATAGGTACACCTGATTTCTTTTGGTTTCCATTTGCCTGCAAAATCTTTTTCTAATCCTTTACTTTCAGTCTAAGTATGTCTTTAAAGGTGAAGTGAGACTCTTATAGGTAGCATATATTTGAGTCTTTTTTTTTAAATTTCTTTTAGTCCCTCTATATCTTTTGATTGGAGAATTTAGTCCATTTACAATTAATTGTAATTATTGATAGCTATGGACTTACTGTTTCTATCTTGTTAACTATTTTCTGGCTGTTTTATAGTTTTTGTTTCTCTCTTCCTCTCTTCCTTTGTGATTTGATGATTTTCTGTAGTGGTATGTTTTGATTCCTTTCTTGTATCTACTATGGTTTTTGCTTTGTGGTTATCATGAGGCTTACATAAAATATTTTATACTTATAACAATGTGTTTTAAGCTGATAACAACTTAACTACAAATGCATACAAAAGCTCTATGTTTTATACTCACACACACATTTTATACTACAATGTGGTTTTTTTTTTTGCGGTACGCGGGCCTCTCACTGTTGTGGCCTCTCCCGTTGTGGAGCACAGCCTCCGGACGTGCAGGCTCAGCAGCCATGGCTCACAGGCCTAGCCGCTCTGCAGCATGCAGGATCTTCCCGGACCGGGGCACGAACCTGTGTCCCCTGCATCGGCAGGTGGACTCTCAACCACTGCGCCACCAGAGAAGCCCACTACAATGTTTTTGATATCACAGTTTACATCTTTTTATATTGTGTATCCATTAACAAGTTATGTAATTATAGTTCTTTTTAATACTTTGTCTTTAACCTTTATACTATAGTTCTAAGTTATTTACCTACCACCATTACAATTTTAGAGTATTTTGAATTTAAGTATATATTTACCTTTACTGTGAGTTTTATACTTTCATATATTTTTATGTTACTAATAAGCATCCTTTTGTTTCAGCTTAAAGATATCCCTTTAACATTTCTTGTAAGGCTGCTCTACTGGTGATAAACTTTTAGCTTCTGTTTGTCTAGAAAACTTTTACCTCTCCTTCAATTCTGAAGGACAACTTTGCCACATAGATAGAGTTTCTTGGTCAGCAGATTTTTCTTTCAACACTTTTAACATATCATTCTACCTCATTCTGGCATGCAAATTTTCTGCTGAAAAATATGCTTATAGTATTATGGGGATTCCCTTGTATATAAGAAGTTGCTTTTCTCCTGCTGCATTTACCCACCTTTTAACTTTTGAAAATTAATTTTATGTGAGTCAGTATGGATCTCTTTACATTGATATTCTTTGAGCTTTCTGGATCTGGATGTCTCTTTGATTTTCCAGGTTAGGGAAGTTTTCAATCATTATTTCTTTGAATATATTTTCAGCCCCTTTCTCTTTCTTCTCCTGGGACCTCTGTAACATGTAAAAAGTACATTCTTTTTAATTTTTCTTCCTCTAATTGGATGAATCCCACTGCCTTGTCTTTGAATTCATCAATCCTTTCTTTCTTTCTTTTTGAATTTTCTTTTATTTATTTTTTTATACAGCAGGATCTTATTAGTTATCCATTTTATACATATTAGTGTATATATGTCAATCCCAATCTCCCAATTCATCACACCACTACCCGCCCCCCCACCACTTTCCTCACGTAGTGTCCATACGTTTGTTCTTTACATCTGTCTTAATTTCTGCCCTGCAAACTGGTTCATCTGTACCATTTTTCTAGGTTCCACATACATGCATTAACATACGATATTTGTTTTTCTCTTTCTGACTTACTTCACTCTGTATGACAGTCTATATCCATCCATGTCTCTAGAAATGACCCAATTTCGTATCTTTTTATGGCTGAGTAATATTCCATTGTATACATATACCACATCTTCTTTATCCATTCATCTGTCGATGGACACCTAGGTTGCTTCCATGTCCTGGCTATTGTAAATAGTGCTGCAATGAACATTGGGATGCATGTGTCTTTTTGAATTATGGTTTTCTCTGGGTATATGCCCAGTAGTGGGATTGCTGGGTCATATGGTAATTCTGTTTTTAGTTTTTTAAGGAACCTCCATACTGTTCTCCATAGTGGCTGTGTCAATTTACATTCCCACCAACAGTGCAAGAGGGTTCCCTTTTCTCCACACCCTCTCCAGCATTTGTTTTTGTAGATTTTCAGATGATGCCCATTCTCACTGGTGTGAGGTGATACCCCACTGTAGTTTTGATTTGCATTTCTCTAATAATTAGTGATGTTGAGCAGCTTTTCATGTGCTTCCTGGCCAGCTGTATGTCTTCTTTGGAGAAATGTCTATTTAGGTCTTCTGCCCATTTTTGGATTGGGTTGTTTGTTTTTTTAATATTGAGATGCATGAGCTCTTTATATATTTTGGAGATTAATCCTTTGTCCATTGATTCGTTTGCAAATACTTTCTCCCATTCTGAGGATTGTCTTTCCACCTTGTTTGTAGTTTCCTTTGCTGTGCAAAAGCTTTTTAAGTTTCCTTAGGTCCTATTTGTTTTTTTGTTTATATTTCCATTACTCTAGGAGGTGGATCAAAAAAGATCTTGCTGTGATTTATGTCAAAGAGTGTTCTTCCTATGTTTTCCTCTAAGAATTTTATAGTGTCTGGTTTTACATTTAGGTCCCTAATCCATTTTGAGTTTATTTTTGTGTATGGTGTTAGGGAGTGTTCTAATTTCATTCTTTTACATGCAGCTGTCCAGTTTTCCTAGCACCACTTATTGAAGAGACTGTCTTTTCTCCATTGTATATCCTTGCCTCCTTTGTCATAGATTAGTTGACCATAGGTGCGTGGGTTTATCTCTGGGTTTTCTATCCTGTTCCATTGATCTATATTTCTGTTTTTGTGCCAGTACCATATTGTCTTGATTACTGTAACTTTGTAGTATAGTCTGAAGTCAGGGAGTCTGATTGCTCCAGCTCTGTTCTTTTCCCTCAAGACAGCTTTGGCTATTTGGGATCTTTTGTGTCTCCATAAAGATTTTAAGATTTTTTGTTCTAGTTCTGTAAAAAATGCCATTGGTAATTTGATAGGGATTGCATTGAATCTGTAGATTGCTTTGGGTAGTAGAGTCATTTTGACAATATTGATTCTTTCAATCCAAGAAAATGGTATATCTCTCCATCTGTTTGTATCATCTTTAATTTCTTTCATCATTGTTTTATAGTTTTCTGCATACAGGACTTTTGTCTCCCTAGGTAGGTTTATTCCTAGGTATTTTATTCTTTTTGTTGCAATGGTAAATGGGAGTGTTTCCTTAATTTCTCTTTCAGATTTTTTATCATTAGTTTATAGGAATGCAAGAGATTTCTGTGCATTAATTTTGTATCCTGCAACTTTACCAAATTCATTGATTAACTCTAGTAGTTTTCTGGTGGCATCTTTAGGATTCTCTATGTATAGTATCATGTCATCTGCAAACAGTGACAGTTTTACTTCTTCTTTTCCAATTTGTATTCCTTTTATTTCTTTTTCTTCTCTGATTGCCATGGCTAGGACTTCCAAAACTATGTTGGAATAATAGTGGTGAGATTGGACATCCTTGTCGTGTTTCTGATCTTAGAGAAAATGCTTTCAGTTTTTCACTATTGAGAATGATGTTTGCTGTGGATTTGTCATATATGGCCTTTATTATGTTGAGGTAGGTTCCCTCTATGCCCACTTTCTGGAGCGTTTTTATCATAAATGGGTGTTGAATTTTGTCAAAAGCTTTTTCTGCATCTATTGAGATGATCATATGGTTTTTCTTCTTCAATTTGTTAATATGGTGTATCACATTGATTGGTTTGCATATACAGAAGAATCCTTGCCTCCCTGGGATAAATCCCACTTGATCATGGTGTATGATCCTTTTAATGTGTTGTTGGATTCTGTTTGCTAGTATTCTGTTGAGGATTTTTGCATCTATATTCATCAGTGATATTGGTCTGTAATTTTCTTTTTTGTATTATCTTTTTGTGGTTTTGGTATCAGGGTGATGGTGGCGTCATAGAATGGGTTTGGGAGTATTCCTTTCTCTGCAGTTTTTTGGAAGAGTTTGAGAAAGATGGGTGTTAGCTCGTCTCTAAATGTTTGATAGAATTCACCTGTGAAGCCATCTGGTCCTAGACTTTTGTTTGTTGGAAGATCTTTAATCACAGTTTCAATTTCATTACTTGAGATTGGTCTGTTCATATTTTGTATTTCTTCCTGGTTTAGTCTTGTAAGGTTATACCTTTCTAAGGATTTGTCCATTTCTTCCAGGTTGTCCATTTTATTGGCATAGAGTTGCTTGTAGTAGTCTCTTAGGGTGCTTTGTATTACTGCAGTGTCTGTTGTAACTTCTCCTTTTTCATTTCTAATTTTATTGATTTGAGTCCTTTCCCTCCTTTCCTTGATGAGTCTGGCTAATGGTTTATCAGTTTTGTTTATCTTCTCAAAGAACCAGCTTTTAGTTTTATTGATCTTTGCTATTGTTTTCTTTGTTTCTATTTAATTTATTTCTGCTCTGATCTTGATGATTTCTTTCCTTCTTCTAACTTTGGGTGTTGTTTGTTCTTCTTTCTCTACTTCCTTTAGGTGTAAGGTTAGATTGTTTACTTGAGATGTTTGTTGTTTCTTGAAGTAGGATTGTATTGCTATAAACTTCCCTCTTACAACTGCTCTTGCTGCATCCCATAGGTTTTGGATCATCGTGTTTTCATCGTCATTTGTCTCTAGGTATTTTTTGATCTCCTCTTTGATTTCTTCAGTGATCTCTTGGTTATTTAGTGATGTATTGTTTAGCCTCCATGTGTTTATGTTTTTTACGTTATGTTCCCTGTAATTGATTTCTTATCTCATAGCATTGTGGTCAGAAAAGATGCTTGATATGATTTCAATTTTCTTAAATTTACTGAGGCTTGATTTGTGACCCAAGATGTGATCTATCCTGGAGAATGTTCCATGCACACTTGAGAAGAAAGTGTAATCTGCTTTTTTGGATGGAATGTCCTATAGATATCATTTAAATCTATCTGGTCTATTGTGTCATTTAAAGCTTGTGTTTCCTTATTAATTTTCTGTTTGGATGATCTGTCCATTGGTGTAAGTGAAGTGTTAAAGTCCCCCACTATTATTGTGTTACTGTCGATTTCCTTTTTTAGAACTGTTAGCAGTTGCCTTATGTATGGAGGTGCTCCTATGTTGGGTGCATATATATTTATAATTGTTATTTCTTCTTCTTGGATTGATCCCTTGATCATTATGTTATGTCCTTCCTTGTCTCTTGTAACATTCTTTATTTTAAAGTCCATTTTATCTGATATGAGTATTGCTACTCCAGCTTTCTTTTGATTTCCATTTGCATGGAATATATTTTTCCATCCCCTCATTTTCAGTCTTTATGTGTCCCTAGGTCTGAATTGGGTCTCTTGTAGACAGCATATATATGGGTCTTGATTTGGATCCATTCAGCCAGCCTGTGTCTTTTGGTTGGAGCATTTAATCCATTCACCTTTAAGGTAGTTATTGATATGTATGTTCCTATTACCATTTTCTTAATTGTTTCGTGTTTGTTTTTGTAGGTCCTTTTCTTTTCTTGTGTTTCCCACTTTGAGAAGTTCCTTTAGCATTTGTTGTAGAGCTGGTTTGGTGGTGCTGAATTCTGTTAGCTTTTGCTTGTCTGTAAAGCTTTTGATTTCTCCATCGAATCTGAATGAGGTCCTTGCTGGGTAGAGTAATCTTGGTTGTAGGTTCTTCCCTTTCATCACTTTAAATATGTCATGCCACTCCCTTCTGGCTTGTAGAGTTTCTGCTAGAAATAAGCTGTTAACCTTATGGGAGTTCCCTTGTATGTTATTTGTCATTTTTCCCTTGCTGCTTTCAATAATTTTTCTTTGTCTTTAATTTTTGCCAGTTGGATTACTATGTGTCTTGGCATGTTTCTCCTTGGGTTTATCTTGTATGGGTCTCTCTGCACTTCCTGGACTTGGGTGGCTATTTCCTTTCCCATGTTAGGGAAGTTTTTGACTATCATCTCTTCAAATATTTTCTCGGGTCCTTTCTCTCTTCTCTTTCTGGGACCCCTATAATGCGAATGTTGTTGCGTTTAATGTTGTCCCAGAGGTCTCTTAGGCTGTCTTCATTTCTTTTCATTCTTTTTTCTTTATTGTGTTCTGCAGCAGTGAATTCCAGCATTCTGTCTTCCAGGTCACTTACCCATTCTTCTGCCTCAGTTATTCTGCTATTGATTCCTTCTAGTGTAGTTTTCATTTCAGTTATTGTATTGTTCATCTCTATTTGTTTGTTCTTTAATTCTTCTAGGTCTTTGTTAAACATTTCTTGCATCTTCTCGATCTTTGCCTCCAGTCTTTTTCCAGTGTCCTGGATCATCTTCACTCTCATTATTCTGAATTCTTTTTCTGGAAGATTGCCTATCTCCACTTCATTTAGTTGTTTTTCTGGGGTTTTATCTTGTTCCTTCATCTGATACATAGTCCTCTGCCTTTTCATCTTATCTTTCTGTGGATGTGGTTTTTGTTCCACAGGCTGCAGGATTGTAGTTCTTCTTGCTTCTGCTGTCTGCCCTCTGGTGGATGAGACTATCTAATATGCTTGTGCAAGTTTCTTGATGGGAGGGACTGGTGGTGGGTAGAGCTGGCTGTTGCTCTGGTGGGCAGAGCTCAGTAAAACTTTAATCCGCTTGTCTGCTGATGGGTGGGGCTGGGTTCCCCCCGTTGGTTGTTTGGCCTGAGGTGACCCAACACTGGAGCCTACCCATGCTCTTTGGTGGGGCTAATGGCGGACTCTGCGAGGGCTCACACCAAGAGGTACTTCCCAGAACTTCTGCTGCCAGTGTCCTTTTCCCCACAGTGAGCCACAGTCACCTTCCACCTCTGCAGGAGACCCTCCAGCGCTAGCAGGTAGGTCTGGTTCAGTCTCCTATGGGGTCACTGCTCCTTCCCCTGGGTCCCGATGCACACACTACTTTGTGTGTGCCCTCCAAGAGTGGAGTCTCTGTTTCCCCCATCCTGTCAAAGTCCTGCAGTCAAATCCTGCTAGCCTTCAAAGTCTGATTCTCTAGGAATTCCTCCTCCCACTGCCAGACCCCAGGTTGGGAAGCCTGACGTGGGGCTCAGAACCTTCACTCCAGTGGGTGGACTTCTGTGGTATAAGTGTTCTCCAGTTTGTGAGTCACCCACCCATCAGTTATGGGATTTGATTTCATTGTGATTGTGCCCCTCCTACCGTCTCACTGTGGCTTCTCCTTTTTCTTTGGATGTGGGGTATCTTTTTTGGTGAGTTCCACCAGTGTCTTCCTGTCAATGCTTGTTCAGCAGTTAGTTGTGATTCTGGTGCTCTCGCAAGAGGGAGTCCATCAATCCTCTTTCACTAGATCTAATCTGCTATGAATCCCCTTATTGAATTTTTCAGTTCAATTGTATTCTTCAGCTCTATAAATTCTGTTTGATTTTTTTTTTGGATATCTTCTATCTCTTAATTGAATTCTCATTTTGTTCATGCATTTCTCCTTGACCATGGTGAGCATCTTTATGACCATTATTTTGAATTCTTTACTAGTTAAATCACTTATCTCTGTTTCAGAAATATCAGTTTCTGGAAATATATTTTGTTTTTTTTATTTGGAAAGTATTCCCTTGTTTCTCCTTCTCTTTTTTTTTCTTGACTCTCTGTATTGCTTTCTGTGCATTAGATAAAACAGCCATCTTTCCCAACTTGACAGAATAGTCTCATGTAGGAGATGAGCTTCATTAATCAGCCCAGCCGAACCTTCTGGTTCTCTCAAATCTTTGTGATTGTCCTAGCCACCATAGTTAGTTTAGTGGCTCTTAGTAATTGAAGGTGTACCTAGACCTGTCAGGGTCCCAAAGTGGAGGATCACAGTCAGAACCTAGATGCCAGTTGATTAGATGCTAAACCCTTAGGCAGCAGCTGGGAAAGTATGTAGATTATCCTTTCAGGGAGAAACTAGGAGGTGGCTTTTGCCTGCACCCTCTGCACTGAGCTAGGATGTATAGCCATGGTCGTGGTGGTGGTGGTAGGGCATTCCTTTACCATTTAAAAATGGATTCTTTGTTTTCTACAGTCCTGTGAGACTCATTTGTGCAAGCCCTATTAGAGCCACACAAAGGGGAGACCATGACTCGGGCAGCAGCTGCAGAAACTGGGGCACCACACAGGTGTATAAGCTCCTTCCAAAGAGATGTTGGTGACCTGCTCCCCTTGGGTCCATGGAGGACCACAGCTAGCTCCAAGAGTGTGCAAACTAGAAGCTGGAATTTTAGGCACAAGGTTGTAAAGTGCACAGTCAATCCCCTCCCAGGAAGAGACTGGAAAATGGGTGTTTTTGCCTGCTCCCTCTTTGCTAAGCCTGGGGGTATAGTGATTGCTAGCATATGTGCCCGTTAAGAACTGCTTCTTTGTTTTTTATAGTCCTGTAGAACTTGTAGAAAAAAGCCCCTTTGGCTATCAGAGCTAAGTGTTTTGAGGGGTCTGTCTCTTGGGTGGGAGCCTTAAAAGTTGGAATCCTTGATGTGCTGCCCAAACCCTTCACTCCTCAGGGAGAAGCTGAGAGTTGAGGGTATTGTCCTGATTGCATGGTGTTGTACCAGGGGTAGAGTTTATGGCGAGTGTGTTTCAGCCTTTCCTACCATTTCAACGTGGGATTTTCATAGTTGCCTGATGTGTAGGAGTCACTCAGCTTGTTTCCGGATTTCTCTCAGAGGAAATTGCTCCATGTGTAGCTGTACATTCAGTGCATCTGGGGGAGGAGGGAAGTTCAAGAGCCTCCTATGACACCATCTTTGTCCCTCCTGCAAAGGATTTCATATACATTGCTCTGAAGAACATATATAAATGGTAAATGAACACATGAAGAGATCTTCAATATTAATCAATAGGGAAATGCAAATCAAAACCATAGTGAGGTACCAATTCATACCCATTAGAATGTCTAGTATCAAAAAATGAAAAATAACAAATTTTTGTAGGGTGAGGATAAATTGGAACACCTGTGCATTGCTGGTGGGAATGCAAAATCACCACTGATTTGCCACTGTGGAAAACAGTATGGTGATTCCTTTAAAAGTCAAAAATTTGATTGCCATATGAGCCAGCAATTCCACTTCTACATATAATACTCAAAATAATTGAAAGCAGGGACTCAAACAAATACTTGCACACCAGTGTTCATAGGAGCATTATTTGCAATAGCCAGAAGGTAGAAACAACCCAAATTTCCATTAACAGATAAAAGAATAAGCAAAATGTGACATATACATACAATGAAATGTTATTCAGCTCTAAAAATAAATGTAATAATGAATCTTGACAATTGAATGCTAAGTGAAATAAGCAAGACACAAAAGGACAAATATTGTATGATTCTACTTATATGAGGTATCTAGAAGAGGCAAATTCATACAGACAGAAGTATGACAGAGGTTACCAGGGACTGGGAGAAAGGGAGAATGAGGAGTTATTGTTTAATGGGTACAGAGTTTCTATATGAGATGATGAAAAGTTCTGGAAATTGATAGTGATGGTAATTTCACAAAATCGTGAATGTACGAAATGCTACTGAATTGTACACTTAAAAATGGTTAAAATGGTAAATCTTATGTATATTTCACTGCAATTAAAAAAGTTTTAAAGCACACTTAAAATTTTACTATATTTTTTTGATTCCTAGAGTTTGCAAATCATTAATAGGTTTAAATATCTCCTTCTCATAGAGGCCCAGAACAACATTTCTAAATTCCTAAAATGCTGCCTGAGATGCTGTTTCTGGTGTTTAGAAAAAGCAGTAAAGTTTTTGAACAGAAATGCCTATGTTATGGTAAGTAGCTTATTTTTATTTACTAAACTGCTTCTTTGCAAACCCAAACCCCATGTCTACATTTCCATCTCTAAAGCACTTGTGCATCAAGCAGTTGAATTTATCACCATGTTGTTATAAGAATTTGTGAATCCAATGCATCATTCAGGGCTATGTTTTCCTAGTTGAGACAGTAACTTAACTGTAGTTCATTATTACCTTCAATACCTTTTCGGAGAGGGAAAATACTATTTACCTTAGAAGTATAAAAATGTGCTAGATTGAAAATGATTTTGTTTGTATTTGACATAGTTTAGTGGGAGGAAAGCTTACCTAGTCTATGTTTCACTGTGAAAAGAAAATATTCTTCTAATTCTGGGATTTACATATTTTTAAGGAAGGGTCTATTTCTTTTTATGATTCTTATTTTGAAATGTGTGGGAACTGATAATGCATAGCTGAATTTGTTACTTATTTCCTATGGGAATATGGAGGCTTCTAAAGAGATTTCTTTTTAAATAGGGGATCCAAAAATATTATTCTAAAATTTAGCAGCTACAACCTTATAACACTTGCATATTATCACAGTGATATAGGGTCTGCATGGGTGATTCAAATAGTTATGGACATTCAAAGAGTCATTAATATACCTCCAGTGAGAATATTGTATTGAGCCTTTTAATCAATAAAGCAAGTGTATTAGAAGGCACTGGGTTTCCTGAGAGTAGTTTTTAATGTGAACGCTACAACATTTAACCCATTCAGCAACAAACCATAGCCAAAACACTTCAAAGACAGAAGCTGTGTCCTGGGATTTGAGACGAAGACCTACCGGTTTGAAGCTGTCTAATCCCCATGGAGTTAAGGGCAACTAGCAACCAAAACATACCTTATTGTCAATGACTCTGAGAGTTGTGCAGAGTTGAGGACACACACTGCCCAAGCCTCCCATGAACCCAACTGTTGGAAAAAGGAATGAGAATAACTGTGTGGGTGACAGAATTAATTCATGTTCCTGTCACTGGATTGTCTGTTGGTCTTGTTAAATTACGTTACTGACTCCAGAATAATATCAACTGTCTTCCTCAGATTGCAATATATGGCAAAAACTTCTGCAGGTCAGCGAGAGATGCTTTCAATCTGCTGATGAGAAATATTTTAAAGTAAGTAATCAGGTTGAGCATGGCAGTAGATGATTTGGTGAAGCTTTAGCATCCATACTTCACATGTTGGTGGTCTTATTAGACATGAATCTTATCTTTTATTTTAATAGATTTAAATCTTCACCTTCACACCATTAATTTCTTCATATGTTTTAGAATTATTGCTCCCATCATCCACCTATGCCTTTATACCCACTGGCACTTATTCATTTTTAGTATCCCCTATGCTCAAGAAATTCCCCACATGAACATTATCATCATGTTTCTGACTATTCCCCCCTCCCAAAATTGACAGAGTCTGAGTGAACAAAATCAGAGAACCAGTGCAGCCATCCTCAGGATTCAGGGTATCCATAGTCCTCGAATTAGAGAGAGAAATGCTGACACCACCAATAGCACCTGACAGCCTTACAATGCCATCTTCTGTTTACTCCATTATAAATAAGTCAGAAAATCATGCCTGGGTTCTAACTTCATTTCTTGCATTTAACAAAGGCCAAATAAAATTTCAGCAAAGACACATCAAAATGAACTCATGAATTATTTACTCTCATAAATTTCTGATAACAAATATAATTTAAACACAAAATTATACTTTCTTTTTTCTGATTCTCAGAGTTGCAGTTATGGATAGAGTGACAGACTTTGTACTAATCCTGGGGAAGATTCTAGTTGCTGGGTGTATAGGTAAGTAGTAGTATTAGTAATAGTAGTAGTAGTAGTAATAAGTTTAACATGTGCTTAGAAAAACTTCTTTACTACAAAAAGCTATGTTCCTTTGCAAATGCACAATATACATGTTCTGCCTTTTCACTCTAGGTGTCCTGGCCTTTCTACTCTTCACAGAAAGACTCCCAATGATTATTGTAGGACCAACATCTTTAAATTACTACTGGGTACCTTTGCTGGTAAGAGCTGATGTCTTAGTAAGTTTGGGCTGCTACAACAAAAATACCATAGACTGGGTGGCTTAAACAACAGGGATTTATTCCGCACAGTTCTGAAGACTGAGAAGTCCGAGATCAAGGTGCCCACAGATTCAGTTCCTGGTGAGAGCTTTCTTCCTAATTTGCAAAGGGACACTTTCTTGCAGTATCCTAACATGGTCGAGAGAGATTTCATCTCTCCTGTCTTCTCTTATAAGCGCACTAATCACATTCACAAGGGCTCCTTCATTGTGACTTCATTACTTCCTGAAGGCCCCACCTCCAGATGCCATCACTTTGGGGATTAGGTTTCAACATATGAATTTTGAGGGGACACAATTCATTCTATAGCGTCTGGGTAACATTGACTCTGATTTATGAGAAATGGCAAAATAAAAAACCAAAAAGGAATAGGAGAAATAATGATAGCTAACATGATTGGTCTTACTTTGAGGCCAAGCCTCATTCTGCTTTAGAGCTGGGGTCCCTTGGAAGCAACCCCTGAGACAGAGGATTGCATGCAGAAGGCTTATTATGAAGTGCTCTCCTGAGATACACTTGAAAGGAAGTGAGGAGGACAGGCCCAGGCAAAAGAAGAAGCTGACCCATGCGGCAATTATAGCTGAAGCCTCAGACATAATTACAGGAAATTCTGACAAAGGGACTAGGCCTCTGTATGCTGCATCAGGCAACCGTTGGCCAGGGGTTGCCCTCTGAATGATGGTGTAACCTTGGGTGAGGCAGTTCCCTGCAAGAGCAATTCCTAGTGAGCAAAACAGCTGAGTCATCAGCAGTCTACATACATTCCCAACAACTAGGGGATAGATGTGGCATCTGGAGAGGACCTGGGGGGAGCCCTGCGAGATCTATTACAGTATATTAACTCACTCAATCCATGTGTCATAAATACCATTATTACTCACATTCTCCCTTTCCCCACCAACAATCTTATGTAGGAAGCCCAGAGATGTTAGGTGACTTGTCGAGTGAGTGCCTGAGCTGTGATTAAACCTAGGCAGTGTATGCTCTTAACTCCTATGCTTTACTGCCTCAGTGTGCAGGATCCTAAATCTGGGATGTTTTTGGTAGGCACTGGGGATAGTGATAAGAAAATTGGCAGGTAAACTAGTACATTTTGTTTAAATCCCAGTACAAAGGCACTCAAAAACTTTATCATTGAATTTTGTACATTCCTATATTGAAATCTTTTCCAACACAGAGTATCTCAAAGCGTCCTCATCATGATTTTATTTAAAACTGCATTATTGTTCTTTTGGACAAGTTAATGGCATCTTCATTCTCTTCTTTGCTCATTTACAGACAGTCATGATTGGATCTTACCTAATTGCACATGGATTCTTCAGCGTCTATGCAATGTGTATTGAAACAATTTTCATCTGCTTCTGTAAGTTTTCAGTATATGTGTTTTCCCCCTCTGGTGGATAACCAAAAGATGAAAAGGTTAAGACCCAGTCTTTTAGCTGGCTTGTGGATTTGCTATGACCTGGCTGAAACTGCAAAACAGTTTATTTGGAAAGAGACATTGTCTAGTAGATGCTTTGTAAACGTTAAAGCCTCAGAGATGGAGTTTGCAAAGCACTGGAGGGTCAGGCATCATGGCACGGTGTTAGCATGAAATTATTTTAATTTCTTAATGTTTTCAAATTTATAATAATGATTGGCTTCTGTTGTGCTTTATTAACAACCGAAGACATAACTGGGCTTTGAGGCTGGGCTTTGGGGACTCTGAGGACAGCCTTTATACCTTCTGATAAAGCCAAGCTGGCAATGGTTTCAAAGACACATAGGGCCAATTCACACTGGGTAACACGATGACAAATAGATAGGATTCATAGAGAGGCATGTTTAGGAAATGGCTAGATCAACTCTGACGCATAGTGTTAAAATACTTCAATAGAGCTTTCATCACTGACTTCTTCACTGTGCTTCTATGTGGCATGTGCACCTCACGTATGCAGAATGAATATGTTTTCTATTAATACCTCATCTTTTTTTTTTTGCGGTACACGGGCCTCTCACTGTTGTAGCCTCTGCCGTTGTGGAGCACAGGCTCCAGACACGCAGGCTCAGCAGCCATGGCTCACGGGTCTAGCCGCTCCGCGGCATGTGGGATCTTCCCGGGCTGGGGCACGAACCCGTGTCCCCTGCATCAGCAGGCAGACTCTCAACCACTGCGCCACCAGGGAAGCCCCAACACCTCATCTTAAAAGCCCTGGAGAACCTAGTGCCCATCAGGAGCTTGATCTGTCCTTACCTTCAACCTAGATAACGTAGGGTCACAGGTGAAAGAACAGAACTTGTTAGCCCTACAACTAATACCCCCTGAGAGATTATTTCTCTGGCACATTGCTCTTAAGAGAAGCAGAGAAAACATTCTATGACAGGGCATTACTGAGTGATCTACTTGTATAAAATGAACAGTTTATTTTTTAGTGTAACTCACAGCACCAACTGCATGCTGGGGTCAGGAGAGGATATATATATATATCTCCCTAAAGCTACTAACTTTAGGGAGATATATTGAAGGAAAAAACCTTCTAGAAAATGGTTTGATTTTTTTTCTGAACATTTAACAAATCAATTTTCAATAACTGGACAAATTAATCAGGAGAACTTTGTGTACAAGTTAGCTCTTCCTCTGGCTATAAATGGAACTGGAATGTTTAATCTTTTCCTAGTGCTTCAGTGGTTTGTCAGGAAAAGCCATCTACAAAATACCACATGAACAAACTTCAGCTCAGGTATGAGGTGGAAGAAGGAGCATGGGAATAAGGTAGCTTAAGACACAGAAGAGACAGATCTTGAATGTTCAGAGGTCTCTCCTTTCATCTCAAATGCTAATCATGGGAATGAAACTGGGAGAGCCCACTGGGATCTTCCTGATTCTTGTAACTGAAAAGTTTTCTCAAAATGCATCCTGGGAAATGTTTAGAACCTATCAGTTTCCAATCTTTGGAAGCTTTGGCAAATCTTGTAGATTTTAATTTTGACAGTAGATTTTAAATTTGAGCACTAAGAAATGTTTTCCACTCATCTATATTACTAATTGCCAACTTCTTGAAAAGCAGGTATAATTTCAGCCTTATTTAACACATTGTGTATTGAATGTGAATAGTTTCTTTTTGGATGTTCTTGTCTTTGATAATAAAGAACAAGAGAAGCCAAATTGTATTTTTCTTCCCTCTGCAGCTGTTACTATGGGCAACATCTAACTTTGGAAAATTTTCTTCTTAAATGATACTCTAAGGCAAATTATGATTGTGTGGAACTGTACCTTTTTAAAAAATATATACCTCTTTATACCTATTTTCTTGACTGCCAGAAAACTGGTGATTTTAAAAATGCAAACCATTTGCAAACAAACACTTCATTTATAGAGACATAGCATCCTTTCAACATTACAAGGCGATGAGAATTCTGGTCCCAGGATGGGAAAAAAACAATAGTTGTAGATGATTATTTTCATTATTATGTGATTGATACCACAGTTCCTACCAATCCCTCAAAAGTAATAATGATATAAATATACAACATATGATATGTGATATAAGATATAGAAATATGATTAAGGAAAAAAGAACAAAAATGTTCAGCATCTATCATGTTCCCTTCTTAGCTTTTCATTTTGTATGTGGGGAAAGTCACTGTGAAATCTAATGTAAAAATCTAATAAACCAATAATCCAACCATTCCTAAGAGAGTATGATGAAAAATAACTTAGATTTATTCCATAAATCTGTGATTATGCTATATGGTTTTATATGATACTTCTTATCCTGTATTTCATAATAAATAAAGGCTAAAATAGCATAATATTTTTAATATACTAGTCAAAACAGTTTCAAGTTGCATTTATATATTTATTGAGATAGATATTATCAGCTGTGAATTATATGTATCTGCAGGAAATTTAATTCCATGCAAACTTCTCCTTGCTTCTCAGCATCATTCTCATGTTTGTCCCCAATCACCCAACAGATGTGTGCTCAGTGAATATCCATCATTTTATTATTAGCCTAAGCAAAGCAGGAATATAAACTCATGTATTACAGAAGTCAGCAAACACTGTATTAGCTTTTGAATATAATCTGAGGTAAACTACAAGGATTTAGGACAGGACACCATTTAGTTAAGTAGGATGAGAACTGAAGTAGGTGTCAAGAGACTGGGTCCTCACCTCATCCTGTTGCCCCAGAGCTTTCAATTTCAGGAGAATCATTTTACATCCCTGGGTCTCAGTTTCTTCATCTGTAACATGAGGGTGTGAATTACCATTAAAACAGACTTTGAACTCTGAAATTCAATTATTCTCTACATTTATCACACCATACTTTTTATTCAGCTTCATCTCAGAGGATGTGGCAATTTACCTCTCTGAAATGAACAGTCGTTAGAATTTAAAGATAACACATTTGAAAGGACATAAAAGATCTTATTAACCTTTAAACTATCAAAATAAACCTCTTTGGAGTGGGTGGGATTTAGGAAGTTTCAGTGCTTCCTGGCAGAGGTTGAAGCTTCTTACTTTGACCAGCATCAGCTACTTAACTGCACTAATTTGTCTTATATTTGACTTTCTAACACTGCTTTCTCTGATTTTTCCCTGTTCGACTCTCCAATTTATAAAAATGCATATAATTGTTCTGCTGCTGTTGCTGCTTTTGCCTGCTTTGGCTGCTGCATATACAGGTGAAGATCTGGAAAGAAATGATGGATCTACAGAAAAACCCTACTTCATAACCCCTACCCTGCACGGAATTCTGAACAAGAAGCAACTAGTTCCCCAGAAGCAGAAAGAGTAGAAAAGCTCCAAACAGTGCCATTCATTTTTAAGTAGAAGTTTTGTAAATTAGGTCATTTGTATTTGAAAATGATGCTTTTAAGTAATGTGAAATTTCAGTGCTTATTCCTAAAAAGCGAGAACTTGGTACCATCTGAGGTATCAGGCAATTGATGACAGTAGCCTCTGTGAACTAGGATACTTTATAGTGGTCCCAGCTGAAGAGCGAGGTGTAAATGTCACACATTTTTTTAAAGTCTATAGCTGAAAGTGTTTCCAAAACTTTTATAACTTGGCATGCTGTTTCCCATTGCAGCATTTTGATAGCCTTTCTTTTTATAAATGTATATTTGTAAAGGGTATTCAGGAAATTTTTGAAAGCACTATAAATGTGTAATCAATTAGCCATAAAAAGATTGATTTATAGTTAACCAGCATATGGTACTAAATTTGTAAATATGGTGCTATGGTTATATTTATACTGTTCAAGCTAGTGGACAACATTCTAAACTGTGATTAAACTTGTATTAATGGTTCCCTAGGAAGTATATTTCAGTAAGTGATTCGAGACCATAACAAACATATAGACGTTAATGTTATACAGGTTCCATAGGCTGCATTACTAGGTAAAACTTACTGTGGAACCTTCATAGGCCATTTTGTTTTAGTGAAATTATATCTATAGTGAAGTTGAATCTGAGTTCTGGAATGTCATTTCCAATAATATGAACCTCTGGCCACCATGAAAATATTCTGAGCAGAACTGAGATGGCCACATAACTCATGCCATTTGTCTGTAACCCAAATAGAGATAAATCCCTATTTTCCTATGCCCATCATATAGAAAATGGGTATGGATCTGTTTCAGAAGAGTGATTATATCTGTTATGAGTTTCTAGATTAAAGAGATGATGTGGATTTTTTCTATAAAAAGTTTAACTTTAGCTTAACTTTCGGTGAAGAAAGAGAAAAGATAAGAAAGACACTTCAGATTTTACCCTAAGGAAATATTAGCCCTTCATAGGTACCTCATCTTGTACCTTTACAAGAGGCATACTGTAGGTTAGGAAATCTCTTCCTGAAGGGTTTAGGAGGAGAGTTACTTTCATACTCCACCCTTGCTGGCCAGAGCAACAAACCAGGCTCTGGCGTAGCAAAGCATGAATCAGACACTCACGTACTTTGCCTATCCATCTCCTATGTGCAAGTGCATATGACATGGCAAACAGTGTAACAATGTACCCCAAAAGGAGCATTGAATCAATAGTATCCTTTTGGCTTTTACACTAAGTTTGTATATAAGGATTACTTATGTCTTGACAGAAAGGAACATGTTGATCTAACATTTTGATCTGATATATGATCCATGTATCCAAGAAGAGAGTCAGAAATGTATTATTGTTATAAATATAAATAGTAATTTATTTAATGACCCTGAAGTGTGGGAACCTAGATTTAGACTGACTTCATAGCAGCTTAATAGCAAGAAGCTAATGAATAGGGGAGATTTTCAAAATATTGGTCCTTCTATGGCCACCGTCTTGCTCTTGGCTTGCTTTCTTGAGATTACTGTAATCAAAAGTGTCATTTGGCTTCATACCTTGGCTAATACCTTCTTCACTCTCATGCTCCTTGAAGTATAATTCAGAGAACAGTGATAACCTATCTTTCTAGATAGTTATTATTTTATTATTCAGTAATACAGGGTTCACAACAAAAATCTAGTAAAATGGTTACCTCTAACTTAAATATTGAAAAATTATAAGGAATAAGTCCCCTTTTAGGAGTAGTTGAAAAATTCATAATGATGAAACAATTTTAAATTTTTTGTGTACGTATCAGAATCACTCTGAGAAATTGTTATAAATATTGATACATGTGCCCCCACCCCCACCCCAAGAGAGTCTAAGTATTTGGGTGTGGGGCAGCTTGTGAATTATTATAAAGTTCTCTAGTGATTCTGATACACATAAAAGTTGGAAAATCACTTGCATAAAATATAAATCAACATGTGTGAAATCATTTGGCCTATTTTTTCCTTATAAGCCTGGCTGTTCTAGGAGTTAGAAAATTGAGAAAGACAAAGGAGATTAATTTGGAGAATTCTAACAATCATAACTTCTGTATTTTAGATCCTTGGTACTAGATGGGGGCCCATGTTTTAAATGCTTAACATTTAAATCTGCTGATTAGACCAGAAAATTCTCCACAGTAAAAGTATTCACTGAACTATATGGAGATAGATACATTCTAAACTTGGCTATATTTTAATAATATAACCCTTGGTTGCAAAATCATAGGAAAAGCAATGTCGTTTGGTTCAATATTCTTAATAAATATTCTTTAAAAATCTCTAAGTATAGAAGTTTTAACTATATTATGTGCTTAATTCTAGTTAGAAAAAATATTTTTCATTAATTACTTCTTTGTATAATTGAAATATAGAGAAAAATGAGTTGAGAAAAATTTAAAAGCCACTTTCTTATAAAGAAATTAAGATAATAACTGAAAAAACAGAGCCATACTTCTAAAAATTTTGGGTTCAAAGATTTAAAATATATTGAAAATTTACAAATCTTTAAAAAAAAAAAAAACTGTACCACCTAAATTGTTGCTCGAAAAACAAAAGCAATCTTGAACTAATATGGTAACTTAGAAGGCAAGTTGAATACATCATACTTTTTAGGAATTTGAAGGTGAATTTAGAAATTCCTCATACATCTTGTTTTTTGTGTAGTTACATCTGCTCTCTAAAAGAAGATAAAACTTATTTCCTTAATCATGCAGCTGAGAGGCACGTGCTATTGGCAGAATCAGACCTGGTACACAGAATGAGATAATATCTTATTGATATAATAACAAGGGCTGATTGTTTTCTCATAGTTATGTTTACAATAATGTTGATGCCAAACTATGCTGTTTTTTAGAATAACATTTTGAACTGCTGTAAAGCAAGTATGCAGCAGATGGCGATGTTACTTCTCTTACAGTTTTGCTTTGATATTTACCCTGTGCCATTCTTCCTCCTAGTGGAAGATTTAGAAAGAAACGATGGTTCTGCTGAAAGACCCTATTACATGAGTCAATCTCTGCTGAAGATTTTGAACGAGCAAAATGCACAAACTAAGAAGCAGTAGAAGTGCAAACTCTGGTCATCCTGCAGCGGTGTTACCTTTCCCTCATCTGCTGTGTATGTGCTACACTTGTTTCATAAGTGCTTTGTGTATGGAACACTGTATTCACGACCTTGTTGGCTTTTATTTGCATGTTTTATACCAAAGCTTATACTGTAATACGTGAAGCCATCAGAAGTTGCAAGGGAATTGTTAATAACACGGAACATTTTTTATACTAAGATCTTTTGTTTTGTAATTCATTTTTAAATAGAATGGCTAGGATGTTTTGAAAATGCTAGTGAATATGTTAATATTGTTTTAAATATTAGATTGAAAAATGATACATTATTTAAATTGGTAGCTCCTAATATATTTTTAAAATTACAACTAAAAGACTTCTGCAGGGAAAATTGGTAAACAAAGTAAAACAGAAGATTTTAAAGTTTTCCCCACTCCTGTTTGACAATAAATCGGTAAAAGGAGCGCCACATTCCAGATTTTGCTCTAAGTATAGACTGTTTCCTATTAAACAAATTGTCAATCATCCAGCCTTTACGACTTAGTCCTCTCTGACAAAGTGCCTTACTGGCTGTTTAATATTACCCAGCTTTTGTGGGCAAGTTTACACACATTGTTAAAAAAAAAAAAGAATCCTGCAATGTTTAGTGATTAAAACAAGTCTTCTTGCATTTGTTTTTTTCTTAGCTCACTGGTTGAAAACCATTTGTCATTTCAGTATGTTTGATATCCTCACTATATAGACTACATTTTGCAGCATAAACAATTTCCCTTGCGCCTAGTGGACATTCATGAATGTGTACTACACGCAAGAAAAAAACCTGAAAGGACACTTGTTAGGTTTGTTTTTTTACTAAAAATGAGTTTAAAATGTAATCTTTTCTATGATAGATATTTGAAAATACAATAGGTATAAGACTACATTTCTCAGTGTTTTACACAGATTGGAAAGGGAAACTTGAAGAAATTACAAAGGGAAACTTTACCCCTAGAAAGGGTGCTCACAGATGTCATGTACTGAATAGCTCCATTTTAAATGATTGTTTATTATCATCAATGAGCGTTCTATGTATGTTATTTCCATTTTCTAACTTTTGATATGAAATAATCAGTTTATTCATGTTACTTTTTATTGTGCTAATATGAACAAGAACATAATTTCTAATTCAATTTTAAATAATTTTATTAGTACTAACTTTAAAGAAAATGATTTCAGTTTGTTACTCAGTGTTACAGAAAGAGTCCATAAAACATTCACCCTAAGGGAATGTCAATCACACAATGATAATTTGTGAAAGCTTTGAGACTCTATAGTAAGTTCCTAGCAGTTTATCTATTATATTTAAATGTGACTTTGGATATTCTTTTATGCCAAAAACGAACTCATATGAGCACAAGACAGTCTGAGCTCTATAGTCAGTATGCTTCTGCTGTGCAGAAATATTAGGAACATATTGTCTAAATATCTTTGATAACTAAACTGTTTAATATTTAATGAAATTTGTTGTTACTCATTGTTTTAAATCTATTTGTTTTTTCTTCTAATAAAGATTTAGATAAGAAAAAGCTCTTTGCTTTTTTATTTCTTTAAGCTAGAAAAACCCATCTATCATCATGACAAAATCTCCTCTGTATCAAATATCTAGGTTTTTTTTTTAAATCTAGATTTATCTTTAAACTTGTTTTCCACTTTTTCTCTAGCTGTGCACTGATTGCCAAACCAAATAACTGAAGCTGATAATTTATACAAAGTAAATAAGTCAAAGCTAAATGGATAAGAAATGGAGTTTTTTAAAAACCCAAACAACAGCCTAAATTAGTTAGTTGGTCTTTGTTTTAATTTGCCAAAAGTTTGCTCAGTCCCACATTTGGTTTGGCCAACATTCATAAGAAGCAAACCTCATCATTTTAAAGGCAGGGATAAGTTTACAGAATATAAAAAATGTGAACACAAATTAATAATACTTTCTAAGGCAAGATTAAATGTCCCTATCGCTGGTTTAGCTCAGGCTAAAAATTTTCTTAGGTTCGGATATTCCTTAACAAATCTATGAGTCTATTTTAAAATTGAATTAATTATATGTTAAATCTTCAAACTTAATTTTTCTTTAAAATTTAATAGGTTTCTTTAAATGAAAACATAAATGTTGCAGTTTTCAAGGTTGTTTTAAAATGTCCTATATTGGGACTTCCCTGGTGGCGCAGTGGTTAAGAATCCGCTTGCCAGTGCAGGAGACACAGTTTCCAGCCCCGCTCTGGGAAAATCCCACAGGCCCCAGAGCAACTAAGCCCGTGCGCCACAACTACTGAGCCTGCGCTCTAGAGCCCGCAACAAGCCACAACTACGGAAGCCCACGCGCCTAGAGCCCGTGTTCCGCAACAAGAGAAGCCACTGCAATGAGAAGCCCGTGCACCACAATGAAGAGTAGCCCCCTCTCGCCACAACTAGAGAAAGCCTGCGTGCAGCAATGAAGGCCCAATGCAGCCAAAAATTAATTAATTAATTTTTTAAAAAATAAATAAAATGAAATAAAATGTCCTATATCTAATAAGATGTTTGTTAATATAGCTACTGGTTCTTTTCTTATTTAAAATAAAAATATCATTTGGTTTCCGGAAGAAATCCAAACCTGCTTTATATTTTAATAAGTCCCACTTTTAGATGATAAAGCACTGATCATATTTGTAAATAAATTGTTTGAAATTGGACTATGACTGATTTGATTTTTCTATGTGCCTAGAAAGTTTTAAAAAGAGTTTGTGAAATCACACTATTAAAGGTTCTGTAGGATCATCAGGCGTAATGCAGTTATTATTTAAAATAATATTGGAAAGCAGGCTGTATGCAACAATTCCTTATTGTTCTTTTACTATATAGTTGACCAGCACTCATTCCAATGTATGTTCTTTCACTTTTACAAGTGGTGCCTCAGGAAATTGCTCTTAAACTCTAACCAGGCATAGCAATTATCTTTAGTATTATCTGACTCTGGATGCTTTATAAATCAGTCTTTGTTGGCATAAGATATGGGGACAAAATTGAACAAAAATCATTATTGCAGACCATGGATATGAAATGGTGTTGACATATTTTCCAGTTTCTTGCAAATATTATCCGTAGATGTTTGCAAAGGTTTGTATTTTAAAAACATAGCTATATGATTATACGAATACAATTGAATAAATCATGGATGAAAAGAAATATCTTACCAATATAGCAAGAATAAATTACTTCTCCAAAATTACTTTCCATATACCATGTCTCTAGTCTTGGGGCTAAAATGGGTATTGACGATTTCTCTCAGGACCTAGCTTCATTGCTAGTGAATCAAAACCCAGAAAACAAAGCCAACCCCCATTAAAACAAATGTAAATTCATTTATTCATGAAAACTGAGTACCACTTTATGCAAGACTTGGACATCAGGATGATGTCACAGTCACGGACCCTCTTAAAATTTATCAGGCCAAACTGAACTGTTCTTTCCCCCATTTATGACTTTCCAATTGCTTAAAATGAAACAGCCAAAATAGTATAGAATCTGGCAATATCTTCTCTAATGGCTTCTGTGCTGGGACGAATGGGGACTGTTATGTGACGCATTTAAAAGCAATCAATTCAATTTTACTATTTGAAGTCACTAGCTATTTTTTTTAACACCTTGGCTCTTTTTTTTCCAGTCCTTTTTTCTACTGTATGATTTAGAACAATTTAAGCAAATGGATAAAACAATCTTGTGAACAAAGTAAAATGCCCTTCCACCGATGACTCAAAAACACGGGCGTCTTCATATTCTGGCCTTTTACATGGTACTAAGAGCATCGTGTGTTAACAAAGGTGGGAGAAGCTTATCAAATGAAAAGATGTTTTCATTTTGCATATAAATTAAAGTGAGCCTGGACTTGATCACTGTTAGAGTAATCTTGAAATTTCCACATTCTTCCAGCCAAATGAATGTGTGCTGCTGCATATGTGTAAGCAGTGCACAGAAAGAAGAAAATGAAGGTAAGATGTTGGGAAAAGCACTGGTGTTCAAGGACAGAACAGAAAAAGCTAAGGGTATATAAAAATATATCTCTAACAGGATCTAAGAGGGCAATGTTACAGAAAGCAGGGTGCCTTCTGAATGCAATTCATAAATCTATTGAAAAAAGAAACAACACATTTGAAGCCAGTAATTAAAAATATTTTTCAGTTTTCTGGTAAACAGCTTTGAAGCAGACTATGTTACAGTAAAACTAATCACACAGATGTATTTAGCCCAAACAAACAAAAAAGAATGATGTCTCAACATGATTTATGATGAAGGGATTAAAAAACATTTGCCTAGGGAAGATATCAAGATGGCAGAATAGAAGGATACAGAACTCACCTCCCCCACCATGAACACATCAAAAATACATCTACATGTGGAGCAATTCTCACTGAAAATGAATTGTAAACTGGCAGAAAGAATCCTGAAAAACTAAGGCTGTAAGAAAGATCTACATGATATCAGGTAGGAAGTGGTAAGAAGAGATCAGATCAGGACCTGTGCCCCTGAGAGGGAACTCAGAAGATCATGGAGGTTACAGGGCAGAGATCCTCTCTGGGGAGTAAGTGGTTAAAGGTACATACTGGGCACCCAAGCCCTGGGGTTTGACACTGGGAAGACAGGTCCCCTTGGCTGGTTGGAGGACAGTGAGTGGGACTAACAGGAAGGCTGTGGGAAGCCCGGACTCTACTCATGAAGAGTGCACACATGCTTGCTTACTCCCAAAACAGGGCAGAGATGGCAGACTGAAACTGCAGGGGACACTGGCCAGTTTCCCTCAAGGCTGGTGTAAGCCCCAGTGTGAGCTGAGCACCAACTCTAGCCCCACTTGCTTCATGACACAGCTCCACCCTGGGGTGAGGGCTGTTGTGGCTGAGGTGAGATCTCAGCTGTGAGGCACAGAGGCGGCTCAGACCTGGAGCAGCGTCTGAGTGGGGCAGTGGGAGCCATCACTGGTGCTTACACTGGCAGAGCATCAGAAGCGGTCCAGGTCTCCACCTAGGGCTGCCACAGCCCACACCCCGACCCATGCCAAGTGCCTGCACCAGCCCCACTGGATCTGCAGCACAGATCCACACTAGGGTGAGGGCTGTAGTGGCCAAGGAGAAAACTCAGTTGTGAGGGACAAAGGTAGGTCAGACCCAGAGAGGCATCCAAGTGGGGCAGGGGCAGCCCTTACTGGTGCTTACACTGGCAGAGCATCAGGAGCGGTCTAGGTTGCTGACTGTAGCTAAGGCCAACATAGCTTGTGCCCAGACACACAGTGAGTGCCTGGGCCAGCCCCTCTTGTTCCAGCACTACTCCCCGCTGGGACAAGGATGCGAGTGCTGGGACTGGGGAAAGCAGACACTTAAAAGGAATGGAGCCAGCTCAGACCTGAACCTCAGGGCTTCTGCTCCAGCAACTTGGGACCTACCCCCACCCTCAATAGGGTGGTGCTGATCACTGAGCAGAGGAGAAGCCCTGACTCACACCTGGATCTTGCCTGAGCCCCTCCATCTCCAGCCTTCCCTCCTACCAAGATGACAGATGCCAGCACACGCTGGGGGAAAACATGACTCATCCTCATATCAGATCCTGCTCTCCCACCAAAGCAATTGAGCACACACAGACTGTATAGGGAAACTCCCACACAAGGACACCCCTTCAAGACTGCAATAGGTAACTGTTTCACCTAATTTCATAGAGACAGAGGAAGTTAAGCAAAATGAGGAGACAGAGGAATTTGTTTTAATCGAAAGAACAAGAAAAAAAAACCTGAAAAAATAAGTAATAAAACAGAAATAAAAAATTTACCAGATAAAGAGTTCAAAGCATTACTAATGAAAATGCTAACTGAATTAGAGAGAAGAATAGATGAACACAGTGAGAATTTTTAACAAGGAACTAGAAAATATAAAAAAGAACCAGTCAGAACTGAAGAATACAATAACTGAAATGAAAAAGACACTAAAAGGAATTAACAGCAGATGAGGTGATACTAAAAAATGTACCAGAAGATAGAATTCTTCTATTCTGGAAGATAGAATAATGGAAATCACCCAATCAGAACAGCAAAAGGGAGAAAAAATGAGAATAGTTTAAGGGACTTCTAGGACAAAATCAAGTGTACCAACATAGGGGTCCTAGAAGTGGAAGAGAGAGAAAAAGGGGTCAAAAAATGTATTTGATTAAATTATGGCAGAAAACAACCTGAACCTGAAAAAGGAAACAGATATCCAGGTACAGGAAGCATAGAGGGTCTGAAACAAGATAAACCCAAACAGATGCACACCAAGATATAACATAATTAAAATGGCAAAATTTAAAGATAGAGAATTCTGAAGGCAGCAAGAGAAAACAAAGAGTCATATACAAGAGAACCCCTACAAGGCAATCAGCTGATTTTTTGGAATAAATTTTGCAGGCCAGAACAGAGTGGCATGATATATTCCACATGATGAAAAGGAAAAACTTGCAACCTAGGATACTCTACCTAGCAATATTGTCATTGAAGGAGGTAGACAAAGAACTTCTCAGACAAGCAAAACTAAATGTGTTCATCAGTACTAAACCTACCCTAACAGAAATGTTCAAGGGTCTTCTCTAAGTGGAAAAGAAAAGGCTACAACAAGAAGTAAAAATCTGTAAGAAAGGAAAAATCCCACAAGGAAAGGCAAATATATAAAAAAGGCTGATGAACCACTTAAATAAGCTAGTAAGAAGATTAAAAGACAAAAAATTTAAAAAGCAAATACAACTATAATAAACATGGAAGGGATAAACATGAAAATGTAAAATATGATATCAAAAACACAAAATGTGGGGGAGGGGAGTAAAAAATGTAGATATTTTAGAATGTGTCTGAACTTAAATGACTACTAGTTTAAAATGAGTAGATATAGTTATAAGTCAATATATATGAACCCTGTGGTAACCACAAATAAAAAACCTAAAATTGATACACAAAAACTAGAAAGAAAGGAACACAAGGATACTGCTAAAGAAAATCATCAAACCACAAGGGAAGAAACTAAAAGAAAAAATGAACAGAGAAGAACTACAAAAACAACCAGAAAACTAGTAATAAAATGGCAGTAAGTACATAGCTATCAATAATTACTTTAAATGTCAATGGACTAAATGCTCCAATTAAAAGACATAGAGTAGGTGATTGGTTAAAAAACAGGAACCATCTATCACCTCACACTGGTCAGAATGGCCATCATCAAAAAGTCTACGAATAATAAATGCTGGAGAGGGTGTGGGGGGTGGGGGAAAGGAGCCCTCCTATACTGTTGGTGGGAATGTAAATTGGTACAGACATTATGGAGAACAGTATGGAGGTCCCTCAAAAATTAAAAATTGAGCTGCCATATGATCCAGGGATTCCACTCCTGGGCGTATATCTGGAGAAAACTATAATTCGAAAAGATATACCTGAACTCCAATGTTCACTGCAGTACTATTTATAATAGCCAAGACATGGAAGCAACCTAAATGTCCAATGACAGAGGAAAGGATAAAGAAGATGTGGTATATTTATATACAAAATAGAATATTAATCAGCCATAAAAAAGAATGAAATAATGTCATTTGCAGCCACATGGATGGGCCTAGAGATTATCATGTTAAGTGAATAAGTCAGACAGAGAAAGACAAATATAATATTGCTTATATGTGGAATCTAAAAATATGATACAAATGAACTTATTTACAAAACAGAAATAGACTCACAGACATAGAAAACAAAGTTATGGTTACCAAAGGGGAAGGGGGGAAGGATAAATTAGAGTCTGGAAGTAACACATACACACTACTATATATAAAACAGATAACCAACAAGGACCTAGCACAGGGAACTATAGTCAATATTTTTAATAACCTATAAGGAAAAAGAATCTGAAACAGAATATAAATATATGTGTGTGTGTGTGTGTGTGTGTATATATATATATATATATGTCACTCTGCTATATACCTGAAACTAACACAATGCTGTAAATCAACTGTACTTCAATAAAAAAGAAAAAGAAAAAAATAGATATCTAGAGGACATTCCATCCAAAAACAGCAAAATACACATTATTTTAAAGTGTACATGGAATGTTCTCCAGGTTAGATCACATGCTTGGTCACAAAACAAGTCTCAACAAATTTAAGAGAATACAAATTATATCAAATTAATTTTTTCTAACCACAATGGTATGAAACTAGAAATCAACTATAGAAAGAAAAACGGGAAAAGAACAAACATATGGAGACGAAACAACATGCCACTAAAAAACCAACAGGTCAACAATATAATCAAAGAAATCAGAAAATATCTTGAGACAAATGAATATTAAAACACAACTATACAAAATCTATGGAATGCAGGAAAAGCATAAGAGGGAAGTTCATAGTGATACAGTCCTTCCTCAAGAAACAAGAAAAATCTCAAACAACTTAACCTACCACCTAAAAGAATTAGAAAAAGAAGAATAAACAAAGCCCAAAGTCAGAAGAAGGAAGGAAATAATAAAGATCAGAGAGGAAATAAATAAAATGAATATTAAAAAACAGTAGAAAAGATCAATAAAACCAAGAGCTGTTTTTTTGAGAAGATAAAAAAAATGGAAAAACCTTTAGCCAGCCAAGAAGAAAAGAGAGAGGACCCAAATGAACAAAATAAGAATTGAAAGAGGAGAAATGACAATTGATATCACAGATAAAAAAAAAAAAATCATAAGAGAATACTAAGAACAGGCCACCCCCTCCTGCCCTGTTCTCTTTCTGGTTGGGTCAGACCTGGCTGGCACCATGAGTACCTGGCAGAGGCTGAGGGAGAAAGAAAGGGGGGATAGGGAGGAGGAGGAGGATGCAAGAAGTAGGAGCTGAGCAGCCCTCCTGGGCCACAAACAGATACCCAGGAATGGAATTGCTGGATCTTTGAAAATTTCCAGAGATTTGGTGTAGATAGGAAAGCTATCAGAAAGACTATAGCACTATTGTACTGTATTTGCTGTTTTTCCTGCAGCTCAGCTGAGGAAGAACCGAGCTGACCTCTATTTCTGGATTATTTACTTCCTACTGGCTAATGAAGATTTTTATTTGGAGAATTCTGTTGTACAGAGCCTGAAGTCATCTATGACCCATAACAAGAGCATGCATTTTCAAGTGTTAGTTAGATTTGTGTATCAATAAAATTTTCCTGAAAGAAAATGTCTGAGGATTGGAGACAAAATAAAAGAGTAGAACGACTTGAGCTCACCTCCTCTCATGAAAACACCAAAATCACAACTAACTGCTGAACAACCATCGACAAAAAAAGACTGGAATATACTAAAAAGATATTCTACATCCAAACACAAAGAAGAAGACACAATGAAACAGTAGGAGGGATGCTTTTGCAATATAATCAAATCCTATACCTGCTGGGTGGGTGACCCATAAACTGGAAAATAATTCTATCACAGAGGTTCTCACACAGGAATGAAAGTTCTGAGCCCCATGTCAGGCTCCCCAGCCTGGGAGTCTGGCATCAGGAGGAGGAGCCCACAGAGCATTTGACTATGAAGGCTAGCAGTGCTTGAGTGCAGGAGCTGCACAGGACTGGGGGAAACAGAGACTCCACTCTTGAAGGGTACACCCAAGGTTTCACAGGCACTGAAACCCAGGGCAAAGCAGTGACTCCACAGAAGCCTGGGTCAGATCTACCTGCAGGTCTTAGGGGTCTCCTGGGGAGGCAGGGGTCAGCTTTGGACCACTGCATGGGCAAGGACACTGATGGCAGAGGCCCTTAGGGAATATTCCACAGTGTGAGCTCTCCCAGAGGTTGCCATTTTGGCACCAAGGCCTGGCCCAAACCAACAGCCTGCAGGCGTCAGTGCTGGGATGCCTCAGGCCAAACAACCAACAGGGTGGGAACACAGCCCCACTCATCAACAGAAAGGCTGCCTAAAGTCATTCTGAGCCCACAGCCACCTCTAGGCATGCCCTTTGACATGGCCCTGCCCACCAGAGGGACAAGATTCAGCTCCACTCACCAGTTGGCAAGCACCAGTCACCCCCACCAGGAAACCTGCACAAGTGTCTGGACCGACTTCACCCACCAGGGGGCAGACACCAGAAGCAAGAAGAACTACAATCCTGCAGCCTGTGGAAATGAGCCCACAAACACAAAAAGTTAGACAAAATGAGACAGCAGAGAAATATGTTCCAGACGAAGGAACAAGATAAAACCCCAGAAGATCTAAGTGAAATGGAGATAGGCAATCTGCCTGAAAAAGAATTCAGAATAATAATAGTAAAGATGATGCAAGATCTCAGAAAAAGAATAGAGGCACAGAGCAAGAAGATACAAGAACTGTTTAATAAAGAGCAAGAAAGTTTAATGAACAGAGATGAACAATACAATAACTGAAATGAAAAATACACTAGAAGGAATGAATAGCAGAAAGATGAGGTAGAACAAATAAGTGAGCTGGAAGACAGAATGATGGAAATCACTTCTGTGGAACAGAATAAAGTAAAAAGAATAAAAAAAAATGAGGACAGACTCAGAAACATCTGGGACAATATTAAATGCACCAATATTTACATTACAGGGGTCCCAGAAGAAGGAGAGAGAGAGAAAGGGCTTGAGAAAATATATGAAGAAATAATAAACGAAAAGTTCCCTAACATAGGAAAGGAAACACTCAGTAAAGTCCAGGAAGTGCAGAGAATCCCATACAGGATAAACCCAAGGAGGAACACTGCAAGACACACATTAATCAAAACTGACGAAAATTAAAGACAAAGAACAAATATTAAAAGCAACAAGAGAAAAGCAACAAATAACATACAAGGGAATCCCCAAAAGGCTATCAGCTGATTTTTCAGCAGAAACTCTGCAGGCCAGAAGGGAGTGGCACAATATATTTAAAATGATGAAAGGGAATAACCTACAACCAAGAATACTCTACGCAGCAAGGCTCTCATTCAGATTCGATGGAGAAATCAAAAGCCTTACAAACAAGCAAAAGCTAAGAGAATTTAGCACCACCACACCAGCTTTAAAACAAATGCTAAAGGAATTTCTCAAGGCAGAAAAGAAAAGCCCACAAGTAGAAACAAGAAAATGATGAATGGGAAAGATCACCAGTAAAGGCAAACATACAGTAAAGGTAGGAAATCATCCACACACAAATATGATATCAAAACCAGCAACTGTGAGACAAGGAGAGTACAAATGCAGGATATTGAAAATGAATTTGAAATTAAGAGACAAACAACTAAAAACGATCTTGTATACATATAGACTGCTATATCAAAACCTCATGGTAGGGCTTCCCTGGTGGCGCAGTGGTTGAGAGTCCGCCTGCTGATGCAGGGGACATGGGTTTGTGCCCCGGTCTGGGAGGATCCCACATGCCGCGGAGCGGCTGGGCCCATGAGCCATGGCCGCTGAGCCTGCGCATCCAGAGCCTGTGCTCCACAACAGAAGAGGCCACAACAGTGAGAGGCCCAAGTACCGCAAAAAAAAAAAAAAAAAAAAACCTTATGGTAACTGCAAACCAAAAAACTACAAGAGATACACACACAAAAAAGAAAAAGGAAACCAAACAAAAGGCCAAAGATAGTCACTAAATCACAGGAGAAGAGAACAAAAGAGGAAGGGAAGAAAAAACACCCACAAAAACAAATCCAAAATAATTAACAAAATGGCAATAAGAATATCTATATCAATAATTACCTTAAATGTAAATGGATTAAATGCTCTAACCAAAAGACATAGACTAGCTGAATGGATACCAAAACAAGACCCATATATATGCTGTCTACAAGAGACCCACTTCAGACCTAGGGACATATACATACTGAAAGTGAGGGGATGGAAAAAGATATTCCATGCAAATGGAAATCAAAAGAAAGCTGGAGTAGCAATACTCAGATAAAATAGACTTTAAAATAAAGATTGTTAAAAGAAAGGAAGGACACGACATAATGATCAAGGGATCAATCCAAGAAGAAGATATAACAATTGTAAATATATATGAACCCAATATAGGAGCACCTCAATATATACGGCAAATGCTAACAGCCATAACCGGAGAAATCGACAGTAACAATAATAGTGGGGGAGTTTAATACCCCACTTTCATCAATGGACAGATCACCCTGACAGAAAATGAATAAAGCACAGGCTTTAAATGAAACATTAGACCAGATGAAATTAATTGATATTTAGAGAACTTTCCATCTGAAAGCAGATTACACATTCTCCTCAAGTGCACATGGAACATACTCCAGAAATGATCATGTGCTGGGTCACAAAGTGAGCTTTGGTAAATTTAAGAAAACTGAAATCATATCAAGCATCTTTTCCAACCACAACGCTATGAGATTAGAAATCAACTACAAGAAAAAAACACAAACAAGTGGAGGCTAAACAATTTGTTACTGAACAACCAATGGATCACTGAAGAAATCAAAGAGGAAATCAAAAAATACCTAGAAACAAATGAAAATGAAAACATGGCAATCCAAAAACCCATGGGACACAGCAAAGAAGTTCTAAGAAGGAAGTTTATAGCAATACAATCTCACCTCAGGAAACAAAAATCTCCAATAAACAACTAACTTTACACCTAAAGAAACTAGAGAAAGAAGAATAAACAAAACCCAAAGTTAGCAGAAGGAAAGAAATCATAAAGATCAGAGCAGAAGTAAATGAAATAGAGACAAAGAAAACAATAGAAAAGATCAATGGAACTAAAAGTTGGTTCTTTGAGAATATAAACAAAATTGATAAACCTTTAGCCAGACTCATCAAGGAAAAAAGGGAGAGGGCTCAAATCAATAAAATTAGAAATGAAAAAGGAGAAGTTAAAATGGACACCACAGAAATACAAAGGATCATAAGAGACTACTACAAGCAACATGTCAAAAAAATGGACAACCTAGAAGAAGTGAACAAATTCTTAGAAAAGTACAATCTTCCAAGACTGAACCAGGATGAAATACAAACATGAAGAAACCAGTCACAAGTACTGAAATTGAAACTGTGATTAGAAAACTCCCAACAAACAGAAGTCCAGGACCAGATGGCTTCACAGGCGAATTCTATCAAACATTTAAAGAAGAGTTGACACCTATCCTTCTGGAACTGTTCCAAAAAATTGCAGAGGAAGGAACACTCCCCAACTCATTCTATGAAGTCACCATCACCCTGATATCAAAACCAGACAAAGGTGCCACAAAAAAAGAAAATTACAGACCTGATGAACATAGACACAAAACTCCTTAACAAAATACTAGCAAAATGAATCCAACAATACATTAAAAGGATCATACACCATGGTCAAGTGGGATTTATCTCAGAGATGCAAGGATTTTTCAATATCCACAAATCAATCAGTGTCATACACCACATTAACAAGCTGAAGAATAAAAACCATGTGATCATCTCAATAGATGCAGGAAATGCTTTTGATAAAATTCAACACCGATTTGTAACAAAAACTCTCCAGAAAGTGGGCACAGAGGGAACCTACCACAACATAATAAAGGCCATATATGACAAACCCACAGATAACATCATACTCAATGGTGAAAAGCTGAAAATATTTCCACTAAGATGAGGAACAAGACAAGGATGTGCACTCTTGCCACTTTTATTAACATAGTTTTGGAAGTCCTAGCCACAGCAATCAGAGAGAAAAAAAAAAAAAAGGAATCCAAACTGGAAAAGAAGTAAAACTGTCACTATTTGTAGATGACATACTACTATACATAGAAAATCCTAAAGATGCTACCAGAAAACTACTAGGGTTCACCAATTAATTTGGTAAAGTTGCAGGATACAAAATTAGTACACAGAAATCTGCTGCATTTCTATATGCTAACAACAAAAGATCAGAAAGAGAAATTAAGTAAACAATTCCATTTACCATTGCATATTAAGAATAAAATACCTAGGAATAAACCTACCTAAAGAGACAAAAGACCTGTACTTCAAAAACTATAAGATGCTGCTGAAAGAATTAGAAGATGACACAAACAGATGGAAAGATGTACCATGTTCTTGGATTGGAAAAATCAATATTGTCAAAATTACTATACTATACAAGGCAATCTATAAATTCAATGCAATCCCAATCAAATTACCAATGGCATTTTTCACAGAACTAGAACAAAAAATGTTTAAATTTGTATGGAAACACAAAAGACCTCAAATAGCCAAAGAAGTCCTGAGAAAAAAAAACAGAGCTGGAAGAATCTGGCTCCCTGACTTCAGACTATACTACAAAGCTACAGTAATCAAAACAGTGTGGTACTGGCATAAAAATAGAAATATAGATCAATGGAACAGGATAGAAAGCCCAGAAATAAACCCACACACCTATGGCTAATTAATCTACAACAAAGGATGCAAGAATATTCAGTGGAGAAAAGACAGTCTCTTCAATAAATGGTGCTGGGAAAACTGGAGAGCTACATGTAAACGAATTAAATTAGAACATTCTCTAACACCATACATAAAAATAAGCTCCAAATGGATTAAAGACCTAAATGTAAGACCTGATACTATAAAACTCTTAGAGGCAAACATAGGCAGAACACACTTTGACATAAATCACAGCAATATTCTTTTTGATCCACTTACTGGAGCAATGAAAATAAAAACAAACAAATGGGACCTAATTAAACTTACAAGCTTTTGCACAGCAAAGGAAACCATAAACAAAATGAAAAGACAACCCACAGAATGAGAGAAAATATTTGCAAATGATGCCACTGACAAGGGATTAATCTCCAAAATATTCAAACAGCTCATGCAGCTCAATATCAAAAAAACTAACAACCCAATCAAAAAATGGGCAGAATATCTAAATAGACATTTCTCCAAAGAAGACATATAGATGGTCAAAAAGCACATGCATAGATGCTCAATATCCCTAATTATTAGAGAAATGCAAATCAAAACTACAATGAGTTATCACCGCACACTGGTCAGAATGGCCATCATCAAAAAGTCTACAAACATGGGGCTTCCCTGGTGGTCCAGTGGTTAAGACTTTGCCTCCCGATGCAAGGGGTACAGGTTCAATCCATGGTCAAGGAGCTAAGATCCCACATGCTTTGCAGCCATAAAACCAAAAACAAAACAGAAGCAATATTGTACCACACTCAATAAAAACTTTTAAAATGGTCCACAGCAAAAAAATCTTTAAAAAAAAAGTCTACAAACAATGCTGGAGAGGGTGTGGAGAAAAGGGAACCCTCCTACCCTTTTGGGGAGAATGTAAATTAGTACAACCATTATGGAGAACAGTATGGAGGCTCCTTAAAAAGCCAAAAATTGAACTACCATATGATTCAGCAATCCCACTCCTGGGCATATATTCAGAGAAAACCATAATTTGAAAAGATACATGCACCCCATTGTTCATTGTAGCACTATTTACAATAGTCAAGATATAGAAGCAACCTAAATGTCCATCAACAGAGGAATGGATAAAGAAGATTTGGTACACATATACAATGGAATACTACTCAGCCATAAAAAAGAATGAAATAATGCCATCTGTAGCAACATGGATGGAACTAGATATTATCATACTAAGTGAAATAAGTCAGATATAGAAAGACAAATACCATATGATATCACTTATATATGGAATCTAAAAAAATGATACAAATGAACTTATTTACAAAACAGAAACAGACTCACAGACATAGAAAACAAACTTATGGTTACCAAAGGGGAAATGTGGGGAGGAGGGATAAATTAGGAGTTTGGGATTAACATAAACACAGTACTATATATAAAATAGATAATCAACAAGGACCTACTGTATAGCACAGGGAACTCTACTCAATATTTTGTAGCATCCTAAATGGGAAAATAATCTGAAAAAGAATGAATGTATGTATGTGCATAACGTAATCACCTGAAACTAACACAACATTGTAAATCAACTATACTCCAATATAAATTAAAAATTAAAAATAAAGAATACTATGAACAGTTATATGCCAACAAATTAGACAACCTAGATGAAATGGACAAATTTCTAGAAACATACAGCCTGCCAAGACTGAGTCAAGAAGAAACAGACAATTTGAGAAGACTGATCATTAGAAGTGAGATAAAATCTGTAAAAAAAACAAAACAAAACAACAACAACAAAAAAAAATCTCCCTGCAAACAAAAGTCCAAGACTGGGTGGCTTCATTGGGGAATTCTACCAAACATATAAAGAAGAACTTATACCTATCTTTCTCAAACTATTCCAAAATATTAAAGAGAAGGAAACCTCCCAAATTCATTCTATGAGAACACCATTACCCTGATAACAAAATGAGGCAAAGATATACACAAAAAGAAACTTACAGTCCAATATTTCTGATGAATACATATTCAAAAATCCTCAACAAAAAATTAGCAAACCAAATCCAACAAAACATCAAAGGGATCACACACCATGGTCAATTTGAATTATTTCCAGGGTCAGAAGGATGGTTCAACACATGCAAATCCATCAATGTGATACACCATATTAACAAAAGGAAAGACAAAAACCACATGATTATCTCAAGAGATGCAAGAAAAATCAATTGAGAAAATTCCACATCCATTAATGATTAAAAACTCTCATGAAAGTGGGTATAGAGGGGATGTATCTCAACATAATAAAAGCCATTTACAACAATCCCACAGCCAACATAACACCCAACAGTGAAATGCTAAAGCCTTCCCGCTACATTCAGGAACAAGGTAAGGAAGTTCTAGCCACAGGAATCAGACAAGAAAAAGAAATAAAAGGTATCCAAATTGGAAGGGAAGAGATATAATATTCCCTGTTTGCAGATGACATTATATTATATAGAGAGAACTCTAAGGTATCCACACAAAAATATTAGAACTAATAAATGATTTCAGCAAGGTAGCAGGTTAATATACAGAAATTAATATACAGAAATCTGTTGCATTTCTATACACTAATAATGAAATAATCAGAAAGGGAAAGTTTAAAAAAATCCCATTTAAAATCATATCAAAAAATAAAATACCGGGCTTCCCTGGTGGCGCAATGGTTGAGAGTCCACCTGCCGATGCAGGGGACACAGGTTTGTGGCCCGGTCTGGGAAGATCCCACATGCCGCGGAGTGGCTGGGCCCGTGAGCCATGGCCGCTGAGCCTGCGCGTCCGGAGCCTGTGCTCCGCAACGGGAGAGGCCACAACAGTGAGAGGCCCGCGTACCACAAAAAACAAAACAAAACAAAACAAAAAACCTAGGAATAAACTTAACCAAGGAGGTGAAGACCTATATGTTGAAAACTATAAAACATAAAACATTGATAAAGGGATTTGAAAATGATACAAAAAATGGAAAGATATCACATGTTCATGGATTGGAAGAATTAATACTATTAAAATAGCCATACTACCCAAAGCAATCTACAGATTTAAGGCAATCCCTATGAAAATACCCATGACAATATTTTACAGAACTGGAACCAGTAATCTTAAAATTTATGTGGAACCACAAAACACGCCAAATTGCTCAAGTAATCCTGAGGAAAAAGAACAAAGCTGGAGGTATAACTCTTCAAAACTTCATATACTACAAGGCTACAGTAATCAGAACAGCATTGTACTGGCACAAAAACAGACACATAGATCAGTGGAACAGAATAGAGAGCCCGTAACTAAACCCATGCACCTATGGTCAATTAATCTACAACGAAGTTCACAAGAATATACAATGGAAAAAGACAGTCTCTTCAACAAGTGGTGCTGGGAAAGCTGGACAGCTACATGTACAACAATAAAATTAGAACATTCCCTTTCATCATATACAATAATAAACTCAAAATGATTTAAAGACCTAAATGTAAGACATGATACCATAAAATCCTAGAAGAGAACACAAGGGATTAATATCCAAAATATACACACAGCTCATACAACTCAGTGTCAAAAAACAATCAACCCAATCAAAAAATGGGCAGAAGACCTAAACAGACATTTTTCCAAAGAAGACATACAGATGGCCAACAGGCACATGAAAAGATACTCAGCATCACTAATTACTATAGAAATGCAAATCAAAACCAAAAAGGGGTATCACCTCACACTGATCAGAATGGTTATTATTTAAAAGTCTACAAATAATAAATGTTGGTGAGGATGTGGAGAAAATGAACACTTGTACGCTATTGGTGGGAATGTAAATTGGTGCAGCCACTGTGGAAACCATTATGGAGGTTCCTCAAAAAACTAAAAATAGAACTACTATATAATCCAGCAATTCCACTTCTGGGTATATATCTGGAAAAATCTAAAACACTAATGAGAAAAGATACATGCACCCCAATGTTCTTAGCAGCACTATTTACAACAGCAAGACATGGAAGCAACCTAAGTGTCAATTGATAGATTAATGGATAAAGAAGATATGGTATATATACAATGGATTACTCAACCATAAAAAAGAATGAAATTGTGCCATTTGTACCAATATGGATGGAACTGAAGGGTATTATGCTAAGTGAAATAAGTCAGAGAAAGACAAATATCATATGCTATCACTTATACATGGAATCTAAAAAATAAAAGAAATGAATATATATAGGAAAAAATAAACAGACTCACATATATAAAAGACAAACTAGTGGTTACCAGTGGGGAGAGGGAAGAAGGGAGGGGCAAGACAGGGGTATGGGATTAAGAGATACAAACTACTGTGTATTAAATAGATAAGCAACAAGGATATATTGTACAGCACAGGGAAATACAGGCATTGTTTTTAATAAGTTTAAATGGAGCATAATCTATAAAATTATTGAATCACTATGCTGTACACCTGAAACTAACATAAATTGTAAATCTACCTCGATTAAAAAAATTTTTTTAAATAAGAAACATTTGCCTCTCTTGTAAGTGTTCTTGCATGTCAGTCAAAGCTTTGCTGTCATGATGAGCTGGTGTAATTCTTCCTTTTTCCTCTCAGCTATTAAGATGTATTCACTTTTGAACCTTCTCACTTCCTTCACTCCATCTCAGTCTCTCTTTTATCTCATTTTCCTTTGCTTATAAGAAATTGAGGCTCTAATAAGGTCTTTGGAAGGAAATGGAGATGCAAGAAGCAAAGGAAGAATGATAATGAAGACAACTTGGTTTGTGCTATGGAGTGGCAGGTTCAAAGTATGGGTTCTGAACAACACTAGGGCATCAGGAAAGTGATAGAACCCAGGAGTAGAGCAGAGTGGCATTAGGATGGGCTTTTGAATCAGACCAGGTAAGATTTGATTTCAAGTCACCCTGTTACTATGTGACCATGGGCTAAGTGTTTAACTGCTCCGAGGCTTTCTTTTCTGAACATTGAAACTAACCCCCTCCTCACAGTGCTACCAGGAAGATGACATGAGAGCTTGCGCATCGTGCCTGTTTTTGAGGACTTGGTACATAGAGCCCTGGTAGCCATCAGCAGTGTATTCTCTTGACTGAGGACTTTCAGTGCCCTTGATGGTTTGACTTTACGCCCCTGCTATGCAGCAGGCAGCTTCCATGGGCCTCTCTGAGAAGCTAGTGAGGGGCATCCATCATACCAGTGGGGACCCCCTCCCAAGCCGGAGTCAATGTCTTCAGAACATGGGTGGCTCTGACTCCTTCCTTGGAGCTTCATTCCAAATCCTCCATAAGATTTCTTCAACAAAGCTGGAATTCTTGGGGGCACTTATGACAGACCCCTTTTTGAGTAGCCGAGGGAATTCCACTGAGATTTCAGCTCTTCTGATTTATACTTACTATTACCTTCTTCTTTTATTTTAAATTCCGGCATTAAACCAACTGTGTGAAGTTGGCAAAAATGGATGGCATTTCTACGGTCCCTTAAAACTTTGTTCTCTAAGTAATTCTGAAAACTGAATAACATTTAAATTTAATGTGGTAAAATTAAGGCCATGGATTTGCACTTTACATATCTGGGTGGTAGCTTTTCTCTGCAAACCCTGCTCTATGAGTCTATGTAGGTCTGTTGAAAGATTTCTTGCCTTCTGCTTCCCTATGCTGGGTTTCTAGGTAGGAAGCATTGGATAAACTGCAGGTTTTAGGCCTTTCTTGAAGACTGTCTATTTCAGCCTCTAGGATGGTTCCTGTTTTCCTGAGGTGGAACAAGATGGTTCCACCAATCTTAAATAAAATCAGCAGAGAGGAAACCATGCTTAAAGTAGCAAGAATCCCGATTCTTTTGGTGGGTCCTAACTAGCTTTTGGTGGCTATAAAAAAGAGGGACTTCCCTGGTGGCACAGTGGTTAAGGCTCTGCACTCCCAATACAGGGGGCCTGGGTTCGATCCCTGGTCAGGGAACTAGATCCTGCTGCAACTAAGAGTTTGCATGCCACAACTAAGGAGCCCATCTACCGCAACTAAAGGAGCCCACATGCCTCAACTAAGGAGCCCATGAGCCGCAACTAAGCAGCCCGCCTACTGCAACTAAGACCTGGTGCGACCAAATAAATAAATATTTTATAAAAAAGAGAGAAAAGAAAGGAATGGCTAGAAACCATTTTATGCCATGTCATTTAAATAATTACAGTGCTTATTTCAACTCACCAGGTAAACTGATGAATAGGCAAATCATTCACCATCTACAGCATGAAACCTGAAACATCAGTGTGTTTTTGGTAGGTGGGGTCAAGAGAAATCAAACAAGTAGAAGATTTTAGGAATTATACAGTTATGTTCTTTTTCATATGGTTTGCTTGGAGCATCAGGGTATTTTCAGATTGCTAACTTAGCATTTATGTGATAGAAAGAGATAGAGAATATCTGAGCACAAAATATCCTCCCCACCTTATACAAAAAGTAGATGTTAAGATAAAGAAACAAAAAACCTGGTACAAAATATATTAAACTTTAACAACGTTCCTGTGTTTTCCTAATTTATTATGTGTAAATTATTTCTTGAATTTTTAAAGTTAATCTTTTTTGAAAAACAGAGTTGCTTTATTTTTGCTGCTATTCAGAACTTAAAAAAATAATAATTTTGGTTTGCTCCTGACGCAATTTGTTGGTTCTTGTTGTTTTGCATATGTTAGTCTTGGGCATGTAAATTGCTCTTGAACTGTTTCTACCAAGTGTGGGCTATTATGAAACAGTCACTCTCAAATGGTACTTAATGGAACTTAAAAGCAGAAAATAAACCACAAGTAGGGAGGACCCTTGATGGGCCTTGATTGCCTCAAAGCACTGTGCCTGCAGTGTGTGTGCCTGCACCAGTACAAGAGGTACAAATGCATGTGTGTTAGGAAGGTGGTATGGTGTGTGTGCCCGGCACACAGCAGAGTACACGAGTAGTGCATCTATTGCTACTATCTTAGGAATACAGAAACAATCTCTTTCTATCTCTTTATAAGACCCTTAGCCAGATAGCAAAATTACTTTAATGTTAAGAACAGAAACAAGAACTGATCAAAAATGTTTCCCATTACGTTCTACTATACATTCCCAAACCACTGAACAGCCTCATTAGGTTTATAACATGGTGATATTAGAGGGAAGACCTCTACTGCTGCAATCTTCAAAGGGGAGATTCACAACTATGGCAGTGCAAGCTGTTTGGCTGTCATTTGTTCCCCAGCCAGCTTTTAGCTGAATTTACATTAACGTGTGCCATGTGTATCTCATGCAAGCTCCAGAGAATTGGAATTCCTGCCAGTACCACCCAGTCAGCCCTTGAAGAAGTAGCTGCTTGAGCCAGGCTGTGCTTACATCCGTGCAGAACTGCTTCAAGAATTTTTCCCACCTGATTCCAACCATTTGACTATCAGCCACCTATGAGGTGTCCCAGTCCACCAAGACCCCAGAGTACTGGTAATGGTACTCACAGATGCAAAGGCATGCTAATAGATTCTGCCACCAGATCTTCTCTCAGATTTGAAAAAAAATCAACTTGATAGCTACTAAACTCTTTCTGGATGGGTGGCAATGTTAAAGATTTAAAAGCATAATAACTTGCCCCGGCCCTATACTTTCTCTTCAGCGTGATCATTACAAATGCTCAGTTACTTACTTATACCCCCATTAGACTGTAAGCACCATGAGGACACAGACTCTGTCTCATTCTTACTCTATCCGGGGCCTGTCATATGGTAGGTGCTCATTAAATGCTTCTTTAATAAGTGAATGAGATGAGGAAAGTCTTCACGGAGAGGGTAGGATTTACATTGTCTTTGGAAGGACACTGAAGGTAGGTATATTAAAAACAAGAAAGATATTAAGGATATCAGGAAGAAAATGGGAATGACAAAAGGGAGGTGGAGAGGGAGAAACGAGTCCCATGTTTTGAACATCGGTTGGTGCACTGTTGGGGCAGGAGTGGCAGGCAGTTTTTGATGAGTGACTATAGCTGAGGCTTAAAATACAGCATAACAAGTGTCTGAGGCAGGGGAACAATGGAAGCGCCAGGAGTTGATACCATCTCAAAGAAAGGGTGTGAACCAGGAGGTAGGAGGGCTGGGGAAGGTTCTTGGTGTGGAGTCCTTAAGGACTGAGGAATAAGATTCAGGGATCAGAAGAGAGAGACAGAGACACACAGAGAAACGGAGACACACCAAAAGGTAGAATAAGAATATCCTTATCATCCAAGGATAAAGACCATTTTCTTTTTCTCCCTCTCGTTCCACTAGCTGGCGGGGCCCCTTGCTGTTCACCGCCAGGTAAAGTCTTCCCTTGAGAAAGGGCTCAGTGGCATGGTGCATTATCCACGCCCTTGCTGCGTGCTCCTGCTACTCCACCTCTCTAAAACTCACCTTTCTCATCTGTAAAACTGGGGTGACACTTGCCTCTTGCAGTTGGGGTGGTAATGTCAAAATTTAATGTGATGTCATCTAAAGCATGAAACATGCAGTACCTGACACATCACAGAGGAGATACATATATATATATTTTTTTCTTCCTCCCATTTAACACTTAGCCCTAGACTCAGAAGACTTCACTCTGGAACTCTGGCCTCACTCTGGAGCTAAGCTAATGTGTGATCATGGACCTCAGTTTCCTCACTGAGGAAGACATGAAGGAATGGGCTGGTCAATCTCTAAACTACCTTCAAGCGCTAAAATTCTCTAATTCTCAGATTATAAAGAAGAATGTTTGGGAATCCCATATTTAACGATGTGATTTCTCATGAGAGGCAGAAGTCACGAACCAACTTGTCTTCATTTAGCTTCGTCAATTAGCTTTAAGGACTTCATACAACGCTTTCTGATCTTTCTCCTCACACAGGCAACGGATGTGCCTGGGAGACATAATTCTTAAAAGAGTCACTCACGAGTGAATAGAGGGGTTTAAGTCTGTGAGAGAAAACTCCCTGTTTTCCTTTGAGGCACTGTAAAGTTAAGTGTGACAGCCTCCGACAGAGACGCTGGAGTGAATAATGAAAGCACAGGTGGCGGCTATAAATGTTGGAAAGGGAGGCTATCAAATGCAGAGATGGAATTACATTGAAAGCACATTTCTAGACAAATCCTCATGGTGTTTGTTATTAAACTATGCTATCTCCAGAGCCATAGGCTTGCAGAACATAATAATTATGTCACGGACCAGACCCACAGCCCCTCTGGTCCCAGACTCTGCCTCAGGCAGGGACCCAAGCAACTGATGGTAGAAGCCCTCAGCAGCCACCCAGTGCCCGCACCCCGACCTCACTACCACCAGATGGCTAGGACTTTCAGGATACTGCTCTTATTCTTTGGATCCTGCCACAGCCCTCAACATGTGGTTTTACATAGAGGCAGCCTTCAGCAAATGCTGGATAAATGAATGAAAGGTGGGAGGTATGCCCCCAAAGTCCTCATCACTCTCAATAATGGCTAACAGATCAATGCTGTACGAAGCTATTTAACCCTTTTTTTGAATTTGTTTCATATTTTCAGCCTGTATGAGTTTGGATAATTCATGATGGAATGCTTCTGTTCATTTGTTCTCAACAGTTCTTTCCTGCTATGAGGCATTTCCCTAAAGGAGCCCTGGGTCAGATGGGAGAGGTGGCAGATGCATAAATATAAATTATAAAGCAGATTGCAAATCGACATAAAAAAAAATAAACAAAGCATCATGGACATTTAAAGGTGAGGATGACTTGCAGGGGAATAGAAATGTTTTGAGGACTGAGTGGTATTTGTGTCAGGTCTTTAAGGAGTTAGAAGACTGAGTAACAGAAAAAATGAAAAGGAGGAAGATGGCGAAGTATAAAGCCTGAGCAAGGCATGAAGGTAGGAAGCAAAATCACATCCCAAAAGCAACAAGTTAGATTAAATGTAAGCTAGTTAGATAAATTAGATTAAATGTAGGCTAGCGATCATAGGAGTTAAGGCAGAAACACAGGTTGAGGTTTTATTATGAAGAGTTTTATTTACTATTGAATTATATAAATCATAATATTTTAGCAGGTAAGACTAGGATCAAAGCCCAGGAATACTAATCTGAAAATTGAATTAAAAAGGAAAACACCTGGACTTCAGGGCTCTCACTAGAAGACTACATGCCTTGCTCTGGAAAGTGTGGTAGGAGACCAGCAGCTTTGGCACCACCTGGGAGCTTGTTACAAATGTGGAATCTCTGGCTGTCCCGGACCTACAGAATCAAAATCTGCATGTGCATTAAAATATAAAAGGAGAGCAGAGAAGAGCCTGAACATAGGTGGCTGCTCAAAGATGACACGGAGGAGATAGAGAAGAGAGATGTGGAGAGGCAACGCACATCAGGGCATCCAGGGCATCTGAAGCTTTGCACTGGGACCAAGAGAAATGGTGGTGTCATTCTCAGGAATGTCAGGAGAGGAAGGATGTAGGGTGCATGGGATGACAGGTAAGGTGAAAATCTGCCTTCACATACAGAAGTCAAGGAGCCTGCAGGGAGCATCCCGGTAGAGATGCCCAGAAGGCATTTGGAGAAACATATTAGATCACATGCAAAGTCCTCAGTAACAAAAACATTCAAATGAAAAATGTAAAAACATCACCTAAAGTGCTGGAATCGAATAGGAAGATGCCTCAACTCAAAGGAAACACAGACATTATCTAGTCCAACCCTCTCCTGTGATAGTAGGACTCTTAAACCCAGGAAGGGAACGTGACTTGACAGATGACTCAGAAAAAAAAACTCAGCTAAATACTGGTCACCTGACTGCCAACACAGGGTTATCCCACTTCATTGTTATTCTAACAATAGAGGCCTTGGGAACTAGCAATACTGGAATTGGGCTCAAAGAGTTATGCTAGAAATCACAAAAGAATCAATGGAAAGTCTTAGCAAATGGCTCAGCAAGTAAACTTCAGGAATTTCAGGGTTGTTTCAGAATACACTTAGTATTGACATACCAATTCTAATCTGGAATGTTTTTTATATGACAACCACATTAACTAGCATTTTTATAGACTTACTGTGTGCCAGGCACTTTTCCAAGTGCCTTATATATATTAACTCACTTATTAAAACAACTATATGAAAGAGGCACTAATGCACTCCTCATTTTACACATGGAGCAACTGAGGCATAAATACAGTAAATAACCCACCCGAGATCACACTGCTAGTAGGTGGTAGAGCTAGGATTCAAACATGCAATGATTTTTTATTTTTGTATTAGAAGATTAGCCATATGTATTTTTCCTGCTTTTTATGAAACTATAAATCTTCCTTTGAGAATCAGTTCTAACCCTGCAGAGACTGTTGAGCTAACAGAAGTGCTTGGCTTAGGGTAATGCATTCGTCTGTATCCTCTTTGGCTAATCCTTGTGCAGTTTTGATCTAACACTGGCTTCTATCCAATGATGTTCATCCACTTCCATATCCTTTTTAATGCTTTTCAGTCTCATTATCTTTAGGTCATTTCCAATGAGCATCCTAATGTGTTTGCCTCTCATTGTGTTTCAGTAACAGGAGGCAAGAAAAGACACTGCTTCTACTGTTTTCAAAGGATGAAGCCTTCTTAGCGGGCTTGCCTTTGTTCAGCTTTGGGTCTGGGTTATTTGTTCAATGGAGTTGAATTTCCTTAGATAGAAACCAGGGGCACTGGCTGAGGTTGGCTCCCTTTCTCCACCCAGAGGAAGATGCTTCCAGCATGCCACCTGCACCTCCTTGTAGCATTGCTTGGTAAAACGTGCTCTGACTGTGTTTCCCTTGGAAGATGCTGGCACAGCTCCTCTGAAATAAATCCTCCCAGCTGGAGAGAGCATGGGCTGAGGGTGGGGTGCAGAGGCCGAGGCTGTCTTATGGGGACCTTCATTAATGGCCTGTGAGTTGTCTTGATTTTCCACATGTCTGACCAAGTCAACTTCCTGCCTTGGATGTCTTTCCTTCTTGTCAAATCCCAACTTTTCCGCTCTTCATTCTTGGCCTGGCTGTGTGGGTGACTGATTTTAATTTTTTTTGCTTGAAATGTACCAAGTGTTTGCCTTCTGGAAAGAAGTCCAGAGCAGTGTCAGGGAAGGGCTCAAAGTTTAATTTGCTCCAAATGATAAAACTGAAAGTCTGTTTTCTGCCCTTCACCCCTCTCATTTCTTTTCTTTTGTAAAAAGAATTTTTAATTTAATTTTTAAATTTTACATGTAATAAAATCAACCATTTAAATGTATGATTCTATGAATTTTAACAAATGTATAAAGTCATGTAACTGTCACCATAATCATTCTTTCCTTTTTTTTTTAAACTCCAACTCTCTGGAGTTTAAGTATTAAGTAAACATGTTAATACTTTGTATAACGCAATAGAACTATTATTAGCACAAGACTTGGTGACTTTATTTTTCCTAAAGAGGACTGTGTTATTCATTAAGACATTGTAAACATTGCAGTGTTTTGTTTATCTCTAAGAGAAATTTCCAGTTCTTGAATATACAAATATAAATGAACAAGATCAACATTTTCATGGTCTAATCCATTGATTCTACCAAGTGTACCTTTAAATTTCTTTTTCCCTTTGGACTAGCATGAATAATGTTTTAATGGTTTGTTTTATAAAGAATCCTGATTTTATTACTTCATTTGAGCAGTATTTATTTAGGACAGGATAAATAAATGATATCTGGTTGACAAATGATATTTACATCTCATAATGTGGAAAGCAATGTTGTGAAAACAAAATAAGCAGAGGCACACAAATGGAGTCAAGCTTGACTATCACTTCAAATCACAATTTCCAGATTTGGGAAAAAGTAATAATCATGTGAGAATGTGGCTAAAGGGAACAATCTGTCTGCAGCTTTGTATTCAAAGCCAAAAAGATAGGGAGAAAAAAAGAATCTAATTAATGGAGAATAATCTGTATGATCCTAAAAGGCAAAACAAAGCAAAAGCCCAAAAGTCAATTTAGATATCTTGACTTTTAAATTTTTGAGTAAAAAAATTTTTTTTCTTTATTTATTGAAGAGTCTTTTCATACACCATCCATTTCTCTGTCTGGCCTCTCATTCTTCAAGACCCAGCTAAAAGGAATCCTTCCCTGAAAAGTTTTTCTGATTCCCCATTCTCACCTGTGTTCAGCTAAACATCTCCTAGAGCACTGACATTTTATGTCACAAACATCTGTTGATAAGTCTGTCTTCCTCCTTGGGCTGTGAACTCCTTAAGGAAGGGGCCATGTCTATTCACCCTTATTTTGACAGAGGCCTAGCAAAGAGCCCAAATGTTAATGAATGAAAAGTAAATGGATAAGTATCACTGAGCAGTTGGTTAAATGGTCAATACCCATACTCATTCAGTTGTGTTAACTAGGCACAGCAAGGCGCTGGAGATACAATCATGAACAAAATGGCCCTGGTCTTTGCACTCAGAGAGCTTACAATCTGGTGAGGGAGAAGAATAATAACAAATATCATCAATTTTAGAGAGGGTGTTTTTTCCTTAATTGATAGAATGCATTTTAAATTAAGTCATTAATATAGTTCCATTATTATTTTTTTATGACACTACTTATATTTGATATTACTCCAATGAGATTTTAGTTTCAGCAAAGGACTATTAACTATGACATCAACATACCTAGAAAATATATGAGTGTTTATTTCTTGGGTTTTCTTGTTTAAGTTACTAAAGTTATACAAATAGTTATATATACAGCTCTATATAATTTTATTTATATATATAGGTATAATATTAGTGGAATCTAGTAAAGAGAGCAACGATTTGAATTCATAGATGATAGTTCTAACTCCAGATATGCCAATAAGCAACTCTGTATCCTTAAATGTTAACAGGTCTTTCTCTTCTCAGCATAAAGAGCTCTAAAAGGGACATTGTGAGGCCTAGATAATAACTGTAAAACCTAATAAATTTAAAAATACAATGATGTTACAAATTTTAGACACGTTACACAATTCCAGTAAAGGAGGATTTACTGAGTACTTCCTCTGTTAGGCACACTGGTCCAATTAACATAAATGTGGGATTGGGGAAGAAGAGCTACTTTGCAGAGAGGATAATGAGTTCTAGATTTTTCTATCCATTATTACTTGTTTAACTGCAACTTATTTGGGAAAAGAGAGGGGAGGGAAGGTCCAAATGACATTTAGTTTTCTACTTTATTCTTTGAATTTTTGTAGGAGAATTTTGAGATACCTCTTGACATTACCCACAGCAGCCACAGTTGAAGGGACTGCCCAATTCGAGTTAGGAGTCTCCCCCGCAGTTACGTTTAGGGAAATTATAACTTATTCTTCAAGGTTTTAAGAAACTTTCATCTTGAGAACACATCATATAGAAAAGTTCTCAGCAAGAGTGGATAAATGAGGCCTTCAAACAGGTCATTTGGTGAAGAAGGTAGGCCTCTCAGGGGAGCCGCAGGAGGGAGAAAAAACAAACTTTAACTACCAGAGGGCCTTTAACTTGTATTTTTGTTACATACTGGAATTTAGCACTAAATTAGACTTACATGAAAATAATTTAAAAAATGAAACAACTACATCAACCTCATACCATTTACTCTACAAATTCCGGTGAAATTTGAAAATCTCTGGAAGGTTGGAGTATGACGGCCTTGACAATGAACACTTGCCTTTGACACCCAATCCATAAATTACATTGTACACACCAGCTGCATGTGCCACTTGTACTGAAATCAATAGAACGAGCTGCTAGTTCATGTCTCTTCACTTTAAGGCTTGAATTATATTTATGATGATATTTCTATAAATTAATGGTTTTCTTGGCTGCTAGTAACTTGCATTCAGATTATTCAAATTTTGATGGCAAGCTAGCTCTTTAGAAATGGTTTGATTAAATACAAGAAAACAAGGGGAAAGAAAAAGCATCATAATTTGTTTACTCATTGGTATTTTGTTTTCCTTCATCCCAAGAAAGAAGAAACCTGCTTAGGTTCTGATAATGCCATTTATCTGTCAGATGCTGCAGGCAGGAGCCAGCTGTTTCCTATAAAGATATCTTGGGAAATGGAATGGTGCTTTCTACAATGGCAGATGCTATCTGACACCATTTCTAGAGGACAGTTCCTGTTGAAATGTTGTGGGAGGGTTTTCTAAAGCACACACAAAGATGTCAAAAATGGTTAGTGCTGATACATGCCAAAGTCAATGCAAAATAAGTAGAGAGGAAAGTGAAATCCTCTTTGAAGGAGGAAGGAAAGGTTCGGAAGATATTTAAAAGCAGGCAATGTCCACAACGTGCTGAGAGGGGGATTGGTAAAACTGTCTGGAACCGGGGCTGAAAGTTGAAACCTGTGGCCACAGGCACTGGTACCCAGATCTTAGCCAATGTTTTCATAACAGAGGTTAGGGATCTGAGCTTGGTGATGGAAGGAAGAGAAAGCAAAGCTCAGAAGTCCTCACACGCTTGGAGCTGGGTCATTTTACCTAGGTTGATCTTCCATTGGAGAAGATTAAGAATTCTCCTCACACTCAAAGAGAAATAAAACCTCCACATATAGAGTGCTGGACCTAGGCCTGGGCTCCACAGATGAGCGGCAAGTCAAATGGCAGCAGTTCCAGGGGAGGGGGCCCAGGGTGGAGGGAACTGCGAAGCTCTGGTCCATGAGAAATGATCATGGCGAAAAGGAGTTCAGGGTACACGGGACAAGCCTCCATCAAACGTTTTAAGAGCTGGCAAGTAGAGTCTTGGTCTGTGAGTTCCTGAAGGCTGGGCTAGAATACTTAGGAAAAAGTCACAAAGTGTATAATTCATCTGAAGATAAGCAAAACCAATATGTTGGACAAGCAAAGTGCGTGGGTATAAGCATAAACAAAAGTTGCCTTTCTCTCACAGTCTCTTTAAACCTGCTCTTTGAGAGTAGTCTTTCCCTATCCTGGATGAAACCTTGGGCGAGCCCATGACTTTCTGTTCTCTTTTAGGTAAAAGAAAGTTTTACAGCTACTTAAAGTCAAAAACATAGCCTCAAACCAGTACTTCAAGGTGACAGCAATGTCGAAGGGGATGGCCCTTCTCTGTTTCCCTGCCTCTTGTTGCTTCTCCTCCCCCAGCTTGCTCACTGTGATTTCTGACCTTTCCGGGTAGAAGCAAAGGAAGGAAGAAGAGATGAGCTGGGGCGGGGGTGGGGTGGGGTCGGGGGACGGCCGTACTTGGCTGCTCTGCTGTATGGTCTCACGTCCACAGGTCTCTCGACCTGGATGAATGTAATCTAGTCTGACAGTTGCTCCTTTCCCCTCTGACCCTAGAAATCTTCCTCCAGCTTCTCTTCTCCTGAGGCTTTAGTGCCCTTTGGGTGGCCACTGAACAAGATTTAAGAAACACCCCACGATGGCTTGCTTTTACACGTACATAACTTAGAAGTGCAGGACCTGGCAAAGCAGCTGTCCAAGCAGTTCCTTCTCTCTTCATCCTCCCTTGGTTCCTGTGCCCACCAAGGAGAGGAGGTGAGTATCCAGCTTTCCAAGTGGACCCCCAGAGCCCCTTTCCCTCGAATTGAGATCATCGTAAGGAAGGGACTCTCCAACCTTCCCCCACAGATCATTTCCAGTCTCCAACAGCGTGACTCTTTTATATCCTGTATGTTGCAGATAAGTCTTCTAACTATTTCTCAGCCATAGTGGTCTGTCTCTTAATCCATTTTGGAATTTGGTGTTTATTGTCAACAGAAACCGCAATGAGAAGAGTTCCGTGTTAACACCTTATGATCCAAGGGAGGACTTTTTCACCTAAATAGTATACTATTTCTCATGCTAAGGTGGGGACCGGAGTCAGTGGGCAGTTTCCAAATGTCCAAGACTTTGGACTTGTTTTACACTTTTATGGCGGTGCCTCGGGGGCCATAGGTGGAGACAAGAGGGACATCTCGCGTGGTGCTCGGCCTCCTCCACCCTTCAAGCATCAGCTGCAGCAGCTTCACTACTATGTTCCTTACACGCTGAGTTTTTGTGTAAGATTTCATTGATTTCAGTCAAATAAAAGGTGGCTTACCCAGTAAAAACATCTTGACTGGTGACATTCACTCATTCGCCTACTCTAAGCAAGACACCAATCTAGGCAGGTTCATCCCGATCCTAGGCGTCCAGAACTACTATCACGGTTAATCAGCAGCTTCCAATTCCAATTCCAATGAAAAACACCTCTTTTTAGTTCAGCCATTTACTCATTGGAGGAACTTGGGGGAGTAACTGAAATTCTATGTATCTCAATTTTCTCATCTGTTAAATACCTATCTGTTAGTATTGTTTTTAATCCTGTATGTCAAGTGCCTAATGCGATATCGCAATCACTGTTGGTACGTAGGAAATCACAGCTGTACAGCCTTTCAAAGCTTCCTTGGAAGATAATGTGCAATTGTCCCCCACAACCATCCTCTACTACGTCATCAGTTTGAAGAACTTTGCTCTGTGCCAAAAGGATATGATGTCCTCTCAAACCATTTCCTTCTCCTACTCTCTAAGTAAAAGGTTTAAACCTCTCAGAGAGTTTCCTTGAAGCCTTTATTATGGGTACAGGCATAAAGAGCCCATCTGGGAAGCTGTACCTAAACAGAAACCTGAGCAAACCTCATTACTGGATAGCCCCATAAATGTCCTCCCCACCTTGAATGGAGACCCGCCACAAGGCACTGGAAAGAAGCTTTATAAAAATAAAAGAATGAATAACTGTTGTGTAATTCTGCTTGGAACTTGCAGTCACCTCTAGTCTACTAACTTCCAACATCTCTCAGTGCCCACAGGGAGTAATTTTCAATATCATGATTTCCAGATGAAGAATGGATCCCGTGATGGTTAATTTTATGCATCAACTTGGCTAGGCTATGGTGCCCAGTTGTTTGGCTTAGGTGTTGTTGTGAAAGTATTTTTACATGTGACTAATATTTAATCAGTAGACTCTGAATAAAGTCCATGATGTGGTGGGCCTCACCCAATAAACTGAAGGCCTTTTAAGCAAAAACTGAAGTTTCCTGAAAAAGAAGAATTTCAGTCTCAAGACTGCAACACAGAAACCCTGCCTCAGTTTCCAGCCTGCCTGTCCTGCCCTGCAGATCTCAGACTCCAGTCTGCAACATCAACTTATTTGAATTTCCAAACTGCTGGCCTCCCCTATAGTTTTCAGGCTTGCCAGCCCACACAATCATGTGTGCCAATTCCTTAAAATAAATCTCTCTATATATCCCACTGGTTGTTTCTCTGAAGAACCCTGACTGATAAAGATCCCATCTTGGTACTCCTCACAGTACCCAGCACAGTGTTGAAGTGAGTTTTCTTGAATGGGGTTGGTTATTCCTTGAACATGAACTAGAGCATAAGTGGCCACAGATTGGGCTGTACTGGGGAAAGCACTACCCTGGATTTGATTCTGCCCTGCCACTTATTACTGTACTGTATCATCTTCTGTACTCAGCCCTGCAACCTTCTTGGCAACTCAGTCACATAAAGCCCAGGTCATTCCCTCTGACACCACCTGTGGTCCCTGCCTGCACTGAGCCCTTTGTGGTAGAAGTCACAATGACTGCAGCACTGAGCCCCAGCTGACGAGACCCACGAGACTCTGTCTTTTCCAAATGGTTGCCCAGAGGGAACAGGTGATAAACTGGAAGTACAGGAAAATTAATGCCACATGGGACAGATGTTGATAAAAAGAAAGGAGCCAGCAGATAAACTGCGTGCTCACCCTCTCCATGACGGGATTTGGGATTCAGTGGTTTTGCATGGAAAGACCATGGGGTTCTTTCTCTCCAAAGGACCCCATGTGACCAAGCAGAATGCTCTGAATAAAAGCCCACAGGAAAGCACCACTTGGAATTTGCTTTCCCTCTGTCCTTGCCTCATTTCTTCTTTTCCTACATTTACGATTCACTGGAATTGTACCCCACTCCCCAACAGTGTTGGCATGTAAGTTTTGTTTAAGTTTTGTTTTTTCAAGACCTGGGTGAAGACACTAGCTGTGTGACTTTGGTAAATCACTTGACCAATCTAAGCTCCAATCCCCTCATCTGTAATGTGGAAACAGGAAGAGTATTTTCTTCAAAGATGTTTTGAGGACTGGACGAGACAATGCACAGGTCTTGGGGACACTTTTGATAAATGACAACTATAGCTTTTGCTGCCTCTTGCAGTAAACGTACAGGAGCAGCCCCACATGGGGGAGGGCTAAAGCTTTCCAGTGACGCCTGTGACTGAGCGGCCCAATCTGTCTAATTCTGGGGCCTATTACTAGGAAGACTGTTGCTGTTGCACATATAACCCAAGTTCTCTAATGACAACAGAGCAGAATGCCTGTTCCCTAAGGGCAGCTGGCTCCCAAGTGAAAACCATCCCCAGCACTCCTCCTAACATCATTCATCTAGAATCCCTACTTCTGTAGGGAGGAGTAAAGGGTGGGGCATTCGGTCAGAAGAATATAGAAAAAGTTCCTTCACATGAAAACCAGGAATGGTGAAAAAGAAAAAAGAAAGAAAGGAAGGGAGGGAGGGAGGGAGGAAGGTAGGAGGGAGAGAGGGAGGGAGGAAGGAAGGAAAATCAGGAATGGTGAAGACACATTCTATCTGCTGCCATGTACTATAGCACTTTATCATGTCCCACCTTGAATAAGGAGTTGCTGGGGTAGAGTTGGGGGGATTTCTCTAGAGGAAATGTCATTTATCCTGAAACAAGAAATAGGATGGATTTTGAATCTGAGATTTCAGGGCTAGAGTGCAGAGTTAGGGGAAGGAGCTGGCTCTAGGCTCCAGGACGTTGTAGACATGCCTTGGGGAAAATGGCTATAGGGTATGTATATATATATCTATATATATGTGTGTGTGTGTGTGTGTGTGTGTGTGTGTGTGTGTAAAATAGAGAAGCTATTGAACCAGGCATATAAAATGATTTAGAACCTGGCTTTATGGAGGCAGGGAGATTCTATCACTGAGTACACCCAGAGTGGGGGATCAGGAGGCATCCTCTTCTCCTCTATACTGGGAGAACCCCCAGCTGCACCAGGGACAGGAGCAGGGGCCTGATGTCACCGCCCTTCTTCAGTGCACAGGGGTTGTGTGAGGCTCCAGGACTACCGGGCTCGGGGTGGGAGTTCACGACCAAATCACTAGGCTTCAATGTTTCAGTGATGTCATGTGGCACAGCAGCCAAAAGAATGGGAGTTTTCAACAGAACAAAAAGTGTTCTCTCTCCAGAGCCATACTAATAGAGAACTCCTTAGACTGAGGAAGTGTAACTGAGATTCTAGAAGCTACCATGATAGGAAGGAAGAAGGACACACTTGTTGTAGTTAGGATGAGGTATCAGAGTTATTTCATTTGGATACTTAAAAGATCAGATCCTTTTTTTTAAGTTCCCTGAGTTGGTAAGTTAGGATGGTTTCTTATTTACACCTCAGTATTTTGGAGACAGGAAAGCATAATGATTAAGAATATATATTCTGGAGCTAAACTGCCTGGATTTAAACCCTGGTTCTGTCACTGACAAGCATTGTGACTTGTGCTTCAGTCTCCTCAAATGTGAAATCAGGCTGGTAATACTGAACTCATGGGATGTAGGGAGGAGTGAAGAAAGCTAATGTATATAGTGCCTGACACATAATAAGTGCTCACTAAATGTCAGGTAGTAATATTGCCTTTTTTTTTTTTTTTTCCCCTAGAAATCTTGCTTCCTCAGTGGAAACGGAGGCTCCCAAAAGGTTCCCGAACAGGCTGAGTATGCTTACAATCAACTCTTAATGATGGAGCCCTTTCTTCAAAAGAAAGAGACTGAGATGAAAAGAAACAGAATGCCAGAATTCAGAGTTTGATATTAGTGTTTCCAGCTGAGGGTTATTTTGAAGTACGAGCAGATAGTGTCACAAAGACTTGGGAGCAGCTCAGTGATCTCCCAGAGACATCACTGGCAAGTACATTATTGAGCAGAACCTGGGTGTTTCTCCGAGATCCAGGCGGGGGCCCCAAGCTAGATTATTTTTGTTTCCATTTCTGAGGTGAAGCTGGAAGGGAGGGGAACTTGGATTCAGAGAGTAAAATGAGGGCACTGGATGGGATGATCTCTAAAGACTGTTCCAGAATTCTGCAAGGCACTGAGTCTGCGATCATGACTAAAAGAAGGGAGATTAAAAAATATTCAAGGCAGGAGAATTCAGGCAGATGCTCAGGAAAATATGTCCCTACCAAATTCCTGCTGAGCCTCAGAATACCCTTGTAAGGCAAATGATGGGACTTTCATACTCGGCGTTACGGAAAATAAAGTGAAGCACATAAAGTTGGGGGGAAAACTTACACTGGTAGAGATAAGATTTTTATCCAGCTAGTCTCTCCTCATTTCACCATGGCTTAAAGTTATGTTCTATCAAAGGAAGCTTTCAAAGAATTTGGATGGACACGCTCAACAGTGGCTATAATCAAATTATTCCTATTGTCTTTTCAAATCCCCTGTTTGAGCGATAGTTATTAGGCCTAGACTTACAAGGGTAAAATAATTCATGAAATATATTCAAGTGTGACTGTCAGAAGATCTTAGGACTAATGTAATGGTCCCACATGTCTCTAAAAAGCAGTCCAAATAGTTGTGATATGCAGTATAGTTTGTGCACTATAAGGTAATGAAGTTAGACTGTAAAACTCCATTTGATGGATAAGGATCTTAAAATGGAATTAAAGTATTGTTCCAAGAGAGGAATTCTTGTGCTTCAAGAGATGAAAGATGGGGGAAGCTTTGGCAAGTCCAGGGGTGAGACAAGCAGCTGCTGTACAAATCTCTTCGCTATTACTCTATCAGAGCAACCCTAAAGTTTCCAGTTCAGGATCTCTTGCCCTACACAAACACCAATAATTCTGCCAAGATGTTGGCTCAACATTCAATGTAAGAGCTGAAGCCTCTCAATTTGGTCCATCAGCAAAGCCTCAGATTCATCATGCTCCTTCTCTCTTAGCCATTCTGTGTCCCTAAGATGGTCTTTGTCACCCTGCTTATCATTCTTTCTTTGGAGGAAAGGAGGGAAAGGAAGAGAAACCTTATAAGGTATCAACTGAAATCTGAGATAAGATAGCAGTCTTTTCCTAGTGCTGGCTTTCTACTCATACCAAACTTCAGCATCTTAAAGCACAGCACAGTTTTAAAAAGCAAAGTAAAATTGTTCATTGTTAAGCATTAATGTTATAACTCCAGCTTGGGCAATCTTGAGGCACAGAGGACATGCCTGTTAACACAGATTCCCTTTATCTCCAGCTATCAGCCTCTTTGGGAAAGGGATTCTCATGTGAGAATGACCTCTGACAAGACCAACTATACTGGTTCCTTACCATTTTGGAAGAAGTGGTTACACCCATGCAGGTTAGCACACCAGGCAGAGAAAATATACATTAAAAACAAAAATGGGCCCCACCTCTCAGTCACTTAGTGACTCCGATTTCTTACCTGAAAATTACAAAACTGGCACGAGCCAGTGTCTCTGACTCACCAAAATGTTTGAATATTTGAAAATATGTGGATGTGGGGTACCAAGTGCACTCATCCAGAGGACTGACTCACATTTTTGGCAGCTGGGTAATGCCAAATAGCATCTCGGTCAAAGATTTCATGGAATTAAAAAAAAGTCAGCAAAAGTAATTTTTGGCGTAAACAAAACAGACCCAATTGTTTGTTATAATTTTGTGAACCCCTGGGGCTGATTTAGCTCTGACTGTGCCTTGGTTGGTTTGCTTCCAGGACACCTGTCTCACTTCCTCAACCTTTACTATAACACGTGCAGTAAAAAAAAAAAACATCTAAAAGCTGGGCTCAAATTCCAGCTTACTAGGAAAGTTTTTGGCCACCCTGAACCTCAGCTGTATCATCTGTAAAGTGGGAATGAGACTAACTTACCCTGTGGTATTGTTGTGAGGAGTAAACCCACAACACAGCTTTCCCCCTCACAGCATACCCTCAATAAATAAATAGTAGCTTAATGAGGGCAAACACAGTGTGAATTAGCACCTGCAGAGGCAGAATCAGTTATCAGGAACCTGCTGTTTAAAGTCCCTCCTACTGTCCCAGGGCTTGTCAAAAGTGTGATCTCTGACCATTTGCTGCAGAAACCCTCAGGGTGCGTATAAGAGAGACTTCCGGTCTCCATCCCAGATGTGGGATGTATAAGAGAGACTTCCGGTTCCCATCCCAGATGTGGCAAATCAGAATCCCTGGGAATCACCATTTCTAACGTCTCCCTAGTCTTCAGATGATTGTTTAGTATCTTAAAATTTGAGAACCACTGAATTAGAGTGCTAGTTAAAATGTATTACTCTTTTTAGTTATTGGTTGGGAAAGAAATAGACGAGTTATAAGTTTCAATGATTTTAAAGCACTCTCTGCAGTTCCTGAGTCCTGAGGTCCACAGATCCTCTGAAAGATTAGATAATATGGTCAATTGGGGGATGTTAAAAGTTAGTCAAGGTAGTTCATAGGGAAGTTTTTTATTTTTCCTTGACTTGCTGGTCAACTGAGTAATTCTGGGCTATTATTTAGGCCCAATGGGCAGCACTTACTCAATTCCCTGGACTATTAACCACAGTTTTATATTATTTGCTCATTTAGCTTGCTTAATAAAACTCCAACTACTGTAGACGATGCCTGGTCTAAAATCCACTTACTCTTAGACTCAATAGTCCTAAAGAAACTCTTGACCCAGGATCACTGAAGTCTTGAACTTACAGTTGAACAGAGAAAAATTATTTAGCAGCCATGAGACACTGGGCTAGTGCAGATACATGTCAGCACAAAGGTGAGAGTCTGAACAGCAAACACTAGCCATTTTGGTTGGCTATGGATAAGTGTGGCCCTGGACTCTTTGCTGAAAAAGTAAAAATAGAGTTGGCAGAGCTGTCAGGCTACCACTGTTCGTCTAGCAGTGAAACCAGGGAAGAACCATGAAGCCTGAAAAGTGAGCCAGTTTCACTGGCAAAGACTAGGAGCTCCCCCTCAGCATTAGTGGAGCCTTTATTAAATGGGCCCCACAGCTGAGTAGCGATATGGAGAATTTGGAGAAGGGCCATGAAGAGCAATCAAGATCAATCAGGCATCAGAGGAATAAATTCTTTGAGGGTCTGTCTTCCTTTAGACCACAGTGAAGGAGTCGTGGGCTGGGAGGGTGAGTGCGAGGGGGAGATTAACAGTGCATTTAGATGGCTAAATGGTAGTTAGGAGTGAAAATATTTCTACTAAGAAGATCAAAAGAAAAAGCTTGGGGTGGACTTCAGCAGAAATTGGGCCGAAAATTGAAGACCTGGCTGTGAGGGAGAGGGTTATTCTCTGAGTGTGTTAGGGAAAGCTCTAATGCTGCTTTCCCACTTCAGAGCACCCTGTCTCCTCCACCCCCCTCTTGCCTCATCCCCTCACTCCAGTAGCTGCCACCTGTTCTTCATTTAGGGCCAAAAATATGCCAAATATGGGGCTAACTGCCTTACATTTCCATCTCATTTAATCTTCACAGACACCCTGCAAGGAGGGGAGCAGAGTGTTCATTTATAGAAGAGAAAACAGGTTCCATGAGATTAAGCAACTTTCTCAGAGTCATACAGTCAGAAAGTGGCAGACCCCGATGTGTCTTATTCCAAATCTCTAAGCACTGTTTTACCCTGTCCACTTGCCCATAGCCCAGAAGGCTAGTGTGGCTGGAAGCAAGAGAGTGAGGCAAGGGTTGGAAATGAGGACAGAAATATGATGGGGTGGGTGTGGCCACCTGATGGTAAGTGCCCTACAAGGCCATGGAGGATGCTGGATTTTCTTCTGAATATGAAAGGAAGCCACTGGAGGGTTTTGCGTGGAAAAACACTAATCTAGGTTTTAAATAGATCTGTATTTTAGGGGAGAAGGGGCAAAAACCAGGAAAATAGTTGTGTATATACTTTAATAGTCCAGAAGTAAGAAGGTGGCTTGCACTAGGTGTGAGTGGTAAAGATGTAGGGAAGTGGGTGGATTCTGGAGACATTTCGAGAGTAAAAACAGCATGTGATGAATTGGTAAGTGATATGCCCAAGATCACATAGGTAATAAGGCTGGACTAGGCTGGAGTTGGAACAAGGCTCTATCTGACACCAAACCCTGTGATCTTTTCCTAACTACAGTGAGCCATGCCACAGGTTCCTGAGAAAGGGATTTCCTGAACCTGAGGCCAAAATGTAGATAGTTTCTAGCATGTAAAACTTACGACTCAGTTGTGTGTGAGTGTCTGTGTATGTATCCTGCATGTCCATGGTCTCTTCTCTTCACATACCAAAAAAGAGGAGAGGTGACAGCAGATTATCCAGAACACAGATAAAGAAACAATGACCACCCCTCTATCCAAACGTTTTAGCCCACTCTGATGACTAGTTAGAGCAAGGTCAGCTGACGCCTAGAATAGCTACCATGGGCATGGTGAAAGGTAAATGTTATGTTTTAAGCTGTACTAGGTAGAGGATGGGAGGAGCCACTTAACAGAAATGAAGAGACCCTGTGGCCACATTTACACAGCAAAAGCCAAGTGGAAGATTGAGCAATTACTCAGTAAGTGCAGGCTGGGGAGTCAGCCAACTTGGGTAACTCCGATAAAAGCATGTGCTTTGGATGCTTTCTCTTGCCTGAATTACTCGATAATGGTCCAACTGTCTATTCTGCTTAGTTGAAGAGAACAAGAAACAGGTCCATCTGAGTCAGAGACCTTCGGTGGACCATGGTGCAGCCCAGGCTGAGGAGCCAGCAGGGGAAGGCTGCCCACAGGAGCCCGCCTCCAAGCTGGGACAATGTAGCGAGCCTTGATAAACAGCTTGCTCTGTCAGTGCCTTCTGCGAGGTTCTACAGACCCTAAAACGAACAGTCTTTATTCTGATGTTTCTCCAAGTCTAGTCTTGAGACAAACTTGAGAAAGAATAATTGTAATAATGTGTGTGAAGTATAGAGGTAGTCTTTTAGGAAATGATAGGAACACAAAGGCGGCAACTGACCTGCACTGGGATGGGCTGGGGAACAGTAGGGAAGGCTCCCTGGAGGACATGATGCCAGGGAGGTGGGAGGGTCCTGCAAGATGAAGAGTTAGTAGCTAGGAAGAGAGAAATGGAGAAGGGAGAGGGAAGGCTAATGTGAAAGCTGGTGGCATTTTTTCCTCTGGTGATAAGAGTTTACCCCAAAATAATATTCAATAGATAATATTCAGGCTTTACTATGCAGCAGACACCTTACTAAGCACTTTATAGGTATTGTCTTATTGCATCTTCACAATAACCATTAGGGAATGGCACTGTTATAATCTTATTCTGTCTTGTGTATGAGAAAACTGAGGCACAGAACAGTTCAATCACTTCCCCACAGTCACACCAGTGGGGTGTGGCAAAACCAGGACTTCAGGCTATATGACTTCAGAGTTTTTGCAACGCTTCTCCCTGTCCTGGTTTTGTCTGTAACATGCCTTCTGTAGCCCGCGGTGCTGCCCATGCAGTTTCCACACATGTCCATGACAGATCAGAATAAACTCATGCTTCTCTGAGGCCAGAAGTCTGCTCTCAGGGTAGAACTCTAGCAGGCAAATGACACACAGAGACAGCAACTTCGCCTTTGACCTGCCTGCTCAGCACCGCCTCAACTCTGCCCTCTTTGCTGCCTGGCACCTTGTCCCCTGCCTTATGTGAGCTCAGGATGCTCCTCAGAACCCATGAAGTCCTGGCAGACTCGGGCTCCCTCCACTTAGTTTCACCACAGTCTCCTTCCTTCCATCCTAACAGGAATACAAGCCCATCGGAGGGTGGGATCTATGTCTTGGTTAGAATTTTCCTGATTCCTCTCTCACCTTCCTTCCATTACTGATCTCCTACAAGTGCCATGCTCTGCTAAGGAGTCTGTGAAGCCAGCTTTGCCCACCAAGACTCCTGAGACATGTTTTTATCATTGTCATAAAAAGCACCAGACCATGTTCCGAAAGATAAATGATTAAGAATTGCACATGGTCTCACTTGGAGGAGTTTCAACCAAAGATGAAATTTTGTGGTTCAGAACCATGCTGGCAAAGTAACAGACTTATTCCAGTGCATCTCAAAGAAATGAGCTAATAACTAGTAGTGGTTCTCTAGAGACTTTACCCTTGTTCCAGGAAATACATATTCTGAAATTGAATTTGTAGCAATGATTTCCATTTTCACATATAGCATCATCATTCCTTTAGATTTAAAAACTATTTTTGGAAACATTCACATCACCTCTGCAAGATAAATTATATATAGATTTTATCTACCCGAATCACAGAAGGTGACACCTCTACTTGCCTGAAAAGCTTTCTAAGATGAAGAAAGGATTCATGTGGACAATGAAAGATGTTTTTCCATTTGAACTGAGGTTAAGAGGAAAACTTCATTTGAGAACATGGAACTCATTACCAGTATAGATGCTCCACCTCTGACTCTATTTAAAGAAATGGATAGGGCACTGTCCTTCTGGGGTTGCTTGGGGTTGGGCAGTGCTTGCCAGACTTCTGGTGCTCTAATAGCCCAGCCTCAGTTTGCCTGATCTCCTGCTACTAGTCCCACCCTACTAAATTAATAGATCATGTTTTTACCATGTCTTTTCCATTTATCATCTCACGTTAGTCTCATAAAAATCTTCCTTTTACTGTTGAGGAAAGCGGCATCCAGGGAGGCTAAGTGTCCTTGTTCTACAGTTCACTGGTGTCAGAAATTGCTAAAACCAGGTGTCCCACATCTTAAGCTAAATGGTGTAAAAAGAATATAAAATGCAAAAGGTACATAAAAAATATTTGTTGAAGGAAGAATATTTCGAGAATTTAAGAAGAGTTCTTTCGGAATTTGAAGTTATTCTAGGATGCTCAAGCATGAGTATTATGCTAATTATTTTCCTACCCACCTCATTCAATCAATGAATTCAGTGAATGTTTACTACATTACACTGTGAATGCAATGGGAAAGCAAGTCCCTCGCAGGACTCACTATCCCTTAATTCTTAACATACTCCCTACTTTTGTCCTGTGATATCCCCCACCACACACACACACACACACACACACACACACACACACACACACACACACACACACACACACACACACACACGGTCCACCTCTAAACTCTGCTCTTAGCCCCACCAAGTACAGATACTTCGTAGATCCTTAGTAAGTACTGTTGATACAATTAGAGAGGGAGAAGGGCATTTCCTGCATGGGGCTTCACATCCTCTCAGCCTATCAAAGTCTATCTTCCTTGGAGCTGCTTATGAAACTCAAGCAATTGGGAACCACTTACAAATTTATTCTCCTGAGATCTCTACAGAGTTCTAAAAATAATCTGATGCTCTGGAGAACTCTTGCCTATTAAATCTAAAGGCCTAATTATGTTAATCAAAGTTCCCTAAATTTTAATTCCCTCGTCTGCTGAATGGGGACACGATGTACAGAAAAACATTTGAAAAGCATGAAGGGCTTTTTAAAAAAAAAAAAAAAAAAAAAGATACCAATAAAATCATCAACAAAGCTAATAAAATATGTTATAAAGAGTTCCAGGTGCTAAAGTAAAATATTTGATGTCAAGTAAACGATACCTCAGCTGAACAAATGCTAAAGAATGTTCACTTAGCCGTGTATGCAGAACAACTGAAGGAAGAAAGGTCATAAAAGTGGTTGCTTGTGTTTAACTTTACCCCTTTTACAAGAAACTAGATCTCTGAAATGTTAATTAAAATTTCTTATCAAGTAATAAAGCTTTAAAAATTATCTTTTTGACTATCATATTGGAAAAATAATCGATATTAATTCCACTGGCAGGCAAGATGGACAAGTGCTCTGGAAAACACCTCAAACACAGCTGGTGGAGATGTAAATTAGTATAGCATTCTGGAAACAATGAATTTCAAGAGTCTTAAAACTATTCATGCACATCTATTCCACTTCTAAGAATTCATAGTGGGGAAATAAGAATATGAATAAAAGGGTGGCTATCGAACGCTCATCATGGTGTTACCTAACATATAGTGAATGCTTCAAGTACGGAAGTTAAGAAGATGGTATCTGGAGTCACTCTGCAGCTAGATTCAAATCCTGGCTTTGTTACGTCTCACTGATATACTGGACGTACTACTTTTAATTTCCACAATCGTAAAATAAGGGTTATAGTAACAAAAACTGTTTCATGAGCTGGTTGTGAATACTGAACAAAATATATTTAAGGCTCTCAGGACAAACTGAAAGTGCTCACAATGTTAGATTATGTTCATTATAATGAAAAATTAAAAACAATCTACATATATAATTGTTTTCTCCAAGTAATGTAGTGCTATGTATCAATTAAAATGATGTTGCAGATGAGTAGTTCGCTTTGAAAGATTATTATATTAAAGGGGAAAAGCAGGCTATAAAATAGTTTCTACTATGTGACTGAATCCAAACAGATATTTATTAGACATTATCCAGTGTACTTGTTTTGAATTCAGGTCCATTTCTTCTCTAAAAATTTGGTTGTATTTCAAAAGAGTAAAATCAGACAGTACTAATTTCAGTTCCTTTATCTCCTGGAATGGAGATCATTGAGAATTTTTCCTGGGCTAAGATACTTTTGGTACTTAGCGTATTGCAATCCAAATGACTTCTGTTCTAAATAATAAAGTAGAATCATTTCTTTCACTAACAGGTAAAGTCCTTCATGCCACAACACAGTCCCAAGATCCCATTTAGTCTCATATAGCTACTAGAGTAATTATATACATAATTAACCAAGTCAAGAAATACTATAGCTATAAGTTTTCAAATGCTTATAACAATTTTTAACAGCATGAACTATAATTCTAACAATATGTATTATGAGATATTCAAAACACATGTACTTTAATTTAAAGTAATGTGGAATTTAAGAATGACATTTGCATAATGTACAATTACTGCTAAATGTTAAAGCTACCCTGTCTTACTAAGAAGAATCACTTAAGGGTATAGACTTAGTGTGACTTCATTTTTAATGTCTGAATTGATGAATTCAATTGATTGCAGAGCAAGAAAGTTATCTTTACCCTCTTACAGCTCATGAATCTCTAAATGCCTAAGAGATAACTTATTTGTTACCCAGGTCTTTGCTAGTCCAACAATAAAACCTCTTCCTCCAAGCCTCACAATAGTCGTTTGATCACCCCCTAATTTCAAGCAAATAAGTACTGTGCCTACATGCTTACACTGAGTATTACTAATATATAAATAATTCAGTTTTTCCCTAAAGTTATAAATTAGGACCTCTGATTTCCACTGACAGAAATGGAAACACAGTCATATATTTGTAACACATGCAAAATTTTTTTTAGTATTTTCTTATCTATCATATTTTATTATTAACAACTTTATATGCTGGATATATAAGTCTCATTCATTTTGACAGCTTTGAACCTTTCTGTTATGGAAAGTTTACTTCAACTTTGGGCATTCATCCTTGGAACTAAAAAGGGTAGTGATGTGGTTCGTAAAATTTCTCTGAACACTCAGAGGGTGGTGAGTATAGGAAAAACACAAGAGAGAGGAGGAGGAACATTCACAATCAACCACCTCCCAAGATAAATGGTGCCAATTATATGCAGCTGGGAAATGCTATAAGCTGCTAACAGTGCAGAGGTTGGCTAGACTACAAGTGCTTTCCTCCACATCTGGTAAAGGTAAAGCTGACCTCACCATTTTGTGCCTGGGACAGGTAAACAAAAACACAAGGAGATTAGCATCAATTTCACAAGATCGGATGGAGTGACTACTGGCTATGTTTTTTGTTTTTTGGCCAGAAGGATTCTAACTGGAGTAGAAAGTTTAAAAAGAAACAAAACACTTTATTTCCTCCTTTCTCCCATAGTGAAACTTAGGATTGTTGCTTCTGGTTTGAGGTAGATAGTAAGTTACTGACATCCACGTGACTGCTTTCTGGTTGCTTTTATGATTACTAGAATAGAATTACAAATACTCCACTATTACTTCCAGTCCTCAGCCAGATGTGAATCCGCCAAGTTAAAGATGCAAACTTAAGATTCTTAAGAATTTTTTCTCACTACCTTTTTTTTTCCCCTGATTGGTATATAAAAGACAAGAAGTGAGTACTGATTAAATTCTTTAAACCCAAAAATTAGTGAGGGTGGCACTACTTACTTTTGTATTTCCGAGACAAGTGTCCACTGCTACATAGGATAAAGTCCTGAGGTTTAGATTTCAGCTCTCAGAATCACAATCCCTAAAGAGGGTTCACTAGGAAGAAAAAGTAAAGAGTCTCTGCTCTAGAAGCATTGATCACAAACTCCAAATATTTCTAGTCCTCCTTTTTCAACCCTGAAGAAAAATATTCCTATGGCCCACATTTCATTTCTGATTTGGGACACCCCAAAAGGTCATTTTGAAAAGTGCTCTGCCTTTTCTTTCATATTAATTTTATTAGATAGTTCAAAAGGGACAATCTGCCAAATTAGATATTTTCATGTATTCTTTTGTTGAGTAAGTGCAATCATCTACAAATAAGTTTTCTATTAAAATGTACTCACAACACAGCTCAAAACAAAATGACTTCTTAAAATTAAGAATTGTTATATTTGAAAGAGGCTAACGTCAACTTACTGCTGAAAACACACACACACACACAGGATTAATTGGTTGAAAATTTCACAAGAATGGAAAATGTTTAATAAACTTAGAATGATGGGCTTATTAAACTATAGTGTTATTTACAGCCATAGTTCATCAACCACAAACACAATAATGTGTTTGCATGGCATGCTACAACAGAAGCTTTATTCAGTTCATTCAGAAAACATTGGCAAAATAAATTTCAGTTGCAAATTCACAGATACAAGCTTCAAAGTATAAAGCTGTATATAACAAAAAATACAGGTAATATTTATAACAATAACTTACAGATACAAACTAATGATACACTACAATTTCACAAAGGATTGTAAACATTTTGCACACTTGTCAGTCCTTTCTTTTAGGCAAAGTGCTCTTTTGATGACAAATAAATTAACAGATACACACTCGAGTGAACTATTTCCATACAATACAAAAAAAAGTTTTGATTTGTTTTCTTCTTGTAAACATAAGTTTTACAAAAAAATGAAGAATCAATAAAAGTGTCTTGCAGGCCAACTAGAGATACATACCTGGGCAGCAAAGTGATGTTGGAAATGCTTTGGATGTTAAATAAAAAATTAACATTAATATATTTTCAATGGTATTTTATACATAATAAATGACAAGTTTATATCCTTAATCATTTCTATCCCTGAAAAAAGGAATTAGGTATGACTTATTGGCAGTTGTGTCATTGAATGGGGTAACAAGGGCTGGAGTCCAAGGGTTGTTGGTGAATGAGCTACAAAATAGAAAGAAATTTGTGGATCAGTTTTGTAGGGTAAATAAAACTGATTTAAAAAACAAACAAAAAACAATCCAAGGCAATGTTCTCTCACTACTGATTTTATAGCTGAGGGCACCAAGCTACACTCATTCCACTGACCTCAGCAGGAGCATTAGCTTATTCAGCACAGTGAGTATAGTATTAAATGAGAATCCAGGAATGGTTTACCCCAAAATCTTTACTTGGGGTCACAAGCTTTTGCCACTTTACTGTCCTCCATCCATACCCCATTCACTGCACTTTACCCTGCAGCTAGAAACACGTGAGCTTTGCCTGCAGAGACGTTGCTAGCTTTCATACGAAGGTGCCTCTATAGGGTGACCCCTGCCCCAAATTCTCATTTATGAATGCTGAACTGCCTTGTCCCTAAACATACATCAAAACACATTTGACTTGGGCAACACTATAGTCATTCATGTGAACACACACAACTTTAATCCTAGTGTAGGTAAATGCATCAACGTACAGGCTCTGATTTTTTCTTTAATCAAACCTTAAAATGAACTTTCCACTCTCAGTAAGAACTATGTTGCTTCAAACCAAATGTCCCTCTAAGAGCAATTAAGAAAGCTGGACAAAATTTTTAGAAATCTATTTGAAGACATCTGAAAGATACCCAGGTAGTGAGAACTTGCAAAGTCAAGTCCCAGAGAAGGAGAGAAATAAAATGAGGCTACATTTCCTCCACAAGTTTGGTAACAATTTTAAAAGAAAAGGAGTGTGAGAGGCTGAGACATTTAGCAAAGTTTTCAGGAGTTAGACTTTGGGTGGTGGGGAATAAATATGAAAGATCAGGGACCACTGAAGAGAAGCCCTCGTTAAAAATGACAGACACAAAACAAAACAAAATGTAAGATTTTCTGGGGATCCCAAAAAGCTAGTTCCAAGGAGTAGTGACCCCGAAATACACCAGTCCTTGTGAGGACTGATGCCTAATTGGATATACAATGGAGAAAAGACAGTCTCTTCAATAAGTGGTGCTGGGAAAACTGGACAGCTACATGTAAAAGAATGAAATTAGAACACTCCCTAACACCATACGCAAAAATAAACTCAAAATGGATTAGAGACCTAAATGTAAGACCGGACACTATAAAACCCTTAGAGGAAAACACAGGAAGAGCACGCTTTGACATAAATTACAGCAAGATCTTTTTTGATCCACCTCCTGGAGTAATGGGAATAAAAACAAAAATAAACAAATGGGACCTAATGAAACTTAAAAGCTTTTGCACAGCAAAGGAAACCATAAACAAGACGAAAAGAAAACCCTCAGAATGGGAGAAAATATTTGCAAACAAATCAACGGACAAAGGATTAATCTCCAAAATATATAAAGAGCTCATGCATCTCAATATTAAAAAAACAAACAACCCAATGGAAAAATGGGCAGAAGACCTAAATAGACATTTCTCCAAATAAGACATACAGATGGCCAAGAAGCACATGAAAAGCTGCTCAACAACACTAATTATTAGAGAAATGGAAATCAAAACTACAATGAGGTATCACCTCACACCAGATAGAATGGGCATCATCTGAAAATCAACAAACAACAAGTGCTGGAGAGGGTATGGAGAAAAGGGAACCCTCTTGCACTGTTGGTGGGAATGTAAATTGACACAGCCACTATGGAGAACAGTATGGAAGTTCCTTAAAAAACTAAAAAAAGAATTACCATATGGCCCAGCAATCCCACTACTGGGCATATACCCAGAGAAAACCATAATTCAAAAAGACACATGCACCCCAATGTTCACTGCAGCACTATTTACAATAGCCAGGTCATGGAAGCAACCTAAATGCCCATCGACAGACAAATGGATAAAGATGTGGTACATATATACAATGGAATACTACTCAGCCGTCAAAAGGAATGAAATTGGGTCATTTGTAGAGACGTGGATGGATCTAGAGACTGTCAATACAGAGTGAAGTAAGTCAGAAAGAGAAAAACAAATATCGTATATTAACACATATATGTGGAACCTAGAAAAACGGTACAGATGACCGGTTTGCAGGGCAGAAATTGAGACACAGATGTAGAGAACAAACGTATGGACACCAACGGGGGAAAGCAGCAGGGGGTGGGGGTGGGGGTGTGATGAATTGGGAGATTGGGATTGATATGTATACACTGATGTGTATAAAATGGATGACTAATAAGAACCTGCTGTATAAAAAAATAAATAAAATAAAATTCAAAAAAAAAATGACAGACACAAAACAAAACAAAATGTAAGCTTTTGGGGGATCCCAAAAGGCTAGTTCCAAGGAGTAGTGACCCCGAAATACACCAGCCCTTGTGAGGACTGATGCCTGATTGGATTAAGTTGATCTCCCTCTGACCTAACCGCCTGCCAAAGGCAAAACTAAATCCTCTCTGGTGGAAGATATTAACCAGAGCCTCAAATTATTTATAGTTTTCATACCTAACATCTGAAGTGCAATAAAAAAACAACAAGGCAAATAAGACATGACTTGAATGAAAACAAAGAGGAAAAAACAATAGAACAGACCCACAAAATACTGGAGTTGTCAGATATGTCCTTAAGTGTAACTATAATTAATATAACAATTTTGTTAAGGAATAAAGTGATAAAATAGATAATTCTGGCACAGAAGTGAAAACTATATAAAAGAATGAAATGGAAATTCTAAAAACTGAAAACACAATAACTGAAATTAAGAACTCAGTGGATGAGTTTTACAGCCTAGACAGAGAGAATTAGTGAACTGGAAGATAGGTCAGAAGAATATCTAGACTGGAACATGGACGGTCAAAATGCTGGAAAATATGGACTTTTTCAATAAGGGTAGAAACCATACTTGAAGAGACAAAATCTGATCCTTTTGCATAGTGAAATACATCAAACTACCTATTCAAGAAGCATATTTAGGCACACTATACTAAAACTGAAAACCAAACATAAAGAGAAAAGCTGGGGAAAAAAAGAGATTCACTTTTAAAGGAGCAAGAATAAGACCAACAGCTGACTTCAACAATAAGTGGTATCAAGTTAATTAACTATCTATATTCTAAACCACAGAAACAATGGAAGCAAGAAGACAATATAATTCATACTGCCAAAGTGCTGAAAGGAAACAGCTGCCAGCCTAGATTTCCACATACAGAGGAAAAACCATTTACAACTGCATCAAAACAAAAACTTACGAATAAATCTAACAAAACATGTGCAAGATTACTAAACAGAAAACTCTAGAATATAAGAGAGCATTTGAAGATGACCTAAATAAATAGAAAGACAGACTAAGATCATGGTATGGAAGACAATATTATTAAGATAGCAGTTTCCTACAAATGGATCTAATAGATATCAAAATCTCAATTGTTTTCTCTTTTTTGGTGGAAAAATTTATGGCAATACAAATGAACAACAAAGTAGGACAAGGTTGTACTACTGGATATCAAGAATATAGGCCTAGCATTATTTAAACAATTAGGTATTGATATAAAAATAAATAGACCAATAAAACAGAACAGAGGGTACAGAAATTGACACATAAATTATATGGACACTTGATTTATGATAAGTGTGGCACAGCAAAGCCGCTGAGAAATTGGCACTTTCATAAGCATAACAAAAACTTTGCTCCTTATTTTACACCACATACAATATTCAATTGTAGATGGACTGTAAATCTAAATGTCAAAGGTAAAACAAATTTAACAAAATTTCTAGAAGATAACATAGGAGAAATATCTTCATTATCTTTGAGTAGGAACAATTTCTTGAACAGGTCACAAGAAAAGCACTCCCCATGAAGGAAAAAAACTGATGAAATGAACTACATTAAAATTAGGAACTTGTGCTCAATAAAACATACTCTTAAGAGAGGAGAAAAAGCAAACCACTGAAGAGGAGATATCTGCAACACATGCAATCATCAAAAAACTTATTTATATTCAATATATAGCCAAAACTAGAACAAATCAAGGAAAAAACAAAACAGACAAGCCAACAGACCAACAAGCAAAAGACATGAATAAGCTCTTCACAAAAAGAAGATACAAATGCCCAATGAAAAAATGCTCAGTCTCATCAGTGATGAGGGAAAAGCAAATGAAAATAATGAGATAACACTACACAACTAAATTGGCTAAATTAAGAAGTCACACTATACCAAGTGTTAGCAAGGATGTGAAGCACCTTGAACTCTCATGTGCTGCTGGTCTCAGTGTAAACTGGTTCAACCACTATTGGAAACTTTTTGGCAGAATCAACTAAAATTGAACATATGTGTAGCCAGGACCCTATGTTCTACTCCCAGGTATAGACCAAATCAAACTGTGAATTAACAGGCACCAAAAGGCATGTACAATAAGGTCCATCGCAGCATATGCATAACTGGAAATAATGCAAATGTCTATCAACCCTAAAGTGGATTGTGGTATATTCCTACAGTGGAATTCTGTATAACAATGAAAACAAACAAATCACTGATTCTTGCAACAATACAGATGAATCTCACAAACACTGTAGTTGAAGGAAGTGAGACACAAGAATACATTCTGCATGGTTCGATTCATATAAAGCTCAAAAACAGGCAAAACTAGAACATGATTTTAGAGGTCAACACAATATTACTTTGGAGGAAGAGGATAATGATTGGGAGGGGACATAAGAGAGGCTTCCAGGGTGCTAACTGCGTTTTACTACTTCATCTGGGTAGTACTTACATGGATATGTTCATTTTATTAATTCATCAAGCTGAATACTTATGTGTGCACTTTTCTATATGTATGTTTTGCTTCAATAAAAAAGTTTCTTTAACAAAACTCAGTAAACCCCAATCTAAAAATCTGAGTGTGAATACTTTCTCTGACCATAGGAAAATAAATTATTTAAATAGTTATCAGGAGAAAACAAAGAGAATGTTTTTCCTAAGTTAAAATCAAGCACTATGAGTCATTATCAATATTTGTATTTTAGCCGTAAGGTGAGTGTTAAACTTGTCCCTTAAAAGGCAGTCACCGAAATAAGAATGTTGGGTAGTTCTCCCTACTACACCCACCCCCGACAATATTTTTCAGCTCCTACTGAGGTAATAGTTAAAAATGTGAATAGTATATCAATAATATACTATTAGAAGGTACCAGAAGCTGATTGCTTGGGAGGCAGCTGTTAAATATTAGGATACCTACCATCCATGTAACTATGCAGCGCTGTTAACATTGTCCCATCTTGGGGCACATAGGCAGAATAAGCCATTTCTTCTAACATGGGTGGAGACAGCCTGGAGGGCGGGACCGCTGTGACTGGGGCAGAGGAGGAGTGATTAGGACTGACGTGTTTCTTGTGGCGTGCTCTACAGTTCTGAAACCACACCTGAGGGAGGAGAAAAGCAATGTAGCTATGTCACATCATCAGTTGAGTACATTACCAGTTCAGTTTACCAAGGAATGCAACCTCACTCTACCATATAAGCGCAGCATAAATCTAAATAAGCTTTCTAAAAAAGAATTCTGTGGACACAAGAGAAACAATTTTGCACAGTTATCAATGGTCATTTTCTTTGCCCAAATAATAATTATTTGTTGATTTACTTAAAAACTGATTCTATACTAAGCCAGCATCTTCCAAAATAAAAATGGGCTAAGGGATTCAAAATTCCAGAAAAGTTTCCTTGGTTTTACTACTGGCATTTAGGACAAAAAGGAAAACAGAAAAAGTCCTTTCATCAGAAAACTTTAAAAAATGCACTACTAAATGTATTCTCAGACACCTGCTGGACTTATTTTAAATCTTTTTTCAAATGACTAAAATCCCTACTGAGAGCTTAAAGCTTTCTACAAACCTCTTGATTCAGTTATTCCAGTCACACTGTAACCTGCTGAGTTCAATTTCTCTTAGTAAATACATAGGCTATTCTCTAAGAAGCAGGTTAAGGTTAGGCTTATAATAAGAAACAACTAGTGATATTTAAGCAGAATAAAATAACAAACACATCCACTGGTGAAACAGTTCACCGAATGTAAAGAGCTAACCAGCCTGTTGTCCACTCTATCACAGAAATAAAGGAAGCATATTCTGGGTAAGCAGAGTTTTATGTGCAGGTCAGGGTAAGTAAGGCTAGACTGCCCAGATTGCTTCCAGTATCTAAGCTACATGCATTTGAACTCCCTGCTCTTAGATAAAACTTGTCTACAGAGTGTTTCTCTATTAAAATATTATAGTATTTATTTGCTATCACTCAGAACAATTCTGTCATAAGAAGACAGAGAAGTGGAGGGATAAAAACATTAAGGAAATTAGGGTAAGAACATTTGGGGATCAGGGGAGAAGGCTAGGGGCATAAGTCTCTACCTAGGGCTGGTAGGTAGGTACTTGATGGCACTAGGGAATCAGAGCTAAATAATGTGGAACAGAAGGAAGCTGCAAAAAAGATTTATGTGAAAAAGTTGCCCTGATATCAAAAGGCACACCTTGTCCTTGGGACTCACAAACAGAAGTCTGCAAAGTATAAACTCAAGGGGTTAAAACCAAAGGAACAGAAACCAATAATACAATGGCGTCTGAGCATGTGGCTGAGTGGTAGCACCTGAGGTATATTTCAGGAACAAGCTTAGGCATGTATCAAGAAAAAGGAGTGAGAAGTCACAGCCTTCTCCCCCTTCTTCTGGAGCGTTAGTTAGACTCTTAGGTACCTATACAGAGACTTTACCCAAAGTCTTCAGTCACAGTTCCTCCAGAGGCTCCTTAACAGGTGCCACTGCTGTCACCCACCCAGCCAAGAAGACACACTCACACATTCTCCAACTTGTAAGCAGGAACTGCTGCCACCTGCCTTTTCCCCTGACAGTGCCCGGAAGACAAGCACCCCAGAGGACTACATATAACCTGAAACACATGGTGCTATGATTCCCAGAGTTTCTTCAAAGTATCTTATGTCTCCAATAAATTATATATTGGATGGAAACTGTTCAGTTATTTTTAAAAATCTCAGACTTTGTAAATAAAGATGAAGAAAGCATGACATAAACGGTAGAATGACTACCTTAATGCTAATTCAAATAGCTCCTTGGAAAGATCAACAGGTAATTAAGCAGAGAGAGGTTTGAAAACACAAAGTGTCATGTAACTTGCACAGCAAAATATAGTTGAAGATTCCAGATATCAGAAAACAACTTCTGACACGAGGGCTACCTAGCTTCAGGAATAAAATGCAGTCCTTTTGACTCTCCTCACTGACTTAAAATTTCCTTCTTCTGCTTTCAAACCTCTAACAAGGGTTAAAATTTCTTATGAGCAACATACTCTTTTAAAAAATTTGAGTTCTAAATTGTAAAATACATAAGCTGAAAGCAGGCCATGTAGACATTCTGCAAAAGAAAAGACTAATGCATAAGATGAATCTCTCAGAAAACCCAAAGAGTCAAATACGAGAATTTAATGTATGAAAAAGATGGAACTTTAAATTATTGGGAAATCAGTATTGACATAATATTTAGAGGGAGCTGGCTAATAGTTTGGGAGAAAAGAAATAGAAAACTCCCTACTTTACAACATGTTATCAAAAGTCAATTCCAGATAAATTAGGGTTTAGGTGTAAATAATTGCGACCATAAATGTTTAAGGAAACAAAAGCCAATGTTGATATACTCTCTAGGTGGAGCCAAAGCTATGAGAAAAAAATATTAAGAGATTTGAATACAAAACCATGTAAAATTTCTATGTGGAAAAAATAAGTGAAAGGGAAACTGATAAACTATGAAAGTTTAACTATGATAAACAATAAACATCAGTACGATAAAGAGAAAAGAAATAACCCAATAGAAAAGAGCACTAAAAAATACAAATTTTATTTTCAAAATAAGCACACGTTAAGGTTTACTGACAATAAAAGAAATAGACATGAAAACAATGACATTTTCTGACTGCCAAATTGGAAAGGATGTAAAAGAATGACAGTTTTTAGGATTTACGTGCGTTGGGGAAAGGGAAATTTCACACATAGGTCCTGGTAGAATAAATTGGTTATGAACTTCCTGCAAGGCAATTTTTGTACTATCAGTCAAAGGCCCAAAAATGTTTTATCTTTTGACTCAACAATCCCACTTTTAGAAATTTATCCTACGGACACTACCGAACAAACATGCAAGGTATACACACAATGTTGTTCACTACAGCATTTTTATGATAGTAAAAAATTGGAAATAAACTAAATAAATTGTGCTATGCTCAATATGTGTAGCAATAAAAATGATGTAGATCTTAATATGGAAAGCCAACTTCGAGCACACTGACTGGAAGAAATAGCAGTGTTTTATCATGTTTCTGTAAGATACACAATTCATAATTCACCTCTCTGAAAGGGTATGTTAACAGTGATTGTATCTGAATGCAGAGTGTGAAAAGTAAAATCATCCATCTTTATTCTGTGATTTCAGCTCAGTGACGATCTGCTCTGTTATAATGTCTCACTATGCAGACTTTAGCTAGTAAAGGTGAGACCTGTACTTACACCCTGTATAAGAACATTACTTCTACCTAATCTTTGGGTAGCCTAGTTTGCATATCAGAATCAAGGCCTAGTAATCAAGTCTCTTTTCTTTAACTTTTCTAAAGTGTGCCCAATGCTAGGAAGTAGGCTAGGCGAAGAGGTTATGACTACGATTTGAGATCACTGTAATTAATCCTTCAAAAATACTGTGACGGACTATATATTCGAATTGCTAGTACTCCTTCCTTTGCCATCTTATCAAAAATATTTAAATTCAATCCTCACATATTAAAAGCCACCATCCAACAGCATATTCTCCAAGTTCTAGTGCTTGAAATGAAGTTAACTTGCTCATAATACTGGTGACCTAAATACCTGGAAATTACATGACAGATGTCTGTCTGCAGTCCTTATTTCTTCAAATAATAAGAAAAGCTCTCAGAAAACCCTCCGTTTTCCTTTCCTTCCAACTTCAAAATAATCTAAAACATAATAATCATGAATCTGACTTAGCTACAGCAGTCACTGTCATTGAACGTATAGAGTCTTAGATTACAAGGACCCCTCAGACCATTAAGTTTGAACTACCTCAACAAAGGAAGCTTCACTTCCAGGTACAGGGACTCACTACCTCGATGGTAGCCTATGCCATTTTTGTAGACTTACATACTGAGAAAATTCTTGATAGTGAGTGAAATCTGTTTCTTTCCTACATTCCCTTGCAGATACCCAATCCCGCTGCCTGTGGGACAGCCTTTCACATACGCTTAAAGACACCTATTCTGTTTATACTGTTTATATTCCTTCCCTTACCATCTCTGGATCTTTTTTCCAGATAAATATCCCTGTTGCTGTTAATACCAGCACATAATTTCTAGACTTTCATGACCTTAACCTTCCTGTAAAGGGGGCACTCTTTTCACATTGGTTCCCTGTTAGTCCCTTTCTAAAATTTGGCACTCTGAAACAAACACAATACCCTGGACATTTGAAAAATACTGAGGTCACGGGACTTGCCTTTTCAGAGAGCCTCATTACACTGCACCCAAACAAATCCACTGGGAATCTAGGTCTTTGGAGAAGATACAGTATCATCAAGTCTCTCCCACTGACTTCTTGGTATAAATGATTTTTTAATTATGAAATACTTCAGGCTTAATAAACTAAAGAATAAATACCTGCTTACCAATCACCCAATTTAAGAAGTAAAACATTATATGTGCAGTGTTGGACTTAACCTTTTTCTCCCCACTGAACTTCATCTCGATAGTTACAGTCACTAGCATTATTAATTCTTTACACCTTTTTTAACCTTAAATATTATTTAAAATTATTTTCCACTTCCCTGATCTGAAGGTAGTAGAAAATCTTGACACAGTTGACCACTTCCATCTTGAACCCACCTAACTCCTTGGCCCTCCATGATGCTTCTATACCAGATTCATTCCTTGATTCTGACTGTAATGGCCCAATTCAAACAGCTCTCTCCATAAAGTCCGTTCTTCCCTTTTTATTGTCCGTGATATCTTTTGAAAGGATCTTACCCAATTTCATGGGACTGGATCTCTCTGTTTGAGTCCTGTTCATCCTTAAAATACCTGTTTATGTGCTCAACTGCTACCATCGTTATCTGATTATCACAGCTAGAAGGGAATTCATCTCCCTCCCAACTACCAAATCCGTTTTTAAAAACACCTATAATATTTCTGTCAATAGCACCATTCCCATGGATACTTTGACTTCAAATTTAAGAGTCATCTTTGATGTCTCTCTGCTTCCCCATTACAGTATCCAGTCCTTTTCTTGTCCCCATTACAGTATACAGTCCTTTTCTTGTCTCTCTAGCATCCAGTACCTGCCATCAGTGTTCAGTCAATAAAACGTTTTCGGATGAATTCTAGGCCACTACCTCAGTTAAATCTCTTTTCAAAAAAATTACTATTTTGCTGGGCATCACACCTAATGTGTCAATTTCTATGCAGCCTCTCCCAACTCTAATTCTTCCCACATACTGTCACCAGACCTTTCTTCCTAAAATCACGTAAAATCTGTTCCTGCTCAGAAGAGAACTCTACATGTACAGCCTCTCCAAGTTCAGCTCCAATAATTCCATCCCCCCACAATCTGCAAACATAAATCTTATCTGTCAACAGATTTGCTCTAACTCATCCTTCCCTAGTTTTGTTTACATCACTCCCTCTACCAGGATCTTTAACAAAGGCCATAGATATCCCACCTCTTGCCCACCCCTCCCCCACTCACTCACATACACAATAATAGAAAAGTAGAAAAAAATTCTGGCCTCAAAACCGGATCTAGCTTGGAACCACAGCTGTCTTTTTAGCCTGAGGATCCTTAGGGTTGCTCTGAGCAATGAATGAATGGTCAACAAATGGAAGCCTAGACCAAGCAGGCTAATTACCAGGTTTTAAAAAAATTGATTCGAGTGTGAAGAGACCTAAAATGGCAAGCTAATGCTTTCATATTTCTTCACAAGACAAAACAATGACAACAACAAAAAACAAAACAAACCCCCCCACAACAATTTACACTTTTAAAGACCTAGAATAACTGGATTGTTTGTTTTTTTTGATATTGAGCTCCATGAGCTGTTTGTATACTTTGGAGATTAATCCTTTGTCTGTTGTTTCATTATGCTAACACGCATATATGGAATCTTAAAAAAAAAATGGTACTGATAAACCTAGTTGCAGGGCAGGAATAAAGATGTAGACATAGAGAATGGACTTGAGGACGTGGGGTGGCAGGGCGAAGCTGGGGTGAAGTGAGAGTAGCATCGACATACATACACTATCGAATGTAAAATAGTTGGCTGGTGGGAAGCTGCTGCATAGCACAGGGAGATAGGCTTGGTGCTTTGCGATGACCTAGACGGGTGGGATAGGGAGGATGGGAGGGAGGCTCAAGAGGGAGGGGATATGGGGACATGTGTATGCATATGGCTGATTCGCTTTGTTGTGCAACAGAAACTAACACAGTGTTGTGAAGTAATTATACTCCAATAAAGATCTATTAAAAAAAAAAGCTAAACCCAGAATTACCATATGATCCAGCAATTCCATTCCTAGGTATATATCTAAAGGAACCGAAAGCAAGCGTTCAAACAGATACTTGTGTGCTGATATGTATAGCAGCATTATTCATAATAGCCAAAAAGTGGAAATGACCCAAATATTCGTCCATGGACAAATAAAATGTGGTACATACACTGGAATATTATCCAACCATAAAAAGGAACGAAGTACTGATACATGTTACAACCTGGATGAACATTATGCTAAGTGAAATAAACCAGATACCAAAAGGGGGGGAAAAAAAAGACCTAGAACTTTTAACATCTCTTGATTAACCTTTAAAATAATCACCTGTATCACACGTCTGCTCAAGCCTGTCCTTTCTGCCAGTTTCTGGAGGGTCTGTGCATCTGGGTTGTTGTCCTGAGCAAATTGTGCTTGCATAACCTGTTTTTTAAAAAAGTGTAGGTGGTAAATAGCTAAAAATAAGAAGCTCAATCTTATGCATTTTGATGACAGGAGAGATAAGACATGCACAAGAAAATGGGATACTTGCATTTTATTACTTGAAAATCAATATGGGGAAGTATGTATAAAAAAAGAATGCATATTGTGTACATTTATGCACAAGTTGCTATGTTGAAATCTTAAAAAAAATCTATTTCAACATAAAAACTTGTCTCAACTATGCTGTTAAAAATAAGCTCACCTTTTCTTCCATTCTGACAACCCACAAATGCATAATAGTATAAGTCTCTTTACTATTTTTTCCGTTTTGTTAAAAATTGCTAGCATTAGAAAACTTAAAAAAATATTTTTTTAATCTTCAGCCTCTACTGAGCAAAACAGGTTCAAGGCCCCTACCACAATTTTTATCAGTCTGCAAAAGTAGACAGTGCAACAGATGGATTCCACTTAATTGTAATGACTCCATCATTAATTGTTTTGAGCACTTGCTCTATGCAAAGGAACATCTGGGATCTTAAAAAGAGACACCCATCAGCCCATTGAATAAGAATTTCCTGAGATCTAAACATTTATAGATGGAAAAGCTCCCAAGTGATTCTGGTCTCAACTTCCTAGGAGAAGATATACGCATGCCAATAATTAGCAACAATACAAGCTAAAGTGAGAGGTGAGGAGTTGGGGTGGGGGGAGGGAGGAGTACCAGAATAAAAGCACACATCAAGGGCTTTGGATTCTTTCAGAAAAGGAAATCACGGAAATCAAGTGGGATATTTGAATTTTATTACTTAAAAGTCAATAGAGGGAAGTATTATAAAATATAAAGAAAGTATTATAAGAATGAGAAAGGTGAGTCTGGCACCCAACATGATTGTGCATGTCTGTGAGCATGTGATGGGGGTAATCTACCTAATGACCTTAAGTCCTGCTGACCTCGACACCATTTCCAGGAGGCAATATTAACTGCATTCTCCACTATGCTCCTCATATAATACTATCTTTTGCCACTGCACTTGTCACTGGGTAGCTAACTAATGTGTTAGCAAGTCGAGCTCTCCATAGCAGATAGTGAAGTTTCTTGAGGGCAAAGGGACTGTCTTATTCTTCATATCCGCAGGAGTTAATCCCCCTTCCTGTCACACAGTGAAGACTTTGTGACGGAATGAACCTCGACAATGTGAGGAAAATCTGAAGATAGCGTGGAGAAAAAGACCGATGTTGTTCCAGGAAACCTTATGAAGTTTACAAATTATATAATTTTTTTCAGTTAAGTTCTCGCTGATAGTGACTCTTCCAGAATAAGGTATTCCTGGCTTCCTATCCAACTACACTTGTCCACACACTCGCTGTAAACAGCACATGTATTTTTTCTTTAAAAAAATGGGCAGAATCAGCCTAAAAGTTTATAATCTCGCCCAGCTCACTTCTTTCTTCCTCTCCTACTCCAAAAGTGTTAACTTTAATATCTTTATGTACAAATAGAGTTGTGTTTATACGTAGTTGAGCATGTAACATCCCAAAGAGAAAAAAGAATGAACAAATTAATTATGTCTTTGTTTTTTAATTTTTCAAGCAGAAAAGCTGAACAGATATTTGAAGATTTGTTTGTAAGGCCATTATTGATAATTTATAAAACAAAAACAGCATGCTTTTCACAAATGCATTTCAAATTCACAAGTTTAATAATGGAAGTAAATTACATTTACTAAAGCAATTTCTCATTAAGGAATAAAGGAAAACTTAAATCAACACTGATGGTTTAAAGCTAGAATATGCTAAAGGAAAAGTAAGATGTGTTCATCAGTGTTTAGTCTCACAAAAGAACCCTTCTAATTTTAACTTGGTTTCATTACTCTCTGGTCACTAATGATGCCAAAACCCACCCTACTCCTTTTCTGAGCTCTTTTAACATGGTCAAGGAGCAAGCCTCTGTAGACACATCATTTTAAGGCCAGAATGTCTACCAGAAATGTGAGGAGTCTGCATAGTAGCAGCTGACCAACTTGATCTGAAAGCAGATTAAAGTAGGTGCTAACCCTGGCATGTTTAACATTAATAATCATTGAGCAAATACTTCCAATTACAATAAGCAAACCATAGTATTGCCAGAACTTTTAAAATACAATTTATACAAATGAGACAATATTTGAAATATTTTTGCTAACACAAAATAGCACTCTATTCTGAAAGTCAAATTACTTTTTCTTCCCATAAGCTTCTAAAGAAGAATTTGGGAAATTTGTTTGTTCCTCTCATTTTAAGTCGTATAAGTCCAAACCAGGTAGTCTATGAATAGTCTTGACTTACTGATCACCTATATTTTATTGTTTTGCTAAATTCAAGCACTACTTAAATATATTCAGCTGTCTGAAAAGTAGGACAATTTGACAATGAGGTACACTGCCTGATTTATTAGAGGTTCTGGCAACGTATAATGATTCAACTTATCCTAGATTCCTAAGCTACAAAGAACACTTGAGGACAAGGATTGTGTCTCATTTGTTTCAGCCATTCCTGGCACAGATAGATGCTAATAAATACTGAATAAATGAGAACATGCTTTGAAAGTATATAATTTCTGCTTTCATTTTTAAAAACCTATGATCCTGATATAAATTTTTAAAACATGATTCAGATCACATTTTCATATAATAATGCATGGCTTAAATAGTTTATGCACATTTGCAATTTAAAACTATAAGGCTATCTACAAGATTCAGAATCTCACTCTTGTTTTAGCTGCCACTGCCATTAAGTGGAGCTTTGTTAAGGCACAGTTCTACTCATGGTCTCCTGGGAGGCCAAGCAAAATGAAAAGACCAGAGGTTTGGGGAGCAGGGTCCAAACCTCTTCTCTGCCATTCCCTTGGTGGTCTGCTCTGGGGGAGTCCCTACACTTCTTGGATGAGGCTACCTATATCAAGGAATTGTAAGAGATAAAAGAAGATAATGTAGAGAAAATGTCTGGCATAAGACTTGGTATACAAAGACCTCCACAAATATTATTCCCTTTCTATTTAATTAGTGCCTCTATCTTCCTATATGAGATTGTATATCTACCTAAAGTGGTTTCAAATTTTCAGTATCCTTTTACTAATAAATTTTTATATCAAACTAAAGCTATCAACCTTATGATTATTAAAGTTACAGCCAGGCTTTCATGGAAACCGCCCACTTTATAAACAGAACATATTTATATTAGAGATTATATTTTAACTCAGACACCTTTTAACTACTGGGTATTTTGCTGCCAGATCTCCCACAGCTATTCATATCTCCTAACCTGGGGCTTTACGTGATCTTCATTACAACCAAATGAGGCACCCAGAAAAGCAAGGTTCAAACAGATATCTCTTTCAACTGCCTTATCTTTCATTTCCTACTTACTGACCATGCAGTCTATGCCTAAATTAAGAAATCAAAAACAATCTTTTAGAAATTTTTTAGAATAGATCTAGATTTTAATGCTAGATTGCTTCCAATGCCATTAAGTTCCCTTGGAATATTTGTGTCATATCAAGGCTTCTTTCTTAATCATTCTCAAAATAAAAATCCTCTCTTTTACTGCATTCATCTTAAATACTGCCAAGTATTAGAATACTATAAGTGAGTTTTCAAAATATTACCTTCATTTCTTAACATTGTATAAATATCCTTACAAGTCTGAGCTAAGATGGATACTATGTGTAAAGCACCCAGCTATACATGGTAGGCGCTTTACAGATGTTACCTCTCCTTAACATAAAACAAATATTTCAGTCACATTAATCTTTTAGAAAATATGATTTCTTTATCTGAAAAAAAATGCCAGAAAGAATCATTGTATGCGTAGACTTAAATATAAAGCAAGGAGTAATTATTTCATTCCTTTCAAGACAATTTGTATAAACAGAACTTATGACAATTATATTAAGGGCAACTAAGTTGAAAATAATCCCTCCCTTTTCAGGGAACATAATGAACCTCTAGCATCAAATTATAGAATTACTCCCTCTACCCTCTTTAAAAACAAGAAGGGTCTACTTGATTGGAGTCAATCGGTAGACTCCTATTTACGGTAAAGCGTTTACAATTCTTTCCTACTCAGAAAATGTACAATCTTGTCCATTAAAAGACTCAATGTGGTTTGTTAAAAAGATGAACACATTAGTGTCCCACAGACCTACACACTGAGCGTCTCTTTCTGTTAAGAGTCCCCAAATATTTTATCTTCTAGCACAATTACATGTAGTAATGTAAATGCCTGGGTTAAAGTAATTTTTATCAGGAAGTCAGAACAGATCAACATTTTGTTTCCACTTTGATGTAAATGCTAACAGACCCCAGGGAGACGAACTTGAATGACGAGTTCATATCACATCATGACTCTCAAAATATTGATAAACAATATTTAGGGCAATGTTTTCATACATCTAACAAGTTAGTTTTCACAAAAAGCACAGGCTAACCTTTTTGAAAACAAAAATGTTTTAAGACACCATAGAGATTATTTTTTGTTTGGCTTTGTTAGTTTGGGTTTGGTGGTTTTTGTTTTTTTTTTTTTAGGTGGGGAAGGGCTTCAAAAACTCATAAATTCATTGTCATGTCTACCTGGAGCTGATCTGCTGTAAAGCTTGTTCGAGCTCTTTTTGCTGGTTTTGGATGATTGACATCTTGCTCTGTGAGGAGGGCGCCTTCGACACTAATCCCATTACCTGCATTTAAAAAACACACCATTCATACAATAATAGGTTGTTGTATGAACAATCATACAATAATAGGTTTCTTGCATCTCTTGGCTTGGTATGAAACTGTATACATCTAGTTTGCCAAATCCCTTAAGTTTTAGAACATACTAGAAACATACTGTGGAAACAATATTCCATCTGTAGGCTTGTATATTTAGTCAAAAGTGTACCAATTTGGAAGTGCACATCTAAGGCTCATCCTTACAAAGGCAAATACAAGGAAACAAATGGTTACAAAAGCAAAACAGAACCCTAAACTCAAGGCTGCTTCCTGAGAATATGGCACAAGGCGAATACATATGCCATGGCTTTTCTTGTAAATAAACAGATGGAGACCATCACTAACAGTAGAGGGCTTAATGAGTTTCACCACAATTACACTGCACAAAGTAATGCTTTAAGACGACCTTAGGAAAAATCGTTATTGTCCCTGTGTTCACTGTCCCAAAAGATTCAAAAGTATTTTAAGTATATATTTACCATTTTCCACTTCTCTTTTTAAATTATCCAGCATGCAGTCATAATGCACTCTGCAGAGGACTTTCTCTTCCACCAAAGCAAACTCCTCTCCTGTGGAAAGTTGCCTTTTGCAAGAAAAGCAGGCAAAGCACGCCAAGTGATAGACATTCCCCTTGGCCCTCCGGACCCAGTCAGTAGAATGGATGTGCCTCCCACAGCGAGAGCAGCGAGTTCCATACCTTCTACATAAATAGAAGGGTGGGAGGTGAAGATTTTAATGCTTGGTGAGATATTCATCAGTCTAAGATTAAATTAACACATTATTTACTCATTGGATTAACCCAAGTATTTAAATCTTTTGAAAAGGAAACAGGAATCAATTATTTTTTAAAAGTCATATGGTACACAATCGAGACTTGAGATGGGATCATAATTCAAACCTGTTTATAAAATAAAACCTTCTCATTGTTACTCTAAAGGAGAAAAGGATTTTTTTTCTTTTAAAATAAATGACATAGGAGTTTCAGTATCCTTCTTGTAACAAATATCAGTGCATTTATAAATTACCTAGAGACTCAACACACACACACACACACACTCGAGACTGAAACCTAAAAATACAAAAGCATACCATTGAAGATATAAATAATGACGTCTTAAAACCAAGTTGAGATAATTAGAAAATGCTCTAAATATTTTTTTAAAGTTAAAACATTTTAAATTGATATTATCAAAGAATGAATAGAACAGAAATTGTTCACTCTGGTGTGAGGAAACCTCAGAAACCTCAGTGAAGGAAAACTCAGAAATGTTTCCTTTGGTGAACAAACTGTTGCAATACCATCCACAAGAGAAGGGGAAATATTACCTAAAGCTTTTAGACACATATCTGGACATTAAATGCAAGTTAATCTTAACAAAATGCCAGATGTAAAGATTTCTTTTTTCTCTCAGTCCTAGTGACCAGACACTCTCTGTCATATCTCCTACCACAACTGCAGTCATAACCTGGCATATCCACATTAAACTAGATAAGTATAGAGGTATTGCCAGTTTTTAAGTTAATCTGAAAAACTGTATCATAAAAATAAATTTCAGAATATAATAAAATATGAAGTATAAAAAAAAATCCTGAAGAACTAGACTTTCAATAAGTCTCTGAAACCAAACATTTCAAGGGGCTTTAAATTACCAAAAAAAAAAAAAATTAAGATTAGCATATCTTAAGTGAAAGAGGAGGCAAACTGCTACTATTTTTGAGGAAACAGAGAGCAAACCTAATGAGAAATATATGTTTTGGGTAATTATAAAATTCTATGACTTTATAAAATAAAGGACTCTGGATTTCATGAAGTGCTTTAAATTACCTAGCAATTTTATTCAAATCAATCACTAAACTCTCTTAAATCAGTTTTTGAAATTGAGTATAAATAACATAATTAGTATTACAAACTTCAGTATGTACTATTAACTTCCCAATTTCACAATGAACATTCTTCTTCGTTTGGAAATGCAAATAGGGAAAAAATGTGATAATTTTCAAAAGTCATGCTTAAGGATGATTTCAATTTCAAGATAGAATTTAATTCTTAGTGGAGAGCTATCTTAGAAGAAACTTTACATTTAAACTATTATAAAGAGACCATGTGGAGAAAATGTTACATTTAATATCCTAGGCAAATACAGTCTCACAAAGCAAAGATCAAAGAACGGACAAAAGAAACAGGATTTTTAGGCAGAATACGTAATTAGACTTGGTGTATTTCCGATACTGGAATGGTCACTTCTTCTGAATAATATGGTTTAATCAGTTTCCAAACTGCTGGCATTTTATAGGTATATTACGAGGGGTCATTCTATAGTAAACTGGAAAAAGCACAACAAAACCTTGATTGTTTTTCCCCCATAATTACTTCATTTTTGTCTTGCTACTCCCTCTGAACAAAGGGCTTTGTTATAATAAGTCATCTTATATTTCATACTTTATATCTCTGCACAGCAAAGAAGTTCCCTGTTTTTAATACCTAAAACTTTCATTCGCCAAAGTGGAAATAATTATTTAAAATTAATTTTTGTATACTGAGTTCCTAAAACACATAAGCATGCTAATTTTATTTGTTTTAATACAAATTATACCTCAAAAATATGAAGCATTCTCATTTTGAAATCCACTGTATAAGAAAAAGTGGGCTTCAGTAAATAAAACTGGACAAGAAAGGCTATTTACAAAATTCTCTTTGTGTAATACCTTCTTGGAGTATCTACTTACTAAAAAAAAAAGTTTCGGTGTACCTGAAATAATCAAGTTTGCAGAAAACGTCTTTGTCTTTAATATAACAGCTGGTATGCCTTCCTAAGGAGGTCCTGCAGACACTACAGGAGAGACACCGAACATGCCAGCACAGGTCATTCACCTGTGAAGAAGAAGGGGTTAGGATGAAAAGCCATTCTAATACCACACACTTAAGAGTATCCTTCATTGGTTTTCTGTATCAGGCAATTTTAAAAGCTGGCCTCTTAATATTTTAACACATGCTCTGAATGTTTCTATCTAAGAGGTGTCATTTACACAAATACGCATCTAGATATATTCTCTTTTAGACCTCAACCAGAAAATCACAGCAGCATGTTATACACTTTGTGTTTAATTTTTAAAATATACTTTTGAAAAATTCAGGTTTTTTTTTAATTGAGTGTCTATTCAGGGTTTTTTTGTTTGTTTTTGCTTTGTTTTGTTATCGAACGTATATGAACACAGGGAAAATTTTGGCCACTTTAAAGTCCTACATACTGGTTTTATATTTTTTTCCTTGACCAAATTCTTCCCACCGTGAAACATGGTAGCTAAAGAATTCAAGCCACATCGCTTCTCAATCTACTTTTTAGTTAAAGTGAGAAAGAAAATGGAAAAGAAGCTTTGTAAGAAATACTTACCCGTGTAAAGAAGCCAGGCAATCCATTTTACTTACAAAACAGAAATTCCTAAGGTAGATTTAAATGTTGAAATGGCCAAAGCCCTGGCTCCCGTCTAACATTAAATAATCAAAACAAAAAGCATTGGTAACCCTACTTTAATGATTTGGTTACTAGAGGAAAAAAATAAATCTATTATAAGCAGTTCTAAAAAGGTACCCAACTATTTGCCATTTATACTTCAGGAAGTAAGACATTAAATGCTTTGATTTAATTTAATAAATCACAGCACTTTATATTCTATATAGGAGCATGAAACATTGTCAAATCAGGGGACAAATCATAAATAGCCTTACCTTAAACTGTTGCTATCATAGTATAAGCGGCACATCTTTAGCCTTCAAAAACGAAGATGTGTATTGAATTCAATTTGCCTGTAATGCAGGCTCCTAAATTTTGCTCTTGTTAAATGGACACAAGAACTAGGCTTATGCTTAATTAAATTTCATTTAAAACAACGGCAATGATGCAAAAACACCAGTTATACTCTACAAATGGATCTAATGCCTAATATAAGAATTAGGAAATTGGAAAAATGGGAAATTGTGAAATACAGCTTTTGCTAAACTATTTCATAATAAAGACTATCTTGTCCAATGATTCTATCATATTAGCGTTACTGTTCAACATATTTTTCTGTGATATGAAATATAAAGGGTCCTTCGAAGCTGAAGAAAGTTTTACTGGCTTCTAATTACAGTTATGTGTCTCTTTCCAAAGCACTAATGAGAGTATCATTTTAGTGAAATTTTAAGTTTTGGTCTTGCTATAAAAGAACTACATGCTCACCATGCAAGAAAACAGGGAAAATAGCAATAGGAAACAATAGGGAAAAAATCTGAGGAAATCGAAATAAAAAAATTAACAATGGTGAATGCTGTCCTATTAATTAGAGATGCATTTTCTTTCTATTTTTTTCCTCAAACAGGCCCAATTAAGTTAAAGTGTAGAAATACAGGTTTCCTTTAGTATTCCACTGTTTAAGGCCTTCTGCATTTTGATGTTATCCAGGCTCTTTTTTTTTTTTTTTTTTAAGCAAGGCTAGATGCAGGCTTCAGGGCAAGAGTCATGGCCATTCTCTAGTTCCCTAAAGCCAGATGTAACGCCTGGTTTGCCACCCTTCCTCAAAGTTTACTTAAAAAAAAAAATCTCCTTCATCTTCCATTTCTTTTCCAGAGATGAAAGTAAGGTGAACAGAGAAAATTCTGGCGACTATAAACCTTTCCTGATGGCTACATTGATCCAATCTCTGTATGTATACATATATAGGACCAAGTCAGAAAAAAAATCACTCAAATGACAGGACACTGAAGTATTAGATGGGGCAACAGATGCATCTAACTCCTCTCATGTTTTTTGTTCTAACTCCATTTAACTTGCCTCACAATATGGTGTTTTTCTATATTAAACAGTTATACCCTCAAATATTCTATTAGGTCTAACAATTATTTTTTCACCAGTGACTCAAATTGAATTCAAACTTATCTGGAAGAATAAGCACACAAAATGGGGGCAAAAAAGTTAAGAACTCAGTTTTTAATCATAAAGTGTCAAACTTTTGTTAGAACTAGTTTCCTATATAATAAGCAGCAGCTAGTTTTCTTGTACATATACTAATATGTACAAAAAGGGGTGGACTAAGACTGTATGTAGAAGACTTCATTGAGAGGACTCTGGTCCTACTACAAAGGAAAGCTTTAAAAGACTCTTCAGATAACTTACATTATTTTATACAATACACATATATAACATATAAACATATGTTAACATATAAAAGATGAACACTAAAAATGATTTTATCTATTCCAGAGGATATGTTGAGTCACTTTATAATAACTTTTTTCTTTATCCTTTCTGCTGTGTAGTGGATCCATTATAGATCCATCAAGAAACATTCTTAAAGATTAAGCTAATTACTGAGAGGGCTCATTGAAAATAAGAAACTAGGTTTGATCCAAAAGATGGTTTTTAAATATCCAAAAAGGCTCAGGTGTGGAAACACTGGAATGGGAATCTTAAGAATGCAGATTTAAAGAGAAAGCCAGCTTTAAGAATCAACCACCAATTAAGTAAATTAGTCACTTTTTAAACGTTTTCACCAAAACTCCTTTTGGTGCTTTATCTGGGTTGTATCTACAGGGTATCATTCCAACTCCCCAGATGAAGCAGCTTTGTATGTTAAGGGAGAAATTTAAAGAAACTCTCTAATTTGCTTTCTGAATTCATATTCTCCACAATGAATTCTTTTGAAAAACTGGGGTGGGGGGAGGTGAGGAGAATAGAAAGTGAACTGGTTTGCTACTAAGTCAGTGTAGGAGAGATCATTATTTTAAATAGTGGTTTTAAAAAGCTATTGAAGTTGAAATTCCATGGTATTAGAATTAAGACACAAGGGACTATGATCCTTCATGCAATGACATGGGTAACTAGCCTGCCAGAATTTGTACTCCAAAACTCCCCCACAATATCTTGAGAGAAGTAAAACAAATCAAGACAGTCAACTCTCAAACCACCACTTGAAGCACTTCATCCCAAGTATTTTTCTTTCTTTCTGTTTTGTATAAATTTACATCAATTTCCATTTTTTTCCACTAAGCAATGAAGATGACATTAACAAAAAAAAAAATCATTCGGTGGCCCTGAAGTATTAAACCTTAATGAGAGGAGGAAGATATTGAAAATGGTTTTCATTTAAATGCTACTACGAACTTTTACTCTGGAAAAGCCTCAGGTTAGTGTAAATAAACATAAGACTGTAAAATATCTATCCAGAAAAGACCCTTTAAGGCACTTGACAGTGGTTCTCACCAAAGGAGACACTGAAAAGGGGAAATCGATCAACATATACAGACCTGGAGTCCTCATAAGCAGGCAGACGTGTGGGTGTTATTGGGGGTGGAGGGACCATAACCCGAGGCTCAGTAAAAATAATCGGGCAGGACCCTGTTTCCAGAATGGGTAAGCATTTCCCCACTTCTGTTCCTCTACAAGTAGGTGGCTAACTCCAGCACATCCACCCAGGGTATCGGCACGTCTAGACCAGGATGGGTCACACGTAAGCAGTTTTGCAACAGCGGGTATTCTAAGATTTCTTCTCCCACTCTTTCCCACCGCATGAGTTGCCCCTGACTGGGCCATAGTGCTGAGAAAGTCTACAATCTCCAGCGAGAACTTGAGTGGAAAAGAGAGGGAAAGTAAACTTTTCTCTTTTCCCAGAGCTCTCGGGGAACCCCGCTGCCCCTGGGCCTCGCGGCTCCGCCCTACCTTGAGAAGGTACTTGTCCACGATCTCCAGGCCGCAGCTGTTGCACACACACTTGCCAGGGGGGCAGACGGAGCCCGAGGCCATGGACCGGGGCGAGGACGACGGGGACAGTGGGGCCGAGGAGGAGCACGAGTCCTCGTCCCCCACTCCCTCGGGGCTCACCTGCAGGAAGCCACGAGGCGCGGTCTCAGGGGGTTCTAGACCCCTCCTTCTCTCCCCATCCCACAGACCCACGGGGGCTCCCTCACAGCCTCCCCTCCCTTACCCCAAACCACCCCTAGTTTCTGAGTTCCCGCTTCTCGCCCTCTCCCCCCGCGTCCATGCTCCCACCACGCCCCCGCCGGGGCTGCAGACCACTGACCTCAAGGACCTGGGGCGCCTGGCGGCCCTGCGCAGCCCGCCACACTGGCTCAGCTTCTCCCCCCGCCCCAGAACCCCTCTCCACCCGCTCCCCGAGGGCCCAACTGCGCCCGGGGAGGAGCGCGGGGACAGCAGCCCTTCGTCCTTGGGCTGCCTCCCCACGGCCCGGCTCGCCGCCACCCGGGTCCCTACCCACTCACCAGTCCCTCTTCCCCGGCGCCTTTCCGAGTCCTCCCGGCCGCCAGGGCTGCAGTCCGCCCGCACTCCTCCGACATGAGCCCCTGGCACTGAGGAGGTGAGGGCGGGGAAGTGGGGAGGAACAGAGACGAGAAGTTCAGAGCCGGCACGTGCGGCCCAGAGCTTCAGCTTCTCCGCACGCGGGGCGGACTAATGAAGGCCCACGGCGCTCCGGGCCGCACGTGCAGCCGTCTGGGCGCCTGGGCCCGCGCGCGCCTGGCAAGCCGACGCCGACGCAGCCTCCCTTGCAGGCAGCGGGCGGCGGCGGCGGCGGCGCAGCCTCAGCACGCGACTAGGCGGCCACCGGAGCACCAAGGGCTCGCCCGGCGCGCTGCCGCGCTCTCGGGGCTCCGGGTCCCCGCGCTCACCGTAGCACGTCGGTTCCCCGCCCCCCTGCCGGGGGTAACAAGTTAATAACAATCATCCCGGCACAAAGCAGTTTCTTTCTAGACGTCAATCACAGCGGAGCAGGGATCACCCGGCTAAAGGGGGTGCATGGGGTGGGGTGAAGTGGGAGAGAAGAAAAGAGGATTTGAGAAGGGGGTGGGGGTAGGAACTTGATTTCTTTAATAGCCTCAATTAAAAGAGCAAGACACATATATATTTTTAAAAGGGGGCTTTTTGAATTGGATAGCCCGAAAGGTGAAGAGGTTTAATAGGATACTTGAAAGCTAATTACAGCGGGATTTAAGAAGCCTGGTGTTTGTTCCGATGACAATTTGAATGAAAATGCTTCAGATTAAACCGAGCCAGCAGCTCTTTCGTAAACTTACAGCAATTAGAGCTGCGAGTGATTTATACTCGTTTCTTTAAGGTGTAAATTGCCACTTATTGCTCGGTAAGTCAACATTTGAGCTACTAAAGGATTATTTTTAGCTAGCGCAAAAAGCGGGTCGAATAATGGAAAATATCCAGCTGAATTTAATTTGTGTCATTAAAAAAAAAAAAAAACTCACCCAACCTCGGTCAAAATGTTTTAAAGCAACAACGCGCATTACTCAAGTGTTTCCAAGCCTTTGTAGGAGTTTTGTTCTTAAACGAAAACGCAGCCGCTCTGGTCTTTCTCTGCCTTCGTTTACGGAAACTCTAGCTTGGGGGGCGGGGGGGGGGGTTCCAGAACTCGAATGGCCCACACTTCTGCATTTCTGTCTCTTCGCCTCCCTCTTTCCCTCACTCTGGTAGCACCAGAAGAGATACTGTCAGAGCCCCCCGGTCCCTCGGGCTCTCCGCCGGGACCCTCGGGTGCGCTCCCTACTCGGGACCCAGCGCCGCAGACACAAAGAGTTTAGGCAGAAGAGCCCCGAGTTCGCCGAGTGTTCCCCGCCAGCGTCGGCGCGAAGACAAAGTCAGCAGTGCCCAGTGCGGGTCCGGCGGAGGCGCTCAAACAGGCTGCAGATGATTTTCAAACCTAAAACGCGAGATACGCCGCGGCTCCTGCCTCCAGAGTGAGGTGAGAGTTTGTCAGTTTCCCCCCATCTACTCGAAGAATGGTGTGACTCGAGAGCCCTGGGGTTGGCTTCTTTCGGTCTTTTAAAGTAAAATGGCCTTCGTAGCCCGCCCTAGGATCCAGAGGCCTTCCTGGAACCACGTCTGCTTCTATTTCGCTGTGGGGCCGCGGCAGCGCGGACCGCCCTACGGCCGGTGGAGCTCCTTAGGGCCCGCAAGCATCCGCCGGCGGCTGGGAGCGGGAAGCCGCGCCTCTGTTCCTTCCCACCCCACAGCCGCCTGGACCTCCCGACTCACTCTCCCCACCGCCCTTTCACCACTGCAAACACAACAAAAGCACGACTCACATGTACCCGAGAGCGCCTTAGGCTTGAGGCTTCGTCTCCCAAATTACGGTCTCCATGGCCTCAGGTTAAGTGAGCTTGTGGGGAGGGGAGGCAATGATTACTGACTAACGTTACTACGTAAGAAAAAAAAAAAAAAAAACTGCCAGGTTTGAAGATGAGGCCGTTACAGGTAATTTCTGAACCTCATTTAGGAGCGCAAACAGCTCGCAGGAAACTGCGATTCAGCTGGTCTGGCCAGGCGTCGGGTCGCTCACCTTCTCGGGAGGAACTGCCAGCTCCGGCACGTCCTTTTCTTCTAGTTTACACACAAACATCTGCTCGCTTTTCCAATACATGGCACTGCTAGGGCTGCTTATCACATACCAACTCCAGAGGGTCAGAGGCTGTCCGTGTCTGCCGATCTGGCCCGCCTCCCCAGCCCCAGCGCACTAATAAAAGCTGACACCGAGAAGAGAAAGAATGCTACAAGTCTTCGTCCAAAGAGGCCGCTGTGACCGTAAGCACTCTGATGGACTGCTCTTAAGATTGTTTCCCAACTTCATTGAGGTCTGTCCCTCTAGGAAAAGGAAAAAAAGAGTTTTGTTTTTCCAGAGGGTGGAACCTTACATGAAGGGAGGGAAGAGGGTGTGGGGGGAAAAGTCTTTTCCTGGAGGAATAGCCTCACCTCATTAAGAAACACCCGCCTTCTCTACAAGTCAAGATCTTTATCAGGACAAGCCAACTTACTCCAGATTTAGTATTAAAGAAGAAGAAGAAAAAAAAAAACAAAAAAACAAAACATTGGGAATGGCCTGTTAACTTTTGACTTAAAAAAAAAAAACTCCTCTCTGCATTTGCCGTGGCTTTTTGATTCTCACTCCCCAACCAAAACCTAAACAAAGATTCAGGTTACATCTCTTTCTGCAGCAAGCTGAAGGGGAAGCGGAGGTCTGGGTGACTTGAATGTTTCAGTCATTCTCCTGAAACGAGCAGCTCCCCTGTCTAGCTGAGGACAGAGACGGCTCCCTGGAAACCTGGGGGCTGACTTATCTAGAGGTTCCCACTCCCTTTGTGAAAAGTTTTCTTATTAAGATAAAGAAGGAACATCTGAGCAACACAAAAGCTTATGATTTGCGACTAGATTTGAAATCAAGGCTACAAGAAAGACAAAAAGTATGTTGCTAATAGTATTGCTCTTTCATCTCATCCTAGGCAAAATTTAAGCCATAGAAGCGGCCAGCTCCTGCCTCATATTTTGGTGGCGGGTTTGTTGGGGGGGAAGGGGGGGTGAGAGTGGGGTCTCAGAATACCGTAATTTTGATTAGGATTGGAGGGTGTGTTTAAATAACTTATTTATGGTATAGATTTTACTTCATTATGTAGTGTACAAAGAGGAATTTGGTAAGGCTAACAATTTTTATTTCCAATTTTCCCTTTGAGAAAACAAAGCAAGCTTCTGAAACAGTAATATAAGAATATTTAGGAGTCTCTGTTTCTTAATGGCCTTTAACAAAATCATATGATGTTGCTTCGATAAGATATATATGTTTATAATATTATCTCCTTGCCTTATTGTCTAGAAGAGGAAGATCGAAGTGCTCCCGCCCAGACGCGTCAGCAGCAGGCTAGAGGAAGGGCAGTGGGCAAACACAGGTAGACTTTACTGTGATGAAGTGAGCCCATGTAACAGCCTGGGACCAAGCAACGACTGCAAATTTAGTTTTTCTTCCATTACATTTTTCTCCCATAAACACGAGGGTCTCTAGAGCATTTTCCTAACGCCATTGTTTACGCACAGCTGCGCCCACTTTAATATTAGCTATCCCCCTGCAGGTCCTCTCTGGGAGCTCTCGCTTAAATTTACGCAGTCGGGGGTGGGGGGAGGGGGACGCTATGATTAATCTGTGCCCTCTTACAGAATTGAAGGCTTGGAGTGGACCGACTTCTCGAAAAGCTAACCTGTGCTTGGAGAACAGAAAGACTTGTGTTTCTCATCAAGTGCAAAAATTAGTATTTTTTGAAAAATCCACATAATGCATTTTCCATGAAATAGCATCGGTCTCGAGATGGCTCTTCTGAATGGACAGAGTCGTGTAGAATGTTGACTACCAGGCCGTGTATAGAGCAGGAATGAAAGTGGAATTAAAAATAAAGACCCAATTCGGAGATTTAGTTACAGTTTCTATGCGTGAGGGTCTGCAAAATGAATCTGGGGTACTGTTTGGCTGCTATCCGGGAGAATAAGTCGCGCGGGTCATTTGGAGATCCGGGGAGAGCTGGAGTTGTTTTTGGAAGTAGGGCGGGGGCGCGGGCGTTTATGCGGTCTTTCCAGCCCCCCCACCCCCGCCTAATCAGGCGGCTCTCAGTCAGGTTTTCAAAATACTAATCTTGATCTAAGAGCGCCTATCGCTGCATAAGTGGAGGAAATGATTCATTTTTAGAGGCTTCTGGGCTTGGGGAAGAAGAATGGTAGGCAGACATAAGAAGACCTAAAAGACTGGTCTGGTGGCCGCTTTACTCCTGGCGCCCGGCACTACGCGGACTTTTCCCGCGGGGTAATTACGCGCACCCAGCCTTGCTCAGTAGGCCTGCAGGTGATGAGTTTCTGAGTCCCAGGCGGTGTAGGCCTTTGGCTGGAGGTCGTTTGTGGAGGCGGGAGGAGGAGGAGGATGCGCAGGTGTTTGCCATGAATGTCAGGGCTGAGCTTCCCTCTCGTCCTCGACCCAACCACCCTGTGACCCCTTGCCAAGGGCAAGCATACCGAGGGGTCATTCCTGCACAGTGGCCCCAACTCCTCGGAGCTCGCGTCACACCTCTTACCCAGGCTCCTCCTCGGCTCCGGAAAAGGAAGGGTTCGCCTGATGCTTTGCAGACTACCTCTTCCTACGTTAGGTGCTTGTGCTAAAAGTGAGGACTCTTTTTGTCTTTGTAATGACGGTTTTTAGCTCGAACTCCAACTGAGACCAATTTTGGTCGAACAAGGACAGACCAAAAAAACATCATCATGTGTGTCTGCAGGTGGGTGAGGATTCGCCGCGTTGGGGCGGTTCCTACCTACTAACTTGAAATTTCTGGAATGCCACCGCTCCTTAAATGAAAATCTGAGACCTCAAGCCCACCCAGGGGGCAACCAACACCTCTGGAGGGCAGGGCTCTTTGCAAGGGTGGGAGAAAGAAAGCCAGAGACTTGGGAGTGCATCCTGTCCCGGGCTTTGCGGTGCCCAGCTAGTTGGGAGGCGCAGGGTGTCTCCCTAAAGCCCGAGGGGGTCAGGGAAGGGGTCTGGGTAGAGTCAGGCCTTGATTGGAGGTCCAGGGCTGGAGAGCTGGAACACCAACCCGCTCTGACCCCCGCAGCTTCCACTCACCGCGAAGAGCTGCCTAATTGGGCTACGAGCAGCTGCGAAATTTGTAATCGCCTAATAAACCTTCCACCTCGGTAATTCTTATCCAGAGGCATAAAACTGATATTTTCACACTCGGCTTGCACCACAGGAACCGTTTATAAACATCCTTCATCAGTGGGATGAAATTAAGCCTGCATTGACAAGAGGTCTCTGGAACTCGATATTGAAAAGCAATAGATCCGAATTAGCAAATTATTATTTTAAGTAGGGAAAATCCCCACAAACTTGACTGTTGAACCCATTGCCTCTGAGCTCCTCGCGGTGAGTAACCACATGTTTGACGGAACTTAACCTGGAGTTTCCGCGGTACTCAAGCAATCTTCGGGATCTCGCTTCCTGAATCCGCGCCCGCCCCGGCTCCCAGCCCTCCCACCAGCCTTTGAGGACGCGCTCGAGTCAGACCTGTGTAGACTTGGGAGAGACGCTACTGGGGCCCGGTCGAAAACGCTGTCAAACGAGACGTGTCCAGGACTCCTGGGCCTGCAGGCGCAAAGCCAGCGCCAGCTCTTGGGGCCCTGCACTTTCCCGAGCCGGCGGCTCTCGCTGACCGCACCACTACCACCAGGTACCCGCGCCGGGGGTCGGCCAGAGGACTGTCGGAGCGTGGAGGTGGGGAAGACCTCTGCGCCGGTAAGAAGACACAGCTTGTGGGTGATTCTTGCAGTGACCTCTTTACCCGTAAGCGGGAAAGCTCTCAGCCAAGAGTCCTCTGAAACTGCGGAGGTCACACTTGGTTCAGGGTATCCTTTGATTTTTGCCCATCTCGTCTAACCATTATTAATATTGATCTGGAAAGGGACGGAAAGAAGTAGCTTCCAGAGGTTTGCCCCCCCCCCCCCGACACACACACAAATTTGCCCAGCTCAGAAGCCCCCTTAGAGATCGCGGAGTGGGAAATACGCTCACCTTGGGACTTACCGGTCCCAGGCTCCTTTTCAGACCTCGTCACCCAGTTTCCGAGGAAAAGAGAAGGGCACGTTTATTCATGCCAGCGGAGGTCGCCCAAGGGTGGCGAGGGCCTCCGTCTGGGACCCACCAGTCTCTCCCCCACTGCGGGCCGAGGCTGGAGGGGCTTCCCGGCGAGGCTAGCGTGCTCGGCGCGGGACAGCTGGAGTGCACGGCGCTCAGACCCAGCCTCCGCTCTCCGGCCCCGCCGGGAATCTGTTCCGCTATATGCTGTCGGATGCGCCCGCTGGGGCCAGTTGTCACCAGCAGTTCTAGAAACCCAATAACCGAAAACCGAGTCCTGCTTCCAAGAGGGTTGTACGTGTAGATTCGGTGTTCCTTGTCAGGCGGTGCGCTCGACCCCCTCCTCCCCCTTTCCCTCCTGAGCTCAAGTAAACTCGCCAGGTCCGCTGCGGCAGGAGAGAGCGGAAGTGTTTCTCGCCTGATAGGACGGATGGTAAGAGAGAGGGAATTAGAAGCCATATACAGCCCGAAATTAGGCAGGGCGCAGTCTGGGACGCTCCCGGGCTAAATGCTACTGCGCAAAGCGCAGAAGTCCACTACACTCTTTACTCGTTGTGACATTTCCAAGCCGACAATCTCGCCTTAAGCACGCTTGTGGTTTGGAGCTGCTGATTTTATATGCATTTTATCGTTCAGAATGAGCAACAGGGTAGGACCAGCGGAAACCCGATTCTAACCTATTTCTACAGACCTCTGCCCACGCAACTCTGTAAGTGCCAAACTACGAGTTGGAGAGAAACAACAACAACTCACTAATTCCCTTCTCCCCGGCGTTTTCCTACACGTCCTAGGCCACCAAGCTGTCTAGCTTGGAGCTCACTAATCTAGAAAGAGGACAGAAACCAATCCCCGCAGGCTTCCCGTCCTCCACTCCCCGCCCCCGCCTCGTTTCCCAGGGATCCCTGAGAGTTAACTAAAACCCAGCAAGGGAGGCAGGAGAGCCAAACTTGATCCGAGTGCAAAAACGTGGGCGCCTGACGGTGTTTTTTGGGTGGAGTGGGGAGGGGTAGTGGTGGCAGGGAGCTGTGTGAGGCTACCATTCGCAAGCGTCGATCCGGTTTTGATAAGAGAACTTGCAGCTCCGGTGGTTAGCCAGTGTGAGTGCACCCATAAAAGCCCACGCAGCTCTACCCGCAACCTCAGTGTCGAGGTTTCTCCCCCGGCAACACTTCCATGTTCCATTGTTGCTTATCAGATGTATCTTGTAAAATGATAACTTTTAAAAAGCCTGAGGAATAATCTTGAGCCATAATTTTTCAACTTAAATAACTTTTTATATGGATTTCTGCCACGGGAGATTGGTTCTTGTAATTGTGGCAGTGTTTTCTTCCTCTCCTCCCCTTCTCCCTTCCTCCTTCCCTGCCTGCCTGCTTGCCTGCCTTCATGGGAGATCAGGGTTTAAGAGCTAGGCAATGTGTTATACTAAGAGCACGGTTTTTGAAGTTAGTCAAACCTGTACTGGATTTTCGAGTAATTTATCTAACTGTACTGGATTTTCGAGTAATTTATTTAACAACTTAACAACTTGGTTTTCTCATCAGTAAAATGGGGATAACAGAACTAATGATGTTGAATGTGTACACCGACAGACACAGTAGATTCTCGATGAATGCAATCTTCTTTCTCTCCTCCGCGTCTTCCTTCGCCACCCTACAAATGTCCGGAAGCAGAGGCGTCACCAAAGGCTTCATTCCCCAGGTGAAGGGGACAGGCCATGCTCCTCAGCACCGACCTTGATTCCAGTTGACCATTTCGAGTAGTTCACCTGATCTGGTCGCCAATGCCGGAGGAGCCTCTCAGTGATGCAGGGCCTCTGGAGAAGAACGCACAGTTGCGAGCCACCTCTAACCGTGGCATCTCGGCCTGAGGACGCACCCGAACAACTTTTCCTCCCACTGCTTTATTTGGGGGTTAATCTGGCACATTTAAATGCTTGGCACCCTGCCTTCTGTCAGTTTGTGCAAACTTCTGAGTATTGTGAAAGTGGCAGTACTCATAGCTGTTGCTTTTTGTCAAACGCCCCACTGGCGCCGAGGAGCATAATCGTACTTCAGTAACTTGCCTAAGGCCATTTTACCAGGCTGAGTCAGAATTCGAACCCAGACGCCGGATGCTAAGGCCCGACTTTCCTTCTTTTTTGAAAGCCCGCGTCTTAACCATTCCGCTATGTTGTCCTCTTTGGGGTGAGTTCGGAAAAGGACAATTTCATTCAATGGATTCATTTACCCCAACTGCACATGGTTTTTTACGTAGTCCAGTTGACCTGGGTTGCGGCTCCAGTGCAGGTGGTCCACCTGCCAGCCCCTTGCCCCTGCCCGCTTCCGGCTGAGTTGCAGTTAGCGGGCAACTGCCTGGAGTCGGGTATCCGGCGGGAAAGAGCTCCCTCTCCCCCACCTTTACTCTGCAGTACCGAGGTTTAAAAGCATAGAATGGTTTGGAGTGTCTAATAAGCCAACTACAAAGGGGAAAAAAGAGTCGAGATTTTAAATCGGTGGTAAAATCTTTCTCCTTTTCTTTGCAAACTACAGAATCCGATGACTAATCATCAGCGGGTGGATCAAAACCCGGATTGAACAAGTGACCACAGCTCTCCGTACCTCCTGCGGTGCAAAGGCCGGTGCCCACTTCCGGAACTTTCCTTTGGACTTCCACTAAAGAGGAGTCTGCAGAAGCCTCGGTGCCCAGCTCCGGCTGTGCAAAGGTCATCTCGCCAAACCCTCTATCACTACTCCGGAGAAGTCCTTAGAAATAGTTTTCCCCGAAACAAACAGGTGAATAAAGTCGACCCCAACAGATCTTTCACAGCTCCAGGCTTCAGGCACTCCAGAGGCAGGAACCATGTGCTGTTCTAACTCTCTGGAACCTAGTTCAGTGTCTGGCACCAGGCAATAAAGGATGGCTTTTTGAATGGGAAAAAAAGTATGTGCTGGCAGGTACAGAGGGTTTCACGCCTTTCTCTGTATTGGTAGTTCTAGCTTCCTATTTCTTTACATTGGCACCTTCTTGCCCAGGACCCAAAGTCTTTTAATCCCTTAAATCGAAGCGAGGAAGGGCACAGATATTCTGAACATTTAAATTGAGGGAATTGCCGGGCTCCACTTTTCTTCTAGGGAGAGGGTCTTATAATGGTTCATTTTGCACCTTAACTGTCCTTCAGACCTCAGTGTTTGCAATTGGAAGCCTACTCTGAGTGCCTCAGAGACCATCCAGGTCTGAACCTCAGTTATAGAGGAGGATGCTAACGGGATTAGGAATTGGAACATATTGGACCCCAGAAGCCCGGGTAAGCCTCCATGGACTCACTCTGACTGCACACATGGAAATGCTGTGTGTGTTGGCCTGACATAAGTTGACATAAGTTTTGGCTTGCGCCAGGGCAAAAAGGGAGCCTGCGGTGGACAGTCAGGATGGGAGCTGAGGTCACTGAGAGCCAGATGCGGATGCTGTCAGGCTTCCCTGGCTTGGAAAGGAGATGCACCCCTGTTTACAGTCTGCAAAATTACAGAAGAAGGTGGAGGGGATGTGCGGGTGATGGATAGTCTTAAACTAGGTAGATCCCCCTCTCTGTGCCACCCAACCCGTCTCAAACAAGGACCGCTCCAGAGCAGGAACAGTAGCCATGGGACTCTGCAACTAGGGTCCCGAAGTCCTGGAAAAGGGCTGGAAGAGTTCTCTTGGCCTGGGATGACTGCACCAGCCCCGTGGTGTTGAATTTACTGCGACACCAAGAGGAAAGCACTAGGGCTTTATCTTGAAGACTGGGGTCTCTTGGTAGATGCACCAAGAAGGTTTGCAAACTCAGCCACAGCCGCTGCAGGCAAAGAAACATGGGGGGGGGGGAATCCCTTTAAAAGAGTGTAATCCCTTCTCATTTCTTTCAAATAGCTGCCCCTTCCCCTGGAGGGACTCAGAGCAGCGTTTTTTAAAAGGGCACCTACACGTTGCACTACCTTTCAGGAATAACGCCTTGACCTGCTCAGCACTTAGTTTGCCTTTACTATTGCTTTTGAGTTTCAAAGTCACCCAAACAATAAGCAGCCGTTTCTGGTGAAGGTTTAAATAAATACAATGCCTTTTCAAGGTTTCTTCTTCCTCCTCCTTTCAAAATACTTCTGCCCTAATAATTAATTTTAGGGATATTATGGGAGAAACCTCTCACATTATAAAATATACGTGGACTGATCTGGAAGTCTGTCTTTTAAAGGTCAGGGTGCAAAAAAATTAGGCAGTTAATAAACTAAGCCACAATTCCTGATTCTTTACACGGTCCCCCATCCCCAGCCAGGCCGAGATATCTTTTTTTCCTAAAAAGGCTTTGTATTTTTAGAGACGAATATGTGCATGTGTGTAGATACTCTTCTATAATAAGAAATACCATTTACTGTTTAGCTTCACCTAGATTTCACATGTTGTCACGTATATTCCTCACAATCATCAAGGAGGTAGATATTATTATGCCCAGTTCACAGGCGGCGAGCCTAAAGCTCAGAGAGGAGACTCAAGTTCTCAAGGCAAATTAGCAAGAGTCGGGATGCGAACCGATTCCAAGGTCTTAACCATTGTACTATATATAAAGGATATTTGGTGAGCCTGGCAGAGTATGAAGCCAAGTGCCCCCTTCTGGCTGGTTGGAAGTGTGGCTCCTCCCTTGCTTCTGGAGTCCCAGAAGCCTGAATTCTCTTAGGAGCTGGCAGGGGGAGAGGGGGACTGCAAGGCTTGAGGAGCCCGACTGCCGCCGCTGTCAGTTACTTAGTGCTCATTAGCGTGCGTGGAGCCCGAGAGGGGAGGAGAGGAAGGGCTAGAGGGGCGGGAAGCTGCCGGGGGAGGGGAAGGAGGTAGATCTCATGCTGGGCGAACACTTTCTCATCGCCAGGTCGTAAATATTGTTGCATTTCCTTGGTAACCCCCAAGCCCAAGGCGCAGGCCTGCAGGCAGCCTCCTGAGGGGGCTGAGGCCCTGCCCTGCCGGCACCGGCCTGGGCCTGCTCGGCCGGCGCCTGCCTTCGGAGGCGACCTCCCCAGAACGGCCCTGGAGCCCTGCAGGTCCTCGCGGCGTTCGGGCCGTGGTCCCCAGCCTGTTGGCCTTGGTCAGAGGCCGGCGGCGGCCCCGGGGCAGGCCGGGAACGTTCCGGTCGCGCGGTGCACCCCGGGAGGCTCCGAGGCGGCGCAAGCAGGGAGGGCGACGAGGGCGAGCACCCCAGCGACGTCCCCCGGTTCCAAAGCAGGCGGGGACCCTGCGTGAACCCCCACACCACTAATACAAGCTCCGGGAGAAGGCGGGAGGAGGGTGGCCCCCGCTCCGAGCGCCCAAATGCCCACCCCAGGCCAGGCTCTGAAGTCAGGCTGGTCGCCCTGGTGGGTTTGACTACCGCCCTCCTCGCGCCCTTTTCCGTGGGCGACCATAGGGCGGAAGCTTTGGTTTCAAATGCGAAACATTCGTCTCCTGGAATCATATCTGGATTCCAGAGGATGTTAAGACTTTTCTTTCCTGAAAAAGTCAGCGCCTGGAGGAGACCCAAGGCCCAAGGCCTTCTGCCCCTCAGCTGGTACCTGCCCGGAAATAGGTAGGTAGTTCTTATTCAACCCTTCCAGCCCCCAGAGGGCACACCTTAGCATCCCACAGAAAGCTGTTACAGAGGAGGAGAAACCTAAAATCCAAGCCTGCAACAAACCAGGCCTTGGAGCGAGGCCCGACTAGATCAGAACAACGTGTGCCTTTACTGATCAGTAAAGTGGACAGGCTCGAAATACCCCGGTCGGGAATGCAGGCTGGCTCGGGACAGACGACCAGAGAGTCGCGTCGTGGACTGGTTTTCCTACAGGCATGGCGTCTACGCAGGCAGGCCAAGGCCCTGGTGATCTAGGCCCTAGGACTTTGAACCTGACCTGCGTTTGGGAGGGGCAGGTTCTGGCCTCAGGGAGGGCGTTTCTAGGAATTCGAGTTTCTTCTACTTTGTCTTAGTTTCTGTGCCAGCCATAGACACTTGGCCCTTGGTACTTTTAATACTGCTGTGCCATGCTTGGGCAAATACTTGTAATGAGCAGGCACTTGTGTATAGCTCTGATAAAAGGTGTGTGTGTGTGTGTGTGTGTGTGTGTGTGTGAGAGAGAGACAGAAGAGTGGGAGGGAGGGAGGGAGGGGGAGAGAGAGGGAGGGGGAGAGGGAGAGGGAGGTGGTGGGGAGAGAGATTTTTCTGGGCTGATGAGAATATTTGCAGTTCCAAATGATGGATAGGGACTCTTAGATCCTCTAAATTTCCTAGGTTAATGCAAAAACCTATTTCCTTTTTATATGATCACTTTTTAAAAACATGCATGAGAGATTATATTCTTAATTTCGGCCACCCTGTTAGAGGTTTAATACCAACCATAAGAGGAAGCCAAAGGGAAAATATTTGTATGCCTACCTTGGTCTGGAAAAATATCAGTAGCATTTCTTATTTGACAAGGAAGTGCGTTTGCTCACTCTTTTTCTTTCCCTTTCTTTTTCAGTTGGCACAGGGATCGTTTTTATTATATATCCCATGTTTATTGTTTCTGTTTGGTACTTTGGTCATTTGCAGCACATCTGTTTCTGATATTGGTCTTGTGTTAAGCACACACTATTGTGTTAGTAAGATTTTACACCATCTGTTTAAGAAAATTCTTGCCAGTGGTATTTGATGCCCCGTTGAACTTTAGCCAAACTTCTTCATTTTATAATGTTCTCTCAGTCCTGAGCATATATATAATAAACTTTAATGAAATTATGCTTTTATAGTTGCTGACAGACATCAGAAACACATATGCCCAGGTCAACAGCAGTTTAGCTAATGTTAGATAGGAGGAACAATATTAAGGTAGTAAAGATGTTGAAAAAGAAAAATATTTAGAAATAAAACTATTAAATTTAGATCAAATGATCATCCAAATAAACAACTGCTACACACACGCACACACACACACACACACATACACACACACAAGAATCTTGATGTGGCTATTGGGAGTTAATGTGTATTTCTGATGATTTATGTATTTCTTCATTATATATATTAAACTTGGCAATTTGTAGTTTTGACGTTATTCCCAAGGGTGTAACAACTGGTTTAAAATGTAATAAAGTAGAATAACATTATAATGTGACCATATAAAATATATACTAAATTATATTAAGTACATACAGATAAACAGTAATTGAGCCTAACTAAAATTATATATCTATATATACATATAGATACTTTATCATGAGGTCACTCATAAAGGTTTTTCACTGTATTATCAAAAGGTAACAGGCAATGTTGCCCACATCTGACCTCTTTAAAAGTAGAGCTGCTATTTAGGGAATCCCCTGGTTGTCCAGTGGTTAGGACTCCGCACTCTCACTGCCAAGGGCCCTGGGTGTGACCAAAAAAGTAGAGCTATTTATGACAATTCAAAAAAAATTAAAGTATCTATATTTGATGGCTAAGCATATATATCTAATAGTGGCATAAGACTGGAATTGGCTTGAAAAAGTGAATACTGGCTGTATGTTTTCAAATATCTTTTCTAGAACGCAACACTCCTATTGATACATTGACCTATTTTGTTTACACCCAATGTGTATACCCCAGTGTAAAGCCTTAAAAATGGTAATTCCACATGATACTTTAGTTAAAAGCACAGAAATATAAAACTTGACACTTGGGTTAATAAACTTCTGACATTCATTCCTGAAAATCAGCATTCTTCAATTGACAAAGACATTTCCTTTGATTGAGTTATGCCAAAAACAGATTGTCACAGTCTTTCAGTTGTTACCTGGACAGACTGCTTTTATGGTAGATGCTATGATGAAAGATGTGTCCATTAGATAACTGCTTAGGGGGCTATAGTCTCTTTCTATTTGTTTCTTTAGGAAAACAAATCTTTGTTTTGGTATATTTAATTTCTAAATAAAATGTATCCATAATGTGGGTAACTGACATTATTTAATCAAGAGAGTTGGAATTCAGTACTGTGTTTCTGTGAGATAAATCTGGTTATAGAACTGGAACCAGTCTCATAACATTTCTGTCTATATATACTTCTAAAAATTTTTTTATCAAGATCTACATTTTCCTTAAACTGTTAATTTAGATGTGTCAAATTTAACCTATAAATTTCTTTTTAATAACTGATATTACAAAAAGTCAAACCTTATGAATCTTCACATGTCTGGCTCCAATTAATCTGCTTAGACTATTTAATGGAAAAAATAACAAACCTAATTTTGTCAATCTGCAGTTCTGCACAAATATTCTGTGTGCCTCTTTAAGGTCAAATGCCTTTTCCTATACATATTTAATGCATAATTATCCTCATGTAAAACCTCGGATTAGAAGAATAATTAGATGCATTTTCTTAAAAGATTATTTTTCGGTTACATCAGTATAAAAGTGGGATGTATAAAAGTGGGATGGTCTCAAAATGATGTCAGTGATTATTGAAAGAAAACTATATACATCTTTGGGGTTCAATTCATTAAGCATCTACAAAGTACCAGGTGCTGTGGATACAAAGAAGAGTAAGACATGGGTCGCCCTTGCTCTCAGAAAATTCCCAATCCATTAAAAAGACTGACAAAAATAGAACTAGCTCATCCCTGCAGTTCTATAATGATTTCTGTCTATTCCTTGGGCTTTGAATTGGTAAAGTGGCAGATGATCTTATCATAGTACTTTCTACAGGTTTTTAAAATTTTTAAAAAATTTATAGAATTTATATGGAATGAAAGTGAATAAAAGCAGACTACCCCCAGAATTCTATATGGTTCTGAGAGAACCAAGACTTTTGGTACTTTTTCAGGTGTGGGAAGGGGACAGCATTTACTTGCTGTTCCTGAAACATCTGCTTAATTATTTTGAGTCTTGCATCATAGTTATTCTTCAGTCTGTTGTAGAATCTGTTGAAAAAGTAGTAGTGGGACGCCGTACTGGAGCTAGAAAAAATTTTAGGTTTGTTTAATTCCAAAATCTGGAACAGCTCTTTTCCTCTTGCCTTCTCCCTCTCCCCTACAAAATACTTTTATATTTTTATCACTGAAAAATTTTATAGGTGATTGGGAGGGGAGAGAAGGATTCTACAAAGACTATCATTTAAGGCAATGGATGATCGAGGTCAATATTGGCTATTTTTTTCCAACATATATTTGCTAACTTTGGGAATTAATTATCCCAAAACTACAAGACTGAGCTTATTTTTCATACAAACAATTTGGGATTAAGTGTTTAGCAGATTTTTTTAAAAAGTTGAATGTTTTTGTTTACAGAAAGTTTTGTTGGGAATTTAGAGTGAAAAAATGTAGATGTAAAATTTCTTTAGCACTTCAAAGAATTACAGCCAAGTTAATTTTAATTACTCTAATACTTTTAGAGATTAAAGTATAATTTTCTTCTTTTATTATACATTGATGAAAAATATCAGGAGAGAAAGGAGCAATCATTTGATTGAATTAATTGAATGCCTTTTACCCTTGAGGAAACATTGCATTTTAATTGTCTTCTGTCTAATCATGGTTTTTGGAGTAAGTCTACATTATGTTTTCCTTTTAGAGGATATTGCATCTCATTTGCCTCATCATAATCACAGATTTATTTATGTGATCAGTTGATTCCTACTGGCTGTTGTACATTTCATTTCTGATTCTCTGCATTTTCCTCAACTCCTTGCTTCTTAGGAAGGCAAAATGATGATGTGAAAACTTTTACAGTTGGAATCTGCTGACCTGTATGTCAGTTTTAGCCCCTTCTCTTTTTAGTTAGTTGTGTGATGACCTTGGGGAAATCACTTAACTTTCTAAGCCCCAGTTTCTGCATTTTTTGGGGGGAGATAGGGGGTCATCAGAATAAGTCATCATTGAAAATCTTTCTAGCTTTTAATGGTAAATCACTGTTCACAGAGTTTTAAGAACTTTTCTTAAACCAGCTTTGAAATCTTAGTTATGACAGTCCTCCAGAAGGAAATTTTTCTTCAGTTTATATTCCTGTTTAAGAGTATCATCACGTCATAGTTTATTTACTGAAATCAAGTTGAAGCTGAACTCTGGTCTCTAACCAGCATCGGTTCCTTCCACAAAGCTAGATTAAATTATCTTAAGAGAAGTTAACTCTGACTCCAGCCCAGAGTATGGATCCAAGTTTAGCAGAATGAGAAATCCCCAAACAGGCTTCCTCATTATTCTGCTTCTTTTCCGTCAACCTTTAAAACCTACCTTAAATGCTGCTTTCTCCTTGAGCATTTCCATTCAAGTTGGAGGTGATTTCTCTTTTCGTTGAGCAGCCACATTCATCGAGTTGGGCAGTTGCTTGGCTATATAGTGTCCATTGTAGGCACAGCTGAATGTGATTCTCCTAATGCTATAGCTCTGGCATCCTATTTTTGTTGATTCATCCTTAGGTTTGGTGTTAAATAAACCCCAGTAATGATGAAGATGAGGCAGAGCTAGAAACTGGTAATGTGATCTGATAGGTCATTTGTTAATGAGCTCAACATATTTAACTGGTGTCTTTTAATTCTAACAGACCTCTCACCCATCATGAGTGTGACATGTATTTTTTGGTTTGTTTTCTGGTAGTCATAATGACTTTGGACTGAAATGGACATCTTAAATTCAGGTCTCCTTAGTGGATATTTGCAGGGTAGTGGACTAAAGTCAAGGATGAAGATTGTGGCCATGGAAGAGACTAAAGGGAACTAGGACACTGTATGCTTGGTTTGGAGAGTGATGGTATTTTACTTTCCAAAATATAAATTTTATTAAAAAGTTATCCAATGTATTTCCTGACATTAATTACATTGATAAAAAACATTGGCATGGCTAACATTTTTTTTAGGTGGTGGACAACTCAAGAGCAGCTGGGTAGAACTGAAGTCCCATCATCCTGTCTGGCTGAGATCCATAGCCCATTTCACAACTGCAGGGGATTACTTCCATTCTCCCCAAGGTATAGCTTATTTCCATGTAGAATAATTCCATATATATATATATATTTTCAACTCATAAAGAATTGTGTATGAATTGATCTAATTGATTATCAATATCCATTGCCAAATATTAACAGGGGAGAGGAATAAACATTGCAGTTGCCTTACTGACATCTATTTTATTCCATCGTGCAGTAGCTGTGTAGTTTGATTAGGATTGGCTCTAACCCTAGGTCCAGGAGTGGCAAACTAATGGAGGTAAACCAGTTGTCACTGTGATTTTTAAAAATTGAATTATAATTAATCTAAAATGTTATATTAGTTTCAGGTGTGCAACCTTACTGTGATTAATTCAGGGATGGTTACAGAAACTTAAGCTCCATGAAGATATGTAATCTGTTTTGTTCATGGCTGTATTCCCAGTGCCAAGAATAGTACCTGACATACAGTAGATGATCAATGAATATATGTTGAAAGAATAAAGGAAGCAAATTCTCTGATCAAAATGACCCTTGGGAGTTTTGTTTGATCCTCAGAATGTTGGAGAGTCCCTATTTTCCATAGATATAAACTAGGAAGCCTGTAGCAAATGTATCCATCTTGTGGCCATAGGAGGGCAAAGCTGAGAAAATGAGTGAGAAAAAGAGCCTCTGTGTTAACCTGTACTTCTACTTTACCTCTATGGTTTAAACTACCTTGAATTAGATATTTTTGATTTGACCAAGAGCATCCTAAATGATATATGGAGAACAGTTGAAGGTATATAACAAAGACCAGTTAGCACATTCATTAGCTCTTTTCCTGTACACACTGATTCTTGAGGCTAAGAGTTTAAAGACTTGAATACAAAACTACCATCAGACAATCTGACTGAATTAGAGTTTTTGGTAAAAACTCCAAGATATGTGAAATCTAAACAGTTTTCATGTTGTGGTTGAGCCAGACCGCCTTTAACAAATCAACAAATAATTTTAAAAATATAATTCAGTTTTTCTAGATCCAGAGGCTTAGTGAGTATTAGGTAATACATAGAAAACTGGATATGTGCCTTTTAGGTAAATTTTGTTATGTGCTTTTTACCTTCCCTAAATTTGATATAATAAAAGCACATGTATTAAGAACACAGTGGTATACATAGTGCTAAATAAAACACTTGTGAAGTGGTTTTAATCTAACTATAATATAGAATATAGCTTATATATCAGAAATAAGGCATCTCTCATCTACCTCTTTGTTATATATTAAAGATCTATTTTTAAAATTCTTAAATCTATGGTAGAATTGTAGCCTTAGGCTTGCCTCCAAAACATAATTACTAATTTTTAACACAAATCTATAGTGATTTGAGCTTAACCTGAAGCTGTCTATAGTTTTCATTCCATATGAGAGAATATTAATAAGAACTAAAAATTTAAACTTTGAAAGCTGTGCTCTGGAATGCTATCTGAAAACTAAGGAGGGTATTGGGAGAGAGGTGTTGGGGCTTATAATAGCCATACAATGATTACCTTTCATGATCTGTTCTGCACATTCTGATTTAAATACCTTACCTTTGTGCTTGGCTGGTATTTTGTACATTTCTCTATCTGCTACCTTGTATCCAGATGGCCTTATCTGATTCTCTTACTAGCTTGAAAACTTTTTGAGGGCAGTGACCATGTCTTATGGAACTTGATAATCCTGGTGTCTAAATAGTGGCTATACTGTGTTTGTTGAACAAATGAATAGATCAGTGAATAAATGAATGGCTGTTCTTTTTGATGGGATCTCAATGCAAATAAATTTAGTGACCCAGTAGTAATATGAATGTATGAAGAGGCTCAATAAAATACAATAGGGAGTGGTAGGCCTGTGACATACCTTGCTTATGCACATTCAGATTAATTTTGGTTTTAAAAAAGTTGAGTGTCAAGACACAAAGATTGCTAGTTTGGGATTCCTGCATTAGGTCTTTAAAAAAAAAAATCTGAAGTTAGAGTGAAAAGAATCAGCCATGCTACTTAGTAGCCTTGTGACCTTTCCATGTCTCTTTTTTATTTAGAAAATGAAGGTAGTAATGACTTTGACTAACTTAAAGGGTCATTGTGATCATCAAATGAGATAGTGTATCAGAGATGTCTACAACTTTAGGTAACCTCTTGAATTTCTAGAGCATAAATTGTGGAGCATGTTCTAAATGCAAACAAACAAAAAAAGCCACATTAGGCTAAGGGCTCATTAGCACTTAGGGATTATATGAGAAAATCTGATAATGGTTTCTGTTGCAATTCATATCTAAACTGAAGTGACTTGATTTTGGTAGATAGTGTGCAACCTAGGGATTTAGAACTGCTTGGGGCTTTCTAAAGAGTTTATAAGGTGCGGTCCAAAAAGACTTGCTGCTAAGAGAAGACACACTGGGAAGTCTTGGTGGAATGGCAGATGAAACAGACACTGCTTGAACTAAAGTTATGAACCTACAGACTACATTGCTCCTCTCAAATTTGTACTGATTGTTGGTCTTCCCTTCTAGTCGTCAGGAAAGCAAAGTCTAAAGCCCTAAATGTGGGGAAGGAAAAAGCTGTGGCACTAAGGTTCTTCTTCCCTCAAGAGGAAGAATAAGTAGATGGAACTCGTTTTTAAAAACATACAGAGTATATAGATAATCTAAGTGATAAGCAGAGCAGTAGTAGACCTTTTCTTCTGTCAGCAAGAGAATGGAAAATATGGCTTGTGGATATTCACTCAAGTATTTATTGAGCACCTGTTATGTGCCAAGCACTGTGACAGGCACTGGGGCACACTGATGAACAGAACAGACACAGTCTTTCCTGATCCCTTGATGCTTCCAGGCAGTTGGCTGACACAGACATTTAACAACTTAGTCTACAAATAATTTTTCCCACAGATGGGAGTAGATGATACTGCAAAATATTTATGAACCAGTTTTCTAATGTAGAATAATATAATTCTTTCATTTTTCCTCCTCAAACTAATTTTCATACATTCTCCAAAATAAATCTTAAAGTGCTTCTTTGTTTATCTTCCTCAAGGTTACCACTAAGTCTGATTATTTAAGGATGTAGAATTTAATTCAACACTGAAAGTAGACATGGGCAAATTCTCCAAAACCTCAAACTAAATAAAACAAATAATTGAAAAGCAAAAGAATTAAGAACAAAACCAAGTTGTGATAGTTTTTTTTTTTTTAATTTTATTTATTTTATTTTTTGTTGTGCTGGGTCTTTGTTGCTGCACACAGGCTTTTCTCTGGTTGCAGCGAGCGGGGACTACTCGTTGCGGTGCACGGGCTTGTCATTGCAGTGGCTTCTCTTGTTGCGGAGCACAGGCTCTAGGCGCGCGGGCTTCAGTAGTTGTGGCATGTGGGCTCTAGAGCACAGGCTCAGTAGTTGTGGTGCATGGGCTTAGTCGCTCCGTGGCATGTGGGATCTTCCTGGACCAGGGCTCGAACCCTTGTCCCCTGCATTAGCAGGTGGATTCTTAACCACTGAGCCACCAGGAGAGCCCATGATAGTTTAACTGTAAACATTTTTGAAAACTTTTTAATTTAAATGAATCTTACTGGGTGTTTTAAAGGAAAAAGTTAAAGGAAAAAGTTTATTAAAACATATTTCTCCTTATTACTTATCCTTATTTATCTCATTAGTAGTAAGTAATCAATAAATATTTGTTGCATAAATGAGTAAATTCATGGTCAGACTCTGAAGGATGTAGAAATACAGTGAGAAAAAAATGATATTTTACTTCCCTCCTACAGGCTATGACCTTATGAAGCTGATGACTGTAGTTTTAATTAAAAAAAAAAAAACCAACAAACAACAATATAAAACAACCTGGTAGTCTATGTGGCAGGAAGAATTAAAAAAAACAAAAAATAAAATAAAAAAACCAAAACAACTCCAAGGCAAATAAACACTATTAGAAGTTGCTGGCTTCAGAGTTAGTTGTAAATCCCAGAATGCCTGATCTTAAGTATTTACTACCTATCTCACTTTCTGCACAAACGTGCTATTTACAAAACTGTATTGCAAAGAGGTTTTCCACATCTGTCAATTATTTCTAGCTACTAGCTAATCTTGTAGTTTAGATCAGAGAAAATTAAATAATCAAACTGGCTTGCTTATCATGATGCAGCTGAAGCTTCCATTTTTAGGAAAGTCTTTTGTACTTCTGAGTAACCATCAAATCACCAATTCCACTATTTTTTACTTTACAAAATATTTTTAAGCTGTTGGGTATGTAACTCAGTCATTAATTCAGTGTTTTAATTTTAATCCTGATAAAGGATTTATATATATTTTTTTGCTACAGTTTCTCCTAAATGCTTTTGAGAATTTGCTTTGAGGTATTGCCTTTTTTCTCTATATTGAGTTACTGTTCACTTGGCTGCTTTTTTTGCTTTCCAACTTGTAGATTTACATGGGGCCAGATATTCCTGATAGATTACTTTTTTCTAGTTCCTAAGAAATAAAGAATATATTAAAATAAATTTTGATGTTATTAAATTTTGATGTAAAGGGAGAAAAATTATGGATATTTGTATTTTAAAGTAAAGCATAGTAGTCTCTTATTTTTGTGAATGTCTCTTAAAATGCACATCTGCCCTAAACAGAACCAAGAGGAAATTAAAAACTACAACTTTAAAGCTTTTGAAAATGGTGAAATTCAGGGGGTACATATTTGTTAACCAGAAATTCAGAATGAGTCAGACTTAAGCCTTGCGAGTTGAAATTTTCTACTTTATGTTCCATTCATCTAGACCTTTTTCACTGTTTTAATTGTGTGGGTGTGGGTGTTTTAAAAACTTTACAATAAATGTCTCTGTCTTCAGGTATTTGCCCTTCTTTCGCTTAGACTCTGGTTGTGAGTCTTTAATGGTGAGATTAAGTGGGAAGGTATGTAGTTCTCCTCTAGCATGGGGACTGAGTTCTAGAGCACACATTTAGGGTGGAGGACTCTCCTGGACTTACGCGGCACTTTCTGCTTTTGTTTTTGTTTTGGTTCAGGTTTTTTTTTACAATTTGCTTATGTAAGGCTTACCAGTTGGCAAACTCTTAGGCTCTTGGATGGTCAGCAGTTGTGATGGCAATAGGTAATTGACCAAAGGCATATGTATTAGTATTTCTAAAGACTTCCCAGAATATTGGTGGATTTTAAAGTAAGCTATTAATATACAGTACATGAGGTTTTAAACATGTTCACTGCTGACCCTTTCAAGTTAGGATTCTAGTATCTTTTCTTTTTCCTCTTAGTAAAACTGTAAGTATAGGAAAGTCCTTTGTTACAAATTGAGCATTTTACAAGTAAATACTATATTTGACACACTTAAAATGTTCACAGGTAACTAATTATTTCATATCTTTTAAGTTCAATGAAAATGTGATGGGTAAAGTACCATTATTTGTCTTCCAGCCAGTGCTACTGTTAGGTCTACCTAGGATATTATAGTTTAATCAGCATTTTGTCTTTAGAAAGAATTGCTAGGCATCTGGGGGGAAGGGAAAATAAAGTAAAAACACTTTCATACTCAAGTTTAACCTATTTTGGCTGCCTGGCTATTGTATCTGTTGCTAAATGTGACTGGTTTGTTTTTTGTTTTTGTTTTTTAAGAGAACGCCAAGCCAAAAGTCTCAGCAAGATTTAAATTACAAGTAAAACACCTCAAATTTTAGAGCATTTCTTTCTTACTCTTCTCTTTGGAGAACAAAAAAATATTTAAAATAATACTGTTGATAAAACATCTTAAATTATCAAAGAGAAATGCTAAATAGATATTTATGAGTGACTAAAATAATTTCAGGAATAACCAAAATTTCATTTAAATTACACAAATGACGAATTGATTTTTTCTTCCATTTGGAAAAAATATTTCAAAACAATCGCATTGTAGAAAATGTTATAGTATTTTTAGAAGATTGGTCAGTAATATCTTGAATATATTATCTATGAATGTATAAAAGTAATTCATCAGAATTAGAGTGTAAATAAGGTGGATTTTAATAGACTCTTAGTTCCAAGTACATCATTTTTATCCTTTATTTTTGATAAAGAATTTGGAAAGTGAACCTTTATTCAACGTTAAATAGCAAGGAGTTTCAGTATTTTTGTTTGTTTGTTTTACTAACACCTTGATTCTCCATGTTAAACTGCTCTTATGGTGAAGGGAAATACAGTATTAAGGCAGCAAAGATTAACTTCTGTTATGGATCTAGCAAAGTAAAATATTTTTCTGGGAAAAATAATATTAAAACAAATACTTTTTAAAAATTGTGATGTATAGTTTTGAATATTTTCTGTGTAGACCGCTGAAATAATTACTAAAATGAAATTGAAAAAAAAAGAAAGACTGTAGAAATTATGAGTTTATTTCCCTCCTGATAAGCTACATATTAAACAGTCTTTGTATTAAAGAAGTAATACTTTTAAATTTAAGCTTTTCTTACAGTAACAATAAATAATAAAATACTAGTATATATTTTATAAATTTATTTATTTATTTTTGGCTGTGTTGGGTCTTCGTTTCTGTGTGAGGGCTTTCTCCAGTTGCGGCGAGCGGAGACCACTTTTTATCGCGGTGTGCGGGCCTTTCACTGTCGTGGTCTCTCCCGTTGTGGAGCACAGGCTTCAGACGCGCAGGCTCAGTAGTTGTGGCTCACGGGCCTAGCCGCTCCGTGGCATGTGGGATCTTCCAGACCAGGGCTCGAACCCATGTCCCCTGCATTGGCAGGCAGATTCTTAACCACTGTGCCACCAGGGAAGCCCCAATACTAGTATATATTTTACAAACTATTAAAATATACAGTTTTATTCCTCATAATTAATATACTTAAACATAATTAAGTTGCATATTACGTAATATTTAACATATGGGGGAATTATAAATATAGTTGACATTTATAATCCTTTGTTAATTATATTTGTATCTGTTAACAGAATAATATAATGCATATTCATTAAGATTATAGGTCTTTATAAACATATTGGAATTAAAATTTCAGGTTACAATTTAGGCATTAGTTTTATATGAATTCGTCTGTGTGACCACAAATAAGAAATGAATCTGTTCCAAAATGTTGAAAGCCAATGTCAAAGCAAAAAAAAAAGACAACAAAAAAAGAACAAAAAACTTGAAGGCATTTTGAAATAATTGATGTGTTCAATCAAACTACAAAGACACTGCAATGAAGAGCCTAGGTTATTTTGTTTTCTTTTGCTTTTCATAAGGTATGCCAGCACTGGATACATTTTTACATTTTATAATTTGAAATAATGAGTTATGTTTAGACAAAGTAACAGAGCATTCAGAGTTGGCAACTTTACTTTTTATTTTCTTAGCTGCATTCCATCTGTTTTGTCAAAGGCATGGTTCCAGCAGTTTCATGATGTCCAAATCATTATACACAAAGCTTTTCTATGTGTATGTGAATCAGGGTAGATTTGTTTTATGTTTGACTTACTTTGGAGAAAAGAACAGGAATGATCGTGAGGTCCTTAGATGATTCAGAAATGCTTGAAGAGAAAGCCATACATGGATCCTTGGTTATAATAATTTTTAAAAAAGTGTAACTTTGAGCCAAAATATTTGTTATTTATGAACTATTTGATTCCATGAATTTTAATAGTAGATATGATGACTTCATGGCTTCATTTTAAGGACTATTAACAGTTTCCCCCAATAGAAGTGAACATGTAGTGCTATGTTAAGCAGAGTTTTTTTTTTTTTTTCCTCATGAAGGTAAATCAGAAAAAAATGTTTGGGGACTAATTAAAAATTATTTTATGTTTTTAACTATAATTATGGTATATGTACTCATTATAATAAAATTAAAATATTAAACATACAAATACAAAACCCGATACATCTCACGCGCAGACTGTTACATTTTAAAATGATAGAAGATTGTTTTTCACTTTGTTGGATCTCATGGAAAAAGTGTATATTCTTAAAATGCATTTTGTTGATTTCATTGTTAATGAGAAAAATGGCTCTGCTTTCAGCCAGTAAAATTTAACATGTGAGCATATTTGTGTGGAACAACATGGAAGTTTTCCAATCTTTTATGAAAGAAATTAGAGAGAGCCATATCTTGAAGTTAGGTTCCATGAGTGTTGACCTTTTACCATTTCCCTACCTTCAGTTTATTACTGATAGAGAATATTTGAGTTAGCTTTAATTTGCATCATATTTTTTCAACCAGGAAAAAATCTAAATAATTTAGAATTGCTTTATTTCTGAAAATAATCTGGATTGTTTGGGCAAGGTTTTACCTAATGCATTCTAATATGTATGCTTGGTTAAACTTTTATGAGTAAAACATTTATGGGTAGTGGTACTTCTTATGTAGAAATTCTTTTTCATCAGCCAGCTTGGCTAGCAATAAATTGAAAGTAATATATTTTACTTATAAAAATGAATGATCCAAATTCCTTTCTTAAGTAGGTTTTTAAGTGTATTTTTTACTCCAAATTTGCTAAACTCCCCAAAGCATCAAAATAAGAGGGCATAAATAATAACTTAATTTGGTTAGCTTTTTATAATTTACAAAATAATTTTCAAAATATATAATTAAATTAAAGGTATTCTAAAAGACTTTGTGGAGCTAGAAAGACATTCCTTTATTTGAGAATTTTGTTTAATCATCATAAATGCCTATATTGACCTAATATCCATGTCTGTTATTTAAATAACTTTCTTTTATAATCTTGAGTGAATTTTTAAAAATAAATTTATTTATTTTAGGCTGCGTTGGGTCTTTGTTGCTGCGTGCAGGCTTTCTCTAGTTGTGGCGAGCGGGGGCTACTCTTCGTTGCGGTGTGCGGGCTTCTCATTGCGGTGGCTTCTCTTGTTGCAGAGCAGAGGCTCTAGACACATGGGTTTCAGTAGTTGTGGCACATGGGCTCAGTAGTTGTGGCTCCTGGGCTCTATAGCACAGGCTCAGTAGTTGTGGCACACAGGCTTAGTTGCTCCGCGGTATGTGGGATCTTCCCGGACCAGGGATTGAACCCGTGTCCCCTGCATTGGCGGGTGGATTCTTAACCACTGCACCACCAGGGAAGTCCCTTGAGTGAATTAAATAGTATTTTTTGAAATCTGTTCCCTACTATTAATGTAATGGATGGAGGAGCTTTGCCAAATTTATTTAGATTATTCTCCATTAAAAGAAAAATCATTGTTTGAAAACTTGTTTGCTTATTTTGGTCTTTCATAATTAAGGATGCTGTAGAGACCTGAAGTTGATGCTGTACACTGTTTCTTATCTTCTGGAAATGCTTTTATGCTCAATTGGCCGTAAAAGAAATCCTTATATGAATTTCCAGATCTAATAGTATCTCTGTATGTTCACAGGTTTTCTTAAGTGAAAACCCCATGTGAATTACCATTATCATTTAATAGTCATCCCTAGTCTTTAAAGTGACAAAAGGTAGGTAGTGCACTTAACCTACTTTCAGAAAAACCTTTTAAATTTAAACTCTGCTAATTTAGAGTTGATAATCGTGTAAGTGGAAGTTAGCCTTTCTTAAGGGAGAGTACTCATGAGTAATTTATACAGTATTATTTTAGTAATATTTAAAATATTTCAGTGAATTTTTTGATGTACTATGATATGTTAAACAAAGTTTGTCTTGTGTACTATTTAAACAATAAGTTTTCTAACAGGATGAAATAAATTTGCAATGAATGTGACAAAGAATTGATAACTTTGTTCAGTAAAGAGCTCATAAAACTATAAAAAAAATAAGTCTCATAAATAAATGGGCAAAAAAATGACTGTTTTGTAATAGAGGAAATACAAATGGTTGAGAAACATATGAAAAAAATTTCAACCTCAAATATATCTGAAAAATACAAATAATAGAGTAATGAGGTTATTTATTACTCAGATTAGCAAATCGTAAAGGTATGTTATGCTGGTAAGGGTGAAGGTCATCTATACTCTTGCTGGAAGTAAAAATTGATTCAGCTTTTAACAATATGTAGCAAAAAAGCTTTATAAAATGTTTATAATGAAGTATTTTCCTTTTTATAGTCTGTGCAAAGGAAATAATATAAAAATTCTCACTAAGGTTTATACACTAGGATGTTTGTCTCAGCCTTTTGTATATAAAGGAAAATTGTAAACAATCTAAATTCTCAGGGACATGGTTAGGTAAATTATGCTTCATTCAAACGATGGAACATAATGCAGTCATTAATAATAAATAAAAATGATTTTATTGTCTTATGAAAACACTTCTGATATGTTAGATGAGAAAAACTGGATGCAAAAGTAAATATACAAGATGGTTTACATTATAATGAAAGAAAAAAGACTGGGCAGAAATATGACAGAATGTAGTTGCACAAGGAGGAAAGTTACGGGTATTTTTTTCCTACTGCTTTTTTATTTACTACTACTAACCAATGAGAATTACCTTACTTTTAAACTAGGGAGGAGGGACCATATCCTTTGCCTCAGCTATCTCATATCTAGGAATCTGTTCTGAGGAAATAATCCTAAATATTGACTTAGATTTGTGCAAAAAAGTACAACTTTTTGTTGTTATTAATAGCATGCTATTTGAATCAAGCAAGATAGTCAAAATAGATGAATTATTAAGATGTGGTATATTTATATAATGGAATATTATATAGTTATTAAAGTTGTTTTTTGGAAGAAATTTTCACATGAGAAAATTTTATGATGTAATTAAGTAAAATAAGATGTCATGTATAAAGTATGAGCTCAACTATATGCAAAATAACATTTGGAGAGAAAACCAGAATCGAATGAAATATGTCAAAATGTTGGTGATTTTTATTTTTTTCTTTAAATGTTTCTGCATATTCCAAATTTTTTCAAAATGTATCTCCAATTACTTTTTCAGTTAGGAATACATAAGAGTTGGAATTTTTAATCAGCAAGTTTTCAAAAGATTTAGCTTGGGTGAAATTTGTTATCCTGAAAGTAATTATTTAAATAATAACTTGTATATTACTTATAACTTAAGTAATATCTTGCAAAGTAATAACTTGCAAAATAGTAACAGCTTTTAAGTTTCAAATCAGACTTTTACCAGTAGAGAAAACTATTTTCTCTTAGCCTAAATTGGGGAGGTAATCTTGTAGAAGCATGTAATTTCATTAGTAACAAATAACTGGTGGTCTATTAGAATTTTGTTACCTGAGTCACACTGTTGAAAAACATACTCAAAGAAAAGTGGAAAACCAAATCAGGAAGGCTAGCACATGTGCCTGTCAGCATGGTTTCATGCTTCTCACTAAATCAAAGTTTCACAGTATCACGGATAACTTTTTAAAATAGTCATGACTATCATAGATGAATCTTATTTTGCGTAAAAGTGCAGTCTCATGGGGGAAGGTGTAGAAGGTGGCTGTTTCACTGTCCTAGCTCCATGACCAAGGGGAGCTATTGATGGCGCCTACTGTGGTGTCAAAGGTACAGCAAATCCTATTTTCAAACAATACAGGATAGTGTTGGACCCTCCCTGGTAAAGGTTAGGAAGATAGACCCACCTGACTGGGTACCATAGATTGTAGCTAGTTACAGAGTCTAAAAAATTTAGAGATTCTTATCAAAGAGTAATTATTTCTACCCATATAACATGCCAGGGATGGCTGACAAGATCAACATTTCACAGCGTGTTCACATTCCTATGGCTATAGAATCATCAGAAGTATTATCGTGGGGACTTCCCTGGTACAGTGGTTAAGAATCCACCTGCCAATGCAGGGGACACAGGTTTGAGCCCTGGTCCGGGAAGATCCCACATGCTGAGGAGCAACTAAGCCCAAGCGCCGTAGCTACTGAGCCTGCGCGCCACAACTACTGAAGCCCCTGTGCCTAGAGCCTGTGCTCCACAACAAGAGAAAGCCCGCGAGCAGCAACGAAGACCCAACGCAGCCAAAAATAAATAAATAAATTTATTAAAAAAAAAAAGTATTATCTTGGAATGTCAAGCACATTAATAAACACGTAATTTTCAGAATACATCGGTGGTCATTATAAAGAACTAAGACACTTGTGCTTTTTAAAAAGATGATTTAAAAGAGAAATTTGGGCAAAAAGTAAATAAAATAGTTTTTGCTTCATTTGAAAAATCCATTTCAAATGAAAATATATAGTACCATAATAAGCATGAGGTATCTACTCATAAATAAGACATCTTAATTTGAAAGTACTAGAATTAGCTGTTCCTACTTATTTCTTCCTTAGTCACTGTTTATAGATGAATAAATGTATGCTATAAACATATGTTCATTTAAAATATATATTGATGTAAAATCAGTTCAGATAATCACAAGCCCTATCTTCCTATCTCATCTCAGAAGCATACAATAAAATTTAAACTACCCAAGTTACCAAAATCAACTTTATTTCTTTTTAAAGAAATAACAGATCTTGAAAAGAAACATGGTTTCTGATAGTGGGGAACCAAGATTTTGAGAGTTCATAAATATCTAATGCGGGAACTTGTAAAAGAAATATCTGTTATTACATATCACACTAAATTTTTTTCTCAAATTTAGTTCCATTTTCTTTCTTTCTACAAAAAAAGAGGCCTGAATCAATTTAAAAAATCCCATCCGCAACCTCCAAAAGCAAAAAACAAAAAAAAAACACCCAATTTTGTTCATATGATATTTCCCTTGAGGTCTTAATCGGTTTAGTCTGTAGGATTTCCTTTTTGGGTGACATTATCAGAAGAAATTACCCTGTACCATTACCTTTGGTCAATGAGGTTTGACAGGCTTTCCTTCTCTCTCATCTGCATCTAAGTGGAGGTTGCAAGCAATTCCCTGAGACAGGAAGGTGTCGTCTAGACGTGACCCTTTGAAGTTTCTTTTGCTTCCATCTTCAGCTCACTGAAATTTCATTTTGGAGGGTCATCAACCTTAAACACTTAGAGCCTGTGGATGATGCTGCTTTATTTATTATAACCATTCACTGTACTACTCTGTACTGGAGAAAAAGTCAGGCTACCTATGGAATTTGCCTGGAATTCATTCAGTATCACCCTTGGTGGCCCTTACTTGGGCAGTGGCTTCAGGCCAGGGAGGAATACAGGGAGAAACTGGGAAGAAAATTTTGCAAATTGGGAAGGTCCAAGGGAGTGTATCTCAGTCATGCAACAGTAATTTTCGATTCGTTTTGTTTTTCTGAGGAACAGAGCATTCATTGCAAATTCGCAGTTTAAAACTGGTAATAATCAATAAAGAATGGTGCTCCAGCCAATTTCTTAACTAATTTTAAAAGCTTGCATTGTTTTTGTTTTCTTACATTACCTCCATAAAGCAATATAGTTGAATTCTCTTGATACTAGCACATTGGGCAAAGTTTCAAAAGAGTGGAAGTTTTTCACTTTAGGAAAAATGCTCATTTCCTACAATGTACCCCAATTTCCAATGGATGCAATAGATTGTGGATAAGGGGTTACATAGTCTTTAGCATAGTCCTTTACTTGTTCATTGTGAGTACAACATTAAAGAAATGGTAACCTTAATAAACCCTGAGACTCCTTTAGACTTTTACCTAGAAACTAATAACAACTTCCAGAAGTCAGTCTTACAGCCAAACAGTACTTATTGGGAGGGGTGGGGGAGATGGGGGTTGAATGAGGGTTGCATAGTAATTCTAGATTTTTTCTTTTCCTGATAAAAGGATAAACTTTAGTGTTTCTTATTACATACCCATTTTGTTTGTTTTAATATCAGTTAACTGTCCTGCATGTGTTCTTCATGCTGTAGGAAAAAGCTTTATTCACTTCAAATTTATTTCTGCCTTCTTGGGTTGCAGTTTTATGAAGTGGTCAGTTTCCTAAAACCTTTTTTTAAGTAGGGCTTTACAGTTATTCTGCAAAGCCCTTAATTCCAACAGGGAAACTTACTAATTAGTTAGACAACATGGTGGGAACAGGATCTTAGCCCCAAGAAATGCACTTATATTTTTCAGGTAGTGATCTGGGTCTCTTAGTATCACATAATTGAACTGAGTCCTAAGATTTAGAAAAATGATGTTTTGGATCGATTCTTACCAAATAGGAGTTAAAAAAGGAAGAGAGGTTGCAGCACAAATACTGCTAGGCCAGAGAGAGCAGTTTTATGGAGTGCTCTATAGTTTAAAACAGCATTTTACCTATATATCATCTCACTTTAGTTTTGATCCTAAAAATAATCCTTCTTAAGTAGGCCATCATCAAATGGCCACTATCAAATTTCCATTTTTCAAGGTATGGAAACTGAGGCTTCTGCTTAGTAACATTCTTAAATTGGCAAAGTTAATAAAGGGCAAAGGATTAAAACGAGATCTGATTGTAAGATCTTGCCACTACACCGAAATTTAATGAGGATTCCTTGGTGGGAAGGGAGGTATAGAAAAATTTGGTTTCTTGAGATTTGCCAAAGGCTAAACCTATATAAAGCGTCATTAAGCCTGAGAATAAGTCAAACTTCAAAGTTCAGAGCAAATATGCATTGTTTTAAACACCCACAAATTGATTTATAAATGTTTTTTACATTCTTTTACAAAGCATTTTACAGATGTTCAGTTTTAATTTGATAGACTTTTTGCACATTTTCACTTGTATACATAACACTTCGATATGTCATAAATGTCCCCCCCAAATTATAACACATATCTTTAGGAGATGGTTTTCTAACTATTTTTCAGAATAAGTTACGTGGCGTGTAGGATAAAGTTTTAAAATCTGATATCTGTGGTTGGGGACTGAGAAAGGTAGATTCTTAAGACTCCTAAGAGATGAAAAATTATACATTATAAATATCTGAAAGAGTTGCTAAGATTATTTTCTTTGTGATTCAAATGGGTAGGTTTGTTTTTATTGTGGATTCAGTTATAGACTGAAATTTCTATTTTTGTTTATTTTTTAATTAATTAGAGCCTAGAAAAATTATTGTCTACATACTCTTAAAAACTCATCCATAAACCCAATAATGAAGTTTTAAAAAGTAAAATTTTATTATTTGTTGATTAGAATATTATATACCAATACTGTATGGTCACAAATATTTAAAACTAAGAGTAACAAAACTGAAAAAAAAGGATATAGTCAAACGTTTTAATGCTGAGATTGTGTGATTTTTTTTTCTTTGAGGAGTTTGGTTTCTAATGTTACAATTAAAAATTATTGTGCATAATTTTTATAACAATTTTTAAATAAAGACAAATAATAGGAAAATAATTTAAATGTTGAGGATTTACCATGATATCATTTGTTTAATAATTTTCTAGTTACTATTATAATTTTTCCTGGCCCATTACAACTTACTATTTTCTGATTTTGAAAATTCATGGGATTCGTCGTTAGTGCTTTATTGTCTAGCAGAACCAGAGGATTTCCACCAAAAAAAAAAAAAAAAAAAAAAAAAGGATCTCACTGTGATCCTGAATCATTCCAGTAATTTTATTGGGCCTCAAAGTGTTCTGAGCCTGGAGGAAACACTCTGTGTAAAACTTACAGACTCATCTGGTAGTGATTTGTCATTGACTACGTTTTAGACTTGCATCCAGGTCAGCTGTTGCCAAGAGAAGGCAGACGGGGGAATAAAATTATTATCAAGGAAAGACTTGGAGATACACTGAATGAAGCAAACTGAGATAAACTCAAACAAAATTAAGGATGAAATGGACTCCCAGAAATAAAGGGGGATAGAAAAAGAAGTGGACTCAATCCCTCTAGGCTAGTTTTCTTTTTTTTCCCCCTGCCCTTGCCATATCAAGTATTAGTCTTTAAACTTATTTAATTAACTGACAACTAGGAATAGATTTTCCTCTAACATTTCAGTCAAATCGATTCTGTGACCTGAAAATTTGCCCTTGTTGTTACTCCTTCACCACTGCTTTAGTAGTTTTTTTTTTGTTTTTTGTTTTCTTTGGCCACGTGGCATGTGGGATCCTAGTTCCCCAACCAGGGATTGAACCTGTGCCCCCTGCATTGGAAGTGTGGAGTCTTAACCACTGGACCACCAGGGAAGTCCGTGCTTTAGTGGTTTTAAATGTAATTTCTAGCAGGTTTATCTCTTGAACTCACTATTCCTCAGACTCAGTCAATAAAATATGTAAATGAATAATGTAAAGAAGTTTAAGGAAAAGACATAGTTTAAATCTAAGAAGAAAACATTATGGGCTGAGAATTTTAAGTGTACGTGTAGGTCAAATTTGAGTCCTATAGTTTAAGTAAAAAGATACTGAATAATGATGGAAATATATAGATAAATCCCTGCAATATACAACTCAAAAATATTTGTAACACACTTGCAGTTAATGTTCAAACATCTTTAGACTTGAAAAACATCCATTAGGGGCTCACCAAACCTCAAGAGTTCTTTTGGCACTTTTAAATTGAGTAATTGTAATAATCACTATTATTTATTAGGTACTCTGAGTTGATACTATTTACTAAAAAGCTGAAGATAGAACTTGTGCATTCAGTCAATAAATTTCAGTTGAACCTTTTGTCTTATGGGAGCTGTTATTATAAAACAGATAATATCGATGATGACCAAGAGATGACAAATAGAAGACAAATAACTTGTTTATCTTGTGATCTGTCTGAAATGTAGAAAACTTCTCAGGTTGATGACGACAGTTTATATATGCTCAAGAAACAAGTAAAATAATTTAGAATGTCAGATTGATTCATATGTCTAAAATAGTAGTTTGTATGAAATGGGTTAATTTTTGACAGAATTGTTTACTTAAATTAAGAAGATATTTTATAGGGACTTCCCTGGTGGCGCAGTGGTTAAGAATCCGCCTGCCAATGCAGGGGACACGGGTTCGAGCCCTGGTCCGGGAAGATCCCACATGCTGCGGAGCAACTAAGCCCATGCACCACAACTACTGAGCCTGCACTCTAGAGCCGGCGAGCCACAACTACTGAGCCTGCGAGCCACAACTACTGAGCCTGCGTGCCACAGCTACTGAAGCCCGTGTGCCTAGAGCCCATGCTCCACAACAAGAGAAGCCACCGCAATGAGAAGTCCGTGCACTGCAGGGAAGAGTAGCCCCCTTTCACCGCAACTAGAGAAAGCCCGTGTGCAGCAACAAAGACCCAATGCAGCCAAAAATAAAATAAATAAATAAATTTATTAAAAAAAAAGATATTGTATAATGTAAGTCAAAAGGGCACTGACTTGGCATCAGGCAAACCTGGACTGGAATCCCAACACTACCGCTAACAACCTGGATGATCTTGGGCAAATCATTTAAACAGTTTCCTCATACATAAAGGGGGCATGTTTTGTAATAATATCTTCATCATAGAATTCTTGCTGATAATGTAGCTGTAGTGCCTAGAATGACAACTGTTACATGGAAGAGTTCAATAAATGGTGGCCCCCATTATTATTATTATTTTTTATTATTTTTTTTGTAGTACGTGGGCCTCTCACTGTTGTGGCCTCTCCCGTTGCGGAGCACAGGCTCCGGACGCGCAGGCCCAGCAGCCATGGCTCACGGGCCCAGCCGCTCCGCAGCATGTGGGATCTTCCCGGACCAGGGCACAAACCCGCGTCCCCCGCATCGGCAGGCAGATTCTCAACAACTGCGCCACCAGGGAAGCCTGGCCCCCATTATTATAGCATTTCTAATGATTAGTTTATTCTGAGCTTTTAAATTCCTAACACTTCATAATTTTAAAAAGTATAAACTCCTTATGCTTCATTTCTTATGTGAAGTTCTTCTAGGATTGTTTCTTGATAATATTATGGTGACATCAGTCATCTTGAAATAGGCTGGAGCATGGTTTGGGGTAAATGAAAAAGACTTGAAACTGGGAGGTTGGTGTGCTCAAGTTTACCATGCTGGCTTTCTGGGCCGCTATCCTACTGAAGTCAAATTTATAGCTCAGGATTGTTGCTTCATGGCCATAGGAAAGGCAAAAATGTTATGGCCCACTTCTAGGAAAGGAAAAGAAAAAAGGGCAACTCAGGAATCCCTCTGCTATTTCAAGAGTCAGTACCATTATTACAGCCACTACTACCTATGGGCTGGACATGTGTTTTGTTGCCAAATCCATCTGTCATGGATCCGTTAGTCCTATTATTAAAGAAAAGAAGTTGCTAAATTTTTTTAAAAAAATCAATTTATTTATTTATTTATTTTTGGTTGCGTTGGGTCTGTTGCTGTGTGTGGGCTTTCTCTAGTTGTGGCGAGCGGAGGCTGCTCTTCATTGTGGTGCACAGGCTTCTCATTGCGGTGGCTTCTCTTGTTGTGGAGCACAGGCTGTAGGCACACGGGCTTCAGTAGTTGTGGCACATGGGCTCAGTAGTGTGGCTCGTGGGCTCTAGAGCACAGACTCAGTAGTTGTGGCGCACGGGCTTAGCTGCTCCACAGCATGTGGGATCTTCCCAGACCAGGGCTCGAACCTGTGTCCCCTGCGTTGGCAGGTGGATTCTTAACCACTGCACCACTAGGGAAGCCCAGAAGTTGCTAAATTTGAAGGTTATATTTATAACTTTTATATATTTTTTTTTTTATAACTTTTATATTAACAAGATGTTTTAGAAAGCTATTGTGTGGCAATCTTTTAGGACTCATCCGATCTGATTATTATTTTTTTAATGTTCATTAAAGCAAGGGTTTGTCTTTTATTGCTTTGCATTCCTCATGGTGCCTAAGTTAGGGTCTTGCATGTATAGGTTTTTAAATAAAAGTGAATTGATTTAAAAATTCCTATTTCCCGTGAGGATTTGTCCTTTTCATGAGTTTTTTTTTTTTTAGAAATGTAACAATATGGATTACTCCAAAGCTTTTCTACCATAACCACTTTGCTTGTAACCATCCATAAATATTGCAGACAAAACATTTAGAATGGTGACTGAATTGAAAGCTTCTATCCCTAGAAATTCTTAAAATAGGCATCACATATACCTATTAAACATGAAATTGGTGTAAGAACAATAATTAAATATGCTTACATCACTGAGTATGCATCAACCCAAGGTATTCATCAACTAAAAGAACTCTGTGTTCCCAGTTGAGGCAGTAGAGATCAGAGACTTATTTCCCTCTAAACCAGGTTCAGCAGTGACCCTCTTCCAAGAATTTAACTTTATGGCCATCAATTTTTAAAAATTATTTTTCTATTGAAATAAAAATAGTGTATTTTTATTTTAGAATATTTAGAAAATACACGTTATATGTGTGAAGATTTGTTCCCAGTGAACCATGCTTATGTGATTTCAAGGCCTGCGTAGTCCTCTTTCACATTAAATCTGGCCTGGCCTTGTGGTTTGGTATAATAAAATGGGGTGAAAGTGTGGTTATGCAAGTTCTAGGTCTAGGCTTTAAAAACTCTTGCAAGGGGGCTTCCCTGGTGGCGCAGTGGTTGAGAGTCCGCCTGCCGATGCAGGGACACGGGTTCGTTACCCGGTCCGGGAAGATCCCACATGCTGCGGAGTGGCTAGGCCCGTGAGCCATGGCCGCTGAGCCTGTGAGTCCGGAGCCTGTGCTCCGCAACAGGAGAGGCCACAACAGTGAGAAGCCCGCGTACCGCAATAAAAAAAAAAAAAAAGTCTTGCAAGGGACTTCCCTGGTGGCTCAGTGGTTAAGAATCTGCTTGCCAATGCAGGGGACACGGATTTGATCTCTGGTCTGGGAAGATCCCACATGCTGTGGAGCAACTAAGCCTTTGTGCCACAACTACTGAGCCTGTGCTCTAGAGCCCATGAGCCACAACTACTGACCCCACGTGCCGCAACTACTGAAGCCCGTGTGCCTAGAGCCTGTGCTCCTCAACAGGAAAAGCCAGTGCAATGAGAAGCCCGCGCACCGTGATGAGTAGCCCCTGCTCGCCGCAACTAGGGAAAGCCCACTTGCTGCAACTAGAGAAAGCCCGCATGCAGCAATGAAGACTCAACGCAGCCAAAAATAAGTAAATAGATAAATAAATGGATAAGTAAATAAATAAATTTATATGAAAAAAAAAAGCCTTGCAGCATTTTCTTGTCCTGAGACACCATGTAAAAAAGCCTGAATTAATTTACTTGAGGATGAGAGATCTTATAGAAAGAGAGGCCCTGTTGTGGAAAGACTACAAAGAGAGATTCAGCCAGACCCCAGCCATTCCAGCCATACCAGCCTAGGACCTTGACATGTAGATGGAACCATCGTGGATCCTTCAGCTGTGGTCAGACTGCAAACTGACTGCAGATGCATGAGTAAGCTCAGTTAATACCATATGGAGCAAACATAAGCTGCCCAGCTGGATCCAGTCCATATTGCAGAATTGTTAGCAAATAAATTATTGTCTTGTTTTAAGCACTAACTTTGAGGATTGTTTGTTAGACAAAAATAATTAACTTTTATATTATGTATAAGAAAATTATGTGTAATCTCACCACTTTGACAGAAATGAACATTTTGGAATAATTCATATTGTGTAGAGAGTTTGTAATTTGCTTTTCTAAATTTAACATTGTACCATGGATATTTTCTTATGCAATTAATCTTTAAAATAGTTAGATTTAAGAGAAAAAAGATACATAAAAATAAAACGAACAACCAAAACAAAAACATCATAAAAATTCTTTTAAAAGTGAGCAATATATGTTCTTCTCTATATTAATGATGGCATAAATATATGTGGGATCTGGGCAATGCTGCATATTAGTTATCTATTGCTATGAAATAAATCACCCCAAAACTTAATTACTTAAAGAAACAATAAACATTTTTTATCTCTCACAGTTTCTCCCAGACAGGAATTCAGGAGTGGCTTAGCTTGGTGGTTCTGGCTCTGGCTCTGTCATGAGGTTGTAGTCAAGATTTTGCCTGGCCTGTAGTCATCTTAAGCCTTTACTAGGGCTGGAATATTCACTTCCTAGGTGCCTTTCTCAAGAGGCTGACAAGTTTATCCCTGTTGTTAGTGGGAAGGCTCCATTCCCCCCAACCTGGGCCTCTCCACTGGGCTGGTTGAGTGTTCTCAGGACCTGGTGGCTGGCTTCCCCTACTTCAAGTGATCCAAGAACCTAAGACGGAAGCTGCAATGCCTTTTATGACCTAGCCTCAGAAGTTACATACTATTACTTCTGTAGTATCATCTTAGACACCTAAGTCAGCCCTATACAGGTGATATAAATCACCTTTGCTGAAATATAGAACAATAGAAATGACCATTAGAAATATGTTGACAATAATGGAGTCTGACAGAATATTGAACCAAAATTGCCATAGGATGAAAATAGTTTTATTGAAATATAACCTTAGTACTTGAGACATAAGGGTTGTGTAGCTGTGGAAAACAAGGTGTATATGTTCTTTTTGGAAGAAAAAATTTTATTTATTACTAAAAATCATAAATGGTGAAGAATAGGTTAATGATAGCTAAGTAAAGAAAGTAAGTTAGATTTCGGTATTTTAGTGAAATGGTATGTTAAAAATTTTCCACCTTTGAGTTAAAAAAATTCTCTGTTGAAGATTAAGTTATGCAGAAAGCTGAGCTGAAAAGCAACTTAAAACTATTTTAGGGCTTCCCTGGTGGCACAGTGGTTGAGAGTCCACTTGCCAATGCAGGGGACGTGGGTTCGTGCCCCGGTCCGGGAAGATCCCACATGCTGTGGAGCGGCTAGGCCCGTGAGCCATGGCCGCTGGGCCTGCGTGTCCGGAGCCTGTGCTCCGCAACGGGAGAGGCCACAGCAGTGAGAGGCCCGCGTACCACAAAAAAATACGAAAAACAAACAAAAAAACTGGAAGATACTTTGGCAATCAATGAGCCAGGCTTCCATCTAATACAATAATTCTTCCTGTAGTTTTTTGATAGATGTATATCCTTTACTCGGATATCTTTGTTGCACAATTCTAGTTTATTAAATTTTGTTTTTTTTATGTTGTCAAAATGTAACGTTTTATAATCCGTCTATTTCTGCCTTTAGAGTAGCGAATAATTACTTCTGCTTCTACACGGCAGTCTTCAAATATCTTCCTTCATCTTGTCTTCCCTATGTCATATATACCAAGATCTAGGTTATTCATAGGCAGTATTTATTGTCACTGTCCACTTCTTTAGAACTTCATTTTGTGTCACTCTGCCATTGTAAAAGCAGTCTCAAAATATGACTAGAAAATATAGATATACATTGATCTGATAGAATTTGAGTTTAATACTTTACTAGAAGTGTAAGCCTCATGAAGACAGGGGCTATGTATTTTTACTCAGCATTATATACCTACCACCTAGCAAATTGCCTAGCGTATAACAAACGTTTGTTGAATAAAATCAGTGAATGAATATGGCGCAACTCAGCATATGTGTCTTTTTGCTAGATCCAAGATGTTCCTTTCTTAAAATTTCAAGGTTACATTACCAGTGGACAACAGTACTTTATATTTTTTAAAGTTTATTCCAACATTTCAAGATATTTTGTGGACAAATTAGTGGACCATCCCTATATTATTGGACAATGTCTTTCATTGAACTGGTACTACCCTAATTCCTTAAAGGCATTTTAAAAACCATTAAAAGTAAAAGCACATTATGCCCAGTGGGAGATGAAAGGGGAGCAAGAACAATTCTGTGAACTGAAATAAGACCACATAATGAGGATAGCCTCTTTATTCTTATTCTTATAAAAATGAACAATGGAATTTTATAATTCCTTTTTAAAAATAACAAAAAATGAAACAAATCACCTCTTTCTTACATTTGGGAATCGTTAGATTTAGATCTGGTTCAGAATGAAGAGTTCTTATTCATCATCTACACATTTGCATCATCTACACATTTTCTTGAATTTACTAAAGGTGTTTGTTGTAAATATAGATGTAGCCTCATTTTGTTAAGCTTTTAGTAACTGACAGAATCAATGTCAAAGTTAAGAGGTTAACTTTACATTGAAGCTGTTTATTGAGATTAGCTGGGGTGATTTTAGCTTTCATGTCAACCTTAAGTGTAATCTATTTACTTGCTCTAGTCATTTAAGAATTACTGTTAAGGCTGCCAAAACACTTGCATTAGAAAGCCCCATCTCAATTACTCGATTGCTACCCAACTAATCAAGGAATAGTCAATACATTGGAGCAAAGTGAGGAGCCCCTAAAACTTGGAAGTAAGACTACTTTCTAAATGTAAGACAAGTAAGAATTATTGAGTTTTATATGAGATTAGGCATCTGTAGAAACCATTAATATGTGCCTGAAGTTGTCCATGGTTTAGATAAAATACTCTTCCAAACTCAATTTGCCCAGATTCTTGCTTACCAACTACTTTCTGATTAAGTCAGTCTTCCGGATATTTTGATTTGGAAGATCTACTTCCCTGAATAATAATAATAGACCTCTGTCCATGGTCACTGGAAAAAACATATTCCTCATTATAAATGAATGTGTTGCTTCACGAATCAGCCTCTGGTGAATTTAGCTAGTCTAAATCAATATTCAGGAAACTATTCAGCTCTAGGTGCACTGAGAACAACAAATAGTAACCTCTCAGGGTAAAGATACAGGTATTATGTTATTAGCCCTTTTCACATCTGTGTGGACAGCTAACACCTTTCCTTTTATTTTATCCCTAATTTCTCACTTAACTTTACTCAAAATATTTTAAAGAATTCCACTACAGTTGTTAATATAGAGAGTAGATATCACCATCATCATTATTGGTTAAAATTCTAATATGAACACACAATTTTGGCAGTATGCAAAGTACCAGTTGGTTCAGCTCATTAACGTTTTCTGAGATGAGAGCTGAATTTGACAAAGCGGCAAAGGCTGGCTTGTCAGAGTGTGTATTTACCTGATATTTTGGCACCATCAACCCAACAATAGCTATGTAACAAAGCTCCTTATAATATCTGTAAAGAATATTTCAGGATTGTACAAAATTATCTAGTTCAGATTGTGTATACGCGAATCACCATATATAAGTGAAAATGTTCTGTAAGCATTGAAATCGAAGTAGGACTCTCAGATTTTAAATGAAAAATTCTGGTGTCTTTTTTTTTTTTTATTATTTTTTTTTTTTGGTGTCTTAAATAAGGAATTTTTGCTGTTTCAAGAGGGTTCCTAAAACTACTATAATCTATTTACAGAACCATGAAAACTGAGAAGAATATAAAATTTATTCAGATAATATAATAGTAGTAAAATATAATATGTGGGTGTGATAGGCAAAAAAATGGCACCCCCAAGGATATATTCACTGCATCATCCCTAGATCCTTGAATATTACCGTATATAGCAGAAGATATGATTAAATTAATGATCCTGAGAGGAAGAGCTTATCCCAAATTATCTAGTGGGCCCTAAATGCAATCACATATTTGTATAAGAGAGAGGCAGAAGGAGATTAAACAGACAGAACAGAAGAAGATACACACACCGGGAACAAGGCAACCTGAAGGCAGAATAGAGAGATGTGGCCACAAGCCAAGGAACGCCAATAGCCACTAGAAGCTGGAAGAGGTAAAGAATGGATTCTCCTCTGTCTCCAGAAACAGTGTGGCTCTGTGACACCTTGAGTTTGAACTTCTGACTTACAGAACTATGAGAGAATAAGTTTCTGTTGTTTTAAGTCACCAAATTTGTGGCAAATTGTTATAACAGTCAGGGAACCTAATACAGGAGGTGTAGGTTTGCAAAAGTTTTGTTTCCCTCCCTAACTTAAAAATCATACTACTTGTTTTGGTGTTGAGTTACAGTGGAAAGCATACAGTTGTACCTTTGATGAAGTGCATTGTATTCTTATATGTTTATATGGCATTTTGCTAAATTAAAATATTTTCCTTCATTTTTTAATAATGAAGAGTCATACATACTTTGGCCTAAAAACATTTAGCTAGACTAATAAGGTGTCAGAATGATAAAAATTAGGTTGTAGTCTAATATACCTCAACACAATTTGTTTGTCATGATTTTTTTATATATTAATAAAAACACAATGGCAACATACAATGCTTATTTTTCTTTTCTCCTTGACTTTCCATGTCCAACAGTGCACATTCTAAAGCCAAAGAAAGGAGCACTTATCTCAGGTCCTTTGCTTGAGCTTTTGCAGTTGCAGACACTTCACATAGAGATTCTTTATTTCCTTCATTTTCCAAATATTAAGTTTCTGTTATGTGCCGTGGACAACTCAAAATGCCAAGGATGTGGTGGTAGATGGGGCAGATACGGCCCTTGACTCTAGAGTCACCTCTAGCCCATTAGTGCCTTTGAACAGATTAGTAAAAGGTGCCTCCTTTCAGCCGTGATAGCCTGAGGGTACAGGATTTGTCCAGTTGAATAAAGCTGGGTTTTAGCCCCACTTGCTCCCTTGGCTGGGTGCTTTTGTGCCCAACCTGCAGGGCTATAGGCAGAAGACCAGCTTTGAATCAAGAAGATTATTATGTAGCCATAGCACATGGTTTTCTCAGTACCTCCAGGACTTCTCTCTACTTTGAAAAAGGGACAAAAAACTGTTTCTGGATTACTGACTACAGCAGGCTCCATTTCCAAATAAAGTTATATACACCAGAGAATGGAGAAGCTGAGAAGGTGAATATCGCTACTTTCCACTACTGCATGCTTTCTCCCATAGAAGCTGGTGGATTTATCTTGACAGGTTTTCATGAACCTAATTCTATCCCACAGGTCAGAGAATTTGTTCTCTTCTGTGTTTTCCAGAAGGTGAAATGCTGATGAACTGGGTAAGAAACCTACTACTGGGATGCTAAGAAATATTTCGGGGGCTCTGGACTACTAAAATTTGTGGAGAGGTGCTAATAGGCTGTGAGAGACTATTTGGGAGGATGATTTATTGAATGAAAAAATGTTACAAGAGCACATGTAGCCAGAGCTACAACACACGTTTATGGAGAAAATGCGGCTCTTTTCAGACTACTCAGAATTATCACATGACGAGGATGAAGAAGGCTCTTGAGTTCTCAGTATACTCCGTCTTCTTTTCACAGCAGTAAAAGTACACATGGATAAATGGTTCATATATTTTCGAAAAGTGAAGACATATTTGTATTGTTAGAAAAAAGAAATTATTATCCATTGGAAACTTGAGAAGATTGTGGGATTTAGGGTGTGTGTGTGTGTTGGGGGGAAGGTGTCTGTGTGTGCGCATGTGTGTACATGGTAATTAGGTGTGTTTTGCTTTAAAAAGTTAATGGCAGAATAAAGTTTCCTCATTTCTCCCTATCACAGCATAGGGATTTAGGGACAGAAAACTAACTGATAAGTGATATTTTTTTAATCAAAAAAGAAAAAAAATGCCTGAATCAGTAATCTAGCTTGCCAAATGAAGTCCGATGTATAAGAAATATTTGTATTTTAGGGGTTGGGATTGAGTGGGAGTGGAGGAAAGGAAGTGAAGGGGGAAAACGTAACCAACAACAGGCTGCAAATAGGAGGGAGCCAAGAAGGAAAGACAGAGCCAAGATCTGGAAGATTCATTCCGTTCTAAAATAAGTATCTCACTGCTTAGTTAAGTTGAGAGAATGGTTTATGTTAAAATTGCCTGTATGTGGGATAGCTTACTATAAACTTTCTCTTAAGATGACTGAACTACTCATTCAGTTATAATTAGGTTGGTCAAAATAGATAGAGTTCTTTCTTTGAGTTCTAACTCTTCAGATGGATTGTTATTACATTGTGTGGACAATTGAGTGTGATATAAGATTGCACTTGAATAGAAGGTGAGATATCTTAAAAGTAGCCTGATTTTTTCCTTACTTTTCTTTTTTTTTTCCGCAGGGAACAGAAAAATCCCTGTAAAGAGTCATTTTTGTTTTCTTCAATTTCCATAACTGTATTGAATATGAAAAGCAGAGTTTATCTTCTTATACTGTATCCTCACAGTTCAGATAAGAAAGGCCATAAGGTTAAATGTCTCTAGTTTATATAGCTATACTAACTGTAGCTGTGGGCTTCGAACATGGCTATAAAACTCCAGTGGGCTCCACTCCAAGCACAACTGGAATTTTTGTATTTTCAGATACAGGACAGTAAGCAGACCTAACCTCCTGACTATAGCTGATAGCAGACAGATTTGAAAAGATACAGATTGAACCAAATACAGATATAGTTGACCAATGGTTTTTAATTTCAGAGAATAGCTGCATGTGGCAGTGGTGGTCTCAGTAATATACATTGTAAACTGTATCTTCCATACCACAAGAAGCAGTGGCATCCCTCTTTCTCAACTTCTCATGAAGGCCTTGTTCGGACTGATTCTTTCCTTGGTCAGCCTGCATTTGATTCCTGAATGCTGAGTCAAAGTCTCCTTGCTCTCAGCCCACCCAGTGGGCATCCTTATAAATAGAAAGATGTGTTAGTTCACAAAAGAGGAAGTGGTAAGGCCCAGGAAAAGCACTTTGCTGCTCCAGATAGCTCTTTTCTCTGGGAAATTTCTGAAACACGCCAAACTATCAGAAACAATTCCTAGATCCCAGCATGGGAAGAGTTTAGTATCTACTGGAAGGCAGCATAATGTAGTGATTAAAAGTACTAAAGTCAGATTTCCTGGATTTGCAAGACTACAGGGCTTTGCGCAAGTTAGCCAACTTCTTTCTGTGCCTCACTTTCCTCATTATTAAAGTGGTGATAATAACAATACCCATCTCATACGATTGTTGCCAGAATTAAGTGAGTTAATATAAAGTACTTAGAATAGTAAGTGCTCAATTCTTTTAAAATACAGTGAACATTGCTAGCAAGATACTATTTAAAGGGTACAGAGTGATACCTCAAATTATCTGCCCGGTAGAGTTTGCTAATGCCTTGCATTTCTTATTAGAAATCACTCAGAGTAGAACAAAATTAAGACATATTTGTCATAGGAACAAGGGCCATAAACTGGAAAAAGGCCAGTGTTAGGGTTAACTGGCTGTGATAAAGGGTACGGCGGGTTGCAGCAGTCTCTATAGTTCTCCTGATTAAGGGCTAGTTTTGTCTCAGAGTTTGACTCAAGACTGAGTTTTCAATGGAGGACTTAAATTGGTTGGCCTAGCTTTGGTGCTGGGCCTAGTTGCAGTGACACCCAACCAGGTTAGTTAGCCCAAATGACATCATGATGGCAGTTAAAAAAAAATCTGAAGAGGTGTGAATTAGAAGAAATATGGGACTTATTTCCTTAAGAGAACTAAGATGAATGACCGGAGTTTTCATGTAAGCGACTTGGGAAATAGTTTTCAACCACAACTCTTTTAAAATAGAAAGGGCTGCCTTATTAGGTAATAAGCTTTCTAACACTAAAAATGTTCCAGGAGAAGCTGGCCTGCCACTAATCAGAAATGTACCTGTATATTCATCTGTAAAGTGGGGATAATAATCACCCAGCAGGATTATTATGAGGATTAAATGAGATAATGTGCCTATGGCAGTTAGCTTAGTGCCTGACACACTGTAACTATTCCATGAATGGTAACTGCTGAAACTACCACAACCACCACTGCCATCATTACTACTACTATCTTTAGTATTATTAGTGGGGATTTTAAATTTAGCAAAGAGGCTGACTATATGATCTCTGTAGTTTCTACGAAAATAGATGGCTAGCTTATGCTTTTTAAGGTCTCTTTCCACTCAGGAAGTTTAAAATACTTAGAAATGGGAGACATTTTACGTTGTAGGATGTGGTATTACTCTTCATGTGTTTATTATGGTAACTCCTTTGACTATTCTATTATTTATTATTCTCTACTTTATTTAGAATGGTTTAACCTGTGTGTAGTTCAGCTGTATTCTTTGTTAGTATAGTAATTATAGACTTTCTTCTGTTTATAAAGATGAAAAGAAGATGGGATAAAGAGACGAAAGAAGTTTCAAGTTTAAATACCAAGATCTTTTATTTCTCAGCTGGTGAACAAGTTAGAAAAAATGGCACCTTGTTTATTTTCTCCTGAAGGATTCACTTTGTTCTAAACTCAGACTTTGAAAGTTTTAATACTTTTTTTGTGACTAAGTCTTTTCTTGCAAAAAAAATTGAGTTAGGAATAAAATAAAAATCAGCATATTTCCTTCCAAGGCAAAAGAACAGAACTTGCAGAAGCAAGATAAGAACAAAAAAAATTAAATGAAGGACATGTCTAAATGAAGGAAAAAAGTGAAAATGATTATTTTTCCTATTGCTCTAAGTATATTCTCTGATATACAGTATTTTATATCTGTAAGGACACCTCTAATTGTTCTCACTCTCTGTATTCATTAATGGTGAGGTAGGGCTCCACAGGACAAGTGAAAGATTTCAGATTTATCACATCTATGAGGAAATAGGGGACAACAAAAAGGAACACAGATAGTGAAATTATAATGGGTTCAGAATCATAAATGGTTTTTGCTCTATAACCCCTACTTGCTTAGCAGATGATAAATGCTAAGCCTAGCAGCAGCCTAACCCCCTGTTAGGGTTTGGCTTCATTTTTATTTTTCCTGTATGTGTTCAATTTACTTAGATTCCCTTCTTCTTCAAGGTTTTTTTGTTTTTGTTTTTTGTTTTTTCCCCTTGCCTATAGTCCTGCAGAGGCAATCAAGACTGAACAATAGGTACTTTCTTATTTCAAGTGGGTAATTTGCATTTCTCAGGATCTCCCGACTGGATTAAACACATTTCCCAGAGGCTTCTGCAGCTCAGGGGAATGTTCCTTCTAGAAATTTACTTCATCTCTAGCAGGGTAGGGTGTTGCTCAGCTTTCACACTCCTGAGAAACACAAGGCACCGGAATTTGTACAAAGTAATTGTTTCATTTCCTCTGTGATTCAGTTATTCATAAATTCAGAACTGTTGAGTACATACACTTTCCTAATTTTCATGCTGTTTATTTGAGTGTTTTGCTTAAAATGGAGCAGGCAGGCTGTGAAAGAATAGGAAACCAGAATTTTGAAAATCTGTTCTTGCGTTTTGAGTTTAGGTCAACTGCTTTGCCATTCTGAGCCTCAGTTTCCCCATTTGTAACATGAGGGGTTGCTACCCTTTAGAGCTCTAAGAGTTGAAATTTCTATGCAGAAGGTAACAGTGACTGACCCTCCTTCCCTTTCTGCAAAAACAAAGTACTTAGGGAGCAATCTTTACAGAGGAGATGGTGTTTTGTTGGCATCTTAAAGAATAGAAAGGAATTCATATTGAGAAAGGGGAGAGGTTGGAACTCTGGGTAATAACATCTCAGGTCTGTGTAGAGGAAGCAGAGCTCACAGTGGAGACTCAGGGAGGTTGGAGAGGTAAGGGGAAAAGCAAGAGAATGGAGTCCTGGAAGCCAGGGAAGAATGCTTGCTCATCAGTCATACCAGGTGTCACTAAGGGCCCACTTTAGGTTCATGTCTGTTAGAACAAACAACAGAGTTAACTGAAGACTTCTCTCATGAAGTTGGTTGGAGCAGTGGGACAATATTGTGATAGGTTTAACAGTAAATGTGAAGTGGAGGCTGCAAGTATAGAATATTATTTACATAATAATAGAGACCGATAAAGAAGCTTGGCTATTTGGTTGGGAACAGAAGGAAAAATATAGGAAAAGATACAGAAATGTAGGATCAAAAGATACTTTCTTTTTAAAGGAGGAGAGATATTGATCCATTTATATATTGAGGAAACAGAGACAGTAGAGAAGGGATAGTAGATGCAAGCCAAGAAAGATGCAAGCCACAGCCCTGCTTAAAATTCTCTGGTCTCTTTGGATTGGTATACAAAGTCCTTTGAGTCCTGACTGTTCTTACCTTTCTGGCTTTATCTCTAACCATCCTCTGTATGCACTTGAACTAAGCAGTGCAACTGAACTAAGGATGACATTTCCTTGAATGTCATTGCAGATGCTGCCCAAAATGCCCTTCCTTTTTCTCCTTCTCCTCCTCCTCCTTCTTCTTCCTTCTTTTTTGGCCTGGCTAATTTTCACTTATCCTTAAAGCTTTGTTCACATGATCCCTTTCTCTGGGAAACATTTCCTGACATCCGTCTCCTCACCCTCACCTCAGCCAGGGTTAGTCACTTCAATTGGAACTCCTTTAAAATTCTTTGTAGACTTTTATGTTATTAATCACATAATATTAAGATTTTTATTTATTTGTCTGCCTCCTATAGGTGGCCATTAATTTCCTAAGGCCAGAGAGCATTACTTGAGAGGTAAGTGCTCAGTAGATGTTTATTAAACAAGGCAAGGAGGGCAACACTTGGGTATCATCGTGCCTTACTGAACCTTGCTATTCTTCAGAGATTCTTGTTTGAATGTCTCTTTGTTCCCCAGTTCTCCTCTAAAATAACTGCAGCTTTCTCGATTGTTAGGAAGAGCTGCTAGGATGGCAGATAGCACTCATATTGCCACCTGTTCCAAGGCCAAGGCAGACTCCATTAATCAATTATTGTACTTTCTCACACAGCTTGGATGCTGCTTCTTTGCATGGTAGCTATTAATGGATCAGAGTTGACACTTGGGGCAAAAACTATTTGCTGTTCTTATACATTTCACAGTCTCTTGTTTTTCTTAAACCTTTCCTAGAAATGCAATATGAAAACTCCCTCTGCTCTAAAACTGTGTTCCCTGCGTTCTCTAGGAATCCACCTGGCCACTTTCATGTCTATGTGATCTTCAAGCAATAAAGCTCAGATGGATTTTCATTTTCCTTAGAAATTTATGATAGGAATTATACTCCTATAAATAAACAGTGAGTGTTAAGCCCACTTTTCAGATGAAGGGGCTGGGAATCATAAATGTTTGTTGAATTATAGTAGGGAGGATGTTGGGGGGGAGAAAGATGATATTGTACTTACATGGAAAGATTACATTGTATTTACACAGGAAAAAAAAAATATGGAGGAGTGAGGAATCATCCTGATTGTTACCTTTTTCTTAATCCCTTGTTCTGCATTCCTCACTCCACACTGTATAATTCAGTTTAACAAAAATTTACTGAGTACTTAACTTGTGCTAAGTATGTACTAGGAATGGGAGATACAAAAATGCAAGCCCTCAGGGAGTTTACAATATTACTAGGGAAGGTGTTAAGAACTAAAACAGGGATACATACGATGATGGTGGAAAACATGCTAATATAACTTAGTCTGAATTGTTCCATTTATCCAGCTATTGTTGCTAGATTCATGAGATCATTACTAACCTTTTAATTTTAATGATAAAAGTCACTTCGAATTTTTTGCTCTTAATCTTGAATCATGTTTGTATACAGGATAATTCCCTTGAATCATGGAAACCGTATGTGGGTAAGAGCTTATAGTCTTATGCTCCTATGGATAAAACCATTAAAAAATATTACATTATAAACAGGATATATACGTTTTTCTGGGTCAGAATTTAGAATTTAGTAAGACAATAAAAAATAACTCAATAAGACTTAAGAATTAATCAATTTAGAAAATATTACTAAATTTTTTTAAAGACCATCCAGACTTTGTTCAGTCTGTAGAATTGGTTTGTTACAAGAGGCAAAAGACAAACTTTATTTAGAAAATTAAACACAAAAAAAGACATCTCCTCACCCTGTTTACTCTTGACTCAAATTGCAGAACAAGCATTAAAGAAAGGCTTGCTAAACTTATTGTGTTCTCCAGTGAACATTAAATTAGCACCCATGTGAATATTATAAAAATAAGGAACAGAATGTTCACAGTAAACCTTAGGAAGATTCTGATGCAGATAAGGCCAAATGTTTCATTTTCGTTTTTTAATGTAATGCAGTTACAACTTACTTGCAACATTATTCCCTGCATGGCGGCCCCCTAATTATTTCATCATGCAGCAGGAAATCCTGGTAGGTCATATATAAACAGCCTGAGGCAGGAACCTCTTCATCTGATAGAGTATGACATCTGACATCTGTGCAGCCTGCTGCTTGCCTGCCACAATTAACCAGGAAGCTCGGGCATTAACTAATGCAAAGGCAACTGGGAGCTTGTGATAATGTGGAATAGCAAAGGTCTTTCCTAATCCAATAAATTCCTATGAAGATGAAAAAGTGACAGCAAATAGGTGACAATTTTCTCAGGAACTGAACCTTTGTGGTCTTTTTCTTGATTGTTTTCCAGGAAGCAGCAAGCCATCTTCCTTATCATCTCCCTTCCCCTTCTACTTCTCATGTATGCATAATTTCCCTTGACTTTGAATGAGACTTAAGTGCACTTAGAGCCTGCTGGATTTAGCTCTTGGTATTGTTTATGTTTACTGCTCAAGTGGGGATGGGAGTCCCTTTCTGGGCTTCACAAACTGAATGAACCCCAGAATGGAACTTCTTTATACAATGTGTTGAGGGATTGAACCAGCACCTGCTTTATAGGCTAATTGTTTCTACCAGCCATTTATTGTTTGTTATTCTGTTTGGAGGCAAATGCTGAGAACAGTGGGTGATTTAAATTGGCAGAAGTTTAATTGTATTACTTGTTTTTAAAAAAAAAAAAAATATATATATATATAAAACATATATAATTTTCATATTTCATTTCAGTGTTTTTATTAAACAAATATTTACTTAGTACCTACTATGTGTGGGACACTATGCTTGACCCAGGGCTAAATCAGATCATCTCTACTCAGAACTGAAGAAGATCATCTCTGCCTATGAGCTTGGTCTAGTGAAGGAGACTCTACCACATAAAGCAAATAACATGCACGTGTGGTTAATGGCTTGTAATATGAACTAAGAATTGATAAGGAGGAAACAGATAACTTAAGAAGAGGACAGTCAGGAAAGATAGCATGGAGGAGGTGACAGTTGTTCTGCATCTTGAGTGCTAAGTTTTCCAGGTTCTCAAAGTGAGGAAGAGTGTTACAGGGTGAGTAATGAGCACAAAGGCACTGAGATATTGAAGATCCAGGGATATTTGAGGGAATTCAGGGAGGATTAATATTGCGTGCACATAGGATGTGTGGAGGGGTGTGGAAGGAGATCAAGCTAGAAAGGTAGGCCTGGGACCTGGGGGGCCATGCTAAAGAGTTATTGTACAGGCAGTGATTAGCTTGATTTTCTTCTAAAATTAAAGGAAAACTATTGCTGGAACTATATTTTTGGAAGCTTGTTCTGGCAAAAGTATGGGATAGATTGGCGAGGGAAAACATTTGAGTCAGGAAGTCAGAAAGCTGTTTCAATAGGGACTCTCTGCACTCATTTGTTGATTCCTTCAACAAGTAAGTTCCTAAGAAGGTAAAAAAAGATACCTTTGAGTTTTCGTGTCTTGGTATTTTACTGGTATGGCTTCATAATTAGTTTCTCTACCCACTCTTTCTCCTTACTCCCCTACCCATTTCCCACTTTTTCTTTTTCATTTCTGAGCTGTCTGAAACCAGAAATCACTGAAATCACACCCCTTTGAGGTTAAAGCTCTTGGCCAGAATTCCAATCATTTCAACAGTATCCAAGTTGAACTCTTTGAAGTCCATGCCTTGCTAGTAATGATATAGCAGATATTTGTCCAAAATAATCACTAGTTGGTTTGTAAGAGAGAAAGAAGCCTAACAGGCAAGTATTGGGAAATACATATGGTCAATTATGAATTGACTTAAAAAGAAAACTAGGCAGCAAGAATCTGATAAGAAGTCTGTAGAATTCAGAACAAACATACTGTATTAATTATTATTATTCATTCTATATTGCCACAAGTGTGCAAAATGCTATATAAATGGTTGACAGTGCTGGAGAAAGAATAATAGCCCAGCCCTGGAGTGCTTATAATTTATGTAAACACATCATTTTATTTCATTTTTCTAAGCCATATCTCTGAATTGTTATTTGGCTTATTTTGCTCATATTCATATTTCATCTCTGGTTCTCATATAAACTAAAAAATGAGTTTTTCTAGCAATCATACATGTTTTTACAAAATGATGGCTATCATCCATAATACTAGAACCATTGCATTGGGAATTCTGAGTACAAAGCAACTCCTTCGTTGGGGTCCTATGTATGTGAAATGAGAAAAGGGGAGTATATTAAGGCCCTCTGGAGATGAATGGGACTAGAAGTGTGTAGTATTATTAGGAGTTTTTCTTAATAGAGTATTAAAATTCTTTGCCTTTAGAAGTGTTTTCGCTACTAGGAAGACACAAAGGAAGTCATGTAGAGATTAGTACCAACATTTATCATTACCCTAAATTTCTTGCTAGTTCTGCCTCCTGATCACACTTAATTTATCAGGCTCATTGGTCTCCTCCAATATAAATCCATGCTATATTATTGCTTTATTTTACTTTGTTCAGGAAATTTTTTAAGCTGGCTTAGTTCAGAAGCAGAATGAGTGATTTATACAGCCTCAGGTTTTTGTTAGATAACAATATCTCTTACAGACAGGCAAATTCAGTATTGATATAAATGTGACAGTAGAGAGACCTCTGTTTTACTGCAACTACACATATTACTTATTTTACTACCTTTTATTTTACTGTTTCAAAATATTTGAAAGATACAATTTAAACATTGACACAACTTGTACTAGTCTCTGAAAAGCTTTTCCTTAAAGTCAGAAATAAAATTTGTGACCAAATTTGGAACCTCTAATTTGAAGGCCCTATAAAATATGACTGATAAAACATATCTATTTTCTGATATGAAATAACCACCATTTATAAGAAAGAAATAAATAAGAGGCCAATAAAAGTGACTTTATTTTAATTCCCTAATATTAATTGGATCCTCATCACGTTATATGAGCATTGAGTATGAGCATTATACTAGGCACTATTGATACCATGGTGAATAAAACAGACATATTCCCTGACCTTATGAGTGTGCATAATATAAACTGACAATCACAGTGCTTTGTGGAAGTGTTTTGATAGGAGAAGTACAGAATAAACTGTGGATCTCTTTTATGCCTCTAAACTCATGCTTAATTGTCAGAGAGGACTTCCCAGAGGAAATGATGTCTAAGTAGTGACCTAAAAAATGAGTGAGAGTTAGATGAAAGTTGGGGTTGGGGGTTTGGAGAGGATTCTAGGTGGAGGGAAGAGAAGAGTCTAGAGGCAAGTGAAAGCCTAGTAAGAGTCTATAATTGAAAATAATCCAGTATGATTTGAGTTTAGATTGCAAGGAGATGGAAGAGGGGGAGGGAGGACTAAACAAAAGTAAAATTATTCAGATTAATATAAGCCAAGATAATATATTAGACCATATACTAGAAAAGAGGTTCTAAACTTGGGTTCCATGGCCTTGTAGGGAGTCAAGGATGAGCTTCAGGGAATTGCTTGAGGAAATTTTATGCATAAATATATTCTCAAAGGGTTCCAACAAGCCACTCCCCTTGCTAAGAACGAAAATCTCTTCCTTGTTGTCCCTCCCTCACCAACACACAATAACTATTTGTGAAATGTTACAAGTTGGGCCTTGGCAACTTCATTCATTCATTCACACATTCATATATTCAACAAATATTTATTGAATTTTTCATAAGCAAGGGATACAGTGGTGAGTAAAAGAAGACAGACTTCTACAAGAGAATGACAGAAAATAAGCAACAAGTAAATGAATGAGATTTCATAGTAATAAGCATTATAAAGAAACTAAAATAAGGAACTCTGATAGAGATGAAGGCTTCCCTGAGGAGGTGACATTTGAGTTAAAACTTGAATTGGCTAGAAACTGAAACAGATAGTGAAAGGCCCTGAGACAGAATTGATTTGATATATTTGCTGAATAGAAAAAAGGTCAGTGTGACTGCAGTATAAATAGTTGGTGGGAGAGAAGTGCAAAGTAGGATATGACATTGGAGAAATGGGCCAGGAATCAGGTCATATAGATCATGGCCAGGAATTTGAATTTTACTCTCAGGACCATGGGAAATCATTGGAAGAATTTAACAGTAGTTATCACACAATCTGATTTATGTTAAGGAAAAAAAATATAGGGAAGGGAAGAGTAGAAATAGGGAGAGAGACTAGTTGGCAGTATACTGCAGTAGGTCATGTGAGAGATAATTTCATCTTAAACTAGGGTGATAGTAATGGAAATGGAGATTAGTATATAAATATGAGATATATTTTGGAGCAATACATAGCTGCCTGTGTGTAGGCATGGAGACATGACCAACTGCAAAAGATAAGATTCTCCAAATACAAATACCTTTAACAAGGAAAATACTAAAGAAACTTCAACAAAATTACTTTACGGATCTGACAGGTAAAACCAAGTCAGGATATGTGAGTTCACACCTTAAACCTGTCATTTGTGACTTTGGGTCAACCAGTGATTTACCTTCTCTTGGTCAATTTTCTTATCTAAAACATGAAGTTAATAAAATATGAAATCACCTGACACTTCTGCTACCAAGTAAATTTTGTTTATTTCTAAAATGAACAATAAATAACTTCAGCAACAACCAAATGATCTTTGAGAATGGATAGCTGAAAAGGGAGATAAGAAGAGAATTCAGAGGAAAAAATGTATCATTTTTACCAAAAGCGAAATTGCTACTTTTCTTATCATGGTGCTCCACATTGAAACTTGCTTTTAGGACCCCATTAAACATGATCTTAACTGTTCCTTTTGTTTCTGTATTCAGAAGTGTACACACACAATCTAGGCAGTGAAATTTCCAATGCTACGTAAACAATGTAGTCTGGCTCCTGAAAATTCATTCCGCATATATTACATGCATTAATATTCAAATATTCACATGAACTTCCCAGCAAGCTCACAGTGATTATGACCTCCACAATCACCTTAATTGGCCCAGACGCTCTCCAAGAGTGTGCCCAGGGGACACTGAGGATGAGCTCAGACCTTTGTGGCTGTGTATTTACAAATCTTCTCTTCCTTTCTCTTTTCTATCCGTTGTGAAAGCTCTGCAGTTAAAAGTAACTCTAGGAAGCAGGTCTGGGGGGGAGGGTGTGTGGCACAATCTCAAAAAGCCTTAATTAGATACATCCTTTGTGAAAACTAGGGACTAGTGTTGTTTATATATTTCTTTGAAAATTATTTGAGGTAGCTTTTACTTTCTTAAGCAGCTAGGTCAGTGTTAAGTAAAACTGTAGCTTAGTTAATGTTGTTTGTAGAAACGGGAGTTCTTTGTCATATTGCTATAGTGGTGTAAAACCAAAGAAACACCACATGCCTTTATTCCCTTGGTATAGAAACAAGGCTCGTGAACTGGGGGTGTGCGGGTGACTTGGGCGGGGAGTGCAGTGGGGGAAGGCCTTTGATGGCATACATAAATTTTCCCAGTTGGAAAGTTGCTCTTCTCAGTCTGCACCCAGAATCCTGTAAATGGACTTAAAGCTTCACTGCCAAAGTTGATCTGGAAGAAACCTGATAGAAATAAGCCAATGTTTCAAAAATCTTAAAAGCAAACAAATGGTTTTAAGATTTTAGAAATCTTAGAAGAAAACATGCTTTTAGTTTGTGCCTGTGAATTTTATGTAACTAGTATTTGGATAAACTGGGCCGTGCCCCTGTGGACAAAAGATGTTGAATTTTAGTTTTGATTATTCTCCATATTGTTGCTCAGCTATCTCCCCTTCGTTCATGTTGGTATATTTTAAGAAAAAAAGCCCTTGAATCCAGACATCTGAGCTTTCTACACTGCTGGAATATTCCTTTGAATAGCAGGGCAGGAAATCTTCCTGTAAAGTAAAATATTACAGTAAGTCCTAAAGGAGATGTCTCTCCTGCTCTTTTGACATACCCCTTTTCATTTTTTTACCCTACAGTGTTCTAAAAGATAATTTTTAAAAAAGGTAAAATCATGACTCTTGTACATATATAAAAATGAACATGGGTTAAAGATTTTATTTAACACATTCAATGAGGGAAACAGGCAGATGTTAAAACTGGTCAAAAGAGAATCTGTAAAACAGATGGATTTATAAATTAGGAACAGTGAAACAAGCAGGCAAATGAAGGCAAAGCTTGTTTTTCCAGCACTGGGGAGGGAAGTCCATTAAATCTCTCACAGGACAGAAGTTGTATCTTTATCAGTTACGTACATTTTACAGAGCTGTAAAATAGCTCAAAGACAATGAAGACTAAAGTCAGATAACCTGAAACAGTGTCTTTTAGACAATGCATAGTTTTCTACTGAAGATCAAAATTTCTTGTGCAGTTTTTCTCTCATTTCTTCTATAAATGTATTGATATTATAGAACAGGGTAAGTATCAAGCAAGTATGACAAGTATCGAGCAAGTTTGTCAAGTACCCATTGGAGGCTTTGATCAATTGGCAATGACTGCCTGGAGCATTCCGTTGAGGAGTTTTTAGGTTCAACAGGAAAGGGTGTCACCTAAATTAGCAATGAAGTAGTAAATGGTGGTATTTGTGGCAGGTATTTCATACTCTGTTATGGAAGAATGTCATCTGTAAACTAATTTACCCAAGAATATCATGGACTCATTGTGTTACTCCTCCCAGAGCATTTACATGTAAAAAGAAGAAAGACACTATGGAGGAAAATATTTAAATCCCTTTTTTCTGTTACATATGTGAAATTACATACTTTGGAAAGGTTCAAATGGAAAAAATTCAAGAATTACAAAATAGAACACAGTAAAAAGCTGTCTCACACACCTGCTTACTGGTTCATTTCACTGTTTTTCCTAACAAAGCAACTGCTGGTTACCAGTTTCTTGTGTATCCTTTGAGAGATATTACATACAAAGTTGAACATAAAGTTAATTGCACGTTAGTAGAAATTATTTGTTCGGTCCCATAGTTATTTTTAAGGTCTTCAACTGTTAAGTGGAGTCCCTACATATGCGACCATAAGTGTGAAATTTCCTGTGTGCCTTTTTTTCTTAAAATGTTTTGTTTTGAATTATGAAATATTGTAAGCATATCGAAGTTCAGAAAGTAACATAGTAGACATCCATGTACCCATCACAGATTACAGATTTAGAAATTTTAGCAGATCCTTTTTTTTTTTTTACATCTTTATTGGAGTATAATTGCTTTACAATGGTGTGTTAGTTTCTGCTTTATAACAAAGTGAATCAGTTATACATATACATATGTTCCCATATCTCTTCCCTCTTGCACCTCCCTTTCTCCCACCCTCCCCCCTATCCCACCCCTCCAGGCGGTCACAAAGCACGAAGCTGATCTCCCTGTGCTATGCGGCTGCTTCCCACTAGCCATCTACCTTACGTTTGGTAGTGTATATATGTCCATGCCTCTCTCTCGCTTTGTCACAGCTTACCCTTCCCCCTCCCCATATCCTCAAGTCCATTCTCTAGTAGGTCTGTGCCTTTATTCCTGTCTTACCCCTAGGTTCTTCATGACATTTTTTTTCTTAAATTCCATCTATATGTGTTAGCATACGGTATTTGTCCTTCTCCTTCTGACTTACTTCACTCTGTATGACAGACTCTAGGTCTATCCACCTCATTACAAATAGCTCAATTTCGTTTCTTTTTATGGCGGAGTAATATTCCATTGTATATATGTGCCACATCTTCTTTATCCATTCGTCCGATGATGGACACTTAGGTTGTTTCCATCTCCGGGCTATTGCAAATAGAGCTGCAATGAACATTTTGGTACATGACTCTTTTTGAATTATGGTTTCCTCAGGGTATATGCCCAGTATTGGGATTGCTGGGTCGTATGGTAGTTCTATTTGTAGTTTTTTAAGGAACCTGCATACTGTTCTCCATAGTGGCTGTACCAATTCACATTCCCACCAGCAGTGCAAGATTGTTCCCTTTTCTCCACACCCTCTCCAGCATTTGTTGTTTGTAGATTTTTTGATGATGGCCATTCTGACTGGTGTGAGATGATATCTCATTGTAGTTTTGTTTTGCATTTATGTAATGATTAATGATGTTGAGCATTGTTTCATGTGTTTGTTGGCAGTCTGTATATCTTCTTTGGAGAAATGTCTGTTTAAGTCTTCTGCCCATTTTTGGATTGGGTTGTTTGTTTTTTTGTTACTGAGCTGCATGAGCTGCTTATAAATTTTGGAGATTAATCCTTTGTCAGTTGCTTCATTTGCAAATGTTTTCTCCCATTCTGAGGGTTGTCTTTTGGTCTTGTTTATGGTTTCCTTTGCTGTGCAAAAGCTTTGACGTTTCATTAGGTCCCATTTGTTTATTTTTGCTTTTATTTCCATTTCTCTAGGAGGTGGGTCAAAAAGGATCTTGCTGTGATTTATGTCATAGAGTGTTCTTCCTATGTTTTCCTCTAAGAGTTTGATAGTTTCTGGCCTTATATTTAGGTCTTTAATCCATTTTGAGCCTATTTTTGTGTATGGTGTTAGGGAGTGATCTAATCTCATACTTTTACATGTAGCTGTCCAGTTTTCCCAGCACAACTTATTGAAGAGTCTGTCCTTTCTCCACTGTATGTTCCTGCCTCCTTTATCAAAGATAAAGTGACCACATGTGCATGGGTTTGTCTCTGGGCTTTCTATCCTGTTCCATTGATCTATCTTTCTGTTTTTGTGTCAGTACCATACTGTCTTGATTACTGTAGCTTTGTAGTGTAGTCTGAAGTCAGGGAGCCTGATTCCTCCTTGTATTTCTGCAGTGTCAGTTGTTACTTCTACTTTTTCATTTCTAATTCTATTGATTTGAGTCTTCTCCCTTTTTTTCTTGATGAGTCTGGCTAGGGGTTTATCAATTTTGTTTATCTTCTCAAAGAACCAGCTTTTAGTTTTATTGATCTTTGCTATTGTTTCCTTCATTTCTTTTTCATTTATTTCTGATCTGATTTTTATGATTTCTTTCCTTCTGCTAACTTTGGGGTTTTTTTTGTTCTTCTTTCTCTAATTGCTTTAGGTGCAAGGTTAGTTTGTTTATTCGAGATGTTTCCTGTTTCTTAAGGTAGGATTGTATTGCTATAAACTTCCCTCTTAGAACTGCTTTTGCTGCATCCCATAGGTTTTGGGTCGTTGTGTCTCCATTTTCATTTGTTTCTAGGTATTTTTTTATTTCCTCTTTGATTTCTTCAGTGATCACTTCGTTATTAAGCAGTGTATTATTTAGCCTCCACGTGTTTGTTTTTTTTACAGATCTTTTCCTGTAATTGATATCTAGTCTCATAGCATTGTGGTCAGAAAAGATACTTGATACAATTTCAATGTTCTTAAATTTACCGAGGTTTGATTTGTGACCCAAGATATGATCTATCCTGGAGAATGCTCCATGAGCACTTAAGATAAATGTGTATTCTGTTGTTTTTGGATGGAATGTCCTATAAATATCAATTAAGTCCATATTGTTTATCATTTAAAGCTTGTGTGTCCTTATTTATTTTCATTTTGGATTATCTGTCCATTGGTGAAAGTGGGGTGTTAAAGTCCCCTTCTATGAATGTGTTACTGTCGATTTCCCCTTTTATGGCTTTTAGTATTTGCCTTATGTATTGAGGTGCTCCTATGTTGGGTGCATAAATATTTACAATTGTGCTGGAGTAGCAATTCTCATATCAGACAAAATAGACTTAAAAATAAAGACTATTAGAAGAGACAAAGAAGGACACTACATAATGATCAAGGGATTGATCCAACAGATCCTCTTAAGAATAAATGAATATTACTGAAGTAGCTAAAGTTCCACTCTCCTAGCACTTCCTTTTCTTTCTTGCATCAAGGGAAACTGGTAGTATTTTGAGTTTGGGATATGTCATTTCTATGCAGATTTTTTCCTACCTGTGTATATATCCAGAATATATATGCATACATGCATATGCTGTGTATAAGTGTGTGTGTATGTATATATATAATATCAATAGCATATATATACACATACACATGCTCATGTATATATGTATATATATATATCTATGTTATTGATATTTGTTCAGGATTTTACATTATCCTGCTCTATGCATCTTTTGGAAACTTCATTAATATACATTATTTATTTATTTATTTATTTTGAAATTAACCATAATGATACAGCAGATACAGTTTATTTTTATTGCTATATAGTGCTGAAAGATAGACTGGGGCATATTAAAAAATTTAAGAGTTTATTTGAGCGAAAATTGATTTGAATTGGGCAGCACCAAACCAGAAGCGATTAGGGGCACTCTGACAGCAGGTAAGGGAAAGAACTTTATAGAGAAGAGGTGGAAACAAAGCAAAGAAATTATTTAATTGGTTCTAGCTTAAGTGGTTGCCTTATTTGGGAAAGCCTCGTTGTCTGTCTGTGGTTGATTGTCCTTAGGCTTCAATTTATTAAGTGTCAACTGAAAAAAAGTGTACAATGTGAGAGTTGTGAGTTGAGTTTTATTTGGGGCAAAGTGAGGACTATAGCTGGGAGACAGCATTTCAGATAGCTCTGAGAAGCTGCTCCAGAGAGGTAGGGGAGGGGTCAGTATTACATATGATATTAGTGAAAGCGGCATATGTGCAGTCAAGCACACATTTTAGCAGAGCGTTGCTTCTAATCACGAGGAGCAGATGACACTGTTAATGATTTTAGTGCTTTTCTAGGTATGAGGAGATGCAAGAATTGGGCTCATAGAATCTTCTCCTGAAAATATCTAGCTGTCTGAAGGCCTGTTCTGCCAGTTTTACCCCCGAGCACGAGCACGAAGTGCCTCATTCCTGATCTCCGCCCTGAACTCCTTTCAGGGTGTGTTGAAGGTCAGCAGCTATAGCCAATTGTGACTTAATCCTTGTAAAGGCAGATGGCAAGTGCCAATTTTTAGTTGGCATAACCTTGAGGCATTTAGGCTTAGGTTTTTGTTTGCTTAAGTAGGCTACTAAGACAATGAAGCCAGCTTATTCTAATGGTCTCTTTGCTTAACTAATTTAACAATAGTATTCCACTGTATGAGTAAACAGTTTATTTTCTGTCCCCAACTGATGGACTATTAGTTTGACGTCACGTTTTTGTTGTCAAAAGTATTCCAATAAACATCCCTTTTTATGTCTCCTTGTGTATATTTTTGTGAGGAAAAGCCGGACGCATAGGCTCGGCAGCCGTGGCTCACTGGCCTAGCCGCTCCGCGGCATGTGGGATCTTCCCGGACCGGGGCATGAACCCGTGTCCCCTGCATCGGCAGGCGGACTCTCAACCACTGCGCCACCAGGGAAGCCCTTGTCTTTTAATTTTATCGTACCTTTTGACGCATAAAAGCTTATCACTTTAATGTTGATCTATCTTTTCTTCTATGATATGTATCCTTTTGGGGCAATCATAAGAAATCCTTTCCTAACTGTGGTGGCATTATGATGTGTCAGTTTCACTAGGCTGAGCTACATTCCGCAGATTTTCCTTCTGTGTTTCCAGTTAGAGTAGGCCACAAGAGAGATTCTTGTGAGAGATTTAGAGAGTGAAGTGAAGCAACAGGCATTTTGTAGCTCATACATATTTATCACAAATCTGATAGATCACTTCATTGGTATGAAGTGGCAGTCAGGCTGTAACTGCTTTACTTTTTCCTGAATCATCCTTTAGCTGTTCTAACACCTGGGCCAGATGTGTGTATTTTAAAAGCTCCATGAAGAAGAGCCCTAGTTTCTATTGGACACCTATACGATCGAGGTCAGAAGCAACAAGATCTTACAGAGATTTTAGCCTGTTCTCTTTGGCTCCAGCTCATGCTTATGAGTTCCAGATTGTTCTTGCTATTCCCCACTTCATGTTTATCTTGCCTTCCTAACTTTCTGCTGTGTGGACTTAAAGCTCCAGCATCACATGGGAAGACAGCAGGCTTACAGAAACTGGTTAACTAGCTTCTATAGTCACATAAGGTTAAATCTGTATAACAAACTGTGTGTGTGTGTGTGTGTGTGTGTGTGTGTGTATCTCCTAATGCTTTGCTTCTCTGATTGAAACTCTGATACAGTATCTTTATGACATAAAGAAACTGTTTTATAGTTTTTTGTAATAGTTATATTTTTCACATTTAGGCATTTAGTGCATCCAGAATTTACCTTTTTGTGTGGTGAGTTATGGGCATACCAAAATAATTATCTTTTTTTTTTCATGTGGATAGCTGTTTGTCTATTCTTATTCCACTGATTTCTCCACCACAAATAAAATACCCGTATGTATGCACATGAACCTTTTAATTAATTCTGTTTCATTAGTCCACTTACCTGTAGATGGCACACTGTCAGAATTATTGTTGCCTTACAGTAAGTCGTGAAACTAAGTAGATAAGCCCTCATTCGATTCTTTCTCTTCAAAATCATCTTAGTTATTTTTGGCTCTCTATATTAACATAGGAATTTTAGTATAAATTTGCCAAGTTTCATGAAAAAAATTGAATTTTGTCTCTAGTAACCCTTACTGTATAGATCAAATTAGGGAGAATTGTTCTAACTCCAATACCTCCCATCTAAGGACATGATACATTGCTCTCCCCTCTCTTAAAGTCAATAGACTTTATTTTTTTAGAGCAGTTTTAGGTTTATAGAAAATTTGAGCAGAAAATACAAAGCGCTCATATACCTGTCACCTCCCACCCCCCAGTTTCTCCTATTGTTAACATCTTGCATTATTGTAATAAATTTGTTACAATTTATCTGCCAGTACTTATATAATATTAACTAGAGTCCATAGATATATATTTAGGATTCACTCTTTGTGTTGTATATTCAGTGGGGTTTGACACGTATGTAATGACATGTATTCACCATTACAGTATCATACAAGGTAGTTTCACTGCATTAAAGATTCCCTGCATTCCGCCTATTCATCCCTCCTTCCCAAACCCTGGCAACCACTGAGCTTTTTACTTTCTCCATAGATTTGTATTTTCCAGTGTCATACATTTGAAATCATACAGTATGTAGTCTTTTGAGATTGGTTTCTTTCACTTAGTGGTATGCATTTTAGTTTCCTCCATGTGTTTCCATGGCTTAATAGCTCATTTCTTTTTATCACTGAATAATATTCTGTTATATGGATGTACCAGAGTTCGTTTATCCACTCATTGTTGAAGAATATCTTAATTGCTTCCAAGGTTTGGCAATTATGAATAAAGCTGATGTAAACATACATGTTTAGGTTTTTGTGTAGACATAAGTTTTCAACTCATTTGTATAAATACCAAGGAGCATGGTTACTGAATAGTGTGGTAAGAATATGTTTAGTTTTGTAAGAAACTGTCACACTGTCTTCCACAGTGCCTGTACCGTTTTGCATTCCCACCAGCAATGAATGAGAATTCCTGTTGCTCCACGTACTTGTCAGTAGTTGGAGTTGTCAGTTTTGGATTTTAGCCGATCTAACATATGTGTAGTGGTATCTTATTGGTTAATTTGCAATTCCCTAACGATATATGATCTGAGTATCTTTTCATATATTTATTTATCATCTGTATATCTTCTTTGGTGAAGTGTCTGTTCATATCTTTTGCCCATATTTTAATTGGGTTGTCTGTTTTCTTATCATTGAGTTTTAAGAGTTCTTTTTATATTTTGAATACCAGTTCTTTATCAGATATGTGTTTTGCAAAGATTTTCTCCCAGTCCATGGCTTATCTCTTCATTCTCGTAGTGTGTTTCATATAGTGAATTTTTTAATTTTAATGAAGTTAAGTTTATCAATTATTTCTTTCATGGATCATGCTATTGATGTTGTGTTTAAAAAGTCATAAACAAATCTAAAGTCACCTGGATTTTCTCCTATGTTATCTTCTAAGAGTTTTGTAGTTTTGCATTTTATATTTACATCTATGATCCATTTTGAATTAATTTTTGTGAAAGATGTAAGGTCTGTACCTATTTTTTTTTTTTTTTTTGCATGTGGATATTCAGTTGTTCCAGAACCATTCATCAAACAGATTATCCTTTTTCACTGAATTGCCTTTGCTCCTCTTTTGGTCATTTCTAGGCTTTCTATTTTGTTCCACTGATCTACTTGTCTGTTCTTTTACCAATTACCCCACTGTCTTGATAACTGTAGCTTTCTAGTAAGTCTTAAAGTTAGATATTATCAGTCCTCTGATTTTGTTCTTCTCTTTCAATATTTTGTTGGTTATTTTGGGTCTTTTTTGCTACTCCATATAATCTTTAAAGTCAGTTTGTCAATATTCACAAACTAACTTGCTTGAATTTTTATTGGGATTGTGTTGAATCTATAGATCAAGTTGGGAAGAACTGACATCTTGACAGTATTATGTCTTTCTATCCTTGTACATGGAACGTCTCTCCATTTACTTAGATCTGTGATTTCTTTCATGAGAATTTTGTAGTTTTCCTCTTATAGATCTTTTATGTATATACTTTTAGATTTACATCTAGGTATTTCTTCTTTTTTTGGCACTAAAGTAAATGGTATTATTTTTAATATCAAAATCTGATTGTTTCTTGCTGGTATTTAAGAACACAATGGATTTTTAAAATCTTTTTATATTAACCTTATATCCTGCAATCTTGCTATAATTGCATTTTAGTTCCAGGAGTTTTCTGTTGTTGATTTTTTTTTTTTTTTACATCTTTATTGGAGTATAATTGCTCCACAGTGGTGTGTCAGCTTCTGCCTTATAACAAAGTGAATCAGTTATACATATACATATGTTCCCATATCTCTTCCCTCTTGCGTCTCCCTCCCTCCCATCCTCCCCAAAAAGATTTTCTATACAGATAGCTATGTCATCTGTGAACAAAGACAGTTTTATTTCTTCCTTCCCAATTTGTGTACCTTTTATTTCCTTTTCTTGTCTTATTTCATTAGTTAGGATGTCCAGTACAATGTAAAATAAGAATGATAAGAGGAGACATCCTTGCCTTGTTCTTGATCTTAACAGGAAAGCATCCAGTCCTTTCTAAGGACCTTTTTCATGTACATAAACAACATTTTGATTTTCCATCAAGGGCCCACACATCTTTTATTTTAGGCATTTTAATGTTTTTTTGCTATTGAATTTTCTATGTTCATCTTATGTCCAGCAATTTTCCTGCAGATTCTTACTAGTTTTTATAATTTCTCTTGTGTTCTTTGGGTGTACAATCATATTATCTGCAATAATGACTTTTCTTTTTTGTTTATTCCGTACTAATTCTTTCATCTCTAGTCTATTTTCCTTACCATATTGCACAAGCTACAATCTATAGAACAAATGTTAAAATGGTATGGTGATAGCAGATATCCATTTCTCACTCCTATTTCAGGCACAACTTAGAGGAAGTATAAAAGAACCAGGAGTTGTTGAGTTTGCAGATAAAACTATTTCTCACTTAGTCTCTTCTGGCTAAAAACTCTGAAAGTAAGAAATGGCCTCAGAGCAAAGATCAAATTCAGGGAGCTACCAGTAAACTTGACCTCAGGGTAAAAACCAGATCAACGATGTAGTTGCAGGACCCTTGTTGAGATCTTAGAAGGAATAAAAATGATGCCTTATAGACCTTCACAGCTAGACAAGAGAGAATCTTAAGAGTGCTCTCCCACAACACCCTGACTCTTAGCCCACGTTGGAGAGAGAGCTGTTTCAAAAAGACAGGTGGGTGTGTTGTTTGTCTAATAGTGTGGATTATAGAGCCTTTAGCATATTAATCATAGTTGTTTTAAATTCCTGGTCTGGTAACTCTAACATTCTTGCCATGTCTGGTTCTGATGCTTGCTCTGTCTCTTCAAACTGTGTCTTTTGCCTTTTGATATGGCTTGCCATTTTTTCTGGATAGCCAAACATGATGTACCACGAAAAAGGAACTGCCGTAAATAGGCCTGCAGAAATGTTATGGTGAGGTGAGGTGTGGGGAGGGGAAGTATTCTATAGTCCTATGATTAGTTCTCAGCCTTTCAATGAGTCTGTGCCTCTTGTGAACTTCACATGTGCTTCTCTAGTTTTTTCACCCCTTAGGTAGGAGAGGATGGCTAGAGGGCTGGATGTGGGTATTTCCTTTCTCCCATGTGGAATGCTAGAGCTGAATGGAGTTTGATGTTTCCCTTTCCTAAGTCAGTTAGCCTCTAATAATACCCTAGCAGGTTAACCTTTGGTGAGCTAATTTGCCCTGAGGGCAGGCCTTTTTGGGAAGAACAGGGTGCTCTGGTGTATTTTGAAATGGTTCCTTTTCTCCTCCCCTGCTGGAAGTCTGAGGGGATTTTTCTCTGATATTTACTGTGAGAATCTGGTCTAGCTGCTAGAGGTAAATCTAATATTGTGTGGTTCCCTCTATAACTGGGCCCCCCCTGGAGTTTTTTTACTCTAAGTGTCCTCTGCTGTGAGCTTCCAGGAATTTGTCAATTACAGTACAGGTTTTCCTATCCTGGCACTGGTTTCTGTGGCAGTTTCTGCCTGTGAATCTCTGCTCTGGTAAGCTATGATTGCTTGTATGTACCTGTCTCTCTGATCTTGAGGTTAGCAGTTTGCCCTGTTTCCTCCCCTCTCTCAGGGATCCAAAAAGTGTTAGTCTGTTCAACTTTTACTTTTTGTTAGGACAGAGTGGCTACTTCCAAGCTCCTTACATATGGAACCAGAAACCAGAGGTCCTGTACCTCTCATTTTTTCTTTAATAAATTTATTTATTTATTTTTGGCTGCATTGGGTCTTCGTCGCTGCACACAGGCTTTCTCTTGTTGCGGTGAGCAGGGGCTACTCTTCGTTGCGTGTGCGGGCTTCTCATCGTGGTGGCTTCTCTTATTGCAGAGCACGGGCTCTAGGTGCGTGGGCTTCAGTAGTTGTGGTGCGTGGGCTCTAGAGCACAGGCTCAGTAGTTGTGATGCATGGGCATAGTTGCTCTGCAGCATATGGGATTTTCCTGGACCAGGGCTCAAACCCGTGTTCCCTGCATTGGCAGCCGGATTCTTAACAACTGTGCCACCAGGGAAGCCCTGTACCTCTCATTTTTATCCTCCTTTTTGAACCAGACTATCTCTTGTGGTTATGCTATCTCTGTCTTTACTGTATATGAGTGTATACCTATATACAAAGGAACATATACATGTATACAAGGGAAGATAACTTGTCTCCTTAGTTCACAGGTCTTTAGATTGAAAGAATTGTATGCAAGAATCCTCAGCCACACCTATACCTGATTTAGATGATGAGATCCTGGATTTCAAATCACAGCCTAATTCTGTAATGAAATGAGATTTTGAAGGTAATGAAAGTGAGTGAATGTATTTTACTTGTGGGAAGAATATGAATCATTAAGAGATAGAGGATTAATTAGTAGTCTTTTACATTGTTGGTCACTGATGGACCATGCCACCTGGTATTCACTGTTGTTGACTCTTTACCTTAACTATAGACTAGCTCAAGGACTGCTTATAATGTAGGTTAGATGTCTAGGATTTCTGAGTTCTGGCATTTAGGAGATTCGGCAGTCCCCATTTTTGAACTTTTGGGAGCTCTGAGCTGCTACATAAGAACTCCAGCTGCCCACATGGAGAGATCACATGGAGAAGAGGCCCTGAGACTATATATAGAAAAACTGAGGAATTTAGATGCTTATGGGAATCATGGCCCCAGACAAATGATTTCACTTTAGCCATTCTACCTGCTTCCCAGCTGTTTGAACCATTCTAGCTGAGGCACCAGATACATGAGTGAAGAAGTCATCTTGGACCCGCCAGCCCCAGCAGACATAAAATAGAACAGAAATGAGCCATTCCAGTTGTGCCCTGTTCAAATTCCTGACTCAGAATCATGAGGAATATTAAAATATATGTGCACTTATGTTCCACAGAGACTTCAAATACTATTGGCTCTGTTAAATCATAAAGTATAAGTGATAGGAAAGATTTGTTAAGGAACCCACTCAAAACTGGCAACCTTATGGGTTATTTGGTGACTGAGTTAGAAAATCACAACCAAATGTGGCACATATTACCTCCAAAACCCAAGGTCACCCACCAAGTGTTGTGACTCTTCTTCATTGTGAGCAGTGTAAGTTTAAAAACTTTGCCCCATCTTTGTGGGTCTATCTCCTGGACCAATTACAATTTCAGTCTGTATCAGTCCAGGTCCAATTAGGAGACCAAAACCACACAGTAATTTCAATAAGGGAAGTTTAATATAAAGAATTATTAACGCAGTCAGTTGGAGTAATGACTAGAATTGGGTAAGAGAACTGTGAAGAGTACTGGAATAGCAGGCATAGGGAGTAGCTACTACACCTAAGGCTAAGATAGAGCATCCAAGGAAGAGCCCCTCTACCACTCCGGGCTGAGATCCAGCTCTTATTGGAGAGGGTGCAGTTCATTGGAGGGTAGAGCAGTTTGCTGCGATGCTGTGCCAACAGAACTCGCTGAGACTATGTTGGGTGCTAGAGAAAGCTGTCTGTGAAGAGGTGGTACACCTCAGAACCTACTGCAAAGCTTCCCCAAGGTTGCCCCAGAAAGGCTTCTAAAAAAGGGTGCTGTTCTTAAGAAATGATTGCAGAGCCATCCAAGGAGGTGCCTGGGCCTAGCCATTCATGGGCGGTACCAGATGCTGTTGGCTCCAGGTACTGCCGAGCGTCCTGTCCTTCAGGAGCTGAACACTGCAGAAGTCACCTTAGAGGGCACCGAGGGAAGCCATTCACAGGGATGTGTCACATGCTGCTGACCTCGGGGTACTACAGAGGCTGTCACACTGCAGGAGCCTTGCAAGAGGAGTACACTGGAACCAGATACAGAAACCTCTTCCTCCTCCAGTGCCTTCTGCTGACAAGTTTAACACTGTGCCAACTGGCAGAGGAGAAATATTTACAGACTGCAGAGCAGGCAGTGAAGGGTGGATCTGGAGCTGAGAGGCAATAAATTGGTAACTGGAACACTAACCATTACATATTTATTTCTCTTAATTCTATATTTAGGAAGTAACCTAAATTAGGTATCTTGTTTCACATCTACATACTGATTACAATAAATATTTTCATTTTAATATCATTTTTGTCAGTGACTCAAAGGCATATAAATCAAATCTATGTATGACTCAAATTTATGGAAGAGCTGGCTAACAGTCACACAGAGGGTAATTGTACACAGTGAGTGTTCCAATAAATATCTGTTGTATGAATGGTTAAGTGTGTGGATAACTGTATTATTATTAACAAGATTTCAAAAGACTCAAGTCAACTTTTGACATTTTAATAAGTGTTCAAAAAATTAACTCCAAGTAATGGGTTGGAGGAGAAGTATAGGGGGTTTATGTGACATGGCAATTCTTTAAAAAGACAGAAGGCTTTTAGGTGACTGTAACCTCAAAGTGAGATAAATGAAAGAAAAGGGAAAAATTTAGACAGATTCCAGATCCAGATGTCAAATTGGTTACATCTTTAGAGATTACTCTGGTGAAATAGTAGTATCTGCCTAGAGCTATCTTTTGAGAATTGTGAATCTACTTCAAGACTCAGAGGAAAATAGTTTAGTGATCGATTAGTGATGTCTTACATGAGTGTGGGAAGGAGCAGCGTTAAGAGAGATAATAGCTTCAACTTTTCCCAATGGTTGGTCAACTTTTTTCTTTTTTAAACCTTTGTTTATTTATTTACTTATTTATTTTTAATTTAGTTTTGGCTGCGTTGGGTCTTCGTTGCTGCATACGGGCTTTCTCTAGTTGCGGCAAGCCAGGGATACGCTTCGTTGTGGTGCGCGGGCTTCCCATTGCGATGGCTCCTCTTGTTGCGGAGAGTGGGCTCTCGGCACGTGGGCCTCAGTAGTTGTGGCACACGGCCTCAGTAGTTGTGGCTCGCAGGCTCTAGAGCGCAGGCTCAGTAGTTGTGGTGGAGACGCTTAGTTGCTCCGCGCGGCATGTGGGATCTTCCCGGACCGGGGCTCGAATCTGTGTTCCCTGCATTGGTAGGCGGATTCTTAACCACTGCACCACCAGGGAAGTCCCAGTCGGTTGGTCAACTTCTGTGATATTATGTTCTATGCTGGAAATCACATTGAAGGGTTATGCTGAAGCAACTGTTTTTACTGCTTTTAGAATTTGATGAAAGTTATGAACTTTCTCCCAGAAGAATGCACATTGCATATATATGTAAAATTTTGTATGCAGTTGCAAGGGATTCATGGAATCTAGGTTAAGAATTCTTGAGTTGGAGGATATGGGGAATTATACCTTAAATAATAGTAATAGGAGCTACGTTTAGTGAACAGTCCTTTAAGATGCAACAACAATCTTGCAAAATGGGGAGTATTACTTTCATTTCACAGTAGAGGTAACCAATGGTAAGAGATATTCTGTAATTTGCTTAAAGTCACACAATGGCACATCTGGGATTCCGACTCAGGTACCTCTCACTCAGAGCTCATGGTTTCCATTTATAAAGGAACATATTTTACATACAGTGCTTAATAAATACTTGAACAGTAAATAAATGAAATGCTGCCATGTGGAAGATGTATTATTTTGTATTACTCTGGAAGGAATGTATAGGTAGAATCTATTTGGAATGATGTTTGCTATTTGAAATTAGACCAGTACATTACTAGTCCTTACCTAACAGATTGTCTCCTTAAAAGACCTTGCTTTCACGTATAATTTTGTATGGCTTTCACCCTTACTCTATGAGGCAGATAAGTCAGGTATAATTACTACTGTTTTATAGATAATGACACTCAAACAAAGGGATTTAGTGATTTGTCTAAGATCAGACAGCAAATTATGATCAGAGCTCCAGGTCTCCTTTAGTCATCGAGTCCATGCTCCTTTAACCCTGGGATTCTTCTTGTCAGAACATCTCACTGTAAAATGAGATGTAAGACAATGAAAGGGGTCGGGTGTATTTTGGAGTGATACAGTTCACTTTGGCTGGCCAGATAAATGAAGACATCCATATAGGTACTCTAAATCAATAATTCAAATTTATATCCTCCCTACTACTGTAAAGGAGTTCAGAGGTGTACAGTTAAACATCCTGACTCTTGGAATTGTTTTATGTGGAATTTTACAATTTACAGAGTTCTGTCATGTACATTATGTCTATTTTCTTTCTTAAAAAATTAATTAATTTTATTTTTGGCTGCGTTGGGTCTTCACTGCTGTGCACGGGCTTTCTCTAGTTGCGGCGAGCGGGGGCTGCTCTTCGTTGCGGTGTGCGGGCTTCTAATTGCGGTGGCTTCTCTTGTGGAGCACGGGCTCTAGGCACATGGGCTTCAGTAGTTGTGGCATGCGGGCTCAGTAGTTTTGGCTTGCAGGCTCTAGAGTGCAGGCTCAGTAGTTGTGGCCCATGGGCTTAGTTGCTCTGCGGCATGTGGGATCTTCCTGGACCAGGGCTCAAACTCATGTCCCCTGCATTGGCAGGCGGATTCTTAACCACTGTACCACCAGGGAAGTCCCTCTATTGATTTTCAAACCACCCTGCTTAGTGGACAGACCAGACCTTCGTTTTTTTTTACCTTTTTTTTTTTTTTTTATTGTGGTACGCGGGCCTCTCACTGTTGTGGCCTCTCCCGTTGCGCAGCACAGGCTCCGGACGCGCAGGCTCAGCAGCCATGGCTCACGGGCCCAGCCGCTCCGCGGCATGTGGGATCTTCCCGGACTGGGGCCCTAACCCGTGTCCCCTGCATCGGCAGGTGGACTCTCAACCACTGCGCCACCAGGGAAGCCCCCAGACCTTCTTTATCCTTATTTTAGTAATGAAAAAATTAGGTTCAGAGAGATTGAAAGACTTCCCCTAGTCACACAGCCTTATGTGGTAGAGCCAGGGTTTAAGCCCACCAGCTTTCCTGCCTCTTTCCACTAGTAGACCCGAGGAAAGAGAGTCCAGTAAGTACAAATTAGAAAATGGATGCTAAGGTGTTTTTTGTAGTGAGCAGCAGCACTGAATCCTTTCAGGATGACTAAGATTTGTTTTTAGAGCTACCTTCAATCTACTTTTTAGGACAGTCTGTTTACCTGTTCTGGTATGGAGCAATCTGGTTTTCTTTACTTGTGTTCATAACTTGTCTTAGGAAAAGGTAAAGGGGATAAATTGTTCTCATGACATGGGTTTTTGGATGGATCAGAAATTGTTTTCTGAATCTGTCAAGTGCTACAAATGATTGAGATTTTGGCTGTAGATGCTTTTGGCAGTTCACTCAAGTGCAGCCCTCTTACTTTCCCTCCATCTACTTGTTTTTGTCGAGTTAGGGCCTAACTTACGTAGGTCTGACTGTTTGTTAAAGAAGGCCAAGAATGAAAACAAAACATGGCATCTATTCACACTTTCAAAAGTAAACCACACCCTTTTCGCTTTTAAAAAAGATTGAGGTATAATTGACATATAACATTGTATTAGTTTTGGGGACTTCCCTGGTGGCGCAGTGGTTAAGAATCCGCCTGCCAGTGCAGGGGACACGGGTTCAATCACTGTCCGGGAAGATCCCACATGCTGTGGAGCAACTAAGCCTGTACACCACAACTACAGAGCCTGTGCACTAGAGCCCGCGAGCCACAGCTACTGAGTCTGCGTGCTGCAGCTACTGAAGTCCGCATGCCTAGAGCCCGTTCTCTGCAACAAGAGAAGCCACCGCAACACAATGAAGAGTACCCCCACTCGCTGCAACTAGAGAAAGCCTACGTGCAATAACGCAGACCCAACACAGCCAAAAATAAACATAAATAAATTTATTAAAAAAATTAGTTTCAGGTGTACAACATAACGATTTGATATTTGTATATATTGTCTAGTTAACATCTGTCCCCATACAAAGTTACAAAAATTTTTTTTCTTATGATCTCTTAGCAACTTTCAAATATGCAGTACAGCATTATTAACTATAGTAACCATGCTGTACATTATATCCCTATGACATTTATTTTTAATGGGAAGTTCGTACGTTTTGACCATTCCCATCATCATCCCCTGCCTTTGGCAACCACAGCCTGTTCCTGTATCTATGAGTCTGGTTTTTTAGATTCCGTATGTAGGTAAGATCACGAAGTACTTGTCTTTCTCTGTCTGACATTTCACTTAGCATAATGCCCTCAAAGTCCATCCATGTTGTCACAAATGGCAAGATTTCATTATTTTTTAATAAATTTATTTATTTATCCTTGGCTGTGTTGGGTCTTCGTTTCTGCGCGAGGGCTCTCTCCAGTTACGACGAGCGGGGACCACTCTTCATCGCGGTGCATGGGCCTCTCACTATCGCGGCCTCTCTTGTTGCAGAGCACAGGCTCCAGACGTGCAGGCTCATGGGCCCAGCTGCTCCGCAGCATGTGGTATCCTCCCAGACCAGGGCTCGAACCCGTGTCCCCCGCATTGGCAGGCAGATTCTCAACCACTGCACCACCAGGGAAGCCCTCATTCTTCTTTAAGGCTCAATAATATTCCAGTGTGTTTGTGCGTGTGGCACATTTTCTTTATCCATTCATCTATTGACGGACACAACATAGGTTGTTTCCATATCTTGGCTGTTGTAAATAATGCTGCAGTGAACATGGGGTTGCTTATATCTTTTGGGGTTAGTGTTTTCATTTGTTTTTGGATAAATACCCAGAAGTGGTATTGCTGGATCACCTGCTAATTCTATTTTTATTTTCTTTGAGGAACTGCCATATTGTTTTCCATAGTGGCTTCACCAATTTACATTCCAACCAACAGTGTACAAGGGTTCCCTTTTCTCCACATCCTCACTAACACTTGTTATTTGTTGTCTTTTTGATAATAGCCATTCTAACAGGTGTGAGGTGATATCTCATTGTGCCTATTCGCTTTATAAAGAAATCATTATGGCAACTACATTTCTTTGTTGTATTATTATTTTTATAATATCAATAGCTTTATTAAGATATAGTTCACATCCTATAAAATTCACCCTTTAAAGTGTACAATTCAGTGCTTTTTAGTATATTCACAGAATTGTACAATCATTACTACCATCCAATTTTAGAATATTTTCATAATTCCAAAAAGACACTGGACCTATTAGCAGTCTCTTCTCATACTTCTCCTCTAGCCCCTGACCACCACTGATCTACTTCTGTCTTTATGGATTTACTTATTCTGGATATTTCATATAAATGGATTATGCAATATGTGGTCTTTTGTGACTAACTTCTTTCATAATGTTTTCAAAGTTCATCCATGTTATAGCATGCATGTTTCATGTTGTAACATGTATGTTCTAGCATGTAACAGAATATGTACTCTTGTTTTTATTGACAAATAATTTTCTTTGGAGATGAGAAGAACAAGCACATGCGTGAGCCTCACCCAGTGGTAGCCAAGAGCTGCTTGTCCACTCTGCATGGCTAGGTCTGGAACAAGGAGGCTCAGACTTCAGCTTCCTGGTCTCCTGTGCTTGAGCTCTGGTTCCAGGGCCAGTGCTGCCAACCTTTGCCTAGATCCTGAGGGGCACAGAACCGTGGAGATCTGCCCAGTGTGGTGTGTCTTGGCGTGGCTTTTCAGCATTGTGCAGCCTAGTTGGATCTGACCCTCCAGGTGACAATAACACACACATAGCCCTAGCAGTTCTCAAGTTGGGAGAAGGGTATAGGTTTAAATGCAGGTGGTTTGAAGGAGGGAAGTTTAATAAAAGCTTTGATTAAAAAAGATATACAATATTCCATGGTATGGATTTACCAAATTTTGTCTCTCTATTTATCAGTTGATGGCCATTTGGGTGGTTTCCATTTTTTGGTTATTATGAATATTGCTACTATGAACATTTATGTACAAATTTTGATGAGGATATATGTTTTTGTTTCTCTTGGGAGTATACCTAGGAGTGGAATTCCTGGGTCATATGGTAAATCTAAGTTTAATATTCTGAGGAACAGTCAAACTGTTTTCCAAAGAGGCTGGACCATTTTACAATACCACTAGCAAGGCACAATCGTTTTAATTTTGCTATAGACATTCTAAGCACTTGTTATATGTCTTTTTTATTTTTTAATTTTAACCATCCTAGTTGTTGTGAAGTGCTTTCTCATTGTGGGTTTCTTTCATTTCCCTAATGGTTAATGATATTGAACATCTTTTCATGGGCTTTTGGCCATTTGCATATATTCTTTAGAGAAATGTCTATTCAAATCCTTTGTCCATTTTTCACTTGGGTTGTTTATAATATTGATTCATAAGGGTTCTTTATATATTCATGATACAAGTCCTTTATCAGATAAGTGGTTTGCAAATATTTTCTCTTTGTCTGTGAGTTGTCTTTTTTTTTTCTTGGTAGTGTCCTTTGAAGAAAACTGTTTGATTTTTATTAGTCCAATTTATCTATTTTTTCTTGTTAAGAAACCATTGCCTAACTCAAAGTCATGAAGAAATACTCCTGTGTGTGTGTGTGTGTGTGTGTGTGTGTTTCACAAGTTTTATAGTTTTAGCTCTTACATATAGGTCTATAATCCATCTTTGAGTTAATTTTTATATATGATGTATTGTAGGAGTTCAAATTCATTATTTTGTATGTGGATAAAAAATTGCCCCAGCACCATATGTTGAAAAGGCCAGTCTTTCTCCATTGAATTTTGGCACCCTTGTCAAAAACTTTTTTTAGTTTATTTAGTTATTTATTATTAATTTTTTTTGGAGTATAGTTGCTTTACAATGTTGTGTTAGTTTCTGCTGTACAGCGAAGTGAATCAGCTATACATATACAAATATCCCCTCTTTTATAGATTTCCTTCCCATTTAGGTCACCACAGAGCACTGACCAGAGTTCCCTGTTCTATACAGTATGTTCTCATTAGTGATCTATTTTATACATAGTATCAATGGTGTATATATGTCAATCCCAATCTCCCAATTCATCCCATCTCCCCCCTTCCCCCTTGGTATCCATACGTTTGTTTTCTATATCTGTGTCTCTATTTCTGCTTTGCAAATAAAATCATCTATACCATTTTTCTAGATTCCATATACATGTGTTAATATACGATATTTGTTTTTCTCTTTCTGACTTACTTCACTCTGTATGACACACTGTAAGTCCATCCATGTCTCTACAAATGACCCAATTTCGTTCCTTTTTATGGCTGAGTAATATTCCACTGTATATATGTACCACACCTTCTTTATCCATTCTTCTGTTGATGGACATTTAGATTGCTTCCATGTCCTGGCTATTGTAGATAGTGCTGCAATTAACATTGGGGTGCATGTGTCTTTTTGAATTATGGTTTTCTCAGGGTATATGCCCAGTAGTGGGATTGCTGGGTCATATAGTAGTTTTATTTTTACTTTTTTAAGGAACCTCCATACTGGTCTCCATAGTGACTGCATCAGTTTACATTCCCACTAACAGTGCAAAAGGGTTCCCTTTTCTCCATACCCTCTCCAGCATTTATTGTTTGTAGATTTTTTGATGATGGCCCTTCTGACCAGTGTGAGGTGATACCTCATTATAGTTTTGATTTGCATTTCTCTAATGATTAGTGATGTTGATCAGCTTTTCATGTATTTGTTGGCCATCTGTATGTCTTCTTTGGAGAAATGTTACCATACTGTCTTGATTACTGTAGCTTTGTACTATAGTCTCAAGACAGGGAGCCTGATTCCTCCCGCCCCATTTTTCTTTCTCGAGATTGCTTTGGCTATTTGGGGTGTTTTGTGTCTCCATACAAACCTTCTCAAAAATTAAAGACCATAAAATTTGGGTTTATTTCTTGACTTTCAGTCTGGTCCGTTGATATACTCTCTATTCTTTTACCAGCACCATGCTGTCTTGATTTCTGTAACTTTGTAGTAAGTTTTTAAATTAAGAAGTATAAATTCTCTAACTTAGTTCTTATTCAAGATTGTTTTGGATATTTTGGGTTCCTTGCGTTGCCATATCAATTTTAGGATCAGTTTGCTGATTTCTGGCAAAAAGCAGCTGGGATTTTGACAGGCTTTGCTCTGAATTTGTGGATCAATTTAATGAATATTGCCATTGCAGCAATATTAAATCTTCAGATTTATGAACATGGATAGCTTTACATTTATTTAGATTCTCTTTGATTTCTTTCAATAATGTTTTCTGGGTTTTATTTTTATTTATTTATTTATTTATTGAATTTTATTTTATTTTTTATACAACAGCTTCTTATTAGTTATCCATTTTATACATATTAGTGTATATATGTCAATCCCAATCTCCCAATTCATCCCACCACCACCACCACCACCCCGCCACTTCCCCCCCTTGGTGTCCATATGTTTGTTCTCTACATCTGTGTTTTCTGGTTTTTAGCATACAAATCTTATGCCTCTTTTGTTAAATCTAGTCCTAAGTATTTAATTCTTTTTGATGCTATTGTAAATGGAATTGTGTTCTTAATTTCATTTTTAGATTTTTCATTGCCAGTGTTTAGAAATACAGTTTTTAATATAGAGATCTTGTATATTGTACCTTACTGAAATGCTTTATTAGTCCTAATAGGTTTTTTGGTACATTTTCAAGGATTTTTAATTTTAAAAATCTGCAAATAGAGATATTTAAAATTCTTCCTTTTCGATATGCATGCCTTTTTTTTTCTTTTTCTTGCCTAGTTGCTCTGCCTAGAACCTATGTCCTACAAGTGATGTGGAATAGAGGTGGCAACAGTAGACATCCTTGTCTTATTCCTTAGATGTTAGATGGAAAGTATTCTGTTTTTCACCATTAAGTACGATGTTCTGTGGGTTTTTTTTATGGATGGCCTTTATCACAATGAGGAAGTTCCCATCTATTCCTAGTTTGCTGAGTATTTTTACACTAAAAAAAAAGTGTTAGATTTTGTCAAACTTTTTTCTGCATATATTGAGATGATCATGCACTTTTTGTCCTTTATTCTATTAATGTGGTACATTACCTTGATTGATTTTTATATATTAAACCAATATGCATTTCTGAAGTAAATCTCACTTGATCATGGTGTATAATCTTTTTTATAAGTGGCTGGATTTGGTTTGCTAGTATTTTGTTGAGGAGTTTTACCTCTTTATTCATAAAATATATTGGCCTATAGTTTTCTTTACTTGTGATGTCTTTTGTCTGATTTTGGTATCAGAGTAATACTGATTTCATAAAGTGACTTGGAAAATGTTTCCTCTGCTTCTTTTCTTGAAGAATTTTTGAAGGATTGGTATTAATTTTTCTTGAAACATTTATAGAATTAACCAGTAAAATCATTTGGGCCTGGGCTTTATTTTGTTGGAAATTTAAAAATTATGAATTCATTTTATATACTTGCTGTATATTTACTCAGTTTGTGTCTTTCTAGAAAATCTTCCATTTTCTCTAAGTTATCTAATTTTTTGGTATATAGTTTTTTCCTGATGCTCCCTTTTAATCCTTTTTATTTCTCTAAAGTTAGTAGTAATGTCCTCCTTTTCATTCATAATTTTCATAATCCAAGTCTTCTTTTTTCCTTGATTCTTCTAGCTGAAGTTTTGTCAGTTCTTTTGGTCTTTAATAGAACCAATTTGGTCTTGTTGATCTTTTAAAATTGCTTTTTTTTTTTTTTTTTGCAGTACGCGGGCCTCTCACTGCCATGGCCCCTCCCGTTGTGGAGCACAGGCTCTGGATGCACAGGCTTAGCGGCCATGGCCCACGGGCCCAGCCACTCTGTGGCATGTGGTATCCTCCTGGACTAGGGCATGAACTCATGTCCCCTGCATCGGCAGGCGGACTCTCAACCACTGTGCCACCAGGGAAGCCCAAAATTGCTTTTCTATTCTCTATTTCATTTGTTTTGCTCTAATCTTTATTATTTCCTTCTATCTTCTTGCTTTGGGTTTAATTTTCTGTTCTTTTTCTAGTTTCTTAAAGATGAAGTTTAGGTTATTGATTTTAGATCTTTCATCTTTTTATTTAAATACAGGTGTTTACAGTTTTAAATCTTCCTCTAACCACTGCTTTAGTTGCATCACATAAGTTATGGTATATTGGGGTTTTGTTTTCATTCATCTCAAAATATTTTATTTTCTTTTTAAAAATTTATTTATTTATTATTTTATTTTTGGCTGTGTTGGGTCTTCGTTGCTGTGTGTGGGCTTTCTCTAGTTGCGGCAAGCGGGGGCTACTCTTCGTTGCGGTGCGCAGGCTTATTGTGGTGGCTTCTCGTGCTGCAGAGCACTGGCTCTAGGCATGTGGGCTTCAGTAGTGGCGTGCAGGGTCAGTAGTTGTGGCTCACGGGCTCTAGAGTGCAGGCTCAGTAGTTGTGCACAGGCTTAGTTGCTCCACAGCATGTGGGATCTTCCCGGATCAGAGCTCAAACCCATGTCCCCTGCATTGGCAGGCGGATTCTTAACCAGTGCACCACCAGGGAAGTCCCACATCTCAAAATATTTTAAATTTACCCTTCTGATTTCATCTTTTACCCAATGGATATTTAGGAATGTGTGTTTAAATTCCACATATTTGTAAATTTCCCAAAATTTCCTTTGGTTATTGATTCCTAACTTTATTCTCTTGTGGCTGGAGAACATGGTTTATTCTGGAGAATGTTCCATGTGCACCTGATAAAAGTGTTTATTGTGCTGTTGAGTAGCATGTTCTGTCATTTTATAGATGTTTTTTAGGTCTAGTTCGTTTATAGTATTGTTCAGGTCTTCCATTTCCTTGCTGATCTTCTATCTATCTGTTCTGTTTATTATTGAAAGTGAAATATTGAAGTCCCTAATTATTATTGTTGATGTGTCTATTTCTCCCATCAATTCTGTGAGTTTTTGCTTCATGTATTTTGAGCTTCTGTTGCTAAGAACATATGAGTTTGTAATAATTATGTCTTCCTGATGGAGTGAGCCTTTTATCACTATAAAATGTACTTCTTTGAATTAGTAAGCATTTTTATCCTAAAGTCTGTTTTGTCTGATGTTAGCTTAGCCACTCCAGCTCTCTTTTGGTTACTGTTTACTGCTATATAATTTTCAGTCCTTTTAGATGCAACTTATTTGTGTCTGTAAATTATGAGTGCCTTTTCTAAATGGCAGGTATTTCGGTTCTTTTTAAACGATTATGCCAATCTCTACCTTTTGATTAGAGTGTTTAATCCAATTACATTTAATGTAATTTATAATAAAGTATGATTTACGCATGACATTTTTCTATTCGTTTTCTATGTTTTGTGACCTCGTTATTCCTTAATTTTTCTATTTGTGCCTTATTTTGTATTAAATAGGTATTTTTTAGTATGCCAATTTAAATCACTTGTTTCTTTTACTATATATATATATATATTTTTTTTTTTTTTGAGTTATTTTCTTGTTGCCATGGGCATCACAAGTCTCATTTTAACTTAAAACAATCTAGTTCAGATTCATTAATACCAACTTAATTTTGATAGTATACAGAAACTTTGCTCTAATAATGCTTCATTTCCTTCTGCTCCTTTGTGTTATTATTGTCATACACATTACATCTTTATACATTATAAGCTCATCAACACATAATTGTTGCTTCATGTAGTTGTCTTTTAAATAAGAGAAAGAAGTAGTTACAAACAAAAATATATTTTATGGTCTTTTATACTTATATATGTAGTTATCTTTACTGGTACACTTTATTTTATGTAGATCTGTGTTACTGTCTAGTATCCATTTCTTTTTGCCTGAAGGACTCTTTTCAATATTTCTTGTAGCGCTAGTGACAAAATATCTGTGGTTTTTAAAAAAAATCTACAGTGTTTTAATTTCCCCTGCATTTTTTTTTTTTTTTTTTTGCGGTACGTGGGCCTCTCTCTGTTGTGGTCTCTCCCGTTGAGGAGCACAGGCTCCGGATGCACAGGCTTAGTGGCCATGGCTCACGGGCCTAGCCACTCCGCGGCATGTAGAATCTTCCCGTACCGGGGCACGAACCCATGTCCCCTGCATCGGCAGGCAGACTGTCAACCACTGTGCCACCAGGGAAGCCCTCTCCTTCATTTTTGAATGATAGTTTGGTGTTTATAGAACTTTGGGTTGACATTCCTTTTCTTTCTGGGATGAATTCTCTAAATTTATATTCCTTATTGTATGTTGCCACTCAAGTCTCTGTTCACTTGGCTTAGTGATCAGTGGAAGTCACCCCACTCCCCCCCTTTTTTTTTTTTAATAAATTCTCCTTTAGTAAACTATCCTTTGCAAGACTTTGGTTAATTTTCAGAGCTCTGGAAAAGTTGATTTTGGTGGTTGTTTCCAGTGTTTGTGTTGCTTTTATAGAGGAGTAGATTATCAGAGGTCTTTACTTCACCACTCCAAAAATGCTTCCTTTTGCATTATTCCTTATTCACTTTTACCAAGGCTAATGGGAAAATGTACCCCCATGAGGATGCCTAGCCCTACTTGCCTAATATCATTTCCAGCAATGCTGTTGAAGTCTGTGTAGCTGACCATCAGATTGTCTTCTTGTGAGCAGAGAATTTTATTTTGAATTCATTTTTTGTATGACATTATTCAAGGGTACTTAACTGTATATCATTAATAACAACATTAGACCTGTTGGCTAAATCTTATTCCTTCCATCTGTTCTACTTCTCACTAATGTAATATGCCTTCCTCAACCCTCCTAGGTCATCTTACAGAGATAATAATAGAATCTAAATGTAGTCACTATTTATTACTTGTCAGCAATTTTATTAAGTGCTTTATTTGCATTATCTTATTTGATGTTCACAATTATCTTTATGTGGTCATTACTTTCTTAGCCCAATTTACAGCAGAGGAAACTGAAGTTGAAAAGATCAAGCAATTTGTCCAAGGTCATCCAGCTAAGTAGCAGAGCGGGTACTCAAACCCAGGAAGTCTCATTGTAGAGATCATATGCAACGACTGCATTGTGCTGATCTTTACCTCACAGAAGTGTCAGGAAATAAGAGGGTCTGGAATGTGGAGGCAGACATTTGATAGAGACATCTTTGGCACTATAAATCTATATTCTTTTTCACCTTTGCAGATCTTTCCTTTAGTACTGCTGTGAGAAATCTTTGGAGCTGCTTTGATAATTAATCTGACCGGTTATAGAGAGAAGTCATAGACATTCTGGACACATGGGCTCAAATATCGCATGAAATTAGTTTTGAGATTTAAATGTAAAGATGGAAGTAAGAGGAATTTGTTGACTTAGAATATTTCTATTGGGTAGAATAGTTATAATGATTTTTGGATAAAGAGAATTAAAATGCTAAGTATATGCCTTTTACTTAATGGATAATATGCTAGATGAATGAATGAGGAATGTTTTATAGGGAATTTACAGACAATATTTTAAATAATCAATTAAAAAAATCAAGGTAAGTATATTTTCTTGATTTTGTGACATAATGGTTATAAAAAAGCAGTTTGTTTTCCCTAAGAAAATTATTTTCTTAGTGATGCTAACTATACTCACAAATTTCTCAATTGGGAGTTATAGTGTTAAATGCAAGAATATTTAAATTTTTGAGGAAAAATGATACACTCTAGGAACCATATAAAATATTAATGAACAAATGATATTCTTTTCTTTCATTTCAAGGAAATAAAGCTAATTTATGTAGCTCAGAAAAACCATGAATTGAAACCTATTTGCCAAGCTCAAGGAAGTAAAAAACATTCATGCAAATTTCATTTCTAATTATATAATATGAATTATATATATTTAAACATACCAACAAACATATTTTCTTTATTAATGCGTGCATTGATGTCATATAGTGGTATTTAATATTTCAAAGAGTGGCATTCTGAATTGAATTCTTTTTCCTATTGATGTTCTTGTTTCTTCTTTCACTTGAAGGAAAAATCATGTTCATTTTATAGAGATTTCAAGGTCACTTTCAGTTTTCCCTGGATGAAGATATTAATAACATTTTCTTTAAGGCATCTGTTTTGGGTTGTCTAAGAAGCTTCTCAATAACTAATGGAAAAGGACCAAAGAATGAAAGAAATGTTCTGAAATATTTCTTCAGATTAGAGTCATTGGACACTCCACCTGTGGTAGCTAGTTTGTTGCTGGCAATCATACTCCTCTGCCTGGCCACTGTGCAGAGCAGAGGAAAGCAATCCTGTAGTCTGGCTGTGTGTTGGTACATCTGTTTGGAAGTCTGGTGGGTAAGCAATACACTCCAGCTCGTAAGCTTAGGCTCAATTTGCTTAGTTTGCTCTTAGTCATGTGTCCATAGTCAGTTGGCCTGGAAGTGGCTAGAAAAGTCTGTGAGATCTGCTGTTGACCTTAGAGCATGGGACAGTTTATAGCGTCCCTCCATAAAAGAGAGATAATAGAAATCTGGCTACTCAGAAGCCAACTTGCACAGCTGCCTCCCATCAGAATTGCAGTCAGATAATCCTACTGGAAGATTAGCTCTTAGAGACAGTTAGGCAGGTTATTGGATCAACATTTTCTGGCTTGCAGCCCTGCCAGGTGCTTCTAGCTTTGCCTCATTTAGCCAGATTTAACCCAGAGATTTTTTCCTTTGTGTGTTCTACCAGCAGTTGAACTCTGGGGACATGGACTTTGGAACAAGAAAGCTTACTTCTTCTGCATCCTGTCAATTGCAGGTGCTTCTGCTGTGCGTTTCAAGCCATAATCATCGGTATTCAGAGACATGGGTCCATAAGAGGGGAGGTTTTGTGTAATAGGAGTATCTGCTGCGGAGTTAGGCCAATCTGAATTTGAATCCTGGCTTCAACACCTACAAGCCTTGTGCCTAGCTTCCTGTTTTGTAAAGTTGGATAATAATATCTTTTTAATAGGTTTTAAAAAGGTTTAAGCCAGTTAATACATATAAAGGGTTTAACAGTATCTGGCAAATAAAAATCCAATTTGTTCTGGAAAGTTCTAACATGTTCTAATGACTTGACAAATGGTACTGTTTGGGATAACACATGACATTTTATCAAAGCCATTGATTAATCAGAATACTTCATTCTAGATGACATTAATTCCAATATAAATAAATTCCAGTTTCTGAAATTTTGCTTACAGTGTGCTTTGTTCAAATAATAACTGTCCTAGTCCATTTGGTCTGCTATATCAAAATATCACAGTCAGGGTAGCTCATACAGTTCTGGAGGCTGGGAGTCTGAGATCTGGGTGGCAGCATGGTCAAGTGAGGGCCCTTCTGGGTTGCAGACATCTTGTTGTATTCTCACATGGTAAAAGGGGCTGGAGAGCTCTGTGAGGTCTGTTTTATAAGAGCACGAACCCTGTTTATGAGGGCTCCATCCTCATGACCTAATCACTTCCCAAAGGCCCCACCTCCTAACACCATCGCATTGGGCATTAGGATTCTACCACGTGAGTTTTGGGGGGAACAAAGATTCAGATCATGGCCATAACCATTTAGTATATTTGTAATATATCTCCAGCTTAGGTGTTAGGAGGCATACAAAAGAAGCAGAGACATGCTGTACTAGAAGAGGTTGTAATCCCTTTTTAGCTTTGTATGAAAAGCTAGTTAGCTTACTTCTAGCATTCTTTTGGTCTTGGAATTTGGAGCAGTATTTTTATATTACACTGGACTTAAGGCATTATACTTCTCCTGGAGTTTCAATCATATGTAAAACTTCCACTGAAGGTTTACTAGTCATTTTATATACATGCCTAAAAATATGGGGCTATCACCGTGGTTTATTCTTCAGTGAAGAGCACCAGAGTACCTTCTGAGATATCAAAATATTTCCTGTTTCTAATATGATATACTGGATAGTTATAATCTCTTAATTTCCCTTCCTCTTGTATTTCTAAAGCCATAGCAGGTTGTTTCTCTGCTGGGTAGGTTGGATGATGGAATATGACCAGACACTGAATTTTTAAAACATTGGCTAGTGCGTGGTACTAGAAAGAAGAGGGAGTAACATTTTCAGATATATCTCTTGTTCTGAGAAAGTACTCAATTTTTATAAATCCTGACTTTCAGTTTTTTTGTTTTGTTATGACAACAGTTTAGGAGGAAGGTGCTATGGTCTAAATGTTTGTGTCTTCCCCCCACCCCGAATTTATACATTGAAATCCTAATGCCCATTGTGATGATGTTAGGAGATGGACCTTTTTTTTAATTGAAGTATAGTTGATTTACAATGCTGCGTTAATTACTGCCGTACAGCAAAGTGATTCCATTATACATATATGTACATTCTTTTTTAAAAATATTCTTTTCTGTTATGGTTTAACATAGGATATTGAATATAGTTTTCTGTGCTATACAGTAGGACCTTGTTGTTTATCCATTCTATATATAATAAAGTTTATATCTGCTAACCCCAACCTCAGGAGGACCTCAGGAGGTTATGAACTGGGTTAGTGTTCTTGAAAAAGAGAACCCACAGAGCTCCCTGGCCCCTTCCGCTATGTGAGGGCACAGAGAGAAGACAGTAGTTTATCACCCAGAAGAGGGCTTTCACCAGAACTTGACCACACAGGCATCCTGATATTGGACTCCCATCCTCCAGAATTGTAAGAAATAAATTTCTGTTGTTTATAAGTTACCCAGTCTGTGGTATTTTGTTATAGCACCTCAAGTGGACTAATAGCCAGGTTTTTCAGTAACGAATGAACCAGGGGAACCCAATGATGGCTGGGTTTCCTAAATTAATGGGATACGTGAAGCAGTGTCAGAAAATGTCAGAGTTTTAGAGAGGTTATTAATTGACAATGAGATTTTCTAGCCTGGTTTGAGTTTTGCCATCTAGAAATTCCATGTACAAATGCTCCACACTGTTTTGTGCTGTATAGACTGGTCTTGGAACAGGCAAGGTCTGCAATTATCCATATGACTCTAAACCTCAAACACCAAATTGAGCAAATTATTGAATTGTCTATAGTATGCATACAGCTAAAAATTCTTTTTTTTTTTATAAATTTATTTATTTTTGGCTGTGTTGGATCTTCATTGCTGTGCGAGGGCTTTCTCTAGTTGTGACAAGCAGGGGCTACTCTTTCGTTGCGGTGCACAGGCTTCTTATTGCGTGGCTTCTCTTGTTGCGGAGCTCGGGCTGTAGGCGCGCGGGCTTCAGTAGTTGTGGCATGCAGGCCCCCCAGTAGTTGTGGCTCGTGGGCTCTAGAGCGCAGGCTCATTAGTTGTGGCGCACGGGCTTAGTTGCTCCGCGGGATGTGGGATCTTCCCAGATGGGGGCTCGGACCCGTGTCCCCTGCATTGGCAGGTGGATTCTTAACCACTGTGCCACCAGGGAAGCCCAAATTATTTTCTTGAAATGCCTAGATAATAACAATAGTAATTATCTGTGTTAATTTGAAGCTTCCAATTTTTCAAAGTGTTCCCCACCTGCCTTATCTTATTTATAAATTAGCTTCATTTGATGATGGAAAAAACATGAGAAATTGGGATACAAAGAGGTTAAATGACTTGCTTTAGGCTGCATAGCACATCAATGGAGAAGGACTCAAACCTATCTATTGATATTTTGGCTGCAGATCCAGCTTTCTTTGCACTATATAACCCAGCCCAATAAGGTCTAATAGCCATGCCACTCTCTGTGAGTTAATCTCCATTTAGAACATGATTGATTAACACATGCCTTTGTAGTAGACTTCTAAAACTTGAACTATTCTCTTGATCAGTCTTCTGATTGGCTGATGCAAAATTCACAATGGAGTTAGCTTGCCTGCCATGTGGAACATAACGGTGACAAATCACTTTCTACGTTGCTAGGCTTTTTACAGTATACTTAAACTTCATTGGCTATAGATCTGTCTTTGAGAAAAGGGAATGTGAACAATACAATGCAAAACACAAAACATCTGTTAGATTTTCTTATCCCTAAACAAGTGTTGTTTTGCAAGCACTTTAAGATAAAAAAAAAATCCTAGTAACAAGTTATGGAAGCTAGAAAACTAACAATTACATGAGTTAGCTTCAAAGCATTGGTTGTTTTTGTATACTTAAGCTTCTAGATGACCCTTGCATAAAGTATATCCCAACTTGATCTAACTTGACTGTGGCTTTTAATACCATGTACAAAGAAAAGTTAAGGCTAAAAATGAATGATTGTAACTTACAAATGGTATAATGGGGAAACACACAGAGCCAACATACTGAAGTGTTTTCTATTATTTATACTAAACAGTTATAGAAATTATATAGATGTAGGATATAATGACTCTAAATTACATACTTTCTATAATAGTCTTATTCAGTAACCTTTATCCTCCACTATGAATAGATCCTTTTCCAGAAGTGGGATGGGAATAGGAAAAAACCCAAAAAGTTAAGATGGCCCTCAATTAGATGGTACTGGGTATAGCTGACTATCCCCCTTATTTTGAAGAGATATGCATTCTTTTTCTTCCGTACTAATAGAAGATGTTTGTGTGTCTTACTTTCTCTTAGCCATCTTTCATCATTCTTGATAATGTGGCTTGTATTTTAAGTAATTGAATACCAGATTCTTTTTCCCTCAATTAATTCCTTTTTATCGATGGATTATTACCAAACTGGTAGGATGCTTGGAGACAACTGGGATGTGGTAAGCAGCTATAATTCCCTATAAAATAGACAATAAGCACTTTATTATAATGCTTGAATACTGTTTGACATTGCAGTTGTGAAAGAACATTTACGAACATGCAAGAAGAGAATAAAAATATTTTTAGCTCTTTGCATCCCTTTTGGAAATATACAGATTTTCATATTCTTTGTATGAGGGAATTTGTAAATACTTATTCTAAAGTAACTCTTGAGATAAGTAAAAAGTACATGTTCGAATTTTCAGGCCTCCCTTATCGAAGAAGATGGAGGGAGAGCTGTTGACCAGTTTAAGCACAAGTTTTTGCTTTCTTTTATTCTAATCGTGAATTTATACTGTTCATAAATAACTTAAATCAGCAGAGTTATCTGTATGTTTTTGGCTAAATATTTAAGACATAGAGTGAATTGTAGAGTTAGCAATTATCTAGTAAATTTGGGCTTTGTAGACAACCAGAATCGTTGTAGGCCTACGTCAAAAACAAAACCAAAAACACTCAGCCATTTAAATAAGCAAAAAAATACACACTTGATTTAGCCTTAACTAACTTAAAATTCTAGAGTTCTTTTACCTGATTTCCTCAGTTCTCTTTGTGGAATCAAAATAAGCCTCTTCCTATTTACATTAAAGACTATCCTTAAAAATGAAGATGGAAGTAAAAAGATATTTAAAATATTTTTCATATTCAGAAAGGGAAGTTTAAAGACAAAATAAAAAACATTCTTGGCTCGTAATAGTTTTGTAAGAGTACCATGGGTATGTTTTCACTCAGCCAATATGATCATCAAAAAAGCCTGGGTTTTAATGAGATAGGTATCTCAGAGATCAAATGATTGACAGAAGCACTCTCTTTTCCTTATGTGTCAGCCTTCAAAATCCAAGTGGTTCCTGTACTTTAAAAAGGTACAAACATTGCATGAAAACTGCTTTTCCTGTCCATTGTGTCATGTCAAGTTGTAGGTCAAGGCATTATTTATGCCATTAGTTATACTGCCTGGAAAATGTTTAGGCTCTATAAAAAATGTAAAATAATCTAAAGGTCGTAGTTATCATTGGCATTAATAAAGATTGGTAATTTAGCATTTCTTTTTTTTTTTTTTTTTTCGGTACGCGGGCCTCTCACTGTTGTGGCCTCTCCTGTTGTGGAGCACAGGCCCCGGACGCGCAGGCTCAGCGGCCATGACTCACGGGCCCAGCTGCTCCGCGGCATGTGGGATGTGGGATCTTCCCGGACCGGGGCACGAACCCGTGTCCCCTGCATCGGCAGACGGACTCTCAACCACAGCACCACCAGGGAAGCCCAATAATTTAGCATTTCTTATCAGTATTATTTAATCTAATTTCTCAGAAAACTGAGAGATAAGTGACAGAGGAAAGAGTTGTCATTGTGAGTGGACTATAACAAGATCATAGTAATAGAAAGGTCTAACGAACACTTAGGAGGAAGAGGAGTAGTGCCATCACTGCTCTGAAGATAATTATCATTCTGTGCTAAAAACTCTTCTAGAGGGATTTTTTTTTTTTTTTTTTTTTTTGGTGCTTGTTTCTGGGTCTGTGAAATAGCAATAAGAGAGAGCTTAGTTTTGATCAGCTCTGCCAGCTGTGCGATCATGGACAATATATCACTGAAGCTCTCTTGGTTTTGATATTTTCACCTATAAAATTTTGAGATCTGGATTGGGACTCTACAGCCCTTTCCAGCTTGAAAGTTCTAGGATTCTAGAAAAAAATAAAAAAGAAGAGAAAAGCACATAGGGATTATAATCAGTTTTTAAGCAACTCTTCAAAACTCCTCTCCTGAAATAACCTTTTTGGAAGTAGTGGTCTTTAGGTTTTCAAGGTCCTATCAATAAATATATGTGTAAGGAGGAGGGAACATCTATTGAGCACTAGGAAATGTTAGATGTCACTTTCTCCTGGAAGTTTTTCCTAAACACCCACACTCCTGCACACCTTTTAAAATGGATATTCATTCCCACCTCTATGTTCCATCTGCATCTTCCACATGCTTCTATTATTATCACATTGTACTTACTTAAGTGCCTGTTATCTCTACCAGACTGTTAGTTCCTTGCGTGTAGAACTGGGTTTTAGTGTCTTACTCATCTTTTAATCACAATTTCTCACACAGACCCTGGCATATTAAAGGCACTTAATAATAAATATCTTTGGAATAAATATTCACTGTTTTACACATGCTGTCTCGCTCAACCTATGTAATATAACCCTGTCTCAAAGAAACTGAGCTCAAAGTGGAAACATAAATGTCACCTGCTAATAAATGATAAAGCAGATCTCTCTGACTCCAAATGTGAGTTCTTTCTACATGATCAAGCTGCCTTCCATACAGAGTAATGAGAAGGCCAATAGGACTTATGTAAAGTCAGAATTTGGTTGATAGCTTGGAGGGGAAATCTGGCCCAATTCCACATTGTTGAACAATGTATATATTACTTTTGTCTTTCAGTATGGCTGATGTACCTGTTTTGCCTAAGAAAACAAGGTTGGCTTGGATGCTTATTTTGAATTTTTAAAGTTTGGGTACTATTGATCTTTGCGTTAAAAAAAAATCATTTCAGCCATAATTGGGATTGTTGAGATAAGTGGGAAAGCAGAATTCACTTGCCTCTCTTTTCAGTCTGGGATCCATGATAGGTTCCACACCCTCTATTCTCCTTTCACCTCCACTTCTTATTATTTCACAACCTGCTTTCTTATGTTCATAGGCTATCAGCATTCCTAGAGAAAGTCACAATATCCCTTTCCCTGACTCCACCACATGTCCTTGCTGGACCTCATTGCTGCTTTCATTTCCCGTTGGATTGATTCCCTGTTGCATTCCCTACAACACCTATTCCAAATCTTTTTACTTTTTCTATCCTCCTTATTCCACTTACAGCTTCCTTCATCCCTTTATCTTTAACTCCAACTATGTTGATAGATTTGAAATTATTATCTAATGGGAATTTGAGCTTTGCTATTCTCCACCTTAATCTTTCTATCACTTTTCCATTTTTTTTCTCTGCTTCACTCTCCTGCCTTCTCCCTCTTCTCTCCTGAAGAGTGATATTTCCCAAGGTGGTGTCTTCCATTGTCTTCTCTTGATTTGCTCTTTTGTGATCCTGTGTGTCCCATGACTTAAACTATCATCTCTATAGGCATGACTTTCAAATCTATATCTAGCTCTGATCTCTCAAGTCAATTCCATCCTTACCTTTAAAATTGCTATTTGGAAATATTCCGTTAGCTGTGTTATACTCACTTCAAACTCAGCATGTCATTATCCTGATCCTAAATCATCCTTTCCTCACCTTCTTATTTCTCATAATAAATGAGTGTTCTTTCTACTTTGTTGTGAGACTCTTCTCCTGGAGCATAGTTCTGATCATGTTGTTCCCATTGCTGATTCTGTATTTAACCTTCCTATGCCTCAGTTTCCCCATCTTAGTGTGTTATGAATGTTTGGCTTGTGGTGATTAAAGTATACACTCATATGAAATAGGCTGAACTTGGTGCCTGATACATGGTCTGCATTCCCTGTTGGGCTGTCCTTCCTTAAACTCCTCTGCTGGCTCTGTATTGTTTACAAAATAGAGCCAGTACTTCTAGCCTGACATGCAAACTTGCATCAAACTATCCCCTGAAAATGCTTCACTTTTTCTTACTTTTGCTTATATATTTTTTCTCTTCATTTGAAAGTTGGCCCTTTTTTATACCAGTTGAAATCCTAACCCAGTATAGGTACTTTCTCTTCTATGAAAGGCTCCCTAATGCTTACATTTAGTTATGAATTCCTCTTTTCATTCTCAGCCCTTTCTCCACAACTTACAAATTCTGTCTTGAATTATAAGTATAGGTAAAGGTGACATTTTCCTGTTAGAATTTTACATTCATTCTGAGGGCTAGCCTTATTCTTAACTATTTTTATAAAGCTAACAGTGCTAATAGAGGGCCTTCTCCATAATAGACTCTCAAAATATTTTTTGAATAACTTTGACTAGATCATCAGTGTGTTTTGTTTGTACTTTCAGATTCCCAAATGCTTCAGTGGGAAGAACTGATTGTGAAATATGATAGAGTTATGGGTCATGACATTGCACAAATATGCTAAAACTACATTTGATTAGATCATGCAATAGTCTGAAAGAGAAATCATATATGGTTTGTTCACTTTATGTGGTATTAAGAGGGGACCAGGCCTAGACTAAACATTTTCATAATCTTTCATTGACCTTCCTGGAGATAGACTGCTCAGTCTTTGCCATCTCTAATTATTGTAATTTTGTACTTAGAACACATGTGTTATATGGAAATCTCCCTTGCCTGTACTACTTCCCCATGCCCTGCTGGAAAGCACTGTAGGTATTTGTTGAGGTTCCACTTTGTAAAGGCTGCAGTTAAACTCAAAGCCATTTTGAAGAGAATTCATGGGTCTACCCAGTCAAAGTAAAGGGGGAATTAAAGCAATTAAAATATCTTACTCATGAAAACAAATCTTAACAACCAATAAAACGCATAATATAACACCATCATTACTGAGGACCAGAAGAGGAGGGTGTGGGGGTAGGGATGTGAAACATATGTAGAGATGAAGAAAAACGTTCTACCAGAAGAACTCTCTACTCTGTTTATTGTTTCTCACCTCTTAATCTGCCCTTCCCTGAGTATATCTGGCCTATGATTCCTAGAGCCCTTTTAAAAAATTGGGATATTAGTGGTTAGGATGAAACTTTGGTATAGTGGAAAGAATGTTGGCTTTGGCATCTGAGAAACTAGGTACAAGTTCTGGTTCTGATGTTACTATGTGACCATAGACTCTAGTCATTTCACATCTCTGGTGCCTTAGTTTCTGTCTGTAAGGTGAAGTTATTGATACTTCCCACCTGTAGTTGTTATGATGATTGAGAATAATATTGTGAAACACTTCCAAATTATAAAGTGTTTCCTAAGTAATCACTCAGTGAAGGAGTTATGTTGACTCACTCCTGAAACCAGAAGAAGGTTTGAAGCTTTTAATTTTTTTTCACATTTTTATTGGAGTATAAATGCTTTACAATGTTATGTTAGTTTCTGCTGTACAACAAAGTGAATCAACTATATGTATACATATATCCCCGTATCCCCTCCCTCTTGAGCCTCCTTCCCACCCTTCCTACCCCATCCCTCTAGGTCGTCACAAAGCATCGAGTTGATCTCCTTGTGCTATGCAGCAGCTTCCCACTAGCCATCCATTTTACATTTGGTAGTGTATATATGTCAATGCTACCCTCTCACTTCATCCCACCTTCCCTTTCCCGCCCTGTGCCCTCAAGTCCATTCTCTACGTCTGCATCTTTATTCCTGCCCTGCCACAGGTTTCATCAGTACCGCTTTTTAAAATTCCATATATACATGCTAGCATACAGCATTTGTTTTTCTCTTTCTGACTTACTTCACTCTATATGACAGGTTCTAGGTCTATCTACCTCACTACAAATAACTCAATTTCATTCCTTTTCATGGCTGAATAATATTCTATTGTATATATGTGGCACATCTTCTTTATCCATTCACCTGTTGATGGACAATTAGGTTGCTTCCATGTCCTGACTATTGTAAATAGTGCTGCAGTGAACATTGGGGTACATGTATCTTTTTGAATTATGGTTTTCGCAGGGTATATGCCCAGGAGCGGGATTGCTGGGTCATATGGTAGTTCTATTTTTAATTTTTTAAGGAACCTCCATACTGTTTTCCATAGTGACTGTATCAGTCTACATTCCTACCAACAGTGCAGGAGGGTTTCCTTTTCTCCACACCCTCTCCAGCATTTATTGTTTGTAGATTTTTTGATGATGGCCCTTCTGACCAGTGTAAGGTTGATCAAACCTCATTGTGGTTTTGATTTGCATTTCTCTAATGATTAGTGATGCTCAACATCTTTTCATGTATTTGTTGCCCATCTGTATGTCTTCTTTGGAGAAATGTCTATTTAGGTCTTCAGCCCATTTTTGGATTGGGTTGTTTGTTTCTGTGATATTGAGCTGCATGAGCTACTTGTATATTTTGGAGATTAATCCTTTGTCAGTTGCTTCATTTGCAAATATTTTCTCCCATTCTGAGGGCTGTCTTTTCGTCTTGTGTGTAGTTTCCTTTGCTTTGCAAAAGGTTTTAAGTTTCATTAGGTCCCATTTGTTTATTTTTGTTTTTATTTCCCTTACTCTAGGAGGTGGATCAAAAAAGATCTTGCTGTGATTTATGTCAAAGTGTGTTCTTCCTATATTTTCCTCTAAGAATTTTATAGTGTCTGGTCTTACATTTAGGTCCCTAATCCATTTTGAGTTTACTTTTGTGTATGGTGTTAGAGAGTGTTCTAATTTCATTCTTTTACATGTAGCTGTCCATTTTTCCCAGCACCACTTATTGAAGAGACTGTCTTTTCTCCATTATATCTCGTTGCCTCCTCTGTCATAGATTAGGTGACCATAGGTGCATGGGTTTATCTCTGGGCTTTCTATCCTGTTCCATTGATCTATATTTCTGTTTTTGTGCCAGTACTATATTGTTTTGATTACTGTAGCTTTGTAGTATAGTATGAAGTCAGGGAGTCTGATTCCTCCAGCTCTGTTTCTTTCCCTAAGACTGCTTTGGCTATTCGGGGTCTTTTGTGTCTCATACAAATGTTAAGATTTTTTATTCTAGGGCTTCGCTGGTGGTGCAGTGGTTGAGAGTCCACCTGCCAATACAGGGGACATGGGTTCGTGCCCCGGTCCGGGAAGATCCCACATGCCACTGAGCGGCTGGGCCCGTGAGCCGTGGCTGCTGAGCCTGCGCATCCGGAGCCTGTGCTCCACAATAGGAGAGGCCACAACAGTGAGAGACCCGTGTACCGAAAAAAAAAAAAAAAAAAAAAAAAAGATTTTTTTGTTCTAGTTCCGTAAAAACTGCCATTGGTAATTTGATAGGGATTGCACTGAATCTGTAGATTGCTTTGGGTAGTATAGTCATTTTCACAGTGTTGATTCTTTCAACCCAAGAACATGGTATATCTCTATATCTGTTTGTATCATCTTTAATTTCTTTCATCAGTGTCTTATAGTTTTCTGCATACAGGTCTTTTGTTTCCCTAGGTAGGTTTATTCCTAGGTATTTTATTCTTTTTGTTGCAATGGTAAATGGGAGTGTTTCCTTAATTTCTCTTTCAGATTTTTCATCATTCGTGTATAGGAATGCAAGAGATTTCTGTGCATTAATTTGGTATCCTGCAACTTTACCAAATTCATTGATTAGCTCTAGTAGTTTTCTGGTGGCATCTTTAGGATTCTCTATGTATAGTATCATGTCATCTGCAGACAGTGACAGTTTTACTTCTTCTTTTCAGATTTGGATTCCTTTTATTTCGTTTTCTTCTCTGATTTCCATGGCTAGGACTTCCAAAACTATGTTGAATAATAGTGGTGAGAGTGGACACCTTGTCTTTTCCTGATCTTAGAGAAAATGCTTTCAGTTTTTCACCTTTGAGAATGAGGTTTTCTGTGGATTGGTTGTATATGGCCTTTTTTACGTTGAGGTAGGTTCCCTCTTTGCCCACTTTCTGGAGAGTTTTTATCATAAATCGGTGTTGAATTTTATCAAAAGCTTATTCTGCATCTATTGAGATGATCATATGGTTTTTCTTCTTCAAACTGTTAATATGGTGTATCACAATGATTGATTTGCATATATTGAAGAATGCTTCCATTCCTAGGATAAACTCCACTTGATCATGGTGTATGATCCTTTTAATGTGTTGTTGGATTCTGTTTGCTAGTATTCTGTTAAGGATTTTTGCATCTATATTTAGCAGTGATATTGGTCTGCAATTTTCTTTTTTTGTAGTATCTTTGTGTGGTTTTGGTATCAGGGTGAGGGTGGCCTCATAGAATGAGTTTGGGAGTTTTCCTTCCTCTGCAATTTTTTGGAAGAGTTTGAGAAGGATGGGTGTTAGCTCTTCTCTAAATGTTTGATAGAATTCACCTGTGAAGCCATCTGGTCCTTGACTTTTGTTTGTCAGAAGATTTTTAATCACAATTTCAATTTCATTACTTGAGATTGGTCTGTTCATATTTTGTATTTCTTCCTGGTTCAGTCTAGGAAGGTTATATGTTTCTAAGAATTTGTCCATTTCTTCCAGGTTGTCCATTTTATTGGCATAGTGTTGCTTGTAGTAGTCTCTTAGGATGCTTTGTATTATTGCAGTGTCTGTTGTAACTTCTTTTTCATTTCTAATTTTATTGATTTGAGTTCTCTCCCTCTTTTTCTTGATGAGTCTGGCTAATGGTTTATCAATTTTGTTTATCTTCTCAAAGAACCAGCTTTTAGTTTTATTGATCTTTGCTACTGTTTTCTTTGTTTCTATTTCATTTATTTCTGCTCTAATCTTTATGATTTCTTTCCTTCTGGTAACTTTGGGTTTTGTGTATTCTTCTTTCTCTAGTTCCTTTAGGTGTAAGGTTAGATTGTTTATTTGAGATATTTCTTGTTTCTTGAGGTAGGCTTGTATTTCTTTAAACTTCCCTCTTAGAACTGCTTTTGCTTCATCCAGTATGTTTTGGATGTGTTTTCATTGTCATTTGTTTCCAGGTATTTTTTGATTTCCTCTTTGATTTCTTCAGTGCTCTCTTGGTTATTTAGTAACATACTGTTTAGCCTCCATGTGTTTGTGTCTTTTACGTGTTTTTTCCTGTAACTGATTTCTAATGTCATAGCGTTGTGGTCAGAAAAGATGCTTGATATAAGAAAATAAATGAACTTGTTTCACAGAAGATTTTTCTGAAAGAATGCTAAAATATGCTGTCTATACAAGCATTCAAAAAGTAATGAATTAATAATAATGGTTAATATACAATGTGTCAGACACTGTGGTAAGCATTTTAGATGAATTATCCCATTTAAGTATCACATGTCTATGAGACATGTGATAGGTAATATATCATTCCAATTTAAAGAGAAAGAAATTGAAGCTCAGAGAAATTAAGGTGGTCAAGGTTACACAGTTTATAAATGGTAGAGCAGGATAGAAATTAGGTATATTTGCTTACAAACCTCTGCATTCTACTTACCTTCCAACTAGCATTTATTTATATTCCCAATTAGCATTTATTGTGTATGTGCTACGTGGTATAATGGAGGTTATAGCTTTTAATCATGGCAACATTTTTTTTGTGTGTGGTGGATATTATAATTCCTAATTTTCCAATGTGAATTCTGAGGCTTAGAGAGGTTTGCCTAGAGGTTTTGCTTTGGGAGATAAGATCATAAGCAAGAGTTCCAGGCTTTTGAGTGAAAGCAGTAATGGGAAGAACCACCATACTTATAACTAATGTACCTTTTTTTTTTTTTTTAAATATTTGCAGTCCAGATGTAGTTACAAAAAAAAAAAAAAACAAAAAACAGTGCAGTTACCACAAATAGAAGGAGGAGGGGGGTCTTTGGATTAAGTGGTGGTAAATATCATACACTTTTATTCAGTGTGAAGCATAGAGGCTTCCACATGGGAATGCTTCCAACACTAATATATCACATGTGCCTCTGAAGCCAGTTCTTTCTCAACACTGAGCAGCTTCTTATTTGGACAGTGCTGGCACTAGACATGATGACAGGAATGACTCTTGGCCACACCTTTTTCAGGGGAATAAGATGGCAAAAAAAAGTGTGTATTTAAAATAGAGATTTGGCAAATGGACTATCCAGTTCTTGACATCCCTGCAAATTTGCCCTCATTAAAAATAAAAGTTGAGACATACAGCTTTCCCCTTCGTTTCTCCTAGGATAATCTCTGAATTCCCATGTTGAATAGAAAATGCCAAAATATCAACATCCCTATGAATCACTCCCCTAACCCAATAAACTCTGAAATTCAACCTCAGAATTCTATAGTTACAGGCCCACTGCAAGTGTATTTTAACACGTGACAGTATCCATGCACACTAATGCATGTTCTTCCTCTCCAGAGGTCGTAAATAATCCTATACAATATATGTAACTTTTTTTTTTTTTTTTGGTAACTGCATAAGTAGACAAAAAGCTTTCGGAAAAAAGTATCTGCTTTCTTTCCCCTTCATGAACTCTTTAGTCTGATTATTGAACCCAAGATAAGCAAAACCCAAGCGTGTTTGCTCTTAATTAAAGCTCTTTTCATAGTGTACCCAGAGGCACCACTTAAGAGTGTGCAAACCAGATGAGGTGAATAGTAAGCACTCTGGTTTACTCCCCGAAAGATTATCTATGCATTTTTGTTTTGAGAAATTGATGTTAGGAACTTAGACAAGAATCCTTAACACATAGGAGAAAAGTAAGTAGGTATTTGTGTTTCCATAGCAAAGGCTTTACAAAGAAACTGCCATATGGATTGCGAGTGAGGAAAGGAATAGGAGAGTGTTCTCACCTACAAAGAGGTAAAGGTATGACTCTTGTCCCTGAATTTCCTTAGTACTCTCTCAGTTCTCCTGATTTTCTTGTAATCAAAACACATGGCTTATGTTCCCAAGTAGATTACAAGTTCCTGGTCATATGTTAGTAGTATGAATAAATGAAAATAAAAAGTTGATAGTAGTCATTCCAGAAAACAGGACACCTCAACAGGATCTCATAAAACTCAAAAGCTTCATTTTGCTTTTTAGATATAGGAACAAATGGAGGGGGAAAATCTGCTTGTCTAGAGTTAGTTTCAAGAAGAATCAGTACAACACAAATAAGCAAACCATCGAGCGTTAGAGCTCTAGATTCCATATCCTAGCCTACTCTCCTTCTATTTTTATAACCTATCTGTTTAACTTTGGGTTTTTAACCTTTCTGCTTCTTAGTTTTCTTATATATATTAATGCTATACAATGTTTAGGCATTGTGTAAAGCTCTTCATACATTATCCCTTTCAATCTTGACAATAATACCATAAAATAGATATTATTTCCTATTATATAGATGAAGAAACTGAGGTTCAGAGAGGCAAAAGCTTGTCCAACTTGATATAACTAGTAGAAGAGTTAGCATCAGACTCATGATATTCTGATACCAATGCTCAAGCGTTTAACCCCAAGTTGGTTGTAATGACATACTAAGATAATGGTTACATAGTAGGGGATTAACAAATGATTTATTAATTCAACTAATATTTATGAATGTTTCTACTGTTTGTCATGTACTGTTCTATGCATTTAGGCTATAGCAATTAATAATAAAGACAAAGTCCATGGACTTATGAAACTTACATTACTATGAGGAAAACAGATAATAAAAAATTAATATTCCAGGTAGTGATGACTGTTATGAAGAAAAAAGAAGGGATGACTCTTTCACAGTTTCTCTGATAAGGTGACATTTGAACAGACACTTGAATAAAATGAGGGAGCAGGGTATATAGAAATAAGTGGGAAGAATGTTTCAAGCAGAGAGAAAAGCTAGTGTAAAGTCTTGAAGTATTCAGGAACACTACAGAGTTCTGTCTGGCTAGAGTGGGGTGAGCTAGAAGAAAAATACTGGGAGATGAAATCAGAGAAATAGGGGCAACATTAGTAAGAACTTTGGACTTTATTCTGAATGAGATGGGAAGCTACTATAGGATTTTTAAACAAAGGAGTGACACTATCTGGTATAAATTTTAAAATAAGGGATACTCTGGCTGCTTATTAGATTGTAGGGTTAATTATTAAACTGAAGTCAGACTGAAAGTGGAGTTAATAGGACTTGCTTATGTATTAGATGTGTCTGAGAGTGGTGTGAGAGGGTGTCACAGGAGCTTTTGACCTGAGCAGCTTAAAAAATGGAATTGCTATGTACAGAGTTAAGGAAGGGTGGAGGCAGGGGTTAGAAATTGGAAAACAGAAGTCCAGGTTGCGAATTGTTATATATGAGATATCTCCTAGGCAGCCAAATGGAGATGTCCAGTGGTCAATTGGTTATACCAATCTGGAATTCAAGGGAGAGGTTGGAGTTAGAGATATACATTTACAAGCTATTAGTCTCTACATGTTATTTAAAGTATGGACTTGGATAAGATCACTAGAGAGGGGGGTTAGCTAAAGGACACAGAGATCTGAGGCCCAGGGCACTCTTACAATTCTAGAAGATGAGTCAGAACCGGTAGAGAAGATTGAAAGGGAGACCTGAGAGAACTGAGAGAGTAGAAGGAAAACCAAGAGAGTGCTGTTATGGTTGCCAAGTGAAGAAAACGTTTCAAAAAGGAAAAAATGGTCAACTGTGTTAAATGCTGTTTAAAGGACAAATAAGATGAGCACTGGATTTGATAATGAGGAGGTCCTTGGTGATCTTGACAAAAGTAGTTTTCAAAGAGGTGTTAGGAAGAAAAAAAGCTCTTTAGTGTGGTTTCAAGAGAGAATGGGAGGAGAGAGAGTATGGACAATGAGTATAAACATGATTTTGAAGATTTTTGTTCTCATGGGCAGCATAAAAATTGAGTTATAGTTAAGAGGGAAATGTAGTGCACAGGAGAGTTGTTTTTTAAAATGAAGTATATATAGCAGATTTGATGTTGATGTTATCATTCCTGTTGAGGGAACAATAGATGATCAGGAAAGAGAGGGAATAGTTATTATAGCTATTTTACTAATTTATCATCATTGCTACTAATTATTACCACTACTGTACAATGAGAACTGATATTTAAAATTCATATCCAAAAGCTTTACAAATGTTTCAGTTATACTAATAACCATATCTATTGAGTGTTTACTGTATGACTGGGACTATTTCAGACACTTCCAATTGTCATTTCCTTATTTATTCCTCTCAATGCCACTATTATCACCCCCATTTAACATGTGAGAACACATCAGTTTAGCAAAGTTAAGAATTTCCTCAAGGTCACACAGCTGGAGTTCAAACACAAAGCCAGGTTTGATTGCTCTCAGAGTAGGTTGTTAATCTCTTCTAAAATGCCTCTGGTCAACTGCTAACTATGCTTTACTCAGGAAGAATACTAGATTCTTTGTGGAGATTTCAGCAAATAACTTACTGATTATTCTAAACCAGAAATTTTATATTTAGTGAAGGTATGGTCTTTACGAAGATTTTCCACTCTATAAAGTTTACTTTTCACTTAAACATAACTATAAATCTGAAATCTCTGTGAATACTTCTGGACATTATGTAAATGAAAGGGTCATTTTAGGACAGCAAGACAAATGGTCACCTATTCTTATTGGTGTCTTTAAGAGCAGTGTGTGGGGGACTATTAAAAGATCTCTTAACAAGTTTTGTGGCCTTGGGCAGAATACTTAATATTTATTAGTCCCAGCTTTCTTATCAGCAAAATGGAGATAAAAGGTATACTTTGCAGGTTTATGGCAAAAATTGTATACACATGTGGGATAATGTATGTAAATTGCTTAGCACAGTGCCTGGCACAGAGTAAGTAAGCACTTAATAATGCTCACTATTGTTTTTCTTCTCTCAGTAGCTTCAGTTCTTTTCCAACTGAATTCCAGGGAGCTTTGTGAAACTTACAGGGCCAAGGGAATTGCTTAAATGGAAGAAAATATTTGGGGGATTGAACACAAAACTATATTTAGAATGAATGCTGAGTTCTAAAGAGACTATCTCACGCTCCATTTCTACTCAACTCAGTTTCAGCTGGGCACCACATGAAGCACGTCCTTCTCGTTTGTTACAGGGGTAACTCACCTAGACAGCTGGTTCAGTTTATCTTATGAAATCAACATCTTCATGAAGCAAACATTGTGAATTGTGTTATGTTTTCAATGACCTAATCCCAGTGCTTTTTAAACTTCCTGTAGCAGTAGAATCCCTTCTTGTGAATAAAGTTGTGACACAGAATTGCAAAATATGAAATAGATAAAGGCAAACTGCTGTGCTTAAAGTTAGGCTAGGAGTGGGGGCCCAACTCAGCTTCCTCTTCATCAGTTTCCCCTCCTACCTCAAATGGTCCCTATGGCACAGCAATGGAACTTTAGGATTCTGTTAGATCTAGTTTGAAAATCACTGGCCTAAACTATCTGGGTATGAAGGTAATCAATGAATATATCTTTGAGTAGTATATATCAATCAAAAACTATATTCCTGGCACTGTGCTGAGTAGTAATAAGGAGAATATGGTGAATAAATCAGGCCCAGCCTCAAATTATGTAGGCTTTAACTATAGGGAAATTTATTGTACCAAATGACTACAAATCCAGAACCAGAATGGTTATGGAAGGCAGTATAATGGCTCCTCCGAAGTGACTACTGTTTCCCAAAACCTGTGAAATGTTATGTTATAATGCAAAGGGGGATTAAGTTTGCTAATCAGCTGACTTTATACAGGGAGATTATCCTGTGTTATTTGGGTGAGTCCACTGTAATCATAAGGGTCTTTAGAAGTGGAAGAAGGAAGCAGAAGAGGGTCCGAGTCAAAGAAGGAGACATGATGATGGAATAAAATTCAGAATGATTTAATGTGAGGACTTGATCTACCTTCACTGGTTTGAAGACAGAAGAAGGCTGTGAACCAAGGAATGTGGTTGGTCCCTAGAATCAGGCAAAGAAAAGGAAATGAATTCTTCCTTAGAGTTGCCAGACAAGAATACAGCCTTGCCGACACCTTGGTTTTACCATAGTGAAACCCATTTTGGACCCCAGTCCCCTAGAACTATAAGTAATAAAGTTGTTTTTGTTTAAGCCACCAAGTTTGTAGTGATTTGTTATAGCAAAAATAGAAAACGAATATAGTGGCCTTCAGGCTTTGTTAATTCAGCCACTCAAAAAGTCATCATGGCATAGAGCTAGACATATAGACCAAAAGAATGGAATTGAGATTCTAGAAGTAAACTCATATATTTATGGCCAGTTGATTTTTGACATGAGTACCAAGTCCATTCAATGGGGAAAGAATATTCTCTTCAATCGAGGTGCTGGGACGATTGGATTTCCATATGTAAAGAAATGAAGTTGGACCTGTACCTCACATTATATACAAAAATGGACTTAAATTGAGCCAACAACCTAAATATAAGAGCTAAAATCATAAAACTCTTAGAAGAAAACAAAGGGGTAATCTTCATGACCTTGGATTTGGCAGTAGATTCTTAGATATGACACCAAAAGCAACAAAAACAACAAAAAAATTAGTTAAAATGAACCTCATCAAAATTAAAAACTTTCATGTATCCGAGAACATTGTCAAGAAAGTGGAAAGATAACCTGCAAAATATTTGCAAGTAATATCTGTGATCAGAGTTTATATCCAGAATATATAAAGAATTCCTACAACTCAACAACAAAAAGATAAAAACTTAAAGAACTTGAACAGACATTTTTCCAAAGAAGAGATATGAATGGCCAACATGAAAATATGCTCTATATCATTTGGCATTAGAGAAATGCAAACCAAAAGTATGATGAGATACCGCTTCCCACCTACTAGGATGACTATAATAATACTTTTTAAAAATGAAAGTAACAAATATTGGCAAGGATTTGGAGAAATTGGAATCCTCATATGTTACTGGTAGGAAAGTAAAATGGTGTAGCCATTCTGGAAAACAACTCGGTAATTTCTCAAAAAGCTAGACATGACATGAAATTAACATATGAGCCACCAATTTCACTCCTAGGTATATAACCAAAAGAGTGGGAAGCAGACACTCAGATACTTGTATGTCAGTGCTCATTGCAGCATTATTCACAATAGTCAAAATATGTAAGTAATCTGTGTCCATAAACAGATGAATGGATAAGCAAATGTTGTATATACATACAATGGAATATTTATTTTTCAGCAATAAAAAATGCAATGAAATTCTGATAGAATGGAGTTCCGAAGTTTTTTTTTACAATAAACATTTATTAAGCTGTAATTTTCACAATATTCTAATTCTGTTCTGAAATCAATCTACAAATATCTCTACATAACACCAAAACCAGTGATTTAATAAATAGAGGAATGTATGTATCACTTTGCAAAAAATAAATAAATAAGCCTTATACATTTATATCTATTTATGTTATTTGTAGAGTGTTTCCCAAGGTGTTTGGAACTAAAGTGTACACACATCACACACACACACACACACACACCACTGTATTCAAATCAAATGGATTTATATAAAGTATCAAATTAAATGCTATACAAAATTTACAACCAGATACACAAAATATGAATTAAATCATGAATACACTGTTGATAATGGGTACTTCACAAACCTTGAACTTTGAAAACATTATGCTAGGTGAAATAAGCCAGACGCAAAAGGACAAATATTGTATGATTCTACTTATATGAAATATCTAGAAAATGAACTATATTTCAATAAAAAAGGAAATATTTAGAATAGGCAAATTTATAGAGACTGAAAGTAGATTAAAGGTGGCTAGGGGCTGGAGAGGAGGGAGAATGGGAACTACTGCTGAATGGTTACAAAGTTTCTGTTTGGGATGATGAAGAAGTTTTGGAAATAGAGAGTGATGATGCTGGTACAACATTGTGAATGTTATTAACGCCACCAAATTGTACAATTAAAAATGGTTATAATGGCAAATTTTGTGTTATATGATTTTACCACAATAAAAAAGTTCATCAAGGACCCAGGATCTTTCCTTCTTTTCTCTTTGCCGTATACAACATCAACTTTATCCTAAGGCTACTCCCTCGGACAACAAAAACTGTAACTGAGTTATGAGAGCACTAGAATCATGGGAGGGCAAGATGAATGATATTAACATGTGGATCACAGGGATGATGCAGCCAAAAATAGTGCTACTGAGAAAAGTAAGTGAAGTCATGGTGGATTTCAATCTCCAAAGACACAACATTTCAGCCTAGATCCATCTAGAAGGACAACAGGTCTACAGTAGAAGGAAAATTCAAGCCTTCCGGGGTCCCACCAGAGTAGTGCAAAACTGGTTATAATATGAATTGAGTAAATGTCAGTCAACATCTCTAGAAGGCTCCTAGTTTTTGGTGTGTTTTTTTAAACATCTTTATTGGAGTAAAATTGCTTTACAGTGGTGTGTTGTTTCTGCTTTATAACAAAGCGAATCAGTTATACCTAAACATATGTCCCCATATCTCTTCCCTCTTGCATCTCACTCCCTCCCACCTTCCCTATCCCACCCCTCTAGGTGGTCACAAAGCACCGAGCTGATCTCACTGTGCTATGCGGCTGCTTCCCACTAGCTATCTATTTTACGTTTGGTAGTGTATATATGTCCATGCCACTCTCTCACTTTGTCCCAGCTTACCCTTCCCCCTCCCCGTATCCTCAAGTCCATTCTCTAGTAGGTCTGTGTCTTTATTCCCGTCTTGCCCCTAGGTTCTTCATGACCATTTTTTGTTCTTAGATTCCATATATATGTGTTAGCATACGGTATCTGTTTTTCTCTTTCTGACTTACTTCACTCTGTTACGGCAGACTCTAGGTCCATCCACCTAATTACAAATAACTCAATTTCATTTCTTTTTATGGCTGAGTAATATTCCATTGTATATATGTGCCACATCTTCTTTATCCATTCATCTGTTGATGGACGCAGTGGTTGCTTCCATGTCCTGGCTATTGTAAATATAGCTGCAGTGAACAGTTTGGTACATGACTCTTTTTGAATTATGGTTTTCTCAGGGTATATGCCCAGTAGTGGGATTTCTGGGTCGTATGGTACTTCTATTTGTAGTTTTGCAAGGAACCTCCATACTGTTCTCCATAGTGGCTGTATCCATTTACATTCCCACCAACCGTGCAAGAGGGTTCACTTTTCTCCACACCCTCTCCGGCATTTATTGTTTGTAGATTTTTTGATGATGGCCATTCTGACCAGTGTGAGGTGATATCTCATTGTAGGTTTTTTTTTTTTTTTTTTTTGCGGTACGCGGGCCTCTCACTGTTGTGGCCTCTCCCGTTCTGGAGCACAGGCTCCGGATGCGCAGGCTCAGCGGCCATTGCTCACGGGCCCAGCCACTCCGTGGCATGTGGGATCTTCCTGGACCGGGGCACAAACCCATGTCCCCTGCATCGGCAGGTGGACTCTCAACCACTGCGCCACGAGGGAAGCCCTCATTGTAGTTTTGATTTGCATTTCTCTAATTATTAATGATGTTGAGCCTCCTTTCATGTGTTTGTTGGCAATCTGTGTATCTTCTTTGGAGAAATGTCAGTGTAGGTCTTCTGCCGAGTTTTGGATTGGGTTGTTTGTTTTTTTGACATTGAGCTGCATGACTGCTTGTAAATTTTGGAGATTAATCCTTTGTCAGTTGCTTCATTTGCAAATATTTTCTCCCATTCTGAGGACTGTCTTTTCGTCTTGTTTATGGTTTCCTTTGCTGTGCAAAAGCTTTTAAGTTTCATTAGGTCCCATTTGTTTATTCTTGTTTGTATTTCCATTTCTCTAGGAGGTGGGTCAAAAAGGATATTGCTGTGATTTATGTCATAGAGTGTTCTGCCTATGTTTTCTTCTAAGAGTTTTATAGTGTCTGGCCTTACATTTAGGTCTAAAATCCATTTTGAGTTTATTTTTGTGTATGGTGTTAGGGAGTGTTCTAATTTCATTCTTTTACATTTAGCTGTCCAGTTATCCCAGCACCACTTATTGAAGAGGCTGTCTTTTCTCCATTGTATATTCTTGCCTCCTTTATCAAAAATAAGGTGACCATATGTGCATGAGTTTATCTCTGGGCTTTCTATCCTGTTCCATTGATCTATATTTCTGTTTTTGTGCCAGTACCATACTGTCTTGATTACTGTAGCTTTGTCGTATAGTCTGAAGTCAGGGAGCCTGATTCCTTCAGCTCCGTTTTTCTTTCTCAAGATTGCTTTGGCTTTTCGGGGTCTTTTGTGTTTCCATACAAATTGTGAAAATTTTTGTTCTAGTTCTGTGAAAAATGCCAGTGGTAGTTTGATAGGGGTTGCATTGAATCTGTCAATTGCTTTGGGTAGTAGAGTCATTTTCACAATGTTGATTCTTCTAATCCAAGAACATGGTATATCTCTCCATCTATTTGTATCATCTTTAATTTCTTTCATCAGTGTCTTATAGTTTTCTGCATACAGGTCTTTTGTCTCCTTAGGTAGGTTTATTCCTAGATATTTTATTCTTTTTGTTGAAATGGTAAATGGGAGTGTTTTCTTAATTTAACTCTCAGATTTTTCATCATTCGTGTATAGGAATGCTAGAGATTTCTGTGCATTAATTTTGTATCCTGCTACTTTACCAAATTCATTGATAAGCTCTTGTAGATTTCTGGTAGCATCTTTAGGATTCTCTATGTATAGTATCATGTCATCTGCAAACAGTGACAGTTTTACTTCTCTTCTGATTTGGATTCCTTTTATTTCTTTTTCATCTTGGATTGCTGTGGCTAAAACTTTCAAAACTCTGTTGAGTAATAGTGGTGAGAGTGGGCAGCCATGTCTTGTTCCTGATCTTAGTGGAAATGGATTCAGTTTTTCACCATTGAGGACGATGTTGGCTGTGGGTTTGTCATATATGGCCTTTATTATGTTGAGGAAAGTTCCCTCGATGCCTACTTTCTGCAGGGTTTTTATCATAAATGGATGTTCAATTTTGTCGAAAGCTTTCTCTGCATCTATTGAGATGATCATACAGTTTTTCTCCTTCAGTTTGTTAATATGGTGTGTCACATTGATTGATTTATGTATATTGAAGAATCCTTGCATTCCTGGGATAAACCCCACTTGATCATGGTGTATGATCCTTTTAATGTGTTGTTGGATTCTGTTTGCTAGTATTTTGTTGAGGATTTTTGCATCTGTGTTCATGAGTGATATTGGCCTGTAGTTTTCTTTCTTTGTGACATCCTTGTCTGGTTTTGGTATCAGAGTGATGGTGGCCTTGTAGAATGAGTTTGGGAGTGTTTCTCCCTCTGCTATGTTTTGGAAGAGTTTGAGAAGGATAGGTGTTAGCTCTTCTCTAACTGTTTGATAGTGTTTGCCTGTGAAGTCATCTGGTCCTGGGCTTTTGTTTGTTGGAAGATTTTTAATCACGGTTTCAATTTCAGTGTTTGTGATTGGTCTGTTTATATTTTCTATTTCTTCCTGGTTCAGTCTTGGAAGGTTGTGCTTCTTCAAGAATTTGTCCATTTCTTCCAGGTTGTCCATTTGATTGGCATATATTTGCTTGTAGTAATCTCTCATGATCCTTTGTATTTCTGCCGTGGCAGTTGTTACTTCTCCTTTTTCAATTCTATTTCTATTGATTTGAGTCTTCTCCCTTTTTTTCTTGATGAGTCTGGCTAATGGTTTATCAATTTTGTTTATCTTCTTAAGGAACCAACTTTTACTTTTATTGATCTTTGCTATCATTTCTTACATTTCTTTTTCATTTATTTCTGATCTGATCTTTATGATTTCTTTCCTTCTGCTCACTTTGGTTTTTTTTTTTTTTTTTGCGGTACGCGGGCCTCTCACTGTTGTGGCCTTTCCCGTTGCAGAGCACAGGCTCCGGACGCGCAGGCCCAGCGGCCATGGCTCACGGGCCCAGCTGCTCTGTGGCATGTGGGATCCTCCCAGACCGGGGCACGAACCCACATCCCCTGCATCAGCAGGTGGACTCTCAACCACTGTGCCACCGGGGAAGCCCTGGGGTTTTTTTTTGTTGTTCTTCTTATTTATCTAATTGCTTTAGGTATAAGGTTAGGTTGTTTATTTTAGATGTTTCTTGTTTCTTAATGTAGGATTGTATTGCTATAAACTTCCCTGTTAGAACTGCTTCTGCTGCATCCCATAGGTTTTGGGTCATCTTGTGTTCACTGTCATTTGTTTCTAGGTATTTTTTGATTTCCTCTTTGATTTCTTCAGTGATCTCTTGGTTATTAAGTAGTGTATTGTTTAGCCTCCATGTGTTTGTATTTTTTACAGATTTTTTCGTGTAATTCATATCTAGTCTCATTGTATTGTGGTCGGAAAAGATACTTGATACGATTTCAGTTTTCTTAAATTTACCAAGGCTTGATTTGTGACCCAAGATATGATCTATCCTGGAGAATGCTCCATGAGCACTTGAGAAGAATGTGTATTCTGTTGTTTTTGGATGGAGTGCCCTATAAATATCAATTAAGTCCATCTTGTTTAATGTATCATTTAAAGCCTGTGTTTCCGTATTTATTTTCATTTTGGATGATTTGTCCATTGGTGTAAGTGGGGCGTTAAAGTCCCCTACTATGATTGTGTTACTGTCAATTTCCCCTTTTATCGCTGTTAGCATTTGCATTATGTATTGAGGTGCTCCTATGTTTGGTGCATAAATATCTACAATTGTTATATCTTCTTCCTGGATTGATCCCTTGATCATTATGTAGTGTCCTTCGTTGTCTCTTGTAATAGTCTTTGTTTTAAAGTCTATTTTGTCTGATATGAGAATTGCTACTCCAGCTTTCTTTTGGTTTCCATTTGTATGGAATATCTTTTTCCATCCCCTCACTTTCAGTCTGTATGTGTCCCTAGGTCTGAAGTGGGTCTCTTGTAGACAGCATATATATGGGTCTTGTTTTTGTATCCATTCAGCCAATCTATGTCTTTTGGTTGGAGCATTTAATCCATTTACATTTAAGGTAATTATTGATATGTATGTTCCTATTACCGTTTTCTTAATTGTTTTTCGTTTGTTATTGTAGGTCTTTTCATTCTCTTGTGTTTCCTGCCTAGAGAAGTTCCTTTAGCATTTGTTGTAAAGCTGGTTTGGTGGTGCTGAATTCTCTTAGCTTTTGCTTGTTTGTAAAGGTTTTAATTTCTCTGTCGAATCTGAATGAGATCCTTGCTGGGTAGAGTAATCTTGGTTGTTCCCTTTCATCACTTTAAATATGTCCTGCCACTCCCTTCTGGCTTGTAGAGTTTCTGCTGAAAGATCAGCTGTTAACATTATGGGGATTCCGTTGTGTGTTATTTTCCCTTGCTGCTCTTAATATTTTTTCTTTGTATTTAATTTTTGATTGTTTGATTAATATGTGTCTTGGCATGTTTTCCTTGGATTTATCCTGTATGGGACTCTCTGTGCTTCCTGGACTTTATTAACTATTTCCTGTCCCACAGTAGGGATGTTTTGCACTATAATCTCTTCAAATATTTTCTCAGTCCCTTTCTTTTTCTCTTCTTCTTCTGGGACCCTTATAATTCGAGTGTTGTTGTGTTTAATGTTGTTCCAGAAGTCTCTGAGACTTTCCTCAATTCTTTTCATTCTGTTTTCTTTATTCTGCTCTGCAGTAGATATTTCCACTATTTTATATTCCAGGTCACTTATCCGTTCTTTTTCCTCAGTTATTCTGCTATTGATCCCTTCTAGAGAATTTTTAATTTCATTTTTGTTTTGTTCATCACTATTTGTTTGCTCTTTAGTTCTTCTAGGTCCTTGTTAAATGTTTCTTGTATTTTCTCCATTCTATTTCCAGGATTTTGGATCATCTTTACTGTCGTTATTCTGATTCTTTTTCAGGTAGACCTAGTTTGTTAAAGGGTCCTGGAAAAGCTTATAGAGATTTTGCATCCTGGTCCTGAATTAGAAATGATTTTGGGTCCTATGGAAAAGAGTCATGGTTGTAAAGGGCCAGTTTAAAGGCAAAAACAGAACGAAATGTGGTATTTAGGGGAGAATAAGGTGAGAAGTTGTGGGTGAGGCAAGAGCTGTCGATTGTAAAGAGATTGGGTTGAGTTTAGAAAGAGTCTGCTGAGGGAGAAGAGAATTCAGCAACAGGACTAGCATTAGGGAAACAGTGATAAAACTGCCGTCCTACTGCCAACAGGTACCTTGAAGCAGAGGCCTGCTTTCTCAATCTTTCTGCCCTCCTGCAGTTCCTCTGGCATCATGGCTAAGACCAGAACATCCCACCAATGATAGCTGTTCTGAGATATGATTCAATATTTGTTGGGGAACACTCCAGGTAGGACCTGGGTTTCACAAATTTTTGTTCCCTAAAACTTAGCTCTATGGTCTTCACCAAAGCAGATAGTTGTTATTGTTATTGTTTTTAATGTTAATAAAGGTAAGGATATGATGACTCCTTTTGGTCTCACTATATGAGATTAAAAAATATATTTATTTATTTATTTATTTGGGTGCACCGGGTCTTAGTTGTGGCATGTGGGATCTTTAGTTGTGGTGTGCAAACTCTTAGTTGCAGTATGTGGGATCTAGTTCCCTGACCAGGGATTGAACCAGGGCCACCTGCATTGGGAGTGTGGAGTATTAGCCACTTGACCACCAGGGAAGTCCCTGAGGTTTTTAAGACAAGTAGTTAAGAAAGACAATAATATGTAAAAAGAAAAACACTTTTGTGAAGTTTGGTATTTTGGAGCCCATAAAATACACCATACTGTCAGCCTCATCACTTATCTGTGCCACATCAAATCTTTCCCTATATTGGGCTGAATTTTGGGCCTGGTAGAAAATTCACATTCATCACTAGTAGAAAGGGTAGTTAGGCTCAGAGGGGAGTAGATTAAAGGCGGAGACATGAGACTGCCACCAGATCCAGGGAATCATTCAGAAGGCTGATACCTAAGGGGCTGAGTCCCAGGAAAGATGGGGTTCCCAGAGAGTTGAGATAATTGTACTACCAGCCAAAGGCACAAGTGTACTCAAAGAACTTGGAATCAATAAGGTCTGAAATATAAACAAAAGCTTGGATTTTGCTTACTCTCTAGCCTCAAACTGACTTTTATAGCCTTTGTTTCTTGTTCTGTATGGTTTAATGGTCTGGCACTTTCCACTGTAAGCAAGGGATCTGATGGGCAGGGGTTGAGTGGATTCATTCAATGGTTCAGGCTCAGAGTTGTGATCATTAGAGGGCAGAATGGTATACCGTCAGATTGATGAGGGACTTTGGGATCTCTGGAATATATAATTCAGAAGTTTGATCTTCTAATGTGACTTGAGAGCTATGATAGTATCTGAATCTTAACCCTTTCAAGCAGGATATCTACTACCCATAAAGTAGCTTTGTGTGGATTAGAAAGAGGTGTCTGGTCCACTGAGTGAGGTAAGCCCCATGCTAGGGCACAAAGCCTGTTGAGCAGAGTTCAGTCTGGATTTCAGTCCCCAGTCATTGTTTTGGGTGGGCATCTTTGTGTAGTGAGCAACCTGCAGAATCATACAGGATAACTGCCCAGGATTTACAGACAGGACATGAAGTTGACCGTGATTCGCAGATTTTGACAAATCTCAGTGCATGGAAGTGTATCAAGTACATCAACAGAAAGTGTTTTGATTAGCTAATTAATGAAAACGGACCTAGGAATCCTTACTTTCTGACCAATTTTAGATGCAACATTACTGTGCCCTGAGGATCTTTGCTTTTTTTCCTCATATTATGTAAAATTGTTATTTTATTTCAACTTGTTCTTGTTGTATTTCAACTTGTTCAGCTTTCCATTTAAAAGAGGTATGCAAGAAGGTTTTGATTCCATTTTTAGCAAATGAACATGTTAATACTTGTTAAGAGGTTAGGTTTTGGTTTTTCTTATGCCTGGGACAGCCTTGATTTGGGAAAAGTGGAAAGACAAAGACAATTTAGGTGTGGGGGTGCGAGGAGAGGGTGAATTTATGGTCAGCTTGGAACAAATATTTATCTAGACTCAGTATTAGAATGAGTGGCCGGAGGACTTTGTGAAAAATAGAAATCTCCAAAAGAAGTGTTTGAACAGATGATAGCATGTAATGTTCAGTTTCAAATATCATTACTATTTCCTGCCACCATAGAAAGTTAAAGAAACTCTGTTTAGATGAGGAGTTATTATTACCTCTGCCTGGTGTTTTGTTTTTGTATTTTTTTTTCCTTTGCCTTCTTTAGTTATTTACTGCTGGTTCACTGATGCTATATATTAGATAGCCAGAACTTACTTTGTTACTGGAAGTCTGTACCCTTTGACCAACATCTCCCCATTTCCCCTAACCACCAACCCATGGCAACCCTGTCCTCAGGGTCTATCCATGTTATTGTCACAAATGGCAGGTTTTCCTTCTTTTCTTATGACTGAATAATATTCCATGGTGTGTGTGCATGTGTATATATATATATATATATATATATATATATATATATATATACACATCATATTTTCTTTATCTACTCATCTGTGATGGACACATAGGTTGTTTCCATGTCTTGGCTATTGTGAATAATGCTGCAATGAACATGGGGGTGCAGATATCTTTTCAAGATATTGATTACATTTCCTTCAGATACATACCCAGAAGTCAGATTGCTGGATCATATGAGAGTTCTATTTTTAACTTTTTGTCTAATTAAAAAAAATAATCTATTCAGAATCTGTCAGGTGTGTAGTCCCCAAGCCACCCAATCCAGTCCACTAATTAAATATTATTGATTGTGTGCTGTCTTCTAGGCAGTGTGATAAGAGCTGGAAGTACAAAGTTCATCAAAAAGACAAAAGCAAGCAAAGAGACAGTTGCAATATGGTATTTTTTGCCCTTATTATAGTGTCTGCAATTATAGGAGTGGGGTACCAAGCCCCCTCTTAGGGAATTGGGAGCCCCTCTTTGAGGAAGTGAAGGAGTAGTACTTAGTCAGGTGAAGATGTTCAAACCCCAGAAGCAAGAAGGATCATGGCATATATAGGGAGCTACAAGTAATTGGGGAGAGCTAGAACACAGACTATAGGAGACATAGCGGTAAGAAATGGGGATTAGTTAGGATAATGATGTCCTGAACTAAGGTAGTGACAGTGGGGATAGAAAGAAGTGACAAATTCACAAGACGTGGGAGATGCAAGAGGGAAGAGATATGGGGATATATGTATATGTATAGCTGATTCACTTTGTTATAAAGCAGAAACTAACACACCATTGTAAAGCAATTATACTCCAATAAAGATGTTAAAAAGAAAGACATTAAGGATGCAGAACAAAAGCACTGGTATTTGATTTGGGTATAAGGGGGTGAGAGAGGGAGGCATCATATATGGTGCCTAGGTTTCTGACTTGGGCACTTGAGTGGACTGTTGGGGCTAGTGGCAAGAGGGTGAAATATGTGAAAGACAGGAGTTTGGGGGCTTCACTTTCTGTGTGGTAGCTTGCTTGGTTACCCTTCCTAGTATTCTAGTCAGGTCTCCTAGATATCTAGCAACCCACCTTAACCCGGGCTATTACAAGGTCCTGATAATCTCATTTGTCTCTTTGAGGGTTGGAACTGTGCCCTTAGAGATAACCTCACAGTCACCAGGTCCATTGGCTGGAGACCTCTGTGATGTGGACAGAATTCCTTGGATCACAGTTATAATATAGCAGGGCACCAGTGTAAATTCCTAGATCCCCCTCTGCAATGCTGAGTCTTACAAATGTACCCCTGGTATTGACAATCTTAAATCATATCTGAGGTTGCTCTGACCTTCAGCATGACCATGCCCTGTGTTTTCACTCAATCACCTTCTATGACCAGGCCAGCAGCTCCAATGATGATTTTATTGGATGACCCAGTATTTCAGGTGACCCTGCAGCTTTGCACCAAACTGGCCTGTGGTAACACTGTGGATAATGGGGTATGGAAGCTTAAGCAACACCCAGAATTCTACTTTGGTAGCACATCTGCCTTTGACAGATGAACTAAAATTGAATGTCAGTGAGCTGCAGGAAGGGCATACTTTCCCATTGTTTTCTTCCAGAGAGCACATAGCTGAAGGGTGGGCTCTCTGTTAAGTATCAGTCACTTTCACCTTCTTAGCTATGATTTGAAGCTAGTTCTGGTCCTGCAAACTTAAAACAAAGAGCAACCAACCAATGAGAGACCTAATGAGAATTAGAAGGCTCTCAAGTCATTAGGTTGCCTCTTAAAATTCTTACCTGTGGCGAGTACACAACATTCAACACCTTCGCTCCGCGTGCAGCCTCTCACTAGGCATTTATAACTAATTACCTTATGTATGGATTTGTCAGAGTGCTTGAGTTAATGCGGCTCATGGAGATAAGTGACTCACAGATCCCTGCTGGCCAGAACATCTCTTCTAGTCAGGTTTTCACTGCTGACACGCAATGGAAAGTTGACTAACCAACAAATTTGACAAGGTTTGCTATAACTCAAAAGTTTAAAACCTGCACAGGAACTTTATGAAAACCTCATGGGCTGCCGTGCTAGAGAATGGGACATTTTCCCAAGAAAAAGGGCATGCAGGGAGGTGTTAGAGCAGTTAAAGAAAAACCTTTGCTCATTTTCCTGTATGGAATTGTGATATGGTTCTGGAAACTCTCCCACCATCCATTTCCATCTCCTTCCTTGAGCAAAAGTTGGAGGTCATAGGGAGGCAGAGGCATGGCCCCCAGACAAGACAGCGTAAATGCTTGGTGGGGAGGAGGCTGTCGATGTCTATTCTCCTTTCTCAGAGATAATAAATCTGAGCATTGGTGCAATCCTGAATATGTCTGCACATTGCTACCTCCTCCAGCCATGGCAGCATAGATGAGCAGAGTGCTGGAGCTGAGGGGTACTTGAGAAAGAGCTATGACTTCTTGGAGGCCAGTAAACTCCCTACACTCGTAGTAGAGGGGCCAGCTGGATTTTCATGGGAAGAGGGAGGCTCCTGTAACAGTGGTGCTGTACCTCAGCAAAAGCTGAGTCATGGCAGGCCCTGCTGTTAGACACAGGTAACTTCTAACCTGACATGTGCTAGAATAGCCCCAATCTTCATGTAGCCAGCATGGCATCCCACAAGGCACACACCATGAGGTGGAGAGTTATAACTTGTGGTGGAAGTGGTTCCAAGTAACCTCTTTTGGGTGTGTGGGGACCATTCATTATCTACTGTGTGCTTGGTGAAGCGTTCATCACAGAGTCTGGAGAGAGATCAGAGGGAATCATTTTGGGAAGGGTTATAGATAGTGACACAGTCTGGCTCTGACTGGTTGTTGGAGAAAATAAGTATTGAGCATATGAATATACTTACTTCTTATGTAATAGTTATCACTTATTGAGCACTTACTCAAGGCACATTACATACAACTTTTCACTCTATACTCACAATGATCTTAGAGAGTATTATTTCGCCAGTTATATAGAAGAGTACAAAAGACTGAGGTACAATCGGACTAAGTAGTTTGCTATCTCCAAACATATGCTCTGAATCACTTTCTATTCTGTCCTCCAGTTCCCTGTAGTTCTATTAGTAGCTAAGGACTTCAGTTCTTAGTATTATCAGCTTAACTGGATGAGGAAAATGTAATATATTTTTTTCAGTTGACCTATTAGTCTCGGGCCATTTATTGTAAATAAATGAGAATAAAATTGAATGAAATACAAATGCCTTGTCTCTTCTGTGCATAACGGAAATCTTAAGCTGGTTTTTGGTAGGATTGAATAAAGATAGAATGCATGTGAAAGTGTCAGGCACAGTACCTGGCACATAGTGGAAGCTCAAATAAAAATGTTAGTTTACTTTAGTCTCCATCCTAGAGTTATATGAGTTAAATCTTTAATTAGAAAGACTTAAAAGGAAACTATATAGTCCAAAGAATATTTCAGATTTTCTTTAAAACTGAAAGACTTGCTCTTTAAGCACAGGTTTTGAAAAGATTTAAAAAGTTTATTCCACTCTCCTTTTTTTTTCAATTACCTCTAAATTTAGGTCTAGACATTTTACCTGTAAGCTATTTACGTACTTACACCCTTCCTTATATTAAGACCAGAAGCATGGGATAGGGATGAATTAGGGATGGGTGAATCCAGCTGTACTCTTGAGTTCACTGAACATCTCAGATGATTTTTTGAGTGTTTTGGGCTCACTGAAATCCAAAACAGGTTTCACCCATGCTTATACTCTTCAGTTCAGAGCATGTGCAATTTAAGGGAAATTTAATCCATATGTTTCTGATTCGTTTACACTTAAATAGTCAAAATATTGTTTTTAATAGTTATTTGATGCCCAAGTAGCCTTTTGAACCTTTAAAATAAGCTTTTAGAAGCCTGCATTTCTCTTGAAAACAGGAAATCATGTCTTTCCAAGGAGGCAAACTAATTTATATATTTGAAAATTCAGGTTCAGTTGAAAACACCCCAAACCACAGGTTTTTAATGGCCTGTTTGCTTGGCAAATGAACACTCAGCTTTAGACTAAATGCTATTTGAGTGCACCTCTTCTTGCTGTGTATTTGGACTGGACATCCATTTCAGTTGGTGTTGGGCTGTTTTGTGTGTAGATTTATCATCATGAAACTTGGAATTTATCTGGTTTTTGTTTCGGTTGCAATTCCAGTGTTTTATTTTTTTAATTAATTAATTTATTTTTGGCTGTGTTGGGTCTTCATTGCTGCACGCAGGCTTTCTCTAGTTGTGGCGAGCAGGGGCTACTCTTCGTTGTGGGCTTCTCATTGCGGTGGCTTCTCTTGTTGTGGAGCATGGGCTCTAGGCCCATGGGCTTTAGTAGTTACGCATGCGGGCTCAGTAGTAGTGGCTTGCGGGCTCTAGAGCACAGGCTCAGTAGTTGTAGCACATGGGCTTAGTTGCTCCGTGGCATGTGGGATCTTCCCGGACCAGGGCTGGAACCCATGTCCCCTGCATTGGCAGGCGGATTCTTAACCATTGCACCACCAGGGAAGCCCTACTTTCAGTTTTAAATCATTCCACCTCTTGTTGTTAGTTGACTAACATGGCTACTATTTTTCCAAATGTTTCATGCATGATGAACTCTTTTTGTGTTTTTTTCTTCCTTTTCTTCACCAATTATCTCAATTTTTAAAGAATAAATGGAATAGCTGATTTTCAATAAAACTAGGCAGGACTTCAGTAGAGATTAACACTCTTTTTCAACTGCATGCAGAGAGACTGACTAACACCTTGCAAAAAAAAAAAAGAAAAAAAACCCATGAGGATTAGTGGGAAAAATGGATTTAATTATTTTTACTTATTTTGTGAATTTGTTTTAAAGGAATAAGACACTTGCTTAGAGAAACTGAAGTATAGTTGCATGATCCCCATCTCCTACCCCTCTCTCTTCATTAAATATTTGTTGAGTGAATGAATGAGTATAGTTTTTAGCTTACACGTGCAGCCATTTCTACTGCATTTCATGCAGCCATTTCTACTTCAACTTTTACAAATATTTATTATTATTAATACGTATGTAGATTGCTGATGCATGCTGAGTCACTGGTTGTGTGAACTTGGATATATCACTAAACTTCTTTGTGCACACTTTACCCATTTATAAAATGGAGATTAATAATAATAGTTTTTAATTCATAGGGTTTTGTGAGGATTAAAAATATGTACATAAAGCCCTTATTATAGAGCCTGGCAAATAGTAAATCCTCAGTAAATGGTAGCAAAAAAAGCACAGTAAGCAAACTTTGGGGAGAGAGTACTTGCTATGCACGAGGCTGAGAGCTATTCTAGGGACACCAGGTTGTACTTTCTTCCCTTAAGGAGTTCATTGCTAACTATTACTATACAGTTTTAGAAATGCTTCAACAGAAGTTCACCTAGAGTGATACTGAAATCCATTTGAAGGGCATTTAGACTTGGCAGGTCAGAAAAGGCTTGAACTGCATTGTCTGGGACAAATAGTATTTATCAGTAAAGAGGAAAGGGTAGAACAAAATGGTGTGCTAGGTGTGGGGAACAGCATGCAAAAAGTCATGGAAGCATGACATAGTGTGACCTGGGTAGGTTGGTGTAGTAAACTCTGAGTTGTTTGCTATAGCTGGATCATAGGGCTAAACTAAGATGTTTGCATTTTTCTTGAGTTTTTCATTGAAAAATTCTAAGAGGAGGAATAATGTTATAGATTTGGGTTGTAACACAGCAGTCAGCAAGGTACAAGGACATTTGACGGTCAAATGAAATTTGCTGGAAGTTCAAACCACAAGTGGAGGAAGTTCTATGTCCCTCCCAGTCTTTCAAGGGATTTGGTGGAGGAGCAGGGAAGAGAAGGGGTTGTTGGATTTACTAGGCCTTCGGCTCAAAGTGTCTGCTTCTACTGAATTAGTTCAATGTATGGATCCTCTTATCCTACACATATCCTTAATCTTTATCTTGTCCATCCAGATGTAGAATTTAGCTCATTTCTTCCTCTTTGTTTCTCTCCTTCTGTTTCAGGAAATAGCCACTTCAAATGTATCCTATTTTACCATGGTAGACTACTTGTGGGAAGAGAGAACATTTTTTTTGCCTCCTGCCAAAACAAAGTCCTTTGTACGGGTAAGAAATGAATTTGGAGCAGATCAAGCTAGGAGGCAAGCAGACCAGGTAAAAGGCTGTTTTCAAAGAGCAAAATGCTGAGGACCTGAAGTAAGGCAGTGGTGTTGGCAATGGAAATGGTGAGGGAAGAATATATTTGAGGTATATGTATGAGACAGAATCCATGGGACTGGACTCAGTGATTGAATCGACCTGGGGCAGCGTGGTACAGGGGAACATGACAGAAGAGAGATGTGAAAGAGAATGGTAGGGGATGCAGGGTTCTGTTTGTAATTGGCGATTTTGTTTGAGATAAGTGAACAGTTCAAGATGACATTCACTTTTTTTCAAGATATAGAAAGAAGTGTATATTTGGGGAGAAATTTATGAGTTCCAGTTTTGGTCAGGTTGGCTTTGAGGTACTAAATGGAGATATTACTAAAGTAGTTGGTGTGTGTATCTAAAATTTAGAAGAGTGATCTGGACTGGAGAAGGTAGGTTTCAGAATGGATCATTTAGGGACTATGCTCAAGTGCAAGTCTGGGAAACCCAGCTACAGGAGCTTAACAAAATAATGAGTTATTTTTCTTATGTAATAAGAAGTCCAGAGTTAAGTAAATAGTTCAGGATTAATATGGTGAGTCCAAGATTTCACTGATGTTTCAGGCTCTTTTTTATCTTTCTGTTCTGTCATCCTTAGTGTCTTGTCAGGTTTCCCAGAAGCTGAGTTGAGATGAGAATTCAGGTTAAGAGATTCATTAAGGGAGTGCTTTTCAGGAAAAACCTGGAAGGAAAAGTCTGAGACAGGATAGAGAAGAGGAGAGAGCAGGTTGTCAGACCAACTAACTAAATTATTAAAAGTGGGTTGAAGTAGCAATGAATATGTAAGGAGCCAAGGGTTATGATTAGTTCCATTCTGTGAACATGTGGTCCAAGGAAAATTCAAAAGAATAGATGAAGAGAGGAAGGAACTCAAGGAATATAAAGGTCTTTTTTTCCAGTAGTTTGACTTTGAAAGGAAGAAGAGTAGGGGGGTAGTTAAGGGAGGACATGGGTTAAAAGATAATTTTAAATAATAGAGTTGTTTAAGGGAATGAGCTAAAGAGAAAGAACCAGTAGAGAAGGGAAGATTGAAAATTTAGGAATGGGGGAAATTAGTCAGTGGAGTGATATCATAGAGTTGGGAGGGAGCCCAGAGTACAGATAAAAAGATTAGCTTTGGACACAGAGATGGACATTTTTTTACTGATCCAGGAGGTAAAGACATAAAAATAAGCGTGTTTACAAATAAATTCATGATGGTGGCAAGTGAGGAGTTGAGGAATTCCTACATGATTGCATTTAAATTTATTTTCACAGCAAAATACAAAAAAAGTCATCTGTTGAGCATGTGTGTGTGTGAAATAGGAGGTGTCAGTGATGGTAGGATGGGGAAGAGGTGTAGAAGGCTTAAGACTGGTGAAAATTTGGAATAGCCACTGAGGGGTATAGAGGAGTTATCTGTCTAGAGCTGCCTGGCACATTTCAGGCCCAGCTGAGGTTGAAGATCATGAATTTGTAGTAGCATCATCCCTGGTTATGTGATTTTCTCCAGCAATGCTTTATAGTTGGGGATAGCAACTGGGTGGGGGAATGAGTTGGACTATTAAATCAAGAGGCATCGCACATGTGATTCATTTTCTAGTTGTTAAATACCTTTCAGTTGTAAATCACAAAGAGACTATGGATATACATGAATGTCTGCACCTACATTTAGGCAGTGGAATGTAACACTATTATTTAGTTTGTGTTGATTTAGGAATCAGCCAATAGACATCTCAACTTTTCTTTTGGTTATTTAGTGCTGAAGCTATTATTGATTATGGTTTAGAGACCAAATGGGGTTACATAGATAAATGAATCTTTAAGGGTAAGTTTGAAGGACAAAAAAAAATTGGCCTACTTTCTACAACTTTATTTGGGATATGTTTGGTCTACTTGATATTGCTATGGCCAGAAATTTCTAATCCATCCAGAATTCTGTGGCCAGATGAATCTTTCTAAAATACATCACTGCCCAGAAACTTTCAGTTGCTTCTCACTGCCTGTAGTGTATCATCTAATTGTCTTAGCTTGATGAATTCAAGATCCTCTAGGTTTGACTTCAGCCTACTTTATTTTCCCACTGCTTCCCATACTTAGAAAGTATAGCTTAGTGGTTAAGAGCATAGGCTTTGCATTTGTGTTTGCATCCTAGCTTTTAAATTATCAGCTGTGTGATCTTAAGAAATTTAACTCTCTTAGTTCTAGTTTTCTTACCAGTAACATGGAAGTAACAATACATACGTTATAGGATGATGAAGATTAAATGAAATAATATGATGTGCTTAATTAATACGGTGCCTGGAGTACAGTATATTTACAATACTTTCAGTACTTTATTTAGTTAACTCAACTTGCATAGTGCTTTGACACTGTTGTAAACTCATTTAATCCTTGTAATAATCCTCTGAAATAGATAATATCATTATCCTAATTTTACAGATGAGAAAACTGAGGTATAGGGAAATTAATTAATCCTTAGCAGCTAAGAAGTATCCTGGGTTTGAATCATGTTTGAAACCCAGGAGTCTGTCTTCAGAATCCATGCTTTTAACCACTAAGCCACGTTGCCTTTCAATAAATGGCAGCTATTATATTAATAGCTTATTATTAACTTATTATTAACTTATTGTCCCTTAAACGTGTCATGTGTATTTCTACTTCTTTGTTACTATTCATATCATATCATCCACATTTCCATGCCAGGAAAGTACTTCCTCCTTTTCTACACAAATTCTCTTAATCTTTTAAGGCCATCTTAGCCATCTTAATGTCTGAACCTTCCGTGAAGCTTCCAATGATTCCTCAGTTACCAGTGATCCTTCTCCTCTCTGAATCCTTGTTGCTTATTGCCTGCGTAATTTAGTTGCCACTTAAAACACTGTGTTTTATAGTGCCTATATTGCTTTATGTCGTTATTTAATCTGTCCTTGATCTTCAACTAGATAAAATTTGTGAAGGTAGGAACAACGTGCTGTTACCTTCTTTGTGTCCTTAGCACTGTTTAATGGGAAATTCACTGAACTTTGCATTGGAGGACCCAAATTCAACTCACAGCACTGACACTTAATAAACCTGGTCACCTAAGACATGTTGACTTGACCTCTTTGAACCTTAACTTCGTCAACTGTAAAATGGGATTAATAACTCATCTGTCTCAGAGAGTTATTGTGGGGATTAAATGAAAAGTCTATGTGAAAAAGTTATAAGGTTCTATTGCAAAAGTTAGATGTTTTGTGCATAGTATGCTTCCTGTATTATTTGCTAAAGGCATGAATAAATGAATTAATTAATGTATGAAGGATGGAAAGAAGTAAAAATACCTGGAAATGAACTCTACAACTTTATATCTGTATTATCTTAAACTAGTCATTTAACTACTCTAAGCATTCTTTTTCGCCTGAAAAGAAGAGATAAGAAACTAGGTATAGGGAATTCCCTGGTGGTCCAGTGGTAAGGACTTGGTGCTTTCACTGCCAAGAAACAGGGTTCAATCCCTGGTTGAAGAACTAAGATCCCACTAACTGCTGGTGTGACCAAAAAAAAAAAGTACAAAAATATACAGGTAAAAATGTAAATAAACACTATTTATTTATTTATTTATTTTTAACATCTTTACTGGAGTATAATTGCTTTACAATGGTGTGTTAGTTTCTGTTGTATAACAAAGTGAATCAGCTATATATATATACACACACATACATATATCCCCACATCTCCTCCCTCTTGCGTCTCCCTCCCACCCTCCTTATCCCACCCCTCTAGGTGGTCCCAGAGCACCGAACTGATCTCCTTGTGCCATGCGGCTGCTTCCCACTAGCTATCTATTTTACATTTGGTAGTATATATATGTCAATGCTACTCTCTCACCTTGTCTCAGCTTAACCTTCCCCCCTCCCCATGTCCTCAAGTCCATTCTCAAGTCTGTGTCTTTATTCCTGACCTGCCCCTAGATTCTTCAGAACCGTTTTTTTTTTTTTTTTTTTTAGATTCCTTATATATATGTGTTAGCATACGGTATTTGTTTTCCTCTTTCTGAATTACTTCACTCTGTATGAGGGACTCTAGGTCCATCCACCTCACTACAAATAACTCAATTTCGTTTCTTTTTATGGCTGAGTAATATTCCATTTATAATGTGCCACAACTTCTCTATCCATTCATCTGTCGATGGACACTTAGGTTGCTTCCATGTCCTGGCTATTGTAACTAGTGCTGCAATGAATATTGTGGTACATGACTCTTTTTGAATTATGGTTTTCTCAGGGTATATGCCCAGCAGTGGGATTGTTGGGTCATATGGTAGTTCTATTTTTAGTTTTTTAAGGAACCTCCATACTGTTCTCCATAGTGGCTGTATCAATATACATACCCACCAAACGTGCAAGAGGGTTCCCTTTTCTCCACACCCTCTCCAGCATTTATTTTTTGTAGATTTTTTGATGATGGCCATTCTGACCAGTGTGAGGTGATACCTCACTGTAGTTTTGATTTGCATTTGTCTAATGATTAATGATGTTGAGCATTCTTTCATGTGTTTCTTGGCCGTCTGTATATCTTCTTTGGAGAAATGTCTATTTAGGTCTTCTGCCAATTTTAGGATTGGGTTGTTTGTTTTTTTGTTATTGAGCTGCATGAGCTGCTTGTAAATTTTGGAGATTAGTCCTTTGTCAGTTGCTTCATTTGTAAATATTTTCTTCCATTCTAAGGGGTATCTTTTTGTCTTGTTTATGGTTTCCTTCTCTGTGCAAAGCTTTTAAGTTTTATTAGGTCCCACTTATTTATTTTTGTTTTTATTTCCATTTCTCTAGGAGGTGGGTCAAAAAGAATCATGCTGTGATTTATGTCATAGAGTGTTCTGCCTACGTTTTCCTAAGAGTTTGATAGTGTCTGGCCTTACATTTAGGTCTTTAATCCAGTTTGAGTTTACTTTTTATGTATGGTGTTAGGGAGTGTTCTAATTTCGTTCTTTTCCATGTAGCTGCCAAGTTATCCCAGCACCACTTATTGAAGAGGCTGTCTTTTCTCCATTGTATATTCTTGCCTCCTTTATCAAAAATAAGGTGACCACATGTGCATGGGTTTATCTCTGGGCATTATATCCTGTTCTATTGATTTATATTTCTGTTTTTGTGCCAGTACCATACTGTCTTCATTACTGTAGCTTTGTAGTATAGTCTGAAGTCAGGGAGCCTGATTACTCCAGCTTTGTTTTTCTTTATCAAGATTGCTTTGGCTATTTGGGGTCTTTTGTGCTTCCATACAAGTTGTGAATTTTTTTGTTCTAGTTCTGTGAAAAATGCCATTGGTAGTTTGATAGGGATTGCATTGAATCTGGAGGTTACTTTGGGTAGTATAGTCACTTTCACAGTGTTGATTCTTCCAATCCAAGAACATGGTATATGTCTACATCTGTTTGTATCATCTTTAATTTCTTTCATCAGTGTCTTATAGTTTTCTGCATACAGGTCTCTTGCCCTTAGGTAGGTTTATTCCTAGATATTTTATTCTTTGTGTTGCAATGGTAAATGGAAGTGTTTCCTTAATTTCTCTTTCAGATTTTTCATCATTAGTGTATAGGAATGCAAGAGATTTCTGTGCATTAATTTTGTGTCCTGCTACTTTACCAAATTCTTTGATCAGCTCTAGTAGTTTTCTGGTAGCATCTTTACGATTCTCTATGTATAGTATCATGTCATCTGCAAACAATGACAGCTTCACTTCTTTTCTGATTTGGATTCCTTTTATTTCTTTTTCTTCTCTGACTGCTGTGACTAAAACTTCCAAAACTATGTTGAATAATAGTGGTGAGAGTGGGTATCCTTGTCTTGTTCCTGATTTTAGAGGAAATGGTTTCAGTTTTTCACCTTTGAGAACAATGTTGGCTGTGAGTTTGTCATATATGGCCATTATTATGTTGAGGTAAGTTGTGCATACTTTTTGGAGAGTTTTTGTCATAAATGGGTGTTGAATTTTGTTGAAAGCTTTTTCTGCATCTACTGAGATGATCATATGGTTTTTATCCTTCAGTTTACTAATATGGTTTATCACATTGATTGATTTGCATATATTGAAGAATCCTTGCGTTCATGGGATAAACCCCACTTGATCATGGTGTATGGTCCTTTTAATATGCTGTTGGATTCTGTTTGCTAGTATTTTGTTGAAGATTTTTATGTCTATGTTCATCAGTGATATTGGTCTGTAGTTTTCTTTTTTTGTGATATCTATGTCTGGTTTTGGTATCTGAGTGATGGTGACTTTGTAGCATGAGTTTGGGAGTGTTTCTCCCTCTGCTATGTTTTGGAAGAGTTTGAGAAGGATAGTTGTTAGCTCTTCTCTAAATGATAGAATTTGCCTGTGAAGTCATTTGGTCCTGGACTTCTGTTTGTTGGAAGATTTTTAATCACAGTTTCAATTTCAGTGCTTGTGATTGGTCTGTTCATATTTTCTATTTCTTCCTGGTTCAGTCTCAGAAGGTTGTGCTTTTCTAAGAATTTGTCCATTTCTTCCACGTTGTCCATTTTATTGACATATAGTTGCTTTTAGTAATATTTCATGATCCTTTGTATTTCTGCAGTGTCCGTTGTTACTTCTTTTTCATTTCTAATTTGATTTGAGTCTTCTCTCTTTTGTTCTTGGTGAGTCTGGCTAGGAGTTTATCAATTTTGTTTATCTTCTCAAAGAACCAGCTTGTAGTTTTATTGATCTTTGCTATTGTTTCCTTCATTTCTTTTTCATTTATTTCTGATGTGATCTTTGTGATTTCTTTCCTTCTGCTAACTTTGTTTTTTTTTTTTGTTCTTCTTTCTCCAATTGAGACATTTCTTGTTTCTTGAGGTAGGATTGTATTGCTGTAAACTTCCCTCTTAGAACTGCTTTTGCTGTATCACATAGGTTTTGGATCATCGTGATTTCAGTATCATTTGTTTCTAGTTATTTTTCAGTTTCCTCTTTGATTTCTTCAGTGATCTCTTGGTTATTTCTTAGTGTATTGTTTAGCCTCCATGTGTTTGTATTTTTTACTTTTTTTTTCCTGTAATTGATATCTAGTCTCATAGCGTTGTGGTCGGAAAAGATACTTTATGCAATTTCAGTTTTCTTAAATTTACCAAGTCTTGATTTGTGACCCAAGATATGATCTATCCTGAAGAATGTTCCATGAGCACTTGAGAAGAAAGTGTATTCTGTTGTTTTGGGATGGAATGTCCTATAAACATCAATTAAGTCCCTCTTTTTTAATGTGTTATTTAAAGCTTGTGTTTCCTTATTTGTTTTCATTTTGGGTGACCTGTCCATTGGTGAAAGTGAGGTGTTAAAGTCCCCTATTATGATTGTGTTGCTGTCGATTTCCCCTTTTATCGCTGTTAACATTTGCTTTATGTATTGAGGTGCTGCTATGTTGGGTGCGTAAATATTTACAATTGTTATATCTTCTTCTTGGATTGATCCCTTGATCATTCTGTAGTGTCCTTCTTTGTCTCTTGTAATAGTCTTCATTTTAAAGTCTATTTTGTCTGATATGAGAATTGCTACACCAGCTTTCTTTTCATTTCCATTTGCACGTAATAATTTTTTCCATCCCCTTATTTCAATGTGTATGTGTTCCTAGGTCTGAAGTGGATCTCTTGTAGACAGCATATATATGGATCTTGTTTTTGTATCCATTCAAACAGTATATGACTTTTGGTTGGAGCATTTAATCCATTTAAACTTATAGTAATTATTGATATGTATGTTCTTATTACCATTTTCTTAATTTTTCGGTTTTTTTTTTTTGTAGATATTTTCCTTCTCTTGTGTTTCCTACCTAGAGAAGTTCCTTTAGCATTTGTTGTAAAGCTGGTTTGGGGGTGCTGAGTTCTCTTAGCTTTTGCTTGTCTGTAAAGGTTTTAATTTCTCCATCAAAGCTGAATGAGGTCCTTGCTGGGTGGAGTAATCTTGGTTGTAAGTTCTTCCCTTTCATCACTTTAAATATGTCCTGCCACTCCCTTCTGGCTTGTAGAGTTTCTGCTGAAAGATAAGCTGTTCACCTTATGGGGATTCCCTTGTATGCTATTTGTTGTTTTTCCCTTGCTGCTTATAATATGTTTCTTTGTATTTAATTTTTGATAGTTTGATTAATATGTGTCTTGGCGTGTTTCTCCTTGGATTTATCTTGTATGGGACTCTGTGCTTCCTGGACTTGATTGACTATTTCCTTTCCCATGTTAGGGAAGTTTTCAACTATAATCTCTTCAAATATTTTCTCAGACCCTTTCTTTTTCTCTTCTTCTGGGACCTGTATAATTCGAATGTTGGTGCATTTAATGTCCCAGAGGTCTCTGAGACTGTCCTCAATTCTTTTCATTCTTTTTTCTTTCTTCTGTTCTGTGGTAGTTATTTCCACTATTTTATCTTCCAGGTCAGTTATCCATTTTTCTCCCTCAGTTTTTCTGCTATTGATTCCTTCTAGAGAATTTTTAATTTCCGTTATTGTGTTTTTCCTTACTGTTTGTTTGCTCTTTAGTTCTTCTAGGTCTTTGTTAAACGTTTCTTGTATTTTCTCCATTCTATTTCCAAGATTTTGGATCATGTTTACTATCATTATTCTGATTTCTTTTTCAGGTAGACTGCCTATTTCCTCTTCATTTGTTTGGTCTGGTGGGTTTTTACCTTGCTCCTTCATCTGCTGCATATTTCTCTGTCTTCTCATTTTGCTTAACTTACTGTGTTTGGGGGTCTCCGTTTCACAGGCTCCAGGTTTGTAATTCCCATTGTTTTTGGTGTCTGCCCCTAGTGGGTAAGGTTGGTTCAGCAGCCTGTGTAGGCTTCCTGGAGGAGGGGACTAGTGCCTACGTTCTGGTGGGTAGGGCTGGATCTTGTCTTTCTGGTCGGCAGGGCTGAGTCCGGTCGTGTGTTTTCGGATTGTCTGTGAACTTAGTATGATTTTAGGCAGCCTCTCCACTAATGCGTAGGGTTGTGTTCCTGTCTTGCTAGTTGTTTGGCATGGGGCGTCCAACACTGGAGCTTGCTGGGCCTTGGGTGGAGCTGGGTCTCAGTGTTGAGATGGAGATCTCTGGGAGAGCTCTTGCCGATTGATATTACGTGGGTCCGCAGGGTGTGTGGTGGTCCATCATCCTGAACTTGGCTCTCCCACCTCAGAGGTTCAGGCCTGACAGCAGGCTGAAGCACCAAGAGCCTTTTGGGAAGTCTGAGATCTTCAACCAGTGTTCAGTAGGTGTTCTGTAGGAGTTGTTCCACATGTAGATGTATTTTTGATGTATTTATGGGGAGGAAGGTGATCTCCACGTCCTACTTCTCCACAATCTTGAAGGTCCTGTCAAGGCTAACTATTAAAAAAAAAAAAAAAAAAAGCTAGGTATATAGGGCACTTTGAAAGAATGCAGGCCTTTATGGAATTCAGCTTTGGACTGACGTATGAAGGGCCTGGGTCTCCAGGTTAGAAATGTAAAGGGAGATAGGTTGCAGACATGCAAGAAATGGGAGGTTATAAAACACAAACTTCTAACTTCTTTGTTCAAACTAAGCTCTGTGCCTTTAGCATATGAAAACAGGAAAAAATTCCTTAGATTCATATTTTTCACAAATACATCACTGACTAGCATATCTGATGTTCCTCTCTTGGCTCTAGGGTAAAGAATTCCAGCCAATTTCTCCTCATAGAAGTTCAGCTTGAACTTAAATCCCCTACCCACAGGATGAATCTATCTAAAATTTCATATGACTGACATGTAGCATTTAAGTTTTCTCTAACCACATAACCATGGATTTCTAAATAGTATGTGAAAGTTCTTGATTCTTTTTAGGCTTACTAGTATAAGTCCAGCCAACTTTCACATTCTTTCCCCTTCCTGATAATTCTTTCAAAATAAACCTCCCATTGCTAATTTCTTAGAACTTATGACATGCACTTATATCTCAGGTATCTTTCACCTTTCTATAGTTAAGGTATCCACAGTCTAATCCCCCTATGGTCACTTGCTATTTTTCTTTCTGTCTTATTCTGATACCTAATTACTCTTTGTTTCTCTCTGGGCTCTGTATTCTTATGCTTAGAGTCTGCTCAGGTCTCTTTTTTTTTCCTTTCTCAGCCTTAACACAAACAATTTCTGTAGCCTCCATGTTGTGGGAAGGAAATGGTTAAAGGGAAAAGACCTCAGCCTCCAGTTGTAAGAGTTGGCGGTGAGGTGGTTAGGAAAAGTTTTAAAACGAAAAGACATGAAACACCTTGGGAGAAAAGAATTTTGAGTTGTGAGGAGAGAGTCTTCCAGGTAGCACTTAGCTCAGAAGAAATACCACTTTTGTCAAGACCTGCCTGCCCTACTTCCACCCATGGTCTAAAATTATGTATGTCATTTGCAGGCTCATCACAGACCAGTGAGATTTAGAGTCTCTCTCTCTTTCGCTCTCTACTTAACAAATAGGACATGAACTATTCCAGTCTTTCCATCATTGCATAAGGGCCTGGAGCATAGTTAGAGGTTACTGTGTTGTGCTTCAGTACCCTATGTAACCTCCATCACATGTGACTAGTCTGCTTATATTCTGATACTTGGATATTCTGTCCACTTTCCCTTTGCTTCTTCTTCCATGGAATATGAAGTCTAACTTCAAATCCTAGCCAGGACACTGGAGATTCTGACCTCCTTATTGGGTTTTAGCTAGCTACTTTCTCTTCTTAAATTATTTAATCCCCAAGAGTGACATCAGCAAGATTGTGGTATAGGACTTTATAGCACTTGTCTATCCCAGAAACACCAATTTGAATAACTGTCCATGCAGAAAATACTTTCACAAGAGCTAGGAATTTCAGGTGAGGGTTAACAGCACCTGGGTGGAGCACAGAAATAAGAAAAGATGCATTGAAGAGAATAGGAAAGACAGTTTCACATTACCCCATCATCCCTCCCCCAAACCTAGGCAGCCCATTATGGAGAGAGACACCTTTCTGTGGGGGAGGGAGAGTGAAGTGAGTACCTGACATCACCATGGACACTAGCACTGACCCAAATCAGCACTTGATCCCCTCCCATGGCCCTACATAGCTCTCATGGCCCCAGGCTCCTGGCCCACTGCAGCACCAGGACAGCTCTCATGGACCTGGACTCCAAACCGGCTACTGTGGGCTCCTGACCCTCCTTAGCACTGGGCTGGTTATCACAGTCCCAGGCTCCTGGCAAGCCCCAGAACCAGGTCAGCTCCCATGGTCCCAGACCACAAAGATCATGAATACTCAAAGAAATATGATATCGACAAAAGAAACTAATAAAGCTTCAATAGCAGGCCTAAAGAAATTAAGATCTGTGAACTGTCTGACAAAGAATTCAGAATTTTCCTCTTGAATAAATTCAGTGAACTACAAGGAATCACAGATAGACAACTAAATAAAATTAGGAAAGCAATGCATGAACAAAATGAGAAGTTCAACAAAGAAATAGAATTCATTATAAAAGCCAAACAGAAATACTAGAGTTAAAGAATGCAATGACTGAAGAATTCAACAGAGAGCTTCAACATTAGACTCAACCAAACAGAGGAAAGAATTAATGAACTAGAAGACAGGTCATTTGAAATCATCCAGTCAGAGGAACAAAATGAAAAAAAGAAAGAAAATGAGTAAAGAAGCCATTGTGAATTATGAGATACCATTGAGAGAAACTATTTACATACTGTTGGAGTCCCAGAGGAGAAGAGAGGGAGAAAAGGGTGGAAAGCTTGTTTAAAGAAATAATGGCTGTGAACTTTTCCAAATCTGGGGAGGGATTTGGACATACATGTTCATGCAGCTCACTGTCCCCTTGAAATTTCAACCCAAACTGATCTTCTCCAAGACACATTATGATAAGACTGTCTAAAAAACAAAGAGAGAATTTTAAAAGCAGAAGGAGAAAAAAACCTCCTTACATACAAAGGAACCCCCATAAGCCTATCTGTGGATTTCTCAGCAGAAACTTTGGAGGCCAGGAGAGAGAGGAATGATATATTCAAAGTGATGAAAGAAAAAACTGCCAACCAAGAATACTCTTCATAGCAAAATAATCCTTCAGAAATAAAGGAGAGGTAAACACTTTCCCAAACAAACAAAAGTTGAGGGAGTTCATCACCACTAGAACTGCTTTACAAGAAACAATGAAAGGAGTTCTTCAACCTAAAATGAAAGCATACTAATTAGTAATATGAAAACATATGAAAATATAAAATATACTTGTAGAGGTAATTATATACTCAAATTCAGAATTCTCTACTAGTGTAATATGATGATGTGTTAATCATTTAACTCTAGTATAAAGGTTAAAGAACAAAAGCATTAAAAAATAATTATAAGTACAATAATTTGTTAATGGATACACAAAATAAAAAGGTAAATTGTGATGTCAAAACATAAAATATGAGAGGGGGAGTAAAAGGGTAGAGATTTGTATGTGATCAAAGTTATCAGCTTAAAATAGATTGTTATATCTATAAGATATTTTATCTAAGCATCACGGTAAGCACAAAGCAAAAACCTGCAGTAGATATACAAAATATAAAGAGAAGGGAACCAAAACATACCACTATGGAAAATCATCAATTCGTAAATGAATACATTAAGAGAGGAAGAAAGAACAAGGAACTACAAAACAACCAGAATATAAGTAATGATGTTTTAAAAGATGTTTGAAAGATGGCATTAGTAAGTTCCTTACCCATCAATAATTTCTTTAAAAATAAGTGGCCTAAATTGTCCAGTCAAATGGCATAGAGTGGCTGAATAGATAACACAAGACCTAACTATATGAGAGACTCACTTCAGCTTTAATGACACACAAAGGCTTCAAGTGAAGGGATGCAAAAGATACTTCATGCAAGTGGAAATGAAAAGAGAGAAGGGGTAGCTGTACTTATATCAGACAGAATAGACTTTAAGTAGAAAACTGTAACAAAAGACAAAGAAGGTCATTATATTATGATAAAGGAGTCGATACATCAAGAAGATGTAACTATTACATACACACATCAGAGCACCTAAACATATAAAGCAAATATTAGCTAATCCAAAGGGAGAAAGAGACAACAATAAAATAATAGTAGGGGACCCTACTTTCAACAGTGATCCTCTAGCAGAAAATCAATAAGGAAACAGTGGACTTGAACTATAGTTAGACCAAATGGACCTAAGATATATATATATATATATATATATATATATATATAAAAATACACAATGGCAGAATACACATTCTTCTCAATTGTACACAGAAAATTCACAAGGATAGATCATATGTTAGGCCACAAAACAAATCTTAGCCAGTTTAAGAAGACAGAAGGAAAATTGGAAAATTTACAACTATGTAGAAAGTAAACAATATGCTTCTGAAAAACAAATGGATAAAAGAAGAACTCAAAGAGAAAATTTTTTTAAAATGTGGAAATAAAGATGGAAACACAACATACCCAAACTTATGGAATGCAGCAAAAGCAGTTCTAAGAGGGAAGTTTATAGTGATAAATGCCTACATTTAAAAAGAGAAAGATTACAAATAAACAACCTAACTTTATACCCCAAAGAACTAGAAAAAGAAGAACAAACTAAGCTCAAAGTTAGTAGAAGGGAGAAAATAACAAAGATCAGAGCAGAAATAAATGAAATAGACCAGAAAAACAATAGAAATACTCAATAAGGTACAGATAGTCTCTTTTTATTTTATTTTTTAAATTTCTTTTTATTTTTTTATTTTTGCGGTACGCGGGCCTCTCACTGTCATGGCCCCTCCCGTTGCGGAGCACAGGCTCCGGACGCACAGGCTCAGTGGCCATGGCTCACGGGCCCAGCCGCTCCACGGCATGTGGGATCTTCCCGGACCGGGGCACAAACCCATGTTCCCTGCATCGGCAGGCGAACTCTCAACCACTGCACCACCAGGGAAGCCCCTTTATTGATTGTTTGTTTGTTTATTTATTTATTTATTTATTTATTTATTTATTTTGGCTGTGTTGGGTCTTCGTTTCTGTGCATGGGCTTTTTCTGGTTGTGGCGAGTGGGACCCACTCTTCATCGTGGTGCACGGGCCTCTCACTGTTGCGGCCTCTCTTGTTGTGGAGCACAAGCTCCAGACTCGCAGGCTCAGTATTTGTGGCTCACGGGCCTAGTTGCTCCGCGGCATGTGGGATCTTCCCAGACCAGGGCTCGAACCTGCGTCCTCTGCATTGGCAGGCAGACTCTCAACCACTGCGCCACCAGGGAAGCCCCCAGACAGTCTCTTCAATAAATGATGTTGGGAAAATTATTTTCACATGCAAAGCAATGAAATTGGACCCTATCTTATACTATGCACAAAAGTTAACTCAAATGGTTTAATGATTGAAATGCAAGATCTGTAACTCATACAAGAAAACATAAGGGAAAAAGGTCCTTGACATTGATCTAGGCAATGATTTTTTTTTTTTGCGGTACACGGGCCTCTCACTGTTGTGGCCTCTCCTGTTGCGGAGCACAGGCTCTGGACGCGCAGGCCCAGTGGCCATGGCTCACGGGCCCAGCCACTCCGTGGCACGTGGGATCTTCCCAGACCGGGGCACGAACCTGTGTCGCCTGCATCGGCAGGTGGACTCTCAACCAGTGCACCACCAGGGAAGCCCCTAGGCAATGATTTTTTGAGTCTGGCACCTAAAGCACAAGCAACAAAAGCAAGAATAAAGAGGTGGGACTATATCAAACTGAAAAACTTCACACAGCAGGAGATATAATAAATGAAAAGGCAACCTACAGAATGGGAGAAAATATTTGCAAACCTGTATCCAGTAAGGGGTTAATATTGCCAACATATAAGGAACTCTTACAACTCAATAGCAGAAAACTCAAATACTGTGATTAAAGAATGGGTTGAGGGCCTGAATATTTTCCCAAAAAAGACATGGCCAACAAATACATGAAAAAGTTGCTCAACAATACCAATCATTAAGGAAATGCAAATCACATCACAATTATATATCATCTCACACATGTTAGAATAGCTATTATCAAAAAACAAACAAACCAAAAAATAAGAGAAATAACAAGTGTTGGTGAGGATGTGGGGAAAAAACAACCCTTGTGCACTGTTGGTAGGGATGTAAATTGGTACAACCACTGTGAAAAACAGTATGGAGATTTCTCAAAAGCTTAAAAATAGAACTACCATATGATTCAGCAGTCCCACTTCTGGGTATATATCTAAAGGAAATGAAATCACTATCTTGAAAAGATATCTGCACCCCTATGTTCTTTGCAGCATTATTCACTGTATTCAAGACATGGAAACAAGTGTCCATCAGTGGATGAATGGATAAAGAAAATGTGAGAGACACACTCACGTACACACACACACTGTAGTATTATTCAGCCATAAAAAAGGAATTCTGCCATTTGTGACAACATGGATGGGACTTGAAGACATTATGTTAAGTGAAATAAGACAGAGAAAGACAAATACTATACAATATCACTTATATGTGGATTCTATAAAAACCCAACTCATAGAAACAGAGAGTAAAATGGTGGTTGCCAGGGGCTGGGGGTTTGGGAAAATGGGGAGATATTTTATAAGAGGTACAAATTTCCAGATATAAGACAAACACATTCTGGGGATCTAATGTACGGCATGGTGACTATAGTTTACAATACAATATTATATACTTGAAATTGGAAAAAATATATATGGAAAAATGTTATTTAATTCTCAAATTTAAATCTTAATCTCCTACTTGATATGAGAACCACTACTGCTTAAAAGTCTTAACATTAGTGTAATGTGGTAGAAGTGACACATATACACTACTTCTAGGCCTGGCCCGTAAATCCTGTGCAGGTCTCCATTCTCTGTCTTATATGGATTTGTCTATTTCTCTGTGTTTCTTTTGTCCGTTTTGCTATATATATTTCTCGAGGCTGTGTTATTAGGTGAACGCAAATTTGAATTTTAAATTGTAAAAGGAAAGATTGACTCTTTTATCATTGTGAAATACCCTTTTTCTCTAAAATTGTTCTTACCCTAATGTCTAATTTTCCTAATATTATTATAGGTATATCAGCTTTGTTTTGGTTAGTGTTTGCATGGTATATTTCTTCCATAATTTTACTTTCAATCTTTCCATATGCCTACAATTAAATTGTGTTTCTTATAAGCAGTATATAGTTATTAGATTCTCTTTTAGATATGAAATCTTTGTATTTTAATTGGAGCATTCATTTACATTTAATATAATTATTGATATATTTGGATTGAAAATCTATGAATTTTTTTCTATTTATCTCACCTGTCCTTGTTCAGTTTCTCCTGCTCTCTTGCCTTCTTTTGGAATAATTAATTTTTATTATTTCATTTTTCATTCTGTTATCTTGTTATCATATGAGCTTTCTTTCTTTAGTGGTATTTTTACCTTTTTACTTTGAAGATGTTACAGCCTTCTAGCATGCATTATTCCTGTTATAAAGTTCTAGTGTAAGTCTGCTCTGTTTAAAATAAAAACATTTTTTCCCTGTCTGCCTTTAAAATTTTCTCTTAATGTTTGGTTTTTAGCAGTTTTAGTAAGATAGGCTTGGACGTGGTTTTCTTTATTCTGGATGGAGTTTGTATTGCTTCTTAAATGTGTAACTTGATATCTTTAATCAATTTTTTAAAATTCTTGAATATTATATCTAGAAATGTTGCTTTTGTCTACTTTCCATCTTTCTTCTCTTTTTTGCTCTCACTTTCTCCCTTTATCTTCTTCTGAGACACTAGTTACGTATATTAAACTTTTATACTGGATCCCACATCTTATTTTTTTCCTCCATGCTTTAGACTGGATTTTTTCTTATGCTATATAATATAATTCACTAATACTTTCTTTAGCTATGTTGATGCCTATTATTGAGCTTTTCAATAATTTTATTTTGTGTTCTAGAATTTTCATGTGATTCTTTTTTCATAATTTCCATCTATCTCATGTAAATCATTTGACAGTATTAAATATAGAGATTTTACTGCATGTATCTAAGATTTCAATACCTAGGTATCCTGACAGCATATTTTTATTTTTTGTGTATTTGTTCTTCTCCTTTTCAGAAAGTCTTGTTTTATTGTATGCCTGGGTATTTTTATTTAAGTGCTGGGCATTTGTCCATGAAAAATTATAGACATAGTTTAAGCTCTAGATGATATCTTCTTCCAGAGACGTTTAAATTTTGCTTCTGGCAGACAATCAAATTTGGGGGAGATCACCATAATCCAGTAAAGATTGAAATGATTCAAAACTAGGCTTCACTTCTTTTGAGGACTGATCTACTTCTTATTCTTTACCATGTAGCCCATCAGATTTCTAACCAAATGCTGGAGGTTTTTAACAGGGCCCCATGTCTTTGAAACTCCTTGAACTATTATTTGGCCCGCTGAATCATGAGATTGCTAAATGCTTTGCTTAGCTTCTCAGCTTCTTAACCTCTCAGCTATTGTACTGTTGGTTGATATTAGTATTCATCTCCAGACAAAAGTGACGCCAAATTCTGGGCTCCCTTTTCTTGACTTCTCTCTTCTTCTGATTTTGTCCCACAAATTCTCATTGCCTTGATCTTAAATAATGTCTAATTGATATTTAATTGAAAACTTTGTATGATTCCATTTTCTCTTCTTCTTAGCATATCGGTTATGTTTCTTTTATTTTTTAAACTTTTTTTTAGTGTTTGCCCTAGAGTTGCAATAAACATTTATAACTAATCCAATTCTGTCTTTGAATTACATTATATTGGTTTATGGGTAGTGTGAATACCTTATCAACAAAATAATTCTAATTCCTCCCTCTTCTCATTTGTATTAATGTTGTCATTCATTTTGAAATGGAGCAAGACCCTGTGGGGCCCTCCTGCGTACAAAATCCTTTCTGTGTCCCCTGTTTCTTGTTTGTAGGAAAAAGGCTTCAGCCTCCTTGACTTTCTCTGAGTTCCAAAGGGCTGATTCAAACATTTGCTTATCAGGGAAGGGAGGGAATGCAGAAACAAAGGAGGAGCAGTCAAGAAACAATAGTGCAGTGATGGGGCAGGGTCCTGGTTCTTCCTCAAGAAATATATATAAAATATCTTTGAATGTTTCTGTAGGAACTAAGGGCCTCACCCAGGTGGAGGATAGTAACTTCAGGCTGAGCACAAGATTCCTGGAACACTGCCTTGTTACCTCACCACCAACCAATCAGAAGAAAGTCTGCACATGTGGAAGATAACAAAGACTCTAACCCCCACCTCAAATGATTTTCCCTTTAAAAACTTTCATGGTGGAGCAGAATCTTTATAGTTGGTTTTTGGACACAAGTCTGTCTTCTCCCCAGATTACTAGTGTACTGAATAAAGCAACCTTTCCTTTCCAACCAACACTTGCCTCTCAAATATTGGCTTTTAGTGGCAAGCAGCCAAACCTGAGTTCAGTAACAATTTCGCTTACATAAAAGTGAAATGGGGCTTCCCTGGTGGCGCAGTGGTTGAGAGCCCGCCTGCCGATATAGGGGACACGGGTTCGTGCCCCGGTCCGGGAAGATCCCACATGCCGCAGAGCGGCTGGGCCCGTGAGCCATGGCCACTGGGCCTGCGTGTCCGGAGCCTGTGCTCCACAACGGGAGAGGCCACAACAGTGAGAGGCCCGCGTACCGCAAAAAAAAAAAAAAAAGTGAAATGTATGTATGTTTATATGCATATATGTAAATTAATATATATAAGCATACATAATCAAATATATTGTTGCTATTCCTGTTTTGAACAAACTGTTAACTGTTGGATCAGCTAAGAATAAGAAAAAGTTTTAATTTAATCTTGTCCCTTCTTCAGTACTCTTCCTTTATTTATGTAGATCTGAGTTGCTGACCTTTATCACTTTCCTTCTTTTTTTTTTTTTTTTTTTTTTCTTTTTTTTGCAGTACGCGGGCCTCTCACTGTTGTAGCCTCTCCCATTGCGGAGCACAGGCTCCGGACGTGCAGGCTCAGCGGCCCTGGCTTACGGGCCCAGCCGCTCCACGGCATGTGGGATCTTCCTGGACCGGGGCACAAACCCGTGTCCCCTGCATCGGCAAGTGGACTCTCAACCACTGTGCCATCAGGGAAGCCCCACTTTCCTTCTCTTTAAATAACTTCTTAGCATTTCTTGAAAAGAATGTCTACTAACAACAAATTCCCTCAATTTTTGTCTGTCTGAGAAAGTCTTTATTTCTCCTTCATTTTGAAGAATAATTGCTCAGAGTAAAGAATTCTAGGTTGTGGCTTCTTTCTCTCAACACTTTAAATATTTCATTTCACTTTCTTCTTGCTTGCATGGTTTCTGAGAGTTTGGTGTAATTTTTATCTCTTTTCTTCTGTAGGTAAGGTGTTTTTTTCCTCTGGTTTCTTTCAGAATTTTTTTCCTTTACCTTTGACTTTATATAGTTTGAAAATTATATTCCCAGGTGTATTTTTTCTGACATTATTCTGCTTGGTGTTCTCTGAGCTTCCTGGATGTATGGTATGGTTGCTGACATTAATTTGGGAACATTCTGAGTCATTATGGTTTTAATATTTCCTTTGTTCCTTTTTCTCTTCTCCTTCTGATATTCCCATTACACATGTTATACCTTTTGTAGTTGTCCGACAGTCCTTGAATATTCTGTTTTTTTCAGTCTTTGTTCTCTTTGCTTTCAGTTTTGAAGGTTTCTATTGATATATCCTCAAGCTCAGAGATTCTTTTGTCAGCCATGTCTGGTCTACTAATAAGCCCATCAAAGGCATTCTTCATTTCTTTTACAGTGTTTTTGATCTCTAGCATTTCTTTTTTGGTTCTTTCTTAGGATTTTCACTTCATTACTTATATTACCCATCAGTTCTTGCATTCTGTCCAATTTATTCATTAGAGCCTTTAGCATATTAATCATTGTTGTTTAAATTCTCAATCTAATTCCAACATTCTTGCCATGTCTGGTTCTGATGCTTGCTCTGTCTCTTCAAACTGTGTCTTTTGCCTTTTGATACGACTTGTCATTTTTTCTGGATAGCCAGACATGATGTATCAGGTAAAAGGGACTGCTATAAATAGGCCTATAGAAATGTGGTGGTGAGGTTTGGGGGGATAGTCCTAGGATTGCGATTCAGTCTTTTAATGAGTTTACCTCTAAACAGTGAACTTCACCGTGCTTCTCTGGTTTTTCCCCCCTTAGGTGGGAAAGGATGGTTAGAGTGGGCTGGAGGTGGGTTGTTTCCTTTCTCTCATGTGGAATGCTATAGCTAATTGGAGTTGGATGTTTTCCCTTTCCTAAGTCAGTTAGGCTCTGATAGTACCCAGTCAGGGTTAGGCTCTGGTTAACTAGTTTGCCCTGAGGGCAGGCCTTGTTGAGAAGAACAGAGTGCTCTGGTGTATTTCAAAATGGTTTCTTTTCCCCTCCCCCTGCTGGAAGCCCAAGGGGATTTTTCTGATATTTACTGTGGGAATCTGGTCCAGTTCCTGGAGGTAAACCTCACAATATTGTGAGGATCTCCCTATGACTGGGTCCCCCCGAAGTTTTTAACTCTCCAAGTTGTCCGCATTCAGCCTTTAGCAATTCACCACAGTTCAGGTTTCCTACCCCAGCACTGGTTCTTGAGGCAGTTTTTGCTTGTGAGTTCGATTCTGGCAAACTGTGACTGCCTGTATTCTCCTGTCTCTTCCGTTTTGAGGGCAGCAGTTTTCCCTGTGTCCTCACCTCTCAAGATCCAAGAAGTGTTGAATTTTCAGTCTGTGCAGTTGTTTACCTGTTGTTAGGGCAGAGTGGCAACTTCCAAGCTCCTAACATCCAGAACTGGAAACTTAGAAGTCTCCTCCTTCTCTAATTAATATTTAGAAATTGTTTCCCTGCTTTCTAATTGCTCTTGGTGGTAAGGTTGGCCTGAACAGACTTCTCAGCTGTTGCTGTAATTGTAACTCAGCTATGCCCTGTCATAATCCTACTCTTTAACTCCCTTCTCAGCCCTAAACTTGACTTTAATCTTGTCTACTTAGCTTGGGTCCCCTGGTTTGAACTTCACACTTTCTAAAATCTTTGGCTTCAGTTCACATCTCTGTTCTTCCTATTCCTCACTGCCTTTAGTAGTAAGCCTTACATTCACAGGCATTTCTAGAACCCAAACATCACAACAGGCTCTACTGATGATGTTTTACTTGTCCAACCAAAGCTCTTCTTCTTCCGTGGCCCAGCCGCTCTGCGGCATGTGGGATCTTCTCGGACCGTGGCACGAACCCATGTCCCCTGCATCGGCAGGCGGACTCCCAACCACTGTGCCACCAGGGAAGCCCCAAAGTTCTTCTTTTTAATAAGGAATACAAATCCATTCACGCTAGCCCAAATAAAGGAGAATTGTTGTAAGGATATAACAGGTAGTGTTATGAACATTTAATAATAGGAAATGAGCAACAGCCTGCTTTCTTATGTGTTAGCACTGGAAAAGTTATTCTTTTTATCTCTGTGCACACACATTCTCTGTCTCTCTTTTTCGTGGTTTCTCAGTTTGCATAGGGCAGACAATTCAGTTTCACACTTTTCCTCTTTCTTATATCATTCATAGAGTTTTTAATTTAGGAGGGTTTTAATTTTGTGCGTACCAATTTTTAAACCTTTAAAAGGTAAGGACCTAGTAAGTATTTAAAGATTCAATTACCTGAAGTGTATCATTCATTTCTTCTTTCCTCTAAATAAATTATACAAAGTTAATAACAGTTAAATGAGAAAGTATAAATATATTTCTCTGTAACTACCATATATCCCTAAATATAGCTTAAACCACATTGAGGCACATAACTGAGGCTAAAGACCAAAATAAGGCCCCTTGCTTCCTTTTCTGAAATCCTTATGTTTCCTAAATCCTTATCTATTCTTCCTCCTTCCTTCTCTCCAACCTGAAGGTGGAATATTTCTTTCTAGAGCAATGGCATGCACATTCTTCAAGACTTACTTTTTTTGCTTTTCTAAAGGTATCTAATTAATTATTTCCTCTCTTTAGCAACTAGTTTTTTCTCTAATTATTCACATGGCCCAACATGACTGTCCTGGCCCTTATCATCCAACTCAAGTTCTATCACTAATTACTATAGTCTCTATTTCTTCGTCTTTCATTTGTTCATTACTTTGTGTCTAAAGCAAAGAATTGGTCTTGGACCTGGTGTCTATTATTGTCTAATAAGCTGTGACCATGGTGGAAGGGTCGTATGGCAGATAACAATGCTCCTTCCAGCCTCTCTGAGAGGGAAATTAAATCCATAAAAAGGAATTTGATGTGTGGGACAAATTAATGTCTTCAGAACACTTACCTAATCTGGGTTATTCACTAGAATTAAGACATACATGGACAGAGTAGAATGTTAAAAGGGATAAAATGGGTTTCAGATAAATAGATTCACCAAAGAAAATGATAGTTATGAGATCCAAGACTAGAATGAGCACACAGATTTTCCTCACTACCAAATATTACTTATAAATTGCTACATATCTATATATAATTAAATTAATAGTTATTGAATACTTACATGCAACTATATTTAAGTAATAATCTGTAAGAGTAGGTAAACATGAAAATATATCCCTATGCATATTTATTGATAAAGACATGTATAGGCAGATAGTTAAAAATAGTTTGATAAATATATTGATCATAAATTTTATGCTCTCATAAATAAGATCATTTAATCTGGTCTTATTTAATTTTAATAGAAGAAAAACTAAATTGAAACTCCAGAGCCACTACATTTAGTTGTTCAGATTACAATATGATTGGTACTCCCTGGAGTTGGGCAGTGAAAAATCTACACAACTGTATGTTGCAGGCCTCTCAACCACAAATAAATTTCTACTTGTAAGAACTATTATTTCACAAAAAATTCCTTGAAAGTTAGTTATAAAGATTATGGAAGAGGGACTTCCCTGGTGGTCCAGTGGGAAAGAGTCTGCCTTACAACGCAGGGAGTGCGGATTCAATCCCTGGTCAGGGAACTAAGATCCCACATACCGTGGGGCAACTAAGCCTGCGTGCCACAACTACTGAGCCTGCGCACCTCAACTATACCCCCTGTGCCACAACTACAAAGCCCACGCACCCTGGAGCCCATGAGCCACAGCTAGAGAAGAGAAAACCTGCATGCCACAACTAGAGAGAAGCCCACGTGCCACAACTAGAGAGAAGCCCGCGCACCACAACGAAGAGCCTGGAGGGCTTCTGGAGTTGGTTAGAGGTCAGAGAAAATTGTATGAAGTTTAACTGCAATACCCTGAGCTTTGCTCTCCTAAGTTTTCGTGAAATATAACCTACCAAAATTCACTTCTCTTTATCACAAATATGTCCCATTCCTTAGGGCTTTAAGTAACTCTCTTAGTTCAGTTAGGAGCCCCATAGGATTTGTTTCTAATACATAACCCTAAAAACTGCACTGATTTCACCAGTCTCTAAACCATCCCTCTCTACATCTACCTCATACCCTTTCTTTCAAGCTAATCAGGAAAGAGAGAGAAAAAAAGGAGATCTTCTCATCTCAGTTTACTTATCTCCACGTTTGGGATGTTTAGTGAGAATTCTCACATTTGTTTCAAGCCACCAAAACTTCTTTTGCAGCATTAGAAGACACCTGGTGGTAGAAATTCACAATATTTATCAAGGCTCTTTGAAGAACTCCACTAAAGAAATCTTTTTGATTTTGCTAAAGCTAGTATTTCCCATATTTATACAAATTCTTTTCTCTAAGATAGTGCCCAGTATAAGTTTGGGAACCCTGACTTCTGAAGTCCCCTGAGTTCACATATTCTAAATAGGGATTTGACAGCCAACCAGCAGAATGAGGGTCCATCCCAGTGTGCGGTTGACCTGAAAATGTGTGGGTTGGGGAAGAAGTGTACATGGGGCATAGGCCAGTGAGACCTCATAGATGGTGTCCCATGGCTGGAGCTTCACTGACATGATTTTCTGATGTTGGTTGAGAGTAAGAAAAGTCAAGGAATCAGTCTAAGTTGTGTTCTAGAGAGGATGGAGGGTTGAAACTAGAAAAAACAAATTCCAGGGACTAAGTTTTCAGTCAGGAAGAGAAAGTTAAGCTAAGAAGATTCAGGAATTGGGTAGATGCAGGAACAGAATGAGGAATGAAAAGCAAGGATGGATGATAGGAGGTATCAGAAGCATAAAGGATAATTGCCTGTCATTGAGCTGGGGTGTCGAAGGCTGGTGTCTCTGGGGAGGTCAGTCTATGGTAGAGGCTCTGGAGTGTACAAGTGTTGACTGTTAATGGCCTGTGTTTCAAGTATAAGTTCTGTCTCTGTCTGATGAAGAGGACTATTTCAGTTAATCCTTGGGTATTCAAGCAATATGAGGTTTTCTAATTACTAGCTTACCCTGGATGTAACTGTCAGTTGCATAAAAAAATATTTACAGTGGCCTGGCATTAATATTTACAATGAGTATGTACGTGGAGTAACTGGCACAGTGCTTTGCCAACAGTAGTTTTTCAGTAACTTTTTGATGAATTCAAGGTATTTAATGTTCCTGGAAGCTGTGGTATGTTCAGCCCTCACTCAAACTCACGCAGCAATAAGTTAGGGTGTTCATTCTGTAAGACAGTTACCGGTCTAGGTCTTATGCCATGAATTGTGCCAGGGTGTTGATACACACAGTTAAAAAATATATAGGTCAAGCCCTCAGAGAACTATTTTAAACCCTAATGGAGAACACTGTATTGATTAGTTCCATCAGAGTTAATGTCCAACTCTCCTTATAAATACTTTAAGGTTTGCTTAAAAAATGACATGTAAAGCAGGAGTTCTCAAACTTGGCTTCACATTAGAATCACCTGGGTAGCTGATGCCTGGGTTCTGTTGCAGGCCAATTAAATCAGAACACTTGGGTTTGGGCTTTTGCATCAGCAGTCTTTAAAAACATCCTAGGTTCAGACTGTGTTGAGAACCCATGTATTAGAGGGAAGATACAGAGTCAATTGGGAAAAACTAGATCAACACAATGAGTGAACTGTGTACTGGGTTTTAAACACTTAAGCATATCTATAAGTATGAAGACAACAAGTTAAAACTATAACACATAGTTACATAGGTCATCAGTTTTGTTCTGGTGTTAATTACCAATCTCGCTTCATTAGGGTACTGATAAAAACCCATAGCTGGTTTTGACTGAATTAATATCTTTGTTCTGGTTTTGTTATTGACTCTGATCCAATATATTTCTGTCTTCTATTTCTGTTTCCTGTTTTTTCTTACCCTTCATCATTTCCATTGGTATGAATTTTTATTGCAAAGTTTTCTTGTTTACTCATTCTACAACTACTATAATTCAATCATGAAATATAGCAGTTGTTCTTAGATCTAGCTTAATTTTAATCACCTGGAGAACTTTTAAAACTGCTGATGATTAGGCTTCATCCCAAACCACTTGAATCAGAACCTCTAGAAGTGAGACTCAGTCATTGGTAATTGTTCAAAGTGTTCCAGATGATTCTATGTACAGCTGGGATTAAAAACCCTAGTGTGATTGATTGTTATACCTATAATGGACCCCAAAGAATTATGCCTCCCTGTGTCCACAGACTTTTGCAATGTGACTTCTCCCATCAACTGGTGGAGTCTATTTTTCCACCTTGACCATAGGCCCTTAGCTGACTCTCCAGGTGAATACAGCACATGAGTGAGGACAGGTGAGGTCAGAAGAGGAACCACCCAACCAAACTGTCAGAATTGTAAGAAGTAATAAAAAAATTTTAAGCCATTTAGTTTAGGGATGGTTTGTTACGCAGCAAAGTCTAACTGAAATATTGTACTGTGGGGGCTTTTTATTATAAGCTATGACAAAAAAGCACTACTCTTGATTTTTTTTCTTTACTTCTATTTTTATTGCTATTGCAAGAACCACTCTAACAAGTGCCTCTGAAGCTGTTTCTATTCTCCCAGGATTCTCCTTCAGACTCTTTTACTACTGAAAGAATGAGATTTAGGCAGAAAAAGAATTTCGTGTCATTGTACGTTTGTACACCTGCCCCAGGGCCCATGGCTTAGGCACACTTTCATAACAGTACATGTGGATTGCATCAACACATTCTGAAATTTGCCAAGACTCAGTTTCACAAGCTAAGGTCCAGAATAAAGAAATCCCCTTGCTTTAGCAAGATGGTCACACACAGATTGATCCAGGAACAATTTGAAGCCTCCACTCAATTTGCTTTGTGTGGGTCATGTGAAAGAGTTGTAGTTTGTACCTTCACTATGCTATCAGTGATGAAAATTACTATACTTTTGCCTTAATAATAATATTGACTATTTTAACAGGTCTAGTTGGAATGTCTACCTTGTGAAATCAGCAGGGAATAAAAATAAGAGTTGTCTGTCTTGTTACTTGCTAGGCTGGTGGGAAGAAATGTCATGAACCTGGAGTCCAAAGACAAGGGCTTGACACAGTTCTATTACTTACCTATTGTGTAACCTTGAGTAAATTACTAAATATTTAAATCTTAGTTGACTTATCTATAAAATCGAGATAAAAATAACTATCTCCAGAGTATATCTAAGGATCAGAAAAGCATATATAATATCCCTTTGCAATCTTTAAAGCTTACTTTAAATATAAGATGTTATTACTCTTGGTATAGATAGCACCAAGAAAGAATATGAAAAAGTTTCACTGACAACAGCTGAGAAAAGTCACTCATATTCTCACAGCATTAGGGAAAGTAAATACTTTATATGGCTTCACAGTTTTCTTTAATCTCTGAATCTCAAAGCACCTTGCAGAACACTTTCATTAATTTATAAAACCCCATGAAATACATTTGTTCCCCCTTAAACTTCTTTTTAAACAGGGTACCTTTTCTAGGACATATAAATTTAAGCCTAACCCACTAAAGGCCCTCAGATTTTTGAATGAATAGAGGGATTCTGATCCTTTTTTTATGTTGTAATTTTTGTGTCTTATTTAAAATATGCAAGTCTCTTGATCTTGTCTGTCTTCCCTTGAAGCCTTTCCCTTGATGCTTTGATGTAGTGAACATGCCTGTGAAACTCAAATCCTAGACAGGTGGCAGCCTTTTCATTCCTTACATGTTAGGGATAGGGTTTGGAGATAATTTATTAATCTCTTTCTCCCTTAAGTGTTTGAAAGATACCCACTAAAAATATGTGAACCAGATTCTTATATTGCTCAGGTTGAATTCTGATTAGATTTTGAGCCCTTGCAGGCTGCATTTGACTCTTTGGCTCCTTGACTAGCATGTAGGATTTTTATTTTTTTTCGTTACTAAGTGATAGTCTGCTGATATGAATGAGCTAATGGGGCTTTCAGCCAAGACTTATTTAGAACTAAAAGACGTAGCTATAATTATTCTCTGTATTTCTATGGTTTCTTTTTCAAGTAGTTTAGAGAGCCCTGCATATATTACTTAATCTTCCTAAGTAAGGTGAGCCAGATGAATTATGTTATTATTATATTAGAAAATTTTCCTTTGCTTCAACTTTCTATTGTTATATCTTCTGGCATCTTTACTTATCTTCCTAATATTTAATGATCTGACTTTTTCCGTGGATGTTCCAAATTGTTCTCTTTACCCTGTTGAAATAAACCTGATTTCTGTCTGTTGCTTCAAACTCTGCTCTTAAAGCATAGGGTATGCATGTTTATAGATAATTTACATATATTATGTCCTAGTTCAAAGAAGGGCCATTAACCGTGAATTTCTTAGTTTGCAACGAGTAGTGCATGAGAGAGGATGATACACTTGGGGGACACATGGACCTTTTGCTATTCTTCAAAATAAACCACATAGATATTTGCTTATGTGTAAAACTTATGCTGTTCATATCTTCTTTTAGATAGGAATTACTTGTTATAAACTCTATTTTAGGGTGAGGGAGACTGAGGTACAGTACAGATTGATAACATAAAAAGAAAACATAAGCCAATTTTTGGTAGGTTATGATTCTGATTATTAATGGTTATGGCCTAATATTTGCTTTTGACAGGATCTCACTTGTAGAGATTTGCAACACCCATGCTGAAACTTCGATCAGATAATTAGAGCACGTTATTTTTTTTCCAGTTTTTTTTCTTTCTTAATTGGGGTATAGTTGTTTTACAATGTTGTGTTAGTTTCTGCTGTACAGCAAAGTGGAGTTCCCTGTGTTATACAGCAGGTTCTTATTAGTTATCTGTTTTATACATATTAGTGTCTGTATGTTAATCCCAATCTCCCAGTTCACCCCCCCCCCCCACTTTGCCCAGTTAGAGCACTTTAAATTTGAGACTGCCAGAGGTTTATCAAACGGATTTTTCTTCATAAATTTTGCTGAATGATTTCCTCTTTAACTCGACACATGTTTATTTCAGGGAGTTTTTCATATTAGGCCAGTCGAAAGATGAGCCTTTTTTTTCTGAGGATTTCTTTCTGTCCTGGAGACACACAGACGTACTCACACAACTGAGGTCTTGGTTTTGAACTCTGGTAATTATTAATTCAGTGGTTTGAGTTAAGTACATGTACAGGTGATGTGAGTGGTTAAAACACCAATAATGTTTACTTCACTTACAAACATAGGACCTTTTCCTCTAAGCCTCAAATTCACTATCTAATTGCCAGAGGATTGTTCAGTTTCATGTAGGATTGTACCTCCATGGACCTCTTCTAGAACTTATTCACAGGAGACTTCAGCAGAGGTCATGCTGGCTTTTCTAAGTAACTTTTTAGAAGAGAAGAGCATGATTGCCTCCTTCCAGGGAACTGGCATTCATGGAGAAAGGTTGCTTTTCGTGGCTTCTTTGGTGGGAATCATTGATTTTGGGGGGTGCTGCTCAGAGTCTCTCCACTTCTCTTCTCTCTGTGTTTTTTGCTTCCATCTATGACTTTCTTTGAAGTGCATTTTTTCCTGATTGGTCTGACTAAAGGTAAGTCAAACTAAAACACAAGAAGGAAATAAACATTTATAATGAAATGCCTCCTTAGAAAGAAGAATAATTTCTTAGCATACTATTATAAAATAAAATCTCTAAATAAAAGATATTTTGGTGTTTGAACTCAATTGGCACTCTTCTCCTTTGCTGGAATTGTTTATCATAGTGAAAACACATACATTCTGGCACAGGTACACCCCAAGCTTGAAGAGAAGTTTATCTTTTGACAGATAGATGCTGTTTTTGCAGTTTGATTAAGTGTTCCTTTGGCTGTTTGATATAATAGAAAGAGAGAATGAACTTTGAAGTCAAAAGGGCTTGGGTTTGAATCTGTGTTCTGCCACTTATAATTTTACAATTTTAGGCAAGTTAGTTAACATCTTCAAGCCTGTGCTTCTTTCTCTATTAAAAGGAGGTTAATAATATCTACTATATCAGAGTAGTTTAAGAAATGAGACAATGCAAATGAAGGCATATGGCACATGCCAATCTTAGTGAGTTCTAAATAAATATTAGTTACTTCTTCTCCTTCCTGCTTTATGTTGGCCAGAGACTAATGTGGTATTTTGCTTATTAAGATAAAATTAAAGATATAAAAAAGTAAATATGGAGGCATAGAAATATAATGAATTTTACAGTCATTTTGGACTTTGTAGGGTACTTAGTTAATCCAGGGAACCAAATAGTTATATATAAAATAATACCATATTCTTGTGAGATAGACAAATAATATTAATAAATTCATTCATTTGCACTTTTTTTGTCAAATATCTATTAAGTGCTATTATTTGTTAAGTACTGTGCAAGGTCCTTGAGATACAGTGGTGAGGAACATAGACATGGTTTCTGTAGTTGGCCTGCTAGGATATTTTCAGTTTTTAAATAGGAAAAATTAAGAAGGAACCCACTTAAGGAGCACTGACTTGGATCTCAACTAATATGTAATCCCTGGTATCATATCTCAAATGGGATTTATCGTCATCTTGTAGCCAATTTACTTCTCTTAGTGTCAGTCAGTAACTGGGAATTTTTCCTTAGACTATGCCTGGAAACTCCATGGATATGAAGGTATTCCAGGTTTTTCAACCATTACAAGGAACTTTGAGTCACATTTAGTTTAGGTCAGTTATAACTCTGGGACCACTTAATATAATATTAAAAGAAGGGGTCCATTTTTTTCCTCTTAAGAAAGCAATACTGACCAAAGCCAGTTAGTATTCCCAGAAGAGCTACAATTCACCATTTTTGTGCTAAAGAGATCTACCTCATCCTTACCCCTAGAAGGAAAACTTGGCATGAGGGTGGGATTATGTTTCCTGTGTTACTGCACTTTTTGCTCCCGCTGGGGCAACTTGTCCCATCCTCTGGAATGATGAGAATGAGGTACACATCAAAATTGCTGCTTAATCATTTTGTTTAGTGCCTGTGGGTGATGTCTTAAGCCAGAGGATGGTTGACAATAACCACCAAAGAGATATTTTTCCCCTTACGTGTTGTCTCGTCCTTTCATTCTCTCTCTTTTTTCTTTCATTTCCTTTGTTACTCTCACCCTTTCTCTTTTTCTCATTTGTTTTCTCTTCACCTCTGACGGCCAGCAATTTAGTTTGTTGGAGTTTTGCTGTTGTGTGAGGTTTAATCGTGTCCCCAGGAAGAGGGGTAATTATTAAACCACTGGAAATTTAATGATGGGTATTTATTCCCCAGCCTTAGTCATTTTGGTGTCTGGGGTTTGGCATGTCAGTCAGTGGAAACCAAAGTGGATAAATGTCATCAAACCGCACGTGATTTTCCAGTGATTTACGTGTGTTTGTTGTACTCCAGATGGGCAATTACTGATGCCCTGCTCTGCCCTTTATTTGCAAGCCTCTCATGATCAAAATAACAAAGACTTAATAAAACAAGTTCACCTCTCCACAGTGGTGGAAAACAGGTGTCAGTTCCCTCAGAATGAGGTCAGTTCTTTCTAACACTGTGTTCTGCTGTCACATTTTCTTTTTGGGGGTGCTTAAGTCAAGACTCATGAGCTTCTTTTTTTTTTTAATATTAAAAGTTGTCTTTCCATCTAACTTAAGAATTCAGATCCTTAGGAAAAAAGTTGGACTTTATATTTTCCAGTGAATTAAATGTTAACCTTCTAACATATGTATTTGCTTACTTATGATTAGTTTTGTTGTCTGTCTCCTCCCACTAAGATTTAAACTCCTCAAGGGCAGGGATCTTACCTCTTTGGTTCACTAATGTATTCCATGTGTTTTAAAACAGTGCCTGCATGTATTAGGCACCCTGTTAATATTTGTTGAATAAATGCTGAATGTATGAATGCTGCGAAGTCCTTAGTAGAAGACTTGCCTGAAATTACTATTCTCATAGAGGGGAGAGACTTGTGTTAAATTTGCCACTTTTTATTCATGTAAACTTAACAAGTTACTTAACCTTTCTAAGTATTCATTTCTGGATCTGTATAGTGGGTTTTGTTTTTGAAGATTAAGATTAAAAGGGATTAATTACATAGGACAATGTATGAAAATTTAATCAACACGGTACCTGGCATATATGGCCCATGCTCAAGAAATTGTAAATGTTATGAAGGTGTTGCTCTTCAATTTAATGTTGTGCAGTTGTGACAAGTATATAACTATGCTCATGAAAGAGAGAAGTTTTTTTGATGATCTTTGTTTTGTTTTAGCTGGAGCTCCACTGGAATGTAAATTTAATAAAGGTAGGAATTTTGCATGTTTTTGTTCCTTGATGTATCTTGACAATTAGAATGGTGCTGGGAATATAATAGGTACTCAGTAAATATTTGTTGAATGAATTATTGAATGTTTAAGATGGGAATTAGCTTTGCAAGCCTAACCTTCTGAGCCCCTGTGGTAATTAGTTGAATTAATGGCAGAGATGTCAAAATACTGTTCTAAAAATGCCTCAGTTTTTTCATTGTGTGGAATGGAAGACCACAGAGGAAGGTCCTGAGAACTAAAAGTGAAGGGGAGGAGGAGTTGGAAATTACCTAGCCGTTCAGGCCATGCAGAGTTATTTTGGGCAATTCAGAATCAAATGGACTTTTTATATTCTTATTGCATTTGACTTTCTAAAATACTTGGATATACTTAATTTCACTTCATATTCTATAGCTTTGTCTAAAACAGAGCATTTTATTTAATTTTTAGCTTCTTTTAGGTAACTGTCTTGGTGGTAGGCATGTAGGTTTGAGGAGAAAAGATACTGCAGCCTCATAGGTAAATATACCTTTCTGGTCCCTGCTGCAACCCTGGGCTCTGAAAATTCAAAGGGCACACTGAAGTGTAGGTCTTCTATGAAATTAAAACAAAACAAAACAAACAAATTTTTGGCCTGTTTCCCACCTTGCTAAATCAAGTTGTTCTGCTAAGTGACTACTTTGATCCGCTGTTATGTTTTCAAATGATTAAGGGGGTCTTCAGTGTTCTACTTGTAACCGAACATTTAATGGTGACCCTCTATGGCTACTTTTAAAAAAATTGTAGCTTGTTAAAACATTTTATTGTTTTTTTACAATAAAATGGATCATCAACTAAATTTCTCAAAAGAATCTATGTCAGGCAATTCACAGCTATGTGATTTTGACATTTTCATATGTTTTTCTAAGGTTCAGGTTTTGGTTTTGTTGTTTTGTATTCTAACAAATATAATTCCTTTCCATTAAGTTAAATATTAGCAATCAGAAGTATTTCTATTGCTATCCTTAAAGTATTTTAAGTGCATGCTATTGTTTTATTTTTATTTTCTTTATATATTATTTTAGAGGATAAAACATTTTAAATGAATTTTGCAACTGCTGAAATAAAGCCTGAAACTTCCAAAAATAAAGATTCTGAATAGTTTAGGTTTTAAAATATGTTCACAACTGCAACTCAGGACAGTGAGAGTTGCAGATACCTTTGAGAATACCATGTCCATATCATGTGGATAAATTTAAATAATAGAGATTTATATTGCCTTGGGATAACCAATATTTTAACATAAAATTTTTGAAAATCCAACTTGTTTTGTAATCGTAGGAAGAACAGTTTCACCAACACCCAACTGTTAATTCAGTTTGAACCAACTCCTAAAAAATTGAGCCACCAAATATTCTCCTACACTTATATTTTGAGGGTTTTTTTTCCAAAATATATTTGCTTTTAATAAGTATAGGAAAGCAGGGAGTGCTTAGAAATTTTCAAGGCATGGAATTGGAATGGACTCAGAGGTATAGAAATGTCAGAATTACACCACAGAGATAAGAAGGTGTGTGTAGTTTTGAGGAATATTAATCCTGGGGAGTGAGATGCAGTGTGACTGTAGCCTGTGACTCCACCAAATCCTTAGTCATTACTAAGAAGGGCAGTTGTCCTGAAGTCAGCTTCTTTATCTTCTGCATTGACAGAAAAAGCAGACACAGTCCAGTGACAAGGAAAACAGATTTATACTTACAAAGTTTGAAAGTTGTTTTTCAAGAAAGAGAACATACCAGCTTTTCTGCACCCCCCCCCACCCCCTTGCTCTATAAATAGCTCCTGGCAGGCAGAAACAACCCTGATTGCTGGAGATGAAGGAGAACAAGCAGCAGGCTGTAGTGCAGAATCAATGGCACGGTGCCAAGAGCTTCATCAAATGAATAATAGCTTCCACTTGACAATCAGTAAAGTGCCTCTTCTCCTACGGATTTAGTTTTTAATGATGATTAGAGAGGATGGGCCCCTAAAATTTCTCTGGTAGAAATGACCTCCTATTAATTTCTGTTCCTTGAAATGCTGAATTTCAAAGCTATTTTACAGCTGCAAAACCAAAGGCACTGACATAAAGGAACTATTATCTTTGTAATTGTAGCAACAAGTACTAAATTTGTCATTGATTAACAGAGACTTTTTAACTTCATGATCCTTTGTTGGTTAAGTCCCCATTTGGAACTTACTGATTTACTTGCTTTGAAAGTCAAATGTTACATTTTAGACCCAACAAGCTATCAGAATAATGTCCTTTGTTTTAATATAATAAATACTTCCTTGTAACATCTTACATTGATTATTATGCAGTAAAGGGTGAAGGTCAAGTCAGAGCTTATTAATTCTATACAGTGTTTTGCTTTCTGGGCAGGTAACAAAATATTCTAAACCGATATGGTTAAAATACATATAGGAACACATTTATTAAGCAAAGAACTTCGTCAGAATTTTAAAATTTCCTGACACATTTTCATCTGTGTGTGTGTATATAAAGTATATTTTCCAAGAGGAATTAAATGTAGAAGAGAGACTCTTAAAGAGTGGAAGCGTTTATATCAATATCAAGTGATGAGACGATAGGCCTACTGTGTCAAATTAAGCCATTAGTTATGAAGTAATGTCATAGGTATTGAAAATAACCTGTGGTATATCTCAATCATGTGATATGTGGCATTCTATTTTATAAGTGAAAGTTTTGAATGTAAAGATAATTCCAGAGAAGGCAATGGCACTTTACAGTGCTTTCTGTATAATGTTCTTAGTAGTAAAAAAAAAAGACATAATGAAATGCTTACTTGAAAGGTTTTAAAATTTAGGATGACTTTGAAAAGCCACAGAGTCCATACTGTTGAATTTCATGAATTGTCTGTCATACATAGGAGTTCATAAAATTTTTACAGAAATATTTAAAGTGGTTGAAAAGTTTAGAGGGAAATATTTATTAAGAATTTTAAAAAGTTGCCAAACCTCTGATTCAGGAGGCTGCCTGGGGATGATCTTTGATGTTCTTCTTCAGCATTTCCCAGAGAAATGAAAATGTAGTGAGTTTGTTGCTTAATTTGTTCAGTTAAAAGGACTACCTTCAGAACTAAAATGTCCTTTCTTTTATGAAATAATATTATTAGTATATTTTACTTTTAAATGTCTTTACTTGATAAGATAAAAAGTTGGCAATTATTTGTAGGTTTTACCTTCACTTTAAAAAATATCCTGTGAAATCCAAAATTTATGCATCTGCTAACCTAGGAGAATTTGGAAATGAGTTGGCAGAGCTTTGCCTTTTATTAGATAAGCTGGTACAAAAAGTCTGTTATAGCCAGAGGTCAACCAACTGCATGAGGAAGAAATATGAAAAAAAAATTTGCAAGCTGTGACACCCAAAAGAACAATAAAGCCATCAGATACTCCTGCAATTAAGTCATACATTTTAGAAAAAAAATCAATCAGGAATTAAAATAGGATAAAACTTTTAGGAACAGCAGAATGTCAGAGCTCTAGAGGGAAGCTTAAACACGTTACTTTCTTTTCACTGCCACTGATATCCATGTCACTCTTTTAGCAGAACCTGTAGAACACATCATTGTTTGAATGTAGCGGAGTTAAAATGAAAACAGAAATATCCTAACATTTCCAGCATTAGGGAACAATGCCCTTGCTACTATATTACCTATTTCCCAGCATAGGAATGAAATAATTTTGTACTTTATTAAAATATGGTTATCCTAGTAGGCCTACCAAGCTAAAACTCCTTTTTTTTTCTTTTAGAGGAAGAGGAGGCAGCATTTCCTTTGAACTATGACTTAATTCCTGGTATTAGTCATCTAGGGAAGAGAGAGTTCTCCCTGAGAGGAACCTAGGACTGTCTAAAAGAATTAAGGAAAAAAAAAAAACATTTAAAGGGAACGTGTGTGGGGAGGTAAGGGGAGTAGAACGGGCTGTTGTGTGGAATGGTTGAGTCATTGGCTTCCTAAGAATAAGTCCGCTATCCTAGGACCACAGTCTTTATTCTGTCAGGTGGACTATTTCTATTCCTTGTGATTCTGTGTTTATTTTTCTGTTTTCTTTACTATTTAACAAATCCTGTCTGAAACTTCTGGCTTGGTTCAGTTGCACTAAGTGGCGTAAAGAGAAATACTTGAATCTACAGAGTAGTTAAGGGAGGAGTGCCCCTCAGAGGCCAGTGTGATGTGGCACGATGATCCACAGTGGGAGACCGCCAAGAAGATCAAACTCAGAGGAACAGAGTCATATTACTTGGTAAGCTTCTTATTCCCACCAGGAAAGTCTTCTTTCCAGTACCCATCCTGAAAGGATTTAGGCAGAGATGGCTACATCATTTGTAGGGCCCAGGGCACAATGAAAGTGTGGGGCCCCAGCTGGGGGTAGGGAAGTCAGTCTCCTTTTCATATAAACCTGCTCCTGCCCAATTTACTGCAGGTGGAGTCCTGCGCCAGGCCTCACTTGATACCTGGATGGGATTCAGGAAACGATCCAATGGAGTCATCCACTGAACACACTGGCACCCTGTATGCAGTGGAGTGCGTACCTGACCTGGACCCATCAGGGAGCAGGGAAGGCAGTTGGAGGAGGGAGATGTGGCCTCCTCCAGCCAATTCAAACTGTACCCCAGAGAGAAGCAGCAGCAGTGGTAGACCAGAGCTGGGAGAATTTCAAGGAGGCCACCCTAGGGCATTAAACCCCAAACACAGAGCATTAAACCCCCAGCAGGGCCCTTCTGAACATGAGACCCCGTGGACTGTACTGGTTGTACAGCCATGAAGCCAGCCCTGAATGTAAGATACATTTTATTAAGGAAGATACTTGGCTTTTATGGTTATACTGTGGCCTTGACCCTCTTCTCCCTAAATATTTGTTGTTGTTGTTGTGATAGTTGTTTACTTTTTTATCCATTTGCTCTAGTATAATGAAAACATCAGTGCTTGTTCACCTGAAACAAGGATTAGTTTTAGGTTTCCTTTTATCAAGGAAAATTGGCCATTTTCACTGTAGGGGAGCATGGTTCCCCTAAGTTCTCTAGGCCACAGGGCTTGGAGGGAGCCCTGTTAGCAAGCCAAAGCTCAATTTTTTATAGTAAGGAATTGCCAAAGTGAGATGCAAATAATAAGGCCAAGTCTATTTTTGAAAATAAAACTGTGGCTTCATTTCTGATAGGAAATAAGTCCAGTATCTACAGTGCTATGGAACATGGAGGAAGTCAACCAGTTTTGGCTGGCAGCCATTGAGAACCTTATAGAGCAACAGAGCTAGCTGGCCAAGAAGGAGATGGAACGTGAAAGGATTCTGATGAATTTTGGGTTGTCTCATTGATGGAAAGACTGAGCTCCACACTAAGTTCTTTTTTTTTTTTTTTTGTGATACACGGGCCTCTCACTGTTGTGGTCTCTCCCGTCATGGAGCACAGGCTCCGGACACACAGGCTCAGCGGCCATGGCTCACGGGCCCAGCCGCTCCGCGGCATGTGGGATCCTCCCGGACCAGGGCACGAACCCGTGCCCCTGCATCGGCAGGCGGACTCTCAACCACTGCGCCACCAGGGAAGCCCCACACTCAGTTCTTTTATTTGACTATCCCTAAAGACATTGGAGTCTACCTTGAATAGAAAAGCCAGATACATGGCTTTTCTACTATTCTCTACAGATACATGGCTCTCTACTATTCTCTCTCTAACCTCCTTGCCGTTTCTTTTTTGGCTTGCTATTATGAGTCAAGGGAGGTTCATTAGGAACATAGATTTATACTACTGAGCCTAAGTAATGAAGGAGGATAATACTAGGAACTATAGTAGAATAACTCACATTTTCAGAGATAATATGAATAACATTTAAGTTCCTTCTTCTCTATCCCCAGTATTCCTACTACCCCTACCCTCTGGTCAGCTGCCTAGATTACTGACCTGTGAAAATTAATTGTCACAGGATTCACAGGATTGCTTATTATATTAGGAAAATACCTCAAGGAGTATTCAAAGGAAGTAGTAATATATTTAATAAAGAAAGGCAGACTTAATTTTGTAGCAATTTATTTGTATAAATTTTATATTGTTTTATTATTGCTTTTCTTGGACTTCGAGTGCAGAAGGCAGAGTTAGTCATATTTAGTGCATGGTACACTGTTATCATTAGTCTATTCAATGACCCTTCCTTGTTTATTTTTTTGCCTTTTATCCTTATTCCTCAACCATTTTAATGTGGTGTTTCTTTGGTGTGTTTTTGTAAAATATGTATTTATTTTACTACCTATTTATTATAAATGTATATTATATTATTTTCATGTGCATGCCTTTTTATTTATATAATGATCTGCTATAAATCTCATTCTGTTTCTTGCTTATTTTATTCAGCACTATATTTTTAATATCTGTGTGTCATATGTATTAGAACTCCCTTGTTTCTTATGGCTAAATAGTATTCCACATTTAACTTACCTGTTCCTTCAGTGATAGAGATCTACAATGTCTCCATTTCCTTACTACCAGAAACAGCCCTACAATGAACAGTCTTGTATGTAGTTCCTTTTGGATCTGCATAAGGATTTCTTAGGGTATCTACTCAGGAGCAGGATTGCTGGATCCAAGAGCCTATGTATTCCTAATTTAACTAGGCTTTGTCATACTATTTTCCAGAATGTTTTCCAGGACATTCCTACCAAAAACTTCAAGAATATCCCTATATTTTTATATTATGTCCCTATATCCTTGATCCTTGGCATTACTCAGTATTGGCCAATTTTATGGTTATAAGTGATATAACATCATTTTAGTTTTTATTTCTCTAATTACTAATATAATTTAGCATCCCCTAATATGCTTTTTAGTCTTTTGGTTTCCTCTTATGTGAATTGCATGTTAACAGCTTTTGACCATTTCTGATTTCCATTTTTTGTTTATTTGCTTGCATGAGGTTTTTTCCTCTCATATTTTAAATATTATGCCTTTTGGATTTTAGACATTGCCAATATATTCTCCCAATTTGTCATCCGTCCACTAACTTTGCCCACCGTGTTTCTGTTATTTAGGAGGTAACTGTGGCATTTGTAATAGAGCTCCATATTAACAATGGCTCAAGAAAGAGATTTATTTCTCTCTCAAGTAACAGTATGGAAAGAGGAGATTCTTCTGTCTTACTATTTCACCATTTCTAGGGTATTGCCATTCTTAACTTGATGCAGTGTGACTCTTACCAGCCACTGGGAAAGGGAAAAGAGGGAGAAGAGGGTGGTAAATCCGTTTGTTTTAAGGGCACGATATAGAAGCTATGCACATTTGTTGGAAGTTTGCTCACATTTCATTGGCTATAAAGTAGCCACAGGGCCATATCTAGGTATAAGGAGGGCTGGGCAATATAATCTTTTACCCAGGTAGCCATGATCCCACCTAAAATTCAGGAATTCTGTTAGGTTTAGAGAGAGGGGTAATGAACTGGGACATTAGTAGTCTGTGTCACAGTGTCCTTCACTGAACAGAAATCCTTAGTTTTGATATTCTCAAATTAATACCTTGGTCTTATTCGTGCTTTTGAAGTTTTGTTTAAGGAATCTTTCACTACCACTGGATGACTATCTTTTAAAAACTTTTTAGTTATACTTTTTTAATTTAGTTTTAACCTATCTGGAATTCACCTGCAATTTTGGTGTGAGAGAGGAATGCAATTATATTTTTCCTTATATAGGAGGCAATTTGTTGAATAATGTCTATTGAGCAATCTCTCCTTTCTTCATTTTTTGTATTTTAGTTCGGATCCTCCTATAATCAGAAGCTAAAATGTGATTAGATATGCAAGAGGTTAATTGGGGGAAACAGATGTGAAAGATAAAGGGGGAGAGAGGTCCGTAGAAGACCACTCCTATGAATATCTGATACCTGTGAAGGAGAGGTAGAAAGAAGACGGATTGGGTAGGAAGAATCTCAGACTGTCGTACAATGAAAGTTTTGGCCAGGCCAATGGGGAGTCCTCAAATCAAAGTTGCCTGTCAGAGGTGTACCATGTCTTATGCGAATGGGCCTGAATTAGTACCCACACTGTGCTCAGTCATTGGCTGGGAACACTTCCAGGAAGTGTGGCCTAGGCGTGAATGTGGTTGTGGAGGCAGAGGGGTCATCAATCAACTATGTTTCTGCAACAGAAACTCTGAGTTACACATTTTTATGACCACCACAATTTGTAGGACCAGCTTAATCATATATAATGTTCTCATATTTGCATTGTATCTGTTTTGAGTTCTCTGCTGTAGTCGGTTGATCTATTTGTCTCATACCGTACCATCCTTTTTTATTTACTCTTTTTTTCTAAAGTTGCCTTAAACTAAGCATATATTCTTATCCCTTGAAACCAATTTCAGAATAAGTTTTACTGTTAAAAAGAGAGTCCTTGAAATTTTGACTTGAATTACATTGAATTTATAAATTAATATGAAGAAAACCTGGATCTTTAAACTATTATCATCTCTTCAAGCATATAGAATATATGTCTATTCTATTCTATTCAATAGAGTTTAAAATTTATCTCTATAAAACATTCAGTACTTTTTTTTTAGTACTTTTTAATTCATAGAAATTTTATAGTTATAGCAAAATCAAATGCTGTTGATTTTGCTGATATAGAGAAATGCTGTTGATTTTGTATGCTATTGATTTTGTATTGAATTTGAATCTGGCAACCTTGCTGAAATCTCTTACTAGTCAATATTGTTTATATATTGACTTTTGTTTTTACTATGTAAAAAATCTTCAAATAATGAGTTTTATCTCTTCCCCTTTAATACTTTACTGTACTATGTTAAACAATAGCAGAGAGAATGGGTATCTTGGTTTTGTTCCTAAACTTAAAGGGAATGTGTTGAAAGTTGAAGGGTTTGTGAACATAATTTTTATTTGGTTAAGGAAGTTTCTGCTAATTCCTAGTTGGATAAAAGGTTTTATTATAAGGTGTTGAACTTTATCACTTTTTCTGTATTTATTTAAAATCTTTGATTTTGTTCTCTAGTCTATTAATGTAGTGTATATTATTGATAAAATGTTCTCATGGTAAATACCATTGTATTCCTGGAATAAACTCTACCTGACAATTCTGTGGCTAAAATATATATATAATGTTGAATTCATGTAACTAATACTTTATTTAAAATTTTCGCATCTATACTTATAAGTGAAATGATATATAAATTTCTTTTCTTGTATTATCCTTACACAGTTTTTTTTTTTTTTTTTTCTTTGCGGTACGTGGGCCTCTCACTGTTGTGGCCTCTCCCATTGCGGAGCACAGGCTCCGGTCGCGCAGGCTTAGCGGCCATGGCTCACGGGTCCAGCCGCTCCGCGGCATGTGGAATCTTCCCGGACCGGGGCACGAACCCGTGTCCCCTGCATCGGCAGGCGGACTCTCAACCACGGCGCCACCAGGGAAGCCCTCTTACACAGTTTTTGAATAAAGATTACACTAACCTCATAATATGTACTGGTCAGTCTTCTTTCCCTTTCTATTTATAGGATTAACTAATCTTTGAAAGTTTGATAGAACTCAACTGTAAAAAATATGGACCTGAGACTTCTTTGGAAAGTCTTTGCTCACCACTTAAGTATTTTAAATGCTAATTTGTCTTTTCACATTTTCTATTTTGTCTTATATATACTTTTGCATTTTATACTTTTCCATAAATTTATCTATTTCATTGAGGTTTTCAAATTTACTTGAATATAACTTTTCATAATACCATTTCATTATTATTAAAAATGTATGTTGAGTTTATAGTTATTTCTCCTTTTAATACTATATATTGTTTATTTACAATCAGTGTTGCTCAAGTTTTATTTGACTTATTGATTTTTTAAAATAATGAACATTGGGGTTATGGTACTCTATTTAAAAAAAATTTTTTTTCTGTTTAGTTGAATTCTGCCCTTATTTTCATTTATTATTTCTTTCCTTTTGGAGGATATTTTCTTACTTTTTTTCACCTTCTTGCTTAGCTATATTTTTATTCAGTCTTTCTTGTGCCCTAAAAAATGTATTCAAAGTAATGTTTCCTCATAAATATTGCTTCAGATGTACCCCACAAATTTTAACATGTAGTATGAATTTTATCATTCAATTCTAAATACTTTGTCATTTCTCTTATAGTTTCCAAAGGCTATTTCATACATATTTTGTAGATTTAAGACATGGGTTTGAAATTTTTTTTAATTTAATTTTTTAAATTTAATTTTAATTAATTTAATTTTAATTTAAAATTAATTTAAATTTAATTTAATTTTAATTTAATTTTTTAATTTTTTAATTTAGAAAAATTTTTTTTTCTAGTTAAGAAACTAGAACTTAATCTTATTTTCTGGATCTATCCATTTCAGAAGGTGCATGTTAAAGTCTCCAGTTACAGTTTTTGATTTATCTATTTTTCCCCCACAGTGCTGTCTATCTCTGTTGTTAGGTGCAATTATGTTCATGATGACAAAATCTTGCTTTATTATTCCCTTTATCAGGGTATAATATTCCTCAATGTCCTTTATGATATTTTTCCCCAGGAATTTTAATTTTGTCAGAATGCAATTCCAACTTTCTTTGAAATTCTGAATAATTGCCAGGTTACCTTTTCCTATCCTTTCTGTATCCTCTTGTTTGAATGACCCTTCTTACAAACAGCATGTTATTGAATCTGTTTTTCTTTTAATTTAAAAACTAGTATGAGAATCTCTGTCTTTTAAGTAATGTTAAACCCATTTAAATTTATTGTAATCACTATTATATTAGGACATATTTTTACAGAACATCTTGGTTAATCTGCACTCCATCAGGCATCTCCTTTATGTTCCTGGGCAGAGGCAATCCCCTTAGGTTATAATCCCACCAAGTGGGAGTTTAATTAGGGAAGAAGTATACGAGTGATTCATGACATGTGACTGGTTTGTGGGAATATAGTTTCACTCCATCAGGTCTTCTACTCTATCCTGATATTATCCCATGGCAGTGACCTGGACTGTTGTAAATTCGTTGGTGATAGGGCAGACAATGACCATCCCCAGATAAAAACAGAATTTAAAAGCTCTCCCTAAGCCAGTCCTTAATGCTGTGACACAGTAGCTTTTGCCCCAGGCTGCTGCCACCCTAGACATTGACTTCCACAGCTTTCTCCCTGGGAGTTTCCTCTCCATTTTTATATTAGTTATTCAGATTCATGTTTCTCTCTCAAGTCTGTAGTTCCTCCAGGATTGACTTTGGGAAAAGGAGCTCACACTGCGTGCTGATACACCATTGTTAGAAAGACACAGACATATTTTATGAATACATTCATAAGAGTGGTAGTACAGAGGTATTTTGGGAAAAGTTATCATTAAAAACTACTTGAAACCCCCATACAAGGTGACCTTGGCAAATGATTTAATGGGAATATTAGAAAAGCCAAAATACTTCACACCTGCACCCAGTATTTCTTCAGGACCAAATCAATCACTCCACAGTACTCCTAGGTCTTACAAGATAGCTTAACATGTTAATTTGGTTAATTTTCTCATCCTCTCTTTTTCCCTTTAAAGATTTCTCTGCACCTCTTTCTTTGTGATATCCCTGTGGCTCAGAATGTTTTTGTAGCTCATTCTTGATACCATGTCAGTCTCTGCAGACTGTGGGCCGTTCAACTTCCCAGGTGGTGGGCTATTTAACAGGTTGAGATTGCCTTCTCTTACTATCAGTAGGCAGCAGTGTTAACAGCATTAATCCCCAAGTCCTGTTCATTTACCCTAATGATACCCCCTGCACTCGTGCACTCACATTTGTTAATGGGATGGCATAAAGGGATATCTAGGCTGTCCCCACCTTCTACATTAAGTGATCAACTTAACCAAAGACAAGAGTCACTGATTCTTTACTGCTTTTCAAGGGAATGACTCTTGCCAATGTTTCTAGAAGAAACTATTGCAGTTCTTCCTCTTCTGTGATTAAGAGATGGCATTGCCAGCCACAAATGAGCAGGAATGCAAACCGTTTCAGTTAAATAAGTTGTGGGGTTTAAAGGTTTGTTTTAGAAAGACAATCCTCAGAGGACTGGTTACGTTACATCTTAAGAACATGTATCAGAGCCTAAATTCTCCATCTTATTCATTTGGTTAAGGAATTAGAAAGCCTATGTCTAAATGGTAATATTTCCTTAGAAGGCTGAAACATCAAGCGCTTGGTGCTATGCATTTAAAACAATGGATTAGGAACTGAGAAATATAGATATTAGTTCCAGCAAAATAATTAAGTAGCTGTGTGACCCTGGGGGAATTAGATGACTTCTCTGGGAATTGGCTTCCTCATCTGTAAAATAATCTTTGAGGTCCATTCCTCAAAAATCCAAGATTCTATGTTTATAATATTTGAAGGCATTTTTAGCCAAGACCATTTTTGCCCCTAAACAGAAATATTAGCAATTTATTTAATAGGGTCATAAGTGAATGCAGGTAAGTTTTCATGAGATTATGAAGAATGGATATATCCTATATTAGGGAGAGAACAGACCCAGGCAAACTGCGGCTCATAAGAGTCTGAAGATCTGGGCATCATGGAGGCATGGGGGTAAAAAGGAGGGGCAGGCCTGTAGAGAAGTGAGACCCTCTGCCCCTAACATGCCTGCGGCCATGCCTGAGTCCCTGAGGTAGAGGAGGATATTTTGCATGCTCTTTATTTGTAGGCAGTGTGTAAAACTCCCTACTACAGACGGATGAAGGGGGTACACACATGATCTATAATGTTAGTTTTTTAACTGTAAATCAACTTTGTTACGGATTGATGGCTTCTTTTTAGAAAAGGTTTTTCATGGAGAATCTCATTTGCCACCCCCATCTTACCCATCTGTCTCCACCCCACCCTGCACTTCACCTAAGGATCACACAGGAGTGAAATAAAGTGGTCTAGACATATTTTTAAGATTGGAGCATTTTTTCCAGACTGTGATAGGACAACTCCAAATGCGATGCAGCTGGATTTTCCTTGGGTGGCCTGTGGTGCCTCAAACCCAATCCCAGCTCTCTAAGCAACCTAAAATTCATGTTTTTCAGGTCTTTAATTAGGAAAGATAGAGATAATTTTATAACCTTGCTTAAATGAAGGAGTAGTAGTCTGACTCTGTAGAGGAATACTAAAGGGACTTACCTAATGTTTTTGGCTTTTTAGGACCCCAAATCAGATTTCTAAATTCTCCCATCTTTTTATCTTTCCCATAGCTTAGCTAGGAATAACACAGAGCGAAAGAGGTTAGCTCTCTGCCTTCCTCCGATTTCAGTCATTGACCGGTAGAGCCATAAATGTCACCTTGAAATAAATATATAAAAATATGAACAAAAACATAAGCCCATTAATCATACAATAATGACTTACATTAAACAATAATTGGGAGGGATAGAATAATATTTGGGAAATATATTAGAGGTACCATAAAAGGAAGACATTATAAAAAATAAGTATATTCTAGCACAACAGAAAAAGTCTTGCCTGTTATATTTTAAATGGTACAATCAGGTGTTTGCCAGAATATAACCGTATACCCCTTTGGGCACCTCATCTTCTGGCACAATCATAAATGGACAAAAATCAACAGCAAATGCACCACAGTTCTTTTTTAATGGAATTTATTTATCTAATTTGGATTCCACTAAGTGAAAATAATATTTTAAAATTCCAATCAGTCCCAGAAGGCAGCAGGAGATCTGGGGCCTCCTGCCTATTGATATAATTAAGCTTAGCTCATCATTATCCAGCCAGACACCACACACACACACACACACACACACAAACACACACACAGAACTGTGAATTGCAACTGTATCTGGAAGATTAAGGGGTCAGTAAATGACTGGGGATGTGTCGAGGTTGAGAAACAAAAAGTCTTAAAGGATTTTAGTTTTGGGACTAGGTATGTGTTGATGTGCTTTTATAGTAGGTGGATGAAGGACAGAGATATTTTGGTGTGACAGTACTGGGAATCATTATAAGAGACACAGTAAAATATGCAATGTTTATTGTCCACTACAAACATACTTACATAAAAATGAAGATTTTATGTACTTAAAGAGCGTGTACCTTTTTAGTTTTCAACTTTTAGCGTTTAACTTACAGATTAATGCAGAAAACACTGAGTTTCTTTGGAAAGTAGAGATTTTAGTTGTCTGATAGCCATTGTAAAATCATTCTCAGTCATGATGAGGAAGTGTTTCTTTCAAATACTGTTTTGTAAAGAATGCATGACATAAGAGTAAGTATGGTATAAGATATTGAATAGCTGCCCTGGGTATGCTATTGCACAAGAGGTTCATTTATCAACTATAATTTAACCCTCCAAGGAGAAGTACAATTAAACAAATTATTTTGAAAATAAGGTTTATACTGCATGATAAGCAACGTCACTAAGTACCTTTAAACACATGCACGAGGATGCTCAAACACTAGCCAGTCTCTGCTCTGCACAGTTTAGTTTAGCTTCTATCTTAGCACATGTGAGATTTTTTTAGACCTATAATTACCTGATTGGAATTTTCACAGTTGGTATTATGGGCACAGTGACTAATTTTTAAGGGAGTAGGACATATGGAAAAGGAATTTTTTGTCCAGCTGTAAAAAAATAAATTCCTACCTGTATGAGTAAAACTATATTTTGTTGCATTGTTAGATCATTTCATGTCTTAAGGAACCAGTTTATTCAGAATAAATAAAGTGCTTCCTAATCTGTTGCTTTCAGGAGCCTCTAAAATCATTCCTCAACACTCCTGAGACACCCCTGAGACACCTTTCTGGCACCAGGGCTGCAAGTGAAGTGACTTTGGGGAAGTCTTGTGGCCTTGCCATTGGCTGACAATAGCTACATTATAGTAGCAAATAGATTACGTCACAGAGTGCATTAAATTCTAGCTTGCATAACGGGTAAGCCATAGAATAAACTTCAGATTCTTTGGACAATTGAGGGTGGCATAGGGACTCCATAGCTTTTGAGGTAAAAGCCTTGAAGAAAAGGGAGTCAAACTAGGTAAAGATGTTCTTGTTGATAGCAGAAGCAGGGCATTAAAAACCAACCAGGAACTGCAGGAACATGTATTATGTATCACTAGGATAACAAGTTGTGGCATGGAATAAAAAGCTAGAAAACTTTCAGGCAGGATGGATGGTACAGGCCATACTGATTTTGTTCTTCCACTGTTTCCTTTATTCTATTAGTAAGAATTTGTTGAGTGACTGCTACCTCCTAGATGTACTGAGGATATAGCGGTACAAACTGATGATATCCCTGTCCTCATGGGTCCATACTCTAGTGGATGAGAAAGATAATGAACAGATAAATACACAAATATATTGTGATAAGTACTGCAAAAGAAATGTGCAGGTATTGTTGAAATGTCTGAGTGATGAGAGGGAGTAGACCATTAGGGATAGGGTGATACAGAAGGTGTTTCTGAGCAGGCAGCATTTGAGATGAGACCCAAAGATTGAGAAAGAGGCAGTCATGTAGAGAACTGGATAAAGAGCACTGTAAGCAGAGGGACAATTCATGTGAAAGCCTGGAGTGGGGAAGGGCTTGGTGTGTTTGAGAAATCAAAATGAGGCCTGTAGCTAGATCATGGTATGCCAGAGGAAGAGTGATACCAAAAGAGGTTAGAGAGGTCTGCCGGAGCCAGATCATGCAGGGTCTTTCACTATGGCAAGGAGTTTGGATTCTTTCATAAAAGCAATGGAAGGGATTTAAGCAGGGGAGTCACATGATCCAATTTACCTTTTAAATATATCACTCTAGTATGCTTTCATTTTGATAATAAAGAAAGGATTGTTCATGGGAAGTGAATCATTTATACCACACACATTATACAGATATGAGCCCACATTATTGAAATCTCCAAGGATGATTTGAAAGAGAAATGTCAATGTAGCAAAATCAAGTAAAGGAATTAGCTTGCTGCCTTCAGATTCTTCCACATGTAGATTTACTACCAGGAGCTTTAATAAATCTTCCTGAAATAATGTCAGCCAGAACATACATCTTCTAGCACTTTGGCAGAAAAATGAATGGAAGTTCACAAGGTAAAAATATGTCCTGATGATAAACCTGTTGGAAGTTTTTAAAATGGCAGGACCATTGTATTGTGTTTCATCAGTAGGGCCTTTATTGGTCAGGAAAAGCCTGCTTTGTTGTAGGAGAAGAAAAAAACGGGGGGATAATGGCCTGATCCAATCTTCCCATTCTCAGGAGGGTGTACTTCTGTCATCTTCCTGAGGCCAGAAAGAACCTCTTCATCCTTCATGTCTAGAGTCACCTGTGTAACATTTTCTACCCTGTGGCTAGCTCGGAATAGAAACATTTCTTGACTTCCTGTTCATTAGCATTTGCCTAGGCTTGGACATTTTTACAGCAGTACATGTGATAGATGCCATTGACCGGGATTTTTAGAATCAAAGCAACTATTCAGAAAAACTTAAAATATACAAAGTATAAATAAATTTCACCAAGTTATTCATGTAGAAATGTTTACCTAACTACAGGCATTCTAGGTTGACAGCATTCTGAAAGAAGAACATGGAGAGTGTAAAGAGTTCGGCCAACTTGCTCTCAACCTTGGCTTAGCCACTTGCTAGCTCTGTGATGTTGGTCATTTCACTTCTCTGATTTCTTTTTGTCATTTATGACAAGGAGATAGTAATACCTGCCATAAAGGGTTATTATGAAGTTTAGAGGTAGTGTATATACAGTGCTTGACATATAATAGTTGCTAAATTAACAATAGATTTTATTATTTTTATTGTTATATTTGCCAGTTCTTGTCCATAGAGTTAAAAATATCCTTCTAGTCACAGAATTCCTATTCCTTTTTTCCCTTTCTTATCTGTTTATTCTATTGTTCACTTCAATCCAGTTTGATCCCCTCTTTTTTCCCCTTTCCCCCAAGTGATATGTCCGAACTCAAATTCCAAGTTTCCCTTATACTTAAATTGTCTTTGACGTATCCTTCTGATTGAGAAGCTGTAAATGGAGCTTCCAGTTTTCCTGGTGCAGATGGTAGGAGCAACAATGGTGATTAATTTTCCAGTATTTGTAGTGTTGTGTTTCTGAAGCACCAGTAGCACTGGTGATGGTGGTACCAGTATTTGCAGTAAAGTCAAGTTCCTGGTGTTGGTGGAGAAATTGGGGGTCTTTATTCCTTAGCCTTCAAAATCCTTCACCTGATATCCTATATTAAGTCCCCCTTTCAGCTTTACCTAGTCAGATTATATTCTGTTTTCTTTTGTTTATTTTGTTTTGTTTAATTTTTATTAGGAACTCTCACTTTGGCACAGATGATGCTTCTATTATCTTTTTAGTCCTTAGTACCTTCATTGTCTAATTCTTTTCAATTCCCACCCTCCTCCATATAATGTAGGGAGTTTATAGATTCCCTTTTGCAGAGACTTAATTATAAGCCCTTTCCACTTGGTTATCACAAAAGCATGTAAACATAGAGTATTGAAAATTAAATCAGTTCATTGCCTTTCCTGAAACATACTCTTTCACAAGTATTTCCTACTTTGGTGAGTGGCTCCATATGCCACCAGTTGTCCACACCTGAAATCTAGAAGTATTTTTAGATCCTTCACTGCCCTTTACACATACATACTTATCAATTCTGTTGGCTAAAATCTTTCCTTCTTTCCATTCTCATCCCTCTACTTTGTTTGGTTCAGACTCTTAATATCCCTATGCTATTTATTGTTATAACCTCCTTTTTGGCCTCCTTGTCCTCATCTTCTTTATCTCCACTTACACCAAAATTGACATTTCTACCGTGAAACTCTGATCTTATTACTACTCTGTTCAAAAATTTTAGTTGTGGGCTTCCCTGGTGGTGCAGTGGTTGAGAGTCCGCCTGCCGATGCAGGGGACATGGGTTCGTGCCCCGGTCCGGGAAGATCCCACATGCCACGGAGCGGCTGGGCCTGTGAGCCATGGCCGCTGAACCTGCGTGTCCGGAGCCTGTGCTCCGCAATGGGAGAGGCCACAACAGTGAGAGGCCTGCGTACTGCAAAAAAAAAAAAAAAAAAAGTTGTTGTTCTTCAAAACCTATATAATAAAATCTAAACTTCTTCACATGGCATTCAAAACTCTTCCAGTTGTATCCCTTATGTTTCAGTCTAGCTTTATTATCAACTATGACTTCCCTTGAATATCATATTCTAGCCACTTAGTACCAATTTAAGTTCCCCAAACATTGATTACGTTTTCACATTTTGGAAATTTTGAACATACTGATGCTTCTTGCTAGAACCCACCCTTGTTTCGTCTGCCTAGAAGACACCTCATCCATCTAGTTTCAGTAAAAATATAACATTCCCCCAGGCAGGCTAGGGTTCCTTCCTCCTAATCCCCACTAAACATGTTTCTCTCCTCACTATACTTCTTGCAGGCAAGGATTGTCGTTTCATATCTGTAGCCTTATCTAACACCTGGTTGGTACTCAATACATATTTGTTGAATGAATGAAAGTTTTGTTTTTGTTTTTGTTTTTCCCATAAGGCCAACACATCTCTGATTCTTTTCTGTTCCTGCAGCTCCTGTGGTGCCTGCTCTTGTTTCTAGCCTACATCTCTCCTTTTTCTCTGTATCTACACATTTATGCATTTGTGTTTACAGGGCCGTTCTCTTCCACTCTCAAGGCTGTTTTTTAGACACTACCCCAAAAGTACAGGTCACAGTAAGGGACTTCTGCTTGATCACAGTGTCAATCACTTAACTCTAGGTTTTCTTCTGCTCACGTTGGCCACTCTGGCTGTAATGGTCATACTTGTCAATCTGATTCTAAGTCTCTGCTAGTCACCCATGAACTTTCACACATCTTAGTCTTACTAGTTTCAGTAATCACAGTTTTCTCTGAGTCTGATTATAAGTATTAAATTTGTCCATTTATGTCCATAGATGAAAAAGACTACTTATATACCACCCTCATTTTGGGCAATAAAGTGTTAGCTTTCTGACAGAAAGTTATAATGAGTAGTATTTCCACAGAAAACAAATTAATACAGTATTATAAAGGATTTTTTTCTCCTAGTTCACAGGCCTCTTCTAGTATTATGACATGACAAATCCCTGCTCAGAAAGAACTACTTCCCATTGAAAAAACACTTAAGAACTTTGGAATTCTTTATCTATTTCCCTTCCATTGTACTTGATATAAACTTACAGCAAAAAGGAATGGGTAAAAATTGATCAAACTCATTTGAAGCCCTGGCATTCTACAACTTGCTTATGATGAAAAGCAAGTAAGCAAACAAACTATAACAGCAACCAAAAAGAAAAACAAAAGCTGTTTATGACCTATTCCTTTTATTCCTCCAACTTATTGTGGGTATGATTTTTTTTTTTTTTTTTTGCGGTACGCGGGCCTCTCACTGTTGCGGCCTCTCCCTTTGCAGAGCACAGGCTCCGGACACACAGGCTCAGCGGCCATGGCTCATGGGCCCAGCCGTTCCACGGCATGTGGGATCTTCCCGGACCGGGGCACGAGCCCATGTCCCCTGCATTGGCAGGCGGACTCTCAACCACTGTGCCACAAGGGAAGCCCTGTGGGTATGATTTTAACTCTGTCTGCTGAGATGATATACTCCTGGGACTGTGATCCTCCAGAACAGGATCTAATTCAGTCATAGCAATGACTATAGTGACTTAAGTGGCTCTTTGAATTTAAAAAGGCACACTATGAAAAACTGACTTCGGCCATAGACTAGATGAAATTACTTGGTTCAAGAACAGTTTATTTTATTTAGTGTTTACTGCCTCCACTGATTCTAGGTGAGAGGAAGGGAAATGACATTTGTTGAATGCTTACTTGGCCAGCCACTGTAGTAAGTTCTTTAAATTTCACAGCTACCTTGTGAAGAAGACATTGTTACCCTAGTTTTACAGATGAGGAAACTGAACCTCATCTATATTAACACATTTTTCCAAAATTGCACAGCTAGTAAGTAGAAGGCTAAGGACGAAGCCCTGTTTTGTCTGACTTCAAAGCCCATACTTTTCCTACCATTTGGTGATGTCTTTTAGCAGTTACAATTAAGAACTGAGGATATAGGTGAGTTACTCTGGATATTTCTGCCTTCCTTTGTAACTTGTGCCAGATCACTTATTCTTTTTCTTACCACCACCAAAAGAGACTTCATCCTTCAAAAGACTCTCAAAAAGGGAGGGTGTTTCACCACCAGAGACCTACATAATTTACAGTGGACAAAGACACAGAAATATTTTTGCATGGAGTCTGTACATATATTCTTTGACCATTCTTTTTTTCCTTTCTTATTGCAAAGTAGGCTAAGAGAGGCTAATCTGGAATTATTGCTATCTAGCAGTCACCACTTGCAAGGCACCATGTATATCAAGATGGTATGTGAACCATTAAGTGTCAAACTTATGCATGTTAAATGTTATACGAGTTCACAGGTGAGATCAAGAGTGGTTTCATGGAGGAGGTTGGACAAGTGTATGTGACTGATACATGTTCGAAGGATGAGTGGGTTTAGGTTGAGATAAAAAGGGAAAAGTAGGCATTTCAAGATAGGAAAAACTGACAGAGACATAAATAAATATGCCTGGTGAGTTGGATCACCTCCATCAGGTGATTTAACTATCAGAAGCTATGTATTGGTACCATCAAAATATAACAAGTAAAATTTGTTGAGCGTGTGCTATATGACATGCTGTACTTGAAACTCTTGAGTTCTATTTAATTCTCATAATAATCCTACGTGGTAGGCACTATAATCATCCACATTTTACAGATGAGGAAACTGATGAACAGAGAGGTTAAGTAATTGTCACACATCTAGGAAGTGATAGATCTAGGGAAGTCTGGCTCCAAAGTCTATGCTCTTAATGCCTAACCTAGACACAGGTGTAGGGGCATTACCTTGAAGAGTAGCTGCCGAGGATAAAAGATGGTTGGAAAAATCCTCCTTCGACAGGCAGAATTCACCTGAATTTTCAGACATGCTTTTTTTTTTTTTTGGCTATTTTATTTCCCCTTCTCCATTATTCCAGTTTAAAAAATACCCAATAATTTCTTGTTGCTCGATCTTCATTCCCGGATCTGCCATTGCATCTTCCTTTATCCAACCCTGGTTGATTCTTTTTATTTTGTTTCTTTTTCTCCACCTCTTTTTCTTCTCTTTTTTTAAAAAAATTTATTTTATGTTGGAGTATAGTTGATTAACAATGTTGTGTTAGTTTCATGTGTACAGCAAAGTGATTCAGATATACATATACATGTATCTATTCTTTTTCAAATTCCTTTTCTTCTCTTCCTTTCTCTCATCTCTGGGTTAGTTAAGCCTGTAACATCTCTTCCCATTTGTAGGACTATGGTTCAGGAAGTCCACCATTCCCATAGGAATCTCCAGGGCAAGAGTGGAAAAGGTTACCAAATTGCAGAGGTTGGGGACAGCTGGAAGCAGAGCTCAATCAAGGGTCAGTGAGCTTAACTCTTCTATCCCTCCACCCGCCGCTGCCTCACCTTGTCCTGTCAGTCCAGCATGGCCCACCTGCCAGAATGATGAGACTCCTTAAGAGAGGGAGTCAGCCTCAGAGCCTGTGCCAGGATAGGTTTTGCTGCCTCTGCAGCTGTTTTTGTCACCTGACCAAGCACAGCAGTGAATGTATTTATTTGTACAGGAGGTAAAGCCAGGAGAATTTGGGCATAGTATTCCAGCAGCTCTATCTTAGTTTTCTGGAATTTGAAACCCAGACTTGTCTGTAATTTTTTACGAGGTATCGAAATGGGTGTCTTTGGTTCTAAAAATGGAAGAAAAGAAACAAACCAAAAAGCAATTTCTGATGGAAATGGAACCACTAATTTCAATCTAGGGACTCTAAGTTGGTTGGAATTGCCCAGGTGGTTTTTATTACATCTCTTTCTGATTGCTTGTTGCCTCCTACAGAAAGAAGGGCAGAGAAGTTTCAATATTATAGATGTTGGTTGAGTGCCCATCATGTGTCCTCATTTTACATTGTACTGAGGAAAAGTGTAGGGGGAGATATGAGACTAAAAACAAACAAACAGTCCTAAGATGATATATAAAAATAAGTAAAGTCTACAACAACGTCAAACAATAGGAGGCTGAAAGTTACTACATTGGAAAAATTTGAGGAGCTCTTTTTTCAAGGATTATATTCAAAACAGTTTGAGCTACAAAATTCAGTCTGAACACTACACTGCTTACTCACTTACCTTGGTACTAGATTTGGTGACAAATAACTACTGACTGTTTAAAAAAATAAATTTCATCTTCAAAGAAATAAAATTCATTGTTTCTGAAGCTGTACAGAAGAATGTACTATAGGCTTCATAGCACTATAAATGGCAGGAGTGTTGAATAGGGACTGAGTCCCACAGTGACTACTTTTAAGAGAAGAGTTTTCATCTGGGTATATTACTTTTTTTTGAATTCTTGTTCAGAACTTACGCTGTGAACACAAGTTCACTGACATTAGGCAGATTAAAATTTTGTGAGACCTATACATGTAAGACTTTAAAAAATAACTGAAGGCAGAAAAAAACAATTGTCAGTGTGGTCTGGGTATACATATACACACACACACACACTACACACACACACACACACACACACACACACACACACACACACACACACGATGGGATAATATTAACCTTATAAAAGGAGGAAATCCTGCCATTTGCAATAACATGGGTGAATCTGGAGGGCATTATGCTAAGTGAAATAAACCAGACGGAGAAAGACAAATACCGCATGGTAACACTTATATGTGGAACCTAAAAAAGAAAGTGGAACTCAGAAATTAAGAGTAGAATGGGGGTTGCCAGGGCCTGGAGGGTGAGGGAAATGGGGAAAGCTTGATAAAAGGACACAAACTTTCAGTTATATGATGAGTAAGTTCTGAGGATCCAACGAATAGCATAGTGACTACAGTTAATAATAATACTGTTTTGTATAATTAAAATCTGCTAAGAGAGTAGATCTTAAGAGTTTGCTCCAAATAAGTAAATAAGTAAATAAAAGGTAACTATGTGAAGTGAAGCAAGTAACTTGATTATGGAAATCCTTTCACAGTGTATACATATATCAAATCATCGCATTGTACACATTAAATATGTTACAATTTTATTTGTCAACTATACCTCCATAAAGCTGGAAAAATTTATAAAATAATCTGTTATACCAAAAAAACCCCACAAAAAACAAAACCAAATTGCCAAAATGGTAGTTGAGTTCAAGGAAGGGAGACCATATAGACTGGAATTCTTGCAAAAAGACCATAGAGAAAGTGAGACTTTTTATGCACAACATTTGGGAAGCTGGAACATAAAAAATTAGATGTGAGACTTAAAGCATAGGAGAAGCTTAACCAATCATTATGTTTAAATTAAGCAACTCATTGGAATAATGACTATAAGGCTATTGGGCAATGTTATAAAAGTCCTCTAATCAATGTTACAAAAATGATCTACATAATCCTTATTTGACCTATAAAATAGTGCTAGCTCTTGATAGAAGTCTTATGAGGTAATGTTGGAAACATTGCCTAGTGCATTTAGCTGCATTTTCTTGAGTTTGTTCACATGGTTCATTAACCCAGAGACTACAGATGCCTTACAGTGTTGTATTCCTAAAATTCCATAGAATGCAGTGACTAAGAAATCTTGCAGAACCAGATAGGAAAATCAGCCAGGCTTCCACAATAGCTAGCAATCTGTGATTATACATGGTTATTTGTCCAGAATGTACTCTCAAGTAGTAAATGCAGATTAATAGACAAATATGTAGGAAAAAATAAGATCTGAAAATAAATGACACATTTATTTCTCTAATTATGATCTGAAGATAAAAAAAATCTAAATCACTATAGTTTTACTATCTTTTTGCTTTGTAGTAAAAAGTTACAAATTTGGCCTTTTCTTCACACAATCACGCAGAGAGCCTATTCAGTATGTTCCATAGATTTAAGAAAAAGGAATGTAACTTTAAACTTGTCACTAATTTCCAATTATAACATTAAAAGCTTAGATGAAAATCCACTATGAGGAACTAGATCCACTCTGAATCAACTCAAATTTCATAGACACTTAATATAATAATCGGTTATATTTATCGAGCATCAGTTAAGTGCAAAACACTGTGCAAAGTGGTCTATTGAATCCTTATAACAAACCTATGAGATGGGAACTGTTATAATCCTTACTTTGTAGATGTGAAAAAAAGGGAGGCACAAACAGGTTAGGCAATTAGCCCCAAATCACAAAATATTAAGACACATAAATAGAACATAAACCCAGTTTTTCAACTCTAGAGCACCACTTAAAAATCTTTTATTTATAACAGTAATAAATGTGCATAGGTTAGAAATAAAATAACTACAAATCTTGTAATTATGTTGAACATTTAATTTGTGGACTTTTGAGAACAAAAGGAGCTTGCTGACTGGATAGGGCACTGGGAAAACAGGCATAAAACAGGACATTTTTGAGAAAAGTCAGATGTATGGTCATCAGATTTAAGCAGTCCCTGTCCACAATATCCCTTGTTCCCCAATTCTTGCTTCTCAGAGGCAATTATTTTAAACTCTTTCTGCTGCCTTTTTAAAGAGTATTTTATATTTGGGAGCTCTTTTTTTCAGGAATTGTACTGAGAACTATTTATCCAAATAACATTCAATACTGTAAATTCTTGATTTTTAAATTTTAGATATTATATATATTGATTTCTACTATGGAACACAAGACTTTTTCTCTTATACTTTCTGACTAAACATACTTTCCCTACCTTCATTCTCCAACTTTTTTTTGGTTAAATAATTTTATGTTTATATTATTAAGACTATATAAATTTGACCCACATATAATAATCTATTACATTTGCATAATCTACTTACTGTTTTTCCCAGAGTTAACCATCTTATGTGTTCATTTTTGCTTAGTTATCTATGTACCTGCTCACATCCAACCCCAACCTTTCTTTCTAAACTCTGAAAGTTCCTCTTGTTACTGTCAAACCTCATAGATAATAGATAAGTTCTACTTTTTTCCCTTAGAAACATCCCTCCTTGTTTCTCTATCTTCCTGATCCAGTATGGCTGATTGCTTTCAAAATTGGTAATTATAAATAAAGCTGCTATAAATATCTGTGTGCAGGCTTCTGTGTGTACATGCTTTCACTCATTTGGGTAAATACCAAGGAGCACGATCCTGAATTGTGTGGTAAGAGAGTATGTTTACTTTTGTAAGAAACTACCAAACTGTCTTCCAAACTGTCCATTTTGCATCCCCACCCACAACGAATGAGCATTCCTGTTGCTCCACATACTCACTAGCCTCTGGTATTGACAGTGTTCTGGATTTTGACTAATCTAATAGGTGTGTATTGGTATCTCAATTTTGTTTTAATGTACATTTCCATGATGACACGTGGTGTGGAGCATCTTTTCATATACATATTTGCCGTCTATTTTTCTTCTTTAATGGGGTGTCTGCTAAGGTCTTTGGCTTGTTTAAAAATGGGATTTAAAAATTATTATTATTACTATTATTATTAATCTTAAGAGTTTGGGGTGTATTTCATATACCAGTTCTTCATCAGATATATCTTTTGCAAATACTTTCTTTCAGTCTGTGGCTTGTCTTTTCATTCTCTTAACAGTGTCTCACAAAGCTAAGGTTTTTAATTTTAATGAAGTCCAGCTTATCAATTATTTCATTCATGGATGATGCCATTGGTGTTGTATCTAAAAAGTCCTCACAAGCCCAAGGTCATCTAGATTTTCTCCTATGTTGTCTTCATATCTCCTGTAAAATTAGGAGTTTCATAGTTTTGTTTTACATTTACATCTATCATCCATTTGAATTAATTTTTGTGAAGGGGTCTGTGTCTAGATTCATTTTGTTGCATATGGATACCCAGCTGTTCCAGCATCATTTGCTAAAAAGACTGTATTTGTTCGATTGTATTGTCTTTGCTCCTTTGTCAAGAATCAGTTGACTATATTTGTGTGGGTCTATTTCTGGGCTCAATATTCTTTTCTACTAACCTGTTTGCCTGTTCTTTCACCAATACCACACTGTCTTGACTACTGTAGCTTTAGAGTAAGTCTTCAAGTTGGATAGTGTCAGTCCTCCAACTTTGTTCTTCTCCTTCAATATTGTGTTGGTTATTCTGGGTTATTTGTCTCTCTACATAAACTTTAAGATCAGATATCCACAAAATAATTTGCTGGGATTTTTATTGGAATCACATTTAATCTATTTGTCAAGTTAAGGAGAACTGACATCTTGACAATATTGAGTCTTCTTGTCCATGAACATGGAATAGCTCTCCAATTTTTAGTTCCTTGATTTCTTTCATCAGAGTTTTGTAGTTTTTCTCATATAAATCTTGTATATATTTTATTAGATTTATACTTAAGTATTTCATTTTGGGGGCTATTAATACAAATGGTGTTGTATTTTTAACTTCAAATTCCAGTTGCTCATTGCTGGTACATAGGAAAGTGAATAACTTCTGCACATTAACTTTGCTATAACCCTGCTATAATCACTTATTAGTTCCAGGAGTTTTTTTGTTGACTATTTGGGATTTTCTACATTGGCAATCATGTCATTTATGAACAAAGACAGCTTTATTTATACCTTCTCAATCTGTGTACCTTTTATTTTATTTTCTTCTCTAATTACATTTGCTAGGACTTCCAGTACTTCTAGTATTGTTGAAAAGCAGCAGTGAGAGCGGACATCTTTATCTTGTTCTTGACCTTAGTGGAAAAGCTTCTAACTTTTCACTGTTAGACATGATGTTAGCTATAGGTTTTCCTTTAGATTTTCTTTATGAAATTGAAGAAGTTCTCCTTTATTCCTAGTTTGCTGTTATTGGATTTTGTCAAATATTTTTTCTTTTGCATCTATTGATATGAACATGTGATTTTTCTTCTTTAGCCTGTTAAGGTAATGGATTTTATTAATTTTTAAATGTTGAACCAGCTTTACATGCCTGGAATAAATCCCACTTGGTCATGGGGTATAATTCTTCTTATACGTTGGATTCACTTTACTAATATTTTGTTGAGGATTTTTGCATCTATCTTCATGGGATATATTGGTCTGTAGATTTTATTTTCTTATAATGTTTTTGTCTGGTTTTGTTATTAGGGTAGTGCTGGCTTAGGTCCAATGTTCCACTTTGTTTTTCTTGAGAAAAAGTGTTTTCTTCTTGCGCCTGGTGACATTCACCTCAACTTCTGCAGAAAGGGAGATGGGGTTAACCTGGGCTTTGAAGGAGCAAAAGGGAAGAAGGCAGTAGAGTGTGGTGGCCAAGAATGCAGGCTTAGGATTCAAATGAGACCATGTACAAGTCCTGCTGTACACCTTACTGGCTCTCTGACCTTGAGTAAGTTACTGAACCTCTCTAAGTCTCAGTCTTCTCATCTGTGAAGTGAATACAGTAATAATACCTGTCTCATAAACTTGTCAGGAGGATTATTGAGATAAAGAGGATAAAATACATAGAATGAGTGCCCAACCCTCAGTATTTGATAAATTAAGTTTTAAAAAGGCAAAGGGCAACCCTTTTAGATGGATGAAGAATATTGAAATAATGACCAGAATAGCAGTGGTTTAAAGAAGAATGTGCCATGAAGGTATTTAATTAAGCCAAAGGAATATGTGAAGAGTCTTTTAGTAACTGATAGGATTGTACAAGGACATAGGCGATAAATTAAAAGTTAACTTTTTTCCTGGTCTCCTACACAGTTGGAGCTGAGCCTCCAGGAAGCCTACCTGACTCTTCATCTTATAGCCCATCAGTTGGGTTTTCCCCTTATGTGCTCCTGTAATAGTGTGTACTTTCCATATCCTAGCAGTTACCATATTATATTGAAACTTGTCAGAATACTCTGCTAAGTACTAGTCTTCTCGATGTCGTGATTCATGAATGTCTATTAACAGTGCCAGTGCCTGGCACATCATAGGCACTCAATAAATCCTGGTCAACTAAATGAGTGAGTAAATGAGAATACACTAGAATAGTAGCCAGTAGAAGGCTTTGAATCAATACTGCATTTATGGTACATACATGGTATAAGATATACTATGTTTGGGGACCTGAAATACAGTTCCACAACATTATACTTCTTAATACTCAGTGATACGATAATAAAATAGAACATGTAACAGTGGGTCTAGCCTGGTGTCTCTCACGCATGCAGTAAATATGTGTCTGATTTGGAAAATATAGATAGAGCTAGGGCTTATTCAACAAATGTCCTAAAAATTCTTAGTGTTTGGGATGAGGGGCTGGCAGGGGGTGAGGGAATAGTGGCAGCAGTGGATGTTTTGTTTACAGTCCAGTAAAATTTTGAAAACTGTCTCTAAATTTGGGGAGATTGACTTGAAATGATGGGCTTCCTTTTGGCAAGCCTGTTTTTAATTAAATGGCACATCTTTGGTCATCTCTTGACTTTGTTATAGTAGTCTAACTTTTTAAAAAATTGGCTATAAGATAATTTTTCAAAAAATTGCCAGTTCAGTATGAATTAATGATTTCCAACCTTGCTATTACAAAGGAAAATGTGCAGCTAGTGTGGGACAGTTATAATTTTGAAAAACTGCTTGGAATCACCGAGTTCCATTGTTCTCTTACCTGTTCATAGTCTTATTTTAAGTTTGAGTGAGTTAAACTATCTGATTTTGTTTTAGACACACCTAAGTGAAACACGTGCTGAGCTGTGGACTGCTCTTACTTGTGAACATAATTTCTGCTTTCCTCAGCCTCATTGCTTTCTAGGTCTTTTCTTTTTTTTTCTACTCATTCCTACAATGTTTCCTTATCTTTTCAATATGCTGCATCTTACTATTTCTTTCACCTAAATTTAATTGACGCTCATTTTATAAAAAGAAAAAAAACCCTGTTATCCATTTACAAAAATACATTTTTTTCCTCTTTTTTTCTATGTGAACGCCTTATTCAATTCCATCACATTTTGCTAAGGTGTTAAGAGGTTGCTTACTTAGCCCGTGTCATTCCCTTTTGACTAACTATCAAATGGATAGTTATATTTTTAGTCTACTTTTGCATGGCCCAGGTTTTTAAAATATGGTATTTAATTAAGACCACTCCAACTCTATTCTACATTTCTAGTCTAAATAAATATTGAAGTTATAACCACAGCTTATAATCCAGTACTGGAAAGTCTAGGAAACATAGAAAGCTGGAAAACTGTGTGTGTGTGTGTGTGTGTGTGTGTGTGTGTGTGTGTGTGTGTGTGCAGTACACATATATAAAGCAATGAAGTGCAATATATCTGTAGCTCATTTAAAACTTTGGTGTTGCCTACATCACCTACATGTCCTGTATATCTGTATAAGATCATATCGAGCCTGTGTGTGATATTTGGCATTGATATTGCCAAAGTCCTGATTTGAATTCTTTCCAGAAATGTTAAAGTTTGAGTTTATTGTTTTAAGTTAATGAGTATGCCTTTAACTCAAGGCAAAGACAAGGGTTGAAACCAGATTATGTGGCCTTAAACCACACAACTATTTCCCTTGTGAAATTTTTTGCTGTTTGAGTTTAGTTTATATAAAATAATCAAAACACTCTGTAGGAACTATAAGCTTCTAAAGTGTTTTATCCCCACAGAGCAGTTTAGATCATGTGTGGCAGTCCGGAACTTGGAAAGTGGTTGACTTAATTTATTGTAAGCATTAGAAATCAAAATTAGCATTAAAAATCAACCCCTTGTGACTTCCCCCCTCCCTGAGTTGAGCTTACATAAAACAATCTAAAACACTATAGGTTTCATCAGCTTTTGGTGAACTTTTTTTGGATGTATAATGGTATAAAATGGTTTGGAATCAAACTTGAATTATTGATACTTCTACTTAACTCTGAAAGTCATTAAAACATAGAGACCTGTAGACTTTTATTGATAAACATTTTGATTACAATTTTATTTTAGAGGAAAATTCTTAATTTCCATGTTGGTGTACTTGTTGGCTTCGAGGAAGATCTTATCAGTCATCCTAATCAAGGCTAAACATAGATTTTAAAGTGTTTTTTCTTTTTGTAGTTTTATTTTGAGAAGTGAATGTGTCCTCTGTCTTTTCCAATACAAACTTAGTATATGAGAAACTTGTATATTGTGTGAGCATTTACATATGCATAGAATAATTGATTTATTATAAAACTAAAGTTAGCACAGGACAGTGGAAGCTTAAAAAGGCTGTTTCCTAATAACTTTAGCTTATTCAAGAGAGCATTACTTCAAAAGCAAAACAAAATAAACACATAAAAGATAGATTTTACTTCCTAGGGTTTTAAAATACATCAAATCCTCTATAGTAAATAAATTATGTTGTTAGTTAATAAATCATATAACAGAAGTGGCATATAATTTTCTACAAATGAAATTTGCATATCCATATAAATGTTTTAGTGTCTTTTTTGTATATTACTTTTTTCACCAGAAGAATAAATAAAAAGACCAACTTTTCTAAAATAAATACTGGAAAAAAAAAGGATTGGTAACTGTAAAGGCAATGAAATATAACATGGGATGAAAATGTCTATACTTATTATTGATCCCTTTTGAGAAACAACTGGCCATTTTAAGGTAACAACTCTATTTTTGGAATATTATGTTTGCTTTATGAAATCTACAACCATTTCTATTCCTCTTAGTACAGCAATTTAGTAAACTGTAATTTACTGCAATTTGTGTGAACGAAGACTGTAGATTATATTCTGCTGTTAATATTCCCAAATACAAATTTATATCAACAAATCCAGAGGTGGCACATGTCCAAATTCAATGACTTATGCTTAAGAAAGCAATAGTTGATTATAGTTTTAAAAGGTAGTATATTTTCCAGGCATTCAAACACAAAACAGCCTTCCAACAGTAATCTGGGGTTTGTACCAAATGAAGGCATCTTGCTGAAATGTCTGTGGGACCTCTTTGAGGCTTGGTGTTCATTAGGATGTGCATGCAGAACAATTTACTGTTCAGGGGACTGACTAGTACAGTATGAAAGCAAAGCAGTCACTAATGGCGTAGCCCCTCGAACCCCCTCCTCCAAAAAAAAAAAATTCAGACTATGTATTTGCTAATAGATTGAAGGGTAAATGTTCATTATGATAGATATATACTTTAAATTATGTACCTGAGTACAATATGGAGTTATAGGGAAGAAGAGACACTTGGTTTTGATGTTTGTTCAAAGGATACAGAAAGATTGTCTGAGCCTCCAGATTAACTCCTATATCAGTTACCTGCATCACTTGACAGTGTATTCATAAAAATTCATCCTATGGGTTAAAACATTATCTCCAGAAATAAGATTACCTTATAGAGTTTTTAATTCACATGTCAATAATTTTATATACTTTTCCCCATTACTTTATAATTTATAAAGTTCTTTATAATAATTCTGTGGGCCATTGTCCTTTTTCAGAAATTCTTTATGGGGCTTATTTATGCAAGAAAAAATATATGGCACTCTGCAAGTACTCTCTCTGTGAATGGCCTCAATGATATATATAAGAAACTCTGTCAACTAGTTACTTCCTACAGTTAGAATTATTTCATTTTTGTCATTAATAAGTATTCTTTTAGAACTGGAGGATCTGAAGCCAGATCCTGGGTTAGACTCTATTTCTTACTAGTTCTGTGACCCTGGGCAATTTCCTCATCTGTTGATAGTCATAATAATAGCAGCTACCTCATAGATTGTTGTAAGAATTACATAAATAAATACATGTCAAGATCTTAGAACAGTGCCTGGTCAGAGTAAGCTTTCAATGAAGTTTTTAGTTATTATTGCAATTCACAGAAAGTTATAATCAGGGCATGCCACAAAAAGTGTAGATATAATTGAAAAGACTGCACAAAAAGTTGTGAAGTTTTAACTTATAGTAACTATTAGTTACTGTATTAGTAATTATTGTATAGTAATATAGATGTAGTTTAATAATTTTTATTCTGTAAAGATGTTTCTTAACAAAGTATCAGTTGCTTCTATCATCTTCTTTCTCATCCTTGAGTAAGTAAAAGTCAAGTCTTTTCCCTGAAAACCTACAGAATCCCAAGAGAAATATTTATGTAGTAAGCTGTTCGAAAGACCAGGTACCAGGAGATGTAGGAAATAAAACAAAGGGAGACTGGGCAAGAGTTGAGAGGACAGAGTTAGAAAAGGGGATGTTTGATCTACAGAAGGTTCTGGGAAACTCAGACATGAGGAGAAAAATTACCATATTCTTTTTTTGTTCGAGGCAATTAGTTTATTTCTCATCAATATTACATGAAGATGATAGAAGCTATTTAAGGTCAGCTAAAAGAAAATAATGCAGTTGCTTATTTTTCTGAATTTTTATTCTGTCTTTCCTTCCCAGTTGTTTCTGTTTCTTGAACATTCCATGCTTTCTCTTGCCTTTTGAAAGGTAGAGCTTTCCACATACTGTACCCATTTTGCTAAAAACTCCCAAACTCTTCCTTTGCCAGGTTAGCTTCTCCCATCTCTCAAGTCTCTGTTTAAATGTCTCATCCTTGGGATACATTACCTTACCCCTAGATCAGGTTAAATTCCCTGTTATATGCCTCATAGAACCTTCAGAACCTCCCCTTTGTCACACTATTTTGCACCTCTCTAATGTTGCCTTCTTTTCTAGATTGTAAATTCCATGGGAGCACAGCCTTCATCTCTGGGGTTCTGGAAAAAGTACTCTATCTTGATTTGGATAAATCATATAAATTCATTGAACAGAACATCTAAAATCAGTGCACTTTTATTCTATGCAGGTTATGCCTCAATAAATAAGAATGAAAAATGAAAAATGAGGCACTTATCTGGTTATTTAAGCTGCACAATACCAAACCTTGAGGTTAGGTTGAACAGTGAATTATTAGAAAAGTTCTCCCTTTACTGAGTTGAAATATGCACTACTATAATTTTCATCTGTTGGCTGTATATCTGTTCTCTGAGACAACATTAAATAATACTATTTTTCTTTTTACATGATGCCTTTTAAAATATTTGATGAGAGCATTCATGTTCCAGGCTAATCTCAACCATTCCTCTCCTGACAGTTTAATTTTCTAATCATCTTGGTCTTTCTCCAGCAGATGTTCTCTAGTTTATTAATGTCCTTCAAAATACAGTACCTAGAACTGAACTCTGCATTCCTAGTATTCTGACCAATGCAGAGTACAGCTTGCTATCACTTCTCTTGAAATGCATATTTTGCTACTATTAAACAGACTAAAAGACTTTCATTAATTCTGTTTAGCATTATCTCTTCTCATACTAAGACTCCTTTTCAACTCCACTTAAGAATCACCATTAACCTAGATTCCTTCCATTTGTATTTGCATAATTCATTTTTTAAGCCTAATTCAGGCCATTGCATCCTGTTGACTTAAGGCAATAATAGGTTCCAATTTATTCTATCCCAAATTACATTCTCTCTCTGTTTCATAAGTTTGTTATAAAGATTAAATATGATTGTGCCTATAAAATGTGTATTATATGTAAATTTAAAGAAAATTATTGTCAAGATAATTGTGAAACCTAAGTCTTTCATCATTCCATGTTGTTTATTAAAAATAAATATAAAAAGTGCAGGGACAGAGTCCTATAGCATAACTCCCTTTCAAGTTGACATCCATCAACACTTTTTGTCCTACTTGTTTAATCATTATTAACAGAAATGTAGCCTAATGCCATATGAAAAATCAAAATATATTACGGAGCATATAGAAACAAGGTCAAGTTGAATAGTTTGTATTTTTTGCTGTCATCTCTTAACATATAATTAACTCCTTAAGCAGTAATCCTATGCAGTCTTAAATACTACAGCTTTATAATACATTTTTTTATCTGGGAGATCTTGGTTGTCCTTGGCCCTGTGTACACTACTGAATATGCTATTCTAGTCCTGCACATGCGCACACACGCACACACGCACACAATCTGTTTAGGATTTTGACTGGGATTGCTTTGAGTCTATAGATCAATTGAGAGAGAATTGATGTCTTTAAAATAATGTCTTTCCATTTATTTAGATTCTCTTTGTCTTTCAGTAAAGTGTATACTTTTTCTATAAAGGTCTTCTACATCTTCCTATGTATGTTGTATTTTTGTACTTTTTTAAGAGTTATGTATGTTAAAATATAATTTTCTAACTTTTTGCTAGTATATAGAAATCTAATTGGTTTTTGTTTATAGATTTTGTATCCACTAACCTTGAAAACTCTAATTAATTATAACATTTTTAGATTTCTGATTATCTTACATACCAGGCCATGCCGTCTGTGAATAATGACAGTTCTGTTTCTTCTTTTCCAATCCTCTTAACATTTATTTCTATGTCCTCCTACCCCAACTCATCTACTTGCCCTCCCTCCTCCAGTCTACCACTCTCCTGAATCTTGTTTTCAATCATTTCTTTAATGTCTTAAAATATTGTTTTATCATACATATGTATTCCTTTAAAAGAACATTTTAATTTTAATTGCTATTTACTTTATAAGAAAGATACTGTATTGTATATAATATTCTGGGACTTAAAATCAATATTGTATTGCTTCATTCATATTGCTGCATAAATAAAACATAGGTGAATACCTTCTTGATCTTGGTGTAGGGAATGATTTTCAGCAAGACTATATAAAATTAATATCTCTTTTTATCAAAGAAACTTTAAATAAAGTAAAAATACATATTACAGAAAGCAGGGACTTGAACAGATATTCGTATACCAATGTTCACAGCAACATTATTCAAAATAACCAAAAGGTGGAAACAATCCAAATGGCCATCAACTGATGAATGGATAAATAAAATGTGGTATATACATTCAATGGAATATTATTGTACGGTATGAATGAGCCTTGAAAACATTATGGCACATGAAATAAGGCAGGCACAAAAGGAAAAATATTATATGATTCCATTTATATGAGTTACCTAGAACAAGGAAATTCATAGAGACAGAAAGGAGAATAGTGGTTAGGAAGGGCAGGGGGAGGAGGGAATGGGGAGTTATTGTTTAATGGGTACATGGTTGCAGTTTGAGGTAATGAAAAAGTTCTAGAGATGAATAGTAGTGATGCTTGCACAACAATGTGAATATACTTAATGCCACTTAAGTGTACACTTAAAAATGGTTTAAAAAAAGTAAATTTTAGGTTTTATATACTTTACCATAATACAAAAATTATGTTTCAAATTGGGAGATGGTATTTATAGCAGCTATAACTTTCAAGGCATTAAAATCAAGAATATAAAAGAACTATGAGAAAAGGATAAACAACTCAATAGAAAAATGAGCAAAGCCCATAAAAAAGGGAAAATCATGTCTGATACACACATGAAGAGATATTAAACCTAGTTATGATAGGGAAATACAACTCAAACCACAGGGAGGTGTCATTTGACGTTCACATGTCACATTCATTTGGAAAATATTAAAAAGTCTGACAACCCAGGTGTTGAAGGGAATGTAGACTCTCTCTTAATTATTGCTGGAATATAAACAGTATAACAACTTCAGTTGTTCACAAACCCTACACTTCAACAAGTCTATTCTTTAATATTTACCTGAGAGAACTCTTAAATTTTACTATGGAGAAATGTATAATAAAGTCTGTAGCAACTTTATAATAAAAACTTGGAAAATCCAAATGTTCCCTGAAAGAGAACAGGTAACTATATTTTTGATATAGTCAAACAGTGTACTATCATTTGGCAGTCAAACTAAATGAATCACAGCCACCTTAAAATACAGATAAACCTTTCAAACTTCTTGTGATATATGCTTTGCTCATGAAATTTCAGTACTTCATCTTATTTAATATGTGTATTTAAGGCTATAAATTTTCTTTCTAAGTGCAATCTTAGCTGCATCTCATATGTTTTGGTATCTAGTACTTTTGATACTGCCCAATTCAAAATATTTTCTTATATTTATAATTCTTTATTTTAATAATACGTTATTTAGAAGTCTGTATCTTCATTTCTGAACAGTTTTTTTCTACTTTAAAAAATTGATTTTTAGCTTAATTGCAAATAACAGTGTCTATATAATTTCATTCCTTTAAAATGTGCTGTGCTGTGTCTTATATCGCATTAAATGTTCAATTTCCTCAAATGTTTGGAAGAATGTATATTTTACATGTCTTTTATACGGTATTCAACATATGCCATTTAGGTTACTTTTGTTAATTATTTTGTTGAGATAATATTTTACTAATTTTTAGTCTGCTTAATCTTTCAATAATTGAAAGAATTGTTTTAAAATCTCCCACTATGATTATGAAGTTCTCTATTTGTTTAGTTCTGTCACTTTTTTCCCCTTATTTATTTTGAGGCTCTGTGCAATATATAAGAATTGACAGGGCTTCCCTGGTGGCGCAGTGGTTGAGAGTCCGCCTGCCGATGCAGGGGACACGGGTTCGTGCCCCGCTCCGGGAAGATCCCACATGCCACAGAGTGGCTGGGCCCGTGAGCCGTGGCTGCTGATCCTGCGTTTCCGGAGCCTGTGCTCCGCAACGGGAGAGGCCACAACAGTAAGAGGCCCGCGTACCGCAAAAAATAAAAAATAAAAGAATTGACAGTTGTTACATAGCTTTCTTTATAATCTAGGAAAGCTTTTGACTTAAAACCTATTTTATCTTATAGTAATATAGCTATACCAGCTTTCTATTCATGAGTATTTCCATGGCACTCTTTGACCCATACTTTTTACTTACAATTTTTCTATACCTTCATATTTTAGAGAGATCTTCTGTGAAAAGCATTTACCCCTCTTGTGCCTTTTAGTCTTCTTTCTTGCTGTTTTTGGGTTAAATTTTTAAAAAAATCGATACATGTTTCCTTTGGCTAGTTTAGAAGCTATAGCCAGTCTTTCTAGTCTTTAAGTGGTTACCATGGAAGTTACAACATGAATACTTATCAATGTTTAAAATTAGTACTTTTATTATTCTCCTGGAGTTTAAGGAACTTATGACACTTTAACTACAACATCTCACTCTCAACTTTTCATTTATTGCTGTTGTGAATTTTCCATCTTTTAAATATTCACATGCTATTGTAATTATTGTTTTATATAGTCAAAGTTACTTTATATTTACTTTCATATTTACTACTTTCTTTATTCTCATTCTTTCCTGCATATCTCATCTTCCATCTTCTGCCTGAAGAATATCTTTTAGAAAATATGTCTTTTCTCTCTGGTAGTTTCTAAGAAATCACAAGTTTCATTGTTTGTGTCTGTGGGTGTGGGTGTGTTTATTTTTCCTTTTATACTGCTTTACTTTTGGAGAGTGCATTTTCAATCTGAGGGACTTGTCTTATGTTATGGAAGATTCCCAGCTATTTCTTTTTTTGATAATTCCTCTTCTTAATGTTTTTGCATTTTATTCTTCAGAGACTTCTTTTGAAACGTCTCAATTCTACAGGATTTGTATTTTATCTTTTAAAATTTACATTTCTTTATCTCTCTGTGCTTTATTAGATGATTTCCTCAGATCTTTCATCAAATTCATTCTGGCTCTAGCCAGTTCATTGTGCCATCTACTGAGGCTTTTATTTCAACGTATATTTTTAATTTCAAAGATTTTAAATTGCTCTTTAATATATCTATCTGTATGTTTACAAATTTGTCTTTAGTTCCTTTGTCTGTTTGAGGAGTTCAAATACACTTAATTTAAAATCCTCTTCAGATTTTGTCATTATCTCTATTTCCTTGAGTGTAAAATATCCCACTTATTCATTTATTCATTGCACTGGAATTCTTCACTGCTTCCTGACTTCTTCTTAGAAAATAGGTTTTTGAAATTTTTTTCCTCAGGCTTATTTACTTGTCAGGTGGTTTCAAGCTTGTCTCAGCTCAGTTCTCCAGGTTAAATGATTCCAAATCAGATTTTACCTTAGCAGCTTGAGGCATGGTTTGCTCAGTCATCACGACTCAGGCTACTATAACCAAATACACTAAGACCTTAAAATCCAACGTGTGTGGGGAGGGTTTCCCCGCACCAACATGCAATTCTCTGACACCAGACGGATGTCCTACAATTCAACTCAATTCTGACACTATCTACCAGGAGTTAGCGTCACATCCCACAGGTTAAGGGCTCAGAGGCACAAGACTGCCTCCCTTCCCCCCCCTTCAGGTGCCAGTTTCAAATCCAGGTTGTCACCTATGCTTCTGACCTACCGGCTATAGGCCAGAGGTTCCCAGGACTCCCTCCTTGGGTTCAATTAATTTGCTAGAGCGGCTCACAGAACTCAGAGAAACGTTGCACTGATTAGATCAGGAACAGCCAGGTGGAAGAGATACAGAGGGCAAGGTATAGGGAAAGAGTGAGGAGCTTCCATGCCCTTTCCAAGTGCATCACTCTCTCCGAATCTCCACATGTTCACCAACCTGAGGCTCTCCAAACCCCATCCTTTTGGTATTCTATGGAGGCTTTACTACATAAACATGCTTAATTAAATCATGGGCTATTGGTGATTGATTCAACTTTGAGACCAGTCCCTCTTCCCTTTTCAAGGGTCGGGGGATGGAACTGAAAGTTCCAACTCTCTAATAATATGGTTGGTTCTGTTGGTGACCAGCTCCCATCCTTACGTGTGGTCCAGAAGTCATTTACCTCATTAAGTAGTAAATAAGCCATAGTGAGCTATGCACAGTGTGATGAATATAGGTAACAATATTGTACTATACTTATGTAATGTGATAAAAGTCACTATGAAAATCACATTACAATATACAAATGTATCAAAGTAACACATTGTACGTCTTAAATTTACAAAATGTTACATGTCAAATATATTCAATAAAATGATTTAATTAAATTAAATGTTGAGATTTAAAAAGTCATCTCATTAACATAGCAAAAGACACTTTTTATCACTGTCATCACAGGAAATTCCAAGGGTTTTAGGAGCTCCATGCCAGAAACAGGATGAAGCCTATATATTTCTTATTATAAATCACTGTATTACAGATATAGTTTTTTTTTAATCTTTCCTGGTAAATGCAATATATTTTCAGATGAAATCAGAGGGTCAAAGAGAGTGGGAATAGGTCCAGTTCTTCATTGAAAGTATGGTGCTAAATGCCAACTTCTCATGGAAAACCCAATATTCATTTACTCCAATTGTGGGACACATTTATTACCCTATTTAACTGTGGTTTTTGGAAAACCTCTCTCTCCTCACTCATCATATTTTGTCTTGTTTGTGATCTAAAATCTATAGCTCCCACTTGCCATTCTGAATTTCTTCTTCATCTTAGGCCATGGAGATTTTCTTCTTGTTTTGAGTATGTCTGAATGTTTTCAAACTTGTGTTTATATTTTACTTATATATTTCAAGTGAGGAGACTTCATTATGTTCTCATGTTTTCTTGGAGACTGAATTCAAGAAATCTGTTGAATTTCATTTGGTCTGAAAGTTTGGAAATATATATGATCACAGAAATCCCTATCTATGCAATATCCATTAATATCTTATGGAACTCATATAGCACATGTTCAGAAACTCCAATCTAGGGTAAGTATATGTTTAAATAGACTCCCAGATGACTGTGGTATGACAATGGGGCAGAATCATTGCAACTTTGAGACCAAACACTTGAGTATAAATCCTGGCTGTTCTATCGTTAACAGTGTGGTGTTGGGTGTTATTTATCTTCACCAGTTTTTCAGTTTCCTCATATGTTAAATGGGGACAATAAGAATTTTGAGAGTAGTTGTAAGGATTAAAGTACTGATAGTAGCTTATCCAACCCATTTCTTGACTCCTTTTTATAGAAAAATTTCCATTCCTACACTTCTGCCTTAAACCCATTCTAATATTGATTTTGTCACTGCCACTTCACCAAAATTGCTTTTATCAAGGTCTCCCATAAGATTCACACTTCCAGACCCAGTGGTCAGTTATCAGTCCCAAGTCTTTTGAAGAATCTTCAGCATTTAACAAAGGGGGTCACTCTTATTCTGGGATTTCTTCTTCACTTAGTCTCTAGGTCACCAAGGTTGCCTCTCTCTTTTTTTTTTTAATTAATTTATTTTATTTATTTTTGGCTGTGTTGGGTCATCGTTGCTGCGTGGGCTTTCTCTAGTTGCAGTGAGCGAGGGCTACTCCTTGCCACGGTGCACAGGCTTCTCATGGTGGTGGCCTCCCCTGCTTCAGGGCATGGGCTCTAGGCGCGTGGGCTTCAGTGGTTGTGGCGCACGGGCTTAGTCGCTCCGCGGCATGTGGGATCCTCCTGGACCAGGGCTTGAACACGTGTCCCCTGCATTGGCAGGTGGACTCCCAACCACTGCACCACCAGGGAAGCCCAAGGTTGCCTCTTTGTTCTTCTCCTTGCTCATGGTTACCCTTAGGCTCTTTCCCTGGTTCCTCTTCATCTTCTCAAACTCTAAATATTGACGTGTTGAAGAGTTCACATTTAAGAACTGTTATATGTGTTCATTTCCTAGATAATCTCATCCAGAACTCTATACTATGTGATGACAACTCTCATATTTATATACTGAGTCTCAACCATCCCCCTGAATCCCAGTCTTGTATACTGGACCACCTATTTGATATTTCCACTTATGAGACTTATAGATATGTTATATTTAACACCTATATAGCCAAACTCTTAATTTCTTTCTCCCTCAGTTCTCCCAGTCTTAGTAAATGATAAAGCCATTCTCCCAGCTGCTCAGGGCAAAACTTTGGAGTAATTATTTACTCTCTTCTTTCTTTAACACTTAGGGCCAACTTCATGGATATATGACCTGTGCAGTCAACAGGACCGTGCCCTTAGAAGACTCCCATGCTTAGTTTAATGCTATTGTGTTGTCATCTCAAAATTATTATTATTTTTTTCATTATTTAGAGAATATTAGTTTCTGTAATCAAACTCACATTGATAAGACCTTACATATTTAATACAGTGTTTTACTCTTGTACAAATGGAAAAAAATATGCTTGTTTCTAGACCAATATGGCTGTTAATTTCTATACAGTGCCACCTCAACATAGTACAACTGGGATACTTTTTCCAAAGTTGACAGCAGGCCTAAAGTTTCCAAAAATTCAAATTATACATATATAAGCATACATATTTATGTTTTCGGAAAGACCAATATGTTATACATTAGTAGCAGCATTGGATTTTTGAGGTTCTATAGTCATCTGAACGAAAAATCCAGCACATTCCATTAAAAAGGAAAAAAAAAAAACAAAACCCGAGGAAAAAGCGAAGTTCTGTTACTGTTCTGATATCTGGCACTATTTTAATTAACTTCTCAATCATCATCCGGAAAGAAAACATTCCAGAATAATGGCATTAAAAACAGTGCTGACAAAGCACCATCACTATTGTGTATTGTAAAGTAGGTACATGATATTTTACATTCACAGAGATATGATACAGTACTGTCCTTCATCTGTAATACTGGAGAATACAATTTAAAAGACATTATTTGAGATTTGATTCCACTTTTCTAGCAGAAGCCCCAAAGGATGGTATGACACAGCTCTGGTAAAGAAATGCACCTTCTTAGATAAGATTTCCTTTCATTAGTGGCACAGTTCTAGGTACTCCCTTCTCTTTGTGAAATTCAGCTAAAAACTATTAAAAACAAACAAAAACAAAAACAATCACTGGATTCATACACTGTTTTCCTTTTTCAAGATTGCCCTAATCTTCTCTGTCTTGGTTTTAGCAACACTGGCTTTGATATATGGGGCCAGTATTTTACAACTTTTTGATGTTTATGATATGTTTCAGAATTCTGTAATTCTGTACCAAGACCACATATTAATGAAGTGTGAGAACAGAATAAATAAAATTTTCAAAAATGCAAGGTGGAAATGCACAACTGTATAGGAAGGTATGAGGTCCTGCAGCAAAACAAGGAATAGACCAAGTAATAGAAAAGTGTAGTACCCAGGGAATAGTATAACCACCATAGAACTGTGTAAGGAAGTCTCAGGATAACGTGGGGTATCAGGCCTAGAAAGCAGCCAGTCCATATTGAAGGACTACAAACAAACTTAATTATATAAAAGAGAATGTGCAACCATTGTATGGTACTGAGGTGCTGAAGTAGATATTTACAGAGTCATACCAATGTAAGCTGTAACCATTAACTAAAAATTGTAATACAGATATGTGGGGAGGATGGAGAAAGGATGAGATATTAGATAGTTGTGTCTTCATCTGCCAAAACAAAAAGCCAATGGCAAAGATCTGTATGTGATAAATCAAGAAATAGTAGCATTACTCTAGGGTGAAGGAAGAGAGTCTGATTAGATAAGCAAGAATCCTCCCCTTGCCAGTGTTTATGTATCTTCCGTTATGGTCTAGCTAGTGTTGCTTTCTGAAGGTATATCAGTAGGTCTGGATTTGCTCTTGTGAGGCAGTGTTTGATATCAATTATATAACTTCAATGACACAAAGTGTCTCTTAAATCTCTTCTGTGTTACAGTTTTCATTCACCAGCTTTTTTTTTTTAACTTCTTTACTGGAGTATAATTTCTTTACAGTGGTGTGTTAGTTTCTGCTTATAACAAAGTGAATCACTTATACATATACATATATCCCCGTATCACTTCCCTCTTGCATATCCCTCCCTCCCACCCTCCCTATCCCACCACTCTAGGTGGTCACAAAGAACCGAGCTGATCTCCCTCTGCTATGCGGCTGCTTCTCACTAGCTATCTATTTTACGTTTGGTAGTGTATATACGTCCATGCCACTCTCTCACTTTGTCCCAGCTTACCCTTCCCCCTCCCCGTGTCATCAAGTCCATTCTCTAGTAGGTCTGCATCTTTATTCACGTCTAACCCCTAGGTTCTTCATAACCTTTTTTTATGTTTATTTTTTGATTCTGTATATATGTGTTAGCATACGGTATTTGTTTTTCTCTTTCTAACTTACTTCACTCTGTATGACAGTCTCTATGTCCATCCACCTCACGACAAATAACTCAGTTTCATTCCTTTTTACGGCTGAGTAACATTCCATTGTATATATGTGCCACATCTACTTTATGCATTCGTCTTTTGATAGACACTTAGGTTGCTTCCATGTCCCTGGCTATTGTAAATAGGGCTGCAATGAACATTTTCGTACATGACTCTTTTTGAATTATGGTTTTCTCAGGGTATATGCCCAATAGTGGGATTGCTGGCTTGTATGGTAGTTGCATTTTTAGTTTTTTAAGGAACGTCCATACTGTCCTCCATAGTGGCTGTATCAATTTACATTCCCACCAACAGTGCAGGAGGGTTCCCTTTTCTCCACACCCTCTCCAGCATTTATTGTTTGTAGATTTTTTGATGATGGCCATTCTGACTGGTGTGAGATGATATCTCATTGTAGTTTTGATTTGCGTTTCTCTAAAGATTAATGGTGTTGAGCATTCTTTCATGTGTCTGTTGGCAATCTGTATATCTTCTTTGGAGAAGTGCCTACTTAGATCTTCTGCCCACTTTTGGATTGGATTGTTTGTTTTTTTGTTATTGAGCTGCATGAGCTCCTTGTAAAGTTTGGAGATTAATCCTTTGTCAGTTGCTTCATTTGCAAATATTTTCTCCCATTCTGAGGGTTGTCTTTTGGTCTTGTTTATGGTTTCCTTTGCTGTGCAAAAGATTTTAAGTTTCATTAGGTCCCTTTGTTTATTTTTGTTTTTATTTCCATTTCTCTAGGAAGTGGGTCAAAAAGGACCTTGCTGTGATTTATGTCATAGAGTGTTCTGCCTATGTTTTCCTCTTAAGAGTTTGGTGGTGTCTGGCCTTACAATTAGGTCTTTAATCCATTTAGAGTTTATTTCTGTATATGGTGTTAGGGAGTGTTCTAATTTCATTCTTTTACATGTAGCTGTCCAGTTTTCCCAGCACCACTTATTGAAGAGGCTGTTTTTCTCCACTGTATATTCTTGCCTCCTTTATCAAAGAAAAAGTGACCATATGTGCATGGGTTTATCTCTGGACTTTCTATCCTGTTCCATTGATTTATATTTCTGTTTTTGTGCCAGTACCATACTGTCTTGATTACTGTAGCTTTGTAGTATAGTCTGAAGTCAGGGAGCCTGATTCCTCCAGCTTCGTTTTTCTGTCTCAAGATTGCTTTGGCTATTCGGGCTCTTTTGTGTTTCCATACAAATTGTGAATTTTTTTGTTCTAGTTCTGTGAAAAATGCCAGTGGTAGTTTGATAGGGATTGCACTGAATCTGTAGATTGCTTTGGGTAGTAGAGTCATTTTCACAATGTTGATTCTTCCAATCCAAGAACATGGTATATCTCTCCATCTATTTGTATCATCTTTAATTTATTTCATCAGTGTCTTATAATTTTCTGCATACAGGTCTTTTGTCTCCTTAGGTAGGTTTATTCCTAGATATTTTATTCTTTTCATTGCAATGCTAAATGGGAGTGTTTCCTTAATTTCACTTTCAGATTTTTCATCATTAGTGTATAGGAATGCCAGAGATTTCTGTGCATTAATTTTGTATCCTGCTACTTTACCAAATTCATTGATTACCTCTAGTAGTTTTCTGGTAGTATCTTTAGGATTCTCTATGTATAGTGTGATGTCATCTGCAAACAGTGACAGCTTTACTTCTTCTTTTCCGATTTGGATTCGTTTTATTTCTTTTTCTTCTCTGATTGCTGTGCTAAAACTTCCAAAACTATGTTGAATAAGAGTGGTGAGAGTGGGCAGGCTTGTCTCGTTCCTGATCTTAGTGGAAATGGTTTCAGTTTCTCACCATTGAGGATGATGTTGGCTGTGGGTTTGTCGTATATGGCCTTTATTATGTTGAACAAAGTTCCCTCTATGCCTATTTTCTGGAGAGTTTTTATCATAAAGTGGTGTTGAATTTTGTCGAATGCTTTCTCTGCATCTATTGAGATGATCATATGGTTTTTCTCCTTCAATTTGTTAATATGGTATATCACATTGATTGATTTGCATATATTGAAGAATCCTTGCATTCTTGGAATAAACCCCACTTGATCAGAGTGTATGATCCTTTAATGTGCTGTTGAATTCTGTTAGCTAGTATTTTGTTGAGGATTTTGCATCTATGTTCATCAGTGATATTGGCCTGTAGTTTTCTTTCTTTGTAACATCTTTGTCTGGTTTTGGTATCAGAGTGATGGAGTCCTCGTAGAATGAGTTTGGGAGTGTTCCTCCCTCTGCTATATTTTGGAAGAGTTTGAGAAGGATAGGTGTTGGATCTTCTCTAAATGTGTGATAGAATTCGCCTGTGAAGCCATCTGGTCCTGGGCTTTTGTTTGCTGGAAGATTTTTAATCACAGTTTCAATTTCAGTGCTTGTGATTGGTCTGTTTATATTTTCTATTTCTTCCTGGTTCAGTCTGGCAGGTTGTACATTTCTAAGAACTTGTCCATTTCTTCCAGGTTGTTCATTTTATTGGCATATAGTTGCTTGTAATAATCTCTCATGATCCTTTGTATTTTTGCAATGTCAGCTGTTACTTCTCATTTTTCATTTCTAATTCTACTGATTCGAGTCTTCTTCCTTTTTTTCTTGATGAGTCTAGCTAATGGATTATCAATTTTGTTTGTCTTCTCAAAGAACCAACTCTTTGTTTTATTGATCTTTGCTATCATTTCCTTCATTTCTTTATTTTATTTATTTATTTTTTTGCGGTACGCGGGCCTCTCCCTGTTGTGGCCCCTCCCGCTGCGGAGCACAGGCTCTGGACATGCAGGCTCAGCGGCCATGGCTCACGGGCCTAGCTGCTCCACGGCATGTGGGATCTTCCTGGAATGGGGCACGAACCCATGTCCCCTGCATCGGCAGGCAGACTCTCAACTACTGTGCCACCAGGGAAGCCATCCTTCATTTCTTTTTCATTTATTTCTGATCTGATGTTTATGATTTCTTTCTTGCTGCTAACTTTTGGGTTTTTTTGTTCTTCTTTCTCTAATTGCTTTCGGTGTAAGGTTAGGTTGTTTATTTGAGATGTTTTTTTGTTCCTTAAGTTAGGATTGTATTGGTATAAACTTCCCTCTTAGAGCTGCTTTTGCTGCATCCCATAGCTTTTGGGTCATCGTATTTTCATTTTCATTTGTTTCTGGGTATGTTTTGATTTCCTCTTTGACTTTTTCAGTGATCTCTTGGTTATTAAGTAGTGTGTTGTTTAGCTTCCATGTGTTTGTATTTCTTACAGATTTTTTCCTGTAATTGATATCTAGTCTCATAGCATTGTGGTCGGAAAGGATACTTGATACAATTTCAATTTTCTTAAATTTACCAGGGCTTGATTTGTGACTCAAGATATGATCTATCCTGGGGAATGTTCCATGAACAGTTGAGAAGAAAGTGTATTCTGTTGTTTTTGGATGGAATGTCCTATAAATATCAATTAAGGCCATCTTGTTTCATGTATCATTTAAAGCTTCTGTTTCCTTATTGATTTTCATTTTGGATGATCTGTCCATTGGTGAAAGTGGGGTGTTAAAGTCCCCTACTATGATTGTGTTACTGTCGATTTCCCCTTTTATGGCTGTTAGTATTTGCCTTACATATTGAGGTGCTCCCATGTTGGGTGCGTAAATACTTACAATTGTTATATCTTCTTCTTGGATTGATCCCTTGATCATTATGTAGTGTCCTCTTTGTCTCTTATAATAGTCTTTGTTTTAAAGTCTATTTTGTCTGATATGAGAATTGCTACTCCAGCTTTCTTTTGGTTTCCATTTGCATGGAATATCATTTTCCATCCCTTCACTTTCAGTCTGTATGTGTCACTAGGTCTGAAGTGGGTCTCTTGTAGACAGCATATATATGGGCCTTGTTTTTGTATCCATTCAGCCAATCTGTGTCTCTTGGTTGGAGCATTTAATCCATTTATATTTAAGGTAATTATCGATATGTATGTTCCTTTTACCATTTTCTTAATTGTCTTGGGTTTATTATTGTAAGTCTTTTCCTTCTCTTGTGTTTCCTGCCTAGAGAAATTCCTTTAGCATTTGTTGTAAAGCTGGTTTGGTGATGCTGAATTCTCTTAGCTTTTGCTTGTCTGTAAAGGTTCTAATTTCTCTGTGAGATCTCAATGAGGTCCTTGCTGGGTAGAGTAAGGTTGGTTGTAGTCTTTTCTCCTTCATCCATTTAAATATGTCCTGCCAGTCCCTTCTGGCTTGCAGAGTTTCTGCTGAAAGATCAGCTGTTAACCTTATGGGGATTCCCTTATGGGTTATTTGTTGTTTTTCCCTTGCTGCTTTTAATATGTTTCCTTTGTATTTAATTTCTGATAGTTTGATTAATATGTGTCTTTGCATGTTTCTCCTTGGATTTATCCTGTATGGGACTCTCTGTGCTTCCTGGACTTGATTAACTATTTCCTCTTCCATATTAGGGAAGTTTTCCACTATAATCTCTTCAAATATTTTCTCAGTCCCTTTCTTTTTCTCTTCTTCTGGGGTCCCTATAATTCGAATGTTGGTGCGTTTAATGTTGTCCCAGAGGTCTCTGAGACTTTCCTCAATTCTTTTTCTTCTTTTTTCTTTATTCTGCTCTGCAGTAATTTCCACTATTTTATCTTCCAGGTCACTTATCCATTCTTCTTCCTCAGTTATTCTGCTATTGATCCTTTCTAGAGAATTTTTAATTTCATTTATTGTGTTGTTCATCACTGTTTGTTTGCTCCTTAGTTCTTCTAGGTCCTTGTTAAACGTTTCTTGTATTTTCTCCATTCTATTTCCAATATTTTGGATCATCTTTACTCTCATAATTCTGAATTCTTTGTCAGGTAGACTGCCTATTTCCTCTTCATTTGTTAGGTCTGGTGGGTTTTTGCCTTGCTCCTTCATCTGCTGTGTGTTTCTCTGTCTTCTCAGTTTGCTTATCTTACTGTGTTTGGTGTCTCCTTTTCGCAGGTTGCAGGTTCGTAGTTCCTGTTGTTGGCGTCTGCCCCCCGTGGCTAAGGTTGGTTCAGTGTTTTGTGTACGCTTCCTGGTGGAGGGAACTAGTGCCTGTGTTCTGGTGGTGAGGCTGGATCTTGTCTTTCTGGTGGGCAGGTCCATGTCTGGTGTTGTGTTTTGGGGTGTCTGTGGCTTTAGTATGATTTTAGGCAGCCTCTGTGCCAATGGATGTGGTTGTGTTCCTGTTTTGGTACTTGTTTGGCATAGGGTGTCCAGCACTGTAGCTTGCTGGTCGTTGAGTGGAGCTGGGTCTTGGAGTTGAGATGGAGATCTCTGGGAGATTTTCACCATTTGATATCACGTGGAGCTGGGAGGTCTCTTGTGGACCAGTGTCCTGAAGTTGGCTCTCCCACCTCAGTGGCACAGCCCTGACATCTGGCTGGAGCATCAGGAGCCTGTCTTCCAAACGGCTCATAATAAAAGGGGGGAAAAAAAAGGAAAGGAGAAGATAAAATGAAATAAAATAAAATTAAGTAAAATAAAATAATTAAAATAAAAAATTTTTAAGAAAAAAAATTTTTTATGTAATAAAAAAATTTAAAAAAAAAACTGACAGACGGATCTCTAGGACAAGTGGTAAAAGCAAAGCTATACAGACAAAATCACAAACAGAAGCATACACGTACACACTCACAAAAAGAGAAAAAGAGAAAAATATATATATATCATTGCTCCCAATGTCCACCTCCTTAATTTGGGATGATTCATTGTCTATTCAGGTATTCCACAGTTGCAGGGTATATCAAGTTGATTGTGGAGATTTAATCCGCTGCTCCTGAGGCTGCTGGGAGAGATTTCCCTTTCTCTTCTTCGTTCGCACAGCTCCCAGGGTTCAGCTTTGGATTTGGACCCGCCTCTGTGTGTAGGTCGCCTGAGGGCGTCTGTTCTTCGCTCAGACAGGTCGGGGTTAAAGGAGCCACTGATTCAGGGGCTCCAGCTCACTCAGGCCGGGGGGGGGGGGGGAGGGAGGGGTATCTATGCGGGGCGAGCCTGCGGCGACAGAGGCCGACGTGACGTTGCACCAGCCTGAGGCACGCCGTGCGTTCTCCCGGGGAAGTTGTCCCTGGATCCCGGGACGCTGGCAGGGCCGGGCTGCACAGGCTCCCGGGAGGGGAGGTGTGGATAGTGACCTGTGCTTGCTCACCGGCTTCTTGGTGGCTGCAGCAGCAGCCTTAGCGTCTCATGCCTGTCTCTGGGGTCCGCGCTGACAGCCACGGCTTGCGCCCGTCTCTGGAGCTCGTTTAGGCAGTGCACTGAATCCCCTCTCCTCGCACACCAGGAAGCAAAGAGGGAAGAAAAGAAGCAAGAAAAAGTCTGTTGTCTCTTCAGCAGCTCCAGACTTTTTTGCGGACTCCCTCCCGGCTAGCTGTGGAGCACTAGCCCCCTTCAGGCTGTGTTCACGCACCGAACCCCAGTCCTCTCCCTGGGATCCGACTGAAGCCCGAGTCTCAGCTCCCAGCCCCCGCCCGCCCGGCGGGTGAGCAGACAAGCCTCTCGGGCTTGTGACTGCTGGTCGGCATGGATCCTCTGTGCGGGAATCTCTCTGCTTTGCCCTCCGCACCCCTGTTGCTGTGCTCTCCTCCGTGGCTCCAAAGCTTCCCCCTCCGCCACCTGCAGTATCCACCCGCGAAGGGGCTTCCTAGTGTGTGGACACCTTTCTTGCTTCACAGCTTCCTCCCACTGGTGCAGGTCCCGTCCCTATTCTTTTGTCTCTGTTTTTTCTATTTTCTTTTGCCCTACCCGGGTACGTGGGGGAGTTTCTTGCCTTTCGGGAGGTCTGAGGTCTTCTGCCAGCGTTCAGTAGGTGTTCTGTAGGAGTTGTTCCACATGTAGACGTATTTCTGATGTATTTGTGAGGAGGAAGGTGATCCCCATGTCGTATTCTTCCGCCATCTTGAAGCTCTTCCCCATTCACCAGCTTCGTAATATTCATGTGGATTTCTTCTTCCCTCTCAGAATACTTTTCTTTTTGGTCTCTTTCCTGGAAAATTCACTGTATCCTGTAAGAATGCTCCTATCTATATGTAACAGGAAACAGTTTATAGGAACTTAAGCCAATAAGCACTTTTTTCCCCACACTATGTCTGGAGATAAGCAATAGCTGATAGTGGTTTAGTGCCTCTGCCATATCTGTGTTGCTCTTGACCTCTTTGTCGTGCTGTTAAGATGGCTTCCCGGTTTTAGGCTCCTGTCCAGGTTCCAGATACTGTATCACTTTTCAAGGCAGAAAGAGAGGAGTGGTATTCTCTGTTCCTTTTAACAGGAAAGAGAAGCTTTCCTAGAATTTCCTAGAATCCCACTCCCACAAACTTTCAGTTCCATCCTAAATGGGTAGAATTATGTCACATGGCTAGCACTAACTGCAAGGGAAACTGGAAAGCAACTAGAAGGCAGCAATGGCTAGGAATGGATTTGAGATCAGCCATTCAATTTTGGAACACTTCATTTGTTCCAAGATTGTTAAGTAAAAGGATGGAGGAGAAGGTATATTGGGATGGCAAAGATATCTTTAATCCCTTTTCATCATCTCTCCCAGTTAGGAAACCAGTTTGCACTGGCAGTGCATATAATTAACAAGTCTCATGCTAAAAGCGACAGCACAGTTCTGCTATCATTCCTCATTTCAAATGCCACTAGGCCATATAGTTGCCCCTTATCACTTTTATAAGGAGCAATTCCTCTTTACTCTGAATTCTCATATTTCCTTATCTATATTTCTTATGGCACATGTCCCCTTTAATCTTGTATTTAAAAAATAGTTTTAATTTATATCTATCTGATTATAAAATTAATATTCACAGCATTTTTGAAAATTCAGAAGAGTGGAAAGAAAATAATAGAATTCCTTAGGTACATGCTTGTAGAACATGCTATAAGTATTCTTTAAAACACTCATCACTCTTAAAATTACTTGCTTAATGTTTGTATTTTTTTATAAACATCATGAAAGACAAAGATCATACTGTCTTATTCACTGCTATACCTTCAGGTATCCAGCGCAGTGCCTAACACATAGTAGACATTTAATAAACATTCATCAAATGAATAAACTCAGACTACGATTAATATTTTGTGCATCTATTTTACTTTTTAAACTGATTTTTATTTATGACTTTAAGTTCCTTAAGAATAGAATATTTGCCCAATTTATCTTTTACCACTGATCACTTGCCCTCTCCCAGTCAATAAACATAGGCCTTGACACATAGTAAGAGCTCAGTAAATAAATATTTATTGAATGAAAATGTGAATGAATAGTATTCAATCAGCCTGTTATATGAACCCATAGTAACAAATAACATCTTGTTCATGGATATTCACTCCTTTTTTGCTACTCTTTGGCCCTATCTCAGAGCAGACCAGGATGTTCTTAATCTCCAACAAGAGGGTCTTCATCACCATGACTCAGGGTTTAGATCAGAAATTTGAGTTTAAAGACAATCTCTACCATTTTCCAGCTGTGTAAATTCAGGACAATCCCTTCAACTGTGGGAGCCTTTATATCTTCATTTCCAAAGTGGGAATAACAATACTATTTCACATGATTGTTTTGGGAATTCAGTAAGAAATCAGAAAAAAGCACACAGTACATAGTAAATACTCATATAATTTTCAAAAAAGTTCAAAAACATAATTTTCATACAAATATAGTATATATATATATGTATATGTAAAGATTTAACTCATTAATAAGGGAGTCAGCAGGAAAATAAAACCAATTCAAAGAGCATTTGAAGAATTGAGTACTTATAGGCATTGATGAAAGAATGTTGGAATAAGATTGCCCAGTCATATCTAAAACTGGTTAATGTCCTAGACAGCATACCTATGATCCTTGGATTTACTTTTTACCCTAGACAGAAGTCATTTGAAGTTTTACTGGATTAAGAAATATGTAAAATAACATGAAACTTCACAGTGTTTGGCCGCTTGAAAGAACACATGGTCTTCTTTTTGCTTTATTTTTAAGCTTTGGATAATTTGCTTAATATAAACGTAATGATATAATACAAGATATGTTAGAAGATTTAATGAGGAATGAATCTTTTCTCTTATGTAACCAAGAGACATGTATTTTCCCATTGATACAAAGGTTTACACTCTTACCAAGCAGAGATGGGCTTTTTGTCCTTAATCCTTGAAAAATCAGTTATGGAGAAAAAGGTTTTGTGAAAGATATGAGATTGCACCTGAATCCTAAAGGATAGATTGAACTAAAGAGTGTGACTTTAGAATAAAATAATATAGATCACTATTAGCTGAAATGTGTATTTTAGTTTTATTTTGTCTTAACTGAGCTGTTTCTTAAGACAACAGGTTAGATTTTAATAGAGAAAAGAGCTAAAAGAGAACAGTGCTATGAGAGTCAAACAATTAAAGAGAATTCAACAAAATGAAACAAAATTCTAATCTGCCTGAAGGGCTCAGGAGAGAACATTCATTTATTCAAGACAACATTCCCATTCTGGCAGTGTGTCTCAAGGCTGGAGATGCTACAAAGGACAGTTCAATTAGTTATGAGGCACCATGCTGTCCACCACTCACACTCACGCTACTGTGTTCTCTTTCTAAGTAGCGGTGTTTGAACTTGATCTGGACTGAGAAATGTGATCTGTGTGAGCAAAGGCAAATTCGAGGATCCTTTTGGAGCTTAAGCTTGGTAGATAGAACTTGCTGGTGATATTGTGGGAAAACTAAATTTGTTGTGTGAAGAACTGGATATAAAAGTTGGCTCTGTCAGTTAGCAGCAGTGATGGCACTGGGCAAGTGATCTAAGTTTTCAGGGTCTTATTTTCCTCATCTGCAAAATGGGAGCCATAATACCTATATCACAGAGTTGGAGTAAGAATTAGATATAGGGAGGTGTCTTAGTCCATTTGAGGTGCTATAACAAGATACCACAAACTAGGTAGCTTATAAACAACAGTAGTTTCTCACAGATCTGGAGGCTGGAAGTCTGGGATCAGAGTGCCAGCATGGTCAGGTGAGAGCCTTCTTCCGGATTCAGACTTCTCATTGTACCCTCAGGTAGGGGAAGGGACTAGATGACTCTTTTGGCCCTCTTTTATGAGAGCATTAAATTCCATTCATGAGGGTGGAGCCTCCCAAAGGTCCTACCTCCTAATGTCATCACTTTGGGATTAGGTTTTCAACATAGGAATTTTGGGGAGACTCAAACATTCAAACTATAGCAGAAGGTATGTGAAAGTACTTTGTTAATGATTAGTGTAAAGGAAAATCAATCTGGTTTTCTTGTTCTTGCCCTCTACTGGCCAGGAGATGTCCTGTAACCTAATGGAGACACATTTCCTTTAACCAAACTTCCAGAGCACAATGATTGAGGCTTGGAATACCTGTCATTTTCAAGCAGGCCCTGATGATGTTCTCTAGACTCTGTGCTCTGTACTGCCTTTTATTTTAACTCTCATTAAGAAGTTTCAAGCAGCATTCATGAAGAAGTTGGAACAAATTCCTGCCTGTACCTATGGGTGTTTTATTTTATTTTGTTTTTTTAAGATCAAGCCCAACACATCTGGACTATGGTGGGATGTTTAGAGACATATCACTTTATGAAAGCCTTGACAGCAGGATTTGGAGCACATTTTGCATGTACTGTCACTTTTTACTTCCATCTGGTAAACAGAAGCCTAGTTGGGACTCACAAGGGAGAATGATTTATGCATTTTAGTGGAGACCCCATTTATAACATTTATAAAGCAAGATAAAGTTATTAGCAGGTTATTTTATTTATTTAAATACTTTTACTCTGCCTCATTCCACAAAAGGTTTAAGGAAGTTAGGTAGAAGGGTTGATTGAGAACTAGTCTATTAGTTGGAAAGCTGTCAACATTGTAGTGAAAATTGAGTTGTATTCTTTAAGTAGAATTTATTTGAGCGAACATATGCTATAGTGGCTGTATTCATACAGGGAAAATTACATGAAGAATTTGTGTGTAATTCAAGATGCTAAGAACAATTCCTTTTGTTTTAGTAGCATTGACATATAAATATATGTTTATGTGTACATGTGTGGATATATATATATATACATACATGCATATATGATTTTTCTTGAATTATCTGAATTTCATGATTATTCTGTTTAGTGTGCTCAGCATGAGCAATTCTTTGACAGGAAACTAGCAGAAAAAATTTTATCAGGCAGTTTTGTCAGGAATATTCCATCGGCACACAACTGAATAATGAGTTCTGTCAGTCAATAAATGCTTGACCAGAACTTCTAATTTCTTTACTGTCGTGTCTTTCTTAGGTGGATGAATTTTGATGAATCAGTACATTCTGCTTTATGTATATAAAATCAGTCTGATGTCGTATCTTGTGTGTGTGTGAGTATATATATATATATATATATATATATATATATATATATATATATCTCCTTTGTTCTGAGTAGGTTATTACATCTGCCCTTATTGACGCAAGCCAAGAATCCTTTATAAACCAGGAATCCTTTTACACTTACTCTGTGGACATTTGATCATCTCCAGGACCAGTTTTAATCAAGGCACAGTAAGATTGGGGGGAAATTGATTAAGGCCAGATATTTTTTACTTTTCGTTGTTTTAAAAGAAACTGAATTTTGAATGAGCAGAGAAAGTGGTCATCCATTAAATACTTTTCAGGAAATAAAGCATAGTAGAAATTAATTCTCTAACATTCGGTGTCTATATGTTGTGTTAATCTCTATCTATACTTGTATTTCTTCATTCTTCTTTCATTCTCTCCCTGCCACTATCAGTGTGAAATAAAAACTTTGATTTTTTTTTTTTTTTTTTCCGGTACGCAGGCCCCTCACTGCCGCAGCCTCTCCCGTTGCGGAGCACAGGCTCCGGACGCGCAGGTCCAGCGGCCATGGCCCACAGGCCCAGCCGCTCCGCGGCATGTGGGATCTCCCCGGACCGGGGCACGAACTCGTGTCCCCTGCACCAGCAGGCGGACTCTCAACCACTGCGCCATCAGGGAAGCCGAAAAAACTTTGATTTTTTAAAAAATTAAAATAAATGAATTTAAATAAATTCTATTTTTGAGAGAGTTCCACTATAAGCCTTAAAATAATTGGGTTATTCTTGACTGTTTAGTCATTCATCTTTTCACCAGACATTCATGAGCTTCTACTACGTATCAGGCACTTTGATAAGGCAGAAGATTTATCAGAGAACAAAATAGACTCAGTCCTTGCCTTTATGGTCTTTAGAGAGGGAGACAAACAGCAAACAATTAACCACAAAAATAGGCAGGTATTTAGAAATTGATAAGTGCAACGAAGGAAAAATACAGGTTTCTAGGACTAAAAATTAAAGGGACACCCAGCTTAGACTGAGAGAAAAGGAAAAACATCTCTGGAAATTACAGTTAAACTGGTAAAATACTGGAAGGATGAGCTGAAGGTGTCAGGAATGAGAGATAGTCAATGTGTTTGAAGTATAGTGATGGAGAGAGTGGTACAAGGCAAAACTGAGAGGTAGATTCAGGTGGATTATACAGGCACCTGAGGGCCATGTTACAGTTTTAAAGATTGATCTTAAGTTCACTGGAAGTCATTGAAAGGTTCAAAGAGATCTAAAAATAAGCTTAGTATCTTTAATAGATACTCTGACTTCTGGTTGTGTGAAGAATAGAATGCAAGAGAACAAAAGTGAAAAGAGATGGGCTGTTCAGTGGGGGATATCTATCAGGAGGTTACTGCACAGGGCTTGGTGAGACATGATGGTGATTTGGACCAGATTAATGGCAGGGCAGTGGAGACAAAATGAAGTGGACATGTATTATGAAGGCAGTAGAGACTGACCATGGGGTGGACTGGGGAGACTGTGAATGAGTTATTAAGAATGGCTTACACTTTCTATCATGAAGAACCAGGTGGATGGAGGCACCTGGATGTATAGAAATGGGGAAGAATGGAACAGGAGCAGCTTTAACAAAATTGAGGATTAAAAACCCAGAGTTAGGAATCATTGTTCTAGAGAGGTTGAGAGGAAAGATATAGTGAAAGACAGATATTTAGAGTAGCAAAGGAGTACTCCTGAGAATGACAGAACCTTTAGTGAAAGTTCAACAGGGATAGACTTTGAGGGACAATCCTCATAATTTAGGAGAACAGTGGACCTGGTTGCTTGGTAAGAACCTCCGGAGAAGAGACAGAACTCTTGATTATGGACAACTTATTTGCCTTTGGACAAATCACTTAGCCTATTGGCCTCTACTCACTTATCTATTAAATGAATATTTTGGGTGAGATAGGGTTTCTTTTTATTCTAGCATTCTGATTCTTTGCAGTAGGAGACAGCAGGAGTTTTGGAGTCACAAAGATGGAGTTCAGTTCCAGCTCTCTAATTTCCACATCTACAAAATGGGACTAATACTAATGAGGTAGCACATATAAAGTACCTTACTTGTTGGAAGTGCCTTTCTTCCTTTTTTTCCTCTTAATGCTAATCAATAGTTCTTATATATTTCATCTGGGAATTAGTCATATACTTTTCTATACTATCTTTTTTTTTAACATCTTTATTGGAGTATAATTGCTTTACAATGTCGTGTTAGTTTCTGCTTTATAACAAAGTGAATCAGTTATACATATATATATGTCCCCATATCTCTTCCCTCTTGCATCTCCCTCCCTTCCACCCTCCTTATCCCACCCCTCTAGGTGGTCACAAACCACCTAGCTGATCTCCCTGTGCTATGCGGCTACTTCCCACTAGCTATCTATTTTACATCTGGTAGTGTATATATGTCCATGCCACTCTCTCACTTTGTCACAGCTTACCGTTCCCCCTCCTCATATCCTCAAGTCCATGCTCTAGTAGGTCTGCATCTTTATTCCTATCTTACCCCTAGGTTCTTCATGACCTTTTTTTTTTTTCTTAGATTCCATATATGTGTGTTAGCATACGGTATTTGTTTTTCTCTTTCTGACTTACTTCACTCTGTATGACAGACTCTAGGTCCATCCACCTCACTACAAATAACTCAATTTCGTTTCTTTTTATGGCTGAGTAATAGTCCATTGTATATATGTGCCACATCATCTTTATCCATTCATCTGTTAATGGACCCTTAGGTTGCTTCCATGTCCTGGCTATTGTAAATACAGCTGCAATGAACATTTTGGTACATGATTCTTTTGGGATTATGGTTTTCTCAGGGTATATGCCCAGTAGTAGGATGCTAGGTCATATGGTAGTTCTATCTGTAGATTTTTAAGGAACGTCCATACTGTACTCCATAGTGGCTGTATCAATTTACATTCCCACCAACAGTGCAAGAGTGTTCCCTTTTCTCCACACCCTCTCCAGCATTTATTGTTTGTAGATTTTTTGATGATGGCCATTCTGACTGGTGTGCGATGATATCTCATTGTAGTTTTGGTTTGTATTTCTCTAATGATTAATGATGTTGAGCATTCTTTCATGTGTTTGTTGGCAATCTGTATATCTCCCTGGGAGAAATGTCTGTTTAAGTCTTCTGCCCATTTTTGGATTGGGTTTTTTTTTGTTTGTTTTTATTAAGCTGCATGAGCTGCTTGTATATTTTGGAGATTAATCCTTTGTCAGTTGCTTCATTTGTAAATATTTTCTCCCATTCTGAGGGTTGTCTTTTCATCTTATTTAAGGTTTCCTTTGCTGTGCAAAAGCTTTTAAGTTTCATTAGGTCCATTTGTTTATTTTTGTTTTTATTTCCATTTCTCTAGGAGGTGGGTCAAAAAGGATCTTGCTGTGATTTATGTCATAGAGTGTTCTGCCTATGTTTTCCTCTAAGAGTTTGATACAGTCTAGCCTTACATTTAGGTCTTTAATCCATTTTGAGTTTATTTTTGTGTATGGTGTTAGAGAGTGTTCTAATTTCATACTTTTACATGTAGCTGTCCAGTTATCCCAGCACCACTTATTGAAGAGGCTGTCTTTTCTCCACTGTGTATTCTTGCCTCCTTTATCAAAGATAAGGTGACCATATGTGCGTGGGTTTATCTCTGGGCTTTCTATCCTGTTCCATTGATCTATATTTCTGTTTTTGTGCCAGTACCATACTGTCTTGATTACTGTAGCTTTGTAGTATAGTCTGAAGTCAGGGAGCCTGATTCCTCCAGCTCCGTTTTTCTTTCTCAAGATTGCTTTGGCTATTTGGGGTTTTTTGTGTTTCCATACAAATTGTGAAATTTTTTGTTCTAGTTCTGTGAAAAATGCGAGTGGTAGTTTGACAGGGGTTGCATTGAATCTGTAGATTGCTTTGGGTAGTAGAGTCATTTTCACAATGTTGATTCTTCCAATCCAAGGACATGGTATATCTCTCCATCTATTTGTATCATCTTTAATTTATTTCATCAGTGTCTTATAATTTTCTGCATACAGGTCTTTTGTCTACTTAGGTAGGTTTATTCCTAGATATTTTATTCTTTTTGTTGCAGTGGTAAATGGGAGTGTTTTCTTGATTTCACTTTCAGATTTCTCATCATTCGTGTATAGGAATGCTAGAGATTTCTGTGCATTAATTTTGTATCCTGCTACTATACCAAATTCATTGAATAGCTCTAGTAGTTTTCTGGTAGCATCTTTAGGATTCTCTATGTATAGTATCATGTCACCTGCAAACAGTGACAGATTTACTTCTTCTTTTCCGATTTGGATTCGTTTTATTTCTTTTTCTTCTCTGATTGCTGTGGCTAAAACTTCCAAAACTATGATGAATAATAGTGGTGAGAGTGGGCAGCCTTGTCTTGTTCCTGATCTTAGTGGAAATGCTTTCAGTTTTTCAGCACTGAGTACGATGCTGGCTGTGAGTTTGTCATATATGACCTTTATTATGTTGAGGAAAGTTCCCTTTATGCCTACTTTCTGCAGGGTTTTTATCATAAATGGGTGTTGAATTTTGTCAAAAGCTTTCTCTGCATCTATTGAGATGATCATATGGTTTTTCTCCTGCAATTTGTTAATATGGTGCATCACGTTGATTGATTTGCATATATTGAAGAATCCTTGCATTCCTGGGATAAACCCCACTTGATCAGAGTGTATGATCCTTTGAATGTGTTGTTGGATTCTGTTTGCTAGAATTTTGTTGAGGATTTTTGCATCTGTGTTCATCAGTGATATTGGCCTGTAGTTTTCTTTCTTTGTAACATCTTTGTCTGGTTTTGGTATCAGAGTGCTGGTAGACTCGTAGAATGAGTTTCGGAGTGTTCCTCCTTCGGCTATATATTTGAAGAGTTTGAGAAGGATAGGTGTTAGCCCTTCTCCAAATGTGTGATAGAATTCGCCTGTGAAGCTGTCTGGTCCTGGGCTTTTGTTTGCTGGAAGATTTTTAATCACAGTTTCAATTTCAGTGCTTGTGATTGGTCTGTTCATATTTTCTATTTCTTCCTGGTTCAGTCTCGGCAGGTTGTTCATTTCTAAGAATTTGTCCATTTCTTCCAGGTTGTCCATTTTATTGGCATATAGTTGCTTGTAGTGATCTCTCATGATCCTTTGTATTTCTGCAGTGTCAGTTGTTCCTTCTCCTTTTTCATTTCTAATTCTATTGATTTGAGTCTTCTCCCTTTTTTCTTGATGAGTCTGGCTAATGGTTTATCAATTTTGTTTATCTTCTCAAAGAACCAGCTTTTAGTTTTGTTGATCTTTGCTATCATTTCCTTCATTTCTTTTTCAATTATTTCTTATCTGATCATGACTTCTTTCCTTCTGCTAACTTTGGGGGTTTTTTGTTCTTCTTTCTCTAATTGCTTTAGGTGTAAGGTTAGGTTGTTTATTTGAAATGTTTTTTGTTTCTTAAGGTAGGATTGTATTGGTATAAACTTCCCTCTTAGAGCTGCTTTTGCTGCATCCCATAGGTTTTGGGTCATCGTATTTTCATTTTCATTTGTTTCTAGGTATGTTTTGATTTCCTCTTTGACTTTTTCAGTGATCTCTTGGTTATTAAGTAGTGTGTTGTTTAGCTTCCATGTGTTTGTATTTCTTACAGATTTTTTCCTGTAATTGATATCTAGTCTCATAGCATTGTGGTTGGAAAAGATACTTGACATGATTTCAATTTTCTTAAATTTACCAAGGCTAGATTTGAGACCCAAGATATGATCTATCCTGGTGAATGTTCCATGAGCACTTGAGAAAAATGTGTATTCTGTTTTTTTTGGATGGAATGTCCTATAAATGTCAATTAAGTCCATCTTGTTTCATGTATCATTTAAAGCTTGTATTTCCTTATTTATTTTCATTTTGGATGGTCTGTCCATTGGTGAAAGTGGGGTGTGACAGTCCCCTTCTACAAATGTGTTACTGTCGATTTCCCCTTTTATGGCTGTTAGTATTTGCCTTATGTATTGAGGTACTCCTATGTTGGGTGCAGAATTATTTACAATTGTTATATCTTCTTCTTGGATCGATCCCTTGATCTTTATATAGTGTCCTTCTTTGTCTCTTCTAATAGTCTTTATTTTAAAGTCTATTTTGTCTGATATGAGAATTGCTACTGCAGCTTTCTTCTGATTTCCATTTTCTTGGAATATCTGTTTCCATCTCCTCACTTTCAGTCTGTATGTGTCCCTAGGTCTGAAGTGGGTCTCTTGTAGACAGCATATATATGGGTCTTGTTTTTGTATCCATTCAGCCAGTCTGTGTGGGAGCATTTAATCCATTTACATTTAAGGTAATTATCGATATGTATGTTCCTATTCCCATTTTCTTAATTGTTTTGGGTTTGTTACTGTAGGTCTGTTCCTTCTCTTGTATTTCTTGCCTAGAGAAGTTCCTTTGGCATTTGTTGTAAAGCTGGTTTGGTGGTGCTGAAATGTCTCAGCTTTTGCTTTCTGTAAAGGTTTTAATTTCTCCCTCAAATCTGAATGAGATCCTTGCTGGGTAGAGTAATCTTGGTTGTAGGTGTTTCTCTTTCATCACTTTAAATATGTCCTGCCACTCCCTTCTGGCTTGTAGAGTTTCTGCTAAAAGATCAGCTGTTAACCATATGGGGATTCCTTTGTGTATTATTTGTTGTTTTTTCCTTGCTGCTTTTAATATGTTTTCTTTGTATTTAATATTTGATAGTTTGATTAATATGTGTCTTGGCGTGTTTCTCCTTAGATTTATCCTGTATGGGACTCTCTGTGCTTCCTGGACTTGATTAACTATTTCCTTTACCATATTAGGGAATTTTCAACTATCATCTCTTCAAATATTTTCTCAGTCCCTTTCTTTTTCTCTTCTTCTCCTGGGACACCTATAGTTCGAATGTTGGTGCGTTTAATGTTGTCCCAGAGGTCTGAGACTGTCCTCAGTTCTTTTCATTCTTTTTTGTTTATTCTGCTCTGCAGTAGTTATTTCAGTATTTTATCTTCCAGGTCACTTATCCGTTTTTCTGCTTCAGTTATCTGCTATTGATCCCTTCTAGAGTATTTTTAATTTCATTTATTGTGTTGTTCATCATTGCTTGTTTCCTCTTTAGTTCTTCTAGGACCTTGTCAAATGTTTCTTGCATTTTCTCTATTCTATTTCCAAGATTTTGGATCATGTTTCCTATCATTATTCTGAATTATTTTTCAGGTAGACTGCCTATTTCTTCTTCATTTGTTAGGTCTGGTGGGTTTTTACATTGCTCCTTCATCTGCTGTGTCTTTTTTTCTTTTCATTTTGCTTATATTACTGTGTTTGTGGTCTCCTTTTCGCAGGCTGCAGGTTCATAGTTCCCATTGTTTTTGGTGTCTGTCCCCAGAAGCTAAGGTTGGTTCAGTGGGTTGTGTAGGTTTCCTGGTGGAGGGGACTAGTGCCTGTGTTTTGGTGGATGAGGCTGGATCTTGTCTTTCTGGTGGGCAGGTCCACGTCTGGTGGTGTGTTTTGGGGTGTCTGTGGCCTTATTATGATTTTAGTCAGCCTCTCTGCTAATGGGTGGCATTGTGTTCCTGTCTTGCTAGTTGTTTGGCATAGGGTGTCCAGCACTGCAGCTTGTTGGTCATTGAGTGAAGCTGGGTGTTGGTGTTGAGTTGGAGATCTCTGGGAGATTTTCACTGTTTGATATCACGTGGAGCTGGGAGGTCTTTTGTGGATCAGTGTCCTGAGTTTGGCTCTCCCACCTCAGTGGCACAGCCCTGATGCCTGGCTGGAGCACCAAGAGACTGTCCTCCACACAGCTCAGAATAAAAGGGAGAAAAAATAGAAAGAAAGAAAGACAGGAAAAAAGAGGATAAAATAAAAGAAAGTAAGATAAAATAAAATAAAATCATTAAAATAAAAAAATAATTATTAAGAAAAAAATTTTAAAAAGTAAAAAACAAACAGAACAAAAAAACAAACAAAAAAACGGACAGACAGAACCCTAGGACAAATGGTGAATGCAAAGCTATACAGACAAAATCTCACACAGAAGCATACACACTCACAAAAAGAGGAAAAGGGAAAAAATAATCTATCTTGCTCTCAAAGCCCACCTCCTCAATTTGGGATCATTCGTTGTCTATTCAGTTATTCCACAGATGCAGGGTACATCAGGTTGATTGTGGCGCTTTAATCCGCTGCTCCTGAGGCTTCTGGGAGAGATTTCCCTTTCTCTTCTTTGTTCGCACAGCTCCCGGGGTTCAGCTTTGGATTTGGCCCCGCCTCTGCGTGTAGGTCGCCTGAGGGCGTCTGTTCTTCACTCAGACAGGACGGGATTAAAGGAGCCGCTGATTCGGGGGCTCTGGCTCACTCAGGCCGGGGGGAGGGAGGGGTACAGATGCGGGGCAAACCTGCATCGGCAGAGGCCCGTGTGACGTTGCACCAGCCTGAGGCAGGCCGTGCGTTCTCCCAGGGAAGTTGTCCCTGGATCACGGGACCCTGGCAGTGGCAGGCTGCACAGGCTCCTGGAAGGGGATGTGGGGATAGTGACCTGTGCTTGCACAAAGGCTTCTTGGTGGCGACAGCAGCCGTCTTAGCGTCTCATGCCCGTCTCTGGGGTCTGCGCTGATAGCCGCGGCTCGCGCCCGTCTCTGGAGATCCTTTAAGCAGCACTCTTAATCCCCTCTCCTCGCGCACCAGGAAACAAAGAGGCAAGAAAAAATCTCTTGCCTCTTCGGCAGCTCCAGACTTTCTCCCGGACTCCCTCCCGGCTAGCCGTGGCGCACTAGCCCCTTCTGGGTGTGTTCACGCCGCCAACCCCAGTCCTCTCCCTGGGATCTAACTTCCGAAGCCGGAGCCCCAGCTCCCAACCCCCGCCCATCCTGGCGGGTGAGCAGGCAAGCCTCTCGGGTTGGTGAGTGCTGGTCGGCACCGATCCTCTGTGCCGGAATCTCTCCGCTTTGCCCTCCGCACCCCTGTGGCTGCGCTCTCCTCCGCGGCTCCGAAGCTTCCCCCCTCTGCCACCCGCAGTCCCGCCGGCGAAGGGCCTTCTAGTGTATGGAAACCTTTCCTCCTTCCCAGCTCCCTCCCACTAGTGCAGGTCCTGTCCCTTTTCTTTTGTCTCTGTTTTTTCTTTTTTCTTTTGCCCTACCCAGGTACGTGGGGGAGTTTCTTGCCTTTTGGGAAGTCTGAGGTCTTATGCCAGCATTCAGTGGGTGTTCTATAGGAACAGTTCCACGTGTAGATGTATTTCTGATGTATCTGTGGGGAGGAAGGTGACCTCCGCGTCCTACTCTTCCGCCATCTTCTCCTGAATCTCTATACTATCTTTTCTAGAAGTTGAGAAACAATCTTGGAGTAAAATCCCAGCATCGATACATTTTTATGTATTTATTTTTGTCATGTGATCTTACTTCTCTGAGGCTCTATTTTCTCCTTTGTAAAATAAACATAGTAATATTTAGCTTATCGAGTTGTTATATGGTTTGAGTGAAATAATGCATGCTAAGGACCTAGCAAAGTACTCGGAACATAGTGGACTCAGAAGATTTGAGATTTAATCCTCTCTCTAGATTCCACTCTAAGGCAAGATGGAGCTTAGGTAAGTAATCTTTAGGCCAGAGCTACTTTCTGTAGTTACTGGATAACCAATCATGTGACATTTATTTCTATATTCAATAGTTACTAAATTTTTAGGCAGAGTCAGTATTTTGTTAATACTTTATTGTAATCAGAGGGATTCTGACTTTCTTGTTGGTGAGAGAAAACAGCTCCAAGAGCTGTGAAAGAGCTTCTCTAAGCCTAACTGTCAACCGTCAAAGCTTTTTAATATATGTTGTTTAATGCCGATGAAAGTACAGTTTGTATTTTAATGGCAATAATGACTTTTCAAATAGGTAAAAAGATCCTGGAGTGCTGTGTAAAAAAAACCACCACACACACCCTTTGCTTTTAAGAATGCAGGAAGCCTGATTCTGGAGCCATTACAATCAGTGAGCTACTCAGTCCTCTCACAGACTGACCCTTTTAGTAGCATCTGATTTCCTACCTCTTAGACCTGAGGTTATCATAAGTGAATTGCTGAAAAGAAGACAAAAGATCCATTCTATAATACACCTAGGATACTGAGGCCAGGTTAAATGGGATTTGTAGCACATGTGTGTTTCAAGCTCTGGTTTAGCTCACAGGTAGCTGTAATTCTATCTGGCAAGGCCAAGAGCATCTTGAAATCTTGGCCAAAGTGCTTTCTTCACCCAACCTTTAAAGTCCAGGAATTGGGAGGTTCAAACAATACAAGTTTAATATTTTATCCCCGCAGGCTCTGGCTATTACAGTAAGCCCTAACTCCTATCTTTCCTTCCAGTCTTTCTTTGCCACCAGTTTCTCTCTCCTTCAGTTTTCTCTGTCCTTCAATTATGACTTACCTCAGATTAATCTTCCTAAAATAGCTGTTGAATGAAGTCTCACCTCACCTTAAAACTTGTCACTCTCTGTTAAACAAAGTACAAACTCTGTAAAGTGGCAAAATCTGACCCCAAGCTACCTGCCTAGATTTTCCTCTCATTATAATCTTTCATAAACCTGACATGCCAGGCATATGTAATTTCTTGGGATCTTGCCAAAGCCCTGGTACTGCCAGAAGCAAGGTATACGTCCTGTTTGATTTTGAGATCCAGATACTTTTTCCTCATATCTCCTTCCCTTGCACATGGGAATCCTTACATCCTATGCTAAAAAACATTTGCTTTCATATATCTTCAAGATATTTTGTGCTCATGAATCCATTCCCCTAAACTGTTGTTTTTTTTTTTTTTTTAAAGCAAAAGCCAGTCATCCTTATAGGATCTTTCTATTTTTCTCCCCCAACACATCTCTCTCTGTAGTAATAGGCTTGGAGGTGATTATCAACTTTCCAGAAAGTAAATAAAAGAGGAAAATGCAGTGTGTGTGGGGAAGATATTTTATATATATATATATATATATATATATATATATATACATACACACACACAGACACACACACACATACTTATCTCTAAAAAATGTTATCAAGGCACCCATTAATTATCTCATTTAACCTTCCAAACAAACACTGTGAAGTGAAATTTCAGTAAAATACTTTAGAGATAAAGAAACTGAGGACATTATGTAACTTGCCCAAATATACACAATTATTTTGTAGTGAAACCAGTATCTAAAGGCTGGTCTAATTTGACTTCATAGTATAGGCTTTCATTGAAGGGCATTGATAGCCTCTAGGCATGAATGATATAAAAAGGCCTCTGTAGGGTACATTTGAAATCCTACAAGGAATAAAAATATGATTCCAAAATTCTGTTTTCTGGAAGCTGAAATTTAAAATTTCTAGTTTACTACAAAGGAGGAGGGATGAGAACTAACATCAACTGGCAGTGTTAGTGATTCTAACTTGTGAAAGTGAACACTCATAGAATATTGAGAGATCAATAGCTCATTGTATACTTTCTAAGTCTGGGCTAGAGAGACAGTGGGACTTTAGAGAGAAATGTGGCTCTTGAGTACTGTCAGTGACCTAGTACACACTGAGGTAATTCAAATGCAAAATCAAGTGGAGTAGCAGACCAAGAAAGTCCAAATGCCAGCTGGAACTTAGGGATGTTGGATTAACTTTAGGAAGCTTCGTCTAATAGCTTCAAGGCAAGCATAGACTAAGTCAGGAACATGGGTACAAAGCAGGTCAGAAGTCCTTATTCAATTAAGGAGAATTTGGCAAAATCAGCAATGATATACCAAGATATAAAGTGGTTGGATGATCCTTATAAGATTGTCAGTCAAAAAAAAAATGATGAAGTAAAATTTGAACCAGATAGATGTATATTTCATCAATATCCACTGATCATTGTTGCTTTCATTTTTTAAATAAAATATCATGAGTTTCCCTAGACCCCTGGCCTTAATGAAATTAAATGATATTATGATGATTTAATAGACAGTGAGAGGGTTTTGGAGTCAGAGCCAGTTCCGATCCTATTTCACCCCAGCCTATTTATGTAAATAAGTTCTATTGGAACACAGACATGTTCCATGTTCATTTGCATATTGTCTATGGCTGCTTTCAAGCTAGTGTTGTTGAATAGTTACAACAGAGACTATATAGTCTCCAAAGCCTAAAATATTTACTATCTGGCCCTTTATAGGAAAAGTTTGCCAATCCCTGGTTTAAAAGAGCAATCATTTATTCTTGCTCAATGGTTGGTAGGTTGGCTAGAGTAGTTCTCTTCCATGTATGTTCACTCTAGGACATAACCTAAATAATACAGTCAGGTAGGGGAAAGACTTTTCAAAGTGATGAAAATTCAAGGAGCAATCTTCTTCAGGACTAATGTCATATTGGCTCACTGTTGCTTCTGCCCATTTACCTTTGGCAAAGGAAGTCAAATGACCAAGCCTAAGGTCAAGGGACAGGGAAGTATACTATACCCATGATGAGGCAAGAGTGTGGATGTAGGGAAGGATAGAGAATTGAGGTCAATTATCCAATCTGCTATGAAGTAATTGGCCATGTGATTATCTGGGGGTAATAGCATATCAGGTAGAATAAGCAGCCAGTACATAAACCCAAAGGCAGGAGCATCCCTGGTTTATCCCTGGTATATTTGAGAAACGGCAAAAGGATCAGTAGGTCTATGATGCAGTGAATGAGGGGGAGAATTGTAGGAGTTAAAGAGTGGAGATGTAATGGGGACCAGGAATGGGGAGAGCATAGCCATTTCGGTGAGATGGGAAGTCAGTACAAAGTTATGAACAGAAGAAAATTACATTTTGACTTCTATTTTAAATGAATCACTCTAACTCCTGTGTTGAGAATAGACTTGAAGGGAAAAGGATTGAATCAGGCAGAACAGTTAGGAAGCTATTTCAGTAGTCTAGGTGAGAGATAATGGTGGTGGGTGGCAACTGTGGAGGTGAAGAGAAAGGTTAAATTTTGTATAGAAGAGAAAGGTTAAATTTTGTATATATATTAATGTCAGAACCAAGAGGATTTCCTGACAGATTGGATGAGGGGTGTGAGAAAAAGAGAGGAGTCATGGATGACCTCAACATGTTTGATCTGAATCATGGACGTGATGTAGTTACTATCAAATAAAATGGAAAAGATTGCAGGTTGAGTAGTTTTGAGAGGAGGAAGTTTGGTGAGGGATGTATTGAGTTTGTGATATCTACTGGACACCGAAGTAGGCATATCAAATAGGCAAGAGGATGCACAAGACTGAAGTTCAGGAGAACATTTGGGAAACATTAGTTTCTGAGTGATATTTAAAGCAATAAGACTGGATTCATTCACTAAATGAGTTAGTGTAGGTAGAGAATAGGGCTAAAGACTGAGTGCTAGGGACTCCAACATTAAGAGGTCTAGGACAAGAGGGAAGACAAGGAAGTAAGACTGAGATGGAGCAGCCAATGAGAGGGTGAAAACCATGGGTGATTATATAGGCATTTTATGGAAAGGGCAGATATCAAACCTAAGTTGCCTTAGCTGCCTCAGTTTTCAGGCAGGGCAGGTTGGAGTCCTCTTTCAGCACCTTCACTGACTATCTTTTCAGATGTGCCTTGGTTATACTGTCAGCACAAACTGGAGTTGAAGCATTGTGTTAAGAGTTACAGGAAATTTTAGTTTTATGCTGTCACAGGCACTTAATTCCCAGAGCCATGGGTTGGTAGGGGTTGAAGGCCTAGATTAATTTGAATGTTAGCATTTCCTGATGAATATCAATTTCAAAGTTCATTGCTTTTGTTTTCCTGGTGGCTATGTCAGAAATAAGCCTTATCATAAATCTTCTATAAACACTAAATTCCTACAGCTCAATTAATTCATTCCACGACGTAAACCGTCAGAATAATTTCAAAACTTCTTAGGCTAATATAGAGGAACATTTGTAATCTGGATCCTGATTTTCTCTTTGCCGTCACCTCTCATCCCTACTCCCCTCCCTCTCCTTGTTCCAGCCAAGTTGACCTACTGTATTTTCAGTTCCCTGAATGGGACATTCTCTCTGGCCTCCCTGCCTTTGCATGTGACCTTCCTTTGGAATACTTTTTCTCTTCCCATCATCTGGCTGCTACTTACTCATTTCAAGGTCTCCATTTAAATATTACCTCAGTCTTCCTTGATCCTCCAAATCCTGATATGGAACTGCAAAATTCCCACATCCTAGCTCTAATTAAACAGTATTATAATTTCCTGTATTCTTGTCCATTTATCCCTCTAGATCAGAGGTTGGCAATTTTTTTTTTTTCTGTAAGGGACAGATAGTAAATATCTTAGGCTTTGTGGGCCAAACATTCTCTGTCACAACTATTTGATTCTTTCATTGTAGCATAGTCATGGCAAACCAATCATGGACAATACATAATCAAATTATCGTGTTTTAGTAAAACTTTATTTATGAAAAAAAGCCAGTGGATTGGATTTGGCCTGTGAGGGTAGGAAGTATATTTCTGTTGTTTATTATGTTCCAAGCACTTAGCGCAGTCCCTAAAACCAATAAGAACTCCACAAACGTTGTTTAAAAACTAAAGGGCAATGCTGTAAATCTTGCCGAGAAAATGGTGTTACTGTGATCGTGAAAATGTACAATTTAAGTTACTTTATGTGTATTCTTTCAAAGCAGTGCTCAGTCCTTAAAATCTTTTCTTCTTTGCTCCTGTCTAAAATCAGCATCCATTTTAATGTTCTGACTCAGTTTTCCTAACTTACCCTGTATTGTGAGGCAGTTGTTACACAGACACTCAAGGGCTGCTGTTTAATCTGCTCGTTTGTAGCCGTGACCAGGAGTCATAGATATTGCTTACTCTTTACATCCAGTTGAGATGGAGTTGTCCCTGAGGTTGAATCTGTGTGTTGTGGTTATTGGGAATCTGGTATTTATTGACCATTTGTGTCTCTTTGCAGTGCATGGAATTTGGGTAAGTGGTGATTCATTTGCAGAAATATCATTTATTTAGATTCATTTAATGGAGTTTCATGTGGTTTCTCGGCCATGGTTTACTTCCCCAAATTATGAGCGGGAAATCAGGAGGTTTACAAGAATTTTGGCTTGTACCTTTGCCAGGTAATGAGTAAAACATGGAGTTGGGGATGAGAAGCTATGTTTGTGGTGGTCACATCTTTTAACCAGACATTGTCAGGATGTTGAGCCAGATTTGGTCAGATGAGCAAATTAATCCCTGGGAAGTTTCATTACTTCTGGGTTATTTAAAAGAAAAGGAAAATAATAGAAAAGATGCTTGTATTTTTAAAGTGACTCCATAAAACCATAATTATTTCCACTTTTTTCCAGATTTGACTGTAGTTTATGTAGTACCGGGGTGTTTTAGTTGGTTTTGAGCACCAACCAAACCCAGAAGAGAAGGGGCTTTAAGACTCCATCCACCCTTAACTGGCCACAATAAGATGGGCTTAGCATTCCCTGGGTGAAGAGATCTGACATTGAGCTTGTAAGTGTGTGGAGAACTTGCCACTTATGTGAGTTGAAGTATTACCTCAGGCCAAAGTGGTTTTTCAACTATGTGTGAATTGTAATAAAAGTCTTTCATGTTTTAAAGTTAAATACAGACTGAAGAGAGATAAAAAGGGGTTAATGAGAAGTTAGAACAGGAGAATGAGGATTAGAAAATAGGCCATAAACAAGAATAAAATTTTTTTAAAGTCCCTTTATATTTATAAAGTGCTTTATCGAGAAAAATAAATTCCAAAAAACTTTTACATTTGATTCCTTCAATAGCTCTCTAAACTGGGGAGGGGGGGGGGTTAAGTGTTCCCTTTGTGCAAATAAGGAAACTGACCGCCAAAGAGATTAAGTGACTTGGTTGCACCCAGTAGAGATCCTCATGGTTAATAAGGGAAAGGGCGATGCTTACTTTCATTGCTACTCACCTGTTCAGTTCACTGCATTCTTCCATAGTTTCTTTTTTTTTCCCCCCAACTTCTAAACCTTGAGGTTTCAGGGTTAAAGGACTGGATTTCTGTTGCTAACATTTTTCCTTTATCCTCATAGCCTGGTTTGGTTGTTTCTTCCATTGTTTCCCATCACTCTTATGGTCCAGTGTATCAGCCTAGGGAGAGGTGAATATGGAGGAACAGAGACTTGATGAAATTGTGATCAGGAGTCAGGAGAGTTATGTGTATTGAGTTTAAGCAGAGTTAAGGAAGAAGTTTTAAATGAAAGGAAGACTAGCAGTTGCTGTAAGAATGTTCATTCCCCAGATAAGAGACATTACTTTCTTTTCCTTCTTGATTGTTAGTATAATAATTGACATTATTTGATGCAGTGGTCATTTTATAAAGAGCACAAAGCACACATCCATTTTATGATAGTTAATTAAAGTTATGTAAACGAACATTTTAGTGAGCAGGATCAGTTGTAGTTTCCATTGGAATTAAAATGCTACAGACAAGTTTTCTTTTAGGCTGGGCCTATGAGCCGTATGAATAGATTTTTTTTTTTTAAGTTTAGAAGGTACATTTGTTTCTTCAAGATTTAATCCTTAGTGTTCTCAGATGGCACACTTCTAGGTGGAAGAAATCTTACATGGAGATATTATCCTCTTTACTTGATGTAGCCTGATGCTATCATTGCATATTAACATTGTGCTTGTTTATATATGCCTTGGAAACATTTAAAATTTGTGCCCATTTTATTCACTAGTGGATTCTGACGCATGATACCCTAGTGGAAACTACCACCTTACATTTATGTAAACAATGATCCAACTGTGAAAAATGTTTTAGATATGAATCCCAGATTCCCTTGTCTGTGCTGGGGAAGGTGCCCCAGAGCTCACTTCAGCCCCAGTTAAACTTGTACACATGGAAATGCTGTTCTTTGTTTGCATAATACCTTTGTACTCATGTTTTCTGTTCTGTTTTAACACATGGAGTTAGTTCCTCAGACTTCATATCAATCACTGAATAAGGAATTCTTTCATCTAGTTGCAGATATTTAACATTTTTCTTCACATTTTTTTATGCTGTTTCTCAGTTTCAAAGGAAACTCTAATCCTATAGATGACTGGCTTTGGTAATTGTTATTGTCATTTTTATCATCATCCACATTATTTTCTGCCAGTTTTGCAGGTCACTCCTGGTTCACTATCGGAAAAGGAATCAGTCTACAGGAAGTTAAAAGTTAAGTAAAAATTTGAAAACACAGATTAAAATAATTTGGTGTGTTCACATGGAAGAGCAGGGGAAAAAAAAAAGGTACAGTTGGGTCCAAGAATAATAAACAGTTTATGGAATGACAGAACTCTGAACCAAGTTTTAAAATAGTCAGGTGGCTACTCAATTCACCTATTCTTTGGCCTCTGTCATCACCTCCGCAACATCACCACGATTTCTTCCTTTCATAAGCCAGTGGCTATGCATGTGGGTATTGAAAGGGCAAATGGACTAGAAGCCAAGAAACCTGGATTCAAGATCTGACTCTGCTGCTTGGGTAAATCACTTAAAGTCTCTGAGTTTGTTTTTCTAGCTGTAAAATGGAGTCAGTGACATCTGGCTGCCTCCTCTATGGGATTAAGGTGAAGTAAATATAAGAGAGTTGGAAGCATTTTTTAAATTCTACACTTTTACACCTATATAAGGAATTTTTACAGTGAGCATTATTTGTATACTTGGTTATATTAGAAATTTCAGTAACTAACTTTATGCTCCCACAAATTTTTTAGAATAGGTACTTTACCTGTAAAGGATGTGGACTTGAGAGGACTGAGGCTGCTGTTTCTCAGCAGAAATTTTTAGATTCCGTAGAACACACCTGGTTTACACAGACAAACAGAACAGAAGAATGGGGGGCAGACATGCAAAGTGGAGGAGGTGAGAAACCATGGGCTTCCAGAGAATTCTTGATAAAGTGTGAGCTGAATTTCTTGCCCTAGGGTTTTGGAAATATCCTTGATTCTTCATTAGAAATCTCTCATTACTAAGGCCAGCTTAGGTGTGGTTCAGTTTTTTGGAATCAATTCTAAGGGACCTAACTGTGAAGAAAAATAATGTTGGTCAGAGAGAACAGCAGCCAGAAACAAAGCTACCGGCTCTTGTTGCGGGAGATAATAGTTCACAGTGTGAACTGACACTTCACACTCCTGATGAGTGTTCTCATCAGTTGTATTGTCTTTGGTGACATCTGAATAGGCTAGTGGAATGTCACAGTTGGTCACTGATTATTTTTATATTTATTTTGAAAATTATTTTGTGCTAAAAGGGAGGATCCTCTGCCTAGGGAATCTCAAATAATTATTAAGACATATTTCAATCTCTACCGGAAACTTTTGAACTAAATGACATCACCAGTGGCATAGGGTTGTGGAAAGAACATGGATGGGGGTCAGAAAACCTCTAATTTTAGCCTGAGGACTGCATGTATGATGCTGGATATGCTGCTTCATTCATCAGGGCCTCAATATCCTCATCTGTAAGATGTGGAATTGGAGTGATGATTTTCTGTGCCCTTGCAGCTCTGATAATCTCATTACTCTGCTAATGATGGTGCTCCAAACGTGCCATCACCTATGGTGGTTGACATAGAACAGAAATTTTTGTAGAATGCCTAAATGGTAATTGTGTAGGCGGAAATGCTAACTAGTAGAATCAGAGTCAGGCAAATAGCAAAGACCTTAAGACAACCAGAAAATAAAATACACTGAAGTATTAAGAAAACTGAATCCTTAAATCAGCAACTATGGATCACACTACTAATTAAGACAATTAAGTCTCTGTCCAGTACTACTTCATTCAAAAAAAAAAAAAGATTTTCATTAAATTTGGAGGATATATTTGGGATAGTTTGATATAAAAAGATTCGTTTTAGCAGTTTAAATTTTTACTCAAAACATTTATTGGGAACTTCCCTTTTTATACCACTACCCCTTTCCAAGTAAAAAGGATCCCATTGGCTGTTTTGAGGGGTGACAATTTAAGAGTGTTTGGCCATTAAAGAGAGGGAATATCCACATGGAGCAGACTGGGTAAGGCTCAGCAAAGGCTGTGGATGGGTAAATATCCTATTGAATGATAACATATCAAGTCATATACCAGGGCTGTCAACATAAGTCCCTTACCCTACAGATATGAAAAGAATATTAATGGTGCCCCCACAAATTATGGTCTGTAGATATTGGCACAAATTTTGGGAGTCTCCTTGGTGCTGGTCCTCGGCTGTAATCAGAGCCTCCTAAAGCTCACTCCTGTCTTCTCTGTGTGTTTTGTCCTTGTTATGTTTTATCATTTCTAGACCCCTGACCGAGGGAATATGATATCACCATTTTCCTAATCTCCTCAATTCCAGTGACTATCATCTATTCCCTTGAGGATAAAGGGTGAGAGTAGGGTGGGGAAGATGACAAGAGTATTTATGTATTGTCTGGCTCTTTTTCTATCCTATTTCTGGTATTATGGAATAAACTCTTCACATTTCTTCTCTTAAAATTTCAGTTTCAATTCTCAATAACCCATTTTGGCAGTTTAAAAAACTTAGTTTCTTTTTTCTTTCTATCCCATTTATAAAAATTTTAATTGACTAACTACCTAACTTGGCTGAGATGAGGAAGGGTCACATAAAAGGAAGTCTGGAAAAGAACAAAGAGTAATATCTTAAGTTAGAGGTTGGCAAATTATAGCCAGATATCAGCCACCTGTTTTTGTAAATAAGGTTTTACTGGGGCTCAGCCACATTCACTCATTTACAGCTGCTTTATAAAAAAGTTTTTATTGAAGTGTAGTTGATGTACAATATTATGTAAGTTACAGGTGTACCATATAGTGATTCGCAATTTTTAAAGGTTATAATCCATTTATAGTTATTGTGCAATATTGGCTACATTCCCCATGTTGTACAATATATTCTTGTAGCTTGTTTTACAGCTAATAGTTTGTACCTCTTACTCTCCTCTCCCTACATTTCCCCTCCCCCCTTCCCTCTCCCCACTGGTAACCACTGGTTTGTTCTCTATGTCTGAGTCTGGCCACCTCCTTCCCTAGCCATATCTTTGGTGTAACACTCATTCTGACTCAGTTCATTTATGACTGCTTTTGTGCTACAATGGTGGAGTTAAGTATTTATGTCAGAAACTTGTTGACCAAACTTGTTATAGTAATAGTAATAGTGTATTAATAGTATACTCTCCAGCCCTTTAAGAGAAAGTTTGTTAACCCCTGTTTTACGGTATTATCTAGCAAAAATTTAACTTAAACTATAGCTTATAATCTGTCCAAGAGAGACTGACAGGGGCCAGATTTACCCTTTCACCTAAATAACCCAAGAAAGTGAGACAACATATGAAACAACAGCTTTCAACATTTTGGATGTCATGGAGTTGACTGTGATCCCTCAGAGGCAAGAAAAAAATGAGGTAAGCCCTATGATCACCCCATATTATTATCTTGACAGAATTTTCAGATTGTGGTGGTGGAGGGGTACCCCCGGCAGAGCCCAGAGGGCACATTGAGTTCAGGAGATGGAGCTAAGAGCCTGTTGCTTGCCTGGAATTACATGAAGCAAAAAGTAACAGGATCAGAGAGAAAAAAAAAATTCAACAATAATAGTTGGACACTTCAATATCTTACTTCCAACACTGGGTATGTTATAACAAGGAGGCAGAAGATCAACGGGAAACAGAAGACTTGAACAACATTATAAACCAACTTGACCAAAAAGATATCTATAAAATACTTCACCTCCAGTGGCAGAATATACAGTCTGCTTGAGGGCATATGGCACACTCTCCAGGACAGACCATGTGCTAGGCCTTAAAACAAACCTCAGTAAATTTAAAAGGATGTAAATCACACAAAGTATCATCTGAATACAGTGAAATAAAAGTAGAAATCAATAACAGAAAGAATTTGGGAATTTTTTTAATATGTGGAAATTAAACTTTCCTACATAATTAATGGTTTAAAAGAAGAAATCACAAGTGAAATTAGAAAATTTTTTGAGATGAATGAAAATAAATATACAACATACCAAAATGTATGTGATGCAGCTAAGGCAGTGCTTAAAAGAGGATTTATACCTATAAATGCTTATGGTAAAAAAGAAGAAATATCTCAGATCAATAATCTAACTTTCTATCTTAAGATACTGGAAAACGAAGAGCAAATTAAACCCAAAGCAAGCAGAAGGAAGGAAATCATAATGATTAATGCATAAATCAATGAAATAGAGAACAGAAAAACAATAGAAAAAATTATGAAAACAAAATTTGGTTCTTTGAAAAGGTGGACAAGTTGACAGACCTTTAGCTAGACTGACTGAAAAAAAAAAGAGAGAAGACTGAACTTAATAAAATCAGAAATGAATGAGAGGACATTATTACCAACCTTGTAAAAATAAAATGGGTTATAAGGGAATACCATGAACAGCTCTGTATTAACAAATTAGAAAACTTACGTGAGGGATAAAGATTCCTGGAAATTCTATATACAGAGATAGACCCCAAAAGAAAAGGAAAATCTAAAAAGACGTGTAACAAGAGATTGAATTCATAATTTAAAAGCTACCCACAAAGAAAAGCCTAGGCCCAAATGGCTTCACTGGTAAACTCCACCAAACATTTAAAAATAATTACTATCAAGTTTTCACACACTCTTCCAATAAATAGAAGAGGAAGGAACATTCTCTCACTCATGAAGCAATATTTTGCCTAAAAAAAGTCACTTTAAATATAAAGACACAAATATGTTTAATGAAAAGGATGGAAAATGATATACCATGCTAACACTAGTCAAAAAAAACCTGGAATGGCTATAATAATAAAGTAGATTTCAGAGTAAAGGATATTCCCAGGAATAAGGAAGCTCAATTCATAATAATAAAGAGGCCAGTTAACCTAGAGGACATAATCAATTATTATCTCTCTTAATAAGAGAGCTGTGACATACATGAAGCAAACTGATAGAACTGCAAGAATAAATAAACAGGGAAATTGTTAATTACAGTCTAGAACACAGGTAAAATACCTACAAGAATATTATAGATTTGAACAATAGTACAACTAAATTTAACTTAACATTTATCAAAGACTCCATCAAACAACAGCAAAATGCACATTGTTTTCAAGTGCATGCAGAATATTTACCAAGATACACTGTATTTGGGTTACAAATAAATCTCAATAAATTTAAACAATTCATTTCATACAAAGCATGTTCTCTTACCACAATGGAATTAAATTAGAAATCAATAACAGAAAAATCCCAGTCAAAATTCCAGCAGATTTTTTTTTGTATTTTTGTAGAATTGACAAACTGATTCAAAAATTCATTTGGAAATACAAAGTATGTAGAACAGACCAAACAATTTGGAAAAAAAAAAAAACCAAAAAACAAAGATGAAGGCTAACATTATCTGATTTCAAGAATTATTACAAAGCTACAATAATCAAAACAGCATTGTATTGGATAAATTTAGACAAATAGACCAATGGAACAGAATAGGAATTTCAAAAATAAATCTACACTTATATGGGCAACTGATTTTTCACAAAGGTGCAAACCAATAGAGTGGAGAAACAATAACCTTTTCAGCAAATAGTAGTGGAAAAATTGAATATTTATCTATGTGTGTGTGTAAAAGAACTTGGATACGTACTTCACATTGTATACAAAAATTAACTCAAAATGGATCAATGTAAAACTATAAAATTTCTAGAAGAAAACATAGGAAAAATACTTTGTGATCTTAAGTTAGTCAAAGATTTCTTAGATATGACACCAAAGAACAAACTGGTAATTTGGTCTTAATTTTTAAACTTCAAAAGACTGGAAAAAATAAACCAAAACCTGGGAGACAATGTTTGCAAGTCATTTGTCTAGTAAAGGACTTGTATTCAGAATATATAAAGGACTCTCAGAACTCAACAATAAGAAAACAAACAACAAAATTAACAAACAGACAGAAGACTTGAACAGACACTTCACCAAAAAGATAACCAGCAAATATGTGGATAAATAATGATATTAACAAACAAAATTAACGAACGGTCAAATGCTGCAAAATGCTCAACATTATTAGTCACTAGGGAACTGCAAATTAAAACCGGAATGGGATATCATTACGCACCTGTTTACATTTCTAATATAAAAAAGACTGACCATATCAAGTAGTGGTAAGAGTATGGAACAACTAGAAATCTCATACACTGCTGGTGGGAATGTAAAACTGCTGTAGCAGATAGTTTGACAGTTTCTTTACAAGTTAGAAATACACTTGCCATACTACCCAGTTATTCCATTCCTAGATATCTCCCCAAGAGAAAAGAAAAGATATGTCTATAGATAGGCTTTTAAATAAATGTTCTTAGCAGCTTTATTTGTAATCACCAAAAACTGAAATCAGCCTGAATGTCCATCAAGAAATGAATGGATAAAGAAATAGTGGTATAGCCATGTATTAGAATACTGCTCATCAATAAAAATGAACTGTTGATACATGCAACAACATGAATCGAACCTCAAAATATGCTGCATGAAAGAAGTCAGATAAAAAGTACAAATTATATGATTCCATTTAAATAAAATTCTAATGACAGAGCAGATCAGTGCTTTCTTGGGAAGTGATAGAACAGAGAGATTACAATGATGCACTAGGAAACCTTTTTTTTTTGTGGTACGCGGGCCTCTCACTGCTGTGGCCTCTCCCGCTGCGGAGCGCAGGTTCCGGATGCGCAGGCCCAGCGGCCATGGCTCACGGGCCCAGCCGCTCCGCGGCCTGTAGGATCTTCCCGGACCGGGGCACGAACCCGTGTCCCCTGCATCGGCAGGCGAACTCTCAACCACTGCGCCACCAGGGAAGCCCGCACTAGGAAACTTTTGAGGCGATGGATATGTTCAGTATTTTGATTGTGATCATGGTTTTACATGTACACATGTCAAAACTTATAAAATTGTACCCTTTAAATATGTGCAGTTTATGGTATGTCAATTATATAGTAAAGCTGTTTAAATATATGTGTGTAGATATGTGTGTGTGTATATGCATCACATGTAGCCTATGTGGTATACAAAAATTAATTTTGGGCACCCTGGAAGCTACCTCAAAGAAATAGGCAGTTATTCTGTTGAGCAGCTAATAGATGTTGATTTGCAGTTCCATTATTTCTCACGTGGACAAGTCTGTATGGGTACTCCAGGAGAGTAGCAGCATGAGTATATTTATTTTAACGATGATTTATAATTTTAGAGCAATGAGTGCAAGTTAGCTGGTGTAAAATAATAGATATTTACTGATAAGTCTTATTGGTAAGTGAGGACATCACTCTTAGCAAGTGATCATACATAATCACTTTTTCATAACATATTATTTCTGGAAGTCTTTAAGAGAGGGAAAATGTGGAGAACAGAATCACCCCCTTGCACCTCTCTCCATTTATCATAGTTAGCCAAAAAAACCAATTCTGGTTAAACCCAAATATCTACCTCATCATTTCCTGTACTGGAACAGCTGAATGATGCTTGAGAAAATTATACAACCCATGCCCATGGATTTCCTTTAGAATTTATGTCAAAAAATTTCAAATGGGTATTCACTAGTGCCAACAGTAAAAGAGTGCCCTGGTAAGTGCACTTCCCTGCTTTTCACAATGACCACTTTATATCTTGTCCTCTTTTTTTCTCAAGCATTCTGCTTCTACCTCTCTGACCTAACAGTGATTTTACTTAAAATTTCACTGAGCATATAGGAGCAATCAGAAGAGAACTTCTATATTTCTCCTACCACCAAATCTACTAATCCACCAGTTTACATATGTGCTCTGCCATTCCTTCTTTCACAATGGTCTGGGCACCCATCTACGGAACCCCTGGGATTCATTTTATTCCTCCTCACATTTAGACGTGAGAGTGCCCCAGAGTTCAGTCTTTGGCTATTTTCTCTATCTACACTTTTAACCTACAGCTTTTCTCTGGGTAATCTCACCTAGTTCTACGGTTTTAAATACCATCAATATGCTACTGACTCCAAAATTGTTTCTCCAGTCCTGGCCTATGCCCTGAATTCAACTACATTTCACCTTCACTGCCACTGTTTCAGCTCAAGCCACCTTCATATATTGCCTGGACTATTGCACCAGCCTCCTGCTCTCATTTTTGCTACTCCCTTTCATCATTCTCTGTACAGTAACCAAAGTGATATTTTTAAAGCCTAAGTAAGATTATTTTGGTCCTCTATTTTAAAACTACACAATGGTTTATACTGCCAATAGAATAAAATCCAAATTCCTCACTGTGACCTAAAACAGGGGTCAGCAAACTACAGCTTTACAGGCCAAATACAGCCTGCCACCTGTTTTTGTAAGTAAAGGTTTATTGAAAGACAGCCATGCCCTTTCATTTACTTATTGTTTATGGCAGGTTTACTGCTACCAGGGCAGAATTGAATAGTTGCAACAGAGACTATGTCTTGCAAAGCCTAAAATATTTACTGTCTGCCCCATTAAGAAAATATTTGCCAACCCCTGATTTCTGACATCTTCAGGGGATGGAGAGAAAAAGAAAGGAAAAAAGAAAACAACAACAGTTTAAAAAAAGTTTAGGAAGTCCAAGGTAAGGAATTTTGAGTGTCTTTGGCTTCACTGGTGACTCTTTAGGTCTGCCAGGGGTTTTGCCAGTCAAAGTCATCTTATGACCGGCAAAATATTTGCTGACAGAATGTCCAAGTTTGTGCCTTTTGCCAAGAACTCTGCCAATGGAGTAAATGCACTCTTGAAACACTGCATGTGTAGATGTAATTAGAACACTACTTATGTCTCAGGTTGGAAATGTTTTCCATAAACACAATTTTCCAATTTTTAAATATAAGTGAGAAAATGCTTTGCCATTCAGAATTTTGCATTTAAAACAGTTTCTCAGGAATGCATCTGCTTTTGTACATAGGTAAACACCAAATTTGTCTTTCCTCCTAGAATTTGTCCAAGTGATCTCAGGCCAAGGAATGCCTATCAGGCTGTTTAAAGTCCGTTTTGCTATATAGCTGATGCTTTTTGTGAATGCTTTGGCCTTGCGGAATCAAGAAAGGTGTTTAAAGTGTGCATAAAGGAAAGAGGGAGAAACTGACACAGGATTTCCCCAGCAATAGAGAGCATTACCTTCACATATCATTTTTAAGGCGATAAAACCCAGAATTATGTTGCTGTGTTTCTAAATTTTATTATACTACCACATTACCAACTCTCTAATATTGATTTCTAAATAAATACTGCCAAAATACTGAATCTGAGCAGGGTGTTTAATGTAATAAGCATATAAGCATATTTGTTGAACAACTATAAGCAGAGCAAAAAAGTTTTTTCTTTTTCTGCTTGTTTGTTTTTCAGGGTTTTTTTGTGATAAAAAATGTAAAAAATACTGTCTTAACCATTTTTAAGTGTATAATTCAGTAGTGTTATGTATATTTATATTGTTGTGACGCAGATGTCAAGAACTCTTTCATCTTGTAAATCTGAAACTATATACCCATTAAACAATTCCTCTTTTCCCCCTTCCACCTGCCTCTTGTGACCACCATTCAACTTTCTGTTTCTCTGAATTGGACTACCTTAGATACCTCATATAAGTGGAATAATTCATCATTTGCTTTTTCGTGACTGGCGTATTTCACTTAGCACAATGTCCTCAAGGTTTATCCGTGCTGTAGCATATGACAGGATTCCCTCCTTTTTTTTTTTTTTTTTTTTTTTTTTGCGGTACGCGGGCCTCTCACTGTTGTGGCCTCTCCCGTTGCGGAGCACAGGCTCCAGACGCACAGGCCCAGCGGCCATGGCTCACGGGCTCAGCCGCTCTGTGGCATGTGGGATCCTCCCGGACCGGGGCACGAACCCGTGTCCCCTGCATTGGCAGGCGGACTCTCAACCACTGTGCCACCAGGGAAGCCTGGATTCCCTCCTTTTTAAGGCTGAATAATATTCCATTTGTATGTACGTGCCACATTTTGTTTATCCATTCATCCATCCGTTGACTTTTCGGTTGCTTCCACATCTTGACTATTGTGAATAGTGTGGTTATAAACATAGATGTTCAAATATCTTTTCAAGACTCTGCTTTCAATTCTTTTGGACATATACCCAGAAGAAGGATTGGTGGGTCATATGATAGTTCTATTTTTAATAAAAAGTTTTATTTAGTATAATTTAACTTAATAGATTAGAAATTTGTTTTCACACCTGTGTGGTTTGTTTCCCAGCATAGTTCAATGAAGACTCTGAACAATAGAGAAGATAGTTTCATGGTGAATAGGAGAATGTCATAACAGGAACACAGTCAGATCATACTAAAAATGCTAATTAGAGTTGAAATCCCAGTTTAGATTGGTGATCAGAAATATATAATGATAATAATATAAGGTGGACGTTATATTACAATTTCTACTACTGCTGCTATACCAGCACTACTATAGATTGGCTATGATATAGATTGGATTTTGAGTTGATATCTGGGGCATTTTACAGTAGACAAGGAATCTGTACCATATGAACCATCAAATGTTGAGTTCCTAATTTGAGGCACTTTTTCTGGAATGTGCTTTCCACTGTTTGGTCATAAAGAACAACATGGCCCCAGAAGTGACCCACTCAGAACCACCAATTGAAAATAGTAGTTAGGGAGGCAGCCAGAAATTCAGGCCCTGAGGTTGTCATCATGTGTAGCTTTTTGAGTTTCTTTCTTAAAGTTCAAAGTCATTAAAGTAATTCCTCAGCAGGGGCTCCACTCATCATGCTTTGTTTTGTAGGGGTAATTACCATCAACACTAATGGGAATTCTGTATTTGACTCAAAATAAAGCACAGCACTAGCTCCTGCAACTGAATACAAGAGTTACTGAACTCCATCTAGATGTTCTCCCACGTTTTCAAAGGAGAGAGAATTCAGCTGACATTAGAAAAACACTTAAATTCTCCCTTCGCTTCTGCACTTATTTATATTTTTCTAGAAGTTAAGAATGCATAAAAATGTAAGATGCTGTTTACTGAGAATAGAACAACAACAATCACATAAGTGCTTACTATGTGTGAGGCAGCACGCTTAGCATTTTACTTATTTACTTTATTATTTTACTTACTTTTTCTCACAGCAGCCTTTGAGGTAAGTGTTGGCCTCCTTTTAAAAGTGTGGAAACTGAGACTAGGGAGGATCAGTAGTTTACCAACACTTAGCATGGGTTCTCAACACTGAGCTCAGGACTATGGGAGTACATATAGAGAGAACTCCTTTTAGAGTCTCGTATGAAAAAAATAAATCCATGTCTGTTACCAGAGAAGAAGAAAGTTATGACATTATATACAGCAGTGCAGGCCTGACCCTACTTCTCAGGGTTCCATCTGCAAAAATAAATATATCTGATACTAATGTCAGCATGTTCAACAACATAGGCCAAAGTCTATAATTTTCAGGCCTGGAGTGAGGGTGTATATGGAGGCCCACATACCATATATCTAAATATTTAAGTCAAGCCATCAAACTGTTGATTAAAATATGTACTGTCTTCTTACCTCGATAAATATACTTTTATAATGACCTATAAGGATGGCATTAAATTTAGAATTCTGACCCTTCAGAGTTCCATGCCAGAATGTGGGGCAGAGTGGAGAAAACCACTAGCCTGTGGCTTGCCCCCATTCTCTTCCCACGCCTGCCTGTGTCCCACTCGGCAAAGGGCCTAGCCCAGACGTGTGTGGGTACCTCACCCCAAACTCAATCCACAACCCCTCCTACCCCACATTCAGCCATCCCTCAGCTATGCACTTGGCCTAGAAGTACAGATGTCGATAGTCTGGCCTGCTCTTAGAAAGATGGACATCTATATAGACCATGGGAGTGGATTTGGGGCATTTAACACTGAATCCCAGAATCCTACGTGGAGACGAATCTAGAAGAAGAGGCTGAGTGACACACCATCTTTGTTCCATGGAAGCCTCACCCTATGAGAAGGGGTGTGGCCAGGGGAAGGCCGTGTCATGGCCCCCTAAAGTATAGGCACAGTGAACAGCAAATCTAAATGCTCAACTTGACAAGAGGCTTTAGAGAGAAATTAGAATATCAACAGAGAAGTTCAACAGAGAATTTTCTATATTCCCTTGTCTCTGGGATTTTCTTCCCAATGGCTTTTTTTCATCTAGTCTTCGCCATCTCAGTAAATGATATCACTATCCTTATAGCTGCCTTGGCTGAAACCTTGAAGCCATCCTTGATTTCTTTCTTTCACTCATAAGTCACATCAAGTCTCTCAGAACAAATCCTGTCAAGCACCATCTACAAAACTTATCCAGAATTTGGCTACTCTTCAATATTTCCAATGCTACTACTCTGGTCCAAGCCACCATCACCTCTCTCCTGGATTAACTAGTTTCTGTGTTTCATGCCCCATGCCTCATCTATTTGCAACACAGCAGCCAGAAGGACTTTGGCACTTGCTATTCTCTCTGCCCAGAATGCTCTTGTATAAATAATGGATGACTTGCTATCTCACCTCCTTCCTTCAAATGCCATTTTCTCAGAGAGGCCCTCTCTGCTTGCCCCACCTAGAATTTCCATCCTCCTGACATTCTATAACCTCCTTTCCTTCTTTATTATTTTTCTCTTTGCACTTATCACCTTCTGACAAACACATATTTTACTTACTTTCATTGGGTATTTTCTGTTTCCCTGCACTGTAATACAAGCTCATGAGAGCAGGAATTTTTTTGTCTATTATACTGCTGCATCCCTAGAATGATGCTTGGTGTACAGTAGTCACTAAATACATTTTTATGAATGAATAAATATCAGTAGTAGCCTAAGTTGTATAATCTAGCCATCTCTTGTTTCACTGGATATGACAAGAGGAGATATATATATATATATATATATATATATATATAGGGTTTCTGTCACTGTCAATATAAAACGTCCTGACTACTTTAGTCATAATTCCTCAAAGAAACTGTTTCTAATGCTGAGAAGTGTGTCTGACATATGATATGTGGCTAATCAGCTGCTGCTGAAGTGCAACAAACAGAAAAAACTGAAAGTTAAAATTAATGTTAAAGATTTGGAATATACTCTCAAATATTCCATTAGAAATAGTTAGCTTTGTTCATCTTAAATGGGTACTTGTAACAGACTGATATATGCCTTCCCTAATATTCCTTCATAGTAATTTTATAATTTATCAGTTAAATTTTGAAACACCAGTACATCACCCTATGGAACTACATTTACCAGTTTTCTTTGTGGTAGGTGTGGCCATGTGACTAAGTTTTGTTCAGTAAAATCTAACTGAAAGTGTGATTCAGGATTCCTTGGAAACCTGTTTCAAAGGAGGAGCCATGATATTCTTTTCTCCTTTCTTTCTGCTCCCTGGAATACAGATATGATGGCTGGGTTCAGGCAACCACTCCAGATATTGAGGCAATGCTCTGTAAATGACAGAATAGCAAGACATTATGAAGCTATTATACCACTCTTGGACTGCCTACCTATATAATCTTTTTTTGACATGAAAAATATATATCATTTAATCTTGTTTAAGCCACTGTTATTTTTGGATTTTTCTATTACAGTGTATTCAGCCAAATCCAATTGCAAATAACAAATGACTATTTAGTTATTTAATATGTATTTGACAATATATTGTATACAAAGCACTGTACTAATGCACAATATAGGATACAAAGTTACTTAAGATATTGATCTCTAGCCTTCAAGATATTATCATTTAATAAAGAATATAAGTGTATGCATAAATAATTACAACATAATGCAACTTGCATTAGTTGTACATATAATTCATATATTTAAATTTAAGTTTACTCTAGATAATCCTGTATAAGTAGTTACCAATAAGTACATGACAAATGAATTGAGTGATACAGCCTGTAAGAAGCATACAGAATATTCAGATCCTAATAAAGATGGTATTAATTCTCTCTCTCGCAATATTTTTTTTTTCCTTTGAGCCATCTCAGTGTCAATTACAGGTATGATGGGAAGGTACGGTCTTGATAGCACACATCTATAAAATTATATTTCACATTTGACTCTAGCCTAAATTGAATTTGGAATTAGGAAAGCTGCATGCATTTAAATCAAAACTTAGGTTAGCATTTAAGGGTTTGGTGTTGTATCTATTTCATGATAGGGTGAGGGCATGGCTTATGTATTCTGTACGAAATTAGTCCTTGCATTTGACTTCAACTCATCACAGACAATAATATGAAAGAATTGAAAAGCAAATGATAAAGGAATACAAATTACATTGAAAATGTACTCATCAGAGTTTTAAGAGATGTAAATAATCAATAAAACTTCAGAATGCACTTCCACTAATAAAAGATGACTTGTGGATTCATGCCAAAACAAAATGTGTAAGTGATACAGCATGTTGCTTACTTCAGTTTAAAAGTCCCATTAAAAAAAAATTTTTAGAAACCACAACATTGTAAATCCTATACATCAGTTAAAAAAAAATTTTTTTAAGTCCCATTTAAGAATGTCTTTATAGAAATACAAATGGATATATTTTTATGCATCTATCTCAGGACTAGAAAGGGATGAATATGAGCATACTAATATGTGTAAGAAGAGATCAATTGTTTTGCCATCATTATGAATTCATGCTTATATACCTGAATAAGTCATTTGAAAATTTGCTTCAGGCTGGATCAGATATTTGGCCATTCAGTTGTGTAGCTGACTTAGGAAATACTGTTTCTTAGAGAAAACAACATTTTATTTTCATATCCTGTCATGAAAGTTAGATTAAAAAGAACCATTTCAAGTCATATTATCTCTGCCTAAGACAAAAGTGCCAATTTTCTTTTCCCTGTTCATAACACCTTGCACAGTTTTGTTAACTTCAAAGTACCATCTTCAGCCTTTCAGTGTGCCTAAAAAGCAAGGTTTTCAGGCCCAGGAATGTCTCTTTTCCATGTTATATACACAAAAGAACTCAATGGGTGTTGATAATTGAGAGTTTGTAATGTGGGCTTTATGGTAAAATTTCATTTCCAAAGAAATACTCCTTAGAAAGGCAACTTGGTGGTGAAGTGGAAAAACATGGACTTTGAAGTAAGAAACAAAAGCAAACAAACAAGCAAAATCCTGGGACTGGGTTCAGTCTATTCTTTATAACTGTGTGAACTTAGATGGTTTATTGAACTTCTCTGAGTCTTACTTTACTAAGTTGTGAGAAAATATTATTCAGAGGTTAAAATAATAGATATTGAAATCCAACTGACTGGATTTTAATCCTCACTGGCTGTGTAATTTTGGGCAAATTGCTTAACCTCTCCAAATGCTTCATGTGTAAAATGGGTATAACAATAGTACTTGTTTCACAGAGTTATTTAATACATGAAAAGTATTTAGAGCAGTGCCTGTCATAGAGTAATTTTTAGTATATGATGGCTATTATTATATCTAAGTAATCACTCCTTCCTCATTATTTCTATTTCTGTCTATAAAATGGAGCAAATCATATTACTTTATGGAGGATTAAGCTAATTAATATATACAAGCAACTCCAAATAGGGAAGACTAAATGCTCAATAAATATCAACTATTATCTGTAAAATACTTTGCAAGTATTTTGTAAAGAGTAACTGAGAGGGCTTCCCTGGTGGCGCAGTGGTTGAGAGTCCACCTGCCGATGCAGGGGACACGGGTTCGTGCCCCGGTCCGGGAGGATCCCTCATGCCGTGGAGTGGCTGGACCTGTGAGCCATGGCCGCTGAGCCTGCGCATCCGGAGCCTGTACTCCACAACGGGAGAGGCCACAACAGTGAGAGGCCCGCGTACTGCAAAAAAAAAAAAAAAGAGTAACTGAGAAAATACACTTAAAAGCCTACCACAGAGAACAGAACAGAATATATGCTCAATACATTTTAGTGCCGATATGGAAGTATTTTCTTTTTCCACAGATTTAACTATGAAAAGATACATAAAAGAAATATTAGAAGTGGATTCCCACTCATTAGGAATATTCTCGTAGCTTCAATGTAATGATATTTTAGGCACAAGTCAGTCCTTGTTCATGTTGACGTTAGAGAAAACCACCCTGATGTCAATTCAAACATGTAAAGAATTACCTGCCAACTAAAGAGTGAAACTGACCTCCCATGCTTGTGATTCTTCCAAACTCTCCTTCATTCTTTGACATCAGTGAGGGGCTTAAAGAGACTTCCCACTATGTTACCCTGTCCGGGAAAGGCTATCTTTCTTTGGGACATCCATCTTCCATGTGAAACTGCAGATGCTGTTTGCCTCTGAAAGAACCTCATTTCCCCCTTTGGACTTGCAGCAACCAAAATCACATCACTCCCCGGTACCTCACCAGTACCCTTGAGATAAAATCACTATCCACCAGAGCAACAAATACCTCACCTGGTTTCTGAAAGCATTTAACAGGGAAAACCACATTTGGGACTGAGAACACTGTGTTATAAGCCCTGGGGGTCAGATGGGGGGTGCTGGAAGATTTCCAGACAATCTGTTTATTTTTATTTTTTATTTTCTATGTGAAAAGCATGTACCTCCCAGTACCACAGTATAGATGCTGCTGCCAAAACTACTTATGCACTAGCCTCATTTCCCGGGCTGAGAGTCATACTCCTCCATTTACAGTGATTATCAACATTCTTTACACCAAACTGCCCTCAGAGCAAGGGACTTGGCAGAACTCAGCAGCAGTGTCAGCAATTTCTCGGTTTTTGGATTTCAGTTTCAGAAATGGAAGGTTTCAGAGCCCAGAACTATGGATATTTTGCTTGACATCTGCTTCCCTCTGCAGGGGGCAGAAGGTAGACTGGGAGCTGGGCTGGGTGTCTGTGGTGATTGTTGCCATCATTTGTCTCAGATTCCCTGGGAGGCATCAGGGTCTAAATGGAAAGAGCATTGGCTTTGGAGTTAGTCAGACCTGCGTTCACATCTCAGCTATGTCCTTATTTGTGTACTTAGGCAAATCACTTAAATCTTTCCAAGACCTATTTTAGTCATCTACAAAATGGGTTTCCTGATTACAAAACTTGCAGTGTTGGTGTGAGTATTAAATGACAAAGTTATGGAAAGGCTTTCAACAGATGTTCTTTTTCCCTTCAATTTTTGCTTAACCATCATGAGATAGATATATACAACTCTCTAGGCTACCGTGGGAATCGTTTCCTTGCTACTGTTAAGTGTCAGAAAGCTTGTGTTTGCCTAAGAGCTATAAGTGAAGTAGATAACTGATCATTATCCCAAATACCCTTATTTCTACAGGTCACACCAACCTTGGTGACTTCAGAGAATAGGGATCTGACAAGGTGGTTTTTAACTCCAAACCCCATTCTCCTCATGCCCCATCCCCTGCCATCTTCCCACCACTAGTAAAAGTTGATGATTTCTGGCTACCCTTGCTGATATAGTCTCCATTCTATCTACCCCTGGCTATCTTCTGTAGCAGCTATTGCTGCTGTCAGAAGCTGTCAGAAATGACCAGCTCTGATGCCTCAGGTGTGGCTACCAGCTTCGCTGATGGCATTTGTCATCACGACTTTTCACTTTGTGCTGCTGCCTTTATCATGATAACTCTTGTCGTTCCCACCACCCAGATCTTCTCAGACAGGGAAGCCTCTCTTCTTACAGTGATTACAGGTCTAGTCTAGCTCTCGGTTTTGGGGCTCTGCTAAGAAACTTGAAACACACAGGTTGCTGGAGGCTGGGCTGGTATTGTATGAGAGACTGCTCAGGATTGTGTGTGAACATTCGCAATGTCCCTGAGTCAGCATCCAAGAATTGGGCCTGAGCAACTCAGATCCAGCTCCTTTCTACCAAAAAAAATCTTTAGTGTCCAAGGGATTATTTCAGCCTCCAAATATCTTTTCTGACTCCCAGGTATAACTAATCCATCGTGGGCATGAAGAAGTAAATAGCAAAGGCCTCATCCATGCAGCAATTTATCCTGGGTGGGGAGTTTTGTACTTTATTCTGGAGTTCAATTTTAATTATATACAATTATATTGTTGCTGATGCCTTGGGGTGGGGGACAATTAAGAACGAAGGCAAAAATAGAGGAAAGTTATTTTGAGTGATGGTGGAGAGTTTTAAGGCAGGTGAATGCAGCCCCAAATCATGGAAGCTTAGAGTGCATTGCGCATTTTGACATCTGGAAGAATGTGGGTTACACACATCTAAGTGATAGCAATTACTAACTGAAATAAGATCATAAGACATGTACTTGTTGATCTCTTTATGGGAAAGGAATAAATATTAATAAGTATATTAATAATGTTACCCAGGAGGGCCAGACTAGTATGGGTCGACTAGAGATAAGCCATGTAGAAAACAAGAAAATAAGAGAATTCATGCTGAGAGGCACCATATCAACCACTTGGGGCTTAGGTAATGTAGCCATAAAAGTGTGATCTAAGCTACGACTCTTTTGAGAATAAAAGGGGCACTATTACAAAGAAGCTTTCTCAAACACAAAATTAGAATGTAAAGTCACCCCAGGCTTAGAGCCCCGCCAGTTGCTAGTGAGGATTGATCAATAGGCACACTGAATGTGGGCCTGTGCATGACATAGTTTACTGTGATTGTTTATACTTACATTAAATGTGGGTGAACTATTTAGTGCTCACTCCATAGCAAGGAATCAAGGCATTTGAATTAATCTTGTTGTTGTTGTTACACGTTTTCATGTTAAAAGAACCCCTTTAGGGATTGTTAAGGAGAGGTACTTGATCCTATTTGAAATTCGTAGTCCCTATATTTATGCTCAAAGAGGGCTTAACATTGATTTTATAATTTGAAATGCTAGTTAACCACCAACTTAATTTTACTTCATGCTCTGAAAACTGGAATAAATGCTGATGACTGAGCTGCTCATTGGAGTAAATATTTATATTTATGCAACCTATTTTTTAAATCTCACTACTGAGATTTAATTCTTTTAGTGTTCCTTTTAGTTATGACAGATTTTAAAATAAAGTTTAATTTATTTACCTATTTTACATGCGTTATGCTATTTTGGGGTTAAAAGAAAGTACATTCATCCCTTAATCTGAAGTAGAGAAGGAGTAAGTTTTGGTATATTTTATAGGTCAAGAGGCCTTACCTTGACCCTGTAGCCTCAAGATAATACTTACCTCTCTAAGGTATGTCATTTGCTAATATCTATAAAGTCATTTAACTTAGAAATATTACATTTGGTTGTAGCCAAAGTCATGAGAAGTGATATGCAGAAATGGCTGAATTAAAGGCACATTGGTTCTGACAGCATATTACAAAATAAAATTTTGCTCTTGATTTTAAAAGCCACTACTTCTTAAATTACTCAGATGTTGAGTAAGTGAATAAAATGTTCCAATTTTCTTTATTTTCTCAGTTCAGTGGAAAGCTTTCCTGCCCATCCCATTTCAAAATCAATCATGTACTTTAAAGAAGTCTTTACTTGAAAGCAGTAAAGGTAAAACTCTACCCATCTCTCCAGGTACTTTTAGCAAATAATATACGGCCTGCTTACCTCTACCCCTTCTTCATAAATTGAGGGAAGTCATTCTTCATACACTGTCTGTTGTTGGCATCCTGTCATTCCTTACATTGAATAGATTACTTTATTCGTGGGGCATGTCCTTTTCTCTCTCCTTTCCAATCATTCTGACTGGCTTCCTGGTAACCTTATTCTTAAATGTATATAGCTAAAATGAGGCCTACAATTTCCCTCTTCTAGTCACATTTTATGTTTTAAAAACTAGAATTTTAGAAAAAGCTTCCTTTTTTTTTTTTTTTTTTTTTTTTTTACTAAACACAAGTAGAAAGGAGTAGTTTTCTGACAAAATAATGATCTCTGATGGTTTATTTGCAATGTATTTGTGGTTGGGTCATTCCTGCTTATATCACATTATCTGATGTCACCTACAACATGTTAGTGGCTAGTTTCTCTGTCCTTGAGTTTTGTGAGGACCTGAAGAGCTTATTGTTGTGTAGCAGTGAGTGAAACAGCCATTCTTTGATTTACCTGGAATTAAGAGTGAGCATGTAAAAACACAACAGTGTAAAGCAATTATACCTCAATAAAGATGTTAAAAAAAAAAGTTCTTATTCCTTTAGCAGGAAACAAAGATGGAGGGTTCTGTTTCTCACTTATCACTAGTCAAAAAGAATTACAATTCTCAGGAGCAAATTGAAAAGTTAGGAGGAAAAAATATTTTCAAGAGTACAAGTTCTCCAGGTGCTGAAGGGATTGAGCACATCAGATCTGACGGATAGTATCAACATTGACATTTGTGAAAATGTGCATGAAGAAATATGCATTATTTTAAACTGCATGCCGCAAAAGCCTAAAAAATAATGCATGATTTTCCATTTTCTAACTTAGATGGAAAAACATGTGTTTTACTCACAATTTTGTCTAAGGGAAATGTGAACTCGCAGCCAATTGCATTCACATGCAGGCCCTTTCCCTGAGATTGCTTTCAAATGTAAGCATAGCATATGTTCTGTTAGAAAAAAAAATAATAAAGTGAACTTTCAAAATGTAAATTCCTAATATATAAGATTATGGGAAAGAGCCATGTTATTTAAAATAATGCATGGTTTTATCTCTAGGTAGATTCATATGGATGAGGCTGAGGGGTGAGTGATTTTAACCCTTGCATATCATATTACCCCACGGTGCCTGCACGTGTGTCAGAACAACTTTCCTCTGGCGGAGTGTACAGAGTCAAGCTCAGTAACCGCTTTAGGAAGAATAATAGGCCAATGACAAATGTGTTGACAGATGTTTCTTACCCAGTGGAAAGGAGAGAGAGGAAATTAGGTGATGAATTTTAAGGCCTGAAGCATAGACTGTAGTTTTTTTCAAATCTTCAAGTATTGTGTTCTTCCTCAGGTCACCAGCTATGTGCTGGCTGCCTTTGGTGATGCTGAAAAGTCCTTAAAGTCTAAATGAATGAGCTCTGGAATTGCTCCCATGATGAACTGCTGACCAATTTGTCTCAACTGGCACTTGAATGCAAAATTAAAAATGAAGGTCTTCTTGACTGTGCTGTGGCTTGTGGAAGAACCCTGAATGATTTATTCTCATTCATTTTCTCCAACTTCCATCCTAAAATATTTTTGCATGGTCAATAAATTAAGAAGGCTGACATTAACAGAATGAACTGTGGATGAAAATATGTGAACCTGAATATTTATAAGAATGTGCAATTTATATTCTATTTTTTCTCCAACCTGCTCTGGACTTGTGGGAGCTCAGTTAAATGAGGGCATCTAACAGTTCATATTAATTTAGTATGAGGCCCTAGAGACTGATGGATCATGGGTCATTAATAATGGAAAATGAGGTGCTTAAATACTTAGGACATTTTCGTGAAAGAAGGTGACATATTTGGAACAAGTAAGATGAGGCACTCTCACTCCCTTTTGGGGAAGCCTTTGACATTGGAACACTGAACTTGATTCTGACCTGGGGTTATGCATGAGTTCTGGTGTGCCAGTGATGTCTACTTATCATCCAAAGGATCAGGTGAGCACTTGGCAGAGGTTGTTGAGAACTGATACTGTAAGCTGTCCCAGCAATGAAGACATATCCTAAGAAAAAAAGGAAAGGAAGTTTAATTTAGGCATAGTCATTTAGACATTGGAGAAAAGCTAAAATGTTCTACTTAGAGAAGATTGTATGACTTACTGCTGAAAAAGAAACCAGATATTTTGAGAAATCAAAATACTGCAAAGAGATCATTAAGAAATGAATTTTTAGACATATAACGGGAATAACAGTGCTAGCAGGTAATATTTTGAATTTTACAATGTACTATATTTTGTACTCTACTTATTTTACTTCAGTTAACTCTCAGAACACACTATGAGATGTGCATGTCTTAGGTCCTTTCTAATTTTTTGATTATGGACTCTGTCATTTGTAGCAATAACAACAGCTATGTGCTAAGCCTCTGCGGGGCATCTTAAGTCTTTGAGCAGGTGACAGCAGGTAATTAAAAAAAAATCAGAAGAGAAAATCATTGCTAATCTTTTCATAGTATACTGATCTCTACCTGGAGTTCTCATAATCAGTAATCTGAAAGCTCCATGTGTTTTTCAGTCCTGAAGGGGATAATCTATTTCCTGGAATCCATTAGGATCTAAATATTGACATTTTTTCTTTCGATGCCAACTTCCTGAGCTCAAAGGAACTGACATGACAAGCCCTTGGAGTATATGAGATGCTTGTGACCTCATGAACACTGAAATGAGAGATGATGAAGCTTATTTTTAGCCGAGTATTTAGAGGGGCCTCATGGGCTAATTTTTGCTTAAGGCTGCTCATATAACAGTTGAATATGTGCTCATAGGGCATGCTGCCAAGGTCTGTGATGGTTGTTATTTAGCACTTTAAGAGCTTTAAACATCATCCAGAAATATTTATTAAGTGCATGTATGTGCAAGGCAGGGCTGTTTGAGTGCTGGACAAGCTTTGTAGATCTAAGTAGTGAATAATTTCAGCCTTCAGTACATAATGAGGAGTAAGAGCCACTATTCCCTATGCCCTGTTGCATAGAAGAGGGCATGATTTGCTTAATCATTATCTTTTGTTCCACAAACGATATCAGAGTTTTGAAAATTTGAAATTAAGCTTTTTCTGTTCAAGTTAACTTCTCATACACTGCATATTACATATGCAAAATTGATAAATGAAACATAACCGGGGTAGTTTAGTGAGTATGGCAAAATAGTTTGGATCAGTGTAGTACAAACGCCCCTCTTTGCTCTATACAAGTTGTTTGATGGGTTTTGTTTGGTGGGATTTGTTGGGTTGTATGGGTAATTTTTTACTTTTTAATTTCTCTACGTCATTGTGTGTTGTAGGGTTTGCCAAATTTAAAGAGCTACCCTATATGAAGAGATCCTATTTTGATTCTTTTGATCAGAATGGGATAAAATACCAGGTTATCCAAAGACAGACTAGTCAAAGGATTTTATTTATTTTTTAAAAATTATTTATTTATTTTGGCTGCGTTGGGTCTTCGTTGCTGCATGCGGGCTTTCTCTAGCTGCAGCGAGCGTGGCTACCCTTCGTTGCAGTGCGTGGGCTTCTCATTGTGGTGGCTTCTTTTGTTGTGGAGCACGGGCTCTAGGCACACGGGCTTCAGTAGTTGTGGCATGCAGGCTCAGTAGTTGGGGCTCGCGGGCTCTAGAGCACAGGCTCAGTAGTTGTGGCGCATGGGCTTAGTTTCTCCGTGGCATATGGGATCTTCCTGGACCAGGGCTCGAACCCGTGTCCCCTGCATTGGCAGGTGGATTCTTAACCACTGCGCCACCAGGGAAGCTCCTAGCCAAAGGATTTTATATGCTCTTAATTCTTTATCAAATTATCACCCTGCAGTATCCGAACAAAATCCATGTTTCTTCCAGTGGTCTGCAAAAATGTGGAAATTCTCAGTCATCAGAATGACCTGCAGCCCCAGAGGTGATCAAGTCCATTAATGCTGAGGATGGGGAGCAAAGGTTTTTAGCCTTGTATGACAGCCAGAACCCTACAGAGGTTAACCAGTGACCTGTTCAAAAAGGGGCGGTATATTCTGATTGCTTTATGGCTTTTCCTGAGGAAAAATGTAAGAGTCTGTGGAAACATTTGATTACAACTTCCTTTTGCCTTATTTGGACAAAGGACAGGTTTCTTCTCCTCCATCTGTAGTTAAGAACATAACTAAAAAAGTGATAGAACAATTCATAGGCAAGGTATTTGCAGATATTGCTTCTTTTTCTTCTCTGCAAATAACACTTTAAATTTAGAAAAAGTGTGTAATGACTTCAGCATACCCTAAGAATAATGATCTTAACCCAATTAGGCTATCCATTGCCGTGAAAAGACAAACTTGTGACGTACGAACGCCAGAGGTTTAAGGTCTCAAGGCTCCATTCACTTAGTCTCATAGGTGTCTCGGCTCAAGTTCAGATGTTTTCTGAACTTGACCAACAACATCAATAGAAGAGTACCTTGCCCTTACTTTGATATTTATTTTCTTCACCCAGTGATTTATTTAATTTTCCTCTAGTAGAGATTCTCAACACAGCACACATTGAAAAAATATGTATTTAACCAATAATTAGCTATGCGAACAAAGAATAAGCATAAGCATGCATTATTATTTTGCTTGACTCAACTGTTAGTACTGTATAAAATTAAAACCAAAGCCATGAATTAAATTAATTACATTAGAAAATCTTTATGATGATTAAATAAGTTATTTTTGTAATGTCGTGCATAGCATAGTGCTTGGCATATGTAGGTACTTAATAAATCTTTAATAGAATGTTTTTTGAAAAAACTATTGATCACCTAGTAAGGAATGATGAACTGCTTCCCTTGCACTTTAACATCTATTTCTTCATCTATCCAGTACTCTCCAAAGCTGTTTTCTGAAACTTCACTTCATTTCTCTTTCTGATAGTTTGTTGTTAGTGTATAGAAATGCAGCTGACATTCGTATATTGATTTTGTGTCCTGCAACTTTATTGAATACAATATCATCTTAAGATATGGGACAAGTAGATGTTTTGATATTTTAACTTCAAATGTTTTCATTCTAGTCTAGCACTTAATATAATTTAGCTGGGTAAAGAATTCTAGGTTGAAAGTAATTTTTCTGTTTTTTTATGACTTTCTTGTGTTGATTCTTTTGGACCTGAGTTATATGGATATTTTTTAAAGGCATTTTCCAATATCTCCTGGTATCTATTTACTGATTTATTTACTTGTAAGATAAAAGAACTTATTATTGAAAAGATATGTTGGTACCACTGTCAATTTGATAGGAATGGGCTTAATCAGCATGGCATTTATCATGTAATCACTATCTAGAGATATTAAACTTTTCAATGCATTTTATACCCAAGCAGAAAGCCATGAAAGTTTTGCAGTGATCTTGAAAAACTGTGCACAATAATAGAATGAGCACTGGAGTAAGCGTTAGAAGACCTGGATTCCAGTCTTGGATAAGCAGATAACTCCCAGAAAGCCTGAGCTAAGTCATTTAGGCTCTTCAGCAGAACTTCATCTTTAATGAGTGACGGGACTGCTATACATCTAAGAGCCTGTTAACTCTTATAGGAGTATTCATACATCCAACCTTTCTTGCTCCACAGGCTGCATACCTCATAGCTAAAATGCCCACATCATAGATCAAAGCATCAATAACATTTGCAAAAGTAACCAAATGCCCCAGTGTACTTACTACAGGCACTTCTTTATTATCCATGTTAACAGACAGAAAAAATAGAGGATAACCTTTTTTAAGCAGATGAGCTTTAAAACATATACTTAACTTGAGACAGCATCATGTGTAATAATATTTTTGTGAGAATTTTCTTTCCACGTTATGTTTTACTTTGGCTAATATAAAAGTTGGTGGATACTTCCTGAGAACACAATAATTTCACGTCTGGAAAAGGCAGACTTAGAATCGACTCAGTATGAAATGTTTTACATTTGCTGAGCTGCATCTGGATAAAATTAATAATAGCAATACCTACACTTTATAGCAATTTGTGGTGGTTTTAAAAGATGTCTGCAATTCTTTGACATTCCTCCTATGAAGAGATGGAGTGTATGTCCTCTCCTATGAACCTGAGGAGGACTTGCTGACTGTCTTGATGAACACAACACAACAGAAGTGATGCTGTGTAACTTCTGAGTTTGGGTGAGGAACGTCTATGCCTCTTCTGCTAGTTATCTGTGGGGGACACTAACAGTTGGAGCTGAAGCCACCATGTAGTTAGTCTGTATCCTCAGGCGGCCTACATGGAGTGATGACATATGGAGAGAGAGAGAAACAGCCCTACCTCCTTCACTCCCCCAATACTTGTGTCTTTCCAGCCTAGGCACCGTGAGTGAGGAAGCTTTAGAGGTGACTGAAGTCGTAGTCGCTGTCTGACTTCAACTCCATGAGATACCATGAGCAAAAATTGTCTATCTGGGTCTTATCAAAACCAGATTCATTATCGAAATGAGTAACAGTTATTGTTTTAAGTCATTGTTTTTGGTGGGTTGTTATGCAGGAATAGATAACTGGAATATACTTTATTTATTTTTATTCTTATTTTTTGGTGAACCTGTTTTGTTAGGCTGAGCAGGTCAAACGTTTTTTTTTTTTTTTTAAATAAAGTGTAGTTGATTTACAATGTTATATCAGTTTCAGGTGTACAGCAAAGTGATTCAGTTATACATATATATATTCTTTTTCAGATTATTTTCCCTTATAGGTTATTACAAAATACTGAGTATAGTTCCCTGTGCTATACAGTAGGTCCTTGTGGGTTATCTGTTTTATATATAGTAGTGTGTGTATGTTAATCCCCAACTCCTAATTTATCCCTCCCTACCCCTTCCCCTTTGGTAACCATAAGTTTGTTTTCTATGTCTGTGGGTCTATTTCTGTTTTGTAAAGAAGTTCATTTGTATCATTTTTTTTTTTTTAGATTCCATATATAAACGTTATCATTTATTTGTCTTTCTCTGTCTGGCCTCCTTCACTTAGTATGATGATCTTTAGGATCATCCATGATGCTTCAAAAGGCATTATTTCATTCTTTTTTTATGGCTGAGTAATATTCCATTGTGTGTGTGTGTGTGTGTGTGTGTGTGTGTGTGTGTATATATATATGTGTGTATATATATATATATATATATATATATATATATATATACACATATATATATATATACACACACACACACCACATCTGCTTTATCCATTTATCTGTTGATGGATATTTAGGTTGCTTCTGTATCTTGGCTATTGTAAATAGTGCTGCAATGAACCTGGGGTGCATGTATATTTTCGAATTGTGGGTTTCTCCAGATATATGTCCAGGAGTGGGATTGCTGGATCATACGGTAGCTCTAATTTTAGTTTTTTAAGGAACCTCCATACTGTTCTCCATAGTGGCTGTACTAATTTACATTCCCACCAACAGTGTAGGAGGGTTCCCTTTTCCCTACATCCTCTCCAGCATTTATTGTTTGTAGATTTTTTTTAACATCTTTATTGGAGTATAATTGCTTTACAATGGTGTGTTAGTTTGTGCTTTGTAACAAAGTGAATCAGCTATACATATACATATACTCCCATATCTCCTCCCTCTTGCAAATCCCTCCCACCCTCCCTATCCCACCCCTCTAGGTGGTCACAAAGCACTGAGCTGATCTCCCCGTGCTATGCGACTGTTTCCCAGTAGCTATCTATTTTACATTTGGTAGTATATATAACTCCATGCCACTCTGTCACTTCATCCCAGCTTGTTTGTAGATTTTTTGATGATGGCCATTCTGACTGGTGTGAGGTGATACCTCATTGTATTTTTGATTTGCATTTCTCTAATAGTTAGTGATGCTGAGCATCTTTTCATCTGCTTTTTAGCCATCTGTATGTCTTCCTTGGAGAAATGTCTGTTTAGATTTTCTGCCCATTTTCTGATTGGGTTGTTTGCTTTTTTGATATTGAGCTGTGTGAGCTGTTTGTATATTTTGGAGATTAATCCCTTGTCAGTTGCATCATTTGCAAATATTTTCTCCCATTCTGAGGGTTGTTTTTTTGTTTTGTTTATAGTTTTCTTTGTTGTGCAAAAGCTTTTAAGTTTAATTGGGTCCCATTTGTTTATTTTTGTTTTTATTTCCATTACTCTAGGAGATGGATCCAAAATGATATTGCTGCGCTTTATGTCAAAGGGTGTTCTGCCTATGTTTTCCTCTAGGAGTTTTATAGTATCTGGCCTTACATTTAGGTCTTTAATCCATTTTGAGTTTATTTTATGGTGTCAGAGAATGTTCTAATTTCATTCTTTTACATGTAGCTATCCAGTTTTCCCAGCACCACTTATTGAAGAGATTGTCTTTTTCTCCATTGTATATCGTTGCTTCCTTTGTCATAGAAATTTGTTTTTAGTTCTTTGGGTTTTTGTTTTTTTTTTCAGTTTTGAAAAATTTTTTAAAAAATTTTTATTGGAGTATAGTTGATTTACAATGTTGTGTTAGTTTCATTTGTATAGCAAAGTGATTCAGTTATACATATATCCACTCTTTTTTAGATTCTTTTCCCATATAGGCCATTATAGAGTACTGAGTAGAGTTTCCTGTGCTATACAGTAGGTCCTTATGAGTTATCTATTTTATATATAGTAATGTGTATATGTCAATCCCAATCTCCCAATTTATCCTCCCTCCCTTACCCCCCAGTAACCATAAGTTTGTTTTCTATATCTGTAACCCTATTTCTGTTTTGTAGATAAGTTCGTTTGTACCCTTTTCTCAGATTCCACGTATAAGCGATAATGTATGATATTTATCTTTCTCTGTCGGACTTACTTCACTCAGTATGACGATCTCTAGGTCCATCCATGTTGCTGCAAATGGCATTATTTTGTTCTTTTTTTATGGCTGAGTAATATTCCATTGTATGTATGTACCACATCTTCTTTATCCATTCCTCTGTTGATGCACATTTAGGTTGCTTCCATGTCCTGAGAGAAAAACAGACAGAACACTCTTTGACACAAATTTCAGCAAGATCTTTTTTGAGCCACCTCTTAGAGTAATGAAAATAAAAACAAAAATAAACAAATGAGACCCAATTAAACTTAAAAGCTTTTGCACAGCAAAGAAAACCATAAACAAAACAAAAGGACAACCCTCAGAATGGGAGAAAATAATTGCAAATGATGCAACCAACAAGGGATTAATCTCCAAAATATACAAACAGCTCACATAGCTCAATATCAAAAAGCAAACAACCCAATCAGAAAATGGGCAGAAGATCTAAACAGACATTTCTCCAAGGAAGACATACAGATGGCTAAAAAGCAGATGAAAAGATGCTCAGCACCACTAACTATTAGAGAAATGCAAATCAAACCTATAATGAGGTATCACCTCACACCAGTCAGAATGGCCATCATCAAAAAATCTATAAACAATAAATGCTGGAAAGGATGTACAGAAAAGGGAACCCTCCTACACTGTTGGTGGGAATGTACATTAGTACAGCCATTATGGAGAAAAATATGGAGGTTCCTTAAAAAAATAAAAATAGAGCTACCATATTATCCAGCAATCCCACTTCTGGACATATATGTGGAGAAACCTATAGTTCGAAAATATACATGTACCCCAGTGTTTACTGCAGCACTATTTATAATAGCCAGGGCATGGAAACATCCTTTGTTGTAGATTAATTGACCATATGTGTGTGGGTTTATTTCTGGGTTTTCTGTCCTGTTCCATTGATGTATATTTTTGTTTTTGTGCCGGCAACATACTGTTTTGATTACTATAGCTTTGTAGTATAGTCTGAAGTCAGGGAGCTTGATTCCTCCAGTTCTGTTTTTCTTTCTCAAGATTGCTGTGGCTATTCGAGGTCTTTTGTGTTTCCATACAAATTTAAACATTTTTATTCTCAATAGATGCATAAAAGGCTTTTGGTAAAATTCAACATCCTTTTATGATAAAAACTCTCCAGAAAGTGGGCATAGAGGAACCATACCTCAACATAATAAAGGCCATCTATGACAAACCTACAGCTAACATCATACTCAATGGTGAAAAGCTGAAAGCATTTCCTCTAAGATCAGGAGCAAGATAAGGATGTCCACTCTCACCACTTTTATTCAACATAGTCTTGGAACTCCTAGTCACAGCAATCAGAGAAGAAAAACAAATAAAAGGAATCCAAATTGGAAAAAAAGATGTAAAACTGTCACTGTTTGCAGATGACATGATACTATACATAGAAAATCCTAAAGATGCTACCAGAAAACTACTAGAGCTCATCAATGCATTTAGTAAAGTTGCTGGATACAAAATTAATACACATAAATCTGTTGCATTTCTATACACTAATAACTAAGGATCAGAAAGAGAAATTAAGGAAAGAATCCCATTTATCATCACATCAAAAAGAATAAAATACCTAGGAATAAACCTACCTAAGGAGGCAAAAGACCTGTACTCTGAAAACTATAAGATGCTGATGAAAGAAATCAGAGATGGAAATATATACCATGTTCTTGGGTTGGAAGAATCAATATTGTCAAAATGACTATACTATACCCAAGGCAATCTACAGATTCAATGCAATCCCTATCAAATTACCAATGGCATTTTTCACAGAGCTACAACACACTTTAAAAATCACTTTTACCTCCCAATTTCCCTGAGCAGGCAAGCTTATATTCCTGTTTCATATATGAGGAAACTGAGACTCAGAGAAATTAAATGGTTAGTTGCACTAGCCCAGTTCAAGTTCCTCTTTCCACCAATGAGGAAAATGAGGATCAGAGAGGTGAGATGACTCACAATCATAGACTCTGTCAGTGGAAGCTCAGAAACTGTTTCCAGTCCTCTTTACAGTAATTAGCTGTATGTATGTCCTCTGCTCCATACCAACCAGACTTGCTTCCAGCAAAATAGAAGTGTCCAGGATCACTTTCATATTCAGGTCATGTTTTCCTTGGATCCACAGAAAGAGTAGAAAGAGCATAGACCTTTTGGTGACAGACGGATTTGGTTTCAAATCAACTTCCTGGCTATGTGCTTACAGTTAAGTTATTTAACTTCTCTGAATCACATTTATATCATCTGTAAAATAGGGATCAAAGTATTTCCTTTTTAGTATTGTTAGAAAAAGAAGATATAATGAATATAAGTATCCAGTAGATACATCTCATAGAAAGGCTCTTGTAAAGTAACTTTGCATTATCATCATTATCATTGTTTTCCAGAGGGCCTAAAGTGAGAAAAGTGATAATATTATAGTACAGTAATAATAGTATAGTAATAATAGCAACTATAGTTTAGCTTATTTAATCCTCACAGCCAGCACATGAGGTAGGTAGCATTATTTACATCTTTAGATGAGGAAATGGGCATGGAGTAGTAAAATGGCAGTGTTAGTTGGGATTTGAATCTTTGAAGACCAGGAGGGGAGAAAAAAATATTTTCTTAGCATGGTTGTGAAAAATATATTTTGTTACTATTTAACCTACCCTTAAGGTCCTTTAGGGGAATAAAACTAAGTATAGTATGCCTGTTAACAACCAAGTCTCCACCAAGCCAGATCATTTCCAAATCTTGCTGGAAAGTAAATCAGATTCTATGTTAACTTCATCTAATGTTAACGTTTCTTTAGAGAAGGTCTTTCTAGGATGTCTGGGATTCATTGTATAAGGTCTTCAGTGTAATTTTTATGCTCCAGATAAGGCCTCCTCACCTGAAATGTGCATGCTGTAATGATGCTATGAAGTGTGTTTACAAGCTGAAGCACAAAATAGCACCATTAGGGACTATTTTAGCCTCAGGGTGGACCTGAAATGTTTGTCTGAGTTGCATTATAATTTTCAGATTCATGATTTAAGATTTTTTAGTAACTTCTCTTTATTGTAAATTTACAGCTATTCAGTACATGTGGATTATATTACTTTTTTCTCAATCTGTGGTTTTATGTTAAAAGCCCTGCTATTGGTTATTAGTCACATTGTTCTTTAGCACATAATGTAATACAGTTACACTATTGCTAATTTCTAGTGTGCAAGTATCTTGTAAAGTTTCATGATGACACAAAGTGATTCTAATAGTTTTGATCATTTCTCTTAACACTCACTAAGCATTTCTCTCTAGGGAAGCGTCTGGGGGAATATCTGAGATGTTAAAGTGCAAAGGCACATTAAACCTGCAAATTCTTGATTAACTCGGAACTCAGACTATTACAACAGTCAGCTCATACTCTATACTTTTGCTCCTGCCCTCCATAAGCATCTCCAGGCCCCTCCTTATTCCCTCAGCTCAGATAGCAAATGAGAATGCTTTGCTTAACTAGTATGGTGGCTTGTATGCTTTTGAATCAGGAGAGGGGAGCTGATGATTTAACATGTCTGTGAGTCAAGATCAGCCTTTGCTAGAAACAATTGGTGCTTACAATTCTATTATCTGAGTGTACTGGGAAGCTAAGTGTCCACTCTAAATTTTTTTCCCAGTTTTTATAGTCATGTCTAAAATTTTACTAATGGAGATGAGTTCCTATAGTTTTGACAATACAAAGACATAGAAGTGCTGAATAAAATAACTTAATACACAGCCAAGCAAGCAAGGAAAGGAACCTATAAGGGTTAGAATTAAGAGTGAACAATAGCCCTAATGATAATCATGTGAGCTCATGAAGCCATGGACCAGAAAGACATAGCACCTAGATGGACCTAAAATTTGCCCATGAAAAAAAATGTAGACTGCCCAAAGAAACAATTCATCAAAAGGTAGAGAAATACAACAAAAAAGGAGAATTTTCACTCAAGAACTGGTAAAGATACAACTACCCAAAAGACCTTATAAAATAAACATATTTAAAATTGATTAAACAGATAAAATGAGGAAATAGAAATTTTATGAAATTATAATGCACTATAAGAAAAAACAAGATCATTTGTAAAAGGACATTTTAGAAATTAAAGATAGTCATTGAAATTTAAAAGCCAATGACCATCTCATGAAGAAAGTACTATCATCATCTTCTCCGTTTAACAGATAAAGAAACTGAGACTCAGAAGGTTAAATAATTCACTCAAGTTCACATACCTTTATAAATGATGGAGCTGTACTTGAACCCAGGTATCTCTGACTCCAAAATTTATCTTTTTAACTATATCACCGTAAACTGCCTAAGAAAAGTATGAATCACAAAACTATAATAAGGGTGTATGTGTGTATATGTACATATACATATACACACATATATATATGTATATGTGTGTGTGTGTATCTATATAAACTCTATGTATACAAACAGAGGGATATAGTAATTAATAGTGGTGAATTATGGAGGTTGATTTATTTGTGATTTCCTATGTTTCCAGAATTTTTACGTTCAACATTATAATAGAAAAATTAACACACCCTAGGTCTTCTTTTGGTAAGAAGATGAAGCAAAGAAAAATGTAAACAAACAAACAAAAAACCTCAATGATAATAATGAAAAGCAGATTAGAGTCAGCTAAAGAGAGAACATGTGGTATGAAAAATAATAGGTCTAAGAAATTACCTACAATACAACAAAAAGGAAGCTATAATTTTTAGTGACTGCCTTTGTATTTTAATAGGTATACCTGATTTTACATAATTTAATGTTAATATATTTAACATCTTACCAAACAACATAGATTCCAACTTTTAATGCTGATCATCTTTTTGTTTCAAATATAATTTTTGCTTCAAATATAATTTTTGCTAGTGTTTTATTTCCAATTCTTTATATGGCCCCATTATTACTATTATTTACATTTCTTATATAGTCAATGCTTCTTTAGAGTTTATCATTGATTTTTTTATATCTCCAGTTTCCATCTTCTTAAATTACACTCTTAGTATTCCATGGCAGTATACCAAATTACTACAAAGTTAGTGGTTTAAAACAACACACATCTGTTATCTCTATGTCTGTAGATGAGGAGTCCAGACACACACCAAAGCTTCAACCTCTGCTTAGTTTTTCAAAAGATTGAAATCAGGTTGTTAGCTGGGCTGCATTGCTTTCTGGAGGCTCTAGGAAATAATTTGCTTCCAAGATCATTCAGTATGTCAGCAGAGTTCAGTTCTTTGTGGTTATAGGACATAGATTCCCATTCCATTATAGATGTTGGCCGGGGTCACTCTCATCTCCTAGAGGCTGCCCAGAGTCCCTTCTCATGTGGCCCTCTCTCTATTCCTTCACATACTTTGAATCGCTCTGATTTCCTCTGTCTCTGACCCCTAGGCCCAAATTTAAAGGACTCATGTTATAATCTCTCTGTCTTAAGATCAACTTATTTGGGGGATGTCAATACATCATAAAATCTCTTCACAGTAGTACCTGTGATTAGATTAGTGGTGTACCTAGTAGAAGGTGTGTTTACAACAGGGGTGAATATCAAGGGGCCATCTTAGAATTCTTCCTAACACATAAGCTTCTAAAGATTTTTTTAAAGAGAAATTATTAATGGTGAAATCTCTCAGTATCTTCTTGTCTTAAAATCTTTCTATAACTTCACTCTTGAATGATTGTTTGGCTGGATATAGAGTTTTATGTTGACAGTAATTTTCTCAGCTTGAGATATTATTCTATTGTGTTCTGACTTCTGTTGTTGTTGATAAGTATGCTGTCAGCTGAATTTTCAATCTTTGTAGCAAATCTGTCCTTTTTGTATAGTTTATTCTTCTTTAAATTTCTCTTAGTTCTTGATGTCCTGCAGTTCCACTAAGATCCATGTAGTGTGGATTTAGTTTTATTTATCCTGCTTGTTACATTTCCTGAGTCTGAGTATTCATGACTTTTAACAACTTTGGAAAATCTTCATTCGCTATCTATTTGAAAATTACTTCTCGTTCCTTTTTTCCTTCAGAAACACTTAATAATTTTATGTTCTGAAATATCTCTTAAGCATCTATAATTTTCTTATTCTATTTTCCACTTCTCTTTATTTTCTTTAAAATTTTTTATCTCTTTACCTCACTGGACTAGATTCTGAATAATCACAGATCCATGTTCTAGTATGTTAATTCTTTTCTCAGCTGTGTTTAATATGTATTTAATTAATTCATTGACTTGGTAATTTCAGTGATGTTGTCTTTCATTTCTAGTCATTCTCTTTGTTTTTCAAATCTGGTATTTTTTTTCTAAGCCTCTCTTTTTTTTAATGTTGTCACTTCTTTATTTTTTATGTTAGTTTATTAAAAATATACTAATTTACTATCGTTTTGTTACTAATGCAGTAATAATTGTTTCAGGCAAGAATCATCAATGGATTCTGAAACTAGTGAGTGAAAGTTTGACAAGAAATATGGATATTTACATAGTCAAAATATCTTCCAACATGAGATTTATTCATTACAAAGGATAAATAGTAACTTTATAGTGAAAAAACCTGGCACACATTATTTTGTGCTCAAAGTTAACCTCCACAGTGATAGGAAAAATAGACAGAATTTGCCTCCTAATATGATGCACTAAGAAGGATACCTCTGTGGCATTTCTGCCAAAAATGCCTAACCTGAATCCATCCATAAGTCTTTGTTCCCCATCAATTGTAATTTCCTTTTAGAGAGCTATCAAGTTTTATTAATCTATAATGATGTAATATATATTACCTACTTACTCAGAGTACAAGATTTGGAGTTATATAGACCTGATTTTGAGATCTTGAGCCATCATCCACCATGAAGATTTTAAAAAATGAAGCCAAAGTGGCTGGGAGAGGATTACTCTGGAGAAAGCTGGTGATGTTTTGTGTATTTCCACTCCTATGGGATAGAAGGGGTGCTTCCTCCTCCCCCTGATCTAAATAAGAAAGAGGTGTTCAAGGGAATTACTTATAGGTGTTGACCTATTATCCTATAATCTGGAAGCATCAGGATGGCAAGAGAAGCTGGAGACAGACTGGCCCAAGGCAGTAGAACAGAGGAAAAGAGGACTACCTTGGGAATAAAAAGCTCTTCTATCAACAACATGATAGGACAAGGATGTATGAGTTTTTCTTATGGATCAGATATGGATCACATGAGAGAGAGGCAATATGAAGCTACTTTGAATTCCACTCCCCTCCCCATCAAGTTGTGTGGATGGAGGTGTGACACCAATGAGAGAAATTTCTTCCACATGCTCAAAGGCTGAAGAAAGAATTTTAAGCAGCCAACAAGTGATAAGTAAGAAACAAGAAAGTTGCGATTGGAAAGATCCAGTGGGCTGTTTTTGAAGAACTCACAAAAGCATCCCATAAGAGGAAGAATTGGTTTTGGAACACTGCCACCCTCAGAGGGTTCCATCATAGGTTACTTGCATGCCACTCAAGTATGATCTTTCCTGTTGCTTACTTGTCCTCCCTCATTACCCCACCTCGAAGTCTGATAGATTCAGAGAAGGCCTGAAAACAGTGAGCGGAAGAGAAGGTAGAGAAAAGAGAGAAGTCAAGAGCACACTCTTCCCATTCTGGTCTCCAGGTCTAAAGCAATACCAAACTCAGGTAGAAGGATGATGTAAGGGGTAGTGGCAATGATAAGAATAAGGAGCAGTGATTATGACATTTTTAGTCCTGTAATGAGACTATGAATATTCATAAAAGTGACTGGAGTACTGCATATCTGAGCATACTTGAAAGTCCCTGCCAAGATATCACTGTTAGTGGTGAGGAAGAAATAGCCCACAGAGTAAGTTTGAAGGGACAGCAGTGAAAAATAGTAAAGTCATCTTATTTGATTTTTGTTATTTTGCTTTTCTGCTCATATCCTCTTGAGATCAGCCCATTCCATATCCAGGTTTCATGTACAACTTGTCCTAGGTCATGTGGTGGTTAACTGGCAGAACTGAAACTGAAATTCAGGTACTATTTACACTGTATGATAATGACTTTCTTAAATATAAGAGAGAGAGGTGGGGAGAAGGAGAGAGAATGAATATTTGGTACTGACTTGCATAATTAGAAAGCTTAGTTTTATCTTTGGCCCAAAGGATAAACACGTGCAAAGTGCTGAGTCCACAAAATCTTCTCTCCAAGAAGGACAAGTCAAGTCTTGGCTGGCTTGTGTATGGAATTCCCCTGGACATGAGACCGAGAATTTGCGAGGTCAGGATTTCCCTGGGGAGCCAATACTCATGGAGAGAGCAGATGGTTTCCAAAGTAAAAACCAGAGAGAGAGTTCCCCAAAGGGGACCAGATCTTAGGTTTTTGGCAGAGAGGAGGTTGTTTCACTAGTAGAGTGAAAACATCCAACCCCCCCAGTTCACTTCCCTCCATACACACACTTGTAGAACATTTTCTCCATAATGACAACACACAGCACTGTATTCACCACTAAAGGATGATCATATCTTCCTGTTGAACACAGTGGGCTTTTCAAACAGATTATGAGGAGCCTGTGTTTTGTCGATAAACCTCTAGTAAGACCCAGAGGGAAGCCAGAACACAGGCTTGGGATTTGAGACTGTAGCCTGGCTAGTGACAGGAACCAGGCCTGGGCCGCCCTCCACTGTGGAGGGGCTAGCAGGGAAGGGGGAGGGGAAACCAGGTGCAGAAGAAGGGGATTTCGTACAGGATCTGCTTTCAACTCTGCATTAGTTGGAAATGCCACTCTCACTGGAAACTGTGTTAATGAATGGAAATCAAAGAACACAGGGTATACTGTTTTATAATACAGTATTTGTTTCCCAGAGCTGCTGGACCAACTATTTGTATGAAATTTGTGTTTTAATGCAGTATGGCCCCAATGTATCGTAAGGATTAGGACACAAAGCATAAACTGGATGTGAGTTTTTTACAAGCACAATGCCAACTCTAAAGCTCTGAAAACCAGCAAATCAGTTTCCTTCAAGCAAAGTATCGGAAGCTGACTGGAAGACTCAATATTGACAGAGGCTTTGAAGTTAGGTATGTTGGTCCTCCATCTTTTTTTTTTTTTTTTTTTTACATAAAAGTTACATATCTGCCTCACTTCTGCAAAAACACCTGCAAGTAATTTTTATTTACTTGTAGATATTAGGAAGGGAAGAAAGTAAAATAGAAACTCCTTATTTTTTGAAATTTTTTTTTCTTTATTTTTTTCACATCTTTATTGGAGTATAATTGCTTTACAATAGTGTGTTAGTTTCTGCTTTATAACAAAGTGAGTCAGTTACACATATACATATGTTCCTATATCTCTTCCCTCTTGCATCTCCCTCCCTCCCACACTCCCTATCCCACCCCTCTCGGTGGTCACAAACCACCTAGGTGATCTCCCTGTGCTATGCGGCTGCTTCCCACAAGCTATCTATTTTACGTTTGGTAGTGTATATATGTCCATGCCACTCTCTCACTTTGTCACAGCTTACCCTTCCCCCTCCCCATATCCGCAAGTCCATTCTCTAGTAGGTCTGCATCTTTATTCCTGTCTTACCCCTAGGTTCTTCATGACATTATTTTTTCTTAAATTCTATATATATGTGTTAGCATACAGTATTTGTCTTTCTCTTTCTGACTTACTTCACTCTGTATGACAGACTCTAGGTCTATCCACCTCCTTACAAATAGCTCAGTTTTGTTTCTTTTTATGGCTGAGTAATATTCCATTGTATATATGTGCCACATCTTCTTTATCCATTCACCTGATGATGGGCACTTAGGTTGTTTCCATCTCCGGGCTATTGTAAATAGAGCTGCAATGAACATTTTGGTACATGACTCTTTTTGAATTATGGTTTTCTCAGGGTATATGCCCAATAGTGGGATTGCTGGGTCATATGGTAGTTCTATTTGTAGATTTTTTAAGGAACCTCCATACAGTTCTCCATAGTGGCTGTACCAATTCACATTCCCACCAGCAGTGCAGGAGTGTTCCCTTTTCTCCACACCCTCTCCAGCATTTATTGTTTCTAGATTTTTTGATGATGGCCATTCTGACTGGTGTGAGATGATATCTCATTGTAGTTTTGTTTTGCATTTCTCTAATGATTAATGATGTTGAGCATTCTTTCATGTGTTTGTTGGCAGTCTGTATATCTTCTTTGGAGAAATGTCTATTTAGGTCTTCTGCCCATTTTTGGATTGGGTTGTTTGTTTTCTTGGTATTGAGCTGCATAAGCTGCTTGTAAATTTTGGAAATTAATCCTTTGTCAGTTGCTTTGTTTGCAAATATTTTCTCCCATCCTGAGGGTTGTCTTTTGGTCTTGTTTATGGTTTCCTTTGCTGTGCAAAAGCTTTGAAGTTTCATTAGGTACCATTTGTTTATTTTTGTTTTTATTTCCATTTCTCTAGGAGATGGGTCAAAAAGGATCTGGCTGTGATTTATGTCATAGAGTGTTCTATGTTTTCCTCTAAGAGTTTGATAGTTTCTGGCCTTACATTTAGGTCTTTAATCCATCTTGAGCTTATTTTTGTGTATGGTGTTACAGAGTGATCTAATCTCATACTTTTACATGTAGCTGTCCAGTTTTCCCAGCATCACTTATTGAAGAGGCTGTCCTTTCTCCACTGTAGATTCCTGCCTCCTTTATCAAAGATAAGGTGACCATATGTGCGTGGGTATATCTCTGGGCTTTCCATCCTGTTCCTTTGATCTATATTTCTGTTTTGGTGCCAGTACCATACTGTCTTGATTACTGTAGCTTTGTAGTATAGTCTGAAGTCAGGGAGCCTGATTCCTCCAGCTCCGTTTTTCGTTCTCAAGATTGCTTTGGTATTCGGGGTCTTTCGTGTTTCAAAACAAATTGTTAAATTTTATATTCTAGTTCTGTGAAAAATGCCAGTGGTAGTTTGATAGGGGTTGCATTGAATCTGTAGATTGCTTTGGATAGTAGAGTCATTTTCACAATGTTGATTCTTCCAATCCAAGGACATGGTATATCTCTCCATCTATTTGTATCATCTTTAATTTATTTCATCAGTGTCTTATAATTTTCTGCATACAGGTCTTTTGTCTCCTTAGGTAGGTTTATTCCTAGATATTTTATTCTTTTTGTTGCAGTGGTAAATGTGAGTTTTTTCTTGATTTCACTTTCAGATTTTTCGTCATTAATGTATAGGAATGCCAGAGATTTCTGTGCATTAATTTTATATCCTGCTACTTTACTAAAGTCATTGATTAGCTCTTGTAGTTTTCTGGTAGCATCTTTAGGATTCTCTATGTATAGTATCATGTCACCTGCAAACAGTGACAGCTTTACTTCTTCTTTTCCGATTTGGATTCCTTTTATTTCCTTTTCTTCTCTGATTGCTGTGGCTAAAACTTGCAAAACTATGTTGAATAAGAGTGGTGAGAACGGGCAACTTTGTCTTGTTCCTGATCTTAGTGGAAATGCTTTCAGTTTTTCACCATTGAGGACGATGTTGGATGTGGGATTGTCATATATGGCCTTTATTTTGTTGAGGAAAGTTCCCTCGATGCCTACTTTCTAGAGGGTTTTTATCATAAATGTGTGTTGAATTTTGTCAAAAGCTTTCTCTGCATCTATTGAGATGACCATATGGGTTTTCTCCTTCAATTTGTTAATATGATTTATCACGTTGATTGATTTGCATATATTGAAGAATCCTTGCATTCCTGGAATAAACCCCACTTGATCATGGTGTATGATCCTTTTAATGAGCTGTTGGATTCTGGTTGCTAGTATTTTGTTGAGGATTTTTGCATCTGTGTTCATCAGTGATATTGGCCTGTAGTTTTCTTTCTTTGTGACATCCTTGTCTGGTTTTGGTGTCAGGGTGATGGTGGCCTCGTAGAATGAGATTGGGAGTGTTCCTCCCTCTGCTATGTTTTGGAAGAGTTTGAGAAGAATAGGTGTTAACTCTTCTCTAAATGTTTGGTAGAATTCGCCTGTGAAGCCATCTGGTCCTGGGCTTTTGTTTGTTGGAAGATTTTTAATCACAGTTTCAATTTCAGTGCTTGTGATTGGTCTGTTCATATTTTCTATTTCTTCCTGATTCAGTCTAGGCAGGTTGTGCATTTCTAAGAATTTGTCCATTTCTTCCAGGTTGTCCATTTTATTGGCCTAGAGTTGCTTGTAGTAATCTCTCATGACCTTTTGTATTTCTGCAGTGTCGGTTGTTACTTCTTCTTTTTCATTTCTAATTCTATTGAATTGAGTCTTCTCCCTTTTTTTCTTGATGAGTCTGGCTAATGGTTTAACAATTTTGTTTATCTTCTCAAAGAATCAGCTTTTGGTTTTATTGATCTTTGCTATCATTTCCTTCATTTCTTTTTCATTTATTTCTGATCTGATCTTTATGATTTCTTTCCTTCTGCTAACTTTGGGGTTCTTTTGTTCTCTTTCTCTAATTGCTTTAGGTGCAAGGTTAGGTTGTTTATTCGAGATGTTTCCTGTTTCTTAAGGTAGGATTGTATTGGTATAAACTTCCCTCTTAGAACTGCTTTTGCTGCATCCCATAGGTTTTGGGTCATTGTGTCTCCATTGTCATTTGTTTCTAGGTATGTTTTGATTTCCTCTTTGATTTCTTTAGCTATCACTTCGTTATTAAGTAGTGTATCATTTAGCCTCCATGTGTCTGTATTTTTTACAGATCTATTCCTGTAATTGATATCTAGTCTGATAGCGTTGTGGTCAGAAAAGATACTTGATATGATTTCAATTTTCTTAAATTTACCAGGGCTTGATTTGTGACCCAAGATATGATCTGTCCTGGAGAATGTTCCATGAGCACTTGAGAAAAATGTGTATTCTGTTGTTTTTGGATGGAATGTACTATAAATATCAGTTAAGGCCTTCTTGTTTAATGTATCATTTAAAGCTTGTGTTTCCTTATTGATTTTCATTTTGGATGATCTCTCCATTGGTGAAAGTGGGGTGTGAAAGTCCCCTTCTACAAATGTGTTACTGTCAATTTCCCCTTTTATGGCTGTTAGTATTTGCCTTATGTATTGAGGTGCTCCTATGTTGGGTGCATAAATATTTACAATTGTTATATCTTCTTCTTGGATCGATCCCTTGATCATTATGTAGTGTTCTTCTTTGTCTCTTCTAATAGTCTTTATTTTAAAGTCTATTTTATCTGATATGAGAATTGCTACTCCAGCTTTCTTTCGGTTTCCATTTGTATGGAATATCATTTTCCATCACCTCACTTTCAGTCTGTATGTGCCTCTAGGTCTGAAGTGGGTCTCTTGTAGACAGCATATATATGGGTCTTGTTTTTGTATCCATTCAACCAGTCTGTGGCTTTTGGTGGGAGTATTTAATCCATTTACATTTAAGTCAATTATCGATATGTATGTTCCTCTTCCCATTTTCTTAATTGTTTTGGGTTTGTTATTTTAGGTCTTTTCCCTCTCTTGTGTTTCTTGCCTTAGAGAAGATCCTTTAGCATTTGTTGTAAAGCCGTTTGGTGCTGCTGAACTCTCTCAGCTTTTGGTTGTCTGTAAAGGTTTTAAGTTTTCCATCAAATCTGAATGAGGTCCTTTCTGGGTAGAGTACTGTTGGTTGTAGGTTTTTCTCCTTCATCACTTTAAATATGTCCTGCCAGTCCCTTCTGGCTTGCAGAGTTTCTGCTGAAAGATCAGCTGTTAACCTTATGGGGATTCCCTTGTGTGTTATTTGTTGTTTTTCCCTTGCTTCTTTTAATATGTTTTCTTTGTATTTAATTTTTGACAGTTTGATTAATATGTGTCTTGGCGTGCTTTTCCTTGGATTTATCCTGTATGGGACTCTCTGTGCTTCCTGGACTTGATTGACTATTTCCTTTCCCACAGTAGGGAAGTGTTTAACTATAATTTCTTCAAATATTTTCTCAGTCCCTTTCTTTTTCTTTTCTTCTTCTGGAACCCCTATAATTCGAATGTTGGTGCGTTTAATATTGTCCCAGAGGTCTCTGAGACTGTTCTCAATGCTTTTCATTCTTTTTTCTTTATTCTGCTCTGCAGTAGTTATTTCCACTATTTTATCTTCCAGGTCACTTATCCGTTCTTCTGCCTCAGTTATTCTGCTATTGATCCCATCTAGAGTATTTTTAATTTCACTTATTGTGTTGTTCATCATTGCTTGTTTCATCTTTAGTTCTTCTAGGTCCTTGTTAAATGTTTCTTGCATTTTCTTTATTCTATTCCCAAGATTTTGGATCATCTTTAGTATCATTATTCTGAATTCTTGGTCAGGTAGACTGCCTATCTCCTCTTCATTTGTTAGGTCTGATGTGTTTTTATCTTGCTCCTTCATCTGCTGTGTGTTTTTCTGTCTTCTCATTTTGCTTATCTTTCTGTGTTTGTGGTCTCCTTTTTGCAGGCTGCATGTTCGTAGTTCCCGTTGTTTTTGGTGTCTGTCCCCAGTGGCTAAAGTTGGTTCAGTGGGTTGTGTAGGCTTCCTGGTGGAGGGGACTAGTGCCTGTGTTCTGGTGGGTGTGGCTGGTTCTTGTCTTTCTGGTGGGCAGGTCCACGTCTGGTTGTTTGTTTTGGGGTGTCTATGGACTTACTATGATTTTAGGCAGCCTCTCTGCTAATGGGTGGGGTTGTGTTCCTGTCTTGCTAGTTGTTTGGCATAGGGTGTCCAGCACTGTAGCTTACTGTTTGTGGAGTGATGCTGGGTGTTGGTGTTGAGATAGATATCTCTGGGAGATTTTTGCTGTTTGATATTACGTGGAGCTGGGAGGTCTGTTGTGCACCCGTGTCCCGAAGTTGGCTCTCCCACCTCAGAGGTACAGCACTGACTGCTGGCTGCAGCACCAAGAGCCTTTCATCCACACAGCTTAGAATAAAAGGGAGAAAAAGTAGAAATAAATAAAGAAAGAAAGAGGATAAAAGAAAATAAAATAGAGTAAGGTAAAATAAAATCATTAAGACAAAAAAATAATTATTAAGAAAATAAAAAAAAAAGAAAATAACTTTTTTTAAGAAGTAAAAAAAAAAAAGGATGGATAGAACCCTAGGACAAATGGTGAAAGCAGAGCTATACAGACAAAATCTCACACAGAAGCATATACATACACACTCACAAAAAGAGGAAAAGGGGAAAAAATAATAAATCTTGCTCTCAAAGTCCACCTCCTCAATTTGGGATGATTCGTTGTCTCTTCAGGTATTCCAGAGATGCAGGGTACATCAAGTTGATTGTGGAGATTTAATCCGCTGCTCCTGAGGCTGCTGGGAGGGATTTCCCTTTCTCTTCTTTGTTCGCACAGCTCCCGGGGTTCAGCTTTGGATTTTGCCCCGCCTCTGCGTGTAGGTCGCCGGAGGGTGTCTGTTCTTCGCTCAGACAGGACGGGGTTAAAGGAGCAGCTGCTTCGGGGACTCTGGCTCACTCAGGCCGGGGGGAGGGAGGGATACCAAGTGCGAGGCGAGCCTGCGGCCACAGAGGCCAGAGTGACGTTGCACCAGCCTGAGGCTCGCCATGCATCCTCCCGGGGAAGTTGTCCCTGTATCCCGGGATCCTGTCAGTGGCGGGCTGCACAGGCTCCCCGGGAGGGAGGTGTCGAGAGTGACCTGTGCTCCCACACAGGCTTCTTGGTGGCGGCAGCAGCAGCCTTAGCATCTCATGCCCGTCTCTGGGGTCCGTGTTGTTAGCCACGGCTCGCGCCCGTCTCTGGAGCTCCTTTAAGCAGCACTCTTAATCCCCTCTCCTCGCGCACCAGGAAACAAAGAGGCAAGAAAAAGTCTCTTGCCTCTTCGGCAGCCCCAGACTTTTCCCTGGTTTCCCTCCCGGCTAGCCGTGGTGCAATAACCCCCTGCAGGCTGTGTTCATGCAGCCAGTCCTCTCCCTGTGCTCTGACCGAAACCCGAGCCTCAGCTCCCAGCCCTGCCCGCTCCGGCGGGTGAGCACACAAGCCTCTCGGGCTGGTGGGTGCTTGTCAGCACTGATCCTCTGTGCGGAAATCTCTCCACTTTGCCCTCTGCACCCCTGTTGCTGCGCTCTCCTCCGCTGCACCAAAGCCCCCCACTCCGCCACCCGCAGTCTCTGCCGGCTAAGGGGCTTCCTAGTGTGTGGAAACCTTTCCTCTTTCATGGCTCCCACCCACTGGTGCAGGTCCCGTCCCTATTCTTTTGTCTCTGTTTATTCTTTTTTCTTTTGCCCTACCCAGGTACGTGGGGAGTTTCTTGCCTTTTGGGAGGTCTGAGGTCTTCTGCCAGCGCTCAGTAGGTGTTCTGTAGGAGTTGTTCCACATGTAGATGTATTTCTGATGTATCTGTGGGGAGGAAGGTGATCTCCGCGTCTTACTCTTCCGCCACCTTCCCCCTCCTCCCGAAATTTTTGTTTGAAATTGTAAAACATTCTTCAAGAATACATTATTCCCAGCAGCCTTAATTATTTGGACATAATTTGTTAGAAATTCATTGTTTAACTAAAAAATTTAGCAATAAAAGTGTTATGACATAGAAAGTATTATACTAAACTATAATAATAAAATATTTCTTTCTTTGAATGACCTAAAATATTATCATTGATACTTGATGATATTGATATCTTCATGACCTACTTAATCTCTTTATATGAAGCTTCATTTCCTTCATAAAACATAGAGAATCACCTATAAGAAATATTGATCATATGTTCATCCTTTTTTCCATCCCTGGTTCTGATTTTATTATTAATATTGACAGTCAAATGATAATCTTACAGTTTATTTAGGTTTGAGGTATTTAAAATAAGAGGCATATTGAGGAGGTAGATTTAGGGGAGTTTCACTGAAATCGCCCTAAATCTCAGACCTGAACTTGGTATGAATGTCACATAAAAATAAGCACTTATATATATAGGGTCACAAAAGAGTAAATGTGAACCCTGTTGCTTTTCCTTCTCTTCCTCTCTTAGTAATGCTTTGAGGGTGTCTACTATTAGTGGGCTGGCCTCCCCTAATTCTACAAGAAATCAGAATAAATTGCATGCTAATCCAAGAAAAAATCTGAAGAGAATATGAATCATTTTCATATAGTGGGATATATAAAAATGCATACTATTATATAATTGGAACAGTATTTTTTATTTACATGCTTTTTTAAATTAAAGTACAGTTGATTTACAATGTTGTGTTAGGTTCAGGTATATAGCACAATGATTCAGATATATTTTTTTATATATATATATATAAATATATATATATATACACACACACACACACACACATATATATATATATATATTCTTTTTCAGATTCTTTTCCCTTGTAGGTTATTACAAAATATTGAGTATAGTTCCCTGTACTATACAGTAGGTCCTTGTTGATTATCTATTTTATATATAGTAGTGTGTATATGTTAATCCCAAACTCCTAATTTTATTAATCCCAAACTCCTAATTTATCCCTTCCACTCCCTTCCCCTTTGCTAAACATAAGTTTGTTTTCTATGTCTGTGGGTATATTTCTGTTTTGTAAATAAGTTCATTTGGATCTATTTTTTTAGATTCCACATATAAGTGATGTCATATGATATCTTTCTGTATCTGACTTACTTCACTTAGTATTATGGATGGATCTCTAAGTCCATCCATGTTTCTGCAAATGGCAATATTTCATTCTTTTTCATGGCTGAGTAATATTCCATTGTATATGTATATACCACATCTTCTTTATACATTCATCTGTCGATGGACATTTAGTTTTCTTCCATGTCTTGGCTATTGTAAACAGTGCTGCAATGAACATTGAGATGCATGTATATTTTTGAACTATAGTTTTCTCTGGATATATGCCCAGGTGTGGGATTCAGGGATCACATGGCAAATCTATATGAGTTTTTTAAGGAACCTCCAACTCTGTTTTGAGTTGACTTTTCCATAGTGTTTATACCATTTTACATTCCCACCAACAGTGTAGGAGGGTTCCTTTTTCTCCACACCCTCTCCAACATTTATTATTTTTAGACACAAAAATTCTGAACAAAAAACTAGCAAACCGACTCCAGCAATAGATTAAAAAGATCATACACCATGACCAAGTGGGATTTAGCCCAGGGATGCAAGATTGTTCAATATTCGAAAGTCAATCAGTGTGATACACCACATTAAAAAATTGAATAATAAAAGTTATACAATCATCTCAATAGATGCAGAAAAAGCTTTTGATAAAATTCAACATCCATTTATGGTAAAAACTCTCCAGAAAGTGGGCATAGAGGGAACATACGTCAACATAATGGAGGCCATATATGACAAACCCACAGCTAACATCATACTCAACAGTAAAAAGCTGAAAGCATTTCCTCTAAGATCAGGAACAAAACAAGGCTGCCACTCTCACCACTTTTATTCAACATAGTTTTGGAATCCCTAGCCACAGCAGAGAAGAAAAAGAAATAAAAGGAATCCAAATTGGAAAAGAAGTAAAACTATCACTGTTTTGCAGATGACATGATACTATACATAGAAAATCTTAAAGACACTACTAGAAAACTACTAGAGCTAATCAATGAATTTGGTAAAGTTGCAAGATACAAAATTAATACACCAAAATCTGTTGCATTTCTATACATGTTTATATAGCATGTGTTTCATCATATTGGTGCCTGACATCTATTAAAAACAATACCCCACTATCAAATATTTAAGGAAGAAATAATGTCAGTCCTACACAAATTCTCAAAAAAGCAAAGAGGAGGGAAGATTTCTTAACTCATTTTATGGGGCCCACATTACCCTGTTTCCAAAATCAGGAAAATACATTAAAAGAAAAGTATAATACAGTATCCCTTGTGAACAGAGACTCAAAAATCCTTAACAAAATATTAGCAGAAAACAACACATAGAAAGACACTATATCATGATTGGGTGGGTTTAATCACAATTATGCAAAGTTTGTTTAACATTTGAAAATCAGTTTATGTAATTACTCATATTAATTGAATTTAAAAAACCAAAATATATTATTTTAGTAGATATAGAAAAAGCATTTGACAAAATTCAATTTCCATGATTGGTTTAAAAAAAAAAAAAACTCTCTTCAAAATAGGAACAGAAGGGAACTTCCAGAGTTTGACAAAATGTGTTTACAGAAAATCTACAGGTTTTCATACTTAAGAGTGAAAGACTGAATGCTTTCCCTCAAGATTCTATTAAACATCTAAAGCAAGTAAAAGAAAGACATGCAGATTAAAAAGAAAGAAATAAAACTCTCTTATTGATAGACACCATGAATGGGTAAACAGAAAATCCCAACAAAACTAAAGAAAAGCTACTAGAACTTATAAATGAGCTTAGCAAGGTCACTGGATACAAAGTCAACATACAGAAACCAGTTGCATTCCCATATATAAGACTGAAACAATTGGAAATTAAAATTTGAAAATGAAAAAAATGCCATTTACAGTAGTATAAAAAATAAGATGTAAAGATGTATTTAATAAAACAGTACAAGTTCTATAAACTGAAAACTAGCAAACACTTATGCAATTGAAGAAAACCTAAGCCAATTTAAAGATATGTATTTTTATGAATTAGAGAACTCAATATTGTTGTCACTTGTCTCCAAATTTATCTATAGATTCAAAGCAACCCCAAACAAAATCCTAGCAAATCTTTTTGATAAAAATTATCAAATTTCTTTTGAAATTTACATGGAAATGCAAGTAACCTAGATATCTAAAATAGTCCTGAATAAGAATATAGTTAAGAACACTTATATTGTCTCATCTCAAGACATATTATAATGCTACAGCAGTACAAACACTGTGGTATTGGCCTAAGGATAAAAACACAGATCAGTAGAACACAATGGAGAGTTCCAGAAAAAGACCCCTAGTCAATTGACTTTCTATACATTGCCAAAGTAATTCAATGAGGAAAGAAAAGTCTTTTTAACAAATTATTCAGGAGAAGCTCAATATATATGGAAAACTCAACATATATGGAACCTTACCTCATATCATATATAAAAATGAACTCAAAATGGATCAGAGACCTAAACATTAAAGATAAAACTATGAACCTTCTCAAGAAAAACAGAAAAAAATCTTCATGAGCCTGGATACCATATAGATTTCTCAGGACAAACATAGCACCAGTCATAAAAAATTTGATGAAACAGAATTCTTCAAAATTTAAAACTTCTGTTCTAAAAAATATCATCAAGAAAATGAAAATCAAGTAATAGACTTGAAGAAAATATTAACAATTCATATCTCTGACAATGTATTCATATCCAGAGTATAGAAAAAAATCTTATAACTGAATAATGACAAACTTATTGCAGTGTGATGAAAAATGGCCAAGAGATTTGAACAGATAACTCACAAAAAAGTTATAAATAACCATTAAGCACATGAAAAGAATATCTTTAGACATCAAGGAAATATAAAACCACAAATAGAGAAAATATCAGTAAATACATAGGAGATTTGATCAACACTATTAAAAACTTTGAACTAATTGACATTTATTGAATACTACATCCAACAACTACAGAATACACATTCTTTTCAAGTGCATGCGATAAATTCATTAAGAAAATCATTGTACCATAAACAAGCCTCAATAAATTTTAAAGGATCAAAATTATATGGACTGTATCCTCTGACAATAAATCAGTTATTTATAAATAGTGTTAATAATCTGGGAAAACCTCAAATATGTTGCAAGTAAACAACATATTTCTAAATGATTCATGAGTCAAAGAGAAAATTTTAAGGGAAATTACAATATGTTTTGTACTGATGACAACAAAAAATACAACATATCAAAATTTGTTGGATGTAACTAAAGCTGTACTGAGAGGAAAGCATCACTTTAAATTCTTATTTTAGATAAGAATATCTAAAATTGGTGACCTAAATTTCCCCTGTAAGAGGTCAGATGAAGATCAACAAAGTAAGCCAAAAGAATAGAATGAAGGTAGCAATAAAGAAAAATAGTCAACAAAACGAAAGTAGATAATAGAAAATATTAACAGACCCAAAATGTGATTCTTTGAAAAGATCAACAAAATTGACCACCTTGTATCTAAAATGATCAAGATAAAAGAGAACACAATTTATCAATATTAGGAATGAAAAAGGAATTATTACCATAAGTCTTGCAGACATTAAAAGAATACTATGAATAACTTCCTGGCAACAAATTTGATCACTTAAATAAAATGTTCTTAAATGATCAACTTACTAATATTGACATAAGAAAAAACCAGAAGAATTTAAATGGACTTATATTTATTTTAAAAATCGAGTTTTTTACCAAAACCCTTCCCCAAAAGAAAATTTCAGGTCCAAGTTGGTTTCACTGGTGAATTCTCTGAAACATTTAAAGGACTAATAACTCCAGTCTTACATAACATTTCAATAAACAGAATGAAGAATCCTGCCCATCTCATTTTATAAGGCCATCATAATACCAGAATCTGACAAAGATATTACAAAAAACTGAAATTTATAGACCAACTTTCTTCAAAAATATAGATATACAAATTCTTAACCAAATATTAGCAAAACAAATACAGCAATATATTTAAAAAGTTAAGACATGGTGATCAAGTAGGGTTATCTCAGAAGGAATGCAAAGTTGGTTTGACATATAAAAATTAATCATTTTAACAGACCAAAGGAGGAAAAAGCCCACGTGATTACTTCAATATTTTCAGGAAAAGCATTAACACTCATTCATAGTAAAAACTCTCAGAAAAATAAGAACAGTAGGGAACTTTCTTAAACTGATACAGGGCAATTTTTCCCCTCTGAAATTGTAAACAAATAAGGATGCCCACTTTCAACATTTCTTTTACACATTGTTCTAGAGACAGCAGCTTTGTAATAAGTCAAGAAAAGGATTGAGAAGACGTAAAGATCAGAAAGGAAAACATACAGTTGTTCTTATTTGCAGTTGATATGTTATTTATGTAGAAAATTCTTGGAAATCTACAGAGCAGTTGCTAGAACTAATAAGTGAATTTAGAAGTTTCAAAGGATATTAGATTAGTATACAAAAATTATTCTTATATACTGACAGCAAATAATTGGAAATGAAATTTATAAAATTTTAATGAAATAATGCCAAAAACAATATACAGTAAAAGATGTCCAAGTCCTGTATACGAAAACACACAATACACATTGCTGGGAGAAATGAAAGAAGACCTGTGTAAGTGGAGAGATATACCATATTTGTGAATTGGAAGACTTGATAACATTGCAGATCATCTCAAATTGATCTATAGATTCAATGCAATCCCAATCAAAATTTTACCAGCTTTGTTGTAGAGGTGGACTCTGATTCTAAATTCATATGAAAGTACAAAGAACCTAGAATAACCAAAGCAACTTTTTAAAGTAGGAATAAAGTTCTACCTGATTTCAAGAGTTTCTACAGTACTGTTAAATAAAATTTTCTGTGGTAATGGACGCGTTCTATAGTTATGTGCTGTCCTATATAGCAGTCACTAGTTTCATGTGGCTGTTAAGCACTTGAAACAAGGCTCTTGCACCTAAAGAACTGAAATTCTAATTTTATTTTATTTTATTAATTTAAATTGAAATAGCCAAGTTAGTGGTTACTGTTTCAAACATTTAAAGGACTAATAACTATACTGACATACTGTAAGGCTACCTTAATCAAGACAGTTTGGTGTTATCAAAGAGAAAGACTTATAGACCAAAAGAAGAGTTGGAAGTCTAGAAATAGATCAATGCATATATAGTCAATTGATTTTCTACAAAGGAGCCAGGGCAATTCAATGGAGAAAACAAAAGCCTTTTCAACAAATGGTAGTGGATCAACTCAATATCTTCATGAGGAAAAAGGAATATAGATCTAAAGCTCTAGAGTTTCTAGGAAAAACATAGGAGAGAAAATCTTCGTGCTCTGGCACATGCAAAGGTTTCTTAGATAAAACAAAAGCACAAAACATAAAAGAAAAAAATGATAAATTGGAGTTCATCAGAATGAAAAATATTTGCTCATTGAAAAACATCATTAAGAAAACAAAAAGGCAAACCACAAACTGATAGAACCAATAAACATGGGAAAATATTTGAACAATACTTTAACCAACAAAGCAAAATAATAAGACTAATATCTACTTCACAAACTCTTATGTGCCAGACACTGTTTTAAGTGCTTCACCTTTATTAATTAATTTAACACATTTAATAAGGTATGTGAGGGCACAGGCTCCAAAGTAGAAATGCTTAGATTCACATTTTAGATCTACTCTTTACTAGCTTCGTAACCTTGGGTAAGTTTCTGAGTTACTCACTTGTACAGATTCCTCATCAATAAATGAGGAAAATAATAGTACCTACCTCACAGGGTTGTTAAGAGGATTGTCACAATATATATAAAGTGCTTAGAATGATGCTTAGCATGTAGTATGAGCTCAGTAATGTAAGCTGTTTCTGTTTTCTTTGGAAGAAGGCAATGCTCTATAAAACCTGGGATGAACATTAGTGCTTTCATTTACTTATTTGGAAAACAGGTATACATTAATATCAGTCCTAACTCACAAGGTTGTCATTCATTTATTCACTCATTCATTCAAGAAACATTTACTTAGCACCAGCTATTTGCGAGTACTATGCTAGATAATGAAGATATAGTGGTGAATGAGATACATGAAGTCCCTGCCTTTGTGAGGGATATGGACAACAGACAATAAACAATAAACATGTAAACAAATAAAGATATAATTTAGGGTTTGCTGAAGAAAAAAAAGAGTAAGAGCATGTGAAGTGACTGGGAGGTACTAGCATAGCTGGAGGATGCCCCTGTGAGGAGACAGCATTTATACAGAGATATGAATGAAGTAAAGGAGTGAATCATGCCAGAAACTGGTATAAATGCATTCTAGGCAGAGAAGACACCAGTATAAAGGCCCTAAAGTGGGAATAAGCTTCCAGAGTTTCAGGGGCAGAAAGAAGGCCAATGTGTTTAGTGAAACACAGAGAGGTGGTAAGAGGCGATGTCGGAGAGGTAAACAGACCAGATAATATAAGGACTTGAAGGATTTTTTTTCTGAGTGTGGTCGGTTCCATGTATGGTTGCACCATTATCTTATATATAGTACTAACAAGAAGTTCATTGAAAGTAGAATGCAAGGAGACTAGAGTAGAAGCAGGATAGGAGGCTTGGAGTAGAAGCAGGTTAGGAGGAGGTTAGGAAGCCACCTGTTAGGAGGCTTCTGCAGTTATCCAGTTGAGAAGTGATGGTGGCTTAGAATAAATACTGTGTTAACAATGGAAATGAAGAGAAAAGATGAAATGGACATATATTTTAAAGGTATAGTCAGCAGAGCACAATGAGAATTAGGTATAGGGTGTGAGAGAAGATGGGGAATCTAGAATTCTCTTCACTTTTCACCTGAGAAACTGGGCTTATGTTGATGCCACTTCCCATGAAGAAGATGGGAAAACGACAGGTTGGAGTGAATAGTCAAAAGTTCTGTTTGGACATCAATTTTGAGATGCCTACCAGACATCAAAATAGAAATGTAAATGTCTATTTCAGTAGCAAGGGAAAAATTATGATAACTTTGACTAGGAAGCTATTGTGGTGGTGATGGTGGTAGTGAATTTGTGAGAAATAGACTCACTAGCGGCATTTTTAGAAGCTGATAAGCATCGGTGATATATTAGATGTGGAGGATACTGAGATGTCATCGATAATACTGGTTTCTGGCTTGCACAGCTAGATGGATGGTGGTGCTTTTGAATGAAGAAGGGCAAGGTTTGGAGGAAGATCATGAATTCCATACTGGATATTTAAAGCTTAAAATACTTGTGAGACACCCAAGAGGTGATGTCAGGCAAACAGTTAGTTCTGTAGGTGGTTCTGGAGATGTAAATCTGGGTATCACTGGAATGTACAAGGTAATTGAAACCATGGTAAAAAAAAAATAATAAAGTGATCATCTAGGGAAAGAATATAAAGTTACAAGAGAAAGGGGCCTAAGACTGAGCTTGGAGGGATTTCAGGATTAAAGATTAGGTAAAGTAGACTTAACCTGGAAAAGAGGATGCTGAGAGGCCCAATTCATGTGGAAGTATTTTACAATTTGTAGAGGTCCAGGCAAATTATAGTTTTAATAATTAACTTAGGCCAATACCTCTCATAAGAGTGCCCCCAGATGTAAGCTGATTGAATCAAGGGACACTTAAAACCCCAGGATAAATGATGATATGTTTTCCTTGAACATGAATTTTACTCAAGGGTAAGTAATTTTAGGTATTATTTCTATACAGAAACAAACAAGTCTCTATTATGGAGTAAAATGGAAAAATCAAGTTAAAGATTACAACATAAGACTTATAAAAAATTTCATACTTGACATAGGATACCTCTGGTTATATCCTCAGAAATTCCTTCCACTGCATACCTCTTCCTCCTCTCTTGTGTTCATAGGAGTGTTTGGTGGGAACATTTTAGAAACACTGATAAATTAGAGGCAAAGAGTCTTCATGGCAATGAAGAAGTCTTTCATCACTAACAGGCCTTCGTGATAGCAAACAAAAAGGGTACTGTTGAAAAGACACTGTTTTCTAAAATGTATAATTAAGAAAGTAACCAGAAAAACATTCAAGGGCTTCCCTGGTGGCGCAGTGGTTGAGAGTCCGCCTGCCGATGCGGGAGACTTGGGTTCGTGCCCCGGTCCGGGAGGGTCCCACGTTCCGCGGAGCGGCTGGGCCCGTGGGCCATGGCTGCTGGGCCTGCGCTTCCCGAGCCTGTGCTCTGCAATGGGAGAGGCCACAGCGATGTGAGGCCCGCATACTGAAAAACAAACAAACAAAAAAACATTCAAGCAATAGATAGAAAAGTGCAGAGGAAAGCCAAAATAAAAAATTCTTATCATTCAGAAATCACCAAAGTTAATGTTATGTAAATATTATTTCTGACAACTCTCTTTGCAAATATACCAATAGTAGGGTAGATATTTAAAGGTAATTATTTTAAGAGATTATGCTATAGACTAAATTTTGTCCCCTCAAAATCCATATGTTGAAGCCTTAACCCCCAAGGGTATCTGTATCTGGAGATAGGATCTTTAGGAGGTACTTAAGGTTAAATGAGGTTATGAGGGTTGGGCCCTTATCTGTTAGGACTGTGTCCTTATAAGAAGAGGAAGGACTCTCTCCCACTCTCTTTCTCTCTCTCTCTCCTTCCTCCTTGCTCTTGCACTCTCTGTCATGTGAACATAAGTGAGAAGATGGCCATCTATAAGCCAGAAAGACACCCCTCTTCAGAGAGCAACTGTGCTGGAATCCTGATCTTGACTTTCCAGCCTCCACAACTGCAAGGAAGAAAATTTCAGGTACTTGTTATGACAGCCTGAGCTACTAAGACAGGTGAGATGATATATACTTATTAAAAATATAAATTTAATTTTATCTGAATTTAAGAGGAAAAAAGGAAGCACACTGAGATGGAAGGGAATTTTTGAGGTTCCTAGAGGAGGAATTACCTGTTTCTCAATACACAGAGTTAAATGGTACAAGTTTACACTCCCTTCACGAGGAAATAAGAATTCACATTTCACTATGCCCTTGCCAAAAATGAGTATGATATTTTTTTAATTGCAATTTTTTTCAATGAAATACTGAATTTTGTCATAATTTGCATTTCTTTGATTCTTGGAGATATATCACATTTTTCATTTTAGGGATTATATTTTCTCTTTCTAATATTATATGCACTCTATTTTCTCTGTTTTGTTATATTGGGGTGTTAGAAATATGCAAACTAAAGTGATGAAGGAATTGGAAAACCTCCTTTCAGCAGCCATGATAATAATTATTTACAACAAGAATCATTAGTGGATGCTAAAATTGCCCTCTACTAAACAAAGCTGCCTTGTGCAAGGTTACCCTCTCCCAAGGGACAGTCCCCATCCAAAAGCCATGAGAGTGTGTATGGGACTGGATTTTGAGGATGCTGAATCAAGAATATAGAATTGGAGAAAAGAGAGTTTATCAGCATGAGAGCATTTTTCTAGCACACGGGATTTACTGACCTGGCAAGGACTCCAGGAGACAGCACTAGTATGCTTCTAGAATGGTTGTTGAAAGCTTGGAAAAAGTGACAGCTCATACTAAATAAAGGAGAAGTGCCCACAATTGCCATGGCAGATGGTGACAGAAGGGATTAAAAGGCTCAGAGGTGAGCAGCTAAAGCACTAGTCAACTGTGTTTAGATGGTGGATACCTTGTCAAAGCAATAAGGTGAAGGGGACATTAGGATCATTGAGAAGATCAGTGGTGGCTATCTGCTGCAATCCTGGGCTATTCTAGAATTGGGTGCCCTCGTGGCAATGAGTATGAAAGGATTCTGAAATAACAGAGGCAAAAATGGCAGCATGTAACCAGCAGAAGCAAAATGAGCAGAATAATCATAATGAGTAGCAGTTCCAGAGTGACAGCCAAGGGCCCTGACCCGCATAGAACTGTAAAGATAGTTAATAGAACACAGTATTCCTACAGGCAAGATAGTGGGCAGCCAATAAGGATATGCTTAATTTATTTAACCAAAAGAAATGAAGCTGGATGATCAGAGGCTGAGGGCCTAACTCATGATTCGTGATTTTGACCTGAACTAGGCAATTTTCAGAGTTGCCTAAAAAAGATGCACTGTCACCTTGAGGAAGGATCCTAGGACAGCATGACAAGTGTTTATAGTAGTGATTTCCCCTATCCTTCTCCAAAGTGACTTAGGGACTTTTACTTAGGTGAGCATACACTGGGGAAAAGGGAATACTCATTTGGAGAACACCTGGACGTTGAAAAAAGTGTTGCAATAGCCCCTGCCATTAGAGGCAGTGGGGGCCAGTAATAAACGGAATGCTAATATTGGTCTCGCTCACAATGGATCCACTGTGTTCAGGACCCAAACCCATCCAGTGGCCAGCTCCCCAGGCCTTAAGTGTATAACTGAAATGAACATGCTTGGTAATTGGCAGAACTCTCCCATGGGTTCCTTGTCCTATGGAATAAGAGATAGCACAGTGACAAACACTACATGGAAGCTTCTCAAATTTCCCCCTCCCCTTGGACAAGTAATCAAAAGTCTTATCATAATCTGGGTTGGATTTTAATGGCCTGAAAAATTATAAAGTAATTTTGGAAAAAATAACATTATTATGATATTCTTCCTTCAGTTCCCAGTGAGGTAAATATGCCTTTCCAATTTTTTAGTTTCTTTTATGTTTCAGTAGATGTGGTTTCCTACATATAAATATCACATTTCTTGAGAAAGTTATTTCTAAATGTCTTACAGATTTAATTGCCAATGTGAATAGGAACATTTATTACATTTTCTGAATGTTGCTGGTTTCTGAACAGCTATCCAGCTGCCATTCTAATTCCTTAATCCAGGATGGGGATTGTCACGTCTGTGATTCAGAAAAACACTCTGTGGAGGAACATACATAAGGACAAAGCAACCAATTCAACTAATTATTCAACAAGATTTATTGAAGAATTGAACTAGGTGATTTGTAGTATACAAAGATGAATATGTGGGGTGTGCTCAAGAAGCTTATCAGTTTGTAAGAGATAAATCTTCATATCAATAATAATAACAACAACCACAACCAGAAAGGTAAGGAATTATTAGAGTAAGAAGAAAAGAGAGAGAGGGAGGAAGGGAGAGTGAAAAAGAGGGACAAAGGGAGGGAGAGAGGGAGGGAGAATGATGGGAATTGGAGGAGATGGAGTTGTCTTCCAAATGGTGGAGTTGCAGATGGTATCAATGCACAGGACACACTGTCAGCCTTGGATAAGAGATTCTCTTTCCCCTGATATAAAGAGGAGGGGTGCAAGGATTAATTCAGGAAAAAAAAAAAGAATAGCAAGAGACATTCTTAGTGGTTGTCAAAAGATGGACACTGAAGAAATTCACCATAGTTACCTTGTTCTCTGTAAAGTAATATGCAAGGTCATCTATAGATAGTGGGTATTGGGGTTTAAGAAGAAAAGAAGAGGTTTAGAAATTGGTAACAAGGAAGGTAGTATTGAGAATAAAAAAAGATGAGAGGGACTTCCCTGGTGGCACAGTGGTTAAGAATCTGCCTGCCAATGCAGGGGACACAGGTTGGAGCCCTGGTCTGGGAAAATCCCACAAGCCGTGAAGCAACTAAGCCCGTGCACACAACTACTGATGGGAGCCACAACTACTGAGTCAGTGCGCCTAGAGCCCGTGCTCCACAACAAGAGAAGCCACAGCAATGAGAAGCCCACATGCCGCAACGAAGAGTAGCCCCCATTCGCCGCAGCTAGAGAAAGCCCATGCGCAGCAACAAAGTCTCAGCGCAGCCAAAAATAAATAAATAAATTTAAAGAAAAAGAAAGATAAGAAAGAATTTCAGTAAGTGTGATCTTACAGAACACCCACATCAGAATCACCTGCGGATGTCTGGTAAAAATGTAGAGTTGCCAGTCCCACTCTAAAACAAGTGTTCAGGAAATGTTAGATAACTTGAATTTGTATGTGAAACATTCAATTAATCTGAATTTTATATTAAGACCAAGGAATAAGAAACAAAAGCAGTCTTTAACACTGTTGGCCAATAATAAAAATATACTTAATATTGTGATAAAGGCCAGTTAATGTCTTGTGGGAAGGTGACAAAAAGTGGAGGGGGGGAATAAGAAGATAATGAAGTTAAGGAAAGAGTGAGAGAAGCAGAAAAAAAGTGACAAAAGAGAAAAATGAGAGAAAATGAAAGAGATACAAGATAAAAGAAATTAGAAGCAGAAAGGGAAAAGAGGTATTGGGTTGGTCAGAAAGTTCGTTTGGGTTTTTCCATAAGATGCTATGGAAAAACCTGAATGAACTTCTTGGCCATTCCAGTACATATTTACACAGGAAGAAATAAAAATGTGAGAAGGCGCTAAGTAGATTTTGGGGTTAGTATTAGTATAGCTTGCTTTTAAATTTAGCCTTCAGTATAAATTATCACATTGTTTCCACCTTCTTTGAAGTCTGATTAGCAACTTTGCTGCTCTTTCTCACAGTTAGGAATTTCAGCTAGCAATGTGTTGGCTAAACTGAGTTTCTCAGGGGAGGATGTTTTTCTACAGTTTTTTTTTTTGTTTTTGTGCCACAGGATGGCAAAATTATACCCAGATCTGATACTCTTGGAGCTCTCCTATTCTGACTAGCCCTCAGGGCTCAAATAACAGGGAAGATTGGAAAAATCGAACATAGAGCTGTAGATGGTTATCATGATTAGTAACCTAACCCTTGGTCACATACAAATGGTCAGGTCAGTACTTCTCCTGTTGTTATGTAATTACTCATTACCTAGGTAATATCTAATCTGGATGCTGGATCCCTAAATATATCATCACACCTGATTTATATTCCTCTATAGAGTAAATTGAAACTAAAACTCTTCATGATTAAGGAGCCCCCCTGTGTTAGATCTGTAGCCTATTAGTGGTTGATGCTCATCACAGAGAACTTAGTGCTTAGTTGACCAATGGAATGGTGACTTTCTTACAGATTCCTAAGTGAGGGTTTGAAGAGCAGAAGTGAAAACAATGAGGAAGCATTATACCTTCAGGCACTAAAATTTGATAAAAATAAAACTGTGTATTTTTGTGATGAGCTTCATGGAGTTGAGTGAGGTTTGAAGAGGCATCTGTTGGAATAGAAAGAGGAATTTCTTTCAGCAAGAGCTAGATAAGGCCAGTGGCCTCTGCCTACTTCAGAGTCATCTCAACACTCTTACCCCCACTATCTCCATGACCAACAAGACACTCCCCTCCTGCCCTAAGCCGTCACGGTGTTCTTTCATGAATTTTCTTCCTCATTTTTATTCTCACTTGATAAAGATGCCTCAAATGGAATGGCAAAGATAATGCATTTCTTTTTTTCCCAGAGATGGCTCCTTAACAGCCCCTGATCAATGTACTCTGTTAAAAGTTTGTTTTTAGATAGAAGAAATACTAAGCTTTTGCTATAACTTCGTGGAGGACAGCAGTCTTGGACAGAGCTAGATTAATTTCTTTTAAATGAGTCCTAATTGTGTATTGCTATAAAGTTTCTGAGGGAGCACAGTTTGAAATTGTATCAATATCTTCAGGTCACATTGTATGCAAAAATAAAGCTTAAAAATAATATGAAACCATAAAAGCATGCATATGCTTTGGCCTATCAACTCTCATTCTGAATAGCTATCCAAAGAAAACTGGGATACTACTAATGACTGCTATGTGTTTACCAATCCTGTATCTCTTTCTTCCAGGGCACATAGCTTGTATCTCTTAGTTTCCTTTGCAGTTAGGTAGAGTCATGTGACTAAGTTCTGGCTAATGAAATGTGGGAAAAAGTGACGTACACCACTTCAAGACCTAAGCTATAATGAAATCTTTCCTACAATGCTTCAGGCTCTCTCTGTCTTTCTCTGTGTGGCTAAATGCTGAAGAGAATGGGGTTCTAGAAAATAACTGAGCTGCATGGTGAAAGACACCTGGGTCTGGACTAACTACATGAAGCAAAGTCCCCCTGCCAACTCACATGAAAATTCCGTTCTAGTAAGCCACTGAAATGTTTCATTTGTTTATTACTGCATTTAGCCTGCCTTCACAAATACACACACTACCAACACTTTACAACATTGAGGAGGAGTGCATAAAGATTAGAAAGTAGGAATAAAATGGTTAATTTTTGCTAGTGTGATAGTCTGTAAAGAATATCCAAGAGAGCTGACAAAAAATATTAGAGAATTGACAAGGTATTAGAAACAATAGCAGAGTTCAGTTATATTGCTGGAAACTAGATGAGTATTCAAAATTCACTTATGTAACATCTATACTCAAGCATCAGATTATAAAATGAAATCATAAAAAAGATACTATTTATGATACCAATAAAACCTGTACTTTTTGCATGAACCTGTACTCAAGCATGAATCTAAAAAAGATATAAAAGAAAGACTTATATGGAGAAAAATTAGAAAAGATGACCCAAATAATTAGAGAAATATGCCACATGTGTTAGGGTTCTCTAGAGAAACAGAACCAATAGTATATATATATGTAAACATATATTATAAGGAATTGGCTCCACAATTATGGAAGGGGCAAATCCCAAGATCTGCAGAGCGCGTTGGCAAGCTGGAGACCCAGGAAGAACTAATGTTCAGGTCGAGTCTGACGGCAAGAAAAAAAAAATTTGATGTCCTAGTTTGAAGGCAGTCAGGTAGAATTCTTTCTTACTCAGGGGAGGGTCAGACTTTTTGTTCTATTCAGGCCTTCAACTGATTGGATGAGGCTTACCCACACTAGTGGAAACAATTGCTTAAGTCTACCAATTTAAATGTTAATCTCATCCAAAAGCACGCTCACAGAAACACTCAGAATAAAGTTTGCCCAGGTATCTGGGCACCCTGTGGCCCAGTCAATTTGACACAAAATTAACACCACACCACGTTTAAAGATAGTCATGAAAATGGCAATTCTTGCCAAACTGGCTAGAATGTATCAATACAATTCTTTCCAAAATGCCATTTTCCACACAATTTGATAAATTCTTTCTAAAATTCAAGTAGAAGAGTGAAGGGCCAAAAATAACCAAGATAAACTTTAAAAAAGGAAAACAGTAGAAGAGAATTGTTCTTTCACTTGTATTAGTTTTCTATGGCTGCTATAACAGATTACCACAAAATTCATGGCTTAAAATAACTCGAATTTATTTTCTTACATTCCTGCAGATTAGAACCAACTCAGTTATCACTGGGCTAAAATCAAGGTGTCAGCAGGGCTGACATATATTCTTTCACATATTCATTGCTAGAGCCTCTAGAGGAATTACCATCTCCCTCTCACTTTGATCTCAGTGGGTAAAAGTTCTCCCCTCTGAGGATTTGTGGGTTAGATTGGGCCCACCTGAATAATCCAGGATAATCTCCCCGTATCAAGGTCCTTAATTTAATCATATCTGTCAAGTCCTTTTGCCATACAAGGGAACATATTCACAGGTTCCAGGGATTAGGATATGAACATCTTTCAGGAGCCATTTTTCTGCCTATCACGCCACTTACCAAGTTTAGAATTATATTATGAGACAGTGTGGCATTGGTATAAGTCTATAAGGATAAAGACGTAGAAAGAGAACCATGAATATGTTAGAAGCCTAGGCCTTTAGCTTTTCATAGAAGCATTAGTCCTTCTTTGAGAAAGGAGACTTGCAAAGAATAGGGTTAAAGATAAGTTATCCAGTACTTGGCACAGGGACATGCTAAAAACAGATTCCCATATTATATTTTATGCAGAAATAAAATTTTAAAATAATATAAAAGGAGAAACTAAATCTTTTGAAAGAAAACATTAGAGAATAATTAGAGAGTATCTTCATGGCAGTTTTTAAAGGAAGCATTTCTTTAACAGGATACAAACAGCAAAAACCATAAAAGACAGGTTCGATAAATTTGAGCACTTTAAAATTAAAGCAATTTTCACGAAAAAAGATATCATAAGTAAAGACACAGACAGGGACATATTTTGCAACCTGTATCTTAAAAACCAGTAAGAAGAATAAAAAGAAAAAGAAATTGGTAAAGGATATAAACAGACAATTCATGGAAGTGTAAACAGTCAATAAAAATATAAAAATATTCTCAAAATCATTAGTAATTAATGATTTAAGAATATTCTCAAAGATATTCTTAAAATCAAAATCTCTGTGAGGTATAATTTCACGACCATTAAATTGACAAAAATTAATTAGTGGGTTGACATCGAGGGTTAGTGATGATGTAAGGAGACAGCAATTCTTATTTATTGCTGATGGTAGGGTAAACTGTTAACAACAATTTTAGAAAGCAACTTGATAATACCTGATAAGTTTGAAGATGATCATTCCATAGGATCTAGCAATGTGACTCCTAGATTTCTTTAGGAAAACTCTCTTATATATGCTCAGGGGTACATGTACAAAAATGTTCATTTCAGCCTTGTTTGTAATAGTATAAAACAAAAATAAATGTTCCATCGGGAGGCACATTTTTCTGTAAACTCTCATACATGTGTATATTAATCAAAATACTTGATTGAAAAAACAACTTGTCATCCTATTAAATGGGGCTAATCTAACAATTTCTGAGGACTTGGATGGGTCTCTCAGGCAGTTATGGGTTAAGTACACATAAAGGAATGCTGTTAAACTGAATGAACTAAATCTATGTGTATCAATATGAATAAATCTTTAAAAAATGTTAATTAGAAAGCTGCAAAAGGATAAATACAGCATAATGACATGTATGAAAATTGTTACACGAAATGATAGTGTTCAGGTGTTCAGGAACACCTACTTATATAATAGAAGTACAAACATACGCAAAAAAATGATACAAAAAAAATTTAGATCAGTTCTTACCTCCAAGGAGGGGTGAGGATAAAAGGATGAACAGAGGAGGATATACATATATAACATTTTATGACTAAAAAAGAGGGAGGTATCAAGCGTGTATTGAAAAATGTTAACATCTGCTTAATCTTGGTGGTAGAAAACAGAGGTCTGTTATATTATGTTCCGTACTTTCCTGCATGTTTTATATTTCATATGAAATGTTTCATATCTTTTTATAAAGGAAAGAAGAGGTGGACAATAGATGAGAGAAAGACCAAGCAGTAAAAGAAAGCAATTCCTTGAACTGAAAATCATTCACTACTTTTTCAACAAGCACGTATTACAGATTTGCTATGTGACTTATTTTTGTACTAGGAATTTGAACAAAATCCTATTTTTTAGAAAAGACATGCCAATAATAATTATGCCAGTGTTAACTTAATAGTGGAACACTATGCCTTATGACTTCAACCAACAGAAGTCAAATCCAGTAGGGATGCTTTATTTTGTATAATACAGACCAGTCCAAGTCTTCAGTGCCTGCTAGATTGTTCCTGTGTAATTGGATGGCTGCTGAATCTTTTAAGGACATACCGCTGCTCATTCACTCAGCTTCATCCTCATCATTCAGTGAAAACTAAACCATCTGTTGTAATGAATATAAGGCTTCCTGCTCTCAATTCTATCTTCTGATTCCCCCAGTAAATGCTGGTTGTCACTTTCAATTTAGAAAAACATCATTATACTCTCCAATTCCTCTTTTAGAATTTTCCTGTGAGAATCTCAAAGCACTCCCTCCATTCAAGGGAGGCATTGCAGTTTGTCCAAGGGACTCAGTAGTTGTGTTAGCCCCACTTTATATTCTGGACAAAAAGAGATTTCAGAGAGTTCCAGGATTTTGTACCTGTCACTTTGAAAGTTAGGGCCAGTCAAGAAGCAAAGTATGAGTCGCTACTCTTAGACCTAAAATGTCAACACCAGGCTGTGCTCTGTGGAAAATTTTCAGAAAAATGTTCACAGCATTAGAATCTAACATGATGGACTCTGTGTCAGCTGTAGCTGACAGGTTTTCAGCACTTTTCTGCTTGTAGGCTGTGGGTGGTCTCCAGGCTGCAGACCCTAGTAGAGCTGGTTAGTGAATTGGATGGGACCTGTAAAGGAAAGAAGTAGTTGGGGAGGAGAGGGCTATGGGTGTTGAGCTGCAGGTGGGAAAAGCTTTTCCCAATGAAACTAGACATTAGAGTAGAAAATGTAGAGCTTAGAAGGGAAAGTATAAAGCAAGCAATTAATTATGGCAATGTTATTTAGAGCTCTAATAGAAAAGGCAGAAATCCTCTTTTGGGCATAAGAAATGGGAAATTTCCCCTTAGTAATCATAAAACAAAGAGTTTAAATGTGAGTTAATCAGTTTCCCTAATATACTTGTTTCTTTTCCTTCCATGCTTTCTTCTCCTCTTCCTTTCTTTCCTCTTTTTTTCAGAAGCCTCTCCAATATCCATTAAAGGTGGCCCAGGGGATGTTGTTCAGAGACAGCCCAGCAGTCTGACCTTCTCAATTCCTGAACCATGAGATACTCTCATTATTATTTTCTGAAACTCTAAGTAACACAATTAATTCCACTCAATTAGGAAATTTAATTTTTCATTTTCCACTCTCTGTTAAAACAGAAAAATCAACTTCTTAGCAATCTGGAATATACTTGGATCTTGAGCGCTGAATTCAACCCATTGCGGGTGTGTGTGTGTTTTACTGAGGTATAATTGACATAGCATTGCCTTAATATAAACAACATAATGATTCAATATTTATATATATTGCAAAATGATTACCACAATATATCTAATTAACATCTACCACCATCCATAGTTAAAACTTTTTTCTTGTAATGAGAACTTTTAAGATGCAACCAGTTTTTTTTTTAAGAAAATATAACCTTTATATCACGTTTAGGTGTTAGCCTAACAAAAATTAATAAGAATATATTAAAGAACAAAACAATTAGTGGCTTCCCTATGCAAGCAGAAACTTCTGATTTGTTAATAAAACAAACTTTTCATTCTGAACGACCAAAAACACCACTCTTCTTATTTGAAGAATATGTATTAATCTGGCTTGTACTCTAAATATAGCCACTCAAAAGAAACCTTATGAGGTTCTGGCTTGCCCTTTTTATTGACAGATTTGGATCTCAACTATATCAGGCCTATGTCTTAAGTCTCTTTGTTAGGGACCAGCAATAAATTACCTGAGGTCAAGTTCTGTTTATACAGTGGACTGTTCTGAGAGAATTACCTTCTTGACTTAATAGCTTCCTTTCGGGTGACATTTCTCCCTGAAAGAAGACAAATTGTCTAAGGTCAGCCTGCAGATCAGCTCCGAGTATAGGAGGAAATTGTAGTGGATCGGCCAAATTGCACCAGCTCTACCCACCAGCATCAGGCAGCACGCCGCCAGTCAGAGGCCTGCCCTGAGGGCCTGCAGCCGCCGTAGCCTGGGGCTGCTCTCTGAAGAGCAGTTTTCCAGTCTTTCTCTTTGGGCAGTTCTTGAAGTTTACTCCACACCCCCTCCCCCAACCCCTCCAGTCTCCCCCCACTCTCATCAACAATGAAATGGTTTAGAGCTGAGTTGCTTTAAAAGGTCTTTCTCCATCTACTAAGGCTAATTTGGGAGTCTGAATAGGAACTGAGGGTGAATCTCAGACTCAACTTGAGCTTGAATCTGTTTGGTTTCATCCACTGGAGTGACAGAGTGAACTCCAAACTGTCATTTTTAGTAAAACGGAAACTTTAGGAGTTAGAAGTGGACCCAAAGCAATTAATAGGTTTCAGGGCACTAAAAACAGAGCAATTCATTCTTAAAGGTGATTGTCTTCTACATGAAGAAATTCAAGACGATAATTTTTTTATTACATATTCACCTTCAAAGGAGCTGGTGACTTTGCCAAGTGAGTGGGTATTTTACTCCTCCTTTAAAGGAAAAACACAGAGAAAGGGAGAAAATAGAAATACAAGTCTCTTTTTAATTAAGCATTTTTTCCTTTGAAGTTATTCTGATTTTTTTCACATTGATGATGTAATTTATGTAAATAATCATCTATCTATGAAAGGAGTGTGTCTGTCAAAAGCTGAAATAAAAAACATCCGTCATTTTGAAGTGATTAACATTCTCCAGATGTTTAAATCATCAGATTTCAGGAGTTTCTCTTTGTTGTGATAATGATATAGTATCCAGAACAAGAATGTTTACTTTTTGTATGGGTCAAACGCAGATTTTTCACAATCCTATTAAGGCATGCAGTTCATTGTAATTGTATGTGCAGATGAAAGCATATCCAGTTATTATTATTCCCCTTAATTGTAAACTGCTGCTGGTAATTTTACTGTAAAGCTCAAACAAAAGGAGTGTACTTGAAAGGACCACCACTGCCCACTTATGTAATCAATTTATATATGTCAAGTTTGTACTGGGATGGTTATCCCCTTCTGTTACCAGACATGTGACATGCTACCACCCTGCAGCTCGGGGCCATGCATGCATGCCACTGGCTCCCTTTGCAGGCTGCTTGGAAATACAGTACATGTCGGTGATAATGTTAAACGACAGTTCCAAACTATTTCCCTTAGGCCTGTTTGACCCTTGGGTTCAGGGTAAAACAGGAATGGTTCCGCTTGCCTTCAAGGACTGAGCATCCTCACCACTGGCAGATTTAACTCGGAGGCTTGGAGAAGCTCCCTGGAGGCCCAATTACCCTTGTTAGAGGACCTATTGAAACATTAATGACATGTAGGCACTTCATTCATAAAGTTGGGCTCAACTCATGTCTAGCATTACCCCACACACACCCTTGCCGGCTTCAGATCTGAAATGCTTGTAGGGATTTATTAAAACCGCTGACTAGGGCACAAACTGACTACACGCTTATTATGTGCTACCTAAATGCAGACAAGGCTGACAGACAAGGGAGGTCTTAAATCTCCATGTGCCCAGCTCAGTTTTGTAGAACCGCGCTAATTAAGAACAAGAGATTCAGAATAATTTCTCAAAAACTGTGCATGAATAATAATGTCTCTGTCCTTTTTTGTCTATTGAGCCCTTAATACATATGTTCAAGAATTTAATGTGATATTATTCCATCAATAGCCACACAATTCTTCTCTCTTGAACATCAGAGAGATCTCTTGGCATCAACAGAGGGAGGAAATGTCTTCCTTTACTGTTCTTACAAGAAATCAAAGCATTACAAGGGTTAGATGATGATGATTCAGACATAGAATACCTTCTTTCTGACTGGACTGAAGCCTTGGTAATAGGCTAATAATTAATAGTTACCATCTGCTATCCCTTGTGCCCAACCTTCAAATCATTCTTCATTTGTATTTGAACACACACATTCCTTTTAATCATTCCATGGCCATTTAAGTACTTTGATAAGCCTTGGGTCCCTAAAACGATTCCAAATCATCCCCATCTGACATAGACCCTTGAGTTAGAACTTTATTAAAGAGGAAGTGTGTAAAATAAGCGACAAAGAGCTGTAGCATTGGGCTGGGAATTGGGTAACTTGCGATCTCTTCCTTGTTATGTTCAAGCATCAAAGCAAGTGCCCAAGCCAGTCCATTAGTGTTCTTGTCCCTACCTTTTCTGAAGAATTTTAACGGTCTCTTTTGTCACATACAGATGAATGTTTCAACTTTTCTCCCTATGTACCCCTCATCTTTCCTCCAGCTAGAAGAATGTTGGGTCTGGGATTATCTTGGGACCCAAACATTGTTCTTTCTCTAAATTAGAGAAAAAGATTTGCCTCCAGATTTCTATACAAGTTTCAATTCTACTTGCTCTCGACAGTCAAAGGGTCCATATTTCCCTGGGTAGAAGAAAAAATGTGCAAAATCTGGGGACATCACAGTACCATTTTCTAATCATCACCATCATCGCATTAAGTCAACATCACTAGACTTAGTAATGATAGAGCACATTTTGCACATTTTATCTCTTCATATTAAATTTAAATGAGAATATTATTTAGAAATTTAAACATGGATCCAGATAGGATAAATGACTTACCTGAGGCCCTATAATTATTCATTCATTTGCTGAGCACCTACAATTGCTGGGCACTGACCTTGATGCTTGTAATAGAGCAGGAATAAGATAAGATCCTCTGTCCTGAAAAAGGAGCACAGCCAAAACTAGAAACTTAGGAGCAAGAAAAACCACTTCTGCTTCTACTTTCTACATTTTTTTCTGGCACCTGGACTCATTGTTTTTAAGCTTAAAAAGGATTTTATGTCGTGTTTGGTTCTGTTTTAACAATTAATCCCATGGTGTAGATAGTAACCTTACTTCTCCAGGCAGTGTAGGTGATAGCCCTATAAAAGAAAGAATACACAATTTATTTTTTCAAAGTGTTATCCTGCCACATTATGATAATTATTTTGCCTGAGATCCATAGCTAATGTCTTTGCTGATACTAAAAACTAAATTTGGTCATTTCTAGAACAGATTTCTTCTAATAAGCCAAAATTTCCTAGCCCAATTTTAGGCTCATTGGGAATTTTGTGACAATTTTCAGAATAGATCTATGAAGGTTAATGATGAACTTTTCATCTTGAGCATTCTCTCACCAACAAGCTAGTATCAGGGATCAATGGATGCTAAGGAGTTTAGAAGTTCATGAACATGTGAAGTTAGACAAACAATGGGGGAAGTATCAACAAGATGTTCTCAAGACTGGTCAGTCCTCCTAGATCCTAGGAAGTAACATAGCAAGAAACCGAGACAAATTTGTTTATTTTTACGTCAACACCATATTAAACACATTTCTTACCGAAACATGTAGCTATTCCCTTCTTTGGCTTTTGAGGCTTTTAAATTAACGTACTTGGCATCTTAGGCAAATCTTTGCTGTTTCATTTCCTTGATACAAAAAATGCGATGTTCAGTTTAAGCCTAAGTATATTTAAAATTTCAGTGTAAGTGGCTACAGCCTGTTGACAGAATGTTTTTGATGATTCATTATGCAAATGAATCTAACAAAATCCTCTCTTCCTTCACCTCTCTCAATCTTACTCTTTCCCTTCCTCCTCCTCCTCTCCTTTCTCCTTTCTCCTCCCCACCGTTTGTTTCCCTTGATGTATTGCTCATAAAGACCCACTGCCTCTTCCTCCTTAGTCTATATTGAACCTAATTGTTCCTGTTGTCATACCTAAGCCCTAGCATATACTTCTTAGCTCACAGCTTTAAGTTCATTTTTTCATCCCCTCAATCACTGTCATATTAATCTTCCACATATTCCATTTTCATATAGTAAATATCCACGAGCTACTATAAAATCCAAACTCTTTTGCTTGATCTTTACAAAGTTTTCCGTTACCTCACCCTCTCAGAACTCATTTCTAGGTAAATATTATGTAACACCTTACTATTTACAATGTATTTTACATCTGATAGCACTTGAGAACCTCATAAAGATCTGAAATGAAGCTCAGAGAGGTTAAGTTACTTGTCCAAGGTCTCACTGATACTGAAAGTGAGTGCTTAGGCCAAACCTTGGTCTACTGCATCCAAATCCTACGTACATGTACAAGGGTTGGCTAAGTATGACCTGCGGGCCAAATACAGTTTGCTGCCTGCTTTTGTAAATGAAGTCTTGTTGGAAGCTAGCTATGACCATTTGTTTTTCCTATACAATGGCAGTGTTGAGTAGTTGCAACAGATACTATATAGTCCTCATAGCTGAAAATATTTAACATCTGGCCCTTTACAGAAAAAGTTTGCTAACCTTTGGTTTAATGTTTCAGAATCAGAACTTAGTAAAATATCAAAACCTCCAATACTCGTTCTATTCCTCATTCCCTTATCTTCCCTGACCAATTGGATCTTAGGGCCATTTGGTGGGACAGAGCAGGCATGTGTTCCTGGTGGTAGGAAGTTGCCTTAGGCCAGAGCATGGGATCTCCTTACCCCATCATCTTGGAGTCCTAGAGAAATTAGGAGGACATCTTTATAGGAGGACTTCCCCAGGGAGTCAAGATCCTGAGCAAGATGGGGAGGGCACCTCTGTGGATGGGCAGCCCAACATGTGGTACAGAGTGCTAGTGGGGCAAGGAGGGATGGGGTGGCAGGGGCCTGCCTTGGGGATTCAGAGCCCTAGTGGGACAGGAGATTGGTACATACAGGGGAATGAGTCATATAAGTAAATATATGAAGAATGATGAGAGCTAAGTTTATCAATGTCAGGAAAGGGATTTGCAAATATGAAAAAGGAGAAAACTATAAAGAACCCTATGATGTTTGATTGGAATTAAAGGCATTTGTGTGGACTTATAGATTTTAATAACTATAGATAGATATACTAGTAAATATAGATGTAAATATGCATTTAAATACATATATTCCCCAGCTCTGTAAACTGAGATGGCCTGAGAACAGTGACACACCATTAACAATGAGCACATCTAGCTCTGAGATCTTGGCTTTTAAATACCATTCTCCACTAAAAGGAACCAAGGCTCCTTGGAAAAATGACTGATTCCAGGACTGGGGCAAAGAAAGTAAGAGCCCAGAACATCTTGTGACAGAAAGCAAAGAAGTACTCAACAAATGATGGGGCATGTCCCCCGACCAAAAGAAAGAAAGAAGGAAAGAAAGAGGGAGGGAAGGAAGGAAAGAAGGAGGGGGAAAGGGACAAAGGAAAAAAGGAAGAAAGAAAGGACACAGAAACCAGTGTAAATAAGCCCCCATTGTTCAAACAGGAGACAAACTAAGCATGAGAATAAATAATATTATTAACGAATTATAATAAAATAGGAAACCATGAGTCCTTAGTGATATAAATTTAAAAATTGAAGTTTGATGAAGAAGAGGGTATTTACATAGTCCCAAAATACCTCCATACAAAAATACTTCCTAATTACAAGTGAGAAAAGAGTAACTTTACAGTGGAGAAACCTGGGAGACACAACCTTAATAAAGTGATCAAAGTGAGCATCACTGTAATTACGACAAATCAAAATCATGAGCTACCCGATAGGATGCAATGAGAGGAACAAATCATCACTTTTCGATATTCCTGGCACAGATGCTTAACTAGAATCTAATATGAGAGCGTACCAAACACCAATTGAGAGACATTCTACAAAATTACTGGCTTATAAACTTCAAAACTGTCAAGGTCATGAAAGTCAAGGAAAAACTGAGGAACTGAGGACAAAGGAGACTAAAGTGACATGAGAACTAAATGCAACATGTGATTCTGAACTAGGTTTATTTTGCTGTAATATGCATTTTGTGGACATTTAGTGGAAGTAATTGAATGGGAATGAGGATTAGATGGTAGTAATGTATCAATGTTATTTTTGTGATTTTGATATGTTATTGATGTGATTTTGTTATGTTTGATATGATATGTGGCTGTGTATAAGAATGTTCTCATTTGTAGGAAATACACCCTAAAGTATTCAGGGGTGTTGGGGCAACATGTTGACAAGTGATTCTCAAATGCTTCAGGAAATAAAATTTCTTTGTACAGTACGTACAACTTTTCTGTAAGTTTGAGACTGTTTCAAAATTAATAAACTGTTTTTATGTTAAAAGAAGAGTCACTTGTGAGTTCCCTGTCTAGAGATGTATAGCCATTTTGATAACCTTGGTTTTTTAGCTTTCCAACTTTTATTTCTGTATAGATATTTTAACATATTGTTTTATTATTTATTATTTTAGTGACTCTGATTATTCCATTCTTAATATTTTATAGTTTTCCTTTTTCACTTAACAATAAGCATGATACTTTTCTCATTTAATGCTCTTATTACTAAATAATGTAAAATGCCTGCTAGTGTTTCATCATTTGGATTATAATAATTTATTTAATCAATCTCTTATTATAGAACATTTAGATTGCTTTCAATCTACCGCTGGTTGTTTCCTAATGGAAATTTATAGAAATAAAATTGCTGAGTCGAAGAATATGGATAATTTTAGGGGTTTTGATACATAATGAAAATTACCTTCCAGAAAAATTGAACCAAGTTACATTACCATTATCAAATCGTAGTGCCTATTTTTTCCACAAGCTCAATAATGATGGTTATTATAAGTCATTTTATCTTTTAGCAAGGAATCAAAACAAAATATCGTTTTAATATTCATTTTGATTTTAAATAGATTATACTTTATGTATATGTTATTAACCATTTGTATTCTTTTGAAAATGTTCCCTTTTCCTATTTTCTGTGACAATATCCTTTTCTATTGAATATATTTATATATTATCTTTATACAGAATGACGTTAACCTATTTTCCTCTCATTTATATTGTAGGTATCTTCTTTTCCATTTATATTGCCATTGTTTCTGTTTCTGTTATTCTTAGAAAACAAAAAACTTCTCAGTTATGATTGTCTTTTTCTGTGCATTGCCAAATGTATTTATTTTATTTAGAGTCAAGTTTAGGAAAGCATTTACCGCCTGAAGATCATCTATTTATATGTATCATGTTTTAAAAGTTACTTAGTCTGGAATTATTTAAGTATATGATGTGAAGTAGGGATATATATTTTCCCCCCCAAAAAACAGCAATTGTGAAGATCCATTGCTAGTCTCAGAAGACAACAAAACTACAATGAACTATGGTCACTATGGTCTGCTCCTGGCCTCTGAGGCTCTCTCTCAGCCCAGGATAATCCTTGTTTATAGGTTTGGTTTCTTGGAGCAAGGGGAGGAGGAGTTGTCAAGCTCCAGAAATAGAGCATGACTATACAATTTGGGGGCCCTGGCCGGATGCAGTGAGGCTTTTCCACATGATGGTCCTTGTAGTTTTTCTGTTTGTAGATACTATCTTGAAGAAATAAAAAGCTATGCTTTTTATATCACAGTGGAACAAGTAGAATTTGCAATGTTTACATTACAAAAGAAAATATCTATTCAATAAAATATCTGTAGTATTAAGAGGCAAAGGTATCTTGGTGTATTTGAAGTATGTTGAAAAATTAGTGATTTGTTTTCAATAACTTACATCCAAGTCAGATTTGGAGGAGTCTAATTTCTGAAACAACTTCAGACAACGATAATTATGATTAACCCATTTTGAATCTAGATGGCACCTTATTTTCTTTCTTAAATTTAGTTTTTATATTAGTCAAAACATGTTCATAGATTAAAGAGTCTAATACTAAAAATAACAAGCGTAGTATTCTTTTTGCCAAACATTTCTGTTTTTCTCCACTTTTGAGTGTATGGTAAGATTGTATGTTTTGGGTTCCCTGATGGATGGAGCCAAAAAGTTGTAGCAAAAATGGGGTGTGTCACTTCCAGGCTGGAGCATTTAACTACCAAAGTGAAACTCTCCAGAATTTTTTTTTTGCTCTGATACAGTGACTGGCAACACTCAAGTTGGTAGATGCTCCATCAGCCTGGGTCAATGAGAATACAGTAAACAGAGAATGTTGCTATCAGCAGTAGACATTTAATGTGAGCAAGAAATAAATGTTTGTGCTTAAAGTCACTGAGATTTTGAGATTTTTGTTCCTGCAGCATAACTTAGTCTATTCTGATTGATATAATGATAGTAATGTATTAATTATTTTAAAATTATTTTATATTGTTTATCATAACTATTTAATTATGTTTATATTCTTTCATTTTATTATTTTATATTATTTATTCATATCTATTAGCTTATTATTAGAATTATCATAATAGCAAACACATAGTTCTTATTATGTGCCAGGCACTATTCTAGTGCTTTATATATATATTAACTCATTTAATGTTCATAATTATTCACTGAGGTAGGTACCATTATTATCCCCATTTTATACATGACAAAACTGTGGAAGAAAGAGGTTAAGTAACTTGTTCAAGTAAGTGGCAGAACTGAATTTTGAACCCAGGCAATTGTTCCCAGAGTACAACCTGTTAACTGCTGAGGCAGTTCTGTAAAGCTTCATTAGTTTTCTATTGCTGTGGAATAGCAAAGTTACCAAAATTTAGTGGCTTACACATATTTACTGTCTCACAGTTTCTGTGGATCAGGTATCCATGCTTGACTTAGCTGCATTCTCTGCCTCAAGATCTCAGCAGGTTGCAATAAAGGCTGTTGGTATGGAGGCTTGACTGGGGAAGAATTCACTTCTAAGTTCTTTCAGGTTTGTTGGAAGAATTTCTTTGCAACTATATGAGGAATCTGGCTTTTTGCTGGCTGTATTTGGGTGGCTGCAGCCACCTGCAGTTCCTTGTCATGTCAACCCTTCCATAGGCAGTTCACAACATGGAACTTTCTTTAAGGCCAGCAGGAGAGTCTCTCTAGTGCATACTAGAAGGTGGCAGATGACTCCATCTTGCTAGCTCCTCTCTCTACAGGAAGTCTCTCTCTCTCCCTCTGAGACCTTTATATATGTATAATCTTCATTTTGCTAGTCTCTCTCTACATATGTATATGCATACGATAAAGTAACCATAGGAGTGACATCTTACTACCTTTACCATATTACCTAACCTACTGTCAGCCCATCACCTTTGCCATGTGATGTAATCCTATCTTGGGAGTGACATCCCATCATCTTTGCCTTATTCTATTAGTTAGAAGCAAGTCAACATTTCACCCACACTCAAAGGGAAGGGATTTTATAGGGTGTGAACCACTGGGGGCTGGTTAACTTGGGGTCTGTACTCTACAGGTGGCAAGAGAAAATGGAAGTGTAAGGACAAATAGAAAATATCCTTTACATTTTCCAAATAATACATGTACAGAATTCTATAAAAAGAGACAAGACATTCAAAGAATAAAAAGATCCCTTGGATATCAAAAGTGTGATTGAAGTGTTTTGCAATCATATTTTTAATTTTCAAGGGTCTTTTTTATTTGTTGAATGTCCCTTTTCCTTTTTATAGAATTCTCTGCATGTATTACTGATGCATTATCTCCTTTTATCTCAGAGAATTTTAATAATAGTTGTATTTTTCAATATTTCTCCTTCCTGCATAACTTTGCTTCTTCTAAGTTTCTTTTATCTATTTATTAATTTGGGTCTCAATATTCCATATTAGATGCCTGGCTCAATGGTCTAGTGATTGTTAACTATTGCTATATGTTTAAGAACGTGGAATTAAAAAGCTGAGTGGAAGCTCAACCTCCACCTTCTACCCTGTTCAAACAGCATTTTGGTAACTCAACTGAAACAAGCCAAAGCCTGAGGGTGTTTTTCACACAGGATGGCACAACCCCACCTCCACCCCCATCCCAAGTAGTTTTGCAAACCCTGTGGAACTATGAAAGGCATGTAACAAGATCTAAGAAAATAACTACTGGCCAAATATAATAGGAGAGAAAGCAAGATAGACAGATAGATAAATAGATAGATAGATAGTTGGGTAGATATACAGGCAGGCAGATAGATTAGGACATTATTACAAAAAATCCAGACAAGAGATCATGGTGGCTTGGACCAAGATGGTGGATGGTAGCAGTGGTGTGGGAAAAGATAATTAAATAAATTCTGGATATAATTTCAAAGTAGAGCCTACAAGTTTAGATGTGGGTATGAGAGAAACAATGGCATCAAGGATAATCCCAAGTTCTTTTGATGTGAAGAACTGAAAGTGTGGAATTGCCATTAGTTGAGTTAGGAAGGGTTGTAGACAAATAGGTTCAGGTAGGTGGGTGGAAGAGATAAGGAGCTTACTTTTAGACATGTTGTATTTGAGAGACTTATTAGACATTTAAGTCAAGAGGTCGAGTCAAATAAGAGATTAGATATATAAGTGTAGAGTTCTGAGAAATCTGGGCAAGGGATATAAATTTAAGAAGCATCAGAATGTGTGTGTGTGTGTGTGTGTGTGTGTGTGTGTGTGTGTGTGTGTGTGTATGTGTATTTGTACATAAATGAATGGGTGTATGTCATGGGACTGAGTGAGTTTGTCATGAATTCAAAAAAATGAGGGAAAAGAGAGGCACTAAATACCTAAATAAACAAATTGATAATTAAAACATCATTATGAAATCAAGGGATAAAATATCAAAGACAATGAACAGAATAGTCATTGCTGAAAATTAAATTGCTAACATAATGGAATTGTTTAAGATTATTTAAAAAATACAGATAAAAAAAAGATTGATGGAATTAGGAGGTGCCAATTAGTAAGTATGCAAAACAGAGACAATCCAACATATGGATAATCAATTTCCAGTAACGAACCTAAGTAGAATGACTTAGCAATATAGAAAGTATAAAAATGTTTGTTAAATAAACTGATATTTGAGTTGGATCAGTAAAGATTTTATACTTTGTTTGCTAGTTGGAGTAATGTACATAATTAGCACTCCTAAGGGAGAGTTGTCATTTGTTTAAAGCACTGCTTTTATGTCAGTGTTATACAGGGTCAGATTTGTTACAGGTAAATTTGATTGTTATAGTAAAATCTTGTGGGTTTTTTCTTTAGTTGTTTGAGAGTTCTCACCAGTTTAAAACCTACTTACTGATGTCCACGCCAGAAGTGAGGCTAATAGTGTCCTTGCATTTCTTTTTCTACCAGTTAAGTACTGTTCACCCAGATTCAGTTTTGTTTGTCTCCAAACCAATCATGACAGCTATTCAGTTGTAACAGTTAACTAAACTAATTGAATATTATATAAACATATGAAAGTGAAAGAGCATTATTTTTCTCTGAAAAGCAAGTTGGGGAGGTTTCTGGTTGGGGTGTAAAAAAGTCATAAGAAACCATTGGTCTCACCCCAGTTACAAAAACAAGCTAGCTACGATTTAAAAACCATTGTAGAGCTGAGAACACAAAGAAAATAAATCAATCATATTCTAGAAAAAAAGACATGACTTCATAGAAGAGAAAAGACACCTGGCTGTTCTCATGCCTTTTGGAACACTGGGAGAGGAAGAATTTACCAGAGATAGGATAAGGAGAAACCAACGGAACATTTAAAGAACTTTTAATGGCTGCCAAAGTTCAGGTATGACAGATTAGTATTTCAAGGAACCTCAGCCTCAGACAGACTGGCATCCACCCACCAACTCTTTTCAAAGGTCTTCACTGAGTGTTTGGGGATAGTATACCAAAGCCTGAAGGCAGAACAGGAGAACTGAGAAAGTGCAAGACAGGCAGCCACCTGAAAGCAGGGAATAGGGCAGGAGCATTGAAGAAACCCACTGAAGGCACTCCAGGATTTCAGTCACCCATGTTGAGGTGGGACAGGAGAGCTAAGAAAAAGCTCCCCAAGGCATTCTGGACCTTCACATAGTGTAAGCAGCTACCCTTTGAAGTTGGCAGCAGGGCAACAGTGAAGAGAGAGATATCAAGTTCATAAATCCTGGAGAGCAAAGAGAACTTCCAAGCAAATCCAGGATCTGTCATCCTTTCTGTAAGCAGAGGGAGATCTCCTGCAGTTCAGAAAGCTGGAGGCATTGCTGTAAAGCATAAAGAGATCCCAGGAATCTCATCAGTGCTCAGAGCCTAACTCCTACTTATGGAGAAAAAAAAACTCAATTGTATCCTCAAAACATTTAAAGCCAGTCATGAACTGAATTAAACTAATGCTGCAAAAAGACCATAGAAGCAGCCTGGCAGAAAAAGTGGTGTGTACTCTCTTCTGGAAGTAAATATTATTTATTTTATTTTCTCTTTTTTTAATTAAAAGTAATTAGAATGCAATAAAATACAAGATACACACAGAAGCAAGAAAATGTGCTCAACAGAGGAAGCAGTCAATAGAAACAGACCCAGAGATGACCCAGTTGTTGGACTTATCAGACCAGAACTTTAAATAACAGTGATACAAAATATTACTAAAGAATCTAATAGAAAAGATTAAAAACATGCATGAAGAGATGATAAATTTAAGCACAGACATGGAAACTATAAAATCGATTCAAACTGGGTTAGAGGAGCAAATCTGAGTACTAGGTGTGTGGTGCTTGGCACTTAGATCTGTACTTAGACAATCCCCTTGGAGACAGGGCTATAACTTAAAAAGGTGGGGGGAGGAGACAAAGGAGGAGGAGGAGGAGGAGAGGGGGAGGAATAGTGATGTTTGGTATAGGATTTTGTACCTAATAAAAGCAGCAGTGAAGGTCACTAAATGTGCTAACAATCCATGGGAACAGTAGAACAGCAAATATCTCAAGATCACTCATTTGGCTTATTCATAAATACATGATATCTTCTGAACTCTCAGGAACAGGTACTGAGAAATTTTCAGAGCTCTGAGGTCTTACAGAGCGTGTAGGGGCAACAAACAATGAAGACTGCATGACTACTTTTAATATTACTTCAGATATAAAATAAGCTGCTGAGGCCTGCTTGAACTTGGGTTTTGTTAAATTGTAACAAATCTAATTCCTTTTTTCTGGGACTTTCATGATGCAGGAAAGTGATTTATTTCCTTCTTGTGTGTAAAGTTGCTCAGCTGACATAATACATTCACAGAAGAGGTGAAAGAATATTCATCTTGTTTAGAATAAACCTTACTGATCTAAACAACAGGTGCTATTCTACTAACAGTTCCAGTTGTTCCTGGGAGAAATCAATATAGTCTTCCTCCCCTCCCCTCCTCTCCCCTCTTCTCCCCTCCTCTGCCATCCTCTCCTCTCTTCTTTTCCCCCCCTTCCCTCCCTTTCCCTTCCCTTCTCTTTCTCGAGAACAGCTTATTGTGTGGGACTATGTCTTTTCTATTTTTATTGTATAAAAGCTACTAGGAACCACTTTAGTTACCTGGCATTTATTAGACAATTTCTTGTTCTCAACTTGTTTTTATTTCTAGTGAATCTTAACTATATTTAATATACCTTTTTATATAAACTAATTACTTATTAGCACTGTATAATCAACTAGGTTGATTACAATCAACCTTCAATTCAGGTTTCAGTGTATTAATTTGAACAAATACACAACTCTGTCAAAAATACATTAACTGTATCCTTAAAACTCAGTAATAGTCTTAGCAGAGCCTCGATGGAAAGTCACTTTTTTTTTTTAACTTCTTTATTGGAGTATAATTTCTTTACAATGGTGTGTTAGTATCTGCATTATAACAAAGTGAATCAGCTCTACATATACATATATCCCAATATCTCTTCCCTCTTGCATTTCACTCCCTACCACCCTCCATGTCCCACCTCTCTAGGTGGTCACAAAGCACCGAGCTGATCTCCGTGTGCTATGCGGCTGCTTCCCACTAGCTATCGGTTTTGCATTTGGTAGTGTATATATGTACATGCCACTCTCTAACTTTGTCCCAGCTTCCCCTTCCCACTCCCTGTGTCCTCAAGTCCATTCTCTAGTAGTTCTGCATCTTTATACCTGTCCTGTGACTAGGTTCTTCACGACGATTTTTAATTTTTTTTAGATTTCATATATATGTGTTAGCATATGGTATTTGTTTTCCTCTTTCTGACTTACTTCACTCTGTATGACAGACTCTAGGTCCACCACCTCACTACAAATAACTCAATTTCGTTTTATTTATGGCTGAGTAATATTCCATTGTATATATGTGCCCATCTTCTTTATCCATTCATCTAGCAATGGACACTTAGGTTGCTTCCATGTCCTGGCTATTGTAAATAGAGCTGCAATGAACATTGTGATACATGACTCTCTGAATTATGGTTTTCTCAGGGTATATGCCCAGTAGTGGGACTGCTGGGTCGTATGGTAGTTCTATTTTTAGTTTTTTAAGGAGCCTCCATTTTGTTTCTCCATAGTGGCTGTATCAATTTACATTCCCACCAACAGTGCAAGAGGGTTCCCTTTTCTCCACACTCTCTCCAGCATTTATTGTTTGTAGATATTTTGATGATGGTCATTCTGACTGGTGTGAGGTGATACCTGATTGTAGTTTTGATTTGCGTTTCTCTAATGGTTAATGATGTTGAGCATTCTTTCATGTGTTTGTTGGCAATCTGTATATCTTCTTTGGGGAAATGTCTATTTAGGTCTTCTGCCCATTTTTGGATTGGGTTGTTTGTTTTTTTGATATTGAGCTGCATGAGCTGCTTGTAAATTTTGGAGATTAATCCTTTGTTGGTTGCTTCATTTGCAAATATTTTCTCCCATTCTGAGCGTTCTTTTCATCTTATTTATGGTTTCCTTTGCTGTGCAAAAGCTTTTAAGTTTCATTAGGTCCCATTTCTTTATTTTTATTTCCATTTCTCTAGGAGGTGGGTCAAAAAGGATCTGGCTGTGATTTATGTCATAGAGTGTTCTGCCTATGTTTTCCTTTAAGAGTTTTATAGTGTGTGGCCTTACATTTAGGTCTTTAATCCATTTTGAGTTTATCTTTGTGTATGGTGTTAGGGAGTGTTCTAATTTAATTCTTTTACATGTAGCTTTCCAGTTTTCCAGGCACCACTTATTGAAGAGGCTGTCTTTTCTCCATTATATATTCTTGCCTCCTTTATCAAAAATAAGGTGACAATATGTGCATGGGTTTATCTCTGGGCTTTCTATCTTGTCCCATTAATCTATATTTCTGGTTTTGTGCCAGTACCATACTGTCTTGAGTACTGTAACTCTGTAGTATAGTCTGAAGTCAGGGAGGCTGATTGCTCCAGCTCCATTTTTCTTTCTCAAGATTGCTTTGGCTATTCGGGGTCTTCTGTGTTTCCACACAAATTGTGAAATTTTTTGTTCTAGTTCTGAGAAAAATGCCAGTGGTAATTTGATAGGGATTGCATTGAATCTGTGAGTTGCATTGAATCTGTAGATTGCTTTGTGTAGTATAGTCATTTTCACAGTGTTGATTCCTCTAATCCAAGAACATGGTATATCTCTCCATCTGTTTGTATCATTTTTAATTTCTTTCATCAGTGTCAAATTTTTCTGCATACAGGTCTTTTGTCTCCTTAGGTAGGTTTTTTCCTAGGTATTTTATTCTTTTTGTTGCAGTGGTAAATGGGAGTGTTTCCTTAATTTCACTTTCAGACTTTTCATCATTAGTGTATAGGAATGCAAGAGATTTCTGTGCATTAATTTTGTATCCTGCTACTTTACCAAATGCATTGATTAGCTCTAGCAATTTTCTGGTAGCATCTTTAGGATTGTCTATGTATAGTATATTATGTCATTTGCAAACAGTGACAGCTTTACTTCTTCTTTTCCGATTTGGATTCCCTTTATCTCTTTTTCTTCTCTGATTGCTGTGGCTAAAACTTCCAAAACAGTGTTGAATAGTATTGATTAGAGTGGGCAACCCTGTCTTGTTCCTGATCTTAGTGGAAATGGTTTCAGTTTTTCACCATTGAGGACGATGTTGGCTGTGGGTTTGTCATATATGGCCTATATTATGTTGAGGTATATTCCCTCTATGCCTGCTTTCTGGAAGGTTTTTATCATAAATGGTGTTGAATTTTGTCAAAAGCTTTTTATGCATCTTTCGAGGTGATCATATGGTTTTTGTCTTTCAATTTGTTAATATGGTGTATCACATTGATTGATTTGCGTATATTGAAGAATCCTTGCGTTCCTGGGATAAACCCCACTTGATCATGGTGTATGATCCTTTTAATGAGCTGTTGGATTCTGGTTGCTAGTATTTTGTTGAGGAGTTTTGCATCTGTGTTCATCAGTGATATTGGCCTGTAGTTTTCTTTCTTTGTGACATCTTTGTCTGGTTTTGGTATCAGGGTGATGGTGGCCTCGTAGAATGAGTTTGGAAGTGTTCCTCCCTCTGCTATATTTTGGAAGATTTTGAGAAGGATGGGTGTTAGCTCTTCTCTAAATGTTTGATAGAACTTGCCTGTGAAGCCATCTCTCCTGGGCTTTTGTTTGTGGGAAGATTTTTAATCACAGTTTCAATTACAGGCTTTGTGATTGGTCTGTTCATATTTTCTATTTCTTCCTGATTCAGTCTAGGCAGTTTGTGCATTTCTAAGAATGTGTCCATTTCTTCCAGGTTGTCCATTTTATTGGCATATAGTTGCTTGTAGTAATCTCTCATGATCCTTTGTATTTCTGTACTGTCAGTTGTTACTTCTCCTTTTTCATTTCTAATTCTATTGATCTGAGTCTTCTCCCTTTTTTTCTTGATGAGTCTGGCTAATGGTTTATCAATTTTGTTTATCTTCTCAAAGAACCAGTTTTAGTTTTACTGATCTTTGCTATTGTTTTCCTCATTTCTTCTTCATTTATTTTGAATCTGGTCTTCATGATTTCTTTCCTTCTGCTAACTTTGGGTGTTTTTTTGTTGTTATTTCTCTATTTGCTTTAGGAATAAGGTTAGGTTGTTTTTGTGAGATATTTCTTGTTTCTTAAGATAAGATTGTATTGCTATATACTTCCATCTTAGAACTGCTTTTGCTGCATCCCATAGGTTCTGGGTTGTCGTGTTTTCATTGTCATTTGTTTTTAGGTATTTTTTGATTTCCTCTTTGATTTCTTCAGTGATCTCTTGGTTATTAAGTAGTGTATTGTTCAGACTTTATTTGTTTGTATTTTTAACAGATTTTCCCCTGTAATTGATATCTGGTCTCATAACATTGTGGTTGGAAAAGATATTTGATACGATTTCAATTTTCTTAAATTTGCCAAGGTTTGATTTGTGACCTAAGATATGATCTATCCTGGAGAATGTTCCATGAGTACTTGAGAAGAAAGTGTGTTGTGTTGTTTTTGTATTGAATGTCCTATAAGTATCAATTAAGTCCATCTTGTTTAATGTAGCATTTAAAGCTTGTGTTTTCTTATTTCATTTTGGATGATCTGTCCATTGGTGAAAGTGGGGTGTTATAGTCCCCTACTATGATTGCGTTATTGTTGATTTCCCCTTTTATGGCTGTTAGCATTTGCCTTATGTATTGAGGTGCTCCTTTGTTGGGTGCAGAATTATTTACAATTGTTATATCTTCTTCTTGGATTGATCCCTTGATCATTATGTAGTGTCTTTCTTTGTCTCTTGCAATAGTCTTTATTTTAGAGTCTGTTTTGTCTGATATGAGATTTGCTACTCCAGCTTTCTTCTGATTTCCATTTGCGTGGAATATATTATTTCATCCCCTCACTTTCAGTCTGTATGTGTCCCTAGGTCTGAAGTGGGTCTCTTATAGACAGCATATATACGGGTCTTATTTTTGTATCCATTCAGCCAGTCTATGTGTTTTGGTTGGAGCATTTAATCCATTTACATTTAAGTCAATTATCGATATGTATGTTCCTATTACCATTTTCTTAATTCTTTTGGGTTTGTTATTGTAGGTCTTTTCATTCTCTTGTGTTTCCTGCCTGGAGAAGTTCCTTTAGCATTTGTTGTAAAGCTGGTTTGGTGGTGCTGAATTCTCTCAGCTTTTGCTTGTCTGTAAAGGTTTTAATTTCTCCGTTGAATCTGAATGAGATCTTTGCTGGGTAGAGTAATCTCGGCTTTAGGTTTTTCACTTTTATCACTTTAAATATGTCCTGCCAGTCCCTTCTGGTTTGCAGAGTTTCTGCTGAAAGATCAGCTGTTAACCTTATGGGGATTCCCTTGTATGTTATTTGTTGTTTTTCCCTTGCTGCTTTTAATATTTTTTCTTTGTATTTAATTTTTGATAGTTTGATTAATATGTGTCTTGGCATGTTTTTCCTTGGATTTATCCTGTATGGAACTCTCTGTGCTTCCTGGACTTGATTGACTATTTCCTTTCCCACAGTAGGGAAGTGTTTAACTATAATTTCTTCAAATATTTTCTCAGTCCCTTTCTTTTCCTTTTCTTCTTCTGAGATCCCTATAATTCGAATGTTGGTGCATTTAATATTGTCCCAGAGGTCTCTGAGACTGTTCTCAATGCTTTTCATTCTTTTTTCTTTATTCTGCTCTGCAGTAGTTATTTCCACTATTTTATCTTCCAGGTCACTTATCCATTCTTCTGCCTCAGTTATTCTGCTCTTAATCCCTTCTAGAGAATTTTTAACTTCATTTATTGTGTTGTTCATCATTGTTCGTTTTCTCTTTAGTTCTTCTAGGTCCTTGTTAAACGTTTCTTGTATTTTCTCCAGTCTGTTTCCAAGATTTTGGATCATCTTTACTATCATTATTCTGAATTCTTTTTCAGATAGACTGCCTATTTCTTCTTCATTTGTTTAGTCTGTTGGGTTTTTACCTTGCTGCTTCATCTGCTGTATGTTTCTCTGTCTTCTCATTTTGCTTAACTTTATGTGTTTAGGGTCTCCTTTTCACAGGCTGCACGTTTGTAGTTCCCATTGTTTTTGGTGTCTGCCCCCAGTGGCTAAAGTTGGTTCAGTGTGTTGTGTAGGCTTCCTGGTGGAGGGGACTAGTGCCTGTGTTCTGGTGGATGAGGCTGGATCTTGTCTTTCTGGTGGGCAGGTCCACGTCCGGTGGTGTGTTTTTGGGTGTCTGTGACCTTATTATGATGTTAGGCAGCCTCTCTGCTAATGGGTGGGCTTGTGTTCCTGTCTTGCTAGTCGTTTGGCATAGTGTGTCCAGCACTGTAGCTTGCTGGTCGTTGAGTGGAGCTGGGTCTTGGTGTTGAGTTGGAGATCTCTTGGAGATTTTCGCTGTTTGTTATTACATGGAGATGGGAGGTCTCTGTTGGACCAATGTCCTGAAGTTGGCTCTCCCACCTCAGAGGCACAGGCCTGGCACCCGGCTGGAGCACCAAAACCCTGTCATCAACACAGCTGAGAATAAAAGGGAGAGAAAAAGAAAGAAAGAAAGAAAAAATAAAATAAAGTTATTAAAATTTTTTTAAAAAACTAATAAAAAAAAAGGAAAGAAAGAAGAGAGAAACCAAACCAAAAAACAAATCCACCAATGATAACAAGCGGTAAAAACTATACTAAAAAAAGCAAACAAAGAAAAAAACGGACAGACAGAACCCTAGGACAAGTGGTAAAAACAAAGCTATACAGACAAAATCACACACAGAAGCATACACATACACACAAAAAGAGAACAAGGAAAAAGATACATATATCTTTGCTCCCAAAGTCCATATCCTCAATTTGGGATGATTCATTGTCTATTCAGGTATTCCAGAGATGCAGGGTACATCAAGCTGATTGTGGAGCTTTAATCCGCTGCTCCTGAGGCTGCTCGGAGAGATTTCCCTTTCTCTTCTTTGCTCGCACAGTTCCTAGGGTTCAGCTTTGTATTTGGACCCTCCTCTGCGAGTAGGTTGCCTGAGGGCGTCTGCTCTTTGCTCAGACAGGACGGGGTTAAAGGAGCAGCTGATTCGGGGGCTCTGGCTCACTCAGGCCTGGGGGAGGGAGGGGTACGGATGTGGGGGGAGTCTGTGGCGGCAGAGGCCGGCATGACGTTGTACCAGCTTGAGGCGTGCCATGTGTTCTCCCAGGGAAGTTGTCCCTGGATCCTGGGACGCTGGCAGTGGCGGGCTGCACAGGCTCTCGGGAGGGGAGGTGTGGATAGTGACCTGTGCTCGCACACAGGCTTCTTGGTGGCAGCAGCAGCCTTAGCGTCTCATGCCCGTCTCTGGGGTCCGCGCTGATAGCCGCGGCTCGTGCCCGTCTCTGGATCTCCTTTAAGCAGCGCTCTTAATCCCCTCTCCTCATGCACCAGGAAACAAAGAGGGAAGAAAAATTTCTTGCCTCTTCGGCAGGTCCAGACTTTTCCCTGGACTCCCTCCCAGCTAGTTGTGGCACACTAGCCCCCTTCAGGGTGTGTTCACGCCGACAGTCCTCTCCCTGGGATCCGACTGAAGCCCGAGCCTCAGCTCCCAGCCCCCGCCCGTCCCGGCAGGGGAGCAGACAAGCCTCTCGGGCTGGTGAGTGCTGGTCGGCACAGATCCTCTGTGTGGGAATCTCTCCTCTTTGCCCTCTGCACCCCTGTTGCTACGCTCTCCTCCGTGGTTCCAAAGCTTCCCCCTCCGCCACCCACAGTCTTCGCCCATGAAGGGGCTTCCTAGTGTGTGGAAACCTTTCTTGCTTCACAGCTCCCTCCCAGAGGTACAGGTTCCGTCCCTATTCTTTTGTCTCTGTTTATTCTTTTTTCTTTTGCCCTACCCAGGTACGTGGGGAGTTTCTTGCCTTTTCGGAGGTCTGAGGTCTTCTGCCAGCGTTCAGTAGGTGTTCTATAGGAGGTGTTCCACATGTAGATGTATTTCTGATGTATCTATGGGGAGGAAGGTGATCCCCATGATGTACTCTTCCGCCATCTTGAAACTCCTGAAATTCACTTTTTAAAAAAGTAATCCATGTGACACATACTACTGTGTTGAGTATAAAAATAAAGATGATGATTTCTTGTGTGCAACAGAATTTGATAGAAACATTTAGGACACACAACATTGCCATTTTTAACACTATTTTTGCAACAACATTTGCATCTATAAGATAAAATGTAACAGTGGTAGTTACTGAATTCTTAGTTATATACAGAATTTTGGTTTAAAAAGCACTGTGGAGTTTACTGTAAAGTCAAGAGTACTTCTCAATATTTTGTGCAACTGTATGTGCTTTTTGTGTGTGTACTGGTGGCTAAATTCATAATGATACAAAGATGGGAAAGAAGTGAGAGGCATCCAGGGCAACCAAACTGTGTTATGGGTATATCATATTAATGATACACAGCAAATGCCAGAGGAAAATCTGGACTTGCAAAATAAACCTATTAACAGTTGATTAGTTAATTTCTGAAAGGTTCATTGTTGGGTACTCTTAAATTGTAGGCCCTGGAAAGTATTGAGATGTTTACCACTTTTACTGCTAAAAGCAAGGTACATGCACCTCTGCTAGTCTGAGCTGAGCTGTGTAGTATTATGAACAAGTTCTAGGTCCACCTCACAAGTAGGTTTCTTTCTTTCCTTTTTTTTTTTCTTTTTTCCTCCCACAAGGAGTTTCTAAACAGATGCATTGAATGCTAACAGTTTATCCACATCTCTACCAAATTTGCCTGAACAACTTGGCGTTCAACAGTGGTTGCAAAGCTGCCGCTGCTACTAATCACTTATGTTGATGTACCTGAGAAGAAGGCATTTTGAAAATAAGGTAATACAGTGGGCCTGGGAGGGCAAAGCTCAGTGTCTCCTGTCTAAGAATAATTTCTTGTATCTTGATTTTTCTTAAGCCATTTATTGTTACTCAGAGGTAGAAGCACAAAGAGTGGAGTTTGTGGCATGAGGTTCATCTGTATATGAACATTGTTCAAAACCACTTCTGACCTGGGCAAGGCTGAATTTTGAATTTTTGCTACCCTAGTTAAGAAAAGATTCAAATGACCCACATGAAGTTAACAATAGAGTTTAAAAAAAACAAAAAATACTTATTCTCCTAGTGAAAGCTTTTATATTATTTTAAAGGAAATGCATTAGCAAAACTATTTCTTCCTTTTCTTGCACTGACCCAAGTATAATTATTGATTTTATTGTTAACCTTTTACTTCTTTTTCTCTTTGATCTTTAAACAATTATATTGAGAGCTGATGGAATGTGCTCTATTAAGAGTTCAAAAGAAATTTGCTTAAAATTAAAAACTTTTATGCTTCAAAGACACTATCAGGGGTTTCCCTGGTGGTGCAGTGGTTAAGAATCGCCTGCTAATGCAGGGGACACGGGTTCAAGCCCTGGTCTGGGAAGATCCCACATGCCACGGAAGAGCTAGGCCTGTGCATCACAACTGCTGAGTCTGTGCTCTAGAGCCCGTGAGCCACAACTACTGAGGCCTAGTGCCACAAGTACTAAAGCCCACGTGCCTAGAGCCCGTGCTCTGCAACAAAAGAAGCCACCCAATGAGAAGCCCGTGCACCGCAACAAAGAGTAGCCCCCGCTCGCCTCAACTAGAGAAAAGCCCACGCAGCAATAAAGACCCAATGCAGCCAAAAATAAAAATAAATAAATATATATATTTTTAAATTTAAAAAAGAAAAGACACTATCAGGGAAGTGAAAAGTCAACCCACAGACTGGGAGAAAATATTTGTGTATCATATATCCAATAAGGGACTTGTATCCAGAATATATTAAGAAGTCATACAAGTCAATAACTAGAGAACAATTCAATTTTTAAAAATGGGTAAAGGATTTGAGACATTTCTCCAAAGAAATATACAAATAGCTGATATGCACACAAAAAGATTGTCATCATCATTATCATTGTCATTGGGGAAATACAAGTCAAAACTACAATGAGATCCATTTTTCACCCACTAGAACTGCTATAGTAAAAAAAGATGGTCAGTGGAAATGGAAAATAATGGAATTATTATGGAAAATGGAATGGAAAATAATGCAGCCATTTTGCAAAACAGTTTCTTAAATTAATCATAGATTTACCATATGACTCAGCAATTCTACTTCTACATATCTACCCACAAAATTTGAAAACATATATCCATACACAGACTTGTATACAAATGTTTGTAAGCAGCATCAATAAAAATATCTAAAAAGTCTGAACAAACAATCATCGGATGAGATGATAGACACAATATAGTGCATCTATGCAATAGAACACTATTCATCAAAAAAAAGGGACAACATGCTACAGCATGGGTGAACCTCCAAATCTCAGAAACATCTCAGTGAAAAAGCCTAACATAAAAGAACACATATTATTCCATTTAAATGAAATGTTCAAAAAAGGCAAACATATATAGAGAGAAAGTAGAAAACTGGTTGCATAGGGCTGGGAGTGGGAATGAGAGTGGTTGTAAATAGGTACATTTCTTTCAGCATTATGGAATTATTCTAAAATTAGATGGTAGTGACAGGTATACAACTATAAATACACTAAAATGCATTGAATTGAACATTGAAATGTGTGAATTTTATGGTTGATAAATTATATCTCAATAAAACTGGTGGAAAAAAAGTTTTCTTATGAGTTCTGACTCAGATCTTGAGGGAAACTACTACTTACCAGATGGTATTCTTAATTTTGGTGAGCCTCACTTTATTATACAGGTTTATTATGTTCCAGACTTAGTGTATTCAGAAAAATGCAAGTTTGCTATTTATTTAATGGAAGTTTTCTGAGCATTTTGATTTTGAGGAACAGGAGCAGAATTGGGATGTTCACATGCTCTTATATGTGCATTATTATTTGATTGTGGTTAACAGGATCTGGGAGGTTGCCCAAGATAATCAGCTAATCCAACTTTGAAACTCCAGTTTCTTCCAGGGGTTCTCTAATGAGTTCCAAGGAGTAAGATGTGCTGAACTTAACTCCTAACAAAAATAATCCTTTATTGTTGACAACAAGAATAGATTGTCTTAAATCCGAAGAGGTATTAAATAATTTTTAAATCTGACAACAGGACTCCAATTTTAAGAGCTGTTAATACCTTCTTCCTATAGACCTTAAATCTAGTGAAAAACTTATAAAATGCTCCCTCCGCAAAAGTAAAGAAAAAGGTCCTTGTTTCTGTATCATTTCCCAGAGAACAAAGACTGTGGTAGTACAAAAGCTACATGTGCCTTCAGATGCCTTAGTATCAGCTTTGTACCCCATACCTGTCTCCCCTCCCCCCACCGGTGGGATAATTAAAGAAATGGAAAATAGGTTCTAACAAATTTCAGGTCTCTGTCCAAACTTATTTATTAAGTGTAGAAATCCAAGTTCCAACATGATTGTTATTTTGAGTGAAAAGTTCTCTCTGAAAATGTAAAATAGGCACATTAAGAAGCCAAATGTACATTAGTTACCTGCTCCCATCCCCCACCCCCACCTCTTTTTTTTAAAGGATATATTCTGCATGATGGAGGCTAAAAGGTGGCAGCTGTGCCAAAGTAGTGGACCCTAAATCACTGATCAAAAATGAGAGAGAGGGGAGGCTCTGATTGCTCACAGTACAGGAGTGAATACGCGCTCTCAACCACAAATCAAGCAAGCTGAGAAAAAAAAAAAAAAAGGCCCAATCAAGGCAGTAATGGCCTCCACTTCACAATCAGACAAGTGCTTCTTACTTGAAAAATCCTACCATTTATAGCTGATTGCTAACCCTGGCCTCATTTCTAATCTAAAGGGCGAGTAATAATTTGGAAAAGGAATTATAACAACTTCCCAACAATTTAGCAAATTGTTATTATTTCAGGGGGAGGGGAGGAGGGTGGAAAGGAGTTGCTTTTGTAACATGTTTTTCTTGTGGGCTACCATTTATGTGACATCAAATCCCATTGTTGCCATGCTAGAATAGCAACTAATATATATTGGAAATATTTTTTTAATGGTGATATCTTATGCCATGTCACGTATTTCAATACAGTCCAAGTTATGGGTCTCCAAAGAAAAAGGCAGGAAGAGGAGCTGTCAATTCTTTTGTACACATTTACCTACATTATTCTCAGATAAGTCTGAGTGAATGTCCTTGAATATCTCTGTTTTGGAAAGGATTTTGACCTTTTGAAGAATTTGACTTCATAAAAAAATAATACCGTTAAATGCTCCATGGGGTTTTTCATTCAGTGTTGCAGTGTTGATGGATTTGGCTCAGGTAAGGTTTCTGCTAATAGAAATATAGTGATATATAGTCATCTTCTACACTTTTACTTTTGAATTTGTACATTAGAATGGATATATATGTGGCAATCATTTCATTAACGTTTTACATTCATAAACGTGAGATACCTTTTACATTGGTACTATTTTGGAGATTAATGTAATTATATTCTACTGAGCGAGACACACACACACGTGTATGTAACATTTTCTTCACAAAGCAGCTGAGCATACGTATTTCACGTAATGTAAGAAACAGATTTGGACCATGCTGCTTTCTGAGAAAGAAAATTAGATGGTAAGAGTACGGGACAGAGGAATATATATAATCACAATGGCAGAAAAGATAGTGGAGTTCACCCTATTCAGCCTCTTAATTATTATGCAAATGAGGAAACAAAGGCTGGAAAGAGGCACTAACTTCCTGAAGGTCACAGGCTAGTAAGTGACAGAGATTAAATGAAGACTTGGATATCCATAGTCCCACCACCACATCTTTTGCATTGTATCTTATTCTTTCAATACCATTCTTCGAAGTGGCTTTAAGTTATGTGTTTTTAGTAATATGCCATGTTAGCCTCATATAGTGCAGACACTGGTGAGTTTTGTAATAGGATATGCTTAACATCAACATGCAGCTTCAAGCCTATCATGTGAGCAATAATATTATTTCTACATAATTCGCCACTTTCCATTATCCTTGTAGTAAAATTTCGCTGTAGTTTAGAACACTTTTATCCTTACGTATAAGATGATTAAAATATCATCAGTTGAATATATACTTCTTTCTCTTTAATTTCCCAAATTAAGACCAGTTACCCAAAACAGAATAGACAATTAGTAGCAGAACCAAAACACAGTATTGTTCTTTCATTCCCTTTTCAGGTAGACAACCAGCAGAAGAATTCTGTGGGCAGACTACAGGCCTCTGCAGCTGTACAAAAGGCAATTGACATGTCTGGGAAATTAGGCCATAATTCCGATTCTAAGTTAAAAAAAGTGCAACTCCCTATCGTTTGAATGAATGTAAACGTAATGAGCATTTGAAAATTATTTATTCATTTTTAGTAGAAAAAATAACTTCCTTTTGGTATTTTCCATATGTCTAGCAAATACTAGGTATAGAAAATATACCTAATTTTTTGAATTTTTGAATCAAAGGAAATACTTTGATTTTAAATTGAAAATGTTAAACATAATATACTATGCTTTTTGAAGAACAACAGATTTTAAGCAGATCTAAAAAATTGGATTTAGAAAAACAAATATAACTATCTTTATTTATGTGTGTAACTGGAGTAAGGAGGCTAAATTTTTCGGATACCCAAAAATGATTTATAGCTTGCAATTACCCACTCCATTCAATGTAAACAGGATAATAATTCATATTACATAATCTGTAGCACATTCTAAAATACATAATGCTACTCTGGAAAAAATTTTTTTCTTATATCATCTCTCACATCCCTCACCATGGCCTTAAAATGAATTTTTTAAAAGAAATAAGGGACTGATATTATTAAGTCCCAGAGTGGGACAACAAAGTACTTTAGAAAGGAGCTTGAAATTTTAAAACTTTTAAGAGTAGGAAATCTGAGATATTGTAATGGGAGGTATTCATTTTGTTTTGGAAGGGCAAGAGCGAAAAAGACCAAGTAAACCTGAAAGCTGACAAAATATAAAGTAGTGACCACAGGCAAAAACATGAGATGAAGCATCATGCCCTCAGAAGTAGCCTAAGCATTTTGGTAGAATTAACAAAAATGAACTTTAGATAAGAAACTCAAAGCATACTTTTGTTTTACAGTTTTAAAATTAGACAAAGTAACAAAATTCATTCACAGTCCAACTAAGGGAAAAATTAGGGATCTGAGCCCAGGAAAACGTTTTTCAAGGACAGTACTTTTCTAGGAAATGTCATACTCCTAACCTTCTATTTTATTAAAACTAAATATCTTAGAATATTTCCACAAGCAAAAATGACCCCTAGTGTTAGGAAATAGATCCCTTAGGGTAAATCATAAGCACCAATATCATTTATAAATATAGTAATGTTAGCACACACATTTTGTCACTGTTTGTAATACAATAAGCAGCTTTAGCGTACACAAAGACATAAAGCATATGATAGGCAATCTCTTTTCTCTTGCCTATTAAATAAAAGAATATCTAATCCTCAGATCCACTCAAGCAATTTTACATTTTTGTCCTCAGAAAGGACTTTTTTCTTATTGCGAAACATATGCTTATAGCTATGAGTTATAGCAGATGTAACTACGAAGAGAAAAAAAGGCAGGATTTTTTAATAAAAATTCTGGTAGCATTGTCAAGGACAGTGTGTGGAACAATTTCAAGGCAGGCTTCTTGAGTAGTACGTTACCTCTGTATAAGAAATCCTAGCTTTTATGGACTAAATGGGGAATTATTCAAGCTGTTTTAGCTGTGTAAATCATTAGACACATTATAACGAAACTCTACAATTTGTAAGTATTTAAAAGCACTTGTATCATTAAACTTACACACAAGAATTTTGCAGTAGCCATTTAACAGTTAATTTTTATATCTTAAAGAGAAAATTTTGGAAGGAAAATATAACATTAAGGAATAGAGTTCCCACAAGGTAACAAAGAAGTGCAACACACGCATTGTAAAGGGATCTCTTTACCAAGAAAAACAGTACCGAAGGAAGGTTGCATTAAGATTCAATAATGAATAATTAAACACAATTATGACTTTTTTATGTGTGTGAAAAATAAATAAAACTAGTAAAGTCAAATGTGGTTTAAGAAGCAAAGAGGAAAGAAAACAAAAATTAACAAAAAAACCTTGCGCTTGTGATAAATGAGTAAACGCAAAATGAAACATTAAAATACAAAATATAGGCATATGTTTAAGCTTTTTAGAAGCTATTGATTGTAAATGATAGCTACTTATGTTAAAATAAGAGATTTTGTTTGCACTGCATAATTTATCAATGAATATTAGAAAAAATGTAAAACTAAGAGCTAATAAAATACAGATTTATGATATAGGTTAAAAAATCAAAATTACTTACCTAACATCAAGCACAATGTAATTAAATTCAGAATAAGTTAATATTACATACATTTTGCATGTTAAAAATACACAAAACCACTTTCAAATATATGTTTTGAATTTTGTTCTCAGTTTAATTTGAAAGATTTCCTGAAAGAGGAAAACACCATGTTTCTTCCTATGTGCTTATTGCTGCCAGAGTAATTATCTAAGAAGAATATGCCATGATGATAAACTTCATTACTCAATAACATCAGTAAACATTAAAATATTTGAAGAATATTGTACTGCATTATGGTTTAGTCTATTTAAATCTCACAATTATAGCAGCCTTTTCTTCTTGTATTTCTCTAAGGGATGAATTGCTAGGATTTGATAATCTGCTGTTAATGCAAGCTGATATTACAGTCATATGACCTAATTAAACATTGGGATTCATATTTAAAATATATAATTACCAGACTGTCATTTTAAAAAAATGTAATTACTAGTTTCTACTTTAATAGCAAAAATTGATGTTCGTGTCAACAGACTATGGAAAGTTTTCTGGAAAATATTTTTCTTCTCTGACTGTAAAGAAACAGTGAAAAAAATCTCACTGTTGAAACCCATTATTAATATTTTTTTCATGGAATAAATTCTCTTGTCTTTCATCATTGTGGAAATTTCTGCTTCCAGAAGTACATTATGTGTCATTTCTTATTGTCACTTTGAATCCATTCATCTTTCTTTATTCATTTTTCTTTATAGGAATATATTTTCATTTTCGGCATTTGAGAAATCCACGCACAACACTAACGTGAAAGGTAAGTGAAACAACAAACTTCCATTTTTTTAAAACAAAATAGACTCGAAGATTTGGGGCTTTGGGGAGGAATTTTTCATTTCTGAATTGCACAAAATCATTCATAATTACCTCTTAGTGATTTCAATATCACAAATCCCTTCTGATTAGCCGTCTTAAAAAAAGAGAGGAATCTGCTTCAGAATTGTTTGGCCCTGTTGGAAGCCCTGTCTTAGCGAATAGCAGATTATGTAATTAAATTGAATCGTGTATTTTCCATAGAAACAAGGCATGATACTGGAACTGATGCAAGCTATATGCTCATTTCTATATTTAGACTGCTCAGCGTCAACACTGCGGCAGTCCACTGACTGATGAACCAAGAGTTAAGGCATCCTACGTAGCTTTCCAATTTAAAAAAGTATGGAAAAACAGAAATAAGTAGTGACTGTAGAAATGGCTGATGAAAAGTAACTCTTTTAAGGAACTGTTCTTCATTCCTTGAGTGAAAGAATGTCCCCACAAATAGTATTTTCCCATTTAGAGGGTTGATTTGCTTAGAGTGCAGTATAGAGAAGTTTGGGGAAACAGTTAAGTTTAGGATCCAAAAAGGAGATCCAGGCAAGAAAGCAAAAACCTGAGTTCACGGAGGAAACATGCCAAGTCCTTCCAGAAGTTTGTAAGTGAAAATAAGAATGTAATATTGAAGAAAAATGCTCCTTCATTTTTCAAATGCAAAGTGTAACTTAGAGATTACAAGGACAAACCAGGTGTTATTGTGACTACATCTAACACACAACAGCAGTAAGAAGGAAATAAATCGCTGAAGATTTGTCAGCATTTGATGAACTTTATCTTTAAGGACACTCTTTCATACCAGGCTTCACATCCACACCAAACTACAATTGTAGTCCTAAGTACCCAGCTGTGCTGTATTTTGAAATCCTCAGCACTATACTCTAAATGAAAGTGTACCTTTTACATTTTACCTATACAATCAGGAAAATAATTCAGTGTCACAGAAGTCCCTCAAAATCCAGAGATCAGAAAACTCTGTCAGTGCCTGTACAAAATCTAGGATACGTTGTCATCAGGAATCAAGGAACATCAATCTTAGAATGATTGTTTTAAATCAACAGCAATGGATTATTTATAGACTTGGCGATTGAATGTAGATATTTAAATTTTGTAACTACTTGTCTAAGTATTGAACATTATATTTAACATAAAGAATAAACAGGACTGCATGAGGCATAGTAACATTAAAAACACTAAAGAAAAAGTTTGATATGGAAATCTATAATCCAGATAAATTTCACTATAATTACCCACCCTTTTTCTAGGACACCTGTAGGTGGAATACAGATATACTGTACAGAGAGAGACAGCAATTTCCTTCAGAGCCTATGCACATATAGATATATAGATTTATCTTTTGAATTTATAAAAATGCTTATTGTGAATTCTTTACACAGACACATGACTTATGTGTATGAAAAATATTTAAAGATATGAAGATGATCTTATAATTCTATGTAGAGTTTAGACTCAAGAAGACTAAAAATTTGAAGTATAGCTTGTTCCCAGTATTTCTTTCATTTTGTGCCTTAGACATAATGTAATTTTAATAGCATACTGGAACAACAAAGGTGAAAGCTTCTGGATATTTAGCTTCTGTTATTAAAATACCAAATGATGAAAATATCATTTGATGTTATGTGATCTTATTTTTTAGAAGAGTAAGTGGGAGAGTTAATTTTCTTAGTACTATTTTTTCTTAAAAATAAAAACACCAAAATATTCTGTATTGGTGTTGTAAAGAAAATAAAACAAAGCAAAACCCACACCATCTCAGTTTTAAATGATGCTCTAACTGCTCTGCTAGGTCCACTGTGTGTGGTGCTCTGCCACCTGGTGGCTACTTGTGAAAGATCTAGACAGTGTGGACATTCTGTTTCTCTTTTTTCCTTTACCCTCTCCTTTACAGAACTGATGAATTAAACTTCAGTTTGACAATATGCCTGTTGCTATGGGAAACACTGGCTAGTTCATGTGACTTACTAATTTTCTCTTGCCTCATTTCAAAGCATCAGTACAAATTAGCTGCAAGATTAACAGGAGGTTCGCATAAGTTATTGGCAGTTGTTAAGTGAAATGAAATTAGCTAGAATTTCTTCATCTCTGCATAGTGCTTTCCTCCAAAGAGTGAGGAACAGCTTATTTAAGTCTTACCATATTCTGCAAACTAGGTAGGGATAGATATTAAGTCATGAAAAGCTGAAGAACAAAGGAATTCATTAAATGAATATAATGAAACAGCATTTCCACATATTAATATGAACATTCCTGCTGCTACATCACAGAGGAATGAACTTAGTAGACAGTTTTATATGTCATTTCTGTCATCACATCTCATGGATGGTGTAAACTCCTGGATCCAACCTTTGAATGACGATCACTTAGTAACTGATTATTATGCACTGATGAATCATTCCATAATTATTTAAAAAAAAAGCCACTTGCTGTCATGTCACACCTAGAGTTCAGAATGTAGTTTCTAAATGCCAGGGAATCAGATCTCTTTGACTGAGAATGTGATACACACACACACACACACACACACACACACACACGGGAATATTATTCAGCCATAAAGAAGAAAGAAATTTTGCCATTTGTGACAATGTGGATGGACCTTGAGGACATTATACTAAGTGAAATAAGTCAGAGAAAGACAAATATTGTATGATCTCACTTATATGTGGAATCTAAAAACAAAAACAAAACCCCCCAAATCAAGCTCATAGATACAGAGAACAGATGGGTGGTTCCAGAGGTGGGAGATGGGGGAGGTGTGGAGGAAATGGGTGAAGGGGACCAGAAGATACAAACTCCCAGTTATAAAATAAATAAGTCATGGGGATGTAGTATACAGCATGGCGACTATGGTTAATAATACTGTAGTGCATATTTGAAAATTGCTAAGACAGAAAAATCTTAAAAGTTCTCATCACAAGAAAAAAAATTTTTGTAACTATGTATGGTGATGTACCATTGACTAGACTTATTGTGGTGATAATTCACAATGTATACAAATATAGAATTGTTATGTTGTACACTTGAAATTAATGTAATGTTATATGTCAATTATACCTCAATTAAAGGAAACAAACTATAAATTAAAATAATTGGAAAAATATTTTTTAGAAACCAACAATGTGCAAGGCATTGGAGATACAAAAATGATGGAAATATAGCTTTCTCCTTCAAGTAGTCAAAGTTCAATATGGTGGTGGTGGTGGATATGTATATGTGCAATTAATACATGTTAAACTGCCCTTTTTCATTGTTTTTAAGAAGGTGTGGTACATATATACAATGAAATATTACTTAGCCATAAAAAAGAATGAAATAATGCCATTTGCAGCAACATGGATGGACCTAGAGATTGTCATACTGAGTGAAGTAAGTCAGACAGAGAAAGACAAAATTCATATGATATCACTTATATGTGGAATCTAAAAAAAGGGTACAAATGAACTTATCTACAAAACAGAAATAGAGTTACAGATGTAGAAAACAAACTTATGGTTACCAGGGGTTAAGGGACAGACGGGGAGGGACAAACTGGGAGATTGGGACTGACATATATACACTACTGTATATAAAATAGATAACTAATAAGGACCTACTGTGAAGTAAACAGTTGTTTACTGGCAAGTAAACAATTTGGTTATTGGGAAAGATTTCACTTTTCCTCTTTCATGGTATATATTTGGAGGAAGGACTTTATTTTCAGTTATCCTTGGAATAGCTAAAGAAAGTAGGTCACTTCTGTGATATTCAGATGTGTGAACAGTTTGTGTTAATAAAATTGACAGAAATCTGGAAAAAGGTATATAGAAAGGGAAAGAAATTCCTAGAGCATTTAAATAATCTGCCGCTGATTTGAAAGTGAACCAAAGAGAATGTCCAGAAATAATAAAATAATAAAGTATAGTCTGTGAAATGTAAAACTCAGTGGGCCAGCTAGACAATAGATTAGATACAGCTGAAGAGGGAATGCATTTACTGAAAGATAACCTGAATAAATGACACAGATTGAAGCACATAAAGTAAAGAGATGGGGGCAGGGGTTGGGGGTGGATGAAAAGGTTAAGAGAGATAGAGAACAGATAAACTAGGTCCAATATATGACTAATAGCAATTTCAGAAGGAGAGAATAAAGATGAGGAGAGTTGTGAACTATAGACTCTAGTTAATAATACTGTATAAATATTGGCTCCTCAATTGTAACAAAAGCACCACACTAATTTAAGTGGGAAACTGTGCCAGGAAAGGGGGAAGTGGAGAGATGTATGAGAACTTTCTGTACTTTTTTCTCAATTTTTCTGTTAACCTAAAACTGCTCTAAAAAATAAAATCGATTTAAATAAATAAATAGTAACATATGCAATGGGTTAAAATTAAAGTTTAAATTGAACCATTTTAGAGGCAAAAAGAAAAAGGGCTGAGAAATAAATGACTAGCAAAAAACAAATGCATTAAAAATCCAGGACATTGAACATAAGCATTTATGGGTATTAAAATTCTTTTGCAGTAAAAGAAGTTTGCATGTTGAGAGCAGTATGGTAGAGTAGGAAAAGGAGAGGCTTGAGAGTCAAAGCTCATTTTTAAAGGCCAAAAGTCCTAACCAAAAAATATTCCTTATTATAAAACTTCTAAGGTAGGGCTAGATTTACTCCCCCATCACCAACAACCAAATTAAAGCCTGTTCAAGGACCACCCACAGAAGGGTGGCAGCAGCCATTTTTCAAGATTCTTCAACACTTAGCCCAGGAACATACACAACTCCTGTCAAAAATGGGGGAAGCCCTTGTTTTCAAAACATGGTGCTCATCACTGTTTTTGCTCTCATTTGAAATCAGGTGGCTCTGAAGGAGGCTTTATTTCTTTGGGGTTAAGTTTAGCCCTCGAGACCTTTGCCTTAGCTTCCAGAACATCAGTGATGAGTGCTCAGGCCTTGCAGGCTCTCAAACAGCCCCCCGTGGTCCCGCCACCTCAAGGGTGCTCCAAGTTCAGGCACATCACAGAACCTGCAGCACTCTGCCCCTTTCCTAGTGAGGGAGGAGGGTTAAACACCCTGGCAGCTATTCCTGTCTTCAGCTCTTGAAGCACCAAGCCTGCAATCCAGGACTGGTTTATGGGTATAATAACATGTGTGGTTGCACAGGTCCCCCTGCTTAGAAGAGCCCTGAACTTACCTTAATGCTCTGTTGTTACCATTTTGTAATTCTTTTTTTTTTTAATTTAATTTAATTTTTGGCTGCGTTGGGTCTTCGTTGCTGTGTGTGGGCTTTCTCTAGTTGTGGTGAGCGGGGGCTACTCTTCATTGCGGTGCACGGGGTTCTCATTGTGGTGGCGGCTTCTCTTGTTGTGGGCTCTTGTGTGAGCTTCAGTAGTTGTGGCACGTGGGCTCAGTAGTTGTGGCATGCGGGCTCTAGAGCACAGGCTCAGTAGTGTGGCACACGGGCTTAGTTGCTCTGTGGCATGTGGGATCTTCCCGGACCAGGGCTCAAACCTGTGTCCCCAGCATTGGCAGGTGGATTCTTAACCACTGTGCCACCAGGGAAGCCCCATTTTGTAATTCTTTTTCTTTTTTTATTTTTAATTTATTTTTTTGGCTGTGTTGGGTCTTCGTTGCTGCACGCAGGCTTTCTCTAGTTGTGACAAGCGGGGCTACTCTTCGCTGTGGTGCGTGGGCTTCTCACTGCGGTGGCTTCGCTTGTTGTGGAGCACGGGCTCTAGGTGTGCGGGCTTCAATAGTTGTGGCACGCGGGCTCTAGAGCGCAGGCTCAGTAGTTGTGGCGCACAGGCTTAGTTGCTCCGCGGCATGTGGGATCTTCCCGGTCCAGGGATCAAACCCATGTTCCCCTGCATTGGCAGGCTGACTCTTAACCACTGCACCACCAGGGAAGTCCCTGTAATTCTTAAACATTATTTTTTTAGCTGAAAACAATGGAGGTTTATTCTTTTCTTTTCTTTTTTAAACTGTGAGATGAGGTTTATTTAAGAAAGCATTAGATGTTTTTGTAAGTCCATTAACTTTTCTTTGGGATTTACATGAAAATTCTGTTTCAATGTGTGTATATGGATAAGGATTTTTTTTTTTCCAATGGAAGTATAGTTGATTGACAATATTGTGTTAGTTTCAGATGTTCAGCAAAGTGATTCATTTATACATATATATATATATTTAAGATTCTTTTCCATTATAGGTTAATACAAGAAATTGAATATAGTTCCTTGTGCTATACAGTAAATCCTTGTTTATCTTAAACATTTTTAACGAGGGGCCCCACGTTTCCATTTTGCAGTGTCCTCTGAAAATTATATAGCCTGTCCTGCTCTAATCTCTTATTTATTATATAGTACACTAACATCATAGTTTAACTCCCCCGAATTTCTAACCAAATGTTGCCAACCCTGGTGCCCACAGGAACCAAGCGTTGAAGTGTGAATGATTGCAGCAGGTGAGACAGGGAGCCAGTAGGGGGTGCTGCAGCTGTAGCGAGCAGGAAAACAAGCGTGTCCAAAAGGGGGAGCCAGTCCTCAGCTCTGCTAAGAGCTGGCTCAGTGTAGCCAGATCCTCCAATTTTTCAAGAAAAACTATGTACTTTAAAAAAAGTCATCATATTTTAAAATATTGTTTCAATTAGGAAAAATATCCTCTGTGTGGGCCAAACAAAACACATGTGCTTGGCTGTAACTCAGCCACTAGTTTATGATGTCTGGCCTAAGATTTCAAAAACAAAACCATGTTTTTTAATTTCCCTCTCTGTTTCTCAATAAACGACTCAATAAACTTTTCCCTCTCTTTTAGTACACAAAGGTAGTTAACAAAATTAAACAATGGAGAATCCGGGACTTAGCAATAGGTGCTTGCCTCCGTCCTGGGGGAAGGGAAGAAATTTCCTTTCATTATGGATGGATAGATGACAATAAAAACAAACGACAAGGCAACTCTCAATAGGTTATCTTGTATTTTATTACTAAATATCCCTGCCGCAGTTATTAATATTGTTGATCAGGCATGTGGATTGAATATATAAGTAAAATAACATGTTAAGGGACATGTTAAGGAGTGAGTGGGATTCAGTGTCTTCTTGGGCTCTTGGCAGCGCCTGGCCACTCTTCTCTAACCTAAAAGGTCCAGGGTGGTTCTGTTACATCAGGCAAAGGGATTAGGGAGCAGCCCCTCTCTTCCAGAGTCTCATGCAGATACTTTATAGAATTCTTTTTTATTGAAGTATAGTTGATTTACAATGTTGTGTTAATTTCTGCTGTTCAGCAGAGTGACTCAGTTATACACATATATACATCCTTTTTAATATTCTTTTCCAGTATGGTTTATCCCTGCGCTACACCGTAGGACCTTGTTGTTTATTTACAGTAGGACCTTGTTGTTTATTGAATCTTTGAAACATAGTTCCCTTGGGGGTCAGTTTGGATGAGTGAAAGAAAGTCAGTGGATTACAAGGCCTTTAGAGAGATTTTTAAACAACAGAATGTGTAGTCATTCCACCACAGGATGCTGTCCTCTACATGCACACGCTTTTCCTACAATTCTTATGTATTTAGGGCTTATGTTCTAAAATTGTTTTCCTTCTTTTTCCATCTACCTGCCTGGCAAGTATTTCCATATTCTACTCATTAAATTAGAAGAAATGTTCCAGATATTCTGAGATTAAGATTTTTTCCTCCCCAAATTCCCTCCTAGCAGTACTGTATATAAGAATGTGCACTGCACGACTTCAAAGAGTGGCATGCACATTGTCATCTGTGGGGAACGTCTCCTTCTCCTGGAGCTGTACAGAGTCCAACACATAGCTATGCATGTGGCCGTTCCTCCTGGCAGCTGCCTGAGACCTAACGATAAGGACAGTGACTTAACTAATTAAAATATTGGAAGCTCCTCCTATATTATAGGAGGAGCTATGACATGAATATAACATGAATACACAAAATCTGTGATATAGATACACTGCAACTATAATCGTTGCTTTTTCCTTTTTCGTTAAAAAATCTTTAATTCCTCTCCAGTGCCTTCAGGATTACGTCTGTTACCAGTGGCTTCTAAAAAGGCTGGGTTGATTTTATCAGAACCATTTGGATGAGTTGTTTAAAAAATAAAGATTCCCAGAGAGAAAGGAAAAAATAAAAAGAGATTCCAAGACTCTAGATTGAAGATTCTGGCTTGAGAGGCCTAGAGTAGGGCCTGGGATTCAGTGTTTTAGAAAGCAGCCTGGCATGCCCAGTCCCATTCCCACCAGGGAATTCTGCTGAACAGCCCTGTTTAGGAAACCTGGTCTACCTCAATGCTGGACCACAAGGCCCTTCACAGTTGTGCTTCAACCAGCTTGACTCATTTCATACCACATGTTGTATTTCAGCTTTAATGGAAGAGTCACCATCACTGAATACATCATGTTCTTTGGTGCCTCATATTACACATTCCTCTGTCTACAAGAGTTTTGCTTGGATTTTTCTGTCAAGTGAACTTGTTTCTTGGCCTTTAAAACCTAAATGACATGGTATCCCCTTGAATTGTGATGGTAGTACTCCGTTGCCTAGAATCAATTATTCCTGCCAAGTTCTTATAACAGTATGTATTGTAGAAGTGATCCTCAAATATTGTTGTTTCAATACTTCCCCCAAAAGAATTTTTAAAACTCTGTACTTAATATAAAAATTTATTTGCCTCATAAGTTTAAATCACTACCAATGATATAATTTGTAGCACATTAAAACATCAGCTCTTTATAATAAACATATGCCATCACTTTCTCAAATATAGACAAAATAATCTCAGTACTTTAGGTCAGGTTCTTGTAAAAGAAGACACCATTCTAGTGCAAGTGATTTATTAAGCAGGAGCTCCCAGAAGAAATGGGGAAGGGAGTGGGAAAAACATGATAGGATTAAGGTGACGTCCCAGCCTTAGCCTGATGCTGCTGGGAGCTTAAATGGCAATTGCACATCCAAGTTTATCCCATTTCTGGGCAACAGAACTGTTTTGAAACTCTGCACTTGTCATTATTGGCTGTGAGACAGTGAGTGTGTGTGTGGTGGGGGTGGGTAGAGGGCAGGAAACAGACTCCCAGGCTTCTTCTCCTCTATTTTAGAATGAAGATGCTCCAGCAGCCTAAAGCAAGAACAGCCAAGCATACAAACTGGGAGATGGGGCACAGCACTAAGTAGATTATATTATCTGGGCAATCGGGATGGGTTCCAGAGGTATCCTCAACAATACCCCATGATGTGATAATATTATTAATTTAAAAAGTATATTAGACTTCTGATTCTGGAAGATGGAGTAGATATACTTTTTCCTATTCCTTTCACTAAGTGCAACTAAAACCTCTGGACAGGGAATTCCCTGGCGGTCCGGTGCTTGGGACCTGGCACTTTCACTGCTGGGGCCTGGGTTCAGTCCCTGGTTGGGAAACTAAGATCCTGCAAGCCACGCAGCACAGCCAAAAATAAAAATAAAAACTCTGGACACTATGTGTAGAATAAACATAAGAAGACTCTGAGAGGTGACAAGGGAAAGGTAGACCAGCTAGGGATTTGGGGACCTAAAGAACAACATAATTGTGAGTTCCCTGGGTTTTCTTTTTACCTCACATATCCCAGACTGGGCATTGGAAAAGCCAGCAACCCGGAAATGTCAATGGGCTCAAACAAACAAACAAAAAGCCCCAACAAAAGTCTGCTTCTCTAGCCAAAGAACCAGGAAACAGTCAAACAAGAGAACACTTGAAAAGTAACAGCTCTACTGGAGAGGCCCAGCAGTTAGTTAGTCAGAGCATAGGAGACAGACCACGACAGGAGAGGCGGGAGTCATTGTCTCAGAGGTGAAGGCTACTGGGATGGATGAGTTAGCTGGGGTGCAGACAGGAATGCAAGATGAAGGCCAAAGACAGAAACTTGGGAATGCCTACAGCGTTATTACCCTTTAGTTTCCAATTAGAGAACGACTTGAGAGCTTTAAAAGAAAAAATACACGTGCTTATCCCTGGAGATTCTCAGGTCTTTTCTGCATTTTTTCAAGGTTCTAAAGATGATTCTAAGGTGCAATAAATGTTGAAAAATATTAAAGTGTTGGAGAGAAAAATAACTGATGATTCACTATAAACAGGGAAATGATTGGGAAGAAAGCATTCAGGATGCTGATGAAAGGGCAGATTCAGGGGTCTAAGAGTGTTAATGGGGCCAAATGTTGCAGGATGGCAAGAAGATGGAGGACTCAAAATGACTAAGGGAAATATTAGTATCTTACTTTAAAGGCCAAAGAGAGAGTTCAGAGCCATGATAGAAAAAAGGAGTAAACCTGGGCATATATCCAGACAAAACTATAATTCGAAAACATACATGCACCCCTATGTTCATAACAGCACTTATAGTAGCCAAGACATGGAAACAACCTAAATGTCCATTGACAGATGAATGGATAAAGAAGATGTGGTACATATTCACGATGGAATATTACTCAGCCATAAAAAGAATGAAATAATGCCATTTGCAGCAACATGGATGGACCTAGAGAGTATCATACTAAGTGAAGTCAGAAAGACAAATAACATATGATATCACTTATATGTGGAATCGAAAATATGACACAAATGAACTTTTCTATGGAACAGAAATAGACTCACAGACATAGAGAACAGACTTGTGGTTGTCAACAGGGAGAGGAGCAGAGGAGGGAAGGATTGGGAGTTTGGGATTAGCAGAGGCAAACTATTATATATAGAATGGATAAACAAGGTCCTACTGTAGGACCTATACTCTAATATTCCTAATGTTAAGGCTCTCTTGAAAGGGTATTATAGTTCTTCTGTTTTACAGAAGTAGAAACTGAAACTTAAGGATAAGCATTAAAAATCATAATTTTATTTTTGCAATGACTATGTGACTAAAAACAATGGTATTTAAGAGCAAATATTGATATTATACACAGCTATTTTTAAAAGCTAAGGGTTTCCCTAAAATATAGAGAAAAATTAAATCTTGTTTTTCTGAAAGGCTGATACACTCAACTAACTAAAATACTCCTATAAAGAGCAGCTTTATAATATCTATTAGAAACATTATTCTACCAAGACACTTCAGAACCAAATCTCAGTAATCTTCAGGGAAGATAGTAACACTGATTCCTGGATCATCATGATCATCAATTTCAAGTTCTTTATTATTTCCTTCAGTAATATATTTGCCACATGCTTTTTCTGGGTTTCTTTTTTTCTTGTGAGTACATGATGAGTTATTTTTCTCTTTGATTTTCTCTTTGGGATATGAGGTCATAGAAATAGTTTCTTTTTCCAAAGCATGTTGTAGGCAGTTGTAAAACCTGTAAAGAAATAAAGTATTATTGTTATATCTGTGTGTTCTGAAACAAAATGAAATACACCTAGAATTTATAAATTACATAAACCTGATGTCTCATATTAACCTCAAGATATAGAATAAATCACAGAAATAACGTGCTTCTTGCTTTTATGATTTTTTACTTAGGAAAAGAAATGTTTCAGTTCTTTAAGTACAGTCCTGAAAACTGGTTTGGAATCACCTCTTGATAACCTCTATCCTACCTTAATTTCTATTCCAGATATAGGAATCAAACAAAGATTAAAAAAAAAGAAAATATATATTCTTTCAAAAGAATCATAAATGTAATAGAGGCTCATTTTAGAGAATTTGCAAAATATGTGAAGTTATAAATACAGATCACCTTTATATAACTACCTAAAAATAATGACTCTCATATTTTTTCTTTCCAGTTTATTAGTGTATTCTGAATTAATACATCTGTACATGTATACATACACCTACTGTCTTTTATACAATTGTGATATTACATATAAAGTTTTACATTGTTTTTTCAGATTTAATATTTATTGAAAACACTTTCCATATCACTAAATGAACTACAAAATAATACTTTTTAATGGTAGTATAACATTATGCCACTTAGACTGGTCTTAATTTACTCTCAAATTTTCCCAATACAAACAACAATGTGATAAACATTTTGGAAATAATGTGATCTGAGTTTCTAGCTATTTAGGATAGATACCTAGAAATGTAACTGCGTGGTTAAAGGTTATAAATATTTAAGGCTCTTGATAAGTACTACCTGTTTTCCAGAATGCGTGTTCAAAAAATATGCTTCTAAGGGCAGAACTTGAGAGACCACTTCACTCATACAGTGAATATTACATCAAAAAACACGCTTTACTTATAGGTGATTACGGTCTCTCATTATTTACATTTTCATTGCTTTGTTTGAAAGTGAAATTGAACATTTTTTATTAGCTATTTTAATTTTTTAATGTAAATTATTCTTTTCCTTTACTCATTTTCCTGCTGGAGTTTTTGTTAGTTTTCAGCATACGTTGGAAAGCAGCAGGATGGCTTGGTATGCTGTGTGTGCTTCACACGAGTGGTCCCCTGGGAAAGCTGAGGTTGGCTAATTCCAACCTCACTGACTCTCGATTTCCTCATTTATAAAACTAGCTATTATCCTGTACCTAGCAGGGCTATCGGAGGGATATATATGTAAGTACCTAGCACAGTGCCTGGCACCGAGTAAGTTCTCAAAAACGACTATTTTTACGGAATATAAACTCCATAAGACCAAGGACTCCGTCTATCTTGTCTTCTGTTATATTCTTAGCATGGAGTACAGTACAGCCACACTTGGGTAAAAATATGCCAAATAAGTGAATAAATAACTACTGAACAAAAATAGTAAATATGGATGTATTATCTTAGGCCCCAAATAAAATGATCTAAAAGTTGAGAACTCCTTTGCCACTGTCGGGATCTCATCATGCTTTAATATCCTATTATAATGGGAGGCTATGACAGGAAATTTCTGACATCTGCAGAAGAGATTGCTATTTGGGCCAATTTTCTTCTTTCTTTAATTCAATGAACAGGCTAAGTTCTGCTTGCAAAAGCTCTAAAACTGCCCTTAAAAACCCAAGATAATCACCTCTTACCAAATACTCCACACAATGCTAATATATACCTAACATGATTACTAATATCCTATCCATATTTCAAGAACTTATATACTCATCACTGTACACCTTGATATCCAGCACCATGCCTGGCAGATAATAAGGGCTAATTGATATTTCTAAAATGAATAAATCAATCTCAAAGAGGGAGGTACAGTAAAAGGGAAAACAGTATTTTAAGAGTTATAGCAAAAGGCTTTGAAAAAATTAACTGATGTTTAATTTTTTAGACCCCATAACATGGTAACAACCTTTTCATTTAATGCATTCCTTATATCCTTACTTAACTGAAACCTGGTTTCCCACAAAGACACCACTGCCCTGCATTCCTCTTAAGTGAAGACTGCTTATTATTTCCATACCCTGCCTCAGAGTCGAGTGATAAGGTCAGAATTCACCTGCCTCACCAACAGTTTGCCAGACTAAACTCCTTCATGTGCCCCTCTGGTTATCTAACAATATTCTGTTCAGTCCTTTACATTCATGGAAACTTCTACACTTGGCTTTATCTTTGTCTCCAGGTCTTGCCATCTTTCTGGGTGACTTCAATGACTGGTTTTCTTCTCATCTTCCACAATGCCTATTTAGAATGGTTTTAAAAAATGACCCAGTAGCATAACTCATTTTATCTAAATCAAATCCAAGCATGCTACAAAAGGGTATGAATCACCCTTATCTGATAACAAGAGGTTATTCATGATGTGCAACTTTATCTTCTATCACTCTCTACCCAACCCTGCTCTTTAAACTTAGGTAACCAAGTCTTTTCTCTGGATTCTACTGCATTCCTAGAAAATTAAAGATAAGACTAAATTCCTCTTTTATGATCACAGAGAATTAACAGCTGTGTAAAATACCTTGTCAATTACATTAAAAAGTAATTAAAGAGGAACAGGTGCCTTACTTTAATCTTCTATCAAACAACCTAAGAATTCAAAGCTATATCCTTGGGGTACCAAAAAAACAACTGGTAAAGTGGAACAAAGACCTTTCCATGTTGAAAGCCAAGAATAAAACTTCAACTACTTTTTTGTTTTCCTTGGTTAAGGGAACTTTTAAAATGTCCTTTGGGAAACTATCTTACTCAGTAAGTCAGAAATTTGTTTTCCAATTACATGTTCTCTTCTCATGATATGACCCTTTATACAGCATTCTAAAGCCCAATTCTCAAAGTGTAATTTTCTCAGCTCTCAAAGGCAACAAAAAGAGTTTGGAGTATAAAAAGAAATGTATGCTCAGGTAACTGTTTTTTTCCCCCCTCAAAAGAAAATCAAATTGTCTTCAGTTTTTCTGCTTCCACTGTCAAGACTATCATGACATAGGGCAACCTGTATATACTTCTCTTCATGAGAGAACTTTTCAGAACAGTCCTGGGAAAATGAATTCTTGTTTCTCGGATCTGTTAGAGGACCATGTGCAATGAAAAGCTGGTATTTCGTTGACTTCCGAAATAGGAACATAAAATTAATGAAATCTAGGCACAATTTCATACCCTTTTAAGGCTTCCATTATTAACAAATAACAAAAGAAGGCTATTCTCATATATCATGTATTTGGATTTTTAACTGATTTTAAGCTCTAGAATTTTTTATTAAAAAACATGTATGTGGGCTTCCCTGGTGGCGCAGTGGTTGAGAGTCCACCTGCCGATGCAGGGGACATGGGTTCGTGCCCTGGTCCGGGAAGATCCCACGTGCCGCGGAGCGGCTGGCCCCCTGAGCCATGGCTGCTGAGCCTGCGCGTCCGGAGCCTGTGCTCCGCAACGGGAGAGGCCACAACAGTGAGAGGCCTGCGTACTGCAAAAAAATAAAAAAAATAAAAAAATAAATAAAAAACATGTATGTGACAGGGCCTGTGCCAGTGCTAGAAACAGATAAGAAATGTGGTCTGTGCCCTCAGGGAGCTCAGGGTTTAATGGGGGCTGCAGAGCCGTAAAGATACACTCAACGTGCCATGAAAGATCATGAAATATTCCTTGGAAAAAAAACCAATGCCTGGGCTGAATTGCAAGAGTGAGTGGAAGCTGGCTAGTAAAGGGAGAGGAATTATGAGAGGAAAAATTGAAGGGAGGGGACATCCAAGGAGGAACTATCAGAAAATATGTGTTTTCACTATTTACTTCTCTGATCTTCATTATCTACTTCTCTGATCTTAAGTATATAGGGAGTTATTTATTTACTAGCTTTAGTTCCATTTTAAAAAATAAGACTTGACTCCTTCTCTTCTCCCCCCATTTCTATCTGCTGCCACATTCGGGTTATGTTCTGCAGTATCTCTCCCATTCATTTTGTTACTCAGGGTCCTGTTAATTCTTGCCTGGACTGTGTAGCAAGAGCCTACTCCTGCTTGCCCCATGAGTAAGCCATTTTATATCTTCCAGAATAATCACCCTAAGGCTTTGAAGCCATAAAAGTAGTACTACTGCTAGAGTCTGTCAGCTAAATTGAGCAAATATTTATTGACTGCTATGCTCCTGTCAGACACTCAGAAAATAATAAGTAACTGTCTTTGCCTTTGGTGAACTCAATATAATGTGTTAACTTTTAAGTTCCTTTATTGTTTAGGATGAACTCAATAAACATTTATTGGGTTTCTACTGTGAGCCAGACACTCTATAAGGTTTTAGGATGAGAGATATTTGAAGTGTGTGTATGTATGGGTATGTGTTTGGTTGGTGGGAGGGGAAAGTCAGTCCTATACAGATGTGACCAAGTTGTACTGGGGAAAAAAAGACATATGTGCAATTAAACAACTGTAATTTAATATGGTTCACATTTCTGTTTTCACTGAGGCATAAACTGTAATAATGCTGGTAAATGATAATGAGAATTTGAACCAAGGAAATGGGTAAATGAGGTTGAGATTAAGATAAGAAAGATATTAAGGAAAGGCTGATGGGATATTTTGGTTAGATATATTCAATAGGTTATTAGACATATGGGCCCAGGACTCAGGAGAGATTTGGAAGATCTACCAGTATCTGGGGAAGTGGCTAAAGCAATGGGCCAGGAAAGGAATCCTGGAGAACGACAGCATTTAACCAACATATAGAATAACAAGAGAAATCCAGAAGGAAGCTAAGAAAAAGCACCACAAACAGGAAGGAAAGCAGCAAAGTGATGTAACAGAAATTCTTACCGACAGGTATATGAAATAATGCTCAATGTCACTAATCATCAGGGAAATGCAAATCAAAACCACAATGAGATATCACTTCACACCTGTCAGAACGGCAATTATCAGAAAAACAAAAGACAACAAGTGTTGGCAAGGATGTTGAGAAAAGGAAACCCTTGTATACTGTTGGTGGGAATGTAAAATGGTGCAGTTCCTGTGGAAAAGAGTATGGAGGTTCTTCAAAAAATTAAATATAAAATTACCACATCATCTAGCAATTCCACTTCTGGGTAAATATCAAAAATAACTGAAAGCAGACACTCAAACAGATATTTGTATACCCATGTTCACAGCATCATTATTCACAATAGCTAAAAGGTAGAAAAAACTCAAACATCCATTGATGAATAAATGGATAAACAATATATGTTAAATACAATGGAATATTATTCAGCCTTAAAAAGAAGTAAACTTCTGCAAAGGAGGCAAGACTATACAATGGAGAAAAGACAGTCTCTTCAATAAATGATGCTGCGAAAACTAGACAGCTACGTGTAAAAGAATGAAATTAGATCACTCCCTAACACTATACACAAAAATAAACTCAAAATGGATGAAAGACCTAAATGTAAGACCAGACACTATAAAACCCTTAGAGGAAAACGCAATCAGAACACTGACATAAATCGCAGCAATATCTTTTTCGATCTGTCTCCTAGAGTAATGGAAATAAAAACAAAAGTAAACAAATGGGACCTAACTAAACTCCAAAGCTTTTGCACAGCAAAGGAAACCATAAACAAGACGAAAAGACAATCCTCCAAATGGGAGAAAATATTTGCAAACAATGCGACCAACAAGGGATTAATCTCCAAAATTAACAAACAGCTCATGTGGCTCAATATCAATAAAACAACCCAACCAAAAACTGGGCAGAAGACCTAAACAGACATTTCTCTAAAGAAGATATACAGATAGCCAAGAGGCACATGAAAAGATGCTCAACATCACTAATTACTAGAGAAATGCAAATCAAAACTACAATGAGGTATCACCTCACACCAGTGAGAATGGCCATGATCAAAAAGTCTACAGACAATAAATGCTGGAGAGGGTGTGGAGAAAGGGAACCCTCCTACACTATTCATGGTAATGTAAAGTGGTGCAGCCACTGTGGACAACAGTAAGGAGGTTCCTTAAAAAACTAAAAATAGAGCTACCATATGATCTAGCAATCCCATTCCTGGGCATCTATCTGGAGAAAACCATGGTTGGAAAGGATATATGCACCCCAATGTTCATTGCAGCACTGTTTACAATAGCCAACACATGGAAGCAACCTAAATGGTCCATCGCAAATGAATGGATAAAGAAGATGTGGTACATGTATACAATGGAATATTACTCAGCTATTAAAAAGAATGAAATAATGCCATTTGTAGCAACATGGATGGACCTGGAGATTATTATACTAAGTGAAGTAAGTCAGACAGAGAAAGACAAATAACATATGATATCACTTCTGTGTGGAATCTAAAAAAATGATACAAGTGAACTTATTTACAAAACAGAAACAGATTCACAGACTTAGAAAACAAACTTATGGTTACCAAAGGGGAAAGGTGGGGGGAGGGATAAATTGGGAGTCTGGGATTGACATATACACACTACTATATTTAAAACAGATAACCAACAAGGACCTACTGTATAGCACAGGGAACTCTGCTCAATATTCTATAATAACCTAAATGGGAAAAGAATTTGAAAAAGAATAGATATATGTATATGCATAACTGAAACACTTTGCTATACACCTAAAACTAACACAACATTGTAAATCAACTATAGTCCAATATAAAATAAAAATTAAAAAAAAGAAAACAGCAAACCCGCAAAAAAAAAAAAAATAAGGTAAACTTCTGATCACACTACAACATGGATAAACCTCGACAGCATTATGCTAAGTGCAATAAGCCAAACACAGAAGGATAAATATTGTATGATTCCACTTGTATGAGGTACCTGGAATAGTCAAAATCATAAGAGACAGAAAACAGAAGAGTGGTTACCAGGGGCTGGGAGTTTGGGGAGTGGAGAATTATTGTTTAATGGGCATGGAGTTTCAATTTGGGATAATGAAAAGGGTCTGGAGATAAACAGCAGTGATAGTGGTGGTTGCACAGCAATGTGAGTGTATCTAATGCCAATGAACTGTATAACGGTTAAAACTATAAATTTTAGTTATGTATATTTCACCACAAAAAAACCAACCATTGGAAATATTCATTTACTTTTTCAGTCTAATTTGCTTTATTTTTATCAATATTATATGCCAATATATTTGGCCCTTTTACTCTATATTTAAAAAAAATTTTTTTTTAAGATGCCATGTTTTTTTAAATTGGAGTATAGTTGACTTACAATGTAGTGTTAGTTTCAGGTGTACAGCGAAGTGAATGAGTTATACATACACATATATCCACTTTTTTTAGACTCTTCTCTCATATAGGTCATTATGTAGTATTAAGTAGGGTTCCCTGTGCTATACAGTAGGTCCTTATTAGTTACCTATTTTATATATAGTAGTGTGTATATGTCAATCCTTACCTCCCAATTTATCCCTCCCACCACCCCCTTCTGCCCTGGTAACCATAAGATTGTTTTCTACATCTATAACTCTATTTCTGTTTATTCTACATTTTATTTAACATTTATTGTCTTATTACAGTTGGTGAGAAGAACATGGCTAATTCCATCCAACCCAAGTCAGTCCTGATCTCTTATTAACGGCTACAAAGATAGCCCTCCACTTGTAATGGGTAAATAGATCTCCAAACTTCATATTTTTTTACCTGGAAATCATTATGTATGAAATTTTCTTACTCTTCCCACTAAGAAGTGGGCTTAGGAATTGTTTTTTTAACAAAAGAGGCTTTTTTTTCTATTAAAATTATTTTACCTTTTGATTTTCGTATCTCAAGAATATTTCTTATTGCTGGAATGTTACACATTAGGATTTTAAATTTTAAAAATTCTCTTATTACAGTTGTTTGAATTATGAAACTTTGGTCCTGTGAGAAACCAATTTTAGTACTCAACGTCTGATTGCAGAACTCATCACCTCCAGTGTTTATTTTTTCTCTTTTCCACAGCAGAAGAGTAACTCTTTCTCTGCATTTGGTTGAATATACGGCTGTTCCCAAAGCAGCTCCCTAATTTGTTCACCCTTTCTGAATTCACATGTAATCTTCTAATCAGTATCTTAAGAAACTTTTTACCCTTCTTTAATTTTTCACTGATTTTATATGATGAGCATGACTCTCTTGATAGCAGCATGCACACCATAATCTCGAAACATATTTTTGAGTCAATGGATTTAAAGCATAATTTGATTTTATAGTTGGTGAACGTGACTCAATTAACTTCACCAGGTGTATAGTTAGTTGATCTTGGGCTATATTTATAATCTTATTGAAATTCAAGTAAGGAAACAGAGAAACTGATTTGCTACCTTGTACATTTTCGCAAACAGTCTCACTAGAATACTATCTAACAACCGTAGTCAACTTTTGGAATGCTACCAGTAAGTACCTACATACAGTTCAAACTCTGTAGTCTGGTGGAGTGGCTGGGTACCTTCAGTTGCTTACTTGAAATCATCACTATATTTAGAATGTTTGCTCAAAGAACCTTGTGGCCAGGTAACCTCTCAGCTTTTTTCAGCCAGGCTTCCGCTAAAAAATTCAGTCCTAATGCCTGAGGACATCCATTGTATGTCATGAATTACTTCTCTCCAATGTATCTAGACTAGTACAAGTTATATACCACTGTTGGGAGAACTGAGAAATAGCCACTCGAATAATTTTGTTAATTCTGTGGTTCAAATAAGGAGCCCTGGTTAAGAAAGCCTGGATGGGGCTACTGATGTGATTATAGGTTTATTCTCTGTATGAGTCGGTGAACAAGGAGAAAGGCTATCCTATCCTAAGAATCCATGACATAACACGGACAGGGCCTGTCATTATACATATGCCATCTAGTGTATACTAAAATTGTTCTCTATGATAAGTAGGTACAAGAAAAATGAAGCCAAGAGAGTTGAGTAAGTTGTGGGGGAAGCAGGATTCAAACTCAGTTCTGCCTCTGGAGCCCATTTCTACCCCTTTCCACCATGCCACACTGCTGCCATTGGCACTTCTGGCCTTAGCTGCTTCATAAAAAGTTCTAGGTATTAAAGAATTTTAAGCAGGCAAATTAAGCAATAGTATTCCTTTTCATTTCAGACAGGATTCTGATGGTGATACGGAGAATGGCTTAGCAGAGAGACATACTGGAAGCATTCTACTATGAGACCAGCTAATAAGGTTACTGCAATGGTCCTGAATAGAGAACACGGCAAGAAGGGTGGGGAGAGAAGAATGACTCAGGAGTTATTTAGGTAGTGATTGGCTAGTTGTGAGGTGACCAAAGGGGTGGGGGAAAAAGCAAAAAGAAAATAATAAATGACAACAAGATGACCATCAGTCCTTAAATAACTCAGAAATTTACATCTTACTGATGGTAGGTCAGTGGCATTTATCTTCATATATAAAAGGCAGCATAATAGTCACTTCTTTACATCAAAGATTCTATTCTTAGGAAAAAGTTGAAAAAGAAAGTCATGTAAAATTAATCTACCAGGAGGTGAAGTTTAAGAACAAGAGAAATATAAAGATGTGACTTGATAGCCATAATCCTTCTGACTGGTACAGTTATGCCAATTCAAATCTAATGCATGACAGGAGCGGAGTTCTGAGCTAGCCAGAGGTATAAAATATTTATCAGACTAAAATTAACCAGGCTGTTCTCCTCAAAAGGAGATTCTAGGTAGTCTTCAGTAGGTCACACCCAGGAGGTAGAGTGTACCTCCTCCCTGGCTGCCTTCAACTGGATCAGTTATGGTCCCTGGGGCTGCTGGGCTCTCTTACCTGAGTGACTGTTTCTCCTTTATGCCTGTTGCTGGCAGTCACGTGTCCCACTATCCCCCATGGAGCTTCCTCCCGTTTATGCTCCGTTTAGTACCCATCGCAGTCTGGCCTACTCTAATCAGTTACTTGCATCATCTTAATTATTCGTGATAAGGCTACAAATATAAAAGCAGTCGGGAGTATAAACTGAAGATGGTGTATATTAATAGTTTCAAAGAAGACCTAGGCATGTAAGACTATACCTTTCAATTCTCTTCTTGTTTTCCTCCATTTTTTGATTTGCTATCTTTATCAGGAAGTTGATATATTCCTCTGTCACCATCAGTTTTCCTTTATGGGTTAATGGAACTTCTAAGCCATGTGTGCTCCGGACAGCCTGCAAGGAGCAATTTAGATATGATGACTTATGTACTAGAGACACTGAAGATAACTAAAGAAAAGTCCCAGTCAGGGCTGTGTTTATATATAGTTTAGCTCCATTACAACATTTAAGTTTGTGCTTTGATATAATTTAGTCAAATACAGTTGAATCAAAGGAGAGTCAAATAGATTTTCCCATCGTATAAAATCATTTGTAAAGCAAGTCATTCTATACATTGTCTTTCAGAGAAGCACATATTATCAAAGAATCCAATGAACTTAACAGTATCACTGTCACTAAAGCTAAGGGAGCTTTAATACGCTATTTAAAGAAAAGAAATAAATGAAACCTCAACAGAAGCTTCAAGGGAAAATCAAAATGGACTGGATGCTAAAGGGCCTCTTAGCACTGCTTGAGCAGGGTTGTTACAAGATAAACCATGCCTTTTCTATCTCACAAAGTGGCTGCTTTCTCAATGCTTTAGGGCTGCCGATGAAACAGTCAACATATTCCAAGTAAATCCAAACACTGGATATAGGTTAAGAAACAACAAAAACTATTATGAGGCATAAAAATTCATTCAACAAGCCTTTACTAAGCATCTGCAGTGTTCTAAGCCCCATGTAAGGTATGAAGGTACAGGATGAATATAACATGGTCCCTGCCCTTAAAAGAGCTAACACTTCTGAACAGGAAACAAACAAGTGAACAGAGAATCACAATACATCATGGTGCTATGACAGAAGAAACACATACGTGTACATGTGCATGCATGCACGTACATGTGCACACAAAATGCTAAGGAAATGTAGAAGAGGAGCAACTAACTGAGACAGGTCGTGGTTTTATGGGAAATGTGGCATCTGAATTGGAATTTTAAAGGGTAAGTGTAATTTCACCAGATGTAAAAATGGGAGAAGGGGAGCATTCCAGCCAGAGGATTAACTTTTCTATAGTCATGGGAACATGAAAAGCATAATACATTTGGGAAATAACCAATAGTATTCTGTCTGGCTGGGGTGGAAGTATGCTGGCAGAACATGAGCATAAATAAGGCCTGAGAAAACACCAGGAGACCTTGACTTCTTTAAAAGGGGGATTCTGACAGTATTGGCTAGAGGGACTGAAGGAGAAGATGGGTAGGAGGAAGACCAGTCAGGAGACCCCTATAAAGATAGAGGTGTGGGACGATGACGGCTCAAGCAGGCACAGTGGCAGAGGGCTTAGAGAGGTGGAGTCAGGAGTGAGAAATCAGAGGTAGATGGGACAGGACTTGTCGCTAATTGAATATGGAAGATAAAGGAGAGAAGGTGAAAGAGTGGCTCTGTTCTTGCCTGGGCCACCACATGCAGTGGGGACTGAGATGGGGATGCAAATCAGTACTACGAGCTTTCATTTTCTGTTTAGTCATGCTTTACAGATGTCTTCTTCTTAAGCCACCTCATTTTGGAAAACAGGCTATCTGTTAAAAATAGAAAAAAGTAAAGTCTAGGGAGCTAGAATGGAAGCCGATCTGAAGTAGTTCAAAAGCAAACAATGTACACCATGCCAAACAGTAAACACAAACAGTAGCTACCACGTGTGATCAGAGAGAATAGGGCAAAATCACTAGGGGTTGGCTTGGCCAGGAAAGGACTCAGAGAGGCTGTGGGACTTAGAAGGAGCCTTAAAGATCTTCTAGTCCAGGGGTCGGCAAACCTTTTCTGTGAAAGGATAGATAATAAATATTTTCAACTTTGCAGGCCATATAATATCTGTCACAACTACTCAATTTTGCCATCGTAGCACAAAAGCAACCTGAGACAGTAATTAATCAAATGGGTGTACTAGAACTGCCAACCCGAGGGCTGAATGTGGCCCTAGGGCAGTAGTTCGATAGATCCCTGATATAGCTGAGACAATTCAGTCCCTGATGGATCCAGGCAGAAGACTTTAGACCCCCTGTCTGTGATTCTTTCCACTACATCATGGTGCTGATTAAACTGGGCCTTGACTATTTAGGATGAGGAGGACGGAGAGAATCAAGTTAAAAGTAAATGGAGGGGAATATTGTAAAATAAGACCTCAAATGTAAATCTAACAACTCTGGACTTCGCCCTGTACAGAAAAGTCAGTCACTGAAGGTTTCTGGGCAAGGGAATGACAAGAAGATTTGAGTAGAAGGTTATTCAATAATCTGGATTACTTCATGATCAAAAAATTGCTTTTTGCCAAAAGGTGTCGTACCAACATAGTCTTTCCTCTCTTTCCCACTGTTATGCCGGAGTTCCTGAAACCAGAATCTATTGCCACTGAATGCTGTAAGAAAATAAATTTGTTAAATTTGGAACATCTGGCTAATCAAATAAACACTTTAGCCCTACAAACTGCAGAAACATTTATAACCCCAAATCTATAATTATATAAAACACTAGTTGATTAAACTAGCATTGCATTAATTTTGGTAGAAAATTTAAAAGTTTAAAATTAAATCTACTCACATACCTATAAATTCAAGTATAATCATAAAATTTTACCAGAATCTGTGCATCCTGCAACTGTCGACACTGCACATGAAGAACAAGTGGTTCAAATTTCAAAATGGCATCGCCATTCGCTTTCTTTAGGGCTACAATCTAAATAAACGGAAAATGTTAGGATCAGACACAAGTACATGATCCTGTTCTTTGGTGACCCTTTATCCTATGTAACTTCAATTCTCCCAAGGAACTTTCACACTCATTCTGCATCCTTCCACAGTAACTTTTCACTCTGTTTTCTTGGTCCTCTTTCTCCAAAACTTATTGATCTGCTTATTCTTTTAAGAGACCTGATTTCTAATTCTCTCATAAACCTTCTGTGTCATTCTTTCCAACCATACCTCAAAAAAGTCAACTACTACTCTATTTAATTCCATAGCAAATTTTTCATTAAGGAATATGGTACATAAAGACTAGAAGATCTAGAAGGTAGTAGAAGGTCTGTCTAAATGTTTTGCTGTTAGATTGAGGTTTGAGACACATATACTATCATGTCTCAGCTAGAAGCTATATAAGGCAGTTGTTACTTCTGTCTGCCTAGTCTCCCTGCACCATCCTCCCTCCTTCACATCATTTGATTCTGGTGGCACTGTCAAGCGTGACCCTGTCACTCATCACTGCCACTATCATAATATCAGAGACGCCAAGTGCCTAGGTGTGATCAAGGATAGCATTCCATTCTGCTGGCAAAAATAGCTGATCTCAGTGGGGAGAACACCTAACCAGGAAGGATGACTCAGTGTCCTTTGGAAATGACACATGGATCTTAAAAAGTAAATCTTTTTCTGCTGGGGTTGCTGGCAGCTATCTTTCCTGCCACAGTGATTATCTGCCACAGAAGAGAAGGGCAAACATACAGAGAGAACCAGTACCCAAAGGAGATGGAGACTGAGTGAGCTTTGAAGACAACATTTAAGCACCTGAGCCAGTAATGTAAAATGCCTGACTAATGCAAACTTATATGAACTCATCTAAACATTTTAATTTAGGAAACTAAATAATCCAGGGCAGATAATAACCTCCCACAACTAAAAAAAAAGCCATTGTAATGAATTCTCTTTAGGCTTTATAATCTACAGTCATTATGATTCTATACATAAACCACCTTGAATTTTCTATTCTTTTCATATGTATTTAAAGTGACTGTGAATTAAAGTTTATTTCTAAATTTATATATAAAAACTTACCACATCATCTTTCACACAGGGTTTGTGTGTGACTAGTAGCCAGCAACAGTTTTGTTTCTGAACCTCAGAACCATTTATACCCTAAAGTGAAAAAATAACATAATTTAATTTATCATATAATATTTACAAAATAATAAGTGCAAAGTATAGCATATTTTAGGCTTTCTTAAATTAATAATCCCACGTGATTTTAAGTATTACTGAGAACAATTCAACAGGCTTTTGGGTAAAGTTAACATAAATGTTAACAAAAATGAAACCAAATTATTTGAGATAGAAAGTAATTTGTTTATTAAGGTAAAAGAACTTAATAACTATTTTCTGAAATACGGTCATGATTTTGTCAGGAGCAAAGGGATTATGACAAGGGGCTGTACACGAATAGCCCCTAAATTGTACTCTAGCTGTTTTATATGATTAGCACAATATTAAAAAAAAATTTTTTTTGAATTCCTTTTGTAAGAAAGCACTGTTCCAGTCCCACACAGGACCTACCACTTTTTACTGACACCTGATCTGTTCATACCTTCCTATGTCCCTAGTCGCTATAGGCATAAATTTGTGACCTCTGGATTAGACCTTATGTGTAGTCCCAAAGGGCAGAGCTAGGATTGAAAGATCAAAATTAAGAGAGGGCAAATATTTTAACATAACTTTTTGCTTATTAACTGGAAAAATGTTTATTTGCTAAGTTCTATGAGGTACTTTAGATATAAACAGATCCTACCCTCAAGGACACTGGAAAGAGGATGCAGGAAACACATGCACTTTTAAATCACTATACTTCTACAAGGTAACTTCTTTTTTTTTTCCTTAAAGTTATGCATTTTCTCTTTCTTTTTTTTACAACGTAACTTTTATACAGTGGGTACACAGGGGACTTTGCTGTCTGGCTTTGGAAAGGAGAAGAGCTGTGCTTGTCCTAAATAACTGATTTGTTTTCACTGAATGACCTCAGTGACTTATGTTTCTGATCTTATGCTGGCTGCTCTAAATCTTACAGCCAAATGTGTGGCCCACCTCTAGCAAATTTACAGTCTAGTGGTATATTTTGAGAACTAATGCTATCTCTGCTTTATCTTATCTATACTCCCTTTATGCAGATTTTCTCACTTTTTATTTTTCTTTTTGTATTGCCTGTTTGTAAGTTGATCCAAATTCTTCCAGAAATAAGGCAAAGTGAAAATAAACACAAGGTATAAGATAATACATAAAATGAAAAGAGGTTCAGAAAAAGTCCTAAGGCAGTTCAGAAGAAATAGTCATGGCTTCCAAATGGATATGTGTGTTTGTATTCAGGTAGAAAAGGGGAGTCTGGGGAGGTACGTCTCAGATATGCAGAAATGGGGGAAGACATTTTAGGAAAAATAAACATGAGCAAAGGCAAAGGCAGATAAATATAAGAGGGAAAAGAGAATAGTTGTTTCAGTAAACAGATTAAGATGAAGAGAAACAGTGGAAAGTAGAGCTGAAAGGTCTACTAGAGTATTTCAGCATAGATGAGTGACATGCACAGAGTTGTGCTTCAGAAAGGGGAATCTGTTAACAGTGTGTAACATGGTTTGGGGTAGAAAGACTGGTAGAGTTCAGTGAACAGGTAGAGTTCAGTGACCTGTTAGGAAACCACTGCAGAAATCCAGGTAAGACAGGGCAGGAGAAATGGAGGAAGAGAGAGAGATCAAGACAAGCAAGAGTGCCAGTGCTCAGGGGGCAATGGAAGCAATATAAGAATGAGCAGGCCCTGCTAACCTGGGAGACCGGCAAATGGTCTGTCAGTGAGGAGCTAAAGAATGAATTTATGAGTGTGCTGTCTTCCATGCTCTGAATTCAGTCCTAATGTTAAAATGAACACACAGCTAACTTTTACAGTGCACTTAATATGCCAGGCACGGTGCTAAAGGTTTCAAATAAATTATCCCATTTCCTCTACATAGAATCCCTATGAAGTGGATACTCTTTATTATCCTTAGTTCATGGGACAAGAAGGGGCTAAGTTTAGATAACTTCCCTAAAGTCACATAGCCAATAATACCCAAAACTGATTTAGAATCTAAGCAGTATCACTCCAAAGCCTGAGGGACTGACCACTATTACAGACTACATACTAATGTACTTTCTCAGGTAATGTAAAAATTACCAGAGTTGTAATAACGGAGTGAGCCACTAGGAGGCAGTGAACTTCTTAACCATAGCGATCTTCAATCAAGTGGTTAACAACGATTTGGTAGAGCGGTTAACGAGAAGACAGCCGCCTCGCCAGGCTGGGAAGTCCTTAAAATTCCTTAGTATTAAAAAAATAAAATTCTCTAACCCTTGCAACTCAAGATCATTCCCAGGCCAGTAGTTTCAGCATCACTTGGGGGCTTGTTAGAAATACAGATCAGACCCTACTCTAGACCTACAGAATCAGAATCTGTATTTTAAAATATCTCCAAGTGATTGACATACACATTAAAATTTTAGAAGCATTGGTTTAAGTCACCCTCTCAGTTTCCTTGATAAAGAAACCGAGACCACCGGTCAGAAGAACAAACACAGACAGGGTGTTACATTGGGTGAGCACAAGGCTCCTGGTGTTGCACACTACAGGGCAGGCGCTGGAAGGACACAAAGGGTCCTACTCACCCGGTCTAGGAGGATGATGCGGCCAGCGCAGGAACTGGTGGTGAAAAACTGTTCTCGCCCATTTAGGAGCTGCACAAGCTCTACCACATCCTCGTCCACACTGCCTTTCCGGCTGGGGTCCGCTTTGCTCAGACACTGCGCCTTCCATCTTCTGAACTCTGCGCTACGATCCATGTGACGAGCGAGTCAGGGTCTGTACTTTCACATTAACCCCGCCTTTCCCTGGGGGCAGCCATATTGAAGCCAGTGGTGGCCGGAAAGGCCCAAACTCCTTCCTCGGGCCCGCCCCTGGGGGCGGGGCTAGGCGGAGCCTGAAAGCGCCGCGGATGACGCGGCCCGTGCCTTTTTTCCGTGGAACCTGAGGGATCCCTCACAGATTTTGATTTCCCACTCTAGAACCGGGTAAGTGGTTTAAAAAGCCCCCTTAGTTCAGGCTGCGGACCTCCCCCGCGCTCGTCCCAAAGGAACCGAGCTGGATTTTGGCTGCGCTCCTGTCCTGCGTTCCGTCCTCCCCTAGAACCAGTGAATAAGGTGTTCGTGGCCGAAGTTATTCCCCTCCAGGTGCTGCAAGTTGGTCATCCGTAAATCACCAGGGCAGTTTTACTTGCTGGTCCTGAGACCCCGGCTTTGCTTTCTGGCAGAGTGAGTGTTTCGGGTCCCACGGTGGGGCGCCCGTTGGTACTCCCCCCATCCCGCTCCCTCTGCCTATCCTTCCTCTAGATTTCCCCTCGGCCCGGCCTGGGATCTGGATTCCTGCGGCCGCGCGCGTTTGCTGTGACCCCCGCCACAGGCAGCCGGAGGAGCCACTTTCTCCTTTCAGGCTCCTGTTTCCCAGGGCTCTTTCTGTCCGGCCTTTCCTCCTGCTTTGCCATCAGAGTTGCCGTCTTACTTTTGGAGAGAAATGTGTAGATTTTTTTCATCCCCCGCCCCCCCGCCCCATGGCTCCCACCTAGAAGAATTTTCAAAAGAAAGAAAATTAACAAAACACCTTGTGAACACATCGTGGGATATTTACGCAGTTCCTAGAGGAAACTTATCTCAGTGACCAAGAAAAGTGTGTTAATGATTGAACCACTGAAAGGCAAAGGTTTGGACTATTGGTCCGCAACTAGTAGAAATGGCGGTGTGATTCCCACTGAAACCACTGGGATGCTCCATGAGTGTCTGGTCAGCAGTAGTAAATCGCACCGAGCTCCGCTCCATCCAGTCTTTTCCTCAGAATACCTGGAGGGGTTTAGAATAATTATCTATTCAACTCCTTCTCCACCCCTTCTTAACAGAAGTGGGTACTGAGATCCAGGCCAGTGAAGTAACCCGACAAGGTCACATGGCCAGTAAGAGACTTTTCTGTGGCTACTTTTAATTGTTAAAATTTTTTCTGGGTTAAGAATAATAAATAATATGCTGACATGAGTCATTCTTGATCAAAAGCAGCACATTTTGTAATGTTTGATTCTCTTTCCAAGTTTTTTTTCTTGCTAGAAATTCTTACTTAAGAATTATTTAAGGATTTTCTGTTTGCTTTTATGATATGCCTTTGCTTTGGCTTTGTGAATTGATCTGTTCATTTTGTGTGAATATATTTCCCACATTTTCCCTATCTCTTTAATTTTCATTTAAACCAAATAGATTCAAGTGTAGCTTGGAAAAGATCACTGTTTGAGGAAGAATTTTAAATTCTGTATTTCCTCCATTTGCAAAGTATGGTTGGCAGCCTTTCAGAGGTAAAAAGTAAAACCAACATTAAACCAAGGTGCTCTAGTTCTTTAAAGTTTATATTTGATAAATAGAAAAACCTATTTGAAGTATAGGCTTAATTAAAATACACAAGCAGTGTGACAGCCTGCTGCTGACTGCAAATGATTTACTCTGAATAATAGAGCTTACAGCTTGTCAGGCGTGCTCTGAAGCACTCACCATGTGCTGTTGCAGTTCATCTTCACAAGGATCCTATGGTAGGGAGTATTGGCCCCATTTTACAGATAGGGAAATTATTAGTTTTCCTAATAGAATCACATCCAGTGTATCTCTAGTAGAGCCCTTAACTTATGGGCATTTGAAAATTTTCAGACTCAGAGCAGATACCTTAATCATAAAATATGTAATGCTACCTGCAATCTCTAAGAAATTAAAGGTCCTATATGCCAGCATTTCAAAGGGTGAGATGAAAAGGATTTTACAGTAAGGGGAAAAAAACACCTAACAATATTTAAGGTGTTGGTTTCCAGCTGTGCTTCCGTGTGACCCTGGTGAGTCTCTTAACCCCCTGAATGTTTTCTCATCCATAACATGGATGGTGATTTTATTTCCACTTCTGCACACAATTAAATGGTGGTTTTAATAGCTTGCTTTTCTACCTATTGTGAAAATTATATCAATGGGTGTGAAAGATGTGCTTTTTAGAAGAAATCAGGTATCGCAAGGGTTTAAGAATTGTAATTAATATTAGTGTGTTGTGTTATTCTATTATTTTTTTAGCATAGTACCTATATTATGAAGCAGATGAGGATCCTGTGGGTAGTTGAGGGGGTTCAAAGGCCATGAGTGCAGATTGGAGCCTGATCAATCATGGTGGCAAAGGCTCAGTGGGAAGTTAGATCGCCAGAAACACAGTAGAAGTCAGAGCTGTCAAGGTCATGCCCTGTTTCCTTACGAGCTCCATAGGATAAGGTGTAGTACTTGGCAAAGAAGGGGGGTCTTCTAAATCCAGGATTAAGGATGAATCTCCTCCTTCCTTTGTTCTTTTCTTCCAACTTAGCAAATGTCCAAAAGTGAGGGGAAAAAATGTATGTGCTAGATATTTTTGACAGATCCTATTTCAGGGTAATTTTGCTTTTATTATTGCTACAGCTTTTTGAGGGTACCAGTGATGTCTGTTGGTGTAAAGATAGATGTGAGAGCTTGAAAGAAATAAATAGGTAGGAAGTAGGTAGATATTGAAAGTGGAAAAAGAGCTACTCCTCTTAACGTGGTGTGTGTGTGCATTGGGGGAGATGAGGGCAGAGTGGGCAGGAGCTGGGGAGGGGTGGGGCTTGTTCTCTTTGCCCTCTGTGGTCTCTGAGTTTGGTACAGTGCCTTGCTTACAATTAACGTTCAAAAAATACATGTTGAATGAATAACAACCAGTGTTTGGCATTAGTGTTTTGTTTAAATGATTCTCTGGACTGTGAACTCTTTGAGGCTAAGGACTTGATTTTACAAAAAAGTGCTGTAAATATTGTCACATTAAATCAAAGATGACTATAGAATTATAGAACCAAAGATATTTTAATGAATAAGAAATTGGAAAGGAGAAAATAGATGGGAAAGGAACTGTGATATCACTATGTATAGGAGTAAACATTTGTCAGGTTCTGTGGTTGATACTTGCCGTCTCTTGCATGGTAACCCTGAGTGGAACTCAAGTTTTCAGATGAAGAAGCTCAAAAAAAGTGACTTCCTTGCCCAAGACCACACAGCTAGTACATGATAGATCTGGGATTCGTACTGAGAACTGTCAGATTCCACAGCCCACACTCTTTCCACAACACCATGCTGAAGACAAAAAGGAAAAAACAAAAGAACTATCTTCTTATTTTCAGAGTGGAAAAGTCTGATCTGTGCAACCTTTTCTTTTTCTGTTTTATTTTCTTTATGTATATATTTCACTTTCTTCTCTAAGAAATACTCAGCTTGAGCGAAGACCCAAATAGAAATGCGGTAGTGAGACTGCTGGGTAGTAGGTATGGCGTGAGCTGCCTTTTCCTGGTCCTAGCTCCCTGCACAGGACTTCTCACCCTAGGACTGCTTGGTGCTCTACAGTGCAGTGAGGTTTATGCCTGCTTCTGCCCCCCCTTTTTTTTTATAAGAGGGCTGCCCTTCAGGATATGTCATTGGTAAACAGCCTTTTAGCAATGGAGAGTTTACTTTCTCCTCTGTGCTAGGTACTATATTAAATCATTTTAAATAAAGGGTTTTTAAACGACACAACTTTTGATCAGTTATATCAAGAACTTCCCATTAATACCATCAAAGTGCTTTGATTCCCTTCACACATGGAACGCTACTTTATAGTTAGCATGGGCTCCGTTCTGAGGAGTCCTGTGTTGGACTGCAGTACAGCAAAGATCTTTCATCTCAAGCCCTAGTTTCTGCAACTCTTTTTGATGTTTCAGTGGCTCGTGGTTGGTGAATATGATTATTCCAGAAGTTAGCAAAGATGTTCCCGGTGTTGGCAGAGTCTAACGATATTTGATATGGTTAATTTCAAGAAATTGTCATAGCACACAAATAAAATTATGGAGATCAGTCAAAGCCCTTTCATTGCATCTCTATAGGTATAAGATTTTCAAAGTTATCCAATTCTCTATATAAATATTCTTTACCTTTTCTAAACTTATTTTAACTCTTGAGTTTTCATTTCAATATTAACAGTGGTAGCAGAGAAAGGTTAACTATAAATTACCCTCATTATTAAAAAAGATTACATACAAAGCAGTGTTTTTAGTTTTTAATGTTTGTTCTTCTTTGTTAAGATGAATGAGCTTCATAAAACTAAGTGTTTCAACATTGATAAATCTCAAAAACTTAATGCTGAGAAGAAAAAGCAAGTTTCAGAATTTAGTACAATATGATCCAATCTAAATAAAGTTTGAAAACATGAAAAACAATAACAATAGCACATATTGTTTACCAATGTAAATACATGTGGCAGTGGTATTACATCTTGCCTGAGAAGGATGAGCACTGAGTTTATGGGAATAGTCATCTCTTAAAACTGTGGGACAGAAATGGGATTGGGGATGGGTACCGGAGGCTTTGGTTACATGTACATGTTTTAGGTTTTTACAATGTTAAGATTTGTTAAAGCTGGGTGGCAGGTAAATGTTTATTATATTCTTTATATTTCTTTCTATATTTGAAATATTACATAACCTAACAAAAGAAGATCTATTTATCTAATGTTAAGAAAACTTAAATTAGCTCCTAGAATTCCAAGATGTTGCAGCCCAAGCTTACACCAAAGGAAACCTAAGATACTGTATCATGTCTCACCTATCCAGATGTTTTTGTTTGTATGTTTGATTCCCTTGTTGAAGGCACTGAATCCCTACAGGAAGTAATATGAAGTACTTTGCTTTGCAGCTGAAGGATTTGTAAGATGAAAGGTCCTCAAACATGAAATGAGATCAGTGGTAAGCTCATGATTTAAACTGTTGTTTGAAAAATTGTTTGATCTTCTCCCTCCAGGAGAAAAAAACATAGTGACAGCCTAGATACAATATGACAATATGTTAATTTTTTTCCTTAGTATCTAGGTCACCATGGCGACTGGACAGAAGTTGATGAGAGCTATTAGAGTTTTTGAATTTGGTGGACCAGAAGTGCTGAAACTCCAGTCGAATGTTGCCATACCAATTCCGAAAGACCATCAGGTGGAAATCATTACTTAAAAACAGGCAATAATTACACTGAGTGTGCATCTCTAGCACATCAAGCTAATGTTCGAAAGAAGCAAACTCACAATGCTTTATAAAGACATTGAATTAGGACAGAGTTTACACTGTTTGCCTCTATAAGCTCTGACAAGGCTAACATAATTCTAACTAGTGAAGTAAATGTATGAAAAGGAATAACATCTTGTAAGAAAAGTTTTAAAGTTGAGAATCATCTGTGTAATTGGATTTTTCTGAATGGAGTCATAACTAGGTTTGAACAAGTTATTCTGTTACAGACTTTCAGTCATGATCTTTGTTTTATGCATGGGGAAAATAATTTTCTTCTGCATACATGCTTTTTCACATATAAGAAAATTTAAATGCAGAGTTTAATCATTTCCGGTGACTTCAACAATATACTTTTTCAATAAAAATTGTGTATTTTTATTATTGCACCTTCCATGGCTCTCAAGTCTAATTTCCTTAGCAAGCTTTATGAGAGTTTTTACAGTGTGGCCATAATTTGGCAAATATTTATTTCTTATCATTCCTTCTCAACAGACTGCTGTAACAACACAAGCTTTATCTGGTTTCCCCAAGAGGTCCTGTCATTCCTTCTGTCTTTGCACATACTATTCCTTTAACCTGAAATAGCCTTTTTCTCCCATTCTGAAAGAATTTCTACTCATTCTTTAAGACCTAGCTCAAATACACTTCCTTTGTAAGACCTTTCCTTACTTTTATAGCAGAAGTAATCGTTCTGTATCAGTTAAGGTAAAATTAGCTTCTATTGTTGATGTAGCCTCAAAATGTCAAGGGTTCAACAATAGAAAATGATGTCTCATTCACTAAATTCCACAATTCTAAAATGTTGGTGGATAGAGTTCTCCTCCAAAGTGATTTAGGGACCTGGATTTCTTCCATCATGTGGCTCTGCCACCTTCAACACCTTTCTTCTGAGTTTGCTATGGAAGGGTGGAGACACTATGTGAATTGCCTAGGAAGGTCTTTGTGGGCCAGGCCTGAAAGGAGCTCTCATCACTTTTGTTCACATTCCATTTGGCTACTCGTAACTGTGAAGGAGCCAGGAAGGAATATTCTTCCTACCTGCCTAGGAGGAGGAGGAAATAGATTTGATGAGCACATAGTGGTCTCTGCCACACATCCGCTCATATTTCCACCACTGTTTTTCCCAAATGTTTATACTATAGCACATAAACCATTCTGTCTTATCTTTTTTTTCTTTTTATTAGTGCACTCAGATTTTATTTTATTTTTTAAATTTTTATTGGAGTATAGTTGATTTACAATGTAGTATTAGTTCCAGGTATACAGCAAAGAGAATCAATTATACATATATATATATATCCACTCTCTTTTTTCTTTATATTCTTTTCCCATATAGGCCGTTACAGAGTACTGAGTAGAGTTCCTTGTGCTAGACAGCAGGTTCTTATTAGTTATTTTATATATTATAGTGTGTGTATATGTTGGGTTTGTAAAACTGTAATGTGAGCTCATTGAAGGCAGGGTTTTCCTCACCATTTTTATAGCTTCCATAATCACTACAGTCCTAGCATAATGCTGAATGAATGCCTAAATGCTCTGTTTGAACTAAAGTACATTGTTATTGCAGGTTCTAATTAAAGTCCAAGCATGTGGTGTAAACCCGGTGGACACATATATTCGCTCTGGTACTTACAGTAGAAAACCACTTCTACCCTATACTCCTGGCTTAGATGTGGCCGGAATAATAGAAGCTGTCGGAGAGAGTGTATCTGCTTTCAAGGTATTACATTTTTAATTATTTCTATTTTAGCTTAATATGTATGTATTTTTTTAACATTTTAACATAGCTGTAAAGTATATCTGTGTTTAAGTCTTTAAAAGGCCCCATTACACAATTTCTGCCACTTGGGGGACTCCTCTAGTCAAAAAAGAAATTACCTTTTATCCAGAGACCTTGCTTGTCTGATTGTTGGGAGTAAGTGCTGGGTCATTTCTGTGTTTCCATATCCCCGCAGAATTGAACTATGATCCTTTGATTTGACAGAAATACGTAAGGAAAGAAAAGAAGCAAGGAAATTATACTATTTCCTAACTCTTGGTAATACACAGCCAGCATAGTTTTTTATTTCTTCTATAAAATTAGTTTCACAGAATACAGGGAAGGCTAATTCTTTTGAATAATCAGTAAAAGATGAAAAAATGCAAGGTCAGCTCTACATTTTTAGAGCTGTGACTCAGACCAAGGTGACCGAGTCAATGAAAATGTTATGATCAGGGCTTTCATTATTTATGTGCCAAAAGACATAAAAAACATAGTAAATTCATGTTCTTTCGTCTTTCCTCATGATTCCTTGACCTGCTTAACTATGGCAGCACATTTACCAAAATTGAACTGAGACAGCGAAGATTAACGTGGCCCAGGCCCAGGAAGCCAGGCAAATTCCTACAGCTTTCCACTCCTCCGCCTGTGGCAGTCTGGCTTCTGCCCCCACCGCTCACTAATGGCCTCTATATTGCTGGAGCTAATGGGCCCTTTTATGTCATTATCTCTCTTGACTTCTGTGTGACACTTGACACTCTCAGCCACTTACTTTTCTTAAAAATCTTTTTCTTCAGCTCCTGTGACATCCTCTCTCTCCCTTCCTCTCTGGGCATCCTTTTTCAAGCTCCCTTTTCTCTGCATGCCCCTCACATCTTGGTGTGTTGCCCAGCGCTCGCCGTCCCTACTTAGACTCTGCTTTTTATATTTTCTCCCTCATGATGGTCTCATACACACCCTTGGTTTCCATTATCACATGTGATATCCTTAGCTTAGAATCTTCTAATAAGCTCTGGACCCGTGCTGTCCAAATACAGTAGCCACTGGCCACACAAGGCTATTTAAAATTCACATTCAATTAAAATGAAAAGTTCATTTACTCAAATGCTTAATAGACCCAGATGTCTAGTGGCTACCCTATTGGGCAGTGCAGATGCAGAGCATTTACATCATCACAGAAGGTTGTGTTGCAGGGCACAGGACCCACATCGGCAACCTCCAGAAACCTCTTACTCATTGTGTCTAAAAGGGAGCTCATCTTTTCTCACAGCAGATCTGCTGCTGTCTCATGTGACTGTCTTGGTGACATCTGGGGTTTGAGGCTTACCTCTCCATTCACTCTCCCTCACTCAGCTCTCCCTTACTGGAACTGTTTCCTCTCTCCTCTTTTCCTCCCCACTGCCTGTAGTGTAGTTCTGGTTATCTTACATGGTCCTTTACCTGGATTTCTATAATAGGTACAACTTACCACCCTCCCTTCTTCCCCTGAGAATCTATCCTTGCTCTATAAGGAGTAATTTTCTAAAATGTACTTATGATTATTCTACATCTCTGTTTTAACTCTTGCATTAATTCTCTGTAGATTTCAAGGTACTGCTGGAACTGCTTATGTTATGAAAGAAGACTGTTTCGTGCTCTCTCCCCCACCTATCTTTTTCCATTCTTATCTCCCATTCCTTCTCACCCTGTAGTTTATTCTTTAGTAATAACTGTTTGTTCTTCCCTGCATATCCCATGCTCTTTCATCTCTGTGTCTTTGTTCATATTGGCTCTTCTGCGTGGCAGAACTAAACTGAAACTTATATACATGGGTTCAAGGGCTTTTACCTTCCAGCTTTCATTTCTTTTCATTTTATCTCCCGAAACTATTACATTCCACACATTAAACTACTTATTCGTTGGGAATGAATGCTGATGATTTCTCAGCACCTATTCCTGCCACTGTTCCTTGATGTACTTTGTTTCCTTCATCCATAATGACTTTTCCCAGGTCTGGTTTTCAATTCAAGATCTTGTTCTGTCCTTCAAAGCCTACCTCAAATACTAGTTTCTCAGTGAAGCTGTTCTTGAGTCCTTCAACTTAGAAATAATTCCTTTCTTTTTCTTGTACCTATCTTTGATGGCCCATCGTATTTGCCTTGCTTTGTAATTATTTCTATCCTTTTTTTTTCCTCTTCCTAGCATTTAAGAAGCTTGAGATTAGGGAGAGTGTCTTGCTATTAATATCCATCACAGAACTTGAAGTACTACTTTCCGTAGTGGATTCTCAGAACAGGTTTGAATTATATTGAAATCAATGCAATGTGTTTTTAAGCTGTAAAAACAGAATTAATCTTACATTAGTCATACTTGACCATTTGCAGGCAACACTGTTAAGCAGTGATGCTTGTCTTTGACTCCTAGATGCCTTTTGAACCTTTTTTATCTCTACCTCACCACATAGTGCTTTATTATAGGGCAAATTTAAGTATACTGAGAATTATTGCCTTACTGTTTTGCTTATTCCGAGGAGTATTTCCTTTTTTATTCTCTTTAAGAAATAGGAGTTAGCTTTTATTGTAATTCATAGCTGATATAGAATTCAGCTAATAAATGACTGAGCCAGGATTTGAATGTAGGTATGGCAGACTCTAATGTTCATATTCTCTCTACTACATTGAGATTGTTGAGGCTAGTTCTTTAATAGACCTGTGAAATAGATTATGAAAAACTGTATTCTCTTACTTTATCTTGGGTGTGTGTGTTGCAGGGGGGCAATAATGAGAAGAGGCAAAAAATGATAATGATTTTCATCATTGTACAGTGTACTCTTCTATTACTGAAAGGAATGGAAGACCGTTCTTTCTCAAACTTAGCCACTAAGTTTGGTTTTAGGCTGACCTGCATAACAAGTAACATGAAAACTATTTTCTACAGGTGTTTTTTATTTTCCTGTATCTTTGTAAACTGTTGTGTATGTGTGTGTACACTCTCATATATACTTATTCTTGAATCTGTAATCCTACATAGGTGGCAACAACTCTGTTGCCTATGTCATGCTCAATTAAAAAGAAATCTTATAAGATTTCCACGTATTATGGAGAAAAAAAAGAAATAGGAGTTAGGAGAGGTGCTTGTACTGGGCAGTCTAATTTCCCTAGTGTGCAGGTTACTTTGGGCAGGCCTGTAGTGCTTGTGTGGTGCCTTACCTTACCCTCAGTCATGCTTCTGCTTTCCAGTAGCAAGGACCCAGCAGACGTTTGTTTATTGAGAGTTTTTATGTTTCTAGTGCTGTGACAGGTGAAGACATCTGTCCTGGCTCATCTTTGCTGGTCAGATCCAGGCAGAGTTGCCTGCTTTTTGGTGTATGCATGAAAAATGAGGGAAATACAGAAACAAATCTATGGAAAAGATTTAGAACAGGTGTTTGGTGTGTGGAAGAAACCTTACATTTTATTTGTTTCTTCTCCCTTGGTATTTTGGACCAAAAAAAGAAAAAAAAAGTTTTATATTAACTGCCATTTACTAACTGCTTGATCTGAGCTAATTACTGAACTTGTATGTGCGTCAGTTTCCTCATCTGTGTAGTGGGATTATCTAAAGGGAGATAATGAAAGTACTTTCCTCATAGGCTGTCATGAAGATCAAATTAGATAATACTCATTAGACACTTAACGCAGTGCCTAGCACAGCAAGCACTCAATAAAGGTTAGTTATCATCATTATTATTAGACCATGCTGGACATTCTTTCTTTTATTTTTCCTATTTCCCTTGATTTTACTTCTTACTAGTTCCCATTAATAGAACATTTTAAAATGTTCGGTATTTTGAAGTTATTTTTATGAGACCTTAGGATGTAGAAAACAGTATATAAATACTCATTTATTTCCTGTTATAAAGGTTGCATTATAAAGGATCGTACCCATTTTGACATCATTTTTAATCCCTAAAGCATTTATTAATTTATTGCTTTCCCCAGAAAGGTGACAGGGTTTTCACTACAAGCACAATCTCTGGGGGCTACGCAGAATATGCTCTGGCAGCCGATCACACTGTTTACACACTACCAGAAAAACTGGACTTTAAACAAGGAGCTGCCATCGGGATCCCGTATTTTACTGCCTATCGAGCTCTGCTTCACAGGTAATAACACACTCTGTCAGCTTTATAATCAGCACTAGAGGAGGGCAACATTAACTGGAGGAGGATAATATATAATTTATGCTTCCTACCACCCGTCCACCGTCGGTCATTTTTGGTTCCCATTAAGATTTATGGAGTAGAAACTGCTAATTTGGGAGACTATTCTAATCACTGAAGAAAAAAAAGAAGAGCAAAACACTGTCTTTGTCTTCGTCATGCTCACAGTCTAGTAAGTGAAGGGAGTAAGGGAGTAAGAGTAATAATATTGATGTATAATGTGGAAAGGACAGTGGTAGAGATGTGCATAGGTATCTATGGGATCACAAGGGATGTGCCTGTGGTGATGAGCTAGGGCTTCGTGGCAAGATGTAAGACTTGGATTATTTTAAAGCCATGGTTCAAAAATCTTGTTATCCAGCTCCAGAAACTAATTGCTGCAACTTAAAAGGGCTCTACCCTAGACCCACTGGTCAGTTTCCATGGATGATACCTGAGAATCTATATTGTAATTAAATTCTCTAGATATTTGAAAAGGATCAGAGGGACTTATCCTGGGGAAGGGTAGCTGGGAGTGGGGAGGGCATCCTAGACAATGGGAATAGTTGGTGTGGGGGGCAAACATCATGGTATCTGGGGAGAAAGAGCTATAGCAGTTTGCTTTTGTTAGATAGAAGATTTCAAGGCAAAGAGTGCTGAAGAATAAGGTTGGAACATAGTAATCTCTCAATAAATGTTAGCTGCCATTATCAAATAGGCGGGATTCAGATAATAAAAAGCTAGATTATAGCGCTCACACATTGTTCCTTAAGGGATTGGGGGGGTCATACAGTGTTTTTTTCAGGAGAGTGATATTGTCATATTTGTGTTTCAGTAAGATCACCTATTTGCTATGCGAAGGATGGATTTGATGACGGGAATGGAGAAAGAGATGGGAGGGTCTTATAGAAGTACCCTCTAGGAACAATACTTAAGGGCTAGAGCAAGGGTCGTGGTAGAGATGGAGAGGAAAGGACAACTGTTTAGGGGGTAAAATCAGAAATATTTGGTGACTGCATGTGGAGAATGAGGGAGAGAAAGAGCTTAAGAATACTTACAGCTTTAAACTTGGGTAATGTTTACTTTGACAAAGAGAAGGAGGAAAAAGTTTCAAAGGGAAACTGAGTTCAGTTTTGAATGTGAAACTAAGACAGACATCGTCATGGAGAAGTCCAGCAGTCTGTCGGATGAAAGAGTCTGAAGCTTGAAGCTTGGAGGTATAAATTTGGGGCTGTCAGCATGTGGAGAGCTGACAAAATGAAAGTCATTGAAATCCCTCAGGGAGTGAGAAGAACAGTGGAGTGAGACTAGAACCTTAGTGAGCATTGAAGAGTGTGGTCAAACGTAGGGAACAGAGTCCTAAGGGAACCAAAGGGAGTGTATCCCAAGGGCAAGAGAGTCCAGAGTCACCACGTCTGTTAAACATCTGTTAAGCTCGTAGGTGTTGAAGACAGGAATACCTAGGTTATAGTATTGTCTCCACCTACTACTGGTCAAGTTGCTTTCCTGTCTCAACGGTAGTTTACTGACTTGAAAAACATGGATGATAATAATAGCACGTACCTCATGGGGTGTGCTGAGAATTAAATGAGGTAATTAGTGCATGTAAAGCTCTTAGTATGTGAGTAGTACAGTCAGTGTGGGTAGTGTTAGGGGTAGTAGTTGATGTTGCTAACAAGGAGGTAAGCTAGTTGTCAAATGCAGCAGTGAGGGCTATTTGGGAAAAAATACCAGCCGGGCTTAGCAATTAGGAGGTCATTGGTTGCTTTCGTCAGTTCATTTTCTGTAGCGTGGTGGACAGAAGCTTGATTGAATGGGTTGAGGAAGGAAAAAAAAATCGATTCTTGAATGGAGACTACTCTTAAAAAGTGGGCGAGACAGGCAGGAAGGGGTAGAAGAGTACTTGAGGAGAGTGTGGGAACAAAAGGTTTTTTTTAAGGATGGACAGGACTTGGACATGTTTGTAGCTGAGAAAGGATCTGTCAGAGAGGGAGAGATGGAAGGCTTGGAAGAGAGGGCGGAGTGGCAGATGGAACAAGATCCTGAGCAGGGCAAGGAGACGACTTAGGACAGAGATAGAGAGATTGGCTTCAGTCGAAAGGAGAACTCATCTGTAAAGCCTGGAGGAGGTAGTGTAATTATGAAAAGTTGGTGGGCAGGGAGGTGAGACGTTGAAGGAGGAAGACAGAGAGAAGTTGGGGCAGTGTACCATGGGGTCCACGCTGACTAGGGAGGGAAGTGAGGCCAGGAGCAGCAAGAGGGCAGAAAAGGAGCAATTGAGAGACAGCGATCTGTGAAGCTGAAGAAGTTTCGAGAGAGTATGGGATAGGAGGAGTATAGGACAGAATCAGGATAGGAGGTTAATATTGCTTGTTAGTGTCTCATATTCCTCAGGTAGAATGGTTAGGGGTGGCTACCAGGTGTAGGGAGAGAGTGATAAAAGCAGAGGAGAATTCAGGAATTGTGATTTGCGGGTTTCCTCCCACGAATGTTGAAATCTCCCAGATTGGGGCTGGATTGGGGGTGGAGGAGGAAGCCTATGTGCCAGGTCCTAGTCTTCAGTAACTGCGATGGGGTGCTACAGCAGCACAGAAGGCCAGGCCACATGCTCCAGGCCTGCCGTGGGCCCCAGGGACAGAGGACTGTTAGTTCGGGTTCTCCAGAGAAGCAGAACCAACAGAATGTATATATTGATAGATTGACTTGTGGAGGCTTGGTGAGTCTAAAATCTGATGGGGAGGCTGGCAAGCTCTAGAGCCCAATAAGAGCAGCAGTTCAAATCCAAATGCAGTCTGCTGACAGAATCCCTTCTTGCTCTGGGAGAAGTCTGTCTTTGTTCTATTAAGGCCTTCAACTGAATGGGTGAAGCCCATCCACATTATGGAAGATAATCTGCTTTATTCAAAGACTACTGACTTAAATGTTAATCTCATCCAAAAAAGCACCTTCACAGAAACATCCAGAATGTTTGACTCATATCTGGCACCATGGCCCAGCCAAACTGACACATAAAATTAACCATCACAGTGACCCTACACAAGGATAGAAGGATCGTAGCCATGGGGATCCAGGAGAGGGTTAGCCAGCTTTTGCTCCACCCACTGCAGGCCCAGAGGTTTAGGAGAATGTGCTTAGTGTGTGAGGAGTTGTTTATAAGATTTAAAAAACAATCATTGGGAAGCATTTCATGACCCATGGCATAACGTTAGTAATCCTATTCCCTTACATTTGTATTTTACTTTTTTAAATGTTTTGGTAATACCTATCTCAGTTTATCGTTGCAAACCCTCAGTTTAACTCACTGCCCTCAACCCCTCATCTCCAAGCAAGCATGTTGGAGAAACTTCATTTACTGACTCACAATTGTCATTTGTCAGCTGTTGGCACGGGGGCTTGAGCAGGACTCCAGGTTACTGTGTTCTCACTCCCAGATTGAACATAATGTCTGTACAGGGTGGCCACGCCCTATTGTCCTGGTGAGTAAAGGATCCTTGCTGGGCGTCAGCTCTGGATCACACATTGGTTGCTGGCTTGAGACATCAGCACTTGTCCATCTGAAATGATAAGGCATCCCTCTTTGTCTTGCTGCACGTTCCATGTTCCATGTTTTCAGTGCAATAGAAAAACAGTGGTATGAACCAGAAGTAAAAAGAATATGTCATTTCACCAGAGGGTCTGGACATTTTAGGGGCTGACAGGGGAACCTGTGTGACAGGATTTATTGTGTTTTATACTCTCTTACCATCACTGACTCAGCATTGCTTCCTGAAGCGAGGGCTTAGAGGCTGTGCAGCCAGATATTCAAAGGCATGGAGAAGGAAGGCAGTAGCTGCTATGTTTACTTGGGTATTACTCTGTGTTTACCATGGAATAAAGACTGAGCTGTAACGACCCTGTTTTGCGACACTTTCTATGGGAATGAATGGCGGACTCCAGTTCCTCTAGGTGAAGCAATTTCACTTAACACACCAACAAGGCCTCTGAGAAGGTAGCCCAATAACGTGATCCCAGCATCCCAACGGTGCCTGGCATGTGATAGACTTCCAATAAACATTTGTTGAATGAATAAGTGAATTGAAGGTTTACTTTTATCTGTGGCTCTGAAGAACCATTGTTTGATCCTGTGGAGCTTGGAGAATATCTTGGGTTATATATCACGATGAGTTTCCTCTTTGGGTAAGTGTTAGTTGAACTGAGGGTAGAGTTCTCTTAAGAATTATGACAAGCATTGAGCTTAAGTAGCTCCAGAGTAAGGTGATGAAGCTATGCTTTCTTTTTCAGTGCCCGTGTGAAAGCTGGAGAAAGTGTTCTGGTTCATGGGGCTAGTGGAGGGGTAAGTATCTGTTCTTTAAGTTTATTTTTAAAAGAGCTTACGTTTGTGCGTTTCACGTTGTATTTCTTTAAGTTGTTTTTAAAAGCCAAATTTGTAAATATAGTCAGGGGTGCTTTTTTTCTTTTTGTAGCGAGGCTTCTTTAAATTCCATCTTCTGAAGGTGATTCCCTGTCATTAGTTTAGCATTTCTTGGTTAATTCAATAGATTACCAGGTCAAAAACGTATGCATTAGGTTTTCCACCTGTGTTGGGTATGGACCAAGATAAACTGGCTTTGTTTTTCTCTTCAAGTAGTGAATGTTACAAGAATTTTTATTTAGAATTTTAAACAGTTCTTTAAGGTTAATGTAAATTCCACATTCCCTTAGATAAGGAAACTAAGGCTCATTAAAGCTTTACCACTGTTGCCCCAGACAGCACTGCAAAGCCACACTGCGAGTCTTTGTCCTTTCTAGCTCCCTTCCTCCTGGCCTGCTGCGCTTTGATGACATTCGTGGGGTACATAGTATACAGCTGTGTCCCTCACACCACAACCCATGGCTTAAAATGCTAATGGGGCTGTGGGGGAGGGGGACTCAGAACTTATAAAATCAGCCCTGCAGTGAAATCACACAACGCAAGGCTGTCAGAAACCTCTTCAAGGAACTGGCTGTCAATCTGCCTCCGAGGAGCTTAGAGGAAAAGTTAGAGCTCTGAGGTTGGAATTTAACAAGAAATCCACATGACTTCTATCCTGCAGGTAAAGGCTTTAGAAATTTTGGAGACAGGATTTCGCATTTTTAAAATATAGGGCCTGGGGCTGGATGGTTCACCTTGAGGAAGCTGCTTAACCCTTTCAGGGCACTGTGTATTCCAGAGAGTAGAGGGAAAGAAGTAACCTATTAATGCCACATTGTTCCCAGAATAATGAGAGGCATCCTGAGAATATGAATTTACCTCTAAACGTGGCCAGATAATACAAACAGAGAATTCAGACCTCTGCATTATCTGTTACTTAATGTGAACGTATCACCAGGTTTCACACCCAGCTTCCTGTGTACCTTCAATAGATTAATTCTGAAGGATTTCACAGATCAGACTATTTACTAAAAAACACCAAGATTGTCTTTCTGGGGCTTGAGAAAATATGACAGATATACCTTGTCAAAAAACGCCCATTGTTTAGCTTCAGCGAAGAGGCTATTTGGGGGTTAAATTAAATTTAACCCTAAATAACTAAAGGATCTGTCAAACATTCATGTATTTAAATTGCTTTGGCTTTCAGAGAGCTAACCTTGTGCTCTGTATCAAAGGGAGAGATTTCAGTAGGAAGGGGAGAGAAGAGTTTAAAGAAAATCTCTTTTTATTCCCTTTACTCTCTTGTAAAAAGCCAGGTTGCTTCACCATGATTTTTTTTTAAAAGGCAGAATCCGCACTGTTCCCTGTGCTGGCTGAGTTTGTTAAATCCTTGGCTGGCAGGGATAGGCTGGCGACCTGGTGTGTGAAGCACTTCTGATCCTCCCTGCCCTATCAGAGGGAAACAGTGCTGGGTTTTGTCTTGCTTCTGTTTGTACTTTCTGTCCTCATTTAAATCAAATTCCTTTGGGATTATGTTGTGTATTTAAAATGGTGTCGAATGTATGAACACAGCTATTATTCCGATATGTTGGTGGGGAGTGCCCTATTTTAGTGTCAGCAAAATAAATAGAAGAAAAAATAGTTGACACATCATGACATATAATCTATTGAAGGAATATTGTTAGTATAATTGTTGACAAGAATAGAATAAACAGCACCTTTAAAATAGCTACTGAGTGCCCCTTTGAAGTAGTTAGAGCATAAGGAGGTATATTTACATTAACTCTTAGGTTGAAATGTGGTTTTATTAGAAGCCCCCTGTTTTTTTAATTGAAAATTAAAGTAGCAAAAATCAGTCATGCTAACCACATAGTGTATTGTTATTTCATGGAATTGAATGTCTGTTGCACTCAGTAGACAGTGAGTTCCCAGTGTTTGTTTTGGTGAAATCAAACAGATCCTCACCGTAACCCAAGTGGGTTCAGGCTCATCACTCCCATATGCCATATACTCTTTAAGGTCTGTTTCAGGCCTGGGAGTCTGTGATTCTGTTGCAATTTTAATTAGTTTCTATCGTCATTTTTCACCTTAATTCTTTTCTATCATGCCCAATCTATAATCATTTTACCTTCCTTTAAACCAGTGGTTATCAATAAGGGGTGATTTTATATCATCTCTTCTCCCCCTTGGGGACATTTGGCAGTGTCTGGGGACATTTCTGGTTGTTACAACTGGGTAAAGGGGTCTGGCATCCAGTGGATAGAAGCTAGGCATGCTGCTAAACATCCTTCACTGCACAGCATAGTCCCCGCTGCAAAGAGGTACCCGGCCCAATAGTGCCAAGTTTGAGAAAGCTTGCTCTAAATGTATGGGACCCTTATCTGTGCCATTCATTTGGCATGTGATCAAACGTATTTCCTAGTATTACAATTTAAATAATTGCTTTTATCTATATTCCTAAAATAATTTTATTTCTCCTTTATACTAAGCACATTTATCTAGTGCCCTAGTGATTTCATCAAGTCCCGTGGCTTTAAACTGATGAATCTCAAATTTACGTTTCCAATTCTGAATTCTTGTTAGCCCATACCCATATTCAGCTGATGACTTTACATCTTCAGTTAGGTGAGCAATATGCAGCTCAGCATGTTCAAAGTGAATTCTTGATGCTCTCACTAACTTGATCCTCTCTAATCTTCCTTATCCCAGTCAATCTACGCAGTTAATCTGGCCAAAGACCTGGGAGACATCCTTAATTTTTCTCTTTTCCTCACCTTCCACCTTCAATCTATAAGGAAGGCCTGGTCTTCCTACTCCCATTTCCCCCTACCTTCCTTTTGCCTCTCATATAATTGGAATTTCTTTTAAAAGCCTAATTTGGATCATATCCCTCTCCTGCTTAAACTCTGCAGTAGTTCTGCATGACTCTTAAATGTAATCCAAAGCCTTTACCTCCAAGGCCCTGTGTGCCTTGGCCTCTCTGTGCCCCTCTGGCCTCATCTTCTGCTGTCCCACATGTCCCGCCCTCAAGCCACATTGACCCTCTTTCATTTTTTTTTTTTAAATAAATTTATTTATTTATTTATTATTTTTGGCTGCATTAGGTCTTTGCCACTGCACGTGGGCTTTCCCTAGTTGCAGCGATCGGGGGCCACTCCTCATTGCGGCACGCGGGCCTCTCACCACGTCGGCCTCTCCCATTGCAGATCACGGGCTCCAGGCATGCGGGCCTAGTAGTTGTGGCCAGTGGGCTCCAGAGCGCAGGCTCAGCAGTTGTGGCACACGAGTCTAGCTGCTCCGGGGCATGTGGGATCTTCCCCGGTGAGGGATCAAACCCGTGTCCCCTGCATTGGCAGGCGGATTCCCAACCACTGAGCCACCAGGGAAGTCCCACATTGACCCTCTTTCTGACCTTTGAAGGCCCCAAGCTCATTCCTGGTTCAACCATGACCATTCAGCCTACAACATCTCCAGCAGGCTTCCCCGACCGTCACGTGCTTATCCCTCACTTCATTCAGGTCTCACCTCTTCAGAGCAGCCTTTCCTGATGACCTAACTGGCCCCTTTCCCTATCTCTTTATAACCCAATAGGCTGTTTTATTTTTTTCAAGTACTTTTCATTTTCTGAATTTACTTTATTCATTTATTTTTTCATGTGTTTATTATCTTCCCCCTACCTTAGAACATAAATTTCTTGCATGAAGAATCATGTCTTGCACATAATAAATAATAAACATTCATCATATTAGTGAATAAGTTAATTTGGTCATGTATGTACCTGTCTCCTCCACTTAAGTGGTAGAGGCCTTACCTTTGTTATGTAATATTTTATATGTACAATTAAAGTATGAAGTCAGTGAGCACATTTTCATCATCTTTAAACCCTGTATCTTTTGCACAAAGCAGATGCTAAATGAACATTTTGTGCAGTGGTTACAGACTCAAGCTCTGCAATCTGATTTGGTCCAGCTCCTGTTTCCATATATATAAGCTTCAATTTTCTCATCTGTGGACCAGGGACAATAACAATATCTACTTCATAGGCTTCTTGTGAGGATGAAATGAAGCAATACATAGAAAGTATTGAGTGTAATACCTGGCATATTATAAATGCTCAGTAATAGTTAGCTGTTGTTCTTATTTCTTTGTTTAGGCTCTTAAACTTCTTAACAATAGCTAGAACCTAGAAGAACCTAAAGTTCATTATATGTATTTAATAAATATTTGCAGGGATACAAAGAATCTAAAATGTTGGGCCATATTTTGTTTTTCAGGTTGGAATAGCAGCATGCCAAATTGCTAGAGCTTATGGCTTAAAGGTTTTGGGCACAGCTGGTACTGAGGAAGGACAAAAGATTGTTTTGCAAAATGGAGCCCACGAAGTGTTTAATCACAAAGAAGCTAATTACATTGATAAAATTAAGGTAAAATTGTTCTATAATTTTATAAAAGTAAAATTTTGTTTCATGGGAGACATTTTTTTTGTAAGTTCTTTTATCAACTACTCTCTTCAAGTTGTTTCTTTTGCTTATGTGTGTTTTAAAGATTTAATTAGTTTAACAGAGATGTCTAGTTTTCAAACCTTCACTATCATTTCTGTCTTGTTTATTTTTACTAAGTAAAATATAGCCTCTCTAGAGGCTTATAGCTATAAAAACTGGTACTCTTTAATGCAAATCACATTTTAAGTAAAGCCACAGCTTTGTATTTGCAGCTGTGAGGCAGGTTTTTTGTTTTTTTTAATATATATTGTGAATATTGTGAAATGATCACCATAACAAGTCTAGTTAACATCTGTCCCCATACACAGCTATAAAATTTTTTTTTCTTGTGATGAGAACTTTTAAGATCTACTCTCTTAGCAACTTTCAAATATATAATACAGTGTTATTAACTGTAGGTACCGTGCTATGCATTACACCCCCATGACTTAACTTATTTTACAACTGGAAGTTTGTACCTTCTGATCCCACCTTTACCCCTGTCACCCATCCCCCACCTCCACCCCACCTCTGGCCACAAAAAGGTAGTCTTAATATAATTTCTATTGGTGTATATTTTCCATAGAAGAGCAGTTATCCACTGATTAAAAACTGGATCTGTGTAGCCTAGGGAGTAAAGTTTATTTGTTTACTGGATACTTTGGAGGAGTGAGCACTACCTCATCCAAAGCACGAGATAGAATTTAGTTATTATTGCATCCATTCCATTGCTGCAACAGAATTCAAACAGATTCTGAAGTTCTCCATTTGTGCTGTAGTAGCAGTTTACTAAACACCTATTACTTTGCTAATCCCCAAACTACTTGCTCATGTTGAGAAAGAATTGGTATATTCCAGGTACTGATTACTGTGTAAACAAGGTCATTACAAACTGAGGAAAAATATGACCGAGAGTTTATTACCACTAAATCATCTTGCCAAAAAACTGAGTAAAGGCACTCCTTTGTTATATGTTGAGGGAACCTAAAATTGATTGAGTGTGCACTCATGATACCAGTATCAGAGATGAAAAATTGTCAGTTATTTTAAGAATATGTTTTTGTTTTACAGTCTAATTCCGTCTCTTCTACTGGTTCCTTATGCTTAAGTCTCTCTTATTCTCCAAAAACATTCTCTTAACTTTTTATCTCCCCCTCCTTTACCACCACACTTCTTGAAAAAGTCAGGGGTACTTACTGCTTTTACTTCCTTACCTCCACTGCAGTTTTGCTTCCACCCCAGCTACTTACAGGGCTTGTCAGGGGTGCTGGTAAGCGCCTAGTTACCAGGCAGCTGCTCTTGGCTCAGTCCTCATCCTGTCTGACCCTGACCACACCTCCTAGAAGCTGGCTCTCTTCTTACTTCTCCGACTTCATTTTCAGTCTCCCTTCTCTTCATTTTACTTAAATGTTGGTATTCCTTAGGTCTTCCCCCTTGCTCTCTGATCTTCTCTGGTGCTGCACCTCCATCCTGATTCATCTCATACGTACCCTTATACTGCTGGTTTCCAACACTACCTCTGGCCTGTTTCATTCCTTCACGCCATCAGCCTACTAGATATTGACACTCATCTGGTCCCTCAGGACAGAAACCCACATTTCATTTCCTGTCCCTGTTGTTTAATCACCATTCTCCCTCCTACCCATCAAATTGGTCACCTCATCTATCAGTGTCTTCTCTGACATGCCTTTCATATACGTCTCTGTTTCTCTTTTCCAGTCATCGTTGTGACTTAGTTTAGTCCTCATCTTCTTCAGCCTTGACTGTTATTCCCAGCTGAGCTAATCTCCCCTCTGTCTTCTCTACTGTCTCCAGCATTATTTGGTTCTCTGTTTAAAAAAAGGAAGAAAGAAAGAAAAAAGTCTTCAGAAATAACTGAAATGAGAGCTCCCTGAGAATAGGAATTTTTGTCTTTCTTGTTCCCTGCTGTACCTCCAGTGCCTAAAACAGTGTCTGGCACAAGAATTAATTAATGAACACCTGCCCCCCAAAAGTCCAAATCTTTTAACGTGCATTTGGTGTGTTTTCACAGTCTGAACCAATTTGCAATTTCTTGTCTCCCACCTCTTCCCCCACTCCCATCTCTTTCCCAGATACGTACTTCAGCTCTGCTGGGCCAGTTTCCAGTTCCAACCTGTACTCTTAGTCCCTACATCTTTGCTTTTCTGTTTCTTTTGTCCAGACCGACTGCCTCATGTCTAACTTCCTCTTGCGCCCTCTTCCTTCTGTTTTACTTAAGGAACTCCTACTCATCCCTCAGGGCCCAGGTCATCATCTCTGTGGAATTTTCTCTGACCTTTACAGGTGATCAGAGTTCTAACTTTTATTCCCTCCGTAACCTGTGGTTTATTTCTGCTAATATAGTACTTAGCCCATCACATCACAGCGAAGATTGTAGTGTTTTCCATCTTCCTCACTTTGTTTTGAGCTCTTTATGTCCATCTTGGCATTTCTAGTACCTCTCACAGTGCCTGACACAGGTATTCATTTTTTTGTTAAAATAAATGAATATAAGGTAGATATGTATAGCTTATTTAAGATCCAGTTTTAGATGCTGGGAACCGACCTCTGAGAGCCCAAAGGAAAAGAAATAGTCTGCCAAGCTGATTGTAGACCACTTAGAACAAAACTGAATGCACACACACACACACAATCCTGCAACAGCAAACAGCCAGTGATTTTTTTCTTTTGTTTTCTGTTTTTTAATAAAAATGGGAAACCCAATATCCAGTTTTGGATTTTTGATTTGTTCCTTCTTTCTCTATTGAAGTACATTTTGAAGATAGAAAATTTTCAGCTAAGGAAAAAGTACTTTATAGTCAAATTGAGTCTAAGCACCTGAAAATTTTGGACAAATTTTATTTCATTATAGCAATTTATTTAATACAGACCTTTATCATTTTAGATGTTGTAGCTAGTACCTTGGAATTACAGCATCACTATATAATTACATTATCTTAAAATTTGCATTATTAGTCTTTAAAATATAGCATCTTATGTCATTTGAAACACAGTTCTGTAATATATGGGACTATGATATATAGATTATTTTTCCTAATCTACTCTGCATTCTTTTATATTATATAGAAATCTGTTGGTGAAAAAGGAGTTGATGTCATTATTGAAATGCTAGCTAATGTAAATCTTAGCAACGATTTGAATCTTTTGTCACATGGAGGACGAGTAATAGTAAGTATTTCATTTTTTTTTTACCACTTTGTAGTTTTATCGTAATTTAACTCTATTTTGCAGTCATCTTTAACTATAGACATGCTGTTTTTCATACTAGGTTGTTGGCAGCAGGGGTCCTATTGAAATAAACCCACGGGACACCATGGCAAAGGAATCTAGCATAATAGGAGTTGCTCTCTATTCATCCACCAAGGTAGGAAAAGAAGTGACTCTGATTTTGGTACCTTAAACATTGATATAATTTGTCTAGTCAGGCAGACTGAAAATTTAAGTAGATGTTAAAGTTAGTTATCTAAGTGGGTTAAGGATTAATCCCTAGAAGATAACATCCCTAGAAGATAATCCCTAGAAGATAGGGTGACAGTATAATTTTATTTTCCAAGCCAAGGCACTTATGAAAGAGAAAGGAGATACTATTCGCAATTACTAATTACTTCAGGACGATAGGTATTTTGTAAACTGAGACCGTCACAGACAAATTGCACTAATGGTTAACCTATAGAGAACTACTTTTTTTGTAGTTCTGGACAAGTTGACAAAAGCTGCGTATTTGTGAGAAATTCTTAATGTTCTCTTAGATTCTGAAAAACTTTAATGCTTCTGAAAATTAAGTCATGTGTTCCTCTACTGAAAAAACTTTTTCTTTTCCTCAGGAGGAATTTCAGCAGTTTGCAGCAGCCCTTCAAGCTGGAATGGAAATTGGTTGGTTGAGACCAGTAATAGGTCCCCAGTATCCATTGGAGAAGGTGGCCCAGGCTCATGAAGATATCATTCATAGCAGTGGGGCTACTGGAAAAATGATTCTTCTCTTAAAATGATTAATCCTTCCACAGATTTCCTGCGTAATTAAAGGTTTCTTACCTCAGTTTTACGTACACTACATTTGCTTTAATTAGCATTCATTTGATTCAGTGAGTTTCTTATATTAAAAAAAAAATTTATCTTTAGCAATCATAGACATTGGAGTGCAATTTATTTTATAGCTGGGAATATTCTTTATGCCTTCTGCCTCTCATCAAGGATTCATCATAGTAGGAAATAGAATATTAGTGGTCACTTGGCATTGGAGGGCATTACAGAAATTCCTAACTGATACTTGATCATTGATTCCATACCTTTGACTAAAACATGCTAATTCAAAGTAAGACTGCTTGATTTCCAAGCCTACTTCTTTATAAGAACCTTATAGGGACTTCCCTGGTGGTCCAGTGGTTGAGACTTCGCCTACCAGTGCCGGTGGTGTGGGTTTGTTCCCTGGTTGGGAAGCTAGGATCCCACATGCCTTGGGGCCAAAAAAACCAAAACATAAAACAGAAACAATATTGTAAAAAATTCAATAAAAACTTTAAAAATGGTCCACATCCAAAAATCTTAAAAAAAAAAAAAAAAGAACCTTATAAAGGTTCTGTAGTCTCTGATTAGCCCAGAACTATATTGGACTCTGAAGATTTTCTGGACTAAACAAGACACCTTTTCCAAACTAATCTCATCTAGATCTACAAGTCTCTCAGAAGGGCAAGATAAATGATGTCCAGAGAAATTTGTTAGTTTTCCAATATATTCCTCAATATATTATGACATTCACTAGGTTAATGATTGATTACCAATGATCCATATTCTGTGAGGACAGGAGCCTTATCTTTGATATAATATGATACTAGGTGCATAGTTTCCAAATAGATGCTTATTGATTGATTCAACTTCAAAGTAGATTTAGAGTTACCTGTTTATGTGGTGGGGATCATATATTTTTATTTAAATTAATAAATGAATTTACACATTAAGAATGATCTGCTTTTGTTATTATGACATGGTAACTACAGTAAATTCTAGAGGAAATTAAAAACTGTTTTTCTAGTTTGTCTTACATATAGTACTTGCCTTACATCACTTTTACATCACTGTTACTTCCTAACAGTGTTCTGCGTTGGAAGTTTTATCTAAACTAAATTAAGGAATGATTACCTAGAAATCTTGCCATCAATATTATGTCCCAGGAAATGAGGTTTGATTGTTATTTTTGTTCTTGTTTTTCTTCATGTGATCACAGCCTCCTATCTGTTAGTATATCATATGGTTGATTCTCTTGACCTGATTTGTTCTGTTGAATGACAATTTCTTGTTTGAATGTGGAATCCTGCTTTCACAGTGAACAGAAAGCACTGCTAACTTCTATAAGTGAGGGCTGTCGTTGGCTTCTGGCTCTACGTGCCATGGCTGAAGTGTTTTTACTGTTAGCATTTTCCAAGTTTATTTATTATTTCTTTTACAGGTTAGAGTCTTGTAGAGTGAAAAATAGCATGTTTGAAAAAATTGTTAAAAAAACAATGTCATGAACCTAGAGATTAGCATTTTATATACATTTCAAAATGGAAGATTCCTTCCCATTCAAAAAGATAAAGGAATAATTATTCTGCAAAAGTCAGTTTAATCTGTTTTCACATTTGCCTCATCTATAGAATAAGCTAAGGCATACTGCTCACTTAACACTGCACAATCCATTGATACAGTTCAGTTAATTTCAAAGGCAAAACTAGCCAAAGTTTGTGCATTAACTACCATATTTATGGTTATGTAGCATTGGGCATGTTCCCTGTACAAATCTCCTTGTCGTTCTAGTTCTGCTCTTGTCCCAATTTTCAGCAAACTATGTTCACTGCACTGTTGGTGCTTATATACCAAGGGCTACTACCCCATTCATCAGTGCTGTCCCTGATACGAAGTAGAGAATAATTTGTAGAATCAACAAGCATTATTTTGCGTTTCAACCATCTGAATTTCTGTTCCTATTTGCTTTGACCTTAGAATTGTATTTGCTTAGGATCATATAATGTGTTAAAAGATCAAATGGATCAGCCACCCTGAGCCTAAGAAGGCAAACTGTCATGCCAAAGGTTTACCATTTATCCATTATTTCAAAGTATTTATTGAATACTTAGAGTTTCAGAAGGCACCATGCTGGAATTTGAGGATACCAAGATGTATAAGACATAGTCAACATCTTTGAGCTTAGAGCTGAGTAGGGATGAGAGCTGAGTAAAACATGTGTATGTATAAAGAGATTTAATTTAAGGAATTTTCTCTTACAATTATGGAGCCCGACAAGTCTAAATCTATGAGGTAGGCTAGCAGAGTTTTTATATTGCAGTATTAGGTAGAATTCTTTCTCTGGGAAACCTCAGTTTTTGTCCAATGCTTTCAACTGATTGAACGAGGCCCACCTGCGTTATTGAGGGTACTCTACTTAAAATCATCAGGTGACTCTCTGTAAACACATAAAACATGATGACATTATGTTGACACAAAACTGACCATCACAAAGGGGTGACATGGGGATACAGATGAGGGGCACCTAGTGTAGCTTGGGATTTCCAGTTACACATTTAATATTTCAATGCATTTGTTACCTCCTGCTATCCAAAGTAGCTTTGGCCATAGAAGTACCAAAATAACTTGGATGCTTCTGAAAGGGAAAAAAAATCAGGGAGCATTGTATAATGTCCTTAGCTCAGCTTTACTGAGACAAGAAATCCTATGTGTTCCAAGGGACCTCCACAATTCACAGTGTAAAAGCTTTTTCTCTGCACAAGACAGCTCAAGAACAGCAAGACCGATCAGGTCACTTTGACCTTGGCTCTCTCAGCCTCCTCAGCCATGTCTCACAGACAGGAAAACACCTTAGCTCAATCCTTAATTCTCTTTCCAACACTACCTTTTCTTTTGGTAGAGCGACTTTTTTTTAATGTCATTTAAAATTGTCATAAGACAATTTAATCCATAGGGCTTAGGAATAGCTCATATTGTGGGAGCTTCCTCCATCCAAGGAAAGAGCCTAGGAAATGTATCATAGAAATCTAGATCCACTTTGGCCTGTGTCAATGACCACTAGGTGTTGATGGGGACAGTCCACATATGTTCTTCAAGAGGGAGTCTAGGGCTTCCCTGGTGGCGCAGTGGTTGAGAGTCCGCCTGCCGATGCAGGGAACACGGGTTCGTGCCCCGGTCCGGGAAGATCCCGCATGCCGCGGAGCGGCTGGGCCCGTGCGCCATGGCAACTGAGCCTGCGCGTCCGGAGCCTGTGCTCCGCAACGGGAGAGGCCACAGCAGTGAGAGGCCCGCGTACCGCAAAAAAAAAAAAAAAAAAAAAAAAAGAGGGAGTCTAACACTGATCCCAAACTGATTGCATGATACAGATGCTCATTAACTGTGTTTCAAATGTGGCCACAGATGAGCAGTCTTGGATTTTATCCTTTGCTAGTTTCATGTAAAAATACCCACAAAGACTGCGACACTACTAATAACTAAAGATAAGAGGAAACCCTGTACCAAAGTCCGTTGGGAATTTATATTAACTTCAGTGTCAATCATTTGATTTATTGACCCACATTAGCTGCAGAGTAGGTAAGAAAAAGTCTCCGCTCAGTCACTGCCTCTAACGCAGGCCACAAGAGATACACTGCCTAGAGAATCAAACCCCTTATTACACAGAAATTATCTGAGCCAGCTAGGGATGTATGCCCAGCCCTCAGGATCCCTCATCTCCTTTAGAGACTACAGGATTCAATTTTTAGTACAACTGCAGATTCAGGAGGAAGGGGAACTTTGCACTCTCGGATGTACAGTCACCCCAGAGATGGCCTTGTAGATGGATGGAGAGTAGCAGACTCTCAGGTTGCAGCAAATGCTGGAGAGTATACAGCACTCATGCAAAGAACATTTGACTGTAGCAAAGCCAGACTAAGAATTGTGGAGCTGCTGACTGAAAAAAGAAGAAAAAGCACAATGTAAGAGTTGCAAGTTAAGTTTTTTATTTGGGACAGAATGAAGACTATAGCCTGGGAGACCAGATAGCTCTGAGAAACTGCTCCAAAGAGGTAGGGTGGGGGAGGTCAGTATATGTGTGATTTTGGTGAAGGGGGAGTACATACAATCAAGCACATATTTTTTGCAGAAGATTACTGCTAGTCACGAGGAGCAGATGTCACCATGAAGGATTTTAGTGCTTTTCTAAATACGAGGAGATGCAAGAATTGGGCTCATAAAATTTTCTCCTGAAAATAGTTATCTGAAGACCTGTTCTGCCAGTTTTTCCCAGAGCACAGAGTGCTCATTCCTGATCTCCGCCCTGAACTCCTTTCAGTGGGTGTTGAATGTCAGTAGCTGCAGTGGCTCATAATTTGATCATTGTAGAGGTAGATGGCAAGTGCCAATTTGTAGGTGACAGCAGAAGATGCTCATGCCCTAGTTGAGCAGGCACTGGAACTGGCACAAGCACTTAGGAGACCACCTCACTCCAGATGTATATCTGAAAAGAACTGAGCTCCCTCATGAGCAGGGAGGAGAGCCAGGGCACATGAAACTCTCTGGTAGGGTTAAGAGCATGGGTTATGGAGGCAAAAGACCTGGCTTTAAATCCTGGCTCTACTACTGACTAGCTGTGGAGTCCTGGGCAAGTTGCCTAGTGATTTGGAGTCTCAGTTTCCTTACATGTAACATGGTAGTAACATCTACCTCAGAGTTTGTACAAATTAAACAAGCTAATGTCTATGAAGTACTTATTAGCACTCTGTCTTACACAAAGATGTGTCTAAATAATTATTCTTTCATTTTTATTAGCCATAAAGAATAAGTTGAGAAAAAGGGGAAGAATGAAGAGGGAGCATCCTGAAATATGCAAAAAATAAAAGGAAACCCCCAACACAGATTCTCTATTTACAAATAGGAGGTACAGGTCAGCATTACTGACTACAGAAAACTTCATTGGTCATATGGATAAATTTTATCCCTCTCCAAAAATGTAAAGAAACGGGATGAGAAAAAAAAATAAGATAGAGCAAATAAAAAACAAATACAAATGCAACTTTTGAATTATGTGTGCCCCCTCCAAAAAACCCAGGGAAAAAATAGTAGTTAGGGAAATCTTTACTGAGCTAACCAAAAGAGCTAAGTCTATTCACTGATAGCATATATTATGTCTATGCAAAATTAATGAAAAGTACTAGTAATAAGCATATCCTTTAAATTTCTTAAATTTTACATAATCAGATATTGGAAGGGAGTGTGCAGAAGAATCATTATTTACAGTTCTGTTATTTAAAACCTGGAGAATGCAAGAGAACAAATAGAAAAACTATGAATGAGTTCAGAGAGGTGGCTAATTGCATAATAAATATACAAAAATTTAATGCAAAACAGTTGATCAGTTAGAAAATGTAATGGGAAAAGATCCCATTCACAATGGCAATACAACTATTACTAATTCAAAAATGGTAAATTATAAGTGACCAAATTTACAAGAAATGTACAGGATCTTAAAAAAAAAAAAAACAACTATAAAACTCTCCTGGGTGACATAGAAGAACACTCAAAGAAAGAATTCTTGGTCAGATTCATGTGAAGATTTTCCTTCCCCTCATATTCTGGAAAGTCAAAGTAATTCATACTAAAATCTCAATAGGACTTTTTAGAAACCTGAAAAAATGTTTCTAAAGTTTGTGTGTGTGTGTGTGTGTGTGTGTGTGTGTGTGTGTGTGTAAAAAAGGGCAAATAGCCAGAACTCTTCAGAAAAAAAAAGAGTTGGAACAAGTCCCAGAAGATATGAAATATTTTTCCCCAAAGTTAGGGTTACTAAAGTAGAGACATAGTAGTCCAAGAATAACCATAGAGCAGTGGAACAAAATAGAATCTAGAAAGGCTTCTCACTTTTGTGGGTGATAAAAAAGGCTTTTCAGTGGGGGAAAAGTTACTCAATGAGAGAACTGGCTACCCATTTGGAAAAAACTAACTACAATCTGACTTCACATGCAACATCAAAAGACTTTTAGATGGTTCAAACATTTAAAATGTAATAAATGAAATTATAGAAAACAAAGACATGATAGAATATTTTCACAATCTTGAGAGGTGAAAAGTCCCTCCTACTATTACTCAAAAGCCCAAATTATGAAAGGAAGACCAAATTAGGAAAAGTAGAAAAAGATCTCCAGTAACAGATAAAGATTAGTAGACTTTAAAAAAGAATTTTTCAAATTAATTAGTAAATGATGAACACCCCACAAGAGAAGTGGCCATGAGTAGATAATCTGTACAAGAATAGATACATGTGGCTCCAAACTTATGGAAAGAGTTGTTCAACCTCTTAAGTAGTACAAGAAGTGGGCACCAAAGGACTATTGATGGGAGTAGAGAATTGTTTCTGTTCTGGAGAACAGATAATGTCTTTAAAATGTGGATTCCCTTTAATCCACTAACTCCACTGCAGGAATTTATCCTAAACAGATAGACATGTGTGTAGAGATACATGTCAAGATTGTTTTTATTGCAGCATTGCTCATCATAGTAAAATGATGGAAACAACCTAAATTTTCATCAACTGAGTGATTAAAAAGCTAATACATTCATACAGTGTAACATAATGTAGCAATTACAATGATCTTGTAGATCTTTAGTTACTAACATGGGAAGATGTTCAAGACATAGTATTAAGAATATTAAGTTTAAAAAGCAGATACAGAATATACATAATATAATTCTACTTCCATATAGTTGTCTGTGTTTACTTAATGCATTGCAAGACATACCTGGTAGGTATTTATCAAAATGTTTTATCTTAGTGGGGGGGATATATATAATTTCCCCCAACATTTTTATTTTTCCAACAGTTTCAAATATATATATATATTTTTTTGCCGTATGCGGGTCTCTCACTGCCGTGGCCTCTCCCGCCGCGGAGCACAGGCTCCGGACGCGCAGGCCCCGCGGCCACGGCCCACGGGCCCAGCCGCTGCGCGGCACGCGGGATCCTCCCGGACCGGGGCACGAACCCGCGCCCCCCGCGTCAGCAAGCGGACCCCCAACCACTGCGCCACCAAGGAAGCCCTCAAATATTTTTTAACAAAAAGTTATTTCTGACAAATCAGTAGCTAAATTCTATTTAAGAGAAATGCTTTCTAAAATAAAAGATCTAGAGTTTAATATCAAAAATCAAAATAAGTGACATTACATCTCAGAGTCATACATTTATCTTACCTTGAATCTTCTGTAATTGTACATCTGCACATTCAGAATTAGTTCTTACCTGTGTTGATAATTCATGATTTATTCTTATGACATGCTCCATAGAAAATTATAGTGTATTTGTACTCAATTTGCACTAAGTGGATCATAATGATTTATTTATTTTATTCTTGTTTTTTGAAATAATACATTGTCCTCTGAAAATACTCTCTTTTCTTTTAAAAAGATAAAGTATTCTTCAGATGATAAGAACTATCTGATCTTGGGAAAATTTTGTGTTTACATTCCTAGTAATGAACTCTCAGACTTCACTCACGGTTAAAATAAAACCCAAGATGAACCTGGGTTCATCAATTTGTTTTGGACGTTTATTTTGATTGCAGCATCACATTTGAGATCCAACTGAAAGCATCACTTCTAATCAAAGCAGTTTTAGTAGGTGTGACAAATGCTTTTTTACAAAATCGTACCCTTGTATTATTTGGTGAACTATTATTTTCTTAGGAATTAACACTGCAATTCTATTTCACAGTTTATACATGTAGTTTGAGTTTTTACATGTCTTGCAGTTTCTTTCATCTTAGAGTAGGTTTTGAGTTTATTAACTGGTTTCACATATTCTTGTTTACAGACCTATCACTAGCTTCTAAGTGCATCTCAGATTATGTTCCTTTTATGTCTATCCAATTACATTTCCACATAAATGAAAACTCTAAAGTGGCTGTAATTTTTTTGCCTCTTTATCATCAGCCTGCTGGTTAACCAAATGAGGAACACTGTTTTCCAGAGTTTTATTCCACCCAGTGGTAGGCAATTTATCTGGAATTTTTTTCTCTCAATGAAGAAAATACTAACCCTATTCACACAAATTTATGTGCATCCTTTTGTCTTTATCTCCTGTTTCACTGGAATTGATAACTTCCCTTATTAAGCATAATTTTTCTGTCTTTTCTCTGAATCCCATTGCTCTGGCCTCTTCATGAACTTTGCTCTATCATTTATCCCCTTAATCCTGTATCTTCATTATCTCCTTTAAAATATAAACACCTCAATTTCTTTCCCATCTGGACTTCCAGAACATCATTCTCCTGATACCCCTGGACACTGCTCAGTTTTCTTTGCAAACATCGCTTCTTCCACTCACCTCTTAAATGTGGATGTGCTTTACTTTCTGTGACTCCTTCCTGTGTACATTGTCCTTGACTGGCATCCCCCTTGTCTTTATGCATTCCCTTATACTGAACACAGGCATTAGTATCACCTTTGAGCTGATGACTCTCCAACATTTATCTCCAACCTGCTCTAAGGCCTATATATGGACTCCCCACTGGGAACCAGCTGGATGTTCCACAAACCTCTCCAAATCAGTATGTCCAGAATTGAATTCTTCCCAGTCACAAACCTTTTATTCTTCTTGTATTTCCTGTCTCAGTGCATGAAGACAACTTGAACCTGGTGACCAAGGTCCAGCAGTCATTCTCTCTTCTTCCCTCTCCTGTGTCCCCAGTCCTTCATCCAGGTGGCCACCAAGTTGAATGGATTCTATTCTCTTTGTACTATGGAACCTGACTCACTGCCAGTGCCTTGGTCTGAACTGTCCGTGCTTCCTGCTTGGAATTCTGTCATGGCGTTCTCACTGGCTGCTCGGCTTTTATTCTTGCCCTACTTTAAATCCATTGACCACATGCTGCCAGAGTGTTCTTTGTAAAAGTCCTGATTAAAATCTCTTAATGTGTTTTAGGAAGAATGATGAGCTCCATAGCTTTGCACAAAGGGCCCTGCCTCTTTAGCCTCAGCCTTCACTATGTGCGGGTCTTACCAACCTACTGGTCCTTCCTACAATATACCATAGCCTTTTATATCTCTGTTCTGACATGCTTTTCTCCATTTCTCCACCTCCCTAAATCTTATTCATTCATCAAAACTTAACTGACACGACTGTTCTGATCACCTTCTAGTCACCCAGGTGGTGAAGGAGGGATCTCTTGCCCTAAATAGTGTGAGATGGCTCAACACACAACCCAACACTGGTTAGAAGAGACTAGCAAGAGTTATTAGTCACATATCCTCGCAGCCCAGAGAAGAGGGCACTGAATGAGCTGTGGGGCCACATGGGAGGTGCACTTGGGGGCAGAAGAAGTCAGATGGGGTGTGGGAAGCAGGCCTTGTAGGAACAAGAGGATAGGGGACCCCGTGGTTCCCACTGGGGGATGTGACTTGTCTGTTCGAAGTGTTTCACAGGCTGGCATTGAGGGAAAACCCATTAAGTTGAGGACAGGATAGATTGCAGCCGGTCCGACTGATAGAGGAACTAGCTGGGTGGGGAGACTTTCCCGCCAGGTGAGGGCTTATCTGGCAAGAGCAGAGGAACTCAATGGCTAAACTTTTAGAGCCTTGTGAGGCTCAAAGAGGTCAGGGCAGCACATGGAATTTCAGGCCTTCCAACAGGATAAGCTCCTGGAGAAAGTCTTCCCTAACCACCCCTAGTCAGAGTCAGGCACCTTTCCTCTGTGCTTCTAGGGTAAAACTGAACACTCGCCACCCTGCCTAGGGTTTTAAACTCTTTTTGGAAGAAGATGGGTCTACATACACCCACGCACACACACCACAAACATAGAAACAAATAAGCACATCGTACGCTGTTGCAGTTTACTATTTATTTGCCTGCTTCTCTGACCAAAGTGGTGTAACTTTCTTGAGTGCTGGGGCTCTGTCTTTCATGTCCTAAATCCGTCTCTGTGCCTCACACACAGAAGGAACTTAGCAAACATTTCTTGAATAAATCAATAAATATTCATTGTGTATTAATTTGTGGAACATACCCTAATTGTTGCATTAAAATTTACTCAAAGTGCGTTTTAAAAGTAAAAATTTGGGGCTTCCCTGGTGGCGCAGTGCTTGAGAGTCCGCCTGCTGATGCAGGGGACACAGGTTCGTGCCCCGGTCCAGGAAGATCCCACATGCCGCGGAGCGGCTGGGTCCATGAGCCATGGCCGCTGAGCCTGCACGTCCGGAGCCTGTGCTCCGCAATGGGAGAGGCCACAAGAGTGAGAGGCCCGCGTACCGCAAAAAAAAAATTCAGGCCACTATGATTTCACCAAGGAATAGGGAATTTGCAACCAGGTGGGTCCAAGCACTGTGCCCATTTTTCCCAAGGGTGGGGGGTGGACAGAGGCAGACTGGGGGACTGGAGTGCCCAGTAGAAAAGCAGTGGCACTCAGGTTCTTGGAAAGTAGACTCAGTCTAGACAGCCCTGAGTCCCCCAGAAATACTTGGGGAAGATTTTTCAGGGAGCTGGATGCCCTGAGCCAGTGACTGAATTCAAATAACAGAATTTGTGTCATTACTGTGACTGTGACCTCATTTACGTCACTTCCAGTACCCAGGGGGTGAGGACTGGAAAAATTTCATACTCCTTTCTAAAGTGATTAGAGGGGAGAAATCAGCTTCCAGAGCAGAGGTAGTTTAAAATCCTTTTCCCTTATTTTAATTATACCTGCTCTTCACCTTCACTTAGTCCCTTCATTCATTTGATCCCTCATTGCCCCTCAGTCCATTGGTCTTAACCAGCCCTCACATTCCATCAAGCCTAGGCTGGTCACTAGAACACCCTCAACTACCTTCAAACACCGTCCTACAAAAGCTCCTCAATGAAACCTAACCCTGGACCAAACCCATAATCAACCTTCAATTTCCAGCCTTATTTTCACCACTTGGCTTCATCTACTTAAGTTTAGCCAATCGAATGTAGCATGTGCTGCTCAGCCTTCCCCTCTGATTTGCCCTTCAGACTCAGAACTTACTTTACTTCTGTCCATGCCATTGATTCCCCACTTATAATCCTTCTTCCAGATAAAGTTGGAAAGTAATCATTTGATTAATTTTAAGATGATTTGTATGTATTCCTGTGTGCAGTATTTAGAAGATGAGCAAGACATTCTTCCCTCCGGTAAGTAGGTGGAATGTGGGAGCAGCTATTCATCAGATGTCACTCAAACCATTTATGAAAGCAAATTTCTATAAATTTAAAAAACAGAATAGGAAAGATGGAATGGCTGAATCTTAGTATGATAAGCAGTTGCTAATCAGGAAGAGTGAATATTTTCATCTTTCCATTTAACTGCCTTGCACTAGAACTTAAGCTTCTTTTTTTTTTTTTTTTTTTTTTTTGCGGTACGCGGGACTCTCACTGTTGTGACCTCTCCCATTGTGGAGCACAGGCTCCGGACGCGCAGGCTCAGCCGCCATGGCTCACGGGCCCAGCCGCTCCGCGGCATGTGGGATCTTCCCTAATTGGGGCACGAACCTGTGTCCCCTGAATCGGCAGGCGGACTCTCAACCACTGTGCCACCAGGGAAGCCCTAGAACTTAGGCTTCTTGAGTCGAGGAATAAGACCTAACAGAGTGCTAGCCAAGGGCAGGCACTCAAATGTTTGAGGAATCAAGAGTATAAAGGTGGGCTAGGTTTTCCTACCTGTAATTTTCTTTCTCAAGTTACACACACACACAATGTATATCATATATATATATTTAATCTGAAGTTTAAATTGTGTCCCAGAAGAACACACAGAGGTATGTATACATGTTTGTACCTTAACTATAAATTACGAAATTGATATTTGGATCAAGTATGTGCTATCAAAGCTCAGCTCATGCCATCTTGCTTCAAAGAAAACCTCACTTTGGATGATTAAGAGAAAAAAAGATGTGCTTAAAAAAAAAAAGTAAAACCAATCCATCAAAACATTTATTTTCCTATATTATTTCGTTTGGATGAAACAAGCATGTAACCCTCTTAACCTTATTTAATTTTTACCTTGAAAACTTTTAGCAGCCTAATTCTTATATTCTAAATACTGAAAGTGCATAACATAGGTCAGTATTAATTTTTAGAATGTCAATTCAACTTAGTAGAAAAAAAAGCAATTGATGTGCTTCAGTAATAACTTCCACTTGTTTTTAACTTGTTTTATTAAAACTTGCAATTCTATTTAATTGGCATGTAATTTAATTGCCACGTAAGTTATTTAATTATATGCTATAAATGGAAAATATTGTTTATAGGCAATCATATCTCTTTTGTTAGAGTCTGGAATACTAGATCTTCCTCAGTCTCATCTTTATATGTAATTCCTTCATGCTGATTATTTGCCTTGCATGATTGGGTTATATCACATATTAAATTGATTTTGCCATTGTTTCTAATGGTGTGTGTGTGTGTGTGAGTGTGAGTGTGTGTTTGTGTGTGTGTGTGTGTGTTTATTGTAATTCAGAGGGCCAAAATTTAGCCTACTTGATTAATGAAAACAGAAGCCCAGAAGACCCGTGTTTCTTTCTGTACGGAAAGTAGAGTATCACGATATTTCATGCACGCCATTCATGGAGGCATGCCCTACCCTCCAATCTTTGCCTAATTCCAGCATATTACTTTTGGAGGTAGTCAGTGTTCTACCCCAGAAGGCTGTTCTGATCTCACTAACAGGTTAGATGGCTTTTCTCCACATCCCTTTAAGCAGAATAACAGTATTGAGTCAGACAGAACTAGGGTCTAATCTTTATCTTTCACTAGTGGGGTAACCTGGGGCCTTACTTAGTAGGCCTCAGATTTCTTGGTTGTAAGTCAGGGATAATAGTTACTTACCATATTGGGTTGCCATAAAATATATTACATAAATCTTACTGTGCCTTCCCACAATGCTTGGCCCAGAGAAAGCTTGTGAAAATTTTCTTTCTCTTCAATTAAGTGCTCAAAAAATACCTGTTAAATGAGTGAATGAATGGCAATCATCGATTTTTCCCAGTTGTACTGAGGTATAATTGACTACAATTACCTTTGACTTGTCTGAATTCCACTGCTCTGTTTGTTTGTCCAGGGATGGGCGATGGTCTTTTGTCTCAAGTAAGGTAGAGACTAGTACTTGCACATAGTAAGTAGTTGGTAAATTGTGAAAACCTCTACCTTTCCCATCTGATGAAAACCTTTTGTAACTACTTCAAGTAAACATCATTCACTTAACAAATATTTGTTAAGCACCTGCTCTCAGGCAGGCATTGTTCTATAGAAGGTTATACATCAATGAATATACATCCGTAAATTCATAGCATTTACACTTTAGTGGAGAGAGACAGTGATAAGCAGATAGACAGGTAAGTACATGGAATGTTGAGTGATGATAAGAGCTATACAGAAAGATAAAGCAGAGTAAGGGGCAAGCGAGGGTTGGGAGCAATTGCTATTTTATGTAGCTTGGTCAGGGATGCCTCCCATGAAGGTGATATTTGAACAAGAGATCTAGAAGAAATGAGGGAGTCAGGCATGCAGATAGATATCTGGATGTAGATCTTTCCAGGCAGAGGGAATAGCAAGTAAAAGCCCTGAGGAAGGAGCATGTGGTGGGTTTCAGGAAGATCAGGGAGCTGTGACTGAGGGGGAGGGAGAGTAATAGAAGGTGACAGCGCAGTAACAGGGAGCCTTATAGATGTGGAAATACTTAGATTTTTAATCTCAGTTAGAAGTGTACCCATTAGGGTTTGGATACAGAAATAAAAACACTTTGTAAAGCAGGGAGTGGTTTATACAGAGAATAAGTGCCTTGAACATCACTGGAAGGGAAAGGCATAAAACTTGCCTTTTTTGGTATTTGCAATACAGGGAAACAGACTAGAAGGAGGCCCCAATAGAAGTTGAGATGTAATCACTGGCAATTCACTTATTATCCACCACTGGCAGCCACAGGAAGAAGTCAAGGAAATACATGATCTGAGTTGTTTCAACAAGACCACTCTGGCTGCTGTGTAGAGCAGGAGTCCCCAACCCCCAGGCCTGTTAGGAACCGGGCCGCACAGCAGGAGGTGAGCAGCGGACCAGCCAGCGAAGCTTCATCTGCTGCTCCCCATCGCTCCCCATCGCTTGCATTACCGCGTGAACCACCCCCACCCCAACCCCGTCCGTGGAAGAATTGTCTTCCACGAAACCGGTCCCTGGTGCCAAAAAGGTTGGGGACCGCTGGTGTACAGAATATGCAATGGGAGGCCATTACAATGATCCAATGAGAGATAACGGTGTTTGGTGTAATCTTGTGTTAGAAGAAATGTTATAATCTAAGTCCACTCACTCATTAAACTGATGTCCTTCCTTCCTTCCTTCCTTCCTTCATTCAACAGTTTATGTATTTTACTACAAAACAGATTGCATCTCTAAATCTTGCAGAAATATACGTGTGTGATCTTACTGAAAACTGATTAAACAATTCTGTAAAACCAAGGGTGAAACATGTATGGCTATATGAATCAAAGCTTAGTTTAAAATCATCTTGCCTATGATGGTTAAATACATCCAAAGATTTCAATAGATTTAAAATAGTTTTCTTTCACTCATTAACATCAAAAGAGAAAGCAGTTTATCCCTTATTTTGAATCCACCTGGCTACATGTAAAGCGTGTCAAAGTTTATGGGAAAACTGGTTAAGGACAATTGGTCCCCCACAGGGCGGAAGAGGGCCAAAACAGCTTGCATGTTTGGCAACATTGCTTATTTATCTGACCCTCATGAAGACTCACTGCTTTTTTTTAACATCTTTATTGGAGTAAAATTGCCCTACAGTGGTGTGTTAGTTTCTGCTTTATAACAGAGTGAATCAGTCATATATCAGGATACATATATCCCCATATCTCTTCCCTCTTGCGTCTCCCTCCCACCCTCCCTATCCCATCCCTCTAGGTGGTCACAAAGCATGGAGCTGATCTCCCTGTGCTATGCAGCTGCTTCCCACTAGCTATCGATTTTACATTTGGTAGTGTATATATGTCCATGCTACTCTCTCACTGTCACATCTTACCCTTCCCCCTCCCTGTGTCCTCAAGTCCATTTTCTACGTCTGTGTCTTTATCATTGTCCTGCCCCTATGTTCTTCAGAACCATATATATATATATATATATATATATATATATATATATATATAAATATATATATATATATATTTTTTTTTGGATTCCATGTATATGTGTTAGCATACAGTATTTGATTTTCTCTTTCTGACTTACTTCACCTTGTATGACAGACTCTAGGTCCATCCACCTCACTACAAATAGCTCAATTTCATTTCTTTTTATGGCTGAGTAATAGTCCATTGTATACATGTGCCACATCTTCTTTATCCATTCATCTGTCAATGGACACTTAGGTGGCTTCCATGTCCTGGCTATTGTTAATAGAGCTCCAATGAACATTGGGGTACATGACTCTTTTTGAATTATAGTTTTCTCAGTGTATATGCCAAGTAGTGGGATTGCTGGGTCATATGGTAGCTCTATTTTTAGTTTTATAAGGAACCTCCATACTGTTCTCCATAGTGGCTGTATCAATTTACATTCCCACCAACCGTGCAAGAGGGTTCCCTTTTCTCCACACCCTCTCCAGCATTTACTGTTTGTAGATTTTTTGATGATTGGCCATTCTGACTGGTGTGAGGTGATACCTCATTGTAGTTTTGATTTGCATTTCTCTAATGATTAGTGATGTTGAGCATCCTTTCATGTGTTTGTTGGCAGTCTGTATATCTTCTTTGGAGAAATGTTTATTTAGGTCTTCTGCCCATTTTTGGATTGGGTTGTTTGTTTTTTTTGTTATTGAGCTGCATGAGCTGCTTGTAAATTTTGGAGATTAATCCTTTGTCAGTTGCTTTGTTTGCAAATATTTTCTCCCATTCTGAGGGTTGTCTTTTGGTCTTGTTTATGGTTTCCTTTGCTGTGCAAAAGCTTTGAAGTTTCACTAGGTCCCATTTGTTTATTTTTGTTTTTATTTCCATTTCTCTAGGAGGTGGGTCAAAAAGAATCATGCTGTGATTTATGTCATAGAGCATTCTGCCTATATTTTCCTCTAAGAGTTTTATAGTTTCTGGCCTTACACTTAGGTCTTTAATCCATTTTGAATTTATTTTTGTGTATGGTGTTAGGGAGTATTCTAATTTCATTCTTTTACATGTAGCTGTTCAGTTTTCCCAGGATCACTTATTGAAGAGGCTGTCTTTTCTCCACTGTATATTCTTGCCTCCTTTATCAAAAATAAGGTGAGCATATGTACATGGCTTTATCTCTGGGCTTTCTATCCTGTTCCACTGATCTATATTTCTGTTTTGGGGCCAGTACCATAGTCTTGATTACTGTAGCTTTGTATTATAATCTGAAAACCAGGAGCCTGATTCCTCCAGCTCTGTTTTTCTTTCTCAAGATTGCTTTGGCTATTCAGGGTCTTTTGTGTTTCCATACAAATTATGAAATTTTTTGTTCTAGTTCCATGAATAATGCCATTGGTAGTTTGATAGGGATTGCATTGAATCTGTAGATTGCTTTGGGTAGTAGGGTCATTTTCACAGTGTTGATACTTCCAATCCAAGAATGTGGTATATCTCTCCATCTGTTTGTATCATTCTTAACTATTTTCATCAGTGTCTTCTAGTTTTCTGCATACAGGTCTTTTGTCTCTTTAGGTAGGTTTATTCCTGGGTATTTTATTCTTTTTGTTGCAGTGGTAAATGGGACTGTTTCCTTAATTTCTCTTTGAGATTTTTCATCTTTAGTGTATAGGAATGCAAGAGATTTCTGTGCATTAATTTTGTATCCTGCTGCTGTACCAAATTCATTGATTAGCTCTAGTAGTTTTCTGGTAGCATCTTTAAGATTCTCTATGTATTATCATGTCATCTGCAAACAGTGACAGCTTTACTTCTTTTCCAGTTTGGATTCCTTTTATTTCTTTTTCTTCTCTGATGGCTGTGGCTAAAACTTCCAAAACTTTGTTGAATAATAGTGGTGAGCATGGGCAACCTTATCTTGTTCCTGATCTTAGAGGAAATGGTTTCAGTTTTTCACCATTGAGAACGATGTTGGCTGTGGGTTTGTCATATATGGCCTTTATTATGTTGGCTGTGGGTTTGTCATATATGGCCTTTATTATGTTGAGGTTAAGTTCCTCTATGCCTACTTTCTGGAGGGTTTTTATCATAAATGGATGTTCAATTTTGTCAAAAGCTTCTTCTGCATCTATTGGATGATCATATGGTTTTTCTCCTTCAATTTTTTAATATGGTGTATCACATTGATTGATTTGCATATATTGAAGAATCTTTGCATTCCTGGGATAAACCCCACTTGATCATGGTGTATGATCCTTTTAATGTGCTGTTGGATTCTGTTTGCTAGTATCTTGTTGAGGAGTTTTGCATCTGTGTTCATCAGTGATATTGGCCTGTAGTTTTCTTTCTTTGTGACATCTTTGTCTGGTTTTGGTATCAGGGTGATGGTGGCCTTGTAGAATGAGTTGGGGAGTATTCCTCCCTCTGCTATATTTTGGAAGAGTTTGAGACAGATAGGTGTTAGCTCTTCTCTAAATGTTTGGTAGAATTTGCCTGGGAAGCCATCTGGTCCTGGGCTTTTGTTTGTTGGAAGATTTTGTTGTTGTTGTTGTTGGAAGATTTTTAATCACAGTCTCAATTTCAGTGCTTGTGATTGGCCTGTTTATATTTTCTGTTTCTTCCTGGTTCAGTCTCAGAAGGTTGTGCTTTTCTAAGAATTTGTCCATTTCTTCCAGGTTGTCCATTTTATTGGCATATAGTTGCTTGTAGTAATCTCTCATGATCCTTTGTATTTCTGCAGTGTCAGTTCTTACTTCTCCTTTTTCATTTCCAATTCTATTGATGTGAGTCTTCTCCCTTTTTTTCTTGATGAGTCTGGCTAATGGTTTATCAATTTTGTTTATCTTCTCAAAGAACCAGGTTTTAGCTTTATTGATCTTTGCTATCATTTCCTTCATGTATTTTTCATTCATTTCTGATCTGATCTTTATGATTTCTGTCCTGCTCACTTTGGGGTATTTTTGTTCTTCTTTCTCTACTTGCTTTAAGTGTAAGGTTAGGTTGTTTATTGGAGATTTTTCTTGTTTCTTGACGTAAGATTGTATTGCTATAAACTTCCCTCTTAGAACTGCTTTTGATGCATCCCATAGGTTTTGGGTTGTAGTATTTTCATTTTCATTTGTTTCTAGATATTTTTTGATTTCCTCTTTGATTTCTTCAGTGATCTCTTGGTTATTTAGTAGTGTATTGTTGAACCTCCATGTGTTTGTAGTTTTTACAGATTTTTTCCTGTAATTGATATCCAGTCTCATATCATTGTGGTCACAAAAGATACTTGATACAATTTCAATTTTCTTAAATTTACCAAGGCTTGATTTGAGACCCAAGATATGATCTCTCCTGGAGAATGTTCTATGAGCACTTGGGAAGAAAGTGTATTCTGTTGTTTTTGGATGAAACGTCCTATAAATGTCAATTAAGGCCATCTTGTTTAATGTAGCATTTAAAGCTTGTGTTTCCTTATTTATTTTCATTTTGGATGATCTGTCCATTGGTGAAAGTGGGGTGTTACTACTATGATTGTGTTACTGTCAGTTTCCCCTTTTATGGCTGTTAGCACTTGCCTTATGTATTGAGGTGCTCCTATGTTGGGTGCATAAATATTCACAATTTTTATATCTTCTTCTTGGATTGATCCCTTGATCATTCTGTAGTGTCCTTCTTTGTCTCTTGTAATAGTCTTTATTTTAAAGTCTATTTTGTCTGATATGAGAATTGCTACTCCAGCTTTCTTTTGATTTCCATTTGCATGGACTATCTTTTTCCATCCCCTCACTCACAGTCTGTATGTGTCCTTAGGTCTGAAGAGGGTGTCTTATAGACAGCATATATACAGGTCTTATTTTTGTATCCATTCAGCCAATCTATGTATTTTGGTTGGAGCGTTTAGTCCATTTACATTTAAGGTAGTTATTGATATGTATGTTCTTATTACCATTTTCTTAATTGTTTTGGGTTTGTTATTGTAGGTCTTTTCATTCTCTTGTGTTTCCTGCCTGGAGAAGTTCCTTTAGCATTTGTTGTAAAGCTGGTTTGGTGGTGCTGAACTCTCTCAGCTTTTGCTTGTCTGTAAAGGTTTTAATTTCTCCGTTGAATCTGAATGAGATCCTTGCTGGGTAGAGTAATCTTGGTTGTAGGTTTTTCCCTTTCATCACTTTAAATATGTCCTGCCACTCCCTTCTGGCTTGCAGAGTTTCTACTGAAAGATCAGCTGTTAACCTTATGGGGATTCCCTTGTATGTTATTTGTTGTTTTTCCCTTGCTGCTTTTAATATTTTTTCTTTGTATTTAATTTTTGATAGTTTGATTAATATGTGTCTTGGCATGTTTTTCCTTGGATTTATCCTGTATGGGACTCTCTGTGCTTCCTGGACTTGATTGACTATTTCCTTTCCCACAGTAGGGAAGTGTTTAACTATAATCTCTTCAAATATTTTCTCAGTCCCTTTCTTTTTCTCTTCTTCTTCTGAGATCCCTATAATTCGAATGTTCATGCATTTAATGTTGTCCCAGAGGTCTCTGAGACTTTCCTCAATTCTTTTCATTCTTTTTTCTTTATTCTGCTCTGCAGTAGTTATTTCCACTATTTTATCTTCCAGGTCACTTATCTGTTCTTCTGCTTCAATTATTCTGCTCTTGACCCCTTCTAGAGAATCTTTAATTTCATTTATTGTGTTGTTCATCAGTGTTTGCTTTCTCTTTAGTTCTTCTAGGTCCTTGTTAAACGTTTCTTGTATTTTCTCCATTCTGTTTCCAAGATTTTGGATCATCTTTACTATCATTATTCTGAATTCTTTTTCAGGTAGACTGCCTAGTTCCTCTTCATCTGGTGGGTTTTTGCCTTGCTCCTTCATCTGCTGTGTGTTTCTCTGTCTTCTCATTTTGATTAACTTACTGTGTTTGGCGTCTCCTTTTCGCAAGCTGCATGTTCGTAGTTCCCGTTGTTTTTGGTGTCTGTCCCCAGTGGCTAAAGTTTGTTCAGTGGGTTGTGTAGGCTTCCTGATGGAGGGGTCTGGTGCCTGTGTTCTGGTGCATGTGGCTGGATCTTGTCTTTCTGGTGGGCAGGGCCATGTTCAGTGTTGTGTTTTGGGGTGTCTGTGACCTTATTATGATTTTAGGCAGTCTCTCTGCTAATGGGTAGAATTGTGTTCCTGTCTTGCTAGTTTTTTGGCGTAGTGTGTCCAGCACTGGAGTTTGCTAGGTGTTGGGTGGAGCTGGGTCTTCACGTTGAGATGGAGATCTCTGGGAGAGCTTTCACCGTTTGATCTTGCGTGGAGCTGGGCTGTCTCTGGTGAACCAATGTCCTGAACTTGGCTCTCCCACCTCAGAGGCACAGATCTGACACCTGGCCAGAGCACCAAGACCCTGTCAGCCACATGGCTCAGAAGGGAGAAAAAAAGAAGGAAAGTGAAAATTAAAAAAAAAAGTTATTAAATAAAAAATTATTAATTTTTTTTTAAAAATTAAAAAGTAATAATAAAAAAAGAAGAGAGCAACCAAACGAAAAAAAAAATCCACCAATGATAACAAGCACTAAAATCTATACTAAAAAAAAGGACTGACAGAACCCTAGGAGAAATGGTAAAAGCAAAGCTATACAGACAAACTCACACAAAGAAGAGTACACATACACACTCACAAAAATAGAAAAAGGAAAAAATAAAAAATATATATCTTTGGGAAGTCTGAAGTCTTCTGCCAGTGTTCAGTAGGTGTTCTGTAGGAGTTGTTCCATATGTAGATGTATTTCTGATGTATTTGTGGGGAGGAAGATGATCTCCACATCTTACTCCTCCGCCATTTTGAAGGTCTCCCCAAGGCTCATCGCTTCATATATCAGGATGCGGTAAACATTCCCATAAAGAAATCAAGATAATGTAGCCAAAGCTAGTTTTTTATAAGAAACTTGGAGTTTTTGTTTTTTTTTCAATTCTTGCATCTCAGACCAATGTAAAATTCCAAAATATGAATAAATGCCACCTGATGACATTTAAATTAGCATCTGAAATACATGTTGTAGATATTAAGCAGATGATTCAAAAGTAGACTTTGTAATAAACATAATTTTTATTTCTTTTCTTTTTTTTTTTTTTGCGGTACGTGGGCCTCTCACTGTTGTGGCATTCTCCCATTGTGGAGCACAGGCTCCGGATGCGCAGGCTCAGCGGCCATGGCTCACAGGCCTAGCCGCTCTGCGGCATGTGGGATATTCCCGGACAGGGGCACAAACCTGTGTCCCCTACATGGGCAGGCGGACTCTCAACCACTGCGCCACCAGGGAAGCCCTAATTTTTATTTCTTGATCAAATATTTTTACAGGTAAAAATAATTCAGCTTGCCTGTTTAGTTACTATAGGATACATGTTTGCAAGTTATGGTTATAACCACATTACCCAGCAACATTGACTCACTTTATGTTGTGAATTTTTATTCTCCTTTGTGCTGCTTTTAATATACTCAATACATACTTTTTCTGATAATAATACTGTGTATAACAATTATTCTTGTGGAACCACATAATGTATTAAGTGAAACTATTTTAAAAATGCATATCTTCTGTAGGTAGTACCCAAAGAAGTTTATATATATTATATATATATTATAACTTTGGGTTGTTAATCCAACAGTTACCTGATTTCTTTTTTAAAGGTTCTATGTTTTATTTAATGTACCCAATTAAAGGAGGGACATTATATTGTTAGGTAGTATAGATGGTTAGTTAGTTAGATATAGATGGTTAAAAGTATAAGGTTTGTTTTAAAGCTGTAAAGTTATGTTTTTATATAGAAAAGACTTGAATTAAATAATCTGTTGTCACACTTCAACTGTCACAGGTCAAATATGTTTACTGAAGAAGAGATTTTTAGTTTATTTCTAGAAAATTTCCTCACACTTTATGGTTTTAAGACTATTGTTTGATGGATGTATATGATATATATGTACACATACATACATGTGTGCATATACGCATACATATATGTGTATGTAGTGTGTACATACAGATATTTTGAAAAATGAACTGAACTATCCATTCCTGGAAGGTGAGGGATTTACACTGTTTTTCATATTTGTATCTTTCTTGGCAGCTCATTCATCCAAACACCCAGCAAATTTTTGTAGAATAAATGAATATAAGTGCATGCCTTTTTCTGATACTCAATGTATTGATAAATGATAAAATGTAATGATAAAATGTATTCTTTAGAATTACTTCGACAGCAAGGGAAACCATGCTCTCTTTTGTATTATACGTAATTTCTCAGTTTATAATCATAGCTGTTCATTTAAGATTTTTAAACCTTCCTTTGAAAAATATTATGGTGATCTGAATTTCCCAAAGATCGTGGGTGTTTTTATGGGAGTACTTAGGCACTGTTGATACAAATTGCTGTCTCTGGGCCCTTGTTTACAAATTGCGTGCATTAAATGTTTTCAGGTGTAATCAATATTTTTTGAAAGTCTCCAAATTTAGTTTGTAAAATTGCATGCCTGGCTTGTGGAGCAATTACGCTTTCACGTGATGAGAAATATTTTAACTCTTTCCTAACGTCACATACAAAGAAAAAGAAGAGATCTGCGTTAAGAGACAGGGTTTTCTCTCTTTGTTTAAGGAAAAGAAATGTTCTTTTTCTTTTTAGCCATATAAGCATAAAGTATCTTTAAAAATCCTTGTTTCTCAGAGTCCACATCCAGACCTCCTCTAATACTGGCTGATGCTCCTTTCCGAAGCACTTTCTACTCTGCCCATCCCCACATTTCCTGCCCCAATTCAGGTTCTCATGTCACTAGCGCTCTTTTAAACAGCTTTCTACTTCACCTGCCTGGCCTTCACTAGTCTTCCTCCCTCCCTCCACACTGCAGCCAGGGTGATTTTTCTAATGAGAAAATCTGATTGTATCACTGTCACGCTTACATCTTCCTTCCAGTGGTGCCTGAAGCCTAGATCATAAACCCACACTTCTTACTTGAGTTTTCAAAGTCCCTTGGGATTGGGCCCTCTCCAGCTCTCCAGCCACATCTCTCTCCATGCTCGCTGTGCTCCAGGTGAATTGAAATAACTTCTGATTTCCAAGATGCAGCCCCTTCCCCTCCGCATGCCCTGCTTCCTACCTTGCTTGAATGGCTGCAAGTTGTTAACCACGTTCTGGTGTTAAAGTGGCTTGACCTCTTTGGAAAAATTGGTGTAGCGTTAAGTACTTAGATTTCAAATTCTCAGATTAGAAGCAAGGTTTTAAAAACAGGAGGAAATTTAGTAAAAATTCAAGGCTAAACGGAAACGTTAATAGAAAAAGTACCCCAAAATATTGTAAAAAATAGGATACTCCCCTCCCTGCCCTGACTTAGGTAAAAAAAAAATGCAACCAACCCTCCGTCCCCCTATTTCTCTTAGAAAAGTCACCCAATCTCACACACAAATAAAAGTAACTTGATTTGCAGATCAGCTCTGGGATTCTACACTGGCCCCAGTTAAAAGTTGCCTCAGAAGACCTATTCATCTTTCAAGACTTTGGCATCACCACCTCTGTGAAGCCCTCCCTGATCATGAGAGTAAATTGCTTCTGTAGGCCCCTGTAGCATCTTGTGTGTCTCCAACCCAATTACTGTGCTGACATACACAATTGTAATCTCCCTACAGATCGGTGTGCAGACAGATATTTCTTCCCCAGTAGATGGTTAGATTATTGAATGGAAGGATCATATCTTGCCCTATTAGTAGTTCCAGTACCTGTCACAGAGCCTGAGACATACCGGATAGTCACGAAAGACAGGTTTGTTGGAATAAAATGTATCCGGGAGGACCCTCATCTGAAATAGTTTTTGCTGCTGTTGACAAAATGCAGTTTGCTCCTCACCAGCAGGTGTCGCACTAGCTCTACGTTTTCAGCACGGTTTTTGGCTTTTCCGTTATGCTCTAACATATTAATTGGGTTGTTATGGGAAGGAGATGATAATTTAGGCACTGTTTACAGAATAAAACTGATTTAACCTTCAGTTTTTCTGTGAACATTTTTTTCAAACGTAGTGTTCCAACTGAAATTGCCAAAGTAAAAAGAAGACTTCAAATTTAAAAAATGATTAGAGTGAAATAAAAATTCAAGACGGGACATCAAGTTAAGAACACAGGAAAAATGTGAAGCACGAAATCAACACCTCAGAATGGTAATGGCACAATAATAGCTATAGCCACACAACTGTTTCTTTCCATCTCACAAGCAAAATGCAAATTGTGTTTGATATTTGACCAAAAGTGCTTAAAGAAAAACAAGGTCCAGAATAAAATGTGCTTTGTTTGTAGGATATCTTTAACTTTGAGGACAAGATCCTGCATAAAGAACTTTTAATCACAGACCTATGAACATTATACCTGTAATACTTTCACAACCTGAGAACCAGGGAACCAGAGAAACAGACAGAAAAGGAAACAAAGGCGATGATAAATGATCCCTGGAAGTATGAAGGCATACAGTGAAGAGAATTTTTAAAATAAGATAGAAAATAACCAGATACGCATTACCAAATACTTGCAGCTCAGTGCAGTAAAGGGGAGATTGAGTCTTGAAATCAGAAGATCAGGGTTATGGATCCTAAGACTAGCTGTGTGACCTAGGGCTATATAGATTGTCCTCTTAGATTGTCTGTATTTTCAAACATAAAATAAAGCTGATATCCAAACGGTGTTGTGAGGGTCAAATAAGATAATGCATGTTAATACTCTTCATGTTCTTTGAAATGCTATATGAACATAGAGTAGTATTAGAGGAGAAAAGTGAAAGTAACATTTGTTTAGCATCTACCCTGTGGCAGGTAAGTGCTGTGGGGAGGGGGGGCACTTGGCATAAAAATACCTTCAATTTCTTCCAATGGGCAAGACTCGCCTAGTCAGTGATTTGCAACCACAGCTCACTGTTTTCACTCTCAGCCATCTCCGTGTTCCAAAACACATGTCTCAGATAGGAAAATTATAGATATTACTACCCATCCCTCAACGTTGAAGGATCTTCATGAGGGGTGGGCTTTATCAGAATTGGTAGTTTTCAGCACCCAGCTGGCTTGTGGTAGTGGGGAGTCAGACTTAGTGCTTCTAAGGAAGCTCTGGATGTGTTTGCCAGCAGATTCCTGCTCAGAGTTTTTTTTTGAAGGAAAAAGATGTAAAGGAATCTGTCATCACATCAAGAGCACATATACCTCTTAGACCTTTTTGGGCAGATAGATGAGACAATTTTTTTTAAGTCAAAGTTTTCTTCTATTACAGGGTAAAACCAGTTTTTGGAAGATGACACCTTGAGACAATAAGAATAATGTTTACTAAATAAATTAAGATCAGTCTCTATTCCTGGCAGTGTTAGCAAGCTATATTTCTAAGTTTATTGATTTCACTACATGCACAAGATTTTAAGTTGTTTAGTAGTTTGTGACTTCCATTCCAGAAGTAATTCGATTTGGACAGGCAAAATATGTTTTCTTGAAAATATACACTTTTGGATGCATTGGAATCAAGAATGTTATTATTCTAATGAACTTCACATGGGCTTGGTGAGAAAGAAGTAGCAAAAAATAAGATAGTGAAAGAGAGAAAGGAAAGTCCAAGATTTTATCCAGCTTAAGGTGCAGAAAGCAAACCTACAGCAGTTTATGTCCTCAATTCAATCCTAACATTCTCTCCTTTTATTTGTCCTTGGCTTTTATAGAGTTTGCATTTGAGCTATTTGCTGATAAAAGAAACCAAACAGTGCAGGAAATTAAACTTCTCTTCCTAAAAAAATTATAGAAGTTTAGATCATTATTACACAAACACTGTTAGAATATTAGCAATTTATGCAATGGATTATAACTTCCATAGATTTTTCTTGTGCACTTCTGCAAAACTTCATTATTTCCATGGCTGTTGAACTGTAACTATTGCCAGTTCCTAAAAAGGCAGGTCAAATATTATGTCAATTGCTGATGAGTAGCTCTATTCCTTGACAGGTTTACCAGTGCTGCCATTTGATGTTCGGTACAGAGTGGAATTAATGTTATCCCAGGAGGTAATGGTAATGAACTAAATTTTACATCCACAGAGGAGACTGGACAGCAGGGCAGTCTTGCACTTTGGTCTTTATCCGATAAATCAGATGCTTTATCACCGCAAATCCTGTCTGTTAAGTTCCCCCAAATAAGCTGGATTTATTAAAATGGGTTGTTACTCATTGTTCTGATAATGAGCTCCACTACTGGTGACTGTTCAAAGAACCACAAAAAGCAGAGCAGAGGACCTGTTATTAGATAGCAAACCGCCTACACAGGCAGTGGGAATTGGATATGACTTTTAACTCCACGTCATTGATGGTAATTTTTGGTTGCTTGCCCGATTTGCCTGGGGCAACTAAAAACATCACCTTAGTTTTATTCAGGCTAATTGTCAGCCTGTGCAGTGGTGCCAACTTTGAGAAATGATTGACAACCAGATATACAGCCTCAGGTGTATGACCCTCCAGTTCATAGTCATTAGCACTCAGTCACTCAGAGCTGGCCTGCCCCAAAGACAGTAGTGGAGGCCAGCCATCTGATGAGACCAGAGAGCTCTGGGGAGGCGCAGCTGCACGTTCTCACCCAGATGTTCACGATTCTTGTTGCATCATTGACCATCCCTGCGCAGGGAAAGCTGGATTGCTTAGGGTCTATTGATGACCTTGTCTGACACCCATTTGTGTGCAGGGGCGGCTCAGGCTGGACGCCATCTGGCCTGACTTGGCCGGCCGTTTCATCATGTGGCTGCCTCTCCACGCTGATGGATTTCTCTGAATAGCTGAGTGTGTCAAGCTTCACTAGGTAAGTGAAAAACAATGCAGAAGCCCTGGAGTTACTCACCACATTTCTTCTCAATCTAGAAAATTGAGGACTGCCTCTCTGAGACTTGTTTATAATTTTAGGGAACACACATGATTAGAAAATAGATTATTACAATATCTGTATATAATATCCATTACCTTTACAATCTAACCATACCTCAAATTCTGTTCTTTCTCCATTTATTCTTTTTAAACACATTCCCCCATACAGTTAAACAGAATTATTCTGCACCTGTCACTTTTTTGGTGTTTCTAGTGCTCTGTCGTTTAACCAAAATTCTATTGAAACTGAAATCCATATGAACAAGCTGCCAGAAAAACAGGGCTGAAGTCAGATGTGCTGTGAACTAAAGGGTTTTACCTTAGTCAGGGAAAGACACTTAAAATTATACAGTTAGTGTGACTTTTCCCCCAGTCTGAGGGAAAAACTTCCAAGGAATTAAAACATTCTCGAGGGTCTCCTGGTGGCCATCCCCAGTTTCTATCTTTGCTGAACTTCCTAAGATCTCTGCTTCTCCCTAAGAATGTCTTTCTTGTCAAACTTGGCCTTGAGAAATTTCATGTAGCCTTTGGGGAAAATGTACTCCCCACCTACAGGGGCTTGAATCGCCTGAGGGTACAGTGGTCTCCCCCAGTTTGATTTTGGGTGGAGAGAGGAACGTGCAGGGGTTCCAGCAGGACAGTGCAGGACGGCATGTAGCCCTTCAAATCCTGCAGAGCAGTCCCAAATCGGGGAGTAACCCTAACGGATCCTTCCTTAGATCCTCCCATCACTACAGCTGGTCATACTTTGCTTTAGCTTCAGTCGCCCAGTAGACATATGCTGGCTCACGTGGAGACATAGATGCATGCACGGACCTCCCACCCACATTCTCTGAAGGACAAGCCTTCCTTTCCAGAGGCAGTTGAGTCCTCATCTGCTGTCATAAACTGGAAGCCAGTGGGCAGAATTCTAACCACAGATAATTTTTGTTTCACTTACATAATGTTCTAAGAATGAGAAAATTTCACCAAAAACATCTGGCGTTTTAGCTTCTTTGGAAGTTCTACAAGGCATTTCTAGAAGGCAACAAACAGCTGAGCTCTGGAGCCCAGGTTTAGACAGACCATATGACCTCATCTGCTACAGGCCTGCCACCCCTAGTGTCTTATGTTTTTCTTCCTCTTTTGGGTTTTTGACTCCTGGTTTAAGGAGGAGGAAAAACATTCTAGATTGGACACAGTGGAATCAGCAGAACTCATTAATATACAGAGAGGTGTTAGGTTCCTTATTTCTATTCCCACTCCCTTTTCAAATTGTGACTCTTGGGTCTTCCAGGAGTGAAAACTATAGGTCATTTACTAAAACATATACTCTCTGTGGCTGTTTGCTTAGTTACAGAAGACCTGACAGAAATTTTGAAATTGTGACATATGAGGGTTGGTTCAAGCACTTCATATAAGGCCTCAGCCTCCTTCCAGGAGGGAGGTGAAGGAATTTCCTTCCTCCGGGGCTGGAGGATCATAGGAGATTGCCACCATCATGCGTTCACAGAGTTAAGATTTCCTAGGAGAAGCCTTATAATCCGTTTAGTTTAATATAGCTCTGTGTGAGGATCTCCTCTAAAACATTTCTGATTCTTCCTCTTGATTATTTCTAGAAATAATGAGCTCTCTACCATCAAACACTGCCCATTCCATTTGTGGACACATTCTCTATAACATGGGTGTGAAGTGTACTCCTACTCATAGGGTTGTTGCAGTAGGATTTCTAATTGTTGTTTGATTCTGGAAAGTTCTTTCTTTTACTGAGCCAAAAATCATCTTAGAAATTCTTCTCCTAATTATCTCTCATGAAACTTCTCAGGCTCTTCTCTCTACTGTATGAAATCCTTTCAAATATTTGGTGACATTGATACTTTCCATAGTCCTATCATGTTTAACTTAGACGTCATCCGTTATCTCAGTGGTTTCGCCTATGAAATGGTTTCCAGAGTATTCACCATTTTACTAAACTTACACTTGATATTGTAACTCTTTTATTTTGGAATGTTAAATTTATCCATACAATAATACCTAGAAGTAAGTGAAACAGTCTTTTGTATTTTAATTTCAGCAGAGAACAGACAGAGAACAAAGCAGTATGTGCCAATAGGACTGCCAAGCCGCACAACTGCAGGGGGGCACCATTCACATCATGGTCTGTGAACAGTACACTCTGGAATTGTGCGTGCTGTGCACAGCCTTCGTGACCCTACATGGGTGTCCCAGACACTTCTTAGAAAGAAGTGCTGGGCACACTTATAGGATGTGCATCAGCCCATCACACACTCACTACCAGGGTAAAAGAAGGAAGACAATTCATCGCAAGAAAGAAGAAGCTGGTGGTGAAGATTTCATTGAATAAAGCTATACACATATTGATTTCTCCCTGTTTCCACAACTACCTACCATGGATGAGAGGGACCACTTTCCCCTTACCTTAAACCAAATGAAGAGGGCTTTCAGAGCACCACTCAGAGAGCTTGGACCTTGCCTCTGAACTTGGAGAATGCAGTGACATAAGCACCTTGAGTTAGAACCCTATCATGGGGGCACAGTGTTCCAGATGTGATCAGATCAATGAAAAACACAGAAGAACTTGTCCATCTGAGAACATAGACCAGTATCACATTGATGTCTTAGTTGCCATGTCACAAAATGGCTTTATACTGAGTTTCCAAGCAAACGTCTAGGTATTTCTTATATGAACTGCAATTGGTTCAGATATCTTGATATTTTATTTGTGCAAATAATTTTTTTTTTGAGGTCTAATCAGAATCAACTTGCTATAGAGGCAGCATCATTAAATATGGATGTAGATTGCCTTGGTTTGTGTCTCACCTTGTCTACTTATCTGGCCAATGCATTAATCTCCCTGAGCCTCAATTTTCTCACCTGTACCATGAGAATAATAATACCTCTTCTTCCTGCAACCCTGGAATTGTGAGGATTTAATGAGCTAGTGTGTGAGGGTGGTTAGCACACTGGCAGCACTTGATAGACACCAGTTCCCTTCTGCCTTCTTTTTTTAAAAAAAATAATTAATTGATTGATTATATTATTTATTTATTTTTGGCTGTGTTGGGTCTTCTTTGCTGCGCGCAGGTTTTTCTCTAGTTGCGGCAAGTGGAGGCTAATCTTCATTGCGGTGTGTGGGCTTCTCATTTCGGGGGCTTCTCTTGTTACAGAGCACAGGCTCTAGGCACGCAGGCTTCAGTAGTTGTGGCTCGCAGGCTCTAGAGCACAGGCTCAGTAGCTGTGGCGCACGGGCTTTGTTGCTCCGTGGCATGTGGGATCTTCCCGGACCGGGGCTCGAACCCGTGTCCCCTGAATTGGCAGGCGGATTCTTAACCACTGCGCCACGAGGGAAGTCCCCTTCTGCCTTCTTGATGACACCCTCCATTTGTGGTTTTGCTCATCTCCAGCCACCATGTAGGGGACAGTGTAACACAGGGGCTGAGAGCCATTGCTAAGAAGGTGTCACCCCTTACAAGCCTGTGACTTGGTCAAATTACTCCAATTCCCTGCTTCTCAGCACCTTTCTCTGTTAAAAGGGGGAAATAAGAGTATTTGAGTGTAAGATGAAACATGGCATTTAAAGTATTTAGTACAGAAGTTGGCACTCAGCACATATTCGGTGATATTTTTTCTTTAATTATCATTACTGCTGCTGCGACTATAGTATAGTTGCTTATTTGTTTTGATGACAAGACCTGAAACTGTCCTCCAGAATTCTGGACAAAAGGTCTCTTTGAAACACATTTAACAGTGTTTGCTCTGTGGACGCCTGGAGCACATTTAGTTTAATCAGTCCGAAAATGAGTAGCCAATTTCCAGAAGTGGGAGGTGGAGGGAGGCATGGCCAAAGAACCTCATTTGACTGCCTCTCATTCATTCTGATTCATATTTCCTACAAAGATCTCTTGCAAATACCTCTGAGATGGATCCTCTCCCAAACTCTAGGTGTCGTGATCATATCCCCCAAATTGACAAGTTACTTTGATTCTGCCCCTTTCATTTCATCCGTCAGCTCTTCCTTTTATCGAATTAACTACAGAGGAGTTGCTTCCCTCATGGGTTCCTCTGAATTCCCTCCCCTGCTGGTCCCTCTACTAATACTGCAGTTTTTGCCATCCTCCTGTGGTGTCATCTATGTTTCCTGCTGTGCAGCTTCTTAGTACCTCTCTGGACTCTAGGGGGACAAACTGGGTTACTAGGAGTTAAGTTGCAAAAAGATGGAAAAAAGTAAATTTAGGCTTGTCCTAGTCAAAATCTGAGGTTTGGGATATAATAGTGTTTAACAACCATTTTATAACCAAGAGCTCCTTGTATATTATTTTTTTAATCATCATAAACATAATATTTTGACAAATACTGCATTTTTATTCAGGAATGATGACAAATATTGTCTTCCTAAGAGAAAGCTAAATGGACCACAGTGAGATGACCCATAAATTCTGATAAAAAAGAAAAAAAAAAACCTGCTATTTTTATTTAGCTTAGCTATGTTGCTCTCTGCAAGTATACTTTTTTCTTCCAGAATCCTGAGAATAGCTTGCACACCCATATTATTACTTTAATACACCCTTAGAAGTTGGCAACCTCAGATTAGGAATTCCTGGGTATGGCTTTAGCTGGAGTCATTAAAACCAAGTCTTTAGTGAGAAAGATGATTTAAAACTAAATAATTTATTCCCTTTTTATTTGTTTCTTTAGTGTTAAGATGTTTATCTTAATTACTACTTTTAGGGGAGTAGGCATGGTGGGAAAAGTAAGAGCTCTGAATCAGAAAGATCTGGTTCTAATTACTTACAAGCTGGTTGACTTTCATTAAGCTAGTAAATCTCTTTGAGGCTTGGTTTCATCATCTATAAAAAGATCAATAACACCTCACCTATAAGATTGGCGTGAGGATGAGAGATACATAGGTAAAGGGAAGACAGTGACTGGCACAGGGTAGATAGTTATTAAAGTGTAGCTCTTATTATGAGGATGAGCAAGCTGTCATTTTCTGAAAGCTTACTGGTGAGAAAACTGAGGGATAGCACATGTCAGTAGCTTTCCCAAAGTCACATAGGCACTCTATGGCTGTAGTATAGGCCAGCTTTGCTGTGATAGCCAATAAACTCCAGTGGCTTCAAAAAGCAAAGGTTTGTTCCTCATTTGTGTTCATGTCCATCATGAGTCTGCAGGGGGCTCTGCTCCATGCTGTCCTTAGTTTGGACAACAGGCTAAGGAAAGCACCACCATCTGGAATGTTGCTGATTGCTGAGCCCAGGGGATAAAAGATGGAGAATCCTGCAGGAGCCCTCAAACAATTCTACCCTGAAGTAACACACAACATTTTTCACTCATTTTTCATTGGCCAGAACAAGACCTATGGCCGTGCCTAATGTCAAGGTGACAGAGACGTGCAAGCTCCATCTGAAGTGGAAAAGAAACAGATATGGGTGAATAGAAGCACCTCACATGGTGACAGAATTCCAGTTCAGACCCAGGTCTCTACCTCTTCTTAAACCAGTTCTTTATAACATGACTTCATTGGTACATCTGAAGAAATTCCCACAATCTAAATGTCATATATGCATAACCGCTCAAGTTTAAGTGCGAAGACGTGATGCCAAGCAAAATGAAGGGGACTTATGCATTTCTTACTTTTTGCGATTGTAGATAATTGAAACTAAGTACCTTCCATTTAAGACTTTGCCTATTTCTATGTCACTTATTGCCTTTTAAGTCAGTAAAGCTGTATTTTTCCTCTTGACTTCTTTTCCCTGCTTGCCAAAACTTCTCCATACCACAGCACACCCCAGTGTTAACAGCTTCACTTTTTTTCCCTTTGGGTTACAGCTGAAGAAATAGTCTCAGTTCTTGTGTGAGCCTATAGAACACGTCGGAGGGACAAGGCCATGCAATTTCCTGCTCTCATGTCCAGTCATGTGGAGCTCTGGCTCAACAGAGCCCGTCTCCTGGATCCTCGCCTAGGCCAACCATTTAGCTCAGGGATGAAAGCTCCCTATGGCAACAGCCCTGTGCAGGTGCAGACAATAAACCCTGTTGTCATGATTCCTCCTCTTCTACCAAATTGTGGAATCTGAAGTGGACTTTATTAAACGAGAGAAAAACTTACTTAAAAAAGAAACTCAGAGGAAGGGAGAAACCCCACAATTCTGACTTTGGGTCAGCTATGGAAACTGTGTTACAAAATCCATATTTCAAAGAATCACCAGATTTTTCTTCCCAAATGAATTTGTAGAGCTCAGGAGCTCACGATTTTGCTCTTTTAATCTGCCTACCTATTGATTTATTTTCACTGTTTTGGGTTTTCCCGCAGTTAGTTGACTGGTGGATAATCTCAGTTTCCAGCTCGCACTCCAGGACGGTATTTTCCCCTTTGTATGTTTTTGATGCTTGGTCCATGCGTCCATTTCTTTTATTGTGATAGGAAAGTCTCACTCATTCAGAATCCATGATCACTCCAACAATGAAACAACTTTTTTTTTAACCTTTGTGCTCTTAGGGAGAAAGTGTGGGCTGAGCAATTCTTAGTGAAAGCACACTCAGGCTCCTCCAGGGGTGCTTATTTACATGAAACTAATTTGTGAATTGCCAAAAAGAAACCTTTAGTCAATATCTGTTTCTCAAGGACCGTATCAGGTAGCACCTTAATTTTAGGATTAAGACCTTAATCTAGTTTGAGTTGTAATATGAATTAGTAGGTCATAAAGCTATGCTGTTATTTAAAAATAAATACTACAGTTCAGATTGTTTGTTTCATGAGCTTCTCTATCGTCCACCTCCTATATGAACAATCCCAGTCTTCTGCTCAATGCCATGAGTTTACTTTTAACCTGAGTTTAAGAAGTGCAATGTGTTTTTCTATACAATCAACTCCATTGTATAGAGTATATACATTCCCCCTTTTCTTCTGGCTAGAGAAAAGAAAATTCAGTCAGCAGTTTACGATGCCAGAATGCTTGAAGATCAGTGCTGTTTGCTTCCATGGAAGAGCCAGTGCCATTTAAACCAAAGGAAGCTGTAAAACTTTTTAGAGATTGTTGCTCTTAAGGGCTAGAGGATGTGGAACATCCTATATACTCCGTCAGAAAACAGATACTTGGTAATAAATGAAATTCCTAGTCTTTGGTTTCTTTTCACCAGCCACATTACTGAGCCATTGTGCATGGGGAAAGCTGGGAGAATATTTGGTACAATCGAGAACAACTTTCCTTGGATCAGTGACCTTACAATTATTACCCTCCCCATGCGTGGTTATGTTCCTTACCTCTGGAAGGTGGGAGGGAATAGAGCAAAGTGTTTAAAATTGTGGGTTCTGGAATCATGGAAAATGGAATTTGAATCTCAATTGTGCCACTTGGCAGGTGATATTTAACTTACCTGAATCTCAGTTTCTTCATCTGTAAAACAGGAATAAAAATAACACCCACCTTACAGTTGTGAGGATCCAAGGAGTGAAGCACTTCTAATAGTGCCTGGTACACAGTAGAGTCAACAGATATTCTCTGCTATTAGGCCAAGCAGAGCCTCGTGAAATTCTATGGACTCCACATATGCTATTTCTCATGGCAAACAGTAGTGTCAGCCATCTATAGCTGCTTAGGAAACATTGGACCAAATAAGCAAACATAGTCTTCCGTTGCATCCAGCCATTGTGAGATCTCTGCTCCGTTCCTCTCCCCAGATTCAACGTCTGTGACTTAGAAAGCATTTTTGGCTAATGGTGGATAATCACAGATATGGTGATCTTGTTAACATCTAACAAATTCACTCATACATGGGTGGAGCCAGAGCCAGGGAAAGAATTATTATGACTCTTATTATGTCACCTGCTCTACATCCTTTCCTCCAAATGGAGCATCTAGGAAAACATGAATTATACTCCTTGTATCACTTATTTAACAAATACTTACTACTTAAATTCATGGCAATTCAGTTGGGCTGAAGAGAGAGCAGAAACTCAGCCTGCAGTTGGAGGAGATAAGATATGCATGCAAACAACACAGTATATGCGTATACAGCACCGAGTGTATAGACATTGTGTCAGAAGAGGAGGGTGGCCCCGCAGCAGGGGCTTGACACACCTGAGTCCTGTTCAACTCCCATTTCCTTGATGAAACCATCAACTTCTACCTCTTCTTTTCCTCCTCTTCCTTTTTCCTCATCCAAATTGCAACCTCCATTAATTTTTGGGCTACAGAAACTAGGACAGGGTCTATAGACACTGAGTCCACCGTCAGCTTGAGAGGCTTAAATGGGGAGGTCTTGGCTTGGGGAAGACATCCTCTTCCCCCCAAGCCCCATCTACCTGGCCAACTCTGACACATCTTTTAAGCCTCATCTTACGTACTGCCTCCTCTGTGAGTCCTTCTCTGACTTCCCTAGACAAATTTTTTTTTTTTTTTCAGTACGCGGGCCTCTCACCGTTGTGGCCTCTCCCGTTGCGGAGCACAGGCTCCGGACGCGCAGGCTCAGCGGCCATGGCTCACGGGCCCAGCCGCTCCGTGGCATGTGGGATCCTCCCGGACCAGGGCACGAACCCGCGTCCCCTGCATCGGCAGGCAGACTCTCAACCACTGCGCCACCAGGGAAGCCCCCTAGACAAATTTTTTGGGATAGGAATGGGGATGTATTTATCAGTAATATAATTGTTTGAAGACAATTAAAACACAAATATCCTGTATTCTCCTTACAGATTCCTTAGTGGTTGTGCCTCCCCAACAGCTTCTATGTTTCTCTCTTCTCTGTCAGGGCCAGTCTTTTTCCTCTCCTGGCATAGAATCCCTGGGAGAGGATGGTGAGGAATAATCAGGGTGTCAAGGCTAGATGAAATAATAATGTGATTAGTGATGTTCAGCATCACAAAGAGTGGGTACATGGCTGGAAATGGTGGGCGATGGGGGTAGGATAGGACCATCAGTCAGAAGGCACCTCTGTATTGCACCTTATCTGTACTTCCATCACAGCACTTGGCACCTCGTCATTCTTTGTCTGCATGTCTGTGTAGCCAATAGACTTCAAGCTTCAGGGCAGACAGGACCTCTGTTCATCTTTGAGACCTCAGGCATAGTAAATACCACTGATTTCTCATGGCCACTAAATGACTCCAGTGACTGCCCCACTCCAATCTGTCTGTAGATTCCACCCAGCTCAGAAATAAGGGTAGAAGGGTTTGGAGACATCTTGTCTATCCTGGTTGCTCAGAACTCTGAATTAGGGATTCCCCCTTGAATTTGTCGCTCTATCCATTGTACATGCCTCTCAGCCTTTCCTATACCTAATGCCATGCTTCACTAAATGGCTCACTGAAATTAAGTCAATTAGGGAAGCTTATTAGGGAAGGCTGGAAAACAATTCAGGTTTGAAGTTAAATCCTTGTACATTTGTTCTTCATTTTCCAACTTCTCAATGTTGCAGCTTTGAAGGACCCAAGCTAATGTTGGAGGATGTAAGGTATTAGGAAGCTCTCTTGTAAACTTAACCGTCTACAACTGTGTCCTGATGAAATGCTTACATTACTTCTTATTGGAGTTTTATACGGTGTTGCTAAAAGAAGGGAGCCCTGGGATCACATCAAATCATCAGGCATGTCTGTTATATCTGAGGAGAAAATCTCAATGACTTGATCTTTATCTGTGGGAGAAAGATAAACCTGTGGGAAAACTTATTCCTCCCATCCATTTATTCATTCCTTCATTTGTTTATTGAGCACATACTCTGTGAGAAGCACTGTGGTAGGTGCTGGGGATAAAAGGTGAAAGATGTGATATCTGTTCTCAAAGTCTAGAAGGGTAAATTATCTCTCTGCTTGCAGTGACAATCTAAACCAGGGTGGATAAACTTTTTCTGTAAAGGGCTAACAGTAAATATTTTAGACTTTGTGAGTCATAAGGTCACTGTGGCAACTACTGAATTCTGCCTTTGTAGCACCAAAGCAGCCATAGGTGATTCACAAACAAATGTGTGTCTATTTTCCAACAAAACTTTACTTATGGATATTGAAATGTGAATTTCATGTAATTTTCATGTATCCTATGATGTTATTCTTCTTTTGATTTTTTCTAACCGTTTACAAATGTAGCAACCATTCTTAGCTTGTGGAATGTACAAGAATAGGCAGCAGCCTGGATTTGACCCTTGACCCATAGATTTCCCACCCCTGACCTAGGAGATGGTCACTAATGGTTTAGATCTGTGATTCTCAAGTCTAGCTCCTATTCAACCAAAGCAGAGATCTAATCAGCATTGTAGGAGTAATTCTTGTCTTTTCTTCTCTCCTGCTTCTATCAATCTCTTGCCGCCAAACCCTAATTCCACAGGTCTTCCTACAAAACAGAAATCTTTTATAAATTTATGATACTACTGGGGACATCTGGGGACTTGTTTTCCTGTGAGAAAATGAAAATGACTCCTGTGACTATTCGGTCTCTGAAACAGTTTAATTTACTTTTTTTCTTTTTTCCCTTTTCCTATCTCCATCCTAGAAATTAACATAAAAATTCCTTCTGGCTAAATTCCCAATACAGTCTCACAGTGAGCATTTTCTGAAGTGAAAATTAGTAGCTTCCTTGCAGTTTTCATCAGGGATGTGAAATTGTGCAGCTCACAGGGGTGGAGAACTCAAACCCCATTTATGAATTAATACTTGCTGCTGAGGGTACCTTGCTGTCTGCGGAGTGCCATGGAGTCTTTCCTATGGAACCCTGAGTATGTAAATAGTGTATTTTAATTTCCTTTCTCATTCCACCAGTGAGAGACTACCATTTTCTATTTGCACGAATGAATTAATATGTAACAACTAGTACCTATATAAGATTATATTATTTACACCATCCTTAGGGGTTGGTAGCACTTGGGAAAATTATAAAGTCTCTCTATAGTCCCTCCTCCTTCCCTCCCAATTTTTATCCAGGTGAAATCTACTTACGGAAAGCATTAAGGACACCATCCAATGGGAACGACAGTCAATGGGGATAAGCTTATAGGGGAAAGAGTGGGTTCAAGTCCCATTTATGGCTGTGCAGTGATTAGGTATCTATAAGGCTTCCTTGTTTAAGCATAAGGTGCCACTTTCACATCTCACATCTTCCTTCTTTGACAGCCTCTGCCCCTCTCCAGCTGCTCTAGCCATGTGCTTCCCAAAGCAGATTTGAGTCCTCCATCTCTGGATCTAAGCTATTGAGCTAGAACCCTATTTTGTCTCCACTGAGATGGTTCTTGGTCTTTCAGGTCAGAAAACTCTGACAGTATAGAAAATTTGACTTCTGCAGCAACGCACAAGAGTTATGGGAAAAGGAATTTGTAATTGTTAAAAACACAGGCTTTGGAATCAGATTTGTATTTGAATCCTGGTTTTTCCACTTAGGAGCTATTATAGACTTCAGGCAAAATAATTAACTTCTCTGTGTCTTAGTTTGTCTTATGAAATGGAGGAGAAAACCTACCTCAGAGAGTAGAGGTGAGGATTAAATGAGATAATGAACAGTTAGTAAGTGCTCAATAAAGGGCGGAGGAGAGAATTTAGTGAGTACTCAATAAAAATGCTACCACTTTGAAGAGATTGTTTTCCTTCATTTATACTCCAAACATTTGTTGAACTGCTGTTTGCCTCTGAGAATACAGAAAAATAAAATAGACACATACCATGAAATAGAGAAGCTCAGGTTCAAGTAGGAAAGACAGCCATAGATCAGAAAGTGAGGGTGAGACAGAGGTCTGTCCAGGCAGAGTGGGGCCCCAGAGGTGGGAGCCATCAACTCACCTGGGGACGTCAGAGAAGGCAGGGTTTGAGGTAAGTGTTGAAGGATCAATAGAAGTTTGTTAGGTTGTCAGGGTGGAAGCATGTTCCCATGAGAGGAATAGTGCAAAATTTGGTCTTGCTAGAGTTTAGGGTAGCAGAGGTAGAGAAAGTGGTCACAATGAGGTTGGTGAGGATGCTGGGGACAGATGATAAAGGGCCTTGAATGTCGTGCAGAGGAGGCTGGACTCTAACATGCTCGATGGGCCTTTATGATGTGTGGAAAAGCAGAATGCCATTAATGAGCTGATGTCCTTCCAACTCGTAAGTGTGGCTGAGGTAGAATTGAGATCCCCTGAGAGTTCAGTCACCGTGGATGTGTCCAGCCCTTCACTTACACATGAGGAACCTGAGGCCAGAGATCAAATCACCCAGTGTAGAACCTGATGAAGCAAAAACGGGACTAGGAATAGCTCATCTGAATCCAGTGCTTTAAACTTCTTCCACACCAAGGCCCTCTCACGTAAATCCGGGCTTCTTCGTCTAAGCCCTGCATTCTCGCTACTGGATTCAAATACAAGTTCAGTTCCAGGTGCTAGCATGCTTCACTGAGTAACAGCTTTTTTCCCACCTTCCGAATGTCAGAACTGTCAGTCCTGCCTGCTGGAGGTGGGGACCTCAGCTAGGAGCAAGGATGGGGATTTTCCAAGGAGGAGATCCACCAATTGCAATCTCTGGCAGTTGCAGAAACAAAACTCAAAGCTTTCTTTTCCTGGAACTTGCAATCTAGGGTCTGTTTTACAGTTGGAAACCAAGGCAGCACACTGTAGCTGCTCCCTGCTCTTAATTACCTTACCCTCGGCCCATCACCTAGCCCTCCCTTCCCCAGGGCCTAGCAGGAAGCACACCTGCCTAAACAGGGTGTGTGCGTGCCTGCGTGTGTGTGTTTTCACATCTCAGGTGCCTAGGGACCCCGCGCCCCAGAGCTACAGAGCAGAGGCCTGGGTCTCCTCCCACATCTGGGCCCAGAAAAAGGGCTGGAAGCTGAGCTTCACTTCCAGCTTCCCCAGGCTCAGTTCCAGCAGCGCCTCGGGCTTCTGCAGAGCCTCCGCGCCTGCCTTCCCTCCTGCCTTAGCAACAGGGAGGCTGTGGATACCGCCGGCGGGTGGGGGCCGGGGAGGCTGCGTGCAGCCCGGGCGCCCAGGGGCGGCGGCGGCCCAACTCCAATGCCCCGCGCACGGGCGACCGCAGTGCGGAGCCACCCCGCGAGCGCGACAGTCGCGGCGTCGGCGTGCACGGGCCCCAAGCACCCACCCTCCGCACCCGTCGCGGGTCCAAAAGGGATCCTGCAAAAATGAGCCATTCTCACCCCGCTGGGTAAGTGACAAACGGAGCTCTTCCACGCCGCGGCAGGTGGCGACGCAGCCAGCGGCCCCTCCGCCCCCCTCCTGCTGCGGAGGGAAGGGGCGAGAGGGGGCGAGAGGGGGCTTGGGGAGAGGAGAAAAATAATACGGATTCTGGGTCGCAGCGAGGATGGCAGAAATCCCAGGCTTCGTATCTCCTCCCTCGCCTTTCACTGATGTTCGCTCGCTTTGAAATGTTCACTCAGGAAGGATTAAAAAATGGATGTGAAAAACGCATACATTAAGCAGGGACGTTAGCTGGAATCAAGAGGATCCTGTGTTGTGGAACATACGTGTTTTAATGCAATAATAGAGGTCACAGCATATGCGTTCGTTTGGAGAATCAGGGCTTAGAGATAAATCCTCACTGCGGCGTCTTGCATACAAGTGAGGTGTGAGTTGATATAATATTGAGGGAGGTTTCATTGTGAGGGGTACCCCTTATTTCAGGATTTTTATCTGCCCGATCTCAAAAGGACCATAGGGGGTATTTTAAAAGTATTGTGGCCAGGGGAGGTGGTGTGACGCAGGAAGGTGAGAAGGAAGAAGCTATGTGCCTGTGTGTTTACACCTGAGCTCCCGTTGCTTTGGGCAGGGTGACTCCTCAGAAGACATATTTTGGCAATTATTCAACCTGTTTCAGGAAGTTAACAGTCATTTACTGGCTGTTGACAAAAGAGAAAAAAAACAAAACAAAACACAACGAACCCCCAACCGGTCTTGGTTCTTTTATTGGAAGACGGAGTATCCAATTTCCTTCTGAATTAAACAGTGTCATGCATATTAGATGGTTTTTTATTATGATACATCTAGTAAGCAGATAATATCCTAGTTGATCTTGCAACTAATTTGAAGATGCTTTCCTTTTTAATTGAATTTATTGCACATTTTCAAGAGCAGCAAATTAGCAGAGGACAACATATTTAAGATCATTTGGAGTTTGTGATGTCTGAAATACCACAGTAGTCGTTGTGCTTTGGATTTACAGTCAAACTTAAAGATTTTACTTTTTAATGAATTCTCTGAGCGTTAGACATAGACTAAAATGTTTGAAAAACCTAAAGGCATATAAGGTGCCATACTGGAAGTCAGTTTCAGAACTTTCTGGAAAGTGATGTAGCTGTTCTAAACAAGCTTCTTATTTATCTCAGAGTTTCGTTTAGGTACTTGAACGCTTTGATGCTGAACTCCTGTGCAGTTTTAGTTGCTGTGGGTCACTGGGATGTAAATGGCACTATTTTTCTGCAGCTGCTCTTTGCAGTGTGTCCACATTCAGGAAAATGAATGTATCAGTTAGGGTTGTCTTCCTATGTTTTTCAGGTTTTTGGCTAAGTTAGAATCTGATTAGACCATTTAATCATCTATTTTCAAATGTGGAAAAAACCTGTAGCTGCTTATTAAATTGTGCATGATTAAGATTTCAGAAACTAAAGTGAAATTTTTCTGAAACTCCATTAGTTCCAAGCATATGGAAAAAAAAGGAAAATGTGTGATCTCGGGAAAGAGTGTGCTTCATGGTACTCTGCAAGAAAGACAGTAAGATGCAATAATAATCTTGCACTAAAATTGTAGGCACCATATCTCATTCATCTTTGTGCCCCCTTTGCTTATTCCTGTATAAAGAAATGCTCAACAGATGTCTATGGAATGAATGATATCATCTGACAGTGTGTCCAGTCTAGAGGTGGACGCATTCACAAAAGAAAACCATATTAGGGCTAAACGTTTATCAAGTGTTTACCATGTGCCAGGCTCTAGTCTGCTGTGTAACAAGAAATACCTCACTAATCTTCCCACTCACTCCACGAGGCAGATTCTAGTCACCATTATTTTCACAGATAAGGAAACAGAGGACTGAGAAATTTCCAAGGATTTCACGGTAGGAGGGGTCAGAGTTGGAATAAAACGCCAAGGAGTCCAGTTGCAGAGCCTGTGTGATTAACCATTACACTAGCTGCCTCTCATGGTCAACAGCTGAGATGTAGGGGAGCCCTAAATACATGGAAATTCTTACCCAGATCAGACCAACCTCTGACAGGTGATAGCTGTACATAGTTATCTAGTATTTTGATGTATAATTAGAAAATAATTTTGTGATGGTGTCTACAGGTATATATTTTTTGTTTTCAGTTCATCAAAAATAAATGAAAACAATAAATATAACAACTTTTAATGCCGTAAAAGTCACCCAAGAACAAAGTTATTCAAATTGCTAAAGTTTTCCCTCAATATAAGTAGTCATTATTTTTCTTGCCTGCTACTATTTGGAAATAATAAAAGTTTCAGTAGCAAATAAAAGGTTTTCATTAAAGCCGAGAAGTCTTTTCCATCATTACTGAAGCAGTTTGTATTTATTACATTTTAAGAATAAAGTGGCAATAAAGTGCAATTACAACAAAACAGAAATTTAAAATTTCTAAAATTCCACCAATCAATAAGGGACGCCCTGATGCTTTCTTTTGGTGCTTCTTTTGAGTTCCATTGCTTCCTTAATTACAGCAGGAAACACTTGACATACAAATTGCAAAGGCCCTGTGCTGACTTCGTTCCAATAGTTTGGAGTAAATAAAAATGGTCTTAAAAACTTCTGCCAAAGATTATAATAGAGACTTTGATTCTGAGCTGCATTGTAATTTGGAGGAAGTCAACTATAAAATACTGTTTCTGGCACTGCCATCTCTAATGAAACTGTTTTAGAGTGGAAAATTTCAATTGATAGTCCCTCTAGTTTGTTCTATCTCATCCTGAGTTGCTATTTGTTTGTGTGGGTGTTTGTAGGTTGTGCACTAGTCCTAGAGGTGGAATGGGGATTTTTATACCTCTCAGTCATGCATGAGGATAAAATGATATGGTTCTTCTGACTCCTTCAAAAGATCCTCAGTGAATCCATGTGCACTGCGCTCCCTGTGTGAAAGATATGCTTGGCTCCGAGTAGAGATAGTCACACTCATCTGTAAATTTGCTTTGAGGAACTGGAAGAATGGGAAGCATTATAGTTTTCAACAAAATAAAAATGCAGAAGATGCTGTATGTTTGGAAAGATTGTTCCAAGGTTTAGAAGCTTTTTTTTTTTTTTGGTTTAGACTTTTTAATTTATATCTTTTTAATGTAAAGAAGTGTTTCTGTAGTAACAGAGTATACTGAAGTGTGGTATAGAAAGAATGAACACATCCTTAGTACTCCCTGATCACTCAGTCCTATTTCATCAAAGGCAGAGTACAAAGTGCTATAGGTAAAATTGTCAATTTTTAGATAGTGGATGTGTATATATAAAAGTGACAAAGACTATAAACCCACTATGTCATTTACATATGGAGTGTCCATTGCACTTTGTCTCTGCCTTTTTTTTCAATCCAACATGGTATTATTTATTATTTTTAAAAAATTGAGATATAATTAACATATTAGTTGCAGGTATACAACATAATGATTTGATATTTGTATATATTGCAAAATGATCACCACAAATACCAAATGATCTCACTTATATGTGGAATCTAAAACAACAACAGCAATAACAGCAACAAAATGAACTCATAGATATAGAGAACAGATTGATGGTGGCTATGGGTAGGGGGTGGGGGGTAGAAAAATGGGTGAAGGTGTTTAAAAGGTACGGACTTCCAGTTATAAAGTAAATAAGTCTTGTGGATGTAATGTACATCGTGGTGACAATAGTTAATAATACTGTATTTTAAATTTGAAAGTGGCTAAGGGAATAGATCTTAAAAGTTCTCATCACACACACACAATTTGTAACTACGTATGGTGTTGGATGTTAATGAGACTTATTAGGGTATCTCTGCCTTCCTAGCAAACAGTGTAGTACTTTGTATGACTGTAGTAGGGGTCTCGTCTCTTTGTTGCTCACCACTCCTACCACCAAAATTATCTGTGACACAGAATTTCAGATTTGAAGTAATTAAACATTTCAATTCAAATTGGGTAGTTTCTATTTACCCTCCTATTAAATATTAACAACTTGACTTCAAGGAGTAAATTGTTTCTGATTAAACGAGGTGAATTGAACATGCTGATTTGTCTTGATTTCCTCTCTGATAATTTTGTTATAGAGTCTGTTCTTTTTTCTTATCCCTTGGCTTGACAAACCTTTCACATAACTAGATGGGAATGGAAAGGGATTTGTTGTTTGTTATACAACATCACTCAATTCTTTGAATTTTTCAGAGTCATATGCCAAAAATCACATAGTGATCTGTCACCAAAAATTTTTTTTTCACTGATTTTTCAAATTACAGCTCAATCAGATCCTCCTTTAGTTGTGTTGGAAGCAAAGGCTTGGAAACTACTTGCAATCATATTTATTGACAAGTCAAGAAAACCATTTATTGTATCAACATCTACATAATACTTCAAATTGTCCCTTTGTCTCAGATGTTTTTCTAAGTTAAGTACATCCTAAGAAGACACCATATGGTGAGAGGTGTGCCTTTCTTTTGTGAAAGTAGAAAGATGATTATAAAACGGAGAGGAGGGAGGTGGATCAACATGGCTTGGAGGTGCATTTTTAGGCAGACCAGTTTTAGGAGAGTACAGAGGAAACCTGAGCGTCTAGAAATTGATTCCCTTCAAACAATCCTTGCCTGGGTTCCCCTAGGAAAGTCTCTGGGTATCCCAGGGGAGTACATATCCCAGTTTATAAACTTCTGGTTTAGCACACAGGGTGCTGTCAAATGCAGGATGCTGCAGCAGTCCATACTTCCTTTCTTCCAGTCTACTGAAGAAAGGAATCTCTAGCTGTAAGAAGTAGAGACTTCCCCAACTTATCTTGATTATTAATAGCTATGAAAAGTTTTTCAGGGAGACAAGAAAATAAAACATTTCTGACTCAATTTTCAATTCTAAAGTCAACCTCAAATAGTCTTGACCTGGGGTGTTTATCTATTTTCAAGACTTTTAGTTTCCAGAAATATCATTTTCAATGAAAACTTCAGATTCTGGAATATAGTACTTAAATAATCTTTTAAACTTTAGTTGCTAATTTTGGTACAGACCAAGAGAAGTAGGATGCAGACTGAATTTCCCTCCAATGGCTTACTCAGTTCCCCACACAAATAGTTGAAAATATTGTATGCTTTGGAATGATTCCATAAATGTCCATCAGTTTAAAATAAACTGTCAAATTAGGCGGGGGTAAAATTTGTGAAAAAGAAAAAAAAATAGGATTCCACATCCATACTGGTTTGCAAGTGTCTTTCATCAACTTTCTCTAAACTTGAAATCCCAAATCATCTATTATGAATATGATTTATGTTTTTAAAAAGGATGAGGAAAGAGGAGAATCAGTTGAGTCATTCAGAGTGAAACCCTTGGCACTACGGAAAAGGACATACATTTATGCTTTCAATTAAAATAAACGATTTAAGGTAAATGTATTTATCTATACTTATCTCATTAATTTAATTTTTTGTTTAAATGATCAGTTATTGGTCCTGATGTTACCAACCAGGGTTCTTGGTCTCCTGAATCAATAGAAATTGGTCAGAGGCCAGACAAGAAATTCAGGCAAGGCTTTACTGGGGCCCCTGCTGCAGGAGGGGGGCGTGAGAACAAACAACAGATTCCCATGCTCGCTAGCTCCCTGAGGCGGGGCTGGCGAGCTTGTTCCTTATAAGGGGTGAGGGTAGGGGTGTGTCCGGAGGTCAGGACAGAGGGGTGGCTTAGGTGTTTTGCCCACCCCTTAGGTGGTGTTGTGTGCAGGGGGTGTGTGCAGTACCCTGCTTTTGCTCCGGGCTCTTCAAAAGTGGCAGCTGGGACTTTTGGTCTCTTTGTATCTTTTGTCCAGAATTTGCCCCAACTGCGCATTCATGCCGTTATTTTTCGTCCCATTTAGTTTCTTTGTATTTTGTTGCTAGAGGAAAGGTGTGTCCAGGTGCAAGCATTGCAGCACTGCAGCAAAGGGCCCCAGGTGCCAGCCTGTCTCAGTCCCCCCTGAGAGACCCTACACCCTTATTCTTAAGCAGTAAGGGGCCGAAGCTGTCTTTTTCTGAAACTTCTTCCTGCTGGACAGGGGCCGCAGACCCTAGCCTACCCTAGAGGTGTAGAAGTCCCTTGTTGACTGTTCCAAGGACTTGTAGGGACCTGGGCCACCCTCTGCTGGAATGGGTTGAATCCCTTGAGCCATCATGAGCCTTACTTCAAACTGTTGGAGCCTAGAAGACACAAACTCAATCAAAAGGTTAAATAAACAAGGGCTAGAAAGGGGAAGAACAACAATAGCCATTAAAGGGCCTAAAAGGGAAGAAACCATGTTAACTTTGGGAGGGTTTTTATTTTTTAACTGTTGACCAGACAGTGGAGGCGATATTGCCCCTGTCAAAATTGTGAAACCACTCTGCCTGGGTGTATATTTCCTTCATATTAATTTTTACCTGTTCTGTCGCATTGTTCCAAGCGCAGCAGGAAGTATTAGTTATCGCACAAACTCTACCTTGTTCTACCAGAAGGTAATCAGGGGCCAGACAATTGTCAAGAGCCACGTCAGCCAAGGAAACGAGAGAGGTTCCAAGTCCCGTTAAGGTTTCAAAGAGGAGCCAGCTCCCTACATCCATCGTTTTACTTACCTGTTGGTGGTGTCTGGCTTTTGAATAGGTATCTCAGCTCTTCCACTGGTGTATTCATCTGTTTTGACCTGTGGGGTTTCTGGAGGTAAAAGCTTTAGTCTGGAGAAACGTACCCAGCTAGATACCCCTTGCGGTTTGACAGCAGTGGGGGTGGTTAAAGTTACTTTATAGGGGCCCTTCCATTTTGGTATTCGTTGGTCTTCAGGGGACCCCTCTTTCCAGGTTTTAAGAAGAGCTTGGTCCTTGGGGTTTATTTGTAAAGGAACTGCTCCTTCCTCTGTATTTTTAGTGGGAGCTGTCAGTGCCTTGTTGGCATAGTCCTGGATTGCCTTCTGAACTTGTCCTACATTAATAATATATCTCAGGGCCTCGTTCACTTCCTCATCCAGTAGAATGTTAGTAGTATGAAAAGCCCCCCCCACAGGTCGTTTCAAATGGGCTAAGCCTCAGACCACTCCTGGGGGCTACACAGACCCTGAGGAGTACAATAGGAAGAAGTTGTTCCAGGGTTCATGAGTGTCTTGACAGAACTTTGCTAGGTTTTCTTTCAAGTATGGTTCATTTTCTCTACCTTGCCTGAAGACTGGGGGTGCCAAGAGGTGTGTAGCTTGTAGTCTATCCCTAGGGCCATTGTGAACCCCTGTGTGATTTTGACTGTAAAAGAGGGCCTGTTATCACTCTGGAGGGACTTTGGGAGTCCAAACCAAGGATTTATTTCTTTTAAAAGGGACTAACAGACTTCCATAGCCTTTTCAGATTGGGTGGGGAAGGCTTCAACCCATCCTGTGAAAGTATCAACAAACACCAGAAGTTATTTATATCCTGATCGTGGGGGCATTTGGGTGAAATCTAACTGCCAGTCTTCCCCTGATATGTCCCTCGGCACTGAATTGGCCTGAGTAATGAAGTGGGGTTTGGATGGGTCTGTGGGTTATTATGGGCACATAAATCACAGGTAAGAGTTACTTGTTTTTCTGTTCTTTTAAGCCCCTTCCCTGAAATAGCCTTTTGCATCAAGTCCCATAGTGCATCCCTCCCATAGTGGGTGGCATCATGTAAGCTCTTAGTGAGTTTCCATTGTTGGGCCTCAGGGATTAGAACCTTATTCTCCTTTTTATACCAGCCTGTGCTTCCCTTCTCATAGCCCCATTTCTCAGCATTTTCTTGTTCCTGTGGGGAATACTGGGGAAGGCTAGGGAGCTCAGGGGGGCCAATCACTAGAGCCATAACTTGTTCAGGTTCCTGCAGTTGAGCTGCCTGTTTTGCAATTTGATCAGCTTTGCTGTTCCCATGGCTCACAAAACATCCCTCCCTCTGATGGCCCCTACAGTGGGTTACTGCTACCTGGGTTGGGAGCTGCACTGCTTCTAAAAAAGCCAGAATCAAATCTTTATGTTTTATGGGGGAATTTCTAGCGGTTAACATTCCTCTTTCTTTCCAAATGGCAGCATGAGCATGTAGCACGTGGAACCCATATTTAGAGTCAGTGAAAATATTTAATTTCTTATCCTTCCCTAATTGCAAAACTCTCATTAATGCACTTAGTTCAGCCTTCTGGGCTGATGGCTGGGGTGGCAGGGCCTTGGCTTCTGTGATTTCGTCTAGACTAGCTATGGCCTACCTCGCCTTTCGGGTTCCCATTTCTACAAAACTGCTCCCATCAGTAAACCTTTCAACCTCGGGGCTGTCAGGAGGCTCATCTAGAAGATCAGACCTGCTGGAGTGAATTTGTTCTCTGGTCTCTATACACTGATGCAATAAGTCTCCACCCTTGGCCACTGGAAGCAGGATTGCTGGGTTCAGCATTTGGCACACCTTTAAGGTAATGTCAGGGGTGTCCATTAGGAGGGTCCGATATCTTGTTAACCTTCCCCCCATCAACCAGTGATGTCCTTTGACCTCCAGCACAGATTGTACCTGATGAGGGGTTAACAAATCTAAGTGTTGTCCCAGGTGAGCTTGGAAGCCTCATTAACCAACAGGACTGTGGCTGCCACTGCCTGCAGGCAGCTTGGCCATCCCAGGGCTACTGAGTCCAGTTGTTTTGAAAAGTAAGCCACTGGTCTCTGATCCGGTCCCAGCTTTGGGGTCAGGACTTCTAGAGCTATTCCTGCCCTCTCGTGAAATTACAGGGTAAAGGGCTTGTTCAAATTTGGAAACCCCAGTGCTGGTGTTCTACTCAACTCAGTCTTTAGAGTCTAAAAGCCCCACTGGTGGTCCATATTCCATCGAAGGGGCTCCCTTTTTTCTCTCTTTAGAGCCTCATATAGGGGTTTTGCTATTAGGCCATAATTTAGTATCCAGGTATGACAGAACCCAGCCATCCTGAGAAAGCCTCAGAGTTGCCTCTGTCACCCAGCTCAGAAAGACTACTGGGTTTTAATCTTTCTCCTGTGTAACCTCTCAGACCTTATCATAATTTACAGGCTTCACCATACACCTTCTCATTTCTTCTGATAGACAAGTAATATAATGTCTCATCCTAGCCTGGCCTACACAATCTTCATAGTGCCTGTGTGGGTCGTGTTCTGGGATTGCATCCCCACCCACCTGATAAATTTGGTGGTATGGATTGGTGGCCAGTAGGCCATCTGCATGTTCCCTGGCCTTTCTCAGTATACACTCCTTTTCATCTGGGGTGCAACAGTGGGCCAGAATAACCATGATGTATTTGGGAAGTCTGTCAAAATTTTTAAAAGTTTTAAAACGCCCGGTTAGATAGGATCATAGGTTGCTGTGAAACAATACTTATTCCTTGAGCTAAGGTGAGGAAAAAAAATCAAAATTAAATATAGATCACTTCAAGGCATAGGAACTCACACAATCTGTTATTAAAAGCAGCATTCCAGGAAAACTTTGTTCTCTTATGAGAGAAACCAAATCCAGTCTTCTATCAACCTACTCTTAATAAAATTCATTTTCCTAATTAAATTTAATCCAGCCTTAGAAAGTCCTGACCACCTACGAAATTCTTTAACCAATGTTCCTTTTTCTCAAACCTTCTGCAACTTCATGTAGCCATAATATATCCCGTATTCTTTTCCCATTCAGAAATAGCCAGCTCTAGGAAAAAAATCACCCTTTTTCCTTTAACAAAATATATTTCCATTTCTCATACCTTCTTTTCTGAAAACACACATCCTACTTTCCTTAAGCAGCCATGAACTGTCTTTTACATTAGCATTCCGTAAATTGGTAGAAAAACATCTCAAGGCGGCACCAAACAGCTTAATTTCTGTCTCATAAGAAGATAAAAGTAAGTAAATTTAGACCTATTTAGCAATTAATGTTCCAATATTTTCTCTTATTTGAAATGGCCTGAATATTCAATGAATTCTTATAATTTAACTTAATTTAGTTTCAAATTACCAAAATTTGGAGAGACTGTTTTAGATGGACATTTCCAAAACATAATTATTCCTATAGAGTTTACCAAAAAGTTCTTATCCCAGTTACATTTACTTAAAAATTTAATCATATCAGTTTATTTTCCTGGTTGACAGATTTTATAACAGAAACAATATGCCCTTATTGACTTCCAATAACCTTAGGTACAATGAAAGTATTATACTTAATGTTGATGGCTCTAAAGGCAGGTCTGTATTAACTAAACACACAAGCTAAAGCCAGACAAACCAATTTCTACAGAACCAGAGATCTCACAGTTTTCCCACTTGAATTTAAAATAGCCCCTTTTTTCCCTTCAGGGTGGGGGACTATAGATGAATCAGGTAGTTCTTGGGAGCCCAGGCAGAATAGTTACATTGCAAAGGGAGAGGAGAGAGATGCAAGCCCCTCCCCTTTCCTTTTTGTTCTTTAAAATCCCGCTAAGTAACCCCAGGCTGGTGTCTCAGGTAATGTGGGCTGTGTTTGTATTTCAAAGCTTGCGTGCTCCACTGTGCCCACAATGTCAGCCGACACTTGCGGGAGCAGTTGGACAGACAAGACTACATAAAACAAAGATACCAATGACAAAACTTAAAGACACAAACAAGACGTTTTTAGGATGAAGGGGATGGGAGTGCAGGTATGAGGACCAAAGGAGAGGTAAAGGAGGAGAGGTGATCAAACCTGGAAGCCAGCGAGCTGTACTTCGTCTGTGGGACTGCAACCCTCAAGTGGGACTCTCACCCACACGTACACCAGTTTATAGAAATCTGCCGCCTCAGCCCATTCCCAGCAGGACTTCTCTTGGTGGCAGGAAAATAAAGGTGAGAATATTGGGATGATCAGACTTCCAGCCTCTACAAGACATGAGGTTTGAACCTCTATCACTCCCATAAATCTCTGGTCAGGGAGAGCCCGCTGGACCACGGTCTGCACGGTGTGAGGCGAGCCTCTCCCACCTCTGTTTGTTGCCTGTCAAGGTGAGCCATTGCCGGATGAAGGGAGCATGGTCTCACAAGCTGAGAGGAGTGATGCTTTTGCTGTCTGATGTCCACTCTCTCAGAAGGATAGGACAGAAGTAAGAGAGAGGAGAGGACAGAGAGAGAAATAGATTTCAGGAAAGGGAAAGGGCCAAAGGGAAAGGAAAAGTGGTGAGAGAAAAAGGACAAAGGGGAGGGGGAAAGCATTGCCTGAATGAGGGTACTGAGGCTTCCAGGGGCCAGGAAGGCAGACTTACCAAATGTGGTGACGCTGAAACAAGAGGTTCAGGTGGCCACTTGTCACCCACAGGGAAGCTGCATTTGGTGGTCCCAGAGGTGCCCAGATCCTCTACTGGGAAGGGAACAATAGTCCCTTCATGGTTGTCACAAAGTATTAGGTTGGCTGAAAAGTTTGTTTGGGTTTTTCCCATGAGATGTTACGGAAAAACCCGAACGAACATTTTAGCCAACCCAATATGTTACCGACCAGGGTTCTTGGACTCCTTAATCAATAGAAATTGGTCAGAGGCCAGACAAGAAATTCAGGCAAGGCTTTATTGGGGCCCCTGCTGCAGGAGGGGGACGTGAGAACAAACTACAGATTCCCATGCTTGCTCGCTCCCTGAGGGGGCGCTGGCGAGCTTGTTCCTTATATGGGGTGAGGGTAGGGGTGTGTCCATAGGTCAGGCCAGAGGGGTGGCTTAGGTGTTTAGCCCACCCTTTAGGTGGTGGTATGTGCAGGGGGTGTGTGCAGTACCCTGCTTTTGCTCCAGGCTCTTCAAAAGTAGCAGTTGGGTTTTTGGGTCTCTTTGTATCTTTTGTCCAGAATTTGCCCCAACTGAACATGCATGCAACTATTTTTAGTCCCATATAGTTTCTTTGTATTTTGTTGCTCAAGGAGAGGTGTGTCCAGGTGCAAGCATTGCAGCATTGCAGCACTGCTGAGACAGGTCTCAGCCTGTCTCACTGACCACATTGAACAAGACTTGGTTAGTGTCTTCGAAAGCAAATTATTTGAGTGTATGGACACTGCACTTTGATTTTCCCTTAGTTCCTTGCTTTCACCTAGCTCCATTGTTCTCAAACTTAAGCATACAAAGAATTACTGAATAGTGTGGTATACCCAAAACCATGACTATAGTACTTTATTAATTAAATTTTTAAGGGTAATTTTTTACCATATAGTGCATTTGTATCTTGTGCTGACTAAAAAAGTCAACCCAAATGTAAGATCCAAATTGTTGCTTTTATAGTGAGCCACAAGAAACATACTTTAAAAGTGAAGACCATTTCAAAGTGTAGATGTATGGATCTGGATTTTTTAATAGTTACTCATTGTCTGGCAGGTCTCCTCTCACTCATTCTTCTTATCTCCTGTCCCTTTTGTATGGTTAACTCTTTTTTTTTGGTCTATGGGCAGATTACCGTGAGGTGCAGTTTTTTCTTCTGCCCCGTGCTCTGGGTACTCTCTTTATAGAGTTTCATTATCCTCTTCTCATCCATCCCAGCTACCTGAATGGATGTGGTAGGATCCAGAAGGTATCTGTTCCCTCTTTGGATGGATCATCAGTGATCATTTTATGGTTGTCAGCACATAATTCAGAATCAAAGTGCAGCAGCTTGCGTTTCTGTGTACCCAGGAAATATATTCTTTGTTACTTTTGTCTAAATCCATGTTACATACTTAAATTGATCACCTTTCTTTTTATACCTGTGTTTTGGACTGAATTGTCTCTTCCCTCCCCTGCAAATTCATATGTTGAAGTTCTAACACCCAGAAGCTCAGATATGACTATATTTGGAGGTAGGGTCTTTAAAGAGTTAATTAAGGTTAAATGAGGTCAGTGGGGTGGGCCCTAATCTAATATAACTGGTGTCCCTATAAGAAGAGGAGATTAGGATACAGACATGTACATACAGAGAGAAGACTATGAGAAGATATAGAGAGAAAATGGCCAACTGTAAGCCTAAGACAAAGGCTGGAGCAAATCCTTCCCTCATGGTCCTCAAAAGAAACCAACCCTGTTGACAACATGAAGTTGGACTTCCAGCCTCTGGAACTGTGAGACAATACATTTCTGTTTAAGCCATCCAGTCTTCAATACTTGTTATGACAGCCCTAGCACACTAATACAACCTCTTTTCAACTCCTGATGCTTTTTTTTCCCCACTTGGTCCTGCTAAAGCTGAAGATGGTTTTTATGAGAAGTGTAGGGTCACTGAGAATAAAGGATTGAACAATATGAGGGTCATAGGGAGTGAGCTTGGAAGCCAGAGGTTCAAAAAGGTAGATAAAAATAAAAGCAAATGGAAAATGTGATTAAAGGACTAGTGAGGAGAAATAATTACGGCAGTAAGTCAATGATCTCTACTGGTAAGTATTAAGCTTTTCTTTTGTTAAGTCTGATTAGTAATCAAATTACTTCCCACCTCTCTGTCTGACACTACTTGGGGTAGAAAACTGAACCTTTTAAGCTGGTGATCCATTTTTCCATGACTGTTATTATTTTCTTATAATAATAATAAATATTTATAAATTAATGAAAATTCTTAGGGCAAAAGATTGAAACAAGGGAAGACACAGCAGGGAACTAAACAGACAATATAAATTGCACACAGTAGTTATGAAACAGCATTAAAAACTAAAAGCATTAAAAACTAAGGATTTTAAATTGAATTGAATCATAATGTTTTATAGTAGCAGTTAATTTGGCATTCTCTATATGCTATGGATTATATTTCATATTTGTGAATATTATGTGGCTCTCACTTTAAGATTGTCTCTCTTCATAGCTTGCTCCAAGATATTTATAATAATATTGTTTCTGTTGCTTAGATTCAAGTAAAACTAATCTGCTATAAATTAGATTAATAGAAGGGATCTCAAATATCTGGGTACTAGTGACACAAGAGATTTTTAATTTTCCTCCTTGTACTTATCTGTTTTTTGAAAATTTTCTACTTGGAGCAGAAAAATTCAAAGAGGAAAGTAAAAATTGCTTGAAATCCTACCATCCATAAATAATCCTAGTTAGCATTTTGGTCATTTCCTTTCTTCTCCATTTTCCCGTGCATTATTCCTATTTTTAAAGTGATTATTCCTATTTTAACAAAGCGCCACTGCTTTAAAAAGCTGTTTATAAGACACTACTGTTTTAAAGTTAACCAACAACTACCATGTGGGCCCTTCCCTCATAGCGTTCCAGTTGTCTTCATATTTCCCTTATAAACTACAAACTCTTTGAGGGTGCAGACCACACCCCTCTACATCTTCCATGTATCCCCAGGACTTAGCTCAGTAATTGCTGACATACGTCACCTATTTTAGTGATCATTTATGGTAAGTCCCAAGAGTATGTTTGCTCATCGATTCAATTAATATTTACTGAGTGCCTACTAAATGCTAGTCAGTAAGCTACCATATTCAGCACGTATTCTGTTCCAGAAATTCATTTGAGTTCTGGAAAAGGCCTGAATAGTGAGTTTTTAAAAAAGATTTAAAAGTCACTAACCTTCATTGAGTTTTGCCATCCTCGGGCAGCAGGGTGATTAGTAGGTATCAGTCAGGAATATGTTCAACGGCAAGTAACAGAAAACTAAATGAATAGTGGCTTAAACCATAACAACACTTATTATTTATTTCACAAGTAGTCTGGAGGGAGGCAATTGTATTTTATCGTAATATCAGCATCCTTATCTCTATAATTTTTTGGGTCTTTTCCTCATGGTACCAAGATGACTACCCTAGATCCATGCGCAGTAGCTTTATACAGCCATCCCAAACAAAAAGGAAAAAGATGGATGCAAAAAACGACATTTTTTTCAAAATCTGGGAGGAGAACATTTCCAGAACTTTCCAGTAGACTTTCTTTTATACCTTGTTGCCCAGAACTGCATCAATGAACATGCCTAGTTACAAGAGAGAGAGTGGGAAAGAATAGATTTGACTTTCCTAACTTCTGTGGGCGATAGGCAAGGGAGAAGTGTTTGGGAATGGCTTCTGGTAGCCAGTGAGCAGTGTCCAGCACAGAGCTTTAGTGATGAGCTGTCTGGCTCTGGATGTGGATAGTCTGAGTTCAGATTGGCTACATAGCTGCTGTGTGACCCTACATAAATTCTGTATCGTCTCTCTGATTCTTGCTTTTTTCATCCTGGTGGAACATATGTCTGCTTTGTAGGTTGTTGTGAGGATTGAATGAAATACTTTAAAGCATTTAGTACAAGGCCTGGCACATAGTAAGTGTTAATGTGCTAACTTAGTGCCTGGTAGCTTAGATGCAACATACATGAGTATGCCCAGCTTTCTGTAGGAGAACTGCCATACCCAAGTCCTGAGCTAGATGTAGAGTTGGATTAATTGGACAAGGCATCCTAGAGAGATTAAATTTTGGGGGGTGAGTTTTGAAAGAGGGGAGAAACATCTGGACACATTTAAGGAAAGTACAAAGTACTCTCTAGTATTATAAAAACATAGTATTATAATTACAATCATCACTGCCAGGGCAATAGTAGCCAGTTGTGACTTTGAATAAGTGACAGGAGACAATAACGTTGCTTGTTTATTTAGCTGACAAGCTCTTGAGCAGGCAAGGCATGTTTTTTGCTATAAAACCAAGCAGAAGCTGGCCTGGCCTGAGAAGTCGATACCTCAAATTTGGTTTTGTCTTTAACTTCCTCTTACTTTCTCTTGCTCATTTTTTGGAACCTCAGATACAATACCAAGTGTGCACACAAGGATTTTCTTTTTTAACTGAAAGATCTTTGCCTTCAATTCTAAGTCAGAAATTAATTTCAGATTTATTTCTGTTCATCTCCTAAACCTTTTCAAAAGTGAGTTTGAGTATTTCTTCTCCTTGAAATTGGAATCTCTGTCTTGAACTGCCAGAAAATGACTCTTTCACCACAATTCACAGGCATTTACATAAGGTTATAACTGTTAAATTCTTTCTTACAAAGCCTCCTTTCCCCTCAGTCAAACTTGAGACGGAGAGTTTTGACCTTGGCTGGAATCTTCCAGAATTGGATGTACGCTTAGGGAGTGGGTGAGGCTGATCTCAGGCTACAGTCTGTGGAGAGGGGTTTGAGGTTCCAGTCCTTAGTGAGGTTGTTGACTCAGGGGAGGGAAAAAGTCTGAAGTTTCAGGGCCGAATGCAAGAGCATGGAGCAGGAAGCAGATCCCAAAGTCCTATGACAGGAACCAGGGGGCTCAAGAAGGAAGCTGGGAGATGGGACCCAAGGAAATTAGGAAAGTGTAGTGGAGAGTGTGGGCAGAAGGCTAGAGCATTGCAAAGGAGATACGAGCAAGGGATTGAAGTATCTGCAGAGTTGGAACTGTCTGAAAATTGTCCTTATTTTTTTTTTTTTGTTCTTCTAAGTGAAAAGGAATGATATTCCAAAAGGAAACTCAATGTTTCATTTAAAAAATATGAGATAAGCATGCTACAGTAGAGAGAGGAATACTTTTGGAGTCAGAAGGACATAGGTTCGAATCTCAGTTATGCCTTATGTGAACTCAAGAAGTGAATTTCTTTGTGTCTCACTTTCCTCATTCAAAAATGGGGCAGATAAATACCTCCTTTGCAAGACTGTCGGCACATATTTGAGACTCCGTGAATGGCAGCTGATGGGTATTTACTTTGATCTTTGCACAAAGCATATGCTGCTTAAGTCTTTTTTTGTCTGTTTTTCTTTCTCTAGTTTTATTTTTCCAGCCTGTTGAGATATAATTGACAAATAACACCATGTAAGTTTAAGATGTACAATAGTGATGATTTTAGATATGTATATATTATGAAGTGATTACTATAATAAGATTAGTTAACACATCCTTAAGATTTAATTCTCAAAGTACATCAACCAAAAATACATAAATATACAGCTCAAAATAAGCAGAGATAGCCTAAACTAATTGGAAGAGAAAACAAGGAATGTATTTCCAGACCATAAATCACTTTCTTGTTCAATTAAACTAATTTATTTTAAATAGTAACCTGTTCTTAAATTCATGAATTTTTACAGTAAAAATGAGCACTGATCCACCTATTCATAAGCCCGTAAATGAGGCTTCCCCTTTAAAGAAACCATGATCTGGGCAACTGAGAATTTTTATAAAAATGGAAACTCTAACCCAGAGCATTTTTACTTCTCCAGAATACTTACTTTTCTTATCTAATTCAAGGATTCAGGACAAACTCAGGAAACTGCATCATTACTTTGACATTGACAAATGCTAGAAGGACTGGTGAGATATTATGAGTACTTTTTTTAATGATTGATCATTTAAAATTTAGTCAACCTCTTTAACCTTTGACCAGATGTCCTTACTGTTTTAAACCTTACTACTGCACATAAGAATTATATTTTAGAGGAATGAAAAGATTTTTAAAGGGGTTGATTACATTACCCTTTCCCACCCAACATGTGTGGTAGCTTTATTGGCGTTGCCCTCATTAGTGGCTGTTTGTTTTTGTTTTATTTTAAATGGGCTCTTTGCACCTATCCAAGATTATATTCCAAGGTCAAGTATCAATAGTGATCAGATTTCTAAGCCAAGACAACCCACTAAAGCCTATTTGACATATGATATGTAACTGATTTAATTGAAGATTTAATAATACTACAGAACTCAACTCTCTTTGGTTGTGCTAATTCTATGGTAAATAATTAACAAGTTTCAACTTGAGTACTGGGAATTTGTGCTCTGTCTCTCTGGGACATTTTGTATATGATCTTCCCCCTTCTTAGCATGAGTCTGGATAGCACCTCTGCCCCTGTCATCACCCATTTACATTTTACTCCCTCCCTCAACACTTGACTTGTCATTCAAGACCCAGTTAAGATTTCAGTTCTTCTGGGATACCCATCCTGTGTGGGCATAGTTCACTTGTTTGTGAAATGGGATTAAAAATCGGATGCATAGAGTGTTTTGAAGATTAAATGAGTTCATGCATGCTGGGCGTGATAAACCATTATGATTGTAGCACATCAGACTATCCTGCTGTTACAGGCATACCTCATTTTATTGTGCTTCACTTTATCGAGCTTCAAGGATATTGTGTTTTTTTTACAGATTGAAGGTTTGTGGCAACCCTCCATGGAGCAGTTTATTGGCACCATTTTTTCCACCAGCATTTGTTCACTTCATGTCTCTGTATCACACTTTGGTAACTCTTGCAATATTTCAGACTTTTTCATTATTGTATTTGTTATCACAATCTGTGATCAGTGAACTCTGATGTTACCACTGTAACTGTTTTGGGGCTCCATGAACCAGCCCTGTAAGATGGCAAGCCTAACTGATAAATGTTGTGTGTATTCTGACTGCTCTACTGACCAGATGGTCCCCTATCTCTCTCCCTCTCCTTGGACCTCCCTATTCCCTGAGACACAATAATATTGAAATTAGGCCAATTAATAACCCTACAATGACCTCTGAGTGTTCAAGTGAAAGAAGAGTCATACATCTCTCACTTTAAATCAAAAGCTAGAAATGATTAAGCTTAGTGAGAAGGGTAAGTCAAAAGCCCAAGGTGGGCTGAAAGCTAAGCCTCTTGTGCCAAACAGTCAGCCAAGTTGTCAATGCAAAGGACAAGTTCTTGAAGGAAATGAAAATTGCTACTCCAGTGGACACATGTATGATAAGAAAGTGAAACAGGCTTATCACTGATATGGAGAAAGTTTCAGTGATCTGGATAGAAGATCAAGCCAGCCACGACCTTCCCTTAAGCCAAAGCCTAATCCAGAGCAAGGCCCTAAGTCTCTTCAATTTTATGAAAGCTGAGAGAGGTGAGGAAGCTGCAGAGTTTGGTTCACGAGGTTTAAGATGTCATCTTTATAACATACAAGTGCAAGGTGAAGCAACAAGTGCTGCTGTAGAAGCTGCAGCAAGTTAACCAGAAGATCTAGCTAAGATAATTCATGAAGGTGTTGCCCCTTTTTTTTTTCTTGCTTTACCATTGCTTTAATGCACTTTAAAATTTATCTACATTAATTGGGAACAAAGAGATAAAAATAGACATTTCTTTGTTTTTCATAAATACCTACTCTCCATATTTGATAAAAATCTCAAAGCATTATTTTAACTTCCCACAAATATAATACATACAATTTTTTTTTCTGAAATAATAAGGTCAGCAAATTAAGTATCTTGACACTAATATAACCACGTACAACTGCTTTTCTACTGACTTCCAGGAACAAAACCAAACCAGAAAACTTTAGCTACACTAAACAGATTTTTCACTGTAGACAAAACAGCCTTACATTGGGAAAAGATGCCATCTAGGACTTTCATAGCTAGAGAGGAGAAGTCAATGTCTGGCTTCAAAGCTTCAAAGGACAGGCTGACTCTCCTGTTAGGAGCTAATGCATCTGGTGACTTTAAGCTGAAGCCAATGCTCATTTACCATTCACAGAATCCTAGGGCCCTTAAGAATTATGTGAATCTACTCTGCCTCTGTTCTGTTAATGGAACAACAAAGCCTGGATGACAGCACATCTGTTTACAACATGGTTTACTAAATATGTTAAGCCCACTGTTGAGACCTCCTGCTCAGAAAAAAAGATTCCTTTCAAAATACAACTGCTCATTGAGAATGCACCTGGTTACCCAAGAGCTCTGATGGAGATGTATGATGAGATTAATGTTGTTTTCATGCCTGCTAGCACAATATCCTTTCTGCAGCCCATGGATCAAGGAGTAATTTCAATTTTTAAGTCAATTATTTAAGAAATATATTTAAGAAATAAGATTCTTATTATTTGATAGGATTCACTATTCTAGATGTCATTAATAACATTTGTGATTCATGGGAAGAGTCAAAATATTAACATTAACAGAAGTTTGGAAGAAGTTGATTCCAACCCTCATGGGTGACTCTGAGGGGTTCAAGACTTCAGTGAAGGTGTGGTGAAAATAGTAAGAGAACTAGAATTAGAAGTGGGGCCTGAAGATGTGACTGAATTGCTGAACTCTCATGGTAAAATTTTAATGGTTGAGGAGTTGTATCTTATGGATGAGCAAAGAAAGTGGTTTCTTGAGACTGAATCTACTCCTGGTGAAGGTGTTGTGGAGATTGTTGACAGTAAAGGATTTAGAATATTACATAAACTTAATTGATAAAGCAGTGACAAGGTTTGAGGGGATTGACTCCAATTCTGAAAGAAGTTCTCTGAGTAAAATGCTATCAAACAGCATTACAGGCTGCAGAGAAATTGTTCATGAAAGAAAGAGTCAATTGATGTAAACTTCATTGTTGTCTTATTTTAAGAAACTGCCACAGCCATCAACCTTCAGCACCCACCACCCTGCAGTCAACATCAACATCAACGTCAACATCAAGGCAAGACCCTCCACTAGCAAAAAGATTACTCACTGAAGGCTCAGATTGTGGTTAGCACATTTTTTTAGCAATAAGGTATTTTTTAATTAAGGTATTACTTTTTTTAAAATAATGCTATTGCACACTTAATAGACTACAATTATGTTGTAAACATAACTTCTTTATGCACCAGGAAAGCAAAAAATTCATGTAACTCACTTTATTATGATATTTGCTTTATTGCCATAGTCGCCTTATTGTGATGATCTGGAACCAAACCCACAATATCTCTGAGGTATGCCTGTATTTCCTCTTGGTTTTAAATAATTTGAGGGCAGCGACTTTGTAACCTTACAACAGCCCGGGGCCTGTTACCTAATAAGCACTCTGTATTTGTTGCATAAAATAATTGTATGAAACACCTGCATGTCTGGCAGCTGGCATGCTGACCACCCTCCTCTCAGTTTTATCCTCTGGCCTTTGAAACACAGTGGAATCCTCCATGCTTCATATGTGGGTTCTGGAAGTGTGTGTGTGTGTGTGTGTGTGTGTGTGTGTGTGTGCATGCAGGAGTATAGGGTAAAGACTGGGACCATGGTGCTTTCTCACCCCTGGGCCTTTGCATATATTCCCTTTTCCTAGAACAGTCAAGTTCCCTCACCCCCTCTTCACATGGCCTGGCATTTATTATGTTTCCTTCTACTGGCTCAGACTTCATTTCATTTCTGGTTTTTTGAATTGTCCCCCTACTCTCAAGTCTTGATGTACCTCCTCTGTGATCGCAAAGCATGGTGTGTTTACCCCTTTCTGAGCACAGGCAAATGTATATATGGTTCATTTAAGGATAAAACTTTGCTAAACACTACAGTAGCGAATGATGCCATGCACTGCACTAGGTGCTTTACTGGCTTTGTCTTATTTAATCTTTAATAGAAGTTCTATTATTTCCCCCCTTTTACAGATGAAGAAACTGAGGATAATGTGATTAAACAACTTGTTGAAACTTATAGAGTAAAAGTAGCAATAGAAGACTTAAACTATCTCTCTGTTTCCAGAGGGTGGGGTGAGTGGACAACCCACTGGTAACATGGTCTCAAAAATGATTAGAAACAGCAGGACATTTTTAAAAGAACAAGCCCTTGTGAAACTAACTTAAACTTTGGTGGACATAAGCAACAGAAGTGTGATAGAAATTCTTCAGTACACTTTTAGTTTTTCCCCTCATGTGATATATCAAAAGTACATTTAGAAAACACAGCACTTCTTTGCCAAGTGCACAGCTGCTTGTGGACCTGCCCATAGGTGTTTGTTGATTATTCCCTGACAGGTCAGCCCCATACCTAGAGCTGTCTACCATGATTATCACTGACCCAGCAGAAGGGCTGAATATTAAATACGAGCATAAAACTAGCCTTGGAAAATATGGGCATCCAGAAGCACATAGAATCAAAGTTCAATATTCTTTTAGTGAATTTGAATTTTGTTTACAAGTAATTCGAATGAGAGTTACCATAGAAATTGTCAGATTAGATTATGAGAAGGAAAAAAAGAGGCTTCCCAAAGGTAATCAGCTATGACATCAAGGAGTGGCAGTATTGGTACTACTTGGTGATATTTTACCTAAGCACTATTTACACTATTTACAATAGCCAGGACATGGAAGCCACCTAAGTGTCCATCGACAGATGAATGGATAAAGAAGATGTGGCACGTATACACAATGGAATACTACTCAGGCATAAAAAGGAATGAAATTGAGTTATTTGTAGTGAGGTGGATGGACCTAGAGTCTGTCATACAGGGTGAAGTAAGTCAGAAAGAGAAAAACAAATACCATATGCTAACACATATATATGGAATCTAAAAAACAAAAAAAAATTGGTTCTGAAGAACCTAGGGGCAGGACAGGAATAAAGACGCAAACATAGAGAATGGACTTGAGGACACAGGGAGGGGGGAAGGGTAAGCTGGGACGAAGTGAGAAAGTGGCATTGACATATATACACTACCAAACGTAAAATAGATAGCTAGTGGGAAGCAGCCGCATAACATAGGAAGATCAGCTTGGTGCTTTGTGACCACCTAGAGGGGTGGGATAGGGAGGGTGAGAGGGAGACACAAGAGGGAGTGGATATGGGGATATATGTATACGTATAGCTGATTCATTTTGTTATACAGCAGAAACTAACACACCTTGTAAAGCAATTATAATCCAATAAAGATGTTAAAAAAAAATCTGGTCATACCATTTCCCTGCTTAAAACCCTTCAGTACTGTCACAAAACCATCCAATCCCAGGAGCATGGGGCACACCGTCTTACAGGCCCTTCCTTTGATTTTTAAACAATTTTCCTTTACTGAGCCAAAATATCCTCCCAGAATTTTCAATCATCATCTGTGATGGTCCTACCTTCTTAGCATCCTTTAAAGGCTGATTGTTCACTTATCTGACACCCTACATGCCTTTCGTTCCCCGGGCTGAGTTCCACTGGACAGTTGTGCCTCATAGAACATAGTTCAGTTTAGTGATTAAAGCAGAGCGGTCCCTCATTTGAATCCTGAATCTGCCTTTAACTAGTTGTGAGCTAGTTATCTAACTACTCTACATCTCAGTTTACTCATCTGTGAAGAGGGAGGATAACAGTACTGTTGCAGGGTGGTTTTGAGAGTTAAAATACATAGTGCATGTTATAGAGAGAGTTTACGGTACACTACAAAAAAGAGAAATGATCAATAAATGCTAGTGATAAAAATGATTTGTTTCTGGAACTTTCCTGCTGGTCACCTTTCCTCCAAACAGCCTCATTCTCTCCCTTAATTTGGATATTATGTTTCTATTAATGAATATTTTTTAAGTGGCCACAATTTTTTTTGTTGTTGCTATTCAAAGATATAAAATTCTTAAGTCTCCAGAGAAGAGCTTGGAGGCTCAAATCAGTTCTTATAAGGAACTAGTCAACCTTAGTGTGTCTCAGGCCTGCTGATTCCCCATGCACTCTTTTCCTATTGCCTCATCTCTGAACATTGGAAAACTATCTTGCCAGCAGTCAGCATAGTTTGGAGACTAGTTTTGTTTTTACTAGTCACTCCAAACCATCATATTAAAGGCATAAATAAAACAATATGATGGTTCACATCTGGCTGCATCGTTAGAATAAACTGAGAGATTGTAAATCAATATTTAGCATAATTGCTGAGATATGGCAGGTTAGGATGCAAATAAAAAAGAATGAAGAATGTAATATAAAATCACTTATACAATATCAGTTCAGTCACCCTCTATAAAGTGGCAGGCAGCAGAGATTCATGGTTTAATTTTAGTTGGCAAAGAGTTTTCTTATAAGGGCTTGGAAAATAATTGACCCTTATGTCAATTGCTCTTCTGTATTGGTCGTTCTTCAAGTTTCCTCAAAAGGTTTTTTTCCTGTCTCCCTGGGAACTTTTTCTTCTAATGCAATTTTGTAGCACACTGCAAAGGCACTTATTTGACAAAACCAAAACAACAAAACTAACATTGTCAGCAATGTGTGCTCATCCGCACTGAGCATTCTGCATTAAAAAAAAAAGTCCAAATATATAAAGCATGCTTTGGGGTATGTTTTGTTATAGATTATTTTCAGTTATTATCCTGAGCAGAAGAAATGTGATTCTTACACAGGGATTTTTTTAAAAAGGTTATAGGTCAGGGAATTGGACCAATATATTTTGTTTTTATTAACTGATTAATCATTCATTCAACCAGTTTTGGCTGAGTGTTTACTGTGGGCATGGCTCCATTCTACAACTTGTGGGAAGCATACAGGAAAGAATCTTATATGAATCTAAAGGAAGTGATTAAACATGGGTGAAAGAAATTCTGGTGGAAGGTAACAAGACAAGGACCCTAGGAAAGGGATAGGGACAATTTTATGGGAAATCCTGTGACATTCTGCATTTTCTTTTTGAGGACTTTGATCTGAGTTTACTGATGAATCATGCCTACTTCTAGAACCTCAGTTTCCTGAATATAAAATGAGGGCGTTGACTAGACCTTTTCACATATGAATTTCTATAATCCAATGATGTAATAGCTCCAGGTAAATCTATTTCCAGGCCAGGAAACATAGATCATCCACTTCAGGAAGCAGTCACAGCGTTTTACTTCATGGTGATAATAATTGTAAAGAGAAGAAGATTGAATTCTCCAGGGTCAGGCATCTTTTAAGGGGTAGAGTTAGAATTTGACCTCAAGCCTTCTGTCTCTAAATCTCATCCTTTTCTTTTACTTTGGGCAGGAAGTATTAGAGATTTATTTGCCTTAAATAATTACAGGAAAATCATTGCGCCTCTTAAGAGTTGAGGTGTCTGGTCACATATTTCTTAAATTTTCTCACTCTTAAATATCAGACATGCAGTTTTTAATGATAAAAAGCTTTTTCTGGTTATTAGTGTTGCTTTCAGATATTTTATTTGAGGAAGTTGTTTCAATTTAGATTTTATTAACTTCTTTGCTAAGACTCTTACTGAGATTCAAAATCTTCAACTTGGGTGGCTTGAGTTTCTTCGTAGAGCGGGAATTCGGTGGATTCTTGCAAATATTTTCTGATGGACAGTAAGAGAGGTGTCTGGGTTGGTGGATGGAGCTCTATTCCTCATGAACTGTAGCATGAAAGCAATCAAGCCACAGTATCCTGTGATTTGTTTAACTTGCTTTCCCAGTACAAGCACTTAATATGTGAGTTGCAGAAACATTTTATCTGCCTGGAAGCCTGCCTTAGCAGTGGAAATTTGATATAGACCCTCCTTGGACACTATCAAACTCTACAAATTGCAGATTTCGTAACCTCTGAAATGCAAAGCACCTCTGCACTCGGCTTCTCATCCTTAGTAATAAAACTGTGCTCATTCACCTAAGTCTCACTTGATTCTGTTAAGCATAAAATAGTGTAATCAGTTTTTCCAGATTGGTAGGTGAGTTGAACCTTTCCATTTGTGGCAATGTAAAGAGATATCTTGCATATCATTTCTTAAAATGCTGCTGAAAAATGTCAGTGTATTTGTGGGAGTCCTTATGTTTTTTTTTTTATTAGGGATAGGAAACAGTTGAATAAGAATATGAGCCCCTTTGGTCAAATACTACATACAAAAGATGAATTTCTGGATTAAAAGGATGTAAAGCATACATGTGGCTCATATAATGAATCATTTGATTTATCCCATGTGATATATCTTGCCACTTATTTTTAAATTTAGTCATTGGTGTGCTGGTGAACTGGCTTTTCAGAAAGAAAAAAGAGCCCTGATTTGTAGTGTTTTCCAATTTCTGTGGTGTAAATACCCCCAAGCTGGCCAATTTCAAGCTGACAATGGCTTGCAAAATTCCTGAACATTTTAACAATTGTCTTATGAGAGCCAGTATAGGCAAGCTCCAAAACACCACTGTGAGTGCTTTTTAAGTATACTTTTATATGCTTTCTAATTGTTTTATGCATAAAATCCTTTTCTCTAACCTCATTTTGAGGCTTTTAATGGTGGGGACCCTTCCATATTCTTCTATATCCCTTCTTTTTTCTCTTTCCCAGGTGTGTCTAAATATGTGTAGTAGTAAACAAGCGTGGAAATCTATTTCATTAATACTAAATGATTTTTTTTCACGTTTCACATTACTAAAATCATTTGCAGGTTACAGTCAATGGTATGTCATAGTATAATTGGTAAAACTTTCTTCTTTCTTAGTGTTCTATATAATAATTATTTGAATTTAATGAAATGTGTTAAGTGCTGAATAGATGGTGTTTGACATGAATATAATTATGTCCTATGGGATAATCTGTCTTTTCACAAATTAGATTCACCTAAAGCAAGTTACTTCTCTATTATTATCCTTATGAGAAAAAAATGTAAATTGTTTGAGATGTTCCTTGGTGTACTTCTTGTCCTTTTGTCTTAGTGCTTACATGTGGCATATCAAAATTAGATCAGCAAAGTAGGTCCCAACTTGTTTTGTACATCCTGGTGTGGCTCCAAGAACTGCCTTCTTCTACCTGGGAAGTGTACTTTTTGAAAGTGGGGATCGTTGGCATGATAAATCACTGGACAATATACATCATAGCCCAAACGCCATCACATTCAGTGTCCAGTGTTTCTGCTTCCTGACATTTGGATACAGAAAGACCTTGTGGTAGGCAGGATAATGGCCTCTAAATGATGTCCATGTCTTAATCCTCAGGACATGTGAATATGTTGCTTTACATGGCAAGGGAGGGATTAAGGTTGCAGATGGAATTAAGGTTGCTTAGCAGCTGATCTTAAAATAAGAAGATTATTCTGGATTAATCTGGGTGGACCCAATGTAAGCACAAATGTCCCTAAATGGGAAAGAGGGAGGTAGAGGAACCAGAATCAGAGAGATGGCATCATGAGAAATTCTTGACTGGCTTTGGCAATGGAAGGGGGCCAGGAGCCAAGGAATGTAGGCAGAGAATGTGGGCAGCCTCTAGAATGTGGAAAAGGAAAGAAAAAGAATCCTCTCTCAGAGCCTCCAGAAGGAATGCAGCCTTGCCGACACCTTAATTTTAACCTAGTGAGACCTGTATGAGACTTCTGACATCCAGAACTATAATAAATTTGTGTTGTTTCCAAGCTACTAGCGTGTGATAGTTTTGTACAGAGCAATAATAAACGAATACAAATTTCATTAATTCAGATGGGCTAAGTCACAAGAATTTGAGCTAAATAAAACTGGTTGTGTTAAAAACATTCTTTATGTTCTCTCTGAACAAGTGTACCAGGTAATTTGTAGTATAAAGTAGATTGCAGAAATATATATATTTAAGAGAATAAGATGATTTAAAGATTTCAGTACATTGTTTTTATGCTAATGATATGGCTAATTATAAATGACAGGTATGTATTAGCTAATTTTCATCTGAAGAATTTTTATTTAAAGTTTTCTTATCTCTGTACTAGAAACTGATGGAATTATATCTCTGTGAATATTTAATGATTCACAATTTTCCATTATTATACTTAACATCCTGGTCCACACCTTAGCAAGCCCTTGTAAGTGTGTTTCACTGTGATTTGGTGTATGTTATCAGGAACAAGATTTAGGTTACATAATCTTTGGCAAGTGACTTAACCTAAGTCTTGTTTTCCTCATCTACAAAATGGAGACAGTTATGCCTTCTGTTATGATCTCATGTTTGTATACTCCTCAAATTCATATGTTGAATTCACAATCCCCAATATGATGCTATTTGGAAATGGGGCTTTGGGGAAATAGGTCATGAGGATGGAGCCCTTGTGATGGGATTAGTGCCCTTATAAGAAGAGACATCAGAGAGCTTGCCTCTCTCTTTCTCTCTGCCATGTGAACAAATGAGAAGATGTGGCCATCTATACACTAGGAAGAGGGCCTTCAACAAGAATCCGACCATGCTGTCCCCCTGATCTCGGACTTCCAGGTTCCAGGACTGTGAGAAATGAATGTCTGTTGTTTAAGCCACCCAGTCTATTTCTGTTACAAAGCCTGAATAGACTAAGATAGAAATTGGTACCAAGAAGTGGGGTGCTGCCATAACAAATACCTAGAAATGTAGAAGCAGCTTTGGAACTGGTAATAGGTAGAGGCTGGGAAAGTTGTGAGATGCAAAACCTTTTCTTTCCAGCTTTATAGAGATATAATTGACATATAACATTGTGTAAGTTTAAGGTGTACAATGTAATGATTTGATACACATATATATTGCAAAATGATTTTGGCAGTAAGTTTAGTTAATGCTACCACAGCCTCAAATAATTACCAATTTTTTTTGTGGTGAGATCATTTAAGATCTATGTTCTTAGCAGCATTCAAGTGTGCAGTACAGTGTTGTTAACTGAAGTCACCATGCTGTACATTAGATTTCCAGAACTTATTCATCTTATAATCAGAAGTTTGTACTCTTTGATCAACATCTCCCTATTTCTCCCGCCCTTGAGCCCCTGGCAGCCACCAATCTATTGTGTTTATATGTTTGGATTTTTTAGGTTCCACATATAAGTGAGATCATACAGTGTTTGTCTTTCACAATCTGACTTATTTTACTTAGCAGAATGCCTTCAAGTTCTGTTCATGTCACAAATGGCAGGATTTCCTTATTTTTTATGGCTGAATAATATTCAAGTGTATGTGTGTGTGTGTGTGTGTGTGTGTGTGTGTGTGTGTGTATCACACTTTCTTTATCCATTTATCTGTTGATGGATACTTATGTTGTTTCCATGTCTTGATTGTGAATAATGCTGCAATGAACATGGGGGTGCAGATACCTTTCTGAGACAGTAATTTTATTTCCTGTATATATGTACCCAGAAGTGGGTTGCTGGATCATATGGGAGTTCCATTTTTAATGTTTTGAGAAACCTCCATACTGTTTTCCATAGTGGCTACACCAATTTAAATTCCCACCAATGGTGCATAAGGATTTCCTTCGCTCCACATCCTTGGCAAAACATGTTATCTCTTGTCTTTTTGATAATAATTATCCTAACAGGTGTGAGGTAATATTTCATTGTGGTTTTGATTTACAACTTCCTGATGGCTAATGATGCTGAACACATTTTCATGCACCTGTTGACCATTTGTATGCCTTCTTTGGAAAAATATCTATTCAGATTTTCTACCCATTTTCTAATCTGATTATTTAGGTTTTTGTTTTTGCTATTGAGTTGTATGAATTCTTTATATATTTTGGATATTAACCACTTATCAGATATATGGTTTGAAAATATTTTCTCCTGAAGGAACTTTTAAGGTGATTCTGAAAAGGGAGCTGGAGAGGAAGCATCCATCTTCTTACACAGCACATCATGTACAGAACATTGGTAGAAGTATGGATGGTAAAGGCCATTCTGATGGAGTCTCAGACAGAAATGAGGAATATGTTATTGGAAACTGGAGGAAAGGTGATCCTTGTTGTAAAGTGGCAAATAACTTGGCTGAATTGTGTGAGTGTTCAAGTGTCTTGTGGAAGGCAGAACAATCGAGGCATAGACAGGGAAGTTAAGTCATGTGCTCCCGGTTATGGAGCCAGTAATGGTGGAGCCAGGATTGGACTGGAGCTGGAGTCTTGACCACTACATCCCTCTCCCTCCACACAAGTAGACAGTGTGGGGTCCAGCATGCTGGGAGAGAAGGTTGGGGTTCAAGAGATTCTTCTATCAGTATGGTCCAGGAGACCTTACCTTCAGCATGTTTTCCTTGGACTCACTCATGTTGAGCAATAATCTTGTTTTGGAGCTTTTCCATCTTAGGAAGATGGAAAAGCTGTGACAGTTAGATATTACTCACATTCCAGAGGCCTGAAGCAAACGAATGAGACTACGTATGTGGAAGAGCTTTGTAATCTGCAGAATGGGATAGAGATACTATACTCCTTCCCCAGCTGAAGGCGCGGTGTCTGACATGGGGACACTCAGTAACTATTTGTGAAAGAATTAACCTATGACACAGGAAGAAATCAAGTACACACACACACACACACACACACACACACACACACACACACACTGTATGTGCATGCATACCTCCCCACTGAATTGGGAGCACTGTCAATGTAGTGTCTGTGCCATCTCTGGATCCCTGGTGCTGTACAGAATGCCTTGAGAATAGTATACAATAAATGTTTTCTGATTAATATGATAGTGCCTTTCCTGTTAGTCTGGGTTTCTATGGAATACTCTTTCTCTCTTTGGAGGCAAATGGAGGGCTTGATAGGAATTGACCTTATTAGTTCAGAGCCCCAATTACGTCATCTACATGGTGGGCAGCAGGGGTTCAGGGGTCAAGCGTTGAAAGGCTATAGCTGGGAAGGCGGCTCTCCCAGTGATTCAGCAGCTGCTCCTTAATACTCAGGCACTGCAGGGACAGGGAGGTGTGGATTGAAGTGGGGGAAATGGTAACCATCATAGAGATAGGGTTGCTTTGTTTCCTGGGAGACAGTGTTTTCCAGCGTGTTGAACCGGAAAGGAGGTCTTTCTCTACCCAGTGAACAGGGGTTGGTAAATAGTCTTGTCCGTCATATAAAGAAGCCAGCGAGTCAGGCTGGTCTGGCCAGTTAGTTATGGGCCTTTGTGAACAGCATGGCTTTTGAGTGATGTGGTCACAGTGGCCGGGTGGTCGCTGTGACCAATGTGGTTGTTGATATTGTGGATTGGAACAGGAGAGGATCACAGGACTGAGGCAGCATGACCATGAGGTCCAGCTTTGGCAACAGATGCAGGCAGTAACTTACAAGGGGAGTAGAATACTCAAGGTGCAACACAACCCAAAGCCCAGGTGAGGTGACCTCATCTGGCCCAGGGTTGTGCTGAGTGCAAGGAAGAAATGTGCGTGGTGAGGAGAAACAGTAGCAGTGAGTGGAGAGGAAAGGCAGAAAGATGAGAAGAGCTCTACTAAATCAAAGTGTGGCTGGGTCAGTAAAGCTCTTGTAATTGAGTACGTGCAAAGGGAGGCTGCAAACCCATACCAAGCACCCTTGAAGAGGAGCAGAGTGGGAAGGCTGTGACAGATCATGGTTGTGACCGAGCCACAGGGTTATTACTCTCTCCCTGTGAAGGAAGCTTGATGGTCAGAATGAGGTTGACATTTATATGGAGACTGTGGAAATGTTTGCATTAGCTGCTGTCTCAGTTTGTTCAGGATGCTATACAGAATGCCATAAACTGGGTGGCTTAAACCACAGAAATTTATTTCATACAGGTCTGGAGTCTGGTAAGTTCAAGATCAAGGCACCAGCAGATTCAGTGTCTGGTGAGAACTCGCTTCCTGATTCACAGACGGCCATTTTCTTCCTGTGTCCTCACATGGTGGAAGGGACATGGGAGCTTTCTGGAGTCTCTTTTATAGGGTGCTGATCCCACTCATGAGGGCTCTAGCCTCATGACCTAGTCACCTCCTGAAGGCCCCATCTCCTAATACCATCACATGGGGGGATAGGGTTTCAACATATGAATTTTGGGGGGAAACATATATTCAGTCCATAATAACCATTTTACTAAACCTGTATATAATTTAGTATAGTTTCTTGTTAGCAAACAATTCATTTATCTAAAGTTTCAGTTTAAAAAATTAAGGCATTGTCTGAAAAAGAAATGGCTGAGCCTGGGGAGACCCAGCTGGTTATTATTCATAGTCATGGAAAAAGATGCTTTAAAAATGGCGTCCCAACCAGGGACCTTCATTCTTTCCTAAACAGGAAGAGGTGAGAAAATCATTGTGTGCAAAGATTTCAACTCGCCTGGACCTATTCCACTTGTCAGTAAGACTGGAGGGGCATCACACACACAGACTCATTCAATAGGAGCCTGAGAGAGCAGAATTAGAATGAGGTAGTGCCAAAGCTGGCTAAGCTTTGTTATTAAGACCTAAATATTAGAAGTGTTTCAAAGTCTGAATTAAAAGAATGGGATATTTTACAGTCAACAGGGAAGTGGAGGTCCACGTTATCTTAACATTTTGACCCTACTACATTTAATCAGGGTTTTAGCACTCATAGCTATTCCAAAACTATTGATTTTTTAAAATGTGAGCCTGAAAAACAGACAAAAGACTATATATGATATCAGTCTAATGATTTATCTTAAGAATCTGTGAACTGTGGAATCATGATTGTTAGGACTGAGAGACACCTGCTCACCTTTCTGAAATGAGTTGCTGAAAAGGTATTCTGAGATTCAGAAAGGGTAAGGGATACAACGTTGACCTTTTGGAGACAGGAAACCTTTGATGAACTATAGGACACCAAGACGGTTCATTTAAAAGATGGTTTCAAAGCATTATCCGGGGCTGGTTTTGTATGTGCATTACTGAAGCTCTCAGGTTGTCTTTTTACGTAAACCCAGTGAAATAATGGTTTCTGCAGCTGTTCATGGGTCTGCAACTCTCATGTGGCACCTTGGCTTCTGGGCTTTGTAACTGCTTTTCAGTCTCTTTTGTGGACAAAATTAAACTTTCCGTACCATTTGACAGCATGGAACTTTCCTGAGATGGGCATTAAGGAGAAAAGAGACAGGAAAAGGTCACCAATACCATCTCCATGTAATTAAGGCAGTGCAAATAGCTAAATAAAATTGTTGCTAATGATATTTACTCGATTCTATGAGTCCCTGTTCTTGTTTCAGAATAAGCTAGGGATCAGCTGCTCATGAAATGTATAGATTATAAATCTTTGTGGCGGGTAATAGGGTGTGCATTTGTTTTAGGACAACTTTATGTTAGGACCATGTTTAGGCTTGTGTGTTTTCTTTCTGTCCCTCTGTCTCTTTGTGTCTCTCTATATACACACACTCACATTTATATGTGTATGTGTGTTTATATATATATTTATATATATACACACACACGGATGCACATGCATGCATACATGTATACATACATGCATATGTATATGTGTGCCTGCTTTCGTAAGATAATAATTAATGAGGGATAGGTTAAAACTTAGAAAAAGTAGTTTCAAACTTTGTTTTATAGACTTATATTGACCATGTAACCAAGGAACCAATTTGTCCTCTTTTAAATGAAAGACCGTAAAAGTCAGCAGTAATCTATGAACTTTTTTTTTTTTGGTTCTGGATGTGGAATTAATGAAATTGTCTGTATATATATGTGGAAGTTAACACTTCTAAATGCTGAGCTGAAGCTTAGTTTGAAATTTATACCAGTAAGAATAAGTCCCAAACAAAATTGTATCTTCATGTGTCGAACACATCGTTATTCAGGTACATAATAAATAAGTAAGGATGCGGAGAATAATGTGCCATCCTGGCCTTCAAATCTAGCAGAGGTATTGGAGGAGGTCATTGAAAGGATGTGACCGCCTCAAGCCGGACCTGGGCAATCAGAGGCTCCTTACCCTCTCCCCTGTCATTGGAATGCATACGTTCTGCCCGCCATTCCCACAGTGGGGACCATTTTCAAGGGTGCAGACTTAAGAGAGCAATATGTTGTGGAGGTCATCGAGACCTTGTACATGATTGAACCCAGTTAAGGCCTCTATATAAACTTTTAAGATTCTGATGGGCAGGTGCGGAGAGCAACTCATCTTGCAGCTGCCCAAGACAAGCCTCTTAAGGAAGTTCCTTTGCTTATTAATCCTGCCACTTACCAATCTGGAGTGGCTGCCTTTTTTTTCACTCTTCCCTTGCCCTCTGTGTGTGTGTGTGCCAGTTTGCAAACCAACAGGAGTAGACTAAGAAATAAGCAGTAACATATCGTGGATGTGTAATGGAACTCAAGGTCTTAGAGGAACAGAGGGGAGGGTAACACAGCACACCCAGTTTGTATCAGGGGATGTTTCTTGGGAGAAGAGATGCTTGTGCATCACAGATGTTCTCCATTAGCTAATATCTGCTGAGGGAAAGGACTTCCCAGTAGTGGGACTGTACATCCTGTCCTGAAGACAGGAGAGAATATGTTTAGGGAGTGCAAGGAAGTTTGAGTGACTAGAATTTAGGGTGTGTAACCAGAGGCTGAAGGGTCCTCTGAGGAAGCCCCTACTTTTCCATCAGGCTTCCTCCACGAAGGCTTTCTTGACAACTGGAGTTGGTGGCCCCTTCTCTGTGTCCCCACGATTTTTTGCATGTTTCTATTATTGGATTTTTCATAACCAACTTAATTGTTCATGTCTGATTTCCGTACTTGTCTGTGGGATAAAACAGCATCAGGGCTGTCTCTCAGTCCTTATCATCAAACCTAGAAAACAGTAGGTGCTCAATACTTGTTTTTTAAACACATACGTAAATGACTGGCTGGCTGGATGAATGAATGATTATGCACAGTTTGGGGGTGAGAGTCAAGAATTGCTTTGGTTATCAAGCAACACTTCATAAAACCTTAATGGTTTCATTTTTCTGTTCCAGATTACTTGCAGCATATAATAGTCTTACGGATAAACACCTGGCTGGATATTTTAACAATACAAGGATAAGGCGGCATCTCTTGAGATCAGGGCTGGTAAGATTTGGTCTCATTTCTACCTGCCCTCTTGTTTCATTAAATCCAATAATTCCCTATCTTTTCTGGTTTCCTCTTTGAGCTTATCAGTGACATCTTTTCCCTTCCCTCATTTTAGAAAAATTACTTCCTTTCCAAAGCTCTGATTTATATATTTGAGGCTGTGTTTCAAAAGATAGGAAGAGAGGTCATGATGGCTGCTAAGGCAACTTATAAATTATTGAGGAAAATCCCTATGAGTTTTCAAGAGCATATGTCATTTGTTTATTTACCCACTCATTTATTCAACCCATATTTATTGAACATATTGTATAAACCAGGAACTGTTAAGGAGTAAGGATAGAAAAGACTTTACTGTCTTCAGAAAAAAAATATTGTTTTTAATAATCACAGGATATGGTGTGGAAGACATGAACAGTTCAAAGTTTTCCTTTAAATTTTTAAAAACTCTTTCATTTCATGTGATGGTTTATTGATACATTAGTGTCTTTCGTTAGCTTCAAAACTATCATTTCCAGAAAATTTCCAGTTCTCTAAATGTCTATAATGTAAAACCTTTAAAAAACACTGTAGTTTTCCATTCAAAGTAAGGGGTGTGGTTATAGAAAGTGTGACTAACAATTTTAGCTGTTTACTTTCTTAAAACACTGTGGGTTTCCTTAACTATTGTTGCCATGGTGTTGAAAGGATATGCATTGCGTTTCTAATTGTTGTTTATGTGCTTGGCACTCTGTCTGGGTAGTTCTCAGAGAGCCTGCTTTTTGTCTCCTGGGGCTTTGTTATCAGACACACCTGGCTGAAACCTGGCTCTGCCATTTACAAGACAGAATGTTCAGGAAAACACTTAACTTTCTCAGCTCCAACTTCTTCAGTTGAAGGACGGTAATAAAGATAATGATACCCCCACTCTCAAGATTGTTGTAGCAATTAGAGATGTGTAATAAATTGTTGTTGTAATTGTTGTGGGTAACATTAACACTACTTCTTCAGATAAAAGTCTGTGAGCTTCATATATAAATGGGAAGGACTTTGTATTTACTTATCAACGTCATTAACAAGCACTTATTGAACACTGATTATGTGCATGGCAACTCAAACAGGAAGGACGCAGCCCTTTCTCTAGAGCAGTTCAGATACAGTCTCTGAATCAGGAGTGTTCAGCATCGCCTGGGAACTTGTTAGAACATGCAAATTCTAGAGCCCCAGCCCAGATCTGTTGAGTCAGAAACTGTGGGGTGGGGTCCATCAGTCTTTTTCCACTTGTCTTCCTGGTGATTCTTCAGATGCTGGCTCAAGTTTAAGAACTTCTGCCCTATAGGAGCTTCCAGTCTAGTTGGGGAGATTAGATACTCCCAGAGGAGAAATATCAATGACAAGTTACTTGCTAAGGGAGGGGCAGTGCAGGAAGTTCTCAACAGTTTTTCCTGGTTGGATAGTCATGACATGATATCCCATGGACAACACATTTCAAAGACTATAACTGAGTTATTCGTAATTCCAAGCACACTTTCTATAACCACACAGCTTTCTTCCATTAGAAAATGCATTCATAAAAAAGATGATCAATAATCAATCACTCGTAGCACAACTCTAGCTGATCTCGATACTCCAATAGGTTGCAACAACAGTACTAAAAAACTAGTTATCAAAATTAAGAAATATGTGGACTTGAATTAGGTATGGAAAGAAGAGCAGGGTTTAAATAAGTGAAAAGGAAGATGAACATTCCAGGAAGGATAACATCCTCAGTTTAGGGAAGATGTAGAAAAATAGAACACATATGCCCATAGGAAGGAATAAAAGAAAAACAAGTAAATAAAATTCAGAAACTATCACTCCTGGGACTTGCAGTGATGTCACTTGAAACCAATCTGAAATACTTTATATCTGCAGTACTGTATAATCTGAATCACAGCAAATTAAATTACATTCTGGGCTAGAGAGTGAAAGAAGAAAAGCAGTGTGAAAACAAAGTAATGAAACCAATTATTTTAAAAACAAATTGATGAGATCCTCTGTAGCTTACATGGTTTGCCCTTCAAAGTATTTCCTGTGAGATCATCAGTCCTGTGATCACTGCTCCTATTCACCGTTTCAAGGTAGTACCCCACGCCTTCTTCCCCAACGTGTTCAAAAAAAGAAATGAAAAGAACACCTGGGTTCCATTAAGGGAAAATTGTTACTCTAATGAAAACCTTGTTTTAAACGTCAAGTGCACCACCTGTATGTGTTTTCATAATGATGGGTATATGAGACTGTCTTTCTCTTTTTTTTTCCTTATGAAACATTCATTAAAAGTGAAAATTTATCAGCCATAGCACTACACCTCATTAGCCTTAAAAGACGCTGCTTCCTTCTCTGTCTGATCAACTGACGGTCCATCTCTCTCTCTTAGGGAACTAACAATACATTTTCTGCTTTGTATTTCTATATATGTTTTATTTGTTCATGACAGATCACAAGAAATGGGAGGATACTTTCTGAAAAGGAATACAAGCTAAATATCATGAAGAGGGATCACCAAAAATATATCCGGGAGTGCTTAGCCCAGGCTATTTTCCATAAGGTTCTTGATATGGAGGTACAAGTATTAACTATTTTCTTTACAACTGATATTTATTAATAGGATAATTAATAATACTTTCTGTACCCAGAAGCAGGGGAATTCTTCCTATAGTTCATTAAAAAGGAATGGAACAAGGTGACCTGAGAAATACTCTATATCTCTCTAGGTAGTGAGGAGACAAGACACTGAAGTAAGCATTTCTTCATTTCAGTTAGGGAAAAATATGGACATCATTGTATATTTTGTGATATTTAATTTAACAAATGTAGAGTTTTAATCCGTAATGGCTACTTTAAAACATACCAGCCCTCACCATCTGTACCTCAATTTCCATTTGCTAAAAAAAAAAGTGACATCTGTTTAAATATCAGTAATTCCACTGCCATGAATTATTTCGGATTTGTTATTCTTTGAAGGCTCCGAAGCTCAGCCGTATGCTAAATTTCAAGGAGCAGGCATTGAAACATCTGCTGTCCCTCCTACTTTAGGCCACGTTGGTCAGCACAGATTCACAACCCAAGTATCAACAACTGTTTTTTCAGTCTGACATGGCATTTTTAGAAGGATATCTAGCTAACTCGATAAATTATTTTAGCCTCGCTCCATGGAACTTGTAGTTTCAAGCATCAATACCGTTTTAATGTCTGTGAAAAAGCATGTCACTTCTCGGCTTGACCAAGTAGCTGTAAATCAGAAAACTTGGCTCATAAAACCATTAACCTGTGGGTGCACTAAACATTTATGACCAACTGTAGAATCATCAGTAAACCAATACTAAGTGTAGTGCCACTCAAAATATTTATTATTATGCTACTATTAAATTGAGCAAGTGTTGTGCTCTCTTCGGATGTATATGATTTGTTCATTTAGGAATTCATGTTGTGATTTATGTCATGTGCATGAATTACATAGAATCATTGTTTATGGCTCCCAAATTCACTTCTTTATAAAAGTATTAGTTGGAATCCTACAACTAATGTTGAAAAAATAGTACAGCGTAAAGTTAATTATACATAATTTCAAACTTAATCACCAAGTTCTATCTTAGCCTTGATTCTTGAACTTTCGTTTTCCAAAATTTCCTGTAATGCACACATCATAACTGTTAAATGTGCTGTTATTAAAGAGTCTTTGTGTATTCTTAAAGTTTGGAATAAATAGCTTAGATAAATGTTAATGTGTAATATATAATTTTATATAATATATTAATATAATTTAAAAATAAAATATTTCTAAATTGTTACATTTGTCTCACATTTAGTTTATGCTGATGCTGTTTACTAATGTTGTTGTATTACTATTCACATATTCATTCATGCAATAAACATTAACTGCAAGCTTACCATGTACCAGTATGGGGCTACGTGATGTAGCTGTGAGATATAATTTTTTTAAAAATGCTGTAGAAAGTGATCAAATGCTAGAAGAGAGGAACAAATAGACTGAGCTCAGAAAAGAAGGGAATGATGACTTGCCTCTGTGAGAGTCAGAGGAAGCTAAACAGAGGTCCTGCTTTTTTGAACTGAACCTGGAGGACTCAATGAAACTTGACATGAAAAGATAAGCAAGGCATTCCAGAGAGTGAAGACAGCAGGTGTGAAGTTACAGAGGTGTGAGGGGACATTGTGGATGGAAAGGAAAGCTCACTGAGGCCAGACTACACTGTGAGTTGGTTGAAAGACTGGCAGGAAGTGACACTCTCCAATAAGTTGGGGCCCTGTTTCTGGAGGCCTTCAATTCCCAGCTAGGTTTGCAGTGTAGGTGATGAAACAATGAAACATTTTTCAGCACGGAGTGAAATAAATGAGCAGAGCTGTTTCAGAAAGATGATGTTGCTAAAAATGTGGAAGATGGATTAATGAGCTGGAAAAGATTGGAGGTGGGAGGTCAGCTAGGAAGCTGTTGCCAGAGGGTGTGGGCTAACAGCAGTAGTGGACATACTGGGGCAATGCCGCTGCCCACAGGGATCTGGAACAGGGAGAGAGACCGACACTGCCTGGATGAGGAACGGGGAAGAAGACACCCAGGGCCACTCTGAGGTTTCTAGCTTCGTGGTATGTGCGTTGCAGGAAATTGGGAAAAACAACATGGGCTAGATAAGAACCTTCAAACAGTGGGAAAACCTGATAGAGTGGTGTCCTGGAAGCCAGGGGGATCTCAAGCTGCAGAATGGTTCAATAAGATGACTACTGGGTTTTTATGAAAAAAAAAAAAAAGCCAAACAGGAAGTTAGTGTCAGATAGACCAAGATTCAAATTACAGTTCCACCACTGACTAGATGTATGACCTGGGGCAAGTTCACGACCCTCTGCTTCAGTTTCTTCATTTGTAAAATGAGACTGCTTAGCAATTGGAATTGTTCAAGAAGAGATGATGCACTTTCCCAGCACACAGATACGCACGTAATGTGAGCTTGACCAATAAAATTGTGTTTCTGTGCAGTTCTGCATCCTACTTTTATCAGCATTACATGTACTTTCCATTTTTTAAACAAAATCTAAAGGCTGAATAATATCCCATTGTATATATGTACCACATCTTCTTTATCCATTCATCCGTCGGTGGACCTTTAGCTTGCTTCCATGTGTTGGCTATTGTGAAAACTGCTGCAATGAACATGAGATTGTTGAATATTTCAATTCTTGAATATATACCCAGGAGTGCAATTGATGGATCATAGGGTAGTTCTAATTTTGATTTTTTTAGGAACCACCATGCCGTTTTCCACAGTGGATGCACCAATTTACATTCCCAACAACAATGTACAAGGTTTCCCTTTTCTCCACATCCAACTTGCATGAGGAATGTAAACTAGTCAAACTCATAGAGGTAGAGGGTGTAATGGTGGTTGCCAGGGCCTGGGGGAGAGGAAAATGAGGAGGTATTGCTCAACGGGGGTAAAGTTTCAGTTATGCAAGATGAATAATCCCTAGAGATCTACTATATAGATCTATTGCCTATAGTTAACAGTACTGTGTCGTACACTTAAAATTTTGCTAAGAGGATAGATCTTAAGTGTTCTTATCACAAACTAATAATAATAAAGAAGGTGGGAGGAAACCTTTAGATGTGATGGATATGTTTATGACATAGATTGTAGTTGAGAGTTTCACAGGTATATACTTATCTCCAAAGTCATCAAGTAATACACATTAAATATGTACAACTTTTTGTATATCAATCATACCTCAGTAAAGTGCTTTAAAAAAAAACAAAACAAAAAATCCCCCAAATCTTTAGGAACCTTATTTTAATAATTATATTCTATTCCATTATATGGATGCAACAAAAACTTAAACCATTCTCTTTAAAGTTTATGTTGCTCCTGAATTTTTGCTTTGAAGGGAAAAAAAACAACGTTTCAGACAACATATTTGTGCATAAAACATTTTTTTTTTATTATTCAGACTTCTCCTTAAGTTTAGAAATGAAAGTTATGGGTTACAGAGTAGGAACACTTTTAACTGCCTAATGTATGTTAGGAATTGGCTTTCCAAAGAGTTGTACCAATTTGTATTCCCACTTGCACACTTATGCAGGTGATTCTTCTCCATCTCAATGACAAGAGGGGTAAATGAGAATACAGTTAGATAGTGGGATTATTTTCCTCTAAAAATTTCTTTGCTACAATTGATATGATTCTTTCCTCCACTCTTTCCTGTGTGCTTAGCGTTACCATCAGCTTGAAATTAAAAAGAAACTGGAGACATTAGCTAGGAAGGAGCGAATTCAGAGATTTAAGGTAAGGAGCTACATAACTCTTTTACTTCATAATATTTCATGATTTTGAAGGCCAATGGTATTATTATTGAAGTGGCTTGGGGGCACTTTATTTTGGGATAACTCATAACTGAGGTCAAATGATCGTTCCACCAGGCTTAAATCTTGGCCACTATTATTGCAGAAGATCATGACAAGATAGGAGCTGGTGTGCAAGAGAAACTGTATAAGGCACAAGTCATTGTAAGAAAAACTTGAAACCGTTCTTCTCAAGTTTGAAATTTTGCTTTTGTATTTTCTTGATTGATTTGTGATAGAGGCCAAAAGCTTTGTTTGTCATAAAAGATAAAAATAGATGGTGATGTTCCCAATGGGATGGAAAATGGGGCATTTTAAGAATTATCCAATGGTACATTTTCATGTGAATGTGACCCTTGAAAATATATGGTAGGAAAGATCTACGTTAGCAAACAAAAGCTTAAGATTTAGACATTTTGTGAAGGCATTTTAAAATTCGTTGTTTTTTACTTTGCATTTGATAGTTCATCTTTGTAGTCAACTTAGAAGATGTGTAAATTTAAATCAAGAGATGAGAGCTTCAATTAGGCATGCTTGAAAGGTTTCAGTTCAGGTTGGCAGTTTTACTCAATTTCTTGAGCCATTCAAACCCACGTGTTGTTCTTCATTTTCAGGGTATTACAAATGTGGGGTTTAAGACACATTTCACAAACTGATGAATATTCGTAAAGCTTCTGTGGAATAACTCGCCATAGGAAACAGTAATTTTCCCCTTGCCTGATAGACTCAAATCTATTTTATCTTAGTCAAAACATACTCTTATTACAAAAGTGTTGTTAAATAACAGACAATAAGTCAGTTTTTCAAAATCAGAAAAGTTGGTATGTAGAGATTTGTGGTTAAGTCAACTTTACCAATAGTGTCCTATATTGAGGACTGATAGATTCTATAATTTATCTGCCGAAATGTTGATCGAAAAAATAGTTACTGGAGAATGGTTCCTGAAACAGTGTTCTATTCATTCTCGTCCAGATTGCCAGACATACTAACCAGATACATGGGCACATTTTAGCACTGGCAGAAATTCCTGATAGACACTTCATTTCCTCTGTACGATTTTTATTCATAACATTTTCACCTATAGCTACACTTGGCGAAAGACCTATATTTTAGGTCCCCCATATGTAATATATAACCCTTTGCTTATGGCATTATTTAAAAATTTTTTAAGGCAGAAAAATAATACTTTCTAGTAGTCTCTACTGATCAGAGTAGTGAGGAACATTGTTCTTCTTGTAATGATCTGCTTAAAGCAGATTAATAAATATTATTGCTGAAACTAAGGATACACTGCATCTGTAGCTGTTACTGTGAGCACAGCTATTTCTTTGGATAAAGCATACTCAATTTCCTGCCTTTCACTACCACACCCAAGTCCCCAGTACAGCTGTGGAAACATCTTCTGATTATCATGATGGTCCTCAGAGGGAGTACTTTTGAAAAGAATGAGAAAGAACTTCTCTAGTCATATAACACCTCTTATCTGGCAGGCACTAAAGTAACCTAGATTACTAATTATGCTTCGGTTTGTTAAATCACTTTCTTATTCTAGGGAGAGCACGCAGGATGGACTATAGGAAATAACATGCCAATCCTGTCTCCCCGTCCCCCAGTTGGCCCCAAGACTAATCATGGCCATAGTGTTCTGGTTGATGAAGGACATTCCAGTCCAGTAACACTGGTGAGTCACGTTAATAACACTCTGACCTGCACCATGCCAACTAATTAATTCATGATTTTGTATTACTCTCAGAAAGAACGCTCTCTGGGTACATGGTTGTATCATCTTGGGAATCCTACTGAGTGAAAACATAATCTTGTATCCATTCAACTCTGTCTTTACTGGTTGTCCCGCCTTCATTCAGTATCACCCCTGTCAAATCCATTTTGTTACTGCTGGATTAGTTTTCTTAAAGTGCAGATTACTTATGTTACTTACATGCCCAAATACCTTCACTGGCGCTGTGTCACCTATAGAAAAGCCCAGACTCTTGCACCTGACATTTAAGACCCCAAGCCACATGACATCAATTTGGCTATCCTAATACTTTTCCCCACGATTACCCTTTAGCACCCTACAATGCAGCACAACTGAACCATTGGTTGTTCCATGCATGTTCTATATTTTCTGACCTCTGGATTTTTTTCTTGCTGTTTCCTCTACTCTTACCTTACCTTAAAGCTTCTTTATGCATACAAATTCAATGGTACTGCACAACGTGTCGGGCCAGATACTTACATCTGAGCTTCTTTTATCAAAAGTATATGCACACAGTCTAAGATAAAAATAATTAAATGTACAGAAATTATGTTTAAAGAAATCGCACACTGACATTTCATTCCACTTCGATTCATTTATAACCTAGGAGTGGTATTTGCTTGAAGGAACATAAGGTAGCTTGAAACAATATAGATACAGGAAAAGACTTGCAAAATATTTCCTGGCAGTTGATGGTTTCAGCTTTAAATGAATTGATTTGATGACATCTTTATTCTGGCTTTGTGTGGCCTAATGTATTTCCTTGTTAGCATGAACATTTTTTTGGATTCCACAATATTTGTAGAGGAATTGCAACACTTTCACAGATTATTGAAGTAGGTTCATCACATATAGTGTTAAGCTTTGACATTTTCAAAAGGTAAATATGTTTTGACATTTCTCGATGAACAGCTCAAGTTATGAAAAGCAACCATCTTCCCTTTGTTGTTATCATATTTCCAGGCTTCATTTAAATGTATATGTACACAAATAATTCTTTTATTGGGTGGCAAATTCACTAGACTCTCAAAAGCTTATCCTGGGTGAAACAAAAGAAACAAGGGCCATTTTCTATCTTCCTACCTGTTTCAGGGAGGAAAAACCCTTGAAAGTCTTTCTTTTCAATTTTCCAGCTGAACAGCCTCAATAAGTAGTTTATGATACATCCAGGAGATGTTAATGTGGCAGGAGTGAGAAAGTAATTTAAAAATTACAGGAACCACTGACACCAGCACTTTAGCAGCCTTTCTATCTGGTAAGCCAGGATTCTTCACTTGATCACCCCCTGCGGTGCTGCTGCCTCATAGAGGATACCTATTGTGATCTTGGAATTGCAGTTCCCATGTTACAGAAATTCAAGTCCTTCTTTTTTGTTTTCCTAACTTGGTTACATATTCTCCGAATTGGATTCCTGACCTCCAGGTGCCATTGGAATAAAGATAATAATCCTTTTGGGATATTGCCATCCATTTTTCTCTTTAAATTTTCTTGAGTGAATAAGGAGAGCATACGGTGAATAGTTACTTCACTTGGTCACCAATTGCACCTAAACTTTCAAAATAGCATGTAGGCTTTTAGCTGCACCATGCTATTAAAACTGTGGAAGTTATTCAACTAATTTTGTACATGCTTGGAAAATTCACCCCCAGAGATCTTCTAAGAATTAGAAATGCTCAGCTAAGCTGAGTAATCACCAGGTAGTCAATTTCAATTCACATTCAGGTACAGTTTTGAAAATGTTAAGCTACAGTGCCATATATATTCCAAGAAAATATATTACGAACAGTTTAAAATATAGCAAATTTAAGGTGGCTCCTGATGTGAACTACAACAGTTTGTAGTTCACAGCTGTTAGTTGAACGGCGCAGATTTGTTTTTAGAGATACATGTAATCGGTTAAACATTTGACTGCCACATTCATCTAACTGAATGCAAATGTGGGGAAGTAACATCTAGCGCACAGCAGCCAATAGATCATGTTCTAGTTTAGAGTAACCTGCTTTCCAAGTCCTACATTCAATGTTTTTGTGTTCAGTTGGATTTTTTGACAGGAGTGGGTTTTCAGGCATATTTGTTTTACAGAGATCAAAAGAATTCTTTTGCATGATCTGATCCTTTTGTTCAGAAAACTTCTAGTCTGATTTCTCTTTGTGGGTTTTAAGACCTTTCACCTTTTGGCTCATAGAGGCTTATGTCTTTTTTCTTTAAACCAAATGCTGCTTTAGTCAGTCCACTTGGCTTCTTGTCTAGGTTTGTATGCGGAGACCAAAAATGACGACTTTAACGTAAGGATGCGCTCCCCGCCTCAACACACACGCATGAGTCTCAGCTCCTGCACCATCTCTGCTCTATGAGGCATCAAAAGCTCAGACTCCTTTTGTGTCATTGATCTGACAAATTTAGTGAGTTGCCTTCATCCACGTATACCAAGATGGTATATACATCACCGTGTGGCTCTTTCAGCCAGAGAGAAGGGTATAAGGGGAAAGTGAAGACGCATTTCTTCTTTCTAAGGGCATGATCTGGAAGTTTCATATAGCACTTCTGCTCACATCTTACTGGCCCAAACTGAGGCATACATCTATATGGAGTTTCAAGAGACGCTGGGAAATACAGTCTTTATTTGTGATAGGCATGTTCCCTAATAAATATTCTATTACATGAAGAAAGGAAAACAGATATTGGGGAATAGTCTCTTTGCTCCCCTTCCCATGTCTGGCTCACAACTGGCTCTTCTTACTTGGATGTTCAAATTTACCATTCCTCTTTTCTCCTTATCATTTTCTTCTTTTGCTCATTCATTTGGATAAAATGTAATTACTTTTGTGAAACTTTAATTTTTACTAGTCTCATTGGCTTATTCCAAATAACTTTTAGTTTTAAGTTCTATTAGTTTTCAGGTATTTTGTTGTTATTGTCTCTTTGGCAGTATTTGTGTGGTTCATTTGAAACTAATTGTCTCGTGTTGCCATTAGATGTTAAAAATTACTTTTTCATCTCACAGTGACTAGAGTTGGAATTCAATGAGTGTTAACTTAACAAAATCAGAGTTTTGGCAACATATAACATGCTTGTCAAGATGGCGCTAAGACCAACTTTTGGTTGGTGGGAGTTGCCCTATCACCATTTTTTATGTATTTATACAACACTTTTCCAGAGTTGAATATTTGTTGTCACCATTACACCATGAGTCAATGTAATAAATCTTATTCATTTATCATTTATATATGTTGTTCTCATACCCTCTTACCCAAATTTGCATGTATTATTCTTAACAGATTTTCTACTGTTTTATTGTAATAGAACAACTGGGCCAAACATCTTGTTTTTTCCATTTTTGAAACATTGCTGATCTTTATTGCAACGTTCTGTCAGTGCTCCAAAAGACACATCTAATGCTCTGAACCGGCACTTTTGGTTTTCTCTGTAGTACATTCTTGATTAGAAAATGCATCAGTCAGGGTCTCAGCAGGAAACAGATGGCTCACACAAATAGGGTAATTAGGAAGGGTTTAATAAAGAAACTATTTAGAAAGATGCAGGTGGGGTTAAGGAAAACCAGCTGGGGATGTAAAGCAGTCTGGGGTGAATACAATGGGAAACCACACCACATAGGCTTAGGGGGAAAGAGAGGACTTGGATACCAGAACCAGCTGGCAGCTTCTGGGAGAGGACTTCCTGATAGGAGCTGTGGACTTTGTTTGAGGGACCCAGCTGGCCCATCATAACCTTGGTTGGGAAGGTTCCAGGAGCTTTAAGACCCCAGTCTCCTTCCCTCCTGTCTTTTGATCTCCTGCCAGTGTCTTTCATTGGCCAAATCCAACTGGAATCCTGAGGTTAGTTGACGTAGTCCATAAAGAAATAACTCCCAGCAGCCAGAGCAGAACAGAAGAGACAGAGAAGAGGGGCAAATGGAAACTATCCAGCCTGGAAAACATCTCCATTTTGACAGTGTTTTCCAAAGTTGCCAGTTACAATTTTTCAGTTTTGTTTTCCTGGTATTTCAAGGAAGAGGTTGAATAAATGGTAATGCATTAGAAGTAAGTATTTGTCTTCCCTCTTTTTGAATTGTATTGTCTGCTTTTACTTCAACACCAATCTTAAGACCTAAAGGACTCATACTAGAGTTGATGTTGAAAACATTTAAACAGGAATGAGTTCATTTTAATCATAGGCCCTTAGATGTCTAAATTAGGAACATTATTCAACTTAACATTTAATTGAACAAAGCCATTCAATGTACAGCATCAGTTAGGTATTGTAAGCGAGTTCACAGTGTGAATAAAATACAGGAACCTAACAGAGAACACCTCCTTTATCCAAAATACTCTACAATTGCGGCAGTTAGGTGTGTAGAGGACTTCCACACCATATGTTTTAACAAATACGGTGGGTCATAAGAGTATGTATAATGGAAGGACATAATTAAAGGTTAATCTGTTCAGTAAAAAGGCACCATTAATTAGTCTAGGCAATTTGTTGAGCTATTAATTGGTCCTGGAAACATGTCAAGATACTAATTTAAATGGAATTTTTTTCCCTAATTGTCTAGACAGCCCCTCGACCATACACTGCCCCAGGAAATATGCAGCCTCCAATTCGATTACAACCTCTTCCCAGTAATCCTGCAGTAGGAACTGCTCCAAAGGTAACTTCGGGGTCCAGATCAAAAACCTCATTGCTGGAAAATGAAGCTCCATTTCCCATTGGGGTAAATGCTTTTTCTTCACAGTCTTTAAGATGCTAGATTCAATTAATCTATTTAGTGAAATATATACTGTGCACTTATTAAGCACTTGCCATGTATGTCTGTTTAATTATTTCTTACTTTAATTGGAAGGCCTATAATTTCTGTGTTTTGGGGCAAAAGAGTAAGGAATAGATTTGTAATAATTTAAGATGATCTCTCATGAATTTGAAAGGTTGTGTGAAAAACAAAGAGGAACTTTTTATAGCTAGATATGACTTCTATCAGAATAGACCAAGTTTTGACTGCTTCCAAATTTTAAATGCATGAAACCTAGAAAATGAAACTTTCCAAGAATAGGTTTGCATTTGCATGCCGACTTACTTTACCATCAGTGTATGAAATTGCTTCAAGTTTGACTCTGGAGAAGGTTGGATATAGAAGGAAAAGAATGTCCATCTTTAAAAAAATCCTGAATTAATCACACACAGAAGCTTGACTATGCTTCCTTTTCAAGGTTATATCTCAGGTAATTTTCACTTATTTTAATAGAGCACAGGAAGGAGGTATGGTAGCCATAAAATATGAGTTACTTAAAAGGGAAGGATAATTGGGACATTTAGTAATTAGGGAAGGTATTGTTTGCATTTTTAAGACCAAGAAGAAACATTTGCCAGCTTAAGATAGAATCTGTGTTATGAGTACAATTGTAATTATGCTCAAATGGGTGAATTTAGCTCCATTAATTATTAGGAAACATATGACATATGAAATTAAGATATTTTTATCTAAAGCTGACAGATGACCTTGACACTAAGAAATTAATTCAGACAGATAAATTGTTGTTTTTTCACATTAAAAGTACAAAAATAACCCTAAAATGATAAATAATATTTAAATCCATTTAATATGCTTTTCACCTTGTGAAGCATTTTTCACAAACCTTACTTAACTTAATAGTAGTTTCTTGGAAAGAAGGAGAAATTAAACCAAAAGTGGTGGCATTTTGTCTGGGACGACTGCTTAGAGCTAGGCGGGAACTAATTGGGTCATAAGCCAATTAGGTTGACACTTTCTTGGATCTGGTCTCCACTTTAAATGTCCAGAGATTTCCCATTTCAAGCTAGTGTCCAGGAATAGTCAGATCCCGAGAGATTGTCTCAAGCTAACTAAAATAACACATGACAAGCCCATTTTTCCTCACTATAGTAAATCAAAATAGGGAATCAAATCATAATTAGGGACCATTAATTCATCAGATAACAATTAAATCAAAGCTTGTAGGAGCAGTACATTTTCCCCTTATAGACAGACCTACATGGGAAGCCAGATCACAATGAGAAGGTTGCCTGGTGAGTATGGAATCAGAATGAGGGAATATGGTAGAATGGAATGTTAATGGCATCAGGTCATCTTAGCTTGATGCATCTGTCTCCTCTTAGGAATGGGCTTGGCAAAGGTACCAGAAAGCTCAAAGGTCTTTGGCTAAAGCCCTCTATATCCTCCAGGGATAACTTTGCCTTTAGGACCGGAAATATTCAAAGCCCAATGGATTTCCTGTCCCTTAGTTAGTACTCAGATGGGCACTTTCCACATTTGCCAAGGTGATTTTATTCTTTTCTAAGTTCCTATATCTATTAACTCTTCTCGATCGGACCCATCTTTATGTTAGATATGTGAACACTGTCAATCAGGTAATATTTAATTTTTTCTGACTAGCGAACGATTTTTCTTTTAGGTGATTTTCCAAACCTGCTCTGAGCCACTGGGTAGATTTATTAATTAAATCTGCACGGGGCCTTTTAGTCTACCATTTCCAAGTTTTGGGGTGTGAGTGAGTGAGGGATTGCACTTAATGGTAGCTTACACATGCCGACAAGATTGAGATCAATTCCATGTTAATTTCAACTAGCTAAACTTACATTTTTCATCCAGTGGAATTTATTGGGCACTTACTATGGACCGGGTCCTGCTCTAGGCATTGGTGATATATCAACCATCAAAGCAGACAAAATTCTCTAACTTTTTGCAGCTTATACTGTGATGTACATAGGCAAAATATACTGCCAGGAAGGACATGCAATTCTTTCAATGGCATTGATGATGAAAATTACTTAATATAAAATCAGACAAGAAATTCCTAAAGAATAATAGTCTGCATGATTGCGGAGTATGTAGTAAGCACCCACTAAAAGAGTAAAATATATGCATTGGGGGAATTGTTTGAAGGTGCAACAGACTTAAGCAGGTTGAATTTTCTAAGTATCAGGGGTGAGGAGCTTTGATTTAGGCAAAAGCAATTTGGTCAAAACAGACTGGCTGAGATGCTACTGAGTAAAATTAATGGTGTGATTGAAAATGATTATCCTTAGAATGAGAGTTTCTTATACACTCTTGATAGGAGTAGAAATTGGTACAACTATTTCTGAAGGCAATATGGGAATATCTATCAACATTTTAAATGAACATGCTCAAGCATTTTAGCATATTCAAATTTATCCTAGGAACACACATGCATGTGGAAAGAAACAGATTCAGGAATATTTAGTATTGTAATATTTGCAATAGTGAACATTTGGAAGACACCTAAGAATTTATTGTTTAAAAATGTTATGGCATATTAAAGTATATTAAAAAATAAGGTAAATTATTTATACTGGCATGGGAAGATGTCCAAGATGCTTTGGGCTAAGAAAAAGCAAGGTAAGGAGCAGAAGGTTAATTTTTAAAATTTACTAAACCATTTCCAAATAAGGTATGCCATTGATTGATAACTACTTAGAAATTAAAAGATAGCCCCCAGGCCCAAAAAGTTTTGGATTCATTGATTTTATTGTTTTATTATCTTGTTTTCACTTCTTTAATTTATATTTGTTATTACGATGTCAATGCACACCATCACAGAAAAATTGGAAAATGTAAGAAAAGAAAAATGAGAGCATAAATAATACCTGCAATGTCAAGCATTCTAACAATTCTAAACCCCTTGGTGAATATCTATTTAAATCCCTTTCTGTTCACATAAATGTTGTTTTCAATCAAAATATGGCGTATACATGCCTTTCTTTAAACTGCTTTTGTTTATTCAGCAATGAGAATGTTTGGGGAATGACGTTCCTTTCGTAAAAATAACTTTTCACAATTTAAGCATCTCAAAATAAAGAATAAATTGGCTGAAAATGAATTTAAAACAATACCAAATAAATTGGTAAAAAACGGATAAAAATGATTAAAGATACTTTAAAGTTTGGGAAACTACCTCAGATATACAAAAATTATCAATATGTGAAAGTTCAGAGGCTCAAATATACCTGAAACATAAAGTTTTTGTTTATACATTAGGTGCTTTTAATCATTAAGGTAATACATGTTGACTAAACTTATATGCCCTCACCACCCCACAATGATTCAAATCCACAAAGGCAACCCTGTGTTCCGAGTCTTCCAGTCATCCCTGATTTTATCAAAATCCACATATAAATTATTTAAAAGAAATGTAAGATCACACTGTATGGACCTTTTTATGTCAGGACTCTGGACAAATAGATTAACACTATTCTTTTTAAAGCCTGATGAGAATCTATTATCAGAACAAAGCAAAATTTAGTTAAATATCCTCCTACTGATGGACTTTGTGGTTCAACTAAACTTTTTTTTCTTTTTCTTTTCTTTTTTTCATGGAAAGGCATTTTATTTTAAATATAGCAGCATGGGCATGTCAATCCCAAACTGATCAACTAAAATTTTTTGGACATATGTGTGTGTGCATGTGTGTGTCTGTGTGTATCCTTATACACATTTACATAAGTGTACTTGTGTAGTTATCTGGGTGAAATTTATTCCCACAAGTTGAATTTCTAGGAGAAAATAAGCTGAATAGAGACTTTGGGTCAGAGTCTGGGGTTTTGGTTCCTTGAAACCATATTACCAAGGAATGTTATAACACCTGGGTGGGTGAAATCAGTGTAAAAAATGTGCAAATACCCTATCGTTAAGTGAACTATCCAATCCTATCTCAAAGTATAACACTTCGAACTTCTTGATTTTAAATTGTTTAATTGTACTGGGTCCCCATAGATTTAATGGATTGTTGAGGGAAAATCCCCAAAATACTATAAAAATGCCATCACTGTATGTTTGGTTTAAAACATATACTTAAATAAGGTTAGAAATCCATGAAAATTTAATTTGCTATGGGTACTACAAAATGCCATTTTTCAACAGATTGAAGTGTTTTAAGTTTGTCTATTGATATCAGTTGTGTTTGCACACAATGTCAATCATACAGTCTTGTCTTTAATTTTGGGTTATGTTGGGTCACCACTTCTACTTCACTTGTTCTTATGTCATGAAATGTGATTACAGGGCAAGAAGGCAATGATGAAGATCAGGAACTCCATGGACAACTCACAGGGAATGAATCGATATCGATTTCCAAAGATTAACCATTACATGATGCCTATTCCTCCTCCACTTCCTCCCCCTAATGGAAAAATCACAAGGGAAAATAGACCTGAAACATGGAGAAGGAGAAGAGTTCGTCCAACCACTGCTCCAAATGGCTTAGAACCTCTCTTTACCAGGGTGATTATAGAATCAAATTTTCTTTTATTAATTTAGCACCGATTACATTGTACTATAAGATTTCTAGATGAAATCTAAGGAAATCGAATGCAAAATGACTTGCATAAAGAAATATAATAATTTTATAAATGTAGTAATTGTAAGCTTGAATGAATCTGAAACCAAGTATTTGAGTAATTCAGTTGAGTAATTTAGCATAATTGAGGAAAAAATCAAGTAAATCTTGTATTCCAATTTAGTTTGTATTATACCCATTTCCAAATCATTTATTTCCTTTAATTTGCCCATTCAATCACATGTCAGGAAGTATTATAACATTTAATTTGTGAATATTCAGGGACTTAAATATATCGAAAAACACAGTGTACCATATAAAATAATTATTAACACTCACTTTTAATAATTTTGGCAAATTACTGTATAATATTCATAAATATTTTCCTTTCAGTGTTCTTAAAATATATTGTAGCTTGTTGTAATCATTCCTTAAAATACTGATAAAGAAAATGGTCCTAAGGCCAGTTATACTTTATACAGATACAGGCTAGTATGAAGGCAAAAGATCTCTTAAGTTTTGGAGTGTAAGTATACAACTAATAGCAATTATATGTAACTTTTGTGGTTATTAGCAGATGGCTGGGTCAACATTTCACCTGATGGAGAATCAGGGAGCGAAGTGTCAACATTGCATGTTGACGGCATGTTGGCTTTCCAAAACCAGCCTCGTTCAAGTGCTCTGTTTACCGCTTGTCCACATCTCCCTCCCAGCAGCTTGCCTCACCAATAACTTGCCTCACCAATAACCTTCTCTAAAAGTTGAGACTGTCTTCCTTGTGCTTGCTCAAATTTCCTCCTTTCAATCCACCTTTCACTAATTCTTTCTTTGTTACGGTCTCTGAGAGAGCCTGTACCCCCCATCTCCGAGGCCCACCCTCTGCCCTGTTCCTTGATCTTATCCTTTTCCACTGCCATGGCACTTTGCACTGTTTGTCATTCTCCTCTCCTATTTGGATTTTTATTCCTTCCTCTAGTATTCATCTGTGTCTCTCAACATACCCAGGCATAGAGTAACCAAGTCCTTTCCTCACATTCTGTAGCCTGAGACTTCTGTTTTTTCCTTTCCTACTGCAGAGTTCTCTGAAGAGTAGTTTACTGTAGCTCAGTCTAACAAGCAACCCCTGGCAACTCAGCTTACATTTAATTTCTTTTTCTCATTATTGTCTGTTGCTGGTCAATGGCAATTCTGGGACCCAGACTAGATGAGTAGTCCCTGTCCTGGGGTATTTGGCCTTGTGGACAGCAGAGCCATGGAATGCTCTGAAGATTCCATTCAGGAGTGACACATGTCACTTACACTTGAATTCCATTACCAAAGCCTGACAGCAATGGAGTGGAAGTATCATCCTCTCATAGAGACATGCAGTGAATATTTGGGGGCAATGATAGAATCTACCACATCCACTAAAACTTACTTTGAATTCTTTGAATGCTGGCATTGTTCTCTACCAGGCCAACAAACATGCTCTCTTGAAGGCTGTGGCCCCCACTTGCAAAAATGGTGACTTCCTCATCATCCTCATTTGGTGGCAGCATTCGATTTTCTGATGCTAGAATATATTACTAGGGCGAACTCTACCTGGTCATACTTTATAAAACATGTTTAAATCTCATATAAACCATAAGAATATGTAAAATCTATATGTTCAAGTTAAACAACAATCAAACACCTGTGTATATGCCATTACTTTCCAACAAAGTAGAACACTTTTGTCATACGATAAACCCCCTGTTTCCTGCCCTGTCACATCTTCTTCTCCTTCCCAGAGCAACCACTATTCTGACAAATGTGTTAACTGAGTCCCTGCTTTTCTTTGGAGTTCTATTACTTGTATGCATAAAACTTCAAAATAAGCGCAAACCTAGCATTGCAATGAAAGAATAATATATCTAGGAGAAAATAAACTGAATAGAGTCTTTGGGTCACTATCTAGGTTTATTTCCTTGACAGTTTTAAGAGCCCCTTGTGGGGAGGTGAGAGAGGTCAGGTCATGAGTGTGTCCTAGAAAAATGGGGCTCACCAGAGTCAAGGCATCTAATGAGGTCCTCGTGTGGGCCAGACACTGGACGTCCAGGAGGAATATGATCAGGCAAATGGGCTTCTGTAGTTGGGCACAGAGGAGAGAGCAGCAACTTCTCCACCCTGTGGTCATGACAAGTGAAGCACGGATAAGCATCTGAGCTGGCTTCCCCTGGGCATTCTATTTCAGATTGGAAACACAGCAGGTGTCAGCAGGCATCCTGGCTCTGACAGACCTTGGCATGTCTGGCTTTTGAGTTCACAGGGCTTCAGTCTGACTTGGTCTTTTTTTTTTTTTTTTTTTTTTTAACTTCTGTTCTCTCTTTTTGGAATCCTTATTTTGAGAATGTTGGGACTACTAGACTGATGCTCTAATATTCTTAGCTTTTCCCTCCCATTTTCTACTTCTTTGCCTTTTTGCTCTACTTGCTGGGAGATTTCTTCAATTTTATCTTCCACACATTCCATTTAAATTTTTATTTTTTCTTTTTTAAAATTTTATTGAAGTATAGTTGATTTACAATGTTCTATTTAATTTCTGCTGTACAACAAAGTGACTCAGTTATACATATATATATTCTTTTTCATATTCTTTTCCATTATGGTTTATCACAGGATACTGAATATAGTTCCCTGTGCTATACAGTAGGACCTTGTTGTTTATCCATTCTATATATAATAGTTCGCATCTGCTAATCCCAAACTCCCAATCCTTCCCTCCCCCACCCCCCTTCCCCTTGGCAACCACAAATCTGTTCTCTATATCTGTGAGCTATTGACATTTTTCTTTTCCTGCCATATTTTAAATCCTAGAACTCCTTTTAGTTCACTGAATGTAATTTAGAAAGCATCTTATTCTTGTTCTGCATGATTTTGATTCTTTGGTACTTGTGGAGACTTGCTTTGTGGGCTAAGATATGTTCAGTCGTTGTAAAAAAATGTGATTCTTTAATTGTTGGGAGCAGAGTTCTATAAATGTTCAATAGGTAAGAAATGTCCAATTATGTCATTCATATTTTTACATCCTTACCATTCTTTTTTATCTGCTTGGTCTCTTAGTTCCTGAGTTCTAGTGATAATTCATTCTCTGTAGTTGTGGATTTGTCAGTTTCTTCTTGTAATTAGTCAAGTTCTGCTTTGTAAATGTTGAGAATACCTGGTTATATGCTCTCAGATTTGGGATACTTTACCTTACTGGTGAAGATATTCTTTATTATTAAAAAATGATCCTCTTTATCTCTTATTACTTTGGCCTTAAAATCTATTTTGTCTAATAGTATTTCTCCTTATTTTCTTTAGATAATATATATGTATATATATACATAAATATATATTTATATTTATACATATATATTTCTTTTACTTTCAGTTTTTCAATGTCTTTAAAGCTTTAGACTTTAAATGTGTTTATGCAGCATATGTGTGCTTTGCATTTATCGCAACCCGAGAATCTCTGTTCCTTTAATAAGTGGGTTTAGTCTAATGACATTTATTTTATTTAGTGGTATATTTAGATTTACTTCTACCATCTTAGTTTGTATTTTCTACTTACCATGATTTGTCTTTAATAGTAGCATTTTATGCTGTTATTGCCTTTTCCTCAAAGCTTCCCTCTCTTGCCTCCATGGCACTCTACTTTCACGGTTCTTTGTTCTCTCCTTTGACCTCTCATCTTGCTCCTCTGTGCCTCTTTCATCTTCACCCCTAAACCTGGCCATCACCATAGGCTTAGACCTTGACACTTGTCTTTCTATTCAAAATGTGGTCACCTTTCCACATGGCTTCGGTAGCTTTCTAGATGTCTCTTGGACCTGTCACTAGCTCCTAGGTCCTGGGGTTTAGAATAAAATTGGCACAGTGTGGTAAATTATGCATTTTTTTTTACAGTGTACAGTTCATGGTTTTATTATATTCAGAAGTTAGGCAACCATAAGCACCATCTAATTTCAGAACTTTTTCATCACCCCAGAAAAAAAGAAACCCATATCCATAAGCAGTCATTCTCTAATCTTCCTTTCCCTACCCCTTAGCGACTACTAATCTACTTTCTGTCTCTATTGATTTGCTTATGGATATTTCATATTAATGGAATCATGCAATAAATATTCTTTTGTGTCAGGCTTCTTTTACTCAGCATAATGTTTCGAAAGTTCATCTATGTTGCAGGTTGTATCAGTACTTTCTGTTTGTGGCTGAATAATATTCCACCATATGGTTGTACCACATTTTGTTTATCTCATTGTCAATTGATGGGCATTTGGGTTGTTTCCACTCTTTGGCTATGAGTAGTGCTGCTATGAGCATTTGCCTGCAAGTTTTTGCATAGACATATGTTTTCATTTCTTTGGATGTATACCTAGGAGTGGAATTGCTGGGTCATATGGTCACTCCAAATTTTACTTTCTGATGAACTGCCAAACTGTTTTCCCAAGTGACTACACCATTTTACATTTTCATCAACAGTGTATGAGGGTTCAAATTTCTCCACATCCTCAGCAATACTTGTTACTGTCTTTTGATTCTAGCTGTCCTAGTGGGTAAGTGGTATCTTAACTGTGTTTCAAATTTGTATTTCTCTAATGACCGATGACATTGAGCATCTCATCCATGCCAATCGTGCACTTTTACTTTAGTATTTAGATTTATTTTATTTTGATCTAGAAAAGATTCATTTAAGGTGAGATGGCTCTCATGGCTCTCATGATTAATTTACACATTAAATTCATTCTTTCATTTCATGACTACCGACTACCGTCCCAAAGCATCCTTCAAATGCTCTTAAAAGGTAAGAAAGAGGTAAATGAAAGCGGTAAAGAAATGTGGCTTGCTGGTGGCCACCTGTTCCTCTGTGAATGTATAGAACAGGGTCCCTGGCTTCTGTGGTCTGTGTCTCTAGGCCATGATCCATGAACTTCCTACTCACCTTTCAAGCATCTGTAATTACACAGGGCTTATCTGGAGTCTAGGAAACCAAATGATAGGGTGTAGATCTTACAGCCCAGCACATTGCTTCTGTGCCCTGTTGCTTTATAATTTGGAGATATAATACCTGCAGAGTTTTTTTTTAATGCTTTTACAGAATCTATGTGACTAGTTAGATTTTGCTCTGAGGTTTACCTCATCATCTGCAGAAATTCTGTGTTTCCACTCAGGACTGCTGGTCACCTACTCCACACAGCAGCCTACTGAAAATGTGGATGGTACTATAAATAGTGTTTATATATGTGAAAATACAGGCTTTCAAATAAGAACCTACTTAATTATTATGCTTATCAATTAAAAAATAAAACAGTTTGTTTTAAGTTTTTATATGCTTTATGATAGAGAAAGCAAAGAACTTCTCCAGGCATGAACTAGTCTGGGGCTTTCTCCATATCTGGTTGAGGCCCCCTATCTACTTCCTAGACTCCAGATAAGCCCTGTGCAATTACAGATGTCTGAAAGGTGAGTAGTAAGTTAGCAGATTGAATCAGGAAGCAGAGGGTTAAAGGCAGGAGGGGGAGAAGAGAGTAAGCAGAGTCCATCTCAGTAGTAGTAGATTCTACATAATGATGTTAAATTAAACTTTGTAGAATAGCTCCCAACATGTTTCTCCCCTGCTTAAAACCTTTCACTAGCTTCGCCTTTCCTAATGAAAGCGAGTAATTCTTCTGCCTGACTTTTAAAATGTCAGTTTTATGATTATTCGGGTGTGTTGAGACTTATAGGTCAGAAGACACTTGCCTTTAAAAAGACAGTTTGTCCCTTACAGTTCTCAAGAGGAAGGGACATGCCTGTTTATTTTAGTCAGAATTCCATCTAGAATATTGTTTGACACATATCTGGGCACTGTCTCTCAGCCAAGTTGATAAATAAAATTAACCATCACACCAGGCCATGCAGGGCCACCCAGGGAAGCACCAGGGCTGTCAGGAGAGGCGTGGGAGGAAAAGGTGGGAAAGAGCATCTGTTGTGGTTTCCGAGGAAGAATTGGGCAATGCAGGGTAAGCAGGCATAGGATGGGATAGTATGAATGATTTTGACAGACTCTGGTGTTGGGCTGTCCTGAGTTGTCTGGTACCTGGTGCTGGGGCAGGGGAATATTGGCCCAGAGTGTTAGAGGCAGGGTGAGGGTGGATGTGGACTCTCAGTTGGTTAGTGTGTACATGATAAATGTTCTCTCCAGGGAGCTTGGAGCTGAATTTGCCTTAGGCTGGTGATTGTGGGTTGGGTTGCACATGTGCATGTCACGTTCCACAGTTGCTCAGGCAAGAGGAAACATGAGATGACTTTGTAACCAAGAGCCAGGCCTGCCATCATCCCTTTGCTTTCAACTGTGACTCAAGGAGATGTTTCTAATCTGCAAAGAATTATCCAGTTTGCTGATTTATGTTCATGGCTCCTGGTGTCCCTGAAATATTTCTCTTGATTATCTATTTGGGAGCTCTGTCCACAGGCAAGACAATTTGCTCAAACTTTAAATCTCAGACTCTCCCGCCCATTTACACTTTTCAGACTGTCATTTGCTGAATTTCATCAAATTTACTACTTCTGGTTTTTGCTTCAAAGAAATAGGAGTGAATGAGAAAAAAATCCTCTGAGGTAGAAGGGAATGGCTTTGGAGATGGAAGTATTTTAGTAGTTCCTTCAGAAATTTTTTTTGCAGCTTTGTCATTCTTAAAAAAATGCATGCTTCCACGGCATCTGTAATTCAGTGAGATCAAACTCAAATAATTGCCTTGGATTCACTGAAAGTTGGTCTCTTCACATTTTTCATTTAGCTAAAAATTGATTTTTAGAAAAGTGAAGTAGATTAAAAGTAATGCCTGGTATCTGTATAGTTCTAGAAACCTACGATATTCTTACTAGGACCTCTTAAAGTCTCTCAAGGAGCCATTCCTATTTCTCTGCCTCTTCTTCCTCTTCCTTTTCTTGCTTCTCTTTCCAGGTCTTCCTCTTAGAGGTTAGGCAAACACTATACTTATTCACTACTGTGAAAATACTTCAGAATATAAACTAGGAGGCAAGGCATTGGATATTTAATCTCTGGTATTTAAATTTAGTGTTTATTTTATAAGTAATTTAAATTGGTCAATGCCATAGAATATCAGGTAGGTTTATGAGGTGATATTTTTTGTTGGGTTTATTGTTTGATATTAAGAATAATATTAATAATGTTGGTTTTTCATTGAACTGAATGCCTCCTGTGAAACTGGATAACCCCAGGTACCCAGCATACATTGTTCCTGATCCTGAGAGTGACCATAGAAGGAATCAAATGTGTGCATCTCCCTCCCACAAAGAATAAGCTCAGGGAAGGATGTATTGTCAGTGCTCAAGTATAAAGATAACACTCAATTACAAAAACAATTGCTAAATTACAGTTAATGTCAATTTGAATTAGAACAAAATTATGTCACCAATATTTATTTAATTAATTTGATTTGAATTTTTATTTGAGAACTAGCAAAAACAACCAAGAGTAGTTTCCTCTTCCCGTCACTGATATTTTTGTTGCATGTAAAACACAGACACACACGTAAGATAAAAGGTGACAAACTTTGTCCAAATCCCCAGAATTTACATTAAAACTACAAAGCCAAAATGTATATATGCTATAATTGTTAAAGGCATTTGTTTTGTAATGGGCTTGACTTTTTGTGCACTGTATATAGATTGACATTTTATAAGGGTTTTGTTGCAAGGTACATAAAAATAGCCTTTTCTATTCTTTGTATTACACTCTGATTAGAAGGTGATCACACTCTGATTAGAAGGTAATTCGTTAATAAGCCCCCCTTTTTTGTTTATTCTAGGGTTCAAGAAGGATTCACAAAACACCACTGCATAGTAATGCAGCTATTACAATGATCTATTTGGGGAAAAATGTGCACATAGCTTATGATCACTCAGATTTCCAGGATGAAATAAAAGTTTATCAACAGCACTGTGGTGGGGAAAACCTGTGTGTCTACGCAGGCAAACTGCTTGAAAAAGGTACACATAAAATGTGAATGTTTTAATTGCTTGCAGTTGATGCTCTAGATAAGCTATTGTTGGTATAATATCAAAATGACTTTAATCACTCTATGAAATTATGCATATCCAGGGACTTATTAACCAGCTGCCTAAAAGTAAATCCAGATTTACTGCTCCATGATTGAAACTGAAGCAGCAATTACTCTTGCAGATTGTGGAATAAAGAAATGTGGAGTGATTTAACCCAGTAACAGATTAATCTTGAAATAGAAATATATGATCATTAAAATGTTGTACGAATAAACTGTCCCCCAATTTACAAGTTAACTGTTTGTCTTGCCATAGTGAATTGCATCATACCTTATTCTAAGAGAAAAATACCAGATTGGCAATTTGTTCTTTAGAACTATGCTGAGATAAAATCACAAATCCAATAAACCTCAGGGTGAATCACACCTAAATAATACAGTACAAAATTTGGCTACATGTTTTTATTACATTTTCATTTCCCTTTTATCATAAATCCATGTTTGTTAGCATAAGATAATTTTTATATCCAATATAGGATTTCACATATTGTACCAAAGTGGTTTTTTTTGGTCAATATTTAGTTCTGTGGCACAGCAATTAAAAGGAAGAGTTGTTACAGGATTATGTTTGTTATTTCCTTGCTTAAGACACTCTGTTTAGAAAGTAATAGTGTTTTTACTGATTAAAAGAAATATTTATATTTGGGTAATCTAGATATAGACTTAGGGACTAAAGGGAGGAGTTGGGGGCAAACATGGGGTTGTTACTTTTGGCTTTTCTGATTTCCTTCATCAATCAAAAACAGTGACTATTGATTTAAAAAATTCAACTGCTTAAAGAGAACTATACATATTTAGGGATAAAATATTGAAAACTTACCAACATAAGAAAGGATAAACACTTGAATGTTGGTTTTGACTTAAAGTAAAATATTATATATTATAATGAATTATATAATGAATTATATATATTGTATTATAATGAAAAAACATTTTTCTTTATAAAAATCTATAAAATTTCTTTTTAAAAAATAATGCCAGAAACTTTTTCCCATTTTACATACTTAGCTGAAACGTAATTTACTTTGTTTCATTTTGTCATAGTATCTGAGAGTTCGTTCCTTCCATTATGTAGATGAGGAAAATGAGAGGCATCCAGAGGTACAGTGGCTCCCCAAGGTCATCCGTCCAGTTCTGAGCAGGGTTGAGAGCAGATCCCAGCCCCCTGACTAGGTGCAAGATCCTTGTTTAGTACTATCCAGCCCCAGTTAGCTATTCTCAGTAGCAAAGGGTTTCCTATATCTCCATAACAGGAGGGGTATGAAACCCCTAATAATAGTGATTAGATACACTTATTTTTTAAAAGTATCACTTTCAACTATTAATTTTGATGAATAGCTGAAATTAGCTACAGTCTCAAATTGGAGTTAACATAATGAAATTTTCCTGGGTCTTAGATCATGCTTTAATCAATAGAGTTCATTTAAAATGGCTACTTGACTGCTGGGAAATGTGGCACATACAGATGAAAAAAGAACAAGGCTTAGCTGAATGATTTTCTGGGAGATGATGTCCACTCTGTGATAAGATTGCAAAACCAAAGGTTACGGGAGAATGTTACTTGGCTACGTGTTATTTTGCGTGCATATTGATCCCAGAACTGACTTTTTGTTATGCCATTGAACAGTCTTGAATAATAGGTTGGAATGGGGACTGAAGTAATTGAATCCTGTCCACACAATAGTTTTGTCTCAGCTTGCCCTTGATTGCCATGAAAGTAATCGTTCAAAATTGAAAAGTTGGGTGACTCAGAGTTGACTTGTGGTTCAGCAATCTTAGCAATTTAGCTGGACTGAAAATAATCTGCCCTTTTTACAAATCAAAGCTGTGCATGATTCAGTGAAATGTGAATAGGTTTTTAGGAGACTTCTGTTTTAAAAAAAGGGCCATGGGGCTTCCCTGGTGGCGCAGTGGTTGAGAGTCCGCCTGCCGATGCAGGGGACACGGGTTCGTGCCCCGGTCCGGGAAGATCCCACATGCCACGGAGCGGCTGGGCCCGTGAGCTATGGCCGCTGAGCCTGCGTGTCCGGAGCCTGTGCTCTGCAACGGGAGAGGCCACAATAGTGAGAGGCCCGCGTACCGCAAAAGAAAAAAAAAAAAAAGGGCCTTTACAGTTAGGCTTGGAGCAGCAAACACCTTCAAAATGTAGCATTCATTAATTTCTCTTGCTTTTGGATGAGAATAACAATACAATTAATTATTTGGGAACATGGCAAGTGCATCTTTTATTATCATAGTGATTCATGATATGTTGCAGTTTGATTTTAGACATCAGGCCACAGATCGATTGTTTATTATGTACACCTATGAAGTCATGGAATATTTCTGCTATTTGTAAAGAGTACAGTTCTTCACAGGCAGTTTTATTTATCATTCATCCTATCAAACAAGGCAGACGTTGGCCTCCAGGGTTCATGTGGATACGAAGAACAAAGTAACTTTTTTCTGGCTCTCTTATAATTCCTTTTCTGCCCCATTTTCTTGTATTTCCATAACCTGATCCTGTTGTACCTATTTGTGCATTCCTCACTACTTCTTCACAAACACAGCGGCTGCTTCACCAGCCCCTTGCCTCCTGCCTCCCCACCCCCCGCCCCGCCCCACATTGTTATCTTGTCTTTTCCTGTGCTCTTTCCTTTGTCTGCAATAGGACAAAGGATTTTAAATTCAAAATCGTATTTTAAGTTCAAACCGTATCCATCTTTTAAGATTCAGATTAAGACTGTGAAGCTTTCCCAACTGACTTTTATTCCATTTTATCCCTCTCTTTTGATGACAATGGCTCTTAATACCTAAAACCAAAGCATTTCATCGTACCTTGACTTACATTAACTGTTTTTTTCTTTTTTCTATTACTCTTTATCATATATTGACTTTTTTAGTTGTTAAAAATAGGTGTAACTTACAATCCATAAAATTCTTCCACTGTAAGTGTACAACTCACTGATTTTTAGGAATTTTATAAGGTTGTACAGCCATTATCACAGTTTTAAACATCTCCATCACTTCAAAAAGTTCCTTTGTGCTCACTCTTTGGCATAATCTTCACTCTCATAGCCAACAGCCCTAGGACACCATTGACCTGCTTTCAGGCTCTACAGATTTGCCTTCTACGGACATTTCTTGTAAATGAAATCATACAATAGGTAGTATTTTGTGTCTTGCTTCTTTCACTTTGCATAGTGTTTTTAAGAATCATCCATTTGTAGCATCTGTCAATAGTTGCTCTCTTATAGCTGAGAATACATTCTGTTACATGGATATACCACATTTTATTCATCTACTCCAGTTGATGGATATTTGTATTGTTTCCAGTTTGGGACTATTATAAGTCATGCTGTAATGAATATACAAAGACAATTTTTTGTGTGTGTAGACATCAGTTGTCATTTCTCTTGAGCAGCTTCCTAGGAGTGGGTGTGATGGCTTTTGCTTCCTGAGTATGGGTCATACCCTTTTCAGTTTCTTTGTGTCTTTTGATATTTTTGTTGAAAACAGGACAATTTAGATCATCTATTAGAGCAACTATGGATTCCGAATTCCCACTCTTTTTTCCTTGGGTTTTTTATTTGTTTGTTTGTTTAGTAGCTTATCTAGAGCAAAGCTGTGAAATTCATGTCCCCTCTCCTTCGTATACAGCCACTGGTGTCTCTGCTCAGATTTTTTTTTGTTCTGTTTTTACTTCTTAGGCTAATCTCTTAGGGCTGTCTCTGTGTTTTCATAGTTTAGTGAACATTCAGTGATTTGTCAGAGGTCATGTTCAAGCACTTTGAGCCAATATAGCCTCCATCTTCTGCCAGTGAATCAGTGTGCAGGTTTATTAGTTTCCTGGGACTGACATAACAAATGTCCCCAAATTTGATGGCTTAAAACAACAGAAATTTATCGTCTTACGTTCTGGAGGCCAGAAGTCTAAAATTAAGGTCTTAGCAGGGCCATGCTCCCTCTGAAAGCGGAAGGGGAAAATCTTTCCTTGCCTCTTCCAACTTCTGGTGATTCCCCGCAATGCTTGGTGTTTCATGGCATGTAGCTCCAACACTTCAACCTGTGCTTATCCTCCCATGTTATTCTTCTCTGTGTATCTGTGTGTGTATCCTCTCCTCTTCCTATAAGGATATCAGTTATTGGATTTAGGACAAAACAAATTCTGGATAATCTCATCTTGATCCTTCCCTGATTATATCTACAAAGACCCTATTTCAAAATAAGGTCACAATCTGAAGTTCTGGGTGGTCATGAATTTTTGGAGGGCAATATTCAACACACTGTAGTGGGTTCAGGAGTACATTCAAAGTTCAGGCAGTTTTCAAGTCTGTTCCAACTTTTATTTTCCACCAGGATCTAATGTTTCCTTTGTACACAGGTGCAAGCTTGCAATAGGACAGGGTTGTGTGAATAAGTTGGGCCAACTCCAATCCATGCTGCTTCCAGTTAGCTGGAGATGTGCAGAAAGCTTATTGAATGTGTCTATGACTGCCTTATTGCCTGTATCTCCCTGTTAAATTTCTGGCTAGTCCATTGACCTGTTGCTTGCCCTAATTAGAACTACAGTCTCAGCAGAACCTCTGACCTTCCCTGTCAGTTTGCTCTGAGATTGATGCTTATTACTAGTAATGCCACTGACCAAGGTTTTTTTGTCTTCTGCTCCAAATCAAGTCGGCCTCTACTGACAGTGAAGCTGCTGGTTACCTATGGCCTGCCCTTCCCTTCTAGAACTGCAGTGGCAGGAGAGGGCAATGGGAGTAGCCCTAGGCAAGAATGCCACAGATTCCCACTGTTCATACCAAAAGTTCAGTACTTTTTCATGAAAAACTGCTGCTCAGTGTGTTCTAAATCTTTGGTCCATTTTCAGAGACAAAATTTTAAGGGAAGAGGATTTGGTGACCTTACTCTAGAAGTCTGGTACACTGCTTTTTGTCTCTTCTGCTAAATTATAACTTCTTGAGGGAGGAGAACACGTTTGATATTTCTTCAGTATTTTTATGTCTCTTTAGTGCCTAAAACAGTGCTACCACTGTCAGTCAACAACGAATAACTACATTTTACAAATATTATAGGATGCTTTCTAATAGTGCCCATTATAATATTTAAGACTGCTCTGTGAAGTGGGTAAACTGAGTCACCCCCTCCACTCCACTTCCTCATGCACTCCCCCTGCCACCCTCATTTTATAGATGAGAATTCTGAAATGCAGCAAAGTTAAATGTCTCATCAAGGCACACTCAACTAATAAGTAAAGAACTGGAACATGGACCAAAATCTTCTAATTTCTGGTCTATAATCTTTCCACTACTCCATGCAGAAACCATGAAGTCAGGATTGGGAAGTGTCACTAAATTTTAAAATATAAAATGACAAAATAAGTAACAAGGGACCAAAGGTAGAGGGTGTCAATTTCTGTTCAATAAGTTTGAAAAACAATGGAAGAAATGAAATAATATATGGATGTGCTCTCCAACCATGTGGGTACAAAATAGAAGGGCAGTCGTGTCCAAGAGCTGATCTCCTGTGCCCATTCTCAGCATTTCCTTGAGTCTACTCTCTTCCTGGGCTGGGTCCTTAGGGAGTTAAGGGGTGTGATGCTGCAGCAGAATGGATCATATTACATGAATGTCTCATTCAAGTTTCTGTAATAAGAGGAGTCAAACTAGCTTTCTAGTTAGCACTTAAAAAGTCCATATATAGGGACTTCCCTGGTGGTGCAGTGGTTGAGAGTCTGCCTGCCGATGCAGGGGATGCGGGTTCGTGCCCCGGTCCGGGAGGATCCCACATGCCGCGGAGCGGCTAGGCCCGTGAGCCATGGCCACTGAGCCTGCGCGTCCGGAACCTGTGCTCCGCAACGGGAGAGGCCACAGCAGTGAGAGGCCCGCGTACCGCAAAAAAAAAAAAAAAAAAAAAAAAAGTCCATATATAAAGACAAGTGGATTTTAATATCTATTGTACCTTAGTTTCTCCAGAAACTAACTTGCCAATGTTCTCTTTCTTATTTTGTTTAATTTCACATCACAAATACTAAGGTATAAATGATGGAATTACCTTTTCAATAAGTCTATTCTTTAGTATAAGTTGCATCTGATTTAGATTTTTTAGGGGCATGGTATGGTATATACAAAGTATTTCTAGATGACTATGAAAGAATGAGTTAAAATAATGATTCACTAATTATTTATTGGAGGCTTCCTGTGCCATTGTCCTGGGATCTGGGGAAATGAAATTTAAACTCTCATGGATTTCACAAACATGCAGGGCAGCAAACATCTAGATCAAGGTTCTCAAAGTGTGGTCCCTGGACCAGCAGCATAAAGAATCACCTGGCAACTTGATAAAAATGCAAATTCTTGTGCCCTGTAGCATCAGAAACTCTGGGGTGAGGCCCAGAAATCTATGTTTTCATAAGCTTTTCAGGTGATTCTGATGCACACTAAAACTTGAGAACCACTGGTGTAGCCATATTTTAATAATAAGTGTAACAATAGGAAATATTGCAAAAGAGAGGCAAAAGTTATCAAGCCTATTATTGGTAGAAGTGGAAGAGTCCAGGGAGGCTTATTGTAGGAAGTAACATTAGAAGTGTCATGAGAAGCAGGTTTCTGAGTCACTCTGTAACATAGAGTTTCTCAGAATTGGGTTTTGGGATGTATAGGGTGAGACTTCTTCAAAAAGCATTATAGAGACTTGAAATGATTAAAAATTTTTAATTGCAAGCAGTGGTTCTTTTGTTTTTTGCTGTACGCGGGCCTCTCACTGCTGTGGCCTCTCCCGTTGCGGAGCATGGGCTCTGGACTCACAGGCTCAGCAGCCATGGCTCACGGTCCCAGCCGCTCCGTGGCATGTGGGATCTTCCCGGACCCGGGCATGAACCCGTGTCCCCTGCATCGGCAGGCGGACTCTCAACCACTGCGCCACCAAGGAAATCCAAGCAGTGGTTCTTAATTTATTGGTGAGACTTTTGGGTGGGTTAGGGATCAAGAAGGGGTCTCAAATCTAGGCAGAACTGAGAATGGATTGAAGATGGAATAATTCTCCCTCATCCATACATGTATCAGGATGTTTCAAGTCACAACTAAAGACAAAAATTTATTTAAAAGCATTACTGAGTAAAAAAATAGTCATATAAAAGCATTACTGAACTCACAGCAGCCTTTTGTTATGTACTTTATTGCTAGATAACATAGCAAGATAGAGGCGTGGAATCTAGAGAGATGTTTGGATTCAAACATTAACTCTCCCACTTATTGTATGATTTTGGCTGAATTACTGAGCTCTAAACCTAAATTTCTGCATTATGGAAACTAATGATAGTAATAGTTCCACTTCATATGGTTGTTGAGAAATAACACACCCAAGGTAATTAGGCATAATGCCTGGCCATATTAAATGCTCATATAATTTTAGGTTTTATTATTTTATTACAAGTCAAAGAGTTTTATAATGCCTTGGAGTATTTATTATATATATAAGTAATAGAATGTGTTTTTGTGGTTAAAAAATTGTCCTCAAGTTAAAAAGGAGATCTAGAAAATAATATTGTACTTATATAACAGAAAAATGTGATTTAAAACATGTTAGTTCAAAGTCAGTTGCTTTCACTAATGTATTTCCTTTTTAAATTCCAGAGACCTTTCAGTTTATTTCCAAAAGGCACTATGGTTTCCCCTTCAGTCTCACCTTTTTCCTGAACGGGATACAGGTGGACAGGTTAAGTTCCTGCTGTGAATATAAGCATCGAAAAGGTTCCAGACTTGGAGGCAAACGAGGCTACTTTGGGTTTGTGTGTGTCGAGAGATCATCTCCTTGCTACAAGTATGGAAACAAATGTCCTTTGGTAGAGGGCAAGTTTTGCTACATTTTTCTTTGTATGCTTTTACTGATGTATTTCTCAGCACAATTTGTTAAGAATCATATCAATGTAGATGAGCCTAAAATATCTAAGTTAAAGGTTGTTTATCACAATCCTGTGTGTTGTATTTAAAATTATAAGATATAAAGTAGATTTTCAGATTTATTATATAGTGGGCATAAAAGCTGGTGGTGTTTCAAATTCTGTTTCTTTTCTACCTCTTCCTTTCCTCATGATGCTTTAAGTTCTGTCTCTAAAGGGAAAGAGAGAGGCTTTCCCCCCCTCATTCATCGTAGTAATTTATTTTGAGCTGAGCTCTGGAGCATGTGTCAAGCATCTGGCTTATATAATTGCATATTATAGGTTTTGCATAATAGAGGTGTGCCTGCATTATCGTGTAGCCCCATGATCACTCTCATGCCCCTAATTTCAACCTCGGACATAAAAAAATACATGATAAAAGGTCAGTTTTGACTATTATTCATCAGTTTTCATATTGGACATTCTGTTTGTAGTCAGGAGATCTTCTTGCAGGCTTTGCTTAATTTTTTCCTGAAAGTACTCATGGAGAATTGACTCTGTGCCAAGCTAGAACATGGCAGTGAACCAACCAAAGAACCTGACCCATAGAGCGCCTTCTGACAGGGGAAGTGAAAATAATATACCAATAACCCCATGCCAATATACCAATAATACAACAACCAATTAATGTATATTAGATGGTAATATGCGTGATGAACGCAAAGCAGGGTAAGGGAGATATAAGGAATGAGGGGGGACAAGTGTCAGAAGGCAGTATTATTTTATGTAGGATGGTCAGTAAAGGCCTCTCTGATGTCTTTCGAGCAGAAACCAGAAAAAAATGTCTCCTTTTTCAAATAGGTTTTCAGGTAGAGGAAAAGCATATACCAAGGGTGTGAGACAGGATTATACTTGGTGTATGTAAACTAGTGTGATCAGAGCAAAAGTGAGAAAGGGACAGTGATAGAAGATGTCACTGTCAGAGAGACAGTGGAGTCAAGTCATGTAGAGTCCTATGGTCATTGCAAAGACTTTGACTTTTATTCTGAGAGGGATGGGAAGCCTCTCAGGTAGGTTTAGAGCAATGGCCTGTCATGATCTGATAGTAGCTCCTATGGGAAAAATAAAATAGGGAGGGTGTGGGGAAGGGTGGAAACTACTTTAATCCAGAGGAGAGAGAGTGGTAGGAAGAGTTACAAGTGATTAGGTTCTAGACATATTTTGAAGGTAGGGTTTACAGGATTTATTGATGGATTGGATTCAGGGCATGAGATAAAGAGCAGAGTCAGAGATGATTGAAAAGTTTTTAACCTGAACAACTGGAAAGATGCCCAGTTAACATGGGGAAGACTATGGAAGGTGCAGCTTTGGGAGTGGAAGGAGGGGATTTTGGTTTTGGACACCCTGAGTTGGAGACGTCTATGAGATATGCGAGTAGAAATGTTGAGTAGGTGGTTGGATCTGTGAATCTGGGGTCTGGTGAGAGGTCCAGGCTGGAGATATATAAATTTGAGAATTGTTTACATATGGATGGCATTTAGAGTCATAAGATGGGATGAGACTGCTTAAGAATGGAATGCAGTAAGAGAAGATGCCTGAGTAATAAGCTCTGGTCACTTTAGTTCAAAGGTGAGGAAGATAAAGAGGAACCAGGAAAAACCTAGGAAGGAAGGCCAGTGATTAGACAGAAAACCCAGAGAAAGCAATGTCCTGGAAATGAACAAAATGTTTCAAGAATAAGACATAATCAACTGGGTCGAAGGTGTGGTTAGGTGAAGCAAAATGAAAATTCGGGATTGAGCATGATTATTTGGTCATGTGTTGGTTATTGGTGATCTCGGCACAAGTTGCTATTGTGGAGTGGTAGGAATGCAGGCTTGTTTGGAGTGGGTTTAAGAAATAATTGGAGAAGAGCTAAAGCCAGAGATGATGGATAGCTCTTATTAAAGAGTTTTGCTCTAAAGGATGGAAACTGGGTGGCAGCCAGGAGGGAGGATGTAGGGGCCCAAGGGGGCTTATTATATTTTAAGATGGGAGATATTATAATATGGTTATAAGCTGATAGATAGGGTTGATACCCTAGGGGGAACAAAAACATATTGATCAGGCGTGACATAGAGAGAGAAATTGCTGGGGCAAAGTGCTTGAGTAGACTAGAGGAGATGGGATATAGGGCTCAAATGGAGGTGTTAGCCTTAGATGAGAGGAAGCATTCTTCTGTAGTAACAGGAAGAAAGATGGCATATAGGGCAGAGAGAGATGCAAGTTGGTGGCTGTGTTGGGATCAACTGGAAGTTCTCTGCTGATTATTTCTATTTTCCAGTCAAAGAGTGATTGGAGCCTTAGCTTCAGCTGATTATGAAGCTAAGAAAAAAATGAAAACCAGTGTCATATGAGAACTGTGCATTTTAGTTGAGGGTAATAGAACTTACTCTTAAACATCACAACCATTTTGTTATTATTATTTGAAAACTTCAAAGAAAGAAGCTAGAGAGAACCAAGTGAAATCATATAAAGAATTGTACAGAAGCTAGTTAAGTGTTGAAAGGAGAGTAGATGCCATCCATCAGATTTTGGCACTGATTATTAAACCTCGATAGAAAGTGTTTAGGACCAAACATTTTATAGCTTGGATTTATACAGCAGTTCCCAAAGAGTGCAATGTGTTCACACGTGGATGATTGTATACAAACTCATTAGCTTTCCTGGGAGTTAAACAAATGACTTGCCCACAAATGACTTGTCCACATATATGGAGAACACATATTTGACTTGGAACAGAAAAGCAACCTCAGGTAGGTCCTAAATATACCTAGGCATTCCTGATACATTGCCCTAGACCATTCACTGTCCCACTTGCTAGATGACTCTTTCACACCTCTTCTCTCGCTTAAGGAGGAAGGATTTAGAAATTTTTGGAGTTACCTGTTTAAGGTCCTTAGAAAACAAGAAAAGCTTAGCAGTGTTCACTTCCAAAGTATGGTGGTTCCACACTTGTATCCATCCCTCAATCATGGGAACTCTTTGAAGAGTCATGGTAGTTACTTTCAGTTGCTAAAGTGAAACACAGGAAAAAGAATTGCGTAACCAAGAGGATGCAGATTGCTTTGAGCTTTAGTAATGAGAATCAACACCTCATATTATACTCAGAAGTCAAATAGGTAGTCAGTGAGGAGGAGAGCACAGATGTTATCCACTTTGTTTGCCTAATTCCCTTAAGCAGATGGGCAATAAAAAGTCTGTGCATGCAGTAGGGAGGCATCAAAGCCTCTACACAGTCACAACATAAACTAAAAGTAACAGCATATCAGAGGCTCCAAATCAATGTATTTGGTGTTGCCATTGATAAGGGAAGAATAGCTTGAACAGAAGGAATGCTAGTAATCATATTCTCTGAAGATTCATGACACCTTTATTCCAAGGAAAGCAGTGTGCTACGTATATCATCATTATAGTCAAGAAATAATTTATCATGCTTAATATGGCTGAGGTAAGTATGTTCTGATTATCCCATTTTTCACAGCCTGATAGTTACTTTGAGTGCATATCCTTTTAGCTTTATTTTATGGGGAGATAGTGAAAGGATAAGTGATATAACTAAGTTCTCATATTTACTTGTTGGGAGAATGAATTAAGATCAATTCCTATGCTATTGCTAGTCTAGGGATGGCTGAAATTCAGTGATATCTTCAGTTTAAGAAATTGCCATTGGACTTGATTCACATAGAGGCAATTTTCAGATTTTACGTATTGTTTCTATTCTTCCTGGACTGGAAAGTCTTGACTGCATTCTGACCCCACTCTAATTGACCCAGTTCCCCAATAGTTGTGTGACATGTAGAGAAGGGAATGTGTGAAGTTCTAGAGGAGGAGTGGGGAGACTGGTAGCTGCCAGACACCTCTTTCAGGTCAGGGATTGTCTCCAGGCCTTGGTGAAAACTTCTCCACATTCTGTTAGTCTTTGTGAGGAGACTGTGAGCACGCCCTGGTGGTAAGCCCAGCAGTGTAACATTTGTCTGTGTAACTAGTCATCTGAGAAGGCTATACCTGTAATCTAATCATATGGGTGTACTTCAGTGGGAGGTGATGGGAGTCCAACAGTCCTGAGCTGAAAGCCAGCTTTATCACTAACCGGCTGGGTGAACTTGGGCAAGTCATGGAATCCTTGAAGCCTCAGTTTCCTCATTTGTAAAGTGATAATGATAGTTCTTAAGTTATTGGTCTGTAGGGGAATATATCATATAAGACCATGTATATAAAGTACCCAGTAAAGAGGTTGGCACAGAAGGAGTGCTGGATGCTCTTATTGTTATCATAGTCATCATTTTTATTAATGTATGTATTATAGTTATTGGAATTCCTATTTTGATATTAACTTGAGAGATAGGATAAAAGCTATAGATGAATTTATTAATGTTACTTTTGTTATAACTGATTTTTTAAAATATTTTTTAATGTCTTAAAACATTCAGATCATTTGCTGGTTCACCAGATTTGACTTAGAATGACTTTATGACCTCTATAGATTATTGCCATTTTCCAAAACAAAAGCTTATTGCCAGGAAAAATCACCAAAAGATTGTGGTACAGGTTTCAAAAGGCCATTCTAAAAGCAATAATGACAGTTCTGTTAAAATGAGCATTCAGGCTCCTGAAGTGTTTATTTAAAGGGCACAAAAATATTTAACTGATTGTGTTTCTTAAAAATTCAATCATAATTATTTAGAGTCAATTTTGTATGTAAGTCTTTTTGTTGTTGTCTTGTTGGAATAATAAATTATCAAAGACCGAATGACATCTTTCTTCTGATAATTTTTATCTCAGCTTCCTTTTATTGATAAACCTGAATGTTCTTTTATCACATAATTCTAATATGAGGACTTAAATTACCTATCTATCTATCTCTGTTATAAGGCCAAATATATACTTTAAGGCACAAAGTTTAGTTTGAGACTATAATTCATTGTTGTTAAGTTGCTTTCTTTTCTTGTGTAATTGCTGTGGGTAAAACTATTAAGAATTGTTGTGTTTACAAGATTTTGGTATTAATAAGGAGAAAGTAGTTTATTTTAATTAACTCTGTGTACTATGATAAATATGTGTCTTGTAACATTTCTTACTGGAATAAGAGAAGTGATCTAAAGATCTTTGCAGTTCCATTGTGCTATATATAAAGGTTAATCAACACTTTATGTTAATTTTTTTTCTAGGTGCATTATTGCAATGGGCCTTGACAAAGAAACAACTTCACCAAAACCTAGGAAAGAAAAGAGTATTGAGAGAAGAGAGGGATTGATGAAGGGTGACGGGAAACTGAGGAAGGATAGAGAGTACCTGATACCAAGAAGGAGAGAGATGAAGGGGAGCAAAACCTCAGCTTCAGCCATTTTTTCAGCTCAAGAACTACATACAGGGATCGGCGAAGTGAGAACTGCTGTCGAAGAAATGGAACGTAAAGAAAAGCCAGGACAAGAAGTCTGGGAAGATGACCAAGAAAACATATTTAAATATGGTAATGGGTAACACTGGGTCCTTTTGCTGTTGCCTGGTGTGGTCGTTTTGTTTAAGACTTTACAATGTGATTATAAAAATTTGCAAAAATATCCATTAAATGTTGTTACTCAGTTTCGATCTTCAGGCAACTGTGTTGCAGGTGAGGAATCCCTGACCACCTTCTCAACCATTTTGCAAGGAGTTCTGTGTGGCCTGTCTTAGAGGAGGGCAGCCTAACTCCAGGGGGTTGGAGGTGCTTGGAGGGGAAGGCGGGAAAGGAGAGTTTGCGTCTGTGTGAGCCAGAGGCTCTGTTCACTTATGCAGGGAGAGACCATTTCACCAAACAGAATTTTGCCTGTTTTTTTCAGTATTTGATGTACTTGCTTTGGTGAAACTGATGCTTTGGCATCAGGTAGGAACAACCTATATGATTATATAGTGATAGAGTATTCTATAACTGAAAACATTTGATGTAGGCCTGGGGTCCTGGAGCTTGTCCGCATTTCTGGTTTTCTTGTTCTTCCCCTCCCTTCCCCTCACTCTCCTCTCCTTCCTCTTCATCTTCTTCCTCTTCATCCTTCTCCTCTGCCTCTTTCTCCTCATTTCTTTCCCCCCTCTAACTGCATACACACACACACACACACACACACACACACACACATATATATATATATCTCCTTACCTTATATATATACATACCCTCACCTTTTGATGTAGTAGATATTATTACTCTCTCCATTTTAAGAAAATGAGGCTCAGACATACAGAGAGAAAGTAGCAGAACTAAGTTTCATACTGTAGGAAAGGAGAAACTTTTCCCTCTACCCATCTTAGGTTTATTAACTGTATCCTTGTAAATGAAACTGACAAAAGAGATTAAAAAGGGAAAACAAGCAAAAGTTTATTAGCAGGTGCATCGTGCATATGTATGGGAGCACTCAGCTGAGTAACTCAAAGGGGTGGTTAGAACTTGGGCTTATATAGTATCTTAATAAAAGAAAAATACATTTTTTCAAGAAGTGACAAGGCAAAGGAAAAGGACATTGAGCTTCCAGGGACAACAAATTGTGGGAAGGCAAATATTATGTGGAAACTAATGGCAGATAAGGGCTAGTTCTAGTGAAGTTTGTTATGTTGATTCCTCTGGTGCCATCTCTGGGCTGCTAAGGATCAGAGTTGTCCCCTATGATTAACTTTTGTCCTTGCTGGGGGAGAGGGGAGGGGAGACACCTTCAAAAATGTATGTCCTGCTTTTAGGGAAATGGGGGGAGGGCAGAGAGCTTCTCTTCTATTTACTACTTCTCAATTGCCTTCAGCTCAAAATAAACCTTATGCCCAAGTGGCATAGTTTGGGGTGGCATACTCTGCTACCCTTTAATTCTCAGGCTTGTCTAATTCCAAAGCCCAAACTTTCAAACACTGTACGTATAACCTCCTCTGCTGTACAAGCTATCCTTGATGTTACCTGGTTGTGGGTGATATGTCCAAAGAATCAGAAAAGGGGAGCTGCCTGAGTGCCCCTCTTGCACCCAGGAGACAAAGCCTGGATTAGAGGAGTGCTAGCCATTGGCTGGGATGAGTGTGGAAGGGCTGGTATCAGGAAAGGGGCATCTCCTAGGTCTCTTCTTCCTCACCTTCTCTAGTTGCCGCCCAACAGTTTCAGAAATCCAAGAAAATAATTACAGAGTTGTTACAGCATTGGACTTTTTATCTGTTTATTACTGAAATAATGTGACTATCTAAAAAAGATTTCCCTCCTAACACTTTGACCCAGCTTACCTCTCTCCATGATCCTTTCTAGTCTTTATTCTTATCTTAAACTGAAAATTTTACAATATCTGTACATAACAATAGCAACAGCAGAGCAATTAACAAATGGGATGTGTTTTCGTGTTTTAACTTTCACAACATACAGGTATGTTTATTTAGGCCATGTTCAATTTCTGTATTTTTTTTCTTAAACCAACATGGCCTGTGCCATAAAGCATACTTTATGACTATTAAACAGCTTTTCCCAAGTTCTTCCTTCTGTGTTGGCTCCTTAATGGACTTTAAATGCCCATTTCCATTTAAGGAAAGAAGAAACAGCGGAGCAAGGTTTCAGCTCTCTGTAGAACAGCCGCTGATGGTCAGGGCAGCAAGAAGCCTGTGAGGAGGTCAGCGAGGGAGAGCTGAGGAGGGATTGATGTTGACCTCGCGTTGACTTGCTTCCTCATTAGTGGGGATGGTAAACAACAAGCTAATTACCTTCTCTGGAAGAAGAAAGATGAGATGGGGAAACAGAAGAAATTATGAAAAGAGATACAGAAAGCATGCCACTAGTTCATTCATATTGAAAACATGAGTAGATGAGACAAAGGAGGTGTGCTTTGAGCTGTGATGCTAATGCAGTGTTCCTGGTTAATAGAAGGCTAATATTTAAATGTGATGATAGAACAAAGGCAGGGCAGCCTTGAATTTCGTGTTTTGAGAGAAAACACTGAAGCTCCTGCCAAATAGGATTCAGGGATTGTTCTTGTGGTTCACTACATGGTCCTTCAGTTTTATGGTCTGCTTCAATAATATAACTGCGATTGTGTCCTAATTGTGGACACTTGTACGACTCTGATTTTAACCAGGTGCCTCCATTAAAGTGTATTGCTGTCGATAAAGCACATATTGTGTGTGATTGCTCCTATTCTATGACCAACTCTCTCCACCCCCAATCAATCATGATTACTACTAATCTCTAACATTTATTAGGAGCCTACTGTCCTTGGCAATATACTAAGCCTATTTTAGGGATTATTGCTTTTAATAGTCCCCATAGCGTTGTGAGGCAGGTACCACCCATATCATAGGTGAAGAAACTGAAGCTTAAAGATGTTGAGCAAATTGACAGGTCACACAGCTGTGCTTTAACTGGTACTTGGACACATGACAGCCTGACTCCAGAACCCTCATATTTCACCACGCTGTAATACTGTTGATGGACTTGCAGCAATTTACTCATGTACTGTCTGGCCCCTGCTTATCTTGTGACCAGCAGCAAATATCTCTTGTTTTCTAATGTGTTTCTCTCTGTGTGTGAATTCTGTGGCTAACTTCAACCACTCCTAGAAAGTCTTCCACAGTCTCCAAATGACTTTCCACCCTTGTTTGACTCTATTCCACTTATTTGACACTATTTCACATAATTAATCATGAGTCCTATATAAAAATCTACAGCAATTGAGCCCAATAGTGTTAAAATGAACATTACTGAGGGTCATGTATAAAAACTCTTCTAACATGAGTACAGTATTTCTTGTGTACCTACGTCTTATTTCCTCAACAAAAATTGGAGATTCCTTGATGGGCAGGGGTTGTGTTACTGTAATGTCTTTTATCTTGCAATTTTAGCCTCTTCCAAATAGAAGGGTCTCAATAAAGTCTTATTGATTGACAGCTGACTAAACCAAGTGAGAAGCTATCCCATTACTTGGCCTGAAATATTTGAATCAAAATATTTGTTTTTATTAGTATGTCTTGTTTCCATCATGCAATATAAACTAATTTTTTCAACTTCTTGCTTATTTTATAATTTTGTTCTACTGATTCACATTTCTCTTTCTCCATATTAAATCTCTTTCATGAAAACTTTCTCGTGGTGAGTTCTCTTTGTTTGCCTTTTTTCATTACAGTTTCTGATCTCACTTTTCTTCTCACATCGCCCTCATCCCTTCTCTGCATTAACAGAGCTTTCTTCATATGCACAGGGCATGCATTTCTAAATTAAGTTTCCTTCATTGTGGCAGAGTGGACAGCTCTCAAGTAATTACCCGAAAGGCCCCCACTGCTGGAGAAGAAGCCAGACTATCTAATAACTAAAACACACAAAATAGGGAAAACTTTATTTTTCCTGTAATTTTTATTTTAAAAGATAATTGTTTATTTGCTTAATTGGTTCTGCATGAAATCCTTTTGCTCTCTATACTTGGCATGTTGTCACTTCAAGATTTTTAGTTTTTGGTGGAAGAAAAAGGGGAACAATTAAATATGAAAGGTGAAAAATTATAACCACAAGGGACAGATGGCGTTTATCTGATGTGACAGTTTCCTTTTTCTGCTACAGATGTGTTACACTTCTGAAGAAATGAAGCAAATTTATGACTGTGACAGGAATATTCTGTTTTATAAGAATTTTTATCCTTGGAATGTAATTATTTTATTGATTGTAGGGATGAATAATGCATATGATTTCAGTTCTGGCCCAGATACAGAATCCTTCATAATGCCTTTTCTTGATGTCCATTTAGTTCTCTCAAAGAATGTGCTATTCACAGTGTTACTTCTCAGGGCCTTTGGACTTGATTAATTGAATATTTTCCACTTCACTATTCATTAACTTGATATCCAAATATTTTGAACATTCTTCCTATAAAATATGGCCTCACTGGGTCTCCAAATTAACTTTCATTATTATAATCCTGTTCTCTTCATTTTAAATTTATTTCTAATTTATTGTTTTCTATCAAGTTCTTCTCTTGTCCATTTTGGTTATTGTAGATGATGATGTCCATTTGTAAATGAGCTTTTTTTTTTTTTTTTTTTTTTGCGGTACGCGGGTTTCTCACTGTTGCGGCCTCTCCCGTTGTGGAGCACAGGCTCCGGACGTGCAGGATCAGCGGCCATGGCTCATGGGCCCAGCCGCTCCACGGCATGTGGGATCTTCCCAGACCGGGGTGCAAACCTGTGTCCCCTGCATCGGCAGGCGGACTCTCAACCACTGCGCCACCAGGGAAGCCCCTGGAGTTTCATTTCTTTACTGCTCTTGTATATGTAACTGATTGCAGTCTTTGATCATTTGCTATTAGTTTTCCATGTTCACTAACTGTGTGAAAAAGAAGTGAAGAAAGGCCCAGAGAGGAGAGGATAATGGAGTCAAAGTTCTCATTAAAATGAAATGGGTTAAGTATTAGGGATTCTACTTTCATTCTCATAGTGGAGCTTTTCTTTTCTCAGAATATGAAGAAGATTTCGAAGCAGATGAGGAGAAACAAGATGAGAAAGCTAATGAAGGACAGGCTGATGATCCAATGAATGGAATGCCAAAGTCACCCTCAGATGATGAAAAAGATCTTTTAGATGCTGAAAAGGAGAGTGAAACCTCGTGGAAGGCATCAGATGCTGATGACAGTGTGAAAGATGAGGTTGATGGATGCTCTGAGAGTGAATTGGAAGAGGATAAACATGGCAAGTTGATTAGCTTATCATTTGACATAGGCTGTTTAGCAAGTGTACTCACTACTTTTCTTTTCCTTATATTTAATGAGATAATCTTCTTTAAGAGACTGTTCGGAACCTGGTTCCCTAACCGAGAATGCTGATCAACCCCTCTCCAATAGATATCCAAATTATGGAGTCATTCTTCAATACTTTCTCTTTCTTTAGTTTGCTGGGATTTTTCAGCAGGGTGTCACGTGAAGCTTGTAGTGACACATCTTCTATTTACGTAGAAAGTTACTACCCTTTTTTCATCTCAAACTATCTCCTCTTATATACACACACATATACACCATTTTTGTGGCTTTGGCAAAATGAAAAGTAGCTCTCATTCAATTAAGGGAAAAGTTGAAAATTCCTCCCTTATGTTCATGTTTTTTTCTTAACTTACCTGGAATGCAGATGCTGACATATTAGTTTATGGAAGGATTATTGCTCTTGGCAAAGCTTATCCCTTATAATCTTCAAACCTAAAACGACTCTGAATGTTCACAGGGAAAATACAGAGCTTTTCGGGTAGATAAAGAAACCCTCATTATCTGAGGCATATCTTAAATATTTAAGACCTTTTTAAACACCTTAAATTACCAAAATAATGTCCAAAGAAGGAAAACATTTCTGGCTTTGTCCCATGAAAGGGTTTGGCCAAGGCTATGTGGGTCTTAGTAAATAAAATATCTTCCCTGGTACATTCTGGGCATTTATCAGTGATAATAATAACCCTGTCTTATATTTAAGTATGTGTATGTCTTTGTAGTTTGCTTTAGACTAGAGAATGAGGTAACATTATGATGACTTTTTGAATTGCTGTCAATTTTCCTCATTCTTTTCACCTCTCAAATTTTTTTCTGTATAAGATCTCAAAATTTTGAATTCAAGGAATACATAGGGATTATACAAAATAAGAGTAAATTAAGTAATAAAGTAATCACAAGAACAAATATTTAGTTTGTAGTTCTATTCTGTTCAAGAACGAGTTCAAGCAAACCTATTCTAAAATTTCATGCAGACATATACAAGACAATAAAATAAAGAACAGAAATTATTTAGAGTAAGAAAGAAGATAATTTTACTAGGAACTGCACATGAGACCATGACTATGCTTGAACTAAAAATTTAATCCTGAACTTCCTGACAGAGTAAAGAGTGAAGCACAATGTGAAAAATTAGAGTGATTTTAACTTGCAATATATTTGAAAACAAGTTTTGCTGCCATTTTATTATAGTCGAAAGAACTACTCTATATTAATGATCTAGCATTGAAAAATTTTTGTAAAGTCTTAAATTAGGCCTTTTCTTTAATTTCTCAATAGTTACACTTTATGTTTCTAGGCATGCCGAAACATAGCTTTTTCCCCTCATTTTGAATATGAATATTGGATTTAAGTTTATATTCCTATACGACATAGAAAAAGTTTAAGAATTCTACGGAAAAGTGATGTCACCTGAATCAAATTTTAAAGAAACTATACAAGTGACTTGGACCTGGAAAAAGATTGAAAGTGTGTTTGCATATAAATATAACCAGTTCAGAACAAAGAAAGACTCAGTTTTTAATTTATTCAATAATGGTGGTGAATTATCAAATATTGATTTCACAAAGGGTCAGTACATTATTTCAACATATGGTAATCTGGGGATTATTTTTGTACTGCATAATCAACTTGCTTTCTTGGGATCAAATGGATTTTTTTCCAAGATAGAGTAATTTTTTCTGTTTAAGCAGACAAGGATGTAGGCAGTACTTGAATCTTACTTCAAGGGAAGGCTTTAATCATTTAGACCTGTAATTATTGAATAACTGATAGTGATGGGTCAACATTAACACTGAATACTACTTGCATTTAAATAACTGGAATTTTATGTTTAAAAAGGTATCCTATAGGTACTGTTCATTAAGACTATTTTGTGCTAAGTGCTGTGCTAAATATTTTACATGAATTATCTGATTTACTTCAAAAAACCTTAAAAAAAAGTAGGTACTTTTAATCTCCATTTCACTAGTAAAGAAACGTGGAAATGATGAGACTGAGTAACTCACACAGCCAGAAACTGGTGGAGCCAAGACGCAAAATTCAGAGCCTGGATTTTGGAAAAAAACAATATAACATTTCTCCAAATCAGCCAATGTCCACTTATCTAAAATTAAAGCAAGTCCCCCCAATAAAAGGATTTTGCTTCCTTAAGAATGTACATTTTGGAGGCATTTACCTTGAGCTCTTCATCTTATCCTATTTTTTAGCCTCTGTTTTTTGTTTTACTTTTAAACGGAGGAAATTAAAATGGACATTTTCTAATTTTACCCAAATTTACCTCTCTCCTTCCTGGATTGACTCCCCCAATCCACTTCCAGGCCTTTTGCTTGTTTCCAATTCATCCCCTTCCTCTTCCATGAGACTCTCCTATTCCATGAGACTCTCCTACTTCGGCAGCCTTCACTGAGCTCTTTATTTTATGAAACTCTATCATTCAGTAGTTGATTTTGCACTCATTGTTTCATGTGTGTTAAATTTCGCCCCTCAGGCTAATTTAATAACACACAAATTAATTATACTACAAAAGCTAGGACTGTATGTTGTCTTTGTTATTCCTCACAGAGGTAATTTCCTAAAGATATTTTGTGAATATTAAGCAGTTACTTGATTAACACCAAGAATACTAAAATACTTTGGTTAGTGCCATGATATCTAGTTACATTTATACTATATGATTATTACTGGAATTTTATTAAAAACATTGTATAGAGTTAGCTGCATTATGTAGATATAGAACATATAATATTTTAAATAGATGTGTAATGAAAGCTATCAGAACATATAAAATCTAGTCCACAATGCTGGGAGATTTAAGAGCCAAAAATTAAACTGGCTAACTATTTTATTTTGTTTTTTCAATAAGGGTGTTATTAAATAATACTTTTAAAGAGCTCCTTTGCATCCTCAGTATTTACATTAAAACTCTGCCATTATTCTGAAGTAAAATTTCATTGCTTACTACTGTTTCTTTCCTCCACCACCAGGCTCCTTTATTTTCCATCCCTTTATTTTGATAACCTGACCCTGTGTTATTCAAAAACATGCTTTGTAGCATGAGGAGTATCAGAATTAGATATTTCATCCAGCAAACAAGAAATGTGCATTAAAAATGATAATGACATGATAGATTCCTTGGAACAATCTATTGAAAAGCCAGAAAGCACTTCATCTTCAAAAGTGTAAGAGGCATATTGTGACCACTGAATCCTAGACACTGGTACATCCTTTTTATTGACATGATTAAGAATCTCGCTGTTAGTGTTTGGATGTGTTTCATTTGAACCTGCCTGCACCTGTTCCCAGAGGGCAAACAATTGCCCGGGCTGTCACTCTTGTGACAAGTCGGCCCCATTTAAACTGCCAGTGAGCAATTGCATCGGCCCGCCTTGATGAATACCCTGTGCTGAGCAGCCTGCAAGTGATGGAGTGCCAGGGACTGCATGCCCACTAAGAGAGGACCCTGCTTTAGGAATGATGTGTGAGACTTCCCATCGTTTAAAAAGAATGACAGATTCCTTTTCTCTGTGTTTGTGTTGGCAACCCCAGGAGCTAATTCACCAGTTGAAAATATATTGTCATAGATGAATGTTATAAAGTTGAGGGGAAAAGTGTCATGTTGCTGAGAATAGACTTTTAGGGACAGTTTGGATGATAGTACCTATGAGTAAGAGGTAAAGACTAAGTAGCTCCTTGTGAGAAAGAGAACGGGGGGAAGGGGAGAGAGAGAGAGAGAGAGAGAGAATCTGTTCTCAGAATACAAAGAAAAGAACATAAGAATTAAAGTGAAATTTTTTTCTAGTAAGAAAGATAGTATTTTACTTGTGCTATTTTTCAGTCTGTTGAATAAGTAGGCCTTAAAGACTTTGAAAATCTCAGAATCACAAAAATATTCTGTTTACTTGATTTACTGACTTCCAGTATCTCACTCTTCCTTTCTGGGCCTGACTATGGGCTTGAAGGGATGCATATGAGGGAAGCCTGCTCCTTCTGTGTTGAAATTGTACATGCTATGAGACCACGCTCTGTGGACTTCAGTGTCACTTGACTCCTCCTCGGACCAGAGAGGGTTAGGGGAAGATTGTAGGCAGCTTTTGGCTAGAATCTATGTCTGTGATGTTTTGCATGATTAGTCACATTTTAATTTTTCTTAATTGTAAGAATTCCTCAATTCATCTTCACTTTTGGATTGTTGAAGTAGGAAGTCATGGCTTTCAGGTGAATACTTAAATGCAGCAGCATCTTTTAGTTCACATAAAATACTTTTCTATGAGGTATTTCTCTACAGTTTTGAATCTGCCCTGTACATAGAGATGGCACTACTGAGGCACTCAATAAAATCTTGTGAAATGCATGGCTGGTTAACGGAAGTTAAATAATACCCAACGTCCATTAGCTATAAAGGAGCAATTTTTGTAAAATGCTTCTTTTGTAATGACCCATTGTATTAAAACCAAGACCACTCTATCTGCCAAAAGGCCTTCAAACAGAGGGTACCCACTGTCATGAACCCACTATTGCTTCTCTTAGCTAGATTTCCACTGTTACCACTCCAGGATGACAAACGGAAAATAGTTTTACATATTCTACTATATATGTGTCAGTAATCTCTTCTAGAAAGTAATCTTACTTTCTAGATCTAGAAAAAGAAGGTAACTAACTACTCCATGGGATTAAATGAGATGTTTGTAAAGTGCTTACCTCAGTGCTTGGTAGAGTAGGTGCATAATCATGATCAGGTTTTATTTTTTTCCTCAATAAATGGTAACTGTGACTACTATGCTTAATGTGATATACAGGGTGAAATCACAAGAAAGAAATTTATTAGAATATACTTATCATGTATGATATCAGAGAGAGAAGAAGACTGAAAATCATAAAGCAATGATTATTTGATTTGGTGAGATTAATTTTTATCAGGTAATTTCTGCAATGATTTATGGATAGCAATAATTGGAATTGATTCCCATTTTATAGCCAAGAAAACAGAGCCTTAGAGAAGTTAAGTAGCATAACCAAAGTCAAAGCTAATGAGTAGCTTAGTCATGATTGGAACACCTAAGTTTGTCTTACAGAAAAACATAGTATTTTCTCTCAAGTTCATGTTGCATGAAATAGTAGTGACGGAAAAGAAGGAATAGTTATCAATGAACAGTTATGATGACATGAAAAGAGAAAACAGTGAAGGATTGGGGACTGATTGAATGTGGAAAGAGAAAAGTCAGAGATCCTGCTTAGGGTGTAGAACCATGGCACCAAACACACTGGCTTTGTCCAAGGACTCAGGCAGTGGGTGCAGATCAGGTCCCTACCGTGAAGACCAAGGGCAGATTCTTAGCATCAGTACCTGGAGGGAGCACTGGAGAGAGAAATGGAATTTGGTAGGAGGCAGAGCTGTTTCCTAACATACCTCCAAGACAACTTTTTCCCTCCTAATGAAAAAAAAAAATTACAATTTACATATCGGCCCTAAAATTCCTTTATATAAAACGTTCCTTTATATGAAAGTTTTCACATAAAAACTTTATTTCTAAGAGAATATATAAAATTAGTGTAGAAAATCCCATTCCATGGCCCTAAAGCATTTTGAGCTTTTTTGTAGGCACAGCCTGGCCCCAGTGTCTGTATGAAAATGAGAGTGAGAAATGAGAGTGAAATGAAATTATACAGGGAGGTTAGAGAGAAATTTGAAAACTGAAATGAGTTTCTATGGGAGGTCAGGTAGCCTTGCCACTCAGCGGCCATTCATTCACCTGATCTTTCTTAAGGACTGACTCAAAATTGAACCAGAGCATGTTTCAGCCTTTGAAATAAAATAATACAATTAATAGAAGCTGCTAAAGAAAGAGGAGCACTCATTTTTTAAATTATGTGAACAACTCTCAGAGCCAAAAGTGAGAGTCCTGGTGTCAACACTCAGATGGTAGATACGGATATTTTTGGACGTGCAGAACCATTATAACATTGTATCCTAGCTAATTGTGCAATTAATGAAAACCACTGATCAAACAAACCACTAGCACACTGGGAGTTGTTTTTCTTTTTTAAAAAACAAATGTGAGGTGCTTAAGAGAGGGGGAAATCATAGTCCCTGAAATTTCTGAACTAGTACAAATAAGATAGAGAACGACTGTCCTTGATCTGTACGTTCCCCACCGAGAGACAGCACATCCAGATCTTATACAATGGAGATAAAGAATGAGTGGCTGAAGTATGTGATTCCTTTGAGAAACAGTGGTCATCTGGTGCCTGTCAAGGTAGTTGGAAGATAAGAACAAATGGAATTGTACTTAAGGGGTTCTGTTGCTTAAAGGCTTTTTGGAGTTTATTTTTTACTGCTGTGTAGAATCTCTCACATCTTTGTGGGAACTCAGTATGTCTCAGTGACTATACTTAAAATGCTAAGCCCTGTCATGGAGAGCCACTGGGGCTAGAGGGAAGAGGATAAGAGTAAAGACAGGTATTTCTTCCCTTAAACTCTGCCTCAGCTGCTACAGCCATCTGGGCAGCTGACAAGCAGAAAGAAACATAAACAGAAAAAAGAATCAGGAGCACACAGAGAGGAGCAAACAAGAAAGCTAAGAAGCTTGTAAGTATGGGCTATTTCACTTGAAAAATATATTCTATAAAAAAATTATAAACACAGGTCTATTTGGTTAAAAAAAATGAAAGGCAAGTTTGTATTTTTCTGGCCCAAGGCAGTGCATCTTCCTTACAGTGTCAGTGTGTGTGTGTTACTTTCTTGGAGATTTAAAGAAGTTTTTGTGGGTAATAAATACGAAACCATTTTTGGCTCTGGTAAGTTTCCAGACTGCATGTCTGTAGCATCACATCAATGTACTGCATAGATAGCCTAGAATCTCTTTTGCCGATTCTGTATGCCCATCTCCAGCTTCTGCATCCTCTGTCTTCTTCAGAGGACAGCCCTGGGCTACTGGGTTTGCTTCACCCTCAGGCACAAAGAGCAAGGGAGTGCCAAGAGTTCATGTTCCCCCCAGGGTGGCCTGTAGCTATGTCTGACTGGAGCAGAGTATGGAAGCCCAGCTCCTTCCTCAAGGGAAGAAAAATTCTAATATAATTTAGACTTCAGAGGTTCCCATGGGATCAGGCTGAGGCTGAGATGTTGCTTGAAATAGCTCTCTTGATTGACTTCTTCCCTTCCCTGCCCTGCTTTACCCACACCCAGAAGAGTTTCTCTTGGAGCATATTTTTAATACATCACTGGAACTTGAGTCCTCATCTCAGTGTCTGCTTCTGGGGAACCCATAAAAAAGACCAGATCTCACACACACACACACACACATGCACACAGACACACACACACACAAGCATTATCTCAAAGTATTAAGTATCTAGGTATTATGCAAATGCATAGATATTCTTACCATACCGAGCTACCAGGGTGTACCAGTATGGCGGGTGTTACAGTAGATAAAAATTTAAACTTTATGCACAGAGAATACTGTGGATACATCCAAGATGATAATGAGATAAGTGCTCTTGCTGAACAAGTGAAAGATTATTCAATTTCTTCTGTAACAAAATAGATACTAACAAAGGTTTTCCAGTGAAATGGCTTTCAACAAATAAACAAATACAATTGGTTTTCAGTTAAATATGACTTCGTATTGAAAATTGTATAGACTCACAGATTACATAGGTCTTTCTTTATCATGACGATTATGTGGACTCTATGGGGAAAGGGTATCAAATCTACTAAACTATATTAAAAATTTTAGTATGATTAATTACTAGCATAATTCCCACAATTATTATTATTAAATTTCCCTTTATGGACAAGCAATGATGTTGTCATTTTTAATTTTTGTAGATATAAGAACTGCTTCATCAACCTCATCCAAAAGTCACCCATATTCTAGTTGCAGTGAGGATGAATCTGCACTGGGGGACAGGGAAGCCCACGCTGAGAACAGTCCAAATGAAAGTGTCCGAAGTCCATCTTCCCAGGAGTTGAGTGAAAATGATGAGCCAGGAAAAACCCACCTTCCACTTGAGAATTCTCTAGAAATCGAAACTGAAGACCAAGAAATAATAAAAGTAGATGTGGAGACCAAGCCTCTGCCAATAGAGGAAAACTTGGAGAATGTTCTTGAAGAAGAAGCAGAGAAAGGAACCCGAGTGATTGCAGAGGGCTTATCTGAGAAGTCCAGGGAACATGTTTCCAAGGAAGACAAGGAAAAGAGTAAGAGTAACCTTTGGGAAGGAAGCGCTGCTAAGGTGAAGGACAAAAAGGCAGGTCCCCGTAGGATGGATAAAGGTGGTAAGTATGGCCATTGAGTTGACCTGCCATTGTCTCTATGCATGGAAGCTGATCTTGGTCATTGCACTCTGCCAAAGCTTGGGAAATACTATTGTGATAATGCCGGAGGGATTCAACTTTTTCCTATTTCTCTCTGTGTCACATGATCATACGTGTATTTTCAGCTTGTTTTCCTTTACTGCATTTAAAAAATTACTTGATAATTCTTAAGTAGCCTGTTTCCTATTTTCTGTAAATTCCTTCCTATGACAGTTCTATTTCAAGAATCAAATAAAGCACAATACATGTCTGAAGGCAAGGGTGTGTGTAGCTTTTTAGAAGTTATTTAGTATTAGCAATGCTATTTGTTCTTATCCAAATATGCATTTATATGTACATGTAGCTAACATTGATAGGTGCTTGCTATGTGCTGGTGCTAAACACTTACATATATTAACTCGTCTAATCCTCACAACAGCCCAATATCCCCATGAGTTAGGTTCTATTATCATTATCTCCTTTTTACAGATGACAAAACTGTGGTTTGTAGAGGTTAAGTAAGATGTCAAGCATCATACAGCTAATAAGAAGCATTCCTAGGATTTGAATTCAGGGAGAGTGGTGCCAGTTTCTAAAGGTTTCCAATTTTATCTGTGCAATAGGAATTTATAGTTAAATAAAAATTTCATAGAAAACTCCAAACTGCACTTTAAGTTCTCTGAAACGGAGTAACTTTCTGATCCAGGGGTTTCTTGGGTGTGTTAGGCAGTTCCATTTGACATAGAAAGTCTTGAAGCATGTCCTAGGATGATCAGGCCCCAGTACCTTAGACACATGGAAGGTCTGATACTTTTCTCAACCTTAGGAGGACAGTTAAAGGATTGAGCTGTGTCCTGTGGATGGCCGGTTGTGCCTGCAGCTATTTGGCTCTCACATAGTACGCTGTGCCCTATAACTTGTGTCTCAGGCCTTTCCCTAATCTCTCCCATCTGTCTACCCTGCCAACATGGTGGGAATTCTTTTTGACTCCAAGGTAAAATTTGTTGTCACATTTTAATAGTACTAAAATTCATCTACGTTTGAAAACTTATGAATGCTTTTAATGTCTATAACATTTATTTTAGAAACTTAAAAGCTGTTATTAAACCACTGGTACCTACAGCTAAGAATTGAGGATGTTGAATAGTTATCTTTCCATTCAGTCATTATCATTAGCCTTCTACTATGCACTGTGGTCAATAAGAAATGTGTAAGAGAGGGTTCCTTCCATAAAATGTTAAGAGGAAGGCTTGGCACGCCAATAACTGGACAAGGTCAGTAGTCACATGTAAAACCAGAGAAGGTACACATGTTATGGGGCTTCAAAGGAAGAGAAGACTCATTTGATGAAGTCACCTTGAAAGTTTTCGTGAAGGACATATTTGAGGAAGGCTTTAAAGGTTAGATAAGATTTTGAAGGTGGAATGGAGGAGGATAAAGCATGCCAAACAGCAGGAAGTAGCAAGGGATATAACCTTGGAATACGTTAAACAAAAACTCTAGAATGAGCAGTTTGACAAACTTCAGCCCACGAGCCAAATCTGGCCTACCACCTTTTCTTTTTGTATTGCCGGTGAGTGAAGAATGTTTTTTTCTCTTTTCTTTTCTTTCATTTTTAAAAGGTTGGAAAAAATCAAAAGAAGAAGAATATGTGATATGTGAAAATTATATTAAATTCACATTTCAGTGCCAGAAAATAAAGTTTTATTGGACTAGAGTCATGCTTATTTATTTACATATTCTTAGTGGCTGCTTTTGCTCTACAAGGGCAGAGTTAGGTAGTTGCAACAGAGACCCTATGGCCCACGAAGCCCTAAGGATTCACTGTTTGGCCCTTTACAGAAAAAGTTTGCCAACCTCTGCCTTAGAATTATAACATTAAGACCCCCAAAATTTTCAAAATGATTTTGCCATATGTGAGTAAAGATTCTTATTACCATACATTTGAAGCCCCTTTATAAAATAATTCAAATTTTTGATCTTGGATTTTATCATTCAATTCTGGTACATGTAATGTATAATCTAGAAAATTTGTACAATTTGGCAAACTGCTGACCAAAAAGGTACGGATGTTAAAGTTCAGTAGCAACATTGACATTATTACTAGTATTTCTTTTATTTCCACTTCAGAAAACTAGATTGTTTACCTGGATTTATGGAAGTAGACAACTTTTTGTAAAATAAGATGCACATGATATAGGTTGAAATTAGGGGATAAATAGAATAACAGAAGTATTCGACTAGGATCATATCACTTGGAAGAGAGTGAGGTTTTTTTTGTGGTACTCGGGCCTCTCACTGTTGTGGCCTCTCCCGTTGCGGAGCACAGGCTCCGGACGTGCAGGCCCAGCGGCCATGGCTCACGGGCCTAGCCGCTCCGCGGCATGTGGGATCTTCCCGGACCGGGACACAAACCCATGTCCCCTGCATCGGCAGGCGGACTCTCAACCACTGCGCCACCAGGGAAGCCCGAGAGTGGGTTTTATTTTCCCCCCTCTGGATTTGTGAAATGAAGAGTGTATAGGTTTATTATTTTTCTCAACTATTATGGGAAACTTGTGTTCTTGACTTGGTGACATCTATAATTTTAAAACATTTTGTTATTATCTTTTCATTGAGGTGGGTTCAACACTAGATGACAACGTTTATGATTATTTATCTCTCTTATGCTCTAATATATGTACCAAACCTCTTTATCAGTGTTTATTTTTCATTAACAGCTTATGAAATAACATTTAGAAAATAGAGAAAAGATGGCTTAAAATTATCTATAGATTTATCACACACAAAAATCACCTTTAACATATGGTCAGTCTTTTTATTTCTAAAGTTAGAGTTTACAAGTTATGTTTTCATATTTCCATACAATGTTATATTTTGCTTTTTATTCTTAACCTTATACCATAAGTATTTTTATGTTATTATGTAATCTTCATGAATATGTTTAATGTCTGTGTATTATTCCATTCTGTGGTTTGTTCATAATGTAAACATTTCCCTATTTTTCCTATTTTTACTACTACTAGTAGTACTCTAGTATCTTATTACCTACGATAATTTGAAATTAATAATTATTTTCTTAGGCTAGGTTCCAAGAAGTTTACTTTCTGGATCAAAGGTAATAGACATTTTAAGGTTTTTGAAAAACAATTTTTTCTTTGAAAAGATTGGTTGAAAAGTTTATACAGAACAGATGAGAATAAGATGAAAGCTAAAGGCTTCCTTCCCTGGCCTTTATTCTTTTTCCTGAGAGATAGATAACTGTGGAAAAGTTTTTTTGTGTGCATGATTCCAGAAAATTTTCTCTATATACACACATATATAAGTGCATTCATATATTATATATATACAGACCTTATTTTTATATACAGATGGAAACATGATACATTTTTGTTTTACAACTTGCTTTTTTCACTTAACACTGTATCCTGAATATCTTTTTATATCAGCACATATAACTGTACTTTTATTCTTATTTACTGTATATGTTATGCCATTGTATTGCCTTGGTATCATAACTTTGCAACTTTTCTTAAAAATATGTTGCCTTCTTTGTAAGAACTGGTAGATTTGTTCTATGGTCCATCTTCCACAAAAGAACAAAATTTCTCTATTACAGAGGCCCAGAGGCAGAGTGAATAAAGTACAGTGGAAAATAAGATATTAATAAGCAAAATAAAACAAAGACCATGTAAAATATTCAGAACGATGTAGAAGGATTATGGTACCAAAACCTAAGGATTAGTAGATTATGACAGCTGGGTGCTAATGTTTTTAAAATAAACTTAAGGAAATGATGCAATAAATTTGTAAATATTTAGAATAATAGACTAAAGGAAGTGACAGATATTCTCAAAAGCCTTTATATTCCTAAGAAAATTTCAGATAAAATAAGCCAGGTCTTGAAAGTATCGTGAGTTATATTGATATTGATGCCAAGCAAAGAGGTTATGGTGGTTCCTCCTCCTTAACTGAGCCTTCAGTAAGGTGGCTGAGGGAGAGAGGGATAGAATCAAAGTTATATGCTTGAAATGAAGGTCATTTAGGTCACAGCTTATATGAGTTAGATCAGAAGGCTGGTGAAGATTGAAACGTGTGTATTTTATTTAGCTCCCTGATTAGAACCTTAGATTGCAGTGAAATGGGGGCTGAGATAATGTGTAAAAGATTCTATCTCATTTTGTATAGCACTGAATTAATCAATTTCAACTAGACCTAGAATAAAAATTGTGATTATGTTAAGAATAAGTCTATGGGCTGAAAAAATGATGTACAATGAATGATGTTTTGTTGAGTCTAAGTTAATACAACTTAATCTGAATTGTTTTCACTTAAGATCATAGTAACAGATAAATTTGTAAAGTACTACAGTCAATGCCTTCTTACCTTTCAGGCTGATAACATAAAATGATAACTTCCTTCTAACTATTTTATAATATGTCACACTTAATTGGGCTTTGTCCAGTCCACCAACAAATCAGGTGAATTTATATAAAAGATATGTCATATGCAGTGAAGTGGATAAGGTAAAAGATTATAATTGCTAGCTACAATGAGATAGTGCCCTTGAGAGTTAATTCAGTATTATAGGGCATAGTGTTATTTTTGTGTGTTTATTTTTCTCTGTTATTTTTAATTTAAGCTGTCTTAATGCATTGTGACACATGGTGTTCTAATGATGGAACAATTCATGTGGATTTGTCAAATTAATATAATTTATACATTATGAATATAAATAATATATTAAGAATAAAGTATCATATAGTATAAAGTAAAATGTATGTAGAAGTAGGCATTTTATACTTTTACATATGAATCAGTGGAAGTCATAGTGCTTGGCCAGGTAATATAGACCTAAAAATTGTTAGGACTAAAGTAAAATGCAATTTTATCATCACATAGGCAGGATAGAATGGTCTCGATGAAAGAACAAGAAAATCACGTGTTATGAGTTGCAGTCTAAATACAATTTCTGAATGAATTGTGAAAGCATATAGCTGTTTGTTTCAATAGATTTCTTCTGAAATATTTGTTAGGTATCTGCTTTATGCCACACTGTCCCTGGTGTGAACATAACGAAGTCCTTCCCTATATGGGAGATTATATTCAAGGAGGAGATGTGCCTAACAAGTGAAAGATAAACATGTAATGGGGCATCTGGGCTAAGTGCTAGCAGAAAAGAAAGTCAAGGTAAGGACATAGAGTGATGGTTTGAGGAAGGGGTAGTATTTTTTAGGGCTGTCCTCTCTCAGTGAAGGGACATTTGAGCAAAGACCAGAATGAGGTGCAGGGGTGAGCCACTCTGTCATGTGAAGAAGGAGCACAGGAAGCAGAAGGCCCAGCAAATGCACAGAGTCTAAATTGGGAGCATCGTTGTTGAGTGAAGAATTTGGAAGGAGGTCAGTGTGACAGGAGCAGAATGGACAAACCAGAGACTGGAGGAAATGAGGCCAGAGGGAAAAACTTATAGGCCGTTGGGAGGAGTTTATTCTGAGGTAGGAAGCCATTGGAAAAATTAGTGCATACAAATGACATGAGCTGAAAGTTTTGAAAAGATTCTTGCTACTGTGTGGAGGACAGAATTTAGCTTTCTGAGTATGTTATCTTCGAACAGCTGTGGTCTTGAGTTGTGATTAATCCTGGATCTTTGTAAGCAATGTTTCAATGACAAAGGTAACACAGGAACATCTTTACTGTATAGGTAGATGATGTAAGTCATGAATTTTGTCATAGTGAGTTGTTGGGAAGATAATTGATTGGCTACACAAAGAATGATCAAAGAACACGCATAGTTTTCAAGGTGACTGGGAACTTGGAATAAACCTGCATATATATTTACTCAGCTTTTATTGCCTTCTTATGTTCTTAAAATTCAAATGAAAAGTTCTTGGCAAAACGTTCTTCTGATATAGAATTGCTCAAAATACTTAGCATTTTTAAAAAAAACATGTTTATTGGCATATAATTGCTTTATAAGTGTGTGTTAGTTTCTGCTGTATAACAAATTGAATCAGCTATACATATACATATATCCCCATATCTCCTCCCTCTTGCGTCTCCCTCCCACCCCTCTAGGAGGACACAAAGCACTGAGGTGATCTCCCTGTGCTATGCAGCTGCTTCCCACTAGCAATATGTTTTACCTTTGGTAGTGTATATATGTTCACGTTACTCTCTCACTTCCTGCCAGCTTACCCTTCTCCCTCCCCATGTCCTCAAGTCCATCCTCTACGTCTGTGTCTTTATTCCTGTCCTGCCCCTAGGTTCTTCAGAACCATTTATTTTTTTTTAGATTCCATATATATGTGTTAGCATATGGTATTGGTTTTTCTCTTTCTGACTTACTTCACTCTGTATGACGGTCTCTTGGTCCATCCACCTCACTACAAACAAATCAATTTTGTTTCTTTTTATGGCTGAGTAATATTCCATTGTATATATATGCCACATCTTCTTTATCCATTCATCTATCGATGGACACTTAGGTTGCTTCCATGTCCTGGCTATTGTAAATAGAGCTCCAATGAACATTGTGGTACATGATTCTTTTTGAATTATGGTTTTCTCAGGGTATATGCCCAGTAGTGGGATTGCTCGGTTGTATGGTAGTTCAATTTTTAGTTTTTGAGGAACCTCCATACTGGCTGTATCAAGTTACATTACCACCAACAGTGCAAGAGGGTTCCCTTTCTCCACACTCTCTCCAGCATTTACTGTTTGTACATTTTTTGATGATGGCCATTCTGACCAGTGTGAGGTGATACCTCATTGTAGTTTTGGTTTGCATTTCTCTAATGATTAGTGATGTTGAGCATCCTTTCATGTGTTTGTTGGCAATCTCTATATCTTTGGAGAAATGTCTATTTAGGTCTTCTGCCCATTCTTGGATTGTGTTGTTTGATTTTTTGATATTCAGCTGCATGAGCTGCTTGTAAATTTTGGAGATTAATCCTTTGTCAGTTGCTTCGTTTGCAAATATTTTCTCCCATTCTGAGGGTTTTCTGTTTGTCTTGTTTATGGTTTCCTTTGTTGTGCAAAAGCTTTTAAGTTTCACTAGGTCCCATTTGTTTATTTTTGTTTTTATTTCCATTTCTCTCAGAGGTGGGTCAAAAAGGATCTTGCTATGATTTATGTCATGGAGTGTTCTGCCGATGTTTTCCTCTAAGAGTTTTATAGTGTCTGGCCTTACATTTAGGTCTTTAATCTGTTTTGAGTTTATTTTTGTGTATGGTGTTTGTTAGGGAGTGTTCTAATTTCATTCTTTTACATGTAGCTGTCCAGTTTAACCAGCACCACTTATTGAAGTGGCTGTCTTTTCTCCATTGTATATTATTGCCTCCTTTATCAAAGATAAGGTGACCATATGTGCGTGGGTGTGTCTCTGGGCTTTCTATCCTGTTCCAGTGATCTATATTTCTGTTTTTGTGCCAGCACCATACTGTCTTGATTACTGTAGCTTTGTAGTATAGTCTGGAGTCTGAGAGCCTGATTCCTCCAGCTCCATTTTTCGTTCTCAAGATTGCTTTGGCTATTCAGGGTCTTTTGTGTTTCCATGCAAATTGTGAAATTTTTTGTTCTAGTTCTGTGAAGAATGCCATTGGTAGTTTGATAGGCATTGCATTGAATCTGTAGATTGCTTTGGGTAGTATAGTCATTTTCACAATGTTGATTCTTCCAATCCAAGAACATGGAATATCTCTGCATCTGTTTGTATCATCTTTAATTTCTTTCATCATTGTCTTATAGTTTTCTCCATACAGGTCTTTTGTCTCCTTAGGTAGGTTTATTCCTAGATATTTTATTCTTTTTGTTGCAGTGGTAAATGAGACTGTTTCCTTAATTTATCTTTCAGATTTTTCATCATTAGTGTAGAGGAATGCATGAGAGTTCTGTGCATTAATTTTATAACCTGCTACTTTAACAAATTCATTGATTAGCTCTAGTAGTTTTCTGGTAGCATCTTTAGGATTCTCTATGTATAGTATCATGTCATCTGCAAACAGTGACAGCTTTACTTCTTCTTTTCTGATTTGGATTCCTTTTATTTCTTTTTCTTCTCTGATGGCTGTGGCTAAAACTTCCAAAACTATGTTGAATAATAGTGGTGAGAATGGACAGCCTTGTCTGGTTCCTGATCTTAGTGGACATGGTTTCAGTTTCTCACCATTGAGAATGATGTTGGCTGTGGGTTTGTCATATATGGCCTTTATTATGTTGAGGTAAGTTCCCTCTATGCCTACTTTCTGCAGGGTTTTTATCATAAATGGGTGTTGAATTTTGTCAAAAGCTTTTCCTGCATCTATTGAGATGATTATATGTTTTTTCTCCTTCAATTTGTTAATATGGTTTATCACATTGATTGATTTGTGTATATTGAAGCATCCTTGCATTCCTGGGATAAACCCCACTGGATCATGGTATATGATGCTTTTAATGTGCTATTGGATTCTGTTTGCTAGTATTTTGTTGAGGATTTTTGCATCTATGTTCATCAGTGATATTGGCCTGTAGTTTTCTTTTTTTGTGACATCTTTGTCTGGTTTTGGTATCAGGGTGATGGTGTGCTCATAGAATGAGTTTGGGAGTGTTCCTCCCTCTGCTGTATTTTGGAAGAGTTTGAGAAGGATAGGTGTTAGCTCTTCTCTAAATTTTTGATAGAATTTGCCTGTGAAGCCATCTGGTCCTGGATTTTTGTTTGTTGGAAGATTTTAAATCACAGTTTCAATTTCAGTGCTTGTGATTGGTCTGTTTATATTTTCTGTTTCTTCCTGGTTCAGTCTTGAAAGGTTGTGCTTTTCTAAGAATTTGTCCATTTCTTCCAGGTTGTCCATTTTATTGGCATATATTTGCTTGTAGAAATCTCTCATGATCCGTTGTATTTCTTCAGTGTAACTTGTTACTTCTCCTTGTTCATTTCTAATTCTAATGATTTGAATCTTCTCCCTTTTTTTCTTGATGAGTCCAGCTAATGGTTTATCAATTTTTTTTTTATCTTCTCAAGAACCAGCTGTTAGTTTTATTGATCTTTGCTATTGTTTCCTTTATTCCTTTTTCATTTATTTCTGATCTGATCTTTATGATTTCTTTCCTTCTGCTAACTTTGGAGGTTTTTGGTTCTTCTTTCTCTAATTGCTCTAGATGTAAGGTTAGTTTGTTTATTTGAGATGTTTTTTGTTTCTTAAGGTAGGATTGTATTGGTATAAACTTCCTTCTTAGAACTGCTTTTGCTGCATCCCATAGGGTTTGGGTCATCGTGTTTTCATTGTCATTTGTTTCTAGGTATTTTTTGATTTCCTCTTTGATTTATTCAGTGATCTGTTGGTTACTAAGTAGTGTGTTGTTTAGCTTCCATGTGTTTGTATTTCTTACAGATTATTTCCTGTAATTGATATCTGGTCTCATAGCATTGTGGTCGGAAAAGATACTTGAAACAATTTAAATATTCTTAAATTTACCAAGGCTTGATTTGTGACCCAAGATATGATCTATCCTGGAGAATGTTCCATGAGCATTTGAGAAGAAAGTGTACCCTGTTGTTTTTAGATGGAATGTCCTATAAATATCAATTAAGGCCATCTTGTTTAATGTATCATTTAAAGCTTGTGTTTCCTTATTTATTTTCATTTTGGATGATCTGTCCATTGGTGAAAGTGGGGTGTTAAAGTCCCGTACTATGATTGTGTTACTGTCAGTTTCCCCTTTTATGGCTGTTAGCATTTGCCTTATGTATTGAGGTACACCTATGTTGGGTGCATAAATATTTACAATTGTTATATCTTCTTCTTGGATTGATCCCTTGATCATTCTGTAGTGTCCTTCTTTGTCTCTTGTAATAGTCTTTATTTTAAAGTCTATTTTGTCTGATATGAGAATTGCTACTTCAGCTTTCTTTTGATTTCCATTTGCATGGAATATCTTTTTCTATCCCCTCACTTTCAGTCTGTATGTGTCCCTAGGTCTGAAGTGGGTCTCCTGTAGACAGCCTATATATGGGCCTTGTTTTTGTGTCCATTCAGCCAGTGTATGTCTTTTGGTTAGAGCATTTAATCCATTTACATTTAAGGTAATTATTGATATGTTTTTTCCTATTACCATTTTCTTAATTGTTTTGGGTTTGTCATTGTAAGTCTTTTCATTCTCTTGTGTTTCCTGCCTAGAGAAGTTCCTTTCGCATTTGTTGTAGAGCTGGTTTGGTGGTTCTGAATTCTCTTACCTTTTGCTTATCTGTAAAGGTGCTCATTTCTCCATCGAATCTGAATGGGATCCTTGCTGGGTAACCTTGGTTGTCGGTTTTTCTCTTTCATCACTTTAAATATGTCCTGCCTCTCCCTTTTGGCTTGCAGAGTTTCTGCCGAAAGATGGTTATGGGGATTCCCTTGTATGTTAATTGTTGCTTTTCCCTTGCTGCTTTTAATATTTTTTCTTTGTATTTAATTTTTGATAGTTTGATTAATATGTGTCTTAGTGTGTTTCTCCTTGGATTTATCCTGTATGGGACTCTCTGCGCTTCCTGGAATTGATTGACTATTTCCTTACCCATATTAGAGAAGTTGTTAACTATAGTCTCTTCAAATATTTTTTCAATCGCTTTTTTTTTCTCTTCTTCTGGGACCCCTATAATTCAAATGTAGGTGCATTTAATGTTTCCCCAAAGGTCTCTGAGATTGTCCTCAATTCTTTTCATTCTTTTTTCTTTATTGTGCTGTGTGGTAGTTATTTCCACTATTTTATCTTCCACGTCACTTATCCATTCTTCTGCCTCAGTTATTCTTCTTAGCATGTTTTAAGATGGGAACAATTTGTGTAGTTTCAAAGCAAGCAGAGGAAAGGGAATGAATTTGGAAAGCTTGCCTACTAATATTGCAAACCATATCCTTGCTACCACTTTTCAATAACTAAATTATCAAATTTAGAAAGAATTGGTGGAAATTGAGAACTGTCAGCAATAGTACAGGGACATAAGGCCTCTCATCATTATAGATGAAATTGTTAATTGATACCTCCTTTTTTGAAGTACAAAGAGAAACATATATCAAAAGCTTCTAAAAATTATCATGTTCTTTGACCCAGCAATTCCAGTTCCAACAATTTATCCTAAGGCAATAGTCAGAAATAATAAAATAATTATAAGTAGTATTTTAAGTAGCTTTTTAATCACAAAAATGGAAATAATTGAATATTTAACACTAGGCAGTTGGTTAGCCAAATTTTAGTAAAACCTTATTAGAATATTCTGTGCAGTTATTGAAGAATAGTTCTTATTTAATGATATGTGGATATAGTCACAATATATTGCTAAATGAATAAAATGGGATACAAAATGTCATCTAAGTAAGAGTAAAAAATACTTAGAAATCTGCCAAAATGTTAACTAGTATTTGTTTCTGAGTGGTGAAACTAGGATATTTTTGTTTTCCTCTCTGTACTTTTTATTGTTTCAAGCTTTAAGTAGTGAATATGTACTATTTTCATATTTTGGGGAAGTACAATGTTTATATTATTTTAAAATATGTTTGTTTTCATAATAAAAAAAAGCTCACATTGGAATGCAATAATATTTTGGTATTTTAAAAACATCTTGAAATATCCTATATCATTTGAATGGAAAAAGTATTTTTCTGTGAAATTCTCTGTTTGAGCCTCTTCCATTTTGCTACAGATGCTGTGGGAACTGACAACTCTCTTTGCTTTAATGGTCATCTTTATAGCAAGGTGAAGGAGCGGAGCCTTGAGGGATGAAGGGCTAAAAAGATAGAGGAAACAGGGTGATGTGTCACATTGCTGGTGTGGGAGTCTCAGCATGCATAGTCCTCCTTTACTGTAGGTGGAAAACAGTCAAAGTCAGACACTGGCCAAGGTCTTGCTTTTAAGTTTCAGTTTCAGAAGAACATCTGAGAAAAAAATGACCAAGTGGGGTCTTTTCTGATCTCACACCTAATAAATCCTTAATGCTCAGGCCAGTGTCCCATTCTTGCTGAATCTGAAGCAGGCAGCACCTAACTGTCCAGGCTCTCATCGACTTCCAAAGCCTAATCCTCCAGGGGCAAGCCAGCTGACATGGGCAAGTGGTGATTACAGTCCTGAGACAGAAGGATTACATGCTTCAGGCAATTCTGAGTGAGTTGTAATTTTCAGATTATGCTAGTATTGTTTGGCTTCTTAGAATAGTCTTTTGGTTCAATAGCTGCTAATTGTTTATTATTATTTTTGTAAACCATATTGAAAAAATTTTCAATTGATGTATAATTGACATACAGCATTATATTAATTTCAGGTGTACAACATAATGATTCAATATTTGTAAAATAAACCATATTTCTTTTTAGCCTATGGACTACTTGGGGGAGAAACCTAGATGTCCTGTTGGCTCTGATGAAACAAAGCTTCAGTAATTGATACCAAATCAGGCTTCCTCCAACCCTCCTGCCTACCATTCTTGGGATTTCTATTGCTTAGTCAGCAAAGCAGATTTATACACAAAGACCTAAAACACTATTTATTTAAACTCTCTAGTTATACAGTGCTGTGGGTAAGATGATATTTAACTTATAGGTACTGTGTTATAAAGTTACTAAACTAAAGGTTGACTTGGTTTTAAAAAATCCAACTATAACCTAAGTTTCATGAGTTGATGTCATCTTTAAATTACTGTAAAAGACATTTTTTATTTGGTGTATTGGATGAATGAGGAAAACTGACGTTCAAAAAAATTTTTAAAGAGAATACATTGGAACTATGTGATGCACCTCTTTTTATTTCCATGTTTGTTATCTTAGGATTACTATAGTTAAGTCTTTCCATTTTTTCTCCAAAAGCCACATGAGGCAGATATTTCACTATTTGTTTCCAAACACAGAGGGATCAGTAAGTAACTAACTGCTCCTTAGCAATCCACCTTAAACTGAGCAAGGGTCCACATTCTAGTTGTGTTTTTTCTTGAAGTACAGTCTTTGGACCAAATTGCTCAGAATATCTGAGAGGAAAGAAAGCAAGAAAGGAAGAGAGAAGGTAGGCAGAGAAGGAAAGGGAGAGATAGAGAGCGAGGGAGGGAGGGAGGGGGGAAAGGGTATTTTGGAGAAACTGTGCTCTTATCTAGGAGGGCAAATCTAGGTCTAGTGTTATTTGAGTGAACTTTTGTTAACCAGGAGGTGGCATAATGAAAGATGTCAGGGATTTAGAGACACAGGTCATCAGATGATAGGCAAGGGATATAGACAGGGATGTGTCAGACACTAAAGACAAAGTTAATGGATATTAAAGTGTTGTCGAGAATTATCAGGTTGGGCGATAATACTTATAATAGACATGCTCATCATTTTATCATCTATTATTATTTATTAGGTGCTCAGGCACTTGCTAATAAGTGAAATATAAGCGTGTTCTACAGGTATGATTTCATTTAATCCTTCCAATATAACCACTGAGTAGATATCTCTTTTTGACAGATGGGTAAACTGAGGCTTAGGCTTAGGCCAAAGAACGTACCCAAGCTGACACAGTTAGTATGGGACTTGAACTTCTTAGGTCTTTGTGTTCCTAAAGTTCAGGGCCAGTAATCAGCTGCAGATAACAGGAATCTCTACAACAGCTTTTACTGTCAAATTTATAAGAATCATGCAATAGCTTTTTTGCTCTGGTCACATGGAGTGAGTATTGGGGTCAAATCACTAAAATCTACTAATGGATGAAATGCTTATAGTATAGTCAGTTCTGGTAGTTTTAGAAATCTAATGGAACAGTGATGATTGGGATTATAAAAGCCATAACATGTTTCTAAAAAGCAAAAGGCAACTAAACTCCTTTCCAGTCATCTCATTGCATGTGTATTTGGCAAATCCATCACTGCTTCTGGCTGTTGCCTTGTTTTTTTTTAATGCAAGTATTTCTTTACATGGATTTCTTTACTTCATGATCTTCTATTGTGTTTTCTTTTTGAAATCATAGCTTGAACTCTGTTGAATCTTAATAAATGTTAAAAAGAGTCATATTTTAATGTGAATGCTTTTAAATTAATCCCACTTGCTGCTGTTCCACTTACAATGTTTCCATGACCTGTTTTAAACACGTTTTGATATTTTATATGGTCTCCAATCAGTTGGACAGGTAGTAGCTGAAGATGTGGGTCCCGGCTGCCACTGCCACTATGACTCTGAGTCTGGTGTTAGCAGTGCAGACAGAGGAGAGAAGCACTCAAGGAAGGTGGAGATTGACACAGGTGCAGGTAAGGGCACATCATTACCTAGGAAAGACCTTCAGAAATCTTCTGCAAAAGACAGTGCTGTTTCCATCTTTCATCTTCCTATCCTTGTTTCCTCCTTCTACCACCTTTATTTTCTTTTCAACTAGTGAATATGATGGCAGGAGGTGGAAGCATTAAGGGGAGCTTTGGAGCTGACAGCAGATATGAAAGTTATCATTCTTTTTTGAATACAGTGGTGCTTAGAATTTTTTAAAAAAGGACTTCAGATAATGAAAAATACTGGTAGGGATTTTCAGACCAGTCTTATTTCTTAGCCTGCCTCCCAGTTAGCTGACCAGGTAGGTGGATATACCTAACTGACCCACTGGAGACATGAAGAGCCCAGGCACATTTCACGAGGATTTACTTGAACTCCTTATTTTTTAAAATTCAGGAAGTATTCATTGCCATCAGCAAATGACCTGGCTCTTGGTGATGAGTATTCCAGCTGCAAGAGTGCACATTAGAGTGATTCAACAGACCATGACTCATACATATCTGGTCAAACAGCCCGTGCCCTTGAAATCAGGTTTCCCTATATTTAGTGGATGAATTTTAAAAAACACCCTGATTTGAATACACGTATGTGTGTGTGGCAGTTGGCAGGGGGAGGGTGATTCATTTTATTCCTCATATGGTCACAGTACCCCCACCTCCAATTTTTAATAACAGGCATCAAGTGCTGGGAGGTATATGAGATTTCACTCTATTATCAAGTAAATAAGTTAGCCAGCCACAGGTACATCAGAAGACACAAAACTCCTCGGTCAGAGAAAAAGGACTTTATTACTCACAATAAATAGAAGCAGCCAGACGATTTGCACTTGTGCTGGTTCCCTGAGCTCCCGTTCCCCCGGAGCAATGTGGAGAGGACCAGGTGACACTTGAACTTGCAGTGGGCTGAGTTGCAGAAGGACACTGAGCTTCGAGAATCCAAATCTTTCGTAGTGGGCGTTCAACCAGAGGAGTTCTAGTGTACCTCCCCAAACTTCTGCAAGGCAGGTAGAGTTGTTGTTGTCTATTAAATCCAATTCAAGCAAGAAAATATCATACATTGTACGCAGTGGGAGGGGAGTGTGTAAGGAAGGTTTGTTAGGGCTTCCTAACAAGGCACTGTGCTAAGCATTTTATGGTTTACTCTCACAAGGATTCTGTGAGTCAAGTGTTGCTATTCCCGTTATATGGATAAGACAATGAAGGCTTAGAGAAGTGTTATTTCCCAAGTTCATACAACTACGTGGCAGAGCTGGCATTCTCACCCAGGTCTGCCTGACTCCCAAGTACACACTCAGCCACTAAATCAGATTTCCCTAGTTTGTGAACATTGCTCACTTTCTTATATTCGTTATTTTTTCCCCCCAAAAGCCCATGAGGTTGCTATCAAGAACATGTCATATTTTTGTATTGATATTTCTTAGAAGAGCTTCAATTACTCTTTCTCCCTTGCTTCAGAAATGTCATGTCTGACTCCCCTGTGTGTGTGTGAGTGTGTGTGTGTGTGTGTGTGTGTGTGTGCATGTAATAGCTCAGCTGGATGCCATTAGCACTTTCTCTCCTAGAATTTAGGCATAGTATATTATTACATGGTGGCTAGTCAATTTTATTACCCTGTATTTCTGAATGTTCTTTAACTCCATAAATTTAGAGGCCAGCTTAGCAAAACAGAGGACTTTCTTTAAATATTTTTCATAACTGACTTTATTTTTAGACATCTTTATTGGAGTATAATTGCTGTACAATGGTGTGTTAGTTTCTGCTGTATAACAGAGTGAATCAGCTATACGTATACATATATCCTCATATCCCCTCCCTCTTGTGTCTCCCTCACACCCTCCCCATCCCACCCCTCTAGGTGACACAAAGCACCGAGCTGATCTCCCTGTGCTATGCCGCTACTTCCCACTAGCTATCTATTTTACATTTGGTAGTGTATATATGTCAATGCCACTTTCTCACTTCATCCCAGCTTACCCTTCCCCCTCCCCGTGTCCTCAAGTCCATTCTCTACGACTGCGTCTTTATTCCTGTCCTGCTCCTAGGTTCTTCAGAACCATTTTTTAAAATTATTTTTTAGATTCCATACATATGTGTTAGCATATGGTATTTGTTTTTCTCTTTCTGACTCACTTCACTCTGTATGACAGACTCTAGGTCCATCCACCTCACTACAAATAATTTCGTTTCTTTTTATGGCTAATATTCCATTGTATATATGTGCCACATCTTCTTTATGCATTCATCTGTTGATGGACTCTTAGGTTGCTTCCATGTCCTGGCTATTGTAAATAGAGCTCCAATGAACATTGTGGTACATGACTCTTTTTGAATTATGGTTTTCTCAGGGTATATGCCCAGTAGTGGGATTGCTCGGTTGTATGGTAGTTCAATTTTTAGTTTTTTGAGGAACCTCCATACTGGCTGTATCAAGTTACATTACCACCAACAGTGCAAGAGTGTTCCCTTTTCTCCACACTCTCTCCAGCATTTACTGTTTGTAGATATTTTGATGATGGCCATTCTAACTGGTGTGAGGTGATACCTCATTGTAGTTTTGATTTGCATTTCTCTAATGATTAGTGATGTTGAGCTTTCGTTCATGTGTTTGTTGGTGATCTGTATATCTTCTTTGGAGAAATCTCTATTTAGAAATCTCTATTTCTGCCCATTTTTGGATTGGGTTGTTTGTTTTTGTGATATTGAGCTCCATGAGCTGCTTGTAAATTTCGGAGATTAATCCTTTGTCAGTTGCTTCGTTTGCAAATATTTTCTCCCATTCTGAGGGTTGTATTTTCATCCTGTTTATGGTTTCCTTTGCTGTGCAAAAGCTTTTAAGTTTCATTAGGTCCCATTTGTTTATTTTTGTTTTTATTTCCATTTCTCTACGAGGTGGATCAAAAAGGATCTTGCTGTGATTTATGTCATAGAGTGTTCTGCCTATGTTTTCCTCTAAGAGTTTTATACTGTCTGGCCTTACATTTAGGTCTTTAATCCATTTTGAGTTTATTTTTGTGTATGGTGTTAGGGAGTATTCTAATTTAATTCATTTACATGTAGCTGTCCAGTTTTCCCAGCACCACTTATTGAAGAGGCTGTCTTTTCTCCATTGTGTATTCTTGCCTTCTTTATCAAAGATAAGGTGACCATATGTGCACGGGTTTATCTCTGGGCTTTCTATCTTGTTGCATTGATCTATATTTCTGTTTTTGTGCCAGTACCATACTGTCTTGATTACTGTAGCTTTTTTTTTTTTTTTTTTTTTTTTTGCGTTACACGGACCTCTCACTGTTGTGGCCCCTCCTGTTGCGGAGCACAGGCTCCGGACGCACAGGCTCAGCGGCCATGGCTCATGGGCCCAGCCGTTCCGCAGCACGTGAGATCTTCCTGGACTGGGGCACGAACCCATGTCCTCTGCATCAGCAGGTGGACTCTCAACCACCGTACCACCAGGGAAGCCCCCAAATGCATTTTTAAGGGAAATGTAATATGTGCTATTATTGTCTTACTTCAAAATGTTTTATTTTAATAGCTGGCAAGAGGCCAAGGGAAAGCAAAAAGGACAGCCAGGTGTGGCGTCAGGAGAGGAACTGGAGTTATAAGACATTCCCAGATGGGGTATCAGAATAGGGACGAAGTGAGTAAGATTAGGGCTTTAGGTTTCTGGGAGATTGTTGGTGATGGGGTGGGGGTGAGATGGCTAGAAAAAAGGGCAAGCAAGAGAAAAAAATGTGAGGAAGACACACTTGCCTACTTTATAAATTTATATAATTTGGAGGTTGACACCCTGGTTTTATAACTTATTTTATAGCACCTAGTCCAGTGTGTTTTACAAATGAAAAAAAATTAGATTGATAGAAAACATTGAGGTGACCATTTTAGAAGCTATCTTCCTAAGTATTATTCTGCAATTGGAAAATTTAAATGCTTTGGGTATTTGGCCTGAAATGCCTTTATTTATTTTGCATGGATCATTGCAACAGAAATACATGTATTTGCTAAATAATAAGAAATCTATTTGAAGCCTTCTAAGAAACATATTGAACTTGTATTTATTGAAGTATGAAAGCTAGAACACCCAGATTTGCAGGAAATTATGGATGAGAACTTATGAAATACTTCAAGTAGGTTATTTATATTGAAAATTGTCCCAGACTAAAAAGTCCTGTCTTGCTCTGTGATCCTGTTTTGCCAAAGGCAAATCAATTTCTGAATGTAGATGGGAGGTATTCTGACCTATAATACAAATTTGTGTATTTAGTAAAAAGTCTTACCTTGAACTACAAAGTTATTTGATGACTATATCTAGATATAGTAGCTTTAATGGGAGTAATGTGTGGGATAATGAATGATCAGCTCACATTGTATTATGATTCTGTTGCTAAATGCCCATATGAGTACAAGAAACATAAGCTAACAGGCATATTATGGTGTTATAGGGAACAATGATTCTTAAGATTAACGTGCTGTAGGGAACAATGATTCTTAAGATTAAGTCCTCACTATTTTCCTTGTTGCATAATTTTTTCTGCAAGTCATAATATTTCAAATGAAAGTGGGATATGTGTGTGTGTGTGTGTGTGTGTGTGTGTGTGTGTGTGTGTGACAGAGAGAGAGAAAGAGAGAGATTTTATTATTTAAAGACATGGACTTTTTGTTTGTTTTCAACATTTCTGATGTTCAATTTTCCTTTAATACCAATGTGCCCATTAAATTTGATACCATTTCTTTTCATCACGAAAAGCCATTGTTAAATCATGGTACATGTTATAGTCAATGGCATCCTAGAACCAAGAAAATGTTGTATAGATAATATAAGTAGCCCCTTGATATTATATATAAATATCTCTTATATATCTAAGACTTTTTGTAATATCTCCTCCCTGCACTTTGATTAAAGTAACCTTGATTTCTAACCTTATTTTATAGCACTGAATAGGAATTTAGCGGTGGAGGAAAGGGCAGCACTCAGCTCAAACAAGGAATCCAAGCAAGTTGCATCAGAAGAGCATACACTGGAGAAGAAAGAAGCAGTGGAGGAAGATGGAGGTCCCCAACACAGGGATGCTGACACAGAAGAAAAAGGGGATGCAGCACCGTGGGGAAAAGCAGGGGTTAATGAGGTTCCCTTGGGGCAGTGGAAGCCAACAGTAGAGCAGCCGGCATTAGTAGGACAGTTTACAGAGGAAAGAACGATCCCTCAGGGCGTAGTAAGTGGGGCAGAGGCAGAAGCAGAAGGGGATAGATGGCAACAAAAGGAGGGGTTAGACCCCAGAGGACAAGAAGCAGCAAGAGATTCTGGAGGTCTGAATGAAGGGGAGGCTTCTGAGGAGCAGGCCTTGAAGCAAACGGTGCTGGAGACGGAGACGGCAGCTTCTGATGGGGAGCAGGGTGAGGAGAAGGCGGTGCTTACAAGCCAGGCAGCAGCCCTGAGAGAGGCAGCGAGGCCGGAGCAGGGAGAGTCTGAGGGAGCGGCTGTGAGCGAGGCCGGGTCTGCAAAGCCAGGTGTGGAGGACAGTGAGGGGGAAGCATCCACAGACCTAGAGGACGTGGGACCCGGAGAAGCTACACCCGAGAAAGTAGAGGAGGCCATCCTGTGGGGAGAGGCACCAGCCAAGGAGAGGGGGGCAGTTCTGGGAAGGGAAACGCCCTTGAGCTCCTGGACTTCTGTGAAGGCCCAGGCAACTCGGACGGGGGTTTTGGAGGACAGCCTTGAAGAACTTCGTAAGGGCCCTGTGGAAAGGGAGGAGGTTGAGATAGAGTCAGAGTCTAAGAAGGAAGATGAGAGGAAAGAAATGTCACCTGAGGAGTCAGGTGCAGCGTGCGAGAGAAGGAAAGCTGAGAGGCCAAAGACACCTCTGGGGGAAACCAAATCTGAGAGGGAAGCGGTGGCAAGGACAAAGGCGCCTCAGGATGAAGACACTTTAGAAGAAGAGCAAAAGTTGAAAGAGGAGGAGGGGGAACCCATGAAGGAAGTAAGACCCAAGGAAGAGACACAAGCCCCCCAAAATGACATGGGGCATGGGGCTGAGGATGAAGCAGCCGTGCGGGCATCTGAACTGACTGAAGGCGCAGGGCCGCAAGGAGAGGATTCACTGACCATGTCTGAAGCATCCCCTGGATTTGAAAAGTCCCTGGAAAACATAACGGTTTGGGGGAAAGAAGGAGGAGAAAGACCAAGAGAAGCTGGAGACACAGGGCGCAGAGGCAGAGCAGGGCTGCGCCTCGGGGAGAACGTGGGCCCCGCAGAGCAGGACGAGGGCGCGAGCCCTGCAGGAGGGGGGATGTCAGGAGCCCCTGAAAGCGAGCTCTCAGGGCAGGCACAGACACCCGGGGCTGCCGGCGAGGCCCGGGACTGTGCAGCCAAACATCAAGACAGCCTGATGAGCTGGGAGGGGAGGGATAAAGAAGGGCCTTTACAGGGGCCACAGGGAGCGGCTGTCCCAGCCAGGACACAAGAAGATGTTCCCGAGGGAGAATCCACCATGGCAGGAAAGTTGAGTGAAGAAGTGATGGGTGAGGACCCAGAGGAGGTGGCTTTTGAAGAGCCCACTCTGGGGGTCGGGCTGATGAAGAACGGGGACACCGAGGGGGACAGGGGCTCGCGGGGTGTGGTTGTAGCTGAGGAAGGTCGCCACCAAGGAGGAGGAGAGACAGGACCAGCCGCAGAGCGGGAGGCGTTGGCAGGTTCGAAGACAGCTGGGGGGCAAACAGAAGCGCATGAAGCCTTCTCCTTCTCAGATGCGGCTGGGGAGGAAAGCTGGCACAGAGTGGATGAGACACTCGGAGAAACGGCAGCTGCACACAAGGTGGCTGTAGAGGAAACAGTGCTGAGCAGGGAGGAGGCGACAGTGACTTGGGAGACGGAGGCTGATGTCGAGGCTCCAGGGCAACCTTCTGACCTGGAAGGGAGGGCCCCACCGCCAGGGCCGGCTCGGGAGGGAGGGGAAGCTAAACCCACACAGGAGGCGGAGTCCGTGTGGAGTCCGGGGCAGCTGAAGAATTCAGATTGGGATTTTCCCAAGACAGAGGGTCAGAGCCCAGGAGAGAGAGTGCACGGGACGCAGGAACACTCACTGGAAAGCCCAATTGCACTGGGGCCCAAGAGAAGCGAGAGCATGCAGTGCACAGAGGAAGTGAAGACCCAGATGTTCTGCTGAACCCCAGGAAGGCCTAAGAGACTTTGCAGCTGATGGTGAGTTTAAGCCTGCCCTGTCTGCAGGATTAAATAGATCCCCCCTTTGGGTTGGCTCATCCCTTTCTCAGTGTCTGCACACACACACCCTTCAACTCTGGGCTGCTGAGCCCCAAGCCCATCAGGACAGGGGGCTGGGTGAGACGGACAGGGACCAGTTTCTGTTCCCTTCACAGCTCTAAGTCACAGCCCCCGTCTCGGCAAGCACAGCTCTAGGAAACAGTGAGATCCTCCTTGCCTCCATTACAGGGCCCCAGAGATGTGTGCAGAGGAGAGAGTGTGCCACAAGGACGGGTCACAGGAGGAAAGGCTTAAACTCTGTTCCAGAATTAATTTCCCTTTGTGATTGTCCGCCTTTAAATGGGCTCTGTGTCTCCATTCTGCACTTTTGTGCAGTTTAATAAATATATATAGCATATATCTGCAACATATATAAAATATTTAAAATGTGTTAAAATATATGTATATATGTAAAATACTGAAGACTAAAGACCAAAATTATTTCCAACATTTCCTCGTGTTCCTGCTATTTCCCTGATGCCCTCGTATCCTTAGTGCCTGGTTTCTACTATCCTGAGTGATTATATTCATAGTCCTATCCTTTTTGTTATTTTTCAGGATATTTTCAAGATGTCTTCTGGAAGACTTAGAGTGGAGAAGGATCACCTGAGCATCTCACCAGGAACTTAGATTTTTTTTTTAACATCTTTATTGGAGTATAATTGCTTTACAATGGTGTGTTAGTTTCTGCTTTATAACAAAGTGAATCAGCTAACGAGGACTTTAGATTTTCTCTTTTTTTTTTTTTTTTTAAATCCCTGTGCTTGTCTGAGCAGTTCCCAGTCTGCCAATGCTGGTCTGTAGCACCTCAAGTACCTTGAGAAGAGCTGCTCAGACGCTCCCTAGGGTGCTGGTTCCTAATGGAGGAGGCTGATACCTAAGTCTACATAGTTAACATGTCTATATTCAAATCAAATTGATAGTTTTCAAATGTTTGACTTTTACCAAAGATTACCTGAAAGTCCCAGTCCTGATGCCTGGGGTTTGTTTAAATTCCTTTTAATTTATAATCACACATTAGTCCCAGTTTCACACATGAGCGTTTTATTTACAATCTGTGGCTTTGCCTGTAAAAATGAGCTCTAAACGTCCTTCCCGGTATACTCAGTGGTAAAGATTGCTCCAGACCTGTAAGTCCTTCTAGAAAAGGATTCCATGGCATATCTATTCACTTACACTTAGAAATAATCACGCTTTCTATTTATGCCAGATGAGTAATTTTAAGTGTAAATCTTGTTTCAAATTGCCCTTTGTTTTTGCGTGTTTCTGTAGTGTTGCTTTAGAGGTAGACAGGTAAATGCTTGTGGCATTTCACTCCTGGGGGCCTTATTTATAGGGCCACTCAATTTAAATCAATGTAGTAAATAATTTAGCTACGTAAAATGAGTAACAACCACTATAGCAGGTAAACATTGCACATCAGTCCATACAGCAACATTCTAGACTCTAGACTCCGGTTGGTGTCACTCAACTTGGATTAAATTAGCATGCTGCTCACCTTCCCAAGTTCTGTTATTTCAAACCTGTGAACTAACCCTGCAGTGCATTGCAAATCCATGGTCACAACTTCTTCCTAAATTACCCCTGCCCCCATATCACTAGGAATAGTTGTGTATCAGTGTGCCCCTTGGGGATTTTGATTTCCTCGTGATATCTTTCTTTGTTCATATGCCAGTGCCCCAAAGGGCACATATGTTTGGCCATCTTTTCATTATGTGAGGAGGTGAAAGAAAACATCCTAAAGCAGTGATTCTCCAGTTATGCTACACATTAGACTTTCATGGGGTACTTTCATGAATGATTCAATCCCTGGCCCTACCCCAGAGGTTCAGATCGAATTAGTTTTAGATGGGTGTAGGCATCAGTTTTTTGTTTTTTAATTCTTCAGTTGGTTTTACTACGTAGGCAAAATTGAGTACTGCTGCCCTAATTATTATACAATCCATACTGGCTGCCCTGTGTCCCTAAGGACCAGGCATATTATCTTTATTTTTTTTTTTTATCTTTATAGATGTGTTTCATTTTAATAAAGGAGTCATTCAGTGATCAAAGGTATAATGGACCAGTGGTTCTCACAATGTGGTCCCTTGATCAGGATATCAGCATCACCCAGAACTGTTCCAAACACAAATTCCTGCCTTCATCTCATACCCATTAAATTGGAAACTCAGTGGGTGGGGCAGAGCAATTGGTGTTCTAACAAGCCCTCTGGGTAATTCTCATGTACCCTCTAGTCTGAAAACTGCTGTCACAGACTATTGATTGTTTTGAGGATTGGTCTCAGTTGGAAAATGGATTGCAGAAGCGTTGTGTACTTTGTCTCTCTGTTTCTCTTTTACCATCTGTCTCTCTTCTCTCTTTTTCTTTTTTCTCTAAGCAATGGTACTCACTTATAAAAGTGATGACCTCAACTTTAAACTCATTTTTATTGGGCATGTAATGATATATATGTGAAGTCCTTCAGCCCCATCCCCTACTGGGGACGAGCATCACTCATGGCACATCATAGATCTCCATTGTCTTACATTTTATGAGTGGATTTCATCTACATTATATCCAATTTCATTTATTACTGAGCTGTATTACTGTGGTGTTCTACAGTATTTTTTCGCTGATCTCAACCTCATTGCTACAGAGCACTTTGAATACATAGCACCTTATGGGAAAGATTGTAAACTTGTTAATTCCATTGAAGAATGAGTTTTGTACAATGTGCTAAATGGAAATTGCATTGGATTATTTTTGTATTTAACACATTCCATCAAAACCTTCTGTAAAATTATACTACAGTCTGCATGTGGGTTTGACTGTGAAATTCAGTGTTGTGATATTTCGATGAAGTGAATTCTTTCTCTGCAAATACTATATTGATAAAATTATTTTATGTTTGAACTGATTATTTATCTTAGTTTCGTTATTAAAAGCATAAATAAAACATATGTTTACAGAGAAGACATGAATGGTCCCTTTATAAATAAGACCAGACTTTTAAAATCTTCTTTTTCTTTTCCTTACAAAATTTAAACTCCATAGAGTAGAGCAGAGAGAATTATTTTCATTGGGCTGTACTTTTTGAATATATGTGTTTATACTGACTGCGTTCATATATGTCTTTTACATATACGGAATAATATCAGAGAGGAAAATTGTTATCATTATTTCATAGATAAGTAAATAGAAGCTCAGTTAAGTGACTTGTCTAAAATCATGGCCAATCTCATGTGTTCTCACTCCAAACTCCGACTTTTTTAATCACATACACTTCCTTCTAGGAAGAGGAATATTAAATAGGTACTAAGATGCTAAATGTGAATCTCTACATATTTTTGTTTACTTGTAGAAGTAAAAATCAAATCTCATGCATATGTCTTTTATCAATAAGAAAAGGGTTATAGTTCCAGTCATTATTGATCAAAGAATATGATAGATTATTTAAATAATTCAAGAGAGAAATAGACAACCAAAGTAAAGATAGACAGAATGAGGTTATTTGAATTTCTTGAGTTAAGCCTTTTCTATGGCTTTGTAAAGTCTTGTGTTGTAAATTTAAATTATAGTTGAGTAGTTTAAAACTTCTAAGATCAATAATTTTGCCACAGTGATTGCCATTGGAGATCATTATTTGAGAAAAGAAAAGAAGGCTGTAAAAAGATTCATCTAGCATGTGAAGTATTCCAACAGCTTCAAGGACTGTGGCCCTTGAGAGACCACTTCTCACCTTGGGTAATATTTTCTTCTAGTCTCCTATACCACCTGTGTCATTTGAAAGATATTCCCAGTTATCATGGCCAGCAGCAAGAGGTACAAAGAACAGGGAATAAATACAGCTGGGATTGTTTAAAAGTTGCTCTCAAATTCACTCATTTTTCCCTCTTTATTATGTTTTCTCCTTCCCTCTAATATCATGCCCTGTGACAGGAAAACCATGCTCTTTAAAATAACAGAAAACATAAACTCTACAATAAAATGCTGGATGTTTGAGAATGCACATTCCCTTTGAAATTCCTATCAGAAGTCTCAGACTGTTTAATAATCTTTGCAAACTTATAATATTTTGGAGTGATGCAAACCCCGTTTTTTACTAGGGAAAATGAGGTACACAGAGATACCTGAAACAGATAAGCTGATACCAAAGAATATATAAGAACTAGCTCTCTGTCTCTTTTGTCAAATGTTTTCTGGTCCTATTAAATATCTGCTTATGATTAAAGGGCATAGAAAGGGCAAAATTATAGGAGAAATCTCACACTTGTTCAGGAGCTTGGTACGAATGTGACACAGAGACCCTCAAGCTGGTGTGGGTGTACCTCTGAGGGGAGATGAAGCTTTTCAAGGGATCCACTGCTAAGGCTACTTTGTAGACGTCAACCTCCATAAAATGGACCTGTCTGAGAGCTAGCCTGCAGTCAAGACTAATCTCCCTTTTGCCAATCTCCCATTCTCTCTTCATAATAGAGACCAACTCTTCATCCATTTACCAATTTTACTATGTTGTCTCTGGGATGACACAAATGGCAAAGGAACAATTTGAAATATGGTGCAGATATTGAGAAAGGGAATGACCTTAATGGCTGGTTAATAAATCCTTCTGCAAGTCAAGGGGTTTTCAATTCTTTGTTTTCAAGAACATTAAATTAGGACCTAATTGACTTGTCAGCTGATAAGCCACTGAAATCATTTTTGGTATTTCATCAGTCCATGATTTTTGCAGTACACACAGTCAAAACTACTCAATCCTGACATTTCAGGGCAAAAGCAGCTGTAGACAATACTTAAACAAATGGGTGTGTAAACTTTATTTACAAAGAAAGGTGGACTGCCAAATTTTGCCCGAGGACTGTAATTTGTTAACCTGTGCTTTTGAAAAGCAATCAGCTTCTATAACCAAGGAGACTAATCCTCACCGTTTCATATGCCACAGACATTTCAGTTTTCAAAAATGTGCCTTAGTCACAAAAGTTTGGAAACAACTGGCACAAAGGAACTAATTGCCCTTTCACTCCTCGGTGGAGTAAGAATGATTTATTACAACCTTCCTCTCTTTTTAAGACTATTATTAAAAAGCTTCACTTTAGCCAGGTTTTCAATCTCTCCTTCCACACCGTCACCATCTTCTCCAGTCCATCTGTTAGAATGCAAGTGTGAGATGTTGTGAGGAAGGGAAAAGGAACTGTAGAGTTGTGACAATTACATTTCCTGTAACACAGGCTGACTTGTTGTGCAATAGAATGTCAGCTCCATGAGAGAAGAGACATGGTCTGCTCTGGTCCATGTTCAATTCCCTGTGTCAAGAACAGTGGCTGGACATGGCACGCACTCAATAAATATCTGGTAAAAGGATGACAACTAAAATGCAGAGGTAATTCTGTTACATGTTCTAGAAGTTTTTAAGCCTAAATTTAATGGATGTTGATAGGATGCAGGGAGTATCTGAATCTGTGGACTGAAGAGAAATTGGTCATTATTTTCATAAAACATTAGAGGTAATAGGGACCCTGGAGATCAAAAGTTCCACGAGCACCTCTGTAGGTATCAGATTGAGAAAACAGAGACCCAGCGGGTCTGAGGAATAGGCTACACACTGGTGAGGGACAAAACAGGATTGCAACTCCTATCTCTAGTCTAGAGTTTCTTTCACTTCACAATGCTGCTCCTCGTTAGTGAGATTTTCTTGTTAGAGGTACAGAATCCAAATTTCTAATCAAATGCACTCTCTAAAACTTGGTGTTTTTTCGGTTTTGTTTTTTAGAACAGCTAATTTTGTTCTTGCTTTGCAAATGCTGAAATACAAGTTTTCAAATGCGGCTTAAGTGAAATATTTTGGTCGTCTGAATTACAGATGTCCCGAGGTTTGTCATTGCCTGTTTGTAGTCCCCACTGAGAATGCAAAAGTTTATGGTTAGAGACAGCAGAAGCACCACATACTAGTTATTTTATGCATACACGGGTGCACGCATGTGCACACACACACCTGCCATCGATTAATTTAAAGAAAAGGAAATCTTTGAAAATGAATGGAAACTCTCCCCACTGAACTAATCATAATGTTAGTGGCTCCCCACTAAGCACAGAACTCTCCAGGAGAATTCAACAAATTACAAACCTATCTAAGCATAAACAAATCGGCTTAACAAACTCAAATCTGAATCACTGGTTCTCAAATTTGGCTACACCTTAGAATTCCCCGGAGGAGATTTCTTTTAATCTCCGGGGGTGAGGTTTGGGCAACAGGACTTAAAAAAATCTCCCCAGGTGATTACTGTTTTGGAGCCAAGGCTTTTCTCCACAGATCTCAATTCTGAATAACTACTGAGATGAAAAGGTAGATGTTAATGTGATTTCAGAAGCCTACTTTAAATCGGTATAATACAGTTTAACACATTATGCTTTTACTATTTTATTCATTTTATTCTTTTACTCTTTTATTTCTTTACTCATTAAGCCTCACAATGCTATGAGGAAGGTACTATTAGCCCTATTTTATAGGTGATGAAGCTGGACACAAAAAGAAGTAACATATTCAAGTTGTAAAGCTAGGAAGCGTCACAGAAGGGGGTTAACCCAGAAAAAAAATGGCTCCGTCTGTAGCAGGAGTTCTCAAAGTTTAGCTTTGAATTAGAATCACCTGGGGGGCCTTTTAAATTCAAATTTGCTGGGTCCCACTCCTAGAATTTCCAATTAGTTAGGGCTGTAAGGCACCGAGAATCTGCATTTCTAACAAATCCCCACATGACGCTGATGTTGTTGAGCCAGGGACCAGACCTTGAGAAGCTAGAGTTCAAACTGTGTTTTAAAAAGGCCACCAGGTGACACTGATGCACGCTGAGCTGTGAGAACCAGCGTTCTGTTCTCAGCCTGGGCTGCACATTAGAACTCACTGGGAGGTTTTGAAAAATCCTTACGTCCAGGCTGCACCCAGACCAGTAGAATCTCTGGGCGTAGGACTGGGTACCAGTCTCTTTTTTCTTTTTTCTTTTTTTTTTTTTTTTTACGGTACGCGGGCCTCTCACTGTTGTGGCCTCTCCCGTTGCGGAGCGCAGGCTCCGGACGCGCAGGCTCAGCGTCCATGGCTCACGGACCCAGCCGCTCCGCGGCATGTGGGATCTTCCCAGACCGGGGCACGAACCTGTGTCCTCTGCATCGGCAGGTGGACTCTCAACCACTGCGCCACCAGGGAAGCCCTACCCGTCTCTTTTAAAGTTCCCCGTGCAGCTGGGGTAGAGAACCACTGCTTTAGAGTCTACTCTCTTAGCCAGAACTTTGTATCCTGCCCTTCACACCACAAAGATGAGGGCTTCCAACACACAAGTACCACTACAATTGCAAGGGTAATGCTGGAATCATTTTCTGTTGCCCGAGAGGCTGTATTTGAGTCATACCCTATTAGACGACAATAAATATCCTTCTCTTCGCTGCTGAGGCCTCTTCTAGAGGGGATTGCTTCTTAATAGCAATTAGATTCTGTTGTTTTCAAATCTTAATCTCCATTTGCAAACTGTAGGATCTGTGAAGCTGAGTCTCCGTATAGATTTGTGGCTGATTAGCCTCTGGACAGCCATGGAGAGTTGAGTGTCCCTTCTCAGTAGAAGAACTTGTGCTCCTGGCAATTCCTAGCCCATGTGTCTCCTAAGGCTCAGTGCACTTTTCAATCCTTGAAAAGGATTGTACACCCTGAGCCACCCAAGTCAAGGGGTTGCCTCTCAGCTGCACACCTCTAACCAGTATGATAAATAGCTCCACACCTGTCCAGTCCACACCTGGCAAACAGGTGCCTCAGTTGATCCTAAGGGGTTGGGGAAGGGCTAAATCACAGATTATATTCACTTTGCCTCTCAACAGTTATGTCCAGGGAAAATCAGAGTATAATGAACAAGAACGAGTTGAAGAGAACCAACAAAGAGAAAAATAAATTAGATAAGGATAGCCTGAGGGAAAGAGACAGAAAGGGACAGAGGTAGTCTCCATTCTACCTGTTGGTATATAATAGTGTTTTCCACTTATAGGTTACTATCACACATACCTTGCATTGTTCTCATGAAGTAGAATCTAGTGGCAAGCAGAAGAAGAGAGGGCAGGTACAGTTGTCCCTCTGTAGCCCACTGTACCTGCCCTATCTTCTGTTCTGCATCTGCAGATTCAACCAATGGCAGATTGAAAATATTTTTTTAAAAATTCCAGAAAGTTTCAAAAATCAAAACTTGAATTTGCCATGTACTGGAAACTATTTACATAACATTTACATTTTATTTACAATTATTTACATATCATTTACATTGTATTAGGTATTATAAATAATCTAGAGATGATTTAAAGCATACAGGAGGATGTGCATAAATTACATTCAAACACTACACCATTTTATATAAGAGATTTCAGCATCCTTGGATTCTGGTATCCATGGTGGGGGGGGGTCCTGGAACCAATGCCCCTTGGATACTAAGGGATGACTGTATTTTTTTTAATTGAGCTAAAAATGATTTATAATATTATATAAGTTTTATGTGTATAATGTAAACAAAAAGAACAAACAGTGTTGCTCATCACCCCAATATACAAATGTTAAGTCACAATCCATTGCAGTCACCCACTGACAGAGCACCCTAAGGAGAATTCACCTAGATAGTTAAGATACATATCTAAGGAAGAATTTCATTGACCCTAGATTTTCGCATCTTCCCATACATAGAAAAGCACTAAAATTATTAACTTGAGATTAACTGTTGTTTATGATTAGCAGTGAAGTGTTACCAATATGTATGCTTGACTATACATATTTCCCAGCCAAAAAATTCGTATATATCCTGGCTCCACCCCTACATCTTCAGGTTAAACTGAGAACCAGTTTCCCAGGTTATAGTCCTTAGTAAGTTCCCCAAATAAAACTTAATAACTTTTATGTTGTGCATTTTTCTTTAAGCTGATACCATTATATTTCTGCTTCCGTATACCCTACAATGTGCTCACCACCAAAAGTTTATTTTCCATCCATCACCATGTAGTTGATCCCCTTTATCCATTCTCTGCCCCCCTCACCCTTTCCCTTCTGGTAATCACTACTCTGTGTCTATGTGTCTGTTTTTGTTTGGTTTGGTTTGTTCATTTATTTTGTGTTTGTTTATTAGTTTTTCTGCAACCACTATTGAAAACAGTATGGAGATTCTCCAAAAATTAAGAATAGAACTACCATATGACCCACTTCTGGGTATTTATCCAAAGAATACAAAAACAGTAGTCTGAAAAGATGTATGCACCCACCATGTTCATTACATTATTTACAACAGCCAAAATATGGAAACAACCTAAGTGTCCATCAACAGATGGATAGATAAAGAAGGTGTGGTATAATACATATACAGTGGAATACTACTCAGCCATAAAAAGATGAAATCTTACCATCTGCAGTAACATGAATGGACCTTGAGGAATGACTGTATTTTAATTCCTATTTTAGAGATGAGCAAAAAAGTTCTGAGACTTTTTCACCTTTTGTTCCTTAAAGTTGTATTCTGTGTAATTTCTTTAGAGCTATCTGCCAATTCTTTTCTATTTATCTGTCTAATCTTCTATTTAATGCATTCACTGTACTTGTACTTTCAATAATTTTATTTTTCATTTCTTAAAAGTTGTATTTAATCTTTAATCCAAGTCTACCTGTTCATTTTTTTTCACAAAAACTGTTCATCTCTCTGTTTTGCATTCCATGTCAAGTCCATCAGTAAGCCTTAGTCGTGTCTATATTCAAAGCATATTGAGAGACATACTGAAATACAACAATTCAATATTGATTTTGAAATATTCAAAATGAGTTAATATGTAATCCAAAGATAGCTAAAAAGTGATATAGAATTGTTAAAACTTACTATTTATTGTAAGTCACTGGTATCCACAAAAACTTTTGATATTTTTGTGTAATAGGCATAAAATAAGAATGAAACGTAATTGACTACAGGGGAAAAAAGAGAAATATAAAAACAACTTATACAGAAACTAAATTGAATCTCCAAAGGGTGCCAAAAACCTAAGGTATATGTATCTGTACCACCTCTATCAACATTTAAAGTGGAGAAAGGGTCTATAAAACTGCATGATAAAACTCTAGGATAATATTACAGTGGCAATAATCATCAATAGTATTAAGAGCAAATTTTCTTATAAGAGCAAAACAAATTAAAAATATATGAATAGATGCACAGCGATATTATATTTTCATTTATTAGTCAGAACATCTCCCAACCCACCAGATGTCTACTACCAACACTAGACCTATTTCTTCATTTTACTACCAGGCACGTGATTGTATTATCTACTCCAACACCCTCTCCCTTAACTACAAAACTGCAAATCTATCTGTTCATTTTGATGGTCCCGTGCTGCTTGCTAACTTTCTCCTACTTTGTGTCATTTTATTTTTAGGATTTCTTTAAGTACTGTATGTGTATCTACTTTCTATTCCGAAACCGATTCTTCTAATATCTGATATCTTCGGTGTTTGGAACTGTAGCTTGTTATTTCTGTTGACTTTCATTCATGGTGGTTTGTTTCTCATTTGTCTGTGATATTGTGTTAATTTTAGTTTGTGAATAATCCTTTCAGGGTCCAGTTTAATGTGCCAATTTTTAATAAATTTCCCCCTCATTGTTGGCACAAGGCTTAGTCACCAATTTCAGTACTAATAGCCCATTGCCCTCAGGGCAACCTTGCTTTTCCCTTGTCTTTACCTGATCACTGATGGTTTTAGCTCACCTTTTTTTTTTTTTTTTCAAGTGTTTCCTTATTCACTGCAAATTCAGCAATAAAGTAAAAATTTTAATTTTATGCAGGTTCTACTTATATTGGGAAAGCCCTTCAAATTATTGAGTCCTCATGTTATGAAAGACAGACTTTTGACATAATCTTCAAAATATTTATATCATTTAATTGTAAAGTGAGAGAATATATTTTTTCAAATATTCACAGTTACAAATTCCCAGTAAAGTTCGGGTTGACTATGAAATTACTAGCGATTGAGACTAAATTTTTCCACAACTAAAGCTTCTTAAATGATGGTTTAACACAATTGTCTTAAAATGGTTGGGAAGAGATTTTTAAATTGCAATGCTCTTGTTATTGGCACTTAACATTGTAATGTTCTTTTTAGTGGCATTTAAAATTGTAATGCTCTTGTTAGTGATATTTCTTCCCTTATATCAACTTCAAGGAAGAGTTCACATATGGGTCAAGGAAACAATTAGGTTGTATGAAACTTTCTAGTAGAGAAGCAAAGGAGTATTCTACCTTACGAATACCTCAGTTTTCATTTCTTTTTTCACTCTTTTGTAATTTGTCCACTGTAGCTAGTAAAATAAGATGGGTTCAGGGACTCTTTCTACTCAGAGATAAGTAATAGGCCCCTTTAAAAATGGGAGTAGACCTTGCAGCCAATTCAACCTCCATGCTCTTTTCCCCGTGGGGGCCTGGAGTGCAATGGTTGCAAACAGCAGCCTCCTAGGTAGGGTAGTGTATGAGCCTGTTGCCTGTATGTGTTGCCCTAAGGGACCTTGGCAGCAGCCCTTTCCAGTGGACATTCATGACTGGCAATGCTGTCCCCAGTCTAGGCTCCAGATAGGTATGCACAGTGCCTTTGGAAAGCCCCAGGGCACGGTAGCCAAATCGTAATGTCCATCCGCACCAAGCTGCAGAACAAGGAGATGTGATTGAGGCCCTACCCTGGGCCAAGTTCCAGTTCTCTGGCCACCAGAAGATCCACATCTCCAAGAAGTGAGGATTTACTAAGTTTACTGCTGATGAATTTGAAAACATGGTGACAGAAAAGTGGCTCAGGCTGTGTAGTCAAATACATCCCTAATCATGGCCCTCTGGACAAATGGCGGGCCCTGTGCTCCTGACACCCATGGCACTGTCCCCTCCTTACTCACATCCATCAATAAATCCTATTTTCCTGTCAAAAAATAAAATAAAAAATTTTCAAAAATAAAAAGGGGAGTAGACCAATGTCTATTTCCAGGTTTTGATATTGCACCGTAGTTATGCAAGATGTTCCGCTGGGGGAGATTGGGTGAAGAATACACAGGACCTCTCTGTACACTATTTTGGAAATTCCTGTGAATTGATCATTATCTAAAATAAAAAGTTAAAAAAAGGGCAGAGTGGAAACTAGGGTAAGGTCTAGAGACAAGAGGGTGTGAATGAGGATGTTGCTTCTCAGCCTTAAAAGAATGGGAAAAAGGGGCTTTGTGTGACACACTCGTGGTTTATCCCAGTTCTCCAAAGGCATTGTGCAACAAAGCCCTAAGAAATGATAACAAACACTCATTTGCCTGCTGTACATTATGAAACTCCTGAGTGACCCAGCAGGGTGACAGGCAGCTGCACGAGGGCACAGAAAACTAGTCATCTTCTCCTTGGAGATGCAACTAATAGTTCCCTTTAAATGCATGGTGGGTTTTTTTTTTTTTGATAGTTATTAATGCCGGGTTTACAATATAAATACCATAAATTAGCACCACAGGAAAACTGAACTCTATGGAATCTATAATATAAACAAGAGAAAACATGACTTTTAAGGCAGATCACTTAAAATTATAAGGGGATACAGGATCTGTTTTTTAACCAGGCTAAGAACTCTAGGAACATTTGTAAACACTCCTGTTTGCTGTGCAGTATGGTTTTGATTAATTGCAGCATATGCTTGTACTATGAATAATCATTTTTGATACAGTAGTAAGACATCTGACAGAAAAATTGCAAATAAGGAGGTGTTTCTCTGTGATTCCTGAACTCTATTAATATTTTAAATCAGTTAACAGCTTAATGGATAGTGTGGGAGAAAGGAACAAACTAATTTAGCTTTAGCAAGCAACTTGAACAGTTTTCACTACTCACTGTTTTACATTTTGCAGGATTTCCATTTGTGTTAATAACTTATTACTTCTATTAAACATACATTTTCCCTTAAGCCTAATGTTTCTTCAGTGGAGACCAATTAACCAGGACAGTCTTTTCTTAGCTAGCCAATTATTTTAATTGCTAGAATTTTTAAAAATGTGCTTGCTTTGCATAGATTTGACCAGTTGAACTTGCCCCCAGAAAGCATTGACTTTGTAATACAGGAAATGGAAGACTTTTGGTGAATATGTGGATGCCAAAAAACTTGAACATTTAGGGTTCCGCAGAACTGAGCAGTAGACTAACAACCCTATGCCTTTATTCCATTGCTTTTCATCCTCGTCTTTGCCTTTAATTTGGTGACTTTCCAATCCAGCCCTATTCTGTTCATTTTTTTAAAAAATAATTTATTTATTTTATTTATTTAATTTTGGCTGTGTTAGGTCCCCGTTGCCGTGTGCGGACTTTCTCTAGTTACAGCAAGCCGCGGCCACTCTTCGCTGCAGTGCATGGGCCTCTCACTGCAGTGACATCTCTTGTTGTGGAGCATGGGCTCTAGGTATGTGAGCTTCAGTAGTTGTGGCTCACGGGCTCTAGAGCGCAGGCTCGGTAATTGGGGTGCATTGGGCTTAGTTGTTCTGCGGCATGTGGGATCCTCCTGGACCAGGGATCGAACCCATGTCCCCTGCATTGGCAGGCAGACTCCCAACCACTGCGCCACCAGGGAAGTCCCTCTGTTCATATTTTATTCAGCTTCCTTGTTGTCTATGTGAAGAACTATGGCTTGAAGGATGGGCAGGCAATTACTGTACTAAGGAGGAACTGTAACATGGTAGGTGGGGATTGACTCTAACAAAATCTGAGCTTTGCTTCCCTATTCTTTTGTGACTGCTACTGAAAAAAATTGCATGGAGCCCATATTTAAGGAGCATTGAAGAGTTAAAAGCAAAAGCAATGACAGATCATTTCATTCATTAGACTTCCAAGCAAGGGGTGAGGGATGATTAAATTGAAAGAACAAGAAGCACCATAGAGACAGAGTTTGTTTGGGGGGTTAGTACCCTCCTGGCAATGCCAGGAAACTGGTCATTTTCATGCAAATGAAAGAACTCCCTGAAGGGCATGTAAAAAGTCATTTCCAACTTGTAGAGACACTAAACACACAACTAGGGAGGAGAAAGAGTAGCAGTAATAATGAGAATGCTAAATAGGAATATACTGATAAAGTAGAAAAATTAGTAAGCAGATTGGTAGAATGAGAGAAATAACAACTAAACAGGGAGAGGAAAAAATCAACTTATAGAAATTTAGAGTGAAGGTAGCAGATCCCTAGCAGCACAGAGCCAGTTTTGCTGGTGACAGTGTTACTTACAAAGGGCATAATCAAGCATCCCACACATAAAAGAGAAACTGTGAAAGCGTGAAAACAGTGTTAAATTAATTAAACAAGGAAGCCATTAGACAGGTGTTTCTAACACCTTACCAACCTACATAAGCAACCCAAACCTAAACCTGTAAATGCCTCAAGGTTAAGAAATCAAAATCTAAGGACCACCAATCACAAACAACCAACTAGGCTTTCCCAGATAAGGCAACCACTTAAGCTAGAGCCAATCAAATAACTGCTTTGCTTTGTTTCTGTTTCTTCTCCATAAAAGTCTTGCCCCAGGTTCCTGCAGGTAGATTGCTCCTAACTACTTCCGATTTGGCACTGCCCACTTTAAATGAACTTTTGCTCAAATAAATTCTTAAATCTTTTTAAATGCCACAGTTTATCTTTTAACAAAGACAATAGGAGAGTCAAAGGGGCTGAAAGAAACAAGGCTAAAATGATCTCAGCCCAGCAGTCTACCGAATCCCTTCATTCCTTTGTTAATTCATTCTTACTCTCATTTAATTATCCAATTGCTCACTCCTTCATTCCACAAACCACCCCTTACTAAGGAGAAACTAGCAGTCAAAATTCATTTATTTACATACTGTCTATCCTAGCTTGGTCTCTCTAGCAAGCAGAGCCTGAGCAAAAACCTCATGTGCTACTATTTCTTTAGGGAAAGCAATCCCATGTAAGTGGGAATGAGGAGAGCAGGAGTGAGGCAGGGTAGGAGGGAGAGCCAATCCTACAGTGTGGTATTGAGCTGGACAGTGTTTGGAATCAAGGGCAACTGATTGTCAGTCTCACTAAACTCTTCTGAGACTCTAAGAATGACTGTGCCTTGGGACATTTGGGATGTGATGGAGAAGGGCCCTGATCCCTGAAGGGCCCTTATTCCCTGGCCCTGATCCCTATTGGTCAAAGGTTTACTCCATAGGTCCCCAAGTGTTAACTGCTAGGTTGAGCTGCAAAGGCCTCAAGAACTTGTGACATCTCTCCTCAGGGCAACAGGGGTACCCCAATGGCAGTGATCTGGGGGGTGGGGGGTACAAGGCAATAGGAACCAGGCTTGATATGAGGCAAGGTGTGGTCAAGTTGTGCCCACAGGAAGTTGGTTTGTGGTGATGGTAGATGACTCAGTGGCCAATGGCATAGGTGAGACCAAGAAGATCTGAGGTAACACAAAAGAGGAGTCTAATACATGTTCCTTGGAGACATTAGTAATTAACCATTTATATTTAACTTTACTGCACTGCAAATGTGGTTATCATTTTATTCATGTTGTGCTTTTTACATTATTCTCATATTCTTTTTGTTGTATAACCTGGATTATAGGATGCTAATATATGGTTTATTTGTTTTACAAACACTTAAATTCTTTCAAACCATAATCCTTTCATTAGCATCCAGGAAGTTAAAGATTAGCCCTTAGTGCTTGGTTGATTGCTCTCCCAGTAATGTTATATTAAGCATGGCTGATTGCTATAGAACATTTATCATGTGCCTGGCACTGTGATATGTGATTTTCATGCATTATTTTACTTAATCCTCTCTATGAGGTAAGAATCATTGTCTCCACTTTATAGATGGGGAATCCGAAGGTCAGAAAGACTGAGTAACTTGCCCATGGAAGGTCACACACAGTGAGGGCTTGAACCAGATTTTCACCCATGCTTGACTCGAAAGCTCACTACAATGCCAGTGCTTCTCAAAGTGTGGTCCCAGGACCAGCAGCATCAGGTCTCCCGGGAGCTTGTTGGAAATGCACGCTTTTGGGTCCCACTGCAAAACTTCGGATTCTAAAACCCTGGGGCGGGGTCCAGCAATCTGCATTTGAATGAACCCTCTAGTGATTCTGACATAGGCTAAAGTTTGAGAACTTCTCTGTGCTATTCTGCCTCCTACAATTTCATACCTGGTACAGGATAAACATATGTCATCCAGTGTCCCGTCCATTTTTATTCTTCTCACCTCAAACTATCCTCAATCTGGACATTAATTCTGTTCCCTCTGACTGATTTGAATTTAAGGATGGGAAAAGAAAACCTCTGAAAGAAGAACCTGACATTCTTCACTGTGGATTAATTTTTGAAGTGGTGTTAAGCAGACCATGGATTATTATGAGTAAAAACTGAAGGGCAAACCAACATTCAAATTATTTTCATTGCATTTCATGATCTTGCTGGAATCTCACCCTTTCCTGATGAGTTGAGATAAAAGAAGCGATGGAAGTTAGTGAAATTAGTGAGCTTCAAAACCTTCTTTAAAGATGGCAAAGATACCTTTTTCCTGCATATGAGTCCATTGATTAAAAGACAGATATTTGAGATACTATTCTTTTATCTCACTAATTAAACATAAAGTTAGACTGAGAGTGCTTTGGAGACCTATCCTCATCAGTGGGGCCTGGCACCTGGGGCAGTGTTTTAATTCTAGAAGCCTAATTTAATTAGTACCCTGCCGTTGGGTTGGCTGCTGTGCTGCCTTGGATCTCTGGCCTGAGGAGAAAGGTACAACCCCTGCTCTTTTTGTATCTAGTTAGCCTTCCAAAAGGTAGGATGTCCAAGGAGGGAGAGGAACTTTGCTTCTCCATCATGTTTTGCATATGGTGCTAATTGAGCTGACAGTCTTGGACCACAGTCTGTTACTGCAGCAGCTGAGCCCTCAAATGATCCCCTGTGAAGGGACTGCAATTGTCAAATGGTTCATCTTTGCCCTTGTGGCTCCTGAAATATGGAAGGAAATTGATCAGGGGGAGCTCTGCAGTCTGCATGCTTGAGTAACTACAAGCAACACAAAACTGGGAAGGAAAAAGGTATTCAAATCCTACTGGTAATGGCTACACCACCTCTCCTCACTTTCCCTAACCAGTGTGCTAATAAGGAGAGGAAAATGTGAAACTCCTTGGCTTCCCTAATTACTGTGCTTTGCCCTCATAATTGTTTTGTCCCTGCTTATCACGGTGAGAGTCTTGCTTCTGTCAATCATTTCTGGCTCTTTGTGCCTAGAAAATAATAATGTATGTTTTTTGAACCTTGAGATTGTTCTAGCCCTCTTTTTTCCATAATTAAAACAGAGGAAATGATGATGTGTTTTTTTTTTTTTTTTTTTGGTTTTACTTTGCAATCATGAGCCATAGTAATCAAGACAGGTTTGGTTGTTTTTTTTGTTTTTGTTTTTTTGGCAGTACTCGGGCCTCTCACTGTTGTGGCCTCTCCCGTTGCGGAGCACAGGCTCCGGACGCGCAGGCCCAGCGGCCATGGCTCACGGGACCAGCCGCTCCGCGGCATGTGGGATCTTCCCGGACCGGGGCACGAACCCATGTCACCTGCATCGGCAAGCGGACTCTCAACCACTGTGCCACCAGGGAAGCCCAGGTTTGGTTGTTTTTATTTTTGTCCCTGCAACTTCTCCTGGGTAATTCCCAAAATTTTCCTCAGGACTGCAGAACTGCAGATTTGTTTGCTTTTACCACAATTCTGGATTGTGAACGTTTCCTATTTTTATTCCTTTTTCTCCATCACAGTGGAGGCAGTACTGTGTAGTGAAAAACTCATGGATGCTAGTGCAAGATAAGCCGAGTTTTGAAACCTGATTCCATTCTATGCTAGCTTGGATTTGTTACTTGAAAAATCAGGAAAATCCCTTTCCAGAGCAATTTTGAGAACTAATTGAAAAAATACACCTAAAATCATCTAAAACACTTCCTGCCATATAGCAGATACTCAGTAAATGTGTTGTCTTTCTATTTTTAATTATCATCCCCCTTGTTTGAGAAATTCTTTCTGATTTTTGTATTTGATTTAAAGGATTTCATTTCTCTTCAGATTTTATTTCAGGTGTAAATAAGAGGTCACTGTCTAAGGCTGATGCATCTTGGCTCCAACTGCCTCAAAAGCGTAAGCTTGGCAGTTTGCTTTTGCAAAGGTGGGGTTTTTAGGGATGTTGATGGTTATTTCCACAAGAGAGAAAAATCTCTACCCTTCTCATGCTCGACTTCTGTAGAATAGCTCTTTGGCTGCATGGTGACATAATATAAAAATAAACAACAACAACATTTACAATATTGACTATGGTGTGCCAGGAACTATTCAATGCACTTTATATTATTTGCAATCCTTACAGCAACTTTACAACATAATTTTTATTATCACCATCCTACAAACAAGCTCAGATAGGTAAAGTGACTTGCCCAAGGTCACAAAACTACTGTAGAAGGTCCACGTGACTCCAAAGCTAATGATTATTGTTGGAGGGAGAAAAGGAGGAAGGAAGGTAAGAAGAAACTAAGGAAAGGCAGAGAGCATGAGAGAGAAAGAAATCAGGTCCTTCATTTCAGATGGATTGTCTAGTGCTAGCCCTTTTTCCTACTATTGGCACCCATTTTTTCCTCTTTCCCAGGGAAATGTTAGCTTTGGAAATAATTTAACCCAAATAATCACTGTGTTGGAATAACTCTCTCCTGGTGCTGCTGTAATTTGGCTTACAATTATAGCTAATTGAACATCTTCTAAGTGAGCTCAGTGCTGCATGCACATGGAAAAAAAAATTTAATGTGCTAAGCATGCAAAAACACGATCATAGAAGTTCATTTTTACCAGCACAAAAAGAAAGCAATTAGTGAGACATTTTTTTCAGCAAGGAGAAAAAAAAAAAGCACAAAAATCCCCATGGTCTCGAGACAAGCTCTCAGATGATCCCTGGGCCCCATTAAAAGTGCAGTAATGAAAAGGGTTTGTGAGCTATAGGTTGGCATCTGTGAAAAGGTTACCCTTCTCAGGAATCAAGACACAGATACTTAACAAGAGCCAGAGGGAAGCAGCAACATGAGGAGATATAGTGTGGAGAGAGGAGGTGATTAATTAAAGGAAACAAAGAAAGGGAACCTGACAAATTTGTTCTAGAAAATCCTCCTCTAAAAGAGGGGTATTTCAGAAGCAGTCATTCCTCTGGATCTGACCTCCATTCAGTGGAAACCTGGGAGGATTCCTGCTTTAATCCTGATTAGACACACATTCAGCATTACATCTACTGTGAATCTTTTAGTTAAAATTGGTATGTATGTGTATATTTAAAAATTTTTAACTTTCAAAGTTATTCCTTTCAACTCAACTCAAAAGGATTAAGCCCCAAAGTTTCCCAGGCTGGTGCCAGCTGGTTTCCTAAAGTACCTAGAGCAGAGGAGGAGAGGGAGATCTGTGGAGACTGGTGTTCTTTAACCAGCCCCCTTTTTCTCTTTTTCTGTCTTTGCCAGAAGGCGTTTTGCCAATATGGTCACTTCAAGCTCCTTGGTCCTGCTTATGGTAAAGCCCCTTGGCAACTTGCTTGGTGGGATAGAGTACCTGTGACTCCAGAAAAATTGGGTGGGAAAGTGAAAAGGCTGGGCGCTGAAAAAGGATATATATTTTTTTAACATCTTTATTGGAGTATAATTGCTTTGCCATGGTGTGTTAGTTTCTGCTTTATAACAAAGTGAATCAGTTATACATATGTGCCCATATCTCCTCCCTCTTGCATCTCCCTCCCTCCCACCCTCCCTATCCCACCCCTCTAGGCGGTCACAAAGCACCGAGCTGATCTCCCTGTGCTATGCGGCTGCTTCCCACAAGCTATCTATTTTACGTTTGGTAGTGTATATATGTCCATGCCACTCTCTCACTTTGTCACAGCTCACGCTTCCCCCTCCCCATATCCTCAAGTCCATTCTCTAGTAGGTCTGTGTCTTTATTCCCGTCTTAGCCCTAGGTTCTTCATGACCTTTTTTTTTTGAAAAAGGATAAATTTAATTGGAAGTACCATGGTTTTCACTGCTACCTCTGGATTCGCATTGGGCTGTCGCCAAGCTCTTCAGAACATGTGGGGACTTTCAACTTCGCGACCACAGGTCATAAGGAAAAGCTCTGAAGGAATACAGGGGATGTTGCTGTTCTGATAGAAATTGCCCGCAAGCAACATAATTTCTAATTGGTAGGGGAGAGGGGAGAACGGAGCAGCTTGCCACAGACATAGAAGGAGCAATCAGCACTCATTGAGCTCCATTTGTCTACGGATCCACACTACTAAGGAGGAGGAGAGAGCAGTTTTGCCTAAACGCAGCCAGTCAGAGTCAGGCTCTATCTTTCTTTCATTCCTCTTCAGCCCCCTAATCTCAGGATTTAGGGCAGTGGTCCTCAACCTGGGGAGATTTTTGTCCCCCAGAGCACATTCAGAAAAGTCTGGAGACACTTTTGATTGCTGTGACTTAGGGAGCTGTTACTGGCATCTGGAGGTAGAAGCCAGGAAGCTATTAAAAATCCCACAGTGCGTAGGACAACTCCCACAAAGAATTACTCCCTCCAATAGTTCTGAGATCCAGAAACCTTGATTTAGAGGATGCCCGATCTTCCTTTACTAATGTTATTTCCCTTACCAAGGTGAATAGCAGTAATTATAACACTGAATTTTCATGGTTTCCTGTCTGTCTTTTTCCAGGTCTGTCTTTCAATGGCAAAACTATTTTGTTGGTGGAAGCATTCCTGCCTTCCTTGTTGGGAGTGTGGAGGGAAGACTTCTCTTTTTCTGAAGGTAGCAGGTACCTCAACCATCCTCCCAGGTCACTGTGCCAGACCCTGGTATGAATGGCAGCTTTGCATGCATGGGTCGGTTTCATGATGGTACCAATGGCATTTGTGACACCTCGGTGCTGACAGCAACAGGTCACCCAAGCAGAGCACAGAGGTACCATGCAGAGAGGAGGCCAAATAATAAGTGTTGTATTTCTGCAAGCTTCTTGATCTGAAGATCAATACGTATTTTTACCAATATATCTGAAAGAAAGGTGTACTCAGTAGAAGTCTTGTTGGAATGAAATACACTTCTGAGTCGATTTTGTATGTCACCAAAGAACCTTTAATCACAGGGCTGGACACTTTAAGTAACATAATGAGATAAGAAAATGAACAATATTCTAAGAAATCAAACACATGACTCTCAAACACGTCTACTTAATTCAGTCTATGAAAACATAACAATTGTTAAGTCCCCACCAACGACTAAGGCCCCATCTCCAACCAACAACATAAAATTATTTTTTCCTTTACAAAATTAAAAACAATTCTTCAAATAAATTTTGTTTTGGCTCTTTTGCATTTCATTCCTCAGCCACAAATCCAGAGCCCAACCTGTGGTGGGGAATTAAATAGGACCAGTATGAATAAGCCAATTTAAGGAGACCTTAGAGGGTAAAATATAAATGGAAGCAAGGCTGCCATGGTTAGAATTGTTGCTGTCAGTCTGGGGGAAGACTCTCCTTAGGTAAATGCGGAATGCTCTCAGCTGCTATCCTCAAAGCTGCCACAATTCCGGCAAGAGTGAAAATGCATCGGGCTCATGGGATCAGACACATAGCCTGCATCAGGAAAGAAGTTCAGCTGTTACTCATCGGCCTTTCAGCCCATCTCCCCATTTCTCTTAACCAGCCTCAGCCAGTGCAACGCTGCCCAGCAGCCTCTCCTGGCTCATGTGAACAGAGAGTTTGGACACGAGTTGCTGACAAGCAATTGTAAAACAAAAGCAGAATTTACAATGAAAACAGAGAGCTGAGACCAGAGGAACATCAGCGATGGGTGTTTGGCCAGGTGACATTTTGAATTCGGAGTAAAGAAGGGTACAGTTCAGGAAGGTGGTTTATCATGATGGCTAAAAGTACGGGCTTCAGGTCAGGCGAATCTGGGTTTAAGCCCTGCCTCCACTACTTACCAGTTCTGTGACTTTTGTTAACCTTTCTGAGCCTGTGTCTTCATTTGTAGAGGGGAGAGGTCATAAGGCTGGTAATGCACAGACAAGTGGCACAGTGTCTGACACACAGTGAGTGCAAAGCCGTTGATGGCTGAAAAGGGAGGTGGAGATGGCAGTAGAGAAAAGGAAAGAGTATTCTCTATAACAGGTTGGCTCTGGTTGTTTTCTTTTTTTTCTATCTGAAAGTCCAATTTTTAGTGCTTAGGTCTGAATACTAGTGGCATTTGATGCTCATTGAAACAATAGCCCTGGGTGTGTCCAGAGAATTGAGCTAGTGCCTCAGAATCTGGCCACAGTCCTAGAGAACGCAGGATATGAGCAGGGAAGCAGTTACCTTTCCATTCCAAGTAGGGAAACCATTCATTGTTTCTGTGAAAATGGGCACATTTGTCAATAGCTAATGTTGCTTTTGCTTCCCTTTGATAGCCGAGTTTTCAGAACCAACTCAGCTATCCACATTTTCATTAAGACTTCTGGCAATATGCAGTTCGATGGGCATATTTATTTTCATAAGAAAGGTCTCTGTCAAAATCTCTTAGGCAGCACATATACTCTCCCGAGAGGCAGCACCACTGCTGCCAGTGCTGCTGTGACCAGTCCTCTCCTGCTAGTGGGGCTGGCCCTGGCCAGCTGAGATTAGGTTAGGGGAAGCAGGATACACATTATTGAATCCTAATTCTGGGCGGACTAAATATCTACACCTTAGAGCAAAGATATTTCCTCTTGTCCAGACTGAAACTGCAACTTCATCCCAGGCATAGACAGATGCTTTAATAAGCACGTAATCCTTTCATTACTATAATCAACCTTTTAATGTACCACATGTGCTTTTTCTGGCCTATGATGCTGCATGCCTCTCTCTCCATAGGACTCCAGCGGAAATCTGATTGGGAGCATCCATCCTTCCAGTGTGGGAGGGTTCACCTTCGGAGACGGGTAGCAAAATCAGCAGGGCATGGATGCTGACATTTATTATTGATACCATCATCACCAGAGTTGAAGGACAGACTCTGTGCAGTCACTCAGCTTAAGAGGGACCAAATGAAATTTGAACACAGGCTTTAAGGAAAGACTGAACCATGTCGACATGTTTTGTTACTTCAGGGTGAAAGGTCTCAAGTACAGCTAGGTACTTAATTTTATCCTCATTCTCTAGCCCTGTTCTGTGGGTGGGGAAGAAACAGTTCATAAAGTTGCTGTTATACCACAACTAGTTTATGAAGTAGAAATGGAGGGCAATTAAAGAGTTCTTTCTTATACGATGTGATGTTCCTAGTGGGAGATATTGAATATATCTTTTTTGTCTATTGGGACTGTCACTCCATTCAAACATGCTAATGTCTTCTTCTACCCCGGGTACAATATATGCATAGGAAAACCCTACTTTTTAAAATCATTGCATCACTTTTGTCTAACTTCATTTTGAGGAATTCTGCTCAACGTCTTATCCCTTTAAGAAACAGATTGTTAAGAAACGCTTCATCTTGAAACTCCACCATGAAAGAAAAGACTTTTGGTCAAAGCACACATTTCAAAGGGTGCCCTCTATTTTGTGGTTGTGCAGTCACATCTGTAAAGGTTTGAAAAAACGATATTATATCTATAAAAAATGTGATGATGTGACACTTAGAGCACATTTTCCCCCGTTACTGGATTGGCCAATTATGTTGTAAAGCTGATGATAAAAAGCACTCGACTGCATTCTAGACACGTACTGGGAGTCGGAAGCACAAAGTTTCCTTTCTTTAGTGTTCCCAAGTAGTTTGTCGAATCTATCCGGAACAATTTTCTTCTTCGTTTCTTAGAGGCTTCCTATTGCCTTAGGTATGATACTCTGCAGCCGAGGTGCATTGGTGAGGATTCTAAAGCTGCAGGGTCTATTGCCATCTATATCACAGAACCAGGCACACACCACCGAATTTATTCTCCCACAGACCCAGTCCTTGGAATAAATCTGTTCTCTTTAACTGACATACATTTTTTCAGTCCTCCATATTGTCAAAGGAAGTTCCCATGAATAAATGAGCCCATTGTACTAAAATTCCAATTAAATATAGAGCTTCTCAGGCTTAGAGGTGGGAGAAAGGACATCACAGGCCTGGCACATTTATATGGCAGCTGATAAGGGGTGCTGCCTATCCTCTGGCTTCCAGGGGCGAGCACAGAGCTATGTTAACTATTTCAAAGAGCTTTATTAATTCTTTCTAAAATAGTCCTGTGCAAAACAGATCCCATCAGTGATACCCTCACCTCCTCTCCAGCTTTTTGAGCGAATAGCTGGGTTCACATTTTACCCTCCGGCACTTGCTAAAGAGAAAACACTCCTTTTTAGCAAAGATATGATGTAATTGTGGAAATTCATCTCCTCCTGTAGGGAGGAGTTTTCTCCTCCTCCCTATACCTGCACAATATGGGACTTCAAGGTAGTAGACTCAATAAGGTGGAAACAAGGTGTTTGGAATGTCACGAGATGCAGGAGATTATTTTCAAAAAAGAGCTGTACTTTTTCCCACGGGCACACACACTCCCATATACTTCCACATACACTTACACACTTATGCACACATTATTAAATGCAAAGGTAACTGTAGACTTATACAAGACTTACAAGAGCAAAGTTTGCACTTTTATGATATAATATTTTTAAAGTACCCTTCATCTCTACTTATTACAAAATAGAATACTTTCTCCCTCATTATCAAACAGACATCGCCTTCCTAGGGGTAGTTTCCTTAGTCAATCTGACGAATCTGTATACTTACCATATTTGTCAATGGGTGAGAACTGAAGACTTTTCTTCATGTCCTCCAAAGACAGGCCTTGAGAGGCACATTGTCCAGCACTGGAAAATTCCATGAGACACTGTGAAAACCACGGTGGTGATTTGCTAATAACATTTTTATAAAACAGAATTTATTCACTCAGCATAGATCCCAGAGAACTGGCAAAGTGGTACAATGGTATTTTTATCGTACTGGTGATTTGTTGGGAAAGAGTTCAGGATTATTTGGAGCATGTCAGATCTAGGCGTGAGTCCTGGCTCTTCCAGGTAGGCTCCAATTCCTTGCTGTGTAATCTTACACATGGTACCCTTTCTGAGCCTTAGTGCATTGATCTGTAAATTGGGAAAAGTACATAAATAATATGTAATTTGGTTTTGTTTGTTTTTAAGATGTTGGGGGTAGGAGTTTATTAATTAATTTATTTATTTTTGCTGTGTTGGGTCTTCGTTTCTGTGCGAGGGCTTTCTCCAGTTGTGGCAAGCAGGGGCCACTCTTCATCGCGGTGCGAGGGCCTCTCACTATCACGGCCTCTCTTGTTGCAGAGCACGGGCTCCAGTCGCGCAGGCTCAGTAGCCGTGGCTCACGGGCCCAGTTGGTCCGCGGCATGTGGGATCCTCCCAGACCAGGGCTCGAACCCGTGTCCCCTGCATTAGCAGGCAGATTCTCAACCACTGTGCCACTAGGGAAGCCCCTGTAATTTGTTTTGATGATTAAATATAGCAAAAAAAAAGAGTTGAATATCAAATCTGGATTAATATTCTTACAAGCCTTGCTTAAAAGGAACTAATAGTCAGAACATTATTATCTTAGTAATAATCAACAGAAATAAAACACATCCCAACAGTTATTGCTATTTTTATATTGTTATTATAATAGTAATTATAAGAGACAGTGATAATAGTATTTATTGCATGATTCCTATGTATTAAGCATTTACATATATAATTTCATTTACTCTTTTTTTTTTGGCGGTACGCGGGCCTCTCTCTGCTGTGGCCTCTCCTGTTGCGGAGCACAGGCTCCGGACGCACAGCCTCAGTGTCCATGGCTCACGGGCCCAGCTGCTCCACGGCATGTGGGATCTTCCCGGACTGGGGCACGAACCCATGTCCCCTGCATCGGCAGGCGGACTCTCAACCACTGCGCCACCAGGGAAGCCCGTCATTTACTCTTTATCACTATCTTATCATTACCAAATCATTTCTCTCATTTTCTAGATTAGAAACGGAGGCTGAGGCAACCAGGTAACTTGTTACACGGTTTTGGTAAACGGCTCACCTAGGATGCAAACCCAAGTCTTTCAGATTCTAAAGTCTGTACCTTTGTCCACTATTCAAATGGGAATTTCCTCATGGTTCCTGGCTTTCATTAAGCCTTCTCTTTGCCAAACCTCTCCTACTCTATCATGTTGGTTAATGGGATCTCTTCCTTTCTACCTTTTCAGACTCAAACCTGAAGTTATCAAAGCCCTCGCCCTGACATCTAGTCACATTTGTCAGTTAATGGTATAACTGTAATTCCTGTGGTATCCACCTCTCTCATCCATATTTTAGCATCCTCAAAGAGGCGACCTAGTTACGCCCCGAACAGCCCCACATGTCCATAGCAGAACTCGTAACTCCCCCTGTTCTCTAGAGAACTCTCTAGAGTTCTCTCTAGCTCATTACAGGCACCACACCATTCAGTGGGTTCAAAATTCTTGGAGTCATCATCGGTACCTTTCTTTTTCCCATATCTTGCACCTAATCCAAATCTTTTTAACTTTGCCTCCAAAATGTAACCCTAATCCATCCACCTCTCCTCCTTCAAGGTCTAGGCCATATAATCTCTTTCTTTTCTGGACCTCTGCAATTTGCCTCCTAATTGATTTTCCTGCTTTCACTTCTGTCCCCTTATAATCCATTCTCCATATATAACCCAGAGTAATCTTTTCAAAATATAAAACAGAGTAAGCCATTCACCTACTTAAAACATACTTAAAACCTTCCAATTGCTTCCCAGTTCATTTAAAATAAAACACAAATACTTTACCCTAACCTACAAGGCGCTGGCCCAGCTTAACTCTCCAACCTCGCCTTGTATCCCTCCCCATCTCTGCTAAGCACTTCTTTTGGCATTCTTTCTGTCCTTTGAACCTTCCAATCTCTTTCCCAATCCAGAGCTTTTGCATTTGTTAATTCTGCTTTTCTTCATAAACCCAAATCCTGTTTTGCTGAACCCTTCCCCTTCCTTCCCCATGACTGGCTCCTCTGTCATTCAGGCCTCAGTTGGAATGTCACCTGCTCAGAGAGGCCTTTCCTGACCACCATTCCAAAGTGGCCATTCCCCTGTCAATGGTCGCTTTCTGTTATATCACATTGACTTATTTCTTTCTTTCAGGACTATATAAAATTATCTTGCTTATTCATCCATTTATTTCCATATTCTTTCAAACAATGAAATTGGAAGCCTTGTGTATCTTATCTCCCTTATTCCTTGCTATATGCTCAGCACTCAGAACAGTGCTTGGCACATAGGAGAAGCTCAAAAATTGTTTTTTTAATGATTTAATTAATAGATCCCTAAAGGATGTCCTTCTCTTCAGTCACTCAATCCTCCTCTCCACAAGGTCTTCCTCTGACAAAAATCTGACCAGGCACTTCCCTGCTCCCCACTGCTGTTCCTCAGGCCAGACCTGCAAATCCAACCTGCTGCAATCCAAACCTCCTTGCATTCTGTGTATATCTTATAGTCTACAATTCCTAAATCCATCTTTTGTTTCTCCACATTCAAGCCACACTAATAAACTTTGGCCTTTCCAAACATTCCTGAATTTTCCCTTCTCCATGGTTGTGGCTGAGCTGCTGCTGTGAATCTGCTTGGTGACATCTTATTTTTCCCTGACAGGAAGGAGTATGGTGTTATGGTTAAGAATGACAGTAAGCATTCGGGTGCAAGACTCCTTGAATTTGAAACTTCACTCCATCACTTACTAGCTCTATGACCTTTGGCAAATTATTTAACTGTTCTGTGCCTCAGTTTGTACAACTGTAAAATGGGAATTATAACAGACTTAGCTTATAATGTTAATCAAGAGAATTAAAGGAATTAATACGTTTAAAGTACTTTGAACGGTGCTGACATTTAGGAAGCACTCAATAAATGTTACCTACTTTTGTTATTTGTCAAGTTCCAACTCAAAGACAGCATTTCCTCAAAGTCCTCTTGGATACTCCCAGTCAGAATTCCATATCCTTCTAGTACTTTGTACTCCTAGCACAGTGCTTATCAGAGTCTGCCTTGGTGTAGAATGATCTGTATTTGTATACTAATACCCTACTAAACAGAATGCTCCTGCAGGTCAGAGACCCTAACACCTTTGGGTCTCCAATAGGACTTAGCTGGTACTTTGTAAATAGTTAAAATAATAAAATTGTGTTAAATAAAGTTAAGTTATCACAAAATGTTCATTTTGAGTAGTTAGATTTTTCTGAACACTTACATGAATTCACATTGATTAATTCATTTAGCGGCCTTAAAAGTGACTACGTTTGGTCACTTTCTTAAGCTATAAAGTGAAGATGTTGTTTCTTAGAGGAAAACAATGATTAAAAAGAAGAAGTATTGACTTAAAGTGGGACATGGTGTGATCTCAATCAACATTAAATGACAAATCACACTCAGTTCTGGGCAATATAGTATCATTCAAGATATTCTTGAAAATAAAAATTACCCTACTAATTCCTATAACCTCTTTATCACTCTAGCTCCTCTTAAGAAATGGGCCATAAGCAGTAGTCCTGGCAACAAGAGGATAATAGGGAATAAATATTTTATCATCAAAAAGGCTATCTGGTTTCCTATGAATAAAAGCCCATCTCCAAGGTATCTTATTTATTTAGTTGCTGAATGCAATTCATGCCAGGGGACTTAAACTTCCTGCCCAAGAGATAACACACAGGCTGTCTCTGGCTGCTATTCTAGGATGACAGACAGATGGAAGCTAAGCACACCCAAGTCAAACAAAGCAGAAGAAACCAGACCCTGATCAGTGGAACTAGTTTACCTCAACCCACGGGTATCCAGACTTCACCAGGAGTTTCACAGAAGCCCAGAGTTTAAGAGACACACCGGGACCTCCGTTTGCTGAAGTTGTGGTCAGTGAAAATAGGCATTTCCAGGATGCAGCTGCCCCATGAATTCAGTGAAAGTAAATGTGAACTAATGGCAGGTAAGGAAAACACTCAATTTTTCAGTGTTTCATACTCCTGGTCACCTAGGTAGCTTTCTTTATGCTAAAAGGATAATATATATCATATATAGGCATATATATGAATGATATATAATATTATAATGTAATTTTATGTATACCTTTTATGGGAATGGAATGAAACTTTCTCTTTTAAAGAGAACAAGATAGTCTTTAGGTTAGTTTTTGCATACTACAACATTATATTAATATATCTGATTTTAGTGTTAAAAATGTTTCAGTTATTTTAGGCTAAATAGTTCATATTAGCTCTGTGATGTATCTGTAAAGGTAAGCATAATCATCAGCTATTTTCTCTTATAAAGGTACACTAGGGAATGAATAATTTATCCAGCATGAAGAGCAGAACCAAAATTCAGAAATTATTTTTTGCTTCTCAATCAATGCTTTATGGGTATAGACTACCTAGTAGATTGGCTGCTAATGAGGCCAGTTCAAAACCAAATCCAAAACGTGCAATTTGTATTTTTGTGTCTGTACACCATTCTGACTATGGCTTGTCAGCACAAAATAGCCTGTTTGCAGTCACTCATGTACCCTGAGCAGAGACAACAAGGACATTCAAAACTAAAATATGAGGCTATGTTGGCTGAAATGAATGCAGAGATAGTGACACTCACGACAAGCACGTTGAGCAAAAATATTATCCAATGAGAAGTAAATCAATATATACGTAAGATACAGAGGAACTGTGAAGAATGGGAAAAGTACTAGCAGATAGAATATACCCAAATATAGCTTCAATTCTTCAAGGCAGGAGTTAGTTTACAAGCTAAACTGGTGGGTTAATGCACATATGGGCAAAACTCCCAAAAGGAATATTAAAACAGAGTTTTTCTGTACATTTTAAAAAAGTTCTGATTACTAGAAGCTAGCATGGCTTTAGTAAGAAAAAAATCATGCTAGATTTGCTTTATTTCTTTTTGGTAAGGATAAATTTAAAGGGGAAATCCATAGGTTAGAACATAGAGCTAGATTCAGATAATGGGCAGAGTTTCTCCTGATTGCTTTGTAAGTAACAAGGGGAGATCTGTGCCAGATGACAAGTGGGTAGATGGGATTGCCACTGGTTGAATATTCAGAACCAATACAGACCTCAGGTGACATTCCCCACAGGTTAAGTAGAGCCTTAGACATTGGGAATAGTTAAAACAAAATACCACATTTCCTAAAATTAGAATTGTCCAAACATAGATTGAGATGTTCTAGAAGGAGGTACCATCCCATCCCTGGACGTATTCAAGCTATGTCTGGAGCATCTGGTAGCGCAGGGTGCTACAGAGGAATCCAAGTATCCACCTGGAGGTCACATGACCTCTATTTCTTACATTCTATGATGCTTTAGAAGGATTTTGGGAACCACGTAGACTTTGTGAAACTAGTTCCGATGTGTTGGAAAGACAGAGTGAGATTACACAGTTCCCACTTAGGCAGAAGATTTTTATCTGCCTTATCTGCACTGTCTGACGTTTGGCCAGGGCTGAATGCCTGAGTCCCACACACATGCCACAGCATACCTGGCTACACATTACTGCTGCTACTCAGGCTGGTGTTTGTAGCTTTTTTTTTTTTTTGCAGAGCACAGGCTCCGAACGCGCAGGCTCAGCGGCCATGGCTCACGGGCCCAGCCGCTCTGCGGCATGTGGGATCTTCCCAGACCCGGGGCACAAGCCCGTGTCCCCTGCATCGGCAGGCGGACTCTCAACCACTGCACCACCAGGGAAGCCCTGTAGCTTTTTGTCTATAGACGTTTCATTTGATATAGTAACTGAACCATGCTAGTTGCCTGAAGGAACCATCTCCCTTAGTGATTTTTTCAAAGGAAGAACCACACTGCCATCTAAGATGAAGCAAAGGCAAGTGTGGAGAAATCACTTTCACATAAACCCATCCTTAAGGATTTGAATGACAGGTTGTTTAAGGCTGGTACTGGAAAATTCAGCGCTGATTCACAAAGTTTTTATATAAGATAAATTTGTAGAATACTCATGTTGAATGCCTGAGGGGTGGAGAAAAACCCTAAAACACTATGTCATCTCTTAATCCAGAAAGGTATATTGTTAAGGAAGGTCCACGAGGAAGGAAAGGTACATTGTTAAGGAAGGTCCACGAGGAAGGAAGAAAAATACTGTTTGAAGAGACTCCGGGGAATTTGAGTGCCATCTCTCCTGAGTGGTGGGAGCAGGCCGTGCCACAGTGAGTGCACGTGGCCCCATTTAGAGCCTCAGAAGCAGCCAGTGTTGTGGCTTCCAAATGCTTTTGGTACTGAAGCAGTGAATCATGGTTTGGGCTGTGGAATTTCATGAATTCTCAGAATATTTACTAGTGCCATAATTTCTTCTGACTGAATTACATTCCAAAGAAGACTTCAGATGGGCATACAGTCCAAACGAAACTGTTTTTATCATGTTCTTCCAAGTGTGGCTTTTACAGAGCTGGGGATTTTGATTTGGTGAATTACAGCAAATGCATGTAGTCTACACGCAAGGGTGAACTTAAAACAACCAAATAAAAATAAAATGACCTAGAGCATTATCCTATCATAGTGATATAAAAATAATTTCTTGTATTTGCAGAGGGCTTTATAGCTTGCATATACTTTTCTATTGACTAGCTTAAAGAATTTTTCCAAAACCTCCATGAGGCGTCTGAGAAAGTATTCATTCCATGCAGGTGGAAAGTCAGGCTCAAGAAGTTTGAATAACCTGTATAAACTTACAGAGCTAGCAAGAGGCAGAACCAGAACTTGATCAAAAGGTCTTCAGGCTTCCAGTCCACGCTTTTTCTTCTAAAATACACTTCAGTTAACAGCAGCACATGTCAAACTGTTGGTGTGTTACCATGTGGAGAGCTCACTGAAGTAGTCATGAGTTACAAAGTTTTGGATCCTTTGCATATAAAGATGATCAATAAATTCCTCATGGAGAAATATTCCTCATCATCATAGAGAAACCAGAATCAGCTTTCTTGTGTCTTACTTTGTTAGACCTTTTAAAAAATTATACTTTCCCCTATGTAACTATGGCTTTCCTGTCCCTGAGCAGTGATGTCAAAACATGAGACACACACACCAAACTTTCTAAATGAGATTTTTATGATTCTCCCGAACTCTCTGAGCTTGTGTAAGGTTTCCTAAGCTGCATGCACAGATTCATTTTCCTAAAACTGCCCTAAGTTGAACAGAAAACGATTAGGTTACCAGCGTGGTTAAAGACTTCAGGCAAAATGTTCTTCCATTCAAGTTGTTCCAATTAGTTTTTATGCAGCTAAAAATGCTCTCGGGCTACCTGTAACCTGGAAGATTTAGCCATTTGGACTTTGCATAAAACAACACCATCCAAGGCCTCACAGCTTTGCAAATATGCTTTGTGGTTTATTGGCTCTTTCTGCTGTCTGTCCGAATGATGTTACCTGTGTAAGAATATTAGCGTAAGGATCAGTGCCATATGCACCCTTATCCCCTTCCTCAAGAGGAATATATCCAAGTTAGGAGTCATTTCTTTCACTCAAAAGGAAACACAGACAGGTAATACTTAACCAGAATTTCAGTGCTTTGACACTACTCTAAAGGACTCATACAAAGAAAAGGTGGAGAAACAGCCTGCTGAGATCCCTAATGAAGGTATTTACACAAAGAAAATAAATGCCCTGCTGTAGAAAAGGCTACGAGACTCATCGGGCTGTTTTTGGCATTTAGCTGAAAACAGATCTATTTAAAACAGATCTGTCAGAAGGGATAAATGCCTTTCTACACTTTGCAATGTCTTTCTATGATGCACACATTTCCTCTGGCCTAAAGAGAAAGACGACATTTCTATTAGAAATGGAATCACCTTTGGCCTAACTTTGAAATAGTCTAGTCAGACTCTTATGAATAAACCTTTGTTAATTTATCAGCTAAATTCAACATATTTATTTATTCATGATTTCATCCTGGCTCTTTTCAAAACATTGTTTTGTCTTTGTCAATATTCCCTACGGGATAATGTCCTAAATTAAAACAAATTTATTGCACCCATTACAGTGAATGGGCAATGACCAAAGTATCTAATGGGGACAGAGGTCAGTGCAAAGTATCTCTTTCAGGAAAATCAAACCCATCAGCTTTCTTTCAATGGCAAATGTCCCCAGGCTATAAAAGGACTGAAAGACTTGGCAATGGGTCATGGCTCTGTTTGAGCCATTAGGCAAATATCCAAGGTCTCAGCTCCCTTATTTTTAAAGGAAAAAGCAATTAGGCAAAGAATTATGAATAAGGAAAAATGCAGTGTGAACTGAAAGTGTGTGTTAATTCCTTGATGGCTCATAAATTATTAATGTGCTCAACAGTAACCTAACAACGCTACCACCTCTCAATTTACCTCTGCTTTAAACAGGTATAAACGAGTCAATTGTACAGTCCAGCAGGCGGACTTCGCCTGCTAAGCTTAAACTGAGGAACATCCTTTAAATATAGCAGAATCTTTCTTATCCTTCATTGTCTGTACTCACTATTACCCAGAAGGAAAATCTTGTTAAATTTTAGAACTATGAGATCTTGGTAGCATGACAGTCATTAAGCCCACTCCTCTTCCCTCCATTTTTCCACCTTCCATTTTACTGAGAAGCAAATTGAAGCCTTGTAAAGTGAAATAACGTATCCAAGTTCATATACTAAGTTTATAGTAAAGTCAGGCATATAAGCTGGAGTTCTAAACTTCTAGTCTTCTTTGATGGTTTTTATTCTTATTTTTAAGTGAAAAGGGAAACTAAAATTTGTTGCATACCTGCTAAGCACCAGGAACTCAACTAGATGACTTACAAACCTTATTACCTTTGCTTCACCTAACAACCCATTTTACACACGAGGAAACCAAGGCTCAGGGAGTCTAAGTCTTGTCTAGGGTCACCCAGCTATATAATTCAGACCTAGGCTAGGCAGTATCCAAATCTCCTCCTTTCCCCACTTAACCTTGTTGGCTCTAGAAGCGTTTCCCAAATTTACACCTATAATCTTGTCTCTCTCCCTCTCCACATGGTTGTTCATCAAGCACAACGCCAGGTGCTGTGCTAAGTACTAGGGATACAGATATGAGTGTGATGGGCATGGACTCTACGCTTTGGGGTAAATAGAACTGTAGACATAGACAGGTAAACGTTAATGCCAGGGAACATGGTACATGTTCTAAAGGGTACCCTCGCTACACAGAGGAAATGACATGACGGACAAGCAAGGGTTCCCAAGGGGGAAATTCTGGGGAAAGGGCTGGGGTAGGGGCATGTGCAAAGACCGAGGAAATTAAGTGGCCAAAGCGAATATTTATTTTTTTAAGTTTTCATTTTGAAGCAATCTCAAAAAAAGTTGCAACTATGGTATGTTTTTTCACCTGAACCATTGGAGAGTAAATTGCCAATCTGATGCTATAATCTCCCCAATACATTAGTGGATTCCTAAAATAAAGACATTCTCCTACATAAGCACAATATAGCCATTTCATTCCACTGTCAACTCTCAGACTCCATTCAAGTTTGTCAGTTATCTCAATAATGTTCTTTATAGCAAAAAGATCCAATTCAGAAAAACACAGTTATATTTCTTTAAGCTCCTTCAATCTGGAACAGTTCTCCATTTCTACTTGAATCTCACGACATTTTTGAAGATGACAAGCCAGTTATTTTGCAGAATGTCCTTCATTTTGGCTTTATCTGAGGTTTACTAATAATTAAATTAAAATTATGCATCTTTGGTGAGAAGTACCACAGAAGTGATGCTGTATTCTTTTCATTGTATCTCATACATTTGATTTATCCCATTATTGTGCTGTTAATTTTGATTACTCGATCAAGGTGGTGTCTGACAGGACTCTCCACTACAAAATTGCTCTTTTTCTCTTTGTAATTAATAAGTATTTTGTGGGGAGAGATCCTATATCTCAACCAACTTTCATTATCTTCATTTATTTATATCTGTATGGATTTAAAGTTGCTATTTCATTCAATGGATAATAATGTTATGGTCGTTATTTATTTTAATGCTCACATTATCTCATAGTTGACATGCAGGAGCCCCCTCACGCTGTCCCTTTGATATATACCCATCTTTCTCTGAGTACCTCTTTCTTTTCTGGCGCAAGACGTTCCAGGCATATTTTATACATTCCTTGTCCCAGACTCGAAATCTGCCATTTCTCCAAAGTATCCTGTTTCCTTTTAGTGGAAGAGTATTTAGAAATCAAGATCCAGGTGCTTGGTATGCCCCCAGGTCCTCTCACTGAGCAGGCAAAGCTAGAGAACACACATGTATATACACATGTGTAAACACACTTAGACCTCTTCCTTGCCCTCAAATAATAAATTCACGCTTATATCTCCAATTCAAATCATCACAGTGTCTCTCCTAGTTTCCTGCCTTCCCATACCTATAATGCCTTCTCTGACAATGAGAAACCTGGTTCCCATTATTCTTAATATCTTTACTTATTTGATCAGTGCCCCGAACGTATAAATCTTTGGCTGCTGTTGCGTGCCCACCCGTCAATGCACACAGACACCCTCCTTTACCCGACTTGGGCTCCAACATCCCATACCCACTGCCGTCCCCACAAGGATGCCCTCCTTCCCATCTTGTGTTCTGACACCCTGTTCTGGGATATTCCCCACCTGGGTGCCCCAAGTGGATGCCCTCCTCACCCTGCTTGGATTCCAGTCACTGCCACTGGACTGCCTACCTGCACTTATACACTCACCACTCTCATGCTCCAACTTCTTCACACCTGATACCTTCCTGTGCAGATCCCCGTCTTGATCTGCACGGGACCACAGTGGCCACAACTTCCCTGTGTCAACATCCTTCTCACTGTGCTTGGGCTCTGACACTCCATGTGGACCACTGCTTCACTGTCCCCTCCCGCGATTGCTCCCTCCCAGGCTTGGACTCCAATCTCTCATGCCAGGTCGCTCTCCCATGTGGACGCCCTTCTCATCATACCTGGGCTCGAGCACGTTGGCTGGGCAGCCCTAACCCCTGTGGAAACCCTGTCACCCTTCCACTCTGGCTTCTAACCTTTTGCCGGGCAGCTGCCATTCACCACTCTCACCATCCACGTGGACATTCTCTGCACCCTACCTGGACTCAGACATCCTGCTCCACCCCCATGGGGAAATTGACCTCGCTCAGCCCCGTCTAATGGCTTTTGGTATTAAACATTCAGGAAGGGAAGAGAGAGAAGAAGACTAACAAGGATGAACTTTAAAAAATATTAATCAGATCATGTCATGTTCCTGCCTAAAACTCCTCAGTGACTGCCCCGCACGTGGAAAACAACATCCCAGTGTCCTGCCCTTGCTTCATGGTCTGGCCTCTGCCTATCTGGGGCTTCATCCTGTACCACTCTCCCCCTGCTCTCTACCCTCTGTCCACCACAGAGGCCTTCTGTTCCTCTTCTTTGTTTCTGTCTTATAAACTCTGCATTTGCTTTTTAGCTCTGCTGAATGCTGTTTCCCAGGGTCTTCCTGTGTTTGCCATTTAACCATCCCATCTAAACTAGCTTTCCAGTCATTCTTTACCCCATCAACCTGTTTTAATTGTTTGCATAGCACTTATCACCATCTCAGTTTTCCTGAATATTTATTCATTGTTTGTCACCTGTATAGGTGGATACAGTACTCTGCTTACATGCCTGGCCTACTGGAGAAGTACCTTCAGATGTTTCTATACATGCTTATAGCTTCCTATGTCTGTCCTTAAAGGAGGGGGAGAGCTAATGCTCCCCCCCATACCCAAATGACCCTAAATCAATGAGGAATAAGAGTTGTTGGATCAATACTCCAGCTTTCTTGTTGCTCACCGGGAAAATTCTGAGGCATGTTCTATACCCTCATTGGTTATAAGACGAGATTAAACCTCAATTACACACAGCAGTGACTTATGCACTAATGTGCCCCTTATTTATTTTCCTTCCTTCCCTTTCTTTCCCTGTGCTTCTTGAGACCATGTCTGAGAAAAGCAGGTCTGTTTTTGGAGGGATGCAAACTAAGATGGCATGCCTCACCCAACTAGAGTGTAAGTTGCATAGGGCAAGGACTAGTATGTTCTTGGGTGTTTCTGTGTCTAGATCTTCAGTGCCTTAAACTGATTGTCATGTACTATACACTCAATAAATAAGAATACAATGAATAATTGAATGAACGAATGATGATTCTTTCCTTGCAACTTCATCCATTTTTAACTTTGTTTGCTTATTTCTGATTCATGGGTCAACCTCCTTCCAATTCTTTAGCCACCACTCAAGGATAAGCTGTATTCCCCTGACAGTTCATGCATGACAGCAGTGGGCTTTGCAGAAGGCTTCCTGTTCCTATTCCCCGCCCAGCCCATTCCACCCTCCACATCATTGCCAGAAAATTCTAAGAATGATTCTCCATTATGATAATCCTCATCCATTCGGTGGTTCTCAGTACTCTCCTACAGACAGGAAAGTGAAATGGAGGAAAGCAGAGAGCCTCTGTTCAAAATTCACCTTTTTTGTGACAGAGTTGATGGCCATGTGGAAAGGAAGAATGAACCACAGTGGCCTCAGTGTGGCCCCAGCCATTTGCTCTGATCATTGGCACAGAATTTGTCTCACTGCATATTCACCTGATCCCCAAATGGACTGTGGATTCTTCATGGGGAAGGATGCTGCCTTACGAGTCTTTAACCCCCAGGGACTCACACTTGCACCTGGCATTGATGAGTTGAAGTAAATGTGCTGACTTCTTGAAGGTACCCTTTATATTTTCCCTTGAGGAGATGAGTTTCCAATGTATGCGGTTTCAGAGCTATGTGACTTGGAAAAATTGGATTTTTTCTGTAAAACTTTTCCTGTAAAGGGCCAGACACTAAATATTTTAGGCTTTGTAGATCACAACTACTGCAACTATTCAACAATTGCTGATGTTGTAGCACAAAAGCAGACATAGACAATATGTAAATAAGTATGAGTGTGTTCTACTAAAACTCTACAAAAACAGGCAGGAAGTTGGATTTGGCTTGTGGGCCATAGTTTGTTAACCTCTGCTTTAGAGCAATAGATAAACCCTATTTGTGTTGCTCCCCTAAACTGCCTTCCACCTCTGGGCCAAACAACACAACCTCAGTGAAAGTAGGAATCCACTCTTTCATTGTAACAGTTTCTTTTGGAAGAGGGATAATCCAGACTAAAATACATGAGCTAATGACAAAACAGAAAAAATATATAGTCTACAATTATTCAGTGCTTACTGTACATGTACAATTTGTAGTCTCACTTACCCCTCATTGCAACCCTGTGAGGAAGCGGATATTCTTATTGTCATCCTATAGAGGAGATGTTTGAGGCTTGGAGAGATCAACTAACTTGTCCAAGGTCACAGTTTAGAAGTGATAGAACTTGAACTCAGGTCCATCTGAGCCCAACCTTTTAACCACTACTTCGTAATAATGGCCACTGGGTGGGTTTGTAAATAAAAATCATAAAACCAATTGTATTGATGCAAGATGAAAGCAGCAACTACAGAGGCACCTATAGAGCAGTATGTATTCTTTCCCCTTCTGGATTGAGGAAAGTTCAAAGGCCATCTCTGTTGATTTTACATCTCTAGGCTCTGTTGTATGAAGTCAGATCCCTGCAAGAAATTCCATGTTCCTTTGTTCTTTATGACAGGCCAGTCTGAATGGGAAGATTTTAAAACTCCCTAAACTCTTTGAACATGCAGAACATTGATCTTCACAAACCATTTGAAACACCCTAAGGAGTTACAAAATTATAAGCAATGTTTTTTTGTTTTGTTTTGTTTTGTTTTAAGTGAATGTATACCAAACCTCTGGGACCTTTCGCCTCATTACACAACACCAAAGCTTTCCTGTCTTCCTCTGTGTATTCTTTGCTGTCAGACCCTGAATAACAAAATAGTATTAGGTTGCTAGGGTGCCTTGTTCTCATTGAAAAGCTCTCTCATGCCAGCAATATGGGGGCTCTTACCCTACTCTGGGTTGATGTGCTGTGATGTTTCTCTGACTCCTGGGGCAGCCCCGGGGTTTGACAGTGCCTGCTGGGCCCACCACTGCCCCTGCCTTCTGAGTTGGCAGGAACACGACTGTGGATTCTCTAAGAAGTTCTCTGTGGCTGTCTGCACAGCTAGCCCTGCATGGCCATTTTTATATTGGTATTTATTGAGCCTTGATGTGTGGCACAGCAGACTGTATATGCCTGTGGTACAGGAACCGTGCTTTGTTATTTATTTCTGTCACCCTGGCATTTGGGGCCTGGCACAGAGTATGCTCTCAACACATATTTTAAAAATGAATTTGGTAGAACTGAACTCCTGGTCATTTCTGCAGCTCCATCTCTCAGCCTCAGTGCTCTGTGCAGGTTGGCCAAGTGGTCAGGAGCCTAAGGTCTGAGTCAAACAGAGTAAGGTTTCCAGTCCCAGCACCTCCTGTTCCTAGCTGTGGCCCTTGAGCAAGTAACTTAATCTTCCTGTGCCTCGCTTTCCTTCTGCACAACAGAGGATAATAATATAGTAACTACCATAGTCATAGGGTCTTTGTGTGCATTATATGATGATATACATGTAAAGTAGGTAGAAGAATCCCTGACACACACCGCCCTCATTCTCATGAGCACTTCTGCCTATAGCATTCTTTCCTTCTCCTTTCCCATTGGATAACACTACTCAGCTTTCAGGCCCGGGCTTCCTCCTGCACAACACTTGGTCAGCTGCCCTCTTTGCTATGTTCTTTATCACATTTTCATCGTTGCTTTTTTTTTTGCGGTACGCGGGCCTCTCACTGTTGTGGCCTCTCCCGTTGCGGAGCACAGGCTCTGGACGCACAGGCTCAGCGGCCATGGCTCACGGGCCCAGCCGCTCCACAGCATGTGGGATCTTCCCGGACCGGGGCACAAACCCGTGTCCGCTGCATCGGCAGGCGGACTCTCAACCACTGCGCCACCAGGGAAGGCCTTCATCGTTGCTTTTTAAACTTGTCTATCTCCCCTGGTACCTAGCTCACAGCCTCTGCTAAATAAAATATTTACTAAACAATTGTATGAATGAAAAGTAGATTTAAAAGAGCAAATTAATTGCAGCCACTGTGGAGAACAGTATGGAGGTTCCTTAAAAACTAAAAATAGAGCTACCATATGATCCAGCAATCCCACTACTGGGCATATATCTGGAAAGACAAAAACTCTAATTCAAAAGATACATGTACCCCAATGTTCACAGCAGCACTATTCATAATAGCCAAGACATGGGAGCAACCTGTGTCCATCGGCAGACGAATGGATTAAGAAGATGTGGCATATATATATATATATATATATATATATATACACACATACATACACACACACATATACATACAATGGAATATTACACAGCCATAAAAAAGAATGAAATATTGCCATTTGCAGCAACATGGATGGACCTAGAGATTATCATACTAAGTGAAGTAATCCAGACAAACACAAAATCATATGCTATCACTTATATGTGGAATCTAAAAAAATGAAATTAATGAACTTATTTACAAAACAGAAGCAGACTCACAGACATAGAAAACAAACATATGGTTACCAAAGGGGAAAGGGGGGAGGGAAGGATAAATTAGGGGTATGGGATTAACAGATATATACCACTATATATAAAATAAACAAAAAGGATTTACTGTATAGCATGGGGAACTATATTCAATATCTTATAACAACCTATAATGGAAAAGAATCTGAAAAAAGTATATATATATTATATATATATCTGAATAACTTAATTGTACACTTGAAACTAACATAATATTGTAAATCAATAAAAATTTATACTTCAATAAAAAATTTTTAAAAAGCAAATTAATTGACCACTATTCCTTTCAGTGCCATAAAGTACAACAGGTAGGGTGATCCTTTTAGGAAGCAGCCTAATCATAGCACTTCTCTGCTGAATCCCTGCATTGGCATGTCTCTCAATCTCAGTAAATCCCAAGTCCTCCCAAGGATCTACACCTCCTTCATGATCTGGCCCCCGTTGCGTCTCTACTTTGTTATTACTCTTCCCTATGACCATTTTGCTCCTTTTGGCTTCCTGGCGGTTCCCTGAATTCACAGACATGATCCTGCCTCGAGGAATTTATACTTGCTGTTCTTATCATCTGGAATGCTCTCCCTGGGGGCCTGTGGTTTTCTTGTTCTCTCTCTTCACAGCTTTGCTCCAAGGTTACCTTCTGGGTGAGGCTTTCCCTGACCATCCTATTTAAAAATACAGAATACATCTCTTTCTCACTCTCTATCCCTTAACCCTGCTTTAATATACTACATAATTTACTTTAAAAAAAAAGTGTCTGTCACTCCTAGTTTGTTTGTTTCATTTGCTGTAGTAACCATAGAACCTAGAAGTCTAAGCCCTGGATAAACATTTGCTAAATGAATGATTAAATTAAAGAATGCTCATAGCTCTCAGAACTGAGACAAATGGAAAATCTTTTATGAAATTCTTCCTGGAAAAAATAATTTATGTGGCCTTTCGTTAACGCATTTTCCTATACAATAGGAGGCCCTGCAGGGAGTTAGCAGTTGGTTCTACCCCAGGTCTGGCCACAGCCTGGGGGACTAGGCAGCAGCATCCAGGTCCAGGGGCAGAGGGCCTGCACCTCACTATTGGAAGGGCCAAACCCCCTCCACTCCAGGCAGGCCCACAGAGGCAGCTCCGCTGCAGGTTTCCATAACGAGCTGAATGGGGCAGAGATCAGGCTGTTGAAATACCCAACAGGCTCTTTTGAATGCTTCCAAACACACTATTAATGCCAAGTACCACATAGTTACTGTGTGTTTTAAAGACTTTTCACATAGAAGAATTCACTGAAGCCTTTGTGGACACTGAAGGAAAAAATCACTTGACTTTGTTTGTGGCTGGCCACAGTTGGGCTGTTGCCAAATGCCAACATTTTGCAAAAAACACTTCTCTGGGGAGAGCAAGAACTCCACATGCACCCCTGCCTTTGGGACTGTGGCTTGGGAGAACTACTTTGTTTTCTTAGACACATGACAGAGAGAATATAGCAAAACACAAATATCATACTCACCATTCTGTGATACATATCTCTACAAAGCCATTAAGTTCCACACAAGTATCAATTAGGATCATGCCTATAAAAGCACTTTTTAAAATCCTAAATGTTAGAACATCTATCTCACATATATATTTAATTTCTCATTTCATCTTCCCAGCAACCATGTAGGATGGGTGGTACTATTATTACTATTATTATTATTTGAAGAAACTGAAGGGCAGAGAGGTCAGGTTATTGGCAGAGGTGAGTGACCTGGTCACTAATATGGGAGGAGTACGATCAGAACACACTCTGTGGCCCCCTGTTTTTCTGCTCTACTGCATTGCTGCATTAGAGAAAGCCTTGTGATCTGCTGGAGCATGGGAACACATGGGGTTCTTTCTCTCATTAGCAATTTGGATTTTTCAATTTCCAGTGGAGGATTGGGCTCGGTGTTAGAAATTCGGGCTTCTGGTCATGAACCTATTGAAGCTTTGGATCATGCAGTGCTAGGTTTTATGTGTTCACAGTCTAATCTCGAATTCCCTCTATAGGCAAAGTTTCCACTAAAGTCAGAGGCTAAGGTAAAAAGGCAACAGAGTTTGAACCTGAAGAAACACCGATTTTTATCCAGATTTAAATCTCGCAATCAATATTCAAATCAGAAAATGAATAGTGTTATTCTGGGATTACTTCCTTAGATATTTCTCTTTCTCTCTCTCTGTCACACACACACACACACACACACACACACACACACACACTTGCACACTTTAGGGACTTAGAAAAACAACCGCTTACAGTTTTGGAATATGTGGAAAAAAGACAGAGTCCCTCTTTTTCATACTGCTTTTTAAATGTATAATATCCTCAGTAGTAAGTCTTCTATACTATGTTGGGAGAATGAATCATGCAACTCCCACCACAAATGTCCCCCAAGTACCCCTCAGGAAGTGTATCCCTCGGTCCCCCTTTTAATATGAGACACCAAGCTAAAAAGAAACGGTGTCTGGGGAATGGGTAATCCAAGCTGCCACAGGTTCCCATAGGAACGCCAGGAACATGCTCCCTTTTTTATATGCATTTGCAGCAGCTGCCTCCTTTGGAATCTGGCTCTGAGCAAGTGCAAGCAGCAGCTCCAAGTGCAGAACCGCCCTAAATGTCTCTCTTTGAAACCCTTGAGTCCACAGCCTTCTATTTGTGTCTGGCCCCGATTCATCACGGGCGTGAATGCATCACCTGCTATGTTAAGTTTACAATAGAACCTGAACTAGATTTTTAAAAAAGAACAATCCCTGGCCAGTGAATCTCAGCATGAGAGAGCTGGAAAAGTGAGAAGGGTAGGAACTGAGACAGATAGTAATTACTTCCCACCATCTATCTTTGGAAGGATATTGAAATATCTCCCTCATCTGGACTTTTTGCTCTACCTGTATCCCAGCTAACTGTTTAGAAGATTAACAACAGTTGACTGCAGACCCACAATCACTCTGGGCTTTGGAGCAGTTATGATTCATAGTAGAAATGGCATTATGAATACACTAGCACAGGTTTTAAAAAATTTTTACTTATTTTCAGGGATCAAAACACTTAACATTTAAGTAAAAAATAGCTAGAAACATTCATTCACCCATTTATTCATTCATATATTCACTTCTTAGCCTCTGTCTCCCTCTTGTCATAAAACTTATCATGCTTTGCTGAAATGGCCCATTCACCCACTCTGTAGGACTGGGATTGGGTCCATCTTACTCATCACTGTATCCTCTGTGCCTGGAATATAGTGCGTCCCTACCAATTACTTGCTAAACAAAGGAAGGAAGAAATGAAAAAGGCTTTATGGAAATAGTAGCACTTAATATAGAATATATATGTGTGTGCATTGCATGTGTATGATAAAGTAGGAATTTGTGGTACAAGAATACATACTTCATATAATAGCTAACATTTATTGAGCAGTAACTATGTGCTGTTGTTTTAAGTGATTTACATAGACTGTTTCACCTAACCCTCACAGTAATCATGAAGCACTATTATTTTCCTCATTTTATAGATGAGGCAGCAAATAGAAAGAGGTTAATTATAATCAGCTTGGCCAACATCACACGTGGGAAATGTTACGGCCTGAATGTGAACCCAGCCTGTCTGACTGGGACAGTCTGGTCTTAATCACTACTATATCGTGATTGTAGCCTCCATATATATCATCATTTTCACCTCTGTAAACCCTTAACGGGATGGAGAGAGGACATTTTCTAAAAACACTCTGAAATTGAAGCTGAGGATTGGGCTGTAAGACCACTGTCCAGTCAGCACCCCTAGAGCATGGAGGAAGTGGATCTGTGCTCTCATGGATCAGACCCCGACACCACCATGGGACTGCTGGGGACTCTTCAAGCTTCCCTCTGCCTCCTACATCACCACTATTCAAAACTGAGCAAATTGAAGCCCCCAAGCAAACACCCCAAAATGACTCAGCTACGCATGGAACTTCCAGGTCTAGTTTAGTGAGGGCCTCCCCTGCCTTCTGTTAGACTGACTTCAAGTCCCCGCAACCCAGCTGCTTAGACATATTTCAATTCAGAGGGACTCCTTTCTTTGTCACCCTGAAGTGGACCAGACCCCAAAACCTCTTACTGCGTTCCAGGGATCCCTTCCTCCTTCCCCCTCTTTTGTTATCATTATATTAAAAATGGAGATGGAATGATAAGCTTATCACTTTTTAAAAGTTGTGAGACACCAGCTTTGGTGGGGGAGAGAGAAGTTTGAAGCAGAGGCTGAGGGAGAACGAGCCAGAGGCAGAGGAGGTGACAGGGACATTAGTGGAGGGAGCAAGGCCTGGGAGAGAGGGAGGTGCCAGCTGTAGAAAGGAGGGGCACTGTTTCTCTATATGAAGGTAAAGAGAAGAGGATTCATGAGGTTTTTGAGAGGTTTGGAGGGACTGAGGAAGAAAGTTGGTGGCAATCATGGGAGATGGTCTCAGATTCTTAAGAAAAGTAGCAGGTGAGCTCTGAGTGTATTGAAATGTCATGCATTTACATTTTGACACTAAAGATTCTAGTTCAGTCAATTTTTTGAAAAAACAAATTGTCATTCATAAAGCACAGACAACAAGCATTTCACAATAGAATAGTGAACACGACAAACGTTAACCCCTTTGGTTTATCTCAGCCATAAAATATCCTCATTACGGATACCTATCCTCACTTTAGAAAATTTCCATGTATAAAATCTAATTTTCTTTTAAAGATACATTCTGTGGGGTTGATTTGTAGAACCATTTACTTTAGAAAGAGATTCTCAGAAGTTTTCTTTCCTATTATTCTAGCTTCCCTATTATTTTAGTTTAGAAAAATCAATTTAAGGACTGCTAAAAATTGTACCTTTAAGGTAAGATAATTTGTTTTAAACTGAAGACTAAATACTCCCTCAAGGATGCTTATTTGTAAATGGGGTTTTAAAAATGCATTCTTTATTTATGGAAAAGAAATTACATAAAAGCAAAATGTGAGACCAAAACACCAATACAGTAATTTTGAACTTAAAAACAGATATTATTTGCACACTGTTCATAATGGATTATGAGGCCTCTGTCACTGACAGTGTGTTCTCCAGACAGGCTGCAGGTAAAACACAGAAACCATGAACTCAGTCATGATTAGTAGAATCCATTAAGGTCCTTGAGCAGAGTGTGAGCTACACTGCCATGCTATAAAGGAGGAATTGACGGGGAAAGTGGGAGATTCCGAGGTCTTCTGGCAATAAGAATAGCATCTCAGAGGAGAGCAAGATTCTACAGGTGCACTTTGGATACATTGGTCCCACAGGTGAAGGGAAGGAAAATGCTTTGGAAATCTCATAAATAAAAAGAGTAAATAAAGACAGCAAATGGTAGGAAACTATATGGAAACAGATGAAATACACAAGAAGGTAGATCTCCCTCTGTCCTCTCAGTTTCTAGTAATGGTGCAACAATTCTTCTAACCATTCAGACCAAAAAGCCAAGGGTCACGTCTGATGACTCCTTTTCCCTCAATCAGTCAGCAAGTCCTCTCACTCCACTCCACTGAGGTAATGCTTCCTCACATCTATTACTCTCTCTCTGTTTTTACTTGCCTGACATGGAAAACTCCTGGTTTGCCATCTGTCCTCTAGTACCCTATACAGAGCTGCCAGATTAATCTTTTAAAAGCAGAACTCTGGCCGGGTCATGACTTGCCTAAAAACTTTGAATGGCTTCCCACGCTGTGCTGAACACAGTCAAAGATGATTACACTAAGTATTGCTTAAAGCAGTGGTTCTCAAAGTGTGGTATCTGGATCATCAGCCTCAGCATCCCTGGGAACTGATTAGAAATGCAAAATTTTGGCCCTGCATCATACATACCCAAGCATAAACTCTGACAATTTGTGCTTTAAGAAGCCTTTCCGATGATTCTGATGAATACTAAAATTTGAGAACTTCTGGCTTAGTGACTGAAACCATGAACTCTGGCCTCAGATGGTATAGTCTCAAATTCTTTTTCTACTTAGAGTATTCCTTACACAAGTCACTCTCTGAGCCTCCCTTTCTTCATTTTAAAAATGGGGTTGAATTGAGGTGGCCACTAAGAGTTATAAATAACAGATCATAAATAATGCTCAACCCAGGGTCCACACACATGGAACGCTCCATAAATATCACTATTGCTAGCTATTGTTATTAAAGGCTACCCCCTACACTGATCCTGTTTTCTGCAGGCTGGCTCAGCTCTCCCACTCACTATTTCCTGGAAGGTCTTGTACCACTAACCCAGTGCCTTGCTCATATATAGGCTCAACCGACATGAGTATCAGTGTGGAGTAAATGCCAGAAAATTCTTGATACTAATTAAGTGCCTTAGGGAAGGAGCTTAGTTTGAAATTAAATGGAGTGAAAATTCTAATGAATGTTAATGAGGCACTGATTTACTATCTGACCTGAGAAAATATGATAAACCAGTTGCTTTTATTCCCATCTGTAAAATGGGATCAACGCTATTAACCTCCTTTAAAAGAATTACCCCTACAGATATATTGCGCCTGAAAAGTGCCCACAGGTGTGGAGAATGATTCCTGTGATACATTGTAATGAATCGCATCTGCTGAAATGGGGACATGCTATGAATAATCTACATCAACAGAGCTGGAGACAATGGTGTTTCTGTTTTGAATTGTTATCAGTGTTTCCTATAATTCTGCTTATGGGAACATACACTGTAAATATTTCTTTTAGACTTCTGTCACATTTGGAGAGAGACTGCTAAAGAAAATATTGTCTATCATGTGGTTAACAATTACTGAGATCATTTGTGTGAATTGTCAGTAAGGATATATTGTCTAAGAATATTCTAACACTGGAAAATCCCAGGAATAAGCTGCCTTAACCTGTCATAATAATGGATGGAAAAAGAGTGTAGATATGGAGGGCACATATCCATTATCAGTACTGGAGAAATAAAATGTTTGAATTAGTGATTGGGAATACGTAATGCCATCTTCGTATATTAAATAGGCACCATGTTATTTGTAGCCTGCAATACTCCCCAAGTCTCGTCGTTCCTCTTTTAAACCCATCAAGATTAACTAAAGCCTGATTAGGACAATATTATAACGAATTTCCTCTGCCACTAGGCAGCCCCTTCCCCGCCTCGAGGCCACAGCAGAGCTGTGGAAACGATCTTCCTATAAAACAAGGCTGAGCATGCAACCTTCTGCCGAGGCCCCATGGCTCAGGTCCCCAGCACAGACCAGGTCTACTTCTCCACCCTGCTGCTGCCTGCCTCACAGAGGCTTCACCCGCAGAAAACTTTCTCACGGTTTCCCTCACACAGGAATCCCCACAGTGGAAGCACCTGCTCTCTTGATTACAGGCACTTATTGTATTGTATTCTATGGACCTGATAATGCCTTCCTGACTGAACTGTTATCATCTTAAGTCAGGAACCAGCATTTATCAAAACATCTGGAAGTTAGGAACCCCCTCCCCATTCCAGCAAATATGCTTAACCAAACAAGTGAATGAACGAGTGGACAGCAGCATTCACTGACTAGTCTTAACCTGAGCTAATTTTTTTCTGGCTAATGGGACATTTTAGAACAAAGAGAAATGGCCAGATTTTTAAAGATCTTGAAATACCAAAGTTATCACTAGGAAAAAGTATAGCTATGGATGGTTTGCACTTGAAGTTTACATTCTTAGACTAGTTCTGGCTCCAAGATGCCCAGAGGACGACTTCATCAAGGGTTAGGTGGATGATCTCTCCCTCCTCTCCATGAGGCTCCTGAGGACGTCAGTACTTTGTACTCTCCATTCACGTTTTCCACAGAAGGCAAATTCCTCCTTCTCTGCTGAGTCAGGTATCAGCATCTTGAGGGAACTAAGGAGGTAAACTAGCTGCACTGGGCATTAGGCTAGCATGGGTAGGGGTACAGTTCTTTTAAGAACCGAAGATCTCCAGACTAAAGAAAGAGCCAGTTGAGGGAGACTAGATTTCTGAACGTGAAAACCTCAGACTTACCTTAGATTCTATATTTACTGTTTGACCTAGCTCGAATGTCCTTGTCAGATCCAGCTTTTAATTTAATGTAATTTCCATCAGTGTTCAGTTTCCAGTCCTCACCTGTTGTCTCTGCCCGCCTCAAACCTTGATCCCCTTAGTTTGGCTACATCGGATGTCAGTCACCTGCCCGACCTCAGCTGTGTCTGACCTCAATTACCTGCAATCTCTTCTTGACCCCTGCCCTAGTTAGGCCTTCGCTTGTGCCTCTTGTAGGACGGGCTGCAAACATCAACCATCAGAAAGGCACCGGTGAAACTTCAGTTAAAACACCTCCTCTCCCAGTGTCCTTGGGACATGTATGGGTGTTATAAAATGTTACAGGTTAACCATAACTTTGGTTAGTCATACTTTTTTTTTCTGAGAACTCACCAAAAGGATGTTTTTCAATTCTCATCCTGGGTTAGGGGTGGGTTTTCTGTACAATCACAAATGATGAAGGAAAAATAAGTGACTGTTACTTCTCATGCAGGGCATCCGCCTAACATCAAGTCTCAGGCTGGTCCTGGTATAGCTCTATTATACCCTGTGTTAGTTTCCTAGGGCTGCTGTAACATAGTTCCACAAACTAGACAGCTTAAAAACAGAAATTAATTTTCTCACAGTTCTGGAGGCTAGAGGTCCAAAATCAAGTTGTTGGGAGGGTTTGTTCCTTCTGAGGGCTCGGAGGGAGTCTGTTCCATGCCTGTCTCCAGCTTCTGGTGACAGCTGGCAATTCTCGGTGTTCCTGGCTTGTAGATGCCACCACCTCTGCCTCACTGTCTTCACATGGCATTTCCCTGTGCGTCTCTCTCTCCTCTTCTTATACCAACACAACTCATTTTGGATGAAGGGCCCACCATGCTCCGGTGTGACTTCACCTTAACTTATTACATCTGCAACAACCCTATTTCTAAATAAGATCACATTTTGAGGTACTGAGGTTTAAGACTTCAACATATCTTCTTGGGGGACACAATTCAACCTGGGACATCCCTCTCACATTTTAAACCATAGCCATGAGTTTGTTTTCATCATGAGTTCTAAAGAGAATTTCTTACGCTGTCCTGGAAAGAGCACATATGAGCTTTGGGATTAGTCAGATTAGTCAGACTGAGGTCAACTCAAGCTTCCCTATTTACCATCTCAGGGCATATTTCCTGTTTTGACAAGCTTTGTCATCTTCAAAATGGAGATACATTTCTACCTTGCAAAGTAGCTGGGAATATTAAATTAGATAATGTATGTACAGTCCATAGTAAGTTCTCAATAAATTCTATTGAGAATTTCCTTCTTTAATGAATGATTATTAAATAGCAGAAAGAGAAAAAGTCAATTTCTATTAAGAGGAACCTTCACGTCAATGTTTCTCTGGGACTTAATAATGAACATTTCAGTACAAGTATGTACACAGTCACACCAATTGTCAAAAGCATGATAAAGCCTTTTCCGTTTGTCAGCTAGTGAACCTCAAACAAAAACATAGAGTTGTGAATAAATGCTTTAAAACAATCACTCCTGACATTTTGGTAAGAATGCATTTATTAGACTGTATCTCATACTTGATTGTGAAAATAAACAAGGGCCTAAGTGATCTGGCTTTAGGTGCTCTATAAAATCTGCTTTTCAGTACTCTGTTCTCTGATTCATAAAGGAAACTTCTGTTTTGGTGTGCCTGGACAAATCTGGCCATGTAAACTTTGAAAAGCCTTTGAATTAAAAAAAGAAACCATGGTTATGGTTTACTGCTTGACAATCTTTTCAAGGCGGAAGAGGCAGGTGCTGCATCACCAAGATAATTTTATTTAAACTTAATTAGTTGTTGGAAGATTATTTACTCCCTTTAGTCTATCAAAAAACAAAGGTCTGTCAGCACCAGATGCATCTGATTTTTGCAGATGTGGTTGTGGCTTCCGAAATCTTTAAAGATTCATCTTAAATGTGCTTTCAGGTCTCCCTTTTGTGAGGCTTTGACAGGATAATAGAATTAGATTTGCTGAATTTCACTAAACTGTAAAGTAACGTGTCATCAGCTTCACTTACTTCTCAAAAAATATTTCTCTCTGGTAATGCTCATCAATCTAGCTTTTCAACCCCTAAACATGAAACTCTGAAACAAAAAGGATGACTCCATCAGTTTTGCAAGTGACAAGATGTTAAACATTTAACATTCTTCCATTGTAGCACCAGCTGCCTCTGGATAATGCAGACTTGCTTAGGTTTGGTTTAGAGAAAGAGGGGGAAGAAAAGAAGAAGGAAGAGGGAGGAACGGAAAAGGAATTACTCTTGCAGTGAGAATGCAAAATTCTCTGCAGATGTGGAGGATGCTGAAGAGGCATGTGCCTATTGAACAAACCTTTTCTCCTGAGGGAACATTGCAAGAGAGTCACCATCAGGTTCTCAACTCCTGGCAGTGCCCTTGTGTCTCCACCTTTCCACGGACTCACTCTGACAAGAGCACTTAGTGCACTGGGTTAAAATTATTTGTTCATTGAGAGAAAGGATGGGGTCTTAGTCAAGTACATTCCCAAATCCCACTAGAAGTGCTCAATAAACGTCAGCTGAGTGAATGAACCAGAAAAGCACGTGTGGCCCTCTGGGTCATGCCAACGCTTTCTCTACAGCCAATTCCTCGTCTCAGGCACCTGAGCTGTGATCTCAGGCCAGTCAACATATTGGGAGAGGAACCCATGTGCTCGGTTGATCTAACAACAAAATCCTTTGACAAAGCCTGTGTTAACCATCACAAACTATAGCGTCAACTTTAAAGAGTCAAGAGTGTTTTCTTCTTCTAGTGTCTTGTCATGAGTAATGCTCAGAAGATGGCAAAAGTCATCTATGACTTTCCATGATGAGCCATTTTCCCAAGTGAGAGGCAGAAAAGGCCAACTTTGGGTGCACGCAGCCTGCCCAGTCGTAGGGCTTTGTAAGAGAGAAATTTTCCATGTGGAGTGAGGCCTGCAGCAGTGGCATGCCCATTTTGAAGGACAAAGTATGATGTTCCCAACAGGGAACGTGGAACAGTATAAATAGCACTCTGTCAGTGGTAGGTGCTGGTTCTTTCACTCAATGAACTTTTTGATGAGGAACTACCATGTGCCAGGAGCTACTCTAGTCATTGAAGGATGGAGGCAGATGGGAGTGGAGACGCATGTAAAGAGGAATAAGGCATATGGCTGAGATGCTGGGCCGTTACCTCAGTAGGTCTCAGTTTCATCATCCACCTTTCAAGGTAGGGATAAGCAAACTACAGGTTGTGAAACCTTTGGGTAAGTTAATTTCTTTCTTTTTCTTTTTAAAATCATGATGCCTGGATCCTTACATCTTTATTTCACTGTCTTCACCATTTAAAGAGACAGCCTCATAAACAGACGATCATGTGCACGGTGTCATCAATTAGCTGAGTGTCAAGAGCCACCGCTGTAGTGCCATCTGGTGTGCATAGTCCCAGGGGCCATTCCTGGGCTCATGGTGGAGCTTTACTGTGTCTATGTCACTGATGTCTCATCTCTATTACCACCTTTTCTCTACCCACCTGAGTCTCTCCAATGACCCATTCTATTCACAGTTGCTGAAATCATGCTCACTAGGAGTCACGTGGAATTTAGAGACATGCTCCAGTGCAGTCTCAACAAAGACTACTGGTTGCTGTATCTAGTCCCATCCAAAGCCTTACATGCTGTCTGGATGCAAAGTCTGAGGTCTTAGCGACTGGATGGGAAACTACATAAAGGAAAGCTGTTCTCTTCCTTCCAATATTCCTTGGATACTGAACTCCCTTGTCTCCATGTTCTTCTCTTATTTCTACTTCTGCTCACTTTAAATCTCCATGAATCTCTTCTGCTTTAGTCACATCCAGCTCTTTGCTATTTCCCAAATGCATCACACTGGTTCTCATCTAGCTAATTTTGCCCCTATTGCTTCCTTTCCCTAGTATACCTTTCCTTCCTTCCTCTGCTTGGCTGATTCCCCCAAATTCAAGTTAAATAGCATTGGCTTCAGGAAGCCTCCTCTGACCTTCCCCAGACTCCCAGGGCATTCCACACCTGGTTCAGTACTTAGCTTCCTGTTGGTTTCTCTGACCTCCCCACTAGACTGCATTCTCTCAGGGCTAGGGAGATATGTTATCCATATTTGTATTCCCAATATCCATTACAGAATCTGGCACATACTAGATGCTTAGTAAATGTTAGATGAATGCATCTCCAGTGGAACAACCTAGAGAAAAAGCGACAGAATCTAGCCCTGGAAATGAAGGGGCTAGAGAAATAGGGAACATGACATACTCATTGGGATTTTCTCATCAATGTGTAAAATATTGTTAATCCTTTAAATAAAGAAAAAAGGGAAATACAAAGAGGTAGGAAAGAACAAATGATAATGTATTCAATTTGCCAAGAGTTTGTATACAAGTCTAGCTATCAAAATATTGGAGGCTCTCTGGATAGGGCCAGATGTAGTTCTGTGTACCTAGTAGGAGCCCAACACATATTTGTGAGTTAACTGATTAATTCCATGAATTTTTCAATTCTAGCCATGTTCAATTAAACTTTATATACTGTTCAAGTTCCTATATCTGTTTCTCTAAGATAAAGAGGAGTTTATTTAAACAAATGTAACACATAGATCTTTAGGACAAACTATAGTGTAAGGTGCTGGCCTAATTCAGTGGTCAGTAATTGAAAAAAAAAATACAAGAAACTTGATAATATTTCAATTATCTCACTTTTCTCCTTCCATCCAGATATAAGGAAAGGATGGTAATTTATTGCCCTTCATGCTGAAGATCTCAGGAAGTAAAAATCTGGAGGTGAATAAGGTAGTTTAACTTTTCTAAGTAGTCTTTAAACTCAGAACTGTCTGCCCTTTAAAATAGAAGGAAAATAGCAAAAGAATACACAAGCAACACAAAAGTTGTTTAAAAAAATGAAGTTCAAATCACTCAGTACCAGAGAGTACTTCACAGGTACTTTTCACAGGGAAGTACTCTATTCCTTAACATATGTCACGTGTCAAAAACAACAACCAACATTTTAACATGGTGTTTTGTCATCAATTTTTTTTTTTTTTTTTTTGCGGTACACGGGCCTCTCACCCTTGTGGCCTCTTCTGTTGCAGAGCACAGGCTCTGGACGCGCAGGCTCAGTGGCCATGGCTCACGGGCCTAGCCGCTCTGCGGCATGTGGGATCTTCCCGGACCGGGGCACAAACCTGTGTCCCCTGCATCGGCAGGCGGACTCTCAACCACTGTGCCACCAGGGAAGCCCTGTCATCAATTTTTATTTTACTTATTTTATGATTCCATAATTTGTTTTCTCTATGTTGATTTGGTAAAATATTGTTGAAGAAAAATGTATAAGGCTCATGTTGTCCTGAACGATAAAGGATTTTTTTTTTCTTTTACAGAACAAAAAATGCTCATTTGGGTAAAAACAGTATATTTAGATGTGTTGTTTCTAAAGCATTTTAAATCTTTTCCATTTTCATGTAGCACTCTAGCATTTAGCAGGCACGTTTACAATTAACTACAGTTTTCTTTTCAGGGATTACAAAGAAAGAAAAATTGAAATCCTTGAAAGTCATTTCCCCTGATTTCTGTCATTTTCATGCAAATAGCTATTGGATAGAAAACATCCAGAAACCCTGACTTTAATCCAAATGGCAGCTTGACTAGGAAATGGTCAACGATGTTGAATTTGACAAACAAGTAGTGTAGATGGGTCAGGGCAAGCTATGAGAAATTTATGGGTAAAGCTGCTATTTAATGAGAAAAAAGGAGTATTCTACTATCTCAAAGAGAATAAGTGATAAAAAGGAGAAGAGAGTGACTGAATTAGGATTCTGAATTTCTGGCAGACAGAATTTTTCTCTTCTCAGCCTCAGAATGGTGTTTATACATCTCTGGGTAGAGCTATGAAGTAGTGGACAATTAGCTCTAGTTTAAAACAAACAACACAAACTTCCCAGGGATGATTTGAAGTGTTTTATAAGTATTTCCTCCAATCCTTGCAAAAACCAGACAAGGTAATATCATGATAACTATTTTAATAAGCTCAGGCCCAAGTTCACACTGTGCTTAGGAGGCAGAACCAGGATTTGACACAGATATCTCTGGCTCCAAGATGCTTGCCCTTTTCTAGCATAGCACACCAACTTCCACTTCTGTTATCAGCAAATCATCCCCTTCCTCCTGAGCCTCTCTTCTACCTGACACCTGTTCCATGCCAGGTTCTGACCATTAACTTGCAGTTGATATTCCCAGAAGGCTATTGATTTCCTGCTAAAAGTATATAGGACAGAAAACCATGCTGGTACCTCCTAGCTCCCTAAGTCTGCTTTAAATGAAGACATGATGCCTGGAGCTGTTGCAGTCATTTTGTGACCAAGCACCTACAAACATGAAAAAGACAGATCAATATGCTGAAAATGATGAAGGAGAAAAAAATTAGCCTGGGTCTTCTAAAGCCCAGCAAGCAGCAGTACCATTGCCCATAACTATCTCCTTCCAGACTTCCTGTTATGTGTGAAAAACGAGCCCCTATTTTATTAAACAACTATCACTGAGTTTTCTGTTACCTTCAGTTGAAAGCTTTCCTATTTGATATGTTAGTGTGAGCGGAAAGCTAATGGCTGAGTAATATGCCATTGTGTATATATACCATGTCTTCTTTATCCATTCATCTTTCGATGGACACTTTGGTTGCTTCTACACCTTGGCTTTTGTAAATAATGCTGCAATGAACACAGAGGTTCATATTTCTTTTCGAATTAGTGTTTTTGTTTTCTTCAGGTAAATACTCAGAAATGAAATTGCTGAATTGTGTGGTAGTTCTACTCTTAAGTTTTTGAGGATCCTCAGTATTGTTTTCCATAGTGGCTGTACCAATTGACATTCCCATCAATAGTGCACAAGGGTTCCCTTTTCTTCACATCCTACCAACACTTGTTATTTGTTGTCTTTTTGATAATAGCCATTCTGACAGGCATGAGGTGGTATCTCATTGTGGTTTTGATTTGCATTTAGCTGGTGATTAGTTGATGTTGAACATCTTTCCATGTGTCTGTTGGCCATCTGTATGTCTTCTTTGGAAAAATGTCTATTCAGGTCCTCTGCTCATTTTTTAAAAATTGGATTGTTTGTTTTTTTGATAATGAGTTGTATAAGTTCTTTGTATATTTTGGACATTAACCCCTTATGAAATACACTGTTTGAAAATATCTTCTCCCATTCAGTAGGTTGTATTTTCATTTTGTTGATAGTTTCCTTCACTATGCAAAAGGTTTTTAGTTTGATGTGGTCCTATTTATTTATTTTTGCTTTTGCTTCTCTTTCCTGAGGAGACAGATCCAAAAGCTTCTTGCTAAGGCCAATGTCAAAATCCATACTACCTATGTTTTCTTCAATGAGTTATATGGTTTCAGGTCTTACATTTAAGTCTTTAATCCATTTTGAGTTTATTTTTTAACATGGTGTGAGAAAGTAGTTCAGTTTGATTCTTTTGCATGTAGCAGTCCACTTTCCCCAACATCATTTATTGAAAAGGCTGTCTTTTCCCCATTGTATATTCTGCCTCCTTTGTCATAGCTTAATTGACCACATAAGTGGGAGTTTATTTCTGGGCTCTCTATTCTGTTCCATTGCTCTGTTTTTGTGTCAGTACTATCCTGTTTTGATTATTGTAGCTTTGTAGTATAGTTTGAAATAAGGGTATGTGATACTTCCAGCTTTGTTCTTCTTTTTCAAGATTGTTTTGGCTAATTGGAGTCTTTTGTGGTTCCATACAAATTTTAGAATTATGTTATCTAATTCTGTGAAAAATGTCATTGGAATTTTGATAAGGAATGCATTGCATATGTAGATTGCTTTGGGTAGTATGGTCATTTTAAAAATATTAATTCTTCCAATCCATGAGCACAGTATATATTTCCATTTGTCTGTGTTATCTTCAGTTTTTTTTCATCAATGTCTTATAGTTTTCCAAGTACAAGTCTTTTACTTCCTTGGTTAGATTTATTCCTAGGTATTTTATTCTTTTTGATGCAATTGTAAATGGAATTTTTCCCTTAATTTCTCTTAATTGATAGTTTGTTGTTAGTGTATAGAAATGCAACAGATTTCTGTATATTAATTTTTCTCCTGCAACTTTACTGAATTCTTTTATTAGTTCTAATAGTGTTTTGGTGTCATCTTTAGGATTTTCTATATATAATATCATATCATATGTAAACAGTGACAGTTTTACTTCTTCCTTCCAATTTGGATTCCTTTTATTTGCTTTTCTTGTGTGCTGTGGCTAGGACTTCCAATACTATGTTGAATAAAAGTGGAGAGAGTGAGCATCCTTGTCTTGTTCCTGATCACAGAAGAAAATGATTTCAGCCTTTTCCTGTTGAGTATGACGTTGGCCATAGGATTGTCACATATTATGTTGAGGTATATTCTCTCTGTATCCACTTTGTTTACAGTTTTTATCATAAATGGAAGTTGAATTCTGTCAAAAGCTTCTTCTGCATCTACTGAGATTATCATATGATTTTTATTTTCAGTTTGTTAATGTGGTATATCACATTGGTTGATTTGCAGTTATGAACCACCCTTGCATCCTTGGGATAAATTCCATTTGATCTTGGTATATGATCCTTTTAATGTGTTGTTGAATTCGGTTTGCTAATGTTGAGAATTTTTGCCTCTATGTTCATTAGTGATATTGGCCTGTAATTTTCTTTTTTTTTGTGTGTGTCTTTTATGGTTTTGGTATCAGGGTGATGCTGGCCTTGTAGAATAAGGAACACTCCTTCATCTTCAATTTTTTTGGAAGTGTTTGAGAAGGATAGGTGTTAACCCTTCTTTAAATGTTTGGTAGAATTCACCTGTGAAGTCATCTGGTCATCTGGTCCTGAACTTTGTTTGATGGGAATTTTTTCCATTACTGATTCAATTTCATTACTGTTAATTAATCTGTTCATATTTTCTATTTATTCCTGATTTAGTACATTTCTAGGAGATTGTACATTTCTAGTTTATCCATTTCTTCTTGGTTGTCCATTTTATTGGTGTATAATTGTTTGTAATTCTGTGGTGTTTGTTGTGACTTCTCTTTCATTTCTGATTTTATTTGGACCCTCTCTCTTTGATGAATTTAGCTAAAGGTTTATCAATTATGTTTATCTTGTTAAAGAACCAGCTCTTAGTTTCACTGATATTCTCCATTTTTAACTGTCTATTTCACTTATTTCTGCTCTGATCTTTATCATTTCCTTCCTTCTACTAACTTTGGGATTAGTTTGTTCTTCTTTTTCTAGTTTCTTTAGGTGTAAGTTTAGGTTATTTGAGATTTTTTTGGTTTCCTGAAGTAGGCTTTTGTTGCTATAAACTTCTCTCTTAGAACAGTTTTTGCTGTGTCCCATAGATCATTGTGTTTCCATTTCTCTCTGTGCATTTTTTGATTTCCTCTTTGATTTCTTCAGTGACCCATTGGTTCTTTAGTAGCATATTGTTTAGCCTCCACATGTATTTTTTTTTTCTTTTGCAGGCTTTTTCTTATAGTTGATTTCTCATGTCATACCTTTGTGGTTAGAAAAGATGCTTGATATGATTTCAATCTTCTTAAATTTACTGAGACTTATCTTGTAGCCTAGCATGTGATCTATCCTGGAAAGTGTTCCATATGTACTTGAAAATAATGTGTATTCTGCTGCTTTTAGATAGAATGTTATTTATATATATATTAAATCCATCTGGTCTAATATGCTGTTTAAAGCCAATGTTTCCTTATTGATTTTCTGTCTGGATGATCTGTCCATTGATGTAAATGGGGTATTAGAGTCTTCTAGTATTGTGTTCCTGTCAACTTTTTCCTTTGTTTGTTAATATTTGCTTTATGTAATTAGGTGCTCCTATGTTGGGTGCATATATATTTACAATTGTTATAGCTTCTTGTTGGATTGACCCCTTGATTATGTACTGTACTTTTTGTCTCTTGTTATAGTCTTTGTTTTAAAGTCTATTTTGTCTGATATAAATATTGGTACACCAGCTTTTTATTTCCATTTGCATGGAATACCTTCTTCCATCACTCACTTTCAGTCTGTGTGTGTTTTTATATTTGAAGTGAGGTCTTTATGCAGCATATATATGGGTCTTGATTTTGTACATGATCAGCCACTCTATGTCTTTTGATTGGAGCATTAGTCTATTTACATGTAAAGTAATTATGTATAAGTATGTACTTATTTTCATTTTGTTTTTTGATTGTTTTTGTAGCCCATTTTTGTTTGATTCTTTTGTTCTCTTACCTTGTGATTTGATAAGTATCTTTAGTTATGTTTGGATTCCTCTGTCTTTTTTTGTGTGTGTATCTATTATAAGCTTTTGATTTATAGTTATCATGGGGTTCATATATAACAACCTATATATATAGGTGATTATTTTAAGTTGATGATCTCTTAATTTTGAATGCATTCTAACAACCCTACGTTTTTACTTCCCTGGCCAATGTTTAATGTTTTTGACATCACATTTTTGTTTTGTGTATCCCTTAACTACTTACTGTGAATATCGATAATTTTACTACTTTTCTCTTTTAACCCCCCTACTAGCTTTATAAGTGGTTGATCTACTACTTTTACTATATGCTTGCTTTGCCAATGAGATCTTTTCCTTTCATAATTTTCATATTTCTAGTTGTAGTCTTGTCTTTTCTGCTTAGAGAAGTCCCTTTAACATTTCTTGTAAAGCCAGTTTAGTGGTGCTGAACTCTTTCTCGCTTTCGCTATTCTGTAAAGTTCTTTATCTCTTTTTCAAGTCTGAATGATAGCCTTGATGGGTAGAGTATTCTTGGTTGCAGGTCTTTTTCCTTTCATCACTTTGAATTTGTTATGCTGTTTCCTTCTGGCTTGCAAAGTTTCCACTGAAAAGTCAGCTGATAATTTTATGGGAGTTCTCTTGTATGTCACTAGTTGCTTTTCCCTTGTTTCTTTTAAGAGTCTCTCTTTACCTTTAATTTTTGCTATTTTAACTATAATGTGTCTTGGTGTGGATCTCTTTGTGCTCACCTTGTTTGGAAGTCTCAGTGCTTTCTGGACTTAGATGTCTGTTTCCTTTCCCAGCTTAGGGAAGTTTTCAGCTATTATTTCTTCAAATAAGTTCTCTGCCTCTTTCTCTCTCTCTTCTACTTCTGGGACTCCTGTAATGTGAATGTTAGTATGCTTGATGTCCCAGAGGTCTCTTAAACTATTCTCATTTTAAAAAATTCTTTTTCATTTCTGTGCAGTTGGGATGATTTTCACTACTCTTTCTTCCAGTTCACTGATCCATTCCGCTCTATCATCTAATCTACTTTTGATCCCTTCTAGTGGATTTTTGTCTTCAGTTATTGTATTCTTCAGCTCTGTTTGGTTCTGCCTTATATTTTCTAACTTTATATTAAACTTCTCACCATGTTCATTCATTCTTCTCCCAAGTTCATTGAGCATAATTACCTTGAATTCTTGATTATTACCTTCTATTCCTTACCAGGTAGATTGCTTATCTCCACTTTGTTTTTTTCTTTTTCTGAGGTTTTGTCTTGTTCCCTTGTTTGGAACATATTCCTCATCTCCTCATTTTGCCTAACCCTCTGTGTTTATTTCTATGCATTAGGTAGCTCAGTTAAATTTCCTAATCTTGGAGAAGTGGCCTTATGTGTGAGACATCCTATGAGGCTGAGCAGCATATTCCCCTCTAATGTTCTAAGGGTGCCCTCTATGTGGGCTGCATGGGCTCTTCTGTTGTGATGTGGCTGACTACTCTGGGTGCACTGGTAGGTGGGGCTAGCACTCAGCCCTCTTGGCTGCCAGCCCACTGGTGGGCAGGGCTGAGTCCCAGTGTAGCTGACTGTGTGGCCTGGAGGGTCCCAGGCCTGGTGCTGACCTGCTGGTAAACCCGGAGCTAATAGGCTAGTGGGAAGACTCCACTTGCCAGCACCACTGTCCTCGTGGTAGCATAAGCTTTGAAAAACAGCAGCTGCCTGCATCTGTGTCCCCATGGGGGAGTCCCAGTTGCTTCCTGCCCCTCTGGGAGGTTCTCCAAGATCAGCAAGTGGGTCTGGCCCAGGTCCCTTTTAAATTACTGCCTCTGCACTGGGACTTGGAGTATGTGAGATTTTGCACACACCCTTTAAGAGTAGAGTGTGTTTTCTATAGCCCTCTGGCTCTCCCATATGCAAGCCCCACTGGCCTTCAAAATAAGACATTCTGGGGTTCATCTTCCCAGTGTAGGACTCCTGGGCTGGGGAACCTGGTATGGAGCTTGGACCCCTTGCTCCTTGAGGAGAACCTCTGCAATCGTGATTACCCTCTTGTTTGTCAGTCAGTTACCTGAGGGTGTGAGTCTTCACTATACCATGTCTCCACCCCTCCTACCTCTCTCATTATGGTTCCTTCTTTATATTTTTAGTTGTGGAAAACCTTCTCTGCTAGTCTTCAGGTTATTCTCATAGAAAGTTACTCTGTAAGTACTTGTAATTTTGGTGTGTTCATGTGGGGAGGTGAGCTCAGGATCTTCCTTCTCTGCCATCTGGTAACAAATTTCCCATAAATTCTGTTTAAATTTATACCATGTGCCACTAATGAGTCCATGCCCCACCAGCTTTCCTTATTTTTTCCTATGTTTTCAGTATCTCTCCTCTTCAGTATAGATTCATTGCCTGGCAATCCATAGCTAGTGTTCTTCTTACTCTCTAATTCACTGTCATTTCCAGAGAAGGACAAATGGGCAACCTGCTGGACATACCTCAAGGCCAATGGTATGTCTCTCCTCACTCTCATAAATACCTCCCTCTGTGTTTACATGACCCAAGAGTCTTATACTGTATAATCACATTGTATTATAAATACATTTGGGGTCTATATTCCATACTAGGCTACTTAAAGGGAGGAAAAATTTTACTATGTACCCTTTTTGACTTCTCCAATTCCTAGAAAACTCCTGGTATGATGCAGGCACTATGTAAAATGGATGATTGACTTACTGAGACAGGAAAGAAAACAAACAGTGCTTCGATTTTCAACCTTGAGGTATCTAAAAGGCACTCAAGTTCCTACGCATCAGGGCTCGTGTGCCTGGATGACTAGCTCATGTGACACTAAATTAAAGTGCTGTATTGTTAGGGATTGCCAGTGTGGCTAAAACAAGTGCTTAAATCTCACCACAGAACTGTGCTTCTCCATGTTCTTAGTTTCAATGGACCCTAATGTGGAACAAAAAGTAGACTTTAGAGTCACTCAAAAGGTTTGCATTGATTGAGACATTCATTCATTCATTTAAGCTACATGTACCTACCACTTACTATGTGTGTCTGTGTGTAGGGGGACAACTGAAATAATTATAATTATTATAATATAGTTTCTGATTCTGATGGGATATGCACGGGATAAGATGGCAACAAACATGATGTGTATCTAGCCAATTGAAGGTATCCAGGGAGACTTCCAAGAAGAAGAGATTTTGGAGCTGAGCTTGGCCTTCATTGACTCTTCCATGTATCTGTGTGCTAAGAAGGTGGAGGTGGGGTGAGGAAGTTTGAAAACTGCTCTTGTGTGTGCTGTTTGCAAGTTGGAATGTGATTGCCTTGACATATGGATAATGGATAATACGGGGATCTTGCAACTGGAGCACTATATGATATCTGTAACAAAATTCAGATAATGATTCATTCAACATTTCTTTCAACATATTTTCTTTAGTGTAATGGACTATGCCAGTTGGTATTGCAAGTATAAAATTATTTCACATGGTTGGGTATCCCCCTCAAGGAACTTACACAACATAGACATGATACTAAGTAGAAAGTGAGGTAAGGTAAATGAAACCTTTCTTAGAAGAGAGAAAACTCTTTCCATCAAGTGTAAGGATGGAATTAGGAATGCTTGTAGGGAGAGGTGATGCAACCTTGAAGAAGGGGTAGGATCTAGAAATATAGAGACAATGGGGACAACATTCTAAATATACTAGAGCTAGAAGTGTCCACAGAGATTGGCAAGTCCTGTGCTTCTTAAATTTTAATGTACATTCACAAGTCACGTGTTAAAATCTTGAAAATGCAGATTATGATTCAGTAGGCCTGTGTGGCCCCTAGGAGTCTTAATTTCTAACAAGCACCTAGGTGATGCTGAAGCTGGTGGTCTGTGGGCCACACCTTGAGTAGCAAGGTCCAGTTCACATGCCTCAGAATAGTCACTGAAACCCAGGGTGGGAAGGGACTTGCCCACGCCACAGGGTTGATTAGTATGAGGGCAGCCCTCTGTCTCACACTGCAGCAGCTCGGCAAGTAGTGAAAAGATTATAAGCTTTGGAGTCAGGCTGATCTACGCTCAATCTTGGCCCTGCTGTTTACTAGTTACAAAGCCTTGGGAAGGTTATTTATCCTTTCTGTGCTCCAGTCTTCTCATTTGTAGAATACTGATAAATAACTCCTAACTTGTAGAAGAGTTGTGATAAGTCAATGATCTGACTGGCATACAAGAAAATGTGTAATAGTGTCTGGAACACAGTAAGTGATCAAAACACGCAATGTGCCTTCTCTTGCTTTTTTGACCAGGTTAACATTGTCATCAGTGCACATGGCTTCATCTCTGACATCTCTCTCCTAGGCCCTAGGCTGTATTGGCATCCAGTGACATGCAGGGGGGCCATTAACACTGGTTGGCAAATAGGTCCCTGATTAATGCCAAATATAGAGGATTTAATTTTTTTTTTTTTTTTGCTGTCTCTTTGGAAAAGGATTAAAAAAGGTAATAAACATATTCCATTAGTGCATTCTTGGTATTCTTTTTGCAATTGAGGCCTTTAAAACACCTGCTCATTAATAGAAAATGCTCAGACAATATAAAAAATATTAATGATAGACGTTTTTCATTCCACTTTGGTTAATACCTTTTTTTCCCTGGGTCTATGATTTTTTCAGGCTGTCTTAACTGCTTATGTAAATACTAAGAAAAACTCAATCTCATGGTTTTCAAGGAGATAATAAGAAACAATGATTTGTGAAATGTCTTCTCTAATGAGAAATTTCCTGTTTCAAATACTGGCATGCGAAAGAAGGATGCTGCAGTTTTTGCATTGTATGAGGGTTAGATTCAGTCTACCTGGAAGGTGGTAAAGGTGAAAAGAAGAAAAAAAATCTATGAGGAATTAAACCTGCTAAACTGTGCAGTGCCATTGTAAGAGCTTCTTCAGAAATCTATTTAGAAATCTCTGCTCTTGTATCTGAAGCATTACAGAGACACCAGCATCACCCACTTCTTATTACTGCAAACATGGCAACAGTTGCCATGCTAGCAAGAGATTCGAAGCACAAACACTGGAGTCAGGAGGGAGCAGGGCGGGGCCCGAGCTGGAGTCAGGGCTGCTGAACAGTGCACAGGGCTGCCTGTACAGATTTAATTAGGCCAGTTGTTCTCTTTGGTCCCCGTGCTGTGTCCTGTCAGACATTTCAGTAGAGCAGCAGCAGTCTCAAAAGCAGCTTTTTTGGACCAGGTCTTTTACTATCAGTCGTGCACAACCATCACCGCCAAAAGCGGTGCTTTGATGTGCTTTGATGAAGGCAAGAGTGGGTCTGGGCCCTCGTTTTGGTTATGAATGGAGAAAGGACCAGAGTTTCTCTTCGTTTCCAGGAATGAAAAACTCATAAAACTCTTATCATTAGAAAGTCAGGCTAGTCGTTGTCCCAATATGTCATTTCACCTAATTGAAAACTGAGAAATCTGTCACCATTTATTTAGCAGTTTGCCTTGGGCGAATCTTTGCAGGTTCCCTTCCTGTGGCTGGGAATTAGTTAATTAGTATTACAAAATGCTTGAAGAGGGAAATGCACTCTGGCTCACCCTTTGGGTTATGAGGGAGCCCATTTTAGGTTGCTAACAAGCACTGCTGAAGGATAGAAAAGAACCCAAGATTACAGCATCAGCCACCGTAAGAGCTGCATCTTTCCCTCTCTCGAGTGCATATGTAGTAACCTACATATGTCACTTGCTCACTCTTTTCATGCAAATCTTTTTTGCTTGACAATAAATCAGGTCCTTGAAGCTTATAAAAAAGGTGTCAATTTTACACATGTAGGGCTCTTCTCATATCTTCACTTTTATTAATTTCCTATTTTTCATCACTTCTTCTTTTGAACAGAATATTTTGTTTGATGTTCTTTCTTTTACATTTTTCATGGAGAAATGCTGTTTCAAACTAAGGGTGGTTTTAAAGTCAAGGAACTGAAGGAAAGAATTGACATTTTTCACCTGCTCCTAACTTTAAGGCTGAATGCCTCTGTTCAGTGAAATCTCTAAGCCTGTCTCCTCAGTACAGCAGTCAGAGGGCTGAAGGCCTCACCCGTGCTTTGTCAACTGATTGCTAGGTGGCGCTAGAGAGCAAGGCAACTAGAAAAGAGCTTCTAACACAACTGCTGTAGGTCCACATTAGCTGGAAGGAAGTTCTTACATTGAGCCCTATTGCATTTCAGAACAGACTATTTCCAATTTTGATGACTTGTAGGATATCAGCAACATGAGATGCAGAGAGCACCAGCAATCAATTTACAGTCTTCTGTCTTCCTTTTACTTTTTGTGTGTATGTGTGCCTCTGGGAATTGTTTTCTTATTTCACTACAGTGCTTTCTGGGTATGGTACCTAGGGCTGTGGTGAAGAGGTTTTGTATAAATATAAATAGATGGATATGCTTATTTTTTGACCTTTATGGAAATAGTTTTAACTTCCTCCACTTTCTTTAATTTTCCCTCCTTAGTAGATGACATTCAAGCACATAATGAAGAGGGATAAGAAGTGCTTTCACACCCTCACACAACATGTGTAGCTATGTATTATCTCTCTCAACCCCATACCCCATGACATTAAGAAATTCTCTGCTTTTGTTAATTAGAAAAAATTTATGGACAGATTTGAGCTTAAAAAGAAAGAGATAAAAGGCAAATGACAGGCATCACGCCACTTGCTTAGATTCCAGCTGCTCTCCTTTGGCTTTTATATTTTTCCAGCACAGACCCTTAATGAGCTTGATTACTGACCTTCAGAAAGTGAGTGTCACAAAAATTATACATCCCAGAGGTGATAACTGTCCTGAGAAAAAAAGCCTTCTCCCTTGATTAGGCAAGCAATGTCTTACTCTCCTCACTATACAAACAATGTGAACAAGGCCCATAGAACTTAAGTAAGTTAGACCACTCTACAAGCTCAAAATACATTGCTGAATTGAGGATTAGGTATTCATGTGATGCTCTGATACACACTGAGTTCTTTTGTAAACACTAGATGTGATATTTTAAATCAACAATGTTTAACAAGTAAAAAAGAGTTCAGAAAGCCAAAGATGTTTTTTATTATTTTCTTAAATTTATAGATCTTAAAATTATTTCTATGTAGAATCAGCTAAAAGATTCTGGGCCTTCATTGTGTTTATGAGTTAAAGGGCAGTGTTTGTCTTCATTTCCAGGACTGAAAAACTCATGAAACCTTCATCACTGGATAGGTTTTATTTTGTTGAACAAAAATATCAGCTAAAAGATTCTTTTTTTGTTTTTAATACAGTGAATTCAATTGACTACTATAGTAGAGAGTACATTTAATGAGAAAAAGATGTCTGGTTTTACAATGTACTTAATTCAATAAAGAAATCATACTAAAGTAATGTTCAAAACTGGTCCCCAAATATTTAGAAGGAAGGAGTTTATGTTTTTATATGTCCTGATTAGTTTTTGCTGCTTCTAGAAATGTGGCCAGGGAATCAGGCTGGTTTCCAGAGACATGATTAAAGAAGAGAGAGGGGACAGGGTTAGGCCACAGTCTGCTCGTGAATGAGGCAGCAGATATGGAATTTGTTTTGTTCAGGTTAGGTGTGTATCAGTGCAGGCAGCTGATTATAAAGATCTGTTATGAGCAGGCATAAGCTGAGGTAAAGTGGCTAGTATCAGAGGTAGTCAGAGTGAGAAGGGAAATTTTTCCTTCAATCAAAGGCTGTACTGGCCATAGACTGAGAATGAGCTACGTTCCATTGAAGCTGGAAGAGTTTTCGAGGCAGGTAGTTCAGTACTCTGGATAGCTCCCTGCTGATTATCCTCAAAGCCCAAATCAGAGGTTAGAAGTTTCTTCTTAAAGACAGTTCAAACACGTTGGCCAAGCATAGTCTCCAGAGGCAGCATGGTGTAATGGAAACACCACCAGATAGGCCCAGATTCAACTATTAATTACCATTTTTCCACTATACAGTTTCATTAAAATTACTTAAATCGTTGGAGTCTCAGTTGTAAAACAAACTGAAAAATGGAAACCAGGAGGCCTACTTCATAAGTGAGGATTAAATGGAATCATGTTGTGAGGCCTATCATGATCATTCATTCATTCCACAAGTATGTATTTAGCAACTATTAGACCCTATTCTAAGTACTGGAGACACAGAATCAAAAAGGAGAGATATTCATGCTCTCATGATGTTTACAATTTAGTGTAGATACCAATAAAAAAGTAAGTGATTGGCTAAAACTATACTTCCAGGCAGATGTAAGTGCCATGAAGAAGCTATTCTACTGACTCTTGTGGGCCTAAAGCTTGAATTTTATTGGACTACATGGGAGAAATAGCATGGGCCCACGCCAGGTGGGAGGTCAGTTAATAAACACCTGTATAAAGCTAAAATCTTTGAAGGACAACACCAAGATTGGGTGAGCCAGGAATAATAATATCCATTCTACATAGGAAGATACAGAGGATAATTGCTCTATGTTATCCTTGGCTCCAGATAAACTGAGAAAAATGAAAAAATGAAATATTTCCCCTGAGAGGTCCAATCCACAAGCCCATTCACATGCAAGTTTTAAAACAAAAATATCACTACATGTGTTTTATGGAAAACTCCAAGTTGAAGTTTTTAAGTGGTTTGGTGGGTTAGTGTCCCCAGATAGTCAGAAAGAGCAAAAGCAAATCATCTGTGAAGTAACGTACACCAAATAAAGGTCAAAAAATTGCCAGCGATAAAGTTCCAAGGAATATGAGCTACAATAGAAACAAAAATTTCTAAATACATTTTAAAACAAGGAGCAAGAATTATCAGGAACAGTGAACTACATAATTATATCCAAAAACTTCAGATAGAGAAATAGCAGATATTCAGATATATTAATAGAATCTAAAATAAATGTGTATGAAAAGAAGAAATAATTTAGAAGTGTGTAGAAGAAACAGATTTTCAAAAGAGTCTAGTCAAATTGCAAAAGCTATACAATTTCTAGAATTGGAATAGATATTAGAAATGAATTGAATTAGAAATGCAATGAAGAGAACAGCGTATTAGATCCAGCTACCAAGTGTACTGGATAGATTTGAAGAAATTACCAGAAAGCAGCATAGAGAAAGTAAAGGGTGGAAAATTTAAAAAAAAAAGAGAGATTGAGAAATGTGGAAAATAGAGTGAGAAGATCTAAAATACATCTAATTAGAAGTCCATAAAGAGAGAAGATGGAGTAAAGACATATTAGAAGAGGTAGTGACTGAGAATTTTCCAGAATTTATGAATGATATCAATCTTCAGATTCTGGACATCTAATAAATTCAAAGCAAGATAAATAAAAATAAATCCATACCTGTATACAACATAGTTAAACTGTACAATACCAAAAACAAAGAGAAATTCTAACAGCAATTAGAAAGGGCAGATTAAAAATAAAATAAATGACAATTAGATTCACAGATAATATTTTAACAGCAGCAACAACAACAAAGATGTGGAAAAGCACCTTAAAGTTTCAGGGGAAAATAATTAAACACCTTAAATCCCATATCCACTAAAATGTACCTCAAGAAAGAGGGAAAATAAAGGTGTTTTCAGAATGGAAAACTCCTTTTCCGTTCAATAGTAAGATAAGAGAATCTCAGGTGAGAGTTACCTAAGGGGACAAATGTGTTCATGAACTAAAGCTCTTGTGAAGGAAGGCTGTTCTTTTTGGCCTTTTACCTGGGTAGCCTCTTCTGACATCAAACATCCCAGCAGCTTTTAAAATCCCTCTGTTTTTATGTCGCTTCATGAGAGATCCCATAGCTTTTCCAAACTTGGTTACATATCTCCCATTACGGGGCCATAAAATAGAGAACAGAGGGCTTCCCTGGTGGCGCAGTGGTTAAGAATCCACCTGTCAATGCAGGGGACATGGGTTCAAGCCCTGGTCTGGGAAGATCCCACATGCCGCAGAGCAACTAAGCCTGTGCACCATAACTACTGAGCTTGCGTTATTTAAGTCTAAATAAACCATAGCTGTGTAAAACATTAAAATAATATCTAAGTTGTGGAATTAGAAAAATCATAATAAAATAAAATAATGGATAGAATTATATAATTTGGGAGGTAATGAATGAAACTAAAATGCTCTAAAATATCTCTTTTATTTGGGAGTAGGACAAGTATATTAATATAAAATTTATTAAGTTTAATATGTTAAAGTTTCTAGGGTACCCACTAAGGAACAGAAAACCAGAGTGCCTATTCAAATAATCCAAAGGAAAACAGGCAAAGGACAGAGTGAGAAAAAAACCCAGAGAGAATAAAATAATATGGTAGCAATGAATTCAAATTATTTCAGCAATCACAATGAATGTAACAATCAACATGACAAAAGGTATAAGAACCTTGCAGAGAAGATTATAAAACCTAACTAAAAGATGTTAAAGAACATCTAAATAAATACAAAAAGTACTATGTTTATGGAAAGGGAGACTCAATGTCATAAAGATGTCATATCTTCCCATATTGATCTACAGGTTTAAAATACCTATAATCAAAATCTTACGTTTTTGTGAAAAAATGCAAGCTGATTATAAAATTTATATGGAAGAAAAAAAGTCAAGAATAATCAAGAATAGTCAAGATGGGCTGTGCCCTACCAGAAATCAAGAGTTTAATAATGCTATTGTAATTAAAATCGTATACAACTGACACAGGGATAAACAAATGTCCCAATGGAACAGAATAGAAAAACTGAAAACAGACCTATCTAAAGGTAGATCCTTGATATGTGAAAGAACTTCTTTTATAGATCACTGAGAAAGGGATGACTATTCTTTTTAAAAAGGAGGAAAAGAAAGTTCATGGTCGTTATTTCATGTTTGTTCATCCTGTTCTCTTTATACCTGAACTATATTTCCATCATCTCTCTCTTCAGTGAAACCTTTCTCAACTACCTCAACTCAAAGCAAACTCCCCTTTTAAAACACACTGGGAATGAATGTGTCAGTGCCTTCTTTTTTCACACGTTTCCAGCATCAAAATTCTATTCTTTTTTTTATTACAAAGAAGTAAGCAGATATTTAATGCCCTAATAGTGAGGGGGTGGGATGGAAAGAAGTTTGAATTAACTGGTTGTTCATTATTTTTGGACAAAAAAAATTTGAACTTGACCGGAAAGTAAGGGTCAAAATTCTGAGCGCCACAGTTTTACTCAAATTTCAGAAATACAAAGCATGGTATTCTTAGGCCAACTAATGATTCCTCTAATTTATTATAGATAAAAATATTTAATATTCACCACTTACAGTTCAGTTATAAATGAGATATTGTAGGCACCAGAAAAAAAAAACACAAAAGAAAATTTCTTCCCTTAAAGTATTTATGAACTAATGGGGAATTAAAAATAAATGATCATAATAAAAGACAAAATAACACAAATGTATAAAGTGGCACAAACTACCGTGGCCTTTGGTAAGGCATAACTGAGGAGGAGTTAGTCCCAGAAAAGGCTCTTTCATGACATAGTGATCAAGCTGACTAGATATTACTGAAGGCTGATTAATATTTTGATAAGATTGGGCGGGACTGTTGAGGTTAAAAAATAGGATATAGGAATAGGTTGACAGTAAATTAAACATGGGGTGTGTATGGGAAATAGTAGAACTTCTAGTTTGTCTATAGTGTGTGTCACCAGGGATGCTATTGCTATTCTGTGCAGGATAATTCTTTATTTTGTGAGATTGTCCAAAACATTGTAGGAAATTCAACACTCTGCCCCCCCCCCCCACTAAATATCACTGGCACCTCCCTTGTCACTGGGAAATACCAAAAATACCAAAATATCAAAAAATATGTCTTACAGTTCCCAAAACCCTAGAGAATTTTTTGAGAAGAGAAGTGATGGGATCAATGTCTAGAACCACTGGAACATCTGATGTTCACTGTGGGGTAAAACTGGAAATGTGTTTCACTGGTCATTTTGGATTCTGGATGACATAACGTCACTTAATTTTAGAGGCAATGTGGAATTATTGGTAGTTTTAAAGTAGGGTAGTGATATAATTGGAGGTCTACAGAAGGAAGATTACACTGGCAGTAGAGGGTTAAGTGGATTATGGCATGGGGAAGCTGGGACTCGAGGGAGAGAATTTAAAGACATGACAAAGAAAGCAGAGCAGCCAAGTTTGGACATATGGACTGGGGGCTAACTGTATGTGTGTGTGTGTGTGTGTGTGTGTGTGTGTGTGTGACACAGAGAGCGAGAGAGAGACAGAGAGTTGGAGCCATGGGTTGAAACTGCTGATTGTGGTGAGCTGGCAAGAGAAATTGGGAATGAAGAAGGGATTGGAAGAAAAGTGAATATTTAAGAGGCCTGAGGGAAGTTTCAGTACAAAGAAGCATGGAGGAGAGGCAGTAGACTAAAAAGGGGAGTATTTGCCCTTCGGTGGTGAAGAGACACCACACTACGGCTGAAACTGGATAAACCATCCTGCTCCACAGAAGCGAGTGGACACAAGCCCCTCACCGCTCCTTTTTTCATTCCTCCTAGGAGCATTGGTTTCATGGTGCTATCATCTTACACAGTTGCTGCATTCTGGAAAAACTATGTGTAAGTTAAAATTTGATAACATATTCAACTTTTATAAGTTGAATTGCATTCTAAGTGCACTAGGCAAGCTTTCTATTTAAAGGAACCCTTTCATGGACCCTTTTGTAATGTGAAAAATTAATTCCAAATCAATCTGTTTCACAGTTCCAATCTCTGGATCTCTGCTCTCTTCTCCTGGACAGCTAACTAGGTCATAGCGTTCTATTCTCAGAGCCCAGCCCCACATAAACACTAATTGGTTTTCACATCTGAAAGGTTGTGTATCACTTTGTCATTTCTAAATTTACATGATGTAATCCATGTACAAGATGGGAGATTTCATACCCTGTGGGAGGAGCAAGTGCCACATGCTTAGTTTTCCAAATATATCTAAAGACACAAAGTATTTTAAAAGAGGCAGAACTTCAGGAGTGTCTTCCCCAAACTCAGATTTCATCAGTTTGGGGTTGCAGCAGGAATCAACAAATGTCTATTACCTTTGGAGAAGACATCTGACACAGTTTCCCACCTTGATATTTATTTTATAAAGGAAAATAATAATTAAAAACAAATGTGGAAATAGAAACCAAAACCCCTGCCAAATCAAGAATTACAAAATTACAGGCTGTAACTTTCATAACCCCAAAATTGAAAAAATAAATGCACTATTTTTAAGACATTGTTGAGGGCTCCAAGACCCAAAATTGGGAACATTTTGGGTGAGGACTACAGGCCATATCTTGTTGCTATTTAGGAAAAAATAATGCTGGGCTAAAAATTACACCTTGTGTGATTGTAATGAGTTAGTTAGAAAGCCTCTTAGATCAGAGGTTGCTAGCACCTTGCAAGGACTTTTGGGAGAGACCACACAGGTAATCAGCCTTCAGAATGGTCACCTTTTGTCACAGCTGCTGTTTCACCTTGGCACTCACGGTCCTCTTTTGTTTACCCCATCAGTTGCATCAGATTGACTGGAAGGTTAGATTGTAGTATTCTCTTTGAGCATGCTTCTCATGCTTGGATGTATATTGGGCTCACCTGGAAAACTTTAAAAGCTCCTGAAGTCTGGATGCCATCCCCATGGATTTTGGTTTAATTGGTCCTGGACACTGGTACTTGTAAAAGTTCCCCAGGTGATTCTTAATGTGCAGCCAAAGAGCCGGCTGAATTCCAGGTTGTTAAACTCACGACCCTGCTGGATCCTTGGATTCTTTGACTTTAAGAACCTATTGATCTCTGGTCTCATTTGCTCTTTCCTATACACATGCTGAAAAGGCAGGCTTGGGAGGAGTAATTGAATTCTTTCCCTGACCAACTTCCAGAAGACATTGGAAGAAGTCCAGCAAATACAAGTATTGGCAAAATATATCAAACTTCTGAAAAGTGACACCTCCTGTGCCAGAGAAATTCAGAAAGCACAGGAGAGTCCTGCGTGAGGACTCCAATTCTGCTTCAATAAACTTAATAAAGTTACTTACCCTTTCTGAGCCTCAGTTTCCTTATCTATAAAAATTGGAATACCTAACTTCTAAGGTTTACTTAAATGAGTATTCAAAGTGTCTAAAATAGTGCCTGGCATGCAGTAGAAATGCAATAGTGATAGCTATTTAAAAGGAAAGAATAGAGAAAATAATTAAAGCTTATTGACTGATTATGCTCCAAAATAATAATAATTACAAATTATTGAGCCAATTTATCCAATTTTTTTATCCTCAGAACAAATATTTGTTACATATTGACTTCATTCCAATTACACTGCTAGCTACTAGGGTTACAGATATGAATAAAACAGACATGGTGCATCTTACAACTTAGCTAAATGCTTTACTTATTTCTGGAGTTGATTTCAAGCAGTCCAAAGATTGACCTTACTAGAGGAGTGATACAACTACAAACTGACCTTCAATGCACCCTCACAACAAATACTCAGGGTGTGCTAGGCTGTTAAGAGAAATTTGTACCAAGTAGACAGACAAGTACTTATCAGGGTTCCATAACTGTCCCGAAGGGCCAGGGAGGTATAAAAAACCATGTGAGACTATCAAAGGGAGCATCTCAAAACACCTGATGATTTTTTCCCACCCTGTTTGGGCAGTTTTAGGAGCAGTGGTGTACCTTCTTCCGGGTTCTTGAAGGCCAGAGCAGCTGTGTTCCCTCCACCCCCAACTCATCCAGTTGGGTGTGCTGCTGTGCCTCCCATCTGGGTAGCTGTCTATAAGTTGTGTGACTTACCTACATTATGGGAACTTGCACCCTTTGCTTGGGTCTGTTGGCATTTTTCACTCAGTCACTCTTGTGACAATACTACCTCTCCCAGTAACAATCCTAAGAGCTAGTATTACTATCTGTATATTACATATAAGATGTAGGTAACTTGCCCAAGGTCACTGAGCTCTTAAGTGGTAAAGCCAAGACTGAACCTCAGATCTGACTCCACAGCTCATCCTCTTAACCTCTGCCTCAAGTGGACAAAGCTTGGGTGACTACGTTTTGGAAATACCAAAATCTGTCTCTTCAGATAATTAATTTTAAAACCACAAGTAAAGAAGAAGAAGAGCAGATGGAATTGAAGATGATGTTGTGACTGAACCTAATCTAATCTTGGCCTATGAGCCCCTTATGAAATTATGTGAGAGACTGGAGTCCAGTAAAGAATTGTGTTCAGTTTGCCTTGTTATCAATCAAGCCTGCCGATACTTAACTTCATGACATTCCATAGATTAAAGTTCATGATTCAGGTTCTCATCTCTTCATAACTGCAGCTGCAACTCTTTTGTCAGACCAGGAATATAATAACTATGGCTAAAAAGGCAACAGTAGCAATTTGTAGATGGTATAGGATCCTTGCTAAATCCAGATAATCTTTCCTCACCTTCAGGATAAAAATGTTGACTCTGATGACAGAATGTGTGAATGTGTATATGTGCATGTGTGTGTATAAGTGCGCATGTGTAATGGCTCATGTACAAATGCTCTGGAGCACATGTGGAAGGACAGAGATTTTAAGCCAGTCTTTTCTGACTTTCCAGGAGTTGCAGTATGCACTTTGTAGGGTATCCATGGAGCTCACAGTGCCTGCCTTTATTGTTCTCCATCCAGATCAGGCCATTGGCGACCAGGGTTACATACATGAAATATGACCCCACCTTCACTCCAACCACATTTGTTTAGACCAGAGGTGGCCATATAATCCAAAGGGACCAATCATATTTTCTCGCATGGCAGACTGTACTTATTCCTACTTCGTTATGCTTTTTGTATTTATGCCCTTTGCCATATGACTCTGTAGGACCTCCCACTAGAGGCTGAGTATATTTTCTCTCCCTATCGATGTTGGACTCAGCTATGCGACTTGCTCAAGGAATGTTGTAGGTTGCAGGAGACTGTGTATTGGGGATTGGGGCGTGTAAATGGCACAGTTTGCTATGGAAGAAAGCTGAACTCTTTTTTCCTCTTTTTCTGACTTGCCCCTTTGCTTAAACTTTTTTTTGTGGCTTTTGTTTTTCCTTGAGGTAAAGTTCACATCATATAAAATCAATCATTTTAAAGTGAAAAATTCAGTGGCATTTAGTATACTCACAGTGTTTTGTAACCACCACCTCTATCTAATTCCAAAATATTTTCATCCCCCCAAAATAAAATTCCATATCCATTAAGCAGTTACTCCCAATTTCCTCCTCCCCAGCCCAGACCCTGGGGCCACCAATCTACTTTTTTGTTTTTATGGGTTTACCTATTGCTATTAACGGAATTGTGTCCCCCCTTCCTCCAAATTCATATGTTGGGGCCCTAACCCCGTATGTGACTGTATTGGAAATAGGGCCTTTAAGGTTGTGATTAAGGTTAAATGAGGTCAGAAGAATGAAGCCCTTGATCTGACAGAATTCGTGCCCTTATCAAAAGATAAAAAGACTCCAGAGCTCTCTCTGCCATGTGAGGGTACAGTGAGAAGGTGGCCATCTGTAAACCAGGAAAATTTGAAAGTCCCACTAGAACCCAGCCATGCTGGCACCCTGATGTCAGATTCCAGCCTCCATGGTGAGAAACTTCTGTTGTTTAAACCATCCAATCTATGGTATTTTGTTATAGCTACCCAAACTGACTAGTACACCTATTCTGGATATTCATATAAATAGGATCATACAATATGTGATTTTTGTCCCTGGCTTCCTTCATTTAGCATGTTTTCAGGGTTCATCCATGCTGTAGCATGCATCAGTACGTCATTCCTCTTACGGCTGAATAATATTCTATTGTATGGATACCACATTTTTTATCTATTCATCTGTTGATGGATTTTTTTTTTCCCACCTTTTGGCTATTGTGAATAGTGCTGCTATAAACATTTGAGTACAGGTATTTGTTGAGTATCTATTTTCAATTCTTTTGGAAATATACCTAGGGGTGGAATTGCTGGGTCATAAGGTAATTCTCAGAACACTGAACTTTTGGTGCTCAGACCTTCAGAGTTGCTTCTTGATTCCCACACAAGAAATTCTTCCTTAAATTCCATAAGAAACTCCCAGAATACTTTCAATAAATTCCTTTTGTTGCTGTAGCTAGACAGTTCTTGCTGTAGTTAGACAATTCTTGCTTAAGCAAGAGTTAACCCGAAGCTTAGAGAACCTAGACTAACAGTCAACAAAATTTCTAATTTTTGGTCAAAATATTAGAGGAAAAATAGGTTCAAAACTCCCCTTTCAAAGTTTGCCACAGGGGTGGTAAGTTCCCTGTTGATACTAAGCAAATCAGGTGATTATCTTGATGAAATTCTGGAATCTGACTTGACTGTGTAACTGTCAACTACCACTTACCTTTGGGACCAGGCAGCATAGGACCTTGCATTTAGAGCATATTCCAATTCAAAACGACTCCGTAAAGCTGCCACGTGGCTCCGGCCAGGCCCTCCGCGGCTCAGCAGACAATCAGAAGAAGAGGAAGGTGAGAGAGACCCACTGCTATTACTTGATGCAGGCGACATCAGCTGAGTGAAGGAGGGGCAATTTCAATCAATTAATAAATCCAACAGGCTTAACATCACAGTATAGAATGTAGATTTATTTTAACTTTCCATTCGAGGATTTCTCATATTTTAATTTCTATTCATCTCAGCTTGCTTTTCCTTTCAGCCTCTGATGGCAACACCTGGCTAGCTTTTTTTGACCCAGTTCTGTGATAAGAGCTGGCCCATAAAACTTATGCTTGTCTTTAACAAAACACAGTAGGCTCAAATCAGATTCATAAAATAGAACATTATTATTTAATGGTTAAAAGATTCTCTACATTTTTCACTATGGTGATGAGGTTCATGGCAGAGTTCCTTTAAATTGGAGCTTACAATTATTCCCTTTACATAAAATGAATTTACACACTTTCCCAAAAATACATCCATTTTATAAAATGAAGGCTGCTTTAATGTCCAGCAAGCATGAGGACTAAATAGAGTTGTTGTAAGAGAATTTTAAAAAATATTTACAAATAGTTAAGTATAGTTAGAAAATAGAAGAGTGTGAGGGAAGAAAATGAGAAAGAGAAGAGGAAAAAATAAGAAAGTAGTTTTCTTGAACTTTTGACACCCTTGTTACTTATGCACTCTACGTAACACGACTGAGAATATTAGTGCTTTGACATTATAATTTCATAAGACATGTAGAGAGCAGACTTTGGTTTAAAAAAAAATAATATATATAAATTCTAAACTCTTCACAGTAGCCAAGACATTTCTAAGTAAAGCTCCGAGAATCATGTGATGTCAGTATTGAAATGAACCTTCAAACTCTTCAATGATTTAATCTCTTCTATGCATCCTTTTCAAGTCAGCTATGCAATCTGATGGGGAACCTCCAGTGATGGGGAACTCACTGTCTCCAGATCCATTCATTTATGTTAGGACAGCTCCGACCAATGGAAAATTCTTTCTCACAATTAACCAGTTCTATTATTGTACTTCATTTCCATCTGTTGGCCCACAGAGAACTAGGCCATTCCCTTTCCTATATGACAGTTCTTCAGATGTGTAAAAACAGCTGTTGACTCATCCTAGATTTGTCTTCTCTGGGATAAGCATCCCTGGTTCCTCTAATTGGCTCTCACATACAGGATTTTCAATCCATTCACCACTCTGATCTCTATTCCCTAAAATTTGTGTTCCAGTTTTAATTATCCCTTTAAAAGGACATAACTGGGAACTATTTTGTTTGGCCATCTCAGGAGAGAGAGGAATGATCACATTCTTTATTCAGATACAAGATAGATACTTCATATTCTAACTCACCAAAAGCTTATTTTCCACTAACCTTCATGATGCTCCTAAACCATATCTCCAACATTTGATTCTTTTACTATTGTTTCTTTGACTCTGGTGTATGATGATATATTTATTCCTATTAAATTATTTCTTAGACATGTCCTACTACTTTTCCTGCTTTCAAATATTTGTTGTCTCTCTCAACTTTACTATATCTACAAATGTGATGAGCAGAGCCTTCCTCACCTTGATCTTAACCACTGACTAAAAAGTTGAAGGGTAGAGAGGATAGAGCCTTATGGAGCTACACAAGTTAAGATCCTTAAAGATGATTCTAGTTCATTAATTAGTGCAATGCAGTTCAGCAAATTCTCTTTGCATATAGCCCATAGTTATTCGTCTTTTCCACTAGGGGAGATTGTGCTAAGAGGCTTGGTCAATATAACAAGACTAGCTAGCTTAGCAGATCCTACCATTGTCCCTGTTTCTGGAATTCTCTCTCTGATCTAACTGGATATATCCCAGGCTTGGCACAGCCTTGCTCTGTCAAACACAAAGGTTCAGAGTGAGAAGGTACTTGGAACTCAAGCCTGAAAAGCATCTCTCAACATCCCAAGCCTCTGGCAGATGCTCTTGTTAGTAGGGGCTGCTGTAGTCCCACCAAATATACTTCTACTTCTCTCCACCTCATTTGTTTCAGGACTGAAGAGAAGGGAAAGGAAGTTTTATGTTTAAAGAGTAAAGCTTCCTCTTTGTAAGTTCCAGTAAAGACTCATGAGACAGAGCCACTCACTTCAGGCAGTAATCGCAGACCTGGAACACTTTTCCAAAAGATTAGGTTCCAGGGAATTCCCTGGTGGTGCAGTGGTTAAGACTCCGTGCTCCCAATGCAGGGGGCCCAGGTTCGATCCCTGGCCAGGGAACTAGATCCCACATGCATGCCACAACCAAGAGTTTGCATGCCACAACTAAAGAGCCCACAAGCTGCAACTAAGGATCCCGCCTGCCAGAAATAAGACCCAGCACAACCAAATAAATAAATATTTAAAAAAAAAAAAAAAGATTAGGTTCCAGTCACTCTTTGTTAAGATTTTAAGGAAAGAAAACTTTCCTTGGATGGTTCCACTTTGGGATTTAGTTGTGCAATCTCAGGTTGATGCCGTTTTTCCCCATTTTTGCCCCTCCATACACTCGTTTATACGTGAGCCTGTATGTGTGATGTCCATCCCTCTCTCCTGTAGCACTCAGTTGCATTTGGGAATATGTTATTATTTTTGAATTAACGCTCATGTTTCAGTTCCCTTGCCTATTTTCAAATGCTATCTCCTGAACAGGTGTATAGAAAATTAAGGCAATTATAGAGAAAATTAAAGCAAACAGCTCCTTGATATTAAGGAAAGAAAATTCCATTAGTCTCATTACCAACACACATCACTTTATGTAAAATATGTGTGGTATAAAAGCAATGCCTCCCAATTAATTTATGTGCTAATTTTAGTAATAATTTTTCTGGTTCTTATTGAACATAAATGGACAATGGCTTAATGTTTTAGCTTACATTTCATTGTTTGTAAGAAATTTTGTATAGAAGGTAATGATTTACATAATTACTTTCTAACACATTTGTTATTTTTAAATTTTTACATATCAATTTTTTAAGCTATGCATACCCATGTCTATTTGCTTGCCTGATTATTTGTTGGAAGGGCCCCAATTCACTCTGAATTTGCCTTTGCCCTACAGATGCAGTCAATTCTCCTCCACCCTAAGAACTTAATTGACAGGGTGAAAATATGAATGGCGTTATGGACACACACTTTCTTTCCACAAGCACCACCTTAACTACATTCCCCAACGTCATTAGATATTCAAGCCTTTGTAATGGACATATTTCAGAAGCCAAAGTTCTTACCTCAGTGTTGCAGAGACACTCTTCTAACTTGGTAACAACTTCAGAAAATTCAGGTCTTCCCTGTAAATAAAGAAAAGACTTCTTTTCCCCAAAGAATAAAAGGGATGCATCTGTCTTTGGATTTTAAAATTGGATATTTGAATGTGCAAAAAATGAGATTAACAATAAAATAGATTTTTATTTAAAATACACTTGTATTGAAGTGTTAATTGAATGTTCACTTGCTGTTCATGGAGGGATGTTGAGTCTCCCTCTGATAAGAGTTTTAAGTCAGAATTTGCAACTACATTCAGATAATGAAATAGTGGAAAAGCTTTAATTAGCTTTGTGCGCTTTAACGCGGCAGGTTTGCCTCTTCAAAATCAAAGAATAAAAGTGAATACTAAAAACTATTAACTATCTCAGTGCCCTATAATACACTGTTCAATGTGTCTGTAGGGAAAGAACTGCTACAGTTGATTTTATAATTAGCTTTATTTTTGAAAATACCGTCTCAGATTCAAAACTAAGATCAATAGCAACCTCATGACTATGCCCTACTTTAGGGGTTAAGATGAGCTTTTAATCTTCAAAAACTGTCATTAAAGATATTGTCCACTATGAACCTTCGTGTCAGATGAGTTTGGTCAAATAAACATTTCTTGTATTCTGATTATATTCCAAGCTTTGTTCTAGTTGCTAGAGATATATAAATGATTATGGATCTAAGGAAAAAATTCTCGGGATTTTAGAAAAAGTTGGTTTCTTTTGAAGAAATTATATGCCTTCTTTTTTCAGGTCCTAAGGACATGTTACATAACCTATCATTTCTCCCTTTATGAAACTTTCACTGCCAGGAGGTGGATAGCCCAATTTAACATTCAGGTACAGTAACCAACTAATTTAGATTCTTAGTAGAACAATTTCTCCCTTAATATCTAGCCCTCCCCTGAGGACACTGCTTCCCCCAGAGCTCTCTCAAGAGGAAGCTGTTTTCTCTCACATATTCCTGTACTTCTAGGTGGGTGGGGATGGTACTGGGGGTAAGCAGGGGGTGGGGGTGGGGTCTGTGTCTTTCTCACTGACATTGTAACTTCCAAATGGTTTCTCCTGGAAGAGCCACCAGTTTGTCAAGCTTTTCCCCAGAGTCCCTCTCCTTTCTCTGAAGGTTTTGCATCTGGCTCACTGTCATGCTCTCTAGCACTACTCTCAGTGCTTTTATTATCCATGCAGATAATCATTAAGGTGGCCTGACCTCTGGGGCCCTTTGTCTCCTCTTCTGCAATGCTCTTATCCTCCACCTTCCCTTGGTCACTTAGCTCCCTGGTCATTCATACCCTAGGCCCTGTTACCAGCGATGCCTGCAACTCCTCCGTGCTCTGCATCCTCACAGTTTCCGTCAGATGGCCCTGGGGCTCTACCTCCTCTCTACCCAGCTCACTTTGTCCGGAGCTCTGACTCCAACAACTTTGACTGCATAAACCATCTTACCACTTAAGAAGATGCTGCTTTGCATTGTGAAGATTTTCAAATGTACCCTGAAGTAAAGGAAAATAGTGCAATAAACCCCTGTGTGTATATATATATATATATATATATATATATCACTCAGCCTTAAAAACCATGTTTTTGCTACTATTGTTCTATCTTTTTGTCTATCATCCGATGTCTCCCCTATTTTTTGTTCCTGTTACCATCTTTTCACCATCATCCAGTCACCTTATTTCCTCCATGATTTAGCTTAGATTACACTGGCAATCATATTCACTCCATCCCACATAGCCTCAACTCCCTTGCCCTATCATGAATTTTGTACACAGTTGGAAAAATCCTAATCTTGATTAAATCCATCCTGATGGCTCTTATTTCAAAATTATGACCCTCTAACCTGAAGTGGACCCTCAGTACTGTTTAGAGAGTCTATTTTGTATTCCTAGCTCACTCTCACTCTCTCTCACTCTCTAAATGGCTGTTTTGCACCTTCTCCTCTTTCCTCAAACCTCTAGTTCCCACTAATACTTCAACCACGCACCTATATCTAAACTTACATCATCTGCCTTCACTCCCTTTTCTACAGATGAACTTTGCCTGATTCTATCCGAGGGCAATTCCTTCACTGTGTACTAGATCTTATCCTTGCTAATCTACTCAAGGACATTGCTCTGACAATAATTCTCCCTTCTATTTTTTGCATCATCAGCGTTCCCTTTCTATTGTTTTATCCCATCAACCTACAGACATATAAATTCTTTCATCTTAAAAACATATAAACAAAAACAAAATAAAACTCTTGACTCTACTTCTTCCTCAAGCCACTACTCCATTTCTCTGTTCACCAAAATTGCTCTAAAGAGTTGCCTAAATTTGCGGACTCTTATTCTCCTTCCATCTGTCCTCCATCCCAGTCAGGTTTTCTCCTATAACACTGCTGAAACTGCTCTTGTCAAGGATACAGATTTACCTCCTCATTGCTAAATCCATCTTACTTGGCACAGCATTAAATGCAAATAATCATTCTTTTGTCCCTGAAACATTCTTCAACTGGACTTGAGGTCACTATTTTCTCATTATTTTAATTCACTATTACTTGCTATTTCTCAGTCTTGTCTTTAGATTTCACTTCTCCTCTTTATCTTTAAATTTTAAATTGCACCAGGCCTCAGTCTTTGGGTCTCTTCTCTATTTAATTTGTTGAGGATTTAATTCAGTCTCATGGCTTTAAAAAACAACTTCCAAATATCTATATCTATCTTAGTACTCTTTCTTGAACTCTTAACTCACATATGCAACTTCTTGCATTTATAGTCTTCTCTGCTTCAGTAAATGGCAACTCTATCATTTCTGCTTCCAAACACCACAGGATAATATCTGAATTCTCTTTTTGTCATACTCTTGCTTCTAATTCACCAGCAAATCATAATCATTCTGCCTTCAAAATGTATCTAGAATCTGAATGAACAAACTGCATTTATATTGGATCAACCCTCCCCCAGATAACAACTGTAAACTCTGGATAAAATGTAAAAGACTGTGACCTGAAAGAAACAGAGAGTGAACAGGAGCAGGTAGATTTTGGAGGGGAGTCACAGAAGAAACGAAGGGCATAGGATAAGGTTCTTATCTTTTTTTTTTTTTTTTTTTACAACATTTTCCCTAAGGGTAGGCCCCATCTGCATCTTAGAGAGCAATTAAAATTCCGATGGCGGCAAGCCTGCAGTTTTGCCTGCTTGAAGAACCCGAGGATAGAATTCAGGGCATCTAGGGTAGAGTGAATTAGCTATGGCTTTGTAACAAATTATCACAAGTGGTTTAAATCAATACCCATTTATTATCTCCGTGGGTCAGAGTCTAGTACAGGTTAACTGGGTCCCTTGCTCAGGGCCTCACCAGATTAAAATCATGGTGTTAGTTCACTCTGTGATTCTCATCTGAGGCTCAGGGGCCTCTTCCAAGCTCACTGGTACTGGAAGAATTCATTTCCTTCAGGTTCCTGTTTTCTTGCCAACTGTTGTTCAGGGATAACGCTCAGCTTCTAGAGGATGCCCATAGTTCCTTGCCACATGGCTCCTATAAGCAGTTCACAACATAGCCATTTGCTTTCTTTCTGGCCAGCAAGGGCATGTTTCTCTAAACTTTTTCCCCTGTGACCAACTGGAGAAATATTCTTTGCTTTTAAAGGGCTCATCTGATTAGGTCATACCTACACAGAATAATCTTTGTCTTGCCATATGAGGAAACATAATTATGGGAGTAATATCTCATCATATTCATAGGTTTTGTCCAAACTCAAACGTAGGTGGTATTCCTGGAAAAAAGTGGAAGGGATCTTGGGAGCCATCCTAGAATCCTGCTTATCACATGTAAGCACTAGAAAATGAGGGGAAATCCTAGAAGAAAGGGGTCTGGGAGAGGGAGCCCCAGAATATGCATATAAACTCTGCCTAATTCTCTGGCTGACCTCTGAACCACATATGCATAGGGCAGACTCTAAGCAGCCCAGGTAGGCTAAAAGAAGTGAACTGAGATTAGATCTTTTGCTCAATGCAGGACATTGTTCTTACTATTTTTTCAGTCTGAATTATCTAACTCTTATTCCTGCCTGTGGAAATCCTCTGCCCTCTTCAAGCCCAACTCACAAGACACATCCTTTATAAAGTGTCCAAGGATTTCGCAAAATAATTTTTCACTATTATTTAGATTTATTTCATTCTTTCTTGTGTTACAACTAGCTATTTACATGTCTATATCACTAGCTGGAACATGATTTGAGGGTAAGCAAAGGCCTGTTTACTCCTGTTTACCTAGCATGTTCCACTGCACAGGATAGCTTAGTTGAGCTCAAATTTGTTACATTAAATTGCATCATGATAATAAAAAATTATACAGAATCTGTCTACCTCTCATCCTTGTCTAAACCATCATCTTTTGCTTGTATTATGATAGTTTCCTTCTAATTACTTTTGCTGCTACTATTCTTTGCCTATTAAAAGTATGTTCCCAACATGGTAGCCAATCCACAGCTACCATCAGACTCAATAGTGAAATACTGAAAGATTTTCCTTTAAGATTACGAATAAGACAAGGATGCCCACTCTCATTCAGTATAGTATTAGAAGTCCTAGTCATAGCAATTAAGCAAGAAAAAAGAAATAAAAGGCATCCAACTTGGAAAGGAAGAAATAAAACTCATTGTATGTGGATGAGTTGATATAGAAAACCCTAAAGACTCCACCAAAAAACTGTTAGAACTAATAAAAAGATTCAGTAAAGTTACAGGGATACAAAATCAATATACAAAGATCTTGTTGTATTTCTATACACTATTAACAAGCTATCAGAAAGAGAAATGAGGAAAACAATCTCATTTACAATTGCATCAAAAAGAATGAAATACCTAGGAGTAAATTTAACCAAGGAGGTGAAAGACCTGTACACTGAAAGCTACAAAATATTGAGGAAAGAAATGGAAGAAGACACAAATAAATGGAAAGGTGTCCCATGCTCATGGATTGGAAGAATTAATAATGTTGAAACTACCCAAGGCAATCTACAGATTCAATGTAATCTCCATCAAAATTCCAATGGCATTTTTCACAGAAATAGAACAAACAATCCTAAAAATGTTATGGAACCACAAAAGACTCCAAAAGCTGAACCAATATTGAGAAAGAACACAGCTGAAGGCATCATGCTCCCTGATTTCAAACTGTATTACAAAGCTATAGTAACGAACACAGTAGCCAAAATAATTATTTAAAAATGTGCTACAGATGAAGTAATGCCACTCACAAAAGCCTCCAATTACTCTCATCTTATATGGATAAAAAACCAAAGCTCTTGCATTCATCTCCAAGACATGCACAGCCTGCCCCTGCTATTTCCTGGCTTCCTCTTCCTCTTGTGTAGCAGGCCACGCTGACTTCCTCAGGCTGAGAGCACACATGCCTTCAGGGACTTTGCATTTACCATTCTTCCCACGTGGACTGATCAGCACCCTTCATGTTTCCCAGGTCTTTGTTCAAATGTTACTTTATCAGTTTTCTCTTGTCACCATATTTGCCCTACTTATTCCACAGAACTTATCACCAGATGACTTAATACATATTTTCATATTTTTTGTTTATTGTTTACATCCCTTCGTAACATGTCCATCCAACGAGGGCAGGAGTTTATCACTCGCTATTCTATCTCCAGTGCCTTCAGCAATGCCTGGAGCACAGAAGGAATTCAATAAATACTTGTTGAAAGAATGATAGAATTAATAGTTTTATGTTTTTTTACACTTTATTTTATTTTCAAACTTTTTGTATGGGTAGAAGGTTTTTTATTATAATTTGCTTTAAGTTTTTTTTTTTTAAACCAATCAGGGAATACATTATAAATGAATGGCCTTTTTTTGAACATTAAATCCAAAACGGTGTTAGTATTTCATTGGAGAGCTGAAATAATGGTAAAACTATGATACTTACTAAACACTTAGAACATTTTATCTAACTCATAATGCTCTGTAATGTAGGCATTTATTATTTCTATTTTAAACATGAAAAGGAAAAAATAAGAAAAATTAAATAATTTATCTAAGATAGTATAGTCAGTAAATAGGAGAGCTGAATTCAAAGCTAGGTAGAGCTTGTGATCTTAATGCTCCTTCATTCTCCCTCTCTATCTGTGGCATCTATATCTGTGAAGAATAATTTCATTGTAAATATATGTTTCAGTGCCTGAGATTAGGTTCTGCATACTAGAAAGAACACTGGATTTGGAGTTAAAAGACTTGGTGTTAAATACCTAATAGCTATGTGACTTTGGATGGTTTATTAACCATTCTGAACTTCAGTTTTCTCAGCTTCAAATTGAATTGCCAAATTAAAAGAATTAAATAAGGTAATGTATTTGCAAAAGCTCAACAAACAATCAAGTGTTTTACAAAGTAACTTAATTTTTTAATAATCTATATGAATGGCTGTGCCTTGGATGTGAGTTCTCTGAATTTATGGTCAAATGCTTTAACAGTTCAGTTTGTGTTTTTGTTTATTGTGGGTATACATATATATTTGTTGAAGCATAGTTGATTTAAAATATTATATTAGTTTTAGGTGTACAACATAGTGATTCAATATTTTTATAGATTTTACTCCATTTTAAGTTATTACAAATCATGGCCATATTTCTCTGTGCTGCACACTATATCCTTGCTCCTTATAACGGCTCAGTTTAAATTCTATTCAAATTAAGGATTTCAGCCATTTATCTAGCATCATGTGAGAAGCCAAAGTGCCCATTAAAAAGCAGAAATCACCAAAATGCCTCATGAGCTGAATATACTGAAATCCCTGGATAATAAATGCCAACATTATGACGTGCATTGCTCTCTACTTTCCTTTCAGGTGGATGGCTCATCTCTTTGGTATTATGCTGCAGTTGGTGGCAGCCTGCCCTGCATCATGTATGGTGTGCACCAAGGATGTAACCCTCTGTCACCAGATAACCTATATAGTAGGTAATAAAACCAGTAACTCTAAAAAGCAGTGTTCAGTGTACCTGACAAATTCATTGCTATGCCTTTCTTTGTACTGACTGATCTCTCGGCTCAGTCTGAAAGAGGTAAACTTTTAAAGAGCAAGCTTTCTTTAGTGACTAAAGATTGATAATATTATTTTATTTTCCTGTTCGTCCCTGGTGGTCTTAACCAAAATTACTTTAAGACCTTCAGAGGTAACTGAGGTATTTTGCTCTTATAAAAGAATACCACCACTTTATTGTTACATACTTTTTTTAATAAAAGAAAAAAAAAGATCACTTTAATTATATTTTGTCCACACTCTGTGCAGATTTGAAACCTACCACAGGCTGGAAGAAATATCAATGAATCAGGAACCTGAAGTGCAATTGTTCAGCATTAGTAAGATTAAGTGATGTACCAGCAAAACAGATTATTATCAAAGTGCATCTAATTTTGAAAGTGTAGTCTTTTTTTATTGGTAGTAAATGAGTTGTAGAAATGCTAACAAGATACACTGCCTGTATTCATTACATATTGCTTGCTTAAGTCAACAATTTAATAAGACACCTTATTAACAAATTTGAGGAGAATGTGATTTACATCCTGATATCCAAGAAGAGACAAACAAGCTATAAACCATGCCAATGGAAAAATTTCAGAAACAAATCTAAGATTGAGTGGAAGAAAATGAGTTCTTTCATTTCTAAAATCCTATGACCCCATGAGAATTAAGAGGTAGATGGCATTGTCATTCCTGACAGGAAAGAGACAGTTTCAAGGCTAGTTCGCTGTATACCGTCTCCGATCTGTATAGAAAACACTTAACAAACACTAAACTCCCATCCTCTCAAATAGATCTGACTTCACTACATTTTTAAATTTTGATCAGAGATAGCTGTTTGTAAGAAACAAATATCGCTCATCTACATTGCTACACCTCTATATATTCCTTCTCATTTACAAAGTGTCACATTTGTGAAGTTAGATTTCATAAACACAGAGACTTAAATGGATGATTTGCAAGTGGAGCCTGTCTGGTCCTAGACAAGAAGTAATTGACAGAAACAATAGCCTGCTCCCTCAGAGTCAGAAATCTCTAGAGGACTGAGGATCCTTAAAAACAAAACTCCCTCAGCCCACATGAAAACCAATGATGAAAGGAACAAAATGCCAAACTGGTTAGAATTAATAGAATTCAAATAATCAGTAATAAATACTAAAAATAAATACTAAAAAAATAACACCCCTAAACAAAAGCCCCATGACTCGTGCTATGGAGATGGGAGCAATTCTTCCAAAAGAAGGCACTGTGGAAATCCTTTGTCTTTTACATTTTTTTAAATCTCTTTGTTTCAGTGATGTAGTCTGAATTTCATAAGGGAATTGTGATTTGCTTCCCCCATGGTTGATTGTTCTAATATCACCTGTAGACCTCCCAGGGACAATGGACTCTTCCATCCTTATGACACTGTCATTTGCAGTCAAAACAATTTTAGCATGATAAAGATGTGTTACAATAACTCCTGATTATAATACATCTTTATCGAGTTAAAACGCTTTGATTTCTAATGACAGAGCAGTGATAGCTCTAGGGTGATTATGGTGAAGGGATTTAACAGTTGGAAGCCCTGAGTACCACCTGTCATTACATGATGGACTTCATTGGTGGGAACAGATATTAGACAGGAGGCCAGGATGGCCCAGACTTTAATGAGAACCCCACTGACAGATCCTCAGGTTGTCTGGAGAGAACATAGATCCTTACCAAGTTGCCAACTTTTAGCCTGGAGCTAAAAAGCAGAAACCAACGGTCCTTCTCACTTCTGCCACCCCAATCCACACCTTTATGTTTGAGAGAAAAGATGATTGGCTTCACAGCATAAATATACATTGCTTGTGGAAAACTGGTTAGGAAGCTCAGATACAGGCTCGGCTGTTGAGTGACTCTGTCTTGGGCCAGCAGGGCTGGAGCAGGTCAGTACACAGCCTCACAGAGAGAAAGCCTGAAAAGCCACTTTCAAAAAAAACATCAATGATGATAATCCAAAACAATGAATTAAATTTAACATCTAAAGGAACAGATGGGTTTGTGTTTCTCAAATAAACATGTCATGGTAACAAAGAATATAAAAATCCATCATTCTGAAAAGAGCCACCTTCCCCTTAAACTGAGAAATCAGAGAATCATTTTCTTTTTGTTTGTTGTTCTTACCCAGGTGATAGGATTGTACTCAGAGGGTATTGATTATCTCTGCTCTCCACTGTGTTCCCCTCCCACGTGTGTATACTCGCTTCTAGTCTGTGCTTTTCTTCTCCACAGCAGCCCCTGTGACCACGAGGGTTTTAATCATCACTGATGGATATCTCTCCTCTATAGAGAGCACAAATCTGTCCCTCTTGTTTAATCTTGCTCTGCTCTCCTCGAGCAGAAATGGCATCGAGGATGTTCGGGAAGACGCCCTGCACACCCTTTCAAAGTTGCGGACGTCGTTGCTGGAGCACAACCAAATATCCAGCTCTTCGCTTACCGATCACAGCTTCAGCAAGCTTCGCAGTCTGCAGGTGCTGGCGCTTAGCAATAACGCTCTCCGCGCCCCGCAAGGGTCTTGGTTCCGAAACACCAGGGGCCTGACCCGGCTACAGCTGGATGGGAATCAGGTCACTAAACTGACAGACAGTTCTTTCGGAGGCACAGATCTCCACAGTCTCAGGCATCTGGATTTATCTAACAGTTGTATTTCCTACATTGGGAAAGATGCCTTCCGGCCGCTGCCTCGACTACAGGAAGTAGTCCTGCCCGGTGTTTTTACTCCACTGAAGCAGTTAATCCTTCTGAGCTTAGATAAGAACCAGTGGAGCTGCACTTGTGATCTCTACCCCCTTGCCTGGTTCTTAAGAAACTACGTAAAGTCTTCTGCTCACACGCACAGAAATGCCAAGGACCTAAATTGTCAGCCATCCACCATGGCTGTGGCCACTGCAAAGAGTGTGCTAAGGCTGTCTGAGACTAACTGCAATTCCAAGGCTGCCAACCTCACTCTGGCTCTAAAAGACAGAAGTCCCCTCTTCCCAGGGCAGGATGTGGCCCTGCTGACTGTCCTTGGCTTTGCAGGTATGACAGGGAGAAGTGTGCCCAGCTTTTCTCCATATTCTTGAAGTACACTAAATGATGCCTTTCTCAGGCAACTGGGGAACGTTTCCAGGGCTTGTGGAAGGGAGAGGTTGTCAGTAGTGTGGGAGGATGTTAGTTGATTTGGCATAGGTTGAAAAAACTACCTGTTGCAAAGAAGTTGTCTAACATAGAGGAAAGGGTCTTGAACCAGAATTCAAGAGCTCTAGTCCTGGTATAACTAGCACTGTGATCTTGAGTACATTAACCTGCTATTCAGACTTCAGTTTTCTTGTCTGTAATGAGGGAATAGTCTATATTTCAGTACTGGTACATTCATTAAGATGCTGGGAGATAGGGGTTAAAAAAGTGATGAGACATAGTCTATTTCCTCAAGGCACTCCCATCGGTGTGCTTCTCTGTGGTGGAGTGAGAATCAGTGGGCTTTACCAAGTGCAGGGGGAGATGCTATTATGACAACCAGGTGCATCCTGCTCTATAGTGCTTGTATAAGTACTATAGAGCTTATACAAGCTCTATAAGCTTATACAAGAGCATATATACAGCTTATACAAGCATGAGCTCCGCAGTTAGATTATCCAGGTTTGAAACCTGGCTCTGCTCTTACTTGCTGTGTGACTTGGGCAAGTGATTAATCTGCTATGAGCCTTGGTTTTCTTCTATTTGGGGGTTTTGAATTCTTTTAAGATTTCTGTTTGTCTAACTTGTTTATAAACTTGGAGCATTACCCCACCCCCCAACTGACTAAGGAGAGGATACTATCCAATTCTTTAAATTTTCTATGGTAGTTTAAAAATTTTTTAAACTATGCATCAGCTATCATTACAACTCACTGGATGAATGATCTGATGTGATGCTTTGTGGCATTAGTCAAAGACCAAATATGCGTGAGATTTGTCAAGATATCTAGATGTTTGTATGCTTTCAGTGCATGGTGAAATCCTTTGTACCTGTGGGTAGCCATGGTGGTGAGAAGTGTGTGTGTTTGTGGGGGGTTCCCCAACACTGGAGGACCAGAGGCTTGCAAATGGCACTCAGGACTGAACTGATATACTTTGAATATGTGCCATAAATAATTATTCCATAGCAGGTTTCCAGTGAATCACTTGAACATCAGATTTTTAGCTCCTTTTAATCAGGATAGATGGAGACCAGTGTCAGGTCTAGACAGTGAAACTACCACCAGCAGTAATCAAATTCACTTGGAAGTGAATTGGAATTCTCTCAGGAAGATAAATTGTTTTAGAAAATGTGTAACCATGTCAGTAATTTTACGTGCTAAGAAATAATTTACCACAAAAGACAAAAGCACTAGAGCAACAGAGTTTCTCCTTAAATGTGTTTCTTAGAATACTTAGTATGTTATAGGTATCTTTTATGTCTAGTTTTAGAGAAGATTTTGCCAAGTTAGCAACTCTGCATTAGTGTAGAAATAGATAAAAATTCTGGAAGGTTCCAAAGGCTTTGTCAAAATGATAGGAAACTTAACATGTTGATAAATTATGAATATTATTACATGCATGTTAAGTTATTGTGTGTGAAATTACCATAAAAATGTAATGGTTTTTTTTGTGTTGTTGTTGTGTTTTTTTTGTGTTGTTTTGATGTTGTTTTTAAGTGAGATTCCTCTTTAAAACAGCTCTGACTTTTGATACCGATTTACTCCTTCGAAGGTGCTACTCCTCCTGAAGTGAAAGTGTGGTCAATAATCTATCCCTCTAAATTGTGGGAAAAAGACTTAGAACTAAAATTTGGCCTCTGATTCTATTGTCTTCTTTGGCTATAGATAAATCATCACAATTCCTAGTAATATGTAAAATCATATTCGGTGAATTTAAAACTGATAAGTGGCTAATTGGCACCTAACCTCTTGACACTTCCTATTCTGTGAACTGGAGGATAAAAAGAGAAAGCTTTCATGAAGCTCTAACATTTCTAATTCTTCAATGAGATTTTTATCATTAATTTTGCATTTTTGTTGTCTTTCTAACTCAGAAATATTCTTAGAATACTTTTAAAAAATTGCAACAATGCCCATGGCAATGAAACTTCAGCCATCTTCTTGATAGTAGGTTCAGCCTACCTACGAGCTTAATCTGCTGTTTTTGCTCTCCGCAGTAATAGAAAGTGACCATACCTGAGTGGTAATGTGACACAGACATAGCTCTAGCATCAATAGCGGGAGAGAGAGTGGTTCCTCGTGGTTTGGACACAATTTACTGAGAAACTCTATCCCATAATCAGATTACGCCTACTCTCATTTCAGTGGCTGATTCATGCATTTAAGAAAATTTAGGTCTTTCTTTCCTTTATTATTTGGTTTAGTAACTGCATCAGCCATAATAGTATTCTCTTAATGATTTGTTTTGGATTTTTTTTTCCTAACAGCTGAGGCTTTTAGGATCTAATAGGACAATACCAAGCCTAAAAAGCAGCAGCAGCAATTACAACCACAATAACATATAACAATGACGATTCACTGAATCTTACTATATCAAAATACTGAATTAAACATGTCACATATATTATCTCACTTGATCTCTGAGTGGTATTAGTTATTCCTGTTTGATAGAGGAGGAAAAATAAGGCTCAGAGAGGTTAGAAAATGTTCCCAAGAAAAGTATCAGAACAGAGCTTTGAATCCTGAGTTTTCTTACTCCACGTAAGAGATACAGAGATGTTTCTAAAATTTTATTATTTTCATGTTTTTAACATTTAAAAACCAAAACCTTTGGAAAAACCCAGACTCTAGGATTTGGCAATTAAAATGTTCTGATCTAACTTTTGCCACTACTTTTAAAAAATATGGTGTTTTTAATAGAGATTTCATAATTTCAATATGTTGTAGCACTTTCCAAGAGTGTATTGTTGTCAAAGAAATAAAAATGGGGCTTAAAACGTTACGATCTGGTAAGCTACAAAAAGGTTGGCAGATTTTGCCAGAAACTGCTATTCTATTTGGTTAATCTTCATCTTTAACAGAAAAATATGAAACAACTATGCTCGACCCCTTCTCTTTTCTTCCAAGTTTAAAAAATATCATCACATTTTCATTAAAGTTGTCTGCAGTGGAGAGAACCAGGCATAGTGCAATCAAGGAGTCTAGAACGCTGGTATCATCTTATTCACTGTCCTCATCTCCAGAGTCAGGGAACTGAGTTTTCCAGTGCAACTGACTTGCCCAGGGTCACACAGCAAGTTATAGGTAAAGCTGGACTCTGAACGCAGAACTCCAAACTCAGTCTATATTGACACCATGTCCTCCTGATCATCATTTTGGAGATTTTTAAGATGAGACCACTCAGTGCTTTTCATTATTAGGATTCATAAACAGAATTCCTTCTGTTTATTTAAGAATATTCAATAAACAATTCTGGTATGCCTCCTCTGTGCCAGTGTTGAGAGCACTGGAGATACAATATCAAATAAGACTGAAAAGATCCATTTCCTCATAGTGCTTAATTCTAGCAGGGGAGGACAGACAGTGAACAAGCAAATGAATAAGTGAACACAATAATTTTATACTGTTATAAGTGCCAAGAAAAAAGGAAATCACTGTGTCAGAGAGACAGTTGGGTGTAACTCAGAGACTTTGGTATGAACATCTATGTGGTTGAGGATGCCATTTGTCAAGATGAGAAACAGTGAGGTAGAAACAGGTTAGACTCTGCACTTGAGTTTGAGAAACACTGCCGTTTACAATGTTATTTAGAGGATAAGCTAGCCTATAGAGAACATGAAATGACTGTACCAGGAATTCTGAGATTAGATGTCAATAATTTTATTGTGGTAGTTCAAAGAAGGGAGTGATCTTTGCAAGATGGGAAAAAAATAGCAAAAGACTTAGATTTTAAGGTATAAATGAAATTCAAATAAGCAGAGATAGGAGAAAGTATTAGAAGCATCATAGAGAATATACAAAGGCTTAGAAGTACATTTTAAGACTAATGAATTGAAGAGTTTGAAACATAGTGTTTGAATGTGGGAAATGATAAAAAATGAGGCTAGGAAAGAAGGTTATGGCAAGAATATACTGAGTCTTGAATGCCAAGGAGTTTGACCTTTATGCTAATAGAAGCCAATGATGTATTCTGAGATAGGGGATGAATCTTTAGAGGTGATTAAAATATGGCAATAGCTTGTAGAATCTTCTTTTCTTTGGGTGGAGGAGGTTATTATACATGAGAATTTCAGGGTATAATGCTAAATGTGGTCTATTTTTATTGACTATGGGATTAAGAAATAGGAAGTTTCATTTCCCATAGGCAGAAAAGGAATTTTAATGCAGGAATTATTTTATCTTGAATGAATTTCAGTCCATGAAAAAAACCCCTTTTTCTGTCAAACACATTCCAGATGGTATTGTTTCTTATAATTTTTAATCAATACAAAGAAAGATCCAAATTAGAAAACAGAACAATGTCGATTAAATATCCTCTGTCTGGACTAATATTTTTCCAAATGGTGATAGATTTCCCACCCATTTCGACACCCTTTAAGCCATTAACCTTGATATTTGTGGATTTCACATTTGATGATTTATATGTTTCTTCCTATGATGTTATCTTTTAATAGTCTCTCTATTTGTCACAGGAGCTGTTGGTCTCACTTGCCTGGGTTTAGTTGTATTTAACTGGAAACTCCAACAAGGCAAAGCAAATGAACACACAGAAAACCTTCCTTGCAGAACCTTCGATGAATCCCTGCGTGATCATGAGGCAAGAAATTACCACGCTGAGGGATGCTGTAACTGCCATTTAACCCAGGAAAACGAGATAAAGGTCATGTCCATTGTGGGGTCCAGAAAGGAAATGCCGCTCTTACAGGAAAACAGCCATCAAGCAGTACTGGCCTCTGAGTCCACAGCCCTTAACCTGAAAGGGAAGGGCCATGGGGCAGACGGTACTTTCTTCTGCTTTGGTGGCAGACTGCTGCAGTCAGGATGTTCAGAGCCTCCTGGGAATATGGCAGCTTTTAATGAAGCCAGCTTACCTACAAGATATTGTCCAAAGAGAGTTGAAAAGCTGAGGAATCGTGAGCCTGGGGAAGTCCAACCTCAAACTCTGCCACAGCATGTCACAAGAACAATAGGTGAGTTGTCTTGTTTTAGAAAACCCCACTCTGTTTAAATCCCTCTGAAAGGGTAGCCTCCTTTGATTTCCTCAAAAGAGAAATGCCATAAAAATCATCATGGCACCAGCCTATTCCTCTCCTAAAGATAATGGACATGTATCTGTGCGTATGGAGTGGGGTGTAGATGAACACTTCCCAACCTCAGGAGCTGAGAGTACACCTTGTGCCCATCGGCAAGTGAATTTTGTGACCTGACACCTAACAATGTGTTTTTTTGGTTTGTTTGTTTTTAAGAAGCAATAGTGCTCTTAAGAGTTATAGGAGGCTGAGTATTGGCTTCTATTCCAACATCCTTCGAGTCTAATGCTAGTTCTACAGTAAGCAACCTTGCCAGAGCATGACATGTTAGAAGAATCGGCCTTCTAATGCTAGTGATTCATTTCAGGAATGATGTCAAGACACATACTTTGCTTGCTGAGCTGTCAGGGATGATAACTTCCCAGTTCAGGGAAAGTCAGGACTTAATTCATTGTCCCATGTTGGGAGCCGAGTGAATCTGGCTGTGACATCTACCCACTGTACATGGGCGATGTCAATATTTAGGTGGAGGCAATGAATTAAATGTCTTCCTTTTTGTCCCTGAATAGTAAGGCAATGCTTTCAGGCTCAACAGTGAAACCTTTGACAGCTGCTCTGTCAAGAGGTTCCTGTCATTTATTTGAATTGGTTTACAACAGGCAGAGCTTTCTCTCAGGATATGAATGACAGAGGTGCTGCACCAAGAAATTCTTACCATGGGGATCTGGCCCTAAGGATGGATCTGGGGACAATTGGAAAAGAACGAAACTGTATGTTATTCCATATGTGGTATAAAGCAGGATGTGAATTTATGCCATTGCATCCCCCAGACTTCAGATCTTACCAGTTTCGGGGGCCTGATGATTTGACTGAAAAGAGGAATGGCTAAGGAAGAAAACAACTGCCATAGAAACCCAATCAGATAGGTTTTATTTTATAAAGCAATAAGCACTTAGCCTTTCAATAGAATCGTACCATAGGTAGATGTTTCATTTTAGCTTTGTCCAGAGCCTTCACTTCTCTGTGGGAAACCCCTATACTAAAGGGAAAGTGGCCTCTTAACCATTTAAAACCCAGTCTCCTGTTTCACACAAATGCTGGTTTGTCAAATCAATACAATTACTTTTAAGAAAGACTTGAAATTTTGCTACATGCCAGGCATTGTACTGAAGCTGGAAAGGACAGTTATTGGAGAGAAAACGTTCAAGACCACACCTGCTCCAGAATAGAAGTCTGTAAGAGGCAATATCACTCTAATTAGGGCTTCTAACTCGGAAATATAGAATTACAGTATGTCAGGGGTAGAGGAGATTTTAGAGGTGATCTAGTCCAATAGCTTTTAATATTTATCTTTGAGCCACAGAACTCTCTTAGAATATGTTAAAGGCTAGCAGTTCTTTCCCTGGAAGAATTTTATACCCACATAAAGTTCCCACTAGTCTAATCTCCTGATATCCAGCGAGTAAATGGCTTCTTCAAGGTTACTCAGAGAGTTGAAGTTAGATCTTAGATTAGAACTGGATGCAAGTTGGGGCTTATTTCACCTCTTTCTTTCTATCACTGAAAGGAATACTTCTTTCTTCCTTTAGATAAACCAATTTCACAAAACAAGAAAAAGTATACTGGTAAGATGTAATTTTAAACTTAATATGCATTGTGGAAGAGGATACGGTTTAGTATCAGACAGACCTGGGTCAAATTCTGCCATATCATTTAGTTGACATGTGACTGGGAGAAAACATGCAACCTCTCTAAACTTGTTTCTTCCTCTGTAAATGTGCTAGGAAAATAGGACTTGTCCAAGGGATCAGGTCTCTTAAATGAAAAAATGAATGTACAATATTTAACACAATGCCTACCTCTTATGCTCAATTAATAGTGAAATATTACTAATATTTTTGTCATTAATATTATTTAACATGTATCATTAATAAATATTGTATTAACATGTACCATTTAAGAGTCTCAGACAGATTCTTTCAACACAGACCAGGCCATAGTCCAAACCACATATTCATTTAACAAATATTTAATGAATATTAAGTGATGCCAAGTAAACCAGATACGGACTCTGCCTTATTGGAACCAGTAATATCACAAGTATTTCTCTGTTACTGTTGAGGTTATTATCTGCTTGAAACTTATATATTACTCAATATTTTATTATGTTCTTCCTAATATTTAGTCCCAAGTGGTAAATGAATTGAGAAAAAAATTACTATAGCCACTTGGAAAGAATTTAGATATTATTCATATTTAAAGCTAACCTAATGGACAACTAATCTAAAGATTTACAACTATGAATATTTTAATTTCCAATTCCACAACTTTTAGATCAGCATCACAACTGATTAAAATGTGGCCATAAAGAGTGCCGTTGCAAACACACCAAACTGCCGAATGTCCCTTGAGGATTTGGTTAAAAATTAGGAAGTTTTCAAGAATTGCCATAATCAGAGGAGTCCTTTTTGCACCTCTCATAAGGCTTCTAAGCGTCTGTTTGGTTGGGGTAATAAAACTCTGCTCAGTGCTAAATTCCTGCATTTATTGTTCAGCAGATATCAGCAGTGACACATTTAGTAGAAGATATGCAACATCCGCTTCAGCCTTGGCAAGAGAAAGTCTTGAAAAGCATTTAACAAATGAATCATGGCAGCCTCCAATAGAAAAAGGACACAATGGCTTACAACCACACAGGCTGAGACATTTTATTACAGGCTCATCATCCAAGCCTTCTGAGCCTGAGGAACACTCTGTACAAAAAACCTTACAAAAACATAGATCAAAATATGATGATCCTTGTGGGCTGTTAACACGAAGCAGGCCTGGGTATTTGCAGCCAAACAGTTGTCTTATCTGTAAATATGTGCCCTGTGATCAATTTCAAGATTATGTGAAAGAAAGGAAGCCAAATCGTCGAGAACTTTCGAAGCCCAAGAAAGAGCAAATCCAAATTAACAGAGCAATAGAAAAATTCCTGATGAGTGAGGACAACATGGAGTTATTGGGGTTATCAACAAAAATCAAGAAAACATATTCCCCTAAGAGGGTTAGCTTCCATCATCCTGATTTAGTAGAAAAAAATAGTTTGGTGATGTCATCCAAAACATCAAGCCATTGGAAAGAGCAGAAAAATCAAAGTAACCACCTGACCAACTTGGATCTCAAAAAATGTAGCCATCCTCAGGAGAGAAACAAAGGAGGAAAATGGCTTACTGATCCACAAATTCTGCAAAAGAAGAGAACCAATCAATCTGACTTCAAAGGGAAAATTAAAGGACAAAATTTAAGGATAAAATTAAATTTAAACCCTTTTAGAAAAGTTAGAGTCCATCCAGAAAAATCCTTGCCAGAATTCCCAAAGAAACGCAGACAAGTGCTGTCACCTTCTAATAAATTCTCCAAAGTTTCTGAGAAAGAAGCCAAAATAAACCTTGTGTCCTCTGCAGATTTTCACCAACAGTCAGAGAGTAACAACTATGTTAGATTCACTGCAAAACGGCTGCCTCTCAAACATGCCCCAAAGCAGACCCCATATTACAGAAAAAACATTAAAAAGGCTCCTCTCTTCAGTGCTGACAACTTGTCAGTGGCCAACCAGAGCTCTATGGAAGGCAACTGTCACCCTACGGGTCATATTCCTGATGGAAACCCATCAACATTGCGTCAGCCAACACCCACTGTGACTGAACACAGGCAGTCACACTCCCCCGTCTCGACTGAGCAAGTGGGAGGTGCAGCTCGCCTTGCACTGGGCATTCCTTGTTATTTACCAGCGACTTTGGAAAACATAGGAAGGGATATTTTACCATCCCACCATTTTAGGGGGGCTAGTGACCAAGGGGTGACAGAGCCCACTGAAAACATGCAGCAGGACAAATCAAAGACCAGTGAGCTAAATCAGTTTTCTTTGTCCCTGGGGAATCAAATCCACAGGACTGAAACCTACAAGGAACATACTTTAGATCAAAATCAAACCTTACAACATGCAGAGCAACTCTCAAGTCACGAACAACTTGGAAACGAAGAAAAAACGTTAATGACAGAACCTAAAATATCACATCCAATTGTGGAAATTTGTGTTATGGGTGAGGGAAATGATGTAGAAAAGAAACTTCCTAAAACAGAAACGTATGATTCCTCTCCTATTTCCCGAACACAATCCAAGGGCAACTTTACATTTATGAAGACAAATTCTATTCCATACCAAAATAAAAGAGAGCTTCCCAAGGATATCAGTACCTCTCTTAGTACTCAAGCCATCTGGCCTCTAACCAATAGTAGTGAAAAAGGAATTGACAGCACAAATGCATTGCCCAGAGATGATGGCACTGAAGCACTGCAGATAAAAATAGTAGGGAAAGAAGAGAAAAAAATGTTCGATGAAAGCAAGGCAAATTCTAGTATGTTAATTAGCACCACACAGATGACCTTAAATGGCACCACAAAAGAAAAGCAACAAACTCGGGAAAATGGAAAAAGTGAAAAACATATATTATATGATTCAAACTCTGTCGAGGCGACTATTACAGCTAAGGATTTGAGAATGACAAGTTCCCATGAAAGCAAAAATAGACTACCTTGTAGTGAAATAGATCTTAAAATTAACAGTAATATGCATGATTTGAGAGAAGTTCAAGATTTTCAAACAGATAAAGATAACAGTGCACATAAAGAAGGTGCAGTGACAGGGGAGACATTACCAGAGTTAAAAGACATTAGTTTTGAGGCAGAAAATAAGGTGTCTCTAATTCTTAGAAGAATAAATGAAGCTGAAAACTTTGCTCCTAAACCTACATTGTGTCCACCCTCTGCTGAATACGTTAATTCATCACCTTTAGAGGCAGAACAAAGTGAAAAAAATAACTCAAATAATAATCCTTTTCTACTTTAGCTTTCTTCAAAAGGACACACAGACACTCCCTAGCCTTTGCATGCATTTCAAATGCAGTATTTTGGAGGAAAAATCTTCACTAACTCTTTGTTATCAATAAGATAAAAGTACACAGTTGAATATAATGCAAAAATCAAAGAGCCACGAGATATGTTTGACACAATTAATTGAGTTTGCTTCTCTAAGGAATGGGAAAATGGGAAAGAAGAGTTGTGCCTCATCCTGGAAAAGAAAACAAACATTTAAAAAAAAGCCTTAAGCAAATGAAAGATTAAATAAGAAAAAGTACTTGAGCAGATTTACACTTGATGATTATTTTATGGAAATTACTATACACATCTCAATTAGTGGTATTACAATATTTCTTTTGACATAGATGATTATACATTCATACTTGTGCCTGATCTGTTTTCCTAATTATGGTATGAAAATAAAAATTGAGCTTTGTTTGTTAACTGTAGTCTAGCTGATATGCATATTGGCATATTTCAACCATTTGCGACTGTTCTATTGACAATTATGCTAGATCCTAAGTAGAAGTCTTTAAAAACTGTTATTTCTCTAAGAGAAAAATTTAAGGATTTCCAGATGTAGTAGGTCATTTCTGTAAAATCTGTAAAATCCTATAAATCCACTAGGTGGAGATCTCGACTTCAATCATTTTAGAACAAATGGGACTTCAAAATCAACACAATAGCTCCAGAACAAAAGGAATATTAACAAGCTTTATTGCCAATTGTTATTAACTTAAGATTTTGAAAACTAAATAACCCATTAGCATGTAAGCTTTCAAGGCTTGAGCTCTTGAGTTTGGCATGCCACTACTGTTTGGTGTGAGTATTCTTCCTTATGCACAGGAGAGAAATGTCTTTATAAATATTAGATTTAAAAGCCATAGTAGAATAAGCATTTCTTATTCAAAGCCACACTTATTTGAAAGATAGAGGTATACTCAATATTATTAGTGATATCCTAGTAAAATGTTGAAAGCCTAACATCATGGTATAGAATACTATAATATTTCATATTTTCTAGTGGGAAAAAAGGTCACAAATGCAACTAACTTTCTCTTCCCCTGTCTCTATATCGAAGTCTCTGTATCTTTATAGCTACATGCGGCAATATTATAAAGCTTAAAAGCTATTAGAACAATGTAAATATTGCTTACATGCCCCATTTCCTGTTTTCTTTCCTATTCAGAATTGGTAGCAAATGACAACTTTCTTATTTTGAAAACTTCCTAAACTTATTATCTCTCTTCTTTCCCTGGATTCAAAATGTTCTTGCTTTTAACTCTGACTCTTCTCCCCTCCCTCCTCGAGCTCAACTCCTATGCCATCTGTCTGCCTCCCCGGATCCCACTTCCTTTTGTCAAGCACCTTGAAGGTAAGAAGAGCATCTATGCCAACTTTTTCTTGCACATTAAGTTTACTGTATTCTAATTGCCAGCTCCCTCAGTTTTGCAGAGCAGGTTACTCTTTTTCTCTGTAACTATCTTTCTTTTCCCTTTTCCTATTTTCTTTTAAGCACCTTCATTTTACTGCAGAGCTGTTAGCTTTGTTTGTCACTGCCAACAATGTCCCTCATATCTAAGGGCTTAAAAGTACTCTGTTCACTAGCTTTCATTCAGGAGGCAGTGATGACAGTTCTCCTGGACTCTTTCCTCTCATCCACTTCCTAAATCTGGTCTTTTCCCTCCTTCTGTTATGTTTCCTTTGAAGTAGTTCTCACACTTACCCCTGCGCCCGAATCCCCATGGTAACCATTGTAGTCTTTGTGTTGTAACCAACTGGATTACTACTGCAATAGCAGCCCAGCTAGAGACTCTGACTTCAGTGTCTTTTGCTTCTGTGTCACCCCACTAGTTCTCTGTCTTTATTGGGCACAAATCACCTGGGGTGCACGTTAAAATGCAAAGTCCCAGGCTCCATCCCAGAGATTTTGATTCAGTAGATTTAGAATAGGATCCCAGAGTCTTCATTTTAACAAACATTCCAGGGTAATGTGGAGCATATAATACACAGCCTACACTAAGAAACAATGCTTAGCTATTCCAGTGCACACTATGAGATAATTCAGTGCCTGCCTCACCACAGGAGCTATATACAATTCTTTAAGTGAATAAATCCTTCATACCAAACTCTGATGAACTTTCCAGAAAATTACTTTTATCATATCTTTCACAACTTTAGAGACAAAATATAATTGTCTAATTTCATGTCCAAATTCCCTAGTCTGGTTTCCAAAGCTTTCCAAAATCTGATTCCATCTAATTATCAGAACTTTTTCCCACTTCTCACTGTTTTCCAGCAAGCACCCTCTATCTCTAATAGGCTAGTGTTTTCATTGTCCTCTTCTATTTTTATAGGTCTTGACTAAGAAGACATGCACAGGAGACAATAATGTGTTTCAAATTTAAGGAATGAAGCAAAGACAGACATAAAACAAAGAATGAGAAGTGAAGTTGATAACCTAGCAAACAATGACCAGGCAGCATGATGTTAGTGTTTAGATCTAAATATGAATTTGTTTCAAATGAGGGTCTGGTATAGCCCCTCAGTAGCTACAATGTTCCAATAACTAAGTCTCTCCCTTGTGTCTTTTCTCACAATGAATTGGCCCATGTTCTGTTTCCTTAAACTCTTTCTCTCTCACCAACCCCATTCATTCATCAAATTCCTATTTATGCTTATAATCTCAGCTCAAGTATCACCTCTTCCAGGAAGCCTTCCCTGACCTAGCTCTGTGTCCCCCACTTGCTAGTGTTCCTTTAGCATTCATTCTCATCTAATCTTGGTTTCCTTCATCTTGGCTTGTAAGTATAAAACCAGTAATGTGTTTATTCTATTAATCTCCATATAACCGCTAGACCTTAAGCGCCATTAAGAGCACATCTCCATTGAATCTCCTCACCCATCCCTGGGGCTGTATATAGTAGAGACTCAGTAAATAATTATTTAAGGAAAGAGTGAAAACTAGCCCATTGTTCCCTTTCTCCTCAGTACTTAGCTTACTGACTAGGTGAAGACCTTACTGGGCAATGCAATGATGACTTAGGCATGTCACATACAGAAGCAGCTCAAATTTACAATGCTGAGATGGATACCACAGCCAAACCGGGAGCCACCTGACTGACAAGTACAAATATTGCCAGCCAGTCAGAGACTTAGCTTTCCTATTATACTTTCTCTCCATCCTCCTCTGGGAGAACCTCATCCCCAGAGCCCTGTACTTCCCTGCTTAGCAGCAAGACTTTTCTACTAAGCACTCAATTTTTGACCTCTTAGTATTTTTATTTTTAATCCTTAATAGCATTTTCCTTTGATTCTATTCTGGTTTCTCTTTCTCATTTTCCAAACTGTTACTTCTGGTACCCATCCTACCTAAAAAATGCTTTTAGAAGTGCCAATGACTTGCTTTTATTCCAAATTAAAACTTCCATGTCCCTTATCTATAATCATGAAGAGTCAGTTAATAAAAACAAAAGGGATTCCCTTTGATTGTTATGGTATATTTTAGAATATTTCATACCCCAAGGAGAGAAGGAAATTCTGGATTAGGTGCCTGACACAGTTATTCCCAGAAAATATGCCTGAGATTCATACTGAAAGACAAAGAAAGTTTCCCCAAACTATTTTAAGTCATGTAATTTTTCAAGACAATTTTCTAAACATTGAATTTCAGATGAGGGGATTGGAAGCATTGATAAGCAATAGTGATATTCATTCATTTACTCAACATATATTTTTGAGCATCTACTAGGTACAGTTCTAGGTAAGGAGGTTACAGCAGCAAAGAAAACAAAATGAACGAACAAAAAAGTCCCTGCTTTTATGGAGCTAACATTCTGGTAGTGAGAGAAGATTCTACACAAATAAATATATAATCTGGTGAATTAAATGGTCAGAGGAAGAGGTTATTTCTTCCAAGATACTCAGTCCATGTTCCATAATTATCTTCCTTTTTCTTCATAAGAGTTTTTGTGTATACTTGTAGGATTGGGTAATAACGTGGTCTGGTTTTGCCTTTAGAAACAGAATGGGAAATTTGCTTTCTCTCCAAACATCTAGACTAGGGTTTATTCTATTTCTCCTTTGGTGAGATACCAACAGCCTACTTTATCTGCTCCCTTGTTGAAGAGAGGTAAAGTGTCTGGGAAGGATCAGAATCATATAAGGTCATATAAGAAAAGGATAACAATAACTAGGATGGTTTGGACCGGATAATTAAGGGCTATTGGGCCTTTGTGTATGAGGATCTCCAGTGTGAAGAGTGTGAACTAGTTCCCTCCACGTAGAGCAGAAGAATCAATGCGGGCTGACGTCAAAACACAAGGATTTCAGTAGACCTCAGACATACTGGCAGGGGGATTCTTAGACACTATATAAAACTGTGATATCAAGAGAGAAGTTGTGAAATCTCCTCCTTTGTCAATCTGTGAGAACAAAGTAGACACCAATCTGTCTGGTACGTTTTGGGAGAATCCTTTCCTACAGACAGATGATCTGGGATTTCATTCTGGGATTATATGACTGTTCCCCTCTACTCTCTCAGATCTATGATCGTATTAATCTTTTTTCACTGTTTACGTATACTACTTTACTTATTCCTTCCCTCATTTTTTTTTTTTTTTTCGATACGCGGGCGTCTCACTGCTGTGGCCTCTCCCGTTGCAGAGCACAGGCTCCGGACGCGCAGGCTCAGTGGCCATGGCTCACGGGCCCAGCCGCTCTGCAGCATGTGGGATCTTCCTGGACCGGGGCACGAACCCGCGTCCCCTGCATCAGCAGGCGGACTCTCAACCACTGCGCCACAAGGGAAGCCCCCTTCCCTAATATTGATTCCTCCATTTAAACTCTAAATCTATGCTCTTAGCTACTTTGTCATACAGTCACTCAGAGAGTTAGAGAAGGACTAGGAAGCCAGGGCTTGAGCCCTGGGCTCAAAGAAGACCACTGGTCATGGGGTCTTCGCCTGCAGGCCTGCCTCATGGTGAAGAGCCCACACAAATCCATCTTGTGACAAACTTCTTTCTTGAAAAAAGTGACTAAGTGTGGTTCAGGCGTAGTTAATAAAATTGCAGCTGAGACGAGACTGAGTCATCTGTCATACCAGGGTCTCTTACTAATCAGTTGTGAGAAACATTTCAGAATCAGAGAGCAACAGCAAAGAAATATGAGATACTCAGACTTCTTGAGGCAATTAGAGACTAAAGAGCAGAAAGCAAATCAGTCTTCCTGCCTTGACAGTCTTAAAATACACACTGAAAGTAGACTTTGGAGCTACACTATTTGTGACAGATGTTGACCATAACACATTTTCTAAGAGGAAGTAAAAATTACTCACTTCAGGACATGCATTCCACCCTCGCATCAGCAGAGATGATATGGGCTTGGGAATGGAATAGCCGATGGGAGGTCTGATATGGTGGTAAGCCATGTCTGCTGCGGCAGCCGCTGCAAACCAAATGGTCACGTCAGTCTTGAAAATCACATATTTATTTCAAGAAACATATGAACAGACAACAAAAAAATAATTAAAAATCAATCTGTGCAACATCAGCAGAGATTCAAAGAGGCCTCTATGCTGTTTTTTTTTATATGCTTAAGCAAAATAGTGGATAATATGCTACCGTAAGTTTATCTTTATAATTGTTCGTTTCTTCGGTTGTTCATTCAACAAATGGTGAGCAGAGGGGATTTATACAGGAACAAAGGAACAGACAAAGGAACAGACAAATAGCAAGCAGAACAGGGTATGTACATGATGTTTCAGGAAGTAAAGACTGAAAGGCAGATTGGACCAGCCTATACAATGCATAAATCCCAGGCTAAAGAGCTTATACTACACATAGCAAGACAAGGTGCCCCGGAACTTTGTACCCCTGAGAGCACCTGTATCACTTGGGCAAAATAGATTATTTTTTACGTTTAACTCTGGTTACTGGTTACAAGATTGTTGGGATTTTAAATTTTAATATTTATAAAGTAGTTACTATTTGCTAAACTCTTGTTAGATACTCCAAATCCATCATTTTAGCTAATAGTTCCCATTGATTGAACTCTCTAGTGTGGCCTACCTGCTTGGATGTCTGCATGTTGCTCATCTGAAACTCCACATCACTGTGTTGTGATTCTCAGGACATCTTTGTGGATTCCTGAGTGCTGATTATTTTTCTGTTCTGCAACCAGTGATTTCTGTAATCCCTGGGAAACCAAGCTTCTTGCTACTTTTATTGAACACATTTTGTACCAAGTATCATGGTAGATACACACATAAGTTCTTTCGATCCTTTTAAACCATGCGTGCAAGGTAAGTGCTATTGTTATGTGTGGGTTGTGTGTGTGTGTGGTGTATGTAAATAGTTTTTAATTTATAAAAATTTTAATATAACCAGTAGTTGGCACAACTTCTTTTTTCAGATTTCATGCTATCTTCAGCCATTTCACATTGAAAGCACTTTGTAAATAACACATGAAGCTCTTTTATTCCTCTGAAAAATTGCTCTGCACCCGTGGGATGCTAAAGTTCCAGGATACCGCTGCCTGTGTTCTCGATTGTGATGTCACAATCATCTGTCTATATCTTAATGACTTTTGAGATGTGACCCACAACTACTATCTCTCTTCCACCAAAGTTTACTCCAGCTAAATTCTGTTTATAGATCTGCATCCAGCAGATGTAGTGAAATTATATACAATGCAACTTAACATTTTGCTTTATGGATCATTCAGAATTACTATATAATTTTGCCAAATGTAAAATTAATACTTGTTTTTCATAGAAATTCAGAAAATTAGGAGAATTAGAAAGAATAAAATCCTATTATTCAGAGGAAGCAATTGTTAAAATATTTTGAGCATTTCTTATATATTCTTCATATCACGGAGCTCATGTCCAATATACAATTATGTAATACTTTTTCCCCTAAATTAAATATAAGCATTTTCTCATGTTATTAAAATTCTATGTTAACATATTTTTATTGACTCTGCATTTAGTTTGATTTACTTAATTATTTCTCAATTTCAGGTTGTTCAAATTTGAGTGTAAACACTTCAAAGAATATGTTTTTTAATATGACTTTCCCAATTTCACAGATCATTTATGGTACTTTGAGGAGTGAGTTAATATGTCAAAGGGCACAACCACTTTAAAGACTTTTGATACATACTGATGAACACTTTTCCTAAACAGTTGTAATAATTTATACTCTCAATAACAAGTGTATGTCATTATACCTGAATCAGAATTAGGTTTTCTCATTTTATAAAAGATTTTGCTAATATGAGAGGTAAATATATCAGCTCATTTGCTGCTGTTTATATTTTGTTCTTTGATAAGTAGTGAGGCTTAATATTTTCCCAGATATTTATTAGTTATTTGTATTTAAAATATTAAGTTCACGCCCTTTGCCCACTTGGAATTTCAATATTTCCTTGCAACAGTCATCTAATTGTACAATGGTTCCAGGCTGAGGGCAGAGTCAGGAATTTCATTCCTACTTTTGTCTTCAATGCCCTTTGTAACATATTTGCATTATCACATTTTCCAACCATTTCTGGCCACTATCAAGTACAGTTGCTGACACTAAGAAAACAAAGAAACAAAACACTGCTCAAAACATATTTAGCAAACTTAACATGACTCAAAAAATATGTTTTTTGTGTCACAAAAACCTAGGCTTTTTAGGTTCCTTCCAGTAGCTACTCTTGACTATTTTTAATTCTTTTTGGAATGAGGTACATAAATAAGCAAACAAATAAACTGATGCTTAATGATCATTGATCTTCTAACTCTACTTTTTCACCTTATGATCAGTTGGATATTGTTGAGCTGGTACAGCTATAAGCACATAAACCGGTGTAGTGAACACATTTAAACTAATTATACATATCCCAATGGGTGGGGAGGGACTATTCATAAAGTGAGTTAAACTCAGATGCAGGTGCCAAACGTCTCCTCTGAAACTCTTAGACTGTGATATCAAGTATATAAAGTTACTTGTTTGCTTCTTGACACTGTGTCTGAAAAATCAGTTTAAGATGAACAATATTTAATTCTTCATTATTCAGAGTAGATTCTGCAAGGTCTCGGCATCTCCTTCTCCCTTTTGCTTTACGCACCCTTGGCAGTGATACTACTCATTAGCACCTCTGCCAGAAAGTGGGCAATGCAACGTGAAGGGTCATGGAATTGAAATTTGTCACCGTTGAGATTGCTTTGTCAGTCTTGCCTGAGTGGCCATGCTACACTAGCTGCTGGGAACTTTTCTGGTATTCCACATTCAGGAAAGAGACTGTCACCCATTAATCAATTTTTTACCTTGATTGCTACATAAAATATGTGAAATGATTTATGTAAACGTTGGTTTCCACTTTCACGACTGAAACTTTGCTATTAAGAGAAAATAAGGATACATTTGAAAATATCAATAACTTAATATTGAGTGCCTATTATTTCTTCAGTATTACCCTAAGATAGTTATCAATAGTTTGGCAAATTTATAATCTAGATTCTAGAGTAGGACTGTCTAAAAGAACTTTCTGCAATGATGAAAGTGTCCTTCTCTCTTGTTCAATACTGTCACATGTGGCTATTAAGCACATAAAATGTGGCTAGTGTGATTGAGAAACTGAATTTTTAATTTTACTTAATTTCTATTAATATAAATTTAAATTTAAATAATCATGTGTGTCTAGTGGCTTCCATATTGGACAGCACAATTCTAGAGCATAGCTCCCATTATCCTGAATGAGACAAATTAAACACAAATTTGTGAGTCAACCTCAAGGGTCTGCATAACCATGGTGTTGATTTGTGGATTCAAGTTCTTCGTTATCAAGAAAAGAAATGAAAGGAGATCATGATTGTTGTCTCTCAAAAGAAGCCAGTAATAGAACAAGCATTCAATACAACATGTGTTAACCTTCATTCATTTATTCAAAATGTATTGAACATTCTATGTGAGTGACAACAGGCAGAAAAAAACGAAGTGTTATGCTTTTCCAAAGAAATTGGTAAATGGATGAATAATAATAAAGAAATGAATTACTGTATATTTCACTGATTTAATGGTTCAATCATAAGTTGTGAAATATGATTCTTTTTCCCCTGTAATTCCTTTTTCCCTACCCTCTTTCTCTGCATTATATCTACTGTCATTTAGGTTTTAGTTTAGATGAATTATCTCTGGATGACCTTCCTATGGACTCCCATAGCACTCTGTACTACAATAGTATGTATTATATTAAACTTAATTGCCTATTTACTTGCTTGTCTCTGCAAATAGATCACAAGCTCCTTGAGGTCAGGGACTATGTCTTTTCAGCATTGTGTCTCCTGTGCTTAGCACAATGACTGGCAATTAGTAGGTATTCAATAGATATGCAGTGAATGAATCAATAAATGAGATAGTTCAAAATACGATTTCATTGGAAATAATATAGATCATGGTATACAGGACGCAGTACACATTTACCGTACAAATGAATGAAGATGATGGATTAATGCCAATTAATATATCGCCCATTATTATGATTTTAGGACAGAACATAATGCATAGCTATGAAGAAACACTGTAGAATGAATATAATGTTTAGTTTAATGTGAAATTAAAACATACTTAGATAAATTATTGAGATCTGGTGGCATATTTAGTCCATAATATTATCTTTTGTTCAAAACATTTTGGGAGGGGGCTTCAATAAACTGAAGCAGTATAAATACTAAGAAATGTCCTTAACTAGCATATCTGGAGGCCTAATTTTCAGTCTGTCTTTGCTTTTAACTCTCTGGGAGATCCTAATTAAGCCAATTTGCCTCTGTGAGTATTAATTTCTCTAAATGTAAGATGAAGCAGTGAGGGCACACAGTAATGGTGACAAGTGTGGGCTTTGGGGACAAGAAGCCATGACTTTAAGTCTTGACTACACCTCTTACCAGCATGTGATGTTGAGCATACATCTTATCCTAATAGAACCTGATCCATGGCTTATCGGCAGAATTAAAAGAGTCTTCATAGAGCATCTGTTGCATTGTTGGCTCTCAACAAGTGTTAGCTGTTATGGTTGCTTTAATTATTATCTACAGATCTAAGGCTCTGACTGATTCCTTTCAGTCTGAACCTAGAGAACTAGATATCAAAAATATTATTGTATATTTTCTATTCTGTTTAGATGAGAAATCTTAGTTCTTTGTGAGGTTTCTTTGAGCATGAATACCAAGTGAAACATTGCATTGCTACTGCAAATCACAAGGCTAAAAACCACCTCATTGGGTTTCCCTGGTGGCACAGTGGTTGAGCGTCCGCCTGCCGATGCAGGGGACACGGGTTCGTGCCCCGGTCTGGGAAGATCCCACATGCCGCGGAGCGGCTGGGCCCGTGAGCCACGGCCGCTGAGCCTGCGCGTCCGGAGCCTGTGCTCCGCAACGGGAGAGGCCACAACAGTGAGAGGCCCGCGTACCGCAAAAAAAAAAAAAGAAAAAAAAAGCACCTCATCTGTCATCAGTCCCAGTTTATAACGCAACGTGGCCATTATAGAAAGGATGACTATGCAGCTCTCCATGATGAACTTAATTAGCTTTATATTGCTTTTGGATAAATTGGTACTAGCTTCTGAATTCCTAAAGTTAACTTATCGCTTCCTCTCTTAGGTTTTATAAAAGTAAAAAAGAGAGAAATGAAGTACAATATATTGTTTGTAAGTTTTGTCTAAGACAAAATTGCCAGAATTTTTTTTCTAGTTGGTGTGTATGTGTGTTCTAAAAAATACAATTGATTCTACTTCATAGTTTTTAATGGGCAGGGCTGTGGTGAGACAAAGCAAATGCATTCTACCATCCCAGCAAGAGCTAAGACACATTCTTTGTTAAACTGACACTTTTCAGTGATGTATCACCAGAGCATACAGCATCTGAGAGAGACCATGAGATTGCAATCTTGAGATTGTACTAAGAATGGCTTAATTTTTTAAACCACATCCCATTCTCATTACAGACTGTCAGAAGAATAGATTAATTTGCACCATTGTCTGTTCTCATTGCAATCTTTGTCAGTGTAATGAAGTATTGGCATGTTAACATCAGCTATTTTCATAGAAATATCACCATCCGTTGGACCGATTTGATCTTTCCAGTGATCTGTGTAGTGAGTGGCTGGCATTACTCTTCTCAGTGATAAACTGATAAAGATGTCAGCATAGCAAACATAGGATTTCAGAACTTTAGTTCACTCCTATTTTCCTATCACCTGTCAAAGCACAGTCCACATCATCAATGTGCTTATGCCCTTTGAGGGTATTATATTTAAGATGCTTTAGGATCCTAATTATATATGAGCAGAACATAATCATCTAATATTAAGCAGGTGTAGCAAATGCAAATGGCTATAAATATATGAGACCTGTGACATAACTGGGTCTCTAAATTACATTAATTCATAATTTTTAAAACCACCTGTGATACACAAAATGTCTGCAAGCCATATTTGGCTACTGGACTGCAGTTTGCAACTCTGAGGTAAAGCCTCAACATGAAGTTTCACCAGAATCTGGCTAGACTGAATCTGCAGATGTTCTTAATTTGCTGCCATGTCCCAGACTTAGAGTCTGGCATTAAGGAAACCCAGGACACTGAGCTGAGTCTCCTTGTGAACCAGATGGCACCACACGTGAAAACAAAAGAAAAATAACAGGCTCTCTTCTTTGGCTCCAAACTATAATCTGAAAGTGATCCACAAAATTGGGTACCTGGTAATAAGGGAATGTGATTGGATAAAATACAGACTGATGGATTAAGTCATCCCAGATTTCTTCTTTAGTTTTTCATGAGGTACCAAAGGAGACAGGCCCAGGAGAGAAATAAACTATGGGAAGCAGGTGCTGGTTTCTTTGTTTAAAATGTATCCAGGACAGGGTCTTGTTTGCCAGGTCATACCAGCTCCTTTTTCATCTTGCCTGGTTCTTGTCTCTCTGCTTGACTTCATAGCGTGGCTCCTTGCCCTTCTCTCTTCCTGTATCCATCATCCTCCTGCTGGCTAAGCCAGAAGCCTGGAAGTCCTCCTGGTCTCCTCCCTCTCCCTGGTGCTTCCACCTCAATATGTCCGCAAGTCCTGTTAAAATCTCTCAAAACCAGCCTCTCCTTTCTCTTCACTACCTTAGTTAAGATTTTATACATTCTCTTCTAGATTACCTGGTTCCTTGCCTCTGTTTCAAACTTCTCCAATCCAGCCTTTGCTTTGTAGCAAGAGGGAGCGTTCTAAGATAATAGAGTTGTACTATTGCCCTGCTTAAAATTCTGCAGTGACTTCCATTGTTGACACAGAAGGCCCTTCACCATGTAGCTCTAGCTTTACATTTACAGCATGTATCTTGCTGCTGATTCCCTTGTATTCTCTGATTCATCGCTACTGAAAGATGTGTGAATCTCTCATGCTCTGCACCTTGCCCAGGCTGCTTTCTGCCAGGACACCTTCACCATCTCCCCACTATTTACCAGTTAAATAGTACTCATCTTTTAAAGATGCAGTTCAGGTATCATCTGCTCTAAGAATCCTTCCTTGATTTACCCACCAGTCTGGGCAGGAGATCCCTCGAAGGAGGAGCTGTTGCCCTCTGTGTTTCCCTCTAGCTGGGATTTACTCCGCTGACTGTACTTTTCTCATGCCGTCTCTGCACTACAAGGGAATGCCCTTTTCCTCTTTGTTTTCTCGCACAGTTCCTGGCCAGAACTGTGGATGGCTTAATATAATAATAATAGCTAATATTTATTGAGAGCTTACTGTTGCCAGACATCATTCCAAACCTTTGAGGCAAGTCCTACTAGTATCCCTGTTTAAAAAATAAAGACACTGAGGTACTGAAGTATAGCTTGGTTAAGCAGTTTGAGTAAGCTTGCAAGACTCATGCTCTTACACTTATGCCAAGTCTCTTTAGCCTGAAAAATATTTTCTTAAAAATTGCTTAATTGCCAATATTTAAAAATCTTTCGATATCTGAACAAACACACAGAAATTAGTTGATATGGCAACAGTGAGCAAGCATCCCTATACTTCCTTCATGGCACTGTTTGGCTGGGGCTGGGTAGCAGCTGTCCCCTTGAGTCAGAGCATGTGATTTCCAGTTCATCACATTATCCTGCATCAAGGGTTTTCTTGCTTCCCCTGATCCTGTAGGCATTTGATCTTGTGACCCTTGGGACAGTGAATGTAATGACTTTTTCATTTTTTTCTAAACCTGAGATTATAAGGTTAATTTGAACATATACTATGTAAAAGAGACCCTAACTTCAAGTTCTTCTGAAGGCATACTCATCACTTGCATAGGAGTCAATGCTAATATTTGCATTCTATTTATATATTTCACCCAGGAGATAGGATTCTGTTAAATCCAGGAGGATAAGCCATGTGTAATGTTGCTACTCCCATAATTGATAATCCTGTCCCACACTGTAGTCATGGATTTGTTGCTCATTGTAAATGGCTAATATGTAGCTTATATTGAATCTGATCCTTCACATAATTCATTGCTGAACATTTGCTAGACTGCCTAACCACTGTGATGATATTAACAGCCTCAGTTCTTGATGCATGGTAACTGTCCAACTTTAAAAAATTCAGTGTCTATCATGAACAACTTCTTTTGCCAATAAAGTACTATAAATTCCAGTATCTGAGATATTGGATTCAAGTTATTCTTAGGCAAGATATTTAACTGTTTTATTATATAATATTCTCCCTCCCAAAAGAGTATATATTCCTGAGGGCCCATGAGAGAGGGGATCTTTATCTTTTTGAACTATTCATTTTATAATTAGCAAAGGGTAACAAAGTAGAGAAAATTGCAAGGACACTGCACTGAATAGTGAAGAATTAAGGAAGATATTTTTGGAAGAAGTAATATTTAAGCTAAGGCCTAAAAGTAAATTGGAGTTAGTATGATGAAAAGTGGGGAGGAGTGTGTCTGATAAACAACTAACGTGTGCAAAGACACAGAAGTGAGAGGAAATGTGTCATGTTGGGGAAATGAAATAGTTCCCTGTGGCTGAACATAGAGGACAGGCTGCAAGTGGCAGGCAGTAGACCTGGGGAGGAAAGAAGAAGCATAACTATGGGGGCTTTGTAGATTGTTTTATGAAATTTTTTAAATCTTAAGAACAAAGGAAACACATTGAAGACTTTAAGTAAGGGGAGTCAGATAATCAAATTTGAGTATTTAGAAAGCTAAATGTAGTTATAGTATGGCAATTGGTGAAAAAAAGATGGTGAGCAAAACTAGAGACAAGGATACCATTTAAGATACTGTGCAGGATTCTACTTGTGAAATAAGGAAGTAGCAGTGGAGAGCAAGATAAGTGGATAGATTTGAAAGATATTTAGAAAGGGGGATTGAAAGTAAGAAAAGTGAAAAGAAAAGGAAGGAAGGAAGGGAAGAAAGACAAAAAGGAGGAAAGAAGAAAGAAAAGAAGGAAAGAGAAAAATTAATGGTGACTTTGAAGTTTTTATATTGGCTCCCTGGAGAATGAGAACTCCACTCAAGCACAGAATCATAGGAAGCCTCGACCTTATATTACAGTTTGCCCTTATCTTTCATCTTACAGTTGCAGAGAGATTTCAACTGACAAAGTTCACAAAATCATCTCATTTGATCCTCACAGTAATCTCTGTGGAGTCATCATTAATTGCACTTACCAAAGAAACTGAGCTTGTGAAAGAGCCCAGAGGCCAGAGGAAATGCAACACATTCAAGGAAGCAAGGAAAGAAGGTTTGGAGTGGCTGGAGCATAGAAAGTGAAATGGTGCAAGCAAGATCAGAGATACTGAATCATGTAGAGTGTTGCAGGACATAGTAAGAATTTTGAGATTTAATCCTAAGAACATGGGAAGCCATAGATGATTTTAAGCAATGGTCACATAATCAGGTTTGTTTTTAAAATGTCATTTTAGTAGATGTGTAGAGATTGGAGAGGAAGAGAAGAATAAAGAGAGAATGATCAAAGAGCTATTGCAGTAGTTAAAGTGATAAAGATGGCAGTTTGAACTAGAGTGGTGGTAGATAAAAATTTAGATGTAGATACGGGTATATACCTCACCAATTCTATTCAGTATTGTACTAGAAGTCCTTGCCTGTGTGAGAAAGCAAGAAAAAGATTTAAAATACACACATATTTGAAAGAAAGAAATAAAATTTTCTTTATTTATACATGCCCTAATCATCTATGTGCAAAATCCCAAAGAATGTACAAGAAAGATACTTGAACTGATAAGTTAATTTAGCAAATTTGTAGGGTACTAGGTTGTTATTTAAAAATTAATCATGTCTGTATACTAGCAAAACACATTATACATTGAAATTTAAAAAAACATTTAAAATAGCATCAAGAAACACAAAATTCATAGAAATAATTTTAAAAATATATGTGTAAGGTTTCTATGATGAAAACTACAAACACACTGATGACAGAAATCAGACCTAAATGAAGGGAGAGACATACTATGTTTATCAGTTGGAAGATTCAATATGCATAAGTTGTAAATTCTTCCCAAATTGCTCTACAAATTCACTGCACTTCAATCAAAATTCAAACAGGCTTTTTTTTTTTTTTTGTAGAAATAGATAAGCTGGTTCTAAAATTTATACAGAAAAGCAAAAATCCTATAATAGCAAAAGCAATTTTAACAAAGAAGAGCAAAGTTGGAGGATTCATAGTAAATGATTCTGAGATTTACTATAACTTATCAATGTATTGTAGTATTGGTATAAGGGTAGACTTATACCAATGGAACAGAATAGAGTCCACACATATGTGGTCAATTAATTTTTGACAATAGCACCAAAATAACTTAATGGATAAAGGAAAGTTTTTTAAACAAATCATGCTGAAAAATTGGTATCCATATTGAAAAATAAACAAATAAATTAACAAAAGGATAACAAACTCAACTTTTACCTTGTAGTGTTAAAAAAATAACTCTAATAAATCTTATAAATATAAAATCTAAACCTACAAGATTCCTGTGAGAAAACACAGGAGAAAAACTTTGTGATCTTGGGTGTGGCAAGAATAATTTAGACAGGATTCACAAAATATTTAAAAGTTTGATAAGGTAAACTTCTTTGAAATTAAAAAGTTTTGCTCTTTGAAAGACATTGGTAAGAATATGAAAAGGCAAATCACAGACTAGAGAAAAATACTTGCAAAACACATAGCAGATAAAAGATTTTACCTAGAATCTAAGAACTCATTAGTATATAAGATAATTTGCACAAATACTTCACCAAAGAAAGAGATATGAGCAGCAGATAAATGCACAAAAAGATTATCAACATTAATAGTTATTAGAGAAATATAAAATAATACCACAATTATTTACCATTATATACCTACTCAAATGGTTAATATTTTATTTTAAATAGACAATAAAAAAGTGCTGGCAAGGATGTGGATCAACTGAAATCCTCATACACTGCTGGTGGGAAGTCATAGTGGTACAAATGCCTTGGAAAAAATCTTACCATAAGATCTAGTAATTACCTCTTATGTATTTATCCAAGAATAATGAAAACATCCACACAAAAACCTGAACGGTTTTGGCAATTATATTCATAATTGCCCTAAAGTGAGAATAACTCAAATGATCATCAACTTGGAGTGGATGAATAAATTGAGGTACATCAACACAATGGAATATTACACAGGAATGAAAAAGAATAAATTACCAATAAATGTACTAACATGTCTCCATTTATATGACATTCTGGAAAAGGCAAACCTGTAGGGACATAAATCAGATCAGTGGTTGCTAGGGGCTGGAGGTGGGAAAAGTGACTTGATTCCAAAGATGCATGGGGGCTTTTTGGAGTGACAGAAATGTTCTATATTATGACTGTAGCTGTGATTATACTGTATATATTTGTTAAATATATATTTGTTAAAACTCATTGAAATGTTAGTCTAAAATGGTAAATTTTGCTACATAAGTGATACTACAACTTATACTATATAAGTTAAACCTGATTTTTAAAAATGACAATTGCAATAGTTTAAATGATGAAGATGGTGGCTTGAGCTAGGATGGTGGTAGATGACGGTAAGTAGTAGGTAGATCCAAGATGTCCTTAGGATGTAAAATCCACAGGAATGGATTGGATGTGAATGGATTGACACAGGAGGTGAGAGGAAGAGAGACATATCTCTCTCTTGTGAAAATACTACAATGTGTCTAGAATTATAGTGGATTTTTAACATATACTCATAAGCCTTACCAGAAAGCAAATTCTAAGAGGTAGAGAGATAGCAGCATATCAGAGCAAGACATTACAAATAGCAATTTTGGTCCCGTTCTAAATAGAGTCTTCTCATCCACCCTATAATAAGGGCCAGATCTCATCATTTAAAACCATAAAAGCATATAGAGAAAGATTAGGACGATTAAATAAAGAGCATATAATTTGTGAAAAGTACTTTGTTAGACACTATGCAGAGTGTAATTAAAGACCATATGGTTATTAGGGGGAAAATGCCTTGAATAGACAATATGAGTTATGGCTTTTGCTCTGCACATGAGTACTAATAAATATTGTGATCCTGGTTAAGACTTTGAACTCGTGAGCATCCACATTTGTAAGATATGTCTTTCCCTAACATCCCTTTTGACTTGATCCATCTGATATATTGTGATAGGGTGGCCACTTAAGAAGCTTACAATACAATTCATTTAAAATTTATTTACGATTTAATTTGAAAACAACTTTTCAAGCACGGTAAGTTCTGGGGATGCAAAGTCAAGGAGTTTTTAGACTCACAGTGGATACAAGTAAGTAAACAGTGAGACAGTGCTGTTGTATCTACAAGAGCAACCCAAATAAAATGGAGAGAGAGATGCAAATAAAGCTTACCTCAAATATTTGTACATTTTTTCCTGTGATTAGATTCCCTACCTCTACCTTCTACATGTACACAGAGTATCAATGTATATTATCAACAACAAAGTTATAGCCTCACTCACAAAGTTCCATTTTTAGAATGCATCTAAATATGTAATACAAAATTAGAAAAAACAATTCTCTTTTGTATAATGTGAGACAAGCAGAAAGCAGTCCTGATAGGTTATTTTTATGTGTTGCTACTTTCAGTTCACTCTTATATGCACATCAGAAAGGCACTTCTAAATCTAATCTCAAAAAGTAAATATTGCATTGTTCACATTATTTGTACCCACATTCCACATGGCCATTATCATTTGCTTGTTTTATTAACAACAGATACATCAAAGCCCTAAACTTTAATAATAAAATATGCCTACACTTCTGTGTGTCTGTATCTAAAACCACATAGTTATAGGCCATTAAGTTTTCTGGATTGGGCCACACCTTTAAACAATTTGAGACCGTTTCCTTACCTCTCACCTTGCCAATCCACCAAGAATAGTCATTTTGGGGGAAAAAATGTTTCTTGCATTTGTGAAAATGCACAGAACTCTGGAAATCAGAGAAACTTCTTTTTTTTTTTTTTTTTGCCTCACCCCGCGTCTTGCAGGATCTTAGTTCCCCGACTAGGGATTGAACCCACACCCTTGGCAGTGAAAGCACAAACTCCTACCCACTGGACCTCCAGGGAATTCCCTCAGAGAAACTTTAATTGAGGCATGGCTTACCTGGCTTGAGATGAGCAAACGGAATTTCGCCGGTGAGAAGTTCCCACAGACACAGAGCATAGCTGAAGACGTCAGCTTTGATGGTGTAGCGTGTACACTGTGTGAACACCTCAGGAGCCATCCAGCGGAGGTTCTATGGGTCAAGAAACATCCACAAGTCATTTACCAAGTGCTTAGTTCTTCTACTGTAGAATAGTGTTCTTCTTAGTGAGGATTTGTTAAGTGTTCTCTCGAAGTTCTCAAAAATATAAACTTAAAATAACATCGATACTGCCCTCAGTGTGCGCAATAAACTGGCCCGTTCATACAAAAACAGTGTGTTTACTGCTGCTGTTTAGTTTTTTAAAGGGCATTTTCTTTTTATCATTGGAAGATCATGAAATCCATAATTCTTTCCAAAATATTGTAACAATATTAATCACCAAGTAACACTGCCTCTTATGAAATGATGATCACAGCAGCAGCAATTTTTTGTGTAACTCTGAGCATCTTTCCCCTGGAAGCCTTACAAGCTTCTGAATAGCCATCCATGGGTTCATCTAAGAACTCTATGCCTCCCTGGGGGTGAGTCACGCACTGTGGGAGGAAGCTTCCCTCCTTTAGAGCTTCAGGTTGTAGTTTAGGAAGTCACTAAATTAGACCCATAAATAGTGCCCTGATGACTGAGGAGAGAAACGGCCTGAGTGTAGTGCCCAGAATATTCGTGTGCAGCAGATTCCTCACTGGCAGGATCAGGTCTGCCACATCTCCTTTGTTTCCCAGCAGTGTTATTTCTGAATGCTGTTTGCGCCATATTCCAGAAAGCAAGCCCATAAAACGTTACGAGTTTCCCTGTACAAAGGTCTACCCTCATGTTTTCACGGCATCATTTACACCCTTTTTACTTGCAGTTATGTATTTTTAATTTTTAAATATAAGTTTCCGTTTAATTTTTAAATATAAGTTTCCGTTCTGGGATGCATAAATTTGGTTTATTTGTGGTTTAGGAAAAAGAGGACTAGATTTTGAGTTAGGAGGTGCAAATTCTAGTTCTGGCTCTACTGCAGACTATTTGGGCAGTTCTGGGAAAGTCTCCTATGCTTCCTGGACCTCAGATTCCTCAAGGGCAAGACTGAGGAGGCAGCCCCTTCCAGCTCTAAAACCCCATGGCTTCATAGCTGTATCAATGGATTTTGCCAAATACCTGCTTTCTTTGTATTTCCACTGAAAGAAAACAGTATTCTTTTATTACTCCTAGTGAAATTCTGTGTGTAGTGTTGCCTGCTGATAATTCTTTTGAAGTGTCTACATTATTTTGAAGTCATGCATAATTGCACCTTTCCAAGAATATCTTCATTTCGATTATGGTGCTTATATGCAATTCTTCCACACGAGCTTTCACATTCCAAATAGCCTCCATTTATATAGCATATTATGTGTTGTGTCACAACATTGCATAATGGGGAGTAGGCATACAGTATGGCCATTTTTTTCACGGGGAGGGTAATAGAGTAATTAGCAAACTTACATAAAGCCACATAACTAGTAAGAAAGAAAATAACCTTCAAAATAAATCTAGAGTAGTGCTGTGCTTAAAGACTCCACTGCTAGGATAAAAGAATATTACTTGCTATTGGTGAAATTCAATTCGATTCCATTTGACAAAAGGTTATTTAGTCAGAGAGCCTCAACTGGCTGCATTTTAGAATCACCTAGGGGAACTTTTAAAAGATACACGTACCCAAGATCAACCTCAGGCCAGCGAGATCAGAATTGCTGGGGGTTGGATTCAGGTAAGGATGCTTTTACAAAGTTTCCAAAGTGATTTCAATGTGCAGCCATGGTTGAGATCCACTGAGTTAGCTATCTCTATGTCAAAGGTACTAGATGAGATCTGTTTGTCCTGTCAATAAAGGACTCACTCTTCCCACCTCTCATCTCCTACCATTCTCCTCCTTGCTTACTCCACTCCAGTCACTCTGGCCTTGAACACACAAAGGACTCTCCTGCCTCAGGGCCTCTGATATTACTGTTCCCCCTTCTACACTGCTCTTCTCCTCTCATGGATAACTCCACCATAGGTCTCTTATCAAACGTTATCTTTCTCTTTCTCTCATCTAAATGGCTCCCCCTATCACTCTCCATTCATATACTCTGCTTTGTTTTTTCTTCATAACACATCACCGTCTGGTATATATTTTGTTAATTTGTTCAACGTTTATCTTCTTCTATTAGAATATTAGCTCCATAAACACAAGAACTTTGTTCACTGCAATATCCCCAGTTCCTTAGAATGTCTGGCATCTAGTAGGTATTCCATAAGTACTTGTTGAATGAATGAGTGAAATTTAATTGGGGAAACCAGCATGCTTAATCCTACTTACAATACAACATGGTCCATGATGTCGTTCCTGCCCTTCCTCTCTTAACTCATCTCTCATTTTGTCTTCCTCACACAGAGCATGCCAACAGTGCCAAGCTATTTGAAGTCCCCCAGGAGGTCTGGTGTTTCTCATCCTCCCCTGTGCCTTTGTTCATGCTGTTGTTCACTCTGTCTGAATTTATTTATCCCTATTCATTCCACCTGAGCTCCCATGATGCTTTGTCACATCTCTGTCACTGAACGTCCCCACTGCTTTCAATCTTATCTGCTTATTACTATGTTTTTTCCGACAGAAAATGAGTTACTTGAGATCAAGGACTAAGCTTTTATTTGCATTTTGTATTCCTGGCCCTTTGCACGATGCCTGACACACTGTAGGTCGTTGATAAATGTTTGTTGAGTGAGTCAGAGTACTACCTAGTAGTGCAAACAAAATGCTACAAAAGCACAGAGAGAAAAGTGTGTGGGGAGGAGAAGGGGGGGAGGAAGTTTATGGGAGGGAAGTTACTTAAAATGGATACAATTTCCTGGGCCATGCAAGATGAGTAGACGTCCTCCAGGTGGGGTACAGTGAAGGGCTTCACGGGCAGAGAATATGATGCTGGCAGAGTCACAGGGCTGTGAAAGTGAATGAAATGTTTGGGGAATAGCCAGATGGCTTGTATGCCGGGGTCATAAGGGACTTGAGAGAAGTTTAGTGGGAGAGGAGGTCGCAGAGGAGCCTTGGGGTCACATCTGGTGGGGGGGTATAACATTTTAAGCATCATTGATGGTTTATAGGAAGAAGTGAATTGTCAGAACACAACACTTGGCTGATGTTGCAAAGAATGAACTGGAAGAGAGGACTGTAGTTAGAAGCCTAGAGCAATGGTCCAGAAAAGAGATGGAGAGGACCCAAACTGAGGCAGTGGTAAATGAGAGTTTGGGATGAACTTTAATAAAGAAAAGGAATAGAAACAAACAGAAAAAGTGATTGAGTAGTGTGTAAGCAGAAGCAGGAAAAGGAAGGAACAGAAAATTAGCCCAAGCTTGGGTAATTAAATAACACAGCTAGTCCAGAAAGAAAAGTGCACTTCTTTGTGCAGAAGGGATGGGAGAAGGCAGATGATGAACCTAATTGCAGACATTTTGAGTACAATTATGCTTGCTTCAGATGTTGGCATTTATATTTTTCTTAAACATTAATGCTTGACTATATCACCTATTGCCTTACAATGTTAAAATGGAAACTATGAATTGTTAGTAGATACGGGTAAACTATGGATTTTATGGTTACCTATTAAATGTTAACTCTACCACTTAATAAGGAGATCTAAACATGAATGCCAATTATCCATGCCTGCCATGTACTTTTCGATTATATTTGAAACAAATTCTGTTATTTTTTCTGTAACATTTTCCAAATATATATCTAATCTATTTCTCTAACAGAGCCTTGAAATAGTTCTTTTGGGGGCTTACTGAAAATAGAAACATAAAACATTATCCCGCCCTTGGGAGAATGACATTTCTTCCAGTTAAAGCTGCTTTCATCTCCCTTCTTCTCATGCTGAGTTTACACATTTCAATTGTTTCATAATTATAGGGAACACGAACAGCAACAAACCCCAGGTTGTTTTGTCATGTTGTCTTCATCCAGAGACTGCAGAAATCTTGATTCTGAGGGAAACAGAAAACAAATTAATGTCAAAGGAAATATTTTAAAACCAAGGTCAGGGGCTTCCCTGGTGGCGCAGTGGTTGAGAGTCCGCCTGCCGATGCAGGGGACACGGGTTCGTGCCCCCGTCCGGGAAGATCCCACATGCCGCGGTAGCGGCTGGGCCCATGAGCCATGGCCGCTGAGACTGCGCATCCGGAGCCTGTGCTCCGCAACAGGAGAGGCCACAACAGTGAGAGGCCCGCGTACCGCAAAAAAAAAAAAAAAAAAAAAAAAAACCAAGGTCAAAGATTACAGCTAAAAGTTTGAAATGCCAAGAAACCTCTAACTTATTTAAATTTTCACTTCCTTTCTTTTAGCTGAGAATATGAAAGAGGAAAAACCGAAATAAATGATATACTTTTAAAATTCATTGAAATATGAATGACTTAGAGAAGTATAGCTGTCAGTGTGAAATCCATTTTCAGATTCATCATATAATATCAGCACCAATGAGTAATGGAGAAAGAAACGGATGCCACTTTGGGCATTATTCATGGAAATCTCACCTCCAAAATCTGCCACCACAGCATGCCCATCCTCATAGAGAAGAATATTGTGACTGTAAAAGAAAAAAAAGTAGATATTGAGTATACTATTTCCTAATCTGAATGGCCTCTCAATGAAGAGGATGCTAATCATCACTTGTTTACCCCAGAGGATAAATGACTCCCAAAAGGCTAACAGACATCTCAGATTAGTGACTCTGGTTTTCTTAGTTTTGCTAATCTGAAAGGAATGTTTATAAAATGTGGTCATTTTATATCTGACTTTGAAAGTATACAAAGTGTTCTACTTTAGATAAACCTTCTAAACATGTCAAAAAGACCCATTAGCTGAAGATCAGTTTTTCAGCTCTTTGAAGTTCATTTGTTAACAAAATCTGGCTACAGGCAATAGTAAAATGTACCTGTGAGCATATCAGAGTCAGAGCAAGGGATTAAGCTTGCTAGAACCCTAGGCTTATAAGGACAGTTCAAGGCAGCACCTGACATGAATAGGAAAAGGACTCTTTACAGACAATGTCTTGGTCATTATGTTCTAGCTAGAATCCCAGGACAAAGAAGTGTTTTTAAGGCCTGTGAAATGAGGCCGGCTAATCTACTTTTTAAGGTCTTGGAGAGGAAAACATATAAAGGTCTTCAAAGTCTCCTTTCCAAACCAGAATTCAAGCTAGATCAAGGCTGTCTTTTTCAAGAAGTAAATCAAGGCTGGGGCAGTCCAAAGAGAGGTCATTCCTCCCACATATTGGTGAACTGAATTGTGGGATATCTTATGGACAAATGTATTGTGACCCAAGATTGCCTTTGAGTGTTTCTTACTGAATGCCTTTTTTTATGCTTATTTCACATTTGGTTTCTAAATGAGTCATTTCAGCATTAGGAGATCTCCTACTGGGTTTCTTTTAGTGCACATAGGCCATACTATATTAATTTATCTGCTCTATACTTAATTGTTTTGCTTCATGATCAAAAAAGGAAAATTTTATTATTTTCTAGTCCCAAATAAGTCCAGTATGATATTGAACCATTTATATAAGTGCTTCCAGGTGCTGAGTTGAGCTTTATAAGAAAGTTAGTTTTGAACTTCTCTTGTATCATAAATGAATTTTACTTTTATGGTATACACTTAATCCTCTTTTCAACTACCAAAAATCTAGAATGTGTTCAAGATTATTTGCTTGGAAGAGCTCAGTGTAGAAGTAACATAGGGTGTTGAAACAAAAACCCCAATATGTTCTCTTTAGCTGTAAATTACCGATTAATACATGCTATGAGAATGACACTATCATGATAAAGAACTCTACAGCATCAGGAACTCTCTGGAAGTTCAAAGGCAGCAAGAAGAATGCATCAAAATGCTGTACCACTAGATTCCTTGAAGGATTTAGGTGACTTCCTGTACCACAATCCCTTAGCCTATCAAAGGATAATGAGTGTTACATTTCATAGATATCATTAAAACACATGCTGAACATGAATCACCAGTCAAATTAAATGATTATATGTATAGTACCCTATCCATTAATTTAATTTTGATTCAAATTAATTATCTAGAACAATGGTTATCAAAACAACTAGCAGCATATTCTCAATATAGAAAACAGCTTTGTAAATGGAGCTGCCTTAGTTAAACACAGGGAAAGGCTCACAGAACCCCTACTTAAGCTTCACCTTTTCCAAAAATAGCAGTCCTTGAGGCAATAGCTTAAAACTATGCATGTAGAGAAGCCCTCAAATAAGTTACATGTCTAGGAAATATTTTGTTTATTCATTTGTTTGTTTAAATTTCTCTAAAGTAAATATTTTATGTTAACAAGAATAAGGATGACAATACCAGCTAACTGGAGTTGGGGTAGTGAAATGTTTAGCAAAATTTTACTCTTCTAGCAAAAGAAACAAGTGAATTTGGTCACTAGGCTGCCCAGTGCTTCCTGGTATGAGAGAGGCAGGATGTCTCAGGGTGCAGGGATTATGCTCATTGTTGTATCGCCATCATTTTTAGCGTGTGCTTATTTTTGGCACACTGCTTATACTCCTTATCACTCAATAACCATTTCTTGAACAAATAAAAGAAACTTAAAATAGAAAGTTACAAGTTTGGAAGGGTAAAGATTACATTAGTTAATCAGCAAGTACTTATTGAATATCATTCATCATTCTATAAATATTTAAAATTCATAGACTCATATGATTGGAAGATAAATTAGAACTAACCTAGTTTAACTCTCTTAGCTCCAGAGGAGGAGTACAAAGCTCAGAGAATTTAAGTGTATCAACAGACATTATATAAGTAGCTAGTGGCAGAGAAGATATAGAATCCACTTCATCTAGGCCAGCATTTCAGATTTTAGAAAAGTGCCTGGCAAATAGTAGGTGATCAGTGAATTTTATGAATTATTCTTGTGTCATATTATGGACCTTTCCCCAAAGCATGCTATTTACTTTCTCCACATTATCAAGATACACTGTTGGTGGGAATGTATATTGGTACAGCCACTACGGAGAACAGCATGGAGGTTCCTTAAAAAATAAATCACAGCAATATCCTTTTTGACCCACCTCCTAGAGAAATGGAAATTAAAACAAAAATAAACAAATGAGACCTAATGAAACTTAAAAGATTTTGCACAGCAAAGGAAACCATAAGTAAGATGAAAAGACAACCCTCAGAATGGGAGAAAATATTTGCAAATGAAGCAACTGACAAAGCATTAATCTCCAAAATTTATAAGCAGTTCATGCAGGTCAATATCAAAAAAACAAACAACCCAATCCAAAAATGGGCAGAAGACCTAGACAGACATTTCTCCAAAGAAGATATACAGACTGCCAACAAACACATGAAAGAATGCTCAACATCATTAATCATTAGAGAAATGCAAATCAAAGCTACAATGAGATATCATCTCACACCGGTCAGAATGGCCATCATCAAAAAATCTACAAACAATAAGTGCTGGAGAGGGTGTGGAGAAAAGGGAACACTCTTGCACTGTTGGTGGGAATGTAAATTGATACAGCTAGGATGGAGAACAGTATGGAGGTTCCTTAAAAAACTACAAATAGAACTACCATACAACCCAGCAATCCCACTACTGGGCATATACCCTGAGAAAACCATAATTCAAAAAGAGTCATGTACCACAATGTTCATTGTAGCTCTATTTACAATAGCCAGGACATGGAAGCAACCTAAGTGTCCATCGACAGATGAATGGATAAAGAAGATGTGGCATATATATACAATGGAATATCACTCAGCCATAAAAAGAAACAAAATTGAGTTATTTGGAGTGAGGTGGATGGACCTAGAGTCTGCCATACAGAGTGAAGTAAGTCAGAAGGAGAAAAACAAATACCATATGCTAACACATATATATGGAATCTAAAAAAAAAAAAAGTGGTCATGAAGAACCTAGGGGCAAGATGGGAATAAAGATGCAGACCTACTAGAGAATGGACTTGAGGACATGGGGAGGGGGAAGGGTAAGCTGGGACAAAGTGAGAGAGTGGCATGGACATATATACACTACCAAATGTAAAATAGATAGTTAGTGGGAAGCAGCCACAGAGCACAGGGAGATCAGCTTGGTGCTTTGTGACCACCTAGAGGGGTGGGATAGGGAGGGTGAGAGAGAGACACAAGAGGGAGGGGATATGGGGATATATGTATATGTACAACTGATTCACTTTGTTATAAAGCAGAAACTAACACACCATTTTAAAGCAATTATACTCTAATAAAGATGTTTAAACAAAAACCTAAAAACTAAAAATAGAGCTACCATATGATCCAGCAATCCCACTCCTGGGCATATATCTGGAAGAAACCATAATTTGAAAAGAAACATGCATCCCAATGTTCATTGCAGCACTATTTACAATAGCCAGGACATGGAAGCAACATAAATGTCCATCAACAAAGGAATGGATAAAGAAGATGTGCTACATATATACAGTGGAATATTACTCAGCTATAAATAGGAACAAAATAACGCCATTTGCAACACCATGGATGGAACAACAGATTGTCATACTGCGTGAAATAAGTCAGACAAAGAAAGACAAATATCATACGGTATCACTTATATGTGGAATCTAAGAAAAAAGGTACAAATGAACTTATCTACAAAATAGAAATAGAGTTACAAATGTAGAAAAAAAACATATTTACCTGGGCATAAGAGGTGGGGAGGGACAAATTGGGAGATTGGGATTGACATATACACACTACTACATATAAAGAAGATAACTAATAAGGACCTACTGTGTAGCACACGGAACTCTACTCAATACTCTCTAATGGCCTATATGGGAAAAGAATCTAAAGAAGAGTGGATATATGCATATGTATAACTGATTCACATTGCTGTATGCCTGAAATTAACACAACATTGTAAATTAACTCTACGCTAATAAAGTTTTTTTGAAAAGTGTCAAGTTTGTAGGATATTCCCTACAGAGGTTTTTCGTATATCTACGGTTTAAGTCAAAACCTTAGATAACTAACTGAATTTTAGGATAACACAAACTCAATAGCAATGTTAATTACCCTTGCTAACTTGACTTTGCCTTAGAAACTCAGCCTTTTTAACACCACTTCTTTGATGACCTGAACCTTGAGAGAAGAATAACAATAAAACATACAAAGAAGGATAACTCAAGGTCTTTTTTTTTTTTTAGCTTTTCTTCTTATTTCTCCAGTGGCTTTCAAATAACAACGGTTGCTTTTGCTTGGGTTTCCCAGCAAGGAGAGATCAAGATAAAAGCATATAAATATATGCTAACATTGGACTGATTTAGCAATCATAAAGCAATGTGATGATGGAGGCAGCAACTAAAGCAAATCATCCAGAAGCCAAGGAATGCCACAGCTTCTGGAAGCTGGAAGAAGCAAGAAACTGATTCGCCTCTAGAGCCTGTAGAAAGCACTGTCTCTGATGATTCCTTGAGTTTAGCCCAGGAAAACTAATTTTGATCCTCTGACTTCCACAAATGTAAAAGAATAACTATATGTTGTTTTTAAAAAAGGACACTATGAGAGATGCAAAGTGATGAACATTATAGATTCCATCCTCAAAGACCTTAAATTCAGCTCACGAAAGCTTAGATGAGTGTGGGTAACATAAGAATTCAAAGAAAACAGTGGAGTTATAAAAGAAATTAGCTTTGGGCTTCCCTGGTGGCGCAGTGGTTGAGAATCCGCCTGCCGATGCAGGGGACACAGGTTCATGCTCCAGTCCGGGAAAATCGCACATGCTGCAGCTGGGCCCGTGAGCCATGGCTGCTGAGCCTGTGCGTCCGGAGCCTGTGCTCCGCAACGGGAGAGGCCACAACAGTGAGAGGCCCGCGTACCACAAAAAAAAAAAAAAAAAAAAAAAAGGAAATTAGCTTTGAAGTGGGCCTCAAGGAACAGTCTACAAATATCGGCTGAGAGCTGATCATGCGCCAGGAAATTTCCTATACACTGGGATATAGTGGTGACCAAGACAGGCAAAGAGCTTATGAGCTTACAATGCAGTGAGGAGGAAATGAGGCTGAGACAAAGGGGGAAAGAAGTGTAGGTCAGGGAAAATCTTGGTAAAGGCCAAGAGTTGGGAATGTGTGCAGTCTGTAAGAGGAGTAAAAGAAGGATGTACTTACTAAATTGGAGACTACATGCTGGAGTGTCATGGGGGGAAACTGAGCAGATGTGGTGTTGGATTACAAGGGAATTTGAAAGCCAGGGAGGGAATTCCAGGCTTGACACAAAAAGCTAGTAGGTTTTTATACATAGGGTGCAATGCTCTAAAAGCAAGGGACTAGTGTTCAAAAATAATTTGAGGTACTGAAAGACAAAAGTAATAAGGTAAAGTGGAGAACAAAACAAAACAAAAAAAATAGGATGAATCCATCAAAATATTTGAAAGAAGTGTTTAGATCTTGGATCTAAACTTGGATCTAAACTATATCTAAGCTTAGATATAGAGAAAAAAAGGGAACAAAAAACTTAGGATCGGGCTTCCCTGGTGGCGCAGTGGTTGAGAGTCCGCCTGCCAATGCAGGGGACACGGGTTCGTGCCCCGGTCCAGGAGGATCCCACATGCTGTGGAGCGGCTGGGCCTGTGAGCCATGGCCGCTGAGCCTGCGCGTCCGGATCCTGTGCTCCACAATGGGAGAGGCCACAACAGTGAGAGGCCCGCGTACCGCAAAAAAAAAAAAAAACTTAGGATCATCTTCAACTTTTCCAGTTTGGAATACTTAAGCAGAAAGCAATAACATATCCAAATTGAAATGGCTGTCTTACTAAAAATCCTGTGAATTTTTTATGAAAAGTATAGTGGCTGACTTGGGAGGCTAAGGAACTTGACTAAAGTCATTTTTGTGCTTGGCAAGATTGGACTCACCAGATAAATAGCTATTATTTTTACTGAACTGAAATAACATTCAAAGTGAACTCTTTTGTCCCTAACAAACAATAGCAAATTAAACAAAACAAAGATGTAGTGACAATTTAGGAACATAAGGACAATGTGAGTTCATAGCAGCAAATGGGGCCAAATGTCAAAAAGGATGCTGTGAAAATGTCATTGCAGAATGAGAGCACTTTGGGAAGTGCTGGAATAAAATGAAATGTTCTCTTCACCTCAAGATAGTCTTTTGGATCTGTCCATTTCTTCTTTAAATGCTCAATAACAAAGAAAACTAATTTTTAGAACTACCTCTAAGATTCACCCATTAATTTTTTAGTTTAGTGCTAAGCCATACTTCCCATCTAGAGTGAAGCAAATGGAGGGGGACAAGTAAGGATGAAGTTGATGGAATCTGTGCTAATTAGTGACAGCACAAATGCCTCCTGATGGGTGTCATATCAGAGTCAGAGAGGTAATCTGACAGGTCACTGGCATTGGAGCGGAGGGTTCCTAGGGAAAGGGCTGACCTGGGAGCTGGGATAGTAGAAGTGGTGTGATAATTATTAGTGATGAGCTCAAGGGTTATTACTGAGATATGTCGTGAACTGCAAGTTTTGAGAAGGGTGAGAATAGTGAAAGTTGTGGGAGTCATGTGACAGTAACAGAAAGGGTGGTAGTAAAGAGAGAAGGGATTAAATATTGCGTGAGAGCCTCCTGTGGGCACACGCCAGTGCTTTCAAGATTTTTACGTTCCTCCTGGAGCCACTTTGTGGTTGGTATTAGCATACTTCTTCTACAGATGGATAATGGAGGCTCAGAGCGGTTATGTAAGATGGCCAGTATCATAGCTGGTAAGAGGTGAATCCAGCAGTCAAATTTCAGTCTCCAAAGTCTGCCCTTTTTAGGAGAAGCTGAGCCTTGCATCGTCTGGATGGGCCCTGAGGAGCCCAAACTGCTAAGGCTGGATTTCTGGACAGATATTCCAGAAATTTTGCTTGGGTGAAGAATGGTCTACCAACTAGTGTCTAAAATACCTGTGTTCAGCATATGACTGTAAGGTCATAAGACTGAAGTAACAAGCTACATGGAAAGTAAGCTAGTACACCTCTGTACCACCAAGACACAGCAGGCAAAGACTAACCTTCCTCCCTCCCAGAGTATGATTAATGTGTCATACACAGGAATGAAGCACAGTCACTGTGAACGGGTACTTGCAATCCGACCTGGGAAATAAGCCAGGCATATGAGGAGTGTCAGTGGCTTGGAAGCTATCATCAGGATCAAAAGAGAGAAATAAAAGAAAGGCGATGGGAATTCTGAGACTTCCTCTCCCCCAGAAGACCATTTGGGAGGTTCATTTTTATTTCTTTGCTTTTGTGGAAGGTTCTGGGGAGTGGGAGTCTGCTGTTATATCTGATGCTTTACAGAGCACCTTCACGCACATGGTCACATTTGGTGGAAACAGTTGAGTCAGACCCTTTTAATTTGAATTTGATAAAGAAACCTGTCAGTAACTGCTGGCACTAGCACCTTAGCCCCAATCCTACCACCTGGGAAAGGAATCCAGGGGAGGTAAGGGGCAGGAGATCAGATAGACTACCCCGAGAGGAAGGCAGAGAACAGCTACTATAATACACCAATCTGTACACACAACAGCGCCCACGCCCACCGGCACACGCTGCTTGCCTTCTAAACTCTCCAGACACGTGGTTAAGGGCGAAGTGTCACTGAGGAGCGCTCTCCAGATAGCAGGGAGTTTGGTAAAACCATTAAAGGAAGTTAAGCAGATAAAGGTCAACTGGTCCTTAATTCTTACAGCGATTTTTTGGCATTTCTGGATTTAACACTTGGACTTAATCTAAGTGAGTATGATTTTAAAAGCCCATGTTATTTGCTAACTTGTGATTTTGTTGTTACAAGTGAGGCTTATGTTCAGAAGCAAGCTGTTTGGCTGACAAGTGTGCCGGGTCAACCTGGCAGTGTCAGCAGCTGAAACGGCTTTCTTGCTGCCCTGGGTCATCCTGTGTTGTAGGAGAAATGATAAGCTGCAATCATGGTCACCCCTGTGAGCACTGCTCAGCTTTACTCTTCCTGCTGTGAAGGTCTAGTTTTGGGCTAGAAACTGCAGTGTCTGCCTTCAAAGAGAATGCAGTCTGATTGGCAATGCAATGCAAACTAAAAGGGAGAGACATTATCATCACAAGCTAGAATTTAAAGTGGTTTTCACTGTGAAAGACCTAGAGAAGAATCCAGAGAATGTAAGAATTAATTCTGAAAAAGATCATTAACAAAGGAGAAGAAAGAGTCTTAAGAATAGGAGGGATAAGAGGTAGTATGTAGGACAAGGACCCATATTCAGGATACCTGGTTTTTGCTGTTTCTAGTCCTGTGATTAAATCATAATATTTGAACTTTTCAAGTCTTCCTTTCCTATCTTTAAAAATTGTGAGGGGAATGAAGGATATTAAAAGAGATAACACATGGAATTTTGTAAACTGTGAACTGCTAAATAGGTTTTCTAAAAAAATAAATTTATTTATTTATTTTTGGCTGCATTGGGTCCTCGCTGCACGCGGGCTTTCTCTAGTTGCGGCAAGCAGGGGCTACTCTTGGTTGCAGTGTGCAGGCTTCTCATTGCGGTGGCTTCTCTTGTGGAGCACGGGCTCTGGGAGCGTGGGCTTCAGTAGTTGTGGCGTGTGGGCTCTAGAGCACAGGCTCAGTAGTTGTGGCGCACGGGCTTAGTTGCTCCACAGCATGTGGGATCTTCCCGGACCAGGGCTCAAACCCATGTCCCTGCACTGGCAGGCGGATTCTTAACCACTGTGCCACCACAGAAATCCCAGTATTGGTTGTTGTTAATAAACATAGGACCTAGCTTACGGAGTGTTTGTAATGACTTAAAGGCAAATGTGCTTTGTAAACCATACAGCCGTGTACATGTTGGGTATTAAGTGATGAGTCTTGAAAGTGATTTCCTGAATCAAAACCCACAGACTTAGAGAACGAACTTATGGTTACCAGGGGGGAAGGGTAGGGGGAGGGATTGTTAGGGAGCTTGGGATTGACATATACACAATGCTGTATTTAAAACAGATAACTGATAAGGACCTACTGTATAGCATAGGGAACTCTGCTCAATATTCTGTAACAGCCTAATTGGGAAAAGAATTTGCAAACGAATAGATACATGTATATGTATAACTGAATCAATTTTTTGTACACCTGAAACTAACACAACATTGATAATCAACTGTACTTCAATATAAAATAAAAAGTTTTTTTAAAAAAAGAAACTGACTTTACTATGGAATATTTCAACTCACTTTTAGCCCTAGATCTCTTCTCCTTCCATTCTCATTGTCTAAACGTACAATACTACTGCTGCTTGATTGAATGACTGCATTTCACCTAAAAGAATCTTTGGTTCCCTGACTGCATTGATACTGCAGTATTTGGACGTGGCTCCAGCTTCGTCTTTCATCATGAAGCAAATGATTTGGGTCAATTGTTTTATGTAACAGAACTGAGTATTTATCTTTTTTGAAGTGTCTGTCCCTTACAGATCACTCCACAGTAAAGTTCTTTTAACCTCAACAATGCATGCACTTAGCAGAATACAGAATGTAACTGAGGGAAAGATTTACTTCATTCAAATAAGTGATGTGAATACAACCCATGCTCTGACCTTCACTTCTTTCTTCCACAGTAATAACAGTTCATTTTCAGAAAAAGAGCAAGCTGTTTTCAATGTGGTGTGTGTGTGTGTGTGTGTGTGTGTGTGTGTGTGTGTGTGTGTGTGTGTGTGTGTGTGTGTGTGTTTATATCTTTTAAGTGTTTTCTCCAGTTTTCTTTTAAACAAAAGTGAATGGAAGTTAAATTCTGCTGGTTCCTTGTGACAAAAGAAAATTTTCTCCAACCTCAGAACTGAATTAATTTAATGAAGTCATTATGTAAGCATCATGAGTCTTTTCATTTTAATTGCCTGTATTGAAAATTTACCTAAAGTGCTCAAATGATTCATAATCAGTTGGCTATGCACTATAGTCCAGTACTAATTGTCACTATTAATCAGACTGGCCTGTTTATGAGACGATTTTTCCAATTCTGACTTTCTTCCAGAGCAAGACCGAAGTTCATGGTGGCCTTAGAAGGATCAAGGTGACTTGCAACTCTCACTCCACTGCCATTAAGAGTTTTTTTAAGCCACTTAAAAAAATCGCATAAATATTAATTCATTTTGTTCTGAATTATACAACCATGTAATTGCCTATGTCAGTGGCTACTAACGAACACTAGTTTGCATGGCTAACCTCTCAGTGTCCTTATTTGAAGAGATGACAGCCCCCAAACTGTAAATCTAGTAACAGAACAGCAATGCTTCCCAGACTTCCTATAAGCCACTGTTTTCTGTTATATGCCTGATGGTGATTAACTCACATGATTAAAGACACATGGCTATCGGCATGCCTGGAAGCATTCCAAGGGTTAAATCAGTGGAAGCAATTAGGCTTCATTTTCAATCTCATCACACTGTGAAAGTCATTAGTTTACAAGCACATGTGCCTGACAAGCAATCACTCAGACCTGATGCTGAGGGGGCCTGGATCTGCCTGCTGCCACATTTTGCTGGTGGGGTGGTAGTGCTACGTGATCACTTGGGACTCTCTTCCTGCCTAAGACCCCTCTCTGGGGAGCACTGCCTTCTTGACCTCCAGCATAGGCAACCACATTATTCTCTCCTCTCCAGTCATCCTTGAGCAATTGCCACTGCCAAACTCAATGTGGCTTCTTTACCTCTGAGTATGTGACCCTCATACTCTGAACTGCTTCTAATTTGTTTCACGTATAATCTAAGGTGTTAGCTAGACCGTTGAAATGCAGTGCAACTCACATCTACTTGCTTTGGAGCTCTGTACCCTTTCCTAAAAAAATATTTCCAAATCATCTAGTTAGCGCCTTGTCGTCTACACATATTCTCATAGTCTCTTCTTTTTGGTATCTTTCTGCCTCTGACTTTTTTCTATCATCTCTGCTTCCTACTTCATTAGGTAACAACAGTTAATCAAAAACTCATTATCTTCATGAGGGGTAACTGCTGGAGGTCTTGGGTTTGAGCCCCAGATAATGGAGATAGCATATTTGGGTTCAGAGAACTTATTGATATTTACTTATTATGTATGTTTATGTGGTAATGGGACCCTCAGCAACCACTTGAGGGTTCCACAATTTTGGCTGCATGTAGAAACCTGGTAACAATTGTATAGTAACATCAGAAATCACATACTCTGCTTCATAGCTAAATAAAGCCTCTACGTATATTCTTTTTTTTTCTTTTTTGTGGTACGGGGGCCTCTCACTGCTGTGGCCTCTCCCGTTGCGGAGCACAGGCTCCGGACACGCAGGCTCAGTGGCCATGGCTCACAGGCCCAGCCACGGCATGTGGGATCTTCCCAGACCGGGGCACGAACCCGTGTGCCCTGCATCGGCAGGTGGACTCTCAACCACTGCGCCCCCAGGGAAGCCCCTACGTATATTCTTGATACATCCTTTGTACCTTGGGGTTCAACATAAACTATTCCAGGATGCCTACCACGAAAAGAAAATTTTGTTGTTGTTCTTCTGCAGGAAGTGTGAAGCCTCTGAAACTCATTTTTAAGATTTTATTTCATCAGGGCACCCTCCTTGCCAAAGGCCAGAGAAGCCTAAGCCTGGATTTCTCTATTAATCTTTTGAAGGTAGTTCTTCACTAAAAATAAGAACTGTAATTTTATTTTTCCCTGCTGCCGAAAAGTGACCCTAGTTTGGCTTCATACAGACTGCCCTGGTCCTTTGGAAAAGGCATGCAGGAGAAGAAACATGTTGACAGAACGATAGCTCCCCCAAGCTCATTCAGGAATAACAATATGCTAATCTTGAACATAATCTAGGTAAGAGAGAAGGAATTAACCAAAGTCTCATATCATGAACTTCTAAACACTGAAAGCCTAATTTCAGTGAACGCTCAGAAACCATGGAAACAGAAAACTCCAATAAATGCAAAGGATTGCAAAACCTTGACTTTTCTTAAAACAAACTCCAGTCTGTCAGTAGAAGTATATTTGAAGGCTTACTTCTAAAACTACTGGATTTGTCCCATTGCCAGTGGGATTGAAGAGGTGGATTATAAGATTTATGTTGTGGTTAAACCCATTTATTGAGGGTAATGTGAAAAAACTCCATACTCTTCTTCACTTACTATTTGCTCAGCACCATGAAACGCGAGTGGAGCAGTGATAATGCCTGAATAAATCTAACCACACACACACACACACACACACACACACACACACACTATTGACTGTGACGTTTTTGCGAAATAGTGCCCTAGAATCAACAATCAAGTATGATTTCCATTTCTACACTAAAGTTATTGCTTATTCTTCTTAACAGAGCGTAATCTTATGAGGAACCTTAGGTACACAAACTGCAAAATGGAACATTTTTGAATGACAAAGGGACAATCGATATCACAGACATCAACAGCTATGCATTCATTACATATCATTTGTTTTATTTTAATTTAAAATTGAAAAAGGGAATATTGGAAAACATCATATTGACTATGTTTCCTTCACAGGATCTAACATTTTTCTAATGCACTGGGACCCTGGATGAACAGGGGGTTTTGGCTTCAGACATTTGGTTGTGAAACCTATGTTTGGGGGGGTGCAGTCTCAGGACAGTGGGGGAAATTTTCTCCCACAAAGCACATGGTCAGGATTTTGAGGAAGGATGAAAATGGCAAAGATATGTGACATCAAAGAGTTAGAAAAGTAATAATTAGCTAGCCTGATTACCAAAATAAAACCACAAAACCAAAAGCATCAAAAAAGTTTCCAGCTTTTGTGCTTCCACTATCATCTAAATACTGCTTCCTAGTCACTTTTCCGAACACAGTGATTTTTAATAATACTAAAACCTCTAAGTTTCGTATGCAAACCCCACTTTGTATGTAAACCCTGAAATGCACTGGGCATTTATTTACATTGAGGAGAGTACATAAGTCTACCAAAACAAAACACAGAAAATAATATGAAAGCAAAAACTTGGGGGACTTAGGACAAAGAAGAGATATAGCAAGCAATATTTTAGAATTTGAAAGGATATTAGAAATTATTAAATGATCTGTTTATAAAGGAAGGATTTGAAGAGCTTTGTTTTCTGTCAAAGTCACTACTGGATTTCCTGACTAATTGTTCATTTTCCTGCCTCACTTACTTCATTTTGCCTGATCTCTGAAGACCCAAGCCCATGTTAAATACAGAGACATAGATGCTAAGGGCACCAACTACAGACGACCCAGACTCACTTGTACCCAAAAGTGTCATAGGACTCTTCTCACCCACTTTTTTTTTTTTTTTTTTTTGCGGTACGCAGGCCTCTCACTGTTGTGGCCTCTCCCGCTGCAGAGCACAGGCTCCTGAGGCGCAGGCTCAGCGGCCATGGCTCACGGGCCCAGCCGCTCCGCGGCACGTGGGATCCTCCCAGACCGGGGCACGAACCCGCGTCCCCTGCATCGGCAGGCGGACTCCCAACCACTGCGCCACCAGGGAAGCCCTCTCACCCACTTTTAAGAGAGCAGATCCAGTACCAACTCTTCGGGAATGTGCCATGGGCCTTCTGAGCATCTATTTAACACTGAGACACAAAAGGTCTGTGATAAACCCTCTATCTCTGCATGTTAAAATTAATTCCTAGACATTAATAGGGAAAAAGAAAAGGCCAGAGAGAGCATGGAATAAGAACTGAAATATATGAAATACAAGTAAAAGAAGAAAAATCTCTGAGTTCGGCGTGACAAACACCATTGATTATGTGCCAAGTTTCCTGTTAAAAGACCCCAAAGTAGGTGTACACGTGTAGAGCTTAAAAATAACAGCTGAGAGGAGAGCTGGGCTTTATCAACAAATAAGGTTTCCGTATTAAACAGAGCAGCGTCGGAAGTGGGCAGCTCCATGAGAGCAGGTGAGTAGGCTCTGTCTCTGACAAACAGAGGCTGTGCTCCTGCAGAGCTCGGCCTCTAAGGAGGGTCTCCTTCTAACTCTCAGAATGAGCCACAGATGAGTGTTCTGAACAGTGTGACTTCAGGGGAACTTGCTTGCGGTCCTTCGGGAAGCAGGGATTTGTAGGTAAATCAAGAAAGGAAACCGTTTACCTACTGGACTAATCTGATGCTACAACTTTTACTATGGCGTCTCCATCCCTCTCAGATGAAGTGCCTATGTCTGCAAAAGGGCAGGTTACAAATGTTCTTAATCCTGCATGCCTTCCTTCAAGGACACTTTGAAAATTCAAAAGGAATGAACAGATCTATTTCTTTTTTAAACTTGCCGAATCGTTCAGTGTCTCTTTGGTTGCTGAGAAGAGGGGCTCTTAGTTTTTTTCCAGACACTAGATGGTCTATCCCTGGGGGATAGAGTATTAGTCACAGAAATGTAACTCATCAGCCATGAAGGTTTAGGGCTATTTTAGTTCTAACACTTTGTCAATGCTGCGTGGCTGTCCCCACCATGGCCCCTGGGCCTTCCTTCCTCTCTCCTTCACTTTGTTCCTGTTGTCTCCTCCAAATGTGAATTCACTTCCAACTTTTCCTCTAAATAAATATCCCCATTTTTCAGCACCCAGTCCAGTGATCTCTTCTTATCCTGGCTTTCCCAGCACCTGACCCCAATATGATTATAAGCTCCACGGGCACAAGACCCATGAACCAGGGAAATTATTGGTGATCGATAATAAACTCTTATTGAATTAAATTTTCTTCTTGATCCTAGAGAAGTAAAGGTAAGGAAAGAATTAGAATGATTTTAAGGGGTGGTTTTATTCAGCATTGACTTTTCCTAAATTCCATAGATTGAATTCTGTAGCTACTCTGACCAAACTGTTGTTTTCTATTTTCTATAATAGATCCAAATTTGTGACTCAGAATAAATTCTCTGAGACTTAAAACCTTGATTTCACTTTTTAGCCTTATTCCAGGCAAATTCTTATCTGTCTATTTCCTGTATAATCAGCACTTACCCAACAAATATTTGGTTAATATTTATTTGGCATCTACTATACTGCTGAACACAGAAAAAGCTTTAGAACAAACCCACCTTTCCATTAAAGATAAGGAGATGAGCTGAATAAGCATTTCGTACTTTCCCCCACTGATCATTGACTGCTCTGCCTGAAGCTCTATTCACCCCATTGACCCCTCCCCCCATGCCCTTGTGCAAGCAACAGCTTCAAGAACAAGCTTACCCAAATATTCTAGCCCACGTCCGGGACTCTGAAACTGAATGCCTACAACATTATTTTCAGTTCCATACATTTGGTATTTAGAATATGCTCTCTTTTCTTATTTCTTCTTTTTCTATATATCTCTTATTTCCCCCAGATACATTAAAACTATTCTTAAAACATTTTGTTATACATTGCCCCCTAGGACTTGGCAAATTACAGCAGCTCAAGAAACATTATGGTTGTGAATAATCAATATAGCTACTAATACAACATCCTGACTTTTTCAGAGTAACCCTCTGGACAACATTCTATTTCTCTCTTCCTCTTTCTGGTCCATATTCTTGAAGGGTTTTCTTAAATTTACTGCTTCTACTTCTTTACTGACTATGCCCTCTTCAATACGCTATTCTCACTTTTTACCGTGCCACTCCAAAAAAACCCTTTTTTCCAATGTGAACTTCTGTTTTGCTAAATGCCACAGGCTGTTGGTCCTTGTACCATATTCTATCCTAAGCCCTTCCTATTCTTGGCCAAAGCTTGCTTCTTTTCTCTTAGTGAAAGTTATCACCATGATTGAGTTACCCAAATAAAAACCAGGGAACCAAACTTGATTCCTCCCTGTCCTTCGATCCCTTCTTAAAAATGTCACCATGTACCATCAGTTCTACCTTCTAATATGTTCTACATCTGTCCAGTTATGCCTCCTACATATTGAGCACTTATTCCCTATGGACAAGTCAATAATGTTGATTAGAATCCCATTTGTAGAAAAGATCGATAGGAGATCTTTCAATGTTAGGCATGGTGTTAGATATTAGGTAATAACAGTAAGTAACACTTAAATAGAACTATGTGCTAAGCATAGTTCTAAGCAATATATGTTAACCTATCTAATTGTCACACAGCCCAGTGAGGTTGGTATAATAATTATACCATTTTAAACATGAAAAAATTGAATTGCAGAAAGGTTAAGTAACTTCCCTAAGGTAACATAGCTAGGTAGTTTGAATTTCTCATTTCATTTAGTCTCCATAGTAGCCTTCTATGGTGGTATTAATATTTCGACTTAGAGCTGAGGAGTTGAAGCTGAGAAACTTAAAATAATTTTCCTTGAGGCCACACATTTGGTAACAGTGTCAGAATTATGCTAGAATCCACATCTAGTTGGCTTGAAAATTCATTTACTTTTCTCCACACATGCTCTGACAGGGTCACAGAGAATAGTTTAAGAAAAATTAAATTGGAAGGAACAGCCTAATTTCTAATATGTTGCATTAATTTAGGAACATTTATTTTGAATACTGTTTTTTATGAAAGCAAAGAGGATGAGCGTTGAAATAGTGAAGTCTATAAATTAAAGAAAGTAAATGTAACAAAGGACAGAAAATGATGACTAAGGAGAAAAGGCTGGACATGGAGAGGGAAGCAAAAAGGGACCAAATGAAGGAGAGAGGTGAGGTGTGGGAGTGGAGCAGCTAGGTAGGGGTGCTGGTGATGGAAGGGACTGGAAGGGGGAGCTTAGCTGGAGCATGAAAGGATGAATGTCCTTGATAGTGCTTAGAAAATCTAATGAGAATGTATTAATAGAAAATATGATATGTGACTAAATAGTTCAACAACATGCATATTTCATGACGTTGGCCTTATGTGACTGGGTTACTCATGAATCTACCAGCTGAAACAAAGCCAAAAGATACCCGGTGATTTTATTCAAGTTTACCGTCTACCCAGTCTTTGCATTCAGCATGGAAGTGACAAATGATTACTATTCTAAAAACATCTACTATCCAGCATGTTGTGGATACTCTGTATTCTGTACTTACCCAGCGCTGCAGAACATTTTGTTCCTAAAGTATTTAGTGGTTTTTTGTTTTGTTTGTCGTTTTTGGCTTTGGTTTTGATTTGTGTATAGCCCTTCTATTTAACTCAATGATGATGGAAACAACAATCTTATAAATGTTATCCACACATGCTGTACAGTCAAGGAAACAAATGCAAACATCTATTTGAGTGTCTGGTCTCCAGAGGACATGATGATTTGGAGTGGCCCCAGACTCAGACCCTTGGAGGTTGGCTACAGGGCATTTATGGGACATGGAATGAGTAAGGCTTTGGGAATCAGAGCAATTGGGTTCAAATATCAGCTCTGCCATTTAGTCAACTGAGTGACTTGGGGGAAGAAATTAATTTACTGAACTTCAAATTTCTCTTCTTTAGCATTGTGAGTTTTTTTAAAGATAAATCTTAAATGAAATAATACTTGTGAAAACATTCATAGTTTATTCACATAAACCTGACACAAAGATGACAACACAAATAAACAAATGATACGTTCCTCATGGAATAAAAAATATACGTATATCCTCATTTTATGACATATGAATGGGGATGTACGAACAATTTTAAACTGTGCTCAAAAGAACAAATAACCTTAGGTAGAAATCACCTTAAAGCATTAAGTCTTCCAGAAGATGTGCTAAAATTTTATTGGTTCCAAAGATTACAAGTCATTACATATCTCAAAAGGGTTGATTTAACCCCCAGATTTAGAAAACCCTTTATTAGGATGAATAGGTCCTAAAAAGAACCTATTGAACTGAATAAATTAAAAAGCAAAACAATCCAGGTCTCTTTCCTTGACTTACATGTTACTCTTCAGTTTTTCAGATTTTGCTCAAGTGGGAAGGAAGCTTTCAGAAGGTTGCTAAATAGAGAGTTTGGCTGTCAGTAGGGCATTCCATGCAAGAGTGCTTATGGTGGTAATCTATAGAGTGGGCCTGAGAAGGCCCAGCAGGCGCCCACCTGAATGACATGACTTATATCTTTACTCCTGCCAGCTTTCAGGTGATGTCAGTACTCTTATCCTTGGCAATTAGACCTCTCCTGTGAAGTCTCTACCAATTTCTTTATTTTACAATCATCTTTCTTCCTAGTTTAAACCCTTCCAGCTATAGTGTAGTAGAAAGAACAGTGGATTTAGAGAAACAAGACTTGGACTCTAATCTAGCTCTCCCAATAAAGAGTCTGTTTTGAAAAACATTATTCAAATTAGTTGTTACCTGAAATTCTCTTATCTATAAGAGCTATCTTTTCAGATTATGGTAAGGATGAAAAACAAGTCTGTATGACTTTATTAATATGTAGAACACTATATAAATGTAACCATTCATCATGTGTATATTTCTGCATCCTCCACCCAGCTGTAAGCACCTTAAAATCATGAGCCCTCATTTCTATGTCTTTGAATATTCAGGGATTAGAAGTTGGTGAAGTTCTGGGTTTTTTTTCTGCACACAGGGCACTCCATAGATACTATCCATGCTGGCAGTGTTGTAGGAATTGTCAACTAGCAGGAAGAGCCTTTAAACTTCATAGGAACTCTTAAGAAAGTTCCAGTAATTTCTCTCCCACCTAGAAGCTAATAGGTAACTGATGAAGACAATGGACAGAGGTAAACATGTTCAAGATAAGAAAAAGAGAAAAACTAATTAAAATTACAGACAGTACACGTAAGAACAAACTAACTTTCCCCATTTGAAGGTGGCAGGTAAACTTGAAGTCAAACAATTACCTTCAAAGATGGATAAAAGTCACATTCCCAGCTTGAAAGAGCTATCATGTGATAATGTTTCCTCTGACACCTATTATAGCTATTGCTAAAACTGGCATCTGTGGAACATTACATCTTAATGTCAACATTGCCTTGTTATAGCTTGAGTGGAGGTATCTTGGCTGCTGTTGCTTTATGACATGATAAAGAATTCTGAAAGTTGCGATGCTGTCTGCAGTGTCTTTTCCTGATAAAGTAAATGGAGATGTTGGAGATGTATGTCGGTATTTGATAATTTTGAAAGCTTTGAGAAAGCTACAACAGCTTGGCAAAACATAGATGTCCAGAAAACTTCTTTGAAGTATTTCTCAATCCCTGTGCCTAACCTCAAAGGCAAAGTGAAAGTCAGGAAAGACACTTCATGGAAGCAAATCCCAGCACCTGCCTCTGGCAGTCTTGCTAGAATCCTTTCTTGCTCTTTTCCTCCTTTTCTTTGAGCAATTAGATAGATGGGATATATGAAATCTAAAATGTTTATTTTCAAACCGCAGCTTTTAAATGTATAAATTTAAACATAGAAAACATCTAGCAAATGTTTATTTGCAGTTTTACTCCTCCGAGTATGTTAGAATTTCTTCCACATACTTTCTGGTTTATACTTACACAGATTTCTACACCTCTGGTAGTTACATACGCATAAAAATGCATACTAATCTATTTATTTAATCATTTCATACATATGTGGTAAAGGAACAAAATGCACATCTCAACACCAAATGCTGGTGAGAATGTGGAGCAACAGGAACTCTCATTCATTACTGGAGGGAATGCAAAATAATACAGCCATTTTGGAAGACAGTTTAGCAGTTTCTTAAAAAACGTAACATAGGGCTTCCCTGGTGGCACAGTGGTTGAGAGTCCGCCTGCCGATGCAGGGGACACGGGTTCGTGCCCCGGTCCGGGAAGATCCCACATGCCGCGGAGCGGCTGGGCCCGTGAGCCATGGCCGCTGAGCCTGCGCGTCCGGAGCCTGTGCTCCACAACGGGGGAGGCCACAACAGTGAGAGGCCCGCGTACAGCAAAAAAAAAAGGTAACATAACTCTTACCAAAAGATCCAGCAATTGCACTCCTTAGTATGTATCCAAAAGAGTTGAAAACTATGTCCACATGAAAAACGTGTGCATGGATATTCATAGAAGCTTTATTCACAATTTCTAAAACTTGAAAGTAGATGCATGGATAAATAACTGTGGTGCATCCTGACAATGGAATACTTTCAGTGCTAAAAAGAAATGATCAAGCCATAAAGAGACTTGGAGGAAACTTAAGCGAATACTACTAAGGGAAAGCAGCCAGTCTGGAAAGACTGCATACTCTATGATGTACTGTATGTCCAACTAGATCACATTCTGGAAAAGGCAAAACTATGGAGACAGTAAAAAATCAGTGGTTGCCAAAGTTAGTGGGGAGAGAGGGATGAATAGGCAAGGCACAGAGGATTTTTAGGGCCATGAAACTACTCTGTATGGTACCATAATGGTGTATACATGCCACTATAAGCTTGTTCAAATCTGCAGAATGCACAACACCAAGAGTGAACTCTAATGTAACTTTGGACTCTGGGTAATAATGATGATGTGTAATGTAGGTTCATCAACGGTAACAAATGTAACACTCTGTTGGGGGATGTTGACAATGTGGGACACTATGCATGTGTGGGGATAGGAATGACTTTTTTTTTTTTTTTTTCAGTACCTCAGATTATTTTTGAACACTAGTCCCTTGCTTTTAGAGCATTGCATCCTATATATAAAAACCTGCTAGCTTTTTGTGTCAAGCCTGGAATTCCCTCCCTGGCTTTCAAATTCCCTTGTAATCCAACACCACATCTGCTCAGTTTCCCCCCATGACACTCCAGCATGTAGTCTCCAATTTAGTAAGTACATCCTTCTTTTACTCCTCTTACAGACTGCACACATTCCCAACTCTTGGCCTTTACCAAGATTTTCCCTGACCTACACTTCTTTCCCCCTTTGTCTCAGCCTCATTTCCTCCTCACTGCATTGTAAGCTCATAAGCTCTTTGCCTGTCTTGGTCACCACTATATCCCAGTGTATAGGAAATTTCCTGGCGCACGATTAGCTCTCAGCCGATATTTGTAGACTGTTCCTTGAGGCCCACTTCAAAGCTAATTTCTTTTTTCTTTTTTTTTTTTTGCGGTACGCAGGCCTCTCACTGTTATGGCCTCTGCCACTGTGGAGCACAGGCTCCGGACACGCAGGCTCAGCAGCCATGGCTCACGGGCCCAGCCGCTCCATGGCATGTGGGATCCTCCCGGACCGGGGCACGAATCCGTGTCCCCTGCATCGGCAGGCAGACTCTCAACCATTGCGCCACCAGGGAAGCCCCTCTGTGACTTCTTCTCAATTTTTTTGTGACCCTAAAGTTGCTCTAAAAAATAATCTATTATTTTTTTGTAATGCACATCGCTCCTAAAATGTTTGTCTTCTGTCTCTGTCCCTGACTCCCTTGCCACTTGATTTCATCCTCTTCTTGGATACTTAGTATTTTCTATTTTGATATATAGACATTTACATTATATCATACTCTGCTAAGATATTGTGGCATCTTTGTTAATTACCTCTATACTTAGCACTGTGCCTGGCATCTAGCAGTCATTCCAGAAATATGTATTTAATGAATAAATAAAATAATACTTAGCTTTTGCCATCAGTTTCCATTTGTTATGCTACTTTGATAATATCCTATGTAGGTTATCAAAAATTTCTACCTTTTGGAAGAAAACTGGGATGAAACTTTTGCCTGAGGAACTATCTATCATATCATTTAATATAGGTCCTGATTATCTAAGTTGTAGACACTTGTTACTAGGCACACCTGAGCTTCCTTTTCAAATATAAAAAAACCCCAAACACACACACATATGTGTCCACACACATCACAAATATATATATACAAATTCACAATAGCACTGTGATATACACATAATATACAATGGCACAAACCAGTGACTTGCTAATCTTTTTTTTTTTTTTTTTTTTTTTTTGTGGTATGTGGGCCTCTCACTGTTGCGGCCTCTCCCGTTGCGGAGCACAGGCTCCGGACGCGCAGGCTCGGCGGCCATGGCTCACGGGCCTAGCTGCTCCGCGGCATGTGGGATCTTCCCGGACCGGGGCACGAACCCGTGTCCCCTAGCATTGGCAGACGGACTCTCAACCACTGTGCCGCCAGGGAAGCCCACTTGCTAATCTTTTGAAGGAAACCCCCTTAACTGCAGCATGGATAGTGTAATGAATTGAATGGTGGTCTCAGAAAGATATGTCCATCTTCTAATCCCCAGACCCTATGAATATTATCTTATTTGGAGTCTTATTATTATTATCATCTTATTTGGATCTGTGTGGGCCCTAAATCCAATGACAAGTGTCTTTATAAGAGACAGAAGAGGAGGAGACACAAACACACAGAGGAGAAGGCAATTTGAAGACAGGCAGAGATTGAATGATGTGGCCAAGAACCACCAGAAGCTATAAGAGAATTTCCCCTAGAGCCTCAGGAAAGAATGAAACCCTGCTGATGTCTTGATTTTGGACCTCCAGCCTCCAGAACTGTGAGGGGATAAATTTGTGCTGTGTGAAGCCACCGAGATTGTGATAATTTGTTATGGCAGCCATAGGAAACTAACATAGATGGACTGGATAGAAAAATAATTCCCTGCTAAATCAGGCATAGCATTTTCAAACAAAGGACACCAGAAAAAAAAGAGGAACTAGGAGAAGGCATCCAAATTCTCCGTGACAATTATTACTACCTATTAGGTAGGACAATTCAGATACATCTAAATATATCCTGATAAATTATTAAAAATTTGATAATTGAAGCTATCCTATAAGCATCCAAGAAAGAAACTAAGTTAAGCAAAAGGGATAAAAATCATGTCTACTTTAGGTTTTTGCATGACAACTTGCATGCCAGAAGACAATGGAATACTGTTCTGCAGCACTTTGGGGTAACATGATTTTAACCAAATCATTCTATCCCCACTCACTTATTAAAAATTATTTTTTGAAATTCTGCTATGTGCTAAGTACTGTTACAGTCATTGATAATGCAGAACAGTAAGAAAAACAGAAAAAAAAAATGTTCCTCTCATAAGATTTACGTTCAAGGTGGAAAAGATAGACACCAAATACCTATATATCATATAGTGATAAATGTCATGAAAAGAAACAAAATAAAGTAAGATGAAAAGGGAATATGGAGATGGGAGTTCTAGTTTTTATAGGGGGGTCAGGAAACCCTCTCTGAAAAGGTGATATTTGAGCAGAGGCTTGAAGAAAGTCAAGGAGTGAGCCAGAATGATATCTGATGCTGAGGGTTCCTGACAGAAGTTACAGGTTGCAGGGCTCTGAGGCAGGAGTGTGCTTAGGGACTTTAAGCAACTGCCCAAAGGCCAGCTGGAGAGAATTGAGCTGAGGGGGGCATGGTAAGAGCTGAAGCTAAGAAGGGGTCGGGGGCAGAGCACACAGGATCTTGGAATACACTGTTAAAATTTTGAATCTTACTTTTAGTGAAATGGAGAAGGCTGGAGAGTTTTGAACTGAGAGTGCCATGATCTAGCCCATCTGTTAAAAGTATCACTCTAGAAATTAAATAATAGGGACAAAGGCAGAAGTATGGAGACTATTTAGTAGGCTATTGCAATAATCCAAGATAGACATGATGCATGGGTTAGGGTGATTGAAGTGAAGGGAATTCAAAGTGATCTGATAATAGGATCAGATCCAGATGCTGGAGTATGGGGAAGTGGAACTCACCTTCCCCCCAAGAACACATCAAAAAATACATCTACATGTGGAACAATTCTCATGGAAAACAAACTGGAGACTGGCATAAAGACTCCTGTGCAACCAACACTATGAGAAAGATCCACACAGAATCAGCTAGGAAGGGAGGAGAAGCAATCAGGTCTGGACCTGTGCTCCCGGGAGGAGACTCAGAAGGGGAGGGAGATTATACAGGCAGAGATCCTCCCTTGGGGAGTGAGCAGTTCCAGCCACATATTGGGTGCCCCAGCCCTGGGGTCTGATACAGGGAAGACAAGCCCCCTTGGCTGGTGGGAGGCCAGTGGGACTAACAGGAGGGATGTAGGAAGCCTGGACTTTGCTTGTGAGGAGCATGCAAATGCTTGCTTGATTCTGAATCAGGGTTTAGAGTGAGAGTGTGGCTTGAGAATGTATAAGTAACTGGCTGGTTTCCCATGACTGCTCGGCGTGCACCCCAGCCTGAGCCTAGCAAACGCTACAGCCTTGCTTGCTTCACGACACAGCTCCTCACTGGAATGAAGGCTACCATGAATCAGGAAAGAAATTGGCCATTAGACACAGAGGCAGCCCAGGCCCAAAGTGGTATCTGAGCAGTGTGGGGCAGCCATTACTGGCACTTATAACAGGCAGCAAACCAGAAGCAGTCCCGATCTCTGATGGTGCCAGATCGCCATAGCCTGCACCTTGTCACATGCTGAGAGCCAGCACAGGCCCTGCCTGCCTTGTGGTACAACTCCACAGCAGGCCAGAGGTGGCAGAGGCCAAGGGGAGACCTCAGCCGTGAGGGACAAAGGAGAATTATATACTCAAAGTAGCATCCGAGCAGGGTGGGGGAAGCCATTACTGAGCTACACAGGCAGTGCATCAGAAGCAGTCCTGGTTCCTGACCCCAACTGGACTGCCACAGCCCAAGTTGAGTGCCCACACTGGCCCCTGTTGTTCCAGCGCTCCTCATCTTTGGGGTGAGGGTGTCAGTGCTGGAAGCAGGAAGAATACACACTTAAAGGGAATGGAGCCACATCATACCCAACACTCAGGGTTCTGCTCCAGCAACTTGGAATCTGATCCCACCCCCTGCCCCAATAGGGTGAAAACAGCCACTGAGCAGAGGGGAAGCCCCAGTTCACACCTGGCTATGGCCCTGGCTTCTCCATCTCCAGCCCTACCTCCTACCAATGTGATAGCTGCAAGCATACCCTGAGGAAAGAGACTTGAGTTCACATCAAATCCAGCTCTACCATCAAAGCCACTGAGTACACAGAGACTGTATAGGGTTGCTCTCTCATAAGGACAACCCTTCAATACCACAACAGGTAATTGTTTCACCTAATTTCATAGAGACAGAAAAAGTTAAGCAAAATGAGAAGACAGAGGAATTTGTCTCAACTGAAAGAGCAAGAGAAAACCCTTGAAAAAACAACTAATGAGACAAAAATAAACAACTTACCAGATGAAGAATTCAAAACACTAGTAATAAGAATGCTAATGAAATTAGTGAATGAGACAGATGAACACAGTGAGAATTTTAACAAGGAACTAGAAAATATAAAACAAATCAACTAGAACAAAAGAATACAATAACTGAAATGAAAAACACTCTAGAAGGAACTAACAGCAGACTAGGTGATACAGAAGAGTGCATAAGTGATCTGGATGATACAATAATGGAAATCATCCAATCAGAACAGCAAAAAGAAAAACAAATTTTAAAAACTGAGAACAGTTTAAGCGATCTCTGAAATAACATCAAGTGTACCAACATTTGCATTATAGGGGTCCCCAAAATGAGAAGAGAGAAAGAAGGGGGAAGAAAATGTATTTGATGAAATTACAGCTAAAAAGTTCCCAAACCTGAAGAAGGAAACATATATCAAGGTAGAGGAAGCACAAAGGATACCAAACAGGATGAACCCAAACAGACCCACACCAAGATATATCATGATTAAAATGGCAAAATACATATACAAGGAGTCATATACAAGGGAATCCCCATAAGGTTAACAGCTGATTTTTCTGCAGAAGCTTTGCAGCCTAGAAGGAAATGGCATGATACATCAAAGTGCTGAAAGGGAAAAACCTACAACCTAGGTTACTCTACCCAGCAAAATTATCAGTTAGAATTGAAGGAGGGATAAAGAACTTCTCAGACAAACAAAAAGTAAAAGAGTTCATCAATACTAAACCTACCCTGAAAGAAATGTTAAAGGGTCATCTCTAAGTGGAAAAGAAAAGGCTATAATAAGAAGTATATATAGGAAAGGAACAATTCCACTAGTAAAAGCAAATATATAGTAAAGGCTGAGGATCAACCACTTATATAAGCTAGTATGAAGATGAAAAGACAAAGAATTGTAAAATCAAATATAACCACAAGAATCAGTAAAGGGATAAACATGAATATGTAAAATATGACATCAAAAACACAAAATTTGGGGAAGGGGAGTAAAAAATGTAAATCTTTTAGAATGTATTTGAACTTAAAAGACTACCTATTTAAAACAAGTAGAGATAGCTATTAGTCAACACATATAAACCCCATGGTAACCACAAATCAAAAACCTATAATATATATATAAAAACTAGAGAGAAAAGAACATAAGCATACCACTAAAAAAAATCATCGAACTATATGGGGAGAAACTAAAAGAAGAAAATAACAGAAGAATTACCAAAACAACTGGGAAACAAGTAACAAAATAGTAATAAGTACATACTTATCAATCATTACTTTAAATGTCAATGAACTAAATGTTCCAATCAAAAGACATAGGGTGACTTTTTGGATTAAAAAACAAAACCCATATACATGCTGCTAACAAGAGTCATGCCAGAGTTAAAGACACACACAAACTGAAAGTGAGAGGATGGAAAAAGATATTTCATGCAAATGGAAAAAAGAAAGCAGTGGTAGCAATACTCATATCAGACAAAATAGACTTTAAAACAAAGTCTATAACAAAAGGAAAAGAAGGACATTATATAATGATAAAGAGAGCAATACAAGAAGAGGATATTACACTTGTTAATATATACATACCCAGTACAAGAGCACATAAATATATAAAACAAATATTAATAGACATAAAGGGAGAAATAGGCAATAAGACAATAATGGTAAGGAACTTTAACACCCTATTTACATCAATGGACAGATTATCCAGACAGAAAAATCAATCAATCAACAGTGAACTTAAGTGACACAATAGTCTGGTTATTTACAGGAAGTTCCATCAAAAAACAGTAAAATACACATTCTTTCAAGTGCACATGGGACATTCTCCAGGACAGATCATATACTATGCCACAAAACAAGGCTCAAAAATTTAAGAGGTAGAAATCATATCAAGTGTTTTCTCCAACCACAAGGTATGAAACTAGAAATCAATTACAGAAAGAAAAATGGGAAAAACACAAACATGTAGAGACAAAGTAACATGCTACTAAAAACCAATGGATCAATGATGAAATCAAAGAGGAAATCAGAAAAGACCTCAAGACAAATGAAATCGAGATACAACTACCCAAAATCTATAGAATGCAACAGAAATAGTTCTAAGAGGGAAACTTATAGTGATACAGGTCTACCTCAACAAACAAGAAAAAATCTCAAGTAAACAACCTAACTTTCCATCTAGAGGAATTAGAAAAGAAGAACAAAGCCCAAAGTCAGAAGAAGGAATAAAATAATAAAGAGAGGAAATAAATAAAATAAAGACCAAACAAAAACCATAAAACAACAACACCAAAGCCAGAAAAGATCAATGATACCAAGAACTGTTTTTTGAAAAGATAAACAAAATTGATAAACCATTAGCCAGACAGGCTAACCAAGAAGAAAAGAGAGATAACCCAAATTGATGAAATAAGAAATGAAAGAGGAGAAATAACAACCAATAACACAGAGATACAAAAAAATCATGATAGAAAACTATGAACAGTTTTATTCCAACAAATTGGAAACCTAGAAAAAATGGACAAATTTCTAGAAACTTACAAGCTTTCAATATTGAATCAGGAAGAAGTAGAAAATCTGAACAGACTGATCATTAGGAGTGAAATTGAATTTGTAATTAAAAAAATACTCCCAGCAGACAAAAGTCCAGGACTAGATGGTTTCAGATGAGAATTCTACCAAATGCATAAAGAATAACTAATACCTATTCTTCTCAAACTATTCTAAAAAATTGAAGAGGATGGAACACTCCCAAATTCATTCTACCAGGCCACCATTACCCTGACACCAAAACCAGACAAAGGTGCTACAAAAAAAAAGAAAAATTACAGGCCAATATGTCTATTGACTGATAGATGTAAAAATCCTCAACAAGGGCTTCCCTGGTGGCACAGTGGTTGAGAGTCTGTCTTCCGATGCAGGAGACGCGGGTTCGTGCCCTGGTCCGGGAGGATCCTGCATGCCAGCCGAGTGGCTGGGCCTGTGGGCCATGGCCACTGGGCCTGCGCGTCCGGAGCCTGTGCTCCACAATGGGAGAGGCCACAACAGTGAGAGGCCCACATACCGAAAAAAAAAAAAAAATCCTCAACAAAATATTAGCAAACTATTCCACAATAGTGTATTCAAAAAGGATCATATATACCACAATCAAGTGGGTATATGATCAAGGAGGCACAGATGGTTCAATATTCACAAATCAATCAATGTGATACCCCACATTAACTAAAGGAAGGATAAAAAACACATGATCAACTCAGACACAGAAAAGCATTTGACAGAATTCAACATTCATTCATGACAAAAGCTCACATCAAAGTTGGTACAGAGGGAATATATCTCAACATAATAAAGGCCACTTATGAAAAACCCACAGCTAACATCATATTCAATGGTGAAAAGCTGAAAGCTTTTCCTCTAAAATCAAGAATAAGATAAGAATGTCCACTCTTGCCATTTCTATTTAACATAGTCTTGAAAGTCATAGCCACAGCAATCAGACAAGAAAAAGCCAACTAAATTGAAAAGAAATAGGTAAAATTATCAATCTTTGCAGATAATATGATACTCCATGTAGAAAACCCCAAAGTCTACACCAAAAAAACTATTGGAATTAATAAGTGAATTCAGTAAAGTTACAGGATACAAGATTAATATACAGAAATCTGCTTTTCTCTACAATAATAATGAATTATCAGAAAAAGAAAGCAAGAAAAAAAATCTCATTTAAAATTGTATCAAAAAGAATAAAATACCTAGGAATAAACTTAACCAAAGAGGTGAAAGACCTCTACTCTGAAAACTGTAAAAAATTGATGAAGGAATTTGAAAATGATATGAACAAATGAAAAGATATCCCATGTTCTTGATTTGGAAGAATTAATACTGTTAAAATATCCATACTACCCAAAGCAATCTACTGGTTTAATGCAATCCCTATCAAAATACTCATGGCATTTTTCATAGAACTAAAACAACTAATCCTAAAATTTGTATGGAACCACAAAAGATCCTGAGTCGCCAAAGTAATCTTGAGAAAAAAAAACAAACTGAAGGTATCACACTCCCTAACTTCAGACTATATTGCAAAGCTACAGTAATCAAAACAGCATAGTAGCAGAACAAAATGTACACATAGATCAATGGAACAGAATAGAGAGCCCAGAAATAAACCTACACACTATGGTTACTTAATCTACAGCAAAGGGGACAAGAATATATAGTGGACAAAAGACAGTCTCTTCAATAAGTAGTGATGGGAAAATTGGAGAGCTACATGTTAAAAAAATAAGACTAGAACATTTTTTCACACTATATAGAAAATAAATTCAAAATGGATTAACTATCTAAATGTAAAACCTGAACCCATAAAACTAGACGAGAACAGAGGCAGAACACTCTTTTGACATAAATCGTAGCAATATTCTTTTGGATCTCTCTCTTAAGGCTAAAAAAAAAAAAAAAAAAAAAAAAAAGCAAAAACAAATGAATGGGATCTAAGTAAATAAAAGCTTTTACACAGCAAAGGAAACCATAGACAAAATTTAAAAATTATTGAACAGAAGAAAATATTTGCTAATCATATAACTGATAAGGGGTTAATATCCAAAATATATAAACAACCCATTTAAAAAATGTGCAGAAGAACTGAATAGACATTTTTCCAAAGAAGATATACAGATGGCCAACATGCACATGAAAAAATGTCTCTCTCTATATAAAATGGAATATTACTAAGCCTTAGAAAGAATGAAATTCTGCCATTTGCAACAACATGGATGGAACTAGAGAGTATTATGCTTACTGAAATGTCAGACAGAGAAAGATAAACACTTTGTTATCATTTATATGTGGAATCTAAAAAATAAAAAAGAATGTAAATAACAAAACAAACATTGATATAGAGAACAAACTAGAGGTTACCACTGGGGAGAGGAAAAGGGGGGGCAAGATGGGGGTAAGGTATTAAGAGATACAAACTACTATGTATAAAATAAATAAACAGCAAGGATATATTGTACAGCACAGAGAAATATAGCCATTATTTTGTAAAAACTTTAAATAGAGCATAATCTATAAAAATATTGAACCACTATGTTGTACACGTGAAACAAAACTAATATTGTAAAGCAGCTATACTTCAGTGAAAAATAAATAAATACAGATTTTTGGAAGATTTTCGCCTAAGAATCTAGAAGAATGGACTAAGGAGAATGTTGATTTGGGAGTGGGGATAGAAATCAAATCTTTGGTTTTAGTTTAACTTAGCTGTCTAAATAAACTCAATAGCAAATAACAACATCTTTAACTAGATGGGAGTTTGTTTTCCTCTCTTATTAAAGAATCCTGGCAGTAGAAAGTCTAGGGCTCTTGTGCTAACTGCAGACATTAGCAATCCAGACTCCTTTCTTTTCTGCTTTGCACTCTCTGATGTGTTGTCTCATGGTTTAAGATGACTGCTTGGAGGTGGAACGACAAGAGCAGCAATCAGAGCAGTCAACTATGCTCCCCACAATAGAAGATCTGAGCAGCACATTTTCATAGTTGCTATAACATCTAAAACTTCATTATGTATCTCCTAAGAACAGAAATATTTTCCTACCATTGCCATTATTATGCCCTGGAAATTACATTATCTGATATATTCTGCGATATCTTTTAAATGTTCAAGTGGAGATAACCAGTGGGAAGTTAACTATAAGCTTCTGGAGTTCAGTGGAGAGTAAAAAGGTAGAGACAACCTAGCCAAACCTTTATTAATACCTAAAAGTAATAGGAGGGGACTTCCCTGGTGGCGCAGTGGCTAAGAATCCGCCTGCCAGTGCAGGGGACACAGGTTCGAGCCCTGGTCCGGGAAGATCCCACATGCTGCGGAGCAACTAAGCCCGTGCGCCACAACTACTGAGCCTGTGTTCTAGAGTCCATGGGCCACAACTACTGAGCCCGTGTGCCACAACTACTGAAGCACATGCGCCTAGAGCCTGTGCTCCACAACAAGAGAAACCACCGCAATGAGAAGCCTGCTCACCACAACGAAGAGTAGCCTCCACTCGCCGCAACTAGAGAAAGGCTGTGCGCAGCAATGAAGACCCAAAGCGGCCAAGAATAAATAAATAAAATAAGAGTACTAGGAGGAAATTAGCAGATATTCAAAGGTTCAAATTATACATCATGGAGTCTAACACAAAGATTTACTCTAGAAGAAATGAACAGAAAATAAAATGATAGAAATGGAGAAACTGCAGTATAACAGAACTCCAGAGAACATTGATACCAGCAAAATAGGTAGGTTTTTCCAAATGAGAGTGGTGAATACAACAAAATTAAATTGCAAGAGTTAAAATTACTCTTGAAAGACAAGATATTTAATAAAAGTATGAAAAATGTATTAATAAAAATATATGTATCTAATTTCAAATAATATTAGAAAATATTAAGGAGTGGAAAAATAAAAGCATATTAGAATCCTTGCTTTCAATTGGGGGCGTCCAAATTTATAATACCATTCTTGGATTTAACTATATAAGCTCTCTTTCCACAACCCCAACTACTAATTTAAGACCTCTATCTCCTGGAAAAGTCTACTTTAATAATTCCTAGGAGGCTTAGAACTATGTCATATGTGCTAACAAATACTTCTTTTCAGTTGCTCCATGCCTGTTCAACAGTCCCCGCTGCTTCAGCTCTGCTTATTACGCTTTATCATTAGCACAGCCCTTCCAGGGCACCACACCATGGTCCCTTTTGGTAGTACCCACCATGATGTGCAAGGTGATTATTACCAGAGGTTGCTGCACATCATGCACTGAAACACTGACTCAGCTCTTTGAATTCTTCTGGTCTTTGAATTCTTCTGGTCTTTGAATTCCAAACTGTGCTATGCTTCATGTCAAAGCAGGAAAAATTCCCTCTCGCCATTATGTGCCATACTCGGACATTTGAGAACCAGAATGTTGCTATGAAAAGAATAGCTATAACTCTACTGTATAGTCCCTTAAAGATTTCAAAACTGAGACTTGAGGAGTCTAGGACCAGACTGAGCCTGATCTATGCTAGTTCTCCCTTTTGAACACTGATAATTCTTTGTGCTCTTTCTGTACACAGAGCTCGTCAAGCAAACCATCTAAAAGTAGCCTCTCCTGAAAGAGAAACCAGAAATGGCTACCCATACGTAGTAGTCACAGCTTGGCCAAAAAGCTAGGACTCCCATCTCCCTCATAATAAACAGAGAGAAAGAGTTCAACAGTGGTCTGTAAAAATGTAAAGATGACCACAACCTAGAACCAAGAACAGGGTGTATACTGTTCAAATCACTGGGGAAAAGGAATATAAAGAAAACTTAGTCTATACACAAAAGACATAAGGAAATAGCAAGGAAATGTTAAAAAAGTCAGTAAAGGGCTTCCCTGGTGGCACAGTGGTTGAGGGTCCGCCTGCCGATGCAGGGGACGCGGGTTCGTGCCCCGGTCTGGGAAGATCTCATATGCCGTGGAGCGGCTGGGCCCGTGAGCCATGGCCGCTGAGCCTGCACGTCCGGAGCCTGTGCTCCACAATGGGAGAGGCCACAACAGTGAGAGGCCCGTGTACCGCAAAAAAAAAAAAAAAAAAAAAAAAAAAAACTGCCTTTTTTTGCTTTGTTGAGAATAGAATGAAGAGTTGAGGGGACCAAGAATGGAAAGAGGAATATAAATTAGAGATTTACTTTGATAGTTCAGGTGAGAGACGAGAGTGGTTGGGATAAGGATGGTAGTGGTGCACAGAGTGTGAAATGGTCCAGTTCTGGACATATGTTCAAGAAAGAGTTGACAGAATTTCCAGATTGGTTAGATGTCTTTTGTAGCTCTTGATTTGCTTGTCTATCTTCCTTATAAGACTTTAAGTTCCATGATGACAGAATAAATTTATTATTCCGCTTAGAACCTTTGCACTAACATAGTATTTGCCTTATAACAAGCAACCAACATTCTTTTTTTTTCTTTAATTAAGGGTACTTTAATTAATTAATTAATCTATTTTTGGCTGTGTTGGGTCTTCACTTCTATGCGAGGGCTTTCTCTAGTTGTGGCAAGCAGGGGCCACTCTTCATCGCGGTGCGCGGGCCTCTCACTACCGTGGCCTCTCTTGTTGTGGAGCACAGGCTCCAGACGTGCAGGCTCAGTAGTTGTGGCTCACGGGCCTAGTTGCTCCACGGCATGTGGGATCTTCCCAGACCAGGGCTCGAACCTGTGTCCCCTGCATTAGCAGGCAGATTCTCAACCACTGCATCACCAGGGAAGCCCACAACCAATATTCTTAAACTTAATTTAATTTCTATATACAGATATTTTAAAATGAGCACTGTGGGATGGTAATAGAAGCAGAACAATGTAAAATGCACTCAACATCACTCAAGAATTATCAGCCCATTACTTGATGTAAATTCACGAGCAGAATAAGAATCTAAAGTAGAACTAAAGGAAAGGCTAAGATTCGTGTGCTAGACAAAATGGCCATATGTTTCATTCATTGTGATAATTTTTCATGCAAAATTCCATGCATATTTTATTCTTTAAAATGAACTGCTATTAGATTCTTACATCATAATTTCAAAATATAACTTTTAGAGAAAAGGCACAATACATTTGGTACTATATAATCAAAGTTGTAAAATAATCAGCATAGATTGTTATGTATGGTTGGAACATTTTCAAATCAAAACTTCAAAGACTTTTAAAATGTGGTCAGTTCAGATGCTACCAGTACAATACTAATAAACACGACAGCTCAATTATAAAATTGTTAACTCTCAATGCACTCAGTGATCCACTAATTCAAAAATTTTATAGTTGGTTCTGATGAGACTAAAACTAGCAGAATGCTTCTATTCTGCTACCACACAACAAATAGCCATTGAAAAGGACGTGCTCATCATTATGTAATCCAATAGATAGTATACAGCTTAAGGCATTCTAAATGCAAAATAAATATATCAGCTTTAAATTCCCTGCCACCATGCAGCTGAAAAAACTGATTGCAACTGATTGCACTGTAAACTATATATTGTTCTAGCTTTACACATTCTTTTCTATTCTCTTTGAAAGACATCTTGGGCATTTTTAGGAAATAACACTAAAAAGTAAAATAACTTGGATGCACACTAAAAAACCAAGTGTAATGTATTACCCCACTATAAACATATTTTTGGTACTTCCTTGCATTCAAATTAGGCAGAACTCTCAATATTCTTCATATAGAACTTAAAGGGCCTCCAATTAACTTCCATGACAGTTGAATCTTCAAAATTACGTTAAACGCAATGACATGTATAATTTGCATTAAAGACATTTCATCAGAGGAGATCAGTTAATTTCTTGAACACTAACAAATCAGAATTTACAACACTCTTGAAATTCAGGAAGAATATGTGGCTCTCCTGTGACCACTCCTTTAAAATTGATTACCACTATGTTAGAAACCACTATAGCTTGGAATTGTTTAGGAGAAGTATGCAATAAGCTTTATATAGTGAAATGTATTGTGTTAGTATATTGGGCAAAGGCTAGAAAAGTTAAACAAATCACATCTTCTAGTGATTACTTAATACTAACTAGGACTTTCCTCTGGGTTCAGCACACTTATGAGTGTAACCAATATATCTATCTACTTGTTATTTAATGCTTTTTAGAAGAGCCTGTCTTATTCCTTTCTCTGTTACGACAATGCCTGACACATGGTAAACATTTAATAAATGTTTAAATAGATGGTTACCTTACAAGTGAAAGAATAAACAGATAAATGAATGACTTAACAGACCAACTGATTAATCAAGTCATTGTTAATTGGACATCACTCTTATAACCTTGCACTGAATTGCTTTTCTAGCCATAATGACTGTCTTTTCCTGAGTTACCTACATTTGCTTATCTAGCCCACTTAGAACTCATGGTCTATATTTGAGGAACAGGGAATCGAGATTGAGTGTGACCAAGAAACAGTACAAAATTATATGGCCTTTTATTAGAGAGTCAAGGTGAGACAATGTTTAGTAGGAATCTTGAATATCCCAAATATTCAAAAACCTGCTACACTGGCTGCATTCACCTCCTCCTCCCTAGTTTTAGCTGCATCTACCTCCTCTTCCCCATTCTTAGCATGGGTTTCTTTACATGGTAACAGCAGTGTTCCAGAGGGCAAGTCTCAGTGAACAAGCACTCATCAAACCTCTGCTTGTGTCATGTTTCCTGATTCTCCTTTGGCCAAATTTAGTCACTTGTCTGAGCCTTGAATTGGGGTAAGAACAGACTACGCAGGGATATGGATACCCAAGAGGCATGATTCACTGCGGTGGGGTGGGCTTAACATAACAACATGCCAAAAAGTAACATAATTGATTATATATTCTGAAACAGTCATCCCAGACACAAAGTAGAGAACTGATTAATGTGAGGAAGAAGAAATTTGGGAGGGCCTGTTGAGAGCCTATTTCAGCCACTAAGGGAGAGATATTAGTAGCTCAAACCAAGAGGGTAGCAAAGTGATAGAGAATAGCAAGTAAATTTGAAAGCTACTTATGTGTTAAAAATCAAAGGACTTGGTATGATTGGATATGGTAATGAGAGAGAAGAAATTATGCAGGACGACTCTAAAACTTTTGGTATGTGCACTTGGGTAAACGGCAGCACTGTTTCTGAGAAAAGAAACATTGGATAAGAACAATGTGGTGCTCACAAGCTTGGTGGTAAATATTTTGCGTTCACGACTCCTTTTAGTTATCCAAGTGAGAAGGCCAAATACATAGTTGGATATTTAGGCCTTGAGCACAGAGGAGAGGTCTGTGCCAAAGATAAAATTTTGAAATCATAACTAAAGTCATAATTAAAGTCACGGTTTTGAAAAAAAACATTGCATGGGATAATCAAGGTAGAAATTCAGATTAATGAGTACAGAATAGGGAATGGGAGAAGAAATAGAGATGGCTTGGTGTCTCCAATTTTTATTAGAAGCTTGCCTGTGATGGGGAGAGACCTACTGGGATAACTGGAAGGAAAAGTGGAATCAATGAATTTATGTTTTTGTTTGTTAATTCTCTAAAGACAGGAAAAAATGTAACATTTAAAAAATTCTCACAGGTAGAAACTTAAAGAAAGATTTTGAAGCCATGAGCCTTCCTTGACTCATCTACCTGTCTTATTGTTGAATCTAGTAAATTAATCTGAGTCACCTGGCATCAATTGATAGGAATACATTCAAGAGGTATTTGAACATTATTAGGAAACAGTTCTCTAATTTATCTAATTCCCTCAACCTGGAATGCCTGTTCTCCAAATCCTGTCCATCCTTCAAGGTCAGATTCAAACACCTTCTCTATTAATTCTTCCCCCATGCCCACTCCTCTAGCAGTTAGATGTTAATATTTCCCTGCTTTATCTGTATCCCTTGTGTTATTCTTTCTTTTGAATGTTCTTTCTTTACCTATCCTACTATCTCCTTGAGAGTAGTGATTGTTTTGTATTCATTCTTCTATTCCTCAGGGCAAGGTACATAATAGGCAATCAAGAAAGATTTAGTGAATAAATGTGTTGGCAGAATTTCAGGCAGCAGGCGGAGTTCTTTAAAGCCATTATTTCTGGGCAAGAGTTGTGCATATGTGTATGTGGGGTGAGGGGAGATTTTTCTTCAATGCACACCACAGTGTTTATTACCTATTTGACAGACTCATTAGACCCCTTTTTGCTGCATTTGTACTAAGAGAATTTCTAATTGAGGGTTGTCTCGGGTTGATATGTACAAGAGCCAATGAGTTTTACCCATGGTTATTATCCTCTCTTTTAGATAAAAAGTTTTTATCTCAGGGTATCCGCACTTAGTTGCAACCCAAATGGTTTATAATGATGATAATTAGCATTTGAATAGAACCTTACCTGTTCAGGGGCCTTACAGCCATGCTTATTATTTAATGGAATGGTCATGCTGTTTTCCTTCACTGAGAAATCTTCAAATATAAAAACCTATGGTATATAGATATCATAAAAGCCTAGGAGCTGATAGAGTTAGTGATGCTATGCATTTTGCCAGAAACATCAATTTTATGGTATAAAATTGAACATAGAAGACCATTGGTACTCTTCCAGCCCTGAAACTTAGCATGCAATGTATGCTCTAAGGTACAACTACATAAAGACAAAAAATTCCTTCCACAGTAACCCACCATTTGTCAAGGAGAGAAACCTTTCTTTTTCAACAATCTCTTAATTGCCACAGGACATGAGTGAGCACTGAAAGAAATCAGTCTGTTTGAAACTCTTGGTGAGATCATTCAAAGCCATTCTTAGGCTGTGATCATTCATACGAGACTATTGATTTTGAGAGCACCCTAAGAGTATAGTTAGGCCTTCAAAGAATAAATCTCAATTCAAGATCCCTATTGGCTTTTGACAGTTATCTCATCATCTTGGCTATTATACTATTTTATCTTGGAAGGAATACTAGGCTTTTTTCCCCCATTCTCCTCTTAGATGTCAAGTTTATATCTGGTCTTTCATGGCTTAATTTTACATGGTGAGCTCATAAGAGAAATACAGGACAAGGTCTGAAACCATGTTTATGAAAGAGCTGTAGTATAACTTGAGGTCAATTGTGAAATGCAGATAAAAATAGAAATTTCTTATTCTGCTAGAAATTAATATACTTTTCTACTTCTTAAGAGACACAACATTTATTTTCTCATGAAATTTGGGAAATTCAAATATTGAGGGAGACTGGAGTAGTGGAAGAAGCACTAGGATTAACAGGCAGAGTTGGGCAGAGCTCTAATCTCTGTTTACCATTAACTCTCTGTGTGATTTGGGGGGAATTAATATAACCTCTCTAGGAAGTATTAAGTCGTACATTATTAAAATAAAGAATTGGCAGTTAATAGTTACTTTAATTGTATATTTTGAGGTGAGAGTCTATAGATGGAAATATATAATTAAAAAGTAGAAATTGCCTTTATTGGTATGATTAGGAGCCTGGGTCCTCTAATATTTTATCAGAATTAATACATCATACAGAATCCCATTACTATATTCATCAGTCAAGAATTATTTTAAAACAAAATCGTTCTTTCATTTATGCTTTAAATTAGTTCTACTAAGACAACTTTTTGCCTAGGCAGCTTTAGCAGAAGTCAGGTGTTGAGGTATTTCCACAGAACCTGTGTTTCTTAGAGTATCTAGGAATAAATACTTAATAAGTTGGAATGCTGTTACAACTTTACTCATTGGCTTTCACAATAAAGTCACTATACTATCCAAGTGCTAATAATAAAAAAAAACTAAAAATTATTTTCAAAATCTCTACATAAAATTTTGAGATATACATAAATGCAATCAGAAATATGGAATAGTTTATATATTGCAGAACACATAGTTCAAAGTGTTATGCATGGAACCTTGAGCAAAATCAAAGCAATAAAGAACCCTTCATCATATTTTAAAATAATGATCCAAAAAAACTGACAACACAAATTAGAGCAAAAAACACTGCACTTTGAGTAAGGAGATTTGGGTGACTTCTTATAATGGTGAGAAGCTTGGGTTTTATCCTTAATCAGACTTGATTTTGAACACTGGCCTCTGGAATTCTTAATTATGTGACCTTGGGCAAGCAACATAACCTCTCTTAGCCTCAATTTCCTCATGTGCGAATTGGTGATAAATGTGTCTTTCCTGACTATTTTACAGGTTGTTGAGAAGATCAAATGAGTAATGGATGGAGAAGTATTTATAAATTGCAAAGTGCTGTTCCAATATAATTCTATTTGATGGAGCAGTAGCTAAATTTGGTACTATGAAGAGCCTTTGTTCTTCTGGCTATGTGGAGGCATTAGCTCAGTGTCAACTTTCTCGAAGTCTTCTACATTTACATATAATGAAGAGAAAGATTTTTCTAATTAAGGGATATGTGTGATGAGTTGAAATAGGTTTTCTATAAAAAAGTACAATACCACAAAGTATACAGATTTGGTTTATAAAATTGTCAAGTTGAATGTCAAACTGTAACCTTAGCCTGAAGGACTTCAAAAATTAACACTATGCTACATTTGGATTTGAAGCAGGGACTTTTGATTTGTTTATCAAGACACACTAAATAAAGAAGGATTTAACATTCTGGGCCTATGACTTTTGACTAACGTTAGTTAACTTGATTAATAAGGAACACAAAATTAGGGGTCTATCTTTTCTGAATTTGATTTGTGGGAGGGTAAAATGTGTCAGGTAGATGTATATTGCCTAGAGAGAATGAATGACTGGGAAAATAAGAATGCAAACCTGACAAAAGCAAGAAAGAGAGAACTGAGGAAAGGAGACATACTTGTTACATATCTGCTATACACCTGGCAGTATGAAAGGTATCTTAGAACCATATCCTTATTCAGTCTTCATTGGAACAAGAATACTGTGAAGATGGCAATATTAATTCCAGTTTTTATGGAAGAAGAAAGTAAGAGTGAATAAAATGGAATATTTGATCTTATCCATGAGCTACTAAGTGGAAGAGGTAAATGAGTTTCAGTGACTGCTAAGGTCCTTTCTAAAGCCAATACTCCATAAGAAAGGCTAGCCATACTGAAAAACTGTCATCAGCTTTGCATTCAGAATCCCACCCACATACCTATAGAACTTCGTGGTAGGAAGCAAGGTTGACTGTTTGTTACTAAGTATAAGGCTCTCATATGTAGCCATTATATGTGTGGTGAGGTTGAGAGAAAAACATATTGTTCTTCAAGTGGTAGAGGAGGGGTTTCTAGGAATCCAGGGATTTCTTGGAGAAGGATGCTTATTATATTGGCCATGGGGGTGGCAGTAGTGGTACAAGCAGTGACTGAGGCCGAGAGTAAAGTAGTTCACATTTATGAGTGAGATCTATGATGATGAGTGACATCATGGAACTGAAAGAGATAAACTTGGTGATAACCATGAGCACACCCAGCAGGGCCTGCTCAAGGAGTAGGTGGCTACTCTAATGCCAGAGTTCCACCTTTATCCTGTTTTAGGCATCATAAGTGGTGTCTCCTTACATTAGCTTCTAGCAGATCTAGAGAAGCCAAAAGCACCAACTCTTTCTCCAGGACCTAAGAAGAGGTTCTATTTTGTACCATCCTGCACAATTCATAATACAGAAAGGGGATGAAGGTTAGAGACCAGAGAGTTGTCAGGTATCAGACGATGTCATCTCTACTTGGATTGTAACATTCTCTGTACTTAGAGAGCAGTGCTTTTTATGTTGGGCATAGTACTTTTCATCCCCCTGGCATCTTAAGTATTTCTCTCAGTCTCTGACACCACAGGATTTAGGCTTACAAAAAATAAATTTATTCTTCTTTTCTGGAGATTTAAAAAAGGAACCAGAAAAAGGCCAGCAAAGACAGGAGAAATATTCTGATAATTGTTTGTCTTGCCGAATTCTTCCAAATCACCAAGGAATGTGGCTTGTGCTTCCATCTTTTCTGTAATACTAAAAGAAAGTAACACATAACGATCCAAGTATTTCAAAATGAAGAAACTGTATGAGTCTGAAGAAGACATAAGGATCCAGCTAAACTCTACTCCAATATATATTTTTAGAAAAACAAAATAACAATAAAACCTGTGATTGTATCAAGTGCAAAAATGCAAATCTTTAATCATAAGACCTAAAAAATGTTTCCCTCAACAAAATTTTAGTAAAAGTTAATACTAATTTAATTCCCTATTGATACCTGCCATCACATTTCCTTTACACATTAGATATCAGAATTACATTTCTGTGTATCTGATATGGCAGAAATCCCTGCTGGAAGGCAAAGCAGCATAATAACTGCAATAAAGAATATTATACAATTACATCTTCCAAGGAGTTCTGAGTTAATAGCATATTTAGAAGCCCCTGGTAGACTTGATAGTATATATTAACTACATCATCAATAGTTGAATTATTTGTCATGCAATATTGACTTTTAGTGGGGAAGGGATGGCAAAAATGTGAGCAAATAATCTTCATTGATTCTCTCATTAACTTTGGCTTTCATCGAATATCATGCCTTCAAATATACATGCTAATCTTGTGTGTTCATTAGCTTAAAAAGAGCTCAAATCAACAACTGATTTATTGTAGACAGCTTTGACACAAAGGCATTTTCACTGATACTAAAGACACTAACTTTGACAAATGGAGTGATGAAAGGAGGAGAAAGAAAGAAGTAAAGAGGTAATCTTAAAGCAGTTAGCCTCATGTGGCCTATTTATGGAGGTTCTTTGTGTCAACAGAGGAGAAGCAGAGAAATTCTGCAATGACAATGGTAAATGGCATAGGCCATTCACACTGGACTACGGTTTCTCTTTACCTTAGTAAATGGAAAGGCCTAATATGAGTTGTGGTATGTAGAATGGGCTGCACAAGATGTTGACACTCTCATCCCCTTGACTGTGAATATGTTAACTATATGTGATAGATAGGACTTTGCAGATGGAATTAAAGTTACAGACCTTAAAATAGGGGTATTATCCTGGACTAACTGGAAGTGCTCAATTTAGTCACCACAGCCCTTAAAACCCCAGAACTTTCTCAGCCTGGAGTCAGAAGAGATGTGGCAAAAGTCAGAGAGATCCCAAGTATGAGAAGGATTCAGTGTGCCTTGCTGGCTCTGAGACGTGGTGGCCAACATGCAGGGACTGGAGAGAGGTCTCTAGGGGCTATGGGAAGCTCCCAACTGATAGCCAGCAAGTAAACAGCGACTTTAGTCCTACAACCACAAGGACTGAGTCTGCCAACAACCTGAATGACTTTGGAAGTGGATTCTTCCCAGAGCCTCCCAATAAGAGCCTGACTGACCGGCACCCTGTTTTGTTTAGTTTTTTTCTTTTTCTTTTTGCCAAAAAAAGCACAAAAAAACAAACAACTCAGCCAAGCCAACCCAGATTTTTACCCATAGAACTGTGAGGTAGTAAGTTTATATTGTTTTAAGTTGCTAAATTTGTGGTAAATTTTTGCAGCAGCGACAAATTGGCAGAAACTAATTCATGAATATAACTAAATGTGAAGATGTTCATATAAGAAAAAGGTCAACATTCAGATGTAAAAAATTCAAATTAGCACTCAGTTGTCTTTTTGAAAATCATGAGGGACTAATACTACCTTAGTTGGTTTATTCTATCATTACTCAGATGTTTACAGGGAACCTAACAGTTGATCATAAGAAATCATGTTTCTTTCTTTCCATTTCTAAAAAAAATTCTTTTTAACCTTCATTCTTTTGTCTAACTAGCCTCTTCAATTTTTCCTTCTGGTGTGCCAATTGTTTCTGCCATAAGATAGTGAAATAATCCTTGCTATTTTTATTTTTTATGTCATGAATTTGTATAAGGGCTATTTCATTAATAGTTTTTAAAAATTTAGTTCACTGAATATCAGTTTTTACTATTTGGGTTTATTTTCTCATTATCATTTACTTAGAGCTTTGCTTATTTTCCTAAGAGTAGTATTTTTCACCACTTTCTAATTCTAAATATGTAATGAGGATCAGATCATCTACCTGCTTAAAATCCTTCAATGACTCCCCACAGATCCATACTCATTGCTTGGCCTAAACAACCTTGTATATTTTGGCCCCTGCTTAATTCTTCAGCCTCATGTTCTTTTTAGACTCACATCTATTACCTTTTGATCAACCACACTGAGATTCTTAAGTGTTTCACAGTTATTTGTATGTGCTCCACCCTCTCTGGGTGCCTTGACTTTGTCAACTGGATAACTCAAATTGGTACCTCAGGGCTCAACTGAAGCACCTTCTCTTTCTAGAAGCCTTTTCTGCTCCTGTGTAGTCAGGGTTAGATCTTTCATCTATGTGTTTTTGTAGAACCCAAGCTTAATATGATCATAAAACTTATTGTATTGTACTGACATCAGCTTATTCAATGATCGCTCTTTCTTAAACTATAACCTTCTTAATAATAAAGCATGTATTTTTCTCATTTGTATAGACAACGACTGTCACATACTAGGCATTAAGTAATATGTGATGAATGATGGAATGAATAAATAATGTGAATGAATCAATGAATCAATCAAATCAGTTAACAGAGCTCTGGTTGCTTTCAGGGCTAAAAAACCCCCAGAAAAACAAAAAAAAAAACCAGAATCAGAAACAGGAGTTTAGTTAGCAGGAATATAGTGGGCTATAAATACAGATAAGAATTAGAGCCCAAACATAAGTGACTCATATAGGGGATGAACTGTAGGGAACTGGGGGATCGGCATAGGCCAGTGGTTCTCAAAATGTGGTTCCTAAACTAGCAGCATCAGTCTTACCTGGGAACTTGTTAGAAATGCAAAGTTTTGGCCCTAACACAGATTTACTGTACTGGAAATTCTGAGAATGGAGTCCAGAAAGCAGTGCTTTAATAAGGCTTCCAGATGGTAGTCTGAGAACCACTGGCATAGGCCAAGATAATAAGATGAGGCACTTGGAGCTTAGCAAGCAGTGTCAAATATCTAAGGGATCAAGTTGCTGGGAAGAAAAGGCAAAGTTAAGAGACACTAGATATAAAAAGTTAAGCTATCAATCCTGATGGAATTGAATAGATATAGAGAGATAGAGAAATAATTACAGGGGGAAAAAAAAGCAAATAAGATTGCAATATTGAGCCAATATTTCCTAAGGTGGTAAGTCTCCATAGGTTAGGGGCAATGGGAAGTATGGATTCTGATACATCCTTTGGTGTGATAAAATAGATAGAGGTAAGAATTCATATTTAATAAAGTCTTTCTAGGTGACTCAGATATGTATTACCTCTTGTTCCTAGGTGAGAGGCATTAGCTTATTAGAATCCTTATCCAAACATCCTGACTTGGAGCCAGAACTAAGGTGTTAGCATGGGTAGGAAGTAGTTAATCTAGTTCAAATAGTAGGATATTGGGGTGGGAACCAGCTTCTTAACTGACATACTTTCCTAAGCAGATAACACATAAAGAAGACGGAACAATTTTCAACTCCTTACTCAAATAAAGGTAATGAGAATCGGATGCGGGTAAGATGAAGCACAGAAGTAGCACTTTAAAAACAAATAGCTTATTTTCCATCATCACAGTAATGTAATTAGCATGGACTTCAACCAAGTCTTTCAACTCTGTTTCTCATTAACTATGCACAAGAATTCTTAACAAGGAACCCAATTTCCATGTGGCTGTGTACATGATGCCAAAGATTCATATAAAAATGAAAACCTAGCAGATTATTTAGGAATTTCCCCAAATCTGCATATTTGGCACTGTATAAACAAAGCTACTGATTTATTTTCACTTGTCATGTAGGTGTTCTGATAGCTATAGCAAATACAATGGGCTTTTTTTTTTTACCCCCTTGGGTAACTTGCTATTGTTTTGAATCTATTGATCAAATGTTTATTGAATCCCCCTATATGTTCAGCAATGCCTAATTAAATTAGCAATGAGATACCCAAAGTTTGGCAGTAATACAGAAGAAGAGAGAAACAAATGTTACTTCAGAAGCAAGAAAATTCAGAACAAAATATAATCCTATTTGCTATATGGAATTGAACCTGAAACTTTATGTTGACAAGTTAAAATCAGTTAAAAGAGGATGTGTCTTCAGAGTTCCACTTTTGGTTATAGCACCTCAAACTTCATTCTGAGAGGAGCTATACAAACATTTAAAAAATCTATCTGAAGGCACAAAATGGCTAAAAAGCAGTGCAGAATTAAGGGGCTAAGATAAGGAGGAGAAGGAAACCCAGAGATGTGAGCCTAGAATTGAGGGGTCAATTCCCCCTTTGGGAATTTCCCTGTTCCATCCCTAAATAAATAACCAATGGAAGTGCATGCATATGACCACCAAAAAACATGTAAAGAATCTTCAGCACAGCATACTCTTACACTATGGAAATAGCCCAGATCCCCATCAACACTGAAATGGAAAAATAAGTATATTTGTAGAAAAGAATACTGTATTATGGTTTTCTTAGGGTATATTCCCAGTAGTGGGACTGCTGGGTCATATGGTAGTTCTGTTTTTAGTTTTTTAAGGACAGGTGAATGGATAAAGAAGATGTGGCACATATATACAATGGAATATTAGCCATAAAAAGAAACAAAATTGAGTTATTTGTAGTGAGGTGCGTGGACCTAGGATCTGTCAATCAGAGTAAAGTACGTCAGAAAGAGAAAAACAAATACCATATGCTAATGCATATATATGGAATCTAAAAAAAAAAAATTGTACTGATGAACCTAGCTGCAGGACAGGAATAAAGATGTAGATATAGAGAATGGACTTGAGGACACGAGGGTGGAGTGAGGGGGAAGCTGGGGTGAAGTGAGAGTAGCATCGACATATATACATTACCGGATGTAAAATAGTTGGCTCGTGGGAAGCAGCCGCATAGCACAGGGAGATTGGCTCGGTGCTTTGTGACCACCTAGAGGGGTGTGATAGGGAGGGTGGGAGGGAGGTTCAAGAGGGAGGGGATATGGGGACATGTGTATGCATATGGCTGATTCACTTTGTTGTGCAACAGAAACTAACACAGTATTGTGAAGCAATTATACTCCAATAAAGATCTATTAAAAAAAAAAGAATAGAATACTGTAGAGTGTTTTAAATGGATGAATATGAGACATGCTGGGACCTGGGCCCCTTTGCTGCAGTGCTGCAATGCTTGCACCTGGACACACCTTTCCTGTAGCAACAAAATACAAAGAAACTATATGGGACTAAAAGTAACTGTGTGCATGCTCATTGGGGCAAATTCTGGACAAAAGATACAAAGAGATCAGAAAACCCAGCTGCCATTTTTGAAGAGCCCGGAACAAAAGCAGGGGGTCTGGAGCAAAAGCAGGGTACTGCTCATGCCCCCTGCACACGCCCCCTGCACACACCACCACCTAACGTGTGGGTAAGCCGCCTAAACCACCTCTTGGGCCAGACCCGTGGACACACCCCTACCCTTACCCCATACAAGGAACAAGCTCGCCAGCCCCCCCTCAGGGAGCGAACAAGCAAGGGAACCTGTTGTTTGTTCTCGTTCCCCCCACTGCAGCAGGGGCCCTAATAAAGCCTTGCCTGAATTTCTTGTCTGGGCTCTGATCAATTTCTATTGATTAAGGAGGCCAAGAACCCTGTAATAAATTCACAAAAAGAATGTTGACCAATAGAAGCCGGATATAAAACACTGTCTATGAATATAATATATAAAGCTAAAAAACAGGCAAAACTAATCCATGGTGTTACACATCAGGATCAGGGAAGGGGTAATGATTGGTGGTTCAAGATCTGACCTACCACAGTTTAAGACTTCAGTGTATTTCTAGTACAGGGGAGAAAATGAGTTTTCCATATGGTCCAGAGCAGAAACACGTTTTTCAGTAGGTTTTGGGCCCAAATTCCGAGCCAGTAATTCCTTACCATTCCTTGCTTTGTCATGGTTCTCTGTACTAAATTTCCTCAGGGACTTCTAAAGGAAGAGAGGTATAATCACCATCAAGGTAGTCTTTAGGCTTCCTGGGTTGCCTACTGAATTATCTTAATAATGCCCCATTCTATCACTTCCAAGAGTCACATAAATTTCTGTAATGAGTTGATATAAGAAATCAGGTCACTTGACCCAGTATCATTTTCATTTATCTACAGTTGGATAACTCTTTATGATGGAATAAAAGCTAGTTATTATAATACAAAGAAATAAACTAAAAATATGAAAGATGAGAACACAGATTATTCCAACCTGAGTTTATCATTCAATGTTCAATATATACCAATCTAAAGTTTGTATCATCTCTATGAATATCATTTAAGATGGCAATAATAAGGTTAGATCCGAAATTGCATTCTTTCCTCTTAAAGTAATGAGTTCCATTCAAGTGCAAATACTATGGATGATCCAAAGTCCAAATGTACTGGCAGACCCTTGGTTGAAGAATTTAATATCGAAAAATAAAATAAGCAGAGTTTTAAAATAATTACGTAGCAATTTTGTTGTTCGAATTCATATGGCAAAGACAGATCTGATCATATTTGACATCTTATTTCTTTTATTTCCTTCTGTGTTTAGGTGTTATTATCTCTCTTAACATCCTAATGGGAGAATTATATTTGAGGAATTGCCTCTTCAGCAACATTTATGAAAATGAGTGTGGTGCTCTGAAAATACTTCCTTCTATAGCTCATTAAATGCTCTTTTCTAACTTGTTCACATGGAGTATGGATTATTTAGCTTCCCCATAACTGAGCAGTAGAATTTACCAAACAATGGCAAGCTATTTATATATTCTCCTTTTTGTTACAAAATGCAGACAGGTACATGCCTTTTCATTGATAGTGTTATTAACGATTCAATACTACTTGTGAATAACAAAGGGCTGAATTATATAGTTAAGTATTATAACCAATAAATAAAAAGAATTTAGAAAATCTTTTTTCCTACTATGAATGCATTAAAAAAATCTCTTCTTTACCTCATCACAAAGAAATGTACAAAGTACCAGAATTTCTATGACCTGGAAAAATCAACAAATATAGCATTCAGTGTATCATATGTATGTCTGCACATGGATTTGAATGAATTATAGAAGGAAACATATCTATGTCTCTGTCATAGCTGTATCTGTATAGAAGAAAAAAACCCCATAGAAGCTATGCTCACTCAATCCCTTTGCCAGTCCAAAATAGCTACTTAAAAACTGACTTTTAGTACAAGGCTCATCATCAACTTTGAAAAGAAAGTGAATCTTGAATTTAAGACTAAAACTTTTCAATATTCCTGACATCCTATTTCTAAATGCTACCGAGGTCAGCTCTATTTTAGATTGTAAAAATCACACAAAACTTTTCTGATGTTTTCTTCTTTCCTCATAGGCCGAGAAATTGAAATGGTTCAGTACTCTGCTCCTAAAGACATTGCTGCAGTAATGTGAATTTCTTCCCATTCCTCTCTCTCTCACCAGGAGGCACTGGTGAACCCATTTTTTCCTCCCTTTTTTAATTGGCTTCTCTACTGTTAAATAGCTCTTGAGAAAAGTTGTAGTATCAAGCAGTAATCTGAGATGCTGTATAAGATTCTTCTCTAAATCCCCATAATGTTCTAAACTGCTCCAGACCCTCCTCACCCCATTGGTATTTGTGTCTGTGGTATGTGTGAACACTCAAAGTTTTCCCTCCTGACCCTTATGTATCTTCTTCTCTCAACTCATACAGTAGTAATAGTTTAGGAATCCCTCTTAAGCATCAAATTACCCTTGCTTATTTTAATCACTGCTGTTTTACTGTTTGTTCTGGCTGAAAATTCCTATTCTGTTAAGTTCCACCTCAAGTATCACTACGCCTGTGAGCTCTTTCATATTCTCTGTACAGAGTTGATTAAACTTTCCTCTGTACTTTCATAATAGTTGGTTTATCACTTATCAATTTTGTCAAGGTTTAGAGCTCCTTGAGAACAGAAACTATGTCTTAGTCAAATTTGAATCTCTTGGTACAAAACATAATACACAATAGATTCTCAATTAATTCTTGTGGGATAAACGAATAAGCCAATTACCTATAAGAACAAGGCAAGGCTATACAGACATCTTTCATTGTATAATATTTATAGCAGTGATGTCAAACCATATACCATCATCCCTAGTGGCAAAGGAGTTATTTCACAGGGATTACACAGTTGGAAAACTTTTATTTTTGTTTGTTTAGCATACACTCACACTTCTTTATTTTCCTTGAGGAATTTCTCTCCCTCCTTACTTTTAGTTCATGAGGTTCATGTACATCTAGGATTCTAGGAGTGGTTTATGAATTACCTGGCCAATTAGAACATCACATTCTCCCATCTATAGCAATTGGCTCAGGAATAAGCATGAGGCTATAGCAAGGCCATTCAGAGCCTATTATAGATATACAATTCTAGGACATGTGTTGGTAATATGGAACTAGAGGACCACTTTACACTGCCACGGTGGCCACCAGTTGAAGATTAAGAATAAAGCCAAGAATAAGTAAGCCAGTAAGAAAAAAAGCCTAGAGATTGAGAAAAAAGAAGTCTGATGATATCATTTGAAATTCTAGATCTAGCCATGTTTAAAACACATCTATTCTTGGACTTTTCAGTTACATAAGCAAAAATCATTTTCTGTTTTGCTTAAGCCAGTCTGAGTTGGGTTTTCTGCAATTTGCAACTTAAAAAGGCTGTCTAATACAGCCTAACAATCCAAGTTTGCAATAAGCTTTGTCTAGAAATTAAATATATAAATGTATATGTACCACACATACACATATATGTGTATATATATATATATATACTGTTTACACATATGTGTGTATATATGCTGCTATTTTTCAAATATATGTAGCACTACTGTAGTAAATAAAACACAGAAATATTGTTTATAAGTGTTATTGACATTACGCCAACTTGGTTATGCATTTTCTCACTTGATGGACTCTAAAGGTACAACAGCATCCCCTGAAGTCTAGCTTTTAATACTAAAAGAGATTATCATACTCAAAATATTTTCTACCACTGATTTGGAACATCTGTGCAGTCCTGAATCTACAGTTCATCTTCAGTAAATACATATTGATTGATTTCAATTATAAAATAAATTTTCTCCATTAGTTCAAAGATAGTATTACCTTGAATCATATGTTATTGTCAATTTGCAACCACTTTGACCAAAAAAGGGTAATTTCACATGGTTCAATCTAATAGAAGCCCAATAAGTATTTATTGAATGAATGCATCAATCAATATATTTTTACTATTTTTATACTGTAGATCTAAAATACTATTCCAAAAAGAGTAGAAAAAAGCAATATTGTGAGTACTTGTTACTTGACTCACCTTAATTTTGTTCAAACTGGCTTCTGTGTTTAGACACTGCCTAAGAGATTGAAATTGCCTGGGAAATTTTCATTTGCATTTTTAGGTATGAAATAGCCATTTCAGTAGCTTTCTGTACCATCTAAAATAAACTCACTTTTTTTTTCCTCTTCCATCTTGATGAATGAGTCACATCTGTGCGTTTCTCTTTTTTTTTTTTTAATACTTACGTGGTATGCTGATCCAGAGAAATGCTTGTAAATAACTTTTTTTTTAAGCTTTCAAATCATTTCTGTGCTCACATTTTTCCCAGTCTTTACCAGCCTATTTGTATCTCCTTCGAATTCATTATTCCTTTCTCTCCACACTGTTTGAATTATCTGAGATATCATCTAGAATGAAATTGAAGAAAACTGCCCTGCAATTCTGAGAATAAAAGAAATATAAAACCAGTGCCCACTCCTTTTCACCTCCACCTCCACCTCTCCTCCAGCATATTGTTTTCTACTAGTTGTCACAATAACAGCCATGCGGTTTACTCGCCATCTCTGTGAGGACTACATGTTCTGTTTCTTCTGCCCAGGGTGCTTGTGTAACAAAGAAAAACAGCTATAAGAGGTTTGTGTTTAAGCAGAAAATGTTCTCAAAATTCTAGATACAAAATATAGCTTATTTTGTATTCCTGAAGACACTTATGTACGGCCTGAACTTTAGTTATGCTTCCCAGCGCTCACAAAATTAAAACCTCAAATTAAACATCTCATCAGTGTAGCTTCTTTGCATTTCATCTATTTGTTTCAAAAATGATAAAGGAGGAAAATTATGCATTTGGGGAGGTACTTGGTCACAATACAAACTCACATTTATTTGAAAGTCTCAGAAAATAGAAATTGCAAAGCCTGTTGTGAGAAGAGTGTGGAATACAGGAAGTCAACCAAGTGAGTAAACGTGAAATGGAGGATTATCCTTATTTGTAGAGAATCCATTCCAGCAAGAAATTGAAACAGGGGCTTCTGCATCTAAAACAGTGGGACTCCTGACAACTTCCAAACGCCCTATACCATATTTCTCACAATTTTACATAAAGTAATGATGATTATTTCACCGGCATTTCAAACATACATGGCTGACATCTTGCTATCTTTCAATCCTTTCTACTCCTAACACTAATTTCAGATCAGTTACCAGATCCAGTCAATTTCATCTCTACCATAGATCTTTAATCCTTACACTCCTTTACTTTCCCACTGTTACTGTCTCAGTTCATACCCTTATGATTTCTGGCCTGGGCTATTTTAACTTCTCCCAACCTATGGTGAATGCTTCTATACCAAGCCACTCTCTGTAACATTGCCAGAGAGGTTTATGAAATTTTATCTTATGGCGTCCTGAAACTGTGGTCTATCCCCTTGCTTGTTAGCTAACAATGAAGTAGGACGTGCTCTCCCCACTCAACAACGTTCTTACAGTGGCATGGGTGCTTTGAGGATGGCTAAACTTTTGCAGTATTTGCCTGCTGCAGGCAGCATGCAAATATTGTAGACAGGGAACAAGAATTCCTAGCAAGAATGGTAGCTCCTGCACTGTCCTGGACTTCCCAGTCGTGTCTCATTTGAAAGCCTAGAGGAGAGACATCCCTGAGAGATGCTTCTCAAGGCAGCGTGAAAGTTTCGAATGGGATTCTGTGCATGTGATTTGATGGTAGATTTTCCAAGAATTAAAATACAATAATAGGGCTTCCCTGGTGGCGCAGTGGTTGAGAGTCTGCCTGCCAATGCAGGGCACACGGGTTCGTGCCCCGGTCCGGGAGGATCCCACATGCTGCGGAGCGGCTGGGCCCGTGAGCCATGGCCGCTGAGCCTGCGCGTCCAGAGCCTGTGCTCCGCAACAGGAGAGGCCACAACAGTGAGAGGCTCGCTTACCGCAAAATAAAATAAAATAAAATAATAATAATAAAATACCCTGAAAATGTCTAAATATAACAACCATTTCCCTTGTTCTTTTTTTCCCAGATAAGTCAGAAGATGTAAGCTATGATTAAACAAAACATTAACAAAAAGTAGGGTACTGTTAACTCTCAATTATACACCTATGAATTATTTATGGTGACCCAATATTTCCTTTTTACCTATCTGCATCTCAGGTGGCTGTGTAAGGTCTGACACTGCAGAAGAGAGGAGAAAGAGACTATTTATGGTTTGACTTTTAGAAGGTACATTTTTAATAATGACCTTCAGTCTATTATTTCTTCTCGTTGCTATTGCCTCTGCACATTTTCTTCGTTGTCGTTGTTGTTGTCCTCCTCCTTTCTTCTTCTTCTTTCTCTTCTTCTCCCTCCCCTCCTTCTTCTCCTTCTTTCTCTCTCTCTCTCCACACCCACCCCACTCTGATTAGCTGAGTTAAACAAAACATGTTATGATCACCAGGAATTTTGGTTGAGTGGGAGAGTGAGAAGTCAGAAAAATAATTACTAAGTATTTTTCTTGAGAAATATTCTTTGCAACTCTTATTTGTAGCAAATATATAAGAGTTGGAACCTTGGTAAACATACATGCAAATAAGTTACGTCTGGAACCAGGAGCTAAAATTTATTTAATGTCTACTATGTGCTAGACACTGCTGTAAGGTAGATATCTTCCCCATTTTATAAATGAAGAAACCGATATCTAGAAACAACTTGTTAGCCATTACAGCATTAGGAAATGGCAGATCAAGCCTTGATATTTCTGACTTGAAAATGCACATACCTGGGATATAGGTTCTCTTTGATACTAAACTGCTCTTAAAACTGCCACCTTAATTCTTAAATTCTTAGTCTCTATGTTGTTGGCCCAAACCTACAGTAACTTTTTCATACAAGAAATGATACTGTAAGCTAGTGCGGGCAAGCCAAGCCCAACTTTTGAGAGAAGAGCCTCAGTTTGAGAAGTCTCAAAAGTCCTCTTTTCGTAACAAATCACACTTCTGAGTGTTGGCCTCCAGAGCAGAAACTTCTTGTGCATAAAGTTGTGTAAACTTACTGGTTATACAAGCATTTGACCAATTTATGACTTTAACAGCACTTCATTGATCAAAAGCTCAAAATATAAATTTTAATTAAAGGTATTAATTAACTTGCTTATTTTGTGGGGGTTTCTTTCACCGAGTATATTCTCTTAGTTCTCACTATAGTAGGTTTTATGTACCAAAAAACCCCAAAAGACAAAAAACATACTTTTCCTTAAAATATTCTGAAAAATATGAAGTAAAAATAAAAAATACATAAAATAAGGTATTTGTAATCTCTAATTGTTGAGACATTTTACCAAAAGAGGTAAGACTTTGAAACTAGACAATTCCAGCTTCCTTTAGTGCTTGTTTGTTTTTGTAGCAAAAACTATTTGTTAAATGTATTTGCTAAATTAGAATAATATATATATAGTTGATACATACCGTGTAACTTATTTATAGAAATTTTAACATTTTCAAGTAAACAAATGGCTCTCTGAAGTGGTTAAACCTGCCTTGCCCTGCAAATGAGTAAAGAAGCTTAGTATCCAGCTAAGTTTAGCAAACTAAATAAACTACTGCTCAAATGAGAACCATCTGAACTATACATTTCTGAGTTATTTATAGTCATAAAGAGAAGATTCAGTTTATCACAACTTCACTGTGTTTATTGTTGAAGCTTAAAGATTCACATTGCTCATGCCCTTGTCCCAACTAATTCTGAATTGTCCAATTCAATTTTCTGAATTTGGGCTACACTGACCTTAGATCAGAGTGCAAATGAGAACATTTTTCACAGACCAGTTATTTGACATATACTTTTTCATTTGTTCACACTTATATAGAAGTGCTTTACAATTCTAATTTTGAAGGAATCTGATTTTATATTTCTTGCACGTGAGTTATGTTGCTCATGCAATCTCACTTCCATGATCTTGATTGTAAATTAATTCTTTCATTGTATCTTTCCTGAATCACAGCATCAATTTTCATTAGATACTTTAGATGTCTTCTCTCATAAATGACATTTTGAAAACTGAAAAAAGCCATTCAGGCTGCATCCCCATGGATCCACAGTTTCATGCTGCATATCTAGCAGCACGTCGCTTTTAATCAACTTAGTGATATTAGGGTAGTTTTTTTCTTTCCAGATGTTGTATCTGCCAGTTTGCAATTTTTGAGATCTAATGTCTTCATCCCACCAGTTTTTTGATGACATATAAACACTCTGGGCCTTTTCTTCGCCATTCAATATATGCACTTTCACATTTGGCTGAGAAGTAAATTCTGGTACTGAATATCATTTGCATCAGACCAGAACCAGCAAGAGTAAATAGAGGGTAAGCGCATAGTCTCAAAGACACTCTCTCATCTCCCTTCCTGTCAATGTCTACGGTCCTTTGACTGAACGCTAACATTTGCAGACACCTAACTTGACCTTAGTGTGATACAGATTTCTATTCAGTGACGGCATCTGAGTAAACCTTTCTTCTTCCAATCCAGTTATGTTGATTCTTCTTCTCTAGCTAGAATTGGTTTTGATATCCTCAGTGAGATTATTTGGCAAATGTTTGTTTCTCCTTTTTATGGTTTTAAGAAGAGCAAATACATACCTTTTGTTCATGATTAGAAAGGTACAATTCATATTACTTTGCTTATCTCTTTTTAAGGATTTCACTTAATATTTACTACTTACATTAGACAATTCATTTGTATTCACATTAGAAGGAAGAACTCATCTATTTAGAGACAACAATTCAGTGAGTTTTAAGAGACATATACTCCTGTGAAACCACTGTCTCAATCAAGATACAAAACATTTCTGTCACCTCAACAGAATTCCTCACTCCCCTTGGATATAGTTCATTCCTCTCTCAACTCAGCCCTACGTAACCACTGATCTGCTTTTTTGACACGGGAGATTAGTTTGCATTTTCTAAAATTGTATGTAAATGAAATCTTATGGTAGGTACTCTTTAATGTTGCCTTCTTTAACATGGCATAAACTGAATGTAGACAGAGAACGCTGACCATATTTGAGTCCATATTTGGGATAATTCTGATCAATTAGGAGTAAAAAGTAACTAAGAAGTGAAAAGGATAACTTAGGTATTTGTGTTAAAAAAAAAGGGAAAAAAATCTTAATATAAGTAGATGGCATATTATATTTGTGCTGTTGAAATTACAAGGAATATTTAAAAAAGGAACACAAATCCTTGCCAGAAAATAACTTCTGGGTCAGTTAAAAATTAAAACTTTTCCATTAAGGCATCCAATAATCACTGTATTTAAGAAGTCGAGTGTCAACATAAAGCAAAATTGTGAAACGATTAATTTAGACATAAAAATATAACAAGTTCAGGAAATGTCACCACTGGTTTTTCAGGTTCACATGAATCTGATTTTAGTTCCCACATACTCTTTTCAGAGGATATTTAAATAATTTGACTGTGACAAGCCAAACTGTTTTGATACCTCATTGAAAGTCAAATGAAAACATTAATCAAATGCAAAAATATTCCAGTCAGGCATAGAAATGCTGCAGGTTAGAAAATAAAATGTTGCCTTTGAGAAGGAAAATCAATCAATTCAGAAAAAGCAGGTATTGGCTCAAATCTACATGGTCAGTAGTGACTAGAAATTACTAGAATTTTGGGATTGTATTTTTCTTAAGAATCATCAGATAGTCTTGGGCTATATCTATATTGCAAAACCAGTTTGTTTGGCTAATTTTTCACCTGTGTAAATTAGAAAATCAGAGCAGTCAAAAAGCTGATTACATTTTCTTTTCTTATAGTCTTCACTGTTTCTTTGGACAAGCTTTAGTGACTAGCATGCAAATAATTATCTGCAGCACAAAACAACCAGGTAAGTGACCTGTGGGATAGCAGTCTTAATTGAGCCAAAGAATGACTTTCATATTATTAAATGCTACTTGAATTGTTCAATATTAAGTAAAAATTACCTTCTCATTTCTGTTATGAATTCTATAAACTACACCTCCCTTGGTAAGGCAATCTTTCAAATAGCTTAGCTGTTCAGTCAGAGCCGCTCCTGGTTTGTGGGACTAAATGACTATATATCTCTATGTTTTGGACTATATGAGTATATAGTATGGGGAATAACCTTAGTCTGTCACTTACTAGCTGTATCACCTTGATAATTTGCTTAGTGTTTTTAAGTCTTTCTATACTTTATCTTTTTAAAAAAGCTATCATACAGAGTTATGAGTATTTAATAAGCCAATGCCCGGAAATATTGAGCTCAATGCCTGGCACAAAGAAACATTAATATATGATACTCTCATATTCCTTAAAATGTTATTAATTCATTCATGCATTTGACAACTATTACTTGAACTTTTATTAGGGCCCAGTCACTGTGCTAAGCATTTGGGAATAAAATCCACAGCCCCTGTCCTGAGTGTATAGCAGGGAATATATTCAAATACATGAGCAATTTTAAGAGTGCTATCCTGAGATAAGTAAGAGCATGGTGTGCTGTAGGAACACCTAGGAGCACTTCCTGGAAGAAGGAATAGGAATTAGCCAGGAGAAAAGTGATACTGGAGGAGGGGCGAGAAGGGACACTGAGGGAAAGAAGGGAAGAAGGTATCGTGGGGTGGGCATTTTCATCAGAACGAATAGTATGTGTTAAACTCTATATTAAATTTACCTTTTCAGATAGAGAATATAGATGCAATTCAGTGGATAAAGACAAAAAAGAAACAAACAAACAAAACACCCCAAAACAAACAAAAAACAGAAAGGCAAAATAAAACAAAAGAAAACCCCCCCAAACCTTTTTCTCCCTACTGCTTACAATGCTGCGGAACAGGCTTGGTAAATAAAAGCTCTTTAGCCTCATATTTAGGAAGCAAAAAAATAAAGAAACTTTGTCAAACCCAGAAGAGGTTAATAAAAGTTCAGTGCTAAAATGTCTGCCCTAAAGGCCAACCATATATCTCAATAGGAGGAAACTCAGAATATCTTTCTCATTCTTTGTATGAAATGGGAAAAAAGAAATTAAAGAAAGAGAAAGAATTAGATGAAGCATGTAATCAATCCTTTCCTTTACAAATCCCAGCAATTCAAGAGGCCTGCCAGTCGCTAAATCTTTCAGGGACCACAGACAGGAAAAAGCCTATTAAAATGTGCTCCGTTCCCAAAGAAAGGGGTCACTCAAGATCCTCAGACCCTTAACTCTGAATAGATTTAATGAAAGCCAACTGCTATTTTAAGAATTTAGAAGGGGATTTCCCTCCCCAAAGAAAAGAAGACAGACATCATCAATGCTCTAACACTGTTTCATCTGTGGCACCAGGCATGCTTTTCACTAACTTTCTGTAGGTTGTTAAAGCCATTAAAAGAGGATTTAGTGACTAAGAATACGTTCTTCACATACAAGGCTTAAAATGTAATTGATACAAAGACCATCACTTTAGGATTAAAGAGTTCTAATCATTCTGTGAGGCTCACATGCTCTTTTCTCCATGCTGGTCAAGGTAATAGCCTTTCAGAAAAGAAGTGTGTTGTCTCCCATACCATTTAATAACCACAACACCTTTCACCCTCAGTGGGAGGAAGATAATCCAGATTACTCTACAAATAGTAGAGATCCAGCAGTTGGATGCAAAATGAACCTTATTCTGAGACTTTCTGGCAACTCAGTTCCATGTGATTAATAAAAATGATATACTGATTTCTCTTGCAGAGTCTTTCTCTAACATGCTCCATGTAATTTTGCCCTGACACCCCCTATTAACTGCAAGGATATCTCTGTGAAGGTAGACATAGACACCATTATCTCCATTTGCAAATGAGGAATCTGAGGCAGAAAGAAGTCAAGTGACATCACAACAGTGACACATGAGAACAGAAATAGAAATGAGAAAAAATGACTGTCTTTTGGGAATCAAGAGGGTGTGAAGGGATGAATTCTTTCTTTTCTTTGACTATTGAAAGAAGAGCAGGGGGCAACCTTCTCAGTGTTAACTTTGAAAACATCCCTGCTCCTTAGAGTGAGAAGGACAATATCCCAGTTGAGTAGCCTGGTGAGCTAACTGGGCATAGGGAAGGAAAGATGCCTAACTACATAGATGCTCCATACATCCTCTGCAAAACTAGGGCTTCTCCTACTTGACAATTTTTCCTGGCATGAACTCTGCTATGTGCCTTTGATGATGCTTCCCCTTCTCTGCCATTGTGTTCCCAACAAATGACTGTTGAATGATTGAATGGCAGATGTTTAAATTGTATGCTTAAGTTTTGTGAATGAGCCTTAGGAAGAACAATCACTGAGAAGGATCTTGAATAATCAAATAACCCTGTCAACCCTCAGCTATGTTTTTATTCAAATTCTGTTCTAGATCTGCATCAACCCAATGGGAGTGTCAAACTGAATCCCTGTTGCAAGTTTGAACCATGATGGGATGGAGAGGTCTCAGTGAAGAAAGTAATACAGGATTAGAATTCCCTGGCCCATCTTTATATATATATATATATATATATATATATATATATATATATATATAAATATAAATATATATGAGCTCTTCAAACAATCCAGTTAGCTCTTACATCTTCATGGCAAGAAGAAACTAGCCATCTGAGATATTATAAACAAAGTTTGTGATACTACAATCAAAAGGGGAGACAGGTCCTTAGAAATATTTAATTCAGTAAAGAAACTTGGGCATTCAAGAATATTAAGTAGTGAAAATATTCCTTAAGAAAAATAATGACAATAATATCTAATGCATCTTCTCATTTAAACCCAATAAGGTAAGTATTATTATTGCCATCTTGCAAATTAGGAAACTGGTATTTAAACAAATGGCCCAAGGTAAGCTGTAACACAGCTGGTATTTGAACTCGCATGGTCTGGTTCCGTAGCCTGCAATCTCAGTTGGTTCACCCTGTGGCCTTCGAATAGGGTGGTAACCCACACCAACACAGATTACCAGAACTGTTCATGCTGCAAGTCAAAAGAAGACTAACATTGTTGGAAGAGTTGCTTCCTCACAAGGCTGACAAGGAGGATTTTGAGACAGAAAATATTAAGCAAGGCAAGAAAATTTATAATTTTCTGCATCTCTTTTTCTAGGCCACATTAAAGGTAGAGCTATTGAAATTCAATCAGTGGAAAAATATCTACCTATTAAGATTGTTCCTCATTTATTAGCTAGCAATTCTGGCTCTGGACTCCGAGTCAGGCTGCTCTCTATTATAAACTCCAGGATCTGAAGAACACAACAACATAAATGAATCTCAGCAAGCAAAGATTGAAAATGATGAACTGAGAAATGCACAGATAACCACAAGGTGGCATTAATATCATTACGGAAAGGTTGGCTGCTTAGGAAATTGACATGGTGCCAAGAGGGGCACTCACAGTGCCTCCCAAGAAATGAGAGCAGAGAACAAGGCCGAACAGAGAAAAGCCTTTGTTGACATTTTCAAAAGCTGACTCTATACAGGCCATATCCCCAAAGGATGGAAAATGGCAATGTGAGGAACCAGCAACACTAGAAAATTGCAGGCCAGCAAGTTCACTGCCAGTCATAGGGAAGCACTGGAAAGGTTTTGGCAGGTCGAAAGGTGCATCCCTTCTCCTCCAAGCTCCACCCTGGGGTGACAGAAGGTAACCCTGCCACAGAGAAAGTACTCCAGTCTTTGGCTTTGGGAATTCCCAGGGTATGGCCATGTTGTACTGAAGAAAAGAGGCAGCAGACTGAACCACTTCACCACAAAAAGCATGGGTGTAAGAAAGTCTAAGGCCGGGTTCCAGTGCAGACTAGTAGCATTTTTATGTCAAATCAAAAGTGAATTTTGGTATCACAGAATTCCTGTTTTTGGCCAAACCCTGACTTTCTATGTTCTCTTTACACACAGATACATTTATTTTGTACACACACATAATCTTGTGTATGGTGTCAAATGGCAGAGGGTGGCTAAGAGTCCACCTCTAAGATGTGAGATTCAGGGATGTGTCTAACTGGGAGGATTGAGGCAAAGATTCTGATGGAAGTTTCAGCGAAAGATGGCAGGTTTGACTAGGTCTGTGTTAGCAGTATGATAGTGTGGGCAGAATGAAGGAGCTTTTCCTATGATTTAAATATACCTGTTTTAATTTAAAGGGAGTATGTGTCTAAGGGAATTTACTTAATGAGGTGTTAAGTACGAGCACTATTTTTAGAATTGGTGGATGCAGCCAAAATTAAACCAGACATTCTAATGGAGGCAGCTGAGAGAGGAAGAATGTTTTAACTGGGCCTGGGAGGAAACTTTAGCTATTTCCACAGGAGTACAAAGAAAGCACAACTCAGGACTAAGGGACCTTATAGGATAGAGTAAGGAGGGGGGGACTGCTATTTTGGCTCAGGATGAGGAACCAAACTGAAATGTGCTGAGAATGTTTGGGACACATCTGGCCCTCTAGGAACTGTGGGAATCAGGTTAGAGGGCAGAGGTGGATCTACTATCAGAGAAGAGGAGGATGAGCTGGACAGTGAATTTCTATTTAAATAACAGGTAGGCACTTGAGAGTCAGAGGGAACTGTCTGCTTCATCTGGAGGTTCAGGGAGCCGAGGACAGACAGACTGACTTTAATCATGTCAGACGTGGGAATGGAAAATGTGACTGAATATCAACACCTGAGTGAAGCTTGCAAATAGGATTTTTAAAAAATTAATTAATTTTATTTTTGACTGTGTTGGGTCTTCGTTGCCGCGCACAGGCTTTCTCTACTTGCGGCAAGCGGGGGCTACTCTTCCTTGCGGTACGTGGGTTTCTCTTGTTGCGGAGCACGGGCTCTAGGCACGCAGGCTTCAGTAGTTGTAGCATACAGGCTCAGTAGTTGTGGCTCACGGGCTCTAGAGCACAGGCTCAGTAGTTGTGGTGCATGGGCTTAGTTGCTCCGCGGCATGTGGGATCTTCCCAGACCAGGGCTCGAACGTGTCCCCTGCATTGGCAGGCAGATTCTTAACCACTGCGCCACCAGGGAAGCCTTGCAAATAGGATTCATTTGTAGAATTAAATGTCTGAGGAACCCTTTCAGATGGATATGGTATAATAAGGTTCTATGAGTAGAGTGATCAGAGTCTGTGTTTTAATTTTCACTTTTAAAGAAAAATGTGTGTGTGTTTTCATTGACCTAGAGCAAATGGAACTGTGAGATGTTTTTGAATTTATGTAGCCTATTTCATACTATTACATCTTATTACAGTACATGTTTTTTACTCTTGAACCATGTTTAGGTTCAGGGACACATGTCCCCACATTCCCAAAGCTATTCTCATGTTTTTAATGTAACAAAAAAAAGTGAATGAGAATTATTTCAAAATTAACTTATATATAATATGCTTTACTGAGTAGCTTTCACCACATCTCCCAATTAGTGGTATTAGTTTATACATTGTGAAAATGTGTTTATAAACTAAAAATATTTAGTATGCAGTTGACATTGTTTGTGCAAGTAATTCAGGCAAATCTAGACCACCCTTCTACCCAAACCCTAGTACCTGTTGTCACTAGTGCAAATAAGGCAAATGTAACCCAGACTGCTGGCTGCCTATCAAAACTCGTTTCCTCTTCTGGGCACACAGCTGGACTACATTTCCCAGTACTCCTTGCAGTCAGTCATGGCCATTTGAGCTCTAGCCAATGAGATGTGACTGAAAGTGACATATGCCACTCTGATACCTGGCCCACAAAGCATTTCATGCACGTCTCACATATTCTTGTCCCATTTATGCTCACTTGAATAGAGATGATCCTCAAGGAGACCCTAGATGCAACATGCTGAAAATGGGTCTTGAACAACTTCATGGGTAAGGGACCACCACAACAACCTGTTAATTCACACAATCAAGACACAAACTTCTATTGTTTTTGAAACATTATACATTTTGAGGTCTGTTATTGCAGCAGATACCTTAGCCAAACAAATCCAAATTTCATCTTGGAAAGCTGTATAGCTTAGTTTTTTTTTCCCCTCATTACTCATAATAGTAATGAAATTGACACAGATTGAAACTGATTACTTAAATTCTTTTTTTTTAATTTTGAAAATCTGAAGTCATCTTACAATTTTGGATATAGACATTTCATAATTAGGCACTCCTTAAGCCCTCAGGCCCTAAGCCCCAAGGCATCCCTTGTATGTAATTAACTAACTTCTCTATGAATCCCAAATGGTAACAGCTAGGTCTCATCCTTGGGAGAATTGAGAAAAATATCTCTCAAATCCTTTTCCATAGGGCTTAATTTCTTCAGAACTGCAGATGAGAAAGAATGGAAGCATTACAAAAACATGAAAATGTGCATGCTTATATGTGCATTGATGTATAATATTCACATATACATTTATGTGAGTCTTTCTCTATATATGTGTGTATTGATTTACTATATACATAGGTCTATATTCTTCCAGGGTTTTATAGCCTTGAATACTCGTATGAACTGTGTGCACTTCAGTTGTCTAATATTGAAACTTTTACTTCTGTTTGGCTGCTTATGAAGATTCTACACTCCTGGGAACTTTTCTAATATTAAGTATGAATTATAAATTAGGTGCTCAAGAATGCTTTAGTATACATAGCACAACTCCCATGGAAACTGCTGGATCTTGGAACCTACTCTGTGCCATAGGTATCATGAGCATGTGGATCTGTCTTTTGCGTTAGTTATTGAATGAATGAATGAATGATTATATTGTATTTAGGGCAACGATTCACAAAACATTTGGAATTACATTGTAACTTGACTTCCCAGTATTCCCACTCCACCCTGGAAGAAGAGAAGGATGAGATTGTATAGCAAATGGTTAAGAGGAGTAATTGGTATTAGACTAGAAGGTAGTTCTCAATGCTGCCTGTATATTGGAATCACCTGTATTGCTCTCTAAACCTATGACACCTGGGCCCCAACTCTGAGATTCTGATTTAAGTAGCATCAGGGTTTTCTTAAAGTTTTCCTAGAGATTCTAATGTGTAGCCAAATGTGAGAACCACTCCAACTAGAACAATGTTTTCTCTCCTTGCTTGATTATAAGAATTGGCTGGTAATCTTGTTTAAAAATATAGATTCTCAGGTCCAATTTAGGACATTCTCAATCTGTGCCTTTTAGGAAGGAGTTTTTGATTTTTAAATGAGGGCCCCCAGGTGATTCTTATGACTGGGAAATAATACTTAGGCTCTAAGCTCTGCTGGAGAGGGGCTACGGGTCTGTCATCCTCAGCTGTGCCTCCAGACATAGCATAGACTCTGGCTCACATCAACCATTCAAATATTTTATATTAATTAATTAATTCACTTAATTTTAAAGTGGAAATAAGTGAAAAAAAAGACAAAATTAAAAATGCCACTTGTGACTGGTTTTATACTAGAGATTTACAAAAGTAGAGTTGTGAAGAATTTCATGAGTTTCAAGGGTTCTCTTTTAAGACTTACCATAAATATTGCAATGTAATCAATTAATTGGCCTGCATTCAAGTACTCAGAATTCTTTGCAAGATGGTATTTGCCAGTGAATGCTAAATTCCTTCTGTATAATCACTTATTAGAAAAGTCACAAGCGAAAGGAATAGCTGAGAGCGAACTCTGTAATCTATGTGAATCAAGGAATACAATTGTACCTAATAGGTAACAGAAAAACAATTAATAATTTGTTAATTTGTACTTGATTGCTGTTTTTAAAAAAATGCAGGGTTTTTATATTTTGTATTCAACTGAAAGGCAAACACATACATCAACTTAAAAGAATTATTAAAAATTTTAATCAATTTTTTCTTTAATACCTTCTGAAATCTTCACTAACTTAGTTAAATCCACCTTCAAAATTAAAATTCTTTTAGCCTTTACTAGCATTGTCATTTAAAATTATCTGTCGTTTGTCATCAGCAAGTTGGCTGTTTTTAAATTATCACTAATTATTTTCCTTTATAGTCACTCGAATAAGCTGACACTCAAAAACAGCCCTCAGATCTAGACCTAGACCCCCAATTAATTAGTTGTGTTATATAAAAATAAATATCTGTATGGATGAGAATACTGTGGAGTGTTTTTCCATCCACATTCTTGACCTATAAAGGAACAAGTGAGGGATTAATCACAATAACAACTGGCATTTCTATAGTGCTTCACACTTTACAGGATGCTTTCGTATATATCTCTCTTGGGAGTGCCATGGCCACTCTGTTGGAAACATCACTGTTTCATTGATTACAGTGTTATATTATTTACTTAAATACAGAAAAGACCATTTCTTTGATGTTTGCAGTGATGTTTGGTTTCAACATCAAAAAATTTGGAAAATGGACTTTACCAAGAAAACAAAGATAGCTGCTAGTATTAAGTAAAAAACATTAAAATGTTTAGCTGTAAACCATGTTTTGTAAGCTCCAATGCCACAAAATGAGCATATAAATTGGACAAGGTATAAACTGGTAAGTTGGTAGGTGGTGGGTCTATGACAAATTGAAAAGTACCTTCCTGCCTAAAGCTACACATTTAAAAATATTTAAACATTATGGGCCAAAGAAGACATATCCGTATGCCTCATATGCAACTTCTGCTCCATACTAGCAGAACATGGGGTGTAGAAGAAGAAATAAAGCAGAAACACAGAAGCACAAGGAGATGGTATGAGAAATGGTTTGGGTCACAGGAATTGCGCCTATAGGACTGAAGTACAAAGAGCAAGGTTGATCAATGTGGCCGATGCTCATCCAATATCACCCAGCCTCCTCCTATCTCTCTGTACTGACTTGGTTTTGCTGTTGTGGTTGCGTCAGCATAATATAGCTATAAGCATGTGGCTGTGGGCTTAATATCTTTAGTCAGTTTCCTTACAGTAAAATGGACATAATAATAACTGTATTATAGGATTGCTGTGAAATTAAATGAGTGCATACATAACAAGGGCTTAGCAGAGGTCTTTCACATTGTAAGCACTGAATAAATTCTCATCATCATCATTGGAAAGAACCACTTCCTTAAGCATTCCTTGATTTATATGGTAAGAAACTTATAAGGGAAAAGGCAAAGTGTTTTCCTTTCTCTCAAATAAATTAACAACCACAAAACCAAAGATAGAAGTGTCCCCTCTCTGTGGGCTGATCTGTAAGCTCAAACAACTTCTTTCTTTTAGAACTATAAAAGGTATTGGGCAAGTTAGTCAGACTCTATCTACAAGGAGTCATACTTGTACCAACTAGGCCATTGCTTTCTGAAATGACATTCATCGAAATGCCTCAAGAATTTGGTTCAGTTAAAAATGCATTGACTGAACACCTCTGTGTAAGACACTATGTTTAGTTTTGGAAATCTGAGATGAAGAGCGCAGGATTGCTGTTCCTGAGGCCCTGACCTGCCCAGAAAAGTTGGGGAGAGAAACATGGAAACAGGTCATTTCAATACAAATGTAATGCCTGAGTTCCTCACTCTATGATGTACATCTTTCCCTCTACCTCTTTCAATGGGAGGGACTTCGTAAGCATTGTGCAAATACAAGGATTAGTATGCTATGAAAAGACTGAGGAAAGATACATGCCTATCCTTCAAAGTCTAGTTTTAGCTCTACATCCTCCAGGAAGCTTTCCATTCTACTTTGATCTTTAATTTACTCAAAATCCTTTGAAAATTGCTGATTAATCATTTTGGCCCTTAATCATTTTCCACCTTAAATGGCAATTAATTTGCTTCCCGGGCATATGTTTTATGTCCCTAACCAGATTGTAGTAATAAACCCTGAGGAGAAGGACTTAGACTCTTTTGGGCAGTACACATGCTACATTTGCATTAAACTGAAAAAATGTTTTATTGCTACCAGATTAAAGAGCAGTAGAAAATAGTCCACAAATAATAAATGCAAGAATTTGGTACTCTATTATATTGAAGGCACCCATGAAATAGTGTTTCATAAGACTTGAAGACTTTTTGGCACAATTTAAGTATTTAGGTTAGATTAGAGACAGAAAAAATGGTAAATATAAACTTATATCTGTTACATAATACATGTTCTATTTTCACTTTTAATCAACAACATTTATATTTTTGGTCCTGCTTTATAACCTGGTGGCAACAACTTACATTTACTCACAGGGCAACAGAACACACTTTCAGTTGCCCCACAAGTGAAGCGTTGCAGCAAGAGAAAACTTTCAGTGAGCATATTTGTTTCAATGACACATGCAAAGATGGTTGGGATAACGAAACAATACTCCTAAAACTCACAAATCACCAGTTGGAATTATGCTAATTTATCACCTAAATCTGTTTCCTGAACATTGTTACTGAAACCCAAAGAAAAAATGTTTATTAACATAAATATTTTTAAAAGAGAGGTAAAGAAAATAACAGGGAAGAAATAACTTTTTTTTGAAAACTAGTAAACAACTATAATTGAGTCCTATATATGTTTACTTCCAATATCTAAGATTCAACCACTCTTCATATCTAATTTATTTTATCTCTCCTATCTGTCTCTTCCTTTCATTTCCTCTGCCATTAGTGAACTTCTGCTTTTCATTACTTATCTAGATCACTGCAACAACTGCTTCACTAGTTTCCCTTCAAGTTGATCTATTATAAAGACGCTGAATTAATCTTTCCATACTACAGTCCCAAATTTGTGACTCCTTGCTCTAACATCCTCAGTGCCTCCTTCTTGCTTACAGAACAAAGTCTAAACTACCTTACTCTAGCATTCACTAATTTCTGTGCTCTTTTTTCAGTTTATTTTTCTTTCCCAAGAGTCCTCTTCACACATTAAATACACTACCTACATTTATACATTTCATCTACTGAAGTGAAACTATTCAGTGCTCCTATACATGGTTTTAACTTTCTAATCTCTTTTTTTATTTTTTCATGTCTTCCCTAAGCCTAGGATATTCTTCCAAATTCTAACCATCCTTTATGGTCAAGCCCGAAGGTCACCTATTCCATAAAGTTGTTCTAAATTTCTCAGAAGTAATTAATATTCTTCTTTCTGAAATTTTATAGAAAATATTTCACTATTTCCTTAAGAGAACTTGTTATTTTTATACCTAGAGCATATTTAGGTATTTTTCTCCTCTACTAGAGTAGGAAAGCTCCTTGAGAATGGAGTCTATGGAAGTTTCACTTGGCTCTGCTGTGCTAAGTATAAAGGCTTTGAACATAGCAGATACCCAAATAGCTACGGAACAAATGACTGGAGTAATTAATGAATATTGAGCAGTTTTAGAACTGTGGGCTTTGTATAAAGGATCATATATGGGATCTACTTGACTTACTGGCAACCATGAAATGAAAGTTACTGATTTTGAATAATCCAGCTTGTTTCATAAACCAGTGGTTTATCAGATTGGTGGTTTTCCAGATATTCTCCTTAGCACCTTTGAGATTCCAGAGAGATGGCTCAAGGATCTCCCTCTTTGGCAGTGGGAAGTGGTAAATGAACAGAATTTTGCACCATATACTCTGCCTTCAACTAAAGCTGCTCCTTTTGTGTATCAGCCTTTTTCTAAGACTTCTCTTAGAGAAAGCATTCACTATTTTAAAAAAAAAGAAAACCTTGGGGTTCCACCACCAAAACATTCTAGTTCTATATTCGTTTCAAGTCTCCATTCCACATGAGAACATCTTCACATGATAACTAGGTAAATGAGCTGCTGTGTTTTGGCTGAGTTTATAATTATAAGAAAAAAATAACAAAATGTTAGCACAAAAGTAGCATTTCAGATAATTTTATAACAGGTCCTACTATAATACCTGACTTTGTATGAGACATGACATTCTATAATGGTCATTGATCTCAATCCTTGATCTGACTTTACTGGCCTGAGAACTAGCTAGCTGGTGAATCTTACAGATGTCATAGTCTTTCTGCATATTTTTCACAGATTTGAAAGGTCCCTGAGAGGCAGTTATACAGCTTTCTATTTCTGTAAAAGACAATGACAAACCTTCCTATCCCCTAGGCTTATGGTAGCCTGTCCCCTTACCCACAGAGTAGAAAACTGTGTTCTGCAATAAATCTAAAATGTATCTTCACTGAAATCTGTCTTAGACTCCTAGTAAGTTACACAGTTCCAAGTTCATTATTTAGAGGGAAAAAAATACCTGTTTAAGTCACGGTGTATAATTGGCTGTGTCAAGTTGTGAAGGTACTCCATACCTTTGGCAACATCTACTGCAATAATTAATTTAGACTGCAAGTCAAGAATCCTAGAATTTAAAAATAGATTTAATGAGGATGAAATGGTCAAAGCCAATACCATACCTTTCTAAAAGGAATCAGTAGTGTGTGTGATTTGTTATTCTGTATAATTTCAGCCGTTTTTGCTTGATTGAACATTAAGCTAAAAATTCAACAAATTTGGAAAAATAGCTTTTCTACATCTGATAATGCTTAATTATAGATCAATTCAGATACCAACCCCTCTTATTTAAACAGTCAACTTGATTTTATAATCTTTGTAATTTTATATTTAATTTCTTTGTAATAACATAAAAATGGAATCTAATCACTGAGTAAAAACCACATTCTAATTATCATATGCATAGGTCTAGGAAGTGAATTCAAATTAGACTTGTGCAAGACTATTCTTTCTTAAAACTTTAAAAAATAAATACTGTGACCCCTGGTAATTATTTTATTCTGATCTTAGACATATCTGCTTTACTGGTATGTCAAGTTTAGCCTAATTATTATAAGCTTCAGTTACCAATTTAAATTCCTTGAATTTGTTATCTTAAACTGAATTCCTGTTAAGAAAGCACAGAAATCTTTCTAGTCATTAAAACACGATTATTGGACATAAATTATTAGCCATCTTTAAAATGTCACATTTCCTAGCACTCAGAGATATCAGAAGGTAAAAGCTCACCTAAGCAGAACGCGTATGAGGTGTTGCAACTGTAATTCCAATGACATGTAAAATGATAAGTCAGAGACCATACCTCTTCTGTTCATGAAGGAGGGAGAATAGAGAGCCCCCTGATATGTACTGAGTGACGATGGCAAACTGGCTGGGATCATTCAAGCAAGCACCCACAAACTGAATGACACAGGGATGATTGAGCCGGCAGAGAATGGACACCTCTCGGCAAAACATATCCACATCTGACTTGGAGCAGTAGGTGTTGGCTCGATAACTGGAAATGACAGCAACAGGAAGTCTTCAGTCAACAGATGAATCAAAACAAGGGGCTAGCCATGCACATACTTCTCAGAGTTTACTGCTCTACTTGGATGCTAAATTTTCTCATTTGCTTGCTTACCGCTTTATAGCCACTATTTTATTTCTGCATCGTCCTTTATACACTTTCCCAAAAGAACCTAAAATTGTTTAAGAGAAACAAGTAAACACATATTATTAAACTGAGCTCATTAAACTGAAACAGACTAGTATTTTCTTAGGTTACCTGAGCCGATAATCTCATGGAACTCAATTTCTGAGAGCTGAAGATGGAAATGTGAAGGCAATCCAGCCCTTAGAAGGAGAACATCTGCCTTCTCTGCAAACAGGAATTATTATTTTATTTTTTAAGATAAAAAGCACACATGTGGATGCTTACACACACATGCACATGTATACTTAACCAAAAACATCATACCCTAGTAACATTTAATTTTCTGACTGTAATTGACTACTTGGAGATACTAAAACCTTATCACAAATGATCCCTATTCCCCTACATTAAAAGCCCGTTAGTTCTCTGTCTCTGTTACCCGACCTTTGTTATCGGAGCTAAGGGTTTATTCCTGATTTGGTCAACCACTAGCTTGTCTGTATGATGTGGCAACTCTGGAGTACAGTCCATATCACATCATGATATAAAGAGTCTTACCTGGTCAATCCCAGCAACCTGTCACAAAAAGCTTAGTCAAATATCCATAAACTAAACCTTCAAGAGATGCCAATTAGGAAATAAGCATATGAATTATTCAGAAGAAACATTCAAAACCAAAAATAATTTTTTAAAACTTCAAATTCTAAATAAATATAAATTTACAGTTGAATATTTTTTACTTTCCTGATTCAATGGTATTAATTTCTGTGCATAGCATACATTCAGAAAAGTTCCCAAAGTACTACTTATTTGGGATCTTTTGAAAAGTAATTTCTTTTTCAATTTTTTTCCCTATGACAAACCTTTTCCCAATTCTCCTTAAAGATATTAATATTTATAATTTATATTTCATTAAAAATACAAATGTCTATGTGAATTTGATCTTCTTTTAATATTCATATGGAATTTTCACCATTATACCTTCATGAACTAAGAGGACATATGCAAAATAACATAGCAGATGAGGTTAATTATGGAAAGAACGGTCTGTTAATAATATTATTTATGCTTGCAAAATAGTCACTTGTAATATATAAAACAAAATAGAAAGTTATCATATTTGAGGCAATAGCTATTGTTAGTAATAAAATATAACAACTGTCCCATATTAAAATACCTTTTGTCATGCTTTTAATCTTCCCCAAAGGGGATGGAACAGACACATAGGAGCCATCTAGAAATCAAATTATAGAGTTAAAGGTAGCAAACATTTTTTTCCATAAAAGCTAAACACTATGAAAAGTAGCATGTGACAAAAGAAATTTGCTAAGAACACCAAGTGAGACTATAACTTAACTCTAGGTTTTTTTCTAGATACTGAAACTGTACAGCAAGTGTTTATTTAGAGGGTACATAAAATGATTAAAAATAAAAATCCAAGGTCTAGCAGACCCCAGTGGATTTAATTCGTGTCTGCATATGAGTATTCTCTGTTCTGCCTTAATAGATTACTGAAATGGAAAATGACTGCTCTCAGCTTACCCAGGCCTTCCCAGTCATGCACCAGCCTCATAAACATCCAGTCCAGAGAATGTAAAACTTGGAGGAGCTGCAGACTGGTGAGTCAGAAAGTAGCCTAAGTGGGGGCTTCTTTATTTTCAGCCTCACCCAGACGGAAATCTTCTTAAAATAAAGCTGATCTGACATGCCTTCATCCCTAACCCCAGAATGTTGGTGATAGAAACACAGGTTTACCTTTAGGCACAATATTGCACTAACAATGAAAATTTAATAAGAAAGGGGGTACCTCCTCCAGGCTGAGAATATTCATTACAGGGCAATTCATCCTGAGGTCTCTTATAATGTTTCAGGAGTGTGACAATTGCATCATGTCCTTTATGAAAAGACAAAGAAGGACAAAGGGTCTTAATTCTTGTTTGATTTATTCAGCTCACCACCTGATCGAAAAGTAACCAAGGTAGCCTGAAACAAGATTAATCTTAAGAGGTAATACATTGCAATAGGAATTTAGTGCTTTCATTCATTCATTCAAACTCTACTACCATTTTGTAATGCATAACAGTATCGAATCACTAAGTTGTACACCTGAAACTAATATAATATTGTAAGTCAAGTACACTTCAATTAACAAAAAACAAGACTGATATATGTGATGTGCTATTTTAGGCACTATGTTGGGTATGGGGGATGCAATGAACAAGGCAACTATGGTCCTACCCTCAGGAAGTTTAGTGTAATTGAACAAATAATAAAAATGATGAGAATTGCTAAATGAGTACATATCAAGTGCTATGGGAGTATATAATAAGAGCACGATTAAAAGGGCGAAAAGCACATTTGGTAACCAGGAAGGAGAGATGTATTTGCTGTGATTGAGCATTACATTTGGCTGGCAACTGCAGTATAACAGGGCATTAAGATAATCTGCATAGGTTTTTGTGGCAGGAGACAGCTGGCTGCCTCCCAATATTTGTAGCTCCCATTCACAGAGTGATTTTGTCACTGGGAATGGCTGCCCACCCAGGGACAACAACTCCGTATCCCCCTTGCAGCCAATTGTGGCCTTGCGACAAATTCCCATCAAGTAAATATGAGCGAAAGTGAAATCACTTCCAGGCCTGGACTGTAAGAAATAAGTGAGTCTTCTCTCCTCTCCCTATCTGCTGGCTGGATGCAGAGGGCTCTGAGGCCATACGGGAGGGGAGAAAGCCATCCACTGGCCAGAAATACCCACCCTGGACTGTTACATGACTGAGAAATAAATTTCTATTACATAACACCACCAAAATTGGGGAGTTTGTTAATTGTACTAGGGACTTATAATTGTGAAAATGCTAAATAAAATATAAAAATAAAAATGCTAAATGCTCCTCTGAGTAGAAACAATTTTCAATAGAACTACACTTTGATAGTATCTTATGCTTTAACTGAGAAAATAATCTACTGTAGCTAATTTATACAAGAAGAAAACAAAATCGACCTTAAAGACCCTGCCAAGCAACTTGTGAAATGCAACAGAACTCACTGTAAAAAGGGCAAAATTTAGAAACTGAAAAAGTATAAGTGCTTATCCACCATGAAGGGTTCAGAGTTAACACTGGTTTGAATACACCTAGCTAATGTATAGAGTATATGCTGTGAGTTGTGCCTGCTTATTAAATCAGAAAAGAATTAAAATTAATAGAGCATGCAGGATCATAAGATGAAATGATTAAGATGTTTATCAGCACTAAAAGCTTTTTCAAATGTAACATTCCAAGTCCAGATTCCTCAAGAAAAAAAAGCAAAAAAAGAATTGTGACTATGATTGTTAAAACTTGTAGCAAAACTTAAATCTATGGAGTTAACAACTAGTGTCCATTTTCTTATCATCCATAGCTTTCTATTCATGGCTGGCAGATCTACGATTTTCTCAAATCATAGACACAGGTTATGATGAAATAATGGGGAACCAGTCCCATCAATACTCTTTCTTTGGACTCTCATGTGCTCACAATCAGGGAAACCTCAAAACATGAAAGACATAAGCCAACAGGTAAATTTCTAAAGGAAGAGCCTACTAGTCAGAAGGAAAAGAGAATGAAAAGAGCCCCAAATAGGAGAAAGCATGACACGTTCAGAAAATGAAAGATGGCCAGTGTGGCTGGAGCATCGCAAGCAAGGATGAGTGGTACCAGGCTTGGCTGGAGAAGTCGGTGAGTGCACAACATGTGGGGTAGTGCGTCTCAAATGTTATCGTATGAGAATCACCTGGAGTGCACGTTAAACTACAGATTCCTGAGCCCTACTCTCAGATCCTGGTTGAAAAGGCCTGTAGTGGGACCTGAGAGTTGCTTTTCTCACAAAGTCCCAGGTGATGCTCATCAGCAGTCCACACTTTGAAATTACTGATGTGGAGCTTTCTAGCTTTATAGGTTAGGATAAGGAGTTTGTGTGTTAATGCAGATGAGATGGGGGACTACTAGAGGACTTTAATTAATTGAAGGACATGGTTTGTCTTTAGTTTTCAAACATATCCTTGTTTACAGATTACAACTGATGATGCATCTTCATAAGGCTGTTGTCAAGACTAAGTGAGATTATATATGTAATATGCCTAACAGTTCTAACACATAAATATGCCTTTTGGATCTTTTCACTGCTTTCTTGCTTCACTATTTTGCCTCAAGAATTGTAAATGAACTTGGAAACTCATTTTCGGAACTTCAGATAAATTTTCTAAATACCAATATATTCAATTTTTGTTGCTGCCATTGTTAATTACCACAAATCTAGCGGCCTAAACATTTCAACTTTGTTATCTTATAGTCCTGGAGGTCAGAGTTCGACACGGTTCTCACTGGGCTAAAATCAAGGTGTTGGCAGGGCTGCATTCCTCCTAGAGGAATATCAGTTTCCTTGCCTTTTCCAGCTTCTAGAGGCCACCAACATTTCTTGGCTTGTGGCCCCCTTTCTGTATCTTCAAAGCCATCAACAGCTGGCCTGAGTCCTTCTCACATCGTATCACTCTGGCTTCTGTTTCTGCTTCCATATTTAAGGACCCCTGTCATTACACTGGGCCCACCTGGAAAATCCAGGATATTCTCTCTCTCAAAGTCAGCTAGTCATCAGCCTTAATTCCATCTGCAATCCTAATTCCCTTTGCTATTTGCCATGTAAGGCAGCATACTCACAGGTTCCAGGGAATAGGACCTGGGCATCTTTGGGGGCCATTGCTCTGCCTACCACCTTTAGTTGTGATGAAAATCAAATCTCAGTGTGCTTTGTTTGCATGTTGGCACAGCTTTTCTTTCTTCCCCATTGCTAATGGCCATTTGAGCCTAAGGATAAATTAGCACCACCACCAAGAATTTCCTCTGGAATTAAAACATCCCTTCATCTGTCCCCTTGTTAGATTCTTAGGTTCTAAGGTTTTATCTGCTCCTATCCACACTGTCTGCTCCTACTTTAACAGGACCTGTGGTGCTTTTGGAGTTTTTATTTTACTTAATTTGATCTTTAAGTGTTTGGGACCAGGAAAAACAAATCAAAAACAAGCTTTTTTTCCCCTTATTTCTGTTTTTCCTAGGACAGGCTCCTTTGGGGAAAGAAAACAACCCAAACCACAAGCATTTACCCAAGTACAACCAAGCTTAATTCACAGATCCCACCTCCTCACCTGTCCCAGCCCCTCTGCTGGACTGACTGTGGCTGACAGCCGAGAGGGCCTCCTGCTTTCCCTAGTGAAGCAGAAAGCCACATCTTGAATCCTGAAGGCCTGTGTGAGTCAGTGATCACACCCTTGATGTTACCTTTCATCTCAACAGCTCTCTTGGCTCCACTTGCTCTGAGCAGTTTTAATTTCCTGCCAGCGCAGTGGTACAATTTGCTGGCATTTTCTTTAGGATGCTTTTCATCAAGAGCCTAATGAGTGCCTGAGTTCTGGCTGGTGATAAGCATGAGGCTGCCAGGGAAATGCCAAGAGGCCCCGTTGGCTCTGGAAGGCATCTCCGCCTGATTTCCCACCTCCTGCTAACTGTGGGCTGAAGCACACATGTATGGGAAATTCTCCTCTGCTCTCACTGCACTGACAAACTACAAGTGTATGCAAAGAAACCTGAAAACCACTAGGACCCAGCTCCCTGATACTTGGCTATGAGGGGTTAAGCAGAAAAATGCCTTGATGGAACTCACTAAATGGACTTGTAAGCCAAACTCCTGATAATGGATATACCCAGATAACCAAGGCACACTAATGGAACATGTCCAGAGATAATCGAAGTCCCACTAATTAAATAAAATGTTTTCCCATATCTAAGAATGTACTATCTACATCCAAGTATTTTACCCAAATAGGAGGTTGCTATGATATTAGCCTAATGCAGTTAGAATAATGATTTGTACTTTCAGAGTATTATTCATTAGTGCCCCCAAGGGTTTTGGCAAATGGGACTCTCCTGCTGGCTTGAAGTGCCTTTCATTTCCTGCTCCCTACTCTTCCAGTCTTGTCTATATTCCCAAAATGCCATGCTTCCCCTTTCATTTGTCTTTTTCTTATGTTCCTTTACTCCTTACATTTGGAGTGATTTTCCCCACCCCACCCCCCAAACTTTCTGAATAGCTCTTTATTTTAAAACCTAGGTTGTTCTTTAAGGCTACAAGTCCATCCAAAGGGCTGTTACATGGAGAATTTAGTATCTACATCGCGGGCATGTATACAACAGAGGATTCCTAATTATTCAAGAAGAAAAAGTACAAATTTTATTATTTCCCTATAAGGTTGTCTCTCAGTCTCCACCATTTCATCTTAGAAACAATGAATGCTGTTCATCGCTATGAGAAATTATTTTAAGAACATAGAAGAAAGCTTGCTACGAAAATCATTTTAAGAATTAGATCTGAAGATTATGGTGAATGACACCAGTACTAAGACCTTTGTGATTCTGACACCCTGTGGGTCTGAGATTAAGTAGAAAACATGGAGATTTGATCTTAATTACGGAAGCCAAGAAATTCTTGTTGATCTTGTATGTACCACATGCCCAGGTCATCAAAAGAGCAGTCTGGGCTATTTTTTTTTTTTTTTTTTTTTTTTTTTTTGCAGTATGTGGGCCTCTCACTGTTGTGGTCTCTCCCCTTGCGGAGCACAGGCTCCGGACGCGCAGGCTCAGCGGCCATGGCTCACGGGCCCAGCCGCTCCGCAGCATGTGGGATCTTCCCGGACCGGGGCACGAACCTGTGTCCCCTGCATCGGCAGGCAGACTCTCAACCACTGCGCCACCAGGGAAGCCCTGGGCCATTCTTTACATGTGCCTCAAAAAATAAAACTCTCACAGCAATGATATTGAAGAGACTTTGCTCAATATTTTACTATCCCCCTTTCCCATCATGTTAAAAATGCACTTTCCAGAAACATTGAAAAGTGAGATCAGAGGATGGCCCCTGATGTTTGCACTTCTATGGCTCATTTTCCTCCTGACAGTACAGGTCCCATTCACTGACAATTAAATCAGAGGCAACAAATATTCCAGACTTGCTACATCTTCTCATGACTTAAATCTGAAAGATACTTTACTTTGATATCACAAGAAAGAGAACACACCCCCTGCTTCCTCCATGATTCTTATCCCTTAATCACCAGGCCCAGACAAGAATGTCACCAGTCCTCCTTCATCTTGAGATAAAATCCACAAGGATGAATGCTTTTGCCAAAAGGACATTATATACAAACCAAGCCATTTAACATTCCTCTTTCCTCTTTTTCTCCCTTCCCATTTTGCCTTTATTTTCCCTTCCCTTTCCTTCCACAAATATTTATTGAGTGCCCATGAGAGACTAGCTCAAACAACATCTTCCAGGGGAAGCCCTCTGTGACTTTTCCATTTTAGTGTCCTTGAACTTTTTACTTACCATCTTTGTACTTTTTACTTAGCAACTTTTTACTTACTTTTTATTTTATTCATAGCTCTTATTATTATCTGATAGTTTCCATTTGTTATCTTGCTCGTGACCTGTGTTTTCTGTTAGAAATGCAAACTTTTTAAGCGCAGGGGGATATTGTCTGTTTCACTCACTGTTTTACCTCGGTTCCTAGTATACTGTCTAGAATATATTAAGTTTATAACACTCTTTTTGAATGAACGAATGAATGGTACAAAGTACGAGAGTGTAATGTTGAAACAGAAATGCTCTTTACTGTTGTAATGAATGTTATATAGTAGAAAAGAAAAAATATATATAAATGTTTACTCAAAATTGTATTTAGCCAAGCTTTAGGAAGGAAAGGTAGAGGATGCTGTGAATGTGCATAACGATGCTATTTTACAATAGGCTGGAGGGGTCAGGGAAGAGTTCCTTGAGGAACTGTCTTTTAAGCTGAACTTGAAAGATAAGCATGAGTTGATTAAGCAAAAAAGGAAAATAAAAGAATTCTAGTCAGAGTAAAAAATTTTGCAGTTCCAATGAATAGAAAGAGGAGCTGTATTTAGAATATTCTCTAAAATCTTCTGCCTATTAATTTGAGTATTAGGATTGTTCAGTTAATAAAAAACCTATGATATTTCAAAAATCCCTACAGAGAAAACAGAATAGCGGTAATTAGTATTCTTGAAAAGATCAACTATATTATGACTGATCAGATGCCATTTAGTGAGACATGGAATAGAATGTTATGACTGAAATATCTGCTCATTCTCTATTTCACTTCAACAAATGTGTATTGAGCAGCTATTAGGAATCAGCCATTGAACTAAGTTTTTGGAAGATCAAGATTAACAGCCCAAATGTTTGTTCTCAAAAAGTTTAGGAGGAGAGTGTTTCAACATGAGATAGAAATGTGCGTATGGCACAATAAAACATCAAGAAAGGATGTGTGTATTAGGCTGGAATGTCAGGGGAGACTTTCTGGAAGAGAGGATCCATAAACTGAGTCTTGAAGGTTAAATACAATTAAGAAATTTAAGAAGTGAAGTCAGGTAGGCAGGGTGGGAGGGTGTAGAGAAAGAGAGGACTGCTTGAGAAAAGGCTTGGAAGCATGGAATAACATGATATGCATAGAGGAGCGAGTAGTTTTGCATAACTACCATATAAACAGATGCTGGCTTAACAGGGTTGTTGTGTAGATTTGATGGGATATTGTGATGTAGAATGTGCTTGGCACAGAGTGAAACCCTAGTGAATGGTAGGGATCTAGTGAATGTGATGACGACTGCAGCATGTGGGGTCACTCATGTGCCAGGAGGGACTGGATATGAGGTTTGAGAGGTAAGAAGGGCACAGGTATGCCATGATAATAAACTGAGACTTTTTTTTCCTAAGGTGATAGTGTGTCAGTGAAGGATTTTAAGCTGGGAATGATATGGTCCTATTTACAGCTTGGATACATCTTTCAGACTACAGTTAGAAAATGGAATCAAAAGATGCCAAAGACAAAAAATAAGTAGTTATGAGACTATTAAAATGGATCAGGAGAAGGAGGATAAGGTTATGGATTAAAACAGTGACAATAAAAAAAAAGGATGGATTCAAAATGTAAGTATGAAGAAAAATAAAAAGACTTTTTGATTGAATGGATATGGGGGAATGGAGGTTGAGAGAGAAAAAGTAGTCAAGCGTCAATCCAGATTTTTGACTCAGGTGCTAAGTGAACGGCAATGCCGTTAAATGACATAATGAATAAGGGATATGGTAGAAGAACCCGACTGATGAGGACAAAAAAGATATTAAGTTCAACTTTGGACTTGTTGAGTTTTAATTGCTCCTCAGGTATCCAAGTAAAGGGATCCAGCACATCAGATGGTGTGATGTTTTGAAAACATGGCCACAGAATCTTTGATACTTCTCCATGACTGAGGAGGAAAACCCTGCTGTAGTAAAGAGACTTGCAAATTTGTACTAAAATTTTAAAATATTATGTTATATATTTGCATGCAACTATACATATTAGAACAATGATTTTAAATTGCTTAATATTTTGATTAGTGATTTTCAAAACCTCTTTGATCTTGCTGTAGTCCTTAAATTTTAAGTTTTAAATGAATGGTATTACTTAAGTCATAAACAAGAAATATATATACAACCAAATAACACAAGCTTTTATATATTCCGGGTTTGTCTAGTGGTGTTTGGCAGGGATAAAATGCTTCATTAGGAGGTTTAAAGAAAATGACCATTATCCTAATATGTCAATGTCATATTTCTTACTGGACACTAAAGCATGTTGTAAATGAGGAAAGACTGTAAGATTTGGAAGCTTTGGGGAGCATGATTGTATCTCTGCTATCCACTCAATAACAACAGATACCACTATTTTTATTGAGAATCTGTGATCCAGACATTTACATCTTATCGCTAACCCTCAGCAGAATTCTTAAAGTGGTTATTAATTTACTCATTTTAAATTTGAAGATTAAGCCTCAGTTAAATAACTTGCCCAAGGTCATTAAGTAATAAGTATGGGATTTGGACTTAGATCTATCTGATTCTGAGTGAGGTGGTAAGCAGTTGAACTGTGCAATGAGACAGACCTCTGTTTGGTATCAGCTCTCCACCTAAGAGCTGTGTGGTTCGAGCTAGTGTGACAACACCTCCAAGTCTCAAACATTTTATCTGTAATACAAAGGTAATACCAATTTAAAGGGTTATTTTGATAATTAAATTATATACATATTATGTATGCATATGTAATAAGTGATTAATTACTGTAAGTTCTCTTCTGCTGTTTGTATTAATGTTTGTAGCTTCTTACACAGTTATGTCTCAAAATTTTTGTGTTATCCCCCATAAGAGTAAAAGTTCTTCCTATTCTAATGAGAGTTGGTATTATTTTATTTATTTATTTTTTAAAAGAGTTAACTAAACATGTAGAAAGGTAACCAGTAGACACAAAATTGCACATAGATTTTAAAATGCCATCTAAATCTTTTGTTTATTCCTTCCTCTATCCCAACCCAATCCACCCTAGCACACTAAACTATGTTCATTAAACTAAGTAAACTCCAAAGAGGTAAGAATTCAATATAGAAGAAGTTTGGGAGTTTATAATCCATGGATGAAGAGTTATCAAAATATTTAAGGACGCCACCTCTTCTTCCTTCTACTCCTCCCTCACCCTTATCCCTTAGTTATTTTTTACTGGCTGAAAGCTGTAGAAACTCACAACTGTAAGACTTCATTACTTTTAGAGAATACACTATGGTACATTTACTATAAATAATTCACACCACACTACACTTGTCAAAAGGAATGAACAAAGTATATATCATGGTACAGGAACCTTGATTTTTATTGTTTTTGCTCACTTACTCACTAATTCTCCAACTGCAGCTCCCTGTCACTGTGAATTAGAGTAGTTCTGTTGTATACAAATATTGTATTCTGGGTAATTAGATATTGGGATAGGAGCCTCTGTAAATTACTTTAACTGGTGTCAGTACTGAAGCAAATAAGTTTTAGTTCTGTTTCTAGTTTGGGTTATTTTCTGACCCTAAACAGCCTGACATAAAGGAGTGCTTTTCTTTGTCAAAGGCAGCCTTTTCAAATCTAACTGCCAGACACACTATTGAGCTATGTGCTCAATTCTAATTGGCTGAGATCTTTTCAATTCAGCAGTTTCATCTTTAATGCAATGGATGTAAGATTATGTGTAGGTCTTTTCAATGGGTTTTCCCTACTGGTGATTAGGGCAGAGGATTTGAACATAAGCAGGCTGCTGGCTATTTCTTCTGGCTAATTTAAATTGATTCATAGAAGTTCTTTGTACCCAAGGGAAAGAGCAGAACAAATCCAAGTGAGTGAGACAGCTATGGCTACTCTCAGATGGAACGGTAGAAAAGAAGAGGGAGGACAGACTGGGGAGAGGAAACATTCTAAGTATTATAAAATTGGAGCTCTGAGCAATCTGGCAGTGAAATATTGAAACTTAAACCAGTAGGCTTCTGGTTACTGGTTAGAACCAAGGTCACCAGGAAAATTATTTCTAAGATTGATTTTGATATCTTTAGGTTAAAAGGGCTAAGTAAATGGAAAATATTTTTCATACCTGATCCCACAGGGAGTCATAGTGAGTAAACTCTTTTCTAAAAATATTCCAAAAGATAGTAGATAATTCTTTTCAGAACTCCAAAGCACCTCTGAATGTGCTATAACAGAATAGCAGAGAGGGTCAGCTAAAAATTTTGTTTGGGACAGATGAAAAATTTGCCTTCTAACCATTCAGAGATGAGTGCTGTTGAGAAAGCCTCCTAGTTCTATCTTAAGAGGGTAGACTACTATTCAAACTGGGCACATTCAAAAGTATTCCTTTTTAAATAGACAGACCCTGGTTATGAAGTCTCTTCTGAGTTTTCTAAGGACTGGATAGGGTACAGGGCAAGCCATGATGGGGCCACTTTTACATCATCTCTATTCCACAAAGAAAGAACTCCAAGTGAAGTTTTAGTGCTTTTTCAACTCCATCTCCAAGTTGCTCAAGAAAATCCTTGGTACGCCATATCAATTAATTTGGTGACTCCCGCTCTGAAGGAGAAAGCAAAGCCAAAGAAAACAGGGACAGCGCACTGCTGACAATATTTTAACAAGGCCATTTCAATCTTCCCTGAACACATGAAAACAATGCAACGTTTCTCTAGCAAGAGAAAATAGCAACAAATTTATTTTGTTGGTTTAACTTGCTCTGCCCTAGAACATATGCAAAACATCCATCTGTCTCCTGAGTAGTAACATTCAATTTGTTAAAATTCATAGTAATAATGAAATGCAACACTGATGCCTGGCACATTAGTTGAACAAATAAGGGTGACAAATATGGCATATATTGCAGAGACCAGTGGGTAAGTCCTCTAAGCTAAAGGATTTTTATTGTTGTCATTTGGTAGGAAATCTTAGGAGCTTACACAATGATTCACTGTTTTATAAAGTGTGGAATTCCACAAAAAATAAAAGTAAAGCCAGTTTTCAACCATTACTCTCAATCAAGTAAAAACAAACAAAGCCAAACCCTGTGAAGAGATAAGCTGCAGCAGCTACTTCGGAGCTGTCTTCCGGAAGACTAATGACTTGTAAACAGTCTTTCTCTGAAACTCAAATTTATTGAGAGACACTGTCTGAGAATCATTGGAATAAATGCAACATAACTAGAACTTAGTAAGCCCTCTCGAGGCTTCAGAATATGTAAGATTTTCCAACTGATATGCAAATATACAATTACCTGGACTTTCTTTTACACAAAGTAGAAGGCAGTTATACCTAACAGAAATGTATATAGTTATTCATCAAAAGACACGTACATGACATGTACACGTATAACAACAGTGTTCCTAATAGTCCCCAATTGAAAATTATCCAAATGCCCTGAAAAAGCAGAATGAATGAATTGTGATATAATTAAAAACATAATACCATACAAGAATGAACAGTCTAGAGCTACCTGCAACAATATGGATGAATCTCACAAACTGTTGGTCAAAAGAGGCCAGACATAAAGATGTATATAGCATAGCATTTCACTTATATTAAGTACAGAAAGAGGTAAAGCTAGTCTATGCCTCGAAAAGGCAGGGGTACCCTCTTTGGGGAGTGAGTGGAAGACAATGTAAGTAGGGCTTCTGGGTGCTGACCATGTTCAGTTTCTTCATCTGGACGCTGAGTGAGTTCAGTTTGTGAAAATTCATTGAGCTATAATGTGCAAGTACACGTGTGCGCATGCGCGTGTGTGTTTATACAATACTCAAGTAAAAAGTAAAAAACATAACAGGCCTATATCTTAACACATTCCTTGCTGTTCCATGTCTGTTCACTTGTCTATAGTAAAGTAACTCCTATATCATTTCCTCACTAGCAGTCTTCAGACCTATGTTTTTCTTTCTCCTTGTCTATAGCTCTCTAATAGCTATATCAGAAATGTCTAATAGCTATATCAGCTATGTCAGAAAACAAACCTGACACCTTGATCTTGGACTTCCAGCCTCTAGAATTGTGAGAAAATAAATTTCTGGTGTTCAAGCCACCCAGTCTGTGGTATTAGAGAGCTATAGAGAGCTCTATAGCTCTCCTTGTCTAATAGCTCTCTATTTCTATCCATCAAACTTCATCTCTCTGTTCATTAATGGACCTCTACCTATTTCAAGGTAGAAAACCTTTTAGATCCTCTTGGTAGCCTAAGAACTCTTCCAGTTTAGTAATTGCTCTTTTTAAGTACGGTTTTCTAAGATTCTAACATTTAAAAAGATAAAAATACTTCTTTACATACTTTAAACATCCTAATAAGACAATGCAGGCATCAAAGTCTGATATATTTTACAGTATTTAGTTGTAACTCTGATTTCAGTACTGTTCCATGTCACCTGAAAATTTACACTCTGTTGGAGTTTATGCATTTATGTAGAGCTCTCTTAAGAGGTATAGTATATTGTAATAACAATGACAAAGATGCTATTTGACCTTCTAATTGTGTCTAGTTTCCTCTCCTTTAAAATGAAAAATTCACTATTAATAATCTTTATTTCTGGACTACTACTATTACCACTCTTATTATTACTGAAATGCCAATTATTAGGTATTTATTTTGTGCCAGCCACATTTATAAGCAATTTGCACATATTATCTAATTTAATCTTTACAATCTTATGAAGTTGTTATTGTCCTCATTTTTCAGATGAAAAACTAAAGCTTAGCAAGAATAAATAACTTGCTCAAGATCAAGCAACATGGTTTGATTTAAAACCAGGTGTTCTGCCCAAGCTTTCACCTCTTTGAGCTCAAATAAGTTTATACTTAAGCACTAAACATTGGTTGCCTTACTTTTTCTAGTGCAGGCATTGTTAGCAGGGTTAGATGTGACAAATACTCCCTTTCTTTCTTTGCATTAATTTCATTTTTAATAATTTGAATCCACATCAAAATTCTCCTATATAAGAGGTAAAGACTAGTTCTGCATCTACTCTAAGAAAGTAGCTATCATTACCTATCACAATTTTGTTTCTCCAGTATCTAGAAATGTGATATCTCCTTCTCCCTTCAAAATGCCAATACCAAGAATGCCTTCAGCTCATCTGCAGCCCAGGAGTTGCTTTCCCTATTGTACTCTTTGATCCAAGTCTCCAACGATTCAAATACAATCTCCAGAGGAAATGGGAGTATACAAGTCATGCAAGCAAAAGAATTATTGATGCATTGGCATAATCTGTGCACAGAGTTCAATGTTATCACTATAGAGATGCAATGGTGAAAAGTATACCTTTTTCATAAGCCCACATTAAACATGTCTGCTCATCTTTTTCGCCACTAGACCTGCTTGGATCACAAGCTACCAGATTCATATCAGCTCCGTTATCCAGTAAGAACTGAACCAGGTGAATGTGACCATGGTAGCAAGCAGAGTGCAATCCTATGATAGAATAAGAATGAAAGTGTGAAAGGAGAAAAAGGGAAAACTGAAACCCAATTTTCAAAAGACAGTCACTACCACATAATAGAATTGTTGCCAGAGATATACAGCAAGGGTTGATTTCTTTGACAAAGAATTAATTCTGTCTTTGCGCAAACAAGACATAGTTTAGGAAAAGAAGTACCTAGTTGATCTATATAGACTACCTTTTGCTTAGCACAATTTCTAGTATTTCTCTATCCACTGTAATTACCAGAATAAATGTTAGCAACTTTGTACAAATCAAAGAACAAAGACCCCAAACAAGGGTTTTTTTTCAGCAGCAAGCCAAGGGCAAGGCAGTGGGATCAGTCTGTTCCTGGTGCAGATCATAATGGGTGCATTGACTGTAGATACTTTAGCACAATAATGAAACTGAGCAAAGTCAGTCTGCCTTTTACTATCACCATGCACCATCAATTTAAATGATGTCATTGATAAAATATTCCCCCTCATTGGGGTTGACCACTCCCACCCCCACCCCACCCCCCAAGCCCACCACTTTTCTTAAGCATTCACATGCATCAGAAACTGGTGATGTTCTCACCACAGTCTTACCTGTGTGCCCATCCCTTCCTTGGTGGTTGATGCTTATGACATTCTGATCAAGAAGAAATTTAACCAGGTCAATGCTCTTGCCATAGGTACAAGCACTGCAAAAGTATAACACAGGGAAAATAGAAGGCTGAACGTATGTACTCCAAATTAATATGTTGAAGCCCTAACTCCCATAACCTTATAATGTGACTATAATTTAAAGAGGTATAATTTACAGAGGTAATTAAGTGGAAATGGAATAATTAGGATTGGCCCTCTCCAAATATGACTGGTGTCCTTATAAGAAGGGAATATTAGTATACAGATGACATGAACAGAGGGACAACCATGTAAAGACACAAAAAGAAGGTGGCCATCTGCAATACAAAGAGAAAGGCCTCAGAAGAAAACAAACCTGACACCCTGATCTTGGACTACCAGCCTCTAGAATTGTGAGAAAATAAATTTCTGGTGTTCAAGCCACCCAGTCTGTGGTATTTAGTTATGGTAGCCCTAAAAAATTAAAACAGCCCTGATTCACCCAGGCTATTCTAGATGCAGATGTTTATATAAGTGCCAAAAAGATGAGAGAAGGAGGGAAAGAGAGAGGAGAAGGAGGTGATAAGAGAAAAAAAGCACATAAAGCAATAAAATCCTAAGATTCTCAAATATGGGCCTTCAAGAAAGGAGCTGTGGGTTTCCCTGGTGGCACAGTGGTTGAGAGTCCGCCTGCCAATGCAGGGGACATGGGTTCATTCCCCGGTCCTGGAAGATCTTGCATGCCACGGAGCGGCTAGGCCCATGAGCCATGGCCGCTGAGGCTGCGTGTCCGGAGCCTGTGCTCTGGCAACGGGAGAGGCCACAACAGTGACAGGCCTGCGTACCTCAAAAAAAAAAAAAAAAAAAAGAAAGGAGCTGTATAAAATTTCTAGCATTTTCTTATTAAATATCTCCTATGATATTAATTCTTTTCTAGGCATTCTGCAGGGCAACTGAATGGAATGGGGGAACACAGGAAGGTTCTGAGAGATTTAGGTGACAAGTTAGACTTGTGATTGCACCTGAAGTGGGAAGAGGGGCAGTCTTGTGAGATCTGATGCTAATTCCAGGTAGGCAGTGCCAAACTGAAATGAATTTTAGGACACCCACTCGTTGTCTGTAGAGAACTGGAGAATTGTTTGGTGTAGAAAAATCTCACACAAAACTGGTATCATGTGTTTCAGAAGTGAGGTATTGAATGTTGAGGTAGAGTACAGAAAAACAGTGTTTTTTCCTTCCAGATTTATTCTATAAGTGGTAGTTCACTGGGTCTTACTCTTTCCTCTCCCTGGGATGACTTTACCTAAATCCTTTTTCTCTCATGGGATATTATTATTTTCTTTAAATAAATGCCATTATTTATCTAGTTGAACTATTGCTTCCTCTATGAAGTCTTCTCATGAACCAAAGGCTGAGTTCATTGCTATCTCCTCTGCTTCCTTGTAATTTCAGTTTTATGGCACTTATCATATTGTGTTATGATAATGAATACACCTCTGTGTGTTTTGATACCTTACAATAGAGTTCCCTTAAGGAGGGAAGGGACTGTGTCATGTTAATGTTCCTATCAGCAACAACACAAGACAGGTCCTTAACAAGCCTTTCTTGAATAATTAAGTGAATAAAAAACAACCATCTCAGTGTAATAGATCATATCACCATTAGTTATTTGTATTATAAATAGGACCATTAACACTATACTTGTTGGCGAACCTCTCACTGTTGTGGCCTCTCCTGTTGCGGAGCACAGGCTCCGGACGTGCAGGCTCAGCGGTCATGGCTCATGGGCCCAGTTGCTCCGCGGCATGTGGGATCTTCCCGGACCGGGGCACGAACCCGTGTCCCCTGCATCGGCAGGCGGACTCTCAACCACTGCGCCACCAGGGAAGCCCAACACTATACTTTTAATGTTCCGTTGTCTGAATTACCTCATTATTTCTGTTCAAAGCAACTATTTATAGGAAATGACGAATTCAGAACATATATATATATATATGTGTGTGTGTGTGTGTGTGTGTACGTGTGTATACAAATGTGTATACATACAGACATATGAAAACAATAACAGGAATGTACTAAGTGCTGACTATGTGTAAAGCACTGTGATTTGTACATAGAAAAATTCATAACTGTAGTCAGTTCCTTATGTAAAAGGAGAATTTCTTTTATAAATATGTACTTAAAATGAATAGAATGAAAATATTAATACGTTATTCCTAGCAGCCACAGGTTTGCACAAAATAAAACAATTGGATACCTACTTTTAACTCACTTCACTAATCTTGTCATATAGACAATCTTCTGAAGGTGACAATAACCCTCTGATTATAGTCGGTTTCAATTTATGTGCACAAAGTAGCAAAATGATTTGAAAACTAGCCTGTGGTGTCAGCCTCCACAAGAATGACGTAATGGGTAGAGCACACTAGTAACCCGTACATATCAGTTCTGCCAACTGTCCCCTTCAGGGACAAATTCCACTGGTACACTTTGAAGGCATGATCTGAAGAGTTCTTGCATCTGTTCTGTTACAGAGTGTGTAGAAAACAGACAAAATATTTTGGTACTAGAACATGAAGATATATAAAAACACAGGATTTGGAATTAGTCAGGCATGTAATACATGTTTTTCTAGCCATAAGAATCTTTGGCAAGTTACTTAGTTTTCCTGAGCCTCAATTTTCTCATTGGTAAAAAAGGGATAGTAAATCCAACTGCATAAAATGGTTAGGAGGATTAAATGAGATAATGGATGCAAATCATCCAGCACATATTCACTGTTCCATAAATGGTAGTTTTCTTCACCTCCCTTTTGTCTGACCTCTTTGGGTGATAAGAAAAATCTGGAAATCCAAGTGAAATTTGACAAGTTGATGCCTGATGCAGAAGTGTAAGCTTAATTTTAGTTCAGTATTTAAAAAAAGTGTCTCATTTCTCTTATTCACTAGTACAGGACAAACACTACGTAAATAACATACTAGTCTCAAAATACATGTTTTAGAGGTTGCTAACAGCCAAGAGATCTGTAATATGTAGGTAAATAATCTGATATTCAAGGTTTACTCAATTCAAATGACTACGTTTTTATTTTTATAAGCAAAACAGTAACCTGTTAAAAAATGAGGTTTTAAATTTTATAAAACATCTGCTTTCCTTTAGGACATTTTAGGGAGTTATGCGCTTGAGTTCTTAGCAAACTTTTCCCTCCCTCTCTCTCTCTCTTTCTTTTTTTCTTTGTCACAACTTTTCCAAACCCAGCTGCTCCTTCAGGGTGCTTTTCCAGAGCACGTTGCAAAGGACTGTAATCGATTCCTAGCAAGGAGCTAATGCCTTCTTAGGTACCTCAGTGGCCACCCTGACTAAGCTCTTACAGGCTGACAGATGGATGTCTTAGATAGGTAGATACATTTGCACATAAGGTTTAAGTGGTAAGGAAAAAATGTCACATTTGATGCTGATGAATTCTGGTAATGATATTCTTGTCGGAAGAGGATTATGGGCACTGCTCCTTTTGGCAGCTTTCTGCAGCGTGTAGTGGAATAGGAGCAATATGCTTACAGATGTTGATATGCCTGTTGCCTTGGCAACATCAGTCCCTGTCTTTGTGGCTGCTGCCAGGAAGGCAGCATCTGGCTCTGGCCCCATCTGTTGTACTGACTGCAGCATCTGCGTCTACCTTTTCTCTGTGCATCTAGCTTGGGCTCCTTGTCCTCTGGCCACCCTCTGGTCTTGCTCTCTGATTGCAACATCTGCCACTATTCATTCTTGCTTCATGTACATGACTTCCAGTGTTGTAGGGTGTTAGCTAAGTTTAGAGGCTATTGCACTTAAATATTCTTTTACCTGTGAAAAGCCGTTTCACTGAAGATGTTTTCTTTAGTCAGACTTTCTATTCCTGATATTTGGATGATCTCCTTGGCAACTTCAAATTTGCCATTGTAGCATGCCCTAGAGTTAAGAAAATATTTTGAGAATAGTAAGAAGGTACACGTAGTATACCTGCAGTACCTATGGAAGTATACATAATACTCACAGGTGCAAAGGGGTGTCTCCATAGATATTAACAACATGTGGCTGAACTTCTAAATTGCTCTGGAGCAGGTACTTCACTATATCGTGGTGTCCAAAGCGAGAACAGAAGTGGAGTGGAACGTGATCCTCATTGTCCTGAGCATTCACTGTCATCAAAAGAAAGGGAAACATATGTTATCTGGAATCCTCTATTTCTCAACCTGCTCATGTGTAGTATCAGGGACTTTTCTAAGTGCCTGAGAGACTCCTGGAAATTGCCAATTAATGACAATAATAAAGGAAATTAAGTGCCACCAATTTAAAAAGTTAGAATTCTATCCTATAGCCTATTTCCACATTAAGCAGGCTTTCTTCTAGCTCCCATAAATCTATGGAATGCATCTAATCAAATCTACCTTGCATACCATATGACCCAGCAATCCCACTACTGGGCATATACCCTGAGAAAACCATAATTCAAGAAGAATCATGTACCACAATGTTCACTGCAGCTCTATTTACAATAGCCAGGACATGGAAGCAACCTAAGTGTCCATCGACCGATGAATGGATAAAGAAGATGTGACACATATATACAATGGAATATTACTCAGCCATAAAAAAACAAAATTGAGTTATTTGTAGTGAGGTGGATGGACCTAGAGTCTGTCATACAGAATGAAGTAAGTCAGAAAGAGAAAAACAAATACTGTATGCTAACACATATATCTGAAGAAACTAGGGGCAGGACAGGAATAAAGATGCAGATGTACAGAATGGACTTGAGGACACAGAGAGGGGAAGCGAAAGCTGGGACGAAGGGAGAGAGTGTCATGGACATATATACACTACCAAATGTAAAATAGCTAGCTAGTGAGAAGCAGCCGCATAGCACAGGGAGATCAGCTCGGTGCTTTGTGACCACCTAGAGGGGTGGGATAGGGAGGGTGCGAGGGAGACACAAGAGGGAGGAGATATGGGGATATATGTATATGTATAGCTGATTCACTTTATTATAAAGCAGAAACTAACACACCAGTGTAAAGCAATTATACTCCGATACAGATGTTAAAAAAATTTACCTTGCACAGTGGAAGAGTTCAGGAAACTAGTAAGTATCTAAAAGGTACTCATAGCCTTATTTCCACAAGTATCTCCTTTCAAATTGATTCCCCTTTCACCCCCATAGAAGATGTTAAAATTTTAATACTCTGGACAGAGCACCATTTCCCAAAATTTTGGCTCAATATGTTAGCGTGGGGCCTAGTACTCTGTATGTTCGCAATACTGTGTAGGAGGTTCTGATGTCCCCCTAACTGAGAAATGTCATGTTGCGGTATACAAATCATGGTATAATGAAAAGGCAGCAAGTTTTAGAGTGAGGAAGACCTCATGAATTGTATTATCTAAGATAGTTTTTTAACATTAACTGTTAAATTGATTACTCAGTAGTGGGCATTTGACCTTCTCTTTGTCCAATCCAGACTTATAACCTCTTCTGACATTTGGGAAATTCCCTATACTGAAAGTACTGACTAGAGGCCAAGATCACCTTTTATCATAGAAGCTGAAAATATGCTTTCCAAGCCTCCTTTGCAGTTAGGGGCACAGAATTAGTAGAGGGTGACCATATGTCCTGGTTTAGGCTTCTTATCCTAGAATAATTTTTAATAGTGACCCTTTCACTCTCAACCACGTCCTGGTTGGACTCTTATCTACAGGCTCTTCCAATCAACATGTTATTTCAGACTCTGACATCAGAGCTGATGACACACAAAAGGAGAGTCTATTCTATCTTGGCAAAGTAGCAGTGGTAGAATAGCTCCATCTAATTTCCAGTGGTACTGTTGTCCAGCCACAGACTGGGTGCCCCGCATTATTGGTGCCAGAAACACAAGTGTTGGTGTGTGTGCCTAGCTGGGGTGGCAGTGTGCCTTCAAAGGATTAGTTTTGGGGTGTGATTCTGGACACCATTTCTCACTGTGAAAATTCCAAACCTGGCTTTCTACTCTGTCCTGGGGAAGATTCTGTGTGCTAATTGATATCCTTTAATATTTCCCCTCATGCTTAAATTAGCAAGTATTAGTTTCCAACACTTGCAAATAAGAACACCTGACTGACACATAGTCATTCCTCAACAAGTATTAAATAATCAATATGCACCAAGCACTGTGCTAGGTGTTGGAGATATTGATTTCTTATAAGTAACAGTGGATATAATAACACTATTGGTGCAGCAGGGATGCTGAAAGGATTAAAGGAGATCATTTCTAGAAAGTGTCTAGCATGATGCTTATCACAAATTAGATACTTAATAAAAATCTTCACTCTCCCTTTTTACTAATTTCCCTCTTAGAATTTTGCTAAGTGGTGCTAAGGCAAATAAGCTATAAATGCATAGAGTCTATACCCTCAAATAAGTTACAATCTAGTTGAATAGTCAATAATTACAGGCCTGAAGTGATAACAAATCAACACCAAGCTGCTAAATTCTAGATCTGCTTTAGCACAATTTTTAAAACCAAAAATAACCAGATCGACTGCTCTACAATCACTTGTTTTATTATTTTACTACTTTGTCCATCTGTACAGGGTGCTTTATTCAAAATAGAAAATAATAGCCCTTAACAAATCCCATTCATTCTCATTCTTATATATCTATAAAAGAAATTATCCATAGAGCCAAAAGAATTGATCGAATTACTTTTTTAATGATGAAGGGTTGGAAGGAAAAGAAAGGCAAGATAAGAGTTAATTTTAAAAAGTTCAAATATAATCATCATTTAACATTTAATGAACACTGGTTTAGGCCTTATAGCTGCTATATTTGTAGACAATAATTCTTATTTTATCAACCTGCAAGCCCTTAAGCCAAAGGGAAATCTTTAACAAAGTTCCTGAACTCCTCCTCCCAAGACTGTTATTGAAAAATAAATCTTTGAATCTTTTCTATTAGTGAGTGGCTCAGAAGGACACACTTCCTTCAGAAGAATTTTCCGGGTTGTTTTGATTATCTTCCTTTTTAAGATACTTTTCCTTTGTTCACATTCTGTTGGAAGCCAGGGAAAGTCAATACCATGAGTCAAAGCTTGAGGACAGCAGGGAGTCCAGGGCATCAGGAGGTCACATGTGAGTTCTTGAGGGCCAGAGGGGACATTGTAAAGCAGAATGAAGCACAATATTCCATTAATTCATAATTTTCCTTTAGCCATACCTGGTCCCACCCAACATTATTCTTCTCTAGTTGAATCAATAAACTTCAAAGCAGACTCTTTACTTGGTGAATTACCTGCAATGGCCTAGACATTATTCTCATCAAAGAAGATATAAAATACCAACCAAAGGGACAGGCCAGGAGAAATCTGCATCAGATGCAGAGTTTATATATATATATACCCGTATTTCTGCTTCAGTCCTTCTGATTCCTTAATTCTGTCTTGGACCAATTTGCAAAAACAAAAAGTGCATATATTATTATTCTTACCTGAGGAAAACTGAATGTATGAATGATATTCTGTTTGCTCTAACATCTTATTTAGAGATTTAAGTAAAGGAAAATTTCAAGCAAAGGAATACATGTAAATCATTATTAAGAAAATATTTGGTCACTAGTCCTCTACTTTGAAGAGAGTAAATGTTCAGTAATGTCTTTTGAAAGAAAGATTGGATGAATGGGTAGGTAGCTGGATGCTACTTCTTGCTTATTTCTGCTCATTGATCTTAAAGATAAAATAAACATTTCCATATTAACCCAGCAAAGTTAGGACCTCTCACCAGCTCTCTAAAGCAACTCCCAAGTGTGTCTTAAATAAATTTTCAGTAACAAATCTGTGTGATAGTTCTGACAAGACACATTTTAAAAAATAAATTACTGACCATGCCCTAGAAATTTTTGTGACTTTCTCTAGTATCCAGTTCTCCAGTTAAGAGAACTATAGCATTCAACATTCAGATGACAAAAAATTAATAGTTTCTGAATTTAACATTTTCCATTTTTAACTTATTAAAATGATAAATTGTGAGAATTGTGTCTCTATTTTCCTCCTATGGAGTCCAGCAATATTTTGACCTTTTCAATCTCATTCGATAAGCATTGCAGTTCTCCTTTTTAATTGCCCTACGAGGTATAAGGAAGAAGACTAGAGACTTAAAACATATGTGACTGAATAGGTCAACCTCACAAACGTGCGGAACGTGCTTTCGGAAATACATTTTGGCTAATTTGCAACTTGAATTTATTTTCATTTGTGACATTCTGTTACCACGGAAACATGCTGTAAATACCAGATTTCAAATTGCACTCCTTTTGGGGTCATTCATTTATTCTTCCCCTTATGTCCATTAACCACAGGCAAAGTCCAGATCTAAAATAAATCATCTGGAGGCTTAGATACATTTTGGAATAAGTAAACCAGCTGATAATAAATCTTGTGCAGTGTCCACCAGCACAAAAGATTTTCTGATTTATTCTTTGCAATTGGTTGAAGTACAAAAGGGACTTAAATATCAAGTGTATATTAGAAGGAAGTAAAAATACTTAAAAATCTGAGTCATGTCACTTGATTTTTTTTTAAATGATTGAGTAGGAGGCATGTAGTGCTTGTGTGAGTCAGAAAGAAAATGTTAAAAATTATATCATATGACGCTGGTATGTACTGGGAATCTGGGTGCAGTACACATTTCAATGCCTTTTGTAGAAGAGCCCTTTGATCCTGGAGACATGCTGATCATAAATGACACTCATTTTGACACCACTGAGCTTTGGAGTTGTGCAGAGGAATAAAAGGCTGAGGTTGGCCTTGATAATAAAGGAAAAATGTGAGTGGTTCCTGACCCCTTGGAAGAGTGAGGCAGTTTCAAAAACAATTATGTGTTCGGTGATTCACATTGGTGTACCTCTGCCTATCCTAAACCAACAGAATCAAAGAGACTGCTTAAACAAGGTCCAGACAACAGCATTCCTTGCATCCTGACAACACAAGTTGTTTATGATAATGCTATAGAAAAAATTCCTGAGTTATTATACACTGGCTCAGAAAATGATACAAACTACGTTTCTCAAACGTTACCAAATAAAATGGCCCTGTTTCCAACATGGAAATGAAATTGCCCTAGCCTCTTGCTACAGTTGTCTCTGGGAGCCTTTGTGTTTTCCTTAGAGTAATGAAAACATTGATTAGTTTTATTAACTGAATATCAATCTCAATTTTGGACCAAGGAAATGGCAGTTCTATAGATCTGACAACCTTGTGCTTTTGGAAATGTGCATCATTTCTGCTGCAAAGGCCAGCAGTTCTTACAGCTGGGCTTTTAATTAGGTCTCTTGGGGATCAGAATGCTGGATATGCCTGAGAGAATTTAATGACAAGATGTAACTCTGAGTGAATTTGTGTCAAAAAATTAAGTTTGTGAGGAAGAGGATAAAAAGAGAAAGCTTTTTTTCAATACTTTCAATTTTCCAAAATTCATTTTGTAATTAAAAAACTAAAAAGTTGCAGGAAATTCTATTCTACTAAATGCATCTAAAATCTTTCTGTGTATTCTAAAGGTTTTTTCCCCCAACCTGATCACATTCTAACTCTATTTCCATTAAAAATAACAGTAGTATCAAATACTGGGGAGGATGTGGGGAGCAACTGGAACTCTCATATATAGCTGTGGGAGTGAAAAATACTGCGAACACTTTGGAAAGTTGTCTGAAATTTCCTAAAAAGTTAACGATGTGCATGCCCTTTGATGCAGTAATTCTCTCTCTCTCTCTCTCTCTCTCTCTCTCTCTCTCTCTTTCTCTCTCTAAATACACACACACACACACACACACACACACAACGAAGAGGGATTAACACATATATTCACAAGAAGAATTGAATGTTTCTGGCAGCTATATTCACAAAAGTCAAACACTAGAAACATTTAACCTTCCATTACAAGGAGAACGGATAAACAGTTAAATTGTGGGAAATTCATAGAATTTTCGGTAATAAAAAAGAGCAAATTATGATTCATGCAACAACATGGATAAAAGTCAAAATCATCTTGTCGATCAAAAGAAAGCAGTCACAAAATTATATCAACTTCAAGAACAGAAAAAAAGCTAACCTATAGCAATAGAAGCCAGAATATTGATTATCTTTGGTGGCGAAAGCTAGTTACTAAGAAGTGGGCAACAAGGAACTTTCCAGGTGAAAAATTTTCAACTTTCCAGATGAAAATATGTCTATATATTGATCTGGGTGGCTTTTACATGGGTGTATCCACAAGCAAATATTCACTTAAGTCAATATTCAGTTAAGATTTGAGAATTTTGCTATATGTAAAATTTACCTCAATTAAAAAAAGATTAGTGAATAACAAAAAGTAGGAAAAATTTAGGAAAACCCCTTACTTTTACTGCAGCACCTAATACATTAAGAGTTGAGCTAAAATATGTAAAGAAGGATTAACATATAGGTTTAATTAATATATTAAAAATAATAAATTATGACTTGTGGAACAAATTAGTACATGCGTACAAGATTAATCAACTTAGATTATTCTCTAATAAATAAGTAAAGTAGAAGTAAAAAGCATACATAAAGTAAAAGATAGCAAATTTCTTCTTCTAAACATAATCTTACCATCTGCTTTGTTGCCTTCTTCCACCAAGAGTTTCGCAATATTAAAGAATCCTTTTGCAGATGCTAGGTGGAGGGGCCTATCTCCGACTTCACCGCTTACATTTACATCAGCACCAAATTTCAAAAGGAGACGGGTTACCTAAAGGATCCATGCATTTGAAATTAGTATCAAATGCCAAACAGTAATGCAATGCCTTCAGCAATAGGGAAGGAGACATACCATTTAGGTTTTCTCTTGGATAATTTTTGCCTGAAAATAACAGAAAATCCTAACTCAACTGGCCTAAACAATAAGGAATTTATTATTATATCATCTAGCAAGAAATCTAAAACTGGAGCAATTTCAGGGTTGGGTCTTCATTGTATCAATACATAAATAACCTTCTCTCAAGTCACCCATAATCTTCTCTGAACAATCTTTTCTAAAGTTTCCTTCTGGCCAGAGCCAGCAGTGCTTACTTGATTCTTGATTTTCATAGTGGTTCCATACATAGGTCACCAATGGTAATCTTGCTACTGGGGTTCTGGGTCCTTTTTTGATTTGTGAGTAAACAGGAGATAGCCACACTAGCCCCCAGCATCTTCCCAAATTAGCTGAGATTCACATCCAAGAGGACAGAGAGAGATGAAGTAAGAAACAACTCAAGAGTTTCCAGGGGTTGTTTCAGGTAATTTACGGGATTCCTTCAAATTATTTATATATTCACTTAGGAACCTTCCAAATAATTTCTCTAAAATTGACATTATCTCCCCTGTGAATTTTAGGACTCATCATAGTGATCCCAAGAGATAAGTTAGGATACACCCGTGCCATTAAAATAACAGTTATGGGAGGACTCCTCAAAAGTCTTGACCATTGTGGCATCAGCATAAAAGTGAATTCAAGCTCTAAAACTATTTTGTGGCAGCAAATAAATATATCTTGAGCGGAAGCCTCTCAAGAATATGGTATATATTCGATAGAAATTCTAGGCGAAAAATTAGCTGGGTGGGATGTGGGAAAACTTCCTATTGCATGCAGTAGGTAAAGGACAAAGGTTCTGAAATTGGGCTTCTGCTTATTAGGTATGTCACCTTGAATAAATTATTTGGCCTTTTGAAAATTCAGTTTCTTCGTTGCTAAAATGGGAATGCCTCATAGAGTTGTTGTGAGAATTAAATAAGTTATTACACATAAAGCACTTAGAAAAGTGCCTGGTATTCAATAAATGATAGCAGAAGTGGTAGCACCAATGTGGAACACATGTATTTTATCTATTTCTTGGCTAACGGGCAGACCAATACTTAATTCAAGAGAAACCTGAACAGTAGACATTTAGTTTCAAGAACCTTGCACTCCTAAGCAGATATTTCCACTTACACAGGCTCCATAAATTCTGATTATGTGACTTTATAATGGATAGAGTTAAACTATCTTTGAAATCGATTGTCTATTAAGCACTATTATTATATACCTAGGAACTACTGCTGTTGGTAAAATACTCTTCCACTTAAAATAAGTAAATAAGCAAATGGCAAGGAACATGGCACATTAGTATATCGAATGTGCCATTCTCCTGTCAGCATATTTTAGTAAATGACAATAGCTTCCATAAATTACTTATGTGCTGTCTTTGCACATAGGAAGTGAGTCCCTTATCATAAAAGGGCCATCCACATTTTAGCATAATTTTATAATACTGTGACTATATATTCAGGGAAAGTAAACAAATTTAGGTCTCCACACAACATGCATAGAAGCTCTTTATGTTTCTGCTGGGTCATGAGGTTAATCGCCAAAGAGGATGACTCTACAAATAACAGGCACTGTGTATATCTTGTCTGTGCCTGAAGTCAGAAAAGTATAAAGTTTTTTCGCCACCTGAGTTTTGGACCCAGTACTTTCAGAAGCGTTTTCAGTGCTCAGCTCTCCAGGGCACCCCAGTGCAGTCTGAGCAGCCTATCAATGAAATGAGCAGTCTCCCCTAGTTAGAGGTCACACTTCGCAGGTCTGAGACTGTCCAGGCACATGCCAGCCAGCAAAGAAATAAAGGCACAAAGACTAGAACAGCACAGAGACACAAGGAAGTTTGATTTTCAACTTGGGATCCTCAGGCAGTGCAATGGCATGACCTGTACAAAGGTAAAAAGGTATAATTCTGCTGCATAACTGAGACCAGATCTAGAGAGATAAAATGAGGAAGAGTAAAAACAGAATGTCAAAAGAACAGTTAAGTTTTGATTATCTAATTACATTTGTATTTCTGTTTTATTTGGTTCTATTGAGTTTCTTGAGTATAGCTAAAAGATGGTGTTTGAAAAGAGCATATAAAATTTTTCTTTCAATATGTTAAGGTTGAAAATCAACGGACTGTGGAATTACAGCACCAGGCCTTGAATTCTAGCTCCACTACTTCAGTAAATGGCCTGGACTTTATGATTTTGCTCACTGATAGAAGAGGGGTAAGAAGAGGCTCTTCGGTACAACAGAATGAAGATGGGTTTTGGGATCAGACAGACCTGAATACATACTCCAGCTCTTCTACTTATTAGCTGCATGACTCTGGCATGCTACCTGACCTGAGTAAGCTCCATGTGTATCATTGATTAGAAGGGATAAATAACAGCTGATTTTAGGGTTGGGGCAAAATTAGAAAAAAATCCACATAAAGGCCTTAACATAGTGCCTGTCCCATAGTATGAGTTTGCTCACATGGTAACTCTTATTAAGTTCATAAGGTTGTCACAAAGGTCAAATGAAATTATTTGTTGAATGACGCTACATTGTAAACTTTAAAGCATTCTATACGTATCATTACTTAATTACAGATTATCAAAATTTATAAATATGTTTCTGATACATAACTATATATTTAAAGAAAATTATATATTTAAAGCACATTTAGTGATTGTTTTTTAGTTTATCTAGGTTATCCCATATATTAGTTTCCCATTGCCACTGTAGCAAGTTACCACAAAATTATTGGATGAAAAAAACACATTTTTATTCTCTTAGAGTTCTGGAGGTCAGAAGTCCAAAATCAAGGTGTTGGCAGGCTGCATTCCTTCTGGAGGCTTTCATTTCCTTACTTTTCAGCTTCTACAGCCTGCCTGCATTCCTTAGCTTGTGGCCCCTTCTTGTATCACTTTAATGTACTGCTTCCATTGTCACATCTCCTACTACTCACTCTGATTTTCTGCTCTCTATTATATGGACCCTTGTGATTACATCAGGTCCACCCAGATAATCCAGGATAATCTCCCCATTTCAAGATCCTTAACTTGATCACATCTGCAAAGTCCCTTTTAAGGTAACATTCACAGGTTCCACAAATTAGAACGTGAACATGTAAACATATTTTGGTAGACATTTTTTAGCCTACCACATGCCAGGTTACTAGAAAAGAGGAAATTCCATTTCTAAAAGTTATCTATTTTCAGAGAACTTTTGGAATGGGCTTTATGATTTGTTTTATTGTTAGTGTTAGTATCATCCCAGTGACATTTGTTGAGCATTTGCCAAACACTTTAAATTAATATCATAAGAGCAACCCTATGAGGTAGGTGCTATTAATATTTTTTTTTCATTTTGTAGACAAGAAAGTGAGGATCAGGGATATTATACAACCTACACATGGTCATAAAGCTAGTAATTTTTCAAATTCAGGCCGATTTCTATAGCCACCCACTTACCCATATACTCTACTGCCTCCCTCGTGTACTAAAGTAGTCAGTAAAAATGTATAACTTGGTAGCTGCTATGTTTCTATGGATCTACAAAAGCTCTTCAAGGGGGGAACTGATGAGCAGATGGCAAAACTAATTCAAAGGATATCTTAAATATCCTTTCTTTGAACCTAGTACAGTTCAAGAAAACCCTGGAACACTTAAGTGATGCCCCAGGCTTCGGAAATGCCACTGACTTACCTGTTCATGCCCATAGTATGCTGCAATGTGCAATGGAGTGAAAAAAACTGCATCTTGAACGTTGATGTTAGCTCCATGTTGCAGTAGTACATCAGCAGCCTGGACAAGAAGGAGAGCTGGGTTAGGAGATTCATTGGTGGCATCTGCCCATCAAAATTCATTTTACAATTACAATGTACAACTCTCCTTCGGGGGTCACCATCTTAAAACACAATTTTCTTCCACCTCCCTTCTCTGCAATCTCCAATGGCTAGCTTTGGCCTAGAAAATGAAAACCAAGCCCCTCACTATCACATTCAAGGTCCTGTCAATCTGATGGTATCCTTTTAAATGTATTTCCCATTACTCCCTTTCATAAACCCAACTGTACAAACAAACTGCACTCAATTTCCTACTTCTCAGAGTCTTTGTTCACATTACTTCCTCAGTCAAAAGTTCTCTTCTGGGGCTTCCCGGGTGGCGTAATGGTTGTGAGTCCGCCTGCCGACGCAGGGGACACGGGTTTGTGCCCCGGTCTGGGAGGATCCCACGTGCTGCGGAGCGGCTGGGCCCGTGGGCCATGGCTGCTGGGCCTGCGTGTCCGGAGCCTGTCTGTGCTCCGCGGCGGAAGAGGCCACAGCAGTGAGAAGCCCGCGTACCGCAAAAAAAAAAAAAAAAAAAAAAAAGGTTCTCTTCTGTCCAATCTACAGATGTTTAAACACAAGCTAAATGCCATCTCTTCCAAGATTTCTTTACTTTCCCTCCCTTCGTTGCCAACTGATTTGCTAAAATTAAGTCTTCCTTGCTTTTAAATCTCATTTAAATTTTCTTCATGTCATTTAGAACATTTAAAAATCTATATACATGCCTTATCCTTATTAAAGAGCAAATTCTTTAAGGACAAAGTATATATCAAATTCATCTTTATAATCCTACACTAGCATGTTGCCATGCAAATAGTAATCATTCAACACGAATTTGTTGAATGAATGAATGAATAAACGAATGAATGAGTGAAAAAAACTAGAAGGAGCTATTGGCCAATGAAAGGCACAGATTGCCAACAAATCTGCTCACCCTTTAGATTTCTTCTACTAAAGGCTCATCTCTAAGACTCTTTTCTCTAGAAAACTGATGGAAATCATTTCCTCCAGATGTGTTCATTTTCACTGTGAATTTTCTTAATGCACTCTCTATTCTTCAGTTGGTAAAACAATACACATTTGGGGAAATTTTCAAAAGTCTGTTAGACTTAGAAGAGAGAACATGAAGATGAGATCCAAGAGCTCAAGGAACATATGCTCCCACACCTCTTCTGTTCCTAGAAACAAACTGCCTCCTAAGTCAAGTTTCCTTGCCTGTTTGAATCAGAGCCCTTCAGAAGTGGTGAGGGGTCATGGACATTACATAACAAACCAGTATGTTTTAAAGAGGAAGAAATCAAGAATCAAAGGAATTAGGAAATTTCTCAAAGTCATGGAGCAAGTCAGTGTTAGCAGGGAAGTGAATCTCTAGTCTCTCACCTCAAGCTTTGTTTCCAAGTGCTCCAGAGTATTAAATAGTTCATTCATTCAATCATCCATTTGTTCATGTGTCAATACACCATTTATTGAGCATATATGAACTGAAATGATGTTATTTTACATGATTATTCTTACAGTTTATTCAATCAGTGGGGTAGCATTAGAACTGATTGTAATTGTCATACGAAGAGAAAAGGAATTCTTGTTGGAACAGCTGAAATTTCTGGTGGGTCCAAAAATATAATAAGCAGGTGTATAGGCTTCTATACATTCCAAGAACAATGCTTTTTGCTAAATTTGGATATTGCTGACTAATGATCAACAGAATATACAATGTGTACAGTGAGTTGTTTTTCTAATAAAAAAATTAAAATTACAATTAACACTTATTGAGGGCACATTATGTATCAGACCCTGAACTAAGTGCATAAATGGTAACTGGAGTGCCTCTGTTTCACTCCAAAACATAGAAAGATATGTTCTACTCTCCCATTTTAAAGGTGAAGAAACTGAGCCTCAGGGAGGCTTTGTAACCTATTTGAGGTCATACAACTAGTAAGAAGCAGAACTGGAATTCAAATTTAGGCCTGTTTGACTTCGAAGTTTCTTTCCATCAGGCCCTTCCTGTGACCTTGACCTCATTAACACTAACCTTTAAGTAAATGAACTAACTGACTCAATCTCAGATAAGAGGAAGCTTTCTGAGTAGAAAGTAGAAGCTTTGTAGATTCAGCTTGGAAAGAATGCTGGAGCCATTTATATCAAATGTCTGGTATCTTAGACTTCACATGCCTGTGAGTTCAATCTTGGGAACCTTTAAAGGAGGTCACAAACGATCAAGGTAAATGAAGCTTTTTACAAATTCTCTTATTTTATATATAGCATAAAAGAAAGTAGACAGCATGAATTTTTATTGTAAAAAGGATTCTCAAATGTTAAAATATAGAGCCAATTTCTTAGGCATAGTTCTAGAACTTACTTTCATTCTAAAAGATAATGGCTTTTAGGCTTGAATAAATAGTCCAAAGCAATTTTTTTTTTCCTCCTAAGTTTGCACTTATCCAGTCATTCAGAAGGTCAACCTTTTGCTGAACAGTCATTAATTATGAAGTGTTGGCCTTCTAAGAAACTTTCAAAATGTAAGTTTTAATGAAACCACACAGAGTCATTATTGAACTATAGGCTTTATTTAGTTTGTTTTAAAATTCAAGGAAATATTTAACTATTGAGAGCAATGTACACTGGAATTATCTGAATAATTTCACAGGTTATTTATATAAGTTGAATGCATTTATTGATTCTTATATTTCAAGTCATGATAGGGAGTGTATCTCCTAGCAATCTTATGGGGATATAATGTATCGTGATATACAAATATGCCTGTCATGTGGTTAAGACAAATGCACTCATATTGTTTAGGCTGGAACATATATCTAGCAAATCATTTTTTTTTTTTTTTTTTGCGATACGTGGGCCTCTCACTGTTGTGGCCTCTCCCGTTGCGGAGCACAGGCTCCAGACGCACAGGGTCAGCGGCCATGGCTCACGGGCCCAGCCACTCCACGGCATGTGGGATCTTCCCGGACCGGGGCACGAACCCGTGTCCCCTGCATCGGCAGGCGTACTCTCAGCCACTGCACCATCAGGGAAGCCCTATCAAATCATTTTAACCATGCTTCCCCTACTCCAGAACCTGAAAGAGCTGGTAGGTCAACTTCACCTGTTTTCCACTACATGAAGTCCCATGAAGTCCCAAACTGAATCTCTTTTATTCACCACTATGCTAAGCAGAGAATAGGCATCCAAATAATGGTTGAATTGGACTGTATTTCTAGTTAAAACAAAAAAAGGAATATATATCTACCATCAGTCAGAAGGGAAGTTAAACATTAACAATTAGGACCCAATTATATGATAGAAATTTTAAACAATTCAATTCAACGAACATTTATTGATCATTTATTTTGAATTAACCTTTAGCAAATCCCAAGTGCCTGCTCCATGCCAGGAACTGTGACTGGAGTTTTACATACATTGTCTCATTAAGATTTTTGCAGGGCATAAAATTCTGTTGTATTAAAAAATTTTGAGAAAATACATAGTTTTGATTTCTTTCCCCCAAAAAATAACAAAACTACTGGTGAAATTGTATACTTGAAACAAGTCTTATCACAGAAAGGATATCTTAATAATCTTTAAACTCTTTATAGAAATGAATTTTATCATACTTAGATTTGTATAACTGACATATATATCAGTATTATTATTATTAAAGAACCAAGGGGCTAATAACTTGGGCTAGTAACTTGGTATCCTTTACTGATGGAAGAAATAAGCACCAAAAATGTCTATCATTAAGTGGTCATTTTTTGAGCACAAAAAAATGGATCAGAACCCTTTGTTTTGATAGAAGGGAATTACTGTATACATTACCCTTTAAAGATATTTTTATTTGCCAGTTGACTCCTCAAAAGATCCAAGTAGAGTCTCTACAATTTCCAGGTTGTAATTTAAACACTTATTCAAACATTCTGCTTTCTTCCTAGAAAACCTCTGTTCTCTTTCTCTGCCTATAACATACCCAGTCTCAAGGCCAAGCTCAGTTCCCAGGTTCTCTGAGAACCTTCCACAAATCCTTTACTGTATTTAGCATTTCTTTCTCTAAATACTTATACTACTTATCCTCACAACTTAATCTTTTCATTAATTATCACTGTGGGTAAACGATTATTATAACAATATCAATTTTTTAAAACTATTTTTTCATGTTCTAAGCTTGTCTCAATGAAGTACAAGAAGGTTTGACTCCAGGTTAAAAAGATTTTTTAAAAATAGCCAGACCTCATGATTTAAAATTCCAGAGATTTAAAAAGTAATGCCTACAAGAACAAAGGTCCTCATTGTTCTTGTTTGCTGAATGTTTCTCCTACAGTAGGACTTTAACTTATTGAGTTGGTCCCATTTGGCTCTCCCTCTGAACTTCATCTTATGAAAATCAATGACAGCGATGAAGAAGAAAAAAAAGACTGTATCAATAGGGACTAAATGTCTCATGGAAGAGAAAGTAGAATACGGTAAATTCTACATGGGATAAAATGGCAATCAATCAGATTTGAAATTGCCAAAATTAAATATAGTGTCTTATACTACCAAGTAGACCTTCAATAAATATCTACACTTTGAAATTAAATTTTTCTGGGCTTTAAGTGATATCTCATTTCCTATGACTTCTTTGGAGTTTTCCTCAAATTCAAACTTACACTGATGTTTTCCTTAGGATTTATAGTTTGTTTAAAGCTACAGTTTTCTCTTCTGTATATCTTTATCTAACCTTTATTACTGAGACTTATAGAGAGCAGAACCATGAAGCTATTCTGGGTTAATATCCATTTCCATTTAGTAGAAAATCTGTATTATCAAAGCTTTAGAGGAAAATGTTTTCTAAAGTTTATGTCTCAGGAATTCAAAATGATCCCAAAGATTTTAACATGCAAGTGGATTTAGATTTGAAAATTTTCAATTATTTCCAGTTCTAACTTTCAATAACCAGTTCCAATTGTGTCCCATAGAACCATTGCCTTCTCTCCTAAAATTTTCAATTTCTTTTGAGAGTAGTCTACACCTTTCATTCACATATCCTCACCTCCTATTCAATCCTCAGCCCACCTACAATCTGACTTCAGACCTCACTTCTCTAGAACATGACATCAGAGGCCTACTAATTGTCAATTCCAATGGACACTCTTGGCTCTTTTCCTTATTTTAATACTTCTCCAGCATTTGTTACTATTTGTCTTCCCCTTAAGATCCGATCCTCCCTTAGATTGATTGACATAACGATCTTTGGGTTTGGTCCCTACCTCTCTGCCAACTTCTTATTGTTCCTCTATAGAGGTGACTCTCTGTTCATCTCTTAAGTGTTTCTTAAGTGTTGCTTTTTCCTCACTAAATCTTATGTTTTCTCCTGATTTCCTTTGTCTGCTTTAATTCTCTTGTATTAATTAAGTTAATACATGGAAAGAATTTGGGACATATTCTTGGTAAGCTAAGAATAAGTATTCAGTATGTGGTAGTTATTAGCTATATCTTGCCTTATACATGCTCTAGTTGATTCTATCATTACTACTACTACTGCTACTATTTCTACAACACACACAGACACAAACATACACACACACACACACACACACACACACACTCTCTCTCTCTTCTCTCTCCAGCTGCATGTGTTTTTCCCAGACTTCCTCCAATACAGGGTCTACCTTATTTGGCAACTCATAGTCTGGTTATATATTTCCCCTCTATTTCCCAATTACTTTTACTCTGGGTTTATACTGTCCCCTGCATTGATCTCATCTTTATCACTTGTCCTTTGATTTTTGTTAATGTGAATGAAGCATTAGAATGTGTGCTTTGAGAATATCTATGAGCTAAATGAGAATATCTCATTTAATGGTCACAACAATCTCATGGAATTGTTACTAACAGCCCCATTTTAAAAATAGGAAAAATAAGGTTAAGAATTACACAGTTTTAAGGAAAAGCACCAAAGTTTAAACTCAGACCTATAGGAGTCCAAAGTACCATACTACCCCATACTGTATTTTTTTAATTAAAAAAGATATTAATTAATTAATTTTTGGCTGTGTTGGGTCTTCATTGCTGTACGTGGGCTTTCTCTAGTTGCAGCAAGCAGGGGCTACTATTCATTGCGGCGCGTGGTCTTCTCATTGCGGTTGCTTCTCTTGTTGCAGAGCACGGGCTCTAGGCACGTGGGCTTCAGCAGTTGTGGCACATGAACTCAGTAGTTGTGGCTTGCGGGCTCTAGAGCGCAGGCTCAGTAGTTATGGCACATGGGCTTAGTTGCTCCACGGCACGTGGGATCTTCTCAGACCAGGGCTCAAACCCATGTTCCTTGAACTGGCAGGTGGATTCTTAACCACTGAACCACCAGGGAAGTCCACTGTTTTTCTTCTTATGTGTGCTTTTATTTGGAGCCAGCTAGCAATTCCTTGCCATCTCAGATAGTCCTGTACAGGATATAGCTCTTGGTTGATGTTGCTCTTCAAGGATTTTCAAGGATACCTATATAGCCAGTATATCAATAAGAATGATCCTAGGCTTCCCTGGTGGCGTGGTGGTTGGGAGTCCACCTGCCGATGCAGGGGACACGGGTTCGTGCCCCGGGTTGGGAGGATCCCACATGCCGCGGAGCGGCTGGGCCCGTGAGCCATGGCTGCTGAGCCTGTGCATCCGGAGCCTGTGCTCTGCAGCGCAAGAGGCCACAGCAGTGAGAAGCCCGCGTACCACAAAAAAAAAAAAAAAAAAAAAAAAAGAATGATCCTGACTTTGTAATAGTTTGCAGATGACTGAAAAATAAAGTTAAAACTTATTCTAAGTAGAAGTTGTATGTTAGGGATCTTGAAGAGTTATATATACAAGGACAAGAAGTTTAGGATTTTTCTTAAATTTTTTCCGTATGGGGTTTCACCAAGAGACTTCAAGTAGGAGCAAAATATATTCCGATTTACATCTTCAAAAGATCCTTCTGGTAAAAGTCTAGCAAATGGATTGAAGAAGGAGCAAAACTAGAGTGGTCAGTTAGCAGGGTCTTGCAGTAAGTTGAAAAGAAAGAGATAAGGATAAAAATGATCTGAGGTAGAAGTAGTGGCCTAGAGATGGAGAATGGGTGTTAGAGGCATTAAGATGGTAGAATCACATGACTCAGCCTACTGGGGATGGGGAGAGATGATGGAAGTTATCAATAAATGATGACTGTAAAAGAGGAAGCCTATATGGGAAAATGAGCATGAGGATAAAATTGTGCCTAATTCATGAATTTAGGAAGTAGGAACGTTACCTATATATATATATTTTTTCTTTTCTGTCTAGGTATTTTATTTATTTATTTATTTATTTTTATAGATCTTTATTGGAGTACAGAGTGAAGTAAGTCACCTATAGTTTCCATCTCTCCGATTAATCACTTGTCATAACTAGTTTCTTCCAATTCCCCTTAGCAGTTCATTGTGATCTTTTCCAACACCACAGCTGTTTCAATTGGGGTCAATGCCTCAATCAAGATGTGAACAAAACTAGAGTTTTCAAACAACTACCAAAAGCTGTACCAGTTAAAAATACCACTAATTGCTTATCCATTTGGATTCAAGGCTTACATTACTTAGCATTTTAGATGGTAGCATTGCTTTAATTTAATAAGCACTTCTTTTGACTTTATGCTCTATTTTCTGAAGAATTTTTTATTTTTATGTATATATACTGACTTCTGGACACCCATTACAACTGTTCAGTGAGAACTCTATCATATAGTTATAGAGGTTTTCACTTAAAACACTATTTTTGTAATGACTTTTTTTTTTAACCTGACATAGCTCAAATTAAATATTAGAGTACAAAAACTTATTGGAAAATAGTTTCTTCAGGCTGTCACAGAAATGAGGTTCTCATGTGATCTTCCTCTTATTATCTCAGGTTAAAATTAAATTTGGTTTGAAAATTACTCAGAAAATGATTCCACAAGATAATATTATCAAAGAAATTAAAGGGAAGCTCCATATTCTTAAGCTGTAGAAATACAGCTTAAAGATATATCAACTTATATACATATAATAAAAGAATTCCATTGATTATATAAATCCATAGCTTCTCAGGAAATTATGATAGCATAAATAGAAAAGCTGGTGGATGAAGAGTGATGAGAAGCCATGAGGCCAAGGCTGAAGATACAAGTGGTACCATTTTAGAAAAGTAATAATTAAAGCTAGGAGATAACACCCCTTCCAGAAGGTAAGAGGACATATTTGTGGGATATTTATGGCTAAAAAGTGGGAAGGAAGGAGAACAAAGGAATGCCTGTTAAGGAAGCCCATGGAAGAGAAACTTTTAAGAAAAGAGGGGCAAATTTATCTGAGCCTTTCAGCTAATCATCATCTTGCTGTGCTATTTTCTTCCTTATAGATATACTTTTTTTGCAGCATTTCCTTATGTGAGGGTCTTATTTTAAAATCCCTGGCTGAGAAAACAGGCTTTCAATGTTCACTGTGTTATGAATACATCATGTTCTATGCATTTCAAAAGCCACAATTTTTTTCTTATGAGGTTTATTTTTATAACTTGCCAAAGGTCCAACATTTTTCACTATATTGCAATTGTAGAGACTTGAAAACTGTAGTACAAGTTAGGCTCCCTCTCAGTGATGTTGCTCCCAACACTGCACACACCCTGGACATTATAATCATGGAGAGGTGCGAGTACCATATGACAAAGAGTTTTCTCATGACTTTTGTTCTCCAGCCCAAGTCACCTATTGAAAACATGTAATTTGCCTCTACTTGAAAAATCAACTTCTACATTACACTTTGAAGGTGAGTTGCAGTAAATTAATAGAACGTAAGAAGGAACACATAAAGATTTTGGCTCTTAGATAAAAATGAGTAATAAGAATCCTTCTAAAAATTATTTCAATGATCAATTAATTTCCAGCAGCTCGAATTTAAAAACAAAAAAGACAGCATCAACAGTTAATGAGCTAACAGTTAATGAGCTAACAGTTATGAGCACAGTATATGGAATATTTAGTGATTCCCTTTTTGAGCTTCCTCATTAATTAAGCCAGAAAATTCACTATTTGTTGAACTGCAGGATACTAACTAAATTTGTTTTAGAACAGCAGATGTAGGTAATAAATTACATCCTACAGGCTCTTTATTTAACAAGATAATTGAAAATGTTGGTCTGCAATAACTTAGAATAAGTGCAACAATGATATTGGTAAATCCACAGTTGTAAAAATATTTTAACTGATTATGAAACAGTATGCATTGACAGGTATAGAAATCAATTATAGATAATTTTCTTTCTAGATAAGAAGTTTATTAAAAGAACACACAGCGTTCAGTCAGAGACCTATTATCAGGACAGAAAACAGTAGGAATAATGGTGGTAAATGTATTAACCATTCCATTGGTCATGTTAAACTAAGATAAATACAGAGTGACTAAAAATTGAAGCCTACAATGAAAATGAAAAGAAGCCCAATATGAAATCTGCCCAAGTAGTTTTGGCTTCAGACACAGAAAGGGCCAAGAAATAACTGTGGGTGGTATCAAGTCCAGACTTCTCAATCCCTTCACATGTGTAGCAAATGACAGAACCTGGATACAAAGAAACCTTGGCAGTCTGGTTCCAGAGCCCACATACCTAATGACTATGCCATACTATACTGCTATAGCCAAAAAACATTGCTCTAGAATCCCAGTTTCTCAAACATTTTAAACAATTTTTCAAACTTTTACTTAATGAACTCAGCATAAGTACTCAGCAGAGGTACTATGATAGAATTGGGTTGGGTGGCACCTGAATGTAAGGGGCATGAGCTTAGCACTCCTTCCTTTCTCCTTGAATAACCTCTGAGGTACCACTGGAATGCTAGACATCCAGAGAGTGCATACTGGAAATCATTTTTAAACAAAAGAGAATTGCTAGTTTTTGGAGAATAGAATTGCCACTATATCTACCTGCTAGTCCTCTTTGATTCTAAGAAAAGACAGGGCCAAATAACGTGAGTATAGAATCATGCCAAGTTTCTTGGGTTAATAGAGCCCTTATCTTCCAGACATAACACATAATCCCTCTATAAATCCATCTATGTATATATTTGTTATTGTTTTTGAGAAAACATAAGTGGTATTATTATCTATGAGGCTAAATAGTACCCTTGAGTGTGAGCTTGACATTTCTCATGAATAGAGCATGGCAAAAGTTATGGAATGTCACTTCCAAGATTAGGTTACAAAAAGACTGTGACTTCATCTAACTTGCCCTCTTTTGATCTCTCCATTACTCTGTCTGATAGAAACCAGATGTCTTATTATGAGCTTTCCTATGAATAGGATCACATGGCAAGGCACTGATGTCTCTGGATAACAGCCCGGGAGGATGAAGCCTGCCAACAGCTACAAGAGTGAACACAAAAGTGGATTCTCTCCATTTAGTCCTTGAGATGACTACAGCCCCACCCGAAACCTTGTGAGAGACTCTAAGTGAGGGGACCCAGATAAGGTACCCTGAGGTTCCTGAGCTACAAAAATGGCAAAATAACAAATGTTTGTTGCTTTAAGCCACAAAGTTTTGGGATAATTTTTTATGCAGCAAAAGTTAGCTAATATACTATTGTGCCTGTCAATTCATTACTAAAAATATCCAGGTCATAACTGACTTCTACATTAAAATAGTTCCTACTGCCCACTTCTGAATATTAAAAGGGGAACAGCAGTGCAAACCAACAAATATTTTTGAGCACCTAAGTTTTCTAAGCAGTGTGCTAGGTTCTGGGGATCAAAGATAAATTAATTGTTCAAAAGCAATATACAGGCTAGTAGAAGAAACAAAACAAAATGACTATGATATAAAGATGGATTTGATGGAGATAAAATATGGCCTATCATAACAAAAGAAAGGAGGTATAAGTTATAAATTTGGTCTGGGAAAGATAAATAAATCTGTAGAGGGGGAATGTACCTGGAAATTGAAGTAAAAGTTTGCTAAGTGAAAAAACGAAGATCAATCAATTCATTCATCCCTCAAACATATTTGATCATCCAACAGTACCTAGCACAGAATATATGTTTGCCAAATTCTACTATTTCTTAAAACCTACTTCAAATTCTACTTGCCTCATGAAATCTTTTTAGACCTCTAGGTTCATTGATGTCATCACTGAGACAAGTGATTAAATATCCCAATAGCTTTAGAAAGACATTGAGGCTTTATAAGAAGAATTTATTATAGATACCCTCCCTGGAATTACTGAATCAGAATTGCTAGATACTAAAAATCTGCATTAAAAAAAAGCTTCTTAGATGCATCCATTATGGAGTAACAAGGACTAATCTGGAGAAGCCAAGGTAGCTAAAATTCATAAGACAGAGTACTAGACACAAGAAAATTGCATAAAGAGAGAAATACAAAGATCTGCAGAAGGTATCCTTAGAGGGTAAAGCTGAGCATTGATTAGTGTGTGCTTGTGAAGCAACTACAGCTGACTGGGAAAAGAACCAACAGAGATTAGTGATAATTTTGCCCAGTGCTCACACAAGGCCAGGGATAATGCCTATTCTCATCACCCAGACTGGAAAAGCTCATGATTCATGGGGCATTGGGTAAAATACTCACAACAGACTTCCCTCAGTGCTCAGTAGTTGGTTATTAGCCTTGCCCTGAGCACTGCTCCATTCTCACCAAACAAATCTTAAAAGCTAGACCTAAAAGGAGCAAATTGTTTCTAAGTAAGTTAACTGCATCCCAGTAGAGATGGAGGGGTTGTCTTAAGACTATTTATAGGAATTCAAAATATCTAGCACCTAACAAAATAAATTTTATAATATCTGGAATCCAATCAGAAATTAATAGGAATGAAAAAGGCAGGAAAATATGACTTATAATGAAGAGAAAGAGTAATCAATCAAAACTGACCCCAAATTGATCCAGATGTTAGAGTTTTCAAACAAGGACAATAAAATAGTTATTAATACTGTATTCTATATGTTTAGAAAGTAGACGCACAAAAGATATAAAAATGACCAAAATCAAATTTTGAGAGATGAAAGCTATAATATGGGAGATAAAAATGCACTAGATGGGATTAGTAGTATATTAAACATTATAGAAGAAAAAGTTAATAAACTTGAAGATACAGCAATGGAAACTCTATTAAATGAAATACGGAGAGAAAAGAGAATTTTGAAAAAATGAAAAGAACATCATTGAGGATTTGGATAACATCCAACAGACAAATGTTCATGTAATTGAAGAGGAGACAGAAAAAAGTATTTAAAGGAATAATGGCAGAAAAATTTCCAAAGTTAATGAAAACTATAAACTCACAGATGCAAGAAATTTAATAAACCCTGAACACAAGAAAGAAGAAAACTATACTAAGACAAATCATAATTAAATTGCTCAAAATCAGTGATAAAGAGAAAATCTTAGAAGGCGCCAGAGAAAAACACACATTGAGGGACAGAAATAAAAAGGACAGAAGATTTTTTGTCAGAGATAATGCAAGTAAGAATACAGTAATAGGTTTAAAATACCAAAATTGAAAAAAAAAAGTAACTTAGAATCCTATATCTAGTGAAAATATCTTTTTAACACAATGAGGAAATCAAGTCTTTTTCAACCAAATAATATTATGGGCAAGATACTTGAACAGACAGTCCACCAAAGAAGTTATACAAAGGGCAGATAAGCACATAAAAATATGCTTAACTCATTGGACATTAGGGAAATATAAATTAAAAGCACAATGAGATACCACTCATTCCCTATTAGAATGGTTAAAATTTAAAAGATCGAATATACCAAGTGTTGCTGCTGAGGATATGGAATAATTGAAACCCTTATGCACCGCTGGTAGGAATGTGAAATAGTACAACAGTTTGTCAAAGTACAATCACTTTGGAAACAGTCTGTCAATTTCTTAAAAAGTTATATATAAACCTACCAAATGATCTAGCCATTCTACTCTTAATATTTGCCCAAGATAAATAAAAGTACATGTCCATACAAAGACCTGTACAGAAATCTTCATTGCAGCTTTACTTGTAATCCCTAAAAATTGGAAAGAACTCAAATGTCCAGCAACAGGTGGATAAACACTGTGGCATATCCAAACAATGAAATCCTACCTACTGACTAGACATCTTATTTGATCATTTATCATGTAACTGACATTTAAAATCTTCACATTTATGGATCCTCAACCCTCCATCTTCCATTTTACACACAGATACACACACATGATATTCTTCCATTGTTCCCCATCACAATGAAGTAGAAATCCTTTATTCAGTTGCTGACACCAGAAACCCAGGAGTTTTTGTTGACACCAACTTCTCCTACATCCCGCTCATAGGTAACCCATCACCAAATTAGTTTGATTTTTACCCTCTAAATATTTTGCAAATCTGTGTTTGTCTCTCCATCTCTACTAATGCCACCCATACCCAGGCAATCATTATAGATTATTGCCTCCAAATATACCTGCCTGCATAAATTCTTCAAATTCAGTTGATTTTAAACATTGTAACTAGAGTTGTTTTATCAGAATGGAAATCTGATCACGTTACCACTTCTTAATGGCTTCTTATTACTCTTAGGAAGGAGAGAGAACTCCTTAACTCAGTTTATCATCCAACCCAGGGAGATTTTGAGAGTAAAAGGGGGTTCACTTAATCACACCAGGCCAACAGGTATGAACAGGAACTTTCCTGAGGAATCAGGAGTATGAGTCACTCTACAAATAAATCCATTGGTCACCTGGCCCCCAACCTTTTTCTCCATGTTCTTCCTTTTCCACCACATACCCCAACTCTATCAGCTCCCATCCACACACACACTTTTACTGTTTCCTCGATGTATTTCCTATAGTCAGAAAGTTTTTACACATATGATTTCCTCTTCCTGGAAAGCTCTCTCTGTGTCTCAACTTCTCATCCATAAAGTGGAGTAATAATTCTACCTATTCTGAAGGGCTATTTAAAGGATTAAGAGTTAATATATGTAAAACATTTAGTACTTAGCTGGCACTAAAGGTAATTGTTATTGTTACTACTGCTACTATCAGTATTATTTCTTCTTCTCTTTACTTGCTTAACATTTACTTAGGTCCTTGAGTTATAAGCCAAATTAACAGTTACTCAGAGATTCACTCCTAACCTCAATGACTATGGACATATTCATTTTAAAAATGCTAATTGTGTGTCTGAGGACAACAGAGAGAAAAAAACAACAACAAAGGTTATGTCTTTGTTGAGCTTATATTTTAGCACAGGAGACAGACGGTAAAGCAGAGTAAATAAATAATAGGCTGTAATATAGTGATCAGTGCTGGAGAGAAATAAAAGAGGAAAGAGAGTAGAGAGTGCCAGAGATTTGACGTTTCATTAAAAAATGATGATCTGGGAAAACCTTATTGAGAAAATTCCATTTGAACCAGGATCTTAAGAAGATAAGGGAGTAAAATATTCAGTTAGTAAAAAAGAGCAATCTAGACAGTGAGAAGAGCAATACAAAGGCCCTGAGGCAGGAGCATGCCTGGTATGTCTGAGGAACTTAAAGTTGAGAAACAACAAATAATAAAAAGGTGGAAGTTACTTTTCCAAATTCTAAATGAAATACATTTTAAAAGGCTCACTCAGGCTGCCTTGTCAGAATAGGCTGAGGGGAAAGGGCAGAAGAAGGGAGACTAAATTACCCTCTTTAAGGCATAGGACCATGGTGACATTCATAGCTCTTATTACAGTGGCAATTCTGTTTGTTTGTGTGATTCTTTGATTGTCTATGTTTTCCACCAGACTGTAAGCTCTGTGAGACTAAGTTTTACTCATCATTAAATTACCAGTGTCAAAATACAGATATTGGAACCTATTAGTTCCTCAGTAGATATTCGTTGAATAACTGAGTGAAAGAAAGAATGAATACATATTATTATATTCTACTCTTTGATTTCTTTACCACATTGCAAGCTCCTAGATGGCATTTAAAGTTATATTTTATACTTTTGTCCATTTCTACCACAACTAGACTACGTTCTTGTGTGTAAATGCTCAGTAAGCATTTACTGACTTGATTTGTTCTTCCCTAGTCGATTTTTACATCTTCTACACTATAAATATTCTTGAAGAAAAATTTGTAGAATAACAAAAGAAAAGTTTTATAAGTCAAGATAAGCCTTAAAAAGTCTAAACAGGGAACATGAACTCTTAAGGTTTACATATTGCCGGAAACTATGAAACTCACACAAGGGAGAACCAATGATGATTATGTTCTTGTCTTTTGGGAAATAAGACTTTATAATAGAAGTTTATTTATAATCATAGCTGTAAAATTGCCTCTAGGAAAGCAATAATAATGGGGCAAACTATCTTGTTTTCTAACAGATCCAATTAAAACAAGAAACTAAAAACTCAGTCATATTTGTCAAAAATACACTGAGAAAATCAAATCTACAATATTTACCAGTCAAGTCTCAGTCCAGTTTACTAACGTTGCAATGTACAAATGTAGGCATTTGTTGACTGCAATATGCAATAAAAATATATTTTTGCTTGGGAATACTTGATACATTTGAAATGCACAATAAATACATTATTCATTCTCTAGTGGTTCTTTGCTGGGCTGAAAATATATAATGTTTTTAAACACCAGGCTTAGGAATAGCAGGCCAGTAATGGACTCTTCACTGTCTCTGATTACTTTTTCTTCTCTAAGACACCTTTACTTGTAAACTTGCTGTTATGAGCTCTCTTTCATTATGCCACAAATAATTCCCATTACTAAATCATGACAAAACCTAATTTCTTTCTATAAACACTTTGTATGCAAATCATGGACTATGTAGCATTCATATAAGAGAGAAGTTCCAATGAGTTGTGGCTTCTTTCCAGAAATACACTTCCATATGCTTGTATTTTGGTCACAATTAGTGGAGGTTTAGTAAAAGATATTTTGTGACTCTTTCATGATAATTATTGTAGTAATTATAATTATTATAATAATCCCTGATTCTCATTTTAATTAAGATTCTCCCCTTCTCCTCTATGGAACCTTTAATCAGTGACTAGTGAAAAGGCCAGATGCCATGATCTCTTCTTTTCCTAACCATCCAATCAAGGTGATGATAAAGACAGAAATGGCCAAAAAGACCATATGGCAAGGTTAGCTTGACCACTTTGCCAAGTAGAAAATAGTCCAGAATAATCAGGAATTGACCTCTTGATCTAAGCCCTCCTCTTAATTTAAATTCTTTATGTTTATTTAGATTGAAAATGAAAAAGACCTCATCACCATCTTCTAGTAAGTCTGCAAAGAAATGATCAGTCTTCAGTAGATCTAACTTCAGTAGAAGACACCCTGACTTTTGTCCTTATGTTTTGTTTGCCCTTAACTTGTCTCTGCTGCAACTCCATGAACACATTCTGTGATAAGCCTTGTATCTTATATAAATGTGTTGCCCTGGACCCAAAGCAGCCAATGCCATACACTATAGGGCATGTACATCTTGGGATAGAGGATCACTGAGAAGCCAGAAGGACCTCCAGTTGCTGGCTTCTTAGGCAGGTGACTGCTTATAACAAGTGAGACTGATGTTGATTTATCCTATTTTTAATAATCTATAAAAGAGAGGTTCCACTATTTCTCTGTATTTACGTCTCCCTCCTGACTTGCCTTTTATGACCATATGCTTCATAAATTAAAAAATAAATAAATGAATAAACATATGTAAATTTCCACACAAGAATTATCAATATAATAATCAGATATCCCCAGAAAAGCTGTTCTTCTTTAAAAAAGCAAGGGAACAGGGAACTCACAGAATGTTAATACATACGATATGAAATGGAAATCACAGCGGTTATAAAGGCTATTAATTTTATAAAGTTAGAGAGGCAATATACAAAGATTTATCATTTATATTTTAATCACTCATGATTAGGCCTGAAAGCTGTGAAGTTTGTAAATTCCTTCACAACACACACCTACACAATATATATTGTATTCATCATTTAGCACAGAACTTTATATAAAAAGCAGGGGATTTTCTCTGCACAAAATTTCAGTATTCAGAGGAGACGTGTGAACAAAGAGACCAAAATTTCATTTTCAAAGCCATGGCAAGACTCACTCCCATTTACATGATAAAATGTCCAAAGAACAAAGAAATCTCAAATTTGGTCCAGATAACAGAAATTTCCTAACCATATTAAAAACAATTTACTGCTTTTGATACTGTCATAAAATGTGCTCTGGGAGTCTATTATAAAAAGAAGGGCTTGCATCTACTTTTGTCATGTTTCAGGTATTATATTCTTCTATGTTAATATATTTATAGCTATTTTCATATAAAAAATAGGGAGCATAACATATCTAATCCTACTTCATTTGAAATCAAGCGGACTTATAATTGGACTAATAACTTTTTTCTTTTTACTAAGAGGGAAATTAATTAATAATTTTAAAAACCCTCCATTGTACATGACGGATTTTTTTTCCTGACACCTAGAAACCTACAAGTTCTGAATTAATTTTCTAGTTATGAGAACTGAAAACTTATTAGTATAACTCACTTTAACTCCTAAATTGCTCCACATCTGTGAAAGAAGAATAATGATTAAAAGTTATGTTTTCAAATATCAAACAGCTCTAAATTTACCATATATAATATAGTTCAAAGTCAATGAATCTTGCATTTTAAGATTAGTTGTGAAAAAAATTAAAAATGAACTAATCCAGCAACAAGTGTTCTATAATTTGAAATCTCTATCCTGAAAAGAAATAATGTTTAACTGGGGACCACCTGACTTACAGCTGTCTAAAAGTTAGCCTTGTTTTGTTTGTAAGTACCAAGGAGAAAATACAATGAGGTGGTGGAGATTATTGTACTTGACCATCCTCTATCATCTTGGCTAGAATGAGGTACCCCATCAGTGGAACTAAATGAACAAGAGGTGTCATGTCATCAAATTCAAATAGGAGGCATGGCAGATACTTGTGCACTAGACAGGAAGGGGTTGATTTCCCATCATGTTACATATAGTCAGCTACATCCTCAGAAGCAAGGCAGATTCAGCATAGTGAAGAAGCATCTGGGAGTGATAAAGCAAGATGGTAGAGTAGGAGATACCAGCCTTTGTCCCTCCAGCAATAAGACAACAGTTAGACTGCTATCCATGAAGGAAAATAGCCCTGGGATGGCCCAACAGTCCAATTAAGAACCAGCAGCAACGCAATGGAGCAAAAACTGGAGAACAATCACACTCATAGGATTTATGAGGAGATTGGGATAGCTGAGATGTCTGGAGAGGGCTAGGAACAAAGAAGGGTGAGGGATATCAGTATCAACCACACAGTGGGTACCACCATGGTCCTCAGTGACCTGCACTGCAGAGGATCCCAGCAGCCTTTTCTCTGAAGACCTCAATAGCCTCCACAGCAGATAGCAGTCACAGACCCTCCACAGCTTTCACAATGGAGGACCCCACAGTGTACACTGGTATGGACCCAGCGGCCTGCTCTACAGAGGACATATATATAGAAATCCTTAAACCATAACCCTAATGCTAACCCTAACCGAGTTAAAAAAACTTTAAAAATCGTTAAGTAAATTCAATACAAATGCAAGACACGAAATAAACAAAATCAAAACACAAAATCAGTTGTACTAATATTTGAAGAAACAAATAAATGGAAAGATATCTCATGTTCATGGATTAGAAGTATTACAATTGTTAAAATGTCCATATTTCTCAAAGCAGTATACAGGTTCAGTGCAATCCCTATCAAAATTCCAATGGCATTTTTCACAAAAATAGAAGAAACAATTTATATGGAAACCACAAGAGCCCAAATAGCTAAGGCAATCTTGAGTAAGAACAAAACTGAAGGTATCACACTCACTACATTCAAATTATTAAATTACAAAGTGATAAAAATCGAAACAGTATGGTACCAGTTTAAAAACAGACACTTAGACCAATGGAACGGAATACAGAACTCAGAAATAAACCCACGCACACATGTTCAACTAATCTTTGACAACGGTGCCAAGAATACACAATGGGGAAAGGATAGCTTTTTCAATAAATGATATTGGAAAAACTGGATATCTACATGCAAAAAATAAAATTGGGTGCTTATTTTATACTATGCACAAAAATCAACTCAACGTGGATTAAAGACTTAAACATAAGACCTGAAACCATAAAACTCCTAGAAAAAAACATAAGGGAAAGCTCCCTGACATAGGTCTTGGCAATGATTTTTTAGCACAAACAACACAAGCAAAAAAAATGTGGGACTATATCACACAATAGTTTCTGCAGAGCAAAAGAGACAATTAACAAAATGAAGGGGGAACTCAAGGAATGGGAGATAATGTTTTCAAAGCATATGTCTGGTCAGGGGCTAATATCCAAAATATATAAGGAACTCATATAACTCAAGAGCAAAAAAAAAAAAAAACAAGACAAAGCCAAAGAAGTCAATTTAAAAATGGGCAAAGGAGGGCTTCCCTGGTGGTGCAGTGGTTGAGAGTCCACCTGCCGATGCAGGGGACACGGGTTCATGCCCGGTCCGGGAAGATCCTACATGCCGTGGAGTGGCTGGGCCCGTGAGACATGGCCGCTGAGCCTGCGCGTCCAGAGCCTGTGCTCCACAACGGGAGAGGCCACAACAGTGAGAGGCCCACGTACCGTAAAAAATAAATAAATAAATAAATAAATAAATAAATAAATAAATGGGCAAAGGATCTGAATAGAAATTTTTACAAAGAAGACACACAAATGGCCAATAGGTATATGAAAGATGCTTAACATCACTAATCATCAGAGAAATTTGCAAATCAAAACCACAATGAGATACTACCTCACCTGTTAGTATGGCTATTACCAAAAGTCAAAAGATAAGCGATTAGAGAAAAGAAAACCCTTGTACACTGTTGATGGGTATGTAAATTGGAACAGCAATTATGAAAAACAGTATGGACGTTCCTCAAAAAATTAAAAATGTAGCTATCATATGATCCAGCAATTCCCACTTCTGGGTACATATCCAAGGGAAATAAAATCGCTATCTCAAACTGGTATTTGCACATCCATGATTATTGTAGCATTATAGTAGCCAAGATATGGAAACAACTTAAGTGCCCATCAACAGATGAATGGATAAAGAAAATATAAATATATATAATGAAATATTATCTAGCCTTAAGAAAAAGGAAATCCAGCCATTTGCAACAACATGGATGAACCTAGAGGACACTATGCTAAGTGAATTAAACCAGACACAAAAGATAAATACTTCATGATCTCACTTATACGTGGACTCAAAAAAAAATCAAACTCATAGTAACAGAGAGTAGAGTGGTGGTTACCAGGGACTAAGGGGATGGAGGAAATAAGGAGATGTTGGTCAGAGGCTAAAAACTGTTATATGAGGAATAAGTTCTGGAGACCTAATGTACAGCTTGATGACTATAGTTAATAATAATGTATTGTATTGTACACTTTAAATTCCTAAGAGAGTAGATCCCAAGTCTTCTCATCACACACACAAAAAATTGTAACTATGTGAAATGATGGTTAATTAGATTGATTGTGGTAATTATTTCACAATGTATACGCATATCAAAATATCATGTGGTACAACTTAAATATGTACAATTTTTATTTGTCAATCATGCCTCAATAAAGTTTAAAAAAAATCAGCATAGCAACAAGAGCTGCAGTGGGAGCTCACATAGCCTGTTCCAAAGTGACTGCTGCTTATAAAGTAAAACAGAGACTGGTGATATATTGCCCAAACATTTGCAACTGGTAGGTCTCTTTCTAGAACTTCACTTCCTTTGATTTGAACCATCTGCTTTCCAAAAATAAGTCATATTTCATCTCAAATTTGATAATGCTAGTTTTCTTGTTATTTTATATATGTAATTTATATGAATATTAAAGAAGACTAATGAAATATAACCAGATAAAAGTCGTGATAAAAATTATCAAAATTTTATACTCAGATTACTTTGCATATATCTTTAAATTCTTATTTCATTCAAAAGATACTAAAACAATAAATTGTAGCTGATCCATTGTAAGGGTTGTTTAAGCAGGAAAGAGGATTCTGAATCCAACCCAGTGACTTGCATTTAAAGTAAAGGCCTTGGCCTCATATCAAAAGAGTTATGAATAAATGTGTATTTATATGTTAAATGAAAACAAAATAGTCAACTATAGTATGTATTTGAATATAAGTTCTCTCTTGTTTTTTGTGGCCTCTCCCATTTCAGAGCACAGGCTCCGGACACGCAGGCTCAGCGGCCATGGCTCACGGGCCCAGCCACTCCGCGGCATGTGGGATCTTCCCGGACCGGGGCACAAACCCGTGTCCCCCGCATCAGCAGGCGGACTCTCAACCACTGCGCCACCAGGGAAGCCCAAATTCTCTCTTTTATCAGTGGGTCCTGATCACCTGAGATAAGAGGCTTGGTAATGTCTGAAGAATGTATTACCTAAGCTGCTGGGAATACTGATGGGCCAACAGCACAGCCCTCAGCTGTCTGCCTTCTCTGGAGATTTCCCTTGGCTAAAGGAGCTGCCTTGCAACCATTAGAATCTAATGATTGGTTATTTTGCCAATATAAAAGCCCAGCCTCCTCATTCCAACTTGTAAAACTCTCAGAGGTCATCCCATCCTCAGAGCTCTCTAAGGGATTGACTGAGCTTTTGTTGAGACTGTATCACAGTCCAGTTTCTCCCCAGCTCAGTCCTACTTTCTCCCCAGCTCAGTCCTACTTTCTCCCCTTCCCTATAGGTGTTGATCCTGAAAGCAGGCTCCGATAAACATCCTGAACTTAATGTCTGTGTGAGTCTGCTTCCTGTGAGTTCCACGGTAGGCTTCCAGAGTGCTTTCACTTTAATCTGGCTCTCAAAGAACATCTAACTGCTTGCATCCTGCCTGAGGATCAATGTCAAAGTTGACAGTCTGACTTAGACACAATCTAGAGATAGAGTCCACAACTTCTTTCCATCCTTTTACCGTTTTCAACTCCTCTCTCCATGCCTCCTCCTCTTGTGGAGGCTCACAAAAATGAACAGCAGATGTCTTATTTCAGTATACTGTAACTTTCATTATATCATTACCATATCATTGTAATTAATAACTATAATATGGTAACATCAGCTATTATAATAAACAGACCCTCAAATTTATGTCTCAAACCCAATAGAAGTTCATTGTTTGATCATTTACCAATAATCAATAGGTAAACAAACTGGCATTATAGCCCTCTTCTACACAGTTGTTTGGAAGGTTCTGCTATTTTCACCAAATGGTTTCCAAGGTTTCTCTGAGAGGTGACTTCATTCTAGTCAACAAAAAGGGGAAAAACATATGGAGGAGCAGCTAAGGGAGTTTTTGGAGGCCACACCTGGAAATGGTGCACCTGACTTTCACTGAGTCCTCAGTCGGAGGCCACACCAAACCGCCAGAAAGACTGGGAAATGAAGTCTTCGTGAACATCCAGGAAGAAGGAAAGAACATAGATTTTGACGAGCAGCTCTGACACACTAGGGTCATCCAAAGACTTCATCTCCCAGAACACAGTGGGTCAATTCTCCACACTCAGTTTCAATTCTGTTTTGGGGACTTGTGACTATTCTGTGAATTTGAATTCTCTGTTAGACTCTTTCTCCACCTGAGCATTTAATATGACTATTGCTGTTGATCTCTTTTCATACCTTTTCTGAAATTATCTAGGTTACTTTCAATTTTCTATATCACTCCTTACTAACAGACAAGAGAGAAATGTGTACATATTTTATTTTTAAGCAGTATTACTGTAGTATAATTTATACACTAAGAATTGCATATATTTAATGTGTATAATTTGATGAGTTTGGATATATGAAAACACTCATGGTATTATCACTACAATCAAGGCAATAAACATATCCATCACTTTCCAGAGTTTCCTGAATATGACACCAAAAGCACAGGCAACAAAAGCACAGACAGGCAAGTGGAACAACATCAAACTAAAAAGTTTCTGCACAGCAAAGGAAACAATCAACAGAATGAAAATGCAACCCGAGGAATGGGAGAAAATATTTACAAACCATATACCTGATAAGGGACTAATTTCCAAAATCTGCAAGGAACTCAACTCAATAACAAAAACACAAACAGTTCTACTAAAAATGGGCAAAGGACTTGAACAGACATTTCTCCAAAGAAGACATACAAAGAGCCAACGTGAATGTAAAAACTGCCTAATATCATTATCCAGAAAACGTAGATCCACAATGAGATGTCACCTTACACCTGTTAGGATGGCTGTTATCTAAAAAAAAAAAAGAAGAGAACAAGTGTTGGTGAGGTTGTGGAAAAACAGGAACTCTTGTATACTGTTGGCAGGAATATAAAATGCACAGCAGCTATGGAAGTATGGATATTCCTCAAAAATTAAAAATGGAACTATTGTTTGAGTTAGCAATCCCACTTGTGGATATACATCCAAAAGAATTGAAATCGGTATCTCAAAAAGATATTAGCTCTCCCATGGTCATTGCAGAACTATTCAAGATAGCCAATATATGGAAATAACCCAAGTGTCCATCAAAAGATGAATAAAGAAAATGTGTTATATACTGCAATAGAATATTATTCAGCCTTAAACAAGAAATTTTGCCATAGGCAACAACATGCATGAACCTTGAGGACATCATGCTAAGTGAAATAAGCCAGAAGGACAAATACGGCATGATTCTTCTTATATGATGTATAACTAGCAGAGAATACAATGGTGGCTGCCAGGTGGGTGGCAGCCCACAGGTGGGTGGGGAAAATGGGGAGTTGTCGTTCAATAGATATGAAGTTTCAGTTATGCTAGATGAATACACTCTAGCAACTTGCTGTACAATATAGTGCCCATAGTTAACAATATTGTATAATGCATTTCAAAATGTTAAGAGGGCAGATCTCATGTTAAGTGTTCTTACCACAAACAAAACAAAGGGAATGTCTATGTATTTTATAGTCATATCTTTTCCAGAGTTCCTATATACATTTACATTGAAATACGCAATCACATTTCATCAGTGTATTTATGCTGAATAAAGGAAACAGAACCTGCATATATCAGTATGAGTTCTAGGTTCTTTCATTACAGTTATTCCTCACAACAACGTACAAAGTAAATATTGTTATCATGATTAGACTAGAGAGAAAAAATTTAGGGTTAGAGGTAAAGCAATCACCCCACCCCAACCCAAGGCCAATCAGGTAGTAAACAGAAAAATTGACACTGGAAACCTAAATTTGTCTCCAGAGCATTACCACAGTATTAACCAATAGGTATATTGCCTCAGGACTGGTATCTGTTCAAAACTGGGATAGGAATTATGAATAATCATGCTCAATTTTAGTGTAATATCTTAGTAGAAGTGTGGTTTTTACTAGACATAGAGCACCAACGTTCTGGGTTTAAGATTTTAGTGCTCTACGCTCCTCTCCAGACACTCTCCTGACTTTCACTTTGCTCTCTGGCAAATAATTTATGTGATGCAATCTTCAGCTCTAATACTGAAATGATAATTCTGTAATTCCTCTCAAGGTGTTTCTATCAGGAATGGTAACTAACATTGGCTGGAGGTCACGTATGAGTTGTGTTTAAAGCAAACCCTTAGAAACTTGAGATACTGATATATGTAGCTATATAAATACACTGTAAAATATATAACTTTGTGAATGTTCTAGGCCAAATAAGTCTTTTCAGAAATGTTTCTTACCATGTCCTTAGATGTCTAATGATTTGCTTAGATTTTTGTTTCTTGGAAATTATGACAGATTCCATTTAATCCTGCCCACAAAATTACTGAGGTGAAGAAGATACAGCCACAACTGTGAACTCAAAATGAAAACGAATATATAGAATTCTAAGTTATAAAATTAGCTAGAAAGTTTGGAAAGCTTTTTAATGTGAAGAAAAAGAATAAAAAAATTTGTCATTTGGTACCTCTTTAACTCAACATATTATTTAGATGCCAATATCAGCAAATAATTCAGCTTAATACAATATAACAAATATTGGTTTCCTACCCCTGAAGGTGACATACAAGTCTCACCATAAAAGAGCCACTGCCTAACTCTCTAGCATCGTCTTTCCAAATCCCCTTATCTTAAACTTCGAAGTCCAGACACAGAACTGCTTGTATTCCCCCACATATTATGTTTCTTGCCTCTGTGACTTTGTTTGTACTGTTTCCTCCACCTCAAATGTTCCCACATCAAATAGGGTGACTTGGCTTCCACATCTCTAAAATGAGGATAATAATATCACCTATCTTATGGAGTTATTATGAGTATATAAAGAGATAATCAATGTAAAGTGCTTTGAAAATAACTGGCATTTTGAAAACACTCAATAAAAGTTGTTTTCACAGACAGGTGGCTTAATCTGTGTTATATTTTACTTCCCAATAATTTAGCCAATGACATACTGTTAGTGGAAATCTACTATATCAAGATGTTTCTTTCAAAAATGCTAAAGTCTGCTTATGTGACATGTAACTGTAAAACTTGGGCTTACACTAGCAGCATGATAAATAGCAAGATAAACAGATTATACACATATACAATGATAAATTATCTAAGTGAAAAATACACTTCAATATTCTGTCATGTAAGTGCAAAAGCCAATAACCGTAAGCATTCAAACACATAAGGTCATCACTAATCAGCACACCTCAGGTTAGAGGCTACTATCTTTATGGTGGCAAATAATGTGACATGTTTCACAAATCAATAATTCAAGAGGTTCTTTATTTCTGTTTTTTCCCCCTCTGAAGAACAGGACTTCACTTGTCTCTTTCCACCTCTGATATAATTCAGAAAGAATAATATCAAGTCTTAATTTAAAATGAGTGATGTAGTACAGAGTTTCAGACCATATATCTCTTCAAAGCTGTCAGTTTCCTTTCACTACTTTTCCTATATTCCAAAAACAATTTTAAATTAAACATAGATCAATAATAAATCTTCCAGTTGCTGTCTTATTTATGGCACTGCAAGAAGAGATACTGATGTTATTTTTATAAGCCAAGATGGACATTTTCTGATTCCTTTAGAATTTAAATTAAAACAACTAAAATGTTTTAGGAATTTCATTAACCATGAGATGTCTACTATTTTGATGACCTTAAGTATTATTCCCTCATGTGTCTCTCATATAAGGTACAGGAAAGCATGTCCTATATAGTATATGGGAGAAGAACCTCAGTTTTCATAGCCCAAACTTGATAAGTATAAAATTATGATATGATTTGAGGATTTATAAGGACGATAGATGATTTATCCAAATACCTAAGACCTGATCTATTCCAGATTTATGATACCTCTAAGAATTTAGATGATTTAACTCCAAAGTTGAATGATGAAATATTAGCTAATATATAGCATAATAAAAATTGTAGTTATCAATTTGTAGTTGTGCATTTATATTTAAATGCAACTTATACACACACACACACCACAATTTATTACTTTAATGCTTACCTTCAAAACTGTATAAATGCCCAAGGGCCCTCACAGCTCACTACAATCATGAATTACTATTTGCATTCCCTGACTATATTGTGGTGTTTGAATCTTTGTGACACCAATATCAGGTTGTCTGTTGTGTACCTTCATTGTCTACTTTTTGTTTTTTGTTTTTTTTTTGCGGTACGCGGGCCTCTCACCGCTGTGGCCTCTCCCATTGCGGAGCACAGGCTCCAGACGCGCGGGCTCAGCGGCCATGGCTCACGGGCCCAGCCGCTCCGCAGCATGTGGGATCTTCCCAGACCGGGGCACGAACCCGTGTCCCCTGCATCGGCAGGAGGACTCCCAACCACTGCACCACCAGGGAGCCCAGAAACTTACTTCTAACTAATGTGTGGGTCAAAAAGAATTCAGAGTAGAAGTAAGAAAATATTTTGTACTGAATAATAACAAAATATGACATACCAAAACTTGAACAGTATAGTTAAAATAGAATATTGAGATGTATAGCCTTAAAAGTTATTAGAAAAAGGCTAAAAATCAGTGAGTTAAGCTATGCATCCACCTTAAGGAATTAGGAAACAAATAGCAAAAATTAACTCAAATAAATTTGAAGGTAAGATAAGAAAGAAAGGTACGAGCAGAAGTTGGTGAAAAAGAAAACAAACATGTAATAAACAATGAAGCCAGAAGTTGATTCTTTGAAAAGACTTATAAAATTGCTAAACTTCTGATGAGAGTGACAAGTAAAAAGAGACACCAAAATAATGAAATGAAATGGAATGAAAAAGAATATACCACTATTGATACTGCAGAAAACTAAAATTACTAAGAGGATATTGTAAGCAATTTTATGTGATGTTTGAATATTTAGATAGAAAGTCTAAGATTTTTTCTATTAATTAAGATAATGTGATAATATTCTATGGATAGACAAATTGACCAATCGAACAGAATAAAATCTAGAAGCGGACTCACAGATAGACACAATATATCACAGAGTTGATATTGTAGATCATCAATAAGGAAAATATAGGCTTGTTAATAAATGTTGAGACAATTGAACATAGAAAAAAATTAAGCTGGACCCATACCTCACACCATAAATTGGAATCAATTTTAGATGGGTAAAACACTTAATATTAAAAACAAACAGCAGAACTTTAAGAAGAAAATAGCTTCATGAAATTAGGTCTGGGGGAATTCTTGAACACTATATGCAAGCATTAACCATAAATCAGGAGAAGCCATTTATAGCACATACAACCATAAAGGAGAAAGGAGAGGCAGTTTATAACAGTGGTTAAGGTCAGGGATTGTGAAGTCATACAACCTAGGATAGAACACCATCTACATCACTTACTAGCTATGTGACCTACATAAAGTTATTTAACCATTCTACATCTCAGTTTCTTAATTTGTAAAACAAGATTAACAATGATGTCTATCCCCTAGATAAAACAAGATAATTTGTATAACGTGCTTAGAACATTTCCTGGCACATAATAACCCCTGTAAACATGTATAAATCTATTATTATTATTCATAATACATTGAAAATCATTCCAATGAATCAATTAAAGTAGACTTACAATTCAATGGAAAAATACAAAAAGGCACTTCACAGAAAGAGTAAACTCCAATAGCCACATACATATAAGAAAGGTTCAATCTCATAAGTAATCAGATAAATGCAAATTAAAACCAAAATGTAACAGCATTCCATAGCCACCATTTTGGGGGAAAAAACAAGTCTACTATACTCATGTTGGTGACAATGTGAAGCAAGAAAACACTCACATATTCAGTCATCCACTGGGTGGGACTGTAAAATAGTTCAATTCCTTGAACATTCACATACTCTATAACCTAGCAATTCTTAGATTTATATCCTAGGGAAGATCTTATGATAATACTCCAGGAAACATGTACAAAAATTATCCTACAACCTTGTCTGTAATAGAAAATTATTTAAATCTGTTCAAATATCCATTCAAGATTAAATTGAATAAATAAATTGTGGGAAAATAAATGAATCACAGCTATACAAATTAACATGGATCTTACAAATATAATGTTGAACAAAATAAACTAAGTCACAAAAATTTTATGTGTGTGATTTCATTTACACAATGCTCAAAACATAAAAAATTAAAAACAATATAATTCATGATGTTACACATGTACACATACATATACATAATATCTAGGAAAGCAAGAGAATAGTTATCATAAGTCAAAAGAGAGAGAGAGAGCAATTACTCTAGGGAAACAAGATGAAACCAGAAGGTCACATAAAGCTCTTATGAGGAAGCTCTTATAAGTTTATATATATCCTTGTATATGCATGATAATTTCCTCAATAAAAATAAATTTTAGAAAGGATAAAAAATGTATTGCACAGTTGGAAAGCTGTCCAAAGTATTTTTTAAATAAGCAAAAGATGCTTTAGAAGCATTTGGTATGATTCTATTTTTGAAGAAGATATGTATATATGAAAATATCTTGAAGAATATCCATCAAAATATCAAAAGCAGTTACCTCCGGGTAACAATGACTGGGGAGAGGTAGCCATTAATTGTATAGTCATTTCTGTAAATTTTTTTTTTTAAGAAAATGTATTCACTATAGTAATAAGATAGAAAAAAACTTTAAATGTAATAAGTAAGCTTAAATAACATTATATATTTCACAAGTCCTTGTTTACTTCTTTCCATGTCAATGTATAGCCTTGCACAATGTTATGTTTAATGACTGCAGACTACCCCACTGTGCCATGTACCTTTTTTAAATTAAATTTTATTGAAGTATAGTTGCTTTACAATGTTGTGTTAGTTTCTACTGTACAACAAAGTGAATCAGCTATACATATACATACATCCCGTCTTTTTTGGACTTCCTTCCCATTTAGGTCACCACAGAGCATTAAGTAGAGTTCCCTGAGCTATACGGTAGGTTCTCATTACCAAGTACCTTTTTGATTTAGTCAGTGTTTATTGCTGGGCATTTAGCTTGTTTTACTTACTTATCTTACATGGGCACACTTGCAATTCAATTTCTTATAATTTCCATAAAATAAATTTCTAGAAGTGGATTTGCTGGATCATAACATATGCAAAATTTTAAGGCCAAAAATGCAGGAAGTTATCATAATTTGACAGCAGTGTTTCAATGGTAAATTTATTATTCACATATTGGTACTGGGTTTTGTTCAATTACAAATGTTATGTAAGCTCAGAGAGATTCGAAAGGCTTAGTTACCAAAATTAGACACAATAATAATTCCAGCAAGGGCCCAGACTTGATCTCTTGAAAAAAGAAAGAAATGTAGAATGCCAAAATATCTTAAGCAAAGAATGTATCCCATACATCCCTGTCACTCCATAGTTGGTATATTACCTCATATGTGGAAATGCTCAGAAAGTGCTTACTTAGCTGGAAATTCTAAGTTTGCCTGACTCACAGGAGATTCACAGGGAAAACACAGAAAAGTTAGAAGAACTTAACTTTTTAAGTCCGTATTAGAACAACACATTTCAACCCTTCTTAGCATCATCAGTTTAAAGGTTGTGTATTCACTTTGGCAACCAATTACACTAAAAGATATAAAATCAAACTGGAGAGGGACTAGACATATAGTAATTCTCTAAGTATTACATCAGCGGGGGGGGGAAAGTGGATATAAATAATCCAAAGATCTTTATTTATCTTGACATTTCATAAATGGATCACAAGCTATGAATGTTGAGGCTGTGTGATAGCACAGCACTGTGAGTCAGTAACTGATTTTATGCCAGAGAGCACAATTCTCATGTTAGATTAGAGACAACACTGTTGATTAGAATGGGGATTAGTAAAGTTCAGCCAAGTCATAGAGAGACATGCAGATCTCACAGTGAATGTTCCCTTTTTGTGGAGTAGAATTAAATTTAAATTCTACTACTCTCTTTTGTTAGGGTCAAGCTTCATCATTAGATTAAGTCCAAATTCCTCCTTTATGTTTTAAATAGGTCAAAAGATATACTGAATGGACAGAGAAAAAATTTTAAAGGTAAAACTTGATCATTAGTTTTGTTTGCATAGGCTGTATACTTCATTTTATAGAATTTATAAGAGTAATTTGTATGAAGCTATTCAGAAAAATTGCTTGGGATTTGGTAAGCTACTTTTCTCATAAAAGGTATCATTAGAATCTCTTCTGCATTTATTGAGAGGAGAAATGATTTTACTCATTTTGTATAATTTCTAAAATAACACTTAAGCATTAATTTAGTCATTCAACAAACATTTATTAAAAATGTGTACTATATGCAAAAGCACAAAACTTGTACCTGTGAGGCTGTAAGGATTTTAACATGCAGTTCCTATGCTCAAGAAAAATATATAATAAAACAATCAAATAAAACCATGTTTATAAAACACACAGTATTAAATGCTACAATAAAGGTATAAAGTGTTGTGCTTGTTAAGAACATAGAAACACCTCAAGGTAGAGGGATCCAACATTTTCATGAAGGTGTCATTTTAGCTGAACTTTGAGGATGGGTGGGAGGGGCAAACTATAAAGAAACTATGGTGTGATAAAAAGCACAGGGCATATAAATGGGTCATTTAATTTAATTTAGAGCATGGGTTGCAAAATGAAGAATATGAGGACCCACGGCTGAAAAGGTAGGAGAGCTGGGTCATTACTTCTGGGTGTATTTTGGAGTCACCAAGGTTCTTGGTCAGAGGAGTGACTTTATCAAAGTCATGCTTTAGAGAACCTGGTACATTTTTAGTTTTTAGGGTGAAGTGAACTATAAAATATTGGGGGACAGCCTTATAAGTCAGAGTACTACTACAAGAAGTACAGGAGGATGACGACAGTCCTTTACAGCTCTAGACAAAAGATTTGCATTCATAGCCCTTTGTCTTACTTAATTTGGAATTTCTTCCAAGTTTCCTGGATAGTCAATGCATACCTTTTCAGGAGAGAATTATGAGAATGATTTTTCAACTTCTGTCAGGACCTGTCCAGGTGTGGAGATCTGCAGTAATTATGGGATAGCTTAGCCCAGAGATTAGGAAGTTAGTTAGTAGCCGGCTTCAGGGCACAGAAAAAAGGAAAAGGGCAGCAAGGTTAAAGATGCTACAAGGGGTTACACTTGAATTGCTTCTCAAAGTAACTCTAGAAGGCTTTATGTGCCTTTCTTAATTGATCCATGCTTAACAATAGCTACATCTGTCTGATATTCAGTTGTGCAGGAACATGTGATGAGGCAGAGGTGCTGAGTGCCCTTAAGGGGCATCTCAGAAAAGAGATGCTGTGAGAGAGGGTAGCTGCTAGGACCAGTCATGGGGGTTCTAGCCTCTCACTCCACCTAACCTCAGCAAATTTATAAAGGTTTCTTGGATATCCACCAAAGGGAGTCATCAAGGAGAATAACTCACTCAATGTTCAAAGAAGATAAAATACTTAAAGGACTCTACTCCCTAAATACCATCCCAGAAGGAAGCATTCCTGAGAGAAAGTTACTTGGCACCCACAATCTACTTTACTGTTATCTATTTACTGTTGGATTTGAAGGTCAGGTAGAAAATATTGGTCTTCCAATGTATTCCTAATTGAGGGGAAGAAGAGTAATAATTTTTTGCCCTCCTGAGACATAGGAAGCTTGGAGGCTCTGAAACTTTGGGGATGTGACTTGAGCAAGCTATAGAAATCTTGATTCAAAACTCAGTTTTCAAATACCCTAGGGAGTATGGCATGGGAAAAGAAAGTTAAGTGCAGATGCATCAAAATATATAGCTGTTTCTTATATACCTAACAAGGAAATTATTTCTGTAGCTGATAATTGTATAATTTATATATGAATTATATATGATATATAAAGATCATTATATCTATATTTACATCTATCTATCTAGCTAGCTAGCTAGCTTTTTTTAATGTATGAAGGACCTAGGATATTGGAATCAATTCAGTGCATAGAAGCGTTGGCATAGAGAGGCAAATTCACAAAAAACACTGTTAACAAAGGGATTTCTAATTCAGATTGATTTGATTAGCAATAATCTTTAAATCTAATTTCTCAGGTAATGTTTCTTTCATCACTTTTTAGGGTAGCAAGCTGATGAACATCTCATTTACATTTTTACTAGCCTATAAAGTTTTCCTGCTTATGCTTTTTTTTACCTTACCCCGAAAGCAATACTTAATGTTTAAAAATAGCTTATAGAATCTATGGCAAAGACTTAGGTGTGAAAAAGAAAAGTGACACTTAGCTAGCATACCCTTACATCATTATTACAATTAATACATACTTAAAGCATTGTTTCTGAGACCATAAAATTACTGATTATGATGCATGATCTATGATTTTGTCTCAATTTCCAGACCAAAAGCCTAGACAGTAGGAGACTGCCTCCTTGCCTTTAATAAAGAGTATTCTGTAACACAGGGCACATTCAGTAACTGGAGCATAGAGTTTCTGGCTTCGACTTCTGAGAAAACCACTTTTGAATGCCACAGAAGATATAGTGTTCCTAAATCAAGTCTCAATTATTTAAGACTGTGTGTTTAGTTTCAGACTTAACGAATTTGACATGAAGCTTTCTCAGACTTTGCCATCATGGAACTGCAAATGACTATTCAGACCAAGTTTAAAGTTAATACCAATGAATAGTGATAAGAATACCTATCCATCATTAATGGATAGAGTAATATTTAAGCAATAATTTATAATGATGTGCATTGACTGGTATAGTTGGTCCTTGCCTATGCTTTTTGTACCTGAATTGTGGTAGCCCATTATGTTCATATAGGATTTGTTTCTCTGTCTGCAAAATTTGGGAGAAATCAGAGATAAGTTAACAGTGCTGCATACTGTGAAATCACATAGAGTTACATACCAGAATCTCAGAGAAAGAAATACAGACAGACGGACCCAGAGACAGAAAGTTTCTAAACTTTTTTACAAATCCAGCATTGATTCCAAAGCCCAACAAAGATCATTGCAATGGACTGAATGGGTCCTGAACTCTGTCAAATTCATATGTTGAAGCCCTAAACCCTAGTACCTCAGAATGTAATTGTATTCTGAGATAAGATTTTTAAAGACATAATTGAGTTACAGTGGTCCCTAATCCAATACAACTGGTATCCTTATAAGAAGAGGAGATTAGGACAGAGACAGAGAGACACCAGACATCTGTACACCAATACAACCATGTGAACACGCAGCAAGAAGGCCATCTGCAAGCCAAGGAGAGAAGCTTCAGAAGAAACAAAACCTGCCTACACCTTGATCTTGAACTTTTAGCTTCCAAACTGTGAGAAAATAAATTGTTATTTAAGTCATCTAGTCTGTGGTCTTTTGTTATGGAAGACCTCGCAAACTAATATAATAACACAAAAAAGAAAACCATAGACTAACTTCACTTATGAAATATTAGCAAAACAAGTTTAGTAGCAAGCTAAGAGAATAATGTGCCTTGACCAATTGTATCACTCTAGGAGTACAAAATCATTCAATGGAAGAATGACAATTGTTCTGGAAGCATCAGCCAATGCAATTAGGAAAGAGAAAAACAAGACTTTAATTATTAGAAGGAAGCAATATTATTACCACATCTAGGAAATATAATTGTCAACCAGGAATATACAAAAGACTCACCTAAGATATCTACTCGAAACAATAAATCAGTAAGTTCAATGGTTATAAAATTAAAAATCAATAATCAATAAAGTTTCCTATATATAAACTATAACAAATTAAAAAAAATACAGTGGGGCTTCCCTGGTGGCGCAGTGGTTGAGAGTCCGCCTGCCGATGCAGGGGACATGGGTTCGTGCCTGGTCCAGGAAGATCCCACATGCCATGGAGCAGCTGGGCCCGTGAGCCATGGCCCCTAAGCCTCTGCATCTGGAGCCTGTGCTCCACAACGGGAGAGGCCACAACAGTGAGAGGCCCGCGTACCGCGAACAAACAAACAAACAAAACAATGTCATTTGCATTAGCAGCTAAAAGATAAAATCCCTAGGAATAAATTTTAACAAACTCACAAGGGAAATATTCTGCAGAAACTTAAATAAATGGAAAGAAACATATTGTTCTTGAATAGGAAGACCCAATATTATGGGATTATTTATTTTTCCTAAATTAATATATAAATTAGGATTTAACCTAGTTAGGATACCATCACATTTTTTCCTTAGAAAAAAAAAGCCAATAACAATAAAATCAGAAACAAAATAGAACAAATAAAAAATGACAGCCTACTTTGTTAGCAATTGTGTTCTAGGCAGTGCCTAAGACTTAACATATATTAAGTCACTTAATACACACACACACACACACACACACACACACACAGCCAACATGGTGGGTAATAATATAATCTCCTTTCTAAAATTAGAAAACTGAGACCCAGAAAGGATAAATGACTTTCCCAATGGCATACAGCTAGTAAGTGGCAGATACTTTCTGAGATTTAAATGTAGAGAGTCTTTTGGAGTCCATGCTTTTTACTATTGTAATCTAGTGCCTCTAAAGTTCATATAAAAATTTAAAATGTAAGAATAGTAAGGAAATTCTGAAAACAAAGAAGTGCCAGGGGAGGGTACCTGCACTTTTAGATATTAAAACATAACCTAAAGGTACACTAACTAATAAAAGAGTTGTGTTTGCTATTAGCATTGGACTACACAGATAGACCCAAATACAAGACAAAGGGGAAAATAAGGAGTATTCAATACATATTGTTTGACTACCTGAATAACCTTTTGGGAAGAAAAATAAAAACTGAATTCCTATTTCATTCCTTATACTAAAAGACATTCCTGATAAAATCTACATATAGGGGGGAAAACAAAATTAAAAGTACTTGAGGTAAATATTTGTGATTTCCTTTTTACACAATCTTTAAAGGACCAAGTCTTTCTAAGCAGAGGCCACAAAGCAAAAAATTCAAAATCTAGTCACATAAATTTGAAAACATATATTAAAAAATGCTTAAAGAGGAAACTAATAAAATAGGCTGCAACAGATATGACAAAGCTTAAATCTTCAATGTACAAGGGTATCTTCCAAGTCAGTAAGAAAACAAAGTTAATACAAAAATAGGCAGCCTATAGGATAAGAAATTCAAAGAATCAACAGTGTATCAATTAAAAAAACCTCAATCCCTTACACTTAACAAGATTTTATTATTTATATAATTGGGAAAGATAATAGATATTGCTATTTTATGCAAAGGAAAGCAGGTATTCATACTGTAAAAGGTAAATAAATCCACTTTTTGAAAGGCTTTTTGGAAATAATTATCAAAATATAAAATTCACATACCCTTTTGCCCAGCTACAAATATACGCATAAATAATCATGGATGTTAAAAAGATAAGTCCATTACACCCCTCCTACCACATCAGTGTTCACACGTTAATGGCATTTCCAGGGTTCAACTATGTTGTAGCATGTATCAGTACTTCATTCCTTTTTATTGATGAATAAAATTCCATAGGATGGATATATCAAATTTTATGTATTCACTCATCAGCTGATATACATTTGTTTCTACTCTTTGATTATCATGAATAATAATGGTATGAACGTTCATGTACAAGTTTTCATGTGTCTTGGGTATATACCTAAAGTGGAATTACTGGGTCCTATAGTAATTCTATGTTTTACTTCTTCAGGAACTGCCACACTGTTCCAAAGCAGCTGTACCATTTTATCTTCCCACCAATAATGTATGTGTGTTCCAATTTCTCCATATCCTTACCAATTCTTTATATGATTTATTTTATTATATTCATCTTACTGGATATGATGTGGTATATCACTGTGGTTTTGACTTGCTTTTCCCTAATGACTAATGATGGACATCATTTCATGTGCTTCTTGGCCATTTGTATACCTTCTTTGGAGAAATGTTGGTTCAAATCCTGAGCCTATGTTTTAACGGGGTTATTTATAATTATTGTGTTGTATCTCCGTTATATTTTAAACTTTCATTTATATTAAATACTGCTCCTATAAGATTTTACATCTCAGAAAGGAAAAGAGAGGTTAATATGCATGGAGTGCCTACTGTGTGTCATAGTACGAGGCACATGTTACACATAGTGAGTAGTCATTATCCTGAGCTCTAGAAGAAGCCCTGAATGATGCTTCAAAAGTTATTAAAATAATTTGAATTTGGGTCAGCCAAAAGCAAAATTGTAAAACAAACGAAGGTGGTACCTCTTACTAATTATTGATTCATATTTTCAAGCTACCTTTCTCTCAGATATCTTTAAATCTTATTTCTCCTAATACTTTTTAGGGTAGTGTTTCTTAAATTTGAATATGTATATCAATCACCTGGGAATCTTGTTAAAGTGCTGACTTTAGGTAGGTCTGAGATTCTATTTTTTAACTAGTTCCCTGATGATCCTACATTGCTGGTCAGTGGATCATATTTCAATTAGCAAGGCTTTAGTGTATGAACTGATTACTAAGATTTTAACTATAAGAGCTAACCTCAAGGATTAGGAAATTTTGCATTTTTACAGAGGTGCCCTAAAATTTATAACTGCTTCAAAATCTAAAGAGTGAGTCTATGGTAGGCAGGGGAATTGATAATCTTGAACAGGGGCCTTATCTAGCATGTAAGAGGTGGTACACCCATTCAGGAAGAGGCCCTACTTGGCCACTTTCTCTAATGGAGGTGTTCCTAGCCTGACAACTTGAACACATGCTGTGACTACATAATGCAGGTTTAGAACCTGAAGGTTTAGTTGAAATTTTTCTTCCAGCATCAATTTATAATGAAAATAGAGGAGTAGTTGAAAAGAACTCCAGTTACACTACTGGTTGAACTGTATACATTTTGCTGTTTTGCTACATAAAGGCATTTATAATTATAACATGATTCTGATATAAACAAACCCTGTTGAAATAAATAAACCTTGAAAATGTTATGCTAAATAAAAGAAGTCAATCACAAAAGATCACATATTTTATGATTCCATTTATATGAAATGTCTAGAATAGCCAAAACTATAAAGATGGACAGTATGTTAGTGGTTGTCTAGGTCTAAGCAGTGAAGGGTAGATGGGACTGATGGCTATTGGATATTACGTTTCCTTTTGGGTGATAAACATGTTCTAAAATTATAGTGATGATTATACAATTCTGTGAATTTGCTAAAAAAACCATTGAATTGTACATTTAAATGGGTGACCTACATGGCATATAAATTTTATCTCAACAAAGCTGTTTAAAAATGTAATGCAGAAATATCAGAGATAAGGAATAGAGCTTAGAAGAATGGGTTTCATATAAAGAGGCACCAGAATACCTTGATGTGCTTAGTCTTTGAGACAATTCAGAGCTGAGAATAGAGCACATTTCCCTGATATTTAAATTCTAAGTTTCTATCTACCACTTCCAAAGCTTAAATTCTGGTCAGGTGGGCTGAGAAGTTGCTGTTTGGATTAAAAGAAGGGCAGTGTAGCATTGTGAGAGCTGGCTCTGACACCACACAGCATGTAAACACCCACTCTTCCAATTATTACCTCTGTCACCTTGGACAAGTTACATAACTCCTCTCTGCCTCAGTTTTTTCATCTGGGAAATGAGGATAAAATTTCGAATGAAGATGAAGTCAGTTTTCTGATTCCAGATGAAGTTCATAAGGGATTATTGCCTAGTTATAAACTGGAGGCATATCTGATACTTTTAAGCTATAAAACTCATGAGTATATTATCTCTTTAAAAGGGAGAGAGAGAGAGAGAGAGAGAGAGAGAGAGAGAGAGAGAGAGAGAAACCACATTTTATAATTCCAAGAATTCACTTGTTTGTGCCTTTGGAAAGAAAACTCAAGCCATTTTAAAAGAAATAACAGGGTCAGAAGCTTCTTGGTATACAAAACTCTCTCCTGAAACATTCAGATGATTTAGTTAAGAATGAACTGGAACAACATCAACAACATTTCCTTGAAATCAGATATAAATTCCAAAAGAACTGGGAAGCATTTGTGAAGCAGTGCTTGAGTAAGTGCTTACAATCCAAAAATGGGATGAGGTAGGATAGAATAAATTCAACTATGAAAATAATATTATCACCTGCACAAAGTATATATGAAACTATGCCTTTCTGTGAAAAAGAAAACACTCCATAGTTCCTATACATTATATATTGCATCATCCCAGACATGCTTTTCTCTTTGCTATTCAGTTGCCTAAAGCTACACATAATTGATTTGTCTCCTGATAACTGCAGAAACGACTGCGTGAAACACCAAAGTGTAACAGCTTTTAAAAGAGATACTCGAGACTAAGTATGAAGTGGGGTGTATACACTTGGGGTGTATGTATGTGTGTGCATGTGAGGGTATGTGTGTGTATTGAATGCTCACATACATGCATTATATCTCCATGGGTTCTTATGCCCATTTACTAAGTGCCATATACAGTTATACTTGAATCAATTACTATTGCTTTAATTGTACATGTAGCAATATCTGGGCCTTAGACAGTAACATATTCAGTTTCTGTTTTGTTTTCTCAATACTTGTTTGGTGTCTTATGGCTGCAAGCCCTGTTTCAGCAATACATACAAGAGTCATAAGGGAGTAATTGTTTTTTTTAATTACAAAACTACAGATGTGAAGTCAGATAACCAGGTTTGAGTCCTATCCATCTCATTTATTTATTATCTGCATGGTCCTGTGGAAGTCATTTAACTTCTTCAATCCTCAGTTTCCTCACTGGTAAACTGAGTCTAAAGGTAACTATCTCACAGGTGAACCAAACGACAAACGTATGTGAATGATAAAACACTATCATCACATGTTAGTTAATTGTTCTCATTTTCCATGCTTGAGAGAGTATATGACTCATGTACCCTCTGGACTCAAAGGGGAGAAGAGAGTTTAATGCATGTTTATTGATTGTCGACAGAATCTCCGGCCTTGCATAAAGCAGCACATGCATATGTATTGATAGATGGATAAATTAGTCAGGGAGAAGTAGTGAGACTCAGGACAACCAATATTTGCCTGCTTTTCAGAGCACAGTAAATCTAAATCTGAGTCTCAAATTGCAGTCAGCATGTCTAGGAGTTTGCAGCACGTGTTCTCCTCTATTATTGAAGAAGACAGCTGCCTAGTCAATGTAAATTTTATTGTAAAATTGTTTAATAGAATTTACAATTATGGGAGGACAAACACACTTGAGACACTAATGGAGGGTCTGAATTTGATATGCGTAGACAAAGAGGCCTGTCAGACTTAGCATCAGTTATTGTTTCACAGAAAAATGTGGGCAATAAAGGAAAGTGACTACTAATGAAAGGAAACTCCCACTGATCCATTGCCACCATTCCTGCTAACCAAGAGTAAAAACTAGGAGTGGAATAAGCATCTAAATTTTTGGTATAGCAAATAAATACTATTATGTATATTTTACCCTATTGCACTCAACATTTCTACACCATATGATACCCAGGATCTTTATCTATTGAAACTCTCTATACCTTTAATTATTGTGAGACTATATTATCCTTGTTTCCCTCACACCACTCTGACCAATCCTTCTTTGTCTCCTCAATGGCTATTCAGTAATTCCTAAAGTCTCTGTGGATGTTCTCTTAGGCTTAGCCCTTGGCCAAATTTCAGCTACTGTTATGGCTGCAAATATCACGTATAATTTCCAAAAACTTTCATTAAGTCCCAACTTCTCCACTGAATACTAGTTGTATATTTTTAAATGATTAACAAACATTTCCACTTGAAAACTTGTATGTGATCAGCAAATCAACGTGTCTGGAGGTAACTGGTTTTTCCTCAGAATTAAATCCTTTATCCAATCCTTTATCTTTGTCTATTTAATCATCATATCATCACTCTGGAATCCACACTAAATACTGAAGTCAGAGAAATCCTCTTCAACACATTATTTATCATGTCTCCAATCATTCTCTTGCTCAAAAAGTCTCAATGGCTCCTCATTTCCTAGTGGAAAAAAATCCTATTGGCTGTAAGTGTGTTTAAGTGTGGGAACTTCTGTGTTTTATTCATCTGTTTATCTACCACACCATATAGTCTTGTGTATTGTACATCATAAACTATAATAGTTACTTATTGAATTGAGTTAAACTCCTTGGACTTCCATTTTCAGTTTCTTTTTTTTTTCTTTTTTTTGCGGTACACGGGCCTCTCACTGTTGTGGCCTCTCCCGTTGTGGAGCACAGGCTCTGGACGCGCAGGCTCAGCGGCCATGGCTCACGGGCCAGCAGCTCCGCGGCATGTGGGATCTTTGCGGACTGGGGCACGAACCTGTGTCCCCTGCATCGGTAGGCGGACTCTCAACCATTGCGCCACCAGGGAAGCCCTTCGGTTTCTTTAATCTGGTCCATTCCTAACATCCTACAAGGACCCTTCACAATCTGTTTCACGCTATCATTCTATTCACTCTCCCCTAAATGTACTCGACTCATTTGTCCTCAGTTTTAGACATGATTCCTCTTCTTTTCTATGTCCAGTTCTTACCACTTTTCAAAGTTCAGCCCAATTTCAAACCACCTCTCATAAATCCTTCCCTAAATCTTCTAGTCCACCTTGATCTCTATTCCCAGTAAAATCCTAACACTTCTAAATTTGTGTTCTTTGCCATTCCTTGCTATGTAATGATCATATTTCTAATTATTCCTAATATCAAACCCACTCTGATCTTTGACTCTTTCTCTTCTATAGTTATGACCATATTGATATTTTACTTTTGAATTGCTTATATAAACTTTCTTGTGTATTTATTTTGTGTGTCCAGCTACACTATAAAGTCTTTAGGGGGAAAATCTATGCCTTATTTTCTTGTATCATTCCCATATTCTAGCACAATGTTATGGAAAAAGTAGAGGCTCAAAAATATTTGCTAAATGGATGAATGAGTGTGTGTGTGGGGAAATGCATTAAAAGTGGGTATTGCAATTAACAGCTGTGAAGGAAATATTTCAAATTAAAAAATTCTGTATTTTGAATATGATGCTTTCAGGTTTTTTGGATACCATTTTCCTATATGATCTGTAACTTAATTAGCTCATTAGATAAGAAGAGAATAAAGACTAACGTATACATACCTGCTTTATGCAGTATCCATGATTGACTATAAAAGTCATTAAATGTTATATCAGAGCTAATGAAGGAAGTTGGAGAACCCATGGAGAACCATGAGACAAGAGTAGAGATCTATTTGGAATTATTTTGGTAAAATCTGCCCTAAGGCTGGTAGAATCAATATAATATCTCCTTCCATACTATGATAAAGCAAGAAAACAGTTATTTGAATAGGAGATGAAGAGACCAAGCTCTTAACCACCTTGTTTTTGACCCTGTTATAATTCTATCACTCAAAAATGTGATTAGCTCAGTACTAGACAAAAAGGATTTTGTTTTGCAAAACATATTCTGAAAAGAATATGTGGCACATATATACAATGGAATATTACTCAGCCATAAAGAAACAAAATTGAGTTATTTGTAGTGAGGTGGATGGACCTAGAGACTGTCAAACAAAGTGAAGTCAGTCACAAAGAGAAGAACAAATACCATATGCTAACACATATATATGGAATCTAAAAAAAAAAAAAAGGTTCTGAAGAACCTAGGGGAAGGACAGGAATAAAGATGCAGACATAGAGAATAGACTTGAGGACATGGGGAGGGGGAAGGGTAAGCTGGGACGAAGTGAGAGAGTGGCATGGACATATATACACTACCAAATGTAAAATAGATAGCTAGTGGGAAGCAGCCGCCTAGCACAGGGAGATCAGCTCGGTGCTTTGTGTACACCTAGAGGGATGAGATAGGGAGGGTGGGAGGGAGACACAAGAGGGAGGAGATATGGGGATATATGTATACATATAGCTGATTCACTTTGTTATACAGCAGAAACTAACACACCATTGTAAAGCAATTATACTCCAAAAAGATGTTAAAAAAAAAACCAAACTTCTGTCATTTTCCTGGCATTAAGAGGTTGAATGTGTTAGTCACTGGGACTTAATGTCTACCTCATTAATTCTTCTACCCAGACTTCATATAATTACCTTCCCTTTATCACTAACCTCGGTTTCTTTTTTGGAAACCATTTACATTTAAGTGATTCTAATGGGATTTTCCCTCTCCTAATAAGTAATACAAATTCATTTATATTTATAATAAATTTCATAAGAAAGATTTATTTTCTGGGAAATAAGATAATTTATTTTCAGGGAAATATAGTAAGGAGTGGAAATGTCAACATGAAGGAAACTATTTCACTCCCATTGAGATATATTAATATTTATTGAATGAAGAGCCCTTCAACTTTACACTGTTAAGAGGGATGACTCACACCTATTTTACAGGTTTTATTTATGATTTTATATGCAGCTCTATTTGTTCATAATTGTGCATGTGTGTGTAAGTGAGGAAAGTACACTTTAACTTGCAACATGACTAAAAGGGAGAAATAGATAACTACTTAATAATGAAGACATAAGACTGCTTATTTATTACACTGTTGAGCTTACATGTGATTACCACAATTAATAGAGTGTGAAAATCATGGAAGTTTGAGTAAAATGACCAAGATTCCAGACATGGCTTTTTTTTCTCAATGGCTTTGTAATCTGTAAAAACAATTACTGTACAGAGCCTTTGTTTTATAACTACTAAATGGCAGTGACAATAAAAACTATTTCATGAGGATATGTTCAGTAAATTAAATAAACAATGTAAATTAAAGTGCTCTGCATACATGAAATTAATATCTCAACAATTAAGTTTAAGATAAGAGCCAGAGTCCCTCCTCTGGCCTTTAAAACACTGCAATCTTGTTTGTAACCATCACCTGACTTTGTCTCCATCACTCTGCCTCCAGCCCATATACACTAGTGACTTTGGCTCACTCATGCCCCTCCAATACACTTAGCTATTTTCTGCCCCAGGGCCTTTGCAGATACTACTATATATATTAATGATAGCTTCACTATATAGCTTATTTAAAATGGTGCCCACTTCTTCACTCTGCTTTCATTTTACCTCATTTTATTATTTTTCTTGTACTCACTACTAACATTATATAATATTTTTTCCTTATTGTTTGTTTTTTCCTTATTGTTTCCTTATAGATAGCTAGTGGGAAGGAGCCGCCTAGCACAGGGAGATCAGCTCGGTGTTTTGTGTACACCTAGAGGGATAGACAACACTACAACTAAATTTCAAACAATTGCCTGTTTTAATTGCTACTCTCACCTCAGTAACTAGAACAGTATCTGGCACACAACAGATGCTTAATAAATCAAATAATGCACACGTGAATGAATTAATGAATAATTTTTCATTGAGTCCTTACCATGAATGAAGCAATCTGCAAAGTGCTTTATACCGATTATCTAATTTAATCATTACAATAGGCTTATCACTATTTCTATTTTATAAATGAGGAAAACAGAGGTGTCTGAAGGTACAGTAACTTGCTTGAGGTAAATATAGCAAGTGGTGGAAACAGTTGCCTGACTCCAATACCTATGCTTTTAATCACTGCTATATAGCCTCTGTATATCCAGCCATCTTTATATTAATTGATGTTTGATTACACTGTTACAAAATAGACTGAATTTACTATCAAAAGAATATTTATATAGCTTAATTTGAACCCCAAAAGAAATGTGTGTGTGTTCATTAGTTAAAATTAAACCAACCCCTAGAATCTCAAAAGCCACCATTTGAAAACAAGAATCCAAAGAGGTAGGTTTGTTTTCACAGGTGGCCAAGATATGACTTACCTCCAGGTGACCAGCAATTGTAGCAATATGCAGGGCAGTGAGGCCGCCATACCCAACCTGCTGTATGTCAGCTCCACTGTGAAGCAGAGAAGTGATCAATTCTGCACTATCCTGCAAGGAAACACATCTTTAGTGTTACTTTTCTCTCAATAGCAGTTTTGAACACTGTGCAACAGGATATATTGATTCCCTGACTGTCAGCCAATTTAGGCGCTCAAAGAAAACTTAAGTGTGATTTCTGGCACAAGAGCACATGAGAAAGCAAAGAGCAGCTCTCAGATGGTTGAAATGTAGGAACAGATGACAGGCTGTTCAATTATAATCAATCTTCTACCACTTGACCATGAAAGACAGAAAGGACATTTACCTATGGTGAGGCTCTTGCAAACTCAACTCAAACGTACATGTAGGTCACTCCAATAAATGTGCTTTCTCCAGAAACTGCACTATTGAACTGGCTGCAGTGGGCCACTTCATGGTAGTTCAGTACTTGATTTTTCTCTAACACATATGTGTCATGGGTCCTATACATAATTAACGACATAGTGTCATGGGCTCTATATGTAATTAATCAGTAGTGTCTTTCTTAACTTGACTCATTAAAATGTTTTCGCTCAGTGAAAATGTTTGAAACATTGCTTGAGCATTTAAATTAGAACACTTTATGCATGACCAAAATAATCCTTCCTTTCTTCACACTATTATTTGCACTGTATTTCTATCTTTGGAGAGACATGGTGCTTTTTAATAATATTAATAGAAATTAACATTCATTGAATTTTTATTATGTAATTAAACTTTCATACCCATTAACTTATTTAAACCTGGCACATGGAGACTTCAAAAATAGTTGTTGATAAAAAATGAATTAAATATTTCTCTAAGCAATCCTATGAAAAATAACTACTATAAACCTCATTTTATAAGTCAGAACACTCAAAAGAGTAATGTGGAGGGCCACATATTCACAAAACTCCAGATCTGGAAGGGAATGCAAAGAAAGCTCTTCATGTTTAACTCTCTCCCTCAAAGTGAGAATTCAAACCACAACTTCTATAATACTTGGCCCATCAATATCTCAAACACACCCAGTGGCAAGAAAATCAAGTCTTCATGGGATAGGCATTGCATTTATGCATATACATAAAATTTCAAATACTGTCAGTTAAGAAAATCCTTCCAGGGCTTCCCTGGTGGCGCAGTGGTTGAGAGTCCGCCTGCCGATGCAGGGGACACGGGTTCGTGCCCTGGTCTGGGAAGATCCCACATGCCGCGGAGCGGCTGGGCCCGTAAGCCATGGCCACTAAGCCTGCGCGTCCGGAGCCTGTGCTCCGCAACGGGAGAGGCCACAACAGTGAGAGGCCCGCGTACCGCAAAAAAAAAAAAAAAAAAAAGAAAATCCTTCCATTAAAAAATGAAGTTTGATTTCTTAATGCTGTCACACATAAGTGAAGGTTGAGAAGTTATAAAAATTGAAAAACTTTAGCAAAGAACTTCATATAAAAAAATTAATGTTATAGTTTCCAAATCTTCCACTCTACACCTGCTCTAGCAAGAAAGTTAAAGATTTCATCTTCCTTTACTCTTCCATTGCCTCCCTCTACTCAGTTTACAGACTTAACGTTTTCTCCATTCTAAAAAAACCAAACAAACAGACAAAAAAAAACCAGCATTTTTTCCACTGAGGTAAGCTAATTTTATCTATATCCTTTCTGTCTCCAAAAATTGACTGATTTAGGAACTTAGCCCTAAGCTATTTTCTCATTCTAATTGCCACCTTTGGTAATTCTTATACAATCTGATAACTTCATTTTTGGTCCTGACTTCTCTGTTAAGTCTAAATTCCATATATCCTGCCTACCAATGGCATCTCAAATTAAAAATTCAAAAGCGCTCTTGTGAATACCATTCATAATTTCCCAAGTGTGACCTATCATCTCCTAGCATTCCTTATTCACATTAATGGCACTTTCTTATTCCAACTGACCTTGAGTCACTTCAACTCAATCAGTTTCAGAATTCTGCTGGTTTTGACTCACTAGTACCTCTCACATTTCTTCTCCTTATTTCCAACATCACCCTACATAGCCTCCTGAATGGTCTCCTTGACTAAGCCTTTTTTCATTGCAGTCCATCATCTACACTATTAGCAGATAAATTTTCTTACACACAGTTTTGACCACATCATTCTCTTTTTCAATAAACCTTTCATACACTCAACAAAAACTTCTTGAATATATAAATATGCTCACAACATATGTGTTGAAACAATGTTTGAGCAGTGGGAACACTGAGGTGAGAGAGATAGTTAAATCCCTGCTTTCATGGAGCTTATATTTTTACTGTGTATATATGTGAGAGGAGACAGAGAAAATAAACAAAAAAATATTATATACAGTGTCATAAAGTACCAATGGCTATAAGAGGAAAGAGGCAAATGATAAAATGACTACTTTAAATTGAGTAGTCAGGGAAAGCTTCACTGAGGAGGTAAACTTTGAGATAAATGGTAAATTCCAAAAAGGGGAAATCTAAGTCACAATTTCGAGGATGGCCATTAAATGACAGGGAATAGCTAGTGCAACAGTCCTAAGATGGAAGTAAGCTTAGTGTGTTTAAGGCCAGTGTTGAGTATAAGGTTAAGAAATAAAAGAAGGAAAAAGTATTGTGCAAGATAAGGTCAAAGATATCTGATCTTGTAGGACTTTGCAGGCCACTGTATTGGGTATTCAAATTTTTTCCAAGAGCAATAAATAGCAGTAGAATGACATGACACAGAGATAGGGAAGAACAGGAAAAGGTAGTTTCTGAGGCAGAAATAAAATGTTTTGTTTTTCACATGTTAAATTTGGTATACTTACGATGCAGGGTTAAGATTGTGGGTACTAGAATTAGCGTCCCTAGTTAGAATACCAGCTCTGCTAATGACTATGTAATCTAAGGCAAGTTACATAATACATTTACACTAATTTCCTTGGTTATAAAAAAAGGGGACAACAACTGTATCCACCTGATTTGATGCATATATAAACTGTATATCCACAATTGATTTGATAATGCATATACACTGAAGCACTTAAATGGTACCTGGCAAAACAATACTAAGTAAATTCATTACCATTAGACATGGACGTCTCAGACTCAGTATAGGTTCCAAAAAAGATATAGACTTGACTCCATCGTCTAGCTCCTCTTTCTCCTTTCGTTTTACTTCCTCCCCACACTTCACTTCTGCTTCACTAGTTACTCATGGAAATAATCAAAAGAATAAAACATAAAAAAGCTCTGAACCAGTACTGGAAATTAAGAAACGTCTACTAGTTCTGCCTCCTCCAAAAAAAAAAAAAACAATTCACAGAAATTCACTCCCACCTCACCAATAACCTTTAATTTTGAATGGGGAGGGCTAAAGACATGAATAGTCTAGATAAACGGGAAAGCCATCACCTTAAAACATTTTTCCTTGCCGATGGACAGGCATTTAAATGCAGGGAGGTGAAGATGGTATTTTTAAGCATAAAATCATTTTTTTAATAGAGGGAAGTATGAGCAAATAAAAGTATTAGAAAAACACAATATTATAAGATAAATGACAAATTGGAGAAATATACACAACATATAAAACTGACAAGTGGTTTGTATATTTAATATATGAAGAACTCATACAAATCATTAAAAAGATGGATATTCTTTAATTCAACTAATATTTATTAATGAACATCTACCTTATGACAAGTACCATATTAGGCTAAATTAAAATAAATTATATGAAAATCATGGAGCATATGAAATATTTATCTATCAGGCAGATTCTTGTAAACACACGTTCATCTTTTCCTCAACTGTCTTTGTATTTTATTTAGCTGGAATTTGTGGATTTTAAGAGAAAGCGTGTTGTGATTCCTTCAGAATAGGCAAATAGTGTGGACAAAAGTTAAAAGTAATAAATTACCCTTTCCTATCTTTGTTGGATTTCTCAAGCTGACCTCTGATTGATCTAAATATATCTTAATATTTATTAAGTACTATAAAAATAGAACTCTAATTTTACCAAGCTATGCTAAAATGTAACAAAACAATCACTGCTACTTATAAATTATTTACTATGGGTTAAGTACCAAGTAAAATCATCTCTTTCCAACTTCACAATTTACCTATGAGAAAAATATTACAAACCCTATTTTATAGTTGATGACAGTCAGTTTCAAGAATTTAAAGTACTTGCAGAGCCTTAAGTAGTTTGTAAGTGCTGGAGCTAGATACAAACTCAGGTCTGTATGATTCCAAAGTCCATACTTCACTTTTGACTTTCCATAGTGCTTTCACTGGTCTTTCTTTGGTGCCAAGCTCAAGGAAACAGTTGAGAGGATACCATTTTATTGTATTTTGTTGTATTTAACTGACAAGTCTCAAATATTTCTCCCCTACTCTACAGAAATATTGTTTCCTGATGGAATAATTTTAAAATTCAGCAATCTGGTGCACATCTCCTGGAAAGGAAATTGATAGAAAATAAAAACATCAGGCAAATTTTAAATATTATAAAGCTGATCTCGCTTATTACTTGTACTCTGCAATATACTAAAGTATCTGAGGGCAAGTTTTTTAAAAGAAAGACTCTTAAGACTTGCATTAGGAATATTATTCTGGGGAACTGACAGGTTTTCCCTTAGGTTTTTCCCTCTCTAGCCAAATTTACATTATTATTATTCAGTGGGCCACACAGAAGCATTCTAAACTGTGGGGGTAAATAAGCCTCTGTAATGCATTCACATGTACAATACTTATTATTTTTAAACAAAGGAAAATCCTTATGTGGAAAGGTGAAGCTTGGACAAAAAAATCAGTCCAACTATCTCCTTGAAAAATAGAATTGGGGGTACAATAGACCTCTGAAGATTTATGTAAATGGATGAAAATTTTTTGTACTGGTATCGACTCCAACTTTGTCCTACGCATAAAACTCTAATACAGAATCTACTCTCTTGCTTCTTGTTAACTCTGTAATTGTTACTATAGATAAATCCAGGAAAAGTAGCTATTAGTGTCAGAGAGCTCAGATTCTCTACTACCAAATTACATAAATTAAACACACACACACACACACACACACACACACACACGTATGTTTTTGCCAATTCTATTCCAGAATAAAAATTAAACTGGGACTATTTAATGTCTAAATTTTACTTTCTTCTGTTTATGGAAATATGCCCTCTGGAAGTTTTAAAATATAGCAAGCATTCATTTACAATCTTATGATTTAGATGTGAAATCTATGACCCATCTCCTTGCACCTGGGTGGATTGTGACCAAAAGAGTATGGCAGGGCTTCCCTGGTGGCACAGTGGTTAAGAATCCACCTGCCAATGCAGGGGACATGGGTTTAAGCCCTGGTCTGGGAAGATCCCACATGCCGCGGAGCAACTAAGCCCATGAACCACAACTACTGAGCCTGCGCTCTAGAGCCCGTGAGTCACAACTACTGAGCCTGTGCGCCTACAGCCCGTGCTCCGCAACAAGAGAAGCCACCACAATGAGAAGCCCACGCACTGCAATGAAGAGTAGCCCCCACTCACTGCAACGAGAGAAAGCCTGCGTGCAGCAGCAAAGACCCAACACAGCCAATAAATAAATAAATATAATAAATCTATTAAAAAATAAAAAAAGACTATGGCAGAAGTGAGCTATGTTTCTTCCAAGGCTAGGCCATAGAAAGTCACATAGCTTCCTCCTTGTTTTCTGGAAAACTTGCTCTTGAAGCTCCGAGCTACCATGTAAGAAGTTTGACTAACTTGAGGAAACCATGCTGTAAGGAAGCTTAGGCCATATGGAAAAGGTACATAGCACATAAAGATTCTCCAATCAAATGACCCATCTAAGACCAGCCTTATAGTCACCCCAGCCCAGGCACCAGACATGTGAAGCCTCCAGAGGATTCTAATTCCCCAGCTGATGGAGTAACTCCCAGTCATTCATGTCTTCTCAGCTAAGGCCCTAAATACAGTAGAGCAGAATCAAGCCATCCCCACTATGTCTTGTCTGAATTTCTGAAATGAGAATCCATGAGAATAATAAAATGATTGTTGTATTATAGGACTAAGTTTGGGGTAGTTGGTTTTGCCTCAACAGATAATCAAAATATCTCATAGAAGAAAATATAGAAAATAAAGGAATAAATAAAAATTTAATAACCTGCAGTCCTACCATTAATCACTATTATCATTTATGTGTGTGTTTATTTTCTTTCATTCTTTTTCCTAGCTATGTACCTTCATAAAACTACATAGAGCACAGATTAGCACAGCAAAGCAAACCTGTATTTGCATACTGATGGCCACTTCCTACATTTGGAAGTCATTTCTTAACCTCTTGAGCTGTGGGTTCTTTTTATTTTCTGTAAAATGAAGTTCATAATAGTATAAATCTCATAGAGTTGTGAGGATTAAATCAAATCATGTAAGCATTTATCACAATGTTTGAAACAATTTTTATCATCAATTACTATGTACACAATTGAGTTCATACTACACATAGAGGTAGGTAATCTCCCTTTTTCATTTACTATAAAATCATGAGAATCTCCCCATGTTTGGAAGATGTAGAGATGCACCACTCAGATCTCCCTTCAAGAAAGTGTGCCAGGAGGGTGGTTAGCTGGCAGCTTCCCTCAGCTAGCTCATTCAGGATTCACTGCAGCATTAGAGCTGAGATTACGATTTTTTCATGGTGGCCCCCAGTCAGTGACTGAGAAAGGTGGTGGTAAAAAGACCCAGCCATTTCCACTCAATGTGACACCCCTCTAAACGGCAATGTGTGCTCTGGAGCTCCCACTGGGCTGGCAGAGATTTTAGCAAGTCTGCCCTGTGGTCTGACAGCTCCTGCTGACCAACATTTCTTCCTTCCTTCCTTTTCCTTTCACAGGTGTCACTTCCACATAAATCTCTTGCACTCCTAAATCCCTTTCAGAGTTTGCTATTCAAGAACTAAACAGGCATACCATATGATAAAATGTTTTCTTTTAATGTGCATTTAAATCAAAACTGACCTGGAATTTGAACTTAGGTCTTCTGACTGAATCCTATGCTTTTCTGAATGATATGTTACCTTCCACCCCCAACCACCCTTCTACTCCAAAATGTTTGCCTTTCATGTGCAAGCCCTGACCATGTGCTCTTCACAGAAAAGGGATCTAATACCTGCTGGATCTAATCCATCTTATGTAACTGCAATGAGGACAAAATGGAATAAAGCATGTGGAAATGTTAGTAAACCCCATATCCTTACAAATTTATACATTTATATTAAATGTATTGTCCCCAAGACTGACCTAATTCAATGAGAATATTCACCTTATGTCTCAGTCCACTCTGACTCTAAGATGTTTAATCATGCAATGCGGGGGACCTTCAAGATGGTGGAGTAAGACGTGATCACCTTCCTCCCCACAAATACATCAGAAATACATCTACATGTAGAACAACTCCTGCAGAACACCTACTGAACACTGGCAGAAGACCTCAGGCCTCCCAAAAGGCAAGAAACTCCCCACGTACCTGGGTAGGGAAAAAGAAAAAAGAAAAAACAGAAACAAAAGAATAGGGATGGGACCTGCACCAGTGGGAGGGAGCCGTGAAGAAGGAAAGGTTTCCACACACTAGGAAACCCCTTTGCGGGCGGAGACTGTGGGTGGCGGGGGTAAACCTTCGGAGCCATGGAGGACAGCGCAGCAACAGGGGTGCTGAGGGCAAAGTGGAGAGATTCCCACACAGAGGATCGGTGCCAACCAGCACTCACCAGCCCGAGAGGCTTGTCTGCACACCTGCCGGGGTGGCTAGGGGCCGGGAGCTGAGGCTAGGGCTTTAGTCGGATCGCAGGGAGAGGGCTGGGGTTGGCTGCGTGAACACAGCCTGCAGGGGGCTCGTGCATCACAGCTAGCCGGAGTGTGCCCAGGAGAAAGTCTGGAACTGCCAAATAAGCAATAGATTTTTTCTTGCCTCTTTGTTTTGGGGTGTACGAGGAGAGGGGATTCATAGCACCACATAACCAAGCTCCAGAGACGGATGGAGCATTGGCTATCAACGCAGACCCCAGAGACGGGCCTGAGATGCTAAGGCTGCTGCTGCTGCCACCAAGAAGCCTGTGTGCGAGCACAGGTCACTATCCACACCTCCCCTCCCGGGAGCCTGTGCAGCCCACCACTGCCAGGGTCCCGTGATGCAGGGACAACTTTCCCGGGAGAACGCTCGGCGCACCTCAGGCTGTTGCAATGTCAGGTTGGCCTCTGCTGCCGCAGGCTCGCCCCACATTCCGTACCCCTCCCTCCCCCCGGCCTGAGTGAGACAGAGCCCCCGAATCAGCTGCTCCTTTAACCCCGTCCTGTCTGAGCGAAGAACAGATGCCCTCAGGCAACCTACATGCAGAGGTGGGGCCAAATCCAAAGCTGAACCCCGAGAGCTGTGCGAACAAAGAAGAGAAAGGGAAATCTCTCCCAGCAGCCTCAGGAGCAGCGGATTAAATCCCACAATTAACATGATGTACCCTGCATCTGTGGAATACCTGAACAGACAACGAATCATCCCAAAATTGAAGCGATGGACTTTGTGTGATTTTGTCTGTATAGCTTTGCTTTTACCATTTGTCCTAGGGTTCTGTCTGTCTGTGTTTTTGGTTGTTTTTTTTTTTTTTTAAGTATAGTTTTTGAGCGCTTGTTATCATTGGTGGATTTGTTTTTTGGTTGGTTGCTCTCTTTTTCTTTTTATTACTTTTCAAATTTCTTTTATTTTTAAAATATTTTAATTTTTTATTTTAATAACTTTATTTTATTTTATTTATTTTTTCTTTCTTTCTTTTATTATCCCTTTTCTTCTAAGCCGTGCGGCTGACAGGGTCCTGGTGCTCCGGCCGGGTGTGAGACCTGTGCCTCTGAGGTGGGAGAGCCAAGTTCAGGACATTCATCCACCAGAGACCTCCCGGGTCCACATAATATCAGACAGCGAAAGTTCTCCCAGTGATCTCCATCTCAACGCTAAGACCCAGCTCCACTCAATGACCAGCAAGCTACAGTGCTAGACCCCCTACACCAAACAACTAGCAACACAGGAACACCACCACACCCCTTAGCAGAGAGGCTGCTTAAAATCATAATAAGGTAACAGACACCCCAAAACATACCACCGGACGCAGTCCTGCCCACCAGAAAGACAAGATCCAGCCTCATGCACCAGAACACAGGCACCAGTCCCCTCCACCAGGAAGCCTACACAACCCACTGAACCATCCTTAGTGACTGGGGGCAGACACCAAAAACAATGGGAACTACAAACCTGCAGCGTGTGAAAAGGAGACCCCAAACACAGTAAGTTTAGCAAAATGAGAAGACACAGAAACACACAGCAGATGAAGGAGCAAGGCAAAAACCCACTAGACAAAACAAATGAAGAGGAAATAGGCAATCTACCTGAAAAAGAATTTAGAGTAATGACAGTAAAGATGATCCAAAATCTTGGAAATAGAATGGAGAAAATACAAGAAACATTTAACAAGGACTTAGAAGAACTAAAGAGCAAACAAACAATGATTAACAGTACAATAAATGAAATTAAAAATTCTCTAGAAGGAATCAGTAGCAGAATAACTGAGGCAGAAGAACAGATAAGTGACCTGGAAGATTAAATAGTGGAAATAACTACTGCAGAGAAGAATAAAGAAAAAAGAATGAAAAGAATTGAGGACAGTCTCAGAGACATCTGGGACAACATTAAATGCACCAACATTTGAATTATAGGGGTCCCAGAAGAAGAAGAGATAAAGAAAGGGACTGAGAAAATATTTGAAGACATTATAGTTGAAAACTTCCCTAATATGGGAAAAACATAGTCAGTCAAGTCCAGGAAGCACAGAGAGTCCCATACAGGATAAACCCAAGGAGAAACATGCCAAGACACATATTAATCAAGCTATCAAAAAGTAAATACAAAGAAAAAATATTAAAAGCAGCAAGGGAAAAACAACAAATAACATACAAGGGAATCCCCATAAGGTTAACAGCTGATCTTTCAGCAGAAACTCTGCAAGCCAGAAGGGACATATTTAAAGTGATGAAAGGGAAAAACCTACAACCAAGATTACTCTACCCAGCAAGAATCTCATTCAGATTTGACAGAGAAATCAATAACTTTACAGACAAGCAAAAGTTAAGAGAATTCAGCACCACCAAACCGGCTTTACAACAAATGCTAAAGGAACTTCTCTATGCAGGAAACACAAGAGAAGGAAAAGACCTACAATAACAAACCCAAAACAATTTAGAAAATGGCAATATGCACATACTTATCGATAACCACCTTAAATGTAAATGAATTAAATGCTCCAACCAAACGACATAGACTGGCTGAATGGATACAAAAACAAGACCCTTATATATGCTGTTTCCAAGAGACCCACTTCAGATACGGGGATATATGTATATGTATAGCTGATTCACTTTGTTATAAAGCAGAAACTAACACACCATTGTAAAGCAATTATACTCCAATAAGGATGTTAAAAAATTACAAAAAATAAAAAATCATGTAATACGTCAATTTCTCTCCTTTTTGTTTTTTTTTGGTAACAGCTTTATTGAGATATAACACACAGACACAATTACCCCCTTTAAAATGTACGATTCACTGGTTTTTAGTATATTCAGCGCAGGCTCAGCGGCCATGGCTTACGGGCCCAGCCACTCCGCAGCATGTGGGATCTTCCCAGACCGGGGCACGAACCCATGTCCCCTGCATCAGCAGGCGGACTCTCAACCACTGTGCCACCAGGGAAGCCCCCCCATTTTCATCAACCCTGAAAGGAACGGTGTACCTTTAGCTACGGCATCTCAATCCTCCTCAGCTGTAGGCAATGACTAATCTACTTTCTGTTTCTATAGATTTACCTATACTGGACGTTTCCCAGTATTTCTGGGATTGGACATATTGCTGAATTGGACTAAATTGTTTTCTGTAATATCCTATCCAACTCTGATATATTAATGCTCCCTGAAGTGTCCCATCAAGCTGCAAGGCAGAACCAAACTTGCTTTGGAAAGAAGACAGCGTTTCTGAGTGTGAAAATAAGACATATAAATAAATATGTTAATAATGTGCCTACCTAAGCAGTTTTTTCTTCATAAACCTAATTAACCCAACATAGCAACTGTTATAGCCTGTTTGTATTTGTAAAGATAAAAGTAATATAAGCAGTTTTGTAGTCTTCAAAGAACATTAAGGTTTCTTCTAGGACAAAGAACTATGCAGGGCTTCAGTATGAAATATATTTAGTTCCAGGTATAAAAATTTAATGGACTAAAGCTGCTTCATGTGTCATAGACATTGCCAATGAAAGGATCCATTAATCAGTGTAAAAATAACTGCTCACACCTACATGCCTCTTGTTGAAATAATTCTGAATTTATCTTCACAAAAGATATCAATGATTAAAGACTTCAGTGTGGTGGAAATACTTGACTTTGCTTGAAATTTTGAAAAAAAGAAAGAAAAAAGAGAAGGAACACACTCTTAGATTTGAGTACATGTACTCTTACTAGGGTAATATCTCCAAATTTGCTTTTGCCCTATTTTTTTTTTTTCTCATCACCTCTGCTGACCCTTTTCCAGTTTCCCATAATCACTTTCTTCCTGTGGGCTGCTTCCAATTGGCCTTTGAGTATGTTTGTCTTCTCTTTCAATAATATAGATATGATTTAACAGGGAGGAGCTAATCAGAATCTCTGGAAGTTTGGGAGAATGCAAATACATGCTGTTTGAAAAAGCAAATTGAATATTATAATTTCTTTAATTTGCTTTCACTTATATTTTATTCTTTAATTAAAAAAATTTTAACAGACTGTGAATTTTTATGTTTATCCAAAGAGTCAAGACCTTAAAAAAAGATTCAAAAACACTATCGTAGAAATCTTTCCAAGATCCCACCACTTATCAAGACACTGCCCAATATTGCCTTTTGAAGGAGCAATCAATATTCATTGCCTCCTTTTTCCTAACACCATTTATTTTCAATCCATTTTCATACTTTCTACTCCCACAAATTCACTAAAATATCCCTTACAGAGATATCTGACAATTTCCTAATTTCCAATTCTAATGACCAAAATAGGACACTATTTTGTTCAATGTCAACATAATTCTTCCTCCTTTGAAGTACTTTCCTTTTTCCCAGTCACCACAGAATTATAACTTTATTCATTTATTTATGTAACACATATATTGATGAATATATACGAGGAATTGTTGTAAGTGCTCAAATAAGATAATAAGCAATTTAGATCCAGTCCTTGCCTTAGCAGTGCTCATAATTCCTATCAGAGGTTACAAACAGGCCTCAATGGGAAATGATGTACATGGTTTGTACTGTATATGTGTACATGTATTTAAAACTAAAATTTGTGAATTAATGGCCAACAAACAAGTATCAGGAAACTTGATATAATTTCTGATTTTCTGAAATTTGGGACAATACTGGGCTTACATTCCTATATGGCAACGATTAACTGGACCTGAATATTGACTGCTCCCTTCACATAGGGCATAAATTCTCTAACTTGCTATAGTGTCCACTGCTTTTTGTATCTCAAAAACATTGAGTCTATTAGTTCCCATTTAACTTTGTTATATTATCTAACACCTTCATTTATTTATGTTAACTGCCTCATTCCTGAAAGCATGAGAGATTGTGACCCCTAATCTAGAGGAAGGTGAAGAGAAGTAACCAGAAAGTGAAATATAGCATTATTTACAGTGCGATAAGGTGCTAAGGGTACATGGTATGTAATCCAGCCCTGGGGGGATGGGGTCAGGGAATCCTCTTCAAGAAATAGTGCTGTCCAAAATAAGAACTGAAGGATATGTTAACATCTTTAGTTATAATCCCACTATCTTTTCATTGAGAACATGTTCATTTAGAAAGAGATTATGAAGTATTTGGTTACTAAGAAGAAATGTGAGTATAAAAAGAAATCCATCTTAAAGATTGCTCTAATTTGTGGGTATAAATGTTCCCTAGTTCCTTAAAGTATGGATCAAGTCAGTGTTAAAAAGTAGCAATTTAACTGGAAGTTAAGTATGCAAAAGTGCTTTGGGTCCTGGATTTAGGACAGTTTAAAAAAAATCTCTCAACTTTGCAATCAAACACATATGCTATGGAAAAAAATATATATATGGACAAAAGATACAGTGGTTTCCAGGCTATGAATCACCAGGACTAGAAAACAGAGTTTTCTGATAGGCATGGCTGTGTAGCAATAAGAACCTAGGTCTAGTGACCCAGACAGAAATAGGCTTGAATTAAATTTTTCCCTCCTTCCTTGTCCTTCCCCTTTGTAATAAATATATAAAATAATTCTTCTAAATGACTGGAATGAGATCTTGCTAGACATCTACAGGATGGAATAACTGATCATTCAATATCTGCTTTTATCCTGTGAAATGCTAAAAAGAATCTGACTAATCAAAATGCTACTTTTTATTCACAAAGAAATTTCATCAAGTGGTTTGTCTGTATATGTGAGGTTAAATTAGATGATCTAATAAACTTTTGTTCATTAACATTCCTTTTTTTTTTTGTGAGGTACACGGACCTCTCACTGTTGTGGCCTCTCCCATTGTGGAGCACAGGCTCCGGACGCACAGGCTCAGAGGTCATGGCTCATGGGTCTAGCCGCTCTGCGGCATGTGGGATCTTCCCGGACCGGGGCACAAACCCGTGTCCGCTGCATCGGCAGGCGGACTCTCAACCACTGTGCCACCAGGGAAGCCTCATTAACATTCTTATTTAAAATCTTTGAAACTATATAAATCTCAATTTTTTCCCCAAAGTCTTGTGTTTCATTTTAGGAGTACAATTTAGATACCATCTAAAGAAGTATGCCCCAAAGTGGAATGCAAATATGACAGGAGTCTTGTAAGGAAATATTCATTAAAGTGCAAGAAGAAAATACTAGAAATTCTGCTTATGTTTATTTATATATAAAGATAATAAAATTTTACCAATATTTAACATGAAAATTTACACTAGTGGTCTCAGTTCATATATCAGTTTGTCATGTGTTACATACAGTACTCAAAGTATAAGAAATCAATACTTGGAATTCCAAATAGAGAGAAGATGAGAGTTGCCTGCATTTAATATATGAGTTTTAGCATTTAGTATATGAGGATTCATTATAGCTATGTGAGCCAAATTCGGTGGATTTATAGATTTTAATATCTTATTTTAACTGAATTGATCCTTAAAAAAATGGCATATTATCTTCAGAAAATTCCTGTGATGAAACTATAGATCAAATACATATTATTAATGTAAGAAGAAGAAAAGGAAAATGGCAGAGCTGCGTTTTTCATTCTACTTACCTGAGCTTTGTATAAGCTAAATTTCTAGGTAAAATTAATGGCAGTCTAATTATCTTTGAATATAAATTTGTCAAAATATTTTGATATTATCAAAAATGATATTTGAAGTATGAATTTATGTCCACAAATTTTAACACTGTCTGCCAAAGAGTTTACTTTGCCTTGAGCTATTTACTGGTGATTTTTATTCACGATTATAATTTATGAACAATTATATACATTTTGAGGTGCTAATTTTATATGGCATATGATAAAAAATGTTTGGAGTCCATTGATCTAAGTATAGACTTCATTTCTTTGATATCTATTATTAGGTATTCTCATCTCTTCAGTATGCAATAATACAGAGGACATGGTCCTTTTCTTTTTATTTTTCTGTGTAAAATAGCTGACACATTAGGTCTCTATTAAATGCTTATTGAAATAGAAGTTCAACAATAATAATTAGCTTTTATTAAGTATTTACTATGTGTTAGTATTTTGCTGCATGTCATACTGCATATGATTTGTCCTTTTTAAAACTGTAAACCACCCAATGAAATAGGTAATTCTATTTGCTCCATTTCAGAGAGACAGTGGGAGAGAGTAACTTGCCTGAAGATGAACACTATTAAGTCTTAGAACTGAGATATGAACATGAATAGTGTAGCTTTTAAGCTAACAGTATTTATTAAGGTACATTATTATATCAATAAATATCAAGCATTATTTGTACTAATGTTTGGGTACTCATTAATTTCTCAAGAGTATTTATCAAGGATCTTTTACAGGTCCTATACACTGAGGAATCAGAAAGAAAAAGACTCACTACCAAATTCGAATTTCACAGTCCAACATGTGAAATATAGAAATAAACAAATAATTACAAGTGCTGTAATAAAAAAGAATGTGAATGTGTAACTGAAACCCAAAAGATAGTACAGTAAAATCTGAGAGTTCAAGAAAGCTCAAGAAGACTCAGTTTACCTTGGTTTTAAATAAATAATACTTTCCTATCAGGAAAATAAATTAAAAAGTATTTAAGCAGAAGAAATAACAAGAATAAAAACACTGAAGTATGAAAGTGCTTAATCTAAAGAATGCAGTAATCTAGAACAGTGCTTTTCAAACTTTAGCCTGCAAACCTGCTTTCTGGGATTAAAAAAAAAAAAGCAAATTCTGGTTGAATAGGGAGTGAGATTCTTCATTCCTAAAAATCTCTCATTTGAGGCAGATGCAGCTGATTCTCTGGCCACAATTTGAGTTGCAAGACTTGAACTGTGATTCTCAACATGTAGCCTTAGACTGCTTGCATCAAAACTGCCTTGACTCTTTGATAAAAAATTTATATTCTCAGCCTATCCTAGATGTACCAAATTAGATTGGTGTGAGATGGAGAGGGAAATATTCATTTTAAGCCTGTAGTTACCATATGATTCTCATGCACATTAAATTTGAAAACCATTAGGTTTGGAAGTTCAGAGCCTGCACAAAAAGAGTCTGGAAAGTAAATTCAGCAAAACTGTGAACTAAGGGATCTTGAATATCTAATTTAGGAGTTTGAATTTTATTAGACAGGCAATGGGTGACCATAGAAAGTTTTAAATGAACATTGACATTGTAGATTTGTATCTTATGCAGATCACTTTAGAAGCAATCTAAAAATATATGGGATCATGACAGGATAACTTGTATGGATTTTCCCTACTGACAACTGAAATCTATAAAGTGGAACAAAATATATGACACAACTATTCTCAGGCAATGAAGAACATGAAGAAAGAACTGTGATCTTGGGAGAAGGGAAAGATACAAAGTAAGTCCCCACAATACTCCATGATTGCCCTAGCCTTCTGCCTGAGAAAAAAAATTCAACACCTTTAAGGGAAGATGACATAATGAAGATTTCCTGTAACAAATAATATATAATGTCTAACATGCAATAAAAATTGATAAGTAAAGAAACCAGAAAATGTAACATGTAGTCAAAAGGAAAAGCATTCAATAGAACAAACACTAAGGTAATCCAGATGTTAGAAACAACAGATAAGGCACTTAAAGTAGTCACTAATGATAGGTTCAAGAATTTAAATGAAAATATGGAAAAATAAATGAACAGATGAGTAATCATAGCAGAGAAGAAATTATATTTTAACAGTAAGTGGAAATTCTGGAACTGAAAAATACATCTGAAATGAATAACTCTTAGTAGATTAGAATCAGATGGAAGATGGCAGAGAAATGGTGTTGAAACTGAATTCAAATAAACAGAAATAATCAAATTTTGAAAACAGAAAGGGGATTGAAAAGAATGAACAGAGACTTGGTAATATTTGGAAGATTATCAAACAATCTAACATACATATTTGAAAAAATAATGGTCAAAATTTCTGAATTTGATGAAAACGAATTTACAGATTTAAGAAACTCAATGTTCAAAAAGCATTGTACACAGGAAATCATACATAGGATTATTATAACCAATCTGCTGAAAACCAAAGATATTTTCTCTTCTCTTACTTTCTTTAAAAGATATTAATGCTTAACAGAAAAATTCTAACAACGTATTGGAGATTATACATGTATAGATGTAAGGTATACGGTAACAATAGTATAAAGAATAAAGATTGAGTGGAACTATATCATTGGAAGGGTCTTACATTTAAAGTGAAGTAGGCCAATATTAACAAAAATACCTGTGATATGTTAAGGATCCATAGTGTAATCACTAGAGTCATCAGTTAAAAAATAATGCATAGTAGTTTTTTCTCTTTAAATGACATTGTTAAGAAAATGAAAAGGCAAGCCTAGAATGGGAGAAATTTTTTGCAAAAAATATATCCAACAAAGAATCTGTATCCAGAATATATAAAAGTCTGTTACAATTCAAGAAAACAATAAAGCAAATTTAAAAATGGGAAAAAGTGTTCAACAGACACTATACCAAAAAAAATTTGGTGACAAGCAAATGAAAATCTATTCAATTTCATTAGTCACTGGGGCAATTCAATATATTCATAATGAGATACGAATACACACCTAATAGAATGGCTAAGATAAAATATACTGACCATATGAAGTGTTGGCAAAGATGTGGAACAACTACAATTCTAATACATTACTGATGGGATGGAAAATGATGTAGCTAGTTTGGTAAGGAGTTCGGCATTTTCTTATTAAAATTAAAAATGCACTTATGATATGACCCAGCAATTTCACTCCTAGATATTGCCCAAGAGAAATAAAAACATAGTTCAAACAAAGATTTGTACAAGAACGTTAATAGTAAATTTATTTATAATAGTCAAGATGTAAAGACAACCATCAACAAATCCTTCAACAGATGGATAGTTAAATAAACTGTGGTATATCCTTATAAGGGAATACAACTTTCCAATAAAAGAAATGAATTACTAAACACACAACAACAGCATTATGATAAGTGGGAGAATATAAAAGAAAACAAACTGAATAGATTGCATTCATATAAAATTCTAGAAAGGGGAAAACTATAGGGATAGAACAGACATCAGTGGTTTCCAGAGGTCAGGTGACATGGAGGAGGGAATTGATTGCATAAAGGTATGAGGGAACTTTTGTGTATGATAGAAAAGTGTTATATCATGATAGCAATGATGGTACATGAATATATATATTTTCAAAAGTCATCAACTTGTACACTTAAAATTGTGAATTTTATTGTGTATAAATTATACCTCAATAAATTTGACCCCTTAAAAAAACCCAACCAGGGCTTCCCTGGTGGCGCAGTGGTTGAGAGTCCGCCTGTCGATGCAGGGGACATGGATTCGTGCCCCGGTCTGGGAAGATCCCACATGCCGCGGAGCGGCTGGGCCCGTGAGCCATGGCCGCTAAGCCTGCCCGTCCGGAGCCTGTGCTCTGCAACGGGAGAGGCCACAACAGTGAGAGGCCCGCGTACCGAAGAAAAAAAAAAAAGTCAAGATGTTGCTAGAAAGCAGAGATGCCCTCATTTGTGAAAAATACTCAGGTCTGAGGCAGGCCCAGCATTCGGGGGTGTGTAATTGAATGTGGCCAATAAAACGATTTGAAAATCACATTATTCATTTTGTGAGTATTAACAATAAAGTTCAATTGCAATATTTCTAAAAATCCAAAGAACTGTATAAAAATAATTGTTCTGTATGCATCAAAAATACTAAGATCAAGAAAGGCAAGGAAAGGCAGAGAAACTCCTTCAGTTTAAAGGAGACTACAGAGACAAGAAAACTAAAAATATATGACTCTGGATTGAATGCTAAACAACAAAAAAATAAACAGCTATAAATGACAGTATTGGGATAACTGACCACATTTGCATTTTGGGTATAGATTAGATAAAGAACATAGTATCAATGTCACATTTTCTGATTTTGATAATTGTACTGTGAATATGTAAGTTAATTTCCTTTTTCTTAGGAAATAAAGATAAAAGTATTTAGTAGCTATAGGGAATGTTGTCTTTACTTTCAAATGATTCTGAAAAAAAATAGAGTGATGATGGAGATGGGACAAAATATAAACAATTAATAAATCTGGATAAAGTGCATATAGGAGTTTCTTGTAATAGTCTGGAAATTATTTTGTTTAAAATAATACTGGGCTTCCCTGGTGGCACAGTGGTTGAGAGTCCGCCTGCCGATGCAGGGGATACGGGTTCGTGCGCCGGTCTGGGAAGATCCCACATGCCGCGGAGCGGCTGGGCCCGTGAGCTATGGCCGCTGAGCCTGTGTGTCCGGAGCCTGTACTCCGCAGCGGGAGAGGCCACAACAGTGAGAGACCCGCGTACAGAAAAAAAAAAAAAAAAAAAAAAAAGCGTACAGGAAAAAAAAAAAAAAAAAAAACTAAAATAAGAATTAAAATATATGGGGGAAGAGAATCACAGCCCAAAATGAATCAGATGCCTACTGCAGTCGTCCAGGGAAGGTATAATTAGAACTATATTTAATACAATAGTAGTATGAATGGCTACTTTATATTGTTTCTATGTTTAAAGTGGAATGGTAAAGTTAATTTGTTTTTATCTTTGTTAAGAAATAAGTAATCATGCATTCTGTTATGGCCTCTTAAGAATCTTTGCCTACCTTGTGTCCTAAGATTCTAAATTTGTTTAAATTTGTTATAAAAAAGTTATAGTCCATATATCCTTCTGTAAAATATAAGAAAACAGAATAACTAGAGCAAAGAGAACTCTAAAAATGGAAATTTAGGTTTGATAAACAGAGGTGGAAGAACTATATTTTCTTAAGATTGTAGTCTTAGATCATTCAGAACCCATTTGTGTGGCTGTGTCATGCTAAATCTTGGGAAAATGAACTAATACAGAGAGAATATCCCAGACAGTCAAATTCAGAATTCATGGTTTCACAATACCACCTTGACTATCCACCACCAGCTTCCTATTCCTTGAAGCTCTTCTACTTTAACCTCCTGCCATTCAGCAAAAAGGCCGGTGTCAGACTCTATTTCCTACACCCTGAACTCAGTCTCCATTCAAGTTTTGTAGGATGATTAGTAGGTATTAAAGACAATTTAGCACTTACTGACACTTTTTCCCAGAAGGAATCGGACAAATTGACTAGGCATTGATGGGGCCGGAAAAAGGATGAGCATTAGAGCATTTGCATGGTGAATCACAGGAATATGTGAATGTGAATCATGGGAAAATATGGCTCTCTTCCCCCACAGTGATAAACTCTCTAAAGGTTGGGGGAGGGTTGCAAAGTGAAAGTGATCCAGATACAAGCAAAGGGCTGTCCCCAGCCCCCGCCTCTGCCACCACCACACCTGCACATACAAAACTGAAATAAAATCCTGTCACAGACTCACATGACATTGAGAAAGAACAAAATATTTTGCAATATAACAGTAAGACTCAACTGTACTTGATTCTAATCATTATCCTAACATTTACTGGATAACCAACTTTAATCTTCAGTTTTCTTTTCAGTAAAATAAGGACTAATATGAAACTCACCAAGTTATTTTAATGACAGAAGAAATAATGTATATAAAACCTAGAGTGATATTTAGCTCATAATAAGTACAGAGTAAGTTGAAACTTACTACAATCAGAAAATGAACATTTATATTTAATTTATATGTTACATAAATTCATATTTATGACAATCTCAAGGATCTGTCCCAACACTAAGTATCCCAGCCTTTCCAATCCACTTCTATATTTACTTTATGATCAGGTACTGAGATTATGTTGGAACCAAGGATTAATGTAAGGAAAAAAACAACTGAAGCAAAAGTAGGAGAAATAAAAGAAAGATGATAAAGAGAACCCTAGAGGTATATTTTTATTAAGGAAAACATGCAGAAAAATGCAGCTTCAATGTGCTTCTTTCATCCTCAAATGCAGCCTCATCTTCTGCACAGAGGCAGCTTGGTCTCCTTGTAAGGAGCTCTGGCAAGAGAACCAGATTGCCAAGTCTTAAATTCTGGCTAACCACTAGCTATCCATGTAACCCTGGAGATAATAATAGTATTCATTCTCAGGGTTCTTGTGAAAATTAAATGAGATAAACACAGAAAGCAATAAAAAAAGAATGTGTTTTGATGATATCTGCTCAACAAAGAGTTAGCTAGAAGTTTATCCAGTAATGTAATTCTGTGGTCACTCTGCATATTTTCCATGATCACTAATTTGCAAAAAAAAAAAAAGCCTACAGATACACATCATCTTTGGTTCTAATACAAAACTTTTGTACCTTGTAAACTGCCAAATGCAAGGCTGTAAATCCATTTCTTGTCAGTCGAGATGGGCGGAGACCTTTTAACATAAGGGTTCTAATATGTGACTTGTTGCCTTAGAGAAAAAATGAAAAAAGTTAAATTGTGGGGATAGACTAAGTGACTTAAAAATCTCTCTTTAACTTAATGATAAATATCACACTGATGTATGAAAATGTCAGACTGCTGTTCTGGAGGCCATTTGTAAAGTTTTCCGTTAATTGACAGCCTTAGTAGTGAACATTTCTACATTTATAAAACTTTGTATCAGTGCTGTATATTTTAATGCATTTGTGTTACATTTTTTATTTGGTGCTCTCCTCATCATGTTTTAAACCATAAAAACATGAAAAAATTCACCCTAGTAAACTATTTGTGAAAAAGCTTAGATAGAAATCTAGCTGTGCAGGATTCATCAGAACATCATTAGCAATGGAGATTATTTAGATCAGAGAAATCTGGAGAAAATGCCTAAGGTTGGGAAGGCGTGTTTAAATTTGGGAAGAAGATCTGTTAAGTAGGGTCTGTTTGGGAGGAGTGGTTAAGGGATATGTTTAGTATCAATACTATATATTAGTGTTCTTTTAAAAACTGAGTTCAAAGGACACTAGTTTGGATTAACAGAAAACTATTCATTCACTAATTCAGTAAGTTTACTGAGTACCTACTATAAGCCAGGCACCATCCTAGGTGCTTGGGATATATTAATGAACCAAACATAACAAGATATGAGCGGAATTAAACTCTTAGTCTTCACTTTGATCAGTCTTCACTTCGGGATTTTATCTTTGGCATTTATTACCTTCCACATATCTTACTACAGACTGTGAAGCAACTGCTTGATGATATTTTGGGAAATGCTTTAAGTGCTTCTCAATTTAACCTTATCCATGACTGCCATGCCCGATACTGAAACATACTTTTTTTTTCCCCCAAGCAAATTTGATTCAAGGTAGGAGCGCAATAAAACTTAAATTCAGAGCTAAATCAATTGTAATATCTGCCTGGTAGTTAGTTACTTCTTCAGCTAAAGGTTATCAGGGTTCTAGGGGCAAAGCAAAAGAGGAAATCGGGTATGAATAGAATTCTCTTGCAGACTATTAATCAGTTCAAATCACTGACCATATAAACATATAGCCAGCTTATAAAGTATTGAGTTCCAAGCACTCACCTCCACAAATGCAACATAAATGAAGTAGAGACAGACCATTTTCTGTGCGGTAATTTAAATTGACTTTACTGAAGGCATCATCAGAACTGAAAAAAATATTTTACAGACGATTACAAATTTCAGCTTTTAGTTTATCATTTTTCATTTGAAAAATTATAATAGGGAATCTTGTTACTACAAATTCAGAAATATATCTTTTCTAGGATTCTTTTGTACCTAGAGAAAAGAATTTTGAGTATACCTCTAGATGAATAATAACTAAAATCATGAGAAAATAATATTAAAAGTTTGAGAGACCAAGTTTAAATTAAAGACTATCATACAAGTTCTATGTTCTACATATAATTTGAACTTTTCAGGACACCTTAATGAATTAAAATTTGTGTATAAGTAGAAAACACAGGTATTTGAAAATAAACCCATTTCTCTCACAATCAAAACCTTATATAATATTTAGGGAGAAATTCAAGAAATTCTCTCCAAAAAGAAAAAAAAAAAAGGTATCATTTGATAAGAGACTGGAGAAAGGAATACAGTCCCAATGTATTACAAATTCTGCCTGAAGCAAAGTTTCCTTATACTCTGACTGGGTCAGATTTCACAGATAAAGGTCTAAACTCTGATAAGGTACTATGATACAGTCCCAGGTGGGAAGAGAAGTAGTGTTAGTGATTCAATTAATGAAATCCTTGCCTTTGAACAAAGACCATTGCACCAGGAGGGCCCTAGAGAACCATAGGTAGCCTTTGAAAAAAATGTAAAGCTAAAATTCTCGACCTCTTGAGGTCACTGGTACTGCCAGGACATTTTTCAGTAGAAATGAGATCATATCTTTGGCCTCCCAGGTTAATTTCAAGCTGCCTCCTACCTATTTAAATCTCCAGCAGCTTTAGTGAGATAGCAAAGTCTTTGGTGAATGAGCCTTCCATATCATTTGTAAAGTACTTACACTTGAAAGGTACTATAAATTCAGAACATTATCATCAAGGCACCTAGTTAAGAACTTCAAAAGCTACTGAAATTTTAAAACAGAAAAAGAAAAGGTGCTATTCTCCAGGCTGCTGCTAAAAAGAGAAGCCTCTAATTCCAGGGATTTTGAAGGATTTCAGTGAAATGCTTTAATTAGAAATGGCAAGTCCAGTGGTTTGTTTTCATAGACATGGAAATATTGCAGAACTTTCTCACCCTCTTCACTTTCTTGCTTTCCATATTCAACTTCCCAGTAGCAAAGTCCACAGACATAGTTACTCACATTGAGAAATATACCTCAACTTGCTTTGGAATGTCACACGTTGAAGTACAATGAACACCAAGTCATTTTTACAAATGTTGCTAATATAATATAGCAAGGAGCCCAGGATTTCATGAAAAATAGTTAAGAATTTAACTCACTTCTATCTGCACCTTCCCCAGCTGAATGAACAATGCAAACAAACAAAAAAATCTGATGAAAATACCACTATTTAAAATGTCTACCAAAGGAGCCTAATTGTAAATGGTATAGCTATTTCATGGTATGAACAGAAACTTTACAAAATAATATGGTTCTTGGAAATATGTGGCCTTTGCCTGAGCCAGACATCTGAATTCTCAAAGCCAGGTGTATTATAGATGTCTTGGAGAAATTCAACTAATAGGTACTACTAAATAAAGTACACTCAGCAGCCCAACTTGGAAATGCATTCATAGTTCTCCGTGGTTATGATTTCAAATAGTACAGGTTTTCTGAAGAGCTGAACTCTGCTTTTAAAGCTAGGTAGACTGGATTTCTCTCTTAAAGTTTATAGGAAATTAGTGTCCATAAATAAAAAGGAAAATAAAACTGTAGCTAGCAGTTGAAGATGTTGATTGACAGTGATTCAGAAGCTCTGAGCTGCTTTGGCTTTCCTTCCTTGGTCCTTCCATTATCTAGCAAATGAAATACACAATAAGAACACAAGACAGAAAACAAAGTATTGGAGTGGGGCAGGAGAGGGAAGCCTTCTGTTAAATGTAAAGAACTATACAACCTTCAGCCTAAGAGAAAAAGGGAGAAGGAAGTATTGACACTTTCTTTTGAGCTAACTATAACAAACTGAATGGCAAATACTGAAAGAAGATAAAGCTTGAGAGCGCCTCTGTAGCAATAAACCCTTGAGAAAAATTAGTTTTTCAATGTGTATCTCTAATATTACACAGCAATGATGTTTTAAAAGTGGAAAAAATCATTTCAGCAGTGTAGGTACTTAAATCTTGGGCCTTGTATTCACACCAGGACTGAAATTGTATCCTGTTCCTGTCTTTAAGTAGTGCTTTTTTTTTTCTCTTTTTCTCCAATTTGGGCAAGTTATTTAACCTCCTCAAGTCTCACTTTCTTCAGTTATAAAATTATTAAAATGATTCACATGACATTGTGTTGTGAAGAAAAATGGAATTAAGTGCTTACTATAGTACTTGGTACATGATATGTTATCATTACTATTTTTAGCAAGTTTACTGTGAATGTACAACTCTCCTTTTGTAGTCTAAGTCTTGAGAGAACTTTAGCACAATTTTCAAACCAAGTTTGAACTTCTTTGACCTCTCACATTTCACAACCTGTAAAATTTCCCTATTTTGACCAAGTTGACTGTTGTGACATCTAATACCTATCAGTGATTCAGAGCAACTACTAGAATCACAGTTTTGTAATACAAGTCCAGCAGCATCATTACTATGGGGAAGGCATTTTCAACACTGGAGATATTAAAAGAACAACAAAATCCAAAGGAAAAAATGGTTGTGCTGAAAATCATTTTATGGCGAAGGTGGACTCAATTGCTTTCTTTTTCCAAGTTCTAACTTTGATGGTATATTCAATCAGTCTGGCACGACACCTACTGAACACCCAACTGTGTGCTCCACCTCTGTTCTTAATGCTCATTTCAGGTTGTTTTCAACAGTCTACTTGATAGGAACTGTTCACTAATTCCTGGATCATTTAAGTGCATCAGTCTTGGGAACACGCACAATAGAGAGAATCCTGCAGTTGACCTTAGCATTAGTCCTGATCTCTAATGCTCCAAGCAGCTTTGCAAAGAAAGTAAACACTGAATAAACAGAAAAAATAAGGTGATAAAGTCTATTGCTTTATTTAAAAAAAAAACACTAAATGAATGTATATTGTTTACATAAATAAGACTGAAAGTATGAATTATATTAGAGACTTTTTATTCAACAATCATTCTTTAACTTACTGAATCTTACGCTAGATTTGACCATTCATAAGTAAATCAGTATACAGTCCTAAATAGCTCCTTGTCAAAACTGAGCTGTAGTCTCTTACTTTTATTTTCCTCTTGAATTCTATTTTCCCTGAACTCATGCAACTTCTATTAATGCCAACAAAATGAATAAACAGAGAATAGACTCCCACAGTGTTTGTCAGTTAAGCACAATTTTAATAGTAACATTTTTATCTTAACTTTAATAACTGGAATGTAATTTTTTTTTAATGAGAGTTACTTTGGGGCTATACTTGAATCCTAATTCTCACTTCCTGTTAACTTGTAGTCAAATGTTCCTGTCAAATGTTTGATACATGCAATTAAAATATTCGAGATTTTAAAGCAATCATTCCTAGGGGAGATATTTTCCCTTCTTTTGCCTCTTCTAAAGGAACTGTATGTGTCAAATTGACTGCCAGTTGAGCATCACTTATGTATTCTAATATCCTAAGCTCAATTTATTTTTTAATTTTCCCTTACATTTTTTATCACCTGCCATGCCATACTGTAACTTAACATATCCTAATGAGTTCACAGTGCTTGCTGGTGCATGAATGAAGTTCCTAATTAAAATGAAGTCACTATATGAATATATTTCTAATAGTAAATTCTGTCCTTCATCATTAAAAATGGTAGTTTTGGGCACAAAGGTTACTTTCTTTCTTGTAGCATAATGAACTCTTTTCTTAGCCTTTACCTTTTATCCAGAAAAGTACGCAGTTTTGTGATCCAATTAAACTTCTCATGACCTCATCCTTTCAAGAGGATATCTGACATGTTCACAAATGGAAACTTATTAAAATGTAACATTTGAACACTTGGCCAAAGCCAAAATATTCAGATAGGTAGAAAAATTTCTTAAATTAATTCATTGGCTGAAATGTAGGTAAAGGCCAAGAAGTAGAAAGAAGGTAAAAATTTGTTATGGATCATCTAGTTTCCAAAATTGATAATTTAGGTTTCAAATGGCTGGTTGTAACTTCTTGTGCAGTTCTTGATGGCTGCTGCTGATTTTCCCCCAAACAATAAAAACAGAAGAATCATCAATAAGATCTGTTCCCAAGATATATCCCCAAGAAACATCCAGAAACATATTTGTCCAATATCTTCCAGATCAAATCTGCAAACTGACAATATGAAGCATATTCATTCTTTCATTCATACAATAAACAATTATTGAGCTACAGTGGCAGGGTAAGAATAATTAAGGATGATAAAACTGGTACAATAATAATTATTATCTCATAGGGTTATTGTGAGGTTTAAATGGGTTAGATCTTTTAAGACTTTTATAAATACTAGCTGCTATAATAACTTTTATTTCTAAAGCATTGATATTATTTTAACTTTTTTATTGTTTTGCTTTGCATTTGAGAAGGGGGATAGGAAAGTGAAAGGGAAGATGGAGGCAGTATGGAATAGGAGGGAAGAATAGCGGGAGGATAAAAGGGGGAGAGATAGTGAGAGCGAGTGATGTACTAAACTAGAGAGAAAGAGACAGAGACAGGGACAGAAACAGTGTTTGATATCAGGCTGCTTCAAGGTTTTTTACAAGATATTCCTGTAAAACTATTACTTAGCTAGTTTTACCTAGACAAGCAAGAAAAGAAATAGAGAGGTAGACAGTCTTGGGACAATGTGAAGTCTCTGCTTTTTGGTTTGAGGTCTTTTCGTTGTTGTTTTCTGTTTCATTGCTAATTAACACAATGCACTTATCAAACATACCAAATAATCCTTTCACTCAATTTTATTTTTTTTAAGATGGAATTTACTTCCTCAATACTCTACTTAGCACCTTGATAGAGAATTTTACTCTCCTTTGGTAAGGTCAGTCTGTGATGTTTCTGGAGCTATTCATTTTATAATAGCTAATTTTCATAATTGGTTATAGTTCTGAAAAAGTAGGTTTTTGGAAGATATTTCATTTGGATCATAAGTATGGTGGACTGCAGCTGGGCCCAGAGGAACTTTTCAGGGAGAAAATAAGCAGGAAAGTACATCTCAGAAAACTTCCTTCGTTTTTTTTCTTTTTCAGTTCTTCTAAATAGTGCAAGTGCTTTCCCATGGAACAGAGCATCCTCTTGACTACTTTTATTTATTAAACCTAATCAATTTCAAAGTGAGATATTAGCATTATTGACCAAGGTATATCTACTCAATGCCAAAATGAGATTAAAAATGAGAAAAAATAGGGTTTTTCTGATTATGTTGAAAAGTCATAGCACTGAAAAATTATAACTTCTTTGGAATCTCTTCATAGACATATTACAGATTAAGCAGATTAAAAGTAGGCTTGACAATGAAATCAGAAAAACATAGTTCTAAAATTTCTAAAGATTTAAAAACATTGAAACAAAATAATTTAATTGGAAGCCTTTTAAAAGTTGCATGTGGAGACCCATCATGTAAGTGGTTTTCAAAGTTCATGTAAGGGCCCGTGTATCACCAAGGTGTGGGAGTGGGAGTGTAAAATATATTCTTCCACTCCCACATGCAGGGACAGTTCTAGTACACAGGACATAGCAAACTTGTAGAGTGGCACAGGGTAGGTGAAAAGTTTTCAAAGATAATTCTTATCCATAGTTCTTTCCCCTTCCTAGTTTGAGAACTAAGATCATGAAGATCATACATTTTGAAGTGAAGTACAGATGGGTGGAATCCCTGCACAACTGTACAAGTTGTGTAACCTGGCTCAAGCCAGTTTACTTTGATTAGTCTTATTTTCTTCAGGTATAAAATGGCAAGCTCAATACCTACTCCAGAAGGATGTGAACATAAACAATGACGATTAGTTTTTAACTAACATTTTTGAGTGTTTACCATGTGCCAGTCACCGAGCTCAAAGCACCTTACATATATACATTTACGATTACATGAGCTAATGCATATTAAAATACCTAGAAGCATGCCTGGCATATGGTAGGTGCTAAGTTGTTAATTTGTTTTTCTTTCAAGTGCTATACAAATAGCTATTACAAATACATACAAATATAAATAAAGCTAAGTAGACAAAGAAGCTGCCTTTAGTGAACATGTATACTAGTGGTTAGACAGACCTGTAAAATGAATAAAGACAGCACCAGGTAGTAAGTGCTATTATATTGATAAATGTAAAGATCAGAGAGAGCAAAGAGGAGGAAATAACCACACAATATACTCCAGTGTACCACTTCTGTCTTTCCTTCTTCTGCCTTCTCTATTTCCTCATTTGTTCCAGTCTCTCCTCTATTATCTCAACAAATGTTCAAAATTATGAATGAATTCAACTTTATCGTGGAAGATGAAGGAACATTCAATTTCCATTAGCAAGCTCTTTTTTCAAAGCTGCTATAAATTGGCATAAGCAAGATAATGGTTTAGTTCTGTTTGTCTTTTTTAAGTTTAGAACTTATATAGCTCTGTACTATATTGTGGGTGAAAGCTATTCCAGGAGGTTGTGTATTTGAGGTGACATAAGTTTTGCTTTACGATGCAGAAAATCTCTTTTAATGAGTGGAATTAGTATCTACCATGAATGCTATAAAGAAACTTGTCAATAAGTGAAAACAACCAAAAAAGCTGCAAAAAGAAAAACCACAGGCAAATCTATGTTTACACTAGTGATCTATGACTCTAGTATTAAATACTCCTTTTTAGGCACCTTATAGTTTTCCTTCTATCTATATGTTTAGAGGAAGCCTGATGTCAAGCAGCATTACACAGTTGTCCATCACAAAAGTATTTCTTACATCACATAAATCATGAATAAAGATGAGAAAGAAAGATTCTAAGATTTAACACCTAAAATGTCCTAGATACTCGATTAAATGTGATCTCATACAATATAATGTTTAAACTTCCCAACTACTCTGAAAATTTTGGTGTGTAAGCCAATGAGTAAGACAATTTATATTCTCAATATTCCATTCTTTTCTTTCCTTGTCATCCATCATATTATTCTAGAGAAAAGAAAATCCTGAGAACTCTGCCCTAGGCAGGATCGACTTTCTTTCCCTATGATGCTATCTGCCTTGATGGAAGCAGACAAAGCAGACTGCTCTGGTTCTGGTTGGTTGTTTGTTTGCTCCCTTGACTCTCTGCAGACCATACTAGTTGCCTGCTTTCTGTTTTCATATTCCTCATCCCTTCACCCACATCACCACAGACAGAGTTCTCAGTGCAACTTAGGTATCTTTCTAGAAGTGTAGTTTTCAAACTTTAGCTGAAGTATCATTTTTAGCATGCAAAAGTATTACCTGGGGAGCTTGTTAAAAATTCAGGTCTCTGGAAATCATCCCCAGAGATTCTAATTCATTTGATATGGGGTAGAATCATGGATTCTAAAATTTTTGCAAGAACTGCTGGCTATTTTACTGCGGGAGGTCCTTAGCCCTTGGAGAAACATGATTCTAGGCTGTGGGTAATCCTCTCCTCAGCCTCATTATTATCACTTCTGGCTAATGGGACATTTCTGTAGGTTCTTTAATGGCTTCAGCACCAGGCTACCAGTCTTCCTCTCCTCAAAATGCCCTACCATTATTCTCAGGGAATTGACATCCATTTTGATGAGCCTTCTAATACTCTAGTCTGAAAATTCTTCAAATACCTCTTGATTACAATCTTTAAAAGTTATACTTCAGATTTTGGCACCATTTTGAATTGTTCTAACATTTTACATTTTTATTTTTGAAAACATCCTCTTGATATAAAAACACTTTATCCTAATTTTCTCACTTCTTAACTTTGAATAAACTATTTGTTACTCTCACTTGGTAATAAAGTCTTCAGTCTTTCAGACTGCCCTTATTTACCCAATCAATCATGATAATAGAAACCTCCAGTTATTCAATGCTTACTGTGCGTTAGTCTCTGTACTCAGCATTTGACATCATTTTTCAAATGTCCTGTAAGGTCGTTATTATTAACCTCATTTTACAGATGAAAATAAGCCTCAAGGAGATTAAGTAATATACCCAAAGATACATTTCTTGTAAATAGAAGAAACTGGATTTAAAACTATGGTTGCAAAATCCTTATGCTGACTGACACAGCTTTCTGACTCAGCTTAGGTAAAATGGTCAAGACATTAAGTTTTCTTGCTACCAGTAGACTTTCCATGGTACTCATCCATTCTTGCCTATATATCTTTCCTCAACTATGCCTTTTATCTGGAATGCTTTACAAAACCAATGAATAAATCAAGACAACAAACCTTCTTTTTTTGTATTTGAAAGCCATCTTGTTTTTTCTTCTACTTAGCACTTGTCATAGGCTGTCTTCTGTGAGTTATTTATATATGCCTTTCCCTTCAACCAGATTGTGAAACTCTGGGAGCAAGAATCAGCGTGTAGTAGGAAGCTGGGGAGACCTTGCTACAAATCCCAGTTCCAGTGCTTACTGACCATATGACTTTGACAAATCCAACGTCTCTGCTCCTTACTTTATTATCCACCAGAAGTAATATTATCTATCACACAGGGTCATGGTGTAGATTAAATAATGGTTTATATTTGATGTGTCTGGAATAACACCTTGAATATAGCTGGTACAATAAATCCAGCTACCGTAGGACCTGCAGAAACAGCTGCTTGTTGTTGATGTGGTAAGAGAAAAAAGTACATTTCAAGCTTAATCCTTAAAAGGATATGTCTGTTTAAATTAGTCTTGACATATTTGCATAATAGTTCCCAAATTTAAAAAATAACAACAAATAAATGAGATTTTAACTTTATAAAGTTGAGGAAAATCTCCAATTTGATCACATTTCATTCAGCATATTTATCTGTCAATAAGAGCTAGAGGGTTTATGATTAAGTTCTACATTTATAGCTCTTTTCCAACAAAATTAATATGTGTGTATAAATCTATTATACCAAAGTGCCAGTCACATCTCTACAGGGCTTTCAAATATTTTCCCATAAGTGAGCATATGATAATACTTGCAAAAGTCATCCCAGTGTATCTCATCATGAGTGTCAAAGCTGAGTTAATCATTTTGGGCTAAATAACATGGAAAATTAACTACTTCCCAAACCATAAATTGAATACTTATGAAGGCCTTATTAACCCACTGACAAATTTTATATAAACTATATTATACATGGGTAATTTTATTTGCCAGTTATGTGAGCTTTGTATGTTTACAATATCTGAAATTTCTTTTGAAAAGTATGTCATTTGGTCATTGCTTTACACTTATTTTCCGAGTAAAATGGTTAGAATCCTTTGTCATTAGTGGGGTACATGAATAACACAGCTGTAAGTGAACATGGCTAATTGGCTTTTGTGGAACTTTTCCTCAGTCAGGCAGCTAACTTAAATTGACTCTCCAAAATACATTGTTTCTCAATGCCAAGATTCAATTTCTCCAAAAGGTTGCTTGTGTATATAAGGGCTCTGCCCTTCTTTTCTGAATATTTTGTGTCTTACAAGGTTGTGACAATATGCCAGATTATTTTTATCTTGTTATCATGGAACAAAACCCACTGAAAGCCTGAAGCCAATATTACACATTGGTATATGACTGTTCAGGGGAAGAATGATACACAGTTTCATTAACAGACAGCGTTTCAATGTCAAGAGACCAAAGGGTTTGTTAAAATTGGAGTTCTCTAGTAGTCCAAAAAGAAAAATGTGGCCAATATTCTACCACCATTTGGGAAGAGAAGTCTTACTGTTTGTTGCTGGCATGGCTCACAAGAATGATCTAATTCTAGAGAAGATTATTCAGATCAGCAACAGTTTGTATTCAAAGGCTAGCCTTTAGGTTCCTTTCTCTTTAAACTTTAGTGATGGGAACAGGCAAGGCATATTTTAAGGAGATAAGATATTTGCATTTTAGGGGCTATATGAATGGGCAGGAAGAGATAACCTTATATTCTAAGGTTAACATAGGAGGTTATATGGGTTGTGTTTTTAAACACAGATACAGCTAAAAACTAGATCAACAATGAAAACACTTATACAGAGAAATAATAACTGACAACTTTACCCAAATATATGCCTTAGTTCTGTAAGTTCTTTTTCTTTGATCCGCAGGTCATCTTCTAATCTTTCTATTACAATAACGTAAGATTCACTGACTTTCTTCTTCCATTCATCTAGTAAGGAAAAACAAAAGGGATTGACTCATAGCTCTTTTGCAAAATGTAGACACAGATCATAACATACAAGTGATTAAAACTCTGTTTTTTACTCTGAATTATACAATACTTAATTTAAATTACTGATTGTGAGTTTAAAATGCAGATGTTTATATTTAAAATGCAATCATATTGAATCGTAGTAATTAAGAACCCATTTGATATTGGATAATATATTTACATAGAAGAATATATTTGACTTATTTCATTTGATTTTATTGCATTATAATTATAGCAATCTCTAGTTGCCAGACAAGAATTTTTAGGTTTTAAATACTAGATACTTAAGATGTAATCCTAAAATCCCCATATTCAACAGTATTCCAAAAATTTTTCTGTAACATTATACCTAGGAACTAGTAGAAACAGAAAATTATAAGAAATTTTCTGTTTTTCTCTAAAGATCTTTCAGAGAAAAATAATTTGAGTTCAGATAATCTTCTTAACACTTTCATATAATATGTTATCTTATACTCTTGTAAAAATTAGCAGATATTCCAGTGAAATGTTAACTATATATAACAACTATTGCACTATATTGCATTTAAAGATATAAGAATAATTACCAGTACAAGTTTGGGTTGGTCTGGATTTATAATTTCCCATTTGTTAGAAGATTCTTCTTTTCCCAAGTGCAGTTCCTCAGGTTACAAGATTCCAAGTTCAAGTGAAGTGGCAGTCCAGTTGAAAAATACTTTGATAGTCTGGCTAAAAATAAGCTGACCGCCAAATGGAATGTCATACAACAGTGACAAAGAACAAAATAGTTTGTGCTTTCAAGGGTGAAATCATAAAGGGAATTAATCAGTCTGTTTAAAAGAGCTGTATCAAAGATAAATAGTAAATGCTTCCATAAGATTATTTGCCTTCATCAATTGGCTATCTACCCATATATACCTTGATGGGCATTTCTTTAATCTAGAAAATGATTCAGTTACATCTGAGGTTCACAAAGAGCCATTAAAACTACCTAGATCTTCTTTCAGGATCATTTTCTCCTGAGACAAAGTAATGACAATTGGAAAAGAGTGACTGGTGATAGAACTTGTCTCTATAGTATATATATAATGGAAACCCACATCTTATGGCATGCTACTAATAGAAATGAATATAAATTTGGCCTAGAGTAGAGCTGTAAAATTATTTTTGTAGGAAGAAATTCCCAACATAGACCATGATTAATTTACACCACTTGTTGATTATATTGACCATAAGAGTCATAGTTAAGAATATGACAGAGTTCTACAAATAGCAATTCATAAAATAACAAGAATAATATCACAAATAATAAGATGGAATGCTTACAGTGTGCCAGACACTAGTCTAAATGCTTTACATACATTTTGTCATTTATACCTCATACAATCCTGCAAGGTATATATTATTCTCATGTTATAGATGAGAAAAATCCATATTTGCTAGCAGGTGGAGGAATCTGGAATCAATTCTGAGTCTATATGATTCTAAAGTCCAAGTTAGATATTATTATTGATGTCTCCCATAATTCCTCTTTAATTCACCTTCCATTTACTTCATGAGGGCATTTCTCTTTGTACATGCATATTTCTATTGATATAAATGAACTCAGGGTAAGATGGAGAATAAATGGAAAACCCAGAAAGAAAAGTTATCTAATTTTTAACTATATATTTCTTTTGGATAATGTAATTATACCTAGAATATATACATTTCAATCTTGAAATTCATCTCCAGAGGCTATAGTTTCAATGTAATAGGTATGAATTTTATATTTATTATAGTTGAATGTTCAAACAACTGTTTCCTTTTGAAGCAAATGCTTAGACAAATTTATTATTCCTCACTACTTTTTCTCAGCAAAGGTAATTTAAGTTCCAGATGGAGGGTCTTCATACTGATCAGATACAGTTGGAGAAGCAGGTATCTGGGGTTATGGACATCTCTGTCCTCCCCTGGATATAACTTTCCTTATCCCCCCTCCTCAGTATATGCTGCCATGGCCGTTGATGTCTGTTACACTGTGGTGGCCTTTGGTTACTTGATCCATGCACTTTGCATTTTCCTTGTTTGAAGGCCAGACATCTTCAGTTACACCAGCTTTCTCTCAGCACTTGTGTGACCCCCATCCCTTCAGGTCAGAAAGTCTTTGCTTTCCCCAGACATGCTGCCCTCAGGCCCATTAGCCTATGCACCTGACTTCCTAAAATGCTTGGTACTGGAGACCAAGCATTCAGTACAGTCCTAAAGACCAAACTGGATAGTCTTCTTTAAGAGGCTTGCAATCTCCCAGGGCTACACCTTGGGAAGTAATGCACAAGTGTCCTTCTCTCAGATTTCCATGGCTTTCATACCTTGAATCCAGAGGGACAGGGATGGGAGCCAGGGCTCTTGACCTTCTTCAGGACATCTAAATCTGTCTATTTTTCCCGATTTTCTTTCTTATTTCTCTCTCCACTACTTCCAATCTTATACCTGTGTGTGTGTGTGTGTGTGTGTGTGTGTGTGTTTGTGTGTGTGTGTTTGTGTGTTTGTGTGTGTGTGTTTGTGTGTTGCCTCTACCGATGAAAGAAAAGCTAGTTCTTATATCATCTTACGTTGTCTTTCCAATTTCCTCTTTGGTACATAAGTTTAATGCACTGATTTTTAGAACTTTTCCTTTTAATTTTTGAAAATATTTTTATCCTCTCAGAAAGGCTGGCTCTTACAAATGAAAGCTTAGACTTTCAAAGCTACAATTTTTGCTGAGTTTGGAAATCCAATCAGCAACTCAATTGAATTTTTCTACACCCTGAGGCAATAAATTTTGCTAAAGAATGGTGAAAATGATAATCTCAATACCTAACATATTAAATGTTATTGAATTTCCTACTTCCAAAGGAACACTATCTATTAGCCCTTTTATGACTGTGAGTCTAGGTCATGGATTGAGGGCAATGGAGGTGCCTTCAGGGCTGTGAAGAAAAGGCTGGAATAAGTAAATGATCCAGGATAACAATTCTGCTTTTCTTTCCTAAAGAATCCTGGAGGGCATCCACATGGAAGCAGAAAATATTTTCTCCGCTTCTCTGTAAAAAATTCTGTAAAAATTCTTTTTACCTTGAGTTGATAACATGCTCTAAATTGAACTCTACTCTACCAGTTGTGAGATTTCCAGAAGTGCAGAATGTCATATATTATCAAAAACACAACCTAGGGGCTTCCCTGGTGGCGCAGTGGTTAAGAATCCGCCTGCCAATGCAGGGGACACGGGTTCGAGTCCTGGTCCGGGAAGATCCCACATGACGCGGGGCAAGTAGGCCCATGCACCACAACGGGAGAGGCCACCACAGTGAGAAGCCCGTGCACCGCAACGAGGAGTGGCCCCCGCTCGCTGCAACTGGAGAAAGCCCAGGCACAGCAACTAAGACCCAACACAGACAAAGGTAATACATAAATAAATTAATTAAAAAAAAAAAAAACACAACCTAATTACAAAAATGGTCACCTTCTCAAACTTTAGTGAGAGTAGACACTATCTGAGGAGCTTTGTAAAAAAAATAGAAACCGGGGCTCCATACCCAGAAATTCTGATTCAGTAGATCAGGAGTAGGGCCTAGAATATGAATTTTAACAGGCACCCCTAGTGATTCTAACGTAGATGCTACTTGTAGCTTACTTCCAGGAGCACTATTTTAAAATGGCTTAAAGTGAGATGCATACTCACTGGAAGGTTTTTGAGCCTTTGAATTCCACGTAAGAGAAAAGAGGAGAGAAAACTGAAATAAAGAGAAAAATAAGATTGCTTCACATTCTCAGTGGGTTCTATCCTATGGTAATCAGTGAGGCAATAGATGATTTGGCTGTGCATATATAGTGTCATATGGTAAAGCTGAATCACAAAAGTGGAAGCAACCAAGATGCCTTTTCACAGGTGAATAGATAAATGAATGTGCATGTACATTCATACAGTGGAAGTTTATTCAGCAATAAAAGAAAGGAGGTACCAAGCCGAGAAAAATCATGGAAGAACCTTAAACGAATATTGCTAATTGAAAGAGCCAGTCAGATAAGGCTGTATACTATATGGTTCTAACTATACGATATTTTGGGAAAGGCAAAACTTTGGAGACAGTAAAAAGATGAATGGTTGCCAGGGGAGCAGGGAGAACGGGAGGGAGCAATACGTGGAGCACAGGAAATCTTCAGGGTCATGAAATTCTCCTGTATGATATTCTAAGGGTGGATATATGCCATTATACACTTGGAAGAAACCACAGAACTGTAAAACACTAATGTAACCTATGGACTTTAGCTAATAATAATGTATTAATATTGGCTCATCAATGGTAACAAATGTACCAAACCAACTTAAGATGTTAATAATAGGGGAAACTGTGGAGGGCCAGGAGGGGGGAAGGGAAGGAATATGGAAACTGTGCTTTCTGCTCCGTTTTTCTGTAAATCTAAAACTGTTTTAACAAAAAGGTTTATTAATTTTTTTTAATTAAGGAAAATATAAAACAATAAATAAATAAGACCAAAAAACAGTAATTCTTTAACAAGACCATTTGAGTTTTTCCAGGAATGTTTGTTTATAACTTATAAGGAAAAGCCTTCTCTAAGGAATACATAACTAATAGCATTTCTTTTTCTTTTACACTTGCTTGTGTTTTTTGTTTTGTTTTTTTTTTCAGTCAGAATGTCAGGGTAGATTTAGTAAATACCTTATTTCTTCAGCTATTCCTTTTTGACCAACCTTCCTGTTCTACTGAATTGCCTAAATCTAATGTTAATGCCTTTATCTTTTCAACTGATTTATCAGAACACTTCAGCATATACATAGATATGTTCTAATACTCCTTCAATAAGCCTATTTACATTCTTTTTGAATTCCTTTATTTTCGGTTATATGATTTATTTATCCCAATCTACACTTGTGCATCTGCTATTTATATTTTATACTAGTCTCTTCATAAATATTTAAAAGGATGCTTTTAAGATGAAAAATACAAATTTGACCTTGACACTTCTCCTACCTTTATGATTCTAACAGAGAAATTATAAAGAACATGTATCCCAAGAAATCAAACTGATACACTTAAAATAATTTTTAGCACATTTAGGATGGTGAATTCATTTACACCTAAAAGCTAGATCATTCTTCCATTGTATATGAGTTCTTGTTAAGATGTGCCCAAGCTTTAGGAAAGTTTAAATTTTTGATGTGTTGCATCTGGTTGACAAGCAATTAAAAGAATCATTGCTTTAAACACAGTAAACCAGAATTACTAATTGGTATATATTTAGGTTTTTTCCTTCTTTTAATAAACATTAAATTACTCATATTGAAACAAAGTTATCTAAAAGAAAAATTGAGCACTAAGATGTCTATACCTATTCAAGTAAAATCATTCTTTAATTTCTCTCTAAACAATATATTTTTGCATTAGACAAGCATAATTTGTAAGATTCTTATTTGTCAAACAAATTTCCTCTCTTTTCCACTGGAATATCTAAATTTATGGTATGTTGGATGGAACTGTAAATCACCATTATGAATCTGAACATTGTTGAGGTAATATTCAGATTAATCCTCAAAAATGAATAGGACTTGTTATATAATATTGAAAGTAACTATTATATAATAATGAAAGTAAATGTGAAAAAATCAATAGCATAGTAATTTAAACAGGTGTTCTCAATATCTCTAACTGTAAGAGTATATTAAAGAAAGAAAAAATATTACTCTTTTTGTTTCTAATATATTATGACTGAAAATGAAAAGATTTTAATCTTTCTTGTGCCTTCCTTTGTTGCTGGGTGAACATGAAGTAAAGTTTCTAAAGAATCTAAATTAAACAGTAATATCTCTGTCATTGGCTAAAACTTTCTTTCCCCAATTGATAGTACTTCTTTCAATTGTCAGCTTAGCTCTTTATTCATTGATTGATTCATTATTCATTCAATAAGCATGCACTGTACCAAGCACTCCAAAGAGCTCACGGGGCCAGGGATAGACATGTAAATAGGCAATTGTAATAAAGCATCTGTATTATGATAGAGACATACATGACTCGTAATGAGAAGATACGTTTAATAAAACCTACCTTTCAATTGGAAAATATTTCTCTGAGGCATTGAAACCATCAGAACAATCTAAACTTCATGACTCAGGCCACTTCCATTCCTTCTTCATCTTTCTTTCCCCCCTCCTAAGAGTCAGCTGGCCTGCTAAGGAAATAACATTGTGTTGTAATTATAGTTCAATTAATAACTAATTATTGTCTTTGGGCAAATACCTTATTTCCATGTCTTGAGGTTTGTCATTTAAAAACAAAGGAAAAAAAGGTGGAGAAGGGAAAAAAATTAGTTCTACTTAAGTTTTTTTTTTTACTTATCAATTAGCCAGTTGTGGCTGTTCCTCAAAGTGAAAACTAATTTGATGTTGGTAAGACAAATTACTTAAAGTTTCAAAAATGGATCTATATAACATGTGGTTGTTAGAGAGCTTGCTGAGTGATTCTATATGAACAGTTCTTTGTTTAGTCCCTCCAAGCAGAAACAATCTCAGTAAGTAGTCTGTCTAAGCACAGTTATCATTATTTTTGTTGTATCTCCTCCTATGTCTTCTTAGTGGGAGAATAGTGATTAATGGTTATCATGCCATACACTTTCATGCCCCCCTTCTTCCCATCTGATACCATGTCAGTGTCAGAAATGGCATCAGCCTTTGGCATGTACTCAAAAGTTCTTGATTTCCCTTCAGTTTACATTGTCCAGTTCAGTATACCACCAATCAGAACTGACAATGACTGAATTGTAAAATGTATTCTATCCATGTTATACTATAATTGTGGAACTGAGCTGGTTCCCTTCACAGCTGAAATTTTATAACATATAATCTTGAATGTCCTAAATATAAATTAAAAGGGGTGCTATGGTTAAATTAGTGTAAAGTTGTTGGGGGTAAAAAAAGTCAATTTTTACCCACATCTTCATTAACAGATCAATACTTTTGGTTGGGTGAAAGTATTTGGTTGGGACAGTTTATAGGTCCACCCAATATCTGATTTCTTCTTGCAGGGGCTATTGTCTCTGAAGCCAGTTGTTAGGGGACTTGTTATAGCAAGTAATGTTTCAGAATATCTTTAATACCAGGCAGACTTTTGATAATAAACCCAAGTGCTTCCAATTTTATATAGTCAATATATGCCCTAATATATTTACATCTAATTTTATTGGCATCCAAATAATATATCCTTCCCATTCAGAATTCAAGTTTAATAATCTAAGTACATATAAAAAATTATGTTTTCAGTTAGAATTTGTGAACAAGGTACACATGTTTTCTTCACAATTTTACCCCCTTCTTTAACATGGATTATCAAGAGTAGGCTATAATTGTCGTGAACTTCAAGACTATTTGTTTTAATGTAAAGCCTTATTTAGAAGTTAACACTACATTTGAAGTGTGTATTGTACTTTCCCAGTTTGGTAACCTGGAGAGTGATTGCCTTTACTATTCCTGCCCGTGTCTCCCATGAAAAGTAGTATTCCTACTTTAGGACTCAGTTTAGGTGTCAGCACCTTGGAGGGGTGTTTACAACTTCATAAACTATTTATGCCACCTTCTTCTTGCTGTATCTAGATTCTGCTTTGTCTCTGGAACCCATATTGTGGCACTTGAGCTTCATACTAATGTGGGGAAGGAAGATGTGAATTAGTAGATTTATCTCAGTCTAAAAACTTTTAAAAATTGTCAACCACACTAGTGAAGCTTTCTGTGAATTACAGAGTGGTAGAAACTGTTAGAAGCACCTCCATCCTGCCCGAGGATCCCCACTCTTACCATAATACAAACGTTACTTTTTAAGATCACAATCTCCCCTGAGATCTAGAGCAAATAATGCAACCTGGGTGTCTCACATGGCTAGGTATGTTAAGCCATGGTGGAATATACTAGACTTAAATTCCAAGTCTTAATTCTAATTGTTTAAGTTGGTCTACTATGTGATAACATTTCCTAATTGTTGCCCAGAGTTTTCCGAGTTGAGGTCTAGGTCTGATTACACAAACAGTTACCCTAAAATTGTCCCCATATTTTCCTTCTTCATATATGCAGCCATGGAAAAAATGATGGAGCCTTTGGTGAAGGGCTATGAAGGATTTGGAACTTGTGAGGATTTGGAACAGTGAGAGATGAATGTTTGCCAACAATTGGGGTTTAACAAATTAACTCCATGGTCATCTTTCTCAAACTTTCACTTCTCATAATGCTGAAAGGCATCCATTTCATTTAGCTACATAATGGTTAACTTATTAACTAATCACAATAGTTATCTATGGATCCTCTAAACACCACATTTCCTCTCTTTGAACTATTCCAAAATTCTCATGTTTTCTATTGAATCTGGACATGTACTAATTCACAAAATCATCTTAAGATGATCTATCAGGGCAGCATCCTTTGATGTTATTAAGAATGGTTATTATATCTCTTCCTTTTTTATGGTCAAACATTTATATTTGGCAAGTATGCACTACAATTATATATGTGAGTGCATATAGATTATATATCATAAATATGTATACATTATATACATATACAGTGTGTATATGTGTGTATATATATATATAAATATATATATATTTATACTTTTTACAAGAGTAACAATAAAACAAACTGACATTGTAAAGTCCTACTCTGAGTTAAGCCTATATGAGGGCAACACTTACTTCTATTAAAGCATCCGTTACGGAAGACAGAATTAATGCATTCATCTCTTCTGTTAGGCTGTGAGCAACTTAAGAGCAGAAATTATGTCTTACTCATTTTTGCATTCCCAACAGCCTAGCACAGTGCCTGATTGATATAGATATAAATTTAATTGTTTTGCATTGAATTGAATTGAACTAAATTGAATCAAACTGAATTAGATTGAACCAATTGAAGTGAGTAGAATCAATCCCTTCAGTAGGGGAAATTCTACTGAATATTTCCCTTCTCAGTTCTGGAACAGAGGTAAAGTGAATACAGATGAAGCCATCATCAAGTCTGTAGACAAAATACTGCAGCATTTTGAAATTCCATGCAAAGATAAATATATATATATATATATATTTTTTCGGTACGCGGGCCTCTTACTATTGTGGCTTCTCCCGTTGCGGAGCACAGGCTCCGGATGCGCAGGCTCAGCGGCCATGGCTCACGCGCCCAGCCGCTCCGCGGCATGTGGGATCCTCCCGGACAGGGGCACGAACCCGTGTCCCCTGCATCAGCAGGCGGACTCTCAACCACTGCGCCACCAGGGAAGCCTTAAAGAAGGGTTTTTGAACATAGCATTACTTAAATAGGTCTTACTTCTTGTGGAGTTTTTAAAATCTTGGAACAGAAATAACTAAGCTTGAGCATATGATAAATTGAGAGCTTGGACACAATTTAAATCATTATATCATTAGAGAGTTCAGAGAAATTATTAAGATGATGTTCATTAAAATCCCTATTATTGCTCTATACAGTAAAACAAACTAAACAAAACTGATGGGATCAAAGTAATTTAAACTTAATTTTGATTTTTTTGAGACTAAACAATTGATGAGATTAAGTTGGGCAAAGTCATAAATATCAAATAACAGTACATAAAGTGGTAGCAATGGTGGAAAAATAGGAACAGGAACGCTAATAAGAGTTTCAAAAGGAAAAAAAAGTCAAACCAGGAAAGCTTAGAAAAATAAGAAAACTTTTATTCTCAGAGGAGAAAAGCACCTGGGGAGTAGCATAAGCCAGTGTCTATCAGTGAGAGGACTATGCAAACTGTATATGAATTCCTGGTACATTACGGCAAGAAACATTGAGGAAACTGAGTGGTGTAAAGACAGACATCATTTCATAGAGAGGATAATAAAAATTTTGCTTGTTGTAAGTCTCTAGAGATTACATTTGATATGTAGTGTTCAATGCTGGACACCTACCTCATTATCATGAAAGAAAGAACAATCAAAGAAAGAAAACTTTTCTTGGAAATACAGAAATGGGTTATGAAATATATTTGTTCTGGCTAAAGACAGTAATTGTACATATTCTCTAAATGCTCCTTTAACAATTCCATTAAATTTTCCTAGATATCATAATTGAATGGGCTGCACATTTTTACCCACTTAGAAGGTATTTTGTTTTAAATTTAAATTTGCAAAAGGCTTTCTAGTAAGTTCTATCAAACCATTCCAAACTTACATTGCCCAGTGGCCTTTGATGTTCATATACCTTAACTTATGGCTTAATGCAGATCACAGGGAGCTAATGGTAACCTAGGAACCAATCTAAAACACTGTCCAATTTCTATACTTTGCTCTACATTGAGCTTTCTGCTTAAGTAGAAGATTTTATTCTATTTTGACTCACTGGAAAACTCTGAAGATGGTTTCATTGCTTTTGCTAATATCTGATTATGGGCTATAAAAATATGTATTTATGTAAGTATTTTGGTTATTACTGATGTTATTTTTCTACTGTGTAGCTTTCTACTATGTATCTTACTACAGAAACACATTCTTTTTGCTCTTTAAATCAGATTGATATAATAACATCATATGTGGTATCATTTATATATTAATAAAAGTCACCTGCATACTGAATTTTTAGTTCAGCACAGATGATGATAAAATCTTACAAAGACAAAAGGTAGCTCTTCATGCCTAAACAAAAACATTCCCCAGAAATATGTGTTTAAAGAGAATATAAAATACAGGATTAAATACTAAAGTGTTGCATTCAATCAGCTTTTTTTTTTTTCAGGTTTAAAGTAAATAAGCCTCTGTGAAATACTATATTATATTAACCTGCTTGTGAACTTTCTTTTTCCCAGCTTTTTCTTGGTTCAGTTCTACACAGTTCAGCATGTACTACTTATGGTTAAGAAAACTTATCACATGAATCACCACTTTCCCTTAATTTATAGTTTTACTAGGAAGTGATCTGTGGAGATACACTGGATTTTTTTTTTTTTTACTTCCCTATTTCTTACTGTTCAACAGAGTCTAGTGTCAACTTTGTCACTTGGTAGTCAAATACTAGAACGATTACCCTCACCCATCACACACACTACTACTAGTACTACTATTACTGCTACTACTACCACCACTGCTACAACTACCACCACTGCTACAACTACATCACTTCCTCCCTTCTCTGAAAAAGATTATCAATCTTATTTTTGGTCAGCATTTTAATTTCTAATAAGGTACCTAGACGTTTTTATAAAAGACCCGAAGTTAACCTAAAGTGTAGACATTTCCCCAAGCCACTCATTCTCACACATTACACTTCAGACTGGACCTCTTTTAGACCCTCCTATGACCAGGCACTCTCTCCTCCCAATCTTCACAAACACTGTTCTCACTGCTAATATACATTCCCTTGCTCATTCTCCCTCCTCCTACCCGCCACAAAAACAATAAAAGAAATATAAACAGGCCAACCATATTCTCCGTCACTTCCCCCAAGAGGCCTTTCCTGATCATGTAGTTTTGTTAGTCCCTTATCCTGGAAGCTCCCATAACATCCTGTAGTTTGCTTCTTGTAGCTCTAATCACAAGTGACTGCAATGGCTTTTTCTTCCCCTGTCTTATCATTTGCTAGACTGGAAAACCCTGAGAGCAAGGAAAAATAGCCCTAGTGTGTAGCAAAGGCCCTGACACATAGTTAACATTCAATATACATTTGATAATTTGAAGTTAGAGAGGGCATAGCAGTGGTCTATATTATTTATCTGTTTGAAACTATCATCTTATTTTTGAAGGAACTATGTAGATTCATTTCCTGCTTCAAAGCACATACATTGAACATGCCTTTGTCTGCTTAAGCATTCCCTGACTTCCTCTGTAAAACAGTTAGTTTATCATCTCTGTAACAGGCATTATGCTAGGTGCTGGGCTGTCTACCTCATTATATGGTTTCTTTAATACAGACTAAAAGGGTTGAGGCTCTAGATGTTTACCTTAACCCATTTTTTCCTTCTTAACCCTTCCTAAATTTAGCATTTCCATGATCATTACAGTCCATGACCATGACATCCATTACAAAAGTTTCCATCTACTGGTGCCATCCCCTCCACTAACATACCATGCCCTCTACTATTAAAAATATACCATCACTAGGGAAAATACTGAATAATAAGTCAATTAAAGAATTATAATTTATGCTTCATATAAATGAGAATACATGACTGATTTTTAAATTTTAAACAAAATATAAAAGTAATAATCACAAAAATAATGAAGAAATAAAAATAATAACGGAGTATTTACAGACCATTTTAGAGAAAAGCTTGAACTAAGAAATATAAATGGAAAATGGAGTGAGTACATTTTTGCCTTGAGGAACTTGCTAAAAACACACATTTGGTCTTAGGTTCCAAATAATCAGAGGGTGGCCCAGGGCTCCCACATGTTGGAAATTCTTAGAGGGGGTTTTTGATATATTAAGCTGGAACTCCCCTCAAAATATGCCTTCAGATTAAGGATCAACTAGAAGTAAATCTGTCATACTATACTCCAGACCAAAAGAATTGTGGAAAGGCTGCTTCGGCATTGAGCAAAACATGATAAATTAAAAAGAAAGTAAAATAAGGTCCCTGAGAAATTATGGCCCTAAATATGCTCACTATGGATATGTCCTGTGGATGTGCACAGCCTGGGGCTAGAGAACCTCAGCTGAACATAGTTTAAGATTGTTACCAATTGGTAATGTCTCTCCAGTCTCCTGACAGAAGCAAATGCAAAGCCCCAGGGGCAGGGTCCATTCATCTTAGGCCATGGGGAATTTCTACAGATACTTTACCAAGGACAATGAGCAGCAAACAAAATTAATCTGACACGCAGGAAAGCATGGCAACGTGAGCTGCAAAACAAGAATCAGAAGCAGATCCCCACTGACTTCAGCTAGTGGAATTATCAAATGCAGCTTATAAAACAACTGTGCTTGCTTGCCATATTTAAAGGAAAAAAGAAAGGGTAAGCACAAGAGAGATGACAATGTTAAAGGAAAAAAGAAAGGGTAAGCACAAGAGAGATGACAATGTTAAAGGAAAAAAGAAAGGGTAAGCACAAGAGAGATGACAATGATAAACTATCTCTAGAGAATAGGAAACTCTAAACAGGGAAAAGCAGACTTCAATGAAAAGGAAACCCTATGAAGTAAAAAGAAAAATTAAAAATCAGAAATTTTTCATTTCATTTTTGTCCAAATATTGTCAAGAAACCAACTAAATTATGTTTTCACTTTAAATTCACATCTTGAATTTCAAACTGAAAAGAAAAAAACATACACCCTCCAAAAATTATCGATCAACTTAATAAAAAATGGTTAACAATTTTATTGTGTTACACATTTGAATTTTTAGAGCTCTTAGTAATTCTTAAACACACATGGACTCAAAGCTCAATCCAAAATACGGTAAGCACTGGACACCTGTTATTCCTTGATTCCTGTCTGAAACAAAATTATTAGGAGTCCCTGCTATGATGATGGTGTATTCTGGGCACTTCTTGGAATAAATAATGTACAGGAATCATTCAAATGCATATTCAGTGGGAAGCCATCTGGCTCCGTGTGAATTTATGAATATTTTAGCTTGCTCAGCTAGTCAAAAGTAAAATCTGGCACTTGGGATTATCATGTAGATTTGTGACATATATTATAAAAAAATTGCTTCTATAAATCAGTGATTGACGTATCTACTAAAGCATAGTTTCTTTCTTTCATCATTGATTGAGTCCACTTAAACTATGTATAATATGGCATGCTTAGTTTGGAAGTCATCATAATTCAACTTGAATTACAACATGCAATGTTTTATTAAAATAGTTGCATATAAAAAGAGAATCTCGGCATTGGGTTAGACTTTATAGGTTACTGTAGGGGACACTGTGATGTGGCACCCACATTTTTTCTTCAATGAAGGGCTTATTACCTTATTACTTTAGCTACCAGGAGTGCTGTCAGTAGACACATTTCAGCTGTCAGCCCCATTCACAGACTGCCTCAGCCACAGAGAGCTATCTTGCCCAAGATACTCCTTCCCAAGATGGCCATATCCAGTGATGATTGATTTGGGCTATAAATTGTGGCCACTCTGGTCCAACTCAGGACAGCACTAAAGTGCCATTCTGGCACCAGAACTCCTCCTGAGATTAGCCAATCAAGATTGTCATTGGGCCTGCATCACAGTTTGACTTCTCTCTTCTTCTCAGTCCTGCTTCTATTCCCTTCCTTGAACAATTATTAGTCTCAAGAGCACTTATTAAGAAATGTACAGCACTCTAAACTCCATTTCAGATCCTGCTTTCCAGAACACTCAACCAGCAGCCATTATCTAATCCTACCTCTTATCTAAAACAAGTACTTCTTGGGAAAACTCTTGTGTAAATTGTATCCCAATCACTTTGCTTCAATACTTCTGGCATTAGGAAGCTTAGTATCTCATAAGAAAATTCACTCTATTATTGAGCAAAGTTATTTCTAATATTGTATAAACACTTTCTTCCTTGTAACATCTGAAACAATATGAAACCAACTTCATCATCCTACTGATTTAATCATTAATGAATTAAATGGCATTCTCATGAATGCTCACAATTTATAGGAGAATTACATTTTTAACATCTTTGAGAATTATACTTTCATAATTACAAATATAGATTTGAGAGTTGATAGCACACAGATGATATGAGAATGAATGATATCCAAAGGAGTAAATGTGGGTAGAGAAACCTAAACACAAAGACCTGTGACCTTCCAGTGATATGAGGTAAGAATGATGATGAGGAACAAGTTAAGGAGACTTCAAAAGAGGGATGAATGAGTTAGGAAAAGAACTAGTAGTGTGGGGTTCCTTGAAGCCAAATGAGGAATGCATTTCAAAGAAGGAGTGATTACTTGAGACAAATGCTGCTGAACTGGATTGAAGATGAGAACTAGACAGAATAGTGAATTGTTTTTCTTCCAGTTTTATTGAGACATAATGGACATACATCACTGTATAACTTTAACGTGGACAGCATAATGATTTGACTTACATACATCATGAAATGATGATTACAGTAAGTTTAGTAAACATCCATCATTTCATATAGATACAAAATAAAAGGGAAAAGTATTCTTCCTTCTGATGAGAGCTCAGTATTTACTATCTTAAAACTTTCATATATAACATATAGTGTTAATTATATTATTCATGGGGTATATCACATCCATCCTTAGTACTTATTTATAATTGTAAGTTTGTACTTTTTGACCACCATCATCCTATTCCCTCTCCCCCCACCTCCTGCCCTTGGTAATCACAGATCTGATCTCTTTTTCTATCAGCTTGTTTGTTTGCTTGTTTTTTCAAGTGTTATGGACTTTTAACACTATGTTAGTTCCTGGTGTACAATATAGAGATTCAATATTTCTATACATTACAAAATGATCAACACGATAATAAGTCTAGTTACTATCTGTTGCAAAGATATTACTGGATTTATCAAAACAAAGAGTCCTGGAAATCCTCAGAGGAGCAAGTTCAGTGGAGTAAAGTAAAGAGGTAAAGACTGAACTAGGTTGGAGAGTGAATGGGATAAAATATATTGCAGAATGGAAGTTCAGATAATTTATTCTAGGAATTTTAGTGTTAAGGGAGCAGAGAAATGAAGTAATAGCTGAAGGAAGTGGAGTCAAGAAAGAATTCTTTTTTTTAATTAGAAAAATAACAATATATTTATGTACTGATGAGAACGACCCAGTAGAGAGGGAAAACTATTGATACAAGAGAGAAGAGAGAATTGTTGGAGTAGTAATCCTGTTCAAAAGAATGTAAAATTACAAAGAAAATCATGTTTTAATGATCTTATTGCTAAATGATGGTGATTTAGAAACCTCAAAGTACTGTATACGTTCATTTGTGGATAGGCAACTTCAGGAATAATATACTATATTCCTAGAACCCATTTCAGAAGTTGTATCTTCTTTGGAGTCACTAGAATACTGCAGCAAAGACACAGACAAGATTACAGAGTCTTACAGGGCTTCTGATTTCATGAGAGTAGAAAATAAAATGCTTCAAGCTCAGTTGATAAGAGTAAGATATATTAGTTTTTATAGACAAAAATTCTCTTTATACAATACCATTCATAGCATCTTTTAAGTTTGGCCTCCTCCCATAATCACAGTAAATCATCATCCAAAAATATGTAGCAGAGGCTATTACTTAGAAAAGGGTTATAGTAAGGACATGTGCCCAGTCAGTCAGTAATAACAGGAACACATTTTGGCTGTACTAGTTTACCTTATGCTCAACTTTCAAAGTTAAAGAAAGCACCTTTATAACAGGGGGAAATGTCTATTTATATCTGTAAAGCCTGCTAATGAAAGTGTATCTTGGTAACGAAAAGCCCTTAGGTTCTGTTAAGTATCCTGATGTGTCTGAATATGTGCCGATCAGCCTAGTGTTTGGAATATGGTCTGGAGAGAGCAGAACTGGGCAACTTATTAGAATGAGAAGGATTAAACTTTCCAGAGATAATCTACATGATTTACATACATATATAGTGAGGGGAAAGAGATTTTTCAGGGAACAAAAAAATCTACTTTTTCTACTAAACTCATGGCAAAAACTTATTTTGTATTTAAACACCAGCAGTTGTAACAAGTAAAAAAAGAATTTCTACACTTTCTCCCTCCCTTCTCATAGACTAGCTTCCACAGACAGTTTCTGATTTGACTGGATAATGGTTAATTAGAAACTCTATTAACTTTAACCAATTATAATGAGTGATGATCTTTATTATTAAATTTCATTAAAAATTGATCTCACTGATATATAAGCAGTGAATTTCATAAGTTAATTTATGATCCTGTCAGTGCACCTGTACATTTAAAACTGTACTTAGACCACTTGCTATACTCATTATTTCTTTGTGTAGTAAAAGTTTTCTAGTTCTAGGCTTTATTAAAAGTGTTTGAAATTTCTCTGAAGAATAGCATATTGGTGGATATAATTTACTTTCTCAAACCCCAAGGCTAAACATAATAGGAAAGAAACCAATCATGTAAAATTTCATTGAGTAGTGCAACATTTCTCAACCTGCAAATGAAACAAATACTTACTTGATTTCCAGAGTTGTGTTTTAAAAGATTTTTGCCTCAAGATGTAAATTCTTTAATTCTTTTCAGGGCAACGTGATACTCTCCTACAATGAAATGGTAAATGAAAACTAACTTGAACCATCTGAATGATCTGCAGAGAGAAAAGAGCTGATACTAGTGAAGAAAGGACATTTTAAAAATCATTCACATTACTTAGCCACAAAGTGTTGGTTGTAGCAAAGATTTTGAGAGCCTTTAAGGAGGCTGGAGATTCAACAAGCAGATTGGTAACACACCATAAGAGAGTGCCCAAAGAATATAGACATTAGAGTTTTGATTGTCTCAGCGATGCATTAAAGCACAGTTAAAGAAATATAATTCTGGCATAGAGAGCTAGGAAATGACAGTAGCAGATGGATTGCACCAATCTGCAACAATCAGGGATGAATTGCTCTCTTTGAATGATAGGATTTTATACTTTGGAAGGCTACTAGACTCCTGTAGCCAGAGGCTTCAAAAGATAGACTATTTATCCAACCAGCCCAGAAGGAAACATTGTCTGTTAGTTTCAAATCATTTACTTACCTGGGTAATAACGTCCCTGGGTTCAACATCTTTAGACACAAATGTCAATAATCAAGCTGTGGCACAGGTAGATGATGGCAGTGACTAATTCACAGGTAGTTTCCCCCTTAACCTCCTGTTTTTGCAAATATCAATGCAGTAGGGAATCAGCAGCGTTTATTATCCCTTTAATCCATTTTGAGGGCATTTTTAACTGAGGTAAAATAGACATACAACATTATATTAGTTTCAGGTAGACAACATGATGATTTAAATTTTGTATATATTGTGAAATGATCACTACAATAAGTCTAGTTAATATACATCACCATGTATACAGACGTTTTTTCTTCTGATGAGAACTTTTAAGATCTACTCTCTTAGCAACTTTCAAATATGCAATATGGTATTATTAATTACAGTCACCATAATGTACATTACATCTCCATGACATTTATTTTATAACTGGAAGTTTCTACCTTTTGACTCTAGTCACCCATGTGGCCCACCCCTCATTCTCCACCTCTGGCAACTACCAATCTGTTCTCCATATCTATGAGGTTGGTTTTAATTTTATTTTTTTTGTTGTTTGTTGCTTTTTTTGTTTTTTTTAATTCCACAATACTCCACTTTGTATTCCATTATATATATGTGTTTATGTGTGTGTGTGTGTGTGTGTGTGTATATATATATATATATATATATATATATATATATATATATATATCCCACTTCTTCATCCATTCGCCCATGAATGAAGACTTAGGTTGTTTCCAAATCTTGGCTATTATAAATAATACTGAAACGTATAAGGGAGTACATATATCTTTTTGAATTCATGTTTTCATTTTTTTGGATAAATACTCAGAAGAGGAATTGCTGGATCATGTGGTAATTCTATTTTTAATTTTTTGAGGAATCTTCATACTGTTTTCCATAGTGGCTGTACTGATTTACATTCCTCCGATGCACAAGGGTTCCTTTTTCTCCACATCTTTTCCAACATTTGTTATTTCTTGTCTTTTAAAATATATCCATTCTAACAGGTATGAGGTGATATCTCAGTGTGCTTTTGATTTACATTTCTCTGATGATTGATGATGTTGAACCTGTTTTCATGTACCTTTTGGCCATCTGTATGTTTTATTTGGAAAAATATCCATTCGGATCTTCTGGCCATTTTTCAATCAAATCATTTGTTTCTTTGGTATAGAGTTTTATGAGTTCTTCGCATATTTTGAATATTAGCCTTCATCAGATATATGATTTGCAAATATTTTCTCCTGTTCAGTAAGTTGCCTTTTCATTTTGTTGATGTTTGCCTTTGCTGTGCAGAAGCTTTTCAGTTTAATGTAGTTCCACTTGTCTATTTTTGCTTTTGTTGCTTTTGTTTTGGTGTCAGATTCAAAAAATCATCACCAAGACCTATGTCAAGAAGCTTACTGCCTATGTTTTCTTCTAGAAGTTTTATGGTTTCAGGTATTATTGGGTTGGCCAAAAGTTTCCTTCTATTAAGTAAAAATAAAAGACACATTTTTCATTTTCACCAAGGACTTTATTAAACAACATATTCACTGTTTTGTTCCACTACCTTCTGCCATTTTTCAGGCAGCTTCATAATTCCATCTTCCCAAAACATTTTATCTTTTTGAGCAAAGAACTGTTCCAGGTGCCTTTTACAGTCTTCCAGGGAATTGAAATTTTTTCCATTAAGAGAATTTTGTAAAGACCAAAATAAATCGAAATCTGAAAATGCAATGTCTGGTGAATATGGCAGATGAATTAGAACTTCCCAGCCAAGCTGTAAAAGTTTTTGCCCGGTCACCAAAGAAACATGCGGTCTTGAGTTATCCTGATGGAAGATTATGAGTTTTCTGTTGACTAATTCTGGATGCTTTTCATCGAGTACTGCTTTCAGTTGGTCTAATTGGGAGCAGTACTTGTTGGAATTAATCATTTGGTTTTCCAGAAGGAGCTCATAATAGAGGACTCCCAATCCCACGATATATACAACATCAACTTCTTTGGATGCAGACCGGGCTTTGGTGTCGTTGGTGGTGGTTCATTTTGCTTGCCCCACGATCTCTTCCATTCCACATTATTGTACAGTATCCACTTTTAATCTCCCATCACAATTTGTTTTAAATACAGAACATTTTCATTACATTTAAGTAGAGAATCACATGCGGAATATGTTCAAGAAGGTTTTATTGCTTAACTTATATGGAACCCAAACATCAAAGCAATTCACATAACCAAGCTGGTGCAAATGATTTTCAGTGCTTGATTTGGATATTTTGAGTATGCCAGCTATCTCCTGTGTGGTACTATGCTGATTTTTTTTTTTTTTTTTTTTTTTTGCAGTACGCGGGCCTCTTACTGTTGTGGCCTCTCCCGTTGCGGAGCACAGGCTCCGAAAGCGTAGGCTCAGCGGCCATGGCTCACGGGCCCAGCCGCTCCGCAGCATGTGGGATCTTCCTGGACTGGGGCATGAACTCGTGTCCCCTGCATCGGCAGGCGGACCCTCAACCACTGAGCCACCAGGGAAGCCCCTGATTGTTCTTAATGTCTCAATTTGATCTCTATCAACTTCAACTGATCTACCCGACCACGGAGCATCATCCAGCGAGAAATCTCCAGCACAAAACTTCACAAACCACTTCTGACACGTTTGATCAGTCACAGCACCTTCTCCATACACTGCAAAAATCTTTTTTGTGTTTCAGTTGCATTTTTACCTTTCTTGAAATAAAGCATAATATGCCAAAAATGTTTTTCCTTTCATCTTCGATATTAAAATGGCTACACAGGGCTTCCCTGGTGGCGCAGTGGTTGAGAGTCCGCCTGCTGATGCAGGGGACACGGGTTCGTGCCCCAGTCTGGGAAGATCCCACATGCCGTGGAGTGGCTAGGCCCGTGAGCCATGGCCGCTGAGCCTGCGCGTCTGGAGCCTGTGCGCTGCAACTGGAGACCACAATAGTGAGAGGCCCGCGTACCGAAAAAAAAAAAAAAAGGCTACACAAAAATTTACCAATTTTGATGTTTTTTTTTTAATGCATGATGATATGAGAGCTGTCACAATACAATCTAACAAAATTGTTTCAAATGAAGTTAAAGACAGCTAAGCACTACTAGAGCCATCTTACAGAAAACACTGAATAACATTTTGGCCAACCCAATACTTCAAGTCTTTAATCCATTTTGAGTTAATTTTTGTGTATGGCACAGGATAATGGAGAAGTTTCATTCTTTTGCATGTTGCTGTCTAGTTTTTCCAACACCATTTATTGAAGAGGTGGTTCTTTTCCTACTGTATACTCTTGGTTCCATTATCATAAATTAATCAAACATACACGTGTGGTTTTATTTCTGGGCTCTCTATTGTATATTTACGTGGTGGGTTTTATGCCAATAAAATGCTGTTCGAATTACTATAGATTTATAATACAGTTTTAAATCAAGGAGTGTGATGCCTCCAGCTCTGTTCTTTTTTCTCGAGCTTGCTTTGGCCATTAGGGATCTTCTGTTGTTCCATGCAAATTTTAGGATTGTTCTATTTCTGTGAAAAATGCCATTGGAGTTTTGACAGGGAGTGCACTGAATCTGTAGACTGCTTTGGGTAGGATGGGCATTTAACAATATTAATTCTTCCAGTCCATGAGCATAGAACTTTCCATTTATTTGTGTCTTCTTAAACTTTTTCATTAATGTCTTATAATTTTCAATATACAGACCTTTCATCTCCTTTGTTAAATTTAATCCTAGATATTTTATTCTTTTTGATGCAACTGTAAGTGAAATTGTTTTAATTTCTCTGATAGTTTCTCATTAGTATATAGAAAGGCAACGTATTTTTGTGTACTGATTTTGTACCCTGCAACTTTACTAATTTTTTTATTAGTTGTAACACTTTATTTTGTGGAGTCTTTAGGGTTTTCTATATATAGTATCATGCCATTTTCAATAGTGATAATTTTACTTCTTCCTTTCCAATTTGTATGTCTTTTATTTCTTTTTCTTGCCTAACTGCTCTGGTTAGGACTTCCAAAACTGTGCTGAATAAAAGTGACAAGAGTGGGTATCCTTGTCTTTTCGTTGAAGTTAGAGAAAAGGTTTTCAGCTTTTAACCTCTGAATTTGATGTTAGCTGTGGGCTTTTCATACATGGTCTTTCTTATATGGAGGTGCAGTTCCTCTATACCCATTTCATTGAGAGTTTTTACCATAAATGGATGTTGAACTTTGTCAAATGATTTTTCTACATCTATGGAGGTAATCATATGATTTTCATCCTTCATTTTTGTTAATGTGATATATCATGTTGACTGATTTGCAGATGTCAATCCATCCTTGCATCACTGGAATAAATCTCACTTGATCATGGTGTAGGATCCTTTTAATATATTGTTGAATTCAGTTTGCTAATATTTTGTTGAGGATTTTTACATCTATGTTTATCAGGGATATTAGCCTGTAATTTCCCTTTTTTATGGTGTCTTTGACTGGTTTTGGTATCAGCTTAATACTGGCTTCATAAAATGAATTTGGAGGTGTTCTTTCCCCTTCTACTTTTTGGTAGAGTTTGAGAAGCTCCTGTATTAACTTTGTTGAACGTTTAGTTGAATTCACCAGTGAAACAGTCTGGTTCTGGACTTTTGTTTGTAGAGAGTTTTGAAATTACTGACTCAATCTCCTTACTAGTAATTGGTCTCTTCAGATTTTCTATTTCTTCATGATTCAGTTGTGGAAAGCTGTGTTTCTAGGAATTTATCCATTTCTTCTGGCTTGTTCAATTTGTGGACGTTTAATTGTTCACAGTAGTCTTTTATAATCCTTTGTATTTTTGTGGCATCAGTTGTAACATCTCCTCTTTCATTTCTAATTGTACTTACTTAAGCCCTTTGTCTTTTTTTCTTGGTGAGTCTAGCTAAATATTTGTTAGCTTTATTTTTTTTTAAAGAACCAGCTCTTTGTTACACTGACATGTATATGTCATTATAACTCCCAAATTCAGTGAGCATCTTTGTGACCGTTACTTTGAACCCTTTATCAGGTAAATTACTTATCTCTGTTTAAAGGTAATTTCATGAGGTTTTATCTTATTCTTTCATTTGGAGCATATTCTTCATCTTTTTTTTCTTCTCATTTTGCTTAACACTCTGTTGGTTTCTATACAGTAGATGAAATAACCACCTTACCCTGTCTTGAAGGAGTGATCTCATGTAGGAGGTGAACCTTATCATTCAACCCACCTCAGCTCTTGATTGTCCCTCAAACCTTTGTGCTTGTCCAAGCAGCTATTATATTTTTAATAGCTCCTACTAGATAAGGATGCTCCAAACCTGTCAATGTTCCAAAGGGGAGGATATCAGTACCTAGATTCAGGCTGACTGGAAGCCAGACCTTCATGCAGCAGCTTTCAAGAGTATGCAAATATATACTGTCCTGTGGGACCACAAGCCCAAGCCCTACTGGCCACCAGAGACAGGTAATCTGGAGGTGTCCCCTATGCAGCAGTTGCAAAAATCAGGGCTCCAGACAAGTGAATGAGCTCTTTCCTGGGAGATACCAATGAGCTGGGGCGAGGCAGTGGGAGAGCACCAAAATGGTGTACATAGCCTATGTTCCTTGAGAGCAGCTTGGTAGGCCTCTAGGTGTGTGATAAACCTGAAGCCTGCCCCTCAGGCCAAAGCTCCAGAAGCAAAATGTCTATTCATATCCTCTGCCCATTTTTAAGTTAGATCCTTTATTCCAATTTTCAACCTGATCCCAAATTGCGGTCTATTATAGAACAGCCAAACTGGCAAGTCTGAATAAAAACAAATAAACAAAAAAAGTCTAAAAACAAATAAACAAAAAAAAAAACCCAAAAAACAAATAAACTAGTCCAAAATTTTTATGAATACAGACAAATGGGAACACAAACACTAGCATGTTGGACTTGTGACAAAGTTCAGTACAAAGAGTATTAATAATACAATTTCAGTAAGTATAAACAACTAAAGTTGTGTTCCTCAACCACAATAGAAATCAGCTTTGTCTAAACATATTTTATAGGCACAAAAAATTTAAGTTAAACTAAGCAGCTAATGGTAGCTTGAATTATTTCTCCTGCACTAAGTGAATTTATAAAGGTAACTTTCAAGTACCTTTAAAAAGGTCTTTTCTTTATTAATAATTTAGTTATAGACATAGATGAAGACTTGTGTTTCATTCAGCTAAACAACAAAAAGAACACCTGAAATCCCTTAGATAATTTTGAACAAATTAATATTTTTTTCCTTAGTTATTTCTTTCTATTTTAATTCTGCTAGACTACAACAAGTTTCCTAAATTCTGGGTCTCCAGGTTGCTCAAGTCCAAAAGGCATTATGGTGTATCTGAATGGCATGTGTAGCACACCAGTTACCAGCTGTGATAGCTATACATATATTTTGCAGCAGGCAAGTTTTGATTTTGGCTCTGTGCTAAATCTGGTAACCTTTATATAACATAAGTAGTATTGCTTAGCCTCAGAAGATGAGTGGATCATCACAGCTTGTGAGAATTGATTCTGGATTCATTCCATCAAATTTTTGTGATTTTCAGCAGCATATAACTTGGATTTTCAAAGCTTTATTCCCACTTAGTATGCATTAATGCACACTCTTTATTTCTGTTTTGTTTAGTTTGCAAGACAAATGCCCAAGGGAGATTAATATCAAAAGTTGCATTTTTTTCCATGCCTTCTTGATCATTGTTAATTATTAACTCATCAATAAGTTTACAGAATATATTTAGTTACAAATTGTAGCTGTCCTTCACAAACCTTGAAAGTATACGATTTAAGGGCCATGATTTTACGAAATAAAAATGATAAATCAAGAGAAAATGTCCAATTTATTACTTATTCATGCATGTGGTTATCACATTGGTTGAGTTAGATACACTGCTGGTGATACATGTGTGGTACTACACACCAAGCGATGCATATCAAGGAAAGAGACACTGCCAAATTCTTTGGAACAGATAACATTTCAAAGCAACTAGAATCCATACATTGTGCAGGAATATGATTAACATGGTGACCACCAATTTGTCAGAAACCTCCCACTGATTTAAATAGAACTACGTTCTAGAGACATGTGATTAACTAAGGTAAAAGTGAAACAACTCTGTAAAGTAATAACAGCATCAGCATCCACTTGCAGAACAGGTATCTGGTGTCCATAGCTTGAAGGTAAATCCAGGCATCAGTGTGGTGGTGGCACTTGTAGAATATGAAGTTTTATCAATACCTTTGATAGCACAGAAGATGGTACTAGATGGTATTAGAAGATAGCACATGGATATCAACCACTCTTGAGTTGAAAATTGCTTTAGAAAAGTTTGACTCTAGATGTGAAGCTTCAGAAAAGTCTTGACTGTATCTTAATATTTCACTTTTTTGTTCCTCTACATGTATTTGCAAAAGGGTTAAATGACATAAATCTATATTTAAGTGGTTTTAAAAAAGATTTCCAATAAATAAAAACTTCAAGTAACAAGAAAAGCATTGCATATTTTATTGGTAGTGTTTTCTCTTTTTCAGTGGAACATAAAATAATGGCGATTCTTAAGAACTGATGACACCTTAGATTAATTAGATTAGAAATACAGCATTGAACTTTTAATGAGTGACAAACACATAACATCCTCTGAAATCTATGCAAGTAAATCAGTAAATGCTAAAAAATGGCTACCATATATCTTTATTTACTCCTTGGGAAGAAACTTGAAAAATATATACATAAATATCATAACTGAGGGTTGCTGATAAGTCACATAGATTTTTATCATCAATTTCAGAATGGTTTGTATCTATTAATACTTATTTATTAATTAAGACTATCACAATATTTTAAGCATTCATTTAATTTGACTCTGTTAGCCATGGATTTGTTTCTGAAAAAGTACTTCTACAGTATTCCTACAGTGCTTTGAAGACCCTACAGTATGACATTTTTATTAGTTCATCAGAATAGGTCTAATGCACTTGAGGAGAGAACTGCCAATGAATATATCTAACTTCATTGGAACCAAAGCCCAAAAGAAGATGAAAAAATTCTGAAGGTATATTTAGAAAATTACCTTTAAAACAATTATAGTATTTTGTGAACAAAATAATGTTCCACAAGTCATCTTTATAAAAGAAAAATTTAAATAGTGATAAATATAAAAAAAAATCACTTTTCTGAACTTACATCCTTAAGCTATTCTTTCATCTAAAAATGGTTTATTTTTGTTATTAATTTTATGCTACAGCAAGCATGTTAATATAATTTTCATTAATTCACTTCAATTAAAAAACAAGTCTACAGAAAATTCCTGCATCTGCAATCTTGCTCAATCAAGAAAGGCAGAGTATACAATATTTAAGATGTCTCTAAATCAGACTGTTTTCTATTCAAAGTAATTTCTAGAAAAATTTGCTCCCTATAAGTTATCATGTCTTCCACATCTTTGTAGAAAAGCATTTCTTCAATGGACAACAGCTTGTATTTATTCAGGCTGAATGCTGACTTGTTCTGTACAGCATTTAACATCTTTAGGGATGTTGTAACTGAATCACTCAAAGAAGAACAAACTGGGAAAATACGAGCATTCCACAAACTCAAACATGTCTTGTTTCCAGAGAACAGTTCCTCTGTAACTTTAAGATTCCAAATGTCTAAGCATGACAGGAAACAGACTCCAAAGAATTGAAGTAACTTTATATCTGACAATGTTTTAACATTCTTTTTCAAGTTGTCTTGCACTCCACATGCCATAGTTGAATACTTTAAGTGTCTATTCATCTTCAAGCTTAAGGAACACACAAAAGAATGTGCAGACAGGACGGCTGTTGTTATGATACAAGAACCACTAATAATGCAATTTTCCCCCACTGAAACATCAGGCCCCAATCTGGAATACTCTACAACTGAGCCAGGTGCCACAGAACTTCTTGAATCCAATATACTTTGAATGATACAGGATTTGTTGCTAGAGCATTCTGGTATTGCTGGAAAGATGCTAAAAGCTATGGACTGTAAGCCAAGCTCTGACTTCAAATTGCTATCAGAAGTAAAATGAAACAAATATTCTTCAGTTGTTCCAATGTGATAAAATTTGGAGTTATTAAGAACAACAACATTTAGTGATGTTCCTCTAAGAAGATGAAATATTCTTTGCCTCATGTCTACCAGCTCTGACTCTTCTTTAGTAACATTTGATGTGTTTCTGGTATATTCCACAGTTGCTCCAGGTCCCAAAGCCTGCAGAAAGTCTCCATAGGCATCTATTTCACAGTTCAGTGTACCTATTTTTTCATAAAAAGCAAGTAACTTTTTCGCTGTTTTATGATCCATGTAAAATAGGCTGTCTGTGTAGACATACTCAGGGTCTAATTTAAGAGAGGGTATGTCACCCCCAGCAAAGTTTTGTTGAAAAAAATTTCTAGGTCTACACACAGCATCAAATTGATACATCTTTTCTATGCTGGGCTTATGAAGGAAACGATGGCAACTTCTGTACTCGAGGTCTCTATGTTCTAAATAGTTAAAAGGTTCTAAGACAAATACTCCATGTGTTGTACCTACAGTCAAACTAGAAGGATGAGCTAAAGCAGTAAAGCCAGGTTTGTCAAACCTAATATACTCAGATTCTCCAATACTATAAAGTTCAATATCATCTGCACAGGTAACCAGAATCCCAGGATTCATATGTGAGGGGAAATCAATGTACATGGCTAGTTTTAATTCCAACATCTGATAAATGGGGCTACCAAAAGGTAAAGCAGTGAAAATTTTCCCCAGAGCACTTGCATTTGGAAGGCGTTGACTGTAGCCACCTATATAAAATTAAACAAAATAACTGTTTTAAAATGTTTATAAGATTTAAAAACCTAGGAGCATCAGTTACAACTCAAAATATCTCTAAAGATATTTAAAATATACAATATATTACTGTATCCCAGGAAAGAATAATAAATTCCAGATGACAAATTCACAGAGCAATTCTGTAGAGATTTGCTATAATGCAGTTCTAGATTAGAAAAGACCTGTAACATGCTTTACAGACTATGAATTGTTTTAACTCAACTGGATAACAAGTAAAAAGGACAATGAGCTAAAATATGACCTTATATCTACATTTCACACAATAAATTTCAACCATGTTTAAACGCCTACATTAAAAATCCACTCCATGGGGGGAAAAAGTCACAAAAAACTAATATACGTAATTATCTATTAAAGAGTAATTTCCAGATGGAATGTGTTTCCTCAATTACATACACTTAAAGGAAGTAAAGGTGCATTTATTTAAAAGCACTTTACAATGTATATTTGTTTTTAATTTTAAAAGGCCTTTCCCTCTAAGATGAGCCTTATGACTTAATTCCTTGAAAAGTGTGTTCGCTTAAGTACATTAAATAGCTTACATCATTTTTACGTAACTAATTATAGTGAGAGGCATAGTAGAAAGAGTCACACAAAAATGCGTTCAAATTCTGGTTCACCACTTTTTAATTGTTCATCTTTGGACTTAACACTAAATCAGCAGATGTAAATACTTGCTTTATCATGTTTTATGAGATCAACAATACATGCAAAGCACTTACTACAGAGTACATCATTCAACCAATGAGCTAATACTTTCTTTTTCATTTTCCAAATACTAACCAACAGTAAAGTTCAGCATTGTAAGAATTACCTACTTTTAATTACACTTGACCCTTGAACAATAAGTGTTTGAACTCTACCAGTCCATTTACATGAGGATTTTTTTCAATAAATACTGTAAGACTATATGACCCGACGTTGGTTGAATCCCTGATGAAAAACTGTGGCTATGGAGAGTGGAACTGCCTATACAGAAGACCAACTATGAAGTTACATGCAGATTTTAGACTGTGTGAGGGTTCAGCACCACTCACAGATCAATGCATTATTATATATTTGCAAGGATCGATTGTATTAAAATATATTTTCTGGTGTCTAACTTAATTTTTACTAAATTAATTATAATACTCGTTCTGGAATAAAACTGTAAATTTGAATTTTTCTTTTACTTTTTCAGTTAGTCTTAAAATCAGAACTTGGATGTTTTACTTGATATCATCTTTAAAAAGAATCATTGTTCCGTATATGAATCCTAAAAAATGAAAAGTGCCTTGGTAACCATGTGGATGAGTGGCTCTAAAATATCTGTTCCTGAACTGGTACAAGTCCATGACAAAGTTTCGCCAGCCTCCAGTACATAGAGGAAAAATAACAGAGGTCTCTTTCATATAACCCAAATTTTCATACAACCAAATCTGTCCAATTTAAAAAATTATACTCTGAGATTACTTCTTTCCTACCCTTCTGTTCCCTTTTTTGGTGTGTGATTTTCCCTCTTTTATACTTTCTTGTCAACTCCATGTTCTGTCACCACCTTTTCTTTTTGTTTTTAAACTCCTAAGGATTATGGACTTTGGTCACCAATAACTAGATAAAAATGTGTTAACAGGTTTTGTGTAAAGTCTGGTAATCACAGTACTAAACCAGCCTCTCCCCTACAGCAAGAATCCTTTCTAAAGCATTGTCAAGAAATGTTCATATTTTGATGAGTTCTATCTTAGGAAAATAATTTTCGATATGTATACCAAAAACAATACATGAAAGTTGAGGATGTATGTGATCTACAATTTTAAGGTTAAATTTTGTGAAAAATATTATGCTACTTACAACCTAAAAATATCAAGGAAAGCATAAAATATTTGTTTCCAAAGCAGTATAACTTCAAAGACAAAAGAAAAAAAAAAAAAGGGGATAGTATTAGTAATGGAGAAAAAGGCCCCTTGGATATAAAAGGTAATATACTAAAAGAAAATGTAAATTAGTAAAGTGTAACATTACCAGAGTGAATTAATAGGATGGTAAAAGAATTCCATTCATCTCCATAAAGCTTTTCCAAACATCGAAGGGCACAAAGTGTCGATCCTCCATTTCCTTGAAAACAAAGTTAAAAAGCTCAATTCATTTCACATAAAGTTACAAAAACTTTGTTATTACAGTAAATTTAAGTGTTATAACATTGAGGATATGACCTCTGGCTACAATTAACCAGGCAGAGACCAAAGGTATAGGCAGAACAATCAAATTAAATACACATTTCTTAGCAATTAAATAATTAGTAATAAAACCCAGAGATGAGCCCTTGGTAATAAAAGTTGAGTTAATTTTCTCCTGAAAATAGTAGTAAAAAGAAAGAAATGATAAATTAAGCAATCTGCAACACTATAAGACTGTAAGTTTACACGTTCACTTGGAGTAATGAACTGTAAAACCCATTAAAATAATTCTCCCATATGATCATATATATGTGTTAGATTTACTTTCTAAAAAGATTTTTAGAACCTGTTTTCCTAAAAAACATCTTAAATGTAACTTCCACTTACTAGTTACCATGGGCAAGTTATTTAACATTTTGTGCCTGAATCTCATTCAAACATGGGAATCAGAAAAGTACTGACCACATATTTATGAGGATTAAAACACTGGCTAATTAGGACATGCTAGTATCAGATACAGATACCCTAACTCTGGTATCAATGAGCTTCAGCTTTAAGTATCACATGGAAAATGGCCCCCAGGAAAATAGCGTGTATTTTTATTTGCAAGGTAAGGTCAAAAGGCAAAGTGGACAAACTGGTTTTTAAAAGTAAACATCTATGATAATTATGCCATTAGACTGTGCTCTTTCGCATTCTGCATTGTGGTCCCAAGAGGCCAAATATTTATTTTTTCTGATTTGATCTCTTCATGTAAGTTTCTGAGCAAATTGTGTAGTTCAGAGGGACCTTAAGAGTCCTACTGATAAGGTCCAAAAGAATATTCACCACCTGAGTAAATTTTATTAAGACTAATAAAATTCTCTTTTAAGTAACATAACATTCTGGAAGTTTTTCATGGTAAGTCCACAATGTGTAAAAACAGTTGCCATGCCTTTTATCTTTCTTAAAAAATAGTGAACTTACATAAAAATTAAAAAATTTTTAAAGACTATAGGTGGTAAGACACACAGTATAAACTGTAAGCCACAGGAAAGCTTTTCTTCAGTGATTATTCTGCCCACAATTTATGATATAAATCTGACCATAAATGTGTACCAATTTTGGCTCCAGCAGGATCAACAAAAACATGATATTGAACTCCAAGAGGTAACTCCTTTTTTTTCAGCTTTTCTGACAGTTGTTGCTTATAAGCAAGTTCCTGTTTATCATCAGCTGCTGTTATTGCAACAATGTCCCAGAATTCTCCAGCTGCCACAGGTTTGCCTATGTGTAAGAAGAAAGTGATAAATATTATCAGAATTCTCTAGCTGTTACAGGTTTACCTATTTGGAAAGAAGGAAAAAAGAGGTAATAGTATCTTCAAAAATGTATCTTCTGCTTTTGAGAATTAGGGAATAATGAGTGGTCAGCTAGTAGGATTCAAAATAGTTCTAATGAGGATTGTTCACAAATTCTACTTTTTTTCCTTTTAGATTACTTGCTCCTTTTATGGTCTACAGTCCCATTTATTTAGATTTTCTGAGAGTTGTAATGTTTCTTGATTAAGAGAAGTACTTTTGACTTGCTAAAGATGAGCTCAATTCTTAAATAAAGAGAGGAGACAAAGGAATAAATTAATCTCCAGTTTTGAAAATCAGTTTTCACATACAGGGACCACTTAATGTTTGTTGGCTAAGAAAGATTAAATCCAAGGACCCATTGCTACAATGTTGGTGTTCATAAATGTGGGCACTTTACTTTTTAATCGCCTTAAAATGAGCCATGCAAGTTTACAAAGGTTACTGGAGAATGACACCAAATTCTGGATAACAGAAAAGTTCCCAGCTCCCTGATGAACTCAATAAGAGACTGAACTTTTGGCTGACAGTTGGAAGCTCTTCTTTATTGATAAACAAGACAAATAAGCGTTTTTAACAAATTCTAGTCAGCTAGAATCTAATAGTCCTGAACATTTTACTGTAATCCAAGTATTATTTTCTGTATTTTTAAAGCAGTAACGTCAACAAAAATATGACCAATTAGATAGTTGTACAGGAAATGACAAGTGGCATAGTGCTTTAAAAAAACATTTTGACACAAAGTTACCCCTTTTAATTTTTAATCAATAATTTCACCGTGTTGTTTCGCTTTTCACTTAGTAAGCGTTCACATCATGGAACAAATTGGTGAAGTAGGTAGGGAGTGGAAGAAAGCTAAAATCGGATTTGTAAGAGTCAAATCACTATGCTTTAGATCTTTTAGGTTTATTTAAAATAATTTTTGCTAATGAGCTAACCAAACGAATAACTTGGATTTATAGCTTCACTAGTCAGGCTAATAACTGTCTTCTCATTCCTCCTCATATATATACATATATATGTATATATTTATATATAAGCAACTGGGAATAAACTTAAAGAAAGCAACAAGCATAACGTAAAGAAAGGAGAGTGACAGAAGAATAAAAAAACTTAAGAGGAACATTAACTGCGCCTGGGCCAGCGTCCTAGGCCCGCAAGTGATTAATAAAAGGAAGTGGTAGTCCAGCAAATACACCAGCACGTAAAGCGCCCTCCCTGTCCGTTGCCGGGGAGAGCCAGGGTTCCTCCTTTGGTACCTCTAAGCTCTGAAAACCTCCGCAACCTTCGCTGGGTGGCTTCTCGCAAAGATACGCCTGGAAGGGCACTCGTGGCTGCCATAGCTCACTTTCCCCAACACCGCCGAGGACTTCCAGCGATCCCGCAGCCCAGCACCGCACGCATGCGCCCTGGGACGTAACCCGTTCTTTGGTCCGGTTTCGTCTCTGTCCCGCCCCCTACGTGCGTCACTCACGTAACTACGCCCCCGAAGCTCTTTGTCTTGCCTAAGGAAAACCACGACGGGGTGAGCCCGGGGCTTCGCTCCGTTTCCCTAGCAACGGCCTCCGGAACGGATAAATGGCCACCTAGTGATTTGTCGGACTGTGACGGGTCTGGGCCGCTTGTTACCAACTAATAAAGCCTTGCAGCTCGGTAGACCCGGTGAGTTGTCCTGCTTGGGCGGCGAAATTTCGAGAACTGACTCGCTTAAGGAGAAGTTCAAACTACAACTTAGCTTCTAGCTTTCTCTCAAAGGCCGTTCGTCCTTTCTAACTCGTGGTTTGTTTCAGCCAGGGGCAGTTCCCAAGGACCTCTTGAGAGTTAATTCTTCCCCTTGGGTCGTCGTCTGAAATCTGCCCCAACCCCAGGTCCAGATACATACATAGTCTGAACTTTTAAAATCTGTACTCTCTTCAGGAAGCTTTGTGGCTTCTTTGCCCTTGCAGTTACTAGAGAGTGAGCCACTCCACACCTCTCAGTTTTGAGATAACTTAAGAGGCTTTTGGAAGTTGTATAAAATTCTGCAATGAGGCCCTTAACGTTTGGGGCTTTTTGGCTGTTTCTCTGGCAACCTTTTGTGTATGCAGATTAATCTAGAACTTTCAATAGCATTCCTGGGAATAAGTTGGCCTTAGTGGATGTGTTTTCGGTAGGTATCGATAGATAAGTTTTCTTCTCTTGTAAAACACCAAGTTTATGATGAGTTTTACAGATTCTTCTATTTATCTTTACACGTGAGAAAGCTATGAATGAGAGAGAATAGTGACTTAGTCAGGCTCTCACAATTAGTTAAGTAGTAGAGAGAAGATTTAAGCAAGATATTTCAATCCTAAACTCCGACATCATTCTACCGCACCATACAGTTTAATTTAGTTGAGAAGCCTGTCTTCATTAAAGTTTCATCAGGAACATAGGCATTCAAGGCCTTACAAGTTCTTACCATGAACTTAACTTAGTTTTTCTTCTACAGAATTGACCCTGTTATTTAATTCAGTACTTAGAGCGAAAGAATTTGAGTGAAAAGGGAGATTATGCTTTCATAGTTTTATTGTTTAAAAGCTCTCTTTTTTGTTAATAAAAACAAAACATTCTTAATAAGAACATTTAGAAAATACAAAAGACTTAAGTGAGGTGAGAGAGAACAAAAGGGGAAGTAGCAAGAGAGAAAGTGAGATAACGGCTTAAATAAAGGATTTTATTTTTTAACTGAGTGAAACAAAGCCATTGCAAGGTTTTATGTGACTTACATTATGTTTAAAAGGAGCATTTCATGGAAATGTGAAAATAGACTCTAGCGGAGAGTGGGGCAATGATAGAAGCAGGGAGACTTGTTTGGAGGCTACTGCAGCAAAACAGGTGAGAGTTGGTGAAGGCTTGGCCAGGATGGGAATAGTGGGGGTGATGAGAAGTTGGTTAGATTCTGGATATATGTTTGAAGGCATAATTAATACAATTTGCTAAAGGAATGGCTGTGGAATGTGAAAGAAAGAGAGGAGTCAAGGATAACTGCCTGAAGGCTGGAGCGACCACCAGTTGAAATGGGAAAGGATATGGATGGGGAAGTAGGGACGGTTATTGGGGTAGTAGGGAGAGTCCAGAATTTGGTTTTGGATGTGGAAAGTAAACAGATGTATATATGTGCAGTGCATATGTTATGGGAGTTTGTATGTATATGTGTTTGCATTATACATGAGTCTGGAGTTTACAAGACAGGTCCGGACTTAAGAGATATAATTTTGGGAGTTGTCAGCATATAGATGGAGTTAATTTTTAAACTACAGAATTAGATGAGGTCCTAAGGAAAGAAAGGGCAATAGAGCCTATAAACTGAGGGATTGTACATACTAATGAGGTAAATGCTGAAAAAGGTAACTAAATAAGAAAACTTAAGAAATGATAAGAATTGTGAGGGGACTAAAACAGGGTGATGTGATAGACTGTATAACAGAGTGTTAAATGTATGTTAGAGCATTTCTTGGACCTGGGAAGAATGGCCATAGAAATGGATGCTACTTTTTTGCTGATATGATTATATTACATAAAATGTGCTGGACGTAAATATACTATATCGGCTATGTTTTTTGTCCTTCTTCTGTCTTTTCTGTTTTCTTCAAATTTTCACTAATATTAATTTTTAAATAAAAAATGAAAAAGTTGTATACTATGTGAGTGGCAGTAAATTTCTGGCAGTTGATTGTAGTGGGTAAAAAAGTCAAAGGATTTTATTTAAGTTTAGGTTTTATATAATCAGACAGTGTGATAATGGTTGTTTAAACAGTCATAAGCTACTGTGACCAGAATAAAATATGTCAGTACAGGTCTGTAGTAAACCCATTATTCTGTATAAAATGGAAATGATGTGTTTGATCTTGAATTCCACATTTCAAAAGGGACATCAAAATGATAACAAATATGATTTAAAATAAAGATTTCAAAGATTTGTTGATTAAAAAAAAAAGGGGGGGACATCAGACAAACCAAACTATAATAAGTTGAGAAAAGATGTTTTTTGGAGGCATTTGGGCTTTTTTTTTTTTTTTTTTTTCTATAGGAGGAGAGTATCTGAAGAAGTGGCATGAAAAGAAGTGAGATAGACTTTTTAAGAACTTTACTGAGGTATGCTTTAACTATCATTAACATATTGTAAGTGAGTTTTAATGATTTTTAGTAAATGTACTGAGTTGTGCAACCATGATCACAAGCTAGGTATAGAACATTTCCATCACCCCAATAAGATGCCTTGTGCTTATCTACAATTAATGCCTGTTAGGTTATTTTTATTACTATAGGCATGGATATGACTGTTGTGTGAAAGTTGTAGAGAAGCACATTAAAGTTTTTCTTCTTATTCATAAAAAGAAGCTTAAGCCACATGGAGCAGGTCCTTGATTACGGACCATGGAGCTTAGGTACATGGCTTGGCCAGTTCATGCTGGGGCTCTCATCTTTTCCGTTACTTGTGCATCATCTCTGTTTAACCAGTCTTTCTCCTCTTACTCTTCCTGATGTGGAGTGTAAAGCAAAAATCTCTTTTTTACTGTTTCCTTTCTTTGAATGTAATTACTCAGTTAGCCTGGTCTCAGACTATTTCTTCCCTAATTTTTCTCACTGTAGCCTATTGAAGGAACCCTTACCATCTTTCTCGAGGGCAAAGGAAAACTTTTTTCCCCTAAACTTCTATTTTACTTTCTCTCTTAATTTTTTTAAAGACTGTATCTTCAGAGCAGATTTAGGTTCACAGCAAACTTGGGAAGAAGTTACAGAGGTTTCCAGTATACCCTCATATATACCCACACATGCATAGCTTCCCCCATTATCTACATACCTCACCAGAGTGGTACATTAGTTAAAATTGATGAACCTATAATGACACATCACAATCACTCAAAGTCTGTAGTTTCCCTTAGGATTCACTCATGGTGTTTTATATTCTATGGGTTTGGACACAGTATAAGGACATGTATACATTGTTATAGTATTATTCAGAGTAGTTTCACTATCCTAAAAATCCTCTGTGCTCTGCCTATTCATCCCTCATTCCCCAAATCCTGCAAATCCTTCAACCACTGATCTTTTTACTGTTTCCATGTTTTGCTTTTTCCAGAATGTCATATGGGTGGAATCCTACAGTATGAGCCTTTTTAGATTAGCTTATTTCACTTAATAATATGCACTTAAGGTTATACCATGTCTTTTCATTGCTTGATAGCTAATTTATTTTTAGTGCTGAGTAAACAGTCCATTGTATGGATGTACCACAGGTTATTTATCTGTTCACCTACTGAAGGACTTCTTGATTCCTCCCAATTTTGGTGATTGTGAGTAAAGCTGCTATATATATCCACGTGCAGGGTTATGTGTGAAAATAAGTATTCAACTCCTTTGGGTAAATACCAAAGAATGCAATTACTGGATTTTATGGTAAGAGTGTATTTAGTTTTTTGTGAAACCCCCGAACTGTCTTCCAGAGTGGCTATACCATTTTGCACTCCTACCAGAATGAATGAAAGTTTCTATTCTTCCACATCCTTGTCATCAGTTTGTGTTATCAGTGTTAGACTTTTGGCCATTCTAATTGGTGTGTTATGGTATCTCATTATTTTCTTAATTTGCATTTTCCTGATGATATGTGTTAAGGAGAGACTTTCATATGCTTATTTGCCACCTATGTATCTTCTTTGCTGAAGTGTCTGTTAAGGTTTTTGGCTTATTTTTTAATCTGGTTGTTCATTTTCTTATTGTTGAATTTTAAGAGTTCTTTGTATATTTTGTATAAGAGTCCTTTAGCAGATGTGTCTTTTGCAAAAGATTTTCTCCTAGTCTGTGACTTGTCTTCTCATTCATTTGGCATTACCTTTTGCAGATCGTGTCTTTAATAGTAATGAGCTATAGATTATAAAGTATTTTTTTATTGATTATGTTTTTGACATTGTATCTAACAAAGTCATCATCATCCTAATGTCATCTAGGTTTTCTCCTAAGTTATCTTCTAAGAGTTTTATTGTTTTATGTTTTACATTTAGGTCATATATCCAATTTGAATTATTCTTTCTGGAGGTATAAAGTCTGTGTCCAGATTCATTTTCTTTTTCATGTGGCTGTCCAGCTGTTTCATCACCATTTGTTGAAAGTCTGTCTTTGCTTTTTCTCCTTTGTCAAAGATGAGTTGACTGTATTCATGTCTGTCTGTTTCTAGGCTCTCTATTCTGTTCTACTGATCTATCTTTCTTTTGACAATACTGGACTGTCCTGATTACTATAGCTTTATAGTAAGTCTTGAAGTCAGGTGGTATCATTTTTCCAACTTCGTACTTCTTAAGTATTGTGCTAGATACTGGGAGGTCTTTTGCCTCTATATATAAACTTTAGAATCAGTTTGTCAATAGCGATAAAATAACTTGCTGAGATTTTGACTGGGGTTGTATTGAATCTATAGATAAGTTGGGAAGAACAGACATCTTGATAATTTTGAGTCATTCTATCCATGAACATTGTCTTTCTCCATTCATTTATTCTTTGAATTTGCTCATCAGCATTTGTTTGTTTGTTTTCCTCTTATAGATCTTGTACATATTTTGTTCCATTTATATGTAAATATTTCATTTATGGTAGTGATAATGGAAATGGTATTGTGTTTTTAACTTATTCATTGCTGGTATATAGGGAAGTGATTGACTTTTGTGTATTAACCCTGAATCTACAACTTTGCTCTAATCACTTAGTAGTTCCAAGGGTATTTGTCTGTTTTTTTGAATTTTCTACAGTGACAATCATGTCATCTGTGAACAGAGATGTGGTCTGTACATTTTTATTTCCTTTTTTTTTTTTTTTTTTTTTTTGTCTCATTGCATTAGCTAGGACTTTCAGTACAAAGTTGGGAAGTAATGGTGAAAAGGGACATCCTAGCCTTGGACTTCATCTTAGTGGAAAAGCTTCTAATTTCTCACCATTAAGCACAATGTTAGCCGTAGACTTTTTGTAAATAGTCTTTATCAAGTTGAGGAAGTTCTTTTCTATTCCTAGTTGACTGAGAGTTTTATCACGAATAGGTGTTGGATTGCATCAAATGCTTTTCCTGCATCTGTGATTCTTCTTTTTAGCCTGTTGTTGTGATGGATTACATTAACTGGTTTTTGAATGTTGAACCAGTCTTGTATACCTGGGATAAATACAGCTTGGTGGTAGGTGTATAATTCTTTTTATACATTGTTGGATTCGATTTACTAATTTTTTTTAGTATTTTTGCATCTGTTTTCATGAGAAATATTGGTCTGTAGTTTTGTAATGTCTTTGACTGGCCTTAGTATTAGGATAATGCTGGCCTCGTAGAACAAATTACAAAGTATTTGCTTCGCTTCTATCTTCTTAAAGAGATTGTAGAGAATTCATGTAACTTCTTCCTTAAATTTTGGTAGTATTTCCCAATGAACCCATCTGGGCTTGATGCTTCTGTTTTGGAAGGTTATTAATTATTGACTCGATTTCTCATAGGTATACACCTATTCAGATTGTGTATTTGTTCTTGTGTGAGTTTTGGCAGATTATTTCTTTTAAGAAATCAGTTCATTTCATCTAGGTTATTAAATTTGTGTGCATGGAGTTGTTCATAGTATTTCTTTATTATCCTTCCAATGTCCACAGGATCTGTAGTATCATCCCCTTTTTCATTTCTGATATTAGTAATTTCTGTCCTCTCTCTCTCTCTTTCTCTCTCTTTGGCTTGGCTAGAGGTTTATCAGTTTTATTGACCTCTTCAAAGAACCAGTTTTTGGTTTAATGGATTTTCTCTGTTGATTTCCTGTTTTCAATTTCATTGATTTCTGCTCTAATTCATATTAGTTCTTTTATTCTCCTTACTTTGGATTTAATTTTCTCTTCTTTTTCTAGTTTACTAAGATGGAAGTTTAGATTGTTATTTTTAGATCTTTCTTCTTTTGTAGTATCTGCATTCAGTGCTATAAACTCCCCTCTAAACACTGCTTTGGTGCATCCTGCACATTTTGATAAGTTGTATTTTTATTTTCATTTCGTTAAAAATATTAAACAATTTATCTTGTGATCTTCTTTGGCCTATGTGTTATTTAGAAATATGTGTTACTTAGAAATGTGTTGTTAATCTCCACCTGTTTGGAGATTTCCTAGCTATCTTTCTGCTATTGATGTCTAGTTTAATTTCATTGTGATCTGGGGCAGATATTGTATAGTTTCTATTCTTTTAAGTTTGCTAAAGTGTATTTTATGATTCAGAATGTATTCTATCTTGGCAAATGTTTCATGTGAGCTTTTGATGAATGTGTATTCAGCTGTTGTTGGATGAAGTAGTCTGAATGTATCAATTATATCCAGTTGATTGATAGTGTTGTTAGTTCAACTGTGTCCTTACTGATTTTCTGTCTGCTGGATCAGCCCATTTCTGATAAAAAGGTATTGAAGTCTCCAACCATGATAGTGAGTTCATCTGTTTCTTCTTGCAGTTCTTTTAATTTTGCATCACATAGTTTTACCCTCTGTTATTAGGAGCATAAACCTTACCAGTTGGTATGTCTTTTTGGAGAAATGACCCTGTTATCATTATGTAATGCTCTCATTATCTCTGATAACTTTTCTTGCTTTGAAGTCTGCTCTGTCTGAAGTTAATATAGCCACTCCTGATTTCTTTTGATTAGTATTAACATTGTATATCTTTCTCCATCATTTTAATCTATATGTCTTTATATTTAAAGTAGGCTTTATTGTAGACAATGTATAGGTGGGTCTTGTATTTTAATTTTTTTAAATCTTCTCTTACATTCTCTTTTGATTGGTGCATTTTGACTATTGATGATCATAATGATTATTGGCATAGTTGGATTAATGTCTGCCATATTCATTACTGTTTTCTATTTATTGCCGTTGTTTTTTGTTCCTATTTTTGCCTTCCATACTTTTTCTGGCTTTTGTGGTTTTAATTGAGCATTGTATATGATTCTGTTTTCTCTCCTTTCTTAGCATATTGGTTATAGTTCTTATTTTGCTTTTTTTAGTGGTTGCCCTAAAGTTTGCAATCACATTTATAACTAATCCAATTCCATTTTCAAGTAACATTATACCTTTTCCCAGGTAGTGTAAGTACCCTACCTTATAATAAGAAAATAAACCTAATTCCTTCCTCTGTCCCTTATTACTGCTGTCTTTAACTTCACTTATATATAAGCATTCATACATATATGATATGTAATTAAGCATAGATAATTTCATACATTGTTTGCTATTAGTATTTTGACAAATTGTTATCTGATAGATCAATTAAGAATAAGAAAAATAAAAGATTTTTATTTTACCTACACATTTTTCTTTCCCAGTGCTCTTCCTTGCTTTATGTAGAACTGAGTTTCTGAACTACAGTATATTCCTTTTCTTCAAAGAACTTCTTTTAACATTTATTGCCAGGTAATTCTATTGGCAAGAAATTCCCTCAATATTTGTTTGTCTGAGAAAGTCATTATTTCTCCTTCACTTTGAAGGATAATTTCAGAGGATACAGAATTCTAGGTTGGTGAGTTTTTTTCTAGCAACACTTTAAATATTGTACTCCACTGTCTTCTTGCTTGCATGGTTTCTGAGAAGAAGTCAAATATAATTCTTTGTTCTTATGTTAGAAAGATGTTTTATCTTCTGGCCTCTTTCAGGAATTTATCTTTGATTTTCTGTAGCTCTCTTAGTTTTTCTGTAGAATATTTCAAATGACTGTCAGGTAATAAAATCATAATATACCTGTCCCAATATTAGCATGAGTTTTTTTTCCAGGACATAGAGAGGGCAAGTGGTGAAGAATATAAATTAGGAGAGTCAATAACTAAATTTCAATTAGTAAGTGCACTATTTATTACTCTTACTAGAAGTATATTAATGACCCAACTTTAGAATATTCAAACTCTGTTTTATGAATGCTAACCAAAGTTTTTAAGCGAAGAAACAAATATTTGCTATGTTAAATTTTTCTTATTAATTTCTTATTTTCTTATTTCTGTCCATGTATTTTTCTGGCTGTTTTAATTAGTTTTGGTTGTTTTATATCTATCTTCTGGCTTATCACCCTTTAGTTTTTCAGGTTTATGATTTTACAATCAATGAATGTGGAATAGAAACAGAAATTGAAAACTGGCATTTTCCACAAAAGCTTTTTTTTTAATAACAAATATATGTAGCTTTCTAAATTTTAGAAAGCAAATATATTTACAGGGGAAAAAGTAAGATGTCTTGATTACAAGTGAGTCTTGATTTCTTGCTCCAAATGATATTTTATGTCATTTGAAATGAGCATGTAATGTTTCAAAGAAGCAAGCTTATTTACATTAATTTATAAACCAACTAAATTCCATTTTTATTTTCCAGGAGACATGTAGCGTTCTGACTGTTCTACTAAAACCCCTCTCTTTAGTTTTTAAAGAGCATTTTCTCTGTGATGTAAAATCATAGCAAGTCTTCATCAAAACAGGATTGATTTAATAAATTTAATGGCCAAATAAAAAGTATTTTAAAATTATAATTACTGTATATATTATGGATTTCAGTCTATTGCAGACATACTAAAGTAGTTTGCAACCACAATAGATATAAAATATTACTAATTATAATCCTTACAGTTTGCTTTTCAAAAAAACTTTTTTTCCTTTTATATGATTTTATTTTTCATATCAGCTTATATGATAATTCTAGAGTCCATTGTCTGGCATTGCACTTATTTATAGTGTCATAACTAATGTTTACAAGATAAGGTACTGCAACATAGATCATCAAAACTAATATTATACTTTAATACACTTTTAACTTAAAATAATGTACTTATATTATTGGTATCTAAAATTCCAGTGGATGGGTATGATATCTAAAGGTCATTGACACAGTTACAAAGCATTTCTTTGAAAAATATTTTAAATATTTTTTATATATTCATTTGAAATTAAATACACAGAATAAAGAGTTTTTACTTTTCAACATTTAACTTAGATATTCATTAATCATAAGCACTTACAGTTGCTATGTGTATTTACCACTAGTTTTTTAAATGGAAAAATTTGGGAACAAAGATGAGATTTATAATTGATGTACATTGTATTTTATAAAAACATGGTTTTTATAGTATGATTAATAATATATGATAATTTTAAAGTTAGTGTTACAGTCAATACAAACTAACGAAAGATTTACTGATATATATATACACACACATACACACTTATATATTTTTTATTGAAATATAGTTGATTTACAATATTGTGTTAGTTTCAGGTGTACAGTACAGTGATTCAGATATATTCTTTTTCAGATTCTTTTCCGCCCTATAGGTTATTACAAAATAGTGAGTCTAGTTCCCTGTGCTATATAGCAGGTCCTTGTTGATTATCTATTTTATATATAGTAGTGTGTATATGTTAATTCCAACCTCCCAATTTATCCCTCCCCCACCCCTTCCCCCTTTGGTAACCATAAGTTTGTTTTCTATGTCTGTGGGTCTATTTCTGTTTTGTAAATAAGTTCATTTGATACTGATTTCTTTTTAAGCCTAGAACTTCTTTGAAACTGTAATTGGAGCCCTGATGCTTTCTCTAATGTGTTGCTGTACTTAAACTAAATTTGCCTTTTGAACTTTATATTATTATTTGAACTTAATAATATACTTTTATGTACATTTCACAAAGTAATTGTAAAATTATTGGAGTCTAAAAGGAACAAAAGGATTCCTCTTTAATGGTCATATTTAAAATTAGCAGCACTCCACAAGCAGGCTTTTAGGTAGGTAGAGGAGGAGCTATCAATTGTAGTATTAAGTGAGGTACAATTGACATATAACATATTAGTTTCAGATGTAATACGTAATGATTTAATATTTGTATATATTGAGAAAGGATCACCACGGTAAGTTTAGTTAACATCCGTCACCATACCATGCAAAATACTTTTTGCTTTTGAAGAGAACTTTTAAGATCTACTCTATTAGCCACTTTCAAATATGAAATAGAGTATTATTAACTACAGTCACCATGCTGTACATTACCTCCCTATGACTTATTTATTTTATAACTGGAAATTAGTACCTTTTGAACCCTTCACCCAATTTGCCAAACCCCCACTACCCACCTACAGGAACCACCAATCTGTTATCTGTTTTTATGGGCTTCCTGTTTTTTTTTTTTTTTTTTTTAAGATTCCATGAATAACTGCGATCATTCTGACTTAGTTCACTTAGCATAATGCCCTCAAGGTCCTTTCATGTTCTCACAAATGACAAATTTCATTCATTTTTATAGTTGAATAATATTCCATTGTGTGTATACACACACACACACACACACACACACATCACATCTTCTTTATCCATTCATTCATCACAAAACACATAGACTATTTCCATGTCTTGGCTATTGTAAGTAATGCTACAATGAACATGGGGGTCCAGGTATCTTTTCAAGTTAGTGTTTTTGTTTTCTCCAGATAAGTACCCAGAAGTAGATCATATGGTAGTTCTATTTTTAGTTTTTTGAGGAAACTCCATACTGTTTTCCATAGTGGTTGTACCAATTTACATTTCTACCTGCAGTGCACAAGGGTTCCCTTTTCTCCACATTCTTGCCAATACTTGTTATTTCCTTTTTGATGATAGCCATTCTAATGAGTGCGAGGTGATACCTCATTGTGGTTTTGATTTACATTTCCCTGGTGATTGGTTGTGTTGAGTACCTTTTAATGTACCTGTTAGCCAACTCTGTGTCTTCTTTGGAAAAATGTCTATTCAAATCCTCAGCCCACTTTTTAGTTGGATTATCATTTTTGCTGTTGAGTTGTGTGATTATATATTTTGACTATTAATCCCTCATCAGATATATGATTTGCAAATACCCAGTAGGTTGCCTTTTTATTTTATTGATGATTTCCTTTGATGTACAGAATATTTTTAGTTTGATGTATTTCCACTTGTTTATGTTTGCTTTTGTTGTATTTGCTTTTGGTGTCAGATACAAATACTGTCACCAATGTCAAGGAGTCTACCACCTATATGTTCTTCAAGGAGTTATATGATTTCAGTTTTTACTTTCAAGTCTTTAATCCATTTTGAGTTAATTTTTGTATGATTTAAGATAGCAGTCAAGTTTCATTCTTTGCCATGTGTCTGTACAGTTTTCTCATCACCATTTATTGAAGAGAATTTTTTTCCCCCATTATATATTATTTGGTTCTTTCTTGTAAATCAATTGACCATATATGTGTGGTTTTATTTCTGGACTGTCTACTCTGTTTCATTGATCTATATGTTTGTTTTTAATGCTGATACCATACTGTTTTGATTACTATAGCTTTGTAATATAGTTTGAAGTCAGGGAATGTGGTGGCTCCAGCTTTGTTCCTTTTTCTCAAGATTTTTTTGGCTTTTGGGGTCTTCCATGGTTTCATACAAATATTAGGATTGTTTGTTCTATTTCTGTGAAAAATGCCATTGGGATTTTGATAGGGTTTGCATTGAATCTACTTTGAGTAGTATGGCCATTTTAACAATGTTAATTCTTGCACTTCATGAACACATAATAACTTTCAATTTATTTGTGCCTTCTTCAGTTTCTTTCATTAGTGTGTTGTAGTTTGCAGTGTACAAGTGTTTTTACCTCCTTGGTTAAATTTATTCTGAGGTATTTTTTTTCTTTTTTGTGCAATTGTAAATGGGATTGTTTTCTTAACTCTGTTTCTGATAAGTCATTATTAATGTGTAAAAATGCATCAGATTTTTGTGTATTGATTCTGTATTCTGTAATGTTATTGATTTTATTAGTTCTAACAGTTTTTTTTTTTTGTGTGTGAAGTCCTTACGGTTTTCTATATGTAATATGTTGTCATTTACAAATGGTGACAGTTTTACTTCTTCCTTTCCAATTTTAATGCCTTTTATCTCCTATACCTGCCTTATTGTTCTGATTAAGACTTCCAGTACTATGATGAATAAAAGTGAGACTGGGCATTCTTGTCTTGTTTCTAATCTTAGAGGGAAACCTTTCAGCTTTTCACCATTGAGTATGAGGTTAGCTGTGGGCTTGTCACATATGAACTTTATTATGTTGAGGCGTGTTCCCTCTACACCTAGTTTGTTGAGAGTTTTTATCATAAAGAGATGTTGAATTTTGTCAAATGCTTTTTCTGCATCTGTTGAGATGATCGTATGATTTTTCTTGTTCATTTTGTTAATGTGGTATATCACATTGACTGATTTGTGGATGTTGAACCATTCCTGCTTCTCTGGAATAAGTCTCACCTAATTATGGTGTATGATCCTTTTAAGGCATTGTTCAATTCTGTTTGATAATATTTTGTTGAGGATTTTTGCATCTGTGTTCATCAAGGAAATTGCCCTGTAATCTTCTTTTTTTGTGATATCTTTGTTTTGTTTAGGTATGAGGGTGATTCTGGCCTCATAAAATGAGTTTCAGAATGTTCCCTCATCTTCTTTATTTTGGAAGAATTTGAGAAGAATTCATATTAATTTTTCTTTGAATGTTTTAAGATTCACCTCAATCACTTTACCTTTATTCTTTGTGAATCTTTATGTATAAAGTGGCTTTCCTGTAGACAACATATGGTTGGGCTAGTTTTTGATCCACTCTAACTTTGATCCACTCTGTCTTTGTTTTGATGCTTAGACTATTGATATATTTACATTAAGTCCCCTACATACGAACCTTCAAGTTGCAAACTTTCATAGGTGCAAACGTGTGTTCACATGTCCAATCACGTAAGTTAGTTTGTGTGTCTGGCATACACTGTCACGTGCGTGCATCCTCTACAAGTGGTAGTGCTTTGTGTACTTTACAGTGTTGTATAGAGTACAGTATCTTTATTTCGAGCTAGATCTGCAAGAAGATGACTTCATTGAACTCCTTGCTGTGCAACACGAGGAGCTTACTAGTGAAGACCTGATAGAACTGGAGTCCCAGAGAAAGGACGAAGAGAGACAAGAGGAAGAAGAAGTAACTGAAGCACTGAAGAGATTCACGATGCAGGAAATGGCAAGGGGATTTTCTTTGTTTGAGGAGGCACTGTTAGTTTTTGAGGCACAGGACCTGAACATAGAATGGTACATGAAGGTTGCAGCAGCCGTTCAGGATGCAATCCAGTGCTACTGTGTCATCTATGATGAGAAAAAAAGAGCTATTACCCAGACATCACTGGATCATTTTTTCAAAAGGGTAGATAGAGTTGAATCTAGCAAGGAACCAGAACCTGAGCCATCAACATCAGGTGTGAGTGAAATTGCAGCTTGCCCTCCATCTCCTATTGCTGACGATCCTTCATCTCCCTCATCTCCCACCTCCTCTCCCTCATCCAGTCAGTAACTCTTCTTGCCTGTTCACTTGATGCCAGCCCCTGTATGCCAGCTGTTGTACTGTAGTATTGTACTTTTCAAGGTACTGTACTGTAAGGTTAAAAATGTTTTCTTTATTTTTTGTTTGTTTTTTATGTATTATTTGTGTGAAAAGTATTATAAACCTATTACAGTACAGTACTATATAGCCAATTGTGTTAGTTGGGTAATTAGGCTAGCTTTGTTGGACTTATGAACAAATTGGACTTACAAACATATTCTTGGAACTGAACTTGTTCATATGTAGGGGACTTACTGTAAAGTGATTATATAGTTGGATTCATATCTGTATTTGTTAATCTTTTCTATTTATTGCTCTTGTTCTTTGTACCAGTTTTAGCCTTCCATTTTTTTCTGCCTTTTGTGATTTTAATTGAGCATTGTATATGATTCTATTTTCTATCTTTTCTTAGCATACCTATTTTACTTCTTTTTTTAAGCCATTTCCCTAGAGATTGCAATAATCCAAATCCACTCTCACATAACACTATACTACTTCGTATGTAGTATAAATATCTTGTAATAAAAAAAAATTCCTGATTCTTCCTTCCTGTTCCTTGTATCCTTGCTCTCATTCATTTAATTTATACATAGCATAGTTACTTATACAAAAATATATAGTTGACTTCTAAACAACATGGGTATGAACTGTTGGGTCTACGTCTATGTTTTTCTTTTTTTCAATAAATACAGTACTACACAATCTGTGCTGGTTGAAGCCACAGATGCAGAACCTTGGATAGTTTTGTGGAGGGCTCACTATGGGACTTGAGCATCCATGGACTTTGGTATCTGTGGTGGATCCTGGAACCAATCCCCTGTGGATACTGAGAGACAAATGATTTTTAACTGTGTAAGGGTCTTCACCCCTACCCACAGCCATGTTTTTCAAGTGTCAACTGAGCATATGTGTGCATATATAATCAAATAAATTTTTGCTGTTAATGTTTGAACAGACTTTTACCTGTTATATCAACTAAGAATAAGAAAAATAAAAGATTTTTATTTTACCTTCACTTGTGCCTGCCCTAGTGTTCTTCCTTTTTCTTATGTAGATCTGAGTTTCTGAACTATACTATTTTCTTGGTCTCTAAAGGACTATTTTAAACATTTCTTTTAAGGCTGGTCTACTGACAAGAAATTTCCTCAAGTTTTGTTTGTCTGAGAGTCTTTTTTTCTCATCCACTTTTGAGGAATCATTTCACAAGGTATAGATTTTTTTGTTGGCAGGATTTTCCTCTCAACACTTTAAATACTTTATTCCACTCTCCTCTTGCTAGCATAGTTTCTTAGGGGAAGTTAGATATAATTCTTATTTTTCCCTTTTTGTAGATAAGAGGTTTTCTTCCTATGTCATCTTTCATATTTCTTCCTTTATCCTTAATTTTCTGAAATTAAAACGATATGTCTAGTTGTATTTTTTTGGCCTTTTTCCTGCTTGGTGTTTTCTGCTTACTTGATCAGTAGGTTGTATCTAACATTAATTTGAAGAATTTCACCATCATTACTGTTTCAAATATTTTTTATGCTCCTTTGTTCCTTTATCACTTTCTTCTCATTCTGGTATTTCCATTATGCATATTGAACACTTTTTGTAGTTATCCCACAGTTCTGGGATATTCTGTTCTGCTTTTTTCAGTCTTTGTTCTGTTTACTTTTCAGTTTTTGACGTTTCTATTGACATATTCTCAAACTCAGAGATTCTTTCCTCAACCACGTCCAGTCTACTAAAATAGCTCATCAAAGGCATTCATCGTTTCTGTTATAGTATTTTTGATCTCTAGCATTATTTTTTTATTCTTTTTTAATTCTATCTCTCTACCTTACACTGTCCATCTGTTCTTACTTTTTTTCATTCAAGTGCTTAGCATGTTTAATCATAGATGTTTTAAATTCCCAGTCTGATATTTCCAACATCTTTGCCATAGCTGATATTGGTTCTTATGCTTACTCTGTGTTTTTTGTCTTTTAGTATGCCTTGTAATTTTTGTTGAAAGCCAGAAATGATGTACTGGTAAAAGGAACTCTTATAAAATACTGGTGTGGTGTGGTGGTAAGGTGTGGGTAGAAAAGAAGTATTCTATGGTTATATATTAAGGTCTTAGTCTTTTAATGAGCCTGTGCCCCTGGGCTGTGGATTTCACAAGTGCTTCTTAGTTTTCCTTACTCTTAGGTGGGCAAGATAGCAAGAATGGGCTGGAGTTGGGTGTTTCCCTTCCTCCAAATGGAAGGCTAGAGGGAGATGGAGTTGAGTATTTCTCTTCTCCCACGTCAGTTAGGCTCTGATAAAACCTCAGTTGTTTAGTGTCCATTAAATAGTTTCTCTTGAGGGCAGGCCTTATTAAGAACAGAATTCTCTGGTGTATTTCAAAATTATTTATTTCCTCTCCCCTATGGAAGCATGAGTGGATTTTTGTCCAGTATTCACCCTGAGGACCTGTTAGAGCTCCTGGATGTTAATCTTACAAAAGCAAGGTGGTCCCTTCATTGACTAGGCCTTCCTGGAATTTTTAATCTCAGAGTTGTCAACACTGTGCCTGCAGTAACTTGTCAGTTATAGTTCAGTATTTCCTACCTGGGAGGCACTGGGTCCTCCAGAGATCTCTGCTGGTGAGTTTCTGCTCCTGTACATTCTGAATCTCTATATCCATTTAACTATCTCTCTGATTTTGGGGGTATTGGCTCTCTGTGTGACCTCCCTTTTCTGAGGAATCTAAGAAGATGTGTTGATTTTTTTCATTTTGTTCAGCTTTTACTTTTTAGGATGGTGTGACAACTTCTAAGCTCCTTATATGTTGGACTGGAAACTAGAAGTGCCCTAACTTACTTTTTGAAGGGGCAGTCTATGTTGAGTTGTTAATTGAGCTAGGTATTTGCCTTATTAAGTAATACTCATTTTACAGTGCTTGCTATGTGCCAGACAGTGTTCTAAAGCCTTCAGGCCAACTCATTTAGTTCTCATAACAATTATTTCCATCAAATACTGTTACTATCCATGTTTTATAGATGAGGAAACTGAGGAACATAATTTGGATAAATAACAAATTGAGGATATACATAACTTGCCTGAGGTCACCAAGCTCAGAACAACTTATATTTTATTTTCTTCTTTCTCTAACTACATTATAAACTGGTTCAAATAATCAGAATAACTTCCTCTAAGTAATAGAATGTGGTTGAGGTAAAGCTCTGCCAGATGGGCCTAAACCTTCAGAAGGCCCTACAGGTTCTGTGTTTATACTTTTTGGAGCCCTGAGTCAACCATATAGAAAGTCTTACTTCCCTATTACAGAGACACATGAATAGACCTGTGAGAGGATGACATTGTGAGTACTGGTGTAGATGGAGAGACCTTGGGATAGTATGGTGAGAGAGACCCGTATATCCCAGCATTCCAGCTGAACCTACCTTCCTGCTCTCCTTGCCAGTGTTTCACATATGTAAATTAGTCACCTTGTAGGTGTTAGTTTGGATGAGCCCCACAAGACTGAATCTTATTAAGTCAACATCCCTTGAAAAAGAGCTGCCCACTTGAACTAAGTTAAGCCACAGACCTGAGAAATAATCAATGGTGTTTTTATTAAGGCAGTAGGTTTAGGGGTGCTTTGTTACACAGTGTAAATAAATGAAAAAAGAATGTGCATTCTTTTTTGCAGGACATTGGATATTGGTTGTAGAGAATTCAAATGGAAGGATTTCAAGGAATTAACAACAAATATTAATCTAAATGAGACATACCTAATTATTTGTACTTAGAAATCTTTTCTTCCAGGTTTATTGTGATATAATTGACATATAACATTATATAAGTTTAATATGTATAATATGATACTTTAATACATATATACATTGCAAAAATGATTACCATGGTAAGGTTCATAATACATCTATCACCACATATAATTATGTTTTTTTTTTTTTTTCCGGTGTGTTTGAGGACCTTTAGGATCTACTCTCTTAGTAACTTTTAAGTATACAATACAGTATTTTTAACTATAGTCACCATGCTGTACATTATATTCCCAGAACTTGTTCATCTTATAACTGGAAGTTTGTTCCCTTTAACCAACATCTCCCCATTTCTTGCACCACATTTTGGCCACCAGTGGCATTTATATTGTAGAAAATGGCAGTTTCCTTCTTCTTCATGGCTGAATAATATTCCATTGTGTGTGTGTATATAAAATAGATACCATATTTTTTTAGCCATTCATCTGTCAGTGGACATTTAGTTTCCCTCCATGACTTAGGCATTGGGACTAAAGAACATGGGGATGCACATACCTCTTCAAGATAATTACTTCATTTTGGGGGGATATATACCCAGAAATGGGATTACTATGTCATATGGTAGTTCCACTTTTAATTTTTCAAGGTACCTCTATACTGTTTACATTGGTACAGCCAACAGTGTATAAGGGTTCCCTTTTCTCCACATCTTTGTCAACACGTAATCTTGTCTTTTTGAATATAGTCATTTTAAAAGGTGTGAGGTGATAGCTCATTGTGGTTTTGATTTTCATTTTCCTAATGATTAGTGTTGTTGAGCACCTTTTTGATGTATCTGTTGGACATTTATATGTCTTCTTTGGAAAAATATCTATTCTGGTACTTAGCCTAATTTTTAATCAGGTTGTTGTTTTTGTTATTATCAGTTTCTACTGATTTGTATGAGTTCCTTTTATATTTTGGAAATTAGCCATTTATCAGATCTATGATTTGAAAATATTTTCTCCCATTCCATAGGTTCCTCTTTATTCTGTTGATTGTTTGATTTTTTTTTTTTTTTGCTGTGCAGAAGCTTTTTAGTTTGTTGCCACAGTTGTTGGTATTTGCTTTTGTTGCCTTTGCTTTTGGTGTCATATCCAAAAAGTCATTACCAGGATGAATGAATGTAAAAGAAACTTTTTTTCCCCTAAGCTTTCTTCTAGAAGTTTTATGGTTTCTGCTCTTACATTTAAGTCTTTAACCCATTTCCAGTAATTTTTTTTTTTTTTTTTTGTGGTAGGCAGGCCTCTCACTGTTGTGGTCTTTCCTGTTGTGGAGCACAGGCTCTGGACGTGCAGGCTCAGCGGCCATGGCTCACGGGCCTAGCCGCTCTGCGGCATGTGGGATCTTCCCGGACCGGGGCATGAACCCGTGTCCCCTGTATCGGCAGGCAGACTCTCAACCACTGCGCCACCAGGGAAGCCCCATCCAGTAATTTTTGTGAGTGGTGTAAGGCAGGGGTCCAATTTTATTCTTTCGCATGTGAACATTTCATTCTTAGGCAGTTTTTTCAACACCATTTCTTGAAGATACTGTCCTTTCATTATTGAGTATTCTTGGTTCTTTTGTCAGATATTGTTGTTGCATATTTATGGGTTTATTTCTGGGCTCTCAATTCTTTTGCCTTGAGCTATGTGCCAGTTTTTATGCTAGTACCATACTATTTTGATTACTGTAGCTTTGTAATATGTTGTTTTGAATTCAGAAGGTATGAGGCCTCCAGTTTTGTTCTTTCACAAGATTATTTTTCCTATTTTTTTTTTTGTGGTCCCATATGAATTTTAGAGTTGCTTTTCCTATTTCTGTGAAAAGTGTCATTGAAATTTTGATAGGAATTGCACTGAATCTATAGATGACTTGAGTAGTAGTATGGACATTTTAAGAGTATTAACTATTCCAATCCATGAACACAAGATAGCTTTCCAATCATTTTTGTTTTCTTCAATTCCTTTCATTAATGTCTTACAGTTTTCAGTGTACAGATCTTTCACCTCCTTGTTTAAATGCATTCCTAAGTACTTGAGTATTTTTGATGCTATTATAATGGGATTGTCTTTATTTTTTTCACATAGCTCATTGTTAACAAATATAAAATGCAGTTGAGTTTTGCATGTTGATTTTGTGCCCTTCAACTTTATTGAATTTTTAAATTAGTTCTAACAGTTTTTTGATGGAGTCTTTAAGATTTTCTGTATATAACATCAAGTCATCTGCAAACAAAGACAATTTTACTTCTTCCTTTCTGATTTTATTTCTTTTTCTTGCCTGATTACTCCAGCTAGGATATCCAGTATTGTGTAGAATAGGAATGGTGAGAGTGGGCACTTTCTTTTCCCTGATTTTAGAGGAAAGCTTTCAGTCTTTCATCATTGAGTATGATATTAGCTGCAGGGTTATAATTTATGGCCTCTGTTATGCTGAATTGCAGTGCTTTTGTACCCACTTTGTTTAGAGTTTTTATTTAAGGATGTTAAATTTTTTCAAATGATTTTTCTGCATCTATTGATATGATCATATGATTTTTATCCTTCATTCCATTTATGAGGTTTATCACAGTGATTGATTTACATTGTTGAATCATCCTTGTAGCCCTTTATTGCCCCTTAATTTCATTTAGCTGCATTTATCAGCCTTTCTCACAAAGATGATCACTCTCCTAACTTGGGGATTTATCATTCAATGCTGTTCTTTATTTAACAACATCTTTTAACCAAAATTATTATACAAGGTATGTTAGGGTATAGTTTTCTCTTTTCTAAAAAATAAATTTATTTTTTTATTTATGGCTATGTTGGGTCTTTGTTGCTGCATATGGGCTTTCTCTAGTTGCGGCAAGCAGGGATTACTCTTCGCTGTGGTGCACGGTCTTCTCATTGCGGTGGCTTCTCTTGTTGCGGAGCATGGGCTTCTGTAGTTGCAGCATGCGGGCTCAGTAGTTGTGGCTTGCGGGCTCTAGAGTGCAGGCTCAGTAGTTGTGGCACATGGGCCTAGTTGCTCTGTGGCATGTGGGATCCTCACAGACCAGGGTTCGAACCTGTGTCTGCTGCATTGTCAGACAGATTCTTAACCACTGCACCATGGGGGAAGTCTGAGGGGTATAGTTTTCTATGTTTGTTTTAGTTATATTGCCTAGAGGTGATGTTTTTATCCCAGCTATTTCACTGAATTTCATGTTCTTTAAGTATTTCAGGAAAAAGAAAGTTTTTCTTCCTTTTACTGATTATTTCATTGGTGAGAGAAATGATACATTTTTGAGTTGTAATTATATACATGTTATATATTTAAAATGCTTTGGGATAGAAGGTTTTATGGAAATTATATTCTTAAAAATTTTAACTTTTCTACCCATTTATTCTCACTGTCTATTAGAAAGTATTTTTTTCATATAGATTTATTTTTGAAAGTTGAAAAAAAACGTTCAAAATTTCCCATTTTTCCTAGATGTTTCATGGAACAGTCACAGAAGAGCTAACCAATCATAGAGAATGGAGTCACTATAATGAAAATATAATAGAAGATCAAAAAGATTTTGTTTTTGTGAAGTTCAGTGGCCTTCATTTAAAATCTATGGAAAGTTTTCAATCTTGTATCTCTCTTAGAGTGTGCATCTTCTCAAACAATTTTATTACAGATATTCGTCCACTTCAGAGTTGTATAAAATTAGTCAAACTTGATCTCCATGGAAATCACGTAAGCAATAGCCGTTTCAGTTATCTGCATATAAATGAAGTTGATATTTAATAAGCACTTATGTTATCTATGTACAGTATTTCTCCCAGGTAGTCTTATATGTGAAATATAAACAATTCAAAACTAAATAAAAAATATATATAAGCACAAAAATTTTAAGTGTAAGCAAACATTTTTTATTTAAAATATCTAGACCAACAGTATGTGATTTGGTTTACTTCTTAAATCCATAGTCTTAAGACTGCTTCTTGACTTCTTAATTTTTTAATGATATATAATTGACATATAGTATTACATTAATTTCAGGTATAAAACAATGGTTCAATATTTGTGTATATTGCAAAATGATCACAATAAGTCAAGTTAACATCCATCACCAAAGAGTTACAATTTTTTCCTTGTGATGAGAACTTTTAATATCTGCTTTCTTAGCAACTTTCAAATATATAATCCAGTATTATTAACTGTACTCACCCTGCTGTATATTATATCCCCAGGACTCATTTATTTTATAACTGAAAATTTGTATCTTTTCAGCAACTTCACCATTTCACCCACCCCCTCTGTCTTTGAATCACCAATGAGTTCTCTGTATCTAAGAGTTTGGTTTTTGTTTGTTTGCTTTTTTAAATTCCACATGAGTTAGATCGTGTGGTACTTGTCTTTTTCTGTCTGACTTATTTCGTTTTGCATAATGCTCTCAACATCCACCATTTTGTTTCAAATGGCATGATTTCATTCTTTTTTATGAGTCAGCAGTACTCCACTGTGTATACACACAAGATTTTCTTTACTATTCATCTACAGATAGACACTTAGTTTGCTTCCACATCTTGGCTATTATAAATAATGGTGCAGTGAACATGGGGATGTATGTGTCTTTTTGAGCTGGTGTTTTCATTTCCTTGAAATAAATTCCTGGAGGTAGAATTGCTGGATCATATGGAAGCTTTATTTTGAATTTTTTTTTTTTTTAATTGCAGTACGCTGTTGTGGTCTCTCCCGTTGTGGAGCACAGGCTCCAGACACGCAGGCTCAGCGGCCTTGGCTCAAGGGCCTACCCGCTCTGTGGCATGTGGGATCTTACCGGACCGGGGCACGAACCTGTGTCCCCTGCATTGGCAGGTGGACTCTCAACCCCTGTGCCACCAGGGAAGCCCTTTATTTTGCATTTTCTGAGGAACCTCCTTGCTGTTTTCATAGTGGCTGCACCAATTTACAATTGCACAAACACTGCACATGGTTCCCTTTTCTCCTCATCCTTGCCAACTTGTTATTTCTTGTCTTTTTGATAATAGCTATTCTAATAGGTTTGAGGTGACTGAATTTGTGGTTTTAATATGCATTTCCCTGATGATTGGTGATGTTGAGTATCTTTTCATGTACCTGTTGGCCATTGGATGTCTTCTTTGGAAAAACATTAACTTAGATCCTCTTCCCATTTTTTAGTTGGATTGTTTGGGTTTTTGCTATTGTGTGAATTCTTTATGTATTTTGGATATTAGCCCCTTCTCAGATATGATTTGCAAATATTTTCCCCCATTCAGTAGGTTGCCTTTTTTTTGGTAAGATTTATTTATTTTTGGCTGCGTTGGGTCTTTGGTTGCGGCACACGAGATCTTTGTTGAGCATGTGGGATCTTTCATTGTGGTACGTGGGCTCCAGAGCACATGGGCCTGTAGTTTGTGGCACATAAGCTCTCTAGTTGAGGTGCGCGAGCTCAGTATTTGTGGCATGCAGGTTTAGTTGCCCCGCGGCATGTGGGATCTTAGTTCCCTGGCCAGGGATCGAACCCACGTGCCCTGCATTGTAAGGTGGATTCTTTAGCACTGGACCACCAAGGAAGTCCCGGTTGCCTTTTCATTTCATTGATGGTTTCCTTTACTGTGCAGAAGCTTTTTAGTTTGACATCATCTCACTTGCTCAGCTTTGGTTTTTTTAGCCTTTGCTTTTGGTGTCAAATCAAAAAAAAATATTGCCAAGACCCATGTCAAGGAGCTTACCACCAATGTTTTCTTCTAGGTGTTTTATGGTTTCAGATTTTGTGTTCAAGTCTTTAATCCATTTCGAGTTAATTTTTGTGTGTAGCATAAGATAGTGGTCAAGTTTCATTCTTTCACAAGTGTCTGTCCAGTTTTCCCAACACAATTTATTGACAAGACTCTTCTTTTCCCTTGTATACTCTTGGTTCCTTTTTTGTAAATCAATTGAACATATATGTGTTGGTTTATTTCTGGGCTATCTTTCTGTTCTATTGACCTATGTGTTTGTTTGTTTGTTTTTAAATACCAGTACCATACTGTTTTTTTTTTTTTTTTTTTACTATAGCTTTGTAATATCCTTGGATTCAGGAAGTGTGAGGGCTCCAGCTTTGTTCTTTCTCAAGATCATTTTGCCTATTTGAGGTTTTCTGTAATTTCATACAAATGTTAGGATTATTTGTTCTATTTATGTGAAAAATGCCACTGAAATTTTGGTATGGCTTGTGTTGAATCTGTAGATTGCTTTGGGTAGTATCAACGTTTTAACAATATTAGTTCTTGCAATTCACAAGCACAGAGTATCTTTCAATTTATTTATGTCTTCTTCAATTTCTTTTCAATATGTCTTATAGTTTTCAGTGTACATATCTTTCACATCCTTGGTTAAATATATTCCTAGGCATTTTATTCTTTTTGATGCAGTTGTGAGTGGGATTGTTTTATTAATTTCTCTTTCTGATAGTTAATACTTAATGTGTAGAAAGTCAACATAATTTTGTGTATTGATTTTGTATTCTGAAATGTTACTGATTTTATTTATTAGTTTTAATAAATATTTTTGTGCAGTATTTAGGGTTTTCCATATACAGGCATACTGCATTTTATTGGGCATCATTTTATTGCACTTCACAGATACTGCATTTTTTATAAATTGAAGGTCTGTGGCAATCTCACATTATCAGATGATGGTTAGCATTTTTTAGCAATAAAGTATTTTTTACTTAAGATATGTACATTGGTATTTTTAGACATAATGCTATTGCACACTTAATAGATTACCGTACAGTGTAAACAACTTTAATATGCAGTGGGAAACCAAAAAATTTTTGTGACTTGCTTTATTGCAATATTTGCTTTATTGCAGTGGCCTGGAACTCAACACACAAAATCTCTGAGGTATGCCTGTATATCATGTAATCTGCAAAAAGTGGCAGTTTTACTTTTTCATTTCCAATTTGGTTGGCTTTTGTTCCTTCTTCTTGCCTAATTGCTCTGTCTAGGACTTCTAGCTTCCAGTGCTATGCTGAATAAAAGTGGTGAGAGCAGGCGTCCTTGTCTTACTCTTGCTCTTAGAGGAAAATATTTTATCTTTTCACCACTGAGATTGATGTCAGCTGTGAGCTTGTCAGATATAGCCTTTATTATGTTGAGGTACAGTCCCTCTATACCCAGCTTGTTGAAAGTTTTAATCATAAATGGATGTTGAATTTTTTTTTAACATCTTTATTGGGGTATAATTGCTTTACAATGGTGTTTTAGTTTCTGCTTTATAACAAAGTGAATCAGTTATACATATACATATGTTCCCATCTCTTCCCTCTTGCGTCTCCCTCCCTCCCACCCCTCCAGGCGGTCACAAAACACCGAGCTGATATCCCTGTGCCATGCGGCTGCTTCCCACTAGCTATCTACCTTACGTTTGTTAGTGTATATATGTCCATGCCTCTCTCTCGCCCTGTCACAGCTCACCCTTCCCCCTCCCCATATCCTCAAGTCCGTTCTCCAGTAGGTCTGTGTCTTTATTCCTGTCTTACCCCTAGGTTCTTCATGACATTTTTTTTTCTTAAATTCCATATATATGTGTTAGCATCGGGTATTTGTTTTTCTCTTTCTGACCTACTTCACTCTGTATGACAGACTCTAGGTCTATCCACCTCATTACAAATAGCTCAATTTCATTTCTTTTTATGGCTGAGTAATATTCCATTGTATATATGTGCCACATCTTCTTAATCCATTCATCCGATGATGGGCACTTAGGTTGTTTCCATCTCCGGGCTATTGTAAATAGAGCTGCAATGAACATTGTGGTACATGACTCTTTTTGAATTTTGGTTTTCTCAGGGTATATGCCCAGTAGTGGGATTGCTGGGTCATATGGTAGTTCTATTTGTAGCTTTTTAAGGAACCTCCATACTGTGCTCCACAGTGGCTGAACCAATTCACATTCCCACCAGCAGTGCAAGAGTGTTCCTTTTCTCCACACCCTCTCCAGCATTTATTGTGTCTAGATTTTTTGATGATGGCCATTCTGACTGGTGTGAGATGATATCTCATTGTAGTTTTGATTTGCATTTCTCTAATGATTAATGATGTTGAACATTCTTTCATGTGTTTGTTGGCAGTCTGTATATCTTCTTTGGAGAAATGTCTATTTAGGTCTTCTGTCCATTTTTGGATTGGGTTGTTTTTTTTTTTTGTTATTGAGCTGCATGAGCTGTTTGTAAATTTTGGAAATTAATCCTTTGTCAGTTGCTTCATTTGCAAATATTTTCTCCCATTCTGAGGGTTGTCTTTTGTGGATGTTGAATTTTGTCAAATACTTTTTCTATATCTATTGTGATGATCGTATGATATTTATCCTTCATTTTGTTAATGTGGAGTATCACTATAACATTGATTGATTTGACCCCTTAAGTTTTTCATGTAAGGAAAATATTTTATAAAAGTTTAAAGAGTTTGCTTATTACAAAGGGACTTTTATTGAATGGAGTATATATGTTTATTTAATTACACTAATAATTACAGACACCTAGTGTATTTTGCTTTACCCCAGTCATCATTTGGGTAATTAGAAATTCTGTTTTTGCTTACTAATGAGAAATTTGCCATTTGGGAAAATATTGACCTATAGAAGATGTTTAATATTTTTCCTTTTTCAGTGTAATTCATGGAAAATTTATATTTGTATTTAACATATTATTATTAATGATATTTCAGATCAAGAGTCTACCAGATACCAGATTTTGGAGTGGATTGAAGAACCTAAAACTTCTCTATCTACATGACAATGGGCTTGCAAAGTTAAAGAATGTATGTATGTTATCTGCTTGTCCAAGCCTCATTGCCCTCACTATGTTTGATTGTCCAGTAAGCCTTAAAAAAGGATATAGACATGTTCTTGTCAACAGTATATGGTCTCTCAAAGCACTGGATCATCATGTGATTTCTGATGAAGAAATAATTCAGAGCTGGCATCTTCCTGAAAGATTCAAAACATATAACCACCGACTTTTCTTTAATTTCTGCCCTGCTTTGAAAAAGGTAATTGGCTTCATTACGGTTTCATTTTAAATAAATGTATAGAAGTAAAATTTTAGCTTCTAAATTCTTTACCTAAATTATATAAACCAGTATTTGTTATCATTTACATAAAATATAGTAAACTAGTGAATATATTAGGAATGTCTTATAACTAAAAAATTATAAAAGCCTATATGCCTACTGCTAAAAATTATTGAGTTTAGGATTATCAAATTGTAGAGAAACAAATATTTGACTTTTTTGGGTCTCCATTATGTTTCAATAGCTTTAAGGAGGTATAGCTTACATACTGTATATTTCACCCATCTTACATGTATGATTCCATAATCTTGGTAAATTAACAGTGCTGTATAACTATCTTCACAATTCAGTGTTAGAAATTCCCACCACTCCACCAGTTTCCTTCCTTCCCATCTGCAGTTAATCCCCACTCCCAACTTGGTTCTAGGTAACCATTGATCTCTTTTCTGTCTGTATTAATTTGTTTTTCTAAACATTTTATAAAAATGGAATCATAGAATATGTAGTCTTTATCACCTGCCTTCTTTCACCTAGGGTGGTGTGTTTGAGCCTTATTCATGTTGTAGCATGTATCAGTAGTTTGTTCCTTTTGATTGCTGAGTATTATTCCATTATGTGAATATATTACATTTTCTTTGTTCATTCACCAATGGACATTTGGATTATTTCTAGTTTTTGTTATTATGAAAATGCTGCTGTAAACACCTACTTACATGTCTTTGTGTAGACATATATTTTCATTTTCTTTGGGTGGATACTTAGGAGTGCAGTTGCTGGGATGTATGGTAAGTTTATGTTTAACTTTTTAAGAAACTGAATTGTTTTCTAAAAAGTGTAAACCACTGATGCATGAAGTTTCCATTTTCTGTTTGTCCTTGCAAACAGTATTTTCTATCTTTTGCACTATAGACATTCTAGTAGGTGTAAAGGGTATTTCACAATGGTTTTAATTTGTATATCTCTAAAAAGTGATGATGATGATAAGCATCTTTTCATCTCCTTATTAACTATGCATATATCTTCTTTGGTCCAATGTCTATACAAATTTTTTGCCCATTTTTAAAGTGGGTGTTTGTCTCATTATTGATTTGTAACAGCAGATATCTGGGTATAAGTCCTCTATCAGATAGAAGAATTGCAAATATTTTCTCCTAGCCTATAGCTTGTCTTTTCATTTTCTTAATGGTCTTTTTTGAAGCAAAAAGTTTTGAGTTTTATGAAGTCCAATTTAGAATTTTTTGTTTTATGGATCATGCTTTTGGTGTTATATATCTAAGAACTCTGCCTAATTCAGGGCTAAAAAATTTTTCTTTTATGTTCTAAAATTTTAATAATTATATCTCTGAAATTTATATCTATTTTTGATCTTGAATGAATTTTTTTACATGGTGTGAAGTAAGAGTCTAAGTTCATTTTTTGCATGTGGATATTCAATTATACCAGCCCCATTCCCCCAGTGAATTGCCTTGATATTTTTTGTTAAAGATCAGTTGGCCATAAATGTAAGCATTTATTTCTAGACTCTCAGTTATATTCCAGTGGTCTATATAGCTGTCCTTATGGCAGTACTACACAGTCTTGATTACTGTAGCTTTGTAGTTAAGTTTCAAAATAGGAAAGTGTGAGTTCTCCAACTTTGCTCTTCTTTTTCAATATTGCTTTGGCTATTCAGGGTTCCTTGCATTTACAAATGAATTTTAGGATCAGCTTGTCAGTTTCTACAATGATTCCTGCTGGGATAGTGATAAGTATTCCATTGAATTTACAGATCAATTTGTGGAGAATTACCATCATTATAATAGTATTCTTGTCCTTGAACATGAACTGTCATTTTATTTAAGTACTCTTTAATTCTCTCAGTTTTGTTGTTTTCAGTGTACAAGTCTTTCACTTAATTTTTTAAAATTTATTTCTATGCATTTTATTTATTTTTGTGATATGATGAATGGAATCATTTATTAATTTCATTTTGGATTGTTTTTTATTAGCATATAGAAATACAATTAAAATTTTATTTAATCTGATATTCTGCCACTTTGCTATTCTCATTTCTTAGTTTTAGAAGTTTTTGGTTGACTCAGAATATTTGTTTTTTAATTGAAAGTGGATCTGTTTTTTTTTTTCCATATTTGAATGATTCCATTAGGAAATAGTTTATTTTTTTTCAATGTTTAATTCCAGGCATTTGATTAGTATTTGGATTTTTAATGGAAGAGGATAAAATATTCAATTTCTAAATAGTTAATATGGTGACATTACATGTTCAAATCACCATTGTATGTTGACTTTTAAAATGTTGAAAGAAGTATTTGGGAAATTTGATATCTAGTTGGAGGTTACAAAATACTTAAATGGATAGACAAAAATAGAAGAAAACATGCTTCATGTCATATGAATATTAGAGCAAATAAGTCATGTAAGTATTCAAAATCAGTGGTTAATTCTGCAGGTGTTAGACAAGTCAGGTACATGATATAGAAAATAAAGATGTATGTTTCAGAACAGTGCTTATAATATGTTGTAAGTATATATAATTCTACATATATAAACATTGAATATTGATGAAAAATCTAAAAGCATTTGAATATTAATCACATCTGAAAGGATATATAAACAATAAACAGTGATTATACATGGGAAGGCTGGAGATTAGAAAGTTGAAAGACTTTTTATAGCTGCATATGATTCTTTAAAAATTATGAGTATATTAATGATTCTATAATAATAGTTTAAAAAACGTAGGGAAATATAAAACAAGGCAGTATTTAAGTATGGTATCTTAACCAGGGCTCTAAAGGAAGAATTTCATTTAGGTATTCTAGTTGTGTTTTATGGTGTAATCAAAGGTAGGAACAGACATGACCCTTTTAAGGACAATCAAAATGACTGAGTTTTGTATAAGGAATTAGTTGGAAATTAGAGACGGGGGGGGGGGGAGTACTGAAAAGAATCTTGGATGATATACTAAGGAGTTTAGACTTCTTAATAAATGTTATGAAGAGCTGTTGAAGTAGTTTGAGTAGGAAATTAAAAGACATTCTGTCATAGTTGGTGTCTATGAATAACTTGTTTTTATAAATAAAAAGTTTTTTTAAAAGAGATTAATCCAGATTTTACTAGCAGATTAATGGGGATTAAGAGACAGATGAGGGCAGAGAGACCAATTATTGTAGGCCAGAAATGATGTGATTAGGGTTGATACAGGAAGATAGCAGTGGCAAAGAATAAAGAAGACAGCATAAAGTAGAGAACAGACACTCTGGAAGCCATTGTGTCAGGCACTTCATGTATTTTATTCCTTCATTCCTTTACCAAATATGTATTGAGCACCTAATATGTGAGAGGGATTATTTTGGATTCTGTGGTAAATAATACTGACAAAGGTCCTGCTCTCATGAACTCCAGTGGAAAGACATAGGGAATAAACTTGTAAGCAAAAAACAGTCAATCAGTCAACCATAGAATGTCAGATAGTGTTAATTTCTAAATAAAATAAAATGGTAACATAGGATGAAACGGGTAGAGATTTAGGCTAATACTTCAGCTAGGGTGGATGGGGAAGGACTTTCTGAAAAGTGTTTTATCTATTCATCATATCCTTTGATTTGGAAAGGTATTACTCTTATTTTATGGAAGAAAATTAAATATAGTGGGGTTTAGGAACTTATCTAAGACATCTAGACAGTCATGAAGGTGAGATTTCAGGTCTGTCTTGGTCTTAGTCCTACAATCAACATTACATTACAAAGGACCAGTACAAAGATTTGGCAAGATTTTTTAAAAAAATTGATTGAATGCAATAGGAGAAGAATAAGTGAAGAAAGACTCCTCTGGCATTTTGAACTTTGGGAATCAGTAATCAGGGAAATAAATAACCTAGTTAACAGAAATGGTGGCATTTGAAGAGTTTTGGTAGAAAGTTAAGTTTGGTCATGTTTATTTGAGGCAGGATATTGATATTGAGATATCAGCCAGTCATTGGAAATGAAGAACTAAAATTCAGAAATAGTGTTCTAGGTCTAAGATGTAAATCCAATAGTCATTTGCTCGAGCTCATAGTTGAAGCCAAGCTGTCACACAAAAATGTAGGGATCAATAAAGTCTAAGAGCTAAGGACAGAGCCTTAGAGTGCAGTCTCATTTTGTGCATAGAAAGCAGTGGAAATAGTGAGGAAAACAGAGATTGATCCAATGACATAGGGGGAAAAACAGAGGCATGGTTTATTACCACTTAAGAGAAAAGAGTGATTTAAAATAGAATAATGTTTTTAAAGAACCAATAAAAGGTAGCACTGATGCAAAACTATTTTGAAAGTCTTTTTGATAGTGAAGAGGTTATTACATCTTTGGAATTTCACTAACTTGTAGGGGTATATATGAAATTGTAATGGTTAATACGTGATTGCCAAGTATAGAAACTTTTCTGAGAAAATTTTGGACAAAGGAAACATAATGTCTTAACTGTAGACAATAAGATTAATGGAAAGCCTTAAAAAAAGTGACATGATACTATAATGTATTTTTAAGCTGAGGGAAATTAGTTTTAATTTTTTAAAAAGAGGTTAAAAAGGGAATAATTGAAGAAAAATGTGGTGGAGAAAGCATTAATATAATGCATCACAACTGGAGTAAGCCTGAAAAAGATATAGGTACACCAAATTCCAGCAAAATTTTTATGAGTTGTAGAGATTTAAAGAAATCTATTTGAATAAAAGTTTTTCAGTTTACCTATAAATTTTTATTCATTATTTTTGATAGAAGCAATGTTCTTTTGGTTATTCGTTGATTATTGAAAGATTTTACTTAATTTATAGCAGTATAAACAAACACTTGAGAAAGTAATAAATGACAACCTATGGGGATATTTATTTAGTAGTGTTTGAAATACATTTTCAAAACATTTAGTTCCACTTATTGAGTATAAGAACATTATGAAAACTGAAAAATTATAATGAACCTCATAATAGTTCACACAATTTTTTCAGTAAGTATTATTCTTTTATCAGAAGGGCATGGACGTAGAAATTTAAGAAGTCTATGTTCATTCTAAAAGAACAAATTAATGTGATTAAAACTTGTGCCTGTTCCCTGGTGGCGCAGTGGTTGAGAGTCCACCTGCCGATGCAGGGGACACGGGTTTGTGCCCCGGTCCGGGAAGATCCCATATGTCATGGAACGGCTGGGCCCATGAACCATGGCCGCTGAGCCTGCGTGTCTGGAGCCTGTGCTCCGCAACGGGAGAGGCCGCAACAGTGAGAAGCCCGCATACCGAAAAAAAAACAAAAACAAAAAACTTGTGTCCAGAAGAGGAGCTTCAAGATGGCGGAAGAGTAGGACGTGGAGATCACCTTCCTACCCACAAATACATTAGAAATACATCTACACGTGGAACAACTCCTACAGAACACCTGCTGAACGCTGGCAGAAGACCTCAGACCTCCGAAAAGGCAAGAAACTCCCCATGTACCTGGGTAGGGCAAAAGAAAAAAGAAAAAACAGAGACAAAATAGGGACAGGGCCTGCACCAGTGGGAGGAAGCTGTGAAGGAGGAAAGGTTTCCACACACTAGGAAGCCCCTTTGCGGGCAGAGACTGCGGGTGGCTTCACAGCCGCGGAGGAGAGCGCAGCAACAGGGGTGCGGAGGGCAAAGCGGAGAGATTCCTGCACAGAGGATTGGTGCCGACCAGAATTCACCAGCCCAAGAGGCTTGTCTGCTCACCCGCCGGGATGGGTGGGGGCTGGGAGCTGACACTCAGGCTTCGGTCGGATCCCAGGGAGAGGACTGGGGTTGGCTGCATGAACACAGTCTGAAGGGGGCTAGTGCACCACAGCTAGCCGGGAGGGAGTCCAGGAAAAAGTCTGGAGCTGCCGGAAAGACAAGAGACATTTTCTTGCCTCTTTGTTTCCTGGTATGGGAGGAGAGGGGATTAAGAGCACCGCTTAAAGGAGCTCCAGAGATGGGCGTGAGCTGCGGATATCAGCGTGGACCCCAGAGATGGGCATGAGATGCTAAGGCTGCTGCTGCAGCAAATAAGAAGCCTGTTTGCAAGTACAGGTCACTATCCACACCATCCCTCCCAGGAGCCTGTGCAGCCTGCCACTGCCAGGGTCCCGTGCTCCAGGGGCAGCTTCCCCTGGAGAACGCATGGCGTGCCTCAGGCTGGTGCAACGTCACGCCGGCCTCTGCCACCAGAAGCTCGCCCCGCACTCCATAACCCACCCTCTACCCAGCCTGAGGGAGCCAGAGCCCCCGAAGCTGCTGCTTCTTTAACACCATCCTGTCTGAGCGAAGAATAGATGCCCTCAGGCGACCTACACACAGAGGCAGATCCAAATCCAAAGCTGAACCCCAGGAGCTGTGCGAAGAAAGAAGAGAAAGGGAAATTTCTCTCAGCAGCCTCAGGAGCAGTGGATTAAATCTACACAATCAACTTGATGTACCCTGAATCTGTGGAATACCTGAGTAGACAACGAATCATCCCAAATTGAGGAGCTGGACTTTGGGAGCAACAATATATATATATTTTTCACTTTTTCTCCTTTTGTGAGTGTGTATGTGTATGCTTCTGTGTGTGATTTTGTCTGTATAGCTTTGCTTTTACCATTTGTGCTCAGGTTCTGTCTGTCCAGTTTATTTTTTATTTATTTATTTAAAAAGTTTTAATAATTATTCCTTATTTTTTTATTTTAATAACGTTATTTTACTTTATTTTATTTTTTTAATCTTTCTTTCTTTCTTTCTTTTTCTTTCTTTCTTTCCTTCTTCTTTTCTCCCTTTTATTCTGAGCCGTGTGGAGGAGAGGCTGTTGGTGCTCCAGCCAGGCATCAGGGCTGTGCCACTGAGGTGGGAGATCCAAGTTCAGGACACTGATCCACAAGAGACCTTCCAGCTCCACGTAATATCAAATGGTGAAAATCTCCCAGAGATCTCCGTCTCAATGCCAAGACCCAGCTCCACTCAACGACGAACAAGTTACAGTGCTGGACACACTATGCCAAACACCTAGGAACACAACCCCATCCACAGCACAGAGGCTGCCTAAAATCATGATAAGGCAACTGACACCCCAAAACACACCACCAGGCTTGGACATAACCACCAGAAAGACAAGATCCAGCCTCATCCACCAGAACACAGGCACTAATCCCCTCCACCAGGAAGCCTACACAACACACTGAACCAAACTTAGCCACTGGGGACAGACACCAAAAACAACACAAACTGCGAACCTGCAGTCTGCGAAAAAAAGACGCCAAACACAGTAAGTTAAGCAAAATGAGAAGACAGAGAAACACACAGCAGATGAAGGAGCAAGGCAAAAACCCACCAGACCTAACAAATGAAGAGGAAATAGGTAGTCTATCTGAAAAAGAATTCAGAATAATGATAGTAAAGATGATCCAAAATCTTGGAAATAGAATGGAGAAAATAAAAGAAACGTTTAACAAGTACCTAGAAAAACAAAAGAGCAAACAAACACTGATGAACAAAACAATAAATGAAATTAAAAATTCTCTAGAAGGGATCAGTAGTAGAATAACTGAGGCAGAAAAACGGATAAGTGATCTGGAAGATAAAATAGTGGAAATAACTACTGCAGAGCAGAATAAAGAAAAAAGAATGAAAAGAATTGAGGACAGTCTCAGAGACCTCTGGGACAACATTAAACACACCAACATTCGAATTATAGGGGTCTCAGAAGAAGAAGAGAAAAATAAAGGAACTGAGAAAATATTTGAACAGATGATAATTGAAAACTTCCCTAATATGGGAAAGAAAATAGTTAATGAAGTCCAGGAAGTGCAGAGAGTCCCATACAGGATAAATCCAAGGAGAAACATACCAAGACACATATTAATCAAACTGTCAAAAATTAAAATCAAAGAAAAAATATTAAAAGCAGCAAGGAAAAAACAACAAATAAAACATAAGGGAATCCCCGTAAGGTTAACAGCTGATCTTTCAGCAGAAACTCGGCAAGCTAGAAGGGAGTGGCAGGGCATATTAAAAGTGAAGAAGGAGAAAAACCTTCAACCAAGATTACTCTACCCAGCAAGGATCTCATTCAGACTCGATGGAGAAATTAAAACCTTTACAGACAAGCAAAAGCTAAGAGAATTCAGCACCACCAAACCAGCTTTACAACAAATGCTAAAGGAACTTCTCCAGGCAGGAAACACAAAAGAAGGAAAAGACCTACAATAATAAACCAAATACAATTTAAGAAAATGGTAATTGGAACATACATATCGATAATTACCTTAAATGTAAATGGATTAAATGCTCCCACCAAAAGACACAGATTGGCTGAAACAATACAAACACAAGACCCATATATATGCTGTCTACAAGAGATCCACTTCAGCCCTAGGGACACATACAGACAGAAAGTGAGGGGATGGAAAAAGATATTCCATGCAAATGGAAATCAAAAGAAAGCTGGAGTATCAACTCTCATATCAGACAAAATAGACTTTAAAACAAAGACTATTATAAGAGACAAAGAAAGACACTACATAATGATCAAGGGGTCAATTCAAGAAGAAGATATAACAATTGGAAATATTTATGTACCCAGAATAGGAGCACCTCAATACATAAGGCAAATACTAACAGCGATAAAAGGGGAAATCGACAGTAACACATTCATAGTAGGGGACTTTAACACCCTACTTTCACCAATGGACAGGTCATCCAAAATGAAAATAAATAAGGAAACACAAGCTTTAAATGATACATTAAACAAGATGGACTTCATTGATATTTATAGGACATTGCATCCAAAAACAACAGAATACACATTCTTCTCAAGCGCTCATGGAACATTCTCCAGGATAGATCATATCTTGGGTCACAAATCAAGCCATGGTAAATTTAAGCAAATTGAAATCATATCCTGTATCTTTTCTTACCACAATGCTATGAGACTAGATATCAGTTTCAGGAAAAAAAAAATCTGTAAGAAATACAAGCACATGGAGACTAAACAACACACTACTTAATAACCAAGAAATCACTGAAGAAATCAAAGAGCAAATCTAAAAATACATAGAAACAAATGACAATGAAAACACGACAACCCAAAACCTATGGGATGCAGCAAAAGCAGTTCTAAGAGGGAAGTTTATAGCAATAAATCCCAGCTTAAGAAACAAGAAACCTCTCAAATAAACTACCTAACCTTACACCTAAAGCAATTAGAGAAGAAGAACAAAACAACCCCAAAGGTAGCAGAAGGAAAGAAATCATAAAGATCAGATCAGAAATAAATGAAAAAGAAATGAAGGAAATAACAGCAAAGATCAATAAAACTAAAAGCTGGTTCTTTGAGAAGATAAAAAAATGGATAAACCATTAGCCAGACTCAACAAGAAAAAAAGGGAGAAGACTCAAATCAATAAAATTAGAAATGAAAAAGGAGAAGTAACAACTGACACTGCAGAAATACAAAGGATCATGAGAGATTACGACAAGCAATTGTATGCCAATAAAGTGGACAACCTGGAAGAAATGGACAAATTCTTAGAAATGCACAACCTTCTGAGACTGAACCAGGAAGAAGTAGAAAATATGAACAGACGAATCAGAAGCACTGAAATTGAAACTGTGATTAAAAATCTTCCAACAAACAAAAGCCCAGGACCAGATGGCTGCACAGGCGAATTCTATCAAACATTTAGAGGAGAGCTAACACCTATCCTTCTCGAACTCTTCCAAAATATAGCAGAGGGAGGAACACTCCCAAACTCATTCTACGAGGCCACCATCAATCTGATACCAAAACCAAAGATATCACAAAGAAAGAAAACTACAGGCCAATATCATTGATGAACATAGATGCATAAATCCTCAACAAAATACTAGGAAACAGAATCCAACACCACATTCAAAGGATCATACACTATAATCAATGGGGTTTATCCCAGGAATGCAAGGATTCTTCAATATACGCAAATCAATCAGTGTGATAAAGCATATTAACCAATTGCAGGAGAAAAACCATATGATCATCTCAATAGATGCAGAAAAAAAAAAACTTTTGACAAAATTCAACACCCACTTATGATAAAAACACTCCAGAAAAATAGGTGTAGAAGGAATTTACCTCAACATAATAAAGGCCATATATGAGAAACCCACAGCTAACATTGTTCTTAATGGTGAAAAACTGAAACCATTTCCTCTAAGATCTGGAACAAGACAAGGTTGCCCACTCTCACCACTATTATTCAACATAGTTTTGAAAGTTTTAGCCACAGCAATCAGAGAAGAAAAAGAAATAGAAGGATTCCAAATCGGAAAAGAATAAGTAAAGCTGTCACTGTTTGCAGGTGAGATTATACTATAAATAGAGAATCCTAAAGATGCTACCAGAAAATTACTAGAGCTAATCAATGAATTTGGTAAAGTAGCAGGATACAAAATTAATGCACAGAAATCTTTTGCATTCCTATACACTAATGATGAAATATCTGAAAGAGAAATTAAGGAAACACTCCCATTTACCACTGCAACAAAAAGAATAAAATACCTGGGAATAAATCTACCTAAGGAGACAAAAGACCTGTATGTAGAAAATTATAAGACACTGATGAAAGAAATTAAAGATGTTACAAACAGATGGAGAGATATACCATGTTCTTGGATTGGAAGAATCAACGTTTTGAGAATGACTCTACTACCCAAAGCAATCTACAGATTCAATGCAATACCTATCAAACTACCACTGGCATTTTTCACAGAACTAGAGCAAAAAATTTTACAATTTGTATGGAAACACAAAAGACCCCAAATAGCCAACGCAATCTCGAGAAAGAAAAACGGAGCTGGAAGAATCAGGCTCCCTGACTTTAGACTATACTACAAAGCTACAGTAATCAAGACAGTATGGTACTGGCACAGGAACAGAAATATAGGTCAATGGAACAGGGTAGAAACCCCAGAGATAAACCCACACACATATGGTCACCTTATCTTTGATAAAGGAGGCAAGACTATACAGTGGAGAAAGGACAGCCTCTTCAATAAGTGGTGCTGGGAAAACTGGACAGCTACATGTAAAAGAATGAAATTAGAACACTCCCTAACACCATACACAAAAATAAGCTCAAAATGGAGTAAAGACCTAAATGTAAGGCCAGACACCATCAAACGCTTAGAGGGAAACATAGGCAGAGCACTCTATGAGATAAATCACAGCAAGATTCTCTTTGACCCACCCCCTAGGGAAATGGAAATAAAAACAAAAATAAATAAATGGGACCTAATGAAACGTCAAAGCTTTTGCACAGCAAGGTAACCCATAAACAAGATGAGAAGACAACTCTGAGAATGGGAGAAAATATTTGCAAATGAAGCAGCTGATAAAGGATGAATCTCCAAAATTTACAAACAGCTCATGCAGCTCAATATCAAAAAAACAAACAACCCAATCCAAAAATGCACAGAAGACCTAAATAGACATTTTCCAAAGAAGATATACAGATTGCCAACAGACACATGAAAGAATGCTCAACATCATTAATTGTTAGAGAAATGCAACTCAAAACTACAATGAGATAACTTCTCACAGCAGTCAGAATGGTCATCATCAAAAAATCTACAAACAATAAATGCTGGAGAGGGTGTGGAGAAAAGGGAACCCTCTTGCACTGTTGGTTGGAATGTAAATTGATACAGCCACTATGGAGAACAGTATGGGTGTTCCTTAAAAAACTACAAATAGAACTACCACACAACCCAGCAATCCCACTACTGGGCATATACCCTGAGAAAACCATAAATTAAAAAGAGTCATGTACCAAAATGTTCATTGCAGCTCTATTTACAATAGCTAGAACATGGAAACAACCTAAATGCCCATCAACCGATGAAAGAATAATTAAGATGTGATACATATATACAATGGAATATTACTGAGCCGTAAAAAGGAATGAAACTGAGTTATTTGTTGTGAGGTGGATGGACCTAGAGACTGTCATACAGAGTGAAGTAAGTGAGAAAGAGAAAAACAAATACCCTATGCTAACACATACATATGGAATCTAAAAAAAAAAAAAAATGCTCATGAGGAACCTTGGGGCAAGACGGGAATAAAGACGCAGACCTACTCGAAAATGAACTGCAGGATACAGGGAGGGGAAAGGGTAAGCTGGGAGAAAGTGAGAGAGTGGCATGGACATATATACACTACCAAACGTAAAACAGATAGCTAGTGCGAAGCAGCCACATAGCACGTGGAGATCAGCTCAGTGCTTTGTGACCACCTAGAGGGGTGGGATAGGGAGGGTGGGAGGGATGGAGATGCAAGAGGGAAGAGACATGGGGATATATGCATATGTATAACTGATTCACTTTGTTGTTAAGCAGAAACTAACACACCATTGTAAAGCAGTTATACTCCAATAAAGATGTTAAAAACAAACAAACAAAAAAAAAAACTTGTGCCCTATAACACAATGAAGCTGTCTAGAAGGAACCTGTTTATTCTTAACTGTGACATATAATTTATAGACTTTGGTTTTTTGGTGTCTAGTTGGAAATTACTTATATCTTGAAGAAATGGGAAAACACAAGTACTTCTTCACTATATGAAACCAAAGTAGCTAGAAATTTGAAGTGCTTTTTAATCTAAAAATCTAAAAACATATAGTAGGGGATATATAGTTATAATTTTAAGATAGGAGTGATCTGGGCAAGGAATCAGTGCTATCAATTGGCATTGTTTTTTGATTGCATGTAATAGAAAGCAAGCTAAATGGATTTTATTTTTGTTGTGAAACAAAGAATTTAGAGGTAGGCAATTCTTCTGTGTAGCTTCTCAAGGAAGTTGTGAAGGACCAAGCTTTATTCTAGCTTCCTGCTATGTATCTTTAACAAATGAACATTTTCCCTCATAGGAAGTGAGCTTTTTCATGTCCAGGCATGTGCTTACATCAGGCGGAAGGGGATTGTTAGGAACACAAAGCACATGTTAGCTAAGTCTACCTTTTTGTATTAGGAAAAGAGTAGCTCCTCTAGGTATTCCACCTGAAAGACTTCTACCACCAGAACTAGATCACATGGCTAGCATGAGAGAAGAGAATCTTCTATGATGAGTATTTTTACTTGGGCATATTTAATTCTTAAACAAAACCAATGTTCTATTTTTGTTGTTTTGTTTTATTTTTTAAATTTTATTGAAGTGTAGCTGATTTCCAATGTCATGTCAGTTTCAGGTATACAGTACAGCGATACAGTTATAGATACTGTATACAGTATGTATTTATATATATGTATAAATGTATATTCTTTTTCAGATTCTTTTCCCTTATTTCAAAATGTTGATTATAGTTCTCTGTGCTATACAGTAGGTCATTGTTGGTTATCTTTTCTATACATAGAAGTGAGTATATGTTAATCCCAACCTCCGATCCTCCCTCTTTCCTCACTGGTAACCATAAGTTTGTTTTCTTTATCTGTGTTTCATTTTCTTTGTTTTCTTTTTGTATTTGTTTTGTAAATAAGTTCATTTTTTTTATTTTTTAAGATTGCACACATAAGCAGTGTATTTGTGTTTCTGTGTCTTACTCTGGCTTACTTTACTTACTTTACTTAGTATGATAACTTGTAGGTCCATTCATGTTGCTACAAATGGCATGATTTCATTCTTTTTTTATGGCTGAGTAATATTCTATTGTATGCATGCATATATATATATATATATACATATATACACACACACATACATACACACACCATATCTTATTCACTCATCTGTCAATGGAAATTTAGGTTGCTTCCATGTCTTGGCTGTTGAAAATAATCCTACAGTGAACATTGGGGTGCATGTACCTTTTCAAATTATGGTTTTCTCCAGATATATATCCAGGAGTGGGATTGCAGGAGCATCTGGTAGCTCTATTTTTAGTGGTTTAAGGAACCTCTATATTGTTCTCCATAGTGGCTGTATCAATTTATATTTCCATCAACAGTGTAGGAGGGTTCCTTTTCCTCCACACCAACTCCAGCATTTACTATTTGTAGACACTTTGATGATGGCCCTTCTGACCACAGTGAGATGATACCTCATTGTAGTTTTGATCTGCATTTCTTTAATAATTAGTGATGTTGGGCATTTTTTCATGTGCCTGTTGGCCATCTGTATGTCTTCTTGGGAGAATGTCTATTTAGGTCTTCTGCACATTTTTTGATTGGGTTGTTTGGGTTTTTTTTTTGATATTAAGGTATATGAGCTGTTTGTATATTTTGGAGATTAATCCCTTGTCGGTCACATCATTTTCAAATATTTTCTCCCATTCTGTAGGTTGTCTTTTCATTTTGTTTATGGTTTCCTATGCTGTGCACAAGTTCTTAAGTTTAATTAGGTCCCTTTTGTTTATTTTTGTTTTTATCTCCATTACTCTAGGAGATGTATCTAAAAAGATATTGCTGCGATTTATGTCAAAGAATATTCTGCCTGTGTTTTCTTCTAGGAGTTCTTTGGTTTTACACATACCTTTTTGATCCATTCTGAGTTGATTTTTGTATATGGTGTTAGAGAATATTCTAATTTCATTCTTTTACATGTAGCTGTCCAGTTTTCCCAGCATCACTTATAGAAGAGACTATCTTTTTTCCATTGTATATTCTTGCCTTCTTTGTTGTAGATTAATTGACCATAGGTGCTTGGGTTTACTTTTGGGCTTTCTATCTTGTTCCATTGATCTATATGTCTATTTTTGTGCCTGTACCATACTGTTTTGATTACTGTAACTTTGTAGTAGAGTTTGAGGCCACGGAGCCTGATTCCTCCAGCTCTGCTCTTCTTTCTCAAGATTGTTTTGGCTATTCAGGGTCTTTTGTGTTTCCATACAAATTTTTAAAATTTTTGTTAAAATTCTATGAAAAATACCTTTGGTAATTTAATAGGGATTACATAGAATCTGTAGATTGCCTTGGGTAGTATAGTTATTTCAGCAGTATTGATTCTTCCAATCCTAGGACATGGTATATGTTTCCATCTGTCTGTGCTGTTTTCATTTTCTTTCATCAGCGTAGTATAGTTTTGGGAGAACATGTCTTTTGCTTCTTTAGGTAGGTTTATTCCTAGGTATTTTATTCTTTTTGATGCAGTGGTGAATGGGATTCTTTCCTTGATTTCTCTTTCTGATCTTTCATTGTTAGTGTAAAGAAATGCAACAGATTTCTGTGTATTAATTTTGTATCCTGCCTGCAACTTTGTCAGATTCATTGATGAGCTCTAGTAGTTTTCTGATAGCATCTTTAGGATTTTCTATGTATAGTGTCATTTCATCTTTAAAGAGTGACAGTTTTACTTCTTCTTTTCCAGTTTGGTTTCCTTTTATATCTTTTTCTTCTGTGATTGCCTTGGCTAGGACTTCCAAAGCTATGTTGAATAAAGTTAGGAAGAATGAGCATCCTTGTCTTGTTCCTGATATTAAAGGAAATGCTGTCAGCTTTTCCCTGTTGAATATGATATTAGCTGTGGCTTTGTCATATATGGCATTTATTATGTTCAGGCATGTTCTCTTTTTCACATTCTGGAGAGTTTTTATAATAAATGGATGTTGAATTTTGTCAGAAGTTTTTTTTATTGAGATTATCATATGGTTTTTATTCTTCAATTTGTTAATGTGGTGTATCACACTTATTGATTTGTGGATATTGAAAAATCCTTGCATCCCTGGGATAAATCCCACTTGATCATGGTGTAAGATTCTTTTAATATATTGTTGGCTTCTGTTTGCTAGTATTTTGTTGAGGATTTTTGCTTCTATTTTCATCAGTGATAATTGTCCTGTAATTTTCTTTTTTTGTGATATCTTTGTCTGTTTTGGGTATCAGGGTGATGGTGGCCTCTTAGAATGAGTTTGGAAGTGTTCCTTTCTCTGCAATATTTTGCAATAGTTTGGGAAGAATAGATATTAACTCTTCTCTAAATGTTTGCTGGAATTCATCTGTGAAGTCATCTGGTCCTGGACTTTGGTTTGTTGGGAGTTTTCCAATCACAGATTCAGTTTTAGTACTTCTAATTGGTCTGTTCATATATTTTATTTCTTCCTGGTTCAGTCTTGGGAGATTGTGCCTTTCTAAGAATTTGTCCATTTCTTCTAATTATCCATTTTATTGGCATATAATTGCTTGTAGTAGTCTCTTATGATCCTTTGCATTTCTGTGGTGTTGGTTTTAACTTTTCCTTTTGCATTTCTGATTTTATTGATTTGGGCTCTGTCGCCTTTTTTCTTGGTGAGTCTGGTGAAAGGTTTATCAATTCTTTTTTATCTTTTGAACGAACTAGCTTTTAGTTTTTTTGATCTTTTCTATTTTTTTTTAACATCTTTATTGGAGTATAATTGCTTTACAATGGTATGTTAGTTTCAGCTTCACAACAAAATGAACCAGTTATATATATACATATGTTCCCATATCTCTTCCCGCTTGCGTCTCCCTACCTCCCACCCTCCCTATCCCACCCCTCCAGGCGGTCACAAAGCACCGAGCTGATCTCCCTGTGCTATGCGGCTGCTTCCCACTAGCTATCGCTTTACGTTTGGTAGTGTATACAAGTCCATGCCTCTCTCTCGCTTTGTCACAGTTTTCCCTTCCCCCTCCCCATATCCTCAAGTCCATTCTCCAGTAAGTCTGTGTCTTTATTCCTGTTTTACCCCTAGGTTCTTCATGACATATTTTTTTCTTAAATTCCATATATATGTGTTAGCATAAGGTATTTGTCTCTCTCTTTCTGACTTACTTCACTCTGTATGACAGACTCTAGGTCTATCCACCTCATTACAAATAGCTCAATTTCATTTCTTTTTATGGCTGAGTAATATACCATTGTATATATGTGCCACATCTTCTTAATCCATTCATCCGATGATGGACACTTAGGTTGTTTCTATCTCCGGGCTATTGTAAATAGAGCTGCAATGAACATTTTGGTACATGATTCTTTTTGAATTATGGTTTTCTCAGGGTATATGCCCAGTAGTGGGATTGCTGGGTCATATGGTAGTTCTATTTGTAGTCTTTTAAGGAACCTCCATACTGTTCTCCACAGTGGCTGTATCAATTTACATTCCCACCAACAGTGTAAGAGGGTTCCCTTTTCTCCACACCCTCTGAAGCATTTATTGTGTCTAGATTTTTTGATGATGGCCATTTTGACTGGTGTGAGATGATATCTCATTGTAGTTTTGATTTGCATTTCTCTAATGATTAGTGATGTTGAGCATTCTTTCATGTGTTTGTTGGCAATCTGTATATCTTCTTTGGATAAATGTCTATTTAGGTCTTCTGTGCATTTTTGGATTGGGTTTTTTGTTTTTTTGTTATTAAGCTGCATGAGCTGCTTAAATTTTGGAGATTAATCCTTTGTCAGTTGCTTCATTTGCAAATATTTTCTCCCATTCTGAGGGTTGTCTTTTGGTCTTGTTTATGGTTTCCTTTGCTGTGCAAAAGCTTTGAAGTTTCATTAGGTCCCATTTGTTTATTTTTGTTTTTATTTCCATTTCTCTAGGAGGTGGGTCAAAAAGGATCTTGCTGTGATTTATGTCATAGAGTGTTCTTACTATGTTTTCCTCTAAGAGTTTTATAGTGTCTGGCCTTACATTTAGGTCTTTAATCCATTTTGAGCTTATTTTTGTGTATGGTGTTAGGGAGTGATCTAATCTCATACTTTTACATGTAGCTGTCCAGTTTTCCCAGCACCACTTATTGAAGAGGCTGTCCTTTCTCCACTGTACATTCCTGCCTCCTTTATCAAAGATAAGGTGAGCATATGTGCATGGGTTTATCTCTGGGCTTTCAACCCTGTTCCATTGATCTATATTTCTGTTTTTGTGACAGTACCATACTGTCCTGATTACTGTAGCTTTGTAGTATAGTCTGAAGTCAGGAAGCCTGATTCCTCCAGCTCCGTTTTTCATTCTCAATATTGCTTTTGCTATTCGGGGTCTTTTGTGTTTCCATACAAATTGTGAAATTTTTTGTTCTGGTTCTGTGAAAAATGCCAGTGGTAGTTTGATAGGTATTGCATTGAATCTGTAGATTGCTTTGGGTAGTAGAGTCATTTTCACAATGTTGATTCTTCCAATCCAAGAACATGGTATACCTCTCCATCTATTTGTATCATCTTTAATTTCTTTCATCAGTGTCTTATAATTTTCTGCATACAGGTCTTTTGTCTCCTTAGGTAGGTTTATTCCTAGATATTTTATTCTTTTTTGTTGCAGTGGTAAATGGGAGTGTTTTCTTGATTTCACTTTCAGATTTTTCATCCTTAGTTTATAGGAATGCCAGAGATTTCTGTGCATTAGTTTTGTATCCTGCTACTTTACCAAATTCATTGATTAGCTCTAGTAGTTTTCTGGTAGCATCTTTAGGATTCTCTATGTATAGTATCATGTCATCTGCAAATAGTGACAGCTTTACTTCTTCTTTTCTGATTTGGATTCCTTTTATTTCCTTTTCTTCTCTGATTGCTGTGGCTAAAACTTCCAAAACTATGTTGAATAAGAGTGGTGAGAGTGGGCAGCCTTGTCTTTTTCCTGATCTTAGTGGAAATGCTTTCAGTTTTTCACCGTTGAGGACGATGTTGGCTGTGGGTTTGTCATATATGGCCTTTATTATGTTGAGGAAAGTTCCCTCTATGCCTACTTCCTGCAGGGTTTTTATCATAAATGGGTGTTGAATTTTGTCAAAAGCTTTCTCTGCATCTATTGAGATGATCATATGGTTTTCTCCTTCAGTTTGTTAATATGGTGTATCACGTTGATTGATTTGTGTATATTGAAGTATCCTTGCATTCCTGGAATAAACCCCACTTGATCATGGTGTATGATCCATTTAATGTGCTGTTGGATTCTGTCTGCTACTATTTTGTTGAGGATTTTTGCATCTATGTTCGTGACATCCTTGTCTGGTTTTGGTATCATGGTGATGGTGGCCTCGTAGAATGAGTTGGTGAGTGTTCCTCCCTCTGCTATATTTTGGAAGAGTTTGAGAAGGATAAGTGTTAGCTCTTCTCTAAATGTTTGTTAGAATTCGCCTGTGAAGCCATGTGGTCCTGGGCTTTTGTTTGTTGGAAGATTTTCAATCACAGTTTCAATTTCATTGCTTGTGATTGGTCTGTTCATATTTTCTATTTCTTCCTGATTCAGTCTTGGCAGTTTGTGCATTTCTAAGAATTTGTCCATTTCTTCCAGATTGTCCATTTTATTGGCATAGAGTTGCTTGTAGTAATCTCTCATGATATTTTTTATTTCTGCAGTGTCCGTTGTTACTTCTTCTTTTTCATTTCTAATTCTATTTATTTGAGTCTTCTCTCTTTTTTTCTTGATGAGTTTGGCTAATGGTTTATCTATTTTGTTTACCTTCTCAAAGAACCAGCTTTTAGTTTTATTTATCTTTGCTGTTGTTTTCTTCATTTCTTTTTCATTTATTTCTGATCTGATTTTTATGCTTTCTTTCCTTCTACTTATTTTGGGTTTTGTTGGTTCTTCTTTCTCTACTTGCTTTAGGTGTAACATTAGGTTGTTTATTTGAGATTTTTCTTATTACCTGATATGCAATTGTATTGCTATAAACTTCTTTCCTTCCACAGATTTTGAATTGTCATGTTTTCATTTTCATTTGTCTATGGGTATTTTTTGATTTCCTGTTGGATTTCTTCAGTGATTCGTTGTTTGTTTAGTAGCATATTGTTTAGCCTTCACTTTTGTATGGATTTTTTTTTCAGTTTTTTTTCTCATAGTTGATTTCTAATTTCACTTTTCTTAAATTTACTGAGGCTTGCTTTGTGGCTCAGCATGTGATCTATCTTGGAGAATGTTCCATTGTTCCATGTACACTTGAGAAGGATGTGTATTCTGCTGCTTTCTCCTTTTATGTTTTGTTAATATTTGCCTTATATATTGATGTGCTCCTATGTTGGATGCATATATATTTACAATTGTTATATCTTCTTCTTGGATTGATCCCTTGATCATTATGTAGTGTCCTTTTTTTTTGTGTTGTAACAGTCCTTATTTTAAAGTCTATTTTGTCTGATATGAATATTGCTACACCAGCTTTCTTTTTATTTCCATTTGTGTGGAATACCTTTTTCCATCCTGGCACTTTCAGTCTGTATGTGTCTCTAGATCTAAAGTGGGTTTCTTGTGGACAGCATATATGTGGATCTTGTTTTGTATCCATTCAGCCAGTCTTTGTCTTTTGGTTGGAGCATTTAAACCATTTACATTTAAGGTAATTATTGATATGTATGTTCTTATTTCCATTTTGTTAATTGTTTTGGATTTGCTTTTGTAGGCCTTCTTTTTCCCTTTCCTTACTCTTTTGTTCTCTTCTTGTGATTTGATGACTACCTTTAGTGTTTTGTTTGGATTCCTTTTTCTTTTTTGTGTGTATATCTATTATAGATTTTTGGTTTGCAGTTACCATGAAGTTTTGGTATAGCAGTCTATATATTGTTTTAAGTTGCTGATCTTTTAATTGCAAATGTATTTTAAATATCCTGCATTTGTACTCTCCTCCTCCCATGCCTACTGGTTTTGATATCATATATATGTGTGGATGATTTCCTGCCTTTAGTGTATGTTTGCCTTTACCATGAGATTTCCCATGTCGTAATTTTCTTCTTTCTAGTTGTGCCCTTTTATTTTCCACTTAGAGAAGTTTCTTTAGCATTTGTTGTAAAGCTGGTTTGGTGGTGCTGAATTCTTTTAGCTTTTGCTTCTCTGTAAAGCTTTTGATTTATCTGTCAAATCTGAATGAAAGCCTTGCTGGGTAGACTATTCTTGGTTGTAGGTTTTTCCCTTTCATCACTTTAAATGTATCATGCCACTTGCTTCTGGCCTGCAGTGTTTCTACTGAAAAATCAGCTGATAGTCTTATGGAGCGTCCCTTGTATGTTATTTGTTGCTTTTGCCTTGTTGCTTTTAAGATTTTCTCTTTGCCTTTAATTTTTTGTCAGTTTAATTACTGTGGGTCTTGGTGTCTTCCTACTTGGTTTAATCCTGTATGGGGCTCTATGTACTTCCTGGATTTAGGTGACTGTTTCCTTTCCCATGGTAGGGAAGTTTTTAGCTATTATGTCTTCAAATATTTTCTCAAGCCCTTTCTCTTCTCCTTCTAGGTCTTCTATAATGTGAATGATGGTGTGTTTAATGTTATCACTTTTTTTTTCTTTTTTCTGTGCCATGGCAGTGATTTCCACCGTTCTGTCTTCCAGCTCACTTATCTGTTCCTCTGCCTCATTTATTGATTCCTTCTGTGTACTTTTCATTTCAGTTATTCATTTGTTCACCTTTGTTTGTTTGTTTTTTATGTATTCTAGCTCTTTGTTAAACATTTCTCATATATTCTCAGTTTGTGCCTCCATTCTTTTCCATAGTTCTTGGATCATCTTTATGATCATTACTCTGAAATCTTTCTCAGGTATATTGCCTGTCTCCACTTCACTTAGCTGTATTTTTGCTGTTTTTTCTTGCTTAGTCTGGACCATATTCCTTTGCTACCTCATTTTGTTTAAATTTCTAATTGTATTTTTATTTATGTAGTAGGTTATTTATGTTTCTCAACCTTGGAGAAGTGTCCCTCTGGAGGGGATGTCCTAGCAGTACACTCCCTTCTTGTCACCCAAGGGCCAGGGACCAGTTGGTCCTGTGGTAGATTCTGATCTGTTTGCGGACTCAGTTCCACAGGCTGTGGGATTGTAGTTTTCTTCCTTCTGGTGTCTGCCCTCTCCTGGATGAGTATGGTCTAGAGCCATGTGCAGGCTTCCTAGCAGGAGGGGCCCATGCCTGCTGACTGGTGTATGAGTCTGGGTCTTGGCCCTCTGGTGGGCAGCACCATGTAAAGGAGCATGTCTAGAGGTGGCTGTGGGCTCAGGAAGTCTTTAGGTAGCCTGTCTATTGATGGGTGGGGCTGTGTTCCCACCCCATTGGTTGTTTGGCCTGAAGCGTCTCCACACGGGAGCCTATAGGCTGTTTGGTGAGGCTGGCTGTTTGTGTGAATGATTCAAGCAAAATATCTGTCTCCAGCAAGAGTTCATGCAGATGCACACTTCTCAATATGTCCACCCCAGCTTTTATGACCCCAGAGAGAGCCACAGCTGCCCCCCATCATCCCATGAGACCCTCCAAGACAAGCAGGTAGGTCTGTCCCAGGCTCCTATGGAGTCATGGCTTTTGCCCTAGGTGCTGGTGCACATAAGATCTTGTGTGCCCCCTCCAAGGGTAGAGTCTCCGTTTCCCCTAGTCCTGTGGAGCCCCTGCAGTCAAGCCCTGCTGGCCTTCAAAGGCAAATTCTCTTGGGGCTCCTCCTCCTGATGCCAGGCCTGTAGTCTGGGGAGCCTGACATGTGGGAGAACTTCTGCAATATAATTATTCTCCAGTTTGTAGGTGCCACCCAGGTGGTATGAGATGTGATTATATCACAAGTGCACCCCTCCTACCATCTCTTTTTGGTTTCTCCTTTATATCATTGGATGTAGAATATCTTTTTTTGGTAGGTTCCAGACTTTTTTATTGATAGTTGTCCAGCAGTTAGTTGTAATTTTGGTGTGCTTATGAGTGGAGGTGAGCTCAGTGTCCTTTTACTCCACCATCTTGTCCCAGGACCATCAATATTCTATTAATAAGGAGGAAAGGAATATAGATTCTTAGAAGGCAGTTAATACTTTCTGTCACGTGGTGAAAAAATTGAAAACGCGGTACAGGATTGATATTCCAAGGTAGAGATATTTAGCTCAAACACTTAACGTCTCTTTATTCTTAATTCCAATGTAAATTTCAAAAGAAAACTAAAACTGCATATATAGACATATAGTATATATAATTACCAAATTAATATTTTTAAATGAATTCATGCTTGACTTAATAGAGTAATATAGATTACATAATATTTGTAAATATCTAAAATGGTTTTGCTTTCCAAAAAAAAAGATAAAAGAGAAAATACAGTCAATATGAAATACAAAAACATTGTAAGACAACATATCAAAAGTAATACTATAGGTGTAAAAACTATATATTTACATTTATGAATGTGATATACATATAAGTAAATGTACATCAATTATAATTTTATTATAAATAAATGTAAAAACCAAAATCAAGATGTTTATTAGCAATATCATGTCCAAAACCAAAGTAATGCAGTAAAAGTAAAATGCTAAGCAAATATATATTAATTGGAATAAAGCAAAAGACTTAACATTAATCTTAATGTAGGATTCAGTACACAAAACGTTAAGTGGAATAAATAGGAACTGTTTCAGTTGATATAAAAAATAACAGCTACAATAAAGTTATTTTTGTTTGGGCATTAATGTACAAAATTGTATTATACAAAATATATAACAGAAATATTTTTGGAAATGTAAGACTAGATAGATAAAAAAATAGTATAGGGCCAACGTAACATATTTATCTTAATAAATTATCGTATTCAAAGATAATCATACTGGGCTTCCCTGGTGGCGGAGGGGTTGAGAGTCTGCCTGCCGATGCAGGAGATATGGGTTCGTGCCCTGGTCCGGGAAGATCCCACATGCCGCGGAGCGACTGGGCCCGTGAGCCATGGCCGCTGAGCCTGCGCGTCTGGAGCCTGTGCTCCGCGATGGGAGAGGCCACAACAGTGAGAGGCCCGTGTAACGCAAAAAAAAAAAAAAAAAAAAGATAATCATACTGTCATGGGGATGAAATGTACAGCATGGGAAATATAGTCAATAATAATATCTTTGTGTAGTGACAGATGATAACTTGACTAATTGTTATGATCATTTTGTAATGTATAGAAATATTGAATCACTACATGTGTACCAGGAATTAATATAGTGTTGTAGGTCAGTTATACTTCAGAAAACAAACAAACTCATAGAAAAAGAGATAGATTTGTGGTTACCAGAGGCAGGGGGCTTGGGGGAGAGGGAATTGGATGAAGGTGGTCACAGTGTACAAACTTCCATTTATAAGATAAATAAGTACTAGGAATGTAACGTACAACATGATTAATATAATTAACACTGCTTTATGTTATACATGTTTTAAAAGTTGAGAGTAAATCCTAAGAATTCTCATCACAAGGGAAAATATTTTTTTCTTTTTCTTTTATTTTGAATCTATATGAAATGATGAATGTTCACAAACCTAATTTTGGTAGTCATTTTATGATGTACATAAGTCAAATAATTGTGCTGTACACGTTAAACTTATGCAGTGCTGTATGTCAATTATATCTCAATAAAACTGGAGGAAAAAAAATAAGGGTACAGGATTTCACGTCTGGGAAGACAGAGTAGATGTTTCTCTTGTAAAGTACTGCTCAATTCCCTGGACATTATATACATTATATAATTACTATTTATTATATAAGGTATTATATAATGTTATATATTATAGAAATTCCTTGGACATTATATACAGAACAAACATAAAAAGACTATGAGTAATGAAGAGCAGAAACTTGTTCATTAAACAAATGAACCTGAGGAATGAAAATGATGGAGTGAGTTTGCTGTTTTTTTTTTTTTTTTTCCTTTATATATCCTAAATTTTAGCTGAAGAAGGCAGTAATCCAGAACGGCCAAAGGGTGCAAACAAAAAAACAAAATACCAGAAATACAAATAGAAGTATCCTTTCTATCCAAACAACCAAGAAACATTCAGTCTAGTAAAACAGATAACTTTTAGTCAATAACCACAGAGAGAAAACTCGTCCTTCCTGCACCCATCCCAGTAAAGCCTGAATGGAGACCCTGGACTTCCATCCTTGTGAGGCTCTAATGAGGCAACCCAACACCTATTGGGTGTTGTCAGAGGAGTCCTAATGGAGATCGACTTTCACAGTTGCTCAGCTATAACAAGACTACACCCATAGCAGTGTCAATGAAGAGCACATAGAAGTTGAAACTCCCACCTACACACAGAAGTAACAATGAGCTCTCCTGCCCAGCTGGGGGTTAGTAGGGGCTTGAGTGGTGAGGAACTTGGACTTCTACCTCCCGCTTGAAGTAACATGATAATGACTCACATTTCCCCTGCTGGAACAGTGTCAGACAAAGCCAGCTAAAACAGAAATTTTAAATAACAATGAAAGTATTATAATACAGAAATATCTAGGTTTCAGGCAAAAGTCACTCAACATACAAAGAACTAGAAAGATCTTAAACTGTGTGAAAAGAGACAATCAATAGATGCCAGCACTGAGAAGATAGAATTGTTAAAATTATCTGATAAATTTTAAGTAGCCATGATAAAAATACTTCAATGAGCAATTATAAACATGCTTGAAACATGTACATATAGGAGGCCTCAGCAGAGTAACAGTAGCGGTAAAGAAACAAATGGTAATTTGAGAACTCAAAAATACAGTAACCAAAATAAAAAGCACAGTAAATGAACTAAACAGCAGAATGGAGGGGAAAGATGACATAATGAAGGAAAGGAAAGATAGAAATTACCCAATATGAATAACAGAGAGAAAAAAGACTGAAAAATAAAAAAGAACAGGTATTCCACGCAAATGGAAATATATTCCATGCAAATGGAAACATATTCCATGCAAATGGAAACTGAAAGAAAGCAAGTGTAGTTATAGCAGACAAAATAGACTGTAAGCTGAAGACTGTAATAAGAGACAAAGAAGTTCATTATATAATGATAAAAAGGTCAGTACAATAAGAGGTATAACATTTGTAAATATTTACATACCCAAAATAGGAACACTTAAATATATAAATATTAAGAAACTTGAAGGGAGAAATAGACCACAATATAATAATAGTAAGGGACTTCAATATCTCACTTTCAACAATGGATAGATCATACAGACAGAAAATCAAAAAGAAAAATTGGACTTAATTGTTAGAGCAGATGGACTTAACAGACATAGGAATTCTATCCAAGAGCAGCAGAATACACATTCTCCTCAAGCAAACATAGAACATTCCCCAGGATAGATCATATGCTAGGCCACAAAATAAGCCTTAACAAATTTAAGAAGATGGAAATCATATTAGGTATTTTTTCTGACCATGATAGTATGTAACTAGAAATCAATTACAAGAAGAAAACTGGAAAATTCACAATTATGTGGAAATTAAACAACATACAACAGCCAATGGATCGAAGAAGAAATAAAAAATATATATCTTGAAACAAATGAAAATGGAATGACAGCATAACTTATGGGATACAGCAAAAGTTGTTTTGAGGGAAGTTTATAGTGATAGATGCCTATGTTAAGAAAAAAAAAAAGAACTCAAATGAACAACCTAACTTTACACCTCAGGGAGCTAGAAATAAGAAGAACAAATTAAACCAAAGTTAGTAGAAGGAAGGAAATAAAGAAAGATCAGGTGGAAATAAACAGAACAGAGACTAAAAAGACAACCGAAAAATAAGTGAAACTAAGAGGTTTTTTTTTTTTTTGAAAAGATAAACAAAATAGACCAACCCTTTGTTAGACTTAAGAAAAGAGAGAGGACCTAAGTGAGTAAAATTAGAAATGAAAAAGGAGACATCAAAATTGATACCACACAAATACAGAGGATTATAAGAGACTGCTATGAACAATTATATGTTAACAAATTGGACAACTTAGAAGAAATGGATACATTCCTAGAAACATACAACCTACTAAGACTGAATCATTAAGAAATAGAAAATTTTAACAGACTGATTACTAGTAGGGAGATTGAGTCAGTAATCAAAAACCTCCCAACAAAGAAAAGTTTAGAACCAGATGGCTTTACTGGTGAATTCTACCAAACATTTAAACAAGAATTAATACCAATTTTTCTCACACTTTCAAAAGAATAGAAGCTAAGCAGACACTTCCAAACTCATTTTACAAGGTCAACATTACTCTGAAACCAAAACCAGTTGAGGACACTACAAGAAAAGAAAATTACAGACCAATATCCCTGATGAACATGGATGCAAAAACCCTCAACAAAATATTAGCAAACCAACTTCACCAATACATTAAAATGATATACACCATGATGAAGTGGGATTTATCCCTGGGATAAAAATATCCCTAACAAATGTAAGCATAAAAATCTATAACAAAATATTAGCACATGCAATACAGCAATATGTAAAAATAAGTATATACCGTGAGCAAGTGGGACTTATTCCAGGTATGCAAGGCTGGTTCAATATTTGAAAAATCAATCAATATAATTCACCATATCAAAAGACTAAATATATATATATATATATATATATATAAAATATCATATCAATTCATGGAAAAAAAACATTTGACAAAATTCAACATCCATTCATCGTTAAAAAACTCAGAAAAATAGGTAGAGAGGGATCTTCTCTTCTTTATAAAGAACATCAAGATAAAACCTACAACCAACATTATGCTTAATGGTAAAAGACTGAATGTTTTCTCCCCAATACTGGGAGCAAAGCAAAGATACCTGTTCTCATTTCTCTTGTCAACATGCTGCTGGAAAGTCTAGCTAGTGCAATAAAGTAAGAAAAGGAAATAAAAAACATACAGATGAGAAAAGAAGAAATAAAACTATTTGCAGATGAAATGATCACGTATGTGGAAAATACCACAGAATCTACCAAAAAAATCTCTTAGAACTAAAAAGTGAGCTTAGCAAGGCTGCAGGGTTCCAGGTAAACAAACAAAAATCAATCATATTTCTATGTACTAAAAATGAATACCTGGTCACCAAAATTAAATATATAATGTCATTTATAGTCACTCAAAAGTGAAATACTTAGGTGTAAATCTAACAAAATATGAACAGAACTTGATGGATAAAATATAGCCTTTTCAATAAATGTTACTTGGAACAATTGCGCGCGTGCGCGTGCACACACACACACACACACAAATGAGCCTCAATGTAAGTTTCACAGCTCATACAAAAATTAACTCAAAATAGATCTTGGAGTTAAATGTAAAACTTAAAACTAAAAAACTTTTAGGAAAATAAAACTGAAAGAAACCTTTGAGATCTAGGACGAGGCAAAGACTTAGACGTGATGCTAAAAGCACAGTGTTTAAAAAGAAAAAATGGTAAAGTGTACTTCATCAAATTAAAAAAATATATATATGTGCTCTGTAAAAGACCCTGTTAAGTGAATGAAAAGATAAGCTCAGAGTTGGGAAAAGTATTTGGAAGTGAACATTTTTTAAGTGATAATAGGTACTTCAAGTGGTGGAAATTTGTGTAAAGTTTTTGTTCTTGTCTATGCTTTTCTTCTTTTCTAAAAAATTTATTGTGTTTTATTATTATGGTTCTAAATTTTATTTTGTTATCTAATGTTGCTTGATTCAGGTGAATTTTTTTTTTTTTTTTTTTTTGTGAATTGACTATAGTGTGTTCCCAAAGTGTTTACCAGTGATCCTTAGAAATAGTTATAAAATAATAAAAAATCTTCCTAGCTTTTGTGGGGAGTTTCACACAGGTACTCACCATTTCATGAGACTGTTAAAGTGAATATATTACAGATGGAATAAAGAAGTGAAAACTGCATGTGTTAATTCTATTTTAAATAAATACTTGTGGGATTAGTATGATTTACATTTTTCAATTATGCTGAGAAAATCTGTGTCAAATTAGGAAATTCTGATACAAAAAAAAAAACAAATGGAATAGAAAAAGGTAGACTTTAGGGACTAGATACATATATAAGAAATAAAAACATGGAAAAAGTAAAGAAAAAATTAAATACGTACAAATGTACTGAGAATATCAGATTAATTGGAAATCTCTTTATGTAATTACATGCAGTCTGAATGGAACGTAGTTTTAGATTTTTTTTTAAAGTACTCTTCCTGTTGGAACACAAAATACTCTCTTCCATCTGAGTCATTTTTACAAAAGTCTTTACTTTTCTTTTGAAATGCCCCATTATGCTTTATACCAGGGTTAACAGTAGCCCTATTTTCATCCCAGGGTTACAATAGCAAGTGGTAGAGTATAGATATTTCATTATTCTATCATCTGTTTTGTTGATTCTTGATAGTATTTTGCCTAAGCATGCGTTGTCCTTCGTTAAGCTTTTACTACAATTCTTTAATTCCATTCATTGGATTGAAGATATTAGTACTAATCATCTTTTATAGTTAATTTATTAATTTTTAAATTTTACATTATGTTAGTTTGGATAAATTGCTTAGTATATTCCTCTACTAATTTTTTAAGTATCAAATAAGGTATACAGAAGTCCTTAAACTGTTGACAGATAACATTGTTTGGATGCTTGGAATGTTTTAGCACTGTTCTAAGTGCTTTACAAATATTTTCTCACAAAACCCAGTGAGGTTATCTCTGTTTTACAGATGATGAATAGGGGACAGATGGGTTACTTACCCTAGATCACATAGCTAGCAAGTGGTAGAACTGGAATTTAAACCCAGGCAGTTTTTCTCCAGAGTCATCACTCACATAGTGGAGGAAATGCATTACTTTCCCTTAGAAAGTAGATACATCCATTTGTCCTCAGATATCAAATGGTTATGCCATTTTTTCAAGTTTGCAGTGATATCTTTATTGGCATTTTACTGGGTAATTGTTCTAGGACATCATAAAACTTGAGTATTGTCTTGAGGTTACTTGTTTTCTGGCAGGGACACTAACTCCACCCACAGCTGATGATTATTCGTTTATCTCTTTAAAGAGATGAGTTATTCACACATTGGTGGGAAGCAGGACTCTGCTGTAAACTGCAGTGTGAGCTTAATGGTTCTCTGCTGGTGAGAACTGCAGCATCTGACCAGGACCACTTAAACCTAGTCATCTAAATTCCCTCCTGTATTCTTCTCCCTCCCTTCTTACTTATGCAATCAACCTCCCTGCTCCCAAACTACTATAGGGGAGCAAAAATAATTTTCTCTCTACTCTTCTGAGTTCTTGGCTGAGACCCCTGTAATATAAGACAGATTACAAGAGAAAAACAAACAGAAGTTTACTAACATTTATACCTCATGTATACTGAGAAGATACCCAGGGAAAAATGAGTAACTCCCTGAGGTGAGAATTCATGCTTATATACCATCTAAATAAGGAAAGGGAGGGAGGGTGTAGGCCTCTTATGAGCAAGTAAATTATTATTATTTTTTTTTGGTACGTGGGCCTCTCACTGTTGTGGCCTCTCCCACTGCGGAGCACAGGCTCCAGACGTGCAGGCTCAGCGGCCATGGCTCATGGGCCCAGCCGCTCCGTGGCATGTGGGATCGTCCCGGACTGGGGCACGAACCCGTGTCCCCTGCATCAGCAGGTGGACTCTCAACCACTGCACCACCAGGGAAGCCCCTATGATATAATCTTTTGTTTAAATGTTATCCTTTACTGGTTTCTGGTATAGTTGTGATTTCCCGTAATTTTATGGGTTTTTTTTTTTTCATCACATTTGGTCTCATGGTGTGTGTGTGTGCATGTGTGTGTTTGTGTGTGTGTGTATGTTTTTGTTTAGGGTAACAGGCTGAGGGTGGGGCAAAGTCCAGGGGACTAGGGGAAGGAGAGAGAATCTTAACCAAAGTTTGGTTAACAAGCGTTTTATTCCGACTGCTCAGTATAGACAAAGCAGTTAAACTAATCATTAACAGGCAAAGAATGTGAATTTAGAAAGTCTGTGTCAGGGCCTTGTCAAAGACGAACAAGAGGGACGTTCATGGGTACAATCTAAGTAATATGGTGGAAGCGTTCTTCTTTGTATAAAACCATTTCCTGAAATAAAGGGTTAAGGAGATTTCTTAACCTTCAGTGTTTTCCAGGATCACAGGGCTCAGATAAAATTCACCATTGCCAAGTGTGACAAATAAGTTATTAACACAGGATAATATTGTAGAAGGATATTAAACTCAGATCAATGTCAAGAAAGGCTTCTTGGAGGAAGGAACTAAGTCTCCAAAAGACTAAGATAGTAAGATAAGTAATTGAGAAGGGCAGTCAAGAAACTGGAATGGCATGCAAAAAGCATTGAGGTTTGATTATCAGGTAGTTTTCAGGAATGCAAGTGGTTGAATATTGCCAGAATGGAAGGTATTATATATAGGGTGAAAGAAGATGAGATTGAGAAGGTAAGAAGGGACTAGATCAAGGATTTTGTGTGCCAAGTCAAGAAATTTGTAATTAATCTTTCAATCATATACCAGCAAAAATGCCATATCATCATATCATATCATTGCATTTTGAAAAGTTCATTCTAGCAATAGTGCATATTATGATTTGAAGGGAGTAGGGAGTAGGGATTATTTCAGATATCAGGACATTTTTAGTAAGTTAGAGAAGTGATAAAGACATGCAATAAAGCAATGGTAGAGAACAGAAGAAAATGTAGAGATCAGATGCTTAGGATGTTGAATATATTGGATCTAGCAATATTTGGATATGAAGAAGTGAAAGAGAAAGATAGCCTGGGATGGTTCTAGGGTTTCTGGGTTAGGTTCATATGGGCAATAGCACCATCCACTAAGAGCATGTGAGAAAGCAGGTTAGGGAAGAAGATTCATGTTTGGGCAAGTTGAGTTTACAGGAATATCTTGTTTTATTGCACTTCACTTTACTGTACTTCACACATAATGCATTTATCACAAATTGAAGGTTTGTGGCAACCCTGCATGGAGCAAGTTTATAAGTGCCATTTTTTTTGACAGCATTTACTCACTTCATGTCTCTGTGTTACATTTTGGTAATTCTCACAATATTTCAAATGTTTTCATTATTATTATATTTGTTATGAGGATCTATGATTAGTGATTTTTGATGTTTCTACCGTAGAAAGATTACAACTTGCTGAAGGCCCTGATGATGGTTAGCTTTATTAGCAATAAAATATTTTTTAAATTAAGGCATGTACATTGCTTTTTTAGACAATGCTATTGCACACTTAATAGACTACATTATAGTGTAAACATAATTTTTATATGTACTGGGAAACCAAAATATTCATGTGAGTTGCTGTATTTCAATATTCCCTTTTTTGTGGTGGTCTGGAACTCAATCTGCAGTATCTCCAAGGTAAGCCTGTAATTGGATAATCAGTATGACCATATTGTTCTGTAGCTCCAGAGAGAGTTCCTGCTTAAAGTGAGAAATCTGAGAGACATCAGGACATAGGTGAGTGTTGGAGCTGTGGATTTGGTTGCAGTCATCTGGACAGTGTGTTCAGACTGAAAAAAGACAAAATGGAGAAAATCCTTTCAGTGTGACATTAAGTAGGGTATGGATAGGTCTTTAAAAAGTCCAGAAGTAAACATTAGTTATAGGAAAACCCAAGAGTGTGGTGTATAGAAGCCAAGGGAAGTGCTTCAATGAGAAATGTCCAATGATAATTTTGTAAAAGTATTAGATAGGATGATAGAGATAGAAGTCAGTGGATTGAGATACAGGAAGAGAGAAGGTGGGACAGCAAATATGGAATTCTGTTTCAAGGACTCTTAATAAAAGTTAGATACAAAGGATGGAGGGTTGGGATGTGTATGATTATTTGTGTGTGTGCATTTTACAGATGGGTGAGACTACATCATATTTATAGGTGAGACATAGGGACAGTAGCAGGGAAGTAATTGAAAACAGGGAGATTAAACTTAACCATGATGGAGAGCCAATCTTGGACAGGAAGTGAGATACTTCTTGATTTAAGATTAAGTAGAAGTTGCTTCTATTCAGTTTAGATATATAAGAGTTAAGTGGGAATATAGTTAAATTTGTAGGGAAGGGAGGAGTGTTAGTTGATAAAGTTCAGACTTGATAGTCCTATATTCTCTGTGAGAAGGAAGCAAGATGTTTAGTTAGTGCTAGGGAAAAGGCTTTATAGAGAATAGTACTGAAGGTTTACAGTAGCTCCTGTTGGAAACAGAAGCAAGCCAGGGCCAAAAGTAAAGGATTTGCTAATTAGCAATGAATGTTTGTAAGTATAAATCTGAAGTAGTATTAATCTACAAGGCTTTGTGATTTTTTTTTGGAGCTGATTAAGTGTATATGTAGTAAAGGTATTTTTTTTTAAACATGATGGGGTTGATAATTTTCAGAGTAGGTACCTTACAAAGAAATGTGTTAGGTTTTTAATGCATAATTTTTACATTCAAGACATAACTAGAGTGGCTTTTTCTAGCCAGTCAAATGATCAGTAGGATATAAGGAGTCTATGATCCCAAATAAAAAATTTGCAGGAACAATAATCTTAGAGATAATTTCTTTAAAGGCAATATAGAATATCTTTCGCCAGGGGAGTGTGCTGTCTTCCAGTAAAAGTGTGCAACATTCTAGTTAAGATGCCACAAAGTTTTGAACTACTGTAAGTTGTTTTATAAATCCATTATGTATCAGTTTCCTCTGTGATGATCCACAGAATACTTTTAGAGTTTCATTGGATATCTATTCATGCCATTATCTTTCAGAGATCAACGTGATTATGGGCAAAATTTTATAACTATGATAGCAGATTGTGAGAAGAATCTAGAATGGAGAAAGTTATCCTCATTGATCTTGCTTTTTTTTTGTAGAGAATTAAAATTATTTGGTGCTACTAATTCTTGGTCTTCTGATCTAATAAAAATAGATATGAAAATAGATTTATCATTTAACTGTTATGTGTATAATAAGATATCCGTGAATGTTTTAATAGTTTATACCATCAGACTACCAAGTTAAACTATCTTTTGGAAATACTTTCATGAGCTATAAATATTAAATATATTTTCTTTATACAGGGATCAACCTATGAGAATGAAATTGATAATATCAAAGTTATTATTTCAAAAATTAATGAAATTCTGGCTCATAACTCGCCAGTTTTGATTGTTCAAAGATGGATACGTGGTTTCTTAGTTAGGAAAAAAGTGAGGTATGTTTTATTTTCTTCACTATTTGAATATTAAAAGATGATAAAAAGACATTTCTCTAATATATGCTTTTTTGTATTCCCTGTCAAAATGGTACTTTATAGACTATTTAAACTAATTTTTAGGAACACACCACAGATTCTATAGTAATATAATATTCAGCATAATCAAAATTTGATTCTCTTATTTTTTCTTTTAAATTGACCATATAAATAACTAATCATTAAAGTTTTTATTAATCATTGTCTGAGTAATTCTGATAGTTATTTTAAATTAAACTTAAAGATTAGTCAAAAATATATATTACATTTCTCTCATGTAATGGGATATAATAGAAATATAAGCCATGTACAACATGAGAGAAATATAAACCATATATATATATGTATGTATATATATATATGAGGATTTTGCATTTTGTTTGAATATGAAGATAGTTTTGCCAAAACATCTGGTACCACATCAGTCTACATTACCCTTTGATTAATGCTTTTTCCTCTCTCTTTGTTCCTTACATCCCTTTCGGGTAGCTGACATTTTACAAACAGAGGAAAACTTTTCCTATAAGAATCTCTTAACATTGTACTTGGGGAGATAAGATAGGATACTCTGTCATCAATTTATTTTAGTCATGACAAACATCAAACATATGAAAAAAGAAATGAACATTCTCTTATAGTTTATTCTCAGATACTAAATGGGAGAATTCATAAGATAGAAATAGAACATGGCCCTGAAATATAGGTAGGATTAAATAGATCTGGAGCTGGCAAATAGACATTCCCTGAGAAAGAAAGATTAGGACATTTCACTGAAATGATATTCAACATTCTGTGGTAAGACAGAGGGTATGTTCTTATGTGTTAGCCTGCATGTGCTAAATCATAGATGGCAATAGCCCTGACTAAGAGAGATAGTATGAGAGAAAAAACTGAACATAATATAGTGCCTGCAACTTCTGAGGATGAGGTTCCATATACTTTTCAAACCAAGGTCAAAGTGTGAGAGAGAGTGGGTTCATCAGTGGGGGAAAAGTAAAGTGATTTGGAATAAAAGATGTGAAAAGAATCAGGCAATTGCTAACAGGTACGTATTTATTTAAAATATTATTTCTATCTCATATGTTCCATTTAAATTAAGTATGCATTTTCTGTGAAATAAACATCTAATTAAAGGGATTTGTCTTTAGTTTATGCCCCTGGGACTGAGTTTTTCTCTCTTAGAATCAAATTTCCTTTGATATTCCTGTAACATGAGATAAAAACTTTGTACATGGAAACAATATCTGAAAATTCAGCATGCATGAAAAGAATTTGAATGAGCTTTGTGGAGAGAAATGTCAGTAGTAATAATATGTCACAGTGGTTCAATACAGACTGACTTGAATTCTTTTTCTCTTTAAAATGCTGTTCCATTAGGCACATTACTTGACTACTCTGGGCCTGAATTTCCTCATATGTTACATGGTAGAGAGCAGGGACTAATAGCAGTACTTAGTTCGCTGCTTGCTTATGAGAATTGAGATCATGAATATAAAGCACATAGCATCTGGCAAATGTGGATATTACATTCTTATTAGCTGCTATTTAAAAAATATTATTATTGCTGTTCTTCTACCTTATGCTCTCTGCATTATATGATTTTATGGGAAACTTACTCTTTCCTTGGATTTCTTGCTCCTTTCCAATTACATTTACCACAGCATGCGCAGAGCAATCTTTCAAAATTATAAACCTAATCTTATTCACCAACCTAAAAATCCTCAAGTTGCTCTCAATTTGTTTAGGGAAAACTATTGTGATATTTGCCCCTGCAATGTTTATCACATACTTTCATTATCAACACTTACAATACTGAATTGAAGTTGTCTGCATAATTATCTGTATCTCCAAATGTACTACATACTCTGTATCTATAGTATATAACAGAGTGCTTGACACATGTTAAATGCTCAAAAAATATTTGCTGAATTGATGAATATATTAATAAATAGAGAGACTATGCAAGGTAGAATAAGAAAAGTATTTCTGGATTCATTTGTGGAAAAGCAAAAACAGGAACATCTAAGAAACATGCAAAACTGCCCTGAGAGGTGCCTGTGGATTCCTCCAACCTAAAGCTCCAAGTTAGTAGTCCTCTCATATGTCTATTTCTAGCAATAAGAAATGTCTCCCTAGGTGCAAATATTTTGTACTCTGCTGGAAATTTGTTCACTTAAACTGGTTGTAATTTTATATACAGCCTTGAAGTACTGTCTAAATTTAGAAAATTATTATGATTAATGCTGTTATCTTTTTTTTAACATCTTTATTGCTTTAAAATGTTGTGTTAGCTTCTGCTATATAACAAAATGAATCAGTTATATGTATATGGGGATATATGTATACATGATGCTGTATCTTTTGAAGTGGTATTATTCTAATATAAATGATATGGTACAAGGGAGGCATACTTTTATTCTTAGAATGAAATATTAGGATCAGATTGGCAGCCTCCTAAACCTAAGTAAGGGTAACTACACTGAGGTCACAAGGAGGATTATTAGTTGGGTCAATGGGATGTAAAAAAAGGTAAAAGAATGGAAACAAACATTTATTGAATGTGTGGTGTATGCAAATTGGTATGCAAATACCATGTTAGGTATTTTAATCCACTTTATATCATTTAGTACAGCAGAGCTTTTGAGTTTGTCCTGCATTTTCTATCTTATGGATGAAGAATTAAGAATTTAAACTTGGTTGAGAGGTTGGGATATGTATCCAGTGGCAGACAGCTATGGTGTATTGGATATTTGTGGTCAGTTATAAAGAGATGAAACGGCGTATGTTAAATCTACAAGTGTTACGTTCTTTTGTTTAACATAGCCCAAACTCTGTGCTCTTTTTACTTCTATTTCTGAAGACCTGGAAACAGCTATTTTCCAAAGAGCCCTAGTATTTTTAGTAGGGAATGGTATTTAGGAACCAAGGTCTGGGCACTAAATGTGTTCATTGCTACTGGAGTGTCATGGTTCTTAGGCTGTTTCAGCAGACAGAATAGAAAATGGATTTTTTAAATCATAAATTCAAATTTCTAATGCTAATCCAACACAGAAGGTTCTTCACTGCCTTCTTCTTTCCATATTACACTTCCCTTCTTCCACCATGTGAATTCTGGTTGCTAACATTATCAGTAATGTTACTCATTAGCTGAATGCTAATAAACACAAAATAGTTTCAGGATTACTATACATAAACTACTATCAACAAGAAACATTTAATAAAGTTAAAACGTGTTAAAGGATTTTTTTGTCTTTAGATTGGAGATATATAGTTAAAATAATTGTTTTTTAAAAAATAATTGTTGAATGGGTACTTAGTATAATCATAGTATATTAGTTCCTTATCTAATGATTTTATTTCTTTTTAATTTTTAAAATCTTTCTTATTTTCATCTTCCATTTCTCTTAGGGTATTTTCTGTTATGTTCATTATAATTATCCTTCTCCTAGGTTAGTATTTATTTATAAAATGAGTTTTAAATGTCTTATTCTGAGCCCTATCATTGCATTTCTAAATTAGTCTAATTCTAGTTTATGTGGTCTTGTATGTCTTTTATAATTTTCTTGATACCTTTTAGTTTACTTTTTAAAATAAGACTATTTTATTTTAGAGTAGTTTCAGTTACACAGAAAAATTAAGCAGGAGGTACAGAGATTTCCATTATACTCCCAGCCCCTGCCCATGCATAGCCTCCCCCATTATAAACATTCCCTATCAGAGTGGTACATTTTTTTTTTAATTGATGAACTTACACTGACATACCATAATCACCCAAAATCTATAGTTTACAGTAAACTCTTCGTATTGAACATTCTGTGAGCTTGGACAAATGTACAATGACATATATCCATCATTATGGAATCACATTGTTTACTTTTACTGCCCCCTAAAATCCTCAGTCCTCTGCCTAGTCACCCCTATCCCCCTCTCTAACTCTGTCAACCACTCATCTTTTTATTGTCTCCATAGTTTTGCCTATTCCAGAATGTCATATAGTTAGAATCATATAGTATATACCCTTTTCAGATTGGCTTCTTTCATTTAGTAACATGAATTTAAGATTCCTCTGTGTATTTTCATAGCTTGATAAGATAATTTCATTTTAGAGCTGAATAATACTACATTGTCTGGATGTACCAGTTTCTTTATTCATATACCTACTGAAAGATGTGTTGATTACTTCCATATTTTAGCATTTATTAATAAACCTGCTATAAACATCGATGTGCAGGTTTTTTTGTGGACAGTTTTCTGCATCTTTGGATAAATACCAAGGAGCACAATTGCTGGATTGTATGGTAAGATTTTGTTTAGTTTTATAAGAAATTGCCAAACTCTTTTCCAGTGGCTATACTATTTGCATGCCCACCAGCAATGAATGGGAGTTCCTATTGCTCCACATCTTCACCAGCATTTGGTGTTATTGTTCTGGATTTTGGCATGTGTGGTGGTATCTTATTGTTGTTTTAATTTGTATTTCACTGGTGATATATAATGTGGAGCATCTTTGCATATGCTTATTTGTCATCTATATATCTTTTTGGTGAGATGTCTGTTAAGGTATTGGCTTTTTTAAAAAAATGAGTTCTTTGTTTACTTCTTGTTTTTTTTTTTTTTTTTCTTGTTGAGTTTTAAGAGTTCTTTGTATATTTTGAATAACAGTTCTTTTATAGATGCCTTTTTCAAAAATTTGCTCCTAGTCTATAGCTCATATTCTCATTCTTGTAACTTTGTCTTTTGTGGAGCAGAAGGTTTTTAATTTTAATGAAGCCGAGCTTGTCAATTCTTTCTTTCATGGATTATGTCTTTGGTGTTACATCTAAAAAGTCATTGCCATACCCAAGGTCATCTAGGTTTTCTCCTATGTTATCTTCTAGGAGTTTTATAATTTTGCACTTTACATTTATGTAATAGATCCATTTTCGAGTTAATTTTCATGAAAGGAGTAATTTCTGTGTCTAGTTTTTTTGTGTATCCATTTTCTGCACATGACTATTTTAACATCATTGGTTGAAAAGACTATCTTTGCTCCATTGTATGGCCTTTGTTCCTTCATCAAAGATCAGTTGACTATATTTCTGTCTATTTCTGAGTTCTCTGTTCTGTTCCATTGGTATATTCTTTTGCCAGTACCACAATGTCTTGATTACTGTAGCTTTATAGTAATCTCTAAGTTGGGTGGTATCTCAGTCCTCTAATTTGTCCTTTTCCTTCAATTGTCTCAGCTATTCTGGATTTTGTACCTCTCAATAGAAACTTTAGAATCAGTTTGTCAATACCTACACAATAACATGCTGGTATTCTGATTGGTATTGCACTGAATATATAGATAAGTTGAGAAGAACTGATATCTTGTCTATATAAAATCTTCCTATCCATGAACATGGAATATCTCCTATTTATTTAGTTATTTGCTTTTGTTCCTCAGATTTTTTTTAACATCTTTATTGGAGTATAATTGCTTTACAGTTGTGTGTTAGTTTCTGCTTTATAACAAAGTGAATCAGCTATACATATACATATATCCGCATATAGAAAAGTTTTTAAAAAGTTCTCCTTGGGGCTTCCCTGGTGGTGCAGTGGTTGAGAGTCCGCCTGCCGATGCAGGGGACACGGGTTTGTGCCCCGGTCCGGGAAGATCCAACATGCCGCGGAGCGGCTGGGCCCGTGAGCCATGACCGCTGAGCCTGCACGTCCGGAGCCTGTGCTCCGCAACGGGAGAGGCCACAACAGTGAGAGGCCCGCATACCAAAAAAAAAAAAAAAAAAAAAAAAAAAAAAATTCTCCTTGTGCCTAAGAAAATAATATACCTTATTGTGGATAGTTACAAAAATATAGAAAGCTACAAAGTTAGATTAAAATTTCCCTTACCTTATCATGCAGTGATAACCACTTTTTTCCCCCATTTTTAATTATTTTTTAACATCTTTACTGTAGTATAATTGCGTTTTTTTAACATCTTTATTAGAGTATAATTGCTTTACAATGGTGTGTCAGTTTCTGCTTTATGACAAAGTGAATCAGTTATACATATACATATGTCCCCATATCTCCCCCCTCTTGTGTCTCCCTCCCAACCTCCCTATCCCACCCCTCTAGGTGGTCACAAAGCACCAAGCTGATCTCCCTGTGCTATGCGGCTGCTTCCCACTAGCTATCTGTTTCGGTAGTGTATATATGTCCATGCCACTCTCTCACTTTGTCCCAGCTTAATCTTTCCCCGCACCATATCCTCAAGTCCATTCTCTACTAGGTCTGCATCTTTATTCCCATCTTGCCCCTAGGTTCTTCTATTTTCTTTTTTTTTTTTTTTCTTTTTAGATTCCATATATATGTGTTAGCATACGGTATTTGTTTTTATCTTTCTGACTTACTGCACTCTATATGACAGTCTTTAGGTCCATCCACCTCACTACAAATAACTCAGTTTCGTTCCTTTTTATGGCTGAGTAATATTCCATTGTATATATGTGCCACATCTTCTTTATCCTTTCATCTGTTGATGGACATTTAGTTTGCTTCCACATCCTGGCTATTGTAAATAGGGCTGCAATGAACATTGTGGTACATAACTCTTTTTCAATTATGATTTTCTCAGTGTATATGCCCAGTAGTGGGATTGCTGGGTCGTATGGTAGTTCTATTTGTAGTTTTTTAAGGAACCTCCATAATGTTCTCTATAGTGGCTCTATCATTCCCTCTACATTCCCACCAACAGTGCAAGAGGGTTCCCTTTTCTCCACACCCTCTCCAGCATTTATTGTTTGTAGATTTTTTGATGATGACCATTCTGACTGCTGTGAGATGATATCTCATTATAGTTTTGATTTGCATTTTTCTAATGATTAATGATGTTAAGCATTCTTTCATGTGTCTGTTGGCGATCTGTGTATCTTCTTTGGAGAAATGTCTATTTAGGTCTTCTGCCCATTTTTGGATTGGGTTGTTTGTTTTTATGATATTGAGCTGCATGAGCTGCTTGTAAATTTTGGAGATTCATCCTTTGTCAGTTGCTTAATTTGCAAATATTTTCTCCCACTCTGAGGGTTGTCTTTTCATTTTGTTTCCTTTGCTGTGCAAAAGCTTTTAAATTTCATTAGGTCCCTTTTGTTTGTTTTTGTTTCTATTTCCATTTCTCTAGGAGGTGGGTCAAAAAGGATCTTGCTGTGATTTATGTCATGGAGTGTTCCTATGATTTTCTTTAAGGGTTTTATAGTGTCTGGCCTTACATTTAGATCTTTAATCCATTTTGAGTTTACTTTTGTGTACAGTGTTAGAGAGTGTTCTAATTTCATTCTTTCACATGTAGCTGTCCAATTTTCCCAGCACCACTTATTGAAGAGGCTGTCATTTCTCCACTGTATATTATTCCCTCCTTTATCAAAGATAAGGTGACCATATGTGCATGGGTTTATCTCTGGACTTTCTATCCTGTTCCATTGATCTATATTTCTGTTTTTGTGCTAGTACCATACTGTCTTGATTACTGTAGCTTTGTAGTATAGTCTGAAGTCAGGGAGCCTGATTCCTCCAGCTCCATTTTTCTTTCTCAAGTTTGCTTTGGCTATTTCAGGTTTTTGGGGTTTCCATACAAATTGTGAAATTTTTGTTCTAGTTCTGTGAAAAATGCCATTGGTAATTTGATAGGGATTGCATTGAATCTGTAGATTGCTTTGGGTAGTATAGTCATTTTCACAATGTTGATTCTTCCAAACCAGGAACATGGTATATCTCTCCATCTATTTGTATCATCTTTAATTTCTTTGATCAGTGTCATAATTTTCTGCATACAGGTCTTTTGTCTCCTTAGATAGGTTTATTCCTAGGTATTTTATTCTCTTTGTTGCCATGGTAAATGGGAGTGTTTCCTTAACTTCTCTTTCAGATTTTTCATCATTCGTATATAGGAATGCAAAAGATTTATGTGCATTAATTTTGTGTCCTGCTACTTTACCAAATTCATTGATTAGCTCTAGTAGTTTTCTGGTAGCATCTTTAGGATTCTCTATGTAGAGTATCATGTCATGTGCAACCAGTGACAGCTTTACTTCTTCTTTTCCAATTTGAATTGCTTTTATTTCCTTTTCTTCTCTGATTGCTGTGGCTAAAACTTCCAAAACTATGTTAAATAATAGTCATGAGAGTGAGCAACCTTGTCTTGTTCCTGATCTTAGTGGAAATGCTTTCAGTTTTTCACCATTGAGGATGATGTTGGCTGTGGGTTTCTCATATACGGCCTTTATTATGTTGAAGTAAGTTCCCTCTATGCCTACTTTCTGGAGGGCATATCTGGAGTGCATATCATAAATTAGTTCCCTCTATGGCTACTTTCTGGAGGGCATATCTGGAGGGCATATCATAAATTGGTGTTTAATTTTGTCAAAAGCTTTTTCTGCATCTGTTGAGATGATCATATGGTTTTTATTCTTCAGTTTCTTAATATGGTGTACCACATTGACTGATTCATGTATATTGAAGAATCCTTGCATTCCTGGGATAAACCCCACTGTATCATGGTTATGATCCTTTTAATGTGCCGTTGGATTCTGCTTCCTAGTATTTTGTTGAGGATTTTTGCATCCATGTTCATCAGTGATATTGGCCTGTAGGTTTCTTTTTTGACATCTTTGTCTGGTTTTTGTATCAGGGTTATAGTGGCCTCGTAGAATGAGTTTGGGAGTGTTCTTCCCTCTGCTGTCTTTTAGAGGGGTTTGAGAACAATAGGTATTAGCTCTTCTCTAAATATTTGATAGAATTTGCATGTGAAGCCATCTGGTCCTGGGCTTTTGTTTGTTGGAAGATTTTTAATCACAGTTTCAATTTCAGTGCTTCTGATTGGTCTGTTCGTATTTTCTATTTCTTCCTGGTTCAGTCTCAGAAGGTTGTGCATTTCTAAGAATTTGTCCATTTCTTCCAGGTTGTCCACTTTATTGGCATACAGTTGCTTGTCGTAATCTCTCATGATCCTTTGTATTTCTGCAGTGTCAGTTGTTACTTCTCCTTTTTCATTTCTAATTTTATTGATTTGAGTCTTCTCCCTTTTTTTCTTGTTGAGTCTGGCTAATGGTTTATCCATTTTTTTTATCTTCTCAAAGAACCAGCTTTTAGTTTTATTGATCTTTGCTGTTATTTCCTTCATTTCTTTTTCATTTATTTCTGATCTGATCTTTATGATTTCTTTCCTTCTGCTACCTTTGGGGTTGTTTTGTTCTTCTTCTCTAATTGCTTTAGGTGTAAGTTTAGGTTGTTTATTTGAGAGGTTTCTTGTTTCTTAAGGTAGGATTGTATTGCTATACACTTCACTCTTAGAACTGCTTTTGCTGCATCCCGTAAGTTTTGGGTCGTCATGTCATTTGTTTCTAAGTATTTTTTGATTTCATCTTGGATTTCTTCAGTGATCTCTTGGTTATTAAGTAGTGTATTTTTAAGCCTCCATGTATTTATATTTTTTACAGATTTTTTTCCAATAATTGATATCTAGTCTCATACCATTGTGGTCAGAAAAGATACTTGATATGATTTCAATTTTCTTAAATTTACCAAGGCTTGATTTTTGTTGCAAGATATCACGTATCCTGGAGAATGTTCCATGAGCACTTGAGAAGAAAGTGTATTCTGTTGTTTTTGGATGGAATGTCCTATTAATATCAATTAAGTCCATCTTGTTTAATGTATTGTTTAAAGCTTGTGTTTCCTTATTTATTTTCATTTTTGATGATCTGTCCATTGGTGAAAGTGGGGTGTTAAAGTCCCCTACTATGATTGTGTTACTGTTGCTTTCCCTTTTATGGCTGTTTGCATTTGCCTTAGGGATTGAGGTGCTCTTATGTTGGGTGCATAAATATTTACAATTGTTATAACTTTTTCTTGGATTGACCCCTTGATCATTCTGTAGTGTCATTCTTTGTCTCTTGTAACAGTCTTTTTATAATGTGTATTTTGTGTGATATGAGAATTGCTACTCCAGCTTTCTTTTGATTTCCATTTCATGGAATATCTTTTTCCATTCCCTCACTTTCAGTCTGTCTGTGTCCCTAGGTCTGAAGTGGGTCTCTTGTAGACAGCATATATATGGGTCTTGTGTTTGTATCCATTCAGCCAGTCTATGTTTGAGCATTTAATCTATTTACATTTACAGTAATTATTGATATGTATGTTCCTATTACCATTTTCTTAATTGTTTTGGGTTTGTTATTGAAGGTCTTTTCTTTCTCTTGTGTTTCCTGCCTACAGAAGTTCCTTTAGTATTTGTTGTAAAGCTGGTTTAGTGGTGCTGAATTCTCTTACATTTTGCTTGTCTGTAAAGGTTTTGATTTCTTCGTCGAATCTGAATGAGATCCCTGCTGGGTAGAGTAATCTTGGTTGTAGGTTTTTCCCTTCCATCACTTTAAATATGTCCTGCCAGTCCCTTCTGTCTTGCAGAGTTTCTGCTGAAAGATCAGCTGTTAACCTTATGGGGATTCCCTTGTATGTTATTTGTTGTTTTTCCCTTGCTACTTTACATATTTTTTCTTTGTATTTAATTTTTGATAGTTTGATTAATCGGTGTCATGGCGTGTTTCTTCTTGGATTTATCCTATATGGGACTCTCTGCCCTTCCTGGACTTGATTAACTATTTCCTTTCCCATATTCAGGAAGTTTTCAACTATAATCTCTTCAGATAGTTTCTCAGTCCCTTTCTTTTTCTCTTTTTCTTCTGAGACCCCTATAGTTCGAATGTTGATGTGTTTAATGTTGTCCTTGAGGTCTCTGAGACTGTTCTCAATTCTTTTCATTCTTTTTTCTTTATTCCTCTCTGCGGTAGTTATTTCCACTGTTTTATCTTCCTGGTCACTTATCCATTCTTCTGCCTCAGTTATTCTGCTATTGATTCATTCTAGAGAATTTTTAATTTCATTTATTGTGTTGTTTATCTTTATTTGTTTGCTCTTTAGTTCTTCTAGGTCCTTGTTAAATGGTTTTTGTATTTTCTTCATTCTGTTTCCAAGACTTTGTATCATCTTTACTATCATTATTCTGAATTCTTCTTCAGGTAGACTGACTATTTCCTCTTCATCTGTTTTGTCTGGTGGGTTTTTGCCTTGGTCCTTCATCTGCTGTGTGTTTCTCTGTGTTCTCATTTTGCTTAACTTCATGTGTTTGGGGTCTCCTTTTCGCAGTCTGCAAGTTCGTAGTTCCCATTGTTTTTGGTGTCTTCCCCCAGGGGCAATGTTGGTTCAGTGAGTTGTTTAGGCTTCCTGGTGGAGGGCACTAGTGCCTGTGTTCTGGTGGATGAGGCTGGATCTTGTCTTTCTTTTGGTCAGTTCCACGGCCGGTGGTGTGTTTTAGGGTGTCTGTGACCTTATTATGCTTTAAGGCAGACTTTCTGCTAGTGGGTGGGGTTGTGTTCTCATCCTTGTAATTGTTTGGCATAGGTGTTCAGCACTGTAGCTTGCTGGTCATTTAGTGGAGCTGGGTCTTGGCGTTGAGATGGAGATCTCTTGAATATTTTTGCTGTTTGATATTACGTGGAGCTGGGTAGTTTCCAGTGAACCAGTGTCCTGAACTCAGCTCTCCCACCTCAGAGGCACAGGCCTGACAGCCGGACAGAGCACCACGACCCTGTCAGCCACATTGAAAAAGCGAAAAAGGAAAAATATATATTTATATATATTGTTGCTCCCAAAGTCCACTGCCTCAATTTAGGATGATTCGTTGTCTATTCAGGTGTTCCACAGATGTGGGGTACATCAAGTTGATTGTGGAGATATAATCCGCTGCTCCTGAGGCTGCTGGGAGAAATTTCCCTTTCTCTTCTTTGTTCACACATCTCCTGGGGCTCAGCTTTGGATTTGGCCCCACCTCTGTGTGTAGGTCACCTGAGGGCATCTGTTCCTGCTCAGACAGGATGGGGTTAAAGGAGCAGCTGATTATGGGGCTCTGGCTCACTCAGGCAGGGGGGAGGGTTGGGTACAGAATGTGGGGCAAGCCTGTGTTAGGAGAGGCCAGCGTGACGTTGCAACAGCCTGTGGTGCTCCGTGTGTTCTCCCGGGAAAATTGTCCCTGGATCACAGGACCCTGGCAGTGGCGGGCTGCACAGACTTCAGGGAGGGGAGATGTTGATAGTGACCTGTGCTTGCACACAGGCTTCTTATTGGCTGCAGCAGCAGCCTTGGCGTCTCATGCTCACCTCTGAGATCCGCGCTGATTGCCGTGGTTCACGCCCGTCTCTGGAGCTCGTTTAAGCGGTGCCCTGTATCCCTTCCCCTCGTGCACCCCGAAACACAAAGGCAAGAAAAAGTCTATTTCTTCTTCGACAGTTCCATACTTTTTCCTGGACTCCCTCCTGGCTAGCTGTGGCGCACTAGCCCCCTTCAGGCTGTGTTCTCACAGGCAACCCCAGTCCTCTCCCTGGGATCCGACCTCCAAAGCTGGAGCCTCAGCTCCCAGCCCCCACCCGCCCCAGCGGGTGAGCAGAAAAGCCTTTCAGGCTGGTGAGTGCTGATTGGCACTGATCCTCTGTGCGAGAATCTCTTTGCCTTGCCCTCTGCAAGGCAAAGGGCTTGTAGTGCTCTCTGCTGTGGCTCCGAAGCTTCCCCCCTGCCACCCACTGTCTCTGCCAGTGAAGGGGCTTCCTAGTGTGTGGAAGCTTTTCCTCCTTCCCAGAGGGGCAGATCCCATCCCTATTCTTTTGTCTCTGTTTTTCCTTTTTTCTTTTGCCCTACCCAGATACGTGGGGGAGTTTCTTGGCTTTTGAGAGGTCTGAGTTCTTCTGCCAGTGTTCAGTAGGTGTTATAGGAGTTGTTCCACATGTAGATGTATTTCTGATGTATTTGTGGGGAGAAAGGTGATCTCCATGTCTTACTCTTCCACCATCTTGAAGGTTTCCTCTTTCTACATCATATTTTATATTTTTTTGTTTTCTGTATCCCTTAACTCTTTATTGTGGATATAGATAAATTTACTACTTTTCTCTTTTAACCTTCCTACTAGCTTTATAAGTGCTTGGTTCACTACTTTTATTGCATGTTTGCCTTTACTGATAACATTCTTCCTTTCATAATTTTCATATTTCTAGTCCTGGTCTTTTCTGCTTAGAAAAGATCCTTTAACATTTCTTTTAAAACTGGTTTGGTGATATTGAACTTTTTTAGCTTTTGCTTGTCTGCAAAAACTTTTTATCTTTTCTTCAAATCTGAATAAAGTCTTGACAGGTAGAGTATTCTTGGTTGTAGGGGTTTTCCTTTTATCACTTTGAATATATTGTGCTACCCTCTTCTGCCCTGCAAAGTTTTTGATGAAAAGTCAGCTGACAGTTTAATGGGAGTTCCCTTTTACTTCACTAGTTGCTTTTCTCTTGCTGCTTTTAGGATTGTCTCTCTGTCTTTAATTTTAGCAATTTTAACTATAATGTGTCTTGTTGTGGACCTCCTTGGATTCTCCTTATTTGGGACTCTGTGTTCTTCCTGGACCTGGATGTCTGTTTTCTTTCCCAAGTTAGGGAAATTTTCAACAATTATTTTTTTCAAATAAGTTCTCTGCCCTTTTCTCTATCTCTTTGCCTTCTGGGACCCTTATAATGTGAAAGTTATTATGCTTTATTTTTCCCAGAGTTCTCTTAACTATCCTCATTTTTTTAAACTTCTTTTTTCCCCTTATTTTCTATTTAGCTTGGGTGATTTCCACTACTCTGTCTTTCAGTTTGCTGATCTGTTCCTCTGTGTCACTTAATCTACTGTTGATTTCTTCTAGTGTATTTTTTTTTTTTTCGGTACGCGGGCCTCTCACTGTTGTGGCCTCTCCCGCTGTGGAGCACAGGCTCCGGACGCACAGGCTCAGCGGCCATGGCTCATGGGCCCAGCCGCTCCGCGGCACGTGGGATCTTCCCGGACCGGGGCACGAACCTGTGTCCCCTGCATCAGCAGGCGGACTCTCAACCACTGCGCCACCAGGGAAGCCCTCTTCTAGTGTATTTTTACTTTTAGTTATTTTATTCTCCAGCTAGGTTTGGTTCTTTATGTTTTCCAAATCCTCATTAAAATTCTCACCATGTTCATCCATTCTTTTCTCAAGTTTGTTGAGCATCGTTATGATCATTACCTTGAATTCCTCAAGGTAGATTGCTTATTTCCATTCCATTTAATTCTTTTTCTGAGGTTCTGCCTTGTTCCTTTGTTTGGAACATATTCTTTTGTCTCCTCATTTTGCCTAATTCTCTGTGTTTATTTCTATTTATTAGGTTGATTACATTTCCCAATCTTGGAGAAGTGGCCTTATGCGGGAGATGTCCTATGGGGCCCAGCAGCATACTCTCCTCTGGTCACCAGAGCTATATGCTCTAGGGGATGTCCCCTATGTGGGTTGCATGGGCCCTTCTAATGTGGTGGGGCTGACTACTATAGGTGTGCTGGCAGTTGGGGCTGGCACACGTAATAATAGGCTAGAGGGAGGACTTCATAATGGCTCTTGCCAGTGTTAATGTCCTTGTGGTGGAATGACCTCCCCAAAATGGCTACTGCCAGAGTCTTTGTCCCCATAAGGAATTCCAGTTGCCTCCTGCCTCTCTGGGAGGATCTCTGAGGTCAGTTAGTGGATCTGACCAAGCTCTTTTCAAATTACTGCGTTTGCACTGGCACTCAGAGCAATGTGTCTCTGTTTCCTACAGAGCAGAGTCTCTGTTTCCTACAGCCTTCAAGCTCTCCCATATGCAAGCCCCACTGGCCTTCAAAGCCAGACATTCTGGGGAATCATCTTTCCAGTGCAGGACCCATGGGCTAGGGAGTCCAATGTGGAGCTTGGACCCCTTGCTCCTTGGGGACAACCTCTGAAGTTGTTATTATCTTCTTATTTGTCAGTTACCTACTGGGGTTGGGGGTCTTGATTATATCACAGCTCTGCCCCTCCTACCCATCTCATTATGGTTGCTTCTTTATATCTTTAGTTGTAGAAAAACTTTTTTGCTAGTCTTTAGGTTGTTGTTATAGATAATTGCTCTATCAATAGTTGTAATTTTGGTGTGCCTGTGGGAAGAGGTGAGCTTAGGATCTTCCTACTCCATCTTGGCAACACACTGCAACCTCTGTTTTTAAATTTGTTCATTTAGACTATTAACTTTATAGTGATAATTGATACAGTTTGATTAATATCTGTCATATCCATTACTGTTTTTTATTTGTTGCCATTGTTTTCCTATTTTACATTCCACTTTTTTCTTCCTTTTGTGGTTTTAATTGAGCATTTTATATGATTCCATTTTCTCTCCTTTCTTCGCATATTGGTTACCACTTTCTTTGTGTTTGCCCTAGAGATTGCAATATACATATATAGCTAATCCAAGCCCAGTTTCAAACACTATACAATTTCACAGGTAGTATTAGTATCATATAATAACAAAACAATCCTAATTCCCCCTTCCTGTCCCTTGTACCACTGACTTCAGTTATTTCACTGATACATACATTAGCATTTATATGTATGTATGCTGTATGTAGATGTGTATATATTATATATATATACATAATTGAATATATTGATGCTATTGTTTTGTACAAACTGTTACCTCTTAAGTATAAGAAAAATAAAGATTTTATTTTAACTTCACTTATTCCTTCTTTGATTCTCCTCCTTACTCTTTGTAAATGCAAGATAATGACTTATTTTTTTTCTCTCTAAAGAACTTCTTTTAACATTTCTTATACAGCAGTACTGGCAAAAAAATTCCCTAGGTTTTTGTCTTTATTTATTTTTCACTTTGAAAGATAATTTCATAGGGAATAGAATTGTAGGTTAGCAGATTTTTTCTCTCAATACTTTAAACATGTCACCCCATTTTCTTCTTGCTTGCATGATGTCTGTGAAGAAGTCATATATACTTCTTATCTTTATTCCTCTATAGGTAAGATTTTTCTCCCTTGACTTCTTTCTGATATGCTTTAGTCTGAAAATGATGTAAAGTTTCAGCATTTTTCCTGCTTTGTAAACTCTGATCTTCCTGGATCTGTGGTTTGTTGTCTGGCTTTAATTTGGAGAAATTCTCCATCATTATAGTTTCAAATATTTCTTCTTTTCATTTATCTCTTCTCCTTCTGGTATTTCCATCACAGGTATGTTGCACCTTTATAGTTCCATAGCCCTTGCATATCCTATCCTGCTTTTTTTGTCTTTGTTCTCTTTGCTTTTTTGTTTTCAAGTATTCTACTGATGTTCTTTCCTTAGCCATATCCAATCTAGTAATAAGCCCATTGTAGACATATTCATTTCTGTTGCAGTGTTTTGATCTCTAGCATTTCTTTTTGATTCTATCTTAGTTGTTTTCTCTCTCTGCTTACATTGCCCATCTATTCTTGTAAGCTGTGTGGTTTATCCATTAGAGCCTTTAGCATATTATTCATAATTGTTTTAAAAGTTCTGGTCTGATAATTCCAACTTCCCTGCCATGTGTTTCTGATCATTGTTCAGTTTCTTTAAATTGTGCTTTTTTTTCCTTTTGGTATGCCTTGTCATTTTTTTTCTGATAGCTCGACATTATGTACCCGGTAAAAGGAACTGTTGAAAATCCGTCTTGGTTACTGATGCTGAGGTGTGGGGAGGGGTAGCATTCTATACTCCTATGATTAAGTTTTAGACTTGTAGTGAGTCTGTGAATGTGAACTATAAACTGACAAGAGCTTCTCATTTTTTTTCTCCCCCCTTTGGTGTGACTGGATTGCTAGAGTGAGCTGGAGTTTAGTACAGCTGACCCTTGAACAACATGGGTTTGAAATGCATGGGTCCACTTATACACAGATTTCTTTCAATAAATACATACTCCAGTACTACATGATCTAATGTTTGTTGAATCTGTAGATGTGGAACCGTGGATATGGAGGGTTGACTTTATAAAGTTATATGTGGATTTTTGACTGTGTGAGAGGTTGATGCTTCTAACCCCCATGTTGTTCAAGGTTCAACTCTATTTCCTTTCTCTCATGTGGAAGGCTTGGGCCAGTTGCAGTTGGGTTTTCCCTTCTCCCAGGTCAGTTAGGCTCTGATAATACCCCAGTAGGTTAGGCTGTAGTTAATTACATTCACCTGAGGTCAGGCCTTGTTTAAAAAGAACAGAGTGCTCTGATATATTTCAAATTGTTTCATTTTCCCCTCCCACTTTTGGAAGCACAAGGAGATTTTTCTCTGATGTTTACTGTGGGAATCTGGTGGAACTCCTGGAGGTAAATCTCACAGTGCTGTGGCAGTCTCCTTATGACTGAGTACCCCTGGAGTTTTAAACTCTCAGTGTTGTGCACACTGAGCCTCCAGCAATTTGTCAATGACAGTTCAGATTTTCCTACATTGTCACTGGTTTTGGTGGCAGTTTCCTCTTATGACTGTTTGCTCAGGTAATCTGTGATGATTTATATTCACCTGTCTCTCAAATCTTTAAGGCAACAGTGTGCCCTGTGTTCTCCTCTGTCTTAGAGATCCAAGAAATGTCATTGGTTTTTCAATCTATTCAGCTTTTTAGTTGTTGTTAGGACAGAATGACAGTTTCCAAGCTCCTAATATGCAGAACTGGACTTAAGTTTATTTTGAAATAATAGGTTATAGTTTTATCTTTTTTGCAGGCTTCACTGTCTGGCTTGCTTTTATTGTCTGTAGTGATGTTACTTTGCTTCTTGTTGTCTTTTTGCTTTATAATAACTCTATAATCTTTATGGCTTTAGATAGTGATCCTATTGTATTGCCCATTTTATGAGAAATTAGTTTTTAATCAACTTTAAGAAGCTTTTTTTCAGGTTCTAAAGTTCTTTATTCTGTTCTTGTTTGTTGTGTGTGTGTGTGTGTGTGTGTGTGTGTGTGTGTGTGTGTGTGTAGTTTCCGGAAGTATCATGGCTTACTTTCTGAATTCTCTTTCTCTGGTCTCAAGCACTGCCTTTTTAATGCAGACTTTTTTTTTTCCTCTCTATTTTTCTCCATTGTTTCTGTGCTGCTCAATTTTGATGCTATCTTCAGGAGTTTCATCTCAGTTTTGGGCTTTAACCTAGAGAAAAGCACTGGCTAATTAGTTTTGTGGGTTTATAGGCCCAGAATTCTCTAGGACCTTCAGATCTTACCACTGAACCCTTGTATTCACACACTATTAGAATATGCAAAACCCCACTAGGATTTAGCTTCTGTTGATTTTAAAAAAAATTTCTTGAAGTATAGTTGATTTTGGCCATCATCAAAAAAATCTACAAACAATAAATGCTGGAGAGGGTGTGGAGAAAAGGAAACCTTCGTACACTGTTGGTGGGAATGTAAATTGGACAGCAACTATGGAGAACAATATGGAGGTTCCTTAAAAAACTAAAAATAGCTCTGTTCTTAAATTGTCTCTCCAAGCTTTCCAGGAAGTGTCTTTAGATTTTTTGTTTTATTTCTATCCATCACATGCATTGCTTTCATTTGTTTCCTACTGCATAATTGCTAATATCACAGTGGTCTGATGGATGTCAGTGGTTTTTCCGTATTCCTATAAATTTTAGATTTCCTGGGGATATCTTCTCACATAATGTTGTTATAGGTAATGAAAAATTTTTACTATCTAGTTGTTATATCTGTTTTTACATGGGAATATGGGTAGATTTAAAAAAATATGTGACTGCCATGATTATTATTTCAGAGTGCCCTTGTAAAACATGAAGCTGGTTGACCAGCATCATTCACCAGGTATTTCTAATAAGCTAAATTTCTGTGACTTCCATATTTTAGATATGTATTAGCTGGATTTATTTCTTAAAAATATAAGAGGGTTGCAGAAATCAAATATCCTACAATTACAATAAAGAATGGTTAGAGTTACTTGGATATTTACATATCAAAAGAGTTACTTAAGGATATTTCAAAATAGCTGAATAGTATATGATATTGACTATAAAATAGTATATGTACAATATATACTAGTGTAGTATACTGTTAGTATATATATGCTATATACAAATAGTAAATAGAATAGATAAAAGGATCAAGAATAAGGATGGGACTTTCAGAAAGACAGGTTTCAGCTTGTCTTTTAAGAATAATATCTAACTATTATGATTGTCTGAATGGTATGGTTATAAATTTCTTTTGACATATAGTATTAAAGTAGGAATTGTCTGCATGCTAGTGTTGTAATAAACTGGGTTTTAGCAGAGATCACATATGTATAACATCCAACATCTTTTTTTTATATGTACAGATGGCACATGGTGCCAATTTTATTTGCAGATATGACAGCATTCCAAAGTTTACAAATTACACCTTTGCCACAGCCTTGGCTAAATCTTGAACTAGTGCAGAATCCAGCTGTGCTAGGGAGCTGATCTTAGCATGCTTAGACATCATATACTTGTTCTTGATAGTCATGTGCTTTATAAGCCCACAATTCAGCATGATTACGTTCTTAGCCAGGTGTTGCATAACAATAAGAAGGGATTCTTCAGTGTCTGAAAGGTAATGCTGTAGAATTGGTGTCCATTCACTATTATCAAGAATTTTCAGTGCTAAGCCAAATGTCCCATGGCAACCTGAGGAGGAAAGTGCACCATATGGTAGTCCAAAATAGTTCCATCAGATATGTATATAAATAGGAAAATAATATGTGATCCTATTCAGACCAGGAGCAAAATACAGAGGCCTGTAGTCATCATTATTATATTAAAACTACTGAAAGCTTTATCTAATTTGATAATATTTTATTTAAAAGAAGAGACAATATATTTGTATGTTTTAGTCATAACTGGATTCAGTTCTGTGTAACAGAGACCTCCTAAAATAATGGTTTAAACTAGGAAAAAGTTTTATTTTTTATATTAGAGGAGTCCGTAGTCCAAGAAGTACAAAGTGTACTTTGTACAAGTGTGACTCTGCACAAAATCAGGACCCAAGTGTCCTTTTTATTCTATCTTCCTATCTTGTGTGTTCTAAGTTCACTTGTGTTTCAGAATGGCTGCCAAAGTTCCAATTGCTATATCTGGTTGCATGCTGGAAGGCTCATGCAGTACTGAATGGCAGAAAGGGCACATCACCACACTAAAACAGCAACTTTAATCAGCCTAATTGGGAATAAAGCATTTCCTCTTAACAGTTCCTTGGCAACAAGGAATGCTAAGAAATAGGATCTTTTATCTGGCCATTTTGCTACTTGTGTGAAATTTGGCTTTTGTTACAAAGGCTAAAAGGGAGGATTTGAATTGGAAGGTAGTTAGCAGTTTCTACCACAGCATATTTGAAAGCAAAAGACAAAATTATAATTATTGCCTAATAGATCTAAATTCATATATAAAAAAGGAAGAAGTTTGGCATATCAAGGATCTAAGCATCTGTCTCATGAAGATAGAAAAGTAGCAGAAGTTATACCCAAAAAGAGTAAAAGGAAAGGAATAATAAAAATAGTGTCAGAAATAGATGAAATATAAAACAAGCATACAGTGAACATGAGAAAATGTGCATAAAAATCAATAAAGCCAAATGGACATATATACACTACCAAATGTAAAATAGATAGCTAGTGGGAAGCAGCTGCATAGCACAGGGAGATCAGCTCGGTGCTTTGTGACCACCTAGAGGGGTGAGATAGGGAGGGTGGGAGGGAGACGTAAGAGGGAGGGGATATGGGGATATATGTATATGTATAGCTGATTCACTTTGTTGTAAAGCAGAAACTAACACACCATTGTAAAGCAATTATACTCCAATAAAGATGTTAAAAAAAATCAATAAAGCCAAGAATTGGTTATTTTCAAAGAGTAATAAATTGATAAAGCTCTAGCAAGACTGCTATAACAAAGAGATAGAGGACAAAAATCAAATTACCATGATAAAGACCATCGCTGCAGCTTCACAGAAGTTAAAGGGAATACAATGAGTAACTTATGCCAAATGATTTCACAGTTTGTGTGAAATGGACAAATTCTTTGAAGAAACACAATTTTCAGTCTGACAGAAGAAATAAAAATGCTGAATAGTCCTTCATACATTAAAGAAATTGAATCCATTATTAAAATCTTTCCCACAAAGAGACTTCAGGTCTAGATGACTTTGCTGGTGAATTATCCTGCACATCTAAGGAACATATAACACCATCTTAACCAAAATTTCCGAAGAGTGAATAAGAATGCTTTTCATGTTTTGAGAAGTCAGCATAACATTAAAAGCAAAACCTGAAAAGGACCTTACAAGAAAGAAAATTGCAGGCTTGTCTTATGTATGCACATGTAAAAATTATTAAAAATATATTAGAAAATTAGATCTAGTGACATACAAAGTAGTTAATACCCTATAGCCAACATACGTTTGTTTGAAGAATAAAAAATTAGTTTAACATTAGAAAACGAATCACATAACAGAATATGAGTGGGGGAAAACACCTCACTTTGCCCAGTATCAGGTTAACTAAAATTTGTGTATATTTTGAATGAGTGTGTCCTCATTTTTCAAGGTTCCAAAGTAACTGAGACTTGATCTCATCTAACTTGTGATAGGCAGAATTTCAAGATGGCCCATATGATCTTTGTTCCCTGGTGTTACTCCCACAATCATGTTATATTATGCAGCAGATGATATTTTGCAGATGTCATTAAGGTTCCTTACACGTCAGTTGACCTTAAGATAGATTATCTGAGTGGGTCTAACCTAATCAAATGACCTCTTTAAAAACAAAGAGTGTTCTCTGGCTGATGGTGGAACAGGATATCAGAGAAAGTTGAAGCACAAGAAGGATTTGATGTACCGTTGCTATCTTAAAGGTGAAGGGGACCACATTTAAATGACATGAGAGTGACTTTATGAGCTAGGAGTGACCCTCCACCAATAACCAGCAAAAAAATGGAGACTTTAGTCCTATGCAAAAAATTGGATTCTATCAACTACTTGAATGAGCTTAGAAGCAGATTTTTTCCAGATAAGAAAGAACCCAGACTGGCCACAAAGTTTGTGCAATTTGTTACTCAGTAATAGCAAAATAATATATAATAGAGTTGTGCAAAGTGAGGTTATAGTTCTGGTATATGCAGGGTTTCATTAATGCAGTACCTTGTAAAGTGAGGTCTACCTGTATACAATTCTCTCAATGTCTGCACCAAAATCATAAAATTCAACAGTCATTTAAGGTTTATATATATATATATATATATATATATATATATATATATATATATAGCAATCTAGGATTAGAAGGAAACTTTCTTAATCTATCAATACATATATTTTAACACATTTATTAATACTTAGTAGTGAAATATTGGAATTATTCCCCCTGAGGCCAGGAACAAAACAAGGGTGTCAACTGTTAGCATTTTTATTTAGTACTGCAATGGTGAGCATAGATCAGTGGAACAAAGTAAGGAAAATAAAAAGGAAGTTAAAAGATAAGAAAGTAAGAAAATTGTAATTTCTTATAGATGTCATGATTTTGAATGTGCAAGATAGTAAAATAATAATACAAAAACCAATAGTATTTAAATATATAATAACAATCACCAATTGGAAAATGAAATTAAAAGCTACCATTTATAGTAGTATAAAAGCCTCACCATTTGTTGGATTGGTCTTCCAGAGGCTGACACAAAAACAAGATTAGTTGTACAAGAAATTTATTGGGAGAAATACCTTTGACAAAGGAGGAAGGAGTAGGAATAGGCAGGGAGAAACCTTCACACTCTGATGATAATTTGACACCTGTGAAGGGAGAGAGACAATGGATTGGGCAGAAAGAGACTCAGTAACACAATTCTGAAGAAATTTAGGCCAGACCATTGGGGAATCCCTGAGCAAAACTTGAACGTTGGAGGAATCCTGCATCAGGCAGAAATGGGCCAGCACTAGTACAATACCTCAGTCATTGACTGGGAATAGCCTTGGCAAAAATGTAGTGATGGATCTAAAGAGGCAGCAGCTGGGGCTGTCAGTCAGCTGTGCTCCTCATAGTGGATTCTCTTCAAGGAGATCTGAGCGGCGCACTTCCATGGCTGTCATAAACCACGGACTAAGGATACATGAAAGGAAAGGTGTGAATTACCTCTGAAAAGAAAGCTACCAAACATTACTGATAGAACAAGATGAAAATAAATATAAGAATATATCATTTTTATGATATTGGATGAATCAATGTAATAAAGATGTCTGTTCTTTCTAAATTGATCTGTCTCTGCAGTGCATTCCTCAACAAAATTCTAGCAGTTTTCCTTTAATAACACATACTTCGAAAAATAATATTGTGTTGGCATTTCAATTTGCCTCTACTCACTCTCTAAATCCCATTAAACTGATAGTGTGAGAATTTAGAAAGGCAGAGGGCAAGAGAAGGGCAAAGAGAAAGAGAACAACAAAATTTTGCAAACTAGGAAGCAGATAGGTATGTATAACTGACTTTGCAGATCTTAGGAACGTGTAGCTAGAGATCAGAAATCTCTGGTCTTTAAGATGGCTACCTGATTTTGTCAATAAATTATATTGGAACACCGTCACACCCATTCTTTTATATATTGTCTATCAATGTGCTTTTAAGCTACAATGGAAAAGCTGAGTAGTTGAGATAGAGATTGTAGTACCCAGAAACCTAAAATTTTTACTGTCTGTATTTGGCTCTTTAAAGAAAAAGTTTGCCAACATCTGCTATAGCCTGTCCTGAAAGTATCAGAAGCCAAAGATTGAGGCTGATGCATACTGCAGAACCCAGGAATGATTAGGATTTAAAGATTCTAGGAACCTCTTGTAAATGCTCCTGCAAAGAGGAGCATTTATTGAGTCTCTGTTTTAGAATCAGTTAAACTCTCCTATTCCATTCTGAACTGAGATATTTAGTGTTTTATTTTAGAGATGAAAGTATAGCCATAATGCCTCTAAAATTATAAGCTAAAACAAATGAAATTAAAAAATGGAGATAAAAGAGTTTAAGGGGCTTTTTTTTCCTCTATCAAACTTGATATATACTTTTTTGGGAATTCTAATTTTAGGCTGATAGATATTTTCCTTTAGCTCATTGAATATATTTTCATTATTTTTGGCTTCCATTGTTACTGTTGAAAAGTAAATTGTTAGGCTAATTGTTCCTTTACAGGTTATCTTCCTTTTCTCTCACTACATTTAAATCTAAGATATTTCTGTTGGTTTTCTGAAGATATTTACTTTGACAATTCTAAGAATCAATTTATTTTTATTTTACAATTTGATATTTGCTGGGCTGTGTGCATCTAAGGATTGGTTTCTCCTTTATCAATTCTAGATAATTTCCAGTCATCATTTTATTTATTGATAATCTCTTCAAAATATTTTTACTATATTCCTCATTTTTCTTATGGTGGGAAGTTACCTCTTTGCAATGGTGGTCTCTAAGTATATTAACAGGTAGACTACAGCAGAGGTCATCTTCACAGACTAATATGTTGGTATTTGGTAACACCCTTGGCTTAGGGTTTCTTCCTGTTGATTCCAAGGTCTTGTTGGGGAGGGTAATCAGGCCTCCACTGAGTTTTGTTCTGGATTTATTTTCTAATCTCTAGCTTAGTTTCTTCTCTGTTCTGTATTATGGGTAAGTTTTAGTAGTTCAGGCTCTTAAATATTGCTTTGATTGTAAAATTCATTTGTGAAACATGATCTTATTTCTCTTATAATTTACTTAGAATGCCTTTTAATTGCATCCCATTGTTATTGCCAGCTGTAGTGGTGGAAAATTACCTAGATGCTATTATAACCTCCAAGTAAGTTACCAGGCAGGCCATTTCAGATGTCACAGAGTAAAAAGCCCAGAGATCAAATTAAGATACTTGAATTAGTTTATTTAATCTACTTAAAACGTACAGCAAGAAGAAAGGGAGAAAAATGGAATAGATGTGAGTACAAGTGGGGTGAAGTGACCACACTATCTGAATCCTGCATTATGCAATGTTCATATGTCCTGTTTCTCACTATGTTCCCTCAGGCTTTCCCTGATGGTTAGGTTATAAGGACCAGAGTTGAGGATGAGTGAGGGTCTTCAACAGCCAGAAAATGATTTGAGCCAACACACTCTTGACATTTTAGAGAGATGTAGGAGCAAGCAAGTGTCCTTCACCTTAGCTATAAACTATGTAACTGATAACTTAGTAAGCAGTGATGAATTTTACTTTCATGTTTTGAGAATAGCATGCATGAGGTCATATTAGGTTGCTGATGGATGATTGATTTGGTGGGAGACACAACTGTCCATCTGAAAATGATGTGATAAATGCCTTATGAATGTTTTAAAATGTTATTTAGTCATTCCATACATTATTTCTTCCATTATATCAGTATTCTTCACACACCTATGCTTCATCTATTATATAATGTGTTTTTCAGGTTAGTACCTTACTTATTATGTATACCTAAGACGTCTTATGAATCTTATCTGTAGCTCTCATTTGCTAGTTCAGTATCTATACTTGGCATCTTACAAGCTTTGCCTGTTCTGCTTGCTTGTTCTCTTTCCCTTTAACACATAATTGAATACTCTCAAATCATGCAACAAATACAAATTTACAATGTCTGTTAATCTTTCTTTTATAATTATTTCTATTTTACATCCTATAAGGAGGATCCTTAGATTAATCTTCCAGTTGAATAATTTTCTCCTCAGTGATATATAATCAATCTGCTACTTAATCTAGCCATTGAAATTTTAATTTTAATAGGTAGAAGTATTATTTGGTTCTCTTTCAGATTTTCGTATTGTTTTCTTAATAGCTCTTTCCTCATATTTTAAATTTCCCTTTATTTTGTAAAACATATTAAACATACTGATTTCATTGAGTAACTTATAATTCCAGTAGTTGCTATCTTTACAGATTTGATTTTACGGTCTGCTTTTACTGCGGATTTCACTTACTGTATGTCATTCCCTTCTGCGTTCTGTGATTTTGAGTGTGAACTCATATGCCTTGGAACTTTTTCTAAATTATTTGACACTCTGTTATGAAGATTGGTTTTCCCATAGAGGATGTTTTGATTACTTTTAAGTGTATACTGGAACTTAAAAGGATCATCTCCAGTTTTACAGATTACTCCGGTAGTCTGAATTTGGAATGAAAACCCAGGTGAGGAATAGATTGCTTTTAAAATTTTTCAGTGAAGATTGTTTTTCTTTCTTTCATGCAGGGACAAGGTAGGTCCAAGATGATAATTTTCTTCTTCTGGCAATTTGTAGAGTGAGGAGAATAATGATATTGGTGCACAGGAGGTGCATTTCATCTGATCCTAGATTTTTGTAAAGGTTTCTCATTATAATCTCCATCCTGATGAGACCCTAAGCACTTCTCTACATGTAATACTCAAGCCTACCAGTAATACCAAAGGTCAAGATTATCTGAGTGAAGTAAATGTCCTGAGGTGGAAAGCTGGGTTCAGATCCACTTCTTGTTTCTTTGAACTGTTGCTTTAATTTGTGTTTAGATTCTAAGGAATATAAGAATTTTAAAAAACAAATAACATTTTTAAAAAATAAATTGATCTAGGTTTCTGCATTATGAGAAAGATAATTGCCACATATTTTACCTCTCTACACTCTACTTACAATGAAAAGACTCTTTATCAAGCATCCATTCTCATCCTTTCTATAGTCTTAAATCTAATTTATGTTTCTTAATAATATTAAAAATAAACTCACATAAATAAGCAATTATTGATAATTCCAGCAATGTTAACCACCTATTGTGAAATATTTTATAGTTGACAAGATTTAAGGAATAAAAATTTATATAAATAGAACCAATAGTCCTATGTATCATCAGCATTTTACTTGTCTCCTCTATATTTAACTGTTCCCCATTATGTACAGTGTGATTTGGGCTGATTTGACCATACACTTGACACCCAGATGAGTAATTTCTGATACAAGGCAGTTTGTTTTATTAGGATTGTTTTGATTATCTTAATAAAAGAAGTAGAAGAAATTAAAGAATATCCAAGACAAACTAGTGTAAACAATAAAGGGATATATTGGTTTACGTGACTGAACAGTCCTCAAGAAATTGATTTGGAATCCCCAATAAAACCTTAATTCTACCCTACCCCTGATATTACCCTTTGATATTTATACCAGTTTGAGCTTCTTGTTGTTATGTGTAAAAATAAGTTGATACTATAAAGAATAGGCTTCAAACTGTAAAACTGGCTAAACTGAGGTATGGAAGAGAATGAGGAGGAAAAATTATTTATCCTAAGCTGGCAAGTTGGTCATTCTTTTTGCGTAGTTAAGAAATAGTTGGTTAAACTTTTATTTATATTATACATTGACTTTTGCTTACGGAAGGTATGAAGTTGAGAGGATTAGTAGGAAAAAGTACCAGATACTGAAATATTTTGATTACTTCTGTGGTCCTATGTATCATCAGCATTTTGCTTGTCTCCTCTATATTTAACTCTAATAGTAGATTAGTTTAGGAAAGATACATAATTAACTTGAAATGTTAATTGTATATAATGAAATGTATATAAATGAAAGCAGTGCGGGAAGAAAATATGACTTTTGCTAAGAAGGATCTTTTTCGCCCATGATCTGTAATTCAGTTTGATGAAATGTCTGTTAATCTGAGAGTCTGTCAATAGAAAAGATGATGTATTTACCCCAAGATAAACTTAGGACTTGGAAAGGTAAGAAACTAGAAGAAATTAGTACCTGCTATAAAGCAGTCTCTTCCTGACTCAAAGAATAGTAAACCTCACTAGGAAGATAGAGCCTTTGATTTGGTGATAAAACCATAAAGAAATATTAGTGGAACCCCAGGCAAAGCCCAGTTGAAGATACAAGTCATTAAACTTAGTCCTGTGGGAAGGGCAGAACATAATGTTTTTATGCTGAAGAAAGATTTTTCTACATTGAGAAAGTTGTTTGTTTTCGGGGGTGGGCAGCGAAAATATGAACAGCTTACTAAGTGTTTAGGGGAATTAAGTGGCCAGATAAATCTAAAACTTTTCTGAAAATGTTGATTTTCTCAAGGCCTTTGGCACATCCAGTATTCCAGTTCTTATGACATAGTCTTCTGCTATAGTAACATCTTCCAGACATCCTTATAATTGCTCATCTCAAGGAGAGGGCAGTATTCAAGGGAGTGCCTGGATGAAAGCCCAGTGGAATGCTTTCAGCTTTACCGACCAGAGGATGAACTGTACTGCCCAGGCAAAAAGTCCTACCTATTCTTTTTTGGCAAGATATGATATATGTTATGGTCCAGTGACCACTTTATATTCATCTGTAGTCATTATGATTTTTTATATACATTTATATATTGGGTAGGTAGGTTGGGGATGGATAATTGAGTATTAATCCAGAGTTGCTGGACCATGAATTACCAAGGATCCGGAACTTGGACCTAGATTCAATGTTAGGTATGTTTTTGGATTCTTTCCTTTTGAAGGAGGGGTGCATATACTTCATCTAGACATTGCTGATTTGGTAGGTATGTGTATGAGAAGGAAATTGATATTGATTTCCAAAAAGGTAGATTTTAATGGACCTTCTTGTTGTATACTTAACATCTACTCCACCACTCACCATTGTGAAGAGTAGGATAAATCAAACACTCAGATGTTAGAGGTGGGACCAGATTGTTCTGAGCCAGTTAGAGTAAATTTATGTCTTTTGCCACAGGGATTGGTAGGTTTACACAATCCAGTCCATACTAGTTCCCTGCTCATGGGAATTAATTTCTGTTTGACCCAAATGAGCATGAGGTACAAGCTTTTTGTTTTATTTTTGGTTTTGGTAATCATGTATCATCTATTATCTTTCTCCTGGATTATTACTATACTTATTTCTTTTCCAACATAAGATACACCTGCTTGGGGTAGAATTGACACGTGGAAGAAGGGTGAGCCAAGAAAACTTCTGAGGAATGGGGCTGAGTTCCAAACAAACCAAGCCTGGAGACTTACCCCTGGATTTTTCAGTTTTGGTAGCCAGTAACTTCTCATTTGTGTTTAAGCCACCTTAACTTTGTAGTTTTCTGTTTCTTACAACCAAAAGCTGCTAATTGATAAGTATGTTTATTAGAAATATATTTTTTGAATTATTGAGTAGCATACAAATTATCTGCAGGGGCTTAATTCACTAGTAACTACTGTAAAATTAGCAAAATATGTCAAGTGTAGCTCTTATAGATAATTTTATTTAATTTTTAAAGATTGTAAGATGGAATAAATTGTTGCCACTTATAAAAGACCTGGACTACTGATTATAGCCATTGTCACATATTTTCAAAGTTGAAATTACTGAAACATTAAAAATCAAATGAAGTTAATTGCTGTTGCCCAATTTTGCCCCAGTTTTTCTTGAGAAAAGCATTTTTGATACTTTAATTCACTTGAAAGTAAAGTGTTTATTTTGTTAAGGCTGTGTCACATATATTTTATTTTTGTATCAATTATGCATACATTTTTTATTAAATCTTTAGGAGTTCTCATACTTTTACTTCATTTTCTGAATATCATGTTGGATATTGGAAAGCTCTCTTGAAATGACTAGCATTTTGACGACATTATTTTTACTTATGATGGTTATGTAGCAGTTTATGTTATTATCAAATATCAAATTATCTGGGTTTAAAATCATCAGTAATTTTAGAATCTTTGATGGTTGATAAAAGAAAATGAGTATATCAAAGGAGAAAAATTCTTATATAGAGAATTAAAAAAAAATTTCTCCTTATTTATACACTGAGAAACATAGAAAGCTTTCGAGATTAAATGCCAGATCAAATTTGGTTTTTAATTTTTATTGGTCATAGGCGATTCTTATAAAGACTACCTCCTACCCTTTTTTTCACTTATTAGAAAATAATGTAAAATTGTTTTGGCATAACCAGGTATCCTTAACTACAGTGAATTTTTTGGTATTATCCAAAGTTGGCAATGGATTACAGTTAGCAGACATGTGTTCAAGTTCTGGTTTGGCATTTTGTGCCAGACATTTTATGTAATCTATTTCATTTAATCCTGTAAACATTCCTATAAATGACTTCTGTGAGGTTATAAAACTAGTAAGTTATAGATACAGGACGCTAACTCTTACAGATCAGATCAAAATGAAGCATTTTTATTATTCTGCTACCACTTGCTAGGATCTTAGAAAATAATATTTCAATGAAATTTTCATTTACAAATTATAGAATTATACTAGTGTACCTTATTTGTCTCATGGCATGATATCAGGTAGGACATACAATTATTAATTTTTATTTTTTGGCTCATTCTAAAAATATTTATTGAGTGCCTACTATATTTCCTCTTTGATTTCTTCAGTGATCACTTCGTTATTAAGTAGTGTATTGTTTAGCCTCCATGTGTTTGTATTTTTTACATATCTTTTCCTGTAATTGATATCTAGTCTCATGGCGTTGTGGTTGGAAAAGATACTTGATACAATTTCAATTTTCTTAAATTTACCAAGGCTTGATTTGTGACCCAAGATATGATCTATCCTGAAGAATGTTCCATGAGCACTTGAGAAAAATGTGTATTCTGTTGTTTTTGGATGGAGTATCCTATAAATATCAATTAAGTCCATCTTGTTTAATGTATCATTTAAAGCTTGTGTTTCCTTATTTATTTTCATTTTGGATGATCTGTCCATTGGTGAAAGTGTGGTGTTAAAGTCCCCTACTATGAATGTGTTACCGTCGATTTCCCCTTTTATCGCTGTTAGTATTTGCCTTATGTATTGAGGTGCTCCTATGTTGGGTGCATAAATATTTACAATTGTTATATCTTCTTCTTGGATCGACCCCTTGATCATTATGTAGTGTCCTTCTTTGTCTCTTCTAATAGTCGTTATTTTAAAGTCTATTTTGTCTGATATGAGAGTTGCTACTCCAGCTTTCTTTTGGTTTCCATTTGCATGGAATATCTTCTTCCATCCCCTTACTTTCAGTCTGTATGTGTCTCTAGGTCTGAAGTGGGTCTTTTGTAGACAGCATATATATGGGTCTTGTGTTTGTATCCTTTCAGCCAATCTGTGTCTTTTGGTGGGAGCATTTAGTCCATTTACATTTAAAGTAATTATCGATATGTATGTTCCTATTCCCATTTTCTAAATTGTTTTGGGTTCATTATTATAGGTCTTTTCCTTGTGTTTCTTGCTTAGAGAAGTTTCTTTAGTATTTGTTGTAAAGCTGCTGAACTCTCTCAGCTTTTGCTTGTCTGTAAAGGTTTTAATTTCTCCATCAAATCTGAATGAGATCCTTGCTGGGTAGAGTAATGTTGGTTGCAGGTTTTTCTCCTTCATCACTTACAGTATGTCCTGCCACTCCCTTCTGGCTTGCAGAGTTTCTGCTGAGAGATCAGCTGTTAACCTTATTGAGTGCCTACTATAGGCTAGGCACTTTCTAGATCCTGAAGATACAACAGTGAACAAAACACTAAAAAAATCACTGTTCTCATGGAGATTATAATCTAATGGAATTCTTATTTTCACATAATTGTATATAGTGGAACATCTTATATAATGGTACATTAACTATATATTACTTTACAAACATAACTTATAATGACTTTATTGTTAATAGATTTTTACTGAAATATACTTTTTCTATGTTTAAGGTTTTAAGTCTACTTTTATATTTGTTAGCTCACTCAATCCTCACAGTAGTTATGTGACATAGATATAATTACTTGATAGATATTATAATAGAAACAATTGAGGATTCACTTAAAAGGTAGATAAAAAGAAAAGAAAGTACATGTTTAGATATTTACTATAAATTTAAAAAGATGAAAACTAGTCCATTATATTTTAGTAGTAGAATATCTCACAAAACTCTTTTCAAATTTATATAGGTATCATCACTCTCAGAGAGGTTGTAATATGTTTATGGTGGCTTTCTGGTTGTATCATGCTGAATAGCTCATGAGTTGTTACTTCTTTCATAAAATTATTGAAGCAATTACTTTTTTATCCTTCCTGCATAAAAATTTGCAATATTAGATTTTGTAGCACCTAGAGTTCTTGCAAATAACAGAAGTAACTCTAAATCACTTAGGCAATGATGTAATTTCTTGGAGGTTTATCCAGGAAGCTCACACAGTGTTCAGGAAGCCACACAACTGGGCTTGAAAAATGAGCAGCAATGAGAAGACAGAACCAAGACTCCACCAGAGAAACAATTTACTCAGAGTGCTTCCATTTGTCTGTAATTACTAGCTACTTGACACCCTGTTATTCTGTGGCAGCTGCTGTCAACACTTTCATTGTCCTTGTGCTTTTGGATAATTCCCTAGAAAGTGAAAATCCAGGGAGAAAGCATTAAATTGTCTGAAGCTAGATAATATGACTATGTCTTAGCTCTTAGGAAAATGAAAAAGAGAATATCTTTTATTATCTTTTATATTAAGCCATCCATACATTGAAGATAATAATATATCAATATAGGAAGCCAGAATGGGAGGCTCTTCAGGTGCTGTGCACCTCTACTAAATGTACACTAAATTCATTTTATCTGTATAGCTATAGCATCATAATAGACAAGACTAATATGGGATCTCTAGAACATTTCTACAGTTTAAATTTAATTTACAGTGACTTCCCTGGTTGCTCAGTGGTTAAGAATCCGCCTGACAATGCAGGGGACACGGGTTCGATCCCTGGTCTGGGAAGATTCCTCATGCTGTGGAGCAACTAAGCCCATGCACCACAACTACTGAGCTTGCGCTCTAGAGCCCACAAGCCACACTACTGAAGCCCATGTGCCTAGAGCCCATGCTCCACAACAAGAGAAACCACCACAGTGAAAAGCCTGTGCACTGCAATTAAGAGTAACCCCTGCTCACTGCAACTAGAGAAAGCACCTGTGCAACAATGAAGACCCAACACAGTTATAAATAAATAAATAAATATGTATATTTTAAAAAAGTTAGTTTACAGTAAGTTTGTATATGTACTTATGTATCTATATTAAAATATGTATATATGCACTTGTTTTCCATTCTCCCCTAGAAGTCTCTAAGGCAAAATGGGAGGAAAATGTGTATATGTATGTATGTATGGACATATATTTATGTTTCAGAATGTGATATAGATCAGGGGTTGGCGAAATACAGCCTGTAGGCAAAATCCAATATGGTTTATAAGCCAAGAAGAATGCTTTTTACTTTTTTAAAGAGTTGTGGGAAAAAATGAAGAATATGGGACAAACCAAATGTATACTGCAAAGCTTAAAATATTTCCTCTCTGGTTCTTTACAGAAAGTTTCTGACCCCTGTTATAGAAGGCTATGATGAAGATAAGGAGAAAACTTCTAATTTAATTAAGTTTATGATATGATGGATAATTTTGTTGCTGGTTTTTGTTATATATGTTACTGGTCTCTGAGTTGAATTTGAGGTGTGCTTGAACCTGTGTTCAAGAAAGCCAAAACATTTTTTCATAATTTTTAAGTTGGTAGAAAAATATCAGTTTAGTTTTCCTGAACTATAAAATCTATATAAAGCATAGAAGTGTGTCATGTTAAACAGGACTACAGAAATTTGTTCTAGGTAGATTCTGATCTGATAATTTAGAAATCTATATTGTTAATTACTCAGTAAATATTTGATATATGAATATTCTGGAATCATGCCAATATTTTGCAAATAACACTTCCTGTGAAAGAAAGAGATGCTGGTTATAATCTAGGGAATTAGACCATAGGTCAGGACTGGGTAGCCAATAGGTCCACCAAACTTAAGGGCACCTTGTTGGGGGAAATGAGACCAAACAAGATTTATAACTGGAAGGCCCACAAACAGGGTAGGGAATAAATGGGTTGTAATTAATTCTGAAACCCAAACTTTGAATATTAACATCTATTAATGCATTCATTTTATGTACATTATTAATACTTCACTAGTTTTTAAAGGGATAAATTTATCAAATAGTATTCAACATAGTAATATTGCAATATATAAGAATCAGGAAATGATTATATCTTTTCAAATTATTCACATAAAAGATTTACTTTAAGTATAAGGATTTATAAGGTACTTAACATGATTTCGTAATATAAAAGCATTATATGCAACTTTTAAGAACTATGTCTATTATTCAGATGGTAGTTACCGTCACTACTTGAAGAGTACATTTTGAGACCTCATATTGGAATTACAAGATGAAAAGTTATAATAGTCTATCATTTTGTTACAGTAAATTATGTAATTCTGAATACTGATTTTATTCAACAATGACTATTTATGTATAATTAAGTTAATTTCTACCTTAAAAACTAGGTATATTGAAGATAGTAGTAGCACAATTTCTTTTTAAAGAAAATTCTATTTTAAATGATAAATTTAAGTGAAAATTCCTATGAAAAATATTTAGTAAGGTGAATTTGCCAGATGTAGACAATTTAAAATAATATCTAACTTTGCATATGGTGGGTATCATTAATCATAATTTGTAAATTCAAGGTCATATTCAAGCCAATGTTATCTAAAATTTTCAGCTTTAAAATTAGCTTAGCTTAATGCTATCTTGGTACACAGATGTGCTTTCTTCTACTATTTGCAAACCAAAAATCATCATTGTTAAAATATTAGTAAAATATCAAGAACATTTCATTATTCAGTAAACAACTTTAATAATTTAATATCAATAAAATAGGTTGTGTCAGGTCTTATGTTCAACTTACTAAGTTGAATAATGGCTCTACTTAAGTTGTAAGAATTAGACTGAATCATTTTCTCTTTTTATTTCAAGTTTATGCAGAATAATTTTAATTGTACTAATACTTTACAAGATGTTTTTATTCCATTGAAACTCAGAATAAAAAACAGACTTTTTATTAGTCTTTTTAGAAACTAGTTTTCCATTTTCAGAAGTGATGTAAGACTCAGAATATTTTGCATGTTTTTTTCTTTCAAAATGAATGGACTTCTACATAGATACACAAACAAGCTTTATTGCCATCTCCTTGTCCGTATTAAACTCGGTAGCTGACTAATGGCATAGGGAGGTGGATAGACTCATTCAAACATCAAGTGGGTCTTTCTGCATTTAGAGAAGTAACAGCACATCAATCAGCAGAATTCAAGAGGTATAATAAGAGCAGCATGACCTTGGTGCATGCCCTGATGATTCAAGCTATCATAGAAGGATCCCCTTTGTCTGCTTCCTCTTGTGGATTCAGATTAGTACAGTTCTGACTCTCTTAAGCAAATGTGTGTGGCCATTTGAGAAGCAAGTATGCTTTAAAAATATATAATTCAAAGTAAATCACATGGGGAACATGGCACTTAAATTTAAGCTACTCTAACAGCCAGCTTTGTATCTGTGACCTATAGGCTTTGACTATTTCAGAGGACAGTCTATTAAACAAAGTCAGTCTCATTACAATGAAGTATTTCCTTGGGGTGGACTGGGCATAGATTAACTTTACTTGTAGAAAGTCAGAGAATACTTTCAGTAGGAGAGCATGCCTAAATTGAAGCTTTAATAATTTCTGAGGAATATGAATTTCCTTATTTCATTTAGTAGGATAGCTAAGAACTTGAGAAGCAGTATTTTTTAATAGAGTAGAATGAGAATGCTTTAGAGGAAAAAGTAATTATTCTTAGTTTACTCTCTCTAGGATTAAATGATAAAACTCCATTTGAGTTTATATATTGGTTACCTTTGATAATGAAAACCATAGTGGACTAGGAAAATTTTTCACAAAGGAAGACAATGTGGCCCAAATTTTCCAAAATAATTTAGTATTGTTTGTTTAAGACTATAAATGGCTGAGGAAAGAATTTCTGGTCTCAATAGAAAACTCTAAAACTGAAAAGCAAAATAAGACTGGAAAAAAACCACAACAGATTATACAAGAACTGTGGGACAACTACAAAACGTACAACATACACCTAGTAAGAATCCCAGAAGGAGAAGAAAGAAAGAAAGGAACAGACATAATGTTTGCAACAAGCACAATGGAGAATTTCCCCCAATTAGTATCAAACACCACACCACAGATCCAAGAACATCAGAGGACAACACGCAAGATAAATGCTAAAAAACCTACACTTAGGTATATCATATTCAAACTAAGAAAAATCAAAAGAAATTTTAAAAATCCATAAAAAACCCAGAGGACAAATACATCTTACTATAGAGGTGCAAAGGTAAAAATTAAATTTGACTTTTCCTAGGAAACCATGCAATCAAGAAGAGAGTGGAGTGAAATATTCAAAGTAATGAGAGAAAAAAAAAATCAACCTAGAATTCTGGTCATTGCAAAATTATCCTTAAGAAGTGAAGGAAAATAAAAACTTTCTCAGACAAAAACTGAGAGAATTTGTTATAAGTAGACTTGAATTGCAAGAAATGAGAAGTTTTCTAGAGAGAAAGAAATGGTTTAGGTCAGAAACATAGCTACATAAAGAAAGGAAGAACATTTGAAAAGGAATAAGTGAAAGTAAAATAACTTTTTAAAAAAAATTGCGGTATAGTTGAATTGCAATATTATATAGGTTTCAGGTGTAAAACATAGTGATTCACAATTTTTAAATGTTATACTCCATTTATAGTTATTAGAAAATATTGGGTATATTCCCACTGTTGTAAAATGTATCCCTGTTATTTATTCTATATATAGTATTTTGTACCTCTTAATCCGCTACCCCTATCTTGCCCCTCCCCACTTTCCTCTCCTGGCTGATAACCACTAGTATGTTCTCCAAATCTGTGAGTCTGTTTCATTTTTGTTATATTCATTAGTTTGTTTTAATTTTTTAGATTCCATATATAAGTGGTATCATACAGTATTTGTTTTTCTCTGTCTGACTTATTTCACTAAGCATGATACCCTCCAAGTCCATCTATGTTGCTACAAGTGGCAAAATTTTATTCTTTTTTATAGTTGAGTCACATTCCATTATACACACACACACACACACACACACACACACACACACACACAAACACACCAGTCATCTGTTCTTCCTTATTCATTCATCTGTTGATGGAAACTTAGTTTGTTTCCATCTCTTGGTTATTGTAAATAATAGTACTATGAACATTGGAGTGCATGTATCTTTCTGAATTAGTGTTTTTGTTTGGCTATATAACCAGGAGTGGAATTACTGGATCATATGGTAGTTCTACTTTTAGTTTTTTGAGAAACCTCTGTACTGTTTTCCACAGTGGATGCGCCAATATAAATTCCCACCACCAGTGTACAAGTGTTAATTTTTCTCCACATCCTTGCCAATATTTGTTATCTGTGGTCTTTTTGATGATAGCCATTCTGAAAGTGTAAGGTGATATCATTGTGGTTTTTATTTGCACTTCTCTGGTGACTAAAAATGTTGATCATTGTTTCATGTGCCTATTGGCCATCTATATGTCTTCTATGGAAAAATGTCAATTCAGATCTTCTGGTCCATTTTTAATTGGGTTGTTTGATTTTTGATGTTAAGTTGTATGAGCTGTTTATATATTTTGGATGTTAACCCCTCATTGATCATATCATTTGCAAAAGTTTTCTCCCATTCAGTAGGTTTTCGTTTTGTTTTGTTTTGTTGATGGTTTCCTTTGCTGTGCAAAAGGTTTTAAGTTTAATTAGGTCTCATTTGTTTATTTATGCTTTTGTTTCCTTTGCCTTAGGAGACAGATCCAAAAAGATATTGCTATGATTTATTTTAAAGAGTGTTCTGCCTATATTTTCTTCTAGAAGTTTTATGGTTTCCAGTCTCATATTAAAGTCTTTAATCCATTTTGAGTTTATTTTTATATAGGATGTTAGAGAATGTTCTAATTTCATTCTTTTACATGTAGCTGTCCAGTTTTCCCAGCACGATTTGTTGAAGAGATGGTCTTTTCTCCATTGCATATTCTTGCCTCCTTTGTCATAGATTAATTGACCATAGGTATGTGGGTTTATTTCTGGGCTTTCTATCCTATTCCATTGATCTATATGTCTGTTTTGGGGCCAGTACCATTCTGTTTTGATTACTGTAGTTTTGCAGTATAGTCTGAAGTCAGGGAGCATGATTCCTCCAGATCCACTCTTCTTTCTCAAGATTGTTTTGGTATTCAGGGTCTTTTGTGTTTGCACACAAATTTTTAATTTTTTTGTTCCAATTCTGTGAAAAAAGCCATTGGTATTTTGATAAGGATTGCATTGAATCTGTAGATTGCCTTGGGTAGTATGGTCATTTTAACAATATTACTTCTTCCAGTCCATGAATATGTTATACCTTTCCATCTGTTTGTGCCATCTTTAATATTTTTCATCAGTGTCTTATTGATTTCTGAGTACAGGTATTTTACCTGTTTTGGTAGGTTTATTCCTAGATATTTTATTCTTTTTAGTATGACTGTAAGTGAGATTGTTTCCTTTCTCCTTTTGATAGTTTGTTGTTAGTGTATAGAAATGCAACTGATTTCTATATATTAATTTTGTATCCTGCAACTTTACCAGATTCACTGATGAGCTCTAGTAGCTTTTTGGTGGCATTTTTAGGGGTTTTTTTGTATGTAGTGTCATGTCATCTGCAAAAAGTGACAGTTTTACTTCTTTTCCAATTGGGATTCTTTTTATTCAGTCCAAAAACAGCAGAATACACATTCTTTTCAAGTGCACATGGAACATTCTCCAGGATAGGTCACATGCTAACCACAAAGCAAGCCTTGGTAAATTTAATAAAATTAAAATGATATCAAGCATCTTTTCCAACCAGTGCTGTGAGACTGCAAACAACACAAACCCATGGAGGCTAAACAATATGCTTCTAAGCGATCAGTGAATCACTGAAGAAATCAAAGAAGAAATTAAAAAACACGTGGAGAGAAAGGAAAATGAAAACACAACTGTCCAAAGTGTATGGGATGCAGCAAAAGTAGTTGTAAGAGGGAAGTTTATAGCAATACAAACTTACCTCAGAAAACAAGAAAAATCTCAAATAACAACCTGACCTTACACTTAAATGAACTGGAAAAAGAACAATAGAACCTTAAGTTAGTAGAAAGAAAGAAAGCATAAAGATCAGAGTAGAAATACATAAAATAGAGATTAAAACAGTTTAAAAAAATCAATGAAACTAAGAGCTGGTTCTTTGAAAAGATAAACAAAATTGATCAACTTTTAGCCAGACACCCCAAGAAAAAAAATAAGAGAGGGCTCAAATCAGTAAAGTCAGAAATGAAAAATGAGAAGTTAAAACCAATAACCACAGAAACACAATGGATCATAAGAGACTACTTCAGGCACCTATACGCCAATGAAATGGACAACCTAGAATAAATGGACAAATTATTAGAAAGGCACAATCTCCCAGGACTGAAGCAGGAAGAAATAGAAAATATGAACAGTTACAAGTGAGAAACAAATGAATCCATTATTATAGTGGGAGAAATCAACACTGGCTATCAGAAATAGATCCAGCAGGCAGAAAATCAGGAAAAACATAGTTCACCTCAACAACATCATCAGTCAACTGGATAAAAAGGACATTTATAGATTACTTCATTCAACAACAGGAGCAGAATCCACATTCATCTCAAGCTTACATGGAACATTCACCCAAATAGACCACATTCTGGGCCATAAAACACAACTTCAAAAGAATAGGAAGCATGCAGTGTTATGTTCTCAGACCCAGTGGAATGAAACAAGACATCAACAACAAATTTAGCTGGAAAATTCCAAATTACTTGAAGACTAAAAAACTTCTAACACTTCCAAATACCACATAGTTTAAAGAAGAAATCTCAGGAGAAATTTTAAAACATTTTTGGCTAAATGAAAGTTAAATCAGGACTTATCAAAATTTGTGGGATGCGGAGAAAGTAGGGCTTAGAGGGACATTTATAGGACTAAATGCATATATTAGAAAAGAACAAATGTCTAAAACAGTCATGTAAGTTTCCACTTTAGGAAACTAGAAAAAAGAGCAAATTAAAATACAGAGAAACAAAATAATTAGAGCAGAAATCAATGAAATTAAAAAATAACATACTCTTGCCATATGATCGTTACCATATGCTTCTTGGTATTTACCCAAAGCAGTTGTAAATTTATGCCTACACAAAAACCTGTACATGGTTGTTTATAGCAGTTTTATTCATAATAGCAAAAATTTGGAAGCAACCAGAACATCCTTTAGTAAGTGACTTGATGAATAAATAACATGTTGGATCCAGACAATAGAATAATTTTAGTGATAAAAAATGAGCTGTGAAACCATGAAAAGACATGGAGGAAACTTAAATGTATATTACTAAGTGAAAGAATTGAAAAGGCTAGATACTTTGTGGTTCAAACTATCTGACATTTTGGAAAAGGCAAAACTATGAAGATAGTACAGAGATCAGTGGTTCAGGGTTGACATGTGGGAGAGCTGAATAGGCAGAACACAGAGGATTTTTAGGGCGGTGAAATACTCAGTATCTCACATAATGATGATTACTTGTCATTATACATTTGTCCAAATCCACAGCCTGTATACCACCAAGAGTGAACCTTAATGTAAACTATGGTCTTTGGATGACAGTGATGTGTCAATGTACGTTCTTCAATTGTAACATACTGTTCTGGTGAGGGATGTTAACAATGAAAGAGGCTATGCATGTGTGGGAGCAAAGGGTATATAGGAATTCTCTATACCTTCCTCTCAGTTTTGCTGTGAACCTAATACTGCTCTAAAATGTAAAATTCGTTAGAAATAATTTTTAAAATTAACACAAAAATTTAGTACACAGTGGGTGTCACTAAAGATTTTGGTTTAAGGGATTACATGAATAGTAGCCAAACCTTACTCATTCCCTCCCTCCACTTTCCTTTTTCTTCCCTTGCTTCCTTCCTTAGCAGGTTGAAGTTATTATCTACCTTTTTAATAGCAATCACAATTCCATACTTGTTAAGATTTTACATATATATCTTTAGAGTTTATTCAAAGTTGCTGATTATATGAAATCTGCAGTAGCAAATAGTATGCAAACTATTGTGTCTTGTTGGGTTTTGTTATTTAATAAAAAATAAAGTGTTACAAATCAAATTTGAATGAATACAAAATTTAAATATAGGATGTTTTTAAATTTTTGATCACTTTTCTCCTATAATTATGCTAGATATATGGCCTATTAAATATATATCATTTTTATTCTGATAATTATAAAGACCTTCCTGGCCCATAAGATCTGACAGTTGAAAACAAAAGAAATCATAAATGAAAGAAACAGTCATAAATTTACAGCATTTTAAAAATACTTAAGATTTTTTTTAACAATAACTGGACAACAATAAACTTAATTTAGTACTTGACACTAAGGTAAATAAGGATCCAGGGTGAAAACTGGAAAACGAGACTCTAAAATTTTCCTGTTCTAACTGTTTATGGTTTTGAGTTTCAGTATGAAAATGAACTAAAATGTTTCCCCCTTCAGCCTTAACTTTTGCTGAAGAGAGGAGACATAATGAAGTAGGATAAGATAATTTTTTTATTCACAATGAAGAAAAATAATGACGAAGAACAGGCTTCCCAACATGCCTCTTAGAATCTGACTAGAATAACCAAAGCAAAAGCAAAAACTGTGAGTAGTGAGTGGAGAAGGTAGATAGAACTCATTAATGCTCAAAATAAGGAACAATGCCAACCACATAACCAAAAATCCCGAGGAATTTTTGCCATCTCTAATATATATTGACTTAGATACATCTATTCTTCCTGGATGCCTGTGGAATTCTTTATTTTTGAAATTGCTGATAAGCCACCCACTAGAGTGCCAGAAAGCTGTCCTGCAAAGTTACTTACCGGTCTGCCAGAGAATCTCTCTGGGAGGTGAGAAGTGACCTGACCTAGACATTGGGAGAACTGGTATGCCCTTGCTCCAGCTCTTGGTCCTTGAGTGAGCTGAATCTCTTCTGAGGCTCAAAACACAGGGACAGTAATGTTTGTGAGGACAGACTGAGATAATACCTGTTAGGTGCTCAGGAGTGATTGGTACATAGGCAGAGCTTTACAAATGTTAGTTCTTAGAAGTATTAGGATTCTATGATTCCACAGTTTGCTGCTATTTTGTATTTAAATCACCATCTTTCTTATAACAGAACTGGCAAAGGAGTTGGATCCTGTAATTTTAAAAAGTCATCTTTCTTCCTGCTTCTAAGGTAATCCTGCTAAAGCAAATGCCTTTACAATGAAACCTCCATATTACAAAGAATTTTCCATTCCTTTTATAAAAAAAAGAAGAATCCATCACTATCTGGCCTGCTGGCAAAACTCTCCCTGGAGTCGTACGAAGTATTGAGATATGTTCCCTCCTTTATTTTCTGGACGAGTTTGTGAAGGATTTTATTTTTTCCTTAAATGTTTGGTAGAATTCACCAATGAAGTCATCTTGGCCTGGGCTTTCCTTTATTGTAATATGTTAAATTACTAATTCAGTGGGGTTTTTTGGTTTTGTTTCTTTGGTTGTTATAAGTCTGTTTCATTTTTCTACTCCTTATTAAGTTAGGTTTGGAAATTTGTATCTTTTGGGGAATTTTTCCATTTCATCTAAATTGTCTACTTTTTGGACCTAATGCTGTTCCTAGAGTTCTCTTATGGCACTTCTAATTTCTGTAAGGTCAACAGTAATGTAGTTTCTTTTTTTTAAATAACTTATGACTTCTTTTCTTAGCGTAGCTAGAGATTTGCCTTTTTAAAAAATGTTTTCGAGAAATCATGTATTAATTTCATTGGATTTCCCTATGTGTTTTCTAATTTTCTATTTCACTGATTTCCTCTCTAATCTTTATTTCCTTTCATTTTGCCTCCTGTGGGTTTGATTTACTCTTTTTTTCCCCCAAATTTCTTAAAGTGGAAGCTTCCTTTCTTTAAAAGAGCTCCACGTTCTTCCCCCTCCTTTGTGTTTTTATATATATCATATGTATATATACATACACACACATCTTTAAGAAGAAAATGCGTTTTTACCTTTTTTTTTTTTTTTTAATAATTCTATAGTTACAGTTGACCCTAGAACAACATGGGTGTGAACTGTGAAGGTCCACTTACACATGGGTGTTTTTCAATAGTAAATACTTTAGTACTACAGTGATTTTAATTAGAATCCTGGTTTTGTAGAGACACTTGAAAATATGCTTTTAAATTTTCTGAGGGAATAAATGTCTTAGAATAGTCAAGAAACAACTAAAAAATAACAGTTTTCCAAGCCATTATAATCAATATTTGGTCATTGGCACAGGTATAGAGAAATGAGATGAACAGAATAAAGGGTCCTAAAAAGTTCTGTATATGAAAGAGATCTTAACGAATGGAAGTAATACTTTAATATGGGAAAAGGATGGTTTATTTAATAATTGGTAATGGCAAAATTGGTTATCTTTCTGAACAAAACCATAATTGCTTCTCTGTTGCATGCCATATTAAAATATATATATTTCAGATGGGTTAAAGCATTAAATATAAAGCTTTAGAAGATAATTCAGTTGAATATTCTTATAACCTTATGGTAGGAGAGAAGCAAGCTGTAAACAGAGAAGTGTTTACATTAAAAAGGATGCACCAGGGACTTCCCTGGTGGCCCAGTGGTTAAAGAATCCACCTTCCAATGCAGGGGATGCGGGTTTGATCCCTGGTCAGGGAAATAAGATCCCATATGCTGTGGAGCAACTAAGCCCATGTGCCGCAACTACTGAGCCCACGCACTCTAGAGCCCATGTGCCACAACTAGAGAGGCCACGCACCACAACTACTGAGCCCATGTGCTCTCAGAGCCTGCATGCCACAACTAGAGAGAAGCCCACACACCGCAATGAAGAGCCCATGTGCCGCAATGAAAGATCCCATATGCCTCAACAGAGATCCTGCATGCTGCAACTAAGACCCCATACAGCCAAAAAAAACCAAAAAAAAAAAACCCAAAAAAGAATGTGTCAGGATAAATCAGAAAATGTTAACATATAAAGAGCTCACACAAATAGTAGGACAAAGAAAAACAACTCAGATTTAAAAAATGGGTGGAAGATGTGAACAGACAGCTCATAAAAGAAATATGTTACCAACATAAATATGAAAAGATTATTAATCTCATTAATAGTCAAAGATACGCAAACTAAAGAAGCAATGAGATACCATTTTTTTCTAACAGATTGACAAAGGTTAAAAATTGTGATAATGTTTCTTATGAGGATTTAAGGATGAACCTAACATTGACAGATCATAATCACTCAAAGTCCATATGGTTCATACTTGGTGTTGTACATTGTATGTGTTTAGACAAATGTATAATAACATGTATCTATCATTATGGTGTCATACAGAGTATTTTCTCTGCCCTAAAACTCATATCTGTTCAGCCTATTCATTGTCCCTGCCCCCTTCCCCATGATGGTTAATTTTATGTCTCAATTTGGCTAGACTATGATGCCCAACTGGTCTAGATATTGCTGTAAAGGTATTTTTTAGATGTGATTAACAGTTAAACCAGTAGACTTTGAGTGATGATTACCATTCATGTTGTGGATGGGTTTCATCTTGTTAGTTGAAGCCCTTAAGAACAAAGACTGCAATTTCCAGGTGAAGCATTTTGTTTCTAGACTACAAGGTAGAAACCCTGCCTGAGTTTCCAACCTGCAGATTCTGGACTCAAGACTCCAGCATCGGCTCTTCCCTGAACTTCCAGCCTGCTGACCTGCTTTACAGATTTTAGAGTTGTCAGGTCCCATTATTGCACGGACCAGTTCCTTAAAATCTCTCTCTCTCCTCGCCGTATATTTGTTCTGTTTCTCTGTTGAAGTTTGACTGATGCACTCTCACATCAGCAATAACACTTCTTGAAATTTCTACTTGAAAGATAAAGTGTGTGTGTGTATGTGTGTGTGAGAGGGAGAGAGGGAGGGAGATGGGAGAGGAGAGAGTTGTGAGGGGCAAGCTGGGAGCAAGATTGTGTTATTTGTAGTAAAAAAAAAAAAACCTAGAAAAACTTATGTATCCTTTGTTGAAAGTTTATGATTCAGAGATAGTATAAAATACTCTACAGTTGTTAAAAAATAACAGTTCTAAACTCTATTTAACAGAGATTTCAGTGATTATTAAGAGAAAAGCAAGTTACAAAGAAATATATATAGCAAAATCCAGTGTTTATAAAAAGCAAGGGCGAGGGCTTCCCTGGTGGCGCAGTGGTTGAGAGTATGCCTGCCGATGCAGGGGACACGGGTTCGTGCCCCGGTCTGGGAAGATCCCACATGCCACGGAGCGGCTAGGCCCGTGAGCCATGGCCGCTGAGCCTGCGCGTCCGGAGCCTGTGCTCCGCAACGGGAGAGGCCACAACAGTGAGAGGCCCGCATACCGCACAAAAAAATAAAAAATAAATAAAAAAGAGCAAGGGCAAAAGTTTGTATCCATGTGAGGAAGGGAAAAATATACAACCAAATGTGTAGATGGGGGTTGGGCAATGGTGCGTAAGGAGAGGGAATGGTAAAGGCTGATAATCTGTGTCTGTGTGTGTATTTCTTTAAATGTATATATATGTATATAATTTTTTACAAAAATGATTGTATTTATACCTCTTATTTTATCTAACATGCTTGTTTTTATTTTCTGTAGTGTTGAATGTTATTGTATAAGAATTTTTAATAGCTAGATGTATTCTTTTAAATAGATATATTCTACTTAGGTGAGCTTTCCTGTTGGACATTAATATTGTTTTTATTTTCTCCAAATTATAAAAATTATAGGGATAAAAATCCATAAACATATATTTATGCATGTTCATTATTATGTACTTAGAAGCAATTTCTGGAATTTGAATTGGCATATAAATGGATATATAAATTTCTATTTTTTATCATTTTATTACTAGTAGTAGTAATTGTCATACTATGTGATATTAATATTATGAATATAATAGCTGTTATTGTATTACTTCTGCTAGTAATATGACTATTGCTAATAAGTATAATAAAGAAGACCTTATTAAAATTTGCGTCATACTTTCTAGATGAGAATCTTATCATTAAGTAAACTTTATTTAATGTAATGAGCCACTTGGGTGAATGTGGTTGGAGGAAGTATTTAAAGGCTGTGTCAACTACTAATATTTCTATGCATACATTTAACATCTATCTATATTTTTTCTCTCAACCACTGTAAAAGTTATCTGGAAAATTATAATTTATCATTGCTCCTGTATTAACTTCTCTTTATAATATCATATTTTGAGATATAAGTGTTCTAAAGATGATGACTATTTTTGTTTTACTGACTATAATGATTATTTTTTAATAATTTGATATACCTGATGAAGCCAGGTAACCAACAGCAAACTATAAGAAGTCAAACTTAACTTTTAAACAATCATCCTATAATTTTGTTATTTATAATACCTATGTTGAATTTTAAATTAGTAATTAATCTAATAATTTGTGTTGTTACTTAATCCCATAGAAAAGAATCACAATTTCTTTTCCTAACATTTCTTCTGGATCTTTGATCAGTGGGGAGGAGCATTGGATCTGGTGAATATATGTCTTCATTTTAGAAACTATTTATGGGGCCTTATGTTAGCTTTCTAGTCATCAGGTTTCAAGTCATTATAGTATTCCTTAATATATGATTCCAATTTTCCAGAGTTATAAAAGGACAGAGTGAATCATGTAAGTGGAATCATTCAGTATTTGTCTTTCTGTGACCAGTTTATATACTTAACATAATGTCCTCAAGATTCATATATGTTGCTGCATATTGCAAAATTTGCTTCTTTTTTAAGCCTAAATAATATTTTATTTTAGGCATATGTCACATTTTATTTATCCATTCTGCTGTTGATGGGCATTTAAGTGTTTCCACACCTGCTCAGGGAGACACTGAGAGCTAGACATTTTGTCTACTTGCTCTGTGCTGAACTGGGAGCAAGGGATATGGTGACTGCCAACCCAGATCTCCATCTCTACTCTCACTAGTCCCCAGGAAGCTAGGTTATGCCAGGTCTTATCAGCACTTAACTGTTAGCAAGTCAGAAGCCAGTACTTTGGGCAGCCCCCAAAAAATTGTGGCATTCTGTGGTTTCTGTCGACTTACTCAGTGGTGAGCCAGGGGAAAGGAATTATGGCATCTACCAACCCAAGCATCTGTCTCCATTCTCCTCCAGGTGGCTAGACTGTGTCAGACTGTCAAAGATCTGAGAATGGCAGGAGAGAAGCCAACCCTTTGAAGAGGTCCCTTGGAAAAGTTGGGGACACTGGATATATGAACTAGCTCTTTCCCTCCCCTCGAAGAAGCTGGGAGCTAGGAGTTCTCTTCTTGATCATATTGTACAGTGCCAGGGGTAGGGATTCTGAAGAAAGGATGTCCTGAATCTCACTACTTGCTTTGGTGAGCCTAGTTTCATGTTCACCAGGATGCATGAGCCTTTCAATCAGCTTGTGGATTTCTCACAATAGGAATTTGTCCCTGAATTGTTGCTGAAGTGGTGTGTTTGTTGGGGGGAAATGGGGGCCCAGGGCTGCTTCTTTGTCATCTTGCTGACCCGTTATGCATTTTAAATGTTTGAGACTTGCTTTTTCTTATCGTTTTTATTGTTATTTACTTTGATTCCTCTACTCTTTTAGAACATTCTTATTTACTTTAATGTCTGTTTCAAGGTTTAAACTTGGGGGGGGTGTCACAGATTCCTTTGAAAATCTGATGAAAGTTATAGGCATTATTTCCAGTGTAATCTATACATGCATACTCAAATAAAATGTGCTTACAATTTCACTGGGTTCAGTTCTAAGTTAAACTCTGGCATATACCATAACTTTTTTATTTTCACATTTTAGCCTTTAATCTTAGAAAATTAGAGTCAATGTGAATACTTCTGTGGACAACCACCCACCCCAACTTTCCTTGACTTCTTAAGATCTAGACCGTCTCACACTGTCCAAGAAGAATCTTGATGGATTAATGAACCCATATGAAAGAGGCAAACCTAAGTTTTACAACCAACCCACATTTTTTTAAACTCATGAACTATTTTCTATTTTCTAATGAGAGTTTTTAAGGAGACGAGATGATTCAGGTCCTCTGGCCAGTAGTCAATAAGAAGACAGTTCCTAACTGGAAAATTACTTAGAGATCCTCAAGTAAAATTAAAATGGAATATAAGTATTAAGCAAATATTTTTGAACTGAAATAAGTGATCTCTTTAAAACTTACTTTTTAAGATTTTTCTCTTATAATTCATATTATAAGGAAAAAGAGAATCTACTGCCAAGAATTTCCTCCAGTGTAAGTTCTATAAGACCAGGAACTCTGGAATTTTACAACATATTCCCAGAGTCTAGAGCAGTGCATTTTGAATAAGTGTTTGAGCAATAAATGAAAGAGTAAATGAATAAATAACTCTGATGAAAAGGAAACTGTGTTTTAATATCAACAGGTTGTGGAAATGATTTTTACCTCTTCTCAATCTATGGATCTACCTCATGTCATTATAAAAATAAGTCATTAAATAAGAAATTTTTTAAAACAAGAAAAATGTATTAAAAAGTAAAATTATATTTAAAACAGGAGCCATGTAAATTTAATAATCTAAGAGATCAAAAACATAAGATAATTTAATTTAAGATAAACCTAAATATTAACATCATTCACAGAAGTGTCTCATATCTTTTTGTTCCTTTCATACTCCTATACTACTTTTGTTGTATTGAGTAAATATTGTATAGTGTAACATTTAAATTTCTTTCATGATGTTTTAATTGTATAATTTTAGTTATTTTCTTGGTGTTTTTTCTAGGGCTTAGAATATGCATCTGAACTTATTTATTTCAGGTATATAGTGACAAGTTTAGTGAGATATAAAAATGTTACTTTTGGGGCTTCCCTGGTGGCACAGTGGTTGAGAGTCCACCTGCTGATGCAGGGGACACGGGTTCGTGCCCCGGTCCGGGAAGATCCCACATGCCGCGGAGCGGCTGCACCCGTGAGCCATGGCCGCTGAGGCTGTGCCTCCGGAGCCTGTGTTCTGCAACGGGAGAGGCCACAACAGTGAGAGGCCCGCATACTGCAAAAATAAATAAATAAAAATAAAAATGTCACTTCTGTATATGTTTATCACCTCTTCCAACTTTTTGTGCTATTAATGTTATACATATTACATATATATATGTTACAAACCCAAAAGTATATTATTACAGTTATCACTTTATAAAGTGTTATGTCCTTTAAAGGAGCTAAGGCAAAAAAGAAGAACAAGTATATATTCATTGAGTTTGTTACATTGACAATACTATTTATCATATTTCTAGTTCTTTTCATTTTTTTCCTGTGGATTTAAATTACCATCTAGTATTATTTTATTACTCCAAAACAGCTTTGCTTCCACCTGCTGTCTTGTGCTATTATTGTCAAATACATTACATTTATACATGTTTTAGACAAAATACAATTATACAAATATTATATTATACAATTGTTTTTTAAATTAGTTAAGAGAAGAAACGAGTAGAAATTTGAATTTATATTGTTTTATAATTACACAATTTTTTACCAGCACTCTTTATTTTTTTTGTGGATTTAAATTACTGTTTGTGGTCACTAGCTTTCGACCTGAAGAACTTCCTTTAGTATTTCATATAAGGCATGTCTGTGGTTTAGATATAATTTGGAGTTGGTGCTTTTTTGGGGGTGGGGGGTGGTTTGGATATATGTTCAGAAGTGAAATTGCTGAGTCATGTCATAGTTCTGCTTTTAATTTTTTGAGGATTCTTAATACTGTTCTTTATAGTGGCTATATCAGTTTACAATCCCGCCAACAGTGCACAAGTCTTCCTTCCCTTCTGCATCCTTGGCAGCATTTGTTGTCTGTTGTCTTTTTGATGATGGCCATTCTAACAGGTATGAGGTGATACTGCATTGTGTTTTTGATTTGCATTTCCCTGATGATTAGTGATGTTAAGCATCTTTTCTTGTGTCTGTTGGCCATGTGGAATTCTTCTTTGGAAAAATGTCTGTTCAGGTCTTTTACCCATTTTTAAATTGGATTATTCATGTTTTGTTTGTTTCTGAGTTCTATGAGTTCTTTATATATTTTGGATATTAACCCCTTATCAGATATATGGCTTACAAATATTTTTTCACATTCTGTAGCTTGTCTTTTCATCTTGTTGCTTATTTCTTTTGCTTCACAGAAGCTTTTTAATTTGATGTAGTTCCACTTGTTTACTTTTGATTTTGTTGCTTGTACTACAGGTGTCATATCCAAAAAATCATTGCCAAGAACCATGCCAATGACCTTTTTCCTATGTCTACTTCCAAGGATTTCATGTCTTACATTTAAGTCTTTAATCCATTTTGAGTTAATTTTTGTGTATGCTGTAAAATAGTGGAGGAGTTTCATTCTTTCCATGTTGCTGTTTGGTTTTATCAATGCTGTTTATTGAAGAGACTGTCCTTTTACCATTGTTGATTCTTGGCTCCTTTGTCATAAATTAATTGACCCATATATGCACGGTTTTATTTCTGTGCTCCTTATTCTGTTTTGTTGATATATGGGCTTGTTTTTATGTCAATACAATACTGTTTTAATTACTATAACTTTGTAATATAGTTTGAAATCAGGGCATGTAATGCCTCCAGTGTTGTTCTTCTTTCTCAGGATTGCTTTGGCTATTTGGGTATATAGTGGCTCCATATAAATATTGGGATATTTTCCTACTTCTATGAAAAATGCCATTGTAATCTTGATAGGGATTTCATTGAATCTGTAGATGGCTTCTGGATGTATTGACATTTTAACAATATTCATTTTCCCAATCTATGAACATGGGATACTTTTCTATTTATTTGTGTCTTCAATTTCTTTCACTAATTATTGTTTCCAGAGTAGAAATCTTTCACCTCCTTAGTTAAGTTTAGTCCTGATATTTTATTGTTTTTGATGCTATTTTAAATGGGATGTTTTTCTCTATTTCTTTTCCATATAGTTGATAGTGGTAGAAACATTACTGATTTTTGAGTGTTAATTTTGTATCCTACGGTTGTACTGACTTTTTCAATTATATCTAACAGTTTTTTTTTAATGGAGTCTTTAAGATTTTCTGTATATAAAATCATGTCATCTGCAAATAGAGATAATTTTACCTCTTTTCCAACATTTTCCTATGTTTTCTTTTATTTCTTTTCTCTCGTTGTCTTGCCTGATTGCTCTGGCAAGGACTTCCAGTTCTATGTTGAGTAGGAGTGGTGAGAGTGGGCACCCTTATCTTACTCCTGATTCTAGAGGAAAATATTTCAGCTTTTCATGATTAAGTATGATAATAGCTGAGTGCTTATTATATATGGCCTTTATTGTGTTATATTCCTTCTATACCTAATTTTTTGAGAGTTTTTATCATGAACAGAAGTTGAATTTTGTCAAATGCTTTTTCTGCATCTCTTGAGATGATCATATGACTTTTTTCTTTCATTCTATTTATGCGATGGATCACATTTATTTGCATATGTTGAACCTTCTTTGCGTTCCATGTATAAATCCCACTTGATCATGGTGAAAGATCTTTAACTGTGCTGCTAAATTCAGTTTGCTAATGTTTTATTGAGACTTTTTGCACCTTATATTCAACAGGGATTGAACTGTAGTTTTCTTTTCTGTTAGTGTCCTTATCTGGCTTTGGTATCAGAGTAACGCTGGCCTCATAAAATGAGTCTGGGAGTGTTTCCTCCTCTTTGATTTTTTGGGAGAGTTTAAGAATAATTGGTGCAAATTCTTTAAATGTTTGGTAAAATTCACCAGTGAAGCCATCTGGTCCTGGGCTTCTCTTCATTGGGAGACATTTTATTACTGATTTGATCTCCTTATTGTTAATTGGTCTATTCAGACTTTCTGTTTATTCCTGATTTGTTTCGAGTAGTTGTGTTTCTAATAATTTTTTAGTTTCTTCTAAGTTGTCCAGTTTGTTGGCATATAGTTGTTCATAATGGTCTCTTATGATGTGTCATGTCTCTGTGGTATAAATTGTAATGTCTCATTTTTCATTTACAATTTTGTCAATTTGGGTCATTTCTCTTTTTCTTTTTCCCTTAGTCTAGCTAAAGCTTTGTGATTTTGTTTATATTTTCAAAGAAACAACTCTTAGGTTGGTTATATTTTCTATTGTTTTCATGTTCTCTATTTCATGTATTTCCTCTCTAATCTTTATTATTTTCTTCCTTCTTCTAACTTTGGGATCATTTTATTATTCTTTTTCTACTTTTTCTGCTAACTTTGGTCTCAATTTGTTCTGCTTTTTCTAAAGATAGGACTTGTTTTTTTAATTCAGTCAGCTATCTTATGTCTTTTGATTGGAGCATTTAGTCCATTGACATCTAAAGTAACTATTGATAGGTATGTACTTATTGCCATTTTATCACTTATTGATAGATATGTACTTATTGTCATTTTGTCACTTATTTTCTGGTTGCTTTTGTAGTTCTTCTCTGTTGTTTTCTTCTTCTATTAGTTTCTTCCCTATGAATTGATGATTTTCTTTAATTGAATACTGTGTTCCTTTCTAGTTTTTGTGTATCTGTTGTAGGTTTTTGATTTATGGTTACCATGGGGTTCATATATGTTGACCTGTAACTATATCTATTTGTTTAAAATGGGTAGTCCTTTAAATTCAAACACATTCTAAAATATCTACACTTTTTACTCCCCTCCCACACATATTGTTTTTGATGTCATATATTATATCTTCATGTGTATCCTTTACTGACTATTGTAGTGATAGTTGATTTTACAATTTTTTGTTTTTAAATATTTGTACTAGCTTATTTAAGTGGTTGATTTTCATCCTTTACTATGTATTTGCCTTAACTAGTGGGATTTTTCCTTTATAGATTCTTTCTTCTTGTTATAGCCTTTTCTTTTCCACTTAGAAAAGATTCTTTAACATTTCTTTTAGGGTAGGTTTAGTATTAATGAACTCTTTATGTTTTTGCTTGTCTGAGAAGTTATCTTTCCACTTCTAAATGATAGTCATGCTGGGTAGTGTGTCCTAGGTTGCAGTTTTCCCCTTTCAGCACTTTGAATATATCATGCTACTCCCTTCTGGCCTGTAATTTTTTCTGCATAAAAATCAGCTGATAGCCTTATGAGGCTATCAGCTGATTTTTGAGGGTTCCCTTGTATATGACACTTTGTTTTTGTCTTGCTACCTTTAGAATCCTCTCTTTAACTTTTGTCATTTTAATTATGATATGTCCTGGTGTGGGTCTGTTTGGGTTCATCTTGTTTGTGACCCACTGTACTTACTGTACCTGGATATCTATTTCCTTCTTCATCTTTGGGAAGTTTTCAGTCATAATTTCATCAAATACATTTTCAACTCTCTTCTCTCTTTTTCTCAGATCCCTATCATGCAAATGTTGGTTTTTCTTTTAGTTTGTTTTTCATTTCAGTTACTGTATTCTCCAGTTCTGATTGGTTCTTTTTTTATATTTCTAGTTCCTTGTTAAATTTTGCACTTTATTAATCTATAATTTTCTCTCATTTAGCATTCTTATTACTAATGGTTTGAGCTCTTTATCTGGTAAATTATTTCTTTCTGTTTCATTGGTTGTTTTTCAGGAGTTTTCTCTTACCTTTTCAATTGAAACAAAATTCCTTTCTCATTTTGCTTAACTTTCTCTGTCTCTATGAAATTAGGTGAAACAGTAACTTATTACAGTCCTGAAAGAATGTCCTTGTGTGGAAGCATTTCTCTACAGTCTGTGTGTGCCCAGTGGCCTTGATGGGAGAGCTAGATCTGACAATACTAGTCACATCTTTCCTCAAGGTGTGCTTGCAGCTATCACCTTAGTAGGAGGTGGGGCTGGAGAAGGAGTGGCTAGGTCCAGAGCCATGAGTGAGCTGGGGCTTTTCCTCTGCTCAGTGGCTGTCACCACCCTGTTGGGGGAAGGGGCCTGTCCCAAGCTGCTGGAGCAGAAGCCCTGGGGGTCATGTTCAAGCCGGCTCTGTCTGTTCCCATTAAATGTTTGCTCTTCCCACACCCAGCACCGGCACTCTCACCCCAGAGGGAAGCAATGATGGGGCAAGAGTGGCTAGCATGTGGGCTTGGTGTGGGTTAGGGCATAAGCTCTGGTGGTCCGGCCTTGGCAGGGACCTGGACTGTTTCCAATGCACTGCCTGTGTGAGCACCAGTAATGGTTGCCCCTGCTTTTCTCAGTTGCTGCTTTGTGTCTGAGTGTCCTTTGTCCCTCAGCCACAGAGCCCTTTCCCCAGTGTGGAGCTGCATCATGAGTGACCACTCTCCTTAGGTTGGTACACAGGCTAGGGCAGTTCCAGGAAATCAGCCAGCCACCCTGCAGTCTCAATGCACCCCCTCTGCACTGTTTCAGGAGCAAGGGAGTTTGTGCATACTCCTCACAAGCAGGCTTCCCACAGCCCTGCTGTTAGTCCCACCGGCCCTGGAACCAGACAAGTGGGCTTGCCTTCCCAGTGTTGGACCCCAGGGCTGGGGTGCTCAATATGTGGCTCAAACTGCTCATTCCTCAGGGAGGGTCTCCATCTGTGTAGTATCTCTTTTCTTCTGAGTCTCCTCCCAGGGGCACAGGTCCTGACCTGATCACATCTCTTCCTTCCTACCTGATTCTGTGGGGATCTTTCTCACAGCTTTGGTTGTACAGGAATATTTCTTCCAGTCTCTGCTTACTTTTCAGTGAGGATTGTTCCACATGTAGATGTATTTTTGATGTGTTCGTTGGGGAGAGGTTATTTCCACATCCTCCTACTTCACCATCTTGATCTTCTCTGATCTCAAAGCCACTCTTCTGCTTAAAACTCTGCAGTAACTGTCCATCCCAGTGACCTTCCTGTTCTTCAAACATGCCAAGTGTGTTCTTGCCTCCCTAAGCATACTTCCACCTGGCCTTTTGTACTTGTCATTTGCTTTACTAGAATGTTTTTCTGAGATTCTCACTATAGCTTGTTTCCTCTTAGCAATACTATCCCAATCCAGCCTATGTGAAAAGCAATTCACTTATTATATATTTAGTGTTTTATTTCTATATTGTCTAACTCTACTTATTAGAGAATATAACATTCATGGTATTACAGACTTTCTTCTCTTCAGAGAGCACATAGTGGTCATTTTCAAAATACTACTTTTTCCTTGAAAATCCATTCTTTTCTTTTCTTTTAGCAGTTGAGTAACTACTAGAGATTTTGTTAACCAATTTTACTTGCAGCTAAATGTGTTCATCTGACTATGTTTTTGTTAGATTTGTAAGTGAACAGAATTAATGACTACAACTGCTGCTTCAAATACTTAAATGGTAACTATACCCCCTTTGTTTTCATGCCTTTCCCTTCCCATGGGCTGGAATGCATTAGTCATGTGGGTTAATGACAGTGTCTTTGAGTATGCTGAGGCAAGATTGAATTATTTTATGGAGCAGCGCTGCTCCACCAGTGTAGACTGCATGTGAGAAAAGTAAAATTCTGTCTTATTTGAACCAGTATAAGTTTTATTCTCATTATATTTCACCCTAACTAATTTGTAGATCATCAGTGAAAATATCTGAATGAAGGAATGAACAGGTGGAGCCCACTTTAAAAATCTGAGAAAGGGAAAAATTGCTTTCCTTGGTCATTTTTGTTTTTCCTTTGCTATTTAATAATGTAACAGTAAAGTTCCTACCTGTTTCATCATTTTAATTCAAATGATTTTGCTCTTTTATCACATATAATGAATATTATTGGTTTTTGGTAATTTGTCTTCATGATATTGAAGTAGTTTACTTTGATATCCTCTCTTACAAAAAATTTAAAATAAAGATTGGCTGCTGAATTTTATCCAATGTCTTTCTTCATCCATTTATATACTCTTACATTTTTCTCTTCATTAAATTGTTTATGTAATGAGCTTTGTAATACTTGGTCATAGTCTTATTATTCTTTGCTTACATTGCTGGATTCTTTTTATTAGCATTTAGAATTTTTGCATCTGTATTCAAAGATTATATTGGTATATGGTTTTCTTCTTATTGCCTTATTGGACTGAGTAGGACTTTGAGTACAATGTTGAATAGATAGGGTGAGAGATGTTATCCTTCCCTTGTTTTTGATCTTACAGAGCTAACATTTAGTATTTTACTATTGTGATATTAGTTTGTTGATGCCATTTATCTAGTAATATTTTGAACACATTAGGTTAAATAAAACGTAATACAGTCATCGCTTGCTATCTGCAAGAGATTGGTTCCAGGACCTGCTGCAGATACCAAAATCTTCAGATGCTCTAGTCCTTTACACTTGTCCCTGTGTACTTGCGGGTTCCGCAGTGTGGTGGGTTCAACCAATAACAGATAGTATAGTACTATTTTTACTGAAAAAAATTCATATATAAGTGAACTCACGCAGTTCACATTTGTGTTGTTCAAGGGTCAAATGTATTAAAATTAATCTCACCTATTTCTTTTTACTTTTTTCTTAGTGTGGCTAATAGAAAATTTTAAGTTACTTTATGGCATGCATTATATTCTCTTGGACAGTACTGCTGTAAAGTAGTTTTCCTAGGTGGAAATAAGTTATTTCTTTACTGGAGAAGAAAGATAAAAAGAGTTTATATTTGTTAACATATTTCTATAGATAATTTAGTCATGTTCTCTCTGACATTATATTATAAAATGCATAGCCAGATGTAGTTACAGAATTGTTTGTGCATTCATGTCCCCAGAGATTTCTCAGCACTCATTCATCCCTTGATGAATGTTGATGAGCCAGCCCTAATGCCTAGCTTTATATAGTAATAATATGAAAACAAATATTACATTAAGTTTACCACTATGTTTTGCAAGATGTAAGTGAACTCATAAGTAGTTTTCTTTTTTTTTTTTTGCAAAAAAACTAAATGACCGTTCCCCCCCCCGCTTTATATTCAGCCACTTGTTCTTGTATAAAAAACATCAGGAAAAAACTATTAGTGAAAGTGAAAAAAAATGGATTTGCAAACACAAAGGATTTGAAGATAAGCTCTTTAAGGATCTCTTATTTCATCCTGGAACCAATATAACAGAAAAGCGTGCATGTTGGAAACATGTAAGTATAGTTATTTTATTACTCTTCTTTGAAATATTTTTAAGACACTATAGTTATAGTTTATATTTTATTAGTGATAATTTCTTTAATCTCTTTTAAATGTCTTCCATTGTTAATATTATGCTTGAGATTTTCTTGATGTGATAAAAGTCATATAATGTAGAATAAATGTAATTTTTGTGGTGTATTAATCACTCTTAACAGAACCATTTTATAATTTATGCTTTATATATGTGTTTTCTCTTATTAATTATTGGAAGTAGTTATTAATAGTAATATAAAATATATTCTCAGTAGCTGAAAACATAAAGAAATATTTAGTTTATTAAAGGCTGATAATTATACATATAGTATAATATTCACTCAGTATTTTGTGCAAAATCATCTATTGCTTTAAGGACACAATAAAAATAGAAAGAAATGTATATTTATTGAGTACCTACTATGTACCAGGCACTGTGCTAGATATTTTGCATGTGGTATGTAATATATTCTTCACAATACTGTAAGAGGTATTTTTACCTCTTTTTTTATGATTAGGGAAACTAAGGCTCATAGGGGTTGATTAACTTATCAAAAGCCAAACAGTTAAGTGACATTGGTAGGCCTTAACTCGAGATCATCTGACTCCAAAGTTTGTGCTTTTTTATTTTTAGAATTTTGTTTTGCTTTTACCATTAGGTAATGGTAAAAATGAAAACTCGGCATTATAGTATAATTAACTGGAATGAACTTTTTATAATTTATAAAGCACTGTGTTTGTCTGTAAACTCCTTCATATTTGCACCTGTACCTGAATAGCCTGAGCTACAAATGTTTACATTACATTAACATAATTAGAAGGGAATACAAACTGTCCAGACTGACATTAGTCTGATTTCAATGTAATTGAGGACACGTGTTCTAGATATAGTACAGTAATGTCCTCAAGCCCTTAAATCCCACCAAAATTTATCCATTGAATAAAAACATAGGTTTAAAAGGCAAATGTATCTTATGCAAAACTTTTTCCTCATTAGCATGCAGGGCCAACTGTATTAATTTGCTCCAGATGATAGTATGCTCCATAAAGTTTATGTGAAGTGTCTTTTGCCCTCTTTGTAGAATATAAACATGTTGATTTCAGGCATGTCACCTGCTTTTTATAAGCTTTATTTAGAGAAGACTTTCACTGATGTATACTGATATCCAAGTTGGATATGGGTATGTTGTATACTGATAACCAATTTGGATATACTGATAGCCAACACCCATATATAAATGTAGATGTATATATACCTATCCATATATATGTATATTTGTATATATGTTGTGTCATGGCAAGTGACCATTATATATACATAAATAGGAATAATATATATTATAAATGTTATGTAATTTAATACTTATGAAGTTACATGTAATATACCATTTCAAGATTTTGGAAGTATTTTGAATGTTATAAATCTTTTGCTAAAGTATATTAATTATAAGGAGTTTTCTAAAGCTCTTTGATATTAGTAATTCTACTAACCACATCACTACTAATGTCATTTATTAAAAATTATTCTTTCATAGTCTATAAATATGTACATTTTCCTATGCTTTTTTCATTGTTTATAGCTACCATTCATACAACATTATGAAGTCTTCAAAGCTAACTTTCTTATAGTAACTGAAATAATTTTTCATTGTAAGATTCATCTTTGAATCTATTTCTTCTATATATAATTGTCATTCCATCTTCTGCTAGCCTCATTTTTAGTCTTCTCTTCAGCTCACTCAGTTGATATATTATTCTTTTATTATTTTTACTACTCACATGTCTAGTCTTTAGTGACTTGGAGCTTGATTTATTAGAAGCTATAGTGAGAGCAGTTAATACTATAGAATACCTAAGAGAACCTAGGATCCAGAAAACATTAAAAGAGTTAGGGAGTAGGGAAAGGGGAGGGGTTGAGAAAATATCAGCATTTAATACTGGGAGTGCATTAGAGAAAGATACTGTGAGCAAAGTAATGTAAAGCTTAATCAAGAATGGAATTCGAGTTTCAGTAATTAGATAAAGCAATCGTTGTCTGAATCTGCTCCTGTTTGGGGATGAAACGTGCTTGGTCTCCCAAGGGCTTAAAATTTCTGATATTAATGGTAATCTAAAATGGAAAGAACCAGAGGAGTGAGTTCAAGTCACATTCATTTAGGAAATACTGTGGTGCAAAGCCAGAAGTCCATATAAACATCCAGAGTTAATGGTGCAAAAATAAACTGTAAATGATATACAGAACCAAAAGTTAGAAGCCATGATGAAAGAATCTGATAAAAAACTGGATTGGAGTAGAAGACATTGAGGATCTAAAACAATTGCTAGGGATATTATTTATCCATGGCTTACAGATATTGGTCAGAGGGTGGTTTTTCTTCTGTTATTGAATAGACTGACATAAATACAGAATTATGGTGGTCAATTAGATCAAACTTTAGGGACATTTGTATATTACTATGTGGGATTTTAGGGAAATCTAGATACTATTATGATGGGTTTTGCTGGGGCACCCAAGGCTATTTGAAATCTGCTTTTGCACAGTCAATCCTTTTACTCAAAAGTTACCAAGGAAAATATATGTACTGGGAGTAATAGCAAACAAAGCAGTTCCTAACTGAGGCTTTGGTCTAAAATTCCATTGCAAGATTTTAGTAACCTGGGCTAGACTATGAGATATTCTTTGTTACCCATGCTTTTTTATCTTGAATAGTTATTTCCTATATTGCAAACATGAATTTTAGAAGGGGTATAGTATGAAAGAAAGTCACACTCATTATAGCCAAAAGGACAGAGATTAAGAGAAGAGGAAAGAAATTTGCCATATATTTATCTCAGAGAAGATAAGTTGCCCTCTTTCCTCTTGCCTCCACACCCTCACATTTGAAGCTTCCTTAAGCTGGTTTAGTCATATGTTGTTAGGAAGGAAAGAAAGCATCTAAGAGGTAAGAAAGAGTGATGGCCAGGAACCCTTACTGTTATAACCTCATGGAAAGATAGAACAAATCTATGTGTTGTGGATCTCTGTTTTCTTTGACAGCCCACCTCCTAGAATCATGATCTAATTTTTTCTTAGGACTTGAGCAACACCCTCTTGCCTTGAAGCATTAATATTGGAATTTCACACCCTTTATCTTGACTCATCTTCTGGAGAGTGTGCATATGTTCTCCCTAGTTATCAATAGAATGAGGAAAAATATCCATAGGGCAAGCCAGTCAATTTCTCTGGAAGAGATTTCTTACATTGAACCACTTCTAGTGCATTGAATGTTCACATCTTGTTCTCCTTTATGGCATTCTATAATTCCTGGAAACATAATATGGCAGTCATCTATACTAAAGTAAGATTTGCTTTAGAACTGATGATTTGGTTGAATTCTAAGATATTTTTATTGATTTTCCTTTGGTTCCAAAGATACATTTTTCTCATAACTAATATGAATGGAACTATATACATTCCATGTTGAATACCATTTTTGTAAAACAAAAAAGAGCAAAATATACTTGAAGATAATCCTCCTGTGAACCCTTTCCATTGATTACTATTAAATACATTTTCTTAAAGGTGTGTGTATATATATATATACACATACATACCTGAGGAACTGTTTGTCTTTTAATATATTATAATTTTTAATAAGGTTTCAAAAATATAAAGTAACTTTTTAATTGTACCACATATGCATTAAAAATACATGAAAATCACAATCATCAATCTGTTAATAGTGGTTATTTAAGAGGTAGAATGTTAGGTGATTATTCCTTTCTTTCTGACAATTTTGTATATTCTTTCTAATCAGAAATCATGTTTTGTTTATATAATAAAAACAAAGATTTTGCATTGTGGATAAAAACATTTTATCTCCATTTTTTATAATAAAAATATAGAAATATTGTCTTCAGGAACCTCTATTTTATGTTATATTCCACATTAGCAATTCTCTTTTCTTAGTTAATAAACATTATTTTTAGAGCACTTTTAGGTTCACAGCAAAATTAGCAGAAAGTATAGAGAGTCTCCATGTTACTCCCTGTCCCCACATATGTACAGTATCCATTATCCACATCCTGCACCACAATGGTATATTTGTTACAATCAAAGAACCTACATTGACACAGCATTATCACCCAAAGTCCAGTTTACATTAGGGTTCACTCTTGGTGTCGTACCTTCTATGGGTTTTGAGAAATACGTAATGACATATATCCACCATTACAATATTATACAGAATAGTTTCACTGCCCTAAAAATCCTCTGTGTTCTGCCTATTCATCCTTATTTTCCCCTAACCTTTGGCAACCTATAATATTTTTACTGTCTCCATAGTTTTTCCTTTTCCAGAATGTCATATAGTTGGAATAATATAGTATGTAGCATGTGTAGCCTTTTTAGACTGGCTTCTTTCACTTAGTAATATGCATTTAAGTTTCCTCCATGTCTTTTCATGGCTTATTAACTCATTGCTTTTTAGAACTAAAGAATATTCCATTGTCTGGAGGTACAACAATTTATTTATCCATTCACCTATTGAATGACATCTTGGTTACTTACAAATTTTAGCAATTTGGGTATAAACATCCATGTGCAGGTTTTTGTGTGCACACAAATTTTCAACTTGTTTGGATAAATACAAGGACGCTTGATTGCTGGATTTTATGGTAGGAGGATGCTTAGTTTTGAAAAAAAAAATAACTGCAAAACTATCTTCCAAAGTGGTTGTACCATTTTGCATTCCCACTAGCAATGAATGAGGTTCTTGTTGCTCCGCATTTTCACCAGCATTTGGTACTGTCAGTGTAAGTAGGTTTTGGCTATTCTAATAGGTATGCAATAGTATCTCATTGTTGCTTTAATTTGCAATTCCTTAATGACATATGATGACATCTTTTCAGATGTTTACTTGCCATCCGTATATCTTTTACTGGGGTATAGTTCTCTTTTTACTATTAAAAAAATGTAATGATTTATAATCACATGGCCTATGTGAGTAAGAGAGGAACGAGACGACTTTACCTTACTCAGGGCTGCTGCTTTGCACGTTGTATGAGTGCATTTACATCACAGTCTGTGTGGATGACATTCCCTGGAGTTGTGTGGAGCACAGCTTGCATGGCAGGGTAAAGTTGTGCTAATATTAATTTTACAAATCCAAGTTACTAATTATATTTGAGTTTGGGGTTTTTTGTGCCTACTTTGAATTCAGGTAAATAGGGGGGCAGGGAGAAAGAATAATCAGCTCCATAGTTTTAGAAGCCAAAAAATAATGAAACGACTTTTTCCCTCTTCTCTGTTTAGTTTAACAGTAGATGATACTAAGAAAGTATTGTGAGCATTGATCTCATATCAGATTCAGGAGATGTGGAATGGGTCACCTTATTTTATTATGTGGAGAGTTAAAAAGAAACTTACGGTTAGATATTTCATTTTTTTAACTTCAGTGTTTTGTGAAGAGTCTTTCCTTACACTGGAAAGTGGCCTTTATTATCAATGAGTTTCTGGGATGTTGTACTAACTTAGGAAAGTCTTAAGAAAAAAGCTTTGTAATGACATTCTTACACGCTCTTTGTTATTGCCTAACAGTCATTTTCAGGCCCCATCAGCAATACAGTTCATTTCAAATGGGTATTTTTTTGAATATTTAGAGTGTCCTTAGCACTGTAACAAATTCTAAGGCCTTTAAGATTGCCATAAAACAATTCCTATGCTGGAACTTGTAGGGAGAGGGGAAAGAAATAGGAATAACTTACTAGGTAGGGACTGATTATATAAAGTATGGAACTGAAAGGAGTATACAAATTCAAATACAGTTTAGTCAGTTGCCTACATCTAAGGATCTGATCAAAGGAGCTGGAGTTGTCCTGAGTATTAAGACTTATGGGAAATAATGGCTTTTAGGGTCAGGTAGAAGTATGAGATATTTATCAGAAGAGTCACTAAGGGCTAGCAGGTGCTAAGGGTAATTTAATTTAAGTTTAATTCACCTATGTTTTGGGGTCCAAAGAAGCAAAACTGATGACTTAAAAGTGAAGCTGTAGCTTTTTGACTTAATCAACACATAATGGGCTAACTATCCATTTAATAAAATTTTGCAGATGTTTACTAGGTGCTTTCTAAATATCAGGTCCCCTGCTTGTCACTGGCAGTAAAAATAAAATAAGTAAAGCCTGTCCCCTTTAATCAAAGATTTTACTGAGACTGCAAGGAGAAAACTTGGAGCTAAATGAATAAGATTAGGACAGAGGCATACAAGGGTAATATTAGACACCATTTGTGGCTGCTCAGATGCAAGGAGTGTGGCTAGCTGACAGCTCCAGCTGTTAGATTGTTCAGGGTCCACCTCTGCTTTCAAGTCGAGGTCACACTATTCTCTAGGCAGCCTTCAGGCAATTACTAAGTAAGGCAGTGTTACAAGGGCCTGGCCATTATTACTCATTGTTGGACCTTCAGATAGAGACAGACTTTGCTTCAGAGCTCCTGGTCGGTTGGCAGAAACTTGACTCTCCCTGCTTAATCCACTTCCTCCGTTTTCCTTTAAAGAGTATTACTTCCCAATAAACCTTTTGCACACTTAAATGTCTTGGTATCTCCTTTCTGGAAAAACCTGTGACACCATATATTATGCTTGACTCCATAGATATGGATAAGAAAATTTTTATAACCAAGCAATTTCAGAATTATTTTTAAAAAGCAGCAAGTGGATGCTAGATTAATACATAATCTGAGTTGTTCAACTGTGAGGGTTGCCAAGGTCAACAGAGAGATCACTAGGAAAATGAGAGAATTGAGCAGACAACTTATCTTATAGCATAACACATGTGGGAAAGGCATAGGGACAGGAACTATGAAGTTCTCATAGTACCTTTCAACAAATACTTTGTGAATTGAGGTGAATAAAGGAAAATTACGTGACTTAAACCTGAAATAGATAGAAATTAGGAAAAAAAATTATAAGGGAGGGGCTCCCCTGGTGGCGCAGTGGTTGAGAGTCCGCCTGCCGATGCAGGGGACACAGGTTCGTGCCCCGGTCTGGGAAGATCCCACATGCTGCGGAGAGGCTAGGCCCATGAGCCATGGCCGCTGAGCCTGCGCATCCAGAGCCTGTGCTCCGCAATGGGAGAGGCCGCAACAGTGAGAGGCCCACGTACCGAAAAAAAAAAAATCATAAGGGAGATACTTATAAATTATGCCAGATGGTAACTTTCTTGGCATCTTTTAACATCTTGCAAAACCAATTCTGTTGGTCCCATGCACATACCTAAGAGCTGTAATATCAGTAACATACGATACACTGACTCTCTCCTAGGGGTCACAAGACAAATATAAATACAAATGTAAGTAAAAATTCCTTTATTCTTAATATTATTCAATAAAGTGTCCATTTTTCCTTTATTGAAACATATGTTTTTTGTAATCATAGTTCCATCTCAGCTGTTCACCCAGAACACTCATATATCTGCATGCTATCCTGACATTTTAGAACCAGTTAGAGGACAACTGGCACTGTAACCACAGAACTTTTTTTGTTAAAATACACAATGTGGAAGTTATCTTTTACTCTGTGTATAAAGATATTGTGTCTACATTTCCAAGGACTACAAGGAGTATTCCTGCCTGAATTATTTCATGCAGAGACTGGAAATCTACCTGGTACCCTTCAGCTTAGCTCTCTTCAGTATTCAAAGTTTCTCAGTCTTTTTGGGCAACTGACTCAGAGGTGAAGACTGATTTTATAACAGGAAGAAAACTGGATCAAATTTATGTCCTTCTGTCCTGCCTCATTTTCCAGACTGTAGGCACTTTGCCACTCCTTTTTAAGACAGGTTTTCTGGCATGATCATGGTTTTCATTCTGTGCTTCTGAAACCATATCCCTATTGCACATTTCCAGATAGCTGTCCTTTTGCTTATTCTTCTCCTTGCCTAGAAATAAAATAAATTTGCTGTAGGCCCCCCTCCTTGTAAGCTCCTGACCTATTACTGTAATTTCTCTTTCCATTTTGCTCCAAGTTATTAATTTTCCCTTCTAAATGACATCCCATGGTTCATTTGCTCTTCCCTCTTATGTCAAAATTTGATAATGAATTTTAAAAATTTGTAAAAGTTAAATGATTTTGATTTGTAAAACTTAAACTCCTTTGGGAATGTCTAAACAAATAAGCTAACATAGTTTTATTAAGAAACATGCAGATTTAACTTACATCATACTTATCATTAATAAAAGATAACTTTTTTATGTTGACCACTTTTATTCTGTACTTGCTTTTGTTTATTTTCTTTTTCTTTATTTGTTCATATCCTTTGTTCATTGTTCTATTGGTATGGACTTGCTATATAGAATTTTACTCCATTTAACTTGGAAGGGACAATTTCAGTGAAATTTTCCCTTATCATATGTTCTTTCCAGTTTATCACTTGTGTATTAGTTTTATCTATAGTGTCTTTTGCTGTTCAGAAAACTAATTCTAATGTGGTAAAACCAGTGAGTATTTGGGGTGTCTATTCTTCATAGAATGCTAAAAAATGTTCTTCACAGCTCTAGGCTTATAAAAAGATGAGTTATTTTATTCTGACATTTTTATGTTTTTATATTTTTACTTTTATATATCATTCCACTTGGAAATTATTTTAGTTTGGGGTTGTAGTAAGGATAAAACTACATATTTGAATGAAATACTGCCATTTGCAGCAATGTGGATGGACCTAGAGAATATTATGCTTAGTGAACTGTCAGACAGAGAAATACAAATATTATATAATATCACTTATATGTGAAATCTGAAAAATAATAGAAATTGAAGTATATGAAAACAGAAATAGACTCACCATATAAAAGACAAATTTGTGGTTACCAGAGGGGAGAAGGGGAAAGGGAGAGGGACAAATTAGGGGTATGGGATTAACAGATACAGACTACTATATATAAAATAGATAAGCAATAAAGATATACTATTTAGCACAGGGAATTATACCCATTATCTTTTAATAACCTATAATGAAGTATAATCTGCAAAAATACTGAATCACTATGATCCACACCTTAAACTAACATATTATAAATTAACTGTACTTCAATTTTTTTAAAAAATAATTAATTTTAGAGGAAAAGAAAAAAACTTTATATTTTTATATATAGTAAATTATTCCAACACCATTTGTTAATTATTATTCTACCAGGTATTTAAAATAGTACATTTATCACATGATAATCTCCTTGTATCTAATTATTCGAAAACAACATCATTTTAATATTTTAGCTATATGATGTTGATTTGTGATAAGGCAAACCAATTTTCATTATTATTGGCTATTTTTGTGTTTTATTTATTCAAATGAAGTTTAAAATCATTTTGTGTACTAAAAGGTATTTATTTTAATGGCACTGTATTTAGAAAGTGATTATGGGACAATAGACATGTTATAATGTTGAGTCATTTGCTTAAGGACCTTTGTATATATTTCTATTTATTCAGTTATTTCTGTGATTTTCACTGAGGTTGTGTAGTATTATTCACGTAGCTCTTGCACATTTAAGATTATTCCAAAAATAATACGTAAAACATAAAAACAGGGCTTCCCTGGTGGCACAGTGGTTGAGAGTCCGCCTGCCAATGCAGGGGACGCGGGTTCGTGCCCTGGTTCGGGAAGATCCCACATGCCGCGGAGCGGCTGGGCCCGTGAGCCATGGCCGTTGAGCCTGCGCGCCCGGAACCTGTGCTCTGCAACGGGAGAGGCCACAGCAGTGAAAAGCCCCGCGTAAAAAAACAAAACAAAACATAAAAACAATTATTTTATGTTGAGACTTGAATTTTTTTTTTTAAATTATAATTTCAGACTAGTATTTTTATAAATACTAGTGTTGATTTTTTTAGTCACTATCTTGTTATTTGAAATGATTTTTCAGTTTATTCTGTTAGATTGTCAAAGTATTCTTTAGAAAATGATCACTTTTCCTTTTCAACAATCATACTTTTTCCTATTTTTCTTGTTTTCTTGAGTAGATTTCAAATTCAAGAATAATATTGGTGGTAAATGGGTATTCTTGTAATTCTTGTATTATTTCTGATTTTGATCCTAATACCACTATTATTTCATCTTGAAATATGATATTGCAAAATTTCTGGTAGGTACTCTTCATCATGTTAAGAAAGTATCTTAGTACTGAGATGTTGGATTAAATATAAAGCACAAGTATTTGTTGAACATTATTACATGCCTTTTCTAATTCTATTGAGAGTCTTCATTTTTTTTTCTAGTATACTAAGGTAATGAATTAAATCAATATATATTGTTATTTTGAACCGTGCTTGCATTCTTAAAACAGACCTTAGTCATTGTGTGTTTTTGTTTGAATGGGAATCACTCAGTTGGGATAGCTAATACTTATTTTAAGATTTTACCCTCTGTAATAATGAGTGAGGTTGTATTGTTTTCTTTTGGTGCCTGCTTTTTGAGGACAGTGGTCTGTCTTAAGACACTTCCTTTTTTCCTATGCTTTGAAACAATTTCAGGAATATAGGAATTAGGTATCTTTTGAATATTTACTAAGGAGCCTTGCCCATGCAATTGTCAAGTTCATATGACTTTTTAAATTGTCAAAGACTTGTAAATCTTTGACAACAAATTTGGTCATTTCTCATCATTATATGATTCAGATTTTAGGAATTCTTAAGTAGCCTTAGTAAACAAATTTTGAATGTAATTAAAATTGTCTCTTTTAACTAAATAATTTAAAAGTTATTACTTTGTATCATGTTTATCTTTATTTTCTCTTTCTGACTTTCCAGCATTTTTTTTTTTTTTTTTTTTTTGCGGTACGCGGGCCTCTCACTGTTGTGGCCTCTCCCGTTGCGGAGCACAGGCTCCGGACGCGCAGGCTCAGCAGCCATGGCTCATGGGCCCAGCTGCTCCACGGCATGTTGGATCTTCCCGTACCGGGGCACGAATCCGCGACCCCTGCATCGGCAGGCGGACTCTCAACCACTGCACCACCAGGGAAGCCCTCCAGCATTTTTATAGATATACTTTTAAGATATTTTTCACACTTATTTATTTGAATACATAATTTTCTCAATTTTTTTTCTGATTTCTAATGAACATTCAACATTATACCTTTATTTACCTTTCAGTGAAGATAATACTATATCCTATAGTTTTGAGAATAGTAGTCTCATTTTCATTATTTTCTTTCCCCCTCACATCCCCTTCCTCTCTGGCAAACACCTGTTTTCTGTATTTGTAACTCTTTTTTCTGTTTTGTTGTGTTTGTTCATTTACTTTGTTTTTTAGATTCCACATACAAGGGGAATCATACAGTACTTGTCTTTCTCTGTCTGACTTATTTCACTTAGCATATAACCCTAGAGGTCCATCCATGTCACAAATGGCAAGATTTTTCTTTTTTATGGCTGAGTAATAATCCATTCTGTGTGTGTGTATCTATATATAGATGTATAGATATCACATCTTCTTTAACCATACATCTATTAATGGACACTTAGGTTTCTCCCATATCTTGGCTATTGTAAATAATGCTGCAGTGAACAGAGTGGTGCATATATCTTTTCTAATTAGTGTTTTCACTTTCTTTGCATAAATATCCAGGAGAGGAATTGCTGGATTGTATGGCAGTTCTATTTTTAATTTTTTGAGGAACCACCTTACTTTTTCCATAGCAGCTGTACCAATTTACATTTCCACCAACAGTGTATCAGGGTTTCCTTTTCTCCACATTCTCATCGACACTTGTTATCTGTTGTCTTTTTGATAATAGCTGTTTAGACAACTGCAAGGTGATATTTCATTGTGGTTTTGGTTTGCATTTTTGTGGTGATTAGTGATGTTGAACATCTTTTTATGTGTCTGTTGGCCATCTGTATATCTTTCTTGGAAAAAATGTCTGTTCAAGTCCTCTACCCATTTTTAAAATGGGTTATTTGTTTTTTGATGTTGAGTTGTATGAGTTCTTTGTATATTTTTGATACTAATCCCTTATTAGATATATCATTTGCAAATATTTTTCCTATCTAGTAGGCAGCCTTTTCATTTTATTAACAGTTTCCTTTGCTGGGCAAAAACTTTTTAGTTTGCTGTAGTCCCATTTGTTTATTTTTGTTTCTGTTTCCCTTGCCTGAGGAGGCATAGCCAAAAAAGCATTCCTAAGTCCAATGTCAAAGAGCATACTGATTATAATTTCTTGTAGGATTTTTATTCCTACAAGTTTTCAGGTCTTATATTTAAGTCTTTAATCAATTTTGATTTTATTTTTGTATATAGATTGAGAAAGTAGTCTTGTTTGATTATTTTGCATGTAGCTCTCTACTTTTCCAAACACCATTCATTGAAGAGGTTTTTTTCCCCCATTGTATATTCTTGCCTCCTTTGTTTTAGTTAATTGACCATAAAGTATAGGTTCATTTCAGAGCTCTCTATTCTATCCCATTGACCTATAAGTTTTTTTTTTTTTTTTGTGCCAGAACCATACTGTTTTGATTACTGTAGATTTGTAGTATAGGTTGAAATCAGTGTGTGTGACACCTCCAGCTTTGATCTTCTTCCTCAAGATTGTTTTGGCTACCCAGGGTCTTTTGTATTTCCATACAAATTTTAGAATTTTTTTTCAGTTTAGTGAAAAATGCCATGGATATTTTGATAGGAATTGCATTCAATCTGTAGATTGCTTTGGGTAGTATGATCATTTTAACAATATGAATTTTTCCAATCCATGAACAAGGTATATCTTTCATTTGTTTGTATTATCTTCAGTTTCTTTCATCAGAGTCTTACAATTTATCAAGTTTGTATAGATTTATTCCTAGGTATTTTATCATTTTTGATGTAATTGGAAATGGAATTGTTTTCTTAATTTCTCTTTCTGATAGATTACTGTTAGTGTATAGAAATGTAACAGATTTCTGTATACTAATTATGTGTCCTTCAACTTTACTAATTCATTGATGAATTCTAATAGTTTTTTTTTTTTTTTTCTTTTGCTGTACGCGGGCCTCTCACTGTTGTGGCCTCTCCTGTTGCGGAGCACAGGCTCCGGATGCACAGGCTCAGCGGCCATGGCTTACGGGCCTAGCTGCTCCACGGCATGTGGGATCTTTCTGGACTGGGGCACAAACCCATGTCCCCTGCATTGGCACGCAGACTCTCAACCACTGCGCCACCAGGGAAGCCCTCTAATAGTTTTTGTTTGTGGCATCTTTGGGATTTTCTCTATACTGTATCATGTTATATGCACACAGCCACTGTTTTATTTATTCCTTTCCAATTTGGATTACTTTTATTTATTTTTTTTCTTGTCTGATTGCTATAACTCGTACTTATTCAAGTACTATGTTGCATAAAAGTGATGGGAGTGGGCATCCTTGTCTTTTCCCTCTTTTTAGAGGAAATGCTTTCAGCTTTTCACTGTTGAGTATGATGTTAGCTGTAGGCTTGTCATATATGCCCTTTATTATGTTGAGGAATGTTTCCTTTATACCCACTTCATTGAAAGTTTTTATCATAAATGGATATTGAATTTTGTCAAAAGCTTTTTCTGTATCAATTGAGATGATTATGTGATTTTTGTTCTTCAATTTGTTAATGTGGTGTATCACATTGATTGATTTGTGAATATTGAGTCATCCTTGCAACCCTGGGATAAATCCCACTTGATCATGGTCTGTAATCTTTTTAATGTTGTTTAGTTTAGTTTGGTAACATTTTGTTTAGGATTTTTCCATCTTTGTTCATCAATGATATTGGCCTCTACTTTACTTTTTTTTGGTGTCTTTGTCTGGTTTTGGTATCAGGATGATGCTGGTATCATAGAATGGGTTCAGAAGCATTCCTTCCTCTACAATATTTTGGAATAGTTATAGAAGGATAGGTGTTAACTCTTCTTTAAATGTTTGGTGGAATTCACCTGTGAAGATTTCTGGTTCTGGACTTTTGTTTGTTGGGAGATTTTTTTTTTATTACTGATTCAATTTTATTACTGATAATTGGTTTATTCATGTTTTCTATTTCTTATAGATTCAGTCTTAGAAGATTGTACATTTCTAGGAATTGGTACATTTCTTATAGGTTGTCCATTTTATTAGTGTATAATGGTGCATAGTAGTATCTTGTGATCCTTTGTATTTCTGTGGTGTAGATTTTAACTTCTTTTTTCATTTTTAATTTTATTTATTTGGACCCTCCCTCTCTTTTTTTGTTGTTGAGTCTAACTGAAGATTTATCAATTTTGTTTATCTTTTCAAAGAAACAGCTCTTAGTTTCATTTATCTTTTCTATGTTTTTAGTCTCTCTTTCATTTATTTCTGATCTTTATTTTTTTTCTTTCCTTCTACTAACTCTGGGCTTTGTTCTTCTCTAACTGGTTCCTTTAGGTGTAGGTTTAGATTGTTTATTTAAGATTTTTCTTGTTTCCTGAGGTAAGCTTATATTGCTGTAAACTTCCTTGTTAGAACTGTTTTTGCTGTGTCCCACAGATTTGTGATCATCATGTTTCCTTTTTTATTTTTCTCCAGGTATTTTTTTTATTTCCTCTGTGCTTTCTTCAGTAACCCATTGGTTGTTTAGAGAATATTGTTTAGTCTCCATGTGTTTGTCTTTTTTGAAGCTTTTTTCTTGTAGTTAATTTCTTGTAGTTAATTTCTAATCTCATAGCATTATGGTCAGAAAAGATGCTTGATATGATTTCAATCCTCTTAAAATTATCGAGCTTTGTTTTGCATTCTAGAATGTGATCTATCCTGGGGAATGTTCCATGTGCACCTGAAAAAATGTGTATTCTGATGCTTTTGGATGGAATGTTCCATACACATCCATGAAGTCCATTGATCTAATGTGTTGTTTAAAGCAATTCTTGCCTTATTGATTTTCTGTCTGGATGATCTGTCCATTGATGTAAATAGGGTGTTAAAATCCCCTAATATTATTGTTTTACTGTCAATTTCTCCCTTTATCTTTGTTAATGTTTGCTTTATGCATTTAGGTACTCTTATTTTCATTATTTTCTAAATATTCTTTCCTTTTTCTCCCTTTCTCCTGACCCAAGAGAAATTGTGGAAAACAGTTATTTTTAGAATCTACTCTGTCACCTTGATATAATCTCCAAATTGTATTCCCTTACAGTTATGAGTATTTTTGTACATTTTGACGGGCCTTCTTATAATAAGTTCTATTTGTGAGGTGGTTTTTTATAGCTATTCTGTACAATACTGGTTCTTAAAGTGTAATCCAGGAACTGCTGTGGATGTTTGAAATCCTTTAAGGTTATCTCCAATGCCAAAATAATTTTAATAATAACACTAAGCATTATTAATTTTTTTCAGTCTCATTCTCTTATATCATGAAGCTTTCCCAGAGACTTCATGACTTGTGGGAGATTGATTGTATAAGCAAATGTGAAAACTTGCCTTCTACTAAGCCAGAAATTAAATACATTTGCAAAAATGTAAAATGCTCCCAATCTTTTTACTTTTTGAAATATAGTTCTGTTTTATAAAATTGTATAACTTCTGTGAAAATGGAACAGATTTGCTATTCCTATTTCAAAATAAATTAATAAATATTTTAAACATTTATACTTTTAATTTCTAATACAGTAAATATTGAAAGATATAAACACATAAACAAAAGCTCTTTGAGGGTCTTATAATTTTTTAGAGTATAAAGGAATCCTGTAACCAAAAATTTGAGAGCCTGTGTTAAACATCAACTCTATCAGATGCAATTTTGTCATTTGTTTTTAAATGAAACTACATAATGATAAAGGAACACTTGAATTAGGTATGCTTTATATAAACCTATTAGTAGTAATGACCTAAATGTATTTCTAATTTTTTGTATGCCATGTCTTATGTGGCTGTAATGTAGTTACACATGGCTATAATTTTAGAGTGTATTTGCTGTCTACATAAAGATGCATTCTTACTAATTACCTAGAAATTTTGAGCCTAATGTTAGTTGCTCATGAGAGTTATCTAGACATCATATATTTAATTAATGAGATTCCTTCTAAATCTCTTACTTATAATAGTTCACAAGACATGTATCTTTAAGTGACTGCACCAGTGTTATATTTTAAAGGCAGACTTTTGTCCTACATGTCATGGGTGTGTATCTAGAGAAAACTAGTGCAAAGTAAAGTGAAAAGTTCTATGAGAGTATTAAAAGAGAAGGAAGGGAGAGTATTAGTTAAAATTGGGAGTAATTGACCCCTAATGACAGTGACTTAAAACAGAAATTTGTTTTTCTCTCACATAAAAATCTGGAGATAGTGCATGGCTGGTATACCAGCTTTGCATCAAAACATTCTCAGAGTCCTTAACTCTTTCTACCCTGTTGCCCCACCATGCATGGCATCTATCCCCAGGGTCATTTTATGGTCCATGATGGCTTTTCCAGCTCCAGGCATTAGATCTTCAGTGTAACTAGAAGGAAAGAAGCGGGGATAAAGGAGGAGGGAGCAAAGGGGTTGTGTTCACTTTTTGGGAAGTTCTTGGAAGCCGACACTCAATATTCTGCTTACATCTGGTTGACTACAAATTAGGTGTATGGCTACAGGAGGCTAAAAAATATAGTCTCATTCTGACCAGACACATGCCCAGCTAAAGCATGGCATTCTTTCATTGTACAGGAAGGTTTTAATGAATATTGAAGAACAATTTCAAACATTCTCATATATCCTTCCCAAACACAGAACACAAACCTCTGCCAAAGGAGAAGAACCTAAAGGCTATGCCACTGCTATATTCAGCTAAAATTTCAGCATCTCTGGGCGTGGCAGTGAGTGATGGTTGCTCCCCAATATCTTTTCTATCTTTCTTCCTCAGTGATAGAACTCCCATATTTTAGCTGCTTCAAATAATCTACATTTCCCAACTTTTCCTGAAAGTATATGTTGCCATGTATATTAGTTTTTTATTGCTGTTGTAACAAATTATCACAAATTTGGTAACATAAAACAACACAAATTTATTATCTTACAGTTCTAGAGACTAGGAATCTGAAATTAGTTTTACTAAAATCAAAGTGTTGGCAGGGCTGGTTCTTTCTGGAGGCACTAGAGGATCATCCATTATTTTGCCTTTTCTAGTTTCTGCAAACTGCCTGCCGTACATGGCTTATAACCTTTATCTCACATCACTCCAACTCCTTGCTTCCATTGATACAGCTCCTACTTCCTCTCTGATCACCTGGCCCCCTCTTATAAGGACTCTTGTGATTAAATCATATACTCTCCTTCCCCCAGATAATCAACTGATCTCAAGATCCTTAATCACATTTGTGAACCCTTTTTATCAATGTCTTATGGACTGAGTATTTGTGTCCTCCTGCACCCTAATTAAAGCCCTAATGCCCAGTGTGTGTGGTTATATTTGGAGATGGAACTTTAAGGAAATAATTAAGTTTAAAAAAGGTCATAAGGGTGAGGCACTGATCTGACAGGATTAGTGTCTTTATAAAAAGAGACACCGGAGAATGTATTCTCTCCCCCTACCTTCCATTCCATGCATGCACCAAGGAAAGGCCATGTGATGACACAGAGAAAAGGGGGCTGGCTCACTGCAAGCCAGGAAGAAAACACTCACCAGAAATCAAATCAGCTAGCATTTGATCCTAGACTTTCAGCTTTCAGAACTTTGAGAAAACAAATTTTTGTTGTTTAAGCCATCCAGTCTATAGTATTTTGTTATGTCAGCCTGAGTAGACTAACATATATGGTAACATTCACAGGGTTTTGGGGATTAGGGTGCAGACATCTAGGAAGGCCATTATTCAGTTTACCATACCACACCATGTCATGAGTGGAAGTATGATGTGGCTGATTCCAGGAAATTTCACTAAAAGACAGTTGGTAATGCCTTTGTTGTCTCTTTTCTCTGCCTTCCTCCAATCCTGTTACTTGGAACATGTATATCATGGCTGGAATTCCATATTAGACCATTAGAATGAAGGTACAGTTAGGGTGGTGGAGTGGAAAGCTGGAAGTATCCTAGATTGAAGCAAATTGTCATACTAGTTCTGGACTTCTTACAGTTGGATATTCATGTAAGATGGAAATAAATTCCTATCTTGAATAAGTCACCACTTGTTCATTTCTGGTCCAGCTCGGAAGAAGCTTGAAATTTGCCACTCCATCCTAACAACAACTAAAAAACTGAAAAAACTGAAAAGTCAACCCCTCTTTGATTTGTGAGAGAAGTAAGGTCACAGACAAAACACTGCCACCAAAAATTGAGAGACTGACAGGTAAATACAGAGAGCCACACTTACCAGAGCAGAAACCCACGAACTGAAACCACTGTTTGAACCAATGCTGTAGTAGACAAACTGAATTGTAATTGATGAATTCCTGGAGGCTCAATGTGGACAAGTCTGAGTAACAAAATCTCCAGGGTGACCCAGTTGCTGGTGGGAGGTGGGGGGGGGGATGGGGAGTGGGTCTCATACCCACTCTTTTGTAAGTTTACCTCCTGTAAATATGTGAGAAAAATCTCCATGTGCTTCAAGCAGGGAGAAGGGAAAAGGAACCATTTTGAAATAGGCCAGAGCATTCTGTTCTTCTTAACAAGGTCTGTCCTCAGCAGAAAACAGTTAACCAGAGCCTAACCTGCTGGGACTTTATCAGAGACTAACTGACCTAGGGGAAGAGAAATACCCAACTCCAGCCCACTCTAATCATCCAGTCCTACCTAAGGGAGGGAGAGTCTGAGACGCATGTGTGGGGTTTGCAGTCCAGAGGCACAAGCTCCCTGAAAGACTGAAACCTAATCATGGGACTACACAATGCTTTCCCTCTACCCATATCTTACCACTACATTATTAAAAGCCTATTTATGGAAGTTTCTTTAATCTAGTACATCATACCTGCCATCAAGAAAAAATTACAAGTCATACTAATAGGCGAAATACAGAACTTGAAAAGACAGGACAAGCATCAGAACCAGACTAAGATGTGGCAGAGATGTAATTATCAGACCAGAAATTTAAAACAACTATGATTAATATGCTGAGGGATCTAATGTATAAAGTTGACAGCTTGAAAGAACAGGTGGCTAATGTAAACAGAGAGATGGAAATTCCATTAAAGAACCAAAAACTAATATTAGAGATTAAAAAATAAATAAAAAACACCATACAGAAAGTATGGCTGCCTTTAGTGGGCTTATTAGTGAACTGAACACTGAGAAAAGAATCTCTGAGTTTGGGGATATCTCAATAAAACATTCAAAATGAAAAACCAAACCAAAAAACTGGAAAAAAAGAATTAGAAAAACTTATAACAGAATATCTAAGAACTGTAACACACATAATGGGAATACCAGAAAGAGAAGACAGAGAAGAGACAGAAATACCTGACACAAGAATGGCAGAGAAGTTCCCCAAATTAATGTCAGATATCAAACCACAGATCCAGAAAGCTCAGAGAACACCAAGCAGGATAAATGAAGAAAAAGCTACACTTAGGCATATTGTTTCAAACTACAGAAAATCACAGATAAAGAAAAAATCCTGAAAGAAGCCAAAAAATGCCTCATTTATAGAAGAGCAAAGACAAGAATTACATCTGCCTTCTCCTAAAAAACCATGTAAACTGTTAGATAATGGGTGGAAAGTGTTGAGAGAAGGAACCCACCAACCTAAAATTCTGATCCTTGGGAAATTATCCTTCTAAAGTGAAGGAGAGATAGAGACTCACAGACAGAAGTTGAGGAAATTTGTTGCCAGCAGATCTGACTTACAGGAAATTTTAAAAGAAGTTCTTTAAAGAGAAGGAAAATTATATAAATCAGAAACTTAGATCTGCATAAAAAAGGAAAGAGCATCAGAGAAGGAATAAGTGGAGGTAATTAAAATTTTTAGTTTTTCTTTTCCTTAATTGATCTAACAAATAACGCTTTGTTCAAAATAACAATAGCAATAATGCATTCAATGATGTAAGCTTATATACATATATATTCACTTATGGCTGCTTATATATAAGTCTAACTAATGACAGTAGTGATACAAATCACAAGAGGGAAAAATTAGGACTATTTTATTATTAAAAGGCCCTCATGCTACCTGTGAAGCTGTATAGTGTTATTTAAAAGGGGACTTGGATGAGTTGGAAATTTATATTGCAAACTGTAGGGCAATGATTAAAAATGTTTTAAAGGGCTTCCCTGGTGGCGCAGTGGTTGAGAGTCCGCCTGCCGATGCAGGGGACACGGGTTCGTGCCCCGGTCTGGGAAGATCCCACATGCCGTGGAGCGGCTAGGCCTGTGAGCCATGGCTGCTGAGCCTGTGCATCCGGAGCCTGTGCTCCGCTATGGGAGAGGCCACAACAGTGAGAGGCCCGTGTACCACACAAAAAGAAAAGTTTTAAAAAACGCATTAACTAATATGCTAAGAAACGAGAGAAAATGGAATCATATAAAATGCTCTATTAAAACTACAAAGATCAGAGGTAGTATAGAAGACAAAAATAAGAACAAAGAACAGAAGAAATGGAAAATAGAAACAAATAAGATAGATATTAATCTGACTATACAATAATCACTTTGAATAAATATCCAACTACATGTTGTATATAAGAAACTCACTTTAATTATTAAAGACACATAGATTAAAAATAAATGGTTGGGGAAGGATATACCACGCTAACACTAATCAAAAGGAAATGGAAATGGCTATATTAATTTCAGACACAGCAGACGTCAGAACAAGGAAAGTTATCAGGAATAAAGAGGAGCATTACACAACAGTAAAAATGTGTATTCTCCAAGGTGTTATGACAATCCTTAATATGTAGGCAACAAAAAAAAAGAATGTCAAAAATATGTGAGGCAAAAACTGGTAGAACTCCAAGGAGAAATAGATGAATCCACTATTATAGTTGGAGACTTCAACAACTGTCTATCAGAAATGGACAGATCCAGCCTGCAAAAAATCAGTAAGGACATCGTTGAACTCAGTGTCATCAATCAACTGGATAAAATGGACATCTACTTCTTGTAGCAACAGCAGAATCCACATTCATCTTAAGCTCACATGGAACATTCACCTAAATAGGCCACATTCTGGGCCATAAAACATACCTTAACACTTTTATAAGAACATAAATCATACAACATCTTTTCTCAGACCATAATGGAATGAAACTAGATAGCAGTAACAGAGTATAGCTGGAAAATCCCAAATTACTTAGAGATTAAACAACTTCTAACACTTCCAAATGACACATGGGTCAAAGAAATCTCAAGAGAAATTTAAAATATTTTGAACTAACTGAAAATGAAAACAACTTATCAAAATCTGTTGGATACAGCGAGAGCAGTTCTTGGAAATTTATAGCATTGAATGCATATATTAGAAAAGAAGAAAGATCTAAGGGCAATAATCTAAGCTTCCACTTTAGAAAAAAGAGAAAAAGGAAGAGCAACTTAAATCCAAATCAGAAAAAAATTAGTGAAAACTAGAGCAGAAATCAATGAAATTGAATATTTTATTACTCTCAATGAAGCTTAATTTCAGTTGTTATACTAGTGGATGTCCAGTCTTCTTCACCTAAAAAAAAAAAAAAAAAAGGTAACATTTCATGATCTAGCAACCTATAAGTTAAAATATAAAATATGCCCTCCACATACACAGTATATAAGGTGGCATAGAAACAGAATAACCATAATTAAAATTTCCCATTTGGAAAAGGGGAGTAAGAAGCAGAGTTGTCACTGGCCCCATAGCAGTTACCAAATCTATCTGACAGGAATAGTGAAAACTTCCTTCTTTCACAGTAGTGTAAGCACATCTGGAAATTCTTTGGATCTTCTCTGTGTAAAGATTTTATCTGTCCATAATCATTTATGATCACATCTGAAGTGGACTTCAGAGTATTTGTCCTTCTTGAGTGTAGAACAGTTTTATAGCCTTGAAAGATTTCAGGGCCTATGGGTTGCTTTAGAGACTGAAAAAACACAGGCATTTTCAGGCTGGACTTTAATTTCTTTGGCAACACATTTCCTTCAAAAACTTCATAGCCTTCTGACTTACCTGATTTCAGTAAGTTTTATGGTTAGGTAACTACAATGATCTTGTCTAAACATAGCTTATATTCCTGCAGACTCTGTTCTTTTACTTACTGGCTTTTGTTCTCGACTCTTTTTTCTCTTTTTTCAAATTAATATGATCTCCCATGGTTGGACTCTCTGAAACAAAAGGCTTTGGAGGGACGGGAAAATTCTTCATCTTATCTTTGCCTATAGACATTTATACCTCCAGGTATCAATATTTCCACTTTGAAGCCCCTGTTGAAAATGTTTCAATTTGAGGAATAGAGCTGTTGACATTTTCATCTATCCAAGGCTTCAATTACTATAATCTCAGTAAACTTAAATTGAAGATTCCAGATTAGAGTACATGCCTTATAAAAGTTGTATTCTATTTCCATCTCTGATTCATGCTGGCTAGCTATAGCCAGATTTATTTTTCTCATAAGACTTAAAGCTACCAAGGGGGAAAGGAGTGAGTGGGTGGGATGAATTGGGAGATTAGGGTTGACATATATGCAATGTTGATACCACGTATAAAATAAATAACTAAAGAGAACCTACTGTATAGCACAGGGAACTCTACTCAGTGCTCTGTGGTGACCTAAATAAGAAGGAAATCCAAAAAATAGGGGATATATGTATATGTACAGCTGATTCACTTTGCTGTATGGTAGAAACTAACACAACATTGTAAAGCAACTATACTCCAATAAAAATTAAAAAAAAAAAGAAAACTACAGGTAACATCTAACTCTTAAATTCAGACTTTGTTATATAATTTCCTCTAACGTCATAGCCTCAGTCAGCATATAGTCTGCCTTTCAAAGTGGAAATGTCTTGAAGCCATAATAACAGAGCTCATGAGCTCGTCAGCCTGCAATATCTTGAGTCCTTACCACCTGTTATACAATATCCTGTACTAAGATAGTGCTGTATATTATACCTTTTATTTGTAGCATCCACCTCCAACTACCACATTAGTGTCAATTTAAGTTAGATTCAGCTCTGAGTAACAGAGATTCAAAATGTTAGTAACTTAAACAAGGTAGTAGTTTGTTCTCTCATATAAAATTCTAGAAGTAAACAGTTTAGGACTGATATGATGGCACCATTCCATGAAATATTTAGTGACTCATACTCTTTTTATCTTATGCTTCTCTGTGCATAGCCTCCATTCAGAGATCACTTCAAGATCCAAAATGACTGCCCTTGTTCAGCCAGCATATGTACTCCTCAGCTATCAAGGAAGAAGGAGTGAGGAGACTTGTAGATGTTTTTCAAGTAAAGTTCCTAAATGATGCCTCACAATATATCTTTGGCCAGAATTTAGTCACATTGTTACATTAAACTACAAGGAAGTCTTAAAATATGTAGCTTTTATTTTGTGCAGAAATGTATCCAGACAAAAATCAAGGATTCTATTATGAAAGTGAAGAAGAACCAATATTGGGGAACAAATAGCCACCTTTGCTACAGAGCAGATATATAGAATACAAATGGAAAAGAAGGTAGAAAATAAGAAGTAAAGAAAGGAAGTATTTAATAAATGTAGAATATTATGATACAATATTATGAAATAAAATTAATACTTAAATGTCAGATGACATGCAGCTTTCCATCTGAATTAATATATTCACCTGATACGGTTAAAGCAAAGCTAAGTTCCATTTGATGTCAAAAATCTTGTAATAGGATGTTTACTATTTATTACTAATGAACTTGCATTCTCTATGATCCTTCTTTTCTCTTCTACATATTTCATTTTTTGGTTTCTCCATGATTCTTTCTGAAATTTTTATTCAACTTCTCCTCCAGTTCAGTAATTCTCTTGTTAGCTGTGTCTAATCTGTCATTGGATCATCCATTTTCGTTCCTAATTGATATGGATTTAGTCTTCAGATTTCTAAGGCTTTTTTGGTTCTTTTCCAAACTTTCCTTTTTACATTTTCTGTTTTTGTTTTTTTTCTGTAGCTATGTCAAACTTGACTTTTCTTTTTTAAAACATAGCAAACAGAGTAACTCTATAGTCTGCATCAATTAATTTCAGTAACTTGGGTCTTTCGTACTGCTCACTATATTTGAAATGTTATTTGTGGGAATTTTGGACCCTTGAATGAAAATACTTTCCTCCAGATAATATTTTCATTGCTGTCACCAAGTACCACCAATACTGGGCCACCTGAAAGTTCAAAACTTGGGATTTTATGAATTATGAAGCTTTCATTTTAGTTTAGGGCTGTTCACTTATATTTCATCATGTAGCCCTTTGAGTTCCCAGTTGAATGTGGACAGCATCCTCTCCTTGAGTGGACATGGGCTTTGATATTTGACTCCTGATCTCCTGAGCCACCAAACCTGTACTTTAGTTTAAAAGTTGTTTCTTCCTGATATCCAGGTAGTCTGAGAACAAAAGCTGCTTTGAGTGCTGGGCTTACCTCACTGGTGTCTCGCCTTCCAGACTTTCTTGATAAATCTTTCCTATTTTTCAAAAGACTTAAAAATTCTTTCATCTGGCATTTATAAACTTCAGAATTGGCCCAAATTTCTATTCTACCAATTGTGGATGCATCTTGACTCTCCATGTTTCCCTTCTGTTATTAAATAATTAGTACAGTTTTCTTTTGACCTGATAACCATCCTCTCTTTTTTCAAGTATGTTTTAAATCTCAAATCTGATTTACTTTATGTTGATTTTATAATTTAAAGTGTTAAATTTATTAGTCAGTGTTTCTTCTTCTTATCACTGCCATAACAGTCTGTATGTTGTACATTATTTTTTTTTTAAATTTATTTTTATATTTTATTTTTACTTTTGGCTGCATTGGGTCTTTGTTGCTGTGTGTGGGCTTTCTGTAGTTGTGGCGAGCAGGGGCTACTCTTCATTGCAGTGCATGGGCTTCTCATTGCAGTGGCTTCTCTTGTTGTGGAGTATGGGCTCTAGGCACGTGAGCTTCAGTAGTTGTGGCTCACGGGCTCTAGCGTGCAGTCTCAGTAGTTGTGGTGCATGGGCTTAGTTGCTCCATGGCATGTGGGATCTTCCTGGAAGAGGGCTTGAACCTGTGTCCCCTGCACTGGCAGGCAGATTCTTAACCACTGCGTCACCAGGGAAGCCCATGTATGTTGTACATTGCTTCTTGATATTGAGCAACTATTCTGTATTTGGGGGAATATGTACCTAATAATTGTCAGCACTCTTTTTTTTACAGGTGAATTCTAATAGCATTTTACCTCAGTTTTAAAAAAAATGGCTTTGTAGGTTTCTGTTTCTGTTCTAAGTAATATAACTTGAAACTTGATTCATTATGACTTTGTAAATGCCACTAAATTTTTTGTATTTAGAATTCAAAAAGAAATAAAACATATTAAAATTCTATTAATAAATTCAAAGGTTCTGAAAGTGTTATATGGTTAATTTTTGATAAATGTGTTGTTTTACACGGTTTAGTTATTTTATGCTTCAGTTTTAGCAAATGATAAAAAAAAATTCTGCATGTCTATTTGGCTTTTTGTTTACATTGTTGAATTATCATGAAGAACAATACTTTAGTTTTTTGAAAACTTGAAAACTAAATCACCTGGAAAATCAGGTCTCTTTCTATTTATTATTTTTTGGTACTTCACATTTTTGACATTTCATTAGAATTCTGACATTTCATTAGAATTCTGACAAGCACTACCAAAACTGTATTGTTAACTTCACAATATTTTTTGTAACATCTTTACTGAGATATAACTTACATAACACAAAATTCATCCTTCTTAAGTACATAGTTCAGTGATTTTTAGTCTTTTTACAAACTTTTGCAACTATTATCACTATCTAATTCCACAACATTTTTATCAACCCCAAAAGAAATCCCATACATATTAGCAGTATTCCCAACAGACCTTAACAACCATTAAGATATTTTCTATCTCTATGAATGTGCCTATTCTGGGCATTTAATGTAATTGGAAGATAAAATATGTGGTCTTTTGTGTATGGCTTCTGTCACTTAGCATATTTTTTAGGATTTATCCATGTTGTAACGTGTATAAGTCCTTTATTCATTTTTATAACTGAATAATATTTCACTGTATGAATATACCATACTTTAAAATCCATTTATGACTTGGGTTGCTTCCAATTTATGACTGTTATTAATAATTCTGCTATGAACATCCATGTACAAATATTTGTGTAGACATACTTTTCAGTTTTATTGTGTATATATCTAGTAGTGAAATTACAGGATGATATGGTAATTCTATGTTTAACTTTTTGGGGAACTGCCAAACTGTTTTCCACAGCAGCTGTGCTATTTTGCATTTACATCATCAATGTATGAGAGTCCTAATTTCTTCAAATCCTCACCAACACTTATTATTTTCTGTATTTTTAATTATAGCCATCATAGTGAGTATGAAGTGGTACTTCACTGTGGTTTAGATTTGCATTTCCCTAGTGAGTAATAATGCTGAGAATCTTTTCATATATTTATTGGCCATTTGTATATCTTCTTTGGAGAGCTATCTATTCAAAAATCCTTTGATCATTTTATAATAAGTTGTTTTTTATTGTTGAATTATAAAAATTCCTTATATATTTTGATACAAGTCTCTTATCATACATATCATTTGAAAACATTTTCCTGTTTTGTGGGTTGTCTGTTCACTTTCTTAATGGTAAATTTTTAATTTTGATGAAATCCAATTTACATGGGTATTTTTGTCACACATTTTTCTTATGACATCTAAGAAACCATTTTCTAAACATTGTCTCAAAGATTTATTTTTATATATTTTTCTAAGAGTTTTATAAATTTAGCTCCTAAATTTAGGCATATGGTTCATTTTGCACTAATCTTTATATAGTATGAGATAGAGGTTCAGAATCGTTCTTTTATATTGGATATCCAGTTGTCTAGCACCATTTTTTTTTTTTGGAAGAAAAAAGAAAGAAAAAAAAATCCTCCTCTTATTGAATTATCTTGGTACCCTTGTGAGAACTTGATTGACCATATGTAAAGATTTATTTATGGACTCTATTCCATTGATCTGTATATCTATCCCCCACAATCATTTTGTCATTCCAGAATTTTTATTATTTAAATAATATGCTACTGAAAAAAAAAGCCCAATATCTTAAGAATCTCTAGCAATGTAGTTTAACTATTGTGTTATACTTTAGATTTAAATCTATTAACCTCGAATTTGTGTTTGATGTCATCATACTCAAATTCAAAGATAAATCAACATGCAAACAAACTCCTCTCATGTGCACAAATGATATATTATTTACCTCCAAATTTTTGAAAAGTTTGCAGTTTTAAGATTCATGGATGGATAGATAATTTGATGTGGAGATAAAGTTTCTAAGAGTTGACAAGTGGAAAGAATATTCAAAGACCTTAGAGACAATTGATTTTTCCATCCATAGAACGTTTATTTATCCCATTGATAGACCACATGGTATATTGCAAATTTCGTGGCCTTCATAATCACAAAATCAACTTTGCCTGCAAACTTTAAATGTAATAGATATATACTGGCATAAATTTATACATATAAATAGGTATCAATATAACCATTTTTGATATGAGTATTAAAACTTGGTGTTTTTTTTTGTTAATTTTTATTGGAGTATATTTGCTTTATAGTGTTTTGTTAGTTTCTGCTGTACAGCAAAGTGAATCAGTTATACATATACATATATCCACTCTTTTTTAGATTCCCTTCCCGTTTAGGTCACCACAGAGCATAAATTTCGAGTACTCTGCTCTAACTTCAGTGCTCAGCATACTATGGGAAAATCAAGAAGAGTGGAAATTTTCATTCTTTCAGAATTTGTTTTTCAGATGAGGTAATAGAATAATGACCAACACATCTATATAAATAAGCACCAAATATGTGATGGAACATATAAAAAAATGAATGTCAAAAAAGAAAAGATCAAGGGTCAGACTTAAAAAAAAAACTATATGAACAAAGTTGTGGAGGTGAAAATTAGCTTTGAAAATGTGTGAATGGGAAAGAAACTATGAGAGGAATTGTGGAAACTGAAGTTGGATAGGGCCGTTAATGGACATTTTAATTTTCACTTGAGTGTTTAAAATGATTATTTAGCAAGAAAAATTCTCTCTATACATTTTAATACCATAGGCACAGTTACATACCTATCAAATTACTAAGAATTAACAAGTTACATTTGCTATTCAACTTGTGTAGGATAATGGGCAATCAGATGTTAGGATGAGTATCTAATTATTTTATTTATGATGTAAAGGAGAGAGTAAAGAGTGAAATTTTATAGCTATCAGCCTTAATTGTTCTATGTATTAAAATGTCACAGATAAAGGACAAGAGAATGTAGTAAGGTTTCCCGAGGCTAGATGAAAGAGCATAATAGAGACCATAGATTCCAGTAGTTTGTGGGCATTTTATAATTTTGTGTCAATTTATCTTTTAACTGTTTCTTGCTTACTATTCTGTTGTACACAGTACACGTCAGCTGATTCAGTCTCTTCACCTTTCTCTTCAGTCTCCTGTTTGCCTCATGTTTTCCTTATGTAAATTAAGCGTTATCTATTTATTTCACATCTGCCTAATTCATGTTCCCAGTTTCTTCAATATGCTTTCCAGTGAGCTCAACATTCTGATAATATTTACATTTAAAAAAGTATCATGCAAATTGGAACTTTAACATGCATTTTATCTTGCAATTCATGGGAAATGATATATTAATTAAAGCAAAACTGGTTAGGCTAAGAAAGAATTTGGACTTGGCTGTTGGAGCAGTACAGGAGACAGAATGGTTATAGTGCTAGGAACTAACAAAGGAGGGTCAGTCTGGTAAGTAGCTTTATATCCAGTGAGCTCTATTCACTGTCCACATGGCTAGCAGCAAGTGACCAACTAATATGAAAAGTTGAGCAACATTGAAATTGGGTTAGGTTGAGAAAGAAAGCTGGTATTAATGAAGTCTGTTATTGAGTATCAAAGCCTAGACACTGTGCTCAATGACTGTTTTAAAAAGAAAACTGGTACTAAAGACTGGATTGCTAGAATGGAGGCTTGGGAAATGGTCCAAGGTAGATGTCAAGGTAGAACTGGGAACATTTCAAAGGCAGAACAGAGTGGTGAAGGTTTCAGAATGACACAAAATACTAATTACCATAATTATGTGTTATGCTATGAGCAAAGGTAAATTAATAGGGAACTCCAAGTATTAGTCTGGAGACTAGTCTTATTGTTTTATAGACTTAGTCTTGTTATCTCCTATCATAGTTAGGTCCTAGAATTGCAAGGAGAATGGAGTCTGTATGTTGGAGATTTAGTAGCTCCAAAGGAGGGAAAAGATGATTACAGAAATAGAGCATTATATCTTGCCAGCAGCTTTTCCTTCAGCAAAGAACCATTACTGCATACTGTGAAAGATTCTAGTATGAGAATTAAGCTCTGTAGAATTAACTATATTTGATCTTGGCTACTATGAATCAGCCAGTTATTGAGAGCAAAATCTCTTCTTTTTCAGCAATAGGGCTAATATATAAAAGCATTGCTATGTGTTCCCTCCAATTCACCTTCATTCCAGTACATTGCCTTCTTTCTACAATTACACCATCAGTCTCCATCTCAAAGTGGGCACTGAAATGCCTTTGTTCATTCACCTTAAATTAAGTTTTTGGTGTCAAGGCCAAAACCTCCTTCCTGGAATCTCATCTTTACTTCCGTTTGTTTAAGAATGAGATTATTCCTACAGTTGCACCTCTTTATTTCTCTCTTCAGCTTACAGCATTAAATAAAAGGATAAAGTCCCTGATATCATCCAGAACAAAGATTTTTTCTTTTTTAATGTTAGAGGAAATTAGTTTCTCTTAGTTGGAATATTGTTACTAGTATTTGTCTTACGCATATTTCTATTTAAATTTATTTATACCATACTGTATTATGTGAATGTCTTAACTCTAGGAATATAAGCCACTTTACGGCAGGTTGTAATTTAGTTGTTTTGCCACCTTTCACCTAGCATAGTCATATGCACATAGGAGGCACTCAACAAATATTTACTAATTTAAAATACTATTTGTTGCATTTGCAAGAAGTATAATCCAAACTCTACTTATACTTTTTGAGTCATAATTTATAACTCATGGAGTCATTTTAGTATATTTTATGAAAATATTAATCCACTGTGCTAGTATGAAAAGAGTGGGTAATAGAATTCTGCTTATCATTGAGATCTTTGTATGGGAGCAGGAAGAATTAAGGTTATCATTGAAAGAAGATAGATTAAAATAAGATGCAAGACAAAAGTAAAATACAGAGTTCAAAGGGATCTTACAAAGTTATGAACTATGCAGGTAAAACAGATTTTCTTGCTGGTCCTGTTACACTAGAACTTAGAACACCTTTCAAAGATAGAGAAGGAAAAGGGATTACCATACTGTGGTAATAAGAATAAAACTCATTATTCTGGAAATGCTATAGGCCAATGGTATAAACAAACTAAATTATATAGATAAATTAATTAATAGCAGATCCTTAATGGGATATTAAAGTAAATGAAAATGGTTTTGCTGGATAGCTTTAACTGTTCACAGTGTTTCTTTTTGCTACTATTATGGGTGGGATATTTGATTTAGGGGCAATTGATCTGACATACTATGCCAAGTCATTCTTTTCCGTAAATCTTAGGAATGCTGATGTAATTTTGAAAATGCTAGTTCAGAAACATCACTAGAATTTTATACAAGATCCACATGTTTTTAAGTTGGTGTATAATCTTTATGTGAGAAATTGTGTATATTTTCAATTACTAAATATTTATAGGAAATGCATATACTCATTTCATAAGAAAAATCTTAGGGGAGAGAAGAGGTAGAAGAATATTTTAAACTTATGCCTTTCCCTTTTAGTTTTAAGTTTTGAGTTCATTGAAATGTGAAAAACCTATCATTCATATTTTTAGGTTTCTTGCTATCATATAGAGAGCCATGATTATTAGAATTCATGAGCACCAAAAAGCAAATCCGGAGCTCACTGTCCTCAAGGCAAAATATAATGTTTGCTGATTATCGTTAGCTAATGGTACACCTCAAGAGTTTTTTTCCATCTTTAAACTTTATTACTGTATTTTTCTTCAGGGTAAAAAAAAATTATGGGTCAATTTTCACTGAAGTGGGCTGGATTTATGTATTCACCTCTCATCAGTGTCAAAAGGAATTGTGCCCATCATTCCCTGGACAACAGGATGAAAACCTGTCTCTGATTGGACACTAGGGATATCAGCTGTAAACACAAGATAAGTGTAAAGTTGAAAAGAAATATACTTAATAATTCATCCAAGCCAGCATAATTTAACGACTTGAAACTTGCATAAAACTGTTCACGAAATTATTTACTTCCTCATGCAAGAAAGCTAATATTACTATTTTTAAGTCCAGTGAAATGTACCAGCATAAAAAAAATTTGCTTTGCAAAGACTGCTAATGCAAAACTTTTCAAGCTGTCCATCTTTTTAAATAAAAAGATAATAAAATGACTATTCTTTACCACTTACTTAAAATGAATTTTCGTTTATTCAAGGTAAGAGAGAGTGGGTATTTCAATGTATTTTAATATTGTCTAAGCCTTGAGTGACAAAGATTTGTGTACTATGACTCACCTAGAAATTGACAGTATTGAATTTTCGCAAAACAAATTTAGGTACCATGACATGGAAAATATTAATTATTGAATCATATTGCTGCTCTCTGATCTATTTAAGATAATTTTAGAGATATTCCATCTAAGCATGGGTTTCGGTGATTATATCCACCTAGAAAGCCTGTGGAGACTCACAATAAATTGCAGGCATTTCTTTATATATAAGTTTTTATTTAACAAAATATAAGGATTCTGACAATACCTACTTTATTAGCTTAAGAATTGAAAATAAGCCTGTTTGCATTTGAAAGTTTGGTAACTGCAGTTTTGAGTCATTTTATCCTGCCTCAGGAATGTTGGACTTCATGTAAATAATAAACATTTGGACCATGGCAGAAATATTTCCAATAAGAGCAGTAGGGCTGAGGTTGTTTAGGAAGCTGTGCTGGATACATTGTGAAGTTGGACAGACTATGATTTGTACTGAGGCTGTAGAACTTGCAGGCTGGCAACTCAGGGTCAGGTAAAGCACTTTATTGAACATCTCTATCTATCTATCTCCTAAGTGTGTGTACATATACTGTTTTATACACACACACATATGTATGCATATATATTATATAATCTATTTTTTGCTCAAAACAGTCCCTGCAGTTCCTGAGATATATGTGTCATTTGGAGGGAAGAAGTATAATTATACAGCATTAGAAACAGTTGTTTTAGTCCTTAGTCTAGTAATAAGAGCTTGTATGAAGCAACATTTACAAATATTCTGAATTCCGCAAATGAGTATATTACTCCCAGTTGCGGAAGGCTAAATCCTCAATTCTAGAAAGTATTATCCAAGTAATTGTTACTGAGTCAATTTAATAGTTTGTAAGTATGTATTTATAAAGCATATTTAAGTTGGTTATAATTTGCTTTACTTTAGAAACATGATTATATATATGGCTACTATGTTAATTTATTGAGATGTTTTCTTTATGGTAATATAAACCCCTCTTCAGATTCTAAACCAATTTAAACCATAAACTTTCTAAAATGCTAGATTTGCTTAAGGTGTATAGGTTAGAGATCAACCTAAAACATCATAAAATATTGGAGGTCTCTTTGTTCTTTTCTCCTCTTCTCATAAATATAAACATTGTTCAAATATACCTAGAAATATAGATTCTTGAGCTGTATATTTTATTGCTAAGGAAAAAAGAGTTTTTTTTCCTAGAAAATTCTATTTCACTGCCCATCATTAAATTTTATACCAGCATGTGAGTGGTCTCATTTGGGGATTACTTAAGCAGTGTTAACTTATATTACTAATACATACTATATCCCTTCCATTTAAAAATGATTAGATTAAAAATTATTTATTTACTAAATAATTTACTAAATATTATTTTAATCAATTGAGTTAACATTTGAGGTTTAATAAAATGCACATTTTATCAGGAATGTGTTTAGCATTCAACCTGTGCTTTCTACTATGTTTTTCTCACTTTCAATGTCTTTATCTTGCTTCTCATGTTTTCTATATCTATATATAGGGTTAATCATTAAATTATGCCATATTTTGAGAAGTACAGAATTTAAATATTCACAAAATAATAACTTTGTACCTATGCCTAACATGGTGTCATGGATATAGCTGGCACTCAATACATATTTGTTGAAAAAAACTAATCAAATGTCTCAATCCTTTTTTGTTATTTGTGAGTTGATACTGCAACAGAGATTGAAGAATCCAGTCAAAGTGGTACAGGGATATTGAGATAAGTAAACCATGGCCCCAGTCCTCAGAGAGAATAATTTCTTCTAAGGACGAAAAATGTACTTAACTATTATATAAGGTAGAACACAATAAGTGCTTGAAAGTTATGAACAAAATTGTATCGATTATGTAGAGTTACACTTTTTAAAATGTGATCCTTAGGCAAACAAGATACAGAATTATTTTCAATTATTACTATATAATATGTTGTCTATTAGACAATGTAAAAATATATTTTTAAAAGGATTATGAATAGAATTGCATTGTCATGTAAATAGTAATCAAATATATTTCTGGAGAGAATTTTCAAAGAAACATAAACTTGTATACTCCGAAATTTCTTCATGCCCTTTACTTTCATTACTCTGCCTACTATCAATTAATACTATTCATGAACTACTGTTGTGTTCTCTGAGCTTGAAATTGTAACTTAGTCTAAACTCTGGAAGTTTGCAGCATCTCTTTTTTACTGGGCTTGACAACCACTACTACTAAGCAGTTGCTGTATTACCAGTGTCATATAGCAAAGAGTGAGCCTCAATGATTTACTCATTGGCACCTCTAATCTTGGTGAGGATAGAACTTAGACTTTAATCATTCTTAAACTGAGGGAGCATATCTTCCTATAATGCTTTTTTCCCACATGTTCTTTAACTGGACAATTGCAGCAAAATATAATTTCAGCCATCCTCATTTCCCGTGGCTACTTTTTTGTATAGAAGAGAAATGTCACATTTCTTTCTATATCTACTAGGTTTCTCCTGTATTTGTTTTTCCAGGTCATCCTTTGTGAATTCTCTTCCCCACATATCAAGAATATTATCACTTCACTTCTAGTCTTCATTGTTAAGATAAAGTAAGATTGGGATCAAATACAAAGTAGTAGCAATTTTTCAAATATCAGTTAAACCTGCCAGTTGCTTAAAGGGGACTATCTTAAAAAGTAACATTTTCCTCATAAAATTTTTATCTTAAACCATTCCCCTTCCTCCATGGTTTTTCCTGTTAACTAGCACTTATTCTTTAAAGCAGAGATCAAGTGGACCTTGCAATACATGGATCACTATACATTAGCCTCCCCTCTGGTGAAGGCTTTGCTTGCTAAGTTAATGAGAGGGTGTGTAGTCAAACACTAGAGATAACAGGTTTTCATTCAGACATAAAAGAACAACTTTTTTTAGTTTCGTTTTTAGCATACTCCTAAAGTTATCTCTTTGAGTATTATATAGAAGACCTAAGATCTGGATTAGCACTTTTAAAGATGATGTCTTGGCTGAGAAGAGGAAAGGCAACAGACACAATAACAAAAACAACAAATGGGGTAGGATACCAAGGGGCTGGTGTCTTGGCTGTGATTCTAAAGAGGTTTTTGGAATCATCCTTGAAATGGAGACTACTTACAATGAATAATATATAATATAGACAAAACAAACACTTGCTCGGGTATAGGATAGTATAGATAGTACAGGGATAAATAGATAACATAACAATGAGTCTCTGTTAACAATATGCTTTGATCAAAGACTTATAATTTCCTTTAAAGTCAAAGGACTCTGATTTGTATAATATATAATGTGAAAACAAAACCAAACAGTCTTCAGAGCACTAACTAGCCTAAGTTTAGAAACTCAAACCACTAAGGGTTTAAAAGGAATCTTGATTTTCAAAGACAGAAAATTTGAAATAAATTATTTACCCTTGGTCTAGAAAGGAGTTTGAGGAAATTGTTACCACTGTCACCACTCCTTAGTATTAAATGATAAATTATCATTTCTCTTTGGAGAATTAAATATCTACTCCAGTCATCCATCTGATATTTTACAACCATGTACGTGTTTGGTTTGTCAATTACAGGAAGCTCCATAGATCCTCAGTTAATCTATTCCAATTTTCAGTAGTACTCTGAGAATTTTTTTTCTCATTATGATTGAATGATATTTAATCATATACAGATTATCTCTCCCTATTTCCATACCTCTTATAGATGATTTTTTCTTAGCTCCTCCACTCAATACCATCCTCCACTCAATACCATCAAAGAAGAGTTATTTCGTTGTCATTGTGATGTAGGTAGATAGAGACATGTGCCTGAATAAATACATAATTATTCATATCAGATGGTTATGTTTATTTTTTTTTTGTGGGTATTGAGAAATGATAAAAGATGCTTCAGAAAATTTAGAGAATCTGTGTTGATGTACATGATAAAGAGCTTAGAAGAAGGGGATAGGATAATTGTAAAGGGTTGCTCAGTGAAATGCTTTGGAGTATGAAACCATACTTTGGAGTACGAAACCATATGAAACCATAGAGTATGAAAAATATCAGGAATGAAAGAATAGAATATTGAAAAGTGTTACTTGGGGTAGAGTCCTTTAAAAATATAAGCTAGGAATTTATTTTAAAATTATGTCTAGTTGTTAGACGCTTTCCAACAAATGAAGTTTATATTATTTTATGTTAGCCAAAGTTCCTAAACCTTCACTCATTCCTTCTAGCACTTCTCTTCAGTACTATTCATTCAACATGTAACAAATAATTATTGAGTATCTGGTGAGTGCCAGGGGCCATTCCTGGCTTTGAGTAAACAAGATAAGCAAAGTCCTTAGCCCCTTGTGGACTAGATTCTAAGGAAAAAGAAAAAAAAAAAACAAGATGTAACCCTAGTAAACAAACAAATAAAATTGTGATAAATGTTATGAATTAAATATATAGTGTGCTGAAATAGGGAATAATAGGAGGATGCCCACTTCTCATAGGATTGTCACAGAATGTTTTTATCTGAGAAGATAATATTTACAATTAAGACCTAAAGGATGGGAAGCTACCCATGCAAAGTATAGGAAGGAGAGTGTTCTAGGCAGAGGGAAGAGCTTACACAAGGATCTGAGGTGTGAAGTAACTTGTTTTAGTTGAGTTGGGTTCAAGGGACTGAATGAAATCCAGTGTGGCATGAGTATAGTGAACAAAGTTGAGTAGCACAAGATGTGTTTGTGTAGTCAAGGGCCATATTTTGCTGGGTTTTTGTACCTCATAGTAAGAACTGAGCACCTTGGACAGCCATTATGGGATTTTAAAGCTAAAGAGAAACATGATCATATTTACCTTTTGACAAATATAAATATATCTTGTAACAGCTAGGGTTAAGGCAGAGACCAATAGGAAGCTATTTCTGTTTGGAAGGGATGATTATAGCTTACACTAGAGAAATAAAGTGAAAACAGAGAGAAGTGAACAGATTTGAAATAGATTCAGGAGGTAGAATTGCCAAGATTTGCTGATGACTTAGATAAAGTGTTTCAGAAAAAGGATAAAATAGAGATGAAATCCTAAATTTTTATGATTTGAATAAGATAATGGTACATTTTACAAGATGAGGAAGATGGCAGTTGGAGGATGTGAGAAGCCCGGATCTCTTCTCTACACTAGATTTATACATGGCTTATTTACATAGGGCTTACTTTAAAAATAATTCAGTAGGTAGGCTCCTTTCTTTTCATGTTCCAGGTTATCTATAATTATCTGAAAATATGTTGCCCTGACCTGAAACAGTACTTCAGCTATGGTTCAGAAATGAAAATGGTAAGATTGCCATTTCCCTCATTCTAGATGGAATGCTTATACAGCATAAAGTCATCACACAATGGACTTTTAATTTACTCTTAACTAAAATATTTTTTATCATTCATGTTTTTAAATCATATTATTATAGTGATTAAATTCATTTTGCCCAACTGCAATATTTATTGCTATTAATATTCATCTATTCAATTTGACCCATTGCTCCAGTCTACTGATAATCTTTTAAATTTGTCCAGAATTAACTGATTTTGTTCTTTTACCACCCCCTTTGGAAATTTGATAAGCATTTTCTTTATATTTTTATTCACATCATTCATATAACTATTGTCAGCACAGGGCTAAGAACATGTCCACATATCAAGACATTAGAGATCTCCCTTCAGGTTGGCATCATTTTATTAATCCTTACTCTTTTCCATGTGATAGCTCAACATCTTTGATCTCCACCTAATCATACTGTCTTTCAATAAGTAGTGAAAGTGTTTATCAAACATGTTGCTGAAATGCAGGTTTATCATATCAAGGATATTGGAACCTGAATTAATTCTGACCCTGTTAAAAATAAAATTATATCTGATATAATTCATTTATTTTCAATATATATTGCTCCTTGGTGATTATTTCTTTTCCAAATGCTACCAAAAATCCTTTAAATGTTTTCCTAAATTATTGAAGACCAGTGTTAAATTTAAGGCACTTTAGTTAATAGAATATCCTTTCTGTTATTGAAAACAAGATATTAGATTTTCTCCAGTGTTGTCATAACTTGTTTTCTCTGTCATTTTGAAGATCAATCAATAAATGGGCACATCCTTTCTTTTTTTTCTTACAGTACCTAAAGCAAACATCCCATTTTCTTTATGATGGCAGCTTGTATAAGCCTCAGTTCATTTAGGGCTTTAGACACTCTGATCATTTTTCTATAGATTTGTTTCACTCTCACATATGCACCATTTTTCATGGTTCTTCTTTTATAAAAGCCAAGGAAGGGAAAGTTATTTTAAATGATGACAAACAATGATATGTGGATAGTATATAAAAACGGCTAAGTTGGCAAACTAAAGAAAATATATTTCTAAAAGGAACTAGCTAGCTACTGATTTGACTTGGAGGCTTTTAAATTTCATGATTCTGCAAATTAACTTTATTTGTGATAGAGTCTGGATACTCAGATTTGACAGATAGATATATACCTTTTTAAATTCTTCCTTATTCTTTCGGGGGTGTAAAGAAATAAGTACTAGTGGAAAAAATTGTTGAACATATCCTTTCATTCCACTTTCATTATTTTCTCATGAGGAGAATATAAGTGTGAGATTTAGAGCACAGAAAGGGTCCATTTCTATGATTGAAGTAGAATTTGAGGTGATTTTTTAACATATGATGAATTGCATTGTCAGGAGGGAAAGACAGAGAGCAGTTACCAAAATAGAGCAAAATTCATAGAAGTAAGAAGATATAAGAATGATATGGCCTGAAGAAGATTGATGGACAAATCTGAGGTTGAAAAAGCATTTAGAACTGATTGTTACAGATTTGATTGCAAAACAGTGGTCTACATTTTTTGTCATATTTTAATAGTAAGATTTGACCCCAAATGAAAATAGAAACAGCATTATTTAAAATAGTCATGTTTTGATAGTGTATTATTATATTTATTCTTTACAACCTAAAAAAAAAATTCTAAATATAGAGAGAATAGGTTAACTCAAAAGTAGCTATTTATTTGTCTTTCTAGCAAAAAGTAATATTTTTGTCATGTAAAGACTGAAAATAGTGTTGTGTAAGAGTTATAGTAAAGGATTTTTTAGAGAGGAATAAAAACAGATTCATTCCAGGGTGAGATAATACCTAGTACCTATCATGAGCATTAAAAAATATTGTTGCACAATGAGTCACTGCATAGAGACTATGTTTTCAAAATATCAGTTAAAGGACATTACATATAAAATTTAAAAGATAAAAATAAGCTCAAGGGGGGCTTCCCTGGTGGCGCAGTGGTTGGGAGTCCGCCTGCTGATGCAGGGGACACGGGTTCGTGCCCCGGTCCGGGAGGATCCCACGTGCCGCGGAGCGGCTGGGCCCGTGAGCCATGGCTGCTGAGCCTGCGCGTCCGGAGTTTGTGCTCCGCAACGGGAGAGGCCACAGCGGTGAGAGGCCCGCGTACCACAAAAAAATAAATAAATAAATAAGCTCAAGGATATTTAATTAAATATATCTGTATTATATGGTGTAGGAATTTGGGCATAAAATTGTAAGTACAGGAGACTAGGACACATATCCAAGTGTTTCTTCTAAATTGTAGAGTAAAGGAGGTTTGGATAAGTGGACAGTCAAGGCAGGGGAAATATGAAAAAATTATCTGTTTAAAAATTCTATCAGCTATCACGTTAGAGAATTTATGTGACTTTTTCTCCCCTTGGATGAAGATAATGCTATTCACTACAACTAGAAATAAGTATTGATAGGTTTAGAGGAAAGATATGACTTCAAATCTCTTGAGTATGTTGTGTCTGTGAGATTTTCCAGGGCGAAAGAACACAGCTCATGGTGGTTATGAGTATTACATAAATTAATATCTATAAAGAGCTTAAAATACTGGCAAATGGTAAGCACTGTACAAGTATTCCATAAACAAATATACAGAACCAAGCACCTCAGAAAAGAGATCTATCTGAGGGTATATATTTGTGAATCTTCAGAATTTAGACCAGTGGTTCTCATCAAGGAAAGCATAATATCCTGGGAAAGTTTTTCCAAATACAAACATATGTCCCTTCCCAAGATTCTGATATTTTTATTTCCTGTAGCAGACTGTTAGTTGCCTACAAATATCTGTCCTTCTCTTCTTTCTTGGTAACAGACCCACCATTTTACTCCAGGAAGTAAAGTACCTAGCTAAAAGCCTGCATTTCTTACCCTCTCCTTTTTAGCTGTGGGAGGTCAGTGAGTTATGAACAGAAATTATTGGAAGGGCCTCTGGGAAAGTTTCTTAAGACACATGGCCTGTGCCCTTTTGTCATTTTATCCTTTCCTCCATCTTGCTGACTGAAATATAGACATGGTGTTTGATGCTCTAGTAGCTATCTTGACTCATGAATAAATCTTGAGACTGGAAGCCATGTAGATGATGCAGTAAGATAGAGATGATACATTTTGAAAGAGCCTGGATTCTTTATTGACCTGGTTCCTCTGTATCAATCCTGAATGGTCTGTGAAGAGAAAGAGAGATAACACAGTTATCAATTATTAAAACATCCTCAACCAGTTTACAGACATTGTATAGTTTACATCTGACAGTGCCTCTGCTTTACACAAAGCTCCTTATCAATATTCTACTTATTATCCCTTCCACACATATCTGATCCATTTGTACTTTTAAGGCCTGTGATAATTCTGGCCCCATTTATTTCTACCTATTTTACTATCCTTTAGTATTCTGTAAAATAATTGTGTCCCTCCTTTCTTACTCTGAATCTTCCATCAGCCTTCCTGGGCAACATTATCTTGCTTCTCTTTGTTTATTCCTTATTTCTCCTCCCCTCTGATTCCTTTTGTCATGGCACCCTCCTGACAGGTCCCCCTTCCCCTCAATTTCCCTTAGAATATTGTCCAAAGTATATCATTAACTCTTAATAGAAAAATAATTTATCAGAATCATACATAATGGAACTATTTTCATCTTTTCTTAACTCTGCCAACCTCACAGGTTTTTGCTGTTGTTTTTTAAATAAAAGTCAATTATGATAATGTGTTATAATACATGTGAGGGTTCTTTGAGAACTCTAAAACATATATGAGATATTATTATTGTTGTCATTGTTTTTATTTTGTTTCCACAGAATATACATTCTCCTGTTGATTTAAAATATTCTAGTGAACAGAGAAAACATGTTTCTTCTATTTTATATGAATTAAAAACAGGAAAACCAAGACATCTCATTCAAAAAGGTTAGTTATATGAATTTAAAATTATATTTAATGAACATATTTTGATGAAGAGTAATTAAATTTGTTAGATGTTGGGCATGTTAATTTTGAACTATAAATATGAAATACATGTTGAGACTTCTAGATAAAATATTCATATCTCTTTCAATAGTTTTAAATATATATATGCAGAAAGTTGTTTCATGGATATGAAGGACCTGATTTTGAGTAGAAGTTGGGAATTAGGAGAAATAAGTATTAGCGAGAACCATATTGAATTGATAGTTTTGTTACCATATGGCTGTGCCAGTATGTTACCTCCTTCAGGAAATCTGTCAAGTATCAGATTAATTAATATAAATTATTTCAGTTAAAATGATATTAAATGTCCTTCAGGCTTTGAAGATAATTATTTTTTGTACACAAAAATACATTTTGGTGTTAATAAAATTTTGGTCATCATATGTGTACCTGTTTTTATTTTGTTTTTGCAGAATTTCTTCTGTTAAAATGTGTTATGATCAGATGACATTCTTTTCTTTACCTCTGTCTTTCACAGAAGAATCATAAAAACAGTTTTGTAAAATAATTTGAAGTTCTTAAAACTTTTCTCAAGGTTTCTCTTAAACCTTTTAAACATTATTTTGATAAGAACACTTAGTATGAGGCCTACGCTCTTAACAGATTTTTAGGTGCACAATACAGTATTGTTAGCTATAAGCACAGTGTTGTACAGCAGATCTCTAGGACTTTTCCATCTTGTAAAACTGGAATTTTATAATCTTTAAACATCAATTTCCCATTTTCCCCTCCCTCCATCCTTTTAATTCTGAAATATTTGATTTTTTTTCCTTTTTAAAAATTCATGGTAGTGTCTTTATCCTTATTGATTTTTTTTTTCTTCTGTGTATGTGAGCTTGTCGAACTCTACCAGATCCTCATTTGTCAGGCTTTATTATTTCCTCACTTCTTTATAAGGTTCATGTACTTTATATATTTCCTAAAGCTCTGCATCTTTTATTTAAAAGTAATTTTATTTTAATCCAGTTATTGAACTCCTAGGTTTATAAACCAAAATGAAATGAAGGAAAAATAATAGTCCCATGCTCCATACCTCCCCACTCACTCTTCTTGCTACCCAAGACAATAATCATTTAATAATTATTAATGACTCTTCTATTATTTACTTTTATATTTCCAAGTAATATGCTTATTCTGCTAAAATTTCTTTTTCAATTTTAGATATTATATACAATTTCTACTGTGAACGATAGAGGTTTAATTATCTTATAAATCCTCCCTAATACACACTCTTAACATGTTCCTTCCTCTTTTCTCCCAATAGAATTATATTATCACTATTTGGGGGTTAATTAATTTTTATTATTTTTATTATTATGGCTATGTAAATACTGCTCACAGCTGAATCACACAATATATTAGGCTATGTTTTCTTTCTTATACTATTTTTTTAAAACTTGTTTGGAAACCTCATAAGAGTCAAACTTCCACTTATCACCAAGCACACCCACATATATCTATTTTCAAGATACTTCTGTTTGAGCCCTTAATTTTCTGATCAGGACTGCTTGCTTTCTAAACTAGTTCTTAACAGCTGTCATCTTGGTACATCATTTCAATTGTGATCCCGAGAATTCATTTGTTTCTATGCTGTGTTGTGACCCTTGTTTCCAGGATTCTGTATCTTGTTCTTTCTTGGTTTATTTTCTTAAGTTAATGCAGTGCTTTCTTCTATTAGTTTACTGAGAAATTATATATAGGAGGTAAATTTTTTAAAACCTTGAAAATCTAAGCATGTCTTTATGCTACATTTATGTTTAATTGATGATTTAACTGTGTAGAACCTTCAGAATTTTCTCAGAATTATTTTATTGTCTTCTAGCTTCCAGTGTTTCCTTTGAGAAGTCCATTGCCATTCAGTTCTCAGTCTGATGTGTGTGAACTTCTGTTCATTGTTTTTCTTTTCTGACTAGAAACTTTCAGCATTTTATCTTTGTACTAGGTGTTCTTCAGTTTCACAGTGATTTGGCTCAGCTATTTTTTTTGTTTGCTTGTGTAGATTTTCTTTCAATTCAATTTATTGTGACTTTTTAATCTGAAATTTTATATCACTCATTTATGTATGTTTCACTTGTATTATTTTGATGGTAAATATATATAACACAGAACATACCATTTTAACCATCTTAACTGTACATTAAGCATATTTATATTCTTGTGTAACCATCATGACCATCCTTTTGCAGAACCTTTTCATATGCTTCAACTGAAACACTATACCCATTAAACAATGACTCCCAATTCTCCCCTCCTCCCAGCTCTTGGAAATCACCATTCTACTTTCTGTTTCTAGAATTCCTATGGGTATGATTACTATGGGTATCTCATAAAAGCAGAATTATACAGTATTTGTCCTTTTGTGACTGGATTATTTTAGTTAGCATAAGGTCGTAAAAGTTCATCCATGTTGTAACATCTAAGATTTTTTTCTTTTTAAGGTTGAATAATATTCCATTATAAGTACCACATTTTTATCCATTCATTTGTCAATTGACCCTTGGGTTGCTTCTACATTTCAGCTATTGTGAATAATGCTGCTATGACATGGATGTACAGATGTCTCTTTGAGACCCTGCTTTCAGCTGTTTCGTGTGTATACCCAGAGGTGGAACTTCTGGATCATATGATAATTTTATTTTACTTTTTTGAGGAACTACCATACTTTTTTCCACAGTGGCTATAACATTCTACATTCTCAGTAATAGTGCACAAGAATTCGAATTTCACCACAAACTGACCAACACTGGTTATTTTGTGCTGTTGTTGTTGTTCTGTTATTATTGTTGTAGTAGTGGTAGCCATCCTAGTGGCTGTGAGGTCATATTTCGTGGTGGTTTTGAGTTGCCTTTCCATAATCATTAGTGATGTTGAGCATCTTTTTTTAACATCTTTAATGCAGTATAATTGTTTTACAATGGTGTGTTAGTTTCTGCTTTATAACAAAGTGAATCAGTTATACATATACATATATCCCCATATCTCCCCCCTCTTGCATCTCCGTCTCACCCTCCCTATCCCACCCCTCTAGTGGGACACAAAGCACTGAGCTGATCTCCCTGTGCTATGCGGCTACTTCCCACTAGCTATCTATTTTACATTTGGTAGTGTATATATGTCCATGCCACTCTCTTACTTTGTTCCATCTTACCCTTCCTCCTCCCCATGTCCTCAAGTCCATTCTCTAGTAAGTCTGCATCTTTATTCCCGTCTTGCCCTTAGGTTCTTCAAGACCAATATATATATATATTTTTTTTTAGATTCCATATATATCTGTTAGCATACGGTATTTGCTTTTCTCTTTCTGACTTACTTCACTCTGTATGACAGAATCTAGGTCCACCCACCTCACTACAAATAACTCAATTTTGTTTCTTTTTATGGCTGAGTAATATTCCATTGTATATATGTGCCACATCTTTATCCATTCATCTGTCAATGGATACTTAGGTTGCTTCCATGTCCTGGCTATTGTAAATAGAGCTGCAGTGAACATTGTGGTACATGACTCTCTTTGAATTATGGTTTTCTCAGGGTATATGCCCACTAGTGGGATTGCTGGGTCATATGGTAGTTATATTTTTAGTTTTCTAAGGAAGCTCGATACTGTTCTCCATAATGGCTGTATCAATTTACATTCCCACCAACAGTGCAAAAGGGTTCCCTTTTCTCCACAGCCTCTCCAGCATTTATCGTTTGTGGATTTTTTGATGATGGACATTCTGACTGGTGTGAGGTGATACCTCATTGTAGTTTTGATTTTCATTTCTCTAATGATTAGTGATGTTGAGCATCCTTTCATGTGTTTGTTGGCAATTGGTATATCTTCTTTATAGAATGTCTCTTTAGGTCTTCTGCCCATTTTTGAGTTGGGTTGTTTGTTTTTTTTGATATTCACCTGCATGAGCTGCTTGTATATTTTGGAGAAAACACCTTGTCAGTTGCTTCGTTTGCAAACATTTTCTCACATTCTGAGGGTTGTCTTTTCGTCTTGCTTATGGTTTCTTTTGCTGTGCAAAAGCTTTTAAGTTTCACTAGGTCCCATTTGTTCATTTTTGTTTTTTATTTCCCTTTCTCTAGGAGGTGGGTCAAACAGGACCTTGCTGTGATTTATGTCATAGAGTGTTCTGCCTATGTTTCCTCTAAGAGTCTTATACTGTCTGGCCATACATTTAGGTCTGTAATCCATTTTAGTTAATTTTTGTGTATGGTGTTAGGGAATGTTCTAATTGCATTCTTTTACATGCAGCTGTCCAGTTTTCCCAGCACAACTTATTGAAGAGACTGTCTTTTCTCCATTGTATATTCTTGCCTCCTTATCAAAGATAAGGTGCCCATATGTGCTTGGGTTTATCTATCAGCTTTCTATCCTGTTCCATTGATCTATATTTCTGTTTTTGTGCCAGTACCATACTGTCTTGATTACTGTAGCTTTGTAGTATAGTCTGAATTCTGGGAGCCTGATTCTTCCATCACTGTTTTTCTCTCTCAAGATTGCTTTGGCTATTCTGGGTCTTTTGTGTTTCCATACAAATTGTGAAATTTTTTGTTCTAGTTCTGTAAAAAATGCCATTGTTAGTTTGATAGGGATTGCATTAAATCTGTAGATTGCTTGGGTAGTACCATCATTTTCACAATGTTGATTCTTCCAATCCAAGAACATGGTATGTCTCTCCATCTGTTTGTATCAGCTTTAATTTTTTTCCACAGTGTCATAGTTTTCTGCATATAGGTCTTGTGTCTCCTTAGGTAGGTTTATTCCTAGGGATTTTATTCTTTTTGTTGCAATGGTAAATGGGAGTGTTTCCTTAATTTCTCTTTCAGATTTTTCATCATTCTTGTGTAGAAATGCAAGATTTCTGTGCATAAATTTTGTATCCTGCTACTTTACCAAATTCATTGATTAGCTCTAGTAGTTTTCTGGTGGCATCTTTAGGATTCTCTATGTATAGTATCATGTCATCTGCAAACAGTGACAGTTTTATTTCTTCTTTTTCGATATGGGTTCCTTTTACTTCTTTTTCTTCTCTGATTGCTGTGGCTAAAACTTCCAAAACTACATTGAATAATAGTGCTGGAGTGGGCAACCTTGTCTTGTTCATGATTGTAGTGGAAGTGGTTTCAATTTTTTCACCATTGAGAATGATGTTGTCTGTGTGTTTGTCATATATGGCCTTTATTATGTTAAGGTAAGTTCCCTCTATGGCTACTTTCTGGACGGTATTTATCATAAATGGGTGTTGAATTTTGTCAAAATCTTTTTCTGCATCTATTGGGATGATCATATGGTTTTTCTCCTTCGAATTGTTAATACGGTTTATCACATTGGTTGTTTGTGTATATTAAAGGATCTTTCCATTCCTGGGATAAATCCCACTTGATCATGGTATACAATCCTTTTAATATGCTGTTGGATTCTGTCTCCTAGTATTTTGTTGAGGATTTTTGCACCTATGTGATATTGGCCTGTAGTTTTCTTTTTTTGTGACATCGTTTTTTGGTTTTGGTACAGGGTGATGGTGGGCTCGTAGAATGAATTTGGGAGTGTTTCTCCCTCTGCTATATTTTGGAAGAGTTTGAGAAGGATAGGTGTTAGCTCTTCTCTAAATATTTGATAGAATTTGCATGTGAAGCCATCAGGTCCTGGGCTTTTGTTTGTTCGAAGATTTTAAATCACAGTTTCAATTTCAGTGCTTATGATTGGTCTGTTTATATTTTCTGTTTCTTCCTGGTTCAGTCTCGGAAGGTTGTGCTTTCCTAAGAATTTGTCTGTTTCTTCCAGGTTATCCATTTTATTGGCATATAGTTGCTTGTAATAATCTCTCATGATCCTTTGTATTTTTGCAGTCAGTTGTTATTTCTCCTTTTCATTTCTAATTCTTTTGATTTGAGTCTTCTCCCTTTTTTTCTTGATGAGTCTGGCTAATGGTTATCAATTTTTGTTTATCTTCTCAAAGAACCAGCTTTTAGTTTTATTGATCTTTGCTATTGTTTCCTTCATTTCTTTTTCATTTATTTCTGATCTGATCTTTATGATTTCTTTCCTTCTGCTAACATTGGATTTTTTTTGTTCTTTCTCTGATTGCTTTAGGTGTAAGGTGAGTTTGTTTATTTGAGATGTTTCTTGAGGTAGGATTGTATTGCTATAAACATCCCTGTTAGAACTGCTTTTGATGCTTCCCATAGGTTTTGGTTTGTCGTGTTTTCATTGTCATTTGTTTCTAGGTATTTTTTGATTTCTTCTTTGTTTTCTTCAGTGATCTCTTGGTTATTTAGTAGTGTATTGTTTAGCCTCCATGTGTTTGTATTTTTTACAGATTTTTTCCTGAAATTGATATCTAGTCTCATAGCATTGTGGTTGGACTAGATACTTGATACGATTTAAATTTTCTTAAATTTACCAAGGCTTCATTTGTGACCCAAGATATGATCTATCCTGGAGTATGTTCCATGAGCACTTGAGGGGAGAGTGTATTCTGTTGGTTTTGGATGGAATGCGCTGGAAATGTCAATTAAGTCCATCTTGTTTAATGTATCATTTAAAGCTTGTGTTTCTTTATTTATTTTCATTTTGGATGATCTGTCCTTTGGTGACAGTGGGGCGTTAAAGTCCCCTACTATGATTGTGTTACTTTCGATTTCCCCTTTTATGGCTGTTAGCATTTGCCTTATGTATTGAGGTGCTCCTATGTTGGGTGCATAAATATTTACAATTATTACATCTTCTTGGATTGATCCCTTGATCATTCTGTAGTGTCCTTTTTGTCTCTTGTAATAAATAGTCTTTATTTTAAAGTCTATTTTGTCTGCTATGAGAATTGCTACTCCAGCTTTCTTTTGATTTCCATTTGCATGGAATATCTTTTTCCAACCCCTCACTTTCAGTCTGTATGTGCCCCTGGGTCTGAAGTGGGTCTTTTGTAGACAGCATATATATGGGTCTTGTTTCTGTATCCATTCAGCCAGTCTGTGTCTTTTGGTTGGCATATTTAATCCATTTACATTTAAGGTAATTATCAATATGTATGTTCCTATTACCATTTTCTTAATTGTTTTGGGTTTGTTATTGTAGGTCTTTTCCTTCTCTTGTGTTTCCTGCCTTGAGAAGTTCCTTTAGCATTTGCTGTAAAGCTGGTTTGGTGGTACTGAATTCTCTTAGCTCTTCTTGTCCGTAAAGATTTTAATTTCTCCATCAAATCTGAATGAGATTCTTGCTGGGTAGAGTAATCTTGGTTGTAAGTTTTTCCTTCATCACTTTAAATATGTCCTGCCACTCCCTTCTGGACTGCAGAGTTTCTGCTGAAAGATCAGCAGTTAACCTTATGAGGATTCCCTTGTAAGTTATTTGTTGCTTTTCCCTTGGTGCTTTTAATATTTTTTCTTTGTGTCTGATTTTTGATAGTTTGATTAACATGTGTGTTGGCATGTTTCTCCTTGGATTTGTCCTCTATGGTACTCTCTGCACTTCCTGAACTTGATTAACTATTTCCTTTCCCATATTCAGGAAGTTTTCAACTATAATCTCTTCAGATAGTTTCTCAGTCCCTTTCTCTTTCTCTTCTTCTTCTGGAACTCCTATAATTTGAATGTTGGTGTGTTTAATTTTGTCCCTGAGGTCTCTGAGACTGTCCTCAATTCTTCTCATTCTTTTTTCTTTATTCTGCTCTGCGGTAGTTATTTCCACTATTTTATGGTCCAGGTCACTTATCTGTTCTTCTGCCTCACTTATTCTGCTACTTATTCCTTCTAGAGAATTTTTAATTTCATTTATTTTGTTGTTCATCCTTGTTTGTTTGCTCCTTAGTTCTTCTAGGTCCATGTTAAACGTTTCTTGTATTTTCTCCATCCTATTTCCAAGATTTTGGATCATGTTTAGTATCGTTACTCTGAATGCTTTTTCACGTAGACTGCTTATTTCCTCTTCATTTGTTTGGTCTGGTGGGTTTTTACCTTGCTCCTTCCTCTGCTGTGTATTTCTCTGTCTTCTCATTTTCCTTAGCTTACTGTGTTTGGGGTCTCCTTTTTGCAGGATGCAGGTTCGTAATTCCCATTGTTTTTGGTGTCTGCTCCCAGTCACTAAGGTCGGTTCAGTGGGTTGTGTAGGCTTCCTGGTGGTGGGAATTGGTGTCTGTGTTTTGGTGGATGAGGCTGGATCTTGTCTTTCTGGTGGGCAGGACCACGTCTGGTGGTATGTTTTGGGGTGTCTGTGACCTTATTTTGATTTTAGGCATCCTCTCTGCTAATGGGTGGAGTTGTGTTCCTGTCTTGCTAGTTGTTTGGCGTAGGCTGTCCAGCACTGTAGCTTCCTGGTCTTTGAGTGGAGCTGGGTCTAGTGTTGAGATGGAGATCTCTGGGAGAGCATTTGCCATTTGTTATTATGTGGAGCCATGAGGTCTCTGGCAGACCAATGTCGTGAACTCGGCTCTCCCACCTCAGAGGCTCACACCTGACACCTGGCCAGAGCACCAAGACCCTGTCAGCTGCAAGGTTCAGAAGAAAAGGGAGAAAAAAAAAGAAAGAATGAAAGAAAGAAATAAAATAAAGTTATTAAAATAAGAAAAATATTATTAAAAGTAAAAAAATAAAAACATAATTAGAAAGAAAAAAGAAGAGAGCAACCAAACCAGAAAACAAATCCACTAATAGATAACAAGTGCTAAAAACTGTATTAAAAGAAAAAAAAAAAAAGAACTAAAAAGGACAGACAGAACTGTAAGACAAATAGTAAAAGCAAAGCTATACAGACAGAATCTCACAAAGAAGTATACGTATGCACACTCAAAAAAAGAGAAAAAGGAAAAAAATATATTTTTTTTTAAAAAAAAGGAAAAGAGCAACCAAATCAATAAACAAATCTACCAGTGATAATAAGCTCTAAATACTAAACTAAGACAAACATAAAACCAGAAACAAATTATATGCAGAAAGCAAACCCGAAGTCTACAGTTGCTCCCAAAATCTGCCACCTCAATTTTGGGATGATTCGTTGTCTATTCAGGTATTCCACAGATGCAGGGTACATCAAATTTATTGTGGAGATTCAGTCCGATGCTCCTGAGGCTGCTGGGAGAGATTTCCCTTTCTCTTCTTTATTCGCACAGCTCCTTCGGTTCAGCTTTGGATTTGGCGCTGCCTCTTCATGTAGGTCGCCTGAGGGCATGTGTTCCCCACCCAGACAGAACAGGGTTAAAGTAGCAGCTGATTAGGTGGCTCTGGCTCACTCAGACCAGGGGGAGGGAGGGGTACAGAATGCAGGGCGAGCCTGTGGCTGTAGAGGCCAGCTTGACATTGCAACAGCCTGAGGCATGCTGTGTATTCTCCTGGGGAGGTTGTCCCTGGATCACAGGACCCTGGCAGTGGCTGGCTGCACAGGCTCCTTGGAGGGGAGGTGTGGTTAGTGACTTGTGGTTGCACACAGGCTCCTTGGTGGCTGCAAAAGCAGCCTTAGCATTTCATGCCCCTGTCTCTGGTGTCCACACTGATAACTGTGGCTTGCGGCTGTCTCTGGAGCTTGTTTAGGTTGTGGTCTGAATCCCCTCTCCTCGCGCACCCCGAAACAATGGTCTCCTGCCTTAGTCAGTTCCAGGTATTTTCTTGGGCTCCCTCCCAGCTAGCTGTGGTGCACTAGCCCCCTTCAGGCTGTGCTCACACAGCCAACCCCAGTCCTCTCCCTGGGATCTGACCTCTGAAGCCCAAGCCTCAGCTCTCAGCCCCACCCACCCCAGTGGGTGAGCAGACAAGCCTCTCAGGCTGGTGAGTGATGGTCAGTCCTGATCCTCTCTGTGGGGATCTCTCTGCTTTGCCCTCTAAGCCCCTGTTGCTGTGCTCTCCTCCGTGGCTCTGAAGCTTCCCCCCCAACCCCCCCATCTCTAACAGTGGAGGGGCTTCCTAGTGTGTGGAAACTTTTCCTCCTTCACAGCTCCCTCCCAGAGGTGCAGATACCATCCCTATTCTGTGTCTGATTTTTCTTTTTTCTTTTGCCCTACCCAGATACATGGGGAGTTTCTTGCCTTTGGGGAAGTCTGAAGTCTTCTGCCTGTGTTCAGTAGGTGTCGTGTAGGCATTGTTCCACATGTAGGTGTATTTCTGATGTATTTGTGGGTAGGGAGGTGATCTCCACGTCTTACTCCTCCACCATCTTGAAGGTCCCTCCCTGGGTATCTTTTATTATGATTATCTACTGTATGTATATCTTCTTTGGAAAAATGTCTATTCATATCTTTTACTCATTTCCTAATTGGATTGTTTGATATTTGTTGCTGGGTTGTGTGATTTTTTATGTATTCTGGATATCAATCCTCTATCGGATATATGACTTACAAATATTTTCTCCCATGCTGTGGGTTACCTTTTTACTTTTGATATACAAGTTTTAAATTTTGATGAAGTACAGGCTATTTGTTTTTTGTGTGTCGTATGTGCTTTTGGTGTTATAACCAAGAGGTCATTGAACAATCCAATGTCGTGAAGCATTTTGCCCTGTGTTTCCCTCTAAGAGTTTTATAGTTTTAGTTCTTATATTTAGACTGTTGATCCATTTGGGGTTAATTTTTGTATATGGTGTTAAGTAAGGAACCCACTTTTTTGCATATGGAATGGAGTTGAAAAGATTGTCCTTTCCCCATTGAATAGTTCTGATACCCATGTTGAAAGATATTTGACCATGTGTGCAGTTTACATCTGGGCTCTTATTCTGTTTACATTGATCTGTATGTCTGTCTTTATATCAGGGCCACACTGTTTTGATTACCAAAGCTTTGTAGTAAGTTTTAAAATGGGGGTGTATGTGTGAGAACAACTGGATTTTGATAGGGATTGCATTGAATTTGTAGATTACTTTGAATAGAAGCTTAATAATATTAAGTCTTCAAGTTCATAAACACAGGATGTCTTTCCATTTATTTATGTCATATTTAATTTCTTTCAGCAACACGTTAAGGTTTCAGTGTACAGGCTGCTCACCTCCTTGGTTAAGTTTGTTCTATATATTTTAGTCTTCTTGATACTATTATAAATGGAATTGTTTTCTTTATTTCCTTTTGGTATTCCTCACTGTTAATGTGTAGAAACACAAATGATATTTGTGTGTTAGCTTTGTATGCTGTAATTTTGCTAAATTTGTCTATTAATTCTGACAGAATTTTGTGAGTATGGGGGGTGTGTGTGTGTGTAAAATCTTTAGGGTTTTCTGCATATAGGATATGTACTCTATGAAGAGAAAAAATTTTATTTCTTCTTTTCTGATTTGCATGTGTTTTAATTCATTTCCTTGCCTAAATGTTCTGGATAGGAATTGAAGTACTATATTAAATACAATGATAAAAGTGGGCATCCTTTTCTTATTTCTGATCTCAGAGGAAAAATTTACAGTGTTTTGCATTGAATACGATGTTAGCTGTGCTTTTTTCTTATATACCATTATTATGTTGAGGTAGTTTCCTCCTATTCCCTGTTTGTTGGGTGTTTTTATCATCAAAGGGTGTTGAATTTTGTCAATTTTTTTCCTGAATTGATTAAGATAATTGTGTGGTTTTTTCCCTTCATTCTGTTAATGTATATTACATTGATTTTCATATATTGTGCCATTTTTTCAATCCAGGAATAAATCCCACTTGTTCTTAGTGTATAATATATATATTTTTTTTTACATCTTTATTGAAGTATAATTGCTTTACAATGGTGTGTTAGTTTTGGCTTTATAACAAAGTGAATCAGTTATACATATACATATTTTCCCATATCTCTTCCCTCTTGCATCTCCCTCCCTCACACCCTATCCCACCCCTCCAGGTGGTCACAAAGCACCGAGCTGATCTCCCTGTGCTATGCAGCTGCTTCCCACTAGCTGTCTACCTTACGTTTGGTAGTGTATATATGTGCATGCCTCTCTCTTGCTTTGTCACAGCTTATCCTTCCCCATGCCCATATCCTCAAGTCTATTCTCTAGTAGGTCTGTGTCTTTATTCCTGTCTTACCCCTAGGTGTTTCATGACATTTTTTTCCCTTAAATTCCATATATATGTGTTAGTATACCGTATTTGTCTTTCTCTTACTGACTTACTTCACTCTGTATGACAGACTCTAGGTCTATCCACCTCATTACAAATAGCTCAATTTTGTTTCTTTTTATGGCTGAGTAATATTCCATTGTATATATATGCCACATCTTCTTTATCCATTCATACGATGACAGACACTTAGGTTGTTTCCATCTCTGGGCTATTGTAAATAGAGCTGCAATGAACATTTTGGTACATGACTCTTTTTGAATTACGGTTTTCTCAGGGTATATGCCCAGTAATGGGATGGCTGCGTCATATGGTAGTTCTATTTGCAGTTTTTTAAGGAACCTCCATACTGTTCTCAATAGTGGCTGTATCAATTTACATTCCCACCAACAGTGCAAGAGGGTTCCCTTTTCTCCACACCCTCTCCAGCATTTATCATTTCTAGATTTTTTGATGATGGCCATTTTGACTGGTGTGAGATGATATCTCATTGTAGTTTTGATTTTCATTTCTCTAATGATTAATGAAGTTGAGCATTCTTTCATGTGTTTGTTGGCAGTCTGTATATGTTTGGAGAAATGTCTATTTAGGTCTTCTGCCCATTTTTGGATTGGGTTGTTTGTTTTTTTTGTTATTGAGCTGCATGAGCTGCTTATAAATTTTGGAGATTAATCCTTTGTCAGTTGCTTCATTTGCAAATATTTTCTCCCATTCTGAGGGTTGTCTTTTGGTCTTGTTAATGGTTTCCTTTGCTGTGCAAAAGCTTTGAAGTTTCATTAGATCCTATTTGTTTATTTTTGTTTTTATTTCCATTTCTCTAGGAGGTGGGTCAAAAAGGATCTTGCTGTGATTTATGTCATAGAGTGTTCTGCCTATGTTTTCCTCTAAGAGTTTGATGGTTTCTAGCCTTACATTAAGGTCTTTAATACATTTTGAGCTTATTTTTGTGTATGGTGTTAGGGAGTGATCTAATCTCATACTTTTACATGTACCTGTCCAGTTTTCCCAGCACCGCTTATTGGAGAGACTGTCCTTTCTCCACTGTACATTCCTGCTTCCTTTATCAAAGATAAGGTGACCATATGTGCGTGGGTTAATCTCTGGGCTTTCTATCCTGTTCCATTGATCTATCTTTCTGTTTTTCTGCCAGTACCATACTGTCTTGATTACTGTAGCTTTGTAGTATAGTCTGAAGTCAGGGAGCCTGATTCCTCCAGCTCCGTTTTTCGTTCTCAAGATTGCTTTGGCTATTTGGGGTCTTTTGTGTTTCCATACAAATTGTGAATTTTTTTGTTCCAGTTCTGTGAAAAATACCAGTGGTAGTTTGATAGGGATTGCATTGAATCTGTAGATTGCTTTGGGTAGTAGAGTCATTTTCACAATGTTGATTCTTCCAATCCAAGAACGTGGTATATCTCTCCATCTCTTTGTATCATCTTTAATTTCTTTCATCAATGTCTTATAATTTTCTGCATACAGGTCTTTTGTCTCCTTAGGTAGGTTTATTCCTAGATATTTTATTCTTTTTGTTGCAATAGTAAATGGGAGTGTTTTCTTCATTTTACTTTCAGATTTTTCATCCTTAGTGTATAGGAATGCTAGAGATTTCTGTGCATTAATTTTGTATCCTGCTACTTTACCAAATTCATTGATTAGCTCTAGTAGTTTTCTGTTAGCATCTTTAGGAATTTCTATGTATAGTATCATGTCATCTGCAAACAGTGACAGCTTTACCTATTCTTTTCCAATTTGGATTCCTTTTATTTCCTTTTCTTCTCTGATTGCTGTGGCTAAAACTTCCAAAACTATGTTGAATAATAGTGGTGAGAGTGGGCAACCTTGTCTTGTTCCTGATCTTAGTGGAAATGTTTTCAGTTTTTCACCATTGAGGATGATGTTGGCTGTGTGTTTGTCATATATGGCCTTTATTATGTTGAGGAAAGTTCCCTCTAGGCCTACTTTCTGGAGGGTTTTTATCATAAATGGGTGTTGAATTTTGTCAAAAGGTTTCTCTGCATCTGTTGAGATGATCATATGGTTTTTCTCCTTCAATTTGTTAATATGGTTTATCACATTGATTGTTTTGCATATATTGAAGAATCCTTGCATTCCTGGAATAAACCCCACTTGATCATGGTGTATGATCCTTTTAATGTGCTGTTGGATTCTGTTTGCTAGTATTTTGTTGAGGATTTTTGCATCTATGTTCATCAATGATATTGGCCTGTAGTTTTCTTGCTTTGTGACATCCTTGTCTGGTTTTGGTATCAAGGTGATGGTGGCCTCGTAGAATAAGTTTGGGAGTGTTCCTCCCTCTGCTATATGTTGGAAGAGTTTGAGAAGGATAGGTGTTAGCTCTTCTCTAAATGTTTGATAGAATTCTCTTGTGAAGCCATCTGGTCCTGGGCTTTTGTTTGTTGGAAGATTTTTAATCACAGTTTCAATTTCAGTGCTTGTGATTGGCATGTTCATATTTTCTATTTCTTCCTGATTCAGTCTTGGCAGGTTGTGCATTTCTAAGAATTTGTCCATTTCTTCCAGGTTGTCCATTTTATTGGCATAGAGTTGCTTTAGTAATATCTCATGGTCTTTTGTATTTCTGCAGTGTCTGTTGTTACATCTCCTATTTCATTTCTAATTCTATTGATTTGAGTCTTCTCCAGTTTTGTCTTGATGAGTCTGGCTAATGATTTTTCCATTTTTTTTATCTTCTCAAAGAACCAACTTTTAGTTTTATTGATCTTTGCTATTGTTTCCTTCATTTCTTTTTCATTTATTTCTGATCTGATTTTTATGATTTCTTTCCTTCTGCTAACTTTGGGGTTTTTTTTTGTTCTTCTTTCTGTAATTGCTTTAGGTGCAAGGTTAGGTTGTTTATTCGAGATGTTTCCTATTTCTTACGGTACGATGGTATTGCTATAAACTTCCCTCTTAAGTCTGCTTTTGCTGCATCCCATAGACTTTGGGTCATTGTGTCTCCATTGTCATTTGTTTCTAGGTATTTTTTTTATTATCTCTTTGATTTCCTCGGTGATCACTTTGTTATTAAGTAGTGTATTGTTTAACCTCCGTGTGTTTCTATTTTTTACATATCTTTTCCTGTAATTGATACCTAGTCTCATAGTGTTGTGGTCCGAAAAGATAGTTGAAACAATTTCAATTTTCTTAAATTTACCAAGGCTTGACTTGTGACCCAAGATATGATCTTTCCTGGAGAATGTTCAATGAGCACTTGAGAAAAATGTGTATTCTGTTGTTCTTGGATGGAATGTCCTATAAATATGAATTAAGTCCATCTTGTTTAATGTATCATTTAAAGCTTGTGTTTCCTTATTTATTTTCATTTTGGATGATCTGTCAATTGTTGAAAGTAGGGTGTTAAAGTCCCCTACTATGAATGTGTTACTGTCTATTTCCCCTTTTATGGCTGTTAGTATTTGCCTTATGTATTGAGGTGCTCCCATGTTGGGTGAATAAATATTTACAATTGTTATATCTTCTTCTTGGATCGATCCCTTGACCATTATGTAATGTCCTTCTTTGTCTCTTCTAATAGTCTTTATTTTAAAATCTATTTTGTCTGATACGAGAATTGCTACTCCAGCTTTCTTTTGGTTTCCATTTGCATGAAATATCTTTTTCCATCCCCTTACTTTCAGTCTGTATGTGTCTCTAGGTCTGAAGTGGGTCTCTTGTAGACAGCATATATATAGGTCATGTTTTTGTATCCATTCAGCCAGTCTGTGTCTTTTGGTTGGAGTACTTAATCCATTTACATTTAAGGTAATTATTGATATGTATGTTCCTATGACCATTTTCTTAATTGTTTTGGGTTCGTTATTGTAGGTCTTTTCCTTCTCTTGTGCTTCTTGCCTAGAGAAGTTCCTTTAGCAGTTGTTGTAAAGCTGGTTTGGTGGTGCTGAACTCTCTCAGCTTTTGCTTGTCTGTAAAGGTTTTAATTTCTCCATCAAATCTGAATGAGATCCTTGCTGGGTAGAGTAAGCTTGTTTGCAGGTTTTGCTCCTTCATCACTTTAAATATGTCGTGCCAGTCCCTTCTGGCTTGCAGAGTTTCTGCTGAAAGATCAGCTGTTAACCTTATGGGTATTCCCTTGTGTGTTATTTGTTGTTTTTCCCTTGCTGCTTTTAATATGTTTTCTTTGTATTTAATTTTTGACAGTTTGATTAATATGTGTTTTGGCATATTTCTCCTTGGATTTATCCTGTATGGGACTCTCTGTGCTTCCTGGACTTGATTAACTATTTCCTTTACCATATTAGGGAAGTTTTCAACTATAATCTCTTCAAATATCTTCTCAGTCCTTTTCTTTTTCTCTTCTTCTTCTGGAACCCCTATAATTCGAATGTTGGTGTGTTTAATGTTGTCCCAGAGGTCTCTGAGACTGTCTTCAGTTCTTTTCATTCTTTTTTCTTTATTCTGCTCTGCAGTAGTTATTTCCACTATTTTGTCTTCCAGGTCACTTATCAGTTCTGCCTCAGTTATTCTGCTATTGATCCCATCTAGAGTATTTTTAATTTTGTTTATTGTGTTGTTCATCATTGTTTGTTTCAACTTTGGTTCTTCTAGGTCCTTGTTAAATGTTTCTTGCATTTTGTCCATTCTATTTCCAAGATTTTGGATCATCTTTACTATCATTATTCTGAATTCTTTTTCAGGTAGACTGCCTATTTTCTGTTCATTTGTTAGGTCTGGTGTGTTTTAATCTTGCTCCTTCATCTGCTTTGTGTTTTTCTGTCTTCTCATTTTGTTTATCTTACTGTGTTTGGTGTCTCCTTTTTGCAGGCTGCAGGCTCGTAGTTCCCATTGTTGTTGGTGTCTGTCCCCAGTGGCTAAGGTTGGTTTAGTGGGTTGTGTAGGCTTCCTGGTGGAGGGGACTCATGCCTGTGTTCTGGTGGATGAGGCTGGATCTTGTCTTTCTGGTGGGCAGGTCCACGTCTGGTGGTGTGTTTTGGGGTGTCTGTGGACTTATTATGACTTTAGGCATCCTCTCTGCTAATGGGTGGGGTTGTGTTCCTGTCTTGCTAGTTGTTTGGCATAGTATGTCCAGAACTGTGGCTTGCTGGTCGCTGAGTGAAGCTGGGTGCTGGTGTTAAGATGGAGATCTCTGGGAGATTTTCCCAGTTTGATATTATGTGGAGCTGGGAGGTCTCTTGTGGACCAGTGTCCTGAAGTTGGCTCTCCCACCTCAGAGGCACAGCACTGACTTCTGGCTGCAGCACCAAGAGCCTTTCATCCACACAGCTCAGAATAAAATGGAGAAAAAGTAGAAGGAATGAGGTAGTAGAAGTAGAAAGAAAGAATTAGTAGAAGTAGAAAGAAAGAAAGAAAGAAGTAACAAATGAAAGAAAGAAAGAAAGGAGGCAGGGAGTGAGGGAAGGAGGAAGGAAGGAAGGAGGGAAGGAAGGAAAAAAGAAAGAGAAAAATAAGATAAAGTAAAATAAAGTAAAGATAAAATAAAATAAAGTTATTAAAATAAAAAATTAATTATTAAGAAAAAATTTAAAAAAAAAGAAAAAGAAAGAAAAGGATGGATAGAACCCTAGGACAAATGGTGGAAGCAAAGCTATACAGCATAAATCTTGCTCTCAAAGTCCACCTCCTCAATCTGGGATGATTTGTTGTCTATTCATGTATCCCACAGACATCAAGTTGATTGTGGAGCTTTAATCCACTACTTCTGAGGCTGCTGGGAGAGATTTCCCTTTCTCTTCTTTGTTCTCACAGCTCCCAGTGGCTCAGCTTTGGATTTGGCCCCGCCTCTGCATGTAGGTCGCCAGAGGGCTTCTGTTCTTCGCTCAGACAGGACGAGGTTAAAGGAGCTGCTGATTCAGGGACTCTGGCTCACTCAGGCCGGGGGAAAGGGAGAGGCATGGAGTGCGGGGCAAGCCTGCGGCGGCAGTGGCCAATGTGACATTGCACCAGCCTGAGGCGCGCCGTGCGTTCTACTGGGGAAGTTGTCCCTGGATCCTGGGACCCTGGCAGTGGCGGGCTGGACAGGTTCCCTGGAAGCGGGGTGTGGATGGTAACCTGTGCTCGCACACAGGCTTCTTGGTGGCGGCAGCAGCAGCCTTTGCATCTCGTGCCCGTCTCTGGCGTCCTCGCTTTTAGCCGAGGCTCGCGCCTGTCTCTGGAGCTCCTTTAAGCAGCGCTCTTAGTCCCCTCTCCTCGCGCACCAGGAAACAAAGAGAGAAGAAAAAGTCTCTTGCCTCTTCGGCAGGTCCAGACTTTTCCCCAGACTCCCTCCTGGCTAGCTGTAGTTCACTAACGCCCTGCAGGCTGTCTTCAGGCTGCCAACCCCAGTCCTCTCCCAGTGCTCCAACCAAAGCCGAAATTCAGCTCCGCCTGCCCTGAAGGGTGAGCAGACAAGCCTCTCGGGCTGGTGAGTGCCGGTCGGCCCTGATCCTCTGTGCGAGAATCTCTCCGCTTTGCCCGCACCCCAGTGGCTGTGCTCTCTTCCGCGGCCCCGAAGCTTCCCCCTCCGCCACCTGCAGTCTGCGCCCACGAAGGGGCTTCCTAGTGTGTGGAAACCTTTTCTCCTTCATAGCTCCCTCCCACTGGTGCAGGTCCTATCCTTTTGTCTCTGTTTTTTCTTTTTTCTTTTGCCCTACCCAGGTACGTGGGGGGTATCTTGCCTTTTGTGAGGTCTGAGACCTTCTGCCAGCGTTCAGTAGGTGTTCTGTAAGAGTTGTCCCACGTGTAGATGTATTTCTGGTGTATCTGTGGGGAGGAAGGTGATCTCCGCATCTTACGCTTCCGCCATCTTCCTGGAAGCCTCCTCCATCATCATGGTTTAAATTGCTAGTGTTGGAGGGCCTCCTGCAGAGGCGGGGTGTGGCTGTGGCTCACCGTGGGGACAAGAACACTGGCAGCAGAAGTTCTGTCAAGTACTCCTTGGTGTGCGCCCTCCCAGAGTCTCGGTGTATAATATTTTTAATGTGCTGTTTAATTGAATTTCTAGTATTTTGTTGAGGATTTTCACATCAGTATTCATAAGGGATATTCGTTTTCATTTCTTATAGTTTCTCTGTCTGGCTTAGCTATCAGGCTAATGTAACCTCGTAGGAGTTAGGAGGTAATCCTTGCTCTTCAATTTTTTTTGATGAATTTGAGACGGATTGCTGTTTATTCTTCTTCACTAGTAGAGCCATCTGGTCTTTGACTTTTTTTGGGAAAATGTTGGGAAGTTTTTGATTACTGATTCTGTTTCTTCATGATTTAATACTGGTAGGTGCATGTTTCTAGGAATTTGACCATTTCATCTAAGTTATCCAATTTATTTGAATACCGTTGTTTATAGTACTCTTTTATATTTTAAATTTTTCTAAAATTTTAATAATGTCCCCTTTGATTTCTGATTTTAGTTATTTGATCCTTATCTCTTTTTTTTTCTTTAGTCTTTCTAGATAAAGATTTGTCAATATTGTTTATCTTTTTGCAGAACCAAATCTTGTTTTCAGTGACATTCTCTTGTTTTTATAATTCTATTTTGGTTATTTCTATTCTAATATTCATTGTTTCCTTTCTTCTGCTAGCTTTAAGTTTAGTTTGTTCTTCTAGTTCCATAAAGTATAAAGTTAGATTGTTTATTTGAGACCTTTCTTCTTTTATAATGTAATCATTTACAGCCATACACTTGCTTCTTAGCACTGATCTTGCTGCTTCCCATAAGTTTTAAAATATTGTGTATTCATTTTTGTTTGTCTCAAGATATTTTATAATTTCCATTGTGATTTCTTCTTTGATTTATTGGCTGTTTAAGAGTGTGCCATTTAACTTTCACATATTTGTGAATTGTCCAGTTTTCCTTGTGCTGTTGATTTCTTTCATTTCCTTATGATTGGAAAGTATACTTGGTATGATTTTAATTTTAAAATTTATTAAAATTTGTCTTACAACCTAACATATTGCATATCCTGGATCATGCTCCATGTGCACTTGAGAAAAATGTATATTCTGCTGTTGTTGGTAGAGTGTTTTGCATATGTCTCTTAGGTCCAATTGGTCTATAGTTTTTTCAACTCCTTTGTTTACTTATTGATCTTTTTGTTGTTCTATCCTATATTGAAAGTGAGGCACTGAAGTCTCCTACTATTTAATGCAGAGATGTTTATTTCTGCTTTCAATTCTGTTAATGTTTGCATCATATATTTTGTAAATCTGATGTTTGGCGCATGTGTGTTTATAATTATTATATCTTCTTAGTGATCAACCCTTTTATTATATAATGTCTTTATTATATAATGTCCTTATTTTATTATATAATGTCTTTTTTGTCTTTATTTTATTATATAATATCCTTACTCATGGTCTACTGGCTAAGTGTTAATCTTATCTAAAATATACCTTCACAGAAGCATCTAGAATAATGTGTGACCAAATATCTGGGTACCATCGCCTAAACTGACACATAAAATTGACTATCAAAGATAGTTTTACTAAATACAGAATTTTCAGTTGACAGTTTTAAAATAATTATTCAGCACTTTAAATATATCATCCCACTGACTTCTGGATTATAAAGTTTCTGCTGATACATCTGCTTATTGTCGTATTGCAAATGCTTTGTATATGATGAGTCACTTTTCTCTTTTGGCTTTCAAGGTGCTCTCCTTGCTTTTGGCTTTTGACAGTTTATTTATAATGTCTTTCAATATGGGTCTGATTTTGTTTATCTTCCTTGGAGTTCACAGAGCTTCTTTGATTTGCAAATTTATGTATTTCCTCAAATTTGGGATGTTCAGCCATTATTTGTTCAAATAACCTCTCTGCTCCTTTCTCTCTTCTCCTTCTGGGTCTACCGTGATGCATATATCAGTGCATTTGATGGTATCTCATAAGTTTCTTAGTCTCTGTTCACTTATCTACATTCTCTCTTCATTTTGTTTCTCAGACTCAATTATTTCAAATGGGCTGTCTTTAACTTTTGCTGATTCTGCTTGCTTTTTGTTAATGTCTACTTTTGAACCCCTCCAGTGAACTTTTTCAATTTGGTTATTTTATTTTTCTGCCCCCCTGAATTCTGTTTGATTCTTTTTTATTATTTCTATGTCTTTATTGATATTCTTATTTTATTCATATTTTTTTCCTTATTTTATTTAGTTCTTTCTCTATATTTTTCTTTTGTCTCTTCGAGCAAATTTTAAAGCAGTTGTTTTAAAATCTTTGTCTAGTAAGGCTGATATATATGTTTCTTCAGGGATGGTTTCAGGGGATTTATTTTTTGTCCTTTGAATGGACCTTGTTTCCCTATTTCTTTTGTATGCCTTGTGATTGATTGTTGAAAATTAGACATTTGTAAAATAGCCACCTGTTCCAGTCTTTGCAGACTTGCATGGAAGATTATTATTATTTCGTGAACTCCTGAGTCTTGAGTTCAGCTCAGGGTGAATGCTTAAGGTCTTCTTGGGTCTTTTCTGGGCAGGCAGTCTGTCTGGGTCAGTGTATGTGTGGCTTTTCATTTCTTTCAGTTTTTCCCAGGTACTTTGAAAAAAAATTATTGAAATATGGTTGATTTATAATGTGTTAATTTCAGGTATACAGCAAAGTGATTTAGTTATATATACATACATATATATATATATATATATATTCTTTTTTTACATTTACTTCTATTATGGGTTATTATAATATATTGAGTATAGTTTCCTGTACTATACAGTAGGTTCTTGTTATCAATTTTATATATAGTAGTGTGTATATTTTAACTGCAAACTCCTAATTTATCCCTCCTCTCCCACCCTTTCCCCTTCGGTAACAATAAGTTTGTTTTCTATGTCTGTGAGTCTGTTTCTGTTTTGTAAATGAGTTCATTTGTATCACTGTTTTAGATTCCACATATAAGTAATATCATATGATATTTGTCTTTCTCCATCTGGCTTGCTTTACTTATGATAATCTCTAGGTCCATCCATGTTTCTACAAATGGCATTATTTCATTCTTTTGTTTGGCTGAGTAATATTCCATTATACACACACACACACACACACACACACACACACACACACACACATATATCACATCTTCTTTATCCATTCATTTATTGATGGACACTTAGGTTGCTTCCATGTCTTGGGTATTGTAAATTGTACTTCTGTGAACACTGGGATGCATTGATCTTTTCAAATTATGTCTTTCTGCAGATATATGCCTAGGAGTGGGATTGCTGGATCATATGGTAGCTCTATGTTTAGTTTTTTAAGGAACCTCCATACTGTTTTCCACAGTGGCTGTACCAATTTACGTTCAGACCAGCACTGTAGGAGGATTCCTTTTTCTCCATACCTTCTTCAGCATTTATTATTTATAGACTTTTTGATGTTGGCCATTCTGACCAGTGTGAGGTGATACCTCATGGTAGTTTTGATTTGCATTTCTCTAATAATTATCAATGTTGAACATCTTTTCATGTGTCATTTGGCCATATGTATGTCTTCTTTGGAGAAATGTTTTTTGAGATCTTCTGCCCATTTTTGATTGGGTTGTTTGTTTCTTTTGATATTGAGCTGTATGAGCTGTTTGTATATTTTGGAGAGTAATCCCTTGTCAGTTGCATCATTTGCAAATATTTTCTCTGATTCTTTAGGTTGTCTTTTCCTTTTGTTTATGGTTTCCTTTCCTGTGCAAAAGCTTTTAAGTTTCATTAGGTCCCATTTGTTTATTGTTGTTTAATGTCCCCTGGTGAAATGTCTTAATTTCCCAAAGGTTTCTTGCCAGCTTTATTTTGGGGTCCTAGATTTTTCTATTGTATTTCTCAGTCCACATTGTTTTCCCCCTGGGGTCTGTGGATCAGCAGTTCCCTGCAGTTTTTATGGTGCTCACTACTATTTCTTTGGTTTCTAGCCTGGAGTCTAAACTGTATTTCCATTTCTCTTCTGAGCCTTGGATCAGGTGAGACACACACCAGTCCTCCTTCAGCCCAGAAACAGGCTAGAACATTCCAAACAAGTTCTACTCTGTTCATTCCATTCCTAAGGAAGAGAAACTAAAAATGGGCTGATTCCTCCTGACTGTGCTTCACCACCCTGGGGTGGGGGTGGGAAACTGCAAGTAAAAATGCTATGAAATATCTTAATGTTTTGAATGTGGCTTTTTCCTGATTGGGTATTTGCTTAGTCGCTGTAAATCTTTGACTCATTTCCAAAGCTTCTATAAAGTTATTTTAGTCATTCTGTAGTGATTTCTACTTTTTATCACTTATTTTTCTACTTTTTATCACTTATTTCCTCATCTCTATTTATATTTATCCACTTTTGTGGGATATTTACTCATTTTTTTCTTCTAACTCTATTTTTTAAATTATGTAATAAAATTTCTAAAATACACACACACTGTTCTTAGTTCATAGATGCAATATCTTCTCTATATCTCTGAGGATATGAATATCATATAGATTTGTTTGTGTGTTTGTGGGTGGTTCTTCTGCATGCTATGTTCTGCTATTCTTCCAAGTTACTTTATTCTTAGAGATTTTCTAAAAAATTCTGCTAATCCTTCTTTGTTCACTCATATTTAAAAATGAGGGGCTTCCCTGGTGGCGCAGTGGTTGAGGGTCCACCTGCCAATGCAGGGGACACGGGTTCGTGCCCCAGTCTGGGAAGATCCCACATGCCGTGGAGCTCCTGGGCCCGTGAGCCATGGCCGCTGAGCCTGCGTGTCCAGAGCCTGTGCTCTGCAACGGGAGAGGCCACAACAGTGAGAGGCCCGCGTACGGCAAAAAAAAAAAAAAAAAAATGACCCAGCAATCCCACTTCTGGGCATATACCTGGAGAACACCATAATTCAAAAAGATACATGCATCCCAATGTTCATTACAGTACTATTTACAACAGTCAGGACATGGAAGCAACCTAAATATCCATCAACAGAGGAATGGATAAAGAAGATGTGGTACATATATACAATGGAATATTACTTGGCCATAACAAAGAACAAAACAATGCCATTTACATCAACATGGATGGGCCTAGAGATTGTCATACTGAGTGAAGTAAGTCAGACACAGATAGACAAATATCATATGATATCGCTTATATGTGGAAACTTAAAAAAATAAAAGAGTACAAATGAACTTATTTACTAAACAGAAGTAGAGTCACAGATGTAGAAAATAAACTTATGGCTGCCAGGGGATAAGGAGGGGAGGTATAAATTGGGAGATTGGAACTGACATATACACACTACTATATATAAAATAGATTAATAATAACCTGCTATATAGCACAGGGAATGCTACTCAGTACTCTGTAATGGCCTATAGGGGGAAAGAATCTAAAAAAAACCAAGTGGATATATGTATATGTATAACTGATTCACTTTGCTGTACTAACACAACACTATAAATCAACTATAGTCCAATAAAAATTTTAAAAATAAAAGTGAATAAGAAAAAAAGATAAGGTTCTAAAATGCCACTTAGATACTCTGTTCATACATATGGTTGGGTTTTATTGATTTGTGAGCTTTAATGTAGGATAATTAATTGGGGAATAAATATTCTTTATTCAAGGACCTGTAATATGTGGTTTCTTTAAAAGTTGACTGTTCCAATATCTTGCCTGTGATATTTGAGTAACTGTCACTGTTCTCAGCAAAACTTGGCATGAGGAGTTTCATTTCCCAGTTTTCAGTCAGGTACCCCTGAATCCTTAGCTGTCCTTGATGTCCCTGAATGCAGAATCTCTCTGGTTTAACTTTTCTGGAGGATGAATTTTAGTCTCCCATCAGGACAAAAGGGTGGAGGAGTCACTTGGTTATATATGGTTGCCAAACGATCTGTTGACCTAATTATGCCTTTCAAACAATTATTTAAACCATGTTTCAAATTCCCTGCCTTTTTAGTGTTCTGTATTGTGAATCAGCTTTCTTCTTCTTTGTTTCCTTGCATTAAATTTAAACTTTATAATATCTGTTGTCTGTAACCTTTCATTCATCTGCTTTCCAGCTTCCAAATGTTTTTTTTGGTGTCACTGCTATTTTCTTTCTTTCTGTCTCATTGTCTTTACATGTTCTTTTCTTTTTGATTATGGTACTGGGGTATAGGGAGGAAACAAAAAAACTTAATATGTTTAAACAATTTAACTCTTTCTTTTTTATCTGAAATCTATATTGATATTTTAAATTGAGCCAACTTGTATTCACATTTTATATTAAATATATGAAAGTAAGGAAAAGTAAGGAAAGGTAGGAAGGTGAAAAGGAGGGAATAGGGAGTTTTGGAGCACATATTCTGTTACAGACAAGGGATGTTTTAACCCTTGGAAAACATCACTTATAAATCATGCTGAATCCTGATTGACTTCCCTCTCAAGTGAATGCTTTGTGGAGCCACAATCAATGGATCATGAACATTAAAATGTGTTAACCATCCCAGTGCTAGATAATGTCACATTGTAACATTTAATTTAATTTTATTACTTCTCTTTTACAGATGAGGAAAGTGAGTCTAAAGAGCTAAGATAATTTATCCAAGGTCACATAATCCAAAAGTTTCAGAGCTGTACTATTCCCAGGCTCTGTTTCCTGATCCAAAATCTAGTGCCCTTTCTGTTTCACCGTGATGTCTCCTGAGGACTGTAAATGTATCACTATGTAATAATTAAATCATATGTATGGAAATATGGTTGTATTAGATTAAGCTATCTGAATCTATGAAACCTAATAAAATCTGTCACTCCCTCTATCATTCCAAATATTGTGGACCCCCCCATTTTATATAAAATTCTATTATTTCCCATTTATTTTAATGTTTCTGATGTTTAAAAAAAGCCATGAGAGTTAAAGAGTATCTTACTTATCTAAAATCATTATAATTAGAAGAATTAAAGTAAAAATAACATTCCCCCCCATATTTATTTTATTTAAATCACAATTAACTTATACTTGCTTTAACAAATTGGTCAATTTTAAAGCAGCCAGAAATTGTACTGATGTTGCTTCAACAGTTTATTATTATTTTTTTAGCATGAGTTTTCATCAAGTCACTATTAAAAATTACTTTTATTTTCTTTAACCAAGTAGTATTTTCTGTTACTTTGCAATTATTACATTTTTCTATTTAGGATCATTTTAATCCGCTTTACCAATTTTTAAATAATAACATATTCAAATATATAGTTAAGGTCATACAGGATGAGAAATGCCTTTTCTTCTTAGCAGTGTTTCTCCTTCCTTCAGTATAAAGATTTCCTTTCAGAATGATTGGTATAATTTCTTTCTCTGACCATACTCAAATATGGGTTCAACAAACCTTAGTTTGGAAGATTAGGAAGTTTGGCAGTCTCCTCCTTTTACTATTTAGTTACTATTACGTAAAACCATTGTGTTTGAGATGCAAACCTTTCTGGGCTACTTATTAATTTACTCTAAATTGAAAGATGAGCAATTCTGAGAGTACTGAGTGGGAAGAGTGCTGTTGCAGTCCCATAGGAAGCAGCCTCTTTTAACTTTCATGATTTTCATAAGACGAATCCTTTTCAATCCCTGCTTCTACCTATTTTTTGGTGTTTGTAAAAAACTAGTTATGACAAATTCTTAAGTTCATTGGATCACACTTTTCATTGTTATCCAAATATTCTGTTTCTTTGCTGATTTTTCTTTTGTCTACTTAACCAAGAATTGAAAGAGATACGTTGAAATCTTCCACTAAAAATGTGAATTTGTTTGCTTCTCCTTAATTCTGTCAAATTTTGAAGTTATTTTATGAAGTACCCACATGATTATAATTGCTACATATTTTTGGTAAATTGAATCTTTTATTATTATATATTTATCTCATTTATTCCTGATAATGCTTTTTCCTCATACCCTCTATTGTCTGATATTTGTATAGCTGCTCAGGTGTATTTTGGATAAAATATTCCTAATATATTTTTTCATCTTTTCACTTTTGAATTTTTGTTTTATATATATATGTGTGTGTGTGTGTGTGTGTGTGTGTGTGTTATGAAAATAGGAAATTGTTGGTCCAGTTTCTGTACTCCATTTATTTTTACTATATTTATTGAGATAGTTGGGCCTATTTCTAGCTTCTGCATTTTTTTTCCAGTTTGTTCTGCCCTTTCTGTTTCTGCTTTTTTTCTTATTTTTCTTCATATTTGATATCTACATTTTTTTCTTGCCTTTGACTTTTTATTTTGAAATCATTTCAAATTACAGAAGTTACAAAAATTGCAAATTATTCCTAAATATCCTTCACCCGTCCCCCATATATTACATCTTATATAATCATAGCACAATTATCAAAACCAGAAATTTAATTAACATTCATACAATACTATCTTATCTGTGAACCATATTCATGTTTTGCCAGTTATCTGACTAATATTCTATTTTTTGTCCAGGATCAAGTCCTATTATTGTTTAGGTTTTAGTTGTGTCATCATATATATACTCCTTATTTTCTATTTGATTTTATTAAAAAAAAACTTTTTTTAAGAAACGATAAATCTTATCAAGTAGTTGGTTTGACCTTACTTTCCATACCATTTGCAACTCCTAGGCTGCTTTTTCATCTTGTTTCATCTCACATTTCTTCAAAAGTGTTTAATATATGAGGCTATAGTAGAAAACCTTTTACCTTTTATCGTAGACAATAATTTTTTACCCTCACATTTGAACAATAAGTTGGCTAAATTTAAATTAATTAATTAATTAATTTTTGGTTGCGTCGGGTCTTAGTTGTGGCACACGGGATCTTCATTGAGGCATGCAGGATCTTTCATTGCAGCTTGCAGGCTTCTTTTTAGTTGTGGCATGCGGGCTTCTTTCTAGTTGTGGTGTGTGGACTTCTCTCTAGTTTTGTCATGTGGGTTTTTCTCTTTCTAGTTGTGGCGTGCAGGCTCCAGGGCACATGGGCTCTGTAGTTATGGCGCACGGGTTCCAGAGCATGTGGGCTTTGTAGTTTGCAGCATGCAGGCTCTCTAGTTGAGGCACACAAACTCAGTAGTTATGGCACACGGGCTTAGTTGCCCCACGGCATGTGGGATCTTAGTTCCCGGACCAGGGATCGAACGCATGTCCCCTGCATTGTAAGGCAGATTCTTTACCACTGGCCCACCAGGGAAGTACCATAAATTTTAAAGTCTATGTTTAAGATTATTTTCTTTCAATACAGATATACTTCATTTTTTTGCACTTTGCTTTATTGCACTTTGTAGATATGCATTTTTTACAAATTGAAGGCTTATGGCAATGTGCATCAAGCAAGTCTATTGGCAGTGTTTTTCCAACCACATTTTCTCTCTTTGTGTCTCTGTTTCACATTTTGGTAATTCTTGCAGTATTTGTAACTTTTTCATTATTATATTTGTTATGGTGATCTGTAATCAATGATATTTTATATTGCTATTATAATTGTTTTGGGGCACCACAAAGCATGCCCATAAAAGATGATTAATTTAATCAATAATTGTTATGCGTGTTCTGACTGCTCCACCAACCAGCCATTCCCCCATCTCTTGCCATCTATTTGGGCCTCCCTTATTCCTTGAGACACAAAAATAGTGAAACTAGGCCAAGTAATAACCCTACAATGGCCTCAAAGTGTTCAAGTGAAAGGAAGAGTCATACATTTTTCACTTTAAATCAAAAGCTAGAAATGGGGGCTTCTCTGGTGGTGCAGTGGTTGAGAATCTGCCTGCCAATGCAGGGGACACGGTTTCAAGCCCTGGTCTGGGAAGATTCCACATGCCACAGAGCAACTAGGCCTGTGATCCACAACTACTGAGCCTGCACATCTGGAGCCTGTGCTCCGCAACAAGAGAGGCCACAATAGTGAGAGGCCTGCGCACCACGATGAAGAGTGGCCCCCGCTCGCCTCAACTAGAGAAAGCCCTCACACAGAAACGAAGACCCAACACAGCCAAAAATAAATAAATTAAAAAAAAAAAAAGCTAGAAATGATTAAGCTTATTGAGAAAGGCAAGTCAAAAGCTGGACATCTTGCACCAAACAGTTAGCCAAGTTGTAAATGCAAAGGACAAATTCTTGAAGGAAGTTAAAAAGTGCTACTCCAGTGAAAACATGAATAATAAGAAAGCAAAACATTCTTATTACTGATATTGAGAAAGTTTTAGTGGTCTGGATAGAAAATCAAGCCAGCCACAACATTCCCTTAAGCCAAAGCTTAATCCAGAGCAAGACCCTAACTCTCTTCAATCCTATGAATGATGAGAGAGCTGAGGAAGCTGCAGAAGAAAAGTTTGAAGCTAGCAGTTTGGTTTATGAGGTTGAAGGAAAGAAGCCATCTCCATAATATAAAAGTGCAAGGTGAAACACCAAGTGCTGATATAGAAGCTGCACCAAGTTATCCAGAAGATCTAGCCAAGATAATTAATGAAAGTGCCTACACTAAACAACAGATTTTTAATGTAGACAAAACAGCCTTATATTGGAAGAAGACGCCATTGAGGACTTTCATAGTTAGAGAGGAAAAGTCAATGTTTGGTTTCAAAGGACTCTCTTGTTATGGGCTAATGCAGCTGGGGATTTTAAGTTGAAGCCAATGCTCATTTACCATTCTGAAAATCCTAGGGTCCTTAGAATTATGCTAAATCTTCTCTGTCTGTGTTCTATTAATGGAACAATAAAGCCTAGATGACAGCACATCTCTTTACAACATGGTTTCCTGAATATTAAACCCACTGTTTAGACCTACCACTTAGAAAAAAAGATTTCTTTCAAAACATTACTGCTCATTGAAAATGCAACTGCTCATCCAATAGTTCAGATGGAGATATGTGATGAGATTAATGTTTCTCTCATGCCTACTAACACAATATCCATTCTGCAGTCCATTGATCAAGGAGTAATTTCTACTTTCAAGTCTTATTTTAAGAAATATATTTTGTACAGCTATAGCTGCCATAAAAAGCGATTCCTCTGATGGATCTGTGCGAAGTAAATTGAAAACCTTCTGGAAAGGATTCACCATTATAGTTGCTGTTAAGAACATTCATGATTTATGGGAGGAGATCAAAATACCAACACTAATAGGAGTTTGAAAGAAGTTGATTCCAACCCTCATGGATGACTTTGAGGAGTTCAAGACTTCAGTGGAGGAAGTAACTGAAGATGTGGTGGGAATACCAAAAGAATTAGAAGTGGAGGCTGAACATGTGACTGAACTGCTTCAATCTCATGATAAAACTTTAACAAATGAGGAGTTGCATCTTATAGATGAGCAAAGTGGTTTCTTGAGATGGAATCTACTCCTGGTGAAGATGCTGTGAACATTGTTGAAATGACCACAGAGGATTTAGAATATTACATAAACTTAGTTGACAAAGTAGCGGCAGGGTTTCAGAGGATTGACTTTAATTTTGAAAGTTCTACTATGGGTAAAATGCTATAAAACAGCATTGCATGCTACAGAGAAATTGTTTGTGAAAGGAAGAGTGGATTGATGAGGTAAATTTCATTACTGTCTTATTTTAAGAAATTGCCACAATCACCCTGATGTTCAGCAACTACCACACTACAGCCAGCAGCCATCAATGTCAGGGCAAGATCTCCCAAGACTTGCTGAAATCTCAGATGATGGTTAGCAGTTTTTAGTAATAAAGTACTTTTAATTAAGGTATATACATTTTTCAACATAAGACTACTGCACACTTAATAAAATATACTATAGTGTAAATATAATTTACATCCACTGGAAAACCAAAAAATGTGTGGGTCTCATTTTATTGCTATATTTGCTTTATCATGGTGGTCTGGAATTGAACCTGTAGTATCTCTGAATTATGCCTGTATTTCAAAACTGTCACTCCATTGTCTTCTTGCATTCAGTGTTGCTGTTGAGAAATCTGATACCATTTTATTCTTATTCCTTTAGAGGCTTTTAAAGTTGTCTCTCTGTCTTTGGTCTTTAAATTTCACTACAACATGGTTATATTATATATATATATTTATTTATTTATTTTTACTCTTTCTTCTACTTAGCATATCTTACATTTATTTCTTTACATATTTTCTCCTCTCCATTTTTATTTTTCTCGCCTTCTGGGACACCAGTTACCTAAGCACTTTTACTTCTCTTCTCTGTATCTTTCAGTTTCTTTTTAATTTTGTATCTCTTCATCCTTCCCAGGCTTCTTTTGGGAAAATTGCTCAGTCTGATCTTTAAACTCATGAACTATTCTTTAGTAACATCCATTTTACTGTTTGTATCATCTACCTAACTAAGATTTTCACTTATATCCTTTATTACTAATTTTTCTCATTCTTGTTTTATATTGCTTTTTATTCCCTTTTCTTTTTTTGGTAAGTTCAGTATAATTATTTGAAATTTTTATTCTAATTTTGCTTCTTGTAGCATCTGTTGTCCAGATTGTTATCTTTTTCTTGATACAGTTTTATTTTAACCTGTGAGAACATATTCCCAGAGATTCTCTGATATCTCAATGCTTATCCTTCTTTACAAAGGCTATATTCCAGTTACGTATACAGTGCTACTTATAATTCCAAGAACATGACACTGTGCCTTTGCTTATGTTTTTTCCTCCAACTGAAATGTATCCATTTTTGCCTGTTGAAACCCACTTGTTCTGCAATACCTTGATTACATTTGTTTTCTCCATGAAGCTTTTGTTCTCCTCAATAATTACAATTAATGCCTTCATCTTACACATCTCATAACACTCTATACGTACTTTTGTAAAATTTTTATTTATTTAATTAATTTATTTTTGGCTGCTTTGGGTCTCATTGCTGCACATGGGCCTTCTCTAGTTGTGGCGAGTGGAGGCTACTCTTCGTTCTGGTACATAGGCTTCTCATTACAGTGGTTTCTCTTGCTGCAGAGCATGGGCTCAGTAGTTGTGGCTTGTGGGCTGTAGAGCATAGGCTCTGGAGTTGTGGCACATGAGCTTAGTTGCTCCACAGCATGTGGGATATTCCCAGACCAGGGCTCAAACCTGTGTCCCAGCATTGGCAGGCAGATTCTTAACCACTGCTCCACCAGGGAACTCCTATGTGTACTTTTTATTATGATCGTTTTTGGCAAACTTGCCCCTGCCAAAATATGAATTTATTGAAAATAATGACTGGGTTTTCTTTCTCTCTGTCTTCCCTAACATTTGGCAGTGTATCGTACCCACACAGAGTATTCTTAAGTGATCTTGATCAATGTAGAAATGAAAACTATATTTATCTGAGAGAGGGAAATTGCATGGCAACAAGTAAGCAAATGGATAAACATAATGTGGGGAAGCAAACTATCCACAAGGGTAATATATGATTTTTAATGTTTAATTAGAAATAACATATAATTATGTCATACTGTGGTTTTTCTGATCCTTATATTGTTACTATAAGACCAGCCAGAATAATTCATAGTTTATACATGCTGAGTATTGAAACTCCTACATGGGACCATATTTCCCTGTTTACTTTCTCACCATGACATTTCAAGTTGCCAAAACTTTTAAAATATTTATCAGATAAACAAATACACTAATGAATGAAGCACCCATGGCTATTTGTACCATGACTATGTGTCTCACTTTTGCTCTGGAAAGTTTCAATTAGTGCCTGGTGTAATTATTAGTAATAGTGCCTTTCAGTCTTGAACATGTCCCAAATTGAATGACATATTATATGATTACATAAGTTATGTGTCATTCTCACTTTCTCTCATCCATAGGCCAATTTAAAACTTTACTAATAATTTCAAGGTTACAAATAATCAAGAGGCTCAGATGAAGTGGGAGAGATCTGGGACGTTGGGGTGGCTTTCCAGGTTCTTTCTTCCCTTGAAGCATTTGCACGTATGGCCCAGCAAAATAGATGAAATCTCTAGTGAGGTTTATGGGTTTATCTCATACAGAGGCAAGTGTTTCCATTATGAAATATTTCTACTTTATATTTCAGAAAGTTGTATAGTTTCTATGACATTCTCCAGAGAGTGTAACCTCATACATTCTAGGTTTATTTAATACAAGCAATCCTTTAGCCAGGCACCATCCTGCTAAGGTCATTCAATAGATAAGGTCTCTTCCTCCTAGAAAATATCATTGCCCATTTTTTTTTCTGGAGTTCCAGATGACATGGGAATTAGACCAGATCATCTGCATTCTTTCCTTTCCCCATGGGCACCTTATAAACAGAATGAATGGGTCACTGTTCGGATACTTTAACTCCTTCCTCCCATACCTCCCACAGGTTTTGAAATTTAGAGAGTATTTTATTACACTTAGATTTTTTAAAACTACACTTTAGGTTATTACTACATATATATTTTTTAACAGCTCTAGGTATTCAAAATCCAACAGTAAACAAGGCATGTAAAACCCTACCCTCATGGAACTAGCATATTAGTGGTAGACATGATATTACATGTGTCAGTGGAACTTCTGTAAGATTATGAAGTTAAAAAGCCCTACCTGTAACATATGAATAAGGATATATACTACATTGTTTCATTTATATTAGCAAATAAATCAGTCAAATTATACATGACAGCTTAACTGCTGATTGTTTTTTATGTTATCCAATATTCATTTTACTAATTACTAGCTTGTAATAAATATATGCTTTATCTTATTTAACTTAAATTAAACCTATAATCACTTCTAGTTTTTATTTTATATTGCTTAACCAAATATTTTATTTTTTCTTTGTGAAATACTGCAGGTCAGATGTTTTAAAGAGACATGATGCTTCACAAATACCTGTTCTATCTAGTATTTTGAGTTTTTTCCATTGTTAGAAATTAGACATAAATTTCTTGATTTATACTGAAAGAGTATGGCATACCAGACAGACATTGCAACCCTACAAGTGTGTGTTAGTGTTTTCTTAACCCTCTATTATAAGTATAGCTGAAAGATGGGACAATTCTATACAGTTATTTCAGACAGCATTTATATTTCAGGTACAGTTATGAGGAAGCAAATTCAGATATTTTTCAGAAAGTGCCAGCTGTTATATAAAAGACATTTCTGAGAACAAAACTGCTATTTCCAATTCAGAATATAAGGTCACAGGGTTAATTATTTGACGGTCATTATATCCAAGTGCCTGTGATCAGATTTATACAACTTTTAGTTATTTTACCTCCATTATATACTTTGTCTTTCTAAATCCACTTATGAGTCTGCAATGAAGAGTCTAAAGGATATTTTATGGTTTCCATTGAAACACATTACATTTTCTGCCTCCAACATTTTTCTTCCAAATTCATCCAATTCATCATATCTTGCTGATTTCAATCCATTTGTACTTTAAGCAATTTGAACAGTGCTTTTTTTTTTTTCTTTTCTCCTAAATTGTTTGCTGGAATGACTGAATTTTAGTCCAGGATATAAAGCAGTATCAACTAAATTACTTCAGATGAGTAATTAGAGTATACTCATGCATATAAAACTAGAAACCTTTGTTGCCAGATATAAAATTCAAAGAAAACAAAAATATATTTTATATCAGTATAATAATTCACATTCCTTTTCAAGTATATTTAATATTCTTACTACGAAGAACAGAGAGGGGAAGGTTAAATTCAAATGAAAGTAAGTATAGCTTGATGGAAAGAAAATAGGTTTTTGAGTCAGATATATTTGGATTTACTTTCTGATTCTAAGCGACAATACCATATATTCCATATACTCTCCTACATTGCCCAGTTTCCCACGCACTTAGGGTTTATGTGATTATTTCCGTCTACTTGATGGTGAGCAAAAGTGAAACTTAATCACTTCAGAGTAAAAGCAATTAAGAGCATCATTCTCTTTCCCTGCTTGTAGATCTTGGAGGCCATGTGTTCCATTAGCATATCTGAAAGGTACTACTGACACACATTGGTTCTTAGATGAGAAATAGATAAATCTTTACTGTGCTAAGCTACTGTGTTTATAGAGATTAAGGTTAATTATGCTGATAAATACAGAAATTGATACCATAGCAAAACCTTAAATATTGTCTCATCTTAGTGACCAGATGTGAAAACTGATAGAGACTAGAAAAAATGGCAATCTAAGTTTTGTAGTAGCAAAGCATTTCCCTGTTATAACTTGGAAGGCAAACTATGTGTCTACTAACTTATGGCTTTAGGGAAAAAAGTTGAAAAACAGAGTTTTGATTCTGGACTGTGTTTGGCAAATTACCCTATAGAAAGAAGGAAGATCTCAGCAAAGTAGCTGGTTTTCAAAGCAAAATAAAAGAGAATGGAGAGTTCAGAAGTTTAGGGCTTTGCACCTATGGAAAATCTGTCTGCTTCTATAATCCCAAATAGTAAAACAAAACAGGAGATTTAGTAAGGCTTTGAGACAAAGGCCCAAACCTGTTAGTTGAAAATGGTGACTTAGGACAGAGATTAGATTAAGTGTGTGGGCTTCCCACCTATTGTTGCAGATAGCTTCATAGTAACTTCCATTAATTGCTAGAGAGATTGGAAGAAAGTAAGAAAAAAAAAAAACCAAAAAACAGATCTGAGGGCTACGTATGACTCCAAAAGACTTCTAAATGTGATTACTGGCACATGGAATGGACAGAAGGAAATAGATCAACATCTGAAATTTTAATGCAGAGGTATTACCAGAGTATCTTAGTCTGAAGTATCCTTGATCATCCAAGACTTAAATATACACTTGAGTCTCCAGTCTTTAGCAAGCAAGCAGGAAATACACTGAGAAAGCTTTTGTAGCCTCCAAAGTAGGCAATTTGCCCCACCTGAGATATGGCCAAGGAGGATAATGAAAGACAGAACTCCTCACAAAAAGCAGTATCAGGACTAATCCAGGAACCATCCACACCTAAAGGTAGGAGAGCTTCACAGAGGGTACCAGTGACTAGTGTGTGCCTCCAGTTCTTCCCATTTGTAGTTGATTTTTCCCTATACCAGTATGTATATTCAGTATGTGTATGGATGGGTGGGGCAGGAGGCAGATGACTTGTCTTTGTAATTCATTAGTCTTTAGACAAAACTTTATCCAGACCTGATTAATAGACTGTTGCACACATCTAGAGATGCTGAACTTGATGGGACTTTCAATTTTTTTTTCTTCAGGAGTATATTTTATATTTAGGAAAAAAAGGGGATCAAAGGATCTGTGGTGACCTCTGGCAATGGTTTTGTGCTTACAAAATATTCCACTTGTTTCTGTACAGTTCCCAGCTTCTCTCGAAGTTTGATTGGGGCCATAAAATTTAGTTCTAGTCAGTAGATTGCCATTCAAAGTAAGTACGTTATTTCTGGGATAAGGTAGTTAAGCACACCATTCCCTCACTTTTTTTCCTTCAAAGTCCTTGGAGAGCTCATGTTTCAGATGGTCTCGCTACACTGTAGAAGAGGGGGGGTCCCATCTAATTTAGATTTACATGAGCAAAAAATCAACCTTTGTTAACCGTTCGATTTTAAGTTTTATTTGCTAGTGTTAATTATTCTAACTATAGTATTGCATCTTATTTAGTCAAAAGGGTATAATAAAAGGATGTACTAAAAAGGTATTCCACAAGTGTGCTATAAAAATTAATTAATAACAGATGTGTATAGTACTTGGCATAAGGCTGAGCACATGGCATAAATTCAGTCACACAGTAAAATATCTAACATGTAGTAAATGTTCAATAGATGTTAGCTGCTGCTGTTATTGTTTCTGTTGTTATTGTTAGACCTCATATGCCGATAGACCTGAGCTTTTATCTATGAAATTTCTCTGTGGTTTCACCAAGAAATTTATCCATTGCATAAAATATTTTTGAGAATTTACCAAGATAGGTGGTAAATGATAGAGGCCCATAGGGGATTACTGAGTACAAATTATGTCAATTAAATCTAATTTCCATTTTTATGTATTAAAACAACAATAGATAGATAATTTCTATACAGTCTATCTTGATTTCAGGTATATCTTTGAATTAAAGAGATTCTCATAAGAACATTCTGGATAAAGTGGAAAATATTTAGACATAGGTACAGTTTTTTCTAATACTTAACAACAATTATAAATGAATCAGTATTAACTTGGAGTTATATTTTTAATGGAATAGCTTGGTACCCCCTCTTTATTTCACTATTTTTAGGAAAGACCTAGTATAAAGTATAAAGAGCATGATTATATATTTCATGAGGCTGGAAGAGTTAGCTAATATCCAATGAAAGAATAGGATTATGAATATTGAGACTGAAACAATAAGCTCAATCCCATAAAATAATATTTTATAAGAATAGGTATAAATTTTTCACCTAAAAAAAACTATTTAAACACAGACTAAAGGATACATGGCTTAAAGCAAATTCATGTGATATAGAGTTAGACTTTCAGTTGCCCTCAATCTTATTATGAATGGAGAGTGTATTCTGTGCCTGTTCAATAGCTGGTAGATCTTTGGTTTTATATATTATGGCATTTAGAATGAAAGAAAAGCCTATTGTTACACTCTAATGACAGGACTCTTACACCAGTACTTGGTGTTCAGATTATGGTTCACCCTTTAAAAGCATCATAACCAACGGAAGATCATTTAGGGAAGTATAATTATGATGCTATGGGGCTTGGAATTAAGCAAGGGATGACTTTCTTGATACAAAAACTTTCTTAAAATTAGAGAAGCTTAAAATTAAAATGAACTACTTCAAGAATTAGTGACATCCTTCAATGAAAGTATGCAAGCAAAAGCTGGGATAAGCATTTGCTGAGAGTATATGAAGAAGACAGTAAAATTAATTGGCTGGTTTGTAGTGCCATCTATTTTGTCATAGTTTGTAATTCTTTGGTTGTAAATACATTGTCTTTAGGTTGCTACTGTAATATCAGACACTGTAGGCCAGCAGTTCTTTCTGGAGGTCTACAAAGTTTAAATTATTTTCATGATAATAGTAAGACATTATTTGTCCTTTACACTTTCATTCTCTCATAGGTAGAGTTTTCCAGAGGCTACATATGTGATGATAGCATCACTGACTTTAACATGTAATGACTTTTTTATTCTTAAATGAATAATTTTTAAAATTCTATTTTAATTTATAATATGGTATAAATTTAAAAAGCTCTTCAAAGTTCTCAATTTTTAAAGGTATAAAGTGATACTCTGAATAAGAAGTTGATCTAGGTGCTCTGACTACAGAATCAAAATTCCTGATTTCATGGGGTTTACATTCTAAAGCAGGAATATAAACAAACAAATGAATGGATAAAGTAGATGTGGCACATATGTACAATGGAATATTACTCAGCTATAAAAAGAAACAAAATTGAGTTATTTGTAGCGAGGTAGATGGACCTAGAGTCTGTCATACAGAATGAAGTAAGTCAGAAAGAGAAAAACAAATACCGTATGCTAACACATATATATGGAATCTAAAAAAGAAAAATGGTACTGATGAACCTAGCGGCAGGGCAGGAATAAAGATGTAGACATAGAGAGTGGACTTGAGGACACAGGGAGGGGGGAGGGGGAAGCTGAGGTGAAGTGAGAGTAGCATCGACATATATATACTACTGAATGGAAAATAGCTAGTGGGAAGCAGCAGCATAGCACAGGGAGATCAGCTCCGTGCTTTGCAATGACCTAGAGGGATGGGGTAAGGAGGGTGGGAGGGAGATGCAAGAGGGAAGGGAGGTGGGGATATATGTATGCATATGGCTGATTCAATACACACAATACAGTATTGTGAAGCACAATACTGTACTTCACAATACAGTATTGTGAAGCAATTATACTCCAGTAAAGATCTATGTTAAAAAATGGTAGTAAGTAATATGAATTAAAAATAGAAATCTGATAGAGAATTTAGGGAAGGGTGATGGGGTACTTTAGGTAACACAACCTTCTTTATATGTCAGTCTGCTTTAGAAAAGTAAGGTTGCTTCTGAAGAGATAGTACTTGTTCTGTGATGAAAAGGAAAGATCCATGTGAACGTTGTAGTATGCCAAAAAGTATGCCAAGCAAAGGCAACAACAAAAGTTATAAAATAGGAACAAGCTTCATATATTTGAGGATCAAAATGAAGTCCTATGAACCTAGTATATAGTGAGTGAAGAATGATAAGTTTGGCTAAATGGGAAGAGGCTTGTAAGTAACCCGAATATTAGAACTCAGGCCTACCCTGTTGTACTCCTCTTCATAGTTATCTTTAAATATAACCTTTTCTAGCCATATTCATAAAGGAAAAAAATTACATTCACAACCCCAACAAACCCCAAGCAAAATAATATGTGGCAAAAGCCTAGAGTCACACTGCAAGTTTAATAAAGTCAAAATCCTATGTAGAAGGGGGACTTCCAGAGAGGACTGTCAGACCCTCTCTCCAGCAAAACCACCATTTAACTGGTGAAAATTATAAAAAGCAATCATTTAAAGTCCCTGTAAATTATCCAAAGGGCATATAGCAAATGGAGAACATTCATTCAAGAAAATCTACTAAATCTCAGTAAAAAGAGTGAGAGTTTGTGGCATGTGAGCCATGACCTGCTTCTTTGCCCACTTCAATTTTGCTCCAAGTTAAAGAAACAGAACCTCTACCTAGGATACTCTACTCTGGACAGATGAGGCTGAAAAGAGTGTTCTTTTTTCCTTCAGTTCCTAGTGTAGGGCTACAGTTATACCCTGGAGGGGTAGGCTGTTGGCATTTCTCCCTCCCCTAGCCCTATGTTGCAGAAGCTCTATTCCAGTCTGACAAAGACAGAAGACCCCTACCCTCTCCTAGCCTCTACTCCGAAGTGGAAGCTCTACCTCAGGCATGGAAGGGTGAGAAAACTGGGACTAGATTACCCCTACTCCAGCTTCCACTTAGGTCAGAGCTTCCATACAGGGAGGGGCAAACAAATAAGACCAGAGGCTACCACTTTTCTTTCCATGTGTCTGCTCATAGAGCAGGACTATCATTCCAGTAGAAACAGGCCCCTGCCCTCACCCCACCTTCTATGTAGTGGAACAGAAGTTCTGCCTAGGAGGTGAAGCAGACCATAAGGATGAAGAGTTCTGGAGCTCTGACTAAAATGATTGAGTTTATCTGAAACAGTTGGAAAATTCCTTGCCAAAGGACATTGTTTAAAGCAATGGATATTTTGGTGGAGAGCAATAAGAGGGTGTTGATAGTTCCATGAAACTGGTAGCAACAAGTGAAGTGACAGAACACCCAGAAGTTTAACAGGGATACCATGGGAAAGGACAGCAAAGAATACTTCTGGGATCACAGTCAACCTTGAGGATCAAGAAGTTCTGTGCACATGCTCAGGAGCAATCAGAACAGTTTTCAATGAGAAACAGTGAGCAGAAACCTCTGGAGGAACCAATGCCAGAGTAGGAAAACCTGAAATAATTAATGGATTGCTAGAGGCACAATGTGGGAAAGTCTGAGAGATAAAAGTGACAAGGGGACCCAGCCATTAAGGGACCCCCACATTTTTGTGAGTTTTACCTCCTGGAGTTTTAAATAAGTTCTCACAGTAAATATTGGAGAAATGCACTTTCAGGCTTCTCACAAAGAGAGAGTGAAAGGAATCACTTTGAAATACACAGGAGCATTCTATTCTTCCTAACAACAAGGTCTGCCCTTAAGAGAAACTGTATAACAAGAGCCTAAACTACTGCGGTTTAATCAGAGCCTAACTGATTTGAAAGAAAATACCTACCTAACCAAAGCCAAGTCTAGCTTTCCACATGGAAGATGGGAAATACAACTACCATCTAGCATTCCTATCCCACTTAAGGGAGGAGTTGACTGAAAACACATGTGAAGTTTATATTCCGGAGGCAAGGCTCACTAAAACACTGAAACCTAATAACAGGACCATAGAATGCTTCCCTTCCCTGACACCTTACTGCAAACATTAATGAAGGCCTATTTACAGCAATGCATTTTACCCACTACATCCTGTCCACTATCAGGAAAAAACTATAAGACATAAAATAACACAACTTGAATAGATAGGGCAAAGATCAGAATTAGACTCAGATATGGTAGGGCTGTTGCAATTATCAGGCCAGAATTTAAAACAACTATGATTAATATGCTAAGGAATCTAATGGATAAAGTAGACAGCATGAAAGAACAGATGGCCTGTTCTAAGGAGAGAGATGAAAATTCTAAGAAAGAACTGAAAGCAAATACTAGAGATGAAAAACACCTTAACAGTAATGAAGAATGTCTTTGATGGGCTTATTAGTAGACAGAGCAGACTTTAGACAATGGAAAGTTATCAGGCATAAATAGAGGCATTAAATAACAATAAGGGGTCATTTCTCCAAGAAGACATAGCAGTCCTTAACATTTATGTGCCTAACAACAGAGCATCAAAATATGTGAGGCAAAAACTGAAAAAAACAGCAAAGAGAAATAGATGAATTCACTGTAATAGTTGAAGACTTCAACACCTGTCTATCAGAATTGGACAGATCCAGCAGGCAGAAAATCTGTAAGGACATAGTTGAACCCCAAACACTATCAAACTACTGGGTATAAGGAATATCTATAGACTACTTCATGTAACAACAGCAGAATACCCATTCTTCTTAAGCTCACATGGAACATTCACCAAGATAGAACATGTCCTGGGCCATTAAAAACACTAAAATTTAAAAGAATAGGAATCATACAATATCTGCTTTCAGACCACAATGGAATGAAACTAGATACCAATAACAGAAAGATAGCTGGAAAATCCTAAAATACTTGGAAATTAAATAAAATGTTTCTAAATAATATATAAGCCAAAGAAGATCTCAAGAGAAAATTTAAATATGTAAATAAATGAAAATACAACTTACCAAAATTACTGGGATACAGCAAAATCAGAGTTTAGAGGGAAATTTAGAGCACTGAATGCATATTTTAGAGTAGGAGAAAGATCTAAATGCAATAATTTAATCTCCCACCTTAAGAAACTAGAGAAATAAGACGAATTTATAGTTCAAAGTAAGAGAAGAAAACAGATAATAAAATTTAGAGCAGAAATAAATGAAATTGAAAACAAGAAATCAATAGAGAATATCAACAAAAGAAAAAAATTGGCTCTGAAAATATATATAAAATTGATAAGCCTCTAGGAAAGCTAATTAAGAGAAAGAGAAAGGCCACAGTTTTACTAATATCAGATATTTATAAAGAGGCAATATCACTTCTGATCCCATGGTCATTAAAAGGCTAATAAATGAATAAAACAACTTTATGCCCACAAATTTGATAGTCAAGATGAAATGAATCAGTTTCTGAAAGACAAAATCTTCCAAAATTCATACAAGAAGAAATCGAAAATCAAACAGGCCTATATCTATTAAAGAAATTGAATCAATAATTAATAACATTCCAAATCATAAAGCAACAGACCTAGATGGATTTATTGGTCAGTTCTACCAAGGATTTAAGAAGGAAATCACACTTATTCTCTACAGTTTATTTCACAAGATATAAGCAGAGGGAATAATTTTTAACTAATTTTATGAGGCCAAAATTACCCTTGTAAGAAAATCAGAAAAAGATATTGCAAGGAAAGAAAACTACAGACCAATGTATTCCATAAACATAGATGTAAAAATTCTCAACAAAATATTGCCATATTGAATCCACTGATGAATGAAAAGAAACATAACCATGACTAAGTGGGATTTACACCAGGTATCCAAATCTGGTTCAACATACAAAAATCAAATAACATAATCAATTACATGAACAGGCTAAGAAAGAAAAATCATGTGACCACTCAATACAGTAAAATCATTTGACAAAATCCAACACACATTGATGATAAAAACTCAAAGTAAACTAGGAAACGGGAACTTCCTCAACTTGGGAAAGAATACAAAAGTCTATAGCTAACTTCATGCTTAATGGCAAGAAGCTAGAAATTTTTTTTGTTTTTTAATGAAAATCAGAATGGACTTTTTTCCTTTTTTTGTTGAAGTATAGTTGATGTACAGTATTATATAATTTAGAGGTGTACAATATAGTGATTCACAATTGTTAAAGGTTATACTCCATTTAGAGTTATTGTAAATTTTTAGCTGTATTTCCTGTATTGTACAATGAATCATTGTAGCTAATTTTATACATTATAGTTTGTACCTCTTAATCTCCTACCCCTTTGTTGCCCCTCCCCCCTTCCCTCTCCTAATTGGTAACCACTAGTTTGTTCTCTATATCTGTGAGTCTATTTCTTTTTTTGTTATTTTCACTAGTTTCTTCTATTGTTTAGGTTCCACAAATAAGTGATATCATTCTGTATTTGTCTTTCTCTGACTTATTTCACTTAGCATAATACCCTCCAGGTCCATTCATGTTGTTACAAATGACAAAATTTCATTCTTTGTAATGGCTGAGTAGTATTCCATCATATATATACTACTACTTCTTTTTTTATAAATCTTTATTGAATTTGTTACAATATCGCTTCTGTTTTGGTTTTTTTTGGCCGCGAGGCATGGCATGTGGGATCTTAGCTCCCTCACCAGGGATTGAACCCACACCCCCTGCATTGGAAGGCAATGTCTTAACCACTGGACTGCCAGGGAAGTCCCATATATTACTACTTATTTACCATTCATCTGTTGATGGACACTTAGGTTTCTTCCATGTCTTGTAAATAATAATGCTATGAACATTGGAGTGCATGTATCTTTTCAAATTCATGTTTGTTTGTTTTAATATAAATCCAGGGGTGGAATTGCTGGTTCATATAGCAGTTCTAATTTTAGTTCTTTGAGAAACCTTCATACTGTTTTCCACAGTGGCTGCACCAATTTACATTCCTGCCAACAGTGTACAAGTGCTCCCTTTTCTCCACATCCTTGCCAACATTTGTTATTTGTGTGTGTGTGTTTTTTTTTGATGCTAGCTATTCTAACAGGTGTGAGGTTATATGTCATTGTGGTTTAGATTTGCATTTCCCTGATGATTAGCGATGTTGCACATCTATTCATATGCCCATTGCCCATCATTGACCATCTGTGTGCCTTCTTTGGAAAAATGTCTATTAAGGTCTTCTGCCTATTTTTAAGTGGTTGTTTGCTTTTATTGATGTTGAGTTGTATGAGATGTTTATATATTTTGGATATTAACCTGTTATTGGTCATAACATTTCCAAACATTTTCTTCCATTCAGTAGATTGTATTTTCATTTCATCAGTGTTGCCTTTGCTATGCAAAAGCTTTTAAGTTGAATTAGGTCCAGTCTGTTTTGCTTTTACTTCCTTTGCTTTAGGAGGCAGATCCAAAACACTATTGTTGTGATTTATGTCAAAGAGTGTTCTGCCTATGCTTTCCTCTAGGAGTTTTATGGTTCTCAGTCTTACAATTAGGTCTTTAATCCATTTTGAGTTTATTTTTGTATATGCTGTGAGAGAATGTTCTAATTTTATTCTTTTACATGTATCTGTCCAGTTTTCCCAGCACTACTTATTGAAAAAACGTTTTTTCCTCCATTGTATATTCTTGTCTCCTTTGTTGTAGATTAATTGACCGTGGTGTGTGGGTTGATTTCTGGGCTCCTGATTCTGTTCCATTGATTTTTGTGTCTGTTTTTTGCCAGTACCATACTGGTTTGATTACTGTAGCTTTGTAATATAGTCAGAAGTCAGGGACCGTGATTTCTCCAGCTCTGTGTTCCTTTCTCAATATTGTTTTGGCTATTTGTGGTCTTTTGTGTTTGCACACAAATTTTAAAATTATTTGTCCTTGTTCTGTGAAGAATGCCATTGGTATTTTGATAGAGATTGTATTGAATCTGTAGGTTGCCTTGGGTATTATGGTCTTTTTAACAATATTAGATCTTCCCATCCAAGGACATGTTATATCTTTCCATCTGTTTTTGTTGTCTTCAACTTCTTTTATCACTGTCTTATGGTTTTCTGTGTACAGGTCTTTTACCTCCTTAAGTAGGTTTATTCCTAGGTATTTTATTCTTTTTGATGCAATGGAAAATGAGATTGCTTTCCTGATTTATCTTTCTGATCTTCTGTTGTTAGTGTACAGAAATGCAACAGAGTTCTGTGTATTATTTTTGTATCCTGCAACTTTAATGAATTCACTGATGAGCTCTAGTAGTTTTCTGGTGATATCTTTAGAATGTTCTATATATACTATCATGTCATCTGCAGACAGTGACAGTTTTACTTCCTTTCCAATTTGGATTATTTTTATTTCTTTTCTTTTTTTTTTTGTTTTGTCTGATTGTTGTGGCTAGGACTTCCTATATTATGTTGAATAAAAGTGGCAAGAGTGGGCATCCTGCTCTTGTTCCCGATGTTAGAGAAGATGCTTTTAGCTTTTTACTGCTGAATATGTTAGCTGTGGGTTTGTCTTATATGAACTTTATTATGTTGAGGTAGGTTCTCCCTGTGCCCACTTTCTGGAGAGTTTTTATCACAAATTTATGTTAAACTTTGTCAAAAGCTTTTTCTGCATCTATTGAGATAATCATATGATTTTTATTCCTCAGTTTCTTAGTGTGGTGTATCACATTGATTGATTTGTGAATACTGAAAAATCCTTGTATTCCTGGGATAAATCTCACTTGATCTTGGTGTATGATCCTTTTAATGTAGTGTTTGATTTGGTTTGCTAGTATCTATTTTGAATTTTATTTTATTTTTAAGGAGCAGGTTCATATTAGTTATCTATTTTATACAAATCAGTGTATATATGTCAGGCCCAATCCCTCAATTCATCCCATCACCCACCCCCCACTTTTCCCCCTTGGTGTCCATATGTTTGTTCTCTACATCTGTGTCTCTATTTCTGCCTTGCAAACTGATTCATCTGTACCATTTTTCTAGGTTCCACATATATGCGTTAATATACGATATTTGTTTTTCTCTTTCTTACTTCACTCTGTATGACAGTCTCTAGGTCCATCCACATCTCTACAAATGAGCCAATTTTGTTCCTTTTTATAGCTGAGTAATATTCCATTGTATATATGTACAACATCTTTTTTATCCATTCCTCTGTTGATGGACATTTAGGTTGCTTCCATGACCTGGCTATTGAAAATAGTGCTGCAATGAACATTGGGGTGCATGTGCCTTTTTGAATTATGGTTTTCTCTGGGCACATGCCCAGTAGTGGGATTGCTGGGTCATATGGTAATTCTATTTTTAGTTTTTTAAGGAATCTCCATTCTGTTCTCCATAGTGGCTGTATCAATTTACATTCCCAGCAACAGTGCAAGAGGGTTCCCTTTCCTCCACACCCACTCCAGCATTTGTTGTTTGTAGATTTTCTGATGATGCCCATTCTAACTGGTATGAGATGATACCTCATTGTGGTTTGATTTCCATTTCTCTAATAATTAGTGATGCTGAGCAGCTTTTCATGTGCCTCTTGGCCATCTGTATGTCTTCTTTGGAGAGATGTCTATTTAGGTCTTCTGCCCATTTTTGGATTGGGTTGTTTGGTTTTTAATATTGAGCTACCTGAGTTGTTTATATATTTTGGAGATTAATCCTTTGTTGATTCATTTTCAAATATTTTCTTCCATTCTGAGGGTTGTCTTTTTGTCTTGTTTGTAGTTTCCTTTGCTGTGAAAAAGCTTTTAAGTTTCATTAGATCCCATTTATATTTTTTTGTTTTCATTTCCATTACTCTAGGAGGTGAATCAAAAAAGATATTGCAGTGATTTATGTCAAAGTGTGTTATTCCTATGTTTTCCTCTAAGAGTTTTATAGTGTTCAGTCTTACATTTAGGTCTTTAATCCATTTTGAGTTTATTTTTGTGTGTCGTGTTAGTAAGTGTTCTAATTTCATTCTTTTACATGTAGCTGTCCAGTTTTCCCTGCACCACTTAGTGAAGAGACTGTCTTTTCTCCATTGTATATCCTTGCCTCTTTTGTCATAGATTAGTTGACCATAGGTGCATGGGTTTATCTCTGGGCTTTCTATCCTGTTCCATTGTTCTGTATTTCTGTTTTTGTGCCAGTACCATATTATCTTGATTACTGTAGCTTTGTAGTATAGTCTGAAGTCAGGGAGTCTGATTCCTCCAGCTCCGTTTTTTTCCCTCAAGATTGCTTTGGCTATTTGGGGTCTTTTGTGTCTCCATGCAAATTTTAAGGTTATTTTTCTAGTTTTGTTAAAAAAAAAGCCATTGGTAATTTGATAGGGATTGCACTGAATCTGTAGATTTTTCTTTGGGTATTATAGTCATTTTCACAATACTGATTATTCCTATATTTCCAGAATCCCAGGTTAGGAAGCCTGACTTGGGGCTCAGAACCTTCACTCCAGTGGGTGGACTTCTGTGGTATAATCGTTCTCCAGTTTGTGAGTCACCCATCCAGCGGTTATGGGATTTGGTTTTACTGTGATCGTGCCCCTCTTACCATCTTATTGTGGTTTCTCCTTTGTCTTTGGATGTGCATTATCTTTTTTGGTGAGTTCCAGTGTCTTCTTATTGATAATTGTTCAGCAGTTAATGGTGATTCCGGTGCTCTCACAAGAGGGAGTGAGCACATGTCCTTCTACTCTGCCATCTTGAACCGAGCACCAGTTTGCTAGTATTTTTGTTGATAATTTTTACATTTATGTTTATAAGTGACAATGACCTATAATTTTCTTTTTTCATAATATCTTTGTTTGGTTTTGGTATCAGGGTGATACTGGCCTCATAGAATGAGTTTGGAAATTTTCCTTCCTCTGAAATTTTTTGGAATAGTTTGAGAAGGATCGGTATAACTCTTCTCTAAATGTCTAGTACAGTTCATCTGTGAAGCCATCTGGTCCTGGACTTTTGTGTGTGTGTGTGTGTGGTACACAGGCCTCTCACTGTTGTGGCCTCTCCCGTTGTGGAGCACAGGCTCCGGACGTGCAGGATCAGCGGCCATGGCTCATGGGCACAGACACTCCGCTGCATGTGGGATCTTCCCAGACCGGGACACAAACCCGTGTCCCCTGTATTGGCAGGTGGACTCTCAACCACTGCGCCACCAGGGAAGCCCCTGGTCCTGGACTTTTGTCTGTTGGGAGTTTTTTAATTACTGGTTCAATTTCATTACTAGTAATTGGTCTGTTCATATTTTCTATTTCTTCCTGGTTAAGTCTTGGAAGATTGTACCTTTCTAAGAACTTGTCCATTTCTTCCAGGTTGTCCATTTTATTGGCATGTAGTGCTTGTAGTTGTCTCTTATGATCTTCTGTATTTCTGTTGGGTCAGTTGTAACTTCTCCATTTTCGTTTCTGATTTTATCAGTTTGGGCCCTCTTTTTTCTTGATGAGTTTAGTTAAAGGTTAATCATTTTGTTTATCTTTTCAATGAACTATCTTTTAGTTTCATTGATCTTTTCTATTGTGTTCTTCCTCTCTATTTCATTTATTTCTGCGCTGATCTTTATGATTTATTTCCTTCTACTAACTTTCAGTTTTGTTTATTCTTCTTTCTCTAATTCCTTTAGATGTAAGATTAGGTTGTTTATTTGAGATTTTTCTTATTTCCTGAGGTAAGCTTGTATTGCTCTAAACTTCCCTCTTAGAACTGTTTTTGCTGCATCCCATAGATTTTGGAATGGTGTGCACTTGAAAAGAATGTGTATTCTGCTGCTTTTGGATGGAATGTTCTATATATATCAATTAAGTTCAGTTGGTCTAATGCATCATTTAAGGCCAGTGTTTCCTTATTGATTTTCTGTCTGGAAATCTGTCCATTGATATAAGTGGGGTGTTTAAATCCCCTACTATTATTGTGTTACTCTTGATATATCCCTTTATGCCTATTTATATTTGCTTTATATATTTAGGTACTCCTATGTTGGATGCACATATATATAAAATTGTTATATCTTCTTGGATTGATCCCTTGATCATTATGTAGTGTCCTTCTTTGTCTCTTGTAACAGTCTTTATTTTATTGTCAATTTTGTCTGGTATAAGTATTGCTACCTTGGCTTTCTTTTGATTTCCATTTTCATGGAATACCTTTATTCATCTCCTCACTTTCAGTCTCTTTGTGCCTTTAGACCTCTAGTCAGTGTATATATGAGTCTTGTTGTCATATGCATTCAGCCATTTAGTTTTTCTTACAAAGATCAGAAACAAGGCAAGGATATTCCCTCTCATCACTGCATTTCTACATCACTCTGGAAATTGTAGTTAATGCTGTAATACAAGAAAAGGAAATGAAATATAAACATGTTAAGGAAGAAGAAATAAAATTTTGTTTGCAAATAACATTATTTTCTATGCATAAATGTTTTCCTTAAAAGCCCTCCTGGAACTATTAAGTGATTATAGCAAGGTTAAATGGTAAAAAGTTAATGTACAAATTCTATCAATTTCCTACATACCAGCAATTAAGAAGTGGAATTTGAAAAGAAAAACTTACTATTCACCTTAGCAAACCCCCCCAAGTGAAATAGATAAAATCTAAATCTGAATTTATCTATCTATCTATCTATCTACATGCATATATTATATACAGTATCTTGGTGAGGAAAACTATAAAACTAGGGCGGACAATATCAAAGAATTAAATAATTGGAGAGATATTCTGTTTTCATAGATAGGGAGACACAATATTACCAATATTCCAACTTGATCTACAATTTTAAAACAATACCAATTATGATCTCAGCAAATCATTTTGCACATTGGGTGTTGTTCCATAGCCTAGTATATGGTCTATTCTGGAGAATGTGGCCACTTGAGAAGAATATGTATTCTGTCATTGAGTGGTCTGTTAGGTCTGATTAACTTATAGTGTTGGTGAAGCCTTCTATATCCTTGTAGATCTTCTGCACTGCTCACTTATTTTTAGTGCTGAATAATATTGCATTGTGTATATGTTCCTAGTCTACTTATCCATTCACGTATGAAAGGCATCTTGGTTACTTCCAAGTTTGTCAGTTACAAATAAAGTTGCTATAAATATCCATGTGCAGGTTTTTGTGTGGACATAAGTTTTCAATTAATTTGGTTAAATACCGGAGATCATGATTACTGGATCATATGGTAAGACAATGTTTGGTTTTGTAAGAACCTGCCAAACTGTCTTCCAAAGTAGCTGTACCGTTTTGTATTTCTACCAGCAATGAATGAGATTTCCTGTTGCTCCATATACCGCCCCCCCAGCATTTGGTATTGTCATTGTTTTGGATTTTCACAGTTCTAATAGAGTGTACTATATCTCTTTGTTGCTTTCATTTGCAATTCCTTAATGATATATGCTGTTGAATATCTTCATATGTTTATTTGCCAACTATGTATCTTCTCAGGTGAGGGGTCTGTTTTTATCTATGCCAATTTTATTAATTAAATTGCTTGTTTTCTTATTGTTGAGTTTTAGGAGCTCTTTCTATATCTTGGATACTAGCCCTTTATCTGATATGTCTTTTGCAAATGTTTCCTCTAAGTTTGTGGCTTGTCTTCTCATTCTATTGATGTCATCTTTCTCAGAGCAGAAATTTTTAATTTTAATAAAGTGCAGTATATCAATTTTTCCTTTCAAAGATTGTGCCTTTGATGCTGCATCTATAAAGCCATTGCTATACCCAAGGTAATCTAGGTTTTCTTCTGTATTTTCATCTAAGAATTCAGCCAGGAACAGAATTAGTTGGATTTCTGAAATGCCATATCCTAGTATTTCAGAAAGTAATTTTAAGCTTACTTAAGGTTTAGGTCCATGACCCATTTTGAGTTGATTTTTGTAAAGGCCATAAAATCTGTGTCTAGGTTCATTTTTTTGCATGTGGATGTCCAGTTGATCCAGCATCACTTGTTGAAAAGACTAGTTTGCTCCACTGTATTGCCTTTGCTTCTTTGTTAACGATTAGTTTACTATATTTATGTGAGTCTATTTCTAGGCTCTTCATTCTGTTCCATTGGTCTGTTTTTCTATTCTTCCTCAATACCACACTGTCTTGATTACTGTAATTGCACACTTTAAAAAGATATATTCTTTGGTATGTGAATTATATCTCAATAAACATGTCATTTGAAAATATAGTGAACAAATAAATGGATAAACAATTACCTTTAAACTAAAAATTAATTGCAAATCTGGATTAATATCAGTTTTAAGATTTACACAATCTAGAATTTTGTTTTGTTTGAAAATAGTCAGGTGTGACAGATATTTGAGGCGAAGAAGTGTAGTTCAAGTATATTATAAAGAGAGAAAAGCTCCAGAAGGGATTTGTAATTATTGTATAATAAAAGGTTAATCAAAATTTATTATCTCAGATAAAGATAGTAAATGTGTATTGGCTCACAGTGTATTCTGATTAATTGCAGCACTCTTCCTACAGTGCTGTTTTTAGATTCTGAGACAACAGCTAGGAGTGTGGAAAAAAAGGCCTTTGTGTAAATGAAATGTCTGTCATCATCAAGGAAGTGAGAATTTGTAGAGTTCAAAGTGAAATTTATAGCTTAGATAATAAAACCTAGATTTAAAAACTTTTTCCAATGTGACAAACATTTTTCACTCAATCCTCACAGCTTATCTGTAAAGTAGGCAGTTTTGTTCTTCCATTTTATAGATGAAGAAACTGTGGCCTTGGAAGTTAAATATCTTGTTTAAAGTTACTTTCTGAAATACTAGGATATGGCATTTCAGAAATCCAGCTAATTTTGTTCTTGGTTTTATTCGCCTAATCACTATCCAACAGTGATTCTTACTGTCCAATGGTCCAAAATCAACAGAATGGAAGAGGCAAACCATTTTTTCAGTAGAGTTGGACTAGTATGATCTGTGTGGTCAGTGTGGTCCAAGTTGAATGCATATTTGACAGGATATTAGGTTGAGAAGTTTAGATCTTCAAATTAAGATCCTGCTGTTGGAGCAAAAATAGACGGAGGCATCATGTTCCTTAGAAGATTACAGAAATGGTGGACCTGGGTAAAGGAAAATAATATAATCATCAAAAGACTGGTTCATTGTAATTCAGGAACCTATAGAAAGTTTGACCTTAATACTGAGCCAACATTTGCCCAGAGGGAAATTTACTTTGGTTTTCACTGTTTATGGCTAGGCATGGAATTTTTTGAATATTTTGTTCTATCTAAAATTACCAGATAAGTAGAAGTTTCTAAAATTATACAAAAGGCAAACTTAAAAAGGAAAGAAGTCTTAAAGCTGCAATTGAGTTCTTTGGAATAATGAAACTCATCACAAAAGACCACATATTTATGATCTCATTTGTAATAAATGTCCAGTATATATAAATCTATAGGGATGTAAGGTAGATAAGTCATTGCCTAGGTGTGGTGAGGTGGTGGAGGCTGGGGGCTGGAGAGTGACTCTAATGGTTGTAGCATTTCTTTTTGGCATAATAAAAATATTCTAAATCTAGATTGTGGTGATGGTTGCAGAACTCTGAATATATTAGAATCATTGTATGGTACACTTTAATGGTTTAATGGTTAATTTTCATGGTATATTAAATATATCTCAGTAAAGATCTTGAAAAAGTCACAGATAAACATTTTTAAAACATGTGGATGTCAGCAATGGTGATGTTTATCTGAGATGTTGCTGTCATTAACAGGAGCAATTGAAACAACATTGAAATCAAAACAACAATTTGTAAGCAACCTTATTAGTTGATGATCAAGTAACAATATTTTAAGTATTTTAAATATTAGTATGTAAGGTACTTATAAATATGTATTGTACTGCTATCACTTTCAAGGCATTGTTTTTGGAAATTATAGGTTTTTGTGGTTAACTTGTAATACATTACAATTTTTCCCATGTAGAATATAGACAAATAGGCTCCTGTATAGTAGTTTCACACAGAATGTCTAGTTTTCAGAAATACATTAATGGTATTAAGTGGAAAGATAATTTCTCTGCATCTTTCTAACTTTCTATCCTATTGCAGTCAGTTTCCAATATAACTCTGTTACATGTGAGATATACAGTTTTTTGTAACCTTCAATTATGATGATGATCTTGGATCATATCTTAGGCCATTTATACCACATTTTGTGCATATATGTAATGGGATGGGGTAGTGGAAGACCTCAGACACTTTTGTATTGTTACAAAGAAAATTCATCTTGGAAGAAAATGGCCACTGTCACTGTAATTTCAGTGACATTTATTTGCCTAAATCAGGGAAAACTCAGTGCATGACAGAAGTTGTCTCTGCTTTTTTCTTTACATTTATTTTCTTTGTCCTTTCCTTCCTATTCTTTGCTTCACCAGAACTCAAAGCTGACTCAAAGCCTATTTACCACACAAGGCCATCTACTTGTGCTGAGATGTCATACACTTTGTTGAAAAGATCAACTGCTTCAGATCCATTTTTGAGCATTCATATCATAGCTACACTGAAGTCTTAGACCACTTGTTTCTTCACAGGTGGCTCATAAATGTATAATACATTTAGAATAACCAGATAAGCTCCATTGACCACAAATGTTATGGGCTTCTGTGTTCCTGTGAGTGCTAAAGGTTCATGTGACAGTAAAACTGTTGAGATAATTGAAAATAAATTGATTATAATGTGGTCTAGTTGTTTTGCTCTTAAATAGAGAAGTTAATATGAAGTACAAATATAAGGATAATTTCTTTTTATCAAATATTTATTTTTCATATGGTAAACTATATCTAAACAAATTGTGTTGCCCTTCGTTGAATAATTCAGTTTGTGGAAATTGTAGCTGTACCTCAAGATTACCAGGTGTTCTTAAATAAAAAGTATACAAAGATGTCATTTTCCTCAATTTTTACCTGAGTATTATTAGTAGTCATGTAAACAGAAGCAAATAGTATGAGTTCAAAATGATCTTTTTATTTTTAGGATAAAATATTTTAAATGACATTGTATTAACAGAAAATGATTTTTTTAAATAAAGAATTTAAATGCGCCATTAGTGAAACATTAGCTCGTGTTTGAGTATGAAAGCTATGAACTTCAAAAAGATTAACGCGTATAAGAATATTTAATCTAGGTCATAAAATCTGATTTTTCTCCTGTATTTCTTGTCTCAACACATGGCATCACCATCCATTCAGTCCCTCAATCCAAAATGCTAGCATTCATCCTTGGTTGTATTTTTTTCCCCCTCTCCTCTGTGATCTGATTTGTCATCAAGCCTTATTGGCTTTGCCTTTAAAGCATATCCTAAATCTTTCCTCTTCTGTGCAACTTCATTGCTTTCACTCTAGCCCTACCTGCCGTCAAATCTTGTTTGGGCCTCTATGGTAGCCTTTAAAACAGTTTCCCTCCTTTATCCTCTCGTGGTCCACGTTCACATCCATTTTCTTCATGGTGAAATCACACATCATATCACTCACCTACTTAAACGGCTCTATATCTCAGAATAATATCCAAACTTTTTTCCTGTGGCCTACAATGTCCCATTTAATCTGGTTCCTGCCGTACTTCTCTGACCACATCTCACACCACCCTCCTTTTGCTCACTGAGGTCTAGCAAAAATGGCTTTCTTTCTGTATCCCTAACAGACCATGTGTTCCTGCCTATTATTTTTTCAGTAGCTTCTCATTTCTCCTGGAATACTCTTTTCCCCAAAATTTTCCTACTGAATATTCCTTATTATCTTTCAGATTTGAGATGAAATTGAATTTCCTTTAAAAAATCTTTCTTGTCTACCTAATATAATTACTAGACTTGCTGTCATTTTAACCTGATTGATTTTCATCAGAGCACTTATTCCTTGATATTTTCTTGTTTATGATTTTATCTGTCTTCTCCCACTATAAGTTCCATAAGACTGTGTCTTTCATAATGCCTCACCTCCCTTGTCTACAAAAGTGTCTTACACATAGCAAATGTTCAATGCTAAGTATACATTTTTCATATATATTATATTTGTTATCTGATTGCTACATTTAACAGCAAAAAACTTTTTTATTAAAGAAAGATTGAAAATATCCATAGAAACCAAATAATTCTAAAACAATTAAAAAGGAAGATAAAATTTAGAGGAAAAGTTAAGAAAATTAAGAACTGGAAGGAGTTTGAATAAGAAATTTTACACTTATTCTTGAATTTCAACTGAATTTTCAAGCTACTGAAATACGAATGGTTGGATGGAAGAATGGATAGATAGATGAATTAATAGATGAATAAATCAAAATGACTCTAGGAAGCTTGAAGCTATTAAGGTCTTCATTGAGACTATATGTAATTTTAAGTAGCTGCCATTGGGAGAAATTGGTATCTATTACATTAATAAAACACTGAAATTGAGAGTTGAGATGTGAGCCTGGATAAATGCTCACAGAGTCTTGGACTTACTAGGTAAATTATCCAAAAAGAAATTAAAATAGAAGAATAATTAACATATCAGAATGAATTATAATAGAAATGAAATGGATATTAATAATTTAGTAATGAGAAAAAAGAGAAAAATGAACTCTAATATGACCACAAGTAACAATTAAAAATCCTAAATATCTACATTACAGTGAACTGTATATAGTCTCTGAAGATTCTATGAGGTTTCTGACATTTCTATTTGTTGATTTATACTTTGAAGCTTGTATCATTGGATCTTATCATAAAATTGGGTCATTTCGAGGTTGATATCCTAAGAATTACTTAAAGGGACTTATTTAAATAACACTTAAGGTCTAGCTGTTCTGGCTACTCTAATTGCTGCACTGAAACTTGACAATATCTTTTGGTCTCTGCATATTTAAACTGAAGAAAAATATAAAAGAAAGGGTGAAAGCAAGGAGGAAATACATCTATCATTGTTTGCATTGTAGACACTAGTTAAATTCAAAGTGGGGAGGTGCATTTTGTGGATTAGGCCTAACTCTGTACTTTTATAAAAAGAATTATTTTGTTCTGGTAAGAACTCTTAACATGAAATCTACCCTCTTAACAAATTTTAAGTGTACAATACAGTATGTTGACTACTTGATACCATGTTGAAAAGCAGATCTCTAGAGCTTACTCATCTTGTTTAACTGAAACTTTATGCCAGTTGATTAGTAACTCCCCATTTCCTTCTCCCCAGCCCTTGGCAACAGCATTCCACTTGATTCTATGAACTTGACTCTTTTAGATACCTCATATAAATGGAATCATGCAGTATATGTCTTTCTGAGACTGGCTTATTTCAGTTAGAATAATGTCCTCAAGGCTCATTTATGTTGTCCCATATTGCAGAATTTCCTTTTTTTTTAAGGCTGAGTATATTTTATATTCTATTCTATGTATATGTCACATTTTCTTTATCCATTCATCTGTTACAGACATTTGTTTCCACATTTTCGTTATTGTGAATAATGCTGCAATGAAATAGGAGTGCTAATATTTCTTCAAGATCCTGATTTCAGTTCTTTCTGGCAAATACCCAGAAATTGGATTTCTGGATCATATGGGGTAGTTCTATTTTGAATTTTTTAAGAACCTCCATACTGTTTTCCATAGTGGCTGCATTGCCACCAACAGTGTGCAAGGGTTCCAATTTCTCCATATCCTTACCAACACTTGTCTTTTGCTGTTTTGACCCTGACAGGTATGAGGTAATATCTCATTGTGGTTTTGACTTACATTTTCCTGATGACTAGTGACATTGAACCTTTTTTTTTTTTTGGCCTTTCACTACCCGCTACGTGCTTTTTTTAAAAATTTTTATTGGAGTATAGTCGATTTACAATGTAGTATTAGTTTCTGCTGCACAGCAAAGTGAATCAGTTATACATATATCCACTCTTTTTTAGATTCTTTTCCATATAGGTCATTACAGAGTATTGTGAAGAGTTCCCTGTGCTATACAGCAGGTACTTATTAGTTATCTATTTTATATATAGTAGTGTGTATATGTCAGTCCTAATCTCCCAATTTATCCCTCCCCCTCCAAACATTTTTTAATATGTCTGTTGGCCATTTTGTATATCTTCTTTGGAGAAATATCTATTCATGTCTTTAGTCTATTTTAAAAATTGTAATATTAATTTTTTTACTATTGAGTTTTAGGAGTTTCTTATTTATTTTGGAGATTAAATCTGTATCAGACATATAATTTGCAAATATTATTTTCCCATTCCATAGGTTGCCTTTTTACTCTGTTGATTGTTTGCTTTGTTGTGCAGAAGCTTTTTAGTTTGATGTAATCTCATTTTTCTATTTTTGCTTTTGTTGCCTGTGCTTTTGGTGTCATATCCATTAAATCATTGTCAAGACTGATGTCATGACATTTCTCCTATATTTTCTTCTAGGAGTTTTAGTGTTTCACGTCCTATATTTAAGTCTTTAGTCTGTTTTGAGTGATTTTTTGTGTTTAATATGAGATAAGATTTCAATTTTATTCTTTTGCATGTAGAGATCCAGTTTTCCTTACACGGTTTATTTAAGAGACTATCCTTTCTCCCTAGTATATTCTTGGCACCTTTGTTAAAGATCAGTTGACTGTATATGCACGGATTTATTTCTGGGCTCTATTCTATTCTCCATTTGTTAAAAGTCTTTCTGCCAGTGCACTAGTGTTTGTATTACTGTAGCTTTGTAATATATTTTGAAATCATGGAGTGTGATGCTTCTAACTGTGTTCTTTCTCAAGGTTGGTTTGGCAATTTGTGGTCTTTTGTGCTTTCATATCAATTGTAGAATTGTTCTTTTTCTATTTCTGTAAACAATGCCAATAGCATTTTGATAGGGATTGAACTGAATTTGTAGATTGCTTTGTGTAGTATGGACATTTTAACAATATTCTTCTGGTCCTTGAACATGAGATATCTTTCTGTGTATTTGTGTCTTCATTTTCTTTCATCAATGTCTTAATGTTTTCAGTGTAGAGATTTCTCACCTGCTTTGTTAAATCTATTTCTTAGTATTTCATTGTTTTAATGCTATTATAAATATGACTGATTTATTAATTTCTTTTTCACATAGTTTGTCATTAGTGTATAGAAATGAAACTGATTTGTATATGTTGATTTTGTATCCTATGACTTTACTGGATTACTCAGTTCTAATCATTTGTGTGTGTGTGGTGGGAGGGGTTTTTTTTCTAGATACAGAATCATGTCTTCTGCAAATAGGGAAAATTTAACTTCTCCCTTTCTGATTTTAGATGCCTTTTATTTCTTTTTCTTCTCTAATTACTCTGGCTAGGACTTCCAGTACTATTTTGGACAGGATGACATCCTTACTTTGTTCCTGATATTAGAGGAAAAATTGTGGGAGTTTATTACCCCTAGACCTGTCTTACAAGAAAATGGCTAAAGGGAGTTCTTCAAGTTGAAAGAAAAGAATGCTAAAAAGCAACATGATAAACTAACTATGTACTTTTAAAATAAGTACTAAGACATTTTAAGACACTAAGACAGAGAGCTATTTTATGCCCTCTATTATCTACCAAAACAGTATTAAACATTTCATCATTTTGTGTGTGTGTGCACTCCTTTTAGCCCTCTGCTTAAGAAATAGCAAAAGAAAGAGAAAACAAAGAAACAGAAAAGCTTCTGAGTATATTTGGACCCTGAGTGTTATTTGCTTTTTATTTTTTAAAGTGGGGTGATGTGTTAGATATAAAAGACTTCCTTGCAATGGAGTTTCTCTAAGTGTGAAGGTCTTTAGGCCATTTTACTACATATTTTGGAACAGAAATCATTGGCAGGCATGACATCCAAATGTGACTCCATAATTTTATTAAAGGATTGCTTAATGGACAGATTCCTTTCCATTTTTTGTAGCAGCATTAAAGAAAAAAAAAAAAAACCTAGCATGAATTTTGCTTGGGTTTCAGATTTTCATGTTATTTGCTTAATAGCTACAATTTGTTAAACATCTCGTTTTATATGGAGGAAGCATAAATAATAATTTAATGGTGAGTGTTAAAGAGCTTCTTGTCATTTAAAAATTCAACCAGGGGTTTCTGAGAACACCTATGTGTGTACCCAGTCATGGTTCTGATACCCTGCTCTTGTCTTTCAGGTTAAGTGTGCAACTAGAAACTATGTTAATACCTTATTTTCTTCAATCTTATGACAGTTCTTTAAATCAATGGCCAAGTAATTGTCCTTTTTAAGCCTGTAATTCAAGTAGCCAGTTCTAATTTTTTTTCTGAAAAAAATTGTTATACAAAGGAGGAGCGTTAAATAGAGTTATATAAATTATTTTCTTATGTGACTCAGCAGTTTAGGTAAAGGATTAACTCCATAACAGTGTCAAGCAATGTTTAGGAAATATGCAACAATCTATCTCTAGGCATTTTCCTATGGTAAGTTTGGGTCAGAGATGCGGTACCAAAACTTCCTCATGTCATGTTTTTCCTTTTCTATTTGAACTGTGTTTTGACAGTTTGTTTGCAATATTTTATGTCAATGCCCTTCATATTCAAAGGTGTTGCCCCTTATAGTATTGCTTGCCTTATATATATTAGATAGGTGACCTTCAGGCCTTTTCATTTGGATTATATTTATTGTCAATTCCCTAATTCACAAAAAAGAATGCCATTTTGGGGCCTATTGTTACTGACAAGTTCTTACTGGATATCAAGTCACTCCAGGTTATATAGAAGCTGCTCAGATCACCAATCTGCCTCACAGATTTGAACTTGTATATAAGTGACTTTTGTGATTATTATTTTTGTCTTGTAATAATATAAAAGAAGCAGGGAAAATGTCACCAATACAAAGCTGTTATACATGTAGACCTTATACTTGCTTGTATGGAAAGTTCACTTTGCAACCTCCTAGATTATTATAGTCACTGTTTGGCTCTTAATGCTGTCAGCTGGATCTAATAAAGAACCTTGATGCCATTGTCAGGTAATACACAGGTGAAGCAAAAATGCTGTTAAGCGGAAAAAAAGATGTCAGTAGAAGGGAAAAATGGAAAAGAAAGAATAAGTTAACATGATGAGGAAAGTATATATCAGATAATTCAAATTGGTCATCCCTCTGCTATACTTAAATCTTGTAGTGGAACTCTTGACTTCCTTATAAAACACAAACTGTCTCTGAGAAAAATTAATACATTTAAAAGTCATTTCACATGTATTTTTTAAATTCTAGTTTTGTATATAATACTTATATTTAATAAATAGTTGAATTTTTAAAATTGTATACCAAAAATGCAGAACACTATGCTAACTGTAGTAGAGGATATAAAGATATATATAACATATCCCCTATCCTTTAAAAACTAAAACTTACTAAAAGAGTTAAGATGCGCAGCTATAGCACAAGCAGAATTCTTTATGAACTATCTGAGTGGATTTTGTCCCACTGCTATAAGACAGTGCTTCCAGTTATGGCACAAATCAATAATAATAATATTTGTAAAGTGTGCTAGGTTAAAATGAGAGAGAGTTTGTAATTAGTAGAAAATTTATTGTTTAAATTATCTAATTACAGTAATAAAAATAGAATATAAAATATTAGATATCAAATTTTGAGTTTATATAAAACTTATAAATAATGTCTTTAAAACCATCTCATTGTTGGACTTGAGCTTGAATTCCATGAACATAAAATATTTACACAAGATGCAGTGATTTTTAAAATATGTCCACAAATCCACTGATACTCTTCCCTTCAAAAAGTGGAGCCTAATTCTCCTCCCCTTGTGGGGTGGACTTAGGGACTTAAATATAAAGAATAGAATATGGCAAAAGAGATGATATGTGACTCATAAGACTCATCACAGAAGATATTTTGTCCTGCTCTGGGCTCTCTGTTAGATCACTTGATCGGGGGAAAGTCAGCTGCCATGTCAGAAGAACACATATGTATACCAAGTAGTTATTTTGAAAGACCCACAGCAAGGAACTGAGGCCTTCAACCAACAGCCAGTAAGAAACTTAGACATTTGTCAATAGTCAGGTGAACGAGCAGACTTGGAATGGAATCCTCCAACTGCAGTCAAGCCTTTGGATGCCTGCAACCCTGGCTGACATCTTAATTATAATATCATTGGGAAACTCTGAGCCTCAGCCACCCAGCTAGACTACTCTTGCATTTTTACCCTAAAGAAACTGAAATAATAAAAGTTTATTGTTTTAAAGCCTTTATGTTTTAGAGTAATTCGTTAAGTAGCAATAGGTATTTAATATACCAAGTTTTAATTATAATCATTTTTAAGTCTTCATCGTCTCCAATAACAAGTAATTTAGGCTGAATAACTGATAAAAATATAAAACTTTTTACTTTACTTTCAGACATTTCCAATAGTTGAAAGATTCTGTGCAAGAATTTATTTTCCCATTTCTTTCATTGACAAGTATAAACTTGATTGTATGTGTGTGAAAATGTGAATGGACTTCAAATCTAATTGAATTTTTATATCATCCTATATTTCAAAATTATGATGAAACTCTAATTTACAGAAGAAAAGCCATTCTGCTTCTAGGAAGTATGTCATTAAAAATGTTTATCAACCAAAAATGGATTGAAGTATCTGATATACGTGTATAGTCAGCCCTCCATATCTGACAGTTCCACATCTACAGATTTAACCAACTCGATCTAAGATATTCAGAAAAAAATTTCCAGAAAGTTTGAAAAAACAAAATTTGAATTTGCTACTCATAGGCAACTATTTACATAGCATTTACCTTGTGTTAGGTATTTTAAGTAATCTATAGATGATTCAGGAGTACGTGCATAGGTTATATGCAAATACTACACCGTTTTACGTAAGGGACATGAGCATCAACCCATTGTGGATACGGAGGGATGACTATAGTCTGGATTTGAGAGCCACTACCCCAGATCAGCCGCACCTTGGGCTATGTGCCATATTATGCACCTATTTCATGAGTCTCTTGTCAATAGTAAATAGCACCACACACAGTAACTCACTGCTCAAGTACATTTTCAAGTGATAGAAAGCCTCCTGAGCCCCATTCTATTGCCATGACTGTAGAGTAGTGTCAGATCACACTTGACTCCAAAGGCTCTAGATAAAATTTATGGCAAAGGGGTGCCTAGAGGCTGTAGTAACTCCACTCTCCACAAGGGTGATCAGTGTCTCTGGGCACTCCGTTATTCATTAACAGCTCACTAGTCTGCCACATCACACCAGCTGGGGAACTGTGCTTAGAAATTCAGAGAGAGTACTCCTTTTGTATTGGTCTTCTCGTGCTTCAATAATAAAATGTTACAGAATGGGGAGCTTAAACAACAGAAATTTATCTTCTCACAGTTCCGGAGGCTGGAAATCCAAGATCAGGGTGCTAGCATGGTCATTTTTAGGGAGGCCTCTCATTCTGGCTTGTACACGCCAGACATCTTGCTGTGTGCTTATGTGGCCATTTTAGTCTGTGTGCATGGAGAGGTGGAGAAAGTAAGCTGTCTGGTATCTCTTCTTTTAAGGACATTAATCTTATTAGATCAGGACCATTTTACTTGTTTTCTGCTCTGGTTTGTATATGTCTTCAGTTTTTGTTTCTCTGTTTCTTTTTTTCCTGTTTTTTTGATTATTCAAATACATTTTATAATCCATTTTAATTTATCTGTTGGATTTTTCATTGAACCTCTTCACCTTATGTATTTATTTTCTCTAGAGATTATAATATAAATCCTTAATTTAGCACAATCTACTTAATATTGTACCACTTCACAGAGACTACAGAAAGGAGGAGCCTAAATGGCAGGTGTGGTTGCATGAGTTGTGTATTTTATATGAAGTGCTATCTTTCATGAAAAAATTTTCATTAATAGTATATGTTTTGGGTTATATTGTTGGCATTGCAAATGTTACATAATCCTCTGGATTCTGTTATAAGAATGTTGACTTTTTTTAAACACACTCTTAAAAACTACTTGCTTTTGAACATTCTCCAGAGTCCTCAGGATTGTTTTGTTTTGTTTTGTTTTTTGCCAGATGTTAGGTAGATGTTAGGATCTTACTTCAACAGTTGACTACTTCTTTAAGCCTCAGTTCCTTTATCTGAAAATGGGGATAAAAACAGTACAGTACTTACCTCATAAGATTGGTAAGAGGACTAAATGAGATAATTTGTTTAAAGGACTCAGAACAATTTGACGTGTAGCAACCATTCAGTAAATATTAACTGTATTGTTATGATTGGTGATCAGTAATATCTTTCTTATGAGGTAATCAATATTAAAGAAAATGATATTGTAGTTGGAAGATTATATTAGGTAAGTAAACAAGTATAAAAGCATGCAAGGCTTTATAGGCCATGACAAGTAATTTGAATTTTATCATGAAGGCATATGGAAGCCATAGATCTTTAAAGACACAATTTCAAGAGATTATTATGGCTTCATCACTGTGTGGGAAATTGTGTGTTGGGAAACGCAGAGACTACTTAAGAAGACATTGCAAATAGTCAAAGTAAGAGTTGATAGAAACCTGAATTAGGGTGATAGCAAGGAAATGGAAGAACAGAATCAGTTAATCTGGCTATGTTTTTGAGGTAAACTCTACAAGACTGATCGATAATATGAATAAACTATTAGGTGTTATTTGTTGAGATAAAGGGCTGATTTTAGAGGGAATTAATTATTGGTAGCAACTGAGATCTTTTGAATGTGTTTTGAATGTGCCAAGTTTGAAAAATACCTATAAGACTTCCAAGTGGAAATGATAAATTTGAAAGTTATCAGCATAGAGATTGATATTTAAAGCCATGAACGTGATTCACTTCAGAAGAGAAAATAGAGATGGGAAGGGGACCTAGTATCAAGTCCTCAACTACTCCAGAAATTTGGTGAAAAGAAAGAGTCTGAAAACAAAACTAAGAAGAAGTCATCAGAAAGCTGGAAGAAAAATCAGGAGAGTTTTAAACAACATAGGGAAAAAAAAAAAGAGATATCTTCAGGATATCAGGAGAGCTTTAGAGAATCTGGAAATCAGAAAATATGGAAAAAAAAAGATTTGAAGGAGGAGAAATGATCAGCTGTGTTAAATGCCATTGAGAGTTCAAGAAAGATTAGAACAGAAAAAATGTGTCCCTCGTATTTATCACCATAGAAGCTTTTGTTAGGGAGAGTTTCAACAGGTGGGTGAGTACAGTAGAGTTGAAATCCATATATAAATAAAAAATTGATAAATTGAAAAATTAATAAAAGGTGAATAAAAGGGCATAGTACAGGGAGACAACTCTCATGGTAGTTTTCACTCTGAAATCAAACAGGAAAAATGGAATAGTAGCTAGAGGGCAATGAGGGTCAAGGGAGTCTTGTTGTTCTTGCATTGGTGGTGGTAGAGGTGATTATGGTAGTTTAAACATGGCTGTGAATGATCCAGTAGTGAGGGGATGATAAAGGAGAGAGTTAGGATAATTGCAGAAGCGAAGCTAAAGGGGGATGGGACCAAAGCACATGTAAAGAATTTGGCCTCTGCTGAAAGAAGGGATGCTTCCTTCATTGTATCAGGGTAGAAGAAGATGCATGAATATACAGACAAGTTTATAAATTTGGTTATGGAAATATGAGAACATTTCCATCACTTGACTTCTGTTTTTACTGTAATGAATGAGATGAATTATAAAGTCCTGAAACAAAATATACATACAAAGAAGCCTTTCCTGTATGTTCTGTGTTAACTGTCCAGTGGATGTTGAGGGGTGTGATAAAATGCTTTGCTGTATTTTCCCCAGTCATTACTAAATTATGTGGCTATTTGAACACTATGCCATTGATGGAATTAAAGAGATAAGATAAACTCCTTGTTTTCCATATCAAATATAATGAAAAAAACAATAACATATTGTTCTTACTCTTTGTCAGGCCCTGCTCTAATAATTATATATTATACTTTATCAGGCTTTTTTCATTTTATTAATTCACTTAATCCTGTTAGAACCCTATAAATTGGGTATTATCATCCACAGTTATCAGACTGAAGCCCAGAGAATCGAATAACTTGCCTACACTTAGTAAATAGTAGAACTAGATTCAAATCCAGCCAAATTGTCTCCAGATTTTAGGCTTTCACCACTATGCAAAGGACATTGATCTTGAGCAACAGATTCACTCGTTCATTCATCTACTCATCCATCCAACAAATATATTTATTGGCATTTACTATTTAGTTAAGCCCACTACCCCCCTAAAAAGAAAACCCTACTCTCTGCAAAATACTAAGAATGGAGGATGAAAAAAAGAAAGAAAAGTACAGTCCCTACCACTAAGGAAATTATATCTAGCTTGCTACTATGGCAAAGAATTACTACATAGAGCTTTAATATCAATGAAATGTGTGGTAAATTCTATAAGGAAGGAAGTGATATGAGAATTTAAAAACTATCCACTCTTATTTAAAGAATAAAGAAAAGTGACATGTGAAGAGACCTTGAAAAATGCATAGAATGTGAACTTACGTAAATAGGGAAAACAACATACTGGACAAAACATTAAATAACATAAGCAAAAGCCCAAAGATGGAAAGATGTGGCAGATGTATAGAGGGGGGAAAAATGGAGCTCTTCTCCTATAATATAGGATCCTAAGCTTAACTGTAAAGGACCATGAAGGTTTTGTTTTCCTTCGTCTGGGTGGAAGGCATGACATGATTAGAGTCCTAGTTTTAAAAGATGAATTGTATAGCAGTGAGTGATATCTTGAAGCAGAGAAGGAAACTGGGAGGTTTTTAAAAGTGCTAATGGGATTATGTTCAAGCAACCACTGAGAAAAATGTCAATCATCAGCCAAAAAGTAATTATAGTTAGTATACACAATGAAGTACAGCTTCTATCTTCAAAGAGCCTCCAGTTTCACCAAGGAGGCAAGACTTACTTACATTAAACTATTAAGGGACAAACATATATGTATTGGTAACTGTGATGTTGTGATTTATAACAAGAAAGATATATTTGGTCCTTGTCCCCAGTTCTGGCATAGAGCTCCTGACGCTTCCTAAGTGATGAGAGCAGAGCAACAAAGACGTCTTTTGTTATGTTAGTGAGGTGACTTTTGGAACTCATCTAAGGATGAGGGCTGGTTTCCAGGGGAATCAACCACATGATTAGAGGGTTAGAACTTTCAATCCCAAACCTGACCTCTGGGGAGGGAAGAGTAGCTGGATTGAGTTCAGTTTTCAAAGGCCAGTGATTTGATCAATCACACCTGCGTAATGAAGCCTCCATAAAACTCCAAAAGGACTGGGTGCAGAGAGCTTCCAGATTGGTGAACACATGGAGATTCAGGGGGAGTGATGTGCTTAGAGAGAGAGCATGGAAGCTTCTCACCCTTTTCCAGTCCTTTGCCCTATGCATCTCTTCCCTCTGGTTGTTCCTGAGTTATATCCTTTTATAACAAACCAGTAATTTACTAACTTAAATGTTTGTCTGAGTTCTGTGAGCTGCTCTAGCAAATTAATTGATACCAAGGAGAGGGTTGTTGGAACCTCCAATCTATAGCTGGTTGGTCAGAAGCACACATGATAAGATGGACTTGTTGCAGGAAATGGGGTGCAAGAGAATGGTCACATCCCAGGTCTTGGGCAAGCCCTTGGGACAGACCGCCAAGTGAGGTTCCTTGGATTTGCACAGGAAAGCATTCAAGAGCGAGCAGAAATAGAGTGAAAGCAGAATTATTCAGAGAGAGATACACTCCATAGACAGAGTGTGGGCTGTCTCAGAAGGCAAGAGGCCCCAGGATATAGGGTTGTTAGCTTTATGGGCTGGGTAATATCATAGGCTAACAAGTGGGAGGATTATTCCAACTATTTGGGGAAGGGGCAGCGATTTCCAAGAATTAGGCCACTGCCCACTTTTTGGCCTTTTATGGTTAGCCTAGGAACTGTCATGGCGCCTGTGGGAGTGTCATTTAGCATGCTGATGTATTACAGTGAGCGTATAATGAGGCTCAAGATAGGCCCAGCCGCTCTGCGGCATGTGGGATCCTCCCAGACCTAGGGCACGAACCCGTGTCCCCTGCATCGGCAGGCGGACTCTCAACCACTGCGCCACCAGGGAAGCCCCTGGAAGTCCAGTCTTAAGCCATCTTGGGCCTAGTAGGTTCTAACCAGTTTTTGTGTATCCTCATGTACTGTGGCATTCTTTTAAAGGTTGTGCCCTGCCCCCTTCCCTCCTATCTTAGACTTGCAATTAGCATCCAAAGAGAGAGGGGGGAGGGCAGGATGGTAGGACTGAGCTCTTAACCTGTGGAATCTGATCCTATCTCCAGGTAGGTAGTATCAGAATTAAGTTGAATTGTAGGACACCCAGCTTGTGTCAGAGCATCCTTTGGTGGTATGAGAAAACTCCCTCACTCCACACAAACCAGAACCTTTAGGAACATTTTAGTGTTGTGTTTTCTATCCCTGATCTTTTATTCTTGACCAGGTTTCCCATGTCAAGGTTTACACATAAAATTAAATTTACCCATAAGAGTACCTTTTCTAGGTAGTTGTTCCAGACCACACCCTGTTTACTCTAGACTTGAAATTCTGGCTTTCATTCCTCTGAGTCTCTAGTGCCTTGCTTTGGACTCAAACTCTTAATGCTTTATATTTGGACACTTCGGCTTTCACTTGCTAGCCTTGTTTTTCTACTTTGCTCTAGGCTCTGCTTCCTTTTCTACTGTTAATATTCCTGTGGCCTCAAGTGAAAATCCTACCTGTTCACTTCTTTCCTACTGCCTGACTAGCCCACAGGTTCTGCCCTTCTTCATGGTCACCTTGACTTCCATAAATGTTCCACCATCAGATTTGGCATTATGACATATAAAAACTTTAAGAGAGTCTTCTAATAGAAGATTAAAAGATTAGAAAAGATGAAACCCTCATAGACTAGAGTTAGCAGAGATTCAATTTCAATAGAGAGAGGGAATCAGTCAAACACGGGAAACATATTTTCTGAAGATTAATAAGCATTCTTTTTTTACCTGTATTTGCCACCTGGTCCTAAATTCATCAACTGGTTTGTCAGGAAATAAATAATGAACAACAATGTGATTCAGGTTTTTATATTGGATAGCTTGGCTCTGATAACAAATAAACCCAGAAACATATATTGATCAAATATAATTACCTTTTATTTCTGGCTTCCATAAGAGTCCAAGTTGGATAATCCTGGTCAGCGAGTACTTTTTCAAGCAGGGATTCAGGGAGCCAGAGTCCTTCTACCTTGTAGATCTACCATCTTCTAGCACTTTATCCTAATCTCTGTGCAGTGGGTCAGAAGAAGAAAGAAAATATAGAGGAAGCACATTTGTTTCTTAATAGCCTTGGACCAGAAATGACACATATAACTTTTGCTGACAATGTCCTAGAGAAGACTTAGTCTCACAGCCACACATAATAGCAAAGGAGGCTGAGAGATTTCATTTCTTTGAGTATCCAATGAAGGGAAAAGCAATTTTTAAGGCAGCTATTAGTTTCCACCAGAGTTAAGAAAAATAAGGTAAAATGAATTACAAAGTCCTTTGCAAATATGAGATAATAATAACTATATGTAAAAATAATATGTATGATTAAGTAATAAGTATAAGGTAAAATGCTGCTATTGAGTCAGTGCAAGTTAAATAATTTTGAGAGATAATAAAGGAAATATAGGAATCAGTGCATTTCTTTGTTAAAATATTCCAATAGTGATTTTTCTCTCCAAAAATCACGATTAAATCACAAATTGAAAAGGAATATCAGTTGGGAAAAATACCCCTTAATAAAGTAAATAACTGGTTCTTGTCAATTTTATTAATGTGGCTTTCAAAACAATTGGGACAGAAAATAAACTGTGCTTAACACTTGTATAATGGATTATATTTGTCTGCTGTGTGATGTAGGTCAGAAAGAGTCTGAAGATAAAATTAAGGATGAAGAATTGGATGTCGGTTTTAGGATATCAGTGTTCAAACTACCAGTACATACTTCAGATTCACTGAGGTATACTGCATTATTGAAAGCAAAAGAACAAGATTATTTTCCTATGTATACCGAGCCACTTTCTACCACTCATCAAAAACCAGTAATTAAAATAAAAGACATGCTGTTGGAGAAGAGTGTAAGAAGAGAGTTTCTTACAACACAAAGAACTGGTATGAAACTCCAAGCACTTTATGATATTGATAAATATTGCTCAGAACAAAAGAAGCAGGCAAGCTATAAAAATAAAGTAACAGCTGTAAGCGTGGCACAAGTGGCCAAAGAACGAGTTAGAATAACTATTCAAGAAAATTTAAATAAGAAAATACATGCTACGCATAAACTAACTGCAAGAGATAATAAGACCATTCAGAATGGTTTACAACGACTTCGGCAGGACAGATCCAACTACCTTGAGAAAGTAAAAGAGAGGAGAGTCCTGTTTCTGGAAGAAAAACAACAAAAGGCTAAAGACCGTTTATTAATTCAAAACTTAAATAATGAGCGCACTCTTTTGACCAAAGCAATGACTAAAATTGACAGATTGAAGAAGAAGCAGGCTGTCTTAAAAGAGAAGAGCCTAATTGTTCAGCAAAAACTGGCAACTGAAAAATATCAAAAGGATTTACTTAAACAAATGAAGGAAATTAGGTAAGTACAGTTTTGATATAATAGAAGCTTTTACGTTGCTGGGGAGGAAAAAATTTTCCTCTGCCTTCTAGGTTCTCCTGGCTGGTTTAAGAACTAAATGGATGTGAGACAGATTAACAGGAGAAAATCAAACAAAAGTTTAATAACATCTACACGTGGGAGAGACCCAGGAAAACTGAGTAACTCCCCCAAGTAGCTGAAGCCATCACCTTAAATACCATCTTCAGCTAAAGACAAAAGGAGGTGTTGAGGACGGAGAACCAATTATGAGAGGTTACCAGGAAAAGCACAGTAAACAAGGGTAAGGTTGTCATAGAGATCTGTCACCTGTCTTCTCCATCAAGTTTCTAGAGGTTTGGTCATCCTCTTCCTCAGCTTATAGAGTTGTAAAATAGCTCAAAGAGATGAAAAGACACAGATAATTCTAAAGGGTACACCAGACAGGACCCCCAGTAATTTTATTTTACCCTTTTTTACCCTTGTATGTCTTTCACATAGTTTTTTTTTTCTTTTTTTTTTTTTCTTCTGATATTAGATTGAAGCTTATCAGCCAGTTTTATCCTGGTTATATTTTAAGTGACCAAACTGTGAATACGTATGTTTAAGGCTTATCTAGAAATACTTAAAGATCATTATAACTGCTTATTTCATTTACATTTTAAAATGCTATTGTTTAAAAAAAGTAGTCTGTACTAGAAAGGAGTGTAAAATAGGAAGAAAGCATTTGTCTTTTCCTAGCGATAAGCAAATTTAAAACTATTTACTGAGGTACTTTATATAATATCTTTTTAAGTATGAAAAATATATTTTTCTCCTCCAAAATTTAAAAACATTTTCCTTAATGTATACTTTGTGTGTGTGTGTGTGTGTGTGTGTGTGTGTGTGTGTGTGTGTGTGTGTGTGTGAGAGAGAGAGAGAGAGAGAGAGAGAGAGAGAGAGAGAGAGAGAGGGAAAGATTTTGGAAATAATTTTTTTATAATGTAATAAAAATATATATTTTGGAAAAGAGAATGAAAGCTAGTCTGGTATATCAAAATGTAAGTCTAGCACAAATCAATGTTAAAGAAAATTTTTAAGCAGCTTAGTTTTATTACAGCAAATTGAATGTCTGGCCATCATTAATCTGTAGAGGATACAGAGTCAAGTGAGCTTCCTAATGTGTATTAACTGAATTATCTTCTCTTGTAAGCTGCTGCACAGATATTATCCTTGAGAGTACACAGGAATAAGGCAATGTTCTGGTTATGTCAATAATGTATCCTAAAAGGCATTACTGAGTTTTATTATAAAAGTTTTCAAATAAAGATTATCAATGTGCAGAAAAGAGCTGTGACTCAAAAAAGTAAAATCTGTCTAGAGACTTCAGAAGTTTCTCAGTTCTTTTTCTGCCATTTGATTCTTCATTAACGTATCAAACACTTCACCTAAAAGCATTCTGGTGAATCTCAATAACTAGTGAAGTCATTACTGAGAATATAACTTCTTGATCCTGCTCTGGAATGAGGAAAAATGAATGAAGAAAGGGGAACCATAAAGCTCTAGTTTAGGAAATTGATAAAATACCCATAGGAGTGTTTAAGAATGAATTAAAAAGAGACTTTAAAATGAAAGAATTTCTATATCAGGTAAAAGCTGGTCATAAGTTTCCCCAAATATTCTTGTCCCTACTTGAAAAAAGTGATGACACTGCTCAGGGCAGAACAGCATCGTGTACATTTTGAAGTAGAGTATCATTTAACTTGGAAGATCTGGCACCTAAGTCAGTTATCCAATTACATCATCTTCTTCTTGTCCTTATTTTTGTCATCAATTGACCTTCTTGACTACCCTCTTCATTCCCTGTGGTCCTTATATCCTGATATATAAAGCTTTTCTTTATCCAGCTTCTGCCGTTATCACTGTTAACTTCCAAATTCAGAAGAACAACCCTCCCAATTGCCTAACCTAAACATTTTTGGATCCCAGAACCCTTTAAACTCATTTCCATAGACATATAAATGCCACCTCATCACTTGGAACTGCACCACCTCTTAAATTTTAAACTCATATATTTACTTATGGCTAAAATCTTTATCTTTTCAACTCTTTTTTTCCTTTACTTTCACCACATGTATTCTTCAAATATATTATGGCACTCATCCCTCAAATAACCTTTCTTATAGACTTTCTAGTGTAGCTTCAAGGGTTCTTTAATTCGATTATTCTTTTTTCCATTTCACCCAGTGTCTCTGATGTCTTTTTCTTTCATTGCCTCCGCCATACTAACCGCCTCAGCCCCTACCTTGGAACAATCCAATTATCTATCTTCATTTTTTGTATTCAGGTAAAAATGGCTAGAAGACATCAGTGACTTGTAGATTTATGCTGATATCAATTCTATGGCCTCCAACTTTAGCTGCTCCCTCAGGTGCTTGCTCTTTCTCCCATTACCTACAAAAGTGATTTTAAACCTCATCAACTATAGAGCTTCCTATGCACATACAACCTCTGACCTTTCCTTCTCAACAAGTCACTCTGTCCCAAAGGAATTTTAGGCCTTCAAGCTTGAATTTGTTCAATTTTCCAATTCCCTATCTATAAAATTCTACATATCCTATATTTATCCTCATTTCCTTTTCTACTGTCTCAGGATTAGGTTCCCATTTTCCTGTTAAGAGCTAATAATCCCTCTGTTTTTGCTCTTAGTAAGCCTGGAAGTGGGTAATGCAAGACCTCTGTGCTAGGCAGAATTATGTTCCCCAAGAAGATACCATGCCCTGATCCCTAGGACTAAAAATAGGATAAGAGATGGTGGGGGAGGGGAAATTTCCCCTCTTTCCCCTATTAGTTCCTTTGGCTGGCAAGTAAAATAGCATAAGGCAGATTAACAGGAGAAAATCAAATGTATTACATGTGCAAAGGGAATCCATGTAAGTATGAAGTATTCCAAAGTCAGCAAGGCAAGGTAAGGTATATATATACTCTGGACTAAGGAGAAGAAGGTGAGGGTCTGAGGCTTTAAGGGGAAGTAAGGTTATTCACAGGAAGAACAAAAATAGTTAATGTTTGGTAAAAACATGTTTGCTGGGCCATCCTAAGACAATAAGGCACTTTGATCAAATGGGCTTTGCTAGGTTCCTCCCTGTCTACAATGCCTAATACTTTACTATAGTAACTATGGTGACAGCTTCTTCCTGACACAGGCCCCCTATTTTAATTTCATTTAGGCAGTAAGGGGGAAGTTCAAAGGTTCTTTGGGGCCTGGATCGTTTTTAGCTCAAAATAATTCGCATTCCAGAGTGGCATATCTTCGGGAAGCCTGCCCTTGTCCCCATCAATACTACACTCATGGATATGCTACCTTACATGGCAAAGGGACTCTGCACATGTAATTGAGGGTTGACCTTAAAATAGGAAGATTATTCTGGATTATTCAGATGGGGGCAGCATATTGCATGAGCCTTGAAATGCAGAGGCAGGAGAGAAAGTCAGAGGGAGTCAAAGTAGGAGAAAGACTTGACATGACACGGCTTACCTAAAGATGAAGGGAGCCATGTAGAAAAAGTGAGAAGGAAATGAATTCTGACAACAACCAGCAATCTTGGAAAGAGGACCTCAAGACCTGGATGAGAACCGTGGCCCTGGCTGACACCTTGATTTCAGTCTTGTAAGAACCCAAGTAGAAAATCCAGCTGAGCCATGCTGTTCCTGGACTTCTGACCCATGGAAATTATGAGATAATACATGGTGGTTGTTGTAAGCCAATACATTTTATAATAGTTTGTTTTATAGCAATAGGAAAATACAGACTCTTTTTCTCTCCTTTCTTACGATTGCTTTGTTATTCCAGGACCTTTGCATTTCCATGTACAATTAGCTTTTAAAACATTCAAATTACCTAAAGTTAATACATTTAAAATAAATGGTAATCTAAATTTAATCACATATATATTTAAAATAATTTAAATGTTAATTTCTACCCAAAAATCTCTTCACATATTAATTTGGGGAGAACTGACATCTTAGTAATATTGTCTTCCAATCCTTGAACACGATATAACTCTCCATTAATTTAAATTTTCTTTAACTTTTTTTCAGCAATATTTTATCATATTCAGGTATAGGCCTTGCATGCTTTTTATTAAACTTATGTCAAAGTATTTATTTTTTGATGGTATAGTAAATGGAATTTCTTAATTTCATTTTCCAGTTGTTCGATTCTGGTATATATAAATATTGATATAATAGATTATTACGTTTTTCACTCTTCAATTCTTTTAAATAGTTTGTTTTTTAAATTTTGTCCAAGTTTATAATTGTTATCTGTAGGAGGGCTATTTCAATAAATGTCTTAGACTGAATTAGTACCATTAATTAATTACATGTGCAAGGTCTATTTTTCTGTGACTTCTACTCTGTTGCATGTCCACACATGACTACTCTCCAGAGCTCCTATTTCAAACGAGTTGTAGCTAATTTTCATTGAGTGATTATTAAATACCAGCCTTCCTCTAAGGATTTTAAATGTATTAGCTCATTTACTCCCTACTAAACCCTATGAGTTGGATTGTCCCTTCTTAAAGGTGAAGAAATGATGCATGTAGAGCTTAAATAACTTGTCCAAAAATCAATCAGTAAATTGCAGATCTGTATTTCAAATCCAAGCAGAATGGTTTCACTATGTGTACTCCTAACCATAAGCCATTGTTTCTTTGTATTCAACTCCCTAGGCATTTCCATATAGATAGCCAGGCTTTTTAAATTCAGTATTACCAAAATAAAATTCTAATCTTTCTTCCCATCTGGCTGCTCTTAAGTTCCCTATCCTGATGAATGCTACTGTTATCCATACAACAAAATAAATTATTAAATGTTAGGTACTCCTCTAAGGATTTTAAATGTATTAACTCATTTAGTCCTTTACTAAGCCCCATGAGTTGAATTATTCCCTTTTTAAAGATGAAGAAAATGAGATAGAGAGAACTTAAGTAACTTGTCCAAAATCACATAGTCAATAAGTTGCAGACTTTCTAGACTTAGGCCTCTCTTCCACTCCCTAAGTCCACATTTCTGAGTATACTTAAATACAAATAAATATATGTATTTCATTTATATGTTCATATACCTTTATTTCTCTTTACTTTCTATAAGCTTCTCAAAATTATATCATGTCTTATTTATCTTTATGTTTCCAGGATCTAGGGATAGTGCCAAGCACTATAATACATAACTCTTGAATGAATGAGGATGAATGAATGAATTTTCCTAAGGCCCATGACATTTCTCAGGTTTGCCAGAGTAACCTGGTTCACCTTTCTCTAACTTAATAAGAGTCTGCTAGGTATACCATAACAAAATACCACAGACTGGGTAACCTAAGCAACAGAAATTTGTCTTCTCAAGTTCTGGAGACTAGAAGTCCAAGATGGAGGTGTGTTGTCAGTTTTGGTTTCTCCTGAGGCCTCTCTCCTTGGTTTGAAGATGCCTGCCTTCTCACTGTGTCCTCACATGGCCTTTGTTCTGTGTATACACATCCTTGGTGTTCCTTCATCTTCTCATAAGGACACCTCTAAAAGGCCTTTCTCCAAATACGGTCACATTCTAAGATACTGTGGGTTAGGATTTCAACATTTGAATTTGTGGAGGTCATAATTCAGTCCATAGTAGAGTCCTAGAAAGAGCTTGGATTTAGTGAGGCTTAAGTAAAAGTTCTGCAAGTCATGGCATAGTTTGGTTAGATGCCTCTTTGGGAATCTAAGCCAGCGTTTGTAAAAATTCTCAGTTATAGCTAATAGAAAACTTAGAAATATTAGCCCAAGATGAATATTATTTAATGATATAATGATATTTTAAGCAATAAGTGGAGTTCTATCTTTTTCCCATTTGGTATATATCTATTTTGAAGACATTTAATTAACAATTAGATTGATTGTTATGGTTTTAGTCATTTAAAAGTATCTTATTCTGTTACCTTACTTTTTTCTTCTTAGGGCTCAAGAAATATATAAAGGACACTGTGAAGAAAAGATTGTTAATGATATAATTGCCTTTCAAAAAGCTTGTGAAGGATTTCAAGATACTAAAACAAAAGCTGCAATTGTGAAAAAGAATTTAATCCTTAAAGTTCCCAATGGAATGACAAAGTGAACCAATGCCAGATCACATTCTATGGTCATTTTGATTTATGGCCATTATTTTTAGTTAAAGCACTTTGAAATAATACTATAAAAGAAGTACTCTATGTCACAAGATGGATTTGTCTGTAAATCTTCTAAAAATATAAAGAGTGATTAAAATGTTTCTCTTCTTGATCATAATTTAACCTAAATCATGTTGAGTTGGCTCACCTAAAGGTTCCTTACATATCCAGATATCAAAGGAACAATGAAAAGTGATTTAATTTATTGCAGGAAATACTGCAAAGGCATTGCTTGTATTGTTTCATATCCTGAGTACAGCAATTTGTAAGCCATTCTCAGTTTCTCTGGCAACCTTAGAATAGTAATTTCAGCCCCAGCTATTGACTTTTATTAAGACACTGTTCTTTGATTAATTTCTTTGCCTGCTTTCATATATTTAATTATATTTCCTGTTTATTTTGTTAAAACAATTTCTTTTTTCAAAATAAAAGTTTCACCATTATATTGGTGACTCATGTTCTTATAAAAATTTAGAAAATATAAATTGTAAAAGGGAAATTAAGCATTCTTATTAACTTCCTAGTAGATTGTAAGATTTTTGTGTATTTACTTTCAATGTGTTTGCCTTTACATATATGGGGGGCAGAGAGGAGAAATAGAGAAACGATGCATGTAATTGAGTAATTGTGATCATAAAGTATTCAGAAATGGTATATATTCATTTTAAGTCTATTTAATACATATTCATGGTGTAGAATTTGAAAAATAAAGAACAATGTAAAAAGATACAAAAATTCTTTGTAAAATTTTAGTCGATTTTCAATAGTATTTTCAATCGAGAAAGATAAATGTCTCACTTATTATGACATTGCTCACTTAATACAATGTAACTAATGCCATTCAAAATTTCTCTTTAATACCCATCAGTTATATATGCAAGTTTTTAAGTGTTTCTTTTTAAAATTCTCTAATTTTATTAGTCTATGGTAAATTTCCCAAAATTAAATATTTTACAACAGCAGTTGTTCATTGTGCTTCTATGCTGGACTGCTAAAAAATGCTAGTAGCATTTTCCTTATGTTCTGTAAAATAATAGCTGTCTATTTAAATCCATGGTATCAGTTCTCCCTTTTCTTGTTAATTTGCAGGTAACTAATGAGCAAGTCGTATTGGTGTTTCTAATTATTCTTCAAAAAGAACAAAGGGGGATACAGTGAAGTGGTAAAAGTATGACAGATGTAGATTTCCATAACAAATTACATAATCTCTCTGTTACCCCATTTTTCTGTTCTGTATTTGGAAATAATACATATATTTTTGGGATTTAATTAAAAATAATAGTCCATGTCATGTAGCATTGTTATGAGACTTGAATGAGAAAAACACAAAAAGCAACATAGTGCATTCCACAGAGTAGGCACTTAATAAAGGTAAGTGTGTAGTAGTGGATGCAGAAGTCTTTTCTGTGTACTTATAGGAGGATTTGTCAACTATCTAAGAGCTGAGGGACACTTTCTCAAGGAATGGTAGAATTTTTTGTATTATATATTTGAATATAATTCATTCATTCAATCAATACCTTTATTTACTATTTGTTGCCCTTTTTATATGTTCCCATTCCATACTACAGATCTTTTGTAATCTTTATCACACAACAGGTAATCAATAATTTCCTTGCTAGTTTCCGCCCAACTGTGAGCTTATTTAAGGCAAAGACAATTTTACTCATCTCTGTATTTCTATTACTTTGTACTAATGCAGATATTATATTACACACAACGCTTTTTCTGTTTATAGCTCTGTTTTCCTATTTATGTGTGGTCCCAGGTCAATCTCATGACTTTTACTGCTGCTTGCTGTTTATGTTTTGAAGAATCAAAAATCTGTATCTCTAGGTTATATCTTAAATTTCATATATCTCCTATATTTCCAAATGCATGCTAGATACCTCTACTTTGAATGCATGAAATCTTTTAAAAAATCATACATTGAAATTGAATTTATTATTATTTTTTACTATTTCCCTCCCTTTCCAGTCTTGCTTCTCTTTCTATATTCCCAAACTTCCCTAGGTTCATAACCATCTAAAGTTTCCCACATTAAAATTTTAGAATATACCTTTGACTTCTTTCTCTTACCTCACCACATATTAAATATGAAGCCCAAAAATTCAATTTGCAGAAGGTCTCTTTGGCAGAGACTGACTAGCTTTTCACCAAACCTGTTTTCTGTTTCTTCAGGACACAAATAGCCCATATTTTCCAGCCTCCTTACTCAGTTAATCAAGGCAAAGGACTGAATTTTGACCAACGGAATCTGGGTAAAAGTGATTGGCAGCCCTTCCAGGTATATACCATGCACTGTCCTCCATTATTTTTCCTCTTCTTTTGCCACCTTGGAAAACACATGTTAAAGATGGCTGAGCCACAAGATGAAAAGAGTCTGGGTTCCCAAATCATTGCTTGTAGTATGATCAAGAACACGTGTTTTGTTCCTTGGCAAACTTTTTCACTGAGGACAAGACAGTAAATATTTTAAGCTTTGTGGACCATATGGTATATGTTGCAACTACTCAATTCCATGTTGTGGCACAAAAGCAGCCATAGATAAGATGAAAAAAAAATGAGTGTGCTTGTGTTGCAGTAAAAATTTATTTACAAAAACAGGAGGTTTGTCGGATTTGGCCCATGGGTGGTGATAGTTTCCCAACCCTTAATATAGACAGTTGGGCTTGCAATTTTTTAGACCTTATATATGCAAGGGTGCTAGATTCTTCTAACCCAATACAAATGTTAAACATAACCAACTTCTCAAATAAATAACTACTTACAACATTCCTTATGCAAATAAGGTTATCCTAAAGTATTTTTACAGATTAAAATAACTTTGTTTACATATGCTAATAATACTGAAGTATTTCAAAATAAATCATCATTGAAACCAATGTACAAACACCAGGACAAAATTTGCTTAAATAGGAAAGTGCTATACTGAAGTCAAGGTTAACAGGAAGAAGTAGCAGCAGGTTACACTAAAAAAGAGGGTGATGGAAAAAAAAGGGGATTAGAGCCAAAGAGGTGACATACCGTGAGCACTTTCTTCGAATAGTCAGATACTGTTAGAAGAAAAGATTTCTTTTCACTTCTTCCTAGAGTTTCCTTAACAGAAGCAGTGACCACTATAGGCCTGAAGCAGTATCCAGAGATTACAGCAGCAACATCTCATCTTAGAAGAAAATTAAGAGGTCACTTAGCAAGGTTTTCCTCTTTATCTTTCTTAGAACCAAGGTTAAATTTGTATTTTCTGTCTGATAATCAATCCACTAGTCCAAACTCTATAATAATAGAGTGCAATGATTAAGAGCACAGGCTTTGGAATCAGAAAGACCTGAGCTTAAATTCTTTGGAAGTTCAATAGAAATTTCAGTTTCTTCATTCATAAATGAGATGATGTATGTAAAGTGTTTAGGATATTACTATATCACGGTAAGCACTCAGTTCATGGCAGCATACTTACATACAAAGGCAGTAGAGATTTCATGAGTTCATAAGAAATGACTTATTCTCTTTAAATTCACCTAGTGTCTTTTTGATACCTTTGTATTGTGTTTTGAAAAAAAAATTTCCTAAAATTGCATTTTTATCTGCCAGCAGGAGTGAGCCTTGGAATTACAGAAGCTAAAAAGATCTATCTAAAGTCATTTGCTGGGAAGGTTAAAGGGACGGACTAGACAAAAGCAAGAGAAAGGAGCCATTATGCAAATATACGTTCATTCACATAATCATGCAAGGGCAAGCATAGTAAGAGACTCTCAAAATGTTCCCAGATAAAAGTTTTATTCCTATTATTTGGCTAGTCTGCCTGTTATTTTGACTATTTATTACTAACTACAATAATTTGTTATTGGTTACACAATATAAAAAGATGTATTTTGTAACATCAATAACCTAAAATGTAAGGGGGTAAGTATAGTTTCAGTATGCTATCAAAGTTAAGTTGTTATCATGTTAATATGTTAGCATAGGATGTTATAACTTTAACACATTTTATGTAAACCTCATGGTAACCACAAAGGAAAAACCTGTAGTAGATACACAAAAGATTAAAGTAAAGAAATCAAAGTATACCACCACAAGAAGTCATCAAAAGCAAGAGAAGAAGATAGGAACAGAGAAATTGCAAAACGGTCAGTAAACAGTTAACAAAATGGCAATAGTAAGACCTTAACTATCAACAATTACTTTAAATGTAAATGGATTAAATTCTCCAATCAAGAAATAGAATAACTGAATGTATTAAAAAATAAGATCCAGTGATACTGATGCCTACAAGAGACTCACTTTAGCTTTAAGGATACACATAGGCTCAAAGTGAGGGGATAGGAAAAGATATTGCAAGCAAATGGTAACCATAGAGAGCAGGGGTAGCTATACTTATATCAGACGAAATACACTTTAGGCTAAAAATGGTGACAAAAGACAACAAGCTCATTATATAATGATAAGGGGTCAATTCACAACAAGATAAGGTGGTAAATATTTATGCACCTAACACTGAAGCACCTAAGTATATATAGAAAAAAATACTAACAGAAGTAAAAGAAGAAATAAACAACAGTACAATAATAGAGCACTTTAATACTTGACTCGCACAATGGAAAAGTCATCAGACAGACAATTAATAAAGAAACAGTGCATTTGAATATTTTAGACAAGATGGACCTAGAAGACATACATAGAATATTCCTTTGAACAGCAGCAGAATTTTTCTCCAGCATATAAAGAAAACTCTCCAGGACAGATCATATGTTGGGCCACAAAACCTGTCTCAACAAATTCAAGAAGATAGAAATTGTGTCAAGTATCTTTTCCAAACACAATGCTATGAAACTGGAAATCAATAGCGGAAGTAGAATAGGAAGTCATATTTCCCCATAACAACTAGCCAAAATGGATAACCATTCTCTCTCAGACTCTCTCTCCCTCTATCTCCATGTATGTGTGTATTATGTATTATGCATGTATGTATCTATCTGTCTGACAGTTGGAGAGCTGTAGTTGCAAGGAAAAGTGTAGGCACTGAATTCTTAATAGGGAGGACCCCTTCCTAGGTGAGTAGAAATGCCAAAATCTGGGCATGGGTAGGCTGAGACTTGGACTCGTCAGGCAGAGAGATTTTACTGGGTTAATTTAAAATTTATAAATTTATAGTTTCATAATTTATAAATTTACAAAGATTTTTGGGTTGGTATAATGGATTAGAATCTTTAAAACCCTCAAATGCAGAGTTAGTTCTCCTTGCTGAATTTCTCCAGTGGAACTTCTGCTGAGTTTTTAGTAATTCAGGAAGCTGGAAGGCTGTGCTTGAAAGCAGAGAGAGAGAGAGAAAGAGAGAGAGAGATGTGTAACCTTCATGGTTAGATTCCAAAGACCTGCTAGAATGAGGAATTGGTAATATACATATGGTTGCTTTCACCCTCAAAACCACAGAACAAAAAAATACTAAAGCTGCAATAGGTCCCCCATCCTACTCAATCCCTAATTGGATAGAAGTGATCAATTCCTTGCTTTTAGCAGCCTGGAAGGTCTTGCCCTCTTTAAGGGAAAACAAAATGTACTCCATTCTCTCAAGTTGTTTTAAACATAGTGTCTTACATACAATAAAGAAATCTGTGAGACACATGAGTACGTAGGAAAATATGAACACAGATGCCCCAGATGTTGCAATCAGTAGACAAGAACTTTATGTAAAATGTTTCATAAATATTTTTAAAATTAGAGGAAAAAATCAACCAAATGGATTAAAAGATGGAGAATTTTAACAGGGACATAAAATCTCTAAAAGAGAACCAAGTCAATTTCTAGAAGTTAAAAATGCCATATAATAAATTAAGAATTTATTGGGTGGGTTTATTAGCATACTGGGCAGAGCAGAAAGAACTTGAAGACAGTCAAGAGAAATTAGAAATTACCCAAAATAGAGCACACAAAGGGGAAAAAAAAAAAAAATATATATATATATATATATATATATATATATATATGAAATATTTGAGGCTTTCTCATCTAGAAGTAATTCAAAGTGAACAAAGAATATTGAGAAATGGAGAATTCATAACAAATACTTTTTTGCTTGTTTCATATCTGTCTTACAAATAATTACTGAAAGCCATGTAAGTGTTACTGGTGTTACTGGTTACTGGCGTTTAAGTGTTACCCATGTTAGTCCCCTCCACTGCCTTTGAATGTCAGTATTTTCAGATTGCTTATGTCTAAAATCAGCACAGAAAGTTTTTCTCAATTAAACTGAGATAGTAATATATATTGTATATTATATATAAATGTACATTTATATATGTAAATTTATGTGTGTGTGTATATATATATATATATATATAATTAGTTTCCCTACTCCACTCTTCTAGCCAGTTCATTTTTAAAAGTTTCTTAGAATTCTGTTTCACTCTTTCATAGAATGACTCTTGCCTTCTGTGCAGATTCTAAACTTAATCAGGATAATTTCTTATCTTTCTACCCATAGACAGACACAGATTCCATGTATGTGCAGGCATATACACAATAAAAAAATTAAAGAACAATATTTGATCTCTGCCCAGAATTCTCTCTTTAGAAGTGCTATCAAATTCCCTGATTTGCTTCTAGTATTTATCTTTTACTAGTATTCTTGGTTACTTATGTTCTAATCATGCTGAATACCAATGGTTCTTAAAAATGCCATGATTTTCTGCTTTCCGCCTTTGATATCAGTATTTCTCCCTCCCAGCTGGAATGCTCCATATCACAAATACTAGCAGAATAATTTCTCAAGATATCTAATACCCCAATAATGTGGTCTATGAAAATTTGCCTGATTATTTCAATTAGATGTATTTTACACCTTCTGAACCACGATAGTACTTAAAATATTGTATTTCAATTATAAAAACAATATCATTTTTGAAAAGTAGAGAATACATTAAAACTTATGAAATAAAATTAATAGCATTTAAAAGGCTGCAACCTGTAGATAATCACTGTTAACATTTTGGAGTCTTTCATTTCAGATTTAGGTGTGTATGTGTGTCCTTTTCACCAATCTCTCTTCCCTGCTTCCCACCCAACCCCTCCACCCCACTCTACCACTTTCTGGGTCACTGATACATGACTGTTAGCTGAGCTCTTCTTGTCTTTGGCCTCACACATACCCCTGTGGTAACTAGGTCTAATATGGGTTAATATCAGCATCACCCAACACACCCAAGCATATCCTCTCTCTGATCAACTGTTTATTGTAATTCATGTATCATAAGTGGATGAATATACAGAGTCATTCAGCAGAATGAAGTGTAAATAGCAGTATTTGCACATATTGGGAAAGAGTTGTCCCATTTTTATGCTGCTACAGATCCTGAGTTTGAACCAGGAGGAAGAAGTGATAGGGGAATAATCTATCTTCCTACCTTATTTTAGGAAAGTGGAGTTTTTTCAGCTGATGAGGCAAAGTACTGATAGACTAGAGAATGTTTTTCTCAGTTTGGTGGGCATTTAACCTTTTTTAAAAAAAAAAAAATCTGTATCTCAACACCCTTCTTATGTTTGCAGACAACCCTCCCACTTTGTGGGCTTTTAGGGAATAAACAGGCCTGTCTACCACAGTGGAGGGAGTCATATATTTTAACTATGGCCTCATAAATACATACGGAAATAAAGATTAGAGCTTCTACTCAGATCATTTTCGTTGTTGTGTCATGAACATATTTTTATAGTTTAATTGGTATCTTTTTTTCTTCCTCTCCATTTCCCCTAGTCCATATGTGTAATATTAATGTAATTATAATAGGCTTAAAGAGGAAGGGACATTATACAGTGATCCTGAGTTCCGAGTAGGATATAGCAACTAATGAGACTTTGGATTGTTTCCCTTATAGAAATGGATGTATGGGGTTTTTTTTGTTGAATAAAGAATATTTGTATTAGAATTGAGTCACTTTTGGGGGGAATGAGAAGTGTTAGCGTCAGAAGAAAGGTGTAGCTGGGTATTTGTCAAGTTCTTTTTTGCGTTTTTGTCTCTATATCATCTGAATACCCTTTTTCAGGGGACATACTTTTGGTTAGATCATGCTTTAAGCTATGGACCTGTGTCCCAACACAAAATTTAGAAGGATCAAATAATTGTCACTCCAACTTCTGCCAGCCATTTGATGCTCATGTTAGCACTTTTCATCCTGAAAAAGTGGTACAAAGACCAAAGACCATTAAGAGGTCATTCACAGTGGCATTAAGAGTTCAATAGTGACAGCATCAAATTTCCAGCATTAGAAAACCAAAAGTTGATCATTTCTGTGGCGTTGTCCAGCCTGGACTACTGCTACCTAGCCTCCTTTGGTTTCTGCTCATTTTTCTGAGCTCAGTCCCCAGATTTCTCCTGTTGATATGAGTTACCTAATATCCTTCCACTGAGTACATTTATTGTTTCACTAGCAATGTTGTCAGTTGCATGCAAGAATAAGAAAAATTCTAATACACTTGGTTGATCTCAACAAACCTTAATTTTCAAGTGTAAATGATTTCTTTTCTGAAAGTGGCACAGTAGGCTTTTTGTCTTAATCATTTGTCAAATGGTTATAATAACCAATCATGGAGATTTTAAATGTAGTGAATGTAAAACACCCAGAACAGTGCCAGGGCCATAAGAAATGCTATAATAATGTTATTAATTATTATATTAATTTATATTTGCATTAATAAATGATTATTGTTAATCATTTTCAGTGCTGTAACTTTTCAGCTTTTGGGGAAATTGGAAGGGAATGCATCAGAGGCTGGTAATGAGAAGACACATGTTAAAAGTCAATCATGGTACTTTGAGGCTACAGCCCTGTGACACTCATCTTCCCTTGTATTATGATCATCTGTCTTCTTGTTTAACATCTCCAGTTAGGTTATAAGATCCTTGGGGCCAGGAATGTGTGTCACCATTTTTCTGTTCCCAGCTGTCTCTAGCAGAGTCCTGTACACTATAGGTGGTCCTCAGTGCTCATTCACTGATGTCTTCCTCAGCTGTGATTTAGTGTGTGTTCACCTTGATAACTAAGTTGAAAGATTCTTCTTAAAGTCTACATCCAAAAAAAGAACAGAAAAACTGCTTATATATATTTATTTTTATTATAAGTTTGTATACTGAAATATACATGTCAATTCTGTAAAATCAGATTTCTATTACCTCCTATGACACTCCAGTGGCATCACCTTTAAAACTATCACTAATAATCTTCTATTGGTTAAATCAGCAATTTTTAGTCCTTATTTTTTCTGGAATTTGTGGAAGCATTGGATAATATTGATTTCTTCCTCTTTGCTACATCTTTTTACACCTCAACTTCCATGATACCATGTGCTGTTCATATTCTTCCTTACTCTTTGACCTTTTTTTGCACTCCTATTGCTTTTTCCTTAAATGTTGTTGTTACTCATCCTTCCGTCTACAATTTTTTTCTCAGTCCATATTTGTTTTCTTATTGACAGAATGCAGGGCCATAGTTTATGGTATAGCTTATATTCTAACAGGTCCTAAAAGCATCGCTCCTGAGCTCCAGATATATTTCTAACCATCCACTGCATATGTTTACTTGGATGTCCTCCACAGAACTCAAACTCAACATGCTATGAACTAAAATAACTTTCTTTCTGTTTTGAACCTATCCTATGGGTCATCCCAAACATCCTTCTTTACCTCATACCTTATATAATCAAATCTTGTCCATGTTCTTATTTAGGCTTTCAAAACTCTCCATCTGTGACTCTCCAATGGCAATGTTTAATTCTTACTAATTCTTTCCTCAAATCTGCCTCGCATATCCTTCTAAAATGCAAATCTACTCTTTGGTTGTGTCTCCATTGTTATAGGATGAAGTCAAAACCCTTTTCATTTAGCAGAAAAAAAAATCCTTAATGACCTTGCCAACCCCTGCCTTTCTAGCCAACTCTCAATCCCAATGTTCCAGCCATTTGACTATTCACAATTCTCAAATTCCTTTGTCTTAATTTCCCTTATCCTCTTTTCTGCTTGGAGAATTTCTGATTGATCTTTTAGAGTTGAAGGGTATCTCTGCAAGGGTTTTCCCACAGTGCTTCTGTGCATGCCTCCATTATAATATTTATTACGTGGCATTACAACAAAATTGATTACATACTGTTCCACCCATTTGACTAGTATTATATTTAATTTTGTATCCCAGTGCTAAGAAAATAGTATATTTTTTATTTTTCTCTGTATACTATTTAGTCCTTGGAATAGTTTCAAGAACAAAGGATTGTCCTTTAAGATATTTGTTTTTATTAAAATCTTCTCACCTGTGAAGGGGCAACAGATTGATGAATATAATTTACAGACTGATAAAATTGAGATAAAGTCATTAAGTACCACTAAAATTTCAAGAAGTAAACTCTCATCTGCCTTATTCTTTGAATTAACCATCTCAACTGTTCTGGTGAGGAATCAACTTTTAGGTTAAAAGCCCCATTTATAGTAATTTCAAAAACCTCCTACTCTCCCTTTTTCCCACATTTAGAGGGAAAAAACAAACTTGAAAGCTGACTTTTTTTTTTAGAATTTTGCTTCTTCTAAAAATGTGACTCTTTAGATAAAGAAGAAGAGTGATTATGAGAGTTTAAACAAAGAATGAAGTACTTTATCATAGCTTTGGAAAGAGTTCCTAACACACTACCTGCATGCATAATTGTTAACTATACTTTTCCTGGCCTCCTCTCTCCTCTCCTGCTGCCATTCTGCTAGCCAGAATACAGACTGCAGTTAGGCTCCCTATGAAAATGACAGCCACGATCATGCCACTACTCTTTTGATACACAAAGTAAAGTGCGTTGCAAAAGACGAAAGACACCTGCTTATCATACAAACATTGGTTTTCTTATATTTGAAGGGCCAGGGAGTGCTAGCTCCAAAAAAATCATCAGCACAGGCTTTTAATTGTTCAGGTAATTTGCCTCAGAGCACAATATGTGGCCTTGGAGATAAGCTGGGCCTCATGAAAATGGATGATTTGTGTGTCAGAAATCTGTAGACACTAGCCTTGTTTACCTGATATTGGCCTGTGGTAAAGGTCTCTATTATAAAGTCACCTTAATATATGGCAAAAAAGAACACAACACATCATAAAATATACTTACTGTGTGTGTGCTTAAGTCTGTGGGTGTATGTATGTGTTTCCATTTGAACATAAGCAGTGCAAGTCTATATGTGCAAATGAGAGCTACTGAAAATAACTGAAGCTAGGAAAAGCAGTGGTTTAAACACTCAGCCAAAGGAACTATCTCTTGGGTTTAATTGCCTAAAAGGGAAATATATACATGATACTTTCCCAGACCATGAGGAGAAAAGGCCTTTTTATCTACTTTACTTTAGGAGAGTGAGATATATACCTGATGAAAACAGAAGCATAATGCCTAGTGCCAGGTAAGAAGTACTTTTTCATATAGTTTACTTTTGGAGAGAGTGACAATACCTGGTGAAAACAGATAACATCTAGTGCTAGGTAAGAAGTGTAATATAAAAGACCAGGTAGGGCTGGATCCAGGTTTTTATTGGTCCTGAAACTTACTCAACTTGAGAGAATCCTCTTTTAGAAAAATTATCTGAAATTACAAATATAAAGTTAGGCAAAAGACCTTGGAAGGGGCCTATAAAACAATGGGTACTAAAATTTAAAAGTCCCTTTGTCTTCAGTATAACTCTTCCTCCACAGACTGGAAACCTGGAAATCTCTTGATGAGGAAGGAAAGAATCCTTGAGAAAATGTGACTGTCAGAGCTACAGAACCTTCTTTCATACTCTCATGAATAGAGATGGTCACCAACCAGGTGAGAAATGAATGTTGTATTTGTATAATATGCAATACTTCTGAATTGATATGCATAGTTTCTAGAAGTCAAGACATGTTTGAAATATAACCTTTGTATTTCATATCAGCACTTCCTCTATCATTTCAGGATAATCTCTTCATGCTGTTTGACCTGAAATAGTCAGGCTAGGGTGACAGACCCTCCAGTCTCAGTGGCTTAGTCCTACTTAGTTCATTTCTCACTGATACTACATGTCCAATGGGCCTGAGGAAGGCATCACCATTTTATAGCTGCAGCATCTGTTACACATGATCTCCAAGGCTGCTATGGCAAGGAAAGGGAGCATAGTGGAAAGAACATAGTCCAACAGCCCATAAATTTCTTGGCTCCAAAGTGATATATGTCACATTTGCTTTTAGCCCTTTGTCCAGAAATTTTCACATGGACTTGCCTAACACAAGGGCTTTGAGAAATGCTGGGGAGCAGATAAAATGTTTTGGGACATGCACAGCCATACTCACCTATAGTATGGAGAATATTTGGGTATTCTTTTTAACTGCTAATTCCAAGGAGACTTCATTTCTGATATTTACACATATATGGAAACTTAAGATCTATGCCATATATATTTAATAATTAGAATAGTAATTGGTATATAAAGAGTCCTTAAAAATGTTTTTAAAATAAACGAGTGAATGAAGGAATAAATGAATGAATACAGATCATTCACAGTGACTCTAATTCCTGTAAGACTCAAAAAGCAAGCATGTGTTCCTAAAATGTACATCAAGTAAGTCCTAATACTATAACTTTGCATTGCTGCTGCCTCTTCTTCTTCTCCCTCCTCCTCCCCCTTCTTCTTCCTCTTCTTCTTCTTCTTCTTCCTCCTCCTCCTCCTCTTCTTCTCCTGCTTCTTCTTCTTCTCCTTCTTCTTCTTCTTCTTTCTATATCTCTTTTCAAGTCTGACCTGATTGTGGCTTTTAATAAATAAATTTTTTTGCATTTCAAAAATCTTATATTCTGTCAAGTGAGCCAGGTTTAGAAAAGAATTTGAACTCAGAATTCTTACTAGGATTGATATATTTTTAAACAAAAAACTGACCTTGAGAAATTAAATGTCAAGAAAAGCAAAGATAGGTCCAGGGAGAATTTGACTGTCAGCTACAGATCGACTTGTCACTTGCCTCAGAAGGAGCTGAGAAGGAAAACTAAGAAAATAGGAGTTTTCTTTAAAGAGGGAAATTATCTAAATTCAATGAATGTTTCCATGATTATTTTATTAATGATATTTGTTTTGAGTGATATATAGACTTTTTTCCTTCTTATGATTGTTATTTAAACATACTTTTTCATTCTGTATTTTTTCATTTGAAATATTACTAATATCTTTTCTTTGTCATGCAATTTTACAACTTACCAACATTTAAAGTGAATTTATTTCTATTAGAATATATTTTGTATGATAAGTTGAATAATATAGTTTATTGCATTATAGCACTATTTGAGGGATATTATTTTACCTTTTACCTTCCACTGGCTTAAGTCTGGTACTGTCCTAAAATATTGTGTATGTGTGTTTTTTCCACTCCATTTTCACTACTACTTTCTGGAGAATTGTAAGATACAGCAGGGTTCACCTGATTTTGCCTTTCCTTTCTCCTATAAATTACAGGCAATAACTCTGTTCTAAAGTACTGAGTTTTCTTTGAAAAGACTAGCTTGCCCCCTTATTTCATGGTGTCTGAGTCCATCACTAACCAAGAGCCTTGGGAAACTATTTTCACTAATGGACTCAGTACTCCCCGGTGTAGTTAATTTCACTCTTATGGTCAGAATGAGTTAATGTTCTTTGCTACCAGGGTGTAACGTAGACACTGAGGAGAAGATGATAGTCTGTGTTTTTCCAAATGGACATCTTTACAAGTCATTAACAATTTATCTCCCAGAAGTTTTCCTTTAGTTTTTTTTTTTTTTTTTTTTTTTCCCTCCAGAAACTGTAAATTTACACAATATGCAACCATCACTCTTTGGATAGGGCATTTCAACAGATTTGATTTTCTTATATATTTTTGCCTTTCAAACAACTTGATGGGTTGTTTCATTAATCTCTTGGTCTCCCTGCCTCTCCTCTATCTGACATCACTAGCAGAAGGCAGAATTGCTCAGATATAAAGGGACAGACTCCAACTGCAAATATATTACAAACATAGCAAACAAAGATACTTTTTGATTATTGGATGGTAAAAGTTGGGTAAACTCCATCTATTATTTAATGTAACTGTTATTAAATATAGGTTTTCATAATTTGGAATTATGGTATATAAACTGTAGATAGCTATTTAAATACACTGTGACCTAGTGATTGTGGTTTTCACATTTATTCAAAAAATATATTTTGAATACCTACTTCATGCCATAAAAGCTGGGGAGAAGATGGAGGGCAAAATAAGACAATCTTTGTTCTCAAAATATATATAAATAATTACTTTTAGGATACTACATATTTAGGGTTACATGTAAAAAATACATAAAGTTTTCATAATTATACTATGCTGCTATTCTTCTAACCTTCACACATAAAACCTTTATGAAGCCTTTGCAGGCAAACGTTATCTAACTTTACTTGGTATGTATTAGAGTCAACCCATAGCAATTAATCAATCAATTCAATTGTCAAGAAACAAATCTTTACTGAGCTCCCACCATAAGCAGTATATTGTGCTTGACCAGTGATGAATGCAAAGAATTAAAAGGCAATGCCCACTCTTTGCTCAAAGAATTAAAAAATAATATTTGGTCAGATTAAAAATGCACATGAGATAGTAATTTACAATAAAAATGAACATGTGATACATCCGAATCGATTCATACAGAAATGTACACTGGGCATTCCCATTTGAAAGTTTGGTAGATACCTCAAGCTATAACCAAAGGTACTCTCAACTCCTCCTCCATCCGACTAATGCTGCTCTTCCCCAGGGCCCTACCATCCAAAGCAGACACCAAGGTATCATCCTAGATCCAATTGCTCCACTGTCCCCCTCTTTTCTCTGTATCTAGTAACCTATAGGCCATTTCTATTTAACATCTTTAAAATCTATTTCTTAAAGCAAAGTACGTTTTGCCTTCACTAGTTCAGACACTCATCATCTTTGTCTTGGATATACTGCAGAGAAGTCACTTAACTTCTCTCCTTAATTCTCTTCTTCTTCTAGCTTTTCTATCTCCAAACCTCAGGCACATCAACATTTCTAAAGTATAAATCTAGACTCACTTAGCTAAAAATAAACCGTTAATTCCTCCCCATTGCCTTAAGATTAATGTCTAGGCAACTTAGCCTGGCACACAAAGCCCTTTGAGATGTGGTTCCTCCTTCTGCCTCTAGCTCGCCACCAGCATCTACTACACTGTTCTCCAGTCACACGCAGCCACTCTGAAGATGGTGCCTCTTTTTTCCGGCAGTGTTCTAGCCTACCACCTACTTGTTTTGGCTTAGCCATATTCAGAATTGAGAGATAGCCTATGTATATACCTCCCTTGGAAAATTTTCCTTCTCACTTTACCCTTCCTACTCCCATTCTGAGTCTGGTGTCCCTTCCATATGTGCATATGACCCTAATCATGGCTGTGATTATTTTTTATGACATAGTGCTGTATTTATCCATTGCCTTTCTTCCCATAGGCTGTAAGATTCTTGAGGGTAGAGACCTGTCCTCTCATCACTTTCTCATCAGCAACCCACACAGTGCCTGATATATAATGAGCACTTGGTAAACATTTGTTGAGTTGAGTCAATAAATACCCTGGACACTCAGGAGAGTGAGCAGTTACCTTAGATAAAATGACTTATTGGAAATAAAACCAGGTAAGATGCACAAGACCCAGCAGACATTGTCTGTCAGGCACAGAAACTGCTCAATTAATACTAATCCCCTTTCCCTAGAATTATCTATTAAAAATTGATTGCAATTACATGAATGATGATGAGAAAGAGGAGCTTTATAAATTGGGAACTGTCTAAGTCTCAGTTTCAAAAGGTATTGTTGGGATTAAAGGGAGTTTAGGGATTAAAGAATGTGTGAGGAGGGAAGGAAGGGAAGGTCTGAAAGTGGAGCTGGTGGATTAGACAGCCAGTCACTGACTGTAGCCAGAAGCATGGCTGGAGGGTCTGGGTCCCACACAGAAGTTCAAGAAGTTGCAGTGCCTGGTGGTGGTGCTGGTGTCATCCAGTGAGGTGACAACATACAGTTCAGCCCAGGAAGAAAAGTGCAAAAGAAAGAGGAGGAGATAATGAAAAATTGGCTGAGGTCAGAGAGTAGACATAGGCAATATAGCAGGGAGAAATAGTTGAGAAAATTAGATTGGCCAGGTAAAGAAGCTTGAGAGGCCATGTGGGGAAATGGGAAAAGTTTGGACTTTGGAGTTAGAATAATTTGTTTTCATTCCAGACTCTGCCATTATTAGCTATATAACCTAACTAAATACTTAATTTCTCTAAGCCTCAGTTCCTCATGTGGAAAATGGGGATAAACCTTGTAGGCAGGGTTGTCATGAGGATTAAGTGAAATGATGTATGTAAAGCTCCCCGGCTTGGCATTTATTAGACATTCTGTAAAATTTAATTACCACGTTATCTTTGTCCTTGGGTCTTTCATGGCCCTTTTGATATCTATTGCTCTTAATAGTACTAGCAATGGAATCCCAATGAAATTTTTTTTAAGCAAAGAATGAGAGACATTTCTCTATGACAGTTGAACTGGCACTTGAAAATATTGCTCTTTAAATACTTGTAATATGTTTCTCTAGGGTATCTTACCTTTCCAGGAGTGTATATGAATTTCATTAGACTGCACATTCATTGAGGGCAGAAGCTAAGTATCTATCTACTTATAACTTTCCACAGTACTTAATGCAATCTGATATCATGCACACAGTTGACAGTTGATGAATGTAGTTAACAGCAGCAACTGTATCAATTCCTGTCTCATACTACTTATAAGCTTCCCAAACTGGAAATGAGCAAAAACGGGAGGGGAGAGAAAAAAGCATTTTATGTACCTGAAATGAATTTACCAACTATGAAAAATAGCTAAAACAGGTGAACAATATGAAGTAAACTGTATAAATTCAAGTTTGAAAAGGCAACACTTGAATAAACATAAAAATAACTGGTATTGTTTGCTTTTAACCTTAGCTAAATGGCTAGGCTAGAAATGATCACAAGAACATTTTTCAGATGACCTCGTACTTGAAATTGTAACAGTATCCATGGAAATTTTCATTTTCAGAAGGTCACAGTGGTACATTTTTCATACAGTTAAAAATATCAACAATCTTATTGTTAAAAGTAAATCTGCAAGACTTAGATAATGATGTTTTCTCATCAATTGTTTTATCTCCATTGTATGCAAAACTAGATCATTCAGAGAGGTCTCATTTGTCTTGAGCTTTTTGGCATAATTGGCCAAATACTCACAGAGGCTTTAGCCCAGAATTCCAAACAATTTCCAAATGAAAATGTGTAGGCATATTTAAAATGGAAACCAATAGCACAATGATATATAGGATTTTTTCTCAATTTTAATCATGTGAAAAAAGTCTTCTATGAATAAAGAATTGATTTGTTTGAACATTATTCAAAAATAGAGAAAGGAAAAACTGGGACTCTGGAGCAATTAAAATCAGATTAGTCACTACTACAATGTACTTTGTCATCCATATAATATCATTTTGTTCCTTCATTAAGTGAGTAAATATGGACATATACCAGTGATTCTTCTTTGGTCATTTCTGGTGTCTTGAGTTGTAATCAACTTACTTTAACCCTGGCATGTCATCACTGAACCAGCAAACTTGTAGCTCTTACAGATTTAATTTACCTTTTTAGATGATAGGACCATCTATACTAGTGTCAAGAAAATAAAGAAGGAATAGATTCACTTTCCAAGAAAACAGCAAAGAGGAGACACAACACGAGAAAATCAATAAAGGGCCACTGAATCAGATGAATGGGTAAAACAAAACAAAACAACCCAAAAAACAAAACCTTAAAATATGCTTCTTAAACTGACTTTAAAATTTTTGGCTACTTTAAAAATCCTTTTTAAATTGAAATCAAACAACACACGCAGACCATAGCTTTCATGGGATCTGCTTTGCCCAGAAGGTGGTGGAGGCCCAGTGCAACAAGTGAGAGTCACTGTAGCTGTAAGGAATGTGACTTGAAGAACAACAAACACTTCTCCTCAAGAGACCTCTTTCCTGCCTTTATCTCTGAACTTTGCAACTCAGAGTTGTATTAAAATTGAAATTTCATTAAAGTTTTGAATATTGACTACCATTAACAATGGGAGGATAAAAGCATGGTAGATAAGATTATGGGTTCAAATCCTGGGTCCACTATTTGCTGAGTGTAGCCTCCATCACTTTACAAATACCGATCTGGTTTGTGTTCTCAGAGTACAGAAAATGTGCCTGGTATAAAATATATTTTTTGAATGACAATAAGTGACCAAACTTTCTCATCTGTAAGATGATTACAGCATTTCTCATAGACTTATTGGGAGACTTAAGTGAGATCATGTATATTCAATGCTTTATTCAGGGTCTGCAACATAGTAAGCACTTAATAAACATGAGTTATTATCATAATGAGAATGGTGATCTTCATCATTATCTACCTACTAAGGAACTCATATTTCTTCTTAAAAGAATGGAGCAAACCATATTGTTCATTGAGATTCACTTGACAAATTACCAATACTGTTTTACATGGATACTCATTGCCAGTTGAGTACTCACTCATTGAAGTACCGTCCATACATGTAATGTTATTGGATTTATAGAGTCCAGGATTTCTACTGATATAAAGGCTAAAAACAGCCTGGCAGGTTTCTACCATTTTCCTAAACAGAAGCCCATGTCCTAAGGGTGATATTAATTCAGCCTACTGAATAGGAGACATAAAATGGAAGGTTTCTTCTTGGTGGGGGGTGGGGGTGTATTTTTTTTTATCTTTTTCATGCGTTTTTAATTGAAGTATAGTTGATTTACAGTATTTCAGGTATACAGCAAAGTGATTCAGTTATATATTCTTTTTCAGATTTCCACTATAGGTTATTATAAGATATCAAATATAGTTCCCTGTGCTATACAGTAGGTCCTTGTTTACCTATTTTATATATGGTAGTGTGTATCTGTTAATCCCAAGTCCCTAATTTATCCCTTCCCCCGCTTTCCCCTGTGGTAACCATGAGTTTGTTTTCTATGTCTGTGAGTCTATTTCTGTTTTGTAAATAAGTTCCTTTGTATCATTTTTTAAGATTACACATATAAATGGTATCATATGATATTTGTCTTTGTCTGAGTTACTTCACTTCATGATAATCTCTAGGTCTATCCATATTGCTGCAAATGGCATTATTTTATCCTTCCTTTATGGCTGAGTAATTATATATTTATATATATATATATATATATATATATATATATATATATAATATAAAATGGAAGCTTTTGAAGCCAGAAGAACTGGAGCTTCATGTACCCAAATTATCAGCCCCATAACCACCCATGTTCCACTAGAAAGTCCAGCTCTAGAGGCTTCTTGGGACCATTGTTTTCACATCATTATAGGATCTGGTCCTAGAACATGTGTTGAGAGGACTCTTTCTTGGGCAAGATATTAATAAGTACAGAATGCAAGCTATTCATTCAGACTTTGCTATCCTTTCTTGGTCCTGGGAATACATTTAGAGGTATGCCTTCTACCACTGTTGTTCAGGAAAAAAAAGGTGTGGTACCTTACACACAGCGTATGCTCAATAATGTTTTTGTTAAATGGAATTACCCCCTTGTCACCTTTAAATTTTACTTCCTCGGAGGATAATTCCGTCTCAGACTCAGTCAGGTCCTTTTTTTGTATTTTCGTAGCACCCTTTATTTCCTCATAGACTTTTCACAGTGTTGATGAATAAATTATTAATTAATTGTAGTCATTTACCTAATATCTGTTTTTCTAAAGATTCATGAAGGCAGTTACTGTACCTGTCTTACTGACCACTGTTCCTGCACCTAGCACAGCAACTATAGACACTCAGGATATTTTATATGTGGGTGAAAAATGCTTAACCAATTACTGCATCATTCTGCAGTTACAGGAACTAAATTTTATTCCACTGTCCCATGCAGCCTGTTCAGTTACTCTATTTATATCTCATAATATATTATATCTCTGTGTATATATTACTTACACGCAGCAGGACAAACTTTGGCCTACATTTTATTCAATGGAAGAATCCTTCTCCTCCCACCCCCCACCGCCTCATAAAGGAATATTTTGAGAGTTAATCTTGCAGTTAACACATTTTCCAGAGTCCTCTTTTCTTTCTTTTCTCTTTTGCTACTCACCTTTTGGTCATTTTCCTGATCATTAATACTTTAACTTGAAGTTGCTTTGTGGAATTTGTTAGTAGAGATTTAGGCAAGGGAGTGATTTGTAGATTTAGCTATCTTTGCTATTATCTACATTCTGCTATCTTAGATAATCAAGAATTGAGTGTACATCTGGGAGAATGATTCCAAAAAGAATCTCATGAGTTTTCCTAATGGCAAACTTAGATTAAATTAAAAAGCTGGTAAATGCAACCTTAACAGATATTTGATTCCTTTAGTTAGATCAATATTTTTCTGGCTGTTATTATCATATCTCTATATTGGAAACCAAAATCTAAGAAACTTTATTTTTTGAGAGACAAATAATCAGCTTTAGTAGCGTGTAAAGTGGAGATATTAGATAATAAGTTATTCAGAATTCTATTGAATTTTTCATACAGTTTATTCACAGAATAAAAATGTGTTATAGTAATTGTAAGTTACCTTAAATTAAATCTGCTCCCATCCTTCCTAACTAAAATAGAAGAACAAGTTTCTTTCTCTTTGTTTTCTGTGGAGAGTCAAAAGGAGAAATGTATGCCCTTAAAAAGCTGAGTTGCTCCAAATGGGAGTTTCTTTATCTTTGTTATCTTTCTACATGGTACAAAAAATTGGCTTGTCCCTAAGCAATCGTGTTGTAATTAGTCAATAATGACGATTAAACAAGGGTCCTACTCTCACTTCAATATTTCATTCCTCCAACAAAATGATTTGCAGAGTTAGTTTAATGGAGCGCTGTCACCAGATTAATGGTCTCTCTTTGAAACTATGTCAGCCTCTTGACTAGACATGCACGTGCTTTTGATAGGCATCCTGGCATACAGTTATAAGAAATAACCTACTAGCTTGAGTGGGAAGCAGCTGCATAGCACAGGGAGATCAGCTAGGTGCTTTGTGACCACCTAGAGGGGTGGGATAGGGAGGGAGGAAGATGCAAGAGGGAAGAGATATGGGGACATATGTATATGCATAACTGATTCACTTTGTTATAAAGCAGAAACTAACACACCATTGTGAAGCAATTATACTCCAATAAAGATGTTTAAAAAAAAAAGAAAGAAACAACCTACAGTGTTATATTTCTCTGAAGCATTCAAAACGTGTGCTTTGTTTGCAATAATACACCAAATTATCACATTTGCGCTTCTTTTTTTTTAACACCTTTATTGGAATATAATTGCTTTACAATGCTAAATTAGTTTCTGCTGTATAACAAAGTGAATCAGCTATACATATACATATATCCCCATATCCCCTCCCTCTTGCATCTCCCTCCCACCCTCCCTATCTCACCCCTCTACATGGTTACAAAGCACCAAGCTGATCTCTCTGTGCTATTGTGTTACATTTGGTAGTGTATATATGTCAATGCCACTCTCTCACTTCATCCCATCTTACACTTGCCCCTCTCCATGTCCTCAAATCCATTCTCTACATCTGCGTCTTTATTCCTGTCCTGCCCCTATGTTCATCAGAACCTTTTTTTTTCTAGATTCCATATATATGTGTTAGCATTCGATATTTGTTCTTCTCTTTCTGACCTACTTCACTCTGTATGACAGACCCTAGGTCCATCCACCTCACTACAAATAACTCAATTTCATTTCTTTTTATGGCTGAGTAATATTCCATTGTATATATGTGCCACATCTTCTTTCTGCATTCATCTGTCGATGGACACTTAGGTTGCTTCCATGTCCTGGCTATTGTAAATAGTGCTGCAATAAACATTGTGGTACATGTCTCTTTGAATTATGGTTTTTCTCAAGGGATATGCCCAGTAGTGGGATAGCTGGGTTGTATGGTAGTTCTATTTTTAGTATTTTTTTTTTTTTTTTTTGCAGTACACGGGCCTCTCACCGCTGTGGCCCCTCCCGTCGCGGAGCACAGGCTCCGGATGCGCAGGCCCAGCGGCCATGGCTCACGGGCCCAGCTGCTCCACGGCACGTGGGATCCTCCCGGACCAGGGCACGAACCCACGTCCCCTGCATTGGCAGGCAGACTCGCAACCACTGCACCACCAGGGAAGCCCTATTTTTAGTTTTTTAAGGAACCTCCATACTGTTCTCCATAGTGGCTGTATCAATTTACATTCCCACCAACAGTGCAAGAGGGTTCCCTTTTATCCACACCCTCTCCAGAATTTATTGTTTGTGGATTTTTGGATGATGGCCATTATGACTGGTGTGAGATGATACCTCATTGTAATTTTGATTTTCATTGCTCTAATAATTAGTAATGTTGAGCATCCTTTCATGTGTTTGTTGGCATTCTGTATATCTTCTTTGGAGAAACATCTATTTAGGTCTTCTGCCCATTTTTGGATTGGTTTTTTTGTTTTTTTGATATTGAGCTGCATGATCTGCTTGTATATTTTGGAGATTAATCCTTTGTCAGTTGCTTCATTTGCAAATATTTTCTCCCATTCTGAGGACTGTCTTTTGGTCTTGTTTATGGTTTCCTTTGCTGTGCAAAAGCTTTTAAGTTTCATTAGGTCCCCTTTGTTTATTTTTGTTTTTATTTCCATTTCTCTAGGAGGTGGGTCAAAAAGGATCTTGCTGTGATTTATGTCATAGAGTGTTCTTCCTATGTTTTCCTCTAAGAGTTTTATAGTGTCTGGCCATACATTTAGGTCTTTAATCCATTTTGAGCTTTTTTGTGTGTATGGTGTTAGGAAGTGTTCTAATTTCATTCTTTTGCATGTAGCTGTCCAATTTTCCCAGCACCACTTATTGAAGAGGCTGTCTTTTCTCCATTGTATATTCTTGCCTCCTTTATCAAAGATAAGGTGACCATATGTGTGTGGGTTGTGCTTCTTTATTTTACAAAAAAAATGTGCTAGCTTTTTGTTTTGTTTTCATTCTTGCAAGGTGACATGAAGTATTATAAAGAGCTATGCATGATTCCAGTTTGGCAAGGTAGGAGAATAAGATCATTTAAAGTACAGTATTTTTCTCCCCCTTAAAAAAAAAAAAAAATTCACACTTTTCTTCCAGTGAGTGGCGGATATTTGTGTCTGTGTGAATTAAACTCGATTTGCAAAACAGAAGAGTTCTATTTTATGAACAAAAGCTTCACTTCTCTACTCTTTTTTTAATATCTCAAAATACCTATCGTCTTTAACAAATTTCCTTACATGTCAAGCACTTCAGTGTTCTGAAGCAAAGCACTGGAGCATTTCTTGTGCTGGAAAGGCTTACCTTGTAAGAGAGACATGTTTTAGTCATACATTTTGGCATCCAAGCCTCTCAAATCTGGCCACCTTATAATGAAGTACTTTGGGGAACATCAGCAACTAACTCTATCTGGATGGAGTCCAACATGAGTTTATTTTACATAAAATGTTACTTCTTTGTATCTGTTAACTTTAGAGCAACATTCCAATGTATTCAGATTAGTGAAAATTATTCTCTAAAAATGAGTTTGGGAACAGTTCTACTCACAGAAGAAAATATTGGCAGAAAACAAACATATATCTTTTTCTGAATAATTTTGTTATTTTACTAATTCACCCATGCAGAAAAAATTTACTGAACACTTACTATGTGAATGCACTGCTAGGTGTTAGAAATAGAATAGTGAACAAGTTAAGATATGATGCTGACCCTCAAGGAATTTAGAGAGCGGTTGAGAAAACAGGAGTACACAGGTAACTATAAGAGAGTGATAAGTGCTGCAATGAGTTAAGTACTGAGTTCTACGGTAGTACTTGATGGTAGAGGAGGGCAGCATCTCATCTGGCCTTTGGAAATTTAGGAACATTTTATGCAAGGATTAAGGGCTTAGCTGAGTTAGCCACATGAAGAGATGATGTGGAAAGAGTATTCCAGGTAGAAACAAAAGCAAGAGCAATGACCTGAAGGACAAAGATAGCAGAGTGAATTGAACTAATTGAAATTCATTTTTTAAAAGGCCTGAAAGGTATTATCAGAATTTGGGACTTTATCCTAAGAGCAGCTGCAAGATAATGTAGGATTTTGAGGACAGGAGTGACATAATTAAGTGGGTGATTTAGAAAGATCATTCTGCGTGTAAAGTGGAGAATGGGTTTGAAGGGGACAAGATTGGAAGCCCATTAGGAAGTTGTTAAAAATAATCTAGGCAGAATATTGTGAGGCTTTAATTTAGGCAACAGAAAACTGGAGTATGAGACAGTTGAAGAGACATTACATTTCCAGTGTCTATCTTGCCACCTCTCTTTGTGTATTTTGAGTTAGCTAAAGGTTTTGCCTATACCTCTACTAATGATAGAATGCCTAGACTTCTAGATGCCTTAGAACCCTTGATATTAGAAAATGACACCTGGCTAGGAATTTAATGAGCAGTTGCTGAAACAACTGCTGGAGGAGAATGGACAGAAGATTTATTTGTGGATATGAATAGTGTCATCTCAATCCTGCTGCAAAAGGCAACACAAAGGAAATCCTAGAAAGGCGGTCTTTGTCTTTGAAAATTAAAGTTCAACTGATACCAAAAGAAAAGACAACAAAAACAAACAAGTGGGATGACATCAAACTAAAAGCTTCTGCACAGGAAGGGATCATCAACAAAATGAAAAATCAACCTATGGAATGGAAGAGAATATTTGTAAATCATATATCTAGTAAGTGGTTAATATTCAACATATATAAAGAACCTATACGAAATTATAGCCAACTGGTTAGCAGTGAGGGTGGCCCTCTGGACACCTGAACTCGTGGGTACTGCTTGTAGTGAAGTCTTGTGGAAGGCTGTGCCCTTAACCTGTGGGGTTTGGCCTACTTTGGGTAGTATAAATCATAAAAATTTAAGATGAAAGCATTATTAAAAATGAAGAGGTTCACAATATAATTTTAATACTATATTCCTCAGAAAAATATAAACAGTCTAGTAGAATAGCCTTAAAATTCAGGGAGCAAAATTGGTAGAACAAGGTACATTTAAAAAAATTCATCATCATAGTGGGAGACACTAATGTATGTACATTAATTGATGGGTCAGACAGAGAAAAAAGTTAGTAATGGTATAAACATGGACAACATAATTAACAATGAACAATTTTGATTTCTCTACTTAGCACCCAATAACTAGAAAATGCACATTTTCAAGCATACATGAAGTGTTTAAAAATTGTGTGTTCAACCATGAAGAAAGTCTTAACAAATTTCCCCCCAAAATGGCCTTTTATATATAGCTCATGAAAAACTGAGGCTATGCCCTTTAGTCTGTAGAATGTACACTTTTGTCTGTGTTCCTTTTTCAAGTAAGAGGCATCTGGTACCGTAAATAAAATTGCTTGAGGCAATGGGATCCCCTTCTAATACATGTAATTGTGGGACCCATGAACAACCAGGGAACTGTTGAAGTTTGGCCCCTGTGGCCTGTCAACTTGATTTTGGTAGTTCCTTGTCAATGTATGTATGTATATGTGCCCATGTGCATGTGATTTACTGCCTGAATTGACCGTATTCTCAACTCCAACTCCTTAGTTTGGTTGGATCTTTCCCTTGATTATCTATCCCTTGACCTACTTGGAAGGCTGCTGGCATGGTTATTTCAGTAATTAATCTTATGGGAAGTCTCATCAATGCTGCTGAACAGTATAATGAACCTCAATATGCACAAATGTAATATTAACATATAGTCTGAGGGTATTGTTCTTTATCTTTCTTTAACAGAGGTATAATTTGTTTCAAGACTGCTTCGATTGATCTTACAGTGATTCAAAAAAAATTAATTGCAAGGTGAAATCCATTTGAAGGTTGAAAAATGATTCTGAAACCATGACAAAAGTCTTGAGCACTTCCCTTTAAAGAAAAAAAGTTTTTTGATATACAGTGCTATACAGTACTTTGTATCAGTGCTTAAACTTTAATGTGCATATATATTACCTAATGATCTTGTTAAAATGCAGATTCTGTTCAAGTGGGTGTGGGGAGAAGCCTAAGATTCTGCATTTCTAACAAGTTTCCAAATGATACTGGTACTGCTAGTCTACACACCATACTTTTTGCATCAGAGCTCTATGTTATACTGAACTTTACTACCCTGTTCAATGTATGTAATGATTTGACTTGCTCAGATATTTAACCCTGAATCATTTAAAAATATTTTACCAACTAAAAAATGTTTTTGAGAAAATCTGAGACAAAAGAGTATTTAAACATGGTGGATCAATATATAATGCATACAGAACATGAATATCTGTTGTTAAGTCTGTTATATATTTGAGAAGACCATCTTTTCAGCAAGTATGCTCGCATAATTTTGTGGAAGCAACACTATTTGTATTGACTTGATTATGTACCACTTACCGGTAGATGGCAGTACATATTCAATCTTAAGGAAAGAGAGTTTGATAATGAAAACAGAGTAGCCCCTAACATTCAGGTAGTCCTTCTATAAGTGCTCCCCAGACCCAAAGATGGAATGCAGAACTCTTATTTGCAAAATTATATTTATTTGGTATAAATATTTACCTTTACTCAGCTTGAATTTTAATACACATTTTTATGTCAGAGAGTCATAAAATCATACCTATGAGGTCAGATGGAAAAATAAAGTCAGGAGTCTATTAGATATTTAGTTCACATTTGTGTATGGGGTGTGTTGGGGGAGAGTAATTTTCTTTTAAAGTAGGTATAATATAAAAAACAAAACTGGAAGAAAGAAGAGACTTTTTGGAAAGGATTATTGCAACGGGGGAAAGGGTCTATTATAATAGGGGGATGGGGACTATTGCAATGAGCCATGAGATTTGCAAGCATTCAAAAATTAGTCAGACAGGGTTTTGTCTTTTATAGGGAAAAATAAACAAGGCTAGAAAAAACAGAATGTGGGGAAGCGGGATGAAAGTGTGGATCAGAGAGTGTGTTACTCTAACGCTGCCTATTCTCAGGCTGGATTCTTAAGGAGTTTTATGCTGGCTCAGGTCAAAGTTCAGAGGCCTGCAGGAAGGAGAGAGGCTTAACCAAACTTTGCTTAATAAGCATTCTGTTCTGATTGATCAGTGGAGACAAGCAGTTCAGCTAATCATTAGTAAGTCAAAGAGAGGGATTTTGTTTGGCTTTGTCATAGGTAAACAAGGGGAGCATCCATTATTCTTACCTAACTCACATGGGGAAAGTTTCTTTGCAGTAAACCACTGCCTGGAACAAAAAAAGATGTTCTGTTTGTTTGTTTTTAAACATTTCTGTTTTCTAGAATCACTGGATTCTGATAAAGTTCAACATTGTCATAGGTAAAATGTTTTAATAAGGGATTGAAGAAAACCCAGAGGATTTATTTTGATAATAATTTATTCTATAAATATTTATTGGGTATTCAAGCAATGGGTAGATGTGGCCTCTTGTCCTTAAAGAGCCATGTATGTTATAATTTAAAATGCTCCCCAAAGATCTTGCTGCATATCCAATGATGAGCACCTGGATAATTATCCAGGTAATATGAAAAAATGGCTTGATTTTTTTCCTAAACAGTCTATGTTCATAAGTCAAAGTAGGTGCTTAATAAATGTTTGTCAGATAAATGAATGGATTCTGCAATAAACATATCATTACGTATTTATATATTGGTCCGGACTAAATAAGAATTGACCTAAAACTTGATTTTTCCAAAATGTCTCATTGTTGCTTATGGACAAAATCTTCTAGGTGTTTTCTATAAAGTCTAAATGTTGTTTTTCAGGGTACACATACATATTTTTTTGTAAGTTTACACAGTCTAATTATTCTATCTTTCTAGAGGTATGATATGACTTATCTTTTTCATTTAAAAACCTAAGGTTTATGCACATAAACTGAAAGAATGAAGGAATATTTCAAGCCCTGTCCCTAAAATCAGGATATCAAAAAGAACCTTGCCCTCCATCTACTTATAAAGGGGTTGTGGTTTCCAGTGGAGACTTAAGGGCTGGGAATCATCATTTGTATCTAGACACTTAATAAGTTTTTTCATATAATATCCCTAACAGCTTTGCAGGATCATGGGGTTCTGATAAAGTTCTATAACAAAATTCTTTTAGATTTAAGGTACTTTTCCAAGTTCACATACTGTGACAAAACACAAAGGTGGCAGAGAGGATTTTGAGAAAATTCATTTAGTCAAAATTTGTTATTGAATAATTACTTTGTTCCAGGAATAGGACCATGTGTTGAGAAGTGCAAGACTAAATAAAAAGTGGTCCCTGCCCTTGAATATTTATCAAGTGATGGAGGTACCAGGATAGCGTTCTGTCTGAGTACAGGGGGAGCAACAGAGAGGAGTGGTTAATTCTTTGAAGGAGGGAGGTGGCCATCAAGAAAGACTAGATGAGGCCTAGATGTTCTCCACAAATTTGAATCCCTACTTCCACAGTATGAAGTTGGTGCTGAGAGGAGAGTCTGTAGCCGGGGACTGCATTTTCCAGTCTCCCTTGTATCCAGATGAGGCCATGTGTTCTCACCAGTGAGGACCTTGTCCAACAAAAGGTGAGCAGAAGTGATGTGTGCCACTTCTGGACTGGGCTTCTCCACTCTTCTCCCTGCTTCTTCTGACTGGTGGTAGAGAACTCTGAGGCTCCAGTGGAGGATGTAGCCACTAGATGGAAAAAATCTGGGTCCCTGAATCAGAGTATGGAAAAAGGCCATCTGTCAGATAGGAATACTATTATGTGGGTGAAAAATAAAATTATGTTATTTTAAGCCTTGAACTTTTGGGGTGTACTTGCTACAGCAGTTATTATCATTCTAATTACTATAGCAGTTGCTCCTAAATTGAGTTATGACAAGCTGAATGACATGGGTCAAATAATTTTAAATTGCAAGGAACCTTATACATCTCTTGCAGTTTTCATTTTATATAGCAAGATATATGCTTACCAAAGACCCAAAGACACACAGCTAATTAATGATGAACTTAGGTCTAGAATATTGTGTCCTTTTTTTTGTATGCCATGACATTTTTATATAACTCTTATGAAAATCACCCGATTTAAATTTATAAATTGACCTTAAGTCCATTTCTTTATATTGAGTCATCTAAGAAAAACTTTTCATGGTTTTTCCTATAATCATTTTCTCTATGGTTGAAGTCAGCTATTTTTCATTCAAATATCTTAGTTTTAAGCCAAGATGTATAATTTATTGAACCGTTTCACATTTGTTTTATTTAATCTGAATTATCTTAAAATATAACCCACATCTATTGTATCTTTCCTGAAATAAGGAGATCCCAGAACTGCTTGGGAGAAAGAATTCTAGTCTAGACATGAAAATTATACTCAACTTAAACATCTGTGGTATACTTATAGATGTCTCTGCAATAGTCCTGACCAACCTGAATTTCTATGAAAAATGGTTGCTAACTAATTATCTCCATTTAGGAACATGGTAGAATTGTACTTCACGATCTCCTTGTTGGTGGGTGGGGACCATAACCAGTTTTATTCAATGAGTTGCGAATGGAAGCAACATGTGTAACTTCCATGAGGCAGCTAGTGCCAAAACACTTTTTTTCCTCTGGCACAGAGATAAGCAATGCTCGCAACTATGGCTGCTCTATCAGCCCTTGTCTTTGAATGAAGGTGTTAAGTCCCCCTCCTAACCCATAGTGAAACTGTAGGAGGAACGACAGATAGAACTTTGTTGTTTTAAGCCTTTGGAATTTTTAGGTCATTTCTGCAGCATAATCTACCCTATCTTGACTGAAATAATGGCACTTCTGACATTATGAGTATGACCTTGAAAAATTCATTAAATCTCTTGAATTTCAAGCCTGCAATTTGGAAATTAATTGTTACTTGGAGACTAAATTAGGTAATGTTTGTAGAAAATACTAGAGTAGGAGTCAGAAAGTCTGAGTTTTGCTGTCTACTCTGCCACTAACTTGTATAACTTTAGGAATTTATGCCTTCTTTCATTTATTCACAAAAAGTTTATTAAGTACCTATGGTGATAACACACTAGAAGACAAAGATGAATAAAACATAGCTCTTGTCTTCACAGGAGCTCACTCACAGGCTACATGGGACAGACAGGTGTAAACAAACACAGAAATGTGTTAAGAGCTATAGAGGAGGTAAATGCAGGTTATTTAATGTGAGGCCCAGGGGAGACTATTGGATAAACTGCAGGGGAGTAGGGACAGGCATCCCAGAGAACACATTTCACCTTGAATCTCTTCATTAGAAGAAGTGGCATTTTTAGCAGGAGAAATAAGTGAAAAGATGTGAAAATATTTTAAATAAAAAGGCAATCATTTTTCTTCCTTCTCTCTCTAACACTCACATGCCTAACCCCTGTTTTTTGTTTTTCGCTTTTTGTTTTTCTGGACAGGAGCATGCAATGGATGGTTCTAATGTTTGTAAAGGTATCCTAATGGCCTACTTTTAAAGATCCAATAATCCTTTGGGCATTCTCTGGGACTTATAAAAAGAATGTACAAAGAAGGTAAATTTGCTCTTTTAAGATTCAGTTCTACATAAATTGTGACCAGGGGAAATAGTGCAGGCCTTTTGCATATAGAAAAAACTTGCTTTAACGTGGTTTTAGACTCATTTCTAATGTTCTTATAAAGGGCTTCTTTGTGTGTGTACATGTCTCAATAGTTACCTACCCCAAAACTACAGGAAGAATTAGGAGGTATATTGGTACCTCACACCGTGATGGCGATCTTAAAGGAATATACATGATGTGACAAAACATTCCTTGGAGTTTTCTAATGCACTCCCTGGACTGTACTGCTGAAGCCTCATGTTTCTAAAGCTAGAGCAACTTCAGTGTTTAGGGATGGGTTAGAGTATTCTGGTGGGAAGGGGGCAGGGGTAGGGTGGGATGAATACTAACCCTGGGATGCGCTGAAGAATGCAGTTCCTTCAAAGAGAGAGAGGAGGAATGTCAGGATGGGAAAGCAATTCTAGGAACAAAGGAATTAAGGATTCTTTTTCCTTGAACACAAGGAACAATCATGCATAGCATCTAGATTTGTTTACCTTCATTTTAATTCTTCTAGTTATCAACACTGCAGTAAAGTCTGTTACATACATAAGACTTTTTGTCTTGATTCTTGTGGAGAATTACGGGATGGGCCCATAAAGGAAGGAGTGTCTGTCCCCATATCACCTTCCACTGCAGCTAGCACTGCAGTGGCAGCACTATATAGAAGATCAGAGCATCCTGGAACATCAGTTGTTACCCAGCCATAGAGTGAATGATGACCAGAACTAGAGCTGAGAGCAGTAGGGAAAATCATATCTCATATGACAGCAACAGCCAAGGGATGACTCAGGATCAGATACAAGACATACTCACTTTCCCCCAAATATACTAGAGAAAGGGAGGCTAACATTCTATGTTTACAATATGAAAGTACCTGTCATATTTGGGTAAACGTTAATACTTCTTTGTGGCTATAGCACAGGATCTGTGGGATGGTAGACCAAAAACATACATAAGCAGGAAAGGGAGGTAAAACATATGACAGATCACATTGAGGAGAGCTAATGGGTTCAATGTTAGTTCCATTAGGTAGTGGAAAGTTACTGATAATTTTAGTCAAGGAAAATTGTAATAAGATTTGTGTTTTGTAACAATTCTTCAGGAAATGTATTGAAGATAGATCAAAATAAGTAAGCGGGAGCCTAATACAGAGACGAACAGAATTTTGCTGTTGAATTTGCAGTGTCTGGTGCAGTATGTGTCTGGCAGAAGCTGCACAGACATACTTGTGGCATGAAAGAATGGAGACAATGATGAGGACCTAAAATACCTCTGTGGCTATGAGTTAGTGAGGTGTGTGTTTAAGATTCAAAAATAAAGAGCAATTGGATCACTGATTGCATGTGGGATTAAGATGACCCAGATTTCTGGCTTAGATGAATTCTGTTGACTTTAACCAAAAAAGGGAAATCAGGGAAAATAATTTTGCTTAATTGGAGCTTAACTTTGCCTACTTGGAGCTTACATTCCCTTATTTTTTATATAAGGAAGACAAACTAAGTTGTCAAATAACTCCAACATTAATGATTCGATGATTCTAAAACATTTAGTGAAAGAAAGTGAACTACTATGAAAGAAGCGATTATTGGTAGCAATGTTGGCTCCCAACAATTCACTATTATACCAGGGACCCAGTTATTGCTGAATAAAGATGATTACTTGCAGGCTCTTGCTTGACCTTTTCTTTTTTAACAGTCTAGTTGTCTTGCCCATTGTTTGTTTGTTTTCAGAGAACATCATACACTTTACATTTCTGCTTAGACTTATGAACTCCTGTGACTTCAGTCCATTTTGGCTTCTTTTGATTTATTTATAATGTCTTTCTTTAGACTCTCCTTTTTAAAAAAAAATCATTAAGTGCACACCTGTGTTTTGATCCTGATTTTATTTCTATCTACTTTTTGTTCACTTTGAATTACTTACCTGTTCTTAAGATAGTAGCAATTCTACTTGACCTGGCATTATCTGAAAATGCAGTGGTTTTACTCTTAAATATATCCTTGAAATCATTTATAAAGAGAAATGCTTACCACTTCCATAGTAACAATAAGCAGTCAGAAAATAAAATACTACTAATAATTTTAAAATTCCATTTGCAGTAACAAATAATGTAAAACATGTAGGAATAACTTGAATGAGAAATGCATGTACTATTTTACTGAGAGGCATGAAAGAATGCTTCAGTAAATGAGTATACCATATTTCTGGTTGATAAGTCTGAGTACTGTTAAAATGTCAGCTTGTCTAAACTTATATTGCAAGTTTAATATAATTAAAATCAAGCTCCAATTAGTTTTTTTTTTTTTTGCCTTGACAAAAATATTTTAAACTTCTTATAGAACAATGCTCAGAAATACATAACACAAAAGAAAAATGTGGAACTTATATTACAATTATTAAAAAGTATATAACTAGACAAAAATGTAAGGTGTCTTAGTTTGGAGGCTCTAGAGGCAGAACATGTGATGAGTATTCGTGTACAAATAATTTATACAGGGAATGTGCTCAGGAGAAACCTACAAGGGAGGAGGGAAGCTATCGCTAGGGAAAGAAATTAAGCAAGGATGTAGTTTAGATTATGTGCTTTCATTGGGACAGTATCACCCTGAAGGGAGTGAAAATTGGTTATTGGGATAGGGGTGAAAGATATTACAGAGGGGTGTATCCCTCCAAAGGACCATAGTACATAAACAGATAGTTGATAGATGATCTACCTGTGGTATCAAAATTTCATGGGGGTAAGTGATTAGGAACAAAACTGTCTATAAAGGCTCTTTAGGGGGACAATAATGAAAAACAAAGGGCTGACAAACAATGTTTTAGATGAAGTTTAGTCTCAAATAAATTCCTGGGAAGATCTCTGAAGTGTAAATTGAACCCAAGTTTTATTCTGTTTCAAGGCAAGGGAGCCTCATCCCATCAGTCATTGGATATGGGTCACCCTTGGAGGGAAGGAGCATAATTCCCAGACACCTTTTGGTGAGGCAGGTCACGACTGAAGACCCATCCTGTGAGAGACTGGCCTGTGTGAGCTATTAGCAGTAACATCCATAGCAGCTGGGGGATGGGCACACTGAACAGTGCCTACTACAGAGCAAAGAGGTTAAGTAGTCATTATTTTCACACAACATAATACTTTGCATAGAAAGCCATAAAATTCAACAAACTACTAGAACTAAGACGAGAGTCCTGAAGGAGGCTGGATATAAGATTAACATACAGAAATAAGCATTCCTCTATAGAGCCAGAAACAACCAGAAAAACTAATGGAAAGTAAGATTCTATTTTCAACAAGCAACAATAATTCTGATGTATCTAAAAATAAATTTAAGAGTTTATGCACACAATTTGGGGGAAAACTTTAAACTCTATTAAAGGACATAAAAGAAGACCTAGATAAAAGATATTGTGGGTGCTATTGTAAAGACTTTAATTATCTGCAAATAAATCATTACATTTAATGTGATTCCAATCAAAATCCTGATAGAGACTTTGTGAACATCATGTGAAAATTGATTTTTAAAATTTATATATACTTGTATAAGTACTCAAAGAGTTTCTAAATGTCAACTGTAGCACTATTTAGAAAAGTAAAAAATTAAGAAACACCTAAGTGCCCAGAAATGAGAACTTACAAATAAATGAGAACACAGCCACATAATGGAATAGCCTATACAGCTATGAAAAATAAGTAGATCTATATTACTACTTTGGTGAAATGTCCAATATATATTTAGTGGAAAAAGCCAATTTTAGAATACACTTGTCTGTGAAAGTGGTTTTGGAATTGAATAATGGGTAGAGAGAGGATGGAAGAACTTTGAAGAACAAGACAGAAAATGCCTAGATTGCCTTGAACAGACTGTTGGTAGAAATAGATTGTTAAAAGATCTGTTGGTGAGGGCTTAGAAGGACATTGAAAACGTATGTAACATGAGTTCTTTTTTTTCCCTTCCTTCCCTTCTTTCTCTCCCATCCTTCCCTCCCTCTCTTTCTCCCTTCCTCTCTCTCTCTTTTCTTTCCTTCCTCCCTCCCTCCTTCCCTTCTTTCTTTCTCTCTCTCTTCTTTCTTTCTTTCTCTTTTCCTTTCTCTCTCCCTCCCTTCCTCCCTCCCTCCACCCTTTCTTTCTCTCTCTCACTCTTTCTTTTTCTTTCTCCCTCCTCCCTTCCTTCCTTCCTTCTTTCTTTCCTTCCTTCCTCCCTCCCTTCCTTCCTCCCTCCCTTCCTTCCTTCCTTCCTTCCTTCCTTCATTCCTTCAATCCTTCTCTCTTTCTCTCTCTCTTCACCCAAATTTGAGGCCCTGGCTAGAAGCCTTCCAGGTCTCCTTTTATGTAGCAGCTGATTCAGTCCACACCTCAACCACTTCCTTTATCAGGCACTTATATCTGAGCCACTATGCACCAGCTGTAATTACCACAGGGCCAGGTACCAGACAAGTAGGGACAGCCCATTTGCTCCGGAGCCTGAGAAATTATTCAAATTAGCTAATCCATGGGAAGCCTATGAAACCTAGCAAGCCTCACTCCACTTACCATACATAAGCATCCCCTACAGCTTCAGCTTGCTGTTACCTTCTCCCTGGTTGCAACCTTCTGAATGGCTGCATGGCAGCCTTCTCTCATTTAGAGCTGTAAGTAGAAAACAGTTCTGCCTTTCTCTTCTTTTTCTTCTTTTTTTTTCCAATCATGGTGTATATTCTCAGCATGACAGCAGCAGAAGGAAACTTTCATAATCTGATAAAGTGTATCTTTAATAAACATATAAGCACAATTAATGGTACAAGAATGCTTCTCCCTGACATCTGGCACTTGACAAGGATGCTCTCCCTTGTATGTGTGTGTGTGTGTGAATATGTATTTTATTTTTTTTAATAGAAGTATAGTTGGTTTATAATATTATATTAGTTTCAGGAGTACAACCTAGTGATTCAATACTTTTATAGATTATACTCCACTTAAAGTTATTACAAAATAATGGCTGTTTCACTGTGCTGTACACTATATCCTTATTGCTTTTTAATTTTATACATAGTAGTTTATGTCTCTTAATCCCTTAACCTTATTTTGCCCCTCCCCAACCCCTCTTCTCACTAGTAACCACTAGTTTGTTCTCTAAATCTGTGAGTCTATTTCTGTTCTGTTGTATAGATTCATTTGTTTTATTTTTTAGTTTCCACATATAAGTGATTACATAGAGTATATATCTTTTACTGTCTGACTTATTTCACTAAATATAATACCCTCCATCTATATTGTTGCAAATGACAGAATTTCATTCTTTTTATGGCTGAATAATATTCCATTGTATATGTATACCACATCTTCTTTATCTATTCACTTGTTGATGGACACTTGGGTTGTTTCCATATCTTGGCAATTGTAAATAATGCTGCTATGAACATTGCGGGGGGGGTACATGTATCTTTTTGAATTAGTGTTTTCATTTTCTTCAGATATATACCCAGCAGTGGAATTCCTGGATTGTATGGAAGTTCTGTTTTCAGGTTTTTGAGAAACCTCCATGCTGTTTTCCATAGTGCCTGAACCAATTTACATCCCCACCAACAGTGCACAAGGGTTCTCTTTTCTCCACATCCTCAACAACATTTGTTATTTTAGACTTTTTGATGTTAGCCATTCTGACAGGTGTGAGGTAATATCTCATTGTGGTTCTGATTTGCATTTCTCTGATAATTAGTGATATTGAGCATCTTTTCATGTACCTGTTGGCCATCTGTATGTCTTCTTTGAAAAAAATGTCTATTCTGGTCTTTTGCCCATTTTTAAATTGGGTTGTTTGTTTTTATAATATTAAGTATTTTAATATTAAGTTGTCTGAGCTGTTTATTTATTTTCGCTATTAACCCCTTCTCAGTCATATCATTTGCAGATATTTCCTCCCATTCACTAGGTTGTCTTTTTGTTTTGTCAATGGCTTCCTTTGCTGTGCAAAAGCTTTTGAATTTAACTAGGTCCCATTTGTTTATGTTTGCTATTATTTATTTTGCCTTAGGAGACAGGTTCCTCCAAAATATTGCTATGATTTATGTCAAAGAGTGTTGTGCCTATATTCTCCTCCAGGAGTTTTATGATTTCAGGTCTTACATTTAGGTCTTTAATCCATTTTGAGTTTATTTTTGTATATGGTGTGAGGAAATGTTCTAATCTCATCCTTTTACATGTAGCTGTCCAGTGAGTTCTGCCTTTCTTCTATTCAAGTGTCAGTCTATTGTGTCTCGCCATCAAAATAACCTTAAAATCTAATAAAACAACATATTATTGGAAACTGGAGGAAAGGGGATCCTTTTTTATGTATGACAGAAAGGTTACCTGAATTGTGTTCCTTACTTGTAAATGATGAACTTGGATATTTAGCTGATATTTCTAAGCAAAGTATTGAAGATGAGGCTTGGTTTCTTCTTGCTGCTTTCAGTAATATGAGAGAGGAAGCAATAAATTGAGGAAACAACTATTAATCAAAAAAGAATCAGGTTTTGATGGTTTTGAAATTTTTCAGCCTATGTAGATTGTAAAAAAAAAAAAAAAAGCTACAGTTAGGAGATTCACTGTCAGAAAAGTGTGCTTTGAAGAAAAACCAAGGGTCTGGTTGGACAAGCTTTTGTTAGTACCCCAGAAAGAACAACAAGTCACAGTATTCAGTCATACATAAGACTCTTTGAGGAGATTAGATGTGTGACTCATGGATTTCCTTTGACAACTTAGGAGGAGCCAAAAATATAGATGGAATAATCTAAGAAAGACCTGTGAAAAAGCTTCCTGTTTGATGGAATGAATCCCCATGTATACACTGAAAACCCACAAAGTTTTCAGACTATTGCAGCAGCAGAAATACTTCCAGCATTGCCCTAAAGGGATGGAGAGGAGATGAAATGAAGGAAGGCTGTTGGAGTCTCCAAATTCTATAAACAGTAAATAGGCTGAGGAAAACCACTTAGCTACAAACATGCTACCCTTCATGAAAAAGGAAGGATGAGTCATAGTGGAGCTGCTGGCCAAGAGGGGTGAGCCTCAAGTTGCAGAGGATTATTCCTAGGCTTTAAAATGTAATGGAGTTGGCTTTGTTGGATTTTGAAATTGAGATCAGTGACTTTTTTTCTCTTTTTCATTTTCTCTCCTTTTGAGTGAGGTTGTCTATAACTTTTATGCTATGCCTCTCCTACCATTATATTTTGGATGCCCCTAACTTGTTTTCTAGGAATATGTAAGAAATCAACTTAGATATTTAGCTGAGAATCTTTACAAGAAAAGTATTGAAGGTGTGTCCTGGTTTCTTCTTGCTGCTTATAGTAAAATGCAAGAGGAGAAAGAGATGATAGAAAAGAGAGATTTGAAGTTGTTACACTTTGATGATTGAGGAAGTAGCCAAAAAACAAGGAATAAGGAAAGAATCTAGAAGCTGAAAAAGGCAAGGAAACAGACTTTCTCCTCAGAATCTGCAGAAGGAAGATTTGTTGTAGATTAATTGACCATAAGTGTCTGGGTTTATTTCTGGGCTCTCTGTTCTGTTCCATTGATCCATGTGTCTGTGTTTGTGCCAGTGTCATGATCTTTTGATTACTTTAGATTTGTAGTATAGTCTGAAGTCAGGGAGCATGATAATTCCAGCTTTGTTCATTTTTCTCAAGATTGTGCTTGCAATTCAGGGTCTTTTGTGGTTCCATATAAATTTTAGGATTATTTGTTCTAGTTCTGTGAAAAATGTGGATGGGCCTAGAGAGTATTATGCTTAACAAAATAAGTCAGACAGAAAGACAAATGCTCTATGTTATTACTTATATGTAAAAAATAAAAAATAAAACGAATGCATACAACAAAACAGAATCAAACTCACAGATATAGAAAACAAACTAGTGGTTACCAGTGGAATACGGGGTAGGAAAGGGCAAGATAGGGGTAGGGGATTAAGAGACACAAACTACTTTATATAAAATAAATAAGAAACAAAGATATATTGTAGAGCACAGGAAAATGTAGCCATTATTTTATAATAACTTTAAATGGAGTACAAGCTATAAAAATATTGAATCACTATATTGTACACCTGAAACTACTATAATATTGTAAATCAACTGTACATCAATAATAAAAGACAAAAACGTATTTTCTATGTGAATGAAGGGACTGACTAGTAATGTCTTTTCAGAATGGCAGAGGATTAGAATCTGATATCTAAGATTTTTCTAATCAGTTTGTGAAGGGTGATACACCAGCAGGATATGGCAACACTTGGGTCCACAAAGAGATATTGATGGAGGAAAAATATTATTTCTTCCTGACTCAGAATCTTATTATTTTTCTTTGAAACAAGTTAGTAGACTATGGTATGCAGAATTCTGTGATGGCCCCCAAGATTTCCACCAACTGGCATAAGAATCTTATATAGTCCTCTCCCCTTGAGCATGGCAGGACCTGAGAATATGATTTTACAGTTATTCTCTTGGTTAGATTGTGTTATACAAGGGTCTGTTTGCTTTGAGGAATTAAGGAACAATGTTGTGGCAGCTTGGCTAGGACCTGGCAGTGGCCTCTAGTAGCTGAGAGTGACTCACAGCCAACAGCCATCAAGAAATGGAAGTCTCAGTCCTAAAACTGCAGAAACTGAATTCTTCCAACAATTTGGAAGAGGACCATGAACTGCAGATGAGAACACAGCCCCAGCTGACACCTTTATTATACCCTGATAAGACATGGAGCAGAGGACCAGTCAAGCCTTACTTTGACCCCTGACATATGGAAACTAAGATAATAAATTTGTGTTGCTTTTAACCACTAAATTTGTGGTTATTTGTTACACAGCAAAAGAAAACTAATACATGGGGTAAACTTAGGTATAATAGCCTCCTTTAAGAAAGAGTAGCTTGGCTTGGTGTACTCCTCTACTATCTACTAGTAGAGGCTGGTAATGAACTCGTACCCAGGGAATATCCCAGTCTCTAAATCTTTACCTTTTCAGTCTCCCCTACAAAGTCTGGAAGAACTAAGAGAAGACCATTATCGGGTACCAACTAGGTTTCAAGAACTATGGATATATGCTTTCTACCTTTTCCTCATTTTATTCTCAAAAATCCATGGAGAGGTAGGTACTAGGATCCCCATGTCTTAGAAGAGGAAGCAGACTCAGAATTATTTAGTAACTTGCAAAAGGCAGTGTAGATAGCAAAGGGCCTGACTCCCAGGACCCTGCTAACTTTTATTGTCTCTTCTCTGTTTATTAATATTATTTATACCTTTCCTAGGCATTCGCCTTTAATTCCTCAGCCATCCCTAGAAGAAACAATATCTATCTGTGGCTGATAAACTGGCAACCCAATCTGTCCATAATTATTTCATGTTTTTTGAGAATAGAGTGAAAAAAAGCACCTTTATTAATATATAGGAATAACTTGTATAATTACACAATTTACATAATGTTTTGCAAGGTGGGGATTATATTGTTAGTCATACTGGTAGTTGATTCAAAAGCACTTCCAAATATCAAGGCGAAACCTAATATGAAACTATTCAGCATGATATAAGGCAATTTCTCATCCAACATCTGCATTCCCAGTTACCTTGGGATTTTGTACTCCTTAAATTATCTTAGATTACACTCTGTACACTTACATGTTTTCTGAGGTTTATCTTCTTTAATATAAATAATGCCTGAAAATCATCAGTAACATTTCAGGGAAGCTCAGCACTGTAGAAGCAATTGGAGTCAAGAGGAAAGTTATCAGCCAGAATGAAAAGAGCTAAGAGATCACAGACATTAGCTGCATTCTCTCCTTAGAGAGGGCTTCGTCAGAACAATACTCACACTGATGCCAAGATTAATGAAATTGCTAAATCTGGAACATGACGAAGACTTTGAATGTCATTTAATGAAGAAGCAGAAAAATATAGCTATTGGATATACACAAATGCTATCTATTACTTGATGGGGGATTGCCAATAATTTTATTTTATGAATGCATACTTTTAGGTACTCAATTTTTTCTGTAAACTATTTAGTTACTCTTCATATCGATGTGTCTAAAATGAACATGCTTGATATTTTCTTTATATTTACTAGAACATATCTTTTGCTTTTTCTTTATTATGGTACATTATATTTTGTGCTAAAATTATTCACCACTTTTCAGGAATTTGTATAGATAATGAAATGTCTTTTACTCCCATGTTTCTTATCTAAAGAGACTTGAGGTGTTACATAAGTCAACCTCACCGAACTAAGTCCCTCACCCTTATTATTACTAACACAAACCATGCCTTTTCAAACTCCAACCAGGCCTGCCATCTCTCCCCAATCTCAGACTCTTACAGAACTTTTGGAGAACACAAGAGGAGGATAATGGAGGACAGACCAGAATATGTTAGACTACCAAGTGGGAAGGAACTTAAAACAATAAGCCCCATGTTTAGTTGCAGTGTTTAGAACTAAACACATATGTGAGTAAGGAGAGACAATATGACAATAAAAAGACCTAGACTGGGAATCAAGGGACCTGGATCTTAATCTTGATTCTGCAACACATTTAGCAAGGTAAACTGCCATAACAAAGAAACCATAAAACACAAGAGAATTATTTTCCTGTTTTTACTTAATAAGATTGCTCACATTATTGCCATTTTCAAATTAGCAGAAAAGGAGAACAAAAAAAACAAGGCAATAGACTTTGTGTTTAAAATAATGTGAAGTCATACATATAATTTCCATTTACATCCCATTGGTTAAACCTAGTTATATAGTATGCTTCTCCCATGTTGTAAACCTCCAAGAGGCAACATTTGCATTGCATTTCATGATCATGATGCCCCCTGGTGTTGTGCAGAGTGGTGGCCCTGGCATGGTGGCTTCTACTGCAAGACAGGTGTAGTAGGCAGAATTGTGCTATCCGTAACCTTTGCCCTCTAATATTTCTCTAATGAATATGTTTAATTATATGTCAAAAGGGATATAATTAAAATGATTAATCAGCTGAATTTAAGGTAAATAGATGATCCTAGATTATACAGTTGGGTCTAATATAAGCACAGGAAACATTAAAAGCAGAGATCTTTCTGTGGTTGAAACAGAAGGGAAGTCAGAGATTCAAAGCATGAGAAGAATTCAATGTGCCATTGTTGATTTGAAGATGAAGGGTTGTGTATTAAGGAAAGACAGACCTCAGTTTTAAAAATGACAAGGAACTGAATTCTGCCAACAATCTGAGACTAGAAGCAGATTCTTGCTCAGAGTCTTTGGTAAGAGCTTAGTCCAACCACCATCCCGATTTTGGCTTTGTGAGGCCCTGGGTCAATAATTCAGCTGAATCATCTGGACTTCTTGGCTACAGAACTGTGACAGATAATAAATGGGAGTTATTTTAAGCTGATAAATTTTGATAGCTTGTTATGGCAGCAATAGAAATCTAATTCAGGAAGTTTTGAAATATAGTCTCTAGCTATGAAGCCAAAATTCACTGCTAAAAGGGAAGAGGAGAGAATGTGTATTGGGGTTAATCAGCGGACTCTACAATAGCCACTGTTTGCAAGACTGTGGCTTCAGGTTATTCATCTGTGGAGGTTTGACCCAACCAGAGGATCTCTATGGTTCCCTTGCTGTTATATGTTATCATGGCTACATTAAGGATAAAGTAAGGTCTGTCTTTCTATGCAGACTGCCCTGCACAGACTACTTGAGCATCTCATCTTCAGTTTGTCCATCTAGAAGCTTGCTTACTCTGGACAACTTGATTCTCCTCCTCCCTTTGCTTCAATACTCTACAAATCTGCATAAATGAAAAGGAAAAAAATAAGCAAAGATAAAAATAATGACATTAATGTCAATAATAGTAATTAAAACAATAAGAAGACTTTCCTAAGCTGAGTGAGTTGGTGTAATTTTTATGGACTCAAGGGTGCTCCGCTTCCAAAGAAAAGGTAGAATTTAGGGTGATATTATAAATGCAGAGGTGATTCCAATAAGATGATCAGCCTTCACTGCTGATTGCTAGCATCTATGACAAAGTCATTAGATGCAATAGTGGAAGAGGGAGACAAAGGCAGAGGGGGAAGCAGGAGGAAAAGAGAAAGAAAAGAAGCTGCTTTAGACTTCCAATTTTTCTTTCAGAAATAGAAGGGAAAAGAAAAAAAAATTACATGCATACAGAGGAGTAGAATTACAGTTATCAAAAGGAAAATGGAATTTGGATCAATCTCATTCCTTCTTTCCACTCCTCTTCCTTAAGCCTGGACTACCATGTTCATCACAATGAAAGTCACACACACACACACACACACACACACACACACACACACTTGCATATGCACGTGTTAGATTAAATTAAGAGTGGCAGAATATAGTAAATTGTCCATTAGATCTGATCCAGATTAGTCTTTGACTCCAAGGCATATAAGTCGTTTCTTATTTTCAGACTCAGGTGAGTCTGCTCTCAACAGCTGCGGGTTGAAGTCTAATGAATTCCCAGCATATGGTAACAAGTGATTAAATGATTGTATCTGAGGTTATGACCTTCCTCACCACTAGCTTTTGATTTTGCTTTTGTTCCATTTAAGATCTTGCAAGATCTTAATTTCGTCCAATAAAGGTTTACTTAAGAACTGAAACTCATTAAACTCTGAAAGGATCAGGTGTACCTTCCCTATGAAATGCTAACTAAACTTCAAGTAATGCAATAAAGTAAAATTAAGCTTTTTTTTTTTCCCCCCAAATATCTTGGTAGTTGACAAGTTTGGAGTTCAGTTTGTTTGATTTTTCTTCCCAAGAATATGATGAGTCAGAAATTTCTGTAAGAAAACATGCTTTATATAGTTTAAGCTGAGCTCATCATTTAAGAATTGTGAAGAGTCTTGGGCTTTAAAAAGTTTAACTCTTTATTATTTTTAATATCTTTCCATAAAAAAATCTCTTGTGACTTAGTTATAAGGTAGTAGAGTTTAGAAAAGATTTTTTTAAAAATCACTCTTCATATTTTTACTGGAGCTGGAACCAAGTATCTGTGTAAAAACCACTGAAGAGGTCTTCTGTGAGTTGAATGGTGTTCCCCAAAAGATGTTGCACTCCAAGTACCTGTGAATGTGACCATATTGGGAAATAGATGATCAAGTTAAGATGAGGTCTAAGGTGGGCTCTATCCAATATGGTTGTGTTATCACAAAAAGGGGAAATTTGGACTCAGAGACAGAGAGCCATACAGGGAAGATGATATAAAGACACAGGTAAAATATCATCTATAAATCAAAGCCTGAGACTACCAGAAGCTAGGAGAGAGGCATGGAACAGATGTACCCTCCCAGAAATCAACCCTGCTGACACCCTGATTTTGGACTTCTAGCATCCAGAATTATAAGACAATAAATGTCCATTGTTTAAGCTTCCTAGTTTGTGGTACTTTGTTATGGCAGCCCTGAGAAACTACCATAAGCTCCAAGCTTAACAGTTTCCTAGAAAGAAATCTATGCTTACACAACAGAGAATGCAAGTTACCTCCATGGATACTTTCCTCTGGATAGTTCCTGAATGGATACTTTTTTTTCAGTAAAAGTAGACATAAAATGGAAATAATTAATATGTTCTTAAAATAGAGATGCTTGAAATTAAAAATAATGCTTAAATAAACTATCGATTGTCCCTAAGTTAATTTAAAAATACCATAGTTTTATTTTTCTAGAACTAAAAAAGTTTATATGGAAAATAATTAAGCAAGTAAGAACAGCCTGAGAAACTCTGATAAAGAGGAGTCATGTAACAAATTACCACAAACTTGAAAGACTTCAAATGACAAAATGTACCATCTCACAGTTTCTGTAGGTCAGAAGTCTAGCTGTGACATAACTGGCTTCTCTGCTCAGGGTGTCACAGATTGAAATCAAGATGCTGGCTGGGCTGTCTTATCATCTGGAGCTTAGAGTCCCCTTCCAAGTTCCTTTGGGTCCTTGGCAGAATTCAGTTTCTTGCAGTTATAGCACTGAGGTCTCCATTTTCTTGCTCGCTGGGAGCTGGGGTTGGTCTCATTTTAAAAAGTTGCTTACATTCTTTGTCATGTGTCTCTGCCCTTTTTCAAATCTAGCCATGGAGTATTTTTTCTTGCTTAGAATTCCTTTCTTCAAGGTACCCACTCCACTCCTGCCCTCTGAGAGGCCTTTGTGGCCCATCTGCCCCCTCCCAGGGCCCATGGGAGCAGAGGGGGAAACTTCCCAGGGGGGAAAGAGCAGGCCCTCACCCCTCTCCCCTGAGCCCAGAGCCTGGCCCCTCCACTATTGCAGGGTACCCCAGACCCTGTGGGACTCTGGTGGAGGTCACAGGGCCTCATTTTGGGGGCAGCTGCCCACCTCCTACGTGTCCATTTACACTCCCAACATGGTAATGCCACTGGTCCCACTGCCACCCACCTCCTGCCCCTGGTGGCCCCCTCAAACAGCACAGGCTATTGGGAGGTGGCCCCTGAAACCTGTGGTCCCCCAAGGCTGCTCTTGGGATCCAGACGCCCTCTTCCAGGGGGTGCCACCCAACAAAAGCATCTATGATGTGTGGGTTAGCCACTTCCGAGACCTGGCTGCCCCTACCCCAGGCTGGCTACTCTCCTGGTACAGCCTGTGAGGCTCCCAGGGCAGGGGCTGCTTTCCTCTTCCACCCTCTCCTGCTGCCCTTAGGCTTGTTGAGGGGAAACCAAGGTGTGTGTGGCTCTTGCAGCCCTGAGACACAAGGCATCAGCCGTGCTGAGTCTGCGTGTTTATTGGACACCCCAGAAGAGTTGTGGCCCAGCTGGGCACCACCCCTGCCCTGATGGTCAGTCATGCCTCTCCTATCCCCAGAGGCAAGGCTGGAAGGAGCAGGCCTCTGATTGGAGTAGCCCTTCCTGTCCCCTTCCTGGTCCCACCTTCTCCAGCCCTCTGTCCATCTATCCATCCATCCATCCCTCACCATCTGTCACTTCCCCTCCCTGGCTCCGGGCTGGGGGAGGGCCTAATGACAGCTCCAGCCTGAAGTCCTGTCCTCCCTCAACTGTTGCCTGGAAAGGAGGTAGTGCCTTTCGGGGGAGGGGACGGAGAATGGAAACCCTACCTGGTTTTGGTGGTGGTAGTGGGGAAGATAGCAGTAAAGGAACAGACCACATTTTAAAAAAAAAAGAGTTCCTTTCTTAAAGAAGAGCCCCATCCCTTTTAAGGGTTTGCCTGATTAGGTCAGGCCCACCTAGGTGAACCTCTTTCTTAAGGTAACTGTGTCATATAACATGTTAATCATGGGAGTGATAATCCATCATATACACAGGTCCCTCCCACACTCAGGGGCTGGGGGATTATATAAAGGTGTCAATCATCAGTGGTCATAGAATTCTACCTACCACAAAGCAAAGGTTATTAATTATAATACCATTTAGGACAGTGGAAATGCAGCTACAGAACAGAGTACTATGCAGGTGCAACAAAAAGCATAAAGGCATTTGGTTACAGAAAGACACATTATTAAATTAGAAAACATGTCAGAAGCAAAACAGTAAAGGGTTATATTCATCTTTGTGTAAGAGTTGGAGAAAATAAGGGTTTACACTTATGTATATCTGTGTTTGTTTAGATAAAGAAACTGAAAAAAGATCCAAGAGAGTTGTTAAGTGTTGGGCAAGGTGGGGGTTTGGGCAATGGGGATGGAGGGGTGTGGGAGTAAAAGCTTTCTTTATACCATTTTGATTGTTGAACAATTCAAATATATTATCTATTAAAGCTAGAATTTAAAATTAAATGAAGCAAACATTTATTTCTAGTATGTGCAGGCCCTTGCTGAGTGAGGAGTAAATCAATGAGTAAAGCACAGTTCCTGTTCTAAAGTAGCAGACAGTGTGGTAGTGGTCAAAAGGGAAATCCAGAATTGACCACAATTCAAATAAGGGAAATGTCATAGCAGAAAAATAAGAAAACTTCTTAGTGGGTTTTAAAGGAGAAAGTAATTGCACCAAGTGCCTGCACAACCTAGTTCTTTAGTTGGATATACCCTTTTGTCTGCTAGAAAGGGCAGTTTAGATCATTGTCTATTGATCCATGTAATTCAAACTTCCACACTTAAAGAACAAGAAGAAGCATTACATCCCTCAAATCTCATTAGGTATCATTACATCATTGATTTCCACATATTGATTGGAAGGCAATATACAGTTTATATGATTTAAAAAATAAGTTCTTGTAAAGCATTAGTGTGTGTGAAAGACATAAAATTGGATATGTTTCCTTTATTTTTGTTAAGATTGCTACACAAAGAGAGGTTGTTGGTAAATTGTAAACAAGACATGCTTATCAGATAATTAGACTATCTAAGCTTTCCTTTTCTACTTTAGACTATCATTACTTTAACCTGAATTTCTTCTTTAGTTATTTTAAAGTTCCCATATTCATTCATATTTTGAGAAATAGCAAAATAAGTCCACTGGATTTTCATGTGGCTTGCTTCTGCATTTCCCTCAAATCTCTGCTCAAAGATCAACTCCACAATGAGGGCCTCTCTAGCATAGCCTCACTTTCCTACCCCAAGTCCCTGTACTCTTACCCTGCTTTTTTTTTTATAGCACTTTCCTTTGAAACTATTACATATATGTGCTTGCTTCTTTACTCTCTGGTCTCCTCCATCACAATGTGTCGTCCATGAACAAAAAAGGGGCTTTGTTCTGTTTGTAGTTGTATTCAGCACAACTAGAACAGTGTTTGGCGTGGTGCATTAAAAAAATTCATATTGAATGAATAAATAACCAATTTAGAGAAGAATAAACTCTACTTAACATGATCAAATTAGTTATGTTAATTCTTGCTTTACCTTTTTTAAAGGAAGTTTCAGGCAAATATTAAAAGAACTAAAGCTCAGTGCACCCTCTCTGCTTTACCAGAAGCTGCCCCTTTCTGGAAGTGGCATAAGGACAGTTATCAGGCCACTGCAAATATCCAAGAGGAATAAGGTGCCAGTTTGCCTTTAATGCAGTGTGATATAATGAAAAATAACTTTGGTTTTTGTCCCCAGTTCCTGGCACAGAGCTCCTTACAATTTACTGTTGGGAATGCTCACAAGGTGACTCTTGGTGGGCCCCTAGATAGTTTCAGGATGGGATTTTGTCCCCAGAAAAACCAAATGCATGATTAGAGTGTTAGAACGTTCAGTCCCACCCCCAGCTTTGGGGGATCAGAAAGGGGCTAGAGATTGAGTTCAATAATTAATTGCCAGTGATTTAATTGCCCACATAATGAAACCTGAATTTATTGTTAATAACAGGAGTCAGGGTGCTTTCCAGGTTGGTGAATACATCACTGTGCTGGGAGGCTGGTGTGCCCAGAGAGGGCATGGGCTCTGTACCACCTCCTCCTATACTTTGCCTTGTGCATCTCTTCCATTTGGCTGTTCCTGAGTTATCTTTTATAATAAACTGGTTTTTGTAAGTAAAGTGCTTTACTGAATTGTGGTGAGTCATTCTACTGAATTATCAAACCTGAAGATGAAGTTGTGATGACCCTTGAATTTGTAATCATCTGGGCAAAAGTGTGGGTAGCCCGGGAACCCTATTTTCAGTGGGCTTGTGGGGCTGAGCCCGTAACCTGTGGGGTCTGTGCTAACTCTGGGTAGTTAGTATACGAATTGAATTGAATTGTTGAACCCCAGTTGGTGTCAGAGAATTAGAGAATTTGTCAGTGTTAGAAAAGAAACTGTTTCGTTTTTAGAAAACGCCACACATGCAGGCAACTTCAGTCTCTGTGAGTGGTTTCTCTTGGAGCAGCTCCTCAATTGTCTGTGGAAACACCGTCTTCTGATTGCATTCTTTCTCTTAGTGGGTAACTGCTACTTGGAGAAATTCCTCAAACTCCATAGACTTTTACTTGAATAGGTAGACAGGGAGTTATGTAGGAATGATGGTTCGGTAAGTCCTGGGGGCACGTTTTTGGTGACTTTCTTTTGAGTGAACTTTGAGGTTTTAGCTGCAATTCCAAAACAACATAAAATGTTCTGATCTCCATCCTGAAATGAACAAATTAATAGTTAAATTTCTTATTATACATATTTGCTTGCCTTTAACTTTGTGAGGACTTTGTAAATGACTTTTACTTAAGAGAATGTCAAAATCCATCCTAGGACCAACTAGATTTCTGGCTGATATTTGAAAGGTAACTCTTAGATTCTCTAATTATTATCTTTGGAATTCTTGAAACTGACCATAAATTATAATTAACTCACAATTAAAGACAAATATATTTTGACATACATATATATCTGTGTCATATATATTTGTAAAATAATTACAAAAATAAAATCTATTGACAAGCTAGAAATATAACCAAAATTTGGGATTATATAGTAATTCTAACTGGATGTTAAATTGACCTCTTATCATTTTGGAAGCAAATATAAAATAGGTATCATACTGTTACTTAAGTTTTTTTTTTGTCTTAATAATATTATAAGAGACTTGCTCTCCTTCACCAGAATTGACAGATACCCTAATGGAATTTTAAGCCTGATTCTTTTTGTAAGATGTGCTGAAGACAAGGAGGAAAATATTCATTAATGCCAGTTTTTCAGAAGGAAAAGAGGAAAATAATAATAACAACATTACCATAAAAGAGGGCTTAATACAATCCAGCAATTACACAAAGAACTTTATTTATATATATATATATATATATATACATGTGATCAAATTTGATATTCATAGAAACTCTGTGAGGTACAGATGAGAAATCTCATTTTGCAGAGGTTTATGAAAATTATGCAATTTTCCCAAGGTCCCACTAGTTGACAGTAGTCAGAACTAGGTTGAGGAACAGGTCTTTTTTACTCAGTTTCTTTTGAGGTCATGTCCCACTTCAAGTATATCCTTATTTTGTTTTTCATTTTTTTATAGTAAAATCTCTTGAGTTATCCATTTGGATTCTCTGTATTCCTCCACTTTCATCATTCCTTCAACTCATGTTAATCTGACCTCCATGGCTACCACTCTACTAAAATTGTTCATCATGTTTTGTATCTAATAACCATTATCTTGCCAAAGTGAGTAGTCCACTTTGGTCTCTCTTCATTTTACTAGATTTCAACAGCATTTGTCATAGTAGATGACGGCCTCCTCCTTGGAATTTTTTCTTCTTCTGGATTCTATGGTAATACATTTTGTTGGCTTTCATTTTCCCTCATGACTTCTGCTTCTCTTCCACTGTCTTCAATGCCTTTGCACAATTTTAAATGTTGGTGTGTCATACATCTTGTTTGTGGGTACCTTTCTTTTTTCATTTTCAGTCTCTACTCTTTTGTTAAGTGATTTCATCCAATTTTATGGCTTTAAATTCAGTCTCTCTGCTGGTGAATCCTAAGTCTATTATTTTCACCTCAATCTCTTCTTTAAACCCCAGGCTCATGGACCAACCCTCTATGAATTATCTATTTGGGTACTTAATAAGTATCTCAATTATTAAGTATCCAAAGCAGAGGTCTTGGTCCTCCATCCCAACTGAATTGTTCCCTAATCTTTCCCATCTGAGCGAATGTCATTACTATTTAGTAGCTCAACCCCAAAACATAAGAGTCAATCTTTTTTCCTCTCTTTTCCTCACCTCTGACAAACATTTGAAAGTTCTATAGACTCTTCCTTTAAAATCTCCTAAAATTGTCCACTCTTTTATTTCTCCAGTGCTACCATTTAGTGTCATGTTGACAAATAAAATGGCCTCTTTAGTGATTTCAGTATTTCCATTCTGTTCCCCTCCTCCTTAACCTGTGTCTCTACTAAACCAGTCTTTACAGAGTATGTGTAAGACATTTGGAATCACATTCGATCTCTCATCTCTTTAAAATCTCCAGTTACACACAATTACACTTATAATAAAACCCAAGCTCTTAGTTTACAAAGCTCTCCATGATCCAGTCCCTGCTAATCTCTCTGCCCTTATTTTATGCTCACCTGCCTGGAATGCTTTGACTGCATTTTGAATGGCTGGTTCCTCTTTACTATGCAGTTTTATTTTAAATATCTCCTCCTCAGAAAAATGTTTATCTGATCATTCAGTTTGAAATAACTCCATGTCACATCACACTTTTATTTTCATCATAGAGCACTTGTCACTTATTCATGTTGTTGTTTGTTTGTTTTTTCTGTTTCTCCAGTCCAATATAAGCTCCATGAGAAGATGGGTCATATCTGTTTGTTCTTTGCTATATTTACAGTGTTAGCAAAGGACTTGGAAAATAGTAGGCTCTTAACAAATGCTCATTGAATGAGTATATGAATGATGAGATAAATGATTATCCTTCATGTGTATTGTAGAAAAAAATTTGAGAACTGCTTGAAATAGAAGGATATTTAAATTGATTAAAATTTTAAATTATAATTTTAAAATGGATTTCATTAATTTTAGGTAACCTAATCTAGGTTAAGAAAGAATTGCACAGAAAACCTGCTAAGGAACCAGCTGTAAAAAACAGAAAACAATGAATTGCACTTATACTATTGATTACTTTTATGCAGATAAATGCTTCTAATGAGATTTGAGTAATTCTTTTAAATCAGATAAATATTTCCCCTGTAATCCTTTTTCATACTCTTCTTTGGCTTTGAAAGTTGACTTTTTTTATCCTTCAAATTTACAAGGATACAATTTACTAGTCTATGACTGAATAATTATACATTTTTAATTAGCAGAGTCTGAAATAATGTAATTCCTGTAATGGCAATGAAATTTTAAAATATAGAATTTCATGGTATGTTATTCATTCTTACAGTTCATAATCTTTTGGTGACACTGTAATTTTCCTACCTTATAAAAAGATTGATTAAAATTCTCTCAGAGTATCTCCCTTCCTGATTTCCTTCCACAAATATGTATTGATCACCAATTATGTGCCAGACATTAGATTTGATACTATGTAGACAATGATGGGCTATACAGAGATCTTTTTTTGTTTTTTGTTTTTTTTTTTTTTGCGGTACGCGGGCCTCTCACTGTTGTGGCCTCTCCCATTGTGGAGCACAGGCTCCGGACGTGCAGGCTCAGCGGCCATGGCTCACGGGCCTAGCCGCTCTGCGGCATGTGGGATCTTCCCGGACCGGGGCACAAACCCATGTCCCCTGCATCGGCAGGCGGACTCTCAACCACTGCACCACCAGGGAAGCCCTATACAGAGATCTTGAGCTTAAAATACATGTGCTTGTACTCTATTTGGGACAAAATTATAAGCAAGAGGCAATAACTAGTATGATGAAAGATTAAAAGGCTTAAATAAAGATGCTATATAAAAAGGGGCTTTAATCCTTAATGAGAGGAATGTCATAGATATAATCCTAAAAGAAATGACACCAATTTCGAGACTTTAAGGCTATTAAATAAATGTTTTCCAGGTAATATGGAAAGGGAAGAATGTTTTTAACAGGTGGTTCCAAGTTTAAAGGCTTAGAAGTCAGAGAGAATGATAGAACATAGAGCATTAGGGAAACTCAAGGCAGTTTATCATGGATCTAGCTTAGAATATGAGTGGAGTGCTGGCAATAGATGAGGCTGCAGATCTGAGGCAAGGTCAAATTAACAGGATCTTAAGATATATCTTGGGGCTGGATATAGAAAGGTAAATGTGGGGCTCTGTTGGCTCTTCGCTGTGATTTTTTTGCAACTCACATACCAAGCTGACTCATTTTCATCATCTCTAATGTTAATAATACAGTAGAAATGCTCTTAAAAAGTTAAAGTGATCAATCACAAAAAGTTATGTATACAGACTTAAGCATTTGATTATAACTTAAACACATACTCATTTGCCAATAGTTTGAGGAAGAATAAAAAACATTTATTTTAGTACAGCTCTGCTGATTGGGCTTCTGTGAGGTCTTGCATAAACCATACCCACTACGTTTCTTCTATGATTTTCAGCCTTAGTTTCTTTAAAAGGAGTGAGAACTTAGACACTTGGGAAGTAGTCTGTTTACAATATTTCTCTATTTTTATTTTATTTATTTTTGTTTTTAAAGTGGTTGCACAAACATATAATTCCAAAGATTTTCTTTTTATTGACCCATCTTTACTCAACTCCCTAAATATTCTACTTAATGTTTATAGAAAACAACTTTCTTTCTTAAGGAATATTTTTTGGTTTACAAGTTATTAAAATAACATAATTTCAAAATAATGACAACTGACCTTAAAATGTTGAGACTCCACCTCAGCTGATTAGCATAAAACTCAAACTCTGGATGAAGAAAAAGCATTCTTCAGTACTCTTTAGTATTAAAGAGTGGCCTGGTGGTTACAAGCATTCAGTGTTTGATGAACATTGTTCAGTATGTTTCAGGGAGGAGGTGGAGAATGTCAAATGATTAGAGAATCCTTTATGTGAAAGATGTTTAAGAAGAAGGTTTTTTGTAATAGCATCTACCTTATAAAGTTTATGGAAGGTTTAATAGATTGCAAGAAAACAACTAATTGAGTGCCAGAGGCATAGTAAATGTTTAAGACATACTATTTCCACTTTGTATTTAGTATTATTTATCTCTTAATAAGAGAGACTAAACAGCTTTATTTTGGTATTTGTTTCTAGGCCAATACTAGCCCATACCATGCCTCGGAGGGAATTAGGAGAAGCACTCCATCAGAGCAGGTGAAGTCCTTCAAGCCCATGGTTTCTGAAAGGAGAACACTTCTGTGTGAATTAGAAAAACATGTTACTTCTTCCAGAAGCATATCTTGGCCTGTGAACTAGATGTCAGTCTCCTCTTGTCCTCTTAGCTGGATGCCTTTGTGTGGTTAACAATGGCAGAATCCTCCATTGCAGGTCTGGATCACAACCCCAGGCCTGCTGAAATGAAAGTATTCATGTTCCAGGGCAGCTCAGGGTTTGTGAACTGATCTGCTGAGGTCAGGTGATTCAGCCTCTCCTGGTGTCAGAAAGAGAAATCCTTGCTCCCTTCAGGTGATCAAATCTATTCTTCTCTTTTCATATCTTTGCAACTAGTTTGTGTATTTCCATCCGTGTATTCACTGGAAGTTCACATTGGTGAGGGAGGCTCTTTATCTCTGCCTTGGATGGAAAGGATGCAGATTGAGTGTAGATGAGGGAAGACTCTCCAGCTAACATAAAAGTACATCCATAATGCATGATGCTTCTCCTCTAAACAGGATGACAGAAGAAAAGACAAATGTGGATTAAATGTCAGCTTCCCATATATTTCTTCCTTGGATGGAGAACTGAATAGCTTAATCCTACATAGTCTATAGCATAAACCAAGGCAGAATTTGCTTCAGCTTGGAGAGAACTACCCAACCTTTTGGTCCCTGAAGTGTTGCAGATTTCATGAGGCAAAAGACATTTAATTTTACATAACTTAAACTTGGGGATTCAGCCATGTTCCTTCCTGGATTTCCTGCTAATACTCCATTCAGACTTATAAAATATCAAGCGAGATATTTTTATCACTTGGAAACAGCATGCACATGAAATGGCAGGTTAGTTGAATTCTTACTTGAGCTTAAATGATTTTCTCCCCAGTACTCTGGGTATAAACAAATATCCTTCAATTGGAGACATACATTTTTTCATTGAGCCCTTCTTTTGCTGAGTACTCTGTTTCATAATGGGGTTCTATTCACTGGGGTTTATTCATGATTAGGACAGACATGTTGAAGGACATGACAGATATGAAGAACAGACAGTTGTTTGCTCTGCAAAATTTTCAAGGAATTGGGAGGCTTAGTAACAGGTGCTATAAACCATGGTAAAGGGATGAAATATGTTGACTCTAAAGGGGCTGGCTTGCCTTACGACTATGGGAAGACTTTCAATCACTTAGGGAAGGCCATTAGCAAAGATGAAAATAACATGGGATTTTCTGATAAACACAGGATTGTTAAAAGCCATCAATAAAAACAAAAGGGATATATATTTTAGCTGGATTTAAAGTAAAATATTTGTTTTTTTAACTTTAAAAACGCCAAGAAAATAGATACTCCACACACCATTTTTAAGTTTTTACCTTTATCTTGTTTCCAGTCTTATCTTTTCTCAGTTTCTCATATTTCCAATTTTATTCTTTCACAAAATATTTCCTAATCTGCTTATCCAGAAGTAATGCTATCTTGGTCTCTGAATGCTCTCTCTTAAGATACTGATGTTTTCTAACTTAATTAGATTAATGTGTATATATCTTAGATTTCCTACTAAGTTGTAAGATTCTTGAAGGCAGGACCAGTGCCTCACAAAGACATCGCCTTTGGAGAATGTTCCACAAAATTTGGAGTATAAATGAATGAGTAAATATCTGTTGTAGAACATGATCACAGCATTTTAGATGCCAGCTTCTGAGCACTGTGAAGATAAAAGGCTCCAGGGCAAGTGTATCATATCTGACATAACATTTTAGGAAACCTTAAAAATGTCTTTAAAAAAAAGAAAGCAATGTTAAAAAGAACATAAGGCTTGTGTTTTAACAAAACATAACTGAAACTCATTAAGCTTAATATCAATGTGAAATGACAGAACTTGGGATGGAACTGTTAAACCAGTCCTCTGGTAAGATATTTAAGGTATCCTAGCCTCTGGCAGAGGTAGGAACAAGTTGGTAGATTGTAGGAAAAAAAAAAAACACATAGAAATATGTTGCAGGCACATAGGAATCAGTTATACTTGCAGTGTACTAAATTGAAGGGTTGACCCTAAATTTATTAACGCTGCTTTACAAGAAGTGTGTATTTCATTAAAAATAGGTAGGAGAAAAAGTACCCATGTCAGTTTGATCAGTTTTGGTCAAGAATCATCTCATTTCTCTTATGATTAAAATATTTCAGTTGAGTCATTTATGTATCACCATTGCTGGTCAGATAACTTTTACAGGAGATTAAAGAAATTCTCTCTTTCTAGCCTCATGTTAATAGCTCAACTCTCTTATCCAGGAGACTCACAAATGATGGAAAGATCTAACTGAATTTCATTTTAATGAAGACTACTTAGTTGCAAAAACAGAAGTAAATCAAACTAGTGTAAAAAAGGAGGATATGCTTATTAACTGGACACAGGTGTGTCCCATGGAGCACGATGGCAGAAAGTATACTTGACACTGCAGTAGGATGAAAATATGAATTGTCAGGCTCAGGTAGAAACTTTCTTGATCTTTCTTTTTATGGAACTCATGGTCTCTCATCATGGCTTCCCCTTTCAAGTCTATTTGATTTTTCTCTTTCTGCTTCTCCGTGAATATAATGGAAGATCATTTCCTTACAGCTGCCAAATTTAGCTGTTCTCAATTCAACTAACTAGCAGAAACCATCTATCCCTCATTAAAACAAACTTCTGAGAGAGATAATGTTAATGGTCCAGCTTAGTACACACCTTGTCCAATCAAATATGATTGGACAGGCAGTGTCAGATACTGCAAATTTGGCTGCCGAGGCTCGTCCCTTTGGAGAGAAGTAGAGTTCTTAGTGAAGGGGGGGTGGTCACTGTGTTTGAGAGAGAATTTAACAAATATTTTCTATTCCTATTTACCTTCAGATGAGGGCACCAAGAAATAGGGAAATAATTCTTAAGTGGGGCAATAGAGCTGAAAGTTAGCTGTCACTGTAAACTGTTCCCAAGTGCATAATACGTGAGTGCATAATACGTGAGTGCATGGGAATATATAAAGCCTCCTGAAGCCTATATTCACACATCTCAGAAATTTGATAGAACACTCCCCAGCTTGCAAAATCTACCCATCTCACTAGCCTCCCTTCACTCAGGTGAAGAAAAGTTGTCAGAGATACAGAGACACATGTGGGGAGAATGCCACTTGATGATGGAGGCAGAGGTTGAAGTGCTGAAGCTGCAAGCTAAGGAATCACAAAGCTTGCTGGCCAGCCACCAGAAGCCAGAAAGATGCAAGGACAGATCCTCCCCAGCAGGTTTCAGAGGGAACATTGACCTACCATCACCTTGATTATGGACTTCCAGCCTCCAGAACTGTGAGACAATAAATTTATGTTGTTCTAAGCCACCCAATTTGTGGTACTGTGTTATGGCAACCCTAGGAAACTAAGACAATATGTAATAGGAAAGGCTATAATCTCAGTCATTGCTGGCTCTGTGTAGTCATTTGTTAGATGTATCTCTTGAAGAATGGCTTTGGATATACCACTTCTCATAGTAGAACGACAAGAATTTGTGTGAGAGATGTAATCTAGGAGAATTGGATGAGAAAATAATATGGGAAATTGAAGGGAGTTGAAATAAACCAGCAAGATGGTAAAAGTCTGAGGCAATGGGGAGCGGGGAGAAAGCCAGAAAGAGAGTGCTGGTGGCACTTTGAATAAGGGAGTGTCTAATACAGTTGATACTCATTACCCGTGGATTCTGTATTTTCAAATTTACCTACTTGCTAAAATTTATTTTGTAATCTCACTATCAACTCACAGTGCTTTTGTGGTCATTCCCAGACATGGCAGAGTAGCCAAAAAATTGAATCTTTGGACAAGCTCATTCCCAGCTGAGGTCAGTGAACAAGGAGCTACTCTTTTGCCTTGTTTCAGCTCTCAGGTCGTAAATGTGTTCTTTTTGCAGTGTATTTAGTGCCAAATTTTGGGACTTTTTTGGGTAATTTCTCTGTTTAAAATGTTCCCCAAGCATAGTGCTGAAGTGCTGTCTGGTTTTCCTAAGGGCAGAAAGGCTGTGATATGCTTTATGGAGAAAATACACATGCTAGATAAGCTTCAATCAGGTAGGCATCCCGTCAATCCTGTACAAGGAAGGATAAGAAGAGAGACTGCAACAACAATACTCTTAGAAGGTCACGACTAGTTTAGGATTCCTGTGGTTGCAAGATTTGACCGAGGTTAGTTTCAGTCCAAGTGGCATGTTTTCATTCATCTATTTAAGAAACATTTTTTAAGTGCCTACTTTGTATCAATCACTATTATAGGCATTGAAAATACATCAGTGAATAAGCTGACCAGGTTCTTGTAATCATGGAGCTTACATTTCTATTGAATAGTCTGACAATAAACATATAAACAAAATGAATAAGGTAAGAGTGATGGCAGGGATAGGTTTGGTGATGATCAGAGAAGCCCTATCTGAGGAAATGAGTTTTTAAACTTGGACTTGAAAGATGAGAAGAAGGCAGTCATAAGGAGACCTGCGTACAAAAACAATCCAGGCAGAGCCATCAACAAGGGCAAATGCCTTGAAGAAGAATAAACTTGATGTGCTCCAGGGACAAAGTGAAGGCCAGTGTGGCTAGAGTATACTGAATAAGGGGCACAGAGCAGGAATTTAATTAAAAGAAATGGGCAGAAGCTGGGATACTGTAGGCTTTGAAAATGCTTTTTTTTTTTTTTACTCTAATTGCAATAGGAAGTCATGGAAGGAAAGGGAATAGATGGGACTTGATATAAAAACTCCACTCGGTTTGTTTGGTGGAGAATGATGTTGGAGGGAGTCACTGAGAGGATGTAGTTGCTAGTTAAGCGGACCTGAGCAATCAGGCTCCTTACTCCCTCTCTTTTCCTTGGATGTACGCTCCGCCCACCGCTCCCACAGCTGGAGCTGTTTTCGAGGATGCAGCCTTAAGAGAGCAATGTGTTATTAAGACCATCTGGATGGTATACATGATTAAACCCAGCTAAGGCCTTTATAAGCTTTTAAGATTCTGGCAGGTGTATACAGAGATCTACTCATCTTGCAACCGCCCAAGACAAGCCTCATAAGTAAGTTCTCTTTTGCTTATTAAACCTGCCACCTACCAATCTGGAGTAACTGCCTCTTTCTTCGGTCTCTCCTTGCCCTCTGTGTATGGAGGCCAGTTTGTTAACCAAGAAATGGACTGTGGGGTAAGAGTGGTGAGAAAACAGGGAATGAGAGAAATCATTGGAACTTATGGCAGATGTCCACGAGACAAATGATGGTGACTTGGACTAGAATTATAGCAATGGGGATAGGAGGAAACAGTTGGATACACAGTATGTTTTAAAGATAAAGCTAATAGATATTGTTGATGGATTCGATCAGGAATTGAGAGAAATCTTGGGTATATAAGGGTATGGTTATGAAAAAGGCATCTTTTTAGGTGTTGTCAGAGTGAAGATGCAAGGATCTAACTCCTAATGGCCTCATGTCTGGGGAGCTCCCACAGAATCGGCCCTATGTGCCTAAAGTCAAGGCCCAGAGCCCTGAATGAAAGGAGCACAACGTAAGTCATAGCAGAAATCTCTTCTCAGATTGTGTGCTCCCAAAATACCCCTTTTCCCCTGATAACCACGTAGAACATGGGCTTTGTGATGGGCAGTATTCTACTTAGAATAGTTGTGTAATGTTTTGGTGTGACTCAGTTTAATATTGGACAACTCTGTAGGTGGGCAACCCACAAAACCTGTACTGAGAAACGTGTTACTCTGACTAAAAGCCCTCTTGCAGCTAGGCTTGTGAGTCTGATCCCTCCTGTAAATTAACCTCCTTATTGGCTCATTATCTCTATAGGGTAGAAGTGCTTCCTTCAGCCTCAATAGTGTTTGTTCCAAAGCCTTGATAGAGTAAATGAACTTCAGAACGAGATCTCCAGGGGTGAAAGGACCCATAGCTCTCTCAATCCTGGGGAATGAAACCTCTCTGTCTCTTTTCATGTCCCAAATGCTTAATTGCCAAAACATCTACGCTTCTAGGTTGAAGCCAATAAAAGTTTTCTCAGTGGGCTTCTTTTGAATGATCTTTTTCTTTTCTCCTCAATTCCCTTTTTCTCTCTTCCTCGTTCCCCCTCTCCTTTTCTACCTGCTCCCCCTCCTCTTTTTATCTAAATTATGCTCCGCTAATGTGCTAGATGGGCTCCACCTGTGGGGTACAGTACTTAAATTGATCACACACACTGTTGGTCTCCTGTACTTTTCCAGGAAGCAAATCATACATTTCTTTTCTCAAACGGGGTTGCTGACTCCTTGTACGTTCTACGTCTCTCAGGCTCTAAGGCATGCTGTTGAAACTGTTTAGCTTCACTATAACTACACCTGGTCAGTTGAGATTTCGCTGGTCTCTGAATCACGATGTGCTAGCAGGCCAGGTGGGGTAAGGACCGAGGGAGTCGCACTCAGGATGTTAGCTCTAAAAGGTAACTCGCTGATTATCAGACACTCAGTGTCTTCAAGAGAGAGCACCACCCGTATGCTCTCCAACAGGCACTCCCGATCCTTCATTTTCCAAAGCATGCAGCATGTGCCTCAGGACATGTTCTATAAGAAACAATCCCAAGGTCAGTGCCTTTGGAAAATGCTACGTTAAATGAGTTATCAATGCTTTTAATAGCACTTCTTCAACTTCTAAGTTTTTAGAATTCCTCTATTATAAAGATGATGATCGTAAAATCCCTTTAAGAAATAGCTCTTGGGGCAAGTACTCTGTTCCCTGCTGTTCCTCAATTATCTAGTCACCTATGCCTTGTGGCAGAGTTAACTTTGAGGGTGCTCAAAAGAGCAGTAGTGAGGACAATAGAAGCAATTTAGACAGTTGATTCCTATTTTCCCTGTGGGTAGGCACCATGTGTTCCAAATGAAAGAGTCTCTCCCTCGAGGTACTTAAGTCATTTTCATTTTCTGAAAGTAGTTTAACAAGAAGGGGTTCCCCAAATGGAAAAATTTGACCTTGAGTGAGAACAAGGTTTATGGGTATGTGGTAATTGCCCAGGCTTTGAACTCTGACTCTGACTCCCTTTGATTTTGGCGTTGTTGTTCTCTCATAGCAGAGAATATGGCTTAATTTCTTTAGCTTCTTTGTATCCCTAATAAATTTGCCCTGAGGACAGTAAGAATTGTTCTCTTTCTGGGATATGTTGAGAATTAAACTGTGGCATTGCACGAGGTTGTCCAGAAGTGAAAATGCAGTGTTCGCATGCACAATATTCGTATCCACAACAATGTATGGTTGTGCCCTACAGGCCCTGGCTTATTCTGGTCACTATTTATTGTGTTTTGCCGCAAAAGTTCTTGTGCCTAAGGGCCAGCTGCTGATAAAGTACAGAAACAAAGTCAAATGTCTACTACCATCACATAAAGGAAGTGAAGAGAACTCATAATCTTATTGGATTTTCAAAACGAATGCTTCTAGAATAAAGCCCTAGGCAATGCAAAATATAATAAAGGATAAAACTGTCATGCAATTGACTTTACCATGGTTGCTTGCTCTACAGAGCAGTATCTTAGCCTCTGACTCAGGGGTTCTATTGGGTCTTGGAAGATACCCTGACTTCTTAGTTGATATGCTTTCTCATATACTTTCTCATCCAGAAACACTCAGACCTCTGTAGACAATCACGAGTTTTATTTGATTTTGTGCCAACAATTATAAGGTCATCTAGAGACAATTATATTCACTGCCTATAATGCCCAGTCAAAAGGCTGCTGTATTCCAGAAATCTCTGGAAGTTAGAAGTTACCAGAGAAAGCACTTCTTCATTTGTTAACATTATCCAACAAATATCAAGTGCCTCTGTGTGCAGACACTGTTCTTGGTACTTGGAATCCAGAAAAGCCAGGTATCTCTCAGTGCCATTTTATGACTTCATAATGCTACTGCACAAAGACTGGCTTTATTTGGAGAATCATTAAAGCAAACACTGACCTCAAAAGGGCTGAGGGACAGGGAAATCTACTGGTTTAAATTCAGTTATCTGAGAGGTTCTGTGCTATATAATAGCTACTTCATTTGTTTGGTTTTGAAATTAGATGTGGCTTCTTTACAACAAAACGTTACTTTCACATCTGTATTTGATCACTAGCTGTAAGAAAATATAGTAGCCACCTCTTGGGATGATTTAGCTCACACTGATTCCCCTTCTGGATTACATGACTCTGACCTACTGGCCATAGTTTATTGATCTAGGATAAGGAATTTGACCCTTGGAGCTGTGTCAAGGTAATGGTAGTGCTCTAGACTCTAGAATAAAGATCCATGATTCCTTGCTATCCTGGTGTCTGGACCTGCCTGCTACCTCTTTAAACTGAATCTTAGTTACTTAGCTCTTCCTTTGATTGTATTATTAAATGTTATATTGTTAATATTAGCAACTTTAGTATTTTAATGAATTCAATCTTTTGGCTTTATATACCAGAGATATTTAGATATTTTCCCCTTGAAACAAGAAGAATCCTTACTAGAAACAAGAAGAATCCTTACTAGATCGATAAATATTATAGAAACTTGTCCAACCACATTCTCTCACTTTAAACCAGTTCAGTACACTCTAACAGTAAGCACAAAGTTGATGACATTTCAGTTCCATTCGAGACAGTCCAGAATATTCCTTATGTTGCTTCTAACCTCTCTTCTTTCTCATTACTACTGACAACTTACTGTTGTCTGAATATACTGTCTTTGGCCCTGAGCCTTTTCTTTAGACTTGTTGACTGTTTCTGGGTTTCCTGGCTTGGCCTTCGTGATCTGTGTGCACATTAGTTCAGACTCCCTACTGATTCTCCCAACCCTTGACCATCTCCTATAGGATCAGTTACTCCAGCTTTAACCCTTTAAAATCTAAACTCTGGCTCTAGTTGGTTTGGTCAGTGCAATGAATGGACTCACCCTGATTCTCCACAGGAGGATCTAGGGGAATATTTCAGTTGGTAGTAAAGGATCAATTACTAAATATTATGGTTTGTGGTTTGATATCTTGATATCACTTTTCCAGTTTTGTCCAATATACTAAAAAATAATTTAAATTATGAATCAAACTTATAAGTGTGTCCTTTTGAACACAACAAAGTAGTCAGACTTGAAATCACCTCTGGTACTCTGTTGATTAACATGTCTGCTACTCATCCCACTTTAGGAAATATATTTCTTGAAGCAGTGGCCATGTCTGATATTTTCTCTATCCTGAGGGTCTAATACAAAATTTCTTTTGTATTTTGAAAAATAAATTTGTGTGTATGTTGGAAGACCAGTCAGAAAAATATTTTAAACTGAATTTTTACTACTTATCAATCACACCCTAGTTGACCTTAACCCAGTGCACCATTATGAAATTTCTGGTTTTACTCTTATTCTTTCATTCCTATCTGTTCTATAACTATATTCCTTTGGGTCTGATAATATTTAGAATCTATATTAAATCTCTTAATTATATAAATTTAATCTATGAAAAGCAAGTTTTAGATGTACATATTTAATATTTTTAGAAAATTCTGGCATTTTAAGACTTATCATGAGGAAGATGGTGCTGCAACTTAGAACTCAGGTTAAAAGTGGTTGATGTATTGGCTTTGAAACTTTGAAGAAATTTCAATAGATTTGACTCAGAAGAATCATTTCCTTTTAAGAAGTTTTAAGAAATATAATCCTCGAACACAAATTAATACACTTAAGAAAATGGCCCCAAACTGGAAATATGAGTTCATACGATAGATAACATGTTTGTTAGGGTAAAACTACTGGTGTAAAAAGAACAAGAAAAGCCTTTCAAGAATAAATATAGTCATATATTTTTCACAAATACAGTTTGGGAAATAAATGATTTTGTACCAGTCTATTAAAAAAATCTGAGAATTTTTATCAATGAAATGATAACAAGACTGATAAAACATCTGATACGACCATAAACTGGACTTTGATATTGAAATGTGGTTTCAATTCAGGGCCAAGCATTTGATTGCCAAGAGAGACTCTCCATATTTCTCTTTTTGTCTTCTGTAATGATCAGTGATGTTCCAAATAGTGGTTGTAGTGTTAGCCTCTCAGAGTGAGCACAGTAGGTACATGTAGTATTGGGGATTGTTACTGCAGCATAGCCTATCCTGACTGATACTGTAAGAATGTGGCAGAGGCAGGACTTGGGGTGGAAATGGAGCGTTTCATTTTGAATAAGCTAAGTCAAGTTATTTATGTACAGAGGTCCATTACAATCATAATTCTTAGGTAAAAGTGACACCACTTGTAAATGTAATGGAATTCATCCCTTTTTAGTTTTAGAGACTTGGACTAAACCAGGGTCACTAGGAAGGATCTGAAGTCGCTTGCCCATGTAAATATAAGGTGGGAAGACTCTCAGAAACAATTTGATGTTGATAATGAGTATCTCGGTTTTACATTTCCGCTGTATGTCTCCATTGTATAATTTCAGCAAGCCCATGAATTCAATCACTTGCGCACAGACACACTGACTTCTCAGAAAAATTTCCAAGGATTCTTCAATGCCTTTAGGCAATAGGCTTTTGGAAATTGTTTTCAAGTTCAATTCTTTAATATTCTCTTCACAAATAATTTTTTGGTTGATACTTATGTGTTTTGTTGGATGACAGAGCATGAAGGGAACCTTTTATTGAGCTCAATGGCAGTTTGATCAAAGTATAATCTAATTTGGATGCATTGGCTCTGAACATTTTCTAGGAAGTAGAGAGGTGCCAGACATCCCCAGAGCTGCTCAGATGTAAAGTTTGATCAACAGGATCTAATGTGGAAAGAATGGACTCTGGAAATCAAATATCTGAACCAAAGTGTTGGTATTTTGCTGGGCAGATTAGCAAGTGCACACAACAAAGTGTTTAGGAACCTCTAATCTCACCTGATGTATTGATTCCTCACTGCATTTCCCCCTTGCATCCAAGGCTTCAACATTTCTCCTCTTCATCCTTCCTGTGTATTTGACACTCACATTTCTATCCTTGTGCTTATGTTGTTACTTTACCTAGTATGATTGTTTCTTCTATGTTTTTCTTCACTTCTCAAACTCTTAATCATCCTTCAGATTCTGCTGAAAAATTCCCCTTCATTACACTTGTGTTAATGTGTTGGAGAATTTACTTGCACCTTTCCAGTTCCACAGTGTTTCTTTCATTTAGCAAGCTTCTTTGAATTTGGGAGGTCCACCTAATCACCTTTATATTGTCTGTTCCTTATAAGAGCCATCATAATGTTGTATATATATACATATAGATCTCCATAAATGTTTATTGAATTTAAATGGAATCACAACAAAATTTTCAATCTCTTCTCTCTCAAAAAATGTTTTATCTAAAGAACCAGGAGCTCAGCTTCTCTTGTACACCCTTTGTCCTCAATGTCATTCACTAGTTCATGAGACAGACCAAAGCAGAAAATTATGTTTTTCATATCTGTATAGTATTTTATATTTTTCAACATGAGCTCATGTATATGATTGCTTCTGGGGCTCCGAGCAGTCCTTGAAACGGGAAGGGCAAATGTTATTACTTCTAAGTATGAGATTAGAAATCTGAGAAAAATGGCCTGCTCATGTTCTCACCACTGGTCACCAGCCATGTCAGGACTCAAATTCTGGTCTCCTGACTGGTGGAGAACTGTCTTTTGCTCTTTCCTTTATCACACGTCATTCCCCTACAAGAATTCCTTGCAGTTCCAGCATGTTCCCCGTTTAGGGAGGGTCTCTCTAGTCCACATAGATTTATTGGGCAGAGTAAATAGGCCTGTGTCTGACCTGTGGCTGCCTCTGTGAGGCTCTCACTGCTCTGAGTGGGGAGCATGTTTCTTCTTTTAAAAAGTATGGATTGTTGCTTTGTTTTGCATGCCAGTGCACAGGGAGGCCATGTAGATGGTTTAACTTGATCAACAGCTCACCTCATTTTATCCCAAAGTCATTTGAATCTTTTCAAGTAAATGACCACTTGTTTGACTAAGTTAACTGACCCAAATGAATGAAAAATTTGTTGAAGAACTTGGCAAGCTTGGAGTAGAATGTATAATAGTTAATCTGGTGAAAATCAGCATAGCTAACTGTATACTTAATAAATTCAAATATGAGTGATATATTTTCAAAAGAGAAAGTTAGTAGAAATAGGTTGAAAGCAGAGCTTTAATAAAATACCAGGCTCTTGGGGTATCCTAAGAATTGTACACATTAGTAAAATCTACAATAATTTTATACTTATGAAACTAAATGAGAAGATCTTTTAATCCAAAAATTAGTTATATCAGGCATAATCTATAAACTAGTACATTATATCTATGCCATTATCTATATTAAATAAATACAAATTAGAAAGAATCATAAGAGGATCTCATCCATTGCATCAACATTTTTGATATTGTGGTATTGCTGAATCTTTAATCAGAGCTAGCAAGACCTTTAACAACTTGAATTTCTACATTTGTAAATGGGAAAAATATATTAATTACACCACTCGGTTTTGAGAATCTAATGAAGCAATGTATGTGTAAGTACATTGTAAATCATTGTGGACTTCACAGGTTAATATTTTTAAATGATTCTTGGATACATTGTTGGTGATTTCTCTGTTAATAGTGGAATAGTTTATCCCCCATCTGGTTGTGAGTTCATTTCTGCAGTTTGTAGTGCAGTCCTGTGTCAATCCTTTCCTCAACTTCTGTTGCTTCTTTAGATGTTCAACAGATTAGTCATATGTTGAAGCTAACCCACACATAAATACACTGATTCATACATAATGTATTCCACATTACAGCTTATATTCTGTTATACACAATAATTTAATCTGTATAGTAAATCTATGATTCCTCTTACCTATCCATTTCAGACCAATTGATAGGAATGGCCTGCCTAAAAAATATTCCTAGGGCTAGAACAAAATTGAGCATTTCTGGTTTCCAGTAGTAAAATTGAAATATCATCCAAAAAATTCAAAGAGCTTCCTAGATTGAGAAACTTTTTATGAATCCTATTAGATAGTTCCCTTGCTCAACAGTTTCCTGTATAAAGTGCTATGTAAAACTCTCATGCCTTTCTTTTAAAGAAACTTTTGAGAAAGATCTGTATCATTCTTCAAAACTTCTAGAGTCAGACTATTATTTCTTAGAAGGGGATGTGGTATAGAGTCTGGACCATGCTGAATTGTTGAAAAGAGTTTAATACAATTCTTGGCATAAAGGAGACACTTGATGAATGGTAGTAATCACTATTATTGGTAGACACATTGAATTGTGTAGTTTCCTGAAATTTGATGTTTCCTTTATACCTTTGCAAATTTTATCCTTTCTGCCTACCGTGCCCTCCTTTACTTGTCTATCTCATGTATTCATATATTTTCAACTTGCCCTTCAAGAACTATCTAAAGCACCTTCACTTCATTGGAATTGATCAGTTCCTCCTTTACCCCACAACACTTTCTTATATATTCCTCTCTTATCCAGCACTTACTATAATTCCCTGCAGCCATGAACACCAGCCTTGCTCAACTACATGCAATGCTTGTGTTCATTATAGGAAGGATAGCCTCTAATTGGTTGACACTTTTAACAACTCATGTTCCTTTCTGCACTGGATAACATGACTTACATAGGTTGTTTTTTCTATGTATACAGTTATCTTTCCCTTTACAGCCTTGGATCCATAAGAGCTGAGCCCTGGCAGCAATCACCCTAGGCTTTCAAAGTTTTCTAGGGCTCCCTTCTAGGACCCATGGCCAGTCTCTGGCCTACAGAGGAGGGTGTGTAGGAGTAACAGAACTCCAAGAAATAGAGAATCTGTCAACTATGCCAAGCAAAATAGCTAAAGAGACCTGAGCCTTAGAGGCAACCAATTAGCCTTGACTCCTTGGCCAGCATAACTTTAGATAATTAAGCTGCTTTTTGGTTATTTGTTGGCCAGCCAAAGGGTGCTTGGCTCCTTGACCAGACATGCATATAGCCAAAGTGATGATACATTCATTTGCCTGTAACAGTCTGATTTACACTTGTTGGATGGGAATGTAATTCTGAATAAGTGCCTTCTTTGACTCTTGAATGTGACATGGTTTTTATATTTCACCCTATATATAGGTAAATACCAGTAATAAGGAAGGTTAATTAATCTCCCCATATATAATTGTCTAGGTGCCCCAATAAGCACCTGGGTTCTCTTCTATCATTTTTGTCCTGGTTCCCTTGGCTTCTGGATTAGTAGAAAGTTACAGGTGGTATTCACATCCTTCCCTTTCCTTTTTTTTTTTTTTTTTTTTTTTGCGGTACGCAGGCCTCTCACTGTTGTGGCCCCTCCCGCTGCGGAGAGCAGGCTCTGGACGCGCAGGCTCAGTGGCCATGGCCCATGGGCCCAGCCGCTCTGCGGCCTGTGGGATCCTCCCGAACCGGGGCACGAACCCGTGTCCCCTGCATCGGCAGGCGGACTCTCAACCACTGCGCCACCAGGGAAGCCCCCCTTTCCTATTTTATGTCTTGACCGTCCTCAAGAGTCTTCTAAGCATAGTCAGTGACTAGCATCACAGGCATAATGGACAGAAATTTATCAATAGCTGAGAGAATGGGGTTTAACACATGAGTGTAGGCTGAGAGGTAAAAGTAATCCTCCTTAATCTTACCCGCCCTCAGAGGAAGATGCCCCTCTGCAAAACCAAGAGGTTAATTCTTGGAGGTGGCTGAGTAGAGCTAGAAGTCACTGATAGGCCATACAGCTTTTCTGTTGCTGAAGGTGAATCCTCTTAAATCCCTTGGTAATGTTAGGGAAAGGACTGGTACTCATCCAACAATTAATGTAGCTTAGCAGGGTAGAGTGGAAAGTTAAGATTTCACCTTATTATATACTGCTGTAACTATAAGGCTTGGATCCCAGCTCCTGATCATGACAAAAGAGGATCTGGTTTATCCTCAATTAAGGAACTTAAAAGCCCCACAGCCCAAAGGCCAGGTTCCCTTTACCAGAGTCTTATGTCTGAACTGTTAGATCCCTGTCCTTCAAGAATGCATTTGACATACATCCGATTTAGATAGCCTTTTTATTTTAGTTAACACAGGAAGGTCACATCTGTCACGCCCACACACACTCTTTCTTTAGACTTTAGAACCCAATCTCCAAAAGACTGTACATTCCCGTTTCTGATGTCACTCTTTTCCAACTTCTGAAACCATAATGATTTGTCCTCTGCAACTCACAGTGAACTTCAGAGAAATGTCTTCTATCCTCACCCTCTTGCTCCATAGGAAATCTACCTCTCACCTGATGACACTACTTCCTTGAAGCCATTTCAAGTGGTAGCTGTTTTCTTTCCCACTCTCCTTGTACAATACTGCCTGGGCAGGAGAAGGGAAACAAGTATGGTTTTCCTCCTTTTTCTCCTAGCTGCTTTTAGTTTACTCTCCTCCCTCTTATCTAAGTCCTCCCTCTTTGAATCTCATGCCATAAAATTATGCCAACCCAAACACCTTCTTGTTGTAGTCATCTTGTTGTTCTCGTCCTTGAAGACATTGTCTACAGACCCATAGTACTTTCTTTAACACACCATTATCATAATTTTGGAGGATATCATCATTCATGGAGAATGTTCTTTCAGTACTTTGAACCGTAATTTCTTTGAACTATTCTCCTCTAATTATCTTAATTTCCACCTACATTAGCTACTCACTCCTATGGGCAGAATGTACACATTGTCATACCATGACCTTAACTTCAAGCATTCAACTCTGTTCATCATCTCTTATTCTTTCAACTAATTATTTCTAGTAATCTAACTCCAGCAATAATTTTATGTCGCAAGGACATACAATTCATTGATTTTTACCATCTTTTCTGTACTCCTTATTTCCTCATGTCTTGACTACCCTCTGTTTTGAGTTTAAATGCCATAAATAATTACAGTAATCATTCTCTTATACATACTCCTAAATCTCTTGCCCCTTTCTTGCTTCATCATATTCACTTATCAAAATTATAATCTTCTTTAATTGCAAATTACTATCCTATAACTGAATGTTGCTGGAGAAAAAGACACAACCATGCTGCGTGGTTTCACTTTAAATGCAGGACCACTAACCTAAAACTAACTCTTAATGCTGTCTCACAGTTATACTAGATTTTTCTAATTCATTTATCCTTCAGCTCTTATATAATTATTTCTTATAATTTCTTCTCAAACAGTTAACATGCACTCCTTTATCCTCAATCTCAGTTTAAGACCTTGCTTCCATTTCATTGAGAATTTAATCAATCAGAAGAGAATTTCAGCAACTCCTACAACCTCATCTAAACATCCATCTGCATCAATCTTCTACCACTGTGGTTGAAATGCCTGGGTTCTGAGGAAGGGCTGACCCCTCCACCTATAGGGTAAATTTGTTCTTAACCTTTTGGTCTAATTGAGGATATTGCCCCAGCATTTTCCCTCTCTCTTGAATATTCAAACCTTCTCACTCCTACCCCTCCCAATTTTACCAGATCTTTCTTACATGCAGAAATAGTCTGTTATTTCTCCAAATTTTCTCTTTCAACCCATTTTAATCTCTGGCTACTTCTCCATTTCTCTCTTTTTCTTCACAGCAGATTTGTTCATAAGAATTCTGTGTACTCACTCTCTCCAGTTACTTTCTAGACATATTGCTTGAACCCACTTCAATAAGGCTCTTACTTTCATCTCTCCACCGAAGCTACTCTTGTCAAGGTCCCAGTGGCATCCACATTGCTAAACCCAGTGGTCAGTTCTCAGTCTTCATCCAGCTTAACTCATTAGTAGTATTTGGCAAAGCCAATCACTCCCTCCTGCATTAAATACTGTATTCACTTGGTTTCTAGTATCATTTACACTACTAGTTTTCCTTCTACTTCATTGGTTGTTTCTTGTTAGTCTTCTTTGCTGTCTACATCTTTTTGTCCTCTTTACATTAGGATGCTCTGTCCTTGAATCTTTATTCTATCTGTACTCAGTCTTCAGTGATATCATGGCTCTAGTTCTCAATTATATACTAATGGCAGGCCTTATTGGTGTTATAGGACATTAGAAGTTCTTGTCCCAATTCATCATATATGGACCAGCTGTAGAAGTCCTATTGAACTGTGATATCATGTTCTCTCTCTACTCAAAACACTCCAGTTGGCTTCCTATCTCATTCAGAGTAAATGTCCTTACAAAGGCCTTTGCATTCTCATTACCTATCTAAACCTCATTTCCTACTCCTCTACCTCTCCTCCATTCTTCTTTGTATTTGCTGTTACTCTACCTGGAAAGCTCTTCCACCAGGTACCCATAAAATTTTCCATTTACTGTCTTCAGCTTTTTTTTTTTCTCTCTTTTTTTTTTTTTTTTTGCAGTACACGGGCCTCTCACTGTTGTGGCCTCTCCCATTGCGGAGCACAGGCTCTGGACGCGCGGGCTCAGCAGCCATGGCTCATGAGACCAGCCGCTCCGCAGCATGTGGGTTCTTCCTGGACCGGGGCACAAACCCGTGTCCCCTGCATCAGCAGGCAGACTCTCAACCACTGCGCCACCAGGGAAGCCCTGTCTTCAGCTTTTCACTTAAACATTACCTCTGTACTGAGGCAACTGCCTCAATGCTTCTTATTCCTTGTATATTCTCATAGTAATATACAATTACAAAAAAAGTGAAATATTTTTCTTCCACTAGAACATGAAGATCAAGTGGGCAGGGGTATTTGTTTTCTCACAGATGTATCCCCATCACCTCTATACATGTTTGATGATTAAAGGAATAAATGGGCTTTATATAAACCAGAGATTGGTACTTAAATACCAATACTCTTGAGGTTTCTTTTATTCTTAACTGTTTTGATTCAAGGTAGACTGGATCATTACTTACAGCCCTTCTATATTAAGAAAAATTAGTTTTAAGTTTAGAAAATAGCATGTGATTCTTCAGGGTGATGGAAATAATACAATTGTTAAGGCATTAACATTACTAAATATTGTAGCTGTATTACCTGGGGAGTACAGGATAGAGGAATTTGAAAGAAAAATTTGGAAATTTCTGTGGTAGTCAATAGGACAGAAAAACATTTAAAGACTCTTTATAACAGGAAGCATGAATGGCTATAGTACATATTTGGGGGAAGGTCCTGGGTCTGTTCTCATCACAACTTTTGCAAAGACTGTTCTGAGAAACTTTGGCATGTAATTTAATTTTGTGCATATATGATCTATGGTTATAAAGACTATGTAAAAATATAAAACACACTTCAGTCACATAAATTTAAATTTTAATTAAAAATTAGTATAATTAGCAGAAGCAAGAAGAACTACAATCCTGCAGCCTGTGGGACAAAAACCACATTCACAGAAAGATAGACAAGATGAAAAAGCAGAGGACTATGTACCAGATGAAGGAACAAGATAAAACCCCAGAAAAACAACTAAATGAAGTAGAGAGAGGCAACCTTCCAGAAAAATAATTCAGAATAATGATAGTGAAGATGATCCAGGACCTCGGAAAAACAATGGAGGCAAAGACAGAGAAGATGCAAGAAATGTTTAACAAAGACCTAGAAGAATTAAAGAACAAACAAACAGAGATGAGCAATACAATAACTGAAATTAAAACTACACTAGAAGTAATCAATAGCATAATAACTGAGGCAGAAGAACAGATAAGTGACCTGGAAGACAGAATGGTGGAATTCACTGCTACGGAACAGAATAAAGAAAAAAGAATGAAAAGAAATGAAGACAGCCTAAAAGACCTCTGGGGCAACATTAAATGCAACAACATTTGCATTATAGGGGTCCCAGAAGGAGAAGAGAGAGAAAGGACCCGAGAAAATATTTGAAGAGATTGTAGTCAAAAACTTCCCTAACATGGGAAAGGAAATAGCCACCCAAGTCCAGGAAGTGCAGTGAATCCCATACAGGATAAAACTAAGGAGAAACATGCCGAGACACATAGTAATCAAATTGGCAAAAATTAAAGACCAAGAAAAATTATTGAAAACAGCAAGGGAAAAATGACAAATAACATACAAGGGAAATCCCATAAGGTTAACAGCTGATTTCTCAGAAGAAACTCTACAAGTCAGAAGGGAGTGGCATGATATACTTAAAGTGATGAAAGGGAAGAACCTACAAGCAAGATTACTCTACCCAGCAAGGATCTCATTCAGATTCGATGGAGAAATCAAAAGCTTTACAGACAAGCAAAAGCTAAGGGAATTCAGCACCACTAAACCAGCTCTACAACAAATGCTAAAGGAACTTTTCTAAGTGGGAAACACAAGAGAAGAAAAGGACCTACAAAAACAAACCCCAAACAATTAAGAAAATGGTCATAGGAACATACATAATGATAATTACCTTAAACATGAATAGATTAAATGCTCCAACCAAAACAACACAGGCTTGCTGAATGCATATAAAAACAAGACCCATATATATGCTGTCTACAAGAGACCCACTTCAGACCTAGGGACACAAACAGACTGAAAGTGAGGGGATGGAAAAAGATATTCCATGCAAATGGAAACTGAAAGAAAGCTGGAGTAGCAATACTCATATCAGATAAAATAGACTTTAAAATAAAGAATGTTATAAGAGACAAGGAAGGACACTACATAATGATCAAGGGATCAATCCAAGAAGAAGATATAACAATTATAAATATATATGCACCCAACATGGGAGCACCTCAATACATAAGGCAACTGCTAACAGCTGTAAAAGAGGAAACTGACATAACACAATAATAGTGGGGGACTTTAACACCTCACTTACACCAATGGACAGATCATCTAAAATGAAAATAAATAAGGAACAGAAGCTTTAAGTGACACAATAGACCAGATAGATTTAACTGATATTTATAGGACATTCCATCCAAAAACACCAGATTACACTTTCTTCTCAAGTGTGCATGGTACACTCTCCAGGATAGATCACATCTTGTGTCACAAATCAAACCTCAGTAAATTTAAGAAAATTGAAATCATATCAAGCATTTTTTCTGACCACAACACTAAGAAATTAGAAATGAATTACAGGGGAAAAAACGTAAAAAACACAAACACATGCAGGCTGAACACTACGTTACTAAATAATCAAGAGATCACTGAAGAAACCAAAGAGGAAATCAAAAAATACCTAGAGACAAATGACAATGAAAACACAACAATCCAAAACCTATGGGATGCAGCAAAAACAGTTCTAAGAGGGAAGTTTATAGCTATACAAGCCTACCTCAAGAAACAAGAAAAATCTCAAATAAATAATCTAACAGTACACCTAAAGGAACTAGAGAAAGAAGAACAAACAAAACCCAATGTTAGCAGAAAGAAAGAAACCATAAAGATCAGAGCAGAAATAAATGAAATAGAAACAAAACAAACAATAGCAAAGATCAATACAACTAAAAGCTGGTTCTTTGAGAAGACAAACAAAATTGATAAACCATTAGCCAGACTCATCAAGAAAAAGAGGGAGAGGACTCAAATCAATTAAATTAGAAATGAAAAAGGAGAAGTTATGACACCACAGAAATACAAAGCATTATAAGAGACTACTACAAGCAACTCTATGCCAATAAAATGGACCACGTGGAAGAAATGGACAAATTCTTAGAAAGGTATAACCTTCCAAGACTGAACCAGGAAGAAATAGAAAATATGAAGAGACCAATCACAAGTAATGAAATTGAATCTGTGATTAAAAGTCTTCCAACAAACAAAAGTCCAGGACCAGATGGCTTCACAGGTGAATTCTATCAAAAATTTAGAGAAGAGCTAACAGCCATCCTTCTCAAACTCTTCCAAAACTGTGGAAGAAAGAACACTCCCAAACTCATTCTGTGAGGCCACCATCCCCCTGATACCAAAACCAGACAAAGATACTACAAGAAGAGAAAATTAGACCAATATCAGTGATGAATATAGATGCAAAAATCCTCAACAAAATGCTAGCAAACAGAATCCAACAACACATTAAAAGGATCATACACCATGATCAAGTGGGATTTATCCCAGGGAGGCAAGGATTCTGCAATGTATGCAAATCAATCAATGTGATACACCATATTAACACACTGAAGAATAAAAACCATATGATAACCTCAATAGATTCAGAAAAAGCTTTTGACAGAGTTCAACACCCATTTATGATAAAAACTCTCCAGAAAGTGGGTATAGAGGGAACCTACCTCAACATAATAAAGATCATATACGACAAATCCACAGCAAACATCATTCTCAATGTTAAAAAACTAAAAGCAATTCCTCTAAGATCAGGAAGAAGACAAGAATGTCCACTCCCACTGCTATTATTCAACATAGTTTTGGAAGGCCTAGCCACAGCAATCAGAAGAGAAAAAGAAATCCAAATTGGAAAAGAAGAAGTAAAACTGTCACTGTTTGCAGATGACATGATACTATACATAGAGAATCCTAAAGATGCCACCAGAAAACTACTAGAGCTAATCAATGAATTTGGTAAAGTTCCAGGATACAAAATTAATGCACAGAAATCTCTTGCATTCCTATACACTAATGATGAAAAGTCAGAAAGAGAAATTAAGGAAACACTCCCATTTACCATTGCAACAAAAAGAATAAAATACCTAGGAATAAACCTACCTAAGGAGACACAAGATCTGTATGCAGAAAACTATAAGACACTGTTGAAAGAAATTAAAGATGATACAAACAGATGGAGAGACATACCATGTTCTTGGATTGGAAGAATCAACATTGTGAAAATAATGGTACTACCCAAGCAATCTACAGATTCAATGCAATCACTATCAAACTAACAATGGCATTTTTTACAGAACTAGAACAAAAAATTTCACATTTTGTATGGTAACACAAAAGACCCCGAAGAGCCAAAGCAGTCTTGAGGGGAAAAAACGGAGCTGGAGGAATCAGACTCCCTGACTTCAGACTATACTACAAAACTACAGTAATCAAAACAAAATGGTACTGTCACAACAACAGAAACATAGATCAATGCAACAAGATAGAAAGCCCAGAGGTAAACCCACGCACATATGGTCAACTAATCTCTGACAAAGGAGGCAAGGATATACAATGGAGGAAAGACAGTCTCTTCAATAAGTGGTGCTGGGAAAACTGGACAGCTATATATAAAAGAATGAAATTAGAACACTCTCTAACACCATACACAAAAATAAACTCAAAATAGATTAGAGACCTAAATGTAAGACTGGACACTATAAAACTCTTAGAGGAAAACATAGGAAGAACACTCTTTGAGATAAATCACAGCAAGATCTTTTTTGGTCTACCTCCTAGAGTAATGGAAATAAAAACAAAAATAAACAAATGGGACCTAATAAAACTTCAAAGCTTTTGCACAGCAAAGGAAACCACAAACAAGACGAAAAGACAAGCCTCAGAATGGGAGAAAATATTTGCAAACGAATCAATGGACAAAGGATTAATCTCCAAAATATATAAACAGCTCATGCAGCTCGATATTTAAAAAACAAACAACCCAATCCAAAAATGGGCAGAAGACCTAAATAGACATTTCTCCAAAGAAGACATACAAGAAGCCATGAAGCATGCCAAGAAGCACATGAAAAGCTGCTCAACATCACTAATTATTAGAGAAATGCAAATCAAAACTACAATGAGGGGCTTCCCTGGTGGTGCAGTGGTTGAGAGTCCGCCTGCCGATGCAGGGGATACGGGTTCATACCCTGGTCTGGGAAGATCCCACATGCCGCGGAGCGGCTAGCCCTGTGAGCCGTGGCTGCTGAGCCTGCGCGTCCGGAGCCTTGTTCCGCAATGGGAGAGGCTACAACAGTGAGAGACCCGCGTACCAAAAAAAAAAAAAAAAAAAACTACAATGAGGTATCACCTCACACCATTTAGAATGGGCATCATCAGAAAATCTACAAACAACAAATGCTGGAGAGGGTGTGTAGAAAAGGGAACTATCTTGCACTGTTGGTGGGAATGTAAACTGATACAGCCACTATGGAGAACAGTATGGAGGTTCCTTAAAAAACTAAAAATAGAATTACCATATGATCCAACAATCCCACTACTGGGCATATACCCAGAGAATACCACAATTCAAAAAGACACATGTACCACAATGTTTACTGCAGTACTGTTTACAATAGCCAAGTCATGGAAGCAACCTAAGTGCCCATTGACAGATGAATGGATAAAGAAGATGTGGTACATATATACAATGGAATATTACTCAGCCATAAAAAGGAACAAAATTGGATAATTTGTTGAGACATGGATGGATCTAGAGACTGTCATACAGAGTGAAGTCAGAAAGAGAAAAACAAATATCGTATATTAATGCATGTATGTGGAACCTAGAAAAATGGTACAGATGAACCAGTTTTCAAGGCAGAAATTCAGACACAGATGTAGAGAACAAAAGTGTGGACCCCAAAGGGGGAAAGTGATGGGGGTGGGGGTGGTGTGATGAATTGGGAGTTTGGGATTGACATGTATACACTGATATGTATAAAATTGATGACTAATAAGAATCTGTATTAAAAAAATAGTATAGTTAATTTTAACTTTAATATTTTATTCTAGTGTATGTATGTGTGGGTGTGGCAAGGATGAAATATAGGGAGTTATTTGCTGTAAATATATGCTTTTTTTTACAAGTAAGAGTGATAATTGAAGGCTCAACTTTAGTGTCTGAATAGTGATTTTTAATAGAAAATGTACTACCCAGACTGGATCCAAATGACTAGTAAGAAAATGCATACATTTCATAAAACAAGAGATTAATTTCTTTAATATTATCTAAGTTACTATAAAACTTGGATGAAGACTGAATAGCTCATAATAAAAGGTTTGTCACTGATGGAAGGAAGAAAGACAAAGCACAGTTAGACATGAGAGCAAAGTTAATGTATTCCAAAACCACCCAAAAGTTTACCTAAAAGGTGAATGGGAATTATTGCAGCCAAGGAGTTAAGGAACTGATTAAATGTTAAACACATTAAAGGACAAGGGGCATCACAAAGACTTCATGGTCATGAGTTACATTTAAGATAGTATGAATGTTTAAGGATTTTTTTTTTGTAGCTGCAACCTCATAGTATTGTTAGAAATTTTGTATTTTATCAATATTGTGTTAGGAAAACAAAATAGCTATTCCTTCCCCCTATCCGACACTCCTTAAGGTGAGAGAAGAAATTTTCTGAGGCTTGGATGGAAGCACAAAGCTGTAATTGGTTTCCAAGGAATTCTTGTGCTTTATTCAGGATAGAAGGCATGGTCTTCTCCCGGTTCTTCAAGGGACGGGTATGCAAGGATAACTGCTAATGCACTGGCCTTGGCTTATAAGGGATTTGTGAATAAACAGGGATCCTTGGGACACATTGGATCTCACAAGTCCTTTTCTCTCTTTTACTTTTAACAACCCCCTTCATTTAAATGGTCTATCCAAATCCTCCCCACATTTCAGGCATCTACTTAGGTATCATCTACCACCCTCTTCTTCCCCTTATCTGGACTGGAGTTTTCCTCCTTGTCTGTACTCTCACAGTAACCTCCTTGCTCCCCTTTTCACTCTCATTAATGGTATATCTTCTTGTCTGTATCTCACCAGACTATGAACTTAATCACCTTTAGATTGCTAAAGAGAAATGTAGTATCCAGATCATTGTAGAGTGAATATTTATCCTCCTCTTACTGTGTGTCTGGTACTGAGCTAAGTATTTTACATGCATTATTTCATTTGACTCTCACAATAAACTTGGGAAGAAATTACTATTATCATATTCTCTTTAAAGATAAGAAAACTGAGGCTTAAAGAGTTTGAGTAATTTGTCAACATCGTGCACAGAATACAAAAAAAGCACTAGATTTCAAGTCTTTCAGAAAGTCTTATGATGTTCTTAACCATTTTGCTATACTTAAATGATTATTAACTGAATGATTCAACTTAGGGTCAGAGAGAATTTAGACCCATAGACTATAGATCTCATTCTCATGTATCTCTAAACCTAAGGTTACTATTATAGTTCCCAGGAGTGTGTTAAAGTTGGAAAAAGTTGGGAGGTTATTAGTAATGGAGTCTCTCTTTCACTGTATAACCTGGGGCCTGGAGTGGGGTAGAGAAGACTCCTAGTAAAGTTACCTAATCTGAAGTATTCAGAAGAAAAATCTGTTTTCTCAGAACTGGAATGAAGTTATCAGTTCCAAAGCAAGAAGGAACAAAAAATTATATCTACAGGAGTTTGAACTTCAGCTTCCAAACTCTACTTTCTTGATGGATAAAAAAGAATGAAAGATAAAGCTATATCTCGTGTTTTCAAGTCTTATGTTTAAAAAAATCAAATGAAACTCTGCCAAATGGGTGAGTGGGAGTCAGATGTATAATTAAACTTCCTTCTAGAATATATGCCACTCAGAGATCAAATGGCTAGCATCAAATTGGTCTTTCCAAATGTGATCTATTGCCTCATGAAAAGCTGTTAAAAGTTTTTCACCATGGAAATTTAAAGGAATAGATTTTTTTTCAAGGAGATGTTCTAACTCATTTAAGAATCTAATCACAGATTTAGAGAAAGAGAAAAGCGAATAGCATGTTTTAAATTGTGCGTATTACAAGTAGTATCTCTGACTTTAAGCAGATTGCATGTTGGGTTTCTTTTAGATTTAATGTCACATATGAGTTTTTCCCAAGGCTTTTCTTCTTAGACCTCTCTCAATAATAATTTACAATAAATGGATGGGTATAGCCATGTGCTAAATAACATTTTGTATGAAAACACTGGATATTTGAGTTTGCCCTTTCAGGACATCTAAGGAAAAAAAAGGTGGGGGGAAAGGGTTGTCAAGAGATATTCACAGCCAGAATAGAGCAGATGAAAATCCAGCATTACCTTTAAATACCGTTCCACAGACAAGCCCACTCTGTAGGAAGAGGTAAATAACATTTCAATTACAGGAAAAAAAAATTGTTTGCACAAACACTCCCTTCTACTCCAAAGCCCCAAACAGATGCTATTTTTTAAGATTATTTCCATAGTAATGATTACGAGTCATTACATATCATTAAATAACTATTCTCAAAATCAATGTACTAAAAATAAATACATTATTTTAAATGCCATACATGTTTATGGCATTTTCTATTCAGAATTTTTTTTTAAAGGAAGACTTGCTTGAATGCAACGAACAGTTATTTCTTCTATCAAAGCGACAGGTTGCAATTGATCTTTTCCCATGTGGTTAATGAGCAAAAGCAGTTCCCATGGCACCAGGAGGGGAGAAGCAGTTCTATTGTTTGAAATCGTATTTGGATGCTTGGAATTTTCAGTTTTTCTTCATACTTAACAAAGTGCATAGACATTATTTTCTTCTGAATCTGTTTACTGTCTTTGTTGCTCACTCTTTTCTAGGTAAAATCTAACTGTAATCTTATATTCTGGGTAAATATAGCTTACCTCAATAGGTGGTACTAATCTAAAGAAATAGTAAATAAATGCCCCTCTGCTAAAGGCAACAACTCTTAACAAGTTTATTGTTTCTTAGGAGTGAGAATGAACCTAATACCTATGTTTCTAGGAAACTCTCTCCCCCTTTTTCAGTGAGTGATGTCACCCTATACTAGTGTTCTTGCTGTGCTAATGTAACAAGAATTTGGCCTCCCTTTGAGTTTTCAACGAGTAGTAGTGTTATTTCTCCTGCTTCATGACCAATACAGGGTTACTGCATGCTGAGCACATTTGCAGTAGTTACCTCCCTTGAGGTCACTCCTAGTTGAAGGGATCTTAGGGAAAATCTTAAACCTCAATGTGGACATGGAATTCTCTAGGTGTCTTCAGTTTGATGGGTTTGTATGAGGGAAAAGTTGTTTCCACTGTTAAGCAAGTCATTAGTGGTGTCATGGGAGAGTTCATGTGACTCTGCTCCCTGAATCTTGCCTCTGTATAAAGGAAACTGTCATGCTTAGGCCAGCCACTAAACTTTGCTTAATTAGTCTGTAAATATTCAGAGTTCCCCATGAAGGAAAATATGTATTGTTTAAAACAATTTTTTCCTGATAATGTCTTTATGGTCATAACCTTCTTATTTTCTTCCATAATGTTAATATCCATGTAGAAGTAGTGTAGGATCATATTAAAGAAGTTATTGTTGCAGCACTAGTTTTTTTCTAAAGATGCAACAGTAATTTTGGGTGCAGATCATCTTTTGCAGTCAAAGGGGCATATATTTGATTCACATTTAATAATAAGAACAATAACAACAGCAATAATAAAAGCAACGGCAATGATTAGTTGTAAGTTCAATACAAGTATTAACTACAAATGGACTATCCTATCCAGTCAATTTTGAAACACTGGGATGTTTGGCACAATGTTTAGAGTTGTGACACATTTTCCTTTTGACTTCTGCCAGTTAGTCTTAAACTTATGAGCCATGAAATCATCTAATTCTCAATAATAGGTTTTCTATAGAGTTCCCAAGAGAAAACATTTATGCTTGAAACATATGTGCCTAGATATCACAAACCACAGGAATATTTATTTACAAAAATGCAGGCTGTCTTCCCCTTTCAGTGCTCAGAAATGAAATAATTTTTTAGAAAGATGGGGGAAAATGGGCCATAAATTTGCCCATGTCTTTTGCAAAGGCTCAACAAATCAACTGAGTTAAAGCCTGGGATATATTACATTTGCATATATATATATATATATAAAATCTCCAAACTTTTGGCAATTGCCACTTTTCCATCTTTTCCATTTTACTCCAGTTTTCTTCATTATTTTTTCTATTGGAGTGGTATGTTTTATTTTTGTCAACAAGTGAAGAGGTACAGGATGCCTGATAAAGTTAAACTGAGATGAAAAATTATCCCATTTCATAGTATGTGAAAAGATCAATTTTAACATATCAAGTTTCATGAAAGGCAGGGAAGGTACATACATATTGGACACTGAACCATCACTGACTTATTCTCAATCCTATTTTCACCTGATATTTCAGAGTATAGTCAGACCCTTATGACAAAATTCTGGGTTGAAATCTTGCAATCATTTAGATTCAAAGGAAAGTATATCACTACATTTTAGCCCACCTCATGATCTTTTAGAACATGCTCACCACTTGTAGAAAATAGTTGGCTCTGTTTCTTCTTTTCCTTCAGGTTTCCAAAACACATCATTTTCACTTTTTGTCCAGAAGATTATTCTCTTTTCATGAATCTCTAATATCTTGCAGTTTCCACTCGGTATCTATTTTAGTCTGAATTTCTATTTAATAATGTATATATATTGTCTTGGGTTTTAGAAATAGTACATTTTGCTTCAGAAAATTTATAAAATACAAAAAGTACAGAGTAAAATGAAAAGCATTTACACTATGCAAATCTAGAGATAACCATGATGTTTGTGTCCTTCCCTCTCCCTTTTTGTGTACACGCATACACACACACACGCTACCATGCACACATGCATACACATAAAATTGAAACTATATTGTAAAGTGACATTGGGGTTATTCATATTTTTCTTTAACATCCCCTTAAAAGTGGGGAATCTTTACTGTAAACCCTGCCTGTACATTAGAATCACCTTGAGGAGCTGTAAAAAAGTTAAATATGTCTGTGTCTCAGCCTCAGATATTTTGATTTAAGTCATCTGGTTTCATGCATAGGTGTTTCTAAAAAGAACTCCCCAGATATTTATATTTCTCTACAAAATAGAGAATCAATGCTATAGGGACTTCTTATTTTCTCCAAGTCTTTGTCCATGGGAATGGGTCTATAACTTCATATTACAATAAACTCTTCTCCCTACTTGATGTCTGACAGTTGATCACACCCTGCAGTTTGTATTGATAGATTGGATTGGATTATAGTTTTCAATTCTTGACTTTGTTCATATTATAGAATTATAAATTCATAATACTCTTTTCTAGATGACTTTGCAAAACCTCTGTTTTTAGAGTCGGTGGAGTATATCTCTCTGATCCTTTGATATGTGTCTTACTTTGGCCGATAGAATGTTAGTGGACGTGAGATGAGCAAAGGCTTTAAAGATGTTTGGCTTCTCATGCTTTTTTCCATATGCTGTGAGGAGAACATGCCCACTTACTGGTGGTGTGGTCAGCGAAATGTACCACTTAGGTCACCCAGAGGGCACCTGAACTCAACCTGTAGCTGAAACCAAGCCCAGCTTGCTGAAAGCATGAAGCAGAACTGCTCCTGCTAATGCATAGATCAATAATGCAAGAAAAACAGATGTTTGGTTGTAAGGGCTAATATGTTGTGGGTTTTGTTACATAGCATCAGCACAGAAAATAAAACTGAAGGGTTAACACTTGTTCTGATTTTTTATTGTTTGTTTCTATGACACTATATTCAGCTTCTCTTTATACTTCTGATACTTCTTCTTTAGATACTTTGATAGCCTCTCTTCTCATCACTTAAATAATGTTGCCCCAGAACTCCATTCCCAGCCCTTGTCTATTCTTAACTCAATAAACTCTTCCTGGCCACCCTTTTTAACTCCCATTATTTCAACTATATTGTATCTTGATCAATAACTCCGGAACTTTATTAGAGAGTTCTTGTATTTTTTACATGAAAGTGCCATCAAGCCTCACATTCAGTCATGAATTACCCATACTGGTTAAGGATACCACCTACATGGTTAGTTCAATGAAAAAGGAAGAAAGAAAGAAAAAAAGAAGTAGGAAGGGAAAGCAAGATCATTTTAGGCTTCTATTTTCTTGAAATCCCATAGCCAATTAATTGGTCACCTGTCAAACTTCTTGAAATATATCCTCATGACCCATTTTCTGAAGAGTTTCCTGGCTATTCCTAATCTCTAGAAAATGTGGTTATTCTGAACTGTTTGTTATCACTTTGCTTTAAAGCTTGCATTTATAATTTTTTTTCCTGACTTCTTTCTCTAAATTCATTTATGTCAAGGCCTATGTTGTCTTCATGTTTGATTTTATAGTGGCCAATACAGTGCTGGCACATGGTAGGTATCCAGTAAATATTTGTCAAGTGAATTGTGTCATGAGGTATCAGAGGTTGAATTAATAATACGGCCTTTTCAGAAATTGGCAGTATGACCCAGGATAAATTGCTTCATGTTTACTTTCAGTTTCCATGTCTATCAGTTGGGAATGTGTTGTATTATTTATCTTCAGCAAGGAGATGTTTAATGATTAACAGAGTCATTTAAAACAAAAATGAAGTGCTGGAGAAATGATAATGAATTATGTTAGATTATAGAACTTGGCTCATTGTGTTGTTAGTATTCTATCTGTTTATTGAAATCACATTGCCAAATGATGACCTAATTATATCCCATTTGCCAGATGGTTAATTGTGTCAAGCAAAGAAGATTTGGAGTTATTGTAAATATTGTCTTTTGATAGTAAAACATTTCCCAGAATTACTAATTTATCTTTTAAAATGATAATTTTCACCTTGCAACTTCAGACACTTATTTCTGACTAACAAAATTATTCTAAATATATGAAGGTAATGATTCAAAAAGGCCTAGACTCTAATAAAATAACCAGTGAAAATTTAAAACAATTTGTTTTTATTTACAATGTTGGGACAAATTTTGTTTCTAGAAGCAGGATGATATAATATGGCCCATTACACGTCTTCCAACTGTCTTGATAGTTCTATTCTTTATTCCTAACAAAGAATTGTTAGGAATTCCTATTCTTTATTCCTAACAAAGCCTCAGGCTCCGAAATGGAGGCTGTGCATGTCCAAATTCCAGTAAACACTTCTATCAATGTTGTGAAATGAGAATCCATGTTCATAATATTCCATAATATATGGAATTAATATTCATAATGCCCCATATATGTAATTCAAATTCATAATATATGAAATTGGAATTCATATTCATAATATGAACATATAACATGTAACAATCATTCTAATGTATGGAGCTTTATTTTATTCTTCAGAGTCCAAGGCAGCCCTTTACCTTTCCCAAAATACAGGGCCTTATGGAAACTTTTAAAGCACCAAGTAACTTATGCTACCTTCCAGCCCCTACTCAATCTGGTGTAATTCAAAACAAAAACAACACAAAATCATCAAATAAGTTTAAGACAGTCCAACACGGTTTTGCTATTTCTTGTCATAAGTAATTCTATACCATTTTATAAAATTGTTCCAAAAATAATTTTGGTGCTCCACTTTGCTCATTCCCTTAGATTTCTAGATTTCATTCTTTTTTCATTCTTAGATTTCTAGATTGCCTATTAGGCAATCCAGATGTAGTCCAAACGTCCTCTGACTTTTCATTATCCATTTGTTTCATTCTTACATCCACTATTGATGTCACTTTGCCGCTCTTGAATCAAATGTAAAAATAAAAGAACTTAGACTTTAAAATATCTGACAAAATTTATTTTAAAGGGACTATTCATCTATCAAACTATTTATTACTATAAGGAAAGTTAAGAACAAAGAAAAACAACTTAATAAAATTAACATATGTTCACTGAATCCATACCATCTGCAATGTACTGGGCCTTATATAATTTTACTTTCTGAAAAGTTCGGCTATACTTCATTTTATTATTTGTTTGTTGCACTCAGGCAAATGTATTGCAATCAAGTCACAGCTTACAAACACTAGTGCTCCATGACCTTCATTTCTTATTTTTATCACAGTTCAATAAACTTAAAAAAATAAAAAGTATTTATTATGTTGCACTCATTAGGGTCCAACATTGATCTCATCTGTACCATATCACAGTGTTTGCAACCAATCACCTTAATTGTAAAATGAATTGCTTAGTCACATATTTAATAATGAGTGGAATTAGCCTTCATAAATACTTCTCTATTGTTATCAATCAGCTGTTTACATAGTCACGGGGGAAACCATATCATTATTCACTATGAGACAGAGTAACAAACATCAAATTTAATTGCCCTACTAGGCACTGGAGTCGTAATCTTTGTGCAACACTTAATGTTTTCATTACTTATCAATTCACTCATAATTATGCTATACTCACAAAAGTTAAGCATCTAGCAAACAGTAGATCTTTATTGCTGTTTATGCAGAGATAAACAAATAGATGCAAAATGTGTCTGAGTGAATCTATTAACTCAAATGATTATATAGATGTCAGTTGTTCCAGTTTAGCTTTATTAATATTGTTGAAAACAGATATCAGATGTGCTTACCTTTTATGGGTAAAGGCTTTATAGCCTTTAAAAAATGGCTTTTCCTGAGACATTCTGAGTGTTCGTTGTTGCTATCCACTAACTGCTTTGTTTCTAAAGAAGTTATTCTGAGAGACATGAGATGACTGAAATATACAATATCATTCATTCATTCCTTATGCTTTTTCTTTAAACTGTGCTAGGCTCTCAGCATATAAAAATGATTAAGAGCAGAAGTTATATCCTACAATATACCATATTTTGAATTGTTGAAAACTTTCCCTTTGAATTTGGAACAAAATGTAGATATTTATTATTTGCTTATCTAGGCAACATTATACTGGATGCCCTAGCAATAGCAGTAAGTCAGGAAATTTTTTTTAAGTTATAAGTACTGAAAGGAAGAAATAAATCTGTCATTATCCACAGGCAACATATTGTACATGTAGAAAATCCAAAGATTCTACAGAAAACTTAAAAATTAATAATTGAATACATTAAGGATTCTGGATAAAAGTAAAAGCACAAAATTAATTGCATTTCTATATTCTAGCAATAAATGAATAAGAAATGAAATTTTAAATAGTAACAATTTACAGTAACAGAAAAAAGCTACCTAGGAATAAATCTAACAAAAAATAATGTTCAAGTCCTCTATACTGAAAACTATATAACATTAGTGAGATAAATTAAAGAAGAGCTAAATAAATGGAGAAATATGGCTTTACATGGATTAGAAAACTCAATATTTGTCAAGATGTCAGTTAGCCCCAAATTGATCAATAAATATAACAAAATTCCAGTGAAGTGTTTTGGGGTTTTTTTTTGGAAATTGAAAATCTGATTCAAAATTTCTTTGAAATGCACACAACCAAACATTGTGAAGGCAATTTTCAGTAAGAACAGTAAAGCTGACAGACCTACATTATCAACTATCAAGACACAAAGAATAATTACTATATGATTTCACTTCTAGAATGCTCAAAGAAAACAGGCAGCTTTATACTTTGTGTTTAGGAATGCATGCTTAGATAGTAAAACTCTTCACAGCTTTCATTAGATAAGTCATATCGGTGCTTTACTTGGGAAGAGTGGTAAAAGTATGCAATAATTGGATAAGGGCATGAGTTTCTGCATGCAGAATTCTACCTCTTGACTTATGTGGTGGCTATTTGAATGATGTCTTTGTGATAAATCATTGAGCTGTCCATTTTTGTTTTGTGTGCTCTTCTGTGTTGTTTTGTGTTTCATGACAAATATTAAAAAAGATAGACTAAAGCACATCTAAATATACAGTTGACCCTTGAACAACATGTGTTTGAACTGCGGACGTCCACTTATATATGGGCTTTTTAAAATAAATACGTACTACAGTACTCCACGATTCATGGTTGGTCAAATCCACAGACACAGAACCTCGGATGTGGAGTGCTGAATGTTAAGTTGTACTTAATTTTCAGCTGCACGCAGAGAGTTGGTGTCCCTAACCCCTGCCCTGTTCTTGGGTCAACTGAACTCTGAGATTGGTGCTTTGGAAAAAAGTAATCCCAGACTATAAGAGAAGTTAACAACTAGTGGAAATCGAGTTTGAACTGAGCTTTGAAGGGAGAGTACAAATGTAAGTAAGCCAATGGAGAGTGGAGATGATGGAAAGAGCATTCCAGACAGAGGAATAGTCTGTGTGAACACCCAGAAGTGGGAGACAACATGGGCACTCAGGAATTGAATAAAGCCTAGTGTGCCTGGAGCGGGGAGAAGTGCAAGGGTTGTTCAGTTTGAGGTTTGAATAGTTGACCAGGCTATAGAGAGGTTTGTAGGCCAGGTTATTCTTGTGAGCAGTGGGGAGCTATTGCAAGGTTTAGAGTGGGTTTTATTGGAGGTGACATAATCAGATTTGCATTTGAAAAAGTTAACTCTGGTTGCAGTGTGAAGGATGGATCAAAAGTCCATAGAACATATTACGGGGTCCTAGTCAATAGGCTATGGAAATAGTCTAGGTGAGCATTGACAGGGTATTGACTGTGGAGATGTGAGTAATGGATAGATATGTGGGAGTTCTAAGTTCGGAGACAAACTATTGAAACTTGATTGTTTTCTCGGCAAAATAATGCCTAGTATAATACTAGCTGCTGAATCCATTTTCTTTCAGATGATCACAAGCTTCAGTAAAGGAAACAATAGCAATCCTGCTAATAAGCAGTTGCATTTCTATCTTTAAGAAAAACTAGTACTGTATGCACATATTTCTCCTGCCTGGTTCAAATTAGAACATAGAGGTTCTACATCTTAGGCTATATCAATCAACCCAGTTTCTTGTCCTTATTTCCCCAGTATGATTGTACAAAGATAGACCTTTTTTTGCTACATGACTTACAACAGTTAAAATGCATGTAACCTTATGCACTGTATTGCCTCTCACTTTCTTTTGCATTTCCTTCCTAAGTCCCTAACATCTCTATCCCCACTACTTTATCAACTGCCCATTGTATTGCACAGTGAATGATCCCACCTACTCCTTAGTGAAATTTCATTTGAAAAATTACCTTTGAGTCAGAGTTGGCTCAGCAGTTGTCTGGGAGTCAACCTTTATATTCTACTCTCAGCAACACAGTTCGCCTAGTCATTAGAATTGGGGTGATTCATTTTACTCCCCTCTGACTTAGTTTTTACGTCTTTCATCACTTCTGTTGTTCAGTGATCATCTCAGAAAGGATTTTTAAAAATGAGATTTATATTATGTTATGGAAATGCTCCCTGAACATAATACTTGATTGCTGTAAATTCCAGGTATCTAGGGCAGAATACCATCCTGGTGCAAGTGGAGAAAGTGATGCGTGGTGATTTCAACTGATTCATCAGGACTATCAAATCAAGGCAGTCAAGGTTTTACTAGGTTTTAACTCTAACTGCAGATTTTTCATCATAGCTTTGTCCTGGTCGTTTGCATAAAAAGACAAATGTTTGCTGCTTGTGGTAAAAGGGACCAGATTTAAGTGACTAGGTTAAAGTAATCTATCACCGCAAATATACTCCTCAAGTGGGAGCAAAATCCTGCTGGTATGATACCCCCATCTTACACTATTTTTTGAACTGAAGTTAGCTATTTGTTTGTAAGATATACATTAATATATGAAGGACTGAACAATTTTTGAACTTTAACTCTTCCTTTTAAGTTATTGCCTAATCATTATTCACTATATGACCACATAAGGAAAAGTTAAATAATTCCTAAGTAATGCTTTGAGAGATACATTGTTCAAAAAGAGCAGAATTACTTTTCTCATTTCATGTAAGGGATTTCTGAAGTATATTCCTTAAAGAAAATAAAATATTAACAAGAAATATAGGGGGTTACTGAATACTTTTATTCTAAGTCCTCTGATATTTCTCTTCAGAACTATTTAAAGGTTACTTTTACCACTTTGATATCTTTGTTCTTCTAGTTTTCTTAACCGTTCTCTCTGGGCAATAGTTTTTCTGGTCAAACTGAAAAATGTCCTCCTTACGTTCCATTTCTCCTAGTACAGCTAGTTCTCTTGGAATTTTCCCCCTTTTCTTCTATATTCAAGCTGTCATAAATGGATTTTGAGAAATGTCTGAGCAATTTGAGTAAAGCTGCTTTGGCTGACTGCATACAATATGCCTGATCAAAGACTCACTTCCAGGAAGAGACATGGAGCTTAGCCCATTTCTTCCTCTCCAACACTGCACGCTATCACAGAAATTCATGTCAGTAAATTGTCCATTAGTGGCTGCACAGGGCTATGTGATCTGTTTTGATCTAGGTACGTCTTCCTACAGGATAGTATGAAATCCACAATGCATTATGAAAATGATTCAAATCTACAATACATTTCAGTTTAAGACTTTTTGCTACTTTTGTTGCATATTTATTGATCTTCTGTATCTCTCTAGTAACAGAACTCTTCAAAGCTATTACATGAGTTTGTTTAAACTATGTTTCATCTGCAATATATCTATATATTTTTAATACAGAGTATAACATCAAATTATCAGTATGCTTATGATGCTATAATACTATAGCAAATTATCAATCTCATTTACTTTGTGGTGTTTTTGTTTTGTAATTATAGAATGATGGTAGAGGATGGCTGGTGGATAACCCATTTCCACCCTGGGAATTTTCATTACCATTCACTTAAAATTTAAAATTCAGTCACTCATAACAAATGTGGAATGCAGTTTTATGTTTTGTCTAAACTCTTTATTGGGTATGAAAATGGTAACATTGTTACGTTTTCTTTATCTTCTCTTTCTTTGGCTGTAATTGACCTAACTTTTAAAATATAAAAATTTATATCAAGCGTGTAACTCTCCCACTCCCATGTTTGTGTTTCTTATTTAAGGGCTGACTATTCGGTCTTATAACTGTAGCTAAAGATCACATAATTTGTAAACAGCAATGCACGGTGTGTTGGATTGGATTTCATGAAATGCTATAATGAAGCTCTAGATTTTCCCAAAGACTTTTTTCTTTAAAATTTCAGCCTTGGATTTAGACAGAGCTTTGGGTTATTTATGTTCACACTTTAGTTAAAAAGAACAAGCATATAAAAGATGAAAAGTCATCATGATTACTACCACTACAATAACTGTGATTTAGACAGTTCATTTTTCAATAAGAGTAATACTGAATATTTTGAATCTAAAAACTCCAATTCAAAAGTTAGTCTTTTGGGCTTCTGTTTCCATATAGACAAACATATTCTTCAATGATCATTTTGTTCATTTATTTAAAATCTTTTATTCAACATTTGAATGCAAATAGCAAGAACAATGACTTCTCTTCTTTTCCTGACTAGACACAGAGGTGAAAGAAATATGGGGCTGGAGCAAGGAATGATTTCAGGCAGGTAGTGACAAGACATGCACTTCCTTCAAAGATGAATTTCAGCCAGGGAGTTAGATTTGTGCTTCTGTGCTCCAATTTCTTTCTTCTTATTGGAGTCAGTGACTGCCTCATGCTCTCAGCAGTACTTCCATTTTTGCCTTCTTTAAATGGAAGGTTCATGGAAAAAGACAGCATATATGGATGATTTATTATGTCCTGGAAAAGGTCACATTGGGAATAAATTACAAATTTTTTTTTTTTATTCCTGAACATACACCATTTAAGCCGTTTCTACTATTGTTCAGATAACCATTTTAGAATCTGATTTTGGAAGCCTTTTAAAGAGTACTTATTTCAAAGAGAACATGCTTTCATTTCTGCTTATTTGCATACAAACTTTTGATATCCAAGAATTCTGATTTTGTTTCTAGTTTTGAATTGTTTTCTTTCAATTTGCTGACACTTTTTTTTTTTTTTTCTAATTGGACTTGAACTTTTTACAGCAAGTTACATGCCTCTGCCAGCTCCTCTGGTTTTATTTTAACCCCCTCTCCCCGCCCCATTTTGTTCTGCCAGAGACTTCCGGATCCAGTCATGGTCATTCATAGAATTTCCCTGCTAGGCAGGTTCCCATTATCCTTCAAGAGGACATGTTAATTTGAATAAATGCTTTTGGTTATTGCTGCCCCCATTTGAGAGACTATCACTTAATGAATAACTTACAGAGGGGTACAGTTCCTTCTCAATTCACAGTCACCATTTCCACAGCTAGTGCAATTGTACTTTCTCCTTCAAGTTGACTTAAACAATTCCCTTTATTAACAATTCTTTACCTTCCTTTTGCAATGGTGTAATAACCATCACACAAATTTATCTCGAGACTCCTTGTTTTAAATATTATTTTGACTAAACATGCATCAGTATAAATTACACTAAGCACAAGCACAGAACTAGTAAGATAACAATTTTAAGGGAAAACATGAATAGTAGATAGTAATTCAATACTTCCTTTACCATTGTATTATAAAGGATCTATGTGTGTACTCAAAAATGTCAGAGAGTAGAATTTTATGATCTTGAAATAGCATTTTCCGAGCTGAGTTTTTTTTTTTAAGAGGTTAAAAAAGTCACACATTCTAGATGTTAAAAGTACTTTTGAGCCCTGTACATTAGGTGGTTTTTCAAATGATTTGTCTTACTCCTCAGATCTAGACCTCAGAACCAGGGATAGTAAAGGTCATCTCTCACTCATATTAGACTCATCCAACTGTTACTTTTTTGATTTTTGATCACAAATCATCATTCTTGGTAGTATCTATTCTGTGCTTGCATAAGTCTGACCTAATAAGAGAAAAGGCTTCCCACGTCTCCCAGATAATATGTCTTAAATTTGATTTCAGGTGACTGGAAAAACATTGAACACATTTCCCCCACATCTCATATAACAATTTGTGGCTACAGTGCTCTAATGTGTTAGAGAAGAGAGCCCTTTATCCAGACCTAAACCACAGACAAGATGGTCTTGTGCCCCTGCAGTCAAGTAAGTGTCATCTCTGTCAACGTGAATCAGACTCACTTCTCAGCAATAGAGCAGCCTGTAGTCCTTGCTAACAGTTCCTTTGAAGCTGTGTGAGGGCATCCATGCAGAAAAAAGAAACTCCCACCTTCAGCCAGGGAGCTTGTGAATGTAACACAGCCAATCTCTGTGCATTCATATGGATGAAATAAACCAGGAGACAGTGCTTGCTGTTGATGGGCATTCTCCTTTAGGGGCCTTGCTTTTACTGTGCTGATAATTTTTGCAGAGCATGAAGCCAGGCATCCTTTGGATGCAAATGATTTATGAAGGTTAATTCTTTGGAGGAGGGCTGATTCCACAGTGTGTTTTGTGCGAGGTTACCCACCATCCTTTGAATTCTATGTGTGTGTTAATTGCAGCAATTTGAATTATTTTATTTAAATTGCCAATGAAATTGTAGCAATTAGAACAGCATGAACTGTTTCTGTTGCTTTTTTTCTCGGCTGCATATGCCATTTTGGACTCTACCCGGTTAACTTCATTAAACCAGGTTAACTTCATTAGTGCTCTGATTTACTCCTCAACTTTTATATCTTCAGGTTTTACACAGGATTGGTATCAGCAACACAAGACTGACTTTTTTTTTGCACATAACTTAGGTGATGCTACATAAAGCTGTGGCTCTCTTCAAATGGACAGATAGTTTTCTTTCAGTGATCAGGTGTTAAAATTCCTGTATTTTATACTTTAAATGTTAATACCTGCCTTGAGATTTAAGTGGTAAATCTATAGATTCCAAGTCTGAGTCTTCATCATGGACAGCTTCCCTTGCCCTAAATCCCATGCACAAAGACACTTAGGAAGGCTCTTTAGGAGTTTTTCATGTTTTTTTTTTTTTTGTGGTACGCGGGCCTCTCACTGTTGTGGCCTCTCCCGTTGCGGAGCACAGGCTCCGGACGCGCAGGCCGAGCGGCCATGGCTCACGGGCCCAGCCACTCCACGGCATGTGGGATCCTGCCGGACCGGGGCACGAACCCGCATCCCCTGCATTGGCAGGTGGACTCTCAACCGCTGCGCCACCAGGGAAGCCCAGGACTTTTTTATTCTTGATAGAAAAATATTACAGACAATTCTGATCATAGGCTTTTTCCTAATAGCACACATTTGCAAATAGAAGTTAGTAAAACTACCACATCCTTCCCTCACCTTTCCCACACACATTAAACCCCATTTCCTAATCATACACTTGAGAGTAAACTCCCTGATACCATAGTTGTGTATATCTGTTTGAGGAAAGACTACTTGAAGGACACATTTTTTCCCCCTGAATGTAAAAGTTCTCTTTCTGGTGTGATGAACAAAGTTGATGGATAAAAGAAGACCCAACACAAGAGTTCATCTCCAACAGCTTGTTTGTCATGCCAGCTGAGTCAAATGTAAATATCCTTCTAAACTCTAATTTGAAAAGATACATGCACCCCAATGTTCATAGCACCACTATTTACAATAGCCAAGACATGGAAGGAACTTAAATGTCCATCACAGATGAATGGATAAAGAAGATATAGTGTATTTGTGTGTGTGTGTGTGTGTATATATATATATATATATTTATATATATATATACACACAAACACATACCCCACAATGGAATATTACTCAGCCATAAAAAAGAATGAAATAATGCCATTTGCAGCAACATGGATAGACCTAGAGATTATCACACTAAGTGAACTAAGTCAGACAAAGACAAATATCATATATCACTTATATGTAGAATCTAAAAAGATATAAATGAACTTATTTACAAAACAGAAACAGATTCACAAACAGAAAACAAACTTACGGTTACAGGCGGGAAAGGTGGGGGGATAAATTAGGAGTTTGTGATTAGCAGATACTAATGTATAAAATAGATAAACAACAAGGTCCTACTGTATAGCACAGGGAACCATATTCAATATCTTGTAATAAACTATAATGGAAAAGAAAAAATAAATATCCTTCTAATAAGTTATAGGAAGACTATGAATACACAGTTATAGACACAAACCATGAACATTTTTAAGAGTTGCAAAGGGATTTATAATGTCACTTGCCTTGGTTCACTCATGTATCTTTTATGACATCTTAAATCGTTTTCCAAATTCTTTCTCACAATCTTATTTTTTTCTATAATACTTTTTGGTAAAGAATATCCTTAGAAAATATGTTTCATTTTTTAAGGTTAAGAACATTTTAAGAATATTCAGAGCATTTGGTATTTAAATCTAATAGGCCAAGAATGTTTTCTTAGATTGTGACTTTTCAAATACAACCCTAAACTGAAAATGTGATTAACCCACAAACATGCAAATATAACTCTCAAACCTGTTAGACAAAATTAGTCTCCCACCCCTCACAAACCATCTATTATAATCTTTTTAATTATATAGGTTGTTCAGAAGCATTCAGCTATTCAAGATGGGAAATCTTGGTCAAATTTTGTTTCATAAGGAGATACATATATAATTTTATGCCAGTTTTCCTAATGTCAAGATTATTATCACCAAGATCTCTACCAAACTTTCTATAGCAACAGGGTACAGCATAGCCCTGAGGACCCAGTCTGTAAAATGTGTCACTGTCACTAATCACAGCCTGACACTCTAAAGATTAGTTTACTTTGAAAATGAATCTCAGGAGACTAGACCAGACAGAGAATGATTCATGGTTGCAAAATGAAATGCCACATTGTTTCAGGGATTGTAATTAACTTTTTCATGGTGCCAACCAGCTACAGCATTTGAGGTCACAGGGGAAGTGGTTATATCCTTGATCTAGTTGATTGTAGTTAGAGTAGCAGAATCACCACAGTTTCTCCTAGACCACACATGTGATTAGTCCAGGATAACTTCTTGTGAACACAGAAGTCTAGAATTCGTTTTCTGAAAGAATAGTTTTTTCTGGATGCAAGGTTTTGGGTCATAGAAGTGATTACCTTTGTTGCTTATTAGTGACTTTTGTTTACAGCTTTGCTCATTTGGAAATGAGCTAAGGAAAACCTGGCTGCACAGCCAATCATGGAGTAGAAATAAAATGGACCCATGTGAAATAATATTGCTACTACAGATATCCAAGTAATTAAGGAATGTAATTAAGTATGCTGTGGCCATTTATCATATGGTGCCTCTTGCTTGATCCAGTGTGAGCACAGGAGACCAGCAGAAACATTGCTTTTTTTTTTTTCCCTTGATTCTAATAAAGGAAACTGATGGTCTCTGTACTTCAATTTATGACTTTCTACATATTTCAACTGAGTCATCCCAATGATGTTCTCCTCTTGTGGATTTTCTTCCTGCTGAGAATTTTGCTTTCCTAAAAATGAGAAATTCTAATGCACCCTAAAAAAGAATAACTTTTCACAGTACATGCATTCACACAACCAAATCTAAGAGATACTTTGCTTCTTTACCTTTATAAATTTTGTTCATTAATCTCTCCTCTAAATTCCTAAAGGTTTTATAATTCAAACCAGACATTCCACCACTTGATTATACACTGTATGTTGTAGTCATTCATGCCATGATACTTAAAACAGGGACAGGCCCGGAGGATGCTTTCCAATGACCCACAGCACCTGGACTTCTTCCTCAAGGGTACATTTGATGATTTACAACGCAAACTCTGTTCATTATTTTTGTAGTTGAGACATAAACCCAGAAAATAATAATGATACTTATTCTTTTAGCTATACCTCTCAGTGTTCCTATAATAATAAAGATGCATAGAACATTTTTATTTTCTATATGTATTTATAGAATAATACATATAAATATGTGATAACTTTATGTCAGTAGATAAGTTACATGGCCATTAAAAGAGAAAGGGAAAGAATGATACCATTTTCATTTGGAAGAGACTTCTGATAGCAGAATCCTGGTTTCTGCCATGTAGAGTTACAGTTTTCACTTGAAAAATCAGTCAACCAAAGGCAAATCCTTAAGTAATAGGGCTTGAAGTTAGGCAGAACTATGTTTAAGTCCCTATTCAGTTGCTTACAATCTTTGTGACCTTGTAAAAGCTGTTTGTTTATTCTTTGGGTGAGCCTCACTGTCTCTTCATCTAAAGAGAAGAGAACATTCCTTCTTGGGATTGCTGAGCTGGTTCAGCACGTAGATATGTGAAAACATCTCACACGGTGCCTGGCGTCTGACAGGGGCTCAGATGGCTTCCTCACTTACTGGAGAAATCTCAGGGACACAGAGAAAGAGGATATTGTCTAATGTAGGTCATCATTGTATATACTATGGGGACATTTCCCAGTGCAGACATTGTCAAATTTTTTACTTGCATTATGATGTTTTATTTCTTAATTTCCTCAACCCATATAAGCTGTAGAAAGATGAGACTAAGTATGAAATTTTGCATAAAAGAATTTCCAAGACAATTTTTAAGTAAACAGAAGATAGCAATTTTGAATAGTACCCTTTTAGAAAAAAATGAAAAAGAGAGAAAAGTAACATGGATTACTCCCTTATGCCATATTTTAATTTTGGACTTACTCATATGAATTTAATTCATTAAAGCTTCAGTGTTTAATTATTTTAAGAATTATATAAATTACTTACCTTTCAAAGAATAAATATTTTAATGTTTAGTCACAAGAGTTTATACTCCACAAAAAATGGAATTTTAACTGTACTTTCTCATAAAATAGAAAATTATTTCCCATAAGAATTTCCTTGACTATGCTCTTGTCTTAGTGCATATATTTGTTTCTTTCTCTACTGAAAGACAGTGAAGGGATGCCATAGCAGTGGCCATGGCCATATGTTTTGTAGGAAGATGTGACAAACAAATGATTTAACAATAGTCATTTGCTCTCACTCCCTAGACTCAAAAAAAAATGTAGAAAAGAACAATATGGTAGAGTTATGGTTTAGTTATATAGTTCATTGCACTAAAAAGATCTTAAATAAGTATCTTCCACTTCTTTGTTTTTCCCAGAAATTTTCAGTGCTATCATCTCTGAAATGATCTAGCCTAATGACATACCCATGAGAACTACAAGAAAGTTGTAATTGATATAAAAAAGTAGCCGAGTTAAAATATAATTTCTATATGTTATAGGAAGATATAAACATAGATTTAAATAACTATTTTATTGTTGAATTTACTTGTACATCTTATCAATATATTTATAGTTGTTTTATTGAACTAGTGGTTGACATCTGCTAAAATTGAGATCGGTCTGATTTGTTTGCTAGTGGAAGAGGTTCTGAATGGCATGATAACCTATTCCTTCACTAAAATGTGTTTGGTTTTGAAGAGAAAATAAAACTTGCAAACAAGTAGATGCTGGTAGTAAATTTTCAGCAAATGGAATTGAATAATTTGTTTCTTTACTTTTGAATTTTGTATATACTTTATTCTGCATGATTCATATTCTCTAAATGAATAGGTTAATAATTACCAAAAGTTTTAGTTAACTTGCACCTTTCCCCCATTAATTGATTTAGCATTAATTTTCCTATGTAAGAAATGTAATAATAATTAAAACACTTTTGTATACTGTCTAATATCTCTACATAAATATATAAATGAATAAGTAATTAATGAATAAAGAGGAGAAGGTCTTTTCTCCAGGACCATCTACAATTTGCTGTGATTAAACAAAACCAATCAAAGTACATAAAGCTCATTTCTCAGCTCTCTGGACTTTCTGAATTCTTGTGGCTGATGACTACGACTTGTTTCTTCCTCTTCTCTTAGGTTATCTATCAGCTACCCCTTTGCTCTCATTGTCCCTGTGCTTATGTAAAATAATGTTGTATTCGAAGTTCATAATAGTGATTATGAATGTTATGGAAAATCAAGAAGCTCTTCCTTTTTCCAATTTTCCACTTTTAAACTGCTAAAGACTTAAAAGTCAGAATAGCAAGTTTGTTATAATTGCTTGTAAATTAAAATTAAATGTCTCTGTGTAAGACCCATGGAGTTCTGCATAAGGGATGCTCTCAGGTGTATGGTGCAGAGATTTAAAAAATGGGTATGTTTGTGCTGTGTAACACTTTACCAAGGACTTCTGTGTATGTTATGCTATTTTAATACTCAAAGTATCTGAACTAGCCAGGACATAAATACTATCACCACTTTACAGGAGGGAAAATTGAGGCTTAGTTAAATGAATTGACCAAAGTAAGTCAGATAAGTGGTCATTGGCAGAGCTGAAACTAAAACCTCTGTCTCATTCCACATCTGGTGTTATTTCCATTACTAGTTGCTCTGGTCAGTATTCTTGAGATCTGAAGTGCCACACTGTGTGAATTCTAGCTAGATCAACTGTTTTTTTTATTCTAATATGGAAAGGCCAAATGGCAATCAGCCAGCCAATGTGGGACAAGTTTCACTTAACTTTTGTCTCTATTCCTATTCTGTTTCTTAATACATTTATGGAAACTCTGAGGGCAAGAGTGTGTTTTCTTATTGACATCTTTTTATTGACATCTTTTTAGGTCACTCTTGAAAATTCAGTCAAAGGATAAACTGAGGCAATAGTTTCCCAAAGGAAACTCTACTTATAACTGACAAAAAGGCTTCAATCTTCCCCTAGCCTTGTGGAGTAATCTGGGCCCTATACCAACCCCTTTTCCTCTTTAGTCTGCATGTGTCTAGGACAAGACAGGACTTAGCTTTAGAAAATAGGGAACTGACAGACTAGCTATAAGTTATGGCTGTCAGTCATTTTATTAAAATTATTATTCTCTTGATAATTTTTAATGTTGTAGTCATTAAAATTGGGATGGACCCTCCACCCAAAAGGGTTGGGATGGACCCTCCACCCAGAATTTGGTTTGGGTGTTGAGAATGATGATGCCATACATTCAACAGTGTTTAAAAAGGTTTGGTATGCAAATAATGAGGCTTTCTGGAGAGAGCAGGAAAGGCTCCTAAGTAGGTCCAAAAATGATTTTGGAGAGCAGGAGTAACAAGTAGGTTGGAGTTTTATGGTGGATAGGGGGTAGACCTGAGATGAGGGTTCCCATATGTGGATTAGGGCTTGCATGGTTTCAAATTCCCACCAGTGTCAAAAGAAAAAGGGACACTTGGCTTCCTATTAGCTTACCCACATGTGGGGCAGAAGGGGAAGAGATTGGGGCTTGAAAGCTGTCAGTAATCAAATATTTTAAAAAATGAAGTCAGACTCCATTATACCTAATAAATATTTAAGCAGTTGATTTAAAGAAACACTTGCTGTAGTCATCAAGCTTTGTTTGAAAATCCTATCTTTACATTAAGCCCACTCCTGTAAAGATGAGTGATTTAGGCTTCTAGGATGCTGGTGATTCTCAAATGGAGAAAATTGCTTTCCCTAACTTTCTTTGTGAATAATATTAAGCTAACCAACACACAAAACAAATGGTTGAGCAGACACGAACCTACCTCCCAGGAAGGGTTCTCCATCACAGATCTCTCTTATATATCGGCTCTTCACAAAGGCTTTGACTGCTCAGGGGTCTCTGTATACTACACTATGTGCTGTCAGTGCTCTGTGAAAATTAGACAATGGTGATAAATTGGAGATCTATGGGGAAGCACACAGCAGAGCAATCTGGCTGCTTCTGAATGACCATCAACAGGATTTGCTTTCTTTTTTATCTCATTCAGCTGTGTAATAGAGTGCTTGAAGTGGCCCCAGGAAGTCCCTTTATCCTGGGCAGAAGGGGTTTTTGAGTCTTGATTTCAATGCCCTTTTATACTACTCACTGTCAAAGGGGACGCTGTGCAAAGAGTGAATCTGTAACAGAAATGGCTGCCATGACAGCTTATAGAGCCAGCGTCAAAAACGTTAGTGAACAATTTAGTAGGCCATCAAGCACATGAATAGTCTGGGCCTTTTGCCATATACCATCCATCTAGGTGGGAAAATACTGCAGCAGGATCAGAGGACAGAAGTGGGGAGACAATGGCACACTCCCTGGTGTCAGAGTGACCTTTTTGTTTGCTTAAAAGGCTGATCATCACCACACCTGACACAAGGTCACTTTTCTCTGAGGACCTGTTGGGAGCTTCATAGGGAGTCCAGAGGGATTATTTTTCTGGGTCCTATTACAGCTTTCACCGCAAGCTGTACCAAAGCCTCCTCAGTTAAATGTATCCTCTCATTTTAGATGTGTAATCTCAGCCCTTTTTAATTCTGAAAGTCCATTCTAATCTCCCTTTTTGATAGTAGGTTTGTCTATGTAGAATGATTCCTAATCACAATTTTTATTATTTTTCTAGTGGGGTAATGGTTATAGAATATTTTATACTATAAAATTTCAATTCTGTTTTCTAGCTTCTGCATCTCTTTCAAAGTTAGACCATTTTTTTTTTTTTTTTTTTTTTTTTTTTGGACAGAAAGTACATTCTTGCTTTTGTTTTCCAGCTTAGGTCTTTGAAAGAGCATAAACTATATAGCATGTTAATATTACTGCTCTCTGCATGTTTCCAGGTGTGTATGTGTGTATGTGTGTGTGCGTGTGTATTATTTTACCTCATTCAACTATTGCTATTATCTAACTCTTGGATGATGAATGAATCAGATTTCTAGAAACACTACATCAAGTATATGGGTAGACTATAAGCTCCATGAGAGCAAGAGCTCATTCTGTTTTGCTCACCAGGCCTCAGTGCTTAGTGTACTACTCAGTTTAACATAGTGCTCAGTAAATATTTGTTGAATGAATAAATAAACGAATGCTAGAGAACTGCTTTTCCTTGCAAGCATTTACCAGCATTGTCTGTGTTGGCTGTTATTCTTTTGCTTTTTAACTCTTTATTTTACCTCTATTTTTTGGTTTCATTTTTTGTACTTACAAGTAACAGGCAATGTTGATGTGTTTGAGGAAGACAAGATCTGCCCTTATACTTCTGCAGCTGCTAACCTTATCCCATCCCTGCTCTCTGTGTGCCATGCTTATGTCACAAAACATTGATCAATATTCACAGCTGGTTTCGAAAGTCATTTGGCAATGTCAACTTAGTGTTCCTCTCTGTTTTTCCTAGGAATATCTATGCACCATGATACTTTTTTCTCATCCATCTTAATATATTGGGTGGGCCAAAATGTTCATTCGTTTTTTTTCCGTAAGATGGCTCTAGTAGTGCTTAGTTGTCTTTACCTTCATTTGAAACAATTTTGTTAGATTACGCATGACATCTGTCATATCAGCATGCATTTTAAAAAAGACATCAAAATTGGTGAATTTTTGTGTAGCCATTTTAATATTGAAGATGGAAGTAAAACAGCAACATTTTCGGCATATTATGCTTTATTATTTCAAGAAAGGTAAAAACACAACTGAAATGCAAAAAAAGATTTGTGCAGTGTATGTAGAAGGTTCTGTGACTGATCGAATGTGTCAAAAGTGGTTTGTGAAATTTCGTGCTGGAGATTTCTCACTGGACAATGCTCCACGGTCGGGTAGACCAGTTGAAGTTGATAGCGATCAAATCGAGACATTAACTGAGAACAATCAACGTTATACCACGCGGGAGGTAGCCAACATACTCAAAATATCCAAATCAAGCATTGAAAATCATTTGCTCCAGCTTGGTTACATTAATTGCTTTATGTTTGTGTTCCACGTAAGTTACTCGAAAAAACATTCTAGACCATATTTCCGCATGTGATTCTCTACTGAAACGTAAGGAAAACATTCCGTTTTTAAAACAAATTGTGATGGGTGATGAAAAGCAGATACTGTACAATAATGTGGAATGGAAGAGATTGTGGGGTAAGCAAAACGAACCACCACCAACCACACCGAAGCCGGGTCTGCATCCAAAGAAGGTGATGTTGTGTATATGGTGGGATTGGAAGGGAGTCCTCTATTATGAGCTCCTTCCAGAAAACCAAACGATTAATTCCAACAATACTGCTCCCCATTAGACCAACTGAAAGCAGCACTAGATGAAAAGCGTCCAGAATTAGTCAACAGAAAATGCATAATCTTCCATCAGGGTAATGCAAGACTGCATGGTTGTTTGATCACCAGGCAAAAACTGCCACAGCTTGGCTGGGAAGTTTTGGTTCATCCGCCATATTCACCAGACATTACACCTTCAGATTTCCATTTATTTCAGTCTTTACAAAATTCTCTTAATGGAAAAAAATTCAATTCCCTGGAAGACTGTAAAAGGCACCTGGAACAGTTCTTTGCTCAAAAAGATAAAAAGTTTTGGGAAGATGGCATTATGAAGTTGCCTGAAGAATGGAAGAAGACAGTGGAACAAAAGGGTGAATACGTTGTTCAATAAAGTTCTTGGTGAGAATGAATAATGTGTCTTTTATTTTTACTTTGAAGGTACTTTGAAAATTGAAGGCACTTTTTGGCCAACCCAATATAATGTGCCCTGAGACTAATGGTTGCAAGTTATTTTACACAGGATAGCCTTACTTCTGCCTTTTAAGCTAGAAGTCGTATGTTTAACTACAAGCCTATTGCTTAGTTTCTGACTGACTCCCAGCTTAGAGATTTCATATCAATTGATGTCTAATTTGCCATCAACTCAGAGAACTGTTTGACCTCAGTTTCCTTTCTCACTAACACAGTTAACCTGCTCATCCTATCACTACGCACAAGCTTTGTGGGCCACCCAAAATCATTTTTGGATTTTCCTGGAGAATTAAGAATGAATGCAAACAGAAAAATTTCCCTTTTTCTTCCTGGAAAAAAAAATCTGGAGCAGGTGTTGAATACTCAGTGCCGATTCTGGGAATATGTAGTGTGCATATGGGAATTATTATGTCAGCTTTAAGAAAATAGGGAGTGGTCAGTGCTATGGTAAAGCAAAAACTATATGCTCTGACTAAAGATTATCAAATTCTATTTTTGTAAGAACTGTACAAACCAAAATGCAGTTTTGAGCCATGTTTGGACTATAGGCTACCTTTTCATTCACTGATCCCAAGACTCCTTGGTGACTTCCTTAGCCCTTTCATAGATTCAGTAAATTGTGTTTGACTTTGGCATAGAGAAAGATGCATGGATGGACACTCTAGCTTCTTAGTCATTTTCCTTCAGGGTTAGAGATTTGGTTGTGTGTCTTTTCCTTTGTTAATGGTAAATTTAAGACTACTGCTTCCATATATCCTTGAAGCCATGGCATTTGGCTCTTCTACAGTCTACTTACTGTTTCACTGTCGTATACTGACTGCCAGATTATTCCTCTTTACTCATGAAAGACATTGACACCCAATTCATATGTTTACTCCCTGCCCCAGAGACCTGTGGACTTTGTGTGACTTTGGCAAATGTGTTGGGAAGCTAGCTTTTGAATATTCTGGTCTCTTAGGCCCCTGACTTCTTCATCTTTAGGTATCATTACTTCCATTCATTTTATCCACTTATTCCCATGGTAATACTCTGAGCCTTCTCATCTTCTGGAAGCATTACCCATTTAAAATCCTAAATGCAAACATTCCATTGTCTGACATAATTTCCTAACCTTCAAACAGTCTAAGTAAGCTACTGCTGATCATCCTCATTTAGTTATCCAATCCTTTGGTCCATCTACTTTTTCCCTATTGGGTTCCTCTCCTCGCCCTTACTTTATTTCATTTCTTCTTAAGGCTGGACTTAAGTTACCATCACTTTTCATGACTCTTTTAGCACTATTTTCAACTCTATTACCTGTTCTGCTGATAAACTTGCACAGGAAAGACATTTTGATTAATCTAATAATCTTGCCTTTACATTTGAGGTACTAACACAGCTGAAGAATTTATAGAATGGTACAGTTTGGTTCAACATAAATTTATGTCTTCAGCTTCCACTGTGCATTTAAAACTGCTTCTCAGTCTTTCCATGTTTTTTTTTTTAACCATCTCTCTCTTATTTTTAAATATCTCTCAGAAGACCTAATTTACTAATTTTTCTCTCCCACATAGCCTCACCTCTGCTTCCTGCTGGTTCCTTTCTGTAAGCAATTGAACATTTTGTCACTATGCAAATAAACAAAACACAGAGAGGAAAAAACTAACACAAAAACAAAACAAAATGTCTCCGTATAAAAGCCTCTTTAGATACTATGGTTCCTTCTTTCATTCACAAAATTTTTTATATAGATTACTTTTTCTACTTCCTTATCATTCATTCTTTCCCCAGCACTTCATTCTTACTGCTGTTGCCAAGGTTATCATTGTTAATAAATATCAAACAGTGTCAGTCCATATCTTCCTGAACCTTTTAGTCATGTTTGACACTGTTGACCACACTGTTCTTGAATAATATTACTTTTGCTTTGTTGACACCAACTCTCTTGGGTTTTCTCTTACTATCCTGGGTGCTGCTTCTCAGTTTAATTTCATTTTCTATACCTAGCCCTTATACCAGCTTTAGGGTTATAATCTATACTGTCTTATTTCTCTACAACTGTATTGAATCTATATTTTACACTTTGCTCTATACTTTCCATGTCATTGTGAGCTAGACATCTCCATTTGGAGGTCCTTGAGGCACTTAAATCTGAATATGCCCCAAATTGAACTCATTACCTCCCTTCTCCTTAATTCTGTTCTTGTCCTACTCTTCCCTTTCCCTGTGACTAGCACCATACTTCATCCAGTTTCGCAATCTATAAACTTGGACTACATGTTTTCCCTCCATCATTATTCACACAGAGTTAACTATTAATCCTACCAATTTTACTACTAAACATTCATTGATTAAACTCATCCAGAGCTTTGTAAAAAAGTTTACCAAAGAGACAGGGTGCAATAAAAGTGTATTATGGGAAGATCTAATTTATATTCTACAGTTCAAAGAGAACTTATATTAAGTTGATAACTAAAGAGTGACTGAAAGTTATCCAGGTGTGGAGAGTGAGAATGGCCATGGGATGGAAGGCCCCCTAGGAGGAGGGAACAGCAAATAAAAAGAACTTCGGAGTCTAGTGGGATCAAGGTACAATTTAAAAAAAGAAAACAAAACAAAACAGAAAAACAAGTAAGTATCAGGGTAAAGGAGAGAATGGGAGAAGATGAAGACAATATGGAAAGTCAAGGCTAATTTATAGGGAACTTTGTGTCTTCTATCAAGAATTTGAACTTTAAGAACAAAGGAAAGTTGAGTTCTAAGCAGGAGGGTAAGGTGACCTGGTAATATTTAATTTGGTAACAATAGGGAGTGACTGATTTCAAAGTATGATTTTCATGCACACACACATACATGTATATATACATATATGTATGTATTATATATACGGTCTTCCTATATGTTCCATTAGGTTGTCTTAAATAGCTTGCCTGCCTCACCAAAGAGAAGATCCTTGATTAAAGGAATGTTCCTAATAACACAGGCAGTTCTTTCTGGAAAAGATAATTTTGATTTCTGCTATAAGACACACTCTGAAAGTTGTTATCTACTTCTATATTTTTCAAATAGATTTGGTAGGTTTCTTTCCAAAGGACCAAATTTTTTTTTCCCAACTCACATGATATGGTGCAAGTAGGTGGCTAATCTAAGACCTGTTCACCTCTAATTGAGAGGTTATACTGTTAGTGGTTAGGAGATTTTATTCTGATTTGATAACTAATGAATAATTTTCTTTGATAGCACTTTTTAGATGCAGCTGGATGAATAATCAACCACAAAGGGAGTTCAATTTTATTTATCATTAATTTTGACATGTTTCCACAGATGTTTTCTGGGAATCACTGTAACCTGTTTGATTTGTCTCTGTATAATGGGAAGCAGATAGCCTCAATTAGTATACTGATTAGTAAGTTCTTTAATGAGTTTCAGTAGTTTTACTCATTATTGCTGATACAGTACACTGAGTTCTGGAAGCTGTATTTGAGCATTATTAGAACATAAAACCTGAACCATTGCAGAATTGCTTTTCTATGGCATATTTGTTGTTTACTGGTTACTTCTCTCTTGTGTGTATGTGTAAACAGGGAAGACATTGAAACCACATGGAAATGAGTCCGTAGATTTGTGAAGTTTGAAGATTTGTTGATGAGTCCATGCAAGCCACAGATAAATGGGGAACTGGCTGTCAACTGCAAAATTGTAATTCATTCTAAAGACATGGCTGATACCAAGAACCAAAGCAGACCACAGCCTCACTTCCTGATTTTAATGAATATGTGGTGTTTTGTACAGAGAGTTTATCTGGGTACCCCTTCATATAAGGAAGAAATAAAATACCTCCTCCTCAAGGACTGGATTACCTCTTTCAGCAGGCAGGTTAAGCATAGCAGCAGGATTTATGGAAAGATATCAGAAATTTACTTTTGCCCTGAACAGGGAGCAGTAAATATCCACTGTTTATACATTACCAAGAAAATAGATGAACCCTCTTCTCTGGCTTAGTATCTGAGTCTTCCAAACAAGAGGATTTAAGACCTGTGGGATCTTCTAAATTGCGTGGGTACTTGGATAGTAATGGCCTTTTTTGTTAGAACAGGAATATAGAAACCATGGTCAAAGCATCAGGCTTTCTCCTATGAAAGTTTACAGTCAATTTTCCTTCTATTTCTATTAGGGGCATTTATTGTTATAGCTGTGATGTGCCAGATCAAGCAAAGACAAGAGTATCCTGCAAATGCCTGTTAGAGAACTTCTCTTCCACAGAAAGTTGCTTCCTTGTTGCCACATTTTATGGTAACATAAAGTTTCATGACATTTATGGAAGTGTGTGTCATGAAGCAGATGGCTTGTTAGCCTGTTTTAGTAATCTCATTCATATCCATACAATATTAAAACTTTTCCAAGTTCATGAATTATAAAAGAACACTAGATGCTGTGTAGTCCAAAGAATCCTTTAATTATTAAAATTAGATGTGCCAAAGGATTCAAACCTGAGTGGAAATTAAAGAAAAGCTTTGAATCAAGATAAGGATGCTGAATTTGATTTGTGCGAAATTACTTCTCTTCAGGAGGTACTGAATTTCTACTACTATTACAAGTACTAATTCAACTTTATCTCTTATTACTTCCTGACATAAAGCCTTTGTGAGCGCTAAACTTATAAGGACTGTTCACTTCCCTAGGAGCATGAAACATACTCTCTTAATTCAGTACTTTTGCACATGCTACCTTTATGTCTGAAAACCTTTTCCTTAGCTTTCTCGCACCCTACTTTGAAAAACCTACTTAGATGTCAAGGCCCATTTTAAACAAAACTTCCTTTAAGAATGTTTCCATGATCCCTGCAGTCATGTGTGATTCCTCCTTCCTCTGAATCATGTCATATTCCTCTATGATGTATTACATCTTGTCTAATATTATGTTCATGTATGTGTTTGTTCTCTGTCATCCATTACATAACCCTTTTATGACTGATGACTCTTTTTATTTTATCTGTGTATGGGCCCAGATTGCCAAGTGGAACGTCTTAAAAGTAGTAGGTGATTAATGGATATTTATTGAATTTTAGTTTTTAAATATTCTTATAAAATATTACAAAATATTATTTTAGTAGATGTTATTTTTTGCTCTTTAAGTGTGAAGATCATATGATCTTTTTACTTTGACTCTCAGGCAGTTCTGAGCTGAATTCTGTTCATTTACAGTACCTTCTCTTAACCTTTGCTGATATATTTTTTCTCTTCTTTGTCCTTTAGCACCTAGCCCTATCTTTTTACTCTTATTTCTGTGGTTATGGATTTTATCACAGCTGCTAGCTACACCATATTCTCACTCATTCACTTATGAGACATTTATTGTCTTTTACATAGTAAACATTAGGCTAGACACTAAAGATATGAAGATAAATAAGACACAGCCGACACTCACGAAGCTCACAGCCTAATAAAAGTGTAGTTGAAGTACTGAAACAATTACAACAAAGTAAATAAAAACAAAAGCATAGCTTTCAGTTCTTTACTCTTTCCCAAAGGTGGTAGGAGGACATCATTTTTGCCGCAGGACAAACTTGGGCTTGTTCTTGTTTGTTCTTAAGAGTTCTGTGTGATACTAGAAAGCTCCTTTGCCCCCTTCTTCAATCATCTCTTTTTGAAGCAAATATTAGTAGCTATAGGACTCTCTTCATTCAGAGAGGATGCCAAAGGAAAATCCCAGATCAGTGAAAACCTATCATCCTCTTTGGTATTGAAAACATTTTACTTCCTTTGGTAGGAATGAATAAATTATTTAAATCTATTCCTAAGGTAATCTTGAATCAAATTGCCAGAAAATATTGCTTTAGTGTCAACCTCAAAAGACAGCCATTAGGTTTAACAATGAGCATCCCGATGTTGACTTTTTCTTCCTTGAAGCTTATCTACAGTAGATTCACAGGGTGATGTTTACAGGTACATAATAGGAAGATGGCATTTTTCACCATCTCTTACTACAAGATCTTGCTTTTCAAATTTAGATAGGTTTAAGACGTATTTCTGAAATAGATTAACAAATAGTTTAGTATCCCTGATTCGTGTTGTGAAAAGAACATTAACTTAACAGATGGGACACTTGAGTTCACATTCTAATTCAGGGTACCTAGCGCCACCAAATTGTTGGTGGCGTGGAACCTCTCTCAACCCCGATTATCTTACCTACGAAATGAAAAGATTGGACTAGTATAGTCACTAAGATCTTTTTCAGCTCCAAAATTTTATATTGTTACAGGTTTGATTTAAGAGGTCCTGTGAACAAAATTAATTAAAATAAAGATTATTTTATTTAATTTCTTTTATGTTCTTTCCCTCATCCCAGTTAAAATGAGATCTTCATTAAGTTTGCTGCATTAAAGAAAAAGTATTCTGAGTATAAATTTATAAATGTTCTGTTTTTACAAACATTAGGACTCTAAAAAAGAGAAAACTACGTTTGATCTCTGCAACTTGGCAGATAGTAATTGGACTGATCACTTTGAAAATTCACTGTTAGCCAATTAGCGATAGCCAGTGCATTTAAAATATGCATTCTGGATGACTAATCTTACGTAAAATTATGTACAAAAAGTTACATAATTATAATCAGATCTCCATTTGTTTTTAAAAAAATGATTTGTTTCCAATTAAAAAGCAAGCAAAGTGAAGCATAAGTTTTTTTCTTCTTAAGCCTTTACTAAAACCAGTATCTAATGATATATCAGCAATGTAGGTAGTTTAAAAGCAAACAAACAAAAAAGCAGTGCTGTACATGCCTGTATAATATTTAGGGGTCATCATGAGTCCTTCTCATTTCGATCACAACCAAACCTCCCGCTCTACCTGTCAAAATTGTAGCCAACTCCTAGATAGTCTTTCTTAATTAGAAGTCTTAAAGATTAGCATGACATATTTATAAATTTGTTTTAAAAAGTTCTCTCTGAAATGTGGCTGGGATAAACAGATCGTTCTTTACTATGAAATCCAAAGGTTGTGCAGTCCCCTTCACATCCTGACCTCTCTGTGTCAAACCAATTACCAGCCAATTTTCAATAATGAGCAATCATATAATCATAAGATTGGAAGAGACCTTGAGAGGGCATATGGTTCACCCTCCCATCCCAGTTTGGGCTGCACTGAAATCATCTTGGAAGTAATTCTCTACCCTTTTCTTTCACATTTAAAAGCGAAGGATCCATAGTCTCTGAGCTCCAGTTAACCACTGTAGTAACTTGCTTGATTGTGCACTTTTTATTGGCTTTCTTTTCTTCACTGTCTCATTCCCCATTTCCCTGCTGATGTTTCCTGGGATCGACTCCCAAATGAACTATTTGCACTCAAATCCTCATCTCAGAATCCACTTTAGGGGAACTCAATTAAGACAGTCTGATTATAGCCCTTAATAAAGAGGTCATCAATTAAATAAAGAAAGCATTAGATTGATTACATAAATGTTAACCTAAACAGGATCTTCCGATGTGTATACTGTTACTAAAAACCAGATCGCAAAACATCCTTCACATAAAATAGCTTTTTCAAAATTAGTCATTAACCTGTTTCTAAATCATGATCTGCTTCGTTTTAACTTTCGTAATGATCATGGAGGTATCCAAATCAATAATTATATATTTTAACCCACAATGCAGCCATTTCATCCAGGAATAGCTAGAACAAAATCCTTATAATACTTGGGGGATGTCGAAAAGCTTTTAAGGGAATATTTCAGTATTTCTGTCAAAAAAAGGTTGGGAGTCTTATCCTACTCTTATATTTCACATATGTAGATAAATATTGGTTGGAAAAAATCATCTCAGCTAAATCTGTTAGAGCTATATTTTAAGTAATGTGTATAGATGTCTAAAAAGTCAGGTTTTAGCTTAGTTGATTAGAATTAATATAGATCAACTGCTGTTGATAGCTCAAAATTTCACATAGAAATAGAACAGTTTGAATACATAGCATAGCTGGGGGTCACACAAAATTGGCTTCTACCCTCTCTTCACCCTGTACTCTAAGGGTTATAGAGAAAATGTTAAAGGCTAAATGGAGGCCATCCAGTGTGTGACCATAAATAATATTCTATCACCAACCTCCTGAGAATAAGAGGGTGAATCTTTGGAGCATGCATATAAAAACAATGAATCTCTAAATTTTTCCCTTCAAACTCTTTTTCCTTTTCATCATTTTATGGAAATAGTAAATGGGTAATAAAATTGAATTTTCCTCATTTTTTTTCTCCTTTTTGAGTGGTATGATGTACCTAGGTATATCACTAGCTTGAGAGGTAGCCCCTAACTCTGACAGTCTAATTTTCACTGGGGTGAAGACAAGACAAGGTGTTGAAGGCTACTCTCCATAGTCCATTTCTAGGTAAGACATCAGGAGGCTTATTATATCTGGAGGCTTATGATATCCTGTATCTGCCATTCCCCTTCTTGACCTTGTTATCTTAAACTTCTGTATAATACAGGCTTCCTTTCAAACCCTCAATACCAGTCAGCTGGACTTAGTTTTCTGATTATGTTCTCCAGGAAAAGACACCCATTCTTTATTCAATCCATCTGATTTTAATAGTCTGATTATAATAGGTATTTTATCCACGTCTTCTCCAGCCCACTGGCAAAGGGGAATTCTCATTTTGAGATTATGGTGATGACCAAATACACAGTATCTAATCCTGGAAATGAGACTAGCAGAAGTTCATTGGTTACACATATTTACAGCCTGGGGGAGGAAGATGCTAAATGCAATGCAGGGTCCACATAGGGGTTGCACTTGGGAGTAGGGCAAACAATCAGGGGCTGTGGGAGACAGGCTTTGTAGTAACAAAAGGGTATGGTAGACCCTGGTTCCTGTGGGAGGATAATATTGGTTTGTTTGAATCATTTCATGGGCTTCCCATTAGGTTGAGACCAGGAGGAGTATAGCTGTTCCAGCTGAGAGGGGAAGTAACCTGGTGGGAGCCCTTCTTTCCCCCTCTGTGGGGGCATATCTGGTGAGAGCAGGGGACCTAACCTCATAGTTAGGTCTTCAGGGCCCTGTGAGGTTCAAAGATGTCAAGGCAGCACGTGACATTTTTGGCCTTAAAAGCCATTAAGTTAACGTTTTATTTGGGGTTTGGGAACCAGTTAGGTGTTGTCCCTATTATCCTGGTCCCTGTCTAGGGTTCTGAAGAGGATTATCCTTGTTACCTGGAAGAGCTGTCTATGTCAAGTCCACCCAGTTTGTACTAAACTTGGAATATTAGTTTATTCTAGTTGATGATGATGGTGATTATTATTATTACTCTTATAACCAGTTTGGACTAAACTTGGATTTACCATATAACATTGTGGATTTCATAATTCCTTTCCGGGCAGCTTGAGCCTCCAAATCTAATTTTCTCCAACCTTATCCCTGCACTTTCCTATCCCTGCACGTTCCTGTCCCTGCACTTTCCTGTCCTCCTCACCACACATTATGACTGTTTTGAAATCTCCTATGCCAGGTATATCAATGATCCCTAAGAATTTTCAAATCAGGTTCTTTACACCAACCCTATTCAATTTCTAATAAAAATGAAAATAAAAACACTATTATTGATTCACTATTATGTTCCAGTTGCTTTGCTGAGTTCTTTGTACACATGATCTCAATTAATTCTCACAATCCTGATTTCAAAAGTGAGGAAAGTTAGGTTTAGTGATCTTAGGAAACTGTTCCGTCATCAGGCAGCTAGTTAATGGCAAAGTCAGATTTTAAGTATGAACCTATATTGAACTCCAAGGATTTGCTACACCCCTTACAAAACTCGTAAAAAATTAAGCAATGTAATTAAGCATTTCAGAATTTCCAAATGAAGACTATGAGTCCCTGGAGATTTGGGAAACCTTGACACTTATATAGAAACCTCTGGGCCTGGCCAGGACAAGTTCCCAGCACACTGGTCCTGGGTGTCCTGCCAGCATTAGGCCCATGTTGACAACAATGATCTCATCGGATAACACCTATGGTGCAAGGCAAAGGGCAGAGATCCTTGGGGAGACAGGTTTTAGTGTGGGAAGGAGGCTTTTAATGCAAGAGTCACATCTTTGTGTGAGCAGGGCAACAGACCTTAAAATGAAGCTATTAGAGTTGCACATTATGGGAAACAATGCCATGGGTTGGAGAATAGAATAGGATGTGCTTATAGCGGCAATGAAATCTTTCAAGTCCTTTGGGAGATTATACCAATGATTTATAGGGTACAATGATCGTATCTCTCTCCCTCCCTGCTTACTTTTGTGGCTAGTGCAGTTAAATAAAGAACAGTTCAATGCTCCTGATAATTATAATTTGTATCTCACCTTACTGCTGCATGACAACTTCAAGGGAAGAAAGAGAAGACAGAATGACACTCTGAAGGATTTATAACTTTGACGTCACCATCTGGGAGGGACCCTGGTACCCCATAGGAACAGAGTAATGGAAATTTTCCATGCTCAGCGTTGATTTGAGTTTCCCTATCTGGTCAGTGCCAACTTATTCTGTGGGCAGCATGTGTGAATCCCAAGATATTTTAGTTTTGTTAATCTCATCAGTGCCAGTCCATTTCTGGCTTTCCTCTACACCTGCTGACTCCCTGGTGTTGGCTTCCTGCTGCTCTGTCCATCTGTTAAGAATTTATTTACAAAATACACTAAAATGCAAACTGCACCAGAGTGGGACTTAGCATCCCCCTGCTCAGGAAATGGCATCACGCCAGAGCACACTTTCCAGTTGTTACTAAGCTTGAGTACAAGAAATTGGAAGAGTAAAGGGACTCTTACTTCCACTTGAAATCCCTCAGGCAAAATGGCAACAAAAATAATCTTTATTTCCATTCTTACACTGCATAGAGAAGTGGAATCTAATTTCAGAGTGGTTCGTAGAAATAGCATAGGATTGGTAAATAGAAATCCATGATTATAATCCTGGATCTCTCATTACCTTTTCATATGACTTTAGTCAGAGCTTTACTTTCGGAAAAAATTGCATGTTAATGTCTGAAGTTCATTCCAGTACAAAGTCAGGATTTTTCTCATTTTCAAGTAGATACACAAGTGCATGCACATGAAACATAGATGTAACTTATATGGAAGCAAATTAAAGCAACTGGAGGTTATTCTGGCTTGACCGATGTCACACACATTGAGGGTAGGATGTTTTTATGAGATACAGGTTGCCTTGGAGGCGGGGGAGAGACAAGCTCTTAATTGATGAGATACAAAGTCCTCCAAAGGGACAGAAACAGAAGTAAAACAAATCCAAATAGTTCAAAAACCATTAAGAGAAAGAGAAAGATATCATGGGAGGTGAAACGAAAGTAACAGAGAAAAAGAATCTGCAGTTTTTCAATATTTCTTTGTTTAAGGCAATGTGTTTGTGAATGCAAGAGTTGGGATATTATTCATAGCTGAGCACAGAACAGGTGATTGGATCAACACCTCAACATAAAAATCTTTGTATGAAACAAAGATTTAGAGGAAATGTTTATGTTATAGTTCTGGTCAGTGAGAGAACCATGTTAGAAAGTTCTTAGCAGAGCCCATCAGGGAAGCTGAGTTAAAAAGGCTCCCCACCATTTTAGCTATCACAAATAAGATGAACAAAACTGGGGCTCAGTAATTCATAAAATTTTCACCTTCCATGTGCCATACACTGACTTACTGATCAACACATATAATTTTCTGTTAAATGTCTTTACTGATTACCTTGATGTAAAATTTAGCAATTACTTTGCTAGATTATACCTGTATGTCACATATTTCCAAGAGGACTAAAAAATGGTAAGTGTGTGCATCCCAGTGAAGGTAATATTTTGCAAACTCTTACTTGGTATTTCCTAGATGGGATAAATGATATTAACATTACATTTGGATTTTTATTAATTTATTCATTAGATATTGATTCAACAACTATTGTGCTATGATCCTTATGGAGCCTATAGTCTAAAGGTGGAGGGAGACATTAAAGTATATATTTTTTCAATAGCTTTTATATTTATTTTTCAATAGCTTTTAACTTTTAGAGTAGTTTTAGACTTACAGAAAAATTGTGCATAAAGTACAGAGTTTTTATATACCCTCTTCCTCCTCACCAGTTTTCCTTATTATTAACATCTTGTATTAGTATAGTACATTTGTTACAATAATGCAGCAATACTGATACATTATTATTAACAAAAGTCATAGTTTAATGTTCACTCTTTGTACAGTTCCATGTTTTTTTTACAAATATATGTCATATTTCCAACATTATAGTATCATATAGAATAATTTCACTGCCCTAAAATTACCTTGTGCTTCACCTATTTACTGCTTTCTCCCCATCCCCAAACCCCTGACAACCACTAATTTTATTTTCTCAGTAATTCTTCCTTTTCCAGAATGTCTTATAGTTGGAATTATATAGTATGTAGCTTGTTCAAACTGGCTCCTTTCACTTAGCAATATGTATTTAAGTTCCCTCCATGTCATTTTGTGACCAGATAGCTCAATTTTTACCACTTAATATTTCATTGTATTAATATTTATCCATCCATCTATTGAAGGACATCTTGGCTGCTTCTAATATTTGGAAATTAGACTAAAGCCAATATAAATGTTCATGTGCAGATTTTTGTGTCATCATAAATTTTCAACTTATTTGGATATATACCTAGAAGCACTATTGTTAGATCATATACTAAGCATATGTTTAGCTTTGTAAGGAACTTACAAACTCTCTTCCAAAGAGGCTGTATTATTTTGCATTCTCACCAGCAATGAATTAGAATTCTTATTGTTCCACATCCTTGCTAATATTTGATGTTGTCAGTGTTCTGAATTTTGGCCAGTCTAATAGATGTGTAGTACTAACTCATATCAATCTGCAATTCCCTAATGACATCTGAGGTTGAACCTCTTTTCATATCCTTATTTGTCATCTGTTATCTTCTTTGGTGAGATACCTGTTCATACCATTTTTTATTGGATTATTTGTTTTCTCATTGTTGAGTTTTAGGAATACTTTTTATAGTTTGGACGCAAGCTTTTTATAGTTTGCGAACACCAGATATGTGTTTGCAAAGTCAGTTTCTTATAGACAACATATAGTTGGGTCATGTTTTTTTAATCCACTTTGATAGTCTCTGCCTATAATTGGTATATTTCAACCATTCACATTTAAATGTATTACTGATATAGTTGATTTAACAATTTTAAAAAAAATTTTGTAACAATTTTTTAATTTGTAGTCCTTTGTTTTTTGTCTTTCATTCTTTTTCTGCCTTCTCTAGTTTGAATGGAACAGCATTTTATGATTCGCTTTTCTCTCCTCTCTTAATATATCTACTATACTTCTTTAAAAAGTATTTTCATGTTTTCCTTAAAGTTTGGTATATACATTTACAATAATCTAAGTCAACTTTAAAATAACACTATACTGTTTCATGGGTAGTACAGGTATCTTATATTTATTTAATTATGACTTTGATAAATGGTAAGTTAGAACACATTTTATACTTGGACTCTAAATTTAGCATGGCATAGAATCCCTTATATATTTTTATATTATAGCTTAATCATACTGATATAAAATAGAAATATTAAGCAGTGTGTAGAATATTGAATTATTAGTTCCTAGTTCTTTACTGTCCTGTAATGGTATTATTACACTGCAAGTCGTTATGGTGAATGGTATTGAGAGACAATTTTCCATGGATTGCTCATGTTTCTTCACAGCCTGGGCTTTCTGATCTGTTTGAATAGCAAGCAGCCCTGGAAACTAGAAATAGTATCTCCCTCTAGAGAGACTTAGAGACATATTTCCCCAAAGAGATCCCAGGGTAGTAAAAATAAGGCCTGACTGCATCAGGAATGAATGACTTAGAGTTAATCATTTTTAATACATATCAATTTTAAAGAATATATATTAAACCAAATGAATCTAGTTGGTGGAATTTTAGGCTGTATGGAACTGAAAAACATTCAGGCAACTCAGGGTTCAATGCCTCTGCTAGCACAGGAAGCACCTCTGGACATTAAAAAAAAACCATTTTTCAAGACACTTTACTTCTGTCTGTTGGAAAATTGTTGTGATGTACTGATTTTGCTGGAACAAAACACTGCCATCTGCCAGTAAATTGTTGTCATAAATAAACAAATGGATGAAGTCTGTCCTGTGAATGGGTCTGCAGGGCACAAACTGTACAACCATATGGGGCAGCCCTCAGGGGAAGAAATTTTTTCTCAGAAAATTCACCCTGTAGAAAGGGATCCTAACCTGGAAGTCTGCACCAAGCTTCTGATCTCTTAGAACTTTCCAGCTTTGTACAGACTGCTAAAACCTCAAGTGATTTTCATGAGAGGCAAATGAGGCAACGAAAAGAAATTCAGTCTTATTGAATGCCTTCTTACTACCTACTAGAGAGAGGGCTAGACAATTCATAATGCCTCATTTAATCCTCCCACTAACATTTTGAGTTAGACTAAATTGTATGTGCTACAAGATGAGAAAACTAAGGCTTGAGAGTACAAATTATATTCCCAGCTAATAAGTAGTAGATCCAGGAGATATAAACACAAGGCTATCCATTCCAAAGCTAGAGACTTTCAGTGACAGAATTCTGCCACCACACTCAAATTCTTTTCATGGTATTTGTGCAGGGAGGCTGAGAGTGAATAGTCCTATACAAGTCTGAATCATATGCCCATGCTCCACCGCCTAGAAAAATAGTACAAATTATCACATTTTTAGAGTTGCCTAAATCTTGCATTGACTAATAGGCCAATATTTTCCTGCCTTTACTCACCACCACTATCATCCCTAGGGACTTCTTGGAAGAAAGTGGCCTTAGTGAGGGCTCACAAAGTGGTGAGTTACATTCCAGTTACTTAGGCCAGCAATTTGGAGGTTGTAGGAAACTTGTCTGAAATTGTGGTAGAAATCAAAACTGTAGTTTCTTTCACAGTGTTGGATGTGTGACCTTAACACTATGTTTTCTATTTTCTTGTTCACTGATTGTTTAAGAAGCAGAAGTCTGTAGGCTGCCTTCCAGAAATTAGGATACTTGATGCTAAATCATAGTTCTGCTGTGGAATCTTCAGAAAGATGTTCTTGGATTTTCTCAAGTGAAAAGTAAAGGTAATAAATATGGCATAAGTATAGGAAGATTAAATATATTTATCAGGGGATGTTAGGTTCCTCATCTTTGTTGTCCTAAAAGCAGTGGAAGCAGAACCTGTATCTTAAAGATGTCTTTCTTAAGCTGAACCGATTTACTGGAATTTATTTCTGAACCTCATGATGATTTTCCTTGTGAGTAAGTCTCAGCCTTCTTCCAGTCATTTTCTGCTGGTGCTAATAAGTCTTTCTTCACTTAGTTCCATTAAGCTTCAGTTAGTTTCTGACCAACATTGATCTTGGTAAGCTACCTACTGAGATCATTGGTACCTCAACCTCCGGGGCATGGAACTAACTTTACTGCCTTTGATCCGATTTTATCCCAAGCACCTGTGGGCTCGGCAGATTGCAGCTTGCCCTTTTACTCTCTCTGTGCCTGGGAGAAGTCCACTTTGCCAAAGTCATTTAACCTCACACCTGTTTGCTTACTGATCAATTTGCTTAATGAACACTTTATTTAAAATTTAACACACTTTACCAATTCTCTCTTGCCCTTTCCTGGCTTGCACCTCTTCTTTATTAAAGCATCATGATCAGGAATCTAACTTGGTTCTGGAATGTGGTACCTAAGTTTTCCACTGGTCCTGAAGCCCCATTCTCACCCTCAGTCCACTTTCTGGGGTTAGACGCCCTCCATAGCTTTTGCTAGCTGGATCCTATCCACTGTGATCCCTCCAGCTCTTGGCTAGTGTTCTGCTCTTGAATGGACTGAGAACTTGAAATCTGGCCAGGGCTGCACATCTGTGTTAATATTACCCATTAATACTACCCACTACTTGGACTTCCCCTGACCCAGCTCAACTACTGCAATGAATCTTCTGAATTAGACTTTTGCAAACTAAGACTGCATTCACAACCTATTTTATGACTGTACCCAATACCTTGGGCTTCTAGTTACCCCCCAGATACAGGCTTATAGGCAGATTCCTTCTTGAGAATGTGCCCCTTCTTCCTAAGATGCTAAAGTTTTCTTATAACTGTTGTTTGAACCCACATCCAGTGCTCATACTATGGGTTTATTCTCAGAAAACCCTGTTTTCCTATGTTTGCTCACACCTTGTATCCTGCTCATCACTATTTTTGGTCTCTCATAACAGAACGGGTTGAGTAGAGAGAGCCAAGAGCCTATGACTCCTAGAAGCCAGCTTTCCTCACCCAGCACAGATTGTTAAGTAGTGCTGGGCAGCCATGCATTTCTGCCAGAGTTCAGCAAAACAGTTTTTTAGAAATCCCTGTCAGTAAAGAAGTGAGCAATCACACAAATAGAGATGGACTTAAGGCAAAGCGGTGCAGTTGTAAAGAGGAAAGTGGTACATTTAACTAAGGGCCTTTTCCCTCCTCAGTATATGCAGCTGTATTCACAAACAAAAAAAAGCTTCTAAGCATGTTCCACTGAAGTATTATTAAACATTGTATTTGGAATTAGCTCTGACTGAATCACACTGTAAGGGTTTGTTCAATGTGATCTGTGGAGACACATTATTAAAGTGGCCTGTTCCAGAATAAAAAGTCAGATCCTCATTAGCTGGGACAAAGAATGTTGGCATCCAAGCTCAAGAACAGAAGGAAAATCCCTATCTCTGAGTGACAGATGTGGGTGTTACTAGCAATGTCGCATAACCCTGGGAATTCATTAAAAGTGTCAGGCTGTGTCACAGGGACACTTTGCATTGACAGGCCCAGTGGACAAAAACTGTGATAATTGCTTTCATTCCTTGCTTACCTTTCACCTTAGCAAGAAATACGATTGTAAATAAATAACCTGATGTTGACACATCACAAGCTTTGTGCAGAAAACTGTTCTGTGAAATGTACATCACAAGGACTGCAAGGCACTTTTCATAAGAGAATTAATAGAATTTATCCTGCTAGTTTTACTTATGTGACCACTGAATTCCCTTATTCTTAACTAAATCCAGGTTATTTAGTAACTCTCAACTTCTTGAGACAAAAGACAAAGTAGTCAATGGTAAAAGAGAAAAAAGTAGTAAAAACAGAAAAAAGAAAGAAAGGAAGAAAGGAAAAAGTTAGGAAAAAACAAAGAAAGAGTAGGGGAGGAGAGAGAGAGGTAAAGAAAGAAAAGAAGGAAGGAAGGAAGGAAGAAAGAAAGAAAGAAAAAGAAAGAAAGAAAGAAAATTAATGAATGGATCATGTTTTAGAGGCAGGCATGCATGGACTGAATATCTCCTATTGATACACTTACTGGTGGAAGGGAGTAATTATACTATTTACTATTAAACACTCTTATTGTTAGCTGGCAATGCATACATAAGGAATCCAGAATAATGTAAAGAATAGTCCTTTCTCTGGTTTGGGATGCATCTTTCTATTCATAAGGAGTCCTCAGGGAACTTCCTAAGTGACTTTTCTCTTCTCTTCAATTTTTCATCTCAGTTCCTAATGAGTCCTTCAGTCTCCAAACTCAGCATAACCCCTGTTACCCCCACAGCAGCTCAATGCACTTGAACTCCTCTCATTCTTTCCTTTAATTCTCTGCCTTGCTACCATAAAGTACCTCTTGTATTTGCCTCAACTTCTAGCTCCAGTTCATTTCCAGCTACCTCCAGTCTCTTTGGTCCCTAAATTGAGGACATAGGTGAGACTATTTAGAACACTTTTTTTTTTCTTTAAGCTTTTGTGGATAGCTCATTTGCAGGATAATTTGACTTTTAATCCTGCCAAGATGCATCCTGTTTTAGCCTGTTGTCTGTCCACTATTATGCTAAAAAGTCTTTGCTTATTATATAGAAAGTGACTTGGTCTCTTCTCCTACCTTGAATCTTAGTGCCTACTGCTTCCTTGTTAATCTTGTCTTTGTTATAAACAAGATCTTAGTAAGAGGGTTTTGAAAAGGGTGGGAACAGGAAGAAAATCCTTGGCTCTTTCAATTTTATAAAAAATATATATTCATGCCTATTTTTAAAATGAAGATAAAGTAGAAAATACTCTAAAATGTTTGGAATTTAGTGCACGTTTAATAAATGGTGGCTACTAATATTAAGGGCAAAACTGCTAAAGAGGATCTGATAATTAGTCTGGTACATTGGACAAATGGACACTCTTTTGTTATTACTATCAGATGTTATACTTGAAGAAGAAGACACATTCATGGTAGGATTATATGGCAAATGAGTTCTAGAACAAAACAACGCATTTGATGTGACATTTTTACATCTGGTACCTGATATAACCTCAGGATCATGTTAACAGCACACAGAACTGGAGACTGTATTGACTTTGACCTTCTGACCAAGAATCATACACAATGAAAGGAACAGTTAAGGAAATGGTTTTATTCAGGCTGCCACAATAGGTACAGTGTTCATTAATGAGGAACATCTCAGAGAAAAAGATAGGGGACTGAGGTTTTATAGAGGCAAATAAAGGAATTCTGAAGAAAGGAGGAGACAGGTCTTATCTGAGTTATTGAGGAAGGATAGAAGTGGATCTTATCTGGAAATATTCTAGGGAGAGGTAATCCTTGCAGATTACTGGTTAACTGATAAACCTATTAACATCTGGAACACAAAAATGTGTATGTGGGGGAGGGTAGGAGAATTCTCAGCAGCCCTAGTTTCCGGGAATACTGAGTCCCCATAAAGTTCAAGTTGTCCATCTCCTCTTCTACTCAAGGCAAATATCATTTGTTACTGATCATTTTTGAGATGATTAGAAAACTCCTGAGTGGGTCAAAACAAGGTCTGAAAAATAGTGTCTGGGGGTCTCTTATTCTTGTACAACCAGATAAATCATTTCTTGAGAGGTGGTAGCAAAGATCAGCTACTCTAAGGAGTTCAGACATCTTAGAAAAGGGATGCCTAAAATGAAAATGAGAATTATTAAAAATTACATTAAAGTGAAGAGCCAGGAATTGAATCATGCGGATAACTAGACCAGTGAATTCCAGGATGGCGGTAGAGGAAAATCGTTTGGTTATGCAGCATGGGTTATTGAGTTTCTTCAAGCTCTCAAGCTAGTATGTCAATGCTTTTGTTAAACTTGTCCACAGCTTTGTTAATTCTTACTTAAGGACATCCAAGATCTGAGCATTTCAGCAAACTTTTTTTTTTTTTAACTGAAGTATAGTTAATTTACAATGCTGTGTTACTTTCAAATGTACAGCAGAGTGATTCAGTTATACATATATATTTATATATATATATTCTTTTTCAGATTGTTTTACATTATAGGTTATTCCAAGATATTGAGTATAGTTCCCTGTGCTATACAGTAGGTCTTTCTTTCCCTATTTTATATACAGTAGTATGTAGATGTTAATCACAAACTCCAAATTTATCTCCCTGCTCCCACACCACTATCCCCTTTGGTAACCATAAGTTTGTTTTCCACATCTATTTTTGTTTTGTAAATAAGTTCATTTGTATCATTTTTTTAGATTCCTCATGTAAGTGATATCACATGTCTTTCTCTGTCTGACTTCACTTATTATGATAATCTCTAGGTCCATCCATGTTGTTGCAAATGACATTATTTCATTATTTTTTATGGTTGAGTAATATGCCATTGTATGTATATACCACATCTTCTTTATCCATTCATCTGTCAGTGGATGGTTAGGTTGCTTCCAGGTCTTGGCTATTGTAAATAGTGCTGCAGTGAATATTGGAGTGCATGTATAATTTCAAATTAGAATTTTCTCCAGATATATGACCAGGAGTGGGATTGCAGGGATCATATGATAACTCTGTTTAGTTTTTTAAGGGACCTCCATACTGTTCTCAATAGCAGCTGCACCAATTTACATTCTGACCAACACCATAGTAGGTCAGTGTTGACCTACACTTTTTCTCCACACCCTCTCCAGCATTTATTATCTGTAGACTTTTTGATGATGACCATCCTGACTGGTGTGAGGTAATACCTCATGTAGTTTTGATTTGCATATCTCAAATAATTAGCTATACTGAACATCTTTTCATGTGCCTGTTGACCATCTATATGTTTTCATTGGAGAAATGTCTATTTAGGTCTTCTGCCCATTTTTTTCATTGGGTTGTTTGGTTTCTTGATATTAAGCTGTATGAGCTGTTTGTATATTTTAGAAATTAATCCCTGGTCAGAAGCATTTTTTTGCAAATATTTTCTCCCAGTTTGTAAGTTGTCTTTTCATTTTGTTTATGGTTTTCTTTGCTGTACAAAAACTTTTAAGTTTAACTAGATCCCATTTTTTTAATTTTTGTTTTTATTTCCATTATTCTAGGAGATGGATCCAAAAAACTATTGCTCTAATTTATGTCAAAGTGTGTTCCACCTATGTTTTCCTCTAGGAGTTTTATAGAAAATGTCTTACATTTATGTCTTTAATCCATTTTGAGTTTATTTTTGTATATGGTGTCAGAATGTTCTAATGTCATTCTTTTACATGTAGCTGTCCAGTTTCCCCAGCACCACTTATTGAAGAGACTGTTCAATAAGTGAGAAAAGAAACTTTTCTCCATTGTATATTCTTGCCTCCTTTGTCATAGATTAATTGGCCACAAGTGAATGCATTTATTTCTGGGCTTTCTATCCTATTCCATTGACCTATGTGTCTGTTTTTGTGCCAGTACCATACTGTTTTGGTGACTGTAGCTTTGTAGTATAGTCTGAAGTCAGGGAACCTGATTCCTCTGGTTTTGTTCTTCTTTCTCAAGATTGTTTGGCTATTCAGAGTCTTTTGTGTTTGCATACAAAGTAAAAAAAAAAAAAAATCTTTGTTCTAGTTCTATGAAAAGGGCCATTGGTAATTTGATAGGGATTACACTGAATCTGTAGATTTCCTTGGGTAGTATGGTAATTTTAATAATACTGATTCTTCCAATTCAAGGGCATGGTATATGTTTCCATCTGTTTGTGCTGTCTTTAATTTCTTTCATCAGTGTCTTACAGTTTTTCTGGTACAGGTCTTTTGCATCCTTAGGTAGGTTTATTCCTAGGTGTTTTATTCTTTTTGATGTAATGTTAAATGGGATTTTTCCCTTAATTTATCTTTCTGATCTTTCATTGTTAGTGTATAGAAATGCAACACATTCCTGCATATTAATTTTGTATCCAGCAACTTTACCAAATTCATTGATGAGCTCTAGTAGTTTTCTGGTAGTGTCTTTAGGATTTTCTATATATAGTATTATGTTATCTGCAAACAGTGACAGCTTTACTTCTTTTTCAATTGGATTCCATTTATTTATGTACTTATTTACTTATTTATTTATTTTCTTCTCTGATTGCTGTGGCTAGGACTTGCAAAGCTATTTTGAATAAAAGTAGCAAGAGTGGGCATTCTTGTCTTGTTCCTCATCTTAAAGGAGATGCTTTCAGCTTTTCACCATTGAGTATGATGTTAGCTTTGCGTTTGTCATATATGGTCTTTATTATGTTGAGGTATGTTCCCTCTATGCCTACTTTCTGAAGGGCTTTTATCAAAAATGAATGCTGAATTTTATCAAAAGCTTTTTCTGCATCTTTTGAGATGATCATATTTTTATTCTTCAATTTGTTAATGTGGTATATCACAATGATTGATTTGCTGATATTGAAAAATCCTTGCATCCCTGGGATAAATCCCACTTGGTCATGGTGTGTCATCTTTTTAATGTATTGTTGGTTTCAGTTCACTAATATTTTGAGGATTTTTGCATCTATGTTCATCAGTGATATTGGCCTATAATTTTCATTTTTTTGTGATAACTTTGTCTGGTTTTTGTGATAACTTTATCAGAGTGATGGTAGCCTTGTAGAATGAGTTCAGAAGTGTTCCTTTCTCTGCAATTTTTTGGAATAATTTCAGAAAGATAGGCATTAACTCTTCTCTAAATATATGGTATAATTTGCCTGTGAAGCCATCTGGTCTTGGACTTTTGCTTGTTGTTAGTTTTTAACTTCTGATTCAATTTCAGTACTTGTGATTGGTCTGTTCATATTTTCTATTTCTTCCTGGTTCAGTCTTGGGATATTGCATCTTTCTAAGAATTTGTCCATTTCTTCCAGGTTGTCTATTTTATTGGCATATAGTTGCTCATAGTAGTCTCTTATGATCCTGGTATTTCTGTGGTGCCCATTGTACTTTCTCCTTTTTCATTTCTGATTTTATTGATTTGGGCCCTCTCCCTTCTTTTCTTGATGAGTCTGGCTAAAGTTTCATCAATTTTGTTCATCTTTTTCCATCCCTCACTTTCAGTCTATATGTGTCTCTAGATCTGAAGTGAGTCTCTTGTAGGCAGCAAATATAAGTGTCCCAGATAGTAACTTTTCCAGAGAAAACTTCAGTCCATATAACGTGTACTACCATCGTGAGGCCTTCAAAATGATCAACCTTCAGCTCACAAGGCTTCTCGAAACCCTAAGAAAATGGCCAGCTGGAAGGCAACATAGAGTCCCAATGGGATTTAGGTAGTCTGGATTTAGTTCTCAGTGACATTGAATCAGGTGGGAAGGAGAAAAATTGGAAAAGTTAGTTTGGGAATACTTATTAGATATTGAAGGAGACTGAAAAATTTGAAATTTTGGTAAAGATTAATGTGGAGGTCTTTTCCAGAAGTAATTTTCCCAGTATGGGGAGGCGATAAGGAAGTCAATAAAATCTTTACCACACAAGACAAGCCAATGCCCTGAAATGCAGACTTTCTTAATAGCCTTTCCTTGAAAATAAAATTAAATATCTGGAAATATCTAATTAATATCATTGTATTTTTGGAAATATTTAAGGATTTCATCATAAGCACCAAATATTGTTAGAGAAGAGCCATATATTTGCCTTATTTTCTCATTGACAATTATAGAAATGAAGCTTTTAAAAGGAGAGAAAATAGCCTGTAGAGTTCAATCTCACTTTGCCATGTGTACATATATATGCATTAATGTATGTTTATTAAGATACATATACAAAACATACAGATTACACATTTATACACATACATATATGGAATACATTTATATGATATTAATTGACTGGGTTTTTTGCTGGGTGTTAGTATTATCTATGATTTATATTATTTCTATCTTTGTACTGTCATATTTTCTATGATAAACATGTATTAGTTATGTAAGAAATGTTTACATAAGAGAAATAATTAAAAATTTAGAGCAAAATAGGTCTCATGAGTAATGGCAATCAGCTAAACCTGAGGAGTCACATGAATACTGTAATAACAAAGAGAAATAGATCAAATCTTGAAAAATAAGATACAGCTGTATGTTAAGTCCTTCAAACTTATATTTAATTAATAATGGGTGAGAATAGCATTTAGTTACTTTCCAGAGTAAGAAACAGCTGTGGCAAATTTCCTAAAAAAGAAATATTTAAAATATAATATTATTTTAAATTCTTATATTAAAAATGGATACAAATCATTTTTAGAGTTTACTTTTTATTTTTGACATAATCCTTTTGCTAATCTAATGGCAAATTGCTACAAATTTTGATACTGACTTCTGATTTACTGAAATCAATCATAATTTTTTGCTTTTAGGTTAAATTCAGGTATCTATATTATTTTAAAGAGTACATGTGAAAAAAGTTATTTGAAATAGTTTTTATTACGTCAGTAAATATCATGCTCTTATAAAGCCAAATTTATCAGGGAAGAATAAAACCTCCTTTTTTTTGCGGTACACGGGCCTCTCACTGCCGTGGCCTCTCCCATTGTGGAGCACCCGGGGCACGAACCTACATCCCCTGCATCGGCAGGCAGACTCTCAACCACTGTGCCACCAGGGAAGCCCAAAACCTCTTTTAATAAAAGGAGACTAATGGAAATTCTGTAGAGTTGAAAGTAAACGATTCCCAGAAAACAACATAGTAACTGCTAGACTATATCTTTAATATTGAAATGTCAGGGTGAAGAAAAACTAGATTATGTGTAATGATAATTACCTTAAAAGTTATCAGAAACATTTAAAGTCACTGCCAATATGGCATATGACACAAAACATTTGGCTTAAAAATGGAAAATATGTTCAAATGGTTTATTTGGCACTGGGAATGGCTTTTCAGTGATGATTCAAAATACAGTTCTGTCTTTGGAATAGGGTCCAAAAGGTAAATCCAAATCAATGTATGAAGTATTATGGTACCTTGAAAATCACAATAGTAAACATATAATATGGTTACAGGGGTGAGAATGGTGGCAAGTAGAATACCACTGCAGGTCTCACCCTAGGTCTGGGGGCTTTCTCTGTCTCATCTTGCCTTGCCAGTTCTCATTTTTCCCACCCTCCATTTAGGGATGTTTTGGACCATGCTGGACAGTATTTGCATGTGGCTCAGTTCATCATTTTGGGCATAGAAATCTCAGGCACTGTCACTGTCATCTCTGCTGGATGATTCATAGGCAACACCAGACAGATGTTGATGGTTGTGCTCCCAGGCAAGAGCCAGGATAGCCCTTTGACTACATACAAGAGTAGTGTGAAGGTGAAAATTTGTAAAATTTGGGTATAAAATTTAGGTTGATTCCCAATCTAATCTATTGTTTTATTGTGACATAAAATCCTTTCTTGACTTCCCACTAGCCCACCTCTTTTGATTCCCCTTAGCCTTATTTGGAAGCTTAAAAAAAAAAAAGTGAATGTTGACTCATTGGCTTTTTTTTTTTTTGGCATTCCTTCTAGAACAATCCTAATTCTCCTCTAAGTAATGTAAATGGATTCCTGACTAGAAAAAGGGTCACAGTTAATAAAAGGCAAAAACGTTAACGATTCATGTTTCAAGAAATTAAGATTAAGGACTGGCCCTAATATAGATTCTTAGCAGGGATCTCTGGTCTCTGGTCATGAGAGAAAACCATCTTCACCAAAAAGTGGGAAGATAGAATGATGATGCTCAACTAAATATAGTTTTTCCTCTGTTCTGACAATAGATATATTTTTACCTTCAACCCAGTTCCATGCCCTCGTATCTTTTCTTCAGGTTAGTAAAAAATACCGACCCCAAATTTTATCTGTGTTTTTCTTTTTAGTGAAAGTCAGTTTACCAGTTTCATCTGAAAATTATATGTAAGGGCAGATAAGGGAGTACACTATTATATAGGTGTCTATCTGTCAATTTTTGCTCTGTTTTACTACAGAAAATATGGTGTCTTTGATAACCTCAATTAAAATAATAAGATACTTTCTGGGCTTTCTCCAGTGACAAAATTATTACTCTCATACTCATGATAAGAGCTTACATCTTGTACAAACTGATGCAGAATGGTGAATTAAAGAAGAAAGTAAATTTTAAACATTTAATTGTGTTCTACTTTACAAATAGCATACGTAAAAGCATGCAGTATATAAAGATTATAAATATATAATCTTTTAAAGTATAGGTTCCTTTAAAAGATTTGAGTATATGTAGTTTATTTGTGAGGTCATCCAGAAAATACTGGTAGGGGAGTATGGAAGTATGATTAGAAAGTGAAGAAATTTAATTGTGTTATCGAGCACATCAATATTGTGGACAAAAGATGCTCAGTACTGCTGGAGAACTCTGGGAGACAATACAGAATACTCTTCAGTGATGTCACATTCAGTGGGTAGAGGAATTTGATGCCCATATTTAATTGTCTTAGTCCTGCTCCCAGGTACTTTAACTCATAACCTGCCCTCTTAATAGGTGAGAGTAACAGTTTCTTGTAATAGAAACTGTTGTGTATCTGTAAATGCTACAGATGTGTATCTGTAACATTTACTACTACACATGGTTAATAAAAGTAAGTTGAATTTAGATGTAGAAACACATTTGATGGTGGATTTTCAAAATCAAAACACATAACAATGATCATGAATAATAATTTAAATACCAAGACAATATTTCCAAATGTATCTGAAATGTTTCCTTCATATGCGAAGGAAACAGTATGGCTTGATCTTCCCACATTCTTCTTCTTTTTTAAATTTATTTTTAAATGTATAAATATCACTCTTCCAGTGTGTTGATTACTGCCTCTATGGAATTGAAGTCTGCATGATTACTTGGGTTTGGGTGATTATTTTTGCTTCAAAATAAATTATTTACTAGTTGGTATTATGCTTAAAGATTAATACCTGAAGATACCTAAAAGAGAAATATAAAAATATAAACTGTGCTTCGTGTATTATGTTATTTACAAATGTATAGAAATTACAGAAAAATGCATATGTGACATCCTTTGAAATGCAGTATGACATCTCTTTTTCTTAATGAGTTTACCACTTTATGTGATCGTATCAGGTGAAGGGTTGCCGCTTCAGCGTGGATGACAATGAAGTAATGAAAACAAAACCTCAGTTGTGTAACTTTCTTCCCACTTGAATTATACTATTTTCTCTGAATTATATAAACTTTTAATTCTATGTATCATTTTTTCTAAAAATAGCATCTTGATCATTTCTGCAAAACAGTAGTAGAATGATCTTATAAATAAGGTTCAATAGATTGTTTTCCCATGGATATTTATACTATATGGTGGAGAAGAATTACATTCTGTACTGTAATTGGAGAAATGTTGCTTGTGATAGTTTAAGAGGTCACATACTTTCTTATACTTCCATGTTACTTGTTTTCATACCTTCTCCTTCAAAATGGAGTTCAGACTGGTCTCATATTTATCTTGATCACAGTGATAATGATATAATAGGAGGTTCTTAAAATAGCTGTTGACTGATAGGTTCATACATATTAAAATTAAAATATGTTTGTTTCATTTTTTGGCTGAGACCTTAAAAGTTTGAGGACAAGACAATAGTGGCAAGTATTTTTACATTCTTTTGAGTTTCAAGGCTATGGTTTTCAGATTTGCATTAGAAGATGGCCAAAACCCCTAAAGTGCCACAGATTGTATTTGAATGGAAGTAGGGTTAAGAATATGCCTTTTCTGGGACATCTCACTAGTCTCACTCAGTCTACCTTGCAATTTCAGTATGAAATCTCATTTCTATTAGTTTCATGTTATTACTTTCATTTGACAGATATGGAAACTAAGGTTTAAAAGGTTAAATAACTTGAAAATTTCTAAAACAATAATCATAAACATGATAGCAATAAGGTTCCTCTGTATATATTACTATTCAAAGACATGTCATTTTATAATCTTGTACATTTTTCTTTCTTGTAATCCATTTGTTAAAAAAAGATACATGATTTTAATAATGTTTAGTAACTGAATGATGCTACATATCCTAAGAGGTAAGGCTAAATGGATTATTTTGTGATATATCCACTGAACCTGAATATAAATGCCCTCAGACATAGATAAAAAGAGGTTTAAATTTCATATAATAAATAACATACATAGGACACATGTACTGCTTATAATAAATTTGTGGAATTTATCATAGGGACACGAAAGCCTGTTAAGACCTACTGAATATGACTTTAAAGTAATGCTAATTCCAGGGCTGGGGGTGTGGGGTGGGGACTATGTATCATCTGTGGACAATTTGATAGCCTGTGATATGTGTAGCCAATTGTTCTTATTTACATTCATTTGCATTGTGAAAAGCAATTTTACAGTTTTAGTCAGACTTAATAGGCAATTTGCAGCTGAGTGCCTAATGGCATAGTTACTTAAGCCTGCCCCAGAGGGGCTTTCTAGAACTGATATGAGACTAAACCTTTTAAATGTTCAATTGAACATCTTAAAAAGTCAAAAAGTCTTTAGCTATTAGACCCAGTTTGCATTTGCTTTGTCTTATTGAATGTCTCTGAAGACTACCTTGTTGTATTCAAACACTATTTCTCTCTGTAAGTGAGAGATTAGATTCTATAAAATATTATAGCCTAAACCAGATGCGTATTTCTTCAAGGCAATAATTGAAACAGATACCAGGTAGGTCGCAAGTGTAATAAACATGCCTTTGATTCAAGACTTGAAACATTTTTTTCCTTGAATAAGGTATATATTAATATGCCTAAAATTATATTTTCTTTCAGGCTTAAGAAAATAGAACTTTTGCAAAAATAACTTATTTTTCCAGCTCTTTCTCATTTACAAAGTGTTTTCATTACTCTATCTCATTTAGTCATTTCTACATCTTCTCATATGCTTTTATTGCCTCCTTTGTTCTTATTGAACTTGGCAAATTTCCTGACACACAGTAGGCATTCAATAAATATTTATTGGAGTTTAGAATTACTGAGAGTTGCCAAGGTAATGTCTTGAAGAGTAGCCAATTCAGTTAAATATTGAGTTTGTAGACTATGATATTGTCAACTTAATTGGTGATTTATACTCAGTGGGGAAGGTCATCTTTAGTTGAAGAAAGTACATTCCACCCCTTTTACAGCTGACTGTGCCAACATAATGTACACAATTAAGGTCTCTGCGTTCGGGTATAGACAAATCTTTATGTGTTCAGCTTTTCTATGGAGAGCAAAAGGAAGAGAACTTGATAGATAAAGCTACCATCATATTTTGAAAGCCATACAAATGATCTCTCCATAAATTTACACAATATTTTTAGAGAATTCTCAAAATAGTCTAAGCAGCTTGTATTGGTTTGCTCTACTCTGCATTGTTTAAGACATAACACTCATGGGAGAGAGGAGAGAATCACAGGCTTGAGAGGATTCACTAGAAAAAATATTGATGTACTCCAAAGAGTAGATGCTATCTTATGTGAAAAGTATTCCTATATGTTTCATGCAGAATGGAGAGAATACACAGTCCCTGGACTTGCCTTTGTCTACACAGCTCCAAGAAAAATTGGGTTGCTTCAGACTGCTATTAACACATGTTGCTTGGGGTTCTCAGACACTTTCCTGTGTACTACTAGAAGTAACAGCAAAAGATGTTTTTGCAAAAGTTGACATGGATGCCATAATTCTCCTAAATCAGGAAATTGGGTGTGTGAAGTAGAAAGAATCTGAGGTTTAAGAACAAAAGTCTGCTTTAGAAGATATAGGTAAGAGTTCACATTGCGCTACTATGGAGAAAGTCACTTTCCTGGAGAAACCTATACCACAACTGCCAGATGAGGTTATTAGTATCCATTCCATGAGGACATCTGAGGATTAAATGAGATTTATGCCAAGAACTTAGTGAAAAAGGAAAATCAAGACATAAACCTTTTTCTAGCACCTATCACATTGCCTGGTGTAAAACCAGGGCTTGTTAAATGTTGGATAAGCAAAGGAATAAAAGAAAGGACAAAAATAGGAGTTGTCTCATCCTGTGCTTTACATAAATATGTACAGATCACTGTGGTCTCAGAAGTTTTGTGAGACGTCAGTTTAGGGAGTAAGTCTGATAGCAGTAGGGATAGAATGAGAACTAGAAGAGTAGGTAGGAGTCACTCTAGGAGTAGTAGTACGAGAATAGTTCTGGAGTTGTGAGTAGGATGGCAGTTTTACTACTGAAACAGACTTTTAAAAATAATCCAGTACATGCTTTTATAACTGTACCTTATATTTTGCTAAAAGGAACTTAGGAATCATTATACATATATAGACTTTTAATTTGGTGTCTGTCAATTTATCAAGAGAACTATGAATAAAGAGTTCCATTTTTTTCTCTCCAAATAATACTTATGGAAATAAGTTTTTGATGGCACACAGAAAAAGTGGTTGTGTGGTCATTTAAAATGGGTCAGAGCTAAACATGTAAGTACAATAGAATTTTGGCCTTGAATCTGCTCCTAGAATGAATAGCTAGTGCTCACAGGAGTCTGGGAGGTGCTGTGGATGGGCCTGCATCTTTAATCATCAGCATTACTCCTGGAGAGGGCAATTCTTCTAAGTTCTAAATGTCCATAGTCCACTAGAGCATTTCAGCTTCCCAATGTTTTCTTCTAGGTATGTTTTTAAACCCTTTGTTTCTGAGTAAGACGGTTATTCTAGTTCTTCGGAACATAGCAATGACACAGCTGGAGTTTCAATGAAAACAGCTTTGTTGGAGTTCCTCGGCTTATTGTCTTTGTCAGAGGTCCTAAGAGATATCACTCTTAGTAGACTTGGGTTTAACTCAAGCTTGTCGTGTGACTGCTCTATCAGTTTTATTGTTCATAGGATATACTAGAAGTCAACACATGGCGCATGATGTCCAATGCACATTATTTTTATTCTTTTTTGAGGGCAAAGGAGTATTAGAGAGAGAGAAAGGAATAATTTTAAATTAAGTTCAATTAAGTATCACCTAAAAACACAATAAATGAAAAAGTGAATTTCCATATAAAGGAAGGAGTTCTCCTATTAATTTATATGTTACCTTTCAATTAGGTGGTCTAATGAAGTCAAAGAATTTTTGTGATTCTCTCCCTAACTCTTCAAATGTAGGTCCTAGATCAGCAACATCAGCATCACCCCAGAAGATTGTTAGAAATTCGGAATCTTGGACCCCATCCCAGATCAGTTGAATCAGGAACTGCATTTTAATGAGATCACTAGGAGAATTAAATGTTCATTAAAGTCTCCTGACCTGTGCTGTAGACCAGCCTCTCTTACTTTACAGGTAGGGAAACTGAGACCTAAAGAAGTTAAACCACAGTCTCAAGGTCATGGCCAGTTAGTGCCAGAAGTAGAACTAGCTAGCGTCCAGATATTCTTTCCCTTATACCCATTAACAATCCAATGGATGTACCCTTTACACCTGTTGTGTTTCATGGGCCTGGGTCGGAAGTCATTCTATAAAGCAGTAACTGGGTAACAACATAGAGCCAACTTAATTCTTTGAAACAGGAGAGAGGATTTTGCTATTCCAATCAGCCAAGGCACATTGTTCCAGGGGAATGAGTAGCAAGTGCAAACAGTATGCAACAGAAAAATTTAAGACAAGCGAGGGTTGTAGCCAGGTAAAACCACCACGGTCATGGAGTTCAGTACAGAGCTCCCTTCGCTGCATGAAGAAATAGCAAATCTTTCAAAGGGACTTGCAGTGGTTGGAAATGCCTGACCTGCCTAATATTTCTCTTTGCAGTGCCATTCATTGAGAGAAACAAGGGATTTCAGCCTGTACCTGCATAGCTAAACCCGCTTCTCTGATGAGTGATTAGAGAGCAGTGTGGGACTGCTTACTGTAAATGCCTTAATAGAATGAAATCAGGGATGTCATTCTTCTTTCTAAAATGCTGATATCCATAGAGAGATGTAAATCTGATATTTTGACATATTGAAATTAACAGCTACAATGGTTATTCACTAGTTATTTGCATATGACTATTTCATGTCCTGGGACCTTTTTAAAAGCTTAAAGTATTTCCTGAGGAAAATTGGAAACTCAAGGAAATGGAATTTGGGAAATAGATGGCATCTGCCCCTGTATTTTAGTGCTTTTTACTATAGAATGAGAGAATTTATTTACAGAAATTGTTTTTAGATTTACTATTAATTAATTAATTAATTTATTTATTTATTCATTTATTTTCATTTCAGTTTTTCTCCAAAGGAATTTAGGCAGCTTCCTGGGACAAATTCATTAGAAGATAACAAATAAAATTGTTAAGGAATTAGGGTCTAAAGAAAAATGAAGCTGACAAAGTAAAACAGGCATGGGGCAATCCCCAAAATGCTTACCTTTATACACTAAATAAAATTGAGATATAAATATGTTTTTCAGCTCCTTATAATTATGAAAAAATAATATATGATCTGTAAGAGGATTTATGATTTCTGTAGCAAACAAGATGCTCTAAACTCAAAACAGCATTTCCTGATCCTGTGGCTAGAAAGTTCTGTGATTTTTCTTCTATAAAGGAAGCACTTTAAGATCAAGTGTTTTGTCTCACATGATACAACTCTCAGAATAGGCAGGTTTCATATAATTAATCTTCATTTTAAAATTTGCTGTTAGACAAAATTTAGACATGAAGTTGATGTATAGAATGAATAATATAATAATTTTTGAAGGGCTAGGAATTTTGTTTGGTGTAGGCAGGACTTTCACTACTAAATTTAGAAAATACATGTTAATTTACAAATTAGCTATGAGGAGCTACTGATATGTGGTTAGCAGTCTATATAAGAGGAAAAGATATACTGAAAATACACATGGCAATGAGAAAAACAAGTATAAACCAATGCATCAGACCTAACTACCTAAGCAATGTGAACACATACTCTGTAGGGCACTTAGGTGACATGCAGCCATTAATTGGCTAGTTGGCTTTCACATGCTATCAATTAATCTTTGAAACCATTAAGGCCTGGCGTGGTACTGGCAGAAAGCAATCACAGTAATCTTTCAAACTGGGAAACAAGGATTATTCTACTAATTAGTATTTTTTTTTTGCTGAAGCAATTGAAATCTATGTTGGTATAAGCATGCAACTTTTAGCAATTCTCTGAGGGCCTCCTTTCAATTGTTTCTATATTTCCTTTTCTCTTTTACATTTTCCTCTTGTTTCATCTTTTCTTAAATGTGTTTCATTTTGTTTAGTTTTGTTTCTAGTACAACATATGGTACTTTTTGTCAGCTAATAGGAATTTAATTGTCACCGGGGATTCTTATTGAAAAGTATATAGATACTAGAAATTTTGTAAATATTCTAAAATTTTATATAAAATTCTCTAGTATATGTACATGTACCACTTCATTCTGTAAACATTTATTACATGACTGTTACATGCAAAGCAAGAAAGTAAATCTAGACATGTGGCCACTGCCCTCAGCTTGATTTCTAGCTGAGTAGGTCACCATGAGACAAGTGATCATTTAACCACAAGTATAGTAAGTGTAATGAAGGGGAAGGACAGTGTTATGGGAGCACGTAGCTAAGGGCAAGTAGGGAAATCTTTCCTTAGGAAGTGCTTGCTGAACTGCGACCTGATGGATAAGTAGGGATTAACTATGGGAAGAGCTGTGTGAGGGAATAGGGGGAGAGAAGAGTTTGGGGCTATGTCAGTTAGACGAAGCAACATCTCTGAAGGCTCTGAGAAGGAGCATTTCATGTTCAAGGGTCTGAAGGAAGGCCAAATAGGCTGTAGGTACAGTGTCTCAAGAAAAAGAAAAGAAAGAAATCATCCCACTGAACCCAGCCCCATTCATTGCAGATTTTCCATTAAAGAAAGCAAAATCTAGTGATAAGTGCTTTCCTGGACCTCATGCAGCTAGACACTGCTGACAAGGCCATAGCCCCAGATTTTCAACTCCCAGGCTGTGTGTACTTGCCCTATTCTATACAATCTGCTCAGAACTGCTCCTTGAATTTCCCCAAACCTCTTTGACTTCCCCCCCCTCACTATACACAGAACATCATTAGTGTAAAATTATAATTAGAGAAATAGTACCTGCCTCAAGGAATGTGAAACACACTTGGCCTAGTAAGAAGTATGTGAAGAGCGCAGTGTCCTACTTACTGCAGCCTGTTATTTCTGTAAATACAGTAATTTGGAGAGAAGGAAAAGGGCCTAAGAGCCAAGGCTCTGTCCTGCTTTCTATAATAATGGCCAATATGATAGCTTGTAAAATCTCAATTAACAGCATAAGGTAGAGAGAAATGCTAATCAATTTTAACAAAAGGTCTGGTGGGACCTTGTTTTGTATCCAAGATTAGTAAGACTAGCTCTCCAGAAGGAGAGAGCTGGGATCTTGTGTATTCAGGACACTAAGTCACACTGCCCACTGGCACATGGGATCATCTGGAAGTGGTCCTGCCCTGGCAGGAGGTTGGTGCAGCTTTTTAATGCCTGTCATTCGAGAAACAGCAGCTCATAGTTGTATGCTCATAAATGCATTGCTTATAAACTATAAGGCTTTCATAGAGTGGGCTCCATTAAAAAATGATCCAGCTATTTAAGCCTGAAGGCGCATTTCAAGAAGTAGAGATTGTTAAGTAACTTTTTTTTTCTAACAAAAGACAACCTAATATTGAAATCACTGAGTTGCTTAAAAATTGATTTGTTTTGCCTATTTTTATTGTTGTTGTTGTTTTTAATGAAAGGGAGACACAATGAATAGCCTTTCCATCTGAGCTTTTGTGAGAGTGTTTTTATGGAGAGTAAATAAGTCAGTCATTCCCACATACTTACTTGTCTAGAGAATCAGGTAATGTTTGGTTGAAAGACCTTATCCCAGAATGTGCTTCACATTGAAATATTGAAATTACTAAGGGTGATTTACAGATCTTAATGATGATTTTAGGGGTAACATGTCAAAAAGCAAATATGGAAGTAAAATGAAGTCACATATTAGAATATTATACAACAGTTTGAAATGAATGAGTTACAGTGGCATGCAACTATATGAATGAACATTAGCAACATAATAGTAAATGAAAAAAGTTCTGAAAGATTAAATACTGAATGCTAAAGCTAAAAAATTAAAAACAACAAATTAATTTTATAAATGCAGTAAAAATACATAAAAATAGATGCCAGGTAAAGATGAACATGGGATTTGGGGTGATGGTTACTTTGGGTTAGAGAAAAGGGCAGTAGTATAATGGGTAAACCATATTGTTAGACAAAAGTTGTTGCCAAAGTACTAGTTGTTCTTTTAGATGGTAGATTCTCAGGTATTTATTTCCTTTTCAAAAATAATCAAGTAACTATAATAGATTGATTTTAAAAATGTTCTCAGTTTTTTCTTGCTCTTTATTCCTGCTTCTTACAGTGTGACTTTGAAGTTGCACTTTGCAGGAACGAGAGAAAAAGATCCCAGAGATAACAGAGGGACATTCCTGACCCTGACTGGTCATTTTAATTGTGCCTTTGGAGGGAGAAGAGATAAGGAAGCATGGCCTATCTGCTGTACTGAACTGCAAGAGCAACATGTAGCATTTTGGGAGATCTACAGGGCCTCAGACTACCTGTAAACTTCCATATGAGAAAAGCCTGTGTGGGAATAAATAAAGCATAGACATTCCAAATTATGACGTTTTCTCAGATTATATGCTTTACGTTTCAAAGCTGTGTGGCACTTTAAAGATTAGGATTTATTGGGTGAAAGTGATGTAGAGCTGTGGCAGCGGGAGTGAATCAGAATTGCGTGGTGTTGGGAGAAGGCTTTTAACAAAGGCATGATTTTGATGTGTGTATTTGTATTATATCCCAGGTCTTCAAACAGTTGATCCTGGTCTCCCAGCTCATAATGAATCCTTTTGTTTACAATTTCAACAGAGGATATTTTGTGAGGGAAAAAAAAGTATCTTGCCCACATTAAAAATCTACCTAATTAGAATACAAGATGGGGTGGTGCTTGGTTATTTGTAGTTTTGGAAATCTCTGTTCCCCATGTATTTCTGATTACAGCTAGTTCAATATCCTTCTTCCACTGTACTGGTCAGTACTTTTATCACTAGTACCTTCTTTCTTCAGCAGTGATCATATAATTTTTAGGCTTAGGGATTCCTGTCTTAGAGTATTATGCTTTCCAGGGATATGTGCATTTTACGAAGAAATCTTTGAACAATCTTTCAACATACTTTTGCTAATGAAATGTCAGAGATATTGGTATCTATATGCTGTTCGTCTGAAGTCAGCCTATAAACTGACGTGGGATGTAATGTTCTAGCTGGGGTGCTTAAAAGTCATGTTGTTGCTATTTGTACTAAAATAGTATTAGTGGTATCGCTTCTGAAATGACATGTGGAATTTTTATTTCATTATCCAAACTGGCCTCAGAGCCGCACTGTCTAATAGGAAGACAGGGAATCAACACACTGTTTCAGCAAGGATCCAGAGAGAAAGATAATAACTCATTCTGTTAGATCCCTACTGCTGGTTCAACCAAACATGGCGTCAACTCAATTATCTATGCTGATGGAAGGGAAAAGTGACCTAAGTGATCGAAAACTAGAAAAAGAAAGAAAGAGAAAGTATTGCCTTGATAATACAGAGAAAATCTTTTTAAAACAAAATTTTAAAATTACCCTACTTAGTTCTTTCAGAATTCAGCTCTGTTTTCCTCTCCCCTTGAGCCATTAGGATGGGGAGTTAAGCATCACTTTGCATAGTGCAAAATAATAGTATTAATGGCAAAAACAGTAGTAATACTTAGCATCTACTGAACACCTAATTTTGTCATATATATAGCTATAAAGAAGATATGCTTATTTCTACTTTGTTTTTTCAGTGTATGAGTGTGGATTTCTTACCAGAGTAAGAGCTAATTTACCTGTACTAAATGGTTAAACAAAATCGTTTTATTGAGCAACTACATTTTCTGTAGCAAATGAACATCCATTTACTGTGATACCACATAATATTTATGTTTTAAAAGTCAAATAATATTAAAAGGTTATAATAAGGGGTGATAAAAAAGAATTATGATAAAAATCATAACCATCTGCCTTTCTCCTTCCACAGATCTAGAGTCCTTCTCTACAGATAAAACTACTTTACAATCTTTTAGATATTTCTTTGGGTGTTCATACTAACAAAAAATTTAAAAATGAACCTGTACTGTTCTTTTTGACTTTCTGTTTTGAAAGATTAGGATTTTGCCTTGTTACCTTTTACATTAGGCATCTATTACTTTGTAACAAACTCTCCCAAAATTTAGTAGCTTAAGACAACAGACATGTATTATCTCACAGTTTCTGAGGGTCAGGAATCTGGGAGCCCATGTACCTGTTTGGTTTTGGCTCAGGGTCTCTCATGAAGGTGCAGCTGAGATGTTGACTGGGGCTGGACAAGCCGATTCCAAGAAGCCCCATTCATGGGGCTATTGGAAAGAAGCTTCAGTTCTTTGCCACATAGGCCACTTCACAGGACCCTCAAACCTTTGAGTATCCTCAAAGTCATAGCAGCTGGTTATCCCCAGAGCATGCACATAGGCACAGGTGTTCTTGGGTTACAAAGATACTGTAACTTTTTATAGCCTAATCTTGGGCATGACATACCATAATTTCTGCCCCATTCCATTGGTCATACCGAAAAACATCAATGCAATGCAATAGGGAGTTACCTGGAGGAATGAACACCAGGAGGCAGAGCCACTGGAATTCCTCAAAACGGCTGGATATCACAGTTTGCAGCACTCTATCCCTCTATGCCTCGTGCTGCCCCCAATTTCTCTTACTTACCCAGAAAATCCAATGTGGTTATATTACAATTTTATTTAGATCAATGCTCAATTTATATCATATGGCTATGGGAGGTATAATTTGAGACTTCACATGTCTGAGAATATATCCTAACTCAATTTGTCAGGGCATAAAATTCTAGGATGAAGATAATTTTTCCCACAGAATTTCAAACACATGGCTCAATTTTTGTTTATCTCTTGTGGTTGCTTTTGGAAAATCAGACACCATTTCTATTCCTAATTCTTATATATTTCTTTCTGGAAAATTTTAAGGTCTTCTCTTTATTTTTGGTGCTTTGAAATTTTTCAGTGATGTACCTCATAAAGTTGCAGATAAAATACAGAACACCAGTTAAATTTGAATTTCAAATAAAAAATACTTTTTTCATAGAAGTTTGTCCCAAACATTGCATGTAACATATTATACTAAAACATCATTGTTTATTTAAAATTAAAATTTTATTGGACATCCTACATTTTGATTTGCTGGATCTGCCAAACCTAGTACATTCCCCACCCCCTTCCTCCCTTCCTCCTTTCCTTCCCTTCTTCCTTCCTTCCCTCCCTCCCTCCCTTCCTCCTTCTCTCCCTCCCTCCTTCCCTCTTTCTCTTTCTTTCAACTGTGTGGGAAACCCTGTTAATCAGTTTGGGGAGATTAAATAAAGATAATTTCTAAACTATCTTCTCCTCTTCGTTCTCAATTCAGTGCCTCACACACATGCTGTCTTTGGGGGAGAGGGAGGGGAATTCTTCTGGTTGTAAGTATGGAGATGGGACTTATACAAAGTTCCCTTATTTAGATTTTCAACCAATGGTCTTGCTTCAGTCACATTCCAACTATTATCTTCTCTGATACCTCATGGCTATAACTTGTGCATATTTCAATGGTTGTGTGCCCTGAACTGGCTTGTATCTCTTTGTCATTCTTATGCAGGCTTTTAGATTTTAGCTTTTAGAACTTAGTTTAATTTTGCTGAGTTAAGACTGTATTCTTTTCTTTTTCTGCCCTTTCTTACTGCTTGTGTTAGATTGAGGTCATCTAAGAGGCAGACATCAAGATGGTTTAGATGTGTCAGAAACATACTACTCCTCATAGGAAATGCCTGTGAGGAAAACTGGAAAGGGACTTGAGAGAGCCTGGGAGATCTGTCAGACTGTTTTGCAGGTCAGATACTTTGGAAGGAGAGAGGAAAGGAAGGAAAGTTGAGTGGAAGAGCCTTAGGTAGTAATGCAGTTTTAGAGAATTCAGTAGAGTTGATGGGATTGACCAAACAAAAGTCACCTGTCAGAGAAGTCCACATCTCCCAGGACCTGATCTACATTAGAATTCCTTCAAAGCAGGAGCAACTTATGGGAAATGTGGTCTCAGAGTTGCCAGGAGCAACTTATGGGAAATGTGGTCTCAGAGTAAATGCAATGGTAGATTCAGAGTGCAGCAGCTGAGCTGTTGGTCATTGATGCTCCCCACAGTAGAAGACCTGAGAGGTGCATTTTCATGGCTACAATATTCCTAATCTTCCATTCACTCTATCCTTGTGGTTTATGTATGTAACTCCCCCACCCACGCACATATATGTAGTAGCACAGAATTTTGTGTGTGTTTGTGTGTGTGTGTCTATATATATATATATATATATATATATGTAGACACACACACACTGCAAACACATATATACATGGATATGTGTGTATGTTTATATATACACACATGTATATGCTAATACACAGGAAAACATATATATATCATATATGACATGTGTCTGTATATAAGCACTCTCAAGTTATGAAGTTTTCTCAGATTATTTTACCTTCCAAAGCTGTGTGGCACTTTAAAAATAAGGATTTATTGGGTGGAAGTGATTTATGGCTGTGATAGAGGGACTGAACTATTGTAATAACTGTAGTTATTACTGTTATTCCCATTTTATTTATGATGAAATTCAAATTGATGATGAAAGCAAATTTCTCAAGGTCACACAGCCAGTTAGTGATGGAGCTAGGATTTGAATCTAGATAGTCTGACCAAAGAGCCCTCTATTTTCCACTGTAATATGTTAGCCCTATTCCCATAGTATAGTTTTGTTATACAATAAGCTTTGTTTATCCAGGTTCAAAGGTAGGTTTGGTTAATATATCTAGAGATATTTTATGAGCATCTGAACACCTAACATTTTCATGATTAGTTTTTATTTGTAGAAAGTTATACTTAATGAAAAACTTGGTTTCTCTTCTGTATTGTTATATAACAAATTACCTCCCTTAGTGATTTAAAATAACAGTAATCACTTCTTATTGCTTATGGTTTTTGTAAGTCAGAAATTCAAGCAGGGCACAATAGAGATACCTTCTCTCTCATCTATGCTACCTAGAGTATCAGCTGGAAGAATCAAAGGCTAGGGACTGGAATCATCTGAAGGGACCTGCTTCTGTAAGTCTGATTGTTGATGTTGGCTGTTGGCTGGAGGCTGGGATGAAAATGTTGCTTGGCACACCCACATGGGATTTCTCCATGTGGTCTGTTTTTGTTTGTTTGTTTGTTTGTTTTAATCATAGGTGGCTAGTTTCTAGGGGAAGTATCCTGAGAGAGTGAGATGGAGGACATATTGCCTTTTTTATCTCCCCTTGGGGGTTGCACAGCTTTATCTCTGTCACACTCTATTAGTAGAGACAGTTACAAAGTTCCACCCATGTTTAAGGCTTAAGAGAAGAAAAACAGACCTCATCTCTTGATGGAGATGTGTCAACATCACATGATTGGAAGAGCAGGTTGGATGGGATAACTCTATCTACCTATCAATCTATCATCTATCTATCTATCTATCTATCTATCTATCTATCTATCATCTACCTATTTATCTACCTTGTATGGCTGCATTTGGAAAATAGATTCTTCCACATATCCTCAAGTGGAAAACTGGATAAGATCTAATTTCCACTTGCTAGAGAGTGCAATGTAAATTTCTTACTATACTTACCAATTTTAGTAACATTTTATAAATACTGTAAACGTATTGCTGCTTTAAAACAGAGAAGACATCAAGAAAAAGTAATCTTCTGTTAAGAGTTGTCTACTAAGGGGCAGTTTCTCTTGATTTAAAGTGGGTTTGTTTTGTCTTACAAGATTTCATCTCTATACTCTGCTGTAATGGTTAAAGAGTGTAAGTTTTGGATCCATACACACTGTTTAAAGCTCAATAGTCACATTTACTGGCTTTTTACCTTGGACAAGTTATTTAACTTCTCTAAGTCTCAGTTCCCTTCTCTATGAAATAGAGAATGATAATAGCTAGTTTATAGAAAAAAATGATGGTTAAAGGAAATAATACATGCAAAATACATGGCACAGAATAAGTCATTGTTATGTTTCCCTCCATTTAGAAATAGGTCTTTAGAAGAACCCTCCTTTTTGGATCAGTCCATAAAGTAAGAAAACCTTTTCAAGCTATAATTCCCTTGTCATGTAGATTCCAAATAGGTTATGCTACAAAAATTCACTTGAAAATCATAAAAATATATTGGCTTGTATTTTGTTTATATAACTTGAGGTATAAAAATTTGAGACCAGCCTAGATATAATGCCCAGAATTCTGGATTGTGGCACACTCACTAATTCATTAAAAAAAATCTTTACTGAGTACCCATTATATGCCAGAATCACGCTAAGGGCTGGGCAAAAACAGTGAACAAGGTAGGCATACCCTAATATACAAACACATTACAAAGCCACATTTTTATTGTACGTTTTTGTTGTGTTAGATGTTGTTCTTCTGCTCCTTCCCCAACATCTTGACGATAGTTTATCCTCCATAATTTTAATGGCTTTAATGCTTCACATGTTCATTCATGTGACAATTGTCCAGGTCTTCCTTTTCATTTATTTTAGAAATTTTGAAGGAGTCAGAGAACATCTGTCTTACTGGAAGCCACAGAAAGTTTGACTCATAGATTAACATATATATATATATATATATATATATATATATATATATATATATATCATAATATATAACACCTGTTTAGCCTCTATTACATTTAAAACACATTGAGTTCCAAGGGATTAATGGAGTAAGTTTGAAGTAGAAAGACTCGACACTCATATATTTCTTACTTAACCTTTTAAGCTAGCTTCCTGCTTTTTGGCATCAAGAGGTGTACAATAACCCCAGGTAGAAACTCAGAAAAAAATTTCATCTCTGGTGTGCCAAGCTGCGCCTGAAGGAATCTTACTACTGCATTCTTAAATCCCTTAGTGCTTGGTGTGGTGAGGGAGAGTGTTGGTATTAGAGATTTTTTGAGCTCTAACTGTGCATTATTTGCTCTAAAATAATGCATTTTCCCTAGGTGTTAATGTTTTACATGACATTTTCTCTGTACATATTCTTTGTACTTCTTTCATCTCAAATTAGTCTTTTACCAGTATTCTGTAATCATCAAATGAGCATATAATGCTCTTCCATGCAGTAAATATTTCTGAAGGAACTACAGAGAGGAGTTTCTAGAAAGCATGCCACTTAAGAAAAGAAAGTGGACTAAGTGCTTTTCTTTTTCTGTGATTGTCACAGTACATGTACTGTATCACTTAGGTGTTTTGAGGAAAAGGAATAAATGTGCATTTTATATTTCAACACTGCTCTAAGTGTACTTTATAATTTTTTTTTTGTTCTGGTAAATTAGGTTATGTTCTGTGTTTTATCACTTCCCTTTTAACTGTTCTTTACTTTGGTACAATTTATTTTTACTGGAATAACAAAAGAAGAGCTATTCATGGGCTAATATTAGATGAATCAACAATGGGCCCAGCAAAAATATTTGCTTTCCACATACATATATCTTCTGGCTGTAAGTGTACTGTGTCGAAAGCAGTAGACTTGAAAATGATGGTTCCACTTAATTAAAATAAAACAGATTTGAAGTGAAGAATCATTAACAATGTTCACTAATTTTTATCTTTTGGAGTGATTCTTAAATGATCTGATAATTTTCTCTACTGCATACTGATTCAAGTATCCACGTCAACATTTTTGAAGGCAGGCCTTATGTTGAAGGAGAAGAAAGAGGAGGTGGAGACCAAACAATCAATCAACCCAAAACACATGGAGTTTAAATCACACAGACCTGGTTGTCATTTGCTGCCTTCCATACTCACTAGCTGTGTGATTTGGGGCAAGTTAGTTAACCTCTCTTTTATCTTGTATATTTTATCTGTGAAACACAGGTTATTCAGAGTAGAATAATATGCCTGGCATACAGTAGATGCTCAAGTAAGCTTAGTTCTCCATCATTCTCCCTCATCTCTCATCCTTTTGGTAGTTATACACTGATAGGCTCCAACCTATATTAAGAGACCATATGATAAGTATATAAAACTAATTGGTTTTGCTGTAACTAGTTTTTATCAAGTTGACTGATAGGTTTGATGTACATATCCAAAAAGTACTCCAAAGAGAAAATTCAGCTTATTTATTTAAAAAAATATTTATTGAATAATACAGCATTCAAGGCACTATGGAGAACTCCTAGAGGTTGTAGAAATAAATAAAACACAAAAGTAAGGTCATTAGGGAGAACAAATTGCCATAATGCAAATCAGGATGAATTAAGTGCTACCAGAGAGATGTACAGCATTACATGGGGTTCAGAGAAAGTAGAGAGTATGTTATATTACAAGATAAAATTTCAAGTTGTATTTTATTCAGACATTAAAAATTTAAATTGGTGGAGATAGAGTGGTATTCAAGGCAGAAAATACAGCATGAACAATGCCCAGAAAGAAGCTAATAATTGTGGGGCAGAATTAGGCAGCAGTTGACACTTTTATACATCAGCCTTTTGTAACATAAGCTTGCAAACTAGTGTTCCATCCAGATTGCTTAACTTGTATTCCAAGTAAACTGTAGGTTGTGAAGAGATAGTGAAGATTTCTGAGTAGGGGAGACTGGGAACCTCTTGAAGGCAAAAACTGATCCTTTCATCTTTGAATCACTAGTACCATGGACAGTACTAGCGCTTCAATGGATGATATTGAATGACTTTTCAAAATTTTGATTAATTCACTTCAGAATGTATAGTATTTGAAAACAGAGACTATTGGGTTCTGTTGTTCTTCTTTGTATTATCAAAATATCTAATGCTTGCTATATACCTGATATGTTATATACTTAATATGTGTCAAGCACTGTTTTAAGCAATTTGTAGGTATGAACCTATAAGATAGGAAATGTTATATCTCAGATTTTTTCTTTTTACATCTTTATTGGAGCCTAATTGCTTTACAATGGTGTGTTAGTTTCTGCTTTATAAAAAGAGAATCAGTTATACATACGTTCCATATCTCTTGCCTCTTGCATCTCCCTCCCTCTCACCCTCCCTATCCCACCCCTCTAGGTCACAAAGCACCAAGCTGATCTCCCTGTGCTATGTGGCAGCTTCCCACTAGCTATCTGTTTTACGTTTGGTAGTGTATATATGTCCATGCCACTCTCTCGCTTTGTCACAGCTTACCATTACCCCTCCCCATATCCTCACATCCATTCTCTAGTAGGTCTGTGTCTTTACTCCTGTCTTACCCCTAGGTTCTTCCTGATATTTTTTTCTTAAATTCCATATACATGTGTTAGCATACGGTATTTGTATTTCTCTTTCTGACTTACTTCACTCTGTATGACAGACTCTAGGTCCATCCACCTCATTACAAATAGCTCAATTTCGTTTCTTTTTATGGCTGAGTAATATTCCATTGTATATATGTGCCACATCTTCTTTGTCCATTCATCCGATGATGGACACTTAGGTTGTTTCCATTTCCTGGCTATTATAAATGGAGCTGCAATGAACATTTTGGTACATGACTCTTTTTGAATTATGGTTTTCTCAGGGTATATGCTCAGTAGTGGGATTGCTGAGTCATATGGTAGTTCTATTTGTAGTTTTTTAAGGAACCTCCATACTGTTCTCCATAGTGGCTGTACCAATTCACATTCCCACTAGCAGTGCAAGAGGGTTCCCTTTTCTCCACACCCTCTCCAGCATTTATTGTTTCTAAATTTTTTGATGATGGCCATTCTGACTGGTGTGAGATGATATCTCATTGTAGTTTTGATTTGCATTTCTCTAATGATTAATGATGTTGAGCATTCTTTCATGTGTTTGTTGGCAGTCTGTATGTCTTCTTTGGAGAAATGTCTATTTAGTTCTTCTGCCCATTTTTGGATTGCATTGTTTGTTTTTTTGTTATTGAGCTGCTTGTAAATTTTGGAGATTAATCCTTTGTCAGTTGCTTCATTTGCAAATATTTTCTCCCATTCTAAGAGTTGTCTTTTGGTCTTGTTTATGGTTTCCTTTGCTGTGCAAAAGCTTTGAAGTTTCATTAGGTCCCATTTGTTTATTTTTATTTCCATTTCTCTAGGAGGTGGGTCAAAAAGGATCTTGCTGTTATTTATGTCATAGAGTGTTCTGCCTATGATTTCCTCTAAGAGTTTGATAGTTTCTGGCCTTACATTTAGGTCTTGAATCCATTTTGAGCTTATTTTTGTGTATGGTGTTAGGGAGTGATCTAATCCCATACTTTTACATGTAGCTGTCCGGGTTTCCCAGCACCACTTATTGAAGAGGCTATCCTTTCTCCTCTGTACATTCCTGCCTCCTTTATCAAAGATAAGGTGACCATATGTGCGTGGGTTTATCTCTGGGCTTTCTATCCTGTTCCATTGATCAATATTTCTGTTTTTGTGCAAGTACCATACTGTCTTGATTACTGTAGCTTTGTAGTATAGTCTGATGTCAGAGCGCCTGATTCCTCCAGCTCCATTTTTCGTTCTCAAGATTGCTTTGGCTATTCGGGGTCTTTTGTGTTTCCATACAAATTGTGAAATTTTTTGTTCTACTTCTGTGAAAAATGCCAGTGGTAGTTTGATAGGGATTGCATTGAATCTGTAGATTGCTTTGTGTAGTAGAGTCATTTTCACAATGTTGATTCTTCCAATCCAAGAACATGGCATATCTCTCCATCTATTTGTATCATCTTTAATTTCTTTCATCAGTGTCTTATAATTTTCTGCATACAAGTCTTTTGTCTCTAGGTACGTTTATTCCTAGATATTTTATTCTTTTTGTTGCAGTGGTAAATGGGAGTGTTTTCTTGATTTCACTTTCAGATTTTTCATCATTAGTGTATAGGAATGCAAGAGATTTCTGTGCATTAATTTTGTATCCTGCAACTTTACCAAATTCATTGATTAGCTCTAGTGGTTTTCTGGTAGCATCTTTAGAATTTTCTATGTATAGGATCATGTCATCTGCAAACAGTGACAGCTTTACTTCTTCTTTTCCGATTTGGATTCATTTTATTTCCTTTTCTTCTCTGATTGCTGTGGCTAAAACTTCCAAAACTATGTTGAATAAGAGTGGTGAGAGTGGGCAGCCTTGTCTTGTTCCTGATCTTAGTGGAAATGCTTTCAGTTTTTCACCATTGAGGATGATGTTGGCTGTCGGTTTGTCATATATGGCCTTTATTATGTTGAGGAAAGTTCCCTGTATGCCCACTTTCTGGAGGATTTTTATCATAAATGAGTGTTGAATTTTGTTGAAAGCTTTCTCTGCATCTATTGAGATGACCATATGGTTTTTCTCCTTCAATTTGTAATATGGTGTATCACATTGATTGTTTTGCGTATATTGAAGAATCTTTGCATTCCTGGAATAAACCCCATTTGATCATGGTGTATGATCCTTTAAATGTGCTGTTGGATTCTGTTTGCTAGTATTTTGTTGAGGACTTTTGCATCTATGTTCATCAGTGATATTGGCCTGTAGTTTTCTTTTTTTGTGACATCCTTGTCTGGTTTTGGTATCAGGGTGATGGTGGCCTTGTAGAATGAGTTTGGGAGTGTTCCTCCCTTTGCTATATTTTGGAAGAGTTTGAGAAGGACAGGTGATAGCTCTTCTCTAAATGTTTGATAGAATTCGCCTGTGAAGCCATCTGGTCCTGGGCTTTTGTTTGTTGGAAGATTTTTAATCACAGTTTCAATTTCAGTGCTTGTGATTGTTCTGTTCATATTTTCTATTTCTTCCTGATTCAGTCTTGGCAGGTTGTGTATTTCTAAGAATTTGTCCATTTCTTCCATGTTGTCCATTTTATTGGCATAGAGTTGCTTGTAGTAATCTCTTATGATCTTTTGTATTTCTGAAGTGTCAGTTGTTACTTCTCCTTTTTCATTTCTAATTCTATTGATTTGAGTCTTCTTCCTTTTTTTTTCTTGATGAGTCTGGCTAATGGTTTATCCATTTTGTTTATCTTCTCAAAGAAACAGCTTTTAGTTTTATTGATCTTTGCTATTGTTTCCTTCATTTCTGTTTCATTTATTTCTGATCTGATCTTTATGATTTCTTTCCTTCTGCTAACTTTGGGGTTTTTTTTTTCCTTCTTTCTCTAATTGCTTTAGGTGCAAGGTTAGGTTGTTTATTCGAGATGTTTCTTGCTTCTTAAGGTAGGATTGTATTGCTATAAACTTCCCTCTTAGAACTGCTTTGGCTATATCCCATAGGTTTTGGGTCGTCGTGTCTCCATTGTCATTTTTTTCTAGGTATCTTTTTATTTCTTCTTTGATTTCTTCAGTGATCACTTTGTTATTAAGTAGTGTATTGTTTAGCCTCCATGTGTTTGTATTTTTTAAAGATCTTTACCTGTAATTGATATCTAGTCTCATAGCATTGTGGTCGGAAAAGATACTTGATACAATTTTAATTTTCTTAAATTTACCAAGGCTTGATTTGTGACACAAGATATGATCTATCCTGGAGAATGTTCCATGAGCACTTGAGAAAAATGTGTATTCTGGTGTTTTTGGATGGAATGTCCTATAAATATCAATGAAGTCCATCTTGTTTAATGTATCATTTAAAGCTTGTGTTTCCTTATTTATTTTCATTTTGAATGATCTGTCTATTGGTGAAAGTGTGGTGTTAAAGTCCCCTACTATGAATGTGTTACTGTCGATTTCCCCTTTTATGGCTGTTAGTATTTGCCTTATGTATAGAGTTGCTACTATGTTGGGTGCATAAATATTTACAATTGTTATATCTTTTTCTTGGATCAATCCCTTGATCATTATGCAGTGTCCTTCTTTGTCTCTTCTAATAGTCTTTATTTTAAAGTCTATTTTATCTTATATGAGAATTGCTACTCCAGCTTTCTTTTGGTACCCATTTGCATGGAACATCTTTTTCCATCCCCTCACTTTCAGTCTGTATGTGTCTGTAGGTCTGAAGTGGGTCTCTTGTAGACAGCATATATATGGGTCTTGTTTTTGTACCCATTCAGCCAGTCTGTGTCTTTTGGTGGGAGCAATTAATCCATTTACATTTAAGGTACTTATTGATATGCATGTTCCTATTGCCATTTTCTTAATTGTTTTGAGTTTGTTATTATAGATCTTTTCCTTCTCTTGTGTTTCTTGCCTAGAGAAGATCCTTTAGCATTTGTTGTAAAGCTGGTTTGGTGGTGCTGAACTCTCAGCTTTTGCTTGTCTGTAAAGGTTTTAATTTCTCCATCAAATCTGAATGAGATCCTTGCTGGGTAGAGCAATCTTGGTTGTAGGTTTTTCTCCTTCATCACTTTAAATATGTCCTGCCAGTCCCTTGCAGATTTTCTGCTGAAAGATCAGCTGTTAACCTTACGGGGATTCCCTTGTGTGTTATTTGTTGTTTTTCCCTTGCTGCTTTTAATATGTTTTCTTTGTATTTAATTTTTGACAGTTTGATTAATATGTGTCTTGGCGTATTTCTCCTTGGATTTATCCTGTATGGGACTCTTTGTGCTTCCTGGACTTGATTAACTGTTTCCTTTCCCATATTAGGGAAGTTTTCAACTATAATCTCTTCAAATATTTTCTCAGTCCCTTTCTTTTTCTCTTCTTCTTCTGGAACCCCTATAATTCGAACATTGGTGCATTTAATGTTGTCCCAGAGGTCTCTGAGACTGTCCTCAGTTCTCTTCATTCTTTTTTCTTTATTCTGTTCTGCAGTAATTATTTCCACTATTTTATCCTCCAGGTCACATATCCGTTCTTCTGCATCAGTTATTCTGCTATTGATCCCTTCTAGAGTATTTTTAATTTCATTTATTGTGTTGTTCATCGTTGCTTGTTTCCTCTTTATTTCTTCTAGGTCCTTGTTAAATGTTTCTTGCATTTTCTCTATTCTATTTCCAAGATTTTGGATCATCTTTACTGTCATTATTCTGAATTCTTTTTCAGGTAGACTGCCTATTTCCTCTTCATTTGTTAGGTCTGGTGCGTTTTTATCTTGATCCTTCATCTGCTGTGTGTTTTTCTGTCTTCTCATTTTGCTTATCTTACTGTGTTTGGGGTCTCCTTTTTGCAGGCTACAGGTTTGTAGTTCTCGTTGTTTTTGGTGTCTGTCCCCAGTGGCTAAAGTTGGTTCAGTGGGTTGTGTAGGTTTCCTGGTGGAGAGGGCTAGTGCCTGTGTACTGGTGGATGAGGCTGGATCTTGTCTTTCTGGTGGGCAGGTCAATGTCTGGTGGTGTGTTTTGGGGTGTCTGTGGACTTATGATTTTAGGAAGCCTCTCTGCTAATGGATGGGATTGTGTTCCTGTCTTTCTAGTTGTTTGGCATTGGGTGTCCAGCACTGTAGCTTGCTGGTCGTTGAGTAAAGCTGGGTGTTGGTACTGAGATGGAGATCTCTTGGAGATTTTTGCCATTTGATATTACATGGAGCTGGGAGGTCTCTTGTGGACTAGTGTCCTGAAGTTGGCTCTACCACCTCAGAGGCACAGCACTGACTTCTGGCTGTAGCACCAAGAGCCTTTCAGCCACACGGCTCAGAATAAAAGGGAGAAAATATAGAACAAAAGAAAGAAAGAGAGAAAGAGAGAAAGAAAGAAAGGAAGGAAGGAAGGAAGGAAGGGAGAGAGGGAGGAAGGAAGAAGGGAGGAAGGAAGGAAGGATAAAAGAAAATAAAGTAAGGTAAAATAAAGTTATTAAAATAAAAAAAATTATTAAGAAAAAAAAATGAACGGATACAACCCTAAGACAAATGGTAAAAGCAAAGCTCTACAGACAAAATCTCACACAGAAGCATACACATACACACTCACAAAAAGAGGGAAAGGGGAAAAAGATAATAAATCTTGCTCGCAAAGTCCACCTCGTCAATTTGGGATGATTCGTTGTCTATTTAGGTATTCCACAGATGCAGGGTACATCAAGTTGATAGTGGAGATATAATCCGCTACTCCTGAGGGTGCTGGGAGGGATTTCCCTTTCTCTTCTTTGTTCGCACAGCTCTCGGGGTTCAGCTTTGGATTTGGCCCCGCCTCTGCATGTAGGTCGCCGGAGGGCATCTGTTCTTCGCTCAGACAGGACGGGGTTAAAGGAGTCACTGCTTCGGGGGCTCTGGCTCACTCAGGCGGGGGGGAGGGAGGGGTACGGTTGCAGGGCGAGCCTGCAGCGGCAGAGGCCGGCGTGACATTGTACCAGCCTGAGGCGCGCCATGCGTTCTCCAGGGGAAGTTGTCCCTGGATCCCGGGACCCTGGCAGTGGCGGGCTGCACAGGCTCCCCAGAAGGGAGGTGTGGAGAGTGACCTGTGCTCGCACAGAGGCTTCTTGGTGGCAGCAGCAGCAGCCTTAGCGTCTTGTGCCCGTCTCTGGGGTCCACGCTGTTAGCCGTGGCTCGCGCCCGTCTCTGGAGCTCCTTTAAGCAGCACTCTTAATGCCCTCTCCTCGCGCACCAGGAAACAAAGAGGCAAGAAAAAGTCTCTTGCCTCTTCAGCAGGTCCAGACTTTTTCCTGGACTCCCTCCTGGCTAGCCATGGTGCACTAACCCCCTGCAGGTTGTGTTCACGCTGCCAGTCCCCTCCCTGCGATCTGACCGAAGCCGGAGCCTCAGCTCCCAGCCCCACCCGCCCTGGCGGGTGAGCAGACAAGCCTCTCAGGCTGGTGAGTGCTGGTGGGCACCGATCCTCTGTATGGAAATCTCTCCACTTTGCCCTCTGCACCCGTTGCTGCTGTCTCCTTCATAGGTCCGAAGCTCCCCCCCTCCGGCAGCCACAGTCTCCGCCCGTGAAAGGGCTTCTAGTGTGTGGAAACCTTTCCTTCTTCACGGCTCCCTCCCACTGGTGCAGGTCCCGTCCCTATTCTTTTGTCTCTTTTATTCTTTTTTCTTTTTCCCTACCCAGGTATGTGGGGAGTGTCTTGCCTTTTGGGAGGTCTGAGGTCTTCTGCCAGCATTCAGTAGGTGTTCTGTAGGAGTTGTTCCACGTGTAGATGTATTTCTGATGTATCTGTGGGAAGGTGATCTCCGCGTCTTACTCTTCTGCCATCTTCCCCCTCTCTCTCAGATTTTTAACGCCTGAAATTTGGTGTTTCAAAATGATTGGGATGTATTAATAAAAAGAGTAAAGTTTTTTGTAGTTGTTATTGAGGTGGTTGTTTCTGTTTCACGTCAAGGAAGAGAGTGAAGGAGTAAGAGAAGCAAAGTACCTGCCATATATATCATGCAATTCTTTAATGCCTCCATGCATTTAGTGCCTAGTGCCTGCCAGGCATTGTGCTACTTGCAAACTGACTAAAACGTGGTTGCTATGCTGGAAACTAACATGTGGATACATAATTAGAGCATGACATGATAATTGCCTAGGGCTTAGTATGTGCTTTTTAAGAATTTGTTAAATGAATGTGTAGTAAGGGGTTATAATAGTGCTGTAACTGTAGAGATAGGTAGACAAGGCCATGATAGACATTCAGAATCATACTGTATGTTATTTACATATGTAAATATCTATAAAGAGTTCTGGATTTTCCAGACAAGATGTTTATGAAAATAATTCAGACATGGATATAGGAGCAACTAGTTTCATTGGATCCAGTCAAGGAATGGAAACTGTAATAGGTTAAGAACATAATTGTGCTTGAGTATTAGATAATGTGTATATTTTGTTCCAGGAAGGTGGATTGTGAGACTACTCCTTTTAAAGGACATGATGGTTTAGTGAGACTAGATCTACTTGTCTGTTTAGTGAGACTAAACTTATTTGTCTCTTACTCTGTTAAGAAAAATAGCCCTGCATGTCAGCATCAATACAACCAACCCAAATCTATGGTTGCTATATAGCCTCAGCTAGTTGAGAAGCAAACCCCAAACTTATTAGGGAAGGAAACCCCAAATTGCATTGGATAATAAACTAAAGTTCTTGAAAACACAAAATTGTGTCTTTTGTGAATTATCATATTTAATCTTGGGAGGATTTAACATTACATTTTAAGAAGATGATTAAATCAAATCCATAGTATTCATAGTTTTGTTATATTTGGAAATAATTTGTGAATTTTTGGTATTTTGAGTACTTGTAACATTTAAGAGAATTTGGCATTTTAAGAGTATAATTTGCCAATTTAAAGTTCCTAACAGATTAGACTTGTGATTACAATTAAAAATTTGTCACTGAGTAATTGTGAATTTTTTATAACAGGATAACATTATTTTCCTAAACTTGTAAGAAGTATTGGTATTTAATGAGAAATTAAGATTGACTATATTATGCTTAAATTTTTATGTTTATAATAACTCAAGTACTTGGGATGGTTTGTCTATTAGACAATCAATTTACTTAAAAGTAGAATATAACATGCTAAATGTATAAGTGCAGGATAAAATATTTAAGGACATTTAAATAAATAAAATCCCTTTTTCTTTTTTAGCTTAACTAAAAATTTGTCCATTTTGTTGATCTTTTTAAAGACCCTACTTTTGGATTTATTTTCTCTCTGGTTTTCATAACCTTTTTTATTCATTTCTACCATTATTCTATTATTTCTTACTTCTACATTTCTACTATTATTCTATTATTTCTTACTTCTACTTGCTCTAAGTTTAGTCCACTCTTTTCCCCCCCAGTGTTTTAAGGTGGAAGTCTCAGTTGTTGATTTGACATATATTTTTCCTTTTTTAATGTAGGCATTTATAGCTATAATTTTCCCTTCTATGCAAGATTTTTGCTGCATCTCATAATTTTTGGAACGTTGTATTTTCATTCTTCTCAAAGTATTTTATAATTTCTCTTTTGATTTCTTTTCCCACCCATTGGCTATTTAGAATTGTTTTGCTTAATTTGTGAATTTCCAAAATTTCTTCCTGTTACAGATTTCTAATTTCATTCCATTGTAGTCATAGATCATATTTTGTATGATTTTAATTCTTTTAAATGTATTGAAAATTCTTTTAGAATATTCTCTACTGGAGAATATTCTATGTTCTCTTGAGAATAATTGCATTCTGTTGTTTTTGGTTGGAATGTTTTCTAAGTGTTGGTCAGGTCTGTGTGGTTTATAATGCTGTCCAACTCTTTTATTACCTTTTTGATCTCTCAACCTATTTCTATCTTTAAATCTAAACTGTGTCTCCTGTGGAAAGCATATTGGTTGATCTTGTTTTTTTATCAAATCTGACAATTTCTGTCTTTTGATTGGATTTTCTAATCAAATTACAGTTAATACTATTATTGATATAGTTGAATTTGTCTGCCATTACTTTTGCCTTCAGTAAATCTTATGTCTTTTTTATTCTTCTATTCTTCCTTGTACTAAGCAAGTATTTTCTAGTGTGTAACATTTCAATTTCTTTAATATATTTTTTTCTAGACTTCTTTTTGAGTTAATTTCTTAGTGATTAAGCTAGGAATTACTATATATGCAGCTTCCTTATCAAAATATGCTTTTGATTTATACTGCTTATGGTGAGACACAGAAACTTACTTTATACAGTAACTCCCCTACATATGAATGAATTCCATTCCGAGAGTGCATTCGTAAGTACAATTTGTTGGTAAGTCCAACAAAGTTAGCCTAGGTACACAGCTAACACAATCAGCTATACAGTACTGTACTAAAATAGGTTTATAATACTTTTCACACAAATAATACATAAAAAACAAACTTAAAAAATAAAAAAAACATTTTTTTTTTTTTTTTTTTGTGGTACGTGGGCCTCTCACTGCCGTGGCCTCTCCCGTCGCGGAGCACAGGCTCCGGACGTGCAGGCTCAGTGGCCATGGTTCATAGGCCCAGCTGCTCCGCAGCATGTGGGATCTTCCCAGACCGGGGCACGAACCCGTGTCCCCTGCATTGGCAGGCAGACTCTCAACCACTGCACCACCAGGGAAGCCCAAGAAAACATTTTTAATCTTACAGTCCAGTACCTTGAAAAGTACAGTAGTACAGTACAACAGCTGGCATACAGAGGCTGGCATTGAGTGAACAGGCAAGAAGAGTTACTGACTGGAGGAGTGACAGGAGGTGGGAGATGGTAGAGCTGAAGGATCATCAGCAATGGGAGATGGAGTGCAAGCTGCAATTTCACTCACAGCTGACTTTGATGGCGCAGGTTCTGGTTCCTTGCTGGATTCAATTCTATCTACCCTCTTGAAAAAATGATCCAGTGATGTCTGGGTAGTAGCTCTTTTTTTCTCCTCATAGATGACATGGTTGTACTGGATGCATTCTGAACGGCTGCTGCAACCTTCATGTACCATTCTACATTTGGGTTCTGTGCCTCAAAAACTAACAAACAGTGCCTCCTCAAATAAAGAAAATCCCCTTGCCATTTCCTGCATCATGAATCTTCGGTTCTTCAGTTACTTCTTCCTCTTGTCTCTCTTCTTCCTTTCTCTGGGCACATTCACATCTTTGAAAGTTTGCAACTTGAAGGTTCATATGTAGGGGACTCTCTGTATAGCTCTATTCCTTCTTCCCAATTTTTGTGTAGTTATCATTGTACATTTTACTTCTATGCATGTTCCAAACCAACAATCTATTGTTATAATAATTTATATACTTTTATGGTTTTAAAGAAGTTGAGAGAAAAAGGAGATCAAGCATGTATTTATAAAGTTTGTTATATTAACATTTTTATTTACCTTTCTGGATTCTTTTTATCTGTTCCTTTGGATTCACATTACTGTCTGATGTCATTTTCTTAATCCAATAGAACTGTACTCTTTTGTACCTCCTTTATGCCCTTATTATCAAATATATTTCTATCTACTCTATCCCAATAATATTCATATTGTTTTACAAAATTACTTTTTAAATTACTTAAATTACATCATATATATATGATAACATATATATTGTATTGAATAATTCTGCCATTATCTTTACGTATGCCTCTGTGTGTGTTTATATATATATTCCAGTTACTCTCTGAGTCACATTCTTTCAGACTTAAAAAACTTCCTTTAGTATTTATTGTAAGGTATGCCGACTAGAGATGGATTTTTTCAGTTTTTATTTCACAAAGCCTTTATTTTGCCTTCCTCCTGAAACATATCTTTGCTGAATATGAGATTCTTTTTTTTTTTCCCTGCACTGCTTCCACTCCACTGTATACTGGCCTTTATTGTTTCTGATGAAAAATTAGCTGTTCATTGTATTGGAGTTCCTTTGTACATAACAAGTCCTTTTTCTCTTGTTGCTTTCAAGATTTTCTGCTTGTCATTGGCTTTTTATGTTTTTAATATGGTGTGTCTTTGTTGTGAATTACTTTGTATTTACCTCTTTGGAGTTAATTTAGCTTATTGAATCTGAAGATTAAAGATTTTCATCACATTTGGGAAGCTTTTACTCATTATTTCTTTGAATATTTTCTGCTCTTTTCTCACCCTTATTTCCTTCTGGTACTCAGGTACTTAATGGTGTCCCACATTTCTCTATGGGGCTGTTTATTTTTCTTTATTCTTTTCTCACTGTTCTTTGGATTATAAAATCTCTCTTGATTTATCTTTAAGATTTCTATTTATTTTCTGTCAGCTTAAATTTACTGTTGAGCCCCTCTAGGGAAATTTTAATTTTATATTAGTTATTATACTTTTCACTTCATAATTTCCTTTTGGTTCTTTGTTATAAGTTTATAATTTAATTTCTGTTAATCTTATAATATCTGTCTATTAATAAATATTCTCTTTTTGTGAGACATTGTCATGATACCTTTGTTTATTTTGTTAAGCCTATACTTAGTATATTTTTAATGGCTGATTTGATGCCTTTGTTATATCCGAGATCTGGGCCCTTTCACAGGCAATTTCTGTTTCCTGATTTTTTTCCCCCTGTATATGGGTCACATTTTCCTGTTGCTTTACGTGGCTCAAAATTTTAAACTGAATACTGGATAATAAACTGTGTGGATTCTCTTTTCTCCTCCAGAGCTTGTTGTTGCGGTTTGCTTGTTTATTCTTTTGAAGACTTTGCTTGACTATTTTTGTGAAGTCTATTTTCCCCACAGTGTGCAGCCTCTGACATCACTTCTCAGAGGGGAAAAAAAAAAAAACTCACCTATGCAGTCACACTAGATGATTCTTTAGCAGGGTTCTTTTTGACTGTGTTGTGTCCTGACCACTCTATTGAGCCAGCTGCTTCTATTGGTATCATACTCAGATTTAGGCTCTATTAATTGCTGTCTGATTGCAGTATTGTTGCATCGGTACCCTGGGGCATAAATTGCTCCACAATCTAATGCAATTAAATTCAAGTTCCTTTGCTGTTTTAGTTTTTAAAACTAGTCTCTTAGATAGGTTATGTCTCCAGGAAGACTTCTTAGTTGTCTCTTTCTCTGGTTCTCTCTGGTAAACTAGCTGGTCTATGATTTAGCAAGGGCTATCAGCCTCCTCTTAATTACTTACTGCCAAAATCTCCATTGTTTTTGAGAGCACTCTTAAGGTTTTTAACTTTTAACACTCTTCCAAATAAAGTCAGTTTCCTTGGGAAGAGCTTCAGAGCTCTCTGTTCTTATTGCCTACTTCTCCTCTTGAGCAAAGTCTCTGAACCACTACTCCATAGCTGGTTATAGAACAGTGTCCTACTTTTCCTAGAGTGGCATTTCTTCTTTATAAGCAGCACAATGGGAGGAGGTGATAACCTCTGGTCTTCTTGGCTTGCCTCTTCTGGAACATAACTGTTTTACTAGCAAGCTAGAGTGAGGGTAATTGGGACCCCTGTATTCTATGTCACACATGAAGTATAGCTTCTTCTCTATAAGTAGGAACTGGGTGGGAAAAGTGAGCCCTAAATGTCTCGGCTGCACTTGTCTGGAATTTACCTCAGTATCATGGAACTTGGGATTATAAGAAATGCTGGTGACCTGCCCAACCTATGAAAATAACATAACATTTCTCTGTGAGCTTTGGAGAGAGGGAGTACCATCTTCTTGATTATACCTGCCAGGATTAGAGCTTTCATCATGTTGATTGAGGGCAGGGAGGAAGGGTTCAGGTAATAGCTCAAGTACAATAGATTTTTACTTTTCTCACTGAGATTTAGTATATTTTCTTCAATACATATTTCTTAGTTTTCTGTAAGCCCTTGGGATAATTCTTGGAAACCTTAATTTTTTTTAAATACAATTTTCACTAATTCTGGTTATTTCACTAGAGAACTAGTCCATGAAACACCTCATACTACCAATCTGTAAGTGACCAATAACAGTATTTTTAAACTTTCCTGAAGAATTTATGCTCCACCAGACAGTCATAGAGAATAGAAAGGACAAAAAGTTCTTACAGAGAAGACCATGTGGAAGAGAATTAGTGAGCTTGAAGATAAAAATATAGAAATGATACAGATAAAAGAGAGGGAGAGAACTAAGATCTAAAAAAAATAAGGAAATTCTACAAGAACTACCTGACTCCATTAAGAAGGACAGCATAAAGATAATGGGTATCCCAGAAGGAGAAGGGAGGGAGAAGGGAGCAGAGAATTTATTTTAAAAAATAATAGCTGAGAAGCTCCCAAACCTGGGGAAGGAACTGGATATACGAGTTCATGAAGCTAAAAGAACACCTAATTACCTCAATGCAAAATAACCTTCTTCATGACACATTATATTAATACTATCAAAAGTCAATAACAAAGATATAATTTTAAAGGCAGCCTGGGATGGGGAAATGGTAACCTATAAAGGAACCCCCATTAGGCTATCAGCAGATTTCTCAGGAGAAGCTCTACAGGCCAGGAGAGATTGGAATGACATACTCAAAATATTAAAAGATAAAAACTGTCAGCCAAGAATACTCTATCCAGCAAAGTTATCCTTCAATATGAAAGAGAAATAAAGGCTTTACCAAACAAACAAAGGCTGAGAGAGTTCATCACCACTATACCTGCTTTATAAGAAATGTTGAAAGAAGCTCTTCTACCTGAAACAAAAAGGCAAAAGTATACAAAACTTTGAACAATGTATTACATAGACAGACAGAATCATAAATTTGAAACTCTATCTCAGAATAGGTTGTTAACCACTTAATTATAGCATAAAAGTTAAAGGAAAAAAAAAACAGTAAAAATAACCATAGCTACTTTAATTTGTTAGCAAACATACAACATAAAAAGGGAAATTTTGAGAAAACAAAAACATAAAAGAGGAAGAGGAAAAGGATGGAATCCTTACAGGCAAATGAAGACACAATGCTATCAGCAGAAAAAGGACTATTCTATCTATGAGATGTTTTATATAAACCTCATGGTAACAATAAAACATAAACCTAGAGCACAGATGTGAAACAAAAAAAGAGAAACTGAAAAAAACATCATAGAAAACCACCAATCTAAAGATACAGAGGGGCTGTATGGATTAAAATAAGGCCCAACTATATGCTGCATTCAGGGGTCTCCTCTTAGCTCTAAAGACAAACATAGTCTCAAAGTGAAGGGATGAAAGATGATACTCCAAGCAAATGGCAGCCAAAAGAAAGCAAGTATAGCCATACTCGTGTATTCATATCAGACAAAATAGAGTCAAGCCAAAAAAGGTAATAAGAAACAAAGATGGACGTTATATAATGATAAGAGAGTCACATTCTCAAGACATAATAGTTATTATAATATATGCACCTAACATAGGAGCACCAAATATATAAAGCAATTATTAGCAGACCTAAAGAGAGAAATTGATGGCAACACAATAATAGTAGGGGACTTTATTACCCTATTTACATCAATGGATAGATCATCCAGACAGAAAGTCAAGAGTGCCTTAAATGAAACATGAGACCAGATGGACTTATACAGAAAAGAACCATAGAATTATACAGAACATTCCATCTCAGTGCAACAGAATACACATTCTTCTCAAGTGGGCATGTAACATCCTCAAGGGTAGATCATATGTTGGGACACAAAACTAGTCTCAATAAATTAAGATCTAAATCATATCAAGCATGTTTTCTGACCACAATGGTCTGAAACTAGAAATCAAATACAAGAAGAAGCTGGAAAAATCACAAGTATGTGAAGACTAGGCAACATGGTACTGGACAACTATTGAGTCAATGAAGAAATCAAAGGAGAAATAAACAAATACCTGAATACAAATGAAAATGAAAATATGACATATCACAATCTGTGGGATGCAGCAAAAGCAGTACTAAGAGGGAAGTTTATAGCAATATAGGCCTACATCAAGAAACAAGAGAAATCTCAAACAATCTAATATTATAGCTAAAGGAACTAAAAAAAGAACAAACAAAACCCAAGAGACAAAAATGACAATAGAAAAGACAATGAAGCTAAGAACTTTTTCCTTGAAAAGATAAAATTGACAAGCTTTTAACTAGACTCATGAAGAAAAAAAGAGAGAAGGCTCAGATAAATAAAATCAGAAACAAAAGAGAGGATTATAATAGATACCACAGAAATACAAAAAAATATAATAAAATACTACAAACAGCTATTTGTCAACAAATTGGACAACCTATAAAAAAATGGATAAATTCTTAGAATCATGCAACCTTCTGAAACTTAATAATGAAGGAATAGAAAATTTGCAGTTACCAGTATGAAATCAAATCACTGATCAGAAACCTCTCAACAAACAAAAGTCCAGGACCAGACAGGTTCACTAGTGAATTCTACCAAAAATTCAAAGATTTAATACCTATCCTTCTCACACTCTTCTAAAAAATGTAATGAATGGGAATGCTTCCTAACTCATTGTACAAGGCCAATATTACCCTGATACCAAAACCAGACAAAGACCCCACACCAAAATGAAAATTATAGGACAGTATCTCTGATGAACATAGATGCAAAAATCCTCAACAAAATATTGGGACACTGAATACAGCAATATATTAAAAGGATCATGCACTGTGATCAAGTAGGATTTATTCCAGAGATTCAAGGATGGTTTCACAAATCAACCAACCAACATGATATACCACATGAACAAAATTAAAGATAAAGATCATATGATCATCTCAATAGATTCAGAAAAAGCATTTGAAAAAGTCAACACCCATTTATGATAAAAACTTTCAATAAAATGGGCATAGAAGAAATGTGTCTCAACATGATGAAGTCCATATTTGACAAACCCACAGCTAACATCATACTCAATGGTGTAACACTGAAAACTATCCCTCTAAGGTAGGAACAAGACAAGGATGGCCACTCTCTCCACTTTTATTCAACACAGTATTGGAAGTGCTGGCCAGAGTAATTAGGTGAAAAAAGAAATAAATGACATCCAGCTCGGAAAGGAAGAAGTAAAACTATCACTATTTGCAGATGACATATTTTCTCTATAGAAAACCCTCAAGATTCCACCAAAAACCTGTTATTAGAAATAATGAACAAATATAGTAAAATTCCAGAATACAAAATCAATATACAAAAATCTCTTATGTTTCTATATACTAACAACTAACTAGCAGAAAAAGAAATCAAGAAAACAATGCTGTTTACCATTGCAACAAAAAGAATAAAATAACTAGAAATAAATTTTTCACCAAGGAGGTGAAAGGCCTGCACACTCAAAACTATAAGATACTGTTGAAAAAAACTAAATACACAAAGAAATGGAAGATAGTCTGTGATTATTGATTGGAAGAATTACCATTGTTAAAATGTCCATATTATTTAAAGCAACCTACAAATTCAATACAATCCCCATCAAAATTTCAACAACATTTTTCACAGAAACAAAACCCCCAAAATCCTAAAATTTATGTGGAACCACAAAAGACCCCAAATAGTCAAAGCAATCTTCAGAAAAAAGAATAAAACTGGGGGTTATCACACTCCAAGATTTCAAATTATACTACAAAGCTATAACAATCAAAACAGCATAGTATTTGCAGAAAAACTCACACAGAGATCAATGAAACAGAATTGAGAGCCCAGAAATAAACTCATACATATATGGACGATTAATTTTCAACAAAGGAGCCAAGAATATACAATGGGAAAGGACAGTCTCTTCAGTAAATGTTGCTGGGAAAACTGGACAGTCATATGCAAAAGAATGAAACTAGAACACTGTCTTAAAAAAAAACACAAAAATCAACTCAAAATAGATTAAAGAATGAATGTAAGATCTGAAACTGTAAAACTCCTGGAAGAAAACATAGGTAGTATTCTCTTTTAGACTGGTCTTAGCAGTATCTTTTTGGATATGTTTCCTCAGGCAAGGGAAACAAAAGCCAAAATGAACAAACAGGTCTACATCAAAATGAAAACTTCTACACAGTAAAGGAAACCATCAGAAAAATGAAAAGCAACTTAGCAAATGGGATAAGATATTTTCAAACCACATATCCGATATCCTTATCCTTAATATCCAAAATACATAAATAACTCATACAACTCAATAACAACAAAATCAAACAACCTAATTTTAAAAATGGGCAGAGGATCTGAATAGGCATTTTTTCAAAGAGATACAGATGGCCAACAGACACATGAAAAGATGTTCAGCACCACTAATTATTAGGGAAATTCAAATCAAAACCACAATGAGATATCACCTCATGTCAGTTAGAATGGCAATTATAAAACAAAAAATAAAAAGTATTGGAGAGGAGGATAAAGGGAATTCTCTTACACTGTTGGTGGGAATGTAAATTGGTTAGCCACTATGGAGAACAGTATGGAGATTCTTTAAAAAAATAAGAACAGAATTACCATATGATATGCACCCTGAAGTTCATTGCAGCTTTATTTACAATAGCCAAGATAAGAAAACAACCTAAATGCCCTGATGGATGAATGGATAAAGAAGGTGTGGTATATATACATACAATGAAATACTACTCAGCCACAAATAAATAAATAAATAAATATATTTTCATATATATATATATATATATATATATATATATATATATATATATATATATAATCTTGCCATTTGTGAAAATCTTGGGTGGACCTTGAGGATTTTATAAGTGAAATAAGTCAGGTGGAGAAAGACAAATTTTGTATGATTTAACTCATGGAATAAAAAAACAAATAAAACAAACACACAGATACAGAGGACAGAATAGTGGTTACCAGAAGGGAAATAGTGTTGGGGGTGGCAAAATGGGTCAATGGGGTCAACTGTACGGTGGTGGGTGGATACTAAACTTTTGGTGGTGAGTACACTGTAGTGTACAGAAGTCAAAATATAATGTTGTGCACATGAAATTTATATAAAATTATAATCCAGTTACTTCAATAGTGTTATAAAATTTTTTAAAAAGTTCGTTCTTTACTACATGTGCTTCTATAATTTTAGAATGTGCCAAGTTGTCTGCCTTTTCTTGCTCTATCAGTTACCATGCCAGTGTGGTTTCTCTGTGATCAACACTGGATGACGAGTTTACTGCATTATGGCAGGTACAAGAAAAAATTATTTAATCAACTAAATTGTTTAAGAGAGCATAAGATTTATGGAACTCAAGGCACATCTAAATTTTCCTTTAGAATGAGGGCATTTATTCATCCTGCAACCTATGTTGAATGCTGGTGGCTGAGTAGAAATAATTCAGAGAAAATCTGGGATTGTGTGGGGAGATACGGAGTTACCAGAGATCATGACTATTTCTGGATAGAAACAGCAGGAGTAGTAGTATGCCCAAGAGAGCATATAGACTTGAGGAACTGCAAGAAGCTTAGTGTGACTGGAGCATAAGTTTGGAGGTAAAATGTAGCAAGATATTTGATGGTAGATTTAAGGAAGGCTAGATCATGAAGTCAATTTATGTTAGGCTTAGCAATCTCCATTAACCTGAAAAGTGGCATTGTCCCTCAGTTATGAGAAGAGTTGGATTGCAGTACATTTAAAAAACATTTCTCCTGTGGGTCACCCTTTGGTTTTATTTGAATTGAATTTTCTCTATTTTTCATGAAATATCCTTAGTCAGGACTTGTATGAAGCGGAATATAGTATTTCTAAGAGAGATAAAAAGTACCTAAAGCAGAGCTGGAGGGTATGAATGGATGCAAAGGCATCTTTAATTCCCCTGGCATCATAAGAACAGGTGAATTATTACTAAACCATGGAGAACTCGGCATCTAAATCATAGATGGAACTGCATAACTGGAACCTATCAGAGAAATGATATTGTCAAAACAGTTACAGCTCTATTATGCTGTCCACTTTAGTCAGATCACACACACAGTTGGATTAGTAACAGCTCTAGGCTAGCTGAGTTAAAATTGGATAGAACCAAAACAGATTCATAAGGTCTTGTGTCTTTTGGGTATGACAGGAAACCCTGGGGAAAAGATAATATCCACAATTTCTGTCCCACTGGGCTGTTCATTGTCAGACTAAAGGGGATTTGGAAAATTGTTTATTTATACTTAATTTGGTGAATTGTTCCCTTGGCCCTTAACTCTCACAGTTGCATTTACATAATTATAATTACAACATAGTTATTTCTGATAATTTTAAGCAAGTGAAAGATGTTTCTCCCCTGTGCCCATATCAGGCATGTAATTGGAGCTCAGTAGATAGATCTTGACTTATTTGGAAGTGAAGGATCACAGTCATTCTCATGGTACCTCTTTTAAATAGAGTCTGGCACAGGTTCTGTCACTTAAAGACTCACCAATTGCTATTTTTTAATCATATTGAAACTAGTTGACATTTTGTCCCCATTGTGTATTGATGTGTTTCTTGTGAAAGTAGAGTTCAGATGCTTAAAGAATTTCCCAGTCCTTTCTTCTATCCCTTATCTCCTTAGAGTTGATAGTGAACCCCTGGAATCAGGGTGACATCCCTAATCCCACACTGCCCATGAGATTAATTTGTCTGTCTTCTTTTTTTCAATATGTTTGTTAATAAATGGAAAGGTGAATTGATTTTTAGAAAGAATTGGGAAACATAGGAAATCTGGAATTCCTTTCCACAGGGAATAATATCTATGAAATAGTATGGGTATACTGTATTAGAGAAGATTAGATAAAATGGTACCTCTGTATGGAAAAAAGCAATTTCTATGGGAGTTATTTTAGACTTATAAGGATTTAGAAACTTTTAAAAGTATCTTTATTACAAAAATAGTTTTAGAGTATTTGGAAAATATAGAATATTCAAAGAACAAAATTAAAATTATGTATATTCTCATTTTTAAATTATAACTTCTGTTAATTTGAAGTATGTCTTAACATCTTTCTTCTATATGATTTTTTAAAAATTAGATCATACCTTTTTTCCCTCTTCACATTATTGTTTGCATGTTTCCACACTACTAAATAATCTTAAAAATATTTTTATCTGGTCTCAGTTTGTTAGACATTTAGATTGTTTCTATTTTTCTCTGCACTGAATAATGGCATGATAATCTTTATTACCCATGATTATTAGCCCTTTTATTATTATTTCTTATGACACTATTAGAAAAAAAAATCACTCAATCACAAGATCTGAAATAAATGAAGGATGCTAAATATTAAGCCATCTATATTATCCTATATTATTAATTGATCATGACCCTTTTTCTGCTACTGAACCTGATCAAGACCTCAAAATACTTTATTTTTCTAGTATATTTATATACTTGTGTTCAAGACAGTCCTACAGTTTGAAACGTTTTGTCATTTGACAACTTATGCCTGATTTTAGCCAATTCAATTTTACTTTTCAAATCCTTGCATGCTGCAATTACTAAACAGTCTAATTTATTAGTATGATTTTTATAGTAGGTTTTCACTCAATCTTATCTACTCCAGATTTTATCCACTCCACGGATGCCTTGCTCTACTTTCAGACTTGCCTTCTTTTTCACATCAGTCCTATCTTGTTCATGACCTTTCAACATAACTCTTTACTAGGGGAATTAAATACCAGCTCTTAATTCCAGTATTTGAAACATTTATAGAGAAAGTAGTTTTTTTTTTTTTTCAATTAAAATGTTTTTAGGACATTTGTGAATTGTTCCCTTGGCCCTTAACTGTCACAGTTGCATTTACATAATTATAATTATAACATGGCTATTTCTGATAATTTTAAGCAAGTGAAAGATGTTTTCCCCCTGTGCCCATATCAGGCATGTAATTGGAGCTCAGTAGATATATCTTGACTTATTTGGAAGTGAAGGATCACAGTCATTCTCATGGTACCTCTTTGTTTTTAGGAAAGTTGGACAAAGGGTTAAGTACAGGTCAAGAGTAGTGAAGTATCTTTGGCTTCATGGCTTAGCTTTCTTTCCCTACCACAAAGTAAATAATACTTTCCATTCAGAAAAATTTTAATGTCTTTGGCTAGCTGAAGAAGGGAAAATCTAAAAGCAAGAAATCTAATGACATGTCAGAGGTTTGGATTTCATATGAGGATAGAGACTGTGTGTTTACTCTCAAATGGTCTGCATTAAAATCAGTACTTCGTTTTCAATGTTTAACTTCCTGAACAGTATTGGCCACTGTCCCAAGTTCAATATGGGTATGTAGTGCTTTATCATCTAAATAGCATCTTTTAAAGGAAATCACTGGTTAGTTACAATGCTATTTTATTTTGCTTCATTATCTAGCACTCACATTTGATGGTACTGCACATATTTACTACCCATATTTTTGTGCAAAACAGTGCTAAATAAAAGCAGAATTTTAATGGTAGTGCTTCCAGTGTAAATTGGAAAATGCTAGTATAACTAGGTTCACTAGAGTATGATAGGAGTAGAGACTTTTCTGTAGTAATCAAAGGTTCAGTGTCAGGAAATTAAGCAAATCTGTATTTCCACAGAAAAATGGAAGAGGATCCCTTGAGTTTATGGTACATTATTATAAAAAGCTTGAAGGCAAATTTCCCGTATGTTAGACCTTTACCTGCACATCAAAATGCAGTTGTTGTCATTTACAGTGCTTTATGGGCTTCAAACTACACTGCAAAGATCAGTACATCCTTTTATTAGCTCATGTACTCTTGGAATCTTCTGTTTAAAGTTCTCCGGTAGTCTTAGCTGTTCAATTAGTCGATGCCACATTCTAATGCTCACATGATGCTGCATGTATGTAGGATAATTAGATCCGCTTTCTGAGGTTATTTTCAGTCTTTTCAAAGGAGTTGGGAATGCAATAAATTTGCTCCATGCTGTTATTTATGGGGAAACGACTTGTATTTGATGATAGTTTACTCTGATGGTATTTGGAGAAAATTGGCAAAATTTTAACTTTTTTTTTTATCAATGGGTTTCTGTTTCTGGCACTTACTTTTAAAAAAGTACCATGCCTGCTGCTGTACATAATAAATTCATCACACCATGATCCAGTGCCAAGTCAACTTAGGGAAAAAATAACCTGGGCTCTTGTCTGAGCTATGCATTTTGGAAATGACGGACTTCTGAATCTTAAACTTGAAGTCTCATTATAGGAATGGTGAGAGCCATATGGCCTAAAAAGCCCAAGGAAAATGGATAGAGAAGTACATCTGGCCCTTTTGGCATCTACCACCACATTCTGGTTCTAACACCGCAGAAATGTGAATAGCTTCTTGAGTGAGGGGGTGATTTGGTGTTTCAAGCAATGTTAATAGGCTGTCATTTTAGTTTTGCATGATGTTTGCTATCAGAAAGTGGAATTGTTTCTGTTTAGTTCAACCATCAAATAGTGGGTGCCTATTAGGTATCAGAAACTGTATATAGGTGCTATGGAATGCAATTCCCTGCTCTGTAGAAGTTTGTAGTGTAGTGGGCAGAACAGTTATATAAATGAATAAGTGCAATATCATGTGGTAACTGCTATCTATGATATAGATAGAGAATGTGAGCTGGAAAAAGTGTGCTTTGAGAATCAAAGTACCACTTCAGTTAGTCTCTGTTCTGCTTCATGCCAGGAATGAGGTTTGGGGATACGTACTGCTAATCTGAACACTAGCACCTCTGTGGGGTTGCAGTGCCTTTCAAACTCATCATGGGCATCCAAGGCCTCTTCCCAGACAAAGTTTACCAAAGACTATGGTAGTACCTACACCAGAAATTATCCTACCTTTCCCTTCCTCATCCAAAACAAAATGTGTCATTTGAAGGAAGTTAGAGTTATATGCCAAGTATATATTTGATTTTACATTGGCATTGTGGTGGTTAAACAATTGATTTTGAAGAGGAATCACTAAAATTAATGCACAGAAAATAAATTTGCATCTAATATGCAAGACACATTATGTGTTATGTCACATTTTGTGTGGGCTCTTTGATTTGTCTGTCAAACTCTTATTTAAACTCCAAATGACAGCTGCTCAGGTTTCACCTTTTTTTTTGAAGCTATCCCTGCCCTTGCTTTAAATAATAGATAAACATATCCAATTCTATCACTACTATCTTGACATAGATCACGTTATATTCAGGCTTTATAACTTATTAACTGTGTGATTACGGACAAGTAATTTAACTTCTCTCTCCTCAGTTTCCTTATTTGTAAAAGAGAAAGAATGATCCCTGACTTGTAACACTGCTCTGAGGGTTAACTGAACTTTGCATATGAAGTATCTGGCACAGTATCTGACACATAGTGATTAATGATCATTGTTGTGTTTGGCTGTTCTATAAGACTACGCACTTCCTGGTGTCAGGAATAGCACCTTGCATAAGGTAGTATCTCTATAAATCTTGGCTTAACTTAATTATGTCTCTGTCCTTCTAGATCTCAATATCTTTTAGGTAAAAATGGTGGTAAAATGTTTTATTGCTTAAACTAATCTGTCAGAGGAAGAATCTCCTTTTAACTTATGGAAATTCCTTAACTTGGAAGATCCTTAAGGAGTGATATTAAAGTAGGACGTGTTATGATCCTTTTTCAGGGCAATGGAGGTCTTAAGAACCCACATCATGTCCTTAATTACATATCCACTTGTAATTCTGAGGGCAGACATGTTACCAGATTGAATAGAAGGCATTGTATAATGCCCTTTCCAGAGATAATACCCAAAAGAAGCGTTTCATAAATTATGTAGCCTATATAAGGATAGAAAGAGAGCACAGAAAACAATATGCATTAGAGACCACATTAAATGAGAAAAAATTCAATTTTGAATGAGGAGACAGTTTGAATTCCACCTCTACCCCGAAGCTAATCTGGGCAAATCATTTACTTTAAGGTTCAATGTTACCATCAGTAAAATAAGGTTAATACTTTCTACTCTAGGGATTAGAATGAAAATTAAACATATTATATATAAAACTACATTACACAATGCTTTCTTGAAGTTGGAGATTTTCATGACTGCTAGAAAGTTTTCCCAAAGGCAGTGGTTCTCAACATTGGCTGCACATTAGAATCTCCTGGAGAGATTAAAAATACTCCAAATCCTCCTATGTCTTTGACTGGCATTTGGTGTTGGATCCTTCTAAAATTCTGGTAGTAACCCATGTATGTTCCTGATGCAGACTTTCTGCTGTGGCCTTTGCCTCTGCCCCTGGCATGGTCACTCCTGTGAGCTCCCCAACCAAATATTCTGTAAATTTTCATGCTGAATTTGGGGATATGCATGAAAGTGTGTGTTCTGCTTATTCCACACATGGACTAGCAGAACTAAGTTCAAACCATCAGTCTGCTCAACTATGATGCACTGCTCTGTTCGCTTAGATATACCCTATTCCAGGCTTGGCTGGAGACACTGTCCTCCTAGAGTTCCCAATGCAAAACACAGCCAAAGTCCTCCTCAGCATTTTCCCCCAAAACCTCTCAAACACATAGGTTGAGACAATGGCCTGACATCTGTTTCCCTTTTTCTGTCTTCTTTATCTATCTCCAATCCTTTAGTTTCATCTGGATGATGTGATCACCCGTATGTAAAATTTTATCATCAATTGGGTGTGCAGCTTGACATACTAAAGGGGATGGCAAAGGGCGATAGACTAAACATTTGTGTTCCCCCAACCCCTAAATTCATATGTTGAAACTTTTATTCCCCTAATGTGATGGTATTTGGAGATGGAACATTTGGAAGGTGATTAGGTCATGAGGTCAGAGTCATCATGAATGCGATTAGTGCTCTTACAAAAGAGACCCCAGAGAGCTTCCTCACCTCTTCCACCATGTGAGGACACAGTGAAAAGATGGTGGTCTATGAACCAAGAAACAGGTTCTCATCAGACACCAAATCTGCTAGCGCCATGATCTTGGACTTCCCAGCTTCCAAAACTGTGAGAAATAAATTTCTGTTGTTTATAATCCACCCAATCTATGGTATTTTGTTATAGCAGCCTGAACAGATTAAGACACAAAGTAATTTAGAAAATCCCTTCCTTTTCAACAGATTGATTTTCAAGCCTATTAATAGATCTTATTTTGGACTCAGATGATAAGCTCAGCTCTCTCTTTTATATTCCTGCTTTGCCAGCTTGCCATCGTTCAATGTGTTTTAAAATATTGTTGCTGAGCTGGACAGTAGAGCTCTCACTTGCGTTTGGGTATTCCCACATAACAGGTAAGAGAAGACACACTAATTTTCAGCTTTTTTTTTTTCCTTTTGCCACAATGTTTGGGAAAAACAACATTCAAAAGCTTCTAGGAGAAAAATATCCATGTAGCCTAGCCTCAGTTAAGAATACCCCTTCCTGGGGAGTTCCCTGGTGGCCTAGTGGTTAGGATTCCAGGCTTTCACTGCTGTGGCCTGGGTTCAGTCTCTGGTCTGGGAACTGAGATCCCACCCACAAGCTGCACAGTGTGGCCAAAAAAAGAAATACCCCTTCCTAGTATTATTGCTCTCTTTTTATCTTTATTTTACAACCTTGCTTTAAGCCAAACATGATCAAAATAATGTATTAAATGATACTTTCTAGAAACTTTATTCCTAGTCCTTTATTCCAAGTATAGTGCCTGAATATTATACTAGTAATGTTGTTGTTAGTATAGTGCTTGTATCTATTCACTGTGAAAGTCTTTTATTATGCTAGTACCTAAGGATGAGAACATCTAAGCTCTATCTTTAACATGAAAGTAGTACTTTGCAAATCACTGTATATGTAGAAGATAGTCTTGTGATCTGTAGGATAACCTTATCTGTCAAAGAAATTCTTTACAGAAAAGTCTTGCTACTACATTTTCATGTTACTTATCATTTGCCCTCTTAAACCCAAACATTAAAAAGCTTTATGGTAGAGAGCATCATACTGTTGGATGTTTTCTGTAATTTCCACCCTATTTACAACACAGAAGGACTTAAAAATCCAGGGGAGGAAATTCTGGCTCTTCTGACAGTCCCTGTGTGAGAACCTCTGGGTCATATTCTATTGGTCATTGTGGTGGAACCTCTCAGTGCTCACTGATAGCTGTGTTCTCTTCTTCTGGGACTTGTAACTGGACTGTGTTTTCCTAGCCTCTTGTTAGCAGGTCATAACTGAGGCATGGCCAATTAAATGTGAACCATTTCCAGATGTGGCTCATAATGCATCCCTCCTATTCTTTTCCTGTGCTAATGAAATAGAGAGGACTCTGAAGACCTGGGGGGACCAAACCATAGAGTGAAAGGAACCTTCAGGAGAAATATTCATTTCCTTCAATTTTCCTAGCCAAAAGAGTTGGAGTAGGGGGGAGTAAAAGAACTGTGAAAACATCCTTCTTGGATATGGGCAATTTACAAAGTTTTCAGCATATTGACTCCACTATTCCGTGACCCTATGAGGGCAAATAGATATTGTCTGTTTTTTCATTTATGTTCTTCCTCAAGTTTCCTATAATGCACCTCTAGATACTGATTATCTGATTGTTTCCTTTTTTTGTTTTGTTTTTGTTTGTTTAGTTTTTTAATGGCATAAAAGATTAGTTGATTTGGTAAAGGAGTCTCTACATCACAAATTATTTAGTCATTTCTTTGTTCCCATTTTAATTTTTTTAGAAATGTTTATGCTTGCCATTGTCTCTGTACATATCAGGTGTTCCAAACTGCATTTTCCTTTCTCTCTTCCATATATGAAGAATAATTTTCTTCTATTTGATTAAGCTCTTGGGAAAATTATGTGTAAAATATCCCAAGTGTATTGTTAAAGTATATTTAAACAATACAAAACATAATATGTATTAAATGTGTATTACAGTAGAAATTTAAAAAGTATATTTAAAAAGTGAAAATCTAGCCAACCCCTAGTTCTTTTCTACTCTTATTCTTCCATGGTAGCTACTGATAATAGCTGGGCATGTATTCCTCCAACTGTTTTGTATGCACATACACATAAGTAACAAATTTTAAGAGAAGAGGTTTAAATTCCCACCACATAAAATACAATTTTAAAAACCTACATTAGCCAAATGTTATCTTAAATAAGCCCTATTTTTTCTTAATAGACCTTGAAATTAAAATATTCATCTAAATTTGGAAAAAAGTTAATTTTTTTGAGTCGAATTTATAAAAAATTTACATGCCTTTATGTGTAATTTCTGATGGCCCAAGGTGATTCAGAGGAATCAGTGGACGCTGCCTTACATTCATAGGTTCAACCTTGTCATAACACTGAAAAAGAAAATGATGTCTGTATGGTTAAGTTGATACTATTTCAATTAGTAAAATTTTTTGTACCTTTAATGTGGTATCTTCTGGTTTTGGTCCTCTTCCCAAATATTATTAAATCAACAGCCTTTCTTGAAATTCTTGGCTTCAGGATATTGAGGAATTATGTAGACATACAATTTAAAGTTATTTTTAATTGAATTACATTATTACAGGATATATTCTGTATATTATCAGTTTGGTGGCTTGCTTTTTTAAACTCAGAAATATATAATGGACATCATTTTATATAGTACATATTTTAACACATTTTAATCGACATTTACATTTCCTTTCTCTCTCTCTCTCTCTATTACTACTAATGTTGCTGGGAGTATTCTTGTAGAGATCTTCTTGTGACTATGTGTGTATGTATCTGTTGAATACATTTTAAAGATAGAATTGTTAGATAAAATTGGCCTCCAAAATCATTGTGCAATTCTGTACTCCACTGCTTTATGCGATCCCAATTACTACTCTGGTAGTTATATTGTGGGATGTTCATTGAGCTCTATTTTGAAGATGGATATAAGTTTTAGCAACACTGAAATCTTGGGACTAACACAACCATTCAGCTATGGACTAAATGTTTTTGTCCTTCTCAAATTCATATTTTGAAGCCCTCAGTCCCAGTGTGATGGTATTTGGAGATGGGGTCTTTGGGAGGAAATTAGGATTAAATGAGATCAACTAGTTAGAGCCCCCCATGATGTAATTCATGCCCTTAGAAGAAGAGGAGAAACAAAAGATCTCTCTCTGCCATGTAGGCATGTAGGAATATAGCCAGAAGGCAGCCATCTGCAAACCAAGAAGGTGGGTCTCATCAGACATCAAACTTGCTACATCTTGATCTTGGATTTTGCAACCTCTAAACTATGAGAAATAAATGTTTGTGGTTTAAGCCATCCAGTCTATGGTATTTTGCTATAGCAGCCTGAACTGACTAAGGCATATTCCACTGTCCTTTAGTTATTGTTTTCCACTGAACCAGCTACATCCCATTCCCTCTCTCAATTTGATTTGCCTATAATTTGGGTCATTTCAATGTCTTTCTAGGGGAACTCAATTTTTGGTGCAATCTTACCTATATAATGTCAAGGCTTTATAATCTCTGTTGAGATTTCTTACTATTTTATGTGTAACAAATCACCCCACAATTGGGAGATTTAAAACAACCATTTATTTCAAAACTAGAAAACGATTTGTTTCAAAACTAGAGTCAGCAGGGTACAGTTCTCATGATCTACAGCAGGCTTGGCTGGTGTTTGCTGGACTTACTCTTGTGTCTGGGGTCAGCTGCTTCATCAGTTGGGGTCTGGCTGGTCTAAGATAGCTCAAAAATGAGACTGTATCTCTGTTCATGTCCTCTCCCATTCATTCTTCAGCAGACTAGTTCAGAAGGTAGGGTCCCAAGAGCAAGAGCAGAAGTGCAAAAAACCTGTTGAGACCCAGGCTTCATATAACATTGTTTTCTCTACATTTAATTGGCCAGAGCAAGTTATACACCTAGCCCGAAATCAAAGAGTGCAGAAATAGATGCTAACTCTTGATAAGAGGAGCTTAGAAAAATGGAAGCAAGTTTGCAGTCCACTCTAGAGTTCATCAATATTATAACTTCTGGAGTCATCTCAGTGATCCAGTCTGCCTCCCAGTTATTTTCTGATGCAATGTATGTATATGTGTGTGTGTGTACAGGTGATAAACCCAAATTCATTGATTTGGAATGGAGAAGATAAAAATGTAACATTCATTTATAGGATGTTCTAGTTAGCTATTTTTAAATTAAATTTTATTTTTCAATTAATGGATTAAATACAAAAAATTTAAGTGTAAAATATTTTTTAATGAATCTAATGGTTCTTTATAAAGCTTAAAACAGAAATAAAAAATCTACTTTTTATGTCCCTCAACCTTCATTAATTCTTTCTACATTGTCCTAATATGTTTATATCTCAATTTTTGTTAAATACATAGTGTTTTCATTACAATTATGCAAATGTTCAGTACCAAGTCTAGGTATATGTTCTGATTATAATTTGTTTTAGCATAAAATTTTATTTTTCAAGCTTTAATAATTTTTTTTTTCTAATTTGCTTAGTTTTCTTAAAGCATATGGTAAACACTTCCCATAGACATTCACAGTTCCATAAATTACCTCCAAATATATGGTCATAATAATTATATAATTTATCGGTTCATTTTTTTTTACCTTTGGAGACATTCTTCCTGGAGGCTTTGGCCTATTGCTCCCATGTAAAATGTTGTTCTTCAGCCGTACTATTTTCTGAGACTTCCCTCTGCTATTGTGCTTGGAATTTTCATCTCTCCTCTGTTGGTTCCTCTATTATCTCAGTCCCATTTCTTCTTTCCTGGATTGCTTTCTCATCATCTAGTAGCTTCCTGATAAAGGCTACATGGAAAATACATTTTTAAACATTAACAGTCTGAAATTTTCTTTATTCTATCCTCTCATTTCATTGCTCTTCTGCATAGTTATATAATGCTATTTTGAAAGTAAAATTTCTAGTTGTCAACATTTCTGTTGGGAATTCTGAAGTCATTGCGATTATCCTTTATATGTATTATTTTTCCTCTTAGAAAGTTATAGATTCTGCTTTTTCTTTAGTGTTATGAAATTTATGATAGTTTGCCTTCTTTTGGGTCCTTTAAAATTTATTGCTTTATGCACTGATGGGCCCTTTTATTATGGAGTCTCATATCTTAACGTTATATGAAATATTCTTGTATTGTTTCTTGGCAATTTCCTCTTCATTGTTTCTTGTGATATCTCACATTGAAGCTCATATTAATCAGATGTTGAATCTCCTGGATTGATCCTTTATGGGTTTTTTTTTTTCTCTCTTTTGTTCTTTTTTTTATCTTATGTTGTACTCAGTTTTATCTTCTAATTATTTTTCAGTAAAAAATTAGCTATTAATTTTTAATTTCCAAAAGCTTTCTTCTTTTCTAACTGTGCCTTCTTTATAACATCTTCTTTTTATGTATATGTCTTTATTATATAAGACTAAGTAATAATTTAATACTTTATTTTTTTCATTTGAGTCCTTCTGTCATATTTTGGCTTTCTTTTATGCTGTGTAGCCCTCTTCAAACATAAGATATGCTGTAACCTTTGGTTCCATTCTGTCACACTTAAGAATGAGACAGTAAAATGCTTATTGGAATCTCTGTACATGGTAAGATTGGTGGCTTGGCAGAAGTCACTATTATATAAGATAGCTACTTGGATTTTGAAAAGGAAGACACACATGTGCCCATCTTTGCTCTAGGTATTCAGGTTTTTAGAAAAAGAACCTTCTAATATTTTACCTGAGAATTATATACCTGGCTGCTGGCAATTCTGACCTTTTGCAATATTCTACCTGGGGATTATAAACATGGCTGATAGCATAAAGGAGATGGTGGGAAAGGCAGCTGATGTTGCAGAGTCTGGGGTCCAGAAAGTATCTAATTTAATGTCTTTGGTGAGCATGAGGATTAAATATATCCCTAGTTTCTAGAGGTCAGGGTGGAGATGAAGGGATTTCATTTTCCTTAAACAAATTTCCAAGTTATCCGCCTATTTTCAGTCCTCATCTCGTCCCCCTTTCTGTGATACTCTTTCTTCCAATTCCCAAAAACTTTCATGATTTTGAGTTGCCTTGCTTCTTGTTGAAGCCAACCAATCCTCCTTTCCACTCCACTTGCATTACAAGCCCAATTGTACATAGGCTTGGCTTTCCTTTTCTTTGCTAGCTATTTAATAGTTCTCTCTTTCCAACCTTTATACATAGTTTCTCAGATTTATAAATGCCTCTTTGTTTTTATTAAAATAGAGTTTTTGCTTCTGTTTTTCCTTCCCTTAGATGGAGAAAGAGGGTCATTTTTATTATCCTGAAATTGAAAGTGGGCAGCAAATTCTTAATACTACTTGAAATAGTAAGACTTCACTCCATCTTTTTTACTGCACCTATTTTCAAAATTGTTTGCAGTCAGAGCAAGGCTGTCCTTAAGAGAATAGTTTTAAATTTAAACTCCCAGTCCCTTTGCCCCATTGCTATCTTTTGATATATTACTGAAAAATAGTATCAAAAACAAGTTGACTGAAACTAATTATCTCACAATTCTATCTTATAGCTTGCATTGCTTTATAGTCTGACTATTTTAGAAGAGAAAATGAATCTTTTATTGCATATGGTAAGATTAGTGTAAGATTAGGCTGCTGTAAGAAAGAGCTCCCCAAATAATATTTCACTTTTAGAATAAGTAGAGCACCAAAGTCATGGGTTCCTATTATTTTACTTCTTTATTGTCTCAAAGGGCATTATTCTTATCTGATGGTTTAAGTTGGGTCACAGGACTGTCCAAGTGTATGTAGAAGTTCACTGCAGGATGTTATGGGACAGGCCTAAAAGTGATGACAGCATTTCTGTTCATATTCCATTGTCTAGAATATAACCACACATCCCCATTAAGTTGTAAGGGAAGCTGTGAAATATAGAGACTAAACATAAAACCATGTCCTAGCTGTAACTTCCTTATTCAGAAAGGAAATGTGTTTTAATTATTATTGCTTCATAATAAATAATAACTCTAAATTTTGTGGCATAAAACATTTTATTATGCTCATAAATTCTATAGGTCATTAAAGTAGAAAGGATACAGCAGGAAAGTCTATCCTCTGTTCCACAATGTCTGGGACTTCAGCAGGACAGACTCAAATGTCTGGGGGTGACTTGAGAGGAAGGCTAGAGATTCTACTTCTAAAATGGCTTTTTCAGTCACATGTCTGGCACCTGGGCAAGGATGACTCAGCTGGGTGGGTCACATGATACTGTCAACTGGAGTACCTACATGTGGCCTGTCCATATGACTTGGGCTTCTCACAGCATAACAGCTAGGTTCCAAGAGGGAGTATTCTGAAAGTGACTGTGCTAAGAGAACCAGGCAGAAGCTGCATGGCCTTTTCTGACCTAGTGTTAGAAATCATGCGACATCACTTCCACGACATTCCACTGGTTACAAGCAAGTCATAAGGATAGCCCACAGTCAATGGGAGGAAAATAAAACACCACTTGTTTGAGATGTGGCGATGTCACTCTATGAGACACTGAAGAGAATGTGGAATGGGATATATTGTGACCATCACTAGAAAACAAAATACTACAAGAGAGAATAGATTTTGGCAAATGACAAGTAAACTCAACCAGAATCTACATTTAAAGAGAGGAAAGCAGAATATATAACACAGGGCCAATTACAAGTAACTATCCAACACATCAGAACCTCAAACAAGTTGAAACATATCATTCTTCCTTGTAACCTGCATTCTGCTTGGAAAATTTATTCCTCTATTTCCGGAAAATAACATGTCATTTCCAAGCTTTTGCCTTTATTCATGCAGTCTCTCAGTTTGAAATTACCTTCCCTACATTATTTATTGAAATCCATCAAAAGAGACTTAAATACTATCTCCTTAGAAAAGCTGACACTGACAGTGATACCTCCAACTACAATTAATCATACCCTCTCTGATTGCTACAGTACAGCATTTCAACTTCTATTTAGCACTTACTCTATTCTATTTTTATTATGATTAGATATTTATAGATACAATTTCTTCATTAGTCTGTATGGTCCTCCAGAGATACATACCTTATGTGTGTTCACTTTTGTTTCCTCAGAAGGCTTTGATTATGACAGACTGCTATATTAATCACCATATAATTAATTGAGATACAAATTGTTCTGTTAAATAAACATATATATTTTATGCATTAATCCATTAGTAGGTCTAGCTCTAATTTATGTGTATCTCCTGTATGATTGGAGAAGGTTAGAGGTGGATAGAATGAAGCAAACTGAGGGAAATTTTGGAAAATGTAGGGGATTTAGGTCTAGATATTTTAATATATTCCAGGAAGGGGAAATGTATATTTTCCCTCTGATCCAATCAGTCCCAATATAAGTGAGAACAATTTTCTCTAAAAGCTTCCTTATTAGTTCTATTCAATCCTTGCTTATTAGTGATTAGATTCAATCCTGGCTTATTACTATATCTGGAAATTCAGAAAGAATTAAATCTTCATCCCCATTGGATCCTTATGCTCCCAGATTCTATGGTGTTTCCTGATAGTTTTGCTTCTGGCTTTAGATGCAATTCACATAAAGGCCAAGGCCTCTGCTATCATCTCTTCCCCCTGGAGCCCCCAATGATGTTTTACTTTGCTTTGTGACTCATAACCCAAATGTTCATTCTTTGATTCAGGTTGATTTAATATATCTTCCCCCATTACTATCTGTCAGACTGTGGCTACAACTGGCTACAGTGGAGCTGTAACAACTTGTTGTTCATCTCACCCTGGAGTCAGGGTAAACCAAGCTCAGATAGAAGCAACAAACTTCTTTGTTAATTTTATCTCTACCACTCTCTGTGGTCCCCTGAAAATAGCTAATTATTGAATCTTTTCTTCCTGTGTAACCTAGAGATAAATGCATTGATTCATCTCTCGTAGGTGCTGAATGGTTTAACTAGGACTATATAGGATATAAAAATTGTAATTCAATGCTACTTTAGGTGCTGTTAGCAACATATTACTAATTGCATGAGTCATCACATTCCTCCACACATCTTAGATAGTCTTTGCCTTGATAGTTTTCACACCCACATTAAGTTCAAATTTAGAATCTTCATGTGTGTTCACTACATTTGAGCAGTTAGCATATATTGTTTCCTTTTTGTTTTTAGTTTATAATGACATAGATGATTCCTCTAAAATAAAACATTTTAACACTTATTCATCCTAGCTATGCTGTAAAATGCAGGTTTTCAACCAAACTTTTGAAAAATAAATTGCTGATTTTAGACAAAAAATCTGTAAAACATGTATTTATAATTTTTTTAAACAAGGACATTGTATTTTTCTGGTAAGAATTTATAAACATCCAATAATTAGTTATATGTTGATAATATATTCTGGGTTTTGATAAACATTTAACTAGCACTATTACTTTCTATGTATTAAATATTGAATTTTCTCATGGCAAATTCTGTACCTGACTCTCCTTTTCTCTAAGTTTGAACATTTTAGACAATAAGTTGTTTGGAGTTTAGTTGACTTTTCAAGTAACTTTAAGAAGTTTACACTATGACTCAGTCTTTTACTAAAAAGTTATTTTGTATACTGAAAGTTCCAGTTAGAGTACAGTGTGACATTAATTTGATATGTTTGAAGGAAATATTTGTCTTTACTGGAATGACCATAGTTCTACATTTTCTTACAAAGCAACAGACAAATTTTTTCCAATATCTGAGAAAAGTAGAAATTTTTGTGTCCCAAGGCAGTTACTTTTTTTATTTTTTGATGAGATTTAATTAACATTGTATTAGTTTTTAGGTGTGCAACATAATTGTTTGATACATGTATGTATTATGACGTGATCACCACAAGTTTAGTTAACATCCATTACACACAGTTACAGGGTTTTTTTCTTATGATGAGAATTTTTAAGATTTAGTCTCTAGAAAAGACAGCCTCTTCAATAAGTGGTGCTGGGAAAACTGTACAACTACATGTAAAAGAATGAAATAAGAGCACTACTTAACACCATACAAAAAATAAACTCAAAGTGGATTAAAGACTTAAATGTAGACCAGCCACTGTAAAGCTTTTAGAGGAAAACATAGGAAAAACACTCTGACATAAACCACAGCAAGATCTTTTTTGACCCACCTCATAGAGTAACAGAAATAAAAACAAAAATTAAAAAACGGGACTTAATTAAACTTAAAAGCTTTTGCACAGCAAAGGAAACTGTAAACAAGACAAAAAGACAACCCTCAAAATGGGAGAAAATATTTGCAAATGAAATAACAGACAAAGGATTAATCTCCAAAATATACAAACAGCTCATGGAGCTCACTATCAAAAAAACAAACAATCCACTTAATAAATGAGCAGAAGACCTAAATAGACATTTTACCAAGGAAGACATACAGATGGCCAAGAGGCACATGAAAAGATGTTCAACATCACTAATTATTAGAGAAATGCAAATCAAAACTACAATGAGGTATCACTTCACACTGGTCAGAATGGCCTTTATCAAAAAAGCTAGAAACAATAAATGCTGGAAAGGGTGTGGTAAAAAGGGAACCCTCCTACACTGTTGGTGGGAATGTAAATTGATATAACCACTATGGAAAACAGTATGGAGGTTCCTTAAAAAACTAAAAATAGAGCTACCATATGACACAGCAATCCCACTACTGGGCATATACCCTGAGAAAACCATAATTCAAAAAGAGACATGCACCACAATGTTCATTGCAGCACTATTTACAATATCCAGGACATGGAACCAGCCTAAATGTCCATCAACAGATGAATGGATAAAGAAAATGTGGAACATATATACAATGGAATATTACTCAGCCATAAAAAGAAACGAAATTGAGTTATTTATAGTGAGGTGGATGGACCTAGAGTCTGTCATACAGAGTGAAGTAAGTCAGAAAGAAATACAAATACCGTATGCTAGCGCTTATATGTGGAATATAAAAAAAAAAAAAAAAAAAGGTACTGATGAACCTAGCTGTAGGGCAGGAATAAAGAGGTAGACATAGAGAATGGACTTGATGACATGGTGTGGGAGGGCAAAGCTTGGGTGAAGTGAGAGTAGCATCGACATATATACACTACCAAATGTAAAATAGTTGACTGGTGGGAAGCAGCAACATAGTACAGGGAGATCGGTTCAGTGCTTTACGATGACCTAGAGGGGTGAAATAGGGAGGATGGGAAGGAGGCTCAAGAGGGAGGGGATATGGGGACATGTGTATGCACACGGCTAATTCGCTTTGTTGTGCAACAGAAACTAACATAGTATTGTGAAGCAATTACACTCCAATAAAGATCTATTCAAAAAAAAACTTTCAAATATATAATACAATATTGTTAACTATAGTCACCTGTACTATACATTACATCCCCAGGACTTATTTTATAACTGGAATCTTGCACCTTTTGATCACCTTCACCTAATTGACCTACCCCCTCAACCTCCACCTCTGGCAGCCACCAATCTGTTCTCTGTATCTATGAGTGTTGGTTCTTCTTTTTTCAGATTCCACATATAAGTGTTTTCTGTCTGACTTATTTCACTTAGCAAAATGCCTTCAAGATCCATCCATGTTATTGACAATGGTTGGATATCCTTTTTATGGCCTAATAATATTCCATTATATATTTACTATATTTATATATATATATATTTGTCACATTTATATAAATTTATCACATTTTATTTATCCATTAATCTGTTGATGGAAACTATGGAATATCTTATGATATTTCTACTTTTTTAAAAAATTTTTTGAGGAAGCTCCATACTGTTTTCCATAGTTTCCATAGTGGCTGCACTGATTTACATTCCCACCAACAGTTCACAAAGGTTTTCTTTTCTCCACTTCATTGCCTACATTTGTTATTTCTTGTCTTTTTGATAATAGCTATTCTGACAGGTGTGAGGTGATATTGCTATCAAATCCAAGCTCATACTGCTCACCAAGAGACAGGCCAATAAATTGAGAGACAAGGTATTGGGGAAAGGAATAGTGACTTTATTTGGAAAGACGGTGGACTAGTGTCCCAAAGAACCATCTTACCTGAGTTAGAATTCAGGCTTCTTTTATATTAAAAGGGGAGAGAGGGGTGTAGCTGGCTGTTGCAGACTTCTTGGCACCAGCAGATGTGATAATCCTTTGTTCTTGCAGCTGTCCAGGTAGGCCTGGTCATGATGTTCTTGCAAACCTTCAACAAGACAAATGTTATTTTCTCTTCTGCAACTTTGTATCTCTATATGAATGAAAGGTCAAGCCTGGGAGGCAGAGCATTGAGAAAATGCTGTTATGCATATTTCAGGCTATAGGCAACATTCTTTTACTGATTGAAGAGACAAAGGTACAGAACCAGCATGATTAAGCACAGGCAACAGAACACAAACATTAGAGCTAGAGAAATGTATCCAATATGGAGTCAGTTTGTTCTTCTCTGTTGTAATATTTCATAGTGGTTTTGATTTGCATTTTCCTGATGGTTAGTGATGTTAAGCACTTTTTCCTGTATCTGTTGGCCATCTGTACGTCTTTGGGGAAACATCTATTCAGATCCTCTGCCCATTTTTTAATAGATTGTTTTTTTATCTATTGAGCTATATAAATTCTTTATATATTTTGTATATTCATCTTTTAATGGATATGATTTGCAAATATTTTCTCCCATTTTGTAGGTTGCCTTTTCATTATGTTGATTTTTTTTTTCTGTATAGAAGTTTTTGGTTAACTATTTAGTTTTAGTTGATTTGTAAATAGATGACACTGTGCTACATTTTGTTAGTGAGATACGTGAATAAAAAGATTGTCTACTATATATTAAGGAAAGTAAATAAAGGCAGAAAAAATTGACAATCCCATGGAGCAGATGAAAAATTTCAAAGCAGCAAGAGACTGTTATGATCCATTCATGCATTGTATAGGACTGTGTTGATACAGCATCATATATCACTTTGTCAGAAACTTCCAGCTGACTTTAAACAGAAGCTGCTTAACCTCCAGTGACACATAATTTAATGAGAAAGATAAGGAGATATTGTGTGTGATAGCTGAGTGTTTTTCTTTCATAGACATATATACAATAATGGTATATCTTATATTAGATGACATCTAGATTTAAAGAATCACAGTAATATAATTATACTGCTAAATATAGAAAGAGATTAAAGCAAGATTTTTACAAAGTTGTTTAAGCTACCACTTTTGTTTTTTTCTAATTTGCAATAATGTTATAAGCCACCATTATTTTGTGCTATCAGTTGAGGCATTGTGCTAATCTTTTATTTATTATGACTTTTATTACTGGTACCTGTTCAGTAAGGCACACATTACTATCCACATTACACAGATTAAAAATTTAAGGCTTGAAGAAGCCCTATAGATTGAATGGGGCAGAGCCAGAGGGAAAACCTAAAACCTGTGCTGTTATGTTATCTCTCAGTCAACTTATTGGTTTTAAGAAAGTGTTCCTTGTGCCTTTCTACCTGAAAGCCTACTAATAGTAGGCATATTTAAAGCAAGCTAGCTTTCAGACTTTATTGCATGTGTTACTCTAGATCTTTAATCATTACAGTCTAATTAAATTACTATGCTGGTGGACTCCCTGTTTGTCCTCAAGTCCAAGCTTTCCTGTAGATTACAAGACCCAACATTTATCAGTCTAACTTCTCTTTGATTTCCAGGGAAGATGTGGCAGAAGACTGAGTGCGTGTGATGAGGAGCGAAACCACACATTTATTCCCTTCTCCCTCTACTTATTTAGGCAGCAGGCTTGTCTCCTCTATGTCTCCAACCCTGGCTGGAGAGCCAGGCTTCTAGACTCTCATGATATCCTCTCCTTCCATTGACCTTTCAGCCCTAAGGCTGATAGCTATTTCCTGACATTGTTAATCTCTGTTTTATCTTGCTGTCCTTGATCTGCTTCTCAGCTTTTCCATCACTTGTGTAACTAATTTCTTGTATTAGATTCTCTGTTTGAAAAACCTAGAGTTATTTATTTTCCTAGGTGGACACTGACTGTTACAACAATGAGGCAAACCCTATCAATTGACTTAATAAATTGACTTAAGGACTTCCTTTAAAAGACAACTTTAGATATCGTCTTATCACTGGATCTACTTGCTCCAAATATATATTCAAAGATAAAAAGACAACTTTAGCTTCCTTTATCTGTAACTACCTTGCTCAGTCATGGGAATGTTAGAACTTTTCTTTCTTCCTTCCTTTTTCTCTTTCAATTTATATACAGAAAAGAAACTATCTATTATCAACCAAAATAAATAAATGAATAATAATGCAGGAGGCTGCAAGTAGGAAAAGAGTTTATTTGGAGTCTTAAGAATTGTACTTTGGGAGACACACAGATATGGGTAACCCTGAAAGAGTGTTCCGAGGCAACAAGTCAGGGGCTTATAAAGACAAAAAGCTATGAAGTTGTTAAAAGTTGCCAGGTGAGAATTGTAATTGACTTTGATGCAAGTTGGAAAATATTTGTCCTTAAGGAATCATGAATTGTTTTAGGGTAAGAGTCCGCTAAGTAGATAGACTGTCACAATTTATTTTGGGTAAGGGTCCAGTAAGAAGATAGGCTGTCACAAGTTTCTGGCAGATGTTCTGGATCACTTCATCAGGTTAAAAGGTCAGATTCCATCTAGGCTGAGATGTGCATAAGTCACACTTCCTTAATGGCCTCCCAGCTCCATTTTAGAGAGTTCTCTTAGCAATACTGACTCTATTTTGATTTCCTTTTACACAATATATTTATATAGAGTGATATATAATGAATAAATATGATTATATTTTTGATTCCTTCTTATTTCAGTTGTGGTAAGTTGTGTTTTTCAAGCAACGTGTTCATTTTATTCACATTTTCAAGTCTATAAAATGTTGTTGAGAGTGAAGAGAGTCAGTTATGGGAGGTTACCAGGAAAAGCTCAGTAAATAAGGGTAAGGTTTTGATGCAGACTTAAGTCATTGCCTTCTCCATCGGTAGGGGTTTCTAGAGACTTTGTTATCCTCCTATTCCTGGTACAGGGAGGGAGACAGCCTTACACATGGAGATTCCCCTTATAAATGTTTCTTACAAGAGGGTAACTCCTACTTGGTTTTCAGAGATTTTCTCATGGCTACTGTTTCTTAGAAAATAACCAGCTTAAAATAATTAAAATGTCAAAGAAATATATTAATGGTTGGTAAACTTTGCTTCCCTACAAGAGCTTTACCATATCCCTTGAATTTTGTCTATCATATTTTATTATTCTTAATCAAAAAATTTTTTATTTTCTTATGACTTCTTTGACTCATGCTATTTAGAATTATACTGTTTAATCTGAAAATAGGGACTTTTTCATTACCTTTTGGGGACTTGTGGCTTACTACCAGACAGAGAATCTTTTGAACTTTATTAAAGCTTTCTTAATTCACATATGGTAAATTTTGTTAATATTTTACATATACTTGAAATACTATGCATTCATTCATTTTCAGTGTATCTTTCTGTATGTATCAATTAGATCAAGTTTGCTAGCTGCCTTTTTTACAGATCTTCTCTACGTTCTGAATTTTTCATTTGCTTGTGAGAGAGATACATTAAAGTCTCCGATTATGTTTACAGATTGTCTATTTCTCCTTTTAGTTCTGATTATTTTTATTTGTTTTATAGGTATGGTTTTCCATATTTATTATAATTCTAATCTGATCAAGTCACCTCCTTCTATATCTTCATTATTAAAATATTATTGTCCAATACTCTTAGGGCCTCAAGAGCTTGCATACTTTTTCTTCTGCTGTCGTCTACAATTTTATATTACATCAATCTCTTCTTTGTTTCTGTGATTGGTTATATGACTTTCCTTTTCCACTGCATAATTACCAGTTTGTACTGCTGCTTATGGCCATTGTATCTATTGTCTTCTCTTACTTGAAACACTCTTTTGATCCACCTACATCCTTCATGTAGGTAACTTCCTCTCATCCTTTTTAAAATATCAGACCCTAAAAAATGCCCCACTCTCCTGCCTCATGCAGACCGCAAACTAGGTCAGGTATTCCCTTTTTTTTTTTTTAATCTCTTAGCTCTCTGTAGCTTTCCATGATAGCACTATCAAATTTGGAACTTTATAAGTATATTTTTTGCTTATTGGCATTTATCATAGTACTACATATATAATAAAAGAATGATATTAATAATAACAAGTTTATCATATTTTATAGATGAGAAAACTAAGGCATAGAGAGATTAAGTAATACTTCCAATACTACAGAATAGGAAGTGGCAGAGAACTAGGGTATGATTCAGTGTGATTGACACGAGAGTTTGTGAGCTTTTAAGTACCACAAAGTGCCCCTTGCATAAGTGATCATTAAATAGGTGAAGGTGGTAGAGGGGGAGTTGCAAGATGGCAGAGCAGAAGGATGTAAGCTGACCCCTTCTTACAGAAATGCCAAAATCACAACTAACTGCTGAACAGCCATCAACAACAACAACAACAAACAACACTGGACCTACCAAGAAAGATACCCTACATCCAAAGACAAAGAAGAAGCCACAATGAGATGGTAGGAGTGGTGTAACTACAATAAAAACAAATCCCATACGTGCCCAGTGAGAGAACCACAAACTGGAAAATAATTATACCACATAAGTTCTCCCACAGGAGTTAAAGTCCTGAGCCCTACATCAGGCTTCCCAGCCTCGGGGTCTGTCAACAGAAGGAGGGGCCCCCAGACAATCTGGCTTTGAAGGCCAGAGGGTTTTGATCACAGGATTTCCACAGGACTGGGGGAAACAGAAGCTCCACTCTCAGAGAGTGCACACAAGGTGTCATGCACACCAGAACCCAGGGGGAAAAAACAGTGACCTCAAAAGAGACTGGGCCAGACCTACCTGCTAATATTGGAGGGTCTCCTGCAGAGGCGGAGGGTGGCTGTGGCTCACAGTAGGGAAAAAGACACTGGCAGCAGTAGTTCTGGTGAGTACTCTTTGGTGTGAGCCTTCCTGGAGGTCACCATTACCTCATCAAGATCTAGACCCACCCAACAGCCTGTAGGCTCCAGTGTTGGGATGTGTCAGGCCAAACAACCAACAGGGTGGGAACACAGCCTCACCCATCAGCAAGTAGGCTGCTTAAAGTCTTCATGAGCACAGGCCCTGCCCACCAGAGGGACAAGACACAGTTCAACCCACCAGTGGGCAGGAACCAGTCCCTCCCACCAGGAAGCCATCACAAGCCTCTTAGACAACCTCATCCACCAGAGGACAGACAACAGAAGTGAGAACTACTACAATCCTGCAGCCTGTGGAACAGAAACCACAGTCATAGAAAGTTAGACAAAATGAGATGGCAGAGGAATATGTCCCAGATGAGGGAACAAGATAAAACTCCAGAAGAATAACTAAGTGAAGTACAGATAGGCAATCTTCCAGACAAAAAATCAGAATAATGATAGTGAGGTTGGTACAAGATCTCAGAAAAAGAATGGAGGCACAGATTGAGAAGATACAAGAAATGTTTAACAAAGACATAGAAGAACTAAAGAAGAAACAAACAGAGATGAACAATACAATAACTGAAATGAAAAATACACTGGAAGGAATCAACAGCAGAGAAACTGAGGCAGAAGAACAGATAAGTGAGCTGGAAGGCAGAATTGTGGAAATCGCTGCTGTGGAACAGAATAAAGAAAAAAGAATGAAAAGAAATGAAGACAGTCTAAGAGACCTCTGGGACAACATTAAATGTACCAACATTTACATTATAGGGGTTCCAGAAGGAGAAGAGAGAGAGAAAGGACCTGAGAAAATATTTGAAGAGATAATACCTAAAATCTTCCCTAACATGGGAAAGGAAACAGTCACCTAAGTGCAGGAAGCACAGAGTCCTAGGCAGGATAAACCCAAGGAGGAATACACCAAGATACATAGTAATCAAATTGACAAAAATTAAGACAAAGCAAAAATACTAAAAGCAGCAAGGGAAAAGCAACAAATAGCCTACAAGGGAACTTCCATAAGGTTATCAGCTGATTTCTCAGCAGAAACTTTGCAGACCAAAAGGGAGTGACATGATATATTTAAAGTGATGAAAGGGAAGAACCTACAGCCAAGAATATTCTATCCAGCAAGGGTCTCATACAGATTCGACAGAGAAATCAAAAGATTTAGAGGCAAGCAAAAGATGAGAGAATTCAGCACCACCAGACCAGCTTTGCAAAAAATGCTAAGGGAACTTCTCCAAGCAGAAGAGAAAAGGCCACTACTAGAAACAAGAAAATTATGGATGGAAAAACTCACCAGTAAAGGCAAACATACAGTAAAGTTAGGAAATCATCTGCACAGAAATATGATATCAAAACCAGCAACTGTGAGAAGAGGAGAACACAAACGCAGGATATTGGAAATGCATTTGAAATGAAAAGACTAGCAACTTAAAACAATCTTCTTTGTATATAGACTGCTATATCAAAAACTTCATGGAAACCCCAAATGAAAATCTACAATAGATACACACACGAAAAGGAAAAAGGAATCCAAAACAACAATAAACTTAGTCATAAAATCACAAGAGGAAAAAAAGAGAAAGGGAAGAAAAAAGACCTACAAAAACAAATCCAACACAATTAAGAAAATGGCAATAGGAACATGCATATCAATAAGTACCTTAAATGTAAATGGATTAAATGTTCCAACCAAAAGACACAGACTGGCTGAGTGGATACAAAAAGAAGACCTATATATATGCTGTCTACAAGAGACCCACTTCAGATCTAGGGACACATACAGACTGAAAGTGAGGGGATGGAAAAATATATTCCATGCAAATGGAAATCAGAAGAAAGCTGGAGTTAAAAAAAAAAAAGAAAAGAAAGCTGGAGTAGCAATACTCATATCAGACAAAATAGACTTTAAAATAAAGACTGTTAAAAGAGTTGAAGAAGGACACTAAATAATGATTAATGGATTAATCCAAGAAGAAAATATAACAATTTTAAATATATATGCACCCAACATAGAAGCATCCCAATATATAAGGCAAATACTAACAGCCATGAAAGGAGAAATCAACAGTAACACAATAATAGTGCAGGACTTCAACACCCCACTTTCATAAATGGACAGATCATCCAGACAAAAGATCAATAAGGAAACACAGGCCTTAAATGACACATTAGGCCAGATGGACTTAATTGATATCTATAAAGCATTCCATCCCAAAACAGCAGAATATACCTTCTTCTCAAGTGTACACGGAACATTCTCCGGGATTGATCATATGTTGGGCCACAAAGTAAGCCACAGTAAATTTAAGAAAATTGAAATCCCATTAAGCATCTTTTCTGACCACAATGCTATGAGATTAGAAATCAACTACAAGAAAAAAACAAACAAACAAACAAAAAACACAGACACTTGGAGGCTAAACATTATGTTACTAAACAACTAATGGATCAATGAAGAAATCAAAGAGGAAATCAAAACATACATTGTCTCTTAGAGACAAAAAAACATTTGTCTCTAAACAAATGAAAATGAAAGCACGATGATCCAAGACCTATGGGACACAGCAAAAAGCAGTTCTAAGAAGGAAGTTTATAGCAATACAATCTTACCTCAGGAAAAAGGAAAAATCTCAAAAAAAAACCAACCTAACCTTATACCTAAAGAAACTAGAGAAAGAAGAACAACAAAATCTAAAGCTAGCAGAAGGAAAGAAATCATAACGATCAGAGCAGAAATAAATGAATAGAGACAAGGAAGACAATAGCAAAGATCAATGAAACTAAAAACTGGTCCTTTGAAAAGATAAACAAAATTGATAAACCTTTAGCCAGACTCATCAAGAAAAGAAGGGAGAGGACTCAAATCAATAAAATTAGAAATGAAAAAGGAGAAGTTACAATGGACACCACAGAAATACAAAGGATCATAAGAAACTAGTACAAGCAACTATCTGCCAATAAAATGGACAACCTGGAAGAAATGGACAAATTCTTAGAAAGGAACAATCTCCCAAGACTGAACCAGGAAGAAAGAGAAAATATTAACAGACAAATAATGAGTACTGAAATTGACACTGTGATTTAAAAGCTCCCAACAAATAAGAGTCCAGGACCAGACGGCTTCACAGGTGAGTTCTATCAAACATTTTAGAGAAGAGTTAACACCTATCCTTCTGAAACTATTCCAAAAAATTGCAGAAGAAGGAGTACTCCCAAACTCATTCTATGAGGCCACCATCACCCTGATACCAAAACAAGACAAAGATATCACAAAAAAAGAAAATTACAGGCCAATATCACTGATGAACATAGATACAGAAATCCTTAACAAAATACTAGGAATCCAAATCCGACAATACATTAAAAGGATCATACACAATGATCAAGTGGGACTTATCTCAGGGATGCAAATAGTTTTGAATATTTGCAAATCAATCAGTGTGATACATCACATCAAGAAATTGAAGAATAAAAAACATATGATCATTTCAATAGATGCAGGAAACTCTTTCAACAAAATTCAACACCAGTTTATGATAAAAACTCTCCAGAAAGTGAGCATAGAGGGAACCTACCTCAACATAATAATCATATATGACAAACCTACAACTAACATCATACCCAATGGTTAAACGCTGAAAGCATTTCCTCTAAGAGCAGAAAAAAGACAAGGATATCCACTCTTGTGACTTTTATTCAACATAGTTTGGAAGTCCTAGCCACAACAATCAGAGGAGAAAAAGAAATAAAAATAATTCAAATTGGAAAAAAAAAGTAAAACTGTCACTGTTTGCAGATGACATGATACTATACATAGAAAACCCTGAAGATGCTACCAGGAAACTACTAGAGCTCATCAATGAATTTGGTAAATTTGCAAGATACAAAATTAATACACAGAAATCTGTTGCATTTCTATACAGTAACAACAAAAGATCAGAAAGAGAAATTAAAGAAACAATCCCATTTACCACTGCAACAAAAATAATAAAATACCTAGGAAAAAACCTACCTAAGGAGACAAAAGACCTATACTTCAAAAACTATAGGATGCTGATGAAAGAAATTGAAGATGACACAAAGAGATGGAAAGATATACCATGTTCTTGGATTGGAAGAATCAGTATTATTAAAATGACCATACTACCCAAGGCAATCTACAGATTCAGTGTAATCCATATCAAATTACCAATGGCCCTTTTCACAGAACTAGAACAAAATTTTTTTTAATTTGAAAGCAAATTTAAAAAACAAAAAATTTGATTTTTTTTAAAATATGAAAACACAAAAGACCCCAAATAGCCAAAACAATCTTGAGAAAGAAGAATGGAGCTGGAGGAATTATGCTCCCTGACTTCACGCTATACTACAAAGCTACAGTCATCAAAACAATATGATACTGGCACAAAAACAGAAATATAGATCAGTGGAACAGGATAGAAAGCCCAGAAATAAACCCACACACCTATGGTCAATTAATCTATGACAAAGGAGGCAAGAGTATACAATGGAAGAAAACCAGTCTCTTCAATAAATGGTGCTGGGAAAACTGGACAGCTACATGTAAAAAAAAAGTGACCTTAGAACATTCTTTGACACCATACATAAAAATAAACTCAATATGGATTAAAGAACTAAATATAAGACCAGATACTGTAAAACACTTAGAGGAAAATATAGGCAGAACACCCTCTCACATAAATCACAATGATAGATTTTATGACAAGGGTCCCCATCCTCCAGGCCACAGTCTGTGGCCTGTTAGGAACTAGGCCACACAGCAGGAAGTGAGCAGCAAAGCTTCATCTGCCTCCGCATTGCTCACATTACTGCCTGAACAATCCACCACCCAACTCCGGTCTGTGGAAAAATTGTCTTCCATGTTACCAGTCCCTGGTGCCAAAAAGCATTGGGGACCACTGTTTTATGAGCCATGTCCTAGTGTAATGGAAGTAAAAATGAGAATAAATAAATGGGACCAAATTAAACTCAAAAGCTTTCAAATAGAAAAGGAAATCATAAACAAAATGAAGAGACAACCCACAGAATGGGAGAAAATATTTGCAAATGATGTGAATGACAAGGGATTAGTCTCCAAAATTTACAAACAGCTCATGTAGCTCAATGTTAAAGAAACAAACAACCCAATCAAACAATGGGCAGATGACCTAAATAGACATTGCTCTAAAGAATACATACAAATGGCCAAGAGTCACACGAAAATATGCTCAACATCGCTAATTATTAGAGAAATGCAAATCAAAACTACAATGGGATATCACCTCACACCTGTCAGAATGGTCATCATCAAAAAATCTACGAATAATAAATGCTAGAGAGGGTGTGGAGAAAAGGGAACCCTCCTACACTGTTGGTAGGAATGTAAATTGTTACAGCCACTATGGAGAACAGTATGGAGGTTCCTTAAAAATAGAGCTACCATATGATCCAGTAATAAAACATGGTTAGAAAGGATACATGCACCCCAATGTTCTTTGCAGCACTATTTACAATAGCCAAGACATGGAAGCAATCTAAATGTCCATCGACAGATGAGTGGATAAAGAATATGTGGTACATATACACAATGGAATATTACTCAGCTGTTAAAAAGAATGAAATAATGCCATTTGCAGCAACATGGATGGACCTGGAGATTATCATACTAAGTGAAGTAAGTCACACAGAGAAAGACAAATATATGATATCGCTTATATATGGAACCTAAAAAAAATTTATACAAATGAACTTATTTATAAAACAGAAAGAGACTCACAGACTTAGGGAAGGAAATTATGGTTACCAACAGGGAAGGATTGCGGGGAAGGATAGATTGGGATTTTGGGATTGACATATGCACTGTTATATTTAAAATAGATAACCAATGTGGACATATTATATAGCACAGGAAACTCAGCTCAATATTCTGTAACAAGCTAAATGGGAAAAGAATTTGAAAAAGAATAGATATCATGTGTATGTATAATCACCTTGTTGTACACCTGAAACTACATTGTTACTCAACTATACTCCAATACAAAATTAATATTTTAAAAAATAAGTGATGTTATCAATAGTTTTGCTGACATATATAACTCAGCATCTCCCTATGAACACAGTCACTAATTTTACCCTACAGTATGCTTGGAAGATACTTGATCAGAATTAGTGTTTATATCATACTTTTCTACTTACTGTGCCTTTGAAAATTATTTGATCCTCAAAATATAATCACATTACAGATGAAGAATTTGAAGCTTATAGTATCACAGTGACATTCCTATACAAACATAGGTAGAAGATAACAGAATGAAGGCTCATTTCCCATGTCCACTTATTTTGAGTTGTATATTTTTTAACTACCCTATGACTCCTACCCTACATTCGGGTTAGTAGATTGTGTATACCAAAGTACCTGGCGTTTCCCAGACTCCACCCCAGAGCTATTAAACCAAAATCTCCTGGATGGAATACTAGAAACTATATTTATTCTAACAGCCCCCAAGTGAGTCTTTCCCAGTTTGAGAATCAGAGCTTAACCTATATGCCCTAAGAGTCATAAAAGCATAATAGGACAGACAACTGGTATTCTTAGCATCTCGAAGCATCCTGTACCTTAGGCTAATATGCTACAAAAGAGTAATATTTTGTTCCTCTTTTAAAAAAATAAGTTGACAAAACAATTTTAGAACATCTAGAAGTTTAGTTATTTCATACCTCAATTATCATACAATTTCATAAAGCTGTATTGTTTAGACAATTACTTTCCTTAGACACATTCTTATTACAGTAGTAGATTATCTCTTAAAAATTTCTGATAGTTATAGTCAAGAAGAAGTGTTATCTTTGCAGATGTGGAAGTTACCTTAAACCTTCTTCACTAAGACTGGAAGATACTTTCTAGCTGACCCACTCCTTGCCCACAGAATCTATGTAGTTTTATTTTTAAATTTTTACAAAGAACTTATGAAATGGGACACTATAAAAATAATGTCAAGTTGTTTTCTTTTAAAACACAGCCCTTTTTTTCATTGCATAGGTTTTGTGACATTAACATCTGCTCATAGTTTCTATATTTCAAATGCATCTATTGATAGTATAATTCTAAGGCATTAAAAGATAAATATATCCATTTGTTTAAAAATAGAAGCAAGTCTCTTCAGTGTAATTATTTGTTGAAGATGCAATTTTTTTATATCTTCAAGATAATAAGTGAGTACTTAAGTGTAAGTGATTTTTGCCTTCTTGACACAAAAGAATAATATAAGAAATAATGAAGACCAGGAAAAATATAATTTTCTGTGAAAAAATTTATAATATATATGCACTACAGAAATGTCTCCCCTCATATCACAGCAAAATTACATATAAATTAAAAATGTAAGATAGTAATTATCAGAAAGACACATTAGAGATTCAATAGAGTCTATGTGCTAATATTAGCACTTGGATGTTATAAGATGTACATTTATAGACTTCAGAAAAAAAGTCAGAAACACCATAATGAACTCATTACTCTATACAATATTGCATGTCCTATAGCAGGAAAGAACATTTTAATAAAAGTTTTTAAGATTTAAAATTGCATATAAATGATAATTATTTTCATGGTCACGCTAATCAAGACTAGATTAGCATAGTCATTAGGGTAAAATGTGGCCGGAACAGAAAATTATTCTAAAAGTCATCACATGAACCTATGTACTTTTTTCTTTTCTCTTAGTTCTTGCCATCTCCCAGGTGAAGGATTGTGCTAATTGCATCCTGGAGATCATTTATTCCCAAAGTCTGAGCGTTACTTGTGGGTCTTTTTTTTCTTTTGACCCCACGTACCTCATTTTTAGCAGGGCTAGAAAGATAATAGGAAGGCTTTTCCAAAGTTAGAATCAATGATAGATATAATAAGTTTCAGGAGAGATGGTGTATCATGTATGAAGACCATTTTACTGCCTTATGATAGTTCTCTGGTCTTTAAAAAGAACTCCGTAAATAAAAATATGCAACATTTTGGTTCAGAGATAAACGGTCCTTTAATGATCTGTGATGTTGGGCAAAAGACACATGATTTTGAAGCTTTCTTCTGATTCTGGAAAACTGTGATTCTATGGCTTATTCTTAAACTGTACAAGTAACCCCAGGACATCTCTCAGAGGAAAGCTTTGAGAGTAGGACTGTCCAATAAGATCTTCCAAAAGAGACTAAGATTTTGAAACAGAATGAACAGCCTCTTGGGCCCATACTGACTTTTATAAAATAAAGGTCTCCGTTTGTGATTGCATACCCATTTCTTCGGACATGAAGCATGTTCCACTAGCTAGAATAGTTATAGAATAATCAACTGTTCCTTTACTCCTTCTTCCATCACTCACCCTCCTTCACTTCCTTCTCCTTTCCATCCTTCTTCTCTTTCTTTAATTTCAATCAGCAGCTATCATTCTGCTTTTTTTAAATTTAATATGTTATTAGAATATATCTTGGGATTTCACAGTATATTTTAAAGTTAATCCTTCACTGAAAAAGAGCATGAATTGTTTCTTAAATGCGGATATAATTTAAAACTGTCCTGTCTCCAGATCCTTAGGTCATTGCTCCTAGTACATGGTCAGTTACTGACATATAGCATTCAATTAAGAAGGCACAGAGCACTTGCCCATAAGACCCAATGTTATTCGTTACTAGGCTGGATGTCAAAGTGAAACTGCCTAATTCACTTTGATATACTGTGCATCCTGCTTTGGCTATGATAAGCTCTTCTTGATTCTGATGCCTGTTTCTGGCAAATGCCAGACCTACAGGCTTGTGTTTACCTGGCATTTGATCTATTTTCTTCAAAACTGTAGATTTTCCAATCATACTAGGCCAGTGAGAGCTTTGAAAAACTTCTTGGCAGCACTTGCCTATCTCATATTTTGACTTCTTTCATGTTACTAGATGTTTTTGATCCATGCTTGGGATTTATCAGTTTAATTAATCTAACCTCAACAGTAGCATCCATGCTAACTGAAATGATTTCTAACAATGTTTTGTTGATCCCTGTAATTGCAGGATGAGAATAAAGATGCTGTAACATACGGCAGCATTCCTTATCTATGAGGGTTTCATTTTGAGTTTGAGATGGCCCCTCCAACATCTCCTTCCCACTTCAGTTTTAATTGGAGCTGTATTTTACCCCTCTGATAAGGTCAGTTTTACATTTTCCCTCCTTGACAAAGCTATGTTTAAGAGGTTCAGAAAAATCATTCTCTGTCGTTATGGACTGCTACAGGGTACAGTTTTACCTTTTAAACCATATTATGAGGCTCGTAATGCTTGAAACTGACAAGGTGTGGCTGAACTTGATCCAAGGGAGTCACCCTTTGAAGTTCAGGTGACCTTGTAATTAAGGTGGACAGGCTCACAGACCAAAATGTCCTTGGTGACAGATGCATTTTTCCATATAATACTATGCTAATATGATGTGATACAGTACTGAAGCTCAGGAAACCATCATAACGGTCCCCTTAAAAGCTTCATGCCTTTTGTTTTCTATGCAAGACTTCCAATTATTTAGGCAAGAAAATAAATTTCTCCATGTTTTTTTCCCCCTTTTTCAATAAAAAACTGACCTTCCTTTTGTGTGACTGGCTTGATGTTACTGTAGTGCTTGAAAATATCACGACTTCCTTTCTAAAGAAAAGGTCAATTACTCACAACATCCTCCTTTCTTTAAAATGTCTTTCAGACTACGTTTGTTTATACAGCGAAAAGTCAAGTGGAGATTCAGTTTACCTGGTTTATTGAATTGATATTCAGACAGCAAAAAAAGATAATTCATAACCTAAACTTGCTTATTTTTATTAACTTCACTTGTTTATTAACTAGCATATATTTATTTGTTTGTTTGTTCACGTATTCTTTTACTATTAACATCAATTTTGGGAACTGATCACAAACTATCTTTTAGTCTTTGTCTTTTTCCACTGTATGTATCAAGTCTCCGTACATGTGTGGGTATGTTTCTGAGTTAGCTTTTTTTTAGCAGTATAATTGTTATCACTGTGCTGGCACTGCAATTTATAATAGCTTTATAATAAACCTTCATAGTTTATACAGAAAGATCCTCCACACTGTCCTTCTTTAGCAGTACCTTGTCTATTCTTGATCTTTTGCTCTTCAATATAAATATTAAAACCAACATGCCAAGTTCCTCAAAACTTCTGTTAGGATATCAATTGGTATTATATTTAGTGTGATTGGTATTATATTTTGGAATAATTGAGATATCTATAATATTGAGTTTTTTCATCAATGATGATGTCATGGTTATTCATCTATTTAGGTATTCTTTTAAAATTTTATCTAATTAAAATTTTTTCTCTGTAATGATCTTATATATTTTATATTATTCCTCAGTAACTTATTGTAACTATTAAAAATGATATCTTTATATGGTGATATTTGTTCTATTATTGTATATTGTAATATTTTATTTAGGATTTGGCATCTATAAATGAAATTGGCTTGTAATTTTCCCCTTCTAAAATTATTCTGATTATGTTAACTTTATAACATAAATATTAACATAACAAAAAATATTATGTTAACTTTATAAACTGAAGAAAAGTTTCTTTTTTTCTATTCTTTGGAAAAATTTGTTTATATCAGACTTGTCAGTTCCTTGAATGTTTGGTCAAAATTGCATGTAAAGCTGTGTGTGGTAAATTTTCAATGACTATGTCAAGTTCTTTAATTATTATAGATCTCTTCAATTTCTTCTTGAACCAGGTTTGGGAAGTTATAGTCTTCTAGGTTATTTCTATTTTCTTAAAGTTTCAAATTTACTCTCTGTTTATATTTATTAAGGACATGGCCACACTCATTGTAAACTTGAAGTAAAAGTACAACACATGTACCTAGGTATGGCACGGCAATCAATCCAATTACATGGTAGTAAGTCAGTCCTTAAGCCCTGACTTGGCTATTCCTCCAACCTAATGGTATAAAAGGCAGCTGATTTCTGGATTGGGCTTCTCACACTTGGTGGGCTTCTTATTCACTTCAGGTGAATTGGTCATATTCTGGAGGAATTAGCATAGGTGAGCTGCATCTACTCGTATCTTTATCTCTCTTTCGCACTCTGTTAATGTGGTAATAAAATAAAGGCAACTTGATATAGCTATGAGTTTTCATTCTCATCAGTGTTTATACCTGGAAATAAAAATTGTAGTTTGCCTAAAGTCAATATTATTCTCTTATTACCATATATCTTTTCTCAATCTGTTGGTATTTATTTCTCTTTTCCCTTTTCCCCTGTCTACTAATATTCGTAGAGATTTGACTGTTTTAACAAAACTTTAAGAAACTATATTCTGGCTTTGTTGATTCACTTTTGTGTAGCTTCACTTCCAACTTCATTATTTTCTGCTTATTTTTTTATTATTTTTGTTCTACTCCTTTGGAATTCTTTTGTCTTCATTTTCTAACTTAAAATCTTACCAAATTATCTTCAGCCTTTCTTTTTTTCCCTAATATAAATGTTTTAGATATTAAATTCCCCTCTAAGGATTACATTGATTGTGTGGCCAAGTTTTAATATTTTATTATTATTAGGTTCTAAGTAGTTTTGATTTCTCTTCTGTGATTTAGAGGTCATTAAAATTTAATTACTACATTTCCCAAGGTTCTATTTTATCTGCTTGTTATTAATTTTTAAGGTAATTGCATGTGGTCATAGAAAATGTTCTGTATGAAAACAATTTTAAAAATTTATTTCAACTTTCTTTAAGGTTTAATACATGGTGTATGTGTGCATGTGTGTGTGTACAGCAGTATTTCAGTCATTTTCAGGCATTCTTTATCAGGAGGAATTTCTTATATTTTTAGATCATTACTATTTCTGTAAACTACCCTCCAAATTTAACTGTTAATACAGGACATCAAAATTTAATGGAAATATGACTTATTTTTTGCTTAAAATTATTTAGGGCTATAAATTCTTTTAGTGATAGAAAAAAAGAAAGAAAATTAAAAAATTACATCTGGACATTGACTCAGTAAATTTGAACTGAGAATTATTGGTTTTTTTAATATTAATAACTCAGTCTCATCCTTTAACACTGAAAAATATAAGGAAGAAAAAAATTTGCAAGAGAAGGGTAAAATCTGTAGGTAAGTGACAGAGAACAGAACTTTCACTAATATTAGACAACAAGAGATGTTTATGGAAGGTAAAGAACATGTTTCTTAGTTGCCAAGGCAAAAAAACAGAACTTGAAAGAAACGTTAAAAATTACAAACTTCTAAAAAATATGTACAATAATATGGAGTTCTAATTATGAAACCACTAGGTGGCATTTTGCAGGGCCCTGAGGACCTCCAGTCCTTTATGTCTTAGTACAGTAAGAATTCAGTTTTCTTGTCCCTACATGGTCAAGCCAGGACTGTCATGGCACTATGGAAAAATTATTTCAGGTCTCATACAATGTGGGTCTTTCACTTTGAAATGCCACCTTTCCATAAATTATTGTTTTTATGTGTGCAGAGAGCATGTCCTAGGGGTCATTAACTTATTGAGCTCACTGGGCAGAATGTGGGTCTCATGCCACCATTTTTTTATTGTTTGGGGGCATGTCTCATGTTTCTGTTGCACGGTTTTGTTGCTAAGCAAGCCTGCTTGGTTTTATGGTTAAGCAAACCTGCTTTCTTGAGTGATCATTAACTTACAGGGGTCTCCCATATTTTTTTCTTTACTTACAATCCTCTAGTGGGATTAACTATTTAATCACTGACTTTGTCCCTTTACTCTGTCCCTATAAATTATACATTTTGTTATCAATGAGTTTTAATCAAATGTAGAAAAAAGTGAAAAGCACTCTGAGCATAGTCTAAGAGGTAGATTTACTCACCATTCTGTATCTCTTCCTTCTTTCTCCCTTGCTTTTGCTCATCTTCATCAGGTAACTCATACAGTGTAGTTCTATAAGATTAAACAAATGATTCTTTTGCTTCTAATTGAATATTTTTTCATGAGTGGTTTACGCAGGGTTCATTCATGACCCTGAGGCAAGTAGTAGATTGGAAACAGCAGAGGCTCATCTAACAGTTCAATGCTAAGTAGCTTGGGACTTTTCCCAACAACCATGTACTCTGACTGATTCCTAATTATTCCACATTTTCAGCATTTTTAGATAACCAAATGAAATATGAACCAATCCATCAAGTCTCAAATAATACCAAAAAAAAAAACAAAAACAAAAAGCAAAAAAGGAACTTACATACAAAAACATGGGTTATAAGCTGGGTGTCAGTACCAGAATGTTTCAGCTCTCCTGATTGGAGAAATACTTATTTTGGGCTTCCAGGAGAGGCATTGTCTTGTAAAGCTCCCAGTAGAAGACAGACCAAAGAGAGAATTCCAGTCATAAATTCTTAACAATGGAAATATGAGCCTGCTGACCAACTTCAGGAGCCTCATTGAATAGTTATTGTTTATATGTTACTTAAATGTATCAGGTAGTGAGTACTTTACGCTCATTTCATTACTTTACGTTTAATTTAATCTTTAAAACAGCCATTAGGTAGGCACTATTATCTTCTCCATTTTATGATGAGAAAACTGAGGCATAACAAAGAAAGGGGTTTTCAAGGTCACTCAGCTTGTATGTGATGAAGACAAGTCTCTGACCAAGGCAATATGGTTCCAAAGTCTTCCTGGTCTTGGGTTAGACAATAAGAACCATTCCTACCATGCTTGATATAGACTTTTCCTCTGAAATTCACAGGTTATCCATTTAGGTTCAGCTTCCTGAAAACACAAATTCTACTTAAGACTCCAAATCTCTCAGTGGTAATTATCAGTCACACCAGTGTTAACTCTCACTTATGGAAGACAGTTAGTGAGGCAGGGGAGGGAAAAGTTTCTTCTACTCTCTTATGGTCCCTGGGTGGGTCTGAAAATTAAACTGACAAAGACAGATTAGCAGAGTAGAAACATACACATTTAGTTAAGTTTTACATGACGCGGGAGGTAAAACAAACAAACAGAAAATGAAGACCGGAAGAAGTTGTTAAAACAGAATGTTTTCATGCTGGATTTGATGAAGAGCAGATAGCTGTGGAGAAATACGATAGTCAAGAAGTATGAGGTAAGTGTAGTAAACTGGAAAAAACTTAGGAAGACCTGTTTGTTTGAATCCTTCTCCATGTCCCTTCGTCTTCAGAGATAAAGATGCTCTTTTCCTCTGGGTGTAGGAAGGCACCTTTCACATGAGGGTTTTATGACCTGTTTCAGGGAAGAAGGGCAGGGGGAAGGTTACTCTGAGTGACTTTTCTGCTTCTGCTGTTTTCTCAAACTCTTTCAGCTTACAATATTCAGTATACCAAGTGCCATCTCTTGGGATAGCACGCTCTGAACCCCATCAGGGACGTACAATAAAATGAAAATAAAATTGCCTATTTTGTCTTGAAAATATAAAAATTTACAAAGGGGAAAATATGTATATAAATTTGACTTTAAATGAGAGAAACTTAATTTGTAGTGAGATGTATTGTTTTTTAAATGTTGATTAGGTCCTCAGTATTTTCTTTAAATCCTTCCACAAGACTTGTTCTTTGACACAGCCATGACTGATCTGTTCTCTAATCTTCATCCTCTCTTTGCGAATTGGTGTTAATAGCAACTAGTGAGCAAGCTTTCAATAACTGTCCCTGGAAATCAAAGCCATTCAACCTAGAAAAACTCCATCTGGAAAAAAGGACCATAACTAGCGCTCGTTGATAGTAAGTTGGCTGTCAGAACTGACATTCTATATATCCACACGGAAGCTCTATAATGCTTGATAGAAAATCACAGGAATAGCTATCTACTCGCTTGCTATTGGATATAAAATGCAAAATATCTACTATCTTAGGAAAAATAGTTCTATTGTCACCTATTTGATGAATTAGTTGTTAATATATTTGTAAAGGCTTTTAAAAGGTATATATATATATATCCATATATTATATATATACATATTACGTATATAATTTTTAATATATTTGTAAAGCCTTTTTAAAAGGGGATATAGACATATGTAGATATATATATATATATATCTACACACACAACATCTCAAAAGGTGTTCTGTTCTTTTTAATGGTTTCTGACTTCCCAGTACTCTCTTTCAAAACATACCTAGCTCTACCTAACTCTCATATATTTATTATTCTAAGCTTTGAAAAGTTGAAGGAAAAAAAGGCCAACTGCAGTTTAAGTACACATGGCACAAGCACTTGTAGAAAATCTGTGGTTGCTTGGCAACCAGAGGGTGCCTATTTGGAGAGTTCAGAGAAGCGCGCAATGAGACTTTAGGATGGATGAAGGGCAGCGGGAGACACTGAGTTGACTGAAACGATTCGGAACATGGAGACAATATTCAAATAACATACATCACTGTATGTAATTATTCCTAAACAGAATGTTGCTGCTCAGCTCACCTCTGTAGATATAAGAACCAGAGGGCTTCAGAGACCTAATAGAATCTTAATTTTTGAATTTTACTTCTATGAATATGCCTCATGCAGTCAGGGTTTGTGGTAACAATACTGAAATAGCACGTTAATGACCAGAGTAGTTATCATTGCCTCCTTGGTCAGTTGATATGTTAGTCAAAAAGATTAGATTTTTGAAAGTCTCACCATCCTTAATAAAGATCAACAATCATTAAAAATTAACCACATGCTGATTTAATCAACATATAGCTTTGTTAATTACTAGTTCTTTCTTCATGTCCATCTGTTTTTAAGATTTTAGTGAACCTGTGCCAGATGTTCATGTAAATATAATAAGCTGGTTGCCATGTAAATATAACATTTTCAAGTGTGTTGTGTAACAAACAGCCTTTCAATCTATGCATACTATTGTCTGTGTTTTGTCTTCAGTGGCTTAAATACAAAACTGATAACTTTGTTAAAAGCCCCATTAGGCACAGTTTCTATTTGAAGCTGTGTGTCTCTGTGTGTGTGTCTATGTGTGTGTATGTTTGTTTGCATTGGTTGCTTTTTAGTTATTATATATTGTGCTAGGTGTTCAGACCCTTTTAAGATGTAACAAAGCATTTGCAGAGTGTTCTGGATATGTCAGCATAAAAGTGAGATAGAACTATTTATTCCATTCTCACTTAGTTCAATAGTGTAATAAAATAACTGCCAAATTCACAGTAAATATGATCCATTTATCTTAAATGGCAAAATTGTGAAGTGATTCATGTATGTAGATGCTTCAGTTTTGGGACTCTCAAGACCATCCCAGCCTCCATGCTATCCGGAAAACTCACTTGATGAATTGGAGGCCAGACACAGGTATTTTCACATTTTTACATAAGGGATTGCTCAAATTGATCAAACTGAAGGATGATGAAAATTGTCAGTAGAAAGATTGTAAGAATCAAATAAGGGCAAATTTGGGCTTTTTGAAGAAGAAAGTGCATTTTAAAATACTGCCCTGTACAAGAGGCTTAAAATATTGCTTCAGTAGCAGTTTAATAGCAATCAAAATGTTTGAACCCAGGTGGTTATGGATATAGCAATCAAGAGGAATCTAAATCACAATGTAACATTGAAAAGGAAATGAATTTAAAGAAGTTCAGATCAAAGGCAAATTGTAAAATAAGTATTAATCCCCAAGACTGTTCACATTTTACCTGAATTTAAGAGGTCAGTAAATTAAATTCACTAACAAAGTTTAGTGGCAGAATATTATCTGTATAGCCAAGAAAAAAAGAAAAAAGAAAAAAAAACCTGTGGCGTTTTTTTAAAAAAGAAAACCAGTTTGAATAAAGTAAAAAAAAATCAATTTTAAAGGAAAATAAGGTATACTGTGTAAGAAGAGGAAGCTGTCCCTTTGTGACTTCACAGGAGGGAACAAAGCAGATCTCACTGAGATTCTAACCAGTATCTCTAAAGCAAACTATAAATCAGAATGCTCAGAATGAGAATTTGATAACAGAGACTTAGGAAGAGAGGGTGAAAACTCCTTAATAAATATGTATGTACATAGTTTTCACCATTTTATTGGATCTTCATTTACTTTTCATTTAATTTTTAAATGAGTAATATAGTTACATGGTTCTAAGCATATGTGAAAAGATATGTAGTATCAATTTGCCCACCACATTTCTCTTTTTATCTCATCTGCTCAGTTCCCAGCAGCTCTTTCCATGTTACCACTGTTCTTGGGTTCCTTAAGTATCTTTCCATAGTTTTGTGGTGCGTGTAATAAACAAATTTGAGTATTTATTTCCTATGGCCCCCCAAAATACCCTGGATCCTGAGAAGAGAAACATTTCCTGCCATATCAATAAACAAAGGATGTCACAGTCATCAAGGATTGCAGCCCTCCAACGGGAGCCAAGGAAACTCAGGGCTGAAAAGAATACCTGCCATCTAGCAGCCATCAGACTGCAGCCACGCCCTGTGGTAAGCCCTGAGGAAACTCAGGATGTGTCAGGATACTGGCCCCAGATAGCTGAGGTGCATATCAAAGGAATGATTTCAGTGAGCCCAGACTCTTGCATCCTCCCATACATAGAAAAGTACTAAATTCCTTAACTTGAGATATGTTTTTCTTTAATTGACAATAACCTTTGACGTTCCTGACTACCTGTCCTTTGTTGCAAAACTCCTATATATCCTGGCTTCTCCCCTCACCTCCTCAGAGCAGTTTCTCAGAGTTATCTGTAACACTGTCTCCCGGGCTGCAGTTCTCATTTTGCCCCAAATAAAACTTTATTCACAGCTCTCACAGTTGTGCATATATGTTTTTTTAAGTCAACAGTTATGGCGGCCACGAAGAAGGGACCCACATTGGACTTCTCACCTTCGCCTGAACTCTACAAGGAACCGGAGCCTTGGTACCAGCAGAGGCTGCTTGCACCCATCCGCCTCCTCGGAGAGTCCAGACGAATTTGGGTAAGTCTTTCCTAGTTCTCAGTTATGATCATGAGTTTTATTTGGCGGTGTAGCAGGTACCCACCTCCTCCCAGTTGAAAGATACTGGGAGGGGGGCTTTGTTGAAAGATACTAGGGAAATACCCACCCAGTGGACAGATACTGGTGTGGGGGGGGGCTTGATTGAAAGATACCAGGGAAATACCCATCCAGTTGAAAGCTAGTGGGGTGGGGGGCCTGATTGAAGGATACTAGGGTTTGCTCAGTTGCAGGAGACTGAGTGGTCTTGGCTGAGTGGTTAGGTAAGAGGCTGACCTAACGCTTTTCCTCAATCCAACTGGCTTAATAGAATTTGTCAGGATAAAAGTGAAGATATTACGTGAGAGAGTTGCCCCGAAGAAAAGGAACAAGACTCCTCCCAGCCAGTTATGGCTTTCTCTGGCGACTGAGAAACTTATGGGAGTGGTAGAGGCAGTCCTCACACCGTGCAGTGGTCTCATAGGGAAAGCCACTCATTAAAACACTTGCTCGGCCAGGGGTCGTGGATAAGAATTGGCCATTCAGCGATCCAAGCACCCGCCATGGTCTTAGACCACCGAAGGGAGAAACTGAGCCACATAAGAGGGCTGAAACGACTCTGGGGTGACTCCTAGAGGGGTTAAGCTCACAAGCAATAATACCACACAATTTCACTAGTAAATTTCATCCCTGACAAATTCTACTTAAAATGAGAGATAGAATCTCTCAAACACAAAAACGAGGGGCATCAGAAAACCGACCTCCGACTAACACCCAAGCCAGATTCATATAAAATACGTACGGAGCTCATACTTACAAGTACCTAGTTAACTGGGGAGATTATAAAGGAGAACTCAACCTAAATGGCCAAATTGGGGTTCTTCGATATTCCCAAAATTGCTATTTTTGTGTGCACAATTAGAAAAAAAAAGAAAAAAAAAGCCGTCCATTAAGATCAAACAGACTGAATGGAATGCTTACTTTAATTGCTATCTAGAAGCTTCTAAAAGAAGAAATGATAGAGTAAATTTTTGAAACTATGTCAGAACTAAAAAAGGGTGCTAGCACTCTGTCTCTGAATCTGTCTCTCCCTCTGCTCCTCCCACGAATCCTTTTCTATCAGAAGTGCCTGGCCCAGGCGCTCTTCTCTCCAACTCTTCTGCCCCCTGCTGTTCCCTCTTTCCCAGTATAGGAGGATAAAAAAAAAAAAAATCAGAAGTGATTATAGCTCCCTTTAAGAAGAAATCTATTACAGGGAGAGGTGAACCGTCCTCGGTGCTTACTTACACACCCAAGACCCAAGCAGAACTTAGAGCCTTGGCTAAATTTCCCGATCCGAGTCAGGATCCGTTGGGACTAAGAAATTTGAGTTAACCATCCAGACCTACAAGCCTCTATATCAATTAGTATTTACTTAATTGGAAATTAAAGGAAATCTCACCCTAAAAAACGAGGAGGCTCTTTGTATTGCGTACGCGGTTAAGTTAAGGTTGAAAAGCTGGCTTGATAAAAATATCTTTTCAGAATTCTGACTTTAAACAAAGCCCTTCTAGGGGGAAACTTGCATTTCTCTTCCTGTGTCTTTGAGATGTAAATGTTCTACCTGATCTTCCTAGGACGTTCTGTGTGAACATGTATGTGTTTTGGAAACTTGGCCTCTGCCATGCTATTTCTTGAGAGTAAACTCTCCGGATTTTACTAAGGTGACATCCTCCCCGGCACGCTTATGGGGAAGCCTCTTGCGTCTTACTGGTTTGAATCACTATTAACATGTATTTTATTAATGGCCAAATGATGGATCCTTTTAAACTGGAGAAACTAACAAATTGGTGAATCTAGAGCACTCTCATAAATAGCTGTTTTATTGGTACCTATAAAACAAAAATCAAACTGAAGAAAAAAATAGAAAGGATAGATATATCTAATGGTTAACCTAAGAACTTCTTTAGTGTAAAACAAGAAAAGCTGGATTGGGAAGCTTCATTTGTGGTCTTTGCTTCTCCTCAATGGGTCTTAACAGATGCTAATAAAGCTTAGAATAATTAATGTTAACAGGAAAAATCCTGTAAGGGAAGTCTAGATGCTATTTCCAACAAGGTAGAAATTTTAAAGGAATTCTCTCAAATGAATAAAGAAACCTTTAGATGGTTATTTAAAATGGGATAAATCAAATGGACATTTATGTGATTAAAACACAAGGTTTTGATATTACTACACTACCTAAGGTTAAATGGGCCAAAAGGGACCCCCTACTGGTCCCTCATTAAAAGCTAAATAAGTCTGTTCTATTTACCCCAGTTTTAAAATATACATTTAAGGGGCTAGAAAAAAAATTTACACTGAGATACCTGACCAACAATTATTTGGGGCAACAATTAGAACAAAGGGCCTGAGTTCCTCAGCTCAACCCCACTCTGGGGATCCCAGAGCTTTTTATATAAAAATTGATAAAATGGACAAGGAACAAAAAGAAGAACTTCTAGAACTCCTCCTGTAAGATAAAAGCTTGTTGATTAGATCCTAATAAAAGCTAAAGTTAAAGGTATACAAGTTGACAGAATTGAGATGAAAGTGTATAAAATGAGTATATTTAAATGGGTTTTCTATAAGGTGGTGACATCTCTTTTGTTTAATTATATCGTGGGATAGGCATGTTTCACTGGTAAATACTTCCCCTGCGTGGTATTATAAGACAAGGCATATAGATTGCCCCTCAGAAAATATTAAACATACTAAGGAAAAGCAATAGGTTTACCTGAGCCATACAAATAAGTAAAAACTGGGATCTAACATTCAATGGCTAATACAAATAAATATAGTGATTTTGCTCTGAGCTTAACTTGTGAACTCAAAATGAAGGTCTTTGCTGAATGCCTAATACAAACCTTTGAAGGCATAATAAACTCTACAGTTCTAGAATATAGAACTCGTAAAATAAGTTTCAGTTTAGTTAGAACTCTTGTCACTGATAAAATCTTTTAGTATTATTTAGGTGGCAGACCTGTTCTTTGGGGAACTAAAAAACCACTGTCTTCTGCAAATCTCTACGAATCAGAATGTAAATACGGACCACAAGGGCCCAAGACTGAGCCTAATTAGCTCAACCAAACAAGACCTGAAACCAAGGGAAAAAAGTGGCAGTTTTAAAATTCACACCGCTAAAAATGCTGCCTCAGCCAAACTTTACAAATAGTAAAAAGTCTTAGTCATCTGAGCAAGCAACTTTAATGTAGTCCAACTGTTTGTTAACTAATAATTTTGTATTGTAAAACCTGATTCATAACTAAGTTTCTAAGTAAAGCCATGAGATCTCTAGTTTTGCCTGTTTATATGTCTGTGTACGCATTATACATGCGATATCTCTACCTCTGAAAAGTATTATCAAAACTGAATTTATAAAGAGCTCTATTCAATTTAAAAGTAAGTGCTTACAAATTAAATATAAAAGAAACCAGCCAAAATGACTTTCAGGTTCACCTGAACTGGGAAATAAAATATTCAATATTAAGTTGATACCTAGTATTAAAGTGTGTTTGTTGATCTAATTAATATAGACTTGTCTTCAGAGTCATCAATATTAAGTATAATACTTTATTGTACCTAGGTTTAATAAAAGTCAAATAAGACCTTATTATATCTGTTGCAAGGAAAATAACTTGATATGATGAGACTTTAAATGTAAAAGAGATAAGAACTTTTGGGTAAACTCTTTAAAAATAAGTATATTTTAGAAATCTCTACTTAAGGTGATCTTCACAGATATTTGGTAACTCAAAGTTCTAGAATTGTGCTAGTTTAAGTAATGGAAGTTTACTGAGTAGATAATTTCCAAAAAATTAAGATACTGAGACATTATTTACTAAATAGAGAAACTAAAGGTATTTAGGACTATTAATGAAAATGTCTGATGCCACCCTGAGATGTTCTCTAAAAGAAAACAAATGTTTTTAGAAATTATCACTGATATTTATGTTCACCAAGCTACAAAATGCTAATGTAAAAAACAGTTCATAATTGCTTACTTCTTAATTTTCACTAGAAATCAAGGTTTTTAAGAGTTGAGGATCCAAATTTAAACATGTAATTAAAGCCAATAGAAATAATATGGGAACATATCAGTGTACAGAAGGAAAGTAGAATGTGTGTTTCAGTAAAGAAGATATGAAGAATGGAATTACATTTTATTGAGGGAAAAGAAAGTATGTCTTAGAACTGGTTGGTTTATTTGCATGGCAAAAAGAAGGGACTGGAACTAAAATTAACTTGTAAGGAAACAAGTCAGTTTTGTTACCTAGACTAGGAGAATATTTCCTCATTTTTGTGATTGCATAATTCTCTTTTGATCCTGTGTGGTGACATGGTCACAGGGTGCTCTCACTGGTGCCTTACTCCATCACACCCAGCGGCCTTGTCTGATGACAGTGCTGTTTAACATGGTTTCTGTCCAGGGAAGTGGCCCTGAAATGTATTTTAAAATATGTAACTATTGGAATGTTAGATAATTTTATTTGTTTCTAATTATCATGTTCCAGTCTATAATTTGGATATTCCTGCAAGCTCCAACATGTCCACCCACACCATGGATTTTATACTTTCTTGGACTGATGACCTTCTCTGACATTGTCTCTTTTCTCCAGTTCTTACCATATTTGTGTTGGTCTGATATGTGTAGTGAACATCTTATAATATATCTAGTGACCCTGTGTTTCTGACTCTATCCTTAAAGTTATAATTGTGATGTCAGAAACACGTCGGACTTTATTTCCTGATGCATTTTTGAGTGGTTGCATTTACCCTGTACTTCTTATTTCCAGACAATTCCACATGAGAAATAGGCACCATGAAGATATATGAAGAGATTGTGTGAGTTTCTGTGCCGTTAAGTGATCCATATTTGTTGTTTTTTTTAAATTGTTTTGCCACTTTGGTTAAATGAATAAGTATTGTTTCACAGTGACCTATGATCCTGTTGTATTTTAAAAACTTTTTGATATTTTTAACAAACTTCTCAAAATCTAACTAAATTTGTTTTGGAAATTTATATGAAATCCCTAACATCTCATATGTCTTGATATACTGTCATAATTCTAGTTATTCTAAAATGCTATATGTCACAGAAACATCCAAGTTTCCTACTAATTGCATTATACTCAAATCTTTAACCATGCTATTTTAAGTTTTGTCCTGATGCTTTTACAAAATGAAGATTTTCAAGAAGACTCATAAAAAGAACTTTTTTTTTTTTTTTGGTTTTTATAAATTTATTTATTTGTTTATTTATGGCTGCGTTGGGAAAAAGAACTTTTTAAACAAAGATAAGTTTCTGATGGCCTGAACTATGTAACACTGAACTATATAACAAATGACGGGAAACCTGATTACTTTATCCAAATCAACAGGAATCAATTAAATGGGACTGAATTAACTGATGAATATGATTTATAACTTTATTACTTTGGGAAATATACTAGCTTTAATCTTTGTTTTTCAGAAAAACCTTTTCTCTTATGCTATGACCTACAAGTTGATAAAGTATACACTTGTAAATAAAGATAAAACATTTATCTTTTTCGTTCTACCTGAACCTACCAGAATTTGGCTTCTCCAGGTGGCTCTCCTATGGACTTGATGGTTTATTGCAACTAGATTATAACTAGTTATACTAATTGTTTTAATTTGTTCTTTGTTTCCAAATTGTTTATGATTGTAGCTACCCTCTGCATTATGACTTTGTCAATATTACTAGCTGCATTACTTACCCTGTCTATTTTATAAGATCGTTGTCTCTTACAGCACTCAGTGATAGTAACCAGGCTACTAGCCTACTGAATTCTTAGGTCTCTATGATGAAAAAGCAGTGCTACAAAACCACATGGTCCTTGACATCCTTACCGCATCTCAGGGAGGTACCTGTGCCACAATTCAAACTGAATGCTGTGTTTTCATATCTGGTGAATCTTCTAATATAACACGTTTAATTAACCATATGAAAAATCAGATTTTTTCCTTAAGTGACCCACTCCCAAGTCTTGATGACCTCTTAGAAAAATGGTTTGGCGTGGGAAGCTCTTGGCTTAAACATTTACTTATAACTCTATTAATGTTATTAGCTATATTATTTGTATTTTGCCTGTTTTACAAGATTATTGTTTCTTGTATTACTAAATGTATGACTGAGCCTCCAACAAAAATAATGATGACTAGGCAACTTGAAGCAGTTGATCAAATATACAGTTCCGTATGCGATCAACAATTGTAATAGTGCAACTCTAGATATGGGAAGATGCAACTAGGGAAAACATTTCCTGGATCAGATTAGATTAGTAAAACAGAGGATCCAGAGAATCTTTAATTATCAACAGGGCCTAATCCGAAAATTAGCACCTGGAGTGGCATATCAACAGGAACTTTTGTCTGATCTGGGATGAGCCTCCCAGCACTGTGGGACAAAATTGGCCATGAAATGTTTACCAAATATTGGTTGCATTCCTGACCAAGAGGAGGATATCTGAGAAATGAAATATTTTCTGCCATATCAATAAACAAAGGATGTCACATTCATCAACAATTGCAGCCCTCCAACATGAGCCTAGCCAAGGAAACTCAGGGCTGAAAAGAATACCTGCCATCTAGCAGCCATGAGGCTGCAGCTGGTGAGCCCTGAGGAAACTCAGGATGTGTCAGGATACTGGCCCCAGATGGCTGAGGTGCATATCACAGGAATGATTTCAGTGAGCCAAGACTCTTGCATCTTCCCATACATAGAAAAGCGCTAAATTCTTTAACTTGAGATATCTGGTTTTCTTTAACAATAATATTTTGACGTTCCTGACTACCTGTCCTTTGTTGCAAAACTCCTATATATCCTGGCTTCTCCCCTCACCTCCTCAGAACGGTTTCTCAGAGCTATCTGAAATGCTATCCCCTGGGCTGCAGTCCTCATTTTGCCCCCCAAAAAACTTTACTCACAGCTCTCACGTTGTGCATATATTCTTTTTAAGTCAACAATCCCATGAGTGTATCATTTTACACAGCCAGGCCAAAGGGACTTTGAAGATAGAGTTAAAACTGTAAACTTTAAAATAGGGAGAGTATCCTGGATTATTCTGATGGGCTCAGTATAATTACATGAGCCCTTAGAAACAGAAAGAGGCAGAAGAGCTGTCAGAGAGATGTAACCCTGGAAGAAGAGGCAACAGAGAGAGAGTTGAAGCATGACAGGGACTTGAACTGTCGTTGCTAGCGTTGATTATGGAGGAAATGGACTATGAATCTAGTAATCCAACGGCCTCCAGAATCTGGGAATGGCTCTCAGATGACAACCAGCAAAGAAACAGTCCTATAAATGCAAGGAACTGAATTCTGCCAACAACTTGAATAAGCAAGAAAATGTTTTCATCTAGAGCCTCCAGAGAGGAACAGCCTGCTGACACCGTGATTCTAACCTGTGTCAGATTCGACCTACAACACTATAAGAAAATAAATGTGTGTTGTGTTAAACTGCTAAATTTGTGTTAATTTGTTATAGCACCAATAGAAAACTAAGGCATCCCCCTTTCTTGCACAAATATACCATACTATAAATACTGATCCCGACCTTGCTTTTTTCACTTAAAAATATATCTTGGAGATCTTCCCATATCGGCACATAGACAGCATCCTCATTCTCTATATTTTTTTCTTATCTTACAGCTTCACAGAATGTCATTTTTGGTATCAATCTTACTTTATTTAACTAGCTATCTATTGATGGATATTTATGCAGTTTCCAAGCTTTTGCTTTACAGGTAATGTTGCAAAATCAGCATGTGTATGTAGGATATCCATAAAGTAAATTTCCAGAGGTGAAATTAGTCAGAGAGAACACATGTTTACAATTTTGATAGATATTCAAATATTACCCTCCATAGAGGCTGTGCCAATTTGGACTTTCACCAATGATGTATAAAAGTGCTAGTTATAAAATTTAGATAATTTTGCCCATATCAAAAATGAATAATGCTCCCTCATGCATTTTAATATGAACTTCTCACAATGAGTGAAATAACACCAAATTTATTCTGGTTTGAGTGATCAATTATATGGTCATTCTAATTTTTGGTGCAATCTTTACATTCTCTACCATGTTCTTCACTTTTCCTCTCTATTTCCTTGTAGCTTTTGGAAGGTCACTGCTGATTTTGGTAGTCCTTGTGGTTACTCTGTAATATATGGATTTATACATCTTCCAGTTTCATGGAAAATGGAAGTTGCAATGTTTTGTTTGGTTCTATTTTATTTGTGATCTTATTGCTTTCACAACATTTTCAGGAGAAAGGGAAAGATGCTACTTCTCAATTGTGGTAGGCGTCTCAGATAGTACCCACTGATCCCTGCCTCATATTCATGCTCTTGTGGAATGCCCTCCTCTTGAGCACGGGCTAGACTTTACTGACTTGCTTCTAATAAAAGAACACTGCAAAACTGATGGGTTGTCACTTCCAAGATTATATTATAAAATATCATGGCTCAGTCTTGAGCTTTCTCTTTCTCTCTCACTCTCAACTTGATCATTCACTTTTGGGAAGCCAAGAAGTGCTTTATTGTGAAGTAGCACTATGAGAGTCCCACATGAGTGGGCTTGGAAATTGATCTTCTGAGTCTTGCCCATAGCCATGAGAGTGAGCTTGGAAGCATATCTTTCCCCATTCAAGCCTTAAGATGGAATGCAGCCCTGGTTTGAATACTTAATTACAGCTTCCTGAGAGACTCTAAGCCAGAATTATCCAGCTGCACTGTTACTGAATTGCTGACCTATAGAAACTGTAACATAATAAATGTTCCTGGATTTAAGCTGCTAAATTTTAGGCTAATTTGTTATAAACCAATAGATAACATAAATCAATGCATTTCATATAGCTAATATCCAATTTACCATTATAGAGACCAAGAATAAATTCTAATATGGCTCTAAACTAAAAATGAAAGAAGAAAACATGCAAAACATTACAGAGAAAGAAGCTGCAGTAACTTTATTCTCTCAACTTAAATTTCAGCATTATTTACAAATTACCCAAACACACTAAAAAACTTTTTAAATTGTACAAATCTCTAATACATTTTATAAGAAATGTCATGTCACCAAATTTTGTTAATAAAAATTCCAATTTAGGAAAATTAATGGAGGGGAGAATGATAGGTGTGCATATGCATTATTATTTTCTTTTCATTTTGTATTTGAGGACATTCTTTGTTTATGACAGCTCAGGTGAATGAATTTAGATAGAAAGTCATTTTTTTCTATGTTCATGACCAGAAAATCCCAAGAGCAAACTTAAAGATATGATGTATCTACCCAACATAAATTATGATATATCAAGTTTCCAGTCTCTTAATTGAGATCATAGCTTGGCGAGAGGAGTTACAATTAATTTTTTAAATGTGAATTCTTTGAGTATGTGACATAACAATTCAGAATTTAAATCAGTGTCTACTACTAGGAATAAGCAGAGGTCTAACATGGTACCAAACCAGACAAACAGCCATTTTCAAGTTTTAAAATATATTATTGGTTACACTATAATATTTCTTCTATCATCATAACTATGGTGAAATTAGTTTTCTCTGGGCAACCAAGAAACATTTATTTCCAGTGTCTCTAATTCCTTACCATTAGCTGTAATACTTGGAAGAAATGATCATACTTTTTAAAATAAACTGTTTAACTTTAGAATAATTCTAGATTTACAGAAAAATTGTGAGGATAGTACAGAGTCTCCATATACCCCACACTAGTTTACCTTATTATTAACATCTAACATTACTATGGTACCTTTGTAATGATGCACAAATGTTGAAACAAGACTGTTAAAACTGTCACAGGTATGACGGTTTCTCAGACTCAGCTCATTTTTTTTATGACTTTGACAGATTTGAAGAGTATAGGCCAGTTATACTGTAGGATGTTCCTCAACTGAGATTTGCCTGATGTTTTTCTCATGATCATACAGGTGTTGTATTTTCTTGGCCAAAAGACAACAGAGGTAAAATACCATTTTCATCACAAGGAGAATATACTATTACCATAACTTTTCACCACTGATGTTGACCTTGATCACCAGGCTGAGGTAGTGTTTATCAGGTTTCTTCACTGTACACTTACTCTCCCAACCCCCCATACTGCACTCTTTCAAGGGAAGTCACTATGTATAGTTCATGATTAAGGAGTGGGGAGTTAGTTAGGTTTGACTTCCTTGAGGGCAGGGGATCTACATAAATAATTTGGGATTCTTCTGCACAGATTTGTCTCCTATCTCCCATTTATTTATTCAATAATCTGCTGAACTTATGAATACTTATTCCATGAAGTGTTCAGTATTTATGCTCTTTATATTCTGGCACAGAATCTAGGACCTCAATAAAATTATATGCAGTTGAAATACTGTGTTCTTCCTTTCCATCTTATTTATTTAGCCATCTCTACTTGACTCATTAAAGAAGACGCCAGGGCATAATCTTCAGGATAGAGTTTATATGTATATATATACACATACACACACATGCATACATATATTTATTTCACTTTTCCTTATATATTAAAATGACTTGCAGTTGTGGTTTATAAGACTTTTCTTTCCAAAGTTCTTAATAAGAAATAGGACACAGTATAAGTCCTTGCCTTACTCTGTAGCTAAGGATAGTGCTTTTAATCTAGTGGCCAATTAAAAATTATTTCCAAATGATTACCATAACTTTTGGGGAAGTGCTATAAATAAAAACGAAGTATTGTCCTATTTACACTCTTGGACTAAGGACACCTAGATTTTTGAGAGCCAAGATGGAAGTAGAGCATCCTAGGAGTCTGAATGAACTCATAATGCCCTTAAGGGGTTTTAGAGATGAAGTTGACAGGGAACAATAAAGGGTCCTGTAAGAGAGGTTTAGAATGGAGAGTGGGGAGGTGAATTTAAGTAGCTCATCTTTGTGTTATGGTATCATTCTATAATGCATGTAAAGTACTTCACCCCCACTCAGTTCAAATCTAGACAAATTTTAAATTCCTTTCCCTTTTGATTACTTTCTTTAAAACCCTTTTCATTTATTCCTGACAACCATCCCTTAAACAACTGGATATCTTAATTAATAAAAACAATAAGAACAGGAAGGCAGGTCCAAGATAGCGGTGTAGAAAGACCCTGAACTCACTTCCTCCCATGGACACACCAAATCTACAACTACATATAGAGCAATTCCTCCTGAAGAAGAACTGAGGAGTGATTGAACCTCTTCTGTACAAAAAATGACAGAGGGACACATAGAGATGGACAGGAGAGACCAAGATACTGTATTGACAGGAACTCCACCTCCAAAGCAGCGACCCACATTACAGAGAGATAACAATGAGGGGCTCCTGTACAGACTCGCCTTCCCTGGGACACAGTGAAAAAACAGTAGGTTAAAGGGCAACAACATTATACATGAAGTAAATCTGTTTACTATAACACTAGAAGGTTTGGCAAACTGGTGGGAAACTTCTAGAACCCTCAGAATTGGAAGTGCCAAAGAATGCCATTTTTTGAACTCTCCCTCTACCTTGCTAGTGCTGGCAGGAACACAGTCCAGATGCTATAGCCAGCCTACAAGACTGCCCAGTTGCACCTCAGAGACCTAGCCCACACTGGCTTCAGCCACCCCTTCCCAAGGTGTCCCTAGCCCCCTATCCATGCCCACCTCAGCTCCAACTGTCCCACCAGGTGGTGCTGGTGCAGAGCACTCCAGGACACCTCAGGCTAAGCCTGTTCCATCTCTAGTTATACCACAAGAGTGGCCTTGGGTAGCACCCACTCTGGCTCCAGCCATTCAACTAGGGTGGTCCCAGCCCCACACCCAAGACTGCCCCAACTCCAGCCATCCTACCAGGGAGACCTGGGCAAGGAGCAACCTGGGACACCCCTGGATCATGCCTACTTGAGCTCCGTCTAGCCTGCCAAAGCTGCCTGGCACAGAGAGTTTACACAGGGGACCCTCCTATACAAGGCCACACCCTTAAGACTAGGGGAGGTAACTGTTTCATGTGATTCATGGAAATAAACACAGTAAGTCAGAATGAGAAAGCAGAGAAATGTGTTCCACCAAAAGAGCAAGACAAAACCACAGCAAAAACCTTAATGAAGTAGAGATAAGTAATTTACCTGATGAAGGGTTCAAAGTAATGGTCATAAATACTTGGAAAAGAATAGAAGAGCAAAGTGAGAAATTCAACACAGAGTTAGAAAATATAAGAAAGAACCAATCAGAGCTGAAGAATACAATAACTGAAATAAAAACACACAGCAGATTAGATGATATGGAAAAATGAATAAGCTATCTGGAAGGCAGAATAGTGGAAATCACCCAATCAGAACAATATAAATAAAAAAGAACTTTCAAAAATGAGAATAGTTTTAAGGGACCTCTGAGACAGCATCAAGTATATTAACACTTACATTATAGTTATACCAGAAGGAGAAGAGAGTGAGAAAGGGGCAGAAAAGTTATTTGAAGGAATAATAGCTGAAAACTTTTCCTAACCTGGTGAAGGAAACAGACATTCAGGTCCAGGAATCACAGAGTCCCAAATAAGATGAACACAAAGATATGTATCAAAATATATCATAATTAAGATGGCAAAAATTAAAGATAATTTTAAAGGCAAAAGACAACTAGTCATGTACGAGGGCATCACTATAAAGATATGAGCTGATTTTTCAGCAAAATCTTTGCATGTAAGAAGGAGTAGCATAATATATTTAAAGTATTGAAATAAAAAAATTTACTACCAAGAATACTGTACCTGGCAAGGTTATCATTCAGAATTGAAGGAAAGATAGAATTTCCCAGACAAGCAAGCGCCAAAGGAGCTCATCACCACTAATATGGCCTTACAAGAAATTTTAAAGAGTCTTCTTTAAGCAGAAAAAAAAGTGCCACAGTTAGAAATAAGAATATATAAGAAAGTTCAGGGAGAAATTCAAATTCAAAACAATCTTGAAAAGAACAAAATTAGAGGATTCACATTTCCTGACTTAAAAATTTACTACAAAGTTACAGTAATCAAGACTGTGGTACTGGTGTAAAGACAAACATATATAGATCAATGGAATGGAATTGGGAGTCCAGAAATAAACCCTCACATTTACAGTCAGTTGATTTTCAACAAGGGTACCAAAATAATTCAACGGAGAAAAGATAGTCTTTTCAACAAATGTTGCTGAGACAACTAGATACCCACATGCCAAAGAATGATGCTGAACCACAACCTCACATTGTTTACAAAAATTAATTCCAAATGGATCAAAAAACCTAAATGTAAGAGCTAAGACTACAAAATTCTTAGAAGAAAACACAGGTTTAAACCTTAATTATGTTGAATTAGGCCATGCTTTCTTAGGTATGACACTAAAAGCACAAACAACAAAGAAAAAAGATAAATTGGACTTAAAATCAAAACTTTTGTACTTCAAAGAATACTATCAAAAAAGAGAAATGACAGCCCACAGAATGAGAGAAAATAGTTTCAAATCATGTATGATAAGGTGCTTGTATCTAGAAAATATAAAGAAAACTTACAACTCAAGAGTAAAAAGACAACTCAATTTTAAAATGAGCAAAGTATGTGAACAGAAATTTCTCTAAAGAAGATATACAAATGGCCAGTAAGAACATGAAAAGATGCTCAACATCATTAGCCATTAAGGAAATGCAAATCAAACCCGCAATGAAATACCATCTCATACCCACTGGGATGGCTATAATAAAAAAAGACAGATAATAACAAATGTTGGTGAAGATGTGGAGAAATTGGAGCCCTCATACACTGCTTGTGATTTTGTAAAATGGTGTAGTTGCCTTGGAGAATAGGCTGGCAGTTCCTCAATTAGTTAAACATAATGTTACCATATGACCCAGAAGTTACTCTCAAGAGAAATGAAAATATATCCACACACAAAATTTTACACTGATGTTCATAGTAGCATTATTCATTAGCTGCAAGTAGAAACAATTATGAATGAAAAAATAACATGTTATATATCCACACAATGTAATATTATTCATCAGTAAAAAAGAATGAAGTACTGATATATGCTACAACATGGATGAACCTTGAAAACACAATGTTAAGTGAAAGAAGCCAGACACAAAAGACCACATACTGTATAATTACATTTATATTAAATGTCCAGAATAAGCAAATCTATAGAGAAAAAAATAGACTGGTGGCTGCCTATGGCTGGTTCGGGTGAAATGGGGAATGACTGCTAATCTGTATGGGGTTTCTTTCTGGGTGATGAAATATTCTAAAGTTGATTGTGGTGATGACTGTGTGATGACTACATAATTTTGAATAGGCTAAATACCACTGAATTGTACACTTTAAATGAGTAAATTGTATGATGTGAACTATATCTCATTAAAGCTGTTCAAAAATCATAAAAAAACACAATTTTAGCACATAAATGAGACAAATATAAATATTTAGTCTTATAAATAATATTTCATACATCAAATGACTATGCATGTAAAAAGTGTTCCAAACAAATCATTCCTTTAAAAAAAAAGACATAAAATGTGACATAAAAAACATAAAACATGGAACAGGGAGAAAAATGTAATAGTTTTAGAACATGTTTGAACTTAAGTGACTATCACCTTGATATACATGAACCTTGAATTAACCACAAATCAAAAATCTATAATAGATCCACAAAAAATAAAGAGAAAGGAAGCCAAACAACATTAAAGAAAATCATCAAACCACAAGGTAAGAGACTAAGAAGAACAGAGAAGTACTACAAAAAACAACCAGAAAACAATTTTAAAAATGGCAATTAAGTGTGTACATATCAATAATAATTTTAAATGTAAATAGAATGCTCCAATCAAAAGACATAGGATGGCTGAATGGATTAAAATACAAGACCTGTCTATATGCTACTACAAAGGACAATTCAGTTCTAAATAAACACAGACTGAAAGTTAAAAGGTGGAAAAAAATATTTCATGAATATGGAAACTAAAAGAAAGCTGGGTAGCAATACTTATATCAGACAAAATAGACTTTACAACAGAATGTAACAAAAGACAAGGCCATTGAGTAATGATAAAGGAGTCAGTCCAAGAAGAGGATATAACATTTGTAAATATTTATGCATCCAACATAGGAACATCTAAATATATTAAGCAAATATTAACAGATGTGAAGAAACTGACAGTAACATAATAATATTAGGGACATTAATAACCCATTTGTCAATGGAGAGATCATCTAGACAGAAAACCAATATGGAAACATTGGCCTTAAGTGACACATTTGACCAGGTAATCTTAATACACATATATGGAACATTCCATCCAAAAGGTGCAGAATACATATTCTTTTCAAGTGCACATGTAACATTCTCCAGGATAGATCACTTGTTAATCCACAAAACAAGTCTAAATAAATTTAATAAGATTAAAATCATATCAAGCATCTTTTTCTATCACAACAATATGAAACTAGAAACCAAGTACAAGAAAAAAACCTAGAAAAAACACAAACATGTGGAGACTAAACAACACACTATTAAACAACCAATGGGTCAATGAAGAAATAAAAGAAGAAATAAAATTTCTGGAGCAAATGAAAATGGAAGCACAACATTTAATTTTATGGAGTGTGGCAAAAACTGTTCTAGAAGGGAAGTTCTTAGCAAAATAAACCTACCTCAAGAAATAAGAAAATCTCAAATAAACAATCCAACTTTACACCTAAAGGAATGAGACAAAGAAGAAAGAATAAAACCAAAAGTTATAAAATAAAGAAAATAATAAAGATTAGAGTGGAAATAAGTGAAGTAGAAATTTTAAAAAGCAATTGAAAACATCAATGAAACTAAGAGCTGGTTCTTTGAAAAGATAAACAAACTTGATCACCTTTAGCCAGATATATTGAGAAAAAAAAAGAGAGCATCCAAATTAATAAAATCAGAAATGAGAGAGGAAAAATTCCAACCAATACCACAGAATGCAAACTATCATGAGAGTACTACCAACTACTATAAACCAAAACACTGGCCAACCTAGAAGAAATGGACAAATTCTTAGAATCATACAACTTGCTAAACCTGAATCAGGAAGAAATGGAAAATCTGAACAGACTGATTATCAGTAATAAATTCAATCACTAATTAATAAACTCCCAACCAGTAAAAGTCTAGGACAAGACAGCTTCATGGGTGAACTCTACCAAACATTTAAAGAAAATTTAATACCAGTCCTTCTCAAACTATTCCAAAATACCAACAAGGAAGAATGTTTCCAAATTCATTTTACAAGTCCAGCATTAACCTGATATCAAAACCAGAAAAAGCCACTACAAGAAAAGAAAATAACAGGTTAATATCCTTGATGAATATAGATGCAAAAATCCTCAAAAAATATTAACAAATCAAATTCAACAATAGGAGCTTACACCATGATCAAATTGAATTTATGACAGGGATTCAAGATGGCTTAACATGTACAAATGAATCAGTGTGATACACCACATTAACAAAAGGAAGAATAAAAATTATATGATTGTCTCAACAAACGCAGAAAAACGTTTAATGAAATTTAACATCAGTTTATGATAGAAACTGTCAACAAAGTGGACAGAGAGGAAACATACCCAACATAATAAAGGCCATAAGTGGCAAACCTAACATCATACTCAACAGTGAAAAACTTAAAATAGCTTTTCCTCTAAGATCTGGAACAAGACAAGGATGCCCACTCTTGCCACTTTCATTCAACATAGTATTGGAAGTATTAGACACAGCAATCAGATGAGAAAACGAAATGAAAAGGCATCCAAACTGGATGAAACAAGTAAAACTGTCACTACTTGCACAAGACATGATCTATATATACAAAACCCTAAAGACTCCACAAAAAAAACTGTTAGAACTAATAAATGAATTCAGTAAAGTTGAAGGATACCAAATTAGTATACAGAAATTGGATGTGTTTCTATATACAAATAACAAACTTATCAGAAAGATAATTTAAGAAAACAATCTCATTTATACTTGCATCAAAAAGAATAAAATACTTAGGAATAAATTTAATCAAGGAAGTGAAAACCTATACTCTGAAAACTATAAGAGAATGATAAAAGAAATTGAAAACACTAAAAATAAATAGAAAGAAAATCCATGCTAAGGGAATGGAAGAATTAATCCTGTTAAGATGTACTTATTACACAAAGTAATCTACAGATTCCCTACAATCCCTATCAAAGTACCCTAGGCATGTTTTACAGAAGTAGAGCAAACAATTCTATAATTTGTATGGAAGCACAAAACCCACCAAATAGCCAAAGAAGAAGAACAAAGCTGGAGGTATCAAGATTTCTGATTTCAAGCTATATTACAAAGCCACACTAATCAAAACAGTATGGTACTGGCACAAAAACAGACACACAAATTAATGGAACACAATAGAGATCCCAGAAATAAATTCATGTTTATGTGGTCAATTAATCTAAGACAAAGTAAACAGGAATATAAAATGGAAAGACAGCCTTTTCAATAAATAATGTTGGGAAAACTGGAAAGCTACATATAAAAGAATGAAACTAGACCACTTTCTCACAACATATATAAAAATAACAACACAACATATACAACAAATATAAAAATAACTCAAAATGTATTAACGACTTAAATGTAAGACCTGAAACCATAAAAATCCTAGAAGAAAATGTAGGCATTATGCTTTTGACAATGATTTTAGCTATATATATATATATATATATATATATATATATATATGTATATATATATATATATAGATCTGTCTCCTCAGACAAGGGAAACAAAAGCAAATATAAACAAGAGACATCAAGCTAAAATGCTTTTGTACAGCAAAAATGAGAAGGTAGTCTACTGAATGGGCAAAGATATTTTCAAAAGATATATTTGATAAGGGATAATACCCAATATACATATAGGACACATACAACTCAATATTTAAAAAAATCTAATTAAATAATGGGTGGAGGATCTGAATAGACATTTTTCTAAAGACTTCCACAGGGCCACAGGTACATGACAAGATGCTTAACATCACTAATCATCAGGGAACTGCAAATCAAAACCATAATGATATATCATCTCACACCTGTCAGAATGGCTATCATCAAAAAGACAACAAATAACAAGTGTTGCTGAGGATGTGGAGAAAAGGGAACCCTGTGCACTGTTAGTGGAACTGTAAGTTTCTGCAGCCACTATGGAAAACAGTGGGGAGGGTCCCCCAAAATTAAGAATAAAACTTCTGTATGATTCAGCAGCTCAATTCTGGGTATTTATCTGAAGAAAACCAAAACACTAATTTGAAAATGTATCTGCTCCCCAGTGTTCATTGCATAATTATTTGCAATAACAAAGATATGAAAGCAACCCAAATATCCATCAGTAGATGAATGCATAAAAAGTTATGGTATATATGTACAATCAAATATTACTCAACAATAAAAAATAATGAAATCTTGACATTTGCAACAACACAAATGAACCTAGAAGGCATTATGCTAAGTGAAATAAGTCAGAAAGAGAAAGATAATACCATATAATTTCTCTTGTATATGGAACCTAAATGAAGGAAGAAACAAAACAAAAGACTCATAGATACAGAGAACATGACTGGTGGGTGCCAGAAGGGAAAGACATGGAGGGGATGGGCAAAATGGGTAAAGAGGATAAGAGGAACAAACTTCCAATCATAATATAAGCCATATGATATAATGTACAACATAGGGATTATAGTCAATAATATAAAATTATAATAACTTTGTATGGTGACAAATGATAGCTAACCTTATGGTAATAATTTCATAATGTATAAAAATATTGAATCAATGTGTTATACACCTGAATCTAGTATAATATTGTTAAGTCAATTATACTTCAATAAAAGCATGAACAATAAAACAAAAAAGGACAATAAGAAAATTAAAAATAACAAAAGAATGCCTTAAAAAGAGATCAGGGTTGGGAATTCCCTGGTGGTCCAGAGGTTAGGACTCCACGCTTTCACTGCTGAGATCTGGGGTTTGATCTCTGGTTGGGGAACGAAGATCCCGCAAGCCACTCAGTGTGGGAAAAAAAAAAAAGTACCAGGGTTAAGAAAAAAAAAACTTTAGGATGCTGCAGTTAGGCAAGATCAGGACCTTGCCCTGAAGCCAGATGGCGATGCACACCCCTTTTCCTGGACTGAGGAGCTGTCGTTTGTGGTGGGTTCATGTTCGTGTGGAGGTAACTGGGGGCCACACTGTTCGATACCACAGAGGGAATTAAGGTGACGGAGTAGAAGGATGTGGAGTTCATCTCTCTCCACGGATGCATCAGGAATACACCTATAGATGCAACAGTTCTCACAGAACACTGGCTGAACACTAGCAGAAGACCTTAGACACCAGAAAAGACTATAAAGATCCCTGCATAACTGGGTAGGATGAAAAAAAGAAGGGAGAAGGAGGAGAGGAAGTGGAACAGGACCTGCACCCAGGGGTGGGGGAGCTGAAGCAGAGGAGAGATTCTCGAATTCGGGGAAACCCGTCTCTGATGGGGAAATCTATTGGAACAGAAGGGAAGCATTTGAGGCTGTTGGAAGAGGATGAAGCGGCTGATCTGTGGCAGATGGGACAGGGCGAGAAATACACAGACAGTCCATACCGTGGCCCTCTGTGCTCCACACTGGGATGTGTGTTCACAGGAGTGCAAGGGGTCTAGGAGCTGGAGCATGGGGATTGGAGAACAGGCCCAGAGTGAGAACTGCTGTTGGCTGTGGGGAGACATATTAAGGAGACCGGGGGGTGGGGGTGGAAATCAGCAGCAGGGAATGCCTGTGGAGGAAGATGAGACTGCCATGGAAGCAGAGTACTACTGCTGAGTAACAAGCAGACGAAGGAGTCACTATTGTAGCCTCTCTCTCCCCACACGCTGGCGCCTGCTGACGGACAATAAAAGAAGCCCTCTCAGGGCTGGCTCTCTCATGCCTGCTTCAGGGTGTCAGGAAAAGCCCGGATAGGGCTTGCCCTCACATTCCTTATGCCAGATGACAGAAAAGGCCCTCACTAGGGTCATATCTCTTGCGCCTGTGGCTGCCAGCTTTCCTGTGCATTTGGTGCCACTGGGGCTCCTGCGATCCAAGCAGTCATACCACCTCTGTGCCCTGTCCTTACTGGGGAAGACCCGAAAGCTCCAAAGCAGCCTCAGGACCAGACTCCTGTGGGTGGACCACATGCAGATGTGGGGATAAAACCAAAGCTGAACCCCAGAAACAGGGCAACTAAAGAAGATAGAAAATCTTTCCAACAGCTGTATAAGCTGCAGATTACATCCCTGCAGTCAGCTAGGTAGACCCTGTGTTTATGGAATATCTAAGTAGACAATGAGTGTTCCCACAAATGAAAACAGTCTAGCTCTGGCAGCTGTGGACATTGGGGTCAAGCACACACAGGAATTGGGCCAAATAAAGTCTGAGTGGTCCCCACAGGGCCCACAGCAGGTACAGAGACCAACCCAGAGGCAGAAGAGAGCCTCTTAGGGAGGCGGAGGTTGGCTGTGGCTCACAGCTTGTGCAAGGACACTTATAGCTGAGATCCCAGGGAAACATAATTATTACTATTAATTTTATTATGTTTTGATTCATTCTGTTGTTGATTCTGGCTTTCTTTTTTCCTTTCTTTTTGTTTGTTTCTTGTCTTAGTATTTTTCTTTTTTTTTTTTAGTCTTGGGATCTTCATGTTTTATAACATATTTTTTATATACTTCTATTTTTAATTTGCTTTTATGTTGTTCTTTTCCCTTATTTTTTTCTTCTGTCTTTCATATATTTTTATTTGCTTTTTATGTTTCCATTTTTACTTTGTTTTTCTGTTGTCCTGTATTTTTTTCTTTTTATTTTATTATTATTTTTATCAGTTTGTTCTGTTTCCTTGTTTTATTCTTCAGTTGGCACACTGATTTGGTTTAGTTTTTAGGTTTGTGTTTTTGTTAGCTTTGATCCAAATTGGTTTCAAATTTGAGTTCTTCTATTTGGTTGTTCTCTTGCTTTTTGTTTTATTTGGTTCTGTTTTTGTTTCTTTTCCATGTATGTGTTTCCATTTCTGTTTGTTTGATTTTGTTTTTTAGCATTTGTCTGGGGTTTTGTCTTATTTTTTTTCTTTAATATATTTTCTATTTTATTTTTTATATTTCTGTTTCTATGGTGCATTTCTGTTGTTCTGTCTTCTTTTTCCTTTGTTTTATTTTTTATCATTTTTGTTTGTTTGTTTCTTTGCTTCCTTCTTCAGTTGGCACTCTGCTTTGGTTTTGTTTTGTGATTTTCTGTTTTTGTCAGTTTTCTTTTTAATTGTTTGATTTCATTCTTGGGTTCTTTTCTTTGTCTTGCTGTTCTCTTGCTTTTTGATGTTTGGTTCTGTTTTTGTTTTTTTGTGTGTGCATGTCTCTTTGTTTCTATTTGATTTTACTTTTTACCATTTTTGGGAGGTTTTGTTAGTCTTTTTTATAAAATCCCCTTTATTGTGGAATGAGCAACTTTCGGAGTCTTGGTCCCTCCACAAGAAGTCAGGTCGGAGGCTCTGGGGTGGGAGCAATGAGTCCAGGACACTGGACCACTAAGAATTCCCAGCCCCAGGGAAAATTAATCACCAAGAGCTCTCATGGAGGCCTCTATCTGAATCCAAGAGCCATCTCCACGCAACTGCCAGCAACGCCCAGGGCTGGATGCCTCACACCAAACAACAAACAAAACAGGAACACAAACCCACCCACCACACACAGACTACCTAAAATCATACTAAGCTCACAGACACCCCAAAACATACCATCTGACATGGCCCTGCTCATCAGAAATAAAAGACTCAGCTCCACCTACCAGAACACAGGCACCAGTCCCTCCCATTAGGAAGCCTATGCAAGCCACTGGACTAACCTCACCACCGGGGGCAGACAACAGAAGCAAAAGGAAATATGACCCTGCAGACCTCAAATACTGTAATCAGACAAAATGAGAGGACGCAGAAATATCTTGCAGGCAAAGGAGCAAGATAAAAACCGACAAGACCAAATAAATGATGAGGAAATAGGAAAACTACCTGTAAAAGAATTCAGAGTAATGATAGTAAAGATGACCCAAAATCTTGGAAACAGACAAAATACAAGAAACATTTAACAAGGACAGAGAAGAACTAAAGAGGAAACAAATAGTAATGAACAATGCAATAACTGAAATTAAAAATACTCTAGAAGGAATCAATAGCAGAATAACTGAGGCAAGAGAATGGATAAGTGAGCTGGAAGACAGAATGGTGGAAATAACTGTGACAGAGAAGAATAAAGAAAAAGAATGAAAAGAATGGAGGACAGGCTCAGAGACCTCTGGGACAACATTAAGTGTACCACCATTTGAATTATAGAAAAAGCAAAAAAAAAAAGAAAGGGTCTGAGAAAATATCTGAAGAGATTATAGTTGAAAACTTCCCTAATATGGGAAAGGAAATAGTCAATCAAGTCCAGGAAGCCCAGAGAGTCCCATACAGGATAAACACAAGGAGAAACATGCAGAGACACATATTAATCAAACTACTGAAAATTAAACACACAAAAAAATATTAAAAGCAAGGGAAAATCAACAAATAACATACAAGGGAATCCCCATAAGGTTAACAGCTGATCTTTCAGAAGAAACTCTACAGCCCAGAAGGGAGTTGCACGATCTATTTAAGGTGATGAAAAGGAAAAACCTACAACCAAGATTACTCTACCCAGCAAAGATCTCATTCCGATTTGATGGAGAAATCAAAAGCTTTACAGACAAGCAAAAGTTAAGAGAATTCAGCACCACCAAACCAGCTTTACAACAAATGATAAAGGAACTTCTCTAGGTAGGAAACACAAGAAAAGACCTACAAAAACAAACCCAAAACAATTAAGAAAATGGATTAAATGCTCCAAACAAAAGACACAGACTGGTTGAATGGATACAAAAACAAGACCTGTATAGATGCTGTCTACAAGAGACCCACTTCAGCCCTAGGGACACATACAGACTGAATGTGAGGAGATGGAAAAAGATATTCCATGCAAATGAAAATCAAAAGAAAGCTAGAGTATCAGACAAAATAGACTTTAAAATAAAAACTATTACAAGAGAAAAGAAAAGACACTACATAATGATCAAGTGGTCAATCCAAGAAGAAGATATAACAATTGTAAATATTGATGCACCCAGCATAGGAGCACCTCAATACATAAGGCAAATGTTAACAGCCATAAAAGGGGAAATCAACAGTAACACAATAATAGTAGGGGACTTTAACACCCCACTTAAATGAATGGACAGATCATCCCAACAGAAAATAAATAAGGAAACACAAGCTTTAAATGACACATTAGAGCAGATAGACTTAATTGATATTTATAGGACATTCCATCCCAAAACAACAGAATATACTTTATTCTCAAGTGCACATGGAACATTCTCCAGGACAGATCACATCTTGAGTCAAAACTCAAGCTACGGTAAATTTAAGAAAATAGAATTCATATCAAGCAAGCATCTTTTCTGACCACAATGCTATGAGACTAGAAAGCAATTACAGGAAAAAAAGTGTAAAAAATACAAACACATGAAGGCTACACAATACACTACTAAGCAAACAAGACATCAGTAAAAAAATCAGAGAGAAAGTGGAAAAATACCTGGAAACAAATGACAATGAAAATACAATGACCCAAAACCTGTCAGATGAAGCAAAAGCAGTTCTAAAAGGGAAGTTTATAGTAATACAATCCTACCTCAAGAAACAAGAAAAATCTCAAATAAACCACCTAACATCATAAAGAATTAAAGAAAGAAGAATGAAAAAAACCCAAAGTTAGCAGAAGGAAAGAAATCATAAAGACCAGATCAGAAATAAATGAAAAAGCAATGAAGTAAACAATAGCAAAAATCAGTAAAACTAAGAGCTGGTTCTTTTTTTTTTTTTTTTTTTTTTGTGGTACGTGGGCCTCTCACTGTTGTGGCCTCTCCCATTGCAGAGCACAGGCTCTGGACGTGCAGGTTCAGAGGCCATGGCTCACAGGCCCAGCTGCTCCGCAGCATGTGGGATCCTCCCGGACCGGGGCACAAACACATGTCCCCTGCATCGGCAGGCGGACTCTCAACCACTGCACCACCAGGGAAGCCCCAAGAGCTGGTTCTTTGAGAAGATAAACAAAATCGATACCATTAGCCAGACTAATCAGGAAAAAAAAGGGAGAAGACACAAGTCAACAGAATTATAAATGAAAGTAGAAATCACAACTGACACTGCAGAAATACAGGATTATAAGAGACTACTACAAACAACTATATGCCGATAAAATGGACAATCACTAAGAAATGAACAAATTCTTGGAAAGGTACAATTTTCCAAGACTGAACCAGGAAGAATTAGAAAATATGAACAAAACTATCATAAGAAATTGAAACTGTAATTAAAAATCTTCCAGCAAACAAAAGGCTAGGACCAGATGGCTTCACAGGCGAATTCTATCAAACAATTAGAAGAGCTAACACTGATCCTTCTCAAACTCTTCCAAAAAATTGCAGAGGGAGGAACACTTCCAAACTCATTCTATGAGGCCATCATCACCCTGATACAAAAACCAGACAAAGGTGTCACAAAATAAGAAAATTACTGGCAATATCACTGATGAACACAGATGCAAAAATCCTCAACAAAATGCTAGCAAACAGAATCCAACAACACATTCAAAGGATCATACACCATGATCAGATGGAGTTTATCCCAGTAATGCAAAGATTCTTCAATATATGCAAATCAATCAATGCGATACACCATAGTAATGAACTGAAAGATAAAAACCATATAATTCCAATAGATGTAGAAAAAGTTTTTGACAAAATATAACAATGATTTATGATAAAAACTCTCCAGAAAGTGTACATAGAGGGAACCTACCTCAACATAATAAAAGCCATATATGACAAACCCACAGCCAACATCATTCTCAATGGTGAAAAACTGAAACCGTTTCCTCTAAGATCAAGAACGAGAGTAGGGTGCCCACTCTGATGACTATTATTCAACACAGTTTTGGAAGTTTTACCACAGCAATCAGAGAAGAAAAAGAAATAAAAGTAATACAAATTGGAAAAGAAGAAGTAAAACTGTCCCTGTTTGCAGATGACAAGATACTATACATAGAAAATTCTAAAGATGGCACCAGAAAACTACTAGAGCTAACCAATGAATTTGGTAAAGTAGCAGGATACAAAATTAATGCACAGAAATTTCTTGCATTCCTATACACTAGCAATGAAAAATCACAGAGAAATTAAGGAAACACTACCAATTACCATTGCAACAAAAAGAATAAAATACCTAGGAATAAACCTACCTAAGGAGGCAAAAGACCTGTATGCAGAAAGCTATAAGAAACTGATGAAAGAAATCAAAGACAATACAAACAGATGGAGAGGTATACCATGTTCTTGGGTTGGAATAATCAGCATTGTGAAAATGAGTATACTAACCAAAGAAATCTACATTTTCAGTGCAATCCCTATCAAATTACCAGTGGCATTTTTCACAGAACTATAACAAGAAATTCTACAATTAGTATGGAAACACAAAAGACCCTGAATAGCCAAAGCAATCTTGAGAAAGAAAAATGGAGCTAAAGGAATGAAGCGCTGTGACTTCAGACTATACTACAAAGCTACAGTAATCAAGACAGTATGGTAATGGCACAAAAACAGAAATATAGGTGAATGGAACAGGATAGAAACCCCAGAGATAAACCCATGCACATATGGTCACCTTATCTTTGACAAAGGAGTCAAGAATATGCCATGGAGAAAAGACAGTCTCTTCACTAAGTGGTGCTGGGAAAACTGAACAGCTACATATAAAAGAATGAAATTAGAACACTCCCTAACACCATACACAAAAATAAACTCAAAATTGATCAAAGACCTAAAGGTAAGGCCGGACACTATAAAACTCTTAGAGGAGAACATAGGCAGAACACTCTATGACATAAATCACAGCAAGATCCTTTTTGACCCACCTCCTACAAAAATGGAAATAAAAACAGACAAATGGGACCTAATGAAACTTAAAAGCTTTTGCACAGAAAAGGAAACCATAAATAATATGAAAAGATAACCCTCAGAATGGGAGAAAATATTTGTAGATGAAGAAACTGACAAAGATTAATCTCCAAAATATAACAGCAGCTCATGCAGCCCAATAACCAAAAAACAACAACCCAATCCAAAAATGGGCAAAAGACCTAAATAGACATTTCTTCAAAGAAGATATACTGATTGCCAACAAACATATGAAAAGGTGCTCAATATCACTAATCATTAGAGAAATGCGAATCAAAACCACAATGAGGTATCACCTCACACCAGTCAGAACAGCCATCATCAAAAAATCTAAAACAATAAGTGCTGAAGAGGGTGTGGAGAAAAGGGAACCCTCCAGCACTGTTGGCAGGAATGTAAATTGATACAGCTTCACTATGGAGAACAGTATGGAGGTTCCTTAAAAGACCAAAAATAAAACTACCATATGACCCAGCAATTCAACTACTGAGCATATACCCTGAGAAAACCATCATTCATAAAGATACTTGTACCACAGTGTTCAGTGGAGCACTATTTACAATAGCCAGGACATGGAAACAAACTAAGTGTCCATCATCAGATGAATGGATAAAGATGTGGTACATTTATACAATGGGATATTACTCAACTATAAAAAGGAACAAAATTGAGTTATTTGTAGTGAGGTGGATGGACCTAGAGTCTGTCATACAGAGTGAAGTAAGTCCAAAAGAGAAAAACAAATACCGTATGCTAACACATATATATGGAATCTAAGAAAAAAAATGGTTCTGTAAATCTAGGGGCAGGGCAGGAATAAAGTTGCAGACGTAGAGAATGGACTTGAGGACATGGGGGTGGGGAAGGGGAAACTGGGATGAAGTAAGAGTAGCAATGATGTATATACACTACCAAATGTAAAATGGATGGCTAGTGGAAAGCTTCTGCATAGCACAGGGAGATCAGCTCGATGCTTTGTGACTGCGTAGAGGGGTGGGATAGGGAGGGTGGAAGGGAGGCTCAAGAGGGAGGGGACATGGGGATATATGTATACATATAGCTGATTCACTTTGTTGTACAGCAGAAACTAACACAACATTGTAAAGCAATTATACTACAATAAGGATGTAAAAAAAAATAAAGATACAAACTATGATTTGGAGTATTGTCAACCAAAAGAAATATAATGTATTTTAAATGACTATAAAAGTATCCACATGCTAATCTTGGCATAAGACCTTGAATGATATATTTCAGAAAATTTGTGATTTGTTTTATAAAAATAAATGTTAATGTGTCAAGGAGAGAAAACTTTAATAGAGGAGGTCATGCTGGTTAATTTTTCTCAAGTTTTTTTACAAAACAGTTATAGTATATAATTCTACAAATTCTACACATATTTTCATTGAAGTATTTGCTTAATAAACTATGCCAAACTATCTTGATGGTAGAACAAGCATAGCAGAGAGATACTGGATTGTAGTGATGGCATTGCTTTCAATAGGAAGAAAGTGGTTTATTTTATGGAATCAAGTAAAAGTGAAATACTGAGGTCTCTGGAACTTAACATCTTTGATGTAAAGGGATAGAGCACCAAAAATTGAAAAACTTACTGACCTTATGTTAGTTTTTAAAAAAAATATCTGATTTGAGATTGTTGTTTTAACTTGCACCACTTCTCATACCAAATAAGAGTGTTTTCTTTTCCCTCCTAACACTAAATACATCTGTCTTTTCTAACATCTTCAATTCTCTGATGCCTGCTGGGTGTCAAACAATTGAATTCAATTCTGATAAATTCTGCCTGGAGTTAGAATCAGATCCCATAACTTACAGACTCAGTGCTGTAAGACTGCCCCCACTTCAGATTTCAATTACAAGTACTAGGCCACCTGTGCTTCTGATTGATGGATTATAGATTGGGGGTTCCCCCATCACTCCCCTCAGGTTAGATAATTCACTAGAGTGACTCAAAGAACTCAGAAAAACACTCTTACAACTTCTGATTTATTATAAGTATACAACTCAGCAACAGCAAAATAGCAGAGATGCATAGAAAGGTATGGGGGCGTGTATTGGCATACAAAGCTTCCATGCCCCTTCCAGGAGAAGCACCCTCCCAGCACCTCAATGTGTGTACCTGTCAGCCCCATCTCACAAGCCTGGAGGCAGGGAGGTGGAGTTGAAAGTTCCAAACTTCTAATCAAGGCTTGGTCTTTTTGGTGACCAGGCTCCATCCTGAAGCAATTTAGGGGCACTGTCAAGAGTTACATCATTTAAACAAAAGAGAACAAAGACACTCATCACCTTTATCACTCATGGAATTCCCAGGGCCTTAAAAATTCTGTGCCAGGAACCAGGGTCAAAGACCAAATATATTCCTATGATACCACAGATGGTTTTAAGCATTTTTGATTGAATTACATGAGAAAATATCAGAAGTCTATTTCTCTGCCTTGTTTTCATATTTAGAATCTTATATTTTCTTGATGTTTTTCTCCTTTTAGGGAGAAATGTTTGCATAATTACCTCTTATCTAACTACTTAGAGCATACACATTTTCAAAAAATTGATTCTATTCCACTTAATTTTAAGTTGAGTTGAGCTGGCCAGACATGAAGCAGCAATCTAGTAAACAAATGGATGTCTATTTCTGGTCACGTTCATAGTAAACACAGAGATCAATTTTTGTTTTTTATTTTCAAAGTTTATGCTTTAAGAAAGGTGTGCTTTGGGGCTTCCCTGGTGGCGCAGTGGTTGAGAGTCCGCCTGCCGATGCAGGGGACATGGGTTCGTGCCCCAGTCTGGGAAGATCCCCCATGCCGCGGAGCAGCTAGGCCCGTGAGCCATGGCTGCTGAGACTGCGGGTCCGGAGCCTGTGCTCTGCAATGGGAGAGGCCACAACAGTGAGAGGTCTGCGTACCGCAAAAAAAAAAAAAAAAAAAGGTGTGCTTTGGGTGAGATGTGCCGTCTATAGAACTTGGAAGCAACCCTAAATTAGTCAGATTGCTGTGTGTCACAGCAGAGCATGACAAGCTCACATGGGTAAAGCAGGCCAACCTGTTTACATGGTAAGAAAACAGAGTTGAAACCAAGAATTATTCTTTTAAAATTCAATTAATCATATTGCAATCCTTGAGAAGAAATTTATTTAACCTTACCTAACTGGTTGTAAGAACATAACCTGCTGTACCAAGGTCTACAGCCTCTTTCCAGCTGCTTGATAATTTATGAACAAGCACTATAAGGAAACTTACACAAATCAGTGAACAAGTTAGGGAGATTTCAACACCCTGGTAAGGAACTTGCAAGTATAAGTATATGAGTTGACATTAGGCTCAGAGATCACTTTAAAATGATGAAAGTCATGAATTTTACTTGCTTCTAGAAATGTTAAAGCAGGCCTGCTTGAAGTACTGTGTCCTATGTAAGCAAGTTTTAATATTTGAATATCCACGTGTGGCATTTGTATTTATCCAAAATGAGTTAAGCTAGGATTTATTTAGCAGTTTTGGAGGACTTATAAGTATTCCTGAAACACCCATCTTAAGGAAGCTATGATCTCCAGGAACTATTGAAGCCGCAGAAGTAATCTGTGGGAACTTAGTTATAATAAAAAAATATAACTGCCACACCTATTCAGAGGTAAATACTGTCATTCTATTTAAGGTGAGGAATGGCTTATGTCTTTACAGATCTGTATTTTCGTTACCATTTGTCAAAACTGGCGTTGCATATGCAATTTAAGTCTTATCCAACCGCAAGAAATGACCAGTAGCCAATTCCAATGGCTATAGTTGACCTTTCATGCTCTTTGCCAGTTATAATTACTCCTGAATGTGATGCTCATTCTATGCTTTCATGGTAGAGAATAAAAGTTAGAATAGGGCTTCCTTGGTGGTGCAGTGGTTGAGAGTCTGCCTGCCGATGCAGGGGACACGGGTTCGTGCCCCGGTCCGGGAAGATCCCACATGCCGCGGAGCAGCTGGGCCCGTGAGCCATGGCCGCTGAGCCTGCGCGTCCGGAGCCTGTGCTCCGCAACGGGAGAGGCCACAACAGTGAGAGGCCCGCGTACCGCAAAAAAAAAAACCCTAAAAACAAAATAACTTAGAATAATGTTGCCTAGGGGTCAAAAACTGGTGACTAAATGAGATTTATCTATTGGAATAGTGTTTAATACAGTTTTTAATTTGAATACTTTTTCAAAGTTCATGCCCTCTTCAATTCCTAATAGTGTCCACTGTTCTGAATCCTAGATTTACATTTTCTGTCTGGCACCTGAAATTATTTGATTTTGCTCTTCCTTCATTAGACATATGGAAACCAAAGCTTATGTGATGTTTATAATAATCACCAATTAAAATAATACATGCACAGCTTTCAGAGTTTCTCTACCCTGATCTAGCAAAGATTATTATGGGGGTATGTCTGTATTTAACAGTTGTGTACAAAGGTACATCTTTAGAAAGTCTGACAGATGCCAAAGGAAGTGAAATATGAATTCTCTCTCTTATACTTTTCCTCCTTGACTTCAACTTTATTTCCATTTGTTTGTGTAGACAAAGTTTGTATATTTGGGCTAGAGGAAGAAGATGTATCAATGAAAGCTGAATGCAAATTAGTATCCTGGATTTGCTTTTGTAGTTTTTAGGCTTCTCTCCCTCACTTGTCAGTATGTACTAAGGTGCAGACTAGATGTGCTAAATTTTTTAAAAGACAGGATAATTCACTGTCATTTACCATTAACTTTCAACTTCTATCAATAGGATGATAAATATTTGGTATTTCCAATTATATATTTATTTGTGCTTTTAGTGAAGTAAGAGGGACACTGAGGTCAGCTTCAATCATAGCCATTTTAACAATGGTAAATTATCTGGAATTGAAATATTAAATACTAATCATAGATAATAGAGGATTTTATCTGAAGCAGGCTTCTTTGATTATCTATATATAGCTGTATCTTAACATTATCTAGCAATCTGGACTTGCTTTTTATTAACATTTATTCTGAATAAATTCTTCTCTCAAATGTGAATGTTGAGCACCAGCAAAGGTTCTATTTTTTTTTTTTTTTTTTTTTGCTGTCACATTGAGATGAAGTCTACTGTGATGAATTATTAGGACAATGAAAATTAAGCAAGAGTGAAGGCTGTAATTTGAGAAGGAAATAAATCTGCAACTTGCAGAAAGAATAGTAGCTTGGAAGATTTATTCTCTCTTTTAAAGTTGCCTGTCACAATATGGTAACACTAGGCATCAGGATTTGAAAGATGGTTTCAAAATCTCCTTATTGACAACATTGCTAAGTGGCCAACTTTTCATGTGTCACTGTGGGGGGCCTTTGTGCCTATCTTTTATCTTTGCCATGATTTGATGGAGACATTCATAGTAATTACTAACTGAGAAGGTAGGCTGCTTTGCAAAGCATATAACTATACAGTTAAGTCAGAACAGTGAAGTAAACTCTAGGCACAAATTATTGTAAGCTGGCGTTGGCATTTGGAGCAATGACAGGCAATGATAAGGAAGAAATTACAGGCTTCCCATAATGGGGCACTTGGTCCACTATTCCTTACCTCCATGTCCTATAAAATGAACTGTTTTACAGTTTATACTCATATCTTAGATTGGAGTTAAGATAGTAATACCCAGTAACATGTAAAATTTCAAAATGCAATGAAGTGAACACAAATATGCATGTTTTAGTCAATACTTCTCTGCTTATTTTTGGTTTTCTGACATAGAATTTCTGCCATACATTTTACTGTGGAAAATATAAATCAGTTATGATACTAAGTCTCAGCCTCTCTATCGATGGAAGAGGAAAACACTAAAATTTATGGGTACATACTAAAATCTCAATAACATACAAACAATTAGTTGTAACATAGGTATTATTATCCCCATTTTGTGGATGAGAAAACACAGGCCTTGAGACGTTAGGTAATATGAGAAAAGTCTTGCAACTAGTAAAAGATATTGTCATAATTTGAACCCAAGCTCGTCTAATTTTTCTTCTAATGCTATATATCGTTCTGCCATCCAAGCAAATAAACATCTATTTTGGAAATTTATGGGCAACAGGATGCCTAAGTTCAAATGCTAGCCCCTTCATATGGGCATGTTTCTAAGCCTTTCTGAGCCTAATTTTTCTCCTATTATAGGCCATAGGTAGGGGTACAGATAGTTCATCCAGTGTAACAGAGGGGCATGCAGAGGGTAAAATGAAGGTTATTTGGTAAATTTGGGGGAGTAGCAAGTACAAAATCTCAGTGAAATATGAAGCCAGCTCATCTGTTGAGAATAATAGACCCGGGTAGCTCACTGTGGCTCTATGGCTCCACTAGTGATTCATCATAACAGTGATTTAAAATGAAGGAGCTCAGTGCAGAGGGTTGTTTTTCTGCAGCCACTTTCACCTGCTCAGAAACAGGGGTAGAAAATGAGAATAGCTGGGTTTAATCAAGGTTGAGATTTAGCCCACCTTGTAAGATGGAGTGAGTTGAGGATGTAAGCAAGGGAGAAATACAATGATGAATCATAGAACCTAAACAGAATGGGGAGGGAAATGCAAACATGCAGCGTGTGTGTGTGTGTGTGTGTGTGTGTGTGTGTGTGTGTGTGTGTGTGTGTGTGTGTTGGGGGGGGCAAGGTGAATAAGTGGTAGTGTCAGTAATTGAAGATTTCACTGGTGTCTAAGAAATGTTGGAGTAGGGGACAGAGGAGTGAGTAGAAGAACACCATCTACTGTGATTTTGTATCTGCATTCCAGGGGAAAAAAAAAAGAATTTGTTTCAGAGCTTTTGTGTCCCTTTTAGGCAATCTCAAATAAAAGGAAAGTTCATTAGCAAATATTTATAAAGCGCCCATATTCATAAATAGTACCTCAGAATTCATTTACTGCTGGGAGTAATTGTGAAGCTAGGGAGGAATATATTTTAATAATAAGAGCAAAACAAGTATTTTAATCTCTTTCTGTGCATTTCATGCAGAACATTAAGAATTAAGTTAATTCAGCCAATGTTTACTAAGGTGTTATGCTTGACCTAAATGATTTTACAATCTAGTGGGGAAGGAAAATATGTTCCAGAATTATCATAACAGAATGCATGAAGTGACAGGTGTCAACATTTAAGTATAAACACAATGCTAGGGAGCCCCAAGGAAGGTGTGATTAATTCCTGCTTGTAGTGACTGAGGATTTCAGGGGGAACTACAATTTTAGCTATATTTTGAAGAATGAGCAGCATCTATAAAGGTCAGATAGGGATGCAAGAAAAGAGGGTATTTGGAAAATATTCTAGGCTGAGTAGAGATGAAAGCCAAAGACAAACATTATAGGTTACATTCAAGAACTAGCAAATAGGATCTGTGGTTGGACAACAGTTACGTTTGGAAGAAGAGTAAGATTGTAAAGCAGTGCCTGGGACATAGACTATTACTTAATATATACACTCCTGAAAGAGGAGAGATATGGCTAACATAAAAGGTAAGATTTTTGCATCACTGAAGCAATGTGATAATGTTCTTTTCTTAAGGAAAATGTACACTGGGCATTTTGAGTCACTGAAATTAGAAAGCCTTGTTTTCACATAAACATGGGTATAACTCAGTGGCAGACTGTATTTTTTTTGCTGTAAAGCTCTCACTACATCCTACTCTTGGTTGATAATTTTGGAGAATGTTGTGAGAAATCCAAGATGCCTACTAAAACCATAGGTGGCTTTAAGAAACTATGATCAACTGTTTCAACAATTATCAATCATTGAAGTCCTTGTGAATTTGCTATGAATGAACAAAGTAGTCTTTGAATCTTTTTCTTGTAAACATGAACAATATAAATGTAATTATAAATGTCTATATATTAATTTCAGAAATTTTTAGCATCTGTCAAAAGTAGCTAATATTTTAATATCTAATACTTTTAAGCTATGAAAAAATACATGATATTCTTGATTTTATTCTAAAGATCTTTATGTATATAATGATATTTATCATGCTTGTAAAATCTATTCTTACAATTTTTAATTTGGTGACTTATTACAGTTTTAATTAGGAAGTACATCAAATTGTGTGACTGATTTATAATTATGGGAATATAGCTAGAAATAAGATTTTCAGGTTTATCCAATAAAATAAATGTACCATTGATTCCATTAATACATATTTTGAATTCCTCACTAATATTAACTTAGAACAGTTGCAGAATAATTTTTCACTGAAAGTATACAAAGCATTTGACCCTCAGTAAATCTCAGTAAGGAGAATAACTAAGAGTATTTTCATTGTTTTCATAGTGGGACTGAGGCCTTAAAGATTCAGAATGTTAATATTTGCATTGGTGTTTTCTCTTGAACAGTTCTCTGCAGCCCAATAATATTTTCACCTTCTGATGTAAAACTAAATATATGGATATCTGTTCTTTCTGGTTTTTCTAATTGTCCTATAGTTTTCAGAATTACTAAGAGTGCACAAAGGGAATTAATACATAGAGCTTATAACTTCTTTTGCCTCCAGAGGCTGTTTCCCTTGATAAAAGTATTTGGCATATATTTAGAGGAGAAAACTAGTGATATGGAAGTCAAAGACTATGTCCTCTAGTAATATGCTGTGATGTGTTACTGCATGTTTTCAGTCTAGACGAATCAACTGAATACACACACACACACACACACACACATATATATAATATTGGCTGAAATTACAGTATACTAAACTCCTGCTTTCATTCTCTTATGTGGCTATTAAAAAAATTATTTTTTCCCTGAGTCAGAGCTTTTATATTTGTCCCACCCTGTCCTCTGTACTGAACAATTCCAGCTGAGGAAGAATTGTGATTTTATTAGTCCCACATGGAGACATTCTCTCCAGGGAATACCCTGTTCTTTATGACGTGTATTATTGTAGAGTAATCCTCTTTTGACTTTACCAATAGTGAGTGCCCATTCTAGTGGTTAAAACCCAACCACTCTCTTGAACTAAGCCAAATGGAAACAGATACAAAGACCTGAAAGAAGATACAACAGTAAAATCAAAGTATTTATACAGTTTTACTCTCCTTTGGTTAAAGTTTTCCAGAAACCTATTTATATGAGAGAGACTAAATTACTGGAATTAATGCTGAGATCTGCTGAGTGATTTTACCTAAGAACTTTAAGCCCTTAAGTGATTATAATTTTCATACTTGTGGAAAAAATAAATTACCAGCTACAAAATTCTCTTTTTATATATATGACCAGATATAAATATTTATAATATAATTTATATATAATTTATACTATTTTTATTTGTATAATTTTATATGTATACATGTTATAATTATCCACACACACAAACATATATATAATGTAATGATGGGAGTGACATCTCATCACCTTTGCCATATTTTATTGGTTGGAAGTGAGTTGTGAGTCATGAGTCATAGTCCCATCCATACTCAAACGGGACAAATTATTTAAAGGCATAGGCCATTGGGACCATCCTAGGGCTGTCTGGATTACCACATGTTCCTGTAAGAGTAAAGCACAGCTGTTAAGATATTCTTCCATACTTTCATCCTTTTCTATTCCTCAGGGGTTTTTTTAAAGACAATTTATTATTTCTATTTCATCTGGATATTCCTGAAGGCTTTGCCTTTTGTACAAGACATTAAGAAAATTAAGAGCGATGTCGGTGTTCCTACCTTTATCTCAATGTTCTGAATAATTTATTTCCAAAGTGTAAGTTATTCAAGTTCATTTGTATATGGTTGTTTGTGTAAAATATTGAAAAAAACAAATGGTATTTCAGCACAAAATCATTTAAGAGCATTGAAATAAATGTTAAAGAGGGATTGAAATAAATGTTAAAGAGGGATTGAGGATAATGAGCGCTCTGACCATGGAAATTTTAGCTGTTTACGTTTTGCCTTAGTAACACAAGAAAATAAGTTTTATTCCAAAAGTTTATGGTCAGAATTTTCACTTCTCTCCTCTTCTCTCCTCTTCTTCATTCTTTCTATTTCTCTTATTTATATTATTATATAATTGAAAAGAACAAATCTGAGAGATTGCTGCTTTATTTCTAACTCTACTACTACTACTGTTAATGTCTTTATATGCATTTGTTTTATATTCTTCATCTATAAGATGAGAAAGTTAGTTGAACTAAGATATTGCTGTAAAGAAACATGTACTGACAGGGAGGATCAAGATGGTGAAGCAGGAGGATGTGGAGCTCACTTCTCCCCACAAAACATCAAAAATAAATCTACACATGGAAAAATTCTCATGGAAAACCAACTGTAAACTGTTTGAGTGGTGCATAGTTTTACTGTGATCACACGGGCTTCGCTTGCTTTGGCTGTCACCTCTTTTGGGGCAGAGCATGCACTCAAGCAATGGAGACTTATCAAACCCGACCCTCAGGGCTTCTACTCCAACAACTGGGGTTGTGATAGCCACAGAACAGAGAGGTGTTCCCACCCAACTTCTAGAACAGGTTCTGGACACCACAACACCAATCACACCCCCTATCAAGAGGATAACAGCCAGCACACTCTGAGGAAAGATGTGGTACACATCCATACCAAAAACAGCCCTCACACCAAAAATATTGGACTCACACATCTACACAGGGATGCTTCACATAAAAACACTTGATCAAGACCACAGTAGGTAACAGTTTCTCCTACATTCATAGAGACAGAGAAAGTTAAGTAAAATGAAAAAGCAGAGGAACTACTCCCAGTTAAAAGAACAAGAAAACTCCCAAATAATGAAAGAGAGCTCACCAGTCCTTTGGATCCCAAGTGTGAAAAGGAGATAATAAAAATGCTATAGGAATTAAGAAAGATTATCAATAGAAATGCAGATCACTCTAACAAGAAACTAGAAGCTACAAAGATGAAACAATCAAAATTAGACAATTGCCAAGATAAAAACCAATCTAGAAGCAATGAACAGCAGATTAAATAATGCAGAATAAATGATATGAAAGATAGAATGATGGAAACCACCCAATCAGAACAGCAGACAGAAAGAAATGAAAGCACCATATGAGACCTATGGGATAATACAAAGCATACTGATCTACGCATAATAGAGGTTCCAGAAGGAGAAGGAAAGAAAAGGTGATCAAAAATGTATTTGAGAGCTTCCCTGGTGGTGCAGTGGTTGAGAGTCTGCCTGCTGATGCAGGGGACACGGGTTCATGCCCCGGTCCAGGAAGATCCCACATGCCACAGAGTGGCTGGGCCCATGAGTCATGGCCGCTGAGCCTGCGTGTCCAGAGCCTGTGCTCCGCAATGGGAGAGGCCACAATGGTGAGAGGCCTATGTACCGCGAAAGACAAACAAACAAAAAATGTATGTGAAGAAATTACGGCTAAAAACTCCCCAACTGAAAGAAGGAGACAGATATCCAAGTACAGGAAGCACAGAGGGTCTCAAACAAGATGAACCTAAACAGACCTACAACAAGACATATCATAATTAAAATGGCAAAAGTTAAAGAGATAATTCTAATGGCAACAAGAGAAAAACAAAGAGTCAATTACAAGGGAACCACTTAAAGGTTACCAACTGATCTCTCTGCAGAAACTTTGCAGGCCAGAAGGGAGTGGCATGAAGTCCTGAAGGGAAAGACCTGAAACCTAGGATAGACAACCTAGCAAGACTATCATTTAGAAAAGAAGGAGACATGAAGAATTTCTCACACAAGCAAAAACTAAAAGAATACAGCAATACTAAACCTACCCTTAAAAAAATCTTAAAAGGTACTGTTTAAATAGAAAGGAAAAATCTATAGGAAAGGGAAAATCACAATAGGAAAGGCAAATATATAAAAGAATTGAAGATCACTTAAATAAGCCAGTATATAGATTAAAAAACAATAAAAACTTTTGTAAAAGTGATTACAATCTCAATTAATAGCAAAAGGATAAACATGGAGTTGTAAAATAGGACACCAAAATCACAAAATGTAGGGAAGGGGAGTAAAAAATGTAAATCTTTTAGAATGTTTTCAAACTTGTATGACTATCAGTTTAAAGCAAGTAGATATAGTTAATGGTGAACACACTGGAAAACCAAGGTAAACACAAATCAAAGATAATAGATTCACAAAAAACAAAAGAAATGAATCCAAGCATAACACAAAAGAAAACCATCAAACCACAAAAGTAAAAACAAAGACCTAAATAGACATTTCTCCAAAGAAGATATACAGACTGCCAACAAACACATGAAAGAATGCTCAACATCACTAATCATTAGAGAAATGCAAACCAAAACTACAATGAGATATCATCTCACACCAGTCAGAATGGCCATCATCAAAAAATCTAGAAACAATAAATGCTGGAGAGGGTGTGGAGAAAAGGGAACCCTCTTACACTGTTGGTGGGAATGTAAATTGATACAGCCACTGTGGAGAACAGTATGGAAGTTCCTTAAAAAACTACAAATAGAACTACCATATGACCCAGCAATCCCACTACTGGGCATATACCCTGAGAAAACCATAATTCAAAAAGAGTCATGTACCAAAATGTTCATTGCAGCTCTATTTACAATAGCCCAGAGATGGAAACAACCTAAGTGTCCATCATCGGATGAATGGATAAAGAAGATGTGGCACATATATACAATGGAATATTACTCAGCCATAAAAAGAAACGAAATTGAGCTATTTGTAATGAGGTGGATAGACCTAGAGTCTGTCATACAGAGTGAAGTAAGTCTGAAAGAGAGAGACAAATACCATATGCTAACACATATATATGGAATTTAAGAAAAAAAAATGTCATGAAAAACCTAGGGGTGAAACAGGAATAAAGACACAGACTTACTAGAGAATGGACTTGAGGCTATGGGGTGGGGGAAGGGTAAATGGTGACAAAGCAAGAGAGAGGCATGGACATATATACATTACCAAACGGAAGGTAGATAGCTAGTGGGAAGCAGCCGCATAGCACAGGGAGATCAGCTTAGTGCCTGAAGGGGTGGGATAGGGAGGGTGGGAGGGAGGGAGATGCAAGCGGGAAGAGATATGGGAACATATGTATATATATAACTGATTCATTTTGTTGTGAAGCTGAAACTAACATACCATTGTAAAGCAATTATACTACAATAAAGATGTTAAAAAAAAAAGTCAATGGACTAAATGCTCTGATCAAAACACAGAATGGCAGATTGGATTAAAAAAATCTAAGAAACTACCATATGCTGCCTACAAGAGACTTCACAGTGAAAGACACAGATAGAAAGTGAGGGAATGGAGAAAGATATATCATGCAAATGGAAATGACAAGAAAGGGAGGGTAGCAATACGCATATCAAACAAAATAGACTTTAAAATAGTCAGTAAGGAAAGACAAAGGCATTATATAATAAAGGGATCAATACAAGAAGAGGACATTACAGTCATTAAAATACAGGCACCCATTATAGGGCACATAAATATATAAAACAAATACTAACATACATAAAGGGAGAAATTGACAGGAATACAATACTAGTAGGAGACTTTTACACCCCTCTGACATCAATGGACAGATCTTCCAGACAGAAAATTAATAAGGCAACAGTGGCCCTTAATGACACAATAGACCAGTTAAACTTAATTGATATTTACAGGACATTACATCCAAAAAAAAACAGAATACATATTCTTGTCAAGTGCACATGGAACAGTTTCTAAGTTGACCACAGACTAGAACACAAAATAAGCCTCAAAAAATTCAAGAGGATGGAAATCATTTTAATCATTTGTTCTGACTGCAGCGGTCTGAAACTAGAAATCAACTAGAGGAAGAAAAAAGGGAAAATAACACATGGAGACTAAACAACATGCTACTAAAAGACAAATGGGTCAATGATGAAATCAGAAAATATCTCAAGACAAATGACAATAAAAACACAACCTTACAAAAATCTATGGAATACAGCAAAATCACTTCTAAGGGGGAAGTTCACAGGGATACAGGTCTTCCTCAAGAAAAAAACAAACAAACAAAATCTGAAACAATCTAACCTACCACCTAAAAGAGCTAAAAAAAAAAAAAGAACAATCAAAACTCAAAGTCAACAGAAGGAAATAATAAAGATTAAAGAGGATATAAGCAAAATAGAGATCAATAAGATAATAGAAAAGATCAATAAAACCAAGAGCTAGTTCTTTGAAAGATAAACATAATCGACAAACCTCTAGCCATGCTCATCAAGAAGAGAGAGGATCCAAATAAACAAAATAAGAAATGAAAGAAGAGTTTATTTTTGTGTATGGTGTTAGAGAGTGTTCTAATTTCATTCTTTTACATGTAGCTGTCAAGGTTTCCCAGCACCACTTATTGAAGACACTGTCTTTTCTCTATTGTATATTCTTGCCTCCTTTGTCATATATTAGTGGACCATAGGTTCATGGGTTTATCTCTGGGCTTTCTATCCTGTTCTATTGATCTATATTTCTGTTTTTGTGCCAGTACCATACTGTCTTGATTACTGTAGCTTTGTAGTATAGTCTGAAGTCAGGGAGCCTGATTCCTCCAGCTCCATTTTTCTTTCTCAAGATTGCTTTGGCTATTTGGGGTCTTTTCTGTCTCCATACAAATTTTAAGATTTTTTTTGTTCAAGTTCTGTGAAAAATGCCATTGGTAATTTGATAGGGATTGCACTGAATCTGTAGATTGCTTTGGGTAGTATAGTCACAATATATTCACAATACTGATTCTTCCAATCAAAGAACATTGTATATCTCTCTATCTATTTGTGTCATCGTTGATTTCTTTCATCAGTTTCTTATAGCTTTCTGCATACAGGTTTTTGCCTCCTCAGGCAGGTTTATTCCTGGGTATTTTATTCTATTTGTTGCAATTGTGAGTGGGATAGTTTCCTTAATTTCTCTTTCTGATCTTTTGTTGTTAGTGTATAGGAATGCAAGAGATTTCTGTGCATTAATTTTGTATACTGAGACTTTACTAAATTTGTTGATTAGCTCTAGTAGTTTTCTGGTAGTATCGTTAGGATTTTCTATATATAGTATCAAGTCATCTGCAAACAGAGACAGCTTTACTTCTTCTTTTCCAATTTGTATTTCTTTAACTTCTTTTTCTTCTCTGATTTTTGTGGCTAGGACTTCCAAAACTATGTTGAATAACAGTGGTGAGAGTGGACACCCTACCCTTGTTCCTGATCTTAGAGGAAATGCTTTCAGTTTCTCACCATTGAGAATGATGTTTGCTGTGGGTTTGTCTCATATGGCCTTTATTACATTGAGGTATGTTCCCTCTATGCCCACTTTCTGGAGAGTTTTTATCATAAATGGGTGTTGAACTCTGTCAAAAACTTTTTCTGAATCAATTGAGATTATCATACGGTTTTTATTCTTCAGTGTATTAATATGGTGTATCACATTGATTGATTTGCATACATTGAAGAGTCCTTGCATCCCTGGGATAAATCCCACTTGATCATGGTGTATGACTCTTTTAATGTGTTGTTGGATTCTGTTAGCTAATATTTTGTTGAGGAATTTGGCATCTATATTCATCAGTGATATTAATGTATCATTTTCTTTTCTTGTGATATCTCTGTCTGGTTTTGGTATCAGGGTGATGGTGGCCTCATAGAATGAGCTTGGGAGTGTTCCTTCCTCTGTAATTTTTTAGAAGAATTTGAGAAGGATGGGTGATAGCTCTTCTCTAAATGTTTGATAGAATTCACCTGTGAAGCCATCTGGCCCTGGAGTTTTGTTTGTTGGAAGATTTTTAATCACAGTTTCAATTTCATTACACATGATTTGTCTGTTTATATTTTCTATTTCTTCCTGGTTCAGTCTTGTAAGATAATACCTTTCTAAGAATTGGTCCATTTCTTCCAGGTTGTCCATTTTATTGGCATATAGTTGATTGGAGTAATCTCTCATGATGCTTTGCATTTCTGTGGTGTGCATTGTACCTTCTCCTTTTTCATTTCTAATTTTATTGATTTGAGTCCTCTCCCTCTTTTTCTTGATCAGTCTGGCTAAAGGTTTATCAATTTTATTTATTTTCTCAAAGAACCAGCTTTTTTATTGATCATTTCTATTGTTTTCTTTGTTTCTATTTCATTTATTTCCCTCTGATCTTTATGTTTTAAATGGATTAAAGATATAATGTAAGACCAGATACTATAAAACTCTTAGAGGAAAACATAGAACACTCTTTGACATAAATCACAGCAAGATCTTTTTTGACCCACCTCCTAGAGTAATGAAAAAACAAACAAACAAACAAACGGGACCTAATGAAATTTAAGGGCTTTTGCACAGCAAAGGAAACCATAAATAAGATGAAAAGACAACCCTCACAATGGGAGAAAATATTTGCAAACAAAGCAACAGACAAGAGATTAATCTCCAAAACATACAAGCAGGTCATGCAGCCCAATATCAAAAAAACAAACAACCCAATCCAAAAATGGGCAGAAGGCCTAAATAGACATTTCTCCAAAGAAGGCATACAGATGGCCAAGAGGCACATGAAAAAATGCTCAATATCACTAATTATTAGAGAAATGCAAATCAAAACTACAATGAGGTATCATCTCACGCTGGTCAGAATGACCATCATCAAAAAATCTACAAACAATAAATGCTGGAGAGGGTGTGGAGAAAAGGGAACCCTCTTGCACTGTTGGAAGGAATGTAAATTCATATAGCCACTATGGAGAATGGCATGGAGGTTCCTTTAAAAACTAGAAATAGAATTACTGTATAACCCAGCCATCACACGACCAGGCATGTACCCTGAGAAAACCATAATTCAAAAAGACACATGCACCCCAATGTTCATTGCAGTACTATTTACAATAGCCAGGTCATTGAAGCAATCTAAATGCCCATTAGCAGATGAATGGATAAAGAAGATGTGGTACCTATATACAATGGAATATTGCTCATCCATAAAAAGGAATGAAATTGGGTCATTTATAGAGACACGGATGGACCTAGAGATTGTCATAGAGAGTGAAGTAAGTCAGAAAGAGAAAAACAAATATCATATATTAAAGAATATATGAGGAATCTAGAAAAATGATACAGATGAACCTGTTTGCAAGGCAGAAAGAGAGACACAGATGTAGAGAACAGACGTATGGACACCAAGGGGGGGAAAGGGGGGTGGATGAATTGGGAGATTGGGATTGACATATATACACCAATATGTATAAAATAGATAACTAATGAGAACCTGCTGTATAGCACAGGGATCTCTACTCAGTGCTCTGTGGTGACCTAAATGGGAAGGAAATAAAAAAAAAGAGGGGATATATGTCTACCTATAGTTGATTCATTTCGTTGTATAGTGGAAACTAACACAACATTGTAAAACTACTATAACCCAATTTAAAAAAAAACAAATGAAAAAGGAGAAATAACAACTGATACCACTGAAATTCAAAAAATCATAAGAGAATACTATGAACAGTTATATGCCAACAAATTGGACAACCAAGAAGAAATGAATACGTTTCTAGAAACATACAGCCTGCCAAAATTGAGTCAAGAAGAAACAGATAATTTGAACAGAACTATCACTAGAAGTTAAATATAATGTGTAATTAAACAAAAAATCTCCTTGGAAACAAAAGTCCAGGACCAAATAGCTTCACTGGGGAATTCTACCAAACGTACAAAGAATAACTTATATCTATCCTTCTCACACTATTCCAAAAGATTGAAGAGGAGGGAATACTCAAATTCATTCTATGAAGCCACCATTACCCTGATACCAAAAGCAGACAAAGACACTACAGAAAAATAAAATTACAAGCCAATATCTTTGATGAATATAGATGCAAAAATCCTCAAAATATTAGATAACTGACTCCAATAATACATGAAAAGAATCATATACCATGATCAAGGTGGATTCATTCCAGTATTTCACAAATAGTTCAATATATGCAAACAATCAATGTGAGTGATTAACAAAAGTAAAGACAAAAACCACATGACCATCTCAGTAGATACAGGGAAAGCATTTGATAAAACTTAACATCCATTCATGATAAAAACTCTCACCAAAGTGGGTATAGAGGGAACATATCTCCACAGAATAAAACCATTTAATACAAATCCACAGCCAACATAATATTCAATGGTAAATAGATGATAGCCTCTCCTATAATTCAGGAGCAAGACAAGGATGGCCACTCTTACCTCTTCTATTCAACGTTTTATTGGGAATCCTAGCCACAGCAATAAGACAAGGAAAATAATTAAAAGTATTCAAATTGGAAGGGAAGAGATAAAACTATCACTGTTTGCCAATGACATGATGCTCTCTATACAGAGAGCTCCACACAAAAACTATTAGAACTAATAAATTAATTCAGCAAGGTAGCAGGGTACAAGATTAATATACAGAAATCTGTTGTATTTCTTTACACTAACAATGAAATATCAGAAAGAGAAAGTTAAAAAAGAAAATCTCACTTAAAATCACATCAAAAAAATAAAATATCCAGGAATAAACTTAGCTGAGGAGGTGAAAGACCTATACACTGAAAACTATAAAACACTGATAAAGGAAACTGAAGATGATTCAAAGAAATAGAAAGATATCCCATGCTCTTGGATTGAAAGAATTAATATTGTTAGAATGGCCATACTACCTAAAGCAATCTACAGATTTAATACAATCCCTATCAAAATACCCATAACATTTTTCACAGAACTAGAATAATACTAAAATTTGTATGGAACCATAAAAGACCCAGAATTGCCAAAGGAATCCTGAGGAAAAACTACAAAGCTAGAGGCTTTACCATTCCAGACCTCTGATAATACTAAAAAGCTACAGTAATCAAAACAGCATGATGTTGATAAAGAAATAGACACATACGTTAATAGCACAGAATAGACAGCCCAGAAATTAAACCCATACACCTATGGTCACTTAATTTACAAACAAAGGAGGCAAGAATATACAATGGAGAAGATACAGTCTCTTCAACAAGTGGTGTTGGGAAACCTGGACAGCTACATGCAAATCAATTAAATTAGAACACTCCCTCACACCATATACAAAAATAAAAATTGTTTAAAGACCTAAATATAAGACATGACCCCATAATTCTCCTAGAAGAGAATATAGGCAAAACATTCTCAAACATAAATTGTAGTAATATTTTCTTAGATCAGTCTCCCAAGGCAAATAAATAAAAGCAAAAATAAGCAAATGGGACTGAATCAAACTTAAAAGCTTTAGCACATTGAAGGAAACCATAAATAAAATGAAAAAGACAACTTATGGAATGGGAGAAAATATTTGCAATTGATGGGACTGAAAATGGGTTAACATCCGAAACATAAAATCAGCTTATACAACTCAATACTAAAAAATAAACCTGATCAAACAATGGGCAGAAGACCTAAATAAATGTTTAATAAAGACATGTAAATGGCCAACAGGAACATAAAAATTTGCTCAACATCACTAATTTTTGAGAGAAATACAAATCAAAATTACAATGAGGTATCCTTTCACACTTGTCAGAATGGCTATCATCAAAAAGTCCACAAATAATAAATGCTGGAGAGGGTGTGGAGAAAAGGCAACCCTCCTACACTGTTGGTGGGAGTGTAAATTGGTGCAGCCACTGTGAAAAACAGTATGGAGTTTCCTTAAAGAAGTAAAAATAGAGCTACCATATGATCCAGCAATCTCACTCCTGGGCATATATCTGGAAAAGATGAAAACTAATTTGAAGAGATAAATGCACCCCAATGTTCACAGCACCACTTTTTACAATAGCCAAGACATGGAAGCAATCTAAGTGTCCATCAACAAATGATTGGTTTAAGAAGAAGTGATATATGTATATATACAATGGATCATTACTCACCCATAAAAAAGAATGAAATATTGACACTTGCAGCAATATGGATGTACCTAGAGAATATTGTACTAATTGAAGTCAAACAGAGAAAGACAAATATTATATAATACCATTTAGGTGTGGAATCTAAAATGTGATACAAATGAACTTATTTACAAAACAGAAACAGACTCACAGACACAGAAAACAAACTTATGGTTACCAAAGGGGAAAGGGGAGGAGGGAGAAATTAGGAGAATGAGGTTAACAGATACAAACTACTATACATAAAATAGATAAGCAACAATATACTGTATAGCACAGAGAAGAATATTCAATATCTTATAATAAACTATAATGAAAAATAATCTGAAAATTATAAATATATAACTGGGAGAAAAAGAAACATACTGAAAGGGGTGACCCAGCTGCTTCAGGTAGCATCTTACAGGTGTGTCATTTGTTAATCACAATAAAATGTGTGTTTTAATCTCACAGAGTTTATCACTAATAAACTAAGGCTACCTATACTCACTTAAGAATGCCAACAGATTCACCTGACACTTAAGCAATATCTGACTGATCAAAACTCTGCTGATTAACTTCTGGTGTGTAAATATATTCAGTTAGTTTGAAAGAGTCAGAGTTAAAAAAGAATGAGCTAGTGTGAAGGTCTCTTTTCATCAGCTTAGGGAAGCTTGATGTAGCAACTGTCCATAGGCCAGGGGTATAGTCACTATGTATTAGGGTTGGATTGACACCAGCTGATCCTTATCTTTCGGCATCCACTTTTTATCCTCCAGGTAGACGACAGCCCTTCGGTTAGAATGTCATATTAATTACGTATTAAATTGTTATATTGTATAAACATTTTGTTTTGTTTTGAGAAACACCCCATTCTTCCTTGGATTCAGAAGACACACTCTGTATATCATGATATGTATCACTGTAATGTAATGTACTCAGAACATATATAGTTTCATAGCTTCAGGCTTTTCTAAAAAAGGCTGATTTGACTTTTGATCATTTCAATTGTTGAAAAGAGGGAGCTTTTACCTGAGTTTGCTTCCAAACTTTTAAAATACTGTCTCCCTTATATGCGTCCTCGACTTCTTATTCTGAAAAGGGTATGATTCACTTTACGAATCACACTAGTCTGATTTGGTGAGAGTTCAGACTCAGTAGGTAACATGTACAGTGAATCCCATTTTACACATTTTGGTGTGTATTACATTTTCTGTCTGTTACAGAGGACATAATATAGGTAAGATCAGGGTTCAGTGTCTTTGTTTATTTTTAAGTCTTTATTATAATAATCACAAAATACTGTTCTTTAAATGCTGCTTCATATTTATAAAAAGTTTTGCATGTATTATCTCATTTGATTCCAATAGCACTCTGGTAATGAAAGCATGGATTATTATTTGTGGTTTATGGACAAAACCATTACCCGAGACAAGTTTAGCAACTTATAAAAACTAATATTTTGTGAATGCTTACTATGTTTCAGACATTATGCTAAGTATTTTATAAGCATAACATACTTTATCACACATATCCCCCTAATCTATGAAATCAGTTCTCATTTCATGGGTGAGGAAACTGAGGTTTAGGGAAATTAAATGGCATAACCAGGGTCACATGGATATGACTGGCAGAGCTGGGATGGAAGCCCATTCATCTGACTCCAGAGAGCATGCTCTCCTGGACACTGTGTTTCCTGATGGTCAGTAAGCAGGGATCCTATGACTCAAACCAATACTTTTAGTGAATCTGTGCCCTATATTGATTTTAAAGTATGGTCTTCATTAAGAAAAACTCTCAACAAACTTTTTGTGAAAAGAAACTTGACATTTCTTTTAACAGTCATATAAGCCCCTTTTGAACTCTGTCATTTAAAGCTATGTCTTCAGTTGGGAACAATGTGCTATTTCCTTATGCCTCATTTTACTCCTGGCCAGTGTTCCCTTATTAGTGAGAAGATGGACATATGATTCAGCAGTAAGAGTACTCTGCTAGGAGTAAACTGTTGGCCTCTGGGAATGGCAATAACCGTAGCATTGCTTAGTATACTCAAAAAATTTTGGGGCTTCCCTGGTGGCGCAGTGGTTGAGAGTCCGCCTGCCGATGCAGGGGACACGGGTTCGTGCCCCGGTCCGGGAGGATCCCACGTGCCGCGGAGCGGCTGGGCCCGTAAGACATGGCCGCGGGGCCTGCGTGTCTGGAGCCTGTGCTCCGCAGCGGGAGAGGCCATAACGGTGAGAGGCCCGCGTACAGAAAAAAAAAACAACAAAAAACAGAAATCTCAATTAAATAGAGTTGGGAGACAAGAAGGGGGAGCTTCCATACCCTGTGACAACAGCAGTCCAATGACAAGCAGAAAGTCTCTTTTTCTTTCCTGGCAAGAACTCAGCCAATGAAAAGCCATGGACTCTTTGCTAACTACAGCCCTTCCTACATCCTTTTCCCCTCCATTAAAGCCTTCTCCTTCCATTGCCTGGGAGGCCTTGCATGAATCTCACCATGGTTGCAGACACCAAATTGAGATTCTCTGCTGATCCTGAATAAACTCATCTTTGCCAGAGAAATATCTGGCAGTTTCAGGTCAACATTTTGGTGGCCTATATGGGGACCAGAGGAGACCCCTGATGACTCTGGAGCTGATGAGCAACTAGGTGCAATACTCAGAACTGAGTCCATTGTGGTTCACTGCTTTTCTCACTGATCCTAGGGTTTGAACGCACATCTTTCTCCTGGATCTGAGTTCATGCCCTCTTTGTGTTTGAAGCTTTCCAGGCTTTATTCGGGATCTATTTAAAGGTTTTGTTTTTCTAGTTAAGGCCTTGTTCTGTATGTGAGTACTCGTTTGGCACTTCAGTCTTATCCTGAGATCAGACTGTTTCAATGAAAGCTGGCTGAAAATGTCTTCAGCTCACTTCCTTCAGGAAGGTGCTGCTTCAAATAAAACTGTGCCAGTTTTTCAGCCTTTGGCCTGTTCCTTTGAAAAATCTATTGTCTGGAAACTGGCTGAAAAAAACAAACAAAAAAAATGGTTTCAGCCTGGCTTCTCCAGGACCAAATAGTCTTCTTAGAACTGGCTGAGATTGGCTTGCAAACTGTTTGAAAATTGTTGTTTGCTCTAGAGGAAAACCCCCTAGTAAATGGGATCCCAGTTATCTAAGATTTTGAGGGATCCCCCCCGACACAGAGACTCTGGCCAGTTTTATGTTTAAAAACCTTGTCCTTCCTCACGGGCATTTCTAACCTAAATGGACCAACTTGACCAAAGGCAATTTAGAATATCAATAGCCATTATGGGGAACTTCTGAAATCCTCAAACTTCATTTTCTTCTAACTGAATTGGACTGTAATAGCACAAAAATTTCCAGAACTGATTGGAAAGCTTATTTTGATTGGTATTTTGAGACTTCCCAATATTATCAGGAGTCTAAAATTTCCTCTCTGCAAAATAAGAAATTAAGACTGAGGTCAACAAACAATTAAAGAAAGAAAATGGCTCTTGAAGCCTCAGGCTCTACTTCATTGGCTTCTTTGTCTCAGCCTCTGTCTTCAGCTCCACCTTCTTCCTTTTCTTCTATAACTCCTATGCCTCCACTATACCCTCAAATCCCCCAAACAAATTCTCGCTCCAAACTTCCCTTTTCTCTGCTACTCTTCCCGCTCCCTTTTCCTCTGAACTTATCAGGATCTGTCCCTTTAAAATTAAGCATCTGAGGATCCAGAAACTAAACCCTTAATTTCTTATTTTCCCTGGACTAAAGCTGAATTGCATGCCACAAAGATTTTCCCAAGGTAATTCCTCACAGATTTGCTGAGGAATTTAATATAGTCATTCAAACTTATCAACCTGATTTCTCTGACTCTTATCAGCTAGTCCATATGCTTGTTGAAGTCCAGGACAAGCACTGGATAAAAACTTCACAACTGGGAAACTCCTGAAAAGGTCTCTAGAACTACAATTTGGAGACCAGTTCACTAACTTATATGATCAGACTTGGGCAATCACTAGGCGACTTTATGGAGCAATTCCTAGGGCTTTTCCAAAGCTTGCTGATTGGAACAAAATTCAAGCTTGCACACAAAAAAATCTGATGAACTTCTTCATGATTATTATAATCCAATTCAGAATGTTTTTAAAGGAAATTCTGGTCTTCTTTCAGATGTTGATTCCACCCAGGTTGCTCTTAACTCTATGTTTATTAATAGGTTGAACCAGGATCTTTCCCTTCTAGTAAAAAGGACTAGAATGGAATGGGAAACTATGTCTCCTTCAGATTTAGTTAATCTGGCAAACCAGCTCTCTCACACTCTAGATGAGTTACCTAAAAGGAAGACAGCCATAATTCTTAATCTTCAAATCCAGCAAATGAAGGCTCCAAAACCAAAACAAACCCTCCTAGTTTCTGCTGTTATTGAAAAAAAACAGGACAGTGGACAAGAGACTGTTACAAATTTAAGCACTTTGGTTACCTTCCTACCTCTAACCAGCCTTTCCAACATCCTTCCAATTCTCAAAGAGTTCTGAGGATCTATGGTTGGGGGGGGAGGGTGTCTTCCCAATCCTCCCTCTTAATCAGCTTGGAGAAACATTTCTCCAGATTGGGGATGAATCTCTTCCAGTTCTGACATCAGAGCCACATTCTTGGTGCTCAACCCCACTACTGTAAAGCAGCCAGCCCCTGCCTTGGAGTACTAAAACAGTTCATAGAGTGGTGATCTCTAGTGATCTTCAAGAGGGTCTTTTCTCTGAACCTATTTTCCTTTGTTTAGACCCTTTGAGAGATACACACCCTTTTCTCCTCTACTTATATCCATTTAGTAGCACAAGACTTCTTAGAGAAGTATCATGCCAGTTTCTTTCTCCCAGAAGGGGGAAAGCATTCTAGAATTTGACAGTAGTAGTCAAACTAACCAACCAGGTGAATTACATAATTCTTTGACATCTTTTAGTTGCTTCATCTCTGAAAGTACTAGAGCAGATTCTGGAAACACTGATCATTTCCCTATTGAATCAGCTATCACCTTCCCTATGGGCAAAATCTTCAACTGATTTTTGCAAAATGTACAGAGCATTGTCTGTCAAGATTCAAATAGATCCCTCAAAGCCTCTTCCCTGAATGAATGCCCTATAAGTAAAGAAGCTTTTCAAGGCATAAAACTCATAATAGAAGATTACAAGGCTCAAAGCCTAATTATCCCTATACTATCCCCTGTATAACACTCCCATTTCACCAGTGAGAAAACCTAAGGGCAGAGGGTCAAGATTTGTCCAGGAGCCCTGAGCAATAAACAACATTGTTATCCCTCAACACCCTGTAGCTCCTAACCCTCATACATTACTAAATTCCATTCTCGCTGGAAGTAAATTCTTTACTGTAATTGATTTATGTGAGGCATTCTTTAGTAATCGAGTTGATCTAGCCAATACATTTCTGCCTTCCCTTGGGGAGAAAAACCCTAATTCACCTGAATAGTAATGACTCAGGGTTATACTGTGAGTCCTTCTTATTTCTTACAAATCCTGAAGACTGATCTGGATGACAAAGTCCCCCAGAGGTTCTACTTTGTTGCATTACAGAGAAAATTTGCTTCTTTGCTCTCCTTCTCAAGCCTCTCAAGAAGATGGTATTCACTTGCTAATGCTTTCAACCTTTAAGGGACATAAGTTTGCCAAAGAAAAATTGCAGTTTGCTCAAACCCATGTTTAATATTTAGGGCATCTGTTATTGGAACAAGGTCTACACCTAGATCCAGATAGGCTTCATGGTGTCCTAAATTTCCCAAAACCCCAAACTGAGCATCAACTGTGAGGTCTTCTCAGGCTAGTTGGTTATTGTTGAAATTGGATTCCAAATTTCTCTCTTATGGCCAAACCTCTATGTGTTTTACTCAACAATAACAACCCTGACACAATTTTATTGAAAGAACCTGAAAACATAGTCTTCTAGGCCTTAAAGAAAGAATTTGATGAACCCACCTGCCCTTGGACATCCCAATAATCAGATTTCCTTTTTCCTTTTGGTATATGAAAAGGAAGGGAATGCCCTTAGTATTCACCCAGAAACATGGGAACCACCGTGGATGCATATGGTATTATAGCCAGCAACTGCATTCTGTGGCATAGGTATTACTCCTTCCCCCTGCCTTACCATAGAGTCATTACAGCCATTGCCATTTCAGTTAGGACCACTGAGAAGATCATTGTGGGATCCCCTTTAAGTATTTTTGTTCCCCATGCAGTAGAATCTCTCCTAAATTCTCATTATACTCAACATTTCTCAGCCAGCCCTGCCTCACCTCCTATGAAGTCCTTTTTTTAAAAAAAGTTGTCACTCACATAACTCTTTTATATTGTAATCACCTTAACCCAGCTACTCTTCTCCCCTCCGTCAGTGATGAAGTCCCTTACTACTGCTTAACACTGAAGGACCACGTCCTGTCTCCTCCTGCTGATCTACAAAAAATTCCATTGGATAATGTTGACTTCTCATGGTTCGTTGCCATCAACGAACCATGAGAAGTCAACATTATCCAATGGAATTTTTTTTAAAAGATGGAATCTTATTTAAAAGATGACAATGGCAAATATTGTACTGGGTATGCTATTGCAACTCTTTTTGGTGTTGCTGAGGCAGCATCTTTACCTATGGCTACTTCAGCCCAACAGGCTGAAATATATGGTATTAAACACACGTGTACTTTAGCCAAGGACTGCCAATATTTATACTGATAGTAGATATGCTTTCAGAGCAGCACATGATTTTGGAGTGTTGTGGAAGCAATGTGTCTTCCTTACTTCCAGCAGAAATAAAATTTAAAAATGGCCTTATGTTTGGGAATTATTGAATACAACACTTTTGCCTGTTGTTTTAGCTATTAAGATTCTGAGGCATTCTAAACTTGACTCTCTGGAAGCTAAGGGAAATTACTCTGCTGATATTTCTGCAAAAAAAGTGCTGTTCTTAAAGGGACCAATAGCAGCCAAACCACTTTTATGGTGCAATGGGATATTTCTACAAATGATAATTTAGAAAAACTAGCTAGAGAGACCAAATGATTAGCCTCAGAAAAAGAAAATCAGGATTGGCAATTCAACAGTTGTTGGCCTGATAAAACAAAAAAGCTCTGGTTTGGACCAAATAACAACACAGTCCTACTAAAATTCCCATTGCTCACTACTGTATATGCACTAAATCATCAGTCTACTGACAAAATGATAACCTTCATGAACCAATATCGGTGGAGGAACATTAACAAGGCTGCAATAAGTGTCCACCTCACTTGTCCCACTCGTTTAAATTACAATGCAGGGAAGTCTGTTTGTACTGCTTTCAGACATTTTAAACTGCCGAATGGACCATTCGAGTTCTGGCAAATGAATTTCATACAATTTCCTCTGTGTAATGGATATAAATGTTTTAGTCACTGTCTATGTTTTCACACTGGACTGAAGCCTTTCCTTGCAGACAGACTATTGCCTCTTCTGTGACTAAGGTCCTTTTGGAAAAGATTATCCTCTATCTGGAGAACTCTTCTCAAACTTTGAGGAACCGATTTTACTAGGCCAGCTGCTTCAACAAGTTTGTTTGACCGATTTTACAACACTTTCACTGTGCTGACCACCCTCAACCCTCTGGTATAGTCAAATCAACTTAGCGGCATTATTAAGACTCAATTGGCAAATTTGTAGAGGCTCTCTAAATCCCTTGGCTAAAAGCATTGCCATTGGTCTTTCTAAATCTCAGATCCACTCTCTTTTGGAACTCAAACTCCCACCCTTTGAGATAGTCACAGGATTCCCAATGACTTGGTTCCTGCTTCTTTTGACCTACAACTAGAAAAGGAGAGATACTCCAATACTGCAAAGGTCCAATTTTTTCTACTAAAAATAACCATGTTTTGGCAGAACAATCTTTTCACAGTGCACTCTTGGGAGACAAAGGCCTTAAGCACCACACTTAGCAACTTGGATATTTTGTCTATTGGAAAAGACACCTTTAGTAAAGCTCTCTTCAACCTCGATGGAAAGGCCACTATCAAGTACAACTAACCACTAACCAGTGCTTGTGCTGCCAGACTCCAAGGAATAGACTCTTGGACTCATGTGACACAGCTAAAGAAGACACTGGACTCTGACTGGAACTGCACATCATTTGGTGACCTGAAAGTTAAGATTTCCCAGAATTGAAGCAGATGACACCTGATGAAACAGATTTTCAAAGATATCTGGACCAGGCCGGTTGGAATTTTGTTTTCAAACCTTTGATGATGGTAGAACCCTTCAGATGATCTTCAGCGTCTGATTTGATAATATATGTACATTAAATAAAAAGTGCCTACAAGTTCTCCCTCCTAACACTCCTTGTTACTTGAATGTGACCCTCATAGTTTTCAATCTGTGTACTTTCTCTCTGATGTGAGACATTATACCCAGGAAAGATCCTTTCTAACAGTGAGGGACAAAAAGCCACTGAAACTGGAAAACCTGACTCTTGATCAGTGATGCTTTCAGAGAAAGATTTTGATCAAAAGGGAAAAATTTAAAAATAAGTAAACAGAAACCTCAAACAAATTTGGGAGACTAGAAGGGATAATAGCAGAGCCCAACAAGAAAAACTACTCTTCTTTCCTGGCAAGGACTCAGCAAATGAAAAGCCATGGACTTTTTTTTTTTTTTTTTAGCTATATCCCTCTCAACTTCCTCTCTATGAAAGTATTCTCCTTCCCCTTGCCTTTTGGGGGCTGCACACAGTTGCAAATCCCTAATTGCAATTCTCTGCTGATCCTGAATAAACTCATCTTTGCTGGAAAATATCTGGCTTTCTATTAGTTTCAGGTCAACATTCTTACTAAGGAATTAGTGAAATTGTTTATCCCCCCACCCCCATTTTTGTCCAAGACGATTTTTTGACTCCAGTTCAGACTAGGTTTCTTAAATTATCCAGGTTTAAATTTTTTCTACCTGTCTAACTTGCACAGAATTATATAGTGGACATTTGTTGGTTTGCATGTTCAACATGTATCCCTCCTCCTATAGATGAGTACAGTGATTTTGCTTTGGGGGACTTATCCCATTGAATATGATACAATGAAACTATTTATAAAAGGGACTTCCCTTCTCCAGGCCAATGGCCCATGATTTAAGATCAACAAACTGGATTCTGTCTTTCTAAAATTTGATTCCTAAGCTGAGAATCACAAAGAAAAGATATAGTTGGAGCTGATTGGTCCTGTTGGTAGTGGCCCAAAGAGACTTCTCACTAGTTCTTGACTCCAGATTCCTATAGCTGCTGTTCCTGAACTATCTGAACTGTTTTTTTAAAAAATTATTTCCTTTAATTCTATGTTCTACCCCATATCCTCTAAATACCTTTAGCAAGCACTGATTTCAGTTCCCTGCCAAAGATTCTAGCTGATATAAGAATACAATTTAACTGTTCACACACATTTTACCTACAATTGGTTAGGGGACGAGTGTACCTAACAGAATTGTCTTTTCTTTTGTGTCTTTCTGTCCCTGTCTCACTGTCTCACTGTTCTGTTTTTGTTCTGTCTCTACTTCTGTTTTTGGAAAGAAGGGTATATCAAACTGTCCTTGGGCTTGTGTTTAAACTAATTCTTACACTGAACAGAAAGAATAGATACAATTTATTTTCTGTTAATTATCTTGCCTTACAACTCATCCAGGCTGATTTTCTACTTGTTTCTCTCCTGTAGCTGTGTAGGTTCCAAACTACTTAGCACAGTACTAGTCGAGCCGCCTTAATTGTTCATTAACTCTCAATCACTTTGAGAGTTCTGATAAATTATTAAGGTATTTAAGCCAAGCCTAAAGACAATAAAGAGTTCTCTAAAGAGGTGGCAGAGTTGACTGTGTGACCTTAAACTGTTAGATGCTTTTAGCACCTGAGGCCATTTTATTCTTGTTAGACAAATAGCATTAGATGGAAATATGAACTTACAACTATAGCAGGGTCCTGCACAGACTGTTCAAATATAGTACACTGAAATGAGGAGATTCTACTCAGAAAAAATGAGATGTTGATGTACTGAATAATGTAAAAAATAGTTCTTTTTATGAAAATATGTCAGTTTATCATTACATCAGAGATCAAAAGAGAAAGCTTCCAATTGCACACCGAGTGCTAGAACATAAGTGGAAAGGGTATAGAAATTACTATTATTAAAACATTTCCTGTTAGCCATAGTCACTTACCCAGAAAGCCTCAGCAGTCTTAGGCTAACACTTGAGCATGAATAACATGGATTTAAGCTTATATATATATATATATATATATATATATATATACACATATATATATATATATATACACATATATACACACACATGCAATGATTTCCATGAGTGTGCTTGAATAGTTATTATTTAAACAGTCTAATGTTAATACTCTAAACCTCAGGAATTGCCATATCTTCTCCACGAACTCCAAAATTTACCTTATCATTGGTATATCAGGTAATAAAGGTAATGACACTACTTTTGTTTCTGGGTGTTCTTTACACATTTGGAGAATTAGGGCAGAAAATTATGTTTTAGAAACACATTTCTTTAATACAGCTTTATTACAGAAGAGCTCTTTGTTCTGATGTGAGATGCATGGGCTTTCTTTGTGTTTTCCTATTTTAAATCATTATTGTATTCTCTGGAAAGGTGAATACTAAGTAATCTCTAGTTGGCTGAATTTCTGAATCCCTCTAGCACCTTGCAGAAAAATCCTCTTACATTCAGAATTAAATGTAACAAGTTATCAGGAAGGTAAAGTCAGTACTATAACCATAATTCTTAGACACACACAGAGTACTTGTTATACAAGGAAACAGCATAAAATAATAGACAAAAGTAAATCTCCTAAAATAAGGCCAAAATAATTCTGAAGGAGGTGGGGTGTGACTAAAGTTTTCTGAAAAATAAAAATAATAAGTAATTTTATTCTAATTTAGTAAAATCTAGGCTACAATTAAAATGAGTAATTCTTAAAATGTAGACTTGCTTAACAATTGTTTTGTATTTTACATTTAGACAAAACAGTTGTGTGATATTACCATAATATATTAAATTCAACTTCGATGTTTGCAGCAGCATCTCAAAAAGGATCAATTTTACAAAATATACTAGAGTGTCATAATCTTTTCCAAGAGCCACTTTTTATGCCTTGAATCTCAAAGCATTATTGTTTGAAGGACCTTGTTGATTTTCTCTTCAATTGTTTACTGGTTTAAATCAGCCTGATTTCCATGTCAGGGGCTTTGCCTGTGATTCCAGCAGTTGCTCCAAGATCCTTTACACCACTGTTATAAAATTTTCTTTTTGTAATATTTGGAATTTTGCATATATTTGTGACTTATACTTAGGTGTTTTGCATTTTTACAATGAACCAGGAGATAAAGTTAGCCTGAAATAAGCCTTGTGCTAATGTTCAGAAGAATAAATGGCTGAATGCTTTTCCTTCCTGTGGAACTAGAAACTGTAGAAACTCAGGTAATAAATAGACAATACTCTACTTAACACATTGAAAAGTCACTAAAGACTTAATTTGGAACTACCTTGAATTATTGATTGACGCTTGAAATTGGTCAAAAGAATTAACAGATCATGAACTGAAGCTTCTAATCATTCTTTGCCATTGTCGATAAATCTCAGTATTAGTAAAAGCACAAATATCTAGAATAGACTTACCACACTGTGGAACTTAAAAATGAAATAGCAAAATTCTTTCTAATTTCTGCTTCTGACTTCCAGTAGTATCTCTACTATATGATTTTTCTTTGGATACCCCAGCTGTCACTGATGACCTCTGGCTGTAGTACCTCATGATCTGGCTTTTCTCTCTGTGGATTTTTATGCCATGGACTGATTTCTAACTACTACTTGAGTAGGATGAAAGAAGAAAATAAATGAATAATCTTTCAAAATGTGTGACACAGTTCAGAAGCAATAGCTTCCCTTTATATTGGTTTTTGGCAAATCTTATGTCTAGTAATAACCACTAAACAGTCCACTTGAGTGCTGGAGGAAAGAATGATTTATCTTATACTTTCAGTATTAGTGGTCAGCTACACAATTCTATTATGCATTTAGTTCAATAATTATACTGAATTTTTGCTTAATTGGAGCTTTGTGTCTGAAATGTTAGGTAGTCATTTAGGTAGTCTATAAATCCTAATGAAAAAGACTGGAGAATGGGATGAGTGTTAAATGTCCATGATGTTGCCATGACTTTTTTTTCTTCCCTAGAAAGGACAATATCCTTTTCTCTTTTCCTCATTCCACCCAAATTCACCATAAAGTCTACCTTCTTCATTTTCCCTTCTCCTTTCTGCATTCTCCCTTTCTATCATCTGCTCCCCTCTCCGTCTCCTTTACATTTGAATGCCTATTTCTTCAGTTATTATTGTTATGTTAATGATCATCAATACTCTCTCCAGAGCTGAGCCAAGTATGAACTGGTCACATATAGTAAGGTCTAACACTACCAGGCACTGTGCTAAGTATTTTGACATTACTCCTTCTAAAAACCATAGGACATGGGTACTATAATTATAGTCCTGATTTTGTATCAATATATGAGAAACTGAGGCACAGGGAACTAGATCATAAAGCTGGTAAGTGGCAGCACTAGAATCTGAACACAGGCAACTTGGCTGCAGGGTATAAAACATTAATAAGTATGCTGTGGAGTCTTTCATAGAATAATGGAAAAAATTACTTTTCCCAAAGATCATGCAATTTAACAAAGCATTTTATCAGATGGGAGCACAGTCTTGGAAAATGTCACTTCCCATAAATTTAGAAGATAAGGAAAGATTGTCAATGGCTTTCCTGGCTTCCTTTGCTCATTGAGAATAGCAGCAAAGATGTTTATATTTATTTATTTATTTAATATTCAGAATCTATATAAACTCTATGGGAATCATCAAACTAGTCATCTCATTTATGCAGACAAAAAGTACAGCTGAGAAATCTAAATGTGTATTTAAATGTAGTGAAAATTATTATTTTTTCCCTAAGTAAGCCTTCCATTATTCTTCTGGAATTTCTTAAATCTTTGTCATGGCTCTTTTGTTAGTAAGACTTTCCTGAGTTATTCATTGACAGATGCAAAACTGCTTTGCCAAGTTAAAAATAAAATCTGTATTTTGAAAGATACTTATTTGTTAAACATGAGATGATTTATTTAGTTGCCTGTTTATAACAGTTCTACAGAGATGTAACTTTAGGAATATATTTTTATCTGAAATTGCTATTAAGAGTTCATTATATTTCTCAATGTTTAGGATTTTGTTCTTTCATTCTTATAATATCCTCTGCAATTAAACACTGATGAAATGAACTCACTTTTTACTTTTTTGTTTTCTTCTCCCTATATCCTTTATTATCAACGTCCTTCATAATTCTCCACTGTCACCTAGATGATCAAATGAAAATTATCTATTAAACACCAATTAAGAGCTCAAAACAGCAGTTATACCCTTCAATCTAGTGTTCACCTAGCTCTATAGTACTGCTATATCTTTCCTGACTCACCCCGTTTCCTATTTCTTCTGAAATAAGTCATCTTACTATCGTATTCATTATTACCTTCTCAGGGCTTACTTACATGGGAAGAGCAAAAAGAAATTTAGAAGTAGTTATTCAATATAGGTTGATTGTGAATGAACAAATTAATGAATGAAATGCTCAGCTGTTGGCCTCACTGCTTTCTACAAAGGCATTTATCCTTTAAAAAGTCATTTTTGTTTGTTTAAGCTACTTCCAAGACTTCTTTCCTATTGCTCTCTCATTCTTCAGGTTGTAGCTTGAATGGTCTTTTCAGAGTATAATATATGCAAATTGAGCATGTTTAATAGTTACTACCAAAATATTAGTTCATTTTGTTCATTTTCTAGATTTAAAAATTTTCAGATATAACAATTAGTATAATGATGACATTCTTGAGAGAGCATCATATATTTTATATAAGTAAAAACAGATTAGAGACTAAGAAGATTTAGTTCAATGTCTGTCTCTGTGGCAGGCTCAGAGGTCTATACAACTGTAAATAGTGTATAGAAACTCAAAAATAGCTAAAACTTCCTTATCACATGTCCTTGTCAAGATTTAGAGTAGTTTTCACAAAATACATTTGTGTTTGTTTAGAAAATGCATTCCTGGATAAACTACATCAAACTGAAATTTAGGGAAGGTTTGGCCCTGAAGCAGAGTCTGAGCAATCCCAGCCTTCTCTGGGCTCTACTTACTCTCAAAGGCAGCCAACACAGTATAGGCAGATGGCTTCCTGGATGCTGCTGGGGAAGGGAATAGGGGTCAGCAGGTTCAAGATGGTGGTATAATTATTTTATCTGTCTGTTTTGAGTCACTGATCTTAGCTGGTCAGATCTGAGGTGATCAGTGACTCTACACTGTACTATGTGTGTACATTAAGATTTGTTGAGCCAGTCCGTGTTCTGGAACATTCTGAGTATCTAGGCCATCATTGTAACCATAATGGTTAACTCTTTGGGGCTTCAATAGTCTGAGACTGTCAGTGTGTCTTTGCTGTGTGTCTATACACAGAGTATGATTGGATTTGCTTCTCTATCTGTAAAGGTTATTAGCCTGGACAGTCTTTCTGGATTGATTGGATTATTGACCATACCAAAATTTCCCTTACATTCTTCTGAATACCTGGCTGAAATCCTGCTCTTCCGGTTAGGATAACCATGGCTTAGGTAGAGACAGAGGCCTTTATGCATGAGAAACTCAGGGAGTTTTCATGTTGGATCAAAGCTTCTGGGCTCCTGGTCTACCCTCCTGCAGAGACACTTGACCTTTTCAATTAGCCCTTCCAGAAATGCAGTAGGGGGCAATCAGACCCTCATCCATCTAACTGCTCAACCTAAGGTTGGGGGCAGGAAACAGGTCAAATTAAAAGTGAAATCACAGCATGTCTCAGGGTAACTGTGTAGTAGTGTCACTGGCAAAGCCCATTGATGATTCCCAGAAAATAAAAATGAAATCTGGGTAATAAAATAAAGTCTAATTAAAAAAAAAATTCCTTTGTGCTTAGTTTAGTTTCATTTGCTCATAGGGTGCTGTGTGTAGAGGTCTTACACCTGGCACTTCAGACCAGAGTTCCTAGTACAAAATGGCTGTACCTGACACTTCCATGTGCAGAGATGCTGCACATGACACCTCAATTCAACATGGTGGCAGTGGGCTGTGTGTAGAGACAGTGTGTCCTGCACTTCTAACTGGAGCCCTGAATAGCACAGTTATGCCTGAACTGCAAGAACTCCATGCCCTTCCCTGCTGACAAGAACCCTATAAAGCAGCCCTACCAATGGCCTGTTGGGGAGAGCATGTATTCTAGAGTGTGAGCTTGCACCTCTCCATTGCTTCTGAACTAAATGTGGTCTTGTTCTATAGCCTTGAATGACATTGGGCAGGGGGACCCTTGCTGGGGCCCAACTTGAAAGGGTAGGTAACAAATTTCAGTGACCCAGATGAGATGGACCATGCACCTATCCACTAGGCTCCAGGATCACCCCACTCCAGTGGGAGGAAGGTGAAGGCTTTGGGAGGTTTCAGTGAGGATGACTGACTCTGATCTTTGAGTTCACTCTGATGGGGTAGAATGACAGCAGCCTTCAACTGAGTTCAGAGCAACTCTGCTCAGCAACTGAATACTGTTGTGTGGTGCACACAGAGTATAGCTCCCAGAGTAATCTGGACTGAATTGTCTTGAGGGGATCATACTATGGCATTGTTGGGGACCTGAAACTAAAACTCATGCAGCATGTCTGCCTGCTGTCTCTGGCTAGCCTTCCCGTGGTACCAGGTGCTGGGGGACAGTGGGGACCTATGGACAAGAGGGAGCCATAGCAGTCTTGCCTACTGTGTCGCCAGCAGTGCTATCCTCTTGACCCCTGTACCAGGCAGTAGTGGCTGAACCAGGGATTTTTACCCTCCTTGCTGACCTCTGGGGTGAACAGTAGTATTCTCCATAGTCACTTTTGGTCTGGTAAAGGAAAGTGGCCAGCCTTGTGAGCCGAGGCAAGACCAGGAAAAGGTCCAGGTAATGAGGACCGCCTGACAAAATGGAATGATGATGTTCCATCCGAGTTCAGGAAATGCACAGGGGATGCCCGAGTGCAAAATTGTCCCAAGGTAAGTACATGATCACTGACCTGACCTCTTCAGGTTGGCACTAGTTTCTCTGAAGTGGGCTGAGGAACCCTGTGAACTGCTTGCAAGACCAGGAATACAATCATCAGACGATCAGGAAGCCCTGTGAGCTGCTGGTAAGAACAGGAAACACCCACCACTGGACCTCTCCTCCCTCCTCTGCTTGTGAGGGTGACCTTAAGTGATTCTTTATCAGTGGAGGTTCCATGGGCTCTCCTCCTGGTATCAGCACAGAATACCAGCTGCCCCAGTGATCTGGTGAGTACCCTATGGGAATCCCTCATGATTTTAGTTGTCACCCAGTGGAAAGTCTAAAAACTCCTCCCTTTCAGCCAAAAGGAGGAAAGAGAAGACCCCGGACTCAGACAGCTGTGCCACCCCCTAATGGCCCAAGTTGGTCAGGAACTAACGTGGCCAAGCTGCTCTGGCCCAGAGGTAGCCCCGTCGAAACTCCTGTGGGAAATTTTGACCGAGAAGAGACTAATTATCTTAGGCACAGACTGTACCAATTCAAGGGGGACCCCAGTTATATCAGAGTCCACACCATTTTGATGCCTCCTCTTTTGGTCTTTCAAGGAATCCATTAACAGTTTGGTGCTGGTTCCAAATTTCCCAAACCAGACAGATAAAGAGAACAAAGACAATGCAGGTCATGCTATTTGTAGACTGGGGAATCAAGCAGTCCCAGATAACAAGCCCAACTGGGACCACAGAGACAATGGAGAAGGGGATGGAAAGCAGAGGCTGACCCGTTATAAAAATATGATCCTAAAGGGAATCCAGGCAGCAGGAAATAAACCTGTCAATTGGAATATGAAATCAATCAGGAGCCAATGGAAAACCCTTCGGCATTCTTCGAGTGCCTCAGGGAATGTCTCTGAATCTATACTTCCAATGACCCTGAGTCACTGGAAGGTAGTACAATCCTGATGAGTATTTTATTTCCCAAAGTGCCCCCCACATTAGGAATAAACTTCAGAAACTGGAAATAGATCGAGATACCCCAAGCTCTCGCCTGGTAGCTGTTGCCTACTGGGTTTTTAATAACTCAGATATAGAGGAGGGAAATTCAGAGGATAAAAGGGCCTGGAGGCAAGCCCACCTACTGGCTGTTGCCCTCCAACATCAACTGATTGGTACGAGAACCTGGACTAACTGCTCACGGAGATTCTCAACTCTGGTGAGGGACGTCCATCCCCCACTGAGAGATAGCAAGCCAGGAAAATTAGAACCCAATCTGTGTGCCATATGTAAAAAAGTGGGACACAGGAAGAGAGAATGCCATTGTCACCTCTGAAGGGGGGATGGAAATGGCAGATCCTGACCACTACCCTCGAAGGAATATGGTCCAAGTAGATGAAGAACAATAGGGCCAAAAGTGTCCTAAACTGGCACTCCAATTGACCCACAAGGAGCTCCAGCTGACACTGGACATAGGGGGAAAGCCTGTCAAATTCTTAGCTGACTCTGGTGCCACTTACTGAATTATGAACACTAGATCACAAGAATTGTAAAATTATGGGAGTATCAGGGAAAATCCAAGAATGGGCATTCACAGAGCCATTAGAACGTAAATTGGATGAACACACACTCACCCATTCCTTCCTGTATGTCCCCAAATGCTCTATAACCTGCTAGAAAGAGATATAAATTGGAGGCTACTATCTACCTAAAGGGAGAAAAACTGGAGAGTGGCGTCCCCTTAGACAAAGGGCACAATACAATAATGTTAATGTCTGGGGACAAACCTCCTCAGATAGAGCAAGTCAGTCTCCCTGGAGTAAATCCCGAGGTCTGAGCCCAGGGATAGGTAGCAAGAGCTGTAGGAGCCAATCCCTTGATAATCCATCTAAAACCCGGACATTCATGGTCCAATAGAACACAGTACCGTCTCCATCAGGAGGCCTTACTGGGCAGCCTTTTTGGGTACATTGCCCCTGTTATACAGTGCCTAATTGACTAGGGCCTTGTTAGAACATGCCAATCAGCCTGTAATACCCCCATTCTCCCTGTAAAGAAACCCAGTGGGGAACACTGGATGGTACAGGACCTCAGGGCAGTCGAGGAAGCCACCTGAGATATACATCCAGTATTCCATAATCCTTACACCCTGCTGGCCACACTACTGTCCTCAGGACCTGGTATTCTGTATTAGATTTAAAAGATGCCTTCCTCTGTATTCCATTAGCCCCAGAGTCACAGGAAAGTTTTGCTCTTAGGTGGTAGGACCCAAACACGCAACAAAAGCAACAATACTGGTGGACAGTCCTGCCCCAAGGGTACAAAAATCCCACCACCATCTTTGGGGAAACTTCTAAAGATCTAAAAGATTCACATCTGGAGGAGGGAACCCTCCTCCAGTACACAGACAACATTCTGATCACCAGCCCTAACTTAGAATGCTTCTGACTAAAATACTGTAACCACCCTGAACCACCTAACTGATAAAGGATATAAGGTACCCAAGAAAAAGACACAACTATCACAAACTAGGGTGACTTACCTACTCTTCATTCTCACAGGCCAGAGAAGCCTACCCCAGGAAAGTAAAAAAGCCCTTTTCAGCCTTGCCCTTCCTAAAAACAGAAGACAGCTTAGGGGGTTCCTTGGGATGGCTGGGTTTTGCTGCATCTAGATCCCTAACTCTGATCTAATAGCTAGGCCACTATATGAAAAGTTGAAAGGAAAGGATGATTAGCCTTTTGAATGGAATTCAGAATGCAAAGGGGCCTTTTAAGAATTGAAAAAGCAGTTACTTCAGGCCTTTGCCCTGCCCTCCCAGATTTAGCTGAACTGTTTGACCTTTACATTCATGAGAGAAGGGAAACCGCCCTTGGGGTATTAGCTCAAAAACTAGGACCCCTTACTCAGGTACTTATTTATTTCTCTAACACTTAGATCAAACCACTAAAGGATGGTCTCCTTGCAGTTACTACATCCTTGCTAAAGGAGGCTGAAAAGTTAACATTTGGTCAGCCAATCACTGTGTGGTTCAGGCTTTATTAAGTTCTAAGGGAACAGAATGACTATCCCCCAGAAGGTCGATTAAAATTCAGATTTTGCTTTTAGGCAACCCAGTGGTTACCATAAAAACCTGTCACACACTAAATCCTGCTGCCCACAGAAATGGGGCCCCCTGGAGCATGACTGTATAGAAATCATAGACTCCATCTAGTCTAGTTGACCCGACCTAGGAAGAAAGCCTCTCCCAAAGGCAGAAGAGGAATGGCTCACATATGGCAGCAGTTTTATCAGAGAGGGAAAAAAGCTGGTGGAATACATAGTGACCTCCCAGACCTAAGTCACAGAGGCGCAAAGCCTACCCCTGGGAAGTCTGCCCAAGAGGCAGAGCTGATAACCCTCACCTGAGCCTTAGAACTTGGGACAGGGAAGATATTAAATGTTTACACAGATTCCTGGTATGCATATGCCATTCTACAGGCACTTAGGGCTATTTGGAAGGAAAGAGGTGTGTTTACTGCAGAGAGTAAACAGGTGAAACATGGCTTAAGTATATTGAAGCCCTTAGAAACAGTACAGCTTCCAAAAAAGGTGGCAGTGATTCATTGTAGGGGTCACCAAAAGGGGGATGCAGAGGTAATAAAGGGAAAAAACAAGGTGGATGCAACTGCCAAAAGAACAGCCCTAGAACGAGTAGCTTGGCAACTACCCCTCATACCTCCAAGGCCAGATCCATCCAATTATTCCCCAACCTACACAAAGGAAGAAATAGACAAAGCCTGAAAATGGGGCTGCAGTAGAGACCTAGGAGGCCACCTGTGGCTAGTTAATGAGTATGGGCAATAATTCTTTACCCAACCGCAGCTTGTCAAGCCATCAGTGAGGCTCATCAAGAAACTCACTACAGGAGGGAAGCCCTATATAACTGGGTTGAGGTCATGGTAATTCCTGGCATGAAAAATATAGTCAGGTTGTTGAGATATGCCCCATACACACAATGAACAACTCCAACACCAGACCCCTCAGAGGCCACCAGATAAGACCCATTCAGACCAGAGGGACATATCCTGGCCAAAATTGATTTTCCTGTCCTGCCGAGCGTACTGGGTAATTTCAGGTATCTCTTGATGTTAGTAGACACATTTTCTGGATAGAAGCATCATTCCCTGCTAGAACGGAAACAGCAGCTGAAGTGGCTAAGGTGTTACTAAAATAAATAATACCAAGGTTTGGGCTCCCAGGATCCTTACAAAGTGATAATGGTCCAGCATTTGTATCTCAGGTGACAAATGGGATAACAAGTGCCCTGGGCATAAAATGAAACTTGCACTCAGCCTGGGATCCCAATTGTCAGGGAAAGTAGAGAGATCCTATCAGACCTTGAAACAGGCCTTAGCCAAGCTATGTCAGCAAATTCAAGAAAATTGGATTAAGCTGCTTCCATTGCCTTCCTCCACGTAAATTTAGCCACAAGGGGTAAGTTAAAGTTAAGTGCACTTGAACTCAGGTATAGTAGACCCATTCCTCACGCCCAAGAGAAGGGACACCTTAACCCCCTTGAAATGGAACAACTCAAGTATGCCCTCGAGATAGGAGAAACCTTGAAAGCTCTCACTGAATATGGTAACCAGGTGCTGCCTGCATCCGCTGACCTGGCCCTCCACCCCTTCCAGCCAGGAGACTGGGTGAACTAAAAACTTGGAAAACCAGCAAGATCAGCTCACTCCTAAGTGGAATGGGCCCCACTTGGTAATCCTAACCACCCACTGTGCATTGAAGTTGCAGGGATCACTCTGTAGGCACATCACACTCAAATGAAGAGGACCCTGAGCCCCAACCTCCAGAGAGACAACCTGGGGCAATGGACCCCCTTGACTACTCCTGTGAATCCCTCTCTGACCTGAAGCTTCTCTTCTGGAAAACAACAAAAGTGTGACCAGGAGATTCAGGCCGCGGCAGTGAGCCTCAACATCAGGGCACACTTTTGCCTACAGAAGACCTAGATGCCTTAATTTTCAGGAAAAAATTGACATGTGACCATTATTCTCTTTTAATATTTATGCATGCATCTTAAATTGTCTGGTACCCTTTGTCTCCAAAAGGTTAGACAAATGGTTGTTGCTCAGGGCAAACAGGGCTAAGGTCTGGGGACAATCAAACACATCTACAGGCAGCTGGGAAGTACCGGTCCTCAACCTGGGTTTTGACGACGCCTCAAATCAGCAGGAAATAGTTACAAAAGACAGACCTGCGCCCCTCAGCACCCCTCGAGAATTAGGAGCAGGACAGATGACAGAGGAGGGATTTGTTACCAGTGAAGCCCATTAACAATTCCCAGGAAATAAAATTAGAATCTGGGTAATAAAATAAAGTCTGACCTTTTTTGTTTTCTTTCCCTTTGTGCTGGGTCTAGCTTCATTTGCCTGTAGGGTACAGAGGCCTAGCACCCCACACTTCAGACCAGAGCTCCTAGTGCAAAACAGAGGCACCCGACTCTTCAATTCAAGATGGTGGTGGCAGGCTGTGTGTAGACGCTGTGCCGGGCACTGTGATCGAGAGAAAAAGCTGTGAGCAGCACGGCTACGCCAAACCTGGGAGAACTCCTCCCCGTCCCTGCTGACTAGAACCTTATAAAGCAGCCCCACCACAGCTGTGCCTAAGGGGCATGGACTCCACCCCCTCCCTGCTGACAAGACCCTATAAGGCAGACCTGCTCATGGCCTTTCAGAGAGAGCTTGTACTCTTGAGTGCAAACTTGTACCTTTCCATTCTTTGATCAAAGAATACAATTTCCTTTACTTCTGAACCAAACTTGGTCTTGTTCTGTTGGCTCAAAGGACACCAGGCAGAAGGATCTTTGCTGAGGCCTCACTCAAAAGAGTCGATAACAATAGGGCCTCCCTTCATCCTTCGCAACCCCACCTTTCCCATCTCTGACTCTGTGGCAATCATATCTACAGGTGTGCTCCTCTTGCTTTTGTGATCCCAGCATAAACCCTCTTCTACCCTCCTGCTCTTGATAATGAAGCTGATGTGAGTAAATAGGACCTATTAGATACGAATAGCTTGGAAGCTGGAGACAGTTAACCTCGGTTCTAATCTCTGCATTTTACTGCCTAATTGACCTAGTGCAAAAAATATAAAATATCTTAAGCTGAGTTTGTTTGTTTCCTGTAAGATGGGGAGAGTAGAAGTTCTGGGTAAATTATAGTTTAGGTGCCCCTTAGTTCCCCTGCATTCTTATGTATCTTTATGGTGCTGAGCGTCTGGCAGCAAGGCTTAAGAGGCAGGTAATTCTAGTGAGTCCATTCTGTCTTGTTGCTGAAAGTAAGAGCTGGCTTGGGAGTTTATGTCCTCGTGAAAGAAGATAGCATCCAAGAATCCTGGGAGTGAGCATTGGTACATAGAAGATTCTACAGATAGCTCAGGGTCTACAGAGATCTCAAATTATCTGGGGTGGTGATGGGAGGTTGAATTTAATGTGTTTGTGTCCTTATGGTACATGAAGAACTAAGAATAAACCGCAAAGATGGGCTGGGTTCAGTGTTCCTCTGAGTTTGGGGGTCTGGGTGGAACTGAGAGATTTCTGCTTGGCGACAACTGGAGACTGATATCCTGATGCCTTAGACCTGTCAGCTACAAGGGTAGAGACATTTGCACTTTCATAATTCACTGGAGACCACTTACTTATGGTATCCCAGAAGCTGGACTGGAGCTCTAATATGCAGATAAATAAAAATAACATATTCTAACAAGACCCATTAGTCAGAGGGAAAATAAGCAGAATAGGCAAAATAGATGGCCTTTAATGAATATGAACTGCTATAGAAGGAACATGAAAATGTGAATCAAATTTTTTAAATGATAATTATGAAAGCACATAGGGAGATTGAAGCAGCAGTCACTAAATATTCATGAACTTCACTATTTAACCAGTTCTGCCCAGTGGATCATAAACAGGACTGATATTTGTCATTCCTAGGCTAAGGTATAAAAGAGCTAGTGAACCACTTTCATCTTTTCCTGCCACAGTGACCTTGGAAACCATTTGTTCCAGATGACAACCCTATAAAGTAGATTACCATACCTATATTGAGTTGCAACACATGTGATAAAAAACAAAAATCCCCAAAACTTCTACTGTATTAAGCCATTGAGATTTCTGTGTTTGTCTAATACCATGGATAAACTAGTGCTACCCTGGCAAATGTTGACATTTCTTTGCATTTGGGCGGTGTTACTATGCAGTCTATTCTCTCTCTCCAAGTCACTTGAGCACCAGGCAACCAAATATGTACATGATCAAGGGACTTTAAGATTTAGGATAATATGCAGGTTCTTTTGCTCTGAAAGGAAAATTTTAAAGCATTGTTTCTCAAACTTTAATGTGTATATGAAATAACTAAGGACCTTGTTAACATCCAGATTCTGATTTAATACATCTGAGTACTCTAGAGATTCTGCATTTCTAGCAACATCCCAGTGATGCTAATGCTGCTGATCAATGGGCAACGCCTTGAGTAGCAAAGTTTTGAGAGGCGTATGGAAAGGTGCTCTCACCTGACCTCTCAAAAGCTTGACAAATAGTTAAGACTTTCTGCTGCTATAAGTCTTCAGGTGGAAAGGCTTGGGCTGGTTCCACTGAAATTGATCTGCGTCTGATTAGCCTCATTGTGGAGGCAATCAATCAACTTCTTTTTCTCATATTCTTCTCTCTCCTTTCTTTTTTTCCCCCAGCAGCTTTAGTAGTTGGGAAAATTTGAGAGCATAATGGAGTACAGTCTGACTGAGCTGGGAGCAGAGCATGCCACTCATCTTGCCCTGCCCACCTATTGGTATTAAGGTACCAGAGGTACATACTTCTTCAGTATGAAGTTCTCCAGGACAACGCCATTGAATTGAATATTTGACCTGAGGTATAACTGATGTAGATTTTACTAATTCCAGGAGCCTATTCCAATATATTCAGCTGTTCAGCTAGTCAATGAAGTATCGTTAGCTCTGTGAGTATGAATGGCCACAATGTCTGGGAAAATTAGACACTCTATCAGTTGTCACCATTTCCTAGCCCTGAAGAGTCACCATTGCTGCAGCAATGCCATTGTGTGTCCCATTTAATACTTAGCTTACTCTTCTCCAGTGGCAGCCATTTCATTCCTAAAACACATCCTGATTTGGGGAAATTTGTCATTTTTTAAAACAGGCAAAACAACTTTCCCTACCACCTATTCAAAACTTAGTGTTAAGTCCAGAATTAGGGAAACAGGGACATTTTTCTGCTAGACTTAATCAAGACTAAGTATGGTGTACATCTTTATTTTGGCTAGGCGAAAATTCAAATTGGTTAGATCCATAGTCTGAAACAGGAGGGCAAAAAATCACTTTAAGTCTTTGTTATAGGGAATTACACAGAAATTAACATTGTGAAAAAAACTCTAAAAAGGAAGCATTCACACTCTTTGCCTTTCTGAAAAACAATTTCCCCTGTCATCTTGTATTTTCTCAAGGATTTTTAAGCACTTTGATGTATTTTTGCAAACTTAGACTCATGAAAGTCAACTTTTATTCACCAAATCACCAGTGACTTCTGGGAGCTCAATTCACCTTTACACAGTAGCTCTCTCTCAGGTAATGGCTATTGTTTTAAATCAGTTAGCTCCAATTCTAGGGTTTTTATTGTCTGCGATGTTGTCATGTGGTACATGAAAATTTTTAATGATCCTAAAAATTGACCCATATATGTGCCAGGTATAAATTTTCAGTCACCATATCTGAGTTCAAGAAGTGTTGCATTGGTTTAATTCTTCTAAATCAAGTTAAATCTTACTGCGAAATTCCACCTGTTAGAATGGTGAGAATTTAAAACTGATTTGTGGTTGTCCTTCCTTCTCCCTAGAATTATGTAAGAAGCAAGACGACGTAAGTTGACCAGAAAATGGGGGAAAAGTCATTAGTTTTCAGTTCCTCATGTTGTTTCTGAGATGCATGCTTTCTATTTCTCTAAGGAGAAAATGTAAAAATGTCCATGCCAATCTTGGATGTGGACATTCTTGTGGAATTTGGAGACTTAGTACAGCCACTACCAAGAAATTTCTCTCTGAAGTTACATATCCTTTTCAAAGTTCTCTGAGGAATGTTGCTGGTAAACTTTATGTAGGAGTTATGACCCTTGAAAAACATATTTTCTTTCTAGACTTGGGTAATCTTAAGCATCAGCAGCTTCTGTCTCTATCTTACTAAGTAGTTGCCTTTATCTCACTTCTTTCTCATTCAAACAGGAGAAAAGTTAAGAAAGGTGAAAGATGATGGGATATGGTGCAAAAATGGAGGGATTGGTTTTTATAGGAGTCTGGTGCTACATATGGTCTCAGGTGAGAAGGCAGAGTAAATAAGGGAGGATGCTTGTAGGTGGATGCTGTGGTGTACGCATCTGGAAGAACTTGTCTTATTGCTTAAATTTCTTAGTGAAATTGGAAACAAAATCCTTATCTGAGAGTGAAAATGGGAGAGGTATTATTGGAGGATAGAAAAGAAGGTTCTACATAGTCATTTTAAAGAATGCAGAGTAACTGAATTAGCAATATACGGAATATTTCCCTGGCAGCACTGTGGTTTGTGACCATGTGTTCAAAATGAGATTGGTCATTGCAGTGCTATCTTTTACCTTTTTACATTCAAATTCACAGAAGGAGAGCTAAGAAGCCAGAGAGCTGGATACAGTGTTCAGAGTATGATGGAGAGAGGAACAAGTGACTCAAGGGAGTAATTTTGATAATTGATCATGAAATTTAAGGATACAGTGAAAAGTGTTAGGATTAGTAAATTCAAGGGGATAAAGGATAGTTGGAGTCATGATATTAGAGAGTGTGACCTGGGCAAAAAGGGATGATGGTCAGAATATGATGTGTAACATTGATATATGGAGGGTTGCAATTACTGGTAATAATAAGATTCAGGAATGATAATAGTTTTTAGCTAGGAAAAACTGTGAGCAGAATTAATGATCTAGTGCTATATTGTCTAATATGGTAGCCATTAATGACAGATGGCTATTTCAAATTAAAATTGCATTCATTACAATTAGATAAAATTACACCTACTGCCCAGATTTTGTTTCTAAATATCATTCTCTATTAAAAGGAACTAGAGTTCCTTAAAAACTGTCTGGTTCTAGGGTTGGGGCAGGAAAAACAAAACAAGGTGAAACAAAATGAGCTTTATCAACCAAAATTTCAGAAATAGAGACCTGATTGAAATAAGAGGGTGTTTATTTGGGGTTTGTTAGAACTGCAGTCCAGGAGACATATATTCAAGAAGCACTTGAATTGTGTTCTGCTGGACTACAACGCGGTGGAGGCTCATAAAGGCAAACAGTAAGGATACAGTTAATTACATGAAGTATGGTTGGAGCTGGCAAGAAGTAAAGGTGCTTATTAAGTAGGGATTGGTTGGGCTCAGAAATGTGTATATAGTTACAGGGGGAAAACTTGAGACCATAAGGTTGCAGTTGGCAGGTGTTGTTCTGAATATGGCTGGGCTGGTAGTGTCTTTGGTTCTGGTATAGTTCAAAGAAAGTTCAAGTTCCTAGTGGTGCAGAGACCCGTTTGAGACCAGATCCTCAATGGCCACCTAACTCCATTTTTGTATGCCTGAACTCTATTACTACATAATAATTTCAATCTGTCATTAGTCTAGAACATATTGTGGTTCCAGAAAGTAAGAAAGTGCCCTCTATCTCTCTTTTCCTCTCTTTCTCTCTCTTTCACACACACACACACACACACACACACACACACACACACACAGATAGAATATGTCAAAAGGACGTACAAGCTAACTTGAAAAAAGCTCCTTCTGACCAAAGCTAGAAAAATGTAAACAACAAATTAAATAATAATATAGTATAAAAAGAAATAAAATAAATATCCATGAGTCCATATTGTTATAGATAAGTGATTGAATAAATGAATGGATGAATGAATAAATGTGAAGGACAAATCTTTCTTACAGAAGAATTACAGTTAATAAATGTGAAAGGAATAAGGAAATTTAAAAATCACCATTAGTATACCATAGTAATAACTATTGCAGGAAAGAACCACTGATGAATACTAAATTTAGTAGGTGAAACTTTAAGGAGAAACAGGGTAGTTGCATACTCTGAATGTATCACTCACCTCCCCAAATTTATTAATTACTATGGTGGTTTTAACATATGTTCACAAATTCTTTGATAGTACTCTCTCCAGGAGGTAGGACTTAATTCTCCTCCCTTTGTATTTGGGCTGTATTCTAACACAGAGAGTATGGAAAGGTAAATATAGTAACTTTGCAATGGAGAAAACTGACAGGCACCTCCTTAGCTATGTGATCAGTAATGACATACGTTCCTTTATATGATGAGATGAGGAGGGCATACCACCTCTGTGATAATTTTCCCCCAAATTCATACTCACAATACAATTATGAAAAACATCATACAAATAAATATTGAGTAACCTTCCACAAAATATCTTACCAGTTCTCTTTAAAAGTACCACGGTCATGAAGGACAAGGACATGTAAGAAATCACCGACTGGAGGCATAGTGATTAAATGGAATATGGTATCCTGGATGAATCCTGGAATAGATAAAGGTCATTAGTGAAGAAACTAGTGAAATCCAAGTAAAGACTATACTTTAATTAGTAGTATTTTACCACTACTTAACATCTTAGTTTTGATCAGTGTGTTGTAGTTAACATTAGGGGAAGCCGGCTGAAGGTACTTAGAAATTCTGTGTACCGTCTTTGCAACTCTTCTGTAAAATTAAACTTATTTCAAAATAAAAAAATTATAAAATTATATATAAGAAGAAATTCACCTCTTCTGTTGTACTAGCAACCTTTCAAGTGCTCCACAGCCATATGTGTTTAGCAGCTACTGTACTGAAAAATGCAAATATAGAACATTTCAATAGGTGCAGACAGTTCTATTGCACAAAGCTGCCCAAAAAAGAGGACAGGAAAAGATAAAAAGAAAAAGAAAAAGAAGCTATCCACAATGAATCACAGACACAGATAAAGATGGAAAATACAGAAGAGAAAATCTTACAACAAACAACAAACAAGATCTAGCATAGGTTGGGAGTTCCAGCTGAGAAGTGAGAAAAACTGAATCTATAATCAAAGATACAATGGCTAAGAAATTCCCAGAACTGATTATAGAATTAGGAAACCCAAAGAATTCCTCGCAGAGAGAGTAGACTGAAATCCACATCCATCCACATAACAGTGAAAGTTCAGAATGACAAAGACAAAGAAAAACATCTAAAATGCAGTTAGAGGGCTTCCCTGGTGGCACAGTTGTTGAGAGTCTGCCTGCCGATGCAGGGGACACGGGTTCATGCCCTGGTCCGGGATGATCCCACATGCCGTGGAGCAGCTGGGCCTGTGAGCCATGGCCACTGAGCCTGTGCGTCCAGAGCCTGTGCTCCGCAGTGGGAGAGGCCACAACAGTGAGAGGCTCACATAACGCAAAAAGCAAAACAAAACAAAATAAAATGCAGTTAGAAGAAAAGTACAATCAACAGATTATTCCACATCAACAAGGAAACCAGAAGCTAGTGGAAAAATATACTTCACACAGTGAAAGAAAATACATATATCCTTAAAAGTCAACAACCAGCAAAAGTATTCAACAAGAATGAAGGCAAAATAAAGACATTTTTAGAATAACAAAAGCAAGAGTTTATCACCAGCATACCCCAACTGGTAACTCCAATGGGGAACTCGAAAATGTGTTTTTCAGTCAGAAGGAAAATTACTCCAGATGGAAAGCTGAAAGAAAGAAAGAAAAGGGAAGGGGAGGGGAGGGGAGGAGAGGGGAGGGGAGGAGAGGAGAGGAGGGGAGGGGAGGGGAGGGGAGGGGAGGGGAGTGGAGGGGAGGGGAGAGGAGTGGAGAGGAGAGGAGAGGAGAGGAGAGGAAAGAAAGAAGGAAAACTAAGGGAGGGAGGGAGGAAGGAAGGAATAAAATGGCAAAAATGGGGACTTCCCTGGCAGTCCAGAGGTTAAGACTCCGTGCTTCCACTGCAGGGGGCGTGGGTTTGATCCCTGGTTGAGGAACTAAGATTCCACATGCCATGTGGTTCGGCCAAAGAAAACCCCCCAAAACAAAACAACAACAATAAAAAAGGTAAATATGTGGGTTAAACTGAATGAATGTTGACTGCACAGCGATAGGTACAGTGCCTTTTAGGGTTTAATACATATAGAAAAATAAAATACATAACAGTAAAAGAGCATAAAATGAAAAGGAAATAAGTGGGGTTAAAGAGATATATATTTCTTGCATAGTCAGGGAGAAGCAAAAAAAAAAAAAAAAAAACGAAACTACCAATCAATTCCAAATTTTTAAAAGTCAAGGATACATATTGTAGTTTCTGAGGCAATCATGAAAAGATCTTATAGAAGAAAAAAAAAGAAAACAAATTTCAGGAAGTTTGAAAGAAGAAAATAAAGGAAAATGAATACAGAACAGGTGAGATAAAGAGTAAATACATGGCCAGATGCTTATTTATACTAAAATATTATTACATTCCATGTAGATGGACAAACTTTCAGTTAAAGATTGTCAGACCTTTAAAAAGCACAATCAGTTGTATATATATATGTATATATTCATCTCTCTCTCTATATATATATTTTAACAAGAGACACATTAAAAATATAGGATTCCCTAATGTTGAGAGAAAAGATATATACCATGCAAAAACTAATCAAGATAAAGCTGGTTCTTATGTTAGATAAAAAAGCTTTAAGGCAAAAAGCATTATTTAATAAAAGTTGGATCAAATCATAATGGTAGTAGACTCGATTAATCAGGAAGAGGTAACTATTCTAAATTTCAAAGTACATAGAGCAAAAATTGACAGATCCACAGGAGGAAGTAGACAAATCCACAATCACAGCATGAGATATATATTTTTTTAAACATCTCTTTCAGTAGTTGATTGACCAGTAGATAAAAAATAAAGATATAGAAATTTGAACAACGGAATTAACACATTTGCTCTAGTGGATAGTTAGAGAATACTCACCCAACATCTGTGGAATATACAACCTATTAAAGCACGTGTGGAACATTTTTTTAAATGACCATATAGAAGTCCATTAAACAAATATCAACACATCTCCAAAGATTAAATTCATACAGAATATGTTCTATGCTAGAAATAAATAACAAAAAGATATCTAGAAAATTCCTAAATGTTGGAGAACTAAAAGCTATATTTCAGATATTAAAAAAATACATTTTGACCTAGATCATTCTTACTTTTAGTTATATATATTTTGAGTTACAGATGAAGAAAATAATGTTTATAGTATTAAAAAATAAGTTAATAAATATTATTCATTATAATTCAGTTAATTAATTATATAATCACTTCTTATTCCAGTGTGGCAGTATACTTTAAAGAGGATTTTGCTTAATCAGCCAGAATCCATCTTTATAGAATTATTATTAAATTTATATTTAATAGTCATTAGCAAGTTCTGAGGCATACTGGCTTGTTATGGCTTTTACATTGATTAGGAAACACTGACCTGGCATCTCTAAATGGGTAAAGCATAATCAAATTTTAGGAGTGAAAAAAAGTTCAAATGTCTGTGCATGCATGTATTTATGAGTGTATGTATTTAAGGATGACCTCAGAATTCCTAAGATTTATAGTTTAAACTACCAGAATTTTGTATTTAAAAAGTTCTAATAAACTTCTAAAACATATTTAAATTTCTTTTTATCCTTCAAACTTCTGAGATTCATAGCTTAGTATGTAATTTTATTAAATTTAATATTCATATATTTTTGGGGGCCAACAATTTTTTTTTTTACTTCTATGATTCGGCAGCATTTTAATCATTATGTTTTGGCATAATCTTAGATTGCATCATATAAATTTACAATATTTGTAGGTAAAATGATATATTTGGAATTTTATATGGTTTAACATAAATGACAGTGACTTGTAATTAATTGTGAGTCTCAGCTCCTTCTGTTAGTCCGTAATCTCTTCAGAACAGCTATCCTTATCTTCACATTTGAAATCACAGCATCAAACCCCATATCTGATCAGAACCAACTATAAAAAGTTAAAACTTGAAATTCTATGATTATAGTTTTTTCTTTGATAGGGAAAAAGTTGGACTGTAAAATGATGAAGAAATAGAAAGCAGAATGGATACTTTCTGAATTAAAGCTATTAGAGCCTATTCCTACTTTATGTGAATCTCCTAGTTACAGCCCTTATAGTCTTTGCCCCACACTTATTGTGCTTCATTGGGAATTTATTTTTTATCTCATGCAACTTTCATTAGAAATAATTTAAAGTGCATATATCACTAAGCATGTAAAACAAACAAGTACGAACATACTATTGCTTTTTTAACCACTTAAATATTTTATTTTTAAATTGTACACTGAGTTAATTTAGAATGGCATCACAATGACAGAATCTATTTATTTTTTCTAAATGAAAACAGATTTTTCTCTGGCTACATCTCAGAGAGAACTTTCCTAACAAGATAACATTGAAAGACTCACAAATTTATAGGCCATTTAAGAGGTTGCCAAAAAAATTTAGCTGAAAAAACTGTACACTCTAGGTAAAGTGTTGTTTGCTATAGCAAATGAAAAATACCAATTTTTCCTTATCACAGCCCATTCATAAATATATTATTTTTTTTCTTTTTTAAGAAAAATGATATTCATATTATTTCTATAATTTTAGATTGTATCTAAATGGATCAAGTTATTTATGTCCTTGTCAAAATAATTTAATTTTATTGATTTCTGGAAAATTAAAGCAGAAATGTTGATCAACTCAACTTTGTCTTGTCATTCCTTTTAATTTATTAACTCATAAACTTTAAGCTGCATTTCACTGTGGTTGATCAGTTTGAATATTATTGAAGATAAGTAACAAAAACTTCTTTTAATTTCATATTTAATGATGACAGAGTAAATGATTTGAGGATGGAAATACCTGACCTAGGAATGGATGCAGAATGTTCAAAGAGGCTGGAGATATGAGTGTATTAAAATGTCAGAAGAGAATATTCAGTTTATAGGAAGACAAAAGGTGATTTTTAAAGAGGCAATTAAATCACTTCCTGCTTAAAAACACTAATGTATATTTTATCTTTATAATATATCCATTTAAAATATAGTTTCTCTCATCATCAAAGTCTCTCTTTTACTTATTTATACAGCTTTATTTCTAGAAAATATTGTTAGAAAATAAATACAACCTGCCAATAAGCTTATTTATTCATCTTGATCTCTCTAAAAGATAATGTAAAATAAAATATGCTAGGACTCACATACATGATGTAAGGTATATATAATTTTGCTACTGTTTTCAGAGCATAAATTTATTTATGTAAAACAGCAAGTGCATTATTTAGGACATCACTGCCAGTTAACACTTCTTAGTTTCCTTTCCTTTTGGGTTCAATAGATCTGAGCTTAATTAACTTTACACAGAAAGTGCAGTTACATGAGCATAGACATTACCTATAAAGTTTTTCACATATGAATGATTCTGCCTCAGATTATAAGGTATTGAAATATCATTGATATGGTCAGTCATGCTAAATAAACTAATGCATATTTTATTTTCTATGTTAGATTCTTTAGGCATTATTGCTTTGTCATATTAGACCTGAAGAATTGTGAAAAATAGAAACATGTTTTCCAATTTGGAAAACTTGGGTTCTGTATCATTCTAAGGGCTCAGTGTCTAACTGATAACTTGGCTTTGGTAAGTGAAACCTGAGATATTCCTTATTCTATATTGTTAACTGTTCCAGAGGCAGCAACTCCTGCATCTGTGGCCACCCTCATGGATCATAGGATTTAATATGACTCAGAACAAGACTAGAGTTCAGGGATTTATGATGACCTTTCTATTTGAAAGTTGATAAGGAAAGAAGGTGTATTTAACCTAAGTTGCACATACCTTGGGAAATGTTTAACTTTTCTAAGTTGGGGAGAACAGAAGAAAAAATGAAATCTGAACAGTTAATTCCCCTGCATCAAGTATACTTTCTAACGTGCACAGGTATCACTGTGTGGTCTAGTTTAAGTAGACTTAGCACGTCTATTTTTGGCCATCCTTCGGGTCTTGTTTTTACTTTTTGGTACCAACCAACATTTCTCGGTCCAAGGTCCTGGCGATTCTCCTTGGTACTTGGTATATAATTTCTATTGAACCTCTGTTTTTGGCCAAGAATTTCTCATTCTTCAACAGCCCTTTTCAATAGCGTTAAATGTCTCCTGCCATCTCAGGGATTTCTTACACAGGCAGGGGGCATGGATTAGAGGTACCTTTAATTTTGTCAGGGAAGGAATAGCGTGGTCTATGAATTTGGAAGGAGTTAGGAATCTAGTTATAATAATCAACTTCCTATTTTATCCTCTCTTTACAAAGACCAAGTACTGATCTTATCAATTCCTTTTCTTTGCAAATCTGGAGTCCAATCTTAAATATGAGCACAAAAACTTGGACTCAGATCTCAGTTTTCCTTATGCTGACCATATGCTTTTTTTTTTTTTTTTAACATCTTTATTGGAGTATAATTGCTTTACAGTGTTGTGGTAGTTTCTGCTGTATAACAAAGTGAATCAGCTATACATATATATATATATATCCCCATATCTCTTCCCTCTTGCATCTCCCTCCCTCCCACCCTCCCTATCCCACCCCTCTAGGTGGTCACAAATCACCGAGCTGATCTCCCTGTGCTATGCAGCTGCTTTCCACTAGCTATCTATTTTACATTTGGTAGTGTGTGACCATATGTTTTTTTACACAATTTTCTTGTCCTGTTTTCCATATCCTTATATGTTGTTGATCTGTGGGGAAATCGGTTACTTTCTGTCCTTTGGAATAACTACTTTCCCACATCACTATGTGGTATATGTCAACTTTTGCTTTTGATGAACTGTTCTGCTTTCACATTGAACTTTCCCAGCTGCTGGCTTTCTCTATTCCCCAGGATCTCTTTCCTGGGGGATTCTAATTCATCCTAAAGAGTGAGAAAGTTATTGGAACCTTCCCTGAGTCTGTATTAAAATAAGACATTGTTTCTAGAAGAATGCAGTATTTTGTAATTAGTGCCTTGATAAATTACTTCCTAAGTCAAAACACTGCAAAGTTAAATAAAACACAATAATGTGATCTTTAATGTGCTCTGCAAAATGCTGCAACATAATCTATTTTCAGTTTCCACTATTTTTAAAGGTGCTTTTTTTAAATTAAGCCTTTAGTTTTTAGAGCAGTTTAAGGATCACAGCAAAATGTAAGGAAAACACAGAGATTTCCGATATATCTCTGCTCACACACACATGGCCTCCCCCATCATCAATATCCAACACCAGAGTGGTATATTTGTTAAAAATCAATGAACCTCCATAGATACTTCATTATAACCCAAAGTCTATAATTTATATTAGGGTTCACTCTTGGTGTTGTACATTTTATGAGTTTGGACAAATGTAAAATGTCATGTAACCATCATTAATTTATCATACAGAGTATTTTCACAGCTCTAAAAATCCTCTGTGCTCTGACTATTCATGCCTGCTCCCCCAACGTCTGGCAACCACTGATCTTTTTACTGTGTCTACAGTTATGCCTTTCCAGAATGTCACATAGTTAGACTCATACAGCATGTAGCCTTTTCAGCTTGGCTTCTCTCACTTAGCAATATGCATTTAAGTTTCCTCCATGTCTTTTCATAGATTGATAGTTCATTTCTTTCTAGCACTGAATAATATTCCATTGTCTGGATATACCACAGTTTATCCATTCACCTACTGAAGGATATTAGTTGCTTCCAAGTGTTGCAATTGTGAATAAAGCTATGTGTCATATAGTCCTATGGTTAAGTCTCAGTTTTTTAGTGAGCCTTGCTTGGAATGTGAACTTCACAAGAGTTTTTTTTTTCTCCACTCTTAGGTGGGACAAGGTGGGTAGAGTGGGCTGCATTTGGGTTTTTTCTTTCCCCTGTGTGGAAGGATAGAGCTGGCTATGGTTAATTATTTCCTTTCCTCTAAGTAAGGTAGGCTCTGATAATACCCCAGAAGGTTAGGATCTGGTTAACTCATTTCCGGAGAAGGCAGGCTCTGTTAAGTAGAATGGAGTGCTCTGGTGCATTTCAAAATGTTACTTTTCTCCTCCCTCTGCCTGAAGCAGGATGGAATTTTTCTTAGATACAGTATTTACTTTGAGAAACTGGAGGTAAATTTCCCAATATTGTGGGACCCCTTTATGACTGGCTTTCTCTGGAATTTTTAGCTCTCAGAGTTGTCCGCACTGAGTCTTGAACAATTTGTTAATTACAGTTCAGTTTTTCCTACCCCATCACTGGTTCCCGTGGTTATTTCTGCTCATGAGTCTCTGGGAAACTGTGATGCGCAGGCTCAGCGGCCATAGGTCATGGGCCCAGCCGCTCCGCGGCAAGTGGGATCTTCCCGGACCGGGGCACGAACCCGCGTCCCCTGCATCGGCAGGCGGACTCTCAACCACTGCGCCACCAGGGAAGCCCTGTAACTCTCTTTATTCAACTGTCTGTCTCTCTATAATCTTGGGGTCAGCATTTCCCACTGAGTCCTACCTTCTCTTACACATTCAAGAAGAATTGTTGATCTTTCAGTCTGTTTAGCTCTTTACTTGTTAGGATGGAGTGGGAACTCCAAGCTCCTTATATGCAGTACTGGAAAACTCATCACCATTGTATTTTATGTCCCCTAAACTCTGTACACTATCAAATGTAAAATAGATAGCTAGTGGGAAGCAGCTGCATTGCACAGGGAGATCAGCTCGGTGCTTTAGAGGGGTGAGATAGGGAGGGTAGGAGGGAGATGCAAGAAGGAGGGGATATGTATACATAGAGCTGGTTCGCTTTGTTATACAGCAGAAACTAACACAATATTAGAAAGCAATTATACTCCAATAAAGATGTTAAAATAAAATAAAATAAAAAAACCCTCTGTATACTCTAATGACTTTATGTGGTATATTCTTTCTTTATATCCTTTTCCTAATCAGTACATGTTCAAACACAAGCAATCACTCAAGGTCTAATTCAAATGATACTTTCTCCTTAAATTTTTTAAATCAAAAATTTTCTTGATCCTGTAATTTGACAAGGTACTTTCTCACCTATAAATTCTAATAAGAATGGCAAATATAACTCTCTGAATTATAATTATTCATGTACACAGTTGAGCCCCTGCTAGTAAATAATCTATATGTAATTCATCAAAATATCCTCCAACTCACTGTACAGAGTAGGTACTCACCACAATGCTTTCAATATAAGCCTGATGGAATCTACATCAGGCTTCACCTTGTGCCTTGTCCAGAACCACTTCGATTAAAAAATATGTTGACATCAAAAGATTTATAATTTTTTACAAATAAACTTTAAATTTTATAATAATTTTTAATTCACAGAAAAGTTTCAAAGATTATACAGAAAATTTCTGTATAAGCTCAACCCAGTTTCAGTTTACATTACTGTTCTGTATTTGTCACACCTAAGAACCCAACATTAGTGTATTACCATGAATTAAGCTTCAGACTTTGTTTAGATTTCACGAATTCTTTCATTTACATCCTTTTGCTGTTCCAGTGTTGGATGAAGGATAATTTGGAATTTTGAGTTTCCGTTGAAACAGGAGGTAACATAGCAAGCTCATCAGGAATATTATGGCTTCAAGCCTGGGAAACATGAGGAAGAAAAGTTGGGTCAACAATATAGCATATTTAGTCTTCTTGGTTTCTACAGATAGCTTACTTGTCCAATAGGGTGTTGAAACCCTAATAGTAAAGCAATTTTCACTTTATTTTTTGGACTGTGACTCTTCCCTATTCTCCTGCATATGAAGCTTGAGAACTTTGTGTTTTCCTGTCAGAGTACCATAGCTCCTTTAATTTATATTTTTTAAAATTTAGACCAAAAAAGAAAAAACAGATACAATATTTTTTTTATTCAGCACGTACTAAATACTGAGCACTGTGTTAGCCACTCAGATCAAGTTTAAATCTCTGTCCACACCACATGGTGTGCAAGAAACATGGTATGTCTTCAGCTCCTACAAATTAACAGCATGTTGCTTCTGAGTCTGCATTCAGTTGAATTGGCATGGAATTCTAAAACTATCATTCAAATGCTTCCTCCTTCTGCTCCTAGAATTGTGTCAAAGTTCTGGGAGCTTGCAGACTGTTAGGCCTTTGATCATCACTCATGTGTCTCACTGGTTAACTCTGAGCATCCATTGTCTCTGATTACCTGGCTCTTTCAGACCTAGGGTCTCTCTACTACTTTTCTGCAATGAGTAGGTCAGATGAATCTTTTGTAATGCTGGGTACCCATGAGGTGTATGGGTTTGTTTCCTAAGAAAAGCCACATAGCCTTTTTCTCAGGATATTGCAACCCCCTGAGTTTATCCAGGACTCACAGATCTCTCTCCAATTGCAGCCCAGGGAAACAGTTTTATTGTTTAGTTGAGAGAAAGTTTTCCTCTGGCTTACAGTTTTCCAAGGTTCCTTTTTTCCCCCTCCTCTCGGTTATCCAAGTCCTAGTTCTTAAAAATCCTTAAGAATTACTTACTGCTGCCCCCCACCCCCTGTCCTGCACATCACATACGTCCCCTAGAAAACAAAGCAGCACTCCTGTTGCCCGCTTGAGCAGGGAGCAGTTGATAAATATATTCAAAACAGTACAATGAAGTAGGTAATTTCTCTCATTTTACAAATGACAAAACTGATGAAAAACCTAATATTCTTACCCATTAAATAAATGACATAATGAAAATGGGTAGTCCCAGAACATCGAGTCACAGAGGGTCAACATACAAAATTATTAGATAAATTAAATTAGACTATGCTTGAAATAATGGATGATATCACATGCAACATACATACTTTAACACTTAAATTTTAGAGAAAAATGAGTTTCCAAAGCACGGGGCTGCAGACTACATTTGATTTTGGAATTCTGTGCAGAACACATGCCTTCACTTGAACAGAATGTGGTAACAGATGCCTTTACTTACTTATAGTGGGAATTGAGAACTTTGATTCATAAATACAAGGCTACTTGCCAGTATACCTAATGAGATTTCATAGTCTCCCACTCTGACACTTGTAGTATCAGACTGTATCATCTTGTGTTATTACCTTGCACATCATGAACCACATATCCACTAAGCTGGGAGTGAGGATATAAGTGAGTGTGTCAGTGGTCATTTCCTTCATAAAACGAAAGTGAAAAGGGTATATATGTATAAATATATATATATATATGTGCATATATATAGTTTTATTGATAAATGAGAAGCAGACAATACAGGTACAGTTAAGGACTGAACTTAGACTCATGTCACAGAAAGGTAAATCAATTTTTAAGTTTAGTTATTGATAACTGTAAATACCATAATTCTTACCTCTGGTAATATTTTAGATCCAAAGCCATCTGCCTCCATTTCAATTATGAGTACTTACGAAGGAATTGGAATTAGTTTGGCTTTTCTCAGAAGCATTAAACTGTATTGGCCAAACACTTTATTTTTGAATTTGTGCACATTTACTCAGATTTGGGCAGACATTTACCTTTGTAAGCCAAAACACAATGAGTTAAAAAAAAAAAAGATGATGGAGGAGAAATATTTTGTTATGAAAGGTAGCATTGTTTTTAAACTTCAGGAATTTTCATGAAATTAAAGGTAAGCATTCAAGTTCTGTAGATACAAAATAAAAGTTATTCTTATATAATCATTTCAATCTATTTTTATAAAGATGATTTCTTAGAGCAGTTTTACATTCCCAGAAAAACTGAGAAATTGGAAAATGACCTATATACTCCTTGTCCCCACACGTGCATAGCCTTCTTCATTATCAACCTCCTACATCAGAGTGGTACATATATTACAATTGATAAACCTACTTTGACAAATCATTATCATCCAAAGTCCATAGTTTATATTACGGTTCACTCTTTCACTCTTACTGTTATATATTCTATAGGTTTGGATAAAATTATAGTGACATATATCCACCATTATAGTATCATACACAGTATTTTCCATTTCTTAAAAAAAATTTTTTTGGCTTAATCCTGATTTCAGCCATCATCTGACTCTGAAATTCACAATATTAAATTATTTTAAAAATCAAATCAAGACATAGTTATGATCCATATGCTATTTCAAAAATAAATTTATTAATTTTTATGGATACTAATTTCATTGTGTAGATTTACGCTAAATTATCCTATAATAGGTTTTCCATATTATTTTTGTTTATTATTTATTTTACTTGATTCCTTAAAAAAGATATGAAGTTACTAAAATAATGTAAGTTTTGGTAAGAATGTCAATGTAGACATTTCAATTTTAATTCTAGTTGTGGAAAGGAATGAAGCAAACTAGAGTTAGGTTTAGGATTAGTGTCAGGACTAAAGTTAGGGATTTTTCAGTTGTTTTAGTTTCAGTATGCTCTGATTTTAGCTCTAACCTTCCTGCCATCCAAAGCAGTAAACTAAAAATTCTTATCTGAAGAAAAAAAACATATCTTTTCTGTTTCATTGTGCACAACATTTAGTTTGGAAGTAAAAATATTTTAATTTAGAAAAAACAGAGGTTTTCTCATTGGCATATTAGACGAGACATGGAATAGATAATGCTCACTACAGTAATTATACAAAGAATCAAAAGCATGCCTCATGTAGTAAAGTTTACCATTAATAAATAATGAAGATAGATCTGTATAGGGTACAAGGAAATGTGGAGCTTACTGGAATGGAACCGCTGGGGTAAAGTTGGAGTGTTCTACGTTTACACTTAGGATTTACACTTAAGTATGAACAGTTCTTTCAATTTTGCTATAACGCTTCAAGTGAGGTAAACCTAAAAGAAAAACAATGGTGCAAGAAAACTGATCAGTTCAAAACAGTAAATTGCAGCTCTTTAGTAGTCAAGTATAAAGATCAGTGACAGTTACGGTAAGGACAGGGGGGCCAAAGGAAGGAAATTATATTAATAATATTTTTGATTATGCAACTACAAATGTGCATCAACATGTAGTAATGGCCAATGAGGTGTATTTCCACTCCCAGCATTAAAGGAGTAAGCAAATATGAATAGTGCCATATGAAATTGCCAATATTCAATCATTTTTTACCTACTAAAATAGAAATTTCATATGATTCAAATGAATAATTCAGCACATGTGGTTGGGAGAAAGTTATCAGAATCACAGTAGGGAAAATGTATAGGACAAAGCTGGTGGTGATGCCAGAACGAAGAGAAATGCTGGAGGAAGATATGCATAGAAAAAAGAACAATGAAGCATATTAGCTGAATTCTTTGGGATTCCTTCAGAGATGATTCTGATTTAGTCAGACTGGGTATGTGTCTAATTTCATTGTTTAATCTTAGACCAAATGTTAATGAACAGTTCTGTGACACACGACTTTATACGTATATATAGTTTCTGGATCACAGGGAAAATGTTCCCTCTCCCCGGGAGTACAGTAATGCATGATGTATATTTGAACAAGTAAGAAAAAAAATATATATATATATATATATGTGACATGCGTATGGAAGCTTTGTTTGTAAACACAAATGAAACTATGGAACTGAACTAATTGACGTGGAAAGGTTTCCCAATAAAAAAATGCAAAATAGTGTAAAGCATTACATAGAACATTGTATCATTTGTCCAAGAAAGAGATAAATAAGTGGATATACTCAGAGAAGATTTACTTTTGGAAAGATACATAAGAATCTCTGTGGTTACACTTGGAGAATGAGTGAGAGATCAAGCTGAGAAAGGCTTTTACTTTTCATCTTATGTTATACTTTTACAGTTAATATTTTTTGCCATATACAGGTTTACTTTTGAAGTGGAATATAAACTTAATTTTTTAGAAAATCTAATAATATGTTGCATTTAAAATTATATATGAATACACAAAGAACTACATACATGGCAACATCTTAAGTTGTATTGGAGAAATTGTCCATACATATTATGAAACGTTATTGTGAGTATTGATGCAGTTACAGCAAGATTATGTCTTAGAATATTTTTATCAAAAATAATAGGTATTTCTCCTAAATATAGATGTGAATATTGGGAAGACAGTGATCTTGGCTGGTCAGCCAAACCCCACAGAAACAATGTAATGACAAAATAACTGGGACTTTCAGAGATTAGAAGAGGGTTTAGCTATGAAAATGTTGATCCAGATCCAAAACAACTCTAGCAATTGAGTGATATGCATTGTCTGCTCAGTAGCTGAAATGTAATAATTTCTATTGGCCATTATTGAGATTTATCTACTTACTCCATTACAGAGAATATATGATTGATTTGGGTAATCCTGCTATTAGTAACCACCTTATAGGCCTTTGTATAACATGTAATTTGACATCTTCCCTTCCTCCTCTCCTCCCACCTGTGGTACAAAGTAGTGCCAGGTGGACAGATCACATGACACCAGACCAGCCTGGAGGCACATATTAAAGAACTTTGCAGAAAGGGTTTGTGGGCTTCCCAAGTTCTATGTCTTGATTGTCTATGAAGTATAATCAGGAAAAAATAAAAATTTTCCTGTCTTTGAAGGCCTTCAATGAGTGAAAACCTGACAGTTCTTAATATTTAGTACTGATTATTTGTTCTATGAATTTTGAATGCTGGATCAATGTTTTCCTATGTTCAGAACATATATAAGCAATCTACTTGCTAAAGCAACCAGACTCTATTTTTTTTTGTAAAAATGTGGTTATTATGTAATATTTATATATATACATATAGGTATAAGAATTTTATATCTATGTATATAGATAAAAAATAAATGATTATGTAATGATTTATATATATATGAACTTTATATGTAAGTTATGAAGTATAATAATGAAAACAGACATGCTTCTAACTTTCTACTTAAGGCATAGATCAAACCAATATTGTTTTAGCTCCTTATACATTCTTCCTACAATGCATCTCCTTCATTCACAGAGATAATTCTTATTCTGAATTTTTAGCTTATCATACTCTTGCTTATAGATTTTAATCTCATAAATAGGATATCATTAAATAATATATTTTTCAACATTGGCAGTTTTTAAACTTCATCAAAATGATATCACAATATGTGAAGCCTCTTGTAAGTTGCTTTTTATGAACTCAACTTACCACCCTCAAAACTTCATCCATGTTGATGCTGGAACCTATAGTTCATTGATTCTTCATCTACATGGACTACTTTATTGTATGAACCTATCCCAAATTATCCACTCAATTTCCTTTTGAAAGGTATTTGGATTGATTCTAGAATTTTGCTATTTTGAATAATACTATTAAAAACATTCTAGTGATTGTCTACTAATTCAAAATTCAAAAATTTCTCCAGAGTATATGTATAGAAAAGGAATCATTGCTTACAGCATATGTCATAATAAGAAATTATGTCAAATGTGTTTAAAAGTTGTTTAAGGTTTCCCTGGTGGCGCAGTGGTTGGGAGTCCGCCTGCCGATGCAGGGGACACGGGTTCATGCCCTGGTCTGGGAAGATCCCACATGCCGCGGAGAGGCTGGGCCTGTGAGCCATGGCCGCTGAGCCTGCGTGTCTGGAGCCTGTGCTCTGCAACGGGAGAGGCCACAACAGTGAGAGTCCCGCGTACGGCATAAAAAAAAAAAAAAAAAAAGTTGTTTAAATAAATTACACTCTTACCGGCAGTGTTCCCCTTTCTCCATTCTTATAGATACTTGATTTTGTCAAAATTGTTTACCGATCTGCTAAGTATAAAAAGTATCTCATTGCAGTCTTAACATTCATTTTCATGTTTCTCACAAGGTCCTTTTTAAGACTTTTATTGTCCATTAATGTTTCCTTTTATGGTAAATACCTACTTAGGTATTTTCTCTACTTCAGTTGTATTATTTAGCATTTTTATGAGTCCTTTATGTATAAAAGATAATAATACTTTACCAAGTTTTGCCTGGTATAAGTACCTCTTCCCAATCTTTGACTTATCTTTTTATGAATAAACGTTAATGCAGTGCTGTTAAAAAATAAGTTGTTCCAATGAAACACCAACCTCTCTGAAGTTGCAATATATCTCTCCATTTGATTTGTGCTATTACATTTTGCATTTTAGATTCTGATTATTGTGCTATTTTTGGATTCATTTGCTTATGATATCATGAGAGTAAGGTAATTCAAAATTTGATTACTAATATAAGCAGCAAAAATTAAAGATTTTCATTAAAGTGGATCTAGTTTTTGTTTGTTTGTTTTTACTTTAGGGTCATGGATAAATATTTTAGACTATAGTGGTTTGGAAGGAATATGTTTTTGTTTATGAATCATTTAATATAGCATTAAAAAATAAATGCTTATCATTATCTTGTTTATATGCACTTTATCACAACTATCAAACCATTTCCACATATTATTTGTAAAATAAAATGGTTTCTGTTATCTGTGGGAATCAACATGGCTATCATTACTATTTAGTGAGCAAAAAAGCAACAGAATTATGCCAAATAGAAATAGTATATCAGTTCATCACCATATGTGATTAAAATAAAAAGTCACCCTGAAAATATCCCATAAACTGATCAAAATATATGTTTACAAGAAAGTGCAAAAGACAGTTTCTCCTCATTGCATAAAATAGGGAAATGAGTATGGTTTTTTTAGAGGACGCATTAAAAAATGATATGATATTAAGGGTAAATACATATCTCTATGGAGAGGACAGTAAGGTTTGGTGGGAAAGAGTAGGAAAGTACTTTAAAAATCAATTCATGATGTTTCCCGCAAGTTGAATGTCTGAGAACCCACAAGGCTAGGACAGTTGAAAAATGGCAAATACATTCTTTGAAGCTATGTTCATTCCCTTCACTGCTGAAAAATAGCACAGCAATAGCTTCTTAAGGCTAGTGCTGGCAGAGATGCCCAGCAATGCCTTTGTTTCTTAAGCCTGGAGAAGGGTGCTAGAGGTAGGAATAATCTCCTCTGAGCAATTATGTTGGCCAAAAATGAGTGGCAAACAAAGGCAGCTAGATAGGAAAACAAAAACACAGGACCTTAGCATAACAATACAATCTAACAACCATGAGAACATGTCACTAAAATTGCAAGCTTGCTTCCAAATAAATACAATAAGTGAACACTAAAAGACCATACAATTGTCCCTCAGAATCCCCAGGGGATTTGTTCCAGTATCCCTGCAGATACTGAAATCTGCAGATGCTCAAGTCCCTTATATAAAATGGTGTCGGATTTATATATAACCTATGCACATCCTCCCATATACTTTAAATCATCTCTAGAATACTTATAATACCTAATACAATGTAAATGCTATGTAAATAGTTGTTATACTGTATTGTTTAGGGAATAATGACAAAAAAAAAAGGTCTGTATGTGTTTAGTACAGATGCAAGGATCTCATAGGCCTAATTATACAGTACACGTCAGCAACAATGTAATGCTTTTTTTTTCTTTCAACACCTACAGTTTGCTTTCCTTTAATGATTTGGAAGAGAAATACATGGAATAAAACATGGAATATTTTTATAATATTCATTATATATATTATATATTTATAATTATAAATATTATATATTTATAATATTCATTATCTCTGTCTCTCACACGCACACACGCACACACACACACACACACACACACACACACACATACACACATGCACCGTTAACACCAAAACCCTGGTTCTTCTCTCTTGACAACCCTCAGACGATGGCAAATGATGACTGTCGTATGCTGCCTACAGTGATGATCTGGAGAGGTGGCGAGGTGTGTGGCACTAAATGTAAGTGTGAGACACCAGGCTAACCTGAACCTTCTGACAGGATGTCAGAGGGATCATCTATGTTGGAGACTGGGTTTTGATTGCAGCCATTGATGCTTCGGAGGAGGATCAGTAATACTAATGTCAGGATCTGCAGAGTTTGAGGGCTGAAGATCTTCAAGGTTGAAGGTTGAGGCTTCACAATTGCAGGTGCATTAGTGAGAAACATTGTTATAAGAAGCTCTTTATTCTTTTTCTTTGCATCCTTAAACACATCTTGCAGTGATTGTAGGCATGTTGTTATTCCTTGGGTGACACAGAAGCTTCCTGTCATAGAAGGATCATACTCAAAGATCATGTCCTTTAACTCTTGCACTTATTTAAAAACTGCTGAAAAATTTTCAAGTGTCCACATTGATGGCCCTGCCTCCCCTAAATCTTCACTATCATAATCATCATCATCTGCAGAGGACTTCAGCAGATATTCAAGTTCCTCATTAGGAAGGGTTCCTCTATACTCTTCTATGTGTTCCTCAACATTGTCCTTGATCATGTCAGAGAAACCTTCCTCAGCAACTTCCCTTGCAACCTTCAAGATATTCTTGACTTCTGTATCAATAGTGGGGAAGTCCCTGAAATCAATGACCATCTCACTCCGTAAGGCTTCCAACATGCATTGACTGTCTTGGGCCTGAGGGCCTCTATAGGCTATGCAATAATCAAATTGTAACTACAATTGTGAAGTTCTTTCATAAACCCATGATGCTGCAGCCAAAGTTAGCATCAAGGGCAGCACAAATCCTCCTGAAGATAAGGTGAGTATAAGTTGTCTTAATGTACTTGATGATGCCTTGATCAAGTGGCTGCAGTGTGACAGTGTTAGGAAGCAGGAACATCATTTCCATGTTCTTTTCAGTGAAACCGAGAGATTGGGAATGGGCAGGAACATTGCCAATTATGAGGAGAACCTTGAATGTCAGTCCCTTTTCTTTAATATATTTCTTCACTTCAGGAATGACATACTGATGGAACCATTCTAAGAACAAGGTGATCATCACCCAAGCCTTCTGGTTGTGCTTCCAGAACACAGACAGGCAATTTTTGATTTTGTTCTTAAGGGTCTGGGAATTGTTTGCTCGGCAGAGAGGCCTGGATTGATCATGTGACCTGCTGTGTTCACACACAGCAACAGAGTAAAGCAACATTTCCAGGCCTTGAACTCTGAGGTTGGCTTGGCACTCTTATGAATGTGCAATTTGTACATCTTCTTCTGGAGCAAGCCCATTTCATTACAGTTGAAGACTTGTTCTAGAAGGTAGCCTTTCTCTTCTGTGAGTTTCTTGAGATCTTCTGGGAACACTGGTGCTGCCTCAGCATCAGTCAATGACCACTCCCCTGTGATCTTTAAATTCTTGAGGCTGTAGGGCTTTGCATAGCTAGCCAGCTATCCTTTACAGTACTAGCCTTAAATTCTTTCCTCTGGCTCTCCTCAGCCTTCTCACAGCATTGCTCATAGTGCTTTATCATGCATAATTTTGCCATCGACAAGGATATGCTTCTGTGACATGTCCTCTAGCCACACTTTGAATGCTTTCTTAGTCTTTGCAAGCACTTTATCATGAACCAGAAACCATTTTTGACATTCTAGGGGAAGTACTAACACTTCCGTGTGTTTCAGCTTCCTTCTGCTTTATTGTGCAAATACTCAATGCATTCTTACCTCACAGCCTACTTTGGCAAGATGCGTGCCACTTCCCAAAAGACCTGAGATTTTTATTCTCTAGTCAGGACATAGCACTTTACTGTCCCTCTTAGCCTTTGAGGGATTGCTTTGTTCAGTTCATTGCTTTTTAGGATTCATTTTTTTTCACAGAAACAAAGCGTACACCCAACACAAGTAGCTCAAATAGCGAATGCTGGAGAGAGACTGAGAATCTGTGGAATGGTAGGAGGCTACAGGCAGGGCATGCCTACCTGTCACATCATTCACATGGACTCATAGTGCTCAGCATACAGCAAATTCAAGTTTAGCTTTCTGGAACTTTCTGGAATTTTTTCAAATATTTTTAAATATAAAAATATGGTTGAATTCATAGATACAGAAGGCCAATTGTTACTTTTGCTGGTAAAAATACTCCTCTTCATAACTCAGCAGACCTGGATGCTGAACAAATTTTTCAACAAATGTGTGTAGAAAGAAAACAAATTTAAGCTTTCTCTGCTACCCCCAGGTGGCTGATGGCAAGAGACTGTCTCATCAGTTTGGGTAAAAGTGGGCAGCAGGAATTCAAAAGTGGTGAGCAGGAGGGTGGTCTGGGTATATTGTATGGAGATGTGTTTTAATGCTTTCTCTGACGATTTTGCAGGGAAGCCTCCTCTCATTCTAGGTCCTTTAAGGACAGCCCCACGTTCCTGTGAGTGCTGTTCTTTTTGATCTATTCTGTATGTTCCCAGCCACTGAGTAAAATCCTTATTGAAACTGGACTTATCATTAACAATCAGATACCAACGCTCAAATTGAGATTTGTGAGAAATCTGTCTTACCCCAGGCATGCAGTTCCTGATACCAAGACACTAATGCCTTCTAGACTCCATATGAGTTTTCCAGCCTTCTTTAGAAAATGTTTATTTTCTAAATCTTATTCAACAGCTCTGAGTCAGTTTGTTTTCCAAACTTATTATCCCTAACTTCTACCTTCTTTATGAATAAATAATTATAGCTAACAGAGTACTTACTAATTTTTAGATACTGTCCAAAATACTTTGCATATATTGACTCATGTAATCCTACCAAAAAACCTATTGACAGTCCTTATTGGTGGTTTATTCAAAATAATCTATGTTCATTCCTTTATTTATTTCTTATATCCTCCCTTCATTCATTTATTTAACAAGAATTTACTGAGAATTTTTTATATGCTAAGTGTGTGTGTGATGCTAACATGTATCAGTGACCAAGAGGACCTGATAGCTTCCTTTGGGGAATTTTAGTCTAACTAAAGTCCTGGCATGTCTCACCTGTGTGTGGCAGTATTTCATCAAGTTATGTATGATAGATTGGTGTTGTTTTACCTATTTGAATCATAAACGGCAAAGAATTGTGTATATATACGTATGGGGAAAAGTCTGGGCCAAGCAGAACTCAAGCAGTTTCCCAGGTACAAGACTTCTGAAATCTATTTTCTTGTAGATTGACTGTACTGGGACTCTCTCGAGTAATGACAACCTCAACATATCAACACCCCCTTGATTAAACCAAAATTAAACAAAATCTTATTCATCTAAACATCTCACTCTATGTCCCACATTTCTTTCTATTTTTCAATCAAAATCCAACCCTTTTCTGTTCCCTTCTTTGTGCTGTTATCCTCAATGCATTTGGGTTCCTTTCATTTTTACCTTGCTATTCTTTTAATAGTGCTTTTTCTCCCAGTGCAAAACCATTGAGTTTCTTGGTGGATATTTCCATTGCATACTATTTTAGAGTTTCTTCATATGCCTATTCTTCTCCCTCAAGTGGTCTTATATGCATTTGATTAAAGTCCCTTCCCTTTGGGGGAATCAACTGACCTAACAGCTTTGTCCTTTACCACTCCCCTCTGTTTATAAACCTGTTCTAAAAGTGTTAGTGTTTTAACTTGATCCCAGTTTTAAAATTCCAAATTTAGTGTCCTTGGGCAAAGTGTAAACTTTCCTCCTTATCAGAAGTTTATACTATAAGTGAACTGAAAATTTATCACGTTAACATAATATATACATGTAAAATATCTAAAGAAATCTTAGAGTGCATGCACGGACATCAATGAAATGGAGAAAAACAGGGAAACTTGCAGAGGCTTGAGCATTTCTTGTGTATAAAAAGAATAATTACTATACTTTTATCTCTCCAGATAAGAGCTAATAAAGAGTGAACTTGAACATTATTTTAGAAAATGTGGTTTGCCTTTGTTTTTATCTTTAAGTACATTGTTACCATCGGAGGTTTTCACAAACTTCCCCAGAGTGCAAAAAATTATAGATTAAATGGCAACATAATAAATCACAATTGATTCATATGGATTCCTTGCTCCTCAGCACTGTGTGCTTAACAGGGAATGTTCTGCCAAGACGAAAATATGTCTAGAATTGCAGCTGTGCATCTCTGCACTGAACTGCTCTGTCTCTTTGTGTACAAGCCCTTTTGAAATAGGGCCTATGCTTCACCACCCTTTAAGTGTGATCTCATGCTAATTTAAATGCAAGTGAACTGGCAATCTCTGTATTAAATTCCTGTTTAAAACATGAACAAATTTTAAAATTGAGCAAAATAGGAGTATGGAAGTTTACATTTGAAAAGCAAAGTCAAAGTACATGACAAAATGAGTCATAGAACTTTTGCATCATTTTGTAATAATTATACCACCGTAAATTCATAGAATGCTTTTGTCTGGTAAACTCAAAGTGCCCTACATCTATTCATTCATTTCTGTAAAAATAGTTTCTGTTTATTTATTTGATTATATTACCTTAGCATTAGAGAAGGGAAATAACAGGGTATGTCGAGAGTAATTGGTTAGAAAGTGAGATTATTAAATAAAGAGATTTTTGACTTATTCACAATACATAGTTAAGTTTTTAGCATTATTAAGTGCTTAAAACTATTTATTTTGTTAAAGAAGATATTTTGAAAAACTATTACTATAAAACTTTACATGGTTTAGTAGAAAGAATATGCATTTTTTGATGCTAGACAGAACTGGGTTTGAACCTTAATCTGACTGCTTATTATGTCTTAGTTGGATTATTTCAACTCTCTGACCTCTAACTTACTTATCTGTAAAGTGAGGGAGTACTTGTTTAGGATGTTTTTGAAGATTACATTAAACAATACAAGGAAAGATCCTAGCTCATTTCCTCATGTAGCAAAGTCACTACTATTTCTTATATTATTTCTTACTGTGAAAATATGCCATTGATTTCAAAATAATAGTCAGCTTCTTTTGCCCAAATATGCTTTGCTCAATTCTTTATGTTACCCTCATTTTGAGATTATTTTATCTCATTCTCAGTAATGTCGGGCTGCTATTTGAGGCACCATAGTCTCCATTTTCCTTCCAGAGATTTGAAACAACTGAGAATTAAGACAAAGCATCAGACTGAGGTAGAATGAGTTATCACTCTTATTACTGATATAACATAAGTTGGGGAACATAAGATACTGTGAGAAAGTAATGAATTGTACCAGTCACAGACTTTTAGTGTGGTGGTGGTGGTGGTAGTGGTGGTGGTGTGTGTGTGTGTGTGTGTGTGTGCGCTCACGTGCGTGTAGGATGTGGTGGTGAGACTCTGAATAGTCTTGCTCCAAGAAGTTTAAGGGAAGTGCTGAGCTAAGCATTCTTATTACATAGTCCACCAAATCAGAGCTTGCTTATATTATTGTGTGTATGTTGATGTACTGTCCTCCTTTGTATACCCATTTGTCTTCCTTTTGAGATTCTTTAGGTCAGGAAATCTATTTTACCTTTTATATTTCTGGGACTTACCAACAACTGATAGGAATTGGGAACTCAGCATTTTTCAGTGAAATGAGTAAGTGAATGTTGAGAATTCTAATTGAAAATCAACAGTCCTCTTTCCTGTGAATTCAGGTAGCATATATAATTTATACTTCTTATCCTGTTATTAGCAATGGTTTGCATTGATTTAGCAGTTTAAAATACACTTATTCTTGTCTCTTAATGAGAGCAGCTGCTCTTAAGCACAAAAAAAACATTTCAAACACAACACCATTTGCTACAGTACTAAGTACAGAAAATAGAGCTCAGCATATTCAACATTTGAATGAAAATACACATTCATTTTTTTAAAAAAATGAGAATAGCTTTATAATTTTCTGATTTCAAAGTAGTTTTCTCATCTAGAGATAATGTGATGTTATCATTTTTCCCAGGTTTCTATTCTGTGCAACACACACACACAGGAACACACATATGTGTATGTGTGAATGCATGCATAACTATCACAAAATATAAAATTATGTGACACGTAGTCTTTTGAAACCCCTATTTTCTATTAGTTATGCATCATTAATGTATTTTGATGTCAATATATGTAATTAAGCCATACGATTTATTTTTTTTAATTAATTTTATTGAAGTATATTTGATTTACAAGCCATATAATTTCTAATGGCTGTAGAGTATAATAGTATGAACATTAACAATTTTTGATTTCGAAATTTTATAAATAAAAAATAATGTTTCATTGATACTCAAATTTTTATATTTACTAGACATTTGTAATTACTTTATGTGAATTGGCTGCTTATATGTCTTTTGCCCATTTGTCAGCTGGTATTTCTATTTCCAAAATAAATTTATAAGAACTTTTTATATAATGGGTTCATTAAACCTGTGTCTTCAACATATATTCCAAATATTTCCCCAGGTCTCATTTGTCTTTGCAAAATGTAATAGATTGGATTATGCCAACTTTCCCAACATAAAATTTTCAATAGCTCATCATTGCTCTAGGCATACAGATTTATACTTTAAAGCATGACCATCTCCTTGGCCCTAGTTCTCACTGCACATATTTCAGGCTTCAGTATTTCAACTGTAGCTTCTCTGACTTTGACTAATCAGTCACTGCTCTTCCATTGGATTTCTGTCTGCTTTTGTCTTTTTGCCATTCTCTTTGCTGCTGTGGATATATATTTTTATTATTCTTTTATATCATCATAAAATTGTCACGCTACAGGGAGGAAATCATTCTCTTCTTTAGAGTCAGAAGCCTATAATATATTTTGAAAAGTGTTTTAACAGAGATATAAGGAACATATGACTCAAGAACATGTGAGATCTTATGACATTTCTCTTTTTTTTTCTTAGTGTAGGTTAAGGATAAAATCATTTATCATACTTATAATGTTTGAGCATCTACTATGTGACAAGGGATTTAAAGGTAAAAAGACATGATCCTTGTTCTCAAAATTTCAATGTCAAGAGAGGAAGGATGTTACCGCCATTTAAGTAACAAAGGGAGGTGGTAGAATTTGGTTTATCTTTAAATATACATAAGATTTCAATGGTGAAATTAGAAGGAAAGGGTATTTCAAGTTGAAGCATCATCAGCAACAGCAAAAAGAATGAGAATCAAGGAGTCTGTTGCCTGGTACAAAGGGATTCAATTATCTATCATCTCTTTTTTTTTTTCTTTTTTTGCGATATGCGGGCCTCTCACTGTTGTGGCCTCTCCCGTTGCGGAGCACAGGCTCCAGACGTTCAGGCTCGGTGGCCATGGCTCACGGGCCCAGCCGCTCCGCGGCATGTGGGATCTTCCCGGACCGGGGCACGAACCCACGTCCCCTGCATCGACAGGCGGACTCTCAACCACTGCGCCACCAGGGAAACCCTATCATCTCTTTTTATCATGTAGCTATTAACTCTTTCTTTTTTTTTTCTTTTTTGCCTTAAGTAGCAGGATGAATTTGGACCAAATGATATGGTATACATTTTAATACTTTATAGGAACAATCACAATTTGTATGGCTTCAGATGAATGCAGTTATTATAAGGATATACACATTCCAAAGTACAGAACATGGTCTGCTGGCTTTGAGGTGTCATGACCAACACTTAGTGCCATGCCAGTGACTTGGGTCTCAACCTCATGAAGGTACCGACTGAACCAGCTGCAATAAGAAGGTTGCATCACTTACAAGATTCTTTTTTTTTTTTTTTTAATTTTTGGCTGCTTTGGGTCTTCATTGCTGCGCATGGGCTTTTCTCTAGTTGCGGCGAGCGGGGGCTACTCTTCATTGTGGTACGCCGGCTTCTCATTGCGGTGGCTTCTCTTGCTGCTGAGCACCGGTTCTAGGTGCGGGCTTCAGTAGTGGTGGCATGTGGGCTCCGTAGTTGTGGCTCATGGGCTCTAGAGCGCAGGCTCAGTAGTTGTGGCTCACGGGCTTAGTTGTTCCATGGCATGTGGGATCTTCCCAGACCAGGGCTCGAACCCGTGTCCCCTGCATTGGCAGGCGGATTCTCAACCACTGCGTCACCAGGGAAGTCCCTACGAGATTCTTAAAGTGAACATATTTTATAAATGCTGCCTTTGTTATTTATTATATACACGAAAGAAATTTTTAAAAATCTGCTACTTAAAAACAAAAACCTTTGAGTACTTCAAAATGATTTCCACTAGGATATTTTTCTTAAAAAGGGAAATGAATACTGTGACCCCCCCTGTAGATTCTAACATAGTATTGTAGAAAAGATATATTTAAACTACCATTTCTTCCCACCTGTGAATTTCCTGATCAGTTATTTCATTTCTCTATTATAATTGCATGACAGAACAAACACAAATTAATGCTACTGGGCCCCCATGGAATCCATTTTGAAGTGTTTATATGCACTACTGAACTAAAAAAAAATAAGGTAGCAAATGCCCCTATCAAAGTAGTGGCAATGCATTGTTCTGTTTCTGTGAGCACACACATAGTGAAAGTGCTTGTCAGTCATGGAAAAGCTTGGACTTCAAAGAGAGAGCTATAAGCCGCGTCTGAAACTACAGATCCAAATAGTACAGCTGGAGAACAAGTGTTTGACGCTTAAAAATATTGTGCCTCTAGGACTAATTATGCTTTTGCAAACTTAGTAAAACATTGCTGTTTATTTCAACTTCGGCTGTACAAGATCTCCCTCAAATGAATGGTAGCTATTCTGAAGCCTGCACATAAACATCTATTTTGTGGAGAAACTGGCAATTAAGGACTTGTAATGAATTCTAGTCTTTTTCAATCTCTTTAAAAAAACACTATCAAATCAAAGAAAACAAGATATGAAGGATTCTTTAAAAATCTGCCCTGTCTTTTTCTGATGACTTAAGATACCAGGAAAATAACTTATTTTTCTATGTTTGTACATTTATATATTTATTTCTTGTTACAAATCCAAAATAAGTTATAATTCATGATTCCTCAGCAGGACTTCACATATAATTTTAAAAATTTAAAGCTCTTTAAGACTACTCTGGGTAGGTGCAATTCAAGATATATTTCCTTGATGCTGTAACTACATGATAGAGATACGTTTTATAGGTTTATTGGTTTTAAGATTACTTTAAATCCTTTACAGTATTCACGGCATATCATAAGAGTGTGTGAAGATATTTCATAAATACTGAATTTATTTTATTATATATAAGTATAAACTCATAAGTATAAACTATATGTCTATGGTTATTAGGAACATAGCAGATGATACAACCTTGTCAAGATTATAGATCTGCTATTTCCCTGTGATAAACTGGGCCAAAGTCAAAGAATATATAATTACTTGGATTTTAATTTTCATATTTTATAAGTAACAAAAATCATAGCCTAATATACACAGTAAAAAGAGTAATATTTTAGACCGATGGCTACTTGATAATTACATCAAAAGTTTTACTTCTAGAGGGCCAGATATTTCAGAGATGTAGACCTTTATGATGATACTGAAACCAGTCCTATAAAATCCTACTTCCTACATGGAGTGAATGTGCTGGGAAAGGTCAGACTGCTCCCTTGGTCTCCAATGGTGTTCTCCGCATGGATTGCACATGGTGGAGGATCTTTTATGTACTGCAACTGTTGGTGCATTTTGATATTCTGAGTCATAAAGAATTCATAGAGCAAAGAAAAGCAAATGATTACAAAACTAGGAAGGGCTAAAGCCTAAGTATTGCCTCATGCTAGATTCTTCTGTTTTGAATTTCATGGGCGTTTTAAGTTGACTTGGAATGCCATGCAAGTTTCAAGGCAATTATTTGGACTTCATCTGCATCAACTCATGTCCACAGTACTTCTCTTTCTATTAAAAAAAAAACAAAAAATGAATAAAACAATAAAAGGAAAATATTTATCTCTTGTAGAAAGCAACACTAACAACAACACAACAAACACATGCTGCCTATGTAAGTGCCAACAGTGGAATCACTGCATATAGACAGTGTGTTATTATTAGTGACTACATAAAACTTTCTATATTTGTCTAAGATATCAATGAATTAATGACATTATACTCTGTTCTTCTTACATAAATAGGACACTGGTATTTGTGTTATTTTTCCCATTTGTCATGGTTAAACTCTTAGAAGCTATAGGTTTAATTTATAAGATAACTTTGTTCTCTAACCCATAAAATAGGAGATGGTAGGAATGATTAAATGTCATTTTGAAAATCGGTGTCCTATTACCTGTCACATAGTAAATACTCCATAAATGTTTGTTGAATCCCAAATATGGTTACTTTTGGTATATTTTCAATACTGATAGTCTCTTATCCCATCTCAGCTTTTAGCACTTGGAAGTGATAGCATTCATGCATTAATGAAATAAATATAATGGCTAACAAAATAACACTTAAAAAATTATTTTGCTGGTAGAATTAAGGTTCTGCTGTAATTTAGTGGATGTTAAGATTGTTCCTAGGAGAACCTTCAAGATGGTGGAGGAGTAAGACATGGAGATCAACTTCCTCCCCACAAAAACATCAAAAATACATCTACATGTGGAACAACTCCTATAGAACACCTACTGAACGCTGGCAGAAGACCTCAGAACTCCCAAAAGGCAAGAAGTTCCCCACGTACCTGGGTAGGGCAACAGAAAAAAGAAAAAGCAGAGACAAAAGAATAGGGATGGGACCTGCACCTCTGGGAGGGAGCTGTGAAGGAGGAAGAGTTTCCATGCATTAGGAATCCCCTTCACTGGCAGAGGTCGGGGGGAACCTTTGGAGCCATGGAAGAAATCGCAGCAACAGGGATACAGAGGGCAAAGTGGAGAGATTCCTGCACAGAGGATCAGTGCCGACCAGCACTCACCAGCCTGAGAGGCTTGCCTGCTCACCCACTGGGGAAGGTGGGGGCAGGGAGCTGAGGCTTGGGCTTCGGAGTTTAGATCCCAGGGAGAGGACTGGGGTTGGCTGCATGAACACAGCCTGAAGGGGGCTAGTGTGCCACAGCTAACCAGGAGGGAGACCGGGAAAAGGTCTGGAATTGCCTAAGAGGCAAGAGACCATTGTTTCTGGGTGTGCAAGGAGAGGAGATTCAGAACACCGCCTAAATGAGCTTGAGGGATGGGCGCGAGAAGCAGCTATCAGTGTGGACAACAGAGAAGGGCATGAAATGCTAATGCTGCTGCTGCAACCACCAAGAAGCCTGTGTGCAAGCACAGGCCACTATCCACACCTCCCCTCCTAGGAGCCTGTGCAGCCTGCCAAAGCCAGGGTCCCATGATCCAGGGGCAACTTCGAGAGAACACGTGGCAGGCTTTAGGCTGTTGCAACTTCACGTTGGCCTCTGCCAGTGCAGGCTCTGGCATTCCATACCCCTCCCTCCCCCCAGCCTGAGTGAGCCAGAGCCCCCTAATCAGCTGCTTCTTTAACTCCCTCCTGTCTGGGCGAAGAACAGACACCAGAGGGCAATTTACATGCAGAGGTGGGGCCAAATACGAAGCTGAACTCCAGGAGCTGTGCAAACAAAGAGAAAGGAAAATTTCTCCATGCAGCCTCAGGAGCAGCAGATTAAATCTCCACAATCAACTTGATGTACCCTGCATCTGTGGGATACTTGAATAGACAACAAATCACCCCAAAATTGAGGCGGTGGACTTTGAGAGCAACTGTAGACTTGGGGTTTGCTGTATGTGACTGACAAGTTTCTGATTTTTATGTTTATCTTAGTATAGATTTTAGCACTTATTATCATTGGTGGATGTGTTTATTGGTTTGGTTGCTTTCTTCTTTTTTTTTTTTACTTTTTTTTATTTTGTTAATATTTAAAAAAATATTTTAATAACATTATTTATTTTACTTTTTTCTTTCTTTATATATTTTTCTCCCTTTTCTTCTGAGCCATGTGGCTGAAAGGGTCTTGGTACGCTGGCCAGATGTCAGGCCTGAGCCTTTGAGGTGGCAAGCCAAGTTCAGGACATTGGACAACTTGAGACCTCCTGGCCCAATGTAATATCTATTGGTGAGAACTCCCCACAGATCTCCATCTCAATACTAAGAACCAGCTCCACTCAACAACCAGCAGTCTCCAGTGCTGGACACCCAGTGCCAAACAACTAGCAAGACGAGAAAACAAACCCATCCATTAGAAGAGAGGTTGCCTAAAATCATAATACACCCCAAACACACCACTGGACCTTGTCCTGCCCACCAGAAAGACAAGATCCAGCCTCATCCACCAGAACACAGGCATAAGTTCCCTCCAGCATGAAGCCTAAACAACTCACTGAACCAACCTTACCCACTGGGGGAAGACAACAAAAACAACGGGAACTATGACCCCGCAGCCTGTGAAAAGGAGAACCCAAACACAGTAAGTTAAGCAAAATGAGAAGACAGAGAAGTACAAGGCAGATGAAGGAGAAAAATAAAAACCCACCAGACCAAATAAATGAAGAAGTAGGCAGTCTACCTGAAAAAGAATTCAGAGTAATGATAGTAAAGATGATCCAAAATCTTGGAAATAGAATGGAGAAAATACAAAAAAAGTTTAACAAGGACCTAGAAGAACTAAAGAACAAACAAACAATGATGAACAACCGAATAAATCAAATTAAAAAAATTCTCTAGAAGGAATCAATAGCAGAATAACTGAGGCAGAAGAACGGATAAGTGACCTGGAAAATAAAATAGTGGAAATAACTACCGCAGAGCACAATAAAGAAAAAAGAATGAAAAGAATTGAGGAGAGTATCAGAGAACACTGGGAAAACATTAAATGCACCAACATTCGAATTATAGGGGTCCCAGAAGAAGAAGAGAAAAAGAAAGGGACTGAGAAAACATTTGAAGAGATTATAGTTGAAAACTTCCCTAATATGGGAAAAGAAATAGTCAATCAAGTCCTGGAAGTGCAGAGAGTCCCATGCAGGAAAAATCCAAGGAGAAACACTCCAAGGCACATATTAATCAAACTATCAAAAATTAAATATAAAGGAAAAATGTTAAAAGCAACAAGGGAAAAGCAAAAAATAACATACAAGGGAATTCCCATAAGGTTAACAGCTGATCTTTCAGCTGAAACTCTGCAAGCCAGAAAGGAGTGGCAGGATATATTTAGAGTTATGAAAGGGAAAAACCTACAACCAAGATTACTCTACCCAGCAAGGATCTCATTCAGATACAATGGAGAAATTAAAACCTTTAAAGACAAGCAAAAGTTAAGAGATTTCAGCACCACACAATCAGCTTTACAACAAATGCTAAAAGACTGTGTCCAGATCTCTTCTTTTAAAGACCATTGAGATGCTTGCAGATCCTATGGTCAGAGCATTCTTTACTGCAATAGTCCCTTTCCTCCAGTCACAATAATCCTTTAAAATAAGGTCTCCTCTTACCTATGTCCAGCCTTGTTTTTGTTTGACATTTCCTTCTGGCCTATTATGTGTTCAGCAGTGGGCCAATCTAGTAGGAGTTAAGCAAGTAAGTAGCCAATTACAGCTAGTAATGACAATATTATACAGGATCTGCTACATAATTTTTGGGACCCAGTGCACAATGAAAATGCAGGATGCCATGTTCAAAAGAGTAGGGGAAAAGTGCTATTAAAGGTGTGAAAATATGATTCCCTTTTCTTCCATGGACACTTCCAACTTGTTCTGGGGTCTTTTATATTTTTTATTTAATGTCATTCTAAATAAAGAAAAAAATTGAAAATTAAAAAAAAAGGCAGGAAACACAAGAGAAGAAAAAGACCTATATAACAAACCCAAAACAACTAAGAAAATGGTAATAGGAACGTACATACCTATGATTACATTAAGTGTAAATGGATTAAATGCTCCAACTAAAAGACATAGACTGGCTGAATGGATACAAAAACAAGACTCATATATATGCTGTCTACAAGAGGTCCACTTCAGACCTAGGGACACATACAGACTGAAAATGAGGGAATGGAAAAAGATATTCCATGCAAATGGAAATCAAAAGAAAGCTGGAGTAGCAGTTCTCATATCAGACAAAATAGACTTTAAAATAAAGACTATTACAAGAGACAAGGAAAGCCACTACATAATGATCAAGGGATCAATCCAAGAAGAAGCTATAACAACTGTAAATATTTATGCACCCAACATAGGAGCATCTCAATATATAAGGCAAATGCTAACAGACATAAAAAGGGAAATTGACAAAACACAATCATAGTAGGGGACTTTAACCCCACTTTTACCAATGGAGAGATCATCCAAACTGAAAATAAGGAAATACAAGCTTTAAATGGCACATTGAACATGATGGACTTAATTGTTATTTATAGGACATTTCATCCAAAAACAACAGAATACACTTTCTTCTCAAGTACTCATGGAACATTCTCGAGGATACATCATATCTTGCGTCACAAATCAAGCCTTGGTAAATTTAAGAAAATTGAAATCATATCAAGTATCTTTTCTAAGCACAAAGCTATTAGACTAGATATCAATTACAGAAAAAAAAACTGTAAAAAATACAAATACATGGAGGCTAAACAATACACTACTAAATAACCAAGAGATTACTGAAGAAATCAAAGAGGAAATCGATAAATACCTAGAACCAAATGACAATGAAAACACAATGACCAAAAACCTACAGGATTCAGCAAAAGCAGTTCTATGAGGGAAGTTTATAACAATACAATCTTACCTCAAGAAACAAGAAAAATTCAAATAAACAAGCTAAACTTAAACCTAAAGCAGTTAGAGAAAGAAGAACAAAAAAACTTGAAAGTTAGCAGAAGGGAAGAAAACAGATCAGAAATAAATGAAAAAGAAATGAAGGAAATGATAGCAAAGATCAATAAAACTAAAAGCTTGTTCTTTGAGAAGATAAACAAAGTTGATAAACCATTAGCCAGACTCATCAAAAAAAAAAGGGAGAAGACTCAGATCAACAGAATTGGATATGAAAAAGGAGAAGTAACAACTGACACTGTAGAAATACAAAGGATCATGAGAGATTACTACAAGCAACTCTATGCCAATAAAATGGACAACCTGGAAGAAATGGACAAATTCTTAGAAAAGCATAACCTCCGAGGTTGAACCAGGAAGAAATAGAAAATATAAACATAAAAATCACAAACATCAAAATTGAAACTGTGATTAAAATTTTTCCAACAAAACTCAGGACCAGATGGCTTTACAGGTGAATTGTATCAAACATTTAGAGAAGGGCTAACACCTATCCTTCTCAAACTCTTCCAAAATATAGCAGAGGGAGGAACACTCCCAAACTCATTCTACAAGGCACCATCACCCTTATACCAAAACCACACAAAGATGTCACAAAAAAAGAAAACTACAGGCCAACATCACTGATGAACACAGATACAAAAATCCTCAAAAAAATACTAGCAAACAGAATCCAACAGCACGTTAAAAGGATCATAAACCATGATCAAGTGGGGTTTATTCCACTATTGCAAGGATTTTTCAATATACACAAATCAATCAATGTGATACACCATATTAACAAATTGAAGGATAAAAACCATAAGATAATCTCAGTAGATGCAGAAAAAGCTTTCAACAAACTTCAACACCCATTTATGATAAACACCCTCCAGAGAGTAGGCATAGAGTGAACTTACCTCAACATAATAAAGGCCATATATGACAAAACCACAGCCAACATCGTTCTCAATGGTGAAACACTGAAAACATTTCCACTAAGATTAGGAACAAGAGAAGGTTGCCCACTCTCATCACTATTATTCAGCATTCAGAAGAAAAAGAAATACAAGGAATCCAAATGAGAAAAGAAGTAAAGCTGTCACTGTTTGCAGATGACATGACACTATACAAACAGAATCCTAAAGATGCTACCAGAAAACTACTAGAGATAATCAATGAATTTGGTAAAGTAGCAGGATACAAAATTAATGCACAGAAATCTCTTACATTCCTATACATTAATGATTAAAATGTGAAAGAGAAATTAAGAAAACACTCCCATTTACCATTGCAACAAAAAGAATAAAATACCTAGGAATAAACCTACCTATGGAGACAAAAGACCTGTATGCAGAAAACTATAAAACACTGATGAAAGAAATTAAAGATGATACAAACAGATGGAGAGATATACCATGTTCTTGGATTGGAAGAATCAACATTGTGAAAATGACTCTACTACCCAAAGCAATCTACAGATTCAATGCAATCTCTATCACACTACCAATGGTATTTTCACAGAAGTAGAACAAAAAATTTCACAATTTGTATGGAAACACAAAAGACCCCGAATAGCCAAAGCAATCTGGAGAAAGAAAAATGGAGCTGGAGGAATCAGTTTCCCTGACTTAAGACTATACTACAAAGCTAGAGTAATCAGGACAGTATGGTACTGGCATGAAAACAGAAATATAGACCAATGGAACAGGATAGAAATCCCAGAAATAAACCCACACACATATGGTCACCTTATCTTTGATAAAGGAGGCAGGAATGTACAGTGGAGAAAGGACAGCCTCTTCAATAAGTGGTGCTGGGAAAACTGGACAGCTACATATAAAAGAATGAAGTTAGAACACTCCCTAACACAATAGACAAACATAAACTCAAAATGGATTAAAGACCTAAATGTAAGGTCAGACACTATAAAACTGTTAGAGGAAAACATAGGCAGAACACTCTACGACATAAATTACAGGAAGATCCTTTTTGACCCACATCCTAGAAAAATAGAAATAAAAACAAAAATAAACAAATGGGACCTAATGAAACTTAAAAGCTTTTGCACAGCAAAGGAAACTATAAACAAGACGAAAAGGCAACCCTCAGAATGGGAGAAAATATTTGCAAATGAAGCAACTGACAAAGGATTAATCTCCATAATATACAAGAAACTCATGCAGCTCAATATCTAAAAAACAAACCACCCAATCCAAAAATGGGCAGAAGACCTAAATTGACATTTCACCAAAGAAGGTATACAGATTGCCAACAAACACATGAAAAGGTGCTCAACATCACTAATCATTAGAGAAATTCAAATTAAAACTACAATGAGGTATCACTTCACACTGGTCAGAATGGCCATCATCAAAAAGTGTACGAACAATAAATGCTGGAGTGGGTGTGGAGAAAAGGGAACCCTCTTGCACTGTTGGTGGGAATGTAAATTGATACAGCCACTATGGAGAACAGTATGGAGGTTCCTTAAAAAAAATAAAAATAGAACTACCGTATGACCCAGGAATCCCACTACTGGGCATATGCCCTGAGAAAACCATAATTCAAAAAGAGTCACGTACCACAATGTTCATTGCAGTACTTTTTACAATAGCCAGGAAATGGAAGCAACCTAAGTGTCCATCGACAGATGAATGGATAAAGAAGATGTGACATATATATATATATATATATATATATATATATATATATATATACAATGGAATATTACTCAGTCATAAAAAGAAATGAAATTGAGTTTTTTGTAGTGAGGTGGATGGACCTAGAGTGTGTCATACAGTGTGAAGTAAGTCAGAAAAAGAAACACCTATACCGTATGCTAACACATATATATGGACTCTCAAAAAAAAGAAAGTTCTGAAGAACCTAGGGGCAAGACAGGAATAAAGACACAGACGTAGATAATACATTTGAGGACATGAGGGTGGGGAAGGGGAAGCAGGTCGAAGTGAGAGAGTGGCATGGACATATATACACTACTAAATGTAAAATAGATAGCTAGTGGGAAGCAACCACAAAGCACAGGGAGATCAGCTCCGTGTTTTGTGATGACCTAGAGGGGTGGGATAGGGAGTGTGGGAGGGAGAGACAAGAAGGAGTGTATATGGTGATATATATATATATATATATATATACACATGTAACTGATTCACTTAGTTATACAGCAGAAAGTAACACACCATTGTAAAGCAATTATACTCCAATAAAGGTGTTAAAAAAAAAAGTTTGTTTCTAGTAGAAGCAGACGAGGTAAGTACATGTACTATGACATTTGAGGATTAACAGAAACCAGGTTTACTCACTCTCCTTTGAAACAGTTTTCTTTATTGTAGCACTTACCTTACTGCAATTATGTCCTCATTCTTTGTGTTTCCAAAAAGTACTCTCTAGGTCATGGTGTATTTTCCAGTTATGTTTATCTCTGTTTTGCTAGAACGTATTTTAGCATCTGGCACATAAGAGCCACTACATAAATTTCTGTTAGAGGTGTTTACTACTGATTGTAGCTCAGGCCAAGCAATATTCTGAGGTGGTAAAAGAAATAATCCATTGGTACTAATTGAGATGGCGGACAGAGGAAAAAGTTTCATGGAATATTTTCATGTGAGCTAGTCCTAGGGAAAGGTAGTCCAGGCTGAGGAAATTAAAGGAAAAAGAGAAGACAGCTCAACTGAGAATACACGAAGGGAGAGTGATGAAAAGAGAATAAAAGGGTGTCAAAGATAAGTGTCACTTCCTCCACAGTTGTGCCAGGAGCCAGCCTGACTGATGAGCCTTTTCTTGAGTGGGCTGCCAGTATATTAGCGCCAGTCCTCGGGTTTGAGGAGTTCCATGTTCTAACTTCCTTTTTTCAACACCCCTCAAAGGGCATCCCTTTTCTATTACGGCCTCTGTGAAGGCTGGCAAGTGAGGGAAGGAACTGTGATGGAAAGAGCACAAACAAATCCAGGGAACACATCAAACTGAGCACGGAGATCTGGTCATGAGTGACGTGGTTGACAGGGTCAAACCTGAAGAGGCGGCTGGCTATGAAAGCGGGTGTTAGATCATGAATTGTCTTTGAACAAGTTAAAGATATATTTATGCCAGAAGATTATAGTGGAAATAAGTGTTGGGTTCTGAGCAGTAAATTACTAGGGACATAAGAGACAGAAATATGCCAACGAATTTGAGTAAAATTTGTGTAGGCAGTGCTTTAACAGAAAATTATTTCTTTGAACTTCTGAAAGCCCTGTACCCATATTTCATTGAATCTCCTCCTGAAGAAGCTCTGTTACATCTATATATTATAGTCCCTAGTAGCAATCTGACCTTTAGCAAGAAACTAACCTAGTGGTAAGCTGGAGACTAGTACTAGATTGCAAGAGCTGATTGCTTAATTTTCAAGAACTTTGCAAGGCAATTGTTAAACACAGCCATTATTAAAAATTAAATGACAACATTAAAATGAAGTACCTTGTATTAAAAACAAAGGTAATTATTATTTTAAAATTATGCACTACACATGGTTGTTTCAGTAATATTCATAAAAATTACGTATATAGTATATATATATGTGTATGTGTGTGTGTATATATATATGTGTATGTGTGTGTGTATATATATACAATATATACACACAAAATATTTTTTTAGAGAGGTGGATGTTGATTGTTAACTATTTACCAGCATGCCACTGAACTAAGTCCTATAAATTTTAGTCTCTGATAAATTTATAAAAGTAATGTTGCATACCTTTTAGGGTTATTGAAAAAGAAATTGGAATAATGCAATACTTAGTAAATGGTAGATGTTATCATGATCACTTATTATTATTTTGTAAAACAATATCTTAGTTTTTTGATAAATACATGTAGCTAACTCTTAAGTGTGTAATATTTTAAATATTTAAGCTACATGATTAGTTTTCTAATCAGAAATTATGTTTTTGCATATCTATTAGGAAGAGCTATTGGTACCATTAGGAATCGTGTCTGAAGATTCTCTCTAGAAAAGACAGGTTTTGAGAGTTGCAGCCTATTAAAGAGTTGCTAAGGCAACCATTGCTTGCTAATGATGTAGTGACAGAAAAGAAAAGGTAATTTGAGGAACAATGCTTCTCAAAATTCAGAGGAGAAATACAGCTGAACAAAACCCCCCATTGTAAAAAATGGCCAGGGACAGTTTCTTTCTTGAATTAGTTAACTGAGGGAGAAATTAGATGGTGTTCAGCAAGATGGAGAGACATAGAGGCCAGGACACGGTTTGACCATTTTTAAAATCTCATTGCCTTGATTGCTTATCGTTAGTTTCTCATGATTTTAAAAGTGATGGAATTAGAGACTCACCATAATAATATTAAGTCTAGATCCTGGCATTTTGATAATGATATTAAAGTACCTATTGTCATGTGGTTGCAGTGTACCTCAATGATCAGTTTATTTCTTTTAAGTCAATTAATGTCTTAGAGGGTGGATTTGAAAATCTAAATTGGTAAACTGACAATAGCAAATGTCACATATTCAAGTAATATGGCACCCTCAAAGGCTTTATTCAGTTTACTTCCTCTGCATTTTATCAATATAACAGAATGATGAATTAATTTGAAAGTTCAGTTGAAACCTTTAGTAAGAATAGGTATTAAATACAGTAAAACTTTTCATATATAATTACTTTAAATCCTTCATTAATCTGATGAGTTAGGTAATATTACCACTCTACTAATGATATGACTGAAGTGTCTAGAAGGTAAATCCTACAAAGTGGTAAATGCCAAACCCAAATTTTATTTTAAGCCAATCATAATCTTAAACTTAGATTTTTTATCATTGTATTAAATATTAACGGTTATTCATAGATACAGATTTAAAACAATTTGGTCTTACCATTTTAGGACCAGTTTTATATTATTTTGCTATGCTAGATTTTTCAGCTTTTTAGATCTCTCCCTATATATTGTTTTGTTGACAGAAAAAAATCTCATTATCCAATTTGGATATGGTTAAAAGAGCCATTGCTTTTCATTAAACACAATTATATTAATTTTGACTGTTTACCTCCTACAAATTATCTTGCAAACAAGTAGGAAACAGAAAATCATATGCAGATACTAAGATTTAGATCAAACAGATATACTCCATAAAAATTCCTTAATTGGCAGGGTTGCATCTGGATATGCTGGACACAAAAATGAGCAACAGAAAAGGCTTCTATTTATGAATTTGACAGTATCACGTTATGATTTGACACGGACACGGATTGAAGTTGCAAAGAGCATTGAAGCAACAGCTGCAAACAATGCTTAATACATCTTTAAATCAAATCTAGAAAATAATCACCCCAGAGGAAGAAACTTAAAATACTTAAGTAACAGATTGGCAATTTAAGACTTCATTTTATCCAGCCTTTATCTTTTCTGTCTTGTTGGCTGTTTATTCTACATTTAATCCTCTCTGAGTCATAATCTTCACATATTATATTTGCAAGTTTGCAATTGCCAAGCTATGTATCTTTTCACAATAAAACTTTTTATAGAAAAACTCTTTAAAAATATATGCACACATAAATGATCAATGTGAAAAATCCATGCTCCTTTGTCATTTCATCAAAAACAAGTAGGAATTAATGGGTACAATGATATCAGTGTTCTTTGGGACTGTTTAAATTAGAAAGATGCTTAAAGGGCAAAGGAAAAAAATTGATTCAAAAAATCCTAATTCCCTGAGACTTCACTGAATAATGAGCTCTAACTAGGCATGGAAATTTGCTCACATATTATGCAGCTAATTTAGGAGAGAATGAAGAATGTACTGTTGTAAAAGACACACATTATTTCCTCTGGAAAAGCTTTAAACAGTTTGCAAAGTCAAATTTAAAATGTTTTTAATTGCAGTCCTTTATTGTTGCCATGTAAAAGCGTGGTTGAAGTCTGTTGAGCAGATTGGATCTTAGAGGAAATGAATGCTAGTTAATATAAAAGGGATCTTTGAACTCACATTTTTAATGCATATATTTCCTCAGTAAATTCTTTGTCTATGGTTGTAAGACAACCTCTTGTAAATGAGTTTGTGCTTCTTCTGTTCCTATCTTATTACATATCAAATAGACATAGACAAATAGTCCCAATGGAAAGTCACCCAACATAGTATTGCTGCCTATTTGTTTTTTGATTTCTGAATACTTATACTATCTCTCAAAATTACCATCCTGCTCACTCATGCAAAACATTAATAGTCACATTTTCTATGTAAGTTTCACATAATAGTAATTAAGTTTCATGTTTCTTCAGGAAGCACACTTTTTCAACATTTTTACTAAGTCAGCATTTTATTTGTATTCAATTTATTTGAAAAGAAGAAGTATGGATCTGTTAGTTAACCAGGGTCTTTGGTTTACATTGTGCAATTTAAAAGCTCTGAACTCTTTCATTTGTGGTGTACAGGGCTCTCCATCTATGTCAAATCCCTGCAAACCATCTCTGCATTTCTTAGGGATAATCTCCTTTTCAGAAATAAAACATACAAGCCTAATCCATATCACTCAAAAATACATGCACACTCTACCATAAGGCAGAATGTTGCTTTATATCACTTAAATTTGCTAAATTTTGGAGCTGCAATTTAAAAGTTCTTTGGCATTTCATTAAGTTTTGCAATTTATGTTTGGAATTTAAACAATTTAGGTGAAGTCATGACATCAAACTTGACACTTAGAATTTATTTTCCCTGCTCATATAGATTTTCCAAGGGAATACTTTATGTATTTGTTTGTTTATGCAACCATATTACTTGTTTTACCAAAATGTGGCACAAATACAGTCAAGTAAATTCTCCCACCTGAAAAATTTGCTATCACAGGCCTTTATTTTCAAAATGTCTAGTGTCTTCATTTTGAGATTCCCCCCTCCCCTTTCCTTTGTTACAGTTTATTGTTGAAAAAGTCTAGATTCAAATCCAGATCTCTTTACTTCAGGTCTTGTTTTCTTTCTGTTACGTCAGTTTTAATTTCCTGGAAACCAGAATGAAGATCTTTGATTTGAAGTACATCAAGATGGAGAGGTGGCATATGCTTTCTCATATACAACATTAGGACTTTAAATCTCTCTTCTTTTGGGAGTTTCTACTTATTATCTGAGCTCTAGTTCCAACTCCTTAAGTGTCTACTGAATATCTCCATCAGAATATTTCACAGGAATTTCCAAGTCAGTAAATATATCTCAAACCATACTTAAAATCTTTACTTCTAACCAATTTTTCTCTCAAATTCCCTAGCTGGTTAAATGCTCTCACCATTTAACCAGCCACTCAAATAACACATCCTTTTGAGTGTGTCATGTCCCTGGGTTCACATGTCTGATGACTTTTCACATCTGTAGTTATAACTAAAGGTATGTCACTAACATCATTCCATCCTTCTCCCTTTTCCTGTTGCAAATAATTCAAGCCCTCATCATTTTTCATCTGAAATTCTACCATAATGCTCCACTGTCCACATAACACAATTTAACCTCCACACTGTTGTCAGAATAGCTTACAAAAGACATCTGTGACCAATTTTCTTTTTTAAAAAAACTCTTGCTCATTCTCTATAACCTATAGAGTGAAGTTCCAGCTCTTTAGCACAATATTCATTTGAGTATATTAGATGCTATAAGTCCTTTACCATAGCCATAGACTTAACCATTTCAGGGTACTCTGCCTGCTAAAATTGGTTTCTCTGTGGCTAAGAAATTTTCCTCTGGTACAATAAAAGGCAGCTTTGCTGGTACATGCAGCAGGTTGCTATAGCTGGAGAACTAACACTCTTGGGAATAGCTTTCAAATAATGACACTTGGGAGCTGTTGAATTAAAACTACAAATCTCACACATACTTTGGGTGGAATAATTCTGAGGTGAGTGTTTTATGCCGTTTCCCAGTTTCTCCATGAGACTAAGCTCCAGCCACCCAGTTACTCTATTGTGGTGGCTAGACTAATAGTGAAAATTCATTGACTGCATTCCTTTCCCTGAATCATTTCCCCACTCCTCTACTGGTGCTCCTTCCACGTAAACTACTTGCATTCAAATTCTTGTCCCAGAATCTGATTCTGGAGGACACATATTATGAAAAATGTCTCTCATAGTGAGAATTACAAGTTCATTCTTGGCCACTTTTATGCATTTACCCACACTCTAGTTTAATCAGAACTACTATACTCTTCCCAAAGTGAAACTTACATTGCCAATCTGTGCATATTCATTCATAAATTCCCTTCTTTCTCTAAGGTCTTACTTGTCTCTTGTTTTGGAAGAAATGTCAATCTTTCAGGGCCTAGTAATAATGCATCCTTTCTTTGAAGTCTTTTCCAAATCCTCACACAAAACCATTTTTTTTCTTCTCTGCTTCTCTAGTAAGTTATTAGAACTTCATTACTCATCACAGTTAATTGTGTCTGCATCCTGCTCCTCCTGGACTCTTTCTGAGCTCCTTGATGGAATGTTAAATTAAAATTATGAACTTATTTTCCCATAAAGCATTATGACAAACGATTATATTCTAAAGCAGGAATTTAAGAGAAAATATGATGTGCTTATTACCACCTTCTACCTTCTCTAGCCCATGTGTATTAGTCTGCTTGAGCTGCCATAACAAAGTACCATAGACTGAGTGAATTAAACAGTAGAAATTTAACTTCTCACAGTTCTGGAGGATGAAAGTCTGAGATCAGGATACCATCATGGTCAAGTTCTGGTAAGGGCTCTCTTCCTGGCTTGCTGTATGGTCAAGCCATTCAGGAAGGCTGTTCTCTTGTTCATTGTACATTCCCTACTCAATCAGACCCTGCTTCACTCACATGGCCCTTCTTCACTCACATGGCTATCCAATTCTCTTAATTATAGGGCTTACTTAGTAACCGCCTATGTACTTGCCCCATACCAGCTGCTGGTTTCCCTGGTAACTGATGAGCCAACCTGAGATCAATTCCCCCTATAAATAATTGCCTCCTTTTCCCCCCCAGTAGTGAAGACTGCTGCCATGTCCTGCCTACTATCTGCCACACATGGTGGTGTGTTGCTCCAGGACCTTGCTTCAGGTGTATAAGTTTCCCTGTCACGTAAGCCACTGGTGTCTCTGTCACTGTCTCTGGGCTCTTTCTTCAGTCTCAAGGCTGGGCAACTACAAGGCTTGCAGGCCTGCAGGGTGCAGTACAACACTTGCACATGGTTTGCTTCTCTCTGTGTCTCACATGGTAGAGTGAAAATTAGCAAGCTTTCACATATCTCTCCTTATAAGGGCAATAATCTCATCATAGGGGTCCCACCCTCATGACCTCATCTAACCCTAAGTACCTCTCAAAGTCCCTACCTCCAAAGACTATCACATTAGGGATTGTGGCTTCAACATATGAATTTTGGGGAGCCATAAATATTGAGTCTATAACAACATGACAGACCATTGAAAGACTCAGACAACTTTTCTTGTTGAACCTGGATGGATATGAGGTTGGTAATTTTTCTCTACATAGAAATTCTGTCAATGCATACCAGGGAGTCCATGTACAACTCTGTAAACTGTGCCATTTACAACTCCAGTGGTGCTATTTACATTCACTTGGAATATAAGTGAAGGTTTCTGGAGTTAAGTGAGCCTTAGGCTTTCTCATTCCCTCCCCTACTCCTTCTATGTCTCTTCACAGGCAATCTATACTCTCCTGAACACATACTCTTCAGGACTTGTATAATAGTATATGAGTCTGTATACTCAAATAGATAAATACTATTTTGAAATTAGGCCTTATTTACTCAATTAAACCATATTATTTACCCATTTCAAATTTTGTTTTGTTTTCTTTTTTAATAACTCCATGATAGTACAGGCTGTGATTGTGCCCTATTTTATTCAGCAATTGATGGTTATTTATTTGGTTTCTAGTTTTGTCCCCACAATCAATGCTTCAGTAAATATATTTCTATCTATATCCTTACTTGGTTTTTGTTTCTTTGGGATATATACACAGAAATAGAATTGCTAGGTTGAAAGGTATGTCTACCTATAACTTTATGGAAGTTAAAAGACTTCTTCCCCAAAAGGCAAAATAATTCATTTTTCTACCCTCAGTGTATGAGAGAATCCCTTTCCCTACATCTCTGCCATCTGTAAATCTTAAAGCTCTTTTCAAATTTTTTGCCAGCCTAATGAGAATAAAATAATTTCTCATTGCTCATTTAATTTTTGTTTTCATGACTACTAGTGAATTTGAACATCTTTTCATAGTTCTTTTAATGATTTGGATTTACTCTAGTATGAAATGTCTATTCATATCTTTTGCCCATTGTTTTCTCTTAGATTATTTTTCTTTATTTCTGGTCATTTAGTATTATAAATACAGTCCTTTGTTTATCATCTGAATTAACAAATATTTTTACATACCCAGTTTATTTCTGTTTCTGGTATCTTTCATAAAATATAACGTTTTAAAATCTTCATATTATCATATGTCTGTATTTTATGGATTCTTTACTTTCAATGTTGATTAAGCAAGTATACTATATCCATTCATTTATTCTTTTTCATTTGCTCTAATTCAATTGGAATTGTTTCTGTATTGGATAAGAAAATGATCTATTTAGATTTTCTTCTAGATGGAACATCTACTGTGACAATTCCATTTATTAACTGTTTCATGCTTTCCCCATGTATTGAATTAGCTTTGTCAATACTAAATTCTTATATACAGATATCTCAATATATATATCTCTATTTAATTAATTTTAGTATTTTATTAATTCATTATTATTTCCTTGACTTATTCAGTTTTTCCCCTTAATTCCCTAAAAAGAAGGATACTGAATTCATTAATTTTTGTTCTTCTTTAGTAATCATAGCAACTAAGATTATACTTTTATCCTCTAAATGTTGCCTTTGTTTTGTCCTTGGATTTGTTTATAAAGTATTTCCTTTTCATTTCTTAATAGATGGCTTAGAATTTCCATTTCAATTTTCTCTTTGATTTAAACATTACCTAAGAACTGTTTATTAATTTTTATAGTTGATGGATTTTTTGCAATAAAATTTTTTTAAGAGGTTGGGGGTAGGAGTTTAGTTTATTTATTTATTTTTGCTGTGTTGGGTCTTCGTTTCTGTGCGAGGGCTTTCTCTAGTTGTGGCAAGCGGGGTCCACTCTTCATCGTGGTGCGCGGGTCTCTCATTATTGCGGCCTCTCATTGAGGAGTACAGGCTCCAGACGCGCAGGCTCAGTAGTTGTGGCTCACGGGTCTAGTTGTGCTGCGGCATGTGGGATCCTCCCAGACCAGGGCTCGAACCCGTGTCCCCTGCATCAGCAGGCAGATTCTCAACCACTGCGCCACCAGGGAAGTCCGCAATAAAAATTATTTTTACTTTTATTGGCTTAACATTAGAAAAAGTAGTCTTAGAAATCTCTACATTTTTACTAACAATGGATTTTCTTAAACTGTGTATCACATTACTCTTCTTTATCCTACTTACTATTTTCAAACTTAAATTTCACCTTGTCTGTTATTAATATTGCCAATCCTGCTTCTTTTATATAGTATGTGTATACTATCTCTTTACCTTTCTTTATTTTCAATATGTATCAATTAGCCATTCATACAAACCACCCCAAAGCTTATTGGCAAATCACCCTGAAGTTAGTGTCTTAAAATATAACAACTATATATTCTTGTTAATGATACAACTAAGTAGTTCTCCTACATTGGCTGAGCTATTCATGTGTCTGCTCTGTGCTGCATGCTGAGTGGGTAGTTCTCCTGAACTCTTATGGGCTTTCTTAAATGTTTGGGAGTTAGGTGGTTGTCGTTTCATCTAGAATGGCCTCAGATGGAAAACTGGGCTTTTCTCATGTGGTCTCTTACCCTCCAGCAGGCTAGACTGGACTTAATCTTATGACATGCCAGGGTTCCCAGAGGTAGGTCAGAAACATGCAAGATTGGTACATTGTCATTTCTATCAAATTCAATATGACAAAGCAAGTTTTAAGAACAGCAGGATTCAAGGGGTAAGATAATAGACTCTACTTCTTGGTGGGAAGAGCTGCGAAGTTACATGGAAGAGAGCATGGACATTAGCATCCTTAGAGAAATGGGACCATTTTTACAGTAATCTGTCATGAAGTTATCACTTTGTTTTTTAAGTGTCTTTATTATAAAGAGTACTTATCTGTTTTAGTTTTTAATCCAATTTGATATAATCAATTTTTAAACTAATTTTACATCTTTGGCAATTCCTCAATTTTGGTGGTTTGATCAAACTATTTTTAGTTTTTTTTTTCTCTTATTTAAAAGTCATACTACTATTTTTCTTTTTGTTAGTGACACTTTTGCTTCTCTATTCTTTTAATTGAAAATATAATTCTTTACTAAAATTTGCAAATGTAGCATCAATCATTTCCTCTTCTGAGATGCATAGTTTTTCCCACCACGATGTTATAATCCTCCACTCTGCCCTCAATTAAGAGAAGATTAATGAGAATAATTTTACTTCTTTCTTTTCTTCCCTTTCTTTTCTCCTCTGTCCAATTGGATGTATGAGCTGTTCTCCATCTTGTGGTTAAGAATTCTTTGAAATTTTTCTTATAGCAGTGCTTCCATTTTCTTGTCACATTTGACTCACATTAAAAAAAAATGATTATATCAGGTTGGCATAGTTCAAATTATGCCTTGCACAAGTCCAAGAAGTACACTTACCTCACATTCATCCTGTATATGTATAGTTATTTCATCAATTTTATGCCATATGTTTGAAAAAGGGGGCACCAATCACAGTGCCATACAGACTAGGGTCAGTGTTGGGAACAGTGCAGTCAAGTAATTAGTGCAACCAGACTCAGGTGGCATGGTTATTGAGGGACTCGACCACTCCAAGTACTGAGATATACTGAAAGTATGAGGAGAGAGAATGTGTGAAATCATTTTGTAAGATAGTGGAAAAGTGAATGGATATTTCACAGAAGAGATAGCCCAGTTGAAATTAGGAGTTGTAAATTTAAAATGAGACCAATCGGAATGGTCCTGATTTTTCTTTTTCTTTTTTCTTCTGGCTTATTTTAGCTGCCCAAGAGCAGGGCAGGAGTGAAAAGAGAGATCAAATCAGAGCTGAGATTTTCCAGGGTAGAACAAAGAATGAGAGAGAGGCAAAGGACTTGAACGTATTTGCAAACAAGTGATTAAAATGAACGGACATGACAAACATATTAAAATGGCCATGGGTAAAACTGACAGTAGAATGTTGTATAAATATTTAACTAAAATATGAAGTTTGGGAAAAATTATACAGCCCTTCATATCTATGGATTTAACCAACTGCAGATCAAAAATATATTTTTTTAAATTCCAGAAAGTTCCAAATATCACAACTAGAATTTGACTTGTGCTAGCACCTACCTATATAGTATTTACATTGTATTAGGTATTGTAAGTAATCTAGAAATGATTTAAATTATACAGGAGGATGAACACAGGTTATGTGCAAATATTATGCCATTTTATATAAGGGACTTGAGCATGCATAGATTTTGGTATCCATGGTGGTCCTGGAACCGGTTCCCTGCAGATACTGGGGGATGACTGTACTTACTGAAATTGCTTAGCCTGTATCCCCAAACCAACAAAGATATATATTTACTTTAATGGAATGAAAGGTAGTTGTGGGAAAGTTTGAGAAACATTGTATAAGAAAACATTTTTTAAACTATAACTATTGATGGAAATTTAAGTTATTATTATTACTATATGTGACCTTAATAATAATTCAGATTATATGACTTCAAATCTGATCAATTTCAGTGTGTGTGTATGAACATTTTGAGCTAGTAAAAATTAGGAAATATTTTTATAGCTATGAACGTTTGTCACAGAGCAAATATTAGTCAAGGTGTTTCACTGTTACTAATAAGAAGGTAAGATGCTAATAAAAAATGACAACTGAGATAGGTCTACACTTTAAAATGATGATTATATAGACAAGAAAAATGTTAAATATAGCTATCAATTTTTTCAGCCCATAATTTGAAAACATAATAAGTTTTTCCCTTAGAAGATTTTACAGATTTTTAATAGATTTATTTTTTACTTTGGAAATGGCTTTACAAAGCAAAATTTAAAATATTACATGCATAATTCTTATGTCATAAATAGATACAGTTTGCAATATATTCTGAATTTGTTTCAATTAAATGGAGTCTTACAGTACAGACTTATTCAATGACTACTTGTCCTTGGCTTATGTTCTTTTTCATCATCTGACATTTATAAGGAAAGATGTTGTCTGAAAAAAATAATTTGGTTTTCATCATACTAGAAAGGTCTTTTTCTGTTTTTAAGCTTTTTTCAAACACTTAGTGTATTCAACAGAGCTGATTGCTACAAATATTTTATCAACTTAAAATACTAACAGAAATTTAGAAAAATAATTGTGAATCTTAGATAAATGACTAGGAAACACTACCATTTTATGGACATTAATCATTGTGTAATTAACCCATCACTAATATTTAAATAGGGCCTTACAAGTAATTTGATACCAGATCACATTACTGACTTAATAAAGTGCACATTGATACTAGGTATAGGACCACAGTTTATTCCTATAGAAAGTGTTGAAAATGAGATAAGTAGATAAATGATATAATGTATCCTGCTTTATGCTGAAAAGTTGTCTTTTTGCCATTTAGGGACTTCATACAGTAGCTAGATGTTTTTCTTTCTTCTATAAAGATGATTTTTAAATTCCAAAGAAGTTAAAATTATTAAGTACTATTTCAGGTTTTAATAAATATTTTCTAAAATAGATCCAATTAAAAAGATGTATTCACTATATTTGATAAATAATCATATTCTTAGGATAAGATTCTTCCCACATGCTAAATTCCAAATTATCTTTCTTATAACTTTGGGGAAAAAACAGCTTGTATGTAATTTTGGAAAACTTTACTTTTTGAATTATATTTTATTGTGCTCTGTACCATTCAGTCAAAAGAAAATGTAAAGAAAGTAGAATGAAGGCAGAACAGAAGTACAGTTGAAGCTTAAAATACACACATACATACATACATATATATTTATAGTTATACATTTAGTAGTGGTTTAATCATCAACATATCTAGAATGATAAATTAGTGAAATGATTGTAGAAGGTAATAAAATAGGCTTTCTCATTTTTCTTTTATTTTTATGCACAAGGTTACTTATAGAAATTTTGGTACAATGTACATTGAAAAAACATGTAAAATATTGACATTTCTAACAAATAGCATTAAAATGTCTTAAAAAGGCTCATTTATAAAATGTTAAGTGTGTGTCTGGGGTCATTCTTCTACATACATTAACAAGCATTGCTTCATTCCATTTAATTCCAGAGATTCCTTACAAAGGCAGTCATTCTGCCTTTAATTGCCTTTTTTTTTAGACCAATAGCCACTTTTGATAGTCACTACTCCTTCTGAATTTTAACACTAAAACAACCAACCTAATTCTGACACTTTTTTTTTAACTTCTAAGGTGTGTGTCTGAACTACTATACTATAACAATAGCAATAATAGCAACAATGACAACAATAACAGTCAACAAATGCAAAATTTGTCTGTATCTCATTTGATCCTCACAACATTCTTGTAACAAAATGTCATTATGCCCGTTTTAAAGATGAAGAAATTTGGATTAGATAGTTTCAATAATCTTCCAAAGGTGCTCAGCAGTTACAGAGTAGAGTGGGAAGTTGTATTTGTCTGTTTCATCAGAGCTGATGTTCACATTTTTGTACACATTTTAACAAATTTTCTCCCCCAGCTTAGCCAGTGGCATATGCATGAATGGGCACAATGTGGTGAATGGTGAATAGGGAATGTCTGGACAGATTCTCATTATTAGGGATTTTAATAGAAAATAAAGAAGGAACAGAGCTCTTAGTGAGCATAAGCTAAAAGATCATGAGATTGAAAATCCCGAAGGACCATAATGACTGTGAGTTAGCAGAAGAAACCAGGAGGCCATTAAATCTAAGAAATAGAAACAAAAAGACTGCAAGTAGAGGATAAAAATGCAGAATAATGGGGCTAAAGTGGAAAAAATCATGCAAAGAGTAACCAAAAGTTCAGACAGAAGTAGGGAACTTGTTAAGAAATTTTATTTTTAGAGTGATAGAGAAGTCTCCTGTTGTTCTTACCTAACGGACCTGAAAAGATGATAATTTTGAGAAACAGTGACCCCAGGGCAAGTTTAGACAGTGCAAACTCTATTGTATGATGGGTGGGGGACAACATTTAGTGTCGTGTCAAATGGGTTTCTTGATGAAGTAAACAGGGCCACTTCTCCTGGTATCATTCAAACTTCAGGAACAACTACATGAAAATGCCAATAAAATTAGGCTACTCTTTCAGAAAATGTTTCATCATTGCTGTATTGTTTTTATTCATAGTTAATGCTCTTACCTAATATATTTTCTTTGTTATTGTATTAAATTTATACAAAGTATATGAACATATATTTACAATCTAAACAATAATAGTAATAAAATAATTATCTGCATAAAGGTTTGCAAACTAGTCTCTTACCTTTTCAATTTTTTTGTATCAATAGTTATTTTCCCCTGTAATTTTTAATTTTAATAATGAATTCTAATTTCTTTTGTTTGTGTTTTTTCATTTTTCCTTAATTAAAATAGCAAGTGGTTTATCTATTTTGTTGATATTTTTAAGGACCAGGATTTTGATTTATTAACGTGATTTTTTCACCTTGTTTTCTACATTTATTCTTGTTTTATCCTTCTATGTACTTTTGATTAACTATATTATCTTCAAGCTTCTTGACTTGGAAATGTTGACAATTATTTGTCATTCTTTAATATCTATTGATATAGATGTTAGGGCTATGAATTTCCCTCTATTCACTGTTTAAATGCATTTGATAAATTCTGATATGTAGTGTTTCACTCATTACTATTTTTAGATTTTCTATAATTTCTGTTTGCATTTATCCTTTCACCAAAAAATTGTTTAATAGAAGATCTCTACACTTCCAGGGGAAGAGATCTGTTTTAAGGGGGAGAGGTGGGAGTAGATATTTTTAATTTTCAGTTTTATTGAACTATAATCATAAAGATTGTTTATAATATTTCTACTTTAAGGTTGGTCATTTTTTTGTAGATATTCCAGGTGCACTTGAGAAGAAAGTACATTTCTTATTATCTGGGTGTAGAATATGTTTGCATCTGTCTGCTTATTTTTTGTCCACTTACCTTATATTGAGACTGGTGTGTTAAAGTCTCCTGTTATTATTGTCTTTCTATCTATTTTCCTTGCTATTTCTTCTCAGTTTTGTTTTATATAGATGATTTTATCATAGATAATCATAACTATTATATTTTCATTGTAGAATGTAACTTTTAATGTTGTAAAGTATCCTTCTTTGGCTCATTCAATGCTTTTTGGCAAGACCCTACTTTGTTAGATATCAGGATTCCAACCCTCACTTTCTAAGTTCCATTTGCCCAGTGAATCTTTGTCTTTCCTTTATTTTTAGCCTTCCTGAATCATTATATTTTATTTATTTAATTAATTAATTTATTTTTGGCTGTGTTGGGTGTTTGTTGCTGCACGTTGGCTTTCTCTAGTTGCCACAAGTGGGGGTTGATCTTCATTGCAGTGACAGGTTTCTCATTGCGGTGGCTTCTCTTGTTGTAGAGCACGAGCTTTAGGCATGTGAGCTTCAGTAATTGTGGCACGCAGGCTCAGTAGTTGTGGCTCACAGGCTTAATTGCTCTGTGGCATATGGGATCTTCCGGGACCAGGGATTGAACACATGTCCCCTGCATTGGCAGGTGGTTTCTTAACCACTGTGCCACCAGTGAAGCCCCGAATCATTATATTGTATTTTATTTATTTATTTACTTATTTTTAACACCTTTATTGGAGTATGATTGCCTAACAATGTTGTGTTAGTTTCTGCTGTATAACAAAATGAATCAGCTATACGTATACATATTTCCCCAAATCCCCTCCCTCTTGAGTTTTCCTCCCACCCTCCCTATCCCACCCCTTTAGGTGGTCACAAAGCACAGAGCTGATCTCCCTGTGCTATGCAGCTGCTTCCCACTAACTATCTATTTCACATTTGGTAGTGTATATATGTCAATGCCACTATTTTAAATGGATCATTTATACAGAGCATAGAATTGGGTTTTGCTTTATTAGACAATTTGAAATTATGTTTGGTATCAATTCTGTTATATTATCTTGTATATATTGTATTTGTTATATTTATGTATTTATTTCTCTATTTTGTGTGTCTACTTTGCTTTTTCAATTTATTTTACTGTTTAGGAAAATTTTATACACAGTGGTTACTTTCATATTAATACTTTTGTGTTAGTTGTAATACAAAAAAAGTTGTAAATGGAATTCTTTGACCGCCCCCCCATCAATTTCTTATTCAAGAATCTATGCTCTTCACACTTACGGTCAATTAATCTACACCAAATGAGGCAAGAATATACAATGGAGGAAAGACAGTCCCTTCAATAAGTGGTGCTGGGAAAACTAGACAGCTACATGTGAAATAATGAATTTAGAACATTTTCTTATGCCATATACGCAAATACACTCAAAATGGATTAAAGACCAAAATGTAAGATGGGAAAACATAAAACTCTTAGAAAAAAACATAGGCAAAACACTCTTTTACAAATCATAGCAATATTTTTTTCAATCTGTCTCCTAAATAAAAGGAAATAAAAGCAAAAATAAACAAAAGCAAAAATAAACAAATGAGATCTAATTAGACTTAAAAGTATTTGCACAGCAAGAGAAATCACTGACAAAATGAAAAGATAACCTACTGAATTGGAGAAAATATTTGATAATAATATGACCAATAAGGGGTTAATATCCAAAATATATAAACAGCACATACAACTCAACATCATAAAAACAAATAATCTGATTAAAAATGGGCAGAATATCTGAATAGACATTTTTCCAAGGAAGACATACAGATGACCAACAGGCACATGAAAAGATGCTCAACATCATTAACTGTCAGAGAAATACAAATTCATACCACAATGAGGTATCACCTCACATCTGTCAGAATGACTATCATCAAAAAGACCACAAATAACAAATGTTGGCAAGGATATAGAGAAAAGGGAAATCTCTTATGCTTTTGGTGGGAATGTAAATCAGTGCAGCCACTGTGGAACTACTGGTGATTTCTCAAAAAATTAAAAGTGGAACTTCCATATGACCCAGCAATTCCACTCCTGGGTATGTGTATGTGTGTGTGTGTGTGTGTGTGTGTGTATATATATATATATATATATATATATATATATACACACACACACACACACACACATATGTATGTGTGTGTGTGTGTGTGTATAAACATATCTGAAAAAAACAAAAACACTAATTTGAAAAGATATGTGCAACCCTATATTCATATCAGCATTATTTACACTTAAGATATGGAAGGAACCTAAGTATCCATCAACAGATGAATGGATAAAATTATGTGGTATATATACACAATGGAATACTACTCAGCCATAAAAAGAATGAAATTTTGCTATTTTCAATAACATGAATGAACTTGAAGGATATTATGCTTAGTGAAATAAGTCTGGCAGAGCAAGACAAATATTGCATGTACTGCATGATATCACTTATATGTGGAATCTAAAAAAGAAAACAAACTAGTGAATATAACAAAAAGGAAACAGACTCACAGATATAGAGAACAAACTAGTGTTATCAGTGGGGGGGGGGCAAGATAGGGGTAGGAGATTCAGAGGTACAAACTCTTATGCATAAAATAAATAAGTTATAAGGATATATTATACAACACAGGGAATAAAGCCAATATTTTACAATAACTATAAATGGAGTATAACTTGAAAAATTGTGAACCACTATGGTGTACACCCTCTAACTTACATAATATTATACATCAATTATATCTCAAAAAAAAAGAATCTATGATCTTATTCAACTTTCCCTTTTTTCTCTTTCTTCTCTTTTTTAAAAATTTGAACTCTTTTTACTTCATCAAGTCACGTAGTGTTTGCATGTTATATTTTAATCCAAACCCTAACATTGTGCAGCCACTGTAGAAAACAGTATCGTGGTTTCTCAAAAAATTAAAAGGCTGGTTTAGTCTTCTAATTAGCCATGTGAAGAACTCACCATTAGTACTACTGAAAAAGTTTTTCCAGGCACCATTTTGTTGGATAAAACTCATCTTTTGGTATAGGAGGAAAGAATAAGGACCACAGGCCTTATCTGGCCTGCTTCCTTTTTTGTAAATGAAGTTTAATCAGAACACAGTCATGATGATTTCCTTATGTATTGTCTATGGCTATTTTTGTACCACATACACAGAGTTGAATACTTGTGATAGATAGTAAATTGACCTCAAAGCCTAAAATATGTACCATCTAGCACTTCGTAGAAAAACTTTTCCTAATCTATGCTCTAGCAGATTCTTCAGGAAGGACATGTGTCTACAGTGTTCCCTGAGTTCTGGCACCCTTCAGTACTGTTTTTCCTATTGCCTGGAGACTTGAAAAAGAGCTTAACCAGTTTACATAATTTTAGTTAAATTTTTTTGAAATTGCTTCTCTGCTGTTGCCTTGTACATTTCTTTTGAGAAATTTAATACAAGTGGAATTATTTTGCCTTTATAAGTTTCATTTTTTTGTTTGTAGAACTTTTTCTTTATCTTCAATAGTTTTACTAGGATACATATTACAGCTGATTATTTTGGATCAACTTTTGCCAATGTGTAAGTTCAGGTATTCTGTTTCTTGAAAGTTTTCTTAAAATGTAGTTTTGGGCTTCCCTGGTGGTGCAGTGGTTGAGAGTCCGCCTGCCAATGCAGGGGATACAGGTTCGTGCCCCAGTCTGGGAAGATCCCACATACTGCAGAGCAGCTAAGCCCATGAGCCATGGCTGCTGAGCCTGTGCGTCTGGAGCTTGTGCTCCGCAATGGGAGAGGCCACAACAGTGAGAGGCCCATGTACCGCCAAAAAAAAAAAAAAAAAAAAAAAAAGTAGTTTTAATGATTAGTTCTGTTACATTGTTTTTATTTTATTCTTTAGGGATATAATTATATAAAATTATATGTATATGGTGTGCGTATATATATATATATATATATAATTTATCTCCTTTGCTTGTTTTCCATTTCAGCCATTTTCTACTGCTTTTTTTAAAAATATATCTTTATTGGAGTATAATTGCTTCGCAATACCATGTTAGTTTCTGTTGTACAACAAAGTGAATCAGCCATATGCATACATATGTCCCCATAAACCCTCCCTTTTGAGCCTCCCTCCCATCCTCTCTATTCCACCCCTCTAGGTCATTGCAAAACACTGAGCTGATCTCCCTGTGCTATGCTGCTGTTTTCCACTAGCTAACTATTTTACATTCAGTAGTATATATATGTCGATGCTACTCTCACTTCACCCCAGCTTTTTAGTTCTTGCTTACCTTATTTGATTTCTTATTTATTTATTTTTAAACCAGTTTATTGTGATATAATTGACATACAAAAAGAAGTACATATTTAATGTATACAGCTTAATGAGTTTGGAGAGAAGTATATACCTATGAAAGCATCAGTGTAATCTATGCAATAAGCATATCCATCCACTCCAAAAGCTTCCTCCCATTCTCTTTATTTATTATTATTTTTTGTTTGTGTATTTGATAAGAACACTTAACATAAGATCTATTCCCTTAGACAGTGTTATTTACTATAGGCACTATGCTATTATAGATAACATATGTATAATAGATCTCTAGGACTTACTCATCTTGTATAACAGAAACTTTGTACCCTTTAACTACTACCTCCCTTTTCTCCCCTTATTTACTTAAAATTTTAATTATTTATTTTATTAATCATTTATTTTATTGACTAATTGTCTTCATTCTTTTCTTGATTTCTTCTTTGGCCTTTATTAACTTTTGGTTTAAATCTATTCTCCTTTTGGTGCCTTAGTCTGCATTTGTAAGATAATTGTGTCTTTTTGTTATATTTCTTTATTGAATTTGACTTGTTTTATTTTTTCCAAGTTTTATTTTTCATTTTTGTTCCTGGTATTTTATTTTCAGGCTTAAAGTGCTTCTTATATCTAAATGATTGCTTGAAGACATTTGATTCAGCTTGGGGTTTTGGCTCTTCCAGTTTTCTTCAAATTTGTGGTTTTTTGGGAGAAAAACTTTTTGTTAGCAGGGAAGTTTTTACGTGTGTTTTCTGTTTTTTTGCATTTGTTTTGTATGAATGTGGCCTTTTTTTTTTCTTATTTCCTGTAATGCGTTTTTAGTTTGAGAGCTACCACCACCCCTCCCCACCCCTGTGTAGTTTTGATTTGTGGATGGTGATGGTTTTGTGACATGGTCCAGGAAAAAAGTCGATGAATCTTGTTTCTTTTTCATTTCTATATGATCTCATTTCCTTTCTTCCCTTTTTGTGACTTATATTCTCCATATATCTACCTCTTTTCCAGAAACAATGTGTCTTCAAGGCTACCATTTCTGGTTCTACACACATTTAAGTTCTTTTTCTGTAACCAAGTCTTGACTTGTGTTCAGTACTTTGTCATTCATTCCAATTTCTCTTTCAGGAGGTGATTTAATCTATGCTTTGTTTAATTTTCCATTCCTCTGAGCTCTTTTTCATGGACTCTCTTAAGAATCCCTCCTCACCCATCCTCCATCCCCAGAGGCAGTGAGATTTCTATTTATAGGCAATTTGAAATTTGAGATGTACTCTGTTAGTAATGCTAAAAATGTACAATCTGTATGGTTCAATTTGCTCTCATTGTTGATTTTAAGTTTTGTATTGTTTCGAGACAGGAAGGGGGTAGGGCACAACCTTTAAAAGAATGTCAGCCATTGAGGACATGACATGAACTGGTTAGAACCAACTAGGTCCAAGATGGTGGATGATTGATTTCCACTTGACATTAAGCCTCAATACACACTCATTGTAACACATCAGCTTGCTAAATGACACACTCACAGGTGCCACGACAGTTCCAAGGAGGATCATAAAAGGTCAAAAGTGGTCAGTGGCCCAATTACTGGAAACCCTTACCCCTCCCCCAAAATACCTGGAATAATCCTCCCCCAAAATAGCTGGAATAATAGTTGGTAATTTCATTAACCTATGAAATTACCCACCCTTATAAAAACTGACAACCCCTGGGGTTTCTCGTCTTCCAAGTTGGCCCACACTCTGTCCATGGGGTGTGTATCTCCCTGAATAAACTTTCTTTCTCTCTTTACTATGGCTTGCTCTTGAATTCTTTCCTGCGTAAAGCCAAGAACCCACAATTGGCAGCTGTACCAGGGACTTGCCTGAGACCTAGGACATGAGCATCGTCTCATGCTCCATTTTTTTTTCCTGCAACAGTTTTTGAGGCAGTCAGAGTGAATAGAAATTTATTGATTTTCATTTTTCTCCACATCCTGAAGTGTCAGTCTTAAGAAAGCATTTTTATTATGGATGAATTTTAAATTTTAAGGCTTTTCACCCTTTAGCATTTATTAGAATGATCATATGGCTTTATTTTTTAATTTGTTAATTTACTGTTAAACTCTTTAATTATGTTTTACAATTAACAGTGTTATATCTTTCTAGGAATTCCATATAGTTCTTAATAAAATTGTCTAGTTCTTTACTACTTTTCATGCTTATCTTATAATTTTGTAACCTACCAAACATACTTATTTTATATTGTATCTGATAATTTCAATACCCCATTGAAACTGATATGCAACTTTTGTCTTTTTTTTTTCTTGTGCTATGCTTCTGTGTCTGTGTGTGTGTGTGTGTGTGTGTGTTTAAAAAATAATTTTCCTTGAAACTTCATTTGTGGGAATTCTTTGACATGTGTTGGGGAGAAAAATTTCCCTCTTACTCTCTTGCTCATTTTGGGTGGTTGAATAATTAAAATGACATAACACAGATTAACAGGGGAAAAATAAATTTAATTACATATGTACAGGGAATCCATGTAACATGAGAGGTTCCAAAGACAGTCAGGTAAAATGAGATATATACGTCATCCTTAATTAACTAAGGAGAAGGGAATAGGGGTCTGGGACTTCAAAGGGAAGAAAGGAAATTCACAGGAAGATGAAAAAAGCAAATGTTTGATAAACAAATGTTTGCTGGGCCATATAGGAACAATGAGACACAGAAAGGAATTTTAAAAAACAGACCTACCTGGATTCCTCCCTGTCTATTACACCTAGTTCATGTTATACTGTAGTTATCTACAGTGATAGCTCTCTTCCTGGAACAGGTCCTCTATCTAAATCCTTTTAGGCAGTTAAAGGGCAGGTCAAAGTTTCTTCCTGAGTCTTTTGGGTCTTCATTGTTTTCAGCTCAAAATAATCAGCATATACCTTGGGGTGGCCTGTCCTGAACCTCATTACTTGATATGAATAGAGTTTCTCCCAGAGAAAATATGTCTCCATTTCCTCTCATTTTTCTGGGGAAACTATCAATCGTGGATTTATTTAAATTAAAATTTCACACTGAGGTCCTTTTGATCACTAAGGTAAAGAATATTCTGCAAAAAAAATGAAATGAGGGCATAAACTTGGAAAGAAAAGTATAACACTGAAACTACCTTTTTCCTTGAAGATATTTGCTACAAGACAAACTTGATCTCTGGTTTACACAATGTTACAAGACTGGGCTTTTTAAGAAGACAAAGCCCAGAAACTTACCAAGGAAGGAAATTTAATATGGCATATCCATGTAAGGTTATAATCCCTGGTGCAAGAGTGAACTAGAAACAACTCCCACACAGGGGACTGATAGGACAACTGGCTAGTTTATAGCCTAACTGAACAAAGAAAAACTCTCTTCATTGCTACATGAAATCTGAAATTCATTGCTAACAAGAGTTTTTAGCTGAAATTCCCATTTTGGGGAAAACATTTAGGGTGTTTATTAAAAAGGCAGATCTGCTGAATCAGATGAGATCCATGATTATTAATTTTAATAAACTCTTCTAGAAATTTCATTGAAGTTTGAGAGTCATTTCTGTTTGGACTATTTTGTATCAAAATACTATGACATAGTCTGTGCAGAAATGGATTCATCTGTGTAGGTGATTATATGTTAATAATAAATTTAAGATAATAAAACTTTCCTATTTTATACTTCACAATTCCTATCATATATTTGAGATCTAAAATATACACATTTACTTCAAGTCAAGAACACAAATTATTTTACTCCAGTTACTACTTGAGCTAAAGCAATTTAGAGTCTAAAGAACAGTAATAAATTAGCAATACCTTCAGAACACTGCCATTGAATCTAATCATTTTTCCTCCTTATGTTACCTTGCTCAAGACTCAGATCTCCAAAAAGAAGATCTAAGTGGTTTATTGTGATTTGTGTGCCCCTCCTTGAAAAAGAGAAGGCAGTGGGGTGTAATGAACAAAGTTTTGATTGATAATCACAATAGAAAAACATGAAAATAAAGGCATAGTTCTCCAGTGAGTACTGAAGAGGGAGAACAAATAATGGTCAGGCATAAATAATAGATGGGCAATATGATGATTTACTCTTAAGCAAAGTCAATGTTTTAGGAATGTATGACTTTGCATTGAATAAACCTGGCACCTGAGAATATATGTCAGATTATATCCTATCCTGAACTAACCCAAAAGATTGGATTGTCAAATCAGATTCACAGAAATCAGAGAAATTACTGAGTATCAAACTCTAATAATAATGTCAAGGATACCAGCAATCAAGAGGCTAGAAGAAGCATGCATGGAGTCATCCTAGAGATTGAGGGCTACTCCCAGGCACTTCAATACATGCTCTTTGGCTCAGAGTTAGTAAATTCTCCAAGTTAGGTCCTCATGTTATTAGTCAAATAGCAGGAAGTGTTTAGTCTTAATAACGCAACCTAGATGACATTTTCCATTTTCCAACCTAGATGACATTTTCCATTTCTACACCTTATGAATACATTGATTCTAAGTTTATTTACTATAAGCAGTGGACATCTGGGGTTTCCTAAGAACATTTTTTACATAAGTACACTTTCCTAGTACATACAATTAGTCCATTTACACAGAGGTCCAGTTATGATATTAAGAGGAAGATAAATTAAGTCACCTACTGTTATAGACTGAATATTTGTATCCTTCTGAAATTCATATATTGAAGTCCTAATCCTCAGTGTGTTGGTATTTGGAGATGTGACCTTCAGGAGGTGAATAGGTTTAGATGAGGTCATGAGGTTGGCATCCCCTTTGATAGGAATTGTGTACTTATAGGAAGAGGAAGAAAACCAGAATATTCTTTGTTTTTCCTATGTGAGGACACAGTGAGGAGATGGCTGTCCATAAGCCATGAAGAGAGTCTCATCAGGAACTGAATCTACCAGCACATTGACCTTGGACTTCCTGGCTTCCAGAAGTGTGAGAAATAAATGTCTGTTGTTTAAGCCATTTAGTCCATGGTATTTTGTTATAGCACCTGGAGCTGACTAATATGTCTGCCTTCTTTTCTTTATCTTGGTGGTGTTCCTTTGGCAAAGGGGAAGAAATTACCTACAAGTCAGATCTTTTAAGTCCTTCTTCCCATTTCTCAAACAGCTTTTGAAAATAAGTAAATAAGACATGTAGAGATCTACTTTTTAATAATAATGCTCACAACCCTTAAATTATATCTTTGTTTAGATTGCCCTTCTGCCACATGGCACCTTGATTTATTTACTACAATTATTGAAATGTTACCTTCTTAGTGAAACCTTTATACCCTACTTTATGTAAAATTGTAAACCCCCAGTTCCTCCATAGCTCCCTTTCCTGTTTTATTTTTTTTCAAAGTATTCATATCATCATTTAACTTACTACCTATTTTACTAATTTTTTTTCTTCTTTCTTTTCCCTAACTCTACCACTAGGCTGTAAATTCCATGAGAACTAATTTTTTTAAAATACTATTGTAAATCTAGTGCCTGGGCCATGGTTGGGACTCAAAAATTACTTGTTGAATACAATGAATTAAATAAATCTCTCTAAAATCTATTTATTCTTTAATTTTCTGAAAGTAGGTATAAGATGAACATTACATTAAGCTTTAATTATTAATGTTTGTCAGCATTTTAGAGAAATTTGTTTCCAGCTACTGTTTTCTAATAGGCAGAACATACTCCATTTTAAACACTATTACAAAGGAAACTAAAACTTTGAAGACTTAGTTCATATATTTGGAATATGTAGTTCTGCATCAGCCAAGACCATCAGGGTCTTTTCCTCTTCTTTTGTACTAACACAAAATTGCATGAAATCACATGTTTAAACTGCCTAGCCCAGGATCTGGATAACAGTGGAATAAAAAAGAGTTTAGTTCTTTTTGACCATTTCCAGGTCCGTATTTAACTAGTTGTACCATTTTCCAATTTCCATCCAGAATAAGAAATAATTGGATTGAATTTAGATGATGGTTAATTTTATGTGTCAACTTGACTGGGCTAAGAGATGCCCAGATAGCTGGTAAAACATTATTTCTCAGTGTGTCTGTGAGGGTGTTTCTGGAAGAGATAAGCATTTGAATCAGTAGACTGAGTGAAGAAGATTAGCCCTCACCAATATAGGCAGGCATCATCCAAACCTTTGAGGACTAAATAGGAGAAAAATGTGAAGGGAGAATTGTCTCTTTCTTGTCTTGAGCTGAGACATCTATTTTCTGCCCTCAGAGATTGGACCTCTTTGTTCTTGGGCCTTATGCCTCTGAGACTCATACCAGTGCTACCCAACCCCTATTCTCAGACCTTCGGACTCAGACTGAATTATAACACGAGCTTTCCTGGCTCTCCAGCTTGCAGACAGACTGTGGGACTTCTTGACCTCTATAACCATGTTAGCCAATTGCTATAATAAATCTACTTTATATGTCTCCTTCGGGTTCTGTTTTCCTAAAGAACCCTGACTAGTACAATTAATAAACATCATCAGTCTTATATTTAGATGTTAATGCAATGTTTCAAACTGTGGTTTAACTGACTATGAATTTTATTTACTGAGATGGAAGGAAACCAATATAAAAAAAAAGCATAGGCTAGAATAGAATAGAATAGAATAGAAAATACTGCACATTTTAAGAATAATCGAAGTTTTGAGAAATGGTTGTTTCAGATGTGTGCGTATTGTGTGCACACAGGGTTGCTTGTAAAATGCGTTCTGTTCTATGGTTGCAGTATAGAAAGTGTAAAGAACACTGGTTTAGTACTGATTAATCAATACATAGACTACATTTAAATCTTTCTCTTTTTAAGTGTGGTTATTATTATTGAAGACTACCCTTTGCGTTTTTAACTGCTGAGCCCCACATTGCATTCTAAGGTGCAAACAAGCTTCCTAGGCATCTTTGTTTCCCTGGGTGTAGACCATAGAAGCACAGATGGCATTCTTTGCCTTAATATAATTTGCCTCACTTTCTCAGACTCAAAGTTTTTCTTCAGACTTGATTACTAATAAATCACAAACCTGCTAGTTCCATTCTGTCTCTGAAACAATTCATATGTGCCAGTAGTGCTAATTATGAACAGTAAACAATATTATCACACAAATTCATGATAACATACGTACAATGCTTTCAAAACCACAATTCCTGTTCCTAACTCCCTTTGCAACAATAAAAAGCAGCTGTTTTGGAATTTTCCTTGAGAGTCAACAATCCCAGCCCTGCTCAAAACTGAAAACATAGTAATGGAAACAGAATAGAATATATAGATAATATCCAATCTCAAGAGGGCAATTAAGGTTTCTAAGAACACTCAGAATTAATGATATTGAATTTCAAGAATTTTCAACTATGTCTATCACTGGACATTTTTTCATAATGATATTTATATCTGAAGCAAACTAGGCCCTTGATGTTAGTCTCTTAATAGTTCATTATAAAAATAAATAGACTTGCACAAGAATCAAAAATTCTTCTGGTTTGATAAGCTCTGAAATGGGAAATATTATAGTGCACGTATATTCTTGGAAGGTCAGAAATTTCTGTGAAAAACATTAAGTTAATAGTTGATTTTGATTTCAAGCTCATTTTTTTGTGATAAAATCTGATACTTGTGGTTTAGATTCTATAGTAATTTGAGTAACTGTTTAGTAGCTACTTGGATATCAAAGTGATGATGTATTGTGGGAAACAGATTTATGTTATATTTAAATAAATAGAAGAACAGAAGATTACTCTGATGTCCAAATGCTCTGTGAATGTGATTAACTTATGTTGGAAGCTAAGTGTTTGATTTTTTAAAAATCAACTTTATTAAAGTTTATTTTACTTGCAATAAAATATTTTATTTTAAGGATATCATTGATGAATTTAATTAAATGCAAACACCCTTGAGAGCACTACCTCAATCAAGGTATAGTATCTTTCCATCACCCCTGAAAATTCCCTCGTGTGTCTTTTTTTCATGGGCCCAGCTGCTCCACGGCACGTGGGATCTTCCCAGACCAGGGCACGAACCCGTATCCCCTGCATCAGCAAGCAGACTCTCAACCACTGCACCACCAGGAAAGCCCTCCCTCGTGTGTCTTAATCACCCTCACTTCTGGCTGGAGGCCACCACTGATTTACTTTCTATCACTATAGATTAGATTTGCCTCTTCTATAATTTCATACAATTGGAATCATACAGTAGGACTCTTTTGTGTCTGGTTTCTTTTGCTTGGTTTGTTTCTGAGATGCATTTATGTTGTTGAATGTAACCAGTAGTTTTTTCTTTTTTTACTGTTGAGTGGTATTCAGTTGTGTGTATAAACTGCAATCAGTTAATCCATCTATCTGCTGAGAGGCAGTTTCATTGTTTCCATTTTGGGGTTTTTATGATATTTACTTATAAATTTTTGTGTAGACATACATTTTTATTTCTGTCAGGTAAACAGAGTTATAGTTCTAGATGATATTAAGTATATGCTTAAATTTATAATAAATTGCCAAAATAATTTCCAAAGTGTTTGTACTATTTTACTAGCAAATATTGAACACTTTAATTGTTCCATAGGCTCATAAATATTTTACATGGCTACCTGTTTTAATTTTGTCATTCTAGTGGATGTGTGTTGCTATGTCATTGTGGATATAATTTGCATTTTTCTGAATGCTAGTGATGTTAAGCATTTATTCATATCTTCATTGATTATTTACATATATTCTTTTGTTAATTTTTTATTCATGTTACTATTTCACTTTTAAATTTAGTTATTTTTCTTATTATTGTGAGTTATTTGTATATCATATATTATATACAAATTTTTTGTCATGTTGCAAATATTTTCCCCCAGTCAGTGACCTGATTTTTAAGTTTTAAAGGTGTCTTTGGAAGATCAGATGTTTTTAATATTGATAAGGTCCAACTTATCAATTTTTTCTTTTACAATTTGTGATTTTGGTGACTTATTAAAAAGAGATTAGCCTAGCCCAAGTTTGAAAAGATTTTCCCCTTTGTTCCTCTACAGAAGTATTGTAGTTTTATATTAATATTTATGTCCATAATCTATTTTGAGTTAATTTTTGTGATGGGTGAAATCATAATAAAGGCTTATTTTTTCCAAATAGGAGTCTAGTTTTCCAGAATTATTTTCATTACCTTAGAATCTTGATTAAAAATCAATTGACTAGAAATGTGTAGGTCTATTTCTGGGTTCTAGACTTTAACACTGATTTTGGAGTTCTCGACTTTAACACTGGTGTGTGATCATCATTATGCAACACTTCACTGCCTTAATTACTGTAGATTTAAAGTAAATTGTTAAATAGTGTTACTATTCCATCTTTTTTCTTCTTTTTCAAAATTATTTCAGTTATCCCATGTTCTTTTTATTCTCATTTAAATTATAGAATAAATTAATCACTTTCAATTAACAAAGTCTGCTGAGATCTTGATTAGAATTCATTAAATTTATGTATCAATTTAGAAAGACATGAATGAAAGACTTGTGAACTTGAATGTTGGTAGCTTCAAATTAGACACAACCCAAATGCTTGTCGATAAACAAACCATACCATATCTATACAATGGAATACTATTCAGCAGTAATAGAAAGTGAGCTGCTGATGTAAATCATACTTATCTCTCTCATTTTATGCTGAACTAAAGAAGCCAGACAACAGAAAGTACCTGCTGGATGATTGCATCTATATAATGTTCAAGAACATAATAAAACTAATCATAATGATAGAAATCAGAGTATTGGTTGCCAGGTTTGGGGGAACCGAATGGAAAGAGGCACAGAAAAGTTTCTGGAGTGAGAGGCAAGTTTCTTCATCTGACTGAGGGTTACACAGGACTCTTCATCTGTCAGTATTCATTGAACTGTGTACTTAAGGTTTGTGTACTTTTTTTGTGTAAAAAAGTCAATCTTTCCAATGACTTTCATGGCCCTACACAATCTAGCCTCATTTTGTCCTTGTATGCTTCACTCCCTAATACTTACCTGTACGTTTATTACATCCCAGACACACAAGCCTCTATGGTTTTTATTGAATGTTCAAGTGTGATCAGGCCTTAGAGCGTTTTTTATTATTATTACTTTTTTACTTATTCTTTTTCTTTTTTTAAAGATATTCGCTTGGACTGCTCTCATGTCTCCTTCAGGTCTTTGCACAAATACTACCTTCTCAGTGATGACTTCCATAACAATACCATTTAAAATTGTTACCTCTCTCCTCCTTCATTCTTTCCTTCTTTTCTTCTTTATTTTCCTCCAAATCACTTATCAAAATCTGACATTTCATAAATTTTCTATATTTGTTTATATCCAACTAAGCCTCATGAAAGCAGGGACTTTTGTCTTTTTTCTTTTCTCCAGTGCCTAGAATAGTGCCTGATATATATTAGGATCTGATCCATCAATCCTCCCAAACTGGTATAACTGGATATACCAGGGATCCATTGATCCTCTCAAGTTCTTTTCTCTTTCTCTGAAATACTTCAAATATCTAGTTTTGAGCCTCTTTAGGGTGCTGTAGGACACACAGATTTATTACTTGGCTGCAGCTTCCTTGTTATATGCTCTAGGATCCAGTGTTTTTCCCAAGTTTTAGTTCAGAAATTCTTTGTGTTTTATTTTCTAATTGTTTGAAAAGTACCATCCTCCTTTCATTTGTTGTTATTAATTTTTTTCTCCATTTATCATGAATTCACTGGAGTCTCAGATGAAACACATGATACCCATGTATGTTCGATCCATCATTTTACACTAAAAGTCTTTTTTAATCAGTTAGAAACCAGTCTGAGGCTAGTCCTTTACAATAATGAAGTCCAAGCAATACTCGGTATCATTTCCCTTTACTCTCCTTTCAGTTAGAAGAATGATTTTGTCATATGCTCAAACTAAAATATGTATGAAAGGAAGTTGTTATTTTGCATGACAATGTTTTGCAAAACTTAAACAATTTTATTTTGGAATAATCTAATCACAGTACTAAACTCTTTGTGTTCTCAATCCAGCAGAGTATTGACCTCTGATTTTTTTCACCTGGTCAGACGGCAGAGAATGAGCAGTCTGAATTTGGGATAAATCTATAGCTGTTGATGATTAAGGAATTCTTGGAGATACAGGAAATCTGATGAAAAATTCTGACTATAATTATCATTGAATATCTTCATTTTGATCATACCCTGTTCTGATAAACCAAATGAAGTTTTGTTTTGTTTAGTGGCAAGAACTGAGTTTTTTTGTTTTGAACACACAAAAGAATGGTAAAGTGGTCCATGAAATCTTAGACGGGAGAATATGTCTTGCAATAGAGATCTTTCAAGTGGGCCATTCACTGGCATAGAAGTTTATTAAGCAATGGGTCAGATTACTTTGATGGGAAAGTCTTCTGAGGAATAGGAGAGATCTCTAACCCCTGTCAAATGCTAGCATCTGAGAGATTTCTGCAAGTGCAGGTTGGGCCATTGAAAAACATTATTTACAGGAAGTTATATGGGCTGTTTATATACCTGTTTTAGCTAATGCACCATTAATTTTGCCATCTTTGACCTCAAAATAAGTGGACTTGATTTCAAATCCTAGCTTTATCCTTTATAAGCTTGTGACTGCAGGCAAGATACATCAATATATAGCATCTCAATTATCTGATGTGTAAAATCATGAGGTATTATTTCAAGGGTAAGTGGTAACTTTTTAAGCGATATGAGGCATGTAAAACACTTATTTGTCACAAAATAAATGTTTTATAAATTATAACATTATTATTATCATTATAATTTCAACAACTGCATCTCACTACATGGATGTAATTGTACTCATTTTATATTAGGTATCTTTTTTTTTGCGGAGGAGAGGAGTTTTCCTCTATGCTCCATTTTTTTGGTCCAGGTCAGTGGCTGAAGAAAACTCATAGCTAATCTCTTCAAAAGGAACATACCAGTTTCAAGTAGGTTATAGCTCTGGGATGTATCTATTTTTCTATACATTGTGATTCCTTTTCCTTTACTTTTCAGGTATCTTTAGGAAACAAAAATCATGTTCATATTTCTAGTATGAGTGAGTTGACAGGAACAAAGCATTTAGCAAAATAGCATAAAAGGCAAGTTTGCAGCAGCCTAGAATAAGAAAGAGATCAATGCCCCAAAGCATTCTGTAATATATTCTGAGTGATAGAAAAAATACTCCCTTTCTGCCAGCTCTGAGAAATCTTGGCACACATGTAAAACCAGCTATACAATGGCAAATGAGTAAGGAATTGCCAACTGTATTTGTACTCTGGGTGGTTCCCATTCACATGCCTGCAGTAGCCATCTCATAAGAGTGTCTTTTCAGAGCATTAGGGAACAAACATGGATAGACCATGCCCAAACCACACATCAAACTGTGGAAGTAAAGTCATCCTCTCTTCCATAGAATAAAGAAGTGGACTGATTAAAAAAGAAAGTTTCAGTATCCTACTCACCAATGCTAAATCCCTGCTTTTACAGAATAGAACTCTCTAAAGGTCTAGTCCCCAAATACTGAATTAAACACTCAAACACTCAGAATTAAAACAAAGAACAAGAAACAAACATAATCTTCAACATGCTCAAAATAGCACTAGCAGAGTATGTTTGCTTTAGTTCAACAAAAGGAGATCAGCATTTTATAACTTAAAAAAAAATCATCACAGGGCTTCCCTGGTGGCACAGTGGTTGGGGGTCCATCTGCCGATGCAGGGGACGTGGGTTTGTGCCCCGGTCCAGGAGGATCCCACATGCCGTGGAGTGGCTGGGCCCGTGGGCCATGGGTGCTGGGCCTGCGTGTCTGGAGCCTGTGCTCCACGGTGGGAGAGGCCGCAGTGGTGGGAGGCCTGCGTACCACAAAAAAAAAAAAAAAAAAAATCATCACAGAAACACAAAACTCCTAGAAATGCAAAGTTTTTTTAAAAAAAATAATAGACTATTTTTAGCAGTTTTATGTTTATGGAATAACTGAGCAAAAAGGACAGAGTTTTTATTCTCTCCATAGTTTCGTATTTTCCAGAATATAATCTAATGGAATTATATGGTATGTAACCTTTTCAGATTGGCTTCTTTCACTTAGCATTATGTATTTTTAACATTTCTCTATTATCTTTTCATTGCTTAAGAGCTGATTTCTTTTTATTTTTGAATAATATTTTGTCATATCAATGTACCACATTTTGTTTCTTCATTCACTTATTGGAAGACATGTTAATTGCCTCCGAAGTTTAGTAATTATAAATAAAGATTCTATAATATTCAGGTACAAATCTTTTGTGTGGAAATCAGCTTTCATCTTATTTGGTTAAATGCCAAGGAGCATGATTGCTGGATCTTATGGTGAGAGTATGTTTAATTTTATATGAAACTACCAAACTGTCTTCCAAAGTGGCTATGCTAGTTTGCATTCCCTTCAGCAGTGAATAAGAGTTCTGTTGCTCTGTATCCTCAGTAGCATTTGGCATTGTCTGTGTTTCGGATTTTGACCATTCTAAGAAGTGTATAGTAATGTCTCTTTGTTGTTTTAATTTGCTATTTCTAATAGCATATGATATTTATCATTTTTTCACATGCTTATTTCCTACCTGCATATCCTCTTTGGTGAGGTGTCTTTTCAGATGTTTGCCCTTTTCTAAATTGGGTTTTTGCTTTATTATTGTTAAGCTTTAAGATATCAGTTCTTGCTTACTCGGTCTATACAAGAGACCCAGAATAGAGAACATAATATTGAAGAAGATGAACAAAGACTTACAATAAAGCTAAAATAATCGACAGTGTAGTATTGCTTTGGCAAAAGTAGAAACAGGCTACTTCTGTCATTGTCTTATAGTAGACTGTCAATTGAACAGATAAACCTACTGCAAAGCAAATGGCATATGGATCTCTGATAAGCATATAAAAAGCATATCATGGAAAGTTTCTCTCAGAGACGGGTAAAACTGGATAAGAAGCTGTAGAAGCTTCAGGAATTGCAAGTCTCAGCTGCAAGCACTCTATGCTGACCCCCTGGTGGGATATATTTTGTTAGATTTAATTTAAATGGTGTTTTGGTTTTAATTTCAAATTCCAATTGTTCATTTCTTGTGTATAAGAAAGAAGTTGACTTTTGTGTATTAATCTTGTATCTGGCAGCCTAACTATAATTGTTTATTAGTTATCGGTTTGTTGTTGTTGTTTTTAACTCTGATTTTCTACATAAATAATGATGTCATTTGAGAACAAAGATAGTTTTATTTTCCCCCTCCTAATCTGTTGACCTGTTATTTCACTTTCTTGTCTTATTACATTAATTAAGGCTTTCAGTACAATTTTGAATAAGAATGGTAAGAGGGATCATCTTTACTTTGTTCCTAAACTTAGTGGTAAAGCATCTATTTTCTTACCATCAAGTATGATGTTAGCTGCAGATTTTTTGAAGGTGTGAGTTTTAGTAGATTGTATCTTTCAAGGAATTGGTCCGTTAATTTAGGTTATCAAATTTGGGGGCAAAGAGTTGTTCATAATATTCCTTTAATATTCTTTTAATGACCTGTTATCATCCTGTTAATGTCCATTTAGTATAGACATAATATAAATCTTACTAAAATGGAATTTCTAGCCTCTTCTTTCTCTGAGAAGATGAAGAACTTGGCTTTTTAAAAATTCATGTGTTGTGAGGCACCCAGAGTGTAGGTTACATTTTAAGCTGATGCCATTGGAAGAGGAAGTTGGTACAGGCATAGGCTTTGATTTTTGAAGCATGTCAGTATTTTCTACATTCCAAATAAAGTTGAATAAAGAAGATTATGGAAGTAAACCCTAAAATTAAATACAAAGGTGAACAAATTAACTCTACATGAAATTAATGAACATAAACAAGTAAAATGCTTTTCTCAAGAAAATGTTGAATACTTTGTGTGAAATTATTGATGTATTAATACAAACTAAAATCAAAAAGAATTTCAAAGTCATCCTGACCTTAATTTAGTAAGTTTTCTTTTGGATATAGTAAGCTTCTTGTATATTTATTTGCCATTTTTCATCAATGTTTGAAAGTTTTTAGTCACTAGCATTTCAAATATTTTCTGCCCTGTTTTCTCTTTTGTCTCCTCCTGGTACTAAGATGTATATTTAGAAAACTTGGTAATCCTCACAGTATTATAAGGTTCTGTTCATTTTCCTTCAACTTTATTCTCTTTATTCTGCTTCTATAATTTCTATTGCTCTACCTTCAAATTCACAGATTTTCTTCTGCCATTTCCAACCTGCTCTGAGACTAATCAAGTGGATTTCTTACATCAATAATTATTATTTTCAGTTGTAGGATTTCCATTTGTTTCTTATTTATAACATTTACTTCTCTGCTGAGATTCTTTATCTCATTTATTATGCAAATATTTTATGTCTTTTGAAATATCTATAACAATTCTTTTAAAAGTTTTTTTTGATAATTCCAACATCTAGTTCATTTCAGTGTCAGTTCCAGCCCCCCTCCCACCAACTTTATTGAGGTATAATTGACAAATAGAGTTGCATATATGTGAGGTATACAACATGATGGTTTTATATCTATACATCATGAAATGAGTGCCACAATCAAGCTAATTAACACACCCATCACTACACATAGTTACCTTTTTTTTGTGGTGAGAACACTAAAACCTACTCTCTTAAAAATTTGGAGTATATAATATTTAATGTAAAAATATATAACAGTGTTATTAACTATAGTCACCATGCTGTACATTAGATCCCCAGAAATTATTCATCTTATAACTACAAGTCTGTACTCTTTAACCATCATATTTCCCTTTCCTATTCCCCTAACTCCTGCCAACCACCATTGTACTTTCTGCCTCTTCAAGTTTTACTGTTTACTAAACTATTTTATTATCCTCACTTGCATTTTGATATGACTGTATGATTCATTCTATCTAATGGTGTATGAGTAGAAATGATGTGTGCTATTTCCATCAGGCCCTATAATAACCTCCCTTTTTAAAAAAATCTTCTGATTATTTTCTCAATTTATGGTTGAATGCATAGAACTCTGAAAACCTAGAGTTGAATATATCTACAGAGTGGATGGATTCTGAGGAGGATCCAAATAAAAGACTTTTCACCAATCAGAAGAATCCATATATTTTTATTATGTGAATAAGAATTAAACTGTTATTGAGATAAGCCATAGATATTATGGGATTAATTTTTGAAGAGCTAGCATTACTCTGATACTGGAATTAATACACATATTATTTCCAGATAAAATATGTCAAAGTAAGTGAGAAAGTCAAGAAAGAGGAAGAAAGGGGAATCATAAAGGAGGGGTCCTTTTTAAGATAGACAACAAAGGACAGCAAAGTTGTGGGATGAGTTAAATGTATATATGCTTCTTGCTTTTTTCAAAATATTTATAACAATTAGAAATTGTTTTATGTATTTTTCTCCATTCAACCATGGCAAAATCTCCAAGAAGTCACAGAATTATTGTCACAAAAGAGAGTACGCAACACTTAGTTAAATAAATCACTAAATGTTGAGTTCCACTAAGTCATATTTATCTCTGTAATATTTCTTGAACGTATATTCTCTTTATATTCACTGACATTATTTTTTCAGCTTAGTCACTCAATACTTTTAGTCAGAAATTCTGAATAGGGCTTCCACCTCCCACTTTTTCTCTTTCTCTCTAGGACCCATCTGCTTTTTTTTTTTTTTTTTTTTTGCAGTACGCGGGCCTCTCACTGTTGGGCCCTCTCCCGTTGCAGAGCACAGGCTCCAGACGTGCAGGTTCAGCGGCCATGGCTCATGGGCCTAGCGGCTCCGTGGCATGTGGGATCTTCCTGGACCAGGGTGCGAACCCATGTACCCTGCATCGGCAGGCAGACTCTCAACCACTGCGCTACCAGGGAAGCCCTACCCAACTGCTTTGAGAGTGATATTTCTAAAACTCAGTATGATTTTAGCTGCTCTCCTGCTTAACTTTTAATATGTCATCATTGGCCATAACCTCAAGTCTAAGTTCCATACTAAGTCATTAAGTGTTCTTTTTCTTCCCTACCCACTCATACTTCTCTTTGGAAACACATCTCAGACTGTATGCTCTAGGCATAGTTAACTATTTTCAGATAACTGAATGTATCATGCTTTCTCACCACTGAAGCACACTTCACTTTTTTCTTTACTTTGCCCTTAAAGCATCTCTTCATTTTTCATTTGTGGTATGAGGCACTTCTGACAAACATAGATCACAGAGCTTGAAAATGTAAGTTTCACCTATAAATAAAGGAATAGAGATCAAAAGGTATTAAGTTAGCCCAAATCATAAAGTTCGTTAGGGGAAGATCTATGAATATCCCAGATCTTCTGATTGCAAGCTTTATTCTCATTCTAGAATAAAAAAATCAAAACATAACAAAACAGCTTCATATAAAATCTTCGGTTCTTTATAGTTGATTGTTGTGATTTTGTGCAAATATTTCTAAATTATTCTAAGTCTCAGATTTCTGTAAAATGGAATGTATATAACACCTATGTTACAAAGTTGTTGTGAAGGTTAGATGAAATAATTATACAAAAAATTTTGTTCTAACTTCAAGAGGCTAGAAATATGATAGCAGAAATACCTTTTACAAATCTTTATAAATTTCAAAAGATTTCAAAATTCTGACTTGATAGTTTTAAGAAGGAAGAATTTAAATATTATTTACTGAGGCCATGCCATATGTCCTAAAATAGATTGATTAAATTTAAGTATCACAACAGCACTTTGAGAAAAGCATCATCATTTTCCCTGGGTAATGTAGCACCCAGAATCTCCCCATCTGCTTGGAATGTTGTCCAGACATAAACCTTGTGGCTTCCAGACTCTTGGGCACTGCCTCAGCTGAACGGAGTTACTTCACCCAAGGTCACAAGATCTTCACTGCTCATATCCAACTACTTACTTCACACAGGTCACAAGCTCTTCACTGCTCATATCCAACTACTTCTCAGTTTGGGATTATAAAGAGCTATGCCTCTCAACCCAACTCCATATAACTCTGAAGCATCACCCTATCTTCAGAATCCACTGTAGGGTTAGTTGAGGTGTCTGTTGATATATTACAGCTTAATTTATTTTTCTGCCCACTCCTGCTTCTTCCCTTTCCTTTCACACATATTGGTGCCAAAAGCAGTCATGAATAAACCTCCTTCATGCTTATAGCTGTCTTGGAGTCTGCTTCTTTGTAACAGCCATGACTCAGATAAGAAAAGTGAAAACATCCTAGAAGATGCAAAATGCGTCACATATTCTCCAAAACCAAGCCTCCTAGTGGTATCGTTTTCTTCTACCCTTTCTGACAATAGCTCCATGGGGCTTCCCAGTCACTACTATAAAGTAACAAATTCTGAGTATATCATGTGATTCACCACTCAGAGAATTGTAGCTCTCTGAATTTAAACCTTTGCATATGCTCTGTAATTTTTGACACATGCTCACTCCTTTTCTGTGCATCATTATTTGCAAGTATAAGGTTGGATGCTGTCCTAAACCCCAATTTTGGTCACAATCTATCAGAGAGCAGTATTTTTTTCTACTCTCTTAGGGCTAGAACAGAGTCTTTAAAGACAAAACTGGAAGATTTTCAGCTATATTCAAAGATAGCCTTATATGATACCTGTTTTGTTCCTAGGTATCATTTTTCTCCTATATTTTTTTGTCATTTTTTTTTCTTTGTTCTCCCTCCTCCCCTTGTTTCCACTCCTATGAGCATCTAATCAAATCAGTTTTGTTGACTTTTTAAAGTGTATCTATATCTCCTTTTGCTATAAAATCCTTTTGGTCATTTGCTGCACATTCCCACCCCCACTGTCTAATATCTGGTAATGCATCTTCAATGCATGGCCAATAAATATAAATGGTTGTACATTTGAACAAGTTCTGTGGTGATAGAACATTACTCAAAAAAAAATATTCAAAGGATCAGACTAAGTTAAATGCAGGTAAGAGTGTATCATTAGGGGTACAAAGTCATTTGCCCTGCTAGTATAGTATAATAAATGATAGAAAAATCATCCAGCCAGAGGTTCTCTTTATTCCCCATAAAACATTCTTAAATTGTCCTTCAACCAGAACTAATGTAAATAATAAAAAATGCAGTGGCAATGAAGTTGGCAACTGTATCTTAATGAATATGTACTGGGGCAAAAATATGCTTAATTGACAGCCCTGGAAACACAAGCACCATTGCTCTAGGAACAGATACAGCGTAAAATATTCTTTTACAAGATTCTCTTATTGTGTCCCTCTGGACAGGCTGGTTTTGACATATGAAAAGGCAATTAAATCTGTTTAACTTGTGCATGGCTGAGAACAAGGCATGTGCTGAGTCCCCATAAAGACAGGCATTAGGTTTGCTTTGTTTTCTCTTAGTTTTTAAAGCTTTTTAAAAAAATTCTTTCACAGCAATGGAATCTCTGAACTGAGGTATTGGTTTTTCTAAAGGTGTCACTCAACCAAAGAATGTTTCTCAGTTCTGCAAGAAAATTTAAAGTCCTCTTATTGATGGAATAAGTTAGAATATAAGGCAAGTGGTTTCACCCATTTAAATTGGCATAATAGTCTTAGCCTCAAAAATCACAACCACTCTATTTCTCCCCAAAGTTTCTGTGACAAGTCATCTGGTTTGTAGTCCAGACAGGCAGGTGGCTGCTAGAGTGCAAGTCAAATCTTCATTTCTCCAGGAGACGGAAACGAAGTCAAGGGAGTAGGTGTTAAATGGAAGAATTATTCAGCACACTGACCAGGAAGAGGATTTGGGAAGTTATTATGAAGGAATCATTGAAACTATCAGTTCAGTGCAGAGTGGTAGAAAAGGAAAGTAAACAAGATAGTAGGTGATGTTAGTATCAAAAGAAAAAGGAATGACCAGTTATTATTCCTTTATATTGCCGTTGTTTATCCCCTCTATAGTAATCTCATAGATCTGTGATTCTGCGTTGCAGAAAAATAAAATTATTACCATGGGGCAGACAGGTAATATAATGTCTACTGCCAAAATGACTATACCCTATAAGGTTTTGAGAGGAACAAGACAGGTTTTCTTGACAGATGGGAGTCAATTAGAAAAATAGAATAATAATAATAGCTAAGATTATTTATTGTGTCCACACATTAGAAAATACCTTGGCACATGGAGTGGTAAAATATACTGATAAAATTAATCATACAACATCTAAAAAAGATCAACATTATAGGCCCATTTTGGAGATGAGAAAACAGGCTCAAAATGATTAAGTAGCTTAACAAAGTCACAGAGATAGTAATTTCCATCAGCAAATTTTGAGATTTATTTTTTCAATGACTTATAAATCTTATACATAGAGAAAATTGAATAGATATAAATATAAAGAAATATGTATAGATATAGGTATATGTCTAACAGGACTATAATATAGCTATCAAGCCATTATTTTCGTTGCAAGAAGAACTTATGCTTTTTATTCCTTGGAAAAATGGCTGAGACATTAGAGACAAAATTAATACCATATGATCTCACTTATATGTGGAACCAAAAAAAAAAAAAGAAAGCTTTCAAAGACTCTTGGGTCTTGTCAAAAGAATCTAGGAGTCAGTTTAAAGAGATCTTACTAGAAAAAAATATAAGAAAATTTACGTATTAAAAAAAAACCCTAATACAATGGATTCAAATGCATCAAATATGTTTAAATCCATGATTATATAACAATAACAATATGAAAAAAGAAAACTAATGTGTCACTTTGAGAGGATTCTAGTGAAATTGGTCATTTTTTTGAAAACTAGTCAATAAAATGAAAGAATTGATCATTTATTCTGCCTTTTCTATACAATCTCCTTCCCTGAACAGTCCATTAGCTGATGAGAGAAGTTTCTATTAAGAAGTTTTCCAGTTAATAAATTGATGGTGGAATAATAGAATTGAAATATCACCATTTTGCAATGCTTAATGAACTGAAAGATCTAGGCATTGATCATCAACAATGTCTAACATTTCATAAAGAGAGATATCCAGGCATCATGAACCTTTTACTGGAGGGACACAAAGCTCTGTGAAAACCATCTTATCAAAAATTTTTGAACTTAAATGTGATCACACCTCTAGATTCAACTACCAGGAAATGCTAATAACAGTAGAATCACCTACACTGTGGGGATACAATTAGCAAATCCCAGTCTTTCGAAAATTCTACAGGAAAAATGAGGTAATTTTTTTACTATAGAACTTACAAAGAAAAATAAGAGATTGATAAATATTAAAGCTAAAGGTTTAAAAAGGCTTAAAATTAATTGTAATATGTTAACCTCATTTGTACTTGAAACTATCCATGCCCATCTATCCATACCCACACACTTTCTTACCCACATGCATATGTGTGCATATGTATGTATTATATAACTATATCTATAAATATATTATCTCTATGTGTGTGTATATGTAGTAGAGTGATATATCACTATATTTATCTATCATCTCTCCATCTAGAGATTGAGAAAGGGAGAGAGGAGACAGAGAGGACAAGAAGAAAAAAAACAAAAAGTGTGGCATTTATGAGATAATTGGATTTGAAAAGGGGATTGGCTATATAATGATATTCAGGGATTATTATTCCAGATTTTTAGGATTGGTAATGGTGTTTTGATTATGTTTAAAAGTCATTATCAAATAGATAGCTGATAGATAGATAGATAGATAGTAGATAGACTGGAGAATTCATGGATTAAATAATATGATATCTGGGAAGTGGGAGAGTAGATGGACTTTGTAGTTGTTCTTATCTGGGGTGATTTTGTCCCCCAGTGGATGTAAGGCACAGTCTGTAGGTATTTATGATTGTCATGACCAGGGGCCAGGGACTACTGGCATCTAGAGGCAGAGGCCAGGGATCCTACCGAACATGCTAAAAGGTACAGGATAGTCTGCCTCTCTCCCACACACACATAAAGTATTATTTGGTCTAAACTTTCAATACTACCAAGGTCGAGAAACCACTGATTTTAGATGAAAACTTTTGTTTACTTTTGTATATGCTTAAACTCTAACATAATAAAATGTAAAATAAATGCAAATAAAAGGAGGGAATTTGGGGAGGTTTAATTGTGTCCGATAATGATGATTGAGAAGATGTTCACATATGACCAATAGTTTACCCTACAGAAGAACTCAGTCACAGAAATGTGCCAGTTATGGAATCAATTTAAGATGATATACTAATCAAACTGTAAAAAAACTGTTTTTATTCCTAAGAAAAGATTCAAATCCCCCAAAATATTTTTTAGGCTAGAGAATTTTGACTAAAATAGGAGAAGTAAGGGACCCTATGATAAGTAAACCTAATAAATGAAAATCTGAAATTTAAAATGAAATGTTTTAAGGAGTGATGATTCATTTAATAAAATATGTTTTTAAGAAGGATTCACTGTACAATTTCTTTAAATAAAGCTCTCTTCTGCATTAATTTGAATTGATTTACACATATTTGACTAAGATGCAAATTTTCTGGAACTTGCATAGAGTGTGAATAAAGTGTGACAAAAACACTAGGTTTATAATGTGCTCAGTTATGTGCTTAAAAAGTTCAATAAGAAAATGCTTGAACACCTTTAAGAAAATTCTCTAGTTAGAAGATGCTTTATAGTTGAGTCTATAATACTTTTCATTTACTTACTTATTTATTTATTTATTTATTATTTTGGCCATGCTGCAGCTTATAGGATCTCAGTTCCCTGACCAGGGATGGAACCTGGGCCACTGCAGTGAAAGCACTGAATCCTAACCACCGGACCACCAGGGAACTCCCGAGTCTATAATATTTTAAAATGCAAAATTTAGTCAATTAAATTTCTTCTAGGTTAATGAAAAGCTCAGGAAATAGAAGTAACCTAGAAAATTTATTGAGACAGGAGCAGTAAAAAAAAAAAAAAAAAAAAAAAAAAATCAACATTTACTTATTTGCCAGTGTCTTAGGGGAGAAGAAGGTGGCATGATCCACGTTTCTCTATTTTGGTCTGATAAAGAGTGATATGAATGAGAAAAAGGGTGGTTCCTATCTTTTTCCTAAAAGGAACTTTGCCATACTACTGTTTTTTTAAGAGTTTTAATGGGTAGAGGGAGATCGCCATGCCAACACTGACTATTAGAATTGCTTTGGTTAGACTTTGCTGTAATAAAATACATAATTCAGCAAAATTAACCACAACCAAGTCTTAGGACAGTATCTTAGGATGCCATGCTATCAGTGAACTCCGTAAATGAAAGTTATTTATCCATCTAACAAATATTTACTGAGCACTTCTATGTGTCAGGAACAGTTTGTCTTTTCACAACTTATAGTGAAAGAGAGGGAAAATAAACCATTAGAAAACACTAAATGTCAGATAGTGATAATTTTTCTTATGAATATTAAGCTATTAAGACAAATAATCAGTAAAAGGAAATAGGAAGTCACTAAGGATGTTATTTATGATAGGTTGTTAAGGGAATGCCTATCTTAGGAATTGATATTTCAGTTATGAGAGGAAATAGCCATGGAAGGGACGAAGTTTCAGGCAGATGGCAAGAGTGAAGCCCTGAAGTAGCAGTTTCCTTGGTGTGCACTAAGAGAGGAAAGAGGCCTGTGTGGCCAGAGCGCCAGGAGATGGAAGTGGAAATAAAGAGGCTGAGAAATATCCAGGGTTTGAGGATTTATTCTAAGTGTTGTGGGAGCCCTTAAAGGTTTGAGAGCAGGAGAGCAGCATAATCTGATTTGGATTTAAAAGTTCATCTCCCTGTAAGGGATGTACTTTAATGAGGCAAGATTAAGAGCTCCATGCAGTAATCCAAGGAAGATAGGATGGTGCCCTGGATCAGTACGGTAGCAATGGTAGTATCAAGAAATGTTGATTCAGGATATATTTTGAAGGTTAATACATTAGTATTTGCTTATGGATTGAATAATATGGTAGGAAGAAAAGAATAAAGGAAGACTCTATGTTTTTTGGCCTGACTACCTGAGGGAATAGTGGAATTTGTTGAGGAAAACTGAGAAAGCCTTAAGATGGAGGAAAACAGTTCTGTTTTGGAGCAGAAAAAGTGTGAGATGCCTATAGTTTATGATGTGGAAATGTGAGAAGGCAATGGGATATATGAGTATACAGTTCAAGATAACGATCCAGAGTAGAGATATAAACTTAGGAGTCTTCAGACTATAAATAGTATTTTTAAAAATGGGATTGGGGGCTTCCCTGGTGGCGCAGTGGTTGGGAGTCCGTCTGCCGATGCAGGGGACACGGGTTCGTGCCCCGGTCCGGGAAGATCCCACATGCCGCGGAGCAGCTGGGCCTGTGAGCCATGGCCGCTGAGTCTGCGCGTGCGGAGCCTGTGCTCCGCAACGGGAGAGGCCACAACAGTGAGAGGCCCGTGTACCGTAAAAAATAAATAAATAAATAAAATGGGATTAGATGAGTTTACCTAGGTATATGAGTGTAGATAGAAAAAAGAAGAGGTGACAAAACTGAAACATGATTAGAAGGTTGTCAGAGGAGCAGGAGATGCCAGTGATATTAAGAATATTTGCTCTTGAAGGAAAAATAAAGCCAGGAGTCTGTTGTGTCCTACAAGTCAAGTGATGAAAATATTTTAAAAAGGAAGAAACAATTCCATCACTTGCATCTGGTATTTCCAGGTGAGATGAGGTGAGACCATCAAATTAAGGATTATGGAAGACATTGGTCATCAACACAAAGTAGTTTTAATGGAGTTATGGAATCACCTCCATTTGGATTGAACTGAATTGGTTTCAAGAAAAAAAAAAAAGTGCAGTAGAAAGAGAGAAAAAGAATGGGTATTCCTTTCTCCAGCAACTTTTTTTGTGGCATGCTGCATATGCTAAATAAATAGAGCTAAATCAATGTATAAAATACAAAATATAAAAAATAGAACATTCTATGAGTTTATATAAAAGGAATTCTTTTAAAAAATAAAGTGAGGAATCTTAAGAAATAGGTGAATATCAAAATTGCTTTTTATTTCCTTGATTATGCTATCATTCAGAAATAAGTGTTTTATGAACACAACTGTTAGTATAATTGTTATTGGGCTAGGTGTCAAGTTTTCCTATAGCTTTGGAAAAATTCTGTAGGGAAACTAACAAAGGTAACTTCAGTCAGTGCCACTTCACTTAGACTATTTGCCATTGGCGCGCCTATCACAAAGAGGTGCTATATTGTTATTTTACTCTTGCCAGGATAAAATAAAGTGTAAATTAAAATATACCTCATCTTTATAACTTACTCTGAAAACATTACTAATTTTGTTTGTTACTCCTTACTTCAGTCCAAAATAGGTAAAAAATACACATAGGTGTTAGAACAAATGATTCTAAAAGGGCAGCCTGCCTTGGGAAAGAAGATTTCAATGACAAAGCCCTAAGGCAGGATACCAAATGACTTTAAGATGTTGATATCTTCCTTCAACACTTTAAAGGACTGGACTTCAAGGGAGAAGTGAAGACATTTTATCAGTACTTTTATTTTATTACAGAGCTAGATACCATGCAGGCATGTGTGTGGACCTGAGTGACCCAATGCGTGATATTTTCCAGATTCTCTATTCTCCAGATAACTCTATTACACAGTTAATTGATAAACAGCTAAAAAGAAGCCCTGAAGCAGTTGCTCAATGGAGAGTCATGTTACCTCATTTTCTAACACTGTTGCCTGCCTTTGCCACCCCTGGATGAAGGTCAGTTTCTGGCTTGGCTTCTTTTTGCCCCAACTCAATGAGACCTTTAGCAGTGAAAGAGTCCAGGCCAAACATAAACATCCCTGAAGAGACTCCGGCTTCTCCCACCATTCTGGCCTTAGATAAAGGATCATACTGTAGAACATGGGGCCCGACTTCCCTAGTAGCTTTCTGGGATGTCTAGTTGATATTACCTGGAGTTAATATACGTGTGGTCAATTGTGGGCCACTGAGAAACAGGAGACAAAATCAAGAAGCCTGAAGATAAATCCTTCTCCTTTCTTTCCCTTGGCAACTTTTGCAAAGCCCCAAGGCTCCTATCAAGCTCTCCTACATGTTCCATATGACCATATCACAGGTAGCTTGGAAATGCATACCTTTATTTGATTTATCTTCTTCCCTCCCTTACCCTTGCTGCCCTGGGATTGCACCTCCTAATAAATTCTTAGCCTGTAACATAATATCAGATTCTATTTAGTAAGAAATCTGTATTAATACAGAGGCCTTGACAGAGAGGTGAAAATTGGTTTGGCCACACTTGAACAAATGTAAACATTATTTTATTAGGGTAAATTTTTCTCATTGTCAAAGATTTAAAAAATGGAGTAAGGACATTTCATATTATTTTTATTTAAGAAAATATTTATCGGAAGGACCTAGAGATTATCATACTAAGTGAAGTAAGCCAGAGAGAGAAAGATAAATATCATATGATATCACTTATACGTGGAGTCTAAAAAAAAGTGATACAAGTGAAATTTTATTGGAAACAGAAATAGACCCACAGACATAGAAACCAAACTATGGTTACCAAAGGGGAAAGTGGTGGTGGTGAAAAATTAGGAGTTTGGGATTAACATGTACACACTACTATATATAAAATAGATAAGCAGCAAGAACCTATGCACAGGGAACTCTGTTCAATATTCTGTAATAATCTAAATGGGAAAAGAATCTGAAAAATGTATATATATGTATAACTGAATCACTTTGCTGTATACCTGAAACTAACACAACACTGTAAACCAACTATACTTCAAAGGTCTATGGAGAGAATAATCCACCTTCTTGGGGAAATCACATATTGATGGGGCCATTTGGTAGGGTGAGGAGTTATGACTACAATAACATAAAAATTCTAGATGATGGGAAGGGGCAGTGAAATCACACATCTTCCCCCAACTCTACAAAACTGTGTAGTAAGTAGTGATAGGGTGACAGTAAGGGGCATTTGAACATGCACAGGGGGCAGCTGTCAACCTTAGAAGACACACAGTCTCTGTCTCTAACATAGAGGCAGAGCCATTGGCTTCAGTAAAAGGGTCTGGAGGTGGGTGATTGATCTGAATTCATTATGATCTCTTCCTATAGATTTAAAGGTTATTCAACAGTAGTAGGTAGTAAGCTGGAGAGTCAACCAGAAAGTAGACTGCGTTGGTGAACTTCTGCTTGGCCTTCCAGATCTACTCTTTAGCTTTCTCTGACCTGCTCTGTGCCACAGGAGACATATCTGTAAGAACCACCTGGATGACCTTCTTTGCTCTCTTTCTGGATTCTAGTTCTACTTAGCCACTCCGAAGCACTGACTGGAGACTGAAGGAAGGGAGAGGAGTGAGTAAACCCACTCCCTGTGGACACACTGAGTAGGCTGAATCCTTTGGTGAAAGTCACACAGACTTCTCCTCACATCTCTCTCTCCAAGTTCTGGTAAGCTTACCTTCTTGGTGCCCCACTGTTATATCACCAGGGTACTGCACTAGTCCTACTTTGTGGTTATGACCACTACTTTTGTAAATACTGCATCTTTATTAAGTCCTTCACAAATTACTTATTTTGAGTGTGCCATCTATCTTCTGGGACACTGACTGATACACAAAATTATGAGAGAAGATACTGGCCTCTTCTTTACAATGTGCATTTTCTCTCCCTCTGTTACTTTTGCAAAACTTACACCAAAGTAGAAGAGTTGCTTTTCCCAATAAACTATTTAGCAAACCTTATTTTTTCTCCCTACATATAAAATGGGTTACTAATGACAGTCAGCAGCAGAAAGATATTGCTCCTCCCATCAAGAATGTTGGATGTGGCAGTCCAGAAGATGATTCAGAAATGCCCTCCAAAAGAAGTATATAAGTACTCTATTTTTATAAAATTTGTGTATTCTAATTTCATTAAACAAGAAATTAGCTAAAACTAGGAACAATTTACATAGTTTAAGTTGTATTATAAAGTGGAAGTACATTCACTGAAAGCAATAATATGGGTTTGCCTGAATCTAACCAAGTCATTGTTCCTATTACAATTTCACTCAGGTTCCTTGGAGGCGGCACTTGTCTACATCAAGGACCATAAGCAAGAGAGCTGCAACAGTGCCCTGGACATGAATAGGAATTTAGTAAAAATTCAGAACTAACTAAAGAATAGGGTATGCATTTGTGGGTGATGTGAGGTATGACTAGAGTTAGATAATAATCTAGAGAATTAGCCAGAAGTTGATCATGAAACACTGTATTATCCATAGTAAGGACTTTATGTTTCAGACAATGGGAAGCCACTGAAAGATTTTAGTCAGAAGAAAGTGGCATTACCTTGCTTGTTAAGCTATGCCAGATCTAATTCCTGGGACTGCACAATGAAGGACCACCACCAAATATATACATTTATTAATTTGTTCTTTCACCAACTGGTCTTCATTTTCTGCATCAAATTTGCATCTATGTATGGGCAGAGAATTTGATATGCAGGGTCCACATATTTCGATTCAGCAAGATTTTGGAAGTTGATTTAAAAAATGCAACAGCGTCTTCCTTGTTAATGAAAAAGTCAGGTAAGAAAGTGTCTTTTTAATGAAAACAATAAAAGATGTCACATGCAAAGTTTGCATTAATTTTGATGATAAGAGATAAGACTTGAAAGAAATGTCTTCCATGTTAGAAGATTAACAACTTTTATCTCAAATTCGTGATTGAGCAGAAAGGCTCTGGAGCCAGGCTTTCTGGATTCACACTTGGCTCTGCCCCTTACTGTCTGTGTATTTGTGGGCCAGTTATTGATCCTCTTAGGGTCTTAGTCTTCAATTCAGATAAGAAAGGATAATAATATACCTATATTATAATAGGTGGGGATAACATGAATTAATACATATACAATACTTGACACAATGCCCAGAAGCAGTTTAACAAATATTAGTAAAGGTTAATGAGTAGAACTTCCTCCTCTTGACCTTGGTCACATGTTTTTTTTCTTCTTCTGCCTTTATGGATACTCATTTAGTGGAGATGAAAATCAGAAGAATTTGAAGAGATGTGAAGACCATACCCTGAGGTACAAACATACTCAAGGTTATTATTGTTAATGTCTTACTATAGCAGGATTAAGAGGATTCTCAGGATTTAAATTTTGAAAAACATAAAAACTGGCTGCGGGGGCATGGCTAAAAGGACCTCATGTCTTAGGTCAGCCTTAGAACTAATGGAGAACAAGGATCTTCAGGTTTCTTCCTAAATTGTCATCTCAGATTCCTAGAAGAGTTTCCAGGACAGAGCTGTGTAGAGAAACAATATTGTGTATTTTTACGGAATATGCCTTCTGTTGTATTTCTTGGAAAACTGACTGTGGCATAACTGTTAAAATAAGGTGAGGAACTGGTCAGAATGGCCATCATTAAAAAATCTACAAACAATAATTGCTGGAGAGGGTGTGGAGAAAAGGGAACCTTCTTGCACTGTTGGTGGGAATGTAAATTGATACAGCACTATGGAGAACAGTATGGAGGTTCCTTAAAAAACTACAAATAGAACTACCATATGACCCAGCAATCCCACTACTGGGCATATACACTGAGAAAACCATAACTCAAAAAGCGTCATGTACCACAATGTTCATTGCAGCTCTATTTACAATAGCCAGGACATGGAAGCAACCTAAGTGTCCATCAACAGACGAATAGATAAAGAAGATGTGGCACATATATACAATGGAATATTACTCAGTCATAAAAAGAAACGAAATTGAGGTATTTGTAGTGAGGTGGATGGACTTAGGGTCTGTCATACAGAGTGAAGTAAGTGAGAAAGAGAAAAACAAATACTGTATGCAAACACATATATATGGAATCTAAAAAAAAAAAAATGGGCATGAATAACCTAGGGGCAAGACAGGAATAAAGTCATAGACCTACTAGAGAATGGACTTGAGGACACGGGGAGGGGGAAGAGTAAGCTGGGACAAAGTGCGAGAGTAGCATGGACATATATACACTACCAAATGTAAAATAGATAGCTAGTGGGAAGCAGCCGCATAGCACAGGTAGATCAGCTAGGTGCTTTGTGACCACCTAGAGGGTTGGGATAGGGAGGGTGGGAGGGAGGGAGATGCAAGAGGGAAGAAATATGGGGATATAGGTATATGTATAACTGATTCACTTTGTTATAAAGCAGAAACTAACACACCATTGTAAAGCAATTATACTCCAATAAAGATGTTAAAAAAAAAAAAGGTGAGGAATCTCAGTACAAACTATTAGTTCTTTGTGAGTAAACATAATGTTCCCGGGGCGTTGCTGGTGGTCTTCTCCTCATGTCCCTCACATTCCTTATTAGAGAAGCTGAGATTTCTAAGTACCTGGGACCTTTTCCTGAAACTTCTAATATTTACTCTAGGAAAGGGCAGGTTCTCTCAGCATGCCACAATCTGAACACAAAAGATTGTTATTTTATCTTCTGGGCAGAGAGAATGAATAATGAGAAGGTGACTGTGGGGTGTACCAGACTGGTCTATGAAGAGATGAAAATGTTTCTCTCAAGAGGTTCCAGAGCTTCACTTGAGTTCTCCCACCCGAAGGGGAAAATGCCAATAAATTTAAACCATCATTAAAGTAGCATAAGATTTTTGTGATGATCTCATTATTCAGTATAGATGGAACAAAAAAGAAAACCAATAATCCTGAGAGGAGTAATATCTTTAGTTGTACTGAAAGGTGAGCTGTGTGTCATTAAATATCAATAGATACAGCTGAGAAGATAAAAATAGATTTACCTTTACATTAGCAGAGCAGAGACTAAAAAACACTAATGAAAAAGAGCTGCCTGCTCCAGCCAGTGACTGCACAATGCCATACAAAGTCCAGAGCCAGACAAGCTGCCTTGACAAAATCGCTGACACTGTTAGGCTTGCCAGTGGAGTCTTTTCTTTACATCTAACCTTTAACAGTATGAAAGCATTTACATTCTGTCCTCCCTAAGTTACTCTCTCCACACTGTCTCCTCACAATGTGAGCTGTCTCTTTTAGTTTTCTTTCATTTAACTTAAGATATATATATGAGCATTGCCAAGGGAGATATTTTCCAGTTCTTATTATTTTCCTGAGCAAAGAGGAATTCTCTGGGTCAAGGAAAGTAGTTTCGTACAGTAGAGTCCACCAGTTAAATGTCATGCTTCAGTTCTCAGATGTCAGCTTTCCAGGAACTTGTCATTCTCAGCTATCCTTCCTCCCTCATACCTTTTTCTTTTTCCTCCCTGGTCTCTGTGTTTCTCTCACTTTCCCTTCCTCCTCACCTCCCTTCCCAAGAAGAAAGACTGGAGTCTGATATTTTTCCGTGACTCTGTAAGCAGTGCGGGGCACATGTTGCACGCTACATACATGTGAACAGATGGTCAGGTGGACAGAACATATTGACCCATGATTTACTGAGATAAAAGAAAAGACAAAAATAAAATCATGAGGTTGAGGCACAAGATATTGGCTTTGTCTACCAAAGTAAATATTTCTTACAATAGCATAGTGAATCTTTAACTAAACACCAGAGGTTTTAAAATATTACAAAGATTTCCTAAAGTCTTTGTGTGGTATTCTTGCTATAATTTACACAGCATACACGTTTGTGCATTCAACTAAGTGTAGATGCCTACCTTGGATAAAAGAACATGGAACTTTGGTGGGGTGGTAGATGGAGAGAAAAAGTGATGACTTGATGTCCCATTTATATAAGTAAACCTGAGAAGAATATACAGAATAAAAACTCTTCTCCATTCCACTCCCCAAACTAGAAAAGTTGAATAATTTAAAGATTAAGTACAAATGCACTTAGAGAAATATTTTAGGGGTCAAAAATCTTTATCTGTGATTATTATCTTAGGTCCAGTTACTTAGAAATAGGGTCTGTGGCAGAAACCCTTGTGAAAGTGACTCATTGAAGGAAAAACCTGAGTGATAAGGCAGGGGAAGAAGCTATGCAGAAATGTGCATTTCAGGAGAAATACAACCCAGGCCTGACCTTACTGGGAGTTCTGGCACATGAATTACACCAGACAAAGGTCCTGGGTTGTTATGTTATGTTCTCCATAAGTCAGCCATGGGCTACTGGTGGCCCTTGGGAGGGACTGGGGCAAATCTTCCAGGAACCTCCCTGTAAGGTAGTTCCCATTAGCCAAGGATGAGCCTCCAGGGAAGAGTGTAGGTTTGAACCATTAGTAACCAACACTGAAAAAGCTGAGGCATTAACCAGACCTGCAAAGGTGATCTGGGTGGGCATCAACAGCGTTCGCTTTAGGAACATTTTCCAATTTAGTTTAACCCAACAATTACTGGACATTTGATATGTTCAAGAAATAAGCATAGTGATTCAGAGATTAATAAAAAATATATAATTTCTAGCTTCAAGGAGATCCTAGTCTAGTAAATGAGACACATAGGTACTCAAGTATCCAACTATGAACTGGATTTTCTCCAGATCTTATTTGTTAATAGATGAAATAGGTCAAGTTAACATTAAGAGTCAAAATTGCTCTGGCTTATGTGGTCTCTCCATAGTCTGATCTAGGTCTGTTCTGAATGGTGTCAAGGGGTGAGTCACAAAGAAGTGAGATTCACTTTTCTTGCCTATCCTTGCTTGAAAGGGTATATCATCAAATCTCATGGCTTTGAAACCCATCTGATGACTCCCATATCTATATTTCAATTTGAACATCTCTCTTTAACTCTAGAGTCAAATATCCAACTGCCTATTCTATATCTCCTTCTTGGATATCTAATAGGCACCTAAAACTTAACAAGTCCAAAGCAAAACCCATCATAGATTCATCCTTAATTACTCTCTTTTTGTAATACTTGCATCAGCAAACTATGTCCACTCAACCTCTGATATATTTAGAATCAGGGCACTTCTTTCACTTCCAAGGCTATCATCTTGGTCTAAGTGATATCAGCTATCAGCCTTTTCCTGGATTATGGCTAGACTACTAAATGGTTCCTAACTTATTGGTCTGAACCCACCTCTTCCTGACCTGGCTCCCCCACCCCCAACCCCACATATAGTTCCTTGTCACCACAGCAGCCAAAACATAAACTGTATCATATCAGTCCTCTGCTTTCACCATTTCACTTGAAGGAAAAACCAGTGTCTTACAATAGCATATACAACACTCTATGACTCAGTACAATTAGAATATCTGCCAGAATGGGCCATAAAGAATTCTTTGAAAAGTATTCTTTGGAATTTTTTTGTAAGTTAGTCCCTAAGTCATTCTGCAAGTTGCAGCTCAGAAAATGAACAAGTGCTAGAGTAGAAACCTGACAGTTATGGGCCTATGGACTTGTATTTAAAATTATGGGAGTGATTATGATTACCTTTGTAGAAAAATAAGGCAGAAGACAAGAGGTTTGGCACAGAATTCTGAGAAGCTTCAACTTTTCATGGTCATGTGAAGGTTGGAAGGACTAGCTTGGGAGACAGAGAGTAGATGCTAGGGACCAAGGAAAGTAGTCAAGAAGAGTGTAATGTCAGGAAAGCTATGGGTTATATAGAAAAATGGGACATATTCTCTAATCTCAAGAAGCTAGTATTCGACTCTTATCTGTGAACTAATTCAATGACTGAATTTCTTATTTTTTACACTGGTTGTATTCTATAATAATTGACATTTTAAATATAGTAATAAAAGCTAGACTATTACTTCTCCATATGTTCTGTGGCAATTACAAGGTCAAGTATTTGCATTAAAAATAATAACGTTACACATTGAATGTCTTATCACATTGGACATCTATCTCAGCAGTTTTTACTTCCAGGCTTTTTCATGGCCATTTCTGTGAGAAATGCTTTGAACATGCTTAGTTATTTGGCATTTATGCCTATTTGCAAATACTTTTGATAGTCTTAGCATTCTTACATTTTCTATTTAGGGAGGAAAAAATGATCACAATGTTTAACCTATATAACTTCTGATTTCTTGACCATTGAATTACAGATTTTTCCAGTTTTCACAATGTAAGAAATCTTAGGAAATTTTCTATATACTTTAAGGTATAAATGAATGAACACTGGAATTTGACTAAGATCTTTAAAATAGAGTTAATTTTATATATCTCACATAGTTGTAATGAAAATTAAAAGAGAATGTATTACAGTATATTTGGTAAAGGATAAAATATTGTATAAGTATAAATTATCCATTCCTCAAATAGATATTGTAATGCATGTTACGTAGAGTACCCTCTGATGAGCAAAGGGGTATCCAAGGATAAATATGACTAAATCTCTTTCCTCAAGATGTTTTCATTCTAGTATTGGAAGACCAGAGTAACTTTAACATAAGTAGGAATACACTAAATTCAAAACTCAGATGGCAAACTCCTTAAAGATGGGGACCTCTTCATGTACACTATGATTTCCTCAGTGCTCAGAAATGGTACTTGCCATATAGAATGCATTCGATGCTTATTGAATAAATTGATGAATATAAATAAATAATAGAGGACTCAAAAGAAATAACAGATGAAAGCAGGTTGTAATAAAGCCGTATTCAAATGTAAATAAAAGACAGTATTATGAATTTTCAAAGGAAAGAAAAATCACTTCTGAATAAGGAGAAATAATTAAGCTCCATGGAGAAATGGCATTTGACTAGACTTTATAGACTGGGGAAAATTTGAAACTACGCATTTGAAAAGGTAGTCATGCTGTGGCAAAAAGGTAATTTGATTAAAAGTTAAGGCATTTAAAATTAGTCATATTGTATAATTAGAAAAATAACATTGACTAAGTATTGACTAAATAGGAGCTCTCACTCCCACTGGAAAACCTATTAAGAAAAAGGCCGTAAACTATGGAGAAATGTTTGCTATTTGTCATCGTGTAAATAACTATCACATTGACTGAAATGTTTAACGACCTAAATATTTTTCCACAGTTGCAGCCACCCGGTGAGTTGCTAACAGTTAGACAAAGGCAACCTTAAGGAAACATATTTATCACTACACCCCATGCAGTTCTAGCCATAAAGAGTTCAACTCCAAAATGGATACTCCCCTTGAGCCGTAAAATTTTGTTTCAGAAAAAAACTCCCTAGGGGAATTAAACTTCCCTTTTTAAAAACTGATTTGAGAAGGCGGAAGATGGCGGAAGAGTAAGACGCGGAGATCACCTTCCTCCCCACAGATACACCAGAAATACAACTACACGTGGAACAACTCCTACAGAACACCTACTGAAGGCTGGCAGAAGACCTCAGACCTCCCAAAAGGCAAGAAACTCCCCACGTACCTGGGTAGGGCAAAAGAAAAAACAGAGACAAAAGAATAGGGACGGCACCTGCAGCAGTGGGAGGGAGCTGTGAAGGAGGAAAAGTTTCCACACTCTAGGAAGCCCCTTCGCGGGCGGAGACTGCGGGAGGCGGAGGGGGGAGCTTCGAAGCTGCGGAGGAGTGCACAGCAACGGGTGCGGAGGGCAAAGCGGGGAGATTCCCACACAGAGGATCGGTGCCGACCGGCACTCACCAGCCCGAGAGGCTTGTCTGCTCACCCGCCGGGGCGGGCGGGGCTGCGAGCTGAGGCCGGAGCGCAGGGAGAGGACTGGGGTTGGCGGCTTGAACATAGCCTGAAGGGGTTAGTGCACCACAGCTAGCCGGGAGGGAGTCCGGGGAAAAGCCTGCACCTGCAGAAGAGGCAGGAGACTTTTCCTTCCCTCTTTGTTTCCTGGGGCGTGAGGAGAGGGGTTTAAGAACGCTGCTTAAAGGAACTCCAGAGACGGGTGCGAGCCGCGGCTAAAAGCGCGGACCCCAGAGACGGGCGCGAGCCGCGGCTGAAAGCGCGGAATCCAGAGACGGGCGCGAGCCGCGGCTGAAAGCGCGGAATCCAGAGACGGGCGCGAGCCGCGGCTGAAAGCGCGGAATCCAGAGACGGGCGCGAGCCGCGGCTGAAAGCGCGGAATCCAGAGACGGGTGCAAGCCGCGGCTAAAAGCGCGGACTCCAGAGGCGGACGGGAGACGTTAAGGCTGCTGCTGCCGCCACCGAGGGGCCTGTGTGCGAGTACAGGTCACTCTCCACACCCCTCCTCCGCGGAGCCTGTGCAGCCCGCCACTGCCGGGTTCCCGGGATCCAGAGACAACTTCCCCGGGAGAGCGCACAGCGCGCCTCAGGCTGGTGCAAAGTCACGCCGGCCTTTGCCACCGCAGGCCCGCTCCGCACTCTGTGCCCCTCCGTCCCCGCCGGCCTGAGTGCGCCAGAGCCCCCAATCAGCGGCTCTTTTAACCCCATCCTGTCTGAGCAAAAAACAGACGCCCTCCAGCGATCTACACGCAGTGGCAGGGCCAAATCCAAAGCTTAGCCCTGGGAGCTGTGAGAACAAAGAAGAGAAAGGGAAATCTCTCCCAGCAGCCTCAGAAGCAGCGGATTAAAGCTCCACAATCAACTTGATGTACCCTGCATCTGTGGAATACCTGAATAGACAACCAATCATCCCAAATTAAGGAAGTGGACTTTAGGAGCAAGATCTATGATTTTTTCCCCTTTCCTCTTTTTGTGAATGTGTATGTGTATGCTTCTGTGTGAGATCTTGTCTGTATAGTCTTGCTTCCACCATTTGTCCTAGGGTTCTATCCGTCCATGTTTTTTTTTTAATTTTTTTTCTTAATAATTAATTTTAATAACCTTATTATACTTTACCTTCGTTCTTTCTTTCTTTCTTTCCGTCCTTCCTTCCCTCCTTTAGACAACGAATCATCCCAAATTGAGGAAGTGGTCTCTGACAGCAAGATTTAGGATTTTTCCCCATTTACCTCTTTTAGTGAGGGTGTATGTGTATGATTCTGTGTAAGATTTTGTCTGTATAGCTTTGCTTCCAACATTTGTCCTAAGGTTCTTTCCGTCCCCCTTTTTTTTTTTTTTTTCTAAATAAGAAGTTTTTAATTCAATAACTTTATTATACTTTATTTTATTTTTACTGTATCTTCTTTCTTTCTGTCTTTTTTCCTTCTTTCCCTCCTTCCTTCCTTCCTCCCTCCCTCCCTCCCTCCTTTCTTTCCTTCTTGCCTTCTTTCCTTCTTTGCTTCTTTCTTTCTTTCTTCCTTCCTTCCTACCCTCCTTTCCTTCTTTCTTTCCTCATACTTCTACTAATTCCCTCTACTTTTTCTCCCTTTTATCCTGAGCCTGTGGATGAAAAGCTTTTGGTGCTCCAGCCAGGAGGCAGGGCTGTGCCTCTGAGGTAGGACAGCCAACTTCAGGACACTGATCAACAAGAGACCTCCCAGCTCCACATAATATCAAACGGCGAAAATCTCCCAGAGACCTCCATCTTAACACCAGCACCCAGCTTCACTCAACGACCAGCAAGCCACAGTGCTGGAAAACCTATGCCAAACAACTAGCAAAACAGGAACACAACCCCACCCATTAGCAGAGAGGCTGCCTAAAATCATAATAAGGCCACAGACACACCCAAACACACCACCAGACGTGAACCTGCCTACTAGAGAGACAAGATCCAGCCTCATCCACCACAACACAGGCACTAGACCCCTCCACCAGGAAGCCTACACAACCCACTGAACCAACCTTAGCCCCTGGAGACAGACATCAAAAACAGGAGGAACTACAAACCTGCAGCCTGCAAAAACGAGACCCCAAACACAGTAAGATAAGCAAAATGAGAAGACAGAAAAACACACAGCAGATGAAGGAGCAAGATAAAAACCCACCAGACCTAACAAATGAAGAGGAAATAGGCAGTCTACCTGAAAGAGAATTCAGAATAATGATAGTAAGGTTGATCCGAAATCTTGGAGATAGAATGGACAATAGATTGGACAAAATGCAAGAATCAGTTAACAAGGACCTAGAAGAACTAAAGATGAAACAAGCAACGATGAACAACACAATAAATGAAATTAAAAGTACTCTAGATGGGATCAATAGCAGAATAACTGAGGCAGAAGAACGGATAAGTGACCTGGAAGATAAAATAGTGGAAATAACTACTGCAGAGCAGAATAAAGAAAAAAGAATGAAAAGAACTGAGGACAGTCTCAGAGACCTCTGGGACAACATTAAACACACCAACATTCGAATTATAGGGGTTCCAGAAGAAGAAGAGAAAAAGAAAGGGACTGAGAAAATATTTGAAGAGATTATAGTTGAAAACTTCCCTAATATGGGAAAGGAAATAGTTAATCAAGTCCAGGAAGCACAGAGAGTCCCATACAAGATAAATACAAGGAGAAATACGCCAAGACACATATTAATCAAACTGTCAAAAATTAAATACAAAGAAAGCATATTAAAAGCAGCAAGGGAAAAACAACAAATAACACATAAGGGAATCCCCATAAGGTTAACAGCTGATCTCTCAGCAGAAACCCTACAAGCCAGAAGGGAGTGGCAGGACATACTGAAAGTGATGAAGGAGAAAAACATGCAGCCAAGACTACTCTACCCAGCAAGGATCTCATTCAGATTTGATGGAGAAATTAAAACCTTTACAGACAAGCAAAAGCTGAGAGAGTTCAGCACCAGCTTTACAACAAATGCTAAAGGATCTTCTCTAGACAAGAAACACAAGAGAAGGAAAAGACCTATAATAACGAACCCAAAACAATTTAGAAAATGGGAATAGGAACATACATATTGATAATTACCTTAAATGTAAATGGACTAAATGCTCCCACCAAAAGACACAGATTAGCTGAATGGATACAAAAACAAGACCCTTATATATGCTGTCTACAAGAGACCCACTTCAGACCTAGAGACACATACAGACTGAAAGTAAGGGGATGGAAAAAGATATTCCATGCAAATGGAAGCCAAAAGAAAGCTGGAGTAGCAATTCTCATATCAGACAAAATAGACTTTAAAATAAGGACTATTAAAAGAGACAAAGAAGGACACTACATAATGATCAAGGGATCGATCCAAGAAGAAGATATAACAATTGTAAATATTTATGCACCCAACATAGGAGCACCTCAATACATAAGGCAAATACTAACAGCCATAAAAGGGGAAATCGACAGTAACACATTCATAGTAGGGGACTTAAACACCCCACTTTCACCCATGGACAGATCATCCAAAATGAAAATAAATAAGGAAACACAAGCTTTAAATGATACATTAAACAAGATGGACTTAATTGATATTTATAGGACACTCCATCCAAAAACAACAGAATACACATTTTTCTCAAGTGCTCATGGAACATTCTCCAGGATAGATCATATCTTAGGTCACAAATCAAGCCTTGGTAAATTTAAGAAAATTGAAATTGTATCAAGTATCTTTTCTGACCACAACGCCATGAGACTAGATATCAATTACAGGAAAAGATCTGTAAAAAATACAAACACATGGAGGCTAAACAATACACTACTTAATAATGAAGAGATCACTGAAGAAATCAAAGAGGAAATCAAAAAATACCTAGAAACAAATGACAATGGAGACACAACGACCCAAAACCTGTGGGATGCAGCAAAAGCAGTTCTAAGGGGGAAGTTTATAGCAATACAAGCCCACCTTAAGAAGCAGGAAACATCTCGAATAAACAACCTAACCTTGCTCCTCAAGCAATTAGAGAAAGAAGAACAAAAAAACCCCAAAGCTAGCAGAAGGAAAGAAATCATAAAAATCAGATCAGAAATAAATGAAAAAGAAATGAAGGAAACAATAGCAAAGATCAATAAAACTAAAAGCTGGTTCTTTGAGAAGATAAACAAAATAGATAAACCACTAGCCAGACTCATCAAGAAAAAAAGGGAGAAGACTCAAATCAATAGAATTAGAAATGAAAAAGGAGAGGTAACAACTGACACTGCAGAGATAAAAGAGATCATGAGAGATTACTACAAGCAACTCTATGCCAATAAAATGGACAATCTGGAAGAAATGGACAAATTCTTAGAAATGCACAACCTGCCAAGACTGAATCAGGAAGAAATAGAAAATATGAACAGACCAATCACAAGCACTGAAATTGAAACTGTGATTAAAAATCTTCCAACAAAGAAAAGCCCAGGACCAGATGGCTTCACAGGCGAATTCTATCAAACATTTAGAGAAGAGCTAACACCTATCCTTCTCAAACTCTTCCAAAATATAGCAGAGGGAGGAACACTCCCTAACTCCTTCTACGAGGCCACCATCACCTTGATACCAAAACCAGACAAGGATGTCACAAAGAAAGAAAACTACAGGCCAATATCACTGATGAACATAGATGCAAAAATCCTCAACAAAATACTAGCAAACAGAATCCAACAGCACATTAAAAGGATCATACACCATGATCAAGTGGGGTTTATTCCAGGAATGCAAGGATTCTTCAATATACGCAAATCTATCAATGTGATAAACCATATTAACAAATTGAAGGAGAAAAACCATATGATCATCTCAATAGATGCAGAGAAAGCTTTTGACAAAATTCAACACCCATTTATGATAAAAACCCTGCAGAAAGTAGGCATAGAGGGAACTTTCCTCAACATAATAAAGGCCATATATGACAAGCCCACAGCAAACATCATCCTCAATGGTGAAAAACTGAAAGCATTTCCACTAAGATCAGGAACAAGACAAGGTTGCCCACTCTCACCACTCTTATTCAACATTGTTTTGGAAGTTTTAGCCACAGCAATCAGAGAAGAAAAGGAAATAAAAGGAATCCAAATTGGAAAAGAAGAAGTAAAGCTGTCACTGTTTGCAGATGACATGATCCTATACATAGAGAACCCTAAAGATGCTACCAGAAAACTACTAGAGCTAATCAATGAATTTGGTAAAGTGGCAGGATACAAAATTAATGCACAGAAATCTCTGGCATTCCTATATACTAATGATGAAAAATCTGAAAGTGAAATCAAGAAAACACTCCCATTTACCATTGCAACAAAAAGAATAAAATATCTAGGAATAAACCTACCTAAGGAGACAAAAGACCTGTATGCAGAAAATTATAAGACACTGATGAAAGAAATTAAAGATGATATAAATAGATGGAGAGATATACCATGTTCTTGGATTGGAAGAATCAACATTGTGAAAATGACTCTACTACCCAGAGCAATCTATAGATTCAATGCAATCCCTATCAAACTACCACTGGCATTTTTCACAGAACTAGAACAAAAAATTTCACAATTTGTATGGAAACACAAAAGACCCCGAATAGCCAAAGCAATCTTGAGAACGAAAGAAGGAACTGGAGGAATCAGGCTCCCTGACTTCAGACTATACTACAAAGCTACAGTCATCAAGACGGTATGGTACTGGCACAAAAACAGAAAGATAGATCAATGGAACAGGATAGAAAGCCCAGAGATAAACCCATGCACATATGGACACCTTATCTTTGATAAAGGTGGCAGTAATGTACAATGGAGAAAGGACAGCCTCTTCAATAAGTGGTGCTGGGAAAACTGGACAGGTACATGTAAAAGTATGAGATTAGATCACTCCCTAACACCATACACAAAAATAAGCTCAAAATGGATTAAAGACCTAAATGTAAGGCCAGAAACTATCAAACTCTTAGAGGAAAACATAGGCAGAACACTCTATGACATAAATCAAAGCAAGATCCTTTCTGACCCACCTCCTAGAGTAATGGAAATAAAAACAAAAATAAACAAATGGGACCTAATGAAACTTCAAAGCTTTTGCACAGCAAAGGAAACCATAAACAAAACCAAAAGACAACCCTCAGAATGGGAGAAAATATTTGCAAATGAAGCAACCGACAAAGGATTAATCTCCAAAATTTACAAGCAGCTCATGCAGCTCAATAACAAGAAAACAAACAACCCAATTCAAAAATGGGCAGAAGACCTAAATAGACATTTCTCCAAAGAAGATATACAGACTGCCAACAAACACATGAAAGAATGCTCAACATCATTAATCATTAGAGAAATGCAAATCAAAACTACAATGAGATATCATCTCACACCAGTCAGAATGGCCATCATCAAAAAATCTAGAAACAATAAATGCTGGAGAGGGTGTGGAGAAAAGGGAACACTCTTGCACTACTGGTGGGAATGTGAATTGGTTCAGCCACTATGGAGAACAGTATGGAGGTTCCTTAAAAAACTACAAATAGAACTACCATATGACCCAGCAATCCCACTACTGGGCATATACCCTGAGAAAACCAAAATTCAAAAAGAGTCATGTACCAAAATGTTCATTGCAGCTCTATTTACAGTAGCCCGGAGATGGAAACAACCTAAGTGCCCGTCATCAGATGAATGGATAAAGAAGATGTGGCACATATATACAATGGAATATTACTCAGCCATAAAAAGAAACGAAATTGAGCTATTTGTAATGAGGTGGATAGACCTAGAGTCTGTCATACAGAGTGAAGTAAGTCAGAAAGAAAAAGACAAATACCGTATGCTAACACATATATATGGAATTTAAGAAAAAAATGTCATGAAGAACCTAGGGGTAAAGCAGGACTAAAGACGCAGACCTCTTAGAGAACGGACTTGAGGTTATGGGGAGGGAGAAGGGTGAGCTGTGACAGGGCGAGAGAGAGTCATGGGCATATACACAGTAACAAACGCAGTAAGGTAGACAGCTAGTGGGAAGCAGCCGCATGGCACAGGGATATTGGCTCGGTGCTTTGTGACAGCCTGGAGGGGTGGGATGGGGAGGGTGGGAGGGAGGGAGACGCAACAGGGAAGACATATGGGAACATATGTTTATGTATGACTGATTCACTTTGTTATAAAGCAGAAACTAACACACAATTGTAAAGCAATTATACCCCAATAAAGATGTTAAAAAAAAAAAAAAACTGATTTGAGTTTTACAGTTATTCAATTATGCTGTGGTTCAATAAACTTTTATTAAACCTATGTGTACCTAACACAAGTCCAGGCACTGTGGGGATAAACAAGATAAGTTTTTATATTATTATAACAGACGCTTAAAATATAAACATTGCATCTACACTTGATGACAGAGAAACTCAGAGGGACAGTTTCTAATTATTTATACAGAAGATATGAAAATTTTCTTTATTACATCCATTTTGACTCCAGTGCTAGAAATATACATAAGTGGCAATTAAACACAAAATTATGACCTGCATCACAATTCATTTACTTTAAAGATAAATGAGGTAGGAGGTATAATTGTACTATACTCAGATCTAGCAATAATCTTCATTGCTTTTCCAGGTTTCACCAAGAAAACTTCTTATAAAATTTTATTTAATGCATAAGCTTATTGTAGAAAAAGTGAAAACTACAGATGACTATAAATCATAAGATAAATTACCACGGGTCCAATTTCACAAAAACAACACTGTTACTATCTCGTCAGATTTTCTCTTAGTTAAGTTTAGCATTTAACCTATTTGAAAAATGGAAATAAGAAAATATACTAGCTTTGTTTTCAATATTTCTTTTTTGCATGGTATAAAGATAAAGGTGAAGCCCTTCCTCACAAGCTCTAGTTCATCTTCAGAAGTCACACCCCTCCACCCCCCACCTTTATAGACGGTTATAGCATTCCTGCCTTTTCCCTGGATTTACCCATCTCTCTCTCCTTCTCATTTTCTGGTCAGGGAACAAAGATCCCACATGCTGTGCAGCGTGGCCTCCCCCAAAAATAAAAGGCTTCTGACATAAAAAAATATTCCTATCAGGCTTGACGTTCCAAGGGCTTAGAGATTATCTCCTAGAAGCAAAGTTTACATTCTTTACTATACAATATCTCATTCTACTCTGTGATTGATTCTTCTCTTCCATATGTTATGACCCAGAAAAATTACTCATCTATAATTGTGAAAACTAGTTATCTAACCAATGTGCAACATGTCTAGTGATAGTAAACTACCTTTAAGGTAGATCCATTTCATTTTGGGGAAAATGTATTATTATTTATATTGAGACTTCATCTAACATATGATGCACATTCTTTTATTAATATCTACCACAGAACTTTGCATGTAATGATTGTTAATTAAAATTATGCTAAATGAATAAGAGCACATATTATATTTTTGCTGTACCATGAACCAAAGTAGAATTTCACATATGACTGCAACTAGACATACATAACAACAGGTGAGATAAAAAGAGATGGCCACTGAAATCAGCAAATGAGGAATGCAAGAGCTTCTCTTATTAAGAAGAGAGAGAGAAATCTTCACAGAAGTAGGATATTTTCCTGGTAGGTGCGTATCACAGCTTATATGAAGAGCATACTATAAAACGTGTTCCATTGATAGAAAAGTAATAAATCCAGAGTAAGTCAAGCAAAATAAGATTGTGTGATCTCATGATGTCTTCAAGGCAGAGAAGGATATATGATGGATAGCTGACCTTTCAAATATAAGGTAAAGAGAATGTACTTCTTCTTATTGGTATTTTGGTCTATGATTAAGCTTACTGAATTTTTTTTTTCTCTGTAAACCCAATACATAGAGGATAAAATTGAGATTGTAAAAACCATCTTTAGCTTAACTAATACATCCACCTTTAACCACAGGCCGGTTGAAAAGCTATAAAGTATTTTGAGCATTGAGATGGTAAGCTTGTCATCAGGCTGCCACAATGCACTTCATTCTCCATATTAGTTCACTTAGTAGATTCAATACTGAAGCTAAGCAGTACATCTACAAAATACTTGCAGAAAGTTACCAATATTAAACTGATTCCTTGTTTTTGAGTTTTCCTCATTTCCATTGTCTTTCAGAAGTTAATTTTTCTCCAAACTTTTAATGTCCTGGAATCTTAGGAATTTTCATGTTTTATTACATTGTCATTTGAGTGAGAGGGTAATTTGGAGCTCAGGCTAAATCAAATCTAAGTGATGATCATATATATCCCACAATTATTTCATCCCCTTATACAAATAAAGAATTATAAACCTACCTGTCCCATGTAAGAGACATATGAATTAGATGGATTATAATCAAGACAAATTTCATGTAGATTAGACATGGATGGTTATATTTATCTGCTTTAACAACCTATGATTTTTAATCATTAATCAATTTAATAGACTATGATCTATTTTATTATTTTTTGTGGCCTCTGTACACAGCTTTAGAGATTAGGTATGATTAAATAAATGGATCATATCTTATGTTACAGATTGACTAAACTAGTTTGTCAGTGCTCTGGATCTCAAAATAAAGCAGGGGTTTAAATTATTTAGTGATTTTGATCCATGTGTATTGACTAAACACAGCTTATGGTCATGACAGGGAAGAACAGTTAATACAATAATGAATTGCATTTAAAAATATGTATTCATTTATTTTTAAAAAATCAAAGATATTTTGTACTTTTTTCATTTTTTTACTGTGGTAAAATATATATAACAAAGTATACAAGCTTAACTCTTTTTAAGTGTATAGTTCAGTAGTATTAAGTACATTCATGTTGTTGTACAACCTCACCATACTTGATCTCCAGAACTCTTCATTTTTCACCACTGAAACTTGATACCCATTAAAAATTAACTCCCCATTCTCCTCTCCCCCCAGCCTGTGGCAACCACCATTCTACTCTCTGTCTGTATGATTCTGACTATTCTAGCTACTTCATATAAGTGGAATCATACAATATTTGTCTTTTTAGGGCTGGCTTATCTCACTTAGCATAATGTTCCTCAAGATTCATTCATGTTGTAACATATGTTAGAATTTCCTTCACTTTTTTAAAAGTCTGCATAATATTCCTTTGCTTGTATATACCACATTTTACTTACCCATTCTTATGTGGATGGACACTTGTGTTGCTTTCACATTTTATCTATTGTGAAAGATGCTGCTATGAACTTGGGTATATAAATATGTCTTCAAGATTCTGCTTTGAATCTTTTGGATATGTATCCAGAAATGTAATTGCTGGGACATATGGTAATCCTTTTATAATTTTTTGAGGATCACCATATTGTTTTCCACAGTGGCTGTGTCAGTTTACATTCCTACCAGCAATGCACAAGGGTTCTAATTTCTCCATATCCTCACCAAAACTTGTTATTTTCACTTTCTGTTAGTAGTCATCCTAACAGGTGTGTTGCAGTTCATGTAGGCAGTTTAAAAAAAAATTTTTGCGTATGATGTAAAAACAACTCTTTCTTTACTCAACTTCCCCAAATTTCACTTCCTAGAAGAAATTTCTGTTAATATTTATCAAAAAATTTTTTGAATTTTTGCAGTCATGATTTTTCAGTTAGATATCTTTGCTTCCTACAATGAAATAGGAGGATTTGTTTTTTTCCCTATTACAGACACACACACACACACACACACACACACACACACACACACACGCTATATCTTTACTCTTTTTCCAATTAAGTTTATATCCTCAATTTTGTTTACAGCAATAGGTAAAGTTTACATTATTAATACTATGTAAATATTTTCACAGCTGAGTCAGGTAACAGACTAGGATTTTATGTGACCCTCCTTATCCTCAGGTTCTGCACCTGCAGATATAGAGGGCTGACTAAGAGACCTGAGCATCCGTGGATTTTAGTTTGTGCTAAAACTAAACCAGTCCCCTGTGGACTTGGAGGGACCACTGTATTTTATTTCTCATGCAAACTTTTGATTTCCTTGGAATTAATAACTGGGCCATTTTTGTTTTTTTAATTTCATAAGAATTTATTCTAATTCATTCTCAAACTCTTGCAGAAACATAAATCTCTAAGAAAAATTTGCTGAGTGCCTGCTAGATTGCTAGGGACTGCTCTGAGAATCTGCGATATAACAGATATAACAGTATCCCATAAAAAGCTCCCTGACCATTTGGAGCTTACTTTCTGGCTGGTGAGACAGATAATAAACAATATTATAATAAATAAATGTACTACCAATAATGTTAGAAGGGCTGGAAGCTATGGGGGAAAAAAAAGTAAGTATAGTGGGTAGAATGCAGTTTTCATCATTAACAGGGAGTTGGGACAGACCTCCTTGGAAAGGCAACTTTTGAGAAGACATTAAAGGAGTACGGGCTTAGAAGTAGTGTAGTAAGGAAGCATGCCTGGCATGTTGGAGAGACGTATGTAGCAAGAACTGAGGGAGTGAGGAGGTGAGAGGTAGGAGATGAAGTTAGGAAATGGGGCCCACTTAAGACTTTGTGTTTTATTCTGAGGGAAAGAAGTTTTTAGTGCTTGAGCAGAGAAGTGATAATCTGACCTTTGTTTTAAAATGATCTTCTTGGCTGCTGTGTTGAGAATAATGGGTACTATTTGGAGGGGAGGGCAGAGGAGGAAAGGGTAGAACAGGAAGAAGAGTTAAGAGGCAGTTACAAGGAGTCAGGTGAGATTCTTGGTGGTTCTGTGGCTCACACACATCAGGAACTCTAGGGGTTTTGTGTTTTCTTTAACCATTATTGCCAGCATTCCTGGCCTTCATTCAGCAGTCTGAATGGATTGCTTAATATATGCGTTCTTACTAGAATCTCTGTTCACCATCATCAGCAGGATGCCCTTTGCCTGCAATGGACGTTCTGGTTTACTATCCAAAATCTTCCTCTTCCTTGATGACTGCTTCATTTCAGTGAAGCAAATATTTTAGTAGGCTTTTGAGAGAGGGGGCAAGAAAGTCATTTTTTAAGTCCTTGAAAGTCTGAAAATGTTTTTATTGCAGTCTCACATTCGATAGCTACCTTGACTGAGTAAATAATTCTAAGTTGAAAATTAACTCCCTTTAGAATTTTGAAGAAATTATTCATTTGCCTTCTGACTTCCAATGTTGAATTTTTATATCATAACAATGGGACCTTGGTTTGACTCTTTTTCCCCCTCTTCCTCCATACAGTACTTTTCAAGACTGGAAACAAATGTTTAATCTCTGGGACATCTTCTAGTATTATTTGTCTTTAATAATTCCCATCTCTATGTTTTCCCATTTCTTTCTGTTTGGAACTTCTATTACTTAGATATTTGACCTCCTCTACCTTTGTAATATTTTTCTTCCTATTTTATAACTATTTATTTGTTTCATATTTTGAGAAATCTCCTCAACTTTCTTTCTAGTCCTTCAATTGAATTTTTCCTTTTTCCTATTATATCATGTTAATTTCTAAGAATTTCCTTTCTCTGAATATTCCTCTTCCATTATATCCTATGTATTACCAGGTCCTTTACACTGCCCTGAAATCACACTAGATACATCGTAATCCATTCACTTTTTCTCATAGATGATGAATGAATTCTTCAATCCCTTATACAAATTTCCAAGATGCTCTCATGCTCATGCTCAGCTGAAGACTTTGTTTCCTTTTTCACTGAGGATAATTTTTTTTTAATTTAAAGATTTTTACAAACTCATACTTAGCACCACATTTACTCAGATACGACAATCTGATCCCATCTGTTTTGCCTCTCATCTGTGCTATGGATGAATTACCCATGCTTCTATCAAAGACTCCAATATTCTCTCACATACTCAAAGATACCATTCTGGCAATTCTCCAGTCTTTTGCCTATATCAACTTTTCATTCTCTACAGGATTATTATTATCAATGTATTATCACACTATAATTTATCCCATCTTAAAATCTCTGGCTTGACCCTACTTTCTCCTCCACCTGACTGCTCATTTTCCCTGCCTTTACAGAAAAACATCTTGGAAAAATTGTCTACACTCATTGCTCCATTTTCCCTTATCTCATTCTCCCTTAAACCCATGCAAATTTGGTCTTTATTGCTAATAGGTCACTTTGTGCACTTGTTACCACTGCTCTTGTCAATGGCCTACTTTTTGATAATCTCAATGGTCAGTAATTAGTATATTTTAATATTCAATATTAATTATCTTATTTATGGTCTGCCTTGCCCACCAAAATGTAAATTCCATGAGGGAAGAATACTGGTCTATTATGTTCACTGACTTAGAAGAATACTTGTCATCATCTTTCAGTTAATATTTGTTAAAATGATTGCATACAGTACCTTCTCTTATATCTCTGTGGACATTAATCATAAATTTTGGAAATTTTATTCTTATCCCTGCCTTGTTTCATTTTTTTCTAAGCTGTTTACATTTTTAAAAATTAATTAATTAATTAATTAATTTTTGGCTGCCTTGAGTCTTTGTTGCTGCATATGGGCTTTCTCTAATTGTGGAGAACGGGGGCTTCTCTTGTTGCAGAGCAAGGACTCTAGGTGCGTGGGCCTCAGTAGATGTGGCACATAGACTCAGTAGTTGTGGTTCATGGGATCTAGAGTGCAGGCTCAGTAGTTGTGGTGCACAGGCTTAGTTGCTCCGCAGCATGTGGGATCTTCCCAGACTAGGGTTCGAACCTGTGTCCCCTGCATTGGCAGATGGATTCTTAACTACTGTGCCACCAGGGAAGCCCAAAGCTCTTTACCTATTATTTTACTAATTGTTAATTAATTAATTTGTTTATTTATCCATTTGTTTATTGCCTTTTGTGTGGAATGTTTTTTTTTCAAAAGTTTCATGATCCCTGATTCTCAATTGGATACAATTAAGAGGCAAATTACTAAAAATCTTACTGGCTTGGAAATGTCCAAATGTTACCAAGTAGCTCTATTTAGACCATTCCTCCCACAGCAAAATCATAGAGAAACTGGAGAGACATTTACATTTGACAGAAAAGAAAGGCTTTGAGTGAAGAAGTTCTCACATTCTTACTGTATTTTTTCTTTTTCTTTTTTCTGGTTGAGCTCTGATCTATGCATGCATAAAAAGGACTCCAAGCAGCCCAGGAAAGGTTAAAATAGGTAAACAGAGACCACGTTTGTAATATGAGTCTGTCTAAGTTAATTGTATTATAAAAGAAAACAACAACAACAACAACAACATTACTCAGAGGAATAGAAAAGAATCCAGAGCTTCTTCAACACAACATTCACCATGTCCAGGACTTAATCACAAAATTACTAGATTTATTAAGAAATAATAAATACAACCAATCTTCCAAACAAAAGGTAATCAATAAAGACCAACCACTAGATGGCAAATCTAAGAGAAAAGCACTTTAAAGAAGTTATTATTATTGCATTCAGTGTTATAAAGCAAAGCATACTTAAAATCAAGGAACAAATATGAAATCTCTATAGAAACTATAAAGAAACTATAAAGAAGATTCAATTTGAAATTCCACAATTGAAAAGTAAATGAAATAAAAAATACCTGGATAGGCTTAACAGAAGAAATATAAATTAAATAATCTAATTTGAAGAACACAGAGGAAAAGTATTGACCCCATAAATGAATAGAGCATAAAGTATCTGGTAATATCAAAATTTCTAATATATAAGCATTTGAAGCCCCAGAATCCGAGGAAGGAAAAAAGGAACAGAAAAACTATTTGAAAAAACAATTGCCAAAAATTTCCCAAATTTAGTAAAGGTCATAGATTTATAGATTCAAAAGGTCACTGGCTCTAAAGCATAATAAATACAAAGTAAATTACATGTTAGTCAAAGAAAGACAATCAAAGAAAAAGACAAAATCTTGAAAGCAGAGGAAAAGCATACATTAGAATAGGGGACAACAATTTCAAAGCCATGTATTTCTTGTCAGAATCAATGGAAGTCAAGGTAGTGGAACTGATCTTGACAGTGGAACATCTTGAGGGCTAAAAGAAAAAAAAGTCTATATTTGAAGATAATATTCTTTAACTGTAAAAGCATAATAAGGCATATTTAAATAAACAAAACCTAAGAAAATGAATTTCCAGCAAACTTGCATTAAAAGGGAATTATTTTATCTAAAAGAATATGATTCCAGATGGAAGTACATACCTTCAGAAAGGAATGAAGTGCTCTAGAAATTATAATTATGGGTATAAAATTATATTTATGAATTTAAAATTATATTTATACTTATAAATATAAAATATTTTTCTTAATTTAAAATACATATGACTGTTTAAATAAAGTATATAACTTATATTAAGCAGTTTAAAACATATGTAGATATAAATGAAAACTATAGCATAAATGATGTGGGGAGTGGTAAATGGAACTGTTTGTGAAATTCTTGCAATTTGCATTAAGCAGTGAAATATCAACTCAAGTAGACTGTGAAAAGTTGTATGTTGTAACCCTAGAGCAAACACTAAAGAAAAAATAATGCAAAATGTTTTAACAAAAAAGCCAATAGATAAATTATAATGAAATTCTTTGTTTGTTTGTTTGTTTTTAGGAAGTTTTCTGGTGGGAACCGGAAAACCTGCTAGACAAACTCTACAAGAGCCATAACACTTATAATGAAATTCTTAAAAAAAAAAAAAAAGTTATTTATCTTAAAAGAAGACAGGAAAAGAGGAAAAAGTACAGAAGGGGAAAACAGGCAACAAATAATAAACATAAATACAATCATATCACTAATTCCATTAAATGTAAATAGAATAAAAGACAGATATTGACAGAATAAATAAAAATCTAATGGAAAGCTCAGTTTATATGGGCTGGACTCCTTGATTTGTGGGATTCATTACAAAGTGAAATGGCTGTAGGTCTTTACTTTTTTCTTGGGTCCTTATTTTCCTAGGTAAGAACCATCTTTCATCTATATTAGAGGTAGAATGCTAACTTACTGTTTTTTGAATGAGGTCTAATGGTCTCATTATTCAGTAGGTATTCTTTTACTTAATTCTGCTGTTTTCAATATTGCATCTTTCCATCAACTGAATCTGTTGTTGTCCTTGGTTCCACATTGTCTCTGAAAGAATCTCTTCAAATAGTAAACCTCTGATCTTCTGGAAGAATAGGTGTGGGTATAATGTTCAGCCGGCCAATTTGAAAAATGACTATCTTGAATAGGCTTATCTTTTTTAGAGATAAAGGACATAAAGACATATTTGAGTAATACAGATAGTAGTCTTAATAATAATGCTATGAAATGAGAAGCAACCTTTTTAGGAAAGGGCCAGTGGAAGAAATTTCTGACTTCGTATTGCCATGTGGTGAGACTTTATGTATGATAAACCTCCTAGAACTCCTCAACACTCTCAGCTCATTCCTCTCCCCGCTTCTGCAGGGTGGTCTAATTGTTAAACTTGAAGAAAAGGACATGTTCACTTCATTCCTCCCATTTTTTTCTCTTTCAAGACCTCTGAATCTGCAATATGGGTGTATTTGATTTGTTTCCTTTCATGCAGGCAACATAAGGACAGCTTTGGTCTTAGAGGACAGCTTTGGTCTTAGGGGTATCTGCGTTATCTGTGCCACTGTGTGCAACTGCGTTAATTAAGACGGGGGTGATGGTTGCAGATCTAGAGCCATAGTCTCCAAATAGCTTTAGCAATATAGAAAAGATGGTAATTTCTTCTCCATCTGTCTATATTGGGGTCTTAGCTCTCAAGCTGTTTTGATTAAGAAGGGAAAAAATACTATGTATTGTCCCTTAAAATCCCAACAGGAAACACTCTGTGTCTGCCTCTGAAATGTAAATAATATTATAGTTTATTAATTTGCTGCTTGTTCTAATCAGGCTATTTTTGAAATAGTCATTGTATTAGCAAAACATAAATTGTCATTTTTCTGAGGTGTATCTTATTTACTTATTTTGTATTTATAAAAATACCTGTAAATGGGATATCACTACACTTTTAGTAGAATGACTAAAATTAAGAAGACTGATAATGTCAAGAAATGACATGAGGATGGTGTAAGTGAAATTTTTATATGTTGGTGGTGGGAGCATAAGTTGGCAAAACTACTTGGGAAAATTGCCTTCCAATACTTAAAACAGTGAATCATATGTTTATCCTATGGCCCAGAAATTACACTGCCAGACTTATTTCCGGTGCATTTGTCCACCAAAAACATGTACAAGAACATTCAAGACTACTTTTTTCTTAGTAGCCGTAAATAAATGGCAAATAACAAATGTCCAATGCCAGCAAAATTGACAAAGTATAGTATATTAATAAAATGGAACACTATGGAGCAATGAAATGAATAAATTACCACCACATGTAACAACAAGGTGAATCTCATAGACATTATACTGAACAAAAGAGACCACATATAAAAGAGTACATATCATATAATTCGATTTGTAGGAGGTTCTAGAATAAGAAAAACTAATCTATTGTAAAAGAAGTCAGTACAGTAGCTTCCTTAGCAGGTGAGTAAGTAATGAGTAGGATACCAGGATACCAGGAAACATTTTGAGGTACTAGAAATATTCTGAGTCTTGATCAAGATAATGATTACTTTAATTTATGCTATACCTCAAAAAATGTCAACATTTTATATATTCATTAAAAAATTATCTTTAAAAACTTGATTCCTAAAAGACAATTAAATGTAGCAAACACAATCATATTTTAATATTTTGATGACCAGATAAAAATTCATATTCTCATAGGTATTCACAACACAAAGATAATAAATATTTATTTATTAAGACTTAATGGATAAACTTGACTTTCAACAATTATTATTTATATTCTACCAATAGTAACAATAATTTCTCAAATCTGAAATTTGATGAGTCAATTTTTTTTTTTTTTTTTTTTTTGCGGTATGCTGGCCTCTCACTGCTATGGCCTCTCCCCTTGCGGAGCACCAGCTCCGGACGTGCAGGCTCAGCGGCCATGGCGTACGGGCCCAGCCTCTCCGCGGCATGTGGGATCCTCGAACGGATCCCCACACGGGATCCACGAACCCGTGTCCCCTGCATCGGCAGGCGGACTCTCAACCACTGCACCACCAGGGAAGCCCAATAAGTTAATATTTAATTAGGAAGTTATATTGTAATTGCCCTTTTCTAAGTACCAAGAAGCATTATTTCTACAGAATTACTTAACTATAGAAGTTAGTGTAAAAACAGTGTAATGAAAAATTTATTTAATCAGCTCTCTTTTAATCATTATTTTAGCCATAGCACGTGCACTTGGTATTAGGTATTAACATAAGCTTATATATGAGAGGGAAATTAGTTTATTGGTTTAATAATTATATACTAATATCTATTATATGCAGTTGAATTATAATCATATGTCTCAAGCTTGCCACATCATGCCTTAGTTCAAAATGATATCACTATAGCCCTTATATGAGAGACGAAGAGAATGTGTAGCTGTTTCCATTTATAACAAACAAGACTAATTCCATCAAATTGTCAGTTGTTATGCAACTTCATTAAAATCTGCCATCATCAATTGTTTGTAATCTACTTAGAGTTTGGTTTTGTCTCAAATTCTTATATAAAACTTTTAGCCATGTCTCATAAATTAATAATTTGAAAACTAGAGTCTGTCTTTTTCATTTATCTTTTGTTTGATAGGCCAGGCAGTAAAACCAAAGGAACTGTTACTGAATGAGGCAAAGTCTTCAACTTTGTGAAAAGACATGGCTAGATTAATACTTAGTTCTCTTATTAATCATTTTATTTAGGCTTTTGAATCTAAGGGCTTATAGAATTTAAGAAAATGCAGTCTTCGTGACATTAGTTGATGATAAGAATACCATGTCTTTTTTTTTTTTTAAGAAATATACTTACTTAGCCTTTTTCTAACATCTGAAAAAAATAGATTCATCATTTCTTGTGTTTAAAAAAAAATGGAAAATTGAATTATCTGGTTAGATTATCATGCCCCTGCACTTTAGAAAAAATGCAACAAGTGTTCCATTTCATGGCAATCATTTCATAAACATGGCTAAACTTTCATTCTCTGTGAAGAAAATGACAACAATGCATTTATAAATGGATGAACAAGATAGCTTTAAAAGAAACTATAGTAAGTCCTTTCAATCTTTCAATAGAGTTTATCAAAATATTTCTACTTTTTCCATTAGGTAGTGACATGGTGACTTGAAATGAGTGTAAATGAGTTTTTTTTTTTTCACTCATAATATTTTTTGAAGTCAGTAATTCTAAAGCACCAACTTTCCTAATTCACCTGAAAAGAAGGCAGCAATGAGCAAAGTACATGACTTGCCTTCAAAGACCTTCCAGTTTCATGGTGAAGACAAAGTAGTTACAGTGTGACCGTGTGTAAGCAAACCATAGGACTAATGTGAAACATCTCCCTCAGTCACACAAAATACATAGTTGAGGATCATGGACCCAATTAATCTTTAAGCTCTCAAAATTGTTACATTGATCAAAGGCAATATTTGATATAATATGCTATGCAGTTGGTTTCAAAATGATAGATTCCTTAAAAGTCAAGATGTTGCTAGAATAGATTCATTGACATTGGATCATACTTTATCTCACCCTGTACGTTCCTTGGCTTCTGACATTTTCCTATCTTCTGAAAATTCTGTTCTATTTACACGAGTTTATCTTATAGTTCATTCTTTTTCTAAAACACCTAATCTATGACCTTAAACAACTCCATAAGATCACTTTAAACTTTCTCAAGTAGAAGATGACCATCCTCCTCTTCCTTTCATTCCACACTTTCTTCTCCCCAAAATATTTCTGGGTGCAACAAAAAGTCAGTTGTTTTTTGACATGCTGTTAGTATTTAATTTTTAATTAAATTTAATTCTTTTCTAAATAACTAGTACTCTGTAAATGTATTTCATAAGACTATCTCCCCCTTCCTACTTTCCATCTTCTTAGCTCATGTATACAGATGTCTAAGGTATTCATTTTCCTTTGATGAGGACTTTGGCACATATTTCAAAAGCTTCCTCTACCCCAATTCCTGTTATCATCTTGGACTATTTTTAAATCTATTTATGTGAGTTGTCAAATCTATTTTTTAAACCAATATATAATATTTATGTATGGAGCACTGTGTATATCATTAGAAATACAAAGTTGATTATTATTTCAGAGCCTCCAGCATTAAGGAGCTCATATTGTGAGACAGACAAGTGAACCAAAGAGTTATGGTACAATCTTTCATGAAATGTAAAAGAATTTTGTTTAAAGGCCTGTGGAAAGAAATTATAAATAATTCTTACTTACTAAAGTAAGACATATGCCATTTTACAACCTTGACTCCAATCTAGCCTGTTAATCTTGATATCCATATCTTCACTCTCTATTTCTGTTTCCCCCCTTACCACCCACCAGAACTCCAGATTTTAGCCTTATTGAATTACTTTCCATTCTTTAAACTTGCCATGCCTTTTGGAATTCTGTGCGGTTTTTCATATGGTTCCATCTGTCTGAAATATCTACTACCCTTCTTGGCCATCTGTCAAACTCCCGTTCATACACTTTAGCTTAAAAATTAACTACCAAATGAAAACTTCCCTGATACTGCGAAAAACATTGAAATACCAGTTCTTCTGTTCTCCCATACCCTTTGTATGTACCTGTCATCATATTTTATAGTAATTTAAAGTGTCATCTCTTTAATATGTCTCTGAACTCCTAGAAGTTAGAGACTGAATATATATATTTAGTACCTGGCACATAATAAGTGATAAAAAAGTGTTTTTTTGAAATAAAGATTGACACATAAATGAGGGAAGATGCTAGAGAAATTCACATCAAAGGAGAGTTTTTTTTTATTCTTATGGTGTTCCTTAGATACAACTTTCCTGTTAATAACTGATTAATTTTTAAGTGTAATGAATATTGCCTTTAAGGTCTCTGAATTTTCTAGACATCTTTATTAGTTTGGTAAGCTAACTTCTCTCAGAAGCAAGCCTCCAATTAGAGTGCTTAACACAATAAATTTTATTTCTTTGTTCATATAAATTCCAATTCCGATGTTCCCATTAGGTACTTTTACAGGGTGACCCTATTCCATGTGGTGTCTCTCACAAATTCAGTCTCCATGCAGCTTATGAATTTGCTAGCTGTAAAATAAGGTTTCTAAATGTGTTGAAAAGGGAAAAAGAGCTCCTCTTCCGTTTTCTTTCTGGCTAATGTCTCAACCAGGAACAGACACATATTAATTCTGCTCATGTTTCATTGGCTAGAATTAGTTGCTTGGCACTATCTAGATACAAAGGGCTGGGAGATATTTCCAGGTACGTCTTATACTATAGAGATTATGGATATTGGTGGTCCATTAGCCCTCTGTGTCACACAAGTGAACTGGCTTAAATACCTGTAAATAGTAGTTATTATCCTGAAGCTAGGATCTGATTATTGAAGAGAATTTGAACCCACCAAAAATGCATCTGTAGATGACTAAAGAAGAGGCATAATTAACTATGGATTGAATAAACTATTCCTTCCAAAAGTGTTCTCTTTAATTTGGATAGGACTTTAAAATTTATAATAGACCACTTAATAGATCTAGAAAATCCACAATTATGTCTGGTTCCCGGAATTTTATTGTTGTTTTAGAGGAAATATGTTTTAAGTCATGGTCCAGTATAAAAACTATAGGTTTTATTTAAAGTTTAGAAAATTAGTACAAGACATTGGAATTTTGTCTTGCCCTTAATCCAAGACAAAGTGTCTGTGAAAAGCTGATTTCATCTGCAACTGCTCCTCACATGTGATTTCTGTTCTTCTGTGACAAATGGGCTAACAATTCTGGCTCAGTTATAATCAAATACGAGTCTGAGTGTTTTGTTTTTGAACCCAAACATGCACCGACACAGTGTCTAGAGTCTAAGAGAACTAATCCATGTTATTATTTTTGCCAAATAATTTATTGATTGATGTCTACATGTCAAGAAATTACAAGGCACTAGACGTTTGCAAAATCTCTGTTAGATGAAATTATATGAGGCTATTTCCTGTAGGATATACCAAAGACCCCTTTTATATGCTAATATTAATCTTTCTTACTACCACTATGTTTGCCTACCACTACAGTTTGAATATATGATAACCATTTTATTTCTTCACTTGACAGATGTTTATGGTGTATTTGTTTCATGTGCTAATCTTAGTACCAGGTATGAAGAATACAAAGATTAATAAAACTTTTTGTAAATTTCCAAGATGTAGTGCTTCCCAAAATTAACTGACACAGTCCCTTTTTAAAAAACCTGTTTTAACTTACCAGCACTTCAAGGAGCATTAATATTACTCAGAACACACTTTAGGGAATATCACCTTTATATATAATGCAACAGATACAATTGAAGGAATCTTATCCTACATAATAAGATAAGAATGGGTTTCAGAATGTGATACAATTGACTTTGGATTCTCCCTTTGCCATGTTATATCTGCCTAATTTAAAGTGAATTTCATAATCTCTCTGGACATCATATTCCCAAACCATAAAATAAATTGTTGTTACAATTAGTTAAGGAACATGTAAGAATAATTGTGCAAAACACAAAGTACAGCGGTTCCTTAATAAATGTTAATTTAACTATTTTCATTTCAACTTTTACTTTTTTTCAAATCAAAATAGGAAAGGTTTAAAGACTCTTAAGTCTTGATGTCAGTCACTAGATTACAGACATCTCTAGCTCTCAAGGTACAAAAACATATACCTGTGTCCACCCAGTAAGAACAGTAGGTCACTGGGAAGACATGAACGTGTACCTTTGATGCTTCACAATATGAATTATAAGGAAGCAGCCTTCCTAAGTTGTCAAAAACATTTCCATCACTTTCACATATCATTCCAAAAGCTTAATAATGTAAAGGAACATTGTAGGTTACTTCCTGAGAAAATTGCCTGTACCTTGGAACAGTGGAAAATATCATGTTCAGAGATCATACATAATATTTTGTTTACTTAGCCCAACAGTAGAACAATTTACTGGGGAGAAAAATATTGGTTGAATATTCAGTTTTGCATCTTAGAAAAATAATAGTTGGTGAAGTGATGTTTTTTTTTTCCATCTATCCTATATTTCGTCTTCTTATTCATACATTCTTCCACTTATTCAATAAATATTTGTTGAGTATCTATTGTTTTCTGGAAATTTTACTAGGCATTAGGAGTCAGTAATAAGCAAAAATATGTATGGTTCTCACCCTTGTGGAACTTAAATTTATTCTACCAAATTTAACTAATAGTGATATCTAACATCGTTGATCTTAATTCTTATAGCAATTCTATAAAATAGGCACTATTATTATCTCCATTTTATGAGTCTACTGAAGTATAAAGGGGTTATGATGAGGTCACAGAGTTACCAAGTGCTGGAACCCAGGCAGTTTGATTCTAGAGTCTTCATGCTTAAGCACCATGATACATTGCAGCTACTGTAGTGGCTTTCATCTGTACAAAGAGACATCAATACAGGGCTCAATGAAAGCAACCTGGAGATTTTTAATCTTATCTGGTAGATGTATATTAACCAATTATTGATGATGATAAATATTTGGGTGAACAGATTTTTTAAAATTCAAGTAATAATAAAGAGTCCTATTTTTAAAGAGCCATCTAATAGAAATATGACAGTGCACTTTTATAGGGTACTGAGTTTTAGGCTTTATGGGCTTTGCTTCAAAGTTAGGAGTATGAATTTCAAGAAATAAACTCATATAAAATAGTTGTAGTTTTACTACGTTAAATATGTTGGGTTGCTCTGTTTCACTTAGCTCCAACTGTGACATTATATTTTCAAAACCATTGCTGTGCCATCATTTTTTACTATCCCCTCTAAAGTTCCTAGAAGTTGATATGTTTCCAATATGACAGATGCAGTAAAATGACTATTTTAGGAGAAAACTATTATAAATACATAGAAAGATGGGCAGTTCATTTTGTATTTTATTTGCTACTTCATACAGGTTCTAACACTAGTGTACATGATATGATTGGTTATTTTCAAGGACAGAGAAAATATTCTCTATTTAATGGGTTTGATTTTTTTACTTCTTTCAATTCCATTGTTTTAACAAAAAAAATTGTATATTTTAGAAAATAAATATACTTCAAGAAACAATTCTTGCTTTCAGAAATGTATTATTTATTTTGAGACTCAAATAATAATAACATAAATCATTACTCTATTGCCAGCATGGAAAATGTTAAAGTCTGATTTACATTTATTTTCATAAAGCTTCCTCCCCTCCCTTTTATGTTTTCAATAACTACTTGTGGAACTCTAAGATGTAATCAAGGGAATTGAAGATAGCATTGAAATATTATTAGATATACAAAAAAATTTTCACCATTCTGAAATTGATAGTTTAACCCTTCCTAATAAATACTCTATTTTTGCCATGTATTTTACCAAACTTTTTGTTGTTGTTGTTTCCATGAAGTAGAACATCACTGTAATAAAATTTCTGGAATTTTTACTCATTGTCACAAAAAATAAGAATAGAGACAACAAAAGCCAAACATGTCTCCTAGTGTATAATTGTCATAGGATTATTTCTCCTTTCTTGACTAAATATTCCAGGGTACTGGTAAGAGAAGATTTGGCATTTCACAGTCAATATTTTATTTTCTGTGTAGATAAACTGTAAATATTAAATTGACTCCAGACAAACATTTATTTGGCCTTTTGGTATTATTTTAATAAATACAGAATATTTTTCTTCAATTTATTTTGCATAGTGTCAGGGAGGAAGAAATTTCCTCCACACTTCTAGGTTCTTCTGGCTGGTCCAAGAATTAAATTGACATGAGACAGATTAGCAAGAGAAAATTAAACAAAAAATTAAAAACATTATAAACATGGGAGAGACCCAAGAAAATTGAGTAACTTGTCAAAATGGCTGAAACCCTCACCTTAAATATCATTTTCAGCTAAAGACAAAAGAAGATGTTGGGATTAGTGGTTTGGGACCTCAAAAGGGAGGAAGGCAATAGACATTGAGATGGAAAAGCAAATACTTTGTAAACAAATGTTTTCTGGGCCATGCAGAGACAGTGGGACACAGAGAAAAATTTTAACAAACAGACTTTACTAGGTTCCTCCCTGTCTATACACCTAATTTGTACAGTAGTTACAAATGGTGATAGCTCCCTTCCTGCAACAGGTCTTATCAAAATTCCTTAGGCAGTTAGGGGGAAGGTCAAAGTTTCTTCCTGAGTCTTTTGGACCTTGATTGTTTTCAGTTTGAAATAATCTACATACCAAAGACACATTTTGAGGTGACAAATTTTGTGCCCTACAATAACATAAATATATTTTATTTAACTTACATGGAGCATTTACAAGTCTTGTAGCCTCTTTCTGTCTTGGTTTGCTTAACTTGAAAAAGGGAAGGTAATGCCTAAATTTTATATGTTAATAATTAAAAATAGTTTGAGGAAAGTGCCTGGAATATAGTAGGCACTCAATAAATAGTAGCTAAATTTAAAATGCCAAAAGTTCTTTGAGTCAGATTTTAGTGAAAAATTATATATATCATAATGGATTCTTAAGACACATGTGGCAATAATTTTTATCCTACTGGATATCCATAGTTATTTAGTTAATTGTGCCCAAATTGCTTTCCCAAGTACATCCTCAGTACTCTTTGAGCTGTTTTTTCTATGAGTATTTAGTCACCACCAAATGATGGTGGTGAGTCTTAATGGCTTAATGGCTTTTAACTTAACTTTGGCAGTTAAGAAGTTTTGTTCTTCCTTTCTTCTTTTCTATTATTCATTTACTTGTTCATTCATTCATCTCATTTTTTCATCCACTCACTCATACTACCTTCATTTAATAAAACTTTACTGAGAAACAGTTATGTACAATAAAAAATGTTAATGTTGTCCTGCCATTGAAGAGCTCATAGAGAACTCAAATTCCTTTTGGCTTTTATTCAGCAAACATTTATTGGGTGCAAATCTTGTGTCAGGCTCTTTTTAATTTAATTTAATTTTTTATTGAAGTATAGTTGCTTTACAATGTTGTGTCAGTTTCTGCTATACAACGAAGTGAATCAGCTATATGTATGCATATATCCTCTCCTTCTTGGACCTACCTCCCACCCCACCCATCCCACCCATCTATGTCATCATGGAGCACCGAGTTGAGCTCCCTGTACTATACAGCAGGTTCCCACTAGCTATCTATTTTACACATGGTAGTGTATTTATGTCATACCTAATCTCCCACTGTGTCTACACATCGGTTCTCTAAGTGTTGTGAACATAGGTGAGGAAGAAGAAAAGTACCCTCCTTTCTTGGAGCTTATATTGTCATAGGAAAAAAAAAAACAGGTATATAGAATAAATAGAATATAATTTTATACTAGCACTAATAGAGTATATAAAAGGCAGCATAGGGGACATAGTTAACCTAACTGAGCAAAATCTTTCCTCATGATCAGAGCTACATACCTTACAGAATCCATTTTTGTAAGCTGTATTTTTTCAATGTCTCTGCTTTGATGGTACTGTTTGCCATTGTCCTGCTGTGCTTTAGTTTGTCCCAAAGCTAAATTGTCCAGGAATCATAATCGATTTTTACCTTCAGCTAATTAATATTCCTCTAATGTAGTTTGTTTTCCCAGTTTGGGAAATGAGAGCAAATATCTCTCTGGTCTTTTGCCTTCCTTCATACTATTAAACGAAAATGGAAACTGGGGCCTTTCTTCTGCTTCCTCTTTGTCCACTTGAGTGTATCTCTAGTGAAGAGAACTTCTCAGTCAGAATCAGATACTTGTACAGTAAAAGAGCTGCTGAATGCCTAAGGCATGTCTGAGCAAGCTTTACTGCCCTATTTATAAGACAACAGGGGGGCTTTGCTTAGAAAACCCAGCTTCTTCTGGGAGCCCACAGGCAAGTCGGTTACCAGGCAACAACAGATTTCTTATGAAAACCAAATATAAAAGCCTACATCATTAATTAAACAGACAAGGATACAGTCTTCCCATAGTTACTAACCTGAAAGCAATGAAGTTATGCATCTAATATGTATGAATCACCATTTTGGTTTTACAAAGATGCTCTTATTTTAGTCATATACAGTAGATAACTGCTGTGAGGATAAGAAGAAAAGAAGGTCACTTATCGGTTAGAGCAGGTGAATCATTTTTATCTATCAGAAATGAGATTACAGCCAGGAGGTTTATATGTAAATTTCAGGAAAGGTGCGTACATTGATGCTGTCAGTTTAGCTTAAGCAGTGCCATTTCAGTCTTAAGGCGATAGAAAAAGGATAGACAGAAAATAAGCATGTTATGGTAGGCCCTAAGGAAGCGAAAGCAGAAGAAACAAAATAAATTACAGTGTCCAAAGTCTTATTAAGCAGATCATTGTCAGTATTTAGATCCCCAAAATTAAATCAGAGGGAGATATACAACTGAGCAGCTCTTTATCAGAACCATAATGTGGTGATTACCTCTGTAAATGTTAGTCAGAAGCTAGCTGCTCGCTGTTCTACTCTTAAGCTCTACTAGGCCTCGACAAGTAAGTGGGACAGATACAGAAAGGAAGAAACACCCAGAACCTTACATTACTTCTACCAAGAGATGAGTGGTAGGTACAGGGAGGTAGGAAGACCCAGGGCTAAACTTGCTCCCAGGGATAAGAATAAGCTGTTTGCAGGCAGATGTTAGTCTGTCAATCTCGGAGGATATGAGCTGGCTTGAATATCTCAGAGCATTTTGGTGGGAGCTGACTCTCTGCTCTCATTAATAATTCCTATAATTGGCTAAATTTTGAGGTCAGAGAAGTTTGTTGTCCTCTGATAGGTAGGTAAGTGTCCAATAAATCCCCCAAAATGTTGATTTTGAAAGATGTAGTTATATTTTTAAATTAATTTTAGTGATATTCTCTTTTCAAGTGGATAAGACTATGACGTGCTTGAAGGAGAGAATATAGTCGACCACTCCTTGTGTTTTTTGTTTGTTTTTTAAATTCACATGATGGACTGTTGTTTTACTCATGAACTTGACAGGCAGACTGAATCATATACCCAACCATATACCCTTCTCCACATACCCAACATTGAACAAATGTTGACTGAAATTTTCGTCTCTGAAGCAATTGTTAATAAGAAAATGGTTATGAATATATGTCATTTTTTTAGGGACAACTATATTCTTACTCCCTAGTTTGGATTTTCCAAGTTGGGGAAAAGGCCTATAATAAGTCATATAGCTTGAGTATTATAAGCAACTGCCACCCTGAATCCTTGAGTAATTCTTCCAGAATACAGTCATAATCTGCACCCAGTGTGATGTCAAATGCTTGTCTGTCAGGGACAAGAGAAAAGCCAGATTCTGCTCTGGGAAGTGTCTCTGGTGATAAGACTGGAAAATACAATGATAAGAGTTGAACTGACATTACTACAAATTTCTTTGAAAAGTTGAACAGTTCAATGTCTTTTTGTGGTTAGATTCAAGTTATGCTTCTCCAGTGGATATACTACAAAAGCTTTGTTGTGACCTGTTTAGGGTGACACATTCAGATGCAAATGTGGCAAAATAAAAAACTGATTAATTGGAATACATGGCACGTGAAATTTCCCTTTACTATTTTAAAAACTTTTCAGTAAGTTCAATATTATTTCAAAATAAAAGTTAAAAAAATAATTATGATTGACTTTTGGACATATTTCAGAATAAATTCCCAGTGGTATTTTTTTTTTTTTTTTTTTTTTTTTTTTTTTTGCGGTACGCGGGCCTCTCACGTTGTGGCCTCTCCCATTGTGGAGCACAGGCTCCGGAGGCGCAAGCCCAGCGGCCGTGGCTCACGGGGCCCAGCCGCTCCACGGCATGTGGGATCCTCCCTGACCGGGGCACGAACCCACGTCCCCTAGAATTGGCAGGCGGACTCCCAACCACTGCGCCACCAGGGAAGCCCCCCAGCGGTATCCTTATTAGAGAAGCTTGAAATATGTTTTTGAGACTATTAAAACTACTGAGGTGGTCATTTTGTGTGTGTGTGCTGCTGTATTGTTTGTCTATTTTTCTTTATGTCTTCATGTTTGTCTTAAACATGATCATGTGCGTGATTAATTCTGATTATTTTAACTGTAAATATCTAGTATTAATGACTACATTATTGACAAGTTCTAATTCTGATCCACCTTTTGTAATGTTTTGCTTTAATTTAAAAGATACATGAGGTAGGTATTTAGTGATTGCTTACTAGATCCAGATTTTTGCTAGTGTTTTCATTTGTATTATCTAATTTAATCTTTCTAATAACACAATGATTTCAGTGGTATTGTCTCAATATTTTAAATGAAGAAAACGGCTTTCAGTACATATTTTTTTCAGGGTCAAGCAATTCTAGTAAATGAGTCAACACTGGAATCCAAAGCTATCTGACTTAAAATCAATGGTCTTTCAGTACAGTTTCATCTCAGGATTAAATTTCTTACTTATAATTTTTAATTTTAATACATATGCTATATGCTCTATGTCAAAAATAAGTATGACTGTGATAAGGGAACATATCACAAAAAGAGGTTTTCAATTTCATTTTAAATAAACGTTTCTGAAGTGCCTAAGTTGTGTAGAGCAATATATTGAGTACCAATTAATCAGCAAATTAATAGTCAGATCTTTTCTATCTTCACCACATGTTTTAATTCACAAATTGACTAGATCATTAAAATACATGTTCAGACTTGTACTTGGCATGATTAATACACATCCTATGTTTCATTTTCTATGGTTCTAGCATGGTGTTTCCCAACAGGAATGAGAAGGGGAAATATACATAAATACCACCACTCATTGCCTCTCCCACCTCACACTTACCTCTTAGGGTACAACAGAATCTGGACATGATTTAGAAATTGACTGTATATTTTTAAAAAAGCTTCTCATATAAATCTTGACAAATACCCTACAAAATTCTCCCATAATCACATTTTGTAGTTTAGGAATAAAGCTATATTCTGAGAATATTATATTACAATTCAAGAGGGCAAATCAGAGAAAGCATTTATGCTCTTGTGACGTTGTTTACTACTTTTGGCTTTGATCTAGTCTACATAAAAACCTAAGATTCTTCAAAAGAAATTGTGTGTTGTTCATTAATATACTTTATTTATAACAACAAATACCAGTCAGGCAAATTAGGATGTCCAGAGTCATCTCTCTCCCCTCTTAACATTCATATCCATTCTATAACCAATTTTCACTTCTGCTTTGAAATTATTAAATAATATATCCTCTCCTTTCAATTCTCATGACTATGCTCTAGTTCAGGCTATATACTTGGATTGTTGCAGTAGAACAAATTGTCATCTCCAAATACAAATTTGTGTGTATGGATTTATGTGTGTCCACCAAAACCTGCAGAGTTCCTCTGTCTCATCTAAGATCAAATTTAACCTCCTGACCCCTGTGGGGATTTTTTCAGCCTTATATCCATTTATAGCTTTCTCTGGAGCATTCATATATGCTATACTTATTGCCCTGGGATGCAAAACCTCTATTCTAAAATGTTTTTATTATCATATTTCCCAGGCCCAAATACTCTTTCATATTTCTAGATTCGGCTTCAAATCTTTTCAAAAAGTTATGTTCAGTTATAAACTGTTTAGCAGAATGCCTGATATTTAATAAGAGCTTGCAACAGCTGCCATATATTATTTTATTTTTAATGAGTGATTATCTGGATATCAGAAGATTATTTTTAAATTATCATTTCTCATTGTCTATTTTTGTAAAGCTATCCTGTCCTTTCTCTTTGGTTAAGAGGAATAGGGAAACTTTCTAAATTAAAAAAAAAGTGTTTTATTTAGAAATAATTATATAGAATTTATTTAACATTGAACATATAGCATAGGACAAAGACAGAGGAATGGTTTCTATCTGATGTTTTGAGTAAACAATTTTAAATCCATTACTTGTCTTTCCATGATTAACAAATTAGAAAACACATCATTTTATATTAATTTATGAAAAAGCTTACATTGCCAAGTCTCAAACATCGAATAGTTAACTTTGCTTATGCTTATTTTTTTCCTTTTTATTCCTTTTTTATTCCTTTTATTATTATTAATTTTTATTGCTTTTTCTTATTCCTTTTCACAATGTTCAAGTCACTGAATAAAATAGCACACCTAGGATAAACAACTCATGGCTTAAAATCATCAAATGTATAAATAATAAAAGAAGATAAAGGAAAGGGTACCAAAGCCGTCTTTTTCATGCATATACTTCTTATTAAAGCATATATCAAAAAAAAAAAACTGTACAAGAGCCCATAAAAAGACATACATACACCACTTTTTCATAAAAAACATCTCCTTTCAATACAGATAATAGTTTTAGAGTTAAATTCTCCAGAGCAGAGTAGCCCATTTAAAAATGTTGACAAAACCTATTATATACAGTTTACTTTCTTCAGAAACTAAATTTTCAAAATAACAGTAGAAGAAACAACCCACCATTCTGTTTTAAGATGCCAGTTGTTTCCACCCCTCATATACCTGGTGGAGTTTGGGAGATTAGGAATATAATTTATTATTGATTAAGAAGCTAGATTATTTCAGGAGAGAATAGAGGATTCAGGAATACTACTAAGACTCAAATAAAAATTACTTACTCATGTGTACCTTCCAAGGAATGCAATTTTACACGCAGTATCTATTACAATGCCAAGAAGAAAGATGGTCTATTTTATGGGGAAAAAAAAGAACATTGTTCCAGACCATGAGACTATAGACTTTCTTCTTGGGGGGTGAGCTGAGTAAGAATAGGTAAGTGGCTTTTCCAAGAACAAGTAGCTCATTACAACAAAGAATGGAAGGGCTGGACCTAGGTCTTCTAAATGACGGTGCAGGACTCTCTTTACACCAGTTTATTTACCATAGCTATCTTCAAGTAGAAATAATTAAAGTGTAAGTGTAATTTCTATTAACATAAAATGTTACAGTCCATATTCACATTAATTTTTTATATTACTTAGACATTGATTAATCTCTAAGCCTAGTCAACTACCTCAAAAATAAGGTGCAAGGCTCTTAACTGAGAGAAAACAGGACATCTGTTTTACTAATATTGACAAAGTGGTCACAAAATTTTAACTCCCATACCCCATTGATGATGAGTCTGGAGTATTGTCTTTTCTATGAAGGAAAGCCCATTGCTATTGCAAAGACTATTTAGAATGGGTGACATAGTACTGGCAAGTGCTTTATTCCACTTAAATGACTTGTATTAAACTTAGTGTATATAAAGAGGCAAAAGATCCAGAATAGCCAACACAATAATGAAGGAGGACAAAGACACTACCCAGCATCGACTTGCTATAAATCTACAGTAATCAAGACTGTATGATATTGGTGAAAGAACAGACAAGTAGATCAATGGAACAGAATAAGAAGCCCAGAAACAGACACACATAAATATAGTCAAGTGATGTTTGACAAAGGAGCAAAGACAATACAATAGCAGAAAGACGTTCTTTTCAACAAATGGTGCTGGAAAAACTGGACATCCACATGCAAAAAAGAAAAAAAATAAATCTAAGCACAGATCTTACACCCTTAACAAAAATTAATTCAAAATGGATCATAGGCTTAAATGTAAAATGCAAAAGTATAAAATTTCTAGAAGACAACAGGAGAAAATCTACATGACCTTGGATATGGTGATAACATTTTAGATAGAACACCAAAGACGTGGCCCATGAAAGAAATAATTGATAAGCTAGATTTCCTTAAAATTAAAAACTTGTGTTCTGTGAAAGAGAGTGAGAAGTGACAAACTGGGAGAAAATCTTTGCAAAAGATATATTTAACAAGGGACTGCTACCCAAAATATATAAAATCTCTTAAAACAGCAATAAGAAAACAAACAACTTAATTTAAAAATGGGCCAAAGACCTTAAACAAACACCTCATTAAAGAAGAAATACAGATGGCAAACAGGCATATGAAAAAGTCCTCCACATGGTGTGTCATCAGGGAAATGAAAATTAAAGCAAGATACCACTACCTATTTACTAGAATGACCAAAATCCAAAACACTTACAACATCAAATGCTGAGCAGGACGTAGAGCAAAAGGACTTCCTATTCATTGCTGGTTGGAATGCAAAATAGTACAGGCCAAACAAAAGTTTGGCCAATTCTTACAAAACGAAACATGATTTTACCTTATGTTCTAGGAATTACACTCCTTAGTATTTATCCAAATTAGTTAAAAGTTATATCCACACAAGGACTTGCACATGATGTTTTTGCAGGAGTTTTATTCATAATTGCCAAAACTTGGAAGTAACCAAGATGTCCTTCAGTTGGTGAATGGATCAATAAACTGTGATAACCCAGACAATGGAATATTATTTTGTGCTAAAAAGAAATGAGCTATAAAGTCATGAAAAGACATGGAGGAAACTTAACTATACATTAATAAGTGAAAGAAACCAATCTGAAAATGCTATATATTGTATGATTCTAACTATGTGACATTCTGGAAAAGGCAACACTATGGAGACAGGAAAAAATATCAATCTCGGGTTTGGGGAGGGGAGAGGGGTATAAATAGGCAGAGCACAGGGGATTTTAAGGGCAATGAGAATACTCTGTATGATACCAGAATGATAGATACATGTCATTACACATTTGTCAAAACCCATAGAATGTACAACAACAAGAGTGAATGCTGTTGTAAACTATGGACTTTGGGTGATAATAATGAATTAGCTTAGGTTCATTGACTATAAAAAAGTGTACCACTTTGGTCCATGAAACTGATAGCAGGGAGGCTGTGTGAGTGTGGGTGCAAGGGGTATATGGGAACTCTGTACTTCCTGCTCAATTTTGCTGTGAAACTAAAGCTGTTCTAAAAATTAAAAACATACATTGAACTCCTGCTATGTGCCAGGCACTGTTATTGGCCTTGGAGTGTAAAGATATATTAAGCACATGATAGTGATAGAGATAGATAATTAAACAGATACTTTCAACATAATTTTTTGAGTGATAAGATAGTTGTACACATAAAGCCCAGAAAAGGGAAGATAACTAAGCAGAGAAAGCTTCTTGGAGGAGAATTTGCTTTCTGCTTGAGCTAAAGTTTTAGAACTGTGTGATATAGCACAATAGTATAGAATTTTCACTAATAGAAAAATGGAAGATCGTTTCCATTTATAAGTTTAGTAAAAATACTCTTTCAATATCTCAAGTTTATATAAGGTAGACTGAGAGTGTCAGTGCTGAAAATATTTTTTAATACCCATGAAAAAAATTCCAAAATACTGCATATTTGGAATAAATGTTCAGAGGGTAAACATTTAGTATTACCCTATTATATTTTAGAGTTATAAAAAATTACCAACAAATGAATTATTTTCTCACTTGTATATTTCCCTGTATTGTTTTGCATCAGTCAAATCATGAAAGGAATGTATTGGCTTATATAGCTAAAAAGTCTAGAGATAAATGAGTTTAAATAGGGCTGGACACAAGGCTCAGGGAAGGTAATTAAAATCTTGTCTATCTCTATTCTTTGATTTGGCTTTACTCTGTATTGTCTTCATTCTCAGGCTCCATGTGGTACTTAAATGACTGCCAAGAGCTCTAAGACAATTGTGCCTTGTGTTCACATCAAATGGAAAAGAGAATGTAGTTCCTGCTCAGGACCAAGGATTATTTATTTGTATCTAGGTAGTCTTAACATCCATCCCAGAACCAATCACCGGGCCAGCAAGAAAAAGTTATTCTAATTAATATGACCTGGGTAAAATGCCCCACTCCTGGAGTCAGGGAATAGAAACCAAATTAAATTTTAAAGAGAGAGAGTAGAAAAGGCAAGATTCCACACAGAAAATTCATTATGCTGAAGAAAGGAGTTAGATGCCTGGCAGCCAAAAAACTTCAAATGTCCATGAGGTATAAACTACGCACTAAGCCTCAGTAGTCAATATCCCATCTTTTCTCAGGTAATAGAACCTTTGAATATCAGCCATACATATAATCCCCTGGGTGTAGACAGTATCTCCTAGTCTCTCTTGAAGCTATATGAGTTACTCTGAGCCTAGGGAGTAAGAGCAGATGTTATGTTTGAAACTTCTGGGTAGTCTCTTTAAAATGGTTACTCTGAACTCTGCCTTTAACCCATTCTATAAACAGTGAAAAGGCAGTGGTTTATTGGCAACATTGGAAGTGTCAGGGAGGGGAAAATTTCCTCCTATTCCGCTTGGTTCTTTTGGCTAGTAAATAATTAAATTCATACAAGACAGATTAACAGAAAAAAAACAATTTTGTACATATGGCAGTCTCATAGATATAAGACCCAAAAAAGTGATGAGAGCAGGCAGCTTTTTTACCTTTTAGACAAAGAAACAATAAATTTGTGAAGACTGACAAGAGAGATAAGTTTGGGCTTGCGGTAGTAAATTAGTAACAAGGTTTGTTTATACAGCCTTCTTGGTTTTAAATTCTCTATCTCTGGTGATAAGGATGCCTCTCTACTTCCTAGTATAGGGAGAGGACCTTTCATATGGGAGATTTATTTCCTGCTTTCAGGGTGGTCAGAGTGTTTTTCTTGCACCAGTTATTTCTTAAGTAACTTTAATTCAAAGTAATCAGTTTGCCCATGTGACATATTTGGGGGTGATCCCCTAAGCCCCATCAGAGGCCAAGCCTAGAACCAACTACTCCTTCAGTACTACAGGAAAAATCCCTAATATCTTGAAGGAAAAAGTGTATATCTGCGTGTTTCCAAATAACTAGTTTATTTTTTATTTACCACCTTCATTTTAATACATTAATATTATAGTTACTTAGAGTTATGCTGGGATCAGCAATGTGGTTTGTCTAGAGAAAGAAAGACTTTTTTCAATTCTATGCATATTACTCTAAAATTACTCACGATATTCTAAAAATATTTCTTTTAATAGATAAAATATACACTTAATAGGAAATAAATGATTCCGAATTGGACACTTGCCCAAAGCAATAAATGAATTCTACATTCAGCATTGTTTAGGTTCATGTCTATTTTATTGATGACATAATGACATACAGCAACACTTCTCTGGCCACATAAATTGTCTTTAGACCTGTCCCTGAGGAGAATGTTATTAGTATCTGTCAAGTGTGCCATCAAAATTATCACAAAATAAGCAGATATATTCTACTTCAGGAGGGATTGTTTTAAACACAAAGTATGATTAATTTTGACACAAACCATATTATGGCTCTAATTAAGTGTCCTGGTGGGTTAGTCTATGTTGAGAAGATTTCCTTACCCTTAATGACAAGTATAAATGAGAAGAGTTGCTCATTCAAACAGATGTGAAGGCTTCCAAGGAAGCCCATTTTCTTGCAGAAAATCATAACATTCAGAGCAGCAAAAATTAAATGGGGTTAAAAAAAATCCTTTTTAAATTAAGTGCAAATTGTCAATATACTCAAATTGCTATTGTTTCATAGGTCAGTTGGTCAAATGGTTTGATTTCGTAATACTTCTCCCAGATGCTTATCCTTTCACACATCTCTCGTTATACTGTAAGTTTGTGCTAAAATAAGTATGCACAGTCCAGGACTGAGAAATTCCATAATATCCAGGCCCTCAGAACTTAAAGACCATAAAATAATGCATTTTTATAATAATTTAAAAAACAAAGTCACAGACTTTGCAAAGCTAGTTGATTTCCTGGAAGCTTATTAGCTAGCAATTATTTATAATTTAATCTAATTTCAAACATATTTCTGAGCATTTTTTTTTTTTTGTACAGGGGAGGTAGCCACGTGAAGAGAGAGGAGGGACTGGAGTTATGCTGCCACAAACCAAGGAACACCAGGGGGTTACCAGGAACTGGGGGAGGTGAGGACGGCTACTCCCTGAGCGACTTCAGGGGGATCGTGGCCCTGCCAACATCTTGATTTCAGACTTCTAGCCTCCAGAACCATGAGACAATACATTTCTGTTTAGCCCTGGTTTGTGGGTACTTTGTTCTGGCAGTCCTAGGAAACTAATAACCCTCCCCTCTTCTCCTCTCCCCTCTCGTCCTTCCTCCTCTTTTCCCTTTTTTTCTCTTTTCTTCCCTAATCCCTGGATAACAACATCCACCCCATGACTTCCATTATCACCTATATTCTGACAACTCTCAGGTCTCCTGAACTCCAAAACCAAATTTATAATTTCCTATTTATCTTCTTCATCTGCGTGTTCTGCCAATATTTGAAAGTCAACACATTTAAAACGGGACTCATATTTGCTCTTTATTCTATGTTCTTGTGGCAGGTTGTATTTTCCTAAGATGACTGCACAATGTATCTCACTGTGACAGCGTAATGTGACATTGTAACTCTGTTCATCCAGAGTTGAGGGTCTCTGTTCCCTCCCTGAACCTGGGTGGACCTTTGTGACAACCTTGACCAGTGAAGTGACTAGTAGCAGAAGTGACTTCATGTAACTTCTATGGCCAAGTCATAAAAATTTCATTCACTTCCACCTGGTTTTCTTTTTTCCTTTTTTTTTTTTTACATCTTTATTGGAGTATAATTGCTTTACAATTGTGTTTTAGTTTCTGCTTTATAACAAAGTGAATCAGTTATACATATACATATGTTCCTATATCTCTTCCCTCTTGAGTCTCCCTCCCTCCCACCCTCCCTATCCCATCCCTCCAGGCGGTCACAAAGCACAGAGCTGATCTCCCTGTGCTATGCGGCTGCTTCCCACTAGCTATCTACCTTACATTTGGTAGTGTATATATGTCCATGCCTTTCCCGTGCTTTGTCACAGCTTACCCTTCCCCCTCCCCATATCCTCAAGTCCATTCTGTAGAAGGTCTGTGTCTTTATCTCTGTCTTACCCCTAGGTTCTTCATGACATTTTTTTTTTCTTAAATTCCATATATATGTGCTAGCATACGGTATTTATCATTCCCTTTCTGACTTACTTCACTCTGTATGACAGACTCTAGGTCTATCCACTTCATTACAAATAGCTCAATTTCATTTCTTTTTATGCCTGAGTAATATTCCATTGTATATATGTGCCACATCTTCTTTGTCCATTCATCCGATGATGGACACTTAGGTTGTTTCCACCTCCGGGCTACTGTAAATAGAGCTGCAATGAATATTTTGGTACATGACTCTTTTTGAATTATGGTTTTCTTAGGGTATATGACCAGTAGAGGGATTGCTGGGTCATATGGTAGTTCTATTTGTAGTTTTTAAGGAACTTCCATACTGGTCTCCACAGCGGCTGTATCAATTTACATTCACAACAACAGTGCAAGAAGGTTCCCTTTTCTCCACACTCTCTCCAGCATTTATTGTTTCTAGATTCTTTGATTATGGCCATTCTGACTGGTGTGAGATGATATCTCATTGTAGTTTTGATTTGCATTTCTCTAATGATTAGTGATGTTGAGCATTCTTTCATGTGTTTGTTGGCAGTCTGTATATCTTCTTTGGAGAAATGTTTATTGAGGTTTTCTGCCCATTTTGGGATTGGGTTATTTGTTTTTTTGTTATTGAGCTGCATGAGCTGCTTATAAATTTTGGAGATTAATCCTTTGTCAGTTGCTTAATTTGCAAATATTTTCTCCCATTCTGAGGGTTGTCTTTTGGTCTTGTTTATGGTTTCCTTTGCTGTGCAAAGCTTTGAAGTTTCATTAGGTCTCATTTGTTTATTTTTATTTCCATTTCTCTAGGAGGTGGGTCAAAAAGGATCTTGCTGTGATTTATGTCATAGAGTGTTCTGTCTATGTTTTCCTCTAACAGTTTGATAGTTTCTGGCCTTACAATTAGGTCTTTAATAAATTTTGAGCTTATTTTTCTGTATGGTGTTAGGGAGTGATCTAATCTCATACTTTTACATGTACCTGTCCAGTTTTCCCAGCACCACTTATTGAAGAGGCTGTCCTTTCTCCACTGTATATTCCTGCCTCCTTTATCAAAGATCAGGTGACCATATGTGTGTGGGTTTATCTCTGGGCTTTCTATCCTGTTCCATTGATCTATCTTTCTGTTTTTGTGCCAGTACCATACTGTCTTGATTACTGTAGCTTTGTAGTATAGTCTGAAGTCAGGGAGCCTGATTCCTCCAGCTCCGTTTTTCGTTCTCAAGATTTCTTTGGCTATTCAGGGTATTTTGTGTTTCCATACAAATTGTGAAATTTTTTGTTCTAGTTCTGTGAAAAATGCCAGTGGTAGTTTGATAGGGATTGCATTGAATCTGTAAATTGCTATGGGTAGTAGAGTCATTTTCACAATGTTGATTCTTCCAATCCAAGAACATGGTATATATTTCCATCTATTTGTATCATCTTTAATCTTTCATCAGTGTCTTATAATTTTCTGCATATAGGTCTTTTGTCTCCTTAGGTAGGTTTATTCCTAGATATTTTATTCTTTTTGTTGCAATGGTAAATGGGAGTGTTTTCTTGATTTCACTTTCAGATTTTTCATCGTTAGTGTATAGGAATGCCAGAGATTTCTGTGCATTAATTTTGTATCCTGCAACTTTACCGAATTCATTGATTAGCTCTAGTAGTTTTCTGGTAGCATCTTTAGGATTCTCGATGTATAGTATCATGTCATCTGCAAAGAGTGACAACTTTACTTCTTCTTTTCTTATTTGGATTCCTTTTATTTCCTTTTCTTCTCTTATTGCTGTGGCTAAGACTTCCAAAACTATGTCAAATAAGAGTGGTGAGAGTGGGCAACCTTGTCTTGTTCTTGATCTTAGTGGAAATGGTTTCAGTTTTTAACCATTTAGGATGATGTTGGCTGTGGGTTTGTCATATATGGCCTTTATTATGTTGAGGAAAGTTCCCTCTATGCCTACTTTCTGCAGGGTTTTTTTTTTTTTTTATCATAAATGGGTGTTGAATTTTGTTGAAAGCTTTCTCTGCATCTATTGAGAAGATCACATGGTTTTTCTCCTTCAATTTGTTAATATGGTGTATCACGTTGATTGTTTTGTGTATATTGAAGAATCCTTGCATTCCTGGAATAAACCCCACTTGATCATGGTGTATGATCCGTTTAATGTGCTGTTGGATTCTGTTTGCTAGTATTTTGTTGAGGATTTTTGCATCTATGTTCAACAGTGATATTGGCCTGTAGTTTTCTTTCTTTGTGACATCCTTGTCTGGTTTTGGTATCAGGGTGATGGTGGCCTCGTAGAATGAGTTTGGGAGTGTTCCTCCCTCTGCTATATTTTGGAAGAGTTTGAGAAGGATAGGTGTTAGCTCTTCTCTAAATGTTTGATAGAATTCGCCTGTCAAGCCATCTGGTCCTGGGCTTTTGTTTGTTGGAAGACTTTTAATCACAGTTTCAATTTCAGTGCCTGTGATTGGTCTGTTCATATTTTCTATTTCTTCCTGATTCAGTCTTGGCAGGTTGTGCATTTCTAAGAATTTGTCCATTTCTTCCAGGTTGTCCATTTTATTGGCTTAGAGTTGCTTGTAGTAATCTCTCATGATCCTTTGTATTTCTGCAGTGTCAGTTGCTACTTCTCCTTTTTCATTTCTAATTCTATCGATATGAGTGTTCTCCTTTTTTTTCTTGATGAGTCTGGCTAATGGTTTATCTATTTTGTTTATCTTCTCAAAGAACCACCTTTTAGTTTTATTGGTCTTTGCTATCATTTCCTTCATTTCTTTTTCCTTTATTTCTTATCTGATTTTTATGATTTCTTTCCTTCCACTAACTTTGGGGATTTTTGTTTCTCTTTCTCTTATTGCTTTACGTGCAAGGTTAGGTTGTTTATTCGAGATGTTTCCTGTTTCTTAAGGTAGGATTGTATTGCTAAAAACTTCCCTCTTAGAACTGTTTTTGCTGCATCCCATAGATTTTGGGTCGTCGTGTCTCCATTGTCCTTTGTTTCTAGGGATTTATTTATTTCCTCTTTGATTTTTTCAGTGATCACTTCGTTATTAAGTAGTGTATTGTTTAGCTTCCATGTGTTTGTATTTTTTACAGGTTATATCCTGTAATTGATATCTAGTCTCATAGTGTTGGGGTCGGAAAAGATACTTGGAACAATTTCAATTTTCTTAAATTTACCAAGGCTTGATTTGTGACCCAAGATATGATCTATCCAGGAGAATTTTGCATGAGCACTTGACAAAAATGTGTATTCTGTTGTTTCTGGATGGAATGTCCTATAAATATCAATTAAGTTCATCTTGTTTAATGTATCATTTAAAGCTTGTGTTTCCTTATTTATTTTCATGTTGGATGATCTGTCCATTGTTGAAAGTGGGGTGTTAAAGTCCCCTACTATGAATGTGTTACTGTCAATTTCTCCTCTCTATGCATTTTTTTTTCTTTTTCTTTTTTTTTTTTTTTTTTTTTTTTTGCGGTACGTTGGCCTCTCACTGCTGTGGCCTCTCCCATTAAGGAGCACAGGCTCTGGATGCACAGGCTCAGCGGCCATGGCTCACGGGCCCAGCTGCTTTGCGGCATGTGGGATCTTCCTGGACCGGGGCATGAACCCATGTCCCCTGCATCAGCAGGCAGACTCTCAACCACTGTGCCACCAGGGAAGCCCTCGATTTCCCTTTTATGGCTGTTAGTATTTGCCTTATGTATTGAGGTGCTCCTATGTTGGGTGCATAAATATTTACAATTGTTATATCTTCTTCTTGGATCGATCTCTTGATCATTATGTACTGTCCTTCTTTGTCTCTTCTAATAGTTTTTATTTTAAAGTCTATTGTGTCTGATATGAGATTTGCTACTCCAGCTTTCTTTTGGTTTCCATTTGCATGAAATATCTTTTTCCATCCCTTCACTTTCAGTTTGTATGTGTCTCTAGGTCTGAAGTGGGTCTCTTGTAGACAGCAAATATATGGGTCTTGTTTTTGTAACCATTCAGCCAATCTGTGTCTTTTGGTGGGAGCATTTAGTCCATTTACATTTAAGGTAATTATCGATATGTATGTCCCTATTCCCATTTTCTTAATTGTTTTGGGTTGTTATTGTAGGTCTTTTCCTTCTCTTGTGTTTCTTGTCTAGAGAAGTTCCTTTAGCATTTGTTGTAAAGCTGGTTTGGTCGTGCTGAACTCTCTCAGCTTTTGCTTGTCTGTAAAGGTTTTAATTTCTCCATCAAATCTTAATAAGATCCTTGCTGGGTAGAGTAATCTTTGTTGCAGGTTTTTCTCCTTCATCACTTTAAATATGTCCTGCCAGTCCCTTCTGGCTTGCAGAGTTTCTGCTGAGAGATCAGCTGTTAACCTTATGGGGATTCCCTTGTGTGTTATTTGTTGTTTTTCCCTTGCTGCTTTTAATATGTTTTCTTTGTATTTAATTTTTGACAGTTTAATTAATATGTATCTTGGCGTATTTCTCCTTGGATTTATCCTGTACGGGACTCTCTGTGCTTCCTGGACTTGATTAACTATTTCGTTTCCCATATTAGGGAAGTTTTCAACTATAATCTCTTCAAATATTTTCTCAGTCCCTTTCTTTTTCTCTTCTTCTGGAACCCCTATAATTCGAACGTTGGTGTGTTCAATGTTGTCCCAGAGGTCTCTGAGATGGTCCTGAGTTCTTTTCATTCTTTTTTCTTTATTCTGCTCTGCAGTTGTTATTTCCACTATTTTATCTTCCAGGTCACTTATCCGTTCTTCTGCCTCAGTTATTCTGCTACTGATCCCATCTAGAGTATTTTTTATTTCATTTATTATGTTGTTCATCATTGTTTGTTTCATCTTTAGTTCTTCTAGGTCCGTGTTAAATGTTTCTTGCATTTTGTCTAATCTATTTCCGAGATTTTGGATCATCTTTACTGTCATTATTCTGAATTCTTTTTCAGGTAGACTGCCTATTTCCTCTTCATTTTTTAGGTCTGGTGGGTTTTTATCTTGCTCCTTCATCTGCTCTGTGTTTTTCTGTCTTCGCATTTTGCTTATCTTACTGTGTTTGGGGTCTCCTTTTTGCAGGCAGCAGGTTTGTAGTTCCTGTTGCTTTTGGTGTCTATCCCCAGTGGCTAAGTTTGTTTCAGTGGGTTGTGTAGGCATCCTCGTGTAAGGGACTAGTGCCTGTGTTCTGGTGGATGAGGCTGGATCTTGTCTTTTTGGTGGGCAGGTCCACGTCTGGAGGTGTGTTTTGGGGTGTCTGTGGACTTATTATGATTTTAGGCAGCCTCTCTGCTAATGGGTGGTGTTGTGTTCCTGTCTTGCTAGTTGTTTGGCATAGGACGTCCAGCACTGTAGCTTGCTGGTTGTTGAGTGAAGCTGGGTGCTGGTGTTAAGATGGAGATCTCTGGGAGATTTTCACCATTTGATATTATGTGGAGCTGGGAGGCCTCTTGTGGACCAGTGTCCTGAAGTTGGCTCTCCCACCTCAGAGGCACAGCACTGACTCTTGGCTGCAACACCAAGAGGCTTTCATCCACACGTCTCAGAATAAAAGGGAGAAAAAGTAGAAAGAAAGAGGTAGTAGAAGTAGAAAGAAAGAAAGAAAGAAAGGAGGGAGGGAGGGAGGAAGGAAGGAAGGAGGGAAGGAAGGAAAAAAAGAAAGAAAGAAGGTAATGTAAAATAAAATAAAGTAAGATAAAATATAATAAAGTTATTAAAATAAAAAATAATTATTAGGAGAAAAAAAGAAACTAAATTAAAAAACAACAACAACAACAAAAAAACGGACGGATAGAACCCTAGGACAAATGGTGGAAGCAAAGCTATACAGACAAAATCTCACACAGAGGCATACACATACACACTCACAAAAAGAGGAAAAGGGGAAAAAATCATAAATCTTGCTCTCAGAGTCCACCTCCTCAATTTGGGATGATTTGTTGTCTAAAGGAGGGAAAGAAGGAAAGAAAGCAAGAAAGAAGATAAAGTAAAATAAAATAAGGTTATTAAAATAAAAAATAATTATTAAGAAAAAAATTAAACAAAAAAACACGGACGGATAGAACCCTAGGACAAATGGTGGAAGCAAAGCTGTACAGACGAAATCACACACAGAAGCATTCACATACACACTCACAAAAAGAGGAAAAAGGGAATAAATCTTGCTCTCAAAGTCCACCTTCTTAATTTGGGATGTTTCGTTGTCTATTCATGTATTCCACAGATGTAGGGTACATCAAGTTGATTGTGGCGCTTTAATCCGCTGCTTCTGAGGCTTCTGGGAGAGATTTCCCTTTCTCTTCTTTGTTCTCACAGCTCCCAGGGGCTCAGCTTTGGATTTGTCCCCGTCTCTGCGTGTAGGTCGCTGGAGGGCATCTGTTCTTCGCTCAGACAGGACGGGGTTAAAGAAGCCGCTGATTCCGGGGCTCTGGCTCACTCAGGCCGGGGAGAGGGAGGGGCACGGGGTGTGGGGCTAGCCTGCGGCGGCAGAGGCTGGCGTGACATTGCACCAGCTTGAAGCGTGCCGTGCGTTCACCCAGGGGAGTTGTCCCTGGATCCCGGGACCCTGGCAGTGGCGGGCTGCACAGGCTCCCCGGAAGGGGGGTGTGAATAGTGACCTGTGCTCGCACACAGGCTTCTTGGTGGCGGCAGCAGCAGCCTTAGCGTCTCCTGCCCGTCTCTGGGGTCCGTGCTTTTAGCTGCGGCTCGCACCGGTCTCTGGAGCTCCTTTAAGCAGCGCTCTTAATCCCCTCTCCTAGTGCACCAGGAAACAAAGAGGGAAGAAAAAGTCTCTTGCCTCGTCGGCAGGTCCAGACTTTTCCCCGGAATCCCTCCTGGCTAGCTGTAGTTCACTAACGCCCTGCAGGCTGTCTTCACGCTGCCAACCCCAGTCCTCTCCTAGTGCTCCAACCAAAGCCGAAATTCAGCTCCGCCTGCCCTGAAGGGTGAGCAGACAAGCCTCTCGGGCTGGTGACGCAGTAAGCCCCTGCAGGATGTGTTCACGCCGCCAACGCCAGTCCTCTTCTGGCGCTCCGACCCAAGCCCGAGCCTCAGGTCCCAGCCCCGCCCGCCCCGGTGGGGGAACAGACAAGCCTCTCAGGCTGGTGAGTGTCGGTCGGCCCTGATCCTCTGTGCGGGAATCTCTCCGCTTTTCCCTCCGCACCCCTGTTGCTGTGCTCTCGTCCACGGCTCCGAAGCTTTCCCCACTGCCACCCGTAGTCTCCGCCCGCGAAGGGGCTTCCTAGTGTATGGAAACCTTTCATCCTTCACAGCTCCCTCCCACTGGTGCAGGTCCCGTCCCTATCCTTTTGTCTCTGTTTATTCTTTTTTCTTTTGCCCTACCCAGGTACGTGGGGAGTTTCTTGCCTTTTGGGATGTCTGAGGTCTTCTGCCAGCGTTCAGTAGGTGTTCTGTAGGAGTTGTTCCACGTGTAGATGTATTTCTGATGTATCTGTGGGGAGGAAGGTGATCGCGTCTTACTCTTCCGCCATCTTCCCGGAAGCCTCAACCAAGTCTTCTGAGAATTTTAAACGTATTAACTCAATGAATTCTCCCAACAACTCCATAAAAATAGTAATATAGTACCTCCATTTTACAGATAAAGAAACTGAAGCATATAAAGTTTACAAAACTTGTTCAAAGTCAGGCAGCTAATAAGTGACAGGGGTAACTTTCATACCCAAGTAGTGTGATTTCATACCTTATACTCTACTGTTGTTCAAGGAGATAAAATCTACCATATGGAAAATATCTATGTTTGAAAGAAAAGGTATTGATGAACTTTAAAAAATGTGTATGTTCATATATATATATATATATATATATATATATGAATAATGATAACAAGCATATACGTAATGGTTACCATAGTTCTAACACCTGCTTATTTGGTCTTTAATAAGACCAAGTCTTATGGTGGTACTTTTTCCAGACGGCTTACTAGGTCTGACCCTGAGTTTGTGGACACTGAAATCCTAAATTTTGATACATTTAATGCACAGTGGAAAAGAGAGATTGAGATGGAAAGTGGGTGGATGCCTGGGAAGTGTTGTAGATGCCTGTAGCTAGAATAAAGCAAGAATATAGCAACAGACTCTGGTTTGCTCTGGGAATGGGAGCCTTAACAGCAACAGAAGAGTTAGTAAGCAGAAGAAGTGGTGTTGGAAGCCACTCTCAATGTGGTCCTCTCATTTCTAAAGTGATTTTTAATAGGTTGTCTATGTCTATTTAGTACGTTGTTGCTCACTGGATGTGGTCTATTACCCATACTTCATTCATAAATATTAAGACAAAGTTTGAAGACATTCTTGCTTTCTGTTCATGCTGTTTTGCTCTTCTGTTCTCCCCATTTACATAACCTATATTCCAATTACCTGCTGGAATTTTACATCCTTGTGTTGCTCCTTTGCTTAGCCTACTGAAAAAAATAAGCAGCTTTAACTCAGTTAATATTAGTGAGCTTAGGGTGTGCCATATTTGTTTTCCAGATTTAGATGCTTTTCACTGTACAGGGAAGATACTGTAACCTTTTATCCTGAGGCTCTGTCTGTATGAAGCAAGGCAACAGTAAATTGATTCTTTCAAAAACTGGTTAATTTAAGAAAGATAATACCTGCCATATAATTTTAGACTGAGTTTGCTTAAGCTTTTTCCACTTCATGCCAGTGGGCAGACTCTGTAGCTTTATAAATTCAGAAATATTAACAACATTCATTAAATGTTATTAATGAACATTATTATATAATGTTCATTATATAATAATTAAATAATATATTTAATTAATTTAATATATGTATTAATATATTGATTAAATGATATTTATTAGTGGCTTGCAATTTATCAGATACCATATTATGCTGAGATACGTTTCCCTTAAGGATGTCCCAGGTTAATAGGAAATAAAGGTAATGCTCACTAGAATTTGTTTAGAGTGTATGTGCCATGCAAACTGCTGGGGACTTTACATGCATTATTTCATTTGGTCCTCTTAGTGAGGAAAAAATAATTTCCTCTACCCTTCCAGGTTCTTTTGGTTAGTTTAGTAATTAAATTGACATAAGAAAGATTAAAAGGAGAAAATCAGATTTTAATTGTGTATGTACAATATGAGACTAAAAGAAATGACCCAAACAGGCAGCATTTATGCCTTTTAGTCAAAGATATAATAAATTTGTGAAGAACTGACAAGACAAATAAACTTAGGCTTGGGTACTAATTAGTGAAGAAATTTAGCAGAGTTTTTTTTACATAGTTTTCTCAACCCTGAATTCCCTATCTCTGGAGATAAGGTTGCTTCTCTACCTCCTCATGCAGAAAGGGTACCTTTCACATAAGAGACTTATTTCTTGCTTTCAGGGGGACAAAGGAGTGTCAGAGTGTCATTCTTGCACCAGCTTTTTCTCAAGTAACTTTAATTCAAAATAATCAATATGTGGCATATTTATGGGCAGCCTGCTTTAAACCCCATCTGTCCTCACAACAATTCTAGAGTTTGGGCATTATAATTAAAGATGGCTGACATCTATCTTGTGCCTCCCTGTGCATGCATGTAACTCCTGAATGAAAAATTGAGTCTTTTTTCCTCCAACCCCTTGAATCTGCCCTCATTTGTGACTGCTCTGCCAGTTCCAAGTCTAGCCTCTAAGAGCCTTGGCAGGTTTTGCTCCCTGCCTCTGTGAGACTTGAACACCACGTAAGCAGTCCAGGCTACACTACTGGAGATAGAAACTGCTGGAGGGGTGTGTGGAACCAGACATGTGCAGGAAGAGGTCAACTTGGAATCCTGCTCAGTCTAGCCTTCAAATGATTCCAGTTTATTCCAGCCATTATCTAACCACAATCTCAGAAGAGACCCCAAACAAGAACCATCCTACTGAGCCAATCAATTCACAGACTATAAGAGATAAATTATTTGAAAACCACTAAGTTTTGGATTGGTGGGCTACTTCACGGTAGATAACTGGGACCCACAGTTACTAACAGAAACTCCTCTCATAGGACTTTAAACTGTCACACGTCATCATTAAAAGTTTTGCATGCCCCCCCATTTATATTTAATTTGTGTCATAAGCAGTATTTTAGGGGATAAATGCAACAGCCCTCTATATACACTCCTCAACCCTTAGAATTTATCTTCAGTGAAGCAGTTAGAGTAGTGTTTTTAAAACATAACTTTCCGCTGAAAGCCCTACAATTGCTCCCCTTTTGACTCAAAGTGAAAATTCGTCTTTACCACACTCTTCCTCTTGTCATTCTCACATACTCCTCTTTACCTTCCTCATGCTGTTTCAGCCACTCTGACCTTGCTCTTCCTTGATCCCACCAGGTTCCTGACGTAGAGCCTCTGACTGACTGCTGCTTGTACCAGGAAAGCTTTGCCTGTGTATCATTGTGGCTGTCTCCCTCACCTTCTTCAATGGGGTCTATCTACCCTAATCACTGTGTTACACACCACTGCCATCCTTTACCCGGATCTGCGTTTTCTTTGTGTCAAAGCAATTATGGAATTGTAACATACTATATGTAATGATATATTTATGTGTCATATGCTTGCTTTCCCCCTCTCTTTTCCAATATTACCACCATGAGGACAGGGATATTTTTGATTATCCCTCTACCTTAGGTACCTTAAAGATGCCTGATTCATATGATGCACTTGGTTATATTTGTCAAATGAAGGGCTAAATGAGTGGTTCAAGGGGAAAGTATGGATGATTTAAAGTGCTGTTTAAAATAAAAAATAAAAAGTCACCTAATAGAATGATGTCATCAGCTTTAAACTTCTCCTAAACAAATCAATGTACCCAAAGCTTTTCTAAATTTTACAAGAAGTAAAGATAGAATAAGTTGAATCTTCACTTAATCTTTGTGATAGCCTGCCAAATAGTTTGCAATCAAATATTTGGGTATATTGCATTTCATATTCTGTATGTTCATCATAAAATATAATGAAACCCTCAATCTGAAATACAATGTTAAACATTTACATCTATTTTATGACACTTGAAATATTTTTAGTAATTGAAGATTATAAATATTGTATATTTGTATTTTTATCATACATTGCTGGCCATTTCTCTGGTTTATTTTATGATTACTAATCAGAAAGTAATTCCTTGCTCCTGATAGATTGGTTATAAAGTATGGGAGAAAAGAGAATAATCCTGGGTGAACCCCAGGTTTTTGACCAGAGCAACTGGGCAGATGAAATGGCCATCAGCTAAAATGCAGAAAAGCTATGGATGGGGAAATTTGAGGAGGTGGGTCATTAGGAACTTTGAGATACACTGATTTTGATATATCTACTTAACATCTAATTTTATCTATTCAGACACTCCTGTTGCAGCGTCTAAATTCCTGAAGTCATCATTAGAAAAGCTAGCTGTGGATTGCTGGCAAATGCTGTTTGCAAAACTGTTTATCTTTTTTTTACTTCTAATATGGGAAGACAAATATCAACCTTTTAGGTTTGTTGTGAGGATTAAATATGCTATGAATATTAATAAAGTATTCTATGCAATGTACTTCACAAAGTACCTTGTGTAGAATAATATGTTAGTTTTTATTACATCATATGTAAAATGGACTTCTCCTAATAATTAGGTTATTTCCTCATTATTCCAAAGTGCAGAGAATGGTAATTTTAACTAGATGTGATAACAAAATATCAGATGTCTTTGTTCAAGTGCATATAGTCTAATAATTTTAGATAGCACAGACATATTAAATCACAAACCAAGGAGACTCAAATGAGGATCATTTCCTTTATGCATGCATAAGCATTTCTTTCACTTTTCCAAAGCTTAGGAATGAGAGATAACTTTAGAAATTTGTGGAAAAATGGAAAGATTTAGGTCTGGTCACATACTGATCACAAACTTCTAGAAAACACAGTGTAAGGAATGGCCTTCTCTTGTTCTGGGGGCCTAGTAATTGTGCAGACTTTTCTTCCATAACTTCTGTGAATACAAATGAAGTGTTCAGGTGAAATTTCCGTAATAGGTAACTGCAGCTATCTTATCATGAACTTGACTTTTTGTTTTTGCATAACTACACATTGCAAATTCCTTCAGTGCATAATATATATAAACTGGTAGATTTTATAATTTAGGTTTTGAAACAGCTTTCAACTAATTTCATCTAAAAACTGTCCTGACGGGCTTCCCTGGTGGCGCAGTGGTTGAGAGTCCGCCTGCCGATGCAGGGGACATAGGTTCGTGCCCCGGTCCGGGAAGATCCCACATGCCGTGGAGCGCATGGGCCTGTGAGCCATGGCCGCTGAGCCTGCGCGTCCGGAGCCTGTGCTCCGCAGCGGGAGAGGCCACAACAGTGAGAGGCCCGCATACCGCAAAAAACAAAAACAAAAACACAACAAAAAAAAAACCTGTCCTGACACGTTAAAAGTAAATTTGTTTCATTTTTCTTCCCGTTGGTTGCTGCAGAACAGATGAATACTTTCAAATGATGGAGAATGCCCAGTGCTTTTAAATTTTAAACTTAGAAAACTAATTTTGTGTCCAAAGGTAGTATTACTATGAGGTAGAGGTCACAAATATATTTTTAGCAAAATATGGACAATGTGTTCTAAATATTTGCTTTACCTCAACTCCAAGTATGTAACAGAGTCTGTAAGACTACTCACTTAGTCAAAGAGTAAAAGTTAAAGAAAATTTGTTGCTCTGTTAATTTCTCTAATTCAAGAGGAAAATACTGGAAAACCAACCTACTATGTTAATTATTTGCATTTGGGGCACAATATTCTACTTGCCCATTACAGTATCCCTTCTTATCAGTATTTGTCCATTCACTGCATTGATAGCCAAGACAAGGGCCCATGACATAGGCTTAGGACAATCTGAAATCCTGTACAGGAGTTTTGGCTTGGAGTGACAGATGTGGGTATGAAGGAGTGGTTAGGATTCACGTGTGTCATGGTGGTGGTGTGCTGATACCACATGAGCTGAAGCAGACTGTGGTGTCAGTAACAGCTGGTGGTGATATTAGAACCTTGGCTATGTTGTTCTTACATCCAGAAAAAAAATTAGAATAAAAGCAAATAAGCAGAATAATTTTATGTAAGAATAAGTACTCTAAACAGAATTAAGTGATAAAAAGCCATGTGTATGTGATGGGAGTGTGATTTAAATAGAATGGTCAAAGAATAATTCCCTGAGAAAGTGTCTTTTGAGGTGATATTTGAATCACAAGATGATACAAGCCATGAGAATAATTTGGGGTCAAGTGAATCAGATGGAAGATATGCCAAGTGCAAAGAGTCTAAGAAGGAAATGAGGTTGGTGTGATCCAGAGAAGAAAAAAAAAAAGACCAATGCATAGTAAGAGTGAAGCTGAATGGCATGAAATAAGTTTTACTTGCTGTGTAGTGTAAGAAAAATTATTGTATTAACAACAGTCATCAGAATTGTTCCTAAAGAAAAGAAAATTCTCTTGATCTATTAAAATATCCATCAATCTTCTTGGAAAGGTTAGGTTAGAAGTTGAGAGTATATTTGGAGGAAGGCAAAGAAGAAACGACCAAAAATCTCGTCATGAGGAATAAACGTAAATCTGGAAGAAAAGGGAATAATAATAATATTATTATTATCATTATTAGTTTATTAGGGCATAATTGACATACAACATATTAATTTCAGGTGTAGGACATAATCATTTGATATTTGTATATATTGCAAAATGATCACCACTAATCATTTATTATTAAAGAAATTCTACTAAATGGTAGAGTCCAGAATCAGAAGGATAGAGCCTTGAATGGGGCTATTTGCTTTCACCTAACCATTACATCTTAGTTTCCATTAAAATTCTACTACATACAGCTGCCTGTGTGGGCCTGGAGATAAGAAAAACAGCTGTAGGATATAAAATGGAGACTAAGAATTCCACAAAAGCCAGAAATGGAAGTGAGGTAGAGTAAGGAACACTGGCATTCACAGAAATCTTAGTTCCAGAAAATCTTACAGATACCTTAAGAAGCAGGGGGGCGAAAAGACTCTCTCTGCTATTACACAATCTCCCCTTCCACCCCCATAAAATACCTCCTTTTATCCTAGAAACAATGAGAATTAAACTTTGTAAAATCAGACCTTCCCTACACTGATGATGTATTGGTATTGGCCAATCATTGACGATGACTGCTATTGGCATAGTTCACATGGGGCAATCCTAAAACAAACAAACAAACAAAAAGCTCTCCAAATCAAATTGAAGATCAGAAAAACACACTAAAAGTAATAATCTTGAAGAGATACTAAAGCCCTGTGAAATTACGTAAGAATCAAAATTGCTGAGAACTCTGTTTACATATCTGTGCATTCGGGTGACTGCTAAAGATAAAATCAACTCTATGGTTATAAAAAATAATATCATTGCATGCACTGGCCTCTGGATAAAAAACAAAAATACAGAGTCAAGACTTGACTGGTATTTTTCATGAAAATGAATATATTGGTTCCTAATCTTAAAATCAGTTTGCTTGTTCTTAGGAGGTGGGAGCAGATAAAAACAAAGCTGTCAACTCCACACTATGTTGAAGGTGACATCTGCAAATTCAGGTTTCATTCTTCCATTGTCTGTCACTTTAATCGTTCATATTTGTAGCTGTTTGAGAGGATGCTTTATTCCCATCCTTTTCCTGGGGGCAGAGAAATGGAACTGTCTATTCATTTAGTCCACTTAGAAAAAGCCCAAACCATGTATTCTGAGATACTGAGCCTATCTTTTTGGAGTTGCAGCTGTTTTCTAGCACCGGTTCTTTTATCCTTCCAAGAAGGAAAAGAAATGGCTTTATTTATTGCTTAGACAAAATGAATCTTCTTGAATTTGCTGCAATTAGATTTCTAAAATTGAATGCATCGAACTTGTATCACTATGGGGTTAAGAAATAATAAGGCATGTGTTTGATTACGGAAAAGGCTTTTTTCCCCATATCTCATATATTTAAAATTTATTCAAGAATCATCATTATTATTTTCATCACTTTCATTCCCATTTGGTATTCCAGACACTGTAAGGTCAGCACAGTGGTTGTGGAGAGACTGTACTGTGCTCCCTGGGACCTGGCCATATTGTCTTGATTTCTCTGTTTTTAGTATGGAGCAAGTTGTGGATAGAAATATCCAATAAATGCTGTGGTGATTTCAAAATGTATGAAGAACAAAAAAAATATTATACAGATGTTGTAGACAGATTTGTGACTTAATAGAGGGAAAGGCTATAGAACTGATTATAGAATTACCAAGAAGTCAGAGGCATTAGGTAAGCATCTGCATATATAATAAGGGGAACAATGGCAAACTGTCTTGCAGGCTCATTGGCTTCAGGAACTCTATGTGACAAAGTTATATCATATTTCTTGTGTCCTTGACATTCTTAGGACAGAAGATTGACAGGAAGAGTATGAAGGGATTTAAAGCAAACTTGTTGGGTGTGGGTAGCATGAGAGCACCCTTTCATTCGCTCCCGAAAAGAGGTGGCTTACAATTTACTAAACAATCATGAATATTTCACTGTAATCTTATATTCCCTGACTATCAATTCATTCATTTATTCATTCATTCATTCATTCATATTAAATGTTCACTACTAGCAGAACATCTAAGAAAGAGCAGAAATTACCAGAAGAAGCAAACATTGTAAGGAAAAGTACCATGCCAATGTAATTAAGAATATGAAACACGGTTATTTTTCATAATCAACATCCTAAGTGGCTTCTAATGTTAGAAGAATTAGATATTAAAAATCATTAATTAACAATTTTGTTGAATAATTGCTAAATGCCACTCTAACCAGTGTACTTGAACAGATTGAATTCAGTAAAGATATAAGTGTGAAATGTTTTTATGTTTTGCCAATCAATGCTTTCATCCATATACTGCCAGACCTGTCTTTCTAGGCCATTGATGATACCTCAGGCAGATCTCATAGCTTCCCAGTCATTTTTAGTCATGTTTACTTTACTCTGGTTGGAAACTTCAATCTTATATACAGTTTAGTGGTAACTTCATCCCATTCCCCAGACCAGCCCAGGTTTCCACTTGCGGGACTGGATGTAGTAAGCTAGTAAGAAAGCCTCAGTGAAGAAAATTTTCAGGGCTTCCAGCAAGGGTGAGCTTGCACTGCTGTGCAAAGCACTTGAGACTAGGTACCTTCGTGGACCACTGAACCCCAGTAATTAGTAGGAGTTTCTTCACCTCTCTTCTGTTATCATGGGAAGTGAGCTATGACTTTAGCTTTTCTCCCTTCCCTCTGGGTTCTTTTGCCCGCTGGTGCTTTGGGATGTGCTTCATCAGAGCTGTTTTTGTCCTCAGTTTGTTCTGCTGACATCTCCCAGACCTCTTTATAGCAAGCAACCAAATCCTCTGGGACACATGTGTGAGCTCTTTAAAATTTCGGGGGTCTCTGTAAAATGTCTCAACTCAATGTCTTCAAGAGCCCACCCCAGTCAATCCACTCCACTTTCTCTAGCTGCCAGGGTCTTCTTTTTCAGGGGTGGAGTATTGACAAGATGGCTGAGTACTTTGCATGGTGTTTACTTGATGCATGTGAAACTCATGTGTCCATGTCATGCCAAACTGTGGGAGTGCAAGCTTCTCCACTGAGGACTCCCTCCATCCACCTCCATATTATCTGCATTCTCATCTACCATTATTTATATAAATACAAAAGGTAGATCAGAGAGGATGCTACATAATCACACCTTTATTCAGTGTTTGAGATACCAGTCTTGCCATCTTATAGTCAACAGTCTTTATATGGAATTCTCCTGGAGCTCCCTTCACTTGGTTTGGCACTTCCCCACTGGACTGAAAATTTCCCCTGATCGCTTGTTCTCATGCATTTATATAACCTAGGGGTCAGATAGGGTCTGGGATGATGGTTGGGGTAATGTAGCCACACAAGACTTGAAACAATTTTCTTCCCAGTTTTAAGTTCAAGTAGCCATTTGCAGAACAACACAAAAAGTGCCACAGAACTTTCAAGGGTTTCAAAAAATAGTTTGTATTATTTCTATAATTAATCCAGCAGATAAAATAAGTAAGACCATATTTGGCTCTATGCAGAGGTAGTGTAAAGTGTTAATCATACGGATGCTGTGTCAGAAATTTCTGTTGGAAGAATTCCTTTGCGTTCACAAACTTTCTCCCTAACCTCTTGACCCAATATATACCCACTCTGATATAGTTTGCCAAGAGTGAGATTATGGGAGGTCACAGGTCACAGCCAAGGTTTTCCTTTGGTGGACATCAAAGTTAAACATGAAGAAATTCACAAGTAATAAGCTAGCAGCAAAATTTGCCCTGGAAGAAGGCAGCACAACATCTTTATTTTTACCATTATTTCTTCATTTATCAAATAGTTACTGAGCACTTACTTTGTGTCATGCACTGAGACACAACATTTATTTCGGGATATACATTTTCTACCCTCATGGAACAACATAAAACATATGTGTAGTCATAGTCTAAGGTTTTAAGTGCTATGGTAAAAATATGTTTCAATGAATTCCATGTTACAAAATTACTGTAAAAATACAAAGAAGGACTTGAAGGTGGGGGCAGAAACATGGAGGCATTTGTGAGTTTGAGCAAGGGAGCAAGATGATTGTGTTTATGTTCTGCCACTTATAATTTGGAGAGCAATATGAAGGATGGGCAAGATGAGGTTTGAGAGTGAAATAAAAATCAGTTGGGAGGTTATGGCAAAGATTTGTTTTTTAAACACTTAGCATACCCCAAGGTAGTACTTTACTAACATATGGTTTTGGAGATATCAAGGTATAAGACATGATTCCTAACATGAAGGAGCCTGTACTCTTATGGTAAATAAGATGCGCGTGTGTGTGTGTCTGTGTGTGTGTGTGCCTGTAAAGGAAATAGATGTCAAATGAAATGATTGACAATTTCTGGCTACTTAGCTGCATGGCCTGTAAATTCTTAATGTCATAGTGAGCTATAGGGAACAGTAGTTCTGGAGTATTTTCTACTTATTTTCATTCACTTAGCACTGAATTACATTTTTCCATCCATTATATGGCAGAAATAGTGTGAGGTAATACAATATAATAAATTATATTATATTGTGTATTTAAATTATAATTAAAAATTCAATATAGTGTCCAGAATAAATTAATATAAATTAAAATGCCCTATTTGGGGACTTAAATTTTGCCTCACTCTATTGCCCTGAGGAAACAAACCACTTAACCTCAACCTTGGTTTCCTCAAACTTGGAGCTTACAATTATTTACTTACCTCATAAGAGTGTGAGGATTAATTAGTTAATGTTTATAAAGTGCTTTAAAGTGGAAGGAGCTGAATAAGTAGTGCTATTAATAGTACAGCCACTTAATTTGATTTTAGTGTTTGAGAACAATGCACGTCTAATTCAGCAGTTGCTACATACCCATGGTTGCTATGCCTTTAGAATGAATTCATCATACGTTCTTGATTTCTGAAAGAATAGTACCTTATAAAGCAACTACTATAATACTAAAATAATATGTCAAATATAATTTCAGAAGACTACTGGTTACATGGACCTAGAGACATGGAACTAAAGCACAGAGAGCCTTCATTTAACAAAAATTGCATGGAGGATGGAAAGCATGGTACACAATTTCTATGTAAATGATAGCTAGCATTTATTCAGCTCTTGCCTCTTTGCAAGCACAGTTCTAACTGCCTTATATAGATTATCTCATGTAATCCTGACAACAACCCTATAAGGTAGGTACTCTATTTATTCCATTTTACATGTGGGGTATTGAGTTAAGTAATGATCTAAAATTCAAAGCTGTTTATTGATAGAGACAGGATTTAATCAAAGTCTGACATCTTTGTGGTTAACTATTGAGGTTGATTGCCTCCTAAGAATGAACATAGAAATTTAAAGAACTTTGTGGTTAGTCACATGCCCCAAACCCCCATAAAAGGAATCTTATAGTTCCCCACTGTGGTGTCTCTTCATGTCCACATTTACCAGTAGAGCCTCTGTATTTATGACTATCTCTTTCATCTTTAAGCATTGACCTCATTTCTCTCTCTTAAGGTAACTACAAACAGGTTGTAGAGACTCAGGTACATTGATGATGTAGGGATTAACCTACCACTAAGGTTCATAGTAGAGACTCCACACACTATGGCCAGACTTTAATACTTCTATGCCATCTCCTACCTTCTACACATCTGCCTTCTGTGCTCTATTTTGGGTTAGTGTATGGATTTACGAATTCAGTTTTCACTAACTCCAAGACCCTTCCAACTTCTCTCTCTGAGTCCTTTAATTCAACGTCCTTGCTCTCTGGTAGTACTACATTTATTGTTTATCACCTCTTCTTCATCCAAAGTCTTGACCTCCTAATTTTCCAACCCAACAATTTCTGGTGTATTAAAAGTAATCAGTAAATATTTTCAGAAGTGAACAAAATTCTGTCTAGGAAACTTGACAACAACTCACAACTGCTTCCCTGGAGGAGTCACCTTCATGATCTCAACTAAGAACTTTAAGGGCTCTTTCCCTAATCCATCCAAAAGTACTTATGAAGAAGGGTCCAAGAATCATGACTAACCATGCTTATGGGATCATTGTCACTCTACTAGATGAAAGTAACTCATTTAATTTGTAATGGAGTACTTTCAAGGCAGTAGCCGGAACTCTGAGGAGGGAATTTCAGATACCTCTATCTTTGGGATCCATGAGATTGGCATGTGACCATGGCCAACTGCAGAAACCAAGAGAATATATCCTAAATATATATAACAGATTTTTTTCAAATTAGAGACTGAAGTGATGATTTATTAAAAATATGCAAAGAATATTATGTAACATATAATTAAACTAGATGACATCTACTCCCTTCTAGTTTTAAAATTCTATGATTCTGTTTTCTATTGTTATAACAATGTTAAGCCCATACACATTTCAGGATTGCTTAATAGCTTAGGGTCATTGTGCCATGTGTTTTGTCATCCTTTAGATATGCTGTAAAACATTGATGTAGTAGTTATGTATTGCTCATTAACAACTTGTGGTAGACAAATGACATGTGAACTGAAGTGTTGTAAGCCTCTTAACTAGAGCACTTTCATATTTTACAGTGAAGGAAACCAGTGACAACAGAGCTTAAAATACCTATTTCAGGTTTTACAGTTATGACAATAGTACATTACAATTAGCAACAAAGTCGCTTACCACCATAATCACACATTTCTTTTCCTGTGTGCCTTTACCCTTTTTTACATCACCATCCTCTTCATAAAACAGCTCAAATGACTTATATGCAGATTTGCCACATAACGTTACAGGATGCTAGAACTGGAAGGGAACCTAAGGGTACTTTAATTTTACAGATGAGGAAATTGAAGATGAAATTTACACCAGTTTGAGCCCAGATGTCAGAGTCTGAGTCCAGTGATCTTTCACCACACCATCAAAGTAGTATTCTGGAGGAGAAAACTCAAACGTTTGAAAAAAATCTGATTTTATTAATGTTATAAAATGCAGTCGGTGTCTCGGTCTGCTAGAGTGTGTTTTTTAAGAGCTGCTGATCATGCTGCCTCATTTGGCTATATGATAACCAAACAGACAATTACAAAATAGGAAGCTAGAAAGTATCTTAAAGTAGAGTATGCCATGGCTTTGTACATTCTACATAAAGAAACCCAATGAGTAACTAACAGAAAACAAATATAGGCCAGAAGACTTAAAGCTAAAATTCACCTTTCTTCATTCTCACTGCTAAATACTTCTGGCAAGATAAGGAGTACAGGCTCATCTTTAGATTATATGAATTCCATTAAAAAGCTAATAATCACAGACATGCTTTAAACAATGAATTAGACAAGCATTTTAGACAAAAAATGCATAAGCTTTTTTCACTCACTTTCACAGATATCGAGTCATTAAAAATTCCAGCATCATACTTGATGGTTGATATTGCAATTTCTTGATTTTGTAATAATCTTTGTAACTTGATAATGAATCTTTTGCATGTTCTATATGTAACCTTGTCTTTTGAATGCTAATATAAATGTTTCCATCCCATTATTATCATTACCCTGCATTATGGGAGAATTTGCCTTGTAGATTGTTGTTTCCCATGTCCATTTCAATGAAGGTCTGTCAATGAACTTGGAATCAGGTGTTTATGACTATCAGCTCACTGTCAAAGAGAAAATGCTAGGGGAAATGTAAAAGCACTGGCTGAAGAATTTGGCTAAGGTCACTTAGTTTTCTGTGCTACAAGCAGCTTACCAAAAAACCTACAATTTCCTTTGGGAGTATGCTTGCTTAGAGTAGCTCATCTTCACATTTTCTCCTTCTTTTTCTGAAGATTTACATTTAAGTATTTTTCCTTCCTGTTTTGTAGAAGTCACTCTCTGAATTATGAAATGACTGATGAAGCCTTCATCACTGACTCTCTTTTGTCCTGCTGAGAGCATTTCTCTATTGCTCCCTTCTTCTGACCCTGTTATACTCTTCTTTTAAAAGTAGCTGTCATTTTTTTTTGATAGGGAGGGTGGGAGGGAGGCTCAAGAGGGAGGGGATAAGGGGATATATGTATGCACGTGGCTGATTCACTTTGTTGTACAACAGAAACTAACACAGCATTGTGAAGCAATTATACTCCAATAAAGATGTATCAAAACAAAACAAAAAACAAACAGAAAAACAAACAAACAAACAAAAAGTAGCTGTCATTTCTAATCATCTCATTGTATTTGGGATAATATTATGCAAAAAATTACATTGGTTGAAGTAATGCAGCTCCAGGTGGGCTGTCAATTTGGGACGATTATCAGAATGGTAGCTTTATCTATAGACTATATTATCATTATGATTTATTGGCTGCTTATATAAAGGTTAAAAAATACACTGGAAAGATGAAAGAAGGTTTTCCCAGGGGATATACAATTTATATCATATAAAAGGGCTAGATGCTAACTATTTGATGTTGTATTTTTATTTTTCCTGGCTTCTGTTGCGTACCATCCCAAGAAACTTTCTTCTAATGGGTGTCTTTAGGTGTGCGGAAAGGAAAGTAAAGATTATGCCTTCTGTTTATGCATGCTGATTGAACTTTAAGAATCAGAAGTCAGGACCTTTAAATAAATTATGTAACAGTACAACAACTGACAAATATTATCAATGGCCATAGCTGCCCAAGCGATGAAAAACAATAGAATGCTAGGTACAGAATAGGAGACAAGGGACAGTTATGTCAAGATGAGTACACTGTGTCACTGCCTTTATCTTAAGGAAGATTAAGCCAAAATAAATCCAAAATGAAAATGTTTTTAAATGAAAAGCCCTGCCTCATTAGTCAAATCAGACATCTCAATTGGGAAAGGGTAAACCCTGTCACATTTTGGACTTGTTAAATGTCTGGAAATCTTTTCAAATGAAAGATCTTTCTAAAATTCAATGCAACAATATGTCAGTCACTTTTATCTTTAATTTTAAAATACTGAGTAATGTAGACATAAAACTTCTTCTTATGTTTTCAGATTATTTTAAAGTCATCTGATTAAAACTTTGTTTCTGGGACATTTTCAAGTGGCTTTAAAAGGTTTCAAAATCAATTAAATAAACTTAGTGAATTTAGCTATTCTATTTTGAAAATTTTCTACCCAAGGCTACATCGGTCATCATGTATCCAACTGTTTCATTTTTCTTATGAATATTTATCTGAAGCTACCAATGACATGTGATGCAAACATTTTAACATATGTTACAAAGTCAAATGAAGGATGTTATAGGACATACTCTTTTGTGATAATAAAAATTAAACAATCTGGTAACTGATAATGATCTTTCTAAAATACCAGGTATTTTATTTTTAATAATCTTGCTTGATGTAGTCTAATTGGGAAGGCACTTATTGATATTATCCATTGGAATATGTGATAAGGAAGATAGAGAAATTGATTAAGCATTTTTACATGCTAACAGCATTCCAATTCTTTTAACATATTATAGCCCATTGATTTTTTTATTGAATGAAGCTTTATAATCCGTGTTTGTTCTTCTGGTGTATTGTGTTTAATTTTTATGTTTAAAATAGATTTTAATGATTACAAGCAAGCTTTTTTGAGCCATATTTAGAATCTGGGTCTGCCTTTTAATGTAGTTATGTTGGTGGACATTCTTCCAGCGCGCTGGTATTTTTCATTCTGTCTTAGTTTCTATAATTTCTTTTTAGCTATTTATGATTTTTTTTTTTTTGTATATGAGTGAGAAATTGGTAGTGCTTCAATAAGAGCTGCTAGATAACCTCATACTGTACCAGTAGTGTTGGAATACTCTTCTGGGACTTACTTGGGTACATTTGCAAGAACATGAAGAACTGAGAACTAATGCTGGGGAATGGCATGTGGCTTAGTATAATTAGAACAACATGTCTATACTCTGTAGAACTTATTTTTAATTTCAATATTTATGTTTTTAAACAGGAAAATTCACACAGTTGAACAATTAATATTTACACAGTTCAAAAACTGAGTTATGTAGTGAAGCATTCCCCCTTCACCATTGCCTCATCAACCCATTTTGTCACCTGATCATACAGGTAGCTCTTTGTTTTGATATCCTGAATATTCTTCCAAAGCTTTTAAAACATATATACAAGAAAATACAAAGATGCCTTTTTTACTCTTGCTTTCTTAACACAAACAGTTGTATACCTCTGTTTTACAATTGGTTTCTCTACTTGGCAATTTTTGCATATTATATATAAAGAACTTTCTTATTCTTCATTTACTTTCATGAAACTTATTTAACCCACTTTATCTGATCAATGTCCATTTAAAAAGTTGTAAATATTTTTCTATTACAGACAATGCTTTAATGAATATACTTTACACTTGAATATGTGTAAGTTTGTGCACTTACTAGAATATCTGAAGTATATATTCCTAGAAATGGAGTCACTGAGGCAAAGGGCACACAAATTTATAATTTGTATAGATCTTGCTAAACTTTCCTCTATAAGGATTGTATTTATATGTGTTCTTACTGGCCTTTAATGGGACTGTTTTCCCACACCCTTGACAATAAAGTTGCTACCAAACTGTCAGATCTTTACTGAACCCCTATATATTTGGATTTTGCTGTTCAGTTATTGTGCATATTTTCACATTTAAAAACCCTTTGTTTCTCCTTTACAGTGAATTATTTATATCATTTGCCCATAATTTCTACTGGTCATATTCATACCCACTTACAGGCACACATATTAGGGAGATTAATCATTTTTTCTACTCAGTGAATTGTAAAATTTTTCCCACTTTGTCTTTTGCCTTTTGAGTTTATTTACCATAGTTTTTGCACTATGATTAGAGTTTAGATTATGTGATATGATTTATAAATCTTTTATTCCAAATCTTTTGGAATTTGTGTCATGGTTAAAAACTTCCTCACTCTGAAATATAAAATAATATCCCTAAATTTTCTTCTAGTATTCTATGTTTTTTTTTAACATCTTTATTGGAGTATAATTGCTTTACAATGGTGTGCTAATTTCTGCTTTATAAAAAAGTGAATCAGCTATACATATACATATATCCCCATATCTCCTCCCCCTTTCGTTTCCCTCCCACATTCCCTATCCTACCACTCTAGGTGGTCACAAAGCTGATTTCCCTGTGCTATGTGGTTGCTTCCCACTAGCTATCTATTTTACATTTGGTAAAGTATATATGTCCATGCCACCCTCTCACGTCATCCCAGATTACCCTTCCCACTCCCTGAGTCCTCAAGTCCATTCTCTACATCTGTGTCTTTATTCCTGTCTTGCCCCTGGGTTTTTCAGAACCATTCTCTCTTTTTCTTTTTAGATTCCATATATATGTGTCAACATACGGTATTTGTTTTTCTCTTTCTGACTTACTTCACTCTGTATGACAGACTGTAGGTCCATCCACCTAACTACAAGAACACAATTTTGTTTCTTTTTATAACTGAGTAATATTCCATTGTATATATGTGCCACATCTTCTTTATCCATTCATCTGTTGATGGACACTTAGGTTGCTTCCATGTCCTGGCTATTGTAAATAGAGCTGCAGTGAACATTGTGGTGCATGATTCTTTTTGATTTTGTTTTTTTTGTTTTTGTTTTGTTTGCTGTACGCGGGCCTCTCTTCCCTGCTGTGGCCTCTCCTGTCGCGGAGCACAGGCTCCGGACATGCAGGCTCAGCGGCCATGGCTCACGGGCCCAGCCGCTCTGCGGCATGTGGGATCTTCCCGGACTGGGGCACGAACCCGCGTCCCCTGCATCGGCAGGCGGACTCTCAACCACTGCGCCACCAGGGAAGCCCTCATGATTCTTTTTGAATTATGATTTTCTCAGGGTATATGCCCAGTAGTGGGATTGCTGGGTCATATGGTAGTTTTATTTTTAGTTTTTAAATGAACCTCCATACTGTTCTTCATAGTGGCTATATCAGTTTACATTCCCACCAACAGTGCAAAAGTGTTCCCTTTACTCCACACCCTCTCCAGCATTTATGGTTTCTAGATTTTTTGATGATGGGCATTCTGACTGGTGCAAGGCGATACCTCACTGTAGTTTTGATGTGCATTTCTTTAATGATTAGTGACGTTGACCATCCTTTCATGTGTTTGTTGGCGATCTGTATATCTTCTTTGGTGAAATGTCTATTTAGGTCTTCTGCCCATTTTTGGATTGGGTTGTTTGTTGTTTTTTGATATTGAGCTGAATAAGCTGCTTGTAAATTTTGGAGATTAATCCTTTGTCACTTGCATCATTTGCAAATATTTTCTCCCATTCTGAGGGTTCTATTTTCGTCGTTTATGGTTTCCTTTGTCATGCAAAAGCTTTTAAGTTTCATCAGGTCCCATTTGTTTATTTTTGTTTTTCTTTCCATTTCTCTAGGAGGTGGGTCAAAAAGGATCTTGCTCTGATTTATGTCATAGAGTGTTCTGCCTATGTTTTCCTCTAAGAGTTTTCGAGTGTCTGGTCTTACATTTAGACTTTAATCCATTCTGAGTTTATTTTTGTCTATGGTGTTAGGAAGTGTTCTGATTTCATTCTTTTACATGTAGCTGTCCAGTTTTCTCAGCACCATTTATTGAAGAGGCTGTCTTTTCTCCATTGTATATTCTTGCTGCCTTTGTCAAAGATAAGGTGACCAGAGGTGCGTGGGTTTATCTCTGGGCTTTCTATTCTGTTCCATTGATCTGTATTTCTGTTTCTGCGCCAGTATCATACTATCTTGATTACTGTAGCTTTATAGTATAGTCTTAAGTCTGGGAGCCTGATTCCTCCAGTTCCGTTTTTCTTTCTCAAGGTTGCTTTGGCTATTCAGGGTCTTTTGTGTTTCCATAGAAATTGTGAAAATTTTTGTTGTAGTCCTGTGAAAAATGCCAGTGGTAGTTTGATAGGGATTGCATTGAATTTGTAGATTGCTTTGGGTAGTATAGTCAGTTTCACAATGTTGATTCTTCCAATCCAAGAACATGGTATATCTCTCCATCTGTTTGTAACGTCTTTAATTTGTTTCATCAGTGTCTTATAGTTTTCTGCATACAGGTCTTTCATCTCCTTGGTAGGTTTATTCCCAGGTATTTTATTCTTTTTATCGCAATGGTAAATGGGAGTGTTTCCTTAATTTCTCTTTCAGATATTTCATCATTAGTGTATAGGAATGCCAGAGATTTCTGTGCATTAATTTTGTATCCTGCTACTTTACCGAATGCATTGATTAGCTCTAGTAGTTTTCTGGTAGCATCTTGAGGATTCTCTATTTATAGTATAATGTCATCTTCAAACAGTGGCAGCTTTACTTCTTCTTTTCTGATTTGGAATCCTTGTATTTGTTTTTCTTCTCTGATTGCTGTGGCTAAAACTTCCAAAACTATGTTGAATAATAGTGGTGAGAGTGGACAACCTTGTCTTCTTCCAGATCTTAGAGGAAATGGTTTCAGTTTTTCACCATTAAGAACAATGTTGGCTGTGGGTTTCTTATATATGGCCTTTATTATGTTGAGGTAAGTTTCTTCTATGCCTATTTTCTGGAGTGTTTTTATCATAAAGGGGTGTTGAAATTTGTCAAAAGTTTTTTTTTTCTCATTTATTGAGATGATCATATTGTATTTTCTACTTCAAGTGGTTAATATGTTTTATCACACTGATTGATTTGTATATATTGAAGAATCCTTGCATTCCTGGGATAAACCCCACTTGATCATGGTGTATGATCCTTTTAATGTGCTGTTGGATTCTGTTTGCTAGTATTTTGTTGAGGATTTTTAAATCTATGTTCATCAGTGATATTGGCCTGTAGTTTTCTTTCTTTGTGACATCTTTGTCTGGTTTTGGTATCAGGGTGATGGTGGCCTCGTAGAATCAGTTTGGAAGAGTTCCTCCCTCTGCTAAATTTTGGAAGAGTTTGAGAAGAATAGGTGTTAGCTCTTCTCTAAATGTTTGATAGAATTCATCTGTGAAGCCATCTGGTCCAGGGCTTTTGTTTTTTGGAAGATTTTTAATCGCAGTCTCAATTTCAGTGCTTATGATTGGTCTGTTCATAATTTTCTGTTTCTTCGTCGTTCAGTCTCAGAAGGTTGTGCTTTTCTAAGAATTTGTCCATTCCTTCCAGGTTGTCCATTTTATTGGCATACAGTTACTTGTAGTAATCTCTCATAATCCTTTGTATTTCTGCAGTGTCAGTTGTTACTTCTCCTTTTTCATTTCTAATTCCACTGATTTGAATCTTCTCCCTATTTTTCTTGATGAGTCTGGCTAATGGTTTATCAATTTTGTTTATCTTCTCAAAGAACAGGCTTTTAGTTTTATTGATTTTTGCTTTCATTTCTTTAACTTCTTTTTCGTTTATATCTGATCTGACATTTATGACCTCTTTCCTTTTGCTAACTTTGGGGTTTTTTTGTTCGTCTTTCTCTAATTGCTTTAGGTGTAAGTGTAGATTTTTTATTTGAGATGTTTCTAGCTTCTTGAGGTAGGATTGTATTGCTATAAACTTCCCTCTTAGAACTGCTTTCACTGCATCCCATAGGTTTTGGGTCATCGTGTTTTCATTGTCATTTGTTTCTACATATTTATTGATTTCCTCTTTGATTTCTTCAGTGATATCTTGGTTATTTAGTAGTGTATTGTTTAGCCTCCATGTGTTTGTATTTTTTACATATTTTTTTCCTGTAGTTGATAGCTAGTCTCCTAGCACCGTGGTCAGAAAAGATACTTGATATGATTTCAATTTTCTTAAATTTACCAAGGCTTGATTTGTACTCAAGATATGATCTATCCTGGAGAATGTTCCATGAGCACTTGAGAAGAAAGTGTATTCTGTTGTTTTTGGGTGGAATGTCATATAAATATCAATTAAGTCCATCTTATTTAATGTATCATTTAAAGCTTGTGTTTCCTTATTTATTTTCATTTTGGATTATCTGTCCATTGGTAAAACTGGGGTGTTAAAGTCCCCTACTATGATTGTTTAACTGTCTATCTCCCCTTTTATGGCTGTTAGCATTTGCCTTATGTATTGAGGTGCTCCTATGTTGGGTGCATAAATATATACAATTGTTATATCTTATTCTTGGATTGATCCCTTGATCATTATGTAGTGTCCTTCTTTTCCTCTTGTAAGAGTCTTTATTTTAAAGTCTACTTTGCCTGATATAAGAATTGCTACTCCAGCTTTCTTTTGATTTCCATTTGCATGGAATATCTTTTTTCCACCTACTTGCTTTCAGTCTGTATGTGTCCCTAGGTCTGAAGTGGTCTCTTGTAGACAGCATACATATGGGTCCTGTTTTTGTATCCATTCAGCCAGTCTATGTCTTTTGGTTGGAGGATTTAATCCATTTATGTTTAATGTAATTATCAATATGTATGTTCCTAATACCATTTTCTTAATTGTTTTGGGTTTGTTTTGTAGGTCTTTTTCTTGTCTTGTGTTTCCTGCCTAGAGCAGTCTTCTTTTTTTTTTTTTTAATTTTCAAATTTTTCTTTATTTAGAATGACATTAAATAAAAAATAAAAGACACCAGAACAAGTTGAAAGAGACCATGGAAGAAAAGGGCACACATATTTTCATACCTTTAATAACACTTTTCCCCGACTCTTTTGAACAAGGCATCCTGCATTTTCATTTTGCACTGGGTCCCAAAATTTATGTACCCGGACCTGCATAATACTTTCATTACTAGCTTGTAATTGGCTACTTACTAGCTTAGTTCCTACTAGATTGACCCACTGATGAACATATAGTAGGCCAGAAGGAAATGTCAAACAAAAAGAGATCTGGACATAGGTAAGAAGAGACATTATTTAAAAGGATTCTTGTGACTGGAGGAAGGGCACTCTTGCAGTAGAGAATGCTCTGACCATAGGATCTGTAAGCATCTCAGTGGTCTTTATAAGAAGAGGAGATCTGGACACAAGCTTTTAGCATTTGTTGTAAAGCTGGTTTGGTAGTGCTGAATTCTCTTAGCTTTTGCTTGTCTGTAAAGCTTTGATTTCTCCATCAAATCTGAATGAGATCCTTGCTGGTAGAGTAATCTTGGTTGTAGGTTTTCCCTTTCATCACTTTAAGTATACCCTGCCACTCCTTTCTGGCTTGCAGAGTTTCTGCTGAAAGATCAGCTGTTAACCTAATGAGGATTCCCTTGTATGTTACTTTTTGTTTTTCCTTTGCTGCTTTTAATTTTTTCCTTTGTATTTAATTTTTGATAGTTTGATTAATATGTGTCTTGGCGTGTTTCTCCTTGGATTTATCCTGTATGCGACTCTCTGCACTTCCAGGACTTGATTGACTATTTCCTTTCCATATTAGGGAAGTTTTCAACTATAATCTCTTCAAATATTTTCTCAGTCCCTTTCGTTTTTTCTTCTTCTTCTGGGACCCCTATAATTCAAATGATGGTGTGTTTAATATTGCCCCAGAGGTCTCTGAGACTGTCCTCCATTCTTTTCATTCTTTTTTCTTTATTCTGCTCTGTGGTAGTTATTTCCACTATTGAATCTTCCAGGTCACTTTTCTGTTCTTCTACCTCAGTTATTGTGCTATTGATTCCTTCTAGAGAATTTTTAATTTCACTTATTGTGTTGTTCATCACTGTTTGCTCTTTAGTTCTTCTAGGTCCTTGTTAAACTTTTATTGTATTTTCTCCATTGTATTTCCAATATTTTAGATCATATCTACTATCATTATTCTTAATTCTTTTTCATATAGACTGCCTATTTTCTCTTTGTTTGTTTGGTCAGGTGGGTTTTTACCTTGCTCCATCATCTGCTCTGTGTTTCTCTGTCTTCTCATTTTGCTTAACTTACTGTTTTTGGGGTCTCCTTTTCCCAGGCTTCAGGTTTGTAGTTCCTGTTGTTTTTGGTGTCTCCCCCCATCAGTGGCTAAGGTTGGTTCAGTGGGTTGTGTAGGCTTCCTTGTGGAGGGTACTGGTGCCTGTGTTCTGGTGGATGAGACTGGCTCTTGTCTTTCTGGTGGGCAGGACCATGTCTGGTGGTGTGTTTTGTGGTGTCTGTGACTTTATTATGATTTTAGGCAGCCTCTCTGCTAATGGGTGGGTTTGTGTTCCTGTCTTGCTAGTTGTTTGTCATAGGGTGTTCAGCATTGTAGCTTGCTGGTCATTAACTGGAGGTGGGTCTTAGCATTGAGATGGAGATCTCTGGGAGAGTTTTGCTTTTGATATTACGTGGACCCAGGAGGTCTCTGGTGGACCTATGTCCTGAACTCAGCTCTCCCACCTCAGAGACACAGGCCTGACACCCAGCCAGAACACCAAGACCCTGTCAGCCACACAGCCTCAGAAGAAAAGGGAGAAAAAAGGAAAGAAAGAAAAAATAAATAAAATAAAATAAATTTATTAAAATAAAAAGTAAAAAAAAAATTATTAAAAAGAAAATTAAAACATAATTAAAAGAAATGGACAGACAGAACCCGAGGACAAATAGTAAAAGCAAAGCTATACTGACAAAGTCACACAAAGAAGCATACACATACATACTCACAAAAAGAGAAAAAGGAAACAAAAATGTTTATATATAAAAACACAAAAGAAAGAGAGCAACCAAATCAATAAACAAATCAACCAATGATAATAAACTCTAAATAGTAAACTAATATAAACATAAAACCAGAAACAAATTAGATGCAGAAAGCAAACCCCATGTCTACAGTTGCTCCCAAAGCCCACTACCTCAATTTTGGGATGATTTGTTGTCTATTCAGGTATTCCAGAGATGCAAGATACATCAAGGTGATTGTGGAGATTTAATCCACTGCTCCTGAGGCTGCTGGGAGAGATTTCACTTTCTCTTCTTTGTTAGCAGAGCTCCTGGGATTCAGCTTTGGATTTGGCCCCGCCTCTGTGTGTAAGTCTACTGAAGGCATCTGTTCCCTGCTCAGACAAGACTAAGTTAAAGTAGCAGCTGATTAGGGGGCTCTGGCTCACTCAGGCTGGGCAGAGGGAAGGGTATGGAGGGCAGGGCGAGCCTGCGGCGGCAGAGGCACACATGACTTTGCATCAGCCTGAGGCAAGCTGTGTGTTCTCCCAGGGCAGTTGTCCCTGGATCACAGGACCCTGGCCATGCGGGCTGCACAGGCTCCCAGGAGGGGAGGTGTGGAGAGTGACCTGTGCTTGCACACAGGCTTCTTAGTGGCTGAAACAGCAGCCTTAGTGTTTCATGCCTGTCTCTGGTGTCCATGCTGATAGCCACGGCTAGCGCCCATCTCTGGAGCTCTTTTAGGTGGTGCTCTGAATCCCATCTCCTTGCGCACCCCGAAACAATGGTCTCTTGCCTCTTCAGCAGCTCCAGACTTTTTTCTGGACTCCCTCCTGGCTAGCTGTGGTGCACTAGCCCCCTTCAGGCTCCGTTCAAGCAGCCAACCCCAGTCTTCTCCCTGGGATCTGACCTCTGAAGCCCGAGCCTCAGCTCCCAGCCCCCGCCCGCCCTGGCAGGTGAGCAGTCAAGTCTCTCGGGCTGGTGAGTGCTGGTCAGCACCGATCCTCTGTGCGGGAATCTCTCCACTTTGCCCTCTGCAGCCCTGTTGCTGCGCTATCCTCTGTGGCTCTGAAGCTTCCCCTCCGCCACCACTCCCTCTCTGTCTCCACCAGTGAAGGGGCTTCCTACTGTGTGGATACTTTTCTTCCTTCACAGCTCCCTCCCAGAGGTGCAGGTCCCATCCCTATTCTTTTGTCTCTGTTTTTTTCTTTTTTCTTTTGCCCTACCCAGGTACGTGGGGAGTTTCTTTTCTTTTGGAAAGTCTGAGATCTTCTGCCAGAGTTCAGTACGTGTTCTGTAGGAGTTGTTCCACATGTAGATGTATTTCTGATGTATTTGTGGGGAGGAAGGTGATCTCCAAGTCTTACTCCTCCACCATCTTGAAGGTCTCCCTTGTAATGATTTTTTTTTGTTCCATATTTATATCTTTGACTTTTAGATATTTTCATGTTATAAGGTGTAAAGTATAGATACAATTTTATTTTTCTGAAACAGCTGTGGTGCTGTTCCAATATCATTTATTGGGCAGGCAATTAGATTTCTCTGTGATTTGAGATGCTGCCTTTTGTTTATTAACTCAGTTAATTCAACAAATAATTAACAGAACTATTTTCTTATTTAAGTCTCTATGGCCCACAGTAAGGCTCCAAGCACCAATGTCTTCCACTAGTCAGTCAGGATATTAAATTTAGAAATGACTTTGAGTAACACAACTGCCTGAACTAGCTATCCTCTGAGAAAACCAAGTAGTTTTTTATCTCTTAGTCTGAGTTATTGTTTCAACTGTACAATCTGGGTAACATACACACCACTTTTGACCATGCATTCCATTGAATCCAAAGAATAACCATATCTAATCAACTTGTTCATGCATGTGGTAAACAGAATCCTAAGATGCCCTGAAGATTCCCAAATCTTAGGAATCTAAGAGGAGTACTAACACCACCTCTCAGTTACTCAGTCAAACATTAATCTAGGTACCTCTCTGGAGGGATTTTGAAGATGTAATTAAGGTGACAAATCAGTTGACCTTAAGATAGAGAGGTAATATCTGGGTGGGCCTGACCTAACCACATGAGCCTTTTTTTTTTTTTTGAAGATGTTGGGGGTAGGAGTTTATTAATTAATTTATTTATTTTTGCTGTGTTGGGTCTTTGTTTCTGTGCGAAGGCTTTCTCCAGTTGTGGCAAGCGGGGACCACTCTTCATCACGGCGTGCGGGCCTCTCACTATCGCAACCTCTCTTGTTGCAGAGCACAGGCTCCAGACGCGCAGGCTCAGTAGTTGTGGCTCATGGGCCTAGTTGCTCTGCGGCATGTGGGATCTTCCGAGACCAGGGCTGGAACCTGTGTCCCCTGAATTAGCAGGCAGATTCTCAACCACTGAGCCACCAGGGAAGCCCACCACATGAGCCTTTTAAAAGTAGAGAGTTTTTTCCTATCTGGTGGTAGAAGAAGTCAGAGATTTGAAACATGAAAAAAATTCTAAATAGGGGAATTCTCTTTGCTCACTTGGAAGTTGGAAGGGGCCATGTGGATAGGGACTGAGAATGCCCTCTAAGAACTTGCTTGACAGTAAATAAGAGAACAGGGATTTGATCCTACATCTGCAAAGAACTGATGTCTGTCCACAGTCTGAATGAGCTTGGAAGAGGGCTCAGAGCTCCATATGAGAACATAACTTGCAGACACCTTGATTTCAGTCTTGTGAGACACTCAGAGGAGAATCCAGCCAGGCTGTGCCTGAACTTCTGACTTATAGAACTTGGAGCTAATAAATGAGTGTTGTTTTAAGCTTCTATGTTTGTAGTAACTTTTATGCAACATTAGAAAACTAATATAGCACTCAAGTACTCAGAGCATCCTTATCAAAATGAAAGATCAGGGTGGCAAAAAGCTAGCAAGTATATTTCATACAGAAAAATAAAACATAATACTAGCCATGTAAACCAGTATCCAGCAAGTTCAAGAATGTTTGGAATGTTCACCGGGGAGAGGAGTGCAAGCTCAGGCCCCAGACCTGGTCCTTGTCCCTATTCTTCTCATCTTCTTAATGTTTTGAAATTCAGTGTAAGTTTTAGTATTGGCCCATCTTCTCTATTGCTATTAAGAGCATATCAGCTAGTCTCACTGGTCTTTGTAATTTTATCAGTTTCCCAGCCTTCAGAAATAATGCATATATGTTTTAGCATCTCCTCAAAGAACTTGGCCTCTTATTTTCCACCTATCAAAAGTATCACCATCTTGGTTTTTTATTTTGTGGTATATCCTCACGTCTTTTAGATAGTCTGCTTGTGTGGGGGTTTTAGTCCCTTTAAGTTTCCAGCTATGGCTCCATCTCCTCTGGGTTGTGAAGCAGGTATCTCCAACATCTTGCTGCATCCTGGACCAATGAACAATAATGGCTGCTCATTCCTCTTCCGAGATCGAAACAAATGATGCCCCAGGAGCCACTCTAGAACATTCTGGGCTAATGGACACTATGGCCACTCTTGGGTCATTAGGCTTACTGATGAACATTTGTTTGTTGTCCCTAGGTAGAAAAGCTTTCAAACTCTGGGGTGGCCCAATTAAATTCTATAACTCCATAAACATGAAACCCCACATTGTCCACAAACTCTCATGCAGATATAACAAAGGTCTTGTCAGGGAAAAACATAGCTAGAGAAGTAGCAGAGTGCAGAATGTTCCTGAATTCTTGTTATTCCTCACCATAAATGTTCTTCATGCACCATGGCCAACTTAGCTACAGAGCAGAGTTTGCCTTTGCTAGTAGACAGGACTGGAATCAGAAGCCCACGTGAGCAAGAACATGCCCTGCATCCCTGCTGTGATTCATATTTATGGGTGAGCATAAGAGGGGCTAGGGAACACCATCATCATCATCCTCTTCTAAATAACAAGAAATTGATCAAGAGATCTCTGCATCCAGGGGCTTCATTAGAAAGAATGCAAACCAAGCACCAAGGGCAGCATACAGGGGGCCCTGAGAGCTGCCTTGTTTGTTAGGATTGATGACTTCACAGAAAGATGATGATGCCTCTGCAGATGAACTCATTTCAGCTGTGCCAGTTCTTTGCTGAGCTATCGCCCAAACAGAAGTAAGAAGTATATTTCAGGGATAATTTGTCTTACTGAATTTCAGAGTTTGTGTATCCAGATATGTCTTTCATCACATTGATGCTCATGTGTAGTATGTGTATTCACATTATTTTCTAGATATTCTGTAACTTGTATTTGGTTTCACTCTTCTTAAAAAAGAGTTTTAAATTCCTGTTGGTAAAACTTTTTGTTTTATGTTTTAACCATTAATCTCTAGTTTTACTCCATTTTGTTTAGAGACTATTTTGTGTGTGTGTGTGTGTGTGTGTGTGTGTGTGTGTGCGTGCTATTTCTACTTTGGAAGATTTTCTTTGATTAGTAAATGAAAATTTTTAATATCTGTTACATAGAAAATTGAAAAGAAGGCCCATTTTATTTCAGGATATAGATTTCCTTTACTTGATTTTTCAGCTGAAAATGACTTTTAAATACTTAGTTTTATCAGGTAATGCAACCAGTTATCTTATTCTATCTCCCACCTTCTCTTCCCTTATCTTATCCATTTTTACTTATATAATTTCTACATTATTTCTACATTGTTAGGGCATATAACATTTACATTCTATCACTCTGATAAATTTGTTTACTCTTGAATTCAAGCGTTGAATACAGTGTTTACCACTAGTCTTTTTGCCTGTTTCTTATTTTAGATATTATATATGTGTTTGATCCTTCTTTATTAATCATCATTGAATGAATTGAGTTTTCATGACAGGAAATGAATTGGTAATAAATTTATGATGAGATTCGGGGAGGGGTGACGGGATAAGAAAGAGCCAGAATAGTATTCCAGACTAGTTGTCTCTTTTAACTCAAAGGTCCCTTCTGCTCTGCTGCCAGAGAAGCAGACTATTTCTTGCAAATATTTTTTGTATGTGTGATTCTGAATTTACCTCCCCTGCTTCATTGAACCAAAGTGAACTGAAGAAAACTTCTGAAGCCAGCTGGTTCATCCATTTCCTAAAGTTGCCTTGAAAAGATTTAAAGGTATGCTTTACTCTTCAAGTGTGGTCCTCATCTTTAGGGGCTGTGAACCCTATAATTAGGTCTTTCTTATTATTATTTAGAACTGCATCCTAATGTACTACATCCTAATTAATGTTTTGCCTATGTAACCTGTACTAGATTATGAGAACTTAGCTGTGACTTAAAATCTCCCATTTCAAGTTTGTTTTGTTTATTTCTTCTCTAGTTTTCTGTGTTTTCAGCTTTGCAAATGTTGCTATATTATAAAAAGTCATATATGTTGTTAACTCTTATGTCTTCATTTTGAGTTGTATCTTTCAGCATTTTAAGGTTCTCTACTTTTCCCATGATGCTCTTTTGCACTGATTTCCACCATGTCCAAAAGTAATAATTGCCCTTGCTTTTCTCTGTGTTTGTGTATACTTTTGCCCATCTGTTTGTTTTCAAAACTTCTTGAACATTTTGACGTAACATTTATTTATTACAAAGCTGTGGTGTACTTTGTGATATAATCAGATATGTTTTTTAAAATGTGAGCTAAACTCATTTATATTTATTAATTTGAAAATGAATCAAGGCTTCCCTGGTGGCGCAGTGGTTGAGAGTCCGCCTGCCAGTGCAGGGGACACGGGTTTGTGCCCTGGTCCGGGAAGATCCCACATGCCTCGGGGTGGCTGGGCCCGTGATCCATGGCCGCTGAGCCTGCGCGTCCTGAGCCTGTGCTCCGCAACGGGAGAGGCCACAACAGTGAGAGGCCCGCGTACCGCAAAAAAAAAAAAAAAAAAAAAAAAAAAAAAATCAATTGTTTCCCTTACCTTTATGAAGCATCCTGGTTGGTACTCTCTGAAATCTGCTGTTTTTGCCACTTGTGAAACCTCTTCCAAGGAGATGTCTGTCCTCTTCCTTTCACTTTGCTCCTGCCCCATTGGTAACCCTTAACAATATATAGCAATTATAATTAGCTCCTAGTTTAATCAAAATGAAGTTTGTGTTTTGTTTTTACACAGGTTTGAACCTATTTTCTTTTATCTTAAAATAAGTGATATATGCATGTGATGGAAAATTCAAAAGCTTTACAACTTTTCACATTATTCCTTTTAGTCCTAATAGTACAGAGATTCCATATATCTTTTATCTAGTTTCTCCCAATGATAATGTTTTCAAAACTATAGTATATCACAACCAGGATATTGACATGCATACAGTTCATATACAGAACATTTCCATCAATATATTTAACCCTTGAATTGCAATTTTATAGTCACACCTACTTCCCTCCCACCCCCCATCCCTGCTTAACCCCTGGAAATCACTAATCTGCTTTCCATTTCTAAAATTTTTTCAGTTCGAAAAGTCATCTAAATGGCATTATACAGTAATTGACCTGTTGAGATTGGCTTTTCTTAACTCAGCCAGTTCTTGCAGCATATATCTCTGGAGATCTATCCCAGTTTTGCCTGTATCAATATTTTGTTGCTGAGTAATGTTCCTTGGTATGGGTGTACCAAAGTTTTTTTTTTTTTTTTTTTTTTTTTTTTTTTTCAGGCAAGGACTTGGGGCTCAGCCGCACGTTTCATGCTTTTAGGGAAATGTGAGCTGTTTCCAGTTTGGGGCTGTTACAAATAAAGCTGCTATAAACATTTGTGTGCAACTTTTTGTCTGAACATGTCTTTATTTCTTTGGAATAAATGCCCAGGAGTGTAATCATTGGGTTGGACAGTAGTTACTTGTTTAATTCTTGATGAAGCTGTCAAACTGTTTCCCAGAATTGGCTGTACCACTTTATATTCTCACCAGCATTTCATGATTATCCAGTTTCTCTGCATCCTCCAGTATTGGTATTGCCACATTTTTTTTTTTTTTAGTCATTCTGATAAGGGTATAGTGACATCTTATGTCTCTACTTACACCTCAGGGAGGAGGGTTTATTACTGGTTGATGAGAAAGAAAATTTTGGCTTCCTACTTGGAGTTCTCTGTTACCACCCAAGTGGAGATGTTGGATCATCTTGTTACAGCCTCTTGAAGTGCAAGTATAGGCTCTCTACTTTCCCTTGGCTAACAAGAGATGGGCTGGACCACAGTTTGTTTGTTTTCTGTGTGTTTTTTTTCTTGGGGGGGCGCTACACTTTAATGGTTATTGTCTAAAATATCTCTATCTTTCTGGGCTGCTCCTTAATGAGTTCTCTGCTATAGAGAATAATTTTGGTTGTGTATTTTCTCTTCTGTTCCTATTTGACTTTCAAGGATGCCCCCTTATTCAGCTCCTAGTCTAAGATCTATGAGGCAAAAAGAAAACTCAGGAAAATCACCACCACGTCATTCCTTGGGTCCCAAGTTCATAGCCTGTCTATCTTCTCTTTGCCTTTCAGAGATTTTTTTTGTTTGTTTTATAAATTTTATTCAATGTTTTATTTGTTTTTAATGGGAGAAATGAGGAGAAGTATGTCTATTACATCTTCTGGTAGCACATCGATTTTTTAAATCGTTAAAATAACAAATTATATTTTATTTTTTTTTATTAAATTATATTTGATGTATAATATCATGTTAGTTTCAGGTGTACAACATAGTGATTCAACATTTAAATACATTAAAAAAATCACCATGATAAGTCTAGTTACCACTTGTCCTCATAGAAAGTTACTACAATATTATTGACCATATTCCTTATGTTGTATATTACATCTCCATGACTTATTTATTTTATAACTCCCTCTGTACTGGGACCCAGAGTGTGTGAGATATTGCATTCACTTTTTAGAGCAGAGGCTCTATTTCCTATAGCCCTCTTGTTCTCCTGAAATTAAACCCCACTGTTTTTCAAAGTCAGACATCACAGGGGCTCATTTCCTGGTACAGAACCCCAGGGCTGGGAAGCCCAATGTGGGGCTCAGACTCCTTGCTCCTTGGGGAGGACCTCTACTGTTGTGATATTCCTCCCATTTGTGGGTTGCCGACCTGAGGGGTATGCATTCTGACTAGACTGTGTCTTCACCCCTCCTACTGTTCTCACTGTGGCTCTTTCTTTATACCTTCTGTTGTGTAAAATCTTTTCTGCTAGTCTTCAAGTCATTCTCACAGACAGTTGCTCTGTAAGTAGTTGTAATTTTGGTGTCCCCGTGGGAGGAGATGTGTTCAGGTGCCATCTTGATTCCACCCCCCTATATATGTTTATTATTTCTGAAACAGATTCCTTTATGTATTTCTAGGTTTTACAGTTATCTATCTGGTATCGTATCCCTAAGGAACTTTGTTATACATTTCTTGTTGTGCTGTTTTGATAGTGACAAATTCTCTTACCTTTTTATTTATCTGAAAATGTCTTTATTTTGCCTTTATATTTGAAAAGTAGTGTTACTGGATAAGGAATATTAAGTTAACTTCCCCCCCACAGCAATGTGAAGGACTTGTTCATTTGTTTTAGGGTTTGTGTTGTCTTTGATAAGAAGTTAATGGGCATTCTTATTACTCTCTTCAATATGCAATGTTTCTTTTCATTCTTTGTCTCTTTTTAAAATTTTCTTTTTAAATTTGGTTTGAGCAATTGACTACATTACGCTTATGTGTGTTGTTCATTGTGTTGACCCCAGTTTTGTTTCATTCAAATTCTTAAGTATTTAGATTTATGGCTTCCATCAAATTTGTAAAATTTGGGGCTGTTATATATGTTTAAATATTTGTTTTGCCAAAATGTCTCTCTCTCATTCCTATCTTTCTAGAACTTCAATCGTTTGTTATGCTGTTTGATATTATCCCTCAGATTACTGAGGTTCTTTCCAATTTATTTTCAGTCTTTATTTCTCTTTATGCCTCAGTTTGGATAATTTTTTTTTTGCTTTGCCTTCTGTTAATTTATTTTTTGTTCTTTAGTGCTTATTCTTCTGTAAGCTCTTCCATTATTTTTTATTAAATATCAGATTTTATATCTTTCAAATGTAGAATTTCCATTTCGTTACCTTTTTTGTATTGTTTTTCCATCTCTCTATTGAGATTAACTATCCATTCACTCATTATTTGAATGTATTGATAGCCCACAACTTAATGACTTTGTTTGATAATTTCCAACTTTTGTGTTAGCTAGGAATGTTTTTATTTTCTGAAGGAAAGAGTAAGATATAACTAGAACAGAGAAGTAAGCCTATGACATCAAGATTAGTATTTAGCCAGAGTTAATTGAAGCTATACATATTTCTGTGTCTCCTTTTCTAAGTATCTCCCTGTTTTCTGTACTCTGCCTTGAAAATTCATGCCACCTCCACAGCACTGAGATCTAACCATTGTTTTTTCTAAATAGCAAGATCCATAATCCCTGAGCTCCATTTCTCTGTGCTTAGCTTGGAAAGTGCTGCCAGGCAGAAAGTCATTACACTTGTGGGGCAAAACTCATGTGTTTTCTTCTTGCAAGGTTTATGGGATAAAAACTGTGCACAGTCTGTTATTAATTTCCTGAACACAATAGTTTCATATATTTTGTCCTGTGTTTAGTTGCTTATGAAAGAAGATAAATCAGATATCTATTAATTCACCATGACCAGAACAAAAAGGTGACCCCACTCTGGAGGTTGTAATTTAACTTTAAATCCATTTTAATCCATTTTATTTTATGATGATTTCCTGAAAGGGAATAAGGAAAATACAGATCTTTGCAAAAATATTTGTTCCAGAAGTCTTAGTAATTTCTTAATTTTTTAATTTAAAAATATTTATTGGAGCTTCCCTGGTGGCACAATGGTTGAGAGTCCACCTGCCGATGCAGGGGACACGGGTTCATGCCCCGGTCCAGGAAGATCCCACGTGCCGTGGAGCGGCTGTGCCCGTGAGCCATGGCCGCTGAGCCTGCGCGTCTGGAGACTGTGCTCCGCAACGGGAGAGGCCACAACAGTGAGAGGCCCATGTACCGCAAAAAATAAAATAAAATAAAAAATAAAATAAAAATTGGGTACTTGGCATGTTCCATCAATATCTCATGTGATGGAGAAGTAATGAAGAATAACCCAGTTATGTTCATCTCCCCATTGAGTTTTGGAAAATATCAAGAGATGTTGCTAGAAATATAGGCAAAAAATGTAATAATCTGTATGCTTTGGAAAGGCTATACTTAATAATCTTAAAGTTATAGATAGGCAATGGAGACATTTGAGACCATATTCACATGGGAGGGTGGGGGTTGCCTGGAAAGTTCTATGGTCAATAGAAGACTGTATTGACACACATAAGTAGCAGGTATCATGTGTTTTCTTCCTTTTATCCTTTTTTGAAGAAATGGTTGGGCCTTGGGCAAAGCTAAAGGAACAGAGGGTAATTGGATAGTACCAAGGGAGTCCAGGTTCTGTGTACTGACATGGGATAGGGCTGAGAGTATCTGTGCTATGGATAAAAATAAGAAATATAAATCAAGATCAGCTAAATTTAGAATGGGGGCCTGGACCTAGTAAATATGTGATCCTTATGCTGAGTCATTGATGCCAAGAAAGCTCCAGGGCTATGGGTATGCATATGGGGGACCTGGAAATAAATTGGTAGGGGATCATACTAACTTAATTTAGTCATCACTCACTTAAGATATTTTCCCCCATCTCTCTGCTCCTTACTCTTCTGTGAAGGTTGGGGCATGGCATAGCATGCTTATTTCAAGACTGTGCATACTGTGGAATGGACTTTGACAATGGAATTATTAGTTGGACCTCCAGGGGTGGTACCATGGGAGTTAGGGGAAGGCTATGCAAGTGGCAGTGAAAGTATGATCATCTCATCCTGCTTACTCTTTTTTGCAAGATACCCAGGGATTATGTTCAAATCCAGAAAGGAGTACCTGGGCAGGAAACCTTTGATAATAGTACAGATGAAAGATGTGCAGAAGCAAGTAGTCATTTTCAAACTGGTGCAGAATTCCAAACAAACTATTGTGAAAGCTAAAGTAGGAATGGGGCAGAAGGGATATGGAAAACAAGAATGGCTTGGAGTATAAACTGAAAAGATGTGTTGAACGATTGAATTTGGAGAGTGATAAAGGAGTAGACCCTCAAACTTGAACGTCTGACTGATGTAATTTATTAAAATTAACGTATATAGGCAAAAGTCAAAGTTTGGTACTAATATATTGAGTTCCATTTAGAACGTGTTTAGTGCAGTTGTGAGATAGTTAAATGAAAATGTTCAGAAAATGACATTGAAGAGAATCTCTTGATTTAGCAATAAAGATTTGAATGTCATCAGCATGTGTATATCACAGACTTTAAGGAGAGGACCATGAATGAAATCCTGCAGGAAACTGATTTTCAAAAGTTAGGTGGAGGAAGATAATACTACATAGGAAATTTAGAGTAAGGTAATAAAGTGAGGCAAATATTTTAAGAACAAGAAAACAAAAGCTGAGGGAGTTCATCAACACTAAACCTGTCTTACAGAAATGTTGAAAGGAGCTCTTCTACCAGAAACAAAAAGGCCAAAATATACAAAACTATGAGTGAGGTGATAAGTAGACACAAACAGAAAATTGCAAATTTATATCAGAAAAGGTTTTTAAACACTCTATTACAGAATAAATGTTAAAGGGATAAATAAAAGAAAACAAAGTTACAGAATCAGAGAACAAACAGGTGGCTGCCAGAGGGAAGGGGGTCAGAAGAGGAAAGAAATAGGTGAAGGAGATAAGAGCTACAAGCTTCCAGTTGCAAAATCAATGAGTCACGGATATAAAATGTACAGTGTGGGGAATGTAGTCAATAACTCTGTAATATCTCTGTATGGTGACATATTATAACTAGACTTACGGTGGTGATCGTTTAAAACTGTACAGAAGTATCAAGTCACTATATTGTATAACACGAACTAGCATAGTGTTGTAGGTCAATTATACTTCAAAAACAAAGAGAAAGAAAACAGTTAACAATGTCAATATTGCAGAGGAATCAAATATGATCAGAACTTAAAAGTTTCCGTTATAATTTGTAATTAGTGTGTCACGTTTAACCCTGTTACAGCAGTTTCACTGATGGGTGGGAAAAAACATCCAGATTACAGTGAATTGAAGACTAAATGAATGGTAATAAAAAGGGTAAAGATGACTATAGACACTTTTGTCATCTCACTTCATTATTAATTAGGTAATGGTTCTTTGCTGCTTTTTTAACTGGTGTTAATTTTTAACTGGTGTTAAGATCAAAGATACTTAAATGTGTTTATATCTTCAAGAATCGGTAGAGGGGAAGAATGTAAGGAAATAGGAAGACAGGTCTCTGAAAAGGTACATCCAGAGTGAAGAATAACACCTCTTTTACTGAAATAGGAGGAAAAATAAAATAGAGTGATTTTTTTTTTTTTTTTTTTTTTTGCGGTACGCGGACCTCTCACTGTTGCGGCCTCTCCCATTGCGGAGCACAGGCTCCGGACATGCAGGCTCAGCGACCATGGCTCACGGTCCCAGCCGCTCCGCGGCATGTGGGATCTTCCTGGACCAGGGCGTGAACCCGTGTCCCCTGCATCGGCAGGCGGACTCTCAACCACTGCGCCACCAGGGAAGCCCTAGAGTGATTTTTGATGTATATCAAAAAATATGTATATATATGTATGTATGCATGTATATATGTATGTGTGTGTGTATGTATATATATATATATATATATATATATATGGCAGAAAAAAAGGTTGATGGGAGTCTTGTCATCTTAGATGACAGAAAACTCACCTTTTTTTCTGAAGTAAAAGTTAAAGGTATCTGCTGAAAGTGAAACTGAGGTGTGAGTGTCTTAAGGAGACTGGGGAAAGTTTGGTACGGCTTCAGCAGGAATTAAAGAGGAAGCAGAACAGAGGTGCATGGACAGGATTGATGGTCATAACCAAGGTCCCAACTGAAGCTGGGGACTACAATCCTACAGAAGTTTTAATCCACTCAGTTGTCTTTTGTTTTTTTCTCAATGTTCCTTATACTAGGTAAAGAAGGAAATAGGTAGGCAGTTGGTATGATAAAGGGTTTCGATTTTTGTTGTGGAAATTTGGGAAGGGATTAAAATGTGAAAAGATAATTTATGGAAATTCTTAATGATGTCAAATGCTACAGAAACATCATGGCACACGAGAGTTTGCAACAGCCTTTCTACTGACCCAACCCATGAGATTTTAAAACGTTCATGTTCCCCAAAATGACAGCAGAATCTTTATTATGGCATGTTGCTTACTGCCTGTCTTCCCAATAGCAATAACACAGTGTCTTTTTTTATATCTTTTTATTGATATTCATACCTAAAAATGGGAAATTACTTTCATTTAGACATTTTAGTCTGAAAATGAAAGAGAAATATTTTATATACTGTTATTAATCTTATCTTAGCTCTGGTTCTGATAATTTAAATTTAATCTTCATTTCTCTTTGTATTTGTAAGTAACACTTACTTTATTATCTTGTTATTTTCACCTCAGCTGAATATGCTCACAAGGCTGTCTTAAAAACTATAAGATTTATGTTTTGATGGTCCACACACTATATTGAAATTTTCACTTATGTTACTTAGTATGCTCATTACAACAGCTCTTAGAAGTATTTATTACTTTATGGATGGATAAGCAGTCTCACAGGCTTAATAACTTGTCTAGGATTGCAGCATTTTTAAATAATAATGGCAGTAATCAAGCCCAATCTTTTCATTGCTGAAGTCAATGATCTTTCAACTGTATCCTACCCACTGCCCTTCATTTTGCATTGTCATCATGTATTATCTTTTAATAACAATAAGTGGTTTGGAAAATCCTTACCACATATTTCTCTCCAAGATTCTTCTTAACATTTGGTTTCTGTGTTGAGTGCTTCAGCCCTCCTGCATATGAAACACCCCCTTCCTAATTCCTGTTCCCCAATTCCTGGTGGCAGGTATTGAGGCAACACCATTGAGACCCATAACTCTATAAACAAAAGTTTTAGAATACACTTTAGAATAAAAGTGATAATTTTTCACAAACATGTCAAAATTTGGGATTATAAACATTTACGACCATTTCACCTTAAAAATGCAATACATTTGAATTTTAAAGATTAAGTCATTTTAAAAAACAATTTGGATCTCCTTATTTGAGATTCTCTTCTAAGCCTCCAATACATAGTTTTAATTCCCTTCAGTGGTGGCATATCAGTATTTTTCTTTTAGGGGAGGGGTTATTTTTGAAAGGGTCACTCTTTCAGATATAATAGCTTATATTTATTGAGGTCATACTATTTGTCAAACAGAATGCTCAGCACTTGACATTTTTTGAACTTCAAAAAATTTAATCCTCACCACAATCTAGATATCAACACTATTACTGTGGACTTCCTTTTACAGTTCGACAACAGACATAGAGAGATTAAGTAATTTTTCACAAAGCTACTGACACAATGAAGCTAGAACTTAAACTCAGGCCTCTCCAGTTAAAAACCCTAGACTTTTTGTTCATTCTGTATGCCATCTCTCAGATGGAAATCTTTTAGAGCAGTCCCAAAATGTTTTCAGACTGATAACACTTTGAGATAAGTACAGGTTCTGAAGGTAACTACTCCAGAGAAGGCTATATTCTTGTATGTAAATATTTCAGTGGATTTAAAAAAATATATTGACATAGATCCTTTACAAAGATATTCATTTTGCTTTTAGTATTTACCAGCTATGAGAAGGCTTACAATTCCAAAGTTAATAAATCAAGAGTTAAGGAAATGAGTTGGATTTGATGGGTTTGGGGGATTGTGAGGGAGGTATTTATTTCTCCCCTTATTAGGTTATTAGCTGTGATAGGTTTATAACTGTACTACAATAGAAAAAAATACTTTATAAGAAATAATTGCCATTATTGAGGGATTAATCTATTTTAAAATATAAATTAGAATGTTTTCCAGAAAGGCCTGCCTTCTTTTGTTAAAAGGTTGAAAGGCTAACAAATATTTAGAAAATATCTATATTTGTAAATAATGTATTTGGTAAGCTTCACTCTTAAGCAATGGGAAGAAAAAAGTACCTGATGTAAGCTAAATAAGAATGTCCTATTACAGACAATTAATTATTTTCTCTAATCTTTAAGGTCAAAGGAAACAAAATTTAGATGGAAGGCTATTAAGTAAATTGCTTATAGTTAATTGATACAGCTGTCAAGGTAAATCATTTTAGTCTTTGTGTTATCATATTTTAAAAAGGTAGCTGTAATGGTTACATATTTTTATTTTAAAACAATACAATAAATCTTGATAATGTAAAAGTATAAGCAAAGGGACTCCATTAAAATTCTTTTCCGATTGGAGAATACTTAATTGGGCACTGTCTTTGCCTAAAAGCTTTGTGATAATTCTAAACACAAGATTTTATTATGATTATTTTTATTCTATAAGTGCCTGAATGTGTAGTGGTTTGCCAATGCAGAAACAGAGCTCTAAGATTACAAAGGAAAGCCATTTTTTAAAAAAAATTGTACTGGGGGAGGTAAATTTCGAATAGAAGAAAAATTACTGAATATGTCAATAAACGTCATTCTACAGTGAGCTCAAATGATAGCTTTAGCCATGCAGAAGGCAACCTGATGCCAAACTCAGTGTGCGATTTTTATTTGCAGTGTGCAATTATCTGGATTTTCCATCTCTGTCTTAACTGGAAATGATTGTATGTATAAAATATGTCACAGATTATGATGATTTAATTTTGCTTTTAAATTTTGTTAGAATAAATACTGTGTACTTTAGCTAATATAGAGTCATTCAAACTCCTTGAGGCATATAATACACATACCCTTAATGAAACAAAAAATGAAATTATAGGGCAACGTTTTCTTAAACATTTATGAAGGCTGTTTAAACAAAAATAACAAGTTGGTCTACTGTGGAGCTGTAGTTTGTATCTCCACATCTTAAACCATGAACAATCATTGTTAGATAGCAGTATTTGAAAGTTAGGGAAAAATTCTTATTTGTTTCTTTTGAATTTCTTTTTTTTTAATGAGTTAGTAGTGTCTTCAGTACCCATGGCTGATGTAAACCTGACAGAATTCTCAACTCATTTAGATACTGTCTCAATAGGCAAACAATGCCTGCTGGGAGTGATGATTAAGAAGTAACAACAGAAGTGCAACAGACATGGACAAACCAAATTTATAATGGGAACTGTCCTGATGTTGGGCTCTTCTGTCCTTTCAGAGAACATAGTACTTTAATTATACTGTATCTTTGTTTGAGTGATAGCCTTACTAGAGAGGCAGCACAGATGAAGGAGTGGTGAACAAATCTCCCTCTCATCATGTGCCCACAGCAGCAACTGTAAGAGATACAGTCCTGAGAATGAATAGTATGAACCATGCCTCTCAAGCTGTTAGGTGTTATTTATAAGGAAAGAAGGAGGTGATTACCTCATATACACTGATAGGAAGTGGTACAGTGAAGGAGGAGAGTTATCCCTATAATACACAATTATTTTATGACTTTCAGATACCTAATTCCATGGATTTTGTAATCAATGAGAAAATTAAACCTGGGGTTGCCCCTGAGACAGAGTCTGTATTTTAGAATTCATCTCAGAAACAAAGAATTACTGATTTTATTTTTACTTCCCAAGATACATTGACATCAGAGCCATGATTTAAAAAATATATTACAGATAGAAAAAATAAATTTTCAGTTTGGGGCTGATTCCGTTATTCCAGAAGTGGACTGTCTGGAGTAACCAGCATTTCTGTTGAAAATCATCGAAGAATATATGGGTGTTTTTCCCAAGAAGAAAAAGAAAAATGAAGTTTTAGGATCAAAAACATGATTTACAAAGAGATCCTCACAATACATAGAAGACAAATAATAACTTTTGACTAAATGCACTTGAAGTGTGTGAATGTCAACATCTTTTCCTGAACATTGAGAAATACAAATTTATGAACATTTTAGAAAAAGCACTTTTCTTTTTTCTGTGAAGCTTAGAATAACTACCTCTTTATTAAGATACTATATCAATAAACTTTAACACAATTATACTATTATGTTTACCTTCCTGACCTTAGTAAATTCATAGTGATTTATATTAAGAAACATGTAAAATTTTTATAATATCAAAGGTTATCTGTAATCTATTCAGCTCAAATTCAAACCCTCTCACTGAGTAAAGGATACACAGAGAAAATATGTAAAATAATGTCACTTCAACATGATTGAATTAGGTTTACAATTATAATCTGAGGATCAAAAAGCAAAATAAAACATGTACACCATTTTTCATATGACAGAAACAGGTCTGTTCTTGCACAAACAAGACAAAAATGGTTTCCGTAGGAACAAGACATCATGTGAAAGCTCTCAAAACAGATCCCCCTTCCAGAGAGTTTCTTTCTGAGCCTCTGCTTGTAGATAAGCTTTCATGGAAAATCAGCCATTGCCTCTCTCAAAGCTGACAGGTAAACTCAAGCAGGTAGAGAAAGATGCCAACAGGTAACAGCATATGCATCACTCAGGGATGCTTCTATGTCAGAAATGATTTGTGTCAATCTGTTCCCAAACTCAACAACCTTTAAGTACAATTGTACTTTAAAAAGAAAAAAAAATGATGAAAAGAAAATATCTTTGAGCTTTGTCTTCAGCAATACATGTAAGACATGGGGTGGGGGAGGATTCTGAAACAAACACTCCTGAGTACTTATTTGAAAGGTTTTCACTAAAACAAAAGTAGGAAGGCTCTGCATGGTGGCTGACGACCATTGTGGGTGGCAGGAGTCTTTTGAGTGAAATAAAATCTAGCTGGTGGGATAAATGGGGATTTTATAGTTCCTTAACTGTAGGGAAGTTAGTGGACATTCGTCAAGCTAGGTTAATGGTTGGTGACTGGAAAATGGTTTAAGGTAATTTCCTAAATGGCAAGCTAAAGTAGGTGTAGATTTGTATAAATTACAAAATGAATTAAGGGGCTCCTTTTTGGGGCCATGTGCATATTTTCTCACGATTTGTTTCAAATCCCTTAGAAAATCAGTAGCTGCAAAATTATATCCATTCAGTGTGGATCCTGGGAAATACTTGGGAAGAGCAGTAGAATTAAATGGACTTCTGTAGTTAAGCTAGATTGGGCAGTGCTTTTATTTTCTCGTGTCTAATTTGTCTGTTTGCCATAAGGTCAAAAGCACAATACATTTGGGAAAAAAATATATCAGAAATGACAGTAGAAGAGAAACAGTTTAAGGTAAAGTAAGGTGATGTGGTGTGGATTTAGATTAGATATACAGCATCCTATTTTATACTTGACATTAACTGATCTAAGAGAGCTATGAGGGTGGGGCTGGGGGTGGTAGAGTGCCAGGCAGTAAGAGAGGGTTTGATTGACATGCAGTCCCACATGCATGTACACTGCTGGATTTCAAATCAACAGCTCAACACAGTAGAAATAGGTATTATTTAGCTATCTACCAGAGAAAAATTATGACATTCAAACTAGCTAGGAGATATAACAATCATTAATATCCAATGTTAAATATTTTAAAAATCAATAGATCTGAAGAGTGAATAATAGTTATTTATAAAATCACATATTCTTTTATCTTTCTATGTATGCCTGAAATCAATAGCAAGTGTCTTCTATTTATATATCAATTAGACTAATAGTGCTTCTACTGATAAAGATAATACTATAAATATAATTGAGACTTTATCAAATGTGAACTCCATTGGGATAGGTGATTTTTTTTTCTCTGTTTTCTTTACTTGCAGTTTCCTAAGCACCTACAAAAGGCCTGGTACAGGATGTTTCATTGAGTGTTTACTAATTAATTACCTAGACATATAACATGACTCTACACATTCCTGAAATAAGTGCTACTATCATTTTGATCTTGCATTTAGTATTGTTTCTTTCCTGTTTCTACCACATGTAGAAATTTGTATGACATGTGGCTGTGTAAGTATAGGCAGCCTTCTATGATTGGGTTTGGTTGTTGCTACTGTTATGTTCTCAAAGGCAGAGACAGGCATGGATTAACTTTTCTTTGGATCTCCAGTTTCTAATAAAGTATATCCTATAGTCAGCACTTAATAAATGAATGCATTGAGTATTACAAGTATGTATTTCTTTTTTTTTTAAAATAAATTTATTTATTTATTTATTTTTGGCTGCGTTGGGTCTTCGTTGCTGAGTGTGGGCTTTCCCTAGTTGCGGTGAGCGGGGGCTGCTCTTCACTGCAGTGTGCGGGCTTCTCATTGCAGTGGCTTCTCTTGTTGCGGAGCACGGGCTCTAGGTGGGCGAGCTTCAGTAGCTGTGGCACGTGGGCTCAGTAGTTGTGGCGCATGGGCTTAGTTGATCCATGGCATGTGGGATCTTTCCGGACCAGGGCTTGAACCATGTCCCCTGCGCTGGCAGGCGGATTCCCAAAAACTGTGCCACCAGGGAAGCCCCTACAAGTATGTATTTCTGATTCCAAAGTAGAATATAATCTTTTAGAATTCAGATGGTGTATATTAAAAAAAAATAGTGGCTAAGAATATAGACTTTGAGGTCAAATGAGAGTATTCACAGTCAGGTTTTTGCCACTTAGTAGATGGGTAGCATTGAGCAAGTTAATTACACTATTAAGTCTTCATTTTTTAATCTAAATAATTGGATTATAATAATATCTATATAAAAATCTTGTAGAGGAATAAATAAGGTAATATATGTAAAATGCATAGGCTACTGCCTGGCAAGTAGTAAGTGTTCAATTCCTATTAGCTTACATAATACCTGTGCTCAGATGGATCTGGCATCAAATCTACAACATTAATTCTTATTAGTTGCATGAATTTAGAGAGGTTACTGAGCCCCTCTGAGCCTGTTTTCCCCTTTGTAAAATAATCAATAGTAAAGAAAAATTATCAGTAGTGAAGAAAATATTCTATTATATTTTAGGTCTGCAATGCATTGTAGCTGTCATGCTGAGTGCCTGTATCTCCTTTACTTTTCTCTTTGACCGTAGAGCATGCCAGTATTTTTTCCTATTTGTTCTTGCTGCCTTCTTAGGATGAGATAACCTCAGAGAGCATTTCAGATTCTCAACTCAAAGGTCACCTTTGTGTTAGAGGTGTAACATGTTTGTCATTCAAGCTTCTACAGCTTTGTTGAATGCTGGGTTTATTGTTTTTTCCTATTCTTTTCCTTCTTTCGTTAAAGTCGAGAGTGTTGGTCATGTTTAGGATCAAACAAGGGAAGCCAAGTGAGGACTGCTAATTTAGTGTACACTGAACTGAGTACCTCAAACTACAGTTACTGCCCCAGCCAAAGAAACAAACAACAACAGTGCAGGTATTACTGAACTATATCAATGGTTAACAAATACACTATATATCAGAATATTTAAATAAATATTTTCATGTGGTTGATTAGTTCATGTGCTTGCATACCGCATAGGCCTAGAATACGTTAAAGGAACAAAGTACTCTCATGAATTTTCCTGCTTAATTAATTGATGGATGGATATGGTGGTATATGGTTGAGAATCTATTCCTTACAGTTATCATGCCTTCTCTTAGAGCCAAAACTACTACTAGGATCATGATAGGACTCATTTCTTCATGATATCGGTGCCTGATATATTTTCATTATAAACCAAGTATTTCAAACATACTTGACCAGGAGTCAAGGTGTTGCCTGCTTGAGAAGATCATGGAGGATGTGCCTTCTCCCTTCCCCCAGTTATGTCTGGTTCCAGCAAGCATTCAAAGATCCATACTGTTATTTTCATGGGTATAATTATTGAACACAGCTATCCCAGGTTTCCAAAATCTCAAGTCACCCCTTGGTACAAAGATTTAGACTGGTTAACCTTTCAGAAACTTAAAGCATCAAAGAATCTTCTTAATGCAGCAATGGATGCTCAAAAGCAAACAGAGGGGGAAAATGTAGCAATGAGCAGCCCTTTAGGAAATTCACAGAGTGGAACATAAGCAATATTAGACATTGGTGACTCAAAGTAGAAGCATTCAGTCTCAAGTCATATCCTGAAAACAAACAAACCAGTAAAAACTAGCTTTAGCACATACATGAGGAGCACTTCAGAGAAGAAGGATTATTCGAAAATAAAATTAACATAAAACTTGGAAGAATCTGACTTCCCCATTTTACAGATCAAGTAACAGAGTTACCACTTCATGATTTTGTCAAAGGTTCAGATCTAATTTACCAGTGAGGATTTAACTAGATTTCAGTTCTTTTGTTACCTATATTCTTAGTGAATTAGGAAAAGGGAAAGAAACGGACAAGAGATTAACAGAATCATCACAAGGCCTGACTGCATTCAATAAGCTCTATCCCTTCTTAAATGTGTCAGTTCTTCCTTTTGACCATGGCCAGCTTGCAGAAACCCAGTTCACAGAAACTGTCTTTGAAGCAATTCATTCCACCTCACAGCTGGGGCACTAAACTGTTTTTCTTTAAGCAAAGTTTATTGATATAATTTATAATTGAGTGCCCTATTTCTCTAACTGCTTTGAAGTCAAAGACATAAAGGGACAAACAGATTCAGATTGCTTCTTAAGGACTGCTACTCAAATTTCTAGTTTATTCTTTGGCTCCCTTCTAGTGGATGACCACTTTTATGTATATATAGTCTTGTTAGGAAGAATCATTTGACTCTATTTTGTGGGAAAAGTATTTGCCTGCCTTATTTTTTATTGCTAGATTTTTATGTCCATTAAAGAGAAGCACAGTTTTGCTATAACCACAACCTCTTAAACAATACTTCAATTTAAATGTGCCAAGCTTAATTTTTAATGTTGTCTTTTAACATTCAGGAAAAGAAAAATTATGCTCTCACACATGCTTGTTTAAAAAATCATGATATTGTCTTAATTTTCAATTTTCTTCAGCGTTATTCATTTTCTGGTAAGACTGCTAATATTGCATCACTTTTGCATTCTGCTCTACATCTTATGAAGTTCCTTCATATAATATATGATTTAAGTTTTATAATGGTATGCCAAGGTAAACAGGCAGCTGCCATCATCCACATTGTAGTTAAAGAAACCAAATTTAAGAGTTGGGGCTTTCTAAAAGTCACATAGCCAATGAAAAGGATAAAGTGTTGAAAATTAGGTCTTTGGATTTTATGCCTTATTTATTTTAAGCACATAGTTCTAAAATAACAAAGGAGATGACACAGATGCCTTTTAAAAAAATCCTCCAATGGTTTATTTTTTAACCCTGTAGTTACCATCTTAAGAAAACAGACATCATAACTGGTTATGTGTGATGTATCTTTGCTAAATCTTGTCTTTTGATGTTATGGGGTTTCTTCCTCTAAAAGGAGAGGAGAGACTCATAAAATGTGGGTAATGCTCATTGTGGTTGAAAGGCAAAGTTTATAAATCAAATAAAAATAGCATGCAAAATCATCTTACATTGAGAATAATAAGGGATGAGCTTAATTGTTGCAGAATTACCACATCAGCAATAAATTGGAAAGATTATAGGAAGAACCAGTTTCCTGTTCTTATGAATAAATTGCTTTTTTGAATAGTTTGTTTGGTGCCTAGAAAGGAGTGTGGAAGCATCCAGTTAGTTTCATGATGTGTAATATTGAGTAATGGATGATAGCATGGTAGTTTTCACTGTGATTATGAAAGAAGAGATTTCTTCCACAGTGGAGTGCTATTCCATGAGGGAGGTGGATGAGTCATTTTCTTATACCTAGTGATGAACAATGGACTTAAAAATGAGACTCTTTGCACTTAGAGAAATAATTAACAACAATATGAAGTACAGTTGAAACAACTTTGGAAAAGAGAATCAGCCTCAGGTTATTCAACAACAGTGGATTAGAAGGTTTATATGCTATATTTATTAATGATTTGGAAGAGGGAGTAGATATTAAGTTGGTAAAATTTGCCCATTATACTAAGTTGTCTCTGAGAGTAAACACTTTGAATGATTGTGAGAAACTTCAGATGGAGTATTAGATAGCATGCTCCCAGAAAATATTAGATGGGCCTAAAATAATGTGTGTCATTAAAAAAATAGCCTCATTTATATATGCAGACACTTTCAACCTTCTGACTGTTCAATCAGTCCCTGTGGGAGCTAGAGTCAAGTAGGTGTTTAAAGTGTGACAATAACGAAAAACAACAATACTTTGTAAGAAATTCATAATTCAGATGACAGCTGCCATAATTCTGTGATCTCACCTCACAAAAGGAGTGCCCTTTTTTATATGTGATTATTTCATCTGAGAAAAACCAGAGAGAGTAGGTGTTTCAAGTTAAGACAAACACATAATGTTAAAAGGTGGTTGCAAGCCAATTATAAACCATTTGTAAATATCATACTCATTTGGTGATAGCAAATATTCTTGATTGAGATATTGTGTTCAATACTATAAAAAAACAATGTGAGCAAATTCTTATCATATTGTCCTTAATATTTAATCAAAGGACTACTTAATTCAAACTAAAATTAAATTATTAGACTAAAAAAACTGTCTCCTCTTACCATGAAATAAAATTTTGAGAGGGAATTGGCACCCCACAATGATGAACTACATTTATTTTTTAAACATTTAATCAGATGACCAACTGTTTGAAAGTATCAGTCAAAAGTGAGTTTAAGAAAGGTCTCTCTCATACACACAGAATTACAATTAGTACATTGACTCATTATATTTTCACTTGCCTGCCCTCTCTTAGGTTTTTAAACAATCTCGTCTGGATAGATTACCATTTAACTGTGTACACAGGTTTAGGTAAGGATGAATTCTACGAGCAGTATTGGGAATATGGTGTGTGTCAGAAACTGCTTTGTTCTGGGAATACAAGACTATGTCTTGCTCTCTGAGAAATCTTCAGACCATAAGATGCTAATCATATTTCAAGGTAATACAGTAAGGGCTCCAAGATACACAGATGTTTTAGGATACTTTGGAAACCCAGGGACGATACTACTTAACTCATTCTAAAGGAAGGTATGGGAAGATATTTGGAGAGAGTAAAAGTGAAGTTAAAATTTGAAATATGGGTTGGATATTTCAAGTTAAATGTGGGTAAATATATTCTATGTGAACTTCATGAGGTGAAGAACAATGCAGTGTATTATATAACTCCAAATGGAATTTATATTTATTTATATATTTATTATATTATGAGTGTATGTAATGTACATCTGTGTATGCATGTGTGCGTATTTTTAGATTTGTAGAGGTGTGTGTGGGTGTGTGATATATGAACTTAAGTGGGGATTGAGAGAGGCTTCTAAGATACACTTTTGTCATTTGTGAAGGGGAAAACACTTAAAATACTAGGACCCTTCATGATAAATGTTCTCTCCTCTCAACACACTCTTGTAAATTTGAATCCAGAGAGCCTTTTTTTTTTTTAACATCTATTGGAGTATAATTGCTTTACAATTGTGTGTTAGTTTCTGCTTTATAACAAAGTGAATCAGTTATACATATGTTCCCATATCTCTTCCCTCTTGCGTCTCCCTCCCCCCCACCTCCCCTATCCCACCCGTCTAGGTGGTCACAAAGCACCGAGCTGACCTCCCTGTGCTATGCTGCTGCTTCCCACTAGCTATCTACCTTACGTTTGGTAGTGTATATAAGTCCATGCCTCTCTCTCGCTTTGTCACAGCTCACACATCCCCCTCCCCATATCCTCAAGTCCGTTCTCTAGTAGGTCTGTGTCTTTATTCCTGTATTACCACTAGGTTCTTCACGACATTTTTTTTTCTTAAATTCTATATATATGTGTTAGCATACAGTATTTGTCATTCTCTTTCTGACTTACTTCACTCTGTATGACAGACTCTAGGTCTATCCACCTCATTATAACAGCTCAATTTCATTTCTTTTTATGGCTGAGTAATATTCCACTGTATATATGTGCCACATCTTCTTTATCCAATCATCCGATGATGGACACTTAGGTTGTTTCCATCTCCAGGCTATTATAAATAGAGCTGCAATGAACACTTTGGTACATGACTCTTTTTGAATTATGGTTTTCTCAGGGTATATGCCCAGTAGTGGGATTGTTGGGTCATATGGTAGTTCTATTTGTAGTTTTTTAAGGAACCTCCATAATGTTCTCCATAGTGGCTGTACCAATTCACATTCCCACCAGCAGTGCAAGAGGATTCCCTTTTCTCCACACCCTCTCCAGCATTTATTGTTTCTAGATTTTTTGATGATGGCCATTCTGACTGGTGTGAGATGATATCTCATTATAGTTTTGATGTGCATTTCTCTAATGATTAATGATGTTGAGCATTCTTTCATGTGTTTGTTGGCAGTCTGTATATCTTCTTTGGAGAAATGTCTATTTAGGTCTTCTGCCCATTTTTGGATTGGGTTGTTTGTTTTTTTCTTACTGAGCTGCATGAGCTGCTTGTAAATTTTAGAAATTAATCCTCTGGCAGTTGCTTCATTTGCAAATATTTTCTCCCATTCTGAGGGTTGTCTTTTGGTCTTGTTTATGGTTTCCTTTGCTGTGCAAAAGCTTTGAAGTTTCATTAGGTCCCATTTGTTTATCTTTGTTTTTATTTCCATTTCTCTAGGAGGTGGGTCAAAAAGGATCTTGCTGTTATTTATGTCATAGAGTGTTCTGCCTATGTTTTCCTCTAAGAGTTTGATAGTTTCTGGCCTTACATTTAGGTCTTTAATCCATTTTGAGCTTATTTTTGTGTATGGTGTTAGGGAGTGATCTAATCTCATACTTTTACATGTAGCTGTCCAGTTTTCCCAGCACCATTTATTGAAGAGGCTGTCCTTTCTCCACTGTACATTCTTGCCTCCTTTATCAAAGATAAGGTGACCATATGTGCGTGGGTTTATCTCTGGGCTTTCTATCCTGTTCCATTGATCTATATTTCTGTTTTTGTGCCAGTACCATACTGTCTTGATTACTGTAGCTTTGTAGTATAGTCTGAAGTCAGGGAGCCTGATTCTTCTAGCTCTGTTTTTCGTTCTCAAGATTGCTTTGGCTATTCGGGGTCTTTTGTGTATCCATACAAATTGTGAAACTTTTTGTTCTAGTTCTGTGAAAAATGCCAGTGGTAGTTTGATAGGGATTGCACTGAATCTGTAAATTGCTTTGGGTAGTATATTTATTTTCACAATATTGATTCTTCCAATCAAAGAACATGGTATATCTCTCCATCTCTTTATATCATCTTTAATTTCTTTCATCAGTGTCTTATAATTTTCTGCATACAGGTTTTTGTCTCCTTAGGTAGGTTTATTCCTAGATATTTTACTTTTTTTTGTTGCAATGGTAAATGGGAGTGTTTTCTTGATTTCACTTTCAGCTTTTTCATCATTAGTGTATAGGAATGCCAGAGATTTCTGTGCATTAATTTTGTATCCTGCTACTTTACCGAATTCATTGATTAGCTCTAGTAGTTTTCTGGTAGCATCTTTAGGATTCTCTATGTAGAGTATCATGTCATCTGTAAACAGTGACAGCTTTACTTCTTCTTTTCTGATTTGGATTCCTTTTATTTCCTTTTCTTCTCTGATTGCTCTGGCTAAAACTTCCAAAACTATGTTGAATAAGAGTGGTGAGAGTGGGCAACCTTGTCTTGTTCCTGAACTTAGTGGAAATGCTTTCAGTTTGTCACCATTGAGGATAATGTTGACTGTGGGTTTGTCATATATGGCCTTTATTATGTTGAGGAAAGTTCCCTCTATGCCTACTTTCTGCCGGGTTTCTATCATGAATGGGTGTTCAATTTTTTCAAAAGCTCCCTCTGCATCTATTGAGATGATCATATGGTTTTTCTCCTTCAATTTGTTAATATGGTTTAACATATTGATTGATTTGCATATATTGAAGAATCCTTGCATTCCTGGAATAAACCCCAGTTGATCATGGTGTATGATTTTTTTTATGTGCTGTTGGTTTCTGTTTGCTAGTATTTTGTTGAGGATTTTTGCATCTATGTTCAACAGTGATATTGGCCTGTAGTTTTTCTTTCTTTGTGACATCCTTGTCTGGTTTTGGTATCAAGGTGGTGGTGGCCTCGTAGAATGAGTTTGGGAGTGTTCCTCCCTCTGATATATTTTGGAAGCATTTGAGAAGGATAGGTGTTAGCTCTTCTCTAAATATTTGATACAATTCACCTGTGAAACCATCTGGTCCTGGGCTTTTGTTTGTTGGAAGATTTTTAATCACAGTTTCAATTTCAGTGCTTGTGATTGGTCTGTTCATTTTTTCTATTTCTTCCTGATTCAGTCTTGGCAGGTTGTGCATTTCTAAGAGTTTGTCCATTTCTTCCAGGTTGTCCATTTTATTGGCATAGTGTTGCTTGTAGTAATTTCTCATGATCTTTTGTATTTCTGCACTGTCAGTTGTTACCTCTCCTTTTTCATTTCTAATTCTATTGATTTGAATCTTCTCCTTTTTTTTCTTGATGAGTCTGGCTAATGGTTTATCAATTTTGTTTATCTTCTCAAAGAACCAGCTTTTAGATTTATTGATCTTTGCTATCGTTTCCTTCATTTCTTTTTCCTTTATTTCTTATCTGATTTTTATGATTTCTTTCCTTCTGCTAACTTTGGGTTTTTTTGTTCTTCTTTCTCTAATTGCTTGAGGTGCAAGGTTAGGTTGTCTATTCGAGATGTTTCCTATTTCTTAAGGTAGGATTGTATTGCTATAAATTTCCCTCTCAGAACTGCTTTTGCTGCATCCCATAGATTTTGGGTCATCGTGTCTCCATTGTCATATGTTTCTAGGTATTTTTTAATTTCCTCTTTGATTTCTTCAGTGATCACTTCGTTGTTAAGTATTGTATTGTTTAGCCTCCATGTGTTTGTATTTTTTACAGATGTTTTCCTGTAATTGATGTCTAGTTTCATAGTGTTGTGGTCGGAAAAGGTACTTGATACAATTTCAATTTTCTTAAATTTACCAAGGCTTGATTTGTGACCCAAGATATGATCTATCCTGCAGAATGTTCCATGAGCACTTGAGAAAAATGTGTTTTGTGCTGTTTTTGGATGGATTGTCCTATAAATATCAATCAAGTCCATCTTGTTTAATGTATCATTTAAAATTTGTGTTTCCTTATTTATTTTCATGTTGGATGATCTGTCCATTGTTGAAAGTGGGGTGTTAAAGTCCCCTACTATGAATGTGTTACTGTCAATTTCCCCTTTTATGGATGTTAGTATTTGCCTTATGTATTGAGGTGCTTCTATGTTGGGTGCATTAATATTTACAATTGTTATATCTCCTTCTTGTATCAATCCCTTGATCATTATGTACTGTCCTTCTTTGTCTCTTCTAATAGTCTTTATTTTAAAGCCTATTTTGTCTGATATGAGAATTGCTACTCCAGCTTTCTTTTGGTTTCCATTTGCATGGAATATCTTTTTCCATCCCCTTATTTTCAGTCTGTATTTGTCTCTAGGTCTGAAGTGGGTCTCTTGTAGACAGCATATATATGGGTCTTGTTTTTGTATCCATTCCGCCAATCTGTGTCTTTTGGTGGAAGCATTTAGTCTATTTACATTTGTTTTATCCGATTTGACTGCTGTGAAATAGTCTCAGACCTGAAACATGGAATATATCAAAAAGCCTCTTTTGTTCATTTCAGGATGAATGTCACATCCATCTTAATTGTCCTTATAGTGAAGCCTTCCTAGAGGCCACCTGTCAGAACATCTGGAGCTTGTGTTGCTGCTGCTTCCAAAATGGCACCATTTCCATCTCTACCCTGACTTCAAAGACCCATCAAGGTTGATGGTAAGGATCTGGGAAGGGACATGGCAGAGATTTACTGACCCAGGCTCAGTTCTCTCCTAGAATTCTAAAGTTATTTTTTCTGTTTCCGGACCTAGCAAAAGACAGGTCATTTAAATTTGATATTTTCCAAAATACCACAGATACTTACTAAAAAAAAGAATATTAATAGATTTTCCAGGTTTCCCCTTAGGTTTTAGATTGAACATGAATCCAAATGATCTGTTTTACATATAAGTGAAGTAAACAGCATCACTTCAAGGATATCAATGGACATTTGGGTTAAGTTTGAATATTGTGACCTTCATCTTTTTTTGAATTAAAGGGAAGAAAAGAAATATTACATATAGGATGTCATTGGGCATTATAGGTCCCCATCCAGAATCCAAACTCAGACCTAGCAAGTGGAAGTATCTGGTGATATACCTGTGAGACTGAATCTCTCAAGGTTGGGTCACATTTTTATAGCTTTAATTTGTGGGGAACAACAGCTTAAGTTACTGACAAAGAAAAGGGCTTCAAAGTCACTACTGATATATTTTTCATTGGAGTTCCCCCAAAGGATTTAGTTCCTTTCCTACTTGGTTAAACCTGCTGTATTCTTAATTCTCCTTGTTTACTTATTTCAAACTTGTTGTGAGCGCATGTGGTGTAAGGAAGAAGAATTAGTCATTGATGAAATAAGTGTGGAAAACAAGGGATATTCAGGTTAAGAGGTTTCTTTGCACAAAGATTTCTCATAGTGTTTGATGTGTTAATACTCAAAGAAAACCTTAAAGAGAGGTGTGGTTTGGAGGAATAGTTACTGATCATATTTTCTTACCCTATCTGATTTTTTATTTGTATTTTTTCTTTGTTTTTGTTTTCCAAAGCATTTCATAGAACATGCTTTAGGAAATGCTGGCCTAGGCTATGATATTCAAATAGATTCTTTTCATATGGCTCTCAGTACCTGTTAGCATCCTGCTGGAGACAGCCTCATCAATGAGTCTACCTCCACACAAGACCAGTCCTGACCCCTCTTTGTGAACCCTATCTTGGTCCATATTTTTTCTTTCTTACAGTCTTGCCTAAACCCTGGACCAGCAGTCTGCCTGTGGTCTAAGTTTCTCACTGACTCAGGTATTCTACTTGTATTACATTGGGTGAGGAGACAGATAATAAATGGATAGAATAGTATGCTGAATGGTGATCACTGCTATAGAGAAAAAATAAAGAAGAGTAAGTAGTAAAAGAAATGAGGGACGAGTTATTATTTTATGTAAGGAGGCCAGAAATGGCTTCTCTATTTAGGTGATATTTGGACAGAGACCAACTAGGGGTACATAAGTGAACTGATGATAACAGATGAAAGTAGATTAGATGGGACTGATGGTAACTTTGAGTGCAACGTGTTTTTTTTTGTTTGTTTGTTTTGTTTTTTCCAGAACCACCATTACTCTCCATTTGAAAATCCCTAGCAGTAAGGTATATCATTATTTTCATAGTTCAAGTTCATTTATTTGGAAAGGTATGGATATGTTTTTCCCTCTTTAAAAATGCATCAAGCCATTAAAAAAATGCTAGTTGGTATCATTCTGATTTTTTTCAATAGAGCTTTAAGTCTAACCTTAAGCTATTCATAAAAGGAAGAATTTCTTAGCTCAGTGTATGCTTTTCTAAGCACTCATAACTCTAAGAATAGTTGCAGTCCAATTGCATAGTTTCTATTACATAACAGGTTTCTTCTCTGAATCAGCATCACCTTTATATCTTGCTGAACTGACATATGTATTCTTGAAGAAAATTTGATCTTCCCCTAGTTTTCCTCTTAAGAAAACCAGAGTCCACCTATTATTACTAATTTCTCCTATTTTGAACATTCTCATATTTTAAAATAATAATAATAACAGCTCAGTTTACAGGTCTCATTATGATTTTATGTAACGTTTCATAAAATTAACTTCTACAACAAGCTTATAATTAATATATTTTTGAACAATTACTCTGAGCTGGTGCTGTCCAAGGTGCTGAGTATACAGAGTAATGCAGATAGGACTTTCAAGGTGTTTGCATCCTAGAGTAGAAAATAAGCAAACCACATGAGGTACTATTGATTTTTCTGTTCTATAGGTGAAGAGACTAAGGCAGGTTGAACTTAGGTTTACCTCACTTTAGATCCTGTGCTTTCCATAGTTGTCATTTCTGCATTTTATCAAGGGAAATAGGGAAACTCATCAATAAAGAGAGTTCAATGAAGTATTGGTCCATATTTTGTGGCTGAAGGCATGATGCCAAATTCTGGAATCAACATTTCTCATTTCTCATAAGTTTACTCTCCAGCATTAGCTTGGAAAAAAAAAAAAACACTTTGGGTACTGTTTAAAAGAAAGATTTTTCAACTCTGTCTTCAGACAGTAGGTCTGTGATAATCTGCATTTTTAACAATTTCTTGAGTGAGTCTATGCAGATGACTTGTGAGCCCAGCTTTGTGAAATGTATTTGATAGTAGTAAGGTCTGCAAAATGTTAAGGGAGACAGTCAGTAATTAAGCTAATGGGTCCATCAGACGAGACAGGAATGAACAGGGCCAAGAAAGTGCAGCATCAAAGAGAGCTCTTGATGAGTTAGAACACTGAAAAGGTAAGGATGCAACCTTGACCTTGACATTTTTTAAATCTCAGACAGTGCTAGTTGATTTGTATCTGTTGATCTATGTCCAAAGTCCAGTTACTGGGCTCAGGACTCCATTGGATTTCATCACTCAGGGGAGCCTCAGTTCCCTGATCATCAGAGGCACACTCATCATAAGCCTCGAACAAACCTCTTCCTAAACCTGGAGAAGAGGTCATGACCACATTACTTTTAATGTCAATGACCACAGACTAATTTTAAATAAAGTGTAAGCATCCTGTTTTTATCCAATTCTAAGGGTTAGAAATTTTCAAGCATCACAGGATTTGAAGAAGATGGAATACACAAAAATAAGAGAAACATTCAGGATTTAAAAAAAAAAAGCATTATAATGATCTCTTTGAATTCACTTGAGACATAATCCATAAACCTAAATATAGTATTTAGTATATTACATTGAATGAAAATACTGTTTTTGCTTATCTTTGTTGACTTCATTCTAAATGGAAAAAGTCAGAAGAAAAAAGTATTAAAAACAATTTGAAAGATTTGTGCTGCTCTAAAGTCTCTTTTGTAGATAAGTAGTAACTTATTCATAACTTCAAGGTTTTATATCAGGCCAGAGCAAATTCTTTGTGTAAATTTTAAATGACATTTAATTACACTGTTTTTTGGAGGCAAGTGGATTTTTAAATTCAAGTAGTTTACTTTATTGGTCTTTTGTCTTTGTATAGTTTGAGGAAAAGGAGAGGTCCATTGTTTTTATTTTTTTTTCCTGTCTCTTGAGAGGGAATGATTTCTAGAAACTATTCATTTCAAAGATCTTTCGTCATGCTTCTACTGCAGCTAAGTCTTGAGAACTCCTTTTAAAGACACCAGGGAAGAGTGTTGAAGAGGAATCTACTGACAATCCAAAAGCTCACTGAAGTCACCTTTTCTAGCATCAATGTCTGAAGGGTCTGATCTAGCAACAAGTTAATCGAAATAAATGAATCCTGCTAGTGAATTAATGTGTTTTTACTGGGATTCACTCATTTTAAATAATGTTGCTTCTTCTGTGGCCTAATAACTTAAGTCAAATTATGAGAATTACAAATTTTGGCAGACCAGCAGGTGTTTTAGGGAAACCCCCAAATCTCATCCCATAGTTGAAATCTCATTTAACTTATGGCAAGATTAAGAAGTGATTTTGAACATGTCAGTGTGTCCACTGGTGTTTCTTAAGTTTTAGAAAAACTTAAGCGTATATTTTCAGTGATTTATAGGGGAGGAATAAGTGCTGATAATTTCATTTCATCTCATCTATGATTCTCTTATTCTTTGAAAAAACAAAAAACAAGTATTTCTCCTATATTCTGGTAGTTATATGCTTAGTATTTTTCTCTCCTACTCTGTCTATCAATTATGAATTTCTTGGGGCTTTTGTCACAGTACTTACTTCATAGATGCTTAACAGATATTTGCTGAAGGGATTGATGGATGAATTAATAGGAAATTTAGTTTGTGATTGAATAGAAATAATTTGTCTATGGAAGGAAGGAGGCAAAGAGGAGAAATGCACAGTAAAGGACTTTTTGGGGGCTTCCCTGGTGGCGCAGTGGTTGGGAATCTGCCTGCCAATGCAGGGGACATGGGTTTGAGCTCTGGTCTGGGAAGATCCCACATGTCACGGGGCAACTGGGCCCGTGAGCCAAAATTACTGAGCCTGCACGTCTGGAGCCTGTGCTCCGCAACAAGAGAGGCCACGATAGTGAGAGGCCCATGCACCACGATGAAGAGTGGCCCCCACTTGCCACAACTAGAGAAAGTCCTCGCACAGAAATGAAGACCCAACACAGCCATAAATAAATAAATAAATAAATAAATAAATAAATAAATAAATAAAAAGACTTCTTGGGACACATAATCTGGAAACAGGGTGAAAGCATGCGTAATCACCAGCCCCTGCTTTCATCGCATGTGGAGTGGCCAGGTAGAAAAATCCACCACTTGTGCTATCATGAGGCCAGGGGTGCAGTTTGCAGGTCTTACACTTAATAACTGTTTGACCTTGGAAAAGACACTTTAATTCCTATTCCTCATTTTAAATATAGGTCTTTGTATAAAGCTACTTTCACAGACTCATGATAATGAAAGGCACGTACAATTCTGTTTGAACCTTTTAGCACTTCTTCCCAAATAGCCAGCTGCCCTATATCCTGTGCTTTGGGAGGAGGGTAATGATTTTATTTTAAAACTTTGCAGACATATTTCCTGAGTATCTGTCTGGAAGCCCTGTGATTCACTCAGGCTTAACTTACAAAGTGGCAGATCTCTCCCTTCAGGGCAAACACATCCACTGGCTGCTGTGTTTACAAAAACAGTGAAGACATATTCCTCTTTCTCCTTTAAAGTTTATTCATGCCTCCATGTGCTCAAGGAGGCATGACTAAGCTGCATGGCATGAGGAAGTCTCAGGAAGTAGAAGTCTTTTAATAGCTATAGAGCCTAGATCTAGCAATACAGATTGATTAAAGTAGCACAGCTCTTATCATTTACTTTGTGCATATAAAGGTAATTTTTACATATAAAAATGGAACCTCCCTCTATCAGGCAGCATCCAGGCACATTTTCACATTATTTAGCTGCATAAGTACTGAACTGAGAATCAGGAACTGTGGGTTGGGTTTATGTCTCTGACTTGTTTTTTTGACTTTGACTTAGCCCGTGACTGACTATGAGGGAAAAAAAGCATAACAAAAACTCTGTATGCTTAATAATGATCAAGTATGTACCACTTCCACTTCCATCAAAAATAAAAGAAAAAAAAAATCCCACAATCGCTGAATTCATTTTACTCCTTTAGCAGCTTTTACTCAATTTAAAACTTCAAAAGCCAAAAGAGTAATATTTTTTAAACATAAATTTGACCATGCTTATAAGTCTCTGATAATTCTGACACTGCATTGCCTATCGGAATAACTCCTAAACCCCATAGAATGGCATTCAAAGCCCTTCACAAATTTTGCCTCAGCCTACCTCAGAACTGAGCAAACATGGACAGAACAGGGTCATTCTCTTTCTTCCCTCATCTCTTAACCCCCTGCCTTTCTCTCCTCTACCCTCTGTACTTGTTACGTTGAACTACTCCCTGTCCAGGAAACATTTCAAGCATTTCCTTCATACTTTCTTTGCTGATGCTGTACCTTCAGCTTAGAATGTCCTTCCTTTTTATACCCCCTTTTTTACAGATGACCCAGAAAAACTCTTCCCTATAGCTTTCTCTTACATTTCTCTCCTTCCCCAGAAATACATGCTCCCTCAGTCATTTGTAACCTGCCATAATAGTGTGTATATAACTACATTGTTGTATTTAATGCACTTTAATGTAATTTTTACCTGTGTGTTTCCCTTGCTAGACTTTGAGATCTCTAAGATCAAGGAATATTTCTTGTTTATTTTTAATTTTCTTGTGCCTTCCAGAGTTCTTATTTGTACTAAGTGACCACTCAATATTTGATGGATGGTACTGAATTTCTGGTAATTATTTTAATGTTGTTTTTGTTTGTTTTTAGCAGAATTGAGACAATGGAACTGATTTGAGACAATCATGATTCCAGCAAAAAATCACAATTTAATTGGTACTTTTCAGTATGAGGTAAGCATAGTATTAATACTAAAAACTACCTTTCTTGAATGCTCACTATGTACTTGGCACTATGCTAATGATTTTAGTATTATTTAACTCAATCCATTTATTATATCTGAAAGTGAGTATTGTCTCAATTTATGGTTGAGGAAAATGAAACTAAGAGGGGACAAATTGGTTGATCAAGATATCGGAGTTAATTAATGGTACAGCCTGGGTTGGAATTCAAGCTTTTTTGGTTCCAATCTGTATGAGTCCTCCTCAATTCCTCTCTGTTCTTTACTCTTCACATCCAATGCATTGCCAAGTCTTGTTGATACTACCTCTCTGGATAGAGTCCCAAGTCCATGTGTTTTTCCCCATCTCTATTTTAGTCCTAACTACCATCATTTCTTACCTGGACTATGGTAGTAACCTCATCACTCATCTACCTGTACTTACTCTTGCGCCTTACTCCACACCTTATTCTTTACTCATTCCTACAGTCTTTAAAACACACACACACACACACACACACACACACACACATACACACACAAACACACACACACATACACACACACATTCCCATGTTACCTTCTGCTTAAAGCCTTCCAGTGGTTTTCTACTGAGATTACAATAAAATAAAAGGCCTATGTAAACTGGCCTTTGTCCCTGACGTCATGTTTTGCTCTTACACAGAATTCTCCAGTTGCATGGGCCTCCTGCTCAAATCTTTGTTTCTCAGATATTTCAGCCATGTTCTTATCTCAGGGCATTTGTATTTGCTGTGCCCTCTGCTTGCAAAGTTCTTCCTCTAGGAAACTCCATGGTTGGATCTTACTAATCATTTAGGTGTCAGAGAGGCTTCTCAGATAACGATTCTACAACCTCCATTACTTTCTGTCATGTTACTGTGTTTTCATCTTTTGGGCACTTATTGCTTTTTGAAATCATCTAATTTATTTACTCTTTCTTCCCATAAGAATCAAATCTCAGGATGGTAGAGATTTTGCTAGTACTCTTCACTGCTCTAACCCCAAACCTAATCAACAAACATATTTCAAATTATTTCATGCCATTGATAGGTAGAGTTATAGAAAAACACACACGATTTCCAGTTGCAATTTTCAAGCTGATTTGGATGTCTGAATCATTTTCTTCTATCCATGCTATATTGGAAAAGGAAGTTAAACAGGCCTGATCTAAAATTCTAGTTCCATCATTTACTGAGTTTGTGATGTTGGGCTCTTTTACTCAATTTCTTTATCAGAAGACTTCCTAAAACACAGTATGACAATCTGACAAATGACTGGCATACTGCCTGGCACTCAATATTTCAGAGCTATTTTTATGTGTAATATCACAAAAGAGATTCAAAGAAGTACCAAAGCCTAGTCCTGGAAAGATAGCCAAGGAAGGCTCAGTGGTGAAGTAAAGGTACAAACTGGGTTGAAAGGATTTCTATAGAGAATAGAATAATAAATTTTAAGCAGTGAGAACTGTGCTATTAAGGATACACGTGTGGAAAATGAAAGACTTCTTTGGTGTATTAAGGGTAAAAAAGTTTTACTAGATTAGAAGACTTTATTTAGAGTAGTGACTTAAAAGATATTTATGGGAAATATGGCAAAAAAAGAGACAGAAATCATGGAGATTTTTAATTCTTATGCTAATCTACCTACAACTTGGAGTTTGCTAATGTGCTTTATTTTATAGAAAATAATAATAACCTGAATTTTTCAAATTACTATATCCATATATTAATTTAGTTTCTGTATTCACCTGAATATACTATATTGTATTATCATTGCCATGGTAGTAAATAACTAATTTTGTTATAAGTATTATAAATAAATTCTAATCACTAAAAAATATTATATATATCATATATAAAATATGTATTATGTGGTTGTTTGTATACATATACATGTATACTAGCCATGAATAAATGATGAGTTATAGTTGTTGGGGGAACATAAATCTTGAATCTGCAAATTCAAGACTGAATCTCGTGAATAAATATTCAGATTCAATTGTACTTAATTCATTGTTAACTGGAATATCAGTTCATACAGTTTCCATGGCTACTGTTTCATTTTTTGACTCAAATCAGGTACTGTTAAACACAATTTATGAATTGTTTATATTTTAAGGAAAAAAATATTAACTAATAAGATCTGTTGCTTTATATTTTTTATGTCTTTTTCCCCTCCTTAAGAAATAGAATAGATACAATAATTTTAGTTGCAGTATTTTTAAAGAAAATATTTGATTAAATTTTTGGTGATCAGGTTGGGGAGTAGAGAAAGGGAAAAAAGGGATTAACTAGATTATAGGGTCTCCCTAGGTGCCAGATACTGTGCCAGGTATTTTCACACATTATTTTAATTCAGTTTTATAGCTCTGATGACATGAACACAATTATAAGCTTAAAAAGATAATGAGTGTCTGAATTCAGAGGCAAGGATCCATATAAGGCTTTCAGGCTGTGCTGTGTTGTTTTGTTTTCCTGAATGATCAGTTCAGGCAACGTAATAGTACTGTTCCATACAGTCTTAGAAAAAGACTTAGAAAACATTAGAAATTGATACTGAGACAGGTGGTTATTCCAAATGTATCAGAGACATAAAAATATCTGGGTTTAAATACCCCTAGGAAAAAGACATTGAGGAGTGCTGAGGAATATAATCAGAATACCTGGAGATAACTGCTGATTCTGCCTCTGATGTTAGTCAAGTCACTGCATCGGAGGCTCAGTATCTTGATTTAGAATAAAGGTTTATTGGTAGGATAATGGTTAAATTGCTGCAAAAGCACCTGTAAATATAGTGGTTGCAGTGCAATAGAAATTTATTTCTCATCCTAAAAATTTTGCCAGGGACCTGCATTTCTTACACACTTTTGCTCCACTATCACCTAAGGGATTTTTCACACCTTCTTGGTTGTAGTTATGTTCTTATGTTGATACCATGTCTGAGCTCCAGCCTGTGAAACAAAAAGGGGGTGGGGGGAATGGAGTCAAGGGCAAACCATTTCCCTTTCAAGCATCTGAGGTGTCCTTTGCATTCGTAATTTCTTTTTTCATTCCATTGGTGAGAACTTAGTCATTTGACCATACTGAGTTACTAAAGAGACTAGGAATTGTTAGACTAATTGGATGGTCATATGTCTCAATAAAACTTAATAGTTATAGAAGAAGGGACTAATTGACTTGGGGTGACAATATGCAGTCTACCACTACAGAGTTGATATTTCTCTCATTGACTTGTAAAGGCAAGGAATTTCTAGCAGGCACCAAGAACAATTGCCTAACTATTTCTTGCTTTTTAGGAGGCAAGACACTTCTGTCTCAAGACATTTCTGGGATATATATATATATATATATATATATATATATATATATATATACTATTTTAAAATCTCTTTTATTTTAGAAAAATCATTTCACTAAAAAGGATTTGTCCTCTTCGCCCTCTCTACATCCAAGATCATATTTTACAGTTGTATGACTCCTGGTAGGCAGTGTACTGCAATGGTTCTGTAGTATTTGCAGAGCTGTGGCAAATTTCCCCGACATTATCTGATATGTGTTGGCAACTGTCCTCATTCCTACCCCCAATTTCTTACACAGTGAAGTTACAGTTGGTTAATTACTTTCATTTAGCCAATTGTTTTTGTAAAGGCTGAGTTAGAGACATAAAACCTGTAGGATTCCTCCTGATGGATAAAATTTTGCTTTTGATAATGGTTATTAACTATAGTGAAAAACAATCTCACATATTAAATATGACTTTATTCCAATTTCTGAAGTTTTCTACTTATATAATAATTCTATCTAAGTAATCATACATAACACTAGTACATGTATTAGGCATGTACTGTGCAGTTTTTCAGCTTTCATAGTCATTTTATATGTGGTCAACTCTAAATTTTAGTGTAATCAAGTTTTCTTCTAAAATATATATTAAAATAAATGTGACACATGAAATTTACCCAATACAAATATAATGCAATGGAAAAGACTTTTGTTACCCCAGACTTCAGCAGTACAGCTCAAAGATAGATAATTTTAATAGTTTGGTGGTTTCCAATACAGAAATGTTTCATGCTTAGATATGCATTTCAGTCATCTTTAAGGAACATGCAGGAATATACCACTGGCATTGTTCCATACCTTGTCTTTTTTTCATTTAATCACACATATTCTAGTGCAACAAGATCTAATCCAGTTTACCTGAAGGGCTACATTATTTCATTGTATAGATGTACCATCATCTATGTAATTAGTCTGTATTAATGCGTTTCTAGATTGTTTCCAGATGTTTGCTATTATGCATAGACCTACCATTTACATCCCTGTGCATAAATATTTTCTACATGTACAAATATACTTGTAGGAGAGATTCTTAGAAGATTTATTGTTACAAAGTTTCATTTTACTCTCTGAATTTTTGTTTTGTTTTGTTTTCATTGTTTGCTTAAAATTTGAGAGGAGTTGTAAAAATACAAAGTAATATAATAAGATATAATACAACATTGCATGTGTGTGCATATTTACATAATTTTTATCCCTTTGTCTTTATCTACCTGCTGTAAATTCTAGTACAGAGTGTTTCTACCACCACCTCACCCCTAACTTGGTAAACCATTGCTTATGGCTGATTGCTCCCAGGTGGATAGTTTCCATCTAGGAATTCCTTTATGCAGTCACCCATTCCTGAAACACTCAACTGTTTACATTTTTCTCTGCCTGCCCCAGGACCTAGCCTCACTCTTCAAGTTTGGCTGGGTTAGCAACCTTTTAACGGTCCTCTTCATTCTCCAAGATATTCTTCTCTTTTAAATAAGAGAGAGAATGAGAATAAGTCCTTTACCTATTTTTACCTTAAAAAAATTATTGCATTCTTTCTTAGTTTTCAGCAAGTATTCAGATTTTTCATCTTTTTTTATATATATTTGCTGGTCACTTCCTTGGGAACCAGAAAATGAATCACATTCTATAGTGATTTTGAAGACAGAAACCAGTTTCTAACTCTCCTGGTGACTGCCTTTAATTTTGAAGTGAATGTGTCCAATGTATATCAAATAATCACGTTGTACACTTTAAATATCATATTATACCTCAATAAATCTGGGGAAAAAAAGTGAATGTGTCCAATTCAACATAGTTCCCTAGTTACCAAAGCAAAAAAAAAAAAAAAAAACTTTTTACTCATATTCATGTAGAATAGTTTATTTGATATACTCTTCTGTGGCTCTCCACAAAATTCTCAGATTTTTAACCTATAAATCCAAATTATTCTATTTTTTTAACATCTTTATTGGAGTATACTTACTTTAAAATGGTGTGTTTCTGCTGTGTCACAAAGTGAATCAGCTATACATATACATACATCCCCAATATCCCCTCCATCTTGCCTCTCTTTCCACCACCCACCCCATCCCACCCCTCTAGGCGGTCACAAAGCACTGAGCTGATCTCCTCATGCTATTTTATATTTGGTAGTGTGTATATGTCCATGCCACTCCCTCACTTCATCCCAGCTTACCCATCCCCCTCCCCATGTCCACAAGTCCATTCTCTACATCTGCGTCTTTATTCCTGTCCTGCCCCTAGGTTCTTCAGAACCATTTTTTTTGATTCCATATACATATGTGTTAGCATATGGTATTTGTTTTTCTTTTTCTGACTTACTTCACTCTATATGACAGACTCTAGGTCCATCCACCTCACTACAAATAACTCAATTTTGTTTCTTTTTATGGCCGAGTAATATTCCATTGCATATATGTGCCACATCTTCTTTATCCATTCAACTGTTGATGGACACTTAGGTTGCTTCCATTTACTGGCTATTGTAAATAGAGCTGCAATGAACAATTTGGTACATGACTCTTTTTGAATTATGGTCTTCTCAGGGGATATGCCCAGTAGTGGATTGCTGGGTCTTAAGGTAGTTTTATTTTTAGTTTTTTAAGGAACCTCCATGCTGTTCTCCATAGTGGTTGTATCAATTTACCTTCCCACCAACAGTGCAAAAGGGTTTCCTTTTCTCCACACCCTCTCCAGCATTTATTGTTTGTAGATTTTTTCATGATGGCCATTCTGACCGGTGTGAGATGATATGTCATTGTAGTTTTGATTTGCATTTCTCTAATGATTAATGATGTTGAGCATTCTTTCATGTGTTTCTTGGCAATCTGTATATCTTCTTTGGAGAAATGTCTATTTAGGTCTACAGCCCATTTTTGGATTGGGTTCTTTGTTTTTCAGACATTGAGCTGCATGAGCTGCTTGTAAATTTTAGAGATTAATCCTTTGTCAGTTGCTTCACTTGCAAATATTTTCTCCCATTCTGAGGGTTGTCTTTTGGTCTTGTTTATGGTTTCCTTTGCTGTGCAAAAGCCTTAAAGTTTCATTAGGTCCCATTTGTTTATTTTTTGTTTTTATTTACATTTCTCTAGGAGGTGGGTCAAAAAGGATCTTGCTGTTATTTATGTCATAGAGTGCTCTGCCTATGTTTTCCTCTAAAAGTTTGATAATGTCTGGCCTTACATTTAGGTCTTTAATCCATTTTGAGTTTATTTTTGTGTATGGTGTTAGGAAGTGTTCTAATTTCATACTTTTACATGTACCTGTCCAGTTTTCCCAGCACCACTTATTGAAGAGGCTATCTTTTCTCCACTGCATATTCTTGCATCCTTTATCAAAGATCAGGTGACCATATGTGTGTGGGTTTATCACTGGGCTTTCTATCCTGTTCCATTGATCAATCTTTCTGTTTTTGTGCCAGTACCATACTGTCTTGATTACTGTAGCTTTGTAGTATAGTCTGAAGGCAGGGAGCCTGATTCCTCCAGCTCCATTTTTCTTTCTCAAGATTGCTTTGATTATTCAGGGTCTTTTGTGTTTCCATACAAATTGTGAAATTTTTTGTTCTAGCTCTGTGAAAAATGCCAGTGGTAGTTTGATAGGGATTGCATTGAATCTGTGGATTGCTTTGGGTAGTAGAGTCATTTTCACAATGTTGATTCTTCTAATCCAAGGACATTGTATATCTTTCCATCTATTTGTATCATCTTTAATTTCTTTCATCAATGTCTTATAATTTTCTGCATACAGGTCTTTTGTCTCCTTCAGTAGGTTTATTCCTAGATATTATTTTCTTATTGTTGCAATGGTAAATGGGAGTGTTTTCTTGATTTCACTTTCAGTTTTTTCATCATTAGTGTATAGGAATGTAAGAGATGTATGTGCATTAATTTTATATCCTGCTACTTTACTAAAGTCATTGATTAGCTGTAGTAGTTTTCTGGTAGCATCTTTAGGATTCTCCATGTATAGTATCATTTCATCTGCAAACAGTGACAGCTTTACTTCTTTTCCAATTTGCATCCGTTTTATTTCTTTTTCTTCTCTGATTGCTGTCACTAAAACTTCCAAAACGTTGTTGAAGAATAGTCGTGAGAGTGGGCAACCTTGTCTTTTTCCTGATCTTAGTGCAAATGGTTTCAGTTTTCACCTTTGAGGATGATATTGGCTGTGAGTTTGTCCTAATGGCCTTTATTATGTTGAGGAAAATTCCCTCTATGCCTACTTTCTGCAAGGATTTTATCATAAATAGGTGTGGATTTTTGTCAAAAACTTTCTCTGCATTGATTGAGATGATCATATGTTTTTTTCTCCTTCAACTTGTTAATATTGTGCATCACATTGATTGATTTGTGTATATTGAAGAATCTTTACATTCCTGGGATAAACCCCGTTGATCATGGTGTATGCTCCTTTTAATGTGCTGTTGGTTTCTGTTTGGTAGTACTTTGTTGAGAATTTTTGCATCTATATTTATCAGTGTTATTGGCCTGTAGTTTTCTTTCTTTGTGCCATCTTTGGTTTTGGTATCATGCTGATGGTGGCCTCATAGAATGAGTTTGGGAGTGTTCCTCCCTCTGCCATATTTTGGAAGAGTTTGAGAAGGAGAGGTGTTAGGTCTTCTCTAAATGTTTGATAGAATTCACCTGTGAAGCCATCTAGCCCTGGGCTTTAGTTTGTTGGAAGATTTTTAATCACAGTTTCAATTTCAGTGCTTGTGATTGGTCTGTTCATATTTTCTATTTCTTCCTGTCTCAGTCTCAGAAGGTTGTGCATTGCTAAGAATTTTTTCATTTCTTCCAGGTTGTCCATTTTATTGGCATAGAGTTGCTTGTAGTAATCTCTCGTGATCCTTCGTATTTCTGCAGTGTCAGTTGTCATTTCTCCTTTTCATTTCTAATTCTATTGATTTGAGTCTTCTCCCTTTTTCTCTTGATAAGTCTGGCTAATGGTTTATCCATTTTGTTTATCTTCTCAAAGAATCAGCTTTTAGTTTTATTGATCTTTGCTATTGTTTGCTTCATTTCTTTTTCATTTATTACTGATCTGAACTTTATGATTTCTTTCCTTCTGCTAACTTTGGGGGGTTTTGTTCTTCTTTCTCTAATTGCTTTAAGTGTAAGGTTAGGTTGTTTATTTGAGCTGTTTCTTGTTTCTTAAGGTAGGATTGTATTGCTATAAACTTCCCTCTTAAAACTGCTTTTGCTGCATCCCATAGGTTTTGGGTCGTTGTGTTTTCATTGTCATTTGTTTCTAGGTATTTTTAAATTTCCTCTTTGATTTCTTCAGCAATCTCTTGGTTATTAAGTAGTGTATTGTTTAGTCTCCATGTGCTTGTATTTTTTACAGATGTTTTCCTGTAATTGATATCTAGTCTCATAGTGTTGTGGTTAGAAAAGATACTTGATACGATTTCAAATTTCTTAAATTTACCAAGGCTTCATTTGTGACCCAAGATATGATCTATCCTGGAGAATGTTCCATGAGCACTTGAGAAGAATGTGTATTCTGTTGTTTTTGGATGGAAGTTCCTATAAATATCAATTAAGTCCATTTTGTTTAATGTATCATTTAAAGCTTGTGTTTCCTTATTTATTTTCATTTTGGATTATCTGTCCATTGGTAAAAGTGTGGTGTTAAAGTCTCCTACTATGATTGTGTTACTGTTGATTTCCCCTTTTATGGCTGTTAGTATTTGCCTATGTATTGAGGTGCTCCTATGTTGGGTGCATAAATATTTACAATTGTTATATCTTCTTCTTAGATCGATCCCTTGATCATTATGTAGTGTCCTTCTTTGTCTCTCGCAATAGTCTATTTTAAAGTCTATTTTGTCTGATATGAGAATTGCTACTCCAGCTTTCTTTTGGTTTCCATTTGCATGGAATATCTTTTTCCATCCCCTCACTTTCAGTCTGTATGTGTCTCTAGGTCTGAAGTGGGTCTCTTGTAGACAGCATATATATGGGTCTTGTGTTTTTATCCATTCAGCCACTCTATGTCTTACAGTGGGAGCATTTAATCCATTTACAGTTAAGGTAGTTATCAATATGTATGTTCCTATTCCCATTTTCTTAATTGTTTTGGGTTTGTTATTGTAGGTCTTTTCCTTCTCTTGTGTTTCCTGCCTAGATAAGTTCCTTTAGCATTTGTTGTAAGGTTGGTTTGGTGGTGCTGACCTCTCTCAGCTTTTGCTTGTCTGTAATGTTTTAAATTTCTCCATCAAATCTGAATGAGATCCTTGCTGGGTAGAGTAATCTTGGTTGTAGGTTTTTCTCCTTCATCACTTTAAATATATCCTGCCTGTCCCTTCTGGCTTGCAGAGTTTCTGCTGAGAGATCAGCTGTTAACCTTATGGGGATTCACTTGTGTGTTATTTGTTGTTTTTCCCTTGCTGCTTTTAATATTTTTTCTTTGTATTTTATTTTTGATAGTTTGATTAATACGTCTTGGTGTGTTTCTCCCTGGATTTATCCTGTACGGGACTCTCTGTGTTTCCTGGACTTGATTAACTATTCCTTTTCCCATATTAGGGAAGTTTTCAACTATAACCTCTTCAAATATATTCTCAGTCCATTTCTTTTACTCTTCTTCTTTTTGGATACCTATAATTTGAATGTTGGTGCATTTAATGTTGTCCCAGAGGTCTCTGAGACTGCCCTCATTGTTTTCATTCTTTTACCTTTTTTCTGCTCTGCAGTAGTTATTTCCATTATTTTATCTTCCAGGTCACTTATGCATTCTTCTGCCTCAGTTATTCTGCTATTGATCACTTTTAGAGAATTTTTAATTTCATTTATTTGGTTGTTCATCATTGTTTGTTTGCTCTTTAGTTATTCTAGGTGTTTGTTAAATGTTTCTTGTATTTTCTCTATTCTATTTCCAAGATTTTGGATCATCTTTACTATCATTATTCTGAATTATTTTTCACGTAGCCTTCCTATTTCCTCTTCATTTTTTAAGTCTGGTGGGTTTTTACCTTGCTCCTTCATCTGCTGTGTGTTTCTCTGCCTTCTCATTTTGCATAACTTACTGTGTTTGTGTTCTCCTTTTCACATGCTGCAGGTTTTAGTTCCCATTGTTTTTGGTGTCTGCCCCCAGTGGCTAAGGTTGGTTCATTGGGTTGTGTAGGTTTCCTGGTGGAGGGAACTAGTGCCTGTGTTCTTGTGGATGAGACTGGATCTTGTCTTTCTGTTGGGCAGGTCCATGTCTGGTGGTGTGTTTTGGGGCGTCTGTGGCTTTATAATGATTTTAGGCAGCCTCTCTGCTAATGGATGGGGTTGTGGTCCTGTCTTTCTAGTTGTTTGGCATAGGGTGTCCAGCACTGTAGCTGGCTTGTCATTGAATGAAGCTGGGCTTTAGCGTTGAGATGGAGATCTCTGGGAGATTTTTGCTGTTTGATATTATGTGGAGATGGGAGGTCTCTGGTGGACTAATGTCCTGAACTTGGTTCTCCCACCTCAGAGGAACAGCCCTGATGCCTGGGTGGAGCACCAAGAGCCTTTCATCCACATGGCTAGAAATAAAATGGAGAAAAATTAAAGAAAGAAAGAAAGAAAGAAAGAAAGAAAGAAAGAAAGAAAGAAAGAAAGAAAGAAAGAAAGAAAGAAAGAAAGAAAGAAAGAAAAAGAAAGAAAGAAAGAAAGAAAGAAAGAAAGAAAGAAAGAAAGAAAAAGAAAGAAAGAAAGAAAGAAAGAAAGAAAAAGAAAGGAAGGAAGAAAGAAAAGAAAGAAAGAAAGAAAAAGGAAGGAAGGAAGGAAGGAAAGAAGTGAAAGAAAGAAAGATAAATAAATAAATAAAATAAAAAGTTATTAAAATAAAAAATAAATATTAAGAAAAAAATTTAAAAAACAAATAATGGATGGACAGAACCCTAGGACAAATGGTAAAAGCAAAGCTATATAGACAAAATCACACACAGAAGCATACACATACACACTCGCAAAAAGAGAAAAAGGGAAAAAAATATATATATATCTTTGTTCCCAAAGTCCATCTCCTCAATTTGGGATGATTCATTGTCTATTCAGGTATTCCACAGATGCAGGGTACATCAAGTTGATTGTGGAGATTTAATCTGCTACTCTTGAGGCTGCTGGGAGAGATTTCCCTTTCTCTTCTCTGTTCACACAGCTCCTGGGGTTCAGCTTTGGACTTGGCCCCACCACTGTGTGTAGGTCACCTGAGGGTGTCTGTTCTTCACTCAGACAGGATGTGGTTAAAGGAGCAGCTGATTCAGGGGCTCTGGCTCACTCAGGCTGGGAGGAGGGAAGGGTATGGAATGCAGGGTGAGCCTGTGGTGGCAGAGGCCAGCATGATGATGCACCAGCCTGAGGCGCACCGTGCGTTCTCCCGGGGACGTTGTTCCTCGATCACGGGACCCTGGCAGTTGCGGGCTGCACAGGCTCCCGGGAGGGGAGGTTTGGAGAGTGACCTGTGCTTGCACAAAGGCTTCTTGGTGGTGGCAGCAGCAGCCTTAGCATCCCATGACCGTTTCTGGAGCTCCTTTAAGAGGAGCTCTTAATCCCCTCTCCTCAGACACCAGGAAACAAAGAGGGAAGAAAAAGTCTCTTGCCTCTTGGCCAGGTCCAGACTTTTCCCAGACACCCTCCAGGCTAGCTGTGGCGCACTAGCCCCCTTCAGGCTGTGTTCACGCAGCCAACCCCCATCCTGTCCCTGGGATCCGACCGAAGCCCGAGCCTCAGCTCCCAGCCCCCGCCCGCCCCAGTGGGTGAGCAGACTCACCCTCTTGGGCTGGTGAGTGCTGGTCGGCACCGATCCTCTGTGCGGGGATCTCTCCACTTTGCCCTCTGCACCCCTGTTGCTGCACTCTCCTCCATGGCTCCAAAGCTTCTCCCCTGCCTATCCCCCATCTCCACCAGTGAAGGGGCTTCCTAGTGTTTGGAAACCTTTCCTCCTTCACAGCTCCCACACAGATATGCAGATCCCATCCCTATTCTTTTGTCTCTGTTTTTTTAATTTTTTGACCTACCCAGGTATGTGGGGAGTTTCTTGCCTTTTGGGAAGTCTGAGGTCTTCTGCCAGCATTCAGTAGGTGTTCTTTAGGAGCTATTCCACATGTAGATGTATTTCTGATGTATTTGTGGAGAGGAAGGTGATCTCTGTGTCTTCCGCCATCTTGAAGCTCCTTCCTTTCCCTTATATTTTATAATGCATCATACTTTTTTTCCTCTCTCTGCTGAGAGCTTTCCATTGGAAATATCAATTAGATGTACCATATTTTCTTCTTTCAATTTATTTTATTTTTTTTCAGCGATTCTCTTATAAGCCATTTCTGGGCAAGACACAAAATAGGGTATGGGATTATACTCCTCTGGTTAACTTGGTGGATGGAAAGAGCATTTTTTTTTATATTCCAAGAGTGCTTCTACTACTGTTACTCTAGGCTAAACCACTCACTATTTGTTGTAGATAAATTCCCTTACCCACACTCCAGCAATAGCCTTGCTCAGTATTTTTAAAATTTCAGGCATTGTACTCATACAGGGAGAGTCATGTTACAGCTGCTGAAACTACATGATTTGGGCCATGAGTAATGGCTAGACACTAGCCAACTGGTCTGCACCTATTGGTGTTTCCTGACCACTCTTCCCATGCACCCCCTCTTGTTTGCCTACTGCCTGTTTTGCTGTTACTGCTTTACTCCTATATCAGGTAAAGTGGACATCTATTGTGTCGAGGGTTGAGGAGAGCTGCTAGTGCTTCTGATTCATGGTTATGACCTTTTGGGTAGCTATTTAATAATGCTCCCCAACACTACCACCATTTGGAGAGCTCTAGTCTGGAAAATATGAGCTGAATGCTTACCTTTAATGGCAAGGATGCCCACTAAAGAACCTTTCCAAATTACATTGCTACACCCTGGACAACCTAAAGCAGTGAGAGAATAAGGAAAAGAGATGGTTAAAATTCGCAACTGCTACCAGTCAATCATCTTTGGCCCTTTTTTGTGCCTGGTTGGGTACCTGCTAACGTTCCTTCTTAAGCTTCCTAAACTTTCTAAGCTTAGATTTCTCAGTTTTTATGGCCATATCTGAGTATGAATATGCATTAACTAAACTTGCTATATTATTTTTGAACTCAGTGGTTTGTTGAAATTAGAAGACTGCAGCTGATACTCAGTGCATTATTTTTCCTTGATGCCAATAAATCTCAGATAGTGCCCTGTCTGGGTATCTTTTTCTGGTTCTACCTGCCCTACCCAACCTAGGACAGAGTTTCCTGTTTTCGCCATATACACTATGCTTATCTCAAAATTAACATTTAAAACACTGAATGTTTCTGTCTCTTGAAATGGGTAGTACGGTTCTTGATGGAACAAAACAGTACTTCTCAAGTGCATACATAGCATCAACCAAATTTCCCAACAAAAGTTGGCTAAATGATTTCCCTACCAAACATCTCCAGGAAGATAAATGACAAATTATCGCAGGAAAAATAGATGTCAACCATTTTATGAAAAACCCTGAAACAGAGAATTTATTTTTTTTCAAATCTATGATTTTGAGAGCTGGAAAATATTCTCTTTTCTTAATTTTCAAGTTGCATAACTTATATCTGCTTAAGGAAGTAGCACAGCATATACTTACTTATCTTTGCTTCTAAAGGCTTATCTGAAAATCATGCTGCTAAGAATGGGAAGTGTGGTTAATGGCTGCTTCCAACAGGGATAAACTAAACCTAGTTGGAAGAAACAGGATAAAAATAAACAGATTTAACAGATACTGTTCCTGAGAGGAAAATTTAAAGTAAACTTTATTAAAATCAACTCTTGTTGTTAAAACTGGAGAATTATTATATATAAAGTTGAGAAGGAATAGAAAGCTATGAAAAGGAAACAAAACCATGCAATGTTCAGGGATGTATTTACTCACCTCAGTATAAATTGCCAAGGAAGGGGAGGAAATAAGAATTTTAAAATTGCAATCTTCAACTTGGCAAGTCTCCATGTGAATTTTGACTAAATTTGTTCTGAAAGTAGAACAAACTGATTTTTCCAGGGGTATTTGATTTTTGTCTGTGTAATACAGATCCCATCCTTGTCCAGCTTCATAAGATATAAGGGAAATAAAGCTATTAAAAAGTGTTAGGTATCTAAAGCCTATAGCATTAGCTTATACATGGTTCAATAAATTATGTAAAATAAATACTTTTCTAAACAATATTATCTGACAATGACAATAATGATCTCTAACATGAATGGAAAGTCAATTTTTCAGAAGCTAATCGATCGCTTTCAAATCCATGAATAAACTGCAACCACTTTTTTTCTGTGATAAAGTAAGTAAATCAGCCAGATGTAGCTTTAGTTGTTGAACTAATGCTTTGATTTTGTTTGAATAAAATACTGCTGAAATTTTTAAGAGAAAGAAAATTATATAAATGAATGTAATATCTAGCCTGCAGCAGCAATGTATATTAATGGAGATGATTATACAATTCACACTTCTCATTTCAGAGCATTGGTGCCTTAACAAAGCCCATCTAAAATGCTTACTGAAAAGGTAAAGCTGCAGATTTCTCTATTTGCTATATTCTTCTATTGCCAGCACAAGTTTTGTTCTCTTTATTCTGCCCTCTCTGTTTATATTCAGAAGTGATAAATTTTCCCTGTTTTATATTTGGTTTATCTATTTATTTGTATTCATTTTGCATGTACAAGGGGATAAGTCTATAGAATAATGCAGCTGATATTGATTTTATATTGCTATTGGGCATATACTGCATATGAAGATTGTCTGATCTCTAACTTAATCACAGGGAACTATTGTTAAAGGGAAAGCTTTCTTCATAACAAGGAGAGACCTATGTCTTTGTGAAATTTATTTAACTATAAACCCATTATATAGCATTAATATATAATTTTCTTATTTTCTGCCAAAGTTAGATGAGATTTATTGTATATAGCTATTGAATTTGAGCAAAAGTGAATATATAAGTAAAGAAGTTTTTATGTGATATGACTTAAGCATATCTAGGTAAGCTATCAATGTCTTGATAATGTTGTGGATACACAGAAAATAAAGAAACCATATTTCAGAGGAATAAATTTTTATGCTATTTAAAATTAAAGTTATGGAAATAAAATAGCATTATGTGTTAGTTCCACCACCTGATGTAGTAGTTTGTTGAAGGCAGATGGAAAAACTCTATGTTGAAAGCTCACAAGAAAACTTCCTGCAACATTCCATGAATCTATGGCTATATTTATCTTCTTTTGTGCTTAATCTAGGCCTATAAAAAGAGATATATCATTTTCTCATTATAATGCCATATTCGAAGTACTCCATTTATATTTGTAACGTCTTTCATATCTATTTCTGTATGTAGTTTAATTGCATACTTGGGCTTTGTAGGCCAAGAAAAAGAAATAATTAAGGACAATAGAGTGTCCTACTGCTGACTGTCTGTGTTTGAAATAGGCCAGTTAGCATAGAAAACAATAGGTTTTTATGAAAAGACCTACAAGTGTAGTATATTCCTTTCCTTATTATTTAAACTAAACTTAAGATGGTATTTGCTCCTACTAATTGAGTTAAATAGATCTACTCCAAATCGACTTTAAGATAAGTGATCAACTTTATTTTCCTTCTGGGATCACTTCTTGCCCATCTTTTATATAAAAAGTTGCCATGGCATATTTTAATATTACCTGCTTTAAATAGCCAAAAAATCTGGGATCTTGTTTTACTCATCTTGCTACATTTTCACAACTTAGCTGAAGTTGCAGCATAGTCATGTATCAAAAAATGCTATGCATTCACCTTTGCACATAAAGATGCCACTTATTGCAAAAATTTGACCACATTTTTTTTACATTCACTGAAATATTAACCAAGAAAGAATTTACTGAAGAGAAAAAATATTGAAGCAGCACTTTGTAATTATTGCCTCTTATGAAACTTTTCCAAAAAATGGTAATTTATCATCATATATTTTGTTTTTTTAAAAATTAAGCATAGTAATTTCTCTGGTAAGCCAATTAAGTCATTTTATTTCCCCCCACAAAACTGTAAATGAATATTTTCTAGTTTAAAAAAAGGAGTTTTGTCAGTAAATACAGAAGAAAGACCAACTATAGAAGAATCATTCAAAGTTGCACTCCACATATAGCATTAATTGACATGATATAAATTACTGCCAAGAGTCTTAGAAAACTAGACAAATATGCTCAGAGAGAAAACAGAATTAGCAGTTGGCAGAATTCCTCTATCAAATGTCACTTTGTCATCACGCACTATCAGTGGCATATAATATAGAAGAAAAATTAATAGCCCATATGTGTCTTAATAGATATATTAAATTAGGGTCGTCTAAAACAACTAATATCAAAAATATGAATCAGCCCTAGGCATATGTTTGGGACCTATATAAGGTTTATTTTTTAACTTTTTATTTTGAAAGAATTTTAGATGTATAGAAGGTTTGCAAAGATTGTACAGGGTGCTCCCCTATATCTCAGTTTCCATCTCATATAACTGTAATAAATTTATCAAAATTAGGAAAATCTTATTAGAAAGTGATATTAACTAAATTATACTTTATTCATATTTCAGCCTTTTTTTTTCACTCCTGTCCCTTTTTATGTCCCAGCATACAATCCAGTTTACCATGTTGCTTTAAATCATAATTTCATCTTAGTTTCCTTGAATCTGTGAAAGTTTCTCGGTCTTTACTTGTCCTTCACAACATTGACAGCTTTGAAGATTATTGGTCAGGTATTTTGTAGAACGTCTCTCAGTTTGGGTCTGGTTGATGTTTTCCCATAATTAAACTGAGGTTAAAATTTGGGGGAAGATTACAATAGAGGAGAAATGTCCTTCTCATTGCATGAGTATATGATTTTAACATGACTTTTGCTGGTCATTTTAACCTTGTGGATAAGGTTAAGGTGATGTCTGCCAAATTTCTCCACTGTAATGTTATTACTTTTTCCTTTCCATATTCTATTTCTTAGAAGCCAGTCACTCATTCTATTCCACATTTAATGAGAGGGGAATTAAGCTCCACCTCTTGGAGGGAGAAATATCAAAAATTTATGGATACAGGTTAAACAACCATAGTAATTAAGAAATATTTGCAGGGAGATACTCTGAGGTTATGAAACTATTCTGTTTTTCCTTAAAGTTTACTTGCTATTTATATCATTCATTTTCGGAATTTGCCTGAAGCAATTATTACTGTGGTATTTTAATGGTGATTTTTCTATTTCTCTCATTTCTTCTACATTTATTACTTGGAACTCATCTGTAAAGAAGATTTTTCCCTTTCCTCTATTTTTTATTCAATAATTTATTTATATCAGTATGCACTCATGTACAATTGACCTTTGAACAAAATGAGTTCGAATTGTGCAGGTCCATTTACAGGAAGATTTTTTTCAGTAATAAATACTATAGTAGTACTACACTATCCCCGGTTGGTTGAATCTGCAGACGTGGAACCTCAGATACCAAGAAACCATGAATATGTAGGGCCAACTATAAGTTATATGCAGATTTTCAATTTAGAGCTGGTGTCCCTAAGCCCCTAGTTGTTCTAGGGTAATTGTATATTTATTTTATTCTTTGAATTATAATGCAATACTATAATGAGTTATTTTGCTCATTAGATATTCCAGCTTTGGACATTGGGAGCCATTTTAGGTTGACTGCTACATCATTTTGAAATGTACTCAGTTTTTTTTTTCTTTTTCAGTATTTTCTTATTCTTGACACTACAGGACAGGAGGCTGCGTTCATCTTGTATATTGCAAGTCACTGCCTTAGAATCAGCCATTGCTCTAAAGAGCTCTGCTCCTTTTATTGGCAATTGGAATTTTAGAATCCAAGGTCTTGGCACTAAGTGCACTCACTTCACTTGGGGAGTCACAGGTTCTAGATCTCTCAGATAGAGCTAAGAAATATATGCATGTATTCTAACCTATGTATACACTTAGATATATATGTATATGTATATACATATATATTTAATTCTGCATCTGTTTATCTCTTAGTGTATTAAAATAAACATGAGTTCATGGATATATCCAACTCTAGTCCATTACCAAAGATAGGGTTCATTCATGCTTTCCACCTTGCTTATATATGTATTTATATAACTTTTTTCTCTGATTATGAGAAACCTAGTCCCCATCATTTACAATTTATGTATCTATTTGTTCAACCCTAGTATATATGTAAATTAATTTCAGAATTGGTAAATGAATCCCTGTAACAAATTTACCAACTAAAGTATACTGTTATTATAGAGTTTTATTTCTTTTTACTCTTCAGCCTTTATCTTATCAAAACACTGTTTTCTAAAGTTACTTAGGTCATCCATTTCCCCCTTACCTTCTTGGAAGCTATGGACAAATTTGTAATGGAGTTAGATTCCTTTGTCACATCTTACATTCCATACAGTGATTGATATATCATGTTTGATTTTCCTTATAATTTACATAAATTTCATTGTTTGTGTTGTACTGCTCTATCAGTTTTAAAATGCATAGAGTCATGTATCCAGAACTAAAGTATCATACAAAACAGTTCCATCATCTAAAAATTCTCTGGTGTGGCCCTCTTTTACTCAGTTACTCCCCAGTAAACCTCTGACAATCACTGATCAGTCTTCCATCCCTATTGTTTTGCCTTTTATAGAATGCCATGTAAGTGGAATGATACATTATGTAGCCTTGGAGTCTAGCTTCTTTCAAATAGCAAAATGCATTTAAGGTTAATTCATGTTGTTGTATGAACCAGTAGATCATTTTCTTAAGCCTGAGTAGTAATCCATTTTATAAATGTACAACAGTTTATTCATTCACCTCATTCACCTGTTGAAAGACACCTTGTGATTCTCAGGCTTTGGGCATTATCAATAAAACTGCTATAAATATTCACATGCAGGTTTTATATTAACAGAAGGATTCAATTCACTTAGGTAAATATCTAGGAGTGAGATTGCCAGACTGTTTGGTAAGTGTATGCTTAACATCACAGTGTAAAACTGTGAAGCCATTTTCTAAAGCGCCTGTATCAGTTTGCAATCCCACCAGCAATGAATAAAAATCCCTGATACTCTGCACTGTATTTTACCCAGAATTTCATATTGGTAGTTTTCTCCTTAAAATTTTTTTTGTCCTTTTAAAGGTATGCTGTGATATATCATCATGGCTTTAATTTGCATTTCCTAATGAGCAATAACATTGAGCATTTTTTCGTATGCTTATTGTTCATCTGTGTATCTCTTAGAGCAGTGTTTATTCAGATATTTTGCCTATTATTTCCCTTGAGGTGTGTGTGTGTGTGTGTGTGTGTGTGTGTGTGTTTCATTTTTATTGTTGAGTTGTATGTTCTTTTGGACTTCTGGATATAAGTCCTTTAGAATACAGGTGATTGGCAAATACATTCTCACAATAGTTTTATTTGCTTACAAGTTTATTTTGCAAAACAAAAGATTAGTCCAAGCTATTGATATTTTCTCTGTGGATTGTGCTTTTTCTGGTATACCTAAACACTAATTATCAAATCCAGAGTCATGGCAGATTTTCTTCTATCTTTTCTTCTAGAAGTTGTATAGTTTTACATTTTATATTGAGGGCTAATGATCTATTTTGAGTTAACATTTGTATAAAGTATGAGACATGTATTGAGGTTCACTACTTTGCATATGAACATTTGTTGGCTCACAACATTTGTTGAAAAGACTATCCTTCCTCCATCAAATTGCTTGTGTATTTTGGTCAAAAATCAGTTGCCTATCTAAAAATATTGTCTTACTAACAAACATTTTAAAAATACATCAAACAAGGCTCATCTGAGGAGAAGTCTGAAAAATATATGACCAGTACTCCTCCAAATTGTTAATGTCGTTATAAACAAGGAAAATTTGAGGAATTGTTACAGCCAAGAGAATCCTAAGAAGACATGACAACTAAATATACTTGGGATCCTGGAACAGAAATAGGACATATGGTAAGAACTATGGAAAACTGAATAAACTATGGACTGCAGATAATAATAATATCTAACAATACTGGTTCATGAATTGTGACAAATGTACCATTTAAGATGTTAATAACCGAGGAAACTGTGTGGGGGATAAATGGGAACTTTTAAATTATCTTTGTGATATTAAAATTGTTCTAAAATTAAAAGCTTATTTTAAATATGTAAAAGAAAATCAGTTGCCAATTTTTTTTCTTCTCTTGAAAGATGATTTTTTAGAGAAGTTTTAGGTTTACAAAAAAATTGAGAGGAATGTTACCGAGATTTCCGAAATACCCCTTGCTCCCTCACATGGTTAGCCTCACCTATTATCAACATCACTCACCAGAATGGTACACTTTTTTACAAAGGATGAACCTACCCTGACATCCCATAATAAGCCAGAGTTTAAGTTTACCTGAGGGCTCACTCTTGGTGATATGAATTCTATGGGTTTGGATAAATGTTTAAATATATATATATAATATCATAGAGTATTTTTATAGCCCTAAAAATACTCTGTTCTCTGCCTATTCATTTCTTCCTGTCCCAACCCTGGTAACCACTGGTCTTTTTATTGTTTCTGTAGTTTTGCCTTTTCCAGAATATCATAGAGTTGGAATCACAGAGTATGTAGCTTTTTCAGATTGGCTTCTTTCTCTTAGTCATACGTATTTAAGTATCTTCTATGTCTTTTCATGGTTTGATAGATCATTTCTTTCTAGCACTGAATAATATTTCATTGTATGGCTGTAAGACTATTTATGCATTCATCAGAAGTGAATGAAGAATATCTTGGATGTTTCCAAGTTTGGAAATTATGAATAAAGCTGCTGTAAACATTCATGTGCAGGATTTTGTGTGGACATAAGTTTTCAATTCCTTAGGGTCAATACCAAGAAACACAAACACTGGATGCTATGGTAAAATTATGTCTGGTTTTGTAAGAAAACACCAAACTGTATTCCAAAGTGGCTGCACCATTATGCATACATTCCCACCAGCCATGTATGAGAATTCTTGTTGCTCTACATTCTCGTAAGCATTTGCCATTGTCAGTGTTCTTGATCTGGACATTCTAATAGCTGTGTAGTAGTATCTCATTGTTCCTTTAATTTGCATTGCCCTGATGACTTAAAATGCAGAATACCTTTTCATATCCTTATTTGCCATATGCATTACTTTTTTCTTGAGGTGTATATTAAGGTTATTGAACCATTTTCAGTAGAGTTGTTTGTCTTCTTATTGTTGAGCTTTAAGAGTTCTTTGTATATTTTTGAATAACAGTCTTTTATCCCATGAGTCTTCTGCAAATATTTTCTCCCAGTCTGTGCCTTCTTTTCTATTTATCTCGATATTGTCTTTTGCAGACCAGAAGTTTTAATTTTAATGAAGTCCAGATTATCAATTATTTCTTTCATGGATCCTACCTTTTGTATTGTATCTAAAAAGGCATTTTTAGTAAGCCTATGCTTCTGGACTGTAAATATTACAAATGTTTCTCAGTATTTTTTTCTCCCCTTAAGTGGGACAGAGTGGCTAGAATGGGCTGGAGTTGGGTGTTTCTCTTCCTCCAAGTCAGTTATGCTCTGATAATACCCCAGAAGATTAGGTTCTGCTTAACTAGTTACCCCTGAGGGTTGGCCTTGTTACAAAGAACAGAGTGCTCTCTGATCAAAATGGTTCCTTTTCCCTTTCTCCTGCCAGAAGCCCAAGCTCCTAGATGTAAATTCCACAATATTGTCCTGCTGGAGTTTTTAACTCTCAACATTATTCACACTGAGCTTCCAGCAATTCATCAATTCCAGTTCAGATTTTCCTATCCCAACACTTTTTCCTGTGGTGGTTCCAGCTCATGAATCTGATCCAGTGAGCCATGACTCATTCTATTCCCCTGTCTGTTTCTCAATTCTTGGGGACAGCAGTTTGTCAGGTGTTCTTCTCTCTTGTGGAGCCAGGAACAGTTGTTACTTTTTTAGTCTGTTCAGCTTTTTACTTGTCTTTCAGATGGAGTGGCAGCTTCCAAATATTTTACACGTGGAGCCAGAAAATGGCAGTTCTGCCTATGTTTTCATGAGTCTATTCGTGACTTTTTTATTCTGTTCCATTGATCTATGTATCTATACTTTCACCAAGACCATATCTTGATTACTTGATTACTGTAGCTTTATATTACATATTGAAATCAGATAATGTGAATCCTCCAAAATGTTCCTCACTGTCAAAATTGTTTTAGTTTTTCTACTTCTTTCACATTTCCATATAAATTTTAGAATCCTCCTGTACATAACTAACAAACTTCTAGCAAGGATTTTGTTTGGGATTGTGTTGAATATATGGATCAAATTGAGGGAGAATTGGAATCTTAATAACACTAAGTTTTCTGATCCATGAACATTGTATGAATCTCCATTTATTTAGCTTTCCTTTGATTTCTTTCAGTAGTGTTTTGTTATTTTCAACACACTGATCTACCACATGTTGTGTTAGTTATATCTAACTCCTTCATTCTTTGGTGCTATTATAAATGGAGTTTTAAAAATATCAAACTCCATTTGTCCATTGCTGTCACCTAGAAATACAATTGTTCTTTGTATATTGACTTTATATCTTATGGCCTTGCTAAACTCATAGTTATAGGAGATTTTTTATAAGAGTCTTTGGGATTTTTCTACATAAGCAATCAAGTCCTTTGTAAGTAGAGACAATATTAAATCTTCATTTTTAACCTGTATACCTTTTTATTCTTGGCTAATTTCATAGATAGAACTTCCATTATGATGTTGAATATGAGTGAAGAGAAAGGAAATCTTTAATTTGGAGGGAAAGCATTCAGTATATTACCATTAAATATGCTGTTACCTGTAGGTTTGTGGATGTCTTTTACCAAGTTAAAGAAGTTCCCTTGATTCTTAGAATTTGGAGAATTAAATTTTTTTGTCATAAATAAGCATGGATTTTCCTAATGGCTTTTCTGTCCCTAATGAGATGATCATAAGCACTTAATTTTTTAATTTAGTCTGCTAATATGGTGAATTACATGGTGTATTAGTTTGCTAAGTCTGCCATAACAAAATACCACAGGTTTAAACAACATAATTTTATTTTCTCACAGTTCCAGAGGCTGCAAGATCAAGATCAAGGTACTGACAAAGTTGGTTTCTCCTGATGCCTCTTTCCTTAATTTTCTTTTTTTAATTTTTTTTTATACTGCAGGTTCTTATTAGTCATCAATTTTATACATATCAGTGTATACATGTCAATCCCAATCCCCCACTTCAGCACACCACCATACCCACTCCATCGTGGTATTCCCCCCTTGGTGTGCATATGTTTGTTCTCTACATCTGTGTATCAACTTCTGCCCTGCAAACCCGTTCATCTGTACCATTTTTCTAGGTGCCACATACATGTATTAATATATGATATTTGTTTTTCTCTTTCTGACTTACTTCACTCTGTATGACAGTCTTTAGATCCATCCACGTCTCAACAAATGACTCAATTTCGTTCCTTTTTATGGCTGAGTAATATTCCATTGTATATATTTACCATATCTTCTTTATCCATTCGTCTGTCAATGGGTATTTAGGTAGCTTCCATGACCTGGCTATTGTAAATAGTGCCACAATGAATATTGGGGTACATGTGTCTTTTTGAATTGTGGTTTTCTCTGAGTATATGCCCAGTAGTGGGATTGCTTGATCACTTCCATTTGCATGGAATATCTTTTTCCATCCCCTCACTTCAGTCTGTATGTGTCCCTAGGTCTGAAGTGAGTCTATTGTAGACAGCATGTATATGGGTCTTGTTTTTTTTTTTTTGTTTTTTTTTTTGTGGTACACGGACCTCTCACTGTTGTGAACTATCCCATTGCAGAGCACAGGTTCTGGACATGCAGGCTCAGCGGCCATGACTCATGGGCCCAGCCGCTCCGTGGCTTGTGGGATCCTCCCGGACTGGGGCTGAACCCATGTCCCCTGCATCAGCAGGTGGATTCTCAACCACTGTGCCACCACAGAAGCCCCATGGGTCTTGTTTTTGTATCCATTCAGCAAGCTTGTGTCTTTGGTTGGAGCATTTAATCCATTCACGTTTAAGGTAATTATTGATATGTATGCTCCTGTGACCATTTTCTTAGTTGTTTGTGTTTGTTTTTGTATGTCCTTTACTCCTCTTGTATTTCCCACTTAGAGAAGTTCCTTTAGCATTTGTTGTAGAGCTGGTTTGGTGGTGCTGAATTTTCTTAGCTTTTCCTTGTCTGTAAAGCTTTTGATTTCTCTATCAAACCTGACTGAGATCTTTGCCGGGTAGAGTAATGTTGGTTGTAGGTTCTTCCCTTTCATCACTTTAAGTATATTGTGCCTCTCCCTTCTGGGTTGTAGAGTTTCTGCTGAGAAATCAGCTGTTAACCTTATGGGAGTTCTTTTGTATGTTGTCATTTTTCCCTTGCTGTCTTTAATTTTTGCCAATTTGATTACTATGTGTCTCGGCATGTTTCTCCTTTGGTTTATCCTGTATGGGACTCCCTGCATTTCCTGGACTTGGGTGGCTATTTCCTTTCCCATGTTAGGGAAGTTTTCGACTACAGTCTCTTCAAATATTTTCTTGGGTCCTTCCTCTCTCCCTTCTCCTTCTGGGACCCCTATAATGCAAATGTTGTTGCGTTTAATGTTGCCCCACAGGTCTCTTAGGCTGTCTTCATTTCTTTTCATTCTGTTTTCTTTATTCTGTTCCACAGCAGTGAATTCCACCATTCTGTCTTCCAGGTCACTTATCTGTTCTTCTGCCTCAGTTATTCTGCTATTGATTCCTTCTAGTGTAGTGTTCATTTCAGTTACTGTATTGTTCATCTCTGTTTGTTTGTTCTTTAATTCTTCTAGGTCTTTGCTAAACATTTCTTGCATCTTCTCGATCTTTGCCTCCATTCTTTTTCCGAGGTCCTGGATCATCTTCACTGTCATTATTCTGAATTATTTTTCTGGAAGGTTGCCTATCTCCACTTCATTTAGTTGTTTTTCTGGGGTTTTATCTTGTTCCTTCATCTGTACATAGCCCTCTGCCTTTTCATCTTGTCTATCTTTCTGTAAATGTGTTTTTTCCCCACAGGCTGCAGAATTGTAGTTCTTGCTTCTGCTCTCTTCCCTCTGGTGGATGAGGCTATCTAAGAGGCTTGATGAGAGCGACTGGTGGTGGGTAGAGCTCTTTCCTTAATTTTCAAATAGGCAACTTCTCTCTGTGTCCTCACATACCCTTCTCTCTGTACATGCACATCTCTGATGTGTCTTCCTTTTCTTTTAAGGAAACCAGTCATATTGAATTAGGGATCCATCATTATGACCTCATTTAACCTTAATTACTTCTTAAAGGTCCTATCTCCAAATACAGTTACATAGAGGACTAAGACTTCAATACATTAATTGTGGGGACACCCAATTCAGTCCACAACCCATGACTTGGTTTCTAAATATCAAATTAGCCTTGCTTTCCTGTGCTGAACTCCACTGAATTGTAATTTCTTTTACCTTTCTTAATATATTGCTGAATTGGATTTGCTTATATATTGTTGTGAATTTTTGTATCTATGTACATGAGAGTTATTGTTCTATAGTTCTTGTCTTTGTCTGGTTTGGGTAGTAGGGTGAATCTGACCTTATAAAATGAGTTGGCAAGTATTCCCACCTCTTTTTCATTCAGGAAGAGACTTGTATAATTGGTATTATTTATTATGTAAACGTTGAGTAGAATTCACCAGTGAAAGTATATGGTTCTTAATTTTCTTTTTCTTTTTTTTGGAAAGTGTTTAATTAAATGGCTTCTTTATATATGACTGTTCAGATGATCTATTTCTTCTGGAATTTCTGGTAATTTGTATTTTTCATGTAAATTGTTGATTTCACAGTGCTAGAGTCATCTATAATATCCACTTACTATGCTTTTAATGTTTGTGGGATCAGTAGTAAAGTCTCATCTTTTCTTCCCGGTATTGGTAATTTGAATCTACTTGTTCTTTTCTGGGTTAACCTGGCCAGAAGTTTATTAACTTTATTGATCTTCTCAAATAATCAGCTTTTGGTTTTATTGAGTTACTCTATTGTTTCTCTGTTTTATTTTTATTGAGATATAATTGACATATAACATTGCATTAGTTTCAAGTGTACAACATAATGATTCAATATATGTAAATATTGTGACACAACAAACACAGTAAGTCTTGTTAACATCTGTTGCCACATGTAGTTACAATATTTTTTTCTTGTGGTAAGGATTTTTAAGATCCCTCTTAGCAACTTTCAAATATATAATACAGTATGATTAACTATAATCACCATGTTGTACATAATATCCCCAGGACCTACTTATTTTATAATTGGAAGTTTGTACCTTTTGACAACCTTCACCTATTTCATGCCCCTCCCATCCCCCACCTCTGGCAATCACCAATCTGTTCTTTCTCTCTATCTATGAGTACAGGGTTTTGTTTAGTTTCTTTTTGTTGTTGTTGTTGTTTTTTAGATTCCACAAATAAGTGAGATCATACAGTGTTTGTTTGATTTATTTGACTTAGCATAATACACTTAGAGTCATTTCATGTTGTCACAAATGGCAGGATTCCCTTACTTTTTATGGCTAAATAATATTCCATTGTGTATATTATATATAGAATTTTGCATAGTATTTCCTTATCTATTCATCTATTGATGTACCTTTATGTTGTTTCCACGTCCATGCCTTGGCTATTGTAAATAATACAGCAATAAACACAGTTGTAGATATCATTTTGAGTTAGTGTTTTCATTTCCTTTGGATAAATACCCAAAAGTGGAATTTTGAGATCATATGCTAGTCTATTTTTAATTTTTTTAGAGACTAAATAGCTTTGGTTATTTGGAGTCTTTTATGGTTCCATACAAATTTTAGGATTGTTTGTGAAAAATACCATGGGAATTTCTGTGAAAAATGACATTGGAAATTTGATAGAGCTCGAATTGAATCTCTAGATTTCCTTGGATAGTATGGATATTTTAAAAGTATTAATTCTTCCAGTCCATGAGCATGGACTATTTTTTCATTCATTTGTGTTTTCTTGTAGTATCTTCTTATTATGCCAAATTTCTTGCATTAACATCTTTTAGTTTTCAGTGTGATGAGTTTTCAACTCCTTGGTTCAGCTTATTCCTAGATATTTTATTCTCTTTGATGCAGCTGTAAATGTGATTGTTTTCTTAACTTCTCTCTGATAGTTCATTATTAGAGTATAGAAATGCAACAGATTTCTGTATATTGATTTTGTGTCCTGCAAATTTACTGAATTTGTTAATCCATTCTTACAGTTTTTTGGTGGAGTCTTTAGGATTTTCTATATATAATGTCGTGTTATCCACAAACAGAGGCAGTTTTACTTCTTCCTTTTTGATTTGGTTGTCTTTTATTTCTTTGTTTTGCCTAATTGTTCTGGCTAGCACTTCCAGTACTATGTTGAGTAAAAGTGGCAAGAGTGGGTACTCTTGTCTTGTTCCTGATCTTCACCACTGAGTATGATATAAGCTGTGAACTTGTCATATATGGCCTTTATTATGTTGATATACATTCCCTGTACACATAATTTGTTGTTTTTATCATAAATGTATGTTGAATACTGTCAAATGATTTTTCTCATCTATTGAGATCATATGATTTTTAGCTTTCATTTTGTTAACATGGTAATTTTTAGGGGGAAAATTATAGATTCCCAGGATGTTTTATTATTAGTATGGTGATGTTCATTCATCCAATTTCCAACATGGTCACATCTCATGTAACTATAATAAATATTAAAACCAGGAAATTGACTTTGATATAATGTATATAGTACATACAGTGCATGCTATGTCATTTTTATCACAAGTATAGATTCATATAGCCATTATAGCAATAGATAGAAAATAGTCAATGACCACCACAGAAATCTCTTTTGTGCAACTCCTTCCTGTATACTCAAATCTGCACCCTGTCCTGCAACATCCCTAACCCCTGACAACTGTTAATCTGTTCTCCATCTGTATAATTTTGTCATTTTCAGAATGTTATACAAATAAAAGCATACAGTATATAACCTTTGAGATTTTTCTTTCACTCAACATAATATGCATGAGAACATTATATTTGAGGTGAGTTTCTTGTAAACAGCATTTGGTTGGATCACTCATTTTTGAAAAATCTACTTTGACAATCTCTCTCTCTCTCTCTCTCTTTTTTTTTTTTTTTGATGTGGACCATTTTTAAAGTGTATATTGAATTTGTTACAATATTGCTTTTTATGTTTTGTTTTTCTGGCCCTGAGGCATGTGGGATCTTAGCTCCCCAACAAGTGATTGAACTCTCACCCCCTGCATTGGAAGGTGAAGTCTTAACCACTGGACTGCCAGGGAAGTCCCCACAATCTCTTTTTATTTGTGCACTTAAACCATGTATATTTAATGTAATTATTGACATGTTAGAACTTAATTTAGCCATTTATGTTTGTTTGTTTGTTTTTCCTATCTTTTGTTGGTTACTTAAATATATTCTAGTACTTTATTTTTACTTATCTATAGTGTTTTTCAGTTTATCTCCTTGTATAGATTATTTAATAGTTGCTCTAATCGTTGCTCTATTTGATCTATATCAAATTTCACATATAATATATATCACAGTCTACTGGTGTCAAAATTTTACCAGTTCAAATTAAGTTTGGAAATCTTACCTCCTTTCTGCCTCTTGACTTTCTCTTATTTATAATTGTCTTATTATATTTCCTCTACATACTTAGACAGCCATAACACAGAGTACTGGAATTTTGTTTTAAATGCCAAACATTTTAGTAAACTAAAGCAGAGAAGAATAGTCCATATGTTTTCTCTTTACACTGGTCTTCCTTCCTGACATGCCAAGATGTCTTTCTTTATTTCCTTTGGGTTTAGAGAAATTATTTTATTTATCATTTTAGGTTAGGCCTGCTGGCAACAAATTCTTTTTACTTTTCCTTCATTTGAAATGTATTGATTCCCCCTTCTTTCCTGGAGGATATTTTAGTAAATATAGAATTCTAGATTGACAGCTATTTTCTTTTAGCACTTGAGAGATGTTGTGTCCTTCCTTCTGACCTTTATGGATTCTTATGAGAACTGAGCTGTCATTTGAATTGCTTTTCCCCTCTAGGTAATAGTTTTTTTCTCTCTAGCTGCTTTCAAGATTTTTCTTTGTAGTTTTAAAAAAATTGATAAAGACATGCCTTGGTATATATTTCTTTGGGTTTTTCTTTTTAGGAACTCAATCAGCTTTTTTAAACTCTAAGTTATACTCTTTGCCAAATTTGGGAAATTTTTAACATTAGTTTTAAAAATAATTTTTCAGTAACACCTACTCCTACTCTTCAACACTTACCCCTACTCATCTTCTCCTCTGAGACTTTTATGACATGTATGTTAAATTGCTTGCTGTCATTGATTCCTTCTAGAGAATTTTTAATTTTATTTATTGTGTTGTTCATCACTCTTTGTACCTCTTTAGATCTTCTAGGTCCTTGTTAAATGTTTCTTATATTTTTTCCATTCTATTTCCAAGATTTTGGATCATCTCTACTATCATTACTCTGAATTCTTTTTCAGATAGACTGCCTATTTCCTCTTCATTTGTTTGGTCAGTTGGGTTTTTAGTTTACTCCTTCATCTGCTGTGTGTTTCTCTGTCTTTTCATTTCGCTAAACTTACTGTGTGTGGAGTCTCTTTTCATAGGCTGCAGGTTTGTAGTTCCCATAGTTTTTCGTGTCTGCCCCTAGTGGCTAAGGTTCATTCAGTGGGTTGTGTAGGTTTCCTGGTAGAGGGGAATGATCTGGTGATCTGTTGGATGAAGCTGGATCTTGTCTTTCTGGTGGGCAGGAACACATGCGGTGTTGTATTTTGGGGTGTCTGTGACCTTATTATGATTTTAGGCAGCCTCTCTGCTAATGGTTGGGGTTGTGTTCCTGTCTTGCTAGTTGTTTGGCATAAGGTCTCCAGCACTGTAGCTTGCTGGTTGTTGAGTGGAGCTAGGTCTAAGCGTGGAGATGGAGATCTCTGGGAGAGCTTTTGCCATTTGATATTATGTGGAGCCAGGAGGTCTCTGGTGGACCAATGTCTTGAACTTGTCTCTCCCACATCAGAGGCACAGGCCTGACACCGGACTGGAGCACCAAGACCCTGTCAACCACATGGCTCAGCCAAAAGCAGTGAGGCAGAAGAACAGATAAGTGACCTGGGAGAAAATATAGTGGAAATAACTACCACAGAGCAGAATAAAGAAAAAATAATGAAAAGAATTGGGGACAGTCTCAGAGACCTCTGGGACAACATTAAACACACCAACATTCAAATTATAGGGGTCCTAGAAGAAGAACAGATTTAAAAAAAGGGACTGAGATAATATTTGAAGAGGTTATAGTGGAAAACTTGCCTAATATGGGAAAGGAAATAGTCAAACAAGTCCAGGAAGTGCAGAGAGTCCCATACAGGAAAAATCCAAGGAGAAACACACAAAGACCCATATTAATCAAACTATCAAAAATTAAATACAAACAAAAAATATGAAAAGCAGCAAGGGGAAAACAATAAATAACATAAAAAGGAACCCCCCCATAAGGTTAAAAGCTGAACTTTCAGCAGAAACTCTACAAGCCAGAAGGGAGTGGCAGGATGTATTTAAAGTGGTGAAAGGAAAAAACTACAACCAAGATTATTCTACCCAGCAAGGATCTCATTCAGGTTCGATGGAGAAATTAAAACACTTAGGGACAAGCAAAAGCTAAGAGACTTCAGCACCACCAAACCAGCTTTACAACAAATGCTACAGGAACTAGTCTAGACAGAAAACACCAGAGAAGGAACAGACCTACAATGAGAAAAGCAAAACAATTAAGAAAATGGTAATAACAACATACATATAGATAATTAACTTATATATAAATGGATTAAATGCTCCAACCAAAAGACATAGACTAGCTGAATGGATACAAAAACAAGAATGGTATATACACTGTCTATCAGAGACCCACTTGAGACCCACAGACACATACAGAGTGAAAGTGAGGGGATGTAAAAAGATATTCCATGCAAATGGAAACCAAAAGAAAGCTGAAGTAGCAATTGTCATATCAGATAAAATAAACTTTAAAATAAAGACTATTACAAGAGACAAAGAAGGACACAACATAATGATCAAGGGATCAATCCAAGAAGAAAATATAACAATTGTAAATATTTATGCACCCAACATAGGAGCGCCTCAATACATAGGGCAAATGCTAACATCCATAAAAGGGGAAATCAAAAGTAACATCATCATAGTAGGGGACTTTAACACCCCACTTTCACCAATGGACAGATCATCTAAAATGAAAATAAGTAAGGAAACACAAGCTTTAAATGATGTATTAAACAAGATGGACTTAATTGTTATTTATAGGACATTACATCCAAAAACAGCAGATTACACTTTCTTCTCAAGGGCTCATGGAACGTTCTCCAGGATAGATCATATCTTGGGTCACAAATCAAGCTGTGGTAAATTTATGAAAATTGAAATCATATCAAGCACCTTTTCCGACAACAACACTATGAGACTGGATATCAATAAGAGGAAAAAAATCTGTAAAAAATACAAACACATGGAGGCAAAACAATACACTGCTAAATAACCAAGAGTTCACTGAAGAAATCAAAGAGAAAATCAATAAATACCTAGAAACAAATGACAATGAAAACATGACAACCCAAAACATATGGGATGCATCAAAAGTTGTTCTAAGACGGAAGTTTATAGCAATACAATCCTACCTAAAGAAACAAGAAACATCTCAGATAAACAACCTATAGTTACACCTAAAGCAATTAGAGAAAGAACAAAAAAAACCCCAAAGTTAGCAGAAGGAAAGAAATCATAAAGATCAGATCAGAAATAAAAAAGGAATGAAGGAATCGATAGCAAATATCAATAAAACTAAAAGCTTGTTCTTTGAGAAGATAAAAAAAAATAATAAACCATTATCCAGACTCATTGAGAAAAAAAGGGAGAAGACTCAAATCAATAGAATTAGAAATGAAAAAGGACAAGTAACAACTGACAGTGAAGAAATACAAAGGATCATGAGAGATAACTACAAGCAACTATATGCCAATAAAATGGACAACCTGGAAGAAATGTACAAATTCTTAGAAAAACACAACCTTCCAAGACTGAACCAGGAAGAAATAGAAAATATAAACAGACCAATCGAAGCACTGAAATAGAGACTGTGATTAAAAGTCCTCCAACAAACAAAAGTCCCAGAGCATATGGCTTCACAGGTGAATTCTATCAAACACTTAAAGAAGTGCTAACACCTACTGTTCTCAAACTGTTTCAAAATAGAGCAGAGGGAGGAACACTCCCAAACTCATTTGACAAGGCCACCATCACCCTGATAACAAAACCAGACAAAGATGTCACAAAGAAAGAAAACTACAGGCCAATATCACTGATGAACATAGATGCAAAAATCCTCAACAAAATAAAAGCAAAGAGAATCCAACAGCACATTAAAAGTATCATACACCATGATCAAGTTGGGTTTATCTCAGGAGTGCAAGGATTCTTCAATATACACAAATCAATCAATGTGATAAACCATATTAACAAATTGAAAGAGAAAAACCATAGATCATCTCAATAGATGCAGAAAAAGCTTTCAACAAAATGCACCACCCATTTATGATAAAACCCCTCCAGAAAGTAGGCATAGAGGGAATTTAACTCAACATAATAAAGTCCATATATAACAAACCCAGAGCCAACATTGTTCTCAATGGTGAAACACTGAAACCATTTCCTCTAAGATCAGGAACAAGACAATGTTGTCCACTCTCACCAGTATTATTCAACATAGTTTTGGCAATTTGAGCTACAGCAGTCAGAGAAAAAAAAAGAAATACAAGGAATCTAAATCAGAAAAGAAGAATTAAAGCTGTCACTGTTTGCATATGACATGATACTATATGTAGAGAACCTAAAGATGCTACCAGAAAATGACTAAAGCTAATCAATGCATTTGGTAAAATAGCAGGATAGAAAATTAATGCACAGAAATCTCTTATATTCCTATACACTAATGATGAAAAATTAAGGAAACACTCCCATTTACCATTGCAACAAAAAGAATAAAATACCTAGGAATAGACCTACCTAAGGAGACAAAATACCTGTATGCAGAAAACTATGACACTGATGAAAGAAATTAAAGATGTTACAAACAGATATACCATGGAGAGATATGTTCTTTGATTGGAAGAATCAACATTGTGAAAATGACTATACTACTCAAAGCAATCTACAGATTCAATTCAATCCCTATCAAACTACCAATGGTATTTTTCACAGAACTAGAACAAAAAATTTCACAATTTATATGGAAACACAAAAGACCATGAAGAGTCAAAGCAATCTTGAAAAAGAAAAATGGAGCTGGAGGAATCAAGCTACTGGACTTCAGACTCTACTACAAAGCTACAGTAATTAAGACAGTATGGTGGCACAAAAACAGAAACATAGATCAATGGAACAGAATAGAAAGCCCAGAGATAAACCCATGCACCTATGGTCACCTTATCTTTGATAAAGGTGGCAAAAATATACAATGGAGAAAAGACAGCCTCTTCAATAAGTGGTGCTGGGAATACTGGACAGCTACATTTAAAAGAATGAAATTAGAACACTCCCTAACACCATATTCAAAAATAAACTCAAAATGGATTAAAGACCTAAATATAAGGCCAGACACTATAAAACTCTTAGAGGAAAACATAGGCAGAACACTCTATGATATAAATCACAGCAAGATCCTTTTTCACCCACCTCCTAGAGAAATGGAAATAAAAACAAAAATAAACAAATGGGACCTAATGAAACTTAAAAGCTTTGGCACAGCAAAGGAAACCATAAACAAGACCAAAAGACAACCCTCATAATGGGAGAAAATATTTGCCAACAAAGCAACTGACAAAGGATTAATCTACAAGCAAAATCTACAAGCAAAATTTACAAGCAGCTCATGCAGCTCAATATCAAAAAAACAAGCAACCCAATCCAAAATTGGGCAGAAGACCTAAATAGACATTTCTCCAAAGAAGATATACAGAGTACCAAGAAACATGTGAAGGAATGCTCAACATCATTAATTAGAGAAATGGAAATCAAAACTACAATGAGATATCATCTCACAGCGGTCAGAAGGGCCATCATCAAAAAATCTAGAAACAATAAATGCTGGAGAGAGTGTGGAGAAAAGGGAACCCTCTTGTCCTGTTGTTTGGAATGTAAATTGATATAGCCACTATGGAGAACAGTATGGAGGTTCCTTAAAAATCTAAAAATAGAACTACCATACAACCCAGCAATCCAACTACTGGGCATACACCCTAAGAAAACCATAATTCAAAAAGAGTCATGTACCAAAATGTCCATTACAGCTCTATTTCCAAAAACCAGGACATGGAAGCAACCTAAGTATCCATCAACAGATGAATGGATAAAGAAGATGTGGCAAATATATATAATGAAATATTACTCAGTCATAAAAAGAAACAAAATTGAGTTATTTGTAGTGAGGTGGATGGACCTAGAGTCTGTCATACAGAGTGAAGTAAGTCAGAAAGAGAAAAACAAATACCGTATGCTAACAAATATATATGGTATCAAACACAATAATAATGGTTCTGAAGAACCTAGGGGCACGACAGGAATAAAGATGCAGATGTAGAGAATGGACTTGAGGACATGGGGAGGGGGAAGGGTAAGCTGGGAGAAAGATAATGGCATGTACATATATACACTACCAAATGTAAAATAGATAGCTAGTGGGAAGCAGCTGCATAGCACAGGGAGATCAGCTTGGTGCTTTGTGACCACCTAGAGGGGTGGGACCACCTAGAGGGAGGGAGGGAGGGAGATGCAAGAAGGAGGAAATATGGGGATATATGTTTATGTATAGCTCATTCACTTTGTTATAAAGCAGAAACTAACTCACCATTGTAAAGCAATTATACTCCAGTAAAAATGTTGAAAAATATATTGTTTGCTGTCAAACCATATGCTCTTAAGAGTTATTTCTTGCAGTTTCTTTTTCCCTGTCATTCAGAAAGAGTGTAATATTGGTATTGGCATCTATTAATTGTCCTTTCTCATTCAAGTTGAGATTTTCCTTGTTTTGGTATGATAAGCAATTTTTTATTGAAACCTGAACATTTGAATAGTATGTTATGATGTTCTAGATCTTATTTGAATCTTTGGTTTTGGCAGGATTCCTCTCACAATTCTGGCAAAGGAAACGTCTCTACCTCATAACTGCTAGGAGACCATGTTCCCAATACAGCTTCCATTGTCATTGGGAGGGGGTCTTCTTACCACTGGGTGGTGAAAGTCCTGATTCTTCACTAGGCCTCTTCTGACATTATCCCAGCAGGGAGAGGGAGAAGTACCTTATTCCTGCCAAATGATGGAAATCCACACTTCCCAAATAGTTTCTGTGGATATCATGTAAGGTGGGGAGTTTCATCATCACTAGATAGGGATGAAAATTCTGGCTCTCCACTCAGTCTTCTTTGACACTATGCTGGCTGAAGCTTGGCATACTTCCTTAGAGTCTAGCAAGAATGGAAGTCTAAGTTTCCCACTTGACCTTTGATGATGTGGCTGTAAATGAGGCCACAGTTTTCTCTGAGATATATGGCTAGAGTAGAGTGGTTATTTTCTAAAACTTTTATATTTTGTTAGGCAACTCCCTTTCAGGGCCTTTATTTAGCATAGTAGGTTTTTCTTGTGGCTTTTTATTGTCTAGACTCTTTGGCATTTCCAGATGCCTACTTTTCCTGCACTCAGTCTGAATATGTGAGGCAAAAAGAAAATCCAGGGAAAACATTGCCATTTTGTTTCTTGTGTCCTGAGGTTGCTAGCCAGTCTTCCTTCTTATCTCCACATTTCTGAATCTTATTTATGTTTGTTTTATACAGAATATCCATAGTTTTTAGCCATATTTAACAAGAGGAATAGGAAAAGTAGTCTGCACCATCATTTTAAAGCCCAGTGTTCATGTTTTTAATCTGCCTTTTATCCTCACAGTGAAGTTATGTACATAAAGTTTTTGCTCAATAAATGATAATATAAGAATTTGCTAAATCTCCTTACCTACATTTGTAAAATTGGTATAATAATATTTACAGCCCAAGATTGCTATGAATAATAAATCACATGCATTACATAAAGATTTTGACACAGTGCCTGGAGTTTAATAAGTATTCAGTAAACTGTAGCTCTACATATAGGAATTGCAACGTCAAAAGATTTCAGTAGAAAAAACTGGAAGAAAGCAAGAGCAGAAACTAATGTCAAGAATAAAACTAGATGGGAATCCAACCAATAATAATGATCCTTATTCTTTTCAACTACCAGTTTATGTTCCAGTGTTTAAAATTGTTTATGTTAAATTCTGAATATCATCTTATGAAGCAGGTAATATTATCGTGTTATTTCATACATGAAAACACTCAGGAAAAGAGAGGTAAGTCTAACTACCCAGCTTTCAAAGAAGACAATATGTGGACAGAGGTTGTAAATTTGTCTAGGCAATATCCCTCCAGAGGGATCTGAATCTGCAATGTCTCAAAAATTTCATACTGAATTCTTCAAATTATACCATGTTAAGTATATACTCATGACTTTTGGAATTGCATGAACAAAATGACATAGAGCCTTTTGAATTCATCCAAATAAAAGTGTAAATATAAAATCCATATCCTATGCACTGAAATTAAATTAGCTCTTTACATTTGTTCCACAGAAAATATGATACAGGAGAATAAATTGAATTATTTAAAACACAGTAGAACAAAAAATAATGGCTATAATCCTTAAAATGAAAAACAAAAACAACATTATTTGAAAAGCAGAAAAATAATCACTACTTTATGACAAATTAGATAATTGCAGTATCTTGCAAAAAAAAAAGTTGTAGATTTATCATTGCTATAGATATTCAAGTTGAGGCATAAACTATGCTAATGCTTTGAGACTACAAATTCCCTCCCACAGTAATTCTAAAGGAAAGATAAATTGAGACCAAAAATACCCTCCTACTCTAATTCCTCTCAGCTGTGGACCGTATGATTCACTGTTGATGTTACCTCTCTAACCTCAAAGTAAAACTCCCTGTTAGTGTCTTAAACCTTATTCTATTTGTTTTCTTCCTTACTTAAGATGTTGGGGAAGGAAGGCAGGGAAAGAGAGATTAGAGAATGCATGCAATTCTACTGAAACCTCATGTCCAGTAAAGAACAGTGTTTGCCAAAGTGTGGTCTCTAGATAAGCAGCAACTGCACAACCTAGAAAATTGCTTAAAATTCCAGTTCTCAGCTTCACCTCAAACCTGGCTGAATCAGAGACTCTGGGAGTGGAGCCTCCAAATCTGTTTCAACAAATCTATGTAATCTTATATATGCTAAAATTTGAAAACCCCTGGTGTAAAAAGTATGCACCAGCTTCCTGTCCTCAATTTCTATCAGGTGATGCCATTAATTTCAACATGTCAGTTCAAACCTGTGCAATTTTAAAACCAGTTCTATCAAGGAAGAGACAAAATAGGTGTGTCCTGTAGTAAGTCTTATTGCGTGGACCTGAAATATGATTTCCCTTCCATGAGCACTGGACATTCCCTTTCCCACTACCTCATTCCTTGTCAGTGACCTTCACCACCACCTTCATCAGTGCTTTCGCTTAGCCCACTACTGAGATATATCTCAGTTTCCTCCACTGACAATCAATTCTTCTTTTGAACTTTATTTCTTTCTTGAAACACTATTCCTTCCTTGAATCTCAGCCATATTGACTGCTACTCTACTTGATATTCTGTCAAGACCCAACCAATCTTGGAAACAGGGTAGACTCCTGTCTTTTATTGATTGTCCATTACATGCCAGTCATTGAGATTACAAAGATAAACAAAATATTCAAATTTTATATGTTCCTAGTGTTTGTAATTTAGAGTTGATGACAAATATTGATGGAGAAATTTTAAGTGTGAACTTTTATAAAGAAGAAGTTTATGAAATAGGAAGATGTCCTAGGAGAATAACACGTTCCAGATTGGAGAGTCACGGAAGGTTACTCTGATAAAGTGCATTTATGTATCACCCTAGAGCAGGAGGAGCAAAAATTATCTAGATAAAGGGTATACGAGGAGGAACAAGTGTGAATTTCCTAATGGAGTAGGATGGGGTATTTAAGCATTTGAAATAAGTGTAGTTGGAAGAGAGTAACATGGGGAGGAGGTGGGGAAGAATATGTAGTTGTACTGTACTCAGCTTGAGAGTTAGGTCCTCAAGACCTTGTATGCAAGCTAAAAGCTACTGAACTGAATTCTAAAGGCAATTAAAACAACAACAACAACAAAACATTGAATATGAGTGGTATTAGGGCATTTAACGTTAAGAAATATTTCTCGGAAGACTGCAGATAATGAATTTAAGGAGAATAAGAGCAGATGTGAGGAAAGGAGCCAAAAATCTATTGGGGTTGGGTGAGGGAGAGATGAGGATGCCTTGGACTAGAGTAATGGTATTGGAGATAGAGTGTTGCAGATGGATTTGAGAGATGATTAATTGTTGGCAGGGGGGAGTCAAGAATAAACTCTGGTTTCTATTATATATGAATTGACAATATCAGTATTCTTTCTTCAATTTTTTTGTCATCCATTTATTTCTGGATGTATTTTTCAAATTCATTTGCAACATTTCAAATTCATATATATATATTCTCAGTATACCTCATTTAATCAAGGAGTGAGAAAAGCACAAATTCTTAGGAAAGAATTAAACTCTTTCTGATTGTCATTTGCATCAGAATCAGTATTCTTTAGAAACACAGATATTCTCAGCAGTATGCATAACGATATTTTGGACTTGAAGTGAAAGGTTTAGATTCTTTAAACTATGAATGTATCAGGGCTGAATAATGCATTCTTATTTTAAACATTATTCAGTCATGGGAAAGAAGAAAATCATGCCATTTGTGACAACATGGATGGACCTTGAGGGAATTTTACTAAATGAAGTCAGACAGGGAAAGACAAACACCATATGATATCACTTATATGTGGAATCTAAAAAATTGAACTTGTAAAAACAGAGAGTAGGATAGTGGCTATCAGAGGCTGGGGCTGGGGGAATCGGGAATATGCTGTTTAAGGGTACAAAGTTAGAACTAGTAGATAAATAAGTCCTGGAGAGCTAAAGCACAACATAGTAATTATAGCTAATAATACAGTATTATTCAAAGATGCCAAGAGACTAGATCTTAATTGTTTCCAGTGCAAAAAAGAAATGATAATTATGTGATGTGACAGAGGTGTTATCTCAGCTACGATGGTAATCATTTTGCAATATATGTATCAGATCAACTTAGTGTACACCTTAAACTTATACAATGTTGTGTATCAATTATATTTCAATAAAAATAATAAAATAAAAAACAAATCAGCATATATCACATTGGAAAAGTATTTCTTCATTTTTGTTGCCTATTTCCTCACACAGCACACTGAGAAGTAACCCTAGTGGCCACTGTTTATATTTTACAACTACACAATAATATAGTTAAAACTGACTCAACTCAGGAGGTATGGTTTTGACCACCAATTGTTTTCCATAACTAACTTTAACTCATAAGATCAATTATCCTCATTGCTGCTGTATAAATGTTATTCCATAAGTACCAGTGCCTATGAATTTTTTGCATTCTATTCACAAACAACCAACTAAATGGAAATCTCTTGTTTTATGGCAAGGATTTTGAGTATTAAACTGAACAAGAAATCGATTGTTCTGTTTCAGTTTCAGCTTTGAGACGTAGATAGCTGAAAGAGCATTGCTTCTGCACTTATTACGAGAATGTGAGTGAACAAACCGTAATTTAACATTTTCTTGATCCTATTAGGGAATTGAGATTTCAGAGCAAATGAATAATCCCAGAATATGGTGAGAGACAGGAACCTGCAGGGAGAAACAAGACTTAAACATGTGCTTACCTAAATCAGAAGACACAGACCATCACAGGACCTAGAAAAAAGTTTCAGCTAGGAATCTGCAGAAACTGTTAAGGTTGAGTGGGCTAGCATGAGAATGTGAAAAGCTTACAAGTTTCAGACAGGAAATTTACATCCTCTTTCAGGCTTTTTTCTTTAGTAATCCTCTAAGAGGTCACAGGCTCACATGAGAGAGAAAAGAGAATCCAGAGAAAGCTTTCTTTGAGGTGTTAATGGGAGGAAGTGGAAGAAAACTTTGTTGAAACTTCACCCATGACCATCTTCCTATGTTTCCTAAGGAATAAGAGCTTTAATATGTAGTGGAAGAACCAAAAAACCTCAAACAAACAAAACCCCAAACCCCAAATCTCTAGCGTGGGTGCACTGGTGGAAACCTACTGCAGCTTGGAGATGGCAACAGGGAAAAAGAAAAAGTTCTATCTTTAGGAAATTGACAGGAATATATGCCAGCATTACATCTGGAAGAAGATAGAAACATTTGTGAAGGCCAAAACTAAGAATCAGGTTTACAGTGCCTGCCTAAAACTGTGGCCTAATCAAAGAATGTCATTCCATGCCCACCCACCCCCAGCACAATAAAAAGTATTATACAAAACTAAAGTGGAATACAGGAGAGCTACAAAAGAATTTTCTCTGGGAAGCAGTACAAAGGGAAGATCCAAAGTCAAGTGAGCAGCAAATTCATCAAAGGAATCTGAGGCCTCAGGTGCACTGAGGATAACCATAGCAACAATAAGCTTCAAACCCAAAGCAACTTCTCAGTTGGAGAAAACAAACCCCTACACTAAAGGCCTAGTAGAAAGAAAGGTACAGTCAACTCCAAGTATAAAAATATTTCCCTTAGTATCTACTATCCTACATAACATGTACAGCTTTCAACAAAGAACAGAAAATACAAATTTGAGGCATAAAAAAGCACAGTCTGAAAGGATAAAGCAATCATCAGAATGAGATTCAAATATGGTACAAATGTAGGAACTGTCAGGCAAATGTATAAAATAATGACAAATATGTTAAAGGCTCTAGAGACAAGGTAGACAATATGATAGATAAGTAATTTCAGCAGAGAGAAGGAAGCTATAAGAAAAGTCAACTGGAAATATTAGAAATATAAAACACAGTAAGAGAGATAAAGAATGCCTTCAATAGGCTCATCTTGACTTGACCCAAGCAAGGAAAGAATCAGTGAATCTGAAGATAGGTCAGTAAAAATCAGCCAACTGAAATGCAAGAAGAAAAAGAGGAGAAACAAGCAAGCAAAAAAAGAGAACAAAACAGCCAAGAAAAAAAAAAAAAGCTAGAGGCATCACACTTACTGATTTCAAACTATTTACAAAGCTATAGTAATAAAACAGTATAGTATTGGCATAAAAACAGACACACAGATCAATGGAACAGAATAGAGAGCTTAGAAATAAGCCCATACATATATGTTCAATTAATTAATGGCAAAGGATCCAAGACTATACAATGAGGAAAAGATAGTTCTTCAATAAATTGTATTGGGAAAACTGTACAGACACATGCAAAAGAATGAAACTTGACCACTATCTTACACTATATAAAAAAATCAACTCAAAATGAATTAAAGACTTGAATGTAAGACTTGAAACCATAAAACTAGAAGAAAACATAAGGGTTAAGCTTCTTGACATCACTCTTGGTGATGATTTGAGGCAACAAAAGCAAGTGGGACCACAATAAACTAAAAGGCTTCTGCACAGCAAAGGAAACCATCAGCAAAAAGAAAAAGCAACCTATGGAATGGGAGAAAATATTTGCACATCATGTATCTGGCAAGGGGTTAATATCTAAAATATATAAAAATATCATACAACTCAATAGCAAACAAACTAAAAACAACAACAAAAAATGTGTAAACGGTTCAGTTGAAAAATGGTCAGAGGAACTGAAGAGACAATTTTCCAAAGAAGATATACTTATGGCCAACAGGCACATGAAAAAGTGCTCAACATCACTCACAACTATTAGGATGGCTATCATCAAAAGGAGAAGGGATGACAAGTGTTGATAAGGATGTGGCATAAAGGGAGCCTTTGTACACAGTTGATGGTAATGTAAGTTGGTACAGCCCCTGTGGAAAACAGCATGGAGATTCCTTAAAAAGTTAAAAATTAAACTATAATATAATCTAACAAGTCCACTTCTGGGTATTTATTCAAAGGAAATAAAATCACTATCTTGAAGAGAAATCAGCACTTCCATGTTTATTGCAGCATTATTCACAATAGCTCAGATAGGGAAACAACCCAAATGTCTACCTGCAGATGAAAGGATAGAGAGAATGTTGTATATATGTATAATGGAATATTATTCTGCCTTAAAAAGAAAGGGAATCTTACTTTTTTGACAACATGGATGAGCCTGGAAGACATTATTGTAAGTAAAATAAGCCAGTCACAGAAGGACAAATGCTACATGATCCCACTTATATAAGTTATACAAAATAGTCTAACTTATGAAAAAAGAAAATAGAATAATAGTTTTCAGGGACTGGAGGAAGGGGAAAATGCAGAGTCATTTGTCAATGTATAAATTTCCAGTTATGCAGAATGAATAAGTTCTAGAGATTTACTGTACAAACTAGTGCCTATAGTTAACAATATGGTATTGTGCACTTAAAATTTATGAGGCTGTTTTTCTCACATTAAGTGTTCTTACACACACATACACACACACACACACACACACACACAAAGGGATACAAAAAAAACTTTTGGAGACGTTTGATACATTTATTATCTTGATTTGGGGGATGGTATCACAGTGTATGTGTATATCCAAACTCATCAAATTATATGCATTAAATATGTACAGTTTTCATATATCAGTTATACCTCAGTAAAGCTATAAAAAAATAGAAATCATCTGTGATGAAAGAAGATAAATGATATAACCAAAAAAACTTAATTACAAAAAATGCAAATGGACTAACTGCTCTAGTTAAAAAAGGAAAGATTTTTCAGAATAAAAAGTATCGTTAAAGTGGTTGAAAGAAAAATAATGGGAAAGGTCATATTAAGCCAATCCTAACAAACATTAGTTAATTCTGTGCTATTAACATTAGAGAAAATAGATTTAGAGCCAAATGCATTACTATAGAAAATTAGCATCTTATTCTAAAGTAAAAACAACATTCACCACAAGGTTATAATAATTTTACTTTAGTATGCAAGTAATAACATATCCTCCTTGAAACAGAGTAAATGAAAATAAATTTTAAAAAGTGGATCATAAGAGGAAGAAAAAGCCTGCATTTATTTGAATATAATATTAAAATATTAAATGTGATAAATTGCAAGTTTACAAACTACAAGACGAGTGAAGAAAAAATCTATGTCTTTCTGTATACCATTTAAAAAGAGTTGGGAAACAAAATTTTATAAAATATATCATGTTAACACCATCAGAATATGAATTCAATAAGAAAAATTCTAATATGTGTGCAAGTCTTTTACAGCAAAGATAGTGAAGCCTTTGGAAAACATTAAAGAAAACCTAAATCAATGTTAGTGTGTCCAATGTTCATAACTTGGATGACTAATGTTGTAAAGACATCAATACTCCCCAAATTGACACACAGATGCAATGTAATCCCAATTAAAAGCTAACATTCATGTACAAAAATTGACAAACTGATTACAATATATATTTTAAATGTCTAGGACCAAAATAGACAAAATATCTGTAGAACAAAGTAAGTTTACATACCTATTAGAAATCATAACTCTTTTTAGAACTTATTAATCCTGTTGATGTATTACTCCTTCAGTAATAGGCAAATAATGCAATGCAACAGAATATAGAGCCTAGTAAAAAGCCTACACATTTTTTAATATCTGCTATCCATTTCTTAATGGTGCTGGGAAAATTTAGAATCCATATTTATAATGAAAAAAAATTAGAATCTTACCTCCTTCTTCACACAAACATCAGCTGTAAGTAAAGGAAAACATCCCAAATGTGAAAGGCAAAACTATAAAGCGTTAACAATATAATATAGGATAATATCTTCTTAAGAAAGACAGCATAAGCATAGACAAATAATATGTTAATAAATAATGGTATATTAAAAATAAGAACTTACATTTACTAATAGATAGCATAAGAGTGGAAAACAGAAACAAAATCCAGAGTGAAAGGAATTACTTGTAACACAAATAAATGGCAGAGGATTGGTACCTATATTGCATTTGTAAAATTTATGTGATTCAAAAAACCTAACAGACAAATGAGAAAATCATTTTGAGTGATTAGATATTTCACAAATAAGAAAATCTAAATGGGCCATAAATATATAAAATATGGGACATAAATACATAAAAACACCCTCCACCAAATTAGTAATCAAGGAAATTGATAACAAAAATTTTTTAAATGTCACATCCATCAGACTGGCAAACATTAAAAATTCTAATGGTTTCAGGTCTTACTATGAGTGTGCAATAATGGAAACTCCCATACATCATCAGAGTTCGTATAAACTGGAGCAACAAATTTGAAAGAAAACTTGATATAATCTAATAAAAGTGAACATGTACAAATTTTTTGGCCAGCAATTTCACTTAGGTTTTTACCTTAGAAAAATGCTTGCTGTTATGCCCCAGAAAAAAGTGCATATATATTCATAACAGCTGAGTTCATAATAGTGAAATACATTTAATAATCCAAATGCCCATTAACTGTAGATAGGATAAATGAATTTTAGTAGATTCCTAGAGTGTAATACAACACAGCAATGAAAACTAGTAAACTACAGTCACATGTGGCAATATTATGACTCTCATACTCATTAAGAAAAAAGAATAAGATAGAACAATTAATATGGTACATTTTTTTGCTTAAATTTCAAAAACCACAATATATTAGGCAATATATTAAGTGACCTACAAAAATAACAATTTTATATGATTTGTCTTAATATGAATGGCAGTAAATCTATAAAAAGACTGAAGAAATTATTATTATAAATATTAGTATAGTGTTACCTCTGGGATGGAGAAAGAGGGATGTAGGGCCAGCTGGGTGTGCAGCCTGACAACTTCACAGGGTCCTGTGTTCAGAAGAGCCTTTTTAGTTTAGTGATCTGCTATTGACATCTTGAAAGTCACAGTAATTTTTAAATGAGAGACCCCAAATTTTCATTTTAAACTGGGCCCCAAAAATTATGTAGCCACTCCTGGGGTGATCCCATCATGGAAAAGCACGGCAGAAGTTTCTGACATATTGACATTATTCATTTTGATCTTTGAGTAATGGACTTTCAAGTACTTATCATTTATTTTTGTCTACATGCTACATATAATTCTCTTGGGTATACTATTATTTGTAAATAAAAAGAGACAAAGATAGTATTTTATTACACACTGTTCAAATATTTATTTATAGTAAAGCTCCACATACATCACATTCAAGTTTGACTACTTCACTAAAAGTAAGACACTATCATTATGAAACAATTTCTAACAGCAATGATAAATTTTTTTCTTGTTTAAAATTTAATTTATCTTTTAGCCATGTATTTAATGTTTGTTACATAATTACTTTACAAAAAAAGTATTAACTACGACCTGACAAATATTTATGTACTCTTTGTTTTTCTCCCTGATTCCCAACTGAAATATAAGCATCATGAGATCATAGACTTAATCTGTTTGGTTTACTTCCACACTCTCAGAGCACAGATTAGTCATCGGCATGTACTACAAATACTGTGGATCTTTGCGGAAAATGTAAAACATAAATCAAGAAGATACACACACACACACACACACACACATATATAAAGGAGTTTTGACATAAAGAGAAGCAGAGAAAAAAGATGGTAGCTAAAAGGGGATGGGGGTGTGAGAAGATTTGATTAGAAATGGGTGTAAAAACGTATTTGTTTGCTAATGTATGATTCTGTAGAGAGGGAAAATTTGAGAATTAAGAGGCTGGATAAGTACAGAAACAAATCTTTGAGAGACAGAGATGGGATTAATTATGGTACTGTCAGGGGGGAGACGTGGTCTTAGAGATGCATGCAGAAAACTTTCTCCATCGGAACAGGAAGTAAATTAGATACAGGTACCCATAAACTTCAAGTTATTTTCATTTTGTGAATAAATTAATAAATGGCTTCCATGTCTAAATAACGCTACCCCGTGCTCACCCTCTTGTCGAGTCCTGTTTTCCTATCCAAATTAAGTACTGTGGTACTAAATAAAATGCTTTCTGTTGCTGCTAGCTATTCCACACCTTGCCCTCCCATTTTACCTACTCTGTAGACTCTCATCCTGGATCAAACTATTTGACTTTTCTCCTACATCCTGGCTTCTAAAGATTGTTGAAGAAAATATATCATGGTAGAAGATCACCAGTGGTAGCTTAATTGGGAACCTTTCTAATCTACTATTTGGTTTCTTTACTTTTAGCGTGTTAGCTATTCATGACATTCACCTCTCTCCTCAAACACCTGATCTACAGTGTTTTCTTTTGATCTTACTAGAAAACTGCCCTTTATTTCTCTAGATAATTAAGGATTTTAGTGAAGAAGTAACATGACTTCTTTTTGTGATGCACACACATACACTTTTATTTGCATTTATTCTTTTCTTCTTCTTCAGCATCAGAGGTGTTACTTCCTCCAACTATGCTTTAGATTCTAATAATGATATCTCTAAACTCTGCTGCTCCTGTTAAATATTCAGGAATTTTTAAGAGGTGAAAACCTCCATAGTGGGAATATTCATATTACCAAAATCAGCAAATGGTAAAGATTGGGGTCTTTATTTATTTATTTTAGAGCCATCAATGGCTATTTATTTTTAATATGTAAACATGTTAAATATCTACCATGCTTAAGAAATAACTCTTTCTTAAACTCCGTATCTCTTTTCAGCTACAGATCTCTCTCCTTTCCATTATAGCCAAATTTCCTTTAATTCTCACCTATTTCTTACACATCAATGAATTTATTATACTTTGCCCTTTTTCTCCCCTTTTTCTTATTTTTGTTCTTCATATTTTATCATTCACTTACATAGTTCTCTTCTAGCCCCTTTGCAAACACTGCTTTAATCTACAATTAATCTATAGGTAAATATGTTAAATGCTCACCCACAATCATTTTGCTAAAGTCTTCTGCATATATCCCTTAGTTGGATGAAGTTCATTCTCCAACAGATTTTTCAGGAAAGATTCTGCAGTTCAGGATGTCTTGAATTTTTGCATGCTTAAACTGCAGTCTTGAAATAGTCTTCTATAGTCTTGAAATATACTGAATATATAAAAGGTTGGTCTTACACTTTCCTTGAGTTTCTTGAAAATTCTGTTTACCTTCTAACTTTTTGAATTGTTGGTTTTGAGTTATTATTCTAGTCTTATTTATGTACTATTACTAAAAAATTATCTTTTCTCTTTAGAGGCTCTAAAGAATTTTTTCCCTGTCTTTAAAGTCTAAGTTGATTATGGGATGTGTTTGTAGTGACTGTTCTGGTCAATTATCTCAGATACACAATGGATCATTTAAATATTTAGATTTGATTTTTCTCTTATTTGGGGGTAATCTTTAAAAATTGTAGCTTAAATATTATTTCTGGGTTTTTTGTTTGTTTTCTCCTCTGCTTTAGTGACTCCAATTTTATGTCTTTTTTTTTTTTTTTTTTTTTTTTTTTTTTTTTTTTTTTTGCAGTATGTGGGCCTCTCAGTGCTGTGGCCTCTCCCGTTGCAGAGCACAGGCCCCGGACACGCAGGCTCAGCGGCCATGGCTCACGGGCCCAGCCGCTCCGCGGCATGTGGGATCCTCCCAGACCGGGGCATGAACCCGTGTCCCCTGCATTGGCAGGCGGACTCTCAACCACTGCGCCACCAGGGAAGCCCTTATGTCTGTTTGATCTTCTTTGTTTGACTTATTCAATTATTTTCTTTCTAATTCTTTCAACTTATGTTTACCACTCTTTATTCAATGACCTTATTAAATTTTTAGTCAAATATATTCTGGTTTGGATATCTTGTATTTTATCCTTTGGCATTAATGTTGTTTTGCATTTACAAAAATTTCTATCTTACTTTGAGATGATCACGTTTCATCTATTTCTTTTTTTATCCATTCCTGTTCTTATTCTTGGAATATCTAATTCAACATTTTTTCCTAGCATTTATAATTTTTAAATTTGTGTTCAATTTTGTTTGGAGAGCTATGTTACAGTTTCTTACCTTTATATTTGGTTTTGTGGAATGGATTGTTTATCAGCTGAAAATGATACTTCCTCCTTTCAGTTTTATTCTACCCCAAAACTGATGCCTCTCTGAGACTTCTGTTTAGTCCTTTGCATATTTTTATTATCTCCCTGTAGTTAATGTTGTATATTACCAAATTCCAGAACTGTATTCAGTATTTTAGCACTTTGATAAACTTTATCTTCCTGGAGGTTTTATCTTTGCTTAGCTGTCCTTCAGTTCCATGATCCTATTTTCCATGGCAAAGTCTTTCATACACACTCTCTTTCCATCTCCTGCTGTACATTCATGTAGTGACTGCACAAGCTCTATAGATAGAAGTGTTGGTGTGTTTATTTCTCAACTTTTTGTGTATTGAAATTCATGTGTTCTTTCTCCTTGGAATAGGGAAAGTGTGGATTATGTGTGATTTTATTTGCATACTTCATTGATAGTATAGATTTGGGGGGAGAAGGTGAGAAAAAGATTTACATTTAGGCAACCACCATTATCCTAAGGCCAAGTGGGAGCTCCTACAATTAAAATTGTAAATCTAGAATGTGGAAAATTTTTCATTAGCAAAAAATAACCAACTGCTCTTATATACCAAGATTTGCTTCATCATTTATGTAAATTCCTCATGTGTTTAAAATTTATCACTATGTGTCAATAACTGCATTGGACCTGGGAGATAAATTCATAAATTATTAATCCAGTTTGGTTAAAATATAGGCTATAAGTATAGGGGTATGAAAATAAAAATGAAATAGAAGTTTGAGGTAAGTAAATGCATGGCCTTGAATTTTAGAACCAAGCTTTATCTACTTAAATATAATAGACAAGGCAGAGCCTTTCAAGACACTTTAACTTTTGAGACCTAAATAAGTTAGGATAGACAATTTAATATAAATGATGAAAGTGGGATACTTTAAAACCAGTTTGGCCTCTTTTGATATTCTTTATTCTCATAAATATTTCCTGATCTTTTTACACAGTTTGCTCCAAATTTCTAGATAAATTAAAGTAACATGAACTGTATATACTTTATAATAATTAAGGACATGAGACTGTTATAAAGACATATACAGACCAAAAAAGTGTCTTGGAAAAATAAAATGTTTGGGTTTTTTAAATAAATTTATTTATTTATTTTTGGCTGTGTTGGGTCTTCATTGCTGCACGCAGGCTTTCTCTAGTTGTGGCGAGTGGGGACTACTCTTCATTGTGGTGCATGGGCTTCTCATTATGGTGTCCTCTCTTGATATGGAGCACCGGCTCCAGGTGCGTGGGCTTCAGTAGTTGTGGCTCACGGGCTTAGCTGCTCTACAGCATGTGAGATCTTCCCAGATCAGGGCTTGAACCCATGTCCCCTGCATTGGCAGGTGGATTCTTAACCACTGTGCCAACAGGGAAGTCTACAATGGTTTTATTATAAGGAAAAGGAGAACAAGTAGGCATTACCTAGCCTCAAACTTACCAATAAAATTAGCCAGAATTAGACTACATCAGCTAAATATGGAGCATATATTACTAGTGACGGAATGAGAATTGTGAAAACAGCTAAGGCAAAGAAAGTTTTGGTTATTTTTCAAAGTGTTAGTGTAATTCAAATTCATTCCCCCATGTTTCCCCTCCTTAGGAGCAGGAGGTCAAGAGCTTAACACTTATAGTTTGTTTGGTTTTTTTTTGACAATCTATTCAAGACATTTTTTCCCTCTGACTTCCTCCTCCTCCCTCAAAAACATAAAAAAACAAAATAAATAAAATAAAGCTCCCAAAGTCACTTCCCCTAAAATGAAACTGAAAGCAAAAAATAGAAAAATTGGATACTAGCCAATGTCATTCTTGGGGTTGAAAATTCCTAGTGCTTTTTGTCAAGTAAATCATAAACAAATTCAGCAACCCATAATGCATTGTCATTTACACATTCATAAATTCTATCTTAGTAACTACATGTCATTTTTTACAAAGAATATCTACATAATGCTAAGAGTATCTTATTCACATACCCATGTATCTTACTGGTTTGATTTGGTTGGATACATACTTTTTGTTTGTTTGAGAGATCTATAAAATGTGTGTGCATTTTAATTCCTGCTTGCCATATCTGCAGTGATTTTACAGGTATTTTACAGTAGTAAATAAAATTAAGCAACTATACAATTTATGATGAAAGGATAAATGCATTTACTTGCATGAGTTTTAATAAATCAGTCCTTATTGACATTTAAAATACAAGAAACTGAACATTATATTATTCAAGGAGGAATATAGTTTACAAGACTCTGTCTTTGCCTTGTAAGATTATATTACATAGAGTGTAGGAAATCATCAAACTTTGGAAAAAAAAATAAAATAGGACATGAATAAATAAATAAATAAATAAATAAATAAATAAATAAAATGAATAAAATAATATTCATTCCTCTCAAGAGGGAGTGTTTTTATTGTAAAAATTCAACAATATATGTATTTTACCCTCAAAGTATTCAAAGTCTTATTCTCACACTCATTCTCTTTCTGTTTCCCATGTGTCATAATAACATCATCTTTATGTGTTAGTAGATGTCATGAAAAACTATATATTACAATCTGCAAGTGCTAAAAGAGCAAAGCTTAAAGCTAGGACTATATTTTTCCTATCTAAAAGTCACTGACACAAAAGAAGAGGATGAACAAAGAGCAATGAATATATGCATTGGATGGGAGCTTCTGGAAGTTATATGTTATTTTGTTCAAAAGCACAAACCACAAAAAATTCTTAATGTCACCCCTATTGAGAGGTCAGTGCTGGTTTGGCAGTCACTCAGCCTTGATTTAAACCTATATAGGTACAGAGAGAAAGTTCAAGCTAGAGTAACTTGGCATTGATGTGCAGTATTTCGCAAAGAAAAGAATCTTTTGAGAATATGGTCTTATTCTGCCATTATCTGTTGCTCAGTTTGCACAAGCTAACAGGTTTAATAATTTAAGCTAAGAAAACTAAAATATGGAGTAAGCTAAGTACACTAAAATATATCATACACCTGTAGAGGTACTTGATAATATGCATTTATTATTTGCATTCAATTAACACTTCTATTTAACATATGGCATGGCAATATTCAGCATGTCTTCTTGAAAGTAATGATGCAATGGTGTGAAATGTTTTCAATCCATAGTTTATCATTCTGTATCCAGACATCAATTCTGTATTTCTTTATATTAAAAGGAGAACTATTAAGAGGATCCATGTACAGAAATGAATAAGCATGATAAAGAAATATTTGTTAAGGCTCTACTATCTTAATGGACATGGAAATTTAGTTTTTCTTATAAAAATAAATAAAATGAATTGTGTAAATATCAAACTTGTTAGAAAAGTTCACTGCTGATTTGATAATATGAAGTTTCACGTTCTTTGAGGAGTCTTGCTGATTATAAAAAACTTACCTCCTTTTTAATGAAAATTATTTAGGGGCAAGTTTTCACCCTTCATAAACATGAGCTTATTCGGTGAATAGCTTAACCATTTGGAGAATTAAGAAACCCATTTAGAAAGACAGTATTTACTGCAGTATTTGTCCTGTGAATAGCTAGTGATTAAACACTAGATGTGGGTCTCTGAATATATTCTAAGAAATATATTTTTATACATATATTTTATATAAAAATTATATTTTTCTGAAGCCCCATGGTTATGCGAGCTATAGGAGGTGTGGGATGCCTTCTCATTCTATATGAAACAGTAACGCTTTAAGCTCTATAATGTTTATAGCTTAAGAAGGGTGTTTTCTAACACTATCAGGAACAAGCTTCATTTAGGGAGAAGAGGAAAGGTAAAATAATGTTCTTAAAAGTTCTGTCTTCAAATCAGCTAATACCTAAAACTGGAACCCATACCACTGTCCATTTTTTGTTTCTCATTGGAAAATGTGACAAATTTTCATGCAAACTTTATAACTTAGCTTAATTAAAACTAAAACTTTAACTAAAAAATAAATTAATTAAAACCTATTCTCGTGCACTTTTTTTATTTTGGCCACTCCTCGCGCCTTTCGAGATTATAGTTCCCGACCAGCGACTGAACCCAGGCCCCCTCAGTGAAAGCACCAAGTCCTAACTACTGGACCACCAGGGAATTCCCCTCATTCACTTCTTATTAATAGATTTTAAACAACTACAAAAATCTGAGCAATACAAGTGTATGAAAACTTAACATATCACGTTCTGAACGTATGGTTCTTAGATGATGGTGAGATGTGGCTGTGAAAGAAACCTACCAAAGAAAAAGTCAAGTCATAACTAGATGCATTCAGAAAGTACCATGATATTTAAAAATCAAATTGTTTTCATTAAAGTAAACCTCATATATTAATAAATGAAATTTAGTTAGTCCAGACGATATCAAACCTATCATAATCTTAACTACTGGCAACATCTGTTTCAATGACAACTGTTTCACTGAATGCATTTAAATGCAAATAAGTACAATTTTTATGAAAGCAAAGTTTAGAGGTTTCCAATAGAATCCCTATATTGGATAACCCTTTTGGAACATGAAAGTAGTTAAAAAAAAAAAAAAGAAAAGAAAAGGAAGATAGATATTCTCAAGATATTTATTAAAATAATTTTTAAATGTTGATGAAACAATAGCTCAAAAGTGGTCCTCACAAAACTTAATGTAAAATCCCTCAGGAAAATAAATAAATAAATAAATAATAATTCATGTTCTATTTTTCACATTGTGAGGAAACAGATTGAAAACACCCAATCAAGAATTAAACACACACACACACACACACACACACACACACACACATACACACACTAAAGCTGTAGAGAGAATATTAAAATTATTTTTGTTAAAGAATCATTGACCTGGCACAAGATAAGAGAATATTTCAGGGCTTCCCCGGTGGCGCAGTGGTTGAGAGTCCGCCTGCCGATGCAGGGAACACGGGTTCGTGCCCCGGTCCGGGAAGATCCCACATGCTGCAGAGCGGCTGGGCCCGTGAGCCATGGCTGCTGAGCCTGCACGTCCAGAGCCTGTGCTCTGCAACGGGAGAGGCCACAACAGTGAGAGGCCCGCGTACCGGTAAGGAAAAAAAAAAGACAGAATATTTCAATCCTCAAAACCATGGGAAAGCAAGGGATCTGAGAGTGAGATTCACAGCTTGCCTTCAACCTGAAATTTTGTGATGAATCCAGGTTACCAGAGGTTCCACACTGGAAGCTTCATGATATGCGAAGAACTGAGGATAAAGTCAAAGTTCAGTTCAAGGTGAAGAATCTAAAAGTAGAATCCCCACATAAAGCTGAAAATTAAAAATGATACACATATTACAAAATTCAATGTGAAATAAGCCCTAGTATTTAGGAAATGACATTGGGAAACGTGCTTGTCTTAACTCTGACATGGAAAGAAGCAGAAAATATGTCCTTTGACGTTTGAAACCACAAATCCTCACTGGTAGTTGGAGTTTGAATTCATAACTCTCTTTTGATCTAGACAAACAATCAAATAAAGATCAAGCAGGCAATTTTTTTTTTTGAAAATTTCTTAGGTTGCCTGCAGGCCAGAAAGGAGCAGAAAAAAATTCCACAAATCCTCTCTGGAGGAGCTCAACTTCAAATCCAGATCTGAAAAAAAATTATCACATTAAGTTTGAGAAAAATGAGTAGTTTTCAATCAAAAATCACCAAAGACATAAAAAAAAAGAGCCATATATGAGAACCAAAACCAAAAACAGACAAAGAATAAGCATATGAAGCCTTCATATGTTGGAAATCTACATATGGACTCTTTGTACTGATAGTATAGAACACCAAAGACAAATATATTTTAAAGTTAGCTAAAGAAAAAAAGACAAATCACATTTGAAAGAAAAAGTAATTTAGCTGAAAGCTAAATCCTCAGCTGTAATAAAGAGAATCCAGAAGAACTAAAATAATAGATTAAAATGTTTAGGAAGAAATAAAAATGATCAAACTAGAGTTTTATATCTGGATAATACGTCTATCAAGAATGATGAAAAGACATTTTCAGATTTAAAAGAAACTAATGTATTTTATCATGAAAAAATTTAGAAAAATTAACCTCAGAAAAAATGCAGATATCAAAAAATGCAGATATCTTTTTGTAGAAAGCCCTACAAAATCTTAACAAATTATCACCATAACTGTTTTATCACATCTCTTATGAATGGGTACATAAAAGTGACCAATAAAAAAAGCAATGAGAACATAGAAATTTTCACCTCCTCAAATAATACAAATTGCTTGCTGCACAATTCTATAAATGTATCTAAAATTGCATCTAATAGTTAGAGAATACACATTCTTTTAAAAAAATATTTTAAAATATTTATAAAAATAGACCACATATTAGCCCACAAACCTATCTTCAAAATATTAAGAATTGGTTCACACAAGCCACGATAATAAAAGTAATTAGAAAAAAAACATGTTCAAATTACAAAGGTCTAAACGACCCCTGGGACAAAATACCCACCATAATACAAATTAGAAAACAATTAATATTTGAAAAATATGAAAAAAAAAACAGCAAATCAAATTTGTGGCATACAAATAAATCAATATAGAGAAGAATATTTTAAAATATATGTTCTTAGATTAGAAAAGAATAAAAGCCCAAAGTTAGTCAAGCCACCACTTTAAGTAGTAATAGAAAGTTCCCCTATGGTATCCCTTTTGTTAATTCATTTGTTTTCCATTCCAGAGGAGCATAGAAACTGGACTTGGTTAATAATACAAACAGTGAACATCTATTGAGTTCGTGGAATGTTCCAAGCAATATTATAAGATTTAGATTATTCACAGCATCACATTTTTCTAACCACCTGTAAATGATCATAAGCAGCTGTCTCAAATCAAGCCTAACAGGATTATCTCAAGAAGAGGTGCTTTATCTTTTGATTGACTTAAACTTGGTAGGAAACAAAGAAAGAAAACAAACAAACAAACCTCTTTCTCGATGATAAGGAGTCTCCACATGGATCCTGAGAATGCGGCAAACATAAAGGAATGCAAAGGCTAGGGTTGAGAAATATGTGCTGATAATATTATTTGAGCTTCTAAATCAGATGGTTAGTTAGCCTTTACTGTACATAAGCCAACGCATTACTTTTTTTTAAAAAAAAGATTTTATTGAATTTGTTACAATATTGCTTCTGCTTTATGTTTTGGTTTTTTGGCCCTGAGGCATGTGGGATCTTAACTCCCTGACCAGGGATCGAACCCTCACCCCTGCACTGGAAGGTGAAGCCTCAACCACTGGACTGCCAGGGAAGTCCCCAATGCATTACTTTTTAATTTAAATCAGCTTAAGTTGAATTTTCTCTCTTTGTAAAGAAATGTCATAATAGATAAAACTTATTGTAAATGGCATCAAGTCTCTTGGTTAGTTGAGTTCTACTGTAGAACACTAGGAAATTTTGTGATATTTCTGGATACTAGTTATCTTTAATTAGGAAAAAGATTCATTTCTTTTTCAAGCTATTGAGAGGTGGGCCTAGAATTTAATATAGAAAAAGTGATATATTTTATGGTGATAGTTTTATATTAAATATCTTTTTCAAATATATATGGTTTTAAAAGTGAGAACTAAGCCAAGTGAGTATAGTGTAATGGAATCCTTTTAAATAGCCAAAGAGGTATGAAGGTAGAAAATATTGCCTTTATTGAGGCATTAAAGGAAAGGCTAAAGAGCCATTTTGCAGGAATATTGCTCAGGTTATGCAAGTATAAGTTGAATGATTGGAACTTATGTCCTTTAAATTCCTTCTGTCCCTGTAATTTTAAGAATTTACTGAAAAAAAAATTTATTACAGTTCTAAACAACATTTGGGTAAATCACATTTTATTTGAAATTAATATTTTCTACAATTTAAAGAGGTTATATATGTAATAATAATTATGAACATATGTCAATATGCAATTATGTGAAAGGACAAAAATACTAACCATGAAACAAAACAAGCAAATGTTCCTCACTGATATTTTGAAAGACTCTATTAAGGGAGGAGGTGTAAGCAATGTAAAAAACCCATGTTTTAAAGAGAAACCATCAATAACTCAATAATGACACTTCTAATGTAACATGCAGAGCATCTGATTACTCTAGAAAAACAGCATATTAAACATACTACTTTGATAAAAGGTCAATCAAATGTAGTACAATTGAGAGTGTAAATAGCTGACATTTTAAGCCAATGTTATCATATCTTGTAGGAGATAACGAATCTAGCACTTTAGGAGCCTTGTATCTATAGAATCTCGATAGTTATATGTATGGAAATTATATTATGGTATCATATATCATTCAGAATGTTAACAAATCTATCAAAACCTTAAGTGAATGTTTATCACTAATCTTACACTTTTGTCTATTGCCCTATAAGACTTAAATTCAATGAATAACTATACATATATATTTTATGATATGTTCTATTTAAAAAACTCCAGGATTAAAGAAAAAATACTTAATATGTTACTCTGTTATATATGATCCAATAAACATTCTAATAAAAATGTATTTGAGTGAATATGTACAGATCATAAAGTGTACATATCACAAAGTGAGGGCAGTGGTACAAATGGAAAGATTTCAGTTTAAGAGTCAAATTTGGAAAGTCTTTTCCTTTGAGTGAACATTGAAGAATTTGCTTTTTGCTTAGAACATCAGGCAGAATACAGTACCAATTAAGATTACAAAAGTGGAATGAGACAGCATGGTTTAACCTATACTAGTGGTGCTATACTGGTCAAGTTACTTATACCTCTGTGTTTGGTTTACTTATCCATAAAATGGGACTAAAGCCTACTTCATAGTAACAGGAAATAGTAGCTATTATCATTTATTATTGAAGCTAATCTTTCCTTAGGCAACGAAGATAAAAGACCATTAAAGTATGTATTCCTCAGTGACTTTACCTAAAATAAACATTATAAGTAAAATTCCATAATATTTTAAATAAAAATCTATGTTTTGGGGAAGGCCACCTTCACTAACACATTTCAAAGAAAGATCAAAACCTCAGTAAATCCAAATATTTAACAGAAACCTATACCATCTCTCCTCTTAGCATATACAGAATAGTGAATGCAATTCTCTTTAAATTGTGGGTACATCAACAAGCTAGTTTCATAAGTAATTTTACATTCATTGTAATCATTGATAATTGATTAGGGTTTTATAAAATATCTAGTGTCGAGATCACAACTAACATGACCTGATTTTGGCAATTCATGTTTCAGCAACTTCAGGTTTCAGTAATGTATGTGCAAAACTTGAATAAAAAAGCACACAACTTATAAGCTTTGTGATATTACAATTTTTATGATGTAATAGTTTTGACCTTTGGAGTATATAAAAAATTCAGAGATAACATGATATTTATCTTCTCAGCATGGCACATGTTGTTTTAGTGTCTCATAATTAGAATATTATTTGGTGATCATTTTGGAGTTGGCACATTAATTTTATGTGTACAATAACTACACTTCCATATGCAAACAAACTCTTCTTTATTAAATATAACATACCATTATTTAGCTTTGGTTTGGGGAATGTCATTGATACTGGAATGTCATTGATACTATGTGTTATTAATAGCTCTGTGTTTTAGCTTATTCTGTAGAGAAGGAATCCTTCACTGACTTTTACCAACGTTTATTTTAAAATGTTGAAATCTGGGCTTCCCTGGTGTCGCCGTGGTTGAGAGTCCGCCTGCCGATGCAGGGGACACGGGTTCGTGCCCCGGTCCGGGAAGATCATACATGCCGCGGAGCAGCTAGACCCGTGAGCCATGGCCGCTGAGCCTGCGCGTCCGGAGCCTGTGCTCCACAACGGGAGAGGCCACAACAGTGAGAGGCCCGCGTACCACACACAATAAAATAAAATAAAATGTTGAAATCTATGCCTTAATTTTTTTTAATTAATATCAAATTTAGATCTTAATCCTATACTTTTGCTTTTCTCAGATTGTCATATAAATGGAATCATATAGTAATTAGACTTTTGTGTATGGTTTCTTTCACTTAGCATAATGTTTTCAAGATGCATCCACCTTATTGAATGTATCAACTGGTACATTATTTTCACTGCTAAGTAGTATCCCAACGTGTGGATATGCCATAATTTATCCATTTATCAGATAATGAACATGTGAGTTGTTCTAGTTTTGGCAGTGATAGATAAAACTGCTATAAATATCATGCTTAGATTTTTGTGTGGATATATATCTTTTTTCTCTTGGGCAAATACTAGATATGAGATTTCTGGTCATATTGTAAGATATTTTTATTTTAAATTATTTTAAATGACATTTTTATTATATTCAAGCTTTGCAATAATGATATTTGCACATTTTTAAAATTTTTCTATGGAATTTTGAAAAGGTACCAAAACCTGGAAAAATATCCTTTATTCCTGCAATGATTTTTACATTCTCTATTCTACAAAATGAGGAGGTAATTTACTTTCCCCTAAATCCACTGTTTCATTTGTTTACAAATAACTCTGAGACAGTTCATTAAAATATCCTGGCATTTTATGACATAGATTCCCAATGTTATTCTGAACTATGCAGAAAATCTGTATCATTGTGTCACTCTATGAGATAGCCATGATCTTTTGTTGGAATACTATGTCAGAGAGATGTCCAATAGGATGGCATCATTTCTCCTCTTTTATGGATATCTGTCAAATTTGGTAGCCAAAAAAATTCCTTTCTCTTCAATGTAGAACATTGATCTTCACTTTGGAGTCATACCTTATCCTTGTAGCCAGGGAATTGTACTCTAGCCCTAAACTAATCATTTTTATGAGTCGTTTCTTGCAGAAGCCCCAGGTTGAATTGAATTTTAAAATGTATTTAAGTCCCAAATGGTTTTAACCTAATTCTTGTAGACTTACATCTTTTGGAAAAATACTGAGATATAATGAAATCAAATAGTTTCTTCAAGATAATATGTTAGCCAGCTTCAGTTACTTCTTTGATGGATTTTGTTATTTTTCTTTGAATATCTTATGGCCAATGTATATTTTCCACCGATATAGCAAAGAATTTTCCCTTTCTTAGTTTCTTCAGGAACTTATTACTGGCCACGAAGCTAATTTACCTAATTGTGGAAGTGAGGAGTATTCTTCCTGGAAAGTCTGAGAGGCATTGTGTGTTGTCTGTGGGGTGACAGTGTGGTGCTGGTGGTAATGGTGATGGCTGTAAAGCTCAGTGATGGAGGGTAAAGGAGCTTAGCCCAGTGTTTTCACACAGTTTTATTGGAAATGATGAAACAAGGTGAATGTAGCAGAGTCTCAATAGCTTTAATTTCTTTACGTACATTCCAGAAGTCTGAGGGAGGAAGAAACTATCTGAAAACAATGTAGATGGCCTCCTGCTAAACATTATGAACAGTGTAACTCCTAAAAAAATGTTCCAGACTATGGGAGAACATTTTATTAAAAGGACAGCATAGTGATTGTAGAATACCACAGAAGTGAAACTGTATTAAAGGTTATGCCAACATGGAGGAAAAACATATATTCACTAGAGGGAATTTAGAGAAATATAAACATCATTAAAGGGTGAATGATGACTTAAAAAGGAAAGGATAACATAACCAAATTTTGCTCATTAAAGTTTGTAGAGGAAAAGGTAGAGAGAGCTTTGGTCTTTTAAATGCCCTTTTTTGTGTCCATTGATCAGGATGAACTTGTCTTCAATTCTTCATAACATGCTGCTTTAAAATATATGATCTAGAAACATATTGGCTCTCATCCCCACCAAAACATGTTGCCAAATGACTTAAGTTGTTTTCCAGATCTCAAGAAGTATATGTGAACTTGATTTGCTCATGCCAAAACTTGTTACAACTACTGAGAAACCACAATAGTAAAGCTAAAGATTTCAAACACTTTTAACTGGAATGTTACACTTGGTTTTTAGAGTTAAGTATTATTTTCCCTGGTCAGTCGTTGTCCACAAATGACAAGCAAGCATATAACATTTGGAGAGATGCCACTAACATAGAAGGCACTTCCTGATTGTACATTCAGGAGAATCTCTAAGCTCCAGTTTCCAATTGCAATGAATGTCCTGTAATACACTCTTACGGTCCCCGTGTCAGTTATGCAATTGACTTTGAATGTAGAAGAAGAATTTGCCTACTGACAAATGTTGCTTAAAAGGAACAGTTAGTTTCAATTCCTCAATGTGGCATTAGAGGAAAAGATTCAACTCTAGGTTTAAAAAAATCAAGATTTTAGGCAACATTTATTGGCAGGAAACAGTGAGACTATATTTGATCTCTTTCTGTCACTAAAAATGCTGTCTGAGAACTAATATTCATGTGTTCAAATACTGAAAATTCAACTAACAATTGAACAAGTATATGATGACTTTGTTCTCATATTTAGTAAAACTTCAAGATTTTTATCTCCCAAATACCCAGTAAAAGTGATTCTTCTTCTTTTTACCCATCTCTTACAAATAAAAGCACCATGCAGTTGAAGTTCTGGATACAATTATTTGTCAGACTATGCAATATTAAGGTTGTTCAACAAAATTTATAATGAACTTAATTTAAGTTTTATTCCCTCCTCAATGTTTTTCTCAATTAATGAAGGGTTTACCAACTTATGAGAACATATGTTCTATTTCAGAATAGATGAAATCTAATTTCTTATGTGACTGTTGTTTGCAATGAAGATAAATCCACAAACGACTATGACAAGGTATCAGATTATGCAAAATTCTGCTAAATATATTTACAGCAATTTTATGTGGCCTACTTCAATTATATTCTTCAGCTCATAAACTAGCAATTTATTTTGTTTTATAACTAAAAGAGAAAATTATGAAAGAAGAGTAGAAAAGGTTATCTTTTTATCATAGATTTAAGAAAAACTAACTTAGAATATGAATGTTATTGTACCTAATAGTTTAGCTTAGTACCACTTGAAAATCACTTTTATTAATAGAGTTCACCGCACTTATCAATATATATATCTGAATCACTTTGCTGTTCACCTGAAGCTAACATAACATTGTAAATCAACTATACTTCAATAAAAAAAATAAATCACTTTTAATTCAAAAATTAAAAAAAGAATAAATGACTATGTGTTCTTCAATCTTATAAAATTGGGTCTCAAGTTTTCTGACTTTCAAGATTCTCTATCACTTCTTTCTTTCTTTCTTCTATTTTTTCAAAGTCATTTCTTATTGTTTCTGAAGAATAACTGTTTTTCTCCCATAAACTGCAAGATTTTTCCATTTCTCTTGCTTTGTTTAGTTGCAGTTATCATTTTGTTTTTTTCCTATTTAATGTGTCTTTAATGTTTAAGAACTTACACCAGGGATGGTCAAACTTTTTTTCTGTTAAGGAGCAGAGAGTAAATATTCTAGGCTTTGTGCTCAATACCGTCTCAGTTACAGTTACTCAGTTCTGCTATAGACAAGCCAAGTTTTTTAAATTTTAATTTTTAATGCAATTATTTTTGTTTATGTGTTATAGCAGGTAGCATTAGCCCACTTACTATAGTATAGGCACCTAACCCAGTATTGCAGGCTTCTTTGAGAAGGTGACATCTTTGATGAATTACCATGCAAAGTGGTTGTTACATAAATAAACATGACTGTAAGTATCTCTTGCATGGGTTCTTGCTGGAAGCTGTAGATCAAAACCAGGACCAACCCAGTGGAGGCCAGTCTAAGAACATCTTCTTGGTGGGCTCCTCCTGCTAGCCTGGTCTTGTGACTCACATCTTTCTTATTATTATAGAGACTCAGCAACAAACAGCACCACCTTCTAACATGGGGTTAGAACCTGAATAAAAAAGCAATAGACAGAATGTAAACTATAAGAATGCAAGCCTTTTTGATATCTCCCCACCATATTGCTATCATTCTTTACCAACATAAAGTTTAGAGAAGATAAACATATGCTTTGTTTCAAATACTTTTGATCTCTTCCTATTTCCCTCCTTTTTTCTTCTTGTTCTTCATCTTTCTAAATCAGTTTTGAAAACTCCTACAACATATATTCAAAGTATATGTGCCTTCTCCCTTCAGTCAAATTGTAAGAAATTCTATACAGGAAACCAGTTTCTGTCTTACCTAGAACCGGTAACTAACTATCTTCTTTCTAGACTCCATAAGCTTTCCCTTACACTAAATTGACCTTTTGCACTACACAAATCAAAATGAGGTACATAGGATTTGTTGTTATTGAGTAAAGTGTGTCTGGATCTTGACTTTTTATGCCAGATGAGTTTCATTTTGTTCTCCAAATCTCACATATCAGGGTACAAGACAAATTCCAAATCACAAGAAAATATTAAGAAACTTTACTGGGAATTTACAGGGGTCAAAGGTCAGCAGGAGAAGGCATGGGTGATCTTGATTTTCTCATCACCTCCTAGATAGTATATAGTTAGGGACAGGGACCAGCAGAGTTTATGTTCCAGGGGAAGGACTTTACTGCATTGGGTTGTCTAATCTTTAATACGGATTGCTGTATGGTATATACATAGGAGTGGAATTTCTAGGTTGTAGGGTCTGTGCATCTTCAACTATTATTCTAAGTGTCTGTAATAATTTGTCTCCCCACAAGCAGAGTATTAATTAGAGTTCCTATTTCTTCATATTTTTGCTAATGTTTGGTATTTCCCTCACTTTTACTTTAGAGTCATTTGGTGGATATTTTTTTTAAACCAATCTCTTAATAATTTTGTAGCATTAAATTAAGTCCATAGTAACCTGAGAAAGAAAACAACAGGCACTAAGAGAATGCACAACAATTTATGATATTTTTAAAACCTTTACACAATTATAAATACTTACATAAAAATATTCTTAACAGTTGATGCAATGCGATACAGATTTTGAGGATAGGAACCTTAATTCCTCTTTGTTATTTCAAAGTTGATGGTTGTCACATCCACCACAATAGATTATCGGCATATGTTTCCACTCCTGTTGAGTTTGATTTGTGTTAACTAAGGCAACAGAAAACTGTATGTACTCCTTCTTGACCAGCTCTTTCCACATCTGTTTGTTACCTTTGAGAAAGACACATTAACAACTTGCCCTGAGCAGCAGATTTTGTCAGTGACTTGCTGCCAATTGGGTATTAAAGGGAATTGGGAACACGTTTTGTTTTAAAAATTCCTAACATTTTGGACTGGTTGCCTTTGGACTGGACTAATTGACAGTCATTGTCATGCTGCCTCGCCCATGTGTGATAGTCATTTGGGGAACAATGGTTTGCAAGTTGCACTTCATGGCTTTGGATCTGAATGGCAGTATTAAAGTAAGTGCTGCCATCTGACCTATTTCACAATGGAGTAGGAAATGCAGCACTTATTGAAAATCTCCTAACTGTACTAATTTATATTCATCTGATAACCCATTGAGGGGAAAATGGGAATAAGCTGTCAGGTGGCCTTTCAGATATAAAGGGCACATGGCAAACTCGTTGTTTGTTGCTTACTCACACTGGAATACTAAAGATATCACAGAGTATGCATATTTCTAGAATTTTGTTTTTTTAAATTCTGATCAGCACTCTATTCACCATCTAAAAATTATAATTTAGAAATTGCCTTACATAAGTGAGACTCATTTGTGTGTATTTAATACATTTATGAACATAACATATGGTTTGTTCTTAACAGCTCATGTTAAAATTAGAGCTAGGATTACCATATTATCAGTTATGCAGTTTTAATGCATACAAAATTTTGTGGGATTTTTTTCCCAGCTTAATGAATGAAGTCTAAGCCACTTATTTTTCTTTAGGCACTAGTTCTAATGTTTTCTCATAATGCTGGCACAAAATGACTGAAAAAATATCCTTTTGAAGCAAGAATTTGGAAAGATATTCTTGAGAACACATTTAGATCAAAGTGAGAAAATATTTTTTTAAATCTGAAAATTCGAATGACCCAGTGTCTCTCTTTTATTATATGTTCATACACACACACACACACACACACACACACACACACACACACCCCTTAGTCAAATAGTTCCAAATAAAAATAGTACTCTATTAGGCCTTTAATCTTTAGAGATTATTGTTGGATTACAACCAAAGTTTGAGATACTTCCTTTGTTTTTATTTTTTAGAATTATAGTGATCTGATAAAATAGAAATAATCTTTATTGACTCTTCAAGGTGTACTTTCTTCAATTTCTACAAGTCAGTCTGTGAAGAAACTCTGTTTAATTGATGAGTTGTTTTCCTAATTAATTTAAACCAATTCTATACTTAAAGTAACCATTGAAAGTGTCAACATCTTAATTTTTAAAAATTCGTACTTATTCATCTGCTTCTAATACATACCTAATAATTTGATTGATCTTTTAAAAATACAATATGACTTTCTATGGGCCAATATTGATATACTCAATTGATATACTCAATATTGATATACTATCTTAGAGAAATTGCAATTTTATTTTTAAATATTAAAAGATTCAAGGTTAATAATTAATGCAAAATACAAAAAGAGAAAAAAAGGAAAAACAACTTCAAATCTCTCACTCAGAGGTATAATATGTTCTAGTAGTGCTGGAGAAATGACATTAAACAGGAAGAAGCATATAAAGTAACAAATTAGATTAGGAGAATTTGAAAATTAAGCATAGCAATAAGGGCAATTGTTTAAATTTTACTGTGTCCCTGGAACTCTACTAATCCTCTTACATGCTTATCTCATTCAGTCCTTGGAAGAACTCTGCAAAGTAAGTTTTATTATTTATGTTTTATGTATATTTGTATAACTACATTACTCAGGTATATAGAAATAGTTCTATACATAAATATTTATATTTTACAGATACAACTGTGGGCAACTAACTTGCCTACAGTCACACAGTTGACGAAGAACTGGGGTTTGTCTAACTTCAAAGCCCAGATTCCATCTTGCTTCATTGTCAATGATCTGACTGCTACTGAGGGGAAGTTTGTTGTGAATATAGACTGAAAGACCCTAAAATGGTTGTAGAAATGAGAATTTCTGGACTGCTCAGAACTGTTCGGACAACAAAAAGGATATTTATAAATAAAATAAGACTAAATTTATGCTTATTTTCCTGAAATAAAAATCTCAGAGTAAGAAACAGCACGAGCTTACTTTTTGTAATAATCTAAGGCTGTTCTAGGAAACGACATAAAATTGATCATCTCATAATATTAAAGTCATTTTGAACTTATTAGTAAGTCCATTATTTTAACCTTACTCTAACTACTTTGGTCACTTTAAGAAATTGCATTGCTTGTGGTTGGAAAGAAAGACTATATATGAACCATAAAGTTTTCAGGTAACAGGTGTTCAACTCACATTTGTTGAAAATTGAATGAATTAATGAATGAAGATAACTGAATCAGTTATTTAGTAATGCATTTTACAAAACAATCATAAAGTCATTCATGATCCATTTTCCTTCTATTATCTGACCCTGATATTATCTTTGCCAGTTGTTTTAATTATTATGTGTATTCATGTTTCATGCATATAAAATATTTGAATTTCCATACTTCTGTGCTGCAAGACAATTTTGCATTGGACACAGATTTTTAAATTGTAAAAAACAGAAGTACATTTCACACAGTATCACTTGGACACTATGATTACTGAATACAAATTTCCTGAGGAAGAATGCAACATAGCAACAGATTAAATAGAATTACTTACATTTTTAGTATATGTTTATGAATATATATAACTTTAGTGCAAATAACTTTAGTGCAAATGTTTGGTACAAGGAATATTTTAAGACTTACATTTATTTTCTACTTCTTAAAAGAAACTGATCTATAAAACTGATTACCATTTAAAATACACAATTAACATCCTTGTATCACACTCCTCAACTCTTCCCTTACCCTCTCCCCAACCTTGAACCTTTCCTTTTGCCCAGAACTTTTCCTTAAATTAAAAATGTAATAAGAAATTAGAAAAAATGAATATTCCTGAAATTGAAAAGACCATATTAAAAAGTCCTATTATGACAGTAAGTGGTCTGGCTAAAGTAAAAGCTATAGATAGAAGAGAATTGAAAAAAATAAGATGCAATAACTAGAATAGACTTTATCGGTGTAGATTTTGGAACAGTAATATGATTAAAATAATATTTCAGGGTAAGAACTATGGCAATAACAGTAGAATGAATTTGGAATGTAGTCCATTGCTGATGTGGATATCTCTTGGGAGGTCCTGGTAGAATCCACAAATAATTAAACCTGGACAGAGTGGTGGATGTTAAAATTGAGAAAGGACACATGTGAAATATATTTCATGAAGACAGTAGAAGAGGAAGAAAAAAAGAAAGAAAATCATTTGAATTACAAATATTTATTAATAAAAATAGTGAAGTTAAGAAAAACAGTTATTTTTTAATGAAGATAATGATTTTAGTTTTTTTCTTTTTTTTTTTTTTTGCGGTACGCAGGCCTCTCACTGTTGTGGCCTCTCCCATTGTGGAGCACAGGCTCCGGACACGCAGGCTCAGCGGCCATGGTTCACGGGCCCAGCCGCTCCGCGGCATGTGGGATCTTCCTGGACCGGGGCACGGGCCCGTGTCCCCTGCACCGGCAGGCGGACTCTCAACCACTGCGCCACCAGGGAAGCCCCATGATTTTAGTTTTGAATGTTTGAAGTTTATGTTAGGAGAGCTGTGTACTGATTTTTCATGTGTATTGTCATTGTTAAAATTTATGACAGCTATTCTTCAAAAAAAAGATTTAATTTTTTAAAAATACCTCAAAATAAATCAGTTAAAATATTACCAACTGGGGCTTCCCTGGTGGCGCAGTGGTTGAGAGTCCGCCTGCCGATGCAGGGGATGCGGGTTTGTGCCCCGGTCCGGGAAGAGCCCACATGCTGCGGAGCGGCTGGGCCCGTGAGCCATGGCCGCTGAGCCTGCGCGTCGGAGCCTGTGCTCCGCAACAGGAGAGGCCACAACAGTGAGAGGTCCGCGTATCTCAAAAAAAAAAAAAAAAAAAAAAAAAAAAAATATATATATATATATATATATATATATATATATATATATATATAACCAACTACAAAAAGTAAAAACAGATATGAAATGTTTGACTTTATCTAGGAGGAGGGAGAATTACAGCTGGAAGGTATTACTTTTAGTAATTAAAAATTGACTAAATTTGGTCCTAAAATAAAATATTTTATTAATCAATATAATACCTAAAATATATTCTGGTTTTAAAAAGTCTGTCTTCAAACTTTGTTTTCCAAGAATATACTTAGAGAAGTGACCATATTACCATTATGCAAGTTGCATAATGCATGCCCTCTCCAGCCATGATTTTTTGATAGATAAGCAAACACATTACAAATTATTATTTTACCCTTTATAAATATAATTTAAATTACCCTTCTTTAAAAAATATAAAGCTGAGGCCATATCATCAAATTACAATTCAGGGATAGGAAAGGTAAGATAATGTACCTAAAATACATTGCATATGTGATTTAATTTAATACAAGGATAGGGTTTACTGAATATGCCCTTCTCTAAAAGCTATTGGGGTCTCAGCTGAGCTTTTGGCAAGTGTTATATCAATTTAATTGCAAATACATTGGCAAGAGACTAGAGCAGTGGTATTCTTCACTGTTGGTTGAAGAGTTACCCATATGTTTTAGATTCTAAACATGCAGGTAGAAAAGCTAACTTTCTATTATGGCATTTAGGAAGCCTTAGCTGTATTCTTATCCTGATTATGGACTTATTTTTAAGCGAGTTGGTGGTACAGAAATAAAATGTAGGTAAGAGTTCGAACCAGCAAAAACAGACTTGAGAGTGGGATGGATAAGGAACACAAAGCAAATAGGTGACGTGATTATTTTTAACGTGTCAGAAGGTGGTATAAATGAAGGATGAGAGAGGCACTACTGGAGACAGAGAAAAGACTATTGCATTGTGATAATAGAGGGAATGCACCGTCTGAGTATATATGAGAGGGAGAAATATTTTGGAGATCTTAGGAGAGATAATCAAGAGATTTAATGATTATCTAAATGGATATGATGGAGAAGGAAGGATCTGAGATAACTCCAAAGATCCCAGCTTGGCAACATACTATCGGTTTGTTATTAATAAGAAGAGAATTGGAAAAATAGACACATCAAAGTTATGGAAAATGTCTTTAACAAGAAATCAGCAAGAGTCAGTGGATGGGCAAACGATTCAAAGAAAAAAATATATATATAGTGTCTAGATAGAAAGATATGTCTATCAAATAATTTTGGATAACATATGATGATTAAGGGATAAACAAGTTATTGTATAGCCACAAAAGTAGGAATAGTCATTTTTACATAGGCAATTAGAATGGTTTAGCTGAGGCATTTGAGGTAAGATTGCGGTGAAAATAAGGAAAGTTTTACACAGGAAGTTGCTCTGCGCGTGCACGCACGCGCACGCGTGCGCGTGTGTGTGTATGTGTATGTGTAAGAATGTAGCATTACAAATGTTAAATGGTTAAATGCTATAAAATATATGAGTAGGATATTCATTACATGTAAGGATCTTTGAAATTTAAACCTCTAAAAATATTTTTTCTTAAAATTACATTATATTTTCCTTCTGTCTCATGAATATATTCTCATGGTTTCAAGTGCTGAATCAGTATTATCATAGCTCACAAGAAGCTGAACTTATAACTGTGCTTAAGAAACTAGACCAATGCTAAATGAAAATAATAAAAAAAAAGTAGTCAAATGTAGTGAAATCTTGCTGGTCCAAGGATAAGAGATATAGAGTATGTACATTTGTAATTAAATGAGAATTTGCCAGAATAATGTATTTAGACTAGATGTTCATTTTAGCTTCTATTTTTTCTATTCCTACTTTAAAATGTGTATAGTGTAGGAAGGAATTTTTTTTTCTTGACTTGAAGAGTTCTGTGTAGAGAAATATATAAGATTCAAAACTGGTCTTTATGGCATATAGTAGGAGACAGGGAATTCCAGGTTCAGCAGCAAATACTTCTTTCCAGATGGTATTAGGGACTTGACTGTGCTTTCTGCACCCTTTACCTCTACCCTAACCCCCTGGAGAACTTTGTTCATTAAACATATTATTTACTAAAAGAGGATCTTATTTAACTCTTAAGGAGGAGATGCTTCTATGAAGGTACTGCTGCCCATTGGAATTATCATTTACTTTTTTATTGCAAAGTTTAATCTGGGATCCCCTGGATCAGTATATTCCAGAGTTCTTATTAAAATGAAAGTCCCTTATGTCTATCTCAGTCCTACTGATTTAGACTCTCTGATGGTCAAACTCTGGGATCTGATTTCACAAACCATCCAGGTGATTCTTATACACATGAAAGTTTGCAAGTCACTGTTCTAGGGTAGAAAAATTTAGTTGCTTTCCTTTTTATCACGTGTAGGAAACTCCTTTTAATAAGTAACAAATTATTTCAAGGTAGGCATTGTTATGAAATAAATCTTATTCAATTTAATCATATGTATTGATTAGGGCTGTGCAAAGTACTTGAACTGTGGAGGCACAGAGATGCATAAAACGTGGTACCACCTAAAGCACTCTGTGAGTTCAGGGGTGGGAGTGATTAACGTCACCTGGAGAGGATGGAGGTAAATTTCTCAGAGTGCCTTTGAGCTGAGAATTGAAATATGAGGCAGAATTTAATAAACAGAGAAAAGGAGAAGGATTCTGAGTGAGAGTATGGCTTAAGTCAAAGAAGAGAAGTATTAATGAGACATAATTTGTTCTGGAAACTGAGATAGGTGTTTCATGGGACTAGAACTTAGCAAGGAGTGTAAGGGTCTTTCTTCATCAGTCCTTGGCAGCTTTCTCCTAGTGCATGACTCCTGTTCCTCCTTAACTGAATACTTGTTGAGTGGAACTGAATAAAATCGTACATGTCTAACTGTATGTTCACTTTTTACACAACTGTAACCTACTAACTTAATTGACTGCTGTGGAGCTCACAAGTTCAAGGGTATGCATTCAAGCCTCATTTCAGCCAGTGAGCCATGTTCTGTGCATGGTTGCAGATCATTCCTATCAGAAGAAGGACCTGCTGAAAAGCTGCAGCTGACACACATGTCTACCTAATTCCACAGATGAAGGGGGGTTTAAAGTATATATGCCATTCAAAATTGTTTGGCAGCATCCCTTTCATATCTAAAGGACACCTAAATGTATTTTGTGAACATCATTATCATAGGTATGTCGAGTCCTTTTCAGTTTTTCTTTTTGTCTCTTCTTTATCTCCTGTCTTTTTTGATGTCCTTGAAACTGAATTCCTCCCTTCTCTGTAGCGATATACATACATAAGACTATTTAACATATAGTTTGTGGTAGACAGAATGTCTGCCCCCATCCCTCTGTCAAAGGTTTACCCATCCTAATTACTGGAACCTTTGAATATGTTACCTTATGGCAAAAATGACTTAAGGATCTTGAGACGGGAAGATCATTCTGAATAATCTAGGTGGTCCAATGTAATCAGAAGGAACCTTATAAGAGAAGGCAGGAGGGTCACAGAGAGATTGTAACAATGGGAGGACAAGTTGGAGTGATGCACTTTGAAGGTGGAGGAAGGAGCTAGGAGGCAAGGACTTCAGAAAGCCTCTAGCAGCTGGAAAAGGCAAGAAAGTTCATTCCCCTAGAGCCTCAGAAAGGAATGCAGCTCTGCTGTCACCTCGAATTTAGCACATAAAATCCGTGTCACACTTCTGACCTCCAGAACTATAACAAATGTGTGTTGTTTTAGCCACTAAATTTGTGATGATACTTTTTACATTAGCAATAGAAAACGAATACATCGTTCAAGTCAAGTAAGCATTTTGGGAGGGAGAGATCTCAAAGTAGCATTCATCCCATCCAAAATATGGCTATCTTCTTCCCTTAGGTGAAGTTGCTTGGATGCAGACCTGTTCAAGAGTGCACTTAGGGCTGAGTGATTGAGATCCACTGATTTTGCTTGCTTTGGCTGCCAGACTGGCCTGGAAGCTGTCTCACCCAAAATGGCCTGGAAGACTGTGGAGGGTCAAGATCCTGGTATCTCTTTTGCAAAGTCAATTGCAAATTTTCTTGTTTCTTGGAAAGATCAGTGTAGTACAGATGGCCTATCTATGCAGAAGCTGTTCTCTTTGTCCCACAGCATCTAATTCATTTTGCTGAGGATAGCTTGCCCTTAGGGTTTCCAGCAATTAAAATTGCCATTCTCTCTTTTGAATACTCTCTTCTGTCTGGATTGTAACAGCAGCTGTTTTCCAACTCTTGACTGGGCAGCAATGTTTATAAGTGCTGGGTGCCTGTATCTTTTTTAATTGAAGGTGTATTTTAAAAAGTAAACTATGTGATTGAGTTCTCATACTACGCATCCTAGCTGATTAATAGTCTCTCATTCTCTCCCCAGTACCCTACAGAAATGTTTCCTCATGGCTAACCATGTATTCACGAGGCACTTTGGATTTGTTTCTACTAACTCTCCACTGGTAGCCTCAAAGCTTTTTTATGTTCCTGTTGGCACACACATTATGATTCACCAACCATAGGAAAAGACCTGATTGTGGTTTTGTAGCTCATAGTTCTCATTAAGCCAATGCCATCTCTCTTCACAACAGTGACAATTAGAAACAGAAGAGTCCCTTAAGTTCACCCGGCCTGCAAGCCCAGACAGGCTTAATTACAAGTCAATGTCAATCTTCAAGTTGAGAAGCAGAAATTGTAGCAACACAGAATTGATGGTAAGACTAAATTTGAAAGCCATCTCTAGGAAATCATAGGGTCTCACTGCCTTGTTAGAGAGGACTTTTTTCATTGAATTTACTTGCTATATGTCATGTATAGCTGCTCTACTAGAAAAATTGATAACTGATTTATAGAATAATTATTTCATAAAGAAATAACCATGCTGTAACCTGGAACAATCCCATACTGTGAGCTTTCTAATAAATTACAGAGGAACAATAGTTGAACGTGGAACTCTTGTTTTGGATTGTAGGATGGGTATTTGGCTTGCTCTATTGTTATTTGTGTGGCAGGATGGGATATTATATCCACTTAATCCTTTTCTTTCTTCTTCTTCTCAGTCTTGGCTGAAGTCAAGGGAGATGGTCTTTGGAAAGAAAAAGTAAGGAATTTGTTAGCCATAATGGCTCATCAGGTGTATTTAACATTCAGTAAATATTAGTGGAGGTTGGTAGGTGGGGCACGTGGTAGGCTTTGTTAGTCTTATAGATTATGTTCTGAAAAATCTGAAAGATTCTTCCTTAAAATTACACAGTAAGGACTGACTATTGTTTAGTCAATAGGACTTTAAGAAACCCAGGAAGAACCATAAGAATAGGTGACAGGACTAGGAAGATAAAAGAGAAAGAGCAGGAAGAAGATGCCCATAAAAGGCTGGCTGTAGGTGAACCGCAAAATGACCATGATCAGAGAGCTGAACTATTTTGCACCAACTCTTTTTTAAAAAAGTTAACTATCACTGAGTGAGCTACATGAAATAGACTTTGCTCTAGTGCTATCAGATTTGTGGCACTGATCAACTTAGTAAATACACTACAATTCATCCCATTCACTCAAACTTCTATAGAAAATACTTCTATAAAGCTAAAATATGGACTTTTAAAAAGGTAATAATAAATAGAACTCTTAGAGAGGATATTAAGGAGAAGAAGAGGTATATTATAATGACCTGAAGAACCTTGTCTTGTCTCACTCTTACCTTCCCTACCATCCCTTCTGATATACCCTATGGAAACATGTGAACTAGTCAGTTTGAGAACACTATACGAGTGAAGGTTATTCCTCTCTTCCACCTCTCTTGAGAACCCCTGTATCTGAAACATTAAACAATTATAAAGCAGTGGAATAGTATTTTTCTACGGGTTTAGTCTTGGTCTCTTCATCCTTGCTCTCTCCCTGGAGTACGAGATAACGCGACGGCAAAGGAGTAACAATTATAAAGGAGTCTGTAAATTCTAATTTTTGATATCCAGTAGCTAGTTTCAGAGCTAACAGCTGCACATAAGTATCTTAAAGGAATACATTTACTAATCTCAGAATTAATTTACTAAAATTAATTTACTTATTGAGGATCTGTTATACAGTAAGTTCTTTGCTAGATTACTTATGTGTACCACTTTATTTTACCCTCAAAATAGTCATTTGCATTAGGTGGTGTAACTACTTAAAATGATGTTCCCTTTATTCTTAATGTAAAAGTAATTCATAATCATACTAAAATTTTGGAAAATACAGAAGAATGTAACAAAGAATATAAAAATAATCCATAACGTTATCATCCTGTAATAACTACCAATAACATCTGGCTTATTTTTATATGTGTGTGTATATTTGTATTTTAACACATATAAAAGTGTAAATACAATGCAAGTACAATAATTATGAACCGTAAATGTAACAGAAAGCACTTAACAAAATACAACCAAATGTTTCCACATATAAAGACAATGGATTATTGTACCAGTATCACATTTTCTTCCGGAATTTTCCTTTAATGATTATGGAAACTGGACTCTAGTTGGAACGTTTTGTTTATAGAGTCACCCCCTCTCTCTTTCAACCTTTTCCTAACATTTTCATTTCTGCAAACAGTATGCTGCAAAACTGAGCATAGTACAGTTTACCCTAATTTTTACCAGGTGTTTTTAAATAATTTGACTTAATATTAGTTGGAGGGCAGGGATTTACATACTATTATATATCCATGAGGTATGGTTTGTAGCACTTGCAAAGTATCTCATTTTCAAGACATCTGATCATTTATTTACCTACTCCCACATTGTTAGTCTGTTTCCAATTTTTCAACATCGTTAATAGTACTATTATATACATACTTTTGCAAAAATCTTCATCTGCATATCAGATTTTATCTTAGGATAGATTTCTGGACTTATTTCTCTTAGCATAATTCTAAGTATATTCTAATTCTTAGCATATTTTATGGCTCTTAATGTAGATTTGATCATTGTTTATAGAAGTGTATCAGTGCATAAATCCACCAAGAATTAATGACAGAGATTATTTTATTGCACTAGTTAACACACAACGTCAGTAAAAAAGTGCTCATTTTCTGGGGACTTCCCTGCTGGTCCAGTGGTAAAGAATCCGCCTTCCAATGCAGGGTATCTAGGCTTGATCCCTGGTCCAGGAACTAAGGTCTCACATGCCATGTGCCGCAAACTACAGAGCCCAAGCAGCCTGGAGCCCGTGTGTGCACATGCCACAACTAGAAAAAAGCCTGTGCACCACAACAAAAGATCCCGCATGCTTCAACAAAGGTCCCGAGTGCTGCAACTAAGACCTGACACAGCCAAATAAATAAATAAAATATTTTAAAAAGTGCTCATATTCTAATTAGTCAACAAAGAGTAAATGCTTTAAGAGGTTTGGTGGTTATTGCTAGACTCTGAAATTAACCACATTTGGAGTTGGGAAGACTTGGAAAATTCTAGGTATCATTTCTTCTTTAAATAGGGAAATATACTTACCTCATAATGCTGATGCATGGAAACCATGGATTTGTTTATGTAAATAATCTCATTTAATAGATAAAAGTATGAGCTCCATAAGTGATAATTGTTATAATGAACTTATTATATTATTGAATTATGTATATAAATTTTTGCATTACATGAATTACCAGTGAGTTTTAACTGCACTTATTAGTAATAAGGTTGAACATTCTCGATAAGCTTAGCAGGTATGACATGGCAATTGCCTGTTTTCTTTCACAATCTTTATTTTTTAATTCCAATTTTAACAAAGTCTTTATATATCAAGGTTGTAAACTCATTGTTAATCTGGAAATAGTTTACCATTTTTATTACCTTTTTGCATTATTGATATACAGAGTTTTGAATTTTATGTAATCAAATATTCTAATTTTTTCTTTGAAGTTTATTCTATTGCTTTTATGTTAAAGAGACCAGTATCTCTTTTACAAGATTAGATGAACCTTAACGTTTTGTTTTGTTTTGTTTTGTTTTTTGCGGTACACGGGCCTCTCATTGTTGTGGCCTCTCCCGTTGCAGAGCACAGGCTCCGGACGCGCAGGCTCAGCGGCCATGGCTCACGGGCCTAGCCGCTCCGCGGCATGTGGGATCTTCCCGGACCAGGGCACGAACCCATGTCCCCTGCATCGGCAGGCGGACTCTCAACTACTGCGCCACCAGGGAAGCCCTGTTTTGTCTTTTTTTTAAGTTAACATCTGTGGATTTATTCTGTAGAAACCCTTCTACAGAAGTGAGGGTTCAGTGAGGCAGAACTTGGTATTAATTTGTCTCTTTCCCATCTTTCTTTCTGAGAGTGGGTATCACTGAAAAATGTGCTATGCATATCCTTATCCCAAAATGGAGACATCAGAGTAGTTTTGTACGTATCTGTACTTTAGGAAAGAATCACTTAATAGGCTTTCTTAGTGTTATAAATGGAAGGACACCAATTGTCCTTGGAGAATACAACAACAAGATATTTTTTGACTAGACAATGGAGTATATAAGCAAGTTTACATAGAATTTTTGAGGTGTAATATTGTTAGAGCTTCTGTTAGGAATCAACATGTACTTCTGAGATCAAATAATGGAAAGAATACCAAGTTTTCCCATAAGGAAACTCTTAATTGAGGAAGAGAGTTCTCTAAAGGTGATCAGGCTCATTGCCAGAGACTCGTGCCCAGGGTGGAGAAGTTGGCCATTTGAGGTTCAGAATGTGCTGAAGCTTGGGTCAGCTCTTGAGAAAGCTACCTTAGCATTATGAATACACATTGGGAACAATGACTATGAATATAGGGGAAAAAAAGGAAAGAAAAGATTGAAGCACATGGGAAACATTATTATCAATAAAGAAGAGTTTGTTGGTACAAAGCCAAGCACACACAAAATTTCAGATAATGGAATTACTATATTCAGATGATAACGTATGTATGTTTCCTGTGTTTAAAGAAATAAAATAGGTTTTACAAAATTATGATTTTATATATATGTATATAACTTTTAAATAACTTATAGAACCAGAAATAATTTTAAAAATTAATAAATGTATACAACAAAAACTACTAAAATATTTCATAGCAAACATTTGAATTATGGTATAGGCGATACTTATATCAATTTAACATTTTAATTACTATCACTTCATAACATATTTTTATTATATTGTGAAGCAAATTTTATTTTACAAATCTTTATTTTTAGAGTGGCTATGCTTTATTTTTCTTGAAAAGTATTTGTCTTTTTATTCTAAAAAACTGAGGAGTCAAACACAAAATTGTTAAAAAATTATGAGCAGGAGAAGAGAAAAATAAGTAAAGTAACAAAAATAAAAGTAAAATTACCACTGTAGATAAGTATGGAGATTAAAATTTCATAGCACATAAGGAAAGCTACCTTGGTGAATTCTAGCCATCACACATGTGTGCATGTACACACACATTATTCAGAGAATTTACTTAACAGATAATGGAAACAATAGATATCTTCAAAAGATAAACTAAATTATAGGCTCCTTCATTCTTCTCTTTTTATTTCAAAATACTTTCGGTTGGAGCCAAATAATATGCTGGGATGTCCAGAGATAGTTTGGTTGATTTGAAGAAATGGTCCACATAGCCAGGAGGTTAACTATATATATAGGAGGAACTCTCAAATAAGTAAATATATTGAAGACAAGGTGGGGGGGGACAGCTTTCTTAATATTGGAAATTTCAAGTAAAAAAAGAGAAAAGCTAGAATAAAACTTATGGTGTTGAATTGGGATTGAAAATACTAGTGAAAATGTGAGGTTTTTACAGTATGTAGATAGATGTCTGTAGAAATAGGTGTTTGTGTGTGTGTGTGTGTGTGTGTGTGTGTGTGCGCGTGAGAGAGAGAGAGAGAGAGAGAGAGAGAGAGAGAGAGACATGTACATATTTTTCCTAGCTTTCTCCATTGAGAGGTTACAAAAACAATCATAACTCTCTATCACTATGTAGAACTTTGTTGTTTTGAGATACTATTTCCTCTAAAATCAAAAATCAATCAGCACCTCTTGGAGAAATAGCTTAGTCCAGGGCTGAAAACAGGGAAATCCATCAATCCTCATTTATATAAATTAATGAATGAATAAATGAATCAATCAGTTAATCAAGGAGAAGGGAAAGTTCTGCATTATAGCAGTGTACCATCTCATGAATGGAAAAGGAATGATGGAATTAAGTAAAATACTATTTAGTGACCATCAAAAGAATGATTGATTCAAGCAAAAATCTTTAACGGATGTTAAAACTGATGGCTGGAAGTTTGATAGGGGACGGAATATTTTTAAAACTGCTATTTTAAAAAAGTCTCTCCCTACAAAGTACTTATGAATTGTATAAATAAAATTATACTTATTAATGAGCTATTAATTAAGACTTATTAATAAGCATTTATTAATATGTTAAAATATTATTAAATTTCACTAGAAAAACCTGACAGAAATGACACCATTTTAAGGAATTGCTAAAAGTTAACGTTACTGGCAATGGGACAAATTGATGATATATGTTTCCTGTTGGGAATTCACTGAGAATAACTCAACATAACTTTTTGGTATTTCTCCTGAAAATATAAAACTTGTGAGGAAACATCAGACAAACTGAAGTTGATAAACAATGTACAAAGCAATTTCCTTTTTACTGCAAAATACTAAGATTATGAAAGATGAGAAAAGACTTAGGAACAATTTCAGAATATGGAAAAAGAGGTGAAGATACATAGCAACTAAATATGTGTGATCTTGGATTGGATCTTGGATCTACAAAGAAAATTACTGGGGAAGTGCACGATTTGAATAAATGTCTGGATTGGGGGTAATGTATCAATGTTAATTTCTTGTTTCTTATATTTTACTCTGGTAAAGTAGGGGAATATTCTTGTTTTAAAGAGACAGGTGGTTAGGACAACTGGGACATCATGTCTGCAATTTAGTCTCAAACAAATCAGACATTTGAAAGAGATAGAGTGAGAAAGATAGGATACGTGCTAAAATTTTATAATTGGGAAACATAGTTGAAGGACATATAATAGCTCTTTGTGTTATTTGAGAAAATTTTCTTTAAAGTTGAAATTATTTCAAAGAGGCTGACAAGAATGACAAGCCTGTGAAGGATCTGGTGATCCTGCTGTACAAAACGGCTCTCCTGTCTTCCGGCTTCAGTCTGGAGGATCCCCAGACACATGCTAACAGGATCTATAGGATGATCAAACTTGGTCTTGATATTGATGAAGATGACCCCACTGCTGACAGCAGCAGTGCTGCTGTAACTGAGGAGATGCCTCACCTCAAAGGAGATGATGATACGTCCCGCATGGAAGAAGCAGACTGAGCTCTGCCTGAGGATTACATGGCTGCGTGTTCAACACTCTACCTTCATTTCCTCTAATAATGTTTTCAAGCATTTCTTTATTTTTGTTAACATTTAAAAACCTGTATGGCATGACAACTACTTATGGGGAAGATAAGATTTCTTTCTACTAAGTGCGATACTGTGATACTTTAGGCACTAAAAGCAGATCTAGTTTTTCTTTTCTAGTTTCATGTTGGCTTACTTTAACAGACAGAAGTAGTGTTTGCTGTAAGGTGTATGTAACCTATGTTAACTTCATGGTCTGAAGTGTTTAGCTATCAAGTGGATTTTTTAGTAGAACAAATCTTCTGTCACTGAAGTGTTCTGAAGTATATACCTTGATGTTTCAAATAAAAATACTTGTTAAAGCAACTTTCATCCTCTGGGATTTACTTTTTAAACCTTCCATCGCCTGTAGTTATTGACTGCATGTGCCAGGCCTCTAGAAATTAGTATATTCAACTGAACCAAATTGATGAGAGTCACTGTCCATACATAGGGCTTGTTTTCCAAAGAAAAGTATTGTTGAGAGCAGCAAAATTATAAAATTATATCTAGACATGTTTTAAAGCCATTTGAAAAGTTACTCGGAGCAAGTTTTGTGAATGGAGATGTAGTGCTCAAGTCACATTCTGCTTTAAAAAAGTTGTAACAAATACAGATGAATTAAAAAGAAAAAAAAGATTTTTAAAAAGCACAATACAGTATCACCATACACCTCCTTGAACTGTTAAAATTAAAAAGACTGAAAACACCAAATGTGGATTAACATGAGAAGCAAAAGGAACACTCAGAGTTTGTTTATGAAAATATAAAATTATGTAACAACTCTGGGAATTGATAGCTTTTAAATAAAGTTAAACATAGATATTTGCCTAAGAGAAATAAAAACATATTTACAAAAAGACAAGAGTACAAGAATGTTTGTACTAGCTTTATACGTAAAAATCAATGCTAACTTGTCAATCCAGAACGGTGAAGGGTTTTGGATTTTTCACTATCTGTTAGCTAAATAGTTAGTCTTCTACAGTTTCATTGGTACTGGAAAGAAGACATGAGGTCCCTTGATTAGAGACAAAGGATAGTTCGTTACTTATAGTAATAGCATTAGTCAGAATAATATCTTGGCACATATTTGACAATCAGTTCCCTCAGGGTGACATGGTGATGGGGCCAGATGTTGCCTACACATGCAATGGAATGTATTACAAGGGAAATCCCTTGAGATTAGGAGTCCCTGATCTTATATAGAGGCTGCTAGCAAACCTCTCCACCTTCCTCTCTGAAAAAGACATTATCTTCATTATCCTTCAATGTAAGCAAGACTGCCCCAAGAAAAAAGTGAGATATCTCCATATTTGTTACTCTGGAAACTAAATGAATCTGTTCCAAAGGAAATCAATGTCTCTTTTCCCCAATGTCTGTTTAACTATACAAACATTTTTGAAAGTCCAAAGTAAATTGACCATTAATGACTAGGTATATGAAAAGGAGAGTGATTCATGGATAATTACACCCCAATATCTCAAACCTTGAAATAAGTTAAATGCCCATCAATGGGAGAATGGATTAAAAATATATTTATACCATGCATGATATTAATACATTAGACAGCTACTCAACAATAGAAAGGAACAAATTTATGATACATATAAAAATGAATGGGTCTCAAACACAGTATTCTAAGTGAAATATGTTAGACATAAATAACTCTATTTACATGAAGTTATAGAACAGGAAAAATTCCATGATACAAATCAAAGCATTGGTTACCTCTTTAGGATCAGGAATGAGAAAACTTTCTGGGATAGTGGAAATATTCTGAATCATGGTAGGCATGTGTATGAATTTTAGTGTATGTATTTGTCAAAACACCCCAAATAGTAGTTCTTAAGATCTGTGCATTTTATACTATGAAAATTATGTCAGTAAGAATAAAAGTGTGTTTTACTCAATTAAAATAGCATTCATATAAAATAGGCATCTATGAAACAAAAATAATCAATTGTAAATCATGAAAAAGCAAATTATGGTCACAAATTTATAAATTCAATAGTTGAAATAAATGCCAAAGTGAACACATTAGAGAATAGAATTAGGAAACTGGAAGATGGTGCTATAGAAACCTTCTTAAGTAGAGCATAGAGAGATGAACAGAATATTTTAAAGATAAGTTATGAAACATAAAGAATTAGTTGAAAAGCACAACCTTAAACTCAGATATCTCCAAGTTAGAAAAATTAGAGAAAAGTACAAAATAAATATTTAATGAAATAATGATTGTGAAATTCCCATAATTGCAGAAAGACACAGTATTTAAACTGAATGAAAACAAAACAGTAAATGAACTATATAAAAGGCAGGAAAGAAGCAAGCAAGAAAGAAAGGTATGAAAGAAGGGATCTTATGCTTTTGTACATCACGATAAAACTTCAGAAAAATGAGTTTACAGAAATATCCCTTATATTTCACTTAAAAGTAAAAAAATAGCCTTATAAAGGTTTCTATTCAGCAGTAATAGATGCCAAAGATAATGGAATCTTATCTTCGAAGTGCTAAGGGGAAATAACTGTCAACAAAGAATTCTCCATATAGATGAATTACTATTTAATAGTGAGAATAAAGTTAATAATTTTTCAATTGTACAAAAACTAAGAAAATAACCACTCATACATTCTCACTGCAATAATTTAAAAAGTGGGTACTTTACATGTAGGGAAAATAAAATCTCAGGTAAGGAGAAGGAAATAAGAAGGGATAAGGCACATAGGAAAATGACTCAAATAAGTTAGTAGAGCTAATTAACACTTATATGTATATATGCATGTTTTAAAATTGAAACAAAAAGTTTAGATTGTAATATAGAAAATGGGGGAAGGATTTTGGAAATGGTCATATATTCAAAGGTTATTATTTTGTTCATAAAAGACGAGATGGTGAATAACTTTAGAATGTGTTAGAAAAAAGATAAAATTAGCTATATATGCAAAAAAAAATTATAACAACCAAACAAACAAACAAAAAAACTAGAATGTAAACCTTTTAGGTCATCAGGAAAGTTTTTCAGGCAAACATAAGACAACATTGGGGGAGACTGAAGGGTAGATGGGACCTATCATATTTTTTTTTTGCAATTTCTCATAACTCTATGTTCAAAAAAGTTAATATAATTTGTATATAAGTAACTACATATCTAATGTCCTTGTCAAATACAATGAGAAAAGATTAAAATAAATCAGAGAATTAATATGGAAAGGATAATATAAAATTATATTATTTACACCATGGGAATGTCTACTATGTCAGCTACTAGAAATATATTGAAACCACTGTATACCAAAAAGACAAGGAAAGGATATAAACATCAACTACAAACAATAGATTACTTGTGTAGGCATAATAATTAGACTGATTGCTTACATAGTTATTATAATTAGACTAAATGTTGATTTCAACAGTCACAATGGAAGCCCGAAGAAAATGGAATAATACCTTCACTGTGATGAAAGAAAATACCTATTAATGAAGAATTCTGTACCCAGTAAAACTGTTAGGAGGAAAAGAGTAATAAAGACAATTTCAGATAAACAAAACAGAGGAAGTCTAACAAAAACAGATTTAAAAAAAAAATCCAAGGAATATATTTTAGACAGAAAGAAAATAAGACAATGAAACAAGATGGGAGAACTGAAATTTGATGAAAAATATAAGTCCAAAGATTGGTTAAAAACAACAAAAACAGGTAAAATAAAATGAATATTGGTGATATAAAATAATAATGACACTGTTTTACAATAAGAATTAAAAATATATCTATCTATACTGTAAAATAGTGCATAATTTGGGTAGGTCTTTATGGGTTCAATTATTGTTTTGTGTGAATAAAAACCAGCATGAAAAAAAGAAGTATTTCATTTCTATGGTCTTCCTTCTCACAGATAGCTTTAGTTTCATCACTGCCTACAAAGTATGAAGGGGCCTTTTACTATGTTACACTGCACATGTGCATTAACTGACCGTTCATTTGTTGGAATGAATAAATGCACTCCACACACACCACACATACACACACGAATATCAGAGGCAATGATGCAAGAACTACTTATCATTTAAAACTACACACCAATCCCTCATCTGCTGAATGACAGTCTCTTTTTAAGTATATTTCTTTCTTATTAATCTCACATTTAACATAGAGCCACTTATCATGGATTGACAAACACTTAAAAAAAAACTGTATTCTTAAGCCTGATCAAAAATACACCTTAAGAAATTAAGTGTAACCAAAGCAGCCAATGATAATGTATTTTCTAACCTGCTTCCATTGTTAGTAAAAATCACTGTAAACAAGTTCTCTAAGTACCTAAGTATCTAAGTTCTCTAAGTACCTCTCTAAGTGTAGTTGCTACACTTTGATTAACATTTAGAGGCCTTTAAAGTTGCATACTTTTTGAAAGATTCAAACTGCATTTACTTTCATTATCACATTTGGGCCTAATAATAAGACATGTGAAAACCAAAAGTAAAGTTTTTAGTCCCATTATGTTGTTGAGGATGAGTTAAGGAGAGTTTTAGGGACCTGCTTGAAGTCACCGAACAAGAATGCAGCCAATCTGCATCTGGAGTCCATATGATCTAAATCTTGACTAAGAAATAGACTGCATTGTTTTTACCTTGGTTTGCTTTCCTTTACACATTGCTGCTTTGACAATACTACTTCAAATAGTCTGTAAAATTGGCAAATGATATACTTCTCAGAGACACTATCAAAAAAAACACTTATTTCTAAAATTACATATATAATTATTTTTGCTAACTTTCTATAATGTTTATAGCATACCCATTAGAAGAAAGATACTAGCTCTAAAGTTAATACATTTATCTTTTTTGATAATATGCTATATAATCTTGTTCAAGGTTCTTCAAAAACAAAACACATCAGTCTTTAGAATGAATGTTAAGAAAAATTATTTACTAGTAGTCAGTGAGAATAAACATAAAATCCGTACTTTGAGGTACTGTGTCTTTGTGTAATGAATTAAATATATTTTGCAGCCTGTTATGACAATATCCCCAAAATTTCTGTGCCTCACCACATGGTTGTAGCAATCACAATTAATTCACTATCCAATAACTTTTATTGAGAACTGTGATGTCCCAGTTCTATGTCAAGTGCTGGAAAACAGAGACACATAAGGCAGAGTCACTGTTCTCTACGAGCTTGCATATCAATGGGAAATAAAGGAACAGGGACAAATACATGCTGCATTCTTATTAAATGCCTTACTATATCACATGTTCTGAGACAAATTATTGCATCAAATTAATGATTTCATAATTAATCCCATTATCCAGATGAAGAAATGAACGCTGAGATAGTGTATATAATTTGCTCAAAAATTCACATCTAATAGTTAGAGGAATTACATTTCATAACTGTCTGTTTTTCTCAAAAATCCACCATAGTACAGTGCTTCTCCAAGGAAGCCTACCAACAATTAAACTGAAATGTGATCAGTTCAGTATGCTACAGTAATCACTGAGGGGAAGGCATGCTAAAGTGTTGGGTGAGGGTGAAGGTAGAGATATTACTCTAGGAATACATAGGAGATGGTCACATGTATTACAAGAAAAAAAAAAGACATACTAGCATTTCAAGAAATAAGAACATATGTGAAAAGTTTCAGAGACATGAATGCATGGTTTATTTCAAACAAGGTAAGCAGTGTACCATGCCTAGTACATAAGACGCATGCTGGGAGGAAGGGTGGATAAAGCTGAGAAAGAAGAAAAGAGCCAGGCTAAGAAGAGCCTTGGGGGGGCACTCTAGATTGATCCTGGTGAATCAATGATGTGTTTTAGGCAGTGAAGGGTGGAGATCAATTTGTTACTGATTCAACTTTTATTTTAGAAGAAAATCAACTCTCCTTTACATCCTCCATTCCATTGCATCTTTGGTTTTGATATAACAATCATGGTATAGGGGATTTGTATATAATAGCACATATATATGTATATAATTCATGTTTTTTACTACCCCTTGTCAATGCTTAGCACAGTTAATAAAGTAGGGTGAGAGATAAATAAGTGTTTCTTGAAGAAATCTTGGGGTCATTTTGCGATTTTTAAGAAATACAGTTTAGCTATAGTATAGTCAAGAGGCTGTTGAAAATGTTCTGATGAGAGAGGTACAGAAAGTCAAAACAAGAAATATACCTATGTCTTTTTTTAGCTCTTGTAAATTGGAGGAATAATTTTCTCTGGAGTTCCTGTGGTATTGCCTTAATCCCATTTGCCTCATGCTGAATGACGTATATTAGTGCCAGTGAAGGATTCTGAAATTGTCTTCTTTATTGACCTCATTTTCAAGCACTGGTTTTTCTTGAGTTCTTTTCCTCCCAAGAAAAGTATATTTCAAAAACACAATTGTTGTCTTGAAATTGTTACCACAGGGCTTGAAAAATTATCATCTTAAAGCAAGTATGAGTAGCTTATATGAAATAGAAAGTGTAGGTTACTGTAGAGAATAGTGTTGTGTTTTAAATTTTCCCTGGATTTTATTCTGTCAATTTTCCTTTCTCTCTTTTATATATTCAGCCTATCCTCATATATATAGGCTGCTTCCCAACAGCAATGAAAATGCAAAACTCTCTTATTTTACAAAAAAATACAAACCAACAAAAGTCCTTCATCCACAACCCCATCGGGCACTGCTCTCATTCATCCATTAATTCATTTATTCAATAAAAAATTTGTAAACGCCAGCACTGTGCAATATACTCAGATTATAACAGTAAATAAAACAAAGCCCCTGCCCTTATGGAACTTCATTCTGGTGGGGAGACCAACAACCAAGAGATAATTAGAATAGTGGAATAAAAACTCTAAGAAGAATAAACAGGGTAGCATTTGAAGAAGTGTCTTTTGAGCTGAGCTGGGAATGACCAAGAAGAAGTTAGTAGGGAACATTAAGTTCAAAGACAAAAACAGAAACAAGCTTGAGGTATTTTTGGAACTGAGAGAAGGTCATTGTGGCTGGAGTGGAGCAAACAAAAGGAAGCCTGGTACAGGTGAGTTGGGAGAGTAAGGGAGGGGCTAGATTATCAGGCCCTTTTTTAGCCTGCAGGATTTTCTTCCAACTATGGTGGAAACCCACTGGGAAGTTTTAAGCTGACTTTTTTTAAGATATCATTTATATATTTAAAAGACAATACTTTGCCCTTAGCAAATGAGCTTTTGTGGATTGGGAGGATATTTTTTTTTCTCATTTTTCTATTGGTGGCTGAAAGGCTTAGGAATATGTTTGCATTTTGAAAATTTAATGTAAACAGTAGAAAAATCCTTGGAACATTTATTACAGATATATAATTAAGATATATTAGGTATAAAGAGCTGTTTAAATCAATAAGGAGATAAACCCTCTAAAACAGAAATGTGAAAACCTTTTCTTTTAAAGAGGAAAAAGCAATATTAAAGACCTAGCATAGTAAAGAGTTTCTTGTTTTATAGAGATGCAGAGATCAGTTAGAAGCACTCTAAGTACAAGGCAGTAGTTTAGGATGAGTTTGGGGAGACCGTAATAAAGAGAGAATATTTTATTTCATGTGTAATGGAAATCTACCAAATTTTTAAGAAGAAAAATGATTAATATGTGCCTTTAAATTTAAAAAATCTGGTTGTTATCACCTACTCTGCAATCTAGAGCAACCCTACTTCTACTTTCATCACTTTACTGAAACAACCTTTCCCTATGTCAACAATATTTTCCCCTTTATCATTTCTAATGGACAGAATTCACTCCTTATCTCATTTTCCTTTCACTGACATTTGAGAAGAGTGACAGTCTTCTCTTCCTAGAACACAGTAATTTCTGGACTTCCAGGAAGCCAGTGTCTCTTAGTGCATCTCCAATCTCCTGTGAAGCCTCCTTTCCTCTGCACTCAAGAATTTTACCTTTTTCTGAGATTATCTCATTCTGTACACTCTCCTTGAGTGAAGTCATCCACTCTCATGGTTCCCATTTCCATAATGGCAGCTTCAAAATTCTATCTGCAGTCCAGAATATCTCATATACTTCAGTTCTGAATACACAGAGATCTTCCAGTTATCTCAATTCTGAATACCCACCCCAGACACACCTCAGGTATCTCAGACACAACAGGTACAAATGTGGAGTTATAACATTTGTCACCATATTTTCTCCTCAGCCTGTGTTCTCCTAGTGACAACTCCCTATGTTTCTCCCTCCTGCTCTGTGTCCATTTTAAAAATGTGTATTCAAATTTGTCAGTTCTATTTTCTAACTATATCTCAAATCTCTCCTCTGTCTACTTTTCTCTAATCTCACTGCTGCTACTATTCTGGTTCTAGGAAAATGCCATTTATATTCTCTCATGATATTTGTGGCTATTTCTCATATTGCTGATTAAAATTTTAACTATTGCATAAATATATGAATGTATGACTATACTTTAAGCTTTGTAAGGCTACAAACATATCTCTTTGGTTTCTGTCATTACAGAGTTTGACACATCCTGTGGACTTAATAAATATTTGTTGAATAAATTGAATAAATATGAATACATGAAGAAATAGAGTTGTGAATTATTCCTAGACCAAGATGAAAAATGACAAAGAACCTGGAAAGAGATTTTTGCTTAGGTGATGATTTCCAAAGCTGTACCTGAATCCAGCCTATGTGCCCATGCTACATAGTTATTTTACCTGTGCAATCCTTACTTCTTAAGATAAGGGTTTATTATTAAAACCAAGTATTTAGCCTGGTAACTCAGAGTATGGAGGGATAGAGAAAAGGGCAGTATTATCCTTAAAGTTATTATTACCAGGAAATTATTTTTAGTAATAGCAAGAAGTCAGTGATCAGTAGGGACATAACAAAACAGTCCTCTCTAGAAGATTTATTGTAGACATTCTTTGAATACAACCCCTTCTTAAGCATACACTTTTTATGAAAATATTTTGTGTATCAGTTGCTAATTGTAATTAGTTTATAATTAAAGATACATTTTAGGAATATTTTATTAAAGGTATATTTTAAATTGCAGTGACAGTTAAATAAAAAGGCAAAAGCTTTAGTAAAATATTGGCTTGGAAATATACCCTTCTGACACTAAAATAGAAAAATAATTTGTAGGTGCTTAGAATATAATTCATACTTAGTGAGTGAGGGCTCTCTCTGCACCACCTTGCAAGAAAAAAGTAATTGAAATGCCTGTACCCATTCAGTAACTCATTCAGGATTCAAGAATTCATTATAAATATCAAAGCTTTATTACTTTTTTAGTAGCTAAGGTGGAATTTATTTGAAAGTACTGGGTGATATAAAGTGTACTTGTATAATGTGACACCCTTAGTCAGAAAATATGGAGCCTTGCTATGGCACCATTATGTTCAGATTATAGTTTGTCTGCTCTTCCTATTAGAAAAAAAAAAAAAACACCTGAATTTTGACTGTAATTTTCACCAAGGGGTCACCTTGATATTTTTATCCTTTAAAAAAGGTTAAATCTGTAATTTAGAATGCATTGTGCACAATTACTAAACAGTTTACACATGTATTAAAAATTTTAAGTTCTGGTACAAAGGCTAGCTAGTTCAATAACAACAACAATAAATATATGTCTCTGTTAACATTTTAATTACTTGACTCTGTGTTAGGAAATGTGTACGTTTTTAAAAATATGTTTCATTTAACTTCACTATAATACTAAACAACTTATTCAACTATGACTCAGAGAAATTGACTCTCTAGTCCTGTCTAACTCTTTTCTTTGTTTGTTTTGGTTCTCAGTTCCTAACAATTGTCTTTGTGTACACGATAGTCTAAGTCTTAAGCTGGTCTGAATACAGACACAGAAAAATCTTACTTTGCTAATATATTCATTTCAAAGAACTATAAGGTTCTTGCTGCAACTGTCAGATGTCTAGACTTAAAATGCAGAAACATCAACTATGGAAATATTTCTAACTAGTTTGTTTCTACCAGCTATTCTACAAATGTAAGAAGACTATTTTTTGTATCAGAAATGGTACAGAATCCTGTACCAAAATTTTAAATGGCTTTTTTTGTTGTTGTTTTTTGGTTTTAGCCGTTGTGTGTTTATTTTACCACCAAACACTTTACAAGCTACCCAGGAAAGTACCTTTCCTATTTACATTCTTTCTCCTCACTGTGGTTCAATTGTTGTGCTGTCTCTAATTTTTGTTTTTACAGTTTATTGAGATATATTTCACATAAGATTCATCCATGTAAAATGTACAGTTCATTCTCTCTTAGTATATTCACAGAGTTGTAAAACCACCCCCATAATAGAACTTTAGAATATTTTCTCTTTTTTTTTCAGAGTTTCTTACATTTCTTTCTTTTTTTTTTAACATCTTTATTGGAGTATAATTGCTTTACAATGGTGTGTTAGTTTCTGCTTTATAACAAAGTGAATCAGCTATACATATACATATATCCCCATAACCCCTCCCTCTTGTGTCTCCCTCCCACCCTCCCTATCCCACCCCTCTATGTGGTCACAAAGCATCGAGCTGATCTCCCTGTGCTATGCGGCTTCTTCCCACTAGCTATTTTATATTTGGTAGTATATATTAGTTCATGCTACTCTCTCACTCATCCCAGCCTACCCTTCCCCCTCCCAGTGTCCTCAAGTCCATTCTCTACATCTGCGTCTTTATTTCTGTCCTGCCCCTAGGTTCTTCAGAACCATTTCTTTTTTACTCCATATATATGTTTTAGCATATGGTATTTGTTTTTCTCTTTCTGACTTACTTCACTCTATATGACAGACTCTAGGTCCATCCACCTCACTACAAATAACGCAATTTCGTTTCTTTTTATGGCTGAGTAATATTCCATTGTATATATGTGCCACATCTTCTTTATCCATTCATCTGTTGATGGACACTTAGGTTGCTTCCATGCCTTGGCTGTTGTAAATACAGTTGCAATGAACATTGTGGTACATGACTTATTTTGAATTATAGTTTTCTCAGAGTATATGCCCAGTAGTGGGATTGCTGGGCTGTATGGGAGTTATATTTTTAGATTTTTAAGGAACCTCCATAGAGTTCTCCATAGTGGCTGTATCAATTTACATTCCCACCAACAGTGCAAGAGTGTTCCCTTTTCTCCACACCCTCTCCAGCATTTATTGTTTGTAGATTTTTTGATGATGGCCCTTCTGACTGGTGCAAGGTGATACCTCATTGTAGTTTTGATGTGCATTTCTCTAATGATTAGTGATGTTGAGCATTCTTTCATGTGTTTGCTGGCTATCGGTATATCATCTTTGGAGAAATGTCTATTTAGGTCTTCTGCCCATTTTTTGACTGGGTTGTTTGTTTTTTTAGATATTGAGCTGCATGAGCTGCTTGTATATTTTGGACATTGATCCTTTGTCAGTTGATTCATTTGGAAATATTTTCTCCCATTCTGAGGGCTGTCTTTTGCTCTTGTTTATGGTTTCCTTTGTTGTGCAAAAGCTTTTAACTTTCCTCAGGTCCCATTTGTTTATTTTTGTTTTTATTTCCATTTCTCTAGGAGGTGGATCAAAAAGGATCTCACTGTGATTTATGTCATAGAATGTTCTGCCTATGTTTTCCTCTAAGACTTTTGTAGTGTCTGGCCTTCAATTTAGTACTTTAATCCATTTTGGATTTATTTTTGTGTTTGGTGTTAGGGAGTGTTCAAATTTCATTCTTTTACATGTAGCTACACAGTTTTCCCAGCACCACTTATTGAAAAAGTTGTCTTTTCTCCATTGTATATTCTTGCCTCCTTTCTCAAAAATAAGGTGACCATAGGTGCATGGGTTTATCCCTGGGTTTCTATCCTGTTCCATTGAACTATATTTCTATTTTTGTGCCGGGATCATACTGTCTTAATGACCGTAGCTATGTAGTGTAGTCTGAAGTCCGGGAGCCTGATTCCTCTACCTCCATTTTTCTTTCTCAAGATTGCTTTTGCTATTCGGGGTCTTTTGTGTTTCTGTACAAATTATGATTTTTTTTTCTAGTTCTGTGAAAGACTGCCATTGGTAGTTTGATAGGGATTGCATTGAATCTGTAGATTGCTTTGGGTAGTAGAATCATTTTCACAATGTTGATTCTTCCAATCCAAGAACATGGTATATCTCTCTATCTGTTTGTATCATATTTTATTTCATTCATCTGTGTCTTATAGTTTTCTGCATACAGGTCTTTTGTCTCCTTAGGTAGGTTTATTCCTAGATATTTTATTCTTTTTGTTGCAATGGTAAATTGGAATGTTTCTTTAATTTGTCTTTCAGATTTTTCATCATTAGTGTATAGGAATATTAGAGATTTCTGTGCATTAATTTTGTATCCTGCTACTTTACCAAATACATTAATTAGGTGTAGTAGTTTTCTGGTAGCATCTTTAGGATTCTCTATGTGTAGTATCATGTGATCTGCAAACAGTGACAGCTTTACTTCTTCTTTTCTGATTTGGATTCCTTTTATTTCTTTTTCTTCTCTGATTGCTGTGGCTAAAACTTCCAAAACTACCTTGAATAAGACTGGTGAGAGTGGGCAACCTTGTCTTGTTCCCGATCTTAGTGGAACTGGTTTCAGTTTTCCACAATTGAGAACAATGTTGGCTGTGGGTTTGTCATATATAACCTTTATTATGTTGAGGTAACTTCCCTCTATGTCTACTTTCTCGAGGTTTTTTTAATCATAAATGGGTGTTGAATTTTGCCAAAAGCTTTTTCTGCATCTATTGTGATGATCATATGGTTTTTCTTCTTCAATTTGTTAATATGGTGTATTACATTGATTGATTGGCATATATTGAAGAATCCTTGCATTCCTGAGACAAACCCCACTTGATCATGGTGTATGATCCTTTTAATGTGCTGTTGGATTCTGTTTGCTAGTATTTTGCTAAGGATTTTTTCATCTATGTTCAACAGTGATATTGGCCTGTAGTGTTCTTTGTTTGTGACATCTGTTTCAGGTTTTGGTATCAGGGTGATGGTGGCCTCGTACAATGAGTTTGGGAGTGTTCCTCCCTCTGCTATATTTTGGAAGAGTTTGAGAAGGATAGGTGTTAGCTCTTCTCTAAATTTTTGAGGAATTCGCCTTTGTAGTCATCTGGTCCTGGATTTTTGTCTGTTGGAAGATTTTTAATCACAGTCTCAGTTTCACTGCTTCTGATTTGTCTGTTTATATTTTCTATTTCTTCCTGGTTCAGGCTTGGAAGGTTGTGCTTTTCTAAGAATTTGTCCATTTCTTCCAGGTTGTCCATTTTATTGGCATAGAGTTGCTTATAGTAATCTCTCATGATCCTTTTTATTTCTGCAATGTCAGTTGTTACATCTCATTTTTATTTCTAATTCTATTGATTTGAATATTCTCCCTTTTTTTCTTGATGAGTCTGGCTACTGATTTATCAATTTTGTTTATCTTGTCAAAGAATGAGCTTTTAGATTTATTGATCTTTGCTATTGTTTCCTTCATTTCTTTTTCATTTATTTCTGATTTTATCTTTATGATTTCTTTCCTGCTGCTGACTTAGGGTTTCTTTTGTTCTTCTTTCTCTAATTGCTGTAGGTTTAAGGTTAGGTTGTTTATTTGAGATGTTTCTTGTTTCTTGAGGTAGGATTGTATTGCTATAAACTTCCTTCTTAAAACTGCTTTTGCTGTATCCCAAAGGTTTTGGGTCATCATGTTTTCATTGCCATTTGTTCCTAGGTATTTTTTTTATTTCCTCTTTGATTTCTTCAGTGATCTCTTGCTTATTAAGTAGTGTATTGTTTAGCCTCCATATATTTATATATTTTACAGATTTTTTTCCTGTAATGGATATCTAGTCTCATAGCATTGTGGTCAGAAAAGATACTTGATATGATTTCAATTTTCGTAGATTTACCAAGGCTTGATTTGTGACTCAAGATATAATCTATCTTGGAGAATGTTCCATGAGCACTTGAGAAGTAAGTGTAATCTCTTGTTTTTGGATGGAATGTCCTATAAATGTCAATTGAGTCCATCTTGTTTAATATGTTATTTAAAGCTTGCGTTTCCTTATTTATATTCATTTTGGATGATCTGTCCATTGGTGAAAGTGGGGTGTTAAAGTCCCCTACTATGAATGTGTTACTGTCGATTTCCCCTTTTATGGTTGTTAGTATTTGCCTTATGTATTGAGGTGCTCCTATGTTGGGTGCATAAATATTTACCATTGTTATATCTTCTTCTTAGTTTGATCCCCTGATCATTATGTAGTGTCCTTCTTTGTCTCTTGTAATAATCTTTATTTTAAAGTCTATGTTGTCTGAAATGAGACTTCCTACTCCAGCTTTCTTTTGGTTTCCATTTGCATGGAATGTCTTTTTCCATCCCTTCACTTTCAGTCTTTTTTGTCCCTATGTCTGAAGTGGGTCTCCTGTAGACAGCATATATATAGGTCTTGTTTCTGTATCCATTCAGCCAGTCTATGTCTTCTGGTGGGAGCATTTAACCCATTTACATTTAAGGTAATTAACAAGGTGTATGTTCCTATTACCATTTTCTTAATTGTTTTCGGTCTGTTATTGTAGGTCTTTTGCTTCACTTGTGTTTCCTATCCAGAGAAGTTCCTTTAGCATTTGTTGTAAAGCTGGTTTGGTGGTGCTGAATTCTCTTAGCTTTTGCTTGTCTGTAAAGAATTTAATTTCTCCCTCGAGTCTGAATGAGATCCTTGCTGGGTAGAGCAATCTTGTTTGTAAGTTATTCCCTTTCATCACTTTAAATATGTCCTGCCAGTCCCTTCTGGCTGGCAGAGTTTCTGCTGAAAGATCACCTGTTAACCTTATGGGGATTCCTTTGTATGTTATTTGTTGTTTTTCCCTTGCTGCTTTTAATATTTTTTATTTGTATTTAATTTTTGATAGTTTGATTAATATTTGTCTTGGCGTGTTTCTTCTTGGAATTATATTATATGGGACTCTGCGCTTCCTGGACTTGATTAACTCCTTCCTCTCCCATATTAGGGAAGTTTTCAAGTATAATCTTTTCAAATATTTTCTCAGTCCCTTTCTTTTTCTCTTCTTCTTCTGAGACCCCTATAATTAGAATGTTGGTGCATTTAATATTGTCCCAGAGGTCTCTGAGTCTGTCCACAGTTCTTTTCATTCTTTTTTCTTTATTCACCTCTGCAGTAGTTATTTTCACTATTTTATCTTCCAGGTCACTTATCCATTCTTATGCCTCAGTTATTCTGTAGCTGATTACTTCTAGAGTTTAAAAATTTCATTTATTGTGTTGTTTATCATTGTTTGTTTGCTCTTTAGTTCTTCTAGGTCTTTGTTAAATGTAGCTTGTATTTCCTCCATTCTATTTCCAGGATTTTGGATCATCTTTACTATCATTATTCTGAATTCTTTGTCAGGTAGACTGTCTATTTCCTCTTCATTTGTTTGGTCTGGTAGGCTTTTACCTTGTTCCTTCATCTGCTGTGTGTTTCTCTGTCTTCTCGTTTTGCTTAACTTACTGTGTTTGGAGTCTCCTTTGTGCAGGCTGCACTTTCGTAGTTCCCGTTGTTTTTGGTGTCTACCCCTAGTGGCTAAGTTTGGTTCAGTGGTTTGTGTAGGCTTCCTGGTGGAGGGGACTAGTGCCTGTGTTCTGGTGCCTGAGCCTGGGTCTTGTCTTTCTGGTGTACTGGTCTGAGTGCGGTGTTGTGTTTAGTGGTGTCTGTGACCTAATTATGATTTTAGGCAGTCTCTCTGCTAATAGGTGGGGTTGTGTTCCTGTCTTGCTAGTTGTTTGGCATAGGGTGTCCAACACTGTAGCTTGCTGGTCGTTTAGTGGAGCTGGGTCTTAGCATTGAGATGGAGATCTCTGCGAGAGCTTTCGCCATTTAATATAATGTGGAGCCAGGAGGTCTCTGGTGGACCAATATCCTGAACTCAGCTCTCCCACCCCAGAGGTACAGGCCTGACACCCGGCCATAGCACCAAGACCCCGTCAGCCACACGGCTCAGAAGAAAAGGGAGAAAAAAAGAAAGAAAGAAAAAAGTTATTAAAATAAAAATAAAACATAGTTATTAAAAATTTTAAACAAATAAAAAGTAATAAAAAAAAAAAGAAGAGAGCAACCAAACCAAAAAACAAATCCACCAATGATAACAAGCATTAAAATCTATACTAAAGAGCTTCGCTGGTAGCACAGTGATTGAGAGTCCGCCTGCTGATGCAGGGGACACGGGTTCATGCCCCGGTCCAGGAAGATCCCATATGCCGCGGAGCGGCTGCGCCTGTGAGCCATGGCCGCTGAGCCTGCACATCCGGAGCCTGAGGTCTGCAACGGGATAGGCCACAACAGTGAGAGGCCTGCGTACCGCAAAATAAAAAAAAATAAAAAAAACCCCTATACTGAAATATCCAAAAACAAAAACAAAACAAACAAACAAACAAAAAAACAGAGAGACAGAACCCTAGGACAAATGGTAAAAGCAGAGCTCTACAGACAAAATCACACAAAGAAGCATACACATATGCACTCACAAAAAGTGAAAGAGGAAAAAATATATATATATATATCTTTTCTCCCTAAGTCCACTCCCTCAATTTTGGGATGATTCTGTTGTCTATTCAGGTATTCCACAGATTCTGGGTACATCAAATTGATTGTGGAGGTTTAATTCACTGCTCCTGAGGCTGCTGGGAGAGATTTCCCTTTGTCTTCTTTTTTTTGTACAGCTCCTGGGGTTCAGCTTTGGATTTGGCCCTGCCTCTGTGTATAGGTTCCCTGAGGCTGTCTGTTCTTCACTCTGACAGGGCGGGGTTAAAGTAGCAGCTGATTAGGGGGCTCTGGGTCACTCAGGCCACGGGGAGGGAGAGGTATGGAATGCAGGGTTGAGCCTGTGTTGGGAGAGGCCGGTGTGATGTTTCAATAGCTGGAGGAGCGCATGTGTTCTCCCTGGGAAGTTGTCCCTAGATCACGGGACTCTGGCAGTGGCAGGCTGCGCAGGCTCCCAGGAAGGGAGGTGTGGATAGTGACCTGTGCTTGCACACAGGCTTCTTGGTGGCTGCAGCAGCAACCTTAGCATCTCATACCTGTCTCTGGGGTCCACACTGATAGCCGCAGCTCGCACCTGTCTCTGGAGCTCGTTTAGGTGGTGCTTTACATCCCCTCTTCCTGCACACCCCAAATCAATGGTCTCTTGCCTCTTAAGCAGGTCCAGAATTTTTCCCGGACACCCTCTCATCTAGCTGTAGTGCACTAGCCCCCTTCAGGCTGTGTTCATGCAGCCAACCCCAGTCCTCTTCCAGGGATCCGACCTCCGAAGCCGGAGCCGCAGCTCCCAGCCCACACCCGTCCTGGCGGGTGAGCAGACAAGCTTCTCAGGCTGGTGAGTGCTGGTTGGCACCGATCCTCTGTGCGGGAATCTCTCCGCTTTGCCCTCCACACCCTTGTTGCTGCGCTCTCCTCCGTGGCTCCAGAGCTTCCCCCCTCTGCCACCCACAGTCTCCGCCCACGAAGGGCCTTCCTAGTGTGTGGAAACCTTTCCTCTTTCACAGCTCCCTCCCAGTGGTGCAGGTCCTGTCCCTATTCTTTTGTCTCTGTTTTATCATTTTCTTTTGCCCTACCCAGGTACGTGGGGAGTTTCTTGCCTTTTGGGAAGTCTGAGGTCTTCTGCCAAAACACTCAGTAGGTGTTTTATAGGAGTTGTTCCACATGTAGATGTATTTCTGATATATCTGTGGGGAGGAAGGTGATCTGCACGTCTCACTCCTCTGCCATCTTGAAGGTCTCCCCTTTCAATTCTTGAAGATATTCAAGAATTTTAGAATGTTTTCAACAGCCAACAAGAAACATTGAACTATAAGCAATCACTCTCCATTACTCCCAATCCTGCCAGCAAATGGCGACCACTATTCTACTATCTGTCTCTATTCATCTGCCTATTCTAGACTTTTCATATAAATGGAATTATACAGTATTGTGGTATTTTCTTATCTGACTTCTTTCAATATGCATGATGTTTTCAAGCTTCAATTATATTGTAGTATGTGTCAGCATTTTATTTTTTTATTGCTAAATAATATTCTTCTGCATGGATAGACCACATTTCATTCACCCATTAATTGTTAGATCTTTAGAGCCTTTCCAATTTTGGATATTATGAATAGTACTCTTATGAACATTCATGTCTAAGTTCTTTTTTTGAACATGTCTTCATTTCACTTAACCCTATACTAAGAAGTAAAATTACTAGGTCATATTGTGAAACTTTATTTAGTATTTTTAGAAGTTCTTAACTTTTTAAATAAAATGATAATACATTTTCCATTCCACCAGTAATGTGTGGGATTCAAACTTCTCCACATCTAGCCAATGCTCATTATTGTCTGCCTTTTTGTTTTTAGCCATTCTAATAGGTGTGAAGGAGTCAAATGCTTTTCCTGTCTATTGAAATTAAAGTGTTTTTTAATTTTTTTTATTTGATTAATAGGGTGTATTTCTTTGATTAATTTTTATATGTTTGTCCAACTGTGCATTTCTGGGATGAATTCCACTTAGCCATGATGTGTAGCCATTTTTATATGTTGCTGAATTCAATTTGCTGGTATTTTGTAGAGGATTTTTAGGCTATATGCATAAGAGATATTGGTTTGTAGTTTTCTTTCCTTGTGATGTCTTTGTCTGTTTTTTGCTTTTGTTTTGTAATAGAGGTAATACTGGGCTTATAGAAGAGGTTGGGAAGAGTTAGCTTCTCTTCTGCTTTTTGGAAACATTTATAAAGGATTGACATTATTTATTTATTTATTTTTTAATGTTTGCTAGAAATCATCAGTGAAGCCATCTGGAGTTAGAATTTCTTTGTGGGAAGCTTTAAAATTAGGATTTCAATGCTTTTGCTAGTCAGAGACCTATTTAGATTATCTGTTCTTAGTTTCAGAAATTTGTGTTTTTCTAAGAATTTATCTGTACAACTAAGCTAATTTAAGCACATAGTTTTCTATAGCATTCCCTTATAATCTTTTTCATTTTTATAGTAATAGTAGTGATACCTGTATTTCCCTCCTGATTTTACTAATTTGAGTTTACTTTTGGAGAGGAAGAAGTAGAGTAGCCTAAGATTCCTAATTTTGTTGATCTTTTAAAAGCATCAACTTTTGGTTTCATTGATTTTTCCCTATTGTTTTAATATTCTCTATTTCTTTTACTTCTGCTCTATTCTTGATTATTTTCTTTCTTCTGTTTTGAGATTAGTTTGCTCTTGTTTTCATTGTTTATTAAGGTGTAATATTAACTTATTGGTTTGTCATCTTTCTTCTTTTTTAATATAGGAAATTATATATTTTAAATTTGTCTCTAAGGTTCAGCTACATCCTACAACTTTTTGTGTCTTTGCTTTCTTTCCTCTTAAAGAATTTTCTAATATTTTTGTGATATCTTTTTGATGCTTTGTTTACTTAGTAGTGCATTAATTTCCACATATTTGCAAATTTAGGTATTTATGACTTTTCCACATTTTCTTCTGTTGTTGACTTCTAATTAACTTCCATTCCACCCACAAAAGAGCATACTTTAACACATTTTGTATGATTCCAAGAAATATTTTAGAGCAGTTTTAGGCTCACAGCAAGTTGAGAGGAAGGTACAAAGATTTACAATGTACCTCTTGTACCCATACATATGCATAACTTCTCCCATTATCAACATCCTCCACCAATGGTACATTGTTACATTGATAAACCTACTTTGACACATCACAGTCAACCAAAGCCAATACTTTACCTAAGGTCTCACTTCTGGTGTTGTATACTCTATGGACTTAGACAAATGTATAATGACACATATCCATTATAATGTCATACAGAGTATTTTCACCGCCCTAAAAATCCTTTGCATGATTTCCAGTTTCTGTGTCAGAATATAAGGAGCTTGGAAGTTGCCACTAAATTCTAACAACTGGTAAAATGCTTAAGGGACTGAAAAATCAATCTTCTAGGGTCCATAAGAGAAGTAAGGACACAGAGCAAACCACTGCCCCCAAGATTGGAGAGATTGACAGGAGAACACAGACAATAATAACTTACCAGAGCAGTGACTCAAGAGCAGAAACCATCTCAGGAACCAGAGCAGGGGTAGGAAAACCAGAACTATAATTGACACATTGCTGGAGGCTAAGTATGGACAACTCTGAGAGTTAAAAAATCCAAGGGGTCTTAATCATAAGGATTCCCAATTTTGTGTGATTTACCTCCAGGAGGTTGAGCAGGTTCCCACAGCAAATGTCAGAGAAAAATCCACTCTTGCCTCTGTCTGGGGGAGAGGTGGAGAAAAATCAGTTGAAATATACAGAGCTTTAGTTAAAACTAGTTAACCAGAACCTAACCTGCTTGGGCATTATCAGAGCCTAACTGACCTAGGGGAAGGGAAATACTCAATTTTAGCCCATTCTAGCCATCTTCTTTCTCATAAAGAGTGACTGAAAAAAATAATTGAAACAATTGTGAAGTTCATTGTCCAGAGACAAAGGCTCACTAAAAGACTGAGACCTAATCATAGGACCATAGAACTCTTCCCTTCCTCAACACTTCGTCACCACATTACTAAAGGCCTATTTACAGCAATTCCTTTTACCTGGTATATCACATCTGGCTATCAAAAAATTACCAAAAGACAAGAAACACAATTTGAAGAGACAGAGATAACATGAGAATCATACATGGCAGGGATGTTGAAATTATCACACCAGGAATTTAAAACAACTATCATTAATATGCTAAAGGCTCTAGTAAATAAAGTAGACAGTAAGCAAGAGCAAATGGGCAATCTAAACAGAGATGGAGATCCTAAGAAAGAACCAAAACGAAATGCTATAGATCAGAAATATTGTAACAGAAATGAAGAATGCCTCTGATGGGCTGAGGAAAGAATCTCTGAGTTGGAGGTATCTCAATAGAATCCTCCAAAAATAGAATCTCTGAAGACAGCTAAGACTGAAAAAAACAGGACTGACTATCCAAGGACTGTGAGGCTATCCAAGGTATAATATATGTGTAATAGGAATAACAGAAAAGGAAAAACAGAAAGGAACAGAAGAAATATTTGATATAATAATGACTGAGCATTTCTCCAAATTAATGTCAGGCACTAAACCACAGATCCAGGAAGCTCAGAGAACACCAAGCAGTATAAATACCCCCAAAAAACTATACATTGCCATATTATTTTTAAACTGTAGAAAATCAAAAATAAAGAAAAAATCCTGGAAAAATCCAGAGGATAAGGGGAGGGGGACACCTCACCTATAGAGGAACAAAGATAGGAATTACATCTGACTTCTCAGAAAACAGTTCTAAGGAACAGAGTATCGATTAATCATTAAGGAATATAAAGAGAGTGAAGGCAAATATGAGAAGGGATCTCAATTATCTCCTTTTGTGAAACCCTGAAATTTTAATTAAAGTAGACTTTATTTTATCTCAGTGGCCAAAGATCCATATTAATCCATCTGATGCAGCACATTTTGACCATTAGCTCTTTCTCTCTCTGTGACCCAGGTGTGTTAGTCAAATTGCTGTTTTCATATCAAGTCAGAAGTTTACGTAGTGATTTTATATTTGCACAATATTTCCTTTTGCCACTTCTAAGACTTAATTGTACAGTGACTAAAAATGGTGTTATATTTTACAATATGCCTGGGAAAGACACTTCATACTGACACAGAAAAATCATGATAGATCCTGTTCAGCAAGCACTGAAACAAGAAACACACGTGATTCGGTCATGCCACACTATTCTTAGGGTGTTGGATCCACTGTCACCAATTGCCAGACTAGAACAAAGACCTTGGAAAGTAAGGCATTCATTGATCTGTTTCTGAAGCTTTGATTACATGTCATGAGCCTGGGTGAGTTTGGTGAAAGGAAAGATGCAAAATGCAGCATGTTCTGGGCAAGTTGCTGACAGGAGCTGAGGTGGATGCTTTGGGAAAGATTGCTCAGTGAGCTGTGACTTGTGAGCTCAAGCATTTGTCCACATGCTTTTTGTTATGTGACTGTTTATCTTCTGTCTCAGAGGTTGATTTATGAAGTTTGACATGCACTATATAAATGCAACACTATGCTACTTGGAAAACAAGAGAAAATGATATATTAAATCACAGTGGCCCAATTGTTTTGAGATCTTAAATCCCATGCCATAGCAAGACAAATGAAAACTCATTAGAATATCACTGTCTTTCATACTTGAAAATGGCCTTTTGAGCAACTGCCAGGAAGACTTCTGCAGACTCTGAGAAGTCCTGATATACTGTGCATAAGTATTCCCTACTTATGCTAACTGACACTCTAATGCTATATTGTATTTTATTTTCTGATAATCCAATCAATCCATCTAAAAAATAGATTGAAACTTAACATGGATTTTCATAAAGTTACACATGGAAGTAAGTGAGAGAATTCAATTTAGCACATTCCCAATTATATGTACAAGCTAGTTTATCTAACAATGAGAATAACTCTTTAAACTGATCTTGTGGTAGGCTGTGATAAGGGTTTCCAAATCTGATATCAGAACTATGACTTGATCTGTTGAAAAAATGTGGAAAAAATTTGTAATTACATTGATTTTGGATGCATATTCACCTGATACAAATCTAAGCAAGAAACTCAGATAGAAAAAAAATGTTACATTCTTTCCAGTATTAAATGAAAATTATTTTTTGAAGTCTTATTCCAATAAGAGAAAGACTTTTAATATTCAATTTAGTATCTTACCTAACCACTCTCTTTCCTAGAATTGTGTCTTTGGTCCTATGGAACTCAAGGAATGGTGCATGATGGGTAGAGGAGTGTCTCCAGCCTCCAATCACACAGCCATGTTGTCATCTGCTAAAATATGCTCTTTCAGATGTGAGTATTTTTGCAATGCCTGAAACCAGACGCAAGTTGTCTCCTGGTCCAGTTTGTTCTCTCAGCTATGTCCTTACCCCACTCTGGCACATGGGAAACATTTGCTATTTCCACATGCTAGGGGACAGAAAAATTGGGCATCTTCAATTTTCCATGGATCTAGTTAAGAATATAACAGATTTTTCTGCTTTCCATTATCACTGAGGTTATCTAGGATTTCCTCATTCACCCCTCACGCTTAAACTCTGCCTTAAGGAAAGGTGGGAAGGGAATAAATTTATTGAAATTGTCTTGCATCCTGCCACCCTTGTAGGATGGAGACTTGAAATAGAATTCAAATTCCATTATAGAGAAAATAAATTTGTATTTTCTGTTCCCGAAGTTTATAGTCCAAAATGTATAGTCCATATTTGCTACATTTAATTGTTCTCTGGATATAAGTGGAGTAGTTACCATATATTTAACAAATTATACCTTCCAGCCTTCATACTAAGCATTCTAAATGCACTATATATTTAAACCTCAAGACAGCAATAAATAGCTTCTTCATAACCACTTATGAAGCAGTAAAATGATTATTCTATTTTACTAACAAGTATATTGAAGCTCTGTAACATTATCCACTACTATGTCAAAGTTATACAGCTAGTAATTGGTGGAGTCAGGATTTTAACAGAGGTAAATTAACATTGAAATTTATACTCTTAACCTCTATTTTAGATATAAGGAGTTTACAACATGGGGATGCATATACACGCAAATAGATCCTTACTTTAGATTCCTATAACCTATCATATCGCCAGAGTGTTCTAGGGATATAGTATACAAAGAGAAATAATTCTGCTACAGTGAGTTATTATTTGTTTTCTCATCTTATATTTACCAACTATAGTTTGAAATAATTGGAGTAGAAACTATTACATGAAAATACTTTGACGCAGTGGGTTTATAGTCAATGTAGTAGCTAGTCTACAATTCCCCCCAGTTAATCCCATCTCTAAGTATTCATGCCCTTATGTATATCTCCTCCACACAATATCTGGGCTGGTCCTCTATAACCATAAAATATAGTGGAAGTGACAGTGCTTAAGTTCCAAGGCTGGATCACAAATGAACTTGTAGTGTCCTCCTTGGTCTTTTGGAACTCTTGCTTTTGGGAATCTTTCTCTTGGAAAACAATTATCATATTATGTGAAGCCCAAGCAATGTGGAGGAACAGTGTGTAGACATCCTATTTAACAATCTAAATTGAATGACCAGTCAATACACAACATTAGCTCTGCTATGTAGGAGAGCCACCTTTGATATTCCAGCCCAAGCATCCACCAGATAATGGTAGCACTAGCTGATTTGAAGTGGAACATCTGATGTCAGTCAATGTACCAACTCATGAAAAATGAAACAGTTGTTCTTTTAAGTAATGGAATTCTGTTGTTTAAGTTAGGTTGTTAGGCAGAGATAAATAACCAGAATAGACAATCTGATTCTGTCTCTAACTCTCTATGTGTCCTTAAAAAAATCACTAAACCTATGTAAGCTTCTTTATTTTAAATCTTTAAAATAGAGAAAATAATAGTATTCGAACAAGAGTGGAATAAGATATCATGTGAGTGTATTTTTGAAAACTCTACAGCAAACTCTAAGTACATATTAACTATTTTTTGTTTTTTATGTGGTTTTCCTGATAAGGCGCCATATACAGAAAGATTAAATGACTTTTCCAAGACCACCAGCTAGTAAGTAAGCAAAATGGAACTTAAATCCAATGGCTTCTAGAGCAATACTCTTTCTATTTCTTTATGTGTCCAGTAATAACTTCTATTTGTAAATAGATGTTTTCTAAATTTTATGATGCCCTTCATACACAGTGCATTTCTTCATAGATAATGGAAAGTCATTTTCTTTGTCAAGGAAGAGATAAGTATTTCATTTTGAAATGCATGCCTTTTGGCACATTACACTGATGGTCATTGAATATAATTTTGTCTAAAGCAAAAGCAAAATATCTCTTTGTCAGTGTACAACAATAATATTGATCATAATATTTTCAGTCAAAACTTCACACCATCACTGCATATTTATATTATGTTTTCACATATTAGTGTATAGATAAAAATTTATTTCTTGGCTTAGAATTACATGGTCAAGTTATCATAGATAGTCTTTAGGAAAAAAATAATAAATTTAAAAGGGCTTTGAAGAATATGTTTATCTTGCATATTTAAAAACATAAAATGAAGCAATTATGTTAAAGTATGATTTTTTCATATAACACATGGAACTCTGCTTTTTGTTTTTACTTTTAGTGAATTTTACCCTTTTGTAATAGTTTAAGGAGCATTATGAACTTTTTGTAAATGCAGAGCTGATCATCAGGCTTGGTACTTTTGTGGTTTTTATAGCTAAAGTCAAGTATAACCATTATATTGAAAGTATAGGTTTCTATGGTGCTCAAAGAGAGCATTTTTTCATTTAAAATCTAAATCTGTAGACTCCGTCTCTGCATCTTGGGTGAAATATCAGTCTGTTATAAATTTTTAGTCATTCTTATATATCAAAACTTATTCTGATCACTTTAGCCAAATGAACAGCCACAGTTTAGCTATTACAATACTCACCAGTAAGGAAACTCTGAACATCATGTGAAGTTGTATCTTCTCACTTCCCCGAACTTGGAAGAGCTTGGGTCTGGGGAACCTGCAATGGAGAGTAAGATGATTCCTCTGGCTCCCTACAAAGTGGCCCACATCTGGTTCATGTGTCTTGCCTATGTTTGCCATGCATTGCTTCTGCCCAGTGTAGCCACCTCTCCTCCCTCTGCCACTGCACTGGCCTTTCCAGTCCCAGGTTGTTATCTTAGTCTTTTGGATGTGGACCAATTACCATTCTTTTCAGTTCTTTCATCCTATCACCTTTCCCCAAAAAACACTCTAGGTGATAAATATAAAATTTTCATGTGGCCCTCGAAAGTTTCTTTCACTAGACTTGAGAAGAACTGAAAGACTCCCTTCACACAACCCTGAGACCCTCATGTTCTTCATGGCAGGGTCATGGGAGGGTCAAAGGGAAAATTCATCTAGAAAATTATTTTGTCCAGGTTTCAACTTTTTTAGATATTCAAGTTCAGAGTTGTGTTAAGTGTCACAAATTTTTCTTACATTCTCAGTAGATCCAGCAGCAGTGGTCTGGCACCTCCCTTTGTATTGAAAGAATACTTGCCACTTGGTATTTAGTTCTCTAGCTACTGTGCCTTGGCCAAAGCTGACAGATAATGTTCATAATAACATCCTGTGACACAAACATTTGTAAAAACAGAATGTAAACAATTCTTCCAATCCCTTTTCAAGAATCGTCACCAAAAAGAGTAAGGAACATGACAGGTAAGGATCCTACAACCTGAAAAATTTATCAAAATCAACATTACAAAGTATTCATGATGGTAATAAATATTTATAAGTAAGGTTGTTCATCACAATGTTAAAATTGAAAAGGTAAGAATCAACTAAATATATGTCACGTATGACATAGTTTAACATATTGTGGTACATCTGTATAATTAAATACTGTACTGACACTATCAGAATTCAGGGGATAAAAACAGGTCTTATATTCATATTATAGGAATAATGAATTTATTACAAGAATTTGACATAACAAATATGGGAACACTGAGGCAGTGAAGATCTGGTAGTTGGGAGTGGGAGATCAGAGAAACAGTCAATAACCAGTGCGTCTAAAGCAAGAAGCCAAGTACATTTGGACACCAGAGAAGGACTATGAAGAGGGACCTTCCACAAAGCTCTGTTGAAACTGTCACATCTGAGGAATTGATCCCTGTGTTTAGCTATCACTTCTGCAGATTCTCAGCCAAGCCCTTAATGATGAGTCACTCTTGACTGATGACTCTGTCTGTCACTTTGGCTGGTTGTGACAATTTTTTGAGAATAATGATTTCTGATTTCCTTCTGTCAAATCTCATGCACTGTCCTCCTTTGGCCAACTCTTACTCATTAGTGTACAAGGAAAATGACTGGAAAACAGTGTTCAGCCTTATCCAGTTTGACATAACATGATCCAGTACTCTCTATTTATTTATTTATTTATTTTTTAAAAATTCTTTTGGCCAAGACACACTCCATGTGGGATCTTAGTTCCCTAGCCAGGGATCAAACCCATGACCCCTGCAGTGAAAGCTCGGAGTCTTAACCACTGGACCACCAGGCAAATCCCAAGTACATTCTCTTTAAACCTAACTTCAAATACAACTCAACAATAAGAATAAGTTTATAACTAAGCAGCTTAACTTTTCAAAAGTTAATTGATTACCTACTATGTGCTAATCACTGTGTTTATGTGTTCAGATATGTGTAAAAAATGGATTCTATCCTCACAGGATCTATAATCTAGTAGAGGGGAGGAACAAAAATAAAGATGAAATCCCAATGTAAAAAGCACAGTGATAGAAGAAATATGAGTAGATCTCAAAGTACATAAAAACTGCATCTAATCCAGACATAGGGATCAGAGAATGCTTTCCAGATGCAGTGACTTTTAAACTTGGAATTGAGTAATAAATAGAATGTATCAAAAGCATTTGTGAGAGTCTATATCAGGGGACTATTTCAGGGATAGTATTTGGAGCAAATGACACAGTGTTTCATAAAGAACAAATATTTTAACAGTTGCAAATACCTGTACCAGATGCTATAATATCCTATTTTATGCACCCATGAGTGTCAGCCTGAAGGTTTTCTGCCTGTAAGAGCATGTTTATCTTAATGCCATATTATGACTTCGGTGGGCCCTAGACTAATTGGTTCTCATAGTCCTCCAGAAAATGTATTAAATATTATAGTTAATGACTGTGTTGACATAAAGACAAGTATAATTTGTACTGTATTATATTTATTTTTTCTTAGAAGTTTAAAAGAAATTAAAACTTCTTTGAAGGCCTCTAAAATTATCATTGGTTATAGGTATTACTTAATGTATAAGTCAGCTTGGTTTGGCCCACAATCAGGCCAGGCCAGAGTTAGTTGCCCAGGAGCCTGTTGCTTCTAAAGCCCAGAAGCTTCCCTGGTGTAATCTGACACCTACCTGTATATGCAAAGGGCAAGAAGAGACCAGAGAAAGAGGCAGACCACTCCAGATGTAGGTAGGAGGTTTAACAAGCAAGGGAACTTACTAGACTTGTCTTAGGAGGCTGAAAGCCAAATAGATCTCTGCATCTGCCTGCCAAACCTAAAAGTTTATATAGAAGCCTTAACTGGGTTCAGTCACATATACCATCCAGATAGTCTCAACACCACATTTCTATCTCAAGGCAGTATCCTTAGGGCAGTTTCTGGGAACAAGGAAGGCAAGTGAAATGTACATTCCAAGGATGGGGAGTGGGTAGGGAGCCCAAGTCCAGATCATGGATCAACCAATGCTCACATCTTCTCAGTGACTCCCTCAGTACTCTACCCCTCTTGACTGACTCTTACAATATCACACATGCCCCCTTCTGCAATGTTCCCTGAGCAGTCCGCAAGGGGTTTCAGTAGCATGAGGTGGCTCATTTAGCAGATATCTGGTGGTATCTGAGGCAGATGTTACAGCAAAAATACAGGAACATGCAAGAGAAAACATAGGTTAGGACAATAATTTCCAAAATCAGTGACAACTTTTTCCACCAAAGCCCCATAGTCCAAACCACTGATTTACTAAGTCACCTAGGCTAGGGTATTCACTCAGGCTATTCACGTGTATCTTTATGTTATTTAATGAAGATGACACATTAACAGACTCATCAGGTATAAGCACACAACATTTTGTTTGGATAGTGGCACAGCTGCCTTCTTGTGGGGCAATAATAATATCTAAGGCTATACTATTTTGGAGGATAGTTTTTCTTATTAGGGACATTCCTGTGTTCAGTAAGGGCAAAGTTTGTTGGTTCTCATGTGGGGCTTGCTGGGCGAATTTAGTATGGGCTATAATGTCTTCTAAGCCAATGGAAGAAACACAGATGGCAGCCAAGTGATTGTATCAGCAGGAGACAGAATGTGCCCACTTGGCCTTAAGAAGAGGGAGATTGACAGCTTTAGGAAATTGACCTGGTTGTACATACAATATATGTTGTCCAGGGGAGGCAACCCTGTCAGGTGTGAGGAGATGGACTGGGGGCAGGATGTGCCAGACCAGAACCCCAGCTTCCTCCTCTCTTCTGATGCTGTGTTCCATTCCAGGTGTTATGCATTTCAACAGGTCCGGCTCACAGCAGGATAATGGGATGCCAGTGGCTATTGAGTAGTTCCTCCTTAACCAGGAAAGTGAAGTAACTCATCCATCTTGGAGCAACATCCCATTGCAAATTCCAGTAGATAACTCCTTTCCTGTTGTGATGGGGCTTGGTGTTCTCAGCAGCATAGCACGTTGATACATGGTGACGGTCATAACAATGGCCGTTTCCTGCGACTTCCATAACTGTGTCTCAGCAGAGATCTCCAGTCTGGCTTGTGAGGTGATAGACCCTACTGGTTGATTAGTCAAATGTATTAAAGCCTGAGTCAATACTTTACTCCCCCTGGCCAACCTGGATTTACCTTTAATAACTTAATCTGCTGCTTTCATATTTCTTTTTTTTTTTTTTCTGTCTACCAACATTGCAGCCTGCAGGTTATGGGGGAGATGGAACTTCCACTCAACGCCAGGGTCTTTTGCCCCGTCTTGCACATCATGACCTTAGAAATGTGACCCCAAATTGCTATCTATTCATTGAGGGTATCCGTACATGATACTCAGTTTCTCTAGTCCCTTAATAATAACAGACTGTTTTGCACAGTGACAGGAGAGAAAATTGGATGAAACCAGACTCAGTGTCCACACAAACCAGGAAAAATTTAGAACCCTCACTCGCAGGGAGGAGGCCAATATAGTCAATTTGTCAATCTTTCACCAGTTGGGAACTCCAGTTAGTGGGCCTAGACTGCTTTGGCAGTTGCCTTGGACGTTGCTTAGAACACACAGGACATACTGTTAGTGCATTAACCAAGTCAATATATTTAAGGGCAATCTGACAGTCTTGGCAATATTCCATCTCATCTGGATACTTCAGTGTCCACTCTTTCTATACACTCAATATGCTATATCTACTGAATCATTGGTTGCTAGGGCTCATATCTGAGCCAGGGCATCAGCTTCCTGATTGTCCGGGGGTATCAGGGCCTTATGAACAAGACCATGGAAAACAGTGAGGACTGGCCCAGGATCTTGCAGCTAAACCCAAATATCTTCACATACCCTGACCCCACAGGGCTCATTCATGGTCATCTACCTCTCAGCTTTCCATTGTCCAAGTCATAGGGTTAATCTCTTTAGAACAGCCCAACTATCAGTGCAAAGGTTTAAAGACCAAGGTTCATGAGTGATCATCTGCCAAAGTGCTCTGAGTTCAGCCCATTGGCTGCTGCTGTTTTTTACTTTCTGAGAAGCTTCACTAGGAGGATTGCTGTGCACTGCTAGAAAGTTGCTCTATGGGGGTATATTGGGATTCTGTCCCCTTCCAGGACTGGAAGTGCCATCCTAGGGTCACTTCCCCTTTCTGTTGTCTCTGCTATAGGCCCTGACCCATACCTTCTGGAGACACAGACACATCTAACTCAAACGGTAGCTGTGCTTGGGAGATGTCCAGAGCTTTATTCTGCTTCACTAGTATTTTTTTTTTTCCTTTGCAAAGGTGGCTTGCTGCTCTGACACCCAGTCCCACACCTGCCCTTTCTTTACCAGGGGACATAAGGAGTTGAAAGCACTGTGCCAAACGGGGAATAAAAATGCTCTAAAATCCCCAAATCCCTACGAAGGCTTGTAACTCCTTTACATTCTTAGGGGTTAGATAGGTTTGCATCTTATGAAACACAAATTCTGGGACAACACACATCTTACCTGACCAAATGACTCCCCAGAACTTACAGCAGTACCTAGACCTTGAATTTACTCTTGTTTCACACTCAGTCTTCTCCCTCAAAGATGTTCCAGCAAAGCCTTGTACAGCATCCTGAAACAGAGGCAAGTCATCACATGTTAACATATCATCAATGTAATGGACCCATTCTATTGATGTGGGGAAGGAGAACAGGGACAAGTCTCAGGCTACCATCTTTATTGTGGGGCTATGAAGGTAGCCTTGGAGAAGCACTTGAAAGATTCATTGTTTTCCCTCCCAAACAAAGGCAAATTGATCTTATCAGAAACCTCTACTTGTCAAAGTACAGTAAGTCCCCTACATATGAACCTTCAAGTTGCAAACTTTCAAAGACGTGAATGTGCATTCACCTGTCCAATCAAGTAAATTAGTTCACGCGTCTGGCATACATTGTCATGTTTGTGCGTCCTCTACAAGTGGTTGTGCTTTTGTGTAATTTACTGTACAGCACTGTATAGTGTACAGTAGTACAGTATCTATTTGAAGCCCAGGATGTCCAGAAGCAAGAGTAAAAGCAGTAGTGATGTAGGTGGTACTGCTAAGAAGCTCCAGGAATTGGAGGCCCAGAGAAAGGACTAAGAGAGACAAAAGGAAAAAGAAGTAACTGAAGAACCGAAGATTCACGATGCAGGAAATGGCAGGGGATTTTCTTTATTTGAGGAGGCACTGTTAGTTTTTGAGGCACAGGACCCGAACATAAAACGGTACACAAAGGATGCAGCAGCCATTCAGAATGCAATCCAGTGCTACCATGTCATCTATGACAAGAAAAAAAGAGCTACTACCCACATGTCACTGGATTGTTTTTTTCAAGAGGGTAGGTAGAATTGAATCCAGCAAGGAACTAGAACGTGTGCCATCAACGTCAGCCATGAGTGAAGTGGCAGCTTGCCCTCCATTTCCTATTGCTGATGACCCTTCAGCTCTACCATCTTCCACCTCCTCTCCCTCCTCCAGTCAGTAACTCTTCTTGCCTGTTCATTCGATGCCAACCCCTGTATGCCAGCTCTTGTACAGTACTACTGTACTTTTCAAGGTACTGTACTGCAAGATTAAAAATGTTTTCTTTATTTTTTGTGTTTGTTTTTTATGCATTATTTGTGCAAAAAGTATTATAAACCTATTACAGTACAGTACTGTATAGCCAATTGTGTTAGTTGTGTCCAACTTTGTTGGACCCTACAAACAAAATGGACTTATGAACACACTCTCAAAATGGAACTCATTTGTATGTAGGGGACTTACTGTATTTTCTATGCATCTCCTTGTAGATGAAGCACTTTTTCAAGAACACATTTTGCCAAAGCACATGAGTAAAACAATAATTATCTGAAAATGACAAAAGACTTAAAAAAGCCATTGTTAAAGATTTGATAAGAGTTTGTTATAATGCAATTGAAAGGGAATTTGATTATTTCTGTGACATATATTTTAAAATTATGACTGATAACATATACCAGGACATATCAAATTTCTAGGATTTTCATACAACTATACCCTAAAGAAAGTTTAGTATCGTTTCTTAGACAATGAAATTTAACAAATAGAAAAAGTTACATAGTTGTAAAAAACTTAGCTCTTTTATTGGAGAAGACTCAGTTTTCTTAAATAATTGCTAACAACAGCAAAATACAACCTGATAAAGGCAAAACATGGAATTTTTGTTCTTAGCGGATTACATTAAAAGTAAAGAAAAAACTTTGTCTACAATTTCCTTTTAAGAGCACACCAATAATCTAAGAAAACTAAGAGAGAAAACCAAATTCTAATATTGCACTGGAATACTTTTTCATATTAAGATTCTCCTCTTTTTTCTTTTTAATTTCAATAAGTCCATTCCAATTTTAGTTTGACTACACATAAAATTCCTTTCTCAATATTCTTTATTCACAAACCTTGTCTTTTTTAAATCTGCTTTACATATATAGTCATTTTCTTTCAGCTTTAGTATTTCTAGAAGTTTTGTAAAATGCTTACCTTTTTTACAAATTTTGGTAATATACACTGAATGTAGAAAAACATCACATATATACACCATACATCTGCAGACATACATAAACAGGTATCAACAGACACAAACAGAAGCCGCATAGCTTTTATTCCAAAACTTTAGCCATGAATCAGCCACTCACCTAGCTAAAGCTTTTTACTGATATTTGTGATTTCATGGAGGTTATGGACTAGATTTCTGGGCAAGGGAACTTCTATAGCAATCTATATTTTAAAAAGCCTCTCCCTCCTGCCTTTTTTTTTTCTTTAATCTCTTTGGGCAATGTTTTGGTTATTTCCTGGGGCGTGTACATTTTAAAGACTTGGTAAGATTTACCACTTCAAGAGACAGAGAAAGAATACAAATTTTCTTGTAGGCATTTTGAAGTAATCACTATTTAAAGTTTTCCCTTGCATTAGGGGTGGGACTGCAAGGGACGTGTCCTCTGTTTTCTCAACAATCATCACAACATCCTCTTCTGCATTCTCATCACTTTCCCAGAGATCTCACCTCTTAGCATACTAATCAGGTTTTGTCACAAGTGCCTGGATCTTAATCCACAGCATTTTGTGACCCCCAGCTTTGCAAAAGATCCCGCTAAGGTCTCAAATTTATAATCCTGCTCTTCCACCTTGTCTGCTAGCTCAGAAGCTAGCAGAGTAGTGGACAATTGCATGTCCTTCTCTAATCTCAGGTCTCTTAACTTTCTAACTTGAGTTTCAACCTCTAGTTGGGTGTGTGTCCAGTCAAACTGCCTGTGGTAAAGGTCAGCTCACTGCAGCAATCACTTGTTTCACTTCTTTATCACAGGGTGCAATGCACAGTTCCTCAAACAGATGCCTTATAGCAGTTGGCATCTTCAAGACATGCCTATACTCACAAAACAGTTCACAAGCACTAACATAAGATCCACCCCTCTCCATGCAGAAGTCAATGGCCAACTCAGGATTTCCCCCAAGGATGCCTCTATCCCATAGCTCATGTTTTTGGTCTCTTGGTTGGTTCACCAATTGTTGCTTTGCAACCCCGGGAGCTCCCTATGTGTAATTTGAAACCAGCCCCCATACTCAGAAGGCAAAGAAAGGCCAAAAAAAGAGGAAGATCACTCCAAATGGTAGGTGGCAGATTTAATTAGCAAGGGAACTTACTTATGAGGCTTGTCTTGGGTGGCCACAAGATGAGTAGATCTCTGCAACCACCTGCCAAATCATAAAAATGTATATACAGGACTTAACTGGGTTCTGCCATATATACCATCCAGATAGTATCAACATCATATTTCTATCTTAAGGCTGTATCCTTGGGGAAACTTCTGGAAGTGGGTAGTAAAGTTGCAATGCGAATTCCAAGGAGAGGGAAAGGGGTAGGAAGCTTCCAATTGTCCAGGACCAGCCCTTGGGTCACTGGTGGTCATGTCTTCCTGATGACCTCCCCCAACAGAGCCCTATAAGCAGTTCACAAAAATAAGGATGGGAAATGGCAGATAAATACCCCAGCTCCTCCCCACTCAGGTGAGAATACTTAGAGCATATATTACACAGTCATCCAGAAGTCCTGGTCTGTTGCTCATCATAGTAACCTACTCATTAACTCAACTGAATTGGCTGCCTGGGATCACTTCAAAAATAAACCATTTATATTCAAATTATTTTCTCAAGATCTTTAATTTTTTTCTGGAAGAATACAGATGATAAAAATAATGGCACATTTGAGGAAATGAAAGATATCCTGTGGGTTTGGGATGTAAAGCAGAAGGGAGAATATTGGGCAAAATTATCCTGGTGAAAGCAGGGCAAGATCTCGAGGGTCTTATAACCACTTTGAAATGTTTGGATTTTATTCTAAGGACAAGAGAAAACCACATGAAGTTTTTATAAAAGAGGTCAGCCTGATCAGAATTGTTTGAAGAAGCTAATACTTAATGTAAGGTGGTATAATTGAGAACACTGAAACCAGAAGGAGGGAGTCACGTTTGGAAGTTGTTGAATTAATCCAGGCAGAAATGGGGACCTGGACTCAGTTCATGAAAATAAGCTTGAGAGAAATTAAATAAAAATTGGAAAATGTTTTAGAAGATAGAGATGGCATGATTTGATAACAAGCAGGGAAAATAGAGTAAGGAGGACATATAAGGGTGGCATTAAAGTTTCCAACCTATTAATCAGAAAGTAAGGATGGGGGAAAATAATAAAATATTGCAATAGTATAATTACAAGTTTATATATATTTGTTTGTTTACTTTCTTTTTTTTCGATTTTTATACAGGTTCATACCTATAAACTTTTTAATTAGAGTTTTATTTTTTGATAAATGTGCATGGAATAGTAAAGAAAGCCTAATGTTAATTGAAATGAGGTCATTTAAGGTGAAGAGTTTTGTTGGAGGATAATTAACAATCTAAACCCGCAAGTGACTCATTTATTTTGGATTCATATATCAAATGTAATGTGTAATTTGTAATATCTACTTCACATTTTTACTGTTTAACCATATTTTGAAATCTGGTTCCAAATTAGTGATTGAGACATAAATATTTTCTTTGAGTATTCTTCTTTAGTTATATAGCCACTTTTCAGATAGGACTATGGAAGCTTGTGTAATGGAGACTAGTAATCATTTAGCTAATCTGATCACCAATAATGACTAATTTGATTCCTATGCCCCAAACAGAGAAATCTATGGTATTTTAACCTTATGGATAAGCTATCCACAATGGACTAGTTACCCAAATAATGAAAAACAGTCACTGTTTGAATCATTCCTTAGGAATTTGCCATTTCATTTATCCAGCTGAAATTCAATATTTTAAAGTATATCTTAAGAAAATGATAAACTAAGATTGTGTTTGTAACAAATTAATCAAATATTTAATGTTCTTAGTAAATAATACCTTATAAATCAATAACATATATACATACACACAATGACAACAGCAATAACAACTAACTTGATTTAAAAATGTGCATGGGTAAGTCATTTGTGAAACATTAGATATAAATTGCCAATAAACATGGCACAATATAAATCTCAGCAGTGAAAATATACTGTACATTAAAATAAAAATCTACTTTTCTTCAATCAGCCAAAACCTATTTTTTAGAAAGGTAGTAGCTAATGAAGTTATTCATGTATAATAGTTTAAAGAACGTTCTTCCACTTGACTCTTGCCTTTAGCCAGGAACTCAGCTAATCAGGATTCTTTGCCCAGGAAGTTGTTCAGTGTTTCATTCTTGAATGGTCCAGGACGCTAGTGTTTCATCTTTCATGGTGTTCTTTAATACATAATAACCTTGAGCTTTAAAAAAAGAACATTCTTCCATTCCACTGTTTTTAGTATATCCTTTCTGAAAGCAATTTGGCAAAGTATATCAATAAACTTACCATACATATCCTTTGAGACTCTAGGATTTCTAGGAAAATAATCATAAACTTGTTAACTTTTTATATAAAGGATACTCAATTATTTTTTTCAGTAAAGAATTAAAAAAAACAAAAAAGCAAAAAAGAAACAACCTAATATTCAACAATATTTGTTTGGTTAAAATTTATTGGTATATGCATATTATATAATATTAGGTGGCCATGAATATTTTCAAAGAACATTTGACAATATAAAAGAATCTGTAAAACAGTTGTATGTTTCAGTCACATTACTATGATTTGTATAATATTAAAGTAAATATGATCTTCTAAATTATGGGAGTGGAGAGGTACCAGGACTCCTGTAGCATATATTGTAGATGAATTTGGCTTCGAACGACCTTCTATAAATAATTAACTACTCAGATGCCCATATCTGGTTATCAGTTTTAGTATGCCCCTGTGCTTTCCTTTATAAGGTATAAGCTGACTAACTTATGGGAAGGGCCAGTTCGCAGGGTACTTTTTGACCTTTTTTTTTGCGGTATGCGGGCCTCTCACTGTTGGAGCCTCTCCCGTTGGGGAGCACAGGCTCCGGACGCGCAGGCTCAGCAGCCATGGCTCACGGGCCCAGCCATTCCGTGGCATGTGGGATCCTCCCGGACCGGGGCAAGAACCCGTGTCCCCTGCAACAGCAGGCGGACTCTCAACCACTGCGCCACCAGGGAAGCCCTTTTTTTTTTTTTTTTTTTTTTTTGCTTTTTGATCTTTATTCACAGAACTTATCCACAATAAAGGTTCCAAGAAAGTCTGAGGTATTTAATATTGTTGAAGATTTTCCAAGAGAATCAGCCAAATGTATTGCAAATTTGTCGTTCCACCACCCAAAGCAACTAGATTATTTGTTTCTACTCAAATTCTGAAGTTAGTTAATAGAAATGATCACTGAGTAATTTACAGCTCCTGATCTTTTAGTGCCACTTGATACTCCAGATAATTTATCTGACATTGCTTGAAAGGGGTAGTTCATTTAGAAGGACATATATACAAATAATTTTTGCCATCTATTTTATGTAACTATAATTCTCTGGCATTCTTTTTCTTTCTTTTATATTTATATATTTATTTATTTTTGGCTTGTTTTATTGATTTATTTTATTGAGGTATAGTTAATTTATAATATTATATTAGTTTCAGGTGTCCAACATAGTGATTTAGTAACTTTATAGGTTTTACTCCATTAAAAGTTATTACAAAATAATGGCTATAATTCCCTCTGCTGTACAATATATCCTTGTTGCTTACATTTTATACAAGGTGGTTTGTGTCTCTCTCTTTTTTTTTTTTTTAAATTGGAGTATAGTTGCTTTACACTGTTGGGTCAATTTCTGCTGTACAACAAAGTGAATAAGTTATATGTATACATATATCCACTCATTTTTGGATTTCCTTCATATTTGTGTCACCACAGAGTACCAACTATAGTTCCCTGTGCTATACAGTAGGTTCTCATTAGTTCTCTATTTTATACATAGTAGTGTATATATGTCAATCCCAATCTCCCAGTTCATCCCTCCCCCTCTTTGGTATCCATATGTTTGTTCTCTACGTCTGTGTCTCTATTACTGCTTTGCAAATAAGTTCATCTATACCATTTTTCTAGATTACACATATATGTGTTAATACATGATATTTGTTTTTCTCTTTCTGACTTACTTCATTCTGTATGACAGTCTCTAGGTCAATCCATGTCTCTGCAAATGATGCAATTTCATTCTTTTTTATGGCTGAGTAATATTCCATTGTATATAGGTACCCCTTCTTTTTTATCCATTCCTCTGTTGATGGACGCTTAGGTTGCGTCCATGTCTTGGCTATTGTAAATAGTGCTGCAATGAACATTGGGGTGCATGTGTCTTTTTGAATTATGGTTTTCTCAGAGTATATGCCTAGTAGTGGGATTGCTGGGTTGTATGGTAGTTCTATTTTTAGTTTTTTTAAGGAACTGCCATACTGTTATCCAAAGTGGCAGTATCAATTTACATTCCCACCAACAGTGCAAGAGGATTCCCTTTTCTCCATACCCTCTATAGCATTTATTGTTTGCCGATTTTTAATGATGGCCATTCCCACTGGTGTGAGGTGATACCTCATTGTAGTTTTGATTTGCATTTCTCTAATAATTGGTGATGTTGAACAACTTTTCATATGCCTCTTGGCCATCTGTACATCTTCTTTGGTGAAATGTCTATTTAGGTCTTCCCCCCATTTTTGGATGGGATTGTTTTTTTCTTTTTTTTTTTTTTTGATATTGAGCTGCATGAGCTCTTTGTATATTTTGGAGATTAATGCTTTGTCTGATGTTTCATTTGCAAATATCTTCTCCCATCTGTGGGCTGTCTTTTCATCTTGTTTATGGTTTCCTTTTCTGTACAAAAGCTTTGAAGTTTAATTAGGTCCCATTTGCTTATGGGACCTAATTAAACTTATTTGCATATGACCCACCATGAGGTGGGTCACAAAAGATCTTTCTATGATTTATGTAAAAGAGTGTTTTTTCCTATGTTTTCCTCTAAGAGTTTTGTAATGTCCGGTCTTACATTTAGGTCTTTAATCCAGTTGGAGTTTAGTTTTGTGTATGGTGTTAAGTAGTGTTCTAATTTCATTCTTCTACATGTAGCTGTCCAGTTTTCCCAGCACCACTTATTGAAGAGGCTATCTTTTCTCCACTGTATAATCTTGAATCCTTTGTCATAGATTAGGTGACCATAGGTGCATGGGTTTATCTCTGAGATTTCCATCCTGATATGTTTATCTATATTTCTGTTTTTGTGCCAGTACCATACTGTCTTGATTACTGTAGCTTTGTAGTATAGTCTGAAATCTGGGAGCCTGATTCTTGCAGTTCCGTTTTTCTTTCTCAAGATTGCTTTGGCTATTAGGGATCTTTTGTGTTTCCATACAAATTGTAAAACTTTTTGTTCTAATTCTGTGAAAAATGCCATTGGTAATTTGATAGGGATTGCATTGAAAATGGAGATTGCTTTGGGTAGTATAGTCATTTTCACAATATTGATTCTTTCAATCCAGGAGCATGGCATATCTTTCTATCAGTTTGTGTCATCTTTAAATTATTTCATCAGTGTTTTATAGCTTTCCAAGTACAGGTCTTTTGCCTCCTTAGGTAAGTTTATTCCTAGGGATTTTATTCTCTTTGTTGCAATGGTAAATGGGATAGTTTCCTTAATTTCTCTTTCTGATCTTTCTTTGTTAGTGCATAGGAATGCAAGAAATTTCTGTGCATTAATTTTGTATCCTGCAACCTTACCAAATTCATTGATTAGTTCTAGTAGATTTCTGGTGGCATTTTTAGGATTTTCTATGCATAGAATCATATCATCTGTAAACTGTGACAGTTTTACCTCTTCTTTTCCAATTTAGCTTCCCTTTATTTCTTTTTCTTCTCTGATTGCCATGGCTACAACTTCCAATACTATGTTGAATAATAGTGTTGAGAGTGGACATCCTTGCCTTGTTCCTGATGTTAGAGGAAATGCTTTCAATTTTTCAACATTGAGAATGATGTTTGCTGTGGGTTTGTCATATATGGCCTTTATTATCTTAAGGTAGCTTCCCTCTATACCCACTTCCTGAAGAGTTTTTATCATAAATGGGTGTTTTTTTCTCCATCTATTGAGAAGACCATATAATTTTTAATTTTCAATTTGTTAGTGTGGTGTATCACATTGATTGATTTGCATATATTGAAGAATCCTGCATCCTTAGGGTAAATCTCAGTCCTCATGGTGTATAATCCTTTTAATGTGTTGCTGGATTCTGTTTGCTCATATTTTGTTGAGGATTTTTCGTCTATGTTCATCAGTGATATTGGTCTGTAATTTCCTTTGTTTATGATACCTTTGTCTGATTTTGGCATAACGTTGATGGTGGACTCATAGAACAAATCTGGGAGTGTTCTTCCCTCTGCAATTTTTGGAAGAGTTTGAGAAGGATAGGTGTTAACTTCTCTGAATGTTTGATAGAATTTGCCTGTGAAGTTATCTGGTCCTGGACTTTTGTTTGTTGGAAGACTTTTAATTACAGTTTCACTTACATTACCTTTGATTGGAAAGTTGTACCTTTCCAAGAATTTGTCCATTTCTTCCAGGTTGTCCATTTTATTGGCATATAGTTTCTTGTAGTAGTCTCTTATGATCCTTTGTATTTCTGTGGTGTCAGTCATATCTTCTCCTTTTTCATTTCTAATTTTATTGATTTGAGCCCTCTCCCTTTTTTTCTTGATGAGTCTAGATAAAGTTCATCAATTTTGTTTATATTCTCAAATAACAAGCTTTTAGTTTCATTGATATTTGCTATAGTTTTCTTCATTTCTATTTCATCTATTTCTGATTTGATCATTATGATTTCTTTCCTTCTACTAACTTTGGGTTATCCTTGTTCTTCTTTCTCTAGTTGTTTTAGGTGTAATGTTACATTGTTTATTTGAGATTTTTCTAATTTCTTGAGGTAGGATTGTATTGCTATAAACTTCCCTCTTATAACTACTTTTGCTGCATCACATAGGTTTGGGTCATCGTGTTTTTGTTGTCATTTTTTTCCAGGTATTTTTTGATTTCCTCTTTGATTTCTTCAGTGATCTCTTGGTTATTTAGTACCATATTGTTTAGTCTGCATGTGTTTTTTACATTTTTGTCTTGTAATTCATTTCTAATCTCATAGCATTGTAGTCAGAAAAGCTGCTTGATATGATCTCAATTTTCTTAAATTTACCAAGGCTTGATTTGTGACCCAAGATGTGATTTATCCTCAAGAATGTTCCACGTGCACTTGAGAAGAAATTGTATTCATCTTCTTTCAGAGGGAATGTCCTATAAATATCAGGTCTCTCTTGTTTAATGCATCATTAAAGGCTTGTGTTTCCTTACTAATTTTCTGTCTGGATAATCTATCCATTCGTGTAAGTAGAGTGTTAAAGCCCCCCACTGTTATTGTGTTACTGTTCATTTCCCCTTTTATGGCTGTTAGCATTTGCTTTATTTATTGAAGTGCTCCTCTGTTAGGGGTATAAATATTTACAATTGTTATATCTTTTTCTTGGATTGATCCCTTGATCATTATGTAGTGTTGTTCTTTGTCTCTTATAATAGTCTTTATTGTAAAGTGTATTTTGTCTGGTATGAGAATTGCTACTCCAGCTTTCTTTTGATTTCCATTTGCATGGAATATCTTTTTCCATTCCCTCACTTGCTATCTGTGTGTGTCCCTAGGTCTGAAGTGTGTCTCTTGTAGACAATATATATATGGGTCTTGTTTTTGTATCCATTTAGCCAGTCTGTGTCTTTTGGTTGAAGCATTTAATCCATTTACATTCAAGATTATTATAGACATGTATGTTCCCATTACCATTTTCTTATATGTTTTGTGTTTGTTTTTGTAGGTTTTTTCTCTCTTGTGTTTTCCATCTGGAAGAGTTCCTTTAGCATTTGTTGTAAAGCTGGTTTGGTGGTGCTGAATTCTCTTAGCTTTTGTTTGTCTGTAAAGCTTTTTATTTCTCCATCGAATCTGTATGAGATACTTGCTGAGTAGAATAATCTTGGTTATAAGTTTTCCCTTTCATCACTTTAAATATATCCTGCACTCCCTTCTGGCCTGCAGATTTTCTGCTGAAGAATCAGCTGATAACCTTATGTGGAGTCCCTTGTATGTTATTTGTTGCTTTTCCCTTGCTGCTTTTAATATTTTTTCTTTAAATTTAATTTTTGTTAGTTTGATTGATATGTGTCTTGGTGTGTTTCTCCTTGGGCTTATCTTGTATGGGACTCTGCATTTCTTGAACTTGATTGACTATTTCCTTTCCCATGTTAAGGAAGTTTTTGACTATAATCTTTTCTAATATTTTCTCAGACATTTTCTCTTTCCTTCTTCTTCTGGGACCTCTATAATTGGAATGTTGGTGTGTTTAGTGTTGTCCCAGAGGTCTCTGTTCTCATTTCTTTTCATTCCTTTCATTCTTTTTTCTTTATTGTGTTCTGTGGCAGTTATTTCCACCATTCTATCTTCTAGCTCACTTATCTGCTCTTCTGCCTCTGTTATTCTGCTACTGATTCCTTCTACTGTATTCTTCATTTCAGTTATTGTGTTGTTCATCACAGATTGTTTGTTCTTTAGTTCTTCTAAGTCCTTGTTAAACATTTTTTTATCTTCTTGATTTATGCCATCATTCTACTTCCAAAATCTTGGATCATCTTTACTATCATTTCTCTAAATTATTTTTCAGGTAGATTACCCATTTCCTCTTCATTTATTTGGTCTTGTGGTTTTTACCTTGCTCTTTCATCTGCACCATATTTCTCTGTCATCTCATTTTGTCTAACTTACTGTGTTTAATGTTCTCCTTTCTACAGACTGCAGGGTTGTAGTTCCTCTTGTCTGCCCCCTCGTGGGTAAGCTTGGTGCATGGGTTTGTGTAGGCTTCCTGGTGTGAGGGACTGGTGCCTGTGCTCTGGTGGGTGGAGCTGAGTCTTTTCCCTCTGGTGGGCAGGGCTGTGCTCTGCTGGTGTGTTTTGGGGTGTCTGTGAGCTTAGTATGACATTAGGCAGCTTGTCTGCTGATGGGTGAGACTGTGTTCCTGTCTTACTGGTTGTTTGGTGTGAGGTGTCTAGCATTGGAGCCTGCAGACAGTTGGCTGGAGCCAGGTCTTTGTATCGAGATGGATACCTCCAAGAAAACACACACTGATTAATATTCCCTGTGCCCAAGAATTCTCTGGCAGTCCAGTGTCCTGGACTCAGGACTCCCACCCTGGAGGCCCAGGCCCAACACTTTGCAGGGAGACAAAGAGCCCACAGACTTCTCAGTGCAGCCAGAGGAAAGAAAAAAACTCTGGCAGGCAGTTGCAACAGACTAGGGTGTACTCGCTCTGGTGGGAGTCCCTCCCAGTGCCCTTGGAGGCAGGTGCTGGCATGTGGGGGTGGCGGTGGCCCCACCCCTTGTGCACCACTCAACAATGGTGCCTCATTTCCTAGGCAGACCCAAGGAGATTCCCAAGGAGGATTTGTGATGGTCTGTGCTCAGGACCCCAGGGCTTACATGGGCAGAGGAGACCTTAGCTTGAGGGGCAGGTGAGATTGCTCAGATGGGTGCCTCTTCCAGTGCCCACGGAGGCTGAAGTAGGCAGGTGGGGAAGGGGCTGCAATGGTGGCCCTGCTTCTTGCACACCACTCAACAGTGACAGCTTGCTTCTAGGTGTCCCAGGCTTTTTCCACAAATTTTTCCATTTGTGGAGCTCTTTACTCCTGTCTCTTCAGGCTGTTTATTTTCACAGCAAACAGCTGTCCCCTCCCTGGTGCCAAACCCACTTTCCAGCACCCAGCCTCACTCTGCAACAGGAGACACACAACTCAGGCTGGGGTATGCAAGCCTGTGGCACAGAAAGTGCAAGTAGTTCTGATGTTGTCCTGCCTTCCACAGACCATTGGCTGCATTCTCCTTCAATCTTCCAAAGTTCTTTTTCTGTCCCAGTTGATTTCCCCACCATGAAGGGTTTTTCTGTGTTCAGGAACCTCTCCTCACCTTCAGCTTCCCACTAGGGTTGCTGTTTCCTTTTTTGATTCCCTTTTTTCTTCCTTTTGTCCTACCCAGTTGTGAGGGGATTTTTCATGTAATTTAGGTGTCCAAATTCTTCTGCTAATATTCAACAGGTACTCTGTGAGAATTGTTCCATTTGTAAATGTGTACTTGTGAGGAGAGATGAATTCCATGTCCTCCTATTCCACCATTTTGACCCCTCTCTGCCATTCTTAATCTCTTTGTGATAAACTTTATTTTACCCTGGTTTTTGTTTTTTTGTTTGTTTTTGCTTATGTTCAAGGGATAGAATCAATTTCCATGAACATATAACATTTTTATGGAAAAAATACACCCTCCTCATAAAGATACTCAAAGCTCTGAAATATTTCTTATTAATTGGAATTATTGGGTTGGCCAAAATTTTCCTTTGTTTTTTAAGTAAAAATAAAAGACACATTTTTCATTTTCACCAAGAACTTTATGTTCCAGGTGTCTTTTACAGTCTTTCAGGGAATTGAAATTTTTCCATTAAGAGAATTTTGTAAAGACCGAAAATAAATGGAAATCCAAAAGTACAATGTCTGGTGAATATGGCAGATGAATCAGAACTTCCCAGACAAGCTGTCACAGTTTTTGCCTGGTCATCAAAGAAACATGCAGTCTTGCTTTATCCTGATGGAAAATTATGCATTTTCTGTTGACTAATTCCTGATATTTTTCACTGAGTGCTGCTTTCATTTGGTCTAACTGGGAGCAGTACTTGTTAGAATTAATCATTTAATTTTCCAGAAGGAGCTCATAATAGAGGACTCCCTTCGAATCCCACCGTATACACATCATCTTCTTTGGATGAAGACTGGCCTTTGGTGTGGTTGGTGGTGGTTTATTTTGCTTGCCCAACAATCTCTTCCATTCCACATTATTGTACTGTATCCATTTTTCATTGTCTGTCACAATTTGTTTTAAAAATGGAATGTTTTCTTTACATTTAAGTAGAGAAACACATGTGGAAATACAGTTAAGAAGGTTTTTTTCGCTTAACTTATGTGGAACCCAAACATCAAAGCGATTAACATAACCAAGCTGGTGCAAATGATTTTCAACACTTGATTTGGATATTTTGAGTATTGTCAGCTATCTCCTGCGTGGTATAACATTGATTGTTCTCAATTAATGTCTCAATTTCATCGCTGTCAACTTCAACTGGTCTACCCAACAGTGGAGCCTCGTCCAGTGAGAAATCTCCAGCAAGGAATTTCTCAAACCACTTTTGACACGTCTGATCAGTCATAGTACCTTCTCCATACAATGCACAAATCTTTTCTTGCGTTTCTGTTGCGTTTTTACCTTTCTTGAAATAATAAAACATAATATGCCAAAAATGTTGCCTTTTTTCTTCCATCTTCAGTATTAAAATGGCTATTCAAAAATTCACCAATTTTGATAAGCTTTTTAATGCATTATGGTATGAAAGCTGTCACAATACAATCCAGCAAAATTGTTTCGAATGAAGTTAAAGACAACTAAGAGCTACTAGAGCCATCCTATGGAAAAACCGAATGAAATTTTTGGCCAACCCAGTATCTCAGTCACTTTTAAATCGCAATGATCACCTTCCTTTTCAAGTTCTCCAAAGACTTTTATATGCTAAATCAACTTCCCAATCAATATTCAATGGAGGAAAAAATGGCTCATTCACTCATTCATTCATCCAACAAGTATTTATGGCTTACTTTTCATGATATACTCCAATGAAAAAGAGCACTTGTTTTCATGTAGTTGAATAACTAAAAGGAAAACTAAACATTTCAATAATTTTTAAAGTATTCATTAATTACTATTAATACACAATCATAATTATATTGATATCAGTTATGTATCAATAGCAATTAATTCAAAATTATCTGATGTATTAATTAACATAATCTCTGAACTTCTGTTCTGTGACTGCACAGACAAATTCACTCTTCACTTATCTTTCTATTTAAGAAGGAAAGAAAATGAATTGTGTAAATACTTCTTAAAAGCGTTCTTAGTAAGGCAAAGTCATTCCAACTTTTCAGGTTGTATTTAATCAAATCTTAACTGCTTTTAAAGGAAGGCCCAGCACAAACACTATGTGTCTTATGACTCCCTAATTGACTTCCTATCCAGAAGTGTTTCTCTTTCTCAAACTAGCAATAGCACTTCATTTGGAAATTTCTTCTAAGGAGTATAAAATTTTTTTTTTTAAAGATACAGTTGTATGCATCTATTCCACTTATTAGAGGGTAATATTTTGAAATTTTAGACCATAATATTTAAATTTTATGTTCAATATTTTGCTGTAACATGTACCCAGTAAATGTTGTTGAATTAACAGATGCATTAAAATGCATAATATTAAGATGAGTATTTGTGTGTGTATGTGTATGTGTGACAGCAAGAGATAGGCAGAAATTTTATACTGACCCAGAAACATCTTGTTTCTATCAAGTCTCTAACTCAACATACCCCCTGATAGAAAAGAATATTGAAATAAGACTCTTTTCTCTGACTCTCATATTTGTCACTCTGAATGTTAATTCTCTCTAGCCCTGTTTTCATGAGTCTTCAGGTTTTTTAATCTAGTAATCCAGTTTTCCACCCTGGAGACAAGGGACTTACTAGCAACCTGAACTCTGGAATATCTTATTCAGAGACCATAGTATTACTAAAGCCCTAGGGAAAGCAAATTCAGAGCATCACAGATGAAAAGTTCTAAGTTTTTTCTAACTTAGGGTCATCGCAGTATAGTTCAAAGAACTTGAACTTTAGCATTGATATAGGGAAGGTAGAGAAGACAATATTGAAGCAACTCTTGAGGATGTATAAGATTTAACAAGGTGAATAAAATGAGAAATATATTCCAGGCAGAGTCAGTGTTGCATGCAAAAATAAAGAAATGAGAAAAACTCTAATGATTACAAAAAACTACAGTTATTTAGTATTGCTAGAACTTAAAGTGCAAAGGAGGTAGTGGTAGAAGTTGAATTAACAAGGTGAATAAAATGAGAAATATATTCCAGGCAGAGTCAGTGTTGCATGTAAAAATAAAGAAATGAGAAAAACTCTAGTGATTACAAAAAACTACAGTTATTTAGTATTGCTAGAACTTAAAGTGCAAAGGAGGTAGTGGTAGAAGTTGAATTTGGAGAGGAATAGATGAATGAAGTCATGAAGGGTCAACTATAGCACATCTAAAAATTTGGACTTTATTCTGTTAGTGACATGGAGGCACTGAGGGTTTGGTAACATGAAATATCACTCTAGGTATATAATAGTATAATTGTGAAGTGAACTAAGAGGCTAGAGCAATAGATAAGACATCTATATCAATGTAGAAGTTATTCAAGATCACTCAGGTCTTATCATAGAAAGATACTGTGGTCACACGTCAAAACAATAAATAAGGAAATTGACTCTAAGTTTGGCAACAGAGAAGGGGAGAAGATGGTTTCAAAAGAAGTCATAAACCTTAAAAAATAAGATTGTTTACTTGTTTGTGTGTTTGTTCTGAAAAATGTGTGTCTGTAATGATCTGGCAGCAGCCATGAAGAATGAGAAGTTCAGCAAGTACCAGCCATGCTCTTGGTGAATGGAACTTTTCTGGTCAAAGATAAAGAGTTCTTGAAACTAACATGGTTGAGGATTTGGGGAAGGGAAAGTGGAGTCTGTACTTACTTAAAAGATAAAATTGGAAGCATTTAGGTATTATTTGGTTGTGGGTAGTAGAGAAAAGGAGAAGTTGAAGGCACTATCCCATTTATGGGATTGGTTTTGGATGACTATTTGATCATAATAAGACTGAAATGTTTAGAGGTTAACTGAACTGGTTTTTGATCCTGGGCTCATTACCTATCATCTACATTCTCCAAGATACATTACCTAATTTTGAAACTTAATTTTCTCGACTGCAAAATGAAAATGTTACCTACTTAATATGGTTGTGTATTAAATAACAGTATACCTGTAAAACACCTACCACAGATCCTAATAGACAGCATCAGACACTGTAAACATTAGTTCTTATCCAATTTCTACCCTTACTTTTCCCAGGCCATTTATAGAGAGACAGTATGGCTTAGTGGATAAGAGTTTGGACTTTGAATTAGACAAAATGAGCTTAAATCTTGGTTCTGCCAAGCACTATTTGATAATGGTGAGTTAGTTAATTTTTCTAAGCTTCAGTATCCTAATCTGTAACATAGGGATAGAAATACCAACATATCAGTGTTGTCCCAGGGGTTAAGTGGGAAAATATATTTAATTTGTATTGACAAGTGCAAGTCATATTGTACTTAAACTTCATAAAAAATAATTATTCTTAAATTGCTCTGAGAGGACATTTTAAGAGAGTCCCCATACTGGATCCAAAGCTTTCCTCTTTGATGCCTGTAATTATTTGTTGTGCCTTCCTATTGAGTAGACATATTTACTTTCCAAGAGCAATACATTTCAAGTATCAATGACCAGGATGTTGTATAGCCCCACTCATGATGCATAATGCAAGGGAAATGTTATTCCATTGAATTATTATTATTAGATTTTGGCTTAAAAGTCAGAACCGAGAGCAATTAGTCTCGAACCATGTTCCTCCCTGTGTTTGAATTGTGATATGCCAGTTTGAAGCACATATGCAGTCCATGTGACTGCTGGTTCACCTGTCACTTGCACTATAAAAAGTATTCTATTTGCTTCAAGTTCTGAGTAACACTTTTAAATTTTTGGAAAGCTTGATTAGCTAAAACAAGCCTGCCTGACATGGAATATGGCAGGGTTGCACAAATTCTGTCAGGATATATTTTTTTAAAGATTGTGGGAAAAACCTGCCAAATCTGATCCATCTGTTCACATATGAGTTCTTCAATATTAATAGGCTGGGCAATTGGGAGAATTATTTAATTAATCTCCATGGCTAGTACATCAGGTAACAACAATTATCTTTACTCTTATCACAGCAGTGTTGCTGTTTAAAATGAGTTCAGTTTGTGTTCAGAACATGATTTTAACTGATATTGGTACCCTGACAAATAAACAGTATCATGATGTTTCCACTCACCGTGAAGCAACCAAATCAATAAAAGAGAAAGTCAGAAATAGTCTGAGTGAGAACTGTCTGACCAACAAACATTTCTGCCAACCTTGGTCTTGGAGTCATTTCTATAGGATTGGATTTATGTAGATTGCTTTAGTTCCTGGAAGTTACATGGTAAGAAATGAGGTCAGTGAGAGTAAAAAGTCATGAGTTCTGATCATCCTTACTATTTCCTACCTGTCTGACATGGATAAAATATTTAATTTTTTTGTAAAATGAGAATAAAAACTACTATAAAAGGCCATTGAACATGGACATATAATTGGCCTAGCACATAGTATATACTCAATAAATATTTGTTGAATTGTCAAATAAAATGATGTATATTATTTATGCCTTCCCTGCACAGTGCTTCATACATGGAATCAGTACTATATGAATATAGTTTTATTTCTCTTTTTTAGGTAGATGACAGTAGGAAAATTGATAAATAGATACACAGATAAATGGAGGGAAAGTACTGAAAAAGCAGATCCTTCTTTCTTCAAGGTATTTCCTCCAGTTACTAACATTAAAAATTCACCAATAGAAATTGTTTCACTTGAGTTTTGAAATAATTTTGGCAATTGTATATGCTTCAAGGGAAAAAGAATTAGCATTTATTGGGTACCTATTTGTATGGCACATACTGAAAAGGGCACATTGCCTAACTTTTTGCACTTCAGTTTTAAAACTTTTTTTTATGAAGTAGTTATTATTACACTACTTTACAGATTAAAAAAAAATAGGACACTGAAATTTACTGTCTTGCCCATGGTTATCCAGATATGCCACAAGAATTGTGAGAACCTAAAGTAGAAATAAAAACTGACTCCAAATATGTATGTACCTTCTTATTCTATCATGCTATTCCATGATGACAACAAAATCATTTTGAAATGATGAGTCTTCATCTATTGTCAGTGGACACTTTGGTAGCACTAACTCAAGAAGAGAAGATAAAAATAATAGACTAGAAGAGTGGATTGTGGAAAAGAAATAGAACACTTCACAAATTTTTCTTTGGGCTAAATAGTTTTCCTTGTCACTATTTCTTCACTCCTCTTCTCAACTGGAGCTTTTTAAAGTTTCAGTGAGCACTGTTTGGGTTTATACTCTCACTTTACTATTTAGATACACTGGTTCAATTTATATGTCAACTTGGTAAGCCACAGTACTTCAGTGTTGCTGAATAGGTAGGTATTTTTTAGATGAGATTAATATTTAAATTGGTAGACTTTGAGTAAAGCAAATTACCCTCCTTCGTGTGGGTGGAATTCATCCAATTAGCGGAAGGTCTTAAGAGAAAATGACTGAGGTCCTCCAAGGAAGAGTGAATTCTGCCTCCAGACTGCATTGGACTCAATCTGTAACATCAGCTCTTCCCCGAGTCTCCAGTTTCTCAACCTGCCCTGCAGGTTTTGGACTTGCCAGTACCCACATTTGCATAGCAATTGTATGACACATACTGCATATATGTACACATATCCTGTTGGTTCTGTTTCTCTGGAGAACCATGAATAATATACTAGGTCCATGACATTGGGCAAGTTATTAAACCATTCTTTGCCTCAGTTCACTCATCTATCAAATAGAATAATCATATGGACTTTATTGGTATTAAATAAGCTTGTATATCTTCAGCATATCGAGAACAGAGGAAGGCACATTTTAAGTGTTTGCTATTATTTCAAAGTGTTTGGGACATGCTTTCTGTTCCACACTGCTTGCTTAACAGTTTCCTCCAGAGAAATCTTACCACATTAAAACACGAGTCATTGCTTTGCTGAAGATATGGATCTTGAAATCAGAAGTCCCTGGTGCTAAATAAGGACTGACAAATTGCATTCATTTTTTTTTTTTTTTTGTATATCCCAATCCCTGTAAGCATTGTCTTGTTTGTTCCCCTTCCTGAGATGTTCTATATGCCAGGTAGGTATTTGTACTCTGATATGTGGGCAAGGGCATGGAGAAAGGGGAGTTCTCTGAGGTCCAAGAGGACGTGGCCACCCTGGAGAAGGATTATGAAGAAGTGGGCACAGAGTATATGGATAGCAAAGATGAGAGTGAGGAGTTCTAGGGGTTTCTGTCACCTGCAATGCCTGGTCTTTTTCCCTAGTTTTTTATTTCTCATTCCATTTTTCCTTAATCCCCTACAAATACAATCCAGATTGCATGTGAAAATCAAACAACCAATCAAGTTATAGATTCTCAACACAAACAGGCTACCTGATTCTTGAAAACCTGAAATTTCTTATCTTCCCTAGCTGTGCACAGGGCCACAGGTCAGGGTAAACACCATATTAAAATTAGATGCACACACTGATTTTATTTCCAGATGAAAAAGTATGACACAGTTTGAAGCACTTTGAAGTAAATAATGGTTTACTAGAGCACTTAGTAAAGAGACTAAGATCCCTGAGTTAATTCTCTAACACTTTCGAAAAGTCTATTAAAGGTCAAGAAATGAAAAAATGTCTTGGGTTACATTTAGCCCCAAGTGAGTCATACTACCTACTTCTTTTAAAATCAGAAAATTGATTTCATCGTGGCTAAACAGTCCTTTATTGTAGTCTTTCAAATCATCCATTTTAAAGATCATCTATTGGCATGATTCTTTGCTTATTCTGGAAACTTGGATATAAAAAAGTTGTTTCTGACCATACTTTTCCACTTTTTCTGAACTTATGCCAAAGTTATATGAGTTCAAAAAATTTTAATATATAAAGTGAGTTTGTATATATTTTCTTTTAAATAAAAATTGTATGTGTTTCAGATGTACAGCATGACCATTTAATATACATAGTGAAATGATTATGTAGTCAAGCTAATTAACATATTATCTTCTTAAATAGTTACCATTTTTTGTGTGTGATGAGAGCACCTGAAGTCTACTCTCTAGCATATTTCCAATATTCTATATAATATTATTAACCATAGTCATCATGCTGTACATTAGATTTCTAGCCTTATTTTCTCTACAGAACTGCAACTTTATACCTATTAACTAACATCTCCCCGCTTCCCCCACCATCTCAGACTCTGGTAACTATTATTCTAATCTGTTTCTATAAGCTCAAGATTTTTAGATTCGACATATCAGTAGGATAATGCAGTATTTGTATTTCTGTGCCTTTTTTTTCACTTAGCATAATGTTTTCATATTGTTGGTTAGCATCCTTTCATTCCAACTTGAAGAACTCCTTTTAGTATTTCTTCTAAGGCAGGTATAGTGGTGATGAACTACCACAGCTTGCTTTTCTGGGAAATTTTAAAAATCTCCTTCCTTTCTAAATAACAGCCTTGCCAAGTGTAGTATTCTTGAAGGTCAGGATTTTTTTCTCTCAGAACTGTAAATATATTATCCTAATCTCTCCTGACTATGAGGTTTCTGCTGACAAATCCAATATGTACTTATGGGGATCCCTTTATATCTGAAGAGTTGTTTTTCTTTTTCTGCTTTCAGAATTTTCTGTTTTTGAATTTTGAAAATTTATTAAAATGTGTCCCATTTAAGATCTCTTTATATTTATTGTATTTGAAATTCTTTAGGCTACTTGGATCTGGATGTTTAGTTCTTTCTCCAGATTAGGGAAGTTTTCTCTAATTATTTCTTTAAGTATGGTTTCTGCTCCTTTTTCTTTCTCTGCTTCTTCTAGGACTATATAATGCATATATTGCTTTGTTTAGTGGTATCCTATAAGTCCTGTAGACTTTCTTCACTCTAGTTCACTCTTATTTCTTTGTGTCTTCTGACTGGGTAATATCAAATGCCCTATTCAAGCTCACTGATCCTTTCTTCTGCTTTATTGAGTATGCTGTTGAAGTTCTCAATGGAAGTTTCTAGTTCAGTCATTGTGTTCTTCAGCTCTTTAGAATTCTATAATTCTACAGAATCAGTTCTGTTTGATTCTTTTTATGCTGTTTATATCTCTGTTGAAATTCTCATGATGTTCATGTATTGTTTTACTGATTTTTTTTAATTGTCTGTCTTCTCTTGCAGTTCGCTATGCTTCAAGGTAATTATTTTGAATTTTTTATCAGGCAATTCATAAATCTCTGTTGTTTTGTGATTGGTTTTTGGTGCTTAATTTTGTATCCATGATGGTATTATGTTTCCGTGATTATTCATTATTCTTGGGGCCTTGTATTGGTGTCTACAAATTTGAAGAAGTAGGCACCTCTTTAAGTCTTTACTAACTGGGTTTAGCAGCTAAAGCCTTTCACCAATCATTTTGAGCAGAGATTCTGGAAGGGTCATTTTGTTGGGTCTGTGGGCAGACTCATCTGGTGCCTGGGTCAGCAGGTGGGCAGGCCTGGTGTCTGAGTTCATGGGAATGGGCCTGAAGCCTGGGTCCACATGGACAGATATGATACTTGGGTCCAAAATACAGGCTTGTAAGCTGAGTCCACAGTGACAGTCCTAGGACATATGTTCATGTGATAGGCCCTGGATCCTGGGTCTGTGGGTGCCTACCTGGCACCAGGGATCACCAGTGTAAATTATGACTGGCTCCACTCTATCAAGCCTGGAGACTGGATCTGCAGGGGCCAACCCGGTACTGGGAAGAGCCTTGAGTCTGAGTCTATGTAAATTGCCCTGGCACTTGGGTGGGCCTGTTGCCTTGGTCCATCATGATGAGCTGCATCCTGAGTGCACAGGTGCTGACCTGCTACTGAGGTTCACTGAGGCAGGTTTAGTGCTGGAGTTCATGGTGAAGTCTGGTGCTCACTTCATTCTCCTTCCCCATGGAGAGGGTATCTTTCTTGGAACTGGACTACCCAGGTTTGAGGAAGGGGTGAGATTGTCCATCATACCCTCTTCCATGCATCTTTTCTTATTTCTGTGCTCTACTCAGTTGCTATAATCTCTCACCTGGAATCCTTAGCTCTTGTAAAGGTATTTTTTTGGTGTGGATAGTTGCTCAAATTGATGTTTCTTTGAGGGGACAAACACTGAAACCTCTTATTCCACCACTTTACTGATGTTCTCCTCTGATATGAGGCTTTAATGGAGCTAATATACCATGTCTAAGATAGAAAGAAATTACTTAGGGCTTTCCTGGTGGTGCAGTGGTTGAGAGTCCGCCTGCTGATGCAGGGGACACGGGTTCATGCCCCGGTCCGGGAAGATCTCACATGCCGCGGAGTGGCTGGACCCGTGAGCCATGGCTGCTGAGCCTGCGCATCTGGAGCCTGTGCTCTGCAACAGGAGAGGCCACAGCAGTGAGAGGCCCGCATACCGCAAAAAAAAAAGAAAGTACTTAAATATATGCCTAGTTTCTAAGTATGATCAAACTTTATGTGTTCTTTCTGATTTAGGAGTGATGTCAAAATCAAGTTCTGCTTAAATGAGAGAGAAATGTGAAGGTATAGGTTTCTAAAGATTAAAAAAAAAATGCAGTTCTCTTAGCCTTTGTTAACAGCTATATTTTCCAGTTGTCTAGGTTACCCTTCCAGACATCTCATCTACATGTCCTATATAAAACCTAAAAATTCATATGTTCACAAGTGAAATCATTGTCTCCCCAGATTCACATGGAAATTTATTGTTTTATCATATCCCAATCTCTTCTTTTTTCTAAAATTTTTACTGGAATATAGTTGATTTAAAATATTGTGGTAGTTTCAGGTGTACAGCAAAGTGAATCAGTTATACCTATACACATATCCACTCTTTTTTAGATATTTTTTCCCTTACAGATCATTACAGAGTATTGAGAAACATTCCCTGTGCTATACAATAAGTCCTTATTAATTATCTATTTTATATATAGTAGTGTGTATATGTCAAGCCCAATCTCCCAATTTATCCCTTTCCCCCTACCAAATTTCTCAAGCTATAAATTCCCATACCTCTTTCTTTTCTCAAACCTGATAGCTTTCAAATCATGTTAATTCTAATTTTAAAGATGTTTTCTCAAACTAGTCACTGTTGTACATCTTTATTGCAGCTGCCTTAATAGATGATAGTAAATAGGTGCAAAAAATGTCTGGTACAATGGCTAGTGGAAACTTGCCATCCACATCATGAAAATTTATTAATCTATCCTATATTCTTTCTCATTAAGAAAATTGTTCCCCAGATATCTACTTCTAATTACTGAGATTCTGAACAGGATGACGGAGGAGCAGTAATTAACTCTATTTACCCTGCTCAAATTCTGGATGAATTGAGAAATGGGCAGACTCAGAAAATGGAAATCAATTTATAACTTTATTAATAATGTAGGTGGGAGAAACTGGCTTAGATGTGTGGGAACAATGAATTTCATAGTACTAAATCTCAGAAGCAGACACATTACCACATTAGAAATCTGTTAAGTTATCCTCCCCATTGCAGCCAGCCCAATACAATTTAAGTGGAGAGCACTAAACCAGCATGCTTGTTTCCTGCAAGAAGCTGTCTCTGAAGAAAAAGAGGGAAGAGAAAGTAGGTTGAGTTACAGGCCCTGTTTCTCTCCCAAGGTATTTAGATTACCTTATTCCACTCCCTGGGCAGTAATAAGGCATAATATAAAGAAGTCAATATTATTTAGAAGAGTAGGGAGGAAGTGTTCCACTAACATCCCTAGAGATAACTCAAAAGACCAAATTTATTTCCCATCCCTAATCCAGACTACCTGGAGTTAGCCAAACTATGAAGTTAAGTTCACAATCCTCCATACTGTCACATTTACCCAAGACTTCTAACCCCAAATGCAAACAGTTAGGGTCCAATTACAAAGTTAGAAAGAAGCATCCACATAAGACGATCCTAATTTCTGACATCAACTGCAAGTTTGAGAATTTCTCAAAACCATCCTCAGGTTTAATAATTCAATAAAAAGGCTCACAGAACTTACTGAAACTTATTATACTTGTGGTTATAATTTTTACTGAAGAGGATACAGAAAACTAGTCAGAGGAAGAGACACACTGGGTGGAATCTGGGAACATTCCAAATGAAAGACTTCTGTTGTCCTCAGGATGGATTGCCCTACCAACATCAATGTATGATAATATACACAGAGTGTTGCCAATTCTGGGAGTTTACCCAAGCTTTAGTGATCACAGTTTTCATTGAAACTTTATTGTGTAGACATGATTGATTGATCCATTGCCCATGTTGAACTTAAAAAGATGCTTGTTTTATTAAATATTTTTTTACTGTGGTAAAATCACATAATATAAAATGTACTATTTTAACCATACTTAACTGTACAGTTCAGTGTCACTAAGTACATTGACATTGTTATGCAACTCTCACCATCATCCATCTCCCAAATTTTTCACCTTCCTAAACTGAAACTCTGTCTCCTTTAAACAGTAACTCCCCATTCCCCCTTCCCAGCCTCCCACCCCTGGCCCCTGGCATCTACCAATGTACTTTCTGACTCTATGAATTTGACTATTCTAGGTAACATGTATAAGTGGAATTTAAATTGGACTCAGTCTCTACATTGACTGATGTTGCATCATCCAAAGCCCCTACCCTATATTATATGGTTGAAGTTTATGATATAGCCAGCCCCTACCTAAGACTATAAAGTGTGTGGCTTCTCTCACCCTGAATCATTTCTTTACAGTAAACAAACAAAAGATGTCCAAGTGGTCTACAATGAAAAACAAACATACTCATATCACACAGAAAATTTCAAGGATTTAGAGATTACCATCCAGGAGCTGGGGTCAAAGTCCAGACTTCTCTTTGGACAAGGCCCTAATCATATACACAAGCCCTATCATATCACTTCTGAACTGCACTGGTGGTGTTCTAATTGACTTCACAGCCACCCACCCAGTGTTTCTCACTTTAAGACCATTAAACTATCAAGAGTAATCTCCCTTCAAAAAAGGAAAAAGAAAAAGAGAAAGAAAGGGGTGGTGGAAGGAAACTAGACTTACTCATGTCATTTATGTTTTTTTCTCTTTAAAAAAACTTTTTTTTTTTTTTTTTTTGCTGATTTTCATTTCCTTTGTGGTATATAAAGCCCTCTAAAATCTAAGTTACTGTTCCATTTTCTGACATTCACCTAAGGCCTCACAGTGCACTCCTGCGGGATGACATAAAATTCTTCACTGATGGCACTGTTCTCTGAATATTCTACTATTTTTTATGACTTAATCTGTTGGTGTTGCTTATTTCTATAATTTCCTTCAACCCTTCTTTGTCTTAACTGTTGAATCTCCAATATATGGACTGTATATAGTAATGGTAGTGTATGAGGGTAGACCAATTGTTATAATAAATAGCCCCAAAAGCTCAGTGGTTAAACATAATACAAAAGATATATTTCACACCAGTGGGTATTTGGCCAGCTGCCTTCCACACAGTAATTCAGGGACCCAGGCTCCTTTTAGTTCAACAATGTGATTTTCTAAGGTATGCTTTCAGAGTCCTCCACTGGATCCGCTATATTCAATTAAGTGTTGAAAGAATAAAGATCTTTAGAGAGGTTTCTAAAGGCTACTACTGGTAATGGTATATGTCGTTTCTGTTTCCACTAGTGAGAAGTAATCACATGGTCTCATCTAGATGCAAAGGCCCAGGAAATGCAGCCTAGCAGGAAAATTCAATGGAGAAACTACGGAAAAATTGGTAAACACCTAGAGAATTTCTGCCAAAACAGTTTAAATGTTACCACCTCAATGTTTCCTTCAAAATGTCTGTCAGAAATATTTATCTGTTCTTGATAATGGCACAGTTTTTGTTCCTGTAGTGCCATATGCCACATTGATTGCAATTTATTTATTTGCATGTCTACTTCCTTCAGGGAACTATGAGCTCTTAGAGAGAAGTGGCTATGTTTCATTTATCTTTTTATCTCCAGAAATTATTATAAATATCTGACATATAGTAGGTATATGATAAATACTTGTGAGTGGTATAATTAATGAATGTCATTCAAATATATTGTATTTAATTATAGGAAATTTATCTGGCTACTATCAGAATCATTAAGTAGAATTTGAAACAAGTTTTGTGACTTAGAACTTTAGAAATGGGGGAGGCTGCACTATCAAAGGAGGAGAAAGAAAGGGAGAAAAAGAAATGGTAATGAAATATTAAAGGAAGTAAAATGGAATTTTAAAAAATCGTTTTATTTCTCTTACAATGTATATAAGTACTACTGCACCACAGGGGTTGACTTTGGTTAATAGAAGGAAGGAAGATCACCTGTGATTATAGAAAGCTGAAAAATTTGCACCCTGATGAAGACAGGGAAGAATCTAAATTTTAAAACCAACCAACAATAATCTTGAATGTAGTGTCTGGCCAGAAGTCCTTTATTGGTGGTCACTGGGCAGAAATACACTTTTTTATCCAAGAGTTACTACTAACAAACATTTAAAATACTGAAATATGGCCATATAGTGTTTCTATGTATAATCTAGAGATCTACTCATTGCCATATTATTTTTATCACAGCATGTAACTATTAATGTAAATGTGCATCCATATAAGGAATGTACTTGTAAAGTAGTTCAATTAAAAAAAAAAAACTTGGATACACAAGGTTAGGGCAATTAACTGAAAAAGAAAGAAAGAAAGAAAGAAACCAAAATGGTGACCTGGGTTTTTGGGTAACCTGATTATCCCTGTAGATAATTGGAATGAAGATTATGGGTGTAATTTTAGATGGATATATACATAGCATTCTAAGTAAAAATAATCTTGTATTAATTTCCCAGGGCTGCCGTAACAAAGTACTACAAACTGAGTGGCTTAAAACAAACAAACAAACAAACTGAAATTTATTCTGTCACAATTCTGAAGGCTAGAAGACTGAAATCATGGTGTTGGAGCTGCTATCCTCTTTCCAAAGGCCTCTAGGGGAGGACCCATCCTTGCCTCTTCTAGTTTCTGACTGTTCCCATCTATTCTTGGTGCTCCTTAGCTTGTAGAAGCATCACTCCAATCTCTGCCTCTGTTGTCACATGGCATCTATATGGATGTCTGTGTGTTTGTCCTAGTTCCCCTCTTCTTCACAAGTCATATGGGATTAAGGTTCATCCTAATGCCCTCATCTTAACTTGATTAAATCTGTGGAGACCCTGTTTACAAATAAGATTATATTTACAGGTACTTGGTGTTAAGACTTCAATATATCCTTTGGGGGAAGACACAATTTAACCCATAACTAATCTATAGGGGAAACCAAATCCAGGTGCTTAGTTTATCTCTTTTTTGCTTTCTATGCTTTCCAGTTCTAGATTTTATAGTTGTTTATTGTGATTTATATGGATAAGAAAATAACATTTTACATTTCTTCAACTTCTTGAAAGGCACTAGCAACCCATCCTGGAAGATGTCAGCAGTTTTACTTCTTCTCTTTGTGCCTAATGAGACCAGCTGGTGTTCACACACTAAGTTCCCAAACAAAGCTATGATTCCAAAAAGTGCTAGTAATTTCCATAGTCCCACTGGCTACTGAGCTTCTTGAAGTTAGTCTCTCAGGCTCAATTTTAGCACAGTCATTGGCAAGTTGTTGAGATTTCTCTTCTATCTCTAGCCTACTAGGCATATTTAGTAGATAAAATTTTGACCTGAAATTTAAAAACTGCCAGGTATTCCTCCAGCAAAGATGGGTTTATTTAGGATCAGCAGAGAATTGCTGTTCCACTTCTACAGCAATGGCAAGCCACATGCAAGTCCCCACACAACAAGGGAAAGAGAATGCTTTTGTGGAGAGGAAAAGGGAGTTGGGAGGACTAGAGTGAAAAACGAGTCCATGGTTTCTGAAATAAAAATAGGGTTGCGGTTGTTACAGTTGACTAAAATATAAAGTGATTTGTCCATAAGAAATTTGGAATCCAATTTCGGCAATAACCATCTAGCCCAAGAAAACCTCACAGTTGACACTTACTGTGGGGTTTTGGGAAACTTAGGACACCACGAAGTTTATCTGGATCTAGGTGTAGTGCTTATTCCAATATCAGATGCCCTAAATATTGAATTTAGGTTTGGCAAACTGCAATTTTTCTTGAGTGACCTTATGGCCCTTTAAGGCTAAAAGCTTTAGCAAATTGATGTGGTCTTCCTGTGAGGAGGTTTGAGAAGAGCAAAGAAGAAAATCACCCATATATTGCAACAAAGTAGAACCTCTAGGGAACTTTATATCATCCAGATCAGCCTTCAGTATTTGCAAGAAATAAGGACTCTCAGTAAAACCCCGAAGCATTACTGTCAAGGTAAATTGTTTTTCTTCCCAAGTGAAGGTAAAAAGGTATTGGCTAGATTCATCAGGTGAATACTAAAGAATGCACTGCATAAGTCTACTGCAGTAAAGAATTTATCAATACTTCCAATGGGAGTGAATTTCATGATGTATTAGGGTTAGGAAAAACAGGGTGTTGAGGGATAGCAATGTTGTTTATTGCTCAGAAATTCTGGAAAAACCTCTACCCTTAGCCCTTAGATTTTCTTACCAGTAACATGGGTGTGTTGCAGAGGTCAGTACAAGGGATAATAAGGCACTGAGCCTTGTAATCTTCTATTATGGGCTCTATGCTTTGAAGGTCTTCTCTACTTACAAGGTATTGATTAATTCTGGGAAGAGATTTTGAGAGGTCTGTTTGAATTTTGATTCAACGGATCTCTAATATCCATTGGAGATTTTGCCCATAAGGAAAGTGGTAGCTGATTCAACAGGGAAAAATTGAACTGTGTTTCTAGAATCTACTCAAGTACTGTCAGAGATGGCTCAAATAAAAGATGTCAAAGACTCATTTAGTTTACCTGGTAGTTTACTTTGATGACTACTGTCAATGTCTTTAATTATGTCCCCATATTAGGAGAGAGAAATACCAGCATGATACTTCTCTAAGAAGTCTTGGCCCAATAAATGGATGGGAGGAGAAGTTAAGGAGAAAAGTGTGTGTACCTCACATAGGGCCTAAACGAAGGAGAAAACGTTCAGAGAAAGAAACATCTTGTGGTTCATTAGAGATCCCCACTATTTGAAATGTTTTAATACTCCGTCCTAGGGAGGAATTGTTTTATAATAGTGGGTTGAGCACCGAGAGTGTGGCTCTGGTATCAGTTAGGACTGGAAGAGATTAATCCTCAATCTGGAGAAATATTTCCTCAAGCTGATTAAGAGGGAGGATTGGGAAGACCCCCCCCCCCAAAGATCCTCAGAACTCTGTCTTTGAGAATTGGGAGGATGCTGGAAAGGCTGCTTAGAGGTCTGAAGGTAACCAGAGTGCTTAAATTTGTAATAGTCTCTTCTCCTGTGCCCCAAATCTTTGTAATAACAGCAGAAACTAGGAGGGTTTTGGTTTCATTTAGGAGCCTTCATTTAATGGAGTTATCAAGAATTTTGGCAGTATTCCTTTAAGTTAACTCATCTAGAGTGTGTGAGAGCTGGTTTGCCAATGTAACTAAATCTGGAGTGGGCATAGTTTCCCATTCCATCCTGGTCCTTTTTACTAGAAGGGAAAGGTTCTGGTTCAACCCATTAGTAAACAGAATTAAAAGTTACCTGAGTGGAATCAACATCTGAAGTAAGACCAAAATTTCCTTTAAAAACATTCTGAAGTGGATTGTAAAAATCATGAAGAGGTTCAGCAGACTTTTGTGTGTAAGCCTGAATTTTGTTCCAATCAACAGTCTTTGGAAAACCAAGAAGATTTGCTTAATGAAATTGTCTAGTGATTGCTGGAGCCTGACCATATAACAAGTTAGCAGGCTAGTCTCCCAGTTGTAATTTTGGAGATTTTTCAGGATTTTCCCATTTAGTACTTTTTGTTCATTGCTGGACCTGGCCTTCACTGACAAGCATATGAATTTAGCTGATAAAAGTCAGAGAAACCAAGTTGATAAGTTTGAGTGACTAAATTCCTCAGCAAAATTCTGAGGATCATTGGTTACTTTGGGGAAATATTTAGCTGAAAAAATAAAAACAAAAAAACTACCTGGCCCCCTGGCCCCCACTTCACCTTTAATCCAGGGAATATAAGAATTAAAAGTTTAGCCTCTGGATCCTCAGAAGACTTAATTTTAAAGAGACAGGTTCTGACAAGAATAGAGAGTGGGGAGAGTTTCAGAGGAAAGGAGAAGTTTGGCAAGAGAATTAGCATGGGAGAAATCAAAGTATAGAGGTAGATGGTATAGAAAGGAAGGAGAAAGATTACAGCAGAGGTGGAATCTGATATTGAGGATCCAAGGGAGAGACAAGATGGCATCAGGGGCAGAGCCTGAGACAAAGAAGTCAGGAAGACTAGATTGAGGCTTCAGGAGTCATTTTATCTCTCCTTCTTTCTTTGCCTCAGTTAACCTTAAAATCTTATTTGGTAGAGAGACAATTTTAGACTCCTAATAACGTTGGGAAGCCTCAAAATACCAATCAAAATAAGCATTCCATTCAGTTCTAGAACTTTTTGAGCTATTATAGTCCAATTCAGTTTTATGGAAAGTAAGCCTGGAGATTTCAAAAGTTACTTGTAATGGTCATGGGTATTCTAAATTACTTTTGGTAAAGATGGTCTATTTAAGTTAGAAATGCACATGCAGAAGGACTGAAGTTCTTAAACATAAAATAGGTGAGCGTCCCTGTTAGGTATGGGCTCCCTCAAGACACTTAGATAACAGATCTCATTTCTCAGAGGTTTTTCCTCTAGAGTAAAAAAACAATTTTCAAACAGCTCAAAGAGCTTATGGAACAAAGAGTTCAATTCGAACAGATTGCAAGCTAATACCAGCTAGTCCTAAGGAGACATCTTGGCCCTGGAGGAGTCAGCCTGAAGACTTTTTTAGCCAATCTCCAGAGGACAGACCCTTCCAAAGGAACAGGACAAAGTCTGAAAAGCTGGCACAGTTTCAGAGAAACAACCCTTGTTCCTGAAGGAATGGGTTGAAAGCTAGCTAGTTTCAGGAGAAACAGTCCCTGTTCTTAAGAGAATAAGCCAAAGCCTTCTCAGCAAGTTTCAATGAAACAGTCTGATCTCAGAATCAGACTGAATGGCGAACACATTTGCAAACGAATCAGTGGACAAAGGATTAATCTCCAAAGTATATAAACAGCTCATGCAACTCAATATTAAAAAAAAAAATCATAAAATGGGCAGAAGACCTAAATAGACATTTCTCCAAAGAAGACATACAGATGGCCAAGAAGCACATGAAAATCTCCTCAACATCACTAATTATTAGAGAAATGCAAATCAAAACTACAATGAGGTATCACCTCACACTGGTAAGAATGGCCATCATCAAAAAATCTATAAACAGTAGATGCTGGAGAGAGTGTGGAGAAAGGGGAACCCTCTTACACTGTTGGTGGGAATGTAAATTGATACTGCCACTATGGAGAACAGTATGGAGGTTCCTTAAGAAACTAAAAATAGAACTAGCATATGACCCAGCAATCTCACTGCTGGGAATATACCCAGAGAAAACCATAATTCAAAAAGTGTCATGTACAAAATATTCATTGCAGCACTATTTACAATAGCCAGGTTATGGAAGCAACCTAAATGCCCATCGACAGACGAATGGATAAAGAAGATGTGGTACATATATACAATGGAATATTACTCAGCCTTAAAAAGAAATGAAATTGGGTCATTTGTAGCAACGTGGATGGATCTAGAGACTGTCACACAGAGTGAAGTAAGTCAGAAAGAGAAAAACAAACATTGTTTATTAACGCATATATGTGGAACCTAAAAAATGGTACAGATGAACAGGTTTGCAAGGCAGAAATAGAGACACAGATACAGAGAACAAATGTCTGGACACCAAGGGTAGAAAGTGGCAGGGGGTGGTCATGGTGGGATGAATTGGGAGATTGGGATTGACATATATACATTAATATGTATAAAATAGATAACTAATAAGAACATGCTGTATAAAAATAAAAAAATTCAGACTGAAGAGCCAAAAGAGTACTGACATACAGAACAAGGTCCTAACCAGAGAGATAAAATCTTTGAATAGATCTTGAATAAAGTCTGGAGAGCTTCAAATACAAGGAGGATTTGAGCTCAGATCCAGGAGAAAGTTGTGCCTTCCAACTTCAGTCTTGGTGAATGACAATGGAGTCAATTGCGGGTATGGGACTCATTTGCTCATCAGCCCTGGAGCCATCTTAGGTTTTCTGTGGTAGGGACTATACCCAAATACAGCAGATGTAACACAATCAAAGTCACCTCCCAAATACATTGGTATTAAAATCAAACATCAGAGTAGAATTTTCCCTGCAAACTTTCTGTTTCAAAGACAAGTTAAATGTGAATTTTGTCTTTTTTCTGCTGAAATGTTGAGGAAGACATTTAAAGCTTTCTCTTGACTCTTTGTTTCCTGCAGTAAAAAGAATCAAATAGTTCAATAAAAAATCTTAACAACAAAAAGAGGAAAGAAGAAAGCTGTATATTGCCAGGAAATGAAACAATACTATACCTGGAAGGGATTACACTAGGATAGCTAATTAAACATTTGAAATCTTGGATGTATGAACTTATAATATTTGCTTCAAGCTTGGTTGCTTTTCTGGCTCTCTTTAATGTAATTCACCAGAATTAAGGTAATATGAAGTTAATACATTAAACACACATGCATGAACACACACCATGGTTCCACAAAGATAACAACATAGGCTGTATTGAATTTGGAGAACAAGTGTTGAAGAGGTGTAGATTTTAAACTCTTGCAGGCAAGAGGTTTTTTTAAAAAAAAAAAAAATACACAGACTCCGGGAAAATATAATTTCTATGTAAGATATGTTCCCCGATGACAATCTATTCAACAAAATTTTTTAGCACTTACTACATGCAAAACTCCATGTTAAGTGCTCTCAGGGACAGAAGTGTGGCATTAGAGGGGAAAAATTATAATGTTTGAAAATGTGATGAAGACATTAAAGGTAAATAAAATTAGCTATGTAAATTGTGAAACACTAGTTTCATCACTCCATAGCTTCAGTGAAAGTATAAAAATTCTACTATTTCACAAGATAGAAAATAAACAAAAAGAAATACACTTATCTTGTCCAAATAATCTATCCTACTAAGTCTACTATCTGTTCTATTGCCAATATATACAGTATTATCATCATACTATACTGTTATGAAGAATCTAAAGGCAAATTAGACATAGACTGATCTTTAGCTCCCGCGCAAGTTTGGGAGTTCACAGAAACCTTTAGTTTCAAAGTTTTGTTTTTGTTTGTTCTTGTTTTGGTTTGTTTGTTTTTGTAAATTTCAACAAAGGAGTTTCCACCTTCTAAAAGCATTAGTGTTAAATCTGGAATAATATTCCATCTGAACATTTATGGTAAGAAATTGATTATTGAAAATGAAGACTGAAAGGTATATATGTTAGTTATAAATATTTTTCTGGAACATCAAACTAAAATTCTGTAAATGTTTCAAAATCCCACTGAACTACAATACATTTGCTTCTGTAACCCTTTTCCTCATCTTCCTATCCTAAATAATCAAGAAATTCTTGATCTTGATAACCCCTTGATCTTCTATAGAACTCAGGACTTAGCTACTCCTTTTAGTAATATGTTCTATTGCCTTTCTCCTCTGCCCCTCCATTTGAGGTGTCAAAGACAGGGAAAATATCCTTCCATTTTGTTATGCAAAGATTGCATAAAAATAAGAATGTTTATTTGCTTTGGTGTTAACAGTTAAAAGTTTTTTTTTTTTTTTTTTTTTTTTTTAGATACTGGCATTGCTTGCTTATATATCTATTTTGGATATAGTTTTAACAGCTTGATCAAATATGGCTCATTGCAACTTTGATCTGTGTTCTTTCACCTTAGATTTATATATGCTTTAATAGGGTGATGGTGTCAGTTGCTGCATGCCTCACTACTTATATGCAGGAAAAAGGAAAGCAGTAGTTGTTATAGAGTAACAAAGATCAAGAAAAATGTTTGTCATATTTCCAAGAAGGAATAGAATAGCTCTGTACTTGTGAGTCCCCAAACCAATTTTAGAAAATTCAGGATATTTAACAATACGTGGCATAAAAAGATTAAAAAAGATAAAGCAGGACCAGCAATAGTCAGTAACAAAATATTCAGGATCATAGGACATGAGGAAAGGGCAGTATGAAGAAGACCTATATGCTCAACTAAGAGAGATACCAGTGAGAAAAGATGTATGAGGAAGTTCACACAGTATCTCATGGACGATAAACCAGGTTGGAGATGGGGGGAAAAGAGAATTGAAATTCACACAAATCTTCACAACTGAAATATATGGATAAGGTTGGAGTTAAACATCTGAAAATGAACATTAAAATTTATTTTTGTTTGAAGTTAAAGAGAATTGCTCAGGAGTAATGTGATAAACACATACACGGGAAGATTTTGTTTGTTTAGTGGCAATACTCAAAGTTCTCCCATAGGCTACAAGATAGAAGGAGGGCATGCTTAATGTCATTATGCTTATTCTAAATACAATCTTACTAAAGCTACTTAGAAAAACGTCTTGCATTTGCACGAATTGAATTAATGGCTCACTTTCTTGTTCATCATTCTTGTGGGAGAAAATAACTGAAGATTACATTATAGCAGAAAAACATGATCTCAGGATGCTCTTCCCAGGAGAGCTGTGTACAAGACCAAATAGAAGAGGGGGTTTGAACAGGAAGGCAGGTTTTAATTACAAGATCACAAGTGGCTATAAATTGCTTTCTTCAGAATGAGACATTTAGTGTATACATTTGAAGGGTAACATATCAAGTAAAAGAATATTAGAAAAATGTAAATTAATCTGAATGCTCTCTAGTGGGAGAGAACATTTTAAACAGGACAGGAAACCCAGAAACCACAAAAAGACTGACAGATTAGACTATACACAAGTTAAAATGCCTGAATGACAAATAAACCCAAACAAAATAAAAAGACAAACAATTTATTGAGAAAATATAGTTGATTGATATGATAAATGGACACTTTGTGTGTGTTTTTTTTTAACATCTTTATTGGGGTATAATTGCTTTACAATGGTGTGTTAGTTTCTGCTTTATAACAAAGTGAATCAGTTATACATATACATATGTTCGCATATCTCTTAGCTCTTGCATCCCTCTCTCCCACCCTCCCTATCCCATCCCTCCAGGGAGTCACAAAGCACCTAGCTGATCTCCCTGTGCTATGTGGCTGCTTCCCACTAGCTATCTACCTTATGTTTGGTCGTGTATATATGTCCATGCCTTGCTCTCGCTTTGTCACAGCTCACCCTTCCCCCTCCCATTTCCTCAAGTCCGTTCTCCAGTAGGTTTGTGTCTTTATACGTGTCTTACCCCTAGGTTCTTCATGACATTTTTTTTTGTTAAATTCCATGTATATGTGTTAGCATACGGTATTTGTCATTCTCTTTCTAACTTACTTCACTCTGTATGACAGACTCTAGGCCTATCCACCTCATTACAAATAGCTCAATTTCATTTCTTTTTATGACTGAGTAATATTGCATTGTATATATGTGCCACTTCTTCTTTATCCATTCATCCAATGATGAGCACTTAGGTTGTTTCCATCTCCAGGCTATTGTAAATAGAGCTGCAATGAACACTTTGGTACATGACTCTTTTTGAATTATGGTTTTCTCAGGGTATATGCCCAGTAGTGGGATTGCTCGGTCATATGATAGTTCTATCTGTAGTTTCTTAAGGAACCTCCATACTGTTCTCCATAGTAGCTGTACCAATTCACATTCACACCAGAAGTGCAAGAGTGTTCCCTTTTCTCCACACCCTCTCCAGCATTTATTGTTTCTAGATTTTTTGATGATGGCCATTCTGACTGGTGTGAGATGATATCTCATTGTAGTTTTGATTTGCATTTCTCTAATGATTAATGATGTTGAGCATTCTTTCACGTGTTTGTTGGCAGACGGTATATCTTCTTTGGAGAAATGTCTATTTAGATCTTCTGCCCATTTTTGGATTGGGTTGTTTGTTTTTTTCTTATTGAGCTGCATGAGCTGCTTGTAAATTTTGGAGATTAATCCTTTGTCAGTTGCTTAATTTGCAAATATTTTCTCCCATTCTGAGGGTTGTCTTTTGGTCTTGTTTATGGTTTCCATTGCTGAGCAAAAGCTTTGAAGTTTCATTAGGTCGCATTTGTTTATTTTTGTTTTTATTTCCATTTCTCTAGGAGGTGGGTCAGAAAGGATCTTGCTGTGATTTATGTCATAGACTGTTCTGCCTATGTTTTCCTCTAAGAGTTTGGTAGTTTCTGGCCTTACATTTAGGTCTTTAATCCATTTTGAGCTTATTTTTGTGTATGGTGTTAGGGAGTGATCTAATCTCATACTTTTACATGTACCTGTCCAGTTTTCCCAGCATCTCTTATTGAAGAGGCTGTCCTTTCTCCACTGTATATTCCTGCCTCCTTTATCAAAGACAAGGTGACCATATGTGCGTGGGTTTATCTCTGGGCTTTCTATCCTGTTCCATTGATCTATATTTCTGTTTTGGTGCCAGTACTATACTGTCTTGATTACTGTAGCTTTGTAGTATAGTCTGAAGTCAGGGAGCCTGATTCCTCCAGCTCCATGTTTCATTCTCAAGATTGCTTTGGTTACTCGGGGTCTTTTGTGTTTCCATACAAATTGTGAAATTTTTTGTTCTAGTTCTGTGAAAGATGCCAGTGGTAGTTTGATAGGGATTGCATTGAATCTGTAGATTGCTTTGGGTAGTGGAGTCATTTTCACAATGTTGATTCTTCCAATCAAAGAACATGGTATATCTCTCCATCTATTTGTATCATCTTTAACTACTTTCATCACTGTCTTAAAATTTTCTGCATACAGATCTTTTGTTTCCTTAGGTAGGTTTATTCCTATATATTGTATTCTTTTAGTTTCAATGGTTAATGGGAGTGTTTTCTTGATTTCACTTTCAGATTTTTCATCATTAGTGTATAGGAATGCCAGAGATTTCTGTGCATTAATTTTGTATCCTGCTACTTTACCAAATTCATTGATTAGCTCTAGTAGTTTTCTGGTAGCATCTTTAGGATTCTCTAGGTAGAGTATCATGTCATCTGCAAACAGTGACAGCTTTGCTTCTTCTTTTCCGATTTGGATTCCTTTTATTTCCTTTTCTTCTCTGATTGCTGTGGCTAAAACTTCCAAAAGTATGTTGAATAAGTGTGTTGAGAGTGGGCAACCCTGTCTTGTTCCTGATCTTAGTGGAAATGCTTTCAGTTTTTCACCATTGAGGATGATTTTGGCTGTGGCTCTTTCATATATGGCCTTTATTATGTTGAGGAAAGTTCCCTCTGTGCCTACTTTCTGCAGGGTTTTTATCATAAATCGGTGTTGAATTTTGTAGAAAGCTTTCTCTGCATCTATTTAGATGATCATATGGATTTTCTCCTTCAATTTGTTAATATGGTTCATCACATTGATTTGCATATATTGAAGAATCCTTGCATTCCTGGAATAAATCCCCCTTGATCATGGTGTATGATCCGTTTAATGTGCTGTTGGATTCTCTTCCTAGTATTTTGCTGACGATTTTTGCATGTATGTTCAACAGTGACATTGGCCTGAGTTTTCTTTCTTTGTTACATCCTTCTCTGGTTTTGGTATCAAGGTGATGGTGGCCTCATAGAATGAATTTGGGAGTGTTCCTCCCTCTGCTATATTTTGGAAGAGTTTGAGAAGGATAGGTGTTAGCTCTTCTCTAAATGTTTGATAGAATTCCCCAGTGAAGCCATCTGGTCCTGGGCTCTTGTTTGTTGGAAGACTTTTAATCACAGTTTCAATTTCAGTGCTTGTGATTGGTCTGTTCATATTTTCTATTTCTTCCTGATTCAGTCTTGGCAGGTTGTGCATTTCTAAGAATTTGTCCATTTCCTCCAAGTTGTCCATTTTATTGGCATAGAGTTGCTTGTAGTAATCTCTCATGATCTTTTGTATTTCTGCAGTGTCAGTTGTTATTTCTCCTTTTTCATTTCTAATTCTATTGATTTGAGTCTTCTCTCTTTTTTTCTTGATGAGTCTGGCTAATGGTTTATCTATTTTGTTTATCTTCTCAAAGAATCAGCTTTTAGTTTTATTGATCTTTGCTATAGTTTCCTTCATTTCTTTTTTATTTATTTCTGATCTGATTTTTATCATCTCTTTCCTTCTGCTAACTTTGGGGGTTTTTTGTTCTTCTTTCTCTAATTGCTTTAGGTGCAAGGTTAGGTTGTTTATTCGAGATGTTTCCTGTTTCTTAAGGTAGGATTGTATTGCTATAAACTTCCCTATTAGAACTGCTTTTGCTGCATCCCATAGGTTTTGGGTCATCGTGCCTCCATTGTCATTTTTTTCTAGGTATTTTTAAATTTCCTCTTTGATTTCTTCAGTGATCACTTCGTTATTAAGTAGTGTATTGTTTAGCCTCCATGTGTTTGTATTTTTTACAGATCTTTTCCTCTAATTGATATCTAGTCTCATAGCAATATGGTCGGAAAAGATACTTGACACAATTTCAATTTTCTTAAATTTACCAAGGTTTGATTTGTGACCCAAGACATGATCTATCCTGGAGAATGCTCCATGAGAACTTGAGAAAAATGTGTATCCTGTTGTTTTTGGATGGAGTGTCCTATAAATATCAATTAAGTCCATCTTGTTTAATGTATCATTTAAAGCTTGTGTTTCCTTATTTATTTTCATTTTGGATGATCTGTCCATTGGTGAAAGTGAGGTGTTAAAGTCCCCTACTATGAATGTGTTACTGTCAATTTCCCTTTTTATGGCTGTTAGTATTTGCCTTGTGTATTGAGGTGCTCTTATGTTGGGTGCATAAATATTTACAATTGTTATATCTTCTTCTTGGATCGATCCCTTGATCATTATGTAGTGTCCTTCTTTCTCTTCTAATAGTATTTATTTTAAATTCTATTTTGTCTGATATGAGAATTGCTACTCCAGCTTTCTTTCGGTTTCCATTTGCATGGAATATCTTTTTCCATCCCCTTACTTTCAGTCTGTATGTGTCTCTAGGTCTGAAGTGGGTCTCTTGTAGACAGCAAATATATGGGTCTTGTTTTTGTATCCATTCAGCCAATCTGTGTCTTTTGGTGGGAGCATTTAGTCCATTTACATTTAAGGTAATTATCAATATGTATTTTCCTATTCCCATTTTCTTAATTGTTTTGGGTTCGTTATTGTAGGTGTTTTCCTTCTCTTGTGTTTATTACCTAGAGAAATTCCTTTAGCAGTTGTTGTAAAGCTGGTTTGGTGGTGCTGAACTCTCTCAGCTTTTGCTTCTCTGTAAAGGTTTTAATTTCTCCATCAAATCTGAATGAGATCCTTGCTGGGTAGAGTAATCTTGGTTGCAGGTTTTTCTCCTTCATCACTTTAGATATGTCCTGCCAGTCCCTTCTGGCTTGCAGAGTTTCTGCTGAAAGATCAGCTGTTAACCTTATGGGGAGTCCCTTGTGTGTTATTTGTTGTTTTTCCCTTGCTGCTTTTAATATGCTTTCTTTGTGTTTAATTTTTGACAGTTTGATTAACATGTGTCCTAGTGTATTTCTCCTTGGATATTTCCTGTATGGGACTCTGTGCTTCTTGGACTTGATTAACTATTTCCTTTCCCATATTATGGAATTTTTCAACTATGATTTCTTCAAATATTTTCTCAGTCCCTTTCTTTTTCTCTTCTTCTTCTGGAACCCCTATAATTTGAATGTTGGTACGTTTAATGTTGTCCCAGAAGTCTCTGAGACTGTCCTTAGCTCTTTTCATTCTTTTTTCTTTATTCTGCTCTGCAGTAGTTATTTTCATTATTTTATCTTCCAGGTCACTTATCCGTTCTTCTGCCTCAGTTATTCTGCTATTGATCCCATCTAGAGTATTTTTCATTTCATTTATTGTGTTGTTCATCGTTGTTTGTTTCATCTTTAGTTCTTCTAGGTCTTTATTAAATGTTTCTTGCATTTTTGTCTATTCTATTCCAAGATTTTGGATCATCTTTACTATCATTATTCTGAATTCTTTTTCAGGTAGACTGCCTATTTCCTCTTCATTTGTTAGGTCTGGTGGGTTTTTCTCTTGCTCCATCATCTGTGGTGTGTTTTTCTGTCTTCTCATTTTGCTTATCTTACTGTGTTTGGGGTCTCCTTTTTCCAGGCTGCAGGTTCATAGTTCCCATTGTTTTTGGTGTCTGTCCCCAGTGGCTAAGGTTGGTTCTGTGGGTTGTGTAGTCTTCCTGGTGGAGGGGAATAGTGCCTGTGTTCTGGTGGATGAGGCTGGATCTTGTCTCTCTGGTGGGCAGGTCCACGTCTGGCGGTGCGTTTTGGGGTGTCTGTGGACTTATTATGAATTTTGGCATCCTCTCTGCTAATGGGTGGGGTTGTGTTTCTGTTTTGCTAGTTGTTTGGCATAGGTTGTCCAGCACTGTAGCTTGCTGGTCGTTGAGTGAAGCTGGGTGCTGGCATTGAGATGGAGATCTCTGGGAGATTTTCACTGTTTGATATTATGTGGAGCTGGGAGGTCTCTTGTGGACCAGTGTCCTGAAGTTGGCTCTCCCACCTCAGAGGCACAGCACTGATTCCTGGCTGCAGAACCAAGAGCTTTTCATCCACACGGCTCAGAATAAAAGGGAGAAAAAGTAGAGAGAAAGAATTAGTAGAAATAGGAAGAAAGAAAGTAAGAAAGAAAGAAAGAAAGAAAGAAGGAAAGAAGATAAAGTAAAATAAAATATACTAAAGTTATTAAATTAAAAAAAATTATTAAAAAAATTAAAAAAAAAACGGATGGATAGAACATTAAGATAAATGGTGGAAACAAAGTTATACAGACAAAATCTCATACGGAAGCATACACACTCACAAAAAGAGGAAAAGGGGAAAAAATCATAAATCTTGCTCTCAAAGTCTGCCTCCTCAATTTGGGATGATTCGTTGTCTATTCATGTATTCCACAGATGCAGGGTACATCACGTTGATTGTGGAGCTTTAATCCACTGCTTCTGAGGCTGCTGAGAGAGATTTCCCTTTCTCTTCTTTGTTCTCAGCTCCCAGGGCCTCAGCTTTGGATTTGGCCCCGCCTTTGGGTGTAGGTGGCTGGATGGCATCTGTTTTTCGCTCAGACAGGACGGAGGAGCCGCTGTTTCGGGGGCTCTGGCTCACTCAGGCCGGGGGGAGGGAGGGACACGGAGTGCGGGGTGAGCCTGCGGTGGCAGAGGCCGGCGTGACGTTGCACCAGCCTGAGGCTCACCGTGCGTTCTCCTGGGAAAGTTGTTCCTGGATCCCGGGAGCCTGGCAGTGGCGGGCTGCACAGGCTCCCCGGAAGGGAGGTGTGGATAATGACCTGTGCTCGCACACAGGCTTCTTTGTGGCAGCAGCAGCAGCCTTAGCGTCTTCTGCCTGTCTCTGGGGTCCACGCTTTTAGCCGCAGCTCGCGCCCGTCTCTGGAGCTCCTTTAAGCAGCGCTCTTAATCCCCTCTCCTCGTGCACCAGGAAACAAAGAGGGAAGAAAAAGTCTCTTGCCTCTTCAGCAGGTCCAGACCTTTTCCCGGACTCCCTCCCGGCTAGCCGTGGTGCACTAACCCCTTCAGGCTGTGTTCACGCCACCAACCCCAGTCCTCTCCCTGAGCTCCAACCAAAGCCCGAGTCTCAGCTCGCAGCCCCGCCCACCCCGGTGGGTGAGCAGACAAGCGGGCTGGTGAGTGCTGGTTGGCTCTGATCCTCTGTGCAGGAATCTCCCCGCTTTGCCCTCTGCACCCCTGTTGCTGCGCTCTCCTCTGTGGCTCCAAAGCTCGCCCCCTCCACCACCCACAGTCTCCGCCCGCGAAGGGGCTTCCTAGTGTGTGGAAACGTTTCCTCCTTCACAGCTCCCTCCCACTGGTGCAGGTCCCATCCCTATTCTTTTGTCTCTGTTTTTTCTTTTTTTCTTTTGCCCTGCCCAGGTATGTGGGAGTTCCTTGCCTTTTGGGAGGTCTGAGGTCTTCTGCCAGCGTTCAGTAGGTGTTCTGTAGGAATTGTTCCACGTGTAGATGTATTTCTGGTGTATCTGTGGGGAGGAAGGTGATCTCTGTGCCTTACTCTTCCGCCATCTTCCCCTTGTCCTCCGACACTTTGTGTTTTTCACATTTGATAGCCTTCTGTAAATTGATTTTAAAAAAGATAAAACCAAGAGGAAACAATATCAAATATTATAACTAGGCTATTCACAAAGAGGAAGTTCAATTGGCCAGCAACCAAATGTAAAGAAGCCTCTGTTTAATTATGTGACAGGAAAGTACAATAAAAAAACAAGGAAATAGAGTCCTTACTCATTAAATTTGAAATTAAAAAAAAAAAGATCAAAGTCATCTATTCTGTCAACAATGTACAGAACTGGGCTATCTCATAGGTAACTCTGGGAAGGTGAGTTTCTACAAGCTTGCTAGAAAATAATGTGGTAATAGAATCTTTATCACATATACAAAGCATCTCTATGTAAGGACACTCAAACAGGAAATTTTTCATTACAATAATTGTTTATAATAGGGAAAAACTATAAAAACCTGAATATCAGTTTGCTGCAAATAATATATTGATTTTGGTATAAGAGGAAAATTTAATATGTATAAAGATTAAAGATAGAGGATCAGGACAGGGGAACAAAGGTTGGTACCCAAGCCAGCTAAGGCATGTTGTGGCATTGTGCTCAACCGAGGAATGTATTATGTGAGATACAAAAACTTTGTCTAGGACCAATTTAAAGAAGAAAATGAGACACAGTAAGCTAAAATGGAAATTGGGGGATTTCGAGTTTAAGATACTAGGTTTCAAAATCTAGCTCATCTCTCTGATCCTCTTTTTTCTCATCTGAACAATGGAGCTAAAATACTTAAATCACAGGGCTGTTGTGAAAATGAAAACAGATAATTTTAAATCACTCAGTGTAGCTCCTGTTAGAGTATAAGTACTCGATTTAGGGAAAGAACGCTGTAGGTATCTAAAGATTCCGCCAGTACCAGCTTCACTAGGGCCCATCTGCATATTGAGACCAGAGATTGGCACAGCATAAGGAGAAAAAGCCTGACTCATTGATCATGCCAAACATGTAGATGAAGAAAAGTGTTATTTTGAGTTTAGTTGCTTTGAAATATTATTGTTGTTTTTCAGACACTTCCTGAGCACATAAATATTCATGAGTGCAAATCAAATATTGTAGTTATCATCCAAATTAAAAGATGTGACACCCCTTAAGAGGAAAAGATGCTTTAAAAAAGTACTTTTTAAAGTTTAGTACCTCCAGTGTAAAGTATAAAGCTTCAAAAGGGTATTGAAATTTATGGAGCTTAATTTTTTTTCAACAGAGAACAAAGAACTTAAGACTGGTTCTAAATGTCCCTATTTCCTACAAAGGAATAATAAAAGTTGCTTCTGTCATCATTTTAGGAAAGCCTTTTTGCAAATACCCATTCCCACCCCAAAAACCACAACCATTAAAAAACCTGTAGTTGAAATTTATGCAAAGAGTGTATCAGACAAAATCACAAAAGAAATACTGACTCACACACATATTCTTGCTTTACATAGGAAGGGAGGTAAGTCCGTGCAACTTCCGTGAGTTCTTCTCCATGATTTTCCTATGAAAGTTAATGGATATATAGAGTTGAGTGATGGTTGGTACATGGCAAATGTAGGAATATTCTTTATCCATTTTAACTGTTCTTTGGCCCTCTTTAAAAAAATTCCAGGTAAACATCTATAATACCTTTTAGGTACAGATTTAGAATGGTTTTTATAGTAGAGTTTCATTTTACAGCTTAAATATGATACTCTACAAGTTTATAAAGGTGCATTACATTTGAGGGAGCAATCCCTAAAGTCAATCCTAAAGCATGAGTTAACCATACAAGAGTTAAACTATAAAGATATTCATCATAGTCTTTTTTGTATATGTGAAAATAAGGAATCAACATGTGTTCTGTAATAGATTAGCTTAATAAATCATCAGAAACCTATTAAACATAATGCTATTGTCATAAAAAATGTAAACTAAATTTATTACTTTGAGATGATATTTACAGTAACTTGATAAGTGAAAAAACGTTCCTTAATGTATGAAATAAGTCATATATGTTTTAAACATATGCATATACAGACCCAAGCAAAAACACACTGGATAATTATCTACAAGAATCTAAGTAAAAATATTGTTCACAGTAATTATCTTGGGGGATATTTTATATTTTAACAAATATTTTGCTTATCAACATGCTCTCATTGTTTCTAAAATCAATAAATATTTCTTTTTAGTCACACATAATAGGATCATAAAAGTTATAGCTGCTAACATTTATTGATTGCTTACTATGGGCCAGGACATATTCAAAGCATGTGCTGTATGTCTTTTCATTAATATTTTCAACAACCTTGTTACATTAGTGCTAGTTTTTTTAAAGATTACTTTATAGGTGAAATAACTTGGGTATAGAGCGTGGCCATAGCAGAGGTAAGAGTGTTTACCCAGGCAGCCTGACTTCAGAGATAATTTAGAAATTTAGCTTAATTAAATACATAATGTACACCACTTTAATGATCATGTGAAGTGTGTGTGTGTGTGTGTGTGTGTGTGTGTGTGTATGGTAGCCTCTTGTTTAGCTACTCCAAGGCTGGTTTAGATGTTCCCTCCCATCCTCTATGTTCCTATGGTATACACAGCAAACCTTTGTCATTGTAATCAACATTCTTTATGCTGTTGATTTACTTATATGTTTTGCCTTTAGACTTTGTAAGTTACTTAATATGAGATTGCATTTTTATATCCCCAGCATACAGGAAAATGCTCATCAAATGGAAGATCCTAAATAAATATTTGTTGAATGAATGAATGAATGAATGAGTGAATGAATATAATTCAAACCTGTCCCTAAGATGTATAAAATTACATTATTCGACATGATTCACACATCTCTGTGAGTACGGTATTTCAAAATAATTAATGGCAAGCCTTTCAAATGAGAGAAGAAGAAAGCATGTCTTTGCTTCTCTGTATTCTATCCCCACTCAAGACAATTGTAAAATAAAATCAGCAGGCACACACATATTAATTTTAAGAGAGGAAGTCTTTCAAATGAAGCACAAAAATACAAGTCTGTCTGAGAGGAAAATTCAGGGGGATGAAGAAAGAAATATATCTCTTATATTTTTACCAAAGAGAAATGACTCCATTCAAAACTTTATTTTAATTTTAAAGAAGGGGAAATATATATGAAGTGAGAATGAATTGTGCCAATTCAATGAACACTTTCATGGCAAAGTCTTTGGTAGATTTCAATCAGGTGATGCTTCAATCATGATGAATTTCTGTTTTCATTGTTTTGTTATTGTAGTCCCACTTCATAATGTAATTAACAAGTAAGGAAAGATACAAGGTCAAAGTAACAAGAAAATTGAAAATTTAGACAATGTTTTGATCATGGATCTATAATAATAGCACCTCTCACCCCCAATTTGACTTTCTCTAACAAATCTCAGTTGAGAAGTTGCGAGCACAGAAAAGCAAACATTTTCATTCATCTAGGATAAGAAGTACAAGACAATTGTTTAAATTTTTTATTGAAGTTATATAAACTAATGTGAATAAAGATGAAGAATCATATAATGATCAAATTTCAGATGACAATCAAATTTCTCTTTAAACAGTGGGGAGGTTTACCATTGGTGGTAATGTTTTGATTCCGGTTTGAATGAACATATGGATGTAATGAATAACTGTTCGTCTGCTTTATAACAGGGAAGGAAGTTGAAAATTAACCATCTTTAGTTTTGTCATTTTAATTCTTAAAACAGCATAATATGACATGCATAGATGGGTTTATTCAGGATCAGCATAGAAAGATAAAAGGTTGCATTCACAAAATATAAATTCTAATATAGGGATTAAGAAATGTCAAATAGATTTTGGCCATCAAGGCAAATAAGTGTAGAGAACCTTCAATATTGGCTGGTATATCAGTTTAGTACAAGTTACTTTTAGATATTCTTAAAGTTCTTTGTGTCCTCTTCTTCAAAAATTGGTTTATAACTATACTTTTCTTTTAATTATTATGTGTGTGATGCTTTTGTTTAGTAGACTCTTTTGCTGAATGTCAAACTGACCTGTCCACAAACTTTGTTTCCAGAAATTTCAGGGACTGTTCTTGGATCCCTTTCAGTATCAATCAAGTGATGACTCATCCCACCCAGACTGTAGTTCCTCTGCTTAGGAACCACAACATGGGAATCCATGGCATTCATTGGTGGCCTTCATGTTCCCTACAAGGTGTAGAGACAACTTAATTCTGGTATGTAAGGGAAATATGATCACTCTTTGTTTTAATGCTAGCAGCTTGAAGCAGTCATTTCATATGCTCTGAAGCAAAAGCTATCTGAACTCTTATGTTAAATAAGGATCATAAAAATAGTACTAGTAAATGTCACAAAGAGGGCCATTTTGTTAAATTTCATGGGTTTGCTTTAATCAATTCTACAGTGTAATAAGATTTATTAGTGGGCTGTGAGCTCCACTAAAACTGGCCAATTCAGGAGAGGTTCATGATGAGTCATTTCAGAAGCTTATTGTATGCTCTCATTCACCCTTGGAAGGAGATCAAGGAACATGCCATTTGAGATGCATGACTTGTTGTCCTAAAAGAAAATCTTTATGGCAGGAGTAAGATGGAAAATGGAAGTGTTTAGGCAGTGCCCCAAAGATCTATCTAGCAAAGGCCAACATCAAAGTTTTACATTTCCCAGCCCACTGTAAGACTTTAATGTCTAAAGGAAGTACAGGTCTGTATAGACTGTAAGTGAAAGCAAAAAGTTGGATATGTAGGCATACCCACACATTCAATATGAGAACAAAACAAACTAACAAGCTCTGGCAATGGTGTCCAAGTATGTCATTTTCTCATGAAAAAAAATGTACATTGGTATTCCTTGGTCGACTGGAACATCAGTGTAAGTTTTCCAACTTCAGCAGGAATTTTTGAACATAGTGTGCATCAGTTATATACCCTTAAAATGTTGGCCACAAATGCAAACCAAAAGACAGACGCATATTTGTATTTAATCTACATAATGGGCTGTTGGATGTTCATTATTTTAGCCATGGCTGGACATTGAGATTCCTTCCATTCACCTTGGATACTAAAGTTTTCTAAAGTAAAAAGGTTTAAGAAAAGTGTTTGCATAACTCAAAACTTAATCATATTATAGAGTCTAGCTAAATTTCCATGCTATAAATAACATCTAAGTGGGATAAATCAAGTAGTTTAATATCTTGGGCTTCTTTTGTATCCCATACCCAATGTTTTCTTCCCCAATTATGACTGTTCCAGTATGAAAATAAAATAAATGAAAACAAAACATTTTTATTGTTAGCTGAAAGATGTCCGTGATTTTTAAAGAGCATTTAAGTCTTAAATAAAACATCAAAATTTCTCTGAATTTAACTATGAAAATGCTATATATATATATATATATATATATATATACTATAATCTCAGTTATCTTTAGTAGTATTTCAGGCCATAATCTTTACTATTTATGTTTAGAGAATTGCCTTATTTACAGTGACTATTCAGGAGAAGAAGTGGGAGATTTATAATATAGATAGTAATTTTTTCCTTTTTTGAATTTTCTACGAACATGTGATTTTTTATACAACATGGCTTGCTGAGTCTGAGAATTGAGGGATTTAATTTTATTGATAGAAGAAGAGAGAATAGAGTGTTTTATGTGGATAATTTATTTGATTTTACCATGCTGCATGTTTTTATAAGAAAAACTTTAAAGAAAATTAAACTCAGTAAAAATCACATAAAATATTTTTGCAAAAAAACAAGTAAGGAAGTTTGCCTCTCCAAAGTGATGGGTAATGTTCTAGGACAAAAAGGGTTAAATTGTCTTCTGTTTGGAAATTGTGTGCTGTCTCTTGAGGTTTAATAAGAAACGGATGTTTGGGATTAATATGAATATTCGGAGTCCTCTGTTACTTATGAATTACTAAGAATTTACTACAAATTTTAAAGTTAGAACTAATTCAAGTAAATTGCTCTATCAATAATTTTTCTGTAGTCTGTCCCTGAAATTAAGCAAAAATATTTAAAACTAAAGCATAACAATTAAAACTCAGAGATTACCTTCTATTACTTATGAAGATGCAACCAGGGTAGAAGGTATATATTAACTAACTTTAATTAAGAGTATTCACCAAAAATTAAACATAAATGGTTTCAGAAAGTTCTTTTAATGTCTCCATACTATTCTCCAAACTGTATTAAGCACATATAGTTTATATCTATTTACATTTAATCAGAAATAATATTAATATTCATGGAGAAAAGAACAGAATCAAGACAGAGCATGGCATGTGTGAACAATTACATGAAGGTTTTTATTGCTGAAATTTAAATGGTGAAGAATGAAGGGGTAATACAGATGAAGCTGATGACAAACACAGAGGCCAGGAAATGAAACTTTGACCAGTTATGCTAAAGATTTTATACATCATCTCATAGGAAACATCATTCCAATGAAGAAATTTAATCCTAAAATAGATATGGTCAAATTAGCATGGATTATTTTAATACATTTTTACAGAATGGATTTGAGGAAAACAAGAGCTAGACTATAGCTAAGGAGACTAGTTATGAGACTATTACAGTGATATAGAATTGTAATGAGTATAGCCTGAACTAAGACCATAGTAATAAGAATAAAAGGGAGACTGAATTAAAAATATACATAAAAAGTAAAATTGGAAGGATGTGATCATGGGATAAGGGAAGCAGAAGATTCCAAATTTCTATTTTGGTGGAGAAGAGAATTCTGGAAATATCAGTTGAGAAAATGAGGGTAAATTAAAAATGATACTTAAGCAAATAAGATATATTAAAATACTTTATAAATAAATATTTTCTTAAATTTTTCATTTATTTTTTTCAAAAAATCTTGGTTGGTGAGGTTGAGGATCAACATCTCACCTCTCCTTGAGGATTGCTTTGGCTCAAGACAGAAGGCTCACCAAAGGTCAGGCTTCTTTCCATCAGAGCCTGCATTTAATGCTTAATCAGCTCTAATGTATGAAAGTGCAGAGTCTTCACCTCAACTTGGGAACTCTGAAAAGGCTATTTCATTTCCAAAGCTACCTATGGGTCAGAAGATGCATTCATGTTCCTGCATTGAAGCCCAATTTCACCCTGTGTCCAATCCTGTCATAGATATGAATATACCTCATATTATCAATGAACTACTGGAAACTCCTTCCTTCTGATACTTTGTTATATAGAAAAATTAAATTTTATAAAGGTAAAGCCACTGTCTTTAGGTTCTTTTCTACTTGTAGCCAAAATTATACTACATTACATTGTGGTGAGAATGTATATGTATGTTGATACTGAAGGTCTAGTATGGGAATTGATTTCCCTCTGTTTTTTTTTTTTTGTTGTTTTTTTTTTTTTTTTTTTTTCTGCGGTACGCGGGCCTCTCACTGTTGTGGCCTCTCCCGTTGCGGAGCCCAGACTCCGGACGCGCAGGCTCAGCGGCCATGGCTCACAGGCCCAACCTCTCCGCGGCATGTGGGATCTTCCCGGACCGGGGCACGAACCCGTGTCCCCTGCATCGGCAGGCAGACTCTCAACCACTGCGCCACCAGGGAAGCCCGCCCTCTGTGTTTTGAATGTAGTGTTTAATGAACCACCTTGATAAGGGCCTCAGAGACTTAATCTTAGTATTCATTGATTGTTATCATGGTGTATCACTAATATATTTTTTTAAATCTTGGCAATAGTTTTTTTTTTTTTCCATATTTGTATGCTATGACTTATTTCAGTCTTCTGTGATAGCTAAATTTATGTGTCAATTGGCCAGACCATGAGATGCCCAGGTATTTCTATCTATATAAACATTACTCCTATGGATCTGTGAGGGCATTTCCAGAAGAGATTAGCATACGAATTGGTGGATTGAGCAAAGCAGTTGCCCTCCAAAATGTGGCTGGGCATTATCTTATTCTCTTGAGGACTAGAATATAACAAAAAGGTAAAGGAAAGTTGAATTTGTTCTCTGCCTGATTGTTGAGCTGGAACATCAATCTTCACCTGCCCTTGGCATTTTTGGTTCTCAGGCCTTCAAACTCGGCTGGAATTTATAACATTGACTCTTCAGCTCTCAGACCTTCTAACTATACTACTGACTTTCCTGGGTCTCCAGCTTGCAGACGACAGATTGGACTACTCATATTCCATAATCATGTAAGCCAGTTCCTTACAATGAATCTCATTATATATAGAAAGAATTATTATATACAATGTATATTATAATTGTAATATATTTAGTTATATGTAAGTTAATGTGTTATATATAAATCTATAAATATACAAATACATATATCTATATATGTCAGATTTAGTTCTCTCTCTATATGTATATATATATTTTATATATAAATATCTATCTCTTCATATATATATATATATTCTTTTGATTCTGTTTCTCTGGAGAACAATGAATAATAAGCTTTTTTAAAAAATCCATTAATATTATGTTTAATATATATATATATTACGTCTTAATTGGAGTATAATTGCTTTAAAATAGTGTGTTAGTTTCTGCTTCATAACAAGGTAAATCAGTTATACATATATATATGTTCCCATATCTCTTCCTTCTTGCGTCTCCCTCCTTCCCTCCCTCCCTATCCCACCCCTCTAGGTGGTCACAAAGCACCGAGTTGATCTCCCTGTGCTATGTGGCTGCTTCCCACTAGCTATCTACCTTATGTTTGGTAGTATATATATGTCCATGCCACTCTCTCGCTTTGTCACAGCTTGCCCTTCCGGCTCTCCATATCCTCAAGTCCATTCTCTAGTTGGTCTGTATCTTTAATCCTGTCTTACCCCTAGGTTCTTCATGACATTTTTTTTTCCTGAAATTCCATATATATGTGTTAGCATACGGTATTTGTCTTTCTCTTTCTGACTTACTTCACTCTGTATGACAGACTCTAGGTCTATCCACCTCATTACAAATAGCTCAATTCCGTTTCTATTTATGACTTAGTAATATTCCACTGTATATATGTGCCACATCTTCTTTATCCATTCATCTGATGATGGACACTTAGGTTGTTTCCATCTCCAGGCTACAGTAAATAGAGCTGCCATGAACATTTTGGTACATGACTCTTTTTGAATTATGGTTTTCTCAGGGTATATGCCCAGTAGTGAGATTGTTGGGTCATATGGTAGTTCTATTTGTAGTTTTTTAAGGGACCTCCATACTGTTCTCCATAGTGACTGTAGCAATTCACATTCCCACAAACAGTGCAAGAGTGTTCCCTTTTCTCCACACCCTCTCCAGCATTTATTGTTTCTAGATATTTTGATGATGGCCATTCTGACTGGTGTGAGATGATATCTCATTGTAGTTTTGATTTGCATTTCTCTAATGATTAATGATGTTGAGCATTCTTTCATGTGTTTGTTGGCAGTCTGTATATCTTCTTTGGAGAAATGTCTATTTAGGTCTTCTGCCCATTTTTGGATTGGGTTTTTTGTTTTTTTGTTACTGAGCTGCATAAGCTGCTTATAAATTTTGGAGATTAATCCTATGTCAGTTGCTTAATTTGCAAATATTTTCTCCCATTCTGAGTCTAGTCTTTTGGTCTTGTTTATGGTTTCCTTTGCTGTGCGAAAGCTTTGAAGTTTCATGAGGTCCCATTTGTTTATTTTTGTTTTTATTTCCATTTCTCTAGGAGGTGGGTCAGAAAGGATCTTGCTGTGATTTATGTCATAGAGTGTTCTGCCTATGTTTTCCTCTAAGAGTTTGATAGTTTCTGGCCTTACATTTAGGTCTTTAATCCATTTTGAGCTTATTTTTGTGTATGGTGTTAGGGAGTGATCTAATCTCATACTTTTACATATACCTGTCCAGTTTTCCCAGCACCATTTATTGAAGAGGCTGTCCTTTCTCCACTGTATATTCTATCAAAGACAAGGTGACCATATGTGCGTGGGTTTATCTTTGGGCTTTCTTCCTGTTCTATTGGTCTATCTTTCTGTTTTTGTGCCAGTACCATACTGTCTTGATTACTGTAGCTTTGTAGTATAGTCTGAAGTCAGGGAGCCTGATTCCTCCAGCTCCGTTTTTCATTCTCAAGATTGCTTTGGCTAGTTGGGGTCTTTTGTGTTTCCATACAAATTGTGAAATTTTTTGTTCTAGTTCTGTGAAAAATGCCAGTGGTAATTTGATAGGGATTGCACTGAATCCGTAGATTGCTTTGGGTAATAGAGTCATTTTCACAATGTTGATTCTTCCAATTTAAGAACATGGTATCTCTCTCCATCTACTTGTATCATCTTTAATTTCTTTCATCAGTGTCTTATAATTTTCTGCATACAGGTCTTTTGTCTCCTTAGGTAGTTTTATTCCTAGATAGTTTATTCTTTTTGTTGCAATGGCAAATGGGAGTGTTTTCTTGATTTCACTTTCAGATTTTTCATCATTAGTGTATAGGAATGCCAGAGATTTCTGTGCATTAATTTTTTATCCTGCTACTTTATCAAATTCATTGATTAGTTCTAGTAGTTTTCTGGTAGCATCTTTAGGATTTTCTATGTGTAGTATCATGTCATCTGCAAACAGTGACAGCTTTACTTCTTCTTTTCTGATTTGGATACCTTTTATTTCCTTTTCTTCTCTGATTGCTGTGGCTAAAACTTCCAAAACTATGTTGAATAAGAGTGGTAAGAGTGGGCAACCTTGTCTTGTTCCTGATCTTAGTGACAATGCTTTCAGTTTTTCACCACTGAGGACGATGTTGGCTGTGGGTTTGTCATATATGGCCTTTATTATGTTGAGGAAAGTCCCCTTTTTGCCTACTTTCTGCAGGGTTTTTATCATAAATTGGTGTTGAATTTTGCCAAAAGCTTTCTCTGCATCTATTGAGATGATCATATGGTTTTTCTCCTGCAATTGGTTAATATGGTGTATCACATTGATTGATTTGTGTATATTGAAGACTCCTTGCATTCCTGGAATAAACCCCACTTGATCATGGTGTATGATCCTTTTAATGTTCTGTTGGATTCTGTTTGCTAGTATTTTGTTGATGATTTTTGCATCTATGTTCATCAGTGATATTGGCCTGTAGTTTTCTTTCTTTGTGACATCCTTCTCTGGTTTTGGAATCAAGGTGATGGTGACCTCGTAGAATGAGTTTGGGAGTGGTCCTCCCTCTGCTATAGTTTGGAAGAGTTTGAGAAGGATAGGTCTTAGCTCTTCTCTAAATGTTTGATAGAATTCGCCTGTGAAGCCATCTGGTCCTGGGCTTTTGTTTGTTGGAAGATTTCTAATCACAGTTTCAATTTCAGTGCTTGTGATTGGTCTGTTCATATTTTCTATTTCTTCCTGATTCAGTCTCAGCAGGTTGTGCATTTCTAAGAATTTGTCCATTTCTTCCAGGTTGTCCAGTTTATTGGCATAGTGTTGCTTGTAGTAATCTCTCATCATCTTTTGTATTTCTACAGTATCCGTTGTTACCTCTCCTTTTTCATTTCTAATTCTATTGATTTGAGTCTTCTCCCTTTTATTCTTGATGTGTCTGGCTAATGGTTTATAAACTTTGTTTACCTTCTCAAAGAACCAGCTTTTAGTTTTATTGATCTTTGCTATAGTTTCCTTCATTTCTTTATCATTTATTTCTGATCTGATATTTATGATTTCTTTCCTTCTGCTAACCTTGGGTTTTTTTGTTCTTCTTTCTCTAATTGCTTTTGGTGCAAGGTTAGGTTGTTTATTTGAGATGTTTCCTGTTCTTAAGTTAGGATTGTATTGTTATAAACTTCCCTCTTAGAACTGCTTTTGCTGCATCCCATAGGTTTTGGGTTGTCCTGTCTCCATTGTCATTTATTTCTAAGTATTTTTTTTAAATTTCCTCTTTGATTTCTTCAGTGATCACTTCGTTATAAAGTAGTGTATTGTTTAGCCTCCTTGTGTTTGCATTTGTTATAGATCTTTTCCTGTAATTGATATCTAGTCTCACAGCATTGTGGTCGTAAAAGATACTTGGTACAATTTCAATTTTCTTAAATTTACCAATGCTTGATCTGTGACCCAAGATATGATCTACCCTGGAGAATGTACCATGAGCACTTGAGAAAAATGTGTGTTCTGTTGTTTTTGGATGGAATGTCCAATAAATATCAGTTAAGTCCATCTTGTTTAATGTATCATTTAAAGCTTGTGTTTCCTTATTTATTTCCATTTTGAATGATCTGTCCATTGGTGAAAGTGGGGTGTTAAAGTCCCCTACTATGAATGTGTGACTGTCGATTTCCCCTTTTATGGCTGTTAGTATTTGTCTTATGTATTGAGGTGCTCCTGTGTTGGGTGCATAAATATTTACAACTGTTATATCTTCTTCTTGGATCTATCCCTTGATCATTATGTAATGTCCTTCTTTGTCTCTTCTAATAGTCTTTATTTTAAAGTCTATTTTGTCTGATATGAGAATTGCTACTCCAGCTTTCTTTCGGTTTCCATTTGCATGGAATATCTGTTTCCATCCCCTTACTTTCAGTCTATATGTGTCTCTAGGTCTGAAGTGGGTCTCTTGTAGACAGCATATATGTGGGTCTTGTTTTTGTATCCATTCAGCCAATCTGTGTCTTTTGGTGGGAGCATTTAGTCCATTTACATTTAAGGTAATTATCAATATGTATGTTCCTATTCCCATTTTCTTAATTGTTTTGGGTTCGTTATTGTAGGTGTTTTCCTTCTCTTGTGTTTATTGCCTAGAGAAGTTCCTTTAGCAGTTGTTGTAAAGCTGGCTTGGTGGTGCTGAACTCTCTCAGCTTTTGCTTGTCTGTAAAGGTTTTAATTTCTCCATCAAATCTGAATGAGATCCTTGCTGGGTAGATTAATCTTTGTTGCAGGTTTTTCTCCTTCATCACTTTAGATATGTCCTGCCAGTCCCTTCTGGCTTGCAGAGTTTCTGCTGAAAGATCAGCTGTTAACCTTACGGGGATTCCCTTGTGTGCTATTTATTGTTTTTCCCTTGCTGCTTTTAATATGTTTTCTTTGTATTTAATTTTGACAGTTTGATTAATATGTGTCTTGGCATATTTTTCCTTGGATTTATCCTGTATGGGACTCTCTGTGCTTCCTGGACTTGATTAACTATTTCCTTTCTCATATTAGGGAGATTTTCATCTATAATGTCTTCAAATATTTTCTCAGTCCGTTTCTTTTTCTCTTCTTCTTCTGGAACCCCTCTAATTCGAATGTTGGTGCATTTAATGTTGTCCCAGAGGTCTCTGAGACTGTTCTCAGTTCTTTTCATTCTTTTTTCTTTATTCTGCTCTGCAGTAGTTATTTCCACTATTTTATCTTCCAGGTCACATATCCGTTCTTCTGCTTCAGTTATTCTGCTATTGATCCCATGTAGAGTATTTTCAATTTCATTTATTTGTTGTTCATCATTGCTTGTTTTAACTTTAGTTCTTCTAGGTCTTTGTTAAATGTAACTTGCATTTCCTCCATTCTATTTCCAAGATTTTGGATCATCTTTACTATCATTATTCTGAATTCTTTTTCAGGTAGACTGCCTATTTCCTCTTCATTTGTTAGGTCTGGTGGGTTTTTATCTTGCTCCTTCAACTGCTGTTTGTTTTTCTGTCTTCTCATTTTGCTTATCTTACTGTGTTTGGGGTCTCCTTTTTGCAGGCTGCAGGTTCGTAGTTCCTGTTGTTTTTGGTGTCTGTCCCTAGTGGCTAAGGTTGGTTCAGTGGGTTGTGTAGGCTTCCTGGTGGAGGCGACTAGTTCCTGTGTTCTGGTGGATGAGGCTGGATCTTCCCTTTCTGGTGAGTAAGTCCATGCCTGTTGGTGTGTTTTGGGGTGTCTGTGGACTTATTATGATTTTAGGCATTCTCTCTGCTAATAGGTGGGGTTGTGTTCCTGTCTTGCTAGCTGTTTGGCATAGGTTGTCCAGCACTGTAGCTTGCTGGTCGTTGAGTGAAGCTGGCTGCTGGCGTTGAGATCAAGATCTCTGGGAGATTTTTGCCATTTGATATTATGTGGAGCTTGGAGGTCTCTTGTGGACCAGTGTCCTGAAGTTGGCAATCCCACCTCAGAGGCACAGCAGTGACACCTGACTTCAGCACCAAGAGCCTTTCATCCACACTGCTCAGAATAAAAGGGAGAAAAATTAGAAAGAAAGAATTAGTAGAAGTAGAAAGAAAGAAAGAAAGGAGGGAAGGAGGGAGGGAGGGAGGAAGAAAGAAAGGAGGGAAGGAAGGATAAAAAGAAAGAAAGAAGATAAAGTAAAATAAAATAAGATAAAGTTATTAAAATGAAAAATAATTATTAAGGAAAAAAATAGAAACAAAATAAAAAAAAAAAGGACGGATGGAACCCTAGGACAAATGGTGTAAGCAAAGCTATACAGACAAAATCTCACACAGAAGCATACACATGCACACTCACAAAAAGAGGAAAAGGGGAAAAAAATCATAAATCTTGCTGTCAAAGTTCACCTCCTCAATTTGGGATGATTTGTTGTCTAAAGGAAGGAAGGAAGGAAGGAAGGAAGGAAGGAAAGAAAGAAAGAAAGAAAGAAAGAAAGAAAGAAAGAAAGAAAGAAAGAAAGAAAGAAAGAAAGAAAGAAAGAAAGAAGATAAAGTAAAATAAAATAAAGTAACATAAAATAAAATAAAGGTATTAACATAAAAAATAATTATTAAGAAAAAAGACCAAAAACAAACAAACAAAAATGGACAGATAGAACTCTAGGACAAATGGTGGAAGCAAAGCTCTACAGACAAAATCTCACACAGAAGAATATACATACACACTCACAAAAAGAGGAAAAGGGGAAAAAATAATAAATCTTGCACTCAAAGTCCACCTCCTCAATTTGGGATGATGCGTTGTCTATTCATGTATTCCACAGATGCAGGGTACATCACGTTGATTGTGGAGCTTTAATCCTCTGCTTCTGAGGCTGCTGAGAGAGATTTCCCTTTCTCTTCTTTGTTCTCACAGCTCCGAGGGGCTCAGGTTTGGATTTGGCCACGCCTCTGCGTGTAGGTCGCTGGAGGGCCTCTGTTCTTCACTCAGAGAGGACGGTGTTAAAGGAGCAGCTGCTTCAGGGACTCTGGCTCACTCAGGCCTGGGGGAGGGAGTGGCACTAGTGCGGAGCGAGCCTGCAACAGCAGAGGCCAGCAGGACATTGCACCAGCCTGAGGCGCGCCATGCTTTCTCCCGGGGAAGTTGTTCCTGGATCCCAGGACCCTGGCAGTGGCGGGCTGCACAGGCTCCCTGGAAGCGGGTGTGTGGATAGTGACCTGTGCTCGCACACAGGTTTCTTGGTGGTGGCCGCAACAGCCTTAGAGTCTTATGGCCGTCTCTGGGGTCCGCACTTTTAGCCGTGGCTGGCGCCCGTCTCTGGAGCTCCTTTAAGCAGCTCTCTTAATCCCCTCTCCCCGCGCACCAGGAAACAAAGAGGGAAGAAAATGTCTCTTGCCTCTTCAGCAGGTCCAGACTTTTCCCCGGACTCCCTCCCGGCTAGCCGTGGTGCACTAACACCCTGCAGGCTGTGTTCACGCTGCCAGCCTCAGTCCTCTCCCTGGGCTCCGACAGAAGCCCGAGCCTCAGCTCGCAGCCCTGCTCACTCCAGCGGGTGAGCAGACAAGCCTCTCAGGCTGGTGAGTGCCGGTTGGCACAGATCCTCTGTGCGGGAATCTCTCCGCTTTGCCCTCCGAACCCCTGTAGTTTAGCTCTCCTCCACGGTTCCGAAGCTTCCCCCCTCTGCCACCCACAGTATCTGCCTGTGAAGGGGCTTCCTAGTGTGTGGAAATCTTTCCTCCTTCACAGCTCCCTCCCACTGGTGCAGGTCCAATCCCTATTCTTTTGTCTCTGTTTTTCTTTTTTCTTTTGCCCTACGCAGGTACATGGGGGAGTTTCTTGCCTTTTGGGAGGTCTGAGGTCTTCTCCCAGCGTTCAGTAGGTATTCTGTAGGAGTTGTTCCACGTGTAGAGGTATTTCTGGTGTATCTGTGGGGAGGAAGGTGATCTCCGCATCTTACTCTTCTGCCATCTTCCCGGAACTCCCCTGTTTATTATATTCTTAATTATTCCTTCAATGGTTTTATACAGCTGATGGTACTCTTTCTGTTTTTTCTTTTTCTTTTCAGTGCTGTCATGGATTTATAATATTTTAAGTATATTGTTCTGCTATTTAAGATGATACATACAAAGATTAAAGAGAGAACTCATGATTTTGGAACTATTGTAAATGTATAGAGGTCAAGGCTGCATGGTTTTGATTTATAGTTACAAAAATATAACAAAGCAACAGAATAGAAAGCTCATAACTAGACACACACATAATATGGTTAATTTATTTTCAATAAAAGTGGTCATGTAATTTGATGAGGAAAGTCTTTTCATCATATAATGGAAAAATTGCACATAAACTGACAAAAGAAAATAATGAATCTCAACCCTTACCTTAAATAATATACAGTACAATAATTAACTGAAGAGGGATTATAGTTTTGAATGGAAGAGCTAAAACTACACAATGTCAAGAATAAGCCTTAAGTTAAATGTTTGGGAACTTAGGTTAAACAATAATTTATCAGTTAAGACACAAAAGCATATACTGCATTAGAAAAAAATTATAGGTTGGATGGACTTGGTCAAAATTAAAATCTTCTGCTCTTTGAGATATATTGCTAACAAATAAGGTAAGCCATACACTTTAGTTTACAGAATACTTTTCTGATAAAGACCTTCGTTCCAGATTATATGAAGAATTATTACAAAACAATAAGAAGTCAAGACACTCAGTAACAATAAGCAAAAATAATTGAACAAAAACTTCTCCAAATAAGATATAGAGCTAACGAATAACAATGTGAAAAGATGCTTAATATCATTAATCATTAAGGAAATGCAAATTAACGAAACAATGCAATATCACTAAATCTTTTTTAGAATGATTTAAAATTAAAAATACTGACGATACCAAATGCTGTTGAGGATGTGCAATAATTGAAACTCCCATCCATTTCTAGTAGCAATGCAAAATGGCATAGCAACTTTGGAAAATAGTATGGAAGTTTCTTATGAAGTTAAATGTATCACTTATCATTCAATCCAGCATGCCCACTTCTGGTTTTTATTCAAAAACTGAAAAAATATGCCTACAAAAAGACCTCTGTACTAATGCTCACAGCAGCTTTATTAATTATAGCCAAAACTGGAAGCAATTCAAATGAATATCAATTGGATATTTGAGAAACAAAATATTACATATCTATATATCTCAAAAACATTATCTTAAGGCTACACATTGTATAATTCTATTTATATGCCTCTATAGAATAGGCAAAAAGAAAAAAAAAAACTATTGGCAGAAAATGAATGGTTACTAGAGACTGTGGAGATAGAGAAGGGACTGACTGTACAAAGAGTCACCAGGTAACTTTTGGGGGTGATAAAAATATTTCATATTTTAATGTAATATTAACTTACAACTGGATACATTTTTCAAAACTTATCAAACTGTACATTTTAGGATCACACTCACCATGCGATAAATTCATATATATGATAGTTTTAAAATAACTTGCATATTTTTCATAAGTTATCAGTTGCTTTTAAAACATACCTATTTAATAAGTACCTAATACTTTTTTCAAGAATCAAGGAGAAAGATTAAATTCTTTTTTTCTTCAAAAAGTCTTTTGTTAGAAGAAAATTACATGGTAATTAGTCAATCTTAAAAATAATAACTGTTTATACAATGATTCTACTTTCTGCTTTTAGAATGTATTTCTATTGAACAATTCCAAAGTGTGGGAAGCTAAGAACAATGCATATACACATTTACTTTGGTAACATCTATGAAGTTTGGTCTTGTATCAGTTTTAATATGCTCATGAGGTATGTCTGGTTGTAGGCCTATGTATTCCTAAAAACTCAGGCAAAGTAGAGAAGCCTCTGCACCCAGCAAAGGGATCAAATGCACTTCAATTCCCCTCTGACTCCTGACAGAATTTTCAGAGTGCAAGTCTGAAACTTCATGTCTTCATTTCCTAATTAAGTGGAAATCACCTATTATGGGATCCCTGTAATGAAGGGAAACAAAGCATAACAGCAAAACAAAACAAAAAAATGTTCATTTTGTTAAACAAATTTAAGAAATGACAATGCCTAAATAAATGTAAAGAAATTAAAATGCTAAATAAATATGAAAAGCATTTTGGGAGACATAACTTCGTTTTTATTTTGGATTTGCAACTGATTTTCCTGCATCATTTCCTAAAACGTATGCAACTGTTTACCTCCTCCACAGATACTTATATTTCCATATGGATTATTTTTAAACAACCCAGTTTCTAGATCATTGGAAAGGACTAGTTCTACAAAAAATATTATATTGCAAACACAATGAAGTTTAATCAAATAGAAGGAATTTTTACTTATGGAATTATATTCCTGTTCCATCTATTAAAGTTAATTTATAAAATAATGTGAATACTGGGGATACTGGTTTAAAAGAATTTATCAAATAAAGAATATTTACAAAATATTTTCTTCAGAGTGTTTCAATGTGCATATACATTATCTCATATTCGATAATGCAGAGCAAACAATATCATATTAAAATTAAGGCTGAGATTAAAAAGGAGCACCATTGGGAAGTTAAGGAGGCTGTAGAATATGATAAAACCATATTTTTAAAGACTTCTCATTTTACCAAATATTAGCTTGGAATCCTCATCAGTTTGCTCGGAGGAAAAAATTACTCCATAGCTCTGAGATTAAAAAGAGGTCTGCTGAATAAGAAATAATATATTTATTCTCTACATTCATTTTGCGATACAGAAGACACATTACATTATGCTTATATTAGACTTAAATAAATTTCATTATAAAAACAAGATTAGAAGAGGGCTTTGTAATTTAAAATCATACATTACTTATATGAATTTTTACAATAAAACACTTTCTGGGTGACAATGTTTCTATGCTTCTAGATAATTAAATATCAAAGTGCATAGAAATAGATTTTAGTCTGGTTTTGTAAGTTTAAATCAGGAGAATTTAGAATTAAATCCCCAAAACATCTGTAATCTATTCTGCTATCTACAATGCTTGTCACTGATTACCTCTATTTATAGTAGGTGTGCAAATGTTTGCTAAACATGAAAATGAGAGTGGCAAGTGTGCAGCTTGATAGTAGTGAGTGCTCTAATTTCACCATAACTAGTAGGGTAAAGCTGTATAAAATCAAAGTGCATCAGAAAAATATTAAAAGAAATATTCATATTGTAGTCACTTTTCATCCAGTATATAAAAAATTATTTATTTAAGTGTAGTAGTTTTACTGCAATTATTATTATTTTTTGCCAACCACTACACTAATTCATCATTTCATAAAGCAAAAATCTGAACAGTCAAACCAATATGGATATTTCCCTTCCTGTACATGACTGCTTATTACTCTTTGAATGCATAATTACTTTGATGTAAATTTAGTAAAACTTTTCATTTTTCTTGTAGCCCTTCAGACTAAAATGAATATCTCATGCTAAATCCAACTCTAATTTAATACCAAGGTAGAATTATTTCCATTTTAACAGTGCTACCCTCAATTCTATGAGCCCACTAATTTCCTAAGTAATTCCATGAAATAAATTTTTATTGACTATTAGATAATATTAATACAGGTGGATAATTAAGAGATACTTTAAAATGGTTTTGTAGCACTCTAAACTATTGAGATGCTATTTGGAAAGATTGCATGGTAAAATATATTACCCTCCTGACTATTCACTGGAAGCTCCAGAACATTATGCTTAATTTTGTTTGATCCAGGATTTCTAAAAGTCAAAAAAATAATTACTGAAATGTATAGAACACACTGAGAAAACTTGTTTTTTTTTTTCAAGTTTTTTTAAAAAAATATATTGGAGTATAGTTAATTTACAATGTGTTAGTTTCAGGTGTACAGCAAATTGATTCAGTTATACATTACATATATTTATTCTTTTCTAGATTTTTTTTTCTCATATAGGTTATCACAGAATACTGGGTTGAGTCCCCTGTGCTATACAGTAGGTTCTTGTTGGTTATCTATCTTATGTATAGTAGTGTGTATATGTTCATTACAAGATCCTGATTTATCCCTCCTCCCCATGTTTCTCCTTTGATAACCACAGGTTGTTGTTGCTTTCTTTTAATTTATTTATTTTTATTTTTATTTATTTTTGGCTGCATCGGGTCTTTGTTGCTCTGTGCGTGCCTTCTCTAGTTGCGGCAAGCGGGGGCTTCTCTTCGTCACGGTGCACTGGCTTCTCATTGCCATGGCTTTTCTTGTTGCAGAGCATGGGCTCTAGGCACGCGGGCTTCAGTAGTTGTGGCATACGGGCTCAGTAGGTGTGGCTTGTGGGCTCTAGAGCACAGGCTCAGTAGTTGTGGCACAGGCGCTTAGTTGCTCTGCGTCATGTGGGATCTTCCCGGACCAGGGCTCAAATCCGTATCTCCTGCATTGGCAGGCGAATTCTTAACCTGTGTCTCCTGAATTAGCAGGTGAATTATTAACCTCTGTGCCAACAGGGAAGCCCACAAGTTTTTTTTTTTGATATCTGTAAGTCTGTTTCTGTTTTGTAAATAAGTTCACTTGTATCATTTTTAAAATTAGATTCCCCATATGAGCGATATCATATGATATTTGTCTTTGTCTGACTTTCTTCACTTAGTATGATAATCTCTAGGTCCATCCATGTTGCTGCAAATGGCATTATTCATTCCTTTTTATGTCTGAGTAATATTCCATTGTATATATGTACCACATTTTCTTTATCTATTCTTCTGTCAATGGACATTTAGATTGCTTTCATGTCTTGGCTATTGTAAATAGTGCTGCAATGAACATTGGGGTACATGTATCTTTTTGAATTATGGTTTTCTCCAGATATATGCCCAGAAGTGGAATTGCTGTATCATATGGTAGTTCTATTTTTAGTTTTTTAAGGAACCTCCACACTGTTCTCCATAATGGTAGTACCAATTTACATTTTCACCAACAGTGTAGAAGGGTTCCCTTTTCTCTACACCCTCTCCAGCACTTATTGTTTGTGAACTTTTTGATGATTGTCATTCTGACCAGTGTGAAGTGATACCTTATTGTAGTTTTGATTTGCATTTCTCTGATAATTAGTGATGTTGAGCATATTTTCATGTGATTTTTAGCCATCTGCATGTGTTGAGAAAACTTGTTTTGAAGGATAACTTATTATGTCTAGAAAATTTATAAATAAATCTAATGCATAGGACAAATACACATCTTTTTTTTATTTCCTGTACATAATACATTTGATAATAGTAGTGATGGGATGAACAATATAATTTATATTTATTTGTATAGTGATATTAAATTTCTATTTTTGAAAATGGTTTGGCATAAAATCAAATTAGATTAACTATTTGTATTTATTTCAATCAAAGTTACACACTCATGCATTTTAAGCAACAATTTAAATGATTCTAGCTAAAATTAAATAAGTCTACTATAGCCTATCTCTCCTGCTGATTAGAACAGAAAACTCTGAACAAAATACAAAAAGCAATTACCCAACAGAGAAGATTCTGTTGGAGAAGAACATGGTGTTGTAGGAAGCATTGGAATCTGTCTTCCCACCTAGACAACAATCACATTGGCAGAATCTGAAAAAGGCTTATTGACAGATCTATGACAAAAATACTTTAAAGCAACTGTCTTAATGATGTTTAAAGAACTAAAAGAAGATGTGAAAGAAGTTAGAGAATGATTAATAAGCAAAATGGAAATATCAATAAAGACAGAAAATATTTTTTAAAAATATTCTGGACGTGAAAAATACAATTTCTGAAATGAAAATTTTACTGGAGGGATTTGGAGACAGATTTATCAATGCAGAAGAAATAATCAGTGAACTTGAAGATAGGACAATAATTATTCATTATAAAGAACATAAAGAAAAAAGACTGAAAAAAGTAATCAGAGCCTTAGGAATTCATGGGGCACAATCAAACAGATCCAGATATTCACTGTGGGAGTTTCAGAAAGTAAAGAGAGAGAGAAAAATTAATGGCTGTAAACTTCCCAGATTTAATCAAAGACATAAATAAAAACACCAAAGAAGTTCAACAAACTCCAAATAAGATTAACCCCAAAAGGCACATGCCTAGATATTTTAATCAACCTTTAGAAACTGAAAGAAAAAGAAAGAATCTTGTAATCAGCCAGAGAGAATTGACTTTTTACATGCAAGGAATCCTCAAAAGATTATTAGCAGATTTTTCATCAAAAAAAAGTGGAGGCTAGAGAGCAGTGGACCAGTATATTCAAATAGCTAAAAAAAAAAAAAAAAAAAAAAGTTAACCCAGAATCCTATATCCACCAAAAATGTTCTTTAAGAGTGAGGGAGAATATATGATTATCCCGTTAAATAAAAGTTGAAGGTTTCTTACCACCAGGCCTGACCTATAAAAATGGTCGTGAGAGTCCTTCAGGATGATATAAAATGACACTAGACAATAACTTGAAGTCATGTGAATAAATAAAGAACTTGATAATTTAAAAAACATGGACAGTACTTTAAATTCATAAAATACATAAAGCTAGTAATATTGTAATAATGGTTTTTAACTCCACTATGTTTTGCATGTGATTTCAGAGACTAATACAATTTTTTAAAAATTATCTAAATGCTAATAATCCATATTTTGTTTTCTGCATAATTTAAGAGATTAACAAAAAAATTATAAGTTTATGTTTTGGGACACACAATGTATAAAGACATAATATTGTGACATCAAAAACCAAAAGGGGTGTGGGTAGAGCTGTAAAGGAGTAAAGGTTTTGTATGTTATTGAAGTTAAGATAGTAATAATTCAAATTAATGTGTTATAAATTTAGGATGTTAGATATAGTCTCCATGGAAACCCCAAAAGAGCTGTAGAATATATACAGAAGGAAATAAAGAAATTTAAACATTTTCCTACAAAAGAAATTAATTAAACTCAAAAAAGTCAATAATGCAGGAAATGGGGAACAAAATGTATAAGGCATACAAAAAATAAATAGCAAAATGACAGAAGTAAGTCTCTCCTTACTGGTGATCACTTTAAATGTTAAAGGATTAAACTCTCCAATGAAAGACAGAGAATGGTAAAATGGATGAAAACCTGATCCAATTTTATGCTATCTACAAGAGACTCTAGATCCAAATACAAATATATTGAAAATAAAGAGATAGTAAATGATATTCTATGCAATAGTTCCATGCAAAAGAGAACAGCAGTGGCTATACCAGTATCAGAAAAAAAAAGGCTTTAAATCAAAATTAAAAGAGACAAAGACAATAGATATTAATAAAAGGTTTAATACAGCCAGAAGATTTAATAATTATAAATATTTATGCATCTAATAACACACCATCAAAATATATAAAGCAAAAAAAAATGAGAGAACTTAAAGGACAAGTAGAAAGTTCAACGAAAATGGTTGAAAATTTCAATACCCCACTCTCAATAACGTATGCAACAACAATACAGAAGATAAGTAAGGAAACAGAGGAATTAAACAATAGAAGAAACCAACTAGATCTAGCAAACATATAGAGAACACTCTACCCAATAACAAAAGCATACAAATTCTTCTCAAGAGAACATGAGACATTTTTCAGGACAGACATATGTCAGGCTACAAATTAGAATCTCAATAGACCTCAAAAAGATATTGAACAAAGTAACTTCCAAACTACAATTGGAGAAAGCTAGAAATCAATAATAGCAATAAAACCGGAAAATTCACAAATTGTTGGAAATTAAGCAACACACTATTAAACAATCAATGGATGAAAGAAAAAGTCACAAGGGAAATTAGAAGATACAAGGAGATTAGTGAAAATGAAAACACAGCATACCAAAACATAGGAAGCATGGTGAACAAGTATAAGGGGAAATTTTAGAGTTATAAATGCTTACATTAAAAAAGAAAAAAGATATCAAATCAACAACCTAAATTTACAATTTAAAGAACTAGCAAAAAAAGTATAAACTAAATCCAGGGCTTCCCTGGTGGCACAGTGGTTGAGAGTCCGCCTGCCGATACAGGGGACATGGGTTCGTGCCCCGGTCTGGGAAGATCCCACATGCCGCGGAGTGGTTGGGCCTGTAAGCCATGGCTGCTGAGCCTGCGTGTCTGGAGCCTGTGCTCCACAACGGGAGAGACCACAACAGTAAGCAGCCCGCATACTGCAAAAAAAAAAAAAAAAAAAAAAAAAAAGTATAAACTAAATCCAAAAGTAGCAGAAGGAAGGAATAATAAAAATTAGACCTGAAATAGAGAATAAAAAACAGTAGAAAATCAATAAAACTAATAGTTGATTCTTTGAAAAGATCAACATATTTACAAATATTTAGTTAGTGAGAACAAGGGAAAAAGAGAAGATTCAAATTACTAAAATTAGAAATTGAAGTGGGCCATTAATACTGATTATGTAGAAACAAAAATGATTACAAGAGTGTACTATGATTAATTGTACACAAACATTGGACAACCTACATAAAATAGAGAAATTTGTAACAACACCAACCCACAAAAATTAAATCATGAAGAAATTGAAAATTTGAATAGACCTATAACAAGTAAGAAGATTGAATCAATAATCAAAATCTCCCAAAATGAAAAACCCTGGACCTGATAGTTTTATTGGTGAATTCTACCAAACCTATAAAGAAGAACTACCACGAATCCCTCTCAAACTTTTCCAAAATATTGAAGAGGAGGAAACACTTCCAAACTTATTCTATGAGGCCAGCATTATTCTGATAACAAATCCAGGCCAAAATACTGAAAAAAAACAAATACTATAGGTCAATATCCCTGATAAGCATTGATACAAAATTCCTTAATAAAATACCAAAAAAAAACAAATTCAGCAGCATATTAAAGGAATTAGATAACAAGACCAAGTACAAACTATTCCTGGAAAGCAACAGTTGTTCAACATGCAAAACCAATCAGTAATACACTACATTTACTAAATGAAAGGAAAAAAACACATAATCATATTATTTGATGGAGAAAAAGCATTTGACAAAATTCAACACATCTTTATGATAAAAAAACACTTAAAATAGGAATAGAAGGAAACTACCTCAACATAATGAAAGCCATATATGAAATATCCACAGTGAACTATACTCAATGGTGGAAAACTGAAAGGTTTTCCTTTAAGATCAGGAAAAAGGTAGGGATGCTTACTTTCATCACTTTTATTCAACACAGTACTGGAAGTTCGAACAAGAGAAATTAGGCAAGACAAATAAATAAAAGTCATCCAAATTAGAAGGGAAGTAAAATTGTCTCTGTTTAAAATTTATACAATTTTATATGTATAATCTCTAAAGAGTGCACACACACAAAAATGGTTAGAACAAATAAATTAGGCTAATAAATTTTGTCAAATAGTTTTTCTCCATCAAATGAGATGATCATGGTTTTTTTCTCCCTTTATTTGGTTAGAACTAATAAAAGTTAGAACTAGTAAAGTAGAAGGATACAAAGTCAAAAGACAAAGGCAGTTGCATTTCTGTACACTAAAAATAAACAATCTGAAAAGGAAATTAAGAAAACTATCCCATTTATAATAACATCCAAAAGAATAAATACTTAGGAAGAATAAATACTTAGGTGTAAGTCTTGTACCATGATACAAAACATTGCTTAAAGAAATTAAAGGAGACATAAATAAATAAAACATCACATGTTCATGTATAGGAAGACTTAATGCTGTTAACATGCCAATACTATGTGAAGTGATCCACAGATTCAACGTAATCTATCAAAATTCCAGTGATTTTTTGCAGAAATAGAAGATCCTATTCAAAAATTTATATGGACTCTCAAGGCATGCTGACTAGCCAAAACAATCTTAGAAAACAAAGCGGGCTGACTCACATTTCCTGATTTAAAAACCTGTTACAAAATTAATCAAGAGTGTGGTACTGGTATAAAGATAGACATATAGACCATTAGAATAGAAAAATGAGAAATAAACCTTTACATATATGTTCAAATGATTTTCAACAAGGGTGCCAATACCATTTAATGGGGAAAGGACAATATTTTCAATAAATGCTGCTGGGAAAACATTATATCCACATGCAAAAGAATGAATTTGGACTCTTGCCTAGCACCGTATATAAAAATTAACCCAAAATGGACCAAAGACCTAAATATAAGAGCTAAAACAGCAAAACTCTTAGAAGAAAACATAGAGGAAAAGCTTCACAACATTACATTTGGCAATAATTTCTTGGATATATCACTAAAGGCACAGGTAACAAAAGAAAAAAATGGACAAATCAGACTTCATGAAAATTTTGTTTTTAATTTGTTCATCAAAAGTTACTATTGACAGTAAAAATACAGTCCATAGGATGAGAGAAAATATTTGCAAATTGTATATCTGGTAAGGGATTAATATCTAGAATATATAACTAACTCAAACTAAACAACAAGAAAACAAACAACCCAGTTTAAAAATGGGCAAAGGAATGGAATAGACATTTTTTCCAAAGATGAAAAGCAAATGGTCGATAAGGATCTGAAATGATACTCAACATCATTAATTCCTGGGAAAGTGCAAATCAAAATTATGAGATACCACCTCACACTCACTGAGATGGCTAGCATAACAAAAAACAAAACAAAGACAAAACTAAAATAACAAGTGTTAGTAAAGATGGGAATCCTCCATGGGAACACACACTTCTTTACTTTTGTCTAGCTGTAGCCACCTCCTTGTGGAACATTTATGCATTGTTGGTGGGAATGTAAAGTTGTGCAGCTGCTATGGAAAATAATATGGCAGTTCCTTAAAAAAAATTATAGAATTATCATATGATCCATCAATTCCTCTTCTGGTTATACACCAAAACATATTGAAAGCAGGTCTTGAAGAGATGTTTGTATACTCATGATCATAGTAACATTATTCAAAATAGCTGAAATGTGAAAGCAACAAAATAGTCTATCAACAGATAAATGGATAAGTAGAATATGGTACATATGTGCAATGGAATATTATTCTGTCCTAAAAAGGAAGGAAATTCTGACATATGCTACAACATGGATGAACACTGAGGATATTATTCTAGGTGAAATAATTTAGTCACAAAAATACAAATACTTTATTATTTTACTTATTTGAAGTACTTAGAGTAGTCAAAATCATAGAGACAGAAAGAGGAGCCATGGTTGCCCTTGGCTGGGTATTGGGGGAAAGAGAAAGTTATTAATTAATTGGTATAGAGTTTTAGTTTTACAAACTGAAAAATTCCAGAGATTGGTTCAGCCACTATGGAGAACATTATGGAGGTTCCTTAAAAAACTACAAATAGAACTACCATATGACCCAGCAATCCCACTACTGGGCATATACCCTGAGAAAACCAAAATTCAAAAAGAGTCATGTACCAAAATGTTCATTGCAGCTCTATTTACAATAGCCCGGAGATGGAAACAACCTAAGTGCCCATCATAGGATGAATGGATAAAGAAGATGTGGCACATATATACAACGGAATATTACTCAGCCATAAAAAGAAAGGAAATTGAGCTTTTTGTAATGAGGTGGATAGACCTAGAGTCGGTCATACAGAGTGAAGTAAGTCAGAAAGAAAAAGACAAATACCGTATGCTAACACATATATATGGAATTTAAGAAGAAAAAAAAATGTCATGAAGAACCTAGGGGTAAGACAGGAATAAAGCCACAGACCTACTGGAGAACGGACTTGAGGATATGGGGAGGGGGAAGGGTGAGCTGTGCCAGGGCGAGAGAGAGTCATGGACATATACACACTAACAAACGTAAGGTATATAGCTAGTGGGAAGCAGCCGCATGGCACAGGGATATCAGCTCGGTGCTTTGTGACCGCCTGGAGGGGTGGGATAGGGAGGGTGGGAGGGAGGGAGACGCAAGAGGGGAGAGATATGGGAAAATATGTATATGTATAACTGATTCACTTTGTTATAAAGCAGAAACTAACACACCATTGTAAAGCAATTATACCCCAATAAAGATGTTAAAAAAAACCAAAAAAACAAAAACAAAACAAAAAAAGTAATCAAAAACATATGAATCATGAAGGCGTTGTCAAAACTTGGAGAAACAATTACCCTAGAATCAAAATTGCTCTGTTGCCCCTACCCTTCTTTTTCTCTTGTGGCTTTGACCCAAGGCCAGGCCCCAGTCATGTTGCTTCTTGGTGAAGCAGTAGTTTGAGTGGCTAACACTCTAACGTAGAACAAATTTTCTAGCCAGAGAGAGTGAAAAGACAGTCCCTTCAAAGCAAAGAATGTGCGGGAAACTCTAAGAGAAAGAGAGGTGAAAAAGATCTTTTAATTCTGTATATAAATCTATACATCTTTTCTTGGCTTATATCAGAGCTATTTCTTATAAAAAATGATGAAGACCAGAAATTAAGGCTTAATAAAGTCTAGAATAAAGGAAAACTAAGAAAATTTTCTTCCATTGAGATTGTTCTAAAGAAACACTAAAGAAAGTACTTTAGTATGAAGGGAAAAATACCAGAGGTTAATTTGGAAATCTGAGAGTGATGGAAGAGCAACAGAAACAGTAAGTCTCTGGGTACATATAAAATAATATTTTAAAATACTTTAAAATAAATATGACTCTGAATATTAAAGTTATAGCATTATTTATTGGGGTTTTGAGGATATGTAATACAAATTATCACAACATCATAAAGTTCAATGAGGAAGGATATGGGAACTACCTATATGATTGCAAGACTTCCGTATTTTATATGAATTACAGTATTTAAGTAGGCTATGAAATGTTAGATATGCATATTGTAATCCCTAAAAATACCTCCAAAAATAATGAGTACTTGTAGCCAAAATCCAATGGGTAAATAAAATTCAGTACCTAAAAAAAATTCATATAATCAAAAATAAGCTACAAATGCAGGACCAAAGGAAAAACACAACAGAGTGGACAAACAGAAAAGGTAAAATGGTAGCACTATATCCAACCATATCAAAAACTAAACTAAATCTAAATGATCTAAAAAAAATTGAAAGACAAAAATTGTCAGATTGTGTTTTAGAAAACATCACCCAACCACCTGATGTCTATAAGAAATTCACTTTAAATAAAAAGTTTAAATAAAATGATAGAAAACTACACACACCAACGCCAAGAGAAAGCTGGAGTAGTTGCGTTAATATAAGATAATGTATATTTCAGTAAAAAGAATATAACCAAGAACAAAGATGATATAATAATTCTAAATGTGTGTACAACAAAGCTCCAAAATACATGAAACAAACACTGACAATACTGAAAGGTGAAGTAGATAAACCCACAAATATAGTTGGAGACTTCAACTGTCTCTCTCAGTAATAAACAAAACAAATAATTAGAAAACGAGTAAAGATATCCAAGACCTGAATAACACTTTCAACAAAATTTATCTAATTGACAATTAGAGAGACTACTTCACCCACCTATAAAAGAATACACATTCTTTTCTTTTGTAGAGCACATGAAACACACACACACACACACACAAACCCTAGACAATAAAACAAACCTCAACAGATTGAACATAATTAAAATAATAAATAAAAAAAAGAATATTATCTGACCACAATGGAATTAAAATGGCATGTAGAAAAAGACATATTTGTTGGGATAAACAGTGAGTGGGAAGGAAGAAAACAGAGGCAGTAGTTTCCTAGATTTCTTTCTCAATACATTTTTCTGCTGGTGTGAGAAAGAAATAGGGAACACCCAGTGTGATATTAAGAGAAGATACTTCCTTACTTCCTTATTTCCTTCCTTCTTTCCTTACTCATTTACTTATTTATTTACTCTGTGCTTACTTACTTTTAAAAATGAGAGATACTAGGCCCCTTCCTGTCTCCCAATCCAACTCTGTATACAGAGCATAATAATTATTCAAGCTGAGAAGGGATGGCAAAAGTAAACAAACATATGACATTTTATGTGTAATTTCTTGGGAAGGCTTTTACCAGAATGTAGAGCATCTGGTTTAATCAAGCTTTGATTTTTTTAAGATTAGATGCATATGATTTTCTCAATTTTTAGGTGTACTGTTCTATGAATTTTGAAAAGTGAACACAGTTACGCAAGCACCACCACACTCAAGATACAGAACAGTTTGATAAACCAAAAATGTTTGTTGTGTTCCGTTGCAGTCAGTTCTTCCCATCACAGCCCCTGGCAAACACTGATCTGTTTTACATATGGGGACAGATAGCTTTGTTTTTATTTATTTATTCATTTATTTATTTTTTAATTTATTCACTTTTTATTTTATATTGGAGCATAGTTGATTAACAATGTTGTGATAATTTCTGATGTAGAGCAAAATGATTCCGTTATACATATACATGTATCTATTCATTTTTCAAGTTCTTTTTCTATTTAGGTTATTACAGAATATTGAACAGAGTGTCCTGTGCTAAACAGTAGGTCCTTGTTATCTATTTTAAATATAGTAGTGTGTACATGTCAACCCAAACTACAAATCAACACTTCCCCCCACTCTTCCCCCCTTGGTAACCATAAGTTCATTCTCTAAGTCATGAGTCTGTTTCTGTCTTGTAAATAAGTTCTTTGCATATATGTTTTTTGCTTTTTTAGATTACACATATAAGAAATATCATATTTGTCTTTCTCTGTCTGACTTACTTCACTTAGTATGATAATCTCCAGGTCCATCCATGTTTCTGCAAATGTCATTATTTCATTATTTTAATGGCTGAATAATATTCCATTGTATATATGTACCATATCTTCTTTATCCATTCATCTGATCAGAGCAGAAATAAATAAAATAGAAATGAAGAAAGCAATAGAAAATATCATGAAACTAAAAGACTTTTCTTTGAAAAATATAGGCAAAATTGATAAATCTTTAGCCAGGCTCACCAAGAAAAAAAAGAGGACTCAAATCAATGAAATTAGAAATGAAAAAGGAGAAGTTACAGTGGACACCACAGAAATACAAAGGATCATAAGAGACCATATGCTAATAAAATGGACAACCTGGAAGAAATGGAAAAATTCTTAGAAAGGTACAACCTCTCAAGACTGAACCATGAAGAAATAGAAAATATGAACAGAATAATCACAAGTACTAAATTGAAACTGTTGTTAAAAACTCCCAACAAACAGAAGTCCAGGACCAGATGGCTTCACAGGCAAATTCTATCAAACATTTAGAGAGGAGTTAACATCTATCCTTCTGAAACTCTTCCAAAATATTGCAGAGGAAGGAACACTCCCAAACTCACTCTATGAGGCCATCATCACCCTGAAACCAAAACAAGACAAAGGTACCACAAAAATATAAAATAAAATAAAATTACAGGCCAATATCACTGATGAACATAGACGCTAAAATCCTCAACAAAATACTAGCAATCCAAATCCAAAAATACATTAAAATGATCATATACCATGATCAAGTGGGATTTACCCCAAGGATGCAAGAATTTTTCAATATCAGCAAATCAACCAGTGTGATACACCACATCAACTAATTGAAGAGTAAAAAACATGATCATTTCAATAGATGCAGATAAAACTTGTGACAAATTTCAACACCCATTTATGATAAAATCTCTCCAGAAAGTGGACATATTACCTCAACATAATAAAGGCCATATACGACAAACCTACAGTTAACATCATACTCAATGGTGGTGAAAAGCTGAAAGCATTTCCTCTAAATCAGGAACAAGACAAAGGAGTCCGCTCTCACCACTTTTATTCAGCATAGTTTTGGAAGTCTTAGACACAGCAATCAGAGAAGAAAAAGAAATGAAATGATTTCAAATAGGAAAAGAAGAAGTAAAGCTGTCACTGTTTGCAGATGACATGATACTAAACATAGAAAATCCTACAGATGCTACCAGAAAACTACTAGAGCTCATCAATGAATTTGGTAACGTTTCAGGATACAAAATTTATACACAGAGATCTCTTGTATTCCTATATACTAACAATGAAAGATCAGAAAGAGAAATTAAAGAACAATCCCATTTACCATCACATCAAAAAGAATAAAATACCTAGGAATAAACCTACTTAAAGAAAGAAATGACCTGTTTTTAAAACTAGAATTCACTATTCAAAGATAATCTCTTAAGAAGCCCCAATGAGGTCTTTTGCTGAATATTGTAATCAATCAATGTAAAGAATGAACACTCACTGCCTTCACACTATATGATCAGCTTTGTAGAAATATATCTCTGTGCCTTATTCCATACTTTGGTTGAGTGCTCCTGGTTTGCAAACTCTCTTTCTTTGTGTGCACAATCAACTTTTACTAATTACTACTTAAGTGGATCATTGGCTTTACTTTTTTTTAACTTTTGACACTGTTAATGATTTTGACAATTTTGTGCATCTTCTCTTGTGTCATGGATCATTTATATATCCTCTTTTTGAAGTTTCCCATTACATTACTTCGAACCTTATAAAATCTATTAGATGTATAATTTTGAATCTATTTCTAGACTGTCTCTTTCTTTCCATTTGTCTATATGCTCATTCTTGTGAAAACATCACCCTGTCTTGATTAGTGTAGCTTTATAGTAAGACATAACTTTGGATAGAGTTCTTTTTCAAGATCGCTTTGGCTATTCTAGATGTGTTGAATTTCTATATGAATATTAGAATCAGTTTGTCAATTTCTAGCAAAAGGTGTACTGGATATTGATTGGCACTAAATTGAATTTATAGATTAATTTGAGCATAATGACTCTCTTAATATTGAATTTCCCAATCCATAATCATGTTATGGCTTTCTATTCATTTATATATTCTTAGATTATTGGCTTTAAGCCTGTCTTCTTTTCTAAAATAAGCATTTAAATGTATAGATTTACTCTTAAGCATTATTTTCACTAAATTCCACAAATACTGATAGATTTTTAAATTACTGTTCCTATGAATCTTACACACATATGCACATACACAAATATCCGTTTCTTTGTGATTTTTATTTGATACTTGAATTATTTAGAATTGGGTTGGTTACTTTCTAAGTATTTAGGACTTTTCTAGCTATGCTAATGGTATTTATTTCTACTTTAGTTCTATTGTGGTTAGAGAGCATATTCAGTAAAGTTTCAAACTGTTAAAGTATTTTGCAAATGGTTTCGTGGCTTAAAATAAGATTTATATGAATGTTATATGTACATTGTCTTGTTAAGAGGTGTAGTGTTCTGTTAACTTCTATTAGATCTCATTGGATAATAGTGTCATTCAAATCTGCCTTTTGGCTTATTTGTCTATCACCTACTAAAAGATATGTTAACATTTGCAACTATGAATGTGAATTTTTCTATTTCTATTTGTATTTCTGAAAATTTTTCTTCCATGTATCTGAATTTCAATTATAGTTGCTACACATTTAATAAGACTGTTGAATTTTCTTTATTAATATGTTCTTTCATCATTATAAAATGTCTCACAACTACTGGCAATACTCCTTTTCTTGAAGCCTATATTACACCAGCTTGCTTGTGCTTAGTGTTTGAGTCTTTTAATATCCTTTGACTTTCCATCATTTATCTGCCTTTTATTTTTCCCTAGCTTGAAAGTATCTGCCTTTAAATGTTGAGTGTTTAATCCATTTACATTTATAGCATTTGTGGGGGGTATGTTTTAGTTAGAATCTTTTTGTCCCCTCTGTTCTTTCCATTTTTCTGTCTTCATTTGTGTCATTCCAGTCCTTTTTTATGCCTATTTCTCTGTTCTGTAGGTTTATTATCCATAGCTCTTTTTGTCGTCATTGATTTTTTTCATGGACATAACCAATTTATTTAGTAACTGTTTACTTTTCATATATTCACAAGGATGATATGTGTCAAAAATCAGTCTGAAGGATAATTTTTTAATAATTATGAAATACAAACTTGCAGTGATATCATTGTGTTAATTTTAATTGTTGCCCTTGAGGTTACAGTATGCATTTTTAAATTATCATAGACTACTTAAAATTAAAATTGTGTCCATGTATGATTGTCATTATAATGTCCATTTCTTGGTATATGCTGAGATTTCTAGATCTGTGGGTTGGTTACTGTGTTCAAATTTCAGTTATGCCTGTATTTATAGGGTAAATTCCTTAGTTCATGCACATGGTCTTTTCTTATTACATGTGATCTTCTGGGGATTATAATGGAAAGTCTCTGGTGTTAGCAAACCTCATTAATTTGGTGGGACTTAAACTCCAACCTCTCTCTGTTATAATAGGCAGCTGCAGTTAGCTGTGCTTGAATTTTTAGCCTTCTACCTGTGGTTTCCCCTTGATTTCTTGGATTCTTGCCTAAAATAAGCATAATTTAGTGGTCTGTGAAGAATTTTAGGAGATTTTCTATGCACATTTTGGAGATCTTACTCTGTGGTTCCTATAATTCTGATATTTTCTCTCTCAATTTCCAGCCCCTGTTGGAGCCCCAAATTATATCTCTTGACTCCTAAAGAAATAAGTCTTTAGCTTTCTATTTGAGTTCTATCTGGTGGCCACGTGATTGAGGAGTGTTTTCAGGGGAAAACTATATAACTGTGGACTTACTCTCTCTATTGTCCTGCTTTCAAGGATTAAATCTCATCCAGGGTCTGCCTGCTTTTGTTCATTCTACAATGCCTTCAATTAATTGTTTTCCATATTTTTTCCAGAGATTTCAATGTTTATCAGCAGGAGGGTTAATCTGATATAACCTACTTTGCCATTAGTGGATGCCAGAAATTTGTTTGTAGGTTTGTTTTGAAAACCTACATGGAAGTAATAGTCATTTACAATATTTTTGAAAATACACAAAGTGATAATGGAGAACATAAAAATAACTGTCATTATACTAAGTAGAAATAAATACTGTTGGTATTTATGCATTTTCCATATTTTTCTATGCACACAAATACCTACATTTATAGTTAAAATCTGAAATACTATAGGTATCTTGTTATGCACTTAAAACCAAATTTTGTAAAGACATATTTTACTTAGCATAATATCATTTTTTATAAATAACTTCTTAAAACATAGTTTGAATACCTTTTTATTGCATCACAAAATTAGCCATAATTTATTTAACTATTCTAATAAGTCATTTATAAGTATCTCATAAATAACTGCATATGTATCTTTGCATACAAATCTTTGTGTGCAAATTTCTCATTATTTCTTTAAGTTAGAATACTAAAAATAGAGTACTAAGATGAAGGGTATAAATATTTTGAAAATTCTTGATATTTTTCCCCAAAATATTTTTCCACCAGCACTGTGTGAGGACATCTCTTTTACAACCCATTCAATCAGCAGTTTTTGATACTTGACTTTGCAATTTACCTAATTGATAACGTTTACGTGATTTTTATATGATATTGACCACTCATTATCTCACTTTATAATTATCTAGCCATATTCTTTACCCATTTTGTTGATTTGTATCAGTTCATTTTGTTATCTATATTACAATATAAACTTTCCAATATGATTGTTCTTAATTCAATTTTGAGTATAAATATTTGACTCCACTGTAGTGGCCTCTCTTGTTTGCTTTGTTTGCTTTGGTTTGTTTGGAGGTAAAACTCACATAGCATACAATTAACTATTTTGAAATGTACAATTCAGAAGCCTTGCATTCACATTGTTGCACCATCACCACTTCTATCTAGTTTCAAAAATATTTTATCATCCCAAAAGAACCTCTGAAACCCTTTAGCTCTTTGAGCATTTATAAGACAGTTAATTTAAAATCTTTCTCTAGGAGGCCAGTGTCTGGGCTTCTTCAAGGATGTTTCCTGTCATTTATATTCCTCCTATGAAATAGTCACACTCTTCTGTTTCTTTATATGCATTGTGATTTTTGTTGATAACTGGACATTTAAAATATGGTAATGTGTGAACTCTAGGTAGAAGAATTCTCACAGGCTCCCAGGGATTATTGTTTTTTCATGTTGAGTGCTGCAGTTGTCCATTTGTTTAGTAACTTTTCCAAACTACTTTCATAACGATTATATTCCTTGTCATCTGTAGACACAAAGTCTTTCTTCCTCTGTCACCATAATTACCAGTGACCTGAGAGAGGTTTCTCTGAGTATCTGAATACAATTTAAAAAAAAAAAGAAAGAAAGAAAAAAGAAGTTCTGTCTCCTTAAATTCCATTGAGAATTGCCCCTTGGGAGACTGCTTCAGTCAAATAATGTCCAAAAAATATTCAGCCTCTGTGCCAGTCCCTCAGTGACCTATTGGTCAGATCAAAATACACCAGAATTTTTGGAGGATAGTGTCCTTATTGCAAGCTGCAAGATGAAACCAGGCCTTTTCCTTGGCTACCTGCTGTGAGGCTGAAGGATAATAGCTGCCATGCTAAACATTGAAATTCACTGAAAGTTACCAGCCTCTTTCTTCACCAGGTATTCTCCTGGATGTTGTAGGCTTACAAAGTTCCATAGTTCTTGCCAGCTCAATAGTTGGGGGGACTGATTCCTGGAGCTTCATACTCTCACATCTTCCATGATACCACTTGGATACTAGGTTTTTGACTGTGGTCCAAAATAATGTTTATTTTTGCCACCGAATTTTCCAGTGAAAGCCTAAGCAAGCTTATCCCAAATTGCCTACTCAGAGCTGTCTCCTTGATATAAAAATAATTCCTAAGTATATACTTTTTAAATTTATTAACACAATTTTCACAGAACTATCTCACTGGAAGCAGTATTACATTATAGAAAATTGAAGTTTGCAAAGTTTGGGAACATTGCCCCAAGAATGAAATCTACATGCTTTGACATCTTGTTTATTCTTTCTTTATGGTACCCCACAAAGTTAGCTAATGTCAGGAGTGGGGTGTGGAAAGGGCTGGAAAAATTGCCAGGAAGATCACAGGAAAAACTTAATCCGCATTTGATTCATTCAAGAAGAATGAAGAAGGATTGAAAAGGGACTGTGAAAGATTGGTATATTCTTTAAAATATGACATATAACTTTTTAATATAATCATTTTCACTTTGACATTTTTAATGTGATAGTATTTAAATGTAACCAAATGAAAGAACATAAAACTACTCCTAAAATTTAACTTAGAAAATTATTCTTTTCATAAATACTACAACCACATTCTTTATTTCCTAAAGGTCTCTCTATGCAATATTAATACACATTCTTTTTATGCAAACTCATTTTGACAGCAATGGTGCAAGCATATTTTCCATTTAGATTCCTTACTTATTAAAAATAATTCAAGAAAAGAGTTCAACTAGCATAATTTATTAGGCAGTACATAGACATTCATATGATGCTTATAGTTCAAACTTGATTTAACATTTTAAAATAATTTATAAAGGAAAAGGAAAAATACATTCATACTGACACATGTCTGGAAATTCAAAATATATGCTAGATATGAATAAATATCATACACTTTTCTCTATAATGATTTGCTCTGCATTGGAGACAGCACATTTTAAGAAATTTTCATTTGAATAAGAATGAAAAATTCTGAGCATTAAAACATGCTAAATTGATTTCAGTTAAAGGGTATTAATGCTATTGTAGCCCCCCATCCCTTCCATATCCATTGTCTAAGAATTGAAGTGATTTCAGTGCATTATCGTGACTTTTACTTCTAAGTGGATGTATAATATATATGTGAGATTGATATGAGCTAAAAGGAATTGCTAGGCCAAAGCATTGTATAAGGCAATACTGTGAAATCAATAGCAAATGGGAAGAATAACATTGGCACTGAGATAGTAAAGTCATATAAAAAATGAATTATTTAGTTGTTTCATACCATACATAGCAGATTCGTCTCAGTTACCGTGATAATCTAAGGAAAAGTTATTTGGAAAATTATCTCTCTCCTCTATTTTACTTTGGATTAATCTGAATAACACTAACATTGGAAAAATGAGATAACTTATTAGTTCATTAATCTATGCAATCTTTATTGAGAGTCTCTGTGAAGCTGGTATTCTGTGCTCGAGTTTCAAAAAAAGATTCATATGTCTATTTTAAGCATCTCACAGTCTAGTGACAGAGTCAGACAAAGTAACAAATACTTAAAGAATGGTGTGATTGGGGCTATGATACAGGAATACACAGAATGAGTTGGGGATATGGAAAGTCACTTAACAGACAGAAAGGTAAGATTCTCACCTGGGTATAAAACGAATTATTTTTGATGAAAACTCCCTCATTCATTTCATTCAATAACTCTCTTCAACTTTTACAGAACTCTGATGTTTTTGGTATTAAATAAAATTAAACTTAAATGACATTCTCACTGAGTAATCTCATATGCTTCCCTGGTATTAGTAATCATTTGTTCATTTAGGGTAGGTATGACTCAAACTTATATTGGAATAAATAATGTAACATGAATTTCTGTCTCATATATAAGTTCAGATAGGTAGGCAGCCCTTAGGCTGTCTATAATAGTTCTGCCCCAGAGCTACTCTGTTTTCTTCAATGTATGGCCTTAATTGCTATGGTCACTTTACTGTCTGAGATGGCTACTTCAGCCACAACTACTACATCTACATTTCAGAGGAGGAAGCACAAAAGGAGAAAGGGCAATGAGTACATCTCAGTATATTTTTTTAAGGTAGGTTTCCAGAAGCTGATGCAGGACACTTCACTTTACATAACATTTGCAACTACTTAATCGTATACCTACAACTAGCTGCCTGGGGAATGTAGTCATTCTAAGTTATCATTATTTTCATGGAAAGGTGACAGATATGTTTAGGAAACATCTCCTAAATTTAACCCTACTATCCATGTACTAATGACTATCAAGTATATATCTCCTCTTCTTTATTGAGATTTCAGTGTATTTGTCCAACCATTTACTGGATTATCAATTTCAACAAATATATATTTAGCATATACTGTGTGTTAGACATTGTGTAAAGTACCATGGATTAAATGGTAAATATAATAGTCTTTATCACAATCCTCAAATAGCTTATATATTGGTTTAGGGAGTCAATTAACATGTATTTCTTTCACAGTTTAATTAGTGGTAAGGTAGGGAAAATTTAGGGTGCTATAGGAAAAAACAGGAGGGCACTTAACTCGGGTTTAGGAGTCCCAAAAAATATCGTAGGTTGGCTGAGATCTAAGCTAATTTATCATAACTAAGAATGATCAAATGAACTCTAAGTGGAAGGTGGTTTCCACAAATTTCCAGTGATATGAATATATTAAAGTAAGGCAAATTTAAAGAGCAGAAAGAGATTTCAGTATCACTATAACATTGTGGGAGTGTAGGATGCTGATGAAACAGAGATGATACTTTAAATGTCTTCAGTAGAGAGCTCACGATGAGCATTTTGCCAATTAAAGAAAGAATTTTGGATTTTTAGAGAAAGCAGCAAACCATTAAAGGGTTTAAGAGCATTTCTGCTACCAAAGAGCAGATAGGAGGTTATGAGACATAGATCTCCCCATAATAATTTTTAAAAATAATGAGATAGTCTAAAACTCATTTTTTTTAAAGTTGTAGAAGATCTATGGTTGCACAGAAGTCTAAATAAACCTAAATTTCTGGGAGGAATGTGTTTTTCCTAAGTAAGCAGAGACTGGTGCAGGGAATATATATTTAGAAATTCATTATAAGTGTGGGGAGGTGGGGTGGGGGAGGGATGGACTGGCAGTTTGGGGTTAGTAGATACAAACTATTACATATAGAACTGACAAACAACAAGATATAGCACAGGGAACTATATTCAATATTCTGGGATAAACCATAATGGAAAATAATATAAAAAAGAATGTATATATGTGTATAACTGAGTCCCTTTGTTGTTTGCCAGAAATTAACACAACATTGTAAATCAAATATACTTCAATAAAAAAATAAATTAAAAAAAAAAACAAAGTCTGAAAATTTTAGCAGAGATCTGAAGCTACACAAACAGACATAGCACAATTGGAAAAGGACCAAACAGAAATTTTAGTTAGAAAAATATAATAAATGAAGTTAAGGGGTCAATAGTTGGGTTTAATAGCAGATTAGACATAGCTGAGGAGAAAATTGGTGGATTATAGAAACAGAATGAACCTTGGAAAAATAAGAGGATGGAAAATACAGAAAAGACAGTAAATTAGGCTAAATTATGTTTAATTGGATTCCTAGGAGAGGAGAGAAAGGGGAAACAGCAATCTGAAGAAATAATGTCAGAATTATCTATAATTGATGAAAACCATCAATTCACAGATTCAGGAAGCCCAATGCCCAAGCCCAACTTGTACTCTGCTCAAAGGCAAATGCAAAATGAAAATATTTTAAAGCAACAAAGGAATAAAGATGTTTTATCCTCAAAGGAGCAACAGACTGCTACTTACATCTCAACAGCAAACCTGGAAGCCAAAAAAGTAGAATGCCATATTCCTTATGCTTAAAGAAGATAGCTGTCAATCTAGAATACAATGCCCTGTGAAAATATCTTTCAAAAATGAAAATAAAATAAAGACATTTTCAGACAAACGGAAACAGTCCCCCACCAGCAATCTCACATTAAGGGAAATTCCAAAGGATAATAATGTTCAATCATAATAAAAAGGAAAACAAAATAAAAGGAAGGAATGAAGAACAATAAAAGTGGTAAATGTGTATGTAAATAAATATTGACTATAAAACAAAAATGATAATGTTGCATGGTATTAAAATGTATACACAGGGAATTAAAATGCGTGACACACCAGCACAAGAGTCAGAAAAACAGTGGTAAATGGAGTTGGAGTATACTAAGGTCTTTGCATTGTGCTGGTATAAGGTAAAGTATCAGTTAATGTTAGACATTGGTACGACAAGGTTGAATGTTTTTGCTAAACTACTTAATAGAAAAACAATGTATAATTACCAAACTAATATAGGGGAAAAATAAAGTAAAAATTACCTTTCAAAAACAAGATAAGGGAATAAAATGTCAAGAAGTAAAAAGAAAAAAATAACTAGGGAGATAATTATTTTTTAATATGTCTCCAGTGATTTTTTTTTTTTTTTTTACCCAAAACAAGCTGAGGTATTTCTTTGATGAAAGAGTATAAGGTGGAGATAGTATACGATGAACTCAGCACCTGAAGATGAGTACAGCCTCCTGCTGAAGAGCAAGGCCAATTCTGTCTCTTGCTGACTGTGTGACCCTGGGCAAGTCTCTTCAAACAGCTAATCCTCAATTACATTTATAAAATGTAGATAATAAAATATAGGACTGGAACTAGGGTTGACTTGTCTGCAAGTTTTAAGGGGGCACCTCCCCCTTAAATGCATTAATCTAGATACCTAACATTTTAATACAATATTTTTTAAAAATCAAAATTATTGCAAAATATGAATGATGGGGCTTCCCTGGTGGCGCAGTGGTTGAGAGTCTGCCTGCCAATGCAGGGGACACGGGTTCGTGCCCCAGTCCGGGAAGATCCCACATGCCGTGGAGTGGCTGGGCCCGTGAGCCATGGCCACTGAGCCTGTGTGTCCAGAGCCTGTGCTCCGCAATGGGAGAGGCCACAACAGTAAGAGGCCCGTGTACCACAAAAAAAAAACAAACAAAAAAATATATATATATATGAATGATGAACAAAATATGAAACTTCTACATAAACTTAAGATCTGACCCTATAATTACATGACTCAACTCAAGTACCTTACTTTAATCCTGGCCCTGATAAGATACCTACCTCACAAAGTTATTATAAGACTCAAAAAGTACACATAAAACAGTTAAGTAAGAGCTCAATAAAACAAGATTATATCAATTATCTCATTTCAATTTCAATTGTACATTAATTACTTTCTTAAGAGAAGCACTAACACTTGGCTCTAAATGTTTAATTCATTATCTTATTTCAGAAGTGGAAACATCACAATACAAAACTAACAATAAAATTGGTGATACTAAGCAGAATTTCTACTGCATGAAATGGAACTGAAATTTGACATGAAAATGCAAGTGCTCAATTATGATCTTGTTACATACCAATTCAGCATTCCACTGCTATTTACTTTTTGGCATAGCTGCTCTAACAGATTAATGGTGCTTTCTCGCTTTTATTGTTTATTAAGAACAACAAATTAGCATATGAATGCTAATATAGAAGTTGGTGAAAGGTATGGTATAAGTGGAGAGAAGAAAGGGGCTTTTTAATCATTAAATAAAATATTATTTTGATTTCTTTCAACAATAATTTGATATAGTTTTCAAATTAAAACTAACAGCTGTATACAAAAGAATGGCCTGGAGATTAGCACTGGGGAAGAACTTCTCTTCCACATGCCAAACATAGAAAGGGTTTTAGAATTTCTTTAGAAACAAAGTTAATTTTTAGAGAAAATTTTCGACAAGACCTATGATTCCTAAAATTGTCATACTAGCACACGTTTTCACAAGTAGATACAGAAATACTAATAATTCCATATTTGACAAAGCCTTTATTCGAAAACAAGTTATTGTTTAATTGAGGACAGATAGATTGAAAAAATATCTATATAATACCCAATATTAGTAGCTCTTATATAGGAAAAGTTCATAAATGTTAATTAAGGAGACTGGTTGAAAATTGGCTACCTGTATTTAAGTCTCTACTCTGAAACTTAATTGCTGTGTAATGTTGTGTAATCTGCTTAAACTCTGTATGCTCAATATTTTCCATCTGTACAATGGAAATAAAAATATAACAGAGCTACTATATGTATAGCACTTATTAAAATGCATGTCACAAAGTGTGAAATAAATGTTAACTTTGATAATTATTAATCATTACCTCATTCATATACCCGGCAAACATTTTTTTGAGAGTATAGCATGTGCCAGACACAGGAACCCTCTTATTCTACAATATTGTCTTTGTTGCTGTTATTTTGCTCATTAATTTTTGATTACTAATATGTCAGATGCATGTTGCATAACTTGGAATACTCCCTTTTGCCCTCAACAATAGAAAATTAACACTCGTGTTAAAATATCACCTGCTTTATGAGGGATATACTAAACTACATTTGGCCTCTGTGCACCCATAACTTTATTTAAAAGAACTGTGTTATTATAAGTTGTGTATATTATTTTGTCTCCTCTCTACTGTTGCTTAAGGAAAGTGGATGTATCTTCATCTTTTTTTTTTTTTTTATGCAGGGTCTAGAAAGTACAGTTTTGAGAACACAGATCCACAGAAATCGTCATTTGAATTGAGGGCTCAATAAGCACCTTCATTAGCTTGAACTATTTGGCAACTGCAATCTGTTCTCTCAAAATGGAGGAAAGATGGAAGGTCTATTACAAATTGTTTGGATTATCTTGTAAGTATAACTGTCATATGCAGAAGGGTGGGAATTATAATAATGAAGATTTCAAAGTTCATCATGGATCAGATATTCCTAATGATAAGCACTCATTAATATCTAACATTAGAAAAGAACCATTAGGCAAGAATTAAAGTTCTACTTGGGAGGTTAATAATTTAAGTGACAGAATATTATCCTCTATTTTAATAAGATGTTAGGATTTGCATTATGTGTTTCATCAGCTATAAATTTTGACAATTTCCATCTAACTCTTTGTAATGTAACAAAAGTATTTTATCTTATTTTTTTAACTAGGCTATTGTTACTATGCTGGAAAAAAATCAGAGTTGGTGAACTATTACCTGTATGGATTTTAAACAGAACTTGTTCATATTTCTTTCTTTCTGTGGACATTAGCTACTATTTTTTTTTTAGCCCTGGCTGAGACATATCGGTATATTTTGTAACAAAAATAATTATAATAGTCTTGACTTCCCCTCTCTCATTGTCACTTTAATTTTCAATTCCCTTACAAATAGGTCAGGTGACAGCTCTATCACTCAAATACTTCAGCTGAGACAATACTTTTCTTATATCAGCACCACTTGCCTGTGGCCATGGTGATCTGGGACAGATTTATTATTTATTTCTGACAGATTATGTGTGACACTTTATTATATTTAAATATGATACTAGGGCTAGGTCTTTCACTGCTACGTTATCTTCTCCCCCTCCCACCTCCATGTTTAAAAAAAAAGGCAAAATGGATGATGAGGTCTATTTTCTGATAAACAATGAGTGATATTTGAAAGATGTTTTGTATTGAAACAGGTGGTAACAAATTAACTAAATGAGGAGAGTATTTGTTAAAGAGAGATTGAGAGAGTGAGAAACACAGAATTGTCATTGTTGCTTTTACTCTGGACAGAGGGGGTACATAGTGTGGCCCAGATTCCAGATGCTTTTTATACAAGTTCACGTGCCCTGCAGCTGTTACTTCTGTTGTGATTGCTGCATCACCTCCTGTCATTGCCCACTTGAAAGTGAAGAAATGGATCTAACAAAATGAACAAAACAGCACTCTCTGTGATTTACTTTGTTTGTGTTCTTTGTTTGAAATAACACAAATCACAGATCCCTTTTTTTCCACCCAGAAATGTGCCTCTCTTTGATATCTAATTATATGAGATTATAATTTCATCCAGAAGCTTTAAAATGCATTGCATATTATGAAAAGCAAGTACAGTTCATATTCAATTTGACTTCTTCATACATTTTTAAATATCAAAATGATTAGGTTAGATTTAGGACCAATTCCCTGAGAAAGTTCATGATTAAAAGGCTCAGTTAGTCCCTGGCCATGAGATTATCAAGCAGTCAACACACCTTTAGAATTTTTTGAAGAAAGAGGAAAGAGGTCACTGCTCTCTGCCTTCTATATTGCCAAACTGATGTGTACATGGAGTTTGGGTAATATAATACATATTCATGCTGACAGCTAATTTTCAGGCTAATGCAATTCAAAGCAGAAAAGATAATGAACCCTAAAAAAACAGAATTTGTAAATGGAAATGCTGACAGACTCTTAACTCTAATAGCTGTGCTATTGGGCACCACAAAAATAACAAAGCTAATTTTAATGAAGAGTTGAAAGTAGATGAGGCATTTATCTTTGGTAATTATGGTGCTTCTTTAGGACTAATATCTAAATGGAATTTAAACCATTTAAATGACCCAAGGGAAGGGACAATTGTAGGAATAATTCTCACTCAGTGTGATTCCATAAGGGTTATATGTATGGGTATATTTCAAGAACATTTTATCCCATATGGAACTAGGCACATTCCAATTATAAATACACTATTCCTTTCTAACTTTGATTTGAGGAAGTCTGTTTCCAAAACAAGTCTAGTTGAAATTTTCTTAAATGATACTTTTTAAAATTAATTTATTTAAAACATTGTTGATAAGGGGGAAGATGTGTTACAAGCCTTGCTACCTACATACTTAAGCTTTCGGTATGTTTTGCTAAACCTAGATCCAGCATCTTGGTTGACATCCTTATGAGACCTGCCCTCCTACTCTGGGGGTCAGTTATATTCACGTGTGCTATAAATATCTGTTAAGAGCGGTTCATATACTAGAAAATATATTTAAATCTCTGGGAATGTCTGTAACATATTCAAATCCAAATACAGGTTTCCTCCTGTAGGAAATTTCAACCTAATCACAGAGGTGGAATACTACACAAAAGGAGAAAGAATCTCTATTACAAGCAAAGGCTACACTCTCTGTAAATGCTCTAGATCACTCGTGCTTATTTTTTTTTTTTTTTTTTTTTTTGCGGTACACGGGCCTCTCACTGTTGTGGCCTCTCCTGTTGCGGAGCACAGGCTCCGGACGCGCAGGCTCAGCGGCCATGGCTCACGGGCCCAGCCGCTCCGCGGCATGTGGGATCTTCCCGGACCGGGGCACGAACCCGTGTCCCCTGCATCGGCAGGCGGACTCTCAACCATTGCACCACCAGGGAAGCCCCGTGCTTATTTTTAAATAAAACTTTTATAAGTACTCTATTTGTGTGTGTGTGTGTGTGTGTGTGTGTGTGTGTGTACATGTATATCTAACAGACAGCATTTAGTGAACACTCTGGGTTCCAGGTTTTATGCTATTGGCTTTACATGAATTATTCCCTGTTGTCTTCTCAATAGTCTTAAAAAGAGTAGGTATTATTTTTATTTATTCAAAACACTGCTGAACATTTACACATTCCTTTTTCTCATTAATGAGAGAATTAGTGAAAGTAGAAATTCACCTACTTAATAAAGTCTTCACCACTTTAAGAATAGGAATTTCAGACTTTTGTGTAGACATAGCATCATTAATACCATCTTGTAGATTACAGAATATCTCATTAAGAATTATTTCCTTCGAACCACTCAAAAATCTGAGTTACTCAACTGAGTTCTTATTTTTTACTTAAATATATATGAGGAAAATGAAGCATAGAGAATAAGTGAATTTCTAAATCATTCGATGGCTAAGAAGTAGAAATGGGAATTGAACTTTATCGTCTATCTTTTTAAATGAAAATTTTTATTTTAGAGCTATTACAAATTTATAGAAAAATTGTGAAGATAGCACATAGAGTTCCCATATGCCCTGTCCCCAATTTTCCTTATGATCAGCATCTTATATCACTATGGTACATTTGTGACAACAATGAAGTAGTATTTATGCACTATTATTAACTAAAGTCTATGTTCATATTTCCTTAGTATTTACCAGATGTGCTTTTTATGTTTCAGGATCTCATTAAGGATACAACACTACATTATTTGTCATGTGTACCTAGGCTATGGCAACTTCTTATATTTTCTTTGTTTTTGATGAACTTGACAGCCAAAGATTACTACTTAGATATTTTGTAGATCATCTTTTTTTTTAAATTTAATTTAATTAATTTACTTTTTATACAGCAGGTTCTTATTAATTATCTATTTTGTACATATTAGTATATATATGTCAATCTCAATCTCCCAATTCATCCCACCACCACCCACTCCCCATTTCCCCCCCTTGGTGTCCATACATTTGTTCTCTACATCTGTGTCTCTAATTTCTGCCTTGCAAACAAGTTCATCTGTACCATTTTTCTAGATTCCACATGTATGCATTAATATACGATATTTTTTTTTCTAATTCTGGCTTGCTTCACTCTGTATGACAGTCTCTGTGTCCATCCACATCTCTACAAATGACCCAGTTTCGTTCCTTTTTATGGCTGAGTAATATTCCATTGTATATATGTACCACATCTTCTTTATCCATTCATCTGTCGATAGGCATTTAGGTTGTTTCCATGACCTGGCTATTGTAAATAGTGCTGCAATGAACATTGGGGTGCATGTGTCTTTTTGATAGATCATCTTTCAATTGAAATTTGCCTAATGATTTTCATAATTAGATTGGGTTTATGGATTTTGGAGGAGGAACATTAAAGAGGTCAAATGCCATTTTCATCATATCATATCAAGGGTACATACTATGGAGATGGCATATTATCATTGACATTGACCTTAATCACCTGGCTCAGGTAGTGTTTGGCAGGTGTCTCCACTGTAATTTCTTCTTTTTCCTCTGTTCCATACTATACTCTTTGAAACAAACTCACTATGTAAAGGTTACACATAGGGAGTGGGGAGTGAGATTCTACATCCTTGAGAGTAGAGTACCTATATCCTATATAAATTATTTGGAATTCTTCTGCATGAGAGAATAATTCTTCTACTCCATATGTTTATTCAATCACTTATTTATATCAGTACAGATTTAGGGATATTTGTTATATATTTTAGGTTATAATCCAGTACTACTTTATTTTGCTGCTCAAATTATTCCAAGTTTGGCCATTAAGAGCAATTTCACTTGCCTCTGGCATCCCTTTGACATACCTCTATCAATGTAGTGTTGTTTTGTTTTATTGTTTTTGATTTGTTTAATTTGTTTGAGTAGACCCTCACTTTCTGGCACTACAGGATTTTCTAGGCTTATCTTGTATATGTTCTGCTCCAGTCATTGAATTAATCATTTTTTCAAGGACCCTTGGTTTTAGAAACCAACATCTGGGAGCTAGGTGTGCTTTTTGCTATCTTCTTATTTTTCATGTAGTCCAATTTCCATCAAACTGCATTTTGCGTAGCATATGAAGAGAGAGAACTATTCTATTATTACTGAGTTCCTCTGAAGAATGAGTCCATTATTCTGGCTTTTGAAACTTACTACTGCTGCATGCTATCTTTGCCTGCTATTGCTGATGCAATTTTGCACTATTACTTGATTGAACAATGCATTTGCATTTTGTGTCTCTACTTTACACATGAAAAAAAAAGTTCTTAATGATCTTAATAAATAATGTTTCTGAGGTCATATATATAGCTAATGGTTGAACATGAATTCAAACACAACACTATAGTACTATAGTACTACAATAGGTACTTCCTTGTTTGCAATTGAACTCATGCCACTATGGCTGCAATTAGTTTAAGAAATAAGTCTGGTTATAATCTGCCTTAGTTTCTGGTCTTAGTCAAAATGCTAGTCCTGCTTAGTCACAAGGCCAGTGAAAGCACTCCAGAGGAATGAGTTTATATTCCTAAATGAAAGTTAAATGAGAAGAGTCTAAATTCTTCATGTTTGCTGATAACATTAAAAGACTCAGCTTGGTCAATAAGTAGCTTAGTGGGATAATGCATTGCATATGTTCGTTAAATAGATACTAAATCCTACTATGTGCTAGCAATGCAGTAAGTAATGTTGATCAATGACTTTAGTATTTTCTTCTATGTCTAAGGGGATTTATCTTTAGAAAGGAAAGAAATACATTTGAGCAAATAAATGAAAGTGAAGAAAAAATTAAATGTATATACAATTGAGTAATTCTTCTTAGACTTTAGTGTGTCTAAGAATCATTATGGAACTTCATTAAAATATATATTTTGTTTCAGTGCATTGGAATCTATAAAAGCATCACTCAACTACACTGAGAAGCAATGGTGTGGAGAATAGAAGGACACAAAGGAATGGTTAATTTTATGAGGAGAGGAGTCAGAAAGGTTACATAAGTGGAAAAGTGCATATTAGAGATAAAAAGAGTATCTGGATCAATGGAAAAAGAGGACCAGAATTAGGAAAATAAAGCATTTAAAAGTAAAGTATTAATTACAAAAGAGTTCCACCATTCATTTTGTGATATGAGATTTGGTTAGAGGATGTATATTTTTATTATATCATCTATCAAATTTGATATTCTAGATTATATTTTTTTCTTATTTTCTGACCAGATTTTTTTTAAAAAACACCAATTTCTTAAAATTCAAATGTCAAATCTTTTTTTCCCATGCCCTCACCAAAAGGTGAAGGGGTGTGTGTGTGTGTGTGTTGGTGTGTGCGTGTGAGTGCATGAGTGAGATGGGCTGTAGAAATCTCAAATGCACCTCTTCTGAGATAGGTTATGCCTCAATTCTTCAAGTTTATTTGATTGTATATAGATGAGTAGAGATTTGAAAGATCAAATTACTTTTTTTTTTTTTTTGTGGTACGGGGGCCTCTCACTGTTGTGGCCTCTCCCGTTGCGAAGCACAGGCTCCGGACGCACAGGCTCAGCAGCCATGGCTCACGGGCCCAGCCACTCCATGGCATGTGGGATCTTCCCGGACCGGGGCACGAACCCGTGTCCCCTGCATCGGCAGGCAGACTCTCAACCACTGCACCATGAGGGAAGCCCCCAAATTACTTTTTGATGACAGATATTCTGTCTTTCTACAGCATGATATTATTACTTTTAATTATATTTTTAATTTCCTGAATTCTAGAAATAGTTTCCCAACTTATTTCCACAGCTCATTAATTAAAAATGTGCGAGGATTGGGCAGGAGTTTTTCTTTCTTTTTTGTTTTTTTTAAGGAGAGAAATGTTCTCTTTTCTTGGCAGCCAGATTTCATTAACCTTTTATCTTTTAACTGTTCTTTGATATGTGTTCTATAAAACAAGCCGAATATTCCTTTTGAGATGAATTATTCAGTCAAAACAGTTTTGTTACCATATAATGTAATAAAACAGCAAGGTATTGATTTGGCATTGCAAATGAACTAGCTTTATTTCTTTTTTCATATTGTAATTTACCATATTCTATTTGTATCTACGCATGGATCTTGCAAGCCAATAACAATTTAACTCACTTGAGCTAGAGTTCAGTTGAAATATATTAACTCAGAAAATTGAAAAGAAATATATCAGATAGGTTTAAATACATGTGGTCATTAGAGTTCCATAACATACAGATGAAGTATATCTAGGAGAGACTCCAGTCTTCCAGCTGTGATAGAAGATGAACAAGATACCTATAAACATAAAAAAGTCCAAAGTTAATTAAATGAAAACTCATGCAGCACTACGCTGGATGAATATCTTCAAAACCAAAAGAATGGTGAGCTGGATAAAGGTGGCTTCATTGTTCAATCATCTATACATACCTATTGATACTTGAAAAGAGATTGGAACTGATTCTCACTGCATGAAAATCTTTGCAGAATTCACCTGGATAAAAATCCATCTGATTTTTTAAAAGTTTTTAAAATAAAATAACCCTGAAAAAAAAGTATATCATAATGAAGCCTCCCAATAATACTGTTTCATGGTCACTATTCACATTTACTAGAATCACACAAAAGAATGTCTTTTGTAACTTACTAAGGTTCACATAATACTTAAAGTATGAGATCCCAGACTCTAGAATCATAATTTGTTAGTTCAAAAATCAACTCCATTAATATTATTGGACAAAGTATTTAATTTCTACAAGCCTTGGCTTCTTCATTAAGTTAGGGAAATGAACACCTACTACACAGGGCTATTTTATGAGAAGACTGCATAGGATAAGTGAATATTGAGTTCTTAGCACAGTGCCTGGAATGTACAGTTTTATTATTATCATTATTGTGTTAATCCAATTGCTAGATGCCTTTGCTCAATTTTTGGAGTAAATGTTATCTGTTGATATTTCAGTTCTGGCCTAAAGCTATTTCAGAAGGAATGAAAAATGTGGCTTCCAGTATCACAGAACATTTTATGTTTTCCATCTTGACCACTTCATAAAATCCCAAAGTTTCCTCTTGTTCATTTGCAAATCCTCCTTTGCTCCCCTCCCCACACTTCACCATCCCTGTCTCCATTATCACATAACCATGGATTTTATTTTTTGGTCACTCTACATTAGTTTGCATTTCTAAGAAACTTACATACATGGAAGCATACATAATATACTTCACTTTTCTGACTTCTTTCACACAGCATAATTATTTTGAGGATCCCCCATGATGTAGCATGTATTTTATTGCTAAGCAGTATTTCAGTGTATAGATATACCACTGTTTGTATGCCCATTCAACTGTTGATGGACATTTGGGTGGTTTTCAGTTTGGGACTATTATAAAAAAGGTGCTATGAACATTCATGTTCAAGTCTTTGTACAGACATATCTTTCATTTCTCTTTGGGAAACACACAAAAGTTAAATAGCTGGATCTTATTGTAGATGTGTGTTTAAATTGTTAATAAACTGCCAAATTGTTTTCCAGTGTAGTTCTTAGGTTGATGAAGTTCCCATCTGTTTCTACTTTCCTGAGAGTTTGTACCAGGAATGGATGGTGAATTTTGTCAATTCTGAAAAACAGAAGAACTAACTTAAGAAGGCAAGGAGTGAAATTCTGGGAGTGAAGTCCTAGGATGGCAGGCACTATGCAGCAGACCTAGAGATTAATCCATTTAACCTGGTGTAGGAGGATGGAAGACCCTGCAAAAAAGTTATGTAGAAATATTTTTTATATGTGAGAAGTTACATACATATTTTCATACACACACATATATGTGTGTATACATCTCAAATAATATAAAATAAGGCAGTTACAATCCAAGATAAATAAGTGGTATAAGAAAAAAATGTAATATCTTTGCTGTCTCTGCAGTGAACAATGTTTTCATATTCACCATGATATAAGCAATACCTACATTAAATTTGGTAAATGACCTACAGAAAACACACAGCAAATTTAAATTTAAATTTATGACTTAAGAAATATGTAAGAGTATTAGCCTTCACAATGCAAAAAATGAAAGTGCAGTCGAATTTGGGAGGGAAAGTTAGGTAGAATTGCTGAAAAGAAGGAACGTATGAAAAGTGGGAGTGGTAAGAGATACTAACTATGGCTATTGAAACAGGAAGAAACATGTTCTATACCCCTCAAAATTACAAAGATAAGCAATATTAGAAATGAAGTTTGAAAGATATGACTAGGGGTGATATATATTTTATGTATATATTATATATATACATATATACCATATAATTTCATTACATTCCTTATTAAACAGAACCTCATACAAGGATTAAATGCTAATAACACTTAATAGCAGCAGAGACAGAGAAAAATGGCAGTGAATTCTAAGGATGGAAAGGAATTCAAGATAATGTATCTACATTATGTCCACTTTTTCACAATGATACAAAGAAATAGGAGAGATTGCTGAGAAAATAAAATCGCAGGAAGAATTGCAGGAAGAATTCTCTAGGCCTACTGACACTCAAACTCTTAACTTGGAACAGTCCATCTAAGAAATAAAGGGCGAGGAAGTTTATCCTCCTTTAACTGCCTCTCAAGTTTCACCCCATGGGAAGTTAACTTTCATTATTACAGGTTTAGTAACCGGATCCCCATGGTAGCTCCTCCATGAGCCAGATAATACATTATCTGGTGTGGCATTTTCTGATATCAGATGTGGTGAAGGAGTTGGAGCTGGGTCTTGTGACTAGTCACATTCATGTGGCAAAACTCCAGAGGCCCACACAACATAGTTGGCTATGGTGGTGGTGACAGAGGGTTAAGCAGTTGATGATCTAGGAGACATGGAAAACAGAGAATCTCTGTAGTCAGCCTTTGGAGATCTAGCAGAAACAGAGAGGGGAGAGTGTATACCTTGACACTGTTTTCTGTGGTGGCTCCCCTTGGACTCACTCAATTGGAAGTCAAAGATGAAGGAAGCCCACCGATGCAGTCCTGTGGCATCAGAGTGAAGGGCAGGGAAAGCCTCTTGGGTCACAGAGCTGGGTGGGGGAGGAGGGAAAAAGGTGGATAGTGCATCTGATGGGGCAAATGGAAGATATCAAGAGCCGTTCTCATCATTTACTCATCACTGCTCTTTGATTCTTATACTATATTCATTGTATAATGAAGGTACCTGTAAAGGTTTTGTCGTTAACACTGACACCCTCAGAAATTGTCATTTGTTCTTCCTCTAACCTTCTTCTTTTCAGAAAAAACAACATTACACTGACTTTGCCTAACCTATAAAGAGCTTCTTTTTCTCCTTCACTATAATAATCCAACTTATTTTTTTAGCTAAGCATCAACAAGTTTTAAATGCATTTCCTTGATGAATACAAAATTATTTTAAGAAAAGACAATGAATAACAATATAATGTAGTATCCTGAGGTAGAGAATTCTGCAATTAAAATAATGAAAATAATATTTTCCTATGGGTTAGGACAATTTTGATGGTGGGGAAATCATGAAGGAGTATGTAAGGACCATTGTTTGGACTGAAATGAGTTTCACGATTTGTAATTGTTTTCTATATATATATATTTTATCATAATATTTTAAATAATAAACTAAATAGTTAATTTTAGATCCCATTGATGTTAAACTATAACTTCAGTTAATGCATTTTATTAATATTGGCAGGAATAATATCATTGTAGATGTTGTTACTTAATAGACAGATGGTTTATATTCTGAACTACTTGTATGACTTTGGGCAAACAATTGATCTTTCTGAATCTTGTCTTCTATAATGGGTAATATCTACCTCACACAGCTGTAGGATGAACATATTTTCTGCTAGTCACTACCCCAAGAACTAAAAATACAAAATTGAATGGTAAACACATCATTCAAATACAATATGGTGAGTGTGATATTATTCAACATAGAGGATAGTATGTGTAAAAACAGAAAAAAAAGGAAGGCATGGATAATATACCTGAGTGATCAGTCCTCCTAATATAGGATACATTCCTATTTGTACATAAAACACTAAAAATTACGAGTATGTGGGATATAAATTTAGGCAGCCATTTAATTTTTGCATACTTTTCTCTTATATAAGCATGTAGCATAATATGACCTCTGAAAAAATTATTTCATTTTTTCAGTCTCATGCTGCTAAAACAGTTCTTAACTATATATGGTTTCTGCATATTTCTTTATAATAACCTCATGGGAGCATTTTCTGCGTATTTCATTATAATAATCTCATGGAAACATTTAATTGGTAAGAAAACAGTTGCAAGAAAAACAAAGATGCATGATAGAGCTATTGACCTACATCAGAAACTAGTTATTAAAATATGTGAGTCATGGGCAAAGATTTTACATGAACCTGACTTTTGATTTCTACAGTGAATTCTACTAAAAAATAAATGTGACATATATGATTTCTTTTTTAATTGGAGTTAAAATTGCTTTACAATGATGTGTTAGTTTCTGTTCTACAATGAAGTGAATCAGCTATATGTATAACTATATTCCTCACTCTTGGACGCCCCCCATCTCACCCATCTAGGTCATCACAGAGAACAGAGCTGAGCTCCCTGTGCTTTACAGCAGGTTCCCACTAGCTATCTATTTTACATATGGCAGTTTATTTATGTCAAAACTAATTTCCCAATTAGTCTCACCCTACCCTTCCTTACCCCATATCCACATGTCTGTTCGCTACATCTATCTTTCTATTCCTGCCCTACAAATAGGTTCACTTGTATCATTTTTCTAGATTCCACACATATGCATTAATATATGATATTTGTTTTCCTCTTTCTGGTTTACTTCATGCTGTATGATAGACTCTAGGTCCGTCTACCTCACTACAAATAACTCAGTTTCATTTCTTTTTATGGCTGAGTAATATTCCATTATATATATGTACCACATCTCTTTTATTCATTCATCTATCACTGGACATTTAGGTTCTTTCCATGTCTTAGCTATTGTAAATAGTGCTGCAATGAACACTGGGATACATATGTCCTTTTGGATTATGATTTTCTCAGGGTATATGCCCAACAGTGTGATTGCTGTGTCATATGGTAGTACTATTTTGTTTTCTAAGGAACCTCCATACTGTTCTCCATAGTGACTGTATCAATTTACATTCCCATCAACAGTGCAGGAGGGTTCCCTTTTCTCCACATCCTCTCCAGCATTTACTGTTTGTAGATTTTTTGATGATGGCCATTCTGACCAATGTGAGGTGACACCTTATTGTAGTTTTGATTTGCATTTCTCTAATAATTAGTGATGTTGAGAATCTTTTCATGTGTCTCTTGACCATCTGTATGTCAGATCCAATGCAATCTCTATCAAACTACCAAATGGCATTCTTCACAGAATTAAAACAAAAGATTTTACAATTGGTATGGAAACACAAAAGGCCACAAATAGCCAAAGCCATCTTGAGAAAGAAAAATGGAGCTGGAAGAATCAGGCTCCCTGACTTCAAACGATACTACAAAGCTACAGTAATCAAGACAGTATGGTACTGACACAAAAACAGACATATAGATCAATTGAACAGAATAGAAAGCCCAGAGATAAACCCACACACATATGGTCACCTTATATTTGATAAAGGAGGCAGGAATGGAGAAAATACAACCTCTTCAATGAGTGGTGCTGGGAAAACTGGACAACTACATGTAAAAGAATGAAATTAGAACACTCCCTAACACCATACACAAAAATAAACTAAAAATGGATTAAAGAGTAAATGTAAGACCCGACACTATAAAACTCCTAGAGGAAAACATAGGCAGAACTCTCCATGACATAAATCACAGCAAGATCCTTTTTGACCCACCTCCTAGAGAAATGGAAATAAAAACAAAAATAAACAAATGGGACCTAATGGAACTTAAAAGCTTTTGCACAGCAAAGAAAACCATAAACAAGATGAAAAGACAACCCTCAGAATGGGAGAAAATATTTGCAAATGAAGTAACTGGCAAAGGTTTAATCTCCAAAATTTACAAGCAACTCAATATAAAAAAAACCAAATAACCCAATCCAAAAATAGGAAGAAGGCCTAAAAAGACATTTCTCCAAAGAAGATATACTGATTGCTGACAAATACATGAAAGGATGCTCAACATCACTAATCAAATCAAAACTACAATGAGGTATCACCTCACACCAGTCAGAATGGCCATCATCAAAAAATCTACAAACAGGGCTTCCCTGGTGGTGCAGTGGTTGAAAGTCCGCCTGCTGATGCAGGGGACATGGGTTCGTGCCCCAGTCCGGGAAGATCCCACATGCCATGGAGTGGCTGGGCCCGTGAGCCATGGCTGCTGAGCCTGTGCGTCCGGAGCCTGTGCTTCGCAACGGGAGAGACCACAACAGTGAGAGGCCCCCGTACCACAAAAAAAAAAAAAAGAAAAAGAAAAATCTACAAACAGTAAATGCTGGAGAGGGTGTGGAGAAAAGGGAACCCTCTTGCACTCTTGGTGGGAATGTAAATTGATACATCCACTATGGAGAACAGTAAGGAGGTTCCTTAAAAAACTAAAAATAGAACTACCATATGACCCAGCAATCCCATTACTGGGCATATACCCTGAGAAAACCATAATTCAAAAAGACACATATACCCCAATTTTCATTGCAGCTCTATTTACAATAGTCAGGACATGGAAGCAACCAAAGTGTCCATCAACAGATGAATGGATAAAGAAGATATGGCACATATATACAATGGAATAGTACTCAGCCATAAAAAGAAATGAAATTGAGTTATTTGCAGTGAGGTAGATGGATCTAGAGTCTGTCATACAGAGTCAAGTAAGTCAGGAAGAAAAACAAATACCATATGCTAACACATATGTATGGAATATAAAAAATAAATAAATAAAAATAAGTGTTTCTGAAGGACTTAGGGGCAGGACAGGAATAAAGATGCAAACGTAGAGAATGGACTTGAGGACACGGGGATGGGGAAGTGCAAGCTGGGATGAAGTGAGAGAGTGGCATAGACATATATACACTACCAAACGTAAAATAGCTGGTGGGAAGCAGCCACATAGCACAGGGAGTTCAGCTCGGTGCTTTGTGACCACCTAGAGGGGTGGGATAGGGAGGGTGGGAGGGAGATGCGAAAGGGAGGAGATATGAGGATATATGTATATGTATAGCTGATTCACTTTGTTATAAAGCAGAAACACACACACCACTGTAAAGAAATTATACTCCAATAAAGATGTTAAAACATAAAAGAAAGCCTAGAGATAAACCCAATGACATGGTCACCTTATCTTTGAAAAAGGTGGCAAGAATATACAATGGAGAAAAGACAGCCTCTTCAATATGTGGTGCTGGGAAAACTGGACAGCTACATGTAAACGAATGAAATTTGAACACTCCTTAACACCATACAGAAAAGTAAACTCCAAATGGATTAAAGACCTAAATATAAGACCGGACACTATAAAACTCTCAGAGGAAAACAGGGAAAACACTATTTGACATAAACCACAGCCAAGATCTTTTTTGACCCACCTCCTAGAGTAATGAAAATAAAAACAACAGCAACAAAAAACAAATGAGACTTAATTAAACTTAAAAGCTTTTGTACAGCCAGGGAAGCCATAAACAAGATGAAAAGATAACCCTCAGAATGGGAGAAACTATTTGCAAATGAATCAATGGACAAAAGATTAATCTCCAAAATATACAAACAGCTCATGGAGCTTAATATCAAAAGAACAAACAACGCAATTAAAAAATATGCAGAAGACCTAAAAAGACTTTTCACCAAAGTGACCTAGGTGATTTTAATAATATGTACTTGCTACAGAGGTCAGGGCATCTGTCTTCCTTTAGAGATCTAAATTTAGATCAAAACATAACATTCATACTTCTTAGATGGTTATATTGGAAAAATTCAAACATTTTTAAATAAAAAAGACAAGAGGACACTTCATTTGTCAGTAGTGAGACTACTCTCATTGATCTGAGAAAAAGCTTACCTTCTGATGTTGTTTTGAATTGAGTCCTGGCACAGAGAAACCAAGAACTTTTCAAAAGTAGTATCTTCTGGGCTTCCCTGGTGGCACAGTGGTTGGGAGTCCGCCTGCTGGTGCAGGGGACGCGGGTTCGTGTCCCAGTCCAGGAGGATCCCGCATGCTGTGGAGCGGTTGGGCCCGTGAGCCATGATCGCTGAGCCTGCACGTCCGGAACCTGTGCTCCAAGTCTTCTGTAAGTAAAAAGAGGGCAAAGGAAGCTGGACAAAGTTTTGATGTGGCTGAGAGAAGTTTATACTGAAACTAACAATAACAATAATAACAACTATTAAAACAGATAGGAAATGTTTAATAAAGAAAAATTAATTCTATTTTCAAGGCATTTAAGAAACAGCTAAACTTAGTACTAATTTTTCTATCAAATTGTTTTATTTGTCATAGAAAATGAAAAGGAAAAACATACATTGAGAAAAAATATTAACAATACAGATATCTGACTAAGGACTTATATTCAGAATATATAAAGAACTCCTATAACTCCATTTAAAAAACAATAAAAATGGGCAAAAATTAAAGACACTTTACAAAATAATATATAAGCATGACAAATACACACATGAAAAAGTGACAAACACCCTTTAATCATCAGGAAAATGCAAACTACAATCACGATAATAGCACAGTAGATCCACTAAGATTGTTAAATATAAAGACTAATCATTGTTGGCAAGGATGTGGAGCAATAGACTCTCCTAGACTGCTGGTAGTAGCAAAATGGCACACAGACTTTGCAAGACTGACAATTTCTCAAAGAGTGAAAAATAAATTACCCTATCACTCAGCACTTCTATTCCTAGATATCTAACCAAGAGAAAAAAGAAAAATAAATCTACAAAGTGACTTTAACTCAATTGCTTATAGCAAGTTTATTAATAATGGACAAAAAGTGAAAAAACAGGCAAACTATATCCTTTAACAGGAGAGTGGATATACAATTTAGAGCATACTTATACAGCAGTGTATTTATTACTCAGAAGACAAATAACAAACTATTGATTATTAAGATAAAATAGATGCTGATTTTTTCAAACACTTTGTTGTCACCTATAATTTAAATTACATTTTTTCTTTGATCTTTTAATATGATATGTCAACACATGAAATTGTTATTTTTATAAGTTAAAAATGATCACACATTGGCAATTTCATGTTTCAACCTCTATGTCATTTTGGTAATTTTCAAACTATTGCAATATCCTTTTCTCCCTGAAATTAACTTTCTATGATAAAGCTTTATTTTCTTTCTAATATTTTGGAAATTTTTTTTCTTTCTCTACAGTATGAATAGTTTAGTAGTCTATGAACTCCCTGTTTATTAAAAGTTTTATATAACTCATCTGGGAAAGTGCCTAGTTTTACTGCTAGTTTTGTGTTAGTATTTCTTACTTTTTGCAGTTTCTTTATTTTCTTCTGTAAATTTTTGTTACTATATTTTATCATAACACCATTCATTTTATCCAGATCTTTAAATTTAATAATCACACACATACAAAAAGTCTCAAATATCCAATGTCTTTGTTATCCCACAAGTAAACTTTCATTTAAAAGCATTGCTTTATTTCAATCAGTAGTAACAAGTGACATTTGTCAATTAAGCACAACATCTACATTTTTAGATTATTCAGTCTTTTTTTGACTAACTACTCAGTCAGTTTACAGTCTTACTTCTTTCCACCTAATTTCTCCACGAGTTAGCATTCCTGATACAGGAATCTTATGTGGTATAATGCCATTAAGGTAAGTGTCAGATCAGTTGTCATTCTGCAATGCCATCTGATATGGCATATACTGTGTCTGGTGTCTTCTGGGACCTGGTAACTGCTCTATTCACCACGCAGACCTGCCCTTCTATCACTGGTGAAGCTTCTACCAGTGAGCTTCACTGGTCAGGTAGGTCATTGCTAATAACCATGTACAGCTCTGTCTCCAGGGTCTGAGTGGCTTTAAAATTCCATTGATGACATTCTTGCTCCTCTTGAGAACTACAGGAACATTTTTTATCCTCTCTTATGCAGTGTGGGATCTTAAGAAAACTGAATGACTGGGGGTTGGTCTCCCTCTTTAATATGCACTCTTCCTCATTTAACAACTACCTAATTTTTATTTAGCTTTCAAAACTGATCTCAGGAAGCCTTTGATTATCAACTGTTTCTTCTGTCTGACAGTTAATCACTGTGATTTCATAGTGACTTGTGAATACTTTGGCAATGTTTTTCTAATAATTTTCATCATTATCTCAAGAAAATAGTGTGTTTCTTATTTATAATTGTTTATTATCAGTTTCATCTGATTAGAATGTAGTCTCCACCACAAGCGTAAACGTATTTTTTACATTTTTTCTGCTGCTCTACTCCAAGCCTGGAACATGTAGTAAGGATTGAACTAGTACTTGTTGAATGTATTTGTCTCTTGTCTAACTTCCTTACTAGACTGTGTTTTTTGAGCCATGGACTATCTTTTTCTTTGTTATACCCCTCATGATTAACAGAATGTCTAATGGTGGATACTCAGTCAAGTATTATTGAATAAATGCTACAACACAGTCTTACCTCATTAAATTAATTACAAATTAGCAGTGGAAAAGAATGAACAGAAAAGCCTATTTGAAACCTTAGTCTAGAAGTAGGCCTTATATGTCTATGGCTATACCACCCTGAACACGCCCAATCTCATCTGATCTCAGAAGCTAAAAAGGGTTGGGCCTGGTTAGTACTTGGATGGGAGAAGTAGGTCTTATTCTATGCAAGGCCTTTCTTGAATTTTCCTACAGAATTTAGCCCTCCTAAGCTTATGTGATTGCATGTATCACATTTAATTGAAATTATGCATTACATTTATCTTCCTTATTAGATTTTGAATCATTTGGGACAAGAATCATATGTTATTAATCTTTGTTATTAACATCTTTTAGTGTCTTTCAGAAAAAAAATAAGGAATGTTGAAAAGAAAAATTGTCCACAAACAGGTGTGTTTTGAGGTTTTCCAATTCATTGAAGGGAAGGTATATTTTTCATTAAAGAAAATGATCTCCTAATGGATAGAGAAAACTATGTAATCATATTATCTTAATGGTGGAAGAAACTTAAATTAGCTGGCTAGAATGACTAGGTTTAATGCATACTCTTAATGAGACTGAGGGCTTCTGTATGTGAGCTTTCTTTTCTGGTTTTCTGTTGTTTCAGGATCTCAGTTGTTTCCTTAATATGAGATAGTTGTAGTTTGAGACAGCATTGCTATTTTCTGGGAAGAGCTCTTTCTTGGATTATTTAACCTCCCTGAAAACATGGGACATGTTTTGTTCATCATTGTAATATTTGTGTTTAATAAATGCTTGATGGGTGGATGGATGCATGGATGAATAATAGATGAATTAATGAATAGCATGTGACCTCAGGCAAGTTAATTTTCATTCTATGATTCTTTGATTTCCTCTGTAAATCATTTCCTTATCCATGGTTCATTCTTCTAACCCTTGATATTTTACCGCTAATTAATACCTCAACCTCGGATCACCAAAAATATCTTTTCTAAATCATATAGTATGTGGTCATTTAATTATTAGAGTTGTGTAAATAGTTAAATATTACCACCCATCAATGGATAATACATTTAACATTGTAATACATATTTTTATTTTTTATAAAGCAATTTCTCCTATATTATTTTACTTAGCCTTTAAAAATATTATAAGCTAAATATTGTATCCATTATATATATAAAGATAGAGTCAGACAGGTCAATTTCCTAGAGAGAAGTTCTGTGCACGTTGTTTAAGCTTGTTAAAATACAAAGATTTCTTGTGAAGAGTAAAAGATAAATCTTGAGACATGAATAATTAGAAAAAAAGGAAGGGGATTGTTAATGGAGTCTCTAACTCAATGAAAATATTCAATTGAGGGTAAATGTCAAATTGAAGATGAATTTACCATAACAATACTTGAATTTCTCTCATTCTGCTTGTCAAGTGATCAGATCCACTCCCAGAGGATGCAGAATCAGTCAAGAAGCTAATCCAAATCAAAAGAAGTCAAATTAAGTGGAAATATACATAAACAATTTGGATCATGGGGTCATAATAATAGAATTTAAAACAAGACACCTTCTACTTCAGATTCAACACTTTTAAATTTTTTATTTAGGCAGAGGAACTAAGCTCTCTGTTATTTACGTCAAACTTTGAATGCCCTTATAAGTTTGTGATAACTTTATGTGCTAATTGATGTGTGTCAATAATTTTACAGTAATTAGTTTGGACTCACATAGCCTTGGTGATTCTGGAGTCGGTAGCATCTAAAATTAAAGAAGATTCTTACAATCCAATGTTTTTGTCCTCATTGGTAAAAATATCGGTGCAAATGGGACCAAGACTTGCTTTGATTTCTGTGTGGATCAGTCAACTTTTGTCTGTTCTATCCCACTACCACATGATCCTAAAAGCACCCTGCAAAATATCTGACATATATTAGAAAAATAATAAGTACTTTTGATTCGAATTAAGTTTAATTCAATTTGAGATCTTGTATATATTCAACGCCCTCTGTAACAGGATCATCAAGAACCTACTTGTATTACCAAATCAATTTAAAGCCTTGTCCTTATATAGCTATAAAATACATGATCTCAGCATCTAAAGAGAACCACAATTTCTATTTTCATTTTATAAGCATCTTGTAGTCAACCACAACTACAAAGGTAATTAGTGTAGAAATTGGGTCCAGCCCTAATCTCAGGATTATTAATTCTCTTATTTTAGGAAAAAAATCAATGTACCTAGAAATTGGTTATACAGAGAGAAGAGTGATAATCTCCAAAGCATGTGATTTAAATTTTGAATAATTTCTTTTAGAGTTCTTGTCTAATAATAATTATATTTCTGAGGTAGTTCCCACTGATTTCAACACTATTCAAGTTGACTAATTCATTCAAAGGGAATGTTAATGGAAGGGAAGAACTCATTACAAATAAGCCTCAATACCTACTGTACTGCTATAAGAGCAAATTTTGAGGTTGAGGCCTAAAAACCCGGAGCAAAATGTTTTCATATCTGCAATGTATTATTATCCCAATGTTGCAAAGAATTAAATCATAGACATATCATTTTCCTTTGAATTTCAAAGATTTTATCTTCTTCTACTATGGTGTAAGTTTCAAGATCCTTAGCCATAAGATGTCTTCTTTATGTCAATGACAAATACAGCCCAGAAGCTAACATTAAATTAGATTGTAAAATTATCAGAAAATTGGTAAACTCTTTGCATTCAATTAATATCTCAGTGTGATATAAAGAAAAGGATTTGGGCTTTGGGAAAAAAAAGATTGTGGTGTGAAGCTCAAACCTGCTATAAATATATGTATTATATTTATATAATATTATACTATATTATATATGCTATATATATATTTAGTATAGCTTTGAGCAAGGTCCTTAAATTCTTCACTTCTCAATTTCATTTTCTTTAACACTAATCTAGTAATATTTTGCAGAGTTGTTTTAAGTACTAGAGGAAAGCATAGTGCAGTAAAAGCATTGGCTACATGGTAGATGTGATATTCAGAATTCACTCATTCATATCTTCAACAAATATTTACCAAGCAATTAGATATTCCAAACATTAAGTTTGGAATTTATATTAATGAAAAAAAGACAATGGCCCTATGCTGAGGAAGCTTATATTCTTGTTTGGAGAACACCAAAATGACAAATAAATATGTACAATATTAAGTGGGTTTTGAGGACTAAGGAAGAAATAAAGTAGCAAAGAGGTCGAGGAATGCCAGTTTGAAGAGAAGGAAGACCTCTCAGACAAGGTGATATTGGAACAGAGACGAGAAGGATTTGAGGGCATGAGAGAATAGGATGTTTTCTGGCAGAGGGAATAGCAAATGCCAGACCCCTGAGATAGAAGCATACTTAGTGTGTTTAAGCAACAGTGCGGAGGCCACTGTGAGTGAGCCAGAGCAGCAACATGCAGTGAAAGAAGAGGTAAGAGACTAGCTATATAATATCTTGTAAACCACTTTAAGGGGTTTGGGTTTTACTCTGAGATGGAAAGTTATTGGAAGGTGTAATGAGAGGAGTGACATGATCATTTTGAAATTTTAAAAGGATAATTCTGTCTGCTGAATTGAGAACTGATATAGAGAGGCAAAGGCAAAGGCAGAAGCAGTTAGACTTGTCAGGGAATCAATATCCCTTATCTTGATTAAAACATTCATTGTGTTGGAAATTCATTATTATTTCACCAAACTGAATATAATAGGGATGGTGCAGCGTGGCAGAAACCCATGTGCATATATCACATCCCCTTCTGTATTGCAGCAACACGAGTCCAATTCTTAGAACATTTAATTCAGCAATTGTTTATTGACTGTCAGCTTTTGAACTGTATTACTATATTGAGTAGCATTGCAGAAAGAACTCTCCAAGAAAGCTTTTCTACTTAAAATGCCTGTAATCTCATTCAAGTTAACAAACATTACTGAATGTCTAATATGAGTAGATATCTGTGTTCACAGCAGGGGAGATGCAAAGGGCATGTTCTCTGCCATCAAACAGCCATCTGAAATAATGTTTATGAAAAGGAGGTAGCATGAACAATATTCCTGAATCAATATTAATTTAGAAATTGTACATGGAACATAACAACTGTGAAAAAAATTCTCTAGGAACCAAAAAAAAAAAAAAGGAAGGGGAAAATAAGCCAAAATGATAATGCCATATTTGAGTAATGGGAAAATAAAACTGTTGCTGGATTTAGTTTTTCCTTTATTTTTATTTATATTTGGAAATATCTTTTTAAAAATGTCACTGTCCAAATGTCTTAAAATGAAGATGCATCTACCTAATCCATCCAATATGGTAGATTAGGTTATTCAGACCAAATTTTCTGACAGAAAAAAAGTAAAGTTTAGTACACATTATAAAAGGTACCCCCTAAGAGCTTTTAAATGTCCTACCAGGAAAAATCTGATGGAAAGTAGAAAACCAAAAGTGTTACTTAGCCTTAAAAGTGAACTACTTTTCTGACCTAAGAAAATTTTCTAATTCTGGAAATCTTTGAAGACCTATCAGGAAAAGAAGTGTAGATTCAAAGGCCAGCAGCTTTTAAGTTAATGGATTTAACAAGAGACCCTCCCCACATTTACTTAGAATTTCAAAGTCAAATACACTTGATAAAGATGCCCTCAACTCATTCCAAGAGGAGGGTAATGAAGGTTGTTTTGGCAATAGACAGCAAAGGGAAAAAAGGTACAAGCATCTCAGATATTAGAATTACCTGAAATAAAAAAAACTTTTCAGACATAAAAATGCTGAAGACATTCAAGACAAGAATACCTGCATTATAAAAAATGATAAAGTAAGTCCCTGAGGCAGAAGAAAAAGGCTACAGGCTAGAAATCTGGATATAAATAAGGAAATGAAGAGCACTCTAGAATGGAATATTACTTAGCACTAAAAAGAAATGAGCTATCAAGCCATGAAAAGACACGAAGAAACTGTAAATGGATATTACTAAGTAAAAGAAGCCAACCTGAAAAGGCTACATGCTGTATGATCCCAACAATATGACGTTCTGGAGAAGGCAAAACTATGGTGACAGTAAGCATATTAGCTGCTGCTGGGGTTGTGGGTGGGGAAGGATGGTTTTGCAGAGGAGAAAGGATTTTGAAGGCAGTTAAACTATTCTCTATGATACTACAACGGTGGTAACATCATACATTATAACTTTATCAAATTGTACATTTGTCAAAACCCATCAGATGTACAACACCAAGAGTGTACCATAATATAAATTACAGAATCTGGGTGTTAATGATGCATCAATGCAGGTTCATCAATTGGAACAAAGGTACTACTGTGGTGCAGGGTGTTGATAAGGGAGCGTGTGCCAAAAAAAAAAATATATATATATATATATATGTATGTATATATGCATATATATTATTTATTTTCATTATTTATTTTTATATTTTAAATAAAATATATTTTATAATGTTATATATTTTATTATATAGCATATATAATACATACATAGTATATAGATCCATTTTCTAGGGATGACCTTTTATAATGTTTTATAATGCCAACTCCATGGACAATTGTGGATCAAGTTAAAATGTGACTATTTTTAAGTATAGTATGTAAATCTTATTATGGAAATCTTTCTGCTTGCAATGTCTCCTTGTGAGACTATACTCAAATTATATTCACAGATATAAAATCTTTTTTCCTGTACCGACATCATCAGTGAAGCACTGGTATCAAAATTATTTTCTATAGCCACCTGTAGCTGTGGCCAGCATTATTTCAGGGATTTGGGAATTCTAAACAAGATAAACTTAGATAAAGGGTACACAATGTGAATTCATAACCATATGTCTACGTTTGGATAAAATATTGAATAATGGAATATAAAACAATACATATTTTAAAGTAGTTTTGACTGTCAAAGTAAAGACTTAGAAGTACTTTTGTTAAAGACAGATGTAACAAGTTTGCTGGGAGATGTTTTATCCCTCAATAGAAGGCTATACCAGTATTACTAAGCAAATACATTAAAAACGACAATAAATACGATGCTATGTGCTGACAATATGGAAGTCTTTCAAACGCACATTCTAGAGGAAAAAGAACACCCTTGAAAATAATTCAGTGAAATATAATCAATGAAGTATGCCACCATTAAAAAAAGAATAAGGCAATATAAACAACTTTATGCCAATACATTTAAGCCTTAAAAGAAATAAATATACTCCTTGAGAACACAAAGTAATCAAGCTTACTCAAAAAGAACAAGACAATCTTAATAGTCTTATGCCTATTAAAAACTGAATATGCAATTAGAAAACTTTATTAAAGAAAACTTCATAAATTTTACCATATATTAAAGAAATATCATGAATTCCACACAAACTCTTTAAGAAAACTAAAGGGGCAGGAATTTTTAAAAACCCTTCTATGAGTCAAACTTCCCCCAGATACCAAATCTAGAAAATAACAGTATAAGAAAACAAACAAAACTAGACTAATGTTCTTCTTTTCATAACAAAATTTTAGTAAATTGTATCCAAAAATATATAACAATGTAATATATTATGACTAAGTGTGGTATACCCAGGAAATGCAAGGTTGGTTTAATATTTTATAAATAGTCAACATAATTCATCAAATAAAAATATTTAAAGAATGAAAAATCACATTATCATCTTGATAGAGGAAAACATTTGATAATATCCTACATGCAAAAGTTTGAGATTAGAAAATATTCTCTAACCACAATGAAATTAAGCTATAATTACCAGTAAAATTATTACCAAAAATTCCCAATTATTTGAAATTAGGAAACAAATTTCTTACTAAGTCAGGGAGAAGAAAATATAGAAACCAGAAAAGTTTTCAATTTTAGCACACCAAAAATACTACATTTAGAATTATGAGATACATTTAAAGAACTATTTGAAGGAATAGGGAGGAAATGTCCTGAAAATACCCTGTGCTGGCAGACATGTGACATAAAAGGAAATAGCCAAACTGCTGGGGGTTATGTAATTTGGTACAACTGCTTTTGAAAATTGTTTAGTAATGTTTATTAAAGGTGAACATATACTTAGCCTATGGCCCAGTCTGTTCACACTTAATTATAAACCCAGCAGGAATGCATGCATATAGGCACAAAGGGCATATATAAGAAAGTTTATAGAAATATGGTTTTTAATAATCCCAAAATGAAAACAGTTACAATGTTCATCATCAGTAGAATAAATACTACATTGTGGTATGAAATACTATTTAGTATAGAAAAAATTGTAGGACTGGTACCACAACATGGGTGAATCTCACAGATATAATGTTAAGATAAGCTATACACACAAGAACACATAAAATATGGCTCAATTTATATAAAGTTCAAAAACAGGGAAAACTTTTATGGCAAAGGAAGTCAGAATAATTGTTATCTTTATTGGAAGGTAATGACCGAAGGGGCACATGAGAGTTGCTCTTATGTTCTGTAATATCCCATATCTTGACCATGCTGATCCTTATACGAATGTGTTCACTTTGTGAAACTTTTTAAACTATATAATTAAGATCTGTACCTTTTAACATGTATGTTATTCCTAATAAAACACTTTACAATAAAAGTTAAAAGAAAATAAACTAAAGTGTTTTTATATAAAGTCTAAAAAAAAGTAAAAAGCAAGCTATGTTGTTTCAATATGTGTCCATAATTGGTAAATATATGAAGAAAAACAAGGTTGTGATTATCCCAAATGTCAGTATAATGCTTAAACTTGAAGATAGCCTTTTTCAAGTAGGAGCACAGAAGGGGCTCCAACGTCCTAACAATACTGTATTCCTACATATAGATGATAATGACCTAGGTATTCTTTTATAATTATTTTAAAACTCAAACCCAAACATGTATGTGTTAGTGTGTTTTAGTACATGTGGGAAAGAACACAGAGACAGAAAAGTACATATATACACACAAACACACAATGGCAATACCATTACATACCCACCAGTATAAATAAGCTGAAAGACATCAGGGAAAAATTAAAATTATGGGTGAGAATATTGCTCCTGTAATTTCTTTCAGCATATCATATTGCTTTACAATTTAGCAGCTTAAATTAATAAGTACAGAGCAATCTCTCATGAACAAAGGTATAAAAATATTCAACAAAACTGTAGAAAATCAAATCTAACAGTGTATAAAAATAATTATACACCAAGACTTAGTGGGATTTAATGCAGATATGTAAGACTGGTTCAATGTTAGAAAATCAGTGAATAAAATCTAACTAATCCACCATATCAATAAGGTAAAGAAGAAATAGCAAATGATTATATCAGTTAACATGGAAAAGTTTTTGACAAAACCCAACCTCCATCTATGATAAAAAATTTTTAGCAAACTATGACTAGAAGGAAAATTTCTCAACTTGATAAAGCACATCTATAAAAAATGTACAGGAAATATCATACTTGATTATGAGAGACTGGATGGACACCTTCTCCCTAAGATAAGGAACAGTGTGTTTTCTCTCACTGTTTTATTTACAAGAATATTACTGAAATCCTTGCTGGTGCAACAAGACTAAATAAATAAATATATAAATAAAATGTATACAGAATGTAAATAAAGAAATAAAGTTATTTTATTCACAGGTTTCATGACTGCCTATGGAGTAAATCACAAAGATTTTATAAAAATTTCCTGGAAATAATAAGTGAGTGAAGCAAGGCTGCAGAATATAAGGTAAATACCTTCATGCACTCCTTCTTGAAAAAGGCTATCTTCAAGTTTAAGCATTATTCTGACCTTTGGGATAATCACAACCTTGTTTTTCTTCATATATTTACCAACTATGGACACATTAAAGCAACGTAGCTTGCTTTTTACTTTTTTTAGCCTTTATATAAAGACACTCTAATATTTTTTTCTTTTAATTTTTATTGTAAAGTGTTTTATTAGGAGTAACATACATACTAAAAGGTACAATCTTAATTATATAGTTTAAAAAGTTTCACAAAGTGAATACATTCATATAAGGATCAGCATGGTCAAGATATGGGATATTACAGAACATAAGACCATCTCTCATGTGCCCCTTCAGTCATTACCTTCCAATAAAGACCTAGAGATTGTCATACTGAGTAAAGTCAGACAGAGAAAGAGAAATATAGTATGATATCACTTATATGCGGAATCTAAAAAGAAATGATACAAAATGAACGTATTTGCAGAACAGAAACGGACTCACAGACTTAGAGAATGAACTTAAGGTTACCAGGGCAGGAAGGGTAGAGTGAAGGAATAGGTAGGGAGTTTTGGATTGATGCATACACACTACTATCTTTTAAAAGGATAACCAACAAGGACCTACTGCATAGCACAGGGAACTCTGCTCAATGTTATGTGGCAGGCTGGATGGGAGGGGAGTCTGGGGGAGAATGGATACATGTATATGTATGGCTGAGTCACTTTGCTGTGCACCTGAAACAATAAGAACATTGTTAATCGGCTATACTCCAATATAAAATAAAAACTTAAAAAAAAATGAGTGAAGCAAGATGCAGAATATAAGGTAGATACACAAAAGTCAATCCCATCTTTTATACAAGCAACAAAAAATTAACATTTGGAATATAATTTAAGAATTATTATTTTACAATATCAAATGTGAAAATGAAATACTCAAGTATTAAAAAAAAAAAGTGTACACTCTTTCCTAGTGGTGCAGTGGAATCCACCTGCCAATGCAGGGAACACGGGTTCGATCCCTGGTCTGGGAAGATCCCACATGATGCGTAGCAACTAAACCCATGAGCCACAACTACTGAGTCCATGAGCCACAACTACTGAAGCCCACGTGTCTAGAGTCCATGCTCCACAACAAAAGAAAACATCACAATGAAAAGCCCGCGCACTACAACGAAGAGTAGCCCACGCTCGCCGCAACTAGAGAAAGCCTACACACAGCAACGAAGACCCAATGCAGCCAAAAATAAAATGAATTAAATAAAATAAATAAATTTATTTTTAAAAAGTGCACGAGTCAATATTGTTAGGATGTCATTTTTAAAAACTTGATCAATAGATTCAACACAATCCTTATCAAAATTTTAGCAAGCTATTGTGTAGATATAAACAAATCAATTCTAAAATTTATGTGGAAAGGAAAAAGACCTAGAATCCCTATTTCTTTTTTTGTGGTAGTACATTTGATATGTCTCTTAACAAGTTTCAAGTGTATAAAACAATATTGTTAACTATTTCCACAATACTGTGTATTAGATTCCCAGAATTTGTCCATCTTCTATCTGGAAGTTTGTACACTTTGATCAACCTCTCCCTATTTTCCCCATGCCCACCCTGCCCCTGGTAACCACCATTCTACTCTCTGTTTATATGAGTTTGGGTTTTTTAGATTCCACATATAAGTGACATCACACAATATTTGGCTTTCCCTGTCTGACATCTCACTTAGGCTCTCAAGGTTCATCCATGTTGTCCCAATAGAAGAATTCCCTTCTTTCTCATGGCTGAATAATATTCCGTTGTGTGTTTGTGTGTGTGTGTGTGTGTGTGTGTGTGTGTATCATATCTTTATCCATTATTCCTTAAAGGACACTTAGGTTGTTTATATATTTTGGCTATTCTGAGTAATGCTGTAAATAAACACGGGAGTGTAGATATATTTTCAAAATCATATTTTCATTTTCTTTGGACTAGGATTCCTTTTTCTCCACATCCTCACCAACACTTGTTAATTGTGGTCATTTTGAAAACAGCCATTCTGCCAGGTGTGAGGTGTTAGCTCATTGTTGTTTTGATTTGCATTTCCCAGATAATTAGTGATGTTGAGCACCTTTTCATGTGCTTGTTGGCTATCTGTTTGTCTTCATTGGAAATATGTGTTTTCAGTTCTTCCACCTTTTTTTTTTTGGCGGTACACGGGCCTCTCACTGTTGTGGCCTCTCCCGTTGCGGACCACAGGCTCTGGACACGCAGGCTCAGCAGCCATGGCTCACAGGCCTAGCTGCTCCGCGGCATGTGGGATCTTCCCAGACCGGGGCACGAACCCGTGTCCCCTGCATCGGCAGGCGGACTCTCTCAACCACTGCGCCACCAGGGAAGCCCCTTCCACCCATTTTTTAATGAGGTTTTTTTTTGGTATTGAGTTGTATGGATTATTTATATAATTTTGATATTAACCCCTCATCAGACATATCATTTGCAAATATCTTCCCCCACTCACTAGGTTGCCTTTTTTGTTTGTTGATGGTTTTCTTCACTACGCAAAAGGTTTGAAGTTTGATTAGGTACAATTTTTTTTTTTTCTTGGTTTTTGTTCCCCTTGCCTGAGGACACTGATTTAAAAAAAAAAAAATAGTGCTAAGACCTATGTCAAGAATTTACTGCTTAGGATTTTTCTAGGAGTTTTATGGGCTCTTGTCTTACATTTAGGCCTTTGACCCATTTTGAATTCATTTTTGTACATGTTGTGAGAAAATGGTCTAATTTCATTTTTTCACATGAAGCTGTTGAATTTTCCCAACTCCACTTATTGAAAAGACTATCATTTCTCCATTGTGTATTCTTGTCCTTTTTGTCATAGATGAATTGAACATGGTGTGCGTGGGTTGATTTCTGGGCTCTCTATTCTGTTCCACTGACCTATGTGTTTGTTTTTGTGCCAGTACCTTTTGTTTTGATAACTGCATCTTTGTAGTATAGTTTGAAATTAAGGAGCAGGATACCTCCAGCATTTTTCTTTTTTCTCTCAAAATTGCTTTGGCTATTCAGAGTCTTTTGTGTTTCCATACCACTTTTAGGAATATTTGTTCTAGTTCTGTAAAAAATATAATTGGTATTTTGATAGGGATTACATTAAATCTGTATATTGCTTTGGGTAGTATGGACATTTTAACAATATTAATTCTTCAAATCTATGAACACAGGATATCTTTCTATTTCTTTTTATCATCTTCAAGTTCGTTCATAAATATCTTATAGTTTTTAGAGAAAGGTCTTTCACCTGTTTGGTTAAATTTATTCCTAGGAATTTTACCCTTCTTGATGTGATTGTAAATTAGGTTGTTTTCTAGCTTTCTCTTTCTGATACTTCATTTCTGGTGTACAGAAAAGCAAGAGATCTCTGTATATTAATCTTGTATCATTCAACTTTACTGAATTCATTTATTAGTTCTAACAGTTTTTGGGTGGAGACTATAGAGTTTTCTGTACATAGTATCAGGTCATCTGGAGATAGTGACAGTTTTACTTCTTCCATTCCAATTTGGATGCTTTTTATTTGCTTTTTTTACCTGATTGCTGTGGGTAAGATCTCCAGTACTATGATAAATAGAAATGGCAAAAGAGGGCATCCTTGTCTTGTTCCGGATCTTAGAGTAAAAGATTTCAGCTTTTCAACATTGAGTGTGATGTCAGCTATGGGTTTGTTATAAGCAGCACTGGTGCAGGAGGTGCTGGAGCAGGAGCCCAGTGTGAGCTGGGGACCAAGTTGGAGGGATCCTGGCAAGCCAGCCAGAGCACTCAGCAGTTTTTAATCTACTTCCTCCATGCTGAGGTTAGAAACAAGGAAATCTGTATATGTGTTATTCAAGAGCAGAGTCTTGGTTTTTTACGGTACTCGGGTAAGCCCCACTGGTTTTCAAACAAGCTAAGGGGACTCATCTTCCTCATTTCAGACCCTAAAGCTGGAGTACCGGCCAAGTGGCTACACCTCCTTGATCCCCAAGCAAGATCCCTGAGACTGTGATGGTCCCCTCCTCTTCTGGGTCACCCACTAGGGTTGGGAATCCTGATTAGATCACTTCTTCTCCCCTCCTATCAGATTTCATGTGGCTCCTTCTTTAAATCCTCGGTTGTAGAGGACTTCAGGTCATTCTTAGCAAGAGTTATTCTATATGCAGTTGAGTTTAGATGTGTTCAAGAGGAGAGGTGAGCTCAGGGTCCTTCTATTCTGTCATCTTGATCCCACCTCCCTTTTATCATTTCCTTAAGATGGATATAGTGGTAATATATTCTCTCAGCTTTTGATTATCAAGAAATGTCTTTATTTCTCCTTTATTTCTGAAAAATAACTCTTCTGGATAAAGTATTCTTGGTTGGCACTATTTTTCTTTCATCACTTTGAATATATCATCTCACTCTTGCCTATCCTGTAAGGATTCTGCTGAAAAATATGCTGATAGCCTAATGAAGATTCCTTTGTAAGTTATAATCTTTCTCTTGCTACTTTTAGCATTCTCCATTTGTCTTTGATTTTTGACAGTTTTAATATAATGTGTATTGAAAAAGACAATTTTTGATTGAAATAATGGGGTAATTTATTACCTTCATGAACATGGATGTCCAAATCTCTTCTTAGGTTTGGAAAGTTCTCAGCCATTATTTCTTTAAATAAGCTTTATCCCCCCTTCTGTTTATCTTCCTCTGGAATGTCAATGATTTGTATATCGGCTTTTTTTTTTTTTTTTTTTTTTTGGTGGGGAGACGATAGTGTCCTATAGACCAGATAAGCTTTCTTACTCTTTTTCATTCCCTTCCCATTGTGCTTCTCTGACTGGATTATTTCAAAGTTCCTGTCTTCTAAATCATTGATTCTTTCCTATGCCTGATCTATACTAATTTTTAAAGAACATCTTCTGTTTGATGTTCTCTATTGTAGTTTTCATTTCCTTCATTGAATTTTTTTACATAATTAATTAATTAATTAACATCTTTATTGGAGTATAATTGCTTTAAAATGGTGGGGTAGTTTCTGCTTTATAACAAAGTGAATCAGCTATACATATACATATATCCCATATCTCCCCCCTCTTGTGTCTCCCTCCCAACCTCCCTATCCCACCCCTCTAAGTGGTCACAAAGCACTGAGCTGATCTCCCTGTTCTATGCAGCTGCTTCCCACTAGCTATCTATTCTACATTTGGTAGTGTATATATGTCCATGCTGCTATAACACTTTGTACCAGCTTATCCTTCCCATTCCTGTGTCCTCAAATCCATTCTCTACAACTGCATCTTTATTCCTGTCCTGCCCCTAGGTTCTTCATAACCATTTCTTTTTTTTTTAGATTCCATATATATGTGTTAGCATACAGTATTTATTTTTCTCTTTCTGACTTACTTCACTCTGTATGACAGTCTCCAGGTCCATCCACCTCACTACAAATAACTGAATTTTGTTTCTACTTATGGCTAGTATTCCATTGTATATATGTGCCACATCTTCTTTATCCATTCATCTATTGATGGACACTTAGGTTGTTTCTATGTCCTGGCTATTGTAAATAGAGCTGCAATAAACACTGGGGTATATGTGTCTTTTTGAATTATGGTTTTCTCAGGATATAGTATCCAGTAGTGGGATTGCTGAGTCATATGGTAGTTCTATTTTTAGTTTTTTAAGGAACTTTCATACTTTTTTCCATAGTGGCTGTATCAATTTATATTCCCACCAACAGTGCAAAAGAGTTCCTTTCCTCCACACCCTCTCCAGCATTTACTGTTTGTAGATTTTTTGATGATGGCCATCCTGACTGGTGTGAGGTGATACCTCGTTGTAGTTTTGATTTGATTTCTCTAATGATTAGTGATGTTGAGCATCCTTTCAAGTCTTTGTTGGCAATCAGTATTTCTTCTTTGGAGAAGTGTCTATTTAGGCCTTCTGCCCATTTTTGGATTGGGTTGTTTGTTTTTTTGATATTGAGATGCATGAGCTACTTGTAAATTTTGGAGATTAATCCTTTGTCAGCTGTTTCATTTGGAAATATCTTCTCCCATTCTGAGGGTTGTTTTTCATATTGTTTATGGTTTCCTTTACTGTATAAAAGCTTTTAAGTTTTATTAGGTCCCATTTGTTTATTTTGGTTTCTATTTTCATTTCTCTAGGAGGAGTGTCAAAAAGTGTCTTGCTGTGATTTATGTCATAGAGAGTTCTGCCTATGTTTTCCTCTAAGAGTTTTATACTGTGTGGCCTTACATTTAGGTCTTTAATCCATTTTGTGTTTATTTTTGTGTATGGTGTTATAGAGGTTCTAATTCCATTCTTTTACATGTAGCTGTCCGGTTTTCCCAGCACCAGTTAGTGAAGAGACTGTATTTTATCCATTGCATATTCTTGCTTCCTTTATCACAGATTAGGTAACCATAGGTGTGTGAGTTTATCTCTGGGCTTTCTATCCTGTTCCATTGATCTATATTGATGTTTTTGTGCCATTACCATACTGTCTTGATGACTGTAGCTTTGTAGTATAGTCTGAAGTTGAGGAGCCTGATTCTTCCTGCTCGCTTTTCTTTCTCAAGATTGTTTTGGCTATTGGGGGGTCTCTGGTGTTTCCATACAAATTGTGAATTCTTTTGTTCTAGTTCTGTGAAAAATGACATTGGTAGTTTGATAGGGATTGCATTGAATCTGTAGATTGATTTGGGTAGTATAGCCATTTTCACAATATTGATTCTTCCAATCCAAGAATATGGTGTACCTGTCTCTCTGTTTGTATTATCTTTAATTTCTTTCATCAGTGTCTTATAGTTTTCTGCATACAGGTCTTTTGTCTGCTTAAGTAGGTTTATTCCTAGGTATTTTATTCTTTTTGTTGCAATGGTAAATGGGGGTGTTTCCTTAATTTCTCTTTCAGATTTTTCATGCATAGTGTACAGGAATGCAAGAGATTTCTGTGCATTAATTTTGTATCCTGTTACTTTACCATATTCATTGATTTGCTCTAGTAGTTTTCTGGTGGCATCTTTAGGATTCTGTATGTATTGTATCATGCCATCTGTAAACAGTGACAGCTTTAATTCTTCTTTTCTGATTTGGATAACTTTTATTTCTTTTTCTTCTGACTGCTGTGGCAAATCTTCCAAAACTATGTTGAATAATAGTGGTGAGAATGGAAAACCTTGTCTCGTTCCTGATCTTAGAGGAAATGGTCTCTGTTTTCCACCATGGAGAATGATGTTGGCTGTGGGTTTGTCATATATGGCCTTTATTATGTTGAGGAAAGTTCCCTCTTTGCCTACTTTCTGGAAGGCTTTTTACTATAAATTGGTGTTGGATTTTGTTGAAAGCTTTTTCTGCATCTATTGAGATGATCATATGGTTTTTATATGTCAATTGGTTAATATGGTGTGTCACATTGATTGATTTGAATATATTGAAGAATCCTGCATTCCTGGGATTAACCTCACTTGATCATGATGTATTTTCCTTTTAATGTGCTGTTGGATTCTGTTTGCTAGTATTTTGTTGAGGATTTTTTCTTCTATATTCATCAGTGTCATTGACCTGTAGTTTTTTTTCTTTGTGACATCTTTGCCTGGTTTTGGTATCAGAGTGATGGTGGACTCGTAGAATGAGTTTGGGAGTGTTCCTCCATCTGGTCTATTTTAGAGGAGTTTGAGAAGGATAGGTGTTAGCTCTTCTCTAAGTGTTTGATAGAATTCTCCTGTGAAGCCATCTGGTCCTGGGCTTTTGTTTGATGCAAGATTTTAAATCACAGTTTCAATTTCAGTGCTTGTGATTGGTCTGTTCATATTTTCTATTTCTTCCTGCTTCAGTCTCGGAAGGTTTTGCTTTTCTAAGAATTTATCCATTTCTTCAAGGTTGTCCATTTTATTGGTATAGAGTTACTTGTAGTAATCGCTCATGATCCGTTGTATTTCTGAAGTGTCAGTTGTTACTTCTTTTTCATTTCTAATTCTATTGATTTGAGGCTTCTCCCCTTTTTCTTGATGAGTCTGGCTAATGGTTTATCAATTTTGTTTATCTTCTCAAAGAATCAGCTTTTAATTTTATTGATCTTTGCTATTGTTTCCTTCATTTCTTTTTCATTTATTTCTGACCGGGTTTTTATGATCTCTTTCCTTATGGTAACTTTGGGCACTTTTTGTTCTTCTTTCTTTAATTGCTTTAGGTGTAAGTTTAGGTTGTTTATTTGAGATGTTTCTTGTTTCTTTAGGTAGGATTGTACTGCTATAAACATCTGTCTTAAAACTGCTTTTGCTGAATCCTATAGGTTTTGGTTTGTCGTGTTTTCATTGTCATTTGTTTCCAGGTATTTTTTTATTTCCTCTTTCATTTCTTCAGTGATCTCTTGGTTATTTAGTAGTGCATTGTTTAGCTTCCTTGTATTTGTATTTTATACAGATTTTTTCCTGTAATTGATATCTAGTCTCATAGTGTTCTGGTTGGAAAAGATACTTGATACAATTTCAATTTTCTTAAGTTTACCAAGGCTTGATTTGTGACCCAAGATATGATCTATTCTGGGGAATATTCCATGAGCACTTGGTAAGAAAGTGTATTTTGTTTTTGGATGGAATGTCATATAAATATCAATTAAATTCATCTTATCTAATGTATTATTTAAAGCTTGTGTTTCCTTATTTATTTTCATTTTAAATGATCTGTCCATTGGTTAAACTGGGGTGTTAACGTCCCATACTATGATATTGTTACTGCCAATTTCCCTTTTTATGCCTGTTAGCATTTGCCATATGTATTGAGGTGCTCCTATGTTGGGTGCAAAATGTTTACAATTGTTATATCTTCTTCTTGGATTGATCCCTTGTTCATTATGTAGTGTCTTTCTTTGTCTCTTACTATAGTCTTTATTTTAAACTCTATTTTGTCTGATATGAGAATTGCTATGCCAGCTTTCTTTTGATTTCTATTTGCATCAAATATCATTTTCCATTTCCTCACTTTCACTCTGTATGTGTCCCTACGTCTGAAGTGGGTCTCTTGTAGACAGCATATATATGGGTCTTGTTTTTGTAGTCATTCAGCTAGTCTATGTCTTTTGGTTGGAGCATTTAATCCATTTACATTTAAGGTAATTATCAATAAGTTTGTTCCTATTCCCGTTTTCTTAATTGTTTTGGGTTTGTTATTGTAGGTCTTTCCTTCTCTTGTGTTTCCTGCCTAGACAAGTTCCTTTAGCATTTGTTGTAAATCTGGTTTGGTGGTGCTGAATTCTCTTAGCTTTTGGTAAGAGAAATTAAAGGTTTTAATGTCTCCATTGAATCTGAATGAGATCCTTGCTTGGTAGAGTAATCTTTGTTGTAGCTTTTTCCTTTCCATCACTTTAAATATGTTCTGCCACTCCCGTCTGGCCTGAAGATTTTCTGCTGAAAGATCAGCTGGAAACCTTATGGGGATTCCTTTTCGTGTTATTTGTTGTTTTACCCGTGCTGCTTTTAATGTTTTTTCTTTGTATTTAATTTTTGATTGTTTGAACAATATGTGTCTTGGCGTGTTTCTCCCTGGATTTACCCTGTATTGGACCCTCTGCACTTCCTGGACTTGATTATTTCCTTTCCCATATTTGGGCAATTTTCCACTATAATCTCTTCAAATATTTTCTCATTCCCTTTCTTTTTCTCTTCTTCTTCTGGGACCACTATCATTCGAATGTTGGTGTGTTTAATGTTGTCCCAGAAGTCTCTGACACTGTCCTCAATTCTTTTCATTCTTTTTTCTTTATTCTGCTCTGTGGTAGTTATTTCCACTATTTTATCTTCCAGAACATTTATCCGTTCTTTTGCCTCCATTATTCTGCTATTGCTTCCTTCTGGAGAATTTTTAAATTTATTTATTGTGTTGTTCATCACTGTTTGTTTGCTCTTTAGTTCTCCTATATCCTTGTTAACCTTTCTTGTGTTTCCTCCCTTCTATTCCCAAGATTTTGGATCTTCTTTACTATCATTACTCTGAATTCTTTTTCAGGTAGACTGCCTATTTCCTCTTCATTTTTTTGGTCTGGTGGGTTTTTACCTTGCTCCTTCATTTGCTGTGTGTTTCTGTGTCTTCTCATTGTGCTTAACTTCATGTGTTTGGAGTCTCCTTTTTGCAGGCTGCAGGTTCGTAGTTCCCATTGTTTTTGGTGTCTGTCCCCAGTGGCTAAGGTTGGTTCAGTGTGTTGTGTAAGCTTCCTGGTGGAGAGGACTGGTGCCTGTGTTCTGGTGGATGAGGCTAAATCTTGTCTTTCTGGTGGCAGGACCACTTCCAGCAGTGTGTTCTGGAGTGTCTGTAACATTATTATGATTTTAGACAGCCTCTCTGCTAATGGGTGGATTGGTGTTCCTGTCTTGGTAGTTGTTTGGCATAGGGTGTCCAGCACTGTAGCTTTCTGGTCATTGAGTTGAGCTGGGTCTTAGCTTTGAGACAGAGATATCTGGGAGAGCTTTTGCCATTTTCTATATGTGGGGCCAGGAGGTCTCTGGTGGACCAATGTCCTGAACTTGGCTCTCCCACCTTGGAGGCAAAGGTGTGACACCTGGCTGGAGCACTAACAACCTGTCAGCCCCATGGCTCAGAAGAAAAGGAAGGAAGGAAGAAAGAAAGAAAGAAAGAAAGAAAGAAAGAAAGAAAGAAAGAAAGAAAGAAAGAAAGAAAGAAAGACTTATTAAAATAAAAAAAGTAATTATTAAAAATAAAAAATTAAAAATAATTTAAAAAAGACAAAAAAAGAGAAAGAAAGTAAGAAGAGAACAACCAAACCAAAAAACAAATCCAACAATGATAACAAGCACTAAAAACTATACTTAAAAAAATAAATAAATAAAAGACAGACAGACCCCTAGGACAAATGGTAAAAACAAAGCTATACTGTCAGAATCACACCCAGAAGCATACACATACACACACAAGAAGAGAAAAAGGAAAATAATTTATATATATATATATATATATATATATATATATATATATATATATATATCTCATTACTCGCAAAGTCTACCGCCTCAATTTTGGGATGATTCATTGTCTATTCAGTTATTCCACAGATGCAGGTTACGTCAAGTTGATTGTGGAGTTTTAATCCACTGCTCCTGAGGCTGCTGGGAGAGATTTCCCTTTCTCTTCTTCGTTCACACAGCTACCAGGGTTCAGCTTTGGATTTGGCCCTGCCTCTGCGTGTAGGTCGCCTGAGGGTGTCTGTTCTTCACTCTGACAGGATGGGGTTAAAGGAGCAGCTGATTCGGGGGATCTGGCTCACTCAGGCCGGGGGGAGGGAGGGGTACGGATGCGGGGTGAGCCTGCAGCAGCAGAGGCCAATGTGACGTTGCACCAGCCTGAGGTGCGCCGTGCGTTCTCCCGGGGAAGTTGTCCCTGGGTCATGAGACCCTGGCAGTGGCGGGCTGCACAGGCTCCCAGGAGAGGAGGTGGGGATAGTGACCTGTGCTGGCACACAGGCTTCTTGGTGGTGGCAGCAGCAGCCTTAGCGTCCCATGCCCATCTCTGGGGTCCGTGCTGATAGCCGCGGCTCACGTCCGTCTGGAGCTCGTTTAGGCGGTGCTCTGAATCCCCTCTCCTTGCACACCCCGAAACAATTGTCTCTTGCCTCTTCGGCAGTTCCAGACCTTTTCCCGGACTCCCTCGGGTCTAGCTGTGGTGCACTATCCCCTTCAGGCTGTGTTCACGCAGCCAACCTCAGTGCTCTCCCTGGGATCCGACCTAAGCCCGAGCCTCAGCTCCCAGACCCGCCCGCCCCGGCGGGTGAGCAGACAAGCCTCTCAGGCTGGTGAGTGCCAGTCGGCACCGATCCTCTGTGTGGGAATCTCTCTGCTTTGCCCTCTGCACCCCTGTTGCTGTGCTCTCCTCCGCGGCTCCGAAGATTCTCCCTGCCATCCCCTGTCTCTGCCAGTGAAGGGAATTCCTAGTGTGTGGAAACCTTTCCTCCTTCACAGCTCCCTCTCAGAGGTGCAGGTTCTGTGTCTATTCTTTTGTCTGTTTTTTTCTTTTTTCTTTTGCCCTACCCAGGTACGTGGGGAATTCCTTGCCTTTTGGGAAGTCTGAGGTCTTCTGCCAGTGTTCAGTAGGAGTTGTTCCACATGTAGATGTATTTTTGATGTATTTGTGGGGAGGAAGGTGATCTCCACATCTTAACTCCTCCGTCATCTTGAAGGTCTCCCACTCAGTCACCGAATTCTTCAGCTCCAGAATTTTTGTTTGGTTCTCTGAGAACGTGGGTTTCCATAAAGACTCTCTTTCCTGGATGACTTCCCATGTCAGTGTTCTCCAGGTACACCAAGACTATGGCTGAGAGGGGCTAGAGTGAGTTCATAAGCTACTACAGGATCCACTGCTGGTATTGGGGTCTGTCTGCCTATTTCCTGATGCACATGTGGGTGAGACTACTCCTGGGTCCTTTTGTGTTTCATGCTAGATTCCACAACTACTACAGAGGCATTTTGTTTATGGATGCATGCCAAATCTTTGTTATTGAGGGTGGGGATAAACAAGAAATTTCTTATGCTGCTATGATGCTGTCACAGTTTTTTAAATTTTATATGTAAATGTATATTAACCATAAAAATTTCTTAGTTTTCAAACAGAATTTTTAATTAAATTCAATTTATATATTTTTTACTATATGAATTTTATTTCAAAATATTGACTTAAGTTCTAATGCTATTATTCTGTTTCTCAAAAATAAACGTGGTAGGGTAAAAAGAGTACAGTTTTTAGAGTCATAGAGATGATGGTTCAAATCTTGATTCATTTGATTACTATTTGCTGTAAGTTCAGCATAAAGCTAATTATTATGTTTGAGAACATACACAAGTTAAATTTAGCATTATTAAATACCTGGTTCAAGTATGTTAATCAGAAGAGGCAACTAAGAAAACCAGCAACCACTTATTGCTTACTACATAAACATTCAATCTCTTTAACAATTAAATCCAACAAATATTTAGGCTAATTATCAATGGGTGGTCCTGAAAAATCAATATCAGATTCACCTGGAAATTTAGAAATGTAAATTCTCTAGCTCCACCAGACCTACCATATCAATAACTGTGGAATTGGGACCCAGAGATGGTGTTTAAACAAACTATCCAAACAATAATGAACACACTTAAGTTTAAGAACTAATGAATCAGGGTATTAAGTGACTGTGTGAGCTAACAAAAGGAAGTCAATCATTACCTTACTCTGAGGATTCGATTAGTCAGTTTCTCTATTTGCCTTCAATCACCATTTACTTCAAGCCAAAATATTCATTGATCTTTTACTCATAGATGTTCTTTATTCTAAGGAGAGCAAGGAGATTGGAGTAATTTTATGACATATTATTAAATGATTTGTAGACATCTTAGTACACTCAAAAAAGACTCAGGCAGACAGATATTCTTTGCAGATATTTGATGGCAGGCTAACTGGAATTTTAGGCTAACTGGAATTCTGGGCATCTTAGACACATCTTTCATTCTTTTGGTTTAGTATTCCATCACCCTCATTAATACATTAACCCAAAAGATGTTACTTGTTTGCAAATTATATTTTACACAAACACGTTTAAAAATTCAGGTTATTTACATCAAGGTGACATACACAATGTAGGCTTATTGAGCAAAGCATTCTGTCTTTGGGCAAGATAGCACAGTGGTACAATAAGCATGTTTAGAAATTTAAGGGTAAAATATGGTTAACAGGCCACCTAACATATTACAGCAAATACTTGAAAGGAGGCATCCTCTACATGACTTATGAATTTCACATTTTTATTGTATCTTTGCAAAATGGGCAGATTACTGATGCTAATATCTCTGTCTCTTCATCTGCCAAATGGAAATATTAATGGCCAGGCTCTTTTACAGGGTTGATGTAGGGATTAAATCAGATAAGAGACACAAAGTGCTAGACTCATGGTATATTAGAAATGATTGAAAACTAATATCAGGCCCAACTCTGCCAACAAAATTTAAAGTGATTTTTGAAGTTAGTTAAACTCTGTGCCTTTTGATTTTAAAAATGAGTGGTTTGGGGACTTCCCTGGTGGCACAGTGGTTAAGAATCTACCTGCCCATGCAGGGAACTCAGGTTCGATCCCTGGTCTAGGAAAATCCCACATGCAGTGGAGAAACTAAGCCCATGCACCACAATTACTGAGCCGGCACTCTAGAGCCCGCAAGCCACAACTACTGAGCCCACACACCACAACTACTGAAGCCCAGGTGCTCTAGAGCCTGCATGCTGCAACTACTGAAGCCCATGCACCTAGAGCCCATGCTCCACAACAAGAGAAGCCACTGCAATGAGAAGCCTGCACACCGCAAGAAGAGTAGCCCCCGCTCGCCGCAACTAGAGAAAGCCTGTGCGCAGCAGCGAGGACCCAATGAAGCCAAAAAAATAAAAATAAAAAATGAGTGGTTTGGATTTTATAATACTTATTGTCACTTTTATATAACTTTCTTCATGATAATCCAATTAAATTGGTAAAATCATTCTTCTTATATTGCCTTATATATCCTAGTAACATGTTTATAGGTACTATGTTAAAAAATATTTCTAATTAATACACTCAGATTTCAAAGGATAATTAGTGACATCTTAGTGAATGAAGGTGGTGTAATGGACAATAAGTCCCAAAATACAGACCATAAAACTTTGTAAATGTGCAAATCCTCGACCATTCAAAAGTGATAGATTGTACAGTTCACCAAGACATTAAAAATAAGAAAAAAAATTTTGACATTTTCTATTTAAAGGATAAAGACATCCATTTCTTCTTTTCCTGTTTTTATGGCATGAGTCATGATTAGGAAGTCTTCAGAACATTTGCCATTGAATAGTACACTTAAGAATTTATGAGGTTTCAGTTCAGAATGCACCAGTCAGGCCATTGTTTTGGAGTTCAAAACGTTTAAGATTTTATAAAATCTTCACTGTGACATTGACATCTGAGAGTTATGTTTATTTTACTTTTGGAATGGGGATGAGAAACAAAGAGGGCATTGGGTTAAGTGTGGGCAGATTGGAAGAAAATAAGTTGAATGGGTCATATTTACCACATTTTTATTTAATATTTTTTTCATTCCAGAGCAATCATAGTAGAGACATCTTATTAAATTATTCATGCTGCTGTCCCAAGAATTTTTTTAATTCATGTTCTGTTCTATTTGTTTATTTTGACATAGCAAAGCAGTATCATTCCCCCAAGTTGACAATTGCACTTTAATGAAGTGTAGTCCTCATTATATTTCAAGAGATAGAATATTGCCTTTACCCTGGGAACTCAACACTTCATCATGTTAAATTCTGTTTCTCAGATAGATTTCACAAGCAAATCTTACATGTTATCACAGTATGCTAGTATTCAAGACACAGGGCATGTTATTGCTTAAAGGATCTATTACTAAATCTTCACTTGCTTTAGCATATCATTTTAAAACATTTTTATAAACTAAAATTATACTCTGCAAGAGAGTTTATGACAGCACTAAGGGACTGTAAGGGACTTTAAAGGGATATATATTCATTTTTTTTGCCTTCAGGCAGCAAAGTGCCTCATTTGTCTTCCTCCTTTTAGAAATACTTTTATTGTATATTTAAATTTTCCTCCAATATGTTCTTAAAATATTCACTGTGTCTTGGAACATCTGGCTGTGTTTTCTAATCTGCATATGAATTTGTTCACAGCTATATTATCTAGGATCAAAAAAATCCCAAACTTGCTATTTTTGATAAAATTTTGATGAAATTGTTTTAATTTTTTTTTTTTTTTTATTTTGCGGTACACGGGCCTTCACTGTTGTGGCCTCTCCCGTTGCGGACCAGAGGCTCCGGACACACAGGCTGAGCGGTCTTGGCTCACAGGCCCAGCCGCTCCGCGGCATGTGGGATCTTCCCAGACCAGGGCACAAACCCGTGTCCCCTGCATCGGCAGGCAGACTCTCAACCACTGCGCCACCAGGGAAGCCCCTAAATAATTATTTTTAAATATGTCTAGAAAATATTTAAAAAATAGTCACATCATTCTGGATTGCCAAAGGTGTTAAGCATTTTCTATGAACTAGGTACAGTAAATATGTTAATGATATCTACAATAAAACATTATAATGTTGCCGTATTCATCTCCTTTTTATATATTAAAAGCAACAATTACAAAAATCTTCTGCAGTTGTCTAAGAGCATTGTAGCAGAACATAAAATGATCATATAATCTATCATTCAAATCAGGACTCTTTTGAGAAAGGCAACACTATAAAAGTGTCCTGGATTGCATGATAATAATTAGGCTTAAACAGGACAACAGATATAATCTAGAACAGGTATAAACTAGAACTATGGTATGGTTACCATAAAGACATAGCTAGCACTTTACTGCAAACTTTGTGGAGCTATTAGTTAGGAATTCCACTTCCCAGACCTCATTCTGGGTCTCTTGAAATCATCTGACTGCCTTTCAGTAATGGAATGTGAATGTAAGTAATTAGTGTCACATTTGCTAGAATAGGTAAGAAGAAGATGAGCTTTTCTGTCTCGCTTCCTCTTTCTGTCAGCTGTAAGCACAGGACCAAAGTCCCTAGAGAATGGCAGAGCATATGATAGAAGGGGCCAATGAACCTTAATCCCCAGGTGGAAGGCTATTGGTATTTGTCAGTTTAGGTGAACAACAAACCAACCTTAATTGTGATGATCCATAGAGCTTGTGAGCTGACTTGTGATAATGGCATGCAATATCTTAAACTGATCCAATCATAGAATGGAAACAGGTGCCTTAATTTAAATGACTAGAATTGGACATCAGCTTATATGGGTTCTGATCCAAACTTTGAATAATAAGTAGGACTAGGACAAAACACTTTAATATCCTAAAGTCACAGCGGTTTTGTTGTTGATGTTAAATGTGGCAATTGTCCTTTATTAAGGCTTCCTAAATACAGATTCTTGAACCTCATCCTAGTTTTACATATATTCATAGATAACATTTTTCTTTTTTACACAATACCAGTTAGGTGTTTGCATCAATGTTAGCCTCATAAAAAAAAAGGCAGAAAAACCTTCTTTTCCTATTATCTGGAAAAGCTTGTGTATGATTATAATTAATTTTTTCACTTAATATTTGCTAAAACTTACAGTAGAAGTAATCTGGCTCTGGACTTTTGATACCATAAAGAAAAGGTGAGCTCACAGTGTTGAATTTATGTTTTACATAGAAGATTTTAATTTGCATGTGGAACAGAGTAAAGAACAAGTGTCTCTTGATGATCTAACCTTATCTTTCATATGACTATTTGGATACATTAACAAAAATAACTCGTATAAGTAAATATTTACATCCATAAAATATTGATCCAGTCTAACTTTACAGCATGCATGATAAATTAGCACTTTTTTGCATCATAGAAATAAAGTGAGCTAAAACAAAGATCTTTTGAATATGCAAGAGGATGGCCTTTATTCCCCCTATCAGTGAACACAGGCATACCTTTTCTTTGTAGGAAATAAATACCCCTTTGTTGATGGCTTCAGTGGTAGGGTAAGAAATCAATTGAAGCAGGGCTGCATTGCTCTCCACAGTTTCTAAACTGATCAGCAGCATGGGAATACTTTGGGTTATGTTAGATTTCAACTGGTCATAGTAATGAATCCCATTATTCATCTCCTGAGCAATTCAGTTCTACCCTTGAGGGCACTCCAATGTTAAAATGTACTTTAGGTTAAATTTTCCAGGTTTTAAAATATATCTGTGTGTATTCAGGTTCATTCATATAACTACCACTGCTGCTGACAGGAGAAACCCTTGAGATGACAAACAGAGGCAAACTTTAAAAATAAAATAAAAAGAAGTGTTTTTCCCCTTTGATGATATCAACACTTTTAGAAATAAAAGATTCTTTCTTTAAACTTCTTCATGATTCTTTAAGACTGTCTTGTTTCAATATAACCCTTATCTTCAACATATTCCATTTTCCCTTTTACTGACAAGGTTCCAGGTTATTGTACCCTCACCCACCAGGTCTTGTTCTTCCCTAGAGACTATGCCTGCCCCAGACTCTGGTTCCAGGCACTTTCTAGTTTCCTCTTTCACAAATCCTCATTCACCTGAGCTCTGATCCATAAGGTTTCATATCTGTTCTCACTATTACCCCACTGAGAGTGAGCCCTGGTTGATGTTCCCATGTTCCTTCATCACTGGCACCCCTCAGTCCTCTCCCTAGAATCCTCTCCTTGATTCTAGGGTCTGTTGTGGACTCCAGAGCCTACTCTGCAGGTCTTGGGTGTTTATTTCCCCATTTCTACATCTCTTTTTATGTCTGGGTTCCATATTATTTGTATTACCTTCCTTGTTTTCCTGTATGGTTTTTGGAGTCTGTGTAGAGACGTTCATATTTCAACAATTAACATTATCTTATGGGAACTTTTGTGGGTTGGCAGTAGAGGGGCTTCAAGTACTATAAACTATGGCCAGTTTATAGTGTGGAAAGAATCACACTATTAGTGGGTTGCAATCTTGGCTTAGCTTGATCGCTGTTCATGTGGCATCCCCAAGGGTTTTATGCATATAAGCAAGTGAGAATTAAGAGAAAATATTAGCCTGAATAGTCCTTTTATCCTACTACAAGATTTTTTATAATGTTCCATGAGAACATGTGAATTTAATTCAAGGCTCAAACAAAGCCCCTTCTTCCCCATTTTCTTCCAGTCTTGCTACAGGTTTGTCACTTGAAGGAAGTGTGTCACAGCACATACAAATGGAAAAGGAAAAATTAATACAATGCAGTGATTATCTAGAAGACATAAGGCATGGAAGATAGAATTAGGAGAGAGAGAACTATGTGCATCAACAATATTTTTAGAACAGAATGATGCATGTGGCACACTCAGTGCCCTAAAATCTGAGTAACAGTGTTAATTACTCCTCTAATCTGAGTAGGAGAACATAAAAGTGGATGAGACATTGGGTCAAGAACATTCTTTGGCTAGTATATGTAGTGTCCAGCATAGAATTTGTCATGCTGGAATTTCTCAATACTACTGTGATAAACAAATTATCAAAGAAATTAATAAATAGGAAATAAACATTACTAACTTTGGACTTCACTTTAGCTCTTTTATCAAACATGTATTGAATATTTTGAACAGTAATTATCATCCAGGGTTACTATAACCTACTAAGGAAAAAGTTGAAATGTGTGGAGTTGTTTTGGGTTGTCAAGTTACTGGGCTCAGGAGACATTTATTGTGTAGTGATTGAGGACAATACATATCTTGCAATGCATAGAACAGTCTTGCACAATAAAAAACTTACCCATCTAAAATGCCCAAAGTGCCCTGACTAAAGGCTACTGACATATAGGGTCAGGTCTGGTAGAGGCATAGTATTCCTAAGACAATAAAATGTGTTCTACTCTCAGAGACCAATAGTTTAGAGTTAAAATGTAATATGTAATATAGTCCTGACTATAGCACTGGGACAACACAAAAAACAAATGGATTAATTGTGGAAAGTAGAAAAGCTGTAGAAAAGAAAAGAGCACTGCTACCACTGCTCCCCAGGAACTAAATTTCCTACAAATCTCATCCTTGCCAGAGACGGTGCTGCAAAATTCCTGCTTGTTTATGTCACTGGATACCCATTTCAAATCTGGCCCATGCATTGGATTGGAATGACCCAGGTCATAGACCAATATTCTGTCTGTAATGATCAAAACTAACAAAATGCAATTATCCCTTCTATGGGAGGCACAATGAAGGTCTTCCAAATATATCCATAGAAACTAATTCCTCAAACCAATGAATATATTACCCAACATAGCAAAAGAGACTTTGCAGATATGATTAAGGTTAAAGTCCTTGGGCTGGGGGATTATCCCAAATTTACTAGATGGACACAATCTAAATACCTGAATTTTTAAAAGCAGAACTATTTCCAGGCTCTGATCAGAGAGAGAGGTGACATGAGAAGGATGTGACCTGCCATTTCTGACTTTGAAGATGAGAGAGAGAAGATCACTGCCTACAGAATAGAGTGGGTCTAACAACTGGAAACTTCTCTCAGATATCAGCCAGCAAGAAAATCTGTCTTGGTACTCTATCTACAAAGAACTGAATTGCACTAACAAGCCAAATGAGCAGAAAAGGGATTTTCCCCTAAAAGCTCTATAAATGAAGGCAGTCTACTAACATCTTTAGTCTGCTGAGACTTGTTCCAATTCTGACCTAAAAAACTGTAAAAAATAAATAAATTAATTAATTTGTGCTTTTGTAAGGAAATAAGCTTGATGATTTGTTATAGCATCAATAAAAAAATAACACAACCACATAAGAAATAAAAGTGCTCACCTGTGTAACAACCCAAGTTCTCTGGAGGTATGTGTATTCAGGTATTAAGAAGAAAAACTTTGGGTGGTGTCCATTCCTCCTTTAGATTGACACATAAACTCATTTTATAAATTTTTAATTAAAATGGGTTAAATTGTCAAGTTCACCACCATACCATGTCTAAAAAGAGAAGAAGGAGGGAGAAGAAAACAGAGGAGATCATTTAAATGTGGAAACACATGCAACACAAAATGGAAGAAAATATAAATGCTACACTTTTCATTTCCACAACTGGTCATGGAGACATGGCTGTATTTTTGTTTTGCTTTGTTTTTTTTCAATTTTTTCAGCTTTATTTAGGTATAATTGAAAATATAATATATTAAAGTGTACATCATGGTGATTTAATATATATACACATTGTGAAAGGATTCCCACTATGTAGTTAATTAACACATATATAACCGTACTTTTTTTTCTTTTGGTGAGAACATTTAAGTTCTATTCTCTTAGCAAATTTTAATTATATAATGTAGTGTTATCAGTTGCAGTAACAATGTTTTACATTAGATCCATTTTCATATTTCTCAAGACTATTTTTCTGGATTTCTGTATTGATTTCTTCTTTGTCCCATTGTTTGTTTTAGTAACACGTTTAATCTCCACATATTTATGAATTTTTCAGTTTTTGCCTTGTAATTGATTTCTAGTTTCATACCATTGTGGTCAGAAATGGTGCTTCATATGATTTCAATGTTCTTAAATTTACTAAGACTTGCTTTGTGGCCCAGTCTGTGACCTATCCTGGAGAACGTTCCATGATTGCTTGAGAAGAATCTATATTCTGCTATTGTTGGATGGAATAGTCTGTAAATATTTGATGGGGCCTTTTGAAGACAATTAGATCATAAGGGTAGAATCTGTATAAGGAGAGACTGGAAAGACATAATGTTCTCTTTGCCATGTGAGGATGCCACAATAAGGAAGCTGTCTGCAAACCAGGAAAATGATTTCATCAGGAACCAAATTGACTGGTACCTTGATCTCGTACTTCTTAGCCTCCAGAACTGTGAGAAATAAATATTTGTTGTTTAAGCCTCTCAGTGTGTGGTGTTTCATTATAACAGCCTAAACTGACTCAGACAAACAATTTAAAAAAATTGGCATATACTTTGCAAAACAATAAGCAAAAACTGACTTTAAAAGTGATATAAAAGTTTGAATAATCTCTAGTTATTAAAAATATTGAGTTTGTAAAATAAATTTTTAACCAAAAACATTTCCAGAAGAGAAAAATCTAGGTCCAAGGGAGTAAACTGGTGTTTAGTATAGTTTGTATTCCATAAACTATTTCAGAAAACAGAGAAGGAGAAAATGGAAATACTACCCAGTTGAGTACATAGGGCCTCCACTACCATGATACCAAAACCAGAAAAAGACATTACAAGTTATAAAAACTGAGAACTAATATCCCTCATAAATATCAATGCTAGAAACCCTTAACCAAATATTAGCAGATTAAGTATAACTATCTATATATAAAGAAGATATTACACAATAATCATGACTGGGATTTATCTCAATAATGCAAAGTTGGTTTGATATTTGTAAACTAATCAATGTAATTTATTATATCAACAGACCAAAAAAAATTATATGACAATCTCATGTAAAAAATGTATTTGGCTTTGACAAAATTCAACACCCATAATGATAAAAAAATTTTATCTAACTAAAATTAGAAATAAATTTCATCAACCTGATAAAAAAGATCTATGAGAAACTTATAGCTAATATTTTACTTAATGGTGAGAGACTGAAGACTTTTTTCCTTTAAAATTAGTAACATGTAAAATTAGTAAAATTAGTAAAATTAGTAACATAATTGTACATGATGCCTTTAAGATCGCAGTAAGGTGAAATGTACAAAAAAATATTGGAGGAAGAAAATAGAACTGTCTTTATTTGCAGACTACATGAATAGGTGCATAGAAAATCTTACATAATCTACAAAATAAAACTACTAGAACCAACAAATAAATCTTGTAATGTCACAAGATATAAGGTCAACATGAAAATCAATTATATATATATATATCAATTATATATATATGCAATAAAATATTGGAAAATAAAATAAAGCACCACTTATAATACCATCTAAAAACAAAATAATTTGAAATAGTCATATCAAAAATTGTGTAAGACTCTAAATTAAAAATAAATTTCTGAGAGAAATTAAGATCTTAAAAAAATGAAGAGATATGTCTCCAACCTTTAAGTGTTGATGTTAGTTCTTTTGATGTTTATATCTTTTTTTTTTTTGGCTGCACCACAAGGCTTGCAGAATCTTCATTTCCCAGCCAGAGAGATTGAACCCAGCCTCAGCAGTGAAAGCACTGAGTCCTAACAACTGGATTGCCTTGATAAACTTGATGCATTTTGGCCTACTGTAATTGTGAGAAACTATAGACTGCAGTATGCATCCTATTTCAGAGACGCATACTAAAATGTAAGAAAAAATGCACCTTAGAATCAATTTACTATGGCAATAGCTAATATTTATTGAGCATTTATGAAATGTCAAGAATTATCAGTTTCAGACATATCGTGTTTTCTCATTTAATCTTCTCAAGATACCTGTCTTCCCTATCTTACACATAATGAAATTGAGATCTGTGATCATATAATTGGAAATGGACAACTTTGCATATAAGCAATCTGTCTCCAGAGCTAGAAATGTAAGAACTGTTATATTCCCTCAATCTAACAATCTAGATTTTCAGGAAGAAGGAATTCTTGTTTCCATTAAAATATTTCTAAGAGCATGGTCCCAGTTTCAAAGCCAGATGTAAATTACTCAGTGCATCATGGCATCCTCAAGCCTGAAGAGACACTGAGCTTATGAGTTATTTGCATTCCTTAAAACTTCTATTCTTCCAATTACATATAATTCTCCAAATCATAAAGTGGTTGTTAGGAGCCTACACACATTCATACTTAGACTTGGATTATGTATCATATTGATTGTAGAGTATAGCAATTCCTATTGAATTTATTTGTATATAAATGAGAAATAAATGTTAATAATAATAAACAGAAAACACTCATGAGCAGAAATGAATCTTAAAAGCATATGATTCTTATTCAGAGAGCTTTGGTAATTTATAATTTCAGCTGAGCAAATACATGTTGTATATTTAGTGCCTATTAAAACCAAGTATTAGCATCATCCACCAAATACTGTGAGAAAATTCCTACCTCTTACAGCTATATCTACTGATAAAACTGGAGACAATATATTTTGAGGAAGTTTTTCAGCACAGATTGCAGCAGCAGGAGTGTTTTGTTCATTGTCATTTTGTGTAACAGGATATAGTGATAATATCATAAATTATAAGAAATGGAAAGTTATTTGCATTTTACCATAAAAATTTAATCCAAAGGAAACAAGCTGTTCTTTAATACATAGTACAGGACAATCTATTTCTCATCAAAAGATATTTATCAAAATGAATCTCAATTAATCTCATAAAATTGACAGTTTAAAAACTTGTAATTGAGATAATTCTTTTCTGATGTTATCTTAAAAAGTTAAGTGATTTGGAATTTGTCTAGCATGAACACCAAGAGAAAGGGTGTATTTCAGCTCTGCTACACAAGAATGATTTTCAAATATTACAAAATACATTCAGATTAATATCTTAGCTAGATAAACGTTGAGATATGTGGAAGATGATAAAATAATATGAAAGAAATATATTCTCTAGTGAGAATGCTGCATAAATTGTAGTTACTCCAACTAATATGTCATTAATGCCCACTTATGCTAGCAAAAGCCAAAGTATTTGGCAGCAGAAAGTATCGAGTCCAAAATGTTATGAATTTAAACCTGGAGCTTAGTATTTCTGTCATTATTAGTGACAGCCTACTTACCATCTGATTGATTTTAGACTGAACTCAATTTCTTTCACACCCAGAGGCTGTAGGTCTTTACTAATCTGCATTGCTGATTATCAGCCCTTTCAGTTTCAATACAGTATTATTAATGCTTAACATGTATCACTCTTTAAAAGAGCTTTAACTTAGATCTGCAACAATTTCCCTATTAAACAGTTATTGTGCAAATGCCACTATGTGAGTAGGGATGGGAGAGAGAGAATGAGCAAGAAGGTGTGAGAGACAGGGAAATCGAAGAGAAAGAGAAGAATGAGGGGAAGAAGGATCAGAAGAAAAGGATATAAGAAAGGCAATATTACTTGGGATAAAGTCCATTAACTTATTACAATAGAAAGATGAAAATTATGCCATGTCCTATAGAAGAGGTTGCTGAATTCATCAGTAGATGTTTCCTCAATAAAAATAACTTTTATTAATTTAACACTTAATATGTTCCAAATACTCAACTATTATGAATGGATTATTTATTTCTCTTGCAAGGAAATTTGGACTTTATCCTACAGGTAATGGAAAGTCATTGCAAATATCAGAGCAGGCAGATGACCTCAGATTTGTCTTTTTTTTTTTTTTTTGGCTGCACTGCAAGGCTTGCAGGATCTTATTTCCTCGACCAAGGATTGAACTCGGGGCCACGGCAATGAAAGAGACAAGTCCTAACTGTTGGACTGCCAGGGAACTCCCAGATTTGTCATTTTAAGATCACTTTGCAATATTGATATTAGATGATTGGAAATCAGTTGTGACATGAAGAGGCAAGGAAGATTGCTGTCACTAAGACAGAGCTAACAGTAGTTTAGGTATGCATTCAAAAGAATGAGGATAGTGTAACTGGAGTGGGGTTAAAGAATAGAAAATGGTAAGAAATATTGTCAGTTGGTCATCAAGGGAAATGTAGACCATTATAAGGACTCTAGTCTTGATTGTGACAATGTGATTGATGATTTTGTCTAGAGGAATGTTATGATCAGACATACATTTAAAAAGGATTACTTTTGATGATATGTGGATAAAATAGAGTAGGGTTTTGGTTTGCAAACTGGTCCCATATAGAGGATAGGGAAAGACTGAAGAAAGAGGCAGACCACTCCACAGTGGTAGATGGCAGGTTTCGTAAGCAAGGGAACTTATGAGGCTTGTCATGGGCAGCCACAAGATGAACAGATTTCTGCACCCACCTACCAAGTCTTAAAAGTTTATATAGGTGCCTTAACTGTGTTCAGTCATATATACTATCCAGAGTCTCAACATCACATTTCTATCTCAAGGCTCTATCCTTGGGGCAGCTTCTGGGAATGAGGAAGGCAGGCAGAATATACATTCCAAAGTTAAGGGAGGGAGTGGAGAGGCTTGTTGCTTGGGTCCTGTTCTTGGATCAATGGGCTCTCACATTTTCTTGATTATCTTCCCCAACAAAGTGTTAGAAAGAGAAACCTATTATCCTTAAACTGGAAGAGGAACTCCTGCCTTGTGCATTATTCTTGTCCTTTTCTCATTGAAGAATCCATGGAGCAAAGACAATGTCCCCAGCTCTCACAGCAGAGCACAAGTCTCCCCTTCCCATTCTCTGAACATCTGGAACCCTGGAAATCTTGATTTGTCATGACAATTTTCCCTGTTTGCCTTTCCAAGGGCAGAACACGTCACTGCTATAGACAAGGCTGGCTTCATGGGTGTACAACCTGTGTGGCTGTATAAGGCCCCATATCTAGAAGGGTCCCTCATTTGGATTAATTTATTGCTGTAGCCATTTTGAAATTCTTAATAATTTTACCTCTATACTTGTGCTTTGTAAGTGAAGTCCAGTGGGATAATGGAGCTTGTGTATAAGCAGAGGAGATACATGCAAACTGCATGTAAGTCATTCCTTGTAACTTATTCATGTGTAGAGTCTATGATGCTTCAGGAACACAGATTTCCAGTAGACCCATGATGTTTGCAAATTCAACAAGCTGCAAAGTGAGAATAAAGAGTATCTTACATTAATGACTGAGGAAGTGAGGTGGATGTTGACGGCCACAGAGATTATGTTCTCAGTTTGAATCAGCACTTTGCTTGTGAAAAGAAGGAAGTGGTATTCTAAGAAATGGAACAACCAAGGACCTTTATCATTTCCTTTCTTACTCCTGTTACTTTCTGTATTAGCCAACAACTTACATGGAAAAATGGTAACATAGAGGGGAATAGAAAGAAAGAGCAGCCTATAGTTCATTTTTCCTTTCAGTCCTCTCTTACTTAACAGTAGCTGAAGGTAGAAAGTGTTGGTAGAATGTGCACATGTCAGGAAGTGAGATAAAAACAGTTGAGTTGGTACATGCAACATTTTCACTGTTTTGGGAAGAATAAAATGCATATGTATATACAAGCTAAAATAGGAGCTGTGTAATTCCGATGATTCTGCATATGAGTTAAATGTTCTTGTATCTGGATTTAAAACTGGCATTGCATAATATAAGATGAATGGTAAAATGGATGATGATATACAACATTATTTTTTCTTTATTTAGAATGACATTAAATAGCAAATAAACCACCACAACAAGAGAGAGACTGCAGAAAAAAATAAAAAAATAAAAACTTTATATTTATTAACTTTAACAGTGTCTCATTTTTTTCCCACTTTTTGAATGAGGTGTTCTGTATTTTAATTTTGCACCAGAGAGCATTCCTTGGTATATGCACCCCAAGTCTGAGAGATGCCTAAGAAACAATTGTTTTTAGAAGTTGTAGATTAAATTTGAATATGCAAGCTTGATTGCCAATGTATTTTTATGAGAACCCTCATGTATAGGATACTGCAGGGTGAGGGGTGGGTAAGAAGAAATGAAGGCAGGCCTAAGAACTGGAAGCCAGGGGCAAAGGGTAACAACTTGGTTTTTCCTTAGCTGCCATATTTTATTTAAACTTTTTAAGAATGTTTTAAACTTTAATATTCTTAGGTATATGTTATATGGGCTTCTTGTACTCTCACTTACTCTGAGCCCACAGATGTTCAAGATGGGATCATTGCTATAGTCCAGGTAAGAGATGGTGTTGGCATAGATTAGAGATGATGAGAAGGGCCTGGATGTATTAATATTTGGAAAGTAAAACAACAGTATCTGTTGTAGGAGTTGAAAGCACAGTGTCCAAGAAAAACAGGTGTCAACGAAGGCTCCAGGGATAATAGCCTGAGACATGGAAGTATAGAAGTTTATGGCTATACCAATTTACTTATAGACATCTAAGCTTTTTCCAATTTTTTGTGATTATGAATAAACCTGTTATAAATATTCATTTACAGGATTCTGTGTGAACAAAAATTCTTATTTTTCATAGTTAAATAACCAAGGAGTGAGGTTGCTGGGTTATAAGCATACTTTTAACTTTATAAGAAATTGACAACTTTTCAAAAGAGCTGTGCCATTTCACATTCCCATCAGCAAGTTGTAAGGGTTCTAGTTGTTCAAGAATCTTGCCATCATTTGGTAATGCCATTTTATTTTATTTTATTTTATTGTTATCATTGTAATAGGTGTGTAGTGGTATCTCAATGATTTTTGTATGCTTTTCCTTAATGACTAATGAAATTGAGTATCTTTTTGTGTGCTTATTATCCATCCATCTTCTTTGGTGAAATGTATGCTTACATCTTTTGCTTTGTTTTGTTTATTTGTTTGTTTTCTAGTATGAGTTTTATTTCAGAGTTCTTTATATGTTTAGGATACAAATTCATCATCAGATGTGTGATTTTGAAATACCTCCCAATTTGTGGCTTGTCTTTTCATTCTTCTAAAAGTGCTATCACAGAGCAAAAGTTTTAAATTTTGATAAAGTCCATTTATCAATTTATGTATGAAGGCATTTGGATTTTGTATTTAAAATCAGAACTAAAGACATTATTTTGGAATAATCTGTATAAAGATTTCTGTAAAGCTATAATACTGAATGAAATTATCTAGGAGAATGATAAGAACAAAGAGGAGTATAGACCTGAGTATTGTGCTGTAGAGAAGTACAAATTTTACACATGAGAAAAAACGAGAGATATCCAGCAAAGAGATAAAGGTGGATCAACCTGAGATAAGAACACAGAGAACGGGATGAAAGCCAATTAGTGGAATTGTTTCAGAGACGAGAGAATGATTAGCTATTTCAAATCTTCTCAGAACTCCAGTGAGGTAAAGTCTAAGTGCTGATGTTAGAATAACAATGAGGTGACCAGTGGTGACTTTCAACAAAAGTAGGTTTGTGGAATGTTGGAAACAAAAGTCTGGTTAAGTGTTAATTCAAGAAGACACCCAGGAGAAGACAGGTATACTCAACACTTTTGAAGATTTCTTTTTCTCTTGTAAAATTGAGCAAAATGGGTAAGATAGAGATTATAGGCATGAGATCAAGGGATTTTTTTTTTAATTTGATATGGAAGATATATTCTCATGCCCTTATGCTGCTGATGATAATGTAGTAGAAAGGGAGAAAGTTACTGATGTAGGGAAGAGAAAGGAAATGAGGTGTTTCTCCAAAAAAGTGACAGGAAATAGAATCTGTACACACATAGAGGGTTTGATCTTAGAAATGAGGAGACTAGTTCCTTCACTGAATTATGAGGAAAGGCAGAGAATGTGGGTGCAGATCTGTAGATGGGATGGTGGATTTGTTTGTAGAAACATGTGGACCTGTTCAATTAATTTCTGGTTTGTTTTACTTGTTTGTTTTGTTTTGTTTTTCTGTTTTTGTTTTTGTTTTTTTTTAGTAACATAACTAATGTATTGAATCAAATTATCTCCTTTCATTGTGATTTTTATGTGACTATTATTGTCACATCATTATGGATTCATATAGACAAGTTCTCTCATTTTTCTGTATTCTTTCTTGAAAGCTTCAAATAGTTGAGTGTTTTATTTTCAAATATTTTGAAGTTTAGAAAAGTGCCTGTCATTTCTACACACACTTTTGAGTCCTAAAACATACATGATGCCAGCTCAGGTATTACCTGTTCCTAAATGTGTTTAGTTAAGAATAAAATATCTTAATTTTTCCAGTTCCTCCTCACCCCTCTAGTAACTTTATCACATGGAACTAATCAAATTTATCTTCCCGAGTTATATCACTGTTCCAGTTCTGACAACAAAATTGCCAGTTTCCATGAGTTGTAAGCAATAGAAAATAATGGTGCCAATCTTCAATGCCATCACTCTGGACTAGCTCTGTCATTGTTCTGACATTGCAATGTACAGAAATAAATCACTGCCACTAGGATACTTGTAAACTAAATCTGGAACTTCCAGATTGGATTAACTTTATATCTAGTCCCTAGACCACATTTTTTTCAGTTGTCTTGGAACACTAGTGACTAATACAGAGGTACTTCTTTTTACCTGAATATAACCAGGTTAAGGAAAATTTTTTTTTATATGAGTTTGTCAGAAAGACAAAAATGTGACTCTAAGAATAAGATAATAGTACTAAAGAACTTGAGATATTTATCATTCAAATTATTTGATAACTGCTTGAAATATTATTGGTACTTAAATATAGTTAACTAAAATGAGTTTATCAATATAGAATATGAATTATTAATATGAAAATGCAAATTTTGACCCAAAATCCTTGTACATGAAAATTTCCTGTTTTGTATCTGTTCTATCAAAGACCATATTATCAGAATGAATTCTATAAGAGATATAGAAAACATAAAAGATGTTTCAAATTTTTTTCCTGGTTATTTCAGATTTGCTTCATACTATTTCCCTATCTTGGAAATTTGCAAGTCTGAAAAATGTATTAAAGATCCTGATAAGCAATTTAGTAAAGAAATACATTTGACTTTGTTAACAAAATGTTCAAATTTATTCAACTTTCATTTTTCATAATATCTCTATCTCTATCTATCTATCCATTTTCTGAAGAACAGGAGTTCCTTGGCACACATATTACAGTTTCTGATCCAAAGGTATTTTAAATTTTATAGGACAAAAATATTTAAGATCAGAATTTTCTATCTGTCTTAATATTTCTTTGCATTTAAATGGTCCATAATGGAAGTAGAGCAGAGAATTGGCATTTAAACATAATCCACAGAAGCAAATTTGTTTGTTTGACTAACTTAAAATTCTGTCTAAATATTGATACACAGTTAGAAAATAAAAAATTCGAAAGTACTTGCTTTTGAGGATGTTATAGCAAAAGGTTAAATGGATTGAGCCTTATAGCTAAAAAAAATAAAGAAAGAAAGAAACAAAGATGGGTTTATCATTTGTGGATGAACATAAAACTAACACATTGAGTAGCCCAATCTAGAATTTATCAAATATAAAACATGGAGTAGGAGTTGTGAGAATATAGAGGATATTTTGGGTGTTTTCATAATATATGGTATCACATGGCATATTCAGAAAATGCAAAGAGAAGAAGGCTCATCTCCCACCCCACCCCATAAAGTTTCCTAGGAAACAGGGAATGTTTTTATGCACCTACACAATGTTGTCTTGCCCTCCTTCTGTTTCTAACTTCTAAGATCCTGATTCTTTGACATTATGAGGGAGTAAATGCATTCATATGAGATGAAATTCTGACATATTTTCCAGGGAAAATGAATACACATACATACACTATAATATTGAAATGGTAATAAGAAAATTACATATATTAAGGGGTTCTTTATGAAATAAAGCTAAAAGTAATCAAGAAATTTGGAATTCTGAAATTACAAGACCAAAATGGGAACATCGATTGATTCTCTATGTTGAGTAAGTAGCGGGCACTTAATGAGATAGAAGACTGAAATAAGGTAAAGCAGCTGAGACAACAAACTTTTCTTATTCACAATGTCATCTGGGCCCGATAGGTTCCTATATCTCTTCCATTAAATATGAAATTGTATCAATCTGGAATACAATCATAACCTAATAAAACTAAAGGTATCTAAAATACAGTAGAGAAATGGAGACTATCTCAAGACTTTTGAAGATCCTTTCTGATTTAAACTGAATTTTATTCACATTGACCCTGGATCTGGCATACCCAAAAGAACAATATTAAGGGAAAAAAAGAAATATTGACTTATGTAATCAGAAAAGTAACATTCCAATCTATGTAAAAGTAATATAGAACATGATAAAGTCTTTTTTTTTTTCCCACTCAAACTATATTGTTATGAGCATGAAAAATCTTTTAAGTTAACATCCAAAGGTCCCAACACAGCTTTCAGATATAATTCCTCTAATTACGGAATGTATATTTTTTGCAAAATTAGATGAATGGATTCAATACACTTTTTGGGTTACAGTTTCTTACTTCTTTGTAAAGATAAAAGATATATTAACAGGCACTACTGAAAAGTGTAGTATCTGTAGAAAACCCAACTTCGCAACAGTGAGTCTTCTACAACAAAAGGTAGTGCCTTCAAACAGATGTTAGATCTCTCCTGGCAATGAGATCTTCAAAGCTAAATAAACTCACAAAGAGTGGAATGTGGCATCCTCAAACTCATTCAACTGCTAGGCATACCATATATTTACTCACAAAATAGAGATTATGTATCAGGCGGTATAGCACAAAACCTTGAAGGCTTCATTATTGCTTTTGATTTTGCTGATTGCTTATTAACTGACTCTCTTCAGCCACCTGGTTGTTCTAAATAAAAAGAATCCACTTGTATTCTAAGTGATTATTGGCACAGTGATTGAAAGAGGGAATCATTCCAAGAACATGTTTAGTATGCCCTTGACCATGTGAAAAGCAACGATTAAGAAGGACAGCTTACTGAATAGAACCCATCACACTTGATACATGTCAAATAATTGCAAATTGAAAGATTGCAAACTAATACAGTGACTACAAGGACACTCTAATGAAGCATTTTTTATATTTAACTTCTCAGTGGGTACAAATACAGAGATCAGGCTATGAGTATTTGACACCTGTACGTCTCCTAGAATCTCCTAAAATAATTTCAACTCTAAGAGAATACACAGTTTACTAACCACCAGAAAATAAATTACTTTTACTTTAGCTACCATACCTAAACTTTACCTAATAAGCCTAAACTAAGACATTTTAAAATATCCTAGTGATTCTGATAAACTTTGTCCTTTGACGTCTAAATACTTTTCAAACAAAAACTTGGATATAGTGAATAATAGCCCTTAGCGAATTCTTGTATATCCTTATTCTAATTGTGTCTTTATTATGTGCTCTTGCCATTTAGTTAAATGCCTGAGTTGTTAAAATTCTCTCATGTCCATACCTAACATGTTTTCTATAAGGAAATATAGTCATATTATTATTGGAGCACTACTAAGTCCCTGTATCTTAATCCAACACCATTCCCATCACTTCCTAGCAATGTTTTTCATGTGGTGTGACAAAGGAGGAGACAAGTGTTAAGGTAGGAGTTCTGTAGTGTAGTTAATTGCATGGTAATCTCCACGTAGCCCATTTTTAATGGTCCTAACCTCCTCTTAGTAAAACAGGAGCCTTATTTATGTATACATCCTCAATTCTCTTTTCTACGTCCATATTCCCTGATAATTGTTAAAAGTTAATAATCTGGTTATAGGAAATTATCTCAATGAATCATCTCAGTTCCAATAGGTCAACTAGATACTGTTACATTATCTACAAATGCAGACTTAATGTTGCAAAAATGCCAGTCTTCCCAAAAGAGCACCCTCTGTAGCAGAGGAGCATGACCAAATTATCATTGACCAAATTATCATTCTTATATAACTTTTACATTTAAGCTTTAGTCATCCTGCTTTCTAGTGAGAAATGTGTGTTTTTTAAAAAGGAACAAATAGGTTTTACCTCCTTCTTATTTTGTGTTTCTCTGTATTGTAGAGGCTTGCAGTTTTTCAAAAATTGTCAGAGCTAGCACATAAGTTTTAGTGTAAAATAAAATCTCCTTAAGAGAAAAATATAAGGAACATTTTAACCATATGTCTTTCAAAGAGCACAGTGTTTAAAATACAGATAGCATTCTAAAAGTATAGTAATTTTATAGGCTTGGGAATAAAAGCTATGAGAGAATGATTATTCCTATCAGGATACTAGAATCTATATTCCTTATTTTAGTGAATGTGTATTCTTGAAGTCCAGCAACCAGGCTGCCATAAGCTTCTTCAGTGTTTAAAGGTGGACACAGTTCAGCTGAGAGCAAAAAATTTGCATCATCTGACTTTAGATACAACAAACTTAATATCTATTCTTTGGTTAACTGACTGTACAACTGTAAGGGAGATAGCCTTGAAACTAGATATTAGATAAATCTTCAAAGAGTTTTGCTAATGTTATAACTAGTTTGTTAGGGGAGGTTTGGTCATATTATATTTTAGTTTTCTTCCAGCGGTTCTCATTTCTCACTGAAAATTGTAGTTGTAATGCTACATAGCTTTCGTAATTTTATTTTTTCAAAGTTGGTATAAAACAAATGGTTGATTTTTCTTCCATATTTCCATAATTACTGTCTTAAAGCTACAGTGGAAGAAAAATCAATTGCATATGAGTGTTCTACACAAAATAATGGATTCAGAAGTTGGGCCAAGGAATCAATTTGCTTTTGAAAGTGTTTGAATAAGGAAAGGGGGAAAAAGAGTTCTGTATACATAAATTCAAATTTTTAAAGCCAGGAAATTAACATTCAACTTATTTTACTATTGAAATTTATCTGTGTTCTCTCTCTACCATTAATTTACCTACAGTGTTCATTCATTCATTCATTCAAAATTCAGCAAATGTTTATTAAGTGACCATTACATGACAAGAACTTCTAGGAACAAGGGATACATTAGTGAACAGATCAGTCAGTACTCTTGCCATAATAGACCTTAAAATTGAAGATTCAAGTTCATTTTAGGAGGGAAGGCTTTTCGTACACCCTTCACTCCTAATATCAGTTGCATCATAGCTCTTTCCTTACCTCAAAGAAATGTTTGAAAATTCAGCACAATAGAACCAAATCTATTTTTCAATTACCAATGTTTGGGACTCTGGTTTTTAAAGCACATATTTCTATTGTAAAAGAAAATAAAAATAGGGTCTCTGAGGTACAAGGAAGAAACCTGGGATGGTACAATGTAAGGAAGAAGAACATATAATGCTTAGCATATGAGGTCTAAGAAATCAGGTTCAGTGGAGGCTCCAGCATATGACCTTGGATCCAGGATCTCAACAGTTAACTTTTAGATGGAGTGGCATTCATCTGTGTCCAGGACTTTGCAACACTCCTCTGAGAATGCTGGTAGGAGCAGTCTTAAAATACTCTCTGTAGTTTATATATGTCCCTCTCTGTAATTGGAGAGAGCAGGCAGAGCAGGTTTAAGAGCCCTGAGTTGTAACAATGTTTAGTAACAACCCCTTGTGTTTTCAGTAGAGATAGCTGCTAAGTTGTATTGTTCTATCTATGGCTCCAAAACTTATCAGCTAGCTGTGAGATGTTTTGCAAGTTACTTAACATCTCAGTTCTTCAGTTCCCTCAAATATAAAGTGGAGATAATAATAATATCTTGCTAGTAGTGTTGTTGCAAAGAAAATATGAATTGTTTTATATATATATATATATATATAGCACTTACAATGGAGCCTATGACATGGCTAGTCTTAATAGATATTATAATATCTTCTTGCTCCAAAATATGTGTATAGATAATAGCATTAATTTCAAAGAGTTGACATTTTGTAAGAAATGTTACTTACCTTCAGTATGCTTTTCTTCCCTCCTTCACAGCTCCTGCATCTAATCCATTTTTGAGACTTTTGAGTCCTCTTAACGTTTCTAGCTCCATAGCTGATAACATATCAATGGAATGAGCCATCCAGCAATACCTTGAAAGTATGAGAGAAGGGACAAAATTATAATTGACCATTCACAGAGATCAATGGTAATTCTACTCTAAACCTGCGGTAATTGTGTCTCCTTAAAATCTTTCCAGGATTTTTTTCAAATAACAACATAACAGCACTGATATTTGCAACATCCAGTTTCTGGGTGGATTTGAGGATTCTTGCACAATGTTTTATCGTTCAACCATATTTTAAGGAAAAAAGACATATCATCATATGCTATTTTATATATATCAGGCACATTTTCCAGAATTCTATAAAATAAATCTCTTAATTGGTGATAATAGATAGGTGATGCAGATGCCATGTAAAATTACTTACATTTTAACTTCCCTTATTATTATTTACAATTAAAATCAAAAGTTAAAATGGTAAAATTTGAAGCCTTCATTATATCTCAGTTTTGTGTCCAGTATTGTTATTCCTGTATCTTGGCTTCAGAAGGTATGCATAAATGGATCCACATGATTATATGTGTTCAGTGTTAGCAGAAGATATGTTTACAAAGTTAATTGCCATTTAATTGTTTTATTGATATATTGAAGAAAATGTATTCCTCCAATTAATGTTTAATCAGTCTCTTGAAATAAACTGAGAGAGAAAATTTGTTATTTTAAAAAAGCAAAAAAAAACCCAGTTGGTTATTTATTAAGTGTTATATATGATGAAAGCTACAGTAGTTAGAAATTATGATTTCTTCATTAGATTTATTTTATCTATAAAGATTAATTCTTTCTTTAAAAAAAACCCTAATTTATTTAAAAATTGCATTTGAAATACCTCTTCCACCCATGAAGAAGTAATATAGTCCAGAATTACCTCCCATTATAAACAAATGGACAAATGGACAAGATATATAAAACAAGTGTTTTCAAATATTAGACAAAGGCAGAACAGGATTCTGATTCCTGAAACAAAGGAAACTAAGGTGGAAAGCTCTTCAATCTCCTCAGCTTTCTTCCTAAAGGCAATTTCTGGACCACAGTGAAGGCAAGAGAACCCAACAAAACATGGCAATTTGGGTGGGTTGAGGAGACACAGATTAGAGTTTGGAAAAAAGGAGGTATCTAGGTTTTGCTGGTCAGACTACCAAGGATCATACCAAGACAGAGAAAGAATGCTAGAAATCTGCTTAGTATTTCCCTAGAGTATTTGGCTGAATATCGGTCTACATACACAAAGAGTAAAAATTTAGGAGGCCAAACAAAAACAGCTCAACAGGGCCTTGAATCATTCAAGTAAGTTCCCAATGGCCAGAGAGAAGAGACCTCAGTAAACCAGAAGATATTCAGTAGAGAAAACAGAAGAATTCCTTGAGATTCTTGCATGTGTGGGTGTATATTTTCAAACAAACTTGGAACGTTTTTAGTCATTATTTAAAAAAAAAATTGTTTCTACTTCTCTCCTCTCTTCCTAGGATTCTAAATATACATATATATAAACAGTATGATATTTTCTTTCAGTTGACTGAGGCTCTGCTTTTTTATTTCTTCTTTTTCAGTCTTCTTTCCCTCTGTGCTTTAACTTGCATAATTTTATTTCTGTGTAAAATATCGGTTAAAAAGGAAAATAATAAGAGCTTCCCTGGTGGCTCAGTGGTTGAGAGTCTGCCTGCCGATTCAGGGGACACAGGTTCGTGCCCCGGTCCGGGAAGATCCCACATGCTGCAGAGCAGCTAGGCCCGTGAGCCACAGCTGCTGAGCCTGTGCATACGGAGCCTGTGCTCTGCAACGGGAAAGCCCACAACAGTGAGAGGTCTGCGTACCGCAAAAAAAAAAAAAAAAAAAAAAAGGAAAATAATAATACAGCAGGTCAAATTAGAATTTTTCCCTGAAATATAAGTTGACAACAGCATAATTTATTAGCATAAATTTAAGTATTAATTAATCAAAATAAACTATATAATGATCACAATTGAAGCATAAACATGATTTGATATTTTTTGACAATCACCCACAATTTAAATCTTAGCAAGCTAGATAACTATGGAGCATTTAATATGAGCTAGGTATTCATGTGGCCACTAATAAACAGAATTGAAAAAGAGAGAGAGAGAGAAAGAAAGGAAGAGAGAGAGGGAAAGGAACGGAAGGAAAATAAAGGAAAGGAAAGGAGAAGGAAAAGGAGGAGAAGAAGAAGGAGGAGAAAGAAAGAGAGGAAACATGAGAGGAGGAGATGGGAAAGAAGAGGCTAGAAGATGGGAAAACTGCATTAATAGCCTTTCCTCATTATCAACATCATTCACCAGAATTTTTTAAGGATGAACCTACATTAACACATCATAATCATGCAAAGGCCATAGTTTACCTTAGGGTTCACTCCTGGTGTAGTAGATTCCGTGGGTTTTGACTAATGTATAATACATTTCCATCATTTTATTGAACAGAGTATTTTAATGGCCTTAAAAATCCTCTGTGCTCTGCCTATTATCTCTCCCCCACTCCACACACCCCTGGCAACCACTGAACTTTTTAGTAACTCCATATTTTTTCCTTTTACAGAATGTCATATAGTTGGAATCATGCATTATGTAGCCTTCCAGAATTGGCTTCTTTTACTTAGGAGTATATTTAAATTTAAGGTTCCTCCATGTCTTTACATGGCTTGCTAGCTTATTTATTTTTATCGCTGAATAATATTCCATTGTCCGGATGTATCACAGTTTATTTTTCCATTCACCTACTGAAGGATATTTCAGTGGCTTCCAAGCCTTGGCAATTAGGAAAAAAGCTGCTATAAACATCTGTGTGTAAGCTTGTGTATGCAAATAAGTTTTCAATCCTTGGGTAAATACCAAAGAGTGTTATTGCTGGATCTTATGATAAAAGTATGTTTAGTTTTATAAGAAACTGCTGAACTCGCTCCCAAAGTGGCTGTACCATTTTGCACTCCCACCAGCAATGTATGAGTGTTCTTGTTCCACATCTTCACCACCATTTAGTGTTGTCAGTGTTCTGGATTTTGGCCATTCTAGTAAGTGTGTAGTTGTATCTCATCATTATTTTATTGTACATTTCTCTGATGACATATGATGTGGAGCATCTTTTCATATGCTTATTTGCCATCTGTATATCTTCTCTGGTCAGGTGACTGCAAAGGTTTTTGGTCCTTTTTTTTTTAACTAGGTTTTTTGTTTTCTTATTGTTGAGTTTTAAGACTTCTTTTTTTATATTTTGGATAATAGTCCTTTATCAGATGTATCTTTTGCAAATATTTTCTCCCAATATGGCTAGTCTTTTCATTCCCTTGATAGTCTTTCACAGAGCAGATGTTTTTAATTTTAATTTAGCCCAGCTTATTAATTATTTATTTTATGAATCATGCCTTTGGTATTACATCTAAAAAAGCATCACCATACCCAAGCACATCTAAGTTTTCTCCTATATTATCATTTAGGAGTTTTATAGTTTTGTATTTTAATTTAGGTCTATGATTCATTTTGAATTAATTTTTGTGAAGGGTGTTAAGTCTGTGTCTAAATTATTATTTTTTTAATGTGGATGTATAGTTGTTCCAGCACTACTTGTTAAAGAGGCTGTCTTTGCTCCATTGTATTGCCTTTGTTCCTTTGTCAAATATCAATTACCTATATTTTTTAGACCATCTTCTGGGCTCTTTATTCTGTTCCATTGATCTATTTGTCTATTCTTTCATCACAACACCAAGATATCTTGTTTACTGTAGCTTTATTGTAAGTCTTTACTTTGGGTAGTGTCAGTCCTTCAACTTTTTCTTCTTCAATATTGTGTTGGCTGTCTTGGGAGTCTTTCCTGTCCCTGCAAACTTTAGAATTAGTTTGTTAATATACATATAAATAACTTGATGGGATTTTTAGTGTGATTGACTTAAATTTATAGATCAAATTGGGAAAAACTGATATCTTGACAATATTTAGTCTTCTCATTTATGATCATAGAATATATTTCCATTTTAGTTCTTTTATTTCATTCAGCAGAGTTTTGTAGTTTTTCTAAAATAGATCTTGCATACACTTTATCAGATTTATAATTAAGTATTTTAGTTTGGGGGGTGCTAAAGTAAATTTTATTGCTTTTAATATCAAATTCTAATTGTTCATTGATTGTATATAGAAAAGCTATCGATTTTGGTATATTAATCTTTCTTTTTTAACATCTTTATTGGAGTATAATTGCTTTACAATGGTGTGTTAGTTTCTGCTTTGTATATTAATCTTGTATCCTGAAACCTGGCTATAATTGCTTATTTGTTCCAGGAATTCTTTTGTCATTTCTTTAGGACTTTCTACAAATATAATGATATCATATGTAAACAAAGACACTTCTCTTCTGTATGCCTTTCATTTCTTTTTCTTGTCTTACTGCATTATCAAAGACTTCCAGTACCATACTGAAAAGTAGTGAGAGTGGCTTCCTTGACTTATAACTTTTTTAGTGGGAAAACTTCAAATTTCTCATCAGTAGTTATAGAGTTTACAGTAGGGGTTTGTTCGACGGTCTTCATCATGTTGACGAAGTTCTCCTATATTTCTAGTTTATTGAGAGTTTTTAATCATGAATGGGAATTGCACTTTGTCAAATGTTTTTTCCACATCTACTGTTATGATCATGTGATATTTCTTTTTAGCCTATTCATACAATGGATTAAGTTAATTGATTTTCAAAGCTTAAACATTTTAAGGGATAAATTCCACTTGGTCATAGTGTATAATTCATTTTATATATTGTTGGATTCAACTTAGTAATATTTTGTTGAGGATTTTTGCATTTATGTTCTTGAGAGATATTGGTCTGTAGTTTTCTTGTAATGCCTGGCTTAAGTATTCGGATAATGCCAGCCTCATAGAATAAATTAGGCAGTATTCCCCCTGCTTTTATCTTCTGAAAGAGGGTGTAGAGAATTGTTATTATCTCTTCCTTAAATGTTTGGTAGAAATCACCGATGAACCCATCTGGATATGGTGCTGAAGTTATTACTTAGTTATTCAATTTTTTTAATAAACATAGGTCTATTCAGATTATCTGTTTCTTCATGTGTGAGTTTTGACAGATTGTGTCTTTCAAGGAATTGGTCCATTTCTTCAAAGGTATCAAATCTGTGGGCTTAGAGTTGTTCAAAGTATTACTTTGTTATCCTTTTAATTTCTAGGGGGTCTAATTAATAATTTACTTCCTCTCTGTCTCTCTCTCTCTCTCTCTCACTCTCCCTTCTTTTTTCCTCTTAGTTAGCCTAGTCTGGTTCTAACACTTGTTGATTTTATTGATCTTTTCAGAGAACTAACTTCTGGTTTAAGTAATTTTCTTTATTGATTTCCTATTTTTAGTTTTCATTGATTTCTGCCCTAATTTTGATTTTTTTAAACGGTCTTCTGATTACTTTAGATTTAATTTTCACTTCCTTTTAGAGGTTTCTTCTTTTCTAATATATGCACTTGATACTATAAATTTCCCTTTATGCACTTTTTGTTGCATCCCACACATTTTTGAAGATTCTATTGATATACCCTATAGCCCAGAGTTTCTTTCCTCAGCTATGTCCAGTCAATTAGCAGGCCCATCAACTGCATTCTGCTTTTCTGTTGCGGTATTTTTTATCTCTAGCATTTACTTTTCTTCTTTCTTAAGATTTTCAACCCTCTGCTTACACTGGTCATCTACTTTTGCATGTTGTCTACTTTATTCTTTAGAATTCTTAACATAGTAATGATATACTTTGTTTTAAATCACTAGTCTGATGATTCCAAAATTCCTGCCCTGTCTGGTTCTGGTGCTTGCTTTGTTGCTTAAAATTGTGGGTTTTTTTACCTTTTGGTATGACTTGTAACTTTTTCTTTGTAGCCATACATGAGGTAATGGTAAAAGGAACTGATGAAAAAAGGCTTTTAATAATGTGGTGGTGAGGTGCCAGGGAGGTGAAGTGTACCATAGTCCTATGATTATGTCTCAATCATTTAGTGAGCTTATGCTTCTGGACTATAAACTTTACAAATATGTCTCATCTTTTTTCTCCCCCGGCTTAGGGGTGCAGGATGGCTAGAGTTGATTAGAGTTGGATATTTCCCTTCCCCACTTTAGTTAGATTCTGATAATACTCCAGGTTAGATTCTGGTTAATAATTTTTTCTGATACCGGGGGTTGTTAAAAAGGACAGTCTATTTAAAATATACTCTGGTATATTTTAAAACGGTTTGTTTTCCCTCCTCCTGTCAGAGGCCCAAGGGATTTTCTCCAACATTTGCTATGGGAACCTGATGGAGCACTTGGAGGTAAATATCACAGTATTTTGTAGGCTTCCAAAAACTTCCCCTGGTGTTTTTAACTCTCGGACTTGTCCATACTGAACCTCCAGCAATTTGTCTATTACACTTCAGACTTTCCTACCCCAGCACTGGTTTCCAGAACAGTTTCTGCTTGTGAGTCTTTGCTCTGGTAAGCCTTAATGACCTGTATTCACCTGCCTCTCTCTCCAGTCTTGGGGGCAGCAATTTGCCCTTTGTCTTCCCCTCTTTATGGATACAGGAAGTGTTAATTTTATAGTCTGTTTAGCTTTTTACTTGTTTAGATGGAGTGGTAACAACCAAGCTCCTTATGTGTGAAACTGCAGTATGCATATTTTAAGCTCTCTCTCTCCCTCCCTCCCTCTCTTTCTCTCTTTCCATCCCTTTCTTTCTCTCTTCACATCCTTCTCTCACTCCCTTTCTTGTACGCAAAAAATACTTTTCACAGAAAGACTTTTAAAACTGCTTAGTTTGGAACACGATATCCAAGGAATATAATTACTCACCATCAAATATTTTTTGAATCCATCATCCTTTAAATAAAGTGTATATATAATAGATATTACACACACACACACACACACACACACACACACACATATATATATATATATATATATATTAAATTCAGGTGACAGGACAGAAGGCCCCTGGTTTCAGCTCAGTTTCTTTACTACATTTAAATAAACAACAGAACCAAAAAATAGTGTAATTATCTGTCTAGCAGACCTACCAAGGTGATTATCTTTAGACTCTATTTCACTATAGAGACATTTTACTCAAAGTGTTGCTAATGGACTGGTGGCCTCAGGATCAACTGGTTGTAGGACAAATAATTATGCTCCAAAGATATCCAAGTATAATCCCCAGAATCCATGAGTAAGATATATGACATGGCAAAAGAGATTTTGCAAATGCTATTATACTAAATTAACATCCTGGATTATCCTGGTATGCTCAAAGTAATCACAGGGATCCTTACAAGTGGGCGGCAAGATTGTAAGAGTCAGAGAAGGGAATATGACTATGGAAGCAGAGGTAGATGTGATGCAAGGTGAAAGATGCAAAGTGAAAGAACACAAACAAAAGCTGAAAAAGGTAAGTGAACAAATATACACCTAAAGCCTTCAGAAGGGATGCAGACCTGCAAAAAATTTGTTTTTAATTCTCTGAGACTGATTTTGGGCTTCTGATCTCTACAACTATAAAATAAAAATATATTGTTTTAACCCAGAAGTGTATTGTTTTAATCCATTATGTTTGTGGGAGTTTGGTATAGCAGCAATAGGAAACTAATATACCCAATTTGGAACTGATTAAAAATGTTGTGTTTCAAGCCCCACTTCAGACTTACCAAATAAGAATCTGCATTTCAACAGACTATCTAGCAAATTTATATGAACATTAGAGTTTGAGAAGCAATTCTTAGCATTGTGATTTTTCTTAAACTTGGATCAAATGATTCATTTACCCAAATGAAAGACTCCTTTAATCATATTGATCAGCCACTTGCCAATTTATTAAAACTTTAGAAATGATAACGTAAAGCCATTTAAAATCAATGAGAATATTATTGACCCAAATGTTTCTTCTGTATGCAGATCCAAAGTACTTATTTTAATTTCCTTACTACCTTGGATACACTGAACTTTTTAACAGAATTGAATAACAGGGAGCTATAGAAAAAAAAAAAAAGCACCTTTCAAACATTTAGATGTTTCATCTGCATGGACAGATCCCTAATTAGCTAGATATTTTTTCCCTTTTGATTCAGATGTTTTGTCATTGTAGTTACAGTCTAACTTAATAGGTAGCTCTTGTTATTTTTTAGGTTTCAAACTAAGGGAAGAATTACATCATTGTAATAGAAAATAATCTCTAGTTTCAATTTTATTGCAAGACAAGCAGTTAATTCTCAATAACTATCTGTTGACAATAACAATGCCATATTTGAACTGCAACCACCTTTGACTATGTATGTGCTTGGACTAAATGGTTATCTAGACATTTTTTCTATCTGACCCTTACATTTGGCATTCAGCACTATGAAATAACATGGTGATAAATATTGACTTCAAATAATTATGTTAGGCAACCATTGACTGAAACCACCTGCCTTGGCCAGGCACGATAATAACTGCTTACATGAGTTGTCTCACAACAGGAGGTTCTGATAAGGAACACTGTACTCCTGCCAAAAACTAACCGGGAGAATCCAAAAGGGACCAAAAGGAGGGAGGAGACATCAGCCCATAATATGTTCTTCCAGCCTCCCAGAAAACTTAATGCTGGAATCCATCTTGGTTGGGAGATGCATGTGCCACTAGGAAGAACCTTGAGTCAGACCAAATAAAGGCACAAACAAGATGATTGGCCAGAGAAACCCAGAAACTTAACCCTATTACCATGAAACCTGAGAATGTGAACCACGTGGCAGAGCAGTTCTCCTGCGTTCCCTTAACCTATTGCTCTCCACCCGGGCGCCCCTTCCTAATAAAGTCTTTTGCTTTGTCAGTACTTGTGTCTCCTTAGACAATTCATTTCGAAGTGTTAGACAAGAGCCCAATCTGAGGCCCTGGAAGGGTTTCCCCCCTCTGGTAACAACTACTTTGACATAAGAATTGTGTTTGGAGTATCAAATTACCTGTCAAAACATGTTAGTTCTTCTATCCAGTAAAAAACATTTGTGTCTTTTTTTTCTTTTCTTCACAGATTATTCAGGTATAATTGATAAACTGTACATATTTAAAGTATAAGATGGTTATGTTTTGAATGGTATACACTCATGAAACTATCACCAGAATCCAAAATTAAGATAATAAACATATATCCATTACTCTCAAAAGTTTTCTTGTGTCTCTTTGATACCCCCTGCCCAACACCCTCAACTCCAAGTTGTCCATTTTACTGGCATAAAGTTGCTTATAGTAGTCTCTTATGATGCTTTGTATTTCTGCGGTGTCCATTGTAAATTCTCCTTTTTCATTTCTAATTTTATTGATTTGAGTCCTCTCCTTTTCATTCTTCATGAATCTACTAAAGTTTTATTAATTTTGTTTAATCTTTTCAAAGAACTACCTTTTAGTTTCATTGATCTTTGCTATTGTTTTCTTTGTTTCTATTTCATTTATTTCTGCTCTGATCTTTATGATTTCTTTCCTTCTACTAACTTTGGGTTTTCTTTGTTCTTCTTTTTCTAGTTGCTTTAGGTGTAAGGTTAAATTGTTTATTTGAGATTTCTCTTGTTTCTTGAAGTGAGATTAAGTTGCTTTAATCTTCCCTCTTAGAACTGCTTTTGCTGAGTCCCATAAGTTTTGGGTTGTTGTGTTTTTGTTATCATTTTTTTCTAGGTATTTTTTGATTTCCTCTTTAATTTCTTCAGTGATCTCTTGGTTATATTGTTTAGCCTCCATGTGTTTGTGTTTTTTACAGTTTTTTTTTTCCCTGTAATTGATTTCTAATCTCATAATATTGTGGTTGGAAAAGATGCTTGACACAATTTCAGTTTTCTTAGATTTACTGAGGCTTGATTTGTGACCCAAGATGTGATCTATCCTGGAGAATGTTGTGTGTGCACTTGAGAAGAAAATGTATTCTGCTGCTTTCGGATGGGATGTCCTAAAAATATCAATTAAGCCTATCTTGTCTAATGTGTCATTTAAGGTTTGTGTTTCCTTATTAATTTTCTGTCTGGATGATCTGTCCATTCGTGTAAGTGGGGTGTTAAAGTCCCCCACTATTATTGTGTTACTGTCGATTTCCCCTTTCATGGCTGTTAGCATTTGCCTTAGGTATTGGGGTGCTTCTATGTTGGATGGATATATATTTAAAATTGTTATATCTTTCTCTTAGATTGATCCCTTGATCATTATGTAGTGTCCTTCCTTGTCTCTTGTAACAGTCTTTAAAGTCTATTTTGTCTGATATGAGTATTGCTACACTAGCTTTCTTCTGATTTCAATTTGCATAGAATATCTTTTTCCATTCCATCACTTTCAGCCTGTTTGTGTCCCTAGGTCTGAAGTGGGTCTCTTGTAGACAGAATATATACAGGTCCTGTTTTTGTATCCATTTAGCCAGTCTGTGTCTTTTGGTTGGAGCATTTAATCCATTTACGTTTAAGGTGATTATTGATATGTATATTCCTATTGCCATTTTCTTAATTGTTTTGAGTTTGCTTTGAAAGTCTTTTTTCTTCACTCCCTTTTTTGTTCTCTTCTTTTCTGTTTTCTGCCTAGAGGATTTCTTTAACATTTGTTGTAATGCTAGTTTGGTGGTGCTGAATTCTCTTAGCTTTTGCTTGTTTGTAAAGCTTTTGATTTATCTGTCTAACCTGAATGAGAGCCTTGCTGGATAGAGTATTCATGGTTTAAAATTTTTTCCCTTTCATCACTTTAAATATATCATGTCACTCCCTTCTTGCCTGTAGAGTTTCTGCTGAAAAATCAGCTGATAACCTTATGGGGATTCCCTTGTATGTTATTTGTTGATTTTCCCTTGCTGCTTTTAATATTTTTTATTATTATTTAATTTTTGTTTGTTTGGTATGTGTCTCAGTGTGTTCCTCCTTGATTTATCCTGTATGGGTTCTCTGTACTTCCTGACTTGGGTGACTATTTCCTTTCCCATGTTAGGGAAGTTTTTTGACTTTAATCTCTTCAAATATTTTTCTCAGGCCTTTTCTCTTTTTCTTCTTCTTCTGGAACCCCTATAATTAGAATGTTGGTGCTTTTAATGTTGTCCCAGACGTCTCTGAGCCTGTCCTAATTTCTTTTCATTCTTTTTTCCTTATTCTGTTCCATGGCAGAGATTTCTACCATCCTGTCTTCCATGTCACTTATCCGTTCTTCTACCTCTGTTATTCTGCTACTGATTCTTTCTAGTGTATTTTTCATTTCAGTTATTTTATTGTTCATCTCTGTTTGTTTGTTCTTTAGTTCTTCCAGGTCTTTGTTGAACTTTTCTTGTGTCTTCTTGATCTGTACCTCCATTCTTTCTCTGAAATCTTAGATCAACTTTACTATCATTACTCTTAATTCTCTTTCAGATAGATTGCCTATCTCATCTTCATTTAGTTGTTCTTGTACATTTTTAACTTGCTCCTTTGCTGCAACATATTTCTTTGTCGTCTCATTCTGTCTAACATAATGTGTTTGTGGTCTCCTTTCTGCAAGCTGCAGGATCATAGTTCCTCTTGCTTTTGGTGTCTGCTCCTTGGTGAGAGGTTTGTCCAGAGGCTTGTGCCATTATCCCCTTGATGGAGGGTTTGACTAGTATTGTGGTGACCAGAGCCTGCCCTAGATGTTGATTAGGGTCTTCCCTTTGCTCTGTGGTTGTCACTGCCCAGTCAGATGTGGGGGTCTGCTCCTTAGTTGTTGGAGTAGAGGCCTCCAGATCTGTTTCTTAGCTGTGATTCTGATCTGTGTTGTGAAATAGGCAGGATTGGAGCAATCTCACTGAGAAGCCACTGAGTATTCCTCCTCTGGAGATGTTCACCTGTGAATGTGCTTTGATGTGTTCCCTTTAGCCTGTTGTGTGGTCTCACAAAGTACACTGTTGTTGGCACTGCTCTCAGGTCCACCTTAACTCTGGGTATGCTGGCAATTGACCCCAGTGATTCTCACACTTTGTTTTCCCCAGCCACTGGCACAGATCCACTGAAGTCAGGTTCTAGGACTGCAGTAGTCAAGCACCTGGACCCATTGTAGGAGGTATGGAGGTATTTCAGACTCTGGCCTGGCCCAACCCCTGTGTGTACATGTCCATTAACCCCCCAGATGCTAAAGCCAGACCTGTCTCAGCTACAGGAGCACTTGTTGTCATTTCAGATGTTTCACAGGTGCTGAATTTAGGAAGCTGTCAGTGGAAGTGTAACTCTGCATTTCATGCAGCCATGAAGAGAGATTTCAGCTCTTCTTCCTTAGTCACACAGTGCCTGGAGCTCAGCTGTGGTTTCAGCCTCTCCTCTGGGGGAATTTCCTAGTGGGGAAACTATCTGTGCAATCCTGGGACAGCAGGGTGGTTTCTGGCACCCACTGATGGATTTCCTAGTCACTGAAGCTATCCTCACCCTCCTGGGACAAAATGGGTAGGTCCTGGAGCCTGCTGGCTGAGTTTCTAGTGGCTGGAGCTGTCCACGCCTTTCTGGGTCAGCAGGGATGGGGTGTGACATCTACCCACAGGTCTGGAAGAGAGGTGGCCAATGCCCACCTCTGGAGCCCAAGATGGCAGCTGTGACCCACACCCACCCCTGAAGCTCCTTTGGGCAGTGTCCTATTGCCTGGGAATGCTCACAGGGAAGGAAGTTCTTATGGTGGTCTCGTCTCTCTCCCTGTGTGCCTCCCAATAATGGTGACTTGCCTCTCTGGCAGACCCAGGCTTCTTCCTAGTACATCCTCAGTTGCCACAGACTAACTGCTTCAGGCTGTTTCCACACCTAACCCTGGTCCTTTCCCTGGGACTGAGCTCCAGAGTCTGAGTTTCAGCGTCTGACCCCCCCCCCCCCCTCACTGACAGAAGAATGTCTCAGGTTGGGGATCACAGGGTTGTGGTGCCAACCTTCTGGGCAGGTTACTCTCTGTTTTGCCTTCCAGAAAGCAGTTGCTGCTCTCTTCTCTTAGGTTCTGAAGCTCCCCCTCTGTCCAGGCTGATCTCCCCACTGGTGAGGAGATTTCCCAAGGTACATGAAAATTTCCTTCTTCACAGTTCTCTCCCTGGGGCACAGGCCCCATCCTCATTCCTTCTTTTTCTTTTTCCTTTAGTCCTACCCAGTTATATGGACGTTTTCTTGTCTTTTCGGATGACTGAGGTCTTCTGTTGGTGCTCAGTAGCTGTTCTGTGTGAGTTGTTCCACATGTAGATGTATTTTCAATGTTTCTGTGGAAGGAGGTGAACTCTGCTTCCTAGTCCTCTGCCATCTTGATCTCTCAGGAAATCAGGATCTTAATATCATCTGTCTCTGTCATTCTTAGAATAAAGAGTTGGTATTGAGATGACCACTTCATTTCCATGGTTTTCAGTTCATGTTATAAGCATGAAACAGGAGGAAAATGAATAGTTGACAACAGCAGTTTTCTGCTAAATAACATAGGCTAGAATTATGTAGTATGTACACCATTATCTACATGAGAAATTAGTGAATTCAATTTTACAGGCTTTATGTTTCACATAGGAAAATAAGAATGGAATTGTGAATGACTTTTGTATAGCCATCTCAGTAATTTCCATAGTGATAAATAATTGATATCTATTCTCTGAATCTTATGTATCCCCAACAAATGTCTTTATTCCACTCTAGCAAAAGGATGATGTCTTGACTAGGATTCTTGTGTTGCAATTCATTCCTTTTAGTGTTCTTGGGATGACATTCCACCATCTATTTTCCAGTGGCACAGATGAAAAGTCCAATTCCAATTTTATTATAATCCAAAAGATAACTTGTTCTTTTACTTTTCTGGGAATGCATAAGAAATTTTTTGCTTATCCAAAGAGTTCAAGAATTCACCAGTATTTGAGTGAATGAGTTTTCTCATGCAACTTGGTTTATTTTTTTTTTCCTATCTGCACACTTTGCTCTTTTCCAACTCAAAAAAATATTTTCTATCATTTGTTTAAATATTACCTCTTTTTTGTCTGTTTTCTTTTTCTTTAGAATACCCAATTTTATATAATATATTTTTTAATCTCTTTTCCAATTATCTTTTGCCTTTTGATTCTGTTGTCTTTATATGTTGCTATGTATTTCAAGATAATTATCTCTTGTGCTTTTCCAAACCTCAGCAGTGACTGTATTTTTCTTTAAATTCCTCTACTATTATTATTTTTCTGATTTTTTTTTTCCTGAACACTTGAAAGTGCTTATATTATTATCCTTTGCTGAAAATGTTATTTCTCTCCCTCTGCAGCTTTATTTCACAGTCGTATTCCTCTCTCTCTCTCTCTCATTTCCTTTTTCTTCTCTGTGATTGCTAAGCCCTCTTTCTTTTTGAGTTAGGATTTGTTCTTAAAATATATTAAATTATGGCAGCAAAGTAGTATCTGCTGTCATAAGTCAGAGCATAGTAGCAGGTACCTGAGGCAAGCATCCCAGTTCCAAATTTGTTTTATATTTTTCAAGCTTCAGTAGCAGAAAAGCCTCATCTAGCCTTCCAACTCTTTCTTAGAGTAGAATACAAGGGAATGCAGATCATTTAATGTCACCTCAGTGCTCCAAACACCTCTGAGGTGCCAAATCTCCCTAGGATATGATGTATGATACTTTCTGATCTTCCCCCAGGCTTGTATTTCACTAAGCTGACATCTAATCTCCCTCTGCAGTGGGGGAGGGGAGACCTGGAGGAAACAAATCTTCCTTAGATATCTCTACTGGAAACCCTTTGGAAGCCAACAATTCTCTTCAATTTAGATTACCATTGTTTTGTATGCTTCCTAGCTCACAGAGACTGTTAACTTGGAGTTCAGATTGGAAGAACTGAGTGCTTTGTATGGATTGCTCTGTTCCCAGAACACCATTCTTTCACAATATCTTCATTTTAAGGTAATTTCTTACTTTTCTATTGTGTTTATTCGGTTGGGATAAGTTTACATCTGGTATTCTTTATTCTTCTTAGTTTTACTTTTTCTCTTGAATTTTAGTTTATTGGTTAATTGTGAATGGGAGTTTGTCTTACATTTGTTATTTTTATCTATTTCCTCTTGTTCTCTTTTTCTACACACCCCCATCCTACTCTTATGGTGAATATTCTGTCCTTAAGGGTTCCAGTCCAAAACCTGGTATATGAAGGCAACTAGGATGAAATTTTATCCTAATAAAATTCTAATGATAATTTTGATATCATAGATATCTCTACTAAGAAGGAAGTTGGGCTTTCCAGACTTGTTGGAATTTTTTCCTACTAACTCAAGTTCACTACCTTTCAAGATTTTTTGACAGAAAACAAGACAAATTCAATTTACATTCTAACCTGGTGCACAATTGTATATGTGTATATGTGCATATCAGGAAAATAAACTCCACAAAACAAAACATATGCAAGGTTACATGTTATGTACTCTAATATTCCTTATTATATACTGTTTTATTTTTTAAATACTGATTATGCCATTCTAAATTGATTTCAACTCCAATAATGGGTTACATCTTGCTGTTTGAAAAATACTGATCCAGCTTTGCTGAGTAAGAAACTTTATTAAAACCTCTCTCCTGAGAGTGCTTCCACATAGTTTTTATCATGTCATTTTTGTAGACAGTGAAATTTCCTACATTTTCTGGTGTTACGCAATGGATCTGGTTCAAATTCTTTGCTTCTTAAATAGTATGTATGCAGCAGACAGTTCTGGAGTCTAGAAAGCTTGAAGCACCTGTTTCACCTAGTGCTACATTTTTTTATTCTATAATGACCCACAAAAATCTTTGTCTTGTTTTTTAATGTGAATATCTTATTATTATTTCCATTTTTGGTAAGTGCTTATAGATTAAAGCAATATTCAATATTCGTAGTTTAAACTTAAGACATCAATCTTGAATAGAATTAATGAATTTGATCAATTTATAGAGATGAGAGTTTCAAATATCAGTAAATGTGGTATGAAATGTATATAAGGACATACAATGCAAAATACAATTTATCATAAATAAGAGCAATTTATTTATGGAAAATATATATTTAATAGGGCAAGTGATGCATGAACAAAAATTAAGCACGTAGGTTCAAATAGCTGTTAGGAAAAAATAAGACAAATACTTGCCATCTTTAATTTATAAAATATTTTCTGTGCATCTCTTCATGTGTTTCTAAAGTAAGACAACTATTAAGTTAGCACTTTTGTGTGTGTGCTAGTAAATACTTTTCTCCTGTTATGATTATCTCCACTGTTTTCCAGTCTATATTTTAGATCTATTTCTGAGCTACATGTACTCTTACCTCACAAGAATATCATAAAAAGAAAAATGATATCAATGTTGTGAAAGTACTCCCAGCACAGCAAAATAAATATATTATGTAAATGTAGAATATGATAGCCATTAACATTAGTATTATCCATTAGAAGGCTAAGTATGCTCTACCTAAGAGTTATGTAAATGAATGGCTCTAAAAAACATTGTTTAATGTTTACTTAGGCAAGCATTAAAGTTTCCAGTACATACTTTTTGTTAATTATGAAATATGAGAGCACCTCAGAATTTTGCTTGCCTTTTCTTGTCATATGATGTATACATCTTCATTTTCTCTTTCTATATAATGATTTTAATATGTGTTTTCATAGTGATTTCTATTTACTAAGTGCTTTACAAGCATTTATTAGTCAATATTTTTTAATATACACAATAATTTACTTAATAATTGTCAATAAACTTTAAATATAAGACAATAGGACAAAGGAATCCTTAGCTTACTTACAAATATTAAAAAAAGAAAGATAATAAATCTAAAATAATTAGTTATTTCAGATTGCACAGTAAATGACAGAAATGAAATTAATATTCAGATTTCTAGCTTTCATCATCTGCATCAATGCTTCTTAAACTTTTGGAATTTGGAAACCCTGCTGGGCAATTTCTTATGCTTTAGAAGCTCAGCTTCTGTGGTGATATTGAGATATAGTCTGAGGTGACAGATCAGGTATAAATTAAACACAAACATAGTGATCATACTTTCGTCCTTGGAAACCAAAGAAATGTCTCATAGAATCCTAGGGTTCTTTGGAACATGGTTCGAAAATTAATAGCATAAATCATTGTACTCAAAAGTGTGTTATGGGTGACACTTGAGTCCACTTAAAACAGAATTTTATTGGTATGCTAGGAAAAAAATAAGTCCAAACAGCATTTTTAAAGTTTTTTTTTTGTTTGTTTTAACTGAAGGAAGTCACAGAGCCTATAATATTTGCAATGGAACTAGTTCAAAGATGAATTTAATTTGTGATATTTCCCCAAAAATATTTGCCCATAGAATTCTCTCATTAAAAATAGTAATAATAATAATAACACCAATGGTCCTCTGGTGTGACTGAATGTTTGTGCCCACCCCTATTGCCCCAAATTCATCTGTTGAAACCTAATCCCCAATATGATTGTATTTGGAGGTAAGGCCATTGGAAGGTAATTAGATTGTGAAGGTAGAATTCTTATGAATGGGATTAGTGCCATATAAAAATAGACACAAGAGAGATGATCCCTCTCTTGGCCATATGAGGATATAATGAGTAGGTAGCTATTTACAAGCCAGGACGTGGGCTCTCACAAGAACTTAACCATGCTGGAACTCTGATCTCAGATTTCCAGCTTCCAGAACTGTGAGAAATAGATGATTGCTGTTTAAGCCACTCAATCTAGGGTATCTTGGTATAGCAGCCTGAACTAAGACATCTTCACAATATAATTTAAAATAAATATTTATATTTAGATTGTGTGATCTATTTATAAGGTATCAAGATAACATATTCCATTTAGACCATGTTATTATAAAGTAACAAGTACTAAGTTTGAAGTGTAAGATTGAAATTTGCATTTGTTAATCTTTGCATTTATTATTCAAAATGTTGAATGTTCAAATTCTCTCTCTTTTTTTTTTTTTAGGTAAAACAATGGTGATATGGTTAGAAGTATGATGCCTTCTGATATTCATGTCCATAATTCATTTAAGTGACACTGATTAGCAAAGATCCAAAGAGAGTGATCCATTTAAACAACATTTACTATTTTAATTGACCATTTGTTCCCAAACATAAACAGTGTACTGGAATAATTGATAGAACAATTAAAGATAAATTCTGGGCTAATATGTTAAGGATAGAACCTAGAAACCTTTAAAAAAAAAAAAAGTCCAAGTATTTCTGTTGAATTTAGAAGCCACAAAATCTAAAATTTTGTTAATGTTATTTGGCAAATATTATCAAATGGGAAGCCAAGCAACATGGTCTCTGCTTTGCATACATGTCTCTCCTGGATATCATCCTTCAGGATTTTAAGTTTTAATGTAAAATCAAGTCAAATGAGATTTGGATTACTTTGTTTCCCCAAGCATCTCTTCTTCCTAAAATTTCTCATCAATCAAAAAGTGTTTCTTTAACTGTCTGGAAAAACTCTGTTTATGTCATTTTCTTTTTTGTGAGATAATGTTTGACTTCCTGTCTCTTCCTTGAGCAGTAATATTAGAATGGTTGCCAGGAATATGATTTACACTGGAGAAATGAAAACCTGTAAGTTTAGTATTTTCAAAGTATCATTTACTTTGAACTTTCATTCTTTCACAAATATTCATTGAACACCTACCAGGTACCAAGAACAATACTAGGTACAACAAGAACAATGGTATCTTGCCTTAAGCAAAATAAGTTCCATGAAAATAGCAATAAACACATTCTAAATTCTAAAAAATATTCACTTATTATGGTGTCTTGACTTGTTCCAGTGAACACAATGTAATTGTCTGTGTATCACCACTAAAATAGAAAGAACTTTATTTAAAAAAAAATATTTTAAAGGAACTACCAATATTTTGTTCTATTTTTTGGGTATTCTTGTGTAGTATGACTACTAAGAAAATTTGTTTATATGAAGATATCGATTTGTGTCACAATGGCATCTTCGATTATTTTATTTTATTTCTTGAAAGAAGGAAGTCAAAAACTGATATTCAGTACTTATAGGTATTAGTGATTCAAAATTTGGTTTTATATGTTTCAACCCTAACTTTACCATTTTGAAGAGGATTTAGAATTGTTTCCTCTTAAATCTTTGCTTACATTATGTGCTACCCATGTTACACTTTTAGCAAGAAATATTAGTACCCAAATAATTAAGAGTACAAACATTAAGCAATACAATGATATGAAATGATAAATAGGCTTTTTCTCCTGATATAACAAGAAAAATAGCATAAACTTACATTTATTAATTGTTTACCATGTGCCGGGTGCTGCATTACATCATTAACTCATTTAACACTTAAAACAATCCCATGTTACAGATGAGAAAACTGATATACACAGAGATTACATAACTAATAAAATGTTTCATATCTAGTAAGCGATAGAGCCTGGACTCAAACTAGTTCTGTCAGCTCACAGACCTACATCTTAACCAATGAAACAAACTGCCTCTCAAAATATTCTCAGTTGAGTGGATTTATTTTGTTTTTAACTTTTAACAAACTACAACATTTTTGTTTTGCAGAATGATCATGAGAAAAGGTTTTTTTTTTTTTTCCTACAAGTTATAATCATTTCCAAACTATGCTGTGAATAAAAGGTTTCTAGAAGGAATCAACAAGTAAATGGCTCTTTCTTTGAAAATAAAATCAGGAAAAGAGACTGCTCTTGATTTCACCTTATCTTTCCAAAAAGTAACCATTCCTCAGAATCAAATAAATACAACCTTCCTTACAATCTTCCATAACCACTCTGTATTCTAATACGTCTTAATTTTCTTTGGATCCTGGTAGCAAGCTGTGATTTTTATTACCCCACATTTCACCTCCTATGACTACTCACTAAATAAAATTTGAGGTTTTAACCTGAGCTGTACTTATTTTATACCTAGTTCCTATTATGTGTAGTTGGCTTCTAAAATATACTGACCATTGGAATACATGCATATTTGTTGTACTTTTAAGTGATATTGAATAAGATGCAAATATTTATTTAAGCTGGTCTCTATTTATATCTCTCATTTAACTTCAAATAATTAAATACAATTTTTGTAAATCTTCATGAACACTTTCTTCATACCCAATGCTTCTAACATTTGGTGTTCTGTGTTTTCACTGGATAACACCCTGAGCAAAGGAAATCAAACAATTTTTGTTATGTTTATTACCATAATTTCTGTTATTGAGTTCTAGTTGGTTTTGCAACCTAAATATTTTTTTTTTCTGTAACCGTCAAAGGACCATGCAGTGTTACATGGTTAGATAGGTGGCACATTGAGACTAGGACATACTTAGCTTAATATGTGATTAATATTAGTCTTAGCACTCAAACTCGACTATAAAATTCAAATACAAAATAGTCTTATGCAGTTTTTATGTACATGAAGCATCAGGGTTTGAAAATGTTGAACCAAAGGGTGTGCAAGTAACATGCTATGAGGAAATTCAATGTGATTTTTTTTCTTTATAACAATTTGGTAGTATATTAAATCTATTTGATTCAATCCATATTCTATGCAAACAATCAGTATAAGTCCTTTAAATACAAGACTTAATATCACTATATACAGGGCTTTAACAAGTGCACAAAGAACCTGAGATTAATGAGAGTTTGCTTTATGGGAATACTAAAATATATTTGACTAGAGAGAAGTGGGAATTTCTTCAATTAATCTGCTTAGTAGTCATATTTTAAAATTATCTCTTAAAATAAGCTAATTTTCTATGAAGGAAAAAAAGCCAGTATAAATATTTACTAGGTGCTAAGTAAAAATAACAATACTTCTATCATATTTATATATATCAATATATAATATGTATATACATTTTTTCCATGTAGTACCTTGTGAAATAATGCTATTACCTTACTTTACAGATGAGAAGCTGAGGCTGAATTCAGACAACTGATCAGAGATTACAAACCAGGCCAGCCTACAAGACCTAAAAAGGTTTTCACTGTACCATTCAGTGCATGTTCAAGCTCACCCCAAAAAGATTTATGTAATATTCTGAAATGCTCTTTCTCATGGATTTATATATCATTTACCTGGTCATCCATTCTGCAATTATACTATGACTACAATAACACAATGTAGCGGATTTCCTCCCTGCTTATGAATCAGGAAAACGTGCACTGATATATCCTTCCGTCTTTCCCAAGCCAAGGTTAAAGCAAGTTTGTTCATCTTGCACATGATCATACTAACTTGCTTTAGGATATTAGAAAAGGCTTATACTACATCTTGCAAATGATCATACCAACTTGCTTTAGGATATTAGAAAAGGCTTATATTACATTACATGTAAGACAGGTGAGATCTCTAAGATGGAACTCACCAACCACAAATACCCACTTGCACAATGTTGTCAGTGAGGTGATTGAGTAGAAGAAGTAATGAATAAAGCTGCAAATATTTACACATTTTTTTCTCACATAACAAACAATTTTAAGGAGATTAAACCAGGGGTGTAGCAATTCAACTGTGTCATCAAAGATCAAGCCTCCTTGGTCTCTGTTCTATACCCTTGGGTGTTGTCTTTGCCTGATAATCTCAAAATGGTGTGGAGCTTCACATACTGAAACTGCAAGGCAAGAAGAAGGAGCAGAAGACACCAGCCATATCAACAGTAATCATGGACTTATATAAAGAGAGTCTTAGTAGCTTCACAAATATTTGGTGCAAAAGAATTCATAAAATAAGAAAGTAGCAAGCTTTCAGTGTATCCTTAAGCACAATACACCTATGATTTGGGGAAATTTTCCCTCTAGGTTTTATTATAAATGACTTTCACTGGTATACAAAAGTCAACAGTTTCTTTAATTGGATATCTGATACTTCCACTGAAATCTGCCGTTTTCTACATGATCACCAAAAATTGTAACTTTAAAGGCTTTTGTTAAATTGACAGTTTACCTTAAATTCCCCTTAATGGTAGCTTCCTCCCTGAGCCATGAACCAATGGTCAGTCTTTCTTTGTTATATTCTCTCCAACCACCAAAATTGAAATTTGATCATTTTTCCTTTTCTTTATTTCTTTTAAAGTAATATGAAATATAGAAAAATATATAATCTGTATATCTAATCTACACACACACACACACACACACACACACACACATATATATATATATATATATATATATATATATATATATATATATATATGCATTTTTCACCAGCTGAGCTAACAGGCCAAGCCTATATATATACATTTTAGCATGTTCCCACTATACAGATGTAACAACTGCTAAATTTTAATTGTGTTCACCTCTCAGCTCTTTTATAAGAAATGAAGCATTATTAATATATCTAAGGTACCCTTTAACAATTCCCAACCCCCACATTCCCATCTGCCTATAGGCAATCTCTTTCATTATTGTGGCATGTATAATATATTCTATTATTTTACTTTTTTATGTAGGTATCCATAAGTGATATCTCTTAGTATGATGTCTTTTAAAATATTTTAATTAATTAATAAAAATGGAAGCTATTTATATACCACTTGTCTAGCTTATTCCATGTGGATTTTGAGAAATTCTCATTTATTTTTAAATTGCGGTATAGCAGCCAATTTTGCAAATATATCACATTAGTTTGGCATATATAAGTACCTGCTAAATATTCCCCACTCTTACTTTTACCAAAAAATAAAATGATAAGCACCCTTGTAAAAGTCACATTGCCTGAATGGAGGTTAATTTTCCTAAGTTGTGTATTCATAAGTGGAATTCCTGAGTTGTAATGTATGCAAATTTTAAATTTATAGTTTTGGGTTGAATTATATGAAATTTTTAAATGGTCAGTTTCATACAACCTGACCTGAATATTCCAAATTACACTTCAGAGTGACTATACAAAGTGGCTGTATGAGAATGTTATTTTTTGACACTCTTGAATATTTTATATTATCAAAATCTTAATTTTTCCAAATTTATGTTATTCCTCACTTTTGTTATATATATTTTATTATGTATATATTATTTATTTTGTTATGTATATTACATATATACATATATATTCGTTAAATTGTACAGAATATATTCTATTTTACTTGGTTTCTTTTAACTCAACATCATCTTTGTGAGTTTTAATAATTTGGTGTTTAGGGCTTCCCTGGTGGTGCAGTGGTTGAGAGTCTGCCTGCCAATGCAGGGGACACAAGTTCGAGCCCCGGCCCAGGAGGATCCCACATGCCGTGGAGCGGCTGGGCCCGTGAGCCATGGCCGCTGAGCCTGCACGTCCAGAGCGTGTTGCTCCGCAACGGGAGAGGCCACAACAGTGAGAGGCCCACGTACCGCAAAAAAAAGAATTTGGTGTTTAATGTCCTTTGCCACACAGATGTTATTTTGTGGTGTAGTAATTTAATCTTTTGTTTTTCTTTTAATAATATGTAAGTATGAGGACAGGTACTTAGTTTATATTTTTCCATACTTTATTCTCAGTATCTAGTTCTGTGCCTATCTCTTAGTAGGACCTTAATAAATATTAATTGAATATTGATCAAATTTTCTTTTTGATTTTTCTTCATATATTTTTAAAGAAAACAAATTGTATCCAGAAACCAAGATGGTTTCCTATATTTAATTTGCACTTATAAATAAAATATATTGTTTCCTATCAATCTTATTAATATTTTTGAAAACTCACATTTGGGATTTATTTCTGCAATGTTGAGAGGTGTGTCGTTAAATTTCTCCTCCTTTTAAAATGAAATGCCAGGTGTACCATTACCATACATTAATATTCATAATGTTACTAATAGTATAATAACAATAATGTACACTGCTACTTTGGTACAGGATAACATAAATCTATCTACAGGACTGTTCCTCTTGTCTCTTTTCTGGCCCATTGATTTGTCCCAAATGGCAAAACCATGTCAAACGGCTTTGTTAGTGACAGTTTGTGAAATAGGTTTCTCTCATCGGCTTTTTTTTCAAAACCTGTTTCAAACAAAAGTTTCTAATCTCAGTTATTTGATTGCTTTTACCTAATCCCATGGATCAGGGCAGGTGGCTCATTTCAAACAATAATTCTGGTCATTATCTATTCATTTTTTATTTGTTCACTAATTAGAGTAGGACTTTACATATTCTTAGATTCAAATAATTTGGACTCCCTGATGTGCAAGTGGTCTTTTGCCATAACTCCTCTCCTATGCATACCAAACCATGACACCAAAATATGTGTTTGGTCATAATCCACTGACAGCCACCAAGCTTTAACTCCCACCCTAGACTATAACATTCCTGATGCTTCAGGTTTTCTTTTCCTTGATTTCAAGCTCATCTTAGAATTTTTAAAACATGTTTAAATATTTTATAAATTTTTTCTGGCTTTTTGGAAATAAAGGGAGGATTATGAACCTGTGTGTTTAATCTTCCATTTTTATTAAACCCCTTGTTCTAATATCCTTAGGATTCAAAACATCATTGGTAATATGATAAACTAAAATCTGCTAATATGCATATCTAAATTTGTCCTTTCCTTCAAAATTTTCCTCTATCTTCATGCCAAATATGTTAGCAAAAACTGGTGAAATATGCAAATCAGTCAGTGGGGGAGGATATTTTTAGCCAGCTTCCCTACCATTGCTTTGATCTCAATTGCGTTATAACCAAAGTGGTCCAAGTAGACATCTGATTGCTAATGTGCATTATTGCCTTAAAAGGTCAAAGGCTAAAAGGTGTCTATTCAAATTTTAGATATGTGATCATCTTGGACCTTAAGATAGTATAAAAATATCACCTACCAGAACATAGAACACTTTTTGAAATACAAGAAAGCCGAAAGGATAAACACCAATATTAGAAACTTAACACTAGCACTGAATGTGTCATATCTTATATAAAAAAACAAAATTTAGTGCATTTAATAGAAAAAATATGAGGCTAGGTGGTGAGATGTGAAAAATGGAGAATCTATGTCTTATTAATGAAGCATTCAAAAGGGGGTTGAGCAAATGTATTCAGAGCCAAGAATATAAAGCAACTCTCTTTCATGTAAAGCTTCCTTGAGCTATTTCAAACAGCATCAATACAGCTGGCAAAGTTGACATGGAAATGCATTAGTGTTAATTTGTGCTTACAAAAAAAAAATACCCAAAGTATTTTAAAACATAAAAATGTTAATATTCTATTCCAAAATTTAGTTGTAGTTCTTTTATTGATTTTATTCCCTTCATATTGTGGTGGGGGAGGGAAGGAATATAAATTAAGAACTGAAAAAAGAGAAAAAATGTGACAGGATTGAAATAAAAAGAAAAGGAAAAGATTAAGAGAAATATAACCATGTTAGGAACCCTTAAGAATAAATTTCAGGAATTATTGAATAGGCATTAAATTTAATTTGCATATAAATAACACCATTCATACAAATAGCTATGTCCATTTTGCTTTTGTTTTTATTTTTTGCATAAAATTTGTTTTGAAGTGAAACATACCTTATAGATTGTATACGTCATGTGCCTTGCTTGATGGATTTTTGCAAAGTCAACATCCATTTATATTACACCCAGATCATGAAATAGAACATTACCAGCATTCCAGAAGCTCCACTAGATTCAATTTCCAGTCATTACCTCCCACTCATCAAAGGAAACCATTGTCCTGGATGTTTGTATTAGTTGTTTCGTTTGTTTGCTTCTTTTCAAATTTCTGCATAGATAGTTACCATAGATATATTGGTGTTAAATAAAACAAATTTATTATCTCAGGGTCTCCATGGGTCAGGGATTTGGGTATAGTTAGCTCAGAATCTCAGCAGGCTACACTCAAGTTGTGGGTATGGCTGTTATCTCATCTGTGGCTCAGGGTCCACTTTCATGTGGTTGTAGGATTCATGTCACTATTTACTGGCTTTCAGCTAGGGATAATTCTCACCTTCTAGAGAACTCTCTTGGATCCTTGGACCATGATCTCCTCCACAGGCAGTTCACAAACTGGTTACTTGCTACTTTAAGGCCAGCAATGAATCTTTCTACTTTCAAAGCTACAAGAGCCTAGAATCCTTTTTTAAAAGTCTCACCTGATTAGGTCAAGTTCCCCCAGTATAAGCTTCCATTTGATAAATTCAAACTCAACTAATTAAGACCCTTAATTAAATCCAAAGAATGCTTTCACATTTACCATATAATGTAAGCTAGTCAGAAAAGAGAATTCAAGTAGATAGCCTCATCCACCAGAGGACAGACAACAGAAGCAAGAAGAACTACAATTCTGCAGCCCATGGAAGGAAAACCAAATTCACAGAAACATAGAGAAAATGAAAAGGCAGAGCACTTTGTACCAGATGAAGGAACAACATAAAACCTCAGAAAAAAAAAAAAAAAAACTAAATGAAGTGGAGATAGGCAACCTTCCAGAAAAGTAATTAAGAATAATTATAGTGAAGATGAGCCAGGACCTCAGAAAAAGAAGAGAGGCAAAGATCAAGAAGATGCAAGAAATGTTTAACAAACATCTAGAAGAATTAAAGAACAAACACCCAGAGATGAACAATAAAATAACTGAAATGAAAAATACAATAGAAGGAATCAATAGCAGAATAACTGAGACAGAAGAATGGATAAGTGACCTGGAAGACAGAATGGTGGAATTCACTACTGCAGAACAGAATAAAGAAAAAAGAATGAAAAGAAACAAAAACAGCCTAGGAGACCTCTGGGACAACATTAAATGCAACAACATTCACATTATAGGGGTCCCAGAAGGAGAAGAGAGAAGGGACTGGAGAAAATATTTGAAGAGATTATAGTCAAAAACTTCCCTAATGAGAAAGGAAATAGCTATCGAATTCCAGGAAGTGCAGAGAGTCCCAGGCAGGATAAACCCAAGGAGAAACACGCCGAGACACATAGTAATCAAATTGACAAAAATTAAAGACAAAGAAAAATTATTGAAAGCAACAAGGGAAAAATGAAAAATAATGTACAAGGGAACTCCCATAAGGTTAACAGCAGATTTCTCAGCAGAAACTCTACAAGCCAGAAGGGATTGGCATAATATATTTAAAGAGATGAAAGGGAAGACCCTACAACCAATATTACTCTACTCAAAAGGATCTCATTCAGATTTGACAGATAAATCAAAAGTTTTACAGAAAGCAAAAGCTAAGAGAATGTGGCACCACCAAACCAGCTCTAGAACAAATGCTAAAGGAACTTCTCTAAGTGGGAAACACAAGAGAAGAAAAGAACTTACAAAAACCTATAACAATTAAGAAAATGGTAATAGGAACATGCATATAGATAATTACCTTAAACGTGAATGGATTAAATCCTCAAGCCAAAATACACAGGCTCCCTGAGTGGATACAAAAATAAGACCAATATATATGCTCTCTATAAGAGACCCACTTCAGACCTAGGGACACATACAGACTGAAAGTGTGGAGATGGAAAAAGCTATTCCATGCCAATGGAAATCAAAAGAAAGCTGGAGTAGCAATACTCATATCAGATAAAATAGACTTTAAGATAAAGTCTGTTACAAGAGACAAGGAAGGACACTACATAATGATGAAGGAATCAATCCAAGAAGAAGATATAACAATTATAAATATATATGAACCCAACATAGGAGCACCTCAATACATAAGGCAACTGCTAACAGCTATGAAAGAGGAAATCAGCAGTAACACAATAGTAGTGAGGGACTTTAACACCTCACTTACATGAATGGATAGATCATCCAGAAAAAAATTAATAAGGAAACACAAGCTTTAAATGACAAAATACACCAAATAGATTTAATTGATATTTATAGGACACTCCATCCCCAAAGAGCAGATTACATGTTCTTCTCAAGTGCACATGGAATATTCTTCAGAATAGATCACATCTTGGGTCACAAATTAAGCCTCAGTAAATTTAAGAAAATTGAAATCATATTAAGCATCTTTTCTGACAACAATGCTATGAGTTTAGAAATGAATTACAGGGAAAAAAAACGTAAAAAACACAAACACATGGAGGCTAAACAATACATTACTAAATAACCAAGAGATCACTGAAGAAATTAAAATGAAATCAAAAAATACCTAGAGACAAATGACAATGAAAACACGATGATCCAAAACCTATGGGATGCAGCAAAAGCAGTTCTAAGAGGGAAGTTTACAGCAATACAAGCCTACCTCAAGAAACAAGAGACATCTCAAATAAACAATCTAACCTTACACCTAAAGGAACTAGAGAAAGAAGAACAAACAAAACCCAAAGTTAGTAGAATGAAAGAAATCATAAAGATCAGAGCAGAACTAAATGAAATGAAAACAAAGAAAACAATAGCAAAGATCAACAAAACTAAAACCTGGGTCTTTGAGAAGATAAACAAAATTGATAAAACTTTATACAGACTCATCAAAAAAAAGAGGGAGAGGACTCAAATCAATAAAATTAGAAATGAAAAAGGAGAAGTTACAATGAACACCGCAGAAATACAAAGCATCCTAAGAGACTACTACAAGCAACTCTATGCCAGTAAAATGGACAACCTGGAAGAAATGGACAAATTCTTAGAAAGGTATAATCTTCCAAGACAGAACCAGGAAGAAACAGAAAATATGAACAGACCAATCACAAGTAATGAAATTGAAACTGTGATTAAAAATCTTCCAACAAACAAAAGTGCAGGATCAGATGGCTTCACAGGTGAATTCTATTAAACATTTATAGAATAGCTAACACCCATCTTTCTCAGACTCTTCCAAAAAATTTCAGAGGAAGTAACAATCTCAAACTCATTCTATAAGGCCACCATCACCCTGACATCAAAACCAGACAAAGGTACTACAAAAAAAGAAAATTGCAGACGAGTATCACTGATGAAAATAGATGCAAAAATCCTCAACAAAACACTAGCAAACAGAATCCAACAACACATTAAAAGGATCATACACCGTGATCAAGTGGGATTTATCCCAAGAATGCAAGGATTTTTCCATATATGCAAGTCAATCAAAGTGATACACCATATTAACAAATTGAAGAATAAAAACCCTATGATCATCTCAATAGATGCAGAAAAATGTTTCAACAAAATTCAACACCTATTTATGATAAAAACTCTCCAAAAAGTGGGCATAGAGGGAACCTACCTCAACATAAAAGGCCATATATGACAAACCCACAGCAAACATCATTCCCAATGGTCTAAAAACTGAAAGCATTTCCTCTAACATCAGGAACAAGACAAGGATGTCCTCTCTTGCCACTATTATTCAACTTAGTTTTGGAAGTCCTAGCCACAGCAATCAGAGAAGAAAAAGAAATAAAAGGAATCCAAATTGGAAAAGAAGTAAGACTTTCACTGTTTGGGGATGACATGGTACTAATATAGAGAGTTTCCTAAAGATGCCACCAGAAAACTACTAGAGCTAATCAATGAATTTGGTAAAGTTGCAGGATACAAAACTAATTCACAAAAATCTCTTGCATTCCTATACACTAACAATGAAAGATCAGAAAGAGAAATTAAGGAAACAATTGCACTCACCATTGCAACAAAAAGAATAAAATATCTAGGAATAAACCTACCTAAGGAGGTAAAAGACCTGTACTCAGAAAACTATAAGACACTGATGAAAGAAATCAAAGATGACACAAACAGATGGAGAGATATACCATGTTCTTGGATTGGAAGAATCAATATTGTGAAAATAAATATACTACCCAAAGCAATCTACAGATTTAATGCAATCCCTGTCAAACTACCAATGGCATTTTTTACAGAACTAGAACAAAATATTTTAAAATTTGTATGGAGACACAAAAGACCCTGAATAGCCAAAGCGGTCTTGAGGGAAAAAAAATGGAGCTGAAGGAATCAGACTCTCTGACTTCAGACTATACTACAAAGCTACAGTATTATAGACAATATGGTACTGTCACAAAAACAGAAATATAGATCAGTGGAACAGGATAGAAAGCCCAGAGATAAACCCATGCACCTATGGTAAACTAATCTATTACCAAGGAGGCAAGGATATACAATGGAGAAAAGACAGTCTCTTCAATAAGTGGTGCTGGGAAATCTGAACAGCTACATGAAAAAGAATGAAATTAGAACCCTCCATAACACCATACACAAAAATAAACTCAAAATGGATGAGAGGCCTAAATGTAAGACCGGACTCTATAAATGTCTTAGATGAAAACATAGGAAGAACACTCTTTGACATAAGTCACAGCAAGATCTTTTTTGATCCATCTCCTAGAGTAACGCAGATAAAACCAACAATACACAAATGGGACCTAATGAAGCTTAAAAGCTTTTGCAAAGCAAACTACAAAGAAGACGAGAAGACAACCCTCAAAGTGGAAGAAAATATTTGCAAATGAATCACTGGACAAAAGATTAATCTCCAAAATATATAAACAGCTCATGCAGCTCAATATTGAAAAAACAAATAACCCAATCCAAAAATGGGTAGAAGACTTAAATAGACATTTCTCTAAAAAAGACATACAGATGGCCAAGAGGCACATGAAAAGCTGCTTAGCATCACTAATTGTTAGAGAAATGCAGATCAAAAGTACAATGAGGTATCACCTCACACCAGTTAGAATGGGCATCATCAGAAAATCTACAAATCACAAATGCTGGAGAGGATGTGGAAAAAAGGGAACTCTCTTGCACTGTTGATGGGAATGTAAATTGGTACAGCCACTATGCTGAACTGTATGGAGATTCCTTAAAAAACTAAAAATAGAATTACCATATGACCCAGCAATCCCAATACTGGGCATATATCCAGAGAAAACCATAATTCAAAAAGACATATGCACCCCTATGCTCATGCAGCACTACTTACAATAGCCAGGTCATGGAAGCAATCTGTGTCCACTGACAGATGAATAGATAAAGATGTGGTACATATATACAATGGAATGTTACTCAGCCATAAAAAGGAATGAAGTTGGTTCATTTGTAGAGATGTGGATGGATCTAGAGACTGTCATACAGAGTGAAGTAAGTTGGAAAGAGAAACAACAAATATCGTATTTTAAAGCATATATGTGGAACCTAGTAAAATGGTACAGATGAACAGGTTTGCAGGGCAGAAATAGATACACAGATGTAAAGAAGAAACATATGGACACACAAGGGGGAAATGGTGGGGCGGGAGTATGGTGGTAGTGATGTGACGAATCGGGAGATTGGGATTGACATTTATACGCTAATATGTATAAAACGGATAACTAATAAGAACCTTCTGTATAAAAAAATAAATTTAATTTAATTTAAAAATTCAAAATAAAAAAGAGAAATCAAATTATTTTCACAAATTGCACCCACAATCAAGGATGCATATTCACCAGTGGGAGTGAACCTTGCAGGTCATCTTAGAATTCCACATATCACATTCTGTATAGTATAGATTGGGTCTTCCTATGTTTGAGACTTATATTAATGAATCATATAATACAAACTCTTTTGTGCCTGGCTTCTTTTATTCATTAATGTTATAATGAGATTCTTCCATCCAGTTGTGTATGGCAATGATTTATTCATTTTAATTTTTGTATATTCATTCTCATTATTTCCATTTTATGAACATATCAAAATTTATCTATTCTAATGCTGTTTAACATTTGGGTTGCTTCAAGTTTCATACCATTATGATAACATTTGTTTCTTTCAATGAACATGCATATGCATTTCTGGTAAGCATATACCTAGGAGTTATTATCTTCAGCTTTAATAAAAACAATGAGTTTTCCCTAAAGTTATATAAAAAAAAAATTTCTATCTCAACCAACATCTTATGTGAGCTCTAGTTTCTCAATGTTCCCACAAAAGCTTTGTTATAACCACCTTCTTTTTCATTTTTGTCACTAACTGCGTATATGTCAATACTGGGTTGTGATTTTCCATGATGGCTAGTTAATTAATGCATGTTTTCAAGCACCACCCCCTTCTATGGGCTTTTTAAAATGTCCTTGTTATAAAATTGAAAATTAAATCACTACATTTTTCTATTTGTCCATCTTTTTCTCACGTTTGCAGTTCTTCATATGTTTTCAATACAATTCCTTTATCAGATGTATACATTGCAAATATCTTCTACTATTTATGTGGCTTTATTTTTGTTCTCTTAATACATATTTAGGTGAATAGGAATCATAATCTTAATGTAGTCTGGCTTGTTTTTTCTTCTATTATTACTTCTGGTGTCAAAAAAAAGAAATTGGTTTTCTAAAGTGGATTACCTATTTTACATTCTACATATAGTGTATGAGAGTTTCAGTTTATTCATGTCCTCATCAGTAATTGATAGCATAAGTCATTTAAATTGTACCTATTTTAATATGTGTTCAGAGTATTTCCTTCAGAATTAGTGTGTATTTCTATAATGACTAATAATATCGAACATCTTTTAATGGTTTATTTGTCATCTGTATGTCTATATGGTAAAGTGTCATTCAAATATTTTGCTTATTTTTAATTAATTTCCTTGTTTTATTTCTCTTTATTTCTTTTTATTAATTACATTTTTAAATCCTTTTTAGTGAGTTTTGATAGTTCTTTTTAACTTTAAATATGTTTTATATAAGATACGTATTTTGAAATATTTTCTCTCAATGTGTGGCTTTCTTTTACATTTTCTTAACGGTATCTTCCAAAGAGCAGAAGTTTTTAATTTTGATGAAGTACGTTTATCCATATGTACTTTTGTAGATCACACTTTTAGCATTGTAACTAAGATATTTTTGCCTAAACAAAGGTCATATATATTTTCTCCCATATTTTCTTTTAGATAATTTATAGTTTAGGGTTTTACTTTTATATATAGGAGACATTTTGCATTAAAGATAGATATGAATATGCCATCAATTCAGGGTAATTTATTGAAAAACTTTTTTTCTCCACTGGGTGACCTTTGCAACTTATCAGAAGTCAGCCTTCTTAGAAGAAATGCAATTTTATGTCAGATTTGTTTCCCTCTCTCCTTAGTTTGTCCCCTCAAGTGTCTATTTTTTGTCTCTCCAGTCCCACAGAACCACAAAATATGCTGATCCCCAACAACATTTCTCTGCCTGGACAAGGTGTACATTCTCAGTCTTCTGTGTACACAGAATCTGAATATAACCTAATAAAAAGAACCCCATTAGTTAAACATTTTAATTTATATTTCATCTCTTAAAATTTAACAGTCCTAGTCCTTATTGCTTCAGCAGATAGCTGATGATTTTAGAGAGCTAGCTTTTAGAATTTGTGTAGATTTTCCAGTAGTTCTCAGTGAAATTATTGGTCTGCCTTTAGCAACTTCATATGACTTCAAAGGGATTACATTATTTAAAAAAACAATCCCTGAGAGAGAATTTTTCACAATTCTGTATTTTAGTTTTAATTTAATTCAATTTAGGAATGTTTCTTTTTAAAAAAAAAAAATTAAAATATGTTGAATAAAATTCTATATTTAGTATAGACATTAAAAAATAGGTTGAAGAAGATTCTACCTCTGGAATGGTTGCCTGAAAGTCTTCATGGACCTGTTGTCTAGTGAAACAGCCATACCTGGTAAAAATTATTTAAGACAGCCATTTAAAACCTCTGAAAATTGTTCTAAGGTCATAAGGCAAATTAAGAATATTTATCCAATAAAATATTCTAAGTCTTGTCAAGAACAGAGAAAATCTGTGTCACTTGAGCCACAAAAGGTCCCTTCCACAAAAGGTCCCAGTGTGGCAGAAACTCCATTCCAGCCAGGTGGGTGGCCAATAATCAACCCTGGAAGGGGTAGACTACCATTTATCTTCTCACTCAGCTCTGAGCTTCAGAGGAATTAAGTTCCAGGAAAGCATAAGCAAGAGGTCGGAAGTCCCCTTCCTTCTTAATCCCAAATCATATGGCAGAGGCTCTGTTCTAGTTCTGAGAAGCAGAGAAATTTGAGACACTGATTTCCTTTTTTATGAACTTACTCATTGACTGGAGGATCCACCCTGAGAGAGGCAAACTAAGAATACCAGAGACTACCACTTTCCCAGCACCCCTGTTTATAAAGAAGATGCATCACTCCAAGAGATGGGTGTTACTGTCCTTGCCCCAGCCCCAGATCAGTAGCTCAGAGATTTTTTATTTTTCCATGAAAAGAGTCAAGTCATTAGAACAGAGAGCCACAAAGTTAAGGAACTGACTTTGTTTGGAGCAGGTGGTGGGGATGACAAAGGCTGAGAGCACTCTTTTAAACAGTGGAGATTTTGTTGGTAAGAAATTAAAAGAAAGCTGGAAAGCTCCATGAGAGGTACAAACTAAGTAGTAAGCCAGCTTATTAGAGAGAACCAGGGAGAGACACAGCTAAGAAGAGGTCTCCTACGTTCAAAACAAACCTCACAGATAGGTCTCAGAAACTATCCATACAAAAAGTATCAAATTTAATTGGATCAGACTGTGGAACAATTTATGCCTCAAGGCACTATCAAAAACAATAGAGCAATGATCCATAAAATAGTAGAGCCTAACAGACGGATATAATACCAACAAAGGCCTACAGTTAAAAGGTGAGATCAGAAGAAGAGTCAGTCAAGGAGAAGATTGCTAAAATCACTGTCATCTTGGAGTAATAGCACAAGCCCAAGACTGTATACTATTAGGAAGGACATCACAGGCTTCACATGGTGGAGGAAATAGACTTTACTAAAGTATTCCAGACAAGTCATTAAACAAATAAACAAACAAACAACAGCTGCAGCAAGCTCCAGGAAGAGGGGATTGTGGGCTCCCTCATATATATATATATATATACAAAAGAAAATGCCTGTGAGAGTGCCCAGATGTTGAACTTAACAAATACTTGAAAATAAGTTTTATAAATATTTTCAAGCAATTAAAGTAAACATCCTTACAGAAATAAAGGAAAGTATGAGGACAAATAAAATCTGGGTAAAGAAAATCAGAGATAAACACAAAATAAATAAATAAATAAAAGGTAAAATAATTTATTTCTAGCAGACCCATTTTATAGAAATAATAAAGAATGTTCTTCAGAGTGAAAGCAACTGACTATAGACAGTATTTTGAACATATATGAAACATATTGGTATAGGTAATTATGAATGTATATCTTTTCTCATTTGTTCTCTTAACTGATTTTAAAAATAATTGTAGAAAATGATATGTATGTAGTTACATTGTTGGAGTCATAATGTATAAAACTTTAATATAATGACTATAATGGTGCAAAAGAATTGAAGAGGGAGCAAAATTTTATTGGAGTAAAGAAATGATACTGGATAGTAACTATAATCCACAGGAATAAATGAAGAGAATCAGAATTATTAAGGTTAATAAAATAAACTTGATACATATATTGTTATTGGCTTTTTTATCTCAGCTTCTTTAAATGACAAAATTATATAAATTAATAATTACAAAAATGTACAGTTGGGCTCATATATTTTTATATAAAATAGCATAAGAAGGAAGAATGGGGAAGAGAAATATACAGGAAACATTCTGTTCTTACTATTTCTGTTCAATATTTTACCAGAAATTCTAGCCTTGGCAATTAAACATGGAAATAAAAGAAAAGAAAGAGGTGACACTATCTCTGATCACTTACAGATGACATAAATTTATAGATAAAAGTCTTAAAATAAAATATTTAGTAATAAATTAAAGAAGAGTAAGACTTGTACAGAGAAAGCTATCAAATATAATTGAAAGAAATTGAAGACTAACGGTTATGGTTATTTTTTGCTTAATAGTTCCTTCATCAATTTCTTTCTTTGCTATCACATTTTACTATAAGCAGCAAAGAGAAACCAGGCTATGCTTTCCACACTTTGCTTGGAAATCTCCTCAGCTAAATAGCCAAGTTCTTGACTTAAAAATTCTACTTTCCACCACTGAACAGCAGAACATAATTTGGCCAAGTTTTATTCAATTTATAAGGATAGCCATTCTTACAGTTTCTAATAATATGTTCCTCATTTCATCTGAATCTTCTCCAGAAGCACCTTTGACATCCATATTTCTAATAACAGTCTGTTCCTGTATTCTCCAAGATGATAGAAGCTTTCTCTACAGCTTTCCTCATTTCTTTCTGAGCCATTGCCAGAATTACTTTTAACATCCGTATTTCTACCAAAAATCTCTGCAAGAAATCTCTGCAAAAACCTACAATCTAGGTTTCTGCTATCAAGTGCTTCAAAATTCTTCCAAACTCTATCCATTACCCAATTCCAAAGTCACTTCCACATTACAGTAGCACATCAATTCCTGATACTAAAATCTGTAATATTTTTCTAGGGCTTTTGTAACAAAGCACCACAAACTGGTTAGCTTAAAACAACAGAAATGTGTTTTCTCAATTCTGGAGGCAAGAAATCTGAAATTGAGGTGTTGGCAGGAGCATGCTTCCACTGAGATCCTGAGTAGAATTCTTCCTTGCTTCTTCTCAGCTTCCTGTGATGGCAAAGAATCCTTGGTGTTTTTTAGCTTGAAGCTGCGTCACTTCAATCTCTGTCTCTGTCATCATATATTGTTCTCCCCGTGTATTTCGGTGTTCAAGTGAGGTTATTTTCATCTTATAAGGATTCCAGTCATACTAAATTAGGGACCCACTCTACTCCAGTTTAATTTCATCTTAAGTAACTGCATCAGAAATAGCCCTAATTCTGAATGAGATCACATTCTGAAGTGTTGAGTGTTAGGACAGTTTTCTGGAAGACAAAGTTCAATCCATAACAGACCTCTTCTTCACACCATACACAAAAATGAACTAAAACAGATCATAAGCTTATAAGTATGAGCTGAAACTATAAACATAAAATGTTTAGAGAGAATGTAGAAGAAATCATTTTAACCTTGGCTTAGGGAAAGCCTACCTGGATACGACACCAAAAGCAAAAGTGACAAAAGAAAAATAATGATAAATTTACCTCATCAAACCTAAACCATTTGTGCTTCAAGGGATACCATCAAGAATGTGGAAATACTGAGATTTAATTTAAAAAAACAAAAGAGCGCTACAAAACTATGTAAATAAAAGCATCTGACAGTTTGCTCTCAAAAAAAAAAAAAGAATGTGGAAACACAACACAAACAGAAAATATTTGCAAATCATGTATTTCATAAGAAACTTTTATCTAGTATATATAAAGAACAAGTATGACAATAATAAAAAGACAAGCCAATTAAAAATGGTCAAAGAATCTGAATAGACATTTCTCCACATAAAAATTACAAACAGCAATTAGGCATGTGAAATGATTTTCAAAGTCATTAGCCATCAAGGAAATGCAAATCAAAACCACTATCAGATACCATTTCACACACACTCGACTACCTATAATCAAAAAGACAGACAATAAAAAGGTTTGATAAGGATGTGGAGAGAGCAAAAATCTCATATACATCTGGTGGGAACATAAAATGATGCAGTTGCTTTGGAAAATAATCTGGAAATTTCTCAGAAAGTTAAATGTAGGATTACCAAATGACCCAGCAATTCCACACCAAGGTATACATCTAAAGGAAATGAAAACATATCCACACAAAACTTGTTCATAGCAGCATTGTTCATAACAACAAAGAGTAGGAAAAGACAAATCTCCATCAACTGATGAATGGGTTTAAATGCACTGTATCTGTGCAGCAACGGAATACTATTCAGCCTTAAGAAGAGATGGTATATTGATATATGCAACAACAAGAATAAACCTTGAAAACATACATAAAAGAAGCCAGTCCCAAAATACCACATATTGTATTACTCCATTTATATGAAATGTCTATAATAGGTAAATGCATAGAGACAGAAAGCAGATTATTGGTTGCCTAGGGCTGGGGAAGTTGAGGGGAAATGGGGAATGACCAATTCTGGATACTGAGTTTCTTTGCAGTGTGCTTTAAATGTTCTAAAATTGATTGTGGTGATGGTTGCACAACTCTGTGAATGTACTAAAAACCATGAACTATACACCTTAAACTGGAGAGTTGCATAGTATGCAAATTATATCTCAATAAAGTTATTATATTAGAAAACAAGGGGTTGAAATATATGTGATTACATATAAATATATAGTATAAAATGTATCATATAAACAAATATAAGTTGTGTAAGCAAGTCATGTAATAGTATAGGCAAAAACCCATTATATTTATTATTTAAACACTCTTAAACACGTACTATTAACTGATTTGTTTTATGTACAACTTTACTGGACCCTCCTAAGTCTATAGAATGGTCATGTATAATAATTATCTTCATTTTATAGGTAAGGAAACTAAGATTTTTATTTTTTAATTTTAAAGATCTGTTCTAAAGCACAATAATTTGTAAAGGACTTTAAGTTAAAAAGGCTGCTTTAATTTAAAATATCAACTAAAATTGCATTAGCCTGAGAAACACAATGAATAAATAAAATGACAGACAAAACAGAAGTCAACTAAACATGAAGTGGAATGACGTTTATCTGCCTATTCCCTTTATCACTGTTGATTGGAGCCCAAGTAGATTAGTAAAAAGAACACTTGCCACAGATTCAGGAAACCCAGTTCTTAGTCTGGTTTACTAATCAGATATCCTTAGACATTAAATTAAATGTTCCTTTGTCACAGTTTCATCAAGATCTTTAGTTTACCCCTATAAATTGATACTAAATATCATGTTATTCACCTTCAAAATCTTCTTGAACTGATGTGAGCACTCATCATGGCTCAAGATATGGGTTAAATTGTGTCCCCCCAAAATATATGCTGAAATCCTAAATGCAGCATGTCAGAATGTGACCTATTTGGAAATAAAGTCATTATAGATTTAGTTAGTTAAGATAAGGTGATACTGGAGTAGGGTAAACCCATAATCCACTATGACTGGTGTTCTTATAAGAAGAGGAAAAAAAGATACAGAGCCACAGACACTTAAGAGGAGAATACCATGTCATGATGGAGACAGAGATTGAAGTTTTACAGTGGCAAGCCAAGGAATGCCAAAGGATTTCTTGCAAAGCATCAGATGCTAGGAAGAGGCAAGAAAAGATTGTGCTCTACAGATTTCAGAGGGATCATTGCCCTGTCAATATTTTGATTTTTGAGTTCTAGCTTCCAGAGCTTCAAGAGATAATAAAGTTCTATTGCTTCAGCCACCTAGTTTGTGGTATTTTGTTATGGCAGCCCTAGGGAACTAATACATTCTCAAACCTACTTTGCCTAAATAAGCCTTTTTTAAAAATGGCTTGCATTTATTATGTGCTTACTAACTGCTATGTACAGTGCTAAACACATTATATACATTCTAAACTACAAAGAATTCAATAAAAATAACAAACCAAAGAAACAAATAAAACTCTTAGAAGTATGAGTCAATATTTATCACTATTGTCAGATTGTGAAAAAAACTGTGGCTAAGAAATTTGTCTTGAATCAAAAATATTTTAAGAGTGGTAAGTCTGTTCCAACGTGGCCTGACCCTAGACCTGTGTAATTAATCACTACACAGGTTAATCTGTAATGCTTGGAAAGTTTTTTGTTTTTTAAAAATGAAAATCATAATTTTTCTCCATTTCTACTTAATCACCATTAAATAAAATGCTAGCAGTTGAAATAGCCTGTGCAGTAATGAAACGCTTTTCAAATTGTCTAGTAGTAAATACTTTTATTGGAATAAAAAAATCACTAAAGTATACAATGAAGTTAAATAGTTAAATCCAGTCTTCTTTCATTTGATGGAAAAGATTTTTCTCTCTTTTTGTGTGTTCCAATAAAGATAAATCAATGAAGAAGTTTTCTATTGAGGTTAATGCTTTCCATAAATAAAAAATGCCAAGATCTTGGGAAATAATGTTTTTTTTTCTTTTTTTTAATCTGCTTTATCATGAAACTTTCAAATCCAAGGTTATTTACTGTATGATGTCATATGGTGATTTTTATTCTTTTTGCATTTTCTGAAAATAATATTTAGTAATAATAAAAATATAAGGCATCTTATATAATTACAACAGTATACCTAAATTAGTGTGTGCCTCAAGTTTACAATTATTACCACAAAATGAATGTTAGATCAAAGTCTTATAGCAAAAGTAATGGAAAGCTTAATTATAACTTCTTAATTATTTAATATAAACATGTTGCAATCTTTTTTATGGATTTCACTTTTTGTGTGTTTTTTCTGGTTGAACTAAACAATCACACATAGTATTTTTTTACTATACTATTTTTTTAATATTCTTTTCCATTATTGTTTATCACAGGATGTTCAATATAGTTCTCTGTGCTATACTTTAGGACCTTGTTGTTTAACCGTTATAAATGTAATAGTTTGCATCTACCAGCCCCAAACTCCCAGTCCAGAGGGATGGACTGGGAAGGACACATAGTATTCATTTACTTATTTTGTACTAACCTGAAAAGATGTGTCCCAAGAAAGATGGAGTAGTAGTTTTTATCTTATTTCCTATGTTTAATAGTTTTCTTTTTTACAGTCTCAATAACTAATTTTGACACGTCATAGTTTACTATATATAATCAATCACCGAATCAAATATTATGGCACAGGATAGCGTTTGGTGACCCATTTAGTTGGTGGCCACAGACAAAATAGTTCAGGAAAAAAGTGATTCTTATTTTACAAGTTGAATTTATAAGTCGGTTCGATTTGTCAGAGCATTTTTTTTAACATCTTTATTGGGGTATAATTGCTTTACAATGGTGTGTTAGTTTCTGCTCTATAACAAAGTGAATCAGTCACACATAAACACATGCTCCCATATGTCTTCCCTCTTGCGTCTCCCTCCCTCCCTCCCTCCCTATCCCACCCCTCCAGGCGCACCGAGCCAATATCCCTGTGCCATGCGGCTGCTTCCCACTAGCTATCTACCTTACTACGTTTGTTAGTGTGTATATGCCCATGACTCTCTCTCGCCCTGTCACAGCTCACCCTTCCCCCTCCTCATAACCTCAAGTCCGTTCTCTAGGAGGTCTGCGTCTTTATTCCAGCTTTACCCCTAGGTTCTTCATGACTTTTTTTTTCTTAAATTCCATATATATGTGTTAGCATACGGTATTTGTCTTTTTCTTTCTGACTTACTTCACTCTGTATGACAGACTCCAGGTCTATCCACCTCATTACAAATAGCTCAATTTCGTTTCTTTCTATGGCTGAGTAATATTCCATTGTATATATGTGCCACATCTTCCTTATCCATCCATCCGATGATGGGCACCTAGGTTGTTTCCATCTCTGGGCTATCGCAAATAGAGCTGCAATGAACATCTTGGTACATGACTCTTTTTGAATTTTGGTTTTCTCAGGGTATATGCCCAGTAGTGGGACCACTGGGTCACATGGTAGTTCTATTTGTAGTTTCCTAAGGAACCTCCATACTGTTCTCCATAGTGGCTGAACCAATTCACATTCCCACCAGCAGTGCAAGAGTGTTCCCTTTTCTCCACACCCTCTCCAGCATTCATTGTTTCCAGATTTTTTGATGATGGCCATTCTGACTGGTGTGAGATGATATCTCATTGTAGTTTTGATCCGCATTTCTCTAATGATTAATGATGTTGAGCATTCCCTCATATGCCTGCTGGCAGTCCGTATATCTTCTTTGGAGAAATGTCTATTTAGGTCTTCTGGCCATTCTTGGATTGGGTTTTTGTTTTCTTGTTATTGAGCTGCATGAGCTGCTTGTATATTTTGGAGATTAATCCTTTGTTGGCTGCCTCATTTGCAAACATTTTCTCCCATTCTGAGGGTTGTCCCCTGGTCTTGTCCATGGTTTCATTTGCTGTGCAAAAGCTCCGAAGTTTCACTAGGTCCCACCTGTTTATTCCTGTCCTCATTTCCATTACTCTGGGAGGTGGGTCAGAAAGGATCTTGCTGTGATTTATGTCATAGAGTGCTCTGCCTATGTTTTCCTCTAAGAGTTTGACAGTTTCTGGCCCCACACTTAGGTCTTTAATCCATTTTGAGCTTATTTCTGTGTATGGTGTTAGGGAGTGATCTAATCTCATACCTTCACATGTACCTGTCCAGTTCTTCCAGCACCACCCACTGAAGAGGCCGTCCCTTCTCCACTGTACATTACTGCCACCTTTATCAAAGATAAGGCGTCCATATGTGCATGGGTTTATCTCTGGGCTTTCTATCCTGTTCCATTGATCTATCTTTCTGTTTTTGTGCCAGTACCATACCGTTTTGATAACTGTAGCTTTGTAGTATAGTCTGAAGTCAGGGAGCCTGATTCCTCCAGTTCCTTCTTTCATTCTCAAGATTGCTTTGGCTATTTGGGGTCTTTTGTGTTTCCATACAAATTGCAAAATTTTTTGTTCTAGTTCTGTGAAAAATGCCAGTGGTAGTTTGATAGGGATTGCATTGAATCTATAGATTGCTTTGGGTAGTAGAGTCATTTTCACAATGTTGATTCTTCCAATTCAAGAACATGGTATATCTCTCCATCTATTTGTATCATCTTTAATTTCTTTCATCAGTGTCTTATAATTTTCTGCATACAGGTCTTTTGTCTCTTTAGGTAGGTTTATTCCTAGATATTTTATTCTTTTTGTTGCAATGGTAAATGGGAGTGTTTTCTTGATTTCACTTTCAGATTTTTCATCATTAGTATATAGGAATGCCAGAGATTTCTGTGCATTAACTTTGTATCCTGCAACTTTACCAAATTCATTGATTAGCTCTAATAGTTTTCTGGTAGCATCTTTAGGGTTCTCTATGTATAGGATCATGTCATCTGCAAACAGTGACAGCTTTACTTCTTCTTTTCCGATTTGGATTCCTTTTATTTCCTTTTCTTCTCTGATTGCTGTGGCTAAAACTTCCAAAACTATGTTGAATAAGAATGGTGAGAGTGGGCAACCTTGTCTTGTTCCTGATCTTAGTGGAAATGCTTTTAGTTTTTCACCATTGAGGATGATGTTTGCTGTGGGCTTGTCATATATGGCCTTTATTATGTTGAGGAAAGTTCCCTCTATGCCTACTTTCTGCAGGGTTTTTATCATAAATGGGTGTTGAATTTTGTCAAAAGCTTTCTTTGCATCTATTGAGATGATCATATGGTTTTTCTCCTTCAATTTGTTAATACGGTTTATCACATTGATAGATTTGCGTATATTGAAGAATCCTTGCATTGCTGGAATAAACCCCACTTGATCATGGTGTATGATCCTTTTAATGTGCTGTTGGATTCTGTTTGCTAGTATTTTGTTGAGGATTTTTGCATCTATGTTCATCAGTGATATTGGCCTGTAGTTTTCTTTCTTTGTGACATCCTTGTCTGGTTTTGGTATCAAGGTGATGGTGGCCTCGTAGAAGGAGTTTGGGAGTGTTCCTCCCTCTGTTATATTTTGGAAGAGTTTGAGAAGGATAGGTGTTAGCTCTTCTCTAAATGTTTGATAGAATTCGCCTGTGAAGCCATCTGGTCCTGGGCTTTTGTTTGTTGGAAGATTTTTCATCACAGTTTCAATTTCAGTGCTTGTGATTGGTCTGTTCATATTTTCTATTTCTTCCTGATTCAGTCTTGGCAGGTTGTGCATTTCTAAGAATTTGTCCATTTCTTCCAGATTGTCCATTTTATTGGCATAGAGTTGCTTGTAGTAATCTCTCATGATCTTTTGTATTTCTGCAGTGTCAGTTGTTATTTCTCCTTTTTCATTTCTAATTCTATTGATTCGAGGCTTCTCCCTTTTTTTCTTGATGAGTCTGGCTAGTGGTTTATCTCTTTTGTTTATCTTCTCAAAGAACCAGCTTTTAGTTTTATTGATCGTTGCTATTGTTTCCTTCATTTCTTTTTCATTTATTTCTGATCTGATTTTTATGATTTCTTTCCTTCTGCTAGCTTTGGGGTTTTTTTGTTCTTCTTTCTCTAATTGCTTGAGGTGCAAGGTTAGGTTGTTTTTTCGAGATGTTTCCTGCTTTTTTTTTTTTTTTTTGGTGGTACGCGGGCCTCTCACTGTTGTGGCCTCTGCTGTTGCGGAGCAAAGGCTCTGGACGCACAGGCTCAGTGGCCATGGCTCATGGGCCTAGCCGCCCTGCGGCATGTGGGATCTTCCCAGACCAGGGCATGAACCCGTGTCCCCTGCATCGGCAGGCGGACTCTCAACCACTGCGCCACCAGGGAAGCCCTGTTTCCTGCTTCTTAAGGTGGGCTTGTATTGCTATAAACTTCCCCCTTAGAACTGCTTTTGCTGCATCCCACAGGTTTTGGGTCGTTGTGTCTCCATTGTCATTTGTTTCTAGGTATTTTTGATTTCCTCAGTGATCACTTCGTTATTAAGTAGTGTATTGTTTAGCCTCTGTGTGTTTGTATTTTTAACAGATCTTTTCCTGTAATTGATATCTAGTCTCATGGCGTTGTGGTCAGAAAAGATACTTGATACAATTTCAATTTTCTTAAATTTACCAAGGCTTGATTTGTGACCTAAGATATGATCTATCCTGGAGAATGTTCCATGAGTACTTGAGAAAAATGTGTATTCTGTTGTTTTTGGATGGAGTGTCCTATAAATATCAATTAAGTCCATCTTGTTTAATGTATCATTTAAAGTTTGTGTTTCCTTATTTATTTTCATTTTGGATGATCTGTCCATGGGTGAAAGTGGGGTGTTTAAGTCCCCTACTATGAATGTGTTACTGTCGATTTCCCCTTTTATGGCTGTTAGTATTTGCCTTATGTATTGAGGTGCTCCTATGTTGGGTGCATAAATATTTACAATTGTTATATCTTCTTCTTGGATCGATCCCTTGATCATTATGTAGTGTCCTTCTTTGTCTCTTTTAATAGTCCTTATTTTAAAGTCTATTTTGTCTGATATGAGAATTGCTACTCCAGCTTTCTTTTGGTTTCCATTTGCATGGAATATCTTTTTCCATCCCCTTACTTTCAGTCTGTATGTGTCTCTAGGTCTGAAGTGGGTCTCTTGTAGACAGCATATATAAGGGTCTTGTTTTTGTATCCATTCAGCTAATCTTTGTCTTTTGGTGGGAGCATTTAGTCCATTTACATTTAAGGTAATTATCGATATGTATGTTCCTATTCCCATTTTCTAAATTGTCTTGGGTTCGTTATTATAGGTCTTTTCCTTCTCTTGTGTTTCTTGCCTAGAGAAGATCCTTTAGCATTTGTTGTAAAGCTGGTTTGGTGGTGCTGAACTCTCTCAGCTTTTGCTTGTCTGTAAAGGTTTTAATTTCTCCATCAAATCTGAATGAGATCCTTGCTGGGTAGAGTAGTCTTGGCTGCAGGTTTTTCTCCTTCATCGCTTTCAGTATGTCCTGCCACTCCCTTCTGGCTTGTAGGGTTTCTGCTGAGAGATCAGCTGTTAACCTTATGGGGATTCCCTTATGTGTTATTTGTTGTTTTTCCCTTGCTGCTTTAATATGCTTTCTTTGTATTTAATTTTTGACAGTTTGATTAATATGTGTCTTGGCATATTTCTCCTTGTATTTATCCTATATGGGACTCTCTGTGCTTCCTGGACTTGATTAACTATTTCCTTTCCCATATTAGGGAAGTTTTCAACTATAATCTCTTCAAATATTTTCTCAGTCCCTTTCTTTTTCTCTTCCTCTTCTGGAACCCCTATAATTCGAATGTTAGTGCATTTAATGTTGTCCCAGAGGTCTCTGAGACTGTCCTCAGTTCTTTTCATTCTTTTTTCTTTATTCTGCTCTGCAGTAGTTATTTCCACTATTTTATCTTCCAGGTCACTTATCTGTTCTTCTGCCTCAGTTATTCTGCTATTGATCCCATCTAGAGTACTTTTAATTTCATTTATTGTGTTGTTCATCGTTGCTTGTTTCATCTTTAGTTCTTTTTGGTCCTTGTTAACTGATTCTTGCATTTTGTCCATTCTATTGTCCATTCTATCTCCAAGATTTCGGATCAACCTTACTATCATTATTCTGAATTCTTTTTCATGTAGACTGCCTATTTCCTCTTCATTTGTTAGGTCTGGTGCATTTTTATCTTGCTCCTTTATCTGCTGTGTGTTTTTCTGTCTTCTCATTTTGCTTATCTTACTGTGTTTGGGGTCTCCTTTTTGCAGGCTGCAGGTTAGTAGTTCCTCCTGTTTTTGATGTCTGTCTCCAGTGGCTAAGGTTGGTTCAGTGGGTTGTGTAGGCTTCCTGGTGGAGGGGACTAGTGCCTGTGTTGTGGTGGATGAGGCTGGATCTTGTCTCTCTAGTGGGCAGGTTCACGTCTGGTGGTGTGTTTTGGGGTGTCTGTGGCCTTATTATGATTTTAGGCAGCCTCTCTGCTAATGGGTGGGGTTGTGTTCCTGTTTTGCTAGTTGTTTGGCATAGGTTTTCCAGCACTGTGGCTTGCTGGTCGTTGAGTGAAGCTGGGTGCTGGTGTTAAGATGGAGGTCTCTGGGAGATTTTCGCCGTTTGATATTATGTGGAGCTGGGAGGTCTCTTGTTGACCAGTGTCCTGAAGTTGGCTCTCCTACCTCAGAGGCAGAGCCCTGCCTCCTGGCTGGAGCACCAAGAGCTTTTCATCCACACGGCTCAGGACAAAAGGGAGAAAAAGTAGAGGGAATTAGTAGAAGTATGAGGAAAGAAAGAAGGAAAGGAGGGTAGGAAGGAAAGAAGAAAGAAAGAAAGAAGCAAAGAAGGAAAGAAGGCAAGAAGGAAAGAAAGGAGGGAGGGAGGGAGGAAGGAAGGAAGGAGGGAAAGAAGGAAAAAAGACAGAAAGAAAGAAGATACAGTAAAAATAAAATAAAGTATAATAAAGTTATTTAATTAAAAAATTCTTATTTAGAAAAAAAAAAAGGGACGGATAGAACCTTAGGACAAATGTTGGAAGCAAAGCTATACTGACAAACTCTTACACAGAAGCATACACATACACCCTCACTAAAAGAGGTAAATGGGGAAAAATCATAAATCTTGCTGTCAGAGACCACCTCCTCAATTTGGGATGATTCTTTGTCTAAAGGAGGGAAGGAAGGAAGGAAAGAAAGAAAGAAAGAAAGAAAGAAAGAAAGAAAGAAAGAAAGAAAGAAAGAAAGAAAGAAAGAAAGAAGGTAAAGTATAATAACGTTATTAAAATTAATTATTAAGAAAAAAAATTAAAAAAAAAACATGGACGGATAGAACCTTAGGACAAATGGTGGAAGCAAGACTATACAGACAAGATCTCACACAGAAGCATACACATACACATTCACAAAAAGAGGAAAAGGGAAAAAATCATAGATCTTGCTCCTAAAGTCCACTTCCTTAATTTGGGATGATTGGTTGTCTATTCAGGTATTCCACAGATGCAGGGTATATCAAGTTGATTGTGGAGCTTTAATCCGCTGCTTCTGAGGCTGCTGGGAGAGATTTCCCTTTCTCTTCTTTGTTCTCACAGCTCCCAGGGCTCAGCTTTGGATTTGGCCCTGCCACTGCGTGTAGGTCGCTGGAGGGCGTCTGTTTTTTGCTCAGACAGGATGGGGTTAAAAGAGCCGCTGATTCAGGGGCTCTGGCGCACTCAGGCCGGCGGGGAGGGAGGGGCACGGAGTGCGGGGCGGGCCTGCGGTGGCAAAGGCCGGCGTGACTTTGCACCAGCTTGAGGCGCGCTGTGCGTTCTCCCGGGGAAGTTGTCCCTGGATCCCGGGAGCCTGGCAGTGGCGGGCTGCACAGGCTCCGCGGAAGAGGGGTGTGGAGAGTGACCTGTGCTCGCACACAGGCCCCTTGGTGGCGGCAGCAGCAGCCTTAACGTCTCCCGCCCGCCTCTGGGGTCCGCGCTTCTAGCCGCGGTTTGCGCCTGTCTCTGGATTCCGCGCTTTCAGCCGCGGCTCGCGCCTGTCTCTGGAGTTCCTTTAAGCAGCGTTCTTAAACCCCTCTCCTCACGCCCCAGGAAACAAAGAGGGAAGGAAAAGTCTCCTGCCTCTTCGGCAGGTGCAGACTTTTCCCCGGACTCCCTCCCGGCTAGCTGTGGTGCACTAACCCCTTCAGGCTATGTTCAAGCCGCCAACCCCAGTCCTCTCCCTGCGCTCCGTCCGAAACCGAAACCCGAGCCTCAGAGCCTCAGCTCGCAGCCCCGCCCGCCCCGGTGGGTGAGCAGACAAGCCTCTCGGGCCGGTGAGTGCCGGTCGGCACCGATCCTCTGTGCGGGAATCTCCCCGCTTTGCCCTCCGCACCCGTTGCTGTGCACTCCTCCGCGGCTTCGAAGCTCCCCCCTCCGCCTCCCGCAGTCTCCGCCCGCGAAGGGGCTTCCTAGTGTGTGGAAACGTTTCCTCCTTCACAGCTCCCTCCCACTGGTGCAGGTGCCGTCCCTATTCGTTTGTCTCTGTTTTTTCTTTTTTTCTTTTGCCCTACCCAGGTATGTGGGGAGTTTCTTGCCTTTTGGGAGGTCTGAGGTCTTCTACCAGCCTTCAGTAGGTGTTCTGTAGGAGTTGTTCCACGTGTAGATGTATTTCTGGTGTATTTGTGGGGAGGAAGGTGATCTCTGCGTCTTACTCTTCTGCCATCTTCCGCCTTCCCCAAGTCAGAGCTGTCAGAGCATTTTAAATCATTTTTACTGAGCACAAATGTAAGTTATTTCCTCATTATATGTCTATTTTATTATATACCTCATACATCATATCATTGTTAACCATATTTTCTCCATCTTATGAGAGTTTCTTCTGCAGTTTCTACTGATAACAATGGAACAAGAACATGCACTACCAAGATGTTGTCTCAGAAATTCTTTATGGACCTCTAAAAATCCATTACAATAATCTAATAATATTAATAGCTTTTCATTGAATTGCTCAGACAACATGGTAATAATATTTTAAATGAGCCTCATATTGTTGAAACAAGCCATACTTCTGAATGCAAACCCATATTTTTGAAGAAATTTTCATGAAACTCAAAAGTGCTGATCTGAAAGTCAAAGTCATTAAGAACCCAAGCTGAGAAGCCCTAACTCTTGAGTATCTCTTTTTTTAAATCTGCTACCTCAGGTGGTTGGGAATCCATATGGAAAGAAGGGTGAACATAGTTGACTGAGGAAGGCTGTGGAGGATAAGTGAGAGGGACTTGCATGAAAAGATAAATATATATGTATTTCAAATAAAATTGTATTATAAAACATATAATCTTTAACTTTGTTTAATATTAAAAATATATTATGAATAATTGTCCATATCAACACAGGTGCAAAGCATAATTTATCAGAACTTACATCATTTTAGCAAAGGAATATACCTTAATTTATGTAGTCAACCCACTATAATTGGGGATTAAGGTTTATTTTCTTCATTTTCCATTATAACTAATGTTTTCATGAATAAGTATATGTATGCATATTTGGTTATACCTTTGATATATTCTTTATTGCATGAAGTGGAATTTCTAAGACCAAAGGTTTGTATATTTATTACACTTATGAATCTGTATTATAAAATTGTCATTCATAAAGATTGTTTAAATTTTACAAGAGAATATGTTTTCCAAATGTTATAAAACATTGGATATTATAATTAGTTATCACTAAAAAATTCAATGAGTACAATAGTAAATAATTATTTTGATATGCAGTTCATTAATTATAAGAAGAGGAAAATTAATTAAAATATTTATTTGTTATTTCTATTTCTTGCATTTTAAATAGGTTTACTTTGAATTTTATCCATTCCATTACAGTTTTGCTAATTGTAAATTAATGGTAAATATTTTAAAATCAGTATATCAACAATTTTCTTACAAAGTTTGATTTTAATTTAGAAATTATTTTTATTGATTTAAAAATCATAATTGTACAGTGATCAAATCAATTATTCCTCAACTTCATCATTTTTATTTTTGGTCTCATGTAAAAAATATATATACATACGTGTGCATGCACACATATATGTATACATGTATATATATATTTGTGCATATTTATATACACATATAATTATATATATACACATATATATCTTTATACATATGTGTATACAATTTATCTAAAGCTATAACTATTTCTGTGCATATATTATACATATGTGTGTGTGTATATATATATATATATATATATATATATATATATATATATATATATATAACATTTCATCACTCTCTAGAGAGATAGCATCATATACTGATTCATGGAAGAGACTGTGGAACCAATGGCTTTAGTTTGATTACCTACCCAAATTTTTAGTTCTTTAGGGTGGACAAATTTTTTAAATCTCTGTGCACAAGTTTTCTCACAATAACATAGGAGTGACAATAATACCTATGCCATTGGGTTGTTATGCAAAATAAATGTCAATTTTTGTAAACCATGTAGAATGGTGACTTTCACAGTATAAGAAACTGTATTTGTTAAAATAATATTGGGGTCACTGGGACTGATTAGAGATTATTACAATATTGAGCCTTTCAATTCATATATTTGTTATATTTTATTCAGGTTTTCTTTCTTTCCCTCAATGATGTTATATAGGTTTCTATAGAGATCTTGGGCATATTTTGTTTCGATTCCTAAATATTCAAGGGTTTAAATGCTATGGAAAAATAAAAATTTAAATTTCATTTTTCCAAGTATATAGGTATACAATTTTTATGTTTGCCTTGTATAAATTGCCCCTGCTTAAATTGATTATTAATTGTAATCATATGTATTAATTCATTGTACATACTCATAAGCTTTGCAAGTAATTTCAATTTTGTTTCTTTCTAATAATTGTTTTATTCCACTATTGTATATCTGCTTGTAACTCTCAAATTTTACTTTTCTGAAAATATGTGTTTTTTACTTTCATTTTAGAATTATAGTTTAGTGGGTTCTACAATTCTATGTTGGCAGTTGTTTTCTGTCAGAACTTTAAAGATATCTTTCCATTATCTTCTGGCTTTTATTATTTCTTTAGACAGATTAGCTTACTGTTTTTCCTTCGAACAATGTATCTTTCATTCTAGCTTCTTCAAAGATTTGTCTTCATTAACTTTAAAAAATACATTGTGCCTAGTTACTTTTAAAATTCTTCCATTTGTACTTTATATAGTCTTTTTAAATTATGTGGCTTGATATCTGTCATCCATTTTGGAAAATTTTCTTTTTAATTGTAATTTCTTTCTAAGTCTTTTCTTGTTACACGTTTCTGTGTTTTCTGTGCTTTTATTGTCTTCTTTCAATATATTTCTCTTAGTTTTTGGTTTTCTGAAATTTGAATATAATATGCATCTGCATGTTTTATAAGTTTCGGGGGGGTCATTTTACCTTCTTCCAATTATATCTCATTCTTTTAGTGGTCTGTCTCTGGTGAGTGTTTTTCCAACTGTTAGCTTTAAGTCTCCTGAGTCTTCTTCTGTTTCCTTGTTGCATACTTCCCAGCCAGTGTCAAAAACCTTACCCTTGTTGACTATGTTTTTGTTTTCCCCTTATGATAGAAAGGAAAGTTAGAAGGGACTGGGATTATGTTTCAGAATTGTGCTTAGGTAAAGCCTTTCCCTGGAGAGTAGTCCTTTTTAAGTAGACGTCTCTGGACATACTTTAAAATGACTACATTTTCCTTGTCTTCCCAGAGCCATGAAAGGATCTTTCTCAGATCCTCATGAGGAACCATGAAAGTATGAGAGCATCCCTACATCTGTGTCCCCCCAAGGTGTATAATTTTCTCTTTAATCCACATTCAATCTCAATTCATTGATTTACTAATTAAGTGTTCCTACCAGTTTATGGCTCCGGCAATTTCTACTGTAGGTAAGCAGATCTTGGTCGCTGTATCTCTCCTGATATGCATGTTTCTTCAGATTTTGGTGTGGCCGTTTATCCTGTGACCTCAGTTCTCTCATGGGTCCAACAAAAAGCATTGATTTTCAGTTTCTGTACCTTTTTCTTATTGGTAGTGATGCTTTCCTAGCTCTTTCCTGTCAGAATTGAAACACTAACCCATTTTTTTAATAGGTGTTTTTTGTGTGTCTCCTTTAAAAAAATTTAATTGGTATTAGTTACTCTGTGTATAGCTTTAGGTAGAAATCAATTTCACTTTTCTCAAATTTATTGCCTCATTATTCAGAAACTGTACTCTGTTATTTCTCACTCTGGCAGAAGGACACATCATTTTTTCACACATCATTTTTTCGCTTTTCACATTTTTCATGTATTCACAGCTTAAAGAACAGTTCCTGACTTACATTATAATAATTAAATATTTGTTGATTTAATGAATATAAACAAGATCTCATTTATGAGCTCCTAGTGTTTTGATTTGCTATTACTTTGTTTTATATATCTTTCCCTATGTCAACACCATTTTTTTACTGTAATAGTTTTATATTATCTTGATGTTTTGTAAGATAACTCTTCTAAAATTGAGAATCAGAATAAAATTCCGGAGGAAGCTCAGAATTTATAAATTCATTTCAATTGTACCTATATCCTTGAAATGAAATGTTCTTTAAGAGCATATCACTGACTTTATTTAGATCTTTATCATGCCTTTGTTTTGTTACAGTAAATTTTCAGATGACAGAAAACCTTCAAACTATTTTAAGTAGAAAACAATTTAATCACTTACAAATAGTGGAAAGGGTTGGAGGAGCAGTGTTTAGGCTAGATCTCCAGAAATTACTACTTGGACAAAATTATATATTGACCTGCCAATGAAGTTCTACCCTTGCCATGAACAGAAATTTGATGCAAAGGCAGTCAACAGTTGTAGCTGCTGGCTGTATGATCACCCATTTTGCCCAGATCAGCAAGGTGCTACCACAAATGCTGGCTTAAGGAGAACACCAGCTTCACTGTCATTTAGAGATCAGAAAGCTGTTTCTAGAATTTTTGTCTCCAGAACCATACTGGGTTTAATAGAAAATGCAAAAGCAAAAATAAATGTCTTGTTCAGTGCCAAATTCCCAGTGTAGCTAAGTTCCAAATTCCAGTCCAAGTTCAGTTGGGCACATATGACTGGCAGAACTTAAGTCTCTTCTGGGACCTAAAATGCAAAAGAATGTGAGAAACATGCTTTTCATCTTTTTTTTTTTTTTTTTTTTTATGGTGCACGGGCCTCTCACTGTTGTGGCCTCTCCCATTGCGGAGCACAGGCTCCGGACGCACAGGCTCAGTGACCATGGCTCATGGGCCCAGCCGGTCCGCGGCATGTGGGATCTTCCTGGACCAGGGTAAGAACCTGTGTCCCCTGCATCAGCAGGTGGACTCGCAACCACTGTGCCACCAGGGAAGCCCAGCTTTTTTAATGATGCAATATAGTAATGCACACTTGGAAGGAAATTAAAAAAGTGGTGGTTGACCTAATGAATATTTCTGTCGCTCTGTCAAAACTTTTGTACTCTATAGATGTCTTGATTATCTTTTCTTAGATTTGATCTGGTTTTTTGATTTCTTTTTTAGTGGTTATGTTTCTATTGTAACATTAAATTAAGCAACATCTTCTAATTGATTTTAATGATATTTATTTTTATAATAATTTAATATCCATAAAATTGCATAATTCACTGCTTCTAACTGTTGTAATTTGTACTTAAATATTTATGTATGTAACATTTCATCTACATATAAGGGCTACTTTTACTATTTCTGAGCAGTTTGCCGTTTATTTATGCATTTATTTACTTATCTTTTTTACAGATTTGCAGTATAAGGCATAAAATCAAGAGTCTATATTATGTGCTACTTTGGCATCTGATAAAATTGAGAGTTACTGAAGTAGCCTAACTACAAATTCCACTCTCCACTTTGCTCCCATGGGTAATAGCTCCCAGCCACATAGCTCTTCTTGCTTCACTCTGAGTAGTGGGTTTCAGTTTCTTGATAGCATGCAGAATTATTCAAACAAGACAATTTCATTTCTTTTCTAAGAACCAGAGAATATACCACCCTCTTCCACCAAAAAAAACACCTCTCACACTTCCTCCTTTTCCACTCTGTTCCTGCATGCAACACCCATATAACCTTCTGTGCTGTGCAGTGTCTTCCTCCCCCAGACTATGAGTATGTGTGACTAATACATTTCTTGCCTATATCATCTACAGTGTTGTGTTATGAGTTTAGCCATACCCATATCCTAGGTCAGGAATCCACACCTCAATAATGAGGCAAATAACAGATAATTAAAACACGGTTTGATCTCCAGTCCAAATTAGAAATATAGGATTAATGTAATCCTCTTACTAAATCAATTTTTGTTTTGAGTAGCCTTTTTTTTTTCTAAACTTATTAATTTCTGTTTCATCACTCATAATTCACTTGAGTGTATGCTTTATTCCTCTCATTTTTTTTTCATATTCCCCCCCCCACTTCTTAATTTAGATACCAATTTCTTTAATATTTGAGAGCTCTTATTTTCTAATAAAAGAATAACACTGCAAATTTCATTGCATCATGCAAGTTTGACATAGTTATTTCATTACTGATCAATTCTAAGTACACTTAAAGTTTCACTTTTATAATTTTGAATCATGACTCACTTGTAGATGTATGGTGCTTTTTATATCTTCTCTTATATTTGAAAAAAATAGAAATTCTACTATGATCAGAAAATATTATATGTATGATGCTGAATCTTTGAAAATTTTTGAGACTTGTCTTAAGGATTTGCATATGGTTAAATTTTACAATTATTTTATGGGAGCTTAAAAACATTGTTTTGTCCAGTTGTTGTATGCAGCTTCTTTTTCTGTCCCTTAACTCATATGCTAATTATGTTGTTTAAGTGTTTTATACATTTGCTGCTATTTTTCTAAATTATTGGTCAACTGAGAGATAGGTTGAATTCTATTACTGTGTTGTATAATTTTTTTCCCTTATAATTCTATACATTTATTCCCTTCCATATCTTGATACTATGGTATTAACTGAACTTAAGTGTAGAATTATTATATTTACCTGAATAATTGAAACTTTGTAGTTAGTGTCCACATCTATTTCTAATGACACTTTACGTTTAAAGTATATCATGTATGATATTAATATAGCTACTATTACTCTATTTGGTGAATGTACACTGGATTTATCTTTTCAAATATTTCTATTTCAACCTTTCAATGTTTGTATATTGTAGATATTTCTCCTATAAACAGTATAACTCTCATGATTATTTTCTTTTTAATTTCAGACTAAAGATTTTTTTTAATTGATGAGTTACTACATGCTATTGTTTAAATGTTTGTATTCCTCCAAAATGTATACTCTGAAATTCTAATGCCCAGCATGATGATATTAGAGCGCAGCAACTGGGGTGCAGAGGGCAAAGCGGAGAGATTCCCGCACAGAGGATCGGTGCCAACCGGCACTCACCAGCCCCAGAGGCTTGTCTGTTCACCCGCCGGGGCGGACGGGGGCTGGAAGGTGAGGCTGGGGCTTCGGAGGTCAGATCCCAGGGAAAGGACTGGGGTTGGCTGTGTGAACACAGCCTGAAGGGGGCTAGTGAGCGACAGCTAGCCGGGAGGGAGTCCGGGAAAAGGTCTGGACCTGCCGAAGAGGCAAGAGACTATTGTTTCAGGGTACACGAGGTGACGGGATTCAGCGCACCGCTTAAAAGAGCTCCAGAGACGGGCGCGAGCTGCGGCTATCAGGGCGGACACCAGAGACGGGCATGAGACTCTAAGGCTGCTGCTGCCACCACCAAGAAGCCTGTGTGCGAGCACAGGTCACTATCCCCACCTCCCCTCCCGGGAGCCTGTGCAGCCCGTCACTGCCAGGGTCCCATGATCCAGGGACAACTTCCCTGGGAGAACACATGGCACACCTCAGGCTGTGGCAATGTCACGCTGGCCTCTGCAACCACAGGCTCGCCACACACTCCGTACCCCTCCGTGCCCCCAGCGTGAGTGAGCCAGAGCCCCCTAAACAGCTGCTACTTTAACCCCGTCCTATCTGACCAAGGAACAGATGCCCTCAGGCAACCTACACACAGAGGCTGGGCCAAATCCAAAGCTGAACCACAGGAGCTGTGCAAACAAAGAAGAGAAAGGGACATCTCTCCCTGCAGCCTCAGGAGCAGCAGATTAAATCTCCACAATAAACTTGATGTACACAGTATCTGTGGAATACCTGAATAGAAAATGAATCATCCCAAAACTGGCGGTGGACATTGGGAGCAAAGATATATATATATTATTTTCCTTTTTCTTTTTCTTTTCTTTTTTTTTTTTTCTTTTTGGTACATGGGCCTCTCACTATTACAGACTCTCCAGCTGCGGAGCACAGGCTCTGGACATGCAGGCCCAGCGGCCATGGCTCACGGGCCCAGCCGCTCCGTGGCATGTGGGATCCTCCTGAACCAGGGCACAAACCCATGTCCCCTGAATCGGCTGGCAGACTCCCAACCACTGCGTCACCAGGGAAGCCCCTTTTTCACTTTTTGTGAGTGTGTATGTGTATGCTTCTTTGTGTGATTTTGTCTCTATAGCATTGTTTTTAACATTTGTCCTAGAGTTCTGTCTGTCCTATTTTTCTTTTTTCTTTTTTTTTTTGGATAGTTTTTATTGCTTGTTATCATTGGTGGATTTGTTTTTTGGTTTCACTGCTCTCTACTTTCTTTGATTTTTTAAATTACTTTTTAATCTTTTTTTTTATTTTTAATAATTATTTTTTATAACTTTATTTTATTTTTTTTATTTTTTTATTTTTTTTCTCCCTTACCTTCTGAGCTGTGTGGCTGATAGGGTATTGGTGATCTGGCTGTGTGTCAGGCCTGTGCCTCTGAGGTGGGAGAGCCAAGTTCAGGACATTTGTCTACCAGAGACGTCCAGGCTCCATGTAATATCAAACAGCAAAAGCTCTCCCAGAGATCTCTATCTCAACACTAAGACCCAGCTCCACTCAGAGACCAGCAAGCTACAGTGCTGGACCCCTATGCCAAACAACTAGCAAGACAGGAACACAATGCCACCCATTAGCAGAGAGGCTACCTAAAATCATAATGATGTCACAGATACCCCCAAAACACACCACTGAGTGCAGTCCTGCCAACCGGAAAGACAAGATCCAGCCTCATCCACCAGAACACAAGCACCAATCCCCTCTACCAGGAAGCCTACACAACCCACTAAACCAACCTCACCCACGGGGGCAGACATCAAAAACAAAAGGAACTATGAACCTGCAGCCTGTGAAAAAGAAACCCCAAACACAGTAAGTTAAGCAAAATGAGAAGAAAGACAAACACACAGCAAATGAAGGAGCAAGGTAAAAACCCACCAGACCAAATAAATGAAGAGGAAATAGGCATTCTACCTGAAAAAGAACTCAGAGTAATGATAGTAAATTTGATCCAAAATCCTGGAAATAGAATGGAGGAAATACAAGAAATGTTTAACAAGGATCTAGAAGAACTAAAGAGCAAACAAACAATAATGAACAACATAATAAATGAAATTAATAATTATCTAGACGGAATCAATAGCAGAATAACTGAGGCAGAAGAATGGATAAGTGACCTGGAATATAAAATAGTGGACATAACCACTGCAGAGCAGAATAAAGAAAAAAGAATGCAAAGAAGTGAGGACAGTCTCAGAGACTTCTGGGACAACATTAAACACACAAATATTCTAATTATAGGGGTTCCAGAAGAAGAGAAAAAGAAAGGGACTGAGAAAATATTTGAAAAGATTACAGTTGAAAATTTCCTGAATATGGGAAAGGAAATATAGAAAATCCAGTCCAGGAAATGCAAACAGTCCCATACAGGATAAATCTAAGGAGAAACACGCCAAGACACATATTAATCAAACTATCAAAAATTAAATACAAAGAAAAAATATTAAAAGCAGCAAGGGTAAAACAACAAATAACATACAAGGGAATCCCCATAAGGTTAACAGCTGATTTTTCAGCAGAAACTCTGCAAGCCAGAAGAGAGTGGCAGGGCATATTCAAAGTGATGAAAGGGAAAAACCTACAACCAAGTTTACCCTACCCAGCAAGGATCTCATTCAGATTCAACAGAGAAAATAAAACCTTTACAGACAAGCAAAAGCTAAGAGAATTCAGCACCACCAAACCAGCTTTACAACAAATGCTAAAGGAACTTCTCTATGGAGGAAACACAAGAGAAGGAAAAGATCTACAATAACAAACCCAAAACAATTAAGGAAATGGTAATAGGAACATACATATCAATAATTACCTTAGATGTAAATGGATTAAATGTTCCAACCAAACGACATAGACTGGCTGAATGGATACAAAAACAAGACTTGTATATATGCTGTCTACGAGAGAGCCACTTCAGACCTAGGGACACATACAGACTAAAAGTGAGGGGAAGGAAAAAGATATTCCATACAAATGGAAATCAAAAGAAAGCTGGAGTAGCAATTCTCATATCAGACAAAACAGACTTTAAAATAAAGACTATTACAAGAGACAAAGAAGGACACTACATAATGATAAAGAGATCAATCCAAGAAGAAGATATAACAATTGTAAATATTTATGCACCCAACATAGGAGAATCTCAATACATAAGGTAAATGCTAACAGCCATAATAGGGGAAATTGACAGTAACACAATCATAATAGGGGACTTTAGCACCTCACTTTCACCAATGGACAGATCATCCTAAATGAAAATAAATAAGGAAACACAAGCTTTAAATTAGACATTAAACAAGATGGACTTAATTGATATTTATAGGACATTCCATTCAAAAACAACAGAATATACTTTCTTCTCACGTACTCATGGAATATTCTCCAGGATAGATCATATCTTGGGTCACAAATCAAGCCTTGGTAAATTTAAGAAAATTGAAATTTTATCAAGTATCTTTTCTGACAACAATGCTGAAAGACTAGATATCAATTACAGGAAAAAAAATTGTAAAATATACAAACACATGGAGGCTAACCAATACACTACTTAATAACGAAGTGATCACTGAAGAAATCAAAGAGGAAATCAAAAAATACCTAGAAACAAATGACAATGGAAACACAGTGACCCAAAACCTATACGATGTAGCAAAAGCAGTTCTAAGAGGGAAGTTTATAGCAATACAGTCCTACCTCAAGAAATAAGAAAACGTCTCAAATAAACAACCTAACATTACACCTAAAACAATTAGAGAAAGAAGTACAAAAAAAAAAAAAATGAAAGTTAGCAGAAGGAAAGAAATCATAAAGAACAGATCAGAAATAAATGAAAAATAAATAAAGGAAACAATAGTAAAGATCAATAAAACTAAAAGCTGGTGCTTTGAGAAGATAAACAAAATTGATAAACCATTAGCCAGACTCATCAAGAAAAAAGGGAGAAGCCTCGAATCAATAGAATTAGAAATGAAAAAGAAGTAACAACTGACACTGCAGAAATACAAAGGGTCATGAGAGATTACTACAAGCAACTATATGCCAATAAAATGGACAACCTGGAAGAAATGGACAAATTCTTAGAAAAGCACAACATTCCAAGACTGAACCAGGAAGAAATAGAAAATATAAATAGACCAATCACAAGCACTGAAATTGAGAGTGTGATTAAAAATCTTCCAACAAACAAAAGCCCAGGACCAGATGGCTTCACAGGTGAATTCTATCAAACAGTTAGAGGAGAGCTAACATCTATCCTTTTCAAACTCTTCCAAAATATAGCCGAAGGAGGAATAATGCCAGACTCATTCTACAAGGCTGCCATCACGCTGATACCAAAAACAGAGAAAGATGTCACAAAGAAAGAAAACTACAGGTTAATATCACAGATGCATATAGATGCAAAAATCCTCAACAAAAATACTCTCAAACGGAATCCAACAGCACATTAAAAGGATCATACAGCATGATCAAGTGGGATTTGTCTCAGGAATGCAAGGGTTCTTCAATATATGCAAATCAATCACTGTGATACACCATATTAATGAACTGATGGATAAAAACCGTATGATCATCTCAATAGATGCAGGAAAAGCTTTCAACAAAATTCCACATCAATTTATGATAGAAACCCTCCAGTAAGTAGGTATAGAGAGAACTTACCTCAACATAATAAAGGCCATATATGACAAACCCACAGCCAACATCGTCCTCAATGGTGAAAAACTGAAAACATTTCCACTAAGATCAGGAAGAAGACAAGGTTGCCCACTCTCACCACTCCTGTTCAACATAGTTTTGGAAGTTTTAGCCACAGCAATCAGAGAAGAAAAGGAAATAAAAGGAATCCAAATCGGAAAAGAAGAAGTAAAGCCGTCACTGTTTGCAGATGACATGATACTACACACAGAGAATCCTAAAGATGCTAACAGAAAACTACTAGAGCTAATCAATGAATTTGGTAAAGTTGCAGGATACAAAATTAATGCACAGAAATCTCTGGCATTCCTATATACTAATGATGAAAAATCTGAAAGTGAAATCAAGAAAACACTCCCATTTACCATTGCAACAAAAAGAATAAAATATCTAGGAATAAACCTACCTAAAGAGACAAAAGACCTGTATGCAGAAAATTATAAGACACTGATGAAAGAAATTAAAGATGATACAAATAGATGGAGAGATATACCATGTTCTTGGATTGGAAGAATCAACCTTGTGAAAATGACTATACTACCCATAGCAATCTCAAGATTCAATGCAATCCCTATCAAACTACCAATGGCATTTTTCACAGAACTACAACAAAAAAAATTCACAATTTGTATGGAAACACATAAGACCCCGAATAGCCAAAGCAATCTTGAGAATGAAAAACGGAGCTGGAGGAATCAGACTCCCTGACTTCAGACTAATCTACAAAGCTACAATAATCAAGACAATATGGTACTGGCACAAAAACAGAAAGATAGATCAATGCAACAGGACAGAAATCCCAGAGATAAGCCCACGCACATAAACCCAGGCTCAGTAATTGTGGTGCACAGGCTTAGTTGCTCTGCGGCATGTGGGATCTTCCCAGACCACGGCTTGAACCCATGTCCCTGCATTAGCAGACAGATTCTTAACCACTGAGCCATGAGGGAAGCCCACAGAGGTTATAATTAATGAAAAATAATCACTTCAGCAAAATCAAAACTTTTGTATTAGCTAAATTTAAAATAAAGTTGATTGAATGTCTCTATTCTCATCATATGCTGAAAATAAGAACAGTGGGTAGGGCACTGCTAGAATATAAGGTTACCTGGACAAGGAAGCCACTGTTCTAATTTTATAACTTCTTCTAAATACAAAGTCAGTGCTTCCTAAGTCTTTATTTGCATGTTTGGGTATGTTGGACAATTATAGTGGTAATTTAATATTTAAGTACAATAACCAATTTTAAATGTCTGTGCTTAAAAAAACAAAAAACAAAAATGAAACACTTTAAAGAAATCAAAACATTTTGATGGTAAAAAGGATCTTAAAGCTCAGCTTATTCAATCATTCCTCCATTCTACAGATTTGCTTTCACAACAAGTAATTAGAATGAGTAATCAATAAGTCCCAATTTGTCTGTAACTCCTCCATCCCCTGAATTGTTAAATGTGAGCCACTGGCTGAATAAAATACTTCAGGTTTAATTTAATTAGCATAGAGTTGTGAATCTTAATCACTTCTCTTATTCTACATCCTATATATGCTCAATATGATCTGATAATATGATCATTTCTGGTTACATGAATTTTAAGCCTTCTGTCAGCTATCATTTACATCAATCTTCTATATACAAGCCTCTCTTCTGCACCTAACAAAGTTCATTTTAGAGTTTTAGTCTGGGACTTTACATCAGTTTCCTTTTACCTCTCTTTTTATAACAAGCTATTAATCCTACTTCTCAAGGCATCTTTGCACCATGCCTTTTAAAATTCAGTATATTCACTATCACTTCTGCTTTTTAGTGCTAATTTGAAAAATGTGTAAAAAAGGATAATATTTCAAGTTTCCATAAGTTCTTTATTTCTAGCACTGATTTAAATGTCTGACTCTGAGCTCTAGTCTGTCTGACACTAAACCTTAATCTGGATGCTTTCAGCCAAATTAGCTCAATTCCAGTGATTTATCAGTCACTTCAATTTAACATTTAGTTAGTTCAAGGAGCTGGTCCACTTGTCCCATGTATTGGGATTATGTCTAGATTCAGGTGAAGTTTAACTCACATCACTGTAGAGAAGTGAAACTGGTCTGTGCTTATCTTGAAAAATATATCTTTATGTTTTGGCACAGAAAATCTGACGTGATTGCTCCAGCAAGGCATGGCCATATTTTCCCGTTGATTCAGTTTTATCTATCATGGCTTTTGCTGGAGTTAATCCCCTGATGTCCTGTTACATCTCCTATTTGATGCCTGTTTGTGACTGCTCTCACATCAGCTTCTACAGGGTGACTGTCTTGTCCTCAGGAAACACTGTGCCCCACTCTGCTCCACCTTATGAGACTGGCAGGGCCTGCTGTCAGCCTCATTGTCTATCTCTTGCTGAGGCACATGGGGATATTTTTCCCCCTAAATCACCTCTTTAGAAATTCAAGAGTATTTTTTTTTTAAACTTCTAGACCCCTAAGGTCTTTTGCCATCTCCTTGGCCCTCTACTGCTGAAGTATATCTCAAGGCCACTTTCACTGTGATTTTTTTTTTCCACCGATGGCATTTTTGTGGCTACCTTTTTTCTGAACAAGGGGTAAGTCTGTTTATTCCCAGTTCTCTCAACTCAACTTGGAGAACTTTGCCTGCCAAATTACTCCTCTCTCCCCACCCCACATTCACATTCTGTCCTTGGTTAGAGGGTTTAGTATAAAAAGGTTTTATCTGAACTTATTTCCTACTTGCTTTTATTTCTAGGTCCAATGGCTTTTCTATTCTGTAATGACGGGAAAGAGGCAGAGACTGCTTCAACTTATTGCATTTTCCCTCTGTGTTATACCTGAAATTTTATGTTATATTCAGTAGTTCCAAACTTTGAATCTTTGATGGTCCTTCTCTGTTCATCCCTTTCTGAAGAGAAGGGCAACCATCACGTGGCTGGAAAAGAGTGATCCTTTGCACAAGTATGAAACTTGACAGTTGAAGCTTTAGTTTGTTGATCTGACAGAAATTAGTACTTTATAGATTATCCTGTTATTCCTGCCTTGTCTTTACCAAGAATATTCCTGCTACGTTTTTAACAGAAGTTTTTGTAGTGGTTAGTTATTGAATGATTTCTGCTTCCTCGAAGTGTTCTCTATATAAAGAAGGTGAGTCTTGTAGCAATATCTGACTGTGTTGGAAGTGTCTCTTTGTCTATATCTGGTTGAACTAGGAGTAGACAACTAACCTGATCAGAGGCAATTGAAGTCCTTCTCCTGGGAACATGAAACTTGAAAGAGGAGACATTGAAATGTCTAAAGAGATGTGTCATATTGATGCTGGTGCCATAAAGAGAAGTTCTGTAAATTTCTGCCGTGGACATATTTAGATATATTTTTGGTTTATTCATTTTCCAAGAATTGTATATTTAATTTGCTTCTCACTTTTGAAAAAGTATACTGGTTCTCATTTATTTAATCCCCATTTTCTGCATAATCTAATTTAAACTGGATTTCTCTCATTTACAGTGTAGTTAGTTCTGGCTGAAAAACTATGAGTAGAAGTGACACAAGTGACTTTCAGTTTTAGGGAATGGAAATGCCCTGTATGATCCTCCTGTTCTCTTTTCCTGATGCAACAACCAGGAAGCCATTATTGATAAGGCAGAACCGCAATATCTCTAATCACCACTTGGAAAGGAGTTGTCATCAAGTGCAGTGGGATACACTGCTGACAGCATATTTGAGAAATGAACCTCCGGTTACTGCATCATAACCAGTATATTGTGTCTAATAAAACTTACTTTTAATGCTTAAAACAGCCTACTTTTCTCTTCCTTTCTGTTTTAGTATATGCAATACTCTTGCTAAAGAGTTTCTCCTTAACCAGACTCTAGCCAGGCTTCTCGGAGCCATCTTCCTGATTAGTCCTCAGCCTTGGCCTATAAATATTTGACCAAAACATTAACATAGTTTCTAACAGCTCAAGGCTATATTTCTAGGATGACCCTTTCTTCCCCCAAAGTGCCTGCGTAAGAAAATTCAAGGCTGCCAAAAGAATTTAGTTTGTTGCAGCCCACACCTGAAGACCGGTCTCCTGTCTCCCAGCCTCTCTGGGGGGATGGGAGCCTAACTTCCATAAGTGCCGGTTAATAAACCCAGACAGGTTTCACATGGACCAACTCCTCTACCAGTTTTTGTAATTCTTCACTTCTCTGAATCTACTGCAGCCCCTCACTGCCCTCACTATTCCTTCATTCTCCTTTTAAAATGCCCAGTCGTCTCTGAACAAATAAATGTTGGTTTCAGATCACACTAGACTCTTCTCCTTATTGCATTACTGATTAGAGTCTGGCCTGACAACTATAACTAGTTTCCTGCTTTGTCTTTGATATTGTCTCACGAGAATGTCCTTTTCTATCTCCCTCAGCCCAATTTCATCTTCACATCAGTCATTTGGCTAGTTAGCTAATACTAAGCATATCTAAGGTGATGGGTCATGAGCTACTCTTTAAGAAAGCTATTCCCATCTCTTCACTCAACTAGGATGGAATAGGTAAAACTTTTTGTATATCCTCAAAGCTAGCATTTATCATTATCACTGTACTGATTACACAATATTGCAATTGTCTCATTCCTTGACTGTCTCCATTACTAGACTTCTGAATGATGTAAAACATATTATTCTGAGAAACTAACAGTGTTTGGTGATTAATGATATCTGTTAAACAAGCATGAGGCTATAGCTAGTGGTCAATGAGATAATGATTTTAAAATACCATATACATATAAAATAAATGTTTGCTCTATGAACAAAAAAATAATTACAATAAATTTGTACTGCAATATTAAATGATCAAGCTCCTCTAATACTTATCAAAATTCCATTATTAGATGGAAAGAAAAATCATCTCATTGAACCAAATAAACTTTCACATACATTTCAGAGAGCTCCCTTCTTTTTTTTTTTTTTTTTTTTGAATTTTTTTTAACATCTTTATTGGAGTATAATTGCTTTACAATGGTGTGTTAGTTTCTGCTTTATAACAAAGTGAATCAGTTATACATATGTTCCCATATCTCTTCCCTCTTGCCTCTCCCTCTCTCCCACCCTCCCTATCCCACCCTCTAGGTGGTCACAAAGCACCAAGCTGATCTCCTGTGCTATGCAGCTGCTTCCCACTAGATATCAATTTTATGTTTGGTAGTATATATATGTCCATGCCACTCTCTCACTTTGTCACAGCTTACCTTCCCCCTCCCCATATCCTCAAGTTCATTCTCTAGTAGGTCTGTGTCTTTATTCCTGTCTTACCCCTAGGTTCTTCATGACATATTTTTTTTCTTAAATTCCATGTATATGTGTTAGCATACGGTATTTGTCTTTCTCTTTCTGACTTACTTCACTCTGTATGACAGACTCTAGGTCCATCCACCTCATTACAAATAGCTCAATTTCGTTTCTTTTTATGGCTGAGTAATATTCCATTGTATATATGTGCCATATCTTCTTTATCCATTCATCTGATGATGGACACTTAGGTTGTTTCCATCTCCTGGCTATTGTAAATAGAGCTGCAATGAACATTTTGGTACATGACTCTTTTTGAATTTTGGTTTTCTCAGGGTATATGCCCAGTAGTGGGATTGCTGGGTCATATGGTAGTTCTATTTGTAGTTTTTTAAGGAACCTCCATACTGTTCTCCATAGTGGCTGTACCAATTCACATTCCCACCAGCAGTGCAAGAGTGTTCCCTTTTCTCCACACCCTCTCCAGCATCTATTGTTTCTAGATTTTTTGATGATGGCCATTGCGACCGGTGTGAGATGATATCTCATTGTAGTTTTGATTTGCATTTCTCTAATGATTAATGATGTTGAGCATTATTTCATGTGTTTGATCGCAGTCTGTATATCTTCTTTGGAGAAATGTCTATTTAGTTCTTCTGCCCATTTTTGGATTGGGTTGTTTGTTTTTTTGTTATTGAGCTGCATGAGCAGCTTGTAAATTTTGGAGATTAATCCTTTGTCAGTTGCTTCATTTGCAAATATTTTCTCCCATTCTGAGGGTTGTCTTTTGGTCTTGTTTATGGTTTCCTTTGTTGTGCAAAAGCTTTGAAGTTTCATTAGGTCCCATTTGTTTATTTTTGTTTTTATTTCCATTTCTCTGGGAGGTGGGTCAAAAAGGATCTTGCTGTGATTTATGTCATAGAGTGTTCTGCCTATATTTTCCTCTAAGAGTTTGATAGTTTCTGGCCTTACATTTAGGTCTTTAATCCATTTTGAGTTTATTTTTGTGTATGGTGTTAGGGAGTGATCTAATGTCATACTTTTACATGTACCTGTCCAGTTTTCTAGCACCATTTATTGAAGAGGCTGTCCTTTCTCCACTGTACAGTCCTGCCTTATTTTCAAAGATAAGGAGACCATATGTGTGTGGGTTTATCTCTGGGCTTTCTATCCTGTTCCCTTGATCTATCTTTCTGTTTTTGTGCCAGTACCATACTGTCTTGATTACTGCAGCTTTATAGTATAGCCTGAAGTCAGGGAGTCTGATTCCTCCAGCTCCGTTTTTCATTCTCAAGATTGCTTTGGCTATTCGGGGTCTTTTGTTTTTCCATACAAATTGTGAAATTTTTTGTTCTAGTTCTGTGAAAAATGCCAGTGGTAGTTTGATAGGGATTGCATTGAATCTGTTGATTGCTTTGGGTAGTAGAGTCATTTTCACAAGGTTGATTCTTCCAATACAAGAACATGGAATATCTCTCCATCTCTTTGTATCAACTTTAATTTTTTTCATCAGTGTCTTATAATTTTCTGCATACAGGTCTTTTGTCTCCTTAGGTAGGTTTATTCCTAGATATTTTATTCTTTTTGTTGCAATGGTAAATGGGAGTGCTTTCTTGATTTCACTTTCAGATTTTTCATCATTAGTGTATAGGAATGCCAGAGATTTCTGTGCATTAATTTTGTATCCTGCAACTTTACCAAATTCATTGATTAGCTCTAGTAGTTTTCTGTTAGCATCTTTAGGATTCTCTGTGTGTAGTATCATGTCATCTGCAAACAGTGACAGCTTTACTTCTTTTCCAATTTGGATTCCTTTTATTTCCTTTTCTTCTCTGATTGCTGTGGCTAAAACTTCCAAAACTATGTTGAACAAGAGTGGTGAGAGTGGGCAACCCTGTCTTCTTCCTGATCTTAGTGGAAATGTTTTCAGTTTTTCACCATTGAGGTCGATGTTGACTGTGGGTTTGTCATATATGGCCTTTATTATGTTGAGGAAAGTTCCCTCTATGTCTACTTTCTGCAGGGTTTTTTTATCATAAATGGGTGTTGAATTTTGTCGAAAGCTTTCTCTGCATCTATTGAGATGATCAATAGATCATCTCCTTCAATTTGTTAATATGGTGTATCACGTTGATTGATTTGCATATACTGAAGAATCCTTGCATTCCTGGAATAAACCCCACTTTATCAGGCTGTATGATCCTTTTAATGTGCTGTTGGATTCTGTTTGCTAGTATTTTGTTGAGGATTTTTGTATCTATGTTCATCAGTGATATTGGCCTGTAGTTTTCTTTCTTTGTGACATCCTTGTCTGGTTTTTGTATCAAGGTGATGGTGGCCTTTTAGAATGAGTTTGGGAGTGTTTGAGAGCTCCCTTTTTAAAAATATTTATTTATTTATTTATTTGAATGTGCTGGGTCTTAGTTGTAGCAGGTGGACTCCTTAGTTGCAGCACGTGGGCTCTTTAGTTGTGACATGTGAACTCTTAGTTGCAGCATGCATGTGGGATCTAGTTCCCTGACCAGTGATCGAACCTGGATCCCCTGTATTGGGAGTGCAGAGTCTTATCCACTTTGCCACCAGGGAAGTCCCTCCATTTTTTTAGTTAAAAGAAGTTATATTGGAATTTTTGCTGCAAATTTTGAAAGATTAAATGGTAAAATACGCTGCTGTATTAGAGATGGGAGGAGGTTAAATAGTTTTGCACAGGAGAATCATGTTGTGTTTGCCCAAAGGGAAAGCTGCTTTTAGATCAGACTTAATTAGGACATGACTCTTCCCCTTGTATCACTTCAGAATGTGGCTCTCTTCTACTTTAGCAAATATTGTGAAACTACTTTATTCCAGACACTGTTTGATTTTAGATTTAGAAAGAAACAGACACAGAAAAAATACAGGTTTAGGAAAAGCAAGAGGTCCATTGATTGATTTAGCACTAAGCAAACAGAAAGAAGACTTTCCTAAGGAATTAGAAGGAAGCCAGCATGCTGCAGTGTACTAAATGGAGGTATCCACATCAAAAGAAAATAATGTAAAGGCAATTGGAGAAGGAAGTATAGTAATGCTTTGCTATATTGAAGGGTCCCTAAGATTAGAGAATGGCTTCCAGTTCAAAAGGATAAGGCCATGAATGGTGAAGATATAGAAGACTGGTACAATGTGAGAAAGAAAAACACAGATTGGAATGAAACATTCCCTGGCCAAAGCTTTCATTAATAGAAACAGGCAGATTTTAAATATTTTCATATATAGACACATATGAACACCTGCAAAAGTGTAAGAGTTTCCAAATATGCTTAAATTAACTGTTTGTATATACTTATGTACACAGAGTTCACATTATACAATGTGTACTCTTTTTTAAATTAATGATTTTGTAAATAAGATTATAATGCCACACACACGTGTGTGTGTGTGCTAAGTTAAAAAATTAAAATATTGTTAAAGGTTTTTACATTTATGAGGAATATAGTTTTCATGTTCGGGCTTTATTTTTCTTAGAGTGCAGTGGCTCCAAAAATGAGTTGGGGACTGTTTCTTTTGTCATACCATGAATAACTATTCATAGTAGATTTTCTGACATTGAAAAACACCCTGATGATGATACTGAGACATATATTTTTCTAACCTGTTCTTCTGCTGGGATGGAATGTCTAATATTTATGCATAGAAAGAATTGGTCCATTGTTTAACTTAGGTAGAGTTATGTCAAACCACTATGACAAATCCTCATATAAAGGTTCTTGAATAAGGAGAAAACAGATAAACGGTTTAAATATTTTCATAGAAAGGGTATTGCATTTGACATACAAATACACATCTGTGAAAAATCTCAAGCCAGCAACCTAGACCTCTTAACATCAGTCCATTGCCATGACACCTCTTGTACTTAGAACACCAAATTTCTTTTTTTTTAATAAATTTATTTATTTTATTCATTTATTTTTAGCTGCGCTGGGTCTCCCTTGCTGCACGCGGGCTTTTCTCTAGTTGCGGATAGTGGGGGCGACTCTTCGTTGAGGTGTGCAGGCTTCTCATTGCGGTGGCTTCTCTTGTTGTGGAGCACAGTCTCTAGGTGTGCAGGCTTCAGTAGTTGTGGTACGAGGGCTCAGTAGTTGTGATGCACTGGCTTAGTTGCTCTGCGGCATGTGGGATCTTCCCAGACCAGGGCTCGAACCCAGGTTCCCTACATTGGCAGGAGGATTCTTAACCACTGTGCCACCAGGGAAGCCCCCAAATTTCTAACTACTCTCACACTTCTTCCATATTTAGGCCTGAACTACTCTGCTACATATTACAAGTTAATATGTACAATTTCATGTTCTATGACATGGAAATGTATACCTAATCACTTTACATTTATTATTTTATATAATTCACATTCATCACTCTGCCAGCAGGTTATGAGTTCTATGATTACACACCCGAGAATTGAGACTCATTATAATTCAAATAATGGAAATGGAGAATTTTGCTTACCCAATGTCTGATTTAAGTTCTTATAAAAACAAACCCTGAGAAAAGGTCTTGGGAGTTAACACCAGGAAGGCAAGTGAGGCAGTGGGAAATGAAAAAGAAAGAAGGCAAAAAAAAGCAAATAAAATACATATTTAGTGAGATACTCTCTCTTCTATTGTCTCAGAATTATCCCATTAAAAAGTAAGAAGCCTGAGATATTCAACTCTTGTCCTTTAGGAGTTAAGGGTCATCCCTGGAGGTATTAATGCTCTTTAACCTCTGATATTTTTTTTCCAAGCAAGCTGCAATGTTTCTAAAAAAGTGTTTCTAGAAAAATTCCTTAGGCAGAAAAACAATTGGAAGGTAAACTGAAGGTAAATTCAGAAGTGAAAATCAATGACATCTTCTACACTTTGTATGAATCCTAGAAGTTTCAACAGATGTGTGAAGTGAAAATATAGGGATTCATATTAAATTCAAATCAACTACAACAGCTTCCGAAATTATACAGGGTCAGTCAAAATTCCTCCAGATAAATGATTTTGAATCACGATTTTCGATCAATGTCACATTTATTCATGATAGTCTTTTCCGATATTATTAAGCGTTTCATAAATATTAGTTAAACTTGATGATGGTTTATTCCATAAGTAAACTCACTCAAGACAAAATACTTAAATGTGCATGATAAAAAGGCACACGTTACTGTGTAGGCTAGTGAGTGAAAGTTCTGAATAACATTGAAGAATCCCTGTTATCAGTTGGCCCTTTACAAGATTTCGTTTATCCTGTGTCAAGGCAAAGTCAATTGACTTTTCACAAGATAATATAGTTTGGCAGAAAGCACTCAACAGGTACTCAAGAATCTGATTTATCTTCCAGACTCTGCACTATATACATGTCTTACAAACTGTAGAAAAATGTGTTGAGCAGGGCACATTTGAGGGGTACTCTTTTCTCTCGTGAAATAAAAAATGTTGAATTAGGAAGATTTAAATTCCTTTCCAACTCTCTTATCCTATGTCCAGGAATGGGTGCTTACAAAATAAGTACCTTCCTCAGTTTCTGCAAATGGTTAGACATCTCCTTCTTTTCTTATATTCAGCATTTTCATTGTGAGCTGTTTAAAGTGAAGGGCTGGGTCTTAAGCAAATCTCCAGTAGCATCAAACACCATTTGACAGATATTTAATTAAATTAAAAAGGATATCTTCATAATTAGATTGTTTCATGATGATCTGTTTCCTTGAAATAAATAATTTAAAATATATTTACTTTCTGGTTACTTTTTCCTTTTCTTGTTTAGAGTTAAGATTCCAAAAGAACCCCCACTATGTCATGTAAACAAAAGTACAGGAAAATTTTGTTTTAAAAAGATAGTAAGTGAAATTTGATTAAATTAACAATGAAATAATAACTTTTAAGATCAGTTTAGTAAATCAGTACTGCATTTTGTTGTTGATTGCATAAAAAAAGATTCACACAGTAGGATATAATTTTGAAAGTGTTGAAATTTGCATTCATTAGAGTTGCAGTGGCTAATCAAGAAATTTCCAATTAAACACCACTTCAGCTGCATTTTCATCAACTATAAGAACTGTTTACATAGTTAATGATAAAATTTCAGACTGCCCCAAACTATTCTTGATCTGTTCTGATCTGAATATTTCTGTCTTGTAATTTTGTTACCTGTCTTTAAGGGCAGAATCTGTGTATTTTATATTTTTGAATAGTTAATATCCATTGACTTACATAAATTGTAACTGAAGAAACTATGTTTTTGGTTTAGAAGCAATTTATGTTATAAACATGCTTGTATTTGACATAGATTGTGTTTATTGAAATATATGTTAAAGGTGATCTACCCAAACTTTTCTATTAAGAAATCTGAGACATGGAATGGTGAAATTATTTTTCAAGAAAGGGCCCAGAGTTGAGCTAGAACCTAGAACTCTTTATTATCATATAATTATCATTTCATTACACACTGAATTTTAGTTGCAATCATTTGTTCAATAAACATTTTTGGTGTGCTTCCTACTAAGTACCATAGCAGATACCATGGAATTTCGTTTAAAGGGAAATTGCAATGAGTTTGTGTAAAGAAGTGATAAGATGCCAAGGAGGCCATCTGCTTAGTTTTAATACGTATTTAATCCACTCAAGTCCTGACTTTTAGCTGACTTGCCTTAGAGGAATTTTTTTGTTAATGTGCTGTCTTAATTCCTTATGACTATATCTTAAATTGGTACACACGTAAAATTCTAGAAATGTAAACTGTAGTCTATATCAGATTTAATTAATGACAAAATTGTAAAGCAGGCAAAGATTGTGTCCAATTAGCTCTTTATGAAAAGCCCTATGGCATCCTTTTGGTGAGACTCTTCCAGATGGCTTGAGACTTGCAAATGTCTCTCTGTGGGCTGGAATTTCTAATACATTTTTGTATTAAGGACATGAAATAAGTATGATGGCTATATCTATGGGCTCTAGAATAAGACTGCTCCATTCTAACCCTATGAGTTCTTTCACATAATAGATGTGAACTTTGGTCAAATTATCTATCTTTTCTGTACGTCACTTTTGACTTTCTGCTTTAATATCCTCACAGAGTTGTGCACATTAAATGGATTAATTTTTGCAAAACCCTTACTATATACAAATAGGTACCTAGCAAGCAATCTATGAAAATAAACTTTTATTAAAACACAATCTATGTCATACAGAGTGAAGTCAGAAAGAGAAAAACAAATATTGTATACTAACACATACATATGGAATCTAGAAAAATGGTATAGAAAACCTTATTTGCAAAGCAGAAAGAGAGACACAGATGTAGAGAACAAATGTATGGATACCAAGGGGGAAAGGGGTGGGGTGGGAGGAATTGGGAAATTGGGATTAACATATATACACTATTGATACTATGTATAAAATAGACAACTGAGGGGAACATACTGCATAGAACAGGGAACACTACTTAATGCACTGTGGTGTCCTAAATCGGAGGGAAATTCAAAAGGGAGGGGATATATGTATATGTATGGCTGATTCATTTTTTTGTGCAATAGAAGCTAACACATTGTAAAGCAACTATATTCCAATAAAAATTAATTTTTAAAATGTCACCTTTTATTCCATCACACAGAGAGAGTCATACACATTGTATTTTGTTCAATGTCCTTTCCTGATACAAATTTGGAAATTATTAAAGATAATTTCAAATTGCAAAAAACCCCACAGAGTCTATGGATTAAGTCTGATTTCCACTTTTTCTTTAAAAGCAAAAATGTACGTCCAAATTTGATTAAATAATTCTAAAATTAATATATTAAACTTTTTGAAACATTCTCAGATATTTCATTACTAATCTAAGTGGGATTTTCCTTCTACAATTACAGACAGTATTCACTGTTTATTAGTATAATCTAGACCTTCCCACTACTACAGTGGTGAAATAAAGACCTCTGAAAGTCAGATCGTCAATGAAAAACAAAGAGAATATTGAAATAATTATCAAAATCAACTATCTTAGAACTCTGTAAATTAATTGAATTCTTTCAACCATATAAGAATCATGGATTCAAAAAAATGGCTGAATGTTGGTAAGAACAGTAAGTTTGTAACCTTCATTTACTTTCTCTAATCCTATCCCCTTCTCCTCAGTTTCTGATAGTCTTGAAAACCAAGACTCTCACTAATATGACAGCTGTAAAAGCTAGCAGCTTAATATCACCTGGATAGGGCAGATGGATTTAGAGCTTCCCAAAAGCCCCATTTTCAGAAAATTGTCACTATCTGACCTGAAAGCTTGCAGAAAAATTTCATTCTCAGCACTTGTGACTATTTGGCATTGCTTTGAGCTTACCCTGGGCAAACAACCTTATCTCCAGGTAGCTGCCCAAAATAATCACTAAGAATTGTTTAACACTGCAACTGTCTGAGGTGGTGTTACCTGTTAGACTAAGAAGAGGCTGATCAATGAATAAATAAATATAAAAGAAAAAAATCTGGCAAAGGGGTGGCTTACACAGAGAGATTTTTAAAGCCCTGACATATTTCTGGGAATCTAGAAGGTCATGCACATGTGCTGTGCATAAGGCCAGGAAAGACCTGAGAAGGCCTAATCTCTAAACTTTTGTTGACCTTGTGGTACTTCACAGGTGGGAGGTGAAGACTAAGGCAGTGATGTAAACTGCCTTTTACAGCAAAACTACTTGCCCCAACACACATGCAAAGTCACTCAGTAAAGATTTGGAGACATCAATTAAAGGCATTTAAGAAAAGCTTTGTCCAATTATTTCATGACTACTATGTCAACCAAGCAGAGACTTCAGTGGCCACATATGACAAAGAATACTTTTCAGAGGTAGCCCAAGAAATTCATGTAACAAACAAACAGGAAGTATAAACCTCACAACAATCAACAATAAAATGAAATCCTATGAGGAAGGGGGAGGGGATTTGATTTATAGAATTGCCCCATTATATAATTTGAAATTATCACTTTTAAACAAAAAAGTTACACCAAATAATAGTAAAGTTTGTCCTGTACACATAGAAGAAAGTATTTGATATAACTGTCCCTGAGGAAGCCCAAATGTTGAACAAACTAATCAAAGACTTCAAACTAGCTATTTTAAATATGTTCAAATAAAAAGCAAAAGAACAAGGCAAAATAATTAAGTTAAAGTATGAAAATGATATTTGAAATAATAGACAACATGATAAAGAAATAGATATTATTTTAAAGAAAACAAACAAGTTCTGGAATTGAAAAGGACAATAACTAAAATAAAAATTTCACTAGAGGGGCTCAACAGAAGAAATAAGAGCAAATCTGAATACATGTCAACTGAGATTATTCAATTTCAGGAACAGAAAGTGAAAAGAATGAAGAAATTAAAAGAGCTTTAGATCTGTAGTGCAACACCAAAAACACCAATTTACATACACATGAAAATAAAGGCTGAAAACTTTCCATATTTATTGTAAACCTTATTTGGTACATCCAAGAAACTCAAGAAATTTTAAGTAGAATAAACTCAAAGAGATTTACACCTATACAAATCATAGTCAAATTGTTGAAATTCTATGAGAAAAATAAATTATTAAAAAAGTGAGAAAGAATGTCATATATGAGGGAGTCATAGTATTAACAGCTAAATTCTCATCAGAAACTATAGAGACTAAAAAGATGTGGAATTACATATCCAAAGTACTGAAAGAAAAATCTATCCAGTACTAATTCTTTACCTAGCAAAACTATCATTCAAAACAAAGGAGAAATTAAGCGATTCTCTGATAAACAAAAACTGAGAGACCTCTTCAGGAGGAGAATTGAGCTACAAGAAATATTAGAGACATTTTGAGCCTTTAGGCTCAATTGAAAGTACATTAAAAGGCAACTTAAATCCACATGGAGAAATAAAGTACACTTTTAAAAGTAACTAAATAGGTAAATATAAAAGTCAGTATATATGTATTTTTCTTTATAATTATTTTTTTCTGTCTCATTTATAAGACAACTGTATAAAACAATAATTTTACCACTGTCTTGGGACTTCCCTGGTGGCATAGTGGATAAGACTCCACGTTCCCAATGCAGGGGGCCTCGATTTGATCCCTGGTCAGGGAATTAGCTCCCACATGCATGTCACAACTAAGAGTTTGCATGCCACAACTAAGGAGCCCACATGTTGTAACTAAGGAGCCCACGAGCAGCACCTAAGGACCCACATGCCACAACTAAGAGGCTGGCAAGCTGCAACTAAGGAGCCCTGGAACCACAACTAAGGAGTTTGCCTGCTGCAACTAAGGAACCCACGTGCTGCAACTAAGGAGCTCACCTGCTGCAACTAAGACCCAAGCAACAAAATAAATTAATATTAAAAAGAATTTACCATAAAATGTATAAAAATGTAACTTATATAAAATAAGAGTACAAAGGAGACAGGAAGGAATGGAGGTAAAATGAAGCAAAGTGTTTGTATGCTATTTAAAGTAATTTAATATTAATCTAAACTCCATTGTTTTAAGTTAAAATGTTAATCAAAATCCCCAGGGCAACCACTAAGCAAATAACTAAAAGTATATATATAGTAAAAGATACAAAATTAAATGGTATACAAGAAAATATCTATTTAATACAAAATAAAGCAGTAATAAATGAAGAGTGGAAAAAAATACATAAGACATATACAAAACAAATTTAAAATCAGTGATATAAATCCTATCTTATCAGAATTATATTAAGTATGAATTAACTTAAATATCCCATGTAAAGTAAAAGACTGACAGAATATATATAAAAATATAATTCAACTATATGTTGTCTAAAACAGTCACTCTTTAGATTCAACAACATGAAATCTATGAACATATATGCACTTAAAAGAGGTCAAAAATACACAAAACAAAAACTGACAGAACTGAAGGGAAAAATAGACAATTCAACAATAATACTTGGAGATTTCAATATTACATTTTCAATAATGAATAGACATGATAAGCATAATATCAACAAGGAAACAGAAGACTTTAACAACACTGTAAACTAACAAGAGCTAACAGATTTTTATAGAACATTTCACCCCCTGTTAAAAAAAAGTGGACATTTTTGCCAAGAGCACAAGGAACTTTCTCCATGATAGACTATATATTAACATATAAAACAAGTATCAACAAATCTCAAAGGATTTAAATAAGACAAAGTTTTTTCTTTAACCATAATGGAATTAAATTCAAATACAACAGCAAAAAGAAATTTGGGAAATTCACAAATATGTGAACATTAAACAGCACACTCTTAAATTACCAAAGAAGAAATCACAAAGGAATTAGAACATATTTTGGGATAAACAAAAATCAAAACATGACACACTCAAACTTATGGAATGTTGCTTAAGCAGTATTAGAGGGAAATTTATAACTGCAAATTACTATATTAAAAAAGAAATATCTGAAGTCAATAATCCAATTTTTCATCTTAAGAAACTTGAAAAGGAAAAGCACATTAAACCCAAAGCAAACAAATGGAAAGAAATAACAAATATTAGAGCAGAAGTAAATTAAATAGAGAATAGAAAAATTGATAACATCAACAAACTGAAAAGTGGCTCAAAAGTTGCAATTTTTTACCTAGACGCACCAAGAACAAAGAGAAACACTTAAATTACTACAATCAGTAATAAAAGAAGGACTATCACTACAGACCTTACAGAAATAAATTACAAGGGAATATAATACATGGTATGTGCCAAAAATTAAATAATTGGGATGAAATGGACAAATTCCTAAAGACACAAAATTCATAACATGACCAAAGAGGAAATACAGCATATAACTATATCTGTAAAGAAAAAAAGATGCATTATCAACCCAAAAATATTCCTGTTAAAAAATGGCTTCTCTGGTGAATGCTACCAGTTTTATAGAAAATTAACACCAATTCTCACATACTGTCCCAAGTAATAGATGCAAACATTTTTCAACTAATTTTATAAGTCTAGTATTATCCTGATACCAAAACCACAGACAGACATCACAAATAGAGAAATTCATAGACCAATGCACTTTATTATTATATGCAAAAATTCTCAAAAAATACTAGCAAACTGAATCTACACATGACCAAGTAAAATTCATCTGAAGAATGAAAGTTTTGTTTAGCATGATTTCAAAAATCAATCAATATAATATATCCATATTAATGGAATAAAAAACAAATGACACGATCATCTCAATAGATACAGAAAAAGCATTCGAAAAATCCAACAACAATTCTTGATAACAACACTCAACAAACCAGGAAAATAATCAAACTTCACCCCAAAAAAGGCAGAACTCGTTGGTTAACATCATACTTAATTGTGAAAGACTGAATGCTTACCAATAAAATCAGTAACAAGACTTAATTTGAACAATGTACTCAAGGTTCTGGCTAGGGAAACTAGGAATGAAAATAAAATAATAACCATCCCATTTGGGATAAAAAAGGTAAAACCATCTCTGTTTTCAGATGGCATGATCTCGTATACAGAAAATCCTAAGGAATCCACTAAAATAACTATTAGAACTAATAACCAGTGCATCAAGATTGAAAGGTAAAGGATCAATATTAAAAAATCGGGCTTCCCTGGTGGCGCAGTGGTTGAGAGTCCGCCTGCCGATACAGGAGACACGGGTTCGTGCCCCGGTCCGGGAAGATCCCACATGCAGCGGGGCGGCTGGGCCCGTGAGCCATGGCCGCTGAGCCTGCGCGTCCGGAGCCTGTGCTCCGCAACGGGAAAGGCCACAAGAGTGAGAGGCCCGTGTACCGAAAAAAAAAAAAACTATTAAAGAAGACATAGAAGCAAATCTTTATGACATTGTATTTAGCAGTTTGTTAAATGCAGTGTCAAAAGCCTAAGCAACAGATAAACTGAAATACATCGCAATAGAAACATTATGCGTCAAAGGACACCACCAAGAAGTTGAAATACAGTACACAGAGGGAAAAAAATATCTGTAAGCCATATATTTGGTAAAGATTTAGTATCCAGATTATATAAAAAACTTCTTACCAACCAAAAAATAAAATGACAAATAATCCAAATGAAAAAGTAGGACTTTTTTTTCCAAAGAAGATATACGAATGGCCAACAAGCTCACAAAAATATGTTCAATATCATTAGTCATTAGAAAAGTGCATATCAAACCCTAATGAGACACCTCTTCATACTAATAACATGGCTACAATTAAAAAGACAGACAAATAACAGGCGTTGGAGAGAATGTGCAAACATTGGAATTCTCATGCATTACTGAGTGGATGTAAAATGGTGCAGCCACTTTGGGACAGAGTTTGGCAGTTTCTCAGAAACTAAGCTTAGAGTTACATGACCCAGCAATTCCACTCCCAGATATATACCCAAAAGAATCAAAAACAGGTGTTCAAATAATAACTTGCACATGAATTTTCATAGTAGCATTATTCATAATAACTAAAAGGTAGAAATAAGCTAAATGTCCATTAGTGGGTGAATGTATAAACAAAATATAGTATATCCATAAAATATATTCAGCTATAAAAAGAAATGAAGTACTGATACATGTTAAAACATGACTAAACCTTGAAAATACTATTTTAATTGAAATAAGCTGAAAACCAAAGTCCACATATTCTATAATTTGACTTATACGAAATATCCCAAATAGGCAAATTCATCAACACAAAGCAGATTAGTTATTGCCAAAGGCTCAGGGGAAAAGAAAATGGGGAATAACTGCTAATGTGTAGGTTTATTTGGGGGGGGGGGAGTTATTAAAATATTCTAGAATTGCATAGTATATGTATAGCATTAGAGATTTTAGGATCCATGAAGAGCAAATAAAACATGAAAAAGACAATTGAGAATATGGTGGATGGATTATAATTTGAAAGAAGTTAGTACAGAAAAGGTGACATTGCCTAAAAATGTAAGGGAGTTGCATTAGGGAGCCATGTGGATATATCTACATCCTAGATTCAAGGGGAAAATATTGCAATGACTTTGAGGCTAGAGAATGCCTAATATATTCAGGGAAACCCAAGTTGGTCAGTGAGACTAGACTAGAGAGAGCAAGGGAGGCAGCAGCTGGCAATGAGTTCAGAGAGGTAAGGGAACAGAAAAAACAACTGTAGGAACTTGTAGGTAATTGTGAAGAAATTGTCTTTTATACAGAGCAAAATGGCAATGAATTTGAAATTTGGGGCATAGGAGTGAATGGTCTAATTATTTTTCAGAAATCATCTGTAACTGCTTTGTTAAAAAATACTGAGCATGCAGTATAGGTGGAAGCAGGACATCTATGATCTGTGTTTGCAGCTATTTCAAATAAAGTAAAAAATGATTGTGAATTTTTTTTCAAGGCTGGTCATAGTTGAGATAATGTGAGTGTTCAGATTTGTCAGATTCTGGATATAATTTTAAAATATAAGTGTCAGAATTTTCCAACATACTGGATGTGGGTATGAGAAAAAAAGGACTGATTATTGTACCATGCTGCATAGTAGGCAGCTAAGAGATTAGGTTAATTTAGCAGTTAGAAATTATTAGTCTACAAATGTACTGTCTGATACAATAGTTACTAGCCACATGGCAATTTGAATTTAAATTAATTAAAATTAGATTCATTAAAATTGTAGTTCCTCAGTTTCATTAGCTAGCTGCATTTCAATTGCATATTAATCATATGTGGCTACTCTACTGAAAAGTGCAGGTATAAAACATACACATCATCAGTGAATTTCTACTGCACAGCTTCTGTTTACAGTTCAGAACTGGGTTGGAAATATGCAGTTAGAAATAATTTTATACATTTGTATGGTTCTTAGAGATGAAAAATTGGCTAGGAACACCAAGGGAAGAAAGTAAACAGGTATGAGTACTGAGCCCCAATGAAGTCTAATATTTCATGATTGTGGAAGTGTAGAAAAACCACCAACAGAGGACTTAGAAAAAGGACCAGTGAGAGATAGAAGGAAAATATTGAATATATTACCCATGAGTCAGTGAAGAAATTGAGAGGGAGTGATAAATTTGGATAAAATGAAGTGAGTGTAGAGTAGAATGTAAATGGAAGAAAGGGTCTAGGTGAGTATGATAAAACTAAAAAGGGGCAAAAGAGTTGAAGGTGTGTGCAAAGGAGTGATACTGTCATGGAATCGTTTCCTTTAGTTACCTAGGGGTAATAAAGAAAAAGCGCTCATGAGAAAGGTCTCCTAGAGTATAAAATATAAATGTAAAAGAACATGGAAACCACTTACTGATTAACTGTAATTATTTTTAAGCAAACACAATTTAGCAAAAAACAAACAAGAAAAACCCCAAAGTGTGCATATGCAAATCTTCATTGAATGTCCTGCAGACTCTTTCGAAAAATGCAGCTGATTTCTTCTTCAAGATTCTCTGTTAGCTACCTTCCTGCTGTCACAACGTTTAAATCATAGGCATGTCACTTAGAAGAGCAGACTGTATTGTCTCTCCAAAGCTAACAATTGCAATGAGGTAGTGTTGTTTTGGTGCAGTGAGGAACTGGGGGTCAGAGAAAGAAAGCCAAAGACACTGATGCTAGACCAAACATGGGCCGTTCCAGGTGGGCAATAATGATGTCAAAGCATAGAGGTTTGGATCCCTACAATAAGCCAATACAGTGTTTGGAGGAGGTCTCAGTACAGAGTTCTGCCTCATGAAAATGAGGGAAAAACATCCACAAAAACAAAAAGATATACCAACTCCAGTTGACTAATGGACTGTTCCACACATTTGTATTTCCTGTAGGTTATGTGACTGTCAAAAAATTCATCTGTACAAATTCATTTCTATGTACTACTCTAATACAACATTTATTCTAATAAATTAACAATTATTTTATTGAATTCTTAAAATGGTATAGAAGTTCCTAGTAGATATACCTTTTGTTCCTGTTTTCTTAACAGTTTTACTCATTTGCCTGATTCCCATAGGATATCTCAAAACTTTGATAATTTCTTTTACCATTTCTTTATTTCTTTTATAATAAAAAAATCCTTTTTATTTATAAAGATGAATAATATTATTAACTATGAATCCTTTATTTCTACTGTCATTACTTTTTAAATTTATCCATGAATAAGTACTATTTGCTTTAATCTTCTATCTTCTAGTTTTACAGGTACAAGAACATTTTTCTACCTTTACATAAATAAAGCTTTAAAAACACCTCTTTTGTGTTTCTGCTTTGGATTGGTTATGTTTCTTTAAGATTAGAATAAAACTCAAATAAGGGAAAAGAAAAACAAGTAAGAGGTAAAACCAATGCATAAAGATAAAATAAACACAGACACACAGTTTGTAACATGGTTTTTGAAAAAAAGAAAGAAAATTGGTAAAATGCTACCAACATCTGTGTCTCTTGAGTTCAAGCTGATTTCACCGTGTTAATTTAGAAAATAAAAATTTTCCTAAGATCATTATTTTTCTAAATATGATGCCCTTCATATTCACATGACTAAATCATATATTTCTTTAGAGATCCAGGGTGCACACATCTTGTATGAGGAGTGTATGACTTCTTGAACAATGTATAGAATTACTCCAGCTGAAATGTTTTATTTGGTCTCTATAAATCCAGTTGATATACACATTTTATAATCTATGATATAAAGGTAAATATTTCAGTTCAATTTATAAACTGAAATATTTTCCATTACATAATAGAGTATAAAATATATGGTGTTTGAAAAATAAATACTGTTGTAACACAGAATTAACCAAGAATATATCATTGTTATAAACTATTAATTGATATACATTTTTAATGAAACTATGATGAATATGTTTTAAGAAGTTACATCGTTGTTAAATGAATATTAAGATTCAGTAAGCAGTAAAATTTATTTTTGATTATGTTAATGACTCTAACTTAATATGTGGCTTTATTATCCTGAAATGAAATGGCATTTATTTATACTAAAGACTTCATTGCTATTATCACTAGAATTGGATATGAATAGCCTCCAAGTCAATATTTTATTATACATATTGACATCATAGATCAAGTATAGGTCCCTCAAGAATGTTATTTTATGGCCAAGAGCAGATGTCTGAATAAAGTTTTAGTTGAGAAGTAAAAATAAAAACAGGCTGTCTCAATCTACCTTTTAAAAATCTAAATTATAGACAGAAAGTGACAGGTAGAAGATGCTCCAGGTCTTAGAATTCCACTGAGACAGGCAAACCTGTCTTCCTAAAGCTTTCGTAGTTCAGGGACAGTCAGTCACAATGTAACGTATTCTAACATTGAAATGTACTAAAGGATATTATGAAAAATAGCTGTGGTGATTGCCAATATTGTAGTGTATTTGAAGAATTACTGGAGATAAAAAAACAGAATGATTCACACTCAGGATATCACCTTAAATCTAAGTATGTCTTTAACATCACCATACTAAAAAAAGCAATTACTAACCCAAGAGGTTAATGACTTAGTTCAGTCTATATAGAACATTCACATTATTGACAAATTTCATCTTGTTGAGGACTTGTTGTCAGGTTAGATATTATTAAAGAATAAGAATATTGATTGATTGCCTTGACCTCATCATACACTACCAGTCAAAAGATGATGAATGGCTTTTGTCTATTAATCATGTAAAGGGGACAACATGAGGTATTATTTTTGAGTACAAAATTAGGAGAGCTGTCAAAAATACTGACAGAGCCAACAATTACTGCAGTATTTTCCAGTTATTAATAATGAAATGTTAATTTGAATACCAAAATAAAAGCTTTTTATGACTTTTAAAAGAGCCTGGCAATATTATTGAAGGCATTGTTTATGAATCAATGAAAAACAAACTAAAAAATTGGAATTCAAGTTTAGGTGACATTTACCCTCAAACCCTCAAGAGAAGGATTGACCTCATGCAAACTTTATACTTATAAAATGCAAATTTACAAGTGGAAATTAAGATGTTTCATCTGTAGTTGGTAACCTTTGGTCCCATATGAAGAATTCTTCCTTTATCACAGAATATATTGTTGTTTACATACTTGTTATAAGAAGGTAACTAACAAATCAAATTATGAAATGAAAACAAAATGAAATATGACCTTACCTATTTCAAAATTTGTAAACAGACATTGATTTATATTAGAATTTACTTATCTTGCCTATAAGTAGGGGCTTACAAGTGTGAAGTAATTATGCAGATGCTAAATCAATAATTAAAAATTTGAGCCACCCCTATTCCATAATGGAGAAAACTATTAAATCACACTGCTAAAATTATTCATTCTTTCTAAACACTTGGAAGCACCTTTAAAAACATACCTCTTCTGTTTCAGTGGATCCTTGAAAATAACTGAAATAGACCATCAGAAAACTGAGATATCTCTTTCTCCACACTGATGAAACATTCCCCTAAGAAAACCCACACTGCTTTGAAATTAACAATAGTTAACATTTTTCAAAATAATTTTTCTTCATTTGTTTTCCCATTCATTAAACTATTGATTCATTTAACAATGATTAATAGATACATAATATATTCTAGACTTTGTGCTCAGGCTGAGGGTAGAAAATGAAGACATTAGGTAACCATGGATATATATCTTCAAACTTGATATTTAGAATGAATTCTTAATATGTATATCTAAAGAAGTCATGGATGTCTACCAGGATTCTAAAACTAAATGTTTCAAAAATTGTTCTTTCCACACACACAAAAAAACTACTCCTTTCTCATTTAATAACCACAGCATCTTTCCAGATTGTCAGATCAAAATCTAGAGTCAATCTTAACTCCAATTCTTTGCATACCTTATAGCCTAATACTGTTTCATCTACCTTCAGAATATGCTTATAGGAGTGAAGTGCACTGATGATTACAATTTATACTGAAGGTATTAAAAAAGAAGAAAGACTGATGGAGAGATACAATGATGAATAGATAAACAGATGTGTAATGACACAAATGCAGCAAAATGTTAATTGTAAAGTCTAGATTGTGAGCATATATGTGTTCCCTATAGACTCCTTTTAACTTTTCTGTATGTCTGAATATTTTCATAATAACATATAGAAGAATAATAAATCAATGACACATTTTCCTCATTCAAAGTTTGTGGAGGACTAAACCTCCCCTAATAACAATCACAGATTCTTGACCAAATATAAAAATAAAAGCCATTTCAACATATTGAAGAGTGATCAAAAGTAGATAGAAGCTGGAAGGTATATGACTTTTGAAAACAACGAATCACACTATAAATCTCACTATAAGAGGTCCACATTTTTTTTTTGAGAGATCGACATTTAACTGGCTTTTTTGCTTAGAGTTTGTGGTGTAAGGCCTAAAATTAAGGTCTATAAATGCTGCTTCAATATCTAGTGAAACTGGGAGTACCTCAAAGAGTCTAACCACAAGTTCCCTTCCCAACTCTGCTTCCACAGATAAGGTTCCCTAGCCAGGCATAGTTATTATCAAAGGAAACAGGCATAGTTTCTGCTTATTGATAAGAAGTAGGTTTCAGTTCTCTGCTAGCCCACAAAATTATTCAACCAATCCAATCAAATTCTTTTCTGGGAACCAGGGGGCACCTCATCCTCTTGATACTACAATGTTTACCACTCACAGTTCCTGGTTGCTCACCTTGTCCCTGAGTACAGCCTCCCTGTGGCCTTGTACAACATGCAATATTCTCATCTCTCAGGTTGTGAGTATATGTAACTAATAAACAATTGTCAATATTATCTGTCCAGTGTTGGGTGGCATGAGGTCAGCCATCTCCTTAACCTAAGTCGGGAATCCCTCTCTCACCAATAGGATAAGGAAGAGGAAAATTAAAATAGGACATCATCTCCACACCCAAGTTTTCACTGTACATTCGGAATACATACAAGATAAAAGCAGCAGCACTGTCACAGAATGGAGAGTGAAATTTCTAATTTAGGATTACAGCACTTGAAAGTAGACTGGGAAATTTGACAAATGCAAAGCTAAAGAATATGCAAATACATTGCCCTCACCTCAAATATTTTGCTGGCTATTAAATTGCATACACACCAAGAAGACACTGCAATGAATGTAGATATAAGTAACAGCTGTAAGATTAAAGACTTGAGCAGAGAATATATAAGCTACCCAGTTGTGAAAGTAAAAAGTAGAGTTCAAGTCCCCCCAAGTTAGACAGAATAATAAACACCTTGAGCTTCCACTAAAACTCCTGATGGGACAAATCTTAGGAATAAACCCCCTATAAGATGGTGTGGTATATTTTAAGGCTAAAGGAAAAAACAAACAAAAAGAAGAGACTCGATAAACTTCTAAAACCAAGCCTCCACAAGATCAAGTTAATCTGACAGTAACTGCCTATCACTGCCTGCTAGAAAAAAGTTCAACATTTTTTAGAGGAAGATAACAAAATCCCATATTGCTGCAGCATTTTACCCACAATGTCTACTATATAACACAAAAACTAGTAGTCAAGGAAAGAAGAACAAGATAGGAACCATTATTTAGAGAAAATCATAGTCAATAGAAGCAGACCCTAAGATTACACAGATGTTAGAATTAAGCAAAGACTTTAAATAGCTATTATAAACATTTCAGGAAGAAATATAGAAAGGTAAATTAGAGATAGAGATCAATTAGAAAATGTAGAATTGAGAAATACAATATTTAAATTGAAGAAATAATCATATTTCTTCACCGAAAAGTAAGACTCTATAAAAGTATCTAAACTGAAGCACTGAGAAATGAAAGTCTGGAAAAAATTAACAGAGCATCAGTGATATGTGGGATGATATCAACTGTAATGACAATCATAGTTAAAAGAGAGGAGAGGTAAGACAAATTTTAAAAAATAAATCAGAAAATGTTCTAGATTTCATTAAAACATTAACCTGCAGTTCTTAGAAGATCAGCAGTAAGATAAATTTAGTGAGACAAACTAGATGGGTGGGATGCAGGGGGATGGGAGGGAAGTCCAAGAGGAAGGGGATATATGCATACATATAACTGATTCACTTCGTTGTACAGCAGAAACTAACTCAACACCGTAAAGCAATTATACTCCAATAAAAAAATGGATTGTATCTTGTATATATATATATATATATCTATATATATCTTGTATATATATAAATTGAAAATAAAATTAAAAAAACATTTACTGGATTTTACTTCTGGTTAGGATATAGAAAGTCATAAGAAGATGTTGTTCCTATTTTTAGCAAGAAAAAAAAACTAATATACTAAATCCTAACTTTTGTTGAACAAATCAGAAAATGTAGATCACAAGGCAATCAAATGAATGAAATTGCAAAGGATGGCAAGCCCCTTTGATGAAAGATAAGAATCACATTTATTTTACCTATAGGAGAGTATGGGAAGAATAGGAGTCAACCATAACAATGGATAAAAGGAAAATATCTGAAGTTATAAAGAACGTTGAAGTCTGAGTGTCAGCTAGCACGACAGATGGAACACAGCAGGAGTCCATTCTGACTTGCTAGCTATTTTCCTTCAGCCTCCACTGGTTTCTGAAGTGAAAAATTGGAGGCCTGACAGGTGATGTGAAAGAGTGACTTCAATGGAATAACTGTGCAATTGATGATTACCTGTGAGTAGATGAAAATGACTTGCTTCTCAACCTTTCTTTCATATGAAGTAGAAGCTAATTCCCACTTAGGGAGGAGTAAAAAAAACAAAACAAATCACTTGCTGCTCTCCATCCCAGGAAAAGATCAGGTCAGCTGCCACTGAAGGATGAGTTGAAGGAAAAGTTTTCTGCTGTTGGGAGAGCTAGGCTTCTCCTGCTATCCCTTCTGGTTATGTAAACCTCCATGGCTGCTGGAGGAGCCTAAATACTCTGTCTCATCCCCAGCGCTGAAATTAGGAAAACATACCTGCTGCTGGTGGAGGGACAGGAAACCATTTCATGCCGAGCCTCATCTAAACAAAGCTGTTATCCACTGTCAGTAGGGTGGAGAAAACAATTTGCTCCCATTCAAAATCTCTAGTAGAAAGCAAGACAGGAAGATGTGTTTTGCCTCCTCCTGTGATAAGGAGAAAAAGGGCTTGCAGAAAGTTGAGGATGGTAAAGGAACACTAAGAAGAAGAAAAAAAAATGCTCGAGACCTCACATTAAGTAGAATGGATGAGTCAGAGGCATATTGACTTTAACTAGAGCAATAACCGAAACCAAATTCATTCTAATTACTGACTAAGCTGATGTATCCATTCATACTAAAGGAATAGCAACAGAATACCCATTTGGGGGAATAGATAATATTTATCTCAGTCTCTACTGTTCTTTTAAATACAAGGTATGATGATTAAATCATAAAGAGAAAAAGGAAAAAAAAATTTAAAGCTCCAAAAACAGATGAGTCAAATGTAAAACAAATTACAAGATGTAATTTTAAACTTCACCATGTAAATTACTGCAAAAATAAATAGTCTAAACAATTTTCTTTTTTTTTTTTTGGCCACACCACACGGCTTGCGGGATCTTAGTTCCCTGACCAGGGATTGAACCCAGGCCCATGGCAGTGAAAGGTCTGAGTCCTAACCACTGGACCACCAGGGAGTTCCTAATCACTTCTCTTACTAGGCAGTCTGTCTGATTAGATATAAAGATGAGACCCTAAAATCTTCTGTCTATGGGAAATTTACAAAAAAAAATCAATAAATTAAAATTTTAAAATGGGAAAATAATTCATACAAAAAGTAATAAAAGGAAAGACTTACTGGCTCTTTATATATTGACAAAGTAGACTTCAGAACAAGGAAAATTAGCAGGGACAAAAAGGGATATTACATAATGATTAAGGATAAATTCATCAAGAATCCATTACAGTCTGAAATGTGTATGTACCTAATAATAAGTCATCAAAATACATAATACAAATGCATAAAATTAAAAGGAGAAATAAATTGGGAGACTGGAATAGACACATATACATTATTGATACTATATATAAAATAGACAACTGATGGGAACATACTGTATAGCACAGGGAGCTCTACCTAATACACTGTGGTAACCTAAATGGGAGGGAAATCCAAAAGGGAGGGGATATCAGTATGTGTATGGCTGATTCATTTTGTTGTGCAGTAGAGGCTAATCATACTCCAATTAAAAAAAAAGAGGAGAAATATACATATCCATGGTTACATTTGCAGATATCAACAATTATCTCTCCATAATTGATAGAAGACATAGATAAAAAAAATCAATAAGAATATTGAAGGCTTATACAATAGTGAGATTGCATCAAATTAAAACACTTCTGTATGTCAAAGGAAATAGAAAAGTGAAAGCAACCTGTGAACAGGGGAAAAGATTTGCCAGCCATATATCTGATAATGGATTAATCTTCAAAATACCTAAGGAATTCTTACAACTCTTTTTAATATCAAGTTGTAAAACTTCTATATTTAATCTGAGAAGATTATGTTTTTATTATATGTTTTATTATATGTTTTCCAAATTTTTTTCCAAGTCTGCTTTAATATTCTTATTTTTCAAAGATCAGAAATTTTTAATATTAACAAATCTGATTTTTTTCTTATAGATCTCATGTTTTTGTGTTCTATTTAAGAAATCTTTGTCTAACATAATGTCAGAAAGATTTTCTCTGATGTTTTCTTCTAGAAATGATATAGGTTAATAGTTATATTTAGGTCTGTTATTCATTTTTAGTGAATTTTTGTATATTATTTGAATTAAAATTTAGCATTTTTTTTGTTTTTCCTGGACTGTATAGCTCAGTTTTGAAAATAATACTTTTTCCTTAACTGAATTTGCTTAGAAACTTTGTTGAATGTTACCTGACGATATATGTGTGGGTCTATTACTGACATAGTAATATGTTGAATGGAAGTGTCAAAAGTGGGCATTCTTGTCTTGTTCTAGATCATAAAAGAAAAGCTTTAAGTTTTTCATTATTAAGTATGGTATTAGCTGTGGGCATTTCACATACAGCCTTATTATGTTAATGTACTTTCCCATTCTAAAACAATGGGCTAATTACTTGAGTAGGCATTTCTCCAAAAATGCCATGCAAGCGGGCAACAAGTATATGAAAAATATCATTTGTCACTAATCATCAGGGGACTGCAAATCAAAACCACAATGAGATATCACTTCACCACTGTCAGGATGGCTATTATTAAAACATCATCAACAACAATAACAGGTATTTGTGAGGATGTGGAGGAATTGGAACTCCTGCACACGCTAGGTGGGAATGTAAAGTGGTGCAGTTGCTATGAAAAACAATATGGAGATTTCTCAAAAAATCGAAAATAAAGCTATCATATGATCTAGCAGTCCCACTTCTATATACTTATCCAAGAGAATTGAAATCAGGAACTTAAAGATATTACCATTCCTATGTTCACTACAGTACTATTCACAATAACTAAGAACCATAAACAACCTAAATGCCCATCAACAGATGAGTGTGTAAAGAAAATGTGGTTTATACAAACAATGAAATATTATGGAGCTTTCAAAAGGAAGAAAATTCTACAATATGCAACAACTTGGATGAACCTTGGAGACATTATGCTAAGGGAAGTGAACCAGTCACAGAAAAACAAATACTGCATGATTCCATTTCTATGAGGTATCTAAAATAGTCAAATCATAGAATCAAAGAGTGGAATGGTGGTTTCCAGGGGTGGTGGGGTTTCCAGAGAAATGAGGAATTACTTATTAAAGTTTTAGTTAAGCAAGAGTAATAATCTCTAAAGGTCTATTGTACAACATTTTATCTATGGTCAACAATAATGTATTGTACATAAAAATTGTTAAGAGGTTAGATCTCATGTTAAGTATTCTTACCACAATAAAATAAAATGTGAAAACATGATGTAGAGAAGTATCACTATAGAAAATTGGCAAAAAATTATAGGTGAATTGCTGATACATTTAAAGATACTCAACTACACTATAAGTAAAATGACAGCATGATACATCAAATAAAGTTAAGCATACACTTACCATAAAACCCAACGATACTGTTCCTATATCTTTCCCTCAGAATAATGAGAGCATATGTTCTCACAAAAGCATAAATGTTCAAATCTACTTTATTCATAATAGTTAAAAACTAGTGTGCATCAGCTAGCTAACCAACAGACACTCTGTGGTATATTCACACAATGGAATACTGCTCAGTACTAAAAATAATAAACTACAGATACATACAACATGGATAATTCTCAAAAGATTCTTGATAGGCTATGTAATTCACTGTTCCATTTACTCTCTAGAAGATACAAAACTATAGTGACAGTAAGCAGTGTGGTTTACATGTGCTAAAAGTTGGGGAAGAAGATTGACTTCAAAGAGGCTCAGGAAACATTTTAGGATGATCAAAATGTTTAGGGTGAAAAGTTAGATTACTGATTTCACATCTTTTTAATTTTCGAATATATGTACTCAATGGTATAAAGTTCTCTCTAAACACTGCTTTAACTGTATCTCACAAATTTTGATGTTAATTTAATTTTTTAACTTTTATTTTCATATACATTTAAAAATATGTTCTTGATTCTCAAGATTTTATTGCTTGATCATTCAGGTAAAAATATAATGGTGCTAGGTTTAGCTTTAAGAACTGATGAAAATGAAACCAATGATGGGCTGATGAACTGTGAATAAAATTCAGCTACACAAACTGGTTTTTTACCATCATTATGTTATAGCCATGTTGAGAAGGCTATGAGAGTGAGTGGAAGAAAATAAGATAATTAGGAAAAACCAAGCTCAGGTAATACTAGCCATGATGGCAGAACTCTGAACAATGAGTACAAATTTTTTAAGGATATTATGATTTTAAAAAATAGCTATTTAAAATTCCTAATAACTTTGATTCATCAGTTTAATACATTAAAATTCCACAAGTTAGCTTTCTTGAGCATCTTAAGGAAAAAGAACTTGCCAATAGACAAATTGAATCAATTTTCATTAAATAAACACTAGCAAATGCTATTTTGAACCTCTCAACTGACTGAGCATGACAAACTACTGTCAAAGTCCCAATAATGAAATTAAGTTTAAAAAGAAATCTTTGTAAAAGTCCTTGTTAAAAATTTTCATTCTAATCCTCGCCTAGTTTTAGGTGATTAAGCACTGACATTTAAGTTGATTAGGGAAAACTTTTAACTTTTTGAAGAAGTATGTGGTTGGTTTCTCCATTTCTGAATTCCCTGGAGAATATGAACTATCTCCCTATGTGTTTATAAAAGCCAGGTCCTTCAAATACTTGGTAAAAATAAAGGAAATGAAGACATTCATTATATTTTTTTGCTCAGATTTCAAGAGAAAACATTTTATTTTGAGATTAAAGTAAAACTCATCTATAATATAGAACCTAATGACCTTTTTTCAAGTTATTCACAAGGTATATAAGAGATAAAATATATGGATAACATAGACAATTCTAGCAATTTTTGTCATTTGATTAATTATAGAATATTATTCATATGGCATAGAAAGATTATTTTGCTGTTTTCATATGCCAGTGAAGATCTTGGAGTATTACAATTAAACAGTGGAGTTAAAATCTGATTTTGACATAGCACATATGTCATTAAAGAGACTAGAATTTGTAATGGTTTACATCAAAATGTTAGTATATATCAACAAATTTAGAGTTGTTTATTTAATATTTATAAAAAGTAAATACTGAAAATTTTATTTTCTAAATTTGTATGCTAGAGTTCTTTTGACAATTATATCAAGAAAAATTTCCAACTTTTCATTTTTGAATACTGATTTTCAATTGTACTTTGTAGGCATTACTTTGCAGACAACCATCTGTTTCATTCTCAGTTTCTTTATATCCAGTCTGAAGGCAATTATGCTATCAATAGACAATTCTTTCCATGGAAAAAGATTTTTAAAAAGCTTTAAAAGTTGAAGTTGCAAGCAGTTGTTGAAATATAATTTATATATAGTTCTCCATATTGCAAACTGTGAATTATTGTTTTAAAATCTCAAAATATAGATGTTTTTAATATCCTTTCTGATGTGATGTAGCTGTAATTTTAAAATGTATTTAAGACCGAACACTTAATGCTTTTTTAGCCCATGTAAATAGTGATGTTTTCAGAAAGTTAAAATGAGTACATTAAGATTATACATATACAAACATATATGTACCCATACTCACAAATGCACAAGGAAAATAGCATTTGTTTAAAGTTTTGGCCATTTTAATAAATTATCTGTGCAATAGTTTAGTCTTCTTTTTTTCTCTTGGTTTTATAGGCAAGATGCTACCATGTTTTTAAAAAGTGTTTAAATATTAGACATCCTTAATCCCTTTGAAATTTTTTTATCTTTATCTGGCAACTCTGTAGGGCTTCTTTAAAAAGTAGGGGGGTTCTATTTAGGGTTGTCAGATTTAACAAATGAAAATACTAGTCAGCTAGTTAAATTTGAATTTTCAAAAATTGATAATTTTTTAGTTTAAGTGTGTCTCCAATATTACATGGGCTACCCAGATAAATGCAGTTTTGTGACATACTTAGGATAAAAACTCTCATTTGTTGATCTGAAATTCAAATTTAACTGGATTTGACCTGGCATCCTGATAACATTACAACATGTATGTTGAGACCCTCAGGGTCAGCTTGTGTGCCTAATGTTCAGTATGTAATTGTGCTTGAGGAAGAATCAGACACTGGATTCAGAGGGCTATATCCTATCTGAGGACCACTCAAGAGAAGAGGATTATTGTTATCTGATCTCCTTTCCCAATATATCCTCAAAACTGGAATTCAAATTCATTACTGGTCCAAAAGTTTATGCTCATTTTATCACTCTATGTATCATTTATCTGGAATGGAAGTAGTCCCTGGAACACAGATTTCTTGAGTGCAGAGCCCATTTTACATACAGGGTGGTGTATGTGATATCTATGGTAGGATGTAGGGACTCCAAATTGCTAACCTTCTCCAAGCTATGATCTTAATCCACTTATCCAATGTTTAAAATTAATAACATTAGAGTAGGATCTCTAAATTGCAAATGTGAAAAGGAAATAGGAACACATCAGATAGTGTTTCCCAAATCTGGCTGCTCATTAGAATTTGGAGAGTTTATTTTTATAATAGGCATGCTTGGACTTTACTTCTAGGCATGCAACTCAGTAGGCTTGAGGTAATAATCTTTACTGTTGTTTTCTTTTTCTTTATTATTCTTTTTTTAAATAAATTTATTTATTTTGGCTGCGTTGGGTCTTCATTGCTGTGTGCAGGCTTTCTCCAGTTGTAGCAAGCGGGGGCTACTCTTCATTGTGGTGCACAGGCTTCTTATTTCAGTGGCTTCTCTTGTTGTGGAGCACAGGCTCTAGGCATGTGGACTTCAGTAGCTGTGGCTCGCGTGCTCTAGAGCACAGGCTCAGTAGTTGTGGCGCACAGGCTTAGTTACTCTGCGGCATGTGGGATCTTCCCAGACCACGGCTCAAACCCGTGTCCCCTGCGTTGGCAGGCAGATTCTTAACCACTATGCCACCAGAGAAGTCCTTGCTTTTTTTTAATAAGCTGTCCTATGAATTGCATTTGAGAATCATGTATAGCTCAACTCCTTAATGTTAGAAAGAATTTGAGTATAAGAGGGGTTAACTTGCTCTCCTAAAGTCTTAGAGCCTATAGAAGATTGGAAATAAAGTCTGGGCATTAATATTTCTTGAGTTTCAGGATAGCCAAGTCCTGTTCCATGTTAGAGGAGAACAATGTGAAGTTAACAGTTTGGTAGGCACTCTTAAATGCAGTATTACACTGTCACCACAGGTTATCACATTATTTCTATACCAAACTTTAATTAAACTTTTAACTATCTGCTTTGTTATATAGTAACCTGGAAGGAGAAATCTTTTTGAGTCCCAGAGAATCACAAATATACAGGAAAATGACAACTGTTACAAGGAAATTCAGAGGGAAGGAATTGGTTATGCAGGGTAGCTGAAACAGACGGTATTACCTATTATCTGCAAAATTACCCAGAGTAGAGATTCTTATACAATCACTGTAACCCATTATAGGTGAAGGCACAAGATATTCAGAGTGGGAGCCAACAAAATAAAATATTGGATGGTAGGACTGGGGGTGAAAAGACTAATTTTAGACTGATTTAACCTAGTTCATCCTTTTCTGAACCTAACAATGCTAACTTTTTGACATAATGGATTATTATCATCATCTAAAAAATCTTATAACTTTTGGCTTATTCTGATAAAGATGGTTGAACCTTAGGAATGATAACCACCAATACAAAATTTTAGGTGATAAGCTTTTTTTAAAATTTCCCTGTTGGAAGTTGAGAGACACTAACACTAAATCAGAATATTTGTGAGAGAAAGTAGGGGAAAAAATGGAGAAAAAAGGAGTATTATCTATCCAAATTATGAGGCTCCATCCACTCTTTTAGGATAAACGATCAATACGAATATTTTCTAAGTCATGTCAGATCAGAAGAGAATATGTATGTAATTGTTTCATGATTAACATGGTATAAAGATGTATTTAATTACATTTGAATGCTTAAGAAGTATAGTATACAAAAAAAATTACTCAAATTTAAAAACAGTTAAATAAAAGGAATGAAATGTATATCCAATTGCGCTTCTGTAGATAAAGTAACAATATGGGTGTTGCAACTGGTTGATGTTTTTTAGCACAACAATTGCCTCCTTCTGATCCTTTAAAAAAAAAAACATTTTGTGGGAGTGAAAATCAGTGTCATTTTTGTCAGGTAACTATCCAACTTCTGATAAAATGGATATTATCCCTTCTCTTTTTAGAAATAAAATTAAAATATTCCTGCTTTTGAAAGAAGTGTTTTGCTGCATCACAGCATAGAAATTATCTCAATGTACTTTCTGCAGAATATTTTAGAACAAATATCTTAGAATGAGCAGGCATTCAACCCAAGCTACTTTGAGGGCCCATATTATGTTAGGTAACTTATTTGACTCTATGAGGAACAATGGGTCTAATTTGAGTACCTGCCGTATACCAAGCACTAAACAAGGTGACTGGAAATTAGTAAAACTGAAATGAATCAATGTTAGATACATACCAGCTTAACATAGCCCTGAGTTCCTTTCTGCCTCTTAGGAATTTAACAAATAATTTATCCCCTTTATACCTGAGGCTGCTAACTTTTAAAGAAATGTTAATAAATGGCACCTCACAGCAATGTTATAAGGATTTTATAAGTGTATATAAATATATGTTTATATATAAATGTATAATAATTATGTTATTATGATATCTAGATATATAAGTATACAAGAAGTATATAAGAATGTATATAGTATAAGAATAGAAGACTAGTCTATGTAGACTATTCTCTAAGTATATAGAAATATTTAGTAGACCATACATCACTTAACAAGCACTCAATGCTTGTAGCTATTATAAAATAGAGGATGTTTATTTTTAAAATATTTGTGATATAGTAATTATAGTGAAAGCTATAAGGTTTGCCAAAGCAAAGAACCTGGAGTTGATTGAAATTATCTCCTTAAATCTAAACTTTAGGCAAGATATTAAAAATCTATAAACTCCACTTCCCTTATGGGAATCAAGGTGGTTATAAATTACCTAATAGAATTTTTGTGAAGATTTAAAAACATAGATAATACGAAGTTTCCTAACACACATTAGGGTACACACATTTTTTTGGAACAAAAAAAATATTAATTATAAGAAAGATCAGAAAAAACTTAAAGAGAAAAAAGATTTTAGGTCTATCTTGATCATCACAGGATTTAGATCTAGACCAATATGGATCCTCCTGAAAAATATCATTCATTCACCTTAATAATAATAGTCAAAATATAAATGTAAGAATAAATAATTAAAAGACAGAGAGAGAGAGAACCACAGATGGAGGAAAGGAAGGAGGGAGGAAAAAAAGGAAAAGAAAGGAAAGGAAAGGACAGAAAAGGAAAGGAAAGGAAAGGAAAGGAAAAAGGAAAGAAGGAAATCACATTGTTATTACTAAGACAGATATCTTGAAAGTGAATTATTTCCCCTGATTAACTGGCATTTTTAGGGACTCTTCTTTCCCAAATATGAAACCTCATTTGAGGAGATAATTAAATGAAGAAAATCTAGAAATATTTTTTTGTTACTCTTAGGCTAGGATAGTGAATCAGTGACTAAAGAACCCTAATCTACAATACCCTAAAGAACCAGTGTTAGCTTCATAAATTTTTACAAGAGCTCTTGCAGACTATGAACCACTTAAGCAGGCCGATGCATGGCAAGTGCATGAATTTTGGTTGAATGAAGGAAATTTTTATCTAATTCCAGACCCGATTTTGGCTTTCAGATAGATTTTAGATTTTGTCTTAAAAATTTGTGATTAATACTTAAGATTAAAATTGCACAATGAGCCTCCATTCTGTCCTAAGAAGATTAGGATGTCATAGGTTTAACATTTTCCCTGTTTTTTTGGAATTAACCTTCTTAGTTCATTCTTCTTCAATTTATGAGGATGTTTATGGAAAGAATTTGCTTTATTACAATTATTACATATTACATATTACATTATGGAAAGAATTTGCTTTATTACATAAGAGCAATATCCCTATGTAATACATTTATTTTTTGTGGACCAATACATTCAGTAGTAAATTGTTTCAATGTCAATACCATATGAATTACAACATTTGGTAATTTATGTTTTGACAAGAGAAACCTTTTGGGAAAAAATTCATACTCTATTAAAACAATAAGAAAGAAACTTCAATTTAGCAAAAATTTGTTGGCAGAATTTGTTAGTTTCTTTAAAAAAAATCTGAAATTGGCTTGATTTGCTCCTTTTACCTAAGTATCATTAAATTCTAATGCCAAAATGAATTTGCTAAATGAGCATTATCAAGCAGGATACATGACTTGTAGGAAATAGGTGATTCATATTAGTTGAAATAAAAGGATGCATATTTATCTTCAAATACTTGAGATTAATCTTTGTAGTGGGTTTACATGTACCGTAGACTAGTGTCAATAATGGTAACTCAAATTAAGACATTGTTGTTAGTAAACCAAAACTTACTTTTAGGAGTTTATTTCTGTGGAAGCAGCATAAATTCATAAGCAGAAAAACAAATTATACACATTTAAAAGCAAATTTTTGTTCTTCATGAAAATACAAAGGCAACACCCCAATTTTGGAAATTCTTGGTGAGTGACCAGAAGAATGCTACAAAATGGTCTCAAAAAGACCACATATTGTACAATATAGATTTCTGCATATGTTTCATTAAATTCACATCTTCTTAGCTGTAATTAGGTTAGCTGTGTATATATACTACTTAGGTTGCAATAAGAAAACACCTGCTTAGTTTCTTCTGTGTTTTCTAGCATTAAATACAGTCAGTGTACGCTGTCCTTTTTAATTGCTGACTGTATTTAAAAATTTTAGAGACTGTCATACAGAGTGAAGTAAATCAGAAAGGGAAAAACAAATATCATATATTAACGCATATATGTGGAATATAGAAAAATGGTACAGGTGAACCGGCTTGCAAGGCAGAAATAGAGACACAGACGTAGAGAACAAGTGTACAGACACGAAGTGGAGAAAGTGGGGATGTGGGATGAACTGGGAGATTGGGATTGACATATATACACTAATATGTATAAAATAGATAACCAATGAGAACCAGCTGTATAGCACAGGGAACTGTACTTCACCTCGCTGTACAGTAGAAACTAACACAACATTGTAAAATAGCTATACCCCAATAAAAATAAAATAAAATAAATTAAATGCTGGTCAGCTGAAGTTGTAAAGACATTTTGAAATGAATTGTTTCAATTTCATTCTCCGATTTTCACTCAGATCCTTTCTGGAAAATGACACCTCTTTTTATTGGTGTTGTCCCAAAACAAAAATATTCGTCTTACTGCTTTCTTACTTACAGAAAAATTTCTTGATATTTTATGGCATTTTAAAGATGCAAATTGTGATTAATCCATCATTTACTGAGCTTGACATCATAACAAAAGGACATCTCTCTCTTTCTCTCCCCATTCAACAACTTTAGCCACTATGATAATCATGAAAGTTGTTTTAATAAATTTTCTGACCTGTCAGGATTTTACCTGGAATTCTCAATTTGTACTTAACCAATTTTCTTTTTCTCATACACCTTCCTAATCAGTCCCTTAATTACTCAGCTCTTCTTGCTTCATTCTAGAAATATGTGGTTAAAATATGTCCTGAAATGTTATGTTACAGTGTATAAAAATATTTAGTTAAATACAGCTAATTGTATTCATACAGTTACATAAAGTTTACATATAGTTGGGAAATGAATCTGTGTGTCACATAAATATGCAAATAAAATATAATAAATATTTTCCCAAGTTTCTAACATATTCTTAGAGAAAAACCACACAATTTCAGTAAACACAATGTATATAAAATAGAATTGACAGGGTTCAGGAAAAGATTTATGGGTAATTCCATGGGATTTACATAGGAAATTACATCAGTGTTTTTATGAATATGAGATATATAAGTCAATTACTCCTGGCTTTGTATATGAAAAAATACAAAAATGATAACATCTTTCATCACCCCATTCCAAGCCAGCTGAGGAAAAACAATTGTTTAAAAAACCTGTTCTGAGAAACAGAAAATAAAATTGATGATAGAAATATTGCTTTAACTACTTATTAAATGCACTTTCACTTGCAGGACCAGACACTAATGTTATAATAATGTTATTTTATACTAATGTTATAAATAAATACTCAGCTATTTAATACACTAAAATAGATTGGTGACTTTGCAAGAAACATCTTTTAAAATGTTTATATGTATTAAGTTAGAGACATTTTCATTTGAGCATATGCATTCTTCTTTATGATTTTCTTTTTTATTATTAAAATATGGTACACAACTTTGATGTTTAATTTCTACAACTTTATGTCTATAGTATTAGACTAAAGAAGTCATAGAATTTTATGGCTGTAACAACTTTAGACATTGGCTAACATGTTTATGTTCTTATACTCTCATTTTAAGTATTAGAAATATGTGGAAGTATATTAGGCTAGATAAGCTTTGTATTTCACCCATGTATTTTATATGATAATGAATTAATTCATTAATCATTTAAAAATCCATCTGAAGCCCTATCATTCACCATTTAATGCTTCATGCAAAAATGTCAGTGGTTTGGTAGGTATATATATATATATATATACATACACACACACACATATATACATCTCAATAGTTAATATGAGAGTGCAGTTTCATTAGTTGTAAATTATAAGCTAATGTAACCATTTAAATAGAATAGTATTTGCATATATGAGCAGCCAGTAGCAAAGTGTGAAAGGGGGATATATCTGGTACATGGCAAATCGGGCTATTTTATTATTTGAATAACATTTTTGTTATACTATTGATGGTATATCAGAAACTATACATAAATTTTTTCATAGTAGTATTTGTACTCTGTGATTTTTTTTATTTAGAAATATTACAAGTAACAGTTTTATTGGAGAAAGTTCAGTAATTCTGAATAAAAAGAAAAAAAATATATACCAGAGTCCAATTATGCAGATACATGAAACTTCAGGTATCTTTTTGTGTGGTAGTATATTTGCTATAATTCTTACTAATTTTGAAATTATCTTAGTTTTTGTGCATACATCTCTCTTTTAATTAGGCTGGATGATGTATTCTTTAGACATTAATTAAAATTTTAATTTCAAGGCTAGAATATTCTTTTGGATATGAATTAACCACCTGACATATCAATAATTTTTTTTTTCTACTTAAGATAATTAAAGTAAAATTGCACTACCATTCCTTTACAAATAAAACCACAATTTTATACAGGACCTCAGATTTATATGAGATCCCCTCTAATGGAAAGTGTGGAGAGATATGAGCCTGGTAAGACTTAAAACTGGAAACTAAAAATTCAACCAATAAAAGTTGAATTCATTCTACTCATGTACCAGAAATTATTCATGATGAGAAGCAGCACATTTATTCTATAATGACTAACTGTGTTTAATATCATTTTTACTAAAGCTATTCACATTTTCAAATGCCTCTTTTATATTAAAACAGTAGGCACAATATTAGACAGTTCTTAGATCGACAGCCATATACAGTATACAAAAGGCAAAGCAAGCTGAGAATTCAGAAAGGAGGAAATCCATAACCTTTAATTGAGAAAAAGTTTGAAGTGATTGAGAAAGATTGTTTTAGGAAAGATTAATTATTACCTTAATTCACTGTAACTAATAAGAAAAGTTACTTTATATTGTAAAGAAAGAGAACACTTTTTTTTCTAGAAAATTTTCCTTTACATATATTCCATTAGGGATCTAGTCTGGTATTATTCAAGTATTACAAATATTGAGTGGATTAAAAATAACAGGTAATAAAGGTAAATTACTATCTTTACACAAGCTTCACAATAATGTCAATGGGAAATTTTCTCTATAGAAACTTATGCCAATGTCTTAATATTCTTAGATACTACTAGTTATAAAATAAAAGCAGAAGAACCTCAGAAAATACTATAATAATATTTTTAGAAACTAAGATGTCTAGAAAGGAAAGTGATGTGTAATGCAAATATTTTTGACAGAGTGTTTTGCATATACAAATTTAAAAATAAAGAAAAAACATATATTTCATGATTAGTATATTAATATATCAAGGAATTGAAACCATATATTTAAGATCATCCAGCTTCATAAGTTAAAGGGAATAGACTGGGTTCACAATATTTTGAGTTATCAAGAGAAATGAACTCTAAGTGATCTATATCTTTACTCATTTTAGTATGTGAGATCTTTGTTGTGGTACAAATTGACTGTATTTGGGAACACACTACCATGATATCCTTAGCAGTGTAGAATGTTGCCAGCATCTAGGTTAGAAAGGAGAAATAAATAACAAATATAGCATTTATTATGGAACTATCAATTGTTTGTTTATTGTTTTTAATAAAAGTGCAAACAGTATCTATTTTCTCAAGAAAGCTCTTATTTTATATTTTGATGTCTAAATTTTGCCCAGGTAGTAAATAACTTATGTTCATTTCTGTCTCAAACAAATTTCTCAGGACCTCTACAGATATGTTGCTGGACTTGACATTCCATATAGTATCTACCCTAAATGCACTCCAGAATGTGTAAATTAGTAGGGCAAAAAGACACAAGTAAAAGTATGAATATATATATATTTCTTTACATCCATTGACCCATTCTATAGCTGAGCCTACACCAAGATCAGATTGTCAAATTGAGTTCACACATTCAGCTTAAATACATAATGTCAAGGATATAGGCAGTTGTAGGCTCAGATGAAACACAAAATATTCTGGGAGGTGAAGGGCAATTTACTAGGTTCTGCATTCATGACATGGCCCTTTGGATCAGAATAGATGTGGTCTCTACTTGAGGTTCACAGGATCACTCACATAGGGGGAGAATTTAGATCCTGAAATCATCATTTTATACCCCATATTGTTGTGTAATGTATCCTAGTGATATTTTCCAGGGAGCCAAAACTCACAGGTCTAGAGAGATTCCTTAGCAAGGGGCATCCTCTTAAAGTCTCTTTCTTTTGTTAAATATCATTGGTTATTTACCCAGGTGACCCTCTTCCCACACCTAAAGGGAATGATTAGATTCTAAGACAGCTGGTTTAACTCTTTTCTCCTAGTAGCCTCCCACCATCCAACAATCAATATGTTTACCAACTAACACAGTGATCAATATGTATAAGTAGATTTGGGACATATTCTCTTCTAGGAAGTTGCTTATAAGCAAACATAATTTTTATCTAATATTTTTATTCCTTGATCTTTGTAAAAATAATTTAAGGGTCTCCTACTCACCATTGTATCTCCACTACCTTGCAGATGTCGATCACATAGAAGTCACTCAAAATGTGTTTATTCATGAAATGAGTAACAGCTTATTTAAAGGTATAAAGGTCCATAATTATGACCAAACTGAAGCTTAAGGAGACAAATCATATAGGGCAAATGACAAATATTATTATCAGAAATCTTTAATAAGTATCAGCAATGCAACATTTTGCAGCTATGAGCTACTTGGTAGTCCAAAGAAAATGAAATGCAAAAATAATTAATCATAGCCCTTATTATAAAAGAAAAATCTGTAAAGTAGTCCAACAAAGACAAATGTAATACAATAAATTAGTTAAAAATGATGTGCAAAAATTTTACATGTAATTATGTGTTTTCCACATATATTATGGTTTGAAATTTGTGAAATGTTCTTTCTACCTTTCTATTTAATATTAGTGTTGTTTATGACTCACACTTATTATCTATTTTTCAGAACAAGACAGCAAAGTCTCAGCAATGTGACATAAGTAATATTGTAAGTTTGAGTTGGAGCCAATACTCAAGCACAGTTCTTGTGATTCCCATGTTCTTCTCACTATAACACACTGACATCCATTATAAATGTGGTCATTTCATACTGGCTAAGATAATAGTTAAGTCTTCTTATATTGTACATGTCTATTGTCACTAATAATTCATTACACAAAAGTATGAATAAAAGTAAATACTACGACATTAAAGCAAATTATAATAGCATTACTTATTTATAATGGTTAGTGTTTTATTTTAGAAAAGTTAGAATTATATTTAGAACTCTAGATTTTTTGACAGTAGTATATCTTATAATTCTAGAGTATTCAAAAAAAGTAAAAAAAATCATACTTCTGTATGAACAGGATTCCATCTTATTCAAACTAAAGAAGACTGTTGTTGAGAAGATATTTTTCATGATAAGGACTAATGTTTTTAAGAAAATAACTTTATGTCAGGGATAAAGTAAAATATTATAATATAGTATTTTTAAATATATGCATTTAAAAGATAAAAATTTTATATTGCTGTGTTCATCTTATTCTACCCCAAGAGAAGGTATTTAATGAAAAAAAAACCACAGAGTCTGAAAGTTATGTCACTTGAATACATTTACTTTTCCTAAACATACTATTATGAGGTTTTGATAGAGAAGAAGCACAAGTAAAATAAGTGTCAATCAGAAAGTTCTATAAAAAGCTAGTGAAAGAGTTCTGAAGAAGTTATCAATCAACGAATATTTTTCTGAATAACGTGTGCCAAGAAATGTGCTTGACTGTGGGTATAATGAGTGATGCATGGTTCCTGACCAAAGTGATATTTAGTGTGTAAAGCAAATATTCGGGGATTGGAAGATTGTTCATATTCTAAGGTACCTTAAGTCATTTCTTAAGCAATCTAAATGCATACATATATACATGCATGCCTACCTACCTATATACACACAGACAATAGAAACATTTCTAGAAAGATTTTCTCATTTCCTCCAGCTATAAGGTCACTATTTCCAGAATTTTTTTTTCTTTTAAGCCAGATACAATCAGTTATTTTGTGTGATATATGTACAATGAAATCTGAACAACTTAAGAAATATTAAAGTTTAACTTGTATACGTTCATTAAAGTTTCTTTGTTTACTTTCTTGGGCCGAATTAATTGCTCCATCTTCAATTTCCACAGTATTTAGGATATGCTTTATTATTTTATTTTTTATAACTTTATAATGGTTGATGACATCTTTTTTCTATTTTTAAATTAATTTTGTTTTTTTTTGTACAATTTTAAAATATTACATTCCATTTACAGTTATTACAAAATATTGGCTATATTTCTTGTGTACAATACATTCTTGTAACCTATATTATACCTAATAGTTTATACCTCCTACTTCCCCACACCTATATTGCACCACCCCCACTGGTAGCCATTAGTTTATTCTCTATATCTGTGAGTCTGCTTCTCTTTTTGTTATATTTATTCATTTGTTGTATATTTTAGATTCCACATGTAAGCAATATCATACAGTATTTGTCTTTCTCCATCTGACTTATTTCACCTAGTGTAATGACCTCCAAGTCCACCCATGTTGCTGCAAATGGCAAAATTTCGTTCCTTTTTACAGTAGTATTCCATTGTGTATATATATATACCACACTTTCTTTACCCATTCATCTGTTGATGGCCACTTAGGTTGCTTCCATATCTTGTCATTTGTAAATAATACTGTTATGAACATTGGGGTGCATATATCTTTTTGAATTATTTTTTGGGGTTTTTTTTGGATATATACCCAGGAGTGGAATTGCTGGGTCATATGGTAGTTCTATTTTTAGATTTTTGAGAAACCTCCATACTGTTTTCCACAGTGGCTGAACTAACTTAGATTCCCATAAACAGTGGACAAATGTTCCTTTTTCTCCACATCCTTACCAACATCAAAAATCAAACAGCTGGATTAAATAATGGGCAGAAGAACTGAACAGACATGTTTCCAAAAAGGAACTGCAAATGGCCAACAGGCACATAAAAAGATGCTCAACACTGCTAGTCATCAGAGAAATGCAAATCAAAACCACAGTAAGGTATCACCTCACACCTGTCAGAATGATTGTCATCAAAAAGAAGACAAATGACATCTCTTTCTAATAACAAATTAAAAAGATATATAATGATAGGAAGCCTATATAATGAGCCAGTTAACAAAATCTTCCCTTAATTAATTGCTTCTATTAATTTACTTTGGTTAGGTGTCTTTTTAAAAATATTTTCACATCCATAAATTAATTTTCATCCATTTCCTAGAGTTAAATTGAATTCAAGTGAATTCAGAAAAAATAACTTACAATAACCAAGTTCACAGAAGATTGACACACAAATTACATCATCCAATTAATTAATTTATAATGTAAAGATAAATGGCAGAGTCTGGAATGGAAAATATTCAAGATAAGCCATATTTATTCTTGTTTAGTGAGCACAAAGTTTGTCAGGAGAGTGAGTCTCAGATTCTGAGTTTTAATGGCATAATAATGTAAGGGTCTGTTGCATCTGACTACGTAACAGCAATATACCAAGCATAGGCATGGATGTATTGACTGGAATGCTGGCTGCAAATTATCAGTTTCTCCTCTCAGGTTTTTTTAAGCTGAAAACATTTTTGCTTTATATATTGTTAGATTTCAGGTTACATCTTATAAACTTGGTTACTTTCCTCCATCTGTTTTGAAAATTCCTAGGCTTTAAAGTGCATTTGTATTATATAATCCATGTTGTGCTGACTCTGTCCTTCCACCTTCAAAGATTTGCACACCACCTTGGTATCTTGTACATACAATAGAATCCAAACATCTTAAATGCACTTTTGCTGAATTTTGACAGATGCATATATTATGAAACCCTATACTTACAGTGTGAATATAAGTATAAATATATTTAAGCCTAAAATTTAAGTATAATGCCTGAAGTATAAAAAACATGCCCATCATCCCATAAAGTTACCTCATACCCTATCCCAATAAATCTTTTAATCATAAGTAACACCATCATTATTATTTACAATAGTTTATTATTTATTTATTTATTTACCTATTTATTTATTTTTTACTAAGACCTTACTTCCTTAGAGAAGTTTTAGGTTCACAGCAAAATTGGTGGGAAGGTACAAAGTTTCCTCATGCACTGCCTACCTCCACACCTGTGTAGCTTCTCCCATTATCAATATCCCTCACCAGAGTGGTACATTTGTTACAATTGATGAACATACATCCACACATCATTATCAGCCAAAGTCCATGTGGTTCACACTTGGTATTGTACACTGTGTGAGTTTAGACAAATGCAAAATAACGGATGCATATCATTATACATTTGTCCAAATTCACACAATATGCAACACCAATGGTGAACCATCAATTGTAAAAGATAACAATAATAACAAATAGTAAATGAATAATAATAATAATAAATTGATTTTCTCCAACGTTATGTTCTAAGAGTTTAATAGTTTTGCATTTTACATTTAGGCCTGTGATCCATATTAATTTACATTTTTGTGAAGGTTGTAAGATTTGTTTCTAGATTTAGTTTTTGCATGGCTGTTCAGTTGTTCCAGCACCATTTATTAAAAACACCATCTTTGCTCCATTGTATTGCCTTTGCTCTATTGTCAAAGTTCAGATGATCACATTTATGTGAATCTATTTCTGGGTTCTCTATTCTGTCCATTGATCTATCAGTCCATTCTTTCACCAATACCACAACATCTTGATTACTACAGCTTTCTAGCAAGTTTTGTTTGAGTAGTATCAGTTCTACAACTTTGTTCTGATCTTTCAGTTTTGTGTTGGCTATTCCGGGTCTTTGGCCTCCTCATATAAACTTTAGAATCAACTTGCAAATATCCACAAAATAACTTGCTGGAGTTTTAATTGGTATTGCATTAAATCATAGATCAAATTGGGAAGAAATTAAATCTTGAAATCCAAATCATGGATTTCCTATCCACGAACATGGAAAATCTCTCCATTTATTTGGTCGATCTTTGATTTCTTTCATCAGAGTTCTGTGGTTTTCATCATATAGTAGTATTACATATTTTTTTAGATTTAAACCCAAATATTTCATTTTGGGGGGTGCTAATATAAATGATATTGTGTTTTTAATTTCAAATTCCACTTTGAAATAACACTATTCCACTTCAAAGATATTATACCTTATAATCACAAAATAAATCTAATTCTTCCTTTCCATCCCTTGTATCATTTTTGTCATTCATTTCACTTATATATAAGCATACATAATCAAATAAATTGTTGGTATTATTGTTTTGAACAAACTGCTATGTAGATTAAGAATAATGCATTTTAATTTTACCTCCACCTCCTTTTTTGATGTTCTTCATTACTTTCTGTAGATCCAAGTTTATGACCCATAATATTTTCCTTCTCTGTAAAGAACTTTTAACATTCTTCCAAGACAGGTCCACTAGTAACATATTCTCTCAATTTTTGTTTGTCTGAAAAAGTCTTTATTTCTCATTTATTTTGATGAATAATTTTGTAGAGTACAGAGTTCTAAGTTGATATTTTTTCTCTCAACATGTTAAATATTTCACTCTACTTTCTTCTTCCTTGCATGGTTTCTGAGGAGAAGTCAGATGTAATTCTGACCTTTGTTCCTCTATATATGAAGTGTTTCTTTTTCTCTAACCTCTTTCAGGATTTTTTCTTTATTTTGATTCTGTAATTTGAAAATAATTTGCCAAGGTATAGTTTTTTTGCATTTATTCTGTTTGGTGTTTTCTGAGTTCTTAGATCTGTGCTTTGGGGTCTGACATTAATTTGGGGAAATTCTCAGTCATTATTGTTTCAAATATTTCTTCTATTTCTTTCTCTCTTCTCCTATTATTCCCATTATGGGCATGTTACACTTTTTGTAGCTGCCCCACAGTGCTTGGTTATTCTATTTTTCTTTGGTTTTCTTTTCTATTTTTATTCTATTTACTTTTCAATTTTGGAGGTTTCTGAGGAGATATCCTCAAATTCAGAGTTCTTTTCTCAACCTTGTCCAGTCTATCATATAAACCCATCAAAGATAGTGTTTATTCCTGTTACAGTGTTTTTGATCTCTAGCATTTCTTTTTGTTCTTTCTTAGAATTTCCATCTTTCTGCTTATGTTGTTCATGTGTTCTTCTATATTGTCTACTTTATTAGAGGGCTTAGCATATTAATCAATCAATTTAAATTCCCATTCTGATAATTCCAACATCCCTACAATTTCTGGTTCTGATATTTGCTTTGTCTTTTCAAATTGTGGGTTTTTTTCCCCCACATTTTATTTATTGATTGATTGATAGCCAAAAATAGTATCCAGGGTAAAAGGAACTTTTGTAAATAGACCTTCAGTAATGTGGTGGTGAGGTGTAGGGGTGGGGGTGTAGCATTCTGTACTCCTGTGATTTAGGGCTCAGTCTCTTAGTGAACCTGTACCTCTGGACAGTGAACTTCACAAGGTTTTCTTAGTTTTTTTCTCCCCCCTGATGTGGGAAGTGTCTAGAGTGGGCTGGAACTTGATTTATTTCCCTTCCCCCCTTAGGTTCTGTTAATACCCCTGCAAGTTAAGTTCTGATTAACTAGTTTCCCCTAGGGCAGGCCTTGATAAGCAGAGCAAAGTGCTTTTGTGTACTTCAAAATGGTTCCTTTTTCCTCCTCCTGCTGGAAGCATAAGGGAATTTTTCTTCCATATTTACTGTGGTCAAGCTCCTAGAGGAAAATCTCACAGTATTAAAGGGGTCCCATATGACTGGGTCCCCTTGGAGTTTTTAACTCTCAGACTTTTCCACACTGAGCCTCCACCAATATGTAGCTCAAGTCAATTACAGTTCAGGTTTTCCTATCCTGGCACTGGTTCCTGCTGCAATTCCATCCATAAGTCTCTGCCCCTGTCAAGTATGACTTCCTTTATTTGCTGTCTTTCCAGTCTTGGGGGCTGAGGTCTACCCTGTGTCTTCCTCTCTCTTATAGATCTAAGAAAAATTGTTGAATTTTTATACTGTTTAGCTTTTTACTTGCTATTAAGATGGAGTGGCAACTGCTGTTCCTTACCTGCAGAACTAGAAATTGGAAGCCCAGCTTAATTTTTCCTGTTATAGATTTTTGAATAAATGCAATCCTGCAGTATGTACTTTTGTGTAATGCTTCTTTCATTCAGCTTATTGTGCCTGAGACCCATCACTGTTGTTTGACGTATTAGTAGTACATTCTTATATTTTCAGAGTATTATTCCTTTGTATAAATGTAAGACAGTTTGTTCATTTTTATATTATTGACATCTCTGATGTTTCTAGTTTGGGGTTATTATCAATAAAGCTGTAAAAACATTTCATGCTCTTCTTTTCATGAACATATTTTTTTTTATTTCTTCTTGGTAAACCTTAGCTAGGAATAAAAATGTCATGGTATATGGTAAGTATTTAATCTTATAAGACATTGTCAGGAGATTTCTGGTTTCAGTTTTGACATATAAGAAGCTGTCAGACTTTTTTCCAATGTAGTTGTATAGTTTTGCAGCCCACCAACAAAATTGTTCCAAATCATCACCAAAATTTGGTGTCATTCTTCTTAAATAATTTAGACATCGTGGTGGGTGTCTACTGGCATCTCATTTTTTATTTTAATTTACATTTCCTTGATAATTAATAATGCTCAGCACTCTTTAATGAGCTATTGGACATTAATACACATTCTTTTGTTAAGTGTCTGTTTGATTTTTTTTCTGTTTTATTGGGTTGTTTTATTTATTATTGGGATCTGAAAGGTCTTTATATGCCATGTTCTTCATACTTTCATCTGATGTACGTTTTGCAAATATTTTCTTGCAGTCTGTGCCTTGAATATTTATTTTCTTAGCATTGTTTTTCAACAAAGATAAGTTTAATTTATGGTTAAGTCTAATTTATCAGGTGTTTTTTATTGTTACTCCTTTCTGCAAACTATAAAACCTTTATTTACTTCCATGTTGTGGGCATATTTTCATACTTTCTCCTAAAAGCTTTATGGTTTCAATATCTGAAGCATAATTGAGTTGGATTATATTGTTTGTCACACTTCCTGCCTCTTTGCCTATCTAATAATTTTTAATTTTATGCTTGCATTACATATAAAAGACTATGGAAATGTCAGACATTATCTTCCACAAGAGAGGATTCCCCATTTCCTCTGTCCGAATATATAACAAGATTTGTATCATCTCAATTCATTCAAGGACTGAGCTGAGTTAGGACTTAACTGCAATTTCACTCCACCTCCTGTTTATTTATAGTTTGGTTGTATCCTTTCTACTTTTTTTAAAAAATTTTTATTGGAGTATAATTGATTTACAGTGTTGCGTTAGTTTCTGCTGCACAACAAAGTGAATCAGTTATACAAGTACATATATCCACTCTTTTTTAGATTCTTTACCCATATAGGTAATTACAGAGTACTGAGAAGAGTCCCTGTGCTATACAGTAGGTCCTTATTAGTTATCCATTTTATATATAGTACTGTGTATATGTCAACCTCAATCTTTCAATTTATCCCTCCTCCTCCCCACCCCCACTTTCCCCTCTGGTAACAGTAAATTTGTTTTCTATATCTGTAACTCTATTTTTGTTTTGTAAATTAATTCATTTTACCATTTTTTTAGATTCCACATATAAGCAATATCATATGATATTTGTCTTTCTCTGTCTGCTTATTTCACTTAGTATGACAATCTCCAGGTCCAGCCATGTCACTGCAAATGGCATTATTTCATTCTTTTTTTCTGGCTGAGTAATATTTCATTCTTTTTTCTGGCTGAGTATATATGTACCACGTCTTCTTTATCAATTCCTCTGTTGATGGACATTTAGGTTGCTTCCATGTCCTGGCTATTGTAAACAGTGCTGCAATGAATATTGGGGTGCATGTATTGTTTTGAATTATGGTATTCTCTGGATATATGCCCAGCAGTGGGATTGCAAAGTCATATGGTAGCTCTATTTTCAGTTTTCTAAGAAATCTCCATAGTTCTTCATAGTGGCGGTATCAATTTACATTTCCACTAACAATGCAAGAGGGCTCCCTTTACTCCATACTCTCTCCAGCATTTATTGTTCATAGATTTTTTAATGATGGCCATTCTGACTGGTGTGAGGGGATACCTCACTGTAGCTTTGGTTTGCATTTCTCTAATAATTAGTGATATTGAACATCTTTTCATGTGCTTTTTGGCCATCTGTCTGTCTTTTGATTGAGTACTTGGCAGGTCCCCCACTCCAAGGGTTGGAGCTTATCTATTTTCTTTGTCCACACAAGTGTACATAGTGGTTAGTATCCTGAGGCCAGCTATGTTTTTATGTGTAGTAGGCTCTCTCTAATAGGATTTTGTCTCCAAGCACCCCAAGGCAGCAGAAAAATTTACTCTTTTAGCTTTTGTCCCTGTTTTTGCCCACCATAAACCATACCAGAAATCTCATGCGAAAAAGTGGTGTTACATTTAGAGCTCTTCTAATTTTCAGTCTTGCCATTGTCATTTTCTGCCAGTTTCTCTTTCCTGCAGTAGTGTCCTTGGTTGGGCTCAGCATAATTCTCTGTCCACCATCACCTTTGAGAAGATGATGGCTGGATCTCTTCAGCACCTCCCTCACTGGAAGGGTCTTTTCCTCACTGGACTTTTAGTTTATGTAGTCTTCTGAAGTTTTCAGAAGTTTCCAAAGCTTTTCAAATATAGTATTTGCAAGTTTTCTGTGTTTTGATGTGTTACAGTAGGAACACTCAGCTGCTGTAATCTATTGTAGTTTATGCATATGTAGAAGTCAATGGTATTACTTGAAATTTTTTATTCTTATTATTTTTTGCTGGTATACTTGGTAAATTTTTATTGAGTGTTAAACATTTTATATTAAAAATTCTAAATGCTCTGAATGTTGTTAACTTCCAGTAGAGATTTACTTTTGCTTCTGACAAATTATTAGAACAAGTACAAATTCACCCTGATTCAGTATGGGTTTGACCTGATTTGAAACTAAGTTCTATCTCTTGAGAGAAGGTCTATTTCCAATTTATACTTTCTCCAAGGAACTTCCTTGGCTGTTTTTCCAGAGCGTCTTCTCCTTAGCAGTCCCTAGATTCTAATTTTTTATTACTGTCAAATGTTCTACTTAGCTCCCCAGTCTTTAGCCATCATTTACTGTTGAGTTTCTCAGTCTCTTAGCTACTTCTTAGAATCTAGCAAATTCCTCCAGGGGGAAACAATGAATGTTTGATTTATTTCTCTGAGCTTGCCTTTCTCTGGGACTTTTGCCCCCAAATTCCAGCTACCTTAAGAGTTCTTGGGTGCCTTCATTCACATTTTTTTAAGTTGTTATTTTATTCTTCTTGCTCTTCGTTGAAGAATTTGTCTAGTTTGTCACTGCCAAAGGCAGAGGCATACTCTCTGACCTTTTATAACCTAGGGTTTTTTAATTCTTTCCAGGTCAACAAACTGAATGTTTTAAGCTATTGAGTAAATATTGCTGGGCCTTTCAAATCTCAAATATAGTCTTTCCCTAAGTCTCACATGCTTCAGTCATTTTGGAAGAGTTAAACAGCCATATAGATGATCTTACAAGTAACCAAGTTTTATACTTTATATTTTCTTAGTTCCTCTTCATACACATCAATTCACAGCCATGGCCACATCATAAATCTTGTTATCATATGAAATTTTTATACTTCTGAAATCTTAAAATCCAGTACTCAACCTTCTGCCTTTTATCTTCAGCTTGTTCACTTCCTCAATCTTGCTACATCTGTTATGAATTTCAAAGGGTTTTTTGATTCTCCAATTTCCTCAAAGCTTCACAGCATTTTCTGAATTCAGTTTCTATAATGCTAAACTTGTACAACATGTTTATTAATTCAAAGAAAACTTTTTTTTTTTTTTTTTTTTTTTTTTTTTGTAGTACGCGGGCCTCTCACTGTTGTGGGCTCTCCCGTTGCAGAGCACAGGCTCCGGATGCACAAGCTCAGCGGCCATGGCTCACGGCCCTAGCCACTCCGTGGCAATGTGGGATCTTCCCGAACCAGGGCATGAACCTGTGTTGGCAGGCGGACTCTCAACCACTGCGCCACGAGGGAAGTCCAAAGAAAACTTTTTTTATAATAATTCTGAATATCTTAACATGGATAAATTCCAAAAAATCCTCTCTCTGCTCAAGTCTGTAGACATTTTCTAAAAAACATCAGCATTATAGTAATTACTACTACTACAAATTTGATGCCTTTAACATTATAAGTCTTAAAAAAGTTTGTGTTTACCTTTTAAACAAAGGTTATCTGGGTGCCACTTGCCAGTTCAAATACTAGGAATCTAATGATTATGTGTGTGCAGGGAATGATGGGAAAAGTTGAGACTACTACTGAGCCATAAAATATAGATAGAACCAAGTATCACAGAAAACACAAACAGGTAACTGAGAAAGAATCAGGCAAGTTTTAGACAGTAAAACATAGGCTGCATGTAGGGGAAAAAATCAGTAAGATTGGCAAGAAAGAATAGAAAGGAACTTGTAGATATTTTGAAATATTAGAAAATTATCTTGGAATTTTAATGTCAAAGAATTTTATACCTGGAGTAACCACCTAGAATTTATGGCTTATTAAGGTTATTTTAATATGTGTTTTAAAAAGACTATATATGATATTACTGAGAGAAAAAATCTTATGTTATTTTTTTTTTCTGTTTCTGAATCCAATAAAATGCCTTAATCTTACTCAGCACTTAACACAGATTTATTGTATCAAACTGAAAATGAACTCTTAGCTGTATTTAAATGCAGTCAACAGCTTCATTTCCAAGCTAAGGTTTACAAGACTACATTTCAAAATTTGACTTATATCATTATAAACACCTAAATATGTAAACTGAGAAGAATAATTGAGTAAAATGTAATAGCTTCATATTATACAAGCTAATCTGTAAAGCATGTTTTCAAATTGAAAAACTAGGTGTATAACTTTCTTTGATGAGGAAAAGGAAAAATAAATAAAGCTTGTAAGCAGACACATGTCTATTTACTCTGTCTAACAAAGGAATATTAGATATCCAGTAAGCAGATGTGATGAAAAACAGTTAATAATTTTGATGTATCTAGGAAGCTTCTTCATTAGAGATAGAAATTTGGAAACCTGGGATAAGATTCTATCTGCAACTTATTAGCTATATGACATCAATAAATCCTGATCCTATAGGATCTCAATTTTCTCAATTTGTAAGATGGAGAAATGACATTAATGATTGTGAGAATTAAATTCGATAATAATATGATATGTCTAATCGTATACTTGCACATAGTATATGTACAAGGAAAATTAGGAAGTAGAGAAATAATCTAAAAGTAGTAAATGTATCATTATCATTAGTAAATAAGTACCAAAACTGGGAAATAAGAATTATGTAGGAGAATTGTGAATGAGACAGTTGATGAGTACAGAGTCAGTAATATATCCTTAGATGTTATTTTTCAGAATAAGCTAAAGTATGACACAAAGGAGCTGTAGGCTGATATTTTGACAAAAACTAAAATCTCTCCTTTGTATTTTACTCAGTTTAGCCAAAACAAATATAACCAAAAAAATAAAGATAACAAAGAAAGAATTGATTATATGGTCTGACTAAAAAATGTGCTTAATTTATCCAGTACTTAATTTATCCAGTGACATAATCTTAATAGCTTTATTTGAAGAAACATTTGCTTCCAACAAAAATTATAGTTTTTTGACTATCCTACAAAATGGAGATGCTAACACTGGCCTTATGTACAGGGGTGTACTCATAAATATTTAATAACCTGCTTTCCAAGCAGGAAAAAGCAGTGATTTATAACATTTGCTGGGTTCAATGATGTAAATATTTCCACCACAGCTGATTTCAAGCTACAAATGTGATGTCAACTAGCTCACAAAAAACCTGAAAATTTAACAATTGTCTCTCATATGATAATAAAAGCTGGCTTCCGCACACCACTGTTATTCATATCATATGGGAATGTCTAACAATTTATACTTAAAAAGTTTATACTTACATTGTTTAACCCCACCCCTAATTTATTCCTTACGGAAATCATATCTATATTTATTTGTATAAGCATTTTATAGCTTAATGATTGATTATTTGATAAGGTAGATTATCCTGAGAATTAGCAATAAATTAAAAAGAAAAATATTCTCTCTTGGAAAAAAAAATTGAGGACTTCCTGTTATGAGTATCATGAAAAGTCAGCTCAGGTTGAGATATGGGATTTGGCTTCTTTCCTTCAAATTAATAATTCAGTTAAATCGCCAGGGGCAGCAGTTCGACAGGCTTGATCTTTAAAACTAAAAAAATCCAACTTTCTCCTTAAATTTCATATTCCATAGCTAAGAACAGAGAATAAAGTTAAATAGAGGAGGATGAGACTCTTAATAAAAGAAAAAAAAGTGCTTATGTTCTACAACCAGAATTTCTGCCTCATGTTTTAACCAAAATAGAGAGAAATTGAAACAAAAATATCGGGACTATCCAGTCAGGTTTCTATGTTGCTAATAAAGACCTCCAGGAACATGTCATGGGTAGCTTCTGCAATGTTTTCTGATGTTAGCTTTGAAGGTTCAACTTCCTAATTTAAATGTACAAAGCCTCTAAAACAGAAGACATGTCTCCAAGGGCTAGCTTGAAGGTGCCAGACAAGTGATAGCAGGAGTTCAGTTTTGTACTGGGATTTTGTATCTTGGCACGGGGATACTGATCCTTCCTTTGGCTCTTTACAAACGTGTATTTACAATACTCAATATCCCTTTTTCGTAAAAAGTGGCACATTGGGGCAAAACATGATAAAGGCCTTTTGTTCTCTAATAACAAAAACCTAATCCTTCCAAGATATTCAAGAGACTGACCAAGAAGCCAAGGTCGGTTCCATGACCTTGGGCAAATGATATTTTTTCATGTTTGTCCCTCATGGTTAACAGTGAGTTTACAGTGTGTATGCTGCCTCCTAAAGGAGTTCCTATTGTGTTTTCGTTGAATTTCTGTAATTCACTAAGGTGACATGACTAACTAGACAATTTATTTTTAAATTATTTGCAAATCAAGCAGAAGGAAGTATGCACTGTAAAAATGGAGATTTAACCTAACTTTCATGTATAAACATTATGAACCCTATTCTACAAATTCAACTGAGCAATAAGTATCAACTTCTACCTTTTCTAGAACAAATGTAATATGACCTTGAACTTTTACTAGGTTTTTTTGAGAAAGGCTTCTAGAAATTGAGTCAGTCTTGATGTTTGTTGAAAACTGGAACAGATTTTCAAATCTCTAAGGTGAATAGAACTGTACTTCTCACTGACTAAATCATGAGTGATTCCTTGGAGTCTGATGACAGTACTGTTCTTTGTCTCATATAATATATGAAAAATTTTATCGGATCTGAGTACTTCAGTGACTAGAGTCTACCTACTTTATGCTTACCATAGAACTATCCTCTATAGAGTCTTGCCATTTTATTGGTCCAAGACTTCAGGAAGTATTTTCTTCACTTTCTCCAACTCTCAACGTGCTAGCCTTGATTGAGTCTCTCCCTCTCTCTCTCTTTTTCTCTCTCTCTCTCTCAATTATTTTTTTTAATCTGCTTACATTCTGTCTTTAGAAATACTTCTTTGCACTCTGTGCCTTAGCACAATTTCTATCATGAGCTGAGCCTTTGAAAAGTATATGGCAGGAAAGGAAGTAGCTTGCAAGCAACTTCTACTTTGATCTCTAACTAAATGCAATGACCTGAATGTTTGTGTTTCTTTCAAATACGTATATTGAAATCCTAACCCTCAAAAGTGATGGTATTAATAGATAGAGCCTTTGGGAGGTATTAAGAAGTTGGGCCTTTGGGAAGTGATTAGGTCATGACAGTGGAGCTCTCAAGAATGGGATTAATGCTGTTAGAAAAGAGATCCCACAGAGCTCCTTACTCCCTTTCACCATGTGAGGATAAAACCTTATGTCTGACCCAGAAGAGGACCCTAGTCCTACCATGCTGGCACTCTTATCTTGGACTTCCAGCCTCCAGAACTGTGAGCATTAAAATTCTGCTGTTTATAAATCACCTAGCCTGTGTTATTTTGTTATAGCAGACCAAACAGACTAAGACACTAAATTTCTCCTAAGGCAAAAGTGTATAAAAGAACCTAGAAATGTTTGTGGATGGTGTGCTTGAATACAAAGGTATATATATAGGTGAATGGATGGGCATACAGCTATTAAAACCATATTAATATCTCATTAAATTATCATGCTATAATCAACTTTTCATTAATTACCTATGTAGTCTCACCTGAGCTATGAGGGAGGAAGGTAAATAAGCAATTACAGTGGAGTGTAATGGGTATTATGAAAAGGGAAGTAGAGTAAGATGGGAAAACACTTTATGGACTTATAAATCATGTTTCTATAATACAACATAAGTCATAGAATTAGCTAAGCAATTAGTTAAGCTACACAGTCCCAGAAAAGACTCAAAGCAAGTCAACTTCTTTTGGTCAGTGGTTGTTAAACCTTATAGTCTCAGGACTTCTTTACATTTTTGCAAATGATTCAGGAACACAAAGGTGTCCTCAGCCTTGTTATTGTGAGTTATATCTATTGATATTTACATTAGATGTTAGAGCTAAGAAAATTTTACATATTTTAATTAACTTGTTGAAGAAACAATGCAAACCCCATTACACTTAAAATATATTTTTTATGGAAAAATGACTATATTTTACAAAAACAGTGATGAGTGTCACTGTATGACATGCTTCTAATCTCTTCAATGTCTGGCTTAGTAAGAGACAGCTGGATTCGCATATCTACTTCCGTATTCAATCTGTTGCAACATTACACATCCTGTAGACTTTTAAAAGTTACATTATGCACTTATAAAAGAATGAGAGTAAAAAAGACAAATGGAAACTTAACCTTGCTGTAGAAAAATTTTTATCTCACTGACCTGCAGAAAGCAGTTCCGGAATCCCAGGAACCCGGGGCCATACTTAGAAATTCACTGCCTTGAAAAAAAAGAAAAACCTGATAAGTGGCAGTAAATATAAAGAGGTAGTTACCTTTGTGTTTGTTGCACTACAGGTTGTAAGAAATTAGAGACTCTCAGCTAGATTTCCCTTCTATTCATTATGGAAAGAAACAGCCTTCCAAAGAAACACCCTATTTCCAATCACACAGCTTTCACTCTCAAGTCTTCCCCCTTGTAATAAGTTCTTGTCTATTACAAGTAGAAGGATTTAAATACTTCCACACATATTAAATAGCATTATATCACTGACACCATTCATTTCTTTGAGCTTGACTGGATTTCCAACCTTGACAGCAAGTCATCATAGAGTATTCACAATCAGTATTGTTACCTAAACGGTGACAGAAAAATTTAATGATAGTTTAGTAGGAACACTTAAGAAAAGTGTAGGGATTTGATGGGAAGACTAAATTACTTCTACTGAGATTTGAATAGATGGTTTTACTAAAAATAGTTATTCACAGTGAATTTGTAAGAAATGTTATACTACTTATCTGTAACAGTGTGGAATGAATACAAAAGGTGTCAACCTGGTATATCCAGTTTCCCATTTAAAGCAGAAGCTGCAAAAATGCTGAGAAAACAGCAAACCATTAAAAAAAAATTACTACTGGCAACCAAGACCAAGCTAATTACCACTGATGGAAAAATGCATCATTTTATATAAATACATTTATTTCAATAATTATGTTGAACATGGTAAACATGAACTAAACTTGTAATGAAACCCACTGAAGTGTATAAAAGTGTCCAAACTCTGTCAGTCTAAACTCTCAAATATAAATTCAGAATTGGGAAATAATCAGATGCAACTGATAAATAATTCCTCCTTCCCCAGCACTTCTGAAAATGATAGTTTCAAAGCAATTTCCTTAAGTGCTTGTCATTCATGTCTTGTACTAACTCCCATTTTATGTCAGTTATTGTTTTAAGTGAGAGATGTAAAGATCTCTACTGCATCCCTAGTACTAAGTAAAGACATGCAACAAGTAATTAACAAATATTTGTAATGACTAGGAAATAAGTAAAATATGACAAAACTCATCTCCTCAAGTAGTTCTTGGTCTAGAAAAATACACTAAGATAAATATACAATTGTATAAATGATATACATAGAGTGTTTAGAAGCAGAGAGAATAGAGTAGGCCATTCTGTATTGTAGGAGAGTGGTATAGAGAGGATTCAGAGAGGAGTAACATATGAAAAAAAAAGAAAACTTGAATGAGACATGATGGAAATGCTTTTTCCAATTGAACAGGGAGACATAGAATCAAAATAAGTAAAACAAGGTTCATAATAAATATCTATCTATATATATACTCATATATTAATAAATAGCACATATAGGAAACGGTGATTTTTTTTTTTCTTAATGTGACTTGTTTGCAAGAGAAACAGAGAAATTTTAGACTAGAAATATTGACAAAAGGCAATTGTGATCACCATAAAATTGCATCCTAAAGTTTCAAAGATATTATTTGGGTAGTGGGAATGCGCTGAAAGCTTTTAAGCGAGGAAATGACAAGATTCAATAAGGTGAATGAGAGTTGAGATAAAATGTAATTGTAGAGGGCATTAATTAATTTGTTTACTTTTGCTCTCAATCACCCAAAGCCCCTTTGACTATAATTCAAAGGACAGACAGAGAAATATTCACTCTCCCCATACTCTGACGTCAAAGGGGACGTACATGTCCTGGTTTTGAATAATCAGGTGTTCCTACTGTAGTAAGTAATGTACAGGTAAATGTCCTCAACAGAGCATGACGTGCAGGCAGTGTCCAGCAGTGGCAGTAGCCATTGATAGCAGTGGCTGTGGAGCCAGCAATGACATCTCAAAATGTGTCTATGGCATGATATCTTTTATGATATCTATGGCTTAGTGTTCCTTAGTCCTTGACCTTTTGCCAGACTGATTTTCTTGTCTTCCCATTAATTCTCTGAAGTCTCCTATAATTTTTTTCAATTCATTTTTTTTTTTTTTTTTGGTCTTTGTTAGCCAGGGTGGTTTTCAACTTCTTGGAACCATGAACTCTTTCTCACTATTAACAAGTGGGCAAGGTACTAAGTAAACAGTGGGCATGGAATGCTCTGTGAGCATTTGTGATTGTGAGCATTTTAGAACTATTATCAGTAGGTTTTGAAGATCTAAGACCTATTGAGGAGTACTCAAATGACACTATTATGATAACATTGGTGTTATAATAAATGGTTCCAAAGAAAAGAATGTGAATTTTTGTGATCAGCTAATGATGTGTACTAAAATAAGTTTGAAATTTGGAATTTGAGTAAATGAATATTCATAAATTCTTTACTCCACCTTAAGTAAACTAAATCCAGACTCTTTAAGTTGAACACTATAAGGAAAAATTTAAATATTGAATTATACCTCCACCAAATACCTCTACTGAGTGTCTATTTCATAAAGCATTATTATTATTCACATATGTGTCTGTCTGTTCTGGTAGACATTAAGGGTTTGGGAGGTAGAAACCTTGTTTATTTATCTTTTAATACCTGGGCCCAGAATTTTCAGGTATCTAAAAAGTGCTCAATCAATGTTGGTTGAATGAAATCTATGACTTTTCCATGGTCCTCAGGATCTAAACCTTTTACAGTCTTTCATCAGCTATTCTCAAACAGTCATGGTATGTGCAAATTGATTTACTATCTCTATGAATTTTGTTTTTCAGCTAGAGTTGTTGAGTCCCTCATTTCGAGAAAGCCAATGTGGTTCATATGAAAACTAGTTTTTGTTTTCCTCTAAAAGAGTTGTAAACTAGTGGATAAAGTCAGTGTGATAAATGATTCAGGAATGCCTTTAAAAGACTGCAAGACTGTATTAGTTGTGTTATAATAGTGATGAATCACACTGAATACTTCTTTCATAAGGAAAGAGTTAGATACATATTATATATAAGAGAAACATGATTTGACTGGCACTATAATCCAATGTTAAATACCATGACACTCTAAATGGGGTTTTTACTATATTACTGTTTTTATTTGCACTTATAAAAAAAAATCCAAACATTTTACAATATGGTTCACCTCGTTTCCTTTGTAATAAATCTCTTTGCCAATAACAAAGAATTATGTACAGTTTGGTTTTGCATTTATGAATAATAATTTAATTTAGACACATGTAAAAGATTAAGGCTTGGAGCTCATTAAACCTGAATATGAGCATTTAGACAGAGCATCTCAAAAAATAGCTTTTGAATGGCCCAAACCATATCATATATATTAAAGCTTTGCTGCACATTCTGCATCTTTGATAGCAAAGATAAAATTTGCCTTGAAATGTTGTCAATTTATATTGCGGTAAAATATACACTATGCAAAACACTATAAAAATAATGTGCTGTCTGGCCTTTCTGGCAATATATGTATACAAATGAGTGCTGTCATTGTATTACATGTCAGCACATTTGGTAAACTGATTTTTTGCATGATGATGTCTAATTTCAGGATGCAGATGACACCTGCCTTGTACAGTTTTCAGAAGGAGCACAAAATTGCTTTATTGGCAAACACATTTGGATAAGAAGATGTTTGCAGTGCAAAGTTTCTCTCACTTACATTCTAATAGAATGTTATGCTTTAAATCCATATTGACTTTGTTAATGTTGAAAAAGTGCAGTATTAAATATAAGCTTGTTTGCATGAGTTAAATCATTAGCTTCTTTTCCAGGAAGCAGATCTATAATTACAAATGACTCGTGTATTTTCCATTTCTTAAAACATCCAAGAGAATTAGCAAAGATCTACACCAAAAAAATAAAGAACGTATCAGCTCATATTTCCACAAATATTGCTAGATAAATTATGACATAGCTGAAATCATATTGGCCCATCCATCTGAGAAGCCTTTGCTAATAATCTATTTGTGTCACTTGCTAGTTTTTAGCAAACAACACAATCTCTCTGAACTTTTATTATTCAACCGATACAATGGCATTAGGAGCAATTATTTTGTACGATTATTCTGAGGATCATGTTTTGAATGCTAATAAATAACTTAAAATAGACTGACTTTAACATTCCAGTGAAGTTTTTATTAGTAGCAATACATTTTGAAATTGTTTATTTTACACAGACATTAGTAAATAAATGAGTAAACTAGGTATATTTTTAATTATACAATTTCTCAGACTATGACATTATTATTTCTGACTATGTTTTGTTGCACTTTGTTTCCATGTCAGCCTCCGTATAGATTATAAGTGTAAGGATTAGGGTAAAGTCTAATTTTGTGGTTGTTGTGTCATCAGAACTTAGCACAATTCTTGACACAAAATAGATATTCGATAAATGCCATTGCCTGTAAAGGCAATTCACTTTCTTTACTTTTTTATTATTATTATTATTTTTGCAGTACACGGGCCTCTCACTGTTGTGGCCTCTCCCGTTGCAGAGCACAGGCTCCGGACGCACAGGCTCAGCGGCCATGGTTCATGGGCCCAGCCGCTCCACGGCATGTGGGATCTTCCCAGACTGGGGCACGAACCCGTGTCCCATGCATCGGCAGGCGGACTCTCAACCACTGTGCCACCAGGGAAGCCCTCTTTCTTACTTTTAACGTTAAAGTCTGGTAAAGCACTTAAAGCATAAGAAAGGAAAACAAAACAAATACATTTTGAAAAAGACATCAACTGACCTGCTATACTGACAAACAGCATTTTCTCAGAACTTTCAATTCAAGTACTATACTTACAAAATGAAAAGTATTCTTCAAAGAAGCTCAGAAGCACTAGTGCACAAAAGGGATTTATTGTTTCAATTGGAATTTTTACAAGGTCATTGGGGAGAAAGAAAAAAATCCATGTTTTCACTATTATGTACAAACTTTATCTGTTAAGGATGCAGTTTAAGTAGAAAGCTATATTTTCAAAAAGAGCTAAAAGATTTGTATATTAGAAATGTAAGTGAAAAAGAATGTGACAATATCTTAGGGATTCTGCAGCCTAGAAAATGTTTATTGGATACAAACCTCCTGAAGTGTGGTTGACATACTCAATATTCAGCAGAATTACAGTGCTACCCCTGGAAGAAGTCAAGAAAAAAAGCATAGAATTCCAGGTATTCTAAGTAGAACCACTTCTTATTCAGCATCCATACCTCCACCACTGAAGCTCGTGTGTTCCTTGGACCAGGAAGGAGTCCCAGGTATGCAGGTGCTTTGTATAAGATCTCTGGTTTCCTAGATTCCGTGTCACTGTTGGAACAAGTGAAAAAGTAGTCCCAGAGTTCTGCATGCTTCTAGCAAGGTCCTAACCAATCCCTTCACAAAATAACCTCAACTAACCAATTCTAGAGGCATCTATAAGAATAATATTAAATCCTTTGATCACCCTCTGTGTAAATCCCATCAAGACACCCAGGATTACCAACTTGTTCTACATATTCCCTATTGCCTATCCTCCAAAGGCACTGACCACATCCATAGGCACTCTTCACCTCCTGACACCATTACAGTGTACTTTCTGGAACTCTTAATTAATAAGCAGTAAAATCTTGAAACTTTCAACTCAAAGTCTTCTTAAATATCTTGATGGATTTTTGCACCCTGACCACCAAGTCTGAGGTGACATAGGTGTCTTTCTTGTTATTCACTATCACTTCCAGACTTTCTTCCCTCATTCTTCCCTAAAAATCTAAAATGTTTCACCAAATTAAATCACCTTCTTCCACTTTGCAATCCTCCAAAGACCCTACAGCTTCTGATTCCTCGATCATTGTAAATTCTGGCTCACTGCCGTTCTCTGGAATCCCTCCTAACATAATTTTCAGTAATTCCAGTACCCAGATAGATTATATTTCTAATACTTTCACATTTCAACTACCTTGATTTCTGTTCCCTTCAATGACTTTGTCTATCTCCCTTTCTCCACAATAAATTGTTATTTTCATACCACAGAACTTCCTCAATCTCACATTACTTTAATCTCAATTTTGAGTCCTCTAACTTCTAACCATAAATTCATAATAGTTTACTCTCCCAAGTACTTTAACTCAACATTTCTTTCACACCAACCTTCCTTATTAATTGCTTTTCAACCCTCTTATCTTTTTACTTCCCTCCTTTCTAGCTTGAAGTAAGATTAATTATTATAATTACTTCCTTTCAGACAACCTCAGTTCCCTTGGCACTTTTTTGCTACTTCTTATTCACCTGTCAAAACCATAACTCTAAAAAAATAATTATGCTGACTGTTCTCACTTTGAAATCATAACCACGAACCTCAAGTGGATCTTTAATGATGTGAGCAATCATATTGCATTTCCCTTTCAGTCTCTCTTTTGCTCCCTTAGACTTTAATTTTGTATATTCTCCAGTTTTATTACGCATGAAACTCCTCTTTCTAAAACGTCAAAATTATTTGATGATCTTGTGTCAAGTGAAGTTGAAAAATGGAATTTAGATCTTGCACAAGTTCACATCTACATTTACCCACCCACTTAAATCTATGTTCACTCTCCAACTTATTCCTCTTACTGGAGATAAATTGCCCTTGTTCCTAAGTAAAGCCAAGCCTTCTGCATGTGTACTAGATTCCATCTTCTAATACATTTCAAAAATATACCTCCAGGAATTCTCCCACTTCTTTTGCATCATCATCATTTACTTTCAACTAGATAATTCCTATCAGATTACAAATGCTTTATTTGTCTCCATTAAAAACCATTTAAAACCTTTCTAAACCTTACAATTTTCTCTAATTACTGCCTCATTTCTCTGCTTCCATATGTAAGAAAACTTGCCCTGCTTCTCTTTCTACTCTTCTTTTGTAAAGTATTAAAATTTAGATATTATTTACACAAAAATATAAAATAAATGTATGGTTTAAAAAATTATTTTAGCACAAACCTGATTATGACTACACATGTCAGAGAATAGAAATTTGCCAGATACTCAGAAGCTCTCCACAGTAGCCTCTCAATCACCAACACCTCCTTCCATCCTAGGAGTTACTACTATTTTGACTCTAACTGTAACCACTTTCTTACTTTTCTATTCTTTTTGAATTATTGGCTTTGCCCTCCCCCTCTACAGAAATGCTATTTTGAATTTTACCAATGACTTCCTTGTTGCTAAACCAATGAGTCCTCATCTTAGTTAATGGATTACAGTTTGACTATTAATATCTATCTATTCTTGAACACCACATTCTCTCTTCTGCCTTACTTCTGTCCACTCAGTCTCCTTTATTGCTTATTCTTATCTTGCTGACATTATTATTATTATTAAAAACATCTAACAGAAATCTGCCCTCTCAACTTGTAAGTATATAGCACAGCTTTGTTAAATATATGCACATTATTGTACAGAGGTATACAGAACTTTTTCATCTCACTCAACTCAAACTCTATGCTCATTGAACAGCAACTTCCCATTTCCTCTAGTTCCTGGCAACTGTTATTTTACTTTCTCCTTCTCCAGGTTTGACTATTTTAGCTTCCTTATATAAGTGGAATTATGCACTATTTCTCCTGTAACCGGCTTGTTGTCTTCAAGGTTTATCCATGTTGTAGCACATGTCAAGATTTCCTTCTTTTTCAAGGCTGATTTATATGACACTGCATATTTATACCACATTTTCCATATTGATTCATCCATTGATGAACTTTTAGATTGTTTCTACCTCCTGCTATTGTAGATAGAGCTGTAGTGAATGTGGGAATGCAAATATCATTTCAAGATCCTGTTTTCAATTATTTTGGATAAATATCCAGATGTGGGATTGCTGGATCATATATGGTAGTTTTATTATTAATTTTCTGAGGAACCACTGTATTGTTTTCCATAACAGCCACACCATTTTAGAGTCCCAGGAACAATGAACAAGAATTCTGATTTCTTCTCATCCTCACCAGCATTTGCTGTTATTTTTTTTTATAATGACCATCCTAACAGATATGAAGTGATATCTCATTGTGACTTTGATTTGAATTTCCTTTGTTTTTTTTTTAATTGAGGTATAGTTGCTTTACAATGTTGTGTTAGTTTTTGCTGTACAATGAAGTGAATATATGTATACATATATCCCCTCCCTCCCACCCCACCCCCATCCCAGCCATCTAGATCACGATAGAGCACCGAGCTGAGCTCCCTGCCCTATATAGCAGGTTCCCACTAGCTATCTGTTTTACCCATGGTAGTGTATATATGTCAATCCCAGTTTCCCAATTCATCACACTCTCCCCTTCCCCCCACCTTGTCCACACTTCCATTCCCTACATCTGAGTCCTGCACATAGGTTCATCTCTACCATTTTTCTGGATTCCACATATATGTGTTAATATATGATATTTGTTTTTCCTTGATAATTAATAATCTTGAGCATTTATTTCATATAGCTGTTGGTCATTTGTATGTCTTCTTTAGAGAAATATCTATTCAATTACTTTGCACATTTTTTAATTGGTTTATTGGTTTTTTGGTTATTGGTTAATTGTTATTGAGTTGTAGGAGTTTCTTATATATTTTAGATATTAACCTTGTACCAGATAGATAGTTTGAAAATATTTTCTCTGATTCTGTAAGTTACCTTTTTACTCCATTTATTTTTTTTTTCCTTGCTGCCCAGAAGCTTTTAAGTTTGATGTAGTTTAATTTATATAATTTTGCTTTTTCGGCCTGTGCTCCTGGTATCAAATCCCAGAAATTATTGTCATGACAAATGTAGAGAAGCTTTTCATTTATCTTTTCTTCTATAAGTTTTATAGTTTATGGTCTCACATTTAAGTTTTTAACCCACTTTAAGTTGATTTTTGTGTATGATGTAATACAGGGTTTGATTTCATTATTTTTCTGTGCCTATACAGTTTCCCACTACAGTTTGTTGAAGAGAATGTCCTTTTCCCATTATGTATTCCTGGTATCTTTGTTGAATATTAGCAGACCATATATGCATGGGTTTATTTCTAAGCTCTCTATTCTGTTCCATTGTTCTATATGTCTGCCTTTATGCCAGGGCCACACTGTTTTGATTATGTAGTATTACATAATATGTTTATGTAATATGTAAAATTATGTACATGTAGATTACATAATATGTTTTGAAGTCAGGAAATGTGATGCCTCCAGCTTTGTTCTTCTTTCTCAAGATTACTTTGGCTATTTGTAGTGTTTTGTGTTCCCATATAACAGAATTATTTTTTTCTATTTCTGTAAAAAAAAACAAAGAGATTTCTATACACTTTCCATTGAATTTGTGGATCAGTTTGGGTAATGTGGACATTTTAACAATATCAATTTTTTCAATTCATGAACATGGAATTTCTTGCCATTTTATTTTTGTCATCTACATGTTCAATATTTACTGTTTTCAGTGTACATACATTTCACCTCCTTGGTTAAATTTATTTTTAAGTATTATTTCTTTTTTTTAATGTTCCAACATTCATTTATTCATTTGTTCATTTCATAAACATTTATTTAATATTTACTATATTTCAAAGCCTTGGCTAGGAACTGTGAATATTATGAGGCAGAAGGATACAAACAATCATGTATTAACCTTAGACTGCAACAGGTATAATGACCAGCAAAGTGCAGTGTACAATGGGGCATAGAGAAGAAATTGATCATGTCTGTGTTTGAGGGACAAAAAGAGGGTAGGGACAGGCCTTATGGGGGAAGAAAGGCTTGAGAAAAGGCTTGGAACACAAACAGCTCAAGTGCCTGGTTGACAAAGGGATGGATAATGGAAAGTAGTCAAGAGAGAATCTGGTGTATACAAAGACTAGAACCAGAGGCAGCATGGAGATCCCATGTGGGGGAATGGGAAGAAGTGGTGCAGGTGTAGAAGGCAAGAGCCAGAGGAAAGAACGATTTTTTTATACCACCCTAAGGACCTTAATGGAGAAGCCATAAAATGGTTTTAAACAAGGGAATGACACTTTGATTTCTAATTGCTGTTCTAAAATGAACAGATATGAATACCTGTATAGGTAGATGATTGATAGATGATAGATAGATAGATCTATTTATGTACAGTTCTCCATTCAAATAAGCTGGTCTGAATAAGGTATGTATGCTGCCACTGAAAACAAAGAAAATGAAGATAAAGATGACAACTCTTTTCCTTAGTGAACATAAGTGCCCCTTCACTTAGTTTTTTTTTTTTTAAATTTTTATTTTATATTGGAGCATAGTTGATTAACAATGTTGTGTTAGTTTCTGGTGTACAGCAAAGTGATTCAGTTATACATATACATGTATCTATTCTTTTTCAAATTATTTTCCCATTTTAGGTTATTACAGAATATTGAGCAGCGTCCCCTGTTCTATGTGGTATGTCCTTTTGAGATTGACATGTACATGCTGCTGTATTTAAGTATTACTTCTGTTTGATGCTACATTAAATGTGATTATTTTCTTGATTTTCTTTCTGTGTAGCTCATTGTTAGTATATAAAAACACAACTGAGTTTTGTATGTTGATTTTGTATCCTGAAATTTTGTTGAATTCATTTATTATGTCTAATAGTTTTTTTGTGAAATCTTTAGGATTTTTACATATCAGATTATATACTGTGTTAACAGAGATAACTACTTCTTTTCTGATTAGAATGTTTTTATTTTATTTTTTTTTCATGCTTAATTGCTCTATCTAAGACTTCCCGGACTATGTTGATTAGAAGGGACAAGAATGGAAATATTTGCCTTGTTCCTAACCTTCTAGGAAATATTATTGAGTATGACATTAGCTGTGGTCTTTTCACCTAAGACCTTCATTATGTAGAGGTAATTTCCTTCTATTCCTAGTTTGTTGACAGTTTTTATCAGGAAAGTGTGTTGAATTTTGTCAGATTTTAGTACTTCTATTGAGATGATCAAATGATTTTTATCCTTCATTCTATTAACGTGGTATATCACACTTATTGATTTTTGTATATTGAACTATGCTTGCATTCCATGGATAAATTCCACTTGGTATAATCCTATTTAATTCGTCTTGCTATTAATTTGCTTCAGATTTTTATACCTACAGTTGATCCTTGAATAATGCAGGGGTTAGGGACACTGACCCTCCAGGCACTTGAAAATCCACGTATAACTTTTGACTCCCCAAACTCAACTACTAACAGCCTAGTTTGACTGGAAATCTTACCAATAACATAAACAGTTGATTAATACATGTTTTGGGAATTCCCTGGTGGTCCATTGGTTAGGACTCTGTGTTTCTACTTCAGGGGGTCTGAATTTGATCCCTGGTCAGGGAACCAAGATCCTGCAAGCAGCATGGCCAAAAAAAAAAAAAAAATACATGTTTTGTATGTTACATGTATTATATTCTGTATTTTTAAAGCAAGTTAGAGAAAAGATGGTATTAAGATTACCATAAGGAAGAGAAAATTTACAGTAGTGTACTGCATTTATCAATACCATAAGTTCACAAGGTCTTCTCATAAGATGAATGGTCTGTCAGCACCTACATCAATATTTTCTTATATGATACAAAACACTGTAGATGTTATAAGTATTGCTAACATTAAACATCAAAAATGAAAAGCTACTGTGAAAAATAAATTAATATTTATTTACAGGTGTAAGGTTTCATGCATTTATAATGAAGAAGCAGCAATATGATTGCTTTATGGTAGCCTAGTGTAATCGATCGAATAGCTTCAAGGTAGCCTACCCTATACACTAATGAAGGAATTGTTATAAAACTTTTATGGCATACAGCCTTACAGTCATTTTCATAATACAGCATTGGACAATTGTAACATTATTTTAAACATCTTACTTGTGATGATAGGCTGATATGCGGTTTCTCCAACTACAAGAGAGAGATACATACTGTATGGTAATGTAATTATTTGAAAGCTAAATATAAAACAGTAAAAACTAACACATTATTAATTTTATATTAAATATCACTCACTTTATGCTTATGTAAGGATAGGCTTTCCACTTCAATACAAGTCTTTAGAGGATATTCTACAAGATGCAATGTTTGGCAATGATGATGATGATGATATAAAAATGTCTCATACAGTTCTTGTGGTAGAGTTATTAGATTTTCATGTGAAGATGCTCACACACATACACAACAGATAAGTTTGTTAACTGCAGTGTGATGATTATTAACTGTTCATTAAATGGAAGTGGATCATCATAAAGGTCTTCATTCTCATCATCTTCACATTGAGTAAGCTCAGGAGGAGGAGGAAGAGGAGGGGTTGGTCTTGTTGCCTCAGGGGTGGCAGAGGCAGACGAGGTGGAGGAGCTGGAAAGTGAGGCAGGAGAGGCAGGCACACTTGGTGTAAATTTACAGAACTAGATTGTAATTGCTGTCTGAATTTTTTGACTTTTCGTTTCTCTAAAAATGTCTCTATACAGTATCAACCCTTCTTCCATCTTTTGCTTAAGTTTCAGTGCCCATATCATAGAAGAGTCCATGTCATAACAGAAGCCAAAAGCAGTCTTGAATAATTAGAACCCTTCTTCCAGATTGTCTAATGTCAATTTGTTTTCTGCTGCTGCTTCTAAGTCTTCATTGTCTGGCACTGGTTCAGAAGGACGCATCTCCATCAAGTTGTCTTCTCTTAATTCCTCTAGCATAGCATCTATTAGTTCTTGAATTTCTCTAAGATGCATATCTTGAAATCCTCAGCCCCCAGCTTTTTTGCCATATCCACAACTCTTTCACGGTTTCCTTGATTGGCTCTGTCATAAATCATGTGAATAATCCATGCACAACACCTGGGCACAGTTTTCTTCAGCAGGAATTTATTTTTTCAGGCTTGATGGCTTTTACAGCTTTTTCTATAACAACAATAACATCTTCAGTGGTGTAATCCTTCCAGTTTTTTTTTTTTTGATGTTCTCTTTATCAGGGTTCTCTCCCATACTGTTGACAATCCTTTTCATAAAGCACCATGAGTAATGAGTCTTAAAGGTCCTTATGAACTTTTGATCTAGAATCTGAATTTGAGATATGTTTGGGGGCGAGTAGACAGCTTCCATGCCTTTGGTGTTGAGCACATGGGGCTCTGGATGGCCAGGGGGCATTGTCCAATATCAAAAGAACCTTAAAAGGCAGTCCCTTACTGGCAAGGTACTTCCTGACTTCAGGGACAAGGCATCAATGAAATCATTTCAGAAAAAGGGCTTACATTGTCCAGGACTTCTTGTTGTACAACTAAAAGACTGGCAGCTGGTGCTTATCTTTTCCTTTCAAGGTTCAGAGGTTAGCAGCTTTATAGATAAGGGCAGTCCTGATCATAAGCCGGACTGCATGTGCACAAACTTAGAGTTATCCTGTCCCTTCCTGTCAACAGAGAGTAAAGACAGTTTTACCTCTTTCTTTTCAAGCTGCATAATGTTAATTATTTGTCTTAATTATTTATTCATTTATTTTGTTTTATTGCACTAGATAAGACCTCCAGTTTAATGTTAAATAGACATAGTGAGAGCAAAGATTACTGCCTTATTTTTGATTTTAAGGAAAAAAATTCAGTCTTTCACCACTAAATATGATGTTAAATGTATTTAATTTTGTTGTAGATACACTTTATCAGGTTAAGGACATACCCTTCAATCCCTTCATTGCTAGGAATTTCAATTCTGAGAAAACTGTCAATTTTGTCAAATGCTTTTTCTTCAGATATTGAGATGATTATATGGTTTTGTTTTTATTGTGTTTTCAATATGGTGAAATACATTGATTTTTAAATACTAAGCAATATTATATTCCTGAGATAAATACTACCTGATCATGATTTATTACACTTTTTTAAAAATGGCCTGAACTCAACTTGATAATCATTTGTTAAGTATTTTTTACTCATTAAGAATATTGGCCTCAAGATTTTCGTTTTGTTTTGTCATGTCCTTGTCTTTTTCAAAAAAGTCAGGCAGTGTATGATAAAACTTATTTGTACATATTCTTTTCTATTATCTATAAGCGCTTTAGTAAGATTGATGTTAACATTTTCTTAAATGTTTGATAGAATTTATCACTGAAGAAATATAGACTGGAAGTTTCCTTTGTGGAAAGATTCTAAATGGGAGATTGAATATTTTAATAAATGGATGAATATATGGGTTTTGAGATTATTTTTGACTCACTTTTGGTAATTTGTTGACTTTAAAAAATGCACCTATTTTATCTAAAGTTGTCAAATTTATTGGAAAATATTGTTCTTAATATTCACTTATATTTTAATGAAGTATAGCTCTCTAGTGATTCTTCTTTTTTATTTCTGTTAAAAATGTAACAATGTTATTGATATTTTTGAAGAAAAAGACTTTCTCTACTTTTTGTTTGTTTCCTATTTTGAGCCCCATTCTTATCTTTTAAAAATTATTTTTCATCTACTCAGTCTGGACTTAATCTACTCTTAATTTACTCTTCTGTCCTAGATAGTAAATGTAGAAATGCATATAGTTTATGAGACCTTTTTTCTTTCTAATACAGGCAAGAATATTATACATTTCCCTATAAATATTTCTATAATCACATCCTACTGCCATTGGATGTGTTTCATGTTTCTATGTCTATTCAGTTTAAAATAAATTATAATTTTTCTTGTGATTTTTTTCTTTTAGCTGTCTATTATTGATTTCAAAATATTATCCCCCCCCCATGCAGTTCTAATTTATTTCAAATTTACTTCCCTTTTGGTAAAAATAACATTCTCTGTATTATTTAATACTTTTTAATTAGTTTAGACCTTCAGGGTTGATATATTCCTTTTTAGTAAAAGTACTCTGCACAGTTCAAAAAAAGTTCATTCTACTGTTATTGTGTAGAGTATTTGTTTCTTAAAATATTTTATAACCCTTCTGATTTTCTGTCTACCTTTGATTTCATTACTGAGAGAAGAGTTTTTATTTCTTCTACTACAGAGATGAGTTTTTCTATTTTATTCTGTCGGCATTTTTATGGCATATGATATTAGGTACATAAGCATTTAATATTGCTTTATCTTCATGATAAAAAAGAATACTTTATTAATTTGAAATACCTCTATTTTTGGTGATTTTTCTTATTTTGGAGGCACTTTTGCTGGATAATAATATGGTTACTCCAGCTTTAATGGCTAATGTTTGCATAATATAATTTTTAATTCTTTTTTTATTTTTTACAATATATCAAGTGGAAGTTTGTAAACAGAATATAGTCAGATATTGCTTTCTTAACATAATTAGAAAATCTCTCCTTCATAATTGGAGGATTTAGAACATTAAACATAGTGTAATTATTTATGTGATTTGGCTTAAATCTATCATCTTCTATTTGCATTTTTTAATTTTTTTCCATTTGATTTCGATTTTATTTTTCTAATTTTGTCTGCCCTTTGTTTGAATGAGTTGAGTGTTTTAAGGATTTCATTTTAGTTCTTTATTTGATTATGGGTATATTTGGATTTTTTATATTTATTTTTTGTTTCACTGCTTCAAATGTGCATACTTATTACAATTAAAATAAAAGTATGCAATGTCACATATAATCTTAGACAATTGCAGTGGTATATTTCAAAATTTTCCTTCCCATTCTTTATGCTATTTTTTCAGATATTTATATATATTATGTATATTATATATAATAAACTCACTTTCCATTAAAATAGTATTGTAATAATATTTTTCCTTAAAAGCCAATATATATTGAAGAAATTTCAAAAAAGAGAAAACATATTTTGTGTTATTTATATTTACCTTTTGTAGAGTTCCTCATTCTTTCATATAAATTTAAATTTCCATCTGGTATTCTTCCTGAAGAAAGCGCTTTATCATTTCTTACAGTACAGGACACTACTGATGATTTTCTCATCTTTTGCCCCTGAAAAAAAGTCTTTACTTTACAATAACTTTTTGAAGAATATCTTTTTTGGTAGTAAAATTCTAGATTGCCATTTTTTTTTTCTTTTTTAGAAAAAAAAATGATGTTTTTTAAAAAACATCTTTAAAGATGTTGTTCAATTCCCTTCTTGCATAGTTTATGATGAAAACTGTGTTGTTGTGTTTTCATTTCTCTGCACATAGTATGTAATTTTATCCTTCCTCTTATTCTTTTTTCTATTTTTTCCTTGTTTCCAGAAATTTATAATCTGTCTGGACCATTTTATTTTCTTTAAGTGTACACTGTCTGAAGGTATATAGGTTTCAACAAATTTTTTTAAAAGGTTGTTATTAAACTTGATATTGTCCCATGTTTTCACTAAGGTTTTGTTCTTTTTTTCTTTTTTTAATTCTGAGCTTTCATTTGGATAGTTCCTATTACTTTGTCTTCAAGTATTATGATCTACATCTTCAGCAATATATTTTTAAATTTTTATTAGAATATTATTGATTTACAATATTATGTTAGTTTCAGGGGTACAGCAAAGTAAATGAGTTATACATATACATATATCCACTCTATTTTTAGCTTCTTTTCCCATATAAGGCATTACAGAGTATTGAGTAAAGTTCCCTGTGCTATGCAGTAGGTTCTTATTAGTTATCTATTTTATATACAGTAGTGTATAAATATCAATCCTAATCTCCCAATTTATCCTTCTCCCTTCTTATCCCCTGGTAAACATAAGTTTGTTTTGCACATCTGTGACTCTACTTCTGTTTTGTAACTAAGTTTATTTGTACCTTTTTTTTTTAGATTCCTCATATAAGCAATATCATATGACATTTGTCTTTCTGTGTCTGACTTACTTCACTCAGTGTGACCATCTCTACGTCCATCCATGTTGCTGCAAATCCCTAACCCCATACATAAAAATTAAACTCACAATGGATTAAAGACTTAAATGTAAGGTCAGACACTATAAAACTCTTAGAGGAAAACAAAGGCAGAGTAGTCTTTGACATAAATAGAAGCAAGATCTTTTTGATCCACCTCCTAGAGTAACGAAAATAAAAACAAAAATAAACAAATGGGATCTAATTAAAATTAAAAGGTTTTACACAGCAAAGGAAACCATAAACAAGTCAAAAAGACAACACTCAGAATGGAAAAAAAAATATTTCCAAATGGAGCAACCGACAAGGGATTAATCTACAAAATATACAAACAGCTCATGCAGCTCAATATCAAAACAAACCAAACAACCCAATCAAAAAGTAAGTGGAATATCTAAACAGACATTTCTCCAAAGAAGACATACAAGTGGCCAAAAAGCACATGAAAAGATGCTCAACATCACTAATTATTAGAGAAATGCAAATCAAAACTACAATGAGGTACCACCTCACACTGGTCAAAATGGCCATCATCAAAAAATCTACAAACAGTAAATGTTGGAAAGGGTGTGGAGAAAAGGGAACCCTCCTGCACTATTGGTACCTAGAGAAAATCATAATTTGAAAAGTTATGTGCCCCCCAGTGTTCATTGCAGCACTATTTACAATAGCCAGGACATGGAAGCAATCTAAATGTCCATCAACAGAGGAATGGGTAAAGAAGATGTGGTACATATATACAATAGAATATTACTCAGCCATAAAAAATAACAAAATAATGCCATCTTCAACAATATTTAATCAGTTATTAAGCCAAACCAGTGAATGTTTTTTTCACATATTACATTTTTTAGGTTTGATATGTAACGTACAGTTTTTTCAACATCTTCTCTTTCTGGAAGAGTTTACCACTCTTGATGATTGAAATTCAATGTCTTTTAACCTTGTATGAGCTGTGGGAATTTTTATCTTAAATCTCCCTTGTCATTCTATAATTGGTCTTATGAAATTTTTACTTACACATTCTTAACTTAGGATTCATCAACAGACAAAGAAAGACTCCAATTCAGGTTTCCCGAGCTCTTCCTCTACATGGCTCTATTCAAGGCAGTCTGTCTCACAAATTAAAGTCACCTCCACTTCCCTGAATTTAGAACTCTGCCTTGTCAGTTCAGCCAGGCAGACATGCACTGAGGTTTGGAAAATGCTTCCAGGTGGAAAGACAGGGTATTGTAGGACTCACTTATTTATTTTTTTTCCCAATAGTCACAGTGATGCCTTACGTGTTTTCCATTTTTTCTTAAAATTATTTACATTAAAATATTAAGTGTAGTTCCAGTTACTTCATTATGCCCATAAGCAGAAGTCTCTGAAATAGTTCATTTTATTTACTGGTTGGATTATTGCAGTCTGATTTTCCTCAAACTCCATGGAGAAGAGAATTTTGTCATTTTTTTTCTTTACCACATGCCCACTGCCTCAAGATTATCTCGTACACAGGCACCATATAAATATTTGTTGAATAAATGCTTGTGAGTACATATGAAAAAGCTGGTTGCTGTACAAAGTAGTCAATGTAAATATCATTTATATAATATATAGCATCAGTTTTGGACCCAAAGGGAAATGTTGGTATCTCTTTTCCTATCATAACTATTATTAATTTTCCCAAATACATTATATCATCATATGCTTAGTTTGAAATAGTTGGTGTCTGTAGCAATAGCAAATGTATATTTGAAATATTATAATTTTATGAGAGTAGAGGATATACACTCAAAGTAACTCAGAATGGATCTATTTAGATATAATATTTATATAGAAAATCCTAACAGATTGCTTAGACCCAGAGTCAATAATAGACTATGTTAAATTCTAAATATAGATGTCCTCAAGTAATAGATGGAATTCCCTGAATTTCATACGCATTTGTCTTTACATATTTTCCACCCATAGTATTTATCTGATACCCCCAGCTTTGCCAGACATCCCATAGTAACAACGCCATAGTTTGGTCTGGAAAATAAACTTACATTTCTAATTTTTTAAAGCACCCACAGCCCCATGCCTAGACTATCAGGTACTATGTTGCATCATATGCCTAGTAACTTCAACACTTCTCAAGGTATTGACTAATTAGGCCTAAGTACATTTACCATCAAAATCTAAGGAATCAGAACTTCCACTTCTGGCTTTGATGAAATGTCAGAAACTGAATTTACCCCGCCCCCAATACACACACCTTAAACACCTATAAAATCAAACAAAATATAATAGACAACAGTTTTCACATACTGGACAAGAGGCAGTTCAGGACAGTGACACCTAAGAGAAGGGAAACAAGTGAAATGGATAATTGCCCCACTTACTGATTGGTGAGAATTTCCAGGAACTAATGGATGGAAGAAGAACCCAAACAGAAATCAACAGTCCTGCTGAGCTGAGGAGTCAGAGTTCAAATGTTCTAGAGGACAGTGTGACTTTCTGAGGCAAAAACACTGCAAAGAAAGAAGCTGCGTAAGGAGAGAACTATGGCAATGCGTAGACGTGTCCCTTTAAGTGTTTAAGTTTGTGCTGTGAGGAAAGTACCTGAGGCTAGAAAAATAAATACCAGAAAGGAGTGGGTAGAACTTTTTAAGGACAAAAAGTATTTCATGTCCCCACCATCCAGAAGAGAAAGCCTTCCCAACCCACAGGGAATTGGGTAAAATCCTTTGGAGGTAGGGGTTCAGTAATGGGGTTAGAAGGGCCCAACTACTATTGCCCAAACAAAGTTTAAGAGCAAGTGCCAAAGGAACAACTTAATTCTGAGAGCATAATATGATGTTTCAGAATAAAGTCCATAGATATTTAAAGAAAATTCAGCACCACCCAATGTAAAATCTTTGATGTACTGCATCCATTTAAAAATACTAGCATGTAAAGAGGCAAGAAAATATGGCACATAACCAGGGAAAATGCGTGTCCAAAAAGAAAAAAAAACATTAGTATGAGGAGAAAAGAAATGAAAGTTGAAAGAGACTCAAATTAAACTTTTATATATGAAAATATATTATCTGAAGTGAAAAATACATTGTATGGGATTAATAGCAGGTTATTCACTGGAGAAGTAAATGCCATTGAACTTGAATATACAGTAATAGAAACTCTCCAAAATGGAGCACAGAGAGAAGAAAGGCAGAAACATTTTGAAAGACCACCAATGATCTGAAGAAAATGTTAGCAGCATAACATATGGGAAAGTTTTATCTTTTATAGCCATATTCCTCAACAAATTTCCTCCTGGAGTGGTCAGTATTGTTATAACAGGACTTAACATATCATTACTGAGAATCTATATGATCATATTTTATGAAGAGCAACTCCATCAGAAATGGTTGGCATGCCATTCCATTCAGAATGTATAACAAAAGAGCTAGAATATTGATATCTACTTAACCTACTTCAAGAATTTCTGAGTGAATTTGCAATGCCAGAACAACTATTCTTATTTCTTACTTAATTTCCATAAGAAATCTTAATTGCTTCAAAATTAAGCAATATACTTGTAAAGGAGTACTTTTTCAACTGTGAAATGTATTGAATTTTGCAAGTTTTAATTTTACTTCTTTGTGCTGTAGTTATTATCCCAGTTTTTCCAGTGCATTTTAGTGTCATTCTCAAAATCATTTTCCCTCATTGCCTTTGAAAATATTGAGGCACTCTAAACAGTGTCTAACACAAAGCTATGGATCTCTGATGCGTGGTAACTCTTTTGAACACTTTTATCTAGCTGGCATTCTAATTGAGCCTAATATTCCCTGTAAGAGTTAACCTTCTGTAAATATCATACAAGATCTATCTAGGACCTCTTATTCTATTATAAAAAAATCAAGTATTAATTGTTCTGAATTCACCTTGAATTTTCAAACATCATTTATATATCTTCATAATTTAACATATGAAGTTTTCATTAACAATAAAAGTATCTCATATAAAAGTAAATAGTTCCTTCTCTATTTGTTAATATCATGAATGTTCTTACTGAATTCTTCATTCTTAGATAAATGTCTATTTTTGCCAATCTCCAAAAATTCTTCCAAGGACAGTCATTCTACTGATGCCAAGTCACACTTTTTACAAGTTGTCACCACCAAAAAATAAAATCATTCAGTTGATTAATATACCAAGTGCTATATTTCAACTTTTAAAAATGCATTACTAATCAGAATTTTATAACTGAATTTGAATCTATACTCTTTCCCTCAGTTATAGAGAAAGGTCTTATCATGCTTTCTCAGAATATGTTACAATAGAGTAAAATAATAGCTCATAAGAAGGAATAAACAAGCCAAGAACTCAGGAAACTTTTTAACCTATTCGTTTCTCTCATTCTTTTCCACAACTCAGAGCATATCGGGCGTGAATGGCCATATAATTGCATTATAACCTTCACATGTTACTTTATTTGCTCTAATTTTTCCTTTAGAAAAGCATGATCTCCTTCATCTCTTGAGAGTATTTCTAAAATATAAAATTCAATTACTTGGTTTTTCAAAGGCAATGCAGAATGTATGGGGTGTTATAAAATCTTGCTATACCAAAGGACAAAATGGAGACTATTGCCAAGGTTCCCCAAGAAACAAAACTAATAGGAGATACATCTATGTCTATCTATGTCTTTATGTCTATGTCTATATCTACATCAATATCTATCAACTTATCTATATATACCCGTATCTATATCTATGACTATATATACAACGAGATTTATTATAAGAAATTATCTCATGTGATTATATAGGCTGAGAAGTCACACAGTCTGCTGTCTACAAGCTGGAGACCCAGAAGAGTATATGGTACAGTTCCTGTCCAAGTCCGAAGGCCTGAGAACCAGCAGAGCTGAGTGTTTTCACGTTAAGATTTTGATCTTCTCCTGAACTCAAGCTGGAATTTACACCCTCAGCAGCTTTTGTTCTATTCAGCCCTCCCAACAGATTGGATGAGAGCCCCTCCCCCCCACTCACGGGAAGGGCAAGCTGCTTTCTCAGTCTTCCCTATTCAAATGCTAATCTCATCCAGAAACAACCTCACAGACATGTACAGAATAATGTTTAGCCAAATATTTGGCCATTCCCTGTCCCAGTCAAGTTGACAGAAAAAAAATTTCCATCACAGAGCCCCTAAGCAAGGTAGCAGTAATAGCCCTTATTAACTCCTTGGTGATGGCACAAGGATAAGACTAGAAGACTGAAGACATTACTACAATATATTACTTTATAAATGACCTCTGATGTAAATTCTAATTTTAGCTCTCTTTTTGTAGTCATGTGGTATTGAGCAAAGTAAAACGACAAATTTTGTGACCAAGAAAATTTAACTGCTTACCTCACAGAACCATTGTAAGATAAGATTTTGCTTCATGAACTTGCCAAAATATATTTCATTATTTTTTTACTTGACAAATACTTATATGTTCATTAAAATTCTGATTACGATTATCTATTGCCCTATAATGTAATGAATTATAGCCCTTAAAAATTATTTAGTTCAACCTAACTTTTGATAAATTATATACCCTATTAGTGTTATCTGTCACATAACCTCATTAAAATACTGTGCAACTGTTTCTGTGTTAATATACTCCAAAGTAACGCCCAAGTGCAACAAAAGGGACAGCTTGAACTCCCTATAATTAAAGAGGATATAATTAGACAATAGGTAATCTATAAGCAGAAGATTCCTCAGGCCTGGGCTGGTTCCTGATTAATTATACAAGTAATTTTCCAACATAATCCCCACTAGAACTGTCTAATCATGCCTACTAGTAAGGGATATTTTTAAAACACTTAACACATCCATATTAGATATTAAGCCGTGATGTGTTCTTAGGGTAGTCAAGACCACAGATTCACTGTCTCAGCAAAAATAATAGTTTTACAATGGCTTTGAGCTTGGTGCTTTTGCAAAACTCTATATCATACAGTAGTCTTAAGAAACTAGAGGGGCTTCCCTGGTGGTGCAGTGGTTGGGAGTCCGCCTGCCGATGCAGGGGACGCGGGTTTGTGCCCCGGTCCGCGAGGATCCCGCATGCCGCGGAGGGGCTGCGCTCGTGGGCCATTGCTGCTGGGCCTGCGCGTCCAGAGCCTGTGCTCCGCAATGGCAGTGGCCGCAGCAGTGAGAGGGCCGCGTACCGAAAAAAGAAACTAGAAAAGCTAAAGACTCCTAGTCTACGTTCAAATTTTTAGCTATCTTAAAAATTGTACCAATGAATATTTAGTTATACCTATAAATAAGTGTTTCACTTTATATCCAGCTTGAAATTATGTAGAAATATTTCTGAGACTTAAGGAAATATGAATTTATTTATAGAGGTAAATTTTTAAAAATATTTATTACCTTTATTAGAATAGAATTTTTTTTTCTTTTTCTTTTATTTTAGTGTGGTTGGTTGAAATGTGCTCTCTCAGGAAGACCTGTTATTACTGTTTATATCTTTTTGTCTACTAGGCTAAAAGCTCCTGGCTGGTGGAAACCACAGCATTCAATATTCCTGGCCCATCTGTTAGGTGTTTCTAATGGAATGAATTCTCTGGAGAAGTTGGATAACAAAATACTAAATGGACAGAGTAAACAAAATAATTAGCAAACAGAGAAACCAGCATAGGGAAATCAGAGGGTCAGAATAGGATACTTTACTCTTTGAAGCATCATTTATCAACTAATGTTCTACAAAAAAATCGTGGCCTCAAAATATGAATAATTGTTCCGTTACTAGAGTTTCTAGTCAAACCTTGGAATTGAATAACATTATCTAAATTTATTCGACACCTTATTGCAAATACCTCTAATGTAATATACCTTTGAATTTCCAAAATGTAAGATAAGATTTTAAAAGCTTCTCAATACTATTTACTGCTGCATGGTTTACCATCCAAAGTATGTTAATATTCTACAAAAGACAGCTTAAAAAATGGTAGAGGGCTTCCCTGGTGGCACAGTGGTTGAGAGTCTGCCTGCCTATGCAGGGGACACAGGTTCGTGCCCCAGTCCGGGAAGATCCCACATGCCGCGGAGCGGCTAGGCCCGTGAGCCATGGCCACTGAGCCTGCGCATCTGGAGCCTGTGCTCCGCAATGGGAGAGGTCACAGCAGTGAGAGGCCCGCATACCGCAAACAAAGCAAAACAAAACAAAACAAAACAAAAATTGGTAGAACAAAGGCTAAAATTTATAAGGTGCTTTCTTTGTACCAGAGCCCTCAAGTCTACTAGCTCTAAGAGCGTCAACAACTGTTTCTCATTAAATCACTTCACACTCTTCCCCACCAACACACACACACACACATACCTATGTGCATCACTATTTCAACTGAAGCCAACATTGGCTTCCTTCAGGAATATTTTCTCAATCATTCCACATTGTGGCAAATGCTTCAGCACTCATCAACTTCTAACTTCCCAATGTTAACTATTATTTTGTTTATCCTTTTAATTACAATATATTTTAAACTCCAGGGCTGGAAGATGGTTTATATTTTTAATAGCTTAAAGCTTTGCACCTAATGGATTATAATTAAAGTTTGAAACACAAAGAACAGTGGACAAAACGAATACACTTTTATTGGGCAGATGGGAGAGACACAGGATATGAAGGAAATAAAATTTGCCGTAGGAAGTGAGACGATATAAGATTTCCAACACAAAGTTATATGACCTGAAGTAAAATATTTCTATCCATAGAGCACACATTGTATGATCTGATATTTATAAACAGAGAATATTAGATGCAATTGAAAGGGATTTGGGAATTTTATCATCCCTGGTCTAATGGATACTTTCCTACTGCACTCCCACCCAGCCCCACTAGTCCTGCCCAAAGCCTCAACACCTAGGTGATCTTGATGTCCACATTCACCTTTAAAATTCCATAATTTCTTAATTTGATTGTGTCACTAGATTATTATACTTTGAGAAATGAAAAAATTAGAATCAATATCAACTTCAATTAATGAAGGTAGATCTTTGACCTAAATGTGAAAGCTAAAACAATATAAGCATTATGAAAATGCATACATGAGAACCTCACCTGGTCAGCAAATACTGATCACATAAAGCTTTAAATATCAATATTACTATATATTTTTCATTAAACAAATAAAGAATGTTTTGGAACAATAAGACACTGAGAAAAATTAATGAGTTCACTCTTGATGCAACAATCTGGTGGAAGATGCTTCAGTTAGTTAGTTTTCCCCACCCTTGACTTTTATTACAAGAACGAAGAGGCAATAAAGAATACTAAACTATATACACGGTTGGAGTCTTGATTAAGCATCTTGCTTATTCCAAAGATGCATGTAGATGTGATTCAACACTTGGATTTTTCTAAAACCTGTATAGAGGCAATCACATCATAGTCTAAGATCAAGATAAAGAGGTCACCCATAAAGAGTGTGACCTCTCAATGTGGATGTTACATCTTGGGGTACATTTGAAGAACTAATATATATATATATATATATATATATATATATATATATATATATATATACACCATTATATCTGAAACTTAGAAAATGCCTCCACGTAGGAATCCATTTGAAAAATATGAGGGAAGAAGACAAAGGAAACCGATTGTAGGGTAGCAGAGGCGTAGCAAATGTTTAATACAATTTGCAACTTGACAGACAGTGCTGATAAAGGTTTACACCAGAGTGGTAATGGTGGGTAATGAAGTCATTTCACTTAAGCCTTTGCAAATTCACACTCTAGCCTGCCATCTCTCTTTTTGAAGTAACTGTGGGTGCTCACCCTGCTCCTAAAGCTAAGTGGTTTAGGCTGCATATGGCTAATTAAGTTCTACAACAATTGTCCTCAGTATATTTAGTTTGGAATATTTAATTTTCATTATCACACATGCCCATCCCCTACACCATAGATGCTTTGATATGGGCATGGCAGAAAGCCACACTTTTAAAGGTTAAGGCTCTGCCTATATTACCCCCACTGGAGTTTGGCTGCTAAGAGGCAATAGAAATCTGCTTAACTCGCAATTGCTTATGTCTAATTCTATGAGGAAATCCATTTCTTGAAGTATGAGTCTTGAGTGTCAGCAAGATTCACGTACACTTGATGGAAACATTTAGTCTCAGAATATCCCATGTTAATACTTTAAAAGTTAAGACTCATTTTATGTAGCATAATTTGGTGTGGTGAAGAATATCAAATGAGGAGAATAATTTAACGGGATAACATTGGGAATGTAATGGGCTCACATTCTTCAGTCGATGAGAGGAGGCTTATAAAATTGTATTTCTAACAAAACAAATATAATGTTTAATTCCTGCTGTTACCAACCTCCCCTCAGCTTTTTTTTGTTTTGTTTTGTTTTTTCAGTACGCGGGCCTCTCACTGTTGTGGCCTCTCCCGTTGCAGAGCACAGGCTCTGGACATGCAGGCTCAGCGGCCATGGCTCACGGGCCCAGCCTCTCCACGGCATGTGGGATCTTCCCAGACCGGGGCACGAACCCGTGTCCCCTGCATCGGCAGGCGGACTCTCAACCACTGCGCCACCAGGGAAGCCCCCCTCAGCTTATTTTGCCTCTCTTCCTTTGCTAACCCCAGGGCAATTTGGGAGTTTTCAAAGCAAAAAGAAACAAGGCTTAAAATAGGGAGTCCTGAGGTCAGTTCAAATATGATGATTAAGTAAAACAAGAGAGCCATAACTCCAAGACCTAAGTGACATGCTTAATGCTCTTTGGGGGAAAATGTATGCTAATAATCAGAAGAACAGAAGAGAAATAAACATTATCTTCAGGATGATGAAATACACCTACATTGTATATCCTTTTCTCCCTCATAGACAAAATATTTGAGTACTTAATTATTTAATTTCAGAAATAGTTTAAGGATATTCTGTTTCTACGTGGTCTGTTGCCAGTTTGTCAAGCAGAAATTGTGATGAGTTGAACTTTGACTTCTGTGAATACAAACAATAATATGAATACCTGTTGTATAATAAATGATATGTCTAGTTTGGTCCCAGGTTCTAAGGGGCAATTTTTAAACCCTTGGAATTTCCCAAGTGATGGGAGTGTCTTTGTTATTCACGGTGGACTTTTAAGGCAATCACTGAGTTTATGCTAATGAAGTGACTCAAGGCGGGCCCCCAGATAGTTCAAGGATGTGGGCTGGTCATGCAAGGAAGATTAACCATGTGATTAAATGGTTGGAGCTTTGAGATATTTTATTATATCAGTCTGATCTACAAGGAAGGGAGGGATGCTGGAGATTGAGTTTAACCAGGTGGACAATGGTTCAAACAATCATGTCTGCATAATAAAACTCCAAAGAAAGCTCTGGACATCTCAGTTTGATTGAAATTCCTGGTTGGTGATACACATTGATGTGCAGGGAGGGTAAGAGGTCCTGAGGACATGGTGGATGCTTTTCATATGCGACCCTGCCAGACCTCATCCTATGCATCTCTTCATTTGACTGGTCTGATTGGTATTCTTCATAATAAAATTGTAATTCTAACTATAGCACTTTCTTAAGTTCTGTGAGTTGTTTTAGTGAATTATTGAACCTGAGAGGGTAGTGGCAACCCCCTACTTGTAGCCAGTTGATCAGAAGCATGAGTGACCTTGGAACCCCTAGAATATGTGGTTGGTGTCTGAAGTGAAAGGCGTGTTGTGCAGGACTTTGGCTTTAACCTGAGAAATCTGTGCTAACTCTGGGTAGTTAAACATCAATACTACATTAAAATGCTCTACGGCTGCCAGGGAGGGAACTGTCTGAAATGTATTGAAGGACCACATCCAGCAAGCTCAGTGTATGATGGGGCAGAGCAGGAAACAAAAACCCTCTAGTGCTAGCCCTGTTGACAGTGGGAACCTCAGAACCTCAACGCAAACATATAGCACAGGAGATGGTTTTCGGTGTTGCCATATCAATATGTCATCACCAATAAGCACATGAAAAGGTGTTCAACATCGCTAATTATTATAAAAATGCAAATAAAAAATACAATGAGGTATCACTTCACACTGGTCAGAACAGCCATTATAAAAAGTCTACAAATAATAAATGCAGGAGAGGGTGTGAAGAAAAGGGAACCCTCCTATACTATCAGTGGGGATGTAAATTGGTGCAGCCACTATGGAAAACAGTATGGCTATTCCTTGAAAAACTAAAAATAGAGCTGCCATATGATCCAGCAATCCCACTCCTGGGCATATATCTGGAGAAAACTCTAATTTGAAAATATACATGCACCCCAGTGTTCATTGCAGCACTATTTACAATAACCAGGACACGGAAGCAAATCTGAATGTCCGTCGACAAATGAATGGATAAAGAAGATGTGGTATATATATGTATATATATATATATGTATATATATATATATATATATATATATATATATATAACACAGCCATTAAAAAGAATTAAATAATGCCATTTGTAGCAACATAGGTGGACCTACAGATTATCATACTAAGTTAAGTAAGTCAGACAGAGAGAGACAAATACCATATGACATCACTTATATGTGGAATCTAAAATACATACAAATGAGCTTATTTACAAAACAGAGGCAGACTCACAGACATAGAAAAAAACTTATGGTTACCAAAGGGGAAAGAGGATGGGAGAGGAGTAAATTAGGAGTTTGGGATTAGCAGACACAAACTACTACATATAAAATAGATAAACAACAAGGTCCTACTGTATAGTATACTGAACTATATTTAATATCCTGTAATAAACCACAATGGAAAAGAACATGAAAAATTATACATATATATGTATAAAACTGAATCACTTTGCTGTATACCAGAAATTAACACAACACTGTAAATCAACTATACTACAATTTTCAAATTTTTTAAATAAAATAAGCATGATGTGATTATTCTACAACATTTAACAAGCCCCAGATGCTTTGATTCAAACTGCACATATGATATCAAAAATATATTTAGCTTCAGCAAGCTGCCATCCAGACAAGTTTATCTCACTACCACAGTTTGTGACAATTAGCTTAGGTAGATGGAGTATTTAAGAAGGTGCAGGTATTCTGTGCCAGTACTCAATCCAAGATGAAAGAAATCAGGGCTCATAAAAAGTATTCCACAGAGGAAAAGAACATCTAAGAATGCTTAGATCATAAGTAGTTTTCCTATTTCTTCCTAAACCTCAGCCCTGAGATTATTTAGGAGAAAAAGGCTTTCTAATTATTCAAGCATCTTGAAATACTTCACTCCTTTTGTTTCTATAGAGTCTATCAAATGCCCTATAATTCTCCATAATAAATCAGTATTTTAACTAAATAAAAGTAAAAGCACCAACAGAAAAGATATACACTAGCATCTCTAAGTGATGCTTGAACTGATATATGAAAGATAAGAGGGAAGTGCATTCTAATCAGAAGGAACAGCATGTTCAAATGCCCTGGGGCAGGTGGAAGAAGATCATCCAGAAGGTGTAGGCCATGTTAAGGATATTTCACTTCATCCTTTGAGCCATAGTAAACCAACAAAGGGTTTGACCTAAGGAGATAAGTAGATGGGCTTTGTGTTTTGAGACAATCACTCTGGATTCAGTGTGGAGAATATCAGTGAGGGACAACTTAGTTGAGGCAATGTAAAGTTGCCATATGTTCTGGTTTGCCCACGACAGTCCCAGTACAGGCCTTTTGACCCAGAGTAATTACTGATAGTCAAACGAGCAGAAGCTCAGACTAAGTATTTACTTGATGTCAGATGACTACCAACTTCCAGTTGTCAATTTCTGCATTTCTATGCTGAGAACTTTTTTCTGAAAACACTAAAGACCACTTTATCCCACAAGCATGAGGATCTAGAATTACTAAGAAATAACACCCCTGATAGTAGCTTTCAAACAATAACTGATAGAAATTAATAAGCAAATACACAATCAATTACATTCTTCAAAAAACATATTTTATATTGTTTCCCAGGGTGATTAAGTTTCAATCACCAGAGGTAGCTAACTTAGTGACATCTTCTCTCCTTTGTATCAATTTCTCATCCTATTCATGCTTTCAGCACCTCCAAAATTAACTACTTAAAAGTGAATACTTATCTGAGGATCTGCAGCTTTAGGAACCAAAATCCAAACAGTTGGAACTAAAAGTGGTTTTAGAAAATGATTCCTAAAATAAGTTTCTGGAACTGGATCACTAGTCAGACAGATGGGAAAAAAGACCCTATAGTAAGTAGAGTGGTGTGATCGACTATACATTTGTATCCCCCTCAAATTCATATGTTGCCATCGTAATCTCAATGTGTTGGTATTTAGAGATAGAGCCCTTGGAAGGTAATTAGGTCATGAGGGAGAAATCCCCATGAATGGACTTAGTGACCTTATAAGAAGTGACATGGGAGAGAGAATCTCTCTCTTGGCCATGTGAGGATACAGCTCTCACCAGACACCAGAAATGTCAGCACCTTGATCTCAGACTTCCCAGATCTGAGACATAAATATTTGTTATTTGAGCCACCCAGTCTCTTGCATCTTTGTTATAGCAGTCCAAACTCACTAAGACAAGTAGTACTTATCCCTGGCCCACTGTAGCATCACAGTTACTAAGAATTTCACCTGTGAAATAAGATCCACAATGTAAGAAAAGCCAAAGGGAAGTCCCTCAAACCATAACTCCACACTCCCTGGATATAAGTCAGAACCCATAATGGAGAGACTAGTGCCACTTTCCAAAACAAAGAATGCAGAATTGGTGGTAACCTTTATATCCTTACTTAATTCAACAATTGGCACTTTTCAAAAACTGGCTGAATCATGGCCTTTGATAGGGAACTACTACAAACTTAACTGGAAGCCTCAGTTGTAGCTGCTATTCTGGGCATCTTTAATGTACAATAATAGATCTATAAAATAGATAAGAACAGACAACACCAATCTATGACAGAATTGAGGAAAACACCCCATCAAATTAATAGCTTCCTAGCAAGCACCAGAAACTATTGATCTGGAAAATGTATCCTTTTCAATTTCTGTAGTGGAGAAGAATCTGTAGTAATTCACATGGAAGAAACAGCAGGATACATTCATGGGACAGAGTAAGATATATTCATGATCTTTCCCCTGGGCTATGTAATGTTTATTTTCTTTGACTCAAAGGACTTTGACTATAATGGAATACTAAACTGTCACACTCTATTGATAATATTCTGTTAATTGAACATGAGAACCAAGAAAGTAGCTCACACTCTAGATGCCCTAGTAAGGCTCATATACATCAAAGGATGAAAGATAAAACCTTAAAAGCTTCAGGTGCCCGCCAAATGGGTGAAATTTTTAGGGATTCATTACAGTGGAGTATTCTGAGATACTTCTCCAAGATAAAGAACACATATTCTACCTCACGCTTTACCACTAAGCAAAAGACACAAATGCTTTGTAGGTCCTTTCATGTTACAGAGACAGCACATCAATCGGGAATAATGTTTCAGCTAATTTATCAGTTGATTTATAAGACTTCCAATTTTGATGAGGGCCCACCAAGCAATTCTCTAGGATACCAGCTGTGTATCCCTACGATTAAACTCAATTCTGACACTATCTATCTGGAGATAGCATAAGATCACAAAGGTTAAATGCTCAGTCCCAAGAGATGTCCTCCACTTCAGATGCCTGAGTCCTCAGGCTACCTACAACTTCTGTCTGACTTGACTACAAATCAAAGATTCCCATATCCTCTTCTTCCTTTGAATTAGATTAATTTGCTAGAGCAGCTCACAGAACTCAGGGAAACATTTATGCAGGTTTACCAGTTTATTAAAGGATATGATAAAGAGTACAGATGAGAAGCCAGATGAAGAGATATGTTGTGTGAAGTCTGGGAGGATCCCAAGTGTAGGAGTTTCTGTCTCTGTGGAGTTGGGGTATATCATACTCCTGGTACATGGATGTGTTCACAGATCTGGAAACTCTTGGAACCCCATACTATTGGAATTTGTATGTAGGTTTCATCACATAGTTTATAATTGATCATTAACTCCATTTTTAGCCCCTCTCCGTTCTCAAGAGCTTGGGGGATGGGGTTGAAAATTCCAAGCTTCTAATCATGGCTTGGTCTTTCCAGTAACTGCCCCTCATCCAGGAACATCCAGGAGCCCACCCAGAGTCATCTCATTAGCACAAAAGACTTTCCTATCACCCAGGAAATTACAAGGGTTTCAGAAGCCCTATGTCAGGAACCAGGGTCAAAGACTAAGTAGTAGAACAAAAGATTTCCCTAGATTCCTATCACTTAGGAAATTCTGTACCAGAAATGAGGATGAAGACCAAATATCTATTTCTTACTATAAATCACCGTATCACAGATATTATGTTATGCAGCATATTGGTAGATATTTGTTCATTCCTTAGAATAACAACTGAGAAATTAAAGAAGGAAGGACCGTCTCAACATTACTTTCAGTGATCTACTTAAGAATGTTGAGTTTTTTGTCCCCAGAAATTTCGACTCTGTTAAAGTAGAGATCTGATGACAGACTGAAATCATAATGGAGTAATCATAGTTCAGGCACACAAAATGGAGTTGGCGGCCATTGAGGATCTGGTTTCAGACACATCCCTGCAACACTGAGAATTTGAATTCTCTGTGAACTATACAAAACCTGAGGAAACCAGCTGTTTTTTAAAATAGAATCTGCTAGCTGCAACCTTGTGGTTTCAAGGTTGTTCCCCTTTGTAACTATGCAGCCATTTCAGACCCCAACTAATCCTTGCTTAACAAACACCCTTTCTTCTTGTCAGAGCCAGTTATAATTCTTGATAAACAATTCATGTAACTAACTGCAACCTCGTGGTTTTTGCCTTTATAAGCTTTCTCCATTTTGTAGTTCAGCAGAACACAATTCAAGTGCTTCTTCAGTCTGTGTCTCCCAAGCTGCAGTCCTAATAAACCCCAAATAAACACCTCTTTATTTCAATTATATATTAATTTCTGAAATTTTGCTTAGCAGGTTCCCAGGGGAGGCACACTTTTACCTTCAGACAAGAAAGAGTTGCATCACACATTAATTTACAATTTTGGTTGCTTAGTTGGGCTTATCATACAAGTACCTTAGCAGGCAAAGAAAGGAGTAACTATGCTGACACACATAATTTACTGTGATTATCCTTAGGTCTTGAGATTGTTACTATAAAATAAGGTGCGGGGAATATATCTGAAACCCAAGTGATTCACTGTGGCATTGTTTGGTGCTGTCATACCCAGTAATAACTGTAAACAGATAATTGAAGTAATAACCACGATCTGACAAATGTATGTTAACCTGGGGTTAAGAAGTTCAGAAAAAAACCTGAGGTGAAAGAATACTAGACTAGAGTGGATGAACAGAATGAGACAATGAATACTAGCTGTGTTCTTTCTTTCTTTCTTTCTTTCTTTTTTTTTTTTACAAGATCCTTTATAGAAGCATAAAATCAAAGCAACCAAAAATTCAGGACCCATCTCTGTAATGCTCCTGCCAAAATGAGCCTTTCATCTGGAGGACAGTTGACAGTCTTGTTTTCCTCTTTCCAATGATCAAAGTCCTTAAAATTGTTTGCATAGGTTAAGCAAGGAATGAGGATCCTTCTTTCCCAAACATACCTCAAAAAGCCATAAATCCCCAAGAGCACAATAACAAGACTGAGAAAACCGACTTTGTGCTGACCTCCAGGAGACAACACTTCCCATCTCTACCCTGGATGTATGCTCCTGTGAATTGCAGATGGCTCCATTACTTAGCAATGGAGCAGAGAAAAGGAACAATCCTAAGTCTCTCTCTCTCTCTCACAACTTTCACAAGACCCACTCCAACCTAACTCATTATGTATATACTTTACTTGTGGCAAAATGCTACAGAATAAAAAATGACACAAAGCTGTGTGAGCCATGAATTACCCTTACAATCATAAAGCAGTTTATGTTTACAGGTTTAATTTAACTTAAATTTTACTTTGTTCCAAGGAAGGGGAAAACAAAAAAGTATGTATATTTGTTTATAATGTTATGTATTTGAGTTAAAGACCTCAGATTGTTTGAGGGTTCCTTTTTTTTTTTTTCACATCTTTATTGAAGTATAATTACTTTATCATGTTGTGTTAGTTTCTGCTGTACAGCAAAGTGAATTAGCTATATGTATACATATATCCCCATATCCCCTCCCTCTTGAGCCTCCCTCCTACCTTCCCTATCCCACCCCTCTAGGTGGTCACAAAGCACCGAGTTGATCTCCCTCTACTATGCAGCAGCTTCCCACTAGCCATCCATTTTACATTTGGTAGCGTATATATGTCAATGCTACTCTCTCACTTCACCCCAGCTTACCCTTCACCTGCTGTGTCCTCAAGTCCGTTCTCTACGTCTAATCTTTATTCCTGCCCTGCCACTATGTTCATCACTACTGTTTTTTTAGTTCCATATATGTGTGTTAGCACATGGTATTTGTTTTTCTCTTTCTGACTTACTTCACTCTGTATGACAGACTTTAGGTCCACCCACCTCATTACAAATAACTCAATTTCATTCCTTTTTATGGCTGAGTAATATTCCATTGTATATTTGTGCCACATCTTCTTTATCTGTTCATCTGTCGATGAATATTTAGGTTGCTTCCATGTCCTGCTATTGTAAATAATCCTGCAATGAAAACTGTGGTACATGTATATTTTTGAATTATATTTTGAATTATATATTTTGAATTATGTATTGAATTATACACATTAGTGTATACATGTCAATTCCAATCTCCCAATTCATCCCACCACCCTCGCCCCCACACATTCCCCCCTTGGTGTCCATACCTTTGTTCTCTACATCTGACTCTCTATCTGCCTTGCAAACTGCTTCATCTGTACCATTTTTCTTCATTCCACATATATGAGTTAATATACAATATTTGTTTTTCTCTTTCTGACTTACTTCACTCTGTATGACAGTCTCTAAGTGCATCCACATATCTACAAATGACCCAATTTTGTTCCTTTTTATGGCTGAGTAATTGTCCATTGTATATATGTACCACATCTTCTTTTTCCATTCATCTGTCGATAGACATTTAGGTTGCTTCCATGACCTGGCTATTGTAAATAGTGCTGCAATGAACATTGGGGTGCATGTGTCTTTTTTTTTTTTTTAACAGTCTACAGTCATTTATTTATTTTTTACATCTTTATTGGAGTATAATTGCTTTACAATAGTGTGTTAGTTTCTGCTTTATAACAAAGTGAATCAGTTATACATATACATATGTTCCCATATTTCTTCTCTCTTGCGTCTCCCTCCCTCCCACTCTCCCTATCCCACCCCTCTAGGTGGTCACAAAGCACCGAACTGATCTCCCTGTGTTATGCGGCTGCTTCCCACTAGCTATCGATTTTACGTTTGGTAGTGTATATATGTCCATGCCACTCTCTCACTTTGTCACAGCTTACCCTTCCCCCTCCCCATGTCCTCAAATCCATTCTCTAGTAGGTCTGTGTCTTTATTCCTGTCTTACCTCTATGTTCTTCATGACCTTTTTTTCCTTAAATTCCGTATGTATGTGTTAGCATACGGTATTTGTCTTTCTCTTTCTGACTTACTTCACTCTGTATGACAGACTCTAGGTCCATCCACCTCATTACAAATAGCTCAATTTCGTTTCTTTTTATGGCTGAGTAATATTCCATTGTATATATGTGCCACATCTTCTTTATCCATTCATCCAATGATGGACACTTAGGTTGTTTCCATCTCCTGGCTATTGTAAATAGAGCTGCAATGAACATTGTGGTACATGACTCTTTTTGAATTATGGTTTTCTCAGGGTATATGCCCAGTAATGGGATTGCTGGGTCATATGGTAGCTCTATTTGTAGTTTTTTAAGGAACCTCCATACTGTTCTCTATAGTGGCTGTATCAATTTACATTCCCACCAACAGTGCAGGAGGGTTCCCTTTTCTCTACACCCTCTCCAGCATTTATTGTTTCTAGATTTTTTGATGATGGCCACTCTGACCAGTGTGAGGTGATATCTCATTGTAGTTTTGATTTACATTTCTCTGATAATTAGTAATGTTGAGCATCTTTTCATGTGTTTTTTGGAAATCTGTATGTCTTCTTTGGAGAAATGTCTATTTAGATCTTCTGCCCATTTTTGGATTGTGTTGTTTGATTTTTTGTTATTGAGATGCATAACCAGCTGTGTTCTTGAGACCTTCTGTAACAGCTTCTCCCACTCATTTGACTTGTTCCACTAGTCGCCTCTCAGGATGCAGTGAGTTTTACATGGGGAATTAATGAGTGGTACAAAGGATGAATGCAGCAGTCACTGAGAGTTTCCTGCATATATCACTTAGACCTTACCATTTTGATATAATCAAAATTATTTCCAATTGTCAATATCTGCAGCTCAGTTCCTGAGAGGGTTTTTTTTTGGAACCATGAAAATCAATTCTCCTGCACATGCAGAAGTACCAAGAAATAAACGTCCTTCAGGAATAGCCCTTAACTAATGACTTATGGAAATTGATGTGTAAATATCCCAGTTTCCTGTCTTTTCAACACTTTTGTGCTGCATGTTTCAAATCATTTTACAACATTTCCCTACAAGATTAAGGTCTGTTTGTTCTCTGAGATACCTGGTTTAGTAATTCACCCTTTATTGGCTGACTTCCTTTCAATGTATAACTTCCTTATGTTCCTCCTTTTGTTCGCTGCACCTTCCAAATAGTCTATTTGCCCTGATTTGTTTGTTTGGATGTTTCTGAACCTGCTTCTTGGAGACCCAAAAAAAGATGGTGTGCCTTTCACAGGGTAGATGGAAGATCCAGTCATTTCATTAGGAAACCCAGGAAGAAGATAAAGATGACAGGAAAATCCTCAATTCCACTTTATACCCAGCGTTTCTAGTTACTTTCACATACTGAAGAATAATCATATATATATGTATATGTACATGTATATATTATATATCCTTATATATATACAATATCTATACATATATAATATATACAATGTTTATAATAATTAGATTGATTAGATTAATATCTATACTTCTATATCTTATATTTAACAAATAATAATTATACATTGTATAATATATACAATAACCATAAGAATATGTATATTCTAAGAGAAAGAGAGAGCCTTGATCACAGGTAAAAGTTCTGAACCAAATAAATATATTTGTGAGTCATAGACATACGTGTGGTCACTAAAGATTTGAATGATGTCTTTTAGAAAGTATACAGCATCAAAAGTAGAGAATCTAGTATTGGCTTATAGGAACTCTGACATTCAAATAGTCATGCACAGGATGGAGCTACAAACTGTACATAGAAAGAGTAGTTATAATGTGGGAAGAAAAACCAAAAGTATTAAAGAGAGAAGAGTGTTTTAATAAGTGTTAATAATTTTCAAATGCTGCTGATATATCTAATAAGATAGGGCTGGAAAACATTAATTGGTGTTTAGAAATATGGAGATTGCTAGTAACCTTTGGTAGCCTTGTTTCTTTTAAATTTTTTAACACTGTCTTATTATCACTAGCATTTCCTAGACACTTTGGGATGACAGTATCATTTTTGATTTACCTTTGTTCTTTATTCTCATATGAATTTTCAACTCCTGGCAATTTTACATATATGAATGTTTGTGTGTGTGTGTGTGTGTGTGTGTGTGTGTGTGTGTATTTGAATCTATGTTTGCCTTTCCTATCATCTTTACTTAATTGCCTCTTAATATGACTCTTCATCATTTTTCTTCATCATCATTGCTGTCAGAGTATAAATACTGAACTACAGACATCATCATCATCACTAAAAGCTTTCCAGGTTACTCAAATTATCCAAAAGGTATTTAATGACTCCATTTCAAATGACACATTCTCTTACTATCCTCTGTCATAAATGTTATTCAATTCGGCACTTCCATGCTTTTCTTATACTGTAATTCCCATAACAGTATAATCTTCCATTACCCATATACAGAGATTCCGGCTTTGTGGGTCCTAAAGCTTATATAATTTGAGGTTCATTTAAAAAGGTAAATACAACAAAATTGTGAATATAAAATTAGTTATGAATGTAGATATTTATTTAGATTGAAAAAAGAGAGAGCAACATATTAAAATTTTTAAAATCTGACAAACACTATAAACATCACAAATTCCTGAATGATACTATATTAATTTTTATTAATTGCTTGACATATAATATCTTTTGTTTTTACCTTACTTATCATTTCTTCATATTTCTATGACAATATTTTGTAAAACCATTTTTGGAGAGATTACAATAGTAATTCAATATTATCTTTAGCATGACTGACAATATTTTATTATTAAAAGTTGAGTTGCATAATATATGCAGTACTACAAATTGATATATTATTGTTTACAGTACTGCTGAAAGTTTTATTCTTCAAACAAAGGAGTTCTGAAAATTTTTCTTTTGTGTGAATCCTGTAAAAACAAGAGAAAAAACCTATTTTGGCTTTTTATATCATTGTATACACCACATTATCAACCATATTCCTGACAGGATAACACCTATTCTAGATTATTATCTTCCATTTATGATTTTCCTAGCCTAAGATTTATAAGAAATTTCCGAGGCTATTTTCTGGTTCCATATCCTATTTCTCTCACATAACCACATACTTGCAGCGTTCCATACTTAGGAAGTGTAAATAGAGACACAGTTAATGACAGAGTCATGTCATAATGCCAAGTAAGTAATCTGTACATTAGGGGCAGGAGGATGTATTCCTGGTATACATTTCTACATCAGTTTAGTTACTAATAAATTTTCACAGAAGTGACTGTGAGCCACACAGTTATATCATTAAACCCCAAATAAATGTATTCCCAATTCAATGTCCCCTAGCCAGATTCCAAACATTTTGTGTTCACTCCAACAGTACATAAACAAGAAGAATTGTGACAAAGGGAAATCAGAGTGAGAAAACAGTCTTCACAGCAGTTCATAATTGCATTACAGACACATTTCACCAGGTGAACATACTGTTTTGCAAAACCCTCCCCACCCAGAGATTTGGAATATTCTGTGCAAGCAAGAGGACGGATGCTTAAGCTTACAGTTCATCCATTTCACAGTAAACCCGGCTCTTATGTAGTACATATGTGCTACACCTGCATAGTCTGAATTTTACACAGCTTGCAAATTACAGCTTACCACCTTTACTTTGAAGAAGACATAATCTCTCCCTGCCCTGAACTACTATGGCAATTTATTTCTACTTCTCTTTCTTTAGGATACCTCTCTTTCCTCTTGTCTTCTGGTCTTGTTTAAACCTCCTCTCCCCTCCTCTTTTCTATTTACTTTTCTCTCTCTCTCTCTCTTTCTCTCTCTCTCTCTCTCTCTCTCTCTCTCTCTCTCTATATATATATATATATATATATATATTTATGATTAGGGTATTGGCTAGGATTAGGAATATACATACACATACACTACAATCTCCCTGTGGGGCATGACTTCTATTTAATATTTTAATTGCTCATATTGGACAGAGCATTTAATGTCATCTTGGCTATCCAGTGGAATATTTACTACATTATTAGAAATAAAAATAGTACATTTGCACATGATACAAGAAAAGGTCCAAAGAAATAATTTCAAATATGAGTAGTAAATAAATGCATCAGTACCAGAAATAAGAACACTTTGGTTTTCCTCAAGAAGAAAAATCCATAGCTTGACTGAGGCATGGGGTTAACAGTAAGTCCTTAGCTTTTCTATGGTCTCAAACCACAACCCCTGAGTGAGTTCAGTCTCCACTTGAAAGTGAAGAAAAGCTGGTGAGGTATTTCTACCTTAAAACTAACAAGCCAGAGGTATAGCAATTATATATGTCTTTGGAAATATGTATCCTGAATTATGTAAATATATTGGAAAACCAACTGCATCAGTTAAGATACGCTAAATTATACTACAGTAACAACTGTCACAAAACCTCCAGTCACTTAAAACACCAAATGTTTATTTCTCTTTTACACTGTATGTACATCTGGGGTTGACTGTGGCTTTTGTTCATGTCATAGTTGTTTTGGGACCCAGGCTGATAGAGCAGCCTCTACCTAGTACATTGCTCCACGCTGTGACAAAGGAGAAAGAGACATGCCAGCTCTTGAACTTCTGTCCCAAAGGGACACATATCTCTCCTACCTATATGTCCTCACTCAGAGCAAGTCTCAAGGCCACAAAGTTCAACAGAGTATTATCTTCTCACATGAAGTTGCACTGCAGGGACAGAAACTAGAATATTTGGTAAAAATTACTGTATTCTACCATGCTAATGAACTGTGTTTTCTCCATGTCATATTTTTGCCATGACCCTTGATTCCTCTTTCAAAAATATGTGCTTAGAAAAATCCAAGCACTTTTTTATTTAGGAAGAAATCTATTAAGATTCCAATACATTGATCCCCCAAAAATGTCAAAAGCATTTTAGTGGCAATTTAAAGCTTCCAAAGCACTTTCAAATAAATATCTCTTTTATTCTTCCTAAGTACTCTGAAAATTTGAGCTCATGAACTTTGATCCTAAATTCACCTGTTCTATTGATGAACCCATACTGCTCTTATTTCCAAATGAAAAAAAAAAAATTACAACTTGTGTATTCTATGTCTTTTATGTCTATTATGCTTTGAATTAGATAATATTAAACTGGGCTTATTTGAAGAATTCATTAATTTACCTGAATTTTCTTTGTGTTCTCTGCTGCATTCTTCTATTTTCATGTCATCCCTTGTGCCAACTTTTGCTCTTGTTAATCATCCATTGTTACTAGCAAACCCAACAGATGACCTTTCCTGCTGTTCTCTTAATTTTCTTTAAGCAGATCATTGCTACCTGGCAATTATCCTGCTTTCTTAAATAATTCTGAACATCATTTCCCAAAGTAATTCTCTTCATATACTTTGTATAGGAAATTTAGATATGTATAATTATGGATTGTAAAAACTCTAAGAAACCCTTGAGTTCATGGAACTCTTTTAACAAAAGATAAAACAGGCCCAGAGAGATGGGGTGACTTGTTTGAAATATCAAAACTAGTTAGGGATGTTAATAGCACTATAAGTCAGGTCTTTGAATTTCTGATGCACTAGCCTCTCTGGTATTCTGTCTTTATTTTATTTCATGAATTAGCATGTCATTCTTGACCTTGGGCTTTACTGTTTTCAGAGATTCTCCATTTGCCAGTCAGACCCACTCTTTACCATGATCCTGCCCTGTTCTGTGTGTGGAGGCTGTCCTCTATTTTGTCCCTTGGCTTCTGGTTGTGTTCAGCCGAGAGGCACCAGTAATAACTGGGAACATGAAGGGAGTGAGAGCTCTGTGTTTGAGTTCTTCCAGCTCCCTACATGCCAGGCTATGGATGGTCCATGACTATACTTTTCCACTGACTGTGATTGATCCCTTATGCTCCAACTAAGCTCCGTGTTTTATTGGGCCCTAGTAATCATTCCTTACCTTTATTGCCTCAGGCTTAGGCATTGTGATGACTTTCTGCATTGCCAGATAGATTTTTATAGTCTCCGTGTCAACTTTTGCTCTTGGTAACAAGTTTCTGTTATTAACAATCTTCTTGGTTCCTTTATCCCTGCCCCCATTTGCATAAACAGTGTCTTCATTAAACCCTTTTCATTTCTGCTGTTGAATGTGCATCTGGTTCTCTCTTAGAATGTTTATAAAGATAATTTTTATTCTTGGTCCATCTGTTCTATCATTTTACTTCTGATGAAAGTGGTAATCCAATATTTGTGTTTCTTTTGAAATAGCTATGCTCCTCAAGAGTCCTGTTATTTTGACCTTGGACCTCATATCCTTCAGTGTTATTAGTTACTTTGTGATTTTTTCCAGTGTCCCAAGACTGCCCACACTTCATGATTTACTAGAAGGACTAAAGGGACTAAGCATATGGTTGTACTCACTGTTAGGATTTATTACAGAGACACAGCAGGGATCAAATAGGAAGAAGAAACAAGCAGAATCTAGAGGAATCTATTTGCAGGTTTCCCATGCTCTTCCCCCGCCCCCCATTAAGGGGTCACAGAGAGTGCACCCATCCTTCAGCAACAAAAATGCAGTGACACCTGTGTGATGTTTCTGCCTAGGTAAGCCTGTTTGAGATTCAGAAATGTGAGGTTTTAGTGGGGGCTGGTCACATAGGCATTCTTTGTCTGGCAACTATGAATATTTCAGGCTTTTGAAAGAAAAGCAGGTTTTCACCATAAATCATGTTGCTTGTACAAATGATATAGTCCAGGGACACAATCTTATCATTTAGGGAATGTTTCAGAAACCAAATTCCCAGACACCATTCAAGGGTGAAACTTGAAAAATAGCAGCCTCTAGTCTACTATGTTAACTTTTCTCTGTACAGTCAATATGTGAACAAAGGCCAGACCTCAAGTCAAACCCCAAACCCTGTGAGTTCAAGGATTGGGGGTGGATTGAGCCTGAGGTGAAGGGAGCCTTGGGGTGTCAGAGTATTGCTCCCTCCATAAAACAATTCTTTGGATCATTACCTCATTCATTATGCCCCAAGGATAAGGTGAAGACACTTCCTAAATGGTCAAGGAAACAAATGCCATAAGTTAATTAGTTCCCATATTGTTTATCTCAAGTCCTGATAACACAGATTTTCTCTTCTGACTTGATTTTACTTTTGAGGGCACTTGGTCTGGAAGCAGAATTGCCACAAGTTGGAAGGCAGATAGTTCATCCTAACACAATGGTGATGGAAGAACAAAGGAAGAACCCTACAGTTTGTTTTATTCCCTAAGTTTTTCCTCTCACAGTAGGTCTTGCTCCTCGCATTCCCCTCACACAGCAGTTTCAAAACAGCCACACATCACCCAGGGATTTCTTATAGCTTTTTTTTTTTTTTTTTTCCTTTTCTTGTTGTTTTGCTTCCATGGTTTCTCTGGGATTTCTTTTCAATTTCTCTTAGGGCTGGGAACCAGCACTCTTGCTACTTCGGCATCCTGATAGGAACCAGATAAAACATTTTAAAACTAAGATTTTCCTCTTATTTATTTTTAAAACCGCATGCATCCTTATTGTAACTCTCTTGGAAAATACAGATAAAGGCAAAGGCAAAAGAGGAAATTAAAACTTTAGCCCAACTCTATAATCACTGTCCATAGCTTGTGGTAGATCTTGTCAGGTCTTTATTTTTCTCTTATGTACCTTTGCTTGAAGTATAACACTAATGTCAACCTACACTTGGTCTGCTTCTAAGTGTTGGAATGCCTAAGGACATCTGGTGAGTTGTATAACAAGTCCTGATTGAAATCTATTTGTCTATGGACTGGAGAAACCTTCTGAGTAAGAATATTAACTGGTCCCATATGGGGGATTCAGATTCTTGGTTATATGCAGAACACTGGTAGGACTATTAAAAAGAAGCCCAGTAGCAGTAGAAATGTTTAGCTGCCTAGGAAAAAAATAAGTTTTAGAGTTAGAGAGAACTAGGTATAAAAATAGTAACTGGATACCACTATCTAAATCAAAAAGTGGTGGTTTTGGGGCATAATATGGAATTATTCTGTAGGATTTATGTTTTGATTCAGTCTCCATTATTCTCATTTCTGAGACCGATAAAAGATAGAGGTAAACTGTAAGAAATATTTTCCTAAAATTCTGAATGAGCTGTTTCACTGAACTATGAAACATCTTACTGAATAATCAACATTGCCTGGGAACACTCTAGCAGGAGAGAATAGTTTTGTTTTTGTTTTCGTGTTTTTTTTTTTTTTCCAGTTCCCTGACCAGGGATTGAACCCAGCCCATGGTACTAAAAGTGCTGAATTCTAACCACTAGACCACCAGGGAACTCCCATTGATTCTATCCTCATATATTCTCAGTCACAGGCCACTTTAGAAATTTGCCATCAAGAGGCTCAAGAAATAAGTACCAGTAGGAAAATCCTTCTTCTGTTGTGTAGCAGTAGCCATCAGTGGGGAAATGCTGGTCCTGGTATAGCAGGAGACAGAGTGCCCGGTGTGGCAACCATAGAGTGTAGTCCATGTGTGCTGGGGATTGCCACACCCAGCAAGTTAGTAGCAGTATTCATTGGTTTGCCTGACCAGCAATAGCCATAAACACAAAACTTATGTGCAGAATCAATTGGAAAAGACTAAACTGCCCATTGAAAGAGTAGGAGAAAAGTAGCAAAATCTCCTGGCATAGACTCGTTTGTGAGTCCAGCCTATAATAGGTGCTGAGCTTGCGTTGATAACAAGGTGAGATATTTTTAAAGATTATATCCATGGTTTTCTTAAACACATGCTGCCAAGACAATAAATTTAACATTGTTTTTAGATGAGACTTCTGAAATCTAGGAGAGTTTGCTCCACAGTCATGGTCAAATTGGGACCATAGCTCAGGTCTCCTGATTCTTAACACACCAGACAGTCTCATACGTAGTACTCCCTATGAGATGCCTTGCTCTTCTATACCGGAGAAGCCATGTGCTCATTCATTCTCAAGTAATGTAAAGTGTTGTGCCTACCAATAATCTGTACTCAGGCAAACGATATCATCTCCACTTGAAAAGATGTTGTTCCTACAGTTTATATTTTATTTAAAGACTATTTGCAATACATTTTTTCTTTCCTTCCTTTCTTCTTTTTTTTCTATTATTTGTTTTCTAATTTACTGTCATATATTAAAAGCTTATAAAATGCTTAATTTCAAGCAAATATATATGCAGAGCTTCAGAAATGGAAAAAAAAAAGTAAAGGTTGGAGGTAACATCTAAGTGAAAAATAAGATGTATGCAAAATAGTAACAAAAGATGTCTTATTTTTACAAAATCTCTAATTTAGAGAAATGTTTTTATTTTGCATAATATATCTTAGTATAACAGAAATTGGTAAAGAAAGATAAATATTTATAAATGATACAGAAAGTATGGGGGAAGGGACAAAAAGCATGGAAAGAGAACGAGAGAGAGAGAGAAAATAAGAGAGTGTTAAAATCACATTTTGGACTCCTGAACAAAAGTATTGGTGAAAGAAAATTTGAAAAAATTAAGGAGCAAGAGCTTGGCAATTTGACAATTTTTTATACCTGTTTAGTTTGTGTTATAAGTTTATCCAAATTTTTAGGTAAAGGAGTTAAATAAATTTATGGATAAATTATTTGCAGAAAAGAATAACATCCATTTTTTTATTGTCTATGTATTCACCTAGTAAAGTTTCCCTTTCAGTCCTTTTTTCCCTTTGACTTTCAACTTCTATGAAAAACAGTTAGGTTTATTGTCACACCTCTATTTATTAAATATCTGAGTTGAGATCTCTAGGATCTAGTTTTTTTTGTTGTTTTTTTTGTTTTTGTTTTTGTTTTTTCTGTGGTACGTGGACCTCTCACTGTTGTGGCCTCTCCCCTTGTGGAGCACAGGCTCTGGACGCGCAGGCTCAACGACCATGGCTCATGAGCCCAGCCTCTCCACGGCATGTGGGATCTTCCTGGACCAGGGTAAGAACCCGTGTCCCCTGCATCAGCAGGTGGACTCGCAACCACTGTGCCACCAGGGAAGCCCTCTAAGATCTACTTTTTAAGACAGTGAAAATTCCTTAAGTTAGAAGCTTCATATTTTATTACTGAACAAATTAATGTCTTTCTTTTTATTCTATTAATGATTCAAATTTATGACTTTTATGTTACATGAGAAGATAATTTTATCTTCTTGGTATTAACTAGTTGACTAAAATACATTTAACTCAGGAAGAAACAGGCACAAGAAAATTTTTGTGAGATGTATTTTAAGATATGTCTGTGGGGGCTTCCCTGGTGGCGCAGTGGTTGAGGGTCCGCCTGCCGATGCAGGGGACACGGGTTCGTGCCCCGGTCCGGGAGGATCCCAAATGCCGCGGAGCTGCTGGGCCCGTGAGCCATGGCCGCTGAGCCTGCGCGTCCGGAGCCTGTGCTCTGCAACGGGAGACGCCACAACAGTGAAAGGCCCGCGTACTGCAAAAAAAAAAAAAAAAAAAAAAAAAAGATATGTCTGTGTATGGAATTAAAAAACGTTTTTATGAAATTATTTCTAAATTTTCAAAAAAATTGTAAATAAATAAATAAAAAAATAAAGGAAATAAGAGAAGAAAGCAAATGTGTCATAGGAACCAGAAATTAGCATAATATTGGTGAAATTTATTAAAAAGAAAGTATTTTTTTTTAATTCTTAATAAAATGATTAAATTTCCTATAGGAAGAGAAACAGAAAGATATGCAGTAAATAGGAAAAAAAAAAAGACTCCTGCCTTGTTTGGTTTACTGCAAAGGTAGAATCTGTGGGGACAGTCCATCTGTATGAAAGAATTTGGCAGCAAAAAAGACACTAGAAAAAGGTGGAATCAGGTGAATAACATCTTTCAAAAAGACCAACTTTCTCTCTCCCTAGTTGATGCACTGTACTTTTGACTAAATGACTATAAATAATCATTTACTTTAAATATATGTTATTTTTTTCATTTCTTTTGTTGATATCTTTGGATGCTTTAATATTAAATTATTGGAATTTAGTTCAAATATTATGACTCAATTTGAAGAAATGGCCAAGAAAGGGAAAAAGCAGCAAAAGTGTATTCAGCTATTAGATTAGGCAGGTGGGACAATTTAAGTTAAAAACTAGTCATTAAATTTTAAGGAAGACTATTCCTCCCTTCCAAGGAAGTCAAACAATATATACCTTTTCGTAAGCAAGCCAATCTCATTTGATTAACAATAACATAATTTAAATACACTTTATTTTTGGTATATCACTGGATTTTAGGAGCCAGCATTACTACCCCTTCAGAAATCCAACACAGTAGATATATTACATGTGTGTCACTCCTGTCTCCCATTCACCAGCTGCAACTCAAAAATATAAAATGTATTTTAAATGTAAACTTGAAAATAGGAAGCATGAGTTTCTTTCAATGTTGTCCCCTTTGAGACCTCACATATTACTTGGAGCAGATAAAACTGATAATAAATATTTTAGTATGTAGTATCTCTACTTCCTCCATTTCCAACTTAATAACCTCAAGAACACATTCCTTAGCCTGAATTGTTCCTGGCATGAGCAATCAAATGTATTCCACTAATATTTTCCTGCTCTCATTTTAAGATCTTAGTACTGCAGTATCCATTCCCTTCATGGGCCACTAAGCTGCTGTTCCACCCTTATTTCAATTCTCTCATATACAGACTGTTTGACTTTTTTAGAAAGTCCTATTTCTTATTCCCTAATCAATCTACCTATTCACTCAGCTCACTTTTCTCCTTCCACATTATCTTACCTAATTTATTTACATATATTTATGATTCTATGTTTGTAAATGTAGCTACATGTCTAATTGATCAATATACCTCACTATGAAAAGATATCCATATATCACTACAAGTTTCTCTTGCAAGTTCATGTTTATCTGTGCATTGATCTATATGGTTAACTAAATATAGGTTTCTTTTCTTTGTGTGTGTATATTTAATTATTAATGGTTGTGAGTGAATGCTAGAATGCAGACATGAGAATATATGTGAAAGTTGAGAGTTGGAAAGTTGTCATTTTTACAAAGATTGTGTGAATCATGAATGCTTGGTAGATAAACAAGATAGGTTATGAAAAATGAATTTGATCAGCTGTATGCAAGGGCTGACATCCATGGGAGCTAGCTAGATGCAGGGTCTTTACTCATAAATCCAAATAAATGTTTAATTGTAATCTTAATTTTTCTTATGATTATTATTAAACTTGTACTTATATTTTGATATCTATATAGTTAATGTTTCAGTTTCCCTCCCAAGTTTGCTCCCTAACATTTTTGAAAAAATTAGTAAGATAACAATGAGAAATGTTCTCTAATAAATACTTGGGTCTACTCTGCTATGAAGAGCACATTATATATATGTATGTATATATATATATATATATATATATATATATATATACACACACACATACACACACATGTGTATATATATATATACACACACACATACAATATATGTTAATGTAACATATATATATGTTAACAATATCAAAATAAAATATCATTCTTTGGTTTTCACTTTATCATTTTACCCCAGCAATTATGTATCTTTATTTTCCTTTGTGGACATAAGCTTTAAAATAAGAACATACATTAGAGGTGATTTACTGGGTTTTGATGTTTGAGCAGCCAGGATGAGCATGAAACATGAAGGAAGGATATGTCGTTTGTAGGTCCTATCTTTCTTGATCCCATGACTTCAGTAATTATTCATTCTACTCTTAAACAATTGGCATTAACACCACTATTAGCCCAGGATAATATTAGATGGTAATTTATATATATATATATTTATATATATATACATATATATATATATATATATATATACACATACATACATACATACTTCCTGCTCCCAGTACATTGCAAGATAATTGGGAAGGACCAATAGGCACAAGCACAAAAGTAATTTCAGTGTGGGGTGGACAGTGCTCTAACAGAGACATGTGTGAGGTGCTATAGGAGCAGAAAAGATGTGTAATTTCTATTCTTAATAGGAAGAGACTTAATCAGTGGTTCTCATAGAGATGATAGTATTTGAGCTGATTGTTGAAGGATTCCCCAATCTGATTCAATGAGCCTTTACAATCAACCACTTCACGGTTCTGTGTGTGTGTATACATATAGACACACATACATATATTGCAGGACTCAGGTGATGCACAATATATTGAAACCTCTTCTTGATAGCAAATTATCAGAATATACAGCCACCAAATATGAACAACCATCAGGAATGACGAACTGAAAAGTACCAAATTTGAAAAAATAGACGTTACAACCTATAGTTTGTCCTTTCTAGTGAAATAGAGAAAACAATCCAACATGAAAATGCAGTTTTTGCCACCAAAGAAAGACGTACCTATTCTATTGTTAGGTGGGTGTGAAATTTCCAGGCTAATTCAAGGCACTGTGGTAGGAATAATTTTTGCTATTAATATGTAGTTGTTGCTGAGTATCAACTACTTTTAAATTTACAGTTAAGAGATGTTTCATATCCATCTTTCATTTATCTGATCATCAACCTGTAGCCACCATGGACTTATGGAAAGAACAGTAAAGAATCAAGAAACCTTGGATATATTATCGTGGCCCTTGGGCAGTCAGGTAGTTTGCTTGAATATTAATTTTCTTGTCAATTAATTGTGAATAACTTTTGCAAATTAATCGAAAAGATTGTGTTACAGTGCAATGAGATAATAATTATTAATGTAAACTTTAAAATATGCAAGTACAAGGCATAATGATGCATAGATTGGGAACTCCTCATGGAAAGGTGAAATCTGAAAGTCCACATGATTCAAATATATAAAATTACAGACATTTTGAATAAGGTAAAATAATTTGTTTTAACATATTTAAAAATTCTAGAATAGCTTTTATACTCTGAGAAATCAGAAAAAATCAGAAAAAATATGTGTTTCAGGCATTTTACATACTTACTTTAATTCTTCCTCACAACACCATCAAGACAGAGGCATTATCTATGTTTTTGATGAAGATAGTATAGGTCTGAGAATTTAAATAATTAGCTTAAAATGTCATAAGGAATAACAGAGTGAAGATATCCATAATCCTTACCCCAGTGTTTTACAGTAAAGGATAGAGAGGACAAGATCAGAATCACCTAGAAATATTTTTCAACCTTGGGCTTCTTATTTGATACAGGAAGTGAGGTGAATTTAGGTTGAACACGTTCCCCAGTTTTGTAATATAGTCACAATCACTCTTCTATAACTGCCCTGCTCACGTTAAAAGTACAGGACCAAAACATATAGCTTCATTACTACCAAGAAGCAATGCTTCAGACAGTGATAGTCAAAGCCAAAATATTCTTTAATGGATACTTCCTACATGTCACTTCTGTTTGCATTGTTTGGCCTAAGAATGATACATAGCCACAGTTAAACTCAGGAGAGCCTAGAAGTAGCATCCTTCTTTGATGGATACTTTGATGAAAAAAAAAAAAAAAATATATATATATATATATATATATATATATTTGTGAATGGTTATAATGTTCACATTAAATGTTACAAATGTTAAGCAAAGTTTATGTGAAAGAGAGGAATAATTTCACTCTGGTGAAATCAGAACAGTCTCTGATGTATTTAATTCTGAATTCTACCATTTCTACATTGCCCAGGAATGGCTGTTCCTTTTCTGTGTCTTAACTTTGTTTCTTTCCTTATTGTAGTTGATCTCTTTTTAATTTTCACTACCAAGTGTCACAAATTCTTAGCTTCAGTTATGTACTTGACATTTATACTTAAGGAACATATCAAAATTGTATTACAAAGGAAATATTCAGTGATGTGCTAGAGTCAGCATTTTCTTGTTCCTGAATTGAGAACTTCTCAACACTGTGTTCAGTGACATCATCCTGATGGCTTGATATCAACCACAGTGAGAGTTTTACAGCATGGAAATCAACAAATACTCTAACTCTGGTTTGTTTATTTATTTATTTTACTTTCCCAGAGTAAATGTTTAAAAAGTCAGATGTTTAAAAAGTCAGATGTTTAATATATACCAACACACCACTGAGAGTACTTCTCCTTCCCATGGACTTTATAGTATCCATGGAGAAGGGAAGGAAGAGTTTATATCTGCACCTGTAATACAGGAAACAAAGAACAACAACAACCAAAATGTTCATTAGACTATGGGCCAAGAGTCAAGTCAGAACAGCATGTCCAAATTATTAAAACAAATAGAGCCAATGGTGAAAGATACAGAAGAATTGGGAAGAGGGCCAGGGAATTTCTGTGAACAGTTCTTAGTGTGTGTTTGCCTTGGCTAGGTAGCTCATTTAAAGGAGTTTCATGGTAAGTAAAATACTATTCTTACTAAAAGCAGAAGGGTTTTGTTCACCCTATATTCGGTAAGCATTGAACAATAAATAAGGTGTGTTCTAATTCAATTTATTGGAAGTAAATTTTGCACTTAATAACTCCAGGTTGAATTAAATAAATAGATTTGATGATACATTTAGTACTACTGTCATTATCTCTCTATAATATAATCTATTTACATATCTACCCTGCCAGACAGGGTTGAGGAGTGTGGGGATTGTGTCCTAGACAGCTATTTAAACACTGCTCCTGGCATGGAAACTGAAGCATAGAAGTCACCTAATAAAAGTGTTAAATTAACCTAAATTTAAAATTCTTTTATGGTTACAGCATGTCAGAATGTTTTCCAGTTTACCTATAGGAATTGCTGGATGAAACCTACAAAAAATTTAGAAAGATAAATATTTGTATGAAAAGCTGTTAAGAGTCTTGGTTAAACTTGACCCTGAGACCTCTACTTGGAAAACAGTCTTAACTCTGTCATTGGGCCTTTGTTGGGTTCAGATTACTATATGGAGTAGAAGAAAGAGATCCTTTGCAGGGTAATTTATGTTCCTAGGAAAGATCACAGGGTTTAATATTAATACCAATATCAGGATTCCTACAATGTTGTTGAACAAAGAGATGTAGTCTCCATTACCAAAGTGGTGAGATAAGACTTCTTGTCTAATTTAATTTTATTGCTTAGAAAAATGACAGTGACATGAAATACAATTTTAGCAGGAAGGAAGAACAATACATGTCATTTATAGTAACTTACAATTTGTAGGTCAAACTAAATTTACTCTGGGAATGCCATGGACTTCCCCTGGTGAATTCCAGTTTCCTTGTGGAGTAGGAGACTATGGGCTATAGGAACTCATGTTGTGTTTGTCTGCTATGACTGTTACTAGGGAAATTGTGGTCCCTCTGGAACCAAAAGATGTCAAGAGTTTGGATACAAGATTTTCAGAGGAGCCAAGGTAGCCAAAATTGATATACAAGAACTCTACTATTCCATTAAGGGTACAGAAACCGAAGCCTCCTTGAGGTTATGAGCGCCATTGCAAGTAGGGAAGTAGGAGTTCATATGAGGGGAACAAAAGATTTGTTCTCCATTTTCTTTCATTTTGCAGTAAAAACATGCTTGATTTTGTTTGAAAAAATAAGCTAGAATGAAATATGTAAGTGTAAATAAGACAGAGCAGGTAGCTGTGGAGGCCTGCTCCAAGTCCATATTCCCAAACTTACACATTTTAAGCAGTGCCATGGTAGGAAGTATTCTGTACTTAAATTTTCCCTGCATGACTTCTTGGTATATAATAAGCAAGTTTCTGATGATTACAGAGGCACACAGATTCTAAGAAATTTTCTTACAGAAAAACATGATTATGTTTACTTAAAGGAAATATAGAACATTTTTGTTCTCCTTTCCTTTGGGCCCATAAAATTGTGTTATATCATCTTTCATAATAGGGAGAAATATTCCTACTACTAATGTGCATACTTATATCATAAATCAGTAAGCATCCCTATTTTACAGAAGCTCAAATTAATGGTCAAAGCTTATTTTGAGAAAAAGAGGCAATTTGGACCACATTTCAGTTGTAATCATATTTTCTTTAATGTTCATAATCTTTTGTCTTAAGGGGAGTATTATTATTTTAAAGCAAACCGCATTACCTAATAGGAAATGGTTATATTTTAATGTTTACATATTTTTTGAATAACAGAAAAGAAAGAAAATGAATTAGACACTGCTTGAAGAGGAGTCCAAAAAGCAGAGATACACTGAGGTCTTGCAAATCTGTTGTTAAAGAAACATACATTCTCAAATAAAGTGAATTAAAGTAATTTGGATTGATATGTTCAAAATGTTTTTATCTAGGGAAAGGAATATAAAAAAGAAGGGAAGTTTAAAAAATTAAAGTCAACAAAAAAAAAGTCACCTTAAACACAAAGCTTAAAATTTCTCTTTTCTTATGAATATTTTAATAGGTAATGTGTCAAATGGGTCAGACAGTAGCTTCAAGGACAAGTTCAAATTAAGCTGAGGTTTTTATCTTGAATTCAATTTCACTAATTATTTTAATAAGTGAAGATGTTCTCTAAAGCAAGTTGTAAATCAGCTAATTATTTACTTTGTTTATGTTTTCTATCAAATTATGCCTTTCAGTTGCTGTAATAAATATTACCTTTAGAGAGAGACAGGTGTAATGTTTATGTAAAATTAACTAGAACAAAATCAATATCAGTATCATATAAAGCAGGTGTACAATTATAGTGGTTAATTTGAAAAAAACAGTTTAGATAGGATATGTATCACATATATTTTCATGATCTTAGGAAATAAAAGTATGGAAAACAATTCATTTTATAGCTAAGTTTGTTTTTTCTAGACTCATGGCTAGTTTTAGAGACCCTAGATTTAGTCTTTCCCTTTGCTCTACCCCTTTGCTGCTCTTCCTGAAGTGTCTTTCTCCTATACTCACCAATTTTTTCATCACAAATTTCAATCCCAGATAACCCAGTTTCTCTTATGTAATTTTTTACCATTGTAGACATGGCCACACTTACCAGGGGAATAAACAAGGAACGCACTGTGTTTGTGTGTGTGTGTGTGTGTGTATGTGCATCAGTGAGAGGCAGAGACAGAGAGGCAGGCAGAAAGGGAGGGGAGAGAAAGAGAGAGAGAGAGAGGGAGGTAGAGAAAGAGGCAGAGATGCAGAGTTTTATTTCTTCGTAGGAGTAGGAGCTGCTTAATAGAAGAAGGGAAGTGAAAGAAAAATATATCTATGGGTATGACATTGTTGAAAGCATCAGAAAAAAAAATATGACAGAGGATGTGAACACTACCTTAATGTACTGATAAGAATAAGCCTTTGAAAACTCCTACTTCTCTTTAAACATCATGCCTAGGAATATACTTGAAATGCAGAAATCAATTAAATCGGATATTATCTTGAAATTAGAAAATGGGAAAAAAATAAAGAAGATCCATTATATTTCACAGGTTTGGTATGAAGTCTTTGGGGTCCTTTATTGCTGAGAAATATTTAGCTCTCTGACATCCTAGAAGTGGGCTTGTATTGGGTGAGGGCCTTGCATCACTGAAATTAATTTCACCTTCTAAAACATATTTTTGAGCACTTAATGTTCCTTGTGATGTTAAGAAACACACAGTGCCTGCTCCCAACTATCTCATAATCTCATGGAGAAAGACTGGTGGATAGATAGATAATAATCATATAGTCCATTTTCCACGGGGGGAACACAGAGCAGGGACTGCTCAGCTGGTCTAAATGGAGAGAAAGTTTCCCTCAAAACTTGGAAACTATCATGGTGGTGTTTTAATTATCAATTTAAGTTCTCTGAAATACTTTTTTTCTTGATATTTTCTTTAGATAATTCCCCACAGGAGATTATCTCCATCTCCAATTGAGAAGGCTATCCGCAGAAGACTAAACACAGAGAAATTAAAAGGAAAAAACTAGACACAATTCTGATTAGAGAGATTTATTTGTTTGCCAGTATTATGACTCTACCCCTTTCCTTTAGAATTTTGCATGTTGGACACTATAAATCACTTAAAAAATGGAGTTAAGTGACAGACATTCTTGGATTTAAAACTCAGACTGCTACTTAACTTTCTAGATGATCTTGAAAGTTGTCTCGTAATCTCACTGTATCTCAGTGTCCTTCCCCTGAAAATGGGAATGATAGTGTCTAACTACTAGACTGGTAAAAAGAATTAGAAAGACAATAGATGTAAAAAAGTTATAGTCCGTGGCACATAGTGGGAACTCAGTACACATAAGTACTCCTGAATAAGTTTATTACAAAATATGATAGTAAAAATTCAAGGGACGTCCCTGGTGGTCCAGTGGTAAAGAATCCATCTTCCAATGCAGGGGACTCTGGTTCGATCCCTGGTCAGGGAACTAAGATCCCACATGACGCGGGGCAACTAAACTCGCTTGCCACAACTACTGAGCCCTTGTGCCTCAACTAGAGAGCCTGCATGCTGCAAACTACAGAGCCCATATGCTCTGGAGCCTGCAAGCCAAAACTAGAGAGAGAAAACCCACACATCACAACTAGAAAGAAACCTATGAGATGCAACAACAACAACAAAAATCCAACATGCTGCAATGAAGATCCTGCATGTCACAATGAAGACCTGATGCAGCCAAAAATAAAAATAAATAAACAAACAAATTCAAAATCATAATTCTCTAGCTCAGAGTTGACTGACACAATGAGCCACTGGCTTAGGAGAGTCCCCCTGAGTTATCCCCTTAATAAATGGAAGATCTCAGTGTTAGCCTCAAGTGCATCTGTGGATTCAGTGGCATTTGGAGGGGGTAATTGTACTGAACCAAATGAAATTCTATTTTAGTTAGTATATTTTTAAATGGAGACTAGAGATACAAGAGTCTTTAGAAAGTCTACTGAACCTTCAGGCACAAATAATAGTTCATCTGGAGACAAACACCATCACCTTCTTCCCAAGGACCTGACCATATAGCCCACCTTTCAGGTAACTGGAACTAGGCCCTCCCAGAAATATAACCCACCTAAAGGGAATGTCTTTCCCTTTCTAATGCAGAATTTTACATCCTAAACAATTGGAAAAATGGCACATGTCTTTGCCAGATTTCCTTTATCTTCACATGTTCATTATAGCAGAAGTTTTGCCTATAGCAATGAAATCACTTAAAATGAGATTATATTAAGGTTAAATCATCAATTGCTTTTTATTATTAGAAAATGATTCTTACTTTGAGATAATTACTATAAAATAAATCAAGATGTATTATTAAGACGTGTGATTTAGTTGTTTTCTCGTTAAATGCTAACAAGTGTTCTCACCATGTCAGTCAACACTAGAAATAAATCTGCCTTTATGCCCTATGTTCTATGACTCTATAGAAGCTCCCCTATTTCTGGAATAGCCATATTATATTCAGAGCACTGAGCTGTGAGTAGTAATTATCCAACTTGTCAGTTTTACACGGAGGATCATGTAGTGGGCTAGGAGGAATTGTATTGTGACACAAACACGGGATGGGAGAATCCAGAGACACCAATGTGCAAATCTGTTAGAACTTAAGATAAGGGTCAGGGAACCCAGAAGTATTCAAAATCTGCATCAGCCAAGACAACCACAAAGTTTCATAGCTAAGTTGAACACAAAAAAACAATTTCAGAGGGAAAAAAATAAAATTGTATTATTAGTCCTTTTTTAGTAGTAATAAATTATATTATTAGTTTTGGCCTCAAAACCACAAGCAGAAGAATTTGGTAGCTAGGCATGTCATTGTTTACAAATGTTATGTAGTAAAATCTAAATAATTTTAGGTCTCAAAAACAAGGGAACCTAATTTTGTACCCCTCCCACTACCCATCCAAGTGAAAGCCCGACATGCACAAGCATCCCATTATCAAAAAGAGAGAGAACAGAGTTTACTTGTCCACATGAGTGCACTTTCCCTCAGGTTGCAGCTATAGCTGGAGTAGTCCCAGGTCCAACTAAGTGAGAGAAAGAGCAAAGCAGCCATAGGAAGAATCTTGTGCTATACCTCCCAGACACCCCGAACACCTCCTCCCTGTCCCAGGCATAGAAAGAGTGAGAAAGAGAGCCTGTTTTAAGATTTTAAAGCAATGGCACCACCCACTTTCAGTCTTGGTCTAATTGATGCCCTGAAATCAGATTCATAAGCTTTTCCCTTTGTGGTTATATTAGTTTTGTATTGCCATAACAAATTACTGCAAATTTAGCGTCTTAAACAAACAAAAAAATTAGTATCTTATAATTCTGTAGGTAAAAAGCCCAACCCAGGTCTCACGATGCTAAAACCAAGGTATTAACGGGCCTCTGTTCTTTTTTGGAGGTTCTCAGGGGAGAATCAATTTTCTGATGGCTTGAGTTGTTGGCAGGATTCAGTTCTTTGGGATTGTAGGACTGAAATCTTTGTTTCTTTCTGTCAACTGCTTCCCACTTCTAGAGGCCACCCACATTCCTTGTCTCATGGTGTCTCCATCCATCTTCAACACTAGCAAGTGCAGGTCTGGTTCCTTTCACACTGGATCTCTCTTTCTTTTTCTATCTCATCTCTCTGACCCAGCAAGAGGGGTTCTCCACTTTTAAGGACTCTTGCAACTCAATTGGACCGCTTGAATAACACAGGATCCTCACCCTATTTTAAGGTCAGTTGATTAACATCTTAATTCCATCTGCAACCTGACTTCCTTCTGCCAAAGTAACGTGTTCACTCGTTCTAGGGATTAGGATGTGAGAATTTTGGACAGCCATAATACTTCCTACTATGGAAGTAAAGACAAAAATATAGGGAAAAAATGCTGAATGTAGAGAGTCCTTGAATTTTTGCCTGGATTCCTTTTATGCCTGGTGCTAGCTGTTTAAATTTGAGAAAGATATTTTAATTTCTGAGCCTCAGCTTCTGTTCCTCTTATATCAAGGTACTAATTCTTACCACAGTGAAGGTCTTTGGGGGCTAAGTGGGTGAGGGCCAAAAGTGTGAAAAGAGGGGGCTGTCTGTATTAAAACTAGAGAGCAAATGCCCCACCCAAAGGAATTTAAATTCCAAAATTTTGTTAAAATATTCTTCCTGACAAATAAAACATCAATGGGACATATTAGGCAAAATTACCATTGTGAGATATTCAGCTCAGCTTGTAAGATTGCTATGAGGTCTAACTGAAATGAATTTATTTAAGATGCATAGCATATAATAAGTATTCCACTCATTTAATTTTCTTATTTCTTAAATGTTTTACCCTAACAATATTTGCTTTTGAACATGAAAATATCATTTCATTCATTTATTTCTTATATAGCTATCCATATCATGCTATTCTCTGACCACCTGGGTTCCTTTTTACATGTTTCTAAACACATCCAGCCAAATATTTGGTTCTTAAAATCTCTACACTCTGTAAGTTCCATCAGTCACATTCAATCATATCTATATTCATCCATGGAACATAAACATGAAAAAAATGACTGATATTCAAATAGCCTTTCATTATGCTCTTTGTGAGTTAGTTTTCTAATGTCTTTCTAATTCTCTTTTCTTATTAGTATCATTGTAGATGCTAATGTCAAATCATTTTGACAGAATTGCTTATTCATTTCACCTTTATATTCTAACACTTCCTAAAAGGGTTTTAAATTGCATACAGGTATATTTAATAAGCACAAATTTTCCCATCCAGTTTTACAGGCTAAAGTGTACATATAATCTCTGAGACATTAAGTGTTGCTACATGTGTTTTATCAGTCTATTTATATACTCTTTGAAATATATTACCTAGTTTAGATATGTTAATAAATGAACTTTATATAACATCTCTGATTAAACATTAACGTAGGCCAAAAGATCAGATATAAACCTGACTTATTTTTTCATGGGAACATACAGCATTTTCCTCATTCCTGAATTTTCTCTAAACTGAAGTTTCTCTCAAGAAACAGCTCCCTCCTGCTTTGGTCATAATAAAACAGAACAAGCTAAGAGTCTAAGGGCAGAAATCGAATTTCTCAAGATCCTTTCCTCCTTCATTAGAGATGTAGAAATAAAAGACAAACTTCTTTTAAGTTATCTCCTCAGTCACCAGGCATACAGTGAAATACTGTAACATCCTTTGTGGTTATCTTTCTTTGTTTTTCCCTTCCTTCCTTCCTTTCTTTTTTTCTTCCTTCCTTTTCTTTCTTTCTTTCTTTCTCTTTCTTTCTTTCTTTTTGTTTCTTTCTTTTTGGCAGTGAGTTAGAAATATTATAAAAAAATTCTTTTTGATGAGATTTATAGGGGCCATGTCAGGGAATAAGCTTATTTAATGAAAGAGATGTGAAAGAAGAACAGGAAAACACTAGTACTAAAAGAGGTGAATTGTTCATTCTGTAGAAATAAGAAGTTATCTATGATTAAGAGAAGCTTGTTGGATGTATATTAAATTTTATTTGCAATCATGACTCTTATTTGAGCAGAACATTTTTTTGATTTGCTTTATTCTAGGTTTAAAAGAATAGCAAATAGTATGGTTAGAAGAAGAAATTATGTCTAAGGTTAAGTTCATACTAAACTACTTTATGTTTCAATTCACCTGGTTTGGCTAACTATATTTATATTTTTTGCCAGATCCGAGACACACTTATGAGGGCATAATTAATAATCACATCAATATAACGGCTGGAAATTTAGATTGTCCTAAGTATGGACATATGGATATTCTATGCCTTTTATTGCCTCAAGGTATTTGCAAACCTCATTCCCCCTTTTGGAGTAGTCTATCCCACTGCCTCTAGCTTTATCACTTAATTGCAGTCTACACCTTTTCTTAATCTACTCATTATTTTCAGATTATGTGAGATTCCCCTGACATGATTGCTCAAGGCATACCATAATAACCCTAGTATAGCATATATCATCCATTATTTTAACCATTTATTATTCTATCTACCCTACCAGACCATATGGAACATGAAAGTGTAGAGCCTTAGTCTTGTTCACCATTATTATCTTCATGACAAGCATAATATTTAGCCTAGCATAATTATTAGTCTGCTGTAACATAGCCGGTTCCCATTTCTGAATCATCAATGTGTAGATACTAACCAAAGTCCTAGTAGGTGAGGAATATTCAGTTAGCAACTTTTCTAGCACCTCCCTTTGGAGTAAGAATAACAAGGTATTTCTAATTCCTATTTCTATATCAATCTCTCTTGAGCACCTGAAAATAAACCATTTTAAAACAGGAGAAAACCAAGATAGTTTGGCATTTCAGTCCTAAGGAATGCTATGAGGAACCACCTACTGTGCTGGCTACACAGATCACATGTTTTATTTGGGTACCTAGTGCTGGATGTTGGGCAGCCACCTAACCTCCATGCCCTCACCCCTACCCCAAGAATTTTTGTGAATGTTGGGATGAATGACACATAGATGCCAATAGGTATGAAAGAAAGCTTATTATTTACACAGTAAACATTTAAAGATTCCCAAGGAGAAGGGCTCAAGTTTGGTCTGAAGTGAAACCAGAAACATCACTGGGGAAGGATGACTCTGGTTTTACTTATGGTTAGGAGGTGGGGCAAGAGTAAATGTCCCCTGTCCTGACTGGGACATGCATGGTTTGAACTTCCCACCAGCACCAAGAGAGGGAGCAGGCAGCTTTCTCACAACTTTGCTCAGTTGTGAAGTAAAAGGTAAAGGAGAAGGAGGGAGCTTGAAAGATGTTAGTGGTCAAACATCAAAAATGAAGTCTTTGTCTTTATTACAGTAAACAAGACTAATTCTGTTTTTAAGGTTTTTAAAGAATGAGATTAATGATCTCATTTATAGATATTTTAATAGGAATTAAGAATGAAAATATGTCAGCAATGTGTCTGCCCAGTTTTCACAATGTATGTGATTAACTTCATATATATTGACTTAATTCTTGTTATAATTCTGTCATGACCATATTATACAGCTTAGAACATTGAAGTTCAGAAATGTGCAGTAACATACACAAGGTCACACATGTAAGTCAACAGAACCAAGATGTAACCTAGAGCAATTGATTTCCAAATCCTACATACATTTACTTGCTCTAATTACCCATAGAACCGTTGTGAGTTTGAGACATATATTTTCTCTTTTCAGTTTAGAATATCTAAAGACTCTTAATGTCTTCTACATCTTGCAGAAAGAGAAGCAAATGAATTTAATATTTCTTTTTAGTCCTTAGGGTCATACTCTGACCAATGTGCTAAGGAAGCTGAGGACCATTACATGAGACAATCTGCCTATACCTCTGTTTCCAAGAAGCAAAATACTCTCAAGACCTGCCTTATTCAAGATACCACTGATTTTTAAATGTTAGGTAACCAGCCTACTTGAGTCACAATATAGGTAAGGAAGAGCACACTCTACTCTGAACCTACATTGTAAATCAGATTTCCTCTCATGCTATGCAATATTCATATTTGATTTCATAATTCAAGTTTAGGAACACATTTCTTACCTTTGTTTCCATTCCTGAGAGGTTTCTTAGTGTGTAATTCTACTGAACAAATACACACTGATTCTACGTGCTTTTATGGCATCATTAACATACAGTATACACCTTTTCAATTCCTCTCCGAACTGTACTAAAAATAAATGCAGAGCAGTTATTGTAATTATAGAGTAAACATAACAAATTGACATAAGTATAATTAAAACAGGAAGAGTGGTGAGCACTTTGAAATATAAAAAAAAATTAGTTCAAGCCCCTTGTGGTTAAAAATTCTCTCTCCTTGGAGAAGCAAAATATTAACCAAGAACTTAGAGGCACAAAATCAAAGACTACAAGGCAACTTTCCTTTCTAGGGCAGGAAGAATGACACCTAAGCCAAATTTGATTCTATGTTCATCCAGTCTACTTGAAAATGGACTTAAAATGACTCTTTCATGCTGAGATTTTGTCCACTACTATACTGTGAAAAAGAGATTTGAAAGAAATGTTCATATAAGAAAAGCAAGGGTAAATCACAATTTCACATATAAATTTGCCTCATTATCATTGAGTTTCTGAAATAGTTGTTGGGCCTAGTTTTCTGGACAATTCTCTCAATTCTCAGTCTTGCATGTAAAGAAACATATTACATACAGCTTCATTTTTCCGAGGATTTTTTTCCTAAGTAGTACTGTGTTAAAGTTTTCATGTAATTAGCACAGCAAAAAACAGCACCTCTCTGGCATTTTCTTTCTCTTCTCTGAGACTGCTTTTTTGGTGCCATTTTTCTGTTTGCTTTGTTTTTTCTGGAGTGAGAGAGTGACTGGTAAAAATTCTTGGTGGGTACTTAGTATTTTATTTGGCATTGGCACATGCAGTCTTCTTTTTTTGCGGTACGCGGGCCTCTCACTGTTGTGGCCTCTCCCGTTGCTGAGCACAGGCTACAGACGCGCAGGCTCAGTGGCCATGGCTCACAGGCCTAGCCACTCCGCGGCATGTGGGATCTTCCCGGACCGGGGTACGAATCCGTGTCTCCTGCATCGGCAGGCAGACTCTCAACCACTGTGCCACCAGGGAAGCCCCTGTACATGCAGTCTTCTTAAAGCTAAGTTTTATCAGGATGGAGAAGATGCTTGAAGACCACTCATCTTTTCAAAAGACTGTACTTTAAGATTAATACAAAGAATGTGTCATGAATAGTAACTGCAAAATATCTACTGTGACGAAGATGCAGCATTCAGTAAATGAATGTCAGTGATTAAAGGATATCTTGTCAAAATAGCTCCAAATGGGGATCTTAGACAAAGGGTAAGAGAGGAAGGAATGAACAAACAAAGGAAAGAGGATGAGGGCAAAACAATAGTAAATAATGAGGAGAAATATACATAGATATGGAGAAGCTTAAAACATGCATTTCTAATAGATAACAATGAGAGTTGGACATAGATAAATGACAGCTATGATGAGTTTTATTGCACAATTTTTTTGTGCATCATTAAATATGATGAATAAGAGGTAAGTGCAAAGTCAAAAGACAAATCTGAGTGTATCAAGAATGATGGATGAGCAATGGGGGCACAGAGACAAATTTCACTGTATTGGTAAGGTCTGATTTTGTGAGATCATTGTACTTTATATGACTTAGGGCATTAAAATAAATTTGAAAAATACATGAGGGAACATTCTTGGTCATGTTATTATGGTAAGGATATTTTTAAAATTTTTATTTGTTTTTCACTAAGGGAAACTGATCAGTCAGTAATGTCACCAACAAATAAAGGAATGACATAAAACAGCAATAAGAAAAATAATTCATCTATATATTTCTCATATTCTTTTTAAATTGATGTTCTTTTTATAATATGAGAAACAGTGTAGGTATAAGCAACAATAGCAACATTAAAATTTCATTGAAGAAACTTCCTGAGTCTTAATCTCAGGGAATTTTCACTTGTTCAAATTGTTAAACTGCATACTTCCCACTCCATAATGTCTCTCCAGAGTATTTTCTCAGATATTTTAGAAATCCTCCAAACTCATAATGTGCTCTCAGCATTCACATTTGAGAGCACTTCATGAAATTTTGTGGTTCAAAGAATACATAGTTATCTCTGACAATATAACTACTATAGTAACACGTTATTTCTTCCTTGTCTTCAGGGTCTCCCCTTGTTGTCTTCTTATGTACGAGTTGGCCAAAAAATTCCTTTGGTTTTTAGGTAAAGCTAAAAGACACATTTTTCATTTTCACCAAGAACTTTTTGAACAGTGTATTCATCGTTTTGTTCCACTAGCTTCTGACATTTTTCAGGCAACTTCATAATTCCATCTTCCCAAAACTTTTTGAGCAAAGAGCCGTTCCAGGTTCCTTTTACAGTCTTCCAGGGAATTGAAATTTTTTTCCATTAAGAGAATCTTGTAAAGACCGAAATCAATGGAAATCCGAAGGTGCGGTGTCTGGTGAATACAGCGGATGAATCAGAACTTCCTAGCCAAACTATAACAGTTTTTGCCATCATCAAAGAAGCATGTGGTCTTGCATTATCCTGATGGACGATTATGCATTTTCTGTTGATTAATTCTGGATGCTTTTCATCGAGTGCTGCTTTCAGTTGGTCTAATTGGGAGCAATACTTGTTGGAATTAACTGTTTGGTTTTCCGGAAGGAGCTCATAATAGAGGACTCCCTTCCAACCCCACCATATACACAACATCACCTTCTTTAGATGAAGACTGACCTTTGGTATGGTTGGTGGTGGTTCATTTCACTTGCCCCAAGATCTCTTCCATTCCACATTATTGTACAGTAACCACTTTTCATTGCCTGTCACAATTTGTTTTAAAAATTGAATGTTTTCATTACATTTAAATAAAGAATCTCAGGCAGAAATACGGTCAAGAAGGTTTTTTTCACTTAACTTATGTGGAACCCAAACATCAAAGTGATGAGCGTAACCAAGCTGGTGCAAATGATTTTCAACACTTGATTTGGACATTTTGAGTATGTCAGTTATCTCCTGCATGGTATAAGGTTGATTGTTCTCAATTAACGTCTCGATTTGATTGCCATCAACTTCAACTGGTCTACCCAACCATGGAGTCTCATCCAATGAGAAATCTCCAGAACGAAAATTCACAAACCATTTTTGACATGTTCAATCAGTCACAACACCTTCTCCATACACTGCACAAATCTTATTTTTGCATTTTAGTTGCATTTTTACCTTTTTTTTTTTTTACCTTTCTTGAAATAATCTAGCATAATATGCTGAAACTGTTGCTTTATTCTTCCATCTTCAATATTAAAATGGCTACACAAAAATCACCAATTTTGAAAAGCTTTTTTTTAAATGCATGCTGATATGACAGCTGTCACAATACAATCTAACAAAATTGTTTCAAATGAAGTTAAAAATGACTAAGCACTTCTAGAGCCATCTTACAGAAAAAAAACAAAGAAACTTTTTGGCCAGCTCAATTGAAGCTGAAATAAAGGGTGATCCATATATATATATTTTTTAAAGCTCCCTCATTAACAAAAAGTTAAGTTTTCCATGTGGCCCATAACCCTGATTTATCATCATTGCTACAGACTGTATTTGGGCTACACTCCCCAATTTTTTTTTTTTTTTTTTTTAAGATTTGTTCGTAGTGTGTTGTCATGGTAAATCCTATAGCAGGCATCTCTGACCATACTGAGTTGAGCTGGGAAGAGTGGGCTGAGGACTTTTTTTCACAGGAAATTATGGTTGTTTGTATTAACATCTTATGCATGGTTTTATATGTTTTTCCAGGGCCAGAGAGTTGTATTCTATAAATTCTTTTTACCAGACAATATGTGAAAAGGCATTAAATATGTAGGAATATCAATATACTGTGCCAAAGAGGAAATTTGCAAATATAATAAGTATGAAGGTAGATGAAAAGTCATTTGGTATAAATCTTTATTTCATTCCTTGAAGGTGTGAAGAACTCAGGTATTATATTTAGGATTCTGCAATAATCTTTCATTTTGGCATAGGGTTTAGTGATGTTTGTGGCTATGAATGGTACTCATTTCACTAAGTAATCTATTCACTCCTAAAACCCCTGAAAGGTGGAATGAATAACAATGAGGAAAGAAGATAAGGGGAATGATGAATAAAGGAGAGAAGAAAAGAGTAAGAAAGAAGAAAACAAATGAAAAGGAAAAGTATCCAACCTGATAAGTACTTTAGCAATTCAATCAAATTTTGATCCCTTCTTACAATAATCATAGGAGGTAAGAATTATTATTTTTATACTACAGATGAGAAATTGAGTTGAGAGCATAAATATTTTATTTTTCTCATAGTGACATAAATTATAAGCAGTATAAAAGGGACTAGCCATCCAGCATTTCATAAAAAATATATGGACTTTTCCACTTTACCCATGGTGAGTCATGGAACCCCACCTTAGGTTAGAGTCAAGTCCCAGCAACTGCCTCGGGAATCCCTCTGTAGTCCTCATGCAAAAGAATGTCTCTTCCATCTTTTGGGGATCAAAAATGTATGTATCCAATCAAGGAGGTACTAAAAGAGACTAAGATATGCTACAGAAGTTTCTGTGTAGCATTCAGCATGAGAGTGGCTGAGTACCACACAGTGGAGTTAGAAATAGAAGCAACAACAGCAAAACACATATAGCTGTGTAGTTCAAGTTATAGAGTATGCATATGAAAGAGATAAAATTACCAAAGAAGAATAAGAGGAAGAGAAAGAAAGAGCTCAAAGGAAAGTATAGAAACTAATAATTATGTTCAGTGAAAACTGCTTAGCCCTGGTATGAACTAAATACCATATAGTAACAGTAGGAGTTCATAAACTCTCTTGTATTAACATATAAGGGTCCCAGAGAATAATACAAAAAGAAACTGGAGGCATACTAAGACCTCATAAGTAAGACAATGCTATAGTCATTGTAAATAAAATAATATGTAATAACTCTGTTATGGCAAAATTGATGGTTCAAACTGAATCATATTTGTGTGTATATAACTCAATATTTTTTATAAATCCCAATTATAGTTGATCATGGCTGTGTAATGCTAATTTAAATAAACCTAAAAATTAAAACAAAAAAATATATTTTCATTTGAGAAACAAAACAAAAGTAATTATATAAAAAAATACCTAAATCTATACAGGCCTACTAACTTCTAGTTGATGGAGAACCATTGATCAAGTCTCCTTAGCCCATGTCTACCATAGGCAGGACTGTGTAGAAATTCACAATAATAGTATTTCAAGAGGGCTGATGAAATGACAAGACTCCTGGTCACTGGGGTAAGAAAATGAGAGCTCATGTCTGTTTTTTTCCACAAGCTAGCTTAAGACCCAGGGCAATCCCTTCAACCTCTATGATACTCTGTTTCTTCAAGAATACACATTAGTGTTATTATTTTTGTAAAAGTTGATTTTTATAGGCATGAACATATCAAAATAAAACTAATTTTAATTATTTTAACCGAAATATATACAGCCACATTTTATCAGAGAGGTTTAAAATGTCACCCTAGGACAAAGTATCAATAGGATGCTGCAACTTTTAAAAGACCAGCAGTAGCTCATCTTAAAGGATGCTTGGTTGCCTTTGCCTTTGAAGCTAATATATCAACACATTTTCTCCATATTTCACATAATGTTCAGATGTGAAATGAATAAAAAATATTAGAAAATGTATTTTAATATAGCTATAGATAAGATATCTATATGTATATATATTTATATATCTTATGTTGAAGTAATGTTTTGAAGGCATTTTTCTACAATTAATCTTTAATTAAAGTGGTTATAAAATTCTCTCACTCTCACCTTTCTCATGACTTCCAATTACACTTAAAATTCCAAATACTTACGAAGACCTACCAAGCCTCTTTTACATTGCCCAAGACTACCCCTCTGACATCACTTCCAGCCCTCTTCCCCTTACTCCCTGTGCTGTCACACTATTCTCCTTGACTTCCCCAAACACTAGCGTACACTGCTTGATGGATTTGCACTAACCGTGACACTACCTAGTTGTCCTCTCGTCAAATCTAACAAGAATTATTTTCTCATCTCATAAATCTATGTGGGTGTTATAAATGCCATAGGATCATGGCGTGCATGATAAGTCTGTTGTCAATAAAAAAAATCAGTAATTAAAATTTCCTTGGTAGAATTTTAAATTTGTTTTTAATGTTAAATACAAGGCCAGGAACTTGAGTATCTCATGTTACATAATTATCTATTGCTCAAAAAGGAAACTACAATGACTTAAAAAGAAGCTCTTAGGAATTACAAATATTAGAAGCTCCTCCCACTTTCCCATCTGTGAAGTATATTAGATGATATGATATATAGTAATGGGGAAAAAGAAGGCAAGCCCAAGTATTTTTCTTTCTTGTTTCTGTCTTTGTTGGTTTTTGTCCTTTCAAACGTACATTGGTTTAGGTAGTTCAAAGCTGTATGTTAGATTTGGGGTCTGCCCTCAAATCCATTTTCAGGAGCTTCTCCAATCTGAAGCAGAGAAGTTGAAAGAGAAAGGCAGACAGAGGAAGAAATAATAAAACAGGAGTAGTTAGGAGAACAGGTTAAATAGAGATGTAATATTTAAAGCTGTATCAAAGCTAGAGAATCATGGGGAACATTGTGGAGTACAATATGTGGGTTCTCTAAATGTCCAGGAAGTCACATTACCAAGGATTTTCCATATGCAGAAAGAAATATATTTATATATTTGTTTATATATACTTATGTACTATTATATTAATATAATATATGCATAGTATGCTATTAGTAATATATTTGTAGTATGTATATATACATATATATGTAACAAAGAATAGTTTAGGAATGGCATTCTTAGTTTAAAAGACACTGTCAGTTCTGCATATTTTTATGTAATTATGAAAAAAATATTAGCATAAATATGTAAATGCAACATTAATGGCATCAAAAAGTGCATTTATTATACTTTCTTTAGAAATCAGAGCTCTCACACCATGGAATCAAAATGGCTTACAGACTCATTCTCCGTTTTGCCAGTGTAAAGGTCACCTGAAGTACAAGAGAGATTTGCTGGAAAATTTGAATTTATTTGAAACTGATCTCCTAATTATCTTAAATACACATATTCTTACCCTGATTGCTTCTGTAAAAATACATACTTTATACACTCTCCTGCAAACTCATCAAACATGTTTTTTTTTAAGTAAGATGTAGTTTTCAAAACTATGTGTAAGTTCATGTGTGCATGTATGTGTGTTTATTCTCAAATTGTTATTCGCTTTTCTGTGAATTTTGGGAAAAAACATTATTTTCTCCCATGAAATATCTTTCCCAAAGTCTTCAACCTATTGTACCTTACCTATGACTTATATATGTCCAATTCAGTGCTTTAAAAAATGAAATCTCACTCTTTCTCAGTTGGAATGTTCTAATGTGCATGTCTGAGACAGGTGATTAAGAGGGTTAGACTGTCCATTAGAACTTCTGTTTAGTTTGTCAGATGCCTGTGTCCAAGGTCTAAAGCCATGATTTCATAATAAAAAATATTAGCCATGTTTCCAATACAGATGGTCTTGGAAATTGACATTTTAACATGGTAATATCACCACCCCATGGATTGACAATTTCTACATTTTTTTATAAAGTGTACACTTTTATGCAATGGAGTGTTGTTTAAAACATGAATAAATTCAAAACTGATTAAAATTATACCTAATTCATTCACTCCTTTCTCCTAAAGCTCAACATGGACAGTCACAGGAACATCCAGTATACTGTAGGCATTGTGTTAAGTGTTTAGGAGATAAAAAAAAAAAAAAAAAATTATGTGGCCCATAAAACACACGGGTCTTAAAAATGTAATAAAATACAGATGGATATAAACAATAAGGGCAATTAAGTGTTATGTGTCATAAAAGAGCACAGAAGAAGGAGTGCCCAGTTATGGCTAGGAGAGGACGTACTATATATTTCTTAAGTTAGAAAAGATTCTTTAATATTGAATTCAATTTAATTTCCCATAAAATACCATTGCCCAGTCGGCAATGAGCTCTAATAGTTTGCACAAGACTTGAAACTGTAACATCCCTGTTCCACACACACACACATGCACACAGCATGAATTCCTCTTATCCTCTCTTTTTCTCCCTTTTCTTTTCTCTCCAAGATGGTCGGTCCAGTTCTTGAAGTTAGTTTTCTGCCATAGGTTAACTATTTCACACTTTAGATACTGCTATTTCTAAGCTGAGCTCACCAAAGAGTTTAAAAAGGCATGATCTTTAACTTCAAAGAGTTCTTGTCTAAAGAAAGAAACATACATATGGATAGAGAAATACAGTAGATGTGGGGAAAGTACTATTTTGGAAATATGAATAGAGTTGTAGTCTAAAGCACAGATTGAGCGGTTCTATGAGGTCAGTGTAGGCTGGCAGGGAAGACATTTGAGATGATGGTTGAATTGGTATGGACAAGTGGCAATTTGTCCTTCATCAATATGTTATGTACTAACTAACAGATTGGAATACTTTGATCACTGAACACCATTTGATTCACAGAACAAGTCACTACATAGTACACTGCCCCACCTACTACCCTTTATAGTGGTTGGCCTCTGTGTAGTAGGTTCAAACTTCCAAATCCTCAACTCCTGTACTCTACAGTGCATTTTGCTAAAGTTCCAACCTCATGTTCAGACTACTCAAATTATGATTGATATCAACCTCATTTTATTTTTTAGCCCATCTCTCTCTAGTTAGGTATAGACACAACTTTAAAGAGAGAACAATAATTTAAGAAGCAAATAAAAAGATGTGCTCATAAACTCAGTGTAAAATAAAATCTTGAGGGAACAGATTCTTTTAATGTAGCCATAAAGGTTATTTTAACTCAAAATAGAATTTATTTCTACTTTCTCCTTTGTTCTCCCCATTATCACGAGTTCCGAAAGACCAATGTGTTTGCCAGAATGTTTTGCCTCCAGGTATTGGGATGTGATTGTCATTTTTTCAGTGAGAGCCCTTTACATAAGTTCTAAAAGGCAAAAGGGAAGCAGAAATCATCAATCTTTCTCCAGCAGTGACAAGCAGCCACATGGGTTTCCACAGGTTTTTTTAACAACTAGGAGTTCCTTTGCAAATTATTTGCCTTGGTGCTGCAGACAACTGCATTGGTGGGATTACTTGTAGCTCTTGATCTGGGCAGTGACAGTAAGTAAGGTGCAAAAGTAACTTACTGGTGTCCTAAGAACTAGTGAGGGGTGAAAAAACTGACAGCTCAAAGCACCTTTCCTCCACTTCTGACTTTAACTCCTCCACCTTATTTTGTAAGCACCTATTTTTCTGATCAGATATTATCCTGTTTGAAATGCCTAGAAGAGATTATATTTTCCTTACTGAATCCAAAGTATATTATTACAATACTTAGCTAAGAGTGAATTCCCCTCTATTTTAGTTACAGTATACACATTTACTTTAATAAAACATATTGTATTCAGAATTTCATTAAAACAACTTTGTAGATGTATGGAATATATGATATGTAAATGTCTATTTATATTTGGGATAATTGATAAATAGATAAAAATGAGTTGTATTTATGGTTTAAGTATCATATGTACATAGATCCAACCATATTTGATACAGACCTATATTTTTCAATTATTATCTAGTGACTCCACTGTGATATAATAAAAACACCCCAAGTTCATATGGCCTAAACTGAACACAGTGATTGGCACTCTACATGTACACTTGTCTAAGTCAAAACTCTAGGCTTGATCGTTATCTTCATTACTGAAAGCCAAGAAGACTCTTGATGTCTCTTCACAATTAAGATACATGCACACACACACACACACACACACACTCAGAAACACATAAACAGAATTACATATTTAATGGAGAGTTGCCTCTTTCAAAATCTCACTTGAGGTCAAGGACCTTCAAGATGGTAGAGGAGTAAGACACGGAGACCACCTTCCTTCCCACAGACACATCAAAATACATCTACATGTGGAACAACTCCTACAAAACACTTGCTGAACACTGGCAGAAGACTTCAGACTTCCCAAAAGGCAAGAAACTCCACACGTACCTGGGTAGGGCAAAAGATAAAAGAAAAAACAGGGATAAAAGAATAAGGATGGGACTTGCCCCTCTGAGAGGGAGCTGTGAAGGAGGAAAAGTTTCCACACACTAGGAAGCCCCTTCACTGGTGGAGACAGCAGGTTGTGGGGAGAAGTTCAGAGCCACAGAGAGAGCAGCAACAGGGTTGCAGAGGGCAAAGTGGAGAGATTCCCGCACAGAGGATCAGTGCTGACCAGCATTCACCAGCCTGAGAAGTTTGTCTGCTCATCGTCAGGGCAGGTAGGGGCTGGGAGCTGGGTCTTGGGCTTCGGAGGTCAGATCCAATGGAGAGAACTGGGGTTGGCTGCATGAACACAGATGGAAGGGAGCTAGTGTGCTACAGCTAACCAGGAGGGAATCTGGGAAAACTCTGGATATGCCTAAGAGGCAAGAGACAATTGTTTCAGGGTACGCAAGGAGAGGAGATTCAGAACACCATTTAAACGAGCTTCAGAGACAGGCGCAAGCTATGGCTATCAGCGTGGACCCCAGAGAGGAGCATGAAATGCTAACACTGCTGCTGCAGCCACCAAGAATCCTGTGTGCAAGCACAGGTCACTATCCACAACTCCCCTCCCAGGAGTCTGTGCAGCCCGCCACTGCCAGGATCCTGTGAAACAGGGACAAATTACCTGGGATAACACATGGCGTGCCTCAGGCTGTTGCAACATCATGCCAGCCTCTGCCACCGCAGGTTCCCCCCGCATTCCATAACCCTCCCTCCCACTGGCCTGAGTGAGCCAGAACCCCCTAACCAGCCACTCTTTTAACCCGCACCTGTCTGGGTGACAGAGAGACACTAGAGTGGGACCTACATTTATAGGCAGGGCCAATCAAAGCTGAACCCCAGGAGCTGTGCGAACAAAGAAGAGAAAAGGAAATTCCTCCATGCATTCTCAGAAGAAGTGGTTTAAATCCCAACAATCAACTTGAGGTACCCTGCATCTGTGGAATAGCTGAATAGACAAGGAATCATTTCAAAATTGAGGTGGTGGACTTTGGGAGCAACTGTAGATTTGGGGTTTGCTGTATGCGACTGACTAGCTTCTGAGATTTATGTTTATCTTAGTTTAGTTTTTAGTGCTTGTTTTCACCAGTGGATTTGTTTATTGGTTTGGTTGCTCTCTCCTTTTTTTTTTTATTACTTTTTATATTTTAATAATTATTTTTTATTTAAAATTTTTTTTTCTTTCTTTTTTTTTCTCTGTTTTCTTCTGAGCTGAGTTGGTTGATAGGATCTTGATGCTCCAGCCAGGTGTCAGGCCTAAGCCTCTGAGACGGGAGATCCGAGTTCAGGACACTGGATGACCAGAGACCTCCCGGACCCACATAATATCAATTGGTGAGAGCTCTCACAGAGATCTCCATCTCAATGCTAAGACCCAACTCCACTCAATGACCATCAGGCTCCAGTGCTGGACACCCCATGCCAAAGAACTAGTGGACAGGAACACAATCCTACCCATTAGCAGAGAGGCTGCCAAAAATCATAATAAGTTCACATGCACCCCAAAACACACCACTGGACATGGTCCTGCCCACCAGAAAAACAAGATCCAGTCTCATCCACCAGAGCACAGGCACCAGTTCCCTCCACCAGGAAGCCTGCACAACCCACAGAATCAATATTAGCCACTGGGGGCATACACCAAAAACAATGAGAACTATCAACATGCAGCCTGAGTAAAGGAGACTGCAAACACAGTAAGTTAAACAAAATAAGAAGACAGAGAATATGCAGCAGATGAAGGAGCAAGGTAAAAACCCACCATACCTAACAAATGAAGAGGAATTAGGCAGTCTACCTGAAAAAGAATTCAGAGTAGTGATAGTAGAGATGATCCAAAATCTTGGAAATAGAATGGAGGAAATATAAGAAAGTTTTAACAAGGAGCTAGAAGAACTAAAGATCAAACAAATGATGAAGAACAGCAAAATAAATGAAATTTAAAATTCTCTAGAAGGAATCAGTAGCAGAATAACTGAGGTAGAAGAATGGATAAGTGACCTGGAAGATAAAATAGGTGAAATAACTACCACAGAGCAGAATAAAGAAAAAAGAATGAAAAGAATAGAAGACAGTCTTAGAGACCTATGGGACAACATTAAATGCACGAACATTTGAATTATAGGGTCCCAGAAGAAGAAGAGAAAAAGAAAGGGAATGAGAAAATATTTGAAGAGATTACAGTTGAAAACTTCCCTAATATGGGAAAGGAAATAGACAATCAAGTCCAAGAAGCGCAGAGAGTCCCATAGAGGATAAATCCAAGGAGAAACACGCCAAAAAACATATTAATCAAACTATCAAAAATTAAATACAAAGAAAAAATATTAAAAGAAGCAAGGGAAAATCAACAAATAACATACAAGAGAATCCCCATAAGGTTAACAGCTAATCTTTCAGCAGAAATTCTGCAAGCCAGAAGAGAGTGGCAGGACATATTTAAAGTGATGAAAGGGAAAAACCTACAACCAAGATTACTCTACCCAGCAAGGATCTCATTCAGATTTGATGGAGAAACTAAAACATTTTCAGACAAGCAAAAGCTAAGAGAATTCAGCACCATGAAACCAGCTTTACAACAAATGCTAAAGGAACTTCTCTAGGCAGGTAACACAAAAGAAGGAAAAGACCTACAATAACAAACCCAAAACAATTAAGAAAATGGTAATAGGAACATACAAACAACATAGACTGGCTGAATGGATAAAAAAACAAGACCCATATATATGTTGTCTATAAGAGACCCAGACTGAAAGTGAAGAGATGGAAAAAGATATTCCATGCAAATGGAAATCAAAAGAAAGCTGGAGTAGCAATTCTCATATCAGACAAAGTAAACTTTAAAATAAAGACTATTACAAGGGACAAAGAAGGACACTACATAAAGCTCAAGGGATCAATCCAAGAAGAAAATATAACAATTGTTAATATTTATGCACCCAACATAGGAGTACCTCAATACATAAGGCAAATGCTAACAGCAATAAAAGGGGAAATTGACAGTAACACAATCATAGTAGGGGACTTTAACATGCCACTCTCACCAATGGACAGATTATCCAAAATGAAAATAAATAAGAAAACACAAGTTGTTGGGTATTTTTTGTTTTTTTTTTTTTTCCGGTACATGGGCCTCTCACTGTTGTGGCCTCTCCCGTTGCACAGCACAGCCTCCAGATGCGCAGGCTCAGCGGCCATAGCTCACATGCCCAGCCACTCCATGGCATGTGGGATTTTCCCAGACTGGGGCATGAACCTGTGTCCCCTGCATTGGCAGGTGGACTCTCAACCACTGTGCCACCCGGGAAGCCCAGAAGACACAAGTTTTAAATGATACATTTAACAAGGTGGAGTTAATTGATATTTATATGCCATTCCATCCAAAAAAATGAGAATACACTTTCCTCTCAAGTTCTCATGTAATAGGCTTCTGGATAGATCATATCATAGGTCACAAATCAAGCCTTCTTAAATTTAAGAACATTGAAATCTTATCAAGTATATTTTCTGACCACAATGCTATGAGACTAGATATCAATTACAGGAAAAAAATCTGTAAAAAGTGCAGACACATGGCGGCTAAACAATATGCTACTAAATAACCAAGAGATCACTGAAGAAATCAAAGAGGAAATCAAAAAATACCTAGAAACAAACGACAAAACACAATGACCCAAAACCTATGGGATGCAGGAAAAACAGCTCTAAGAGGGAAGTTTATAGCAATACAATCCTACCTCTAGAAACAAGAAAAATCTCAAATAAACAACCTAACCTTACACCTAAAGGAATTAGAGAAAGAACCAAAAAAAAAAAAAAAAAAAAGCCAGAGTTAGCAGAAGGAAAGAAATCATAAAGATCAGATCAGAAATAAATGAAAAGAAATGAAGGAAACAATAGCAAATATCAATAAAACCAAAACCTGGTTCTTTGACAAGATAAATGAAATTGATAAACCATTAGCCAGATTCATCAAGAAAAAATGGGAAATGACACAAATCAACAGAATTAGAAATGAAAAAGAAGTAAAAACTGGTACTGCAGAAATACAAAGGATCATGAGAGATTACTACAAGCAACTATATGCCAGTAGAATGAGCAACCTGGAAGAAATGGACAAATTCTTAGAAATGCAAAACCATCTGACACTGAGCCAGGAAGAAGTAGAAAATATAAACAGATCAATCACAAGCACTGAAATTGAAATTGTGATTAAAAATCTTCCAACATACAAAAGCCCAGGAAGAGATGGTTTCACAGGTGAATTCTATCAAACATTTAGAGAAGAACTATCTCCTATCCTTCTCAAACTCTTCCAAAATATAGCAGAGGGAGGAATACTGCCAAACTCATTCTATGAGGCCACCATCACCCTGATACCAAAACCAGACAAAGATGTCACAAAAATGAAAACTGCAGGCCAATATCACTGATGAACATAGATGCACAAATCCTCAACAAAATACTAACAAACAGAATCCAACAGCACATTAAAAGGATCATACACCATAATCAAGTGGGGTTTATCCCAGGAATGCAATGATTCTTCAATATATGCAAATCAATCAATGTGATACACCACATTAACAAATTGAAGAATAAAAACCATATGATCGGGCTTCCCTGGTGGCGCAGTAGTTGAGAGTCCGCCTGCCGATGCAGGGGACATGGGTTTGTGCCCCGGTCTGGGAAGATCCCACATGCCACAGAGCGGCTGGGCCCGTGAGCCATGGCCTCTGAGCCTGTGCATCCGGAGCCTGTGTTCCACAACGGGAGAGGCCACAACACTGAGAGGCCCGCATACCGCAAACAAACAAACAAACAAACAAACAAAAAGCATATGATCATCTAAATAGATGCAGAAAAAGCTTTCAACAAAATTCAAAACACATTTATGATAAAAACCCTGCAGAAAGTAGGCATAGAGGGAACTCACCACAATATACTAAAGGCCATATATGACAAACTCACAGCCAACATTGTTCTCAATGGTAAAAGACTGAAACCATTTCCTCTAAGATCAGGAACAAGACCAGGTTGCCCACTCTCACCAATATTATTCAACATAGTTTGGAAGTTTTAGCCACAGCAGTCAGAGAAGAAAAATAAATAAAAGGAATCCAAATCAGAAAAGAGGTAGTAAAACTGTCACTGTTTGCAGATGACATGATACTGTACATACATAGAGAATCCTAAAGATGCTACCAGAAAACAACTACAGCAAATCAATGCATTTGGTAAAGTAGCAGGATACAAAATTAATGCACAGGAATTTCTTGCATTCCTATACACTAATGATGAAATATCTGAAAGAGAATGTAAGAAAACACTCACATTTACCATTGCAACAACAACAAAAAATAAAATACCTAGGAATAAACCTACACAAGGAGACAAACGACCCGTATGCAGGAAACTATAAGACACTGATGAAAGAATTTAAAGATAACACAAACAGATGGAGAGATATACCATGTTCTTGGATTGGAAGAATCAACATTGTGAAAATAACTGCATACTCAAAGCAATCTACTATCAATCCCTATCAAAATACCGATGGCATTTTTCACAGAACTAGAACAAAAAAATTCACAATTTGTATGGAAACACAAAGACACTGTATGGCCAAAGCTATCTTGAGAAAGAAAAACGGAGCTGGAGGAATCATGCTCCTGGACTTCAGACTGTACTACAAAGCTCCAGTAATCAAGACAGTATGGTACTGGCACAAAAATAGCAATATAGATCAATGGAACAGGAGAAAAGCCCAGAGATAAACCCATGCACATATGGTCTCATTATCTTAGATAAAGGAGGCAAGAATATGCAATGGAGAAAAAACAGACTCTTCAATAAGTGGTGCTGGGAAAACTGGACAGCTACATGTAAAAGAATGAAATTAGAACACTCCCTAACACCATACACAAAAATAAACTCAAACTGGATTAAAGACCTAAATGTAAGGCCAGACACTCTAAACCTCTTAGAGGAAAACATAGGCAGAACACTCAATGACATAAATCACAGCAAGATCCTTTTTGACCCACCTCCTAGAGAAATGGAAATAAAAACAAATATAAACAAATGGAACCTAATGAAGCTTAAAAGCTTTTGCACAGCAAAGGAAACCATAAACAAGACCAAAAGACAACCCTCAGAATGGGAGAAAATATTTGCAAATGAAGCAACTGACAAAGCATTAACCCTCCAAAGTATACAAGCAGCTCATGCAGCTCAGTATCAAAGAAAAGAAAGAACCCAATCCAAAAATAGGCAGAAGACTAAATAGACATTTCTCCAAAGAAGATATACAGACTGCCAACAAACATATGAAAGGATGCTCAACATCACTAATCATTAGAGAAATGCAAATCAAAACTACAATGAGGTATCGCCTCACACAGGTCAGAATGGCCATCATCATAAAATCTACAAACAGTAAATGCTAGAGAGGGTGTGGAGGAAAGGGAACCCTCCTGCACTGTTGGTGGGAATGTAACTTGATATAGCCACTATGGAGAACAGTATGGAGGTTCCTTAATAAACTAAAAATAGAACTACCATATGACCCAACAATCCCGCTCCTGCACATATACCCAGAGGAACCCATAATTTGAAAAGATACACATACCCCAATGTTCATTGAAGCACTATTTATAATAGCCAGGACATGGAAGCAACCTAAATGTCCATCAGCAGAGTCATGGATAAAGAATATGTGGTACATATGTACAATGGAATATTACTCAGCCATGAAAAGAAACAAAATTGAGTTATTTGTAGTGAGGTGGATGGACCTAGAGTCTGTCATACAGAGTGAAGTAAGTCAGAAAGGGAAAAACAAATACCGTATGCTAATACATATATATGGAATCTAAAAAAAAAAAAAAAATGATTCTGAGGAACCTGAGCCATGGCAGGAATAAAGACTCAGAGGTAGAGAATACACTTGAGGACACAGGGAGGAAGAGGTGTAAGCTGGGACGAAGTGAGAGAGAGACATGGATGTATATACACTACCAAGTGTAAAATAGATAGCTATTGAGAAGCAGTCACATAGCACAGGCAGGTCAGCTCTGTGATTTTTGACCACCTAGAGGGGTGAGATAGGGAGGGTGGGAGGGAGACGCAAGAGGGAGAGGATATGGGATAAATGTATACATATAGCTGATTCACTTTGTTATACAGCAGAAATGAACACACCATTGTAAAGCAATTATACTCCAATAAAGATGTTAAAAAAATCATAGTTGAAATAGACAAAAAATACTGTTGCATATCTACCATGCATGGAAAGTAAATACAGAAAATGTTAAGAAAAAAAGATAAATGGTCAACGCTGCCTTTGTTTTCTAGTTACCTCTGGAAAAGAGAACAAATTTTCATGATTCTCTTACAATGACTTAGATCTAGCCAGAAAAAAAAAAACAACAAAAAAACACTTATTTAGGACACAACCTCATGGATACTTGGCATAGCTTCTCAGCCATGATGAAATTCACTGTGTCCATCACTGCTTTCAATAAAGTTCATTTTGTTGTTTCTTAATTCACCAGCCTTATTGCTCCTTTCTTGAACTCTACTGTGTTGAATTCTATTTATTTTCTAGGTCATTTCTTGTTCTCTCTGATTCCTCTTTCTAGAGCTTTCCTTTCCCTTTCTCTTGGGTTTTCTAGTTAGGGACACTGGGATAAGCATCCATAAGATAAGCATCCATAAGATAAGCATCCATGCTATGGAGTGAAACACCTGAGTTCAAATTCCAGCTCTGTTAATTCCTGATTTTTCAGAATTTGCATAACCATACCATTCTTCAGTTACATCCCCTGTCAAATGGGAATCGATAGCAACTACAAATATAGTTGTTGTGAAGACTAATATAAAACATACAAAAAAGAAAACATACAAAAAACTTATCGATTGTTAAGACAACTGTATAACATGCAAATTTAATTTATTTTTTTTCCTTTTCCAAGGATTACTGTTTCAGTTATCTATTGCTGCAGGAAAATACATGTCAACTAAAACTTTAAAACTTAAAGCAACAAATATTTTATTATTTTCACAGATTCAGTAGGTCATGAGTTGGGCAAGGGTATAATGCAGATGATTTTCTCTCCCTCAAAATATCTCCAGACTCAAGTGGGAATATTCAAAGGCTAGAGATGGCTTAGTAGCTAAGAGCTGGACTCATCTGGAAGGACTCATTCACTCACACGTTTGGCAGTTGATGCTGGCTGTTGAGTGCAGTGTTTGCTGTGGCTGTCAACCAGAAAATCTGCATGTGACTGCTTGGGCTTTCTCACAAAATGGTGAATGGCTTACAAACATGAGAGTTGCAAGAAAACAAAGCAGAAGTGAATGGTATTTTTAAAAATCTTGTCTTGAAAGTGCATAGTATCTATTAGCTGTTGAGGTAGTTATAAAGCTCTGCCCATATTCTAGGGAAGACAATATAAACCCCATTATTCAGTAGGAGGAACATCAAGGATATATTGTAGAAAGAGTATGTAGAATGGTAAATATTGTTGCAACCATCTTTAAAAAATAAAATCTGCCACATTTACTTTTCCCCATTTGACTACATTATCTCTGACTTACAAACTATTGGATAATGGAGATAGCAGGCACCTCTTTCCCACATATTATTTTTATAGATAAGTTTTGTATTTCACCTTTTTATGATGTCTGCAATTTTGTTGTGGTGGAGAGTATTCAGCAATGGCCATCACTAATTCCTTTCCCACATCAGTGACCACCATTAATTCTTTTTCTACATCTATACACCTAGAGAGGTGGATTCTCTCCTTCAATATTGTCTTATCCTGTAACTCCTTACCTAGTAGAATGTGGCATATATGACATCCTTGGACTTCTGATCCCAGGCTGTATGCCAACTGGTAGCTTCCTCTCCCTTCTTCTTAAAATTATTTGTAATGATGGGAGAGACTCAAGCTCTCTGGGTTTCAGCCCTAGCTGACATTATGTAGAATAAACAAACCACCAACCTGACCTCCTTAGTCAACTGGCAGAACAATGAGAGATAGAAAAATTGTTCTTGTTTTAAGCCACTAAAAAGTTGAATTTGCTGTGGCTGGCAAGTCTGATATTCATAGGACAAGCTAGAAGGCTGGAGATTCAAGTAAGAGCTGATACTGTATGCAGTCTTAAGTCTAAAATCTGCAGGGCAGTCTAGCAGGCTAGAATCTCAGGCAGGATTTATATGTTGCAAGCTTTAGGCAGAATTGCTTTTCCTTTAGAAAACCTCAGTCTTTGGGCTTATGATCTTCACTTGATTGGGTGAGGTCTACCTTCATTATGGAGGGTAATCTTCTTTACTCAGAGTCTACTGATTTATATGTTAATCACATCTAAAGAATACCTTCACAGCAATATCTAAACTATTGTTTGACCAAACAGCTGGTACCATAGTCTAGCCAAGTTGATGTAATAAATTAATCATTATGGTTCAAAAATATCTACCTAATGAATTTGATACTTTAGTGACAGATTTCCAGATCAAATAGTGAAACTGTCAAACTGGTTTCATTTAGCTATATATAAGTTATAGATAAGAGAGTTGAACTAGAAAAGGGACTATTCTGTTTTCAGGGAAAATTTAGGGAATATTTTACACAAGGATATACTAAGATGGAAAATCAAACTATATACCATTTACAGTTTCTCCAGCCCACAAGATAGTCTCCAAAAATAAATTAACTAATGATTTATTTAAAGCCTGCGGCCAAAGATCAAATCCTAATCCACAGCTTTTCCCATAAATTGTAGCCTCAGATAAAAGATGAGATCAAAATATGTCTGTAAGAACCTTTTTTGAAATGTGGAAAGATTTAGGGATTTGCCTTATAGATGCTCTCACCCAGATAGAAATATTTCTAAGAATTCTATGACTGTTGTCCTATAGAACCCTGTATCTCAGTCTAAAGTAGGGAGAGGGTCACCCTCTCAAATATATTTCTGATTGAGACTTTTGCCTAAGCAGATTTATTGTAACTTGATATGCAGGAAGATCTCAAGAATATTTAAAGACATATCATCTTTGACAAAAAGGAACATAATTCAATATGTAAAGAGGTCACTGGATCCCAATCCTTCTACCTGCAAGCAGGGGATGCTACTTATCTGCAAATATGGATCATTCCTAGTGGAAAATAAAAGATGAATCAGAGGGAAGAGTCAAAATTCCAGAGGGAAAGTCAACAGCCATTGATAACTATTCCTGGGGAGAAAAATTGAGTCCCAAGCGAAGAAAAGTTCTTACCTCTGGAGTTGGAGGAAATAACACTATGTGCTCAGTTTGATTTCAAAATTTCTATGTACCATTAACTGTATTGTGTCTTTGATTTTACCCTTTGTGAGCTGGCATGTCTGCTGTGATGATGCTGTCTCTTTTTCACCACTGTAAAAGTGGATATGTTCTAGGGAAGATAACTTATCTCGGCAAATGAGAAAATGCACCTGAGAAGTTGCTTCTATTGTGCTACATGAGAAGCTTCTTCCACACCTGCTGATAAGATCCTGTATTGCCAACCAATGATTTAATGAATACAATATTTGAGTATATTTTGCATACAGGAGGGATGTGGTTATTGTTGCCAGTGTGTGGACCGTGATAGTTGGTCTCTTACAATAAATTCCTTCCCTCCCCGTATGAACACCCACATTCAGGAAATGGAAATTATTTCCCCCCTTCTTGAATATGGGCTGACTGACTGAGTTGGCTACTAGAATGTGGCAGAAATCAAATTCTGGAGTTTCTCATTCCAAGCTTCTCTTCCTCTAAGAATCCAAATGCCCATTGTATGTGCTCAAACCACATTGAATAATCACATGAAGAACACGGTAGGTTTCCCGAATATTAATTTTTAGGAGTGACACAATGAAATAGCTAGTGCTAAAGGTCTCTGCAAGAAAAACTATTCTGATTACTGTTTTGCCTCACTGTCCATTTCAGTAATTATGATCATCTTGTCTTTGGTGAATGAGTACCATCACTTGGCTCCTGCCACTCTAGGATTCTGTCATTCTCACTGCATTTAGGGATCCTACTTCAATGGTAACAATTATCACTAATGTAGGACTTACAAACAAGGGTCACCACAGAGACCTTCAATGGTGATGAGGCTCCTCTCATAAATTTATTTCTCATAGTCTTGGTTAAAATCTCTGTGTTCTTGACCTTTCCAGGGAGTGTGAGCATGTCTTCCATGATAAAACACTCTAAGATTTCACTATCACTAAGCCTTTGGATATGTTTCTCTATGATATACCAATGAATTTCTGGCATTTCAACATTATTTTGCTGCTAAAATTGCTTTGTTATTAAAATTGTGCTAAAGTAACTTTGTAAAGTAAAACGGGATAGTTTGCATCTTTTTTTCCACGATCTTGACTATCTGGAATAGATATAGAATTGTGGTTTCTTATATAAAGGATAGATTGAATTCAGCTTTAAAACCACGTAGTTTGTAACCTTATAATTTATAATAATTATTAAATAATAGATATTTATAAAAATGCTTAGGTATTTTATGATTATTGGCCTATTCCTTCTGGAAATTTAGACTTGAGATTTAAAGATTACAATTTAATCTTGACATGTTGCTAAAATTAAAGGTTATATTAAATAAAAACTCCAGAGCTGAAAGGCAACCACCTTGGAGATAGAAAAGAGTGAACAGTTATTTAGCCCCTACAATGTGCTAGGTACTATTCACAATTATTTACTTACATTTCCTCCTTTCATCTCTATTGTGGAGAGAATCTGTGAAACAGGTATTGTTAGCCCCATTTAACATTGAAGAAACAGACACAGAAAGGATAAGTAGCTTGCTCCAAGACCCAGTAAGTGTAATACAAGAATTCAACTTGTGCCACACAACACAGTAAGTGTGGATCAAGAATTCAAACAGAGGTGACTAGAGGTCAGAAACTGTACACAATGCTAAAATGCTTCTTAGTGCAACCGTATGGAAGAAAGTGAAGAAACTATATACTTGGAAAAAGCCAAGCTGAAAGAGGGCTTGCTTGGCTTTGCTTTGTCTGTTTTGTTTTTGTTTTGTCATTTCAGATGAAGGATTCAGTTTCTTATGTGACCTTGGTGCTTTTTGCCTGTGTGTTCCCATATCAAATTGATACAACTTCTTTGTTAATATAACTAAGCTTTGTGGAGTTCTGTTACTTGAATCAGAAGACTCAACTGGAAATGTATGTGTTATTTTCAACCCAGCAGAAATAGACTATCATAAATTAAACACTTGGCATACTCACTAAACACCAGTAAATACTGCATAAATTCAAACTGTAGTTTTTGAGTCTGGAGACTATGTATCATCTATCTTTGTATTAGTTTCTAAAATTCTGTGCTTTATGTACAGTAGGTGCTCCCTAAATCTACTGAATGGTGAAATTTCTTACACTGAATTACATAAAACTCTCTTGATATTTAATCACTGTATATTACTGTCTTTCCTTTTTCTCTTTTTTTCATTTTCCTATTGATTCTATTTATACCAACCACATTTATCATTTCTATGAGGCTGTTTCCAAAATCTAACTCCAGTGTACATACAGATATGTTTTCTTTATGAATTTTATCTTCACATTATATATTCAGTTTTCTTCAAGTGTGCCACCTTCCACAGGCATCCTCCTATAGTCAGCCTTGTTGGCATTGGTGTAATTATAAATTTCCATGATTAATGCCTTAGCTTTTTTATAGGCTTTTCTTATCTGCATACATATTTCTAAATCTGCTTTTTCAACCTGCCTGAGATGTAGTAGCTTCTTATCATTTATTTCCTTTCCATTTCTATTTTTTACCATAATCCAAAAGATCGCTTTGGTCTTTGGAGCACATGTTATATCTCCCTTTAGATAGTACAGTACACCATCTCCTCCTGCTTTACAAAGTCTAGTTTTCCTGTAAAAAATATCTTCCTGCTTTTTAATATTTTTTCTTGTGCCTCTTGGCCATTTGTATGTCTTCCTTGGAGAAATGTCTATTTAGGTCTTCTGCCCATTTTTTTTTTTTTAAATTTTATTTTCTTTACTTTTTTATACAGCAGGTTCTTATTAGTTATCCATTTTATACATATTAGTGTATATAGGTCAATCCCAACCTCCCAATTCATCACAGCATCACCCCTACCCTACCACTTTCCCCCATTGGTGTCCGTACATTTATTTTCTACATCTGTGTCTCTATTTCTGCCCTGAAAACAGGTTCATCTGTACCATTTTTCCTAGGTTCCACATATATTCATTAATATACGATATTTGCTTTTCACTTTCTGACTTACTTCACTCTGTATAACAGTCTCTAGACCCATCCACGTCTCTGCAAATGACATAATTTCGTTCCTTTTTATGGCTGAAAAATATTCCATTGTATATATATACCACATCTTCTTTATCCATTCGTCTGTCAAAGGGCATTTAGGTTGTTTCCATGACCTGGCTATTGTAAATAGTGCCGCAATGAACATTAGGGAGCATGTGTCTTTTTGAACTATGGTATCCTCTGGGTATATGCCCAGTAGTGGGATTGCTGTATCATTTGGTAATTCTATTCTTAGTTTTTTAAGGAACCTCCACACTGTTCTCCATAGTGGCTGTATCAATTTACATTCCCACCAACAGTGCAGTAGGGTTGCCTTATCTCCACATCTTCTCCAGGATTTGTTGTTTGTAGATATTCTGATGATGCCCATTCTAACTGGTGTGAGGTGATGACTCATTGTAGTTTTGATTTGCAATTCTCTAATAATTAGTGATGTTGAGCAGCTTTTCATGTGCTTCTTGGCCATCTGTATGTCTTCTTTGGGGAAATGTCTATTTAGGTCATCTGCCCATTTTTGGATTTTTTTTTTTTTAATATTGAGCTGCATGAGCTGTTTATATATTTTGGAGATTAATGTTTTGTCCATTGATCCATTTGAAAATATTTTCTCCCATTCTGAGGGTTATCTTTTCATCTTGTTTGTAGTTTCCTTTGCTTTGCAAAAGCTTTTAAGTTTCATTAGGTCCCATTTGTTTATTTTTGTTTTTATTTACATTACTCTAGGAGTTGGATCAAAAAAGATCTTGCTGTGATTTGTGTTCTTACTATGTTTTCCTCTAAGAGTTTTATAGTGTCCAGTCTTACATTTGGGTCTTTAATCCATTTTGAGTTTATTTTTGTGTATGGTGTTAGGGAGTGTTCTAATTTCATTCTTTTACATGTAGCTGTCCAGTTTTTCCAGCACAGCTTATTGAAGAGACTGTCTTTTCTCCATTGTATATCCTTGCCTCCTTTGTCATAGATTAGTTGACCATAGGTGCATGGGTTTACCTCTGGGCTTATCTTTTTTTTCTTTGTTTCTATTTCATTTATTTCTGCTCTGATCTTTATTTCTTTCCTTCTACTAACTTTGGGTTTTGTTTGTACTTCTTTAGTTCCTTTAGGTGTAAGGTTACATTGTTTATTTGAGATTTATCTTGTTTCTTGAAATAGGCTTGTATTGCTATAAACTTCCTTCTTAGAACTGCTTTTGCTGCATCCCATAGGTTTTGGATCATTGTGTTTTTGTTGTAATTTGTTTCTAGGTATTTTTTGATTTCCTCTCTGATTTCTTCAGTGATCTCTAGGTTATTTAGTAATGTACTGTTTGGCCTACATGTGTTTGTGTTTTTCACGTTTTTTTCCCTGTAATTGATTTCTATCTTATAGCGTTTTGGTCAGAACAGATGCTTGATATGATTTCAATTTTCTTAAATTTACTGAGGCTTGATTTGCTGCAAGTTGTGATCTATCCTGGAGAATGTTCTGTGTGCACTTAAGAAGAAAGTGTAATCTGCTGTTTTTTGCATGAAATGTCCTATAAATATCAATTAAATCTATCTGGTCTATTGTGTCATTTAAAGCTTGTGTTTCCTTATTAATTTTCTGTTTGACTGATCTGTACATTGGTGTAAGTGAGGTGTTAAAATCCCACACTATTATTGTGTTACTGTCAATTTCCTCTTTTATAGCTGTTAGCAGTTGCCTTATGTATTGAGGTGATCCTATGTTGGGTGTATATATAATTGTTACATCTTCTTCTTGGATTGATCCCTTGATCATTATGTAGTGTCCTTCCTTGTCTCTTGTAACATTCTTTATTTTAAAGTCTATTTGATCTGATATGAGTATTGCTTCTCTAGCTTTCTTTTGATTTCCATTTGCATGGAATATCTTTTTCCATCTCCTCACTTTAAGTCTATTTGTGTCTTGTTTTTGTATTCATTCAGCAAGCCTGTGTCTTTTGGTTGGAGCCTTTAATCCATTCACATTTATGGTAATTATCCATATGTATGTTCCTATTACCATTTACTTAATTGTAATGGGTTTGTTTTTGTAGGTTCTTTTCTTCTCTTGTGTTTCCCATTTAGATAAGTTCCTTTAGCATTTGTTGTACAGCTTGTTTGATGGTGCTGAATTCTCTTAGTTTTTGCTTGGCTGTAAAACTTTTGATTTATCTGTTAAATCTGAATGAGACACTTGCCAGGTAGAGTAATCTTGGTTGTAGGTTCTTCCCTTTCATCACTTTAAATATATCATGCCACTCCCTTCTGGCTTGTAGATTTTCTGCTGAGAAATCAGCTGTTAACCTTATGGGAGTTCCTTTCTATGTTATTTGTCAATTTTCCCTCATTGCTTTCAATAATTTTTCGTTGTCTTTAATTTTTGTCAGTTTAATTTCTATGTGTCTAGGCATGTTTCTCCTTGGATTTATCCTGCCTGGAACTCTCTGCGCTTTCTGGACTTGGATGGCTATTTCCTTTCCCATGTTAGGGAAGTTTTTGACTATAATCTCTTCAAATATTTTCTTGGGTCCTTTCTTTCTCTCTTCTCCTTCTGGGACCCTTATAATGCGAATGTTGTTGCATTTAATGTTGTCCCAGAGGGCTCTTAGGCTGTTTTGGTTTCTTCTCATTCTTTTTTCTTTATTCTATTCTGTGACAGTGAATTCTACCATTCTGTCTTCCAGGTCACTTATCCATTCTTCTGCCTCAGTTATTCTGCTATTGATTCCTTCTATTGTATTTTTCATTTCAGTTATTGTATTATTCATCTCTGTTTGTTTGTTCTTTAATTCTTCTTGGTCTTTGTTAAACATTTCTTGCATCTTCTCTACCTTTACCTCTATTCTTTTTCTGAGATTCTGGATCATCTTCACTATCATTTTTCTGAATTATTTTTCTGGAAAGTTTCTTATCTCCACATCATGTAATTGTTTTTCTGGGGTTTTATCTTGTTTCTTCATCTGGTACATAGCTCTCTCCTTTTTCATCTTGTCTATCTTTCTGTGAATGTGGCTTTTGTTCCATAGGCTGCAGGATTGTAATTCTTGCTTCTGCTGTCTGCCCTCTCTTTCTGATTTTTAATAGGGTTCTACTTACCTCATTTTAGTTGTGCTACTTCAGTTGTATTAATCTCTACTTCCTGGTCTTGAAGACATAAATTTCTTCCTTCCTCCCTCCCTCTTTCACTCCCTCCCTTCCTTCCTTCCTTCCTTTCTTTCTTTTCTCCAGGGAGACAGATAAATATAGATAGATTTTCTCAAACTGCTTAGTTTTTTGTTGTTGTTGTTGCTATTTTTTTGTTGTTGTTTAGGAAATGTTAGTCCTCAATTTTTTATTGTTACCTTTCTCCTCTTATTTTAATCGTTGAAATAACATTTTCAAGTCCATAGTATGTTAATCACTAATGTTACCACAGCACAGTACACACATGGATACATACTGTGTACCAAATCTACGTTGTTCTGCTTTCACAAGGTGGTCACCTATTTGTTTTACCAGGAAGCAAAATAGGATTGATTTTTAACACAAATAGTTTATAACTGAATATCTAAACTTAGATACATATAGCAGGCATCTTTATGGAGTCTCAGAAAAATTGTAAAAGTAAACAAAAAGTCTGGGTTCTTCTAACTTTACTTATTGCTCTCTTTTTTTCTTATTGTTCCCTTAATACCTTCCAAAACACACAGAGAAGAAACAAAATAACTGTCACAGTGATGAGTTAGTATTTTGAGATAAAAAAATCATGAGATAGTAGAATCAATTTTTCCTCCTGCCAACCCAAAATTATATCATTTCATGTTTGAAAAAGGGAATGAAGAGAGCATGTTTGGGTTTATTGGTGATTATTGATGTTAAAAACATTCCAAAAGGCTTCCTTGGTGGCGCAGTGGTTGAGAGTCCACCTGCCGATGCAGGGGACACGGGTTCGTGCCCTGGTCTGGGAAGATCCCACATGCCACGGAGCGACTGGGCCCGTGAGCCATGGCCGCTGAGCTTGCGCATCCGGAGCCTGTGCTCCACAACGGGAGAGGCCACAACACTGAGAGGCCCGCATACCGCAAAAAAACAAACAAAAAAAACCCAAAACAAACAAACAAAAAAAAAACATTCCAAAGAGAGAATATCTAAAATTGACCTCCAGTTACTCATGCTCATACAAAATTAAAGCGTATAAAACAATTTTTTCTTAACATCTTGTCAGTTATTTCTCTTTCTATTAGGCTTTATTTCAGTTTTTGATTTCCTGCCTACAACTTCTAACAGAAGTGCAGTGTGTAAAATTGTGAGTTTATGATTCTAGTTTTCCTTATCACACTCTATTTTCAGTATCATCTCTATCTACCTTTGGTTTCACTTTCCCTTACTTTCATTTCAGAATCACAGCTTACTTCTTGCTCTTGGCTGCCCTCTCCTTGATCATTTTTCTTTCTGACTTCCTATCTTCCTCTTATCTAAACTATGAATTCAACAATAGTCATTTTTCTCCTACACATTCCCACCTAGCAAAATGTATATTTTTTTTCACAAACTGAAATCGTGGCAAAACGTTTACATGCATACATGATTCTCCACTAGCTCATAAATGGCTTTCATTTCTATTTTTCCTTACATATCACCACAGTCTACTAAAGTCTAGCCATTTATCAACTCTTACTAGTGTATATATTGTATGGATAAGAAATGACACACTTTTTTTTATGTACAGGAAATGTGGTTCCAAAGATATTTAAGGAGTCAATAATCCTGATTTCTTCATTATTGTATCTGAAGTTTTTATTTGTTGAATGTTTCACATTTATTCACACTTTCTAAATGTTGTTTAGATATTTACTTTAAAGAATCATGATAATAAGAGATTTAGTGCACATATCTATTCATTTTCAACATAGAAAATGTTTCAGAGCAGGGGTTATGTAATATAAGTTAAACAAAATATAGATATTCTGAATGAATACTCATATATCCATTTGACAGCCTTTACTAAGAAGTCTATTCTTAACGTAGAAAGCAGTATACTTTGTACATCAATTTTAATTTATAAAGACATATATAATATTTTGCATATTTTTATCAATACATTAATCATGCTGATGACTTTTTTATTTTCAAAGTGAGAAAAAAAATGTGGCATTGTTTTAAGGAAGCTACACACTGAAGCATGACTATAAAACCATATGTCCTCAAATTTATGCACAGAAACTTGACTGTAGGTATATCATGGCATTTACAGGTTTTACACAATTGACTAATTTGATAATTTGAAGCCAGGGTTGTCATTATATAAAAGGGAAATAAAAAGAAGAGGCAGAAAATTCCATTTGGAACTTGACTTTTCATCCTATGTCTACACTAAGAGCTACCTTTTGAAACATTTCAAAGGATGCCAAAATATGTTCCATGCCTTACCCACATCTGTGTCAGTTTCTAAGGTACCACATCTTTGTCTCTGCCTACCAAAAAGTAGACTGTCTCCTACGCCTTCCACCCCTAGCCACCTCATTCCCTGTATGCAATGTGCATTGAAATATTGAAATTTCCCTCAACAATGGTTATCTCCATAATGATCAAGTTCTCACTTGAGTTAAGGAGACTAGGATATAGCCATGAAAGATGACTGTGTGTCATGTGTTATCACATGACTAATTTTATGTTGTGGCTAAAGAGAAAGAAAAGAATTGTGTTGATATGAACTTAAGGAGGGATTGCACTACTTCCTTATATACAGTTCCAAATTTCCTGCTACCAATTTGTGCCTTGGAATTTCTCAGAGAACAATTTCCCTAAATACCAAGGCATGCGATTAGAGAAATATTGATTTCAATCAAGTGGCATAGTTAGTATAATTGAATTACCTTAATTATTGTGGTTGCTCTTCTTGGTACATCAGTCAAATGTATACAAAATCTCCAATGAATGTGCCAATAAAAGTTGACAGTTCAGCTTACACCAAGAGGATTTAGAGCAGTATTGTGCAAATTTTAATATTTATAGATCTCTAACACTGTAAAAATTTTGCACGCAAAAATATACCTATTCATAATCAACTGTCTAGGCTTTTTTTTTTTTAATTTATGTTTTTTAATTAATTAATTAATTAATTTTTTTTTTTTGCGGTATGCGGGCCTCTCACTGTTGTGACCTCTCCCGTTGTGGAGCACAGGCTCCGGACGTGCAGGCTCAGTGGCCATGGCTCACGGGCCCAGCCACTCCAGGACATGTGGGATCTTCCCGGACCGGGGCACAAACCCATGTCCCCTGCATCGGCAGGTGGACTCTCAACCAATGCGCCACCAGGGAAGCCCCTTTAATTTATTTTATTTTTGGCTGTGTTGGGTCTTCATTGCTGCATGTGGGCTTTCTCTATTTGCAGTGAGTGGGGGCTTCTCATTGTGGTGGCTTCCTTGTTGTGGAGCACAGGCTCTAAGTGCACAGGCTTCAGTAGTTGTGGCTCGCGGGTTCTAGAGCACAGGCTCAGTAGTTGTGGTGCAAGGGCTTAGTTGTTCCGTGGCATGTGGGGTCTTCCTGGACCAGGGCTTGAACACATGTCCCCTGCATTGGCAGGCAGATTCTTAGCCACTGTGCCACCAGGGAAGCCCCAAGTGTCTAGGTGTGATGAAAAGTATTTTAATAGTCCTACATAACTTGGAAATATAAAATATCTCCAAAAAATATTTTTATGTTGCAATCATGAATTAATTAGAAATGTGTACAAAATATTTTTTTTCTTATATTATCCATATTCAACCATAAACATGAGAAAGAAATGAACAAATGTAACCATGGTTTAGATTGATATCAGATATTAAAATAAAGATGTGAATGTTTTCTAAACTCAGGAATTTATGTTTTTCTTAGAAGTGATTTAGAAAGTTAACATAGATAACAATATAATGCTGTCTTAAAATCACAGATATCTGTACTGATTCTGTGGTCATTAGAAACAAAGTACAATTCAGATTGCAAATATTTCAACTGTACATGACATCATTTAGCTTTAAATCATAAATGGACTAAAAGTCCATCACAAGCATATTGCAAATAAATCTAGCTTTTATTTTATTTGCACTCATACTTTTCTAGATCATATTACTGTATGATAATATGCTTTTGTCTGGATGAAAGTATGTAATCATAAACATTTACAATTCTCCCTGGTAAAAGGCAGATGACATACACTATCATTTTGTGATGTGTAATTCAATTGCTGGCACATTATGATTTTTAATGTAAGGCTTATAATGTAAATTTCAATTCTGTACTCTGTCAGTAAGTAACAAATGTTGAATTATTTCCTTCCTTAGACATACACCATTGGAATCCATTTAAAGTGCTTAATGATGTATTAATAAACCATGATTTTCCAGCAGAATTTCTGAACTCGCCTTACTGGCGCCAGCTCTAGTGCTGCCAATCAAATTAGAATGTTATGGCTTCTCAGTAAATAAAGGTTAATTGGACATATAAAGGGAAATTGAACATCAGAAGTATCTTTACTCACATTATTCTTGCATAAAACTTAGTTATTAAATTTCTTTTTATCATATGTGTGGCTAAAATAGTCACAATAGCATATATTAGATCTTTATTTTTTGTTTTGAACACAAACAGGTATTCTCTTGTAATTTCAGAAAAAAACAGTAGTAACAGGCTTACTGTTTTCATCTGTGTTAAATTTTCTAATTCATTATTTCTTAGGAGAAATAAATTTATGTTGGATAATTTGTGCTTATTAAGCTTAACTGTAAATGTTTTTTTTGCAACCATTCTCCTTAATTCCCCAAATCTTGTTCTCCCTATAAAAATAAATGTGTAATATGATTTACACATATGTACCATCATTTCCTCAAATAGCATCTATTTTTTTTCTTACTTCCTGATCTTTTAGATAGCTTAAAGCATGGCCTGCTTTTGATGGGTTCTGTTGTCTTGTAGTTGATTCAGATGTGAATCATATGCTTGAACTGTTCTAATAGAGCTGTATGGGAAAAACTTACTAAGCATGTATTGATATTTACCAGCTACATAATTTTAGAAATGTAAGTTTATCTAGTGAGAAAAAGGAGACTATACATCTACAGAGAAACCACTCCAGATGCAGTATACTTAATAATGCTGGATAAAATAAAGAGATATATTTAAGACATGGCTGACATAGCCAGAAATTTAAATAATTCTTTGGAAGCCAGAAATAACACAAAAACTAAAATTAATAATAATAAGAAAGTAAGAAACTGGAACCAATAATTGCTAGTCTAGAAGTTTGCCAGAAGACAAAGCAGGTGGGAAGTCATCAACCTCTCAAATTCATCATCTCCATCCTCACATTTGACATCCCCAAAGGGGAAACCTTAGTGAAGGATGTGAAAAAATAAGAAAACTCCTAGCAGAGTAAGACTTTGGGAATTTATCTCCATCTCACCATTTTCTCTAAACTATCACAAAGCATCAGTCACTCTACCTTTGTATAGTCCCTCCTCAAGATCCCTAAAATTCAAACTTGAAAAATTGTGGACACAAGTTATTTTGATCCTTGGAAATAATTAAGCACCCTGATGAAGCCCAGGTAAATTATCTCTGGAGAAAATAATGTCAAACCTAGCCCTCAAATATTTTCCACACAGTTCCAAGGAAAGTGAACTCACCATTGAAAATCACTAAAAATATGAGAAAACTTCACCACCAACAGGAAAAAGACAGATCAAGCACTCAAAAATGTATAATTATGTCCACAGCAAATTCAATTATTAAATTTAAAAGATGCAAAATTTAAAGTTGTATTTATAAAGATATACAAGAAAGACTTGAAACAATGGGAAAGGAGAGATTATCAAACCTGACAAGCCAGATTCAAAACAGAACAAACTAGAAATTTTGGAAATTAATTTAAAAAGTAACTGAAAATTTCTGTGTGCTCCAAATAACATAGCTTCAAAGTAAATACATAAAAATACAGAATTATATGAATATTTTACCACTGAATAGCTGCAAGTCTGGAGAAGTTATCTAAATACCCTGAAATAATTTCTTATATTTACAAAATAAGTAAAGACCATTAGGCTTATTCAGTCACTCATTTATTAGCTCATTAATTGCTGTTATAAGTATTAAGCATTTTCTATGTTCCAAGCAATGTGCTACCTTATAGTCACATAAAGTTATGGCCTTTGCCTTTGAACAGCTGACATTCTTGCACAAGAGTTGATGATGCCTCCCAGTTCTAATTTTATCTTCAGCTGGTAGTCATTTCAATTCATTCTTCTAGTCAAGACAAAGGGAAGAATTTGGCAGATACTGAGAACTTGACCCTTAGTGCTGCAGACATCTATAAAGTTAAGGTGGATAAACAGAAGGAGATGACATATAGGCAGAGAGAGTAAGAAGAAAAAAAATCCTGATTTGACGCTATTAACAAAGTATAAAGCAATAATCATGCACATGGAATATAATACCATTGTATTTTAATCCTGGGTAACAATAACATAAATATGTTCTGGGTTCATGTAGGCCATATTCAACTTCAATATATATACAAATTTCCAAAGCTTTAATAGGAAAAACAAACACACCCAGAATACACAAATATTAATGCAAGGTTAAGATGGTAGTTTATGATGTTGTAGGGAAACAAAATACATGCCCAACATTCACAATTCATCTGGACTTTACAAAATCTATATTGCTTCTATTAGGAAGGTAAACTGCTTTGAATGTTTTAAGAAGAACTTTAGAACTCATTCTCAAGTAATAAATTGGCATTTTCTATTCTAAATATTGAAAACGATACCAGTATTCTTAAACTGAGCTCCCAAATTTTACACAAGTTTATGACACAGGTAGAAGAAATCTCCCTGCAGAATTAGAAAAACAATCTAATTGAAAAATAAACAGGTGTGAGTGTTGCTAAACATGTGTTTGAAAATTTATATACCAATTTTTAATAAACTGAATTTAGTGATCTATTTTCAGTATGAAAGACACTTTGCTTCAGATTTAAATTTTTATAAACCAAGAAATTTTCTTAGACAATATTTAGAAATATGAATAAGCAACTTTACAATCAAAACTATTTGTGTATCTCAACAAGTTTGGTTTAGGTTTGAAAGAAAGCAAACATAGATTATACACATCTATCTATATCTACCCATCTATCTATTTATTTATAGATTTATATTTATACATATTGTCAACAACAAATTGGCACCTGCCACTGGCACTTACCAACTACCTCTACAAGGATTAAATCATGTGCTCCTGTAGCTGCTGATTTTCAACACCCCCTGAGAGGAGTTCAGGGTGGAGAGCAGAAATGAGGCACTCTGTGCTCTGGGAAAACTGGCGGAACAGTTCTTCAGGTAGTTAGATATATTCAGGAGCAGGTTCTATGAGCCCAATTCGTGTATGTCCTCATATTTATAAAAGCACTAAAATCCTTCATGGTTACGATTGCTTCTCGTGACTAGCAGAAACCTTCTGCAAAAAATATGTGTTTGATTGTATGTACTCCCCCTTCACCAAAATCACATATATACTGACCTTCCCTGCTACGTTTTTGGAGCAGTTTCTCAGAACTATCTGAAATGTTGTCTCCCGGGCTATAGTCTTCATTTAGCCCCAAGTAAAACTTGACTCACAACTTTCATATTGCGCACTTTTTTAAGTCAACAGTATTTACACATACATATATATTATTATTAATATAATGTTTGACTTTTCCATTTTTTCCTTTCTACCCAATACTGTACGTGTGCCTCCTGTCATGGAAGCTAAAATAAACTGACATATTTACCTTGAGGTTGGCCTCATATGTGTCTACAGAGTTAGTTTATATTTGAGCTAATTGACAAGAGTGGTAATGTAAATTCTATGCAAATGAACCTCCTCTGGGACTCCTCTTTCTTAGTTCAGTTGATGCCTATGCAAACATAGGACTTCGTAATGTTATTCCAAGGTATTTAATTTTGTGGTTTGTGTAGACATTCAGTATTATTGACAGTGATACTTTGGCCTCCTATACTATCTCTGACAAACATTCTCTGCTTTAAATACAGCACTACAGCCGATAAGTTTGAAGCATGTGAAATGAGTACTGATAATGTTATATTATTGGTGAAAAAATTAAATCATGGAAAATTTTAATGTTATGTTAATACGACTTGCCCCAAACACACACACACACACACACACACACACACACACACGCACGCACGCACACACACACACACTCTCACACATACACACAGATATCCAAATTATTTTCACTGAAGATATAATGTAATTAGCAGTAGAAAAATGAAGTGTACATGACTGTTCAGTTTCAAACATTTATTTTTAAAAAGTGACTATATTCAAGGTGGTTTATCTAGTTACTCTACATTTCACTCATGATTTTTTTTGTTGTTGGAGGTGGTTCTGTGCATCGTAGGATATTCAGCAGTGTCTCTGTCCCCTCCCCACTAGATGCCAGTAACACCCCCATAAGTTGTAACAATCAAAATTATCTCTAGACAGCCCCAAGAGGGCAAAATTGTCCCCAGCTGTAAAACTCCACACTCTGAGGTCCCTACCAAATGTCTCACAGTTTCAGTGAGAACCCATCTTTGACTTTTGGAACTCAAATGTGTGAACTCTAAGGATTTTCAACTCTCAGCTCCCCAGTAATTTTTCATTCTTCTGTAGTTGTTCTTTGACAACCCTTGTGGTTTCCTTTCCTAGAAACATGCAATTTAGTATTAATCCAAACATTTAAGCTCACCCATATGCCAATTTATGATGATCTTTTCCTACATAGCTCTTTCATCTCTTACTCTGTGCTCCAAAAATTCTAGCCTAATCTCTTTGTCCTATACTCAGTGGGATGGGCACACCCTTCCTGTGATATCCTCCTGACTGCAGACAGAAAGCCAGAGAAATCACAGGAGTTCCCTCTCTTCTTTTCTTTCTCTGAGGATCAGCATTTTGTACTGCTTGTTGTCCAATTTCTGAAACAGTTGTTTTACATAGTTTGCCTGGCTTCCTGATTGTTATAGCAGGAGAGCAAGTCCAGTAACAGCCATCCATCCCTTCATGGCCAGGAGTAGAAACAACATAGGGGCTCAAGAACACTGGGTAATGTCTGGACACAATTCTACCCTGACAAGTTGTGTCTTTAACAATAACAAATGTGTTTGTTTCCAAATATGTCTGTGCCAGCCATATTTGCTATTGTAATTTCAGCTTTCAAGTATATAGCAAAGTATTAAAAGAAAGAGTTGCTTTTTATGAAAAAATCAAATTAAATATTTTGAAAGTTTAGATAAAGACAAAGTACTCAAAAATATTTTTGTCTCATTATGTGCAAGATAATTCTCAAAGAATGGTAAAATGTAAAGAATCTAGACAATCTCCACTCATGTTTCCTCACAAATATCTTTAAGTTCTCATCAGAATTTAAAATATCCCAAGCTTGAAATTATACTTAAGGCCATTTTAATGTTGTTTATTCTATAATCACAATGTGGAACTGTAGTTAGAACACTCAAAAAACTGTCTTATTCCCATATTAAAATATGACAGATATATATTTGTAAATTTTAATTTAAAAATTTATTTTTAAATATACATTTTAGTAAACCTCTACTTCAATTGCCTCTTTTGATTATATAACTCATGACCTGCTTTTATGATGTCAAGGGTTGAGCTATTTTTCACATTCATAGAATTAACTAATTAATCCAACAAATATTTATTACATACATACTGTGTACTGGGCAAATACTAGGGCCTGAAGATTGAATAGTGAACAATGTAAACAAAAATCCCCACCTTTGTTTGGCTTGTGTTCTAGTGAGGCTGTTAGACAATAAAGATAAATAAATGAAATATATGCATATATTTATTAAATAAATAAGTCAAAGATGACCTCTATGTATTGGCCCCCAGGTTGCTCATTTCTTTATTGCAAACTGAGACCCATTTTCTCAAAAACCCTCTGGCACTAAGCTCAAATTTTGAAACATCTATTTACTCTTCTAAAAGCCCAAAAGAGCAAATTTTAGCCATTTAGAGAACAACTGCTCTGCACACCTGCAAAACCTTATCCAACAGCTGTTACCTAGTGATAAGATAGGGTCCTACAGTTATAAGGCCCCAAGCTGCTATGGCCCTTTGGAACTCTGACACAGACACTCCCCTCCTATGGGGCTGAGCAACATTACTTAGACATGTAAGCCCCCTCTCCAATCCTCCTTTCTCTTAGGAGTTTCCTTGCCCTCCTCCTCTCTAAGTCGTAACCCCAGCTCTATAGCCTCTGAATGAACTCATGTTGTGAGCTTACCTCTCTTGCAACCCCTTTCAAAAGCTGCCCAAATAAATCCTGTTGTGTTTAAATAACCTTTGTGATCATATATTTTCCTTGATCAGCCCAAATCCTTCAAACCCTTAGAAATACTAAATAGTGAGAATTACTGGCTAGAAAATAAGCAAAGAAATAGAATATAAAATAGGGACTGGGGATTGACATTTTAGATAGATAGAGTGGTCAGGAATATCCTCACCGAGGAACAGACTGCCAAGTAAGATCTTGAAAATGTGTGGGAATTGGCCACACATATTATCACTCTACATATTTATTGTCTGTCTCCTTCACTAAAATGAATGTTCCATAAAAAAAGCACGTTCTGGACTTCCCTGGTGGCGCAGTGGTTGAGAGTCTGCCTGCCGATGCAGGGGACACGGGTTCGTGCCCCGGTCTGGGAAGATCCCACATGCCGCGGAGCAGCTGGGCCCATGAGCCATGGCCGCTGAACCTGCGCGTCTGGAGCCTGTGCTCTGCAACGGGAGAGGCCATAACAGTGAGAGGCCCGCTTACCACAAAAAAATAAAATAAAAAATAAAAAAAGCACGTTGCATTTTTGTTCACTGTTAATATCCCCATGGCTTAAAAAGTATTTAGATCATGATAAGTAATTAATAAATGTACATATGACCAATTAATAAATGAATAAGACTTCCATTGTATCTATAACTAGCACTTTCTAAGTGTCAAATCTTTACAGTCTCTCAAAGTACTGCTGAAACAAAAGTATTCTGACTAAGGAAATCATTATCCAAAGGAAAAAGAGAGCTTCCTCCCAATTTCCTTCCAAAAAGAAAGATGAAAAATCCACATCAACTCCCAAATTGTCCTCTAAATCCCAACTACTGGTTTTAATTTGTGAATATGTGGCTCACTTCATTCATATGATGTAGTTTTGTAGAGGGTGGGATATATATTCAAATCTTTCCCCTTCCACTTGTTAGCTAGGTAACTTTGAGGATAATTTGAGCCCATATAAGTCTTATACTACTCATCGTTAAAATAGGGTGTCAGTGGAGCATGTCCCATATGATTTTGCTGAGAAAAATTATAATACACTTAAAGTACTTAATATAGGCTCTGAAACCAGTAAATGTTAAATTAACACTAAGGACCAGTATTTATCAAGTGCCTTCTATGTGAGAAAAACAATATGCTTGATGTGGGTAACATATGGCTGATAATACTTGAGCCCTCATAGGAAGGAACACATAGAATATAATGGATAATAGACATAAAAAATATAAATTCAATCAAGATGTGGTAAGTGCAACAATGGTAATATTAATAACTGCTATAGGAGCACAGAAATCAGAAAAACTACTATACTCACACAGTTTCGTATCTTTCCTGAGAGATCCTTTTTCTAAAACAGTTTGTTCTTAGCCTAAATTGTTAAACATTGTTATTCTCTGTATTTATAATTATTTACATGTTGTCTACTTTAAAAACTGTTAACCATATCAAAAAGTTAATATTCTAATGTTTTTGAACACTTAAAGCATGTCCACTACTGTCACCCCCGACTGAAACAGAGATGCAGCCCAGATCTTAGCCCTAATGGAAACAAAACAAATATCTGGCAATGTTGGATGAAAACTCTTTCAAAAACGGTGACTTTTAAAATGTAATCCCTGTTGGAACAAAGAATTTTGTGGAATCAGAAGCTGTACATTACTAAGACAGAACTTTCTAAGCATTTTCTTCACAACACTGGTAGAGTGAAATTGTACTAGGAATTACATATAAGAAAAAAATATATCTTTTTAAAGAAAAAATATGGTATGGCCAAAACCCAGAATATTATCACATTGTAAATTAACATTTAACTGAGGTCAGCTTCAATTACTTTAAGTCTATACAAGGGTTAGTCCAGACTACAGACAAGGATTTAGAACACCACCTGTTTTTGTAAAGTTTTATTGGAACACACTCTCATTTATTTATGTATTGTCTATGGCTGCTTTTGTGATACAAGATCAGAGCTGAGTACTTGCTGCAAGGATCTTATAAAATACTTGGCTAAAATACTTACTATTTGGCCATTTAAGAAAGAGTTTGCTATTTATGTCAAAGAGTGTTCTGCCTATGTTTTCCTCTGAGAGTTTTATAGTGTCGGGCCTTATATTTAGGTCTTTAATCCATTTTGAGTTTATTTTTCTGTATGGTGTTAGGGAGTGTCTTAATTTCATTCTTTTACATGTAGCTGTCCAATTTTCCCAGCACCACTTATTGAAGAGACTGTCGTTTTTCCATTGTATATTCTTGCTTTCTTTGTCATAGATTAGGGAACCATAAGTGCATAGGTTTATCTCTGGGCTTTCTATCCTGTTCCATTGATCTATATCTCTGTTTTTGTGCCATTACCATACTGTCTTGATTATTGTAGCTTTGTAGTATCGTCTGAAGTCAGGGAGTCTGATTTCTCCAGCTCCAATTTTCTTTCTCAAGATTTCTTTGGCTATTCAGGGTCTTTTTTGTTTCCACACAAATTGTAAAATTTTTGGTTCTAATTCTGTGAAAAATGCCATTGATAATTTGATAGGGATTGTATTGAATCTGTCGATTGCTTTGGGTAGTATATTCATTCTCACAATATTGATTCTTCCAATCCAAGAACATGGTATATCTCTCTATCTGTTTGTGTAGTCTTTGACTTCTTTCATCAATATCTTATAGCTTTCTGCATACAGGTTTTTGCCTCCTTAGGTGGGTTTATTCCTAGGTATTTTATTCTTTTTATTGCAGTGGTAAATGGGATTGTTTCCTTAATTTATCTTTCTGATATTTTGCTGTTAGTGTATAGAAATCCAAGAGATTTCTGTGTATTAATTTTGTATCCTGCCACTTTACCAAATTCATTGATTAGCTCTAGTAGTTTTCTGGTGGTATCTTTAGGATTTTCTATGTATAACATCGTGTCATCTGCAAACAGTGACAGTTTTACTTCTTTCCAATTTGGATCCCTTTTATTTATTTTTCTTCTATGGCTGCCATGGCTAGGACTTCCAGAACTATGTTGAATAATAGTGGTGAGATTGAACACCTTTGTCTTGCTCCTGATCTTAGAGGAAATGCTTTCATTTATTCACCATGGAAAATGATGTTTGCTGTGGGTTTGTCATATATGGCCTCTCTTATGTTGAGGTAGGTTCTCTCTATTCCCACTTTCTGGAGAGTTTTTATCATAAATAGGTGTTGAAGTTTGTCAAAAGTTTTTTCTGCATCTATCGAGATGATCATATGTTGTTTATTCTTCAGTTTGTTAAAAAAAAAAAGAAAAAAAGTGTTTGCTGATCCTTGGCAACATATTTTATCAATAACAACAAAACAAGCTCTGGACCATCTTGGGCAGAATAATGAATAACATTGTAAGAAGACATTTCTTACTTAATTCATTTATCAGTAGCTTTCCTATGCAAATATTCTATCCACAATCAATGAGATCTTACTCAAAATCAAATTTTGTCAGCTTTAGTGAGCTACAGTTTTCATACAATAAAATTAATCAATTTAAAATGTGTAATTTGATGAGCTTTGACAAATATATATATAGTTGTATAACCCCTCACACCACAAACATGGAATGGAATAGTTTAGTCACCAACTTTTTTTTTTTTTTTTTTTGCAGTTAATTTCCTCCTTCCACTCTCTGGTCCCTAGAAACTGCTGATGTACTGTTATAAAAATAGGTTTGTATCTTTCCTTAATGTTCTAAAAAAAAAAAAAACAAACAACTATGACTGGATCCTGGATTCTTTCACTTAGCACACAGCTTTTGCGATTAATCCATGTAATTTCCTATGTAATTGTCTGTATCAATGATTCAGTTTTTTATATTGTTTACAGTATTCCATTTAATGGTTATACCACAATTTGCTTATGCATTCACTAGTTGATGCACATTTGGGTTATTTCTAGTTTTGGCTACTATGAATAAATTTTCTGTGAATATTTGCCTGATATTATTTGTGTGAATGTATGTTTTCATTTATCTTGGGCCTAGGAGTGGAATTACTGCACAAAATGGTATATTTAACTTTAAATGACTTTGCTAAGCAATTTTTCAGTGATTATCCCATTTTGCTTTCCCACAAGGTATGTGTGAGAGTTCCAGCTGCATCCTCCAAACCCTATGAAGTGTTAGTCTTTTCAATTTTAGACATTATGTGGTTATATAAAAGTGTCATATTATGTTCATAATTTGCATTATCCTAAGTATTACTGATATCAAATATTGTCATCTGTCACCCATTTACTTTTTTGGTAAAATGACTGTTCAAATAATTTAATTATTTCTTAAATTATGTTGCTTGTCGTTATATTATTGAAATGTAATGTTTCTTTACTTATTCTAGTTACTAATTCTTTAAGGGATATATATTTGGCAAACATGTCTCTCAGTCTGTAGCTTATCTTTTCATGTTCTTAATAGTATTTTAAGAAAAGACATGTTAATTTGGATATCAATTTAATTTTGAAAAAAACAAAATATGCTGGAAATTTCATTGAATTGTGTTGAATCTAAAGAACACTTTGGAAAGAATTGATAACAATATTGAGTTTTTTGATCATTTACATGGCCTAACTCCCCATTTATTTATGTATTATTTACTTTCATCTGTGTTTCATTAATTTTAGTATGTGGACCTTACATATATTTTATTAAGATTCCCTACATGTTTTATATTTTTGATGCTCTTGCAATGATTTTTTTAATTTCAATTTTATATTTATATAGTTATAAAATTGATTTTTAGTGTTAACTTTATATCCTGAAATATTGCTAACTTCACCTATTACTTTTTTTTCTTGTGTAACTATCTTAGTATTGTCTACATAAATGACCATGCTGTCTGTGAATAAATATGGTTTTAGTTATATATTTCCAATATGTATGTGTCATATTTCTTTTTCTTGCCTTATTTTATTGGCCAGGACCTCCAAGTAAAAACTTAAAAATAAATTTTGATAGTTGACATCTTTGATTTGTCCCAGTCTCAAAAGGACTGCATTGAGTCTTCTATTAAGCTTGATGCTACTGTATATGTTCTTTATTATGTTGAGGATGCTTCCTTGTATTCCTGGTTTGATAAAAAAGTATTGCCATAAACTTATGTTGAATTTAGTTATGTGCTAAAATCACATGATTTTTATTTTAAAAAATTCAACAGAGTTAATTATATTAAAATATTTTTGAAAGTTAAGCCAGTTTTGGGTTCCAGAGATAACTCTCATGTTGTATTATCAATTTTAGATATTGCTGAATGTGGTTTGCTAACATTTTATTAAATTTTTATATCCATGTTTATATGGGATATTGATCTGTTGTTTTATTTTAATATATTTGTCTGACAAGGGTATCAGAGTAATGTTAGTGCATTCGAGTGATTTGAATTGACTGTCTTTCACCATTTGCTAGGGTAGAGTTGTTGTTATTTTCCTTAAATATTTGTTTTAATTATTATAGTTCACTAGTAAAGACATCTGATCTTGGGATTTCCATTGATTTTTAACTACAACTTTAATTTCTTTAATATAAAATTACTCAGGCTATGTCCTTTTTCCATAACATGTTTTGTTTGTGTTGTTGATAGAATGTGTCTATTTCAACTAAATTGAGTTTGTTGCAAGGAAGATGCTTGTTATGGTCCTTTATTATTCTCCTTAGTATCTATAATATATTTGTAATGATGTCATCTCTTTCAATCCAGACATAAGAGATTTGTGTTTCTTCCCTTGTTTCCTGATAATTATGGCTTGCAAATTATACATTTATTTTTCTTATATTTGCCCTGGTTCTCTTTGAGTTTTCACTGTTGTTTTCTATGTTCTCTTTTGTGGATCTCTACTCCTTATTTATTATTTCCTTCACTGTGGTTAGTTTGAGTTGATGTTGATTTTCTTTTTGTAGTTTCCTTAGGTAGAATTTCAAGATCATTGATATGAAAATTTTCCATTTTTCTAAAATCATCCTAATGCTATAAATTTCTCTAAAATCACCATTTAATCTCCAATCAACAAATTTTGATATTTTTATTTTGTATTTTCATTAAGCAAGAACTATTATTTTTTTTTACATTTTTATAATTTTTTCTTTGACCCTTAAGTTATTTTAAATTATTTTTCCAAATATTTGGGGAACATTCCAAACACCTTTATGTTATTTATTTATAATTTCCTTTTGTTGGGGTTCCAAAATGAATTTGTACAATTTCAAATATTCTATAAAAATTAAGATTAGTTTCATGTTCCAGAATATGGTCCATCTTATTCATATGCATAAGATGGTTTACTCACACACACAGGAAAAAACTGTGTCTTTTCCTGGAGTAATATGAAGCACTCTATAAATATCAATTATATCATGTTGGTTGATAGTGTTGTACAACTCTATCATATCCAGACTAATTTTTTGGATTACTTATTCTACCAACTATTGAGATAGGTGTTTTTGAATATCCACATGCAATTGTGGATTTTCTATACCTTGTCTCAGTTCAATCAGTTTTGCTTCTTGTACACAAATGTTCTTTATCATGTGCATATGCATTTAAGATTGTTGTGAAAAATTGACCTCTTTATCAGTAACCTGTTTTTCTCTGATTATTATTCCTTTCTCTAAAACTACTTCTTGTGTTATTGATATAGCCAGCCCAGTTTACTTTTGAACAATGTTTGTATAGTATATCTTTTTATTATAAATCCACCTATGTTTTCATATTTTAGGTTTTTTTTGTTTTTGTTTTTTTTTGTAGACAGCATATTGTTGGATTTTGCCTTTCTTTATCCAATATGAAAATCTCTGTCTTTTACTTAGTGTTGAGAAGATTGCATTTAATGCTTTTTTCTTCTTTATCTGCATTCCTTTACATTGAGTAAATTTTAGAATTCACTTTCATCTTCACTATTGGATTATTAGCTACACTTCATTAATTCTTTTTAAAATGGCTGTTGCTCTAAGATATAAAATACATATTTTTGACTTTTATTATAATCAAACAATATTATAACACTTCATGTATAATATAAAACCCTAATGACAAAACCCTTCATTTCACCTTTCATGCAGTTTTGTTATTGCTGTTACACATTTTAATTCCACATATATATATTTTTAAATACAATATATTGTTATCATTTTTCTTTAAAGTAGCAATTATATTTCAAAGAGGTTTTCAGAATGAGATTAAAATGTATTTTATATTTACCTATATATTTACTTTTTCTTATCCTCTTCACTTATTTGTGTAGACTAAAATTTCTATCCATTATAATTTTCTTTTTGCCTAAAAGACTTCATTAACATTTATTATAATTCTCCCATCTTCTCATTAATTATGTATGCATTTTTGTGTGTGATGGGAAATATATTTCTACTTCATTTTCAAAAATATGTTTGTTATTTAACATTTTTTTAATTTCAGTATTTTTTAAACATCACTCCACTTTCCCCTGGTTTGTACACTTCTAATGAGGAGTCTGCTATCATCCTTTTTTCCTCATACAACATGAGTCTTTTCTTTTTTTCTGATTTATTTTAGAATGATTTGCTACCATGAATTGCCTCATAATTGATTATGATATACACTGGCATAATTTTCTTCTTATTTATTCTTCTTAAAATTCTTTGAATGTCTTAGATCTGTGGGTTTCTAACTTTTAACATTTTTGAAATTTTTATACATTTTTTAAAGTTTTACAGTTATTACAAAATATTAGCTATATTCCTCATGTTGTACAATACATACTTGAACCTGTCTTACACCCAATAGTTTGTACCTCCCACTCTTCCACCCCTATATTGCCCCTCCCCCTCCCCACTGGTAACCACAAGTTTGTTCTCTATATCTGTGAGCCTGTTTCTCTTTTGTTATATTCACTAGTTTGTTGTATTTTTTAAATTCCACATATAAGTGATATCATACAGTATTTGTCTTTCTCTGTCTGACTTATTTCACTTGGCATAATGTTCTCCAAGTCTATCCTTGTTGTTGAAATGGCAAATTTTTGTTCTTTATGATGGCTGAGTAGTATTCCATTGTATATATATATATATGTATATATATATATATATATACATATATATATATATATATATATATACCACATCTTCTTCATCCATTCATCTTCTGATGTACACTTAGGTTTCTTCCACTGTTCCAAAGTGGCTGCACCAATTTATATTCCCACCAACAGTGTATGGTTGTTCCCTTTTCTTCTCATCCTCTCCAATATTTGTTATTTGTGTTCTTTTTGATAATATTTAATATTTCTATCCCTTATATCTTATTTTGTTTCCATAACTTATCTCTTTTTTCTTTCCTATTGAACTCCAATTACATATATATGATGCTGATTGGTAGTGTTTTAGAGCTCAGTGAAGCACTATTCATTTAAGTATTTTTTTTTTTAAATTGTGGATATATTCTATTGCAAGTCTTTCAAATTCACTAGTATTTTCTTGTGTGGTTTTTAATCTGCTGTTAATTTTCTATTCCAAATATTGTATGCTTTTAACTTTAAACTTTTGGTATGGATATTTTTTTAATTGTCTATACCTCTTATCATTGTTCATGCATTTTTTTTCCTACTTAAATACATAGATGTATTTATGAGAGTTTTAATGTTCTGAGTTGTTGATTTCATTATCTCTGTTTCTGGGTCTATTTCTATTTAAATATATTTTCCTGACTATGCATTTTCTTGTTTTGTGCATACCTGATCATTTTTAACTTAATTCCAAATGTGTTACATTGTTGGTTGCTGGATTATATTTTATTCCTTTAAGTAGTGTAAGATTTTTTTTTCTGTCATTTAGTTAAGCTTCTTGCAATCAGTTTGATTCCTCTGAGATTTCTTTTCAAATTTTCTTAGCAGAGATTTTGAGCACCCTTTGCTTTAGGGCTAACTTCCTCATCTCTGCAGTAAAACCCTTTTGTGACAATACTCTTCTGAGAATGTTATCCCATGACCTGGCATTGGAAGTTTTTCCTCATTCATCTGCTGGGAATACAACACATTCTTTGCCCTGTATGAGCTGACTGTTTTTTCTTCCTATTACTTTCTGGTGGTACTTCCCTGATGTTGGTATCTTCCTCACATACATACACAAATCAGTACTCAGCCCAAAACTTAAGGAACCATTCTAGAATACCAATGCTCTCTCTGTAGATCCATCTCTCCAGTACTCTACACTGAAGATTTTAGTTACATCAGTCTCAAACTCTGAATATGCCTCATCAACAGAGAAAAGCTAAAAGATTTTTTTTCCTCAAACCACTGTTTCATAACATTTTATTTTTTCTGTAGCTGTTATTTCATTATGGCTGAAAGTGAGAACCAGAGATCATTACATGAGATTATGCCATCATGAGTATTACATGCGATAATATATTTAAAGTCCTGATTACTTGGCCTAATATATCAAAGGGCCTCAGTAAACATTAATGCGCCTCCTACTTCGATAGGAAGTTATGAATTCTAAAACTCAAATCACATATAACATCTTATTTCAATAGGTGAATACTATTTTAATGGAAGTCAGAAAGAGAGTCAGCTAATTAATGACTGACTCTTGCCTTAAATTTTTCACAAATTCTTGGCCCATGAGGCAGATGCATTTCATCCATATAGGATGAACCTTCTCAGATATTTAATCCCAGATATTTTAACCTTCTCAGATATTGCTTGCACTGAAATAAGAATATGATATCACTATTATGTTTATGGAAGTCAACCACTTTTTAATTTTTTGATTAAAGTGTTTTGTTATGGACTGCATCTCTGTGTCTCCTCACCCCAATTCATACGTTGAAACCATAATCCCAAGAGGATGGCATTAGGAGGCAGAGCCTTTGGGAAGTAATTATGTCATGAGGGTAGCACCCACAGATGGTATTAGTGTTTTTATAAGAGGAGACATCAGAGATCTTGCTCACTTTTTTTCTCTCTCTCAACCATGTTAACGATACAAGAAGATTGCTGTCTGTAAATTAGGATGAGAGCTTTCACCAGAATCTGATCACAGCGTTACCCTAATCTTGGACTTCCAGCTTCCAGTGCCGTAAGAAATAAATATTTGTTGTTTAAGCCACCCAATCTATGGTATTCAGGTATAGCAGCCCAAACTGAAAAAGATACATTTTAATCTATGTTTCCTTACATAGAAACAATATAACTCATGAGTACTGAATATGTCTCCACAGACATAAATGCTCTCATTGGAGCAATAAAAGGAATGCTAGCAAGGTGATGCTCCTCCCTCTTAATACCACTCATATTTCACAAACTGAAAAATTCAAGCTCAGGACTTAATTGTTATGCCTATAGTAAGCAGTTACTATGGGAACATCTGGTGATCTCCCGTTTGACAGATGGCTTCCGCAATTCTAAGTATATATTTTAGCAACTGGAGCAGAAGGGACATATATAGATGTTATTCATGATCACTACTTAACCCACAGAATATGGGCAGGGATATGTTCTACATAGAGGTGATCTGCTCCCTCCTCCAAAGGGAATCTCTACATCCAGCCCTTCAAGCTGGACTTAAAACTATGATTTAGCTAACTAAGATTGGACCAAAAATAAAACAAAATGAAAAAAGAAACCAAGAAATGTAGGTAGAAGATGAGGTTTGGAAACTCAAATCTCATCCGTTGTGTGACCTGAAGTGAGTGCCTAAAAATTTCAGAACTTCCCTAACTCACATATCAAAGGATACATGGTGAGCATAAAAATTACTAGAAAATAACAATAATAATTATATATATTATATATATATATGTGTATGTGTGTGTTGCTACTTTTACAGACCACACTTTTTAAGCAATACTGTCAGCTTTTGCAAAATTATTTACGCATTGACTTCTGTGGATCTGAATTTAAAAGGAAACTGAAACAATAGCAGTATTTTCCTTTCAGGGAGATAAATATAAATTCAAAGAGAATAAGATGACAGATGGGTGTTTTGGAGATTCATAACTCTGAATTCAGCTTGTATTTTATGAAGTCTTTTCTATATGTATTTATTTGACAGAGATTTTATTTCTAACAGGTGTTTTAGAGCACTACTGAGCACCTCCATAGACTTTTTAAACTTATCTTCTACCATTTGCTTCTGTTTGTGTCTATCAGTAACAGCATTGTCACCTTCATCTGGAGGAGACAGTTTCACAAGTTCATCAACAAGGTCAGCCGCAATAGCCATCTTTAAAACATCCAATCAGGGCTGCAATAGGATCAGGGTGACTGGTTGCTTATCCATTTAATATTTCACTTATTTTTCAAACCTGCTGCTTGGAGCTTATCACCTATTTTATAGTTGTATAATAAGGTTCAAAAGATCTGATTTTTCCATACTGAATTTTTGAAACATAATAGTATTGTGATATCTGTGCAGTCCATCACTGTTTTGAAATAAGGGGACAGACTGTTTTTCCCAGGGTTAACAGAGATATATCCATTTGCATTGTTTTCTATTGCACTGAGTTTTATATTATGCTGTTTATATTATGCTGTTACAATATGGAGTTCACACATGGACCAACCTGTATACTAGTGTTAATAGTTGTTCAACATGAATCCTGAACTTGTGTTGTATGGCCAAATATCTTGAGAGTAATTAGTTAAGAATTTAGGACTTCAATACTTTCTGTATCATGCAAATTGTTTCTAAGCAGACTCTAGATTATCTATTTATCTATCACCTATCATCCAACTATATCAAGAGTGAGATTGAAACTTATGTAGTTATACATTGTTTTTATATACACAGTTTTATGTATATAACTATATATGGTCTCTCTGTATAAACATCTATACATAGAAAGAAATGAGTGAAAAAAACATTAAAACTAAAAAGCAAAGCTTATATTCTACTCTATCTGTTTAGACAGAGAGATAGATAACTCTACTTATCAATATCTATATTGATCTATATATATATAATCTGCCTATCTATATCTATCTATCGAGAGAGAGAGAAAGAAGAGAGTATGTGTTTTGCTTTTAATGTTTTTTTTTCAATCATGCTAAGAAAACTGGCTTGGTTTTCCCCAATGAAGTAACAAGATAAAAAAAAATATATTGAGTTACAGTTTGTTTTACTCTATGGAAATTTTAGATGTTGGGATACATGTACAACAACTATTTGTATTAAGGGTGTAATGCATGGCAATAAGAACACCAATTGGATACTTCCAGCCTTTTCAAAATTTATGGTGTTGATCTGCCAGGAATGTTTCATGTGTGGCCATGCTGTAGTTTTTTGAAAGGTGCAATTTGTCTCAAACCTAAGTTGTCAGTCAAGATTATATCTTACAATCCTCCATAGACTTAGCATAATTTATCTACAGAGCCATTATTAAGGATGCCAAAAGATCTTCTTCAAACATTATATGACAAGGTGTTATTATTTATTTATTAATTTTTTAAGTTCTCTTATAGATTTGTTACCTGACTGAAATATATCTATGGAAGATAAAAATTACTTAAATGAAAGCTGTAAACATTTAAAGGAAGATCACTTTCAATAATTATCTTCAGATCGTTGAATCACAGAAGCTCAAAACTGGAAAGAAATATCACTAAATATCTGACCAAACTTCCTACTTTTAAAGGTGACTACATATACACAGAGAAGCCATGACTTGCCCAAAATCTCTCAAGTTAGTCTTGCTCATACCACAGACTACATTGCTATAATGTCATTGTTATGATGAAAAGTCTCTTTCTTGCAATTATTTATTGGGCTTAAAAATGCATAAAGAACACAGAGCTACTTTTACACAGGCATATTACTTTAGTGTTCTTGTTGTTGTTGGTGGTATTGTTTCTATTTTGATTGTCATTATATTATTATCATTATCATATTATTATTTTGTGAATCCATTTAGATAACACTAGACCTTTGGTTAGGCTTCAGGTTAAAATATCAAGTTGCAGGTTAAAATACCAAGTTTGTCATTAACAAGCTATGTGACCCAGGTAAATGCTTGAACCTTTAGGATATCCATTTTATCAAAATAAGTCATAGTACGAAGTTCATAACCTTTCCGTTCTCTTGCACTCTAGGTTCCTATAGTTCTAACATATATATGTATATATATACACACACATATATATATATATATATATATATATATATATATATATATATATATATATCTTTAATGCTCCATAACCTAATATAGTGTCAGCTCTTCTAAACCCTTGATAATTTTTATGTAGGAAAACAAAGAAGTGTCCATAATTCACCAGCCATGTAAATGAATAGGAAAATTTAGCTTAACAAGAGATACCTGTACAAATAATCTTAATCAAAATATGCTACATCAGACCAAGATCGCAGGAACTTTGGCACTGTGAAGCGTAAAAATCATGGGCCTATCTATTTCATCTGTGATGAAGAGGGTCTGCCCATGGGCAAATCACATTTTATGTTTTGGAGAATAGAATGGTTTTAGCCACTTCAGGTGCACCAAGTGGCATTTGGTCAGGAATACGTTGTGGATTCAGAGACATTGCTCTGTCTTCAGACTTCCTAACCCTCCAAAGAGGTATAGCAGTGAGACCCTGTCACAATGGTTTCTTCTATTCGATGATCATAGTTCCTCAAAGGCAAATAAAATAGATCCTGACCCTTAATGTGTTTCATTGGTCTCAAAAGCATCTGATTCTCAAAAGGTATAGTAGGATTCATAGGACCAGCCAATAAAATTGCCTACAAAGAGAATACTGAAGATTATGGTAGATAACCAACAAAAAAACAAGAATAAAGATTTAGAAAAAGCCTAGTGGAGGGAAATAACCTTTTAATCAGTGTCTAATGGAGTCTTGGATTACTTATTTTTGTCTGTTGCTGACTGATGAAAAGAACTTACATTCGGGTAAGGCTTATAGATTGCTTATTGTTTGAGTTTCAGAAAACAGAGCACCGAGTACTGAAAAGCTTTTCTACTTTCTGTTAGCTGTTTGGGGAAGGAAGGAAAACCAAATATCTACAAGTATGAATATTGGCCCCAGAGAGTCAGCCCTAATCAGAAAATAAGATAGTGCCAGTGTGCATGCTATTCAGGAAATTAAGCATTCCATTTACCCGTCACTGAATTTAGCATCTGATTTTTAAAAATTAATGAATACATTTTTCTAAAAAAATTTTTTTTTAATTATCTCCAGGATGAGACCTTCCAAGAGGAAATTTATAAGCCACTGAAAATAGATTATCAGAAAGAATAGGTCAGCTCAACCATAAGAATAAAAATAAAAGTGTCAAATAAACAAAAGCAGTATTCTGAAAATAAATAAAATTTGAAAACTTTCATGAGCCTAGTATGTAGTTAGAGATTAGCATTATGATGAAATATCACATAAAAATGATTGTATTTATAAATAATTATTTCCATCAAGTAACTAGATAAAAGACTAGGGAATCAAAGTCAGCTAAAAAATTGCAGACTTTATTGATGCAGAACTTGTATTTAAGTTCTAAATACCTATTAATTGTATAATAGATCCTTTCTTTCATCTTAGCAAGTGTCTGGACCAATACTCTAGGGACATTTCCAAATTCTATTGGAGAAAGAAGTAGATAAAAGACAGTGCATTCAGCCTCTCTGCTCTTTTTAAATCAGTAAGTAGCCAGCTGTTCCATTGTAACCGATTCTGTACTTTGAGCAGACTCACGACAACTATCAAATCAGTGTTTACATTTTCTTAATAATGTTAACTTAAGCATTTTATTGCATGCTCTGCAAACTGCCTGAGTGCACTAAAGAAATCTGTCCATGGGAAAGACGGTTAAGCAATAGGCAGACTACATAAAAAGCCCAGCATCTCTAGAGGTTAGCTGCATGACACTTGGAATGACACAAAGCCTCTGTTGCTTTTGTCCAGAGCCAACTGGGAATCCCCTGTGGTCAGAAAAATGTTGGTGAAAGCAAATGCCCTTTGCTGCAAACATCTGGAGCCCTCTGGTCTGTACAGCTTTAAACAGAGGAAGACTGCAGACTTGCTTAAAATCCCGATAAAATGATGAGATGCAGATTGCTGTTGTTTCCACATTGTTTTTTTTTTTTAACATGTTTATTGGAGTATAATTGCTTTACAATGGTGTGTTAGTTTCTGCTTTATAACAAAGTGAATCAGCTATACATATACATATATCCCCATATCTCCTCTCTTTTGTGTCTCCCTCCCACCCTCCCTATCCCACCCCTCTAGGTGGTCACAAAGCTGATCTCCCTATGCTATGCAGCTGCTTCCCACTAGCTATCTATTTTACATTTGGTAGTGTATATATGTCCATGCCACTCTCTTACTTCGTCCCAGCTTACCCTTTCACCTCCCCATGTCCTCAAGTCCATTCTCTACATCTGCGTCTTTATTCCTGTCCTACCCCTAGGTTCTTCAGAACCATTTTTTTTTTTTTTTTTTTTTTGCGGTACGCGGGCCTCTCACTGTTGTGGCCTCTCCCGTTGTGGAGCACAGGCTCCGGACACGCAGGCTCCGAGACCATGGCTCACGGGCCCAGCCGCTCCACGGCATGTGGGATTCTCCCGGACCGGGGCACGAACCCCTGCACTGGCAGGCAGACTCTCAACCACTGCACCACCAGGGAAGCCCAGAACTATTTATTTTTAGATTCCATATATATGTGTTAGCATATGGTATTTATTTTTCTCTTTCTGACTTACTTCACTCTGTATGACAGTCTCTAGGTCCATCCACCTCACTACAAATAACTCAGTTCTGTTTCCTTTTATGGCTGAGTAATATTCCATTGTATATATATGCCACATCTTCTTTATCAATTCATCTGTCAATGGACACTTAGTTACTTCCATGTCCTGGCTAATGTAAATAAAGCTGCAATGAACAACTCTTTTTGAATTATGGTTTTCTCAGGTCAGAAATAAATGAAAAAAAATGAAGGAAATGATAGCAAAGACCAATAAAACTAAAAGCTGGTTCTTTGAGAAGATAAACAAAATTGATAAACCATTAGCTAGACTCATCAAGAAAAAAAGGGAGAAGACTCAAATCAATAGAATTAGTAATGAAAAAGGAGAAATAACAACTGACACCACATTGTTTTTTAAATGCACATTGTGAAACAAGGCAGCCTTCCTTCCTATTCAGGACTTTGAACAGCAAACACCAGAAATCAGTTTTGTAACTAATCCGCTCTTGAGTTACCCAAACACAAAATTATATTTTGAGCAATTGCCTTGACAGCTAAAATACAGAGCTTATTTTTTCTCCTTGCTCAAATAACTCAGAGATAGAAAATCAGATTTTTTTTAAAAAAAGTCTACTATTCCCTCTTTCAAATGCCTAATAATAATTTAAGGTCCAGCTAAGGCCTTGTAATATTATCCACTTTATCTCTTATAAAGTACAAAAACTAAGGAGGTAAACTATCAAGTTTATGTTGTCTATATGAAATTTGGAAATCTGGCTGTTTGGGGTTGAAATTTCTTGCCTTTACCTTAAGATCATTTTCTTCTCTTAAGCTAATGGAATTCCAAATTGCAGTCTCACTTTAGTGGCATGAATATCATTATATGTCCTTAACAAGAATTAGTTATTTGGGGGAAAATACAGTAAAATATCTATCTGGGTAAAAAGTGACACTTTATTATTTCTAGTTATCATAAAATAAAATAAATTTGCAGATCAGTCAAATATGTGAAAAAGAAATAGCAAAAAGCATGAAGTAAAAGTTATGGTATATAATAATGTAGTACATATCAAAGTCAATTGGAAAGTTGAACTCACTTATTTATAATATTTATATAGAACTCTTTTACCTAATGGACTTATCTAAAATAATATGTAGCTTTCTGACTGGTTAACTGATAATTCATCAGTTTTATTAAAATTTCAATAAATTAGTTGTGACCCAGTTTTGATTGCTGAAACACTCCTCTTAAAATGTAATCACACAGGATCAAATGTAATATAGTTAACATAGTGGAGAGATATAGAAAGTCATTGAATACTTGGCTAAGAAATTTCAGATGCCATTAACTTAAAATCAGAATCAAACAAGTTTAATGCTGTGCCTTAACACAGTGGTCTAATGTCAACTCAGGATTATACAATTATATTCCTCTTTTATCTTATTCATCTAAAAACAATAGAAACATTATGGTAAGTTTTGTAATATTAATTAAAAAATCTTACTTGCAAACCAAATAATTTTATTTCCTCTCTAATACCAATGGACAATGTAAATCTGAACTAGTTATATAGCCTTATTTACTCTTCTTTTAATTTTGCACACTACAAATTCTGATTATTGGATCCTAATATGTGTATGCATGTGTGAATTTGTAGGTATACTAATGTGGTAGACAATATAGTTTAAAACCAGCATATGTGTTTCTATAATTTTGGCAATCATTCAGAAGTAGTTTGGAGCTTTCAGAAAGATCATATTAATCAAAATCCTCAAACTTTACTTTCCCTTTAATGTGAATAAAATGTATTAAATGTTCATTGAGTTCCCATTTTGGGGGTTCACCAATACATATGCTCTGTTTTATAATACAATTACTTGCATATGAAATATATATTTTGGAGAATCCATTTCTACTCCCCAGACTCCACATCTGTTCTAAATACCATTGCCACTAAAACTATTACCATCACCATCACCTCCATTTATCACCACTACAAATGCAATTTTGCAATGGATCTGGTTATTGAACCTGTTTTCCCACCATAAGTTATATTTCCTCTGGATCCAAGACTAGGGAATGTGTAGGTCACTATCTTGGAGCAGAGTTTTACTAGACTCTCCAGTTTCTCTTTAGTAGACTGGTCTTCCTGAAAGAATAGAAGAAAAAACCTTGCCTGGCTCTTCCATGTTAAGGAAAACACCAAGTGAGTCTATCATCTAACTGAAAAATCATTGAAACCCTCTACCAAATGTATTATGAAGTTATATCTCATATTTTAGAACTGTGTCCATTTGGGAGTTGGTGGAGGATGATAGTTTCTTTTCTTTTCTTTCTGTAATCATCAGCCAGCTGAAGTGCTCTGAAATGACAGATAGGTTCTAGAATATCCTGGCCATCTTTCATTTCTTGAACATTTTCATTGAAAAGTGTTCATGGTTCTCTGAGTAATAGCCTAATATTCTATCCTGACCTCTCATGTATTTCATCAGTCCATGACCCTGCCATGAAACTACCTCTATGACAATCGATGAAAAATATATATCTGAGAGCCCCAAGGTGGAATTCCTAAATCATATTATGTCTTCTCAACTCAGGTAAATTAAATACATTATAGGATTGAGGATTTGCCAGATACTTCTATAAGTTCCACTTCTAGTTTTCTGCTCTGACCACACTTATCAGCTTTTTCATAACAGATAATTTTTTACATGAACATCGCAAAAGCCTATAATATTATAAAGGCAAATATTTATTTTCTCTTGCTAAGATCCTGGCCTGCTTTGAGCAAGCCAGGATAGTGCACACTTATAATTGACTTTTAAAATACAATAATACATATCAGGCTGTGCCAGGGGGATCCTAGCTTTGGAAAATTCATCTCTGTGTAGTGAATGTTTCATAAATCTGGTCTAATTAAAATAGGAATGACTTACAATCCTTAATTCTTCAGAAACATGAAAGCACTATTTCAAGCCTATACTCTATTGTACTGAAGTTGCCAGACTATCAACTCCTAAATTCTTTGCTTTTGCACATAATATATGCTAGGTTCTCTGAAGTTATCCTGAAAATGGGGTTGTATTAGTAAAGGTTCTCCAGAGAAATAGAACCAATAGGACAGAGAGGGAGAGGTCGTAAGAAATTGGTTCATTTGTTTATGTGATTATGGGATCTGGCAAGTGCAAATTCTGCAGGGCAGTCAGAAGGCTGAAGGCTGAGGCACCAGCTGATGTTGCAGCAGTCCAAAGACAGAATTCCTTTGTCCTCAGGGACTTAACATCATATTCTTTTTAAGGCCTTAAACTGATTGGATGAGACCTACCTAATTTATGGAGGGCAATCTGCTTTACTCAAAGCATACTCACTTAAACGTTAATGACGTCTTAAAAATAACTTTACAGAAAAATCTAGACTGGTGTTTGACCACAGATTGGGTACCGTGGATAGCATGGCTCAGCCAAGTTGACTCAAAATTAACCATCATAGTTTTGAAGGGTTTCTTCCTCTTCAAATTTTTGGAAGAAGTTGAGAAGAACTGGCATTAATTTTTCTTTAAATATTTGTTATAATTCACTTGCGAAGCCTTCTGGTCCTGGGTTTTTCTTTGTTGTGAGGTTTTAGGCTACTGATTCAATCACATTGGTCTGTTCAGACTTTCTGGTTTTTCATGATTCAGTCTTGGTAATTTGTATGTTTCTAGGAATGTATCTATTTCTTCTAACTAGATTATCCAAATTTTGGTGTATAATTGTTCATAATAACTGCTTATAATCCTTTTCTATTTCTATATTACCAGTTGTAACGGCTCCCCTTTCATGTCTGATTTTATTTTTTATATATTTTTTAATTTTTTTGGAGTATAGTTGATTTACAATGTTGTGTTAGTTTCAGGTGTACAGCAAATTGCATCAGTTATACATAAACATATATCCTCTCTTCTTTTCTTTTTTTTATATTCTTTTGCCATATAAGCTATTTCAGAGTGTTGAGTAGAGTTCCCTGTGCTACACAGCAGGTTCTTATTGTTATCTCTTTTATATATATAGTAGTGTGTATATATCAATCCCAGTCTCCCAATTTATCCCTTCCCCCCTTATCCCCTGGTAACCATAACTTTGTTTTCTACATCTGTGACTCTACTTCTGCTTTGTAAATAAGTTCATTTGTACCCTTTATTTTTAGATTCCATGTATAAGTGATATGATATTGTCTTTCTGTTTCTGACTTACTTCACTCAGTATGACAATCTCTAGGTCCATACATGTTGTTGCAAATGGCATTATTTTGTTCTTTATTCTGGCTGAGTAATATTCCATTGTTAATATGTATCACATCTACTTTATCCATTCCTCTGTTGATGGACATTTAGGTTGTTGCTTCCATGTCCTGGCTATTGTAAATAGTGCTGCAATGAACATTAGGGTACATGTATCTCATCGAATTATGGTTTTCTCTGAATATATACCCAGAAGTGGGGTTTCTGGGTCATATGGTAGTTCTATTTTTAGTTCTCCATAGTAGCTGTACCAATTTACATTCCCACCAACAGTGTAGGAGGGTTCCTTTTTCTCCACACCCTCTTCAGCATATATTGTTTGTAGATTTTTTGAACATGGCTATTCTGACTGGTGTGAGGTGATACCTTATTGTGGTTTTGATTTGCATTTCTCTAATAATTAGTGATGAGCATTTTTCATGTGCTTTTTGGCCATCTGTATGTCTTCTTTGGAGAAATGTCTATTTAGATCTTCCACCCATTTTTTGATTGGGTTATTTGTTTTTTTGATATTGAGCTGCATGAGCTGTTTGTATATTTTGGAGATTAACTCCTTGTCAGTTTCTTCATTTGCAGATATTTTCTCCCATTCTGAGGGTCATCTTTTTGTTTTGTTTATGGTTTCCTTTTCTATACTACAAATGTACAGTGATCAAAATGGTATGGTACTGGCACAAAAACAGAAATATAGATCAATGGAACAGGATAGAAGACCCAGAGATAAACCCATGCACCTATGGCCACCTAATCTATGACAAAGGAGGCAAGGATATACAATGGAGAAAAGACAGCCTCTTCAATAAGTGGTGTTGGGAAAACTGGACAGCTACATGTAAAAGAATGAAATTAGAACACTCCCTTACACCATACACAAAAATAAACTCAAAATGGATTAAAGACCTAAATGTAAGGCCAGAGACTATAAAACTCTTAGAGAAAAACATCGGCAGAACACTCTTTGACATAAATCACAGTAAGATATTTTTTGATCTTCCTCCTAGAGTAAAGAAAATAAAAACAAGAAACTTAAAAGATTTTGCACCACAAATGATATGTCTGATTTTCTTAATTTTAGTCTTGTCTCTTTTTTTCTTAGTCTAACTAAAGTTTTGTTTATTTTGTATATCTTTCAGAAAACCAACACTTGGTTTCATTGGCTTTTTCTATTGTTTTCCTAGTCTATTTCATTTATTTTTGCTCTGACCTTTATTATTCCCTTCCTTCTGCTAACTTTGGGCTTAGTTTTTTCTTTATTTTTTTGCTTCATTTAAGTGTAAAGTTAGGTTGTTTGTGATCTTTTTTTCTTTTATAAATGTAGGTGTTTTATTACAATAAACTTCCCTCAATTTTCCCAAACTGAGGAAAATTGCACTTTTCTTACTCTGAACACAACCCAAACTACATCAATATTTATTTCATCTCTAAAAAATATCTTAAATGGACACTAAAATATCCTCGTGGTGATTATACTCTTACAGAGATTATTTATTTTATATCATATTTCAACTTTTGTTTAATGAAATCACATTGTCAATAGGATATATTGTCTCCAAGATACCTTATTTTCAATGATAATCCTTAGTTTGTCTTCACATTTTAAACAGTGTTGTTTTAGAACTTCCAATTATATATCTATATATTCTTTCTTGATGATGGGTAAATGACAGGTATCAAATGAACAGTTAATAAAAACTTCTACCATTACACATAATAATGACAATATTACTGACCCAACTAATTTGCCATAGCAGAATTCACTGATGAATATTGTATTCCCATTATTGCTTCAATTCACTATGCTCCTGCTACTGATGCCACCAAACATGACAATAGGATAGCAAATGGTAGAGTTGTGGGCTCCCTAACAGAAATCACAGTTTTTTCTGGAGGACCAAGGACCACTACAGGAAACATACCAACTGGGAAGAAGAGGGAAGGAGAATTATATTGACTTGTATATTTTAGAAGACAACTGTAAGTTATCCAACTACAATTTCAATTTTCCATGTACATTTGTACATCACATGTATCTCTGAATATAATTATGTGGATACTGAAAAAACAGACTGATGGGACAATCATTATCTATTCTACATTAGGAAGTATAGCACTTACTGGAAATATTTTGCAAAAATAAATTAGGCCAAAGTGACAGGGTCTTCTTTCCATTTTGAGGTAAATAGCACTAGAAGAGTACATGGAAGGTTATGATTACTTTGTTATACATTAATTTTGAAAGCAGGAACTTTAGTATATATTAGAATGATTTCCAGAAAAATTAACAAAATACTAAACTTACAGCTTTTAGAAACTTTGGCTTAATTACTTGGAAATATGGTTTTTAAAGAGATATTTGGAAGGATCAGTTCAATCCCCAACAATGACAATGCTTTATAAATATGGAATTATAAAAGTTTCCTATTGAATGAACCCCAGGGCATTATAGGAAAGCTTTCTTAAAGCAGTTTTTAAAGATTTGCTATATAGTTTAAGGATTTTCCTTTAACATATTTTGATTAAACCTAGAAAATGTCTATAAAATCTGCATTTTATTTAATTCTGTTTAATTCTGTAAATGAATTAAACTGACCAGTGATTTGAATTTGATGGTTGGATCAGAATATATAATAATAATTATATTGTTCTTAAAGAGACTAAATTATTTCTAAGGAAACTTTTATATTTAACATGTTACACTTTTTATCTTATTTGCTGGTAGTATAATATCCACTTTCAGGATATTATAAGGCTAATTTTTAACTTCTTGTGCTTTGCATTTTAAGAAGTATGCAGGTTCCAGTATGTTAAATAAAAAAGAGAAAATAATTCTTTGCCTACAATATTCTAATAAATTCAGGACTCATTTGTATTCAACTTAAGTATACATGAGTTAATATCCATATGCTTATATGTACAAGTGTGTATGTATAGATATATAGATAGAGATATATCAAATAATTTTCTAAGTTCTTATTTATACTGTCTACAAACCTTCAATTTGAAGTAGGCTATGTAATAGTCCAGAGAAGCTAGAGTTTGAAATACAGCATATTCAGTGAGTTGGGTTAGTGTGGAGCTAGACTATATTAATTCAAGACAACTCATTAAGATAAAATATGAACATATATAATCCAGTAAATATGGTAACACATAAAGGGTAACAGGACGATGAAATGGTTGGCATAAGAAACACTAAGCAGTAAACTATAGTGATAGTACATAGATAAAGGATGAAAATGGTAAATTGCTACTATTAATTGCTAGTATTAGCAATTAATAATTGACTGTTAATATAATAATACTTTATTATACCAGGTATTGCACTAAGCACAATAGAAGTATCATCTCCTTCAAAAAAAATTGTGAGGAAAAAACTACTCTTATTTTACAGATGAGAAGACAGATACACAAAGTGTTCAAATGTCTAATGCCAAATCTACCTTATTCTTATTCCAAATTCCCTGCTTTATACCACTGTGCTAGGGGCATCGAGAAGATTTGGCTCCAGGCAGCAAAAGCCTGCGTAGAGGGCTGGGGTTTAGTCCCTTAAGAATTAAGGCAAGAAAAAGGTTATACCATGGTGTTAGGCAAGTCAGGAAACTGAACTGGTTGAGATGGAACTTGATAAGTAGAAAACAGATGTCCCATAATAGAGATGGAGCAGGAGTAGCCACTGGGTTGACCTGAGACCATGAAAGATTGGTTGTGAGCTACAATTCCTTAAACTCTAACTACTGACTAAAGACAGAATTGTTTCAGGGTATAGATATGAGTGATATAGTTTCATATGTGGGGAAAAGAAGGGCTTAAGGCAAGAAACTTATTTTACCTATGAAATACAGTTATTGTGAGAGTCCAGTGTTACAATAAATATTAGAATAATGACTAATCAAAAGGTACTTTACTGTTAGGACTAGACCCTGCATACAATTTATATGGTTTATAGTAATATCTTTATAACTAATCTGATAATCTATAGTTATTTGTTTTTCAGAGTTAGAGCTGGTGAAATGAAAGGAGGGGGGAGTACATGATTTCCAGAAAACCCAAAATAAACTAAGACAAGCAAATAAACAAACAAAAAATAGAAGAAATTAGGAAGGGATGGTATGGAAACAAGAGCACAGATATTTTGCCTTGAAATATATATAAAGCTGTTTATAAAGCAATTGGTGAGATGGAGAAAAGAAAACTTAAGGATGCTCAGATGATGCTCTTATTTTCTATTTTGAAGTAAAAATTAATCTTAAATTAAGTTGTATGTTTTTTCTTAGATCTCTAATAAAAAACATTCTCCTTCCTGTCACATGGGTCAAAAAAAAAAAAAAATAAAGCTGTAAAACTAACAGTATTCACTGAATTCTCACCATTCCAGAACAATAGCTTTTCAGAAATGTTTATTCCTTAATTTCATTTCTGCCCATCATGTGTAGTTTAAAATTCTCACAGGGCCATAGATATTCTTTGAAGAGTTTACAAATTTTTGTGCTGTTGTACCAGACTTTGTCTGGGTATTTTGGTTACTTTTGATAAGAAAAAGGTTTAGAGGGTTGAATCAGTGCTTAAAAATTCACCTCAAAATTGAGTGGCTTAAAACAAAATTGTATTATTTCTCATGAGTCTGTGTAGTTACTAGCTGTAAGCTTATCGGATATAGTTCAGCTGAACTAGTTTGAGGAACTCGATTTGACTCACTTGTATGCTCTGGGTCAAAGGGGGATGGCTCCACATGTCTCTCAGACTCTTCCCAGGACAAGTGGGCTAACCAGGTATGTGTTTTTCATGACAATGGTAGAGACATAATAGCAAACAAGCTAAATCATGCAAGTGTTTTGCAAGATACTCTTTGAATCATATATTTTAACATCCCATTATTCAAAGCAAGTTGTGCTGCTACAAATTTTGTCTTTCCCTCTGTAGGAGAGCACTAAAAACTATGGGCCAAAAGACACAAATGCAAGGAAGAATTAAAAATTGGAGTCATCACCCAATCTACCACAGTGGCAATTTATTTATATTTTTAAACATAATTAAAGAAAAATCTCTGTGAATATCAGAGAAGCTTTGGCCCCATAGGACTTAGCAGGGAATTTTTATCTTGCTCATATTCTATAATTCCCATCACCATCATCAGAATGTTTACCTTTTAAAGAGAGATGACTACATTCTTGGCACTGCTGTAACGCTTAACCTATAATAACTTACATGAACTTTCCAAGTTCTACCACTAAATAAACAGATTTAAATACATTGCCAAACCCTAAATTTTGAATTCAGTTACTTCATGCATACCAATTCATTCACTCACTGAATAAATGTTTATTGAATCCTACATTTTACATGGCGTTATTCTTCCCAGTTTTTTTATCATATTGCTGAGAGACTGGCATACTTAGGAACCACTGCATAAAATATTTTTGATCTACAGAGAGATGCATACATTATAGATGTTATAGGTTTAACAGAATTAGAAAGATAATTAAGATTATTACCTAGAATCATAAATCATTAAGAGTGGAGACAGTTCAGTCTCCCAACATTTAATAAGAGACAGTAAATACGGAAACCAGAATAATTCCATTGTTAAGACTCCACCATTCATAATACTACCACAGCAATAGTTTGTGACTGGTCTGATTGGAATTTGTCATCGGTATATCCCACCTCATATCCATCTCTTTAATTTCCATAATACAGATATATATTCATAGTACTTCACTGCTTAAAGATTTTCAGTAACTTCCTAGTACTTCAAGTATAAACTCAAAAGAGGTGCCATTTCAAAACTGTGATGATTGGACCTTAATTTCTTTCCCACTACTTTATTTCACACAGCAAGTTCTCAGATAAATATACTAATACACAACAAAATGGCCCAGAATTTTTCTACCTGATATACTTGACAATTCCAAGAATATCCTTCCTACATTCTTTAGTAACCCCAATGTCTGGCTCAAGTATCACCTCCTTTGGGAAGTATTCATTAAATGTCCATCATGACCCTTTAGGAGGTAGTTATTCCTTTCTCCATGCTCAGTAATATTTGATGTGTTATGCTCCCTCTCACATTTAATGTTCCATTAAAGCTATTTACCTGAGTATCTACATCTACATTTAACTATCCATCTAACGTTTCATTACTGACACCAAATACCTTGCTTGCTCTGCCTTTCATCCATGAATTTATAGATTTGTTGATGAGGTAATCTTATTACAATAATATTCAGTGACCTCAACTGACTGGGGTATAGAGAAAGTTTTCTTGAATAAGTGGTACCAAAGAACACAAGCCAGAGTGAAGTGACTGATAAATATTGTTTAAAGTGACTTATCTGTAGTCATACAGGTTGTTAGAATAAAAGGCAGTACTTGAACTCAGGTTTCCTAATCTCAGTTTTATATATATCTTAAGAACTTTGTCTTTCTTCCATAAATACTAAGAAAAATAATGCTTATATAGGTCATGCTGCTTTAAATATTTGACTTAATGTGACATTATAAAATATTAACCTGTTCATTCTATGAGAGCATAAACTTTGTTCTAGAAAACATAAATATCTTTTTCATTGTTCTTGTATTAGTACAAACGTCTAAGTGACTGGAATTTCTTCTTTATGATATAAGTAATATAGTGCAAATCTCATAGTTTTTCCTTAATAATCTAACCCAAAGACCTCTTACAGAGATCCTCACTGTTCTTTATCTCTTTGCCTCCTGTGTTCTTGAAAGTATTCCTCAGAATTATTTTGATTTTCTCAAATGTCTTTCCTAGCTGAATTTTCATAATTCCGCCTCTTAAATCAGCGCTTCCCTAAACTTATTGGATTTTCTAAAAATTCCAAGCTCCATTCCAGATATACTGAATCATAATATTCAATTCAGGCTTTGAATGTGTATTTGCTACAAGCTCCATAGGAGATTTTTAAATATTGCTGGGATGGAGAGTGTTTGCCTTCAAAATACCTATTCTCCAAGGAGCTGTTGAAAACACTTTTGCATCATATATATGCCTCCTCACTTTAACTCTAAAGCTGGCAACATTATAGTATTTGCTGACCTTCTGGAAAGAGTCCTAAGGCCTCCATGTGAATATCTATTCTTTGCACCTCCCTTCAAACAACAAACTAAATCTGTCTCAGATATTTTTGTTGTTGTTGTTTTGCGGTACGCGGGCCTCTCACTGTTGTGGCCTCTCCCGTTGTGGAGCACAGGCTCCGGACGCGTAGGCTCAGCGGCCATGGCTCACGGGCCTAGCCGCTCCACGGGATCTTCCCGGACCAGGGCACGAACCCGCGTCCCCTGCATCAGCAGGCGGACTCTCAACCACTGCGCCACCAGGGAAGCCCCTGTCTCAGCTTTAAATGGCTGATACTAAGCTGGAAAGCCTCCAGCTTTGCCTTTGGTCTACTCTCTACAGTGCTGAATACGACAAAATAAGACATTGAATGAGAATAGTGCAGGACTGAGCGGGAGAGCACAGTGAGAAATAGGAAAGCTGAAAGGAAAGAGTAGGTCATATGAATGAATTCTTGCTATGCTGGATCATGTCTAACGTCCATACCACAGTACATTGTTATGTTTCTAACCCGTGCAGAAGTGGTCGTAAGCAAGACTGCCTCAATTCAAGGTACAGGAAGAAATTTTATGTGTCAAAAGTATTCAGTTAAGGTAGATCAGTTATTGCAATATGGGTTGATATATTAATATACTGAGGATGTCCGATAGGTAACAATTTGAAAGGTTTATTATTCAAATATATAAATTCTATATTTTAAAATTTGTCCTAAATTATCTATTTCAAACTCCAAAAGAGGGTGTTTTTAGTTTTGCTGCATTCGAATTTGGACAGATTGCTTTCTTGGCCTCTGAGAAGCTTAGATAAAATTAATCACTGCCTCTTCAGGATGACTTCTATACCTGGTCGATTTTTAATGACCATTTCAAAACCTCTTTTAAAAAACTCAATGCCCATTTATACTACTAAACTCAGAGCAGGGACCATGGCTTGTTTTTCTTTATCTTCCCGGTATCTAAGTGATATACATGAATTAACTCATTTAATTCTCAAAGCAATGTCAGGAGGTAATTAATAATAATATTTCCATATTACTGATGGGGAGACTGATGCCTACAGATGTTATTTTTCCCAAGATCAGGATTAGAAAGGGATGGATCCAGATTCAAGCCCAGATAATCTGGTTACACAACCCCCATACTTAGCTACTAAAGGATTCCCTCTGGTAAATATCACATGCAGACTGAATTGGGTCATTTCATAACCTTCATTTTATGGTAATTGCTGATCTTTTCATTTGTCAAATGAAGAAATTGGTACTCAGATGAGTAAAGTAATAAAACTGAGAGTGCATAATGTACCTCATCTCTATTTTCTGTTCTTGTCTCAAATTAGTAATAATCCAAAAAAAAGAAAAAAGAAAAAGAAAGATGGTGATTAGTGCCTCTTAAATCCCAATGGACACTGTTCAATTGTTTTCTTCAGCTAAAATGTTCAAGAGCTCCAAAGTAATCCTTTAAGAAAATTAATAATTATGAAAATATTTGTCACATTTCTTTAATAATACATATGAATGTAGAATATATTTTAAACATTTTAATCTCATAGGTTTAAAAAGTTAGTAATATGATTATAAAATATTTACTGTGTATCAATATCTTATGGTATTGGTACCACATGTTATATAAAGATAATTAAAGAGATGTAAAAAATCACTATCTTTGAGCTATGCTTAGTGTTTTGAGTTCACTGTATAATAATAATTAAATAACAATATTTTATATATATGTACAGTGTCTCCAAGTTTTCAAGGAATACTGTTCATATTATAAAATAATTATAATGGTCTTTGAAATATCTAACTTTGGATGATGATGATGATGATGATGATTATGTGAAGGGACAGGAAGTGGGGTTGGGGGTAGAATTTTCATCCTAAGAGAAGTAAGCAATAAAAGTAAGCAAAGTAAGGAAGTATCCAAATAGCTCCTACTCACTCATTTATCCATTTACTCAACCAATGATTATTGAATGTCTACTATGTGCTAGACATTCTTCTATACACTGAGAATTCAGAAATAAGAAGAGAAATCCTTGCTCTCATGGAAACATATTTTAATACAGGGGTATATATAACAAGCAAATAAAAGTAGTAGCACAAGCTATGTAGTTATTATAGTTGGGTGATGTCATAATGCATAACTAAATGTATACTTTAGGCTTGGTGGTGTGTGAAAGTTTCACTGAGGTAATATTTGAGGAGAGAGAGCTGAATAACACAGGACAGTAAACAGTATGAACATTATGAGAAACATTCCAAGTGAACATTCAAGAGATGCATGAATTTGAAATGCTGAAGGGTCCAAAGATAGGCGATAGTTATGAAGTGTAGTAGCCTGGGTTACAAGATAAAGACACTGACAGATGAGGAAGAGGGCATATCTTACAAGCAAGGAGGAGGAAATTACCTGATTTTGATTTATTAAAATCACTTTGGCTGTTGATGAGTGATGGATTTGGGGTTGGCAAAACTAGACACAGGGCTATTAGGTAAAAGATTACTGCAGAGGTCTACATGAGAGAGGATAATGACTTAGAATCATACAACAGAACTGCAATGGAAAGAAGCTGATCAATTAGAACAGATTGTGGAGTTAGATATAACAGAATTTGCCATGGTGGGTGAATTAAAGATAAATCAATGATTATTTAATTATTTCTGTTTTTTTTTTTTTTTGCTTGAACTCATATATGGAAGCCTGGGGAAGGAACAACTTTGGGCAGAGTGAGGATAGAAAATTCTGTATCAGTTATAAAATGATTACATAGATTAGACAGATAGATAGATAGATGATAGATAGATAGATAAATAGATAGATAGATAATAGATAGATAAAATCAAAAAGGCAATTAGATATACCTGTCTAGAATTTAAGAAAGGGTTTAAGGTTAGAAGTTTATGTTTGGAAACTGTTTGGGGTTAGAAGGCAATTAAAAATAAAGAACTGGATTTAGTCACCTAAATACATTTACAGAAAAGAAAAGCAAGTCTAGGCTAGGTACTACAAAACTTAATTATGAACAGAGGTAAAGGAACTAGGAAAGAATAAAGGCAATGTGTAAAAGGTGATAACTTGGGCTAGATTGTAATGGAGCAGGAACCTATGGGGCCTTCCCAGAACAGATCCCGCCATGTCCTCAGCCTGCCTCTTGTCTGTACAAAAACTTTAGTCAAAGAATAAATTTAATCATAGAAGTGAGAAAATGTAGAAAGAAAGGAAAGCAGTCAAACAAGACAAAATAATAATAGTTTAGTCATTAAGCAAAGTCTAGGACCTTTTGTTCCTCCTCAAGGGCTATAGATAATATTCTGAGCCATATCCTTTGAGCTGTTTTACAGATACTGAGACCCCCACCAGGTGGAAGAAATTAACTACAGGATGACCAGACTTTAGCCATGACATAAGCTGCTCCATCACACAATTTTGGGAACTGGCCTCAAGGAAATTGGAACAAACTGACCCTGGAACTGCAGATTAGCTGTACTTAATCAATGTGATGCTGATCGGACCACCACATGGCCAATTTCAATATGATTATGAGAGCTGACTTCGCTGTTCTGCACATGGCCCCCTCCTTCTTCCTCTACACGACTGAAACTTCCCTTTAAAAGCTCTTGTTCCCTGATCAGCAATTGGGTGTTTGTTTTTGACATAAGTCCACCTTCTCCTCAAGTTATTGGCTTCCTGAATAAAGCAAGCTTTCTTTTTATACCAAAGTTTGTCTCTAGAGTATAGGCTTTTGAAGAGCAAGCAGCCAAACCTAGGTTCAGTAACAGGATTAGCAGATAACAAAATAATATGGGACTTTCGAGGTACCTTTTACTTTGATTGATGACTTGGTTAATTAAATGACAATTGATAAAAACTGTGCTTTATTAATTTTCTTTTGCAGTTATAACTTCACTTTATTTTTTTGAATTTTATTTTATTTATATTTATACAGCAGGTTCTTATTAATCTATTTTACACATATTACTGTATATATGTCAATCCCAATCTCCTAATTCATCCCCCCATCACCGCCATCTCCCCCTTCACCGCCATCTCCCCCCACTGCTTTCCCACCTTGGTGTCCATACATTTGTTCACTACAACTGTGTCTTTATTTCTGCCTTGCAAACTGGTTCATCTGTACCGTTTTTCTAGATTCTACATATATGCGTTAGTATATGATATTTGTTTTTCTCTTTCTGGCTTACTTCACTCTGTATGATAGTCTCTAGGTCCATCCATGTCTCTACAAATAACCCAACTTCATTCCTTTTTATGACTGAGTAATATTCCAATGTATATATGTACCACATCTTCTTTATCCATTCATCTGTCAATGGGCATCTAGGTTGCTTCCATGACCTGGCTATTGTAAATAGTGCTGCAATGAATATTGGGGTGCATGTGTATTTTTGAATTATGGTTTTCTCTGGGTATATGCCCAAGAGTGGGATTGCTGGGTCATATGGTAATTCTATTCTTAGTTTTTTAAGGAACCTCCATACTGTTCTCCATAGTGGCTGTGTCAATATACATTCCCACCAACAGTGCAAGAGGGCTTCCTTTTCTCCACACCCTTTCCAGCATATGTTGTTTGTACATTTTCAGATGATGCCCATTCTAACCAGTGTGAGGTGATACCTCATTGTGGTTTTGATTTGCATTTCTTTAATAATTAGTGATGTTGAGCAGCTTTTCATGTGCCTCTTGGCCACCTGTATATCTTCTCTGGAGAAATGTCTATTTAGGTATTCTGCCCATTTTTTGATTGGGTTTTTTGTTTTTTTTAATATTGAGTTGCATGAACTGATTATATATTTTGGAGATTAATCCTTTGTTCGCTGATTCATTTGCAAATATTTTCTCCCATTCTGGGTGTTGTCTTTCTTCTTGTTTATAGTTTCCTTTGCTGTGCAAAAGCTTTTAAGTTTCACTAGGTCCATTTTTTTATTTTTGTTTTTATTTCCATTACACTAGAAGGTGGGTCAAAAAAGATCTTGCTGTGATTTATGTCAAAAAGTGTTCTTCCTATGTTTTCCTCTAAGAGTTTTATAGTGCCTGGCCTTACATTTAGTTCTTTAATCCGTTTGGAGTTTAGTTTTGTGTATGGTGTTAGGGAGGGTTCTAATTTCATTCTTTTAGTGAAATTAGGTGTCCAGTTTTCCCAGCACCACTTAATGAAAAGACTTTCTTTTCTTCATTGTATATCCTTGCCTCTGTGTCATAGATTAGTTGACCTATGGGTGCTTGGGTTTATCTCTGAGCTTTCTATCCTGTCCCATTGATTTATATATCTGCTTTTGTGCCAATACCTTATAGACCTGATTACTGTAGCTTTGTACTGTAGTCTGAAGTCAGGGAGTCTGATTCCTCCAGCTCCATTTTATTTTCTCCAGATTGCTTTGGCTATTTGTGGTCTTTTCTGTCTCCATACAAATTTTAAGATTTTTTTGTTCTAGTTCTGTAAAAAATCCCATTGGTAATTTCACAGGGATTGCATTGAATCTGTAGAATGCTTTGGGTAGTATAATAATTTTCACAATATTGATTCTTCCAATCCAACAACATGGCGTACCTCTCCATCTATTTGTGTATCTTTGATTTGTTTCATCAGTGTCTTACAATTTTCTGAGTACAGGTCTTTTACCTCCTTAGGTAGGTTTTTTCCTAGGTATTGTATTCTTTTTTTTGCAATGGTGAATGGGATTGTTTCCTTAATTTCTCTTTCTGATCTTTTGTTGTTAGTGTATAGGAATGCAAGAGATTTCTGCACATTAATTTGTATCCTGCAACTTTACCAAATTCATGGATTAACTCTAGTAGTTTTCTGGAGGCATCTTTAGGATTATTTATATATGATATGTCATCTGCGAACAGTGACAGTTTTATTCCTTTTTTTCCAATTTGTATTCCTTTCATTTCTTTTTCTTCTCTGATTGCCATGCCTAGGACTTCCAAACTGTGTTGAATAATTGTAGTGAGAGTGGCCATCCTTGTCTTCTTCCTGATATTAGAGGAAACACCTTCAGTTTTTCATCAATGAGAATGGTGTTTGCTGTGGGTTTGTCGTATATGACCTTTTTTATGTTGAAGTAGGTTCCTTCTATTCCCACTTCTGGAGAGTCTATATCATAAATGGGTGTTGAATTTTGTTGAAACATTTTTCTGCATCTATTGAGATGATCATATGGTTTTTATTCTTCAGTTCGTTAATATGGTGTATCGCACTGACTGATTAGCATATATTGAAGAATCCTTGCATCCCTGTGATAAATTCCATTGATCATGGTGAATGATCCTTTTAATGTGTTGTTGGATTCTATTGGCTAGTATTTTGCTCAGGATTTTTGCATCTATATTAATCAGTGATATTGGTCTGTAATTTTCTTTTTTTGTGATATCTTTGTCTGGTTTGGTATCAGGGTGATGGTGGTCTCGTAGAATGAATTTAGGAGTGTTCCTTCCTCTGCATTTTTTTTGGAAGAGTTTGAGAAGGATGGATGTTAGCTCTTCTCTAAATCTTTGATAGAATTCACCTGTGAAGCCATCTGGTCCTGGATTTTTGTTTGTTGCAAGATTTTTAATCACAGTTTCAATTTCATTACTTGTAATTGGTCTGTTCATATTTTTTTATTTCTTCCTGGTTCAGTCTTGTAAGGTTATACCTTTCTAAGAATTTGTCCATTTCTTCCAGGTTGTCCATTTTATTGGCATAGAGTTGCTTGTAGTAGTCTCTTATGATGCTTTGTATTTCTGCAGTGTCCATTGCAACTTCTGTTTCATTTCTAATTTTATTGATTTGAGTTCTCTCCCTCTTTTTCTTGATGACTATGGCTAAAGGTTTATCAATTTTGATTATCTTCTCAAAGAACGAGCTTTTAGTTTTATTGATCTTTGCTGTTGTTTTCTTTGTTTCTATTTCATTTATTTCTGCTCTGATCTTTATGATTTTTTCCTTCTACTAACTTTGGCTTTTGTTTGTTCTTCTTTCTCTAGTTCATTTAGGTGTAAGTTTAGTTTGTTTATTTGAGATTTTTCTTGTTTCTTGAGGTAGGATTGTATTGCTATAAACTTACCTCTTAGAACTGCTTTCGCTGCATCCCATAGGTTTTGAATCGTCGTGTTTTCATTGTCATTTGTCTCTATTTTTTTTATTCCTTCTTTGATTTCTTCAGTGATTTCCTGGTTAACGTATTGTTTAGCCTCCATGTGTTTGTGTTTTTTACGTTTTTTTCCCTGTAATTGATTGCTGATCTCATAGCCTTATGGTCAGAAAAGATGCTTCAAATGATTTCAATTTTCTTAAATTTACCAAGGCTTGATTTGTGACCCAAGATGCAGTCTCTCCTGAAGAATATTCCATATGTACTTGAGAAGAAAGTGTAATATGCTGGGGATTTTTTTCTTTTAATTTTATTTATTTATTTGTTTTTATTTTTGGCTGCATTGGGTCTTCATTCCTGCAAGCGGGCTTCCTCTAGTTGTGGTGAGCAGGGACTACTCTTTGTTGCAGTGTGAGGGCTTCTCATTGCAGTGGGTTCTCTTGTTGCAGAGCATGGGCTCTAGGCATGCAGGCTTCAGTAGTTGTGGCATGCAGGATCAATAGTTGTGGTGCACAGGCTTAGTGGCCCCATGGCATGTGAGATCTTCCTGGGTCAGGGTTCAAACCCATGTCCCCTGCATTGGCAGGTGGATTCTCAACCACTGCACCACCAGTGAAGCCCTAATCTGCTGTTTTTGGATGGAATGTCCTATAAATATCAATTAAATCTATCTGCTCTCTTGTGTTATTCAAAGCTGTTTTTCCTTATTAATTTTCCATCTGTATGATCTGTCCATAGGTGTAAGTGAGGTGTTAAAGTCCCCCACTATTACTGTGTTACTGTCAGTTTCCTATTTTATAGCTGTTAGCATTTGCCTTATGTATTGTGGTGCTCCTATGTTGGGTGCATATATATATTTATAATTGTTATATCTTCTTCTTGGATTGATCCCTTGATCATTACGTAGTGTCTTTCCTTGTATCTTGTAACATTCTTTATTTTAAAGTCTGTGTCTTTTGGTTGGAGCATTTAATCCATTCACATTTAAGGTAATTATCAATATGTATGTTCCTATTACCATTTTCTTAATTGTTTTGTTTTTGTTTTTTGTAGGTTCTTTTCTTCTCTTGTGTTTCCTACTTAGAGAAGTTCCTTTAGCATTTGTTGTAGAGCTTGTTTGGTGGTGTTGAATTCTCTTAGGTTTTGGTTGTCTGTAAAGATTTTGATTTCTCCATCAAATATGAATGAGATCCTTGCAGGGTAGAGTAATCTTGGCTGTAGGTTCTTCCCTTTCATCTTTTTAAATATATCATGCCACTCCCTTCTGGCTTGTACAGTTCCCTTGTATGTTGTCATTTTTCCATTTTTGCTTTCAATAATTTTTCTTTTAGTATTTTTTCTTTGTTTTTAATTTTTGTCAATTTGATTACTATGTGTCTCAGCATGTTTCTCCTTGGATTTATCCTGCCTGGGACTCTTTGCAATTCCTGGACTTAGGTGGCTATTTCTTTTCCCATGCTAGGGAAATTTTCGACTATAATCTCTTCAAATATTTTCCCTGGTCCTTTCTCTCTCTCTTCTGCTTCTGGGACCCCTATAAGGTGAATGTTAGTGCATTTAATGTTGTCCCAGAGGTCTCTTAGGCTGTCTTCATTTCTTTTCATTCTTTTCTTCTTTATTTTGTTCCATGGCAGTGAATTCCACCATTCTGTCTTCCAAGTCACTATTCTGTTCTTCTGCCTCAGTTATTCTGCTATTGATTCCTTCTAATGTATTTTTCGTTTCAATTATTGTTTTGTTTATCTCTGTTTGTTTGTTCTTTAATTCTTCTAGGTGTTTTTCCTTTAATTCTTCTACATCTCTGTTAAACATTTTTTGCATCTTCTCAATCTTTGCCTCCATTCTTTTTCCGAGGTCCTGGATATCTTCACTATGATTATTCTGAATTCTTTTTCTGGAAGATTGCCTATCTCCACTTCATTTAGTTGTTTTTCTGGAGTTTTATCTTTTTCCTTCATCTGGTACATAGTCCTCTGCCTTTTCATTTTTTCTATCTTTCTGTGAATGCGGTTTTCATTTCACAGGCTGCAGAATTGTAGTTCTTGTTTCTGTTGTCTGCCCTCTGGTGGATGAGGTTATCTAAGAGGCCTGTGCAAGCTTCCTGATGGGAGGGACTGGTGGTGGGTACAGCTGGGTGTTGCTCTGGTGTGCAAGCTCAGTAAAACCTTAATCCCCTTGTCTGCTGATGGGTGCTGCTGAGTTCCCTCTTTGTCGATTTTTGGCCTGAGGTGACACAGCACTGGAGGCTACAGGGTTTTTGGTGGGGATAATGGCAGACTCTGGGAGGGCTCATACCAAAGAGTAATTCCCAGAAGTTCTGCTGCCAGTGTTCTTGTTCCCGCGGTGAGCCACAGCTACCACCCGCCTCTGCAAGAGACCGTCCAACACTAGCAGGTAGGTCTGGTTCAGTCTCCTTTGGGGTCACTGTTCCTTCTCCCGGGTCTTGATGCAGACTCTGCTTTGTTTGTGCCCTCCAAGAGTGGAGTCTCTGTTTCCCCCAGTCCTGTCAAAGTCCTGCAATCATATCCCACTAGCCTTCATAGTCTGATTCTCTGGGAATTCCTCCTCCTGTTGCCAGACCCCCAAGTTGGGAAACCTGACGTGAGACTCAGAACCTTCACCCAGAAGTCATGGGTGGGCTTCTGTGGCATAATTGTTCTCCACTTCGTGAATCACCCAGCCAGTGGTTATGGGATTTGATTTTATTGTGATTGTGCCCCTCCTACCATCTTATTGCAGTGTATCCTTTCTCTCTGGATGTGAGGTATCTTGTTTGGTGAGTTCCAGTATCTTCCTGTTGATGATTGTTCAGCAGTTAGGTGTGATTCCAGTGTTCTTGCAAGAGGGGGTTAGTTAACATCCTTCTACTCTGCCATCTTGAACCAATCCTCTGGGCTTCATTAATTTTGAGTTATTTTATTTTGTCTTCACCACATATGTCCACCCAAATATTAAATGCAAATATCATATCTAGGGCCTTTGGCAATTAAAACTATGTTTCTTGTTGTAGATTATCTTTATCAGAATGCTAAGCTTTATTTGCCTGGTGTTTCTGAACCTATTAGTGAATCAGTCTGCATCTGAATGTTTGAATTTCCTTGAAATTTTTGTATAAGTAGTATAAAAACTGTTTTGTGGACATTTTAATTGGAAATTTATTTGCTAGAAACATTCATGTGGTTATTTGACCATCGTAAATACAGGTTAAGTCGTCCAAACCTAGAGGCAAAACAATAACTTAGATTGTGAAGCCACAGAATGTGATTGAGTACCCACTGCTTCAGTGGGATATGGCAGTACAAACAGGAGATGGACATCCTACTAAGCACATCTTCATATAAGATTCCAGGGTGGTAATAAACCAGGTACCAGAATTGGTTTAAGACTACCATGATCATTTAAGAGTAAAAACATTTGTGATATTCCTTCAGATTTGGAATTTTTCATGTATCATTTCATTAAAAGGAGAAATGTTGGAAATAGAGAAGAAAGTCAAGTAAGGTCAGAAAAGCATGGTTTAATGATTTCTACAATCAATTAGTACAATTATTGTATTTCTTTTAAAGACCAACTTTTTTTTTACCAGCAATTACAAGTTTATCATTTAGATATTTTAGAGTTTCAGAGTTTTAGGGAGGAAATATTTAATTTACAAATAGATTTTTCTCTTTAAAACTCATTTGCCTAATTTCCTTTTCAATAACACCTCTTTCAAGTGATGAGAAATATGGTTTATCTTTTAAGAGGACGTTATTCAGGATCAGTATACAGCTGCTCCAAAATGGTAGTTACACATGCAGTTAAAAAAAAAAAAAGAAAAGATACAGGTGTCAGTAGAAAATAGAAAGCATTGTGAAGCAGCTAAACAATAATTTGTACATAACATTAATAGAGAAGTTATAACTTACCATAACTTAATAGGATAATGCCTTAGACCAGTTAATAACATACTATTGTTTATTTTACACACACACACACACACACACACAATGCCAATTTCCAAGAAAAGAAGATAGTTTTTATATTTAAATCTAAAAATATGAACAAATCACTATGCAACAAATATTAGGAGGCAAATAATTGTACTGGAAAACCTAAGCTAAGGAAAGTTCTTATGTTTGAGAGCAAAAGTTGGTTCGATGCTTCCTGGAAGCCAAGGCTAAAAGAGAAAGAATGAACTACAGAGACTGAATTATAAATCACAGATAGCGTTTTAATTTACAAAGGAAGATATCATTTTTTTCTTATTTCTGAACTCTAGGAAGAATATATTGAAAAAGTCTTTGTAAAAATAATAAAGAACTTTTATATAGGTGGTAAATACAATAGCTTTTTCTTCAAAACTGCAAAGAAGCTATTCATATGCTCAATGCCTTTGTCCACCTGATGTAAAGTGAAGGGCATGGTGTTAAATAACGATTATGTTATAGCATTTCTGAGGGAACTTTATTTTATACAATATTTCTTTATCAATGCAATAAGATAGCCATTTAATTTACCAAAATTATACACTTGACAAATTAAAGGGGGTACTGACAATACTTATTCTCAACAGAAAAAACATGGACAACTATTCAAGTCAGAACCTAATGTCGCCCTAATTATCAAAGGACTAGTGTGAATAAAATAGCATTACTAGTAGCAGACCTAAATTGAACATCACTGGCTTAAACACAAATCACAGTTTTTTAGAGATAGCAAGCTCTTGCAGTTAAACTAATCTGAGTTCCACCACTTATTCATGAGCAACTTCACCTGCAGAGAGAGGTAAAGGAATTGCCACATACAGTTAGTTAATTTTTCTAAGGAGAGCTAGAATCTTTACCCATTGATAGTTAACTGAGTAATTTTCACAGTATATCAAAATTATTCTCATTTTTATCACATGTCTCTTTTTGTAGATGGGTGAGTCCACAAGTCTTTGCAATTCTATTTATATAGCCTGAAATGAAATACTGTAATCATACATTACCGACTTATTTTCTGTCCATCATTCCAATCTCTATCACTAAAATAGGAATAATTTTCTTCATATTAAAATAAAATTTAACAACTTTTTCTAATAGGAGAATAAAAATTAAATTCTAATAACCCAGAAGTCAGTAAAAATTCTTATCGTTTTTTTAAAAATAAACTATATTTTTTAGAAAGGTTTAGATTTAGAGAAGATAGTACAGTTTCCATAAATCCCATACCCCATTTCCTCTACTATTAAACATTTTACATTAACACGGTAGATTTGTTAAAATTAGTTAACCCATATTAATATATTGACTGAAGCCAATATTTTCATTTCTTAAGTTTTTTTCCTAATGTCCTTTTTCTACTCCATGATCCAATTTAGGATACCATGTTAATTGAGTCATCACACCTCTTTGGTCTCCTGGGGTCTGTGATAGCTTCTCAGACTTTCCTTACTTTTTTTTTTTTTTTTTTTTTTTTTTTTTTTTTTGGTGGTACGCGGGCCTCTCACTGCTGTGGCCTCTCCCTTTGCGGAGCACAGGCTCCGGATGCGCAGGCCCAGCGGCCATGGCTCACGGGCCCAGCCACTCCGCGGCATGTGGGATCTTCCCGGACCGGGGCACGAACCCGTGTCCCCTGCATCGGCAGGCGGACTCTCAACCACTGCGCCACCAGGGAAGCCCAGACTTTCCTTATTTTTGATGATATTAAAAATTTTGAAGAGCATGGGTTTGGTATTTCGTAGAACGTTCCTAACTTGAGATTTGTCTGATGTTTTATATTAGAGGTTATGGGTTTTGGGGGAAACCCAAACAGAGGTAAAATGTCATTTTCATCACATCATATCAAAAGAGTACATATTATATGTAACTCACTGCTGCTAATGTTGACCTTGATCACCTGTTTGGGGTAGTGTTACCACTCTTTCATGCCTCCTTTCCATATTGTACTTTGGAAGAAAGTCACTATGGGAAGCCAACATTTACATACTGAAGAGTTATGCCCTACCTCCTTGAACTTAATTGGAAAAAGAATTTGAAAAAGAGTAGATACATGTATATTTATAACTGAATCTCTTTGTTGTACACCTGAAACTAACACAACATTGTTAACTGTACTCCAGTTTAAAATAAAAAGTTAAAAAAAAAGGCTAAAACTCTCTTTAAAAAAAAAAGGAAATTGGATTATCTACATAAAATGCTGGAAGTATTTCTGTGCAGGAGATTTATATCTCCTTTTTTTGTTTATGTATTTATTCACTCATAAACTAAGTTTATACTAACTTTGTGACTAGCTCTGGTGCTACACTTATCAAAGTGTAGTTTGCTGCTTAAATTGTTTCTGTTTTGGTTATTGGGAGGTTGTTTAGTTTGCTCTTATGTCCCTTTCTCATACCCCATCATTTTGTGTGTGTGTGTGCATGTGTTTAAATTTGCTTTGTTTTGTTTTCTAGGACTTAATGTCTGTCACTACAAGATGCTCCAGCTTGTCTTCTATATTCTCTGTCCCAGTCGGGGTTCAGCTACTTCCCCAAAGAGTCTTTGTTCCTCTTATTGGAGAATGTCACTAGAAACTAAGATCTGGGCACAATGTGTGTCATTGCTACCTGCTGTGTTTTATTTTACTTTATGAATCTCTAGCAAAATTATACACAACATATACATTTTAATTCCATATTTAATATATTTTACTTAAGTAAATAAATGAGGAAAGTTATCATTTGTTGAGTAGTTTTCAAAGCTGTGCTTTAAAAGTCTGTATCATTTGAATGTATCCTAATTTTATTTCTCTGTTTTAACATTGTTGGACCTTTGGGTTGCATCCAATATTGTATTGTCAAAAGATGAAAAATTTGGCTTGGTTTCACTTCTTCCCACCTGTCTCCAAAATATCATATTTTTATTACTATATTTTGTTATTTTTAGATACAGATAATTATTATTTTTCATGATATAACTTCTTAGAAAAACTATTTCTAGCATATTTAGAAAAAACATATTTGGGATACACAAGGAAAAATTATAAGTGGTATACTTTCTGAGCTTTGAAGTTATGGGAACATTATTTTAAATTGTCTTTAGATGAGGAAGATAAGTTGGCTTGATATAGAAATTTGAGGTTAAACATTTTTCTTCATATATCTGCAAATGTTACTTCATTGGCTCAATGTTTTACTGCAGAAGTCTGAGGCCATACCAATAAAATAAATGTTTAAAGTAACCTCTTTTCTATTTTCTGGACATTTGAAAAATGTTTTCTTAAAATTCAAATATTTTACCTACATACATTTCAACAATTTGACATTCACTGTGTTCTTTCAATGTGCAACTTAATTTATTATTATTTTTTATACAGACAGTTATTTCCCTTTTTTTCACTCTTGCCCATATTGTATTTTCTTTTTGTATTTTTGACATAAGTCACCAGAATATTAAGTTGCCATTATCTGTTTTACATATTATCTCATGTTGTATCCATTTCACCTTCTTCATACATTCCTCTATATTTGAGAGTGATTTCTCAAGATAGTTCTCCATATTATAGACTTGATACTCTGCATTGACAATTACACTCATCAATGTTTCTAATTCATATTAAATGCTTAATGTTAAATACTTGTCTCTTCAAGTCCTATTTCACCTCTGCTTGCTTCATAAACTGCTCTCTACTAATTTCATCATGTTGTATTTTTATCACCTTTTATCCAATTTTAGACTATACTTAATGTTATCATATTGTAACACAAAGGAGATGCTTCTAAAAATGTATCTTAATTAAATATTTTTTTGCCAAAATATGTTTTTCTTATGCATATAGAGCATAATCTCCACTTTACCATACAAAAAATAACACAAAGCTTTTCACTATTTACATGGCTCAGTGATTCTCAAATTAAAAATATATCCATATAACGCGGGAGGACTGCTAAAATGCAATTCATGGACCCCACTAGACCTACTGAAATATTATTTTCTGAGGTTGTGAGAGATTGTAGCATTTTTCGCAACTGTTTTCTCCCTTCTTTATAAAGGGATATGTATCCTCACTTATTGCTAAATGGTTTATAGTACTTCCTATTGGTATCTTACTTTGGACAAAAGAATGTAAGTCTATGTAACACATGCCACACCCAAAGGTGTATTTCAAACAAAATTATGTGGGTCCAATCCATCTCTTGATGCTGACCTCTGTCAGGAGAAGAGCATGTGCTAGGAAGCAACTGTTCCTTCAGGCTAAGTCCAAGAATGATAAAACATATACATCAAATCACCAGCACTCCTGAGCCATAAACAGACGTTTGTTGTTGTAAGCACCTGAAGTTGTGGGATTGTTTTCACAACAAAACTGACATGTGGGAAAAAGGGAGGCTGGGGAATTTATGCATCTAACAAGCTTCCAAAGCAAGGTTGATGTAGGTAGTACATGGAGCACATGCTGAGAAGCATCATCCTAGTGCCTGTTAAAAGTATCACTTATGTCGCTGATATTTTGTTTGTTTGTTTCTTGCTTTAAACCAAAGCCACATTTGCACATTTGCAGTATCTAGCAGTCATTCATCTAGCATGGCTGTGCTGAATGGAGAAGAGACTGCCTGCTTACAATTCCTGATCCTCAGTTTCTGAGGAGGGCATTTTTTCCAGACAATTTGAAGCAGTTTGCAATTCTTTTCCTGACTGAAAACAATCCAATAAAACTGCACCCCCAGAAGGCTCTTTTTCCACCCATTTTCTGTTACTGATTCCACATCCTAGGATGTAGCGTTGTACTGCTTTCCCACTCCTCCTTCCAATAACACTGCTGAGAAATTTATTTGATAAGTGATGCAGACAAAAAGAAATATCAATGAAAGGAATATGAAAGTGGAGCCTTTCTTATTGCCTGCCTGCTTCATAGAGCAGATCCAATGCTGTATGAGGCCTGGCAATCTTCCCTTAGGTCAGCAAATAATCCAAACCTCTGACACAGAGAAACACAGTAGGTATATGTCCTAATTTACTGATTTCCTGCATTGTTCTGACATTTCATATCAGCACCTTTTGGTCATTAGAAATCCTCTTAAGTCCTGATAAAATTTTAACCAATTTTCTGAATTGCCATTGCTGCTAATAACTTTCCTTCTCTTTCTGTTCTTTCAGTGGAAGTCTGGGGAAAGCACTGACAGGCTCTATTGACCTGAAAATCCAAAATGACCTTGTTTAGAAGATTTTTAAAAGTCACAGGAACTAAATAACAACTAACATCTGGGGAAAAAGAGATGAATAATCTTGAGTTGAGAATATGAAATAAACAAGCAGTGGGTTGCAAACATTGCTGTTATAATGTTGGTCATGTGAAGCTCAGCAGGATATCCTAGACCCTGCAGGAAGCTGCAGTCAAGATTACTATATGCCCTGCACGTAGAAACAAGCATATGTGACTAAGAAACTTGTATTAAAAGATTCAAAGTCAGTTTTATAAAGAAAGCACAAGTAATTCATTGTATTTATGATGCTTATCAAAGGCAACTGGAATAAAGTTTTGACATAAATAATCATCTTAAAACTAAAAGAGTACATATCTCCAAAATGCAGCCTGTCTGGAATATAAAGACTGTCTTATAACATAATTCTTATGATTATAGTCCTAGCAACTTTTAGTTAAAGAGGAAAAATAATTCTGAAATTAATTCCTCACAATACCCCTGGCCAAGAGATAAGAAAAATTTGCCCACTTATTTCTTGCATATAGGGAAATTGAGGCATTTGAATTATGTGGAATAGACACATTGTTAACATTTCTATTATTACAATTTTAAGGGTGAAGGCATATGGCATTTTATAGGTTTGCTTGGCACATACATTTTGAGCTTTCTAAACTGATGATAGTAATACTCTCTTCTTGAAGCATATTCATTCGCCCTTCTTCTAGAGAACAGCAAATAAACATATATCTCTTTCTCAGAAATGCCTCTAGGCTCAGATTGAGAAAATGCCTGTCCCTGACTGATCTCAGCCAAGAAAGCCAAGATTTCACATACAACCTTATGTTTCACTTTTAGGGAGATACATTAACTCAGGCAACACTGATGAATCTGAGATATTTTTTATAGGGAAATCATAAGAATTTGATTCACACTTAAAATTATTATTTTTATTATCTGACCTAATAAAAGAAATTTAGGAGAAATAATTAAGTAGGAAAGCCATCCTCAACCTTTTTCACAGCTAGTGGATTTAAGTTTAGCCTATGCTATAAAGGTTGTGGAGAGTTTATTCCTCTTGAAAAGCTTTGGAGGAAAACTTGTTGCACCCTTATACCTCAATGGGAAGAAGAATACAAGTCTTGATTTTCCTAGTAAGTAAAGCATGCAGTTGAGTAGCAGCTCATGACACATGTTATGTCTTATGAACTGTGTTGAACAATCTTCAGCTGTGTATACTTCACATTTATGTGAAAAACATTTATGTTTTTTAGAACATTTAAATGATTCTAATGAATGCTTGAATATATTTAATGGATTATTAAGTGATTTTAAATGAAATAGTTTTTAAAGGTTAAGAGTTGTTAACCATAACAGAATAATGATCTCTTAACTCAAATTGCTAAACTCATAAAACACATGGATACAATTTTATTTTTTCCAAATTTAAAAACCAATGATTAAATTGCCTATACCAACATCCTGTGCACAATTCCTAACAGTGGTGCTCTGCCATAACCATTGATATAAAAATATGGATAAAACTTAACTAGGTATAATTATTGATGAAAAACCATAACAAACAAATACAGGGACATAGTTAAATTTAGAAATCACTGACTGTCATTAACACAACATTGTCTGAATGTTGGGAAACATAAAATTTTAGTTGCTATTTCAGAAAACCTGTATAATTTTAGTGATCAAAATGAAATTCATGAAATTAGCAAAATATAACTAATTTGTTGGTGAGACCTAATTTTCACCAACCTAGGAACTCTGCTAGGCCAAGGTAAAGTAACATGTGTTTTGTTTGCATCAAGCATTCTTACCTAATGAGAGAAATCGTAGAGGGCCTATGGAACTGACTAGTGCAATTTCATCTCACTAGAGTTATGGCTTTTGACAAAATAAGCTATATCATGCATGACTCACATTACGAAGAAAAAGTGTCAAAAGAAAGAGGATGTGTACCTCATCTCAGGAAGATAGAAGATTAGTTAAAAGAGCTAGGGTTATTTCATTCTTAGATGATTAATGTAAATGAATAAATACAAGTCCAATTTTGAAGAACTGAGGTAATTAAATGGAATTGTACAGTGTATTGTTATGATTATCAAAAAGAAAAAGAATTTGGAGAGGAATAGTCTCTCTTCATTATACAAATTTCCAAAAATAATTATTAGAAATTAAATCAGAAGAGTTAGTGAAATTAAATACTTAATATCACAATTGGGTTGCGGAATTGAAACTAAAGAATAACTCGAATGCAAACCATACCATTATGGTTTCTGTGGCATGTGGATCAATCACTGCTGCAGTGGTGGGTAATCAGACCTTAAAGAAGTAATTAGAATAAGACTAGAAAAAGAAATAAAAGGTATACAGATTAGGAAGGAAGAAATAAAATGATCTTTGTTCTCAAATGGCATGATAATCTTTGTAAAGGAGCCAAAAGACTAAAGAGAAAACTGACTAAGAAGTGATTATAGTAAGGTTGCAGAATATAAGGTTAATACACAAACATTAATGGCTTTCCTATATATCAATAATTAACAAGTGTATTTTGAAATTAAAAACACAATACCATTTACCTTGGCACCCCCAGAAATGAAATACTTAGGTAAAAATCTAAATATTGACAAGATCTATATGGGGAAAACTACAAAACTCTGATGAAACATATCAAATAAGAACTAAATAAACGGAGAAATATGTTACATTCTTGAATGGGAAGACTCAATATTGTCAAGATGTCAGTTCTTTCTAACTTGAAATATAATAGATTTAAAGCAACCGCAATCAAAATCCCAGCAAGTCATTTTGTAGATATTGACAAACTGCTTCTAAAGTTTATATAGCCAGGCAGAATACCCATACTAGCCAACTCAATACTGAAGGAGTATTAAGTTGGAGGACAATTACTACACTACTACATGAGCAGAAATACATGAAACAGAGACAATAAAAATAATTTAAAACATCAACAAAATTAAGGGCTATTTTTTTGCAATGATAAACAAATTTGACAAATATATAGCTATACTAATAAAAAAAGATTCAAATAAATAAAATCAGAAAGGAAAGAGGAAACATTACGAACAATTGTCATAGAAATACAAAGGATCATAAAAGACTGAAGAAATGGATACATTCCTAGAAACATACAATCAACCAAGACTGAAAAATGAAGAAATAGAAAATCTAAACAGGCCAATAATGAATAAAAGAGATTGAACCAGTAATCAGAAAGCTTCCAGCAAGGAAAAGTTCAGCACCAGGTGATTTCACTGGTGAATTCCACCAAATATTTGAAAGAGAAATAATATGAATCCTCTCAACCTTTCTAAAACTCAGAGAGGATAGAACACCCCCAAACTCATTTTAGAGGTCAGTGTTACTCTGATATCAAAACCAAATAAGGATACTACAAGAAAACCACATGACAATATCCCTGATGAATATGGAAGCAAACTTTTTCAACAAAATACTAGCAAACCAAGTCAACAGCACATTAAAAGGATAAACATCATAATCAAGTGGGATTTATTTCTGGGATACAATGATGGTTCAACCCAAATTAATAAATGTGATACACCACATTAACAAAATGAAAGATTAAAATTATATGATTATCTCAATAGACACAGAAGTATTTTATAAAATTCAACATACTTTCAAAATAAATACTCTCAACAAATTGAGTATAGAAGAAGTGTACATCAAAATAATAAAGGCTATATATAACAAAGTCACAGCTAACTCAGGTAGAAATATATTTTTCTAAGATCAGGAACAAGACAAGTATATCCACAATCACCACTCCTATTCACCATAATACAGGAAGTGTTAGCCAGAGTAATTAGGCAAGAAAGAAAGAAAAGGAAATGAAATCAGAAAGAAAAAATATTGGCTCTATTTTCAGATGCCATATTCTCATATATAGAGAATCCTAAAGACTCCACCAAAAAAAATTTAACTAATAAATTCAGTACAGAAGTTACAAAGTTACAGAAAAAAAAAATCAACATACAAAAATCATTTGAATTTCTATACAGTAACAACAAACTACTGGGGAAAAGTAATTAAAAAATCAATCTCATTTACAGTAGTACCAAAATAATAAAATACTTAGGAATAAATGTGTCTAATGAGGTGGAAGATCTGTACACTGGTAAGTATAGAATATTGATGAAAAATATTAAAGAAGATGCAAACAAATGAAAAGATATTTCATGTTCATGGGTTGGAAGAATAAATATTGTTAAAATGTCCATACTACCAAAGCCATCTATTGACTCAGTGCAATCCCTATCGAAGTTCCAATGGCATTTTTCAAAAAATTCCAAAATTTATGAAAGACCCCAAATAGCCAAAACAGTTCTGCGAAAGAACAAAGTTGAGTTATGACATAGGAAGAATTCAATAAATCTAGCTTTCTTATCTCAGCTATCAATTTCATTTAGAGCTAAATTTCTAGATCAGAAAAGCAAATGAAAGTTCACTTTACAAATTCTAATTTCTTCAATGATGGCAAACAGCTTTAAATTATCCAAAATCCTTCTCACACTCCTAGATGTTGCCTCAGAAGCTAAAAAAAAGTACTGTAGGTAGAGAGCTGTAATTAATTAGAGAGGGTACACTTATTTGCTATCATTATCTGACATAATAAACTTTGCTTAACCTTGTACTGTATGTATCTACAAATCTCTCCTTGAGCTTTCAGACTTCTTTTGTATTATATGTGTCTCTTTCTTAGCTTTGTAATATCTGTCTTACCTGACTGTAATATCTTTCTTACTTTGTAATATCTGTAATATCTGTCAATTTTTTTTACCAATTTTTCCTCATTATTCTTTTATATAATAATAGCTTTATTGATAGATAATTCATCTGACATAAAATATACTTTTTAAAGCATAAAATTTGATGGCTTTTAATGTAGTCACAGTGTTATAAAGCCATCATGACTATGTAATTTCAGAATATTTTCATCAGCCAAGAAAGAAACCTCATACCCTTTAGCAATCACTTCCTACTACTCCCTTCATTCTGATCCTGACAACAACAAATACACTATTCTGGACATTTCATATAAACAGAATCATAAAATATGTGAACTTTTATGTCTGGCTTCATTCATTTAGCATCAGTATTTTCAAGATTCATCCATGTTGGGGCATGCATCTCTACTTCATTCCTTTTTATTGCTGAATAATATTCCATTATTCAGATATATCACATTATCTTTATCCATTCATTCATCAGTTGATATTGTGTTGTTTCTACTTTGGGGCTATTATTTATAATTCTACCAAGAACATTAATGTACAAATAATTCTGTGAACATGTTTTCAATTCTTTTTTCATACATCTAGGAGTGGAACATTTTGAATAATATTAATATTTTGAGAACCTGATCAATTGTTTTTCAAGGCAGTTTCACTGCTCTACATTCTTACCAGTAGTGTACAAGTATTCCAATTTTTCCACATCCTCGTCAACATTTGCTGTTATTCATCTATTTTTATTAGGACATCCTAATGGATGTAAATTGGTATCATATTGTGTTTTATTTGCATTTACCTAATGAATATTTTTTGTTCATATGCTTATTGGTTATATGTATAGCTTCTTTGAAAAAACGTGTATACAAATCCTTCACCCATTTAAAAATCTTTGCCTCTATAAGTTGTAAGAGCTCTTCATAAATTCTGAACACTAGGCTCTATCAGACATGTTATTTGTAAATATTTTCTCCCATTATGAGAATTTTCTTTTTTACTCCCTTGATCATATTATTTAAAGCACAAAAGATTTTAATTTTCAAGTCCAATTTATCTAGTTCTTATTCTGTCACTTAAAATTCTGGTGTCATATCTAACCAACCATTGTCTAATCCTAGATAATAAGGATTTACTACTATGTTTTCTTCTATGAGCTTTATAGTTTTAGCTCATATTCAGGTTATTGATCCATTTTCAGTTAAATTTTGTATTGGTGTGAGTTTGAGGTCAAATTTCATTCCTTTGCATGTGGATATCCACTGATCCCAGTATGATTCGTTGAAAAGACTATTATTTCTGAATTAATTGTCTCTGCACACTTGTCAAAATTTAATTGCTTTTAAATATAGGGGCATATTTCTGGATTCTCATTTATCTTCCATTGATGTGTTCCTCTGTATTTATGTCAGTACCACACAGTCTCGATTATTATATCTGTATAATCAATTTTTTAGTTGACTATTGTGAGTCTGTGAACTTTGGTCTGTTCTTTTGACAAGATTGTTTGACCTATCTGAATCCCTTACTTTTTCATATGAATTTTAAAATCACCTTTTTATTTTTTCAAAAAAGGCAGATTAGATTTTGATAGAAATTGTATTGACTCTTTAGATCAATTTAGAAAATACTGCCATCTTAATATCATCTTCCAATCCATGAACATGGGATGTATTACATTTATTTATGAATTCTTTAATTTCTTTCAATGAAGTTTTGTGGTTTTCAGTGTGCAGATATTACTAGTTTGTTGTTAAATGTTTTCTAAGTTTATGATTTTTCATACTATTATAAATGGGATTTTTATTGAAGTATAGTTGATTTCCAATGTTGTGTTAGTTTCTGGTATACAGCAAAGTGATTCAGTTATATATATATATATATATATATATATATATATATATATATATATATATATATATATATATAAAGATTACTTTCCATTATAAGAAGATATTGAACATTGTTCCCTGTGCCATACAGTAGGACTTTGTTATTTATCTATTTTTCATAGAGTGGTTTGTATCTGTTAATCCCAAACTCCTAAATTATTACCCCCTTTCCCCTTTGATAACTGTAAATTTGTTTTCTATGCCTGTGAGCCTGTTTTTGTTTTGTAAACACATTCATAATACATTCATTTGTATTATTTTTCTAGATTCCACATATGAGATATTATATGCTGTCATATATTTGTCTTTTCTGCCTGACTTACTTCACTTAATATGATAATCTCTAGGTCTATTCATGTTGCTGCAAATGTGCAAATGGCATTATTTTATTTTTTTATGGCTAAGTAATATTCACATATATGTGTGTGTATATATATATATATATATATATATATATATATATATATATATACACACACACACACATAAGTATTACTTCTTCTTTATCCTAAATGGATGGGATTTTTGTTAACTTATTTTTCAAATTGTTCATTGCTAGTGTATAGAAATACAATTAAATTTCGTTGTATTTATCTTTTATCCTGTAACCCTGTTAACCTTTTTCGTTAGTAGTAATTGCTTTTGGTTGGGGACAAAGGAGTTCTTAAAGTTTTTCTATACACAAGATCATGTCATCTGCAAATAGAAGTAGTTTTACTTCTTTCTTTCCAATTTAGATGCCTGTTTCCTTTTCTTCTAATTGTCCTGGCCAGAACATGGAGTATAATGGTGAATAGAAGTGGTGAGGATGAACATCCTTTCTTTTGCCTGATCTCACAAGGAAAGCATTCAGTCTTTTACCATTAGGTATGATGTTACCTGTAAAATGTTTATAGAGGCATTTTACATGATGAGAAAGTTCCTTTCTACTCTTTCTTATTTGTTGAGTGTGTTTATCATATTGGACTTTTAAAAGATATTTATTTATTTTTTTGGCCGCATCAGGTCTTAGTTGTGGCATGCCAGGTCTTCGTTGTGGCGTGTGGGATCTTTCATTTTGGTGTGGGCTCTTTCTTTTCAGTGCAGGCTCATTTTGTGGCTCGTGGGCTTCTCTCTAGTTGTGGTGAGTGGGTTTTCCTCTCTCTAGTTGTGGCGCATGGGCTCTGTAGTTTGCGGCATGTGGACTCTCTCATTGAGGCAAGTGAGCTCAGTAGTTGTGGCACGCGAGCTTAGTTGCCCTGAGGCATATGGGCTCTTAGTTCCCTGACCAGGGATCTAACCCATGTCCCCTGCATTGGAAGGTGGATTATTTACCACTGGACCACCAGGGAAGTCCCTATCATATTGGATTTTATCCAATACTTTTTCTACATCTATTGAGATTATTATGTGGTTTTTTTTTGTCCTTTATTATATTAATATCATGTATAATATTTGTTGAGCTTTTAATGCTGAACTGACTGCAATGCCAGGATAAATTCCATTTGGTCAAGATATATAACCATTTTCATATGTTTCTGGATTTCATTCATTAGTATTTTGTTGGATATTTTTACATCTATATAGTATTCTTGTATTGTGATATCTTTTTCTAGATTTGGTATCATGGAAACAGTGGCCTCATGGATTTACCTCCTGTTCCTTTTTTGGAAGATTTTGAGAAGAATTTTGTGTTTGTGCATGTGTGTGAGTGTTGTTAAACCTGAATGAATTTTTTCCCTAAATTAGCAAAACATAGTTTTTTAGCTCTATTATTTAACAGTTGTGTGGCATTAAGCAAATTAATTAACCTCCATAAGTCTAAAATTTTTCATCTCTAAAGTAAGGATAATAATTTTGTGGTTTTGCAACATTTAAGTTGGATGAAATATGCACAACATATGTGTATATAGTGGCGCTAAATAGATATTATTATAATAAAAAGACTATACAAAATTTTAAAAATACATAGTAACCATATACTCATATCAATGTAGAAAACTGTTAATATTTCCCTGTATTTCTTATACCATTCTAAAACAATATGTTTTAAGACTATAGGAATTTTTTGTGTGCTTTAAGAAGTTTTCACATATTTTCATGATATTTGTAAACTGTGGAAAATAGCTTATATAGAGCTCTGTCTAATTATTTGATAGTGTGGAGAACTTAAAATTGATGTGGAATTTTAGCATTGAGTAAATAAGTTTCTTTATAGAAATTATTTGAGGAGGAGATATTTAGAAACGTTACTTTAGAGCTAGAATTTAAATGTATATTGGATTTATCAAATTGTGATCCTGATTTATCATTTTAAAATTAGTAAGAGGCAAGAAAGCTTTTCCTTGTTCAATGGTAACATGTTAAAACATATATAAGATATAAATATAATTCATGTCTTCAAAAATTTAGTATTATTAATATTAGATAAAAATAAGTTTAAATTATATGTATATTAGATCCATTAATTAGTAAAAAATTAGTAGGTAATAATTAAATTTTATGATATGCATGAATATATTACTTCACTAAAATTCTGAATACCTAGCATGTTACATTTTACTTCAGAAGCTAAAAGAATTGATCCATTCTTCTATTACAAAATATAAGGGTATTCTGATGTCATATCTTTCAGGTAAGGTCTCCAAATCTCAGGGTCTGGCTTTAACATAGAGGCAAAACCATAGTAGTATCATAATGTAAAGTTTTTCAAGTATAAACTGGAGTCCACAGAAGGAAAGGCCTTGCTGTGTCATGTCTAATTTTCTTGAGATTGGCTGTATTAAGGGGGAAAAAAAAAGTCTGTTAATGTTTTTATGGTTGGTTATCAGACCCCTGAGGAAAATTTCTGCTCTGGCTGTGATATTCTGAGGCAAAAAATTAAGTCTTTGGGAAAACTATAGACACATTTGTCCTTAATTCATCTGATTTATAGTTTTCATTTCCATTATTCCTCAAAAAAATCTATCTTTTAATTTCGTATTTGTAGATATCCTTATTTCACTTTGATAAACTGAATTCCAGGTAAGACTTATTTACAGAATGGTTTATAGTAACAGACACAGTGATCTACATTCTTCTTTGCAGACCACGTTTGTCAGAACATCATTAGTCTGGATATGAGGAAGAATATTATCAGCATGGCATGGAATATTATTTCTGTAGTGTCATAGGAATACTCGTCTACCAAGTAACTTCTGGGAGTAGAACACTTGCTTAAGGCTTAAAGTAATAGCACATGTTTTATGCTCAATTAATATAAAGCAATCATTGGAAATAAAATTGATCCAGTGATTTGGATCAAAAGAAAGTCCTCTCCACATGACTGATTTCTGTTTTGGTGATATATTTCATATATCTCAAATCACTGAGTTGTACATCACGAGTCTTTATTTCAGAGATGAAATTGATGTCAACTTTATAACTTTCTGAGGTGACATAATCATGTATCATGATGCATTATCTATGAGTTGCATTCTAACCATAATCATGTATCATGATGCATTATCTATGAATTGCATGATGCGTTATCTATGAGGTGCAAACCACAACCCACATAATTAACTTCCAGCCCCGTGAAATAGTGGAGCCTCAGAATCCTCTAGGACAATTACTTTCTTGAGACCAATCTACTTTTACATTTTATTAAACATCACCCAATGATCATGGCCAAATATCTCTTTGTTATGAATGGATGTTGCATTTATTTAAGGAAAATTGTGAATGTATATAATGAAAGAGCAAGGAGTTGAGGCCCTACTAACTCCATTATCAGAGTCATCCCCAAGATGGAAACAACGCATAGTCTTCAGTGTTATGCCTGGTAGCAGGAAACCAAGTGGCAATGGTAGAAGTGTAATGGTAGTAAATGAAGCAAGATAGTGTCCATAAGAAAATACCTTTCCCAAGGCTCAAGGCATACAATTACTCAGTGTGACAACTATTGTGATGGCCACAGGCCACCAAAGAAAGAACTATTGTGATGGCTATAAGACACCAGAGAAAGAATGTTCTATCAACAACCAAAGTAATAAGTTGACAGCTATCAGAAATGGTGAAAATCTCAACCTGAACATAAGCAGTATAGTCAGTGTCATCAAATAGCTATCAGCCACCTTATTAATGAGGGGAAAAATCCACTTCCCTTAATTTCTGTTTGAGATTTTGCCCAGAGTCTACTCTTTTGTTGTTTGTGTTCTTTTACTCAAATATTCTTAGTGAACATTGTCAAAGCTTAAAATATTTAATTCATCTGATAAAGGTATAATAATATAGAGGCATATACAACAAACTGGTTTGAGTGGAGTAACCGTATATAAAATACAGTCTGAGAAATTCCTGAAGATTGTTATCTCTTGGTAGTATTTTTGCAGAAATACCAAGCCAAACAAGCAAACAAAACACTTCACAGGTTTTGAGTTTCAGTTAACTAATTTAATTAAGATTTTGTTGTAATTTGTTGTATTTTCTTATTCAAATGCATTATAATTCACTGCTTACTTTTATTTACATAGAATTATTCATTAAAAGGAATACTATTATGCATTGTCACTGTGGAAAATTGGACAAAGTGAAACACAAAACAACCTAAAAATCTCTCATAATTCCATTACTTAAAGATAAAAACTCTGTGTATTCTTCCAGTTTTTTTTGTTTTTTAAATAACACACGTGGGCTTCCCTGGTGGCACAGTGGTTAAGAATCCACCTGCCAATACAGGGGACAGAGGTTCAAGCCCTCATCCAGAAAGATCCCATATGCTGCAGAACAACTAAGCCCATGTGCCACAACTACTGATCCCGTGTGCCACAACTACTGAAGTCCAAGTGCCTAGAGCCTGTGCTCCACAACAAGAGAAGCCACTGAAATGAGAAGCCCACATACTACAACAAAGAGTACCCCCCACTCACCACAATTAAAGAAAGCCTGCATGCTGCATGCAGCAATGAAGACCCAATGTGACCAAAAATAAATAAATTAATAAAAAAATACACAGACAAGTATATTTCAATCACAGTCTCTATAATAGTCTTCTTTTTATTTAACAATCTCAATATAAATAATTTTTAGGGTTAATTATTCTTGAATGGCATAAATATTAAAGCGATAACAACAAAAGAATAACAATATCATGGAACAAGCATGGACTCATGACTCAGGCACATGGACTCTAAAGACAGATTGACTGAATTTCAATCCAATCTCCACCACTTAAAAGCTGTGTGACAGTGGGAAAATGTCTTAAACCTTCTTTATTTCAATTTCCCTTATTTTGTAAATACTACTGTATTGATAAACAAAATCTACAGTATCACATTACAATAAAACACCATAATTCTTGCTAATGACTCCCTTAGTTTAAACTTTAAACTAAAGTTTAAAGTTTAGTTTAAACTTTAAAGACAGTAAAACTGTCTTTCAGTTTTCTTTTCTTTTCTTTTCTTTTTTTTTTTTTTTTTTGCTTTATTACTTTCCTTCTATTTATACAAAATTCTGCAGTGACAATTCTTCTAGCTACCTGGCAAAAACTTAATTATTTCCTTAGGATAAATTCCCAAGTGTGAAATCATGATCAAACAGTGAGTACATTTTAAAGACTTTAGGTACACAAGACTGAATTACCTTCTAGAAGTGCTATACAAACATACATTTACATTAATATTATACAAGAGGTACACTGATCCTTTCCAATATTGACATGTATGGGTGTGCATATGTCTGTGTATGCAAATAATATATATGCTGGGGAATATACATGTGTATTTTAATGTTTGTCATTTTGACAGGACATAAGTGCAGACAAATGGATTCTTATTGTTTACTAGCTGCACTTTATGATTCTGAAGAACAAGGCTCCCAACTGTTGAATCTATGCACTATGAAAAACACTTATTTTCTCCCTTTTCCACACTCTCATGAACCTAGGGCTAGATAATATAATCATATCTACCCAATAGAAAATAGCTAAACAAACTTTAGAAAAGAAGATTATTTTTTTCTTTCAGTTATGAAGAAGGTAGGTTGTAGGTACTTGTGGGGCCCTCAAATGTATTTTCAGGTTAAATTCACTCCAACTGGGAGGTTTACAACACTTTAACCTGAGAATTTAGAAAGTAATTCCATATTTAAAGTATTTCTAAGAAACCACCAGAAGAGACATCATATCTCTCTGCATGGATTTACCTTCAACCCAAGCCTCAAGAATTTCAACAGATAAATCTGCAAGAAGTCTATAAGATAATGAAAACCAAACAAAAGTCTGTCTCTCTCTTTCTTTCTTTTCTTTGTACACATACATACATGACACACCAGAGTTAATATTAAGTACAGAGAGCCATAGGTTTAAATCTACCTATCTATATCTATATCTGTGATTAAACTACTAAGTCCAAGATCTATAATACTACATATCACCCCTCAAAGTATCCCTTTTGTTCTTCCCAATTAATATCTCATTCCCACAAAAATAACCACCATTCTTACTTATAAATATGTTGTGATGGCATAAACATTTTTAAAAAGATGTAGAAAAAGCAATAAATTGAAATTGAAGACAGTATTAGCAAGAAAGTCACAAATATAAAAGGAAGAAATGAATTTGAGAACAAATAATTAACAATGTTAAAACATATTTTCTGTAGGACTGAAAAAAGGAGGATGGATAAAGTATAAAATTTTATGCTACATCTTTTGGAAAGAAATAGGGAATACTGGCCTATTCAAGGGACAAAATAATCTCCAGAAACAGACCTTGTATAAAACATAGATCTTGGATTTACCTGACAAAGACTTTAAGAAAAAAAATCACAAATATGCTTAACGAACTAAAGAAGAATGCAGACAGACAACTAAACTAGCAAAATGATTTATGAACAAAATGAACTAAAGAAGAATGCAGACAGACAACTAAACTAGCAAAATGATTTACGAACAAAATGAGAATATTAACACAGAGACAGAAATTTTCTAAAAAATAACAAAATTAAAATTATGGAGCTGAAAAGTGTAATTACTGAATTGAAAAATTCACTGCAGGGGTTCAACATAAGACTTGATAAGGAAGAAGAAATAATCAGCAAACTTAAAGGTAGGTAACTTGAAATTAGTGAGCCTTGGGAACAAAAACATAAAAAGAATGAAGAAAAGTACACAGAAACTAAAAGACTTATGGTACGTTATGAAGTGGGCCAATATATGAATTGTGGGAGTCCCAGAAAGACAAGAGAGAAATAAAAGACCAAAGAGGTTATTTGAAGAAATAAAGGCTAGAAACTTCCCAACTTTGAGGAAAGATGTGGATTTAAAAATATAAGAAGCCCAAAGATATCCAGGTAGTATCAACCTAAAAACTCCCACTGAGACATATTATAATCAAACTCTCAAAAGTCAAAGGCAGAAAGAGAATTTTGAAAACAGCAAGAGAAATCATATATAAAGAATTTTACCTCATAACCAAATAGAATTTACTGCTGGAATGACAGGATGGTTCAACATACAAAAGTACATCAATGTAATACAGCACATTAAAAGAATGAAGGAGGGAAAACACACTACTTATTATCTCAATTGCCTTGGAAAAGCATTTGACAAAATTCAACATCCTTTGATGATTAAACCACTCAGCAAACTAGGAGTAGAGAAAATATTTTTAAATATTGTGTGGCTATATATGAAAAAATCCACAGGCAACATTATACTCAAAGGTGAAAGACTGGAAACTTTTTCTCTAAGATCAGGTATAAGACAAAGATTCTTGCTTCCATCACTTCTACTTAACATAGTACTCAGTAGAGGACTAACCAGAATAATTAGGCAAGAAAAAGAAATAAAATCATACAAATTGGAAAGAAGAAGTAAGATTAACTCTGTTCACAGGCAACATGCTTTTATATATAGAAAACCCTACAGTTTCTACACTAACTAGATAGCTGATATACACTAACAAAGAAAAATCTGAAAAGGAAATTGAGGAAATAATTCTGTTTATTATGGTATAAAACATAACAAAATATTTAGGAATAAGTTTAAGGAGGAAAAGATTTGTATACGAAAAACTATAAGTCACTGAAGGAAATTAAAGAATGCTTCAATAAATGGAAAGATATCTCAAGTTCATGAATTGGAAAGCCTAATATTGTTGAGATATCAACACTAACCAAAGCAATGCAATCTTTATCAAAATCCCAATGACACATTTTGTAGAAATAGAAAAATCTATCTTAAAATTAACTTGAAATCTCAACAAATCCCAAATAGCCAAAGCAATTTGAAAATGAAGAACAAATTTGGAGGTCTCACACTTTGATTTCCAAACACTACAGAGCTACTGTAATCAAAACACTGTGGTACATGCCACAGAGCTGCTGGGCCCGTGAGCCACGGCCACTGGGCCTGCGCGTCTGGAGCCTGTGCTCCGCACCGGGAGAGGCCACAACAGTGAGAGGCCCGCGTACTGCAAAAAAAACCCAAAAAACACTGTGGTAATTGCATAAAGATAGGCATGTAGACAAATGAAATACAATAGAGAAACAGAATGAAACCTTTACATATATGAACAAATGATTTTGACAAGGGTATCAAGAAAACTCAATGAGGAAAAGACAATCTTCTAAACAAATGGTGTTGGGAAAAGTGGATATCTAAATAAATAAATAAATAAATAAATATATATATATATATATATATATATATACACATATATATATATATATATCTCCATCCAAATAAGTATTATATATTTATTATATATATATAATATAGTATATATGTGTATATATATATATATATAAATACACAATCTTTCTGGAAGAGATTTATACATTTATACAATTTATATATATATAAATTTGGACCCTTACCCTGCACCATATACAAAATTAACTCAAAATGGATCAAAGACCTAAATGTAACAGCTAAAGCTATTAAATTTTTAGAAGAGAACATAGGGGTAAGCTTCAATATATTTGCTTTGGTAATGTTTCCTTGGATATAATACCAAAAGCACAGGGAACAAAAGAAAAATAGATAAGTTGGATTTCATTGAATCTTTAAAAAGTTTGCATATCAAAGAATGTTATCAATATACTGAGAAGGCAACCAAGATGGAAGAAAATTTTGCAAATCACATATTTGATAAGGGGTAAATATCCAAATATATAAAGTCCTTCTAGAATTTAGCAACAGCAACAAAAAACAAACAACCTGATTAAAAAATGGGCAAATGGGCATTTCTCCAAAGAAGACATATGAATGGTCATAAGCACATGAAAAGATATCAATAGCACTAGACATTAGAGAAATACAAATTAAAACCAAAATGAGATACCACCTCTTACCTACTAGGAATGGTACAATAATTTTCTTAACACAAAATAATGTGTTAATAAGGCTGTGGATAAACAAAAATCCTCATATATTGTTAGTGGAATGTAAAATGGTGCAGGCTCTGTGGAGAGCAGTTTGATGTTTCCTCAAATAGTTAGACATAAAATTAGCATACTACTCAGCAATTCCATTCCTAGGTACATATCCAAAGAGATATGAAAACGTATGTGTACATAAAAAATGTTGTAGTATGTTTATAGTAGAATTCTTCACAACAGACAAAATGTGGAAACGACCCAAATGAGTGTCAATGGATGAATAGATAAACAAAATGTAGTATGTACATACAATGAAATATTACTCATCCATAACAAGGAGTATATGGTACAACTTGAACAAACATTGAAAGTGTTATACTAAGTGAAAGAAGCCAGACACTAAAGTTCATATATTGAATGATTCCTTCATATGAAATATCCAGAATAGACAAATCCATATGTAGAGAAAGATTAGTATTAGCTTTGTCATACTGTCACCATATCATGTTGGTCCCATAGCACGTCCCCATATTATATATAGGCAGCAGGTGGGAGATCAGAAAGGATTGCCAAAGGACCCAATTAGTCACCTTGCTTTAGAATGTTGTGCCATTTCTCATCCATTCCCCTTGGGTTTGATATTTCAGTTCATATTCTAAGACAGCAGGAAAAGGTGTGTGTGTGTGTGTGTGTGTGTGTGTGTGTGTACACTGCATACACTGAAATTCTCTATCATTTTTAGTGACTTGAGTGAGGAAAGGTAGGTTGCAGAAGCTTGGTCTGCTATCTTTACCCTATCCACTGCTCTTCCTCCTCCTCCTGCAATGATATGATCTTTAATTATTTTAATAAAACTATCAAAAATGGGAAGGATTATCTGAATTATTTCTCTATGTGAGACATTTTCTGTAAATCCTGAATAGTAGGTAAATCTGTGGTACTGACTGAAAGTGTGAAATCTTTGCAGACAATTTAAGTGATAAGCATATTGCTTAGATGTGGAACTGGGACAGGTCAAGAAGTCTCCTTGTATTCACTAAAATTCATCATGAATAAGAGTTAAGAGAAATAAGGGGTTGAACAAGCAGATTAGCATAACAGCTGCAAAATGAGCCCTTAAAATTATTTAAAACCCAGAAGATGGTGACTTTTGATGCACAGCTCAGACTATAGTCTAACTACTGTTCAAAGCATTAACCACAGAAAATAGTTTAAATAAAAATACGTATTAAAACCTAACTCATTATTTTCTCTGATAAACTTTAAACACAGTGTGTGTCTATATAGAAAATCTAGTAATATTATTTCTCCAAAATTTTAAAAAAATAACCCAAAACATTAAAATGAACCAAAATATTATAATAAAAACAAACAGACATATATCTGACAATTAAAACCACATGTCAATTCTTGTTATATAAATATATTAAAAGAATTGTATTTATATGTTTTAATTGAGCATCAATAAAAGAAACAGTGAAACAAAAGGACGCTTCCTTAAGAATTGCTTTCCATAATTTTTGCAATAAATGTAAAGTTTGAACATGAAAGCTGAATTGTTTAACTAATAATTCTTATTACTATCTAATAATTTGATAAGGATGATAAAATACTCAAAGCATATAGTTTCTTTAACATACTGAAACTTAACTACATGAAAGTTACTTCTAAGAAAGTTGTATAAATAAAAGTGTTTTGGAAGAAAATATACTGTTTTCAAGATATTCTATTGAGATAATACAACTTGTAATAGTATTTTTCATACAAAAAGGAAATGTCTTCCTTACTTCTTTCACTCATTCCCTTTCCATTGGCTGTTCATTATATTTCATTTTTATTCAATAAGCATATTAGCCAACTTTGTGCCATACATAGAACTAATCCATAGTCAGACAAAAGTAACCAAACATTTACCCTTAAGCAGCTTACAGTCTAGGCCAGACAAGTGAACAAATAATCAAGACACAAGGAGATAAGAAAGATAAAGAACAATTTTAATAATATAAATAAATTGCCAAATGACAAAGAGCAAATAAGTGGTAGATGTGGATTTTTGAATCCATGGCTATAAGACACTAAGATCCTGTCACCACAAGGGTGCATCCCAAGGCTGCCTGTCAGTTTCAGGACACAGGGTTAAAACATGGACATATGAACAACAATAATTAAAACAACATTTAAATTAACAAATGCATGACTACTTAGGAAACAGATCTAATTGTGATGAAAATATATTTATTTAGTATTATTTTAGACTAGACATCAATTGTCCAATACAAGGATGACATATGAATGGTCCATAAGCACATGAAAAGGTGTCAACAGCACTAGACATTAGCAAAATGCAAATTAAAACCAAAATGAGATACTACCTCTTACCTATTAGGAATGATACAATAATTTTCTCAATGGAAAATAATGTGTTAGTAAGGCCGTGGATAAATAGAAATTCTCATACATTGTTAGTGAATGTAAAATGGTGCAGGCTCTTTGGAGAACAGTTTGATGTTTCCTCAAATAGTTAGACATAGAATTAGCATACTGCTCAGCAATTCCATTCCTAGATACATATCCAAGAGACATGAAAACGTATGTCTACATAGAAAATTTTGTAGGTATGTTTATAGTAGTATTCTTCATAACAGACAAAATGTGGAAGCCTGTTTCTTTCCTAACATTCACATCTTAATATTTCAAAGTCTACCACTATATCACAGATTAGAATAAAGACATTTTTATATCCCCTAAATATTTCATCTTTGTATCATTGAAATTAGTTTAATCAAGAATGTTATACTTTTTCATTGTACACATTTATTCCTAAGAATACACTGTGACCTATGTGCTAGGGAATAACAAGTCATAAAGGTTCACCCCCAGTGTCCATTTTGATGACATAAAAAATAAACTATTGGGTTGGCCAAAAAGTAGGTTCAGGTTTTCCCATAACATCCTCTGGAAAATAATAGTGTGAACTTTTTGGCCAACCCAATATTTTAAGCTCCATAATCTAACTGTACTCCAAATATAATTCAAAAAATTAAGAATTTTTAAAACATAAGTCGCCTTAATGGCACAAATGTGTATATCAGTGATTCAACCAAGATACCACGAAAACTCAAAAATATTTTTGAAGCAAGTGGACATTTAACAGAGAGTAAGAGAAAACTTGGCAATAGCTTGCATGGGTAGATATTTGTAAAACGTTTTGACAGTCAGTCAGAGTTAAAGCAAATTTGTTTTGACACAAAAAATTAGGAATGAAACAAGAACTTAGATCATGTTTACTAAAAGGTTCTTACAGAATAAACACAGACATTTTGTTGACTCTTGATTATTGGTATATATTTGAAATATAGTGGAATGAATCAAGTAATCACTCAACTTTTTAGTTTTGCCACTGTGGGTAAATATAAAAAAGAGATAAATGGCAACATTCTTAGTTATTGGAATTATTTTTAGTGCTGACATTATGCAATTTTTTTTACTTATAAATTATCAAAATATATGTACATATTAGTTGCTCAAATTTTATCATTCTAAATACCTAGGCGTTATAGTTATATGATGATTGAGCAACAAGCTGATTAGTAAATATCAGCTCTAAGGTAATGTTGAACTTATTCTGGTTTCAAATTTTCCACCTTTAAACAATAGATCCATTACATTAATATATTGTGATATAGATGTTAATATGAATTACATAGAATATTTACTAGTTGTTAGCCAATTTCTCCCTGTAAATCATGTTTATTTTACTTTTTAAAATTAAAATTGTAAAATATTTGCTTCATTAAAAAAAAAAAAACTCTTGTCTTTATAAATACAGTTGATTTTTATTATTCAGAGTAGTTCTATTCTAGAAGATCATCATGAACACCTAATTAGCAACTATGAATTGTTACCCCTAGGAGAAATACAGGAGTAGGTCACAACATTTTCACCAATCTTGTGTGCTTATATTTTAAGACACCTTATTTACTACATATTGTTGACTGATTAACATTGAATTCATGGCCAATAGTGCTATAACTCATGCCTGAACACAGTTTTATTTAACACAAATGTTTTCTCCATAAAGCCCATCACAGTCTTGTTCTTAGGAACAGTAGACAGCACTTCAACTTGGGGGCCGTTTTAAACAGCAAAGTCACAAAGAGCACAGAAATGCAAAAAAGGCTTGGCATTAAATACACCATGGCAGGACACTTGAATACAGTATGAGAGCTGAAACAAGAAAGTAGAACAACTCCTTGTTCAACGTGAACTGAGAACAAGCACGTTGGGCAACACAAATTTTTTACAGCTCCGCATCTTCAAACGATAGTGAAAATAGCCTCAAGTATTGGTTTGGGTGTTGCAAATAAATGTTAGTGTGTAGGTGAATTTGCAATATGGACTCTGCAAAATAATGAGTATCGGCATCTAAATCGTGTATCTGTCTGTCAGGTGCAGCTATACTGTCTCCTTTTTGAGGAGCTTCTTTCAATCTTGAGATGAGTGACAACAAACAGATTACAGATCTTTCTTGACTTGAAATGGGATGATATTTCTATAAACCGATTGTAAATTGAAAATATCTTAGGGAGAAAATGTGTTTAATACACCTAACCTACCAAACATCATAACTCCACCTGGTCCACCTTAAGTATGTTCAGGACAATTATATTAGCCTACAGTTGAGCAAAATCATCTACTACAACATCTATTTTATAATGAAGTGTTGAATATCTCATGCATTTAGAGAATACTGTACTGAAAGTGAAAAACAGAATGGTTTTATGGCTAGAGAATGGTTGTGTTTACCCTGGAGATTCCATGACTGGCTAGGAGCTGTGCCTCCCTCCTGCTGCCTAGCATCATGAGAGAGTATAGTACTACATATCACTAGCCAGGGTAAAAAAATCAAAATTCAAAATTTGAAGTAGGGTTTCTACCGAATCTGTACTTCTTGTGCATCATTTAAAGTTGAAAAATTATACGTCAAACCATCATAGGTTAATGATCACCTATATAATATTTTTCTGATCCCCTCCTCCCAGGCCCTTTTTTATAGACATACCTGAAGTAAATATCTTTAGCCATTGTTGTTATTAAATAGTAAGGGTACCAGATTCAGTGGCTGGCTAGCCGAATATTTTGACTTTACAAACTGTAGATTACTAATAATTTGATCAAAGATTTTTTCCTGATTTTGAGTAAAATATTGACATTAAATAAATGTATTAGGTATGGATGGGTACAAATATAAATAGGCAGAGCCAATAATCACCCCATATGCACTAGTATGCTGTTTCAGTTGGTGCCTATCCTCATTGATCAGGGCCAATTTTAACTGATTGCCCATGGCTTTTGGTTTATCAATCCTATGCTATGTTGTTAAATATTTTATATGTCATTCCAGTAGGTAAGACTGTACATGTACATTTTCCTTCCAAGAATATTTATTTACATTATAAACAGTGTTTCATACTTTTATAACGTTTAAGTAAATTTGGACAAAAAATTCATTTGGACTAAAGATCAGCAATTTTACTTAGTATAAAAAATTAGAAAAATATAAAGAGTTTATTGAACTTTAGAGTTGCATGGAAAGAGAGTAGAAAAGGCAAAGAATCAAGAAAGGAAAGGCTAGAAAGTACACATTCCAATTTGTATGACACTCTGAAAAAGGCAAAATTATGGTAACAGAATTCAGATCAGTGGTCACCAGAAACTGGACATAGGGAGGTGACTGGAATCAAAGAGGCACAAAAGAACTTTCTGAAGTGATATAAATGAAAAAAAGGATAAGTTGGACAATATTAAGATTAAGGACTTCTTTTCACCAGGTGACACAATTAAAGGAGTATAGTAGTCCACAGAGTGAGAGAAGTATTGCAATAGCTCTATCTTACAAAGTGTGTTCAGGACACCTAAAGTAAAAAGGGCTGAAAAACAGATATTTCAAATATAAGGTAGCCAAATGACCAATAAAAATACAAAAAGTTCCTTAATTGTGTTAGTCATTAGGAAATGCAAATTAAATTCAAAGAGAAGAGCCACAAATAAGGTATAATAAATGGAAAATATGACAATATCTGATGCAGGCAAGGATGTAGCATGAAAGGTCAATATTCAAACTTTAAGTATCAACCTTACTCAAACTTAAGAGATTCTTTAGCTTTAATATTTTATGTATGATTTTAGCTCACAAGCTTATTAAGAACAGTGCATTCAGCATGTTTGTTTCCAGTTAATTATAGGCCTGTCTATAATATGCCAGCTCTGACTAAAATTCTATTCTAAATCTCTTATCAGGATAAATCCCACTGAATCCAATGGAAACTCCTCATCCCCATCTCAATTTTTCCTTATTAATTTTGCAAATAACAGGAAAATTCCTAATTAATCACCATTCTTATATTCTGTATATTCACTAGGGACTTAACAATCATGTTTTATAGACTATTTTTCAATAGGTTAGCCGTTTTTATTTATTTTGTGATAAAGATACTATAAATCATAAATTGGTTGAAAAAATGCTCTAAAATATGTGAAACTAACGATACTATATGATCTGTTATTAATGAGTTCAATTTCACACAAAAATTGTTAAAATAATGATGTGCTTTTTTAGGTGATCATTTATCATGTAGTAGACATCCTTTTTGTCTTTTAATCTATTTTTTTAAAATTTATCTCAGTAATGTTTCTTCTACACTGTTTTAAATAATTTCCTATTGTTTTTATAGTCATGGTTCCCAAATGTTAGTTACATATGATTTATTGGATAGTTTATTTAAAAATGGAAATAATCTGCACCTCCATGTTCGTGGCAGCATTATTTACAATAGCCAAGTTGTGGAAACAACCTAAATGTGCATCGATGGATGAATGCATAAAGAATATGTGATATATATATATATATATATATAGGATTATTATTAAGCCTTAAAAATTTGCCATTTGTAGCAACATGGAATGACCTTGAGGGCATTATGCTAAGTGAAATAAGTCAGACAGTGAAAGATTATATGATGTCCCTTACATATGGAATCCAGAAAACAAAAGAACAAACAAAGAAACAAGAAGCATACAGATACAGAGAGCAGATTGCCAGAGGGGAGGGAGCTTAGGGATGGGCAAAATGGGCAAAGGGAGGGGGGGCTTCAAAAGGTACAAACTTCCAATTATAAAATAAGTAAGTCATGGGAAGGTAATGTACAGCATGGTGACTATAGTTAATAATACACTATTGTATATTGGAAAGTTGCTAAAAGAGTAAATTTTAAAAGTCTTCAACACAGAAAAAAAGAAATAAATGTGTTACTATGTATGCTGATGTATGGTAACTAGACTTATTGTGCAGAACATTTCACAATGTATACAAATATTGAATCGTTGTATACCTGAGACTAAAATAAAGTTATATGTCAGTTAGACATCAATAAAGAAAAGAAGAAAATGGAGATCACTCCTAAATCTCATTCTGAGAGATTCTGATTTATCAGGGCTACAGAGTAAATGTCACTTTTCCAGATCTTTTTTATACCCAAGGCAAAATTTGGGGGTACTTCCTGCTGGCGTTTATGCTGAACTTTTACTAACTCTAATGTAACTTTTATTATTATTATTTTAGTCATTTGTCTATATCTGTTAATTTCAGATCATAACAGTATAACATTTTGGGTAGAAAATGACCTTGAGAAAGTCACCCAGCGTAAGTTTCTTAAATTTAATCATGCATTTACTGGGTCTTTCTTTTTTTTTTAATCTACTCTAAGAGTGGACTAGGTACTGGGTTAAAAAAATGAATAAGACTCTGTTCCTGTCTTCACAGATGTAAAATTACTAGTATAAGTACTACTACTACTACAGCTACTACTAGTGGTAATGACAACAAGAACAACACTACCACCACCACAATAACAAAAACATTTATGGACACATTTACAGAATCTTTATTATAAGAACATTACTGTGAGTATTTTTATGAGTATAGCAAGTTGTCAAGTTAGGAATTACTAATAATCTTATGTATCCTCTCTAACAGAAGGTACTAAAGTTCAAAAAGGTTAACTGAACCTTTCAAGTTTCCCCAGTTAATAATCTATCAAGGCATCGTGAATACAGTAAAATTAAACTTGGTAGGTCTACTAATAGAGATTAGTTATGTGAAATGTGAATGATGGCTAAGGAAACATTGCCTAATAGTAAGGGTAGTGTGTATGGATCAAGAAAAGTTTCACAAAGGAGGTGACTTTAAAGGAAGAATAATTTTGTATATTCCAGATAGAGAAAGGTATATGATGAGAGGAAAGGAAGAGAGTATTGCGTACTGTAGGAAGAAAGGAAAACTTAAGCCAAGGCATTGGGGTAGAAACATATTTCATGTAAAACTTGAGGAGCATGACAACAATGGAGCATCTAGTCTATGGTTGTATGTGGCCCAAAGGGAGTCTTGAAATTGTGGCTTTGATAAAATGATGAAATAGACAATAGTTACTGTGGTTTCATTTCTGAAAACTGGATTTTCTGGTTCAGAATTGTATTTTATTAACAGTTTTAGATTAAAATGAATCCCTAGGATTAAAAATGAACAGATAAGTGTTTTTCTCACACATTAAGACTTTGATAGAAAAAGTTCTCCATATTAACCAGAAAAAAAAAATAGAGATGTAATAAAGATTTCTTATCCAGTCGGTTTTTACTATGAGCACAGTAGCTTCTGAACCTAGAAATATTTGTTAAATACATAATTGAGTGAGTGATGTTAATGTATGCAGTGAAAGGACAATGGTTTTGTCTGGGTTATATCACAGGTCTAACAACTAAAAGTGTGAGGACAATAGAAAATTTCTTTACTTTTACTATTACTTTATTTAAAAATTTATGAAGAGAAAAACTGATCTTTTTTTTTTTTTTTGAAGTTAAATAATTTACAGGACTTTATTTGCAGCAGATTAGGTGCCCTCAAGACGGACTCAAATTTTCTATGGGTAGATATATTTTAAAAAATTAATAACTGTAATAAATAACTTGAATAAAATCTACTCTCCAACTAGTGTTATATTATGGGTGAAGAATAGAACTTTGAATCCATGTTCAGGTAACACTTTGAATCCTATTTTGATTAACCTTGGGACTATGCAGTAAAGGTTTTTTTCTATATATTCTAACTTTCAATAGAAAACTGATCTTTAATTCAGAAAAATAACTACAAGAAATACGGTTTCCTTATTCATAACAATATTTTCTTCAGTTGTTAAATGTCTTTAAACTATATCTTCAAAGATGTACTAACTTCTGTCATCTATTCTGCAGCTTGTCTTCTGCCAGTTGAAGGCCTATGAATGTAACAGTTCAAATTAAAATTGCTAATCCTAGCCTTGAAAAGAAAAGTGGGAACTATGCATTCTTATTTTAACTGGCACATTAGACTTAGAACAACTAATTCTGTCAAGTAACAAAGTGCCCAGTACATTTTTCCTTGTGGATGAATGAAAAAGTTTCAGAGAATGTTTAAAATCTTCCCATATACACCTAAAAGAAAAGATTCAACACAAGATCAGTATACAAATATCTTGTTAAGCCATGTTCTTTGGGATTTTTTAACAATGGAAGAAGAGGAATGGATTTAATTAGAACTTAAGGAAAAAAAAACATTAAGCACAAGGATGATTAGATCAGAATGTGTTAATAGTAATGCTATTCTACTGAAATCAAGGTCTACTTTTTCAAGAAAATAATATGGGTTTTTATGCTGTGGAGACTACCTCATGGCCATTGCTATTTCTTAAATTTACTGAAAGCCTTTTCTAAATGAATTCTTCATATATCTTTCTTATGTCCTTATAGCTTTCTCTACTTCACATGGTAAAATCCTACTCAGAAGTAATATTCAATTAAAATACAACTCCTCTATATACTCCATGGAGTTCTTATGACTGACTGGGTCCTTTCGATACTCATATAATACCTTCTTGTTTCCCTAGAGCATTTGGCAAAGTTCTTTGTTATAACACTTATGCTGATGTGCCATTCTCTTTCTACATATTTCTACTCAACTAGATTAGGAAAACAAGAGCAGAGAGTATGCATTTAACTTTAAGAATTTTCTCAGAACTTGGTGCCTAGTAAGTGATGAATGAAAGTTTCTTAATGAACAAATAAATGTAAAAAATGAATGAAAGCATAAAGAAATGATAAATGAATGAGTAAATGAATGGATTAATGAACTAAAAAGTATTGGTGGGCAGGCTAATTATCCTTTTTGCTTCTACTAATGCTTTCATTCAGCTGACACCTCTCTGTAAAATCTGTATTTCTGTCATCTGCCTCTATCATTCTCCAACTCTTGGCATTGCTAATATCTATTGTCCCCTCGGTCCACTTTTGATTCCTTTCTCTCAATTTTTTTCTTACTTCTTCACCCTTAATTCTCACCATTTCTAGGTATCTTCAGTATCCATTCAATTTCTTGGCATCAATTGCTTGGCCTCTTCATTTTCTGAGATTGTCATCTTTTCTGTAAATTCATCTACTTCTTGTTTCTTATAGTTATCTGAAATTGTTTTTCCTTTAACATAATAACTTGAAACTCTCATTTTTTAATTTCACTTTTTTTTCACCCATGTGTTGCTTTGATCATACAGAGATTTCCAGGCCCTTCTCCTCTCTACTTTTTCACTTCTTTCTACAAACAATTACTCCCTTCTCTCTCCAGTTCACCATGGTTCATTGTGGCCAATGCTTCATTAAGAACATTCTCAGGACTCTTGTTATAGTGTTGTGCCAGCTTAGCCCCACAGAAAAAAATCTCAGAATTTCTCAGATTTATACAAGTATAAAGTAATTTTTTTTCATCTCAAGTCTCCCAATCATTGTGCTCTTCCCTAGTTCTCCATCTCCTACTCTCCAGAGTGACAAAACTTTGACTCTTTCAACCCATAACTTATCTATTGCAATCAAATCATAAATGCTTTTGACTGTCTTCAAAATGGCTTCTTGAATACTTTTCTTCTCTATGCTCTATGTTTTTCAACATTTTTAATTCATCTTTTATACAGTTTTTAAAGGTTAGTTTCCATTTACAGTTATTAAAAAATACTGGCTATATTCCCAGTTGTGCTGTACAGTTCATCCTTGAGCCTTTCTTGTACCCAATAGTTTATAAAATAGATTAAAGACCTAAATGTAAGACCAGGTACTATAAAACTCCTAGAGGAAAACATAGGCAGAGCATTTTCACAGCAATATTTGTTTAGATTTCTCTCCTAAAGTAAAGGAAATAAAATCAAAAATAAACAAATGGGACCTAATTAAACTTAAAAGCTTTTGAAATCAAAGGAACCATCAACAAAATGAAAAGACAACCTACTGAATGGGAGAAAATATTTGCAAATAATATGACCAATAAGGGGTTAATATCCAATATATATAAAGATATCATACAACTCAACATCAAAAAGATCTAACAGCACCATTAAAAAATGGGCTGAAGAACTGAATAGACAGTTTTCCAAAGAGGAAATTTAGATGGCCAACAGGCACATGAAAAGATGCTCAACACCACTAATAATCAGGGAGATGCAAATCAAAATCACAATGAGATATCACCTCACATCAGTCAGAAAGGCTATCATCAAAAAGAACACAAATTACAGATGCTGGCAAGGATGGACAGAAAAGAGAACCCTCCTTCACTGTTGGCAGGAGTGTAAATTGGTGCAGCCACTGTGGAAAAGAGTATGGAGGTTTCTCAAAAAAAACTAAAAATAAAACTACCATATAACCCAGCAATTCCACTCCTGGGTGTGTATCAGAAACAAAACAAAACAAAAACACTAATTCAAAAAGATACATGCACCCCAATGTTCATAGTAGCATTATTTACAATTACCAAGACATGGAAGCAACCTAAGTGTTCATCAACAGATGAATGGATGAAGAAGATGTGGTGTATATATACAATGCAATACTACTCAGCCATTAAAAAATGATTTTTTCCCTATTTTACTTAAGTTCTATCTAGTGTTGAAGTTTGAGCTTAAACATCATTTCCTTTATGCAACCATTCCTGACCATTTAACTCAGGTTAGTCTTCCATCCATGTTATTCTTCACTCACGTAGCTCGTTTTTTGTAATATTTAAATTTCTGATTTAATTGCACATCTTTCTCAACATACTGCTAACAACATAGGAGGGATAAATCTCTCTTTAAAAAAATGTTTTTCCAAAGTAATACATGAATTATTTAAAATATCTAATAATACAAATATGCTCATAATATAACCTGTTCCCAAATTCCCAACATCCAATCTTACCTCTCAAAGGAAATTACATTGAACTATTTAGACTGTTTATATTTTCTAGGAGAAAGCCTCATAACCTCATAACTGTATATAATGATCTTATGTCATTGTTTCTTGAGCTGTTTAAAAGACATTAGCAAATGTCTTCTCACAATAATAGATCAAAATTTAACTTGGCCTAACTTCTCTTCTGTCTTAATTTACATTTATACTTAAAATTATAATATTTTTGTAACTTTCAATAATATACTCAGATTTTTATTTTGTCAGCTTTTTCATCATTGTTGTTTTTTGTGGTCCAGAATCTGTAGACCAATCTTTTGATTCCTCAGGAAAATCAAGAACCTAAACATATATTTCTCTTATTCTCCTCCATAAACTTCCAAAGTTTTGATAACTGTTTTTTTTAATTAAAAAATTAGTAATGTATACACTCTCTTTCATAGCCATAATAGTTTCTCTAATTGTAGCAATACATAAACTGGGCATTTTCCTTTTATGCTAGAAGAGTCGACAGATATCAAGTACAGAGCCATCTAAAAGATGGCCATGTTTGCCTTCTGACTCTTACCCCATCACTTTTTCCAACCAGTATGTATGATCAGAATACCAGAGTTTATAGAAATAAAGAACTGTGTAAGTGTTTTATCATCTTATTTTGAAGAGCTAGGGCCTCTCCATCACAAACTGAATGTGTAGACTGAGTATTGTGTTAGTAAACTGTCTCACAAAAAAAGACCTTTTTGAGTATTTGCAAATATCTTTGGTATAAATACTTACACTGTGGCAGGTTTTTCAAGCTATCAACTTAACATCACAGAATGTGTTGTTGGGAAGAGATACAGTGAATCTGCTCCCTGTAGTCAATACAAGCTGCCTCCAGGATACCACTGAGTAGACTAAAACAAAACAAAACATAGATATTTGAGGAGCCTGCAAAGAAGGGATGCTGGTCTCTTGTTTTCCAGCTGGATGTTTAATGTATCATTAGAAGAGCAATAAAAGTGTGTGAAAGTATTCCTAAAAAATCTGACGTGTCCTTTTTAATCAGAAGTACACATGAACATAGACATTGCTGTCTGCCTGAATCATTCTGGCCATAAATTCAGGGAAGGAGAGTGAATGGTAATGACACAGCCTGGAATCCTAATATCTGTATTGATTATATTATGTTTCCTCAGTTCCAGGTGGAGTCAGAGAAGTTTCTATTGACCTTGATAGAACCTAACCAAGAGGGTGGCATAAGGGGAAACTGTAAGGAAAAATAAAGTTTTCCCCTACCCTCTATGGTTGTTGGCAGTTCTGAAGATTAAAGACAGATGAAGAGGAAGAAAGAATATACATGTTTAATAGAAGTTTTACATGACACGAAAGTTTTTCTAAGGAAGTGAATATAAAGAGAAAAAGAGGTTAATCCTGTGTGTTTTATGCTAGATTTGATGAAGAGTAGAAAACCACAGAAAGATATGATAGGTCAAAGAGTATGAGTTAAGTCTTGTAAACTGGGGAAACTTAGCAAGGCCTGTTTGTTTGGATGCTTCTCAATGTCCAGCTGTCTTGGAAACAAGGATGTACCTTTCCTCTGGGTACAGAGAGGGCAACTCTTGTGTGAAGGTTTCATGACATGCTTCAAGGGAGAAGGACAGGGGAAGGTCAGGGAGAGAACTTCTTAAGGTGAAATATTTGGGGGTAGCATGGCTAAACACCATTAGTTGCCTACTAGGCTTAGGGAACCTCAGCAAGAATAGCATATTGAGTATACAAACAGGAGTAGTGGCTGAGGGAACTATGGAGAAAGTCACTCACAGATGGGAAATCAGTGCAGTATTGAGGTTGAACGTCTAAAATACTCTCACATTTGTGCTACATAAAAGGGGTGGCATTGGGCTACTTCTATTGTTCCAGTCATCGAAAAGGACACTATGAAGACATTTCCAAGAAGCTGGCTTACAGGCCCATTAGCAAAATTTTGCCAAATAGTTATAACTGATTGCAAGCAGAACTGATAAATGTAGCCCTGATTCTGTGCAACAGTGGACCTACTAACAATTAGAAGAATGATGGGACAGTAGGTGAGATCTAGCAGTCTCTGGTAAATACTCTTATTTGTACCTTCTTATTTACAGGGCTTTTAGGTCAAATATTGTTGTCTATTGCAGTCCTTCTGTAAACAGTTAAGCATATGCTCAGTCTACTATCTTGGACCAGAAAATGTAATGTCAATTTTGAAGATCACTGAAGGCACAGCATCCATCATAATCTTTTATAATTAGTGAGGGCTTGCTGAATGAATAAATGAATGACTAGAACTGAAAACAACTGGCACAAAAAAGGCACTAAGTAAGTATTAGTTCCTTTTTGTACTTCATCTTTTAGCAAAGTCAGATAGCAGTTTCTATATACATTTATTTATTTATTTTTAACATCTTTATTGGAGTATAATTGCTTTACAATGGTGTGTTAGTTTCTGCTTTATAACAAGGTGAATCCGTTATACATATACATATGTTCCCATATCTCTTCCCTTTTGTGTCTCCCTCCCTCCCACCCTCCCTATCCCACCCCTCTAGGTGGTCACAAACCACCAAGCTGATCTCCCTGTGCTATGCGGCTGCTTCCCACTAGCTATCTATTTTATGTTTGGTAGGGTATATATGTCCATGCCACTCTCTCACTTTGTCACAGTTTACCCTTCCCCCTCCCCATATGCTCAAGCCCATTCTCTAGTAGGTCTGTGTCTTTATTCCCGTCTTGCCCCTAGGTTCTTCATGACCTTTTTTTTTTTCTTAGATTCCATATATATGTGTTAGCATACGGTATTTGTTTTTCTCTTTCTGACTTACTTCACTCTGTATGACAGACTCTAGGTCCATCCACCTCACTACAAATAACTCTATTTTGTTTCTTTTTATGGCTGAGTAATATTCCATTGTATATATGTGCCACATCTTCTTTATCCATTCTTCTTTTGATGGACACTTAGGTTGCTTCCATGTCCTGGCTATTGTAAATAGAGCTGCAATGAACATTTTGGTACATGACTCTTTTTGAATTATGGTTTTCTCAGGGTATATGCCCAATAGTGGGATTGCTGGGCCGTATATACATTTAAAACAGGGCATAGCCATCTTTTTTTCTGAATACCACAGGTACTAAATTATACATGTATTTATTAAAATGTGAATTCCATTTAATTAAATTTAGATGTTTTGTTAACTGAGTCTTAAATTGTAAATATTCTTTAAAATTCATTATTTTCAATACTTTCTTCTCTGATATCCTTATATGAATTCATAAAAATAAAAATTATAAACTAATACATTATTTGATATTTATCCAGGTATTACTCATCAGTCACAATAGATTCAGTTTTCAAGTAGCCTAAAGCAATTCCATTTATCAGTCAAAGCAATAAACTGCAGTCCAGTAATTTTAACGTTTTCCATAAAGTTTAATTCATAGTTAGACAGATGTGTGACATGGACAAAATCAAGCTTGGAACAATTGTCACCATTATATCCCAAGACTCATTTAACTACAAAGATTACCTGTGGCTGAAACAATAATAATAATAAAAATAAAAAACAGTTTTAAACCACCACACTTGCTAATTTGAAAGATATGCCAGGTAGATCAGACTCATGAAACATCTGTGCTTGTAAAATACACATAAAGCCATTCATATTCTAATTAAATCTATAGGTAGTGTGTCAATAGACAAGCCCCAGTTACTAAAATTAAACAGAAAATATTTTTCACACATTTTAGGACATGACTAATGATATGACTATATTAGGATTATTAGCATACATAGAGTATGGATTCCAGAACTTGCCAAATCCAATTCTTGTAAAATCAACTTTGCTGTGGTATAATTGACATGCAACATAATCCATTGATCTTAAGTTCTCAAGTCAATGAGTTTTGACAAATGTGTTTATTTATGTAACTACCTTGACCATTGACATATAGAACATTTGTTTCCTCATGCCACTGTGCAATTAATCTCTTCCTCTAATCCTGGTCCTTTGAAACCACAGATCTGATTCCTGTCCTAATTGTGCTGCCTTTTAAAAATGTTATAGAAACATTTTAAATAGAAACATTTAGTGTTCCTTTATGTCTATGTTCCTTTGCTTTTGCGATCCATGCATGTTTTTGTATAAATAACTAGTTTGTTCCATTTTATTACTAAGTAATAGTGGTATATTCCATTACCTGGATATGCCCATATTTGGTTATTAATTCAGAATTGATAAGCATTTTAACTGTTCCAAGTTTTAGTTACTATGAATGAAGCTTCTATGAAGATTTGTGTTTAATTCTCTGTGTGGACATATATTTTCATTTTTCCATGTATAATCCTAAGAGTGAGGTTTCTGGGTTGCATAGTGAGTATGTGTTTAATTTTTTGTGAAACCACCAAACTGTTCTAAAGTAGGTGTGCCATTTTGCATTTCCATCAGCAACATATGAAAGTTGCAGTTGCTCCACTTTCTTGCCAACTCATATATTGTCAATCTTTTAAAATTTTAGCCTTTACAATACTGTGTAGTTGTATCTCATTGATGTTTTTATTTGAATTTTCCTGTAACAAATGATGTCAAGAGTTCTTTCACATGCTTATTTGTCACTTTTTGGTGAAGTGACTCTTCAAATCTTTTGCTCAGTTTTTAATATTAATATTTTATTCAGTTACTATTGAGTTGTAAGCATTCATTTCTAACATTCTAGATAAGTTCTTTATGAAATATGTTTTGCAAATATTTTCTCCCAGTCTGTAGCTTGCCTTTTCATTTTCTTAACATGTCATTTGATGAGCAAATTTTTAAATATGGATGACTTTCAAATTTTATCTATGTATCTGTGTATCTATAATCTATCTACAGCTGTTGTTGTTAAAGGTTCAGACTTCTTGTGCCCTAGGAAATTTTTGCCTAATCCAAGGACACAAAAATTTTCTCCTTTTTTTTCCCCTAGATTTTAAAAATAGTTTTAGCTCTTAGGTTTAAGTCTATTATTCATTTCAAAGTAATTTCTATGGAGTGAGGTAAAATGTGAGGTTTAGTTTTTCCATATAGCAACCTAATGATTTTAGCAAAATCCATTTTAAAGATTACCCTGTTTATTATTAAACTATTTTGTTCTTTGTTGAAAATCATTGTCTGTGGGTCTGTTTCTGAACTTTACATTCTGTTCCATTGATCTATATGTCTGTCCCTAGGCCAAAACCACATTCTCTTGATTGTTATAGATTAACTCATGAAATTAGGTATATTAAAATTTCTAAATTTATTTTACAAAGTTGTTTTGACTATTCTATTCCCATTTCTAATTAAATTTTAGAATTAGTTTCTCAGTTTTTACAAAAATTTTAATCTCTGGGAAATTGTCAAATCCTTAAGTAAGCTCCAGCACTTATTAGCTCTGTTGTGCTGGTTGTCAGGGAATCTATCAAATCTATCCATCTTCTACATTTATAAAAGAGAAATAATATTATCAAATTCACAAAGGACTTTTCTGGATTAATGAGATAATGATGATAAATAACTTCTTGGTTTGTCTGTAACATATGAGACATTCTATAAATGTCATTTTCCTTCACTATGACTTTCCCTTCTCCAACACATAAATAGCTTCCTGGGCATTGACAATTATTGGATTTTAACTGTTTGGAAGTGATATAAAGATAAATGTAGGAGCAAACCTAAATCTCTGAATTTACCTGAGTTAGTTTTATTAACAACTTGTTACACATGTCTGTAGTAAAGATTGAAGGTTTGAGACTCCATAATCAGCTGATACAAATATAAGTGCCATAAGGATGGAAGGTTTTTGTAACCAGTGCAATTATTATTGCATGGAATGGAATCAAAGGCATTATTATTGGTCTTCATATCCTTTAATAGAGCTAAATATTTGTTGATAATTTCTTCTCTCACTACTGTGCATTTATAAAATGCTACTTGAGAGCATTCTACAAGGCAATATTAAAAATTTGTATTTGAATGCTCCTAGTTAAGGACCTGAATGGAAATAATGGATGCAATCTGCAACTTTGAGCATGAGAAGATTTACATGTTGCTGAAAACCTGTGCTTATTTGCAAAGACCTTTACAGCTTCTCAGTGTATTTCCATTTCTTGTCCAGAGAATTGGCCTCCTTTTTTACTTCCCATTTTAACCATTTAGATTTAACAGTTTTTGCTTTATTTGTATAAAAAGTATAATGGTGAGAAAAAAACAAAAGGAGACAATTTCTAACAGTGAAATCTAGTGATATTTGCTAATTTACTTTTCATTATAAGTTGGGATTCCCCAGGGTGCATACATATTCAACTTCTGTCATTGTCTATAAACTCCCTTAATATTATCACTCTCACTCTCAGTGTTTCAGCTACCCTTGATGTGGATTACTGATAAATGAATCCTTCTAGACCTCTATAACTCAAACTAACGTTTCTAAATTCCAAGTAAATATATTTTCTGGAATTCTTTATGCAACTCAAAATCAACACGTTCAAGGAAACTCTCTAACTTGTATTCTATAATCTTTACCTTTACATTCAATGGACTTTTTCTCATTAATAAAAATAAGGTCAAGGAAGATGATGTGAGAATAACAAAACCATAAAGATGAAATATAAATCACCATTGATTTCATCAGTTAGCAGGAATCACTTTTTACACATCTTTTTATGCTCATTTATCAATTAATATCACGTTACAATATCTTACAAAATTACTATAGGAGATTGAGATAAAAACATATACATTATACTTTATTTCCATTATATTTTTTCATTGTGAAAAATTTCATACCACTTAATAGTTTTTGGATATATTTTTTAAATGAGTGCATAATAATTTATCACATCAATAAGCTATTTCTGAATATATTGGTGTTACTATTCCTTACTTTATACATTATGCTGCAGTAAGCATCTTTATACATGTATAGTTTTTCACCAATTGTAACTTTATCATAAGATCCCTACACATAAATGATCAAAGAACATAAATCTTAGTGGTTTTTAAAAAATAGAATCAAATTGCAATTCAGAAAATGTGTATTAATATAAACTGATATTTACAAATGAACAAAACTCTTACTCTACTTGATTATTATTTTAAAAGCCTTCTTTATTTTATGGGTAAATTTTGTACTTCATATTAATTTCATTTACTTTGTTTATATATAAAGTTAAATTTTGTGTATTTATTGTAATATTTTTATTATTGTAATATACTACATTTCTAATTTTGAGACTGGTCTGTATTTTTCTTTTCAATGTTTCAGCTAATATTTTTAATGCTTTATGGGCATACTTTACATGTTTAAAGATAGCAATGTTTTGTCATTGTGTCACATTTTTTTCAAATTCATAAGCCTCCTCTTACTTTTAACCTCTTCTACATTTGGGTAGTATTTTTCATCACTATTCACTTGATATTCTTTATTATTATCTTTTGTGGTTAGCTGTCTTCAGTGAAGAATTTGTGTTGTCATTGTTTTTACTTATTTTAACCAGTCTATTTTCATCTGTGCTTTAATCTCAGCCCATTCATATCTGTTCCTCACAATAGAATCTATTTTAATGACTCTGATTCTCCTCTAAATTATTATTTGTTATGTAAATTATTTTTAAATTTATGGTCTCCATTTGTGTCTTCAAGACAAAGTTCTCTTTCCTTTAGTTTGCAGAATTTTTACCGACCCAATGTTGTCATAACTTTTCCTTTTTGGCACATATTTGGATGGTCTATTCTGATGTAGCATTTAATAACATAGGGTGGCAGAATTCAAATTGTCACTATCAGTAGCTATTTGGGTAGTGGCTGCTTCACTTCTCAGAGGACAGATCTGAAGGACAGGTTGATATTTATAGCTGCCTGAGAGAGGCATGTTCTCCACTATTTATGGAGGATCATCAATAAGGCAACTCACACTTGCCATCTTTCTAAGAACTTAGCTGAAGAGGAGCATAACATGCTTGGATCAGCTACTCTTTTTTCTTCCTTTTGATATACACTTAACTACAGGAAACACACATCTACACTGCATCTGCATTCCATATAAGTTCAGATCCCCATAGTGTCAACCCATATATGCTCAGCACTGTCAATGACTGTGAATTGAATTTGAGTGTGAAGTATTAGGAATCCCACTTTACTATCTTAAAGTCATATTTTCCAAAATCATCTTTAACTGTTATGAAGGTAATTTGTATCTCCATATGCCTAATTCCTCTGCTTTTCGTATTTATTCCCTTTTTAGTTTAGGAGCAAAATTGATTTAATTATATTCCTGAAGTTCAAAGCCCTTCTACACTATTGACCTGTCTACTCATCTTGGTTTGTTTATTTAAAGCTCCATTCCTCCAACCCACTCCAAATCTGTCTCTCCAATAATATTTCTAATATGTTTCTTATATTTTTTATGTTTAAATGTTTTTGAAAAATATATGCCAGTGTTTTGTGTCTATTTTATTTACATAAACAGCATTATGTTCTGTATTAAAGTCTGTCTCATTTTTTAAAAGTAAGCATTGTTTTCAAAATCCATTCATATTAGTAAATTTACAACTTATTTTTTATTTGTACTTTTTTTTTGTTGCTGTTCCATAAGAACATGTGGTATACATATCACATTTTGTATATTTATTTGGTATGTTATAGTTACAGATATTATCTCCAACTTTTGACTGCAATTAATGTGCCAATGAACATTCTGGAACATGACTCCTAATAAACCTATAAGATTTCCCTGGGGTAAGTGCCCAGGACTGTAACTGTTGGTTCATAGTGTATGTTTTATTTAATTTGAATAAATTGTGCCAGAATGACTTCTTGATGGATGCCCTAATCTACTGTCCCTCTTAGAGAGGATGAGAGATTTTATATCCCCACCTTCTTGCTGGTGCTTGACATTATCTCATTTTATAATTTTAATCTAATAAATCTAAAGTGAAATTTCCTTGTTTCAATGTGAATTACTCTGGCTACAAATGTTTACCGATAACTCAGTGCTTTTAGTTCATGTATTCCTGCATTCAATACGTTAAGATTTGATTCTCCTATTATATTATTTTCCTTTTACTGTTGTCTCTTTTTATTTTCTTCTCTTTTATTGATTTAAATTGAATAAGATTTCTTCTGCTTATTTAAAAGTTCTTTTTCTTTTTTTATCTTAGATTTTTAGCTTAAGATCCATCCTAATATATATTTACACAAAATGCTACCTCTACATAAGCCCTCCCATGAATATAAGTCCTGTCCTTACTGCATTATGTTAATATTGTCCATAATTTTAGTCCAAGTTTAGAGTGGAAATGCTTTCTTTTCATTTTCCTCATCCTAGACTCTAACAAGATATTGCACAATTCTTACCCTAACATGTCTGTGCCATCATCTGGATTTATCTCTCTAGTTATCTGAGTACCTCTTCTAAAAGTATTTTAATTATGTATCTTGGTGGCAAATCTCTGATAATTGTATTTTAATAATGTTTTATTGTAATATTACATTAAATTAAATAATTTTCTGGATATAAATTATAAGTTCAACATCCTTTCAAATCAAAACACTAAAATTGCTATTCAATTGTCTTCCTACTTCCAGTGTTTATGTTGATAAAACTCATGTCCAATTGTTCCTCAAATTTTACTATAATGTGTTTAATTTTTTTTGTAATTCGTAATATTTGACACTCTATACATGTTTTTCTGTCTATACTCCTGGAAATTTATATCAATTTTTCTTCAAGTATTTCTCCATTTCTATTTGCATTTTCTTCTTCTGAGATTCCTATTATCTAGAATTTTGAACTTCAACTTTTAGGTAAGATTTATGTTATTTTTTTTAAAAAAGTATTTTCAGTCATTTCTTTCCTGTTGTCTCCTGTAGGAGATGCTCACTCTGATCTTTTATTATTTGTCTTTATTCATTCTATGATTAATCTTTACCTATTGTTTTTTTTTAACTATCATTTTCATACTTAATATATCCAAATGCTATTATCTTATTCTACTTTGAAATGATTTATATTCTTTACATCTCTAAAGGTATTTATAATTTGTTTTATATTTTAATTTTTCTGTTCCAATGCTTCTGCTGCAGCTTGTATTGATAACATAGCTTGCTATTTTCTTTTGAGTTGTACTCTTTACATGTTTCCCTTAGCTGTTCAGCTTCTCTCACTGGAAATGTGGTTTTTTTGTTTTGTTTTGTTTTGTTTTGTTTTTTGCAGTACGCAGGCCTCTCACTGCTGTGCCCGCCCCCACCTCATTGCAGAGTACAGGCTCTGGACGCGCAGGCTCAGCGGCCATGGCTCACGGGCCCAGCCCCTCTGCGGCATGTGGGATCCTCCCGGACCGGGGCACGAACCCGTGTCCAATGCATCGGCAGGCAGACTCTCAACCACTGAGCCACCAGGGAAGCCCCTGGAAGTGTGTTTTAAGGAATAGTCAAGGCCAGGCTCCATTATGTATCAGTCCTTGGAAGAAGTCCCAGTTTTGACAGTGATGGAGCCATATTGATGATTCCCATTTGTAGTTACTCAATGAGGCAGTTTTTCTAGCCAAATGCTGCTGCTAATTCCTTATATCATTTTAAATCATGAACTCTATCTCCAGATAGAATCCAGAGAATCTGGATTCTAAGAACATTACCAAGGCTATAGCCCCTGTTCTTTGAATTGAACACAATTATCTTATCACAAAACATAATTCTTTACTATAAAATCCCTTTACTACACAAATAGGAACACAGTAGTTTTTTGTCACCAATAGAGACAGTGTAAAACTATGTCTGATAGAATTCTGGGCAATAATAGAGGCCTATGGGAAAATAATTTGTATTTAAGGAACATATTAAATCATTGAGACTATTTAGAGCTTTCCCTAATCTGGTCAAGCGACAAGTTCATACTAGAGGTGTAATTCACTGACCAACAAAGTTTGCTACTAATCAAGTAGTTCAATCAAAGGGGCAGCTTCTGCTTCTACTTAAAGAGACAAACAATTAGTGATGAGAAATTAATTGAACTATTAAGTATTGCACATTTGGTTTACATAGTAAAATCAAATATCAGTGACCTATTTTCCTAAGAAGTAAAATTTTTTCCTAATAGTTTTTCTGGAATACTTTAGTAGCTAATTTTATTTTTAAATGTATGTACTTAAAATCTGTTTTTAAGTACACATTTTCTTTAAAAAGAAAAAGGAAGGGTGTTATTCTGTGAAATGTGTCTAATCTGCATTTTTTTAATGATTCAGTGTTGAATTTGTAAAAAGTTTTCTCTAGTTATAAAATGACACTCTTTCCCACACATCAATGGGATCATGATTCATTTGCCATTCGTTGCTGAGACAAGAAAAAGTTGCTTTATGATGACCTGGAGAAGGATCTATCAGGCCCTTGTCACTTTTCATGAACTGAAGAATGATGTCAATGACTGTCAGATACAAGTGATTTTCTCTATAAATCTTTTTCTTGCAAAAGTGAATTATTGTTCCCTTACATTGCACAGACTTTAATTCAGGTTTTGTGTAGAATAAAATTTACTGAGAGCAGCCACAGAAAACATCAAGAACCAAGTGTGTCAGAGATAAATCTTCAGCTTTGTTGAGATACTCTGATATAATTACTTGTGCTTTCTTTTGGCTGTTAGCTTTTTTCGTTTTTTAAGATGGGAAAAAGCAGTTAAAGATCCAGTATCAATACTAATTACCATTTAGTATTATACATGTATGTGAGTATATGTGTGTATATTGTGTATATATGAGTGTATGTGTGTGTAATACAGTATAAATGCAATTCCAGACTCAGTTTAATAATACTATGATTTTTGTGTGTGTGATAGAGAACTATATATATATAGAGAGAGAGAGAGAACTATATATATATATATATATATATATATATATATATATTTTAACATCTTTATTGGAGTATAATTGCTTTATGGTGGCGTGTTAGTTTCTGCTTTATAACAAAGTGAATCAGCTATACATATATATATATATCCCCATATCTCCTCCCTCTTGCATCTCCCTCCCACCGTCCCTATCCCACCCTTCTAGATGGTCACAAAGCACTGAGCTGATCTCCCTGTGCTATGTGACTCCTTCCCACTAGCTATCTGTTTTACATTTGGTAGTGTATATATGTCCATGCCACTCTCTCACTTCATCCCATCTTACCCTTACCCTTCCCCGTGTCCTCAAGTCCATTCTCTACATCTGCATCTTTATTCCTGTCCTTTCCTTAGGTTCTTCAGAACCACTTTTTTTTTTTCAGATTCCATATATATGTGTTAGCATACGGTATTTGTTTTTCTCTTTCTGACTTACTCTGTATGACAGATTCTAGGTCCATCTACCTCACTACAAATAACTCAGTTTCATCTCTTGTTATGGATGCGTAATATTCCACTGTATATATATGCCACATCTTCTTTATCCATTCATCTGTCAATGAACAATTAGGTTGCTTCCATGTCCTGGCTATTGTAAATAGAGCTGCAATGAACTTTCATTGTGGTACATGACTCTTTTTGAATTATGGTTTTCTCAGGGTGTATGCCTACTAGTGGGATTGCTGGGTCATATGGTATTTCTATTTTAGTTTTTTAAGGAGACTCCAAACTGTTCTCCATAATGGCTGTATCAGTTTACATTCTCACCAACAGTGCAAGAGGCTTCTCTTTTCTCCACACCCTCTCCAGCATTTATTGTTTGTAGATTTTTTGATGATGGCCATTCTGACATGTGTGAGGTGATACCTCATTGTAGTTTTCATTTCCATTTCTCTAATGATTAGTGATGTTGAGCATTCTTTCATGTGTTTATTGGCAATCTGTATATCTTCTTTGGAGAAATGTCTATTTAGGTCTTCTGCCCATTTTTTTTTTTTTTTTTTTTTTTTTTTGCGGTATGTGGGCCTCTCACTGTTGTGGCCTCTCCCGTTGCGGAGCACAGGCTCCAGACGCGCAGGCTCAGCGGCCATGGCTCACGGGCCTAGCCGCTCCGCGGCATGTGGGATCTTCCTGGACCGGGGCACGAACCCGTGTCCCTTTCATCGGCAGGAGAACTCTCAACCACTGCACCACCAGGGAAGGCCCTGCCCATTTTTTGATTGGGTTGTTTGTTTTTTTGATATTGAGCTGCATGAGCTGCTTATAAATTTTGGAGATTAATCCAGAATATACTTCTCTACCATCCCTAGGCCCAATTATGAGAATCTCACTTATCTCCTTTTATCCCTCAGCAATAGCTGTCATTTGCATGGCTGGTCCTGAAGTCTGTTGCCAGGGTCAAGCACCTTGAGCAGACAGCTGGGCCTCCTTGATGAAAGATTCCCACCTCTATAATTCACCTAGACCTCTTTAATTCACTTCAACCCATTATCTGCCAGAGGTACAGCTTTACGATTGTTCGAACATATCACAAGATGTATCTGTTTGCTTTGCCCTGTGGGTACACTAATCTTTTTCTCTGAGACTGTGTATTTATTAGGGGAGAGGTTATTTTTTGCAGTCAGGACGTGTGAAGATGTAATGAGAATGTACTTAATTTATGGTCGCTGTTTCTATTTGCCTTATCTGTGCTGTATCTTTTCCAGATATTTCCCAAAGGGACACTTAATTCATCTAAAATATTTCTTATATAAATCTACACTTATGTGGTAACTTCACTGACACATGGTATAAACTCATTTCTTTCTATTTGCCAACTTGGCTCAATATGCTCTGGAAGGGAAAGTTTCCCTGATCAAATGGAAGAAACAAGGAACTCTAATAGAAGGAATATGGGTCCCTTTTCTACTACAATTCCCACATTCTCTCCAAATGAAAACCATAAAACACTTGTTTTATTTTTGCAAAATAATGGAGGGTAAGCTGTTGGATAGAAGAAGGAACTAGTTTAAAGACTTGCTGATATTGGAGATTTTGAGTTCTTTATTCTCAGAGTTAAAAGCCTTTGGAAGAGCAAAAGATTATATCTGTGTCGGCATTTAACTATGGTGGGGATCAAATGCCACTGATTCATGCTCATTAGGGCTGCTTCTACCTCAACTGAGAGGCTTAAGGAAGTCTTTATGAGAGCTCAGTGAGGATTAACTTCATAGACAAGAATAATATGAAAAAAATCTCTATGGTTGCTCTTACTTTGTGAGAGAATGAGATCATTTAGTTATTATGCCCTGGGAAACTTTAAAAAATTTAAGTACGTTATAGTCAGAAATATACATATTAACTCCTTTAAAATCTGTGAGAGATGGGGTTACTACAATGGTACTTTTATCCTCAGTAAGAGAAAAACTAATATTGGTTATCATAAGTGTGGGGGGAAAAAAAAAGCTGACTAACAAGTTCCCTTGGTTGACTTTGGCATATCGAAATAATTGCATGGTATACTTGGTATGCATGTGTGTGTTGGTTATAATCCATGATTTTAATTCAGAAGTTATTAACTATTTATATTTCTGTTATGAATACATAGTACATGATAAATACACACAGAGATATATTTTCTAATTATGATTTTTCTTGATCTACTTGCCTTTTACTTTCAAAATGATTTTGAATGGCATCAAAAACAAATGACCTCACTGTACATTTGGAAGAATCAGGGTGCATAAAATAAAAAGGCATCCTTAGAGTTATAGTGTCAGTTAGTGTCTGCTCTTCTAATACCCAGATTTTACACTCTCCAAGACACCCTGTAACTCTTTTTAAAGCTAATCACTATTATGGACAGTTAATGTGACCACATGTATTTCCAAAAATTTCACTGTGCTATGCCAATATTTGATAATAAATCTGTATTTATAGATGAAGAATCTCTAGGACAAATAATTAAACAAAGTTTCTCCACACTGTGTAGATACTTCACTGTTTTGTTTTCATGGGATTCTGTTCAGTTCAATAAATTAACAAATATTTGTTTAGGACTTTACATATACTAGATATGGTGCAAACATTAGAGTGAGAGAAAAATAAGACAGTGATTATAATAAAAAACAATGTTTCTATGGCTTCACTTATATTGGGTAATGATTATATGCTTTCATATCTATCTCTTCTACCCTATTCACAAGATTCTAATATTGAGGAATATAGATTATGTCTTGTGACTATAACTAACTGATAAATGAAATATTTTCTTCAAATGATAACAGCTCCTAATTAAAATATACTCAGAGTATTCATAATTGATTCAACTCTTTATCATGATCTTCTGACCAGGGCCTTCCCTGGGGGTCCAGTGGTAAAGAATCTGTCTTCCAATGCAGGGGATGTGGGTTCGATCCCTGGTCAGGGAACTAAGATCCCACATTCTGCGGGGCAACTAAGCCCGCACACCTCAACCAGAGAGCCCGCGTGCCACAAGCTACAGAGCCCACGTACTCTGGAGCCCACACTCCACAACTAGAGTGAGAAAACCCACACACCACAACTGGAGAGAAGCCCATGCACCGCAACAAAGAGCCCGTGTGCTGCAATGATAGATCCTGCATGGCCCAGCTAAGATCCGACGCAGCCAAAAAGAAAAAGCAGAAAACATCAATTAATTAAAAAATAATTATTAAAACAAATCTTCTGACTAGACAGTTTAATGGAAAATTTTTATTTTCTTTCCTTAATTAATACATAGAAATATCTATTTCCCCTAATATAATATAAACACCAGAAACATCTCTGATGTTCAACTCTATTTCCTTCCTCAACAACAATGCATTGAGGAGATTTTTAAAACCCTGCCAGTCTGAACATCTTAGTCTGAGGCTTTTACCTAAGCTAAAGTCGCATGACAGAATGAAAGGAGACAAGATATGACCTGATAGAAATTGAGATACATAAAGATCTCTCCCATTTCCTACCTCATCCTGTTGTCAGCTACTGAAACAAATTTCCCTTCTTTTCTTCTGTATTTTTCTAGAATCCAATGGTCATATCCTAGAAAGGGCATTTCTATACTACTTTTGTAACATGAGTATATATAACTTGATTTCAGCAAAGGGATAGTTAATCTTTATAGATTTGTCTCAGTTACTATTGACAGAGGTTGGATTTCATTCTAGGTCCCCATTTGTAAACAAGATTAGACTTGCTCTGTGGCACAGCAGATGATCAGCTTCCGTAAGTGTTTCATGTACACTTAAAAGAATGTATATACTGTTAACATTGGAGGTACTGTTCCATAGATCCCAATTGTATCAATTTTATTGTATTTGCTGCTCAGATCTTCTGTATGCTTGATGATTTGCTGTCTGCTTTTTCTATCAGTTATTGAGAAAAGTATGTTAAAGTTCCTACTATGGTTAAATATATGTTTCTCTCATCTTTCAATATTGTAAATGTTTTAATTTCTGAAATTATATTATTACATGCACACAGAATTGACATTGTTAAATACTCTATTTTAATCATAATGAAAGGTCCCTTGTATTGCTCAATCAATTTTTTCCTTAAAGTTTATTTTGTCTGACATTTTTATAGACATACCAGATTTTGTGTGTTTGTGAAGAGGGGAAGAGAAGTAGGGTGACTGCAGAATGTATCTTTCCACATTTTTAATTGGAAATCTATGCACTTATTTGAAATTTTTTTTCTTGTAAGAAGGATATTGCTTTATTTACCTTCCATAACAATCTTTCTTTTTTATATAGATTTCAAATATATTTTATACAAATACTGACAAAATTTATTTCATATCTAATAGAGTACTTTCTGTTTCTGTTTATCCTACCTGTTTTATGTACCCTTTCTTTCCTTTCTTCTATTTTTGGACTACTCAGACTTATTTTATTATTCTATTTCTCTCTTTTATTTTGTAAAGTTTATTTTTTGTAAAAATAATTTGTGGGGTGTTATACTAGAAATGAAAACATACCTCTACACTTTGTATATCCTAATATATATTAGTGCTTTCATTACTTCCCAGACAAAGCTATCTAGAAATGTTTAACTCCACTTGATCCAGCTTAAATTTTGCATTTTCTTGCATTTTAATTTTTTGATCACTTTAAGCCCCAGAATATTCATTTAAAATTTACTGACTTCTTCATCATTTCTGTGGTTCTTTATTCTTTCTAGCATTTCTATGTTTCTCTCTGGATGTATTTCCTTCCTACCCAAAGGTCTCCTATTAATATTTCTCCAAGAGCATGCATGGTGGGAAAAAAAAAAATCTCTGTCTCTCTCTTAATTTGAATAAGTGTTTACCCCTTCACTTCCTTTTTAATTTTTAATATTTATTTATTTTGACTGCACCAGATATTATTTGTGGTATGAGGGATTTTCATTGTGGAAAGCGGAATCTTTTAGTTGAAGCATGCGGACTTCTTAGTTGCGGCATGCAGACTTTAAGTTGTGGCATGCATGCAGGATCTAGTTCTCCGACCAGGGATGGAACCTGGGCCCCCTACACTGAGAGTGCGGAGTCTTACCCACTGGACCACCAGGAAAGTCCCCCCACTTCACTTTCAAAGGATACTTTTTTTTGGCATAGATTTTGAGGTTAGACTTTATTTTCTCTCAGTGCATTTGAGATGCCATATTGTCTTCTGGACTCTAGAGAGTCTATTGAAAATTCAGAATTCACACTTATTGATCATCTGAACAAAATATGTCTTTTTTTTTTTTTGAATGGCTGCTTTTAGGTTTTCCCTTTGTTTTTGGCTTTCAATAGTTTGATTATAAAATGTCTAGATGTACTTCTCATTGAAATTATTTTGCTTCAGATTCATAAGGATTTTTAAAACTGTGCTTGGAATTTTTCATATGTTTTGAAAACTTCTGTCAATGTATCTTCAAATTTTGCATCTTATCCATTCCATGTCTCTTCCTAGGTCAACCATTACATATATTTAAAATCCTTTACTCTATCAACATTTTCCATATAGAGTTTTCTCTATTCTTCCATCTGTTTTGGACTCTGTACTTCATTCTGGATACTATGTAATCACCTACTTACAATTCACTATATATTTCTTTTGCTGTGCCCAAACTGCTATTAAGCCTACCTATTGACCTCTAAATTTGTTTATTGAGTTGTTCATACCTATAGTTTCTATTTTATATTTTTATATATTCTAAATCTCTATGAACATTCTATATTGTAATGCCAATTTTCTTGAATACATTAGTCACAAGATCTGGCTGATGCTTAATTCTTCCAAATATGGAAAAAAATATGGAAATACAAAGATACCACCTCCTCTACAAGCTGAATATTTTTTTTCATTCAATAGTAGTACATTATTCATTCAACATTAATTGGTTTCCTACTATATTGGTACTTTGTTCTTCCTTGTTCATAAAATCAGGAATATAGCAAGAGCTTTTTGTTTATTTGTTTTAGAGAACACAGTATATGCTGCCACAAGGTAAACATTTAGGCAATTATTTAACATGGTCAAGTAATAATAAAACAATGCAAATAGCTATGAAAATGGGGAGGTTAGCTTACTGGGAGGCTGGGACAGGGAGGGAGTGTGCAGAACATCTTTCGAGACTTCCTTAGAATTAAAATAATTTTAATATATCTTAAACATTAATATAGGAGGTAGCCAGGCATATCAAGTGTGTGAAGGTGAGTAGAATGGGAAGCTCATTCCAAGCAGAAGTGGCAGATTGCATAAAGGGAAGGAACTGCTTAGTGTATACAGGGAATCACAAAAGTGTAATGTAGGTAGTCGTAAAGATTTGCTTCTGAGACAACACCTACCAAACCATGAAATACCTTATATTCCTTTCTTGTTTTCTGGACTATGTGAATGTGTTAGTGGGAAGCCACTGATGTGATTTAGACAAGAAAGTGAAAAGATCAAGTTTATGTATTAGAAAAATTTCTGCAAAAGCATGATAGAAGATGAATTATTAAGGGACAACAGCAGAGGCAGGGATGTTTGTTAGGATGCTGTTGAAGTAGCATAGTAAAATAGCATATCAGGTAATCATTTAGGACTTGAATAAAGGACAAACAGTTGTAGAAAATGAGGCAGAAAATCAGTAGTGTAAATATCAGCTGACTCATGAGAGTTGAATGAGTGTGCATATCTTCCCAACTATGTGTTCAGTTACATCACTTTGATGGCTTGAAATCTGCTGTGGTGGATGTTATCTACCCAAAGATAATTGTCAAATGCCAAAAATCAAGCTTTACATTTTTTCCAAAGAACTGGTTGCTAAGCATTTACAACACACTGCTGGGCAGAATGGATTAGAGAAATGTCTGGAAGCAAGCTATAAGACTTGGCTTAGTACTTGGAGGCTGAAGAAATGGATGAGTCAAGTTTGTCTATCAAGTTTTCACTTGGATGAACAGATAGATACTGTTTCTATAACTGAAATACAACCTAAGAGTAGGATTTAGGGCAGGGAACTGAATTTCAGGCATAGGTGACAACATTCAAGTCAAAGCGTTCAGCAGGTAATAGGATATATGAAGTTTTGAGTCATGAGCACATGTGTGTAGTTAAAATAATTTTGCTAGAGGAAACTGACCAGGGAGAATGTGTGTGTTAGAATTTAAGAAGAAAATTTGAAGCAGTTCCAAAAGCTGATGGTGACATAAAGTAGAAGCCATAAGGAGGCAAAGGTGAAGGATCACACAGGCATGAGGAGAATTAATAAACCATTTTTGCTGTGGAAAGAAAAAAAACGAGTTTTTCCAAACAAAGGGCATGTCAACAATGCTGAATGCTGCAGAGATGCTGCTAGATCCTAGAGTTGAGAAATGTGCATTGAGGTGAATAAGTAAGAAATCTCTGTTGACCCAAATAAATGAAATTTCTGATTTTGAAGGGGTGGTTGGTAATGAGGTGAATGTAGTAATTGTGATAAAATGTTTGAGTTTTTCTGAATAGACAGAATAGGAAGATAGAGTAAAAGAAAATTGAGATTCAGTCTAATAATGAACATGACTCATCCAGAAAAACTTAAAGAAGGTTGCAGTTGTCTTCCAGTATCCGTGGGTATCGGTTCCAGAAAACCCTTCAGATACCAAAATCTGCAGGTACATAAATCCCTTATATAAAATGACATAATATCTGCATATAAACTATGCACATCCTCCCATTTACTTTAAATCACCTCTTGATTACTTTTAATACCTAATACAATATAAATGCTATGCAAATAGTTGTAAGTACAATGTAAGTGTTATGTAAATATTTGCTGGTGCATGGAAATTTCTAATTTTGCTTTTGGAACTTTCTGGAATTTTTTTCAAATTTTTGAGTAGCAGTTGGTTGAATCCATGGATGGGGATTAAAAAGGACAAACTACGATTAGCCAGTAATCACTTTACCAGCATTTTGTGAAGTGGGATTATGGAGTGCATGGTAGTAGAAAAGCAGAGAGATTGGCACCCTATCTGGGAGACCCTGAGCCTCAGTTGGCTCTCTTTAATAATTATGAGGCTGCTTTTTGACAGTTACCTGCTAAAATATCTGGTATAGTCCCTGGAAAAAGATTACTTACACAAGTTTCTTTTACCTGCTTTGGCAGCAGTTAGTGACTTTGAATCAGGAAAGGGTCACTTTGTAGATTAAATAAGGCCTCTGAATGAGAATGTCAAAGATACATACACTGGCCATATAAATTTAATAAGGTTCCTTATTTTTGCTCCAGTTTGTACCTAAGTTTTCACAGTGAGACTTCTGCTTGGCCTTGAATGTATCAGCCTTGTTCCAAAGTTCTATTATTTGGGTTGCTATTTTGTTGCTCCATGTAAAAATTCTGATCTTTGCAATCTGCAATCCCCAGGCTTCCTAGGATACTCTGCATTTATTCCCAGAAGATAATATATGCTTTGTTTCATGTAGCTCTTCCAAATCTTACCTCTTCTTTAATATCTAAATGCCATTGACTACTGAAAACCATTAAAAAAAAAACAACACCTTACCTACTTATCTAAGAGATTTTGTTGCTGTTGTTGGCACTCAGTCCTAATCATCTTTACCATTCCTGGAATACCTCACAGTTTTTGTAACCTCTCTTGAACTATGTATCATGTTTTATTTAATTCTCAGTTCAAATTTTAATGGCTGTATGTAATCTCTTCAACTGGAATGTATGTTCCTTGTGGGGTTATTTTACTTTGTATCTATCCAAAGGAACTTGGCATAGTTTCATACTTATGATAAAATTTTAATAGATACCTTTTGAATACTGATCATCTGTTAAATAGTGTATGGTTACTTTAAACACAGAATGTATTTATGCTGCTAGTAAATCCCTTGAGAGTGTTCAAACACCCTGGTCACATAGACACTGAATTAAGGATTTTGAAATATTATACGTAACAGCAACCTGTATCTCAGTCAGTCTCACCATGGCAACAGCTGCTTATTTCACAAAGAAGGAGACTGATTTCCCTTATAGGTAATGTAAAGCTTGATACCCAGAGTGTTTTGTTTTGTTTTGTTTTTTAAAGCAGAGTTACACACACATACACACAACAATAGCCTTATTTAAACAGGTTAGAAGTTGGGTTTCTTTAGGAAGTAGTTTTGTTTAAGGCTCGTTTTAGAAACATATTTACCCAAAAAGAAGATTATAGCTACAATCTCACTTTGCCTTAAAAACAATATTCTCTATATTAAGCTAAGGACAGAAGACTTCAAGTTATCCAATAAAAAGAAAAATTGTTTAGGGATTTATCTGATTCGTGGAGTAAAATGAGAGGATAATTTTCAGGGAGATAAAAATTTAGCACCTTTAATAGGTATCAAGATACCCAAAACTACTTTTTTGGGTATTGCTACTTCAGCTTTCTTTTGATTTCCATTTGCATGGAATATCTATTTCCATCCCCTCACTTTCAGTCTGAATGTGTCCCTAGGTCTGAACTGGGTCTGTTGTAGACAGCATATATATGGGTCTTGTTTTTGTATCCATTCAGCAATCCTGTGCCTTTTGGTTGGAGCATTTAATCCATTCACGTATAGGGTAATTATCCATATGTATGTTCCTATTACCATTTTATTAATTGTTTTGGGTTTTTTTTTTGTAGGTCCTTTACTTCTCTAGTGTTTCCCACTTAGAGAAGTTCCTTTAGCATTTGTTGTAGAGCTGGTTTGGTGGTGATGAATTCTCTTAGCTTTTGCTTGTCTGTAAAGCTTTTGATTTCTCCATTGAATCTGAATGAGGTCCTTGCCTGGTACAGTAATCTTGGTTGTAGCTTCTTCCCTTTCATCACTTTAAGTATATCATGCCACTCCCTTCTGGCTTATAGAGTTTCTGCTGAGAAATCAGCTGTCAACATTATGGGAGTTCCCTTGTATGTTATTTGTTGTTTTTCCCTTGCTGCTTTCAATAATTTTTCTATGTCTTTAATTTTTGCCAATTTGATTACTATGTGTCTTGTCATGTTTCTCCTTGGGTTTATCCTGTATGGGACTCTCTGTGCTTCCTGGACTTGGGTGGCCATTTCCTTTGCTATGTTAAGGAAGTTTTCAACTATAATCTCTTCAAATATTTTCTCTGGTCCTTTCTCTCTCTCTTCCCCTTCTGGGACCCCTATAATGCAAATGTTGTTGCATTTAATGTTGTCCCAGAGGACTCTTAGGCTGTTTTCATTTCTTTTCATTCTTTTTTCTTTATTCTGTTCTGTGGCAGTGAATTCTACCATTCTGTCTTCCAGGTCACTTATCTGTTCTTCTGCCTCAGTTATTCTGCTATTGATTCCTTCTAGTGTAGTTTCCATTTCAATTATTGTATTGTTCATCTCTGTTTGTTCTTTAATTCTTCTAGGTCTTTGTTATACATTTCTTGCATCTTCTCGATCTTTGCCTCCATTCTTTTTCTGAGGTCTTGAATCATCTTCACTATCATGATTCTGAATTCTTTTTCTGGAAGGTTGCTTATCTCCACTTCATTTAGTTGTTTTTCTGGGGTTTTATCTTGTTCCTTCATCTGGTACATAGCCCTCTACCTTTTCATCTTGTCTATCTTTCTGTGAGTGTGGTTTTTGTTCCACAGGCTACAGGACTGTCGTTCTTCCTACTTCTCTAAAAACAGATTTTGAAGCAAGACTGCTTGCCTTTGAACACTAGCTCTGGTTATTGCTAGACATGGGCAAATTACTTCATGACTGTTTATGAGTTTTCTCATCTTTCAAACAGAGGTTATGATAAAACCTATCTCACATAATTGTAAAGAGGTTTGAATGACTTAATGTATGTAAAACACTTAGATGGTGCTGGGAACAGTGTAAGTTCCATAAAATAGTGAGCTTTTTTCCATAACAAACATATTTTGATATATGAATAAAATTGAATAATATTAACATATATTCTCTTCGGCCAACCAATGAAGCCTATTGATATATGTTTACAATAGTGAGTATGTAAGACCTTTGTAGGAAGGCAAGTTTGCATATCTTAGCCTGGTGTTCACTGAACTTATAGATGTTGTAGCTAGTTTCCCTTTAATCTAGATAATCAGAACTAAATTGCTGATGCATTTTTACTTGGAAAAGATTCCCAAGGACACATAATGATTAAATTTAAGTTTATGGTATCTTAATATTAAAAAGGGTACATAATAATGATTAAAAAAAAAAACACTGCTTCATAATCATGCTGTATTTATTGGCCAGGATAGTTACTAGACACTTAATTCAGTTGTTTCTACAGTTGTAATTTTCTAAAACAGCATGGATTCTCACCAACTAAATTTGTTAGTAATTATTCTATGGTGTTATAAAGTAAAACACTGTAGTGTATCTTTTAAGACTGGTAGGAAATGTACTGATTGTAGCAAATGGTATTGTGATTACTTCATAGGCCACGGTGACTCCTATTGTGAGCATCTACCATTGGTTGTTTGTAATTTCTAACCCAAAACTTCTGATAATTGGTTGCAGAAAATCAGTTTCCTAATTCAAGTTTGGACTATTCAATTATCTGTCCTAGGAATTTGGATTCTGGACCAAGTTGTAGTTTCCTTTCATAGCTGGAACTAAATTGATGTAAATTTAAGAATTCAGAGGCAAGAATGTGTATAAGGAAGAAGAGGGAGAAAGCTAGTTTGTAGAGAGAAAAAAATAAGAATAGAGGAGTAGAAAGGAAATATAATATTGTAGACTCAAGTAGAGAAATGGAGAGAGAATAGTTTCTAAATTCCTGGAAGGTTGTAGTCCCTTATCCAAACATTCATGGTTCTAGTTGTACAGCTTTTCTTGAGATGCTGTACATTACCAACTGCCTCCTAATAAAATCTATAGCTTTGTTTAAACTAATAGATTGCAAGAATGGTACTGACTAATACCCTGGTATAATGAATTTATTGCAATAAATGTCTTCAAGTTGGTATACTTTTTTCATATTTGAAATGATAGAAATTAAAATTCTATAAATATCATGTGATAATTGTGGGAAATATGTTTTAGTGATACATAATAAACTTGGGCAAATCTATGAATCTATAAATATAATAATAGCTAACATTTACTGAACACATACTATGAATCAGACTCTGTCCTTAATGCATTTAATATGTTAACACATTTAATTCTATTAACATTTAATTTTCCAGTAATCCTATGAGGTAAATATTATCATTAATACTATTTTACAGATGAGGAAGTTGAGGTAACCAGGTCTATTGCTGGTGGTAACCAGGTCTATTATTACTATTGCTAGTAATAGGTAGGGCTTGAGTTTGAACCCCAACATTCTTATCCCAGTGTCCATATTCATAACCACCATTCATTGTATTCAGATTTCCACATTTTCTCACTAGATTAAAATGGCTTATATTTATTTTATTTATTTTAATAAATTTATTTATTTATTTTTTGGCTGTGTTGGGTCTTCGCTGCTGCACGTGGGCTTTCGCTTGTTGTGGCGTGTGGGGTCTACTCTTCATTGCAATGCTTGGGCTTCTCACTGCAGTGGCTTCTCTTGCTGCAGAGCATGGGCTCTAGGCACACGGGTTTCAGTAGTTGTGGCACACAGGCTCAGTAGTTGCAGGGCATGGGCTTAGTTGCTCTGTGGCATGTGAATTTTGGGAGAACATAAATATGCAATCCAGAACTATATAGTCTAGAACTATAAGAAAGAGTGGGAGTGAGAGTGAGAGACAGAGAGAAGGAGACAGAAAGATTGTGTATACAAACATATAAGTAAATACACATATATTTATATATTCTTTTTGTTTTTATGGAATATGCAGTTTCTCCATATCTCTCTGTCTTCAGTGGTCTTTATTCCACTTTTTTTTGTTTGTTTTTGTTTTTGTTTTTGCAGTACACGGGCCTCTCACCACTGTGGCTTCTCCCATTGCAGAGCACAGGCTACGGATGCACAGGCTCAGCAGCCATGGCCCATGGGCCCAGCCGCTCTGCGGCATGTGGGATCTTCCCAGACTGGGGCACGAACCCATGTTCCCTGCATCGGCAGGTGGACTCTCAACCATTGCACCACCAGGGAAGCCCTTTATTCCACTTTTGATTTGTAATGCTTTCTGAATCTGAAGATTCAAATCTTTAATCACTTCTGAAAATTTGTCATCTAATCTTGTATAATTATATATTATTATTCCATTTATTCTTTCATCTTTTTATTCCTATTAAAATGAATTTGAAGATTCTGGTATATCTCCTATGTCTCTTGAGCAATTCTTCATAGTATAAATATTTTTAGCTCTTTGTGACACATACTGGCTCATTCCTCATATCTCTTTTCTACATACTTACTTAATCTTTATTGTGTCTAATATACTTTTTATCCCATTCATTAAATAGTTTATTTCTGCACTTATTTTTTTCATTGTGAGAAGTCCTACTTGGATCTTTTAAAATTTTCCTTTTTGTTATATCAAATTATCCTCTTCTTTTGTTATGTCATTTTTACCACTTTATTTTAAGCTTAATTATTTTAAAATTGCCTTTCATAACGCTCTATTATTCTATGTTTTGGGGGCACTTATTTTTTTCATATTTTCTGTTAATTGATTCTTCTTCATGGTTATTGGTTTCCATGCATGTTTTTAGTTTTCTTTAATTGTGAGTAGGAATGGGCTATTCCTACTCACAATTAATGTGCGTTCTATATGTCTTAAATTGTAAAAGTGCTTCATACTATATCAACTGACACTTAGGTTTTTAGTAGCTCTAGATTCTTTTTTATACAATTGTATAGTTTATGGATTTCATGTTATGCAGGCATGTTAAATTTTTTCTGCAATTTATTTTCTTTGTGTGAATAAATATTGTTTTTGTTTGGTTTTGGTTTACACATTTTTTTGTCCTCTACTCAAAATCCGTTATAAAGGTTAAGGTTTCTTGCTGCCTCTGAAGTTTACTGGGTAGGATTTATTTTGTTCCATCTGTTAGAGGGTAAAAATCTCTAAAGTTCCTGACTCTGGCTGCCATGCCTAATGTGTAAACATCTCCTAGTCCATAATCCTCTGAGCTAAATCTGATCTGAATCTACTTTGGGATAACAAAGCATCAGATTTTCCTTACCATTCTTATTTTAATTTATTTCTGAGTTTTTAGAATTTCTTTTTCTTTACAACTTTATCAATTAATTTAAAACTGTGTTCTATATATTTCATCCAGAATTTCTAAAGCTTAGAAAGGTATAGAAGCTCATCCTCTTCAGCTCTATGCATCAACCGCCACAAGTCTGTTTTATGTTTTTTCCTTGAAAATATTATTGATTTTAGTATATTTTTAACTGACCACTGTTTTCTAATTGTCTGAAATGTTATGAATTGTTTCTCTTGATTTTCCAAAATATAATAATCTTATAATAATAACAAAGATAGACAATAAAAGCTTCTATTACTAATGATGATAATTTATTTTCCTTTGTTATAGTAATACTTCCCATTTCTTATTTTATCATATTGGTTTCAATTCAAAGAGAAATGTTAAAAATCATGATTACAGCACACATCCTTGAATTTTCCTTGGTTTTAGAAAGAATTTCATTATTTTGTCATTAATCCATAATGATGGATCTTTGCTTGAGATAGTTTTTTTTTATTAAATTAAAAATGCCTTTCATCATGTATTTCTTTAAGAACATTTTTCCCTTATTAGATATTCCTATTTCTTTAAATCCATTTTTCACAAGGATAGCTGTAAATCTATAATGTTCTTTACTTTTTAGCTATTATTATGTTGACATATATTAATATATATTCCATTATCAATCAGTGTATTTGTAGAATAAATTCTACTTGGTCAAAGCATATTCATTATTTAATAACTAGTATGATCAGTTTACTAGTATTTAAATTGACATTTAACATCTTTATTATTGATCATATATGTTTGTGTGTGTTTAGGATAGATGAGTTTTAATAGCAGGTGTGTCACAGCTTAAACACACACACAGACACACACTCACACACACTGGAAATGTTGAACTAATTTAGAGAACATATGCCCAGTATCAATGAAATTATATATTTGCAAGTAACAGAAACTAACTTTTTAAGTATCTAAATATTTTACCATTTAAGTGTAGTTAATAAAAACCATTGGGCAGTTCAGTAATCTCAGGGAGAATTAGAGAAATAGGGTTTTAATTGAAAAGCTAGGAACAATTTTCAAAATCATACAGTAGACATTTCAGTTACTAGATCTCTGCTACAAACTGCAAACACTGGATCCTTCTATCTTTCACTACCACCTTCACTTGCAGCACCAAACAAAGGATTTTGACCCTAGCACTTTATTTCTCTGGAGTCTCCATATCTCTCTGAAATGGCCACCAGAGGGCCTTTCTCCTATGCCCAGGAACAACTTCCAGTAGACAACTTTCAATTCTAGTCTGGTGGGAAGATCTGACTGGTGCAGCCTATTTTAAGTGTCTGAGTCCTTGAATTAAGAAAATATTTGGGGGGGGGGGTTCCCTGGTGGCGCAGTGGTTGAGAGTCTGCCTGCCGATGCGGGGCACACAGGTTCGTGCCCCGGTCTGGGAAGATCCCACATGCCGCAGAGCGGCTGGGCCCATGAGCCATGACCGCTGAGCCTGTGCGTCCGGAGCCTGTGCTCCGCAACGGGAGAGGCCACAACAGCGAGAGGCCCGCATATCGCCAAAAAGAAAAAAAAAGAAAAAAGAAAAAAGAAAGGTTGGGAAAATGTTTCTGACTTTTTCTTTACGTTAGTGAAATCTGTGTTTATCTTTCTCTAAGATACATAATGTACAAAAGGACTCAGTTACTAAGAGGCCACGAGAAAGGACACCTTCCTTAGTTATTTTAAAGAAATTACCTATAAAATTTATTTGGACCAGTGTAATGATTATCGTACGTATGTAACTTTACCATTCTTCTGATGAAAGAGACCACTTCCTCCTAAGTAAACAACAGTTACCAGCAAGATCATAGAAGTCATATTCCTAGACTCAGGCACTGGTTTTGGGATGGGCATGTTACCCAATGTTGTTGTATCAGGTTCTTGCAATTATCCAAAAGTTGTGCTTGGAAAGATGCACTGATGCTCTGAAGAAATGGGCGTATGGAAAAGCCATGGTTCCAGGCCATAGAAACAAGAAGGAAAAAATGTAGCTGATGACACCCAAATAAAAAGAAGAGGCAAGAAGCAGAAAGAGAGTCACAGAGCCCCAAGGCCATGGTTATACTCATAGTCCCGTACAGCTTTATGGGTTCCAATTATGTGAGGCAAACAAATCTGTGTTGTTGTCAGACTTTTTTTTCAGTTTGGCACACTGTTGGACACATGATTAAATTCTTCTTTACCATTGTCTCCCAGGATTATTGTTCAACAGCTTTTCAGTCTTCTTGAATTAGTTTTGAAAATATATATAATATGTTTCATATCATCAAACTTTCAAATGTATTGTCACTGAGTTTTAAATAAATGCTACAGTTTAAAAGTAGATCAATTTTCAATTAATTTTTCTAAGTGGTATGTGTTAAGGCTTAAATTTTTTTTTTTGCTTCATATTTTTCTGAATAGACATATTCAATTATTAAATAATCATTTTTTGTAAAGCCTATCCTTTCCTCCAATGTATTGTGTTGCCCCTACATTGAAAATACATGGACCATATAAGTTTATTTCAAGGTTTTCTATTCCATTTCATTGATCTATATATCTATCTTTATCTCCATACTGCAATGCCCTGATTATTTCAGAATTATGGTAAGCCTTGAAATCTATAACTATTTTATTTATTTCTAACAATCAATTCTTGGCTAATATATAATTTTTTTTCAGTTTATTGAAAAATCTCCCCTCTATCATTATTTCTATATTTTATAGTTTTCTTGGACTTTTTTTAAATTTCAAGCTTCTTAAGTTATATGAGTTTAATCTCTTTTTTTTACTTATTTTAAGTAATTGAAGCATTATATCTGTGAATTTTCTCATTCTATTTTTAAAACTTTTCCAGCAGTGTGATATACTGTCTTATTTAGTTTTTCAAATAATAACAATATCTGGTTGTATTTTACTCTACATTTCATTGATTTATTTTAATGTCATAATATTTTAGTTGTCTTCTCAAATCTTGAGTTTTTAACTTTATTACATTTCACATTGCAGAATTAAATTTGGTATTATTTGGCACATATGGTTTTGAATGGTCCATTTTCATTAATATCTCTACATGGAACTTTATGTTTTTTTTCCTGAAAATATTAGTTAAAAGCTATACATATATAAAAAATTAAATTGACCCACAGGAATATTAACCTTTGCCCACCCCAAATATCAGAATGTGATTTATAATGATCAAAGGAAAACCAGCATTTTCAGCTTAGACAAATAGCATTAGGATTGTCTATAACATTCCATAAAACAGAAAGGCAAATGTTCACAAAAGTTTATCAATTTTAAACATAGAAGTATATCTGCAGATGTTAAAAATATCTGTCTTGTATATATCACATGGCTTGTGTAATTTCAAATGTGCCCAAGGACTCTAATATACAGTTATAATCAGTCAGAGAGAAGATATCTGAATTTTGATTTGTGGAAGAGATTTATGACCTATTTTCTGCTTTGTAAGGAGAACACATTGTCATGTAAAAGTACATTTTTCATCTGACTGATGAATATACATGCATGCCTACAGCAAGAAAAAAGTAATTAGAAAATATTCTAATTTTAATTGAAGAACAATATTGTTTACTTTGGACTAGAACCCCTTTCCCAAATTCTTATATCTTTTCTCCAGAAACTATATTTATGTAACTTTAATAAAATTCAAGCAAATACACCTGTAGGACTGGTAGAAGCACACATGTAGATACAAAGCCTAGGCCTTTAATGAGAACAGCAAGACAAAGAATCATTACCTGTAAGATTTACTATAGACTAACCTCATATTCATTTTGGCTTCCTTGCTTTTACCCATACTCACAGTACTGGGTTTTGACTTGAATTTAAAAATCCATTTTTCACACCAATATTTTCCCTGTGTATGAGTAGCTCTTATTTTTCTATCTCAGAAATGTAAATGTGGGCATTCACTCTTCAAGTTCTCACATATGTGCTAGAGTCTGGAGTTCTGCCTAGGCACTTTCGGCATTGTAACATCTAACCAATTCTTGATTCCATTTTTCAGTGTAAGAATTACTACTCACCTATGCATAACGTTTTACATCATTTCTGCCAGGAGACTGACTTGATTGGAACTTGAGATAATTTTCTAGTGTGATGGAATTGTTCTAGATCTTGTTGTGAATACTTGCTACATGGGTATATTAATTCGTCAAGCTCGTCAAACCTGTACTTAAGAAATGAACATTTTAGTTTATATCAATTAGACCCCAAACTATCAAAATAGTGGGAGGAGCAAAGTGAAAATCAACAAATATAGATTTGACTTTTGAGGAGGTTTCTTTTTGATGAGTGCAGATAACAAGTAATTGATGAGTTATATGAACTCCCAAGAGTTTTTTTTTTGTTTGTTTGTTTGTTTTTAAGATGGGAGAAATAACAGGCATTTGGTGTGCTGATAAAAATGACCAACGGAGAAATAAGAAATGAGGATGAAGGAAGACAGGCAAAAATGCAGTAACTGTGCTAATGGGTAAACAAGAGTGGATGGGATCCAGTGTACCTGGCATGTTTTGGCCTCAAATAGAGAAAGAGGTCATATATCTGTGATAATGAGAGAGAAAGCACAGCTACAGAAGAGTAACTTGTGTTGATTGCAATTTACAAAAATTACTTTCTGATTGCTTCTATTTTATTCAGATAGAGAAACAGGTATTAGAGTTTTGAGGACAAAGAAAAAAAGACAAACTGAAGATGTATTTACAAGGTAAAACTGGCTGGATTTAGTACTGGGTGAGAAAAAATTCAATGGTGAGCCTAATTTAGTATTTTTGATGGATTCTGAGTTTTACCTCTTTGTTGATGATAATACAGAAGTTAGATAATAAACTCCCAGAATAGTAGTGACTTTCTTAGAATTGTTTCTCTGTGTAGTCATTCTAACTATATCAAGATCACTGGAAGAATATTTTTCATGGAATTCTTTCCAGCTCTTGTGAAATAGAAATAAGATCTTGGAATGGTTTTATAGTAAGAACTTGGGTTTTAATATAAGCAAATTTTATGGCTCTGTGAAAGTTACTGGGCAAAATATTTTAAAATTTCTAATATAGGGAAAAAATTGATGAGTTCTAGTAGTTTTCTAGTAGCATCTTTAGGATTTTCTATGTATAGTATCATGTCATCTGCAAACAGTGACAGTGACAGTTTTACTTCTTCTTTTCCAATTTAGATTCCTTTTATTTCTTTTTCTTCTTTGACAGTATAAAACTCCTAGAGGAAAACATAGGCAGAACATGATTTGACATAAATTGCAGCAATATCTTTTTGGATCCACCTCCTAGAGTAATGAAAATTTAAAAAAAAATAAACAAATGGGACCAAATTAAACTTAAAAACTTTTGCAGAGCAAAGGAAACCATAAACAAAACAAAAAGACAACCTACAGAATGGGAGAAAGTATTTGCAAGTGATATGACTAACAAGGGATTACCACCAAAATATACAAACAGCTCATGCAGCTCAATATCAAAACAACAATAATAATAAAACTAAAAAATGGGCAGAAGATCTAAATAGACGTTTCTCCAAAGAACACATACAGATGGCCAAAAAGCACATGAAAAGATGATCCACATCACTAAATATTAGAGAAAGGCAAATCAAAACTACAATGAGGTATCACATCACACTGGTCAGAATGGCCTTCATGAAAAAGTCTACAAATGATAAATGCTGGAGAGGGTGTGGAGAAAATGAAACCCTCCTACACTGTTGATGGTAATGTAAATTGATGCAACCACTAAGGAGAACAGTATGGAGGTTCCTTAAAAAAATAAAAATAGAGTTACCATATGACCCAGCAATCCCACTACTGGGCATACATTCAGAGAAAACCATAATTTAACAAGACACATGCACACTAGTGTTCACTGCAGCATTGTTTACAATGGCTAAGACATGGAAGCACACTAAATGTCCATCAACGAATGGATAAAGAAGATGTGGTACATATATACAATGGGATATTACTCAGCCATAAAAAAAGAATAAAATAATGCCATTTGTGGCAACATGGATGGACCTAGAGATTATCACACTAAGTGAAGTTAGACAAAGACATATATCATGTGATGCCACTTGTATGTGGAATCTAAAAAAAAAAATGATATAAATGAACTTATTTACAAAACCAGAAGCAGACTTACAGAATTAGAAAATAAGCTTGTGGTGACCAAAGGGCAAAGTTGGGGATGGGAGATAAATTAGGAGTTTGGGATTAACATATACACACTACTATATATAAAATAGGTAATCAACAAGGACCTACTGTATAGCACAAGGAACTCCACTCAATATTCTGTAATAACCTAAATGGGAAAAGAATATAGTTATTTATAAATATATATATATATATATATATATATATATATAGGAATAACTTTGCTGTACACCTGAAACTAACACAATATTGTAAATCAACTATACTTCAATATAAAATAAAAATTAAAAAAAAAAAAGGATTGCTTCTCACTGGGGAAGGTTTACTCATCCTAAACCTAACTGAGATGTTGTTTTTTCTTTCCAGGTTTCCTTTCTGTCACTCTTACTCCATCCACAAATATAATCTTCATCAGTATACCACTACTACTTGAGGGAATATCTCTACCACAACATTTATTACACTATAGTATAGTTCTTTCTTCACATTCTGTATTGCTAAGAAGTATATGACACGTGAACATTTCTGGTTCATTTTTGTGACCAGAGTATCTAGAGCAGGGACATGGAACCCAAAGAAGCACTAAAAATGTACTTCAATAAACTGCATCCTCTATACTCTGCTAATAATAAACTCCATTTTAGAATGGCTAATGGACATAAATTATCTTCTTTAAAACATAATGGTGGCAGACAGCAGAAGCAAGAAGAAAAACAATCCTGCAGCCTGTGGAACGAAAACCACAGAATTCACAGAAAGATAGACAAGATGAAAAGGCAGAGAGCTATGTACCAGATGAAGGAACAAGATAAAACCCAGAAAAACAACTAAATGAAGTGGAGATAGGCAACCTTCCAGAAAAAGAATTCAGAATAATGATAGTGAAGATGATCCAGAACCTCAGAAAAAGAATGGAGGCAAAGATCAAGAAGATGCAAGAAATGTTTAACAAAGACCTAGAAGAATTAAAGAACAAACAGAGATGCACAATACAATAATTGAAATGGAAACTACACTAGAAGGAATCAATAGCAGAATAACTGAGGCAGAAGAATGGATAAGTGACCTGGAAGACAGAATGGTAGAATTCACTGCCACAGAACAGAATAAAGAAAAAAGAATGAAAAGAAATGAAAACAGCCTAAGAGACCTCTGGGACAACATTAAATGCAACAACATTCGCATTATAGGGGTCCCATATGGAGAAGAGATAAAGGACCAGAGAAAATATTTGAAGAGATTATAGTTGAAAACTTCCTTAACATAGCAAAGGAAATGGCCACCCAAGTCCAGGAAGCACAGAGAGTCCCATACAGGATAAACCCAAGGAGAAACATGACAAGACACATAGTAATCAAATTGGCAAAAATTAAAGACAAAGAAAAATTATTGAAAGCAGCAAGGGAAAAATGACAAATAACATACAAGGGAACTCCCATAAGGTTAACAGCTGATTTCTCAGCAGAAACTCTATAAGCCAGAAGGGAGTGGCATGATATACTTAAAGTGATGAAAGGGAAGAAGCTACAACCAAGATTACTGTACCAGGCAAGGACCTCATTCAGATTCAATGGAGAAATCAAAAGCTTTACAGACAAGCAAAAGCTAAGAGAATTCATCACCACCAAACCAGCTCTACAACAAATGCGAAAGGAACTTTTCTAAGTGGGAAACAAAACAGAAGTAAAGGGCCTACAAAAAAAAAAAAAACACAAAACAATTAAGAAAATGGTAATAGAAACATATATATTTAAAATTACTGCAAAATAAAAAGTTTACTTTAAAAAATTAAAAAAAAAAATCTGTATGGATAATTACCCTAAACATGAATGGATTAAATGCTCCAACCAAAAGACACAGGATTGCTGAATGGATACAAAAACAAGACCCATATATATGCTGTCTACAACAACCCAATTCAGACCTAGGGACACATTCAGACTGAAAGTGAGGGGATGGAAAAAGATATTCCATGCAAATGGAAATCAAAAGAAAGCTGGAGTAGCAATACTCATATAAGATAAAATAGACTTTAAAATAAAGAATGTTACAAAAGACAAGAAAGGACACTACATAATGATCAAGCGATCAATCTAGGAAGAAAATATAACAATTATAAATATATATGCACCCAACATAGGAGCACCTCAATACATAAGGTAACTGCTAAGAGCTGTAAAAGAGGAAACTGACATAACACAATAATAGTGGGGAACTTTAACACCTCCTTAACCCAATGGACAGATCATCCAAAATGAAAATAATTAAGGAAACAGAAGCTTTACATGACAAAATAGACCAGATAGATTTAATTGATATTTATAAGACATTCCATCCAAAAACAGCAGATTACACTTTCTTCTCAAGTGTGCCTGGAACATTCTCTAGGATAGATCACATCTTGGGTCACAAATCAATCCTCAGTAAATTTATGAAAATTGAAATCATATCAAGCAACTTTTCTGACCACAACACTACGAGAATAGAAATGAATTACAGGGAAAAAAGTGTAAAAAACACAAACACATGTAGGCTAAATGATATGTTACTAAATAACCAAGAGATCACTGAAGAAATCAAAGAGAAAATCAAAAAAAATACCTAGAGAAAAATGACAATGTAAACACGATGATCCAAAACCTATGGGATGCAGCAAAAGCAGTTCTAAGAGGGAAGTTTATAGCTATACAAGTCTATCTCAAGAAACAAGAAAAATCTCATATAAACAATCTAACCTTACACCTAAAGGAACTAGAGAAAGAAGAACAAACAAAACCCAAATTTAGCAGAAGGAAAAAAATCATAAAGATCCGAGCAGAAATAAATGAAATACAAACAAAGAAAACAATAGCAAAGATCAAAAAACCTAAAAGCTGGTTCTTTGAGAAGATAAACAAAATTGATAAAGCATTAGCCAGACTCATCAAGAGAATGAAGGAGAGGACTCAAATCAATAAAATTAGAAATGAAAAAGGAGAAGTTACAATAGAAACCACAGAAATACAAAGCATCCTAAGAGACTGCTGCAAGCAACTCTATGTCAATTAAATGAAAATGGACAACCTGGAAGAATTGGACAAATTCTTAGAAAGGTATAACCTTCCAAGACTGAGCCAGGAAGAAACAGAAAATATGAACAGACCAATCATAAGTAATGAAATTGAAACTGTGATTGAAAATCTTTCAACAAACAAAAGTCCAGGACCAGATGGCTTCACAGGTGACTTCTATCAAACATTTAGAGAAGAACTAACACACATTCTTCTCAAACTCTTCCAAAAAATTGTAGCGGAAGGAACACTCTCAAACTCATTCTATGAGGCCACCATCACCTTGATACCAAAACCCGACAAAGACACTACAAAAAAAGAAAATTAGAGACCAATATCACTGATGAATATAGATGCAAAATCCTCAAAAAGATACTAGCAAACAGAATCCAACAACAAATTTAACGGATCATATACCATGATCAAGTGGGATTTATCCCCAGGATGCAAGGATTCTTCAATATACACAAATCAATCAATGTGATACACCACATTAACAAATTGAAGAATAAAAACCATATGATCATCTCAATAAATGCAGAAAAAGATTTTGACAAAATTCAACACATATTTATGATAAAAACTCTCCAGAAAGTGGGCATAGAGGGAACCTACCTCAACATAATAAAGGTCGTATATGACAAACCCACAGCAAACATCATTCTCAATGGTGACAAACTGAAAACATTTCCACTAAGGTCAGGAACAAGACAAGGATGTCCACTCTCACCACTATTATTCAACATAGTTTTGGACGTCCTAGCCACAGCAATCAGAGAAGAAAAAGAAATAAAAGGAATCCAAATTGGATAAGACGAAATAAAACTGTCACTGTTTGCAGATGACATGATACTATACATAGAGAATCCTAAAAATGTTACCACAAAAGTACTAGAGTTAATCAGTGAATTTGGTAAAGCTGCAGGATACAAAATTAATGCACAGAAATCTCTTCCATTCCTATACACTAATGATGAAAAATCTGAAAGAGAAATTAAAGAAACACTCCCATTTACCATTGCAACAAAAAGAATAAAACACCTAGGAATAAAGTTACCTAGGAAAACAAAAGACCTGTATGCAGAAAACTATAAGGCACTGATGAAAGAAATTAAAGATGATACCAACAGATGGAGAGATATACCATGTTCTTGGATTGGAAGAATCAATATTGTGAAAATGACTATACTACCCAAAGCAATCTACAGATTCAATCCAATCCCTATCAAATTACCAGTGGCAGTTTTTATGGAACTTGAACAAAATATATTAAATATAATAATTTAAAATATTGAGACACAAAAGACCCCAAAGAGCCAAATTAGTCCTGATGGAAAAAAATGAAGCTACAGGAATTAGACTCCCTGACTTCAGACTATACTACAAAGCTACAGTAACCAAGAAAATATGGTACTGGCACAAAAACGGAAACATAGATCAATGGAACAAGATAGAAAGCCCAGAGATAAACCCATGCACCTATGGTCAACTTATCTATGACAAAGGAGGCAAGTATATACAATGGAGAAAAGACAGTCTCTTCAATAAGTGGTGCTGGGAAAACTGGATAGCTACATGTAAAAGAATGAAATTAGAATACTCCCTAACACCATACACATAAATAAACTCAAAATGGATTCAAGACCTAAATGTAAGGTCAGACACTCTAAAACTCATAGTGGAAAACATAGGAAGAACACTCTGACATAAATCACAGCAAGATCTTTTTTGATTCACCTCCTAGAGTAATGGAAATAAAAACAAAAATAAACAAATGGAACCCAATTAAACTTCAAATCTTGGGCTTCCCTGGTGGCGCAGTGGTTGAGAGTCCGCCTGCCGATGCAGGGGACACGGGTTCGTGCCCAGGTCCGGGAAGATCCCACATGCCGCGGAGCGGCTGGGCCCGTGAGCCATGGCCGCTGAGCCTGCGCGTCCGGAGCCTGTGCTCCGCAACGGGAGAGGCCACAACACTGAGAGGCCTGCATACCGCAAAAAAAAAAAAAAAAAAAAAAAAAAAACTTCAAATCTTTTGCACAGGAAAGGAAACCATAAACAAGACAAAAACACAACCCTCAGAATGGGAGAAAATATTTGCAAATGAATCAATGGACAAAGGATTAATCTCCAAAATATATAAACAGCTCATGAAACTCAATATTAAAAAAACAAACAACTCAATCCCAAAATGGCAGAAGACCTAAGTAGACATTTCTCCAAAGAAGATATACAGATGGCCATGAAGCACATGAAAAGCTGCTCAACATCACTAATTATTAGGGAAATGCAAATGAAAAGTACAATGAGTTATCACCTCACACCAGTTAGAATGGGCATCATCAGAAAATCTACAAACAACAAATGCTGGAGAGGGTGTGGAGAAAAGGGAACCCTCTTGCATTGTTGGTGGGAATGTAAATTGATACAGCCATTATGGAGAACAGTATGGAGGTTCCTTAAAAAACTAAAATTAGAATTACCATATGATCCAGCAATCCCACTACTGGGCATATACCCAGAGAAAACCAAAATTCAAAAGGACACATGCACCCCAATGTTCATTGCAGCACTATTTACAATAGCCAGGTCATGGAAGCAACCTAAATGCCCATCAACAGATGAATGGATAAAGAAGTGTGGTACATATATACAATGGAATATTACTCAGCCATAAAAAGGAACAAAATTGAGTCACTTGTTGAGATGTGGATGGATCTAGAGACTGTCATACAGAGTGAAGTAAGTCAGAAGGAGAAAAACAAATATCGTATGTTAACGCATATATGTGGAACTTAGAAAATGGTACAGATGAACTGGTTTGCAGGGCAGAAGTTGAGACACAGATGTAGAGAACAAACACATGGACACCAAGGAGGGAAAGCCAGGGGTGGGGTGGGGATGGTGGTGTGATGAATTGGTGATTGGGATTGACATGTATACACTGATGTGTATAAAATGGATGGCTAATAAGAATATAAAAAAATAAATAAAATTAAATTAAAAAATTTTAAAAAAATGTACTTTCCTGTTCTTTCTCTTTGATTTGTAATAATTCATGAACAATTAACTTGGGCCTTTGTGTTTCTAGACCACGAAAAAAAAATCTGTTTTTAATCTCTATACCAGCAGTCCCCAACATTTCTGGCACCAGAGACCAGTTTTGTGGAAGAAAATTTTTTCACGAACTGGACCGGGGGATGGTCAGGCAGTAATTTGAGCAATGGCGGGGGATGGGGAGCTGCAGATGAAGCTTCGCTAGCCACAGCTCCCCTCCTGCTGTGTGGCCTTGCTCCTAAAAGGTCACAGACCGGTACACGTACACAGCCCAGGGGTTGGGGACCCCTGCTCTATACTGTGTATGTGTGCGTGTGTGTGTGCGTGTGTGTGTGTGTATGTGCTCTCGCATGCACCGACACCAGCACAAATGCTTACCCATAGGCATCCAGAAGCAGAGGTCAGGGGGAGATCCTTATACAGGTTGAAAGAGAAGAGAAGAAAAAGATGAGAGAGGAAAAAGGGAAGGAGAGAAGGGAAAGAGGAGATAAAAATATATATATACATATATATATTTTTTATTGGCACACCAGAAACTAAAAACCTTGTTAGGTGATAGGTACCATTTGATAGATACCATGTAAATTTTTAGTTTTCCTATAGAAGATATATACTGTGACATACTGTTTGACTTTTAAAATGAATCCTCCCAAATGGGTCTTTAAAATATTTTCATTGAGAGTAATTATATACATATGAATAAAAGTATAAACAATGACATTAACTTTTAAATACATGAAGGAAAATATTGCTTACTCTAATTTTCATACTATGTTCTCTATGCCAGGTTTTATAACAATTTTGTTTAAATACATTTATTAAGCATTTATTTCTATTTGATTATTTTTATAGACATGATATTGAATTAATAAAAACAGAAAGGGTTATGAGTGCAATTTGAAAGTAACATTAAAATATATTTCTTGTCAACAGCTTTAAATTTTTTCTTTCCAGTCTATTATAATGTTAATTAAATTTTACCTTAAACTAGAGAAATTGGTATATGTGTCAGCACCAAATTTAAAATGCTGTTTAGTACTCATTAAATCAACATGGCTGGATTATAAAAATTTTGTAATAAAAAAGATTCATTTTAACATATGCAATATTGAGTAGTATATTATACTCATTCAGTTATGATGTTATATGATATAAATTACAATTACAATCCAGACATTTTTATTACTTGGATTGATCTTAGTTAATTCAATCAAATATTTCTATGATCTGTATTCACATTGAAATACTATAGATATACAGAATTTTTTACAATTCATAATAAGAATCAGAGGGGTTTTTTTTCAGTAAGAAACCAATTCAACACCTGAGATATGTAAATACAAAATAAATACAACAATTTTAATTTAACTTTGCACTAGGCTATATATTATGCTTCTTGACTTTGCCCAAAGCCATGCACATTTGGTCACGCCAATATTTAAGTAGCAGTTTACAGAAGGAATTCAGAAAATACTACTGGCAGTATGGTTGTTTTCTACAAACAAAAAATGAAGTGTGAATTTGTAAAGAATTGTGTCTTCCAAAGGGAAAGTAAAACTGTAAATAATGCAAATTGGCAGGATTATAGAATATAATGATTCCAAAGAATATTCTGAGTTATAATTGGAAATCATATTGAAGGAAACAGGTTACTCTATTTTATGTGCTGCTAAGTGTTGAATATGTAGCTTGCTAAGGAATTAGCTATACCAGAGAAAGTGAAAAATGTACTGCAATATTGTACTCATTTAAAAACCATTATTAGACCACAAAGTCCATGATGCAGCAGTTGAGGAATAACATTTTCTGATGTTTTAAAATTCTTAACAAAATGTAAAATGTCTCTAAGACCATGGATTATTTGACTTTCTGGTTGTCCTGGATTTATGAACATATTTGGTAAGTTTGGATATGGGAATATTCAAATAGAACTCATAACTTTAATATTCTAGCAAGCTATAGAATAAATAGCAACTAAAAGAAACAAACAAATGGAAGTCTTTAGTTGTTTAGGAAACAACAGAAATAGTTAAGGGGTGGGGGAATATTTCTCTTAAGAGGCTTGAAGTATCTATATAAGGTTTCCTAAACTAGATGTACTCATTAAAAAAAAAAAAAAAAGGAGACTACTCTTTACTTCTATAAATTTTGCTGCACTTGGTTGGAAACATTCTAAATTTACAATGGTTTTCACTGTTCCATTATGACTGAGGACAGCAAAATATCATTTCCAAAGCAAAATATAAGCATTCATGATATATGAAGAAATGAGAATGAGTGGCCTTAAACCTAATCAAGTTAAGAGTCTGTGGTCGGGGGGAAGGATTACACCAAGTTTTGAGAGAGAGGAAAAGGAGCAAAAGACATCAACTTTCAGACAGGACACCTAAAGAGTATATAAATTATCTCCAGGCAAGTCTCCCTCAGAGGGATTTCCAGATCTGTTGAGATTGAAGACTTGTTCTATTGAAGAGTTTCCAACATGAACCACCTTGGACTTTCAGCTAAGCTTTGGAATTCCTTTTTCTTTATGTGGCACCTCATTCAACAGAAATGGCTTTGCTCTGAAAAGTCTTCACTGGGTATAGATTACTCTAATGCTCTATGTCAAAAAGTCATGAAAGAAACTGAAACAAGTATGATGAAAACAATGAAAACTAAACACAATGCGCCATGAAGCAGAGAGGAACAGGGCTGCTATCTCTTGTATTTGGAAACTCAAAAATAAATGAAAAAAATCATAGTTTACTTTGTTTTAGCCTTTATCTTTTTGACCACAGGCTCAGTTTCTTTGTTAAAATTTATTTGAGTAATAATTTGCAATATATAAAAGGTAGTAAAGTCAAATTTTCTCACCAGCACTTGCTGAATTGATTTCAGAATATACTGCTATAGACACAGAAAAGCCAAAAACCCAATTTCAATGTTGACCAAAATCAAGAGCATATAATCTCTACAAAATTGATTATTTTATGCTATAGGTAGAATGACCAATATTATTGAATAGCCTCAAGACTGGAAGAAAGGAAATTTTTGCAATATAATGATCCGGGAATTAGGTTATTCAATCTAACTGTATTTGAGATGGAGAAAAGCACTAATTTCAGGTGAAATACTCAACGGCTTAAAAGAGAATATGCATTTTCCATTTTTTAAATGGTTTAAAAATGGTCAGTGTTATACAAATATAAGGTACTTTGAATACTTGGAATCATGCAAATTGCAATATTTAATTTTTGAAGTAAACTAAAAATCAAAACTGAAATATGCCTTCATATTGATTTTAATTTATCCTTTAAATGTTAAAGCAAAGATCCATTTTACCATAACTCTAATTAATAGTGTTTTTACAGAAATTGATTATTTAATTATTTCATACAATTAAGGAGCTTCAGAGATGTGATTTGTTTTAGGTTTGCTGTTTTTTGGATTACTTAAAAGTTAGCGTAATATAATATCCATCTAATTAAAAAACAAAACAATATGTGTCTTTTACCCACTAGATACTGCCCTAAGTCCCTTGTTATGTGACTTTGTTTTTCCAAAAATCACTGGGGGGCCCAGAGAGTTGCTATCAATGTCCCAGACCTCAACCTGCTTCATCTTACTCTCTTAATCTATTATATCCTTGGAAATACTAGTAAAACTGGATACGGTGTAAAATCTCTAATTTATTGAGTCTGATTTGAGAATTCTTTGTGTGTGTTAACTACCATGAGCAATGTTTCTATGAGCATTCTGATACATTCTTACCTATGTGCAAACAAAATATTCTCTAATATTAATATATATACTGTAGCAGAAGCTGCCAGTCCTTCCCCTTTATGCCTCTGCCTTCACCTTTATCCATGGGAATCTAATTGCCACCTGATGCATATCTTTGCCTTGGGACTTCTCTGGCTTTTGAAGCATGCTTATCATACCTTTGCTGATGCATACCTTTGCCTGCGGACTTTTCTGGCTTTTGAAGCATGCTTTGCCTCTCAGTAGGTCAGAAATCTTGGGCAACTAATGGCTATGAGGAGCAGAACTCAATGACTGATGGAAGTTGGTGCATAAATATACCCTGTTGCTTCACCCTCACTTCACCACATGTGGGATAACTCTAGAGCCATGTGTTGCCTCACAGAATTTACTAGCATAACACTCCAGTTGCCTGCAGTGGTAACTTGCTTTATAATCTAAGTTTTTAAATATGTTTTTAATTGAGGTAACATTGGTTTATAACATTATATAAGTTTAATGTGTACAACATTATATTTTGACTCTTGTGTATGTTACAGCATGCTCAACACCAAAAGTTTAGTTTCTATCCATCAACGTACAGTTGACCCCCTTTACCCATTTTGCCTTCCCTCCTACCTTCTTCATCTCTGGTAACCACTGCTCTGTTCTCTGTAACTATGTGTTCATTTTTGTTTTGTTTGGTTTGTTCATTTTTTACTGACTTTCTTCCCATCTCTGTCTCAGTTTCACACTCCTCTCAGAAGAATGGTGTCTCCTGAAATCTTTGACTGAGTCAGCTTCCAGAGAAAGTTAAACTAAGACATATCAAAGACTCTAATTTCAGTGATGTAGATCACACAGATGCTCCATTTCACAAGCAAGAGCTAAATAGCTTCTGAAAATATTTGTATTAATTCACACTTCCATTATCAGTGTGTAGTGGTCTCATTGGTTCACATCCTCAAGTAAAATGCCTTAATTCTTTCAACCTGGTTTGTGAAAAATAATATCTCATTGTGGAATTAATTTGTTTTCTTGTATTATAAATGAGGATAGCTATCTTCCCATGTATTTATATGTTAATCTTGTTTCCTCATCAGAACAAATGCCTGTTTATGTCTTTTGCCTAGTTTATGCTTAGTTGCTTGTTTTATTCTTATGAATTGTTTCAAGTTCTTTATATAGTCAGTATACTAATTCTTCATTGTCTTAGGTGTGTTATACATATTTTTCTTTTCAAAATTTCTCTGACATGTCTTTTTGATATAGTTTGATAAAATAAGTTCTTAATTTTAATATAGTCATCATTCTTATGAATAGTTTTATAGCTAGCACTTTTTGCTTTAGTTTAAGAAATCCTTTGCTACCCTGAATTAATGAATATATTTTCCTAAATTCTCTAGTAGAAGTATTAAAGTTTAACCTTTCACATTTCAGTATTTACCCATTAAAACTGATTTCTCTGTATGGTGTGAGATATGGACCAAATTTCATTATTTTCTCATTAAATTATTTTTCTCGTACCATCTACAAATAATCCTTTCTTCATATTTTTTTTTTCCTTCTATGAAAATGTTCTTCCTCCAGATCAGAGTCAGCAAACATTTTCTTTAAAAAAACAGGTAGTAAATATTTTAGGTTTTCTAGGCCATCTATAAACTTTATCACAATTCTTTTTTTTATTTTTCAACTTCTAGACAAACAAGTACAAAAAGGAAAATAATCTTCTTATCTTCCAGGCCATACAGAAGAATGCCACAGGCCCAGGTTGGCCTTCCTGCTGTAGTTTGCAGACCACTGCTCTATATAGTCATATATCTTGCTCCCTCACCTTTCACCTCTTTCCCAATCTTTGGTCAGATGACATCATTTTAAAGGTTTTTTTTACCTAAACAACCTATCTATATTTGCATTTCTTCTCTGCTTAAATACAGTCTACTGTTCCTCTCTCATATTTTTCACCATGGAACGTGTTACTTTTCAATATTATATCTATATCTAATTATATATTTTATCTGTCTTTTGTTTTGTTTTTCTTTGCTTATTTTTGCCCTTCTACCCCAACACACACATGAATATACACTAGTATGTAATCAAACAATGAGTGAATGATTATATTTTATATTTTTGAAAGTTTTATTTATTTTTAAATCCACTGGATCTTGTTTCTTAAAAGACCATTTTTCCTATTTATTTCTACTTCCTTATTCATTTATTGAATAATATATTTATGTTAATTTGCCTTTGACGACTCCTATATTTAAAATCTTAGGAAAAATGACTATCGTGGATATATTTTTTCCTGTTAATTCTCAGTCATGATGTCTTATTTCTTTGTGGTTGTCTGAGGGTGTATGAGTGTGTTTGTGTGTGTATAGGTGTGTGTGAGTGTGAGATCACACATGCATATGTGGGGTATTTTAACTGAGTGCTCATTTCTTCCAATCTTCATCAAACAGAGTTTTGTAAGTCTGTATTAGAAAGTTCATTTGTGTGGAGAATTTGTGTTAGCATTTATCAAGCTACTAGGGCAATACTAACAGAAATTAAAATAAATTCTGACATGAAATTTTCCAGATAATACATATAATGTGATTTTGGACCACAAACCTATATATTGGAAGTTACAAATGATAAGGAGAAATTTATTTTTTATTGCATGCATAGTTACTTTGTGTTCTGCAAATGGTCTTTGTAATTTTCAAGTCATTGAGAGTATAAGTATGTTATTTATTGTCTTCATCTCATGGGGGCATTTTCCTTCTTGTGTTTGGTAATGTTCTATTATGTGCTCATATTTTACAAAACTTAATTCTGAGAAATCTTGAGAGACCTGAACTAGGGATTCTTCACTCCAGAAAACATTTACATTTGCTTTTGTTGAGCTCCAGATAGGTGCTACCAACTTTAAAATAATTCAAATTCTCAACATGATGTTTTTAGGCTATATGAATAATATAGCTTAGAATCATATTACAGTGTGAGCACAGGTTTAGTGTTTCAAATTCCCATTGTAAACAATTATTTTTATCATTCCACCTAGACATGCCATAGAAAGACAGGTACCCTCAGTGGTTTGCTTTGTTTCCACTTATAGTCCTGCTTATTTGTTTCCAGATTATTCTAAGGAAATGGCTGTTTTGCATGTTCCAGGTTTATGTTTTTATGCCAAATTCAGCTTTCTCCCTTTAAATTGACACAAGGCCTCTTCTTTTGGCCACCACACAAATGTTAAATCCCAAGGCTATAATTTCCTGGGGTTGGCAACAGTGCCCTAGGAAACCCTCACACTATTTTTTAACCCCTCTGGTGTTATTATAGCACTTTTTATTATCTTCCACACAAGGGATTTTCTTATTTTTCTTCTCAGCTCAACATATATTTTTTAATGTTATTGTAATTTATTGTTCACTTGGATGTATAAAAATGAAATGTAATTTCAGAAAATCTAGTCTGTCTTAGTATTAGAAGGGAAGTATTCCTTTGTTCATTTGCCAAACTTCCTGAGAGGATTCTTTAGCTTAATCATCGAGACATAATAATTTGTACTTCAGTTGCATTCATTCTTTTAGCCCATCTGTTTAAATTTTTATACCCTATGTTTAATTTCCAAGATTTTGTAGTTGTTTTTCTTTTATTATAGCATTCTTTCATTTTATGGCTTTAGTATCCTCCCAACTCATTCTAATTATACTAAATTCAAGGTATTTTTGTTTTTGCTACTTTTATTATTATTACTATTATTATTAGCTTTATTTTTAGAGCATTTTATATTCAAAATAGTATTGAAAAGAGGTACAGAGATTTCTAACCTATCTACTCCCCCTTCACATGCATAGCCTCCTCTGTTATCAACATCTCCCACCAGAGTTGTAAATTTGTTACAACTGATGATTCTACATTGACACATCACTATAACCCGAAGTCCATAATTTACATTAGACTTTACTCTTTGGTACATTCTATGGGTTTGAATGTATAATGACATGCACTCACCATTATAATATCATACAGAATATTGTCACTACCCTAAAAATCCTCTGTGCTCTACCTATTCACCCACCCTCCCCTTAATCCCCCAAAACCACTGATCCTTTACTTTCTCTACAGTTTTGACTTTCCAGAATGTCACATAGTTAGAATCATATAGTATGTAGCCTTTGCAAATTGGCTTCTTTCCCTTAAGTAATATATATTTAAGTTTCTTCCATGTCTTTTAATGGCTTTGGTAGCTCATTTCTTTTTAGCACTCAGTAATATTACATTGTCTGGATGTACTGCATTTTATTTATCCATTCACCTACTGAAGGACATCTTAGTTTCTTTCAAGTTTTGACAACTATATAATAAAGTTGCTTAAACTCCATGTGGAAATTTTTGTGTAGACATGAGTTTTCAGCTCCTCTGGGTAAATACCAAGGAGAATGATTTCCAGATTGTATGTAAGAGAATGTTTAGCTTACTAGGAAACCGCCAAATTGTCTTCCAAAATGGCTGTACCATTTTGCATTCCTTTCAGCAATGAATGAGAGTTCCTGTTGCTCCACATCCTCACCAACATGTTTTCAGTGTTCCAGCTTTGGAGCATTCTGATGGGTGTGTCTAATGGTATCTCATTGTTATTTTAATGTGCATTTCCCTGACAATTTATTACCTGGAGCATCTTTTCATTGCTTACTTGCCAACTGCTTACTTGCCTTCTTTGGTCAAGTGCCTGTTCAGGTCTTTGGCTCATTTTCCAATTGTGTTCCTTGTTTTCTTTTGTTGAGTTATTTTTTTATATTTTTTTTTTTGGTACACGGGCCTCTCACTGCCGTGGCCTCTCCTGTTGTGGAACACAGGCTCCAGACGCGCAGGCTCAGCGGCCATGGCTCACGGGCCCAGCCACTCCACGGCACGTGGGATCCTCCCAGACTGGGGCACGAACCCATGTCCCCTGCATCGGCAGGCTGACTCTCAATCACTGTGCCACCAGGGAAGCCCTCTTTTGTTGAGTTTTAAGTGTTCATTTTATGTTTTAGATAATAATCCTTTATCAGGTATGTCTTTTGCAAATTGTTTCTCTCAATCTGTATCTTCTCATTCTCTTGACCATTTCTTTTGCAAAGCAACAGTTTTTAATGAAGTTCAGCTTATCAATTATTTGTTTCATTCATTATGCCTTTGATGTTGTCTAAAAAGTCATCACCAAACCCCAGGTCATCTAGATTTTCTCCTATGTTTTCTTCTAGATATGGATTCATATGGAAATGTCTGGATTCATTTTTTTGCATGTAGATGTCCATATTTTCCAGCATCATTTGCTGAAAAAAATTATCTTTACTACATTGTATTGCCTTTGCTCCTTTGTCAAAGATCAGTTGACTATATTTAAAGGGGCCTATATCTTATTATGTTTTAAATTGTTAGATCATCTGTTGCCATCTTTAATGACCCATTTTCAGGATGTTGTTTACCTTCAAACACTTGGTGTATATTTATATCTCTTTAATTGAAAAATTCTGCTTAACAATCCATGACTGAACTCTCAAAAACAGTCTATGACTATGTTTCTGTGGTCTGTAAGATGTTTAGCCATTAGGGTTATTGGGAGTGTATAGATGGCTAATCATCTACATATGAATATTCTAATCCTCCTTGAAGGATCATCAGCAGCTGGGACAGCGAACTCCTTCTCTGATCCTAGTACTTTTCCTTGGCCCAGGGATAACAGTATTAGTGGGAGAGAGAGGAGGAGGTTGTTTATATTGTTTTTCTGAATCCAGTTGCCTCATGAGTCATTCTAATTCTTGGATCCCCTCTGCCTCTCTCTTTGTTTGCATGTTTATTTGTTTGTTTTGTCAAGTTGATAGTTCCTCTGAAATTTTTCAATATTATATGGTTTCTATTTTTCATGGATTTGACAAACTATTTGGTCAACAGATGAACTTTCTGCTTTTCAAATGCTTTCTCTATCATTTTCAGGGATTTGCAGACTGTACAAGGGTAGCTGTATGTTCTCCATCTTCCATCCTATTCTAAAATAGCTATTCTTATGAATATGTCTCTGACCTATTTTCATCTCATCTGTATTCTATACTGTATTGCAACACTGAACATTATACTCCACTGTGTTTCAAAGAAAATATAAAGAAAATATAGTTTCTTTAACAGCTGTAAATAATAAGATCTTTTTCATGAGTTTACAGTCCATTGAGAAGTACATGGAATACATTTTTAAAAATGAAAAAAAATAGAATGCTTTAAATTTAAATTTAAGTTAAATACAGGTATTTTGCAGGTTAAATATTCTCTTTTGGGTAAATTTTCCATGCTCCCCTTCCCACTCCCCCTTCTCTTCAGGTTACTAAAGATTTGGGTGTAGGTGTAAGAATTTCTGTAGCAGCAGTAGAGAGAGGAACACATAGTGTTTAAATTGTCTTATGGATCTAAACATGCATCTTTCAGTCTCTGAACTAGTGACAGGTTCAGTGTTATATGTTATAACTGGCCTTTGCTAATGCTATGCTGGTAGCCGCATCTGGAGACTATCATCCTCAACATTTACTTCTAGTTTAATTCCATGGATAATATGGTCTATTTGCTGTGACCACTGCCCCTTTGCTGGCCCTTCTGCTCTCTGGTTTCCTACCTACTCCCTCACCTGGACATGTGACTCTCTGGATCCCTTGAATGCAACATGCATAAAGGGGAGAACCGGGAGATTACTTCAGGCTTATCCACAAACACTTCCTTTTATTACTGCTGTTTTTTTCACACCTAGGTTGGCATGTGGCCACTCTCCACAGCAGTCTATTCTCAGATCACTAGATAGATAGATATAGATTATTCTTGCTTAAAGTGTCTCCTCAACCTAAACATTGTGCTTTCCAACTATAGTATTTTACCCAAAGAGAAGAATTCAGGACATATATTTAGATCTTCTTGTTTCCGCATACCTAATTCATTCTCAGAACACAATACATAGAACAAAAGGAGAGGATTTCCTCCATGCCTTGTAGGCAGTCCTTCCTCTATCAGATTCTGAATTGTTGCTACAGTTGGTTTTTAGTCACTAAATGGTTAAGTTGGTCCATTTTTGCTTTTATCATAGGCAAGTAGGGACTGAATGTTCTAAATAGAAATGTTAGTTTCCTTTTTCAAAATATAATTCCCATTAAATGAAGATTTATTGAAAAATTTGTTTAGTAACGTCCCACTATATTCCAAAGTGCATTATTTCCAAAGCACTACTAAAGAAAACAGAAGAAACAGGGTAAAATGTCATTATGTCCTTGAAAGAGTTACCAGGTTTATCAAATATAAAATATAGGATCTTTTCAAGTAGAAAAATAAAAATTTCTTTTCAATTTTTCCTCATGATTTTAAACTATTATTATTTTAAAATATAGTTTGATTCAAGGGGGAAAACAAAGAAGAAAGTCCTGGTTCTAATCTGGCTCTGCTATTATCTAACCATATAAAGTTTACCATTGTTCTTCTCTTTGATTCAGTTTCTTCACCTCTAATTAGAAGGGATTGTAATCAGGTGCTTTTAAAGGTCTTTTATATCTTTAAAATATTGATAGTATGATTCAGCTGAATACTATAAATTGCATAGCATGCTGCATATAGAGAAGTTTTGTGGAGTTATATATATATATATATATATATATATATAAACAAAACAAAACAAACAACAACAAAAAAAAGACTTTAAGACAAAGTTAAAGGAAAGCAAAAGGAATTCACCATGAACCTTTCCAGACCTCCCTTCAATTGCCATCTGAATAGCACACTTCCTTTTCACTCATCCCTTTGGACCAACCCAAACTTTTGAACAGCCTTGACCAGAGTTACTTATTATATCTTTCATTGGATGCTCTCATTTGCATTTTCTAAAATGGTCCCAAAAGAATGTGTCAAAGAGAATATTTAATATTACATTAAAATGCCTTATCAGGCACATTATGAAATTGATACTAATGGCACTTCTTCTCCAGAGAGCTGGAACAGTTTTAATGGTCCAACACTTGTCACCATTTTGGCAAAGTCTAAAATACTTTCTAAAGGTCTTTTTTAAAACAAAATATGTTCTTAGAATTTTTTCCACTAGACTCTGCATTGCTTTTTCAATGTGTCGCACTTTCTCTATTCTGTAAAATATTCATCATGCAAAAGTTGTATAAACATAAAAAAATTATACAATTTCAAGTCTGGAAGAAAAGAGAATGACTTGTTAGAAAATTTGTATTAAGTGACGACACCTGAACTGATAAAAAAATAAAAATAAAAAAGTCTGAGTCATATCACATAATATATCCTGAAAAGAACTGTTAAATTATAATGTCAACATGAAGTCCCTGTGCCATAATAAAATGTCTGCTTTGTAAAATCATTCCCTGGTGAATTGGGGACCTAATGTTTGGAAGTGAATGAAGAAAAAAAAGTATTTTGTAGCTTTAATTTGCCATCAACTATACTTGTATAAATTTGCTGGCACTTCAGAATATGACACATCAGGGCAGCACTTGTCCAGAGAATAAAATGCTCCAACAGTGCAAATTACAGTTTTGGAAGCAGGTCTTCTCTTTCAATCCATTTGGGCATTATTTAGCACATTGGAGTGGCAGATTATTAAATAGTATCCCTGTGGCCTGAAAGAAAGAATATTCCTCCCAGATTTCATAGACTATTTTCTGTGACTAGAGGAATTACATGATAGGACTTGGCTCATTTTAGTTACTTGTACTGAATAGATTAAGATATTATGCAATATCAAAGTATTGTAATTACTATCTATAAATTGTAAGCAATTATGTAAATGCTTTGCTCAGTAATTATTTTAAGGTTCTTTAAATTATTTATTATATGGTTAATTAGTATGGTAGGCCAAAAGTGAGTAACTAATCAGCTTTTTAAAAAGATGACCCAGGGTTTCCCTGGTGGCGCAGTGGTTGCGAGTCCGCCTGCCAATGCAGGGGACGCAGGTTCGTGCCCCAGTCTGGGAAGATCCCACGTGCCGTGGAGTGGCTGGGCCCCTGAACCATGGCCGCTGAGCTGGAACATCTGGAGCCTGTGCTCCGCAACGGGAGAGGCCACAACAGTGAGAGGCCCGCGTACCACACACACAAAAAAAAAAGATGACCCAGGGATTCATGAAAAATCTGGATTCATATTGGATTATGATAGCATCATTCTGATTGAAAGTATTAAATCATTTCTCAATTTTATTTTAAATATGACACATGTAGGTCTTATTAAGATATATATTTAGAAGAAGGTACTGTTGAGTAAGTTGAAATAAAATTTCCAATTACATTATAATAAAAGATTGACTTCTTGACAATGTGCCCAGTGTCTAGTATTTTAGATAGAATTATTAAAGTCATATTTAATTGATTCACATGATACACCTTTACACTATATACTCATAATTTATAGAGTTTGTATACGTCATTTGAGCAGACAAAAATCACATGAAATATTATTTAATGATAGAGCATATTGCTGAGTGGACAGAGAGTAAATTGAAAAGAGGAATCTTGTATAGAGAAGAAGGAAAAGCAATCAAGTTTTTAAGTGGAAATAAATACAGATTTTCTTTTTCTCTTTCTGAGAGAGAGAGAGAGAGAGAGAGAGAGAGAAAGAATATCTGCCTGTTATAATTTCCCCTAAGAAACCTAGTGATTCTTTTTCTAAGTTTAAATATCAGGAGATACCACATGGTATAATTGACAATCTTGGGTGCTCTAGATACAGTTTTGCTTTGAAGTTTATTTGAAATTCAGAGAGGAAATAAAGTGAAAATGAACTATATAAAGTAAATTAAAAAATGTGTCTACCACAAAAGATAATACTTCCTAAAATATAGTTTGAACTCAGTCTTGCTGAGTTCTTTTTTTTTACTTTAACATGTTTTCTATTTGCTATTTTTGTTGTTGATAACCAAATTTATTGCATTATGATACAAAAATGTGATTTGTTTGATAAGATATTGAAATGTGCTGAGACTTTTGAGGTCTACTAAGTAAACTTGGAAAGAACATTTAGTAATTATGATAAATCTGTGGGGGGGGGAGGGAGGCTAATTACACAAAATCATCATGAAGTTATTGAATATTAGAGATAGAAGTAGTTCAATATCCTTGTTTTGCAGATAAGATAACCAAGCCTGAAAGTGACTCAACTGAAGATTCATGAATTTTAGAGAGACTGATCTCCAAGTCACCTGAAGTCCAGTCTAGTGTTTTCAACACAGCTCTCTGGGTCATAAACTCTAATTGCAGGAATGTTTTCAGACTGCAGGAACTCACAAAAAAATCTTTAAAGAAAATTTTATCATGTAAGTACAGTATTACTTAATTGGATATTGATATTTATTTAGCACATTTTTTGGTTTGCATTACTTAAAAAATAAGTGATTCAACTAGTGGCTGATTTATTTTCCGTAATGAAATTGCAAAAATAATTACACCAATAATATATTGGTATAATTGTTTGGTAATAGCCTATGATGCAATGTGTTATTTTTTGTATTATTTATTTCAAAGCATTTATCAAGCCTTGGGGGGATTTAGGAATACTGCAGTAGGTGCCTGAATCCACATATGCATATGCACTTACTCAAATAAGGGATATTGGATGTATGGATATAGTAATGAGCCTCTGTATACAAAGTACAATTACTTTCATGAGTTATCATCAGGAGTAATGTTAAAACATATATGTGTATACATATACATGCATGCTCACATATGTAAACACATAAACATATATACATAGATAGTCTTGAAAAGTTTGAGAAATACTGGTATCTATTACTGCCATGCACCATGCTATAAGTGAGAATTTGCTGTTTTTTTTAGTTTTAAAAGCATTGGGTTTTTTTTGCACTTTTTAATAGCCATTGTGTTCTGTATCTGTTGTTTTTACTCATGTATTTCTGGCTTGCATCCTAATTATTTGTAAATATATTATATTTTACTTTATTTTATTTTATTTATTATTTACTTATTTATTGTTTAACATTGTTATTGGAGTATAGTTGCTTTACAATGGTGTGTTAGTTTCTGCTGTATAACAAAGTGAATCAGCTATACGTATACATTTATCCCCATATCACCTCCGTCTTGCGTCTCCCTCCCACCCTCCCTATCCCAGTCCTCTAGGAGGACTCAAAGCATGGAGCTGATCTCCCTGTGTTATGCAGTTGCTTCTTACTAGCTGTCTATTTTACATTTGGTAGTGTATATATATCCATGCCACTCTCTCACTTCATCCCAGATTACCCTTCCCCCTCCCCTTGTCCTCAAGTCCATTCTCTACATCTGCATCTTTATTCCTGTCCTGCCCCTAGGTTCTTCAGAAACATATTTTTTTCTTAGATTCCATCTATAGGTTTTAGCATATGGTATTTAATTTTCTCTTTCTGACTTACTCCACTCTGTATGACAGTCTCTAGGTCCATCCACCTTACTACAAATGACTCAATTTCGCTTCTCTTTATGGCTGAGAAATATTCCATCGTATATGTGTGCCACATCTTCTTTATCCATTCATCTGTTGATTGACAGGTTGCTTCCATGACCTGGCTATTGTAAACAGAGCTGCAATGAACACTGTGGTACATGACTCTATTTGAATTATGGTTTTCTCAGGGTATATGCCCAGTAGTGGGATTGCTGGGTCATATGGTACTTCTATTTTTAATTTTTAAAGAAACCTCCATACTGTTCTCCATAGTGGCTTTATCAACTTACATTCCCATCAATGGTGCAAGAGGGTTACCTTTTCTCCACACACTCTCCAGCATTTATTGTTTGTAGATTTTCTGATGATGCCCATTCTGACTGGTGTGAGGTGATACCTCATTGTAGTTTTGATTTGCATTTCTCTACTTATTAGTGATGTTGAACATCCTTTCATGTGTTTGTTGGCAATCTGTATATCTTCTTTGGAGAAATGTCTATTTAGGTCTTCTGCCCATTTTTGAATTAGGTAGTTTATTTTTTTGATATTGAGCTGCATGAAATGCTTGCAAATTTTGGAGGTTAAGCATTTGTCAGTTGCTTTGTTTGCAAATATTTTCTCCCACTCTGAGGGCTGTCTTTTCATATTGTTTAGGGTTTCCTTTGTTGTGCAAAAGCTTTGAAGTTTCATTAGGTCCCATTTGTTTATTTTTGATTTTATTTCCATATCTCTAGGAGGTGGGCCAAAAAGGATCTTGCTGTGACTTATCACATAGAGTGTTCTGCTTATGTTTTCCTCTAAGAGTTTTAGAGTGTCTGGCCTTACATTTAGGTCTTTAATCCATTTTGAGTTTATTTTTGTGTATGGTGTTAGGGAGTGTTCTAATTTCATTCTTTTACATGTAGCTCTCCAGTTTTCCCAGTACCACTTATTGAAGAGGCTGTCTTTTCCCCATTGTATATTCTTGCCTTCTTTAACAAAGATAAGGTGACCATACTTGTGTGGGTTTATCTCTGGGCTTTCTATCCTGTTGCATTGATCTATATATCTGTTTTCGTGCCAGTATCATATTGCCTTGATTACTGTAGCTTTGTAGTATAGTCTGAAGTCTAGGAGCCTGATTCCTAGAGCTCCGTTTTATTTTCTCAAGATTGCTTTGGCTATTCAGGGTCTTTTGTGTTTCCATGTAAATTATGAAATTTTTTGTTCTAGTTCTGTAAAAAATGCCATTGGTAGTTTGATGGCAATTGCATTGAATCTGTAGATTGCTTTGTGTAGTAGAGTCATTTTCACAATGTTGATTCTTCCAATCCAAGAACATGATATATCTCTTCATCTGTTTGTATCATCTTTAATTTCTTTCATCAGTGTCTTATAGATTTTGGCATGCAAGTCTTTTATCTCCTTAGGTAGGTTTATTCCTAGGTATTTTATTCCTTTTGTTGCAGTGGTAAATGGGAGTGTTTCCTTAATTTCTCTTTCAGATTTTTCATCATTAGTGTATAGGAATGCAAGAGATTTCTGTGTATTAATTTTGTATCCTGCTAATTTACCAAATTAATTGATTAGGTCTAGCAGTTTTCTAGTAGCATCTTTAGGATTCTCTGTGTATAGTATCATGTAATGTGCAAACAGTGACAGTCTTACTTCTTCTTTTCTGATTTGGATTCCTTTTATTTCTGTTTCTTCTCTAATTGCTGTGGCTTAACTTTCCAAAGTATGTTCAGTAATTGTGGTGAGAGTGGGCAACCTTGTCTTTTTCCTGATCTTAAAGGAAATGGTTTCAGTTTTTCAGCATTGGGAACAAAATTGGCTGTTGGTTTGTCATACATGGCCTTTATTATGTTGTGGTAAGTTCCCTCTATGCCTACTTTCTGGAGGGATTTTATAAATGGGTGTTGAATTTTATCAAAAGCTTTTTCTGCATCTATTGAGACGATCATATGGTTTTTCTCCTGCAGTTTGTTAATATGGTTATTACACTCACTGATTTGCCTATACTGAAGAATCCTTGCATTCCTGGGATAAATCACACTTGATCACGGTGTATGATCCTTTTAATGTGCTGTTGGATTCTGTTTGTTAGTATTTTGTGGAGGATTTTTGCAGCCTCCCAGAATGAGTTTGGGAATGTTCCTCCCTTTACTATATTTTGGAAGAGTTTGAGAAGGATATGTGTTAGCTCCTCTCTAAATATTTTGTAGAATTCACCTGTGAAGCCATCTGGTCCTGGACTATTGTTTGTGGGAAGATTTTTAATCACAGTTTCAATTTCATTACTTGTGATTGGTCTGTTTATATTTTCTATATCTTCCTGGTTCAGTATCGGGAGGTTGTGCTTTTCTAAGAATTTGTCCAATTCTTCCAGATTGTCCATTTTATTGACATAGAGTTGCTTGTAGTAACCGCTCATGGTCCTTTGTATTTATGCAGTGTCACTTGTTACTTCTCCTTTTTCATTTCTAATTCTATTGACCTGAGTCTTCTCCTTTTTTTTCTTAACGAGTCTGGCTAATGTTTTACCAATTTTATTTATCTTCTCAAAGAACTCGCTTTTAGTTTTATTGATCTTTGCTATCTTTTCCTTCATTTTTTTTTCATTTATTTCTGATCTGATCTTTATGATTTCTTTTCTTCTGCTAACTTTGGGGTTTTTTTTGTTCTTCTTTCTATAATTGCTTTATATGTAAGGTTAGGTTGTTTATTTGAGATGTTTCTTGAGGTAGGATTGTATTGCTATAAACTTCCCTCTTAGAACTGCTTTTGCTGCATTCCATAGGTTTTTGGGTCATCGTGTTTTCATTGTTATTTGTTTCTAGGTATCTTTTGACTTCCTCTTTGGTGCTTTCAGTGATGTCTTGCTTATTTAGTATAGTACTGTTTAGCCTCCATGTGTTTGTATTTTTTACAGATTTTTTCCTGTATTTGATATCTAGTTTCATAGCATTGTGGTCAGAAAAGATACTTGATACAATTTCAATTTTCTTAAATTTACCAGGGCTTGATTTGTGACCCATGATATGATCTATCCTGGAGAATGGTCCATGAGCACTTGAGAAGAAAGTGTATTCTGTTGTGTTTGGATGGAATGTCCTGTAAATATCAATTAAGTCCATCTTGTTTAATGTGTCATTTAAAGCTTGTATTTCCTTATTTATTTTCATTTTGGATGATCTGTCTATTATTGAAAGTGGGATGTTAACGTCCCATACTATGATTGTGTTACTGTCTCTTTCCCCTTTTATGGTTGTTAACATTTGCTTTATGTATTGACGTGCTCTTATGTTAGGTGCATAAATATTTACAATTGTTATATCTTCTTCTTGGATTGATCCCTTATTCATTATGTATTGCCCTTCTTTCTCTTGTAATAGTCTTTATTTTAAAGTTTACTTTGTCTAATAAGAGAACTGCTACTCCAGCTTTCCTTTGATTTTCATTTGCTCAGATTATCTTTTTCCATCCCCTCGCTTTCAGTCTGTATGTGTCCCTAGGTCTGAAGTGGGTCTCTTGTAGAAAGCATATACAGTTCTTGTATTTGTACCCATTCAGTCTGTCTATGTCTTTTGGTTGGAGCATTTAATCCATTTAATTTAAGGTAATTATCGATATGTATGTTCCTATTACAATTTTCTTAATTATTTTGGGTTTATTATTGTAGGTCTTTTCCTTCTCTTGTGTTTCCTGCCTAGAGAAGTTCCTTTGCCTAGAGAAATTCCTTTAGCACTTGCTGTAAAGCTGGTTTGGTGGTGCTGAATTCTCTTAACTTTTCCTTTGTTGTTAAGGTTTTAATTTCTCCATCAAATCTGAATGAGATCCTTGCTGGGTAAACTTGGTTGTAGATTTTTCCCTTTCATCACTTTAAATTTGTCCTGCCACACCCTTCTGGCTTGAAGATTTTTTCTGCTGAAAGATCAGCTATTAAACTTATGGGGATTCCCTTGTATGTTATTTGTTGCTTTTCCCTTGTTGCTTTTAATATTTCTCTTTGTATTTAATCTTTGATAGTTTGATTAATATTTGTCTTCACATATTTTTCCTTGGTCTTATCCTGTATGGGACTCTCTGCCCTTCCTGGATTTGATTATTTCCTTTCCCATATTAGGGAAGTTTTCAACTATAATCTTTTCAAATATTTTCACAGTCCCTTTCTTTTTCTCTTCTTTTCTGGAGCCCCTATAATTCAAATGTTGGTGCATTTAGTGTTGTCCCAGAGGTCTCTGATTTTGTCCTCAGTTCTTTTCATTCATTGTTCTTTATTCTGCTCTGAGGTAGTTATTTCCACAATTTTATCTTCCAGGTCACTTATCCGTTCTTCTACCTCAGTTATTCTGCTATTGATTCCTTCTAGAGAATTTTTAATTTCATTTATTGTGTTGTTCTTCATTGTTTGTATGCTCTTTAGTTATTCTTGGTCCTCATTAAAACTTTCTTGTACTTTCTCCATTCTATTTCCAAAATTTTGGATCATTTTTACTATTATTACTCTGAATTCTGTTCAGGTAGACTGCCTATTCCTCTTCGTTTGCTTGGTCTGGTGGGTTTTTACCTTGTTCCTTCATCAGCTGTGTGTTTCTCTGTCTTCTCATTTTGCTCAACTTACTGTGTTTGGGGTCTCCTTTTAGCAGGTTGCACGTTCATAGTTCCCATTGTTTTTGCTGTTTGCCCCCAGTGGGTAATGTTGGTTCAGTTGGTTGTGTAGGCTTCCTGGTGGAGGGGAGTGATGCCTGTGTTCTGGTGGATGAGGCTGGACCTTGTCTTTTTGGTGGGCAGAACTGTGCCCAGTGGTTTATTTTGGGGTGTCTGTGACCTTATTATGATTTTAGGTAGCCTCTTTGCTAATGGGTGGCATGGTGTTCCTGTCTTGCTAGTTGTTTGGCATGGGGTGTCCAGCACTAGAGCTTGCTGGTCGCTGGGTGGAGCAGTGTCTTATCATTGAGACAAAGATTTCTGGGATAGCTCTCACCGATTGAAATTATGTGGGGCTGGGAGGTCTCTGGTTGTCCAGTGTCCTGAACTCAGCTATCCTATGTCAGGGTCTCAGGCCTGATAACTGCCAGAACACCAAGAATGTGTCAGCCACACGGCTCAGAAGAAAAGGGAGAAGGGACGAGGGGAAGATGGCAGAAGAATAAGACACAGAGATCATCTTCCTCCCCACAGATACACCAGAAATACTTCTACACGTGGAACAACTCCTACAGAACACCTACTGAACGCTGGCAGAAGACCTCAGACCTTCCAAAAGGCAAGAAAGTCCCCATGTACCTGGGTAGGGCAAAAGAAAAAAGAATAAACAGAGACAAAAGGATAGGGATGGGACCTGCACCAGTGGGAGGGAGCTGTGAAGGAGGCAAGGTTTCCACACATTAGGGAAGCCCCTTCATGGGCAGAGACTGCAGGTTGCGGAGGGGGAAAGCTTCGGAGCCACGGAGGAGAGCACAGCAATAGGGGTGCGGAGGGCAAAGTGGAGAGATTCCTGCACAGAGGATTGGGCCTGACTGGCACTCACCAGCCTGAGAGGCTTGTCTGCTCACTTGCTGGGGGGGGGGGGGCGGGGCTGAGAGGTGAGGCTCCGGCTTTGGTTTGGAGCACAGGGAGAGGACTCGGCTAGCCGGAAGGGAGTTCGGGGAAAAGTCTGGACCTGCTGAAGAGGCAAGAGACTTTTTCTTCCCTCTTTGTTTCCTGGTGCGTGAGGAGAGGGGATTAGCCCTGCTTAAAGGAGCTCCAGAGATGGCCGTGAGCCGCGGCTAAAAGTGAGAACCCGAGACGGGCATGAGATGCTAAGGCTGCTGCTGCCACCACCAAGAAGCCTGTGTGTGAATACAGGTCACTATCCAAACCTCCCTTCCGGGGAGACTGTGCAGCCCACCACTGCCAGGGTCCCGAGATCCAGGGACAACTTCCCCCGGAGAACGCACGTCACGCCTCAGGCTGGTGCAAAATCACACCGGCCTCTGCTGCTGCAGGCTCACCCTGCACTCCATAGCCCTCTCTCCCCCTGGACTGAGTGAGCCAGAGTCCCCGAAGCAGCTGCTCCTTTAACCCTGTCCTGTCTGAGAAAAGAACAGACGCCCTCCGGGACCTACACGCAGAGGCGGGGTCAAATCCAAAGCTGAGCCCCCGGGAGTTGTGAGAACAAAGAAGAGAAAGGGAAATCCCTCCCAGCAGCCTCAGAAGCAGTGGATTAAAGCTCCACAATCAACTTGATGTACTCTGCATCTGTGGAATACATGAATAGACAACAAATCATCCCAAATTGAGGAGGTGTACTTTGAGAGCAAGATTTGTGTTTTTTCCTCTTTTTGTGAGTGTGTATGTGTATGCTTCTCTGTGAGATTTTGTCTGTATAGCTTTGCTTCCACCATTTGTCCTAGGGTTCAATCGTTCTGTTTTTTGGATTTTTTTTTTCTTTTTTAAAAAAAATTTTTTTCTTAATAATTATTTTTTATTTTAATAACTTTATTTTATCTCATTTTATCTTCTTTCTTTCTTTCTGGCCTTCCTTCCCTCCCTCCTTGCTTCCTTCCTCCCTCCCTCCCTCCCTCCTTCCCTCCCTCCCTCCCTTCCTTCCTGATTTCTTTCTTTCTTTCTTTCTTTCTTTCTTTCTTTCTTTCTTTCTTTCTTTCTTTCTTTCTTTCTTTCTACATTTTCTCCCTTTTATTTTGAGCCGTGTATATGAAAGGCTCTTGGTGCTGCAGCCAGGAGTCAGTGCTGTGCCTCTGAGGTGGGAGAGCCAACTTCAGGACACTGGTCAACAAGAGACTTCACAGGTCCACATGATATCAAATGGCAAAAATCTCCCAGAGATCTCCATCTCAACACCAGCACCCAACTTCACTCAACGACCAGCAAGCTACAGTGCTGGACACCCTATGCTAAACAACTAGCAAGACAGGAACACAACCCCACCCATTAGCAGAGAGGCTGCCTAAAATCATAATAAGTCCACAGACACCCCAAAACACACCACCAGATAGATAAGATCCAGCCTCATCCACCAGAACACAGGCACTAGTCCCCTCCACCAGGAAGTCTACACAACCCACTGAACCAACTTTAGCCACTGGGTACAGAAATCAAAAACAACAGGAAGTACAAACCTGCAGCCTGCACAACGGAGACCCCAAACACAGTAAGATAAAAAAAATGAAAAGACAGAAAAACACATAGCAGATGAAGGAGCAAGGTCAAAACCCACCATACTAACGAATGAAGAGGAAATAGGCAGTCTACCTGAAAAAGAATTCAGAATAATGATAGCAAAGATGATCCAATATCTTGGAAATAGAATAGACAAAATGCAAGAAACATTTAACAAGGACCTAGAAGAACTAAAGATTAAAAAAACAATGATGAACAACTCAATAAATGAAATTAAAAATACTCTAAAATACTCTAAAAACAACTGAGGCAGAAGAATGAATAAGTGACCTGGAAGATAAAATAGTGGAAATAACTACTGCAAAGCAGAATAAAGAAAAAAGAATACAAAGAACTGAGGACAGTCTCAAAAACCTCTGGGACAACATTAAATGCAGCAATATTTGAATTACAGCATTTACAGAAGAAGAGAAAAATTAAGGGACTGAGAAAATATTTGAAGAGATTATAGTTGAAAACTTCCCTAATATGGGAAAAGAAAAATTTAATCAAGTCCGGGAAGCACAGTGAGTCCCATACAGAAAAAATCCAAGGAGAAATACTCCAAGACACATATTAATCAAACTGTCAAAAACTAAATACAAAGAAAGCATATTAAAAGCAACAAGGGAAAAACAACAAATAACACAAAAGGGAATCCCCATAAGGTTAACAGCTGAACTTTCAGCAGAAACTCTGCAAGCCAGAAGGGACTGGCAGGACATATTTAAAGTGATGAAGGAGAAAAACATGCAACCAAGATTACTCTATCCAGGAAGGATCTCATTCAGATTTGATGGAGAAATTAAAAACTTTACAGACAAGCAAAAGCTGAGAGAATTCAGCACCACCAAACCAGCTTTACAACAAATGTTAAAGGAACTTCTCTAGGCAAAAAACACAAGAGAAGGAAAAGACCTACAATAACGAACCCAAAACAATTAAGAAAATGGGAATAGGAACATACATATCGATAATTACCTTAAATGTAAATGGACTAAATGCTGCCAACAAAAGACACAGATTGGCTGAATGGATACAAAAACAACACCCATATATATGCTGTCTACAAGAGACCCACTTTGGACCTAGAGACACATACAGATTGAAAATAAGGGGATGGAAAAATATATTGCATGCAAATGGAAATCAGAAGAAAGCTGGAGTAGCAATTATCATATCAGACAAAATAGACTTTAAAATAAAGACTATTAGAAGAGACAAAGAAGGACACTACATAATGATCAAGGGCTTGATCCAAGAAGAAGATATAACAATTGTAAATATTTATGCACCCAACACAGGAGCACCTCAATACATAAGGCAAATACTAACGGCCATAAAAGGGGAAATCAACAGTAACACAATCATAGTAGGGGATTTTAACACCCCACTTTCACCAATGGACAGATCATCCAAAATGAAAATAAATAAGGAAACACAAGCTTTAAATGATACTTTAAACAAGATAGACTTAATTCATATTTATAGGACACTCCATCCAAAAACAACAGATTACACATTTTTCTCAAGTGCTCATGGAACATTCTCCAGGATAGATCATATATTGGGTCACAAATCAAGCCTAGGTAAATTTAAGAAAATTAAAATTATATCAAGTATCTTTTATGACCACAACACTATGAGGCTAGATATCAATTAGAGGAAAAGATCTGCAAAAAATACAAACACATGGAGGCTAAACAATACACTACTTAATAACATAGTGATCACTGAAGAAATCAAAGAGGAAATAAAAAAATACCTAGCAAAATTGACAATGGAGACATGATGACCCCAAATCTATGGGATGCAGCAAAAGCAGTTCTAAGAGAGAGGTTTATAGCAATACAATCCTACCTTAAGAAACAGTAAATATCTCGAATAAACAATGTAACGTTACACATAAACCAATTACAGAAAGAAGAACAAAGAATCCCAAAGTTAGCAGAAGGAAAAAACCCATAAAAATCAGATCAGGACTACATGAAGAAGAAATGAAGGAAACGATAGCAAAGATCAATAAAACTAAAAGCTGTTTCCTTGAAAAGATAAAAAAAAATTGATAAACCATTAGCCAGACTCATCAAGCAAAAAAGACAGAAGACTCAAATCAATAGAATTAGAAATGAAAAAGGAGAAGTAAAAACTGACACTGCAGAAATACGAAAGATCATGAGAGATAACTACAAGCAACTCTATGCCAATTAAATGGATAACCTGTAATAAATGGACAAATTCTTAGAAATGCACAACCTGCCTAGACTGAATCAGGAAGAAATAGAAAATATGAACAGGCCAATCACAAGCACTGAAATTGAAACTGTGATTAAAAATCTTCCAACAAACAAAAGCCCAGGACCAGAAGGCTTCACAGGTGAGTTCTATCAAACATTTACAGAAGAGCAAACACCTATCATTCTCAAACTCTTCCAAAAAATAACAGAGGGAGGAACACTCCCAAACTCAGTCTACGAGGCCACCATCACCTTGATACAAAAAGCAGACAAGGATGTCACTAAGAAAAAAAACTACAGGCCAATATCGCTGATGAACATAGATGCAAAAATCTTCAACAAAATACTAGCAAACAGAATCCAACAGCACATTAAAATGATCATACACCATGATCAAGTGGGGTTTATTCCAGGAATGCAAGGATTCATCAATATATGCAAATCAATCAACGTGATACACCATATTAAGAAATTGAAGGAGAAAAACCATATGATCATCTCAATAGATGCAGAGAAAGCTTTTGACAAAATTCAACACCAATTTATGATGAAAACCCTGCAGAAAGTAGGCATAGAGGGAAATTTCCTCTACATAATAAAGGCCATATATGACAAACCCACAGCCAACATCGTCTTCAATGGTGAAAAACTGAAAGCATTTTCACTAAGATCAGGAACAAGACAAGGTTGCCCACTCTCACCACTCTTATTCAACATAGTTTTGGAAGTTTTAGCCACAGCAATCAGAGAAGAAAGGGAAGTAAAAAGAACCCAAATCGGAAAAGAAGAAGTAAAGCTGTCACCGCTTGCAGATGACATGATACTATACATAGAGAATCCTAAAGATGCTACCTGAAAACTACTAGAGCTAATCAATGAATTTGGTAAAGTAGCAGGATACAAAATTAATGCACAGAAATCTCTAGCATTCCTATACACTAATGATGAAAAATCTGAAAGTGAAATCAAGAAAACACTCCCATTTACCATTACAACAAAAAGAATAAAATATCTAGGAATAAACCTACCTAAGGAGACAAAAGACCTGTATGCAGAAAATTATAAGACACTGATGAAAGAAATTAAAGATGATACAAATAGATGGAGAGATATACCATGTTCTTGGATTGGAAGAATCAACATTGTGAAAATGACTATACTACCCAAAGCAATCGACAGATTCAATGCAATCCCTATCAAACTACCACTGGCATTTTTCACAGAACTAGAACAAAAGATTTCACAATTTGTATGGAAACACAAAAGACCCTGAATAGCCAAAGCAATCTTGAGATTGAAAAACGGAGCTGGAGGAATCAGGCGCCCTGACTTAAGACTATACTACAAAGCTACAGTAATCAAGACAGTATGGTACTGGCACGAAAACAGAAAGATAGAAAAATGGAACAGGATAGAAAGCCCAGAGATAAACCCACACACATATGGTCACCTTATCTTTGATAAAGGAGGCAGGAATGTACAGTGGAGAAAAGACAGCCTCTTCAATAAGTGGTGCTGGGAAAACTGGACAGGTACATGTAACAGTATGAGATTAGATCACTCCCTAACACCATACACAAAAATAAGCTCAAAATGGATTAAAGACCTAAATGTAAGGCCAGAAACTATCAAATTCTTAGAGGAACACATAGGCAGAACACTCTAAGACATAAATCATAGCAAGATCCTTTTTGACCCACCTCCTAGAGAAATGGAAAAAAAACCCAAAAATAAACAAATGGGACCTAATGAAACTTCAAAGCTTTTGCACAGCAAAGGAAACCATAAACAAGACGAAAAGACAACCCTCAGAATGGGAGAAAATATTTGCAAATGAAGCAACTGACAAAGGATTAATCTCCAAAATTTATATGCAGCTCATGCAGCTCAATAACAAAGAAACAAACAACCCAATCCAAAAATGGGCAGAAGACCTAAATAGACATTTCTCCAAAGAAGATATACAGACTGCCAACAAACACATGAAAGAATGCTCAACATCATTAATCATTAGAGAAATGCAAATCAAAACTACAATGAGATACCATCTCACACTAGTCAGAATGGCCATCATGAAAATATCTACAAACAATAAATGCTGGAGAGGGTGTGGAGAAAAGGGAACACTCTTGCACTGCTGGTGGGAATGTGAATTGGTACAACCACTATGGAGAACAGTATGGAGGTTCCTTAAAAGACTACAAATAGAAGTACTATATGACCCAGCAATCCCACTACTGGGCATATACCCTGAGAAAACCATAAGTCAAAATGAGTCATGTACCACAGTGTTCATTGCAGCTCTATTTACAATGGCCTGGAGATGGAAACAACCTAAGTGTCCATCATCGGATGAATGGATAAAGAAGATATGGCACATATATACAATGGAATATTACTCAGCCATAAAAAGAAATGAAATTGAGCTATTTGTAATGAGGTGGATGGACCTAGAGTCTGTCATACAGAGTGAAGTAAGTCAGAAAGAGAAAGACAAATACCGTATGCTAACACATATATATGGAATTTAAAAAAAAAAAAGAAAAATGTCATGAAGAACCTAGGGGTAATACAGGAATAAAGACACAGACCTACTAGAGAATGGACTTGAGCATATGCGGAGGGGGAAGGGTAAGATGTGACAAAGTGAGAGAGTGGCATGGACATATATACACTACCAAATGTAAAATAGATAGCTAGTGGGAAGCAGCCGCATAGCACAGGGAGATCAGCTAGGTGATTTTTGAGCACCTAGAGGTGTGGGATAGGGAGGGTGGGAGGGAGGGAGATGCAAGAGGGAAGAGATATGGGAACATATGTATATGTATAACTGATTCACTTTGTTATAAATGAGAAACTAATACACCATTGTAAAGCAATTATACTCCAATAAAGATGTAAAAAGCAAAATACAAAAAACATAATAGAAAAGAATATGAAAACGAATATATATACAAATAACTGATTTGCTTTGCTGTACAGCAGAAACTAACACAATATTGTAAATCAACTGTAGTTCAATAAAAAAACTAGCTCATTTGCCTACCAAAAAAAAAAAAAAGAAGAAAAAGTAGGAAAATAAAAAGAAAGAAAGAAAAAAAGATAAAATAAAATTTTTAAAATAAATTTTTTAATTAGTAAAATAAAAAAAATTAAAAGTAAGTTTAAAAAAAAAAGGAATGAAGAAAGCAACCAAACCAATAAACAAATCCACCGATGTTAACAAGTGCTAAAAACTGCACTAAATTAAAATAAATAATAATAACAGACAGAACCTTGGACAAATGGTAAAAGCAAACATATACTGACAAAATCACCCAAAGAAGGATACACGTACACACTCACAAAAAGAGATAAAGACAAAATATATATATATATATATATATAGAGAGAGAGAGAGAGAGAGAGAGAGAGATAGAGAGAGAGAGAGAGCAATCAAATCAATAAACAAATTTGCCAGTGATAATAATCTCTAAAGACAGAACTACGGTAAACAGAAAACCAGAAACAAATTAGATGCAAAAAGCATTCCCCAAATCCAGAGTTTCTCCCAAAGTCTACTGACTCAATTTTGGGGTGATTCATTGTCTTATCAGGTATTCCACACATGCAGAGTACATCAATTTGACTGTGGAGATTTAATCTGCTGCTACTGAGGCTGCCTGGAGAAATTTCCCTTTCTCTTCTGTGTTCGCACAGCTCCTGGGGTTCAGCTTTGGATTTGGCCCCACCTCTGCATGTAGGTCACCCTCTGGCATCTGTTCTTTGCCCAGACAGGAGGGGGTTAAAGGAGCAGCTGATTAGGGGTCTCTGGCTCACTCAGGCTGGGGTGAGCTAGGGGTATGGAACGCAGGGCGAGCCTGCGGCGGCAGAGGCCAATGAGATGTTGCAACAGCCTGGTGCATGCGGTGTGTTCTCCCAGGGAAGTTGTCCTTGGATCAGAGGACCCTGGCAGTGGCAGGCTGCACAGGCTCCCAGGGGGTGTGTGGATAGTGACCTGTGCTTGCACACAGGAATCTTGGTAGCTGCAACAGCAGCGTTAGCATTTCATGCCTGTCTCTGGTGTGTGCACTGATAGCCGTGGCTCGCGACCGTCTCTGGGTTTCATTTAGGCAGCACTCTGAATCCCCTCTCCTTGCACACCCCAAAACAATGGTCTCTTGCCTCTTAGGCAGATCCAGACTTTTTCCCGGACTCCCTCCCAGCTAGCTGTGGCGCACTAGCCCCCTTCAGGCTTTGTTCACAAAACCAACCCCAGTCCTCTCCTTGGGATCTGACCACCGAAGACAGAGCTTCAGCTCCAAGCCCTCACCCACCCCAGTGGGTGAGCAGACAAGCCTCTCAGGCTGGTGAGTGCCCGTCAGCACTGATCCTCTGTGCGGGAATCTCTCCACTTTGCCTTTTGCACTCCTGTTGCTGCGCTCTCTTCCGTGGCTCCAAATCTTTCCCCCACCTCCCGGCCCCTGTCTCTGCCATTGAAGGAGCTTCCTAGTCTGTGGAAGATTTTCCTCCTTCACAGCTCCCTCCCAGTGGTGCAGGTCCCATCCCTATTTTTTTTTTTTTTTTTTTGGCTTATGAGGGCCTCTCACTGTTGTGGCCTCTCCCATTGCGGAGCACAGGCTCCAGACGCGCAGGCTCAGAGGCCATGGCTCATGAGCCTAGCCGCTCCGCGGCATGTGGGATCTTCCCGGACCAAGGCATGAACCCGTGTCTCCTGCATCGGCAGGTGGACTCTCAACCACTGCGCCACCAGGGACTCTCAACCACTGCGCCACCAGGGAAGCCCTCATCGCTATTCTTTTGTCTCTGTTTTTTTCTTTTTTCCTTTGCCCTACCTAGGTACATAGGGAGTTACTTGCCTTTTGGGAAGTCTGAGGTCTTCTGCCAGCTTTCAGTAGGTGTTCTGTAGGAGTTGTTCCACATGTAGATGTATTTCTGATGTATTTGTAGGGAGGAAGATGATCTACACATCTTACTCCTCTGCCATCTTGAAGGTTCCCATAGATAAAACTGGGTTTTCACTTCACCTCCCACAGCTCCCGAGCACCCTGTGGTGCTCGATGGTCCTGCGCTTCTCCGAACAATAGGCTGATTCCCCGTTGCTCTTCTCCCCGACTTCTTCCATTCTGTGGATGGACCCTAAGAGATATCATAGAAACAAGTCTTGAGAGTGCTTCCTCGACGCTTCGGTTTTCGTAAAGTTGATAGCCAGGAATCAGTTTTGTTTTTAGTTTGATAAGGAGGTTTTAAGAGAAAAAAACTACTGATGGAGCACTCCCAGAAAGACTTTGTTTTGAATGGTCCAATACTGGTTGCTCTGTAAATATATCTTAAAAGATAGTGGTTCTCAAAGAGTTTTGGATTGGGAAACAGAAGATGTGAATTTGAATAATGGATCTTCCAATTTGTTACCACAAGCAATCGCTTAACAGTTGTGGAATTACCTTTTCACATCTGACTTTAGTTATAGTTACACCAGTCTATTCTTTGTGCACCTTGTGACACCCTTGTTACATCTTTACCACTATACTACGTTTATACTACTTGGAAATTCCATACCCCCTAATTAGAATATAAACTACTCAAAATCAAGGATAATTTTTCAGTGTTTCCAGGTCAACCAGAGTATCTAGCTAATAATTAGAATCAAACATTTATTGATCAGATTTGAATAACTGAATATTGTTTTTAAAAAGTGTAAAACACTTTACTCATCAAGGTATTTCTATTTTGTCCTAAGTACTCTTTTAGAAAGTATACTTCTTCAAGGCAGAGACAATCTATTGTACATTTTCTATCCCCCTCTCAATTTGGCACATGGACTTGTTAAGCAAAGTATTTTTTAATGAGTGACTATATGTCGAGCACTTGTATCCCTAGATGATACCAAGTATATAATATGAAATAAATCTATTAACTTAATATAGCTTCTCAACAGCCCCCTTTTAAGTTATGTAACGTAGCTTTATTAACATCATTTTACTGAAGAAAATCTTCCAAGAAGTACAATATATACCTAAATTCATGAGCAAAAACCACACACAGCCTAAATTTAAAACCAGGTTTTGTGACTCTTACCTTTAATTATTTTCAAGGATGAGACTCTGTATGCTCCCCCCACAGAAAACATGCACTGGCCATATTCGCTTCTCTGAAATTTCAGCCTTAGGAGATGTAATATGTTGACTCGTAGGTCGAAAATAACATTATTATTAAAACTTTTAATGTTGAATGTAAGGGACAAGTCATTTCCCTTTACATATAACTAAAAGTGTGTTAAGACAATTTTTGCTTTAGTTTACATTATGCTTGCCACTCCTCTCCCTCAGTTCCCAAGACACCTGTAAATTGATTTCACAAACTACAAGTAGAAAATACATTTTGTTATCCAACTGCTACCCTTTGTTTCAATTCAGTATTTGTTGAGTATTCAAGCAGCAGCTGTGTCCCTTGATACTTCCAGGTACTAAATACAAAGAGAATAGACACAATTTTACATGACTGTTGTATTCAAGAATTCATGTCATTTACATATGTCACAAATATTGTATTTTAAAGTCCCTATGCTAGTACAAGCGTTCTGTTCTAACACATTTGTCTTTTTGATATCTAAGTAATTTCAAATTCCTTTCTGATTCAAAAGGAGTACAGAAACACATCTACCTTCCCCAATACCCCTCCTAATCACATTTACTTCACTGAATATGCTAAACTGGACCTTAAATTTGCTGCCTATGTATATGAGAATGAAAACCAGATGTCCATTGATAATGGTATTGCTGATGCTGACACTTTGTTAAATGAAAATTCTTACAGTGTTGCTGAAGGAGCAGAAAATTTAATGTCTCTTATTTGAATTAGTTTTACATTTTTTTGTCTGGAAATTCTGTAAAGCTGAGTAAACTCAGAGATGTAAGTATTCCCAGGGCTCAGGAAGACTACAAAGAGTTGCCTAGCAGTTTCAAAAATTATTATTCTGAGGTGGGGTTATATCAATCTTAATTCCCTAAGATGACCACAAGGCAAAAGCTATGTAACAAGTTAGACTAACATTAGGAAGAGCATTAATCAAGACATACTATAATTTTCTTTAACCTTTGGATTGGATTTTATTTTTTTTAAATAGTTAAAACAGATTTAAAATGCTTTACAAATCCTGTGAAATATATGGCATGCTGAACCATTTCAACATTTCTAAATTCTTCATCTCAGTTGGCTTAGAGTCCACAAGAGCTTACTGTACTTCTTAACAGGAAGAGCAGGGAATGGTCAAATCTTGACAAATCTTGCTTAGAATACTGAAAAGGTCAACAAACCACAGCAGAGGAATGTAAAAATGAGACAATTGAAATCTGATACCTCGTTTTTGTGACAAAGAATTTTGCAAAAATTGAAAATGTCACAACATGAAGTCAATTTTCAGAAAAGACTGGGACACAGCACAGACTGAATCCATCCTCACCATACCATTAGCCTGTGATCTCAACTTTCTGATTAAAGAGCTCTCTGTCTTGAAAAAAATGCAGTGTTTTTTTTGTGTGTGTGTGTGTGTGTGTGTGTCTTTTGTTATTTTTAGCAAAGATATATTCTGTGAGAACATAGAAGAGAAAGGAACAAAATTCAGTGGTTTTCGACCAGCACAGATTTTGTTCCCTCAGGAGGCATTAGGCATCTGGTGATATGTGGAGACATTTTTGATTGTCACAATTGAGGTAAGAGGTGCTGTTGGCATCTAGTGGGGAGAGGTCAGGTATGCTGCTAAACATCTTATGATGTACAAAACAGCTCTCTACAACAAAGGATTTTCTGCCTCAAAATGTCAATAGTGGGCTTCCCTGGTGGTGCAGTGGTTAAGAATCCGCCTGCCAATGCAAGAGACATGGGTTCAAGCCCTGGTCCGGGAAGATCCCACATGCTGCGGAGCAACTAAGCCCGTGTGCCACAACTACTGAGCCTGTGCTCTGAAGCCTACGAGCCACAGCTGCTGAGCCCGCATGCCACAACTACTGAAGCCCTTGTGCCTAGAGCCCGTGCTCTGCAACAAGAGAAGCCACTTCAATGAGAAGCCACTTCAATGAGAAGCCCGCGTACCACAATGAAGAGTAACCCCCACTTGCCACAACTATAAAAAGCCCGTGCACAGCAACGAAGACCCAATGCAGCCAAAAATAAATTTAACAAAACCAAATGTCAATAGTGCTGCATTGAGAAACCTGGAGCTAGAGTAACGTTTAGTTTAACAATATTTTGATCAATTACCTTGCCCTTCATCATGAAGAACTCCCATTATACTAAGTTTGGACCTAGAAAAATCCTTTATATACATTGTATGCACACTAAATGTTTATTGGTGCTTCTGCTTTTGTATAAAAATAGGAAATGTTTATAACCAAAAATAGACATTCAGGTTTTATAAACCATGTATTTTGAATTACTTTTGAAACAGCTCTTATGAAACTACTGTTTTCCTGCTAAATCTTTAAAGTAAAATATTTAGTAATTAATATAATGAGCAAGAGGCCAAAGTATCAGTTAGCATCAGTGTAAATAGAGTTTATGGTGAAAATAGAAAGGAAAAAGACAGGAAACAAACTAGACACAACAGAGAGAAAGCACTCATCATAGGCCAGACTGCAATTTTTGTGACATCTCCCATCTATTGTCCAACTGTTACCAAACCTAACTTACCGAAGGAAAAACCAATCATGCTACCTCTTCACTCAGATCTTTCAGTGGCTTAACGTTGCCCATAAAAGAGGTCAGAAAACTTTTCCTGTAAAGACTTCAATAGTAAATATTTTCAGCTTTGCAGGATACATGGTCTCTGCTAGAACTACTCAACTCTGCCGTTGTAGCATAAAAGCAGTCATAGACAATATGTAAACAATTGGTATTGCTGTGTCTCCGTAAACTTTTCTTTACAAAAAGAGGTGAGGTTAGATTTGATATGAGGGCCATAATTTAATGCAACTCTGAGTTAAAATCCAAATTTTTAAAATAATATGTATATTTTCCCTTCCCAATTCTTTGGCTTTATCTCAAATGTCTTTTTTCTCTAAATTTCAATGTCTCCTATGCTCTAGGAATTCAAAGCTTTTAATACTTCTTTAAACATATCAGATTGTTCTGTTTGTGACCTCACAGTGCTCCATCACCTGGTAACTTCTCCCAGGTATTTGGTAAAAAGCTATTCTTATTGAACATTCAGATGAAGCATTACCTTAAAAGCCTTTCCCATCCCCACCTTGACCCTCATTCATAGGCTTGAGATCTCTTTCTGCTATGCCTCAGTGTACCCTGTATGGATTGCTATTATCTAATTTTAAATACATAACTAAAATTTAATTACAAATTTCCTGCACACTAGATATAGACAAGAAGTGTAAATAACTAGAACATAACACTTTGCCTGAACATCATAGATATCTAATAATTGCTTTCTGAACAAAATATATTTTAGACCAACTTAAAAGTGAAAACAATTTTCTGCCAAGATAGGCTCTATTGAGTTTTGTAATATGTAACCATATACAAAACATGGCACTCCTTAAGCTATATTGTAAAACAAATATATGTAAATCATGATTAGTCACAATATAAGCACTGCCAGTTTAAGATAATCAAAGTGTTATTTAAAAAATAGAAATCTTAGAGACACAGTGAACGAAGACCATGGAAACACACTTTAGAAATCTTAAATAGTAAAAAAATGAGAAAAATAAAACTTGGAACTAGAGTTTAAGGAAGGGAAGGCAAACACTAAAACTAATCATTAGTCTATGATATTCTCAAGGGGTCAGGTGAAAATCTTATTCTGTCATTTATTTTAATTATTTGGGACGTGCATTCTGGTTTCTTTTGTTTGTTTTTTTGTGTTTGTTTGAATTGCAAAGCATAAATGTTGGTAATGTTTTGAATCGTATGTTTAGAATATAGCTTTTTAGTGAAGAGACATAATCTTCCTATACCTGACTTCAAAACGTTTAGCAAACAAATGGCTGTTAGGGAAGAATTTAAAATTGATGAAGCCAGTAAAGGGACTGACTGAAGAAGGAATTTTGTTGGAGGTAAATATGTAACTCTTGGAAAGTGAGAAATAAGAAGAAAATATCAGGCCACCAAATGTTTCGAAGTGTAACCCTCACTGCGAATGAGAAATCATTTAGTGATATGCTCAGATATGGTATAGCTATGAGAATGGAATGAAGTTAAAGAAAAGACGTTTTGGATGGAATACATGAACAACTTCCTGACAGTTAAACTGCTGGATTATGGAATTATCCCTCAAGGGAAATGGTAGAAGTCACATCACTTGAATGGTTGAAATCAAGAGAGACAAAACACTACTGAAAGTTACTTATTTGTTGATTCTGCATAGCAATTGTTATGGTCCCTAAGGGAAGTGTTCTATCAAATAGATGAAATTTCCGAGGATCTCTTCAGTTGTTCTGAGTTTGTTTTCTGAACTTTGTATACAGATAACAACAAAAAAAATTGTGTTTTTTATCCTATTTTCTACGTAATTATATTTTAGTAATGATGCAAAGTTATTCTAGACAAGATGTGTTTGGGTGTTCTATAAATGCTACGCTCTTTATCTTGTTCTACCTTATGTGGGGAAAAAAATGGAATTTGGTATTATAGTACCTGAAGTTTGTATCCTTGCTTCAATGTATTATTGTTTATACTCAAGCCACTAAGTCTCTCTGAGGCTTAAGTTCTGAATTCATAATATGGTACTCAAAAATGATGTAATTTTTATAAGGGTTGAATGAACCACAAAACAATATGAAAACATCATTTGGTAAAGGTTAATTATATATTGTAGTTATCTTCACAGTTGAGATTACCATCTCATTCTAAATTGACTATATGGTTAAGTTTCTTGACTTGTGCTAATACAACACGTTCTATCTCATAGTTATTCTTGTGTCTTAGCCATAGTAAGAGAAGAGGGCACTGGCAGTAAAACTTAGTGAAACTCAACCAGAATTGAATCATAGCTTTAGTGCCTACAGTAGCAGAGCTTTCTGATTGAGTGGGGTAGCTTCAATGTGTGTGCATATATGTGTGTGAGTGTACAAATACAGCTCCCATTAGCTTCACAAATCACTAGACCACACAGAAAATTTTGAATTACATTTGGTAAGTCTTCTCAATTTAATATGGGGAAAACTACTTAGAGATTTTTCTGAACATTCCCTTCTTATGTTCTACTGGAACAGCAGTGAATCTTCAACAGAGAAAGGACAATCTGTTTCTCAAACGAAATGTCAGGGGGAAAATAAAATGCCTAAGTTCATATATATTATTGAGTGCCTCATAATGCAACTATAAAACTCTGCAAACCTATTTGGGGTAATTCTAAAGCGAGAGCCAAGTGCAGACCAACAGGAACTGTGATAACAACATCATTTGGCTAATGTGCTGTTTATGTATACAAAATGCTTTGCAAATGGTAAGGGGAAAATCACCAGCAAAATAGTTTCTAAAAGCATCTTAGTTTTCTAAAGCCATACTTATCTAAAATTGTAACAAAGAACAGCAGGAGGTGTGTGACAATGAAGTCAGTACAAAATGAATGAAGTTTCAGCCAAATGTCAAAATATAAGGAAGGAATTTCTGAGGCAAAAGAAAAAAAATTGTATTGGGAAATGGGAATACAGTAGTTTTATAGAGATTTGGAACTTTAAATTATTCAGAACTGGTACAATCAAAACTAAAACACGTGCATGTGTACCATCTGCTTGCCTCCAAAGTGGAGTCTTTGGAGAATTAATTCAGCTGCCAGAGTTGCATGAAAGAAAACTGGTCTCTAGTTTATCCGAATCATTACTTGAAAACAGGAACTCAAGAACAGAGAAGAGTCTTGGGCTGTCTGGCTCTGTCTCCATGGAGAGATATTCCCTATAGATTTCAGCAGCTGCAGAAAAATATGAAGAGAGGTACAGAGAAATGAGACACAGCCTGCAAAGTCAAATTTAGGCTAAGAAAAGTGTTTTTTGTTTAAAACATGTTTTAGAGTAGTTATTAGTATTTAAACTGAGATTTAAACTAGCTCATGAATATTTTTTTTTAGAGGTAAACTAAGTTTTCTAGTAACAAATCATGTTTTGTTAAGTCATGCTTAGGCCAGCCATTTATTTTTGTTCCTCCTCTATGAGCAAGAAAGTAGAATCTGGCATTTTCTGGCCAAATTGAAAAGTGAAGAATCAATACTCCTGGGAGCTATTAAGTCCCAGTTTGTATTTAATAGCATTAGTGCTTTCAGTTGTGACACTAATGGCATGTCTACATATGTAGCCTTTGCTTACAGAATAAACTAATCAAGAAATACTTATTGTGTTTCTACAAGTAAAATAATATAAAGAAGCATAATTTAAAGCTTGTAATTTTAAGAATTTTAAAATGTAGAAATTGAACATACATGTTTGAAAACAAATAAGCACACAACAGATTAATATCAGTTCAAAAGATATTAAAAGGCAATGTATGACTAATTACCAGGCAAATCTATACATTATAGGCTTTGTTTGTTCAAAGAAAAATAAAATCATGTCAGCTATAGTAGACGAGAGAGACTTCCTAGAGATCGAATTTGAACAAAGCTCATGAAGAATCTAGCAACAGTGAAAATAAGCTATAGGAAATTCAAAAATGAAAAAGAAATAGCTTTACTCACTAAGGAATATGGCAGAGAAAAATAAATGGATGTGTGGATAGATGGATGGATGATGAAAGAATAAACAGATATTACTTTTCCAAGTCCATCAGCTCCTTTAGGAGAGGCATGTAAATGTTGAATAAAATTTATCTTTGAGAATCCAGAATATTTACATTTTACTGGCAAATAACAATATCAAACATACACAAACCCTCATATTGAAAGCTTTTCAATATGAAGAAAAACTTCTCTTCTTCAATATGAAGAGAACTGAAAAGTGAATTCACTCACAAATGAGTGCATTTACTAAAATACCAGTTCAAGTAAATTAAGATATTAAACATTAAATTATCCATAAAACTATATCCAGCCTAAGTAACAGAGACTCAAAGAATATGGACTTGGGTGCATAAAAAACAGCTTCTGAGCTCAGTAAATAACATAATTACTATATCAGTATTTTTCTTTTCTTCCTACTGGGAAATTTACATTTTGGAAAATAAATTAAAATGACGTACTTAGTAGTGAAAATGCTGCTCACATATTAATGTTCATAATATTTTAAAACAAATATGCTTTAAGCATTATATAAAACCCCTGAAATGCATTTTCTCATTTCACAACTGCACTATGGGTTATACATACTTACCCCATTTTCATATGAAAAAAATGAGGTTTAGAGGGCTATACATGAAAAGGTAAAATATTAACACCAAGTCTTTATGATTTATTTGGCTAAATAGGATGAGAGTAAATGCTTTGCACTTTGACACCACTACACCATAAATTGTTGACAAACTAACTCTTAACTATAAAGGATTGTCTCTGAAATTAAATAATTAATTAATTAGTATAAAAACTAAAATATGATGGGCTGAAAAAATGTAATTTTTTTAAGCTTCTGATACAGGAAAAATACGTATAATGGGATGAAAGAAATCAAAAGTATAGCAATCACGGATTTCATGCTCATGATAATAAAGAGGAGTTATAGTCTAGGGTCTTTGTGTATAAGGTCACCTAAAAACATCTAGTGCAGTTCACTTATTTACAGATAAGAAAATTAAAAGCCTAGAGAATTATAGACACACAGAATCTCCAAATTCATAATTGTGATTTCTCTTATGAACTGTATGGTCCTTGCATAAGATCTCCAAAAATTATTTAGGGAAGTATTAGTTACAGGTGATTTTAAGTAAAAAATATTTTAGAAAAATCTTCAATATGTGAAGCTGAATTTGACTCACTAATAATTTTTATGCAAAGTTATAGAACTTGAACTAGGTTTTTAAAATTTTTATCTTAGATGAATTTTTTTCTTACTTAAATACCATATCAGTGATGAGTAATGTCCTAGAAATTAAAGTGCCAACACCCCTCACTACATCATCAATGTCAATGTGAAGATCCAATATTCATAAAAGTTAGGTCTAGCTATAACTATCCTGACAATCATCATGGTATTGAATATGATCTTTAAAAAGAAACAACCAAGTCCTTGACTGTTGTTTTACACAACCTCAAAACTCTAATTTATATGAATAATATAAAACAGGATTATTAAACAAAAATTTTTATTTTTGGTGGCACAAACCAGTTTTTCCATTGGTGAATGCCCAATTCCTACCACCACCTGTGCAGGAAAATTATATCATAGGGACTTAAAGTCCAGCAAAAGTCATGGGATTGTAATACAGGCATGATGTAAAAGAATATTAATTGGCTACAGGCAGGAATTCAGACCAGATGAGACAATGGCCTCTTATAATACGGCAACTCTGCTCTGCTTTTGTTCTATCAAATGGAGATTTATTCCAACACAAGCCACTACAATGGTAAAACAAAGACAGTAGGTTTGGATCATCTTAAAGCTCCATGGAAGCCTTCAAAACAATTTTGTTTCTTCAAAGTAAATAAAAGTGCCTTTGATTTTCTTAAGCTTCTTCCGTTTTACAGAAATATTAACATGTAACATTTGCCTTCATTATAGTCATTAGATAAATGCCAACTTAGTGTTAGAAGAAATGCATTTTCAGCTGAAATGGAGCCAAGTTGTCTCAGTTAGTTATGTTAAAGAGAATCAAATATTAATCAGTCTACTATTAGGGCACAGCTGTGTTTTGAAATGTTTCTTTGATTTTCAAGAGTTTATGTTTTAAAAAGTTATTATTAAACATAATTATAAGCCTATAAGTGGAGAGCAAAGCACACTTTAAGCAAGCTGGCATTCACAGGAGAGCAAAAACAGCTCCTTCCTTCTGGTTATGACCTTTGAGCAAGTCCTTTCTCATTTCCAGATCCACCAAATGGAGATATTATACTATGATGAAGCATAAACCTAGAGGAATCAGAATACACTGAGGGAACTCAAAAGTTTGAAATGTTGCTTTTCTAAAGTTCAGAACCTGCAGGAAATAATTCTGCACTCCCAAGTTATTATTAAAATAACAAAATGTATTACTGAATGTAATGACATAGTAATAGTCTTCAAACCAACAATAAATACCTTTTTATAAGAGCTGTGTTTAACTTAATAGCCCTTTTAGCTCAAAGGCAAAGGTTTGTGTCATCCTTAACTGAAGCACACTTATATTGTCTCTTGCCGAGCAGCTGAGAGCAGGTTAATGCACTCCCACAATAGTATATTTTTTTAAACATTTTTTTCCTCTCAAATGGTTGAGGATAGCATTTGCAACAATGTCATGACACATGGTATAATTGGAGGGTTCTGGGCCATGAATACTTATCAAGCTGTTAGACCCTTGATATTTGCTTAAACAGTACGGGTACTAGAAGCAGAACAGATGCCCTAGTTTCAATGCCAATGCATCACTCCATCCCCTCAAGCTGTCTTTTGTAATTGTCAGTTCAATATCACTATCAGGGTCAGAAATTGTAGAATTCATTACAGATTTCCTTCCTTCTAATAACCTAAGAGTGCAAAGAGGCATGCCTGAAATTTATTAGTTGTTCCACTATTTAATCTCCCATTTTAAACTAGATTACTCTCAGTTTTCAAAAGCTACACCTATGTCTTTAATATTTATAATTCAGCATTCACTACTTCTTACACATTCCTGTAATGGAGGATTTTTAAAAATTTCATAGCAAGTAACAATAGTATGAAAGGAATTAGGTGTTTCCCAAAGGAAATTCATACTGCTCTTTTAACCCATGAACAGGTGTATATAAACATATAATAATGATTCTTATGCTTTATAACTGAACCAATAAATAGTTATGCATTTTTATCTTCTTAAATAAACACACCTTTGCCTGCCCTTAATATTTCTGGTATAGACACTAACAACTAGAGTAAGTAAAGATAAAATGTTTATTGAACAAATAGAACCCATAAGGTTGACTAAGAAAACAAACTTTTCCTGAGTGTTTAGCATGTGTCTGTTACTGTTGAGTATTTATATGCATTATCTCATCTGTATCTCACAATAGGCCAGTACAGTTTTAGCACACATTTTACAGATGAATAAACTGAGGCTTAGAAGTTTGATTTCTGATTTCCAGAAGTCAAGTAAGTGTCAGAGCTAGAATGTGAACCTAACTCAGCTTCATGCATCGTCCAGGTTGTTAATTAATCAACACTACTTCTTGATAAGGACATATTCCTAGAATAGGCATCATATTACAAAGATTCTTAGACCAGACTGCAATTAGTTGTGAGTCTTAGTAAAGTCACTTCCCCTTAGTGCTTTTCAGAATCCACACTTGTAAAATAATGAGGTTAAGTTGAATGATCCCTTGGGTCCCCTCAATTCTAAGATCCTATGATACTATAATAAACTAAACCAATCTTGTAAGGTCCAATTCACCTTTCCTTTCATTCAAACTATGATTTACTAAAGTCCTGTATTCAATTATAGAACACTGTACTCCAAAGTAATGTATTTCCCTGGCCTACTCAGTGCAATTTGAACACTTCACAAGAAGTCACATAAGCAAACATTTCTGGGTCAGCAGCAGTGATTGCAAAATCAAATAAGATGCTGAAGTCCATAGAATTCTAAGTGTAAGCATCCAAATGCCAGTTAACAGCTGACTGAGCAAGAATTTCTGAGATTATACTGAAGAATTTAGAAAAAAGAATTTTGTTATATGGAATTGCTTTTGTCTTTTTTTTCCCTATCAGAACAAAATGCTCATATGCATACCTAGCTAATACTATTCACATAAAGTGAGATACGTGTGTGTACTTTATCCAAATATATGTATTTAATACTTTGGTTCACTCTTTCCTGTAGAGAAAGAAAGAAACAAGGCAGGATATTGTGAATATACAATTATCTATTTTTTCTAATATTATATTAATATTCTATAAATTTTCCAAATACTTAGAGATGTAGGTTAAAGCTTGAATTTAAAGCTCAAATTTTTATGTAGCATTTTAAAATAAGTCACAAACTCTGCAGTGTGCAAGAAGTACAAAATAAAGGAAAGTCTATGGGTTTCAAATTTGGGGAAGCAATTTCAAATTTCTGCTGATACTTCTTTCTATAATTCTATGATTATCAATGAATATTAATCTTTTAATATTTTCATTCATTTAAAAAATTTAACCCATATTTGTCCTCCATTACACATCCTATGAATCACAATTCAAAAGAATGAAATATTATTTTCATTTACTGAATATGTTTTATATATTATCATCCTGTAGATTTTCTTTTTCAGAAAAGAGTAACTGAGGAAAAGAACAAGGTGAAAAGAAGAAGTAAATCTGCTTCCAAAAGAAAAGTGTGAATATAGCTTCCTCTAGAGGAGGAGCCATAGGTACTACCTTCATTTTTGTCCAGAGAAGTAAGGCCTTGAAAGCACCTTGGATGCTGCTCTCCCTTGAAATATTGCCTGATACCTGTCCTTATGGTCTATTTGGAGAAAAACTACTGAACTCTAACAGAAAGAAGACAGTCAGATACCTAGGGATTATTTGAGCATGTACGAGAACATTTTAGTCAGATATTAGGGACTGTAATAGGCCATGACTCTAAATAAAGGATGGGCCTATAGATTCATTATAAGGTAAGAATGATACTATTTCACAGGACATATGGTGAAGTGTAAAAGAGTTAATATGTATGAGAGCCCAGCCTGGTGCTGGTATAATAGTGAGAGCAAAATAAAAGAAGTTGTTTTTAATAATAGAGATAGAATCAAAGAAATGGGAGGAGGACTTATGGGATAGAAACAGAATTTTAATAAAATCTGGGAATTTAATTGTGAAATAAGAAAAGACACTACCCTCGCCCTTGAAAAATTTACAGTTTATTAAATAAGTGATTAAATACAGAGTGAGAAGGTAAATAACAATGTTAAACATGGGGTAATATGGGAGATGTCCTCGATCTAGGTTTAAGAAGTCAGGTAGCACTCCCCAGAAAATAAAGTCTAATCTGAAATGGAAGATTGATTCTGCTATATCAGCTGTGTACACTTTAGAAAGTTAATGAACTCCTCTAATTTACAGGTTTCTGAAAAAATAATGGATTTCAACTACTATGGATATCTCATAAAAATGGAAACATACGTTTGTCCTTTTGTGACTGGTTTATTTCACTTAGCATAATGTTTTCAAGGCTAATCACTGTTGTAGTGTTTGTCAAAATGTCTTTCCATTTTAGGGATAAATAATATTGCATTGTATATGTGTGTGTGTGCGTATATATATATATATATATATATATACGCACACACTGCTTTTTTGTTTATCCACTCATTCATTGATGGACATTTGAGTTGCTTCCACCTTTTGGATATTGTAAATAGTGCTTCTGTGAGCATGGTTTTACAAATATCTCTTCAAGTTCCTTCTTTTAATTCCTGTGGGTATATACAGAGAAGTAAATTGCTGAATCATATAATAATTCTGTTTTAAATTTTTCTGAGAAATGGCCATAGAGTTTTCCCTAGTGGCTGCACCAATTCAAATTCCCACTTAAAATGCACGAGGATTCTAATTTCTCTACATCCTCACCAACACTTGTCATTTTCTGTGTGTGTGGTTTTTTTTAAATATTATTATTTTGTTTTGGTTTTGATAATAACTATCTGAACGTGTATGGAGTGGTATCTCATTGTGGTTTTGATTAATTTTCTCAAATGATTAGTGATATTGACCTCTTTTCATGTACTTCTCTGCCATTTTTATATCTTCTTTGGAGAAATATTTATTAACATCCTTTGTGCATTTTCTAAATAGGCTGTTTTTTGTTGTTGTTGTTGTTATTGTTGTTGTTGTGGAATTGCAGACGTTCTTTATATATTATGGATATTAACTCCTTATTTAATATAGGATTTGCAAATATTTTCTCCCATTCCATAGGTTGCCTTTTCACCTTGTTTACAGTGTCTTTTATGCACAAAGTTTTTAATTTTGATGTAGGACAAATTGTCTATTTTTCCTTAGCTGTTTGTGTTTTTGGTGTCATATCCAAGATATCATCGCCAAACACAATGTCATAAAGCTTTCCTGCTATGTTTTATTCTAAGAGTTTTATAATTTTATCTCTTTCATTTAGCTCTTTGATCTATTTTTAAATGTTTGTATAGAGTCTAACAAAGAGCCAAATTTATTCTCTTGCATGTGGATATACAATTTTCCCAAGTATATTCAGACTATTTACTAAAAAGTCTTATCATTCTCCAATAGTCTTGGTACCCTTTTCATAAATAATTGTAACATATATGTGATGATTTATTTCTGGTGTCTCTATCTTATCCATTGTTCTATATTTCTATTTTTATACCAACACTGTACTCTTAATTACTGTGGTTTTGTTGTATTTTGAAATCAGAATATGTGAGACCTCCAACTTTGTTCTTCTTTTTCAAGATTATTTTAGCTGTTCAGGGTCCCTTGAGATTCCATATTAATTTTAGGATGCATTGTTCTATTTCTGAAAAAAAAATCATTGGGATTTTGATAAGAATTACATTGACTTTGTAAATAGTTTTGGGTAGTATTGACATCTTAACAATATTATACCTTCTGAACCATGAACACGGAATGTCTTTCCATTTATTGTTATCTACTTTCTTTCAACAATGTTTTGTAAGTTACACTGTACAAGTCTTTGGACTCCTTGGTTATGTTTAGTCCTAAGTAATTTATTATTTGTGAATAAAATTATCAAATTTTTTCAGACAGTTTGTTGTCAGTACATTGTTTTTCAGATTGTTTGTTGAGCATTGCTTTTGTAACCTGAAAACTTGCTGAATTCTTTTCTTAGTTTTAAACATTTTTTTGTATCTGTGTACAGAATCTTTAGGGTTTTCTTGATATAAATTATGCCTTGAATACATATAATTTTGCTTCCTCCTTTCTAATTTGGATGTCTTTTGCTCTTTTCCTGTCCTAATTTTTCTGGCTAAGACTTCCAGTACTATGGTGAATAGAAGTGTTGAAAATCAACATCCTTGTCTTGTTGCTAATCTTAGAGGAAAAAAGAGCAGTCTTTTACCATTGTGTATAATGTTAGATGTGGATTTTACATGTATAGCTTTTATTATATTGAGGTAGTTTCCCTCTATTTCTAGTTCTTTGCCCATATTTTCCTTTAGCTCTTTCAGCATATTCAAGACAGATGTTTTAAAGTCTTTGTCTAGTAGGTTCAATTTCTGCGTTTTTCAAAAATGGTCTCTAGAAATGTATTTGTTCCTTTGAATAGCCATATTTTTCTGTTTCTTTGTGTGCCTTGTAATCTTTTGTTGAAAATTGAGAATTTGAAAAACCAGCTACCTCTCCCAGTCTTGGAAGACTGGCTCTATGACAGAGAAGATTTTCACTAAATAGCAGGACATGTTTGAGCATCAGAATCAGCTTGGCATTAAGACTTAATGGTCCTTGGACTTCCTGGTGGTGCAGTGGTTAAGAATCCGCCTGCCAATGCAGGGGACACAGGTTCAAGCCCTGTTCCAGGAAGATCCCACATACTGTAGAGCAACTAAGCCCGGGAGCACAACTACTGAGCCTGCGCTCTAGAGAGCCCGCGTGCTGCAACCACTGAAGCCCACATGTCTAGAGCCTGTGCTCCGCAACAAGAGAAGCCACTGCAATGAGAAGCCCGCACACTGCAATGAAGAGTAGCCCCTGCTCACCGAAACTAGAGAAAGCCCATGCTTAGCAGCAAAGATTCAATGCAGCAAAAAATAAATAAATAAATATATTTAAAAAAAAAAAAAAAAAAGGACTTACGGTCCTCTTATGACCTTTCTGGGCATGTGTCTTCCCTAGGCCTGTGTATGTCCTATTCTGTATAGACTGCTGGTTTTCCGTGTGTTAATTTCCATCCCCTGCTTCTTCTAGTGGTCTTAGCTGTTATATTGTATCCCTCGATCAGTAATTTATTGCTCCAGCCACCTGTTAGTCTGTAGGCTTTTTATAGCCTCATGAGCCTTTTCTTAGCCTGTGATCTGAGCTGCGTTGCTTTTGGAGGAACAAACTCCCACTTAGACCCCCACAGAGACCAATCCCTTAGATAGCCACCAGGTAAGTTATCATGTTGCAAATTAAGTCTGTTCTGCTCTCTCTGGTTCACAGAAAGTAACTGAGGACAGAACTGCCACTTCCTACAGACCACACCAAGACCATATGTAACAGGGAGGAAGTGGGGCAAGAATGAGTACCCCCCACCCCCAATTTCCTTTTGAATATGTTTTTTTTTCTTGATTAAGCATCCACTTAAGTTGCTGGAGCTGTTTGGCTGATTCCCAGAGCTCCTGTAAACTTGTTTAGTCAGTCTCTAATTATTTGTTAATGTTTCCCTGAAGGAACAAGGTCCTGGATCTTCCTGGTCCTCCGTGTTGCTGATGTCACTCTCCCAGTTAAAAAAAAAAAAAAAACATTGTGTGTGTGTGTGTGTGTGTGTGTGTGTGTGTGTGTGTGTATTCCATTTTTTTTATGTTGGAATTCTTTAGTTATAGTCTATATTATTTTTCAACCACTCATTCATTGATTATACATGTATATTTTATATTTGTATTTATATATCTCAGTATTTTTTAGATACCATTACAGCTTATTGCTACTAGAGACACAACATTAAATATAATAGACAAAATGCGCTGATTTCCTGAAACTTGCCTTCCATTTAAGTTAATACTATATATAGTAATACAATAGGTCAGAAAGTGATAACTGCTAGGAAGAAAAATAAACCATGGAAGTGGGTAAGAGATACAAGAAAATAGTGTGATTTTAAATAGAGCATTAGTCACAGGTTCACAATAAACCTGTTCCTTAAGTTAAAAACTAGACAGGGCTTCCCTGGTGGCGCAGTGGTTGAGAGTCCGCCTGCTGATGCAGGGGACACGGATTCGTGCCCCGGTCCGGGAGGATCCCACATGCCGCGGAGCGGCTAGGCCCGTGAGCCATGGATGCTGAGCCTGCGCGTCTGGAGCCTGTGCTCCGCAACGGGAGAGGCCACGACAGTGAGAGGCCCGCGTACCGCAAAAAGAAAAAAAAACCAAAAAAACAAAAAACAAAATCTAGAGAAAGTGAGGCAGAACTGTGAGGATGTATGAAAAGAATATATCTCAGGCAGAGAGTTGACCTTGTGTAAAATCCCTCAGGCAAGTGCAAATCTGGTGTGTTTCAAGAAAAGCAAGATAGCCAATGATGTTGAGACCAAGTGAGCAAGGGGCAAAAAGCAGGAGATAAGAGAGAGCTAGCAACTGTAGAGCCTTTTAAATACTATCTAAGGGTTTTGTCTTTACTTCAGCTGTAAATGATTGGAGAGCTTTGAAGCAGGGGCATAAAATGATTTGAGCTACAATACATTTTAAATGAATCACTGAGTCAACTTTGATAAGACTAGATTCTAAGGCGGTAAATGAATTAGCAGGGGGATCAATTAGAAGGTCATGTAAATAATACCATATTGATATAATAGCAATATAGCCCATCATGTTTGCTGCGTGGAAAATAAAAAGTAGACAGGTTTCTTGATACATTTTGAAGAAATAACTAAAATGATTTGATAAAGAATTGGTTATGGAAGTAAGAAAATGGAAGACATCAAATATAACTCTGTGGTTGCCCTGTGCGATTTGAAGAATGGAATTGCCGCTAACTGCAAAGGGAAAAGCTACATGATATGTTTGGAAGGGGAAAGGGGAAGATCAGAAGTTTAGTTTAGGACTTGTTGAAATAAAAATGCCTATTGAAAATTCAGTAGGAGACGGAGAGAAGGGAGTTGGATTTGTGAGTCTGGATTTCAAAAATGAAGATTTTGAAATACAAGTCAGAGTGGCATTAGAATAGAGATGACATTTAATCCATAAGACTCTTTGCAATTACCAAAGACCATGTACAAACAGAAAAGTCAAGAGGTTAGTTTGAAGAATAGAAAACAGGAAAGGAGCTTGAAATGGAGTGGTTAAAGAGGCAGGAGAAAAACAGCAGAACGTGGTGTGCTGGAAGCCACCTGCAGAAAGTGTTTCTGGGAGGAATTTTAGCTGTGTCAAATATTGATGGGAAGTTAAGTTCATTACAGTTTGAAAGTCAACCATTGTATAGAGCAATATGGACGTCACTGGTGATTTGTGAAGAGCATAATAGCAGAGCAGTAAAGCAAACCCCAGCTGGAGAGGAGTTGGGGACAGCAAGGATAGACAGCCTTCCTAAGAAGCCTCATTATAAAGAAAAGGAGAAAACTGATACGGTAACTGGTTGAGGTTATGTTACCAAAAGCTTGGCCTCTCTGTACACCTGTGCTGAATCAAATCCCAGACAGAGCTCTGGGTGAAGTAGAAAAGGATAGCTTTATTACTTTGCCAGGCAAAGGGAGACACACCAGACTTCTGCCTCGAAAAATTATGTGTCCCAACCCCAGAGAAATTGATGAGAGTTTTATAACAGTGGTTCAAAGGTGGGGTCTCTGACAAGATTAGGATTGAGCAGGGCTTGCCCCCTCCTTAGTCTCAGGTGGTTCTTGGCTGTTCCTCCCTTGATTAGCAACTGTTCCATAATCTGCCCTTTGGAACTCAAGAGAGGTCATGGAGGCTGGAGTCTTGCCTGTGAGAAATGATGGACAAAAGGAGGCTTCCGTGCCCAAGTCCCACTCAGTTTCAGTGCCTGGGAGCCCCACAGGGTCCCACTCAGTTTCAGTTATAGGTTAATTTTTCTTTTGTAAAATGGGAGAATTGTGATTTTTGTGTATGCTGATGAAAATTATCCTCTAGAGACTGAAAAACTTATCTACTGGAGATAAGGAAATGTTGCCAAGATGATGTTCTTGAATAAGCAAAGAAAGATAATATCCACTACATGATTGGAAGAACTGGCCTTCAATATGAGAGTGGAGAGTTTATCTAACATAACTGAAGAAATGGAATAGTATGTGGGCAAAAGTGCAGGAACGTTGGGGTTTATAATTGTGGAGCTTATGGAAGTTCTCTTCTGAGATCCTCTGTTTTTGATTTTGTTTTTTTTTAGTGGAATTTGAAAGTAAGAATTTCAGTAAGAGAATAAAAGATGAGGAGTTGGATGTTTAAAAAAAAAAAAAGCAAAGGGCATAAGATTTTCATGTGGGAAAGGGAGAGTGAGTGGAACAGGAAAATGCTGAATTAGGGGCCCCATCAAGTTTGGTGGTCCTGAACTTCACGTAAGACAACTCAATATACCTGTTTGTTTTACTTCAGCAGCATTTAGCTACTACGTACAGTCACTGAGCAGTCAGAGTCCAAATTTAACAGAGTTAGGATTTTGCCAAAGGAGTATGGTGAGAAAAGAGAGAAGCAAAAGACTTAAAGGTATATGAGCAGAGATTATTTTAAATAATGTATTCATACATAAGCCTCTTTCAATCTCTAGTTATTCAGTAAATGATTATGTAACATCAACTATGTTGTATGAAAAAATATAATAAATAATAAAATGTGTTAATAGAAAATAAATGCTATCAGAAAAAAAGTAGAAGAAAAAAAGCAAGGATCACATATGCTGAATGGGAGGATGCAGTGCCTAATTTAGAATGGTCGAGGTTTGCATCACTGGCAAAGTAAGATTTGAGCAAAGAATTGAAGGAGAGAGGGCGTTAGCATGGCAAATAGCTGGAGGAAGGGCATTCTAAAAATGTGACTGCTGTAAAAAAGGGCTAAAATCTGAAGTGTGCCTGGCATATTCAAGGAACGGCAAGGAGGAAATTATGGCTTAGATTGAACTTTGCAGGCCTGCAAACCCTGTATTTGCCCAGCCTCAAGATTAAAGAAAGAGCCCAGAGTCAACAACAGAGACATTAATGATTTAATGGATAGGGGATCTTACACATCTGAAGCAAGATCCTGGAGCAACATCCCACCATGTGCAGCGGACGTTGGGCAGGACATGGCATCAGTCTTGGCATCAGTCTTCACTACGAGGGGAAGAGAAAGGTGGGAACTGACTTCAGTTTGGTTAAGCAGTTGCCAGGGAAACCAGCAGAGGAAGAGGCTCCTCACTGCCCCTTTGATAAGCTATCATAGTGGAGAGAGTTATGACCTAAAGATTAGAACAGTCACTTGCTGGGGCCCGGGGAAGTACATAGGCATTTACTAATTAGGCTGTATGATGATGGCATTTACTGATTAGGCTCTATGATGAAGAGGGAAGGTCAGTCAGGTGAGTAGGGTGTAGGTGAGGCAGGACTGGTCAAAGATGGGATGTACAGAGAGCAAGAGAGCAGCCATCTTGGGTGGCCTGATCATACATATCATAAAAATGTGGGACCATAGCAAGAGATGAGGCTAAAGAAGTAAGAGTGGTGGTGGAAGAAAATCATGCTTGCCATTGCAAGGACTGTGGCTTTTCATTTGAGTAACTTGTGCAGTCATTGCATCATCTTGAGCAGAACAATGATATGATTTAACCTCACTATTAGAAGGATCAGTTTGACTACTGAGTTGAGAAAAAGCTGTAGAGGCAAGGGGATGAAACAAAGAAATTTGTATTTTAGTCAGTTTTCACTAGCTTACTCTAAGATAGCAAAAAAACCCAAATCTCAGTGCTTACCCAAGAAATATTTATTGCTCACATGTTACATGTTGGCTAGGATCAGCTATGGCTCTGTTTCCCTGAGTCTTGTTCATTTTAGGATCTAGGATAAAGGAGCATCACATACCTGGGGCATGCCATTCTCCTTGCAGAAGGAAAAAAAGACATGGCAGCACTTTAAGCTTCCCCAAGGAAGACCACATGGTATTCCCAGGCATTTCATTAGCCAATGCTTTTTTAATAAGAAGTGGCACTATACGAAATATTGGCTACATAATTTGAAGACCCCAGTGCGAAATTAAAATGTGAGATCTCTTGTTCAAAAATTATCATGCATTTTAAGATGGCGATAGCAGAGCATTAAACCAAATGAAGATCACAAACGCCTGAAGTTGGCCCTGACTGCAAGTTACATGGAAATGGGCAGGTTTGAATAGTACTCTGAAATAAAAAGGGCAATAAATATGTACATAATTAGGAATAAAAATAATACCATCTCTCACAATTTAATAGATGGCTACTGATACAATCCAAGAGAGTGATTATGCTGGCTCAAACCAGGTGATAGTACTAGTGGAGGTTGAAAGATGTGCTAGTTTCTTGAAAGACTTAGTAGTACTCGATATATTAGAAGGAGCATTGTTAAGGATAACTCCAGGTTTTCTACTGAACAATTGGAAGACTTGAGATGCCAGTAACTGAGATGGGGAAGACTATAGGTAGAGTGGTAAAAAATCAAGGATTTGGCTTTAGATGCGATAACTTCAAGTAATGTATTAGATATTCAAGTAGAGATATCAAGAAAAGAACTGAATACAGACCAGGAGTTTTTGAGAGAGATCTGTGTTAGAGAAATACATTTGGGAGTCACAGACCAACAGCTGAAATTAAAATTCAAATTTGAGAACACCGAGATAATAAGTGTAGCCAGAAAAAAGAAAAAAAGTGGTAAGTGGTAAGTCTTGGTGTATTTTAGTATCTAAATCTCAGGAAAATGAGGAATAGCCTGTAAAGGAGTCTGACAGAGAAAAACCAATAATGTAGGAAAAACAACTCCAGTGAATTTGATATAATGGAAACCATATAAAGAAAATGTATCACAGAGGATCTACTGTGCCCAGGGCTGCTGCTCATAGATGTAGTAAGAAGAGGACTGACAGATGAATTTAGCCATTGGATGTTGTCAGTGCATAACAAAAGCTGTTTAAGTGGATTGGTAGTGACGAAAGCCGGATTGCAATGAGGCTAAGAAAGGAGAGGAATTAGACACAGTGAATATAGACAGCTCTTTGGAAGTCTTATCTTCAAGAAAAAAAAAAAAAAAAAAATATATATATATATATATATATATATATATATATATATATATGACTTCTCCTTAGTCTCAGACACATATTATGGAAAAGTTTCACATTCCTGAAAGCTTTGCATTCCTAGATAGCCATGACCAAGAAGGATATTTGAAATTCTTTCAGGGATAAACCATGAGAAATAGAAACAATTTGGTTATTTTCCTCCATTAAAAACAGGAAAATCTATTTTTAAAACAAAACTGACCCAAATATTATCCAAAAAGAATTATTTATGATATAAATTTTGAACAATAAATGTTGCTTTTTTTTTTCCCTGTGATCCAATTCTCCTGAAAAGGTGGACATTTTTACACATACTTTAGTATGAGTTTGTCTATGAGTTTCTCCTTTTTCTCTGACATCTCCAAAGTAGAAAAAAATAGAGAAATGGAGAAGAAATTTGAATTGTAAGAATCTTTTTTTTCTTTTTCTTCAAATGGGAGAAATAAGTACATGTTTGCACGTTTATAAAAATGAGAGTGAAAAATAGATGACATACAAAAGAGAAGGGTTAATTAAACTTTTGGAGCCATGTCCTTAACTAAATAAACAAGGATGAGAGAACAAAGGAGGAATTGGCTTTAGATGGGGCTAAACAAATTAATCTATGACAGTGGTTTTCAGAAAGAGAGACAATCCGTTTATCTGCTTACCTCTGCCAGAGAACATTTGGCAATGTTCTCTGGCAGGGGTAAGAGAAGGGGAGGGGGATTTTCACTAGCAGTTAATGGGTAGAGGCGATGGATGCTGCTAAACATCTGACAATGCACAGGAGAGCTCCCACAACAAAGTATTATCCAGTCCAAAATGTCAATAGTGCCAAGGTTGAGAAATTCTAACCTATGGTAAGAGAAAGAGAGGGAAAGTATGTGGGTACAGAGTCTGGTAGTTCGTTATATATGGGAGTGACACTCTACTAAACTCAATGTCTCAGTAAGAGAAGGGTGCAAGAAAATTGAGAGACTCTGCAAGCAGTTGATTTTAATGATTAACCACAGAATTTAATCTGGGTTAGGAAGAGAGTCAAGATATTAAGTGAATGAGGAACAATGAAAATGTTGTATGCCCAGTGGATTGGAGATTTAGCAGAGTGGATCAGGCAAGCTCGTATGAAAGAAGTGGTCCTCAGGAAGGGAATATTAAATTAAGATTACGGAAGTGATGCAGTTCCACCTGAGGTAGGGTGGAAGGTAAGACTGGGGTTTTTTTTTATGTTTATTTTATTATTTTTTAATATATTTATTTATTTATTTTTGGCTGCATTGGGTCTTCATTGCTGTGCGCGGCCTTTCTCTAGTTGTGGCGAGTGGGGGCTACTCTTGGTTGCAGTGTGCAGGCTTCTCATGGCAGTGGCTTCAGTAGTTGTGGCTCGTGGGCTCTAGAGTGCAGGCTCAGTGGTTGTGGAGCACAGGCTTAGTTGCTCCTCAATATGTGGGATTTTCCTGGACCAGGGATCAAACCCATGTCCCCTGCATTGGCAGGTGGATTCTTAACCACTGCACCACTAGGGAAGTCCCAAGATTGTTAATGGGAGAAGGATTTTCAAGGACTAAAATGCTAAGGTGTTGAAGAATCATTTGCATACGTGTTAAAATTACCAAAGATTCAGATGGAGTAGTCTTAGAAAAAGTGACTGTGAATAAAAAGATAATATTATAGAGAAGAGAAAGGGAATGAACCTGGGATAACAGCTAATATGAGGAATAGTGTGTGATATAATACGATGACACCAAACATAAAGATGGAGAGTGTGAAGAATACTCTGAAAGTCAAAATGGGGATCAGAGACATCTACCTCCTTTCAGCACACAAGTAAATGGTTTGTAAAAAAGCCACCACCTAACAGGTTTCAGAGAACGCTTGTCTCTACTGCAGAGTTAGTTTTCCTCTAGCTCCAATCAGTGATGAGAATTTTCAGAAATTGTTTCAGAATATAGCATACTTCACTTATAATGAGCCATGAATTCCCTAGTGCACAGTGGAAGGATTTCATGAGCTCTGGAAAGATGGGCCTACAGATTCTTGTTGTAGCAGATACAAACAACAGTAAAGCACATAATGGGGTTAATCCCAGAGAATCCAAGGGGATAGTAATGACTGGATTATGAATATTGGGGTATAGGGATGGGTGGGTTTCTCCTGTATTCCTGAAGAATGGGGAAGAAGGTCTAAGAAAAGTGTGGTCACAGTTCCCATGCTCTGGTTTCCTGTTGATCCGTGTAGGGAGAGGAGTTTTTATTCTCAATGTATGTGATCATTGCTGACCCCAGTTGTTGAACTTAATGACTGCTGGAGAAACTCTTTCTAACTAAAGTTTCCTTCCCCAACTCTCCCTTGTTGAATAAACACACACATTCCTTAATGATAAGTAAAGGACACATGATCCCACAAGAAAATGGATGATAGATACAAAGTACATGGTTAGAGCTTAGAAAGTGTAGTCATTTATGTAGCTGGGATATAAATATGAGTCTGTGTCTGGCTTCAACCCTTACTGGTTGTCTGGCTTGGAGGATGCTACTACGTAAAATTTCTACAAATCATCATTAAAATGGGAATAAAAATCCTACATACCATACAGGAATTTTTTGAGGACTAAGTAAGAGAACTCATAAAAAATTCTTAGCACAGAGTCAGGCACATGACAAGCATGCAGTAATGTAGTTCATAATAGTTAACCGTATGTATTGATTTAGAAAAGAGAAAATGACCAGTAAACATAAGACACTCAACCTTACTGCAAACTCTAATAATAAGATACAAATTTTCAACCTATTCAACTGACAAAACATTTAAAAACATCGATAGCATCCAATTTTTCAGTAATTACATGGTAAAATAGGCACTGCCACACATTATTGGTGATAGGTGGATTTGGCATTGCCTTTATGGAAAATAATCTGTCAACATCCATTAATAATATTCAAAATGTGCATATTCTTGAATCCATTAATCCAAAATTTAGGAACCTGACCAATGGAAATGAAGGCAAAAATATGTTAGGATTTATACAGAAGAGTGTTTATCTTTGCTAACACTCATAAAATGAAAATTTATTTTGTTTCAAGGTGAAAAGAACTGTGTCTTTCTTCAGAGCAGCTGGAAGCTGGAAGCAGCAGGGAAGAGGACCATTGGCTAGTCAGCAAAAGTGGCAGTAAAAGGGAGCAAAAGCCAGGGTGACAGCAGTTCAGGAGCTGGCAACACCACGAGCATCTCCGGAGGGAAGTGATGCCTGAAACAGCCTCATTAAACCTGGTGCTGTAGAGCCATGTAAGAGAGAAGCAGATAGCATAGTTTTTAAACCCAAGCACCACCTGGTGTGAAATCCCTGCTCTACCACTTTCTGCTACAAACTGACCTCAGGCAAGTTATGTAATGTCATTGTGCCGCAGATGTCTCATCTGTAACATGGGGAGAAAAAGAGAGCCCCCCTCATAGGGTCTTTTTGAGAATTAAATTAGGTAATATTTTAAGTGCTTAATACCTAGTACATATTAACCACTATATAAATATTCGTAAAATTAAAAAAATAAATTCCATAAATACTAGTGGGAGATAGTGTTTCTCCTCTCCTTCTTGTTAGACACATCTTCTCAGAATGAAAAATTGAGGTTTTGGAATTTATCACTGGCTGAATAAGTACAGTTGAAATTAGAGCAAACAAACTACAGTCATAGATTACAGTGGGGGTCCTCAAATGGTTTATTGTTATTATCCCTATTATTAACAATAAAACACATTATGAATTAAAATAATAACCTACCAGCTATAAAGTACTGGGCCAAATATTTTACCTGCCTTATCTAATCTACACAACAACCATATGAGGTAGTTATTTTATCCACATTTGATAAATAAGAAAACTGAGACTGAGCAAGATAAGTCAGCAAACTGTCCAAAATCAACCACTTAATAACTGGTAGCCCAGATTCAAGCTGTCTTCAGCCTGATTCCAAAGTTTTTACCATTCACTACCATGTGCTTTCTTCATTATATGGCTCAGTCGGGGAACACTGACAGTTTTATAAGGCCATTCTGTTATTGTGCAATATGACCAGTTCTCCATTGGGGGTTTTGTGGACAGAAAAACAAAAATGGGTATATCTTGAAGATTTTTAGCTATAAGAGAATCAGTCCTGATTTTAAAAGTAATACACACAAAATGAGCCAAACTAAAATAAATAAATAAGTTTAAAAAAAATAAAACTGTCGCATGGTAGAAAGATGTGATCTTTTAGAAAACAGCATCATTAACAAGATGCTGGGGACCAATTAAATGATCAAGATTCATAATATCAAGACTAAGTTTGTCCCTATTTCATGGATCACTAATCCATATCAGGCAGGTTTAATTAGAGAGGAAGAGTCAAATGATTTCCAGTTGCCTTTCTACATCATTTTAATAACTTTTAAATGCACAGATTGTAATAAAATCAGCTTTGAACCAATGTTATATCCATTCTTGTGTGCCCTCTGCTTATTTCCCAGGGAAGTATGCGTGATGTCATTAGCTTTTCCTGAGGTGACAGATCAATATCACACACACATCTAAGCCTGCACTACTAAATTCTCAGTATAATTAGTAGAACAGATTATACATTATTAAACTTTATTTTCACTGTCTTTTTAAGATTAATGTATTAAATATCATATTTAAATATACTAGTTTAATACTACTTGGTGGCTAACATTTCAAAAGCTATTTAACACCTTTATATTTACCTAAGAGACACATAAGTAAGTCATCTAGATTAACCTCTAGATACAGGACAAAAAACAATTGCGTTACCAATTGGATCCCTAAAATAATTATGGTTACAATATGAGTTTAAATGCTAATGTTATTCCACAAAAATATCTACAGAATTTAATATCTATGCTCACTATCCTTGCCTTACACTTTATTCCAAGTTTCTTAACCATCAAATATGCTATTATCTTAAAATTTTTATGAAGACTTTATTAACCCTTGATTGAAAAAATGTGTGTCTTTGTTTTCAATACAGTTTATAAACCAGTATTTACACTAAACTACCAGGTGAAGGGAATTGAAAAAAGATATTTTGACTTGTCTTCTTTTTCTTTACTATAATTATAACTACCAAGTACTTATTTTGGCATTACATTATACCACATATTATACCTAGAACTTTTCATTGAAATTCATGTTCTACTTTTAATATTCATCTATGTGTATACTTTGAACAATATTTATTAGATTGTCACATTTATTTTTTTCTTACTTGAGACAGCAAATATCAGCTTGTTGGTTCTGAAGACAGAATTATATAAACTATTTTTCATATTTCATTCTACTTTAATAAGAGACTGGAGGGCAGGACAGAGAGAGAGGACAAATACTCCTCTGTGAACATAATTTAAAAGAAAACAAGCCTTTCTTTTGGTTACTATATGTCAAACATCATACTAAACACTGGAGAATCAAAGACGTAAAATACTTGGTTCCTTTTCCCTAAGGAATTCTAATCCAGAAGAAAGAATAGAATAATGTAAACTACATGAATAATAGTTATAAGAAGTTTACATATGGGAGAATAAGTATTTCCTGTCTGGGTTATTGTGGTTGTTCATTTTTAATAAGACAATAAGAGTACTTTTTAAATGTAGCTGTGTGTGTATTAAACATGAAAGTTGAGAAAACATGAACAATATGGAGGGAGGGAGTAGGAAATTAGAATGAATATAGCATATGCATTTATATAACTCCACAAAGAGACATGGGAGCAGATAATGTGTAAAATGCATATTAAATTAGACCTTTATAACCAATCTGTTGACACTAGGCTAGAAAGGCTTTTTTTTTTTTTTAGATTTCCAAGAATACAAATACTTACTTCACCTTGTATTACAATACTGGATTGTTTTTGCAGTCCCAATATCTTGAGATATTTATGATACTCTCCCATTTATAAAAAGAAAATTAATGTTTATTTCTCCACTAACATGGCAAAGATTGGATAACAGTTTTATTAATTTATTTGTTTCTTTTTGAAAAGAAACTTCTTTCATCCAGTTTCCATGTCATATAAGAGATAGATAAAAGCAATTCCTCGCCCCACTCATATTGTATTTGAAATTTGTAATACCAGAAATTCAGCACAATACTTTAACCAGTCAAGCTAAATATTCCAGGGCACTTTTTAATATGCTGCACTGGTGAAGCAAGAGTATTAAGTTGATTCAACCATGAACAATCCTTTGATTATCATACACCTCAACTGCTCTGTGTTGACCATGAGAAAAATAAAAAAATTGAAAATGAAATGTGATTAGTTCCTGATGAATTGAAATTCCTTTAACAGACAGTGAATGGAGAAAATTTACATTAATAGTAACAATCAAGCCTTTAGTCTTTTCACATTGAGAGTAGTATTCTATAAATGCAACTGATGCATGATAACATTCTTATATGAATAGAAGCATATGGAAAAAAATGAATTATTGCCACTGTATTGTTTGTTACAGTAAGGGGAGTGTGAGTTATGTAATAGGAAAACTTATAAGTAACTATGACAATTATACTTTTTTTGAAAACTGTGTCTGCAGTTGCATACCTAATATTTGTCAGTAAGTTGGGCATAAAGATGTAGAAAGTGATAAATTATAAGATTTTAAAATTATTTTGCAACTGAAGCTTAACAAAAGATTGCTAAAAAATCTCAATTAAAGGGGGAAAAACACATAATTCAATTGGATAAGACATGATTATACCATGCTTAAGCTTAAGCCACTGTCAGCATCTGGAAATGGGGAAGTTTAAAAAGTCCTGATAATTACAGTGTCACCTAGTTTTGGCAGCACTATAATATTCATTTTTCCTGTTTCTTAGACAGATGCAGAATTCTATGGTGTTGGAATTTAATATCAAATTAAAAAAAAGTCCTGTCAGTGCTCGTACACCGTATACAGACTTTTGTTTTTAACGGATGAATTATTACAACTTCATGTTTTGCTTCTCTGCCTTCACAGTTATTTCACACATACTTTTTGTGAGTAGCTGTAAATGATGAAGCATGGAAATTTCACAGAACTCACTAAAAAGTGTGAAATCAAGTTTGAGATGTTGAACATTGTTAATTTATTTGTATCATTGTAAAGTTAGGACAACACAATTAGGATAAAGACATGTCAAGCACGGGGAGGGGGAATAGATATCAAGCTTTATTGACACCCACCTATCTCCTCTACTCAAATCTGTCACTTTTCTGGAATAAATCAAACACATAAACAAAACCCATCAATAGAATAATAATAATAACGTATGCTTGCAGGAAGCTTACAATCTACTTAAAAGGTAATATTCTTAAATATATCCATAGAAGTTCCAATGTAAACTAATGGGGAACAATTATTTGAGCACAGAGTAAAATTTCATCTCCTCCATCTTCTAGTCCTAAGTCAAACTTCTCTGTGTGGAGCAATTGATAACTTCTAAGAAATGACTCTCAATCTCTCTGAATCTCTTTCCTTATCTATCTATGATAGACAGGTAGATAATATTTTATTAATATTACTTACATCTTATTTTATATTATATATTTTATATAGTATATATATTTCTCTGAAGATTCAGAGACATTTCTCTATTAAATTAAATTTCCATTTTTTTAATAGGTTTAAAGCACCACTATATCTCTCTTCAGGGCACAAACTTTATTTATATTTTATCATTACAGTATCTTTTCTATTAAAAAAACTATCTCTCAAAGTTCCCAGAGTTTAATAAACATATGATAAATGTTAGTTCTCTTACTTCTTCTTTTGATTACATGTATTTCCATGAACATTTTTCCTGAAAATAAAAAGTATTTACCTCATTTAAAATATGTAATTTGGCATCAACAGTTTCCTACATTATTAGGGGAATTTGAAGAAGGGACTTCAGGCACCTTGACATCATGCTTTCTTTCTTGATTAGGTCAGATTTTCTATCTGCTTTAAGAAAAGGTGTAACATTGGGACTTCCCTGGCGGTCTTGTGGTAAAGAATCCACCTTCCAAAGCAGGGGACCTGGGTTTGATCCCTGGTTGGGGAACTAAGATCCCACATGCCGCAGAGCAGCTAAGCCCACGTGCCACAAACTACAGAGCCCCAGCGCTCTGCAGCTGTGCACCACAACTACAGAGAGGAAAACCCAAGGGCACAACTAGAGAGAAACCTGAACAGGTGGGGTGCCGTAATGAGAAGATCCTGCATGCCTTAACAAAGATCCTGTGTGCTTCAACTAAAACCTGATGCAGCCAAAAAAAAAATAAAAAATATAAAATAAAGAAAATAAATAAATAAAATAAATAAATATTTTTTAAAATAGAAAAGGTGTAACTTTTTAGAAATACTTATTATATGAGCATAATGATAGAAATGTAATGGGAAAAATATGGTGCCTGAAAACATTCTAGGAGTTAGAATTAAAAAAAAAAGAAAAAAAAAAGGAAATTAAGGACTTGTCTTACTCAAAAGCATACAATGGGAGCTTTATAATATTGTTGTAAAATTTTTCAGTTTTTCTTTATGACAACTGCTCAAGTTTAGATATAAGGGAATCAGAAAATCATAGTGTGTTATCTTTGAGAAGAATGTAAAGGAAATCTAGTCTAACCTTCACTTTACAAAGAAAAAGAGGCATTAATCAAGCAAATGATTTACCCAAGGTCATTTAGTGAGTTCAAAAAATTAATGAACTTATATATAGTAAGGAAAGGGCACTGAAATAGGATTCAAATCTTTAGATCTTTTATATCTGAAAATAATGGCTGTTCTGGTTTATTTTTTAACACTCATTAAAGCAGAAGCATTATGAATTTTACTCTTAATTTTTAAACATGAAAACATACTAAAATATTTATACTATATATGTGAGGTGCAGATAAGCTCAATAAAATTAATATCCATTTACCATCACCATGTTTACAGAGGACTTCCTGAAGTTCATTTCTCAAACTATTTTTTCTCTTCTTCTGCATATTCATTTAATGAGTTATTAACTAACGATATGGTCCAAAACTTGTAAACATATCAGAATATATTTGGTGGAGGTATTTTTTTTTCCAGAAACTGTATAATTCACCTCTGGATAATCAAAATGTTATCATTTTGTTGGATTTTCCACTAATTACTTTTAATCAGTCTAAAGACAAAATAAATCCAATCTTTATTTTGTTCTGAAAAATCCAGGTTTTTGTGTGTGTGTGTCATCAAAGATAAAAAACGATAGAGTTACATTGTGAAGAAGTCTTGATTTAAGATAAATAGAACAAAGAACTCTGGTATAAACTAAAGGCATAGTAAATCACTATATAATATCAATATATAACTACTATGAACTACTCTCTCACATTTCAGAAAATGGTTTAAATATATTTATATGTTTTAATTGCTATTTATTGAAATCTAAGTTGCTATCTTCTTAAGTAAATATAAAGAAACAATCATGAGCAATCATGAGCTTCAAAGTCTATGTATCTAGAAAAGAAAACCTCAGCAGGAGGATCTGGCGACAAGAATATTGTCCAGTCAGCAGAGTTTTTCACATAAATATGAGTGATTATACAATAACTATCACAGCATTGTTGACAATACTTCAATATTAGATGAGATCATATTTATTTTCAGTCCATTCTATCACCACAATAATTTGAATGGTCCTTTCCTACTTTTTTTCTCTTGTTTGAAATGAATTTAAGCTAATCTGTATTTTTACCTATTACAGTGGAAAAACTCTGTCATTTTATAACTGCATTTTTGAATATATATAAAGTGATGTTCATGAACCATCAGTAACAGCATCACTTGGGAATTAGAAAAGCAAATTCTCAGTTGTCACCCCAGACTTTTAGAATAATAAACCCTGTGCAGGGGTCCCAGCAATCTGTGTTTTACTAAATCCTCCACATGGTTCTGTTGCACAGCACCACATTGATAGAGGTTAATTATAACCAACACCATACTAACTTAGAGTCTGCCTAGGAAATGTGATTTGAAAACTGATAGATGTCAAAATACAATGATCTAACATACTTTTCTAAGATGTTTGAAACTGCACCTTCAAAAGTGCAGATATCCTTGGAACTGGTAGTGGTTTAAACTGTCATTATTCCCCCTTTTTATTAGTCAAGTGACATATCACTCTTGTCTATTTTTACTCAAGGTTTACTCGTACATTATTCTCCTTCACACAGGTTCTGGAATATGGCCAACCATCAAGTTAACACCAGACCCAGTGGTTCATTTCAGTCTTATAACCCTTTATCTGTCTGTGCAATCTCTTTGATGCCAAAGTCCATAATATTAAACACTATGAAATGCTGTCATTCATTTGTAATTGTTGCTTGGAATGATTGACCATACTACCTTTAAAATATTCTTTCATCTTAGCTCAGTGATGTTACTCTGTACTGGTTTCTTGCTCTCTATTTATACTCTGATGATTTATTCTGAGTTATAAAAATGGATTTTTCTGTTATTTGTCTGCTCTCTTATTCCTATTTATAATTATAATTATATATATATAGCTAGGGTTTATTTAATATCCTCTTGTAAATCCCTTTTTCCAGGTTCCTGGGTTTCCCTGGAAAACCAAGAGACCGTATTAGAAATACAGAAGAGTTTCTTAAATTGTGCCAGGCATACCTTACGAAGTATTTAACATGACATTAGGTAGTATATAAATAAATCCAAAGCTAAGAATTCCTAAACTTTGCCAGTAATACAAAGATAATGGTCAATTGTGAGTTGAAGTAAAGAAATAGTGGGGGAGACCTTCAAGATGGTAGAGGAGTAAGATGTGGAGATCATCTTCCTCCCTACAAATACATCAGAAATACATCTACATGTGGAACAACTCCTACAGAACACTTACTGAATGCTGGCAGAAGACCTCAGACTTCCCAAAAGACAAGGAACTCCCCCATGTACCTGGCAAAAGATAAAAGAAAAAAACAGAGACAAAAGAATAGGTATGGGACCTGCACCTCTGGAGGGGAGCTGTGAAGGAGGAAAAGTTTCTATACACTAGGAAGCCCCTTCACTGGCAGAGATGGCAGCTGTGCAGGGGGTGAGCTTTGGAGGCATGGAGGAGAGCACAACAAAAGGGCTGCAGAGGGCAAAGCAGAGAGATATCTGCACAGAGGATCACTGCTGACCAGAGCTCACCAGCCTGAGATGCTTATCTGCTCACCCGTTGGGACAGGTGTGGGCTGGGAACTGAGCCTCGGGCTTCAGAGATCAGATCCCAGGGAGAGGACTGAGGTTGGCTGTGTGAACACAGCCAGAAGGGGGCTAAGTGTGCCACAGCTAGCCGGGAGGGAGCCCAGGAAAATGTCTGGAACTGCCTAAGGGGCAAATGACCATTGTTTCGGGGTGTGCGAGAAGAGGGGATTGAGAGCACCTCTTAAACGAGCTCCAGAGACAGGAGCAAGCCGCAGCTATCAGTGTGGACACCAGAGAAGGGTATGAAACACTAACACTGCTGCTGCAGCCACCAAGAATCCTGTACGCAAGCACGGTTCACTATCCACACCTCCCCTCCTGGGCACCTGTGCAGCCTGCCACTGCCAGGGTGCCGTGATCCAGGGAAAGCTTCTGCTGGAGAACACATAGTATGCCTCAGGCTGGTGCAACGTCACGCTGGCCTCTGCCACCGCAGGCTCATCCCGCATCTATACCCCTCCCTCCCCCTGGACTGAGAGAGGCATAGCCCCCTAATCAGCTGCTATTTTAACCTCCTCCTGTCTGGATAAAGAACAGATGCCAGAGGGTGACCTATATGCAGAGGCAGGGACAAATCCAAACCTGAAACCCAGGAGTTGTGTGAACAAAGAAGAGAAAGGGGAATTTCTCCCAGCAGCCTCAGGAGCAGCGGATTAAATCTCCACAATCAACTTGACATACACTGCATCTGTAGAATACCTGAATAGACAATGAATCATCCCAAAATTGAGGCGATGGACTTTGGGAGAAACTGCAGACTTGGGGTTTGCTGTATGCGACTGACTGGTTTCTGGTTCTATGTTTATCTTAGCTTAGTATTTAGAGTTTATTATCATTGGTAGATTTGTTTATAGATTTGGTTGCTGTCTTCCTTTTATATATATATAGATAGATAGATAGATAGATAGATAGATAGATAGATAGATAGATAGATATAGATATATACATTTTTTCCCTTTTCTCTTTTTGTGAGTATGTATGTGTATGCTGCTTTGTGTGATATTGTCTGTATAGCTTAGCTTTTACCATATGTCCTAGGATTCTCTCTGTCAATTTTTTTGTTTTGTTTTGTTTCATTTTTTAGTATAGTTTTTAGCACTTGTTATCATTGGTGGACTTGTTTTTCGGTCTGGTTACTCTCTTCTTTCATTCTTTTGTCTTTTTTTTAATTACTTTTTAACTGAGCTGTGTGACTGATAGTGTCTGAGCTGTGTGACTGATAGTGTCTTGGTGCTCCAGACGGGTGTCAGGCTTGTGCCTCTGAGGTGGGAGAGCCGATTTCAGGACATTGGTACAACAGAGACCCCCCAGCTCCACATAACATCAAAGGAACTTCTCTAGGCAGGAAACACAAGAGAAAGAAAAGACCTACAATAACAAACCCACAGCAATTAAGAAAATGGTAATAGGAAAATACATATTGATATCTACCTTAAATGTAAATAGACTAAATGCTCCCACCAAAAGACATAGACTGTCTGAATGGACACAAAAACAAGACTCATATATGTGCTGTCTACAGGAGACCCACTTCAGACCTAGGGACACATACAGACTGAAAGTGAGGGGATGGAAAAAGATATTCCATGGAAATGGGAATCAAAAGAAAGCTGGAGTAGCAATTCTCATATCTGACAAAATAGACATTACAATAAAGACTATTACAAGAGACAAAGAAGGACACTACATAATGATCAGGGGATCAATCCAAGAAGAGGATATAATAATTGTAAATATTTATGTACCCAACATAAGAGCATGTCAATACATAAGGCAAATGCTAACAGCCATAAAAGGGAAAATCAACATTAACACAATCATAGTAGGAGACTTTAATACCCCACTTTCACCAATGGACAGATCACCCAAAATGAAAATAAATAAGGAAACACAGGCTTTAAATGATACATTAAACAAGATGGACTTAATTGATATTTATAGGACATTCCATCCAAAAACAACAGAATACACCTTCTTCTCAAGAGCTCATGGAACATTCTCCAGGATAGATCATATCTTGGGTCACAAATCAAGCCTTGGTAAATTTAAGATTATTGAAATCATATCAAGTAGTTTTTCCAAACAAGTGCTATGAGATTACATATCAATTACAGGAAAAAATCTGTAAAAAATACAAACACATGAAGACTAAATAATACACTACTTAATAACCAAGAGATCACTGAAGAAATCAAAGAGGAAATAAAAATATATCTAGAAACAAATGACAATGAAAACATGATGACCCAAAACCTTGAGATGCAGCAAGAGCAGTTCTAAGAAGGAAGTTTATAGCAATACAAACTTCCTTCTAGAAACAAGAAACATGTCAAATAAACAACCTAACCTTACACCTAACACAATTAGAGAAAGAAGAACAAGAAACACCAAAGTTAACAGAAGGAAAGATATTATAAAGATGAGATCAGAAATAAATGAAAAAGAAATGAAGGAGACAATAGCAAAGATCAATAAAACTAAAAGCTGGTTCTTTGAGAAGATAAACAAAATTGATCAACCATTAGCCAGACTCATCAAGAAAAAAAAGGGAGAAGATTCAAATCAATAGAAATAGAAATGACAAAAGAGAAGTAACAACTGACCCTGCAAAAAAAAATGAGAGATTATTATAAGCAACACTATACCAATAAAATGGACAACCTGGAAGGGATGGAAAAATTCTTAGAAAAGCAAAATCTTCTGAGACTGAATCAGGAAGAAATAGAAAATATAAACAGACCAATCACAAACACTGAAATTGAAACTGTGATTAAAAATTTTCCAACAAAAAAAGCCCAGGACCAGATGGCTTCACAGGGGAATTCTGCTAAACATTTAGAGATGAGCTAACACCTATCCTTCTCAAACTCTTCCAAAGTATAGCAGGGTGAGGAACACTCCCAAACTCATTCTATGAGGCCATGATCACCCTGATACCAAAACCAGAGAAAGATGTCACAAAGAAAGAAAACTACAGGCCAATATCACAGATGAATATAGATGCAAAAATCCTCTACAAAATACTAGCAAACAGAATCCAACTGCACATTAAAAGGATCATACTCCAAGATCAAGTGGGGCTTATCTCAGGATGCAAGGATTCTTCATTATACATAAAGCAATCAATGTGATAAACCATAGTAACAAATTAAAGGAGAAAAACCATATGATCATCTCAATAGATGCAGAAAAAGCTTTCAACAAAATTCAACACCCATTTATGATAAAAAACCCTGCAGAAAGTAGGCATAGAGAAAACTTACCTCAACATAATAGAGGCTATATATGACAAACCCACAGCCAACATCGTTCAAATGGTGAAAAACTGAAATTATTTCCTCTAAGATCAGGAACAAGACAAGGTTGTCCACTCTCACCACTATTATTCAACATAATTTTAGAATAATAGTTTAGCCACAGCAATTAGAGAAGAAAAAGAAATAAAAGGAATCCAAATCAGAAAAGAAGTATAGATGTCACTGTTTGTAGTTGACATGATACTATACACAGAGTATCCTAAAAGTGCTACCAGAAAACTACTAGAGTTAATTAATGAATTTAGTAAAGCAGCACACAAAATTAATGCACAGAAATCTTTTGCATTTCTATGCACTAATGATGAACAATCTGAAAGAGAAATTAAGGAAACACTCTCATTTACCATTGCAACAAAAAAACAAAATACCAAGGATAAACCTACCTAAAACAAAAGAGCTGAATGCAGAAAACTATAAGACAGTGATGAAAGAAATTAAAGGTGATACAAACAGTTGGAGAGATAAACTATATTCTTGGACTGGAAGAATCAACATTGTGAAAATGACTATACTACCCAAAGCAATCTACAGATTGAATGCAATCCCTATCAAACTTCTAATGACAGTTTTCACCTAACTAGAACAAAACATTTCACAATTTGTATGGAAATACAAAAGACCCCGAATAGCTGAAGTAATCTTGAGAAAGAAAAACAGAGCTGGAAGAATCAGGCTCCCAGACTTCAGACTATACTACAAAGCTACAGTAATAAAGACAGTATGATCCTGGCATAAAAACAGCAATATAGATCAATGGAACAGCATAGAAAGCCCAGAGATAAACCCACACACATATTTCACTTATTTTTGATAAAGGAGGCAAGAATATACAATGGAGATAAGACAGCCACTTCAATAAGTGGTGCTGGGAAAACTGGACACCTACGTGTAAAATAATGCAATTAAAGGGCTTCCCTGTTGGCGCAGTGGATGAAAGTCCGCCTGCCGATGAAGGGGACATGGATTTGTGCCCCAGCCTGGGAAGATCCCACATGCCGTGAAGCAGCTGGGACCATGAGCCCTGGCCACTGAGCCTGCATGTCCGAAGCCTGTGCTCCGCGGCAGGAGAGGCCACAACAGTGAGAGGCCCGCGTACCACACACACACACAAAATTAATAATAATACAATTACAACACTCCCTAACACCGTACAAAAAAATAATCTCAAAATGGATTAAAGACCTAAATGTAAGGTCAGACACTCTAAAACTATTAGAGATAAATGTTGGAAGAACACTCTATGACATAAATCACAGCAAGATCCTTTTTGACTCATCCTTGAGAAAAGGAAATAAAAACAAAAATAAACAAATGAGACCTAATGAAACTTTAAAGCTTTGGAACAGCAAAGAAAACATAAACAAGACAAAAAGACAACCTTCAGAATGGGAGAAAATATTTGCAAGTGAAGCAACTGACAAAGGATTAATCTCCAAAATTTACAAGCAGCTCATGCAGCTCAATATCAAAAAAACAAACAACCCAATCCAAAAAGGACAGAAGACATAAATAGACATTTCTCCAAAGAAGATATAGAGACTGTCAACAAACACATGAAAGGATGCTCAACATCATTAATCATTAGGGAAGTGCAAATCAAAACTTCAATGAGGTATCACCTCATACCAGTCAGAATGGCCATCATCAAAAAACCTATAAACAATAAATGCTGGAGAGGGTATGGAGAAAAGGGTACCCTTTTGCACTGTTGGTGGGAATGTAAATTGATATAGCCACTATGGAGAACAGTATGGAGGTTCCTTTAAAAACTAAAAATAGAACTACCATATGACCCAGCAATCCCACTACTGGGCATACACCCTGAGAAAACCATAATTCAAAAAGAGTCATGTACCACAATGTTCATTGCAGCTCTATTTACAATAGTAAGGACATGGAAGCAACCTAAGTGTCCATTGACAGATGAATGGATAAAGAAGATGTGGCACATATATACAATGAAATATTACTGAGCCATAAAAAGAAATGAAATTGAGTTATTTGTAGTGAGGTGGATGGACCTAGAGACTGTCATACAGAGTGAAGTAAGTCAGAAAGAGAAAAATAAATACCATATGCTAACACAAGTATATGGAATCTAAAAAAAAAAACAAAACAAAAATGGTTCTGAAGAATCTACGGGCAGGAGAGGAATAAAGCCCCAGACATAGAGAATGGACTTGAGGACACAGGGAGGGTGAAGGGTAAGCTGGGACGGAGTAGAGAGTAGCATGGACATATATACACTACCAAATCTAAAACAGATAGCTAGTGGGAAGCAGCCACATAGCACAGGGAGATCAGCTCAATGCTTTGTGACCACCTAGAGGGGTGGGATAGGGAGGGTGGGAGGGAGACACAAGAGGGAGGAGATATGGGGATATATGTATATGTATAGCTGATTCACTTTGTTATAAAGCATAAACTAACACACCATTTGAAAGCAATTTTATTCCAATAAAGATGTTAAAGAAAAAGAATGGGGAGGGAAGGTAATTATACCAGGAGGATGTAGGTAAACCAATTGCATACAGTTGACTTAAATCAATGGCTTAAACTTTTTTTTTCCCTTAATTCTTTGAATAGTGATATCTTTCTCCCACCTGAGTATAATTTCTTGCATTATCTTTGGTAACTAATACATATTAAGTCATATATAAGCATGTTTTGATATTTAATTTTATCAATATTATGAGTAGTTAACATTTTTACTGAATTGTTTGATTAAATTATTCCTACTGAGCACTTAGGTAAGGCAAGGTTTGATAGTGTCATGGTGAACAGAAAATAGAAGCTTAGAACAAAATCTACTGGTCAAAAATATTGACCAGTAGAAGGGCCTGACAGAAGACATTCTTAGTAGAAGGCTTCTGAATCTCTGTAATAAGGTAACACATTGTCAAATAAAGATGGTAAAGTGGTGAGAGAGGTCAGTGAAATCACCTCCCTTATTTTAATATACCCTACCTATCATAGACTTACAATTCATTAAAGAAGGTGTGCCACATATACACACATGCACACTCACATACAGCTTATAATGGCAAAAGATTCCAATCTTATCCTAGAAAAATATGTTTTCATGATCAAGGCTCCTTTTTGAAGGCTGAACCCTTTATAATAGCCCCATAATCTCTAGCTTCTATCCATGGCTGAGTATAGTAGGCCCTCAAGACTGGCATAGTAGCCAGCCCCAAAGCAAATCACCACCATAACCATAAAGACAGGAGTGATCACAAGCATCTAGCACTTCCAGCTCAGGTAAAAAAGGGCAGGGAAACACGTCCTTGACCAGAGCATGAATCACTGGCATAGGGCAACCTGGAAATAGAGAACACAAATGAAATAACTTATCTAAGCTGCTCAAGTGGACAGCAGGGTCAGAGAGTTAGCATCCCAATGACAAAGTTGGGGAGGGAGATGGGACTAAAGGGACCCAGTGAGGATCTTTCTCACTTACCCTGTGTGTCAATAAAGGTCTTAAAAGAACACCTGATAAATCCATTTGCTTCTTTTCTGACTCAGTACCATGGGTACAACTCCCTCTGAATTGATAAGACAGAATCTATTAGAGTTTCAAGTATTTCAGTGAAAGAAATAAAAATAATAATTAAGTTGTTACTTGATAAAGGAAGGGAAAGATTGCAAGTGGCATCAGATTGCAGAATGTCTTCCAAGGAAAGCACAAGAGCTATTTCCTTTTAGTTGCAAGTTCAAATATATATATACGCAGTAAGGAGGCCTGCCTAAGAGTAATAAGTGCATCAGTTATTCAAACATAATTGAAGTAAATTAAGCTGGATGGAAAATTTGGAATCTTTCACAGCTCAATCCTGATAGAAACCTGATATCGTCTCAAAGTAAAACTGTCTAAAATAGGCATTTATTTTCTGTAATTTATGGTGTGAGGCTACATATGTATTTCTATTCCCAAACCACTAATGAAATGTCTACTTAGATCTGGTAAAATGCCTACCATTAGTTGAACAAGGATACAATATTTTATAGGCTTCTTATATAGTATGTAAAAGTCACATAACTTGAATGTAAAGGGGTGGTATGATGCCCCAAGTCTCTGACTATGACTTATTCTGTGCTGTTGTAAATCTCAGAATATCAAAGGATGGGATAGTGTCTGGACAAGTTAATATCAAGAATGACTTTTCCTAACCCGTATGTTATATGTTGATAGCTGTGAGTGGAATTGGGATATGACTAAAGAACATATTGTAATATCACTGAGACCCCCTTTCTGTGTTTTAGGCCAGGTCATTCCCTGACTCTCATGGCTTGGTGAATTTCAAGTGTTCAATAAAACCTTCTAAGTTTCTGAGAGTCAGATTTTACTCTGTCTTCTAAGTAAATTACTCCAGTAACTTAAGGGGCCAGGGAAAATGGAATGATGGATCTTATCACTAATAACAAGGATATTTACACAAACATGAAATTTCAGAGATGAAATCAGGGACTATTCATCCATCCAGTGAGTCCCTTTCTGTACCATTCAGCATCTCTTTCCTGTTGCATATCTGTCAATAAGCAGGTCAATGTCTCAAAATATCTTGGCAACCATGGTGGTTTAGGTTTCCTAGATATGAGCTGCAGCGTGGTCTTCTGTGACATTGCTAAAACTTAATGCATTTTAGCAAACACCTGCACATGATACAGAAAGGAAACTGATTTCTTATTAACATTTCACTTCATTCAAAAATATATTTCATATATTCTCATTGACAAGTGGAGACATTGCTTTTGTGAAATGCAGTATAATTTAGAACATTTTAATCTTTTGTATGCTTCAAGTACACTTTATACTAGTAGGAGTCTACTCTTGCCACTCAAGTACAGAACTTAATTTGTGGAGGTATTCTCATGCATCTTAATGGGATTTCTTTTCTTTGCATCTCTTCTACCACAAAGAATATTAAGTTTTGAGAAAATACTATTTGTTCTTACATATACATATATATATGCCTATACACATACACACAAACACATGCACATGCACACAATGAGGCAACCCATATGTTAGAAGAAAACTAAAGCTCTGGATATAATATATCCATAAAAATATATATTCTATTACAGAACTATATTTTTAACTGGACAATAATAGGAAAAGCAGTTTGAAAATTAAAGAAATTCCATTTGTTTTAACTCAGGACCCAAAAAGAGATGCATTAGCAGCTGACTTAAAGAAAAAATCAGTATAAGCATTTTCAACCCATTACAAACAGAAACAGCTGCATTGTCAACCCCTCAGAGATAGAACTGATAATGAAAATGTTACAGACCTTTAAGTGGAGCATCTCTGCCAGACAAGGTTATAATAGTGAACTTACATTAGGAAAGAAAGCATTCAGTATTTATGATTTGTAATTTTAACTTGTGTTTAAAAGTGGTACAGGAGGATTCATGGGGGATTTAATGTTCTAGGAAATCTATTTGGTCAGTACTGTAAGATTTTATGACCTTTCATTAAGACTTGAAAGTTTAACTGTACAGATTCTGCATTGAATGCAAATCATGCTATTTTGTGCTGCCTGTCCTCTGAACATCTCTAATGCCACAGATGAAAGAAGCAGTTATAAAAGCCTTGTATTTTAAAGCGGCTGGCATCAGAGGCTATAAATACAATATTCATCAAAGGACTTCAGAAGACAAAGCTTTAAATGAAAAACCTAGAGAATTGTTTGTACTTTTAAAATTTATACTCTGTGGAAACCAAGAGAAACTTATTTAAATTGATGTAGTTTAGCATCAAAAATCTTTCTCTAGTGAAGAATATTAACAATTTTAGGAAAATGGTTAAATTCAACCAAATTCATACATGAAGCTATAATTTATTCTACAACCATTCTCTCAATATGCATCACAAAATTTATGGGAGCCATCAACATTATTCAAATAACATTTAGGTTCAAATAAATCTCCCTGAATAAATCAAGTAATCAAGGAGATTTCACATGGGTTTTCTTATTTATTTCTCACAATAATCTCTTATTTCTTTTTGTATCATTAAATCCATTTTACAGATGAGAAACCAAAATTCAGAGATTAAGTAATCTGACCAACAGTTCACAAACTTCATTTGTAATGCTTTTTTTTTTTTTTCTGTTACACCATATTATCTTTTTAAAGCAAATATGTCCCAGGATATATTTCTAATATTTCAAGATATCTCTTTAATATTATTCAAATATTTTTTTTTTCTAACAAACCTGAGCAAGCTCTGCAACCCAAAAATCCAAGGTAGTTAATTTGTATCCATTGAACAGAGTCAGTTTAACCAAAGAAGGATGGGAAATGTATTCACATAACTGTCCCTTTCAAGGGAACATTTTTAAGATGCTAAAGAGAAAAGTAAGTGTAAGCCAAAACAAAACAAAGCAAAACACAAACAACAGAAAACCTACTCTATGGTGTTCAAAGTTAGAAACATAGTTATACTTGGGGAGGGGAAGGAGTGGAAGATGTTCTGGATTTGTTCTAGTGTTTCGTTTCTGGTTCTAGGTGTGTTCTCCACCAAGTGTGTCCCCTTTGCAAAAATGGAGCTGTAGACATCAGTGTTAGACTACCTCACAGGTGTTGGAACATTTCTGGCTTTTGCAATCTGCTCTTTTATCTTAATTATCTCACAGCTATGACTGTCTTCTCCTAATCTGGTAAATGGAATTTTCTTTATTTAGAATCCCAGTAACCAAACATGGCTTCAGATCATGATCTTCATATATGTTTCCTGGACAATGTTGGATAAGAGGAGACAATAAGAAGACAAATAAGCATTAAAATAATGTTTCCACTTTATTAGTGGTAAGTATCGGAATAGGGAAATCAGTATGGATCATAACCAAAACTTGAACTTTCTATTCTTTTTCCAGCCACCTACTCACTTTTCATACAAAATAGATCTTGACTCCCACATCTAAGCGAAATGGGTCTGCAGAATCTTTTGGGGAATGATAGAGTACCAACTGCCAGCCTCAAACCTTATTAGATCTGAAAATAAGATTACAAGAAGGAAATAACATTTCAGTCTTGTCTTGAGGGGCAGATCTGGGTTCAGTTACAACTATGTTTATCATGTGAGGGTAAATGTCCCTTTACTGGTCAATGTAGTATGCAAGATATGCAAGATTGAGCCAATCGTTTGACCTAAATGTATATAGTTTTGTTTTGTTTTTTTAAACTCATTGTTACCTATTCGGTAACTCACTCATTCTTTTTTAGGGGAAAGAAAGACTGTAGAAGAGAATGAAGGCATTCACTGAGTATAGTAAAATACACATCCTTCAATAGAAATATAAGGAATGAAATAATAATTGTCACCCTTTTCCTAAAATCTTGTTTGAAATTTCCCTTCTGTTACACTACAACTGAAACTTTCACATCATTCGATAGAGATTTCTACATTCTGTATTTTATAACAAGGAAATATACTCATGCATTTTTTATAAAATATTGCATATGCAATATTGCAAATATTATAATTGTTCCTATAGTATTGCTAAATACCTATTAAGCTATGGATGAATTATCAATGAACATTACACATGTAGATTAGGGGTACGATGTTGGGAGAATAGACCAACCCACTGGACAACTCTATTCTTATTTTCAGACAGTAGAGCTCTTATTATATTGCTTTTCCCCAAAGTACACTATTTATCCTATTTACAATCATATCTAGACAGAAACTAACACTTAGAAAGTATGAAGATGTCCCTCTGTCAACAGAGTATGGAACAAGCCTTTACTGGAATGTTGAACCCTTGTTTCAGAGCCAAATAATATATGGCCATCAGAGCCTACTGAGAGGAAATAAAAACCTTTAGAAGTAACCTCTGTATGGAGTGAGATTCTGATGTGTCCCTCTAATAAATCTTAATGAAAAATATTTAAATTTTATCTGTTCACCACATATATCCATCAGGGTCTTTTATATGCCAGGAAGATAAAAAAACAAAACAAAACAAAAACCAAACTTCTACCCTGCAAGAACATATAAGCTAGTGGTGATAAAGATATAGAATCACAAAACTGTAACATATCCTGACACTGCTGCAGTTGAGATTTGTAGAGGGCTTTTATGGAAGCCTAGCAGGGTAAGCAGGGTAAATCCTCCTGGAAAAATCAAGAAAAGCTTCAGAAGAAGCAATTTTAGTACCAAAGATGAAGCAATATTTTACTCTTTAAATGGGAGAAGTTAAGGAGAACATTACCAGCAGAATGGATAGTAACAACAAAGTTACAGGCTTATATCCAATCTATTGTCCACCCATGTATTCATTCAATGAATACTTCTTTAGTTCCTATAGTGTGCCAGAACTAGGTTCTGAGAACCCATTTGGAAAGCATAAACAATGTCCCTGCCCTCATGCTTTTTATATTCCAGTAGCAGAGACAGAAAATAAATCAGTAAACTGTTAAATATGTAATATCATTTCAGATAATGACATGTTATAATGATAAATCAAAATAAATGAGTAGAGTGAGACAAAAGACGAGGAGAGGGGCTATTTAAGGCAGCTCTGAAGAGACCTCCATGAGAAAAGAGAAATCAAGGATGACCATTAGGTCTTAGCATGCGAACTGAGTGAAATGGTATCACTTACTCTGACACAGAATCTTTCAGTAAAAAGAATCAGGAATATGCATGATTGTGTGTATGTACATGTGTGTTTGTTTACATGTGTGGTGTAGATGAGAGAATGAAAATTTTGTCTTGAACATACTAAGTTTTAGACATCAGTTTATGAGGCGATATCCAGAAGACAGTTCCATGTATCGGTCTGTTTCTCAGTGGAAATATCACGCTCAGACATGTAAATTTGTGAGTGATCAGTGATATTAAATCCATGAGACTGGAGGAGATCACAGCACATTTTGTGCAGGTAGACAGTGGTATAAGAATAGGACTGAGCACTGAGACTCCAACATTGCAATATTGAGGAGTATCCATCCAGTAAAGGACACTGAACATGGATAGCAAAGTAGGAATATCATGTAAAGATTGCACTGTCCCAAAAGGAAACTGAAGAAAGTCTCTTAAGGAAAAAGAGTGATAAACGGTGAAAATGTCACAGAGAAGTTAACTAATTCTTCACAGCTGGGTTTCTCAAGATGGAACTGGCATATTTGACCAAAGTGATTTAGTGACATCTGATTAAAGTGGATTGAAGAAATAAAGGAAAATGAGGATGTTGAACCAGACAATCCTGACATGTCTTTCAAAAAAATTTTAATGGCAGGTGAGGCAGAAGCAGATTATTGGGTTGCGGGGGAGGGCAGTGTAAGCTTGAACTAGTTAAAACACCTTAAGAAATGGGAGAGTAATAAGATTTTGTGTGCCTGGAGCACAGAAAATGTCAATCACAGGCAGTGAGAAGGCTGAAGTGAGAAGGGTGAGGTTAAAAAAAAAAAAGAAATAATAAGGCAAGAAAAACAAGGTACAAAGTCATAGCCAGGTATGGCCAGAGGCAAAGATCAGTTTTAGTGTGAAAACAAATGTTTGAAACCAGGGAGAAAGTTAAGACAAAGGAGAGTGTCTTTTTCCCCCATCAATGTATTTTCTGTACCTGCCACAAAGTAGGAATAAACTTTTTGTTGAATGAATAATTGAATAATGAAATGTGTACATGCTGGAAGTGGGAGACTACTGATAGATATTTCACTAATGCTGGGAAGGTCAAGCAGGTTTCCAAGTATTGGAATTCAAGTAGAACTCACAGGTGAAACAGAAAAAGCACATTGAATACAATGTGTCAATTTTCTGGGTAACCAGGATATTCATTACATCTCCTTCAAGTGGCAAGTTAATGCAATTCTTTTTTCTTTCTTTTTTGATGGGAACCTTTGTCCAAAATGAAATGAAATCTTATGAAGACTATTGATATATTAAAGAGATGAAAGTTGAGTAGGTCTCTTGTGTGAAGGGAGCAGCCTGGAGCCCTGAAGACATAGTACTTCCCTCTTGCCCACTGAAGATGGTCCCTGAGGTCATGCCAAATGATCCTAAAAGACTGAGAACATTTTAAAAACATTCAAGTTATAAAGTAATGAAACTGTATTCTATATATGAACTTTCTGAAACACATACATTTTGTCTAGTGGAATATACTTATATTTATCTGAGAGAAAATAAATTATTAAATAAAGCAGATCAAGGAAAAGACACATTACATAAGTTGATTAAGACTATCTTGTTCCCACTTTCATTGAGCAGTACAAAAATTGTAAATGAAATATGAAATATATGCTAAACATAGTGTTCTTAACAAACCCTGACTCATCCCTTTACCAGAGGAAATGTCTCATTGCTTGAACACATTTCTTCCTTTCGCTGTTCCCTTCTAATGGCACTTCTCATTTTCTATTATCTATTACTGTTATTTTTGTATTTTCACATGCTTCCTATCAAGACTAGAGTAGTTTCAAGAGAAAAAAATCATAATTCACTCAATTATTATTTGTTGATTGAATAAGCACACAGCTAGGGCCCAAGAAAGAAGTATCGGTATAAAGAAATTACTCATTATGTTATGAATGGAAATTTTCCATATGTCAGGTGACAAGAGGATAGACTTTTTGGTCAATTTAATATCCTTTATATTGCATAATTTTATGCCAAAGTAGGAGAATAATTGAACTCCCTTGATAATTCCAAACATTTTTATTAGAAAACTCAACAGTGCATTTAATACCTTACAATAAGATTCAGAGATTAACAGCATAATAAGAAATTAATTAATAAGTCACTAATATCAAGAACACCTGGGAGCTTCTTCTTATCAATTTTCCTTAATCTAAGTGTGAACAGTTTTAAAAAGTTACTTGTGTTCCAAATCTTTTCTGCCATGTTTTCCACACTTCATAAGAAATGGTGCATTGAAATATTACAAATGTAATCTGGTAGGATGTAAATTACTGGAACAGCTTGTCTGTGATGTATTATCATTTTTATATATTCCACATTAATCTTGTTGGCTCCCTTTTTTTTTTTTTTTGGCTGTGTTGGGTCTTAGTTGCGGCACGTGGGGTCTTCATTGCAGCACGTGGATCTTTCGTTGCAGCGCATGCACTTCTCTCTAGTTGTGGTGTGTGGACTCCAGAGAGCATGGGTTCAGTAGTTGCAGTGCATGCGCGGGCCCTCTAGTTTGGCACTCAGGCTCCAAAGAGTGTGGACTCAGTAGTTGTGGCAAGCGGGTTTAGTTTCCCTGTGGCATGTGGCATCTTAGTTCCCCAACCAGGGGTTGAACCCATGTCCCCTGCATTGGTAGGCGGGTTCTTAACCACTGGACCACCAGGGAAGTGCCTTGTTAGCTTTTTAATGGGTTTTGTACCCATGTTCCTAAGTGTGGAAAACCTATAGTTTTTTCATTCTCCTAACATTCTTCTTAAATTTTTGATATCATGGTTATACTTGACTCACAGAATAAATTTTCGGATACTTATTACTCTTTTTCTTTCCTCCTGAAGAGTTTGTATAAATGTTTTCCTTAACTGTTGGTGGAATTCACTGGGATAGCCAGCCATCGAGGCCTGGAGTTTTCTCAAGGAAAAGATTTTGATTCCAGATTTTGTTTATTACATAGTTATAAGAAAAATCAGGTTTTCTTTTTTTTTTTAAACTTCTTTATTGGAGTATAATTGCTTTACAATGGTGTGTTAGTTTCTGCTTTATAACAAAGTGAATCAGTTATACATATACATATGTTCCCATATCTCTTGTGTCTGTTTTGTTATGTTTCATTTCTCTAAGAATTTGTCTGTTATGTTTAATAATCAAACTTACTGGAATAAAGTTGTTTGTGATACTTAAATTATCTTTACGATCCTTTTAAAATCTCTAAAAGATATATATATATATATATATTACTTATAATGATTATTGTTGTCCTTTTTTATGGATTCTTCTTGCCAGCAATTAACCAATTTTATTATATTTTTCAAAGAACCAACTCTGTGTTAAGTTGTTCCTTTTAATATTATATTGCTTTTCTATTTCATTAACTTCTGCTTTTTATTATTTTCTTTCTTTTAATTTATTTGTGTTTCATCTGATATGTTTTCTAAAGTCTATGATTGGTTATTTACAACTTATTTAGACCTACACATTATTTATTTTAAAATATATGAGTATTATCTAATTTTTTAAAATTGATTTGTGCCTTCAATGTGTTGTGATCAGAGAAAGCCATTTGTATGATTCCATCCTTTGCTATTTGTTGAGAGTTTCTTGATGGACTAGCACATGGTCATTTTATAAATGATAACTGTTTTTATCTTACCTCACAAATTATATAGCACTTTTGTTTCATATATCAATCATATAAATAGTAAACAAAATATTGTTTTAAATATTTATTTATTTGTATTTATTTATTTGGTTGCACCGGGTCTTAGTTACAGTATGTGGGACATTTGTTGCGGCATGCAGGCTCTTTGGTTGAGGTATGTGGGATCTTTAGCTGTGGCATATGGGCTCTTAGTTGCAGCATGCAGAATCTGTAATAGTTCCCTGACCAGGCCTTGAACCTAGGACCCCTGCTTTGGGAGTGTGGGGTCTTAACCACTGGACCACCAGGGAAGTCTTGTAAGTAAAATAATGTTTACGTTCAATGTTCAGTTAGATTTATTTTCAATCTGAGATATTTTCCTCTTGCCAAGAGATCATCCATTTTAATTTTATTTTTTACCAATCTCAAAGTAATGAATTCTCTTAGTTTTGTTTTTCTGAGGTTGATTTTATTTCACTTTTTTTGCTGCTGGAAATATTGACTGGATATAGGATTCCAGTTTGTTAAGTATATTCTTCTAGCATGTAAAGATACAGGTTTCTGATTTCCATTGTTTCTGTAGAATTTAGCTGTCATCCTTGTTTCTTTGAAGAAAATTAGTCTTTATTTCTCTTACTACTTTTAAGATTCTTACCTTTATTTGGTTTTCAGCATTTGTACTGATATGTTTAGAAAGAGTTCCTTGTTTTCATTATTTAGAATTCCTAAGACTCCTGAAATGCACAGTTTAATGTATTGCTCATTTGTAAATTTCCAAGTCCATATCAGTGTGAATATTGCTTTTGTACCATCTCTCCTTTCCTTCTGGGACTTCAATTTTACTTTTCTTAAATCTTCTTTTCATATACTTTATGTCTCTCATACTCTCTTACTAAATTTCTCTCTTTTACTTTATCTAATTTTCAGTTCAATAATTCTTCAGTTTTCTCTAATCTACATCTAGATCATACACTAAATTCTTAATTTGGAGGATTTTAATTTTTAGCTCTAAGATATATTTGCTACCTCTATTTTTGAATTTTTAGTTATCTGCTAAAGGTCTTATTCATAGTTATTTTAAAGTCTCTGTCTAGTATCTCCAATATTCCTGTGGACAATAGACTTTAGAACATTAAACAAAGTAAATACAAAACAATTTAATTTAGAACAAATTAAATACAAAAATTTAGAAAAATGGAATTAATAAAAAGCAGAAATTAATGAAATAAAAAGCCAATATAATACTGAAGGGACTAATGTAGCCTAAAGTTGACTCTTTTGAAAAGACTGATAAAACTGATTGATTGCTGGCAAGACTCATGTGCATCTGCTTCTGTTACTTTGTTTCTTTTATTATTACCTCATATTGTCTTCATTTTTCATGTGACTGACTTGTTTGCTTGCTTGTTTGCCAGAAATTATTAATGCCAAATTGTTAGTAAAAAAAGAATTAAAAAGGTTGCTAGCTAGGATAATGGCTTCTTTCAATGAAGGTATATATTTGCTGCTTGTAGATTCCTGGAATCAAGGGTAACCTTAATCCAATATCAGGGACTAAGATGATTTATTGCTAAATTGCTGCCTTTCCTAAGGCTTATTTCCAATACATCATCAATACTTTCTTGTTTGCTCCCAATACCTTCAAAAAGATTATATATATATATATATATATATATATATAATTATACCTTTTCAAAATTTTCCTAGTAGTGGATTTGGGCTCCTATTACTGGAAGCAAAAAACTTAAATTCAGAATTAAAAGGAGAGTATCACTATCTTAGATCAAAATTATTCTAACTGGTTTACTCTAGAATCTTCCAATGCCTTCTTTATAAAACAGAGCATTTGTCATCATTTAATCATGGCTGGCTCCCTTCACGAAAGATTTTTGGCCTCTCTGAGCCACCTGAGGGACCTTCCTCAGTTCTTGCTTTCTACTATATATATTTTTTATCAACAATATATATAATTTCAGGGAAATTTCAAAATCAAAACAATTTCTAGATTTTTCAGTACTAAACTAACATTTTTATTGTAGATTTGGAGCCCAATTGTTATGTTATATCACCTTCTAAAGTATTCATTATTTAAATAAGATTTTTATGCCAAGATAAAGAATAAAAATACCTTATTACTAAAAAAGGATGGTTTGTGCTTTTATATAATAGGGTACATTTATCCTAATTTCTCTGAAGTTCTTCAATTGATATGCAACTAAATTTAACCTAAATGGAGAGCTTTTGACAAGCTGTATATCACTGAGGTAGTGAATGGTGTGAAAATAATAATGGTAATTTTCGATAATGACAGTTTTAAAACTATTCACACTTTATTAAAAACTATCATGGTTCCAATACCTTGCCATGAAACTATCCAACAAAATGTCTTAAATACATTGTGCATTGCTTATTAGGCAATTTTTACATATTTCCCTTAAAATTGTTTCATATTTGAGATGTGCTAATGAATGCATGATACATACTTGAAAATTTTGTGCCACATTTGACAGAAAATATTACCTTCAATAACAAAATAGGCCTTAAGCAAGTTTTAAAAAATTGACCTTATCATAAGAAAACAACCCAGGGACTTCTTAATATTTATACCTTTATATGTTACCTAAAATATCACATACATATTAGACAGTGAAAGGAAAAATGTCACTCTAGTATAAACCAACCAGGTGAAAAACTGCACCTGGAATATTCTATCTTAGCTATAGCTAAGTTTGTAAGTTCTGAGAAAATATGGGGTATTGTTTTTCTCTCACAAATAGAATCTTCTTTACAAAGAATTTCCAAGTGACAGATGTTTTACAATATAACTTCACTATAAGGTGCAATGAAAAATACATAGTGGGGGTAAGATGAACAATATAGGCCTTCAGCAAGGTGTTTCTGTCAACCTACCAGAATATTAGTATCCTAAATATCATGGCAGCTTTACTAGTGCACAAAAGAACAAAATTTCTGATAAATCCATTGACGTCAGATTAGGAACATGTTTTTATTAAAAATGAGCTTACAATTATTCATGATTATGCAAATTATTGTTACTCTAAGATCAATACTCTGCACACAAGCACAAGAGGATCAAAACTTAAGCATAGAAATTCCCAAATTATTTTATGAAATTATGAGCTATTAACATGAGCTAATAATATCATCTATTAAAAGTTATTACTAAGAAACAAAGCCAGGGAATTATTTTGTCAAAAAAGTTTGAGAAATATTAGAATTGATAAAGGGTTTCATTTACAATAGAATTTATAAAGCTTGTAAAATGCTAATCTGTATTCTGGATATCCAAGGAATATAGTATTTCACTTCCTGCAAGAATTTGTCCTTCCTCCTTCCCTGGAATTTCAATTAATGGGGCCTGTTTGGAGAAGACTGGAAACCACCATTCCAGCCTATTACAAGCTTACTGCTTCAGTATCAGAGGCCTTGATACATGTTCATATACAAGGAGATTCGTATTAGCCTTCCTTATTTTTCTCTTGTATATTTATTGAAAGTAATACTTGGAAGATGGTTAAAATATCCTGCCAGCATAGACCAGACATTTTATTTTCCAAAAGTAGAAAAATTCATTTTGAGACACTAACTCTGTTTGGGACCTTTTGGAGGAGACAAGTGAGGCAGCTCAGAGGAAGTTTTTCTTTTTTTTCAGGTTTGATATTATTTTCCTTGCTTTGAAAATTATTTCCTCAACAGTTGGAGCATTTCTCAGAGACATTTCTAGAGACATATTTTGAGGAGCTGTGGAGAGAAGCTGGGACATACGAGATGAAAGGAGAGTGTGGCCCTAACATAAACTGGTAACAAACAACCAAACAAAAAACCTAGAGCTCAGGGGGAGAAAGGACAGATGGTGGAAGAGAAGGATGGGGAGATCACCTTCCTCCCCACAAATACATCAGAAATACATCTACACGTGGAACAACTCCTACAGAACACCTACTGAACGCTGGCAGAAAACCTCAGACCTCCCAAAAGGTAGAAACCCCCCACGTACCTGGGTAGGGCAAAAAAAAAAAAAAGAATAAACAGAGAAAAAAGGATAGGGATGGGACCTGCACCAGTGGGAGGGAGCTGTGAAGGAGGAAAGGTTTCCACACACTAGAAGCCCCTTCGCGGGCGGAGACTGCGGGTGGCGGAGGAGGGAAGCTTCAGAGCCATGGAGGAGAGCACAGCAACAGGGGTGCAGAGGGCAAAGCGGAGAGATTCCCGCACAGAGGATCGGTGCCGACTGGCACTCACCAGCCCGAGAGGCTTCTCTGCTCACCCTCTGGGACGGGCGGGGGCTGGGAGCTGAGGCTTGGGCTTCGGAGGTCGGTTCCCAGGGAGAGGACTGGGGTTGGTGGCGTGAACACAGCCTGAAGGGGTTAATGTGCCACGGCTACCCGGGAGGGGGTCTGGGTAAAGTCTAGAGCTGCCGAAGACACAAGAGACTTTTTCTTCCCTCTTTGTTTCCGAGTGCACGAGGAGAGGGGATTAAGAGCGCTGCTTAAAGGAGCTCCAGAGACTGGCGTGAGCCACGGCTATCAGCGCGGACCCCAGAGACAGGCATGAGACGCTAAGGCTGCTGCTGCAGCCACCAAGAAGCCTGTGTGCGAGCACAGGTCACTATCCCCACATCCCCTCCCTGGAGTCTGTGCAGCCCGCCACTGCCAGGGTCCCGTGATCCAGGGACAACTTACCCAGGAAAACACACAGCACACCTCAGGCTGGTGCAACATCACGCCGGCCCCTGCTGCCACAGGCTTGCCCTGCATCCATACCCCTTCCTCCCCCGGGCCTGTGTGATCCAGAGCCCCCGAATCTGCTGCTCCTTTAACCCCCTCCTGTCTGAGCGAAAAACAGACACCCTCAGGCGACCTACACGCAGAGGCAGGGCCAAATCCAAAGCTGAACCACGGGAGCTGTGCGAACAAAGAAGAGAAAGGGAAATTTCTCCCAGCAGCCTCAGAAGCAGTGGATTAAATCTCCACAATCAACTTGATGTACCCTGCATCTGTGGAATACATGAATAGACAACAAATCATCCCAAATTGAGGAGGTGGACTTTGAGAGCAATATCTATGATTTTTTCCCCTTTTCGTCTTTTTGTGAGTGTGTATGTGTATACTTCTGTGTAAGATTTTCTCTGTATAGCTTTGCTTTCACCATTGTTCCTAGGGTTCCGTCCATCCATTTATTTGTTTGTTTTTACATTTTAAAATTTTTTTCTTAATAATTATTCTTTATTTTAATAACTTTATTTTATTTTTTCTTTCTTTATTTTATCCTCTTTCTTTCTTTCTTCTTTCTTTCTTCCTTCCTTTCTTTCTTTCTTTCTTTCTTTCTTTCTTTCTTTCTTTCTTTCATTTTTTCTCTCTTTCATTCTGAGCCATGTGGAGGACAGTCTCTTGGTGCTCCAGCCAGGCATCAGAGCTGTGCCACTGAGGTGGGAGAGCCAGCTTCAGGATACTGGTCCACAAGAGACCTCAAAGCTCCATGTAATATCAACAGCAAAAATCACCCAGAGATGTCCATCTCAACACCAACACCCAGCTGCACTCAACGACCAGCAAACTACAGTGCTGGACACGCAATGCCAAACAACTAGCAAGACAGGAACACACCCCATCCATTAGCAGAGAGGCTGCCTAAAATCATAATAAGGCCACAGACACCCCAAAACACACCACCAGACGTGGACCTGCCCACCAGAAAGACGAGATCCAGCCTCATCCACCAGAACACAGGCACTAGTCCCCTCCACAAGGAAGCCTACACAACCCACTGAACCAACCTTAGCCACTGGGGACAGACACCAAAAACAACGGGAACTATGAATGTGCAGCCTGTAAAAAGGAGACCCCAAACACAGTAAGATAAGCAAAATGAAAAGACAGAAAAACACACAGCAGATGAAGGAGCAAGGTCAAAACCCACCATACCTAACAAATGAAGAGGAAATAGGCAGTCTACCTGAAAAAGAATTCAGAATAATGATAGTAAAGATGATCCAAAATCTTGGAAATAGAATAGAGAAAATGCAAGAAACATTTAACAAGGACCTAGAAGAACTAAAGAGGAAACAAGCAATGATGAAGAACACAATAAATGAAATTAAAAATTCTCTTGAAGGGATCAATAGCAGAATAACAGAGGCAGAAAAACGGATAAGTGACCTGGAAGGTAAAATAGTGGAAATAACTACTGCAGAGCAGAATAAAGAAAAAAGAATGAAAGAACTGAGGACAGTCTCAGAGACCTCTGGGACAACATTAAATGCACCAACATTCTAATTATAGGGGTTCCAGAAGAAGAGAAAAATTAAGGGACTGAGAAAATATTTGAAGAGATTATAGTTGAAAACTTCCCTAATATGGGAAAGGAAATATTTAATCAAGTCCAGGAAGCAGAGAGAGTCCCATACAGGATAAATCCAAGGAGAAACACGACAAGACACATATTAATCAAACTATCAAAAAGTAAATACAAAGAAAGCATATTAAAAGCAGCAAGGGAAAAACAACAAATAACACACAAGGGAATCCCCATAAGGTTAACAGCTGATCTTTCAGCAGAAACTCTGCAAGCCAGAAGGGAGTAGCAGGACATATCTAAAGTGATGAAGGAGAAAAACCTACAACCAAGATTAGTCTACCCAGCAAGGATCTCATTCAGATTTGATGGAGAAATTAAAATCTTTACAGACAAGCAAAAGCTAAGAGAGTTCAGCACCACCAAACCAGTTTTACAGCAAATGTGAAAGGAACTTTTCTAGGCAAGAAACACAAGAGAAGAAAAAGAACTACAATAACAAACCCCAACAAATTAAGAAAATAGGAATAGGAACATACATATCGATATCTACCTTAAATGTAAATGGATTAAATGCTCCCACCAAAAGACATAGACTGTCTGAATGGACACAAAAACAAGACGCATGTATGTGGTGATTACAGGAGACCAACTTCAGACCTAGGGACACATACAGGCAGAAAGTGAGGGGATGGAGAAAGATATTGCATGCAAATGGAAATCAGAAGAAAGCTGGAGTAGCAATTCTCGTATCAGACAAAATAGACTTTAAAATAAAGACTATTAGAAGAGACAAGAAGGACACTACATAATGATCAAGGGATCGATCCAAGAAGAAGATATAACAATTGTAAATATTTATGCACCCAACATAGGAGCACCTCAATATATAAGGCAAATGCTAACAGCCATAAGAGGGGAAATTGAAAGTAACACAATCATAGTAGGGGACTTTAACACCCCACTTTCACTAACGGACAGATCATCCAAAATGAAAATAAATAAGGAAACATAAGCTTTAAATGATACATTAAACAAGATGGACTTAATTGATATTTATAGGACATTCCATCCAAAAACAACATAATACACATTGTCTCAAGTGCTCATGGAACATTCTCCAGGATAGATCATATTTGGGTCACAAATCAAGCCTTGGTAAATTTAATAAAATTGATATTTTATCAAGTATCTTTAACGACCACAACTCTATGAGACTAGATATCAATTACAGGAAAAGATCTGTAAAAAATACAAACACATGGAGGCTAAACAATACACTACTTAATAACGAAGTGGTCACTGAAGAAATCAAAGAAGAAATTAAAAAAAATACCTAGAAACAAATGACAATGGAGACATGACCACCCAAAACCTATGGGGTTCAGCAAAAGCAGTTCTAAGAGGGAAGAGCAATACAATCCTACCTTAAGAAACAGGAAACACCTCAAATAAACAATCTAACCTTGCACCTAAAGCAATTAGAGAAAGAAGAACAACAACAACAAAAAAAAAAACCCCAAAGTTAGCAGAAGGAAAGAAATCATAAAGATCAGATCAGAAATAAATGAAAAAGAAGTGAAGGAAATGATAGCAGAGATCAATAAAATAAAAAGCTTGTTCTTTGAGAAGATAAACAAAATTGATAAACCATTAGCCAGACTCATCAAGAAAAAAAGACAGAAGACTCAAATCAATAGAATTAGATGAAAAAGGAGAAGTAACAACTGACACTGCAGAAATATAAAAGATCATGAGCGATAACTACAAGCAACTATATGCCAGTAAAATGGATAACCTGGAATAAATGGACAAAGTCTTAGAAATGCACAACCTGCTGAGACTGAATCAGGAAGAAATAGAAAATATGAACAGACCAATCACAAGCAGTGAAATTGAAACTGTGATTAAAAATCTTCCAACAAACAAAAGCCCAGGACCAGATGGCTTCACAGGCGAATTCTATCAAACACTTAGAGAACAGCTAACACCTATCCTTCTCAAACTCTTCCAAAATATAGCAGAGGGAGGAACACTCCCAAACTCATTCTACATGGCCACCATCACCCTGATACCAAAACCAGGCAAGGATGTCACAAAGAAAGAGAACTACAGGCCAAGATCACTGATGAACATAGATGTAAAAACCCTTAACAAAATACTAGCAAACAGAATCCAACAGCACATTAAAAGGATCATACACCATGATCAAGTGGGGTTTATTCCAGGAATGCAAGGATTCCTCAATATATGCAAATCAATCAACGTGATACACCATATTAACAAACTGAAGGAGAAAAACCTTATGATCATCTCAATAGATGCAGAGAAAACTTTTGACACAATTCAACACCCATGTATGATAAAAAAAATTAAAAAAAAAACCTGCAGAAAGTAGGCATAGAAGGAACTTTCCTCAACATAATAAAGGACATATATGACAAACCCACAGCCAACATTGTCCTCAATGGTGAAAAACTGAAACCATTCCCACTAAGATCAGGAACAAGACAAGGTTGTCCACTCTCACCACTCTCATTCAACATAGTTTTGGAAGTTTTAGCCACAGAAATCAGAGAAAAAAAAGAAATAAAATAATCCAAATCAGAAAAGAAGAAGTAAAGCTCTCACTATTTTCAGATGACATGATACTATACATAGAGAATCCTAAAGATGCTACCAGAAAACTACTAGCACTAATCAATTAATTTGAAAAAGTGGCAGGATACAAAATTAATGCACAGAAATCTCTGGCTTTCTTATACACTAGTGCTGAAAAATCTGAAAGTGAAATCAAGAAAACACTCCCATTTACCATTGCAACAAAAAGAATAAAACATCTAGGAATAAACTTACATAAGGAGATGAAAGACCTGTATGCAGAAAATTATAAGATACTGATGAAAGAAATTAAAGATGACACAAAGAGATGAAGAGATATACCATGTTCTTGGATTGGAAGGATGAACATTGTGAAAATGACTCTACTACCCAAAGCAATCTACAGATTCAATGCAATCCCTATCAAACTACCACTGGCATTTTTCACAGAACTAGAACAAAAAATTTCACAATTTGTATGAAAACACAAAAGACCCCGAATAGCCAAAGAAATCTTGAGAACGAAAAACGGAGCTGGAGGAATCAGGCTCCCTGACTTCAGACTATACTACAAAGCTAGGATAATCAAGACAGTATGGTACTGGTACAAAAACAGAAAGATAGATCAATGCAACAGGATAGAAAGCCCAGAGATAAACCCACACACATATGGTCACCTTATCTTTGATAAAGGAGGCAAGAATATACAGTGGAGAAAAGACAGCCTCTTCAATAAGTGGTGCTGGGAAAACTGGACAAGTACATGTAAAAGTATGAAATTAGAACATTCCCTAACAGCACACACAAATATAAAACTCAAAATGTATTAAAGACCTAAATGTAAGGTCAGACACTGTCAAACTCTTAGAGGAAAACATAGGCAGAACGCTCTATGACATAAATCACAGCAATATCCTTTTTGACCCACCTCCTAGAGAAATGGAAATAAAAATAAACAAATGGGACCTAATGAAACTTAAAAGCTTTTCCACAGTGCTTCCCTGGTGGCTCAGTGGTTGAGAGTCCACCTGCCGATGCAGGGGAAACGGGTTCATGCCCCAGTCCAGGAAGTTCCCACATGCCATGCAGTGGCTAGGCCCATAAGCCATGGCTGCTGAACATGCGCGTCCAGAACCTGTGCTCCACAACGGGAGAGGCCACAACAGTGAGAGCCCTGCGTACCGCAAAAAAAAAAAAAAAAAAAAAAAAAAAAAAAAAAAAAAATATATATATATATATATATATATATATATATATATATATATATATATTGCACAGCAAAGGAAACCATAAACAAGACCAAAAGACAACCCTCAGAATGGGAGAAATTATTTGCAAATGAAGCCACTGGCAAAAGATTAATCTCCAAAATTTACACACAGCTCATGCCGCTCAATAACAAAAAAATAAACAACTCAATCAAAAAATGGGCAGAAGACCTAAATAGATATTTCTCCAAAGAAGATATGCAGATTGCCAAAAAACACATGAAAGAATGTTCTACATCACTAATCATTAGAGAAATGCAAATCAAAACTACAATGAGATATCATCTCATACCGGTCAGAATGGCCATTATCAAAAAATCTAGAAACAATAAATGCTGCAGAGGCTGTGGAGAAAAGGGAACGCTCTGCAATGTTAGTGGGAATGTAAATTGATACAGCCACTATGGAGAACAGTATGGAGGTTCCTTAAAAAACTAAAAATAGAACTACCATATGACTAGCAATCCCACTACTGGGCATATACCCTGAGGAAACCATAATTCAAAGAGTCATGTACCAAAATGTTCATTGCAGTTCTATTTACAATAGTAAGGACATGGAAGCAACCTAAGTGTCCATTGACAGATGAATGGATAAAGAAGATGTGGCACATATATACAATGGAATATTACTCAGCCATAAAAAGAAACAAAATTGAGTTATTTGTAGTGAGGTGGATGGACCTACAGTCTGTCATACAGAGTGAAGTAAGTCAGAAAGAGAAAAACAAATACCCTATGCTAACACATATATATGGAATCTAAGAAAAAAAAAAAGGTATTGAAGAGCCTAGGGGTAAGATGGGAATAAAGACACAGATCTACTAGAGCATGGACTTGAGGATATGGGGAGGGTAAGGGTAAGCTGTGACAAAGTGAGAGAGTGGCATGGACATATATACAATACCTAACGTAAAATAGATAGCTAGTGGGAAGTAGCTGCATAGCACAGGGAGATCAGCTAGGTGGTTTGTGACCACCTAGAGGGGTGGTAAAGGGAGGGAGGGAGGGAGGGAGACACAAGAAGGAAGAGATATGGGAACATATGTATAGGTATAGCTGATTCACTTTGTTATAAAGCAGAAACTGACACACCATTTTAAAGTAATTATACTCCAATAAAGATGTTAAAAAAAATCAACTCAAAAGAAAAAAAAAACAAACCTAGAGTTCCTTCACACACACACACACACACACACACACACACACACACACACACACACACAAATATATGTGCATCCTTAAAAATGAAGGGAAATATGGTTCCAACAATAGTACCAGCTTTCCATTTTCATATAACCCTTAAATGTTTTTATTACTCATTTTTTACAATTTTTTGGTCATTTTTCCATATATTTATTAAATTGATATGTTTCAGGAACATTATACTAGACACTGTGATAGCTTCCAAGTATATAATAAAGAACTATTAAGTTCATAGTCTTCTGAGGGATTCCTATGTAAAATAAATAACTGATAAATAATAAGTACATCATTGATAATAATAGGGTGCCCTGAGAAAGAATAGTAGGATGTGTCGAGGTTAGACTCAGGATACAGAGAAGATGTCTAAGGAAATGAAGTTTGAGCTGATATTTGAAAGATAAGTAGAAATTTTATGGCTAAAGGACAGTAGAAAATATGAGTTTTCCAGCCATATATTAGCATATGCATAGGCCCATGTCTAGAAAAAGTTTGACTCATTTGGGAAACAAAAATAATGTTCCATTATGTAGTGATAATCACACAATATGAAGAACTTAAAAAGCAGTAACATTCTCTGGTTAATGATATGCATGCTAAAAGTTCTAGCATACTACTATTTGCAACTTAATTTAAAATCCATCAAAGAAAACGATGGATCCATGAACAAGTAGAGGAATGGGCAGAAGAACAGATATGTCACAAAGCAATTATAACAAAATGTTATATTGAAAAATATAGGTATTGATGTATGAGTGTTCATTGTATAATTCTTTTGATTTCTTTTTATGCTTGAAAATTGTATAAGGCATTGAAAAAAAAGAACTTATATTAACATATGTGGTTCAGGGAGTTTAAGTTATGAAAGAATGCATGGGGTGAACTCTGACTGGTTGGCCTCCAAGGTGCTTTTAATGTCTCATTATTTTATGAATAAAAACATCAAGAATTTAGTTTTATTTAAAAATATTATCTCCATCAGTGCAACTGAGCTACTGGACAGAATTTTCAAGTTTTTGAAAGAATCTTATAAATTGGCAATGCGTATTCTATATTCTCAAGGACTTATGAATTAGTCATTTTAGCTACCCATTAGTCCCAGAGCCGTCCAGTGATTAGTCCCAGAATTGTCCAGTGATTATTCAATCGTTGGGGGATAAAATCAGTGAACTTGAAGGATTTTGTTCAATCTAGCCTATTTTTAACAGAAATAATTCAGACTATAAAATATTTCTATTTTCCATTGCCAAATATGGTTTCAAGGAGGTAAGAGCAATTTTAAAGAAATAAAAATGGGGATAGTGTTTTTGTTATTTTAAACTTAGTCCCTGGGCTAGGAACTTTACCTTCATTATTATATTTAATTTACCAATACTCTTATAAGATTAATATTGTTACCTCTACTGTCAAATCTATCATTTGAACCTAGGTCGTCTTTAATTTATGGTTAGGGATGGGGATGGAGAGGGCACTAGGAATTGCATAATATTCACTTATATATTAAAATTTGCTATTATTGTTCAGGAGCATATGATACAATTTTTCATGTTTTACTTGACAGGAAAATTGTCTGTATTGGGAATCTATAGTGCCAGACATAGTTGATAATACATTATGGAGATGTGTGGCAGTAAAGAAAACTGATTATAGGCCTGGCATCCTGGTAGGAGGCCTAAGATATAAGTCCAGTAAAGGTACTAAAATGTCACTGGAAGAGTACTGAATTGAGAAACTTATATACAGCATAAGTACAGTATATAGTTGGAAGGTATACAATGTGGTATCCCTTTCAGTGGCACTAAATGCTCAGATTACAATGAACACTTCATGCTTTCATGGAAGAAGGTAAATTTAGCCCCATATATTAATAAATTTGCAAGAACTTAATTACTCAAGCCTGTATGTGTCAGCTTGTTTAGCATAATTGAATACTGTAGAGTGGGTGGCCTAAATAACAGAAATTTATTTTTTTCACAGTTCTGAAGAATTGGAAGTTGGAGATCAGAGTGACAGCATGGCCAGGTTCTAGTGAGAGCTCTCTTCAGAGAGCTTGTAGCTGATTGTTTTCTTTCTATGTCCTCACCTGGCAGACAGAGAGAGAGAGAGGAGAGATGGAGGAAGGGAAGGAGGAAGGGAGGGAGGAGAGAGACAGAAAGAGAACACAAGTTCTCCAGTTTCTCTTCTTAAAGGGATACTAATTCTATCATCAGATCAGGATCCCACCCTTATATTCTCATCTAGCCTTAATTATTTCCTTAGAAGCCCTATCTCCAAATAAGTCACATTGGGGGGTTAGGGCTTCAACATAGGAATTGGAGGTGGGGGTAGAGTGATGGGAGACACAATTCAGTCCATAGCAAGGCTGATATATGAAATAAAATGTTATTCTACCAGAAGCACTTCTTTGCTCTTTTCTCATGTAATAGCCTCTTATTTAAATATAGGTTGGACAAATTTTTAAGAAGTGACAACATATCAGTCTGCGTGAGGCCCTGCATGACATTCCTTGAAAACCCTATACAAATACTCTATTCTCGAAATACTAGTTTATAACTAGAGTTACTTAGTGAGAATGTACGTTTCTCCAATTCAGTAAACAAAATTTTTTTACTGCTCTTAGTCATTCTGAGAAACACAGAAGTTTATCAGAAGTAAAAATATATCCAACTGTGAGTAATGACTCCAACATATATTATATATTTGAAGTCATTAAAGCATTTATTTTGACTTTGACCATTTGTCAAGTGAAGCAGGATAGCGATTACATGTTTAGATTTTTTAAAGAAAATAAAAGCATAATAGTGACATTGCAAATTTAAATTTGTTTTTGTGCATTAGTCATTTATGAAGATTGATACACTATAATGGAACACACATCAACTTATAATCAACTAAAATATAAGTTTATATTGCAACTGGAACCATGAGGATTGAAAACATCTTAATGAAAAAGGCTTTACATATTCCGTGTAATAAATAAATGACACACTGGAATTGATTATTGTTTACTACCCAAGGGAGACTCTTCAAGACAGAAAAATGTAATATTCTTACAACAAATTTATCAGATCATAATTCAATTGTACTCAATTTTGAGTTGAAGAATAAACCTTAACCAAGAGATGGGTCGATAAATAATACTTTAATTGTCCAGAAGAATTTTAAGCAATTAAAATTATTGTTGAATGATGTTTCTAAGAAAACGTTATAAAAATGTCCACAGAAATACTTTATATGAAAGCAAAGAATATAGGGTACTACAATAAAGATACATAATGATAAGGTTTTTACGAAAAATTCAGAGGAGGAATAAAGGAGCTTTCACAAGTAGGAAAAGAGCATAGTAGATGTAATTTGCACATATAAAGTAATTACTAAACTACTTAAGAAAAATATAAAACAAATATTTGGTTTCAAAAACAAAGAATTTTTATTAAAGGCTCAGAGTGCAGTTAGTATAACCAGAAATAAAGCAACTATCTTCAAGAATAGTAAAAAGATGAAACATCCCAAATCATAGGATAGATATGAAAAAATATCAGATGCTTTAACTCTTTACTTCTAATTGTACATAAGCCCAACAAAGGAGGGTTAAAACTTCAGCATATGAGGAAATTAACCTCATAATAATTTTCAAACTTCACTATAATCAAAATAAAAACATCTATTATTAACAAAAGAATAAGGATTTTAGTTTTGACATTTGTAAAAATAAAAGGGACACAAGTCCTGACTAATACAATATCCATTTTCATTCAAATTTATGAATAAAATTATATGCTCTGATCTGAGTTTTTCCAAGAGAGCATGTGCCCTTGCCAGCTGTGCTTGATGTATATTTTAGTAAAACAGCCTATTACCTCTCTCTCTCCCCCCCCTCCACACACACACAAAATGAAACAAAAGTACAAGGAGAGAGAAAAAACTATTTCCAAGGTCTATGTAAGTATACACATTCTAATTACCTGGCTATTTGTATGCTTCTGAATTTACATGACTGTCTTAAACAAATAAACAAACAAAAGAAACCAGTCATTTAACTCTCATTGCTCCATAAATGAAAAGCTGTAGACCCTGTAATGGCCTCTAATTAAATAAGCAGATATGATAGTAAGTTAAATTGGCAGAATATTCTCCCTTGTATCAGGAGGACTATATACTCTCACTCTATTTTAGAACTGCCATTCATATGATCACAAATGGATAAGGGATGGATTTAAAAAATATCAAAACACAAATCAAACATGCAAAAAATATAACCAAGAGCATATATTTTTCTATAATATTACAACTTTCTTATTGAAGATCAGAATAGAATTAAAGTTTGAGTTACCCATTCTTCAAGGTCAGATTCCTAAGATATTTTGTGGAATTATTTGGAAATCAGAAAGATTGCATAACATCAAAATAAAACACTGGGTTGCAAAATAGGCTTATTAAGTGGAGCTCCTTCATTGTCCAACTCTGAAGTACATCATTCATGGGGTACATAATGTGAAAGGTATTCCCTGGGTTTGTGCAATACAGCAGCTCTACGACTGAACTGATTCCATAAGTTCTGTTATGCTCAGTGGTACACTTTTGAAGCCTAATGAAGATCACTGAGGTTCTCTGTATTTCCTATTTAGTTTGTGGCAGAGGTTAGATGATGCTATAATTTAAATAAATTTTCCTGAAAGTGGTTGACAGATAGTACCTAAGTAGGAGTCCTGCAAATTTTATAAACTCATAATGTCAGCCTTACCACTATTTAAAATTAGCATGATATATTATGAGAAATTTGGCAATTAAAAAATTATACTGTGTGAAATATGGCAACCAATCATTCATATATATTTTTTTCTTCCCAGAGCTGAAATACAGGGTAGTATTGGGGGGATATTTAAATAGCATGTAAAGATCCAAATATTAGTGAATACTCATATTTTAGGGTTGTTGCCCAGAAAAGAACTCAATTGGTATGAAAACGATGAGCAGCTACTTTGAATATGCTGCATAGATGCCGGCAATAATAAATGTATCAAAATGTAGTTCTTTAACGGGCAGCTGCTGACTTAATTTGATATCAATAGTAAGAATCCTCTACATTTAAGGAAACTTAAATCTGATTAAATATAATTTTAGAATCAAAATAGACTCACTACATGGTGCATTATCTCCAAAGTGAAATTCTATTATTGAAATAATGCAGTTCTTTGAGGTCAGCTGACATAGGTTTGTGAAGTTGAGGCAGGTCATGTATTTATTTGTTTGGAGACTAAGATGTACAATGTGCAAAACATCCCCGAGGATTCTGTAATGTATTAAAATGAGTAAACATAGTCCCTCACAAAGCCTATATTTTAATTGGAGAAGTACACAAATATCTATGATGTAAGTCCAACTATACTACCCATAAGTTAACAGTAGCATACACTGTGCTTGAGAGTTCAAAGGAGGGACAACAAATTCTATTGGAGAGATTGAGGAAGGTTTTAATAAAGGACATGGCATTCGAATTGGATATCTAGAGTAGAAGTAATTTTGATTGGTAAAATTGATTATTAGCAGGAAACCCAGAAAGGAAAAACACCGATAGAGAATTTATGTCGGAGACTGTGATAATAGCAACACAGTTTTTATAAAATATAGGATACATATAAATTATTACTTGGAAATAATGCTGGGGAAGTTAAAGCCAATGAGTTTTGAAATTATGCAGCAGATAGTTTAGAGATATTATAAATTATTTCTCCTTCAAAATATATTCAATAACAATGGGATTGCTGTGTTGCTATGAAACTACTTAAGTTCAATTATTTCTCAGACACATATTCTTGCTTATCAATTAGTCAAATCATTATCTCTAGTTGAGATCATTCTTTTGAGCTTCATGTCAATTGATAAATTACCAATTGAGAACTCTTCTTGGCTAAAAACTTATTTTCTCCCCTTGGTCATTCTTCATCCACTCTGATTTTTAAAATGTTCTCCTTCATGGTCCCATTATCTTCTTAACTACACAAAGCAAAAACATGGTGCACTATTTGTACTCCCCCTTTTAACAGTTGTTTCACTGCATAGCAAATTACCTCAAAGCTTGGAAGCTTAAAATACAGTGAAGAATATTTACTGTTATGTGGTGCTGCCTCAGGTTCCTTATGAAGTAGATGAACTGTTAACTGGCACTCACTCACTCATCTAAAAGCTTGAAGAGAGCTGGAGGATCTGTGTCTGAGATAGCTCATTCATGACGCTGTTGGCTTCAGATCCTCACTATGTGGACTTACCTCTCCATTAGGTTCCTCATGACATACAACTGGCTTCCCTCAGAGACAGTGACCCAACAAAGAAGCTGTGCGACCTAGTGGGAAGACCTTTTATAACCTTGTCTTGGAAGTGACCTACCATTAATTTTTCTGTATTCAATGGTCACACAGATCAACTTTGGTATAATGTGGGAGGGAATGACACAAGGCTATTAACACCATGATATGGGAATTAGTTAGGGGCTACTTTGTAAGCTGGTTACCACACACTCTATCTCATCTGCCCAATCCCTACCAATTGTGATGCTGAAATAACTCAGAAATCTGTATTCTTTTGTTTTAATTTCCACAGCTTCTTCTTTGTTTTAGAACTTAAATTCTGCTTCTGAATTATTGCTTTGGCAACTGGGTTCTGTACTTCAGGTCTCTTCCTTCTCCAATTAGTTCTCCATTTTTTCTATGGTGAATTTTCAAACCATATTTCTGCTCATTCAAATACACTACTTAAAAACCACATAATAGCTCACCATGACTAGAGTAGAAGGTTCAAATTCCTTAGCAAGGCATATAAAAGTATTCAAAGACTTGGATTCTACTTAACTTTCAGCCTCATTTCCTGTCATAGGTAACTTTAATACCAACTTCCCTTAAACACAACTTCAATATAAAATCACTGGCAGTTCTCTGAGCAGGAGGTGCTTTATCTGGGTCATTACAAACGTTGTCTTTCTTATTACAACATCCTTTCCGATTTTTTTTTTTTCCCCTGCCTGGAATCTTCTGAATAACTCTTCATTTATTTGAAGCCTTTGTTAAATGCCACAGATGATTTATTTAGTTTTTTTTTTTTTCCATGCCGTGACCATTACTGAATGCATCACAATGTACTGAGGATCTTCCCAAACTGCGTGGCACATCATTGCTGTGGCAAGAATGGGTTTGTAGCTGTCAAGGCTCAGGTATTGATTGCCTCGAGTCACAGGCCACTTGACCCAGGGTGGCAAGCAGCCTTGTGTGTCCCTACTGTTATTACAAAGATGGAATCATTGGTTCTCACTGAAAGGATGTGAAATGATCCAGGAATTTTCTTAACTTAGTATTTAGAGCTGAATATAATCTCTAATCTGTTTTAATATTTTTTTAAATTAAATAATTCTTATTGAGGCTCAAACAAAATTGTAATAATATTCTTTAGAAACTAATTTCTTTTAAAATTTCCTTCTAAACCCACTTATTTTATTTTATTTATTTATTTTTCTTTTGCGGTACACAGGCCCCTCACTGCCGTGGCCCCTCCTGCCACGGAGCACAGGCCACGGACGCGCAGGCCCAGCGGCCATGGCCCACGGGCCCAGCCCCCCCACGGCATGTGGAACACTCCCGGACCGGGGCACGAACCCGTGTCCCCCACATTGGCAGGCAGACCCCCAACCACTGCGCCACCAGGGAAGCCCTAAACCCACTTATTTTAAAATAATGTAATTATTGAAAATAAAGTCTTAAATATAATTATTCTGTTACTCTTAAAATTAATTTATTATTAAAAAATAAATTTAAAATGGGATCTAGGAACAAAACAGGAAATTAGAATCATAATTTGTTTCTGAGAAAATTTTACCTTTGTGTTAAAAGACTTTTAACCATTTTTTAGTTTTTTTAAACTATAAGCATATTTTAATATTGTCTTTAAAAAACTTACTTTTTTTTTCCTTTAGCAATCAAATGAGGCTCAGATTTTTCTCAAAGCACACTATATTCTACTATGTTGGAATTATATTTACATATGGATAAATTGCTCTTGATGTTTTCATCATAGTCAGAAATACTATTCTGTCATTTTCATATTATGCTAATCAAGAATATGTATTATCGTATGATACATTATGTCTTCAGTAACGAAGCTGTGAAAGTTAACATATTGTATACTGCTTATGGTCTGTTTTTTTCACTAATTATTCAAAGAGTATTTTTCTTTATTGAGAATCAAACTTAATTACTTAATTATATACTAGACCAGAATGGTTTTGAAGAAGCTACCCCATCCTATGAAGTTCATAATATGTTACCAAAAAAATGCCTTAATTACATAATTAACTGATAAAATTGATTGGCTCAAAGGATATACATAATACAAGTATTTTAAAAATGTAATCACAGAACTATACTATAATCCATATTTGCCAAATGCATAATCAAGATTTTGTTTTACTTGTAAATTTACTTGGAGAGGACTAGAAACTAGGACATATAAAGCTAATAAAAATTTTAAGAGGACACATATACAAAATCTTAAAATAATTAGAATTATGAGACAAAGATCAACATGAATGCTGTTTTTAACGCTTTGATTTATAAGCTCTTTTTTTTTTTATAGCTATGACCCTTAGGGGAAGGAAGCTTTTATAGTCACAAGGAAAATTTAGACATACAGATGACCAAAAAGCACATGAAAAGATGTTCAGCATCACTAATTATTAGAGAAAAGCAAATCAAAACTACAATGAGGTATCACCTCACACCAGTCAGAATGACCATCATCAAAAAGTCTACAAACAATAAATGCTGGAGAGGGTGTGGAGAAAGGGAACCCTGCCACACTGTTGTTGGGAATATAAATAGGTGCAGCCACTATGAACAGTATGGAGGTTCTGTAAAAAACTAAAAATAGAACTACCATATGACCCAGCAACCCTACTCCTGGGCATATATTGGAGAAAACCTTAATTCAAAAAGATATATGAACCCCAATGTTCATTGCAGCACTAGTTACAATGGTCAGGACATGGAGGCAACCTAAATGTCCATCAACAGAGGAATTGATAAAGAAGATGTGGTACATATATGCAATGGAATATTACTCATCCATAAAAAAGAACAAAATAATGCCATTTGCAGCAACATGGATGGACCTAGAGATTGTCATGCTGAGGACAGATATCATATGATAGCACTTATATGTGGAATCTAAAAAAGGGTACAAATGAACTTATTTACAAAACAGAAATAGAGTCACGGGTGTAGAAAACAAAGTTATGGCTACCAGAGGATAAGGACGGGAGGGATAAATTGGGATATTGGGATTGACATATACACACTACTATATATAAAATAGGTAAGTAATAAGAGCCTGCTTAGAGTACAGGGAACTCTACTCAATACTCTGTAATGCATATATGGGAAAATAATCTAAAAAGAAAAGAAGAGTGTATATATGTACATGTATAACTGATTCACTTTGCTGTACATCAGTGTTTTTCAAATTACATCACATTGATAGATAGTAATGCTCTTGAGATCATCTTATTTTTAGAAATTACTAAGACCAACCAAGGCTGGTAGTGGATAGAAGAGTGAGTTCTAGTTATCTGCCCTGGCTGAACATGGTCTATGTAGTTAAAATGATGTAAAAAGTAGACTCTGTTTTCAATTATTTAAGAAAAATAAGACAGGGAAATAGTCTACTAATAAAAAAATTAAAGAGCTGTTTGTGGAGGGACCTGAGTATATCTGATTGACTCTGTATCAAATCCTTTCGGTTGCAAGCAACAGATTTTGCAGACTACACTATGTAATGAAGTTGTGATGTAAAAATACACATCAAATCAGGGAACAAAAAGGCACAATTCCAGAGATGAACAAGAGCCATGATATTGTTGGACTTCATGGAAACTAGACATGGATGGTAATTTAGGTTACCAGGAAACTCTAGAGATGGAGTCTCTTTCTCAGTAGTTGCAGTTCAGTTCATTGTTGTTTAAGGTGGTCTCCAAAACAGAATTGTCCCCTTTTTGTGCCAGTTTGTCAATAATTGGATTCTCTCAATATTTCTCAGATTAAATTCCTAAAAGAACTTTGCCACCTTAAGCAATTGTCAATATCTTGCTCCAGCCAGAATTTTGTATCAGCTGTCTCTTAGGCTACTAACTTAATCTTCGATTTCTCTCCATGCCTCCCTATTTATTTCTTCAGTCATCAGATATCAAGCCCTTATATTAGTGGGCTAAGTGCTATGAATAATGTGGCAGATTTGAAAAGAAAGATCTTTGAGCTTATTGCTTAGAAGGGGGAGACCAACAACTACCAGAATGAACAAATTAAGAAAAAAAGTTAATTAATTAACAGGTAGTGGCAAGTGCTAGGGTATGTCAGGGATTGCTTAGCTAATTCTAACTGGGTGATCAGAGAAGGCCAGAGGAGGTGAAACACAGTGAGGAAGCAGGGTCATGGCAGGAGGTAAAGTCCTAGACATACGCAGTGTCCAGATCACAAAGTCTTCCTTAACTACTAGTGGGAAAATATTTCCTCACTTCAATGCTTTCTTATCTTTTCACTGGTATTTTAACCTTGACTTTTATTCACTCATTCAAAACTATTTGTTGAATGACTATCAGGTACTGTTCTAGGCTCTGTGGATACAGCTTGAACAAAACAGATAAAGATCCCTGCCCTTGTGGAATTTGCATCCTAGTAGTTGAAGAGAGTCAATAACTGATAAATAAATGAAGTAAATAATTACTTATCACATTTTTACCTGGATTCAAACTCTTAGGCTACTTCTCTTTCATCCTCTATAGTCTGTAAACCTCTCACGGGCACGGGCCCCATCCTGGTTGTATATTTATCCATAGTCTGTTACACATCTCGTATGTGGAGGCACAGTAGAATACTAGGAGAAACAATGTATTTGGGTACGTGATGATTTTCATTTGATGCTGACTCTACTTAAGCTAGCTATTTGACCTAGAACCAGTGTCTTCATAATCTCCGAACTTTAGTTTTCTTAACTATAAAGCAGGGATAATAATGTATTACTATCTAAGTCATAGTATTTTGTGAAAACCAAAGGTTCCTCATTATTCCTTCTAAACTAAATAAAAGATACATATTTTAGTATAATAAATGCTTATTGAAACACATTGATAAAACTGCATTCACTATGGTAAAGTATCATTTTTTTCAGAATCATTTTGAATATGATGTTAGCTTCATTTTGGTGCTTATTAAACGAAAGCCCGATCTAATTGTTCTCAACACTTTCTATTCCACATAACCCTAGTGAAATCTGCTGGTATCATGTTTCATAAGATCAGACAAAATAAAATGTTAAGTACAGAAGTTTCAAGAGTAGAATATTACTTTTCATGCCTTTTGGGAGGATGTCTAAATGAGAAAATGTACTTCCATTTAAAAGTGGATGGATTTTTTTCTGTAAGACGATGATAACTCCAAAATGAGTGAAGTCAGGGTCAGAGTTTTTTGGAAATTGAATACTGTTGGCTGATAGTGAATCATCTGAATGAAGGACATAGACATACCCCCTTGGTGGTGTTCTATTGTGGAACAGCTACTGGAAATTATATCTAAGTTCCTCAGAAGCAATATTATAGTAATTGTTAATAAACCTGGGCAGAAGAGTCAAGCAGTATCATACACATGAATGTCAGTTTATATTTAAGTGAAAATTGTTCAGAAGCAAAAGTTTGAAAAATATGACTGTACTGCTAATCAGGAAATGGAAGGTAAAACTTAACAACTAAAAAAAATCAATACTCTCAAAATAAAAAGTACCAGGAAAAAGCATAAAACATTATTTTGAGTAAAAATTTCCTGTTCTAAGACAAAGTCTTTAATTTTTTTAAGAAAAACTGTTGTGATATAAATGATCAGAATAATAACAATTTTTTATTAAAAGGTATTTTTATAAAATTTCTTTTTAGACACTCTGGTCTTTCTTGCATGGGAAAAAATTCCTTACTGGTGATTGACAAGAATTTTAATATCAGCAAGCAATTAACAATAGGAAAAACTCACAAATAAATTATATGCATCTTAGAATATGCATAAAGTTATCTTCAAGCTTTCCTTAAATACCACTAATAAAATATTTGGAGTACTTAGATGCATGTGCTTCTTCAAAATACTGGAAGTGTAATATATTGCCTTAGAAATCTTCCCCTGACACTGAAGTCATGTAATAAATTAAAGTATAAGAAGATTAAAGATAAGAAAAAATAATTCATATGTGTGGTTTGTATACTCTCTACTTCAGGCTTTATTTGTTTATTTATCTCCATAATGAAACTGAACCCTGGTGTTTGATAAATTTTTTGATTAAAATAGGCACATAGCTATACAGATATTTTACTTTTTTCAAGAGATAAATTTATCTCCATTATCTAGTATTTGTCAAATTCCAAATGCATTTTAGACTCATATCACACCCATCTTTTAAAGTTCATTCGGTGGTTCTATATTTGTACTTGCTTTGCTATTATTTTTCTTAACTCTGACTTCTGATTTCTTTGAAGACATTATATTTAAGAACCTCTCACTGTATATATATATATATATATATATATATACACACATATATATGTATATATATGTATATATATATATACACACACACACATACATACACACACACACATTCTCACAAATATGTCTTATATAAATATTCAAAACCTCCTCAGAAAGACACACACACTCACTAACCTATGTTTATGGGGTATGTTGAAATAAGATTGATAATTCTTCCTTAAAGTCATGCTGTGAATAACTGTCCAAAAATATAATTTCTTTCTAAACATGCTAATTTTTGGAGTTTGAGAGAAGTTTAAATCCCTGTAGCAAGAATGACAAAATATTCTGTTCCCTATGCATGCAAATATTTCATTTATTCTAACAGCTATATAGATACTCTGTACATAATTAAAATTTTGTTACTTCTAATCATATTGTAACAAAGTATTTTACAATATGTACAATTTATTGCAATGGAATTCCTTGCTTATTTTCTGAGAAAATAGAAAGAAGTGTTCAATACAAAGAGTTAAAAAGAAAGAGGCAGAAGCATAATCATGGTCTTAAACATATAACTTCATCAGTAATTCATTTATTTAATAGTCTTTCATTGCATACTATTTTGTTAGTCTTTATACTACATACTGGGAAGAAAGTTAATGTGAAACACAAGATGTTATATTATAGAGATTAGAAGATCTGAATTAGATTACAGTTTGATTTTCAATTCAAAATACATAGTATCTGGGTCACCCTGGACAAATTACTTAAATTGGGATAACTATATCCAACTCACAATATTGTTATGATTAAGGGAGATGATGTTGAGAAAGAACTCAGTACATTGTCCAGCACATAAGCCCTCAATAAACAGTACTACTTTTACCATTCTTATTTAGAGGTGGAATTTGCTTTCCAGAAACTTACAGCTTGGTCAGTCAACCATACCTGCACTGTGTGATAGGAACTAAGAGAGAAGTGAACAAGGTTCCAAGAAAGCTTGGAGAGGAATGCAGTTCATCACAGCACAGTCTCAGGGCTGTGACAGACGACACTATAATAAAGGAGTAAGCAAGCCCGTAGTTTTAAAACATTATGGTCCCAATTGCTGCAGGATGATTTGCCCTCAGCTTATCTGGTGTTATTTGTCTGTGCAGACTTCAGAGTGGTCATTTAAAAAATGTATGCAATATTGTTGGAAACTATACAATATAATATCTAAAATAAAACTAGGTAAGTATTTAGGGTAATGTATTATTATTTTAAAGACATTTCTATTTTTCAGCAGACATTTTATCATATAATTATTAAGTAGGGAATTGCATTTAAAATCTTTATTATTTGCTAAAATCTCTCTGTAGAGTGGGAATTGATGTACAGATCTCCTGTTTTACAGCTAGTTCATGGTCATGAGCAATCTACCATACTGGCAGTTTGGTTTGTTTGTTGATTGATCCAACTTTTTATATAAATCCTAGATCCACTGATCTTGCAATGTATAAACATGTAGAGTCTTTTCTTTTGATCAGCCCCAAACAAGACTTTATTATGTGTTACTTATAAAGCAGGGCTTGCTATTTTCAAATTGGTTTTGACACAAAATCTGAGAAATAAGAGAAGGTGCCATATCAAGAATAGTGGCAATGCCTTCTTCTCAGGTTAGCAGTCACCCCTGACTCCCTACTGCTGACAGAAGAGCATTTCAGACAGATGGGTCCCCAGGGACACTCAGCAAAGTAGTAATAAGGAATGCATTATGGACATCTTCCACTTTGTGAGGATGGCAAAATGCTGAAGAGCTGAAGGAGAAAAAAGAGTATGCAGAGAAATGGAATTAAAATGACTGACATTATCTAGCCAGCTGAGGAAAATTATAGGTTAGTCAAATAGATAATGATTTACTGACCAAGCTTCTTAATCTTTGTGATTGAGAATCGGAAAATGCCTTTTGAGGCTGCCTGCAGTCAGGCTCAACCATACATCTTTTTGGGAGAGAGGATCACCTAGCCTGTGGGTTCAACCCTCATGAACCCAAGTGGGAAATCAGTTTAAGATGAACATTGAGTACTACCATTGAGTACTACCATTATGAGCAGGATTGGCAAAAACAAAAACAAAAGCAGGACATTCAGTTATATTTGAGTTTTAGATAAACAGTGAATACATCTTTACTACAAGTATGTCCCACATATTGCATAGAATATACTTATACTTAAGTACGTATGGGACATATTAATATTAATACTAAAATGCTAAAAAATATCTATTGTTTATCTGAAACTCACATTTAACTGAGTGTCTCATATTATTGTTTTAAAGCTGGCAACCTTATTTAGGAAACAGTATGTCTTAGAGGGCTTCTAGTTTAATGTGTATGGAAGAGTGAGAGGTATTTTGCCCTCTGCCTAGAAATTTTTTTAATTCGTTCAAAGTAACAAAGCTAGTGAACAAACGTTATTTGTTGTTTTTGATTATGATAATATTAACACTGATTATCAAGTTTCATCAGATTTATACTAGGCCCTGAGATTAACTGTTTTTCATCTGTTATCTCAATCTATGAATTGACTATTAGTACTATTGTATCAATTTCATAGATGAGGAAAAGGAGGTTTTGATTTATTGTGTTTTATTTTGTCCATGATCTGAGAACTAGAAAATTTGGGGATCAGTATTAGATACCAGTCCTGCTTTATTCTAAATTCCAACCACAAATGGATGGGCTTCAGTAATTTGTAAAACACGTGGAATACTGTTTAAAAATACAAATGTTTACTGAATCAGAATCTCTGAGGTTGTGACCAGGGTGCCTCCATATTAAACGTGCTGATCATTTTCCCAGTTGATTCTTATACTGGTAAGCCATGGACCTGTAAAAATACTATGTTTCAGACTCAGCGCTAGCTCTACTTCTGATTCTGTTTGGCAACTCAGAAGAAATGGAGTAGACTTTGGGCAGCACCATTGGTTAATGCTGTATTTTATTCTCAACAAAAATTAAAAAAAATACATAACAGACATCTAAGCTCTTTCAGATTATTTCACTATTCTGGCACCACAGCTTGACAATGATCTTCTCCAATTTGTGCTCAATAATGTTCTCTTTACAGAACAACATGCTTTATAGCAACTGAATTACTTATCCATATATTATTGTTTCTGTGATTCTCTAATGATATGCTCTTCAAATAAGGATAAAATAATATTTCAAAATAAATCAAATATTATCTTGCTTATCATTGCTTATATGATACGAACTTGAAACAAGTACAAATCACAGAATAGAATTAGGGAGGCATAGTTAAACAGCAGAAACTCTGAGAGACAGTAAATTTAAGGCATTCAAGTGTCTTCTGATGGCAGGAGACAGGAAATACAGAATTCAGGACTTCTGAATCAGGAGAGAAGAGTTTAACAGGCCCATTTAACCCAAGGAGACTATAAAAAACATTAAATCATACCGTGTGAAGGCACACACATGTTGATTTTTAGAAGGCATTTGTAGAATCTTTGGCGATTCTAGGAGATAAACAGCTTCAGCATTTCATGAATTTCTAAAATGGAAAACAAGAAAAGTGATTGTTGTAGTTATTAGGAAAACTGCTCATTCATTTTAAAGACTGAGCTCTAGATAATTGAAAAGAAAGACTGAGAAGTCTTTGCACTTGTTCTTTGATGTTGATGCAAGGATATGAATTGTGTGACTTGGGATAAGGCGTATACTCAAAAATAGATTAACTGCCCTAATATGGACTATACAAAAACATGGTTGATAAGAAATTGGTATGTCAATTACCCACATTTTAACTTAATATGTCTACTCTCCTTATAACCCCCGGACCTAGCCAACTGTATGTATCACATGATTCTGTATTTCCAGCTAGAGATGATTCGATTTCTCATTTATTTTCTGGCCAGAAATAAATGTGTTCTTTCCCTGGATTTTGAATGAAGAGGTACATGAACAGCTGTACAGTCAGAAGCAGCATAGGAAAAAAAAGAACACATTGGATATAACTGATTAGTGTTAATTGCTCATTATTAGCACATGGGCACGTAAATTCCTGCTGCCCAGCTCTACCCACAAATGTCAACATTCTTTCCCTTTGCAATGTCAGAATGATAAGAATTTCCTGAATTTCTATGAGGTGTGTTTTCACCCTCAAAATAGCCCATCTCCTTTGATTTTAGCTATTTGGAGTGGATTTCTCTTTCCTGAAATGTAATACATTATAATTTAAGGAATAATCTACTAGTACTTCTCTCTTTTTCTACCTCTCTCATACCATCTATGAAGTGGAAAGCAAGCAGGAAATGAAGTTTTCACTTAGTGGCAAGTAGAAATGAGTGTTAAATACATGTATGATCTTTGAGAAAAAAGAATCAGAAATGATCACGATCTCCCTCATAGGTCTCTCTCATTAACTGAACTAAGAAAAGCTTCATTGCTACAATCTAAGCTACATCTGGCAAGGAGCTGAAACCTTTTTGAGTGCTTTGTGATTTTCCTGCATAGCCTTTAATCACGACTGTCATGTGAGTTTTAAACATTTTGTATACAAGATTATAATTTTTCTAACTCTTAAAAAAGCCAGCTTTATTTCGTAGTTTTTTTTTTTCTTTTTCTAGACCTTACCTGTTGTCAGAATGGAATTTGGAATACCCAATTAAATGGAATTTAAAGCATATGAAGCAATTGCGAGCACGAGCATGCGCATGATCCATTGTAGCTCATGTTGCACCTTGATACCAAGATGAAAATAACACTGCTTTGCTTGTGGTTGTTGCCAATTCAGGAAAAGGCATTTATAGAAACTGTGAAGAAACAGCTGTGATTTACCAAAAATGACTCATTTGTTAATGCTCTAATAAATGACATTCACTGACTTCATTGAACCCAACTCATGCAATATAAAATGAGATGGTATTTTGGGTCTCAAAACTTTAAGTCAAGTGTGAAGTCAGCTATAATTTACGGTTGCCCCTGTATATGTATAAGCAATTCAATTAAATATGTGGTATTAAAAGTTGAATTTTATGTTTTTGTTATAGAGAATTACGGGTGAATATGCAATTATACATAGAATATTTTGAAGACTGGAAAGCAAAACTTCACGTCGTGACCCTCCCACTTACTAGCTGTATAATTTCCTAGAGTTCCCAGATTTGTAAAATAAAGATAACCATAGTAGGCACCCTATAGGATTATTGTAAATATTAAAGGAAATAAAACAGATAAACATTCAACACACTGTTTGATACTAAAATGACCTGAAAAGCAATTAAAACTCAGGTGAAGTAAGCTAGAGAACAAAATGCTGTACACAAAGTTAGTTAATAATCTTTGATCAAGGAATGGCTAGATATAGGGAGGCTGGGATGGAATGAGTTGACCCCGCCTGCCAAATTCTGAGTATTTTTGACAGATTTAAATTGTTACTCTAGGCACTTAACCTTAACAATAAATAAAATTTCATCTCTATGATTCTGACTGTCTGCAGTAAGTATATAACTCTCTGTAACTTTCAGAAAAGATAGAAATGAGTCCCTTTCCAAGGCCCTATACAAGTTAGACACTCTATCTAATTGTAGTTTTAGTACAGGGTGGGAGAAGATGGTGCAAGGCTCAACCACAGAGGCAAGGAAATAATGAAATCTTTTAGCTTGACCACTTGGAGAAGTGGAAAAAATAGAGCCAGGATCAAGCAGTGAGGGTAGAAGAGAAGAACAGGAAAGGAAGAGGGGAGAAAAGAACCCAATAAAAAATGTTGCAAATGCCATTTGAGAATAACTGTAAAATAGTACCCAATAGGAAATTAAAATTTGCTTTACACTATCCCGTTTGTCCTGATTTATGTTCATTATTTATTTTCGGATTCTTCCTGGGCCATGAATAGCACATTCAAGCTGCAAGTAAATTCTGGATACAGTCTGCAGGATAGGACTTTGAGAGGGTAGTATGACTACTGGAATCAAGGTTATCTAGCCAGTTTTCTACATCATAGGCTGTGAACCTACATGTTGGGCAAAAGACATCTGTTGCCTATCACCAGAGGTAGAAGTCTGAACACTCCAGTCCACTGTATCTTAGTATCAGAGTTGCCAAGAAAAACACAACTCAGTAAAGCTCTGGATAAAATACTGCTGTACTTACATAGAGAACAGACAAAGAAAAGTTAGCTCCAATAATGGGTATCAGTCCTCCATAGCCAGCAGATTCTTCCCAAAATTAGTCAGAATTTGTCATTTTTAACATGACTATAGGTCCCAGTTTGCATGAGAGAATTCTTCTTTGAGCTAGTTGTCCCATTGTAATTATTAACATCACAGGCTTTTACTCTCAAATTATTCTGATGAAGATGATTAATGATGTGGTCACCATTAATCACATGCAACCTCAAACTTGGGATTTGGGAGAAGTCAAGTTAGCTTCAAAATCAGTAGAATTTTCCATTCCATTTCAATCCCACCTAGTGGAACTGCTGAAGATAAACTGGTCTAAAAGACATGAGCCATTGCTTCAGGTGTTGTTTTCCAACCATTTTGTCCTAAATGACCCACAGTGAGCTGGCTTGGGGTTCAGTGCAGGCCCAGAAGGGATCCATATAGCTGTTACTACACAGCAAGTCCTGATGGATTTTTCTTCCTAATCCTTCTTCTCACTAGTAAGTTGCAAAGAGAACTTTGGAGACCTGTTTGTATTTATTGACCATTTAAAAAATGAATTATTGTTTAGAAAACATTACTCTTGTTAGTTATTTTATTGTTTGGAGAGTTCCAGAATGCTTTTAAACCGCTTTTAAAAGAATAAAGCAAAATGCAGGTCAGTTGTCATAAATTCAACCAACAGGCAATGTATTGAGAAGGTAAAGAAAGAAAGGTTCAGCAGTGAAACGAAAATGTCCATTTAAGCTGCAGGTAACTTATTGAAACAATCTCAAGGACAAAACACTTTCATTCTCTCTCCTCTCCTCCCCTCTCTTCTCTCTCTCTCTCCTCACCCGCTGCCTTTGGTAGGGCTACTGGGGACAAAGCTACTTAGATTATAGACCATTTTCTACATAATCATACACAATTAACTTATAGTTTTTATTCCTCAAAACAATGAAGTTTTAATACAGGCACAAATCTATCACTCTAGCATAATATCTCCAACCAACTCAGTGGACAGGATGCATTTAATTCATCCTTCTGAGTTCAGTAAGACAAATGCAATATGCTAGTTCCCAGAAACTATTAGGGGGGTACTCTTATTTTTAGCCCTCCTGATATAGAAGGTAAGGAGAGTATAGTACATTTGACCTCAAAGTTTGCTATGATTCTTCCTTAGAATTACAGATGAAAAGAGGAATTTGAAGCTGCCAAACAGGCTAGGGCTCGCAAACTAATTACATCACTTTCTCATTGTGAAACTATAACCAAGTTATTTGGCCAATTAGAGACCCAAATTTTTACTTTAAAAATGGGGATTTGTTTATTCATTTATTAATTAGTATTGGCTTCTGTTATGTGCCAAGTGCCATAGCACTGAATAAAAGTTGTTAAACAAAATGAACATGGTTTCTGCCCTTATGATGTGTATAATCTAGTGGATACTCATTTATTCTATCATCAAGAAAATAATAGTATCTATTACTATTTCAGAATTAAGTGAGGTAACTTATATAAAGCTCTTAGTCTAGTTCCTGGAATAATATAAAAAAGTTATTGCTTGTCATACCGCTAATGAAATAAATGGGATATTGAGTCAAAAACTGTTGTAGCAGAAACAGAAGTATAATTTATATACTTTCTATCCATTCTCTATAACTAGTACCACTCTAATAAAGGCTTGATTTCCCTGAATTTGGGGGGTAGTGACTTACTGTATCATTGTCCTCATGAATAAAGGCAGGGTTGTAAATTCCATGAAAGATAACCATCTCCTGTTTGTGTCTGGCAATATCTGATGTTTATTTTCCCCCTTATCAGTTATGAGAGAAATAGACTTTGGTGTTGCTGGCTCTTAAATATACAAAATTAACACATATGGCCTGCAAGTAATAATATTATATCAAAACAATATTGTAGCAAAAACATTAGGGCATGCATTTCAACAGGTTTCTTTATCATCCTCATTTATTGTTCTCTCAAATGGTATAACTCCACTAAATAGTACGTCTAAGGTATAAACAGAAATGCATCATGGCATATTTGTATATATATGATAAATATAGATATCCCTAAAGACTACTTTAAGTAAATAAATAAAATCATATACATTTTATTAATTTTAAAAATTTTATAAATATTTTAAAATTCAATATGATGGTACTCCTATTATATGATCTACTTTTCTGAAGATATAGTTATGAGAAATTATGAGCATGCTTTCATGTGGCACTTTTGAATTTTGTTATCAAGATGTGTAATTTATTTTCTTGAAAAGCAGGTAGTATGAAAGTACTATTTCTTCACCAATAACATCTTCACTTTGAGGTGGCAAAAGATGAACGATTCTTATAAAAAAAATTGGAGGAAGATAAAAATCAAGTCTCTTCATGATGCCACACTGAATAAAAGCCCATTTCCAGAAAAAATAATTGTAAAAACAAAATTTTGTTGTGTTGTAAAATATGTAAATCAGGCAACAGAAATAATTACCTAGCCGAAAAAAGAAAAAAAATTAAGCGATCAAATTTTGAGTAGCCTATCCTGGATTTGAGTATGAAAATCTGTGCTTTTACCTTAGCTTTTCTCTAATCCATTTTAACTCTTCATCTTGTTTTATTATGCATAAAACCATCAGGTTGGAATATTTACATGATCCTCAGAGTAGATAGTATAAAAAGCTCTCTGTGTTGGGATATAATTCTCCCTGGATCTGATTTTTATGCTCATCTTCTGAGCAGGAAGCATATACAGCTTTGTTGAGAGATGTTTGCCTAACAGCCTTGGAAATAAAAATGGCAACTCCTGTAGATATTTAGAGCTATCTCTCCCTGGACTCCCTCTACAGTAATAAAGATAGAGGCACTCCCTCTCCTCTCCAGAGACTTTTCAGGTCAGGATAAGATAATATTTCTATCTTCAAAAGACAGGAGAGGAGAATCTGCCAGAAGCACCTATATAAAAGCAGGATCTCAAAATTTTGGAGTCCCTCAGGAGCATCCATCATAGCATTCTTCCTAAATCTTAAATCTTTCCTAATGGTTTTATTTGCATTATCTAATTTAATTCTCATAAAGGTCCAGATAGATAGTATTATTTCCATTTTACAGATAAGGAAATTGAGGCTTAGAGAGATAAAATAATTTGCCAAGGTAATCTAAATAGAACATGTCAAGGCTGGCATCCACACCTATATAGTCCACCTCTAGAATGGGCACGCCATGGCATGAAATAGTATTGCCTCAAGTGAGGATTAAAGAAATAAATTAAAAAGTAAATATAATGGTAGATTATCAACATTTTATATTATATGTAAATATACCTTAATATATCTTAAGCCAGAAATCTCAATTTAGCCGAGTCTCAGGAAATGAAATTTTGCAAGTTTTCAATGGTAATGAAAGACATTTCTTTCAGGCACAAACCAGCATCAGCTAATGAAATTCAGATAATCCTATATGACCATAATAAAAATAATTCTGTGCCATACTCATGTTCCAGTTGGTCTGCCACTTGAATAATACATACACCCTCTGGTCAAAATCAGAACAAAATAGCATGTTGTTGTAGTTCTTACTTTGCAAGGCTTTTAGAAAAGACAAGAAGATAAGAATAAACATATGAAGCATGTAAAGAACCTCCAGGTAAAAGGGAATCCATAAATCTCAGTAGACCGAAAAAATTCTTTCAAAGTAAACCTAACTGAATAACATATGAATATTATAAGTAGCTGAAATGCAACAGCTTGTTGGTTAGCTATGGAAAGTCATCAGGTTCATTTCAGTGTGTAGCTTGTGTTCCTTTTCTAGAAATAAGCATGAACCAGATGGAATATAACTATCAGTCAGGCCTGCGGGATTTATATCCGACTGAACTACTATTGAATTTTTCTCTTCTTTCCTTTTGTGGATTGCCAATATTTGAAATTTCTTCAAGTATTCCAATTTCTTAAAATAGCATATAGTATTTTGAAGTCAAAACTAAAGTAAAATGCTAAAAAATCTCAACTATGTTTCATTATATGAAACTTATTTATTTACCAATATAAGTAGAATAAGTTGTTTTCTAAACATGTAGCCACTTCCACTAGTTAAGAGAATGTAGTGTTATGTTCCTCATATGTATTTCACATATGTGAATTTTAATATATGGTCCATATATAAATATATTTATATATATATTTCATTTCATATAAATTCACATTATCAATTTTAATATAAGGTTCCTATATACTCAATTTTGCACTTAAAGTAAACAAAACCAAACAACAAAGGTATCTAGATTGAACACGACTTAGAAGTTAACAAGTACTTCTAAATCTTAGCAACTAAAGGGATGTTAGATCATCATAGGGACTTCTCGATATCAGAACAAATAAAGTTATGGAAGACCAAATCATCACAATACCAATTAGTGTATTAAGTCCAATATAAGATAAAATAATTCAACCAGGAAAGTCAAAGAATGCAGTGAGGGTCCCAATGGAATCCTTGTACATGTAGGATGCCAAGTCAATGACATTTCCTCGCCAGGAGGCTTAAGCATTATTGCAAACTAAGCCAGAGGAAGGCTGCCCACTGAGACTACAGAAAAGAAGGATCAATATTTTCTCCATCGGATATTTCCTAAAAACAAAGAAAGATTCAGAGAATGCAGTACTTCCTCACATCTAGAAACAAAAAAGTCCATTACAAAACCCACTTTGTCCATATCTCATTTATAGAACACAGCTGTACTTTACTTTTCATGAGCAACAAATATTTCTACTCTGTAAGACAATACTGATAAGTGCTGAAGGCAAATCACCCCTGCTTGCAACATGTACTTTACCAAAGAGAAGGAAAACATGCCTGCAGCTCTGCAAAATTATGCTATTGTCATAGGTACAAAAATCATATGCTCTAAAAGAAAATGTGTGATGTTTTTCATCAAAACTCCTGAAATTTTCCTGGAAATCCATGTGATATTCAGTGCATCTTATTGTGTCAAGGGTTCCTAAGATCACCCTTGGGTTTGATGAAAAGCTAGAAGGACTAAGATGCTCTTACACTCATGTTTATTGTTTATTACAGGAGAAAGATACAGATTAAAGTCAGCAAAGAAGAAAGGGACAAGGGGCAAAGTCCAGGAGAAATCAGATGCAAATTTCTAGGTGTTCCTCCTAATGAAGTTGCGTGGAGATGCCCTTAATTCTTCCAGCAATGATGTGTGATAACATGTGTGAAGTGTTGCCAACTGGGAAAGTTCAGCAGAGCCTTGTGTAGAAATTTTTATTGGGAATCCGCCCACATGACTGGCCTTAGTTACTCAGATTCCAGTCCTTCCCCACTCTCCCAAGCAAAAATCAGTCTTCACCATAAATCACATTGTTAGGATAATTGGCACAGCAGAGTGGTCCAAGTCTCAAGCATATGTAATCCTAATTACTTCGAATATTCTAAGGAACAGTCCTGAAGGCAGGCCTTTCTTTGGAATGTATAGGATTTGAGCATCCCAAGTCAGCTGAATGGACTCTTTCCTGCCTAATTACATTCTATTGGCCTTAATTCCTTTGCAGTATATAGACATAGTAATAATAATATTTATGTTATGTACTCCAGAAGTTATTTTGAGAATTAATTTTGATGAGTCATGTGAAAATCCCAAGCATGTTTTTAGTTATTACTGCTACCATACTGATGATAGGTGATGAGTCAATAAAAACCAAATGAAGAATGTGACTTCCTTAAACCATATAGATAATATTTTGCTGCTATTTAGCAATTAATTCCATTTTTTAGCATGAAAATAAAATTCTGTTTAAGAATGGTCATTGGGCTACCCTGGTGGCACAGTGGTTGAGAGTCCACCTGCCGATGCAGGGGACACGGGTTTGTGCCCCGGTCCAGGAGAATCCCACATGCCGCGGAGCACCTGGGCCCGTGAGCCATGGCCGCTGGGCCTGCGTTTCTGGAGCCTGTGCTCTGCAACAGGAGAGGCCACAACAGTGATAGGCTTGCGTACCGCAAAAAAAGAATGGCCATTATTTGCACTATATGCTATCAAATTATATAAGTATCAGTGTGGTATTAATTTTTTAATATTCCCAGTAAACAATATAGACAATGAACTAATCTTACAATATGGTAATTTATACATATATGTGTATATATGTATATAAAATACACCAATTGATATATATGGATGTACACTGCAGATGGAAAAATGACAGACAAAAGAGATTCAAACCATATATTAAGTAATCTATTTCTCAAAAGAGATAATGATTTAAATTGGGATGAATTTACCTCAGTGAAATGCTATGAGAGAAGGGGAACATTTTATTGTATTTTTCTATTCCCCATCTCCTGCACAACCCCTACCCAAAATAATAAATGTAAGTAATTCATTTTATTCTTTGATTTCCAGGTGTGAATGTTTGCACTAGGCAATTTACACAATGTGTAAATTATTAGGCACTGAATAATATTTGGACATTGTAGTGAATGGTTCTCAATGGAGGCTGTTCACATTTTTATGAGGCTTTCTCCACACTCCACTGGTTTACTCACAGTGAAATTAACAGCACTAAACCCTACAACTACATTACCCAGCCATTATTATGTCATAAGGTACAGACTCATGATACAGCTTTTGCTAATAAGATACACGGTCATGAATCTTAGATTTGGAATTAAATTAACTGGAGAAAGAGACAGAATGCCAACCATTCATTTTGATAGTGTGAAATGTGGTAGAGATAAAGGGATTCTAGAATTTTCAGCCTTGTCAGTAGCTTCTAGATTCAGCAGCTTGTTGACTGTGGCAAAGGTGGAACGGTTCTGAAGCTGGCAGGTCTCATGGTGCTTCCCTGTTATCTGTGCTTCCAAATAGCGGACACAACTTTGTCAGGCTTGTTTGGGATTGTGTTTCTGGCAGTCAACCCTGGAAATGCTCCTAATGTATTTTTCTTCAGTCCTTCCAAAAATTCTGTGAGATCAGTTAATAAAACCCTTTCTAATTAAACTAATTAAAGTTGATCATCCTGTAGTACAAACAAAGGAAGAGAGAAGAGTAGAATGGGTAAGAACACTCAAATTATGGCATTTTTGAGGGCTTCCCTGGTGGTGCAGTGGTTGAGAGTCCGCCTGCCGATGCAGGGGACACGGGTTCATGCCCCGGTCCGGGAAGATCCCACATGCTGCGGAGAGGCTGGGCCCATGAGCCATGGCCGCTGAGCCTGCGCGTTCGGAGCCTGTGCTCCGCAACGGGAGAGGCCACAACAGTGAGAGGCCCGCATACCGCAAAAAAAAAAAAAAAAAAAAAAAAAAAAATATGGCATCTCTGAGATACTGTATCAAGTTCCAATTCTGCCACTAATTCTCACTTTTAAGATTCATCCTTCTAAAAATCAGTACCAGGACTTCCCTGGTGGTGCAGTGGTTAAGAATCCACCTGCCAATGCAGGGAACACAGGTTCCATCCCTGGTCTGGGAAGATCCCGCATGCCGCGGAGCAACTAAGCCCATGCGCCACAACTACTGAGCCTGCACTCTAGAGCCCAGGTGCTACAGCTACTGAGCCTGCGTGTCACAACTACTGAAACCCGTGCGCCTAGAGCCCATGCTCTGCAACAAGAGAAGCCACCACAATGAAAAGCTGGCACACTGCAACGAAGAGTAGCCCCCAATCTCCGCAATTAGAGAGAGCCTGCACACAGCAACGAAGACCCAACACAGCCAAAAGAAAATTAAAAAAAAAAAAAAATAGTACGTACCATGAAGTATTATTTTTTGGAAGGTAATGGATGTTAAGCCTTTGCTACCTCACTCAACAATAACCAAAGCTAATGATATTATTGCTAATGTCATGTCAAATTCCTTAATTATGTCTCATAGACAAGAGGTAAACATTCAGGCTTAGAAAGGAAAAAGCTGTTCTTCAAGTGTTCACTGTTAATTAGCCAACATATAATTAGAGGGTATACTTGAAGTTGTTAGAATATTGAAGGCTATTTATTTATTTATTTATTTATTTTTCTTACTCAGGCTGCCATGTTATCATTAAAATTGTTGTAATAGATTAGATGAATTTGAAATTTTGCATCATTCACCTCAGTAATTCCCGAATGGGGCGTATCCAACTTCAGCAGAATAGACCAAAATAAAATACAAAATTGAACAGTAGTCCTTCAAATTATTTTGTCAATAGGCTTTTCGATTATTCAAGAATGGGAAAACTTATTAAATAAATAAATATTTTCCAAGCTGACTTAAAATAGAATTTGTTGATGAAAAGTGTACTAACAAATAGAATTAGCAACACCTGTCCATGTGTGCATACATACACAAGTGGCCATTTAAGTGAGATGAGGGTGGCAAAAGGGACTGAACTAAATTATTTATAAAGTCTGTTCCAATACTGATAGTCTAAAAGTCCATGAAACTGTGAAACTAAAAAATAGGTAAATTTAATTAGAAACAGTTTCCTGGTGAGTTTTGGGTTGGATACAGATGAAAGGAGAGAGGCAGGAAGACCAGCCAGCTAGAAAGGAAAAGGGCTACGTATGGTGACACATCAAAATGTAAATGTAAATAAGCATTTACATATTAAGCCCAGCCTCTGCCTCCTGAAGTCATATTATGCAAAGACATAATTGTCCCTCTCTTAATAAAACATAAATATTAAATAAGTTATTTTTGCTGATCTAGTATGTACTTTCATCACGCTCAGGAAAAGTTGCTTACTATTCATCAGTTCTTTGCTTTGCTGACATTTCAGGGTGAATACAATAATTCCATGGTTCACTCCTGGTTGCTTTGCCCTGGCAGTGAGCATTTGTACATTACCGATGACAACACATGTTGTCTGTATCCAACTTTGTACATTTTACACTGTGAAATGCTATTGTATTGTATTTTCTTTCATGCTACACTAATAAATAAAAGCATCAACCTTTGAAGACACTTTGTTTGTTTGTTACAGGAGTCTATTTCAGACTATTAAGGTATTGTGTACAGAACTGGTAAATTTTTTTATGATAAGGGAAGTTGAATGAGGCCTGACCTTTCAAAAGTCTTTTATAGATATGCTTAATATATATGATTTCCTAATTGGTCAGGATTGGTTTAGAATAATTCAGTATAAATATTCAAATAACATGTCTCCAGTGGGAGTAATAATTCACTGAAAAAGAGACCAAAAAAGTGAATATTTGTTTTAAGTGAATTCAGATAAACAGACTAATACAAATAAATGTAATGTTTTCCTATCTCTATGGATGAATCACCTCAAATGTACTCAAGTAATATAATTTGTATTTTTTTATTTTAATGGAAATAAAGAGTACTAAAATTCTTTAACTCAGAATCCACAACTAAGAAAGAGAAAAAAACTATTTAAAATATAAAATGAGTACAACTCAGTAAATATAATGGTAAACTAGTTCAGTCTATACTTTCTCCAAAGCAACTATAAATCCTAGTCCTTCTACATACTATAAAAGTGGTGTACCTACCTTGAAAATATTTAGACATATATGAGTTAAAATATTCATGAATACTTGATACAACACTGATTGGGGGGTCACTGATTATCACCCCAGTGGTTCCTGTTTCTTGTTCTGGCAATGATTCATGCATTTCAGAGAATCATGAAAATTTAGAGCTAGAAGAAGTCTCAGTATCCACACTGAGACTATTAAAAATAATCTATATTTTATAGATTATAAAACTGAGAATTTAAGTGACTTATTCCAAGCTCCAACTAGAACTTATAAACAGAATTAAGGGCAAGATCTTATAATCATTCAAGCACCTTTTCTATGAAACAATTTTGGTTCCCAAGATGAACCTTCCCAACTGAAATATGGTCCCAGAAAAAATTTTCCTTAGTCTCATAATTTTTTTAACCAAATTCTTTTCTCCTGTAAAGAACATTTTGTGTTGTTTATATGTAAAAGACACTATGGTTCTTTGTTATTGAAGTGTTGAGCTTTGTTTCCTGTAGATAACTGTAGTAAATCAAGATAGAATTTGATCATTGAAGATTTTGCTTAATGAAGTTTTCATGGATAATTGATGAACACTGTTACTCTAGCCATGTTATTCCTTCCAGGAAGGAAGACTTGATCCTGTTTGAAAACAAATATAGGTTGACACTAAAACCTAAAATCAAATTAAATAATTTACTATAATATTTTACTGGTAACTATAGTAGTTAACCATTGCAATGTAAAAATATTACCAAAAAATTAGACTTAAAATAACACATATATATTATCTCACAGCTTCTATGGATGAGGAATCCAGACATCCTCTGCTACAGGATCTAACAAAGCTGTAATCAAGGTATCAGCTTGGGCTGTGGTCTCTTCTTAGGCTCAGTTGAGGAGGACCCACTTCCATGTGTATGTGATTGCTGGCAGCCTTCAGTTTTTGTGTGGGCTGTTGGACTGAAGGGCTCAGTTTCTTGTTATCTGTAAGCAAGGACTAGAGGCAACACTTGATTTCCAGACATGCTTTCTCAGAAAAAAAAACAAAAATTATGGGAACATTTTGCCATAGCCTTGTCTTGCCAGAAATGTTAAAAGAAGTTCTTCAGAGAGAAGGAAGATTATACAGGGCAGAAACTCAGATCTACATAAAGAAAGGAAGAACATAGGAGAATAAGTGAAGGTAAATTTTTTTTTTTAATTTTTCCTATTCTTAATTGATCTAGCAGATAATAGTTTGTTCATGATAACAGTAACAATTTATCTGATTATGAATAACTATATATATATATGTATGTATGTGTATATATATTGCTTAGGAATTTGTGATATTGATATTATTATAAGGTACTTGAACTACTGTCACATGGTATAGTGTTAATTGAAAGTGGACTTGTATTACCTGTAAATGGATATTGTAAATTATAAGGCAACCACTAAAAAAATTATATTAGATATGTTAAGAAAGGAGAGGAAATTGAATAATATAAAATGATAAGTTGAAAGTGTAAAAGTCAGAAAAAGTGTGAATGACAAAATTTAGGAACAAAAAACAAGGACAACAAATAGAAAACATGGTAGATATCAATCCAACTATATTAGTAACAATCACTTTAAATAGCAATGGTCTAAACACATCAATTAAAATACAGTGGTGGCCACAGTGGATCAAAATCAAGACCCAAATCTGTGTTCTCAACAAGAAACCCACTTAAAGTACAAAGACATATATAGATAGGTAGATAAAAAGTAAAGCAACAGATAAATGTTACATACTAACATTAATCAAAAGAAAATATACCTCACTAAAGAAGATATACAGATGACAAATAAGGATATGAAAAGATGCTCCACATCATATGTCAAAAGGGAAATGCAAAATAAAACAGCAATGAGCTACCACCACAGTTATTGGAATGGCCAAAATTTGGGACGCTGACAACAGCAAATGCTGACAAGGATGTAGAGCAACAGGAAATCTCATACACTGCTGATAGGAATGCAAAACAGCTCAATCACTTTGGAATGCAATTTTGTGGTTTCTTACACAGCTAAACATACTTTTAGCATAAAATAAGATCCAGTGATTATGTTCCTTGATATTTACTCAACATAAATTTGAAACATAGGTCTACACAAAACCCTGCACACAGATGTTTATAGCAGCTTTATTAATAATTTACAAAACTTGGAAGTAACCAAGATATTCTTCAACAGGTGAATGGATACACTATTGTACATCCAAATAATGGAATATTATTCACTGCTAAAAAGACACAAGCTACTGGGACTTCCCTGACGGCGAAGTGGTTAAGAATCCGCCTGCCAGTGCAGGGGACACGGGTTTGATCTCTGGTCCGGGAAGATCCCACATGCCACGGAGCAATTAAGCCCGTGCGCCTCAACTACTGAGCCTGCGTGCCACAACTACTAAAGCCTGCATGCCTACAGCCCATGCTCTGCAACAAGAGAAGCCACCGCAATGAGCAACCTGCATACCACAATGAAGAGTAGCCCCCGCTTGCCGCAACTAGAGAAAGCCCACACGCAGCAACAAAGACCCAATACAGCCAAAAATAATAAATAAATAAATTTATTTTTAAAAAAAAAGATACAAGCTACCAAACCGTGAAAAGAAAATGTGGAAACTTAAATGCACATTACTAGGTGAGGAAAGTCAGTCTGAAAGTCTACATAGTGTAGAATTTCAACTATATGATATTCTAGACAAGTCAAAACTATGGAGACAGTGAAAAGTTCAGTGGTTGCCAGAGGTTAAGGGAGAAGGAAAGATGAATAGGCAGAGCATAGAGGATTTTTAAGGCAGTGTTACTATTCTGTATGATACTATAGTGTTGAATACATGTCAGTATACATTTGTCCAAACCCATAGAACATACAATACCAAGAGTGAACACTAATGTAAACTATGAACTTGGGGTGATAATGCTGTGTTAATGTAGGTTTATCTATTATAACCAATGTACCACTGAGGTGCAAGAGGTCAACTCTCAGAGAGTTTATGCATGTGTGGGAACAGGGAGTAGGTGAGAACTCTCTGTATTTTCCAGTCAATTTTACTGTGAATCTGAAACTGTTTGAAAAAATGTTTATTATTATTATTTTTTTCTCGGTACGCGGGCTTCTCACTGTTGTGGCCTCTCCCATTGTGGAGCACAGGATCCGGACGCGCAGGCCCAGTGGCCATGGCTCACGGGCCTAGCCACTCTATCTTCCCGGACCGGGGCACGAACCCGCGTCCCCTGCATCGGCAGGCGGACTCTCAACTACTGCGCCACCAGGGAAGCCCAAAAATGTTTATTAATTTAAAAAGTGGTTTGACAGTATTTTTCTAATGAGATACATCCAAAGTACAAAAAGAACTGCAAACAATAGCTTATAATAGATTCAATAATCATATTCTTGGTGGTAGTGTTGGTATAGTGATTTTAAGGCTAAGTGTGTATTTTGGGATAAATGAATGAATACTTATGATAAGTTGGTTGATAACTGGGAATTATCAGTATGAGAAAAAGAAGATAAAAAATACAAAAATTTTGTAAGTTTAAACAGAAATATCACAGCCCTGAATTTGAAGCATCAGTTTAAATACAAAGTATTTTATCTTTTAAAAATGCATGTATTTTCTGGACTTCCCTGGGGGTGCAGTGGTTAAGAATCCACCTGCTAATGCAGGGGACATGGGTTTGAGCCCTGATACAGGAAGACCCCCCTGCCGCGGAACAACTAAGCCTGTGTGCCACAACTACTGAGCCTGTGCTCTAGACCCTGCGAGCCACAACTACTGAGCCCACGTGCCACCACTATAAGCCCGCGTGCCTAGAGCCCATGCTCCGCAACAAGAGAAGCTACCGCAATGAGAATCCCGCACACCACAATGAAGAGTAGGCCTCTCTCGCTGCAACTAGAGAAAGCCCACGCATAGCAAAGAAGACCTAATACAGCCACAAATAAATAAATTAATTAATTAAATTTAAATATATATATGTGTTTTCTAACTCTGTCTGCTATAAACAGTGACCAATTGAGCAGCAATGAGCTCTCCTAGAAACCAAACTTCAGTCTATAATTACCACTTCCTCATTAATGATTCCTTAGTATGATGACTAGTTTTATATATCAAGTTGGATTGGCTGTAGTATCCAGTTATTCGATGAAGTACTAATCTAAGTGTTGCTGTCAGGTATTTCATAAGTGATTAATATGAAATTGGTTGACTAAGGAGATCGTTCCTTCCTTGGTAATTTAGGTAAGCTTCATCCAATCAGTTGTAACGCTTTAGGAGTAAAACTGAAACTTCATTGAGGAAGCAGAAATTCTACATATAGGCTGAAGCCTCAACATCTCCCCGGCTGTTTCCAGTCTGCCATCCTGCCCTCTGATTTTAGACTTTCCTGGCAAGTCCCAGTAAGCCAATTCCTTACAATAAGTCTCTTATGTACATGTATATGTAAGAGTATGCACATATTTTTAAAATAAATATGCTAAAATAAATTTCATGTTTAAAAAACTTATTTTAATGTGGCTAATAGAAAATCTAAAATTACACATGGGGCTTATATTTGTGGCTTACATTTTATTTCTAATGGGCAATGTTGATCTTTAGGCTCCCCATCCATCTTACTTTTTTCTTACAAGGTATTTGGTGAAGAAATTAGGTGGTTTATCCTACATTTTACTTACTGGTAAAGATACATGCAGCCAAGACTTTACTTACTGTATCTAAATTTCAGTGTATATTTTTGCATATATGTTATTTCCATTGGTGGTTAGAACTCAAGAGCTGATCAGATCTAGGCTTGATTTTGTCTGGGCATGAATACCTCATCACTGACTTCCATCAGATGTCACATAATGTGTTGCGTATATTTCTATGGTGTTGGCAGCCTCTGCCAATGATTGATAACATTATTTTATCTGTGCTTGCAAAATGGTGAGAATATAATTTTATAATCCCTTACATATTGATCAGTTTGAATACTTTAAAAATGAATAACATCGATCCATCAATTATATGGAGAAAAATAACAGAGTTTTTCCAGTTTGTGGAACTCATACTTCAATAGTATTTTTTGACTAAACAGAATTGTTGTTTATAATGGCTAAGGAAAAGGACCCTATCAATGAAACTGCTTTCCTACAGGTCACAAAAATACTAAGGACAGATTTCAAATGTCACTGACAGAGGATTCCTGCCAACAGATTACAGTTCATAAGAAACACACCCACTGAATCTCTATGGTTTGATTTGGACCTACCAAGACCACTTGCAGATTCAATTACGTAGCACGCAGATATAGCACAAGGAAGAACAGTCCTGAGAGATAATCCTGTTCACATCCCATTAAAGCAATGAAGAAGGCTCTTGAGGAGCAACTAGCATTTCAAGAGCTCAGGTCTGGGGTCCAAGGTCTGCATATGATTAGACCAACCCAGCTAGAAGTAATTATCTACAGATTACTTCAGGCATCCTCTTAGGAGGAATTGCTTATGAGAGGACACAGTATCATTCAGTCTGAATTCAGTAATTATAACAATTCATTAGAAAGATAGAAATATAACCTCTACTTGATGGATTAAAAAAAATGCAGAGCTCAAAACTTCACTACTGCCTCCAAAAGTATTCCAAGTCTCACCATGCCAACATTATCCTTTTTCTTTGTAGAAGTTTTACAGACTTCAAAAGTACTCTAATTCAGAAAATATGAATATTATTTGGAAACATGAAATATTTTACATGTTGATGTAGAAACAAATTATATGAACTGAACTCATATTAGTTGTTTGGCACAGAACAAGGACACTGTTTGGGAGAGAGAGGGAGCCATTTATTTATTAGGTATGCACTTTTTGATCCCTTTACATGAGTCAGATATTGTGCTGTGAAATAAAAATAGGAAAAGGTTCAAGGGTTTGTAGTTTACACTTAGACAAATAATAATGTTACAGTGTGATAAATGTAACACTAGCGTGCAATCTGGGGGCATGACTGGGAAAATCATCCCAGAAGTGGTCACAGTTGGTTTGAATATTAAAAGATGAGTAAGAATTAATTCAAAAACATAGAGTTATTCAAGGGAAGGAGCATGTGTGAAGCATTCTTGCCTATGAAATAAAAGATGAGACAGCATAGAAGCAGAGGTTGACTTTATCTTACTTGCTTATTTTTGACAGGGATTTTCCTGTTATATCTATATGCCTGGCACATATAAAGTTTGCGCAAAATTATTTTGGCGAAGGCCAGATTACTAAGGAATTTAGGCATCAGGTTTTGAAGGACAAGTTAAAGGATATCAAAATGAAATGCAATCTTATTTACCACTACATTTAGTGATATGTAGTCATTCTCCACACACAGCTGTTCTCTGCATACTCTGTAGTCATCTCTCCGTGGCCACACAGACCCAGTCTTTCGTAGCTAAGTAACAGAAAGTCTTGTTTCAATTTTGGTGGCCTGATTGTACTCTTGGATTCTATTGTATGTGATCTTGTCTTGCCACTTGATGTTAATTATAGCCTGTAGCCCATGCAAATGAAACTGAGATGAAACATGTGATTTCAATTACAGGGCAGACTCTCACAGTCTGAAGCTGTCACTGCTATCACTTTTCTATAAAATATGGGCTTTGCCTCTATCTGGACTTTTAAAGCTACCTGTAAAAATGCTGATTACATCAAAGAGCATTGTAGTTTGTCATATTTAACAGTCACTCTAGAGACTGAACTCTAGTACTCTTCTTCAATGAGTAAACCACAGTAAACAGGAAGGAAGGAATGGAGGGAGGGAAGGAAGCTACCAGACAGAATACAGGTCTTCATATCAAGTATGAAGTCATTTCTTTATTCCCGGAGCAATTGCTATTTTTTGACTCTGATTCCTTAGATAAGATTCTTCACATCAAAGCATTAGATAAACTGCAAGCAGCTATACAAGTATTAGTTATTTAAAATAACAAAATCTTATAAATATTTTACTCACTATTCTGCAGTCTCTCACTACACACAGATTAACCTAGAACTTAAATACTGGAAAAATATATGTTATAGTCAAGTGGCAACATTCTATGTGTGCCACCCCTGTAGGCAAAGAAGAATACTCAAAACAAATAGAGTATAAGTTATTATTAATAATGTAACAAGTTACTATAATAGAGGTGTACTCTGGGAAAAAACAAATTGGTTTTCTTCTAATGTGTGTGTTAGTATGCCCCTGTGCATTTTGTGTATATGTGTGTATGTGTTTCTTCTTTGGTAGGCAAAGTACCAGGAAACCACCTTGGAAATGTCTAAAGATGGTAGACTTCTTGGATTCGCTTGCATTGTTCACTTAAAAAGATGTAAGAATCAGAACATATAGCCTCCTCGATCAGGCTGGATACAGGGTCTCCTAAAGCCACTGAGAATACTATCATTCAGAAGAGTAGATGTAGGACAAGATGCAGTTTGGCATGTTTAAAAATCACACTGGAGTTCAGTGCTCATCTTCATTGAGCAAACCACAGTGAACAGAGGGAGAGAAAGGATAATTAGCACACTGTTTTTGGAACAGCACCTACTGTGGATCTCCCAAAGAGAAGCAGATTCACTGAGTCTACGTCTATGAGGCTGCAAATAAAGACATGTCTCCAAATCTAGATTTAGTTGGCTGCCCACAAACCTGGAAAGTAGTTTTGAAGGGAACTGAGAGAGCTGAGATTTTTTAAAAAACTTGAGAATACTGATCTTAGCCAAGCTTATCAGTGAGTTAGTAGGGTCACCCTCCCTTATTACCCTAATCAAAAAATACAATAGAAGTCATTGCCCTAGCAGCGGTTCAGCATCTTCTACCAAATGTTCAATAGCCATATTATATAGTATTTAGATTGGATGACCATAGCTCACAGATTTCTTAGATTCTGCATCTGATTTACACATGTTGTCCCCAAGAAATGATATTAGTAAATATTGTGTCTGTCAGTGTATCCTGATTTGGGTGATATATGACATGGTCCCTCTACATCTAGAATAAAAGGCAGAAGTGAACTGATTCCACTCTCAATTTCTCTCAGACTCGATTTAGAAACTTGATCTCTCTACACATCTGGGTTCCTTGGAACATTCAGGGTTGGGCAAACATGATAATATCAATACTATTAATAATTGTATGGGTGGGACATTAGGAATTTAGACAACATGCTAAATGTTTAGTCGAAGAGTCTCATTACATTATGATTATTTCTCACTGGGTGGAATAATAGCTCTATTTTCTCACACTCATGGAGATAAAATCTAGGACTTTGTTCTTTTATTGATCAGTAATGTGCTTCTGTGAAAATCTACAGCCTTCATTCCTTTATAATTATCCATTTAATCTCTAAATAACATGGATTCTAAGTAGAAATTCATCTCCACGTTATAAGATATTCAGCATTTTCTAAAATTGTCCTAAGCCTTGCAGTCAAAGTGAGGGGAAAGACTATATTCCATATGCACCACCAATATTTTCTTTGTGTTTAGACAAAGCAGGCTAGAAAGCTTGTTTGAGAATCAGGAATGTTTGACTCTGGTTTTGTTATTACCTAGGAAATCAATTATGTCAGGTTATATATTTCTGATTTTTACAATGATAATGTTATAATACATAATCTTTGAAGATCCTTCTTTTGTTTGAGAGTGATGTAACTCCTTGACTATGATATAATAGGACTGACTACACCATCTAAATTTAATTCTCAAATTCTCTTTAATTAAGTGGACATAACTCCCTAGGAAAGATTTTCTGATACAAGATGTTAATGAATCTAAACTCCAACATTTACCAACTGGATAACATTGGACATATATGATGCTAGATATTTAAAAATCTCTCAGCTTCAGATTTTGCATCTTCAAAATGAGAGAGCTGGAAGGATGACTCTTTTTAGTTTTCTAAAATAAAGAATCTATTCCTTAGTGGAGAATTTGTTTCTTAGAAAAAATAAGAACTTTGTCTTCTTCTCTATCCTCTGTGAATAACACATCTCTTCTTTTGTGTTCCTCTGTCAAGATAAAAGCCTTTTGCCCTAACTATGATAGGTTAAGGCTTTTAAGAAAGTATAGACAAGAGAAGTCAATTATGGGTTTAAGCTTTGGTAGTATACTCCAAGTTTCTACAGACAGCTGGGTGATTTCTCTCCTTTTGCACTCTACTTGCTCTGTTTGGATGCAGCCTGAAAGAGAAAATTCACTTTTCAGCTAGTTGCACTTATGAAAAGAATCTGGGAATAATCTCACAAGCTCTGAGCCAGCTGCAGAGAGGCCTGAGTGGTTCCTTAATGACTGCAGCTTAGGGACATGGGAGTGTGGCCACCAATCTGATTTCAGATAAGCACTGTGCTTTTGTGAGATTATGGAAATAAGAGGTCAGACACGACAACTGGGCCATTCAGCACTTGGCCTTGGGGCTAACCTGTGCTTCTTCTGAAATAGCAAGGAAGCTGCAGAGGCCTGCCATTCCTGGAAACTGCCTCAGATTCTCCTATCACGGGGACTGGTCCAGCTTGCATTATGGAGGTCATCCAATCCTATAAATCTGCTCTGACAGAAAAATAATATTTTTCCAACCTGCTGCAAAGTTAAACTGTCAATTTAGACATTTGCCAGCTTTTTATAAAAGCATCATCTAACCATAAAACAGCCTATAAATGAGTATGGTTTCTTCTTCTAGTAAGGTGATTAGAAATAATTATTTCACATATATGGTATGTTTTATAGCCTATTAAATAAAACTTACGTATCATATTCAACTTCATTTTCCCCTTGTTTTAATCTTATTTTTCCTAAATATATAAGCATAGTTCTATTGTTTGAAGGTAAAACAATCTTCTAAAGAATGTCTTAGTGTTTTATACCTGCTTGTATGGTGTTTTTTTCTTCATATCAACTAACTGGATTTTTGCCACTTCGTTAGCGAGCTCTCAATCAAGCAAGGCGAACACATGAATTGAGAGATTGCTGCATATGGCAGACAGTACTGAGTAACTCTGCAGGGAATACTTTCTGCCAATTTTGGGTTCTAAATCTGTTTTGTGTGCACATAGTGTCCTCAGCTGAGAAGAGAATTCCAGCTTCATTCAACCCACAGTAAGCCTTGTTTTCCTGTTGGAATCAGGATATATTCCTGAAACTGTGTGCACAGAACAGTAAACCAATCACTGTGGAATGAACTATCAGTCTGAAATGCCTAACATAACAATTTGTTCAGCCAGTAATAAGAAACAGTTTTGCTTTACATTTGAAAGTCTGGCATTTAACTTATGATTTTGTCAATATACACTAAAGGCCACAGAAAAAGAGCTATGATGAATCTGCTATCAACCTAACTCTGGGCAGTTGCGTGTTTTGTTCTAGTGAGTTTCTGTAAATGCATAACAATAATATTGCCTAGATTCAAAAGAAAATGTGAAGACCATTTCCTGAATAAAGTACATGTACCTGGCAGGAAAATTATGTGAGGAAAGTTTGAATGCAAAGGTTATCATTTTATTACAGCAACCAAGAGCAGTGCTTATATTAAAGAAGGTGTTTAGCTTTTTATTTGCTTGTCCCTTCAACAAATACTTATTGTGTATCTTTCTGAAAAGCACAATATACCGCTTGCTAAGGAAGCCACAGGTAAGTATTACACCGGTTTTGCCCCAGGGAGATTAAAATCTATTGGGATGAGTAAACATCTAAATGTAAATAGAGGGAGCTATAAATTACTCTCACTCCTCAAGTAGATTATACAAACATCTTAAGGTCAGTACCATGTTATGTCATCCCTCATCATTCCTCAGCTTAGGTTGATCCTGAGATAAGGACTTGAATGCAAGTAGTTAGTTGATTTGAGAAGTAACCTTAGAAAGTACTGGTAGGGAAATGAGGAAGTGAGACAAGAAAGGGGAGGAAGCCAGTACTGGCTGCATTAAAGGAGCAGGCTACTGCCATGACACCCTGGGGATAATCCCACTGGAAATGCCCGGAGATTGCCTAGGACACACTTCTGAGTTAACCCGCTGAAGAGGTAAAGAAGATTGTTCTTTATCCACCAACTCCTCCCATAACATTGTTTGAGCGCTACTGCAGGTTGCACTAACTCCTGGACACTTCCAACCTACCCTGAGCACTGACCAGATACATTCCTGTGGCCAGATCTCAGGTAGAGACTCAGATCCAGACTGCAGTTTCTATCAGGAAGTTGTAAACACATCTGGAAATGGTGAGTACCAAGGGGATATTTGGGTGACAGTGACTATGTCTACTTACTCCCTTAGCTGTAGCTCATACATAGATTTAAACACACTGTAAGCATTTTGACAATACCAATTTATGTAACAAATACTATACATTCTGTCCTCTATCGTATTTTCAGTTCCTGCAATAAATAAATAGACTATCTTCTTTCTCTCTAATTGCTACTTCCATTTATTTATCACTTGTTATTATATAAGTGAGTATTGTAATGACTTCCTGATTGATTTCTTGGACTCCAGTCTGCACCTGCTTTAATCTGCCATATAGAGTGTTATCAGATTAACATTTTGTGTCCTCCTTTATTAAGCAGCTCCAGTAGTTTTTTCCCATGCCTATTAAGGCATTCCTAAATTTCTTAGTCTAACATCCACAAAGGCTGCATTTTGCATTCTATAGAATACTTTTACTTGTATCATTTTGTTTCATCTTCACAATAATTCTGTGAATAGATACTATTACCCAGTTTTGGTGATAATCCCTTAAAAGTTTGTGATTTTCCCCAAAGAATTTCAGAGAAGTTTTTATATCTTACACTAAGACAAGGCTTGGAATTTGAAGCCAAGTGTGCTGTTATCATTTATTTGCAATCCATTTACCCATTCTCTGGGTTTCTCTGTCCAGCTATGTTCTCAACAATCCCAACTCAGACTCCTTTGCTTGTGCTTGGTGCTAGAAAACACCAACAGGAAGTCAGCAGCCCCCATGTGTTTGTGAGCACAGGATGCCACTGGAAACAGTGCATCACTTCAGTGGTATTGGATGTTCTCATTTGTGATTTAACATTTACTGTGTATCAATTTGATAACTCATAATGTGCAGGGTACCTACAAACAGTCTTATATGTCATACACACACATAAAGGTGGGCATGCACACACACACACACAAAATATGTAAAATGAGACTTTCTGTCTCAATATTAGTCTCTATCTCAGAATAAAGTGCATATTTTAATGTGAGGTTCAAGACCACATTAACTTGCTAAGGAGATGGGCAAGAACTTATCTGTTTTACTACTGTAATCTGACCATCTGTCTCCAGCTTGTCAGAGAAGTTGGAAAAGCCAAGAGGTAAGTTGTAATTAAAGCAAGTATTTCTTTGACAAGAGCTGTGCTGTTGAGTCCCATCTCCCAAAGGGGACTGGGGTGGGATGGTAGTCTTCTGATCTTAATCTTAGTGAGAGAATCTTCAAAAAGATAGTTCAGCAAGCTTGATTGTCTTCCCAGCAGTGTGGTGACACACTGGATGAGGGTCAGACTCACAAGTGAGAATTTTAAAGGGCAAAAGGCTGTAGCTGAAGCTGCCTGCTGGGCAGCTAAATGAAAATAAAGGTATAATTGAAAATAACTGCACTCCCACTGATGGTATATCAAAGGGGCCTCTTTCCTGTACTATTACATAAAAGAAATTTGGCCAGATTTGGTTTAGATATTGCAAAGAGGGGCAAATGGAGGGGGCAAGTGGACTTTAGCAGAAAGATGTTGGGAGGGTGTTGCCAAACGCTTAGGAAATGAGGGAGGAATCTTGAATGTCCAGCTGGAGAAGGTACATTTGCATGTGTCAAGGGAAGTAGAGAAGAGAGAACATTATGACGAGAGAATTTTCTAAGTAGCCCATAAAAGCATCTGTGAGAGAGAGAGTATCAGATTTAAGCTTTTGTCACAGTCAGAAGAAACATGGCAAATTGGTTCAGCTAGGTACTATATAGAGAATCTACACATGTTTTTCCTACTATAGACAGTCGCTCCAAAAGGGAAAAGAGAAGCTTGAATTTTAAACAAAGTTTAGCAGCTTTATTATTGTTGTTAGAGTAGATAGAATGACTACTAACCTTACACACTTTTTTGACAAAATTGTTTGGAGGACCTTTTATTTTCTAAAGTGAACAAAATTAGAGATCAAGTTCTATTGGGCAGATTGAAGACACTTATCCTCTTATGACCATAAAACATATGCACATTTGACATCAGTAGGTTCTTAAGAAAAACAGACAAGGAAACCAAACTAGCCTGAAAGGTTATCTTCTTGACATTAAATTGCATGTAAAATGGACTGAGATAGCTTTTAGTATCTCTCTTTTTAAAAAATGTTTCAAGTATAAGAAAGTATAAGAAAATCCCATTATATTAATGGCATTAATTTAATCTACTTACCAGATAAATGCATATTATTTTACCATTAACATCTAAACTACATAGAAAAAAAGGTATATCTGAATATTGAGTATAAATTTGATTTCAAAATATTGAAGCAAATATTGAGTATAAATTTGATTTCAAAATATTGAAGCAAACTCCCTTCTAACTGTTTCATGTTTAACAAAATAATTCATAATATATACAACCCAATGGATCAGAGGCATCATATAATCAATATGATTTTATGATGCCTTTAAACAAGGGCTGAAAACCTCTGACTTACAAGTCAAAGCTTTAAAGATCAACACAAAAGCAAAATGAATGAATGAATAAATGAAGGCTCAAAGAGAATCTGCATATTGCCCAATAATCCTTCACATTCCACTAGGAATAATAATCTTAAGTGCTCCATATAGACTATTTGAAACCTTCTCATGCGTCAAAACATCCACATTTCTCCCTTAGTCTCTCTACATTTCAATAACTCACATTTTTTTTTTTTTTTCATTTTTTGCGGTACGCGGGCCTCTCACTGCTGTGGCCTCTCCCGTTGCGGAGCACAGGCTCTGGACGCACAGGCTCAGCGGCCATGGCTCACGGTCCTAGCCGCTCCGCGGCATGTGGGATCTTCCCGGACCGGGGCACAAACCCGTGTCCCCTGCATCGGCAGGCGGACTCTCAACCACTGCGCCACCAGGGAAGCCAAATAACTCACACTTTATTTCTTGCTATTTACAGGCATTTGTAAACAACTATTTTGTTTTTATTTGATGTATTGAAAATATTGTCTACATATATTTTCTTCAAATTTTCATACTCCATTTAACTACTTAAGACACATTCCAGTATGACTTCAATCCTCTACTTACTGAGCAGGTTCTTTAATATCACCAACCACCTCTGTTTCTAAATAAGACATATCTAATTCCTCATTTTCCTGAAAATCTCCCTGATAGTCAACTCTGTAGTCAACTTTCTCCTTTACCTGCTCTCACACACTCCTGGATTTTTATTTCCACCTCTCTGGCTTCTCCTCCTGAAATCTTTTTCTTCCTCCTCTATCATGCAGAACAATGTTGAATTTCCTTATGGCTCTTCTTTCTGTCTCTACCATCTTTCCATAAATAATCTTATTCAAGCCCATGACTTTAGTTAGCTACCATACTATTAATAAAATGTTCTTGTCTAATTTTTGTGAGTGATACATACAGAAATTTTAACTTAAAAACATGAGTCATCTTTGATTCTTTGATTTCTCACTCTCTCCTACCTCCCAAATGCAACCCATTTTTAAGTCTGATATATTCTATATTAAAACCTGTCTTTAATCAGATCACTGTTTTACAGTGAGGTAGTGTAGCATCATAATTAAGAGCATGGACTGTGATATAAAGCTTCCTGATGCCCACTCTTTCCTATTACTAGTAGCATGATCTGCAGGAAGTAGTAACACCTCTAAGCTGTATCTTCTCATTATATATTCATTATAATACTCATATATAAAATGTTCAGCATGCACAGATCTATACCCTTCACAAAAGTTAATTCAAAATGGACTTTAATATAAAACACAAAACTATAAAACTCCTAGAGGATACATGGGAGAAAATCCAGATGATCTTGAATATGGCAATCACTTTTTAGATACAACACCAAAGACACAATTAATGAAATAAATAACTGATAAGCTGGAGTTCATTAAATTTTTAAAATTCTGCTATCAGAACTACCTATCAAGAGAATGAAAAGGCAAGCCACAGAAAGAGAGAAAACATTTGCAAAAGACACATCTGATAAAGGACTCTTATCCAAAATACACAAAGGACTCTTAAAACTTAACAATAAAAAAAGCAAACTACCTGATTAAAAAATGAGCCAAAGACCTTAGCCGACACCTCACCAAAGAAGATGTACAGGTAGCAAATAAGCATATAAAATGGTATTCCACGTAATATGCTACCAGAGAATTGCACTTTGAAACAACAAGATACCACTGGACACCTGTTACAGTGGCTGAAATCTAGAACACTGATAACTCCAAATGCTAGCAAGGATTTGGAGCCAAGAAGATCACTCATTCACTGCTGGTAGGAATGCAAGATGAGTCAGCCACTTTGGAGGGCTGTTTGGCAGTTTTTTAAAAAACTAAACATATTCTTAACATAAAATAAGATTCAGCAATTGTTCTCCTTGATATTTACCCAAAATTAGTTCAAAACTTATGTCCACAGAAACACCTGCACATGGATGTTTATTGAAACTTTGTTGACAACTGCCAAATCTTGAAAGTAACCAAGATGTTCTTCAGTAAGTGAATGGATAAATAAATTGTAGTGCATTCAGGAAATGGAATATTAGTAAGAGCTAAAAAAGACATGAGCTATCAAGCCATGGAAAGAAATGGAGGAAACTTAAATACATATTACTAAGTGAAAGAAGCCAATCTGAAAAGGCTACATATTGTCTGATTCTAAGTATATGACATACTGGAAAAGGCAAAATTTTGAAGACAATAAAAAGATCAATGGTTTCCAAGGGTAGGAGTCCAGAGAGATGAATAGGCAGAGCAAAGAAGATTTTTGAGGCAGTAAAAATATTTTATATCATACCATAATGATGGATACATGTCATCATACATTTGTTCAAACCCATAGGATGTACAACACCAAGAGTGAATCCTAAGGTAACTATGGACTTTGGGTAATTGTGAGGTGTTAATGTAGCTCATCCTTGGTTAAAAAAGAAAAAATGAACCATGCTGGTGAGTGATGTTGACAATGGGGGAGGCTATGCATACGAGAGGGCAGGGGATATAAGAATAATCTCAATATCTGTCTCTTAACTTTGTTGTAAAACTGGTGCTCCTCAAAAAAAAGTCAAAAAATAAACTGCACAAACTTCAGAGGAAAATAAATATCTAGGATGGTGTGTAGCACATCGTAAAGTCTCAGTAAAGTTTCGTTATTATAATTGTTGTTGTCATTGTCATTGTTATTATTATCATCCATGCCCAGTACTACAAGCCTAGTTTATGTCAATAGGTCTTATCCTCTGCAGTATCACTTGACTGGTTTCTCTCCTTCCACTTTTGCCCCTTCCTATACATATCTAGTCAGCAGTGGGAATAAGCTTTTAAAAATGTAAATTGGAATCACATTATTCTTCTGATTTAAAATCCTCTAAGATTTTAAATTTGCAATTAGATTGATTTTGAAAATATTTGTATTCTGTGATGCCAAATATAATCTGGCCCCTGCCCAACCTTCCAACTTCAAAACTTGCTACTCTTCATCATGTTTCATTCATACCTCTTAGCCAAAAGAGGTTTTCTTTTCCTAAAGTATTCCAAGGCCTTTCTCCTGGCTGCCCTTCTTCCCCCTACCTTCCCCATCCCCTCAGCCCATGAGATTTGATCATTCTGGAATGCCCATCCAATCACTCTTCCCTTTGGTTGTTTGCTTTCAAATGTCAGATTACAACATAAATAACACTTCCTCAGACAGACCTTCCATAACCACACTCAATCTGAAAAATTTCCTCATTCTTTACTCTTAAAAAAAATTCTGTTTCTTCCTGGACCGTATCATACTTTCTAATTAAATACTTAACGTATGTGTTATTTGCATATTGCCTGTTCCCCACATGACTCCATGAAGGCTGGGTCCATGACTGTGTGGTTGATCACAGTATATCCAGAGACTTGTATAAAACATAGCAAATAATCCGGGTCTAATAATTGTTGAATAAATAAACACTCAAGTAATTCACTAAAAGGGTATGGATTTTGATTAAATATTAATGAGGAAAATTAGGGGCTGCATGTTTTCAAATCTTTTATAAAATACTAATTTAGCTAAGATTTATTGAATACCTACTATCTGCCAGGCTAATTACATAGGTTAATGTATATTCCTCATGACAAATCTGTAAACAAAATTAAATACATTTTTCTGATTAAAAATTGAGACTCTATTAGATTATGTAACATGTCAAATTACCCAACTTGTAAAGAACAGAGTCTCTAGATCTGTGATGTTCCAGGATCTTCCTATAACACAGCATGACTATCAGTATAGATTAGACATTGTGCATTCAAAATTGTTAATTTTTCAGAAAATTTACCTCAGAAACTGAGGTACAGAGAGACAAAAAATGCCTTACCAAATTCTATACAATTAACAAATAAGAGAGGAGGCCTCTGGACTTCCATCCAAAGTGTGTTTATCTCCCCTGTGTTGAAATACAAAGAGCAGCTAAAACAATAGTCAATCATTTCAGAAAATCTTAATAACTTATCTTGTTCCAGCAGGAAGTCTACAAGTAATTTACACTATTGTTAAAGAGTTTTCTTCCTTCCTTAGAGGGATTATGCCTGTTCAGTGCTTTAGGTTTATAAAAGGTGTTATATTAGCCTTTGCAATTTGACACTTTTGAAGTACAAGAGGAAAAAAAATGCAGGCATATTGCAAGGAATACGTGTTCTAATCAATGATTACTTTTTGTGTCCTTCAAATTTTCTTTATCAAATTTTTTATTATCATCTAGAAAAATATAATATTATTAAACAGATATTTTTAGATACTCAGACTTTCCATCATTTGTAAGCCTAAAAGCTATCCTAAAAGCAGGATGACAGGAAGAAGCAAGACTAAATAATTACTAAAAGACATCCAACCAGTTTTTACATGATATCAGTATTATGTCTGTCTACCTAGCATAGATTATTACAATTTATAACTGGCATTGTTTTTAATGTTTTAACAAAAGGATTTTTAAAAAATAGTTTTAGGAAACCCAATAACAAAAGAATGCCAATAATAACACTTGTAATAAATATATAACACTTATAAAAGAAAAATGTGTGGCAAGCACTGTGCTCTGATCATCTTTTTCATGCTCAATCTCAGTTAATCTTCACAATAACTTATTACTAAAAAGAAAATACCTTTATCATTCCATTTCACTCATAAGAAAATTGCACTTTGGAGACTTTAATTATCACCTATGACTTCCTAGTTGGTAATGAAAGAGCTGTCATTCTGACCTAGATCTCCCTGGACCCCAAATCCATAAACTTATCCAACACAATAAAACTGAACATTAAAATAATACCTTTGGAAAGGGCAATATTTTTCAATACTGTTGGAATATGCTTCAGAGTTTCCCCAGTGTGTCTTGAAGGGTTGAGAATCATTAATCTACACGAATATCTTCTTAAGTATTTGCAGAAAGGAACAAAGTAAATTATATAAGTTTCCTCCATATTGAATAAACACCATTTTGTATATACTGGATCAAAAATTGATTGAGCTGTACATGCATGGTTACTGAGGTGGGTTGGAAGGAAGGAGTGTTCAAGCGGAGAGTCATGGAGAGAAGGAAAGAAAGGGTGCGTTTGTTAAAATGAAAGTCTCAGTGTGATTAAAGCTTATAGTGTGAAGGTGTGGCTCGTCAACCTCTCCCTCACCTGATAACCTTAGCAAAAGCATTATCATTTTTTCTCAGGGATCCATACCATTCAATTTCCCTTTCTGTAAAGTAATTCTTACCTTGAAATAATAAATCTCACACTATAGGATTAATGTGAGAATTAGGTATAGCAAATGTACTATTATTAAAGCAGGAACTTATATAATGGTTAAATGGCTGGATGAAAGGGTAGATGAGCAGATATGGTAAAATGAACTTCACAGGTAGGCAAAAGGAAAGAGTGAGGGGACAAAGGAAACTTTGTGAAATTAGGAGTTTCAAATGATTATTATTTTAAAAAACAAGATTCTAACCACATGAAAGAATTTAAAATGAAAAACAAATGTATGACCACATTTGTGTTTTAAGTAAATCACTGTTCTGTCCTTGTGGTGCTAGATTTAAGACAGGTTGGGTGATTCAGGGAGACAGTAGAATCAGGGAAACAAAGTATGCAATCTACTTCAGTAATCCAAACATGAAGTTATTAGCCAGCACCGTACCCAACTGGCCCTGCCAAAAAAAAAAAAGAAAGCCAAAGATTTAGAGATGGAAAGGAAGAAAGGACTGTAGTTGATATTTAGGTTACAGTGATAAGCTATGGTGAACAATTGAATGTGCGTATAAAAAGTAGAATCAGACAAATCCAGGTTTCTCCCTTGGACATTATTTAACTAGATAACAGGGCTTGAGAGAAGAAAAATGTGCTAAGTTTTGTCCATTTTGAGATTATAAAACAGCTGGGGGAAAAAAATAGGTGGCAAGGACAGGAAGCTACTTCTTATTTACAGTAAGACTATCACTTTTATTTTGAAAAGAAACATGTATGATCAAAAGAGCAAAATATCTCATTTCCTACTAATGTTCCTCAGTATATAATAAATGCAAAGAAAGTTCCAAATGGAATAAGAAATGAAATCACACGGATTGTGTTCATATTAAATTTGTTTACCTAAATCCTGTATTATTTTCCTAGAAACTAAGAAAGTTGAGAAGTTAAAAACAGGAATTTATTAATGTGATTAAGGGTTATGTTTTCGTTTTGCCCTTATGATGTAGCAGACACCTGTAATCCTTGAACTACACCATGACACAGGCAATTGACTCTGCTAAATATACAAAGAGCTGATCCATTCATGTGTTTCATAAAATATTCATGAATTTTAATCTCTATTCATAATGAAGTTTTTCCAAGAACAATAGGAATACCCTTAATTCCAAAAATTAAAATGACAAAATCTGGGACACATCAGTATACTATGTTTACACTAAAGCAAAGTAACCTCAGTATCCAGGGTCCTAGAGACTCTGACATGTTGAAAGACTTGAGAACTTATGTTTTCTCAAGCTAAATGAATAACTGATATAAAAAAGCTGAGGGAAAGGTTGTAAGTTTTTCATTACTCTATCAATGAAAGGTCTCTGTTATAAATAACAGAAAATCGAATGCAAACCAGCTTAAGGAAGAATAATCTTCATAATCTCACGTAATTCAACAGTACAAGGTTGGATGTGACTTTGGGAGTGGCTAAGTTCAGAATCGTCTCTGTCTGCTTCTGTTGAATATCTGCCATTTCTAAATGTTACTCAGTTGCCCCAGGTTTCTTCAGCTTTACAACATAAACAAACCAAGTGGACAAGAGAGTGTGATTCCTTTTAGAAAATTGGTTTTCATTAGCTTTGATGTTCCTCCCTGAAGAAATGATCATAGCAAGAAAAATGAAATGTGTTGACTGGCTTTCCCAAGTCACATGCTCCAACTCTGGTGACCAGAAATGAGGCGGACTTCATCTAAAACATATGAGCTGAGTTTAGGGTAACTACAATGTTTCACAAAGCAAAATTGATGACTATTGATAGATGCAAAGGGTGTTGATGCTGCACTTCAAAATTAGTAAATATCCATGCAATATAAATAACGTAGAACTGTTCCTGGCCCCTATCAAGGACACAAAAAGTTTACTCGATCAATAAATCATAGATGGTTCTCTGGAACTCTATACACACTGAATTTATCAGGTTACTGCAATGCATAAGCAATGATAATACAAACATAAAGAATTTGGCTTTATATGACTAGGTAATTTATTCATGTTGATACATGTGTCAAATAAGCCCGAAAAAATTTCAACTATAAGATATTCAATTTTCATTTATGAAATTGGCATTTTTTTCATTTTTTAAAAAAATTATTGAAATATAGTTAATTTACAATGTTGTCTTACTTTTAGTTGTACAGCAAAATGATTCAGTTATACATATATATATATAATATATATATTCTTTTTTACATTCTCTTCCATTATAGGTTATTACAAGATATTGAGTATAGTTCCCTGTGCTATACAGTAGGTCCTTGTTGGTTCTCTATTTTATATATAATAGTGTGTATCTGTTAATGCCAAATCGCTAATTTGTCCCTCCCCACCACCTATCCCCTTTGGTAACCATAAGTTTGTTTCCTATATCTGTGAGTCTACTTCTGTTTTGTAAATAAGTTCATTTGTATCATTTTTTAAGATTCCACATATAAGCGATATCATATGATATTTGTCTTTCTCTGTCTGACTTACTTCACTTAGTATGATGATCTCTAGGTCCATCCATGTTGCTGCAAATGGTATTATTTCATTTTTTATGGCTAATATTCCATTGTGTATCTATACCACATCTTCTTTATCCTTAAGCAATTTCGTTTTTTTTTTAATTGGAGTATATTGCTTTACAATGTTGTGTTAGTTTCTGTTGTAACAATGAAGTGAATCAGCTATATGTATATGTATATCCTCTCCCTCTTAGACCTCCCTCCCACCCCACCCCCATCCCACCGATCTAGGTCATCACAGAGCACCGAGCTGAGTTCCCTGTGCTATATAGCAGGTTCCCACTAGCTATCTATTTACACATGGTAGCATATATATGTCAATTCTAATCTCCCAATTCGTCCCACCCACCCCTTTCCTGCCACACCCCCCATGTCCACATGTCTATTCTTCATGTCTGTGTCTCTATTCCTGCCCTGCAAATAGGCTCATCTGTACCATTTTTCTAGATTCCACATATATGCATTAATAAATTGGCAATTTTTAAAAGATACTGCTAATTAGTAAGGGTGGAATGACATGAACCTCATGTACAGCTTGATAAAATGAAAATCTCTATAAAATTTCTGAGAAATTGTCAATGTAAATCAAGATCTTCAATATTGCATAATGCTTAAAATTGGAAACCATTTAAATTTCAAATAATGTTTAGATATATTATGATGTTTTCAAGTGATGTTTACTACTGTGGAATCACATCAAATGTTTTGAAGATTATGTCACTATATGGGGAAATGTTTATGACATAATGTGAAGTTAAATATCAGAGATGATTTTTCACATATAGTATATATTGATATATGTGAAATATATATATGTGTATGTGTATGTGTGTATATATAAAATATATATATTATACACATTTGCATGCACACACACATCAACAAGAAATGTACAAAATATTAATTGTGGTTTTCTTTAGGTCATTGACAAATTGACAAATCTCCATATATACTCTATATTTCAAATGTCCTTCAAGAAATACAATTTACTGGGCTTCCCTGGTGTCACAGTGGTTGAGAATCCGCCTGCCGATGCAGGGGACATGGGTTCATGCCCCGGTCTGGGAAGATCCCACATGCCGCGGAGCGGCTGGGCCCGTAAGCCATGGCTGCTGAGCCTGCGCGTCCAGAGCCTGTGGTCCGCAATGGGAGAGGCCACAACAGTGAGAGGCCAGCGTACCGCAAAAAAATAAAAAAAGAAAAGAAATACAATTTACTTTTATAATTAAAAAAAACTATAATCTTCTTTCCTTCCTATACTTTCCTTCCTATAGTACTAGTGACTTAATTCAGATGATCACCATCTCTTTTCTGTATCATTACAATATTCAAATTAATCTCCTCCCTGCCTCTCTGCCTCATATACATTCTCTTGAGCTTTGACAGTTATTGTTCTAAAACATATATTTGATTGTAATCTTTCCATATTTTAAAATATTCAAGGTTTTCTAGTACTGACTATATCAGTAATCTCTGTAATGTGGTATGAAATGTTCTTCACTATCTGTCCTCAGGACTTATCCAGTTTCATATTCTGCTCCTGCCTATGTGTGGCCCACTACTATGGCTCCAGTGATCCTACAATATCCAACATGCTTGGAAAATTATACACACTTTCATGACTCTGCGTAATGGTTTATGCCATTCCTGACCCTAAAATATATTTTATTCCCTTCCCAGTTGCCAAAGCCTCACTAGAATATTTTCTACTATATTAAATTTTCCCCAAATTCTCCACCCCAGGTAGACTTAGTCTATCTTCCTGTAACTCCCATGCACAGAAAACCAAAACACTACTATTTGCTAAGTGAATAAGTAAATAAATAAATGAATACCTATAGTCTGAATGAAGTCACAAAATTGCTTGAGATCCTAAAGGAACAGTATTCCTAATTCCTCTGAGAACTTAATTAAGCTGCCATTAGAATACAATTCCTCTTAGTACATCACCACTTGTTTCTTCTACCTTCGCTTCTATGGCATCTTCTCTCCCAGCTCTTTCCTTTCCTCTCTGTGGATTCCTACTCAGTAGTTTTCTTTGTATCCCACACTGCCATCCACAGATGCACCTCAAAATATAGGTATTCTTCTTTACCTATATTTTTCTCTAAGGGAGTTAAATAATTTCAGTTTATTTATGAGCCAATATTTTTAGGATTTACAATGTCCATTTTAGCTCTAGACTCATATTTAAGTTTTTACTTGATAAATACATATTAGTTCAATACCTGAAACTCACTATTCCCACAGCTGAACTCATCATCATTATTCTTTCTGTTATAGACTCATCTTCTTTAGCAATAAAGGCTATCAGTCTCAGAAATATTTCTTTCCTAGGTCTCCTTTATTCCATAGCAGTAATTCTCATTTTAATTGTTGTTACCCCTATATTTTCATTTTCTGCTTATCATTTCAAATCTCTTTTTCTAGTGCCTAATTGAAGTTTCTATTTCTCTAGTTTATATCATTAAAATATAACTTGCTTGTCCTTGTTTCCCAAACCTTTTAAAAATATACTTGTTTACATGCATTATTTTACATATATAGAGAGGAATTTTATGTTAATCGTTAAAGAACTTAGTTTTTAAGTCAGATAATCTTAATTTTGGTCTTTTTTTCAACCACTCAGAGGTGATCTTTGGAACATTACTTAACTATTCTAAGCTTCAATATTGTCTCTCGAATGCATATAATAAAAATTCTCTCTCAATTTGTAAAAAGGATTTAATTGCATGACATTTTAGATGTAGGGGCTCAATACTTTGCATCAAATATATAAAGGTGGTTATATATTTATTGTGAGACTAATAAATAGCAGAGCATTGAAAAGGGAAATACCCTTATTTGCATACCATGTTCAAGATCAATTTTGAAATTACAAAGTCTTTAATAGATTTGGAATTGAAATGTCACTTTCATTATTATTACACTGATATAGTAAAGTGTAACTTGTATCTGTGGCCATGTAGGCCTCATAAATTTGGATCCCAGAATTAAACAGACTTAACCATCTGGTCATAAGTAATACTAAGTGGGAGATCCCTCCCCATAGGAGCATAGCACACTTCCTGTAAAAGTCATGGCATGGAAGAGGAGAGAAGAATGCATGCTCCCATGAGTATCTCACTTCTAGGACAGCAGAGACAGAGAAGGAATTGGGCTACACTTGCCTAGTTTCTCTTTGTAAATTCACCAATCAGATCAGGTATCTCCTCTTTCCCTGAGAGAAGTGAATGAGCAGGTGAAGAAAGAGGGTAGAAGAAATTACATAAAGGGAAACATTTGGAGTAGGGAAGAACAATTCCTCCATAAGGATGACAAAGCCCTTAGTATATGCTGGGTCTAACAGATGCGCAACAAATGGTAACTACTTTTATGGACTTATCTTCAAAAATAAGTTCTAGTTTTTTTTTAAAAAAAATCTTCAGTTATCCCAAAGAACCTTAAAGGGAAAAAACAAACAAACAAAAAATTTCCTTTGTATGTTACCCAATGCATTCTATATTCCGAGGACCCCAAACTTTTTCTGGCTTCATCTCTTCTCACATTCTTTCAAACATATTTTATCATTCCAAAGCAGCTTGCTCAAATCCATATTTTAGGCCTTTTTTTTTTGGCATTATTTCCTTAGCCTAACATGCTATTTACTCTTCAGACATTCAGTTAAATACTAATTCTTCTTTTCTTTTGTCTAGAGTGTACGTTTATTTAGCACTTACTCTATTATTCAGGATATTAATTATTCAGCAAATCTCCCTTCCTTCTAAATTTTAAATCACTTGAGAGTTGAGTCTAAATTTCACATGTACTTTCATTCACCACCACCACCTCCATCAACCAGGTGTCATCATCATCGCAATATACAGCATATAGGAAGTACTTAATATATGTTCAATGAATGAGTTCATATTCATGAATTAGTTCACCTGTATTTCTACTTCCAGATCATCCATGTGTTAAAAATTATTAAATATAACTGGTACTAGTGCTTGCTATACTATATATTGGTAATTCAACTGGGTTTTACAGAAAGGAAAGATTGGCAACTCTTTTGCTTTCCGACAAATAATACCAGATTTTAAAAATTAACTTTTTGTCCTGCTTTGATAATTCCCATGACTTTAGCCTATAAAAAGAGTATTGAGACCAATGGCATTTGGAAAGTCAAAGGGTAGATTTTTATGAATTTGTATTTCCTTCCCCAGGGAGATGCTGTAGAACTTTTATTAGCTCTATGCCCTTAAGCCTCAAAGAGTTAGTAAAATCTAAATTCCTATTTCCTCTATGGAGTAATATCACCATATAGTTATAGCCACTATAAATGAAAGTCTGTATAATTTACTTTATTTAGAAGTTATTCTTAAAAGTAATAGAAACCATCTGGCCATCCACTCTCTTATTCACTTATGGTAGCCAGATTTATGAAGTTGTAGGCTCATGATTGCCTACATTTTATGAGCAATAAGTATTGAGGTGGGAGGAGACATGAGGAAACACACCTTACTGACATACTGTTTTGAGCAAACACTACTTCTTTAATCTTCACAGAATTCTTTAAAGATAAATAGTAGGGAAACTTCCACAGAAAAATTTCTGGTGATAATTCAAATATACTCAGTTGACTCCCAACCTTAGCCTAACTCATGTTTTCAAAAAAGAGAGGGCTTATACTCTCCCTTTCTGTTGGAAAGGGAAAGATGGGTTTAGAATTGATAGTTTCATAATCGCTTGGAGGTTTCTCAGTGTATCATCAATTGCATGTATGTCAATTTTTACTATTTTTTATGCCTTATACTATAGGACACACTGAATGAGAAAATATTATTTATCATTAATCTGGTAGTTATAATACCCTGCATTTTAGTTAGTACAATTTTTGAACATCACATTGCATCATGGCAGGGTTTTATTGAATTACCTTGTTGGGTGGGGGGGTCACACCTACAGAAGTAGAATTGTCCCCCTACCCAAAATTTGGTTCAGATATCAAGACTGATGGTGCTACACACACATGTGCATGCAAACCAAGGAGATATGAAAAAGTCTATTACTCACCCAGTGAGCCTTTCTGGGGAGAGCAGGGTGGGTCACAAGCAGGTCTGAAAATGGCTTGAGAAGAAGGGATAGTAGACCAGCTTGGAGTTTTTATGACTGTTAAGGTTTGGACTGGGGTTACTGATCCTCCATGACTTAAAATTTCTTCCCAAACCAAAGGGAGAAGCAAGCAGTCTTTCTTTTTTCAATTTGCTCAGACGTGAGGCAGAAGGTGAAGAGGGAGAGATGGCACTTTAAAGCCGTCAGTTGTTAAATACCAAAAATGCAAACAGAATCCCATTTTACACATTAGGAAATTTTATATAAGGCTCTGAGAGGTAACTAGTTCAAGATCACAAAACTATTAATTGTCAGAACCAGAACTCATATCAGAGGGCAATTTCAAAGAACTTGTTTTTTCTACCATACCTACACTACCTTCCTCAGAAGAAAGTGACAGGATTAAAAATTAATGGGTTGCTTGTATATTTCCACTTGAAAATGTTTCCTAAGACTTGCTGTGATTGCAATGGATCTAAAGAGTAAACGCAGTTGAAACATCTGCACTCCTTCTTATAGACACATTGTGTCAGATCAGGACCAGCTTTTGGAAATCACTGTCATCTAAATAGCAGAATATTTTGAGATGTGACTGTAAAACTGTAGTACTCTAGTTCCTTCACCTGCTCAAATAAATAAAAAAAATCCTACCAGCTGTGCTGAATGTTATAACAGGGAGGTAAAACCTCTTTGTGAGGTCAATTTCACTTGTTCAGAAACAACAGGGGTTCAGGTTATAGAGTCAGCTTAGGTTCCAATGCCTGCTATTAGTTTACTTGTCTAGCTTTTGACTCCTATTGCTTAGGTCCTTCTTCTGATTCTTGCCTGTATAAAACACTCATCTCTTACCTCCTGAAGCCTGACATTACAGCTTTTCCTTTATCTCCTATGTGCTCTAAAGTTGATGCTGGAGCATTAATGCTTCCAGGTCTCTGCTTTATCACCCACACCCTATGCATCCTATCACAGTTTATATCATGGTATATTCTAGCCTTCATTTTATACCCTGCCAGGAGCATCAAATGCATAATTATAGAGATTCTCTTGCCTGAAATAGTGTCCATTGGAACCAAAAGACAGAAAACTCATTTGGGGATGCTAGATATTCTCCTCCCCAGCACTGGCCTGCTGATTCCTCAAAGGTTTTCTTACCTGAACAAAAAATTCAGAACTCATTTTGTTTTTATCTTTATTTTAAAATTTTTACCAGTACTCATTTTTTTTTTTGAGTGATTACTATCTTTCAGGGCTGTTTCCTCTATGTCATGGAGACTTTGAGATATAGTTTATTGGAAGTCTGAAAGGATGAGCCATTTAGAACAGTTTTAAGAATCTGAGAAATGGCCAGGAAGAAATTTTCTCACTATTTACTAATATCTCATCATCTGGGTTGGTCTTCTTTGATTCATTGTTGACCAATAGTGTCTGATAAAAGATGATCTCTATTCTCATTGTCTCCATTGAATTATAGAAAGTAAATTTAATATTCTCAATTCTAGAAATCTTCTCACTTGACAGAAACACTAAATCCATCTTCAATCTGTATCAGTGATGGAATAATGGAATTCTACCATTCACTTTACTCTCCAGACCTTCCCTAATGGTAAGATGGAGTTCTCTATTTTTGTGGGGGTCTAGAAACCTAATGGAATTTGTACCTTTTAATATAGACTAGCATAACACAGAGACAACCAAATTAATTCTGTTTCTGCACTAAGTAGCTGGAGTTCTTGGAAGGTCAGTCTATATATTTCTGAGGAGTTAAGAGTCCACCCATGTCAGAGAGCAGGTTGCTATATTCATCTTTCTAAAAGACCACTGTTGGATTAATGATGCCCAAAGGAAGTACATTTTAATCCTTCAAAATTTACCAAAATTAATGTCTTTAGAAAGCTCAGATCCACTAAGGAGTCAATATTACTCCTTGAAGAGCGTAATTTTTCCCCAAACTCCATGATTCAAAATGCAACATCAGTGTTTGTGTTTACATGTGCATATTAATCTGACGTAGATCTATATCACTCATTATGGAGAGCAGAGCCTGCTTGCCCAACTGATGAATTTCTACGATAACCTATGGCCCAGATCCTTGAGGCAGCATTACCGGTTTTGAAAGCCACATCTCTGTAGATGAGGCAGTGCTCTATAGTGGGAAGAACATAAAATTTATAGATGCTCTAGATTCAAATTCTGGTTCTGACATGTGATAGCTGTGTGATATTTGACATGTTATTTTGTATCTCTAAACATTAGTTTCATCTTTAATTATAAATGGAGAGTAATAATTTTTACCTCATAGAGACAGTATAAATATTTGAGTGAATGAAATCACTTCATTTATAGGGACACCAATAACTTATAGCCACTATTATTAAAAGCCAATTGTTTGAAGACCTTCAAGATGGCGGAGGAGTGAGACATGGAGATCACCTTCCTCCTCACAAATACATCAGAAATACATCTACATGTGGAACAACTCTTACAGAACACCTACCGAATGCCGGCAGAAGACCTCAGACTTCGCAAAAGGCAAGAAACTCCCCATGTACCTGGGTAGGGCAAAAGAAAAAAGAAAAAACAGACAAAAGAATAGGGACGGGACCTGCACCTCTGGGAGGGAGCTGTGAAGGAAGAAAAGTTTCCACACACTAGGAAGCCCCTTCACTGGTATAGATGGAGAGGGAGTGGTGGCAGGGGGGGAAGCTTTGGAGCCATGGAGGAGAGCACAGCAACAGGGGTGCAGAGGGAAAAGGGGAGAGATTCCCGCACAGAGGATCGGTGCCGACCAGCACTCACCAGCCTGAGAGGTTTGTCTGCTCACCCGCCGGGGTAGGAGGGGGCTGGGAGATGAGGCTTGGGCTTCGGTGGTTAGATCCCAGGGAGAGGACAGGTTGGCTGCGTAAACACAGCCTGAAGGGGGCTAGTGTACCACAGCTAGCAGGGAGCGGGTCCAGGAAAAAGTCTGGAAGTGCCTAAGAGGCAAAAGACCATTGTTTCGGGGTGCACGAGAAGAGGGAATTCAGAGCACCGCTGAAACAAGCTCCTGAGACGGGCACGAGCTGCGGCTATCAGCACGGACACCAGAGGTGGGTATGAAACACTAATGCTGCTGCTGCAGCCACCAAGAATCCTGTATGCAAGCACAGGTTGCTATCCACACTTCCCCTCCTGGGAGCCTGTACAGCCCATCACTGCCAGCATCCCGTGATCCAGGGACAACTTCCCTGGGAGAACACATGGTGTGCCTCAGGTTGGTGCAACGTCACGCCAGCCTCTACTGCCACAGGCTCACCCTGCATACCGTACCCCTCCCTCCTCTTGGCCTGAAAGAGGCACAGCCCCCTAATCAGCTGCTACTATAACCCCATCCCGTCCTAGTGAAGAACAGACGCCCTCAGGCAACCTACACGCAGAGGCGGGGCCAAATCCAAAGCTGAACCCCAGGAGCTGTGCGAACAAAGAAGAGAAAGGGAAACTTCTCCCAGCAGCCTCAGAAGCAGTGGGTTAAACCTCCACAATCAACTTCATGTACTCTGCATCTGCGGAATACCTAAACAGACAACGAATCATCCCAAAATTGAGGCGGTGGACACTGGGAGCAACTGTAGACTTGGGGTTTGCTTTCTGCATCTAATTTTTTCTGGTTTTATGTTTATCTCAGTTTAGTATTTAGAGTTTATCATCATTGGTAGATTTGTTTATTGATTTGGTTGCTCTACTCCTTTCTTGTTTTTTATATATAGATTTTTTTTCCTTTTTCTCTTTTTGTGAGTGTGTAGGTCTATGCATCTTTGTGTGATTTGGTCTGTATAGCTTTGCTTTTACTATTTCTCCTATGGTTCTGTCTGCCGTTTCTTTGTGGGTTTTTTTTAGTATAGTTTTTAGCGTTTGTTATCACTGATGGATTTGGTTTTTGGCTTCATTGCTCTCTTCTTTCTTTCTTTCTTTCTTTCTTTCTTTCTTTCTTTCTTTTTCCTCTTTTTTTATTACTCTTTAATTTTTTATTTTTAATATTTTTTGTAGTTTTTATTTTATTATATTTTATTTTACCTTACTTTATTTTATTTTATTATTTACTTACTTTTTTCTCCCTTTTCATCTGAGCTGTGTGGCTGACAGGGTCTTGGTGCTCTGGCCAGGTGTCAGGCCTGTGCCTCTGAGGTGGGAAGGTGAGTTCAGGACATATGTCAACCAGAAACCTCCCAAGTCCATGTAATATCAAACAGTGAAAGCTCTCCCAGAAATCTCCATCTGAATGCTAAGACCCAGCTCCATCAATGACCAGTGCTGGACACCCTATGTCTAACAACTAGCAAGACAGGAACACAGCCCCACCCATTAGCAGAGAGGCAGCCTAAAATCATAATAAGGTAACAGACACTGCAAAAGACACCACTGGATGTGGTCTTGCCCACCAGAAATGTAAGATCCAGACTCATCCACCAGAACACAGGCACCAGTCCCCTCTACCAGGAAGCCTTGCCACTGGGGGCAGACACCAAAAATAACAGAAACTACAAACGTGCAGCTAGCGAAAAGGAGACCCCAAACACAGTAAGTTAAGCAAAATGAGAAGACAGAGATGAAGGAGCAAGGTAAAAATCCACCATACCAAACAAATGAAGAGGAAATAGGCAGTCTACCTGAAAAATAATTCAGAGTAATATAGTAAAGATGATCCAAAATCTTGGAAACATAGCGGAGAAAATACAAGAAACACTTAACAAAGACCTAGAAGACCTAAAGAGGAAACAAACAATGATAAACAACACAATAAATGAAATGAAAAATTCCCTAGAAGGAATCAATAGCAGAATAACTGACAGAGCACGAAGATAAAATAGTGGAAATAACCACCGCAGAGCAGAATAAAGAAAAAAGAATGAAAAGAATTGAAGACAGTCTCAGGGACCTCTGGGACAACATTAAACCCACCAACATTTGAACTATAGGGGTCCCAGACGAAGAAGAGAAAAAGAAAGGGACTGAGAAAATATTTGAAGAGATTATAGTTGAAAACTTCACTAATATGGGAAAAGAAATAGTCAATAATGTCCAGGAAGCACAGAGAGTCCCATACAGGATAAGTCCAAGGAGAAACACTCTAAGACACATATTAATCAAACTATCAAAATTAAATACAAAGAAAAATATTAAAAGCAGCAAGGGAAAAACAACAAATAGTATACAACAGAATCCCCATAAGGTTAACAGCTGATCTTTCAGCAGAAACTCTGCAAGCCAGAAGGGAGTGGGAGGATATATTTAAAGTGATGAAAGGGAAGAACCTACAACCAAGATTACTCTACCCAACAGAATCTCATCAGATTTTATGGAGAAATTAAAACCTTTACAGACAAGCAAAAGGTAAGAGAATTCAGCACCACCAAACCAGCTTTACAACAAATGCTAAAGGAACTTCTACAGGCAGGAAACACAAGAGAAGAAAAGGACCTATAATAAAAAACCCAAAATAATTAAGAAAATGGTAATAGAAGCATACATATTAATAACTACCTTAAATGTAAATGGATTAAATGCTCCAACCAAAAGACATAGACTGGCTGAATGGAAACAAGAATAAGACTCATATATATGTTATCTACAAGAGACCCACTTCAGACCTAGGGACACAAACAGAATGAAAGTGAGGGGATGGAAAAAGATATTCCATGGAAAAGGAAATCAAAAGAAAGCTGGAGTAGCAATGCTCATATCAGACAAAATAGACTTTAAAACAAAGAATATTACAAGAGACAAAGAAGGACACTACATAATGATCAAGGGATCAATCCAAGAAGATACAACAATTGTAAATATTTATGCACCCAACATAGGAACACCACAATACATAACAGAAATGCTAACAGCCATAAAAGGGGAAATCGACAGTAACACAATCATACTAGGGGATTTAAACACCCCACTTTCACCAATGGACAGACCATCCAAAATGAAAATAAATAAGGAAACACAAGCTTTAAATGATAAATTAAACAAGATGGCCTTAATTGATATTTATAGGACATTCCATATAAAAACAACAGAATACACATTCTTCTCAAGTGCTCATGGAACATTCTCCAGGACAGATCATATCGTGGATCACAAATCAAGCCTTGGTAAATTTAAGAAAATTGATATCATATCAAGTATCTTTTCTGAGCAAAGTGCGATGAGACTAGATATCAGTTACAGGATAAAAACTGTAAAAAATACAAACACAGGCAGACTAAACAACATACTACTAAATAACCAAGAGATCACTGAAGAAATCAAAGAGGAAATCAAAAAAATACCTAAAAACAAATGACAATGAAAACACGACGACCCAAAACCTATGGGATTCAGCAAAAGCAGTTCTAAGAGGGAAGTTTATAGCAATACAATCCTACCTCAAGAAACAAGAAACATCTCAAACAAACAACCTAACCTTACACCTAAAGCAATAAGAGAAAGAAGAACAAAAAATCCCCAAAGTTAGCAGAAGGAAAGAAATAATAAAGATCAGATCAGAAATAAATGAAAAAGAAATGAAGGAAACAGTAGCAAAGACCAATAAAAATAAAAGCCGGTTCTGGGAGAAGATAACCAAAATTGATAAACCATTAGCCAGACTCATCAGGAAAAAAAGGGAGAAGACTCAAAATAACAGAATTAGAAATGAAAAAGGAGAAGTAACAACTGACACTGCAGAAATAGAAAGGATCATGAGAGATAACTATAAGCAACTCTATGCCAATAAAATGGACAACCTAGAAGAAATGGACAAATTCTTAGAAAAGCACAACCTTCTGAGACTGAACCAGGAAGAAATAGAAAATACAAACAGACAAATCACAAGTGCTGAAATTGAGACTGCAATTAAAAGTCTTCCAACAAAAAACAGCTCAGGACCAGATGGCTTCACAGGAGAATTCTATTAAACATTTAGAGAAGAGCTAACACCTACCCTTCTCAAACTCATCCAAAATACAGCAGAGGTAGGAACACTCCTAAACTCATTCTACAAGGCCACCATCACCCTGATACCAAAACCAGACAAAGATGTCACAAAGAAAGAAAACTACAGGCCAATATCACTGATGAACATAGATGCAAAATCCTCAACAAAATACTCACAAACAGAATCCAACAGCACCTTAAAAGGACCATAGACCATGATCAATGGGGCTTCTCCCAGGAGTTCAAGGATTCTTCAGTATATGCAAATCAATCAATGTGATAAACCATATTAACAAATTGAAGGAGAAAAAACATATGATTATCTCAATAGATGCAGAAAAAGCTTTTGACAAAATTCAACACACATTTATGATAAAAACCCTCCAGAAAGTAGGCATAGAGGGAACTTACTTCAACATAATAAAAGCCATATATGAAAAACCCACAGCCAATATCATTCCCAATGGTGAAAAATTGGAACTGTTTCCTCTAAGATCAGGGACAAGACAAGGCTGCCCACTTTCATCACTATTATTCAATATAGTTTTGGAGTTTTAGCCATAGCAACCAGAGAAGAAAAAGAAATAAATGGAATCCAAATTGGAAAAAAGAAGTAAAACTCTCACTGTTTGCAGATGATATGATACTATACATAGAGAATTCCAAAGATGCTACCAGAAAACTAGTAGAGCTAATCAATGAATTTGGTAAAGTAGTAGGATACAAAAGTAATGCACAGAAACCTATTGCATTTTCCTGTACACTAATGACAAAAAATCTGAAAGAGAAATTAAGGAAACACTCCCATTTACCATTGCAACAAAAATAATAACATACTTAGTAATAAACCTACCAAAGGGGACAAAGGACCTATATGAAGAGAACTATAAGACACTGACAAAAAAAAAGTAAAGATGATACAAACAGATGGAGAGATATACCATGTTCTTGGATTGGAAGAATCAGCATTGTAAAAATGACTATACTACCCAAAGCAATCTACAGATTCAATGCAATCCTTATCAAACTATGAATAGCATTTTTCACAGAACTAGAACAAAAAATTTCACAATTTGTATGGAAACACAAAAGATCCCAAATAGCCAAAGTAATCTTGAGAAAGAAAAATGGAGCTGGAGGAATCAGGCACCCTGAATTCAGGGTATACTACAAAACTACAGTAATCAAGACAGTATGCTACTGGCACAAAAACAAAAATATAGGTCAATGGATGAGGATAGAAAGCCCAGAGATAAACCCACGCACATATGGTCACCTTATTTTCAGTAAAGGAGACAAGAATATATAATGGAGAAAAGACAGCCTCTTCAATAAGTGGTGCTGGGAAAACTGGACAGCTACGTGTAAAGAATGAAATGAGAATACTCCTTAACACCATACACAAAAATAAACTCAAAATGGATTAAAGACCTAAATGTAAGGCCAGACACTATAAAACTCTTAGAGGAAAACATCAGCATATCTCTATGACATAAATCACAGCAAGATCCTTTTTGACCCACCTCCTAGAGAAATGGAAATAAAAACAAAAATAAACAAATGGGACCTAATGAAACTTAAAAGCTTTGGCACAGCAAAGGAAAGCATAAACAAGATGAAAAGACAGCCCTTAGAATGGGAGAAAATCTTTGCAAATGAAGCAACTGACAAAGGATTAAACTCCAAAATATACAAGTAGCTCATACAGCTCAATATTAAAAAAAAAAAATCAACCAAATCCAAAAATGGGCAGAATACCTAAGCAGACATTTCTCCAAAGAAGATATACAGATTGCCAACAAACACATGAAAGGATGCTCAACATCACTAATCATTAGAGAAATGCAAATCAAAACTACAATGAGATGTCACCTCACACCAGTCAGAATGGCCATCATCAAAAAATCTACAAACAACAAATGCTGGAGAGGGTGTTGAGAAAAGGGAACCCTCTTGCACTGTTGGTGGGAATGTAAATTGATACAGCCACTATGGAGAACAGTATGGAGGTTCCTTAAAAAACTACAAATAGAACTACCATATGACCCAGCAATCTCACTACTGGGCATATACCTTGAGAAAACCATAATTCAAAAAGATTCATGTAGCACAATGTTCATTGCAGCTCTATTTACAATAGCCAGGACATTGAAGAAACCTAAGTGTACATTGACAGATGAGTGGATAAAGAAGATGTGGCACATATATACAATGGAATATTACTCAGCCATAAAAAGAAATGAAATTGAGTTAATTGCATTGAGGTGGATGGACCTAGAAACTGTCATACAGCGTGAAGTAAGTCAGAAAGAGAAAAACAAATAATACCGTATACTAACACATATATATGGAATATAAAAGGAAAAATAAAATAAAAGGTTCTGAAGAACCTAGGGGCAGGACAGGAATAAAGACACAGTTGTAGAGAATGGACTTGAGGACACAGGGATGTGGGAGGGTAAGCTGGGATGAAGTGAGAGAGTGGCATGGTCATATATACACTACCAAATGTAAAACAGATAGCTAGTGGGAAGCAGTCACGTAGCACAGGGAGATCAGCTCGATGCTTTGTGACCACATAGAGGGGTGGGATAGGGAGGGTGGGAGGGAGACGCAAGAGGGAGGAAATATGGGGATATATGTATATGTATAGCTGATTCACTTTGTTATAAAGCAGAAACTAACACACCATTGTAAAGCAATTATACTACAATAAAAATGTTTTAAAAAAGAAAGCCAATTGTTTGGCATTATGGTCCATTTTGGGAGGAGCACATTCTATTTCAATGTTTTGTTTTTTTTTCCTGAATAAAGAAGTTGGTAGAAGACATCTATGTATTTTACTGAAAAGTTAGATATCAAATCTCAATTGACATTCATGTTACTTAACAATAGTTTTAATATTCCTAGTTGATTCCCCTATTATTTCATTCTTCTATAGTACCTGAACACCTTAATCTCTGTAGGTAGCTCAGTCTTTTAATTGTAGATATAATCATTTTCTTTTCACTGCATATGCTCTCAATTTTCCTTTATTCTAGCTGGATATGACTGTCTTTCTTTTCTTTTCCTTCTCTCTTCTAATATTTCTATGGAGGACATCTTCACTCAAAGGAGTTTCTTTGAGCCCATCTCTTTCTTTAGTATCAGGCTCTAACACCTCCTCTTTCTACAACATCTCCTCTCTTTTCCTTCTCAGTGATTTTTGGTTTTAGTTGAGTAGTGAGTTTGCACAACTCTTCTCTAATCTAAAACATCTTTCTATTCCTCTTATCTTTTTAACTTACTGTTCCATCACCTTTCTCTCATTTCACAGTGTGCTTCCAGAAATCTTTTATGAAATAAAGAGATGAGGTATAAATATCTTCTATATGATATTAATTTAATCTTGTAATCTATTTGAGTCTCGATTTCCTCTTTTAACAAGAAAAGTAAGTTTTTTTCCCATTGAAAGACTTTTAAAATATATGTGTATATATATATATATATATATATATATTTCAAATATTAATTCAAAACAAAAACAAGAAAAATAAGGATGATCAAAAATTATAAGGGTAGGGGGCTTCCCTGGTGGCGCAGTGGTTGAGAGTCCGCCTGCCGATGCAGGGGACACAGGCTCGTGCCTCGGCCTGGGAAGATCCCACATGCCACGGAGCGGCTGGGCCTGTGAGCCATGGCTGCTGAGCCTGCGCGTCTGGAGCCTGTGCTCCGCAAGGGGACAGGCCACAACAGTGAGAGGCTCACTTACCGAAAAAAAAAAAAAAATTATAAGGGTAATTTAAGTTTTGCTTCCTATGCGTTACTTCTTTTTCTTCTTTGGTGGAATCAAAAAGGGACAATATTGTTGTCAAAAGTTGTTTGGAATGTGAATATGGTTAACAGTTTAAGAAACTGAAATTGAATGAAACTCATTCCTTGGCACACAGTAGTCATTAAATCAATATTTGTAAAGGAATTTTCTAGGTGAAATATTTCATATTGTGCCTTATATTTTATGATGAATAAAGTGAGTGAGGATCAGCTTGAATACCATGCATTCCTTATTATGCAATTTTGCTTTTTCAGCTGTCCTTTACCTATATATAATATATTTAAGAAAAGAGGTAGATTTTTCCTTAAATTGTGGATCCTGTCTTCCTTCTTTAATTTTAATTTGGACATCACAGTGACAAGGCTTATTATTTTTCATGAGCAGCTTACAATGTGATCTGTAGCATCATCATTATTGTCATGGTCATATTTATAACATAAAATGAAAGTTATTTTAATATTCAGCGCCACCTTTCTAGGAATCAAAGTTATGCCTTCCAGAGTCATGAAATAAAGTCAGTAGCTTATCTTGTATGAGATAAACACTATGATGTGACTACGGCATGAATCCCCAAAGTTTCACTCTAATAATGTATGCTTCTCTTCTGATTTAGTGATTATAGAAATCAAGTTGAATGATAATTATAAGCCAGGATCTATGTAGGCAAACTGATACGTCATTTTTTATTAAAATAAGAAAAAGTACAATTAGCTAATGTTATTTTACACACATTTATCACCTTAGTCATTAGAGTTCTGAAAGCATCCATTAAATACCTCAAGGACCAGGAAATTATACCTTGGTACCAATTCAGAACACAATATGCTAAACATCTGCTATCTTGGGCTCAACAATAAATGATTATGAAGTACTATGTTAACATGTAGAATCTGTTAAGGTAGACTAAAGTGAATACCAATCAAACAATGTCAATTAGAGTAAAAGTTAGCAAAAAAAAATTGATGCTAACAATATTTTTCTTTGAACTGACATTAGTCACCAAATGTATAGTTTATATACACAAGGCAAAACTGTTTTAAATAATTTTGTACATAATTTTAGATGATTATCAAGCTGGAAAATGATAATATTATCTTGTATTTCATACGTTAAACTTATAGAGTTGATATGTATACATGATTTTCCATAATATCTTTAATTATGAATATTTGAATGGAAAATATCTCTTATACCCTTCTGGGGAAATAAATCAGATGTAATTTTTATTAGGAGAATTTTTGCTACTAAATTATTATCTTGTAAGGAATTCTAAAAGCATTGTTTTTTGTATAAAAGGAATAGATTTCCCTTTTTAGTCCTTTCATTCTTTTTTTGACAGTCTGTACAAATATAAATGAAAAGTTAATCATAAGTATTTTTGTATCACAAAGAATCCACAACTAAGCTTTAAAATTACAAATAAAAATCACTTATTTTGTTTTAACCTTTATAATGAAAATTGTTTTATCATTAAAGGATCAAAATGTACTTACGACTTCCTTGGATTTTTAAAGAGGTAATGAGCGGTAAACTCAGCAATTACTCATACATATTACTAAATGTCACTCATTGAAAAGCAGCAAACTATGAGGAAGGAAAGATATCATTTATTAAGGGGAGAGACTTTGGTCTGATTTCATACTCCCTGAGTTCTCATTCTTCAGTGTAATGCTTGAATAATTTTATGCACAGCATTACAAATAAAGGTAGAAAATTCTTGAAGTCTGTTTGACTTTGGCTTAATTGAAATGCCTTTACCACAATTGTGTGTGCTACTTCAACCAGCAAACTCGATGTGCTTTTAAATGATACAAAGCTAGATAGTATATCACAATTTATAAATGATACATCATTATGTTAAGATAAATCCGTGTTCCTCTAGCCAATCCACTGCCTTGGGTTTCTGTAAATCTCTTTTATCTGCACCAATAATTACCTTACTTCAGCAAGGGAGTTTTAATTAAATGTCATCCTTTAAAATCAAGAAACACTTACAAGGTCAAGTAGGTCTAGGATAAAACTAAAGTTTGCTCTCAAATCATGGATTACTTGATATTCTGCTATAAAGAAAAATTGTGAAAGGGGCATACATAATTCTCCTCATGAAATTTTAATGAGATTTTGACCAGTTCAGAATTGTTTCCTCTGTATAATTTTACTTCTGTTACTTGAAGGATATTACTTACTTACTTTTGACTATGAAAAACATTTCCATATGAAAACATTTCAGGCAATAAATCTAATATTTCTTATTTTTAAGAAAATCCTTTTATGAGACCTGGACTCAATTTTTGCTAAAAAAAATATAGTGAAGGAACTACCTGGATTATAATTCTTTAGCTGCTTTTAGAAGATAATTTTGTTTACTATTTTATTGTATTTGTGTATGTGTATAAATATATAAATGGTATGAGATATGTTATACAATTTCTAAGCTATTAGAGGGATAACCCAGATTACATACTTATTTCAGTGGTTTCAGAAGAATATGAAACCTCAAGATAAGCAATGCTTACACTATCAGAAAAACCACACCTCCGTTCCTTTATTCAATTACTTTTATTCAGTATCTACGAATAAATATTTTTCCTTTCTAAAAATTATTTTTCTATTCAAGCATCCATAGATGGAGATTTAATACAGGCACAGAAAGTGAGATTAAGTGTAAAGTAAGTTTCTACTTCTTCCCCTCATATATAGGAGATTGGAAATATTTATAATTTCTTTACACTCCTCCCATTGTAATGCAGTCTACGTTTCCTCATCTTGAATCTGGGATGATTTGTGATTAATTTGATGAATAAAGTACCGCTGAAGTGAAACTATTCAAATCTGAATCTAGGCTTCAAGGAGACTGGCAGTCTTTACCTTGGTTTCTGGAAATCCTGAGTCATCATATAAAACGTCTGACTAGCCTCATGGAGGGACCTTGAGATTTCACTGAGATGGAGGGAGCCCAGCCCAGTGAATACAACTAACTGGAGCATAGAATCACCCAGATGAGCCCTGTGTAAATTCCTGACCCACAAAACTGTGGTATTGTTTTTCAATTCCTAAGTGTTGTATGATTTATTACACAGAAATAGATCACTGAAACAGCTTATTTCCTAAAATTTTATATAGAAAGTTTCATCTTACTTCCCAGAATATTATTTAAAATAAGTTATAGAATTTATCAAACAATAATTATATACTGAGTAGTTATATATGAAATACTATAATAGATGCTAAGATCATGCACATGAAAAAAAGATACAAGCTCTGCTGTCTAGAGGTCACAATCCAGTAGAGAAGTAATGAAGATTCATAAAATAAGTGGATAGGGTACCTTCAGCCATATCAGAAGTTTGCAGAGGTTAACTGAGCAGAAAAGGCAAAGATCATAAATGTAGTGAGAAAAATAAAAACAAAGGAACAAAAACATATTGACTTAACCATTTAAAAAGATTGTTGCTCAAGGGAGCATGCAAATTATAAATAAGCCTCTGAAAATCAAACTTCCACATACATTTAAGGAGATAAACAAATGAGGAAATTTTTGAGTTCTTTAGAAAAAAGAAAAAGTAACTTAGAATATAAGATACCAGAATCTTTCCTTCGGTGTCAGAATTCACCCAATACCATTTTAGACAGTTCATTTATTGGCCCTATATCAATTTTTCCAGAAGAAAAAGTTGAAAGAATTATTATTCTTCATTCAATTATTTTGTGACCAAAGAAAAGAATTCACTGTAGAAGTGGTAGTTGTATAACTTGGTACTAATAGTTTTCCTCCTTCCTGTTACGTTTTGGACAGACTTACTTGTGGTGAAATAAACCCACCAGTTTTTCTAAAATCATATGTTGAATCTAAATCTGCCCATCAATATTCTTAGTTCACTCATGTGTTAGTCCTCTACAGTCCCTCCCTAAGTGTTGACAGAAAGAGTGACTGTCAGCGCCCATCTTAATTTCTCTGTTTCCATCTTTCTTATTTTTCAAAAGCTGGTCCCATTTGCATGTTCAGTTCTATTCTAATAGAGAAACCAATTATAACTAATTGTGAAGAACTTAAGCACTGCCTGATAGGGTCTTATTTTTGAGTAGCCTTTCTAGGATAATTTGTCTTTGGGTGCAGTGACCCATAGCTGACCTTTAGCCACATTTTGTTTCCGCAATCTTTTTCACTGTAATGCAACCAACAATGGCCAATACTGAGCAGCAGATATTGCAAGTTACTGAAGGCCAGTTCCCTCTTCTCCAATACTTTTATTTAGACAGTACTTCTCCACCCATTTCCTAAGTCCAGCCTTCCTTCTTATCAATTGTATGAGATTCTACTTTTGCCCCTCTTTTCTAGTTTCTCTTTTGTTTTTTTTTTTTTCCTTAGTCATCAATTAACCTGTTCTTAAGAAGGATAGGGAAAACAACAGGAGAGCACCACTCCTACTCTTGATTGGACGAAAGTTGCACTCAATCTTTTCACTAAGGAGTAGATCTCCCATATAATGATAATGCTTCTTTGGTCTTTATTATAATCTAGTTAATGTGAAAAAATGTTTTCAGAACTGAGAAAAACATAGCCATAAACAATATACTGTTACCAAACAAAGTAATTGTTATCGAACAAAGTTCATGTGCCAGATGCACAGTGAGGCCAAATAAACCAAAATGTTGGAGTTTGGAGCAGAGAAATGTTTATTGCAGGGCCAGGCAAGGAGAATGGGTGGTTCTTGCTTAAAAACACTGAACTCGGGGCTTCCCTGGTGGCGCAGGGGTTAAGAACCCACCTGCCAAAGCAGGGGACACAGGTTCAAGCCCTGGTCCAGGAAGATCCCACATGCCAGGGAGCAACTAAGCCCGTGTGCCACAACTACAGAGCCTGCACTCTAGAGCCCTCGAGCCACAACTACTGAGCCCACGTGCCACAACTACTGAAGTTCATGCACCTAGAGCCTATGCTCTGCAACAAGAGAAGCCACCGCAATGAGAAGCCTGCACACCGCAATGAAAAGAAGCCCCCGCTCGCCACAACTAGAGAAAACCCGTGTGCAGCAACGAAGACCCAATGCAGCCAAAAATAAAAAAAAAAAAATTAAAAATTAAAAAAACACTGAACTCCCTGATGGTTTGAGGGGAAATTTTTATAGGCAAAATTTGTGGTGAGGGCTGCAGGGTGTGTGACTTTCTTCTGATTGGCTGGTGGTGAGGTAGCAGGGCGGTGCTCCAGGAATCTTGTACTCAGTCTGAAGTTGCCATCCTCCACCTGGTGGGGGCCTTAATTCTGCAGAAGAGCTCAAAGATAGTGTTATGCATATTCCTTAAGGAGGAATGAGGACCCTGCCCCAAACTAGCACTCTTGTTTATTGACAATATTCCCTCCCTTCCCTGATTAGCAACTGTTTGAACCTGCCCTTCGGAACTCAGCGAAGGTCAAGGAGGCTGAATGAAGCCTATTTCCTACAAACAAGAAACATGGGGGGCATATAAAGGATTTGTATCCAGGAGCCTCACAGGGTTCTGCTCAGTTTCAATACTTAGTCAGGTAGATATTTCTTCCTTAAGTATATCCCCTCTGTTCCATTTCTTATAGTGGCTCAGGGAAACTTCCTTATCAAGAATCTGTACAACTTCTTGCCAAGGTCATTTTCTCCAATTCCAGACAAGAAGTCATAATCCTGTTAGAACATTAGTAGATTATTATAAAATCAATTTTCCTTCACTGGTCATGTCAAAGAGAATGTCTTTGTACTGGGAATGTTTAATCTCTGAGCCTCAACTATACTTTTGGGAAGAAAGTCACTCGTAAGTTTTTGGTAAGGTGCATTCTATTCTCTTTCTGAGTCATCTCTTGCATTGCTTAGGATGGAGTTGATTCAAAATTCTCTATGCACGTTGCTGGTATATTCTGGAATAACTTCATTCAGAACATACCCAACCACCTTCTGGATCCTAAGAGCTCTCCTAGAGCTGTTCAAAATACTATAGTATCTCTAGGAGAGTAGTGATTGCCTTTGTAAGTAATTACAAGACTTCATAGAGGAGGAAAAGACTTCACAGAGGAGGCAACATTAAAGTTGAGCTTAAATGATCAGTAGAAGTTTGCTGGGTAAGAAACTGTGAAAAAGGAACACCAGCCAAAGGAACAAAGTTTTACAATGGCATACTTATTAGGGAAGATGTTTAGGGTGCCCTGGGGAAGAGGCAGGTAATGAGACTTGATAGTGAGATTTGGGACAGAACAGGAAGGATCCTGAATAACATGCTAAGCTTACTTGCCTTTATGTAGGCAATAGAAAGAAGACACATGACAGGTTCTCTCCTGCTCTTCTAGATTCCTGAAAGGTCTCCAGTTTTGAAAGCTGCCAGAGGTAATTAGCAGTGGAAACGTAGAGAGGAAATCAGAAGAGAAGTCACAATGAAAAGGATGCCAATAGGGGGCTTAAGGGAGAACTGTTGTTGTGTCAGTAGAGATACCCAGAGATACCTCTAAGAGTACCAAAACCCGCATTTGATTTGCACTGGAAGAAATTTAGGGAGGAATTGGAAGTTTGGGAAAATGATTTGTGAAGGAGTCAAAGCTGTTAATATTCCCTAAATCATTGTGATTGACTTAAGAAGAGGGCCAGTGAAAGTGAGCAGAGTGAACAGCTTTGGGTCAATAGGTGTAATGGGATAGGAACGTGGAATAGGAACAGGAGTGTGGCATGGAAAGCTGGCTGCTAAGAACAAATTTTGCATAATATTATATAGGCAAATAGATGGACAGGGAACAACAGTATGAATGAGGAAGCACTCAAAAGCCCCAATTGCACTGCCAAGCATATTTGTCTAAGTTTAACCAAATTCATGTCACAATTCGCCAGCTTAACAAACTTGAAAATGTAACAAAAAAGACAGAAAAAAAAAAACGTTTCTTTCAGAAATTGGGCTTTAAGCTCATTTTTTTAGGCATGTATTTTTGTTATCCAACAGTAAGATACATTTCTCACATTCTTTGTCACCAGTTTTCTTTTTCTTCATATTCAGATGTTCCATCATTAAATTCTGACTAACTACCTTCGGGCAAAAGTATGTGACATATTTGCCTCTTGGATTATGTTTTTCTTAAATGCACTATGTTTTCTGCTTCTTAAAAGTGGATATTAGAGTTAGGTGTAACTTGTATAGAATTTTGATCTATTTTAATAAAAGTTTTATAACAAGTTTCTTTTCCATCCTATGTTGAAGCTGAGGATTGTATCTACTGGAAAAGTCAAATAAAACCACACTGCAAGCAAAATGAAAAAAACAAAACAAAACAAAACAGACCTTTGACTTTCATTTAGCACCATCAACCCCTAAGCCATTCAGTTATACTCTTTATCCTAATAGACTTCCAGCAACGAAATTAACATTTCAAAACACAGAATCTGTTCCTACAGTTTAGTAGTATTGTCAGACATTTCTCAAGGTCCAAACTCTGCAAATCAGATGGGAATTAATTTTGAAAAAAATATTTGTTTCCCTCTCTCTGCTAATGGAGGTTTTTTTTTGTTTTTTTTGTTTGTTTTTTTGTTTGTTTGTTTGTTTTTTTGCGGTATGCAGGCCTCTCACTGCTGTGGCCTCTCCTGTTGCGGAGCACAGGCTCCGGACGCGCAGGCTCAGCGGCCATGGCTCACGGGCCCAGCCGCTCCGCGGCATGTGGGATCTTTCCGGACTGGGGCACGAACCCGTGTCCCCTGCATCGGCAGGCGGACTCTCAACCACTGTGCCACCAGGGAAGCCCCATATTGATGTTTTCTGTCAATATATTATAATATACTGTCACACTTGATGGAATAGGAGGAACAGATTACAGAGAAATTACACTGGAATATATTTTTATACATTGTTTCTCTGGAACCATATAATAAAAACAATTATTGATTTAGGAACTTTAACTCATTGTCCCAACAAGATACATAAAGCTTGGCAGGAGAAGTTACATATTTTTACTCATTTGACCGATATGTTTAAAAGAGTTGGTGAAAAGAAAAATATCTGGAATTTATTCTTCTCACACTCTTCCCTTGCTTCCACATATGAAGGATAAATGGTTGGAGTGGTTCCTGATTTTTCATTTTCTCTCTGCAAATAACAAAAGTCTGCTTCTTCATAATAGCCTATCTTCTTCACCCACTTTTACATCCCTAGTCTGAGCCACCCTTGCTTTTCCCCTGGTCGTGGGGTACTGTAGTGTTCTTCTAAGGGGTTTCCCCGTGGCCCAAGCATTTATTAAAATTATAATCAGTTAACATCACTCCTGTGTTAAGAACTTGCTGGTGGTGTCCCTATCACTCAGAGTAAAAACCAGTATCACTAATAAGACTCCACAATTTGCTCCCAAAGCTCAATGCTTCATTACCCTTCTGACCTTATCTCTTGCCAGTCTCCCACTATAACAGCTACTGCTCAACAGCCACAAGGGCCAACATTTGGCCTTCTAAAAAACTGCAGGGGACAATACTGCCTTAGGGCCTTTTTATTTGTACTTTCTACCACTTAGAAAGGTCACTTTCTCAACAAGGCTGTCTTTGATCCAACTCTATTTGTAAATGCACTTTCATTGCATTTTTCTTTTCTGCTTTATTTTTTCATAGCAATTATTAAAAACTGCTACATATTTTACATACATACTTAGTTTTATGATTAATTTAAATATAAGCTTTATCATGGCATTGATTTTTTTAGGGCATGAGGGAGTATCTTTTTCTATTATTGGTACCCTCAGCATCTGAAACAGTTCTTTTTTTTTTAAATTTAATTTATTTTATTTTATTTTTTATTTTATGTTTGGCTGTGTTGGGTCTTTGTTGCTGCATGTGGGCTTTCTCTAGTTGTGGTGAGTGGGGCTACTCTTCGTTGTGGTGCACCGGCTTCTCATTTCAGTGGCTTCACTTGTTGTGGCTCATGGGCTCTAGGCACATAGGCTTCAGTAGTTGTGGCATGTGGGCTCAGTAGTTGTGGCTCGTGGGCTCTAGAACCCAGGCTCAGTAGTTGTGGCGCACGGGCTTAGTTGCTCTGCGGCATGTAGGATCGCCCCGGACCAGGGTTTGAACCCGTGTCCTCTGCATTGGCAGGGAAATTCTTAACCACTGCACCACCATGGAAGGCCTGAAACAGTTCTTTACGCATGATAGCCTTTCAATAGTTTTCTCAATGAGTAAATGAATCACTCAATCGGGAAAACATATATCTGAGTACTTATAATTTAAAGTACTATATATCTCATAAAAGCCTGTGTTAAAAACAAGAATTCTAACTTTCATCTCACCTATGGCATTAAACTCCATTTTATAAATATAGCAGCTGTTAAACAAATAACTAATGGGTTGAATATCTTACTGATATTTTTCCATTTATCACAGTAAATCACTATTACAGATCTCCCTGAAATGGTGAAGAGCTTCAGCATTCTTAATTGTGTAGCCATAGATTTATTCACTATTTAATATTATAAATGAATGGAAATACAAAGGGTCAAAAACATAAGGCTGAAAGTCTGAGATCCACACCCAATTGAAAATCTATGAGAAATACAGAGAAAATATTTCTGACATTACAAGGGGAATCATATGGAACAATTCAATATACACACAAATCTTTATGAGCAAGTCTATTGGTAAACTGAAATATACCTGGAACTAAATTCATTTGGCTCATTTATGTAAGTAAGAGAACACGTGAAGTTATTGTAGTGAGTATAAATCTTAGAGTTTGGAAAAGAAGTAATATGTAATACCTATTTAGGGACACCAATATATCTCTACTGTGATATCTGAATTTTGGGGACTAAGGTGATCTTAAATGATAACTAGTACTTAGTCATTATGATGATTAACTTTATGTGTCAACTTAGCTGGCCACAGTGCCCAGATATGTGGTCAAACGTTATTCTGAAAGATTCTGTGATGGTGTTCTTGTATGAGAGTAATGTTTAAGTCACTGGACTTTGAATAAAGTACATTACCTTCCAGAAATCAGGTGGGCCGCAACTAATCAGCTGAAGACCTTAAGAGAAAAAAAAAGACTGACTTCCCCTGAGTAAGAGGAAATTCTACCAGCAGATAGTCTTTGGACTTGAACTGCTACACTAGCTCTTTCTTGGAGAAAGAAACTTCAAGTGCCAAACATCAAGCAAATGAAACATGTATATGTGGTATAGGACCTCATGGAAATAGATCTCTATCAGCTCTTGAAGACACAACACCTCAGTGATGACCAAATATACTATTTTATTTACCAGATCTTCAGATGGTTAAAATATATTCATTCAGCTAACGTACAGCACCATGACCTCAAACCTTTCAACCTGCTATTGAGCACCACCTGCAATCTCAAGGTCAGCCATGTTATTTACTCTTAGGGTGATACATATTGAAAAAACTCATTTTACTGGGGCATAGTTATATTTATTGCTACTCACATTTAAAATTACACCAAAAATACCTGAAAACATTTTTATGGCAAAAAAAAAAAAATCAAATAAGGAGTACTTAGTCTCCTTCTTCTCCTCCATCTCATTGCTCCTTTCTCTGCAGAAGTAACTACTATAATAAATTGGTGTATTTTCTTCCAAAGTTTTTCTATGACCTTACATACACATGTACTTTTGTACTTATATATAAATAGGATAATGTACATTACATATAAGTTAAAGGATCATGTATTTCATTGGCTACCTTTTTCTTTGATAAGTTTTATACAAAGAACACTCAGAAAACAGCAGAACGTTTAACCACAATGATTTTGATACCTAAATAATGCATTCCCAATAATAGAGAAACCCTAAATCATTTATAGTCCTCAGAGTTCTCTTGAAAATGGGCAGCATTTATATGTATTTCTATTTTAATAAGTGGTAGAACTAAATAAGGAGGGAGATCTACAGATGTCTTAGATATGATGAAGGGATTTGTATTCAGTATAATAAAAATGCATGTGAATTTAAGGAGACCTAGATAAATGAAATGACATCCCATGTTCATGGATTAGAAGTCATAATATTGTTAAGGTGGCAGTGCTTCCCAATTTTTGATCTACAGATTTAGTGCAATCCCTATCAAAGCACCAGGTGCCTTTTTTTTGCAGAAATGGACAGGCTGATACCGAAATGCATATAGAAATTCAAGAGACCCAGAATAACCAAAACAATCATATGAAAGAACAAAGTTAGAGGGCTCACACTTCCTGATTTCCAAACTTATTACAAAGCTATATTAATCAAGACAGTATGATATTGGCATAAGAGTAGATATGTAGATCACTGGAATAGAATTAAGAGCCAATAAATAAGCCCATATGTTTATGATTGACTGATTTTTGATAAGAGTGCTGAGATCATTCACTGAGAAAGAGTAGTCTTTTCACCACATGGTGCTAGAACAACTGGATTTTAGCCACATGCAAAACAATGAGATTGGGTCCCTCCCTGCCTTACACTATGTACAAAAATTAACTCAAAATGGATCCAAGAGCTAAATTTAGGGGCTAAAACTAGAATACACTTAAAAAACATAGGAATAAATTATTGCAATTTTGTGTTAGGCAAAGTATTTTTTTTTAATGAATTTCATTAAGATTAGAAACTTGTACTACAAACTAAACCATTAAAAATGTGAAAAGACAATCCACAAAATGAAAGAAAATGTTTATAAATCATATATCTAATAACAGACATATCTAGAATATAAGAAAAACACAACTCAACAACTAAAAGGCATGCGTCCACACACAAACTATCAATAGTACACAATACTCATAGTAACATAACAGCCGAAATGTGGAAATGATTCACTCCATAATAGTTCAACAGGAGATAATTCAATAATTATTAATAATTCAATAATTCTGGTTCTCTGCAAAACCCTGATAAATACAGTTATTATTGGAAATATAAGTAGTTGAATCAATAGTGAAGAAGAACTATTATGAGACAGGAGTTATTGTTATTATCAAGGTTAAGCAATCATATTTGTGTGCATGTGTGTGTGCGTGTGTGTGGGTGCATGTGTGCTTTAAAGAGACTGGTGCTATGTGACTCCTCTTAGCTACTTTAAGAACAGAGCTTATTTTCTTAGAGATGAAATAAAGTATAGAGCTCACCCAGTCAAAATCCATCAACATACAAATAAAATAGGCCCAAAATCTTATGCTGAGAATCAAAGATCTGATTAATGGTTGACCCAGACTGAAACCCAGGTCATCTGATTTGATTTGATTTTTTCTGCTTTAATTATAGTCACATATTTGCAATAATTATACACTTTACTTAACAAGAAAAGGACCTGTGGAAAAGGGATTGACATATAGGACTTTTCCCATTTAAAAATAACTGTTTCATATTGTAAAATAAACACTTGTCCATTGCTGAAATTTTGGAAATCCAAAAAACACAAAGATTATCCACAGCCCCACTATCCATATATAAGTACTCTTTTCAGTTTATCTATTTAATATATCTATATTAAAAATTGAGATGATATACATCTGTTTTGTTCATTCTTCTAATTTAATAATATATTTGAATTTTTTTCTTGTTTTGTAATTATAATTTTATTTATATTATAACAGAATAAATTTTACCTTATACCTCTTTGTTATTTTCAACATACACTCTCAAATTTTTTTCCTGTGACTTATTTATTTTATAACTGGAAGTGTGTATCTCTCAATCCCCTTCAATTACTTATTATTTTTTTGCAGTACGTGGGCCTCTCACTGTTGTGGCCTCTGCCTTTGCGGAGCACAGGCTCCGGATGCGCAGGTTCAGTGGCCATGGGCTCATGGGCCTAGCTGCTCCATGGCATGTGGGATCTTCCCGGACCGGGACACGAACCCGTGTCCCCTGCAGCGGCAGGCGGACTCTCAACCACTGCGCCACCAGGGAGGCCCCCCTTCATCTATTTTGCACTCTCAGTTTTGAAGGGATTTCTAATTCTAGACATATAGTGATTCAAATGGACAATCAGAATTGGAATCACTACCATATTTTCTCTGTACCTATGATGACAACTTCTTGGCCAGGCATATGGCAGTTATCTGACAAAATGCTTGTTAAATGAATAAATGGTCTTTGTCTTCACTGAATAAGAATTCATTACAATTGCATGATTGCAGTTTTTAATTAGCTAATAGAATTAATGATCTTAATATCTAAATAAAGAAGTATAATTGAAGTCAATTATCAACTGGATTTTCTTCATTTTACACTAATTTAGATATAATGATTAAGATCATAATGTTTGGGCACATTTTCCTTTACTAATCCTTCAATTTTGTCTCTGTCATGTGCCAGAACCGGTTTTTTGAAAGTTACTTTCTTAATGACTTCCAACTAATTCCTTAACAATAGCTATATTTAAATGATTGAAAACTGAAATGAGCATGCTTAAACATAGTCACTTGTTTTACAGCAGATGTTTTAGAAGTTCCAATCGTAGATAATTACTATAATTAATGGACTTTTTTGATGCAACAATGATTTTTTTTTAGACTTTTTAACGTATTATTTTATCTCTGGTTTTCTCTCTGTGGAGGCCTGGAATTTAACTGCATTGTAAGTTTTTGTCTAATGGTTTTTTTGCTTTTAATCAAAATACAGCAAATGTCCAGATGGTTGGGCTAAAGAAAAGACTCTATGAAAGTCTCATTTATGTTCTTAACTGGTGGATTTAACAAAAATTCAACAGCAAGCTCTCTGGCTTGTGATATTATTATATTTTCTTTCTTGAATATAAACTCACCAAAACCACTCTCAAGATGTTCCTACTTCAGGATACAAAATTGTATATATTCCATTTTCTAAAATCTACTTCTTAGTATTTTATAAAAAAGAAGATACAATAAATTATTAACATTTATTGTTCTATATGATGAAATTATAGTTGATTTTTTTCTATTTATTTTTTGGTATTTTCAGTTCCTTTATTAAACAAGTATATTATTTTTATAAGGATACTATAAAATATTTTTATTTGTACTCCTTTTCTTCTTATTTTATTTTTTTTATACAGCAGGTTCTTATTAGTTATCTACTTTATACATATTAGTGTATATTGTACTCCTTTTCTGTATGTGCCTCTCAATTTAGTATCCAAATCTTTAAGAACTCTTAGAGAAAAAAATATAATTGATTGGGCTTCCCTGGTGGCGCAGTGGTTGAGAGTCCACCTGCCGATGCAGGGGACGCGGTTTCGTGCCCTGGTCCGGGAAGATCCCACATGCCGCGGAGTGGCTGGGCCCATGAGCCATGGCTGCTGAGCCTGCACGTCCGGAGCCTGTGCTCCACGATGGGAGAGGCCACAACAGTGACAGGCCCATGTACAGAAAAAAAAAAAAAATCATTAATTGATTTTGGCAGGCCAGGTGTTGGATAAGAACCTTATTAATACCATCACATTATTTGTCACAATACCCCTATGTTATGGATGTTCTTGTGCTTTTACAAGTAGCAAGCCTGGGTTTTCTCTTCATATGCCTCTGATTCTACAGCCCAGGCTCTTTCAAATTTGACAAAATAACTTCCTAGGAGCTGTTAAAGCACTGTTTTTTATGACAGCCAAGGAGGGTATATCTGGAGGATCCCAAACAGAATTACTCTTATTTTTGGTGTTGTTACTCTGAAGGGTCTGATATTTTATCTTAGTTACAAGTTCACAAATTAGTCTGTCAGATGTTCATAGATGCTAATAAGAGGCACAAAACTTCTGGGTTAGAGACAAAAGCCTTTCTTACTCATGGCACAAAAGGCAGCATAATCATCAGCATATTGGTTCCATTTCTCCTTGCTCCACAGGAATGACACAGATGGGCACAGATGTTTACATGTGCTCTCAGAAGAGGATCCCTGAGCTTTGGGAACTAGAATCTTTTGAAATGGTCAGCAATCAGGCCTTCCATTTGCTCCAGTGGGAAACCCTATCTCTGTCTCCCAAGGTTGTTAAATTTATCAACCTCATTGAAAAGATATCCAGAACAAAGAACAGTTAGTGCCTGACTTGCAAGATGCACAGAAAATAGAGAAACATGGAGAACTGTATCTTGATAATATCCATCCATTGTTTCTACACTGTCTTGGCTTCTGATGAAGTTTTCCATGATTATGAATTCTGCTGACCACTGATTCATCTGGCCAGCAGAGGCTGGGGCCATATCTGTTCAACTTCTCTCATACATTCAATAGGATTATAATCAGCAGGATGAGGTTAATGTGAAAATGAATGTCATCCATGGCCTAAGCACCCAGAATAAGCCAACTAAATAGATCCCTTAAACCATCATGGTCTACTTTCAAAAGCCAGTGGCATTTTCTTTAAGTTTCTATATTGACATTGCCATTTGTTCAGCAATTAATCTAGGTACAACAGGATGTATTAGTGAATGTGCAGACTCTGGTTTACCCTGGAGGGAGGAAATCTAGGGCAATTCTATCATTCACAGCCATCCTGTTCAGTGAACTGAATCAGTCCTGAATGCTCTCTAGAGCTGAGGTGGTATAATATTGATAGCTCACTTCAGTTAAAGTTAGGAAAACATTTTGGATCACCTTTTCTAACTGAATAGATCTATTTGTAGAAATACATGACCACAGGGTCTACATAAAGAGTCAGTATGTTGTGCCTCTGGGTATCTCATCTGAGTATTGCATAACCTATTGTTGTTGTTTCCTTAAATACTTGATGGTTCTTATGACCACCTCTAAGGTGAAAGTTATTGTTTTGGGGGGAGGATTGCAAGTTAATGCCTGACTTCCACACAAGAAGTATAGCTCAAGGGCCACATGTGGTAGCTCTGACATGAAAGTGTTGCTTACATTTGTTGAGGGCCTTCTAGCATAGCATTTATCAATCTGAGGGCACAGGTTGACATTGCTTCCAATGTGTACTCTTGGTTGGCTGATAGTCCTTAGGGTTCATAGTTAGTGCAAACAACTAAGTTCTTGTTTGAAGGGACTGCCTGAGTGCAGTCTGTCCAACCTGTCTTATTTGTTCATGCAACAAGCCAAGTGGCAGTCCTCTGCCCCATGAAATAATCGAGTGAGGGCTATAGGGGTGGGATTAGAAGACATCTGGAGGTATTGAGAAGTGTTTTGCACAGAGGTATAAGAGCTGGAGCCATCCCTGATATTTCTCATTGATTTCTCAGGAAAGTTAAGGGGAATTACAATCAAATAATAGTCAGAGCCTTCTGGCAGAGGATGGCAGACTATGTTGGAAACCCCAAGACTACTCTCAGGCAAAGTGATTCACTACAATGACTTATTGTAGTGGACTCAAAAAATCTGTGATACTCAAAGTTATGGTTTACTACAGTGAAAGGATACCAGTCAAAATCAGCAAAGGGAAAGGACACATGGGTCAAGGTCCAGAAGAAACTAGACAAAAGCTTTCAAATGTCCCACCCAGGGGAGTTTCATGAAGATGTACTTAACTATCCCAGCAAAGTTGTCTGACAACATGTATGAAGGGCTGCCAACCAGGAAAGTTGACCCAAGCCTGGATGTCCAGTTTTTAATGGGGGTCCTGAAAATGTAAGTAAGGGAGATTCAGCCAACTTTTGGCAGGACTCACAAACCTAGCATGCCATGGTAGCTGCTGCAATAAAAACAGATTATTTTACTTTGTGCCCAGTTTATAATGGTTGATATATTTCTATGTTTTGTAGGATGATGGATCCAGGCAACAATGGTAGCCATTCTGGGTGGCATAGTCTCAATCAACAGCATTATTATGATTAGTCTCATCAGAGAATGAACCCTTATCATGGGTAACTGTGCAAGTGCCCCAAACAGTTTTATCTGTCTTTAATCTACCAGTCTGTAGTATTCTAATTTGAAAACAAAACAAGATGCAAGCAAGAGCCCATGAATCAATAAAATAGTATATGCTTCACTAAGGGAAGTATTGGCCAGGGTTATGAAAATGAACTTGAGTTCTGCCTACTGAGTGAAGTGGCCACATACCTTTTTGGTTTGGAATAGCTGTTACTGAGTTTGAATAACTGCAGTAGCTTAGTGGACACAATTTGTGTTCAGCTTAACCAAACCAGGGCCAAACATTTACAGAAACCTCTGTGAATCAAAGCTCTTACTGAGCTGGCAGTTCTGCTTCATACAGCAGAACGGCTGGAAAGTTTCCCACAAGGACCTAACTACTATTTTTTTTATATAAAGCTGAGGTATCACTGGGGGTCAGTTGTATTCTTGAATTTCCATTTGACAGAGAAGCTTTTGGGTCCTTCTCACCTTGTTATTCATTTAGTCTGAATTGGCCACCCAAAATTGAGAATACCAGACCATATAAACACAAAATCTCCATAGGTTAGGCATTCTGTTTTGGACAGAACCCAGTAGGAAGCTAGTAGATACTTTTCAAAAGATGTGCAACTGGCAGTCATGTCAAAGAAGTGATAAACTAAAGGATGTCTCTGGATCTGCCTCCCTTTGTCATAGGCTCTAATAAGCCAAATAATCAGAGAGACCTACAACTCAAAGGGTCTTTATAGCTGTGATGCTCCAGTGATATTGGTATTACTCTATATGCAGCCCTTTCAGATCAGGATAATTCCCTCTGAATTTTATGAAAATTCACAATAAAAACATGTAAACGAAAACCTAATATACACTCAGCAGTGGAAAACACAACAATAGTACATTAAGTTGGCGCAAACAGTTCTATTGCAAAATCATATTGTCTTCCTTTCCCCACTGTGAAATTTGTCCAAACTTTGTCAGTTGAATTCATGAATTCCCACTCCACAGGATGGTTACTTGTTTGCTTGCACCAAGCAGAGCCATGCTTGAGTCATTCACCTCCCCGCAAATTCCCCAGTTTACTCAGATATACGTGTATGGCTTTTGGCTTCTACTGGGGAAAGGATGATTTTGGCCCCACCCATAATCATCTTCTTAAATTAGCTAAGATTGGACTAGATGGACTAGAAAGGAATTAGGGGACACAAAGAAAGAGATTACTCCACACCAGTGAGCAAGATTTTGCATTCACTTTCATTTTTGAGTGGTTGGCTGTTTAAGGCTCAACTAAATGAACTTCCAATGCTTTCAAATCACCCCTAGCTTTATATTGGATAGGTGTTCATTGTTAACAGCATTTATTTCAGCTTTGGAGTCCCCTTGTCTCAGCAGCTACAGCCACATTGGTTTCTGACTGAGCCTTGGTGTTTGCACCTCATTGTCACCTATCACTGCTTTTTCCACTAACATTGAGGAGAGCTAACAAGGACCTCATACCTTTTGGGTACCTTGTTCCAAACCTGTTCCTTTCTTCTTTTTGTGATATAGGTAGCTTTAAATTTTTGTATTCTCCTCTCTATCCTGTGACTTTGCTAACTTCTTTACTAATTCTATTTTTTAAAAATTATTACTTGGTGTTTCTGCCCTAAACAAATATGATATATGTGAATAAAGACAGTTTTTGTTCTCAATATAGATCAATTTGTGGAGGAGAGGGAGGGATTATTTCACTGGCTAGAACTACCAATGCCTTGTTAAATAAAAGTGGTAAGTTTGGGTATTATTCCCTTGTTCCTGATTTTAAGGTGAAAATATTCAGTCTTTCACCATTTAGCAGAATTTTAATGGTGGGTTTTTCATGCATGTATTTTATCAGGTTGATAAAGTCTCCTTCTAACTTATGCCAGTTTATAATCATAACACGGTATTGGATTTTGACAAATGCTTTTTCTGTTTATTGAGATAATCATGTGTTTTTCCTCCTTTACTCCAGGGACTGGTAAATACAGTTCACGTGCCAAGTGTAGACTACCACCTGTAAATAAATATTTTTATAAATAAATATTTAGTGAAACAGAGCCATGACCATTTGTTTACTATCTTAAGCATAGTTGAGTAGTTCCAACAGCTGTCACATGGACTGAAAAGTCTAAAATATTTACTATTTGGCCCATTACAGAAAAATATTAACAACTCTGATTTATTCTATTAAGATAGTGTAGTACATTAATTGATTTTCAGATGTTAAATCAACCTTGCATCATTGAGACAAATCCCACTAAGTCATAGGGCACAATCTTTAAAAAAAATTGTTAGCATCTACTAGCTCGTATAATGTTAAGGATATTTGCTTCCATTTTCATGATGGATAATTTACTGTCAATTTATTTTCTTGTGATTTCTTTGTCTGGCTTTGGTCTCAGGGTAATACTGACCTCATAGAACAAGCTGAAAAGTGTTCCCTCAACTTCTAGAATTTTTGAAGTATAATTCTGTATTATTTATTCTTTTAATATTTGGAAAAATTCACCAGTAAAGCCATGTGGGATTAGGTCTTCCTTTACAGGAATATTTTAAAACGCTAATAAATTTCTTTATTGTTATAGGTCAATAGAGATTTTATACTTTATCTTAAGTCAGTTTGGTAGTATATGGCTTCCTAGAAATTAGTCTATTTCATTTAAGTTACCAATATTGTTGTCAAAAGTTGTTCACAATATCCCCTCATAAGCTTTCCATATCTGTAGGGTTGGTAGTGATGTCTCCTGTTTCTTTTTTCATTTTGGTAATTTGTGTCTTCTATCATTTTGTTCTTCATCAACGTATCTAAGCTTTGTCAGATTTATTTATCTCCTTGAAGAATAAACTTTTGTTTTCATTAACTTTATGTACTGCATTTTTTTTCTCTTTAATTAATTTCTGCTCTAATTCCTATTTCCTTTCTTCAGTTGGCTTTTTCTAGTTATAAACCATATACAGTGTTACAATTATTTCTTCAATCAAGTTTAAATGTTTTAAAGATGTTAAGTGAAGGACTGAATAAACATATAAACATACCTCATTTTATTGCACTTTGCTTTTTTGTGCTTTACAGATATTGTGTTTTTCACAAGTTGAAAATCTGTGGCATCCTGCATCAAGCAAGTCTATTGGCACCATTTTTCCAACAGCATTTGCTCATTTCAAGTCTCTGTGTCATATTTTGGTAATTCTTGAAATATTTCAAACCTTCCATCAGCAAAAAAAAGATTACAACTCACAGAAGGCTCCGATGATAGAGAGCATTCTTTTAGCAATAAAGTACTTTTAATCAAGCTATGCACATTGTTTTTTTTTTCAGATATAACAATATTGCACACTTAATAGACTATAATATATTATAAACATAACTTTTAAATGCACTGGGAGGCCAAAAAAATTGTAACTTCCTTTATTACAATATTCTTTTTATTGCTGTGATCTGGAACTGAACCCTGTATACCACCTTTTATATTAACCTACATATTAACCATTTCTGAGGATCTTCATTGTGATATAAATTTCTTTCAGTCCGAAGAATTAATTTTAGTATTCTAAGGAAAGTTCATTAACAGCAAATTATCTCAGTCTTTGCTTATCTGTGGATATCCTTATTTTGCCTTTATTACTGAAAGATAGTTTTGCTGGAGATAGAATTACTTTTTCATGGTTGGTTTGTTTGATGGCTTTTAGATCTTTGAATATCTCATTCTATTGCTTTCCTCTCTCTATTGATTCAGATGAGAAATTAATTATTAACTTTATCGATGTCCTCTCCCTGTATATGATGGTTTGTTTTTCTCTTGTTTTCATGATTTGATTTTTGTCTTTTGTTTTCAACAGTTTGATACACCTGTATCATGCATGTTATCACACCTGTAGGTATGCATCTCTGTGTATTTATTCTACTTAGGCATTAGGGTTTATGCATTATCTTCAAATGTATAGAGGAATGTTTTTCATCAATTTGAAAAATTTTCATTTGCTGTTTTCTCAATTATTTTCTGTCCTCTTTTTCTTCATTTTTTGAGATTTCTGTTACACTTATTTGATGCAGTCTTACAGGTCTCTGAGGCTCTGCTCATTTTTCTTCATTTTTTTCTCTTTGTTTTTTGGATTGAATAATGTTTATTGATCTATCTTCAAACTTATTAATTCTTTCTTTTGCCACTTCTGCTATTGAGCCCTTCCAATGAATTTTTAAATTTCAATTGTTGTATTTTTTAACTGCCTAATTTCCTTTAAAAAATAATTTCTATGTCCTTGTTTGGACTCTGTGTTTGTTGAGTCATTGCTGTTATTTATTTTTAAATTATTTAAATATGGATTCCTTTAGTCCTTTGACTTTGTTTTAATAACTGTTCTTAAGTCTTTATCTGCTAAATCCAACATCTATTTACTGTTTCTTCCACTTACCTTCTTTGTATGTTTCTTAATGTCTTAAAAAATAATAGATTGTAGCAACTCTGAGTTCTATTTTTACACCTGTAGATTCATGCTGTTACTGTTTTTACTTTAAAATAACTGCTAGGGTTTTGTTTGCTAGTATGCTTTGTTTTGGGTTTGGAGGTTTAGTTACTTGCCTGCACTAAATCTTTGAAATCTATTTACCCCAAAATTTGTAGTCCCTAATGATGACATTTAGTTTATTTTTGTTTTAATTATTGCTTTATTTTTATCCAGGCTTCCTAGGAGTCACCTCTGTGTCTGTATAGTTTAGTAGCTACTAATGATTTGAGAAAAATTGTGCTCAACCACCTTGAAGCAATAAGGCTTTCAATACATCTTTTCATGGTTAAAGCTACACATTCAAACTTCAGATGTTTTTGTTGTTGTTGTTGTTGTCTTTTTTACCAATCTGATGCCTCTTGTTCTTTCTGGTGGCCCCTTTCAAGTATCCTCTATTCATATACACAGACTCAGGGTTGACCAAGAGTGTGTGGGGAGCTTGGGCTCTCTGTGGTCTCCACTGTGCCTGTGTGCAGCCTCAACCAAGCATGTGGTCTCAACCAGCCACACCCTCAGGCAAGTAGAACAATTATCCCTCCTTACTCACATACTACAAAGATCACCTACTTCATCAATAATACTATTAGTTATGGGATTGTTCATCACTCCCTTTTTGACAGCAGTAACAAAGAGGCCTATCTTCTCAGGCTGACTCCTCCCTGGCAAAACTGCTACATTGATTGAACTATGGAGAGTAGCCACAGGCAAGAACACTACATACTTCCTTACTACTCAAAGTTCAGCAGTTCTTCAAGCATAAATACTTCTCATAAATAGCCTTTGGTCAATTTACAGAGCTTAAAAACAGCTGATTTTTGTCAATTTTGTTCCACTTTATAGCTGCTTTTCTGGGAGAAAATTTGCCAGCTTCCTCACTTGACCATAGCCAGAAGTCCCACCTCTTTCCTCTTTTTGACTTTTCTAAAATAATCTAGTTTATATGAAAAAAAAATCATTTTAGTTTAGGCTGACAATGATTAAACATTCTTGTTTGTTGGATAAGAAAGTTTTCTTTCTTCTTCTTTCTTGAATTTATCAGAGGAGCACCTTTTAGAATGTCACTATGAAGAAAACTTTATTTTCATTTTGTATCTATAAATATTGAAATTAAGTGCTCTGGGTTTACAGTTGTTTTTCTCCAACTCTATTGTCAAGAATATGGGAAAATCTATGACTACAGAGAACATGCTTCCTACTAGATAGGATTTTTAGGACTTCTTTGTCTTATTTCTTATTTCTTCCTTGTCTCTGGATACCTGGTTAGACATAAACTAGATATTTAATGAAAATTAATGAGATTTTATCAAATAACCCTTGTCTTTTTAAGTAATTTAATGCAAATTAATCTCCTTAAATGGTGGAGTGGGAAGGAGAAATACTATTTTCTAGCATATTTCAAGAATGAAGGTTTTAATATGACTTGCTAAATCTCATATACTGTTTGGAAGGGGACAATAATAGAATAATGACTTCACTCAGAGGAAATAATATAAAAAATAAGTAATAAAATATTATAAAGCATTTTATCAAATATAAAATATTCAGTATAAAGTTTAAACAAAATTTGGAATAATAATTAAGAAAGTACAATAAATTAAGAATCTTCTCTATTGTCCTTGGGAATGCTTTGTTTTTCAGAATCATTTCAAAATTGGATTATCATTCTTAGAATAAAAAATGCTCATGTCCATAGAAATTCTCATTATTGTAACATTATAAGATCTATAGTCAATCCAGGTATAGTGATTGGGACAAATAATTGAATTTCTCTGAGTTTCATTTTATTTATGTATGAGGAATAAGAAATCTCTACCTTGTACAATTGGTATTTTTAAAAAATGAGATGGTTTGGTACAGACTGAAAAACAAATGTTTAAAAAAAAAAAAAGACTTTTTCCCCATTCATGGAAAGATAAACAAGGGGGGAGCCATTGCCACGAGAGTCTAAAATTTATTAAAGGCATAGAAAGGAGCCCTCCATGATCGTCACCAAAGTAATTATACTCTGAAGTCAATGGGGGCTGAGTTTCCAGGAATAGGTGGTAAAGGTATTTTGTGGGTATTAAAAAGTAAAAGTTGAGGGAATAAGGAGAAGGATAGGTAGAGTCAGGAAAGCATGTGGTGAAAGCTCTGACTATAAAATGATAGGCAGCTGAACCTATTTTAGTCTCGATTCCAGAGGAGCTTTCAGCTTAGAATGTGAATGGAGATAGACACAGAGAGATTGCTACTCTACTGTATGGTGTTCATGATTAAGGCATTGGCTGTAATGACATGTCCAGATGCAAAGAGTTGAGATCTGACCTTACCTTGGCAAAACATTACTCCATATTCATATCTCACCCTAAAAGTTTCTACATGAATTATAGACAGTTAATAACTCTTCTATCCACTCTAAGGATGCACGGGAACATATTATACCATAATCTCCCACAGCACATTTTGCTGGAATTTTCAAAACCTTTGTCTCATGACTCTTGACTTTGAAGAAATGTATTTTTTTTCATCAATGACTGTGTATTTTTAGTAGAAATTTCACAAGAGAAAAAATTGTATGGACTTTGAACACGACTTCTCAATAACAACCAATCAGAGTTATTAGACTATCAGAATGAAAAACAGTCATATCAGCATTCTGCCTCAATTTGGTTTCCTGTCCAGGCACCCAGGGTATTGTCCCTGAAATAAAAGGTATAATTTTGTCTTTTCTTTTTTCACATGGCTATACAATTGGGTATCCCCATGATAGGACTTTCAATTTAAATATCTGCTCCATGATTTTTGTCAAGGAACACTGATTGAGTTCTTAAGATATAAAAATCTTTCTATCCTGATATCTAAAATTTTCTGAAGCATGTTTTCAAACAATATTATTACAGTATATATGCACACTCTTATTGTGAAACAAAATTTTATATAATGCAGTACTCAGGATTACTTCATTTTTGCGACAATCTTGTGAGGTCAGTGCACTATTAGAACTAGAAGACATGAGCAATGACACAAAAAGAAACACATCCTAGCTGTAAAATAAAAATAATTCATTTAGAAATAATGTGGATAGTGTGTTGTTCCTCTGTAACCCTGGTGATTGGAAACAACTGACCTAACACTTGTAAGCCAGCTATCTTGCATTTCTTTGGTATACCATGACTTAAACAGAAAAACTAATACCAGTTAAAGATTCTCAGCATATATAAAAATGAACAGTATTATCATGGATTTTTCTTTAATTTCATTTCCTTTGGGGTATACAAGCATAGCTTTTTGATAGACCTTAAGGATTTTAAAATGTTTTGTATCCCACATCCTAGAGTGAGGGAAAAAATAAAACACTTATTCTCCAAATTAGGTATAATTTACTAGCACTGTATATTCAGGTTTCTTATGGTGGAATTATTTGGTATCTTTGTCGTTATCCTCTGTGTTCCGAATAGTTACTTACTAAGAAGAAACACACTAATTGAGATCCATTGTAAAAGCATGTAAAGTACAATGTATCTGAGCATGTGGCTGAATGAGATTATTTATGAAATGCAAGACGTTCTGGTGTAGAATAAAATGACACCGATTTGAAGTGAATATTTTTAGTAAGGAAATTATCCAAATATGCATTTTATTTGTGCCATATGTTTCTAATAAAACCATTTTAGGAGAATTTGGAAAGAGCTTTAAATTGGAAGATGACTACATTTTCATTCTATGTAACTCAGTGTTAATCTGACCCAATACTCTTCATGCTCTGCCTGCAGCAATGACAGCTTCAGTTACTATAAATGTAACCAAGGCAACATGACAGGGAATAATTAATGACTGGAATTCATATTCAAAATATGAAGAATGTTCTAAATAATAAATATTATTTATTTAGAATAATAACAATATTTTACACCTCTCTCTACCTTCAACTCTCTTGAAACATTTCCACAAATTAATAATTATGATTTTGTAGACAGAAGGATATGATCAACATGCATATAATATTAAAGAGAATTAAATTGAATGAAATTGTCATATTATAAAATTTATACCAAAAAATCACCCTACAGGGCTTCCCTGGTGGCGCAGTGGTTGAGAGTCCACCTGCCGATGCAGGGGACACGGGTTCGTGCCCCAGTCCAGGAAGATCCCACATGCCACGGAGCGGCTGGGCCCGTGAGCCATGGCTGCTGAGCCTGCGCGTCTGGAGCCTGTGCTCCACAACGAGAGAGACCACAACAGTGAGGCCCGCGTACTGCAAAAAAAAAAACCGAAAAAACCCTACAACCATACAAATATATACAAGCAAATATTCTCCTTCTTTCTATCTTTTTAATGCCCAACTAGGTTAAATGTTTTATGAAGGCAGTTCCATGTAAATGGGATATTGGAGAAGAGCTAGATTTAGCAATCAGGCAGTGTTGGCTCCAGACTATACTAACTTGGTGACCTTGGACATTTATTTATGTTTAATAAATAAACATTTATTATGTTTATATGTCTCAGGATTTTTATTGGAAAAATTAAGTTGATATTATGTTAACAGATTAATGTGGTGGCTGAGAAAATTACATGGAAGAGTCCATGTAAAGTATGTATCTCAGTACCTACCTATCAAAGAATAAGCACAAATGTTAGTTTGCCACACAGGTATAGTATATGCTACGCATTCTTTTAGACTCTGATATAGCAATGGCAGACAAAATCACCTCCTTAGAGAAATACATAAGGCCCATGATAGAAAAAGACAAGAAACATACAAATAAAGAAATAAAGCAAAAAAAAAAAAGGCAATTTCTGGAACTGTTGGGTGCAGTGAAAAAGATAAAGTGGTGATTTGAAAAGAGGATGCTATTGTATTTAGGATTGTGGATAGAAATCTCCCTGAGGAGCTAATATTTAATTTAAAACTTATTGATGAGAAGGAGGCAGCCATGTAAAAATTTAGAGGAAATGCATTCCAAAATAACATTACTGCATGTACAAAAACACTGAGATAGGCAACTATGGTTTAAAAATATTGAAACAGTAGGAAGGGTAAATAAAGATTAGTTAGGGAAGGCAAGCAGAGACTGGGTCATATTGAGTCTCATAGGCCATGGTTAGAAGTTTTGGTTTTATTTAAAGTACATATCAGGAAGTCATTTGAGGACTGCATAGTTTAGCACTAGTAAATGTATAAGTAGTATCAATAGTAGTGGTACTCATAACAAGACTTTAGTAGCACTAGTATTCTTCTCAGAAGACCATAAGTTTTGTTTATAGAAAAGAATCCATAATCAAATGTTTCTTCAATGGTTAAATGACTTAGTACATCATGATACTGTCAAGTATGCTAAAACTAAAAACCTCTTTAAATGTGGAAAATATGAAGCCAACCGTTTGTTATATTTGTCATCTTATTGACTTCCATAGTTAATTCTAGTGATTTCGGTGGCAAAGATAATACTAAAAAAATTTAACAACCAGTTAATCAGAAAGAATGTTATATGTAAACAAATGATACAAGTGAACCAAGTGGCTGATGTGTCTGCCTAAACCCTCCTTTCCCATCACTGCTCCTGGATTCTGCAAGTCTGTCATGTAGAAGACACATAATAATTATTTGCTGGAGATGGAAACAGGGAGTATTGTTAATTAGCCATAGGACATTCCATTAGTTGTATGGACATTCCTCTCATAGAACTCAGTCCAAATTTCTAAAGGTCCATTGCACATATTATTATACAGGAAAACACATGTGATGAAACCTAGTAAAACATCTAGTATGTAATAAGTAGCAAATAATTGTTCAGTGAATCTTGAGGATGCATCATTTAAAACTCAAAGTCATATAGTTCTAGGGTTTCTGCCAACAGACATGTTAAAGCTAAAAATGGTCTAAGAAAACTTGCAGAAGAGATTTAAATAGCCTATTCCTTTGGCTAGGCTACACATTTTCCTACAGTTTATTAGGCAGCAAGATTCATCTCAGCCTCCCTCTTCAAGCTATAACACACACACACACACAACAAACAGAAAGAGAGAAGATGCTCTCTTTATTGATTTCTGGACTATAGAAAAATGCCTCAAACACTGCTTAGTATATAAAGGTTGTTGTGAGAATGATTTTTTTTAATAGTTAAATTTAATAGAATATCAAAATAGATAAGAAATGAATTTATTTTATTCTGCAATAGACTTAGCTGCAGTTAGTTTTTAAAGAGACAATCAAGTAAGCATTCTCTATTCTATTTGAATTTTTCTAATATGAAATACCATTAATTTCTGTGTATTCATTTCTCACATGGTCAATTTTCTAACCTTAATTATTAATTAATATAATTTAAAAATTAATACAATTTTTAAGGTAAAAAAATTATCATTTAAGGTAGGGGAGGACAATCACCACCTCCTGTTTAGGTTACCATGTAACATGGAACTTGGCTTGTGTCCACAGTCTCCAAACAGTGGCTTAGGGAATAGGTTTTGTAAGAGAAATTTACATTTCAGCAATAGAAGCCACAAGTCTCCCAATCTTCTCATCGTCCCACAGAGAGAATGATGATGGGGCCAGGCAGTATTGGATATAATGAGACCTCCTCATGTAGGTTTTTGGTTTTTTTTTAATAGAGTAGACTGAGATAAAGGTTATTGGTAGATTAGCAAACTATTTGTGTACCACATAGTAGGGGTTAAAATGCTAGATATTTACAGAAGCTGTCTTGTAACACTAGGTGCCTAGCACCTGGATATTTTTGAAGCTAATGGTAAGTGAATTCCTTCATAGATGGACCAAAGAGGGGTTGGAGAGTTCCTACTACCAAAGGATGAAGATCATGATGATTCTGTGATGTTTAACATTTTTTTAGTGTCTATAACTTGTAAAAACTCTATACTAAATGTTTCAGTTATCTCATTTAATCCCCACAAGTCCTGTCTTGAACTATCTATAATGATTTCTAAGATTGATACATGAGAGTTTGCTCTTTCTTGTTGAATGTATTATGATAATTTGTGTTTTCCAATAACCATCTATTTTGATGAAATTTTTATGTTAGTTAAATATATAATTATTTCATTCATTAGTGTATTCAATACTAGAGAAACAACACTGAGTAAGACAATAAACAACTGCCCTCATTTTCTTACATTTTAAGGGGCGGGCAGCAAAAACAAATAAATATATGGCATGCTATGCAATAGGTGTTATGAAGAAAAGTAGTGTTATTTAAAGAAAACAAAGAGTAATAGGCATATAAGAGGATTATTTTATATAAAGCAGCTGAAGAAAGCCTCTCTAGTAAGTTAAAATATGAACAGACACCAGAACAAAGAGAGAAAGTTAATCTGGTTGACATGCAGGATCAGAGCAATCCAGACAGAGCAAACAAAATGCAAAGGCCCTGAGGCTGATGAGTGACTGATTTGTTTATGGAACAGCCTGGAAGCCTACACATCTGTATTGTAGTGAGAGAGAAGGAGAGAAGGTGACTGGGGCAGGTCAGGGAGTTGCAATTAAAGCAGATGAGAGCCATGTTAAACTTGGAATTTTACTCTCTTTATAATGTATATACTATGGACATCCACACTAACTTTCATTATAGCCACTATTTTTTTCTTATTTTGTTGTTATTTTATATTTTTCCTTGATTTGATTTGTAAGGCTTTTTTCATTTCATATACATATATGACCTGGGACTATTATATTGGTTTTATTTTTATGATTGTATTTATCAATATCCTCAAATTTAAGATTTTATCAGTTTTGTTTCCTTAGGTCAATTGGGTTTTGGTTTTTCTTTTTTTCACTTTTTGGGAGGTAAAAGATGAGTTAACTAATTTTTGTTTTTCTTTACTTAATAATAAATTATTTGATGTTCTGCATTTTCTATTACTTATACAATGTTTTACTTTTCGCAATTTTTTCAATAAATTATAACAGTGATTTTCATTCTTTCATCGATTATAGGTATTGTTTGTTTAGCATAACTGTTGACTCAATAGTTATTTAGATGAACTTATTTTAAAATAAATTTATTTATTTCATTTATTTATTTTTGGCTGCATTGGGTCTTCGTTGCTGCGTGAGAGCTTTTTCTAGTTGCGACGAATGGAGGCCACTCTTCTCTGTGGTGCGTGGGCTTCTCATTGTGGTGGCTTCTCTTTTTGCAGAGCACAGGCTCTAGGTGTGCAGGCTTCAGTAGGTGCGGCACGCAGGCTCAGTAGTTGTGGTGCACGGACTTAGTTGCTCCCTGGCATGTGGGATCTTCCTGGGTCAGGGCTCGAACCTGTGTCCCCTGCATTGACAGGCAGATTTTTAACCACTGCACCACCAAGGAAGTCCCTAGAAGAACCTCTTTCTATGAGGTTTACTCATCTCATTCTGCTTTCTGAATGTGAGTTAATCTTGCTTCACAGATTCAGTGTCCATTTTAAATACTTTACATTTTTAATTAAATACTATGGTTAACATCTGTTATTTGCAAAATATCTACTTCAGAGGAAAATATTTACCTCTGAGTCTTCAATCTTTTATGCCTCAGTGCTTTTTCATACACGGGCTTCAAATTGATTTTATTTTCCCTGTTTACTCATTTTTATGAAGATATATCTACTTAGGGTTATTGAGAGGTAAAAGAACATAAATATTTTTTTAAGAATTCCATCATGGAATTATCACAACTGTTACGATTCTACAATTAAAAAGAATTGGGGGCTTCCCTGGTGGCGCAGTGGTTGAGAATCTGCCTGCCAATGCAGGGGACACGGGTTCGAGCCCTGGTCTGGGAAGATCCCACATGCCGCGGAGCAACTGGACCTGTGAGCCACAATTACTGAGCCTGCGCGTCTGGAGCCTGTGCTCCGCAACAAGAGAGGCCGCGATAGTGAGAGACCCGTGCACCGCGATGAAGAGTGTCCCCCCCCCAATTGCCACAACTAGAGAAAGCCCTCACACAGAAACGAAGACCGAACACAGCCATAAATAAATAAATAAATAAAAATTTAAAAATTCACGACATATGTCAATATTAAAAAAAAAAAAAAAAAGAATTGGATCTCTTAAACTAGCCAGATCTTGATGGTAATCCTGATCATAATTTCAATGTATAAGCCAAGTCATTAGGACTTTTATTTTTATTGAGAAGAGTAAACAATATTCAAAAGATCTGAGATGATAGCTGGTTTAGAGTTTGGTGTTGGCAAGATATCTCTTTTGTGTGTGATATTAGATGGTTTCCAAGTAATAGTAGTGGCAGAAATAATTTAAATTTTTGATGAAAATCATGATGACTCTGTAATGTTTAACATTTTTTCAGTGCCTGTGATTTGTCAGAGTCTATGATAACTGTTTTACTTGTCTCATTTAATCCTCACCAGTACTTTGTGGAAAAGTTCCTATTTCCAATGTACAGATGTGGGAACTAAGGCTTTCAGAGTCCAGTAAATTTGCCTCAGAACATACAGTCAGTGGAAGAGCAATGACTCAACCACATTCTGATTTCCAAATCTGTTCTCTAATACACTTGGTAAGAAAAAAATTACCATGCTAAAAATTTTATTTTTTAAATTAATTTTTTTCTCTATAAATGGAGTCAAATTAGGTGTTCTCTGAGGTCCTTTTCTTCTACATTTGTTCTATGGGCTTAGAAAAGTAAATAATAAGTGCTAAATGGATTCTGTGTTTTTCTTTTTAATCAATGTGATCACAAAATAGAACCAAATTACTTAAGAACTGTTTCTAAAACAAAGGAATATATAATAATTAGGATATTGATTGAGCTTTAACAACGAAGAAAATTGAAATAGCAGTGGCTTAAAGGAAACAGTATTTTATTTCTGTCTCAGGTTATCATCTGGTCAAAAGCAATCCAACCTACGTATGGTAAATTCATGCTGTCAGGATTATAGGTCTTATATCTGATGAAACCACTTTCTGCCACTCAGGGACTCTTCTCCAGCTCCAGCAAGTATCTGCTTTGAAACAATCAAGCAGAGTGACTAGAAAAGGGGGAGGGTGGGTATAAGACCTTCATTTAAGGTCACAGCATGGAAGTTGTACACATCATATGTATATCATGGAAATAATTTATTTATTGGCCTGTCTAGCAAAAGAAGTTTGGAAAATTTAATCTGTACCTGGACACTCAGGAACTTAGCAAAAATCTTGTACATCATAAGAAAGGAAGACTAGATAATGACTGGGAAATGTGTTCTTTTTTTGGATAGATAATCCATATTTGAGTCTACAACAAAAATTGTCCCAGTATTCTTCTATTTGATTAGGTGAATGAAGAATACTTAGAGGAAATAACTAAAGAAAAAAATCAGAAAGGTAAATTTTTGTTCAGAATCATTTAATATCTTTGCTAGTGGGAAAAACATTACTGTGCCATGAAAATTAAAAAAAAAAAAATTGAGGCATTAAATTTCCATTCTGGAATTTTCTGTAGGTTAATATTGGAGTTTGTTGTTGGTTCTATATTATGACTTCAGTAACAAAATATATAGGCATTTTGTCTATTTAATCGGCTTCTTTGCATATAAAAGAATATTCTTTTCTTACCATATACTACTGTGTTTTATTAATATCTTAAGTGTCCCTGCAGTGTCTTGAAAATACACAGGTCATTATGAACAACAAAATAATCCAGCGATTTAAAGAAAAGTTACCCTTTCCTACTAGTATATTCCTGTGCTTTCATATATAAACAATCATGAATTTGAAGAGGGTGAAAGTGGTATGGAAAAAAAACTAAGACTGTTGTTAATGTAATCTTTAACAAGAAATGGTCCTTAGCAATGCTTCATCATTCCCAGGTTCCATATTTGCATTCTGACTTTCAAAATATCTGTAGGAGAGTTTCCTTCCTAAATGTGCATATGTGTTTTCAAACATACACACACAAACATACATATATATTGTATATTAGTATTAGTATTGGCATTAGTGATAGAGCTCCATCTAGTGTTTATAGATACTACAAATCACAGGTATATTTGTTTTGATTCTTATTTAAAAATAAAACATTTTAAAAGTAAGTTTATTTAATTATCTGCATTTACTTCTCCACCTGACTTCATCAAGGCAGAAAAGTAAGCTGTTTTAAGAGTACCTCAAGTGATGACAAAATCTTAATATTCCAAATATAATATAATAGAGTAGATTTATAAATGCTTAGGTAATTATAACTAAAGTATATAATTAATGCATAATTAAGGTCATATAATCATTCTTTATTCTCAGAAGGAGAAAACAAATTATTAATTTATTAGTTGGATTTTAGAAACTTCTAGATTTTTGTAGTATCTCTCACTTTCTCAGTTTCCACTAAAGTTAATTAAGATGACATTCAAAATGCTAAATACAAAATACCTACAGTGCCATGAAAAGTTCAATATCTTGTCTAAACTAGGTCACTCCAACAAAATACAAAATTATACAAATACAAAACCCTTTTGGTTTTGAGAGATCTTATTGTTTTGGCAGGTAAGGTTTTGGCACATATAAATAAGTCCCATTGAAATGAATCACTATAACTGTATTCACATGAAATATTGCAAATTCTAAGGTATAGAATCTGTTCAATGTTTAATATTTCTTCAAATATCTAGAAAATATAGTCTCCTTTTTATACTAATTTCCATATGCAATTCCATTCACTTGTTCATTTATTCACTTATTAAACAATAACCACTCACCTCCTATTATATGCCAAATACTCCATTTGGGTACATTGGGAAAGACTGCTAATCATTCCCCTGTATCCATTATCTTGTCCTTCTTTTTATCAATAAAATCCACCCCACACATCAGGATTTTGTCTGGCACCTGACCACCTGACTAACATTTCCTAGTCTATCTTGTGGCTGAGTATATCCCTGAGACCGAATTTAAACCAATAGATGTGAGCATAAATTATTGTGTGTATATTGTGCGTAACTTCCAGGTCATCTATAAAAAATCTTCTTTCCCAGTACTGCCTCTTTTTCCTTTCTTCAGAAATGAAAGAAGATAGGAGCCACCATCAGCCACAGTCACGGAGCAAGCATAATAAAGCAATGAAAAACTCCTGGGTCCCTTAATGATTTCACAGAGCACAGCCACCTGGCCAGCTGGACTATATCAGGCAAGAGAAATAAGTCCCTGTATTACTCATGCAATTGTACCTTTGGATCTTAACATCTTACTGTTAGAAAGGGTTTGCACAATAATTGATAAAGAAAAGTGCACGAGATGAATAAAACATAGTTCCTGACCTAAAAACTCTTTCTTCTAATGAATGAGCCAGAAAATAGAAAATTGTATATAATACAGAATGATCTTAATGATGGATGTCTGTAGAAATGATGGGATCACCCAAAAAATTCTGCCTTGAGGAATTAGGGAAAGCTTCAGATGGATAGTAGTATTTAAATTTTATCTTGAAATAGTAGTTTAAGACTATCACATGAAGAAATAGGCAAAAGGTTGACAAAGTGCTCTACAGATCAAAGAAACACCATTAACAAAGGTATGAGGAAGACAGTATAAAGTAAATGAGGCATTTGGAAGGTCATAATTTACAGAAGAGTCAGAAAAAGGAGTAAATCACTGATTCAATTCTGAAAAAAGAAATATGGTAGGTTTGTACTAGCTTATGAAATAGTTTTAATGTCATTAAAAGAATTGATATATATATATATATATATGTATAACTGATTCACTTTGCTGTACAGCAGAAACTAACACAATATTGTAAATGAACTATACTCCAATAAATTTTTTTTAAAAAGAAATTAGTGTTTTACCCCACAGAAAATGAATTTTCAACAGAGAAGTGATGTGAACAAGCAATCTACGCAACCATCCAGCGTTGATGTGTCCTACGTGGTATCAATGATGGTTAAGGAGAGTTCTTTTTGGTTTCTTATTATATGTGATTTTCTTGTGTAATGATAAGTTTTCTCTGGTGTGAAAGTTGCTCATTCATTCAAATTAAAATATAAGCAGCCACTGGGCTAGGAAGGGACAACACAAGGAGATAAAAGTCATTCTCCTTCCCTTATCAATGTAATTAATCCACCATTTTCATTCCAAATAGTAGGAAATATGGATAATAACTGAAGAACTCTTGAGATAATATTTCTTCTGTGTTGGTCCACAGCAGTAAATGCAGTTGAAATGCTGGAATAATCAAATGTAGTGTCGCCTTTCACAATTTCAGGGTCATCAGCAGTTGATATTTTGAATATTATTTGCATATGTTTTTCTTCTTTATATAAACAGCAGAAGAAAAACACATAGAGATGAAAACTTACTGGAACAACTGTAAAAAATACAGTGCATAGTTTCAGACACGCAAGAAAAATATTGTGGCATGATGTCAAGAAAATGATAGCTATATCCATTTTCCACTGAACTATGTAAACGTTCAAAGAGGAATATTTGTACTACTCTCTCTTGTTTTCATATTTTTTTACCTCATAATCATGCTTTCCCATTTAATGTAAACCAAGATAATCCTGGGTCCTAGGTCTTAAGGGTTAGTTAGCCTCCTCCAAATTGGAAAACTGAGTCTGCAGCCAGAAGCAATTCATTAATACATGGAATTAATGATTGCCAATCAGCAAGAAATTGTGAAATAAATCAGAGAATAAGCTCGATGATATAAGTTCGTCAAATCAATGAGTTCTCACAGTTGGAAATTTAATTGACTATTAGGCCAACTTTTTCAAAACTGTCACACTATAAAAGATAATATCAGGCACAGCAATTCTGTACATGATGGGCAGACTGCAATCTCAGACACAGTAATTGGCAAATAGTGCAGACCAGCTGTCTAGGCATTCTTGATATGTGTCTGCTTCTTTGTGGTATAACTTTACAATCTCTCAAAGGTCTAGCAGTCTTACAGGTCACAGAGTTTTTGAAGATATGTCTCTGTCTCCTCAGACAGTTTCTGAAAATATAGAGAGACATTTGGGAATCTATAGGAATATTTTGGTTAAGATTTAACATTCTAAAAGCACTCAGATATTTTGTTCTAATTTAGAGTGTGTTTAAATTTACAAATACAAGATTAATTTAAGAAGAGAAAATACAAATGGTCCAATGTTTTCTCCTCATTCCCTAGAGGGTTATTTCCAGGCATTATTTAGAAATAGATATATTATCCATATTTGGGATAGAAGTTCAGCACACATGATTTTAAAAATACTCTTGGATTAGTGGAATTAGTCACATGTTTCTAGAAATAATATATATGAATAAAATCACTTGATGAACAAGAATGAAATCAGCTGGCTATGGTGAATGGGATCTGTATTGAGAATCACTTCATTTCCTCTCAAGCAGCAGGACCAAAACTTTTGGCTCAATCCAAACAGTTTTACACATATGTTTATAACGTTCTAATTTTACAATTTTAGACTAAAACAGATTGATTCAACATTTACAATCATAAAACATGTATGCTGTTTTGTGAGGATATAAGTAGAATATAATATTTATGAAATAATATTTAAAAAACCTTGCCAAGGCTGCCAAATATTATACTTTTCACATGGAGTCAGGATACCAGTTTGAATATATAGTCCTCCTACATCAGGTAATCATCATCTCACTCTCATTGTTTTTTGTACCCTACCACCAGAAACCCTTGAAAAATTTTAATGTCTACTTGTAGAGAAAAGTCAGCTTCCAAGAAGTCAGCTGTGAGCATGGTAGATTTCTATGTAAAAATATAAGGAGAATTGGCCCATTCCTTTGCATAATTATGGAAGGTCTCATGATAAACTGGTTTACCCATAATTGTATAAGACTAATTTGTCTGCTGAAGATACAGAAAACCAGGACTGTGTCCTTAACTACTTGAATAGAAATAGGAATGGACAAAATCACTATTAAAAACTTTTAAAGAGGAATGCAAAAAGGAGATTAAAAAATTTAATATTCATACTTGTTAGACACTTAAAGAAATAGCAATTCTAACTGGAAGGCTCAAAGAAACATATGGGAATCCCACAGGATTGCACAAAAGGACCCCCAAAAAGGAATAGAATGGAATATATGACTAGTCATTGTGAAAATTAGCAACAGCTATAGGCAAAACTAGACTCTGAATACCACTATTTATGCCTTGCGGATGGTCTATTAATAATGACAATAATCTTTTCATTAGATTTCACTCTCTACTAAGCATTCTTTTCTCACCCATTCAAGTATCACAATAAACCTGTATGTCCTGTAACTTCCTCCATTTTGTACATGAAGAGACTGACTCTCAGCACTTCTAATTTAATTGAATAAGATTTCCTGGTGTATTAGTTTTCTACTGATGTATAACAAACTACCACAAACCGTGGCTTAAAACTCAAACTTTTCAAACTTCTGTAGGTCAGAATCTAGCATGCTATGGATAGGTTCTTTCTTTCTGGTCTCTAGCTATTGGCTGACCTGAGACCTTATCTGAAGGCTCTGGTGGAGAATCCACTTCCAAGCTCATTGAAATTGTTGGCAGAATGCAGTTCCTCATGGTTATAGAACTAAGGTGTTTGTTTCCTTGCTACCTGTGAGCTTGGGGCTGCCCTAGGATTCTAGCACTGCTACATTCATTGGCATGTAGTCACCTCCATTTTCAAAGCCATTCTTCTCATGCTCTAAATCTCTTTTTTTTTAAACATCTTTATTGGAGTATAATTACTTTACAATGATGTGTTAGTTTCTGCTTTATAACAAAGTGAATCAGTTATACATATACATATGTTCCCATATCTCTTCCCTCTTGTGTCTCCCTCCCTCCCACCCTGCCTATCCCACCTCTCTATGTGGTCACAAACCACCGAGCTGACCTGATCTCCCTGTGCTATATGGCTGCTTCCCACTAGCTATCTATTTTACATTTGATAGTGTATATATCTACATGCCACTCTCTCACTTCGTCCCAGCTTACCCTTCTCCCTCCCCATGTCCTCAAGTCCATCCTCTACGTCTGTGCCTTTATTCCTGTCCTGCCTCTAGGTTCTTCAGAAACTTTTATTTTATTTTATTATTTTAGATTCCATATATATGTGTTAGTATATGGTATTTGTTTTTCTCCTTGTGACTTACTTCACTCTGTATGACAGTTTCTAGGTCCATCTACCCCACTGCAAATAGCTCAATCTCATTTCTTTTTATGGCTGAGTAATATTCCATTGTATATATGTGCCACATCTTCTTTATCCATTCATCTGTCGATGGACACTTAGGTTTCTTCCATGTCCTAGCTATTGTAAATAGTGCTGCAATGAATATTGTGGTACATGACTCTTTTTGAATTATGGTTTTCTCAGGGTATATGCCCAGTAGTGGGATTGCTGGGTCGTATGATAGTTCTATTTTTAGCTTTTTAAAGAACTTCCATATTGTTCTCCATAATGGCTGTATCAACTTACATTCCCACCAACAGTGCAAGAGGGTTCCTTTTTCTCCACACCCTCTCCAGCATTTATTGTTTGTAGATTTTTTGATGATGCCCATTCTGATCCGTGTGAGGTGATACCTCATTGTAGTTTTGATTTGCGTTTCTCTAATAATTACTGATGTTGCGCATCCTTTCATGTGTTTGTTGGCAATCTGTATACCTTCATTGGAGAAATGTCTATTTAGGTCTTCTGCTCATTTTTGGATTGAGTTATTTTTTTGATATTGAGCTACATGAGCTGCTTGTATATTTTGAAGATTAATCCTTTGTCTGTTGCTTTGTTTGAAAATATTTTCTCCCACTCTGAGGGTTGTCTTTTCATCTTGTTTATGGTTTCCTTTGCTGTGCAAAAGCCTTTAAGTTTCATTAGGTCCCATTTGTTTATTTTTGTTTTTATTTCCATTTCTCTAGGAGGTGGGTCAAAAAGGATCTTGCTGTGCTTTATGTCATGGAGTGTTCTGCCTATGTTTTCCTCTAAGGGTTTTAGAGTGTCTGGCATTACATTTAGGTCTTTAATCCATTTTGAGTTTATTTTTGTATATGGTGTTAGGGAGTGTTATGATTTCATTCTTTTACATGTAGCTGTCCAGTTTTCCCAGCACCACTTGTTGAAGAGGCTGTCTTTTCTCCATTGTATATTCTTGCCCCTTTTATCAAAAATAAGGTGACCATATGTGCATGGGTTTATCTCTGGGGTTTCTATCCTGCTCCGTTGATCTATATTTCTGCTTTTGTTCCAGTACAATACTGTCTTGATTACTGTAGCTTTGTAGTATAGTCTGAAGTCTGGGAGCCTGATTCCTCCAGCTCCATTTTTCTTTATCAAGATTGCTTTGGTTTTTCAGGATCTTTTGTGTTTCCATACACATTGTGAAATTTTTTGTTCTAGTTCTGTGAAAAATGCTAGTGGTAGTTTGATAGGGATTGCATTGAATCTGTAGATTGCTTTGGGCGGTATAGTCATTTTCACAATGTTGATTCTTCCAATCCAAGAACATGGTATATCTCTCCATCTGTTTGTATCATCTTTAATTGACTTCCTTTTTTGCTGTCAGCCAGAGAAAACTCTCTGCTTTGAAAAGACTCACTCAATGGGCTCAATGGGCTTACAAAGATAATATCTGTATTTTAAGATCAACTGAATTGAGATTAATTACCTCTGAAAAATTCCTTCAATATAGTATTTAGATTAGTGTTTGACTGAATAACCAGGGCATAGGAATGTAGCAGGTACCATCTTTAGAAATCGGCCTATCACACTTGCTTTGTGGGGAATTCAAATTCAGTTCTTTGATCAAAATCAAAACTGTCCTCATTGAATTTAACTTGTTAACTTATGCTAATTTACTTAATATGAAACTAATCTTTAACTGTTTTATAAATATATTATTCTCACTCTAGTTGTAAGTTATTGTGGCATTCAAGAAAACCAAGCTTAAAATGAGTTGTTTCGAGAGCAGAGATTATACTCAAAAAAACATAGTTCCAGGGAAGAATGCCAAGGACCAGCTTAGCAGTAGCAGAGAGAAAAGGCGAGACCTAGTAGACCTTTGCCTACTGCTCCAGTATAAGGAAGCTCTTGTAATCTCTTTTTACCTCTCTCTCCATCTACTTGCTTATAATATATATAATGAAACAGCATTTTCATTATAAAAGAGGCATATTTTAGAATGGTAACTCATTTAAGGAGGAAAACTTTTACCCTTGTATCCTTTGTACCTGGCATAGTTTCTAGCATGTAATAAATGTTAGCAGAGAACTTGCACATAATAGATGTTTAGAAATGCTGAGTTTAATTATATTGTTGAATTAATTATGAATGAAAAACAGTGTTATTATAAAATAAATACCTAGAAAACAAATTATAAAATAAAGAAAAAATCAGCCCTTACACAAAAATGGTGTTAACACTTGGTAATATCTAAAACTTGGTAGCAATAAGTAGATATAAATAAATATTTAATTCATATAAGTAGATATGAAGAAGTGTTTATTACCTTCTGTAAAGGTTTATAGACTCAGTTATCTTTAATCAAAGTATAGGAACTTGGGTGTCTCCAATTATAAGTGCTACTGGATAATGGAATTTTCTCCTTGAGCCTATATGGATCAAAAATCCCAGGAAAAGGACAGTAAAGGTATAAATTCCACAGAAATTCAGGTATGCAAAAAACAAAACTTTATTTTTATAGAGCTCAATTTCTATGTCAAATACTAACTTCTGGGAAAAGTCAGTCATTTCTGTCATTTATTAGGCATTTCAGTTAAAAACAATCCTATTCAAAACTTCTCTCCTGCCCATATATTTTTGCAGGATGTGGCATTTGGTTCAAGAGAGGATCATGGTAAAGGACAGAGTGCTGGCACTCATCCAGTCCTTGAGGACAGTGAGCCTACATTGGTGGATTGAGTGACATCTTTTCTGTGATGCTCCTTTATGATGTGACTTCATTAGCACAATGAGGCTCCTGCATGTCCCATGACTCACACTCTCTCTCCCTCTTTCTCTTTCTGTGTCACTTGGTCTGTCTCTGTCTTTGTCTCTCCTCTCTCTCTCTCACATCTAACTTCTATGTATAACTCAGTAAGGCCGCTTTCAATTTATTCTTCCCAAATGTATTTGGGTCTAATATTTCTTCTCCAAACTTTGCCTATGTACCCACATTTGAAGAGTTTTATCCAGTGTGGGAAGTCTCGGCAGCAGGTTCAAAACAAATGTTATCTAAACTGATACTCCTCTATGTAAATTACTCTGCATTTAACTTTAATTTGGGTGCTAGATTTTTTTAATTGAGCCAATAATATGCAACATTATTGTGTTGCTTAATATCCTCATCCCAATTCTCCACCCACATTTTGGAGTCATTTGGGCAATTTCTTCAGGCTTTCCCTGCCCTCAACTTGAGGTGAATGCTAGCTTCAAGTCTAAACAATCTACCTAATAGTAGGATTAATGTAAGATTAACATATTAAACACTATCTCTCCAGAGTGATTTGGTTGTTGTTATGGTGATTGTTATGATTGCTAGCTTAGGTACCATCTTTGCACTTAAACTTTTTTGGTCATTGTCTGCATGACTTGGCTGCTATTGAGTACTTTTGTTTGCTTCTGTTCCCTCCACTATAAAGGTGTCCAGTCTAACTAGGCTAATATTAAGAAAGGTACAGGGGCATCATGGAAAGGACATTTTTGTAACCATCAGTATGGTTCTAAGTTAACCTCCTTCGCCAATAGTATTTCTGTTCCACTAGGTTAACCAGGGGCTAGGAAACCAAAGGGGGATTACAAACTTTGCATGTCTTAGAGTGAATATGGCTTTATTCCTTCCAGATAGAATCCTAGCATGTTTCAAAATAATTCACTATTAATCCCATATAAGAAACAGATATGTTAACCTTTAAAGTCATAAATCCTCCTTTTTTTCTAAGTATGTATGACCTAGAAACATGAAGCCAGGTTCCATTTTCTCAGTTAAGATATTGTTCATATGCCCATTTACCTTTGTGAAAACTAGAGTTGAAATTATAAATACCATTTCTATTGAATATAATTATATTTATTTGGCCTATAATACTCTGTAAAGAACAGGGCTTTGTCCACTAACTACTTAGATGACTAAGTCTTTTGGAGATAATATCCGCAATGTTTAACTACATACCTCTTTGTATGGATTGATGTGGGGAAACTTTGCTCATACAAACTCATATTCATGCATATTATTATTGGAGTATTCAGTTAATCATCACACCCTGGTTACCTTCCCACAGATTAAAGTCACCTTAGCGTCCAACTAGGGACATGTTCTTATTCTTCTAGGCTAGGATATGTGGAATTTTCCTCAATACTCAAAGAAAAAATAATGGGTTTGGGTGAGTTGGTATGTGGACACATGGAAATAATTTTTTCTCCTCTTGTATAACAGAGCACATGGATTGTATATTTATTATAGAACTGATAGCATTCTTTTTTATTCTACAATTATTAATGTTTTCCTTGAGGAGAAAAAAGAAAACTATTTACCTAGTTAAAATTTTTATCCTTTATTTCCATACCTAACAGAGAACCTAAACATAGCAGATGCCTAGAAAGTCTGAGTTGAATCATATTGTTAAATTACAATTTCTAAAATGTGTACACTTAAAAATATTTTTCAACAACCTTTCAATATTCCTACCCTGATGCAAAGAAGAATAAGGCCTACTTGCCTAAAATCTCTGTGGGTAACTAGATGCCTAAGAAAATCATTTGGCAGCTCCAAATAGTCAAAAATATTAATTCTAATTTTCAACCAAAGCCCCTTAAAGTTAGATATCTAAAATTTTGCAGTGTAGGCTCGTTACACACTGGAGATCAAGGCAGCAACAGAAACTCAGGGATCACTTTCCTTGAATTTAATTCCTGAGATCTTGGTTCATAATGCATTAACAAGACTTGCGTCAAATCAAATTGAATTGCCATAGGCATGTGCCCCTAAATTCTGCCTCTGCCCATTTTAGGCCAATACCTTTGTTGGCTCTGCCAGTAACTAAAAGCACTTAGGCAGAAACACAAATGGACTGAAGGTTAAGGGTAGACGTAAGACCTATTATTAATCCTACCCTTGTTATCTATGTGTTAAGATGTGTCTGACTCATTTTCTTCTGTGAAAAATAATTAAACACAATATTTACTCCCAAAAAGCATCAGGTAGAGTTTGGGTAAGTACTTGAAGTTTTCCCTGCATACTTCTCCAAACATACTTTACTTGTAAGATCTCTCATTTGACCATCTATCACTCTGAAACTAAAGTTGCTTATCAAGGTTTGACATTTGGGGTGCCAACTTAGATGATTTTTATATATCCAAATGGGGATAAGGTTGGAGATACCAAAATTGTAATCACTTGTGACCTAAATAACCAAGAAAGGAAAAGCCGATGCCATTAAAAATTGTGTCATCTCCTCTCCATGATTCAGTAATGAAAGTTTGCCGGCCAGCAGTCTGTCAGTTGCATTCTGTTTAATCACTGGAAATTGTGTGCACTATATCTGTGAAGCTTAAATGGAAAAAGTTGTCACTGCAACTGCATCTTCTTCCTACCAATAAATCAATGTAGAGGAAGTAGAGAGAGAGAAGGCCACCTGACAGGTTTCCATCAAAACAACAGTCATAAATTAGCACTCACAGAGAAATATCCCACAAGACTGTATTTCAGGGACCCTGAGTTAAGTAATGAAAAACGTGCTTTAGTTTTAAAAGGTTGCAATTCCAGACATCTCCGGCCTGGATTTCATGAAGGCAAAGGGAACCACCCAGTGAGAAAGGTCACGATATCTCTAGAGGTAAAGCTGTCTACCTTCCCTCATTTTTGACACTTGGGATATTTAAGAGGCTGATAGGCTTTATAACTGCAACTAGACAGACCTTGATCTCTTTCATTGATTCCACTTCTTAAGAGTCTCCCCATAATGTAAGGTAAGTTCATTGTTTTCTCATTTTTTTTTAAAGAAAGCACCATTGTGTAAAATATGATTTTTAACTTGATGGCAGCATGCCCCAGTGATTTAGGTGATATTGAATTCTTGCATAAGTTCACTGCATAAACCCAGAAAAAGAATGCTGCTTTTGACAGCAAGAGAAGGCAGGTTTCCTTCCTAAATCATGAGGTTAGAAACATACTTGTTCAAAACATACACTGAACTCTATGTTTCTTGGATTTGGCATATGGAGTTTAAAAGAGTTAGATACAAGGCCAAATGAGTCTATATTTTAAAGGAAAGAAAAAAACTAAGTGTAATTAGAATCCAAATTTTAGAAAATCACTATTAATCTGATAAATATTTAAAACCAAGGTATGAAATCACTGACTTTGTAATAATGTAACAGAAACATTAGGTTTTTTCTTCTCCCTTTTCCTTCAATACCTGCAAATTTCCAACTGTCTTCCGCCTCCTGGTTTCTATACTCTTTTAATATAATGTGATATAGTCTACTTATTTTTTTAAGAGTTAAAATGGTATGGAAAACAATGAGGTATTGCAATATCTCTAACCTTGCAATTGTGTAACCTGGGAATTGGATTTTTATGCTCAAAGGCTTGAATTATATCATATTATGATTAGGGTTATTGGGAGCATTCTCCCACATTTCTGTAGTGGGAGAATGCTGTTCTGTAGTCTCTTCTAGAAGAACATGCAAATGGTCCCTTAAAATAAAAACAACTCAGAATAATAAGAGATCTGAGAACCTGTGAAGTTTAACTTGTACCTAATATGGCAATATTCCTCAGACAGCCCTGACAATGGTAATTGGGCCTCTGCTTGAACATTTCCAATGAAAAGGTATGCATTACTTCAAAGAGTTGTTATTTTATCACTGGATAATTGTAGGCATTAAAAATATTTTGCCTTTTATCAAGGGAAATATAAATTTAAAAAGTAAAATTTTGCCTGTGCTTTTAGTGTTCTGGGGTCCCTTCTTTTATCCACCATATTACACATCTTTCCTGTTGAAACTGACCTCCAGAACTAAATAGTTACCTCAGGTGTAGGTTGACCAATGCAAATAAACTGGGGCTGCTATCTCATTTAATCTTAAAAGTAAACTTCGTTCAAATAATAACTTTTGGTTATTTTGTGTAACAAATAGGATTCTGGAAAGAATTAGATGTCACTTTCAAGTAGGTAATTGAGGAGGGTTTAAAAGGGACTGTTACAAAATGTGGGCAGTGTTATATAAAACCAGTAAGAATTGGTGAAGCATTCTGGGGCTGGCAACAGAGAAGAGCTCTTACTTCCTTTAGGCCTGAAGGGGCAAGAGGACGGAGTGGTTACTGCCACCGAGTGAGCATAGGTTTAGTTGTAGGAGAGGGATGCTTGGCCGGAGCTGTGGACTTTGGTAGAGATCAAAATGGCCCAGTTGGAGGAAGTTAAGAAATTAAAGGCCTGTTCATCTATCCTCCTGCCTTCTGATCTCCTGTTGATACCTCTTATTAGTTAAATGCAACCAGAAGCCAGAAGCAGAATTCTCACTGACACAATCCACAAAGATCAGTCACCCTGGGCACAGAGCCAGGCAGAGAAATGTGAAGAGTGAGCAAGAAAGTGCAAAAAAATACTAGCAAATTATGTACCAGAAACTATGGTAGATTAATATACTAGCCTCACATGACACTGATTAAGATGAACATTCAGTACATCAATGAACATAAACCAAAAATGTCCCTATATTAATATAGTCGTAAGAAAAAAAATAATCTATGAAATCTCAGAGGCAGATGGGACTACTGACACTGTGCATCTGATTTCATTGTCTTATGAATAAACTACTGTTTTTAACTTGTGTTCCACTTAAAATATCCAGCTAATTTTACATGAAATATTGCTAAACTGATCTTTTCACTTATAATACCTATAAAGTTGTTTTTTTAAACTTAAATTCAAAGTTTTACATTTTTTAAGTGAAGTTGGTTTCAGTTCAGTTATAACATTCTTTCAATTCTCCTGCCCCTACCCTCATTATTACACACAAAATATGTGAGTAGTATAACAACTCTTTCTTATCAAAGAAAACCACTTCATTCCTACATGTCTTTTATGACAACATATTCTTTGTTTTAATCCCAGACAAAATCATCCTTTTTAGCCTTCTGTTTATAAACTCAAAGAAGAGGTTTTCCTTCTTCAGTTATCACATTGCTGTTGTTTCTCTAATCTTCTTACTTTACTTAACCAATGAACGGAATTCTAGCTTAAATTCCTAGTCCTCAATTGCTGAGTTTTTAATAATAACTGCCCTGTAATTGGGATCTCCATCCTATAACTCAGTTTTGCCAAATTGGAGTGGTTTTATTTTTGGTCTGCCCCAGTATTTTAGAAACCAGATTTTTATCGTGTTCTCCATCTCTTATTCTGAAGCATGTTTCCTGAAGGGCAAGATAATTTGTACTTTTGAAAATCACAGTATCCATGTGGCTGTTTGCTCAATATCTTAGTACAGGGCCTGGCACAATTTCTGGCTGATAGTAAAAATCTGACATATATCTGCTGAAAAAGACTGAAATGCTGCCAAACATTGCAGTATCAGCCCTCTGGTTCCCTGGATTGCCCTCAAACACTTGCCACTCCAACAGTACTAATCATGGAGCCATTCTTATTTCATTCTGTATTGAGGAGATTTGACTCAACTTGGACACTGGCCATTGATGCATTTACCTCACTTGGCCTTTTCAATGAGTCCACACTCACAAATTCTGACCTACATTTAGATGTGCTCTTCCATGAAGACATCCACAGAATAAAAATGTCCAGCCTGAATACTTTTTTTTCAAGCCTCCAACTTCACCCGATTCTTCTACTCCTGTTTATATACTTTTGGCTTGGTCTTCCCCACACTGAAACTATTCTACTATCTACCTGGTTATTTCTAATCCCATTGAAATGTGTTGATTGTTTTAATTAAATACTTAATAGCTAAGATATTTAAATATATTTCAAAGGCATAAGAAAGAAAGATAAAATAAGTACCACCAATAACTTTGGAGTTCCCTTTGTGCCCTTCTATGATTCAAGGTACCATACCATTTAGGGTACCATACTTACTCTAAATTTTGTGGTTATCATTTTCATTTTCTTGCTTTCTTCACAGATACATACACACATACCCACATACTGTATATTTTGAACTTCATATAAATGGAATCATACTGTGTAAAAACTTCCACAATTTCCTTCTAATAATAAATATTATCTTCATTAGGTTTATCTGTGCTGATGTATGTATCTGTAATTCCTTTATTTACATTGCTCTATACCAAAATGTATCCTAACATTGATTCTGCTCTTCATTGAACTAGCTTTGTGTCTGCCACTCTTCTAGTTGTTATTGCTGTTAAAGATAACAGGATTGCTTAGGATAAGGCCAAATTCAGGCCTTACACACCATTCAGTTTTGTGCGAGTAAAGAGAATAAAAACCTAGATGAAGCTTAAAACAATCACTGGGTAAGCTGATTAGATGCAAGACCAATTATAGACACTGACACCTTCTGAAGTTACTTTTTTATATCCAAATAAAAATGCCTGAGAGGTATAGGAGAGCAAACTTCTGACTCAAGTTGCCTGGGTTCTAGTTGTAATCTTGAGAAAGTTTTTTCATCTCTTTCTTTCTCAGTTTTCTCCTCTCATTTTAGAGACTAAAATTGTTTACACCTCAAAAATTTCTGTTATTCTTGGATCAAATAATTTATGTGAAATAGCACTAGAGAGTAATGCTATCATGAAAATTAGTGTATGTCACGTCCCATAAAGAGGCCTTGGCAATATGTTCCAATGGTTATGATTTTTGGAAAATTTGAAACAAAAAAAATTTACCCATAATTAATGAATACCAATGACTTTTTCCACTCAGTCTTCTCACATTCGTGATACTTTCTCTTTTCTATGATGTCATTAGAGTGACAACTACTGCTGGGAGATTTCACTAGACAGATGTTGAGTTGAGACTATACTGTGTCTGGGTTCCAGAGATATACTCTAGTGGTTTGTAGTCATTTTCTATACAGTTAGATATTGTTAGGCACAGAAGTCATGGTAGATATGTTAATCATGAAAATGTAGAAATGGCTTCCAGGAAAACTGTTGCTACTGCTCACTCTGAAAACTAACTCAGCATTTTGACCTAAAGAAGCAGGGCCAGAGACTGAGTCCTAATATGGAAAATGTCCTCTGAATGCAAAAGAAGCATGTGGAGTGTGGAGGGAAATTGAGAACTGAAACATAAAAAGCCAAAATCAAATTAGTGAATGATTCTTCCAATCACCAAACATGTACAACTGTAAGCAGAGAACTCGGTTTTTTAGATGCCAAGTCAAATGGATTCGTTCCTCCTGTCAGAAATACACTTGATAGAGAAGTATATATAATTACAAATGAATTGTATACAATAAAATATTTTTTGCATCTGTTGTATAAAATCAGTAGAAATTTTTTCTAGCAATGAGAAGTAAAGTGCAATTTTTTTTAGATCATTCTAAAATCAGCAATTCATTAAGTGGAAGATACATTTTGAATAGAAGTAGTATAGTTGTGAATTATTTGCTAATCTATTTAACAAATATTTTTCACATTGGAAAAGATTTAAATTTTTTACTGTTTTCACACAAAATACTGATATTTACAAAGATAACATATTCATAATAAGCCACTGCAGTGAGGGGACATAAATGACAAATGGTTTAATGAGTATTGTCAATTTAAAGTATTGAAGATGAGTCACTCCAAAAGAATACCTGAAATACTCTGAAATCTTACAATAATATATAAAAGAAACCTGATAAAAGTTTTCTTAAATTTGACAACAATCCAAAAAGTTATATGGCATTACCATAGATAAATTGTGAGGCTGAGAGAATCTTTTCTAAACTATCAGACAAAAAAAAAATCTACCAGCCTAGTAGAAAGACTGAATTATCTTTCTATTCTATTTATAAAATAAGTGACAAAATCGTTGTATGAAGAGATGGTCAAAAAACATGTAACCAGAAAAATTAGGATTATATATAGATATTTTAATAAAATATAATTTTTTTGGATTTGGCACCTTTATGGCTTGGTTTCATTTTTTAAATTATGTAACTGGTAGTAATTTATTTCTTACCCTAAGTAAATATTCACTTTCCTACTTTATATTTGTTATTTTGTATTATTTTTGTTTTTAAAGGTTTTCCAAATTACATAGATTTCTTCTGTACATAATCTGAATTTGTACCCATCACATAGTAACTGCTTGATAAATATTAGCATTCATAGCTATTATATATATATGTGTTTATATATGCATACATACAAATACATAGATGATTATAGATTTGCTTAATGCACATGGAGATTTTAATGAAAAAATAATGTACATTTTTGTAAATATTCATTTTTAATTTCATGTAGTCTCTATTTATGTTCATAATTCAGACACTTTTTCAGTTTGCATTTGGATTATTAGCCTTATACAGACATAGACTGAGTAACAAAAGTAAAGACATAGACAATTTTTAATCCAGACAGCCAGACTGAACAGGAGTAGAAAATTAAAAAAAAAAAAGACCAGTAGTCTCCATAAAATGACTCACAAACACTACTTTGCCCAGAATAAAAAAATACTTTATAATTACCTATATGTGCATATGTATGTATACATGCATACATAAAAATAAAAGAGAGTTTTTTCAAGAGACTTGAAGCAGGATCCACAATATTTAAAAACCTGAATTATAAATAAGGAAATATACTTCCCAAATATGAATGTATTCATGGATATATAGCATGACGATTTTTGACTGAAATCTAACATGTTTGCATAACTATCAAGGTATTCTACAAGCTTCTGTGTTACGAGCAGAGATAAAGTTTATATCAGAACTATATCACCTATAATTCTACTCAGGAAAAAAAAAAAACAATGTTTGCCCACTGTGTTGAACACATTGTCTTGAAAAGGATTGGTATCATTTTTTGAAGTTTCAAAAATGAAGCATAAAATAAAAATAGAGCTTGTCAGAAAAACATAGTGTAGCTGTTTGTTATACTGCAGTAGAATAAGAGTTTCATGTTATTAGAACAGATGACAGTTCAGTCTAGTGAAAACAATGGCATTTGAAATGTATTAGATCTCTGTATTATCTATTTTACATAAAATAGATTTTACACGAATACACAAACAGCATGGGTATACATATAATTTAACACTTCAAGAGTTAATCCCTTTGCCATTATTCACAATAGAAATTATGAAAAGCAATTTTGTGGTGGCTTTAAAAATATTTTAAAATGACTATATGGCAGTTATGTCATGTTGTTTTATATATCACAAAGATATCATTTGACACAGCATGAAACAGAGAGTTATTGCTGGGTCTACTATAATTCAGTATCATTTTTTCAAAGTCCTTCAAACAAGTAGTGATTTAGAAAAAAAGTATTATAAACTCCAGAGTCAAAAAGGCCTAACTTTGAACCCTGATCCTTCCCTTTAAGGCTGTGTGATTTTAAGCAAGTGGAGTGCCTTCTCTTTACCACTTTTTTTGCTATAGAATTGTCATTAACATTTGTCTTTAAGTTTTATTGTGAGGATTAAATCAAATATGAAAAGGCACATTATTGGCTATGAACTCTCTCACCTTTGGTGAAATTTCAGGTTCACTTCCCCTTTATCCCTTCCACACAACCTCATGGGAGAAAGTTATCAGTAATGAAGGCAATAATAGCAAGATTAAAGAGGCACAATTTATATACAACATTAAGCTATAAATTTTTTCATAGAAGCAGCATGAATGTTAAAATATTTTTTCAGTGCTTTTGAGTTTTCAGGGATCTTAGAGAAAATTACCAATGAGGTCATTGTGTCTGTAATAATCTAACTTAGGTAAGATATTGACAAACAATTACAGATATGTATGTTCAACTGTAGATAACTAGTATAGGGACTAGAAGCCAGCTATGTCTGTATCTTTCTGGAGTGGGTTCATTATATATATACTTCAAAGAACTTCAGCAGTAGTATCTTGCAGATAATTTGGTATCCTAGTGTTTACCATAAATCAGTGAAATTGTTGAGACTTTAAAGTTTCTCTCTCTACACTAGATACATGAGTGTTTTTATTCCAACTCAAAATGGATTCGGGACAATTAAGAAAAACAAACCAAGCAAAAGCATATGGTAAGGAAGAGCTACTCCTTCCATTCAGATATGAGGGATGAAAGAACAGTAAAGAAACTCATTGAACCACATTTGCTTAACACTCTGGACTCTTTATTTTAATCATAACAGGAGTAAAAACGTGAGTGAAAACCTTATTGAAGTAAAATCAGTAGAAGTCCTGAATTAGCACAAGCTAAACATCACAATGCCTTGAGGATGAATAAATAGAATCAAATATACTGTTGAAAGAAGTAAGCAAAGACAGGTTAGAAAAAGATGCTTCTTTATTTTCATGGAAAATAAAACGAAGATATTGAAATTTTTGGAAAAAAAATTTCTTAGTTTTTCTAAAGGAGAGAAAGGAGCTATACTAAATGTACAAGAAAAATTTATCATCAATTTTCAATATGCCTACCAAAATTTTGAAATAAAAACCCAGATATGGGTACTGTTTACAGGTGTCTCATTCTTTCCTTCTGAAATAGACTTACAGATAAAAATTCAAATTGAACAGCACCAACCGTGTTCCAGGCAGATATAGCCATCATATTGTCATGTTATTTCTTTGATCTTTCCAAGAATTCTGGGATATATCAATTTTCCATTTTGGGGGTGAGGAAAATGAGGTGTGAAAAAACAAGTAACTTGCATAAAGTTATCATAGCTTTATAAAATGAGAAGTATTTGCTTCTCCATTTTGTGAAAGTTTGTATATAACTGGAATTTTTCTAAATATTTGGTAGAAGTCACCAGTGAAACTATCAGGGACTATAGTTTTCTTTGTGGATATATTAATAATTTTCAATTCCTTTTTAATAGATTACATGTGTAGTTTTCTTTTTGTTGTTTTTTTGGTCAGTTTTAGTCGTTGTGTTTTCCAAGGAATCTACTTAGTAAAACTGTCAAATCTATTGCCATCAAATAGTTTATAACATTTCTCTATTATTTTTAATGTCCATAGGATCATTAGTGATATCCTCTTTATTCCGGTTGTTGGTAGTTTGTGTTTTCTCTCTTTTTCTTTTTATTAATCTTGCTGTTGATAAGATTTGTCAATATTATTAGTCTTTTCACATAATCAACCTTGGGCTTTTTTATTTTTCTCTGTTTTTAATTTTCTATTTCATTGATTTCTAATCGCATCCTTATCATAGATTTTATTCTATTTAATTTAGATTTAATTTGATCTTCTGTTTTTTTAGCTCCTCAAAGTGGAAATACTGATCACTGTCAATAGACTATGGTTTCATTGTCACAAGTAGAGGCAAAGTGGAGATCACCAGTATCTGGGTCCTCCTTGGAAAGAATGGGCCTTACAACTGTTATGGCAGTATCAGTTTTGATGGCATAGGACTGGGATAGATTAGGAAAGGACAATCTTAAGGTAAATAGAGTATTCAGCTGCTAAAAATTCCAGTTATGCTCAGAGAACAGATGAAGATTCCTTCGGTTAGAGGAAAATTTATGAAGCAGTTCTGTCTAAGAAGACAAACCCCATTAATCATTGAATATCTTTGATTGTTTTTTGAAGACCTCTGATTTCAGAAACACCAATAGCTATCCAATAATATGAGAGCAAACTTGTAAGTTGTAGTTTGGAAATTTTTCTTAGGAATTAGAAACATATTTCTTGCCAGTGTTATTATAGTTGGTCTAGGAAATTGCTTAAGAACAAGTCTAGAGAATAGATCAAAAATATTTTGTAGTAGAAAAAGTAATAATAGTAATAGTAAACATATTTAAATAAGTACTTACTATGTAAAAATGAAGAAATTCACATGAGTTTATATATTTGATATTCCCCACAATCCTATGAATCAAATGAGATACAGAGAAAGTATGCACCTTGTCAAAGGTCACCAACAGGTAAAAGCATAGCTGAGAGTCGGTATCAGGCTTTCTGACTTCAGGACTCCTAACCATTTCACCTCTCTCTAGGAGGTCATACAGAATCTTGTTCATTAGTTGTTACAGAGGTATACATAAACTGGTGGGAGTTGCCTAAAATTATGGTTCTGTATTCATCTTTTCTGATCCTTCCTATACTTCTGAAGGCTTAGATTTTACTGTTTTGGCAACAAAATGTTAGGGACTGAAGTGTGTTCTTTGTTAATCAATACAAATCATACATACTGGAGTTCTGGAAAAAACTCACAGGTAGGATTCATTTTACAGGAATGCAGGTCCCAAGCTTTAAGTAAGCCAATAGCACAGTTATATATGATTATTGGAGCCCCTTCCCCAGCCTTCTAGTTTGAAAACAAATCTTGAGAAGTAGAGTAGCTACTCAGAGACAATCTATGACTTTGAGTTGTGCATTTGCTGAAACTAAAGAATGAAGGGAAAAACACAAAGGAAAAGCTAGAACAGGGTGGGAGTAGGAGGATGAGAAATAAATACAATAAGCTGAATAAAAGATATTAAAAGCATCATCAAAAAAGAAAATAGGCTTGAACGAGATATATAATTAAGAGTTCAGAGTCAGAAGAATAGAGAAAACCATAGGAAAGAGAGGAGGACATATTAGGTCAAACATGAATGTGGATGGACATTCATGAAGAATTAGAAAGGCAGAGAATTCTGACTTCTGGTGACTTTAATTTTTCTGTGTCATAATGCACAGTATAGTAAGACTCATCTAAAGAGAAAGAGAAATAAGTAGACCCTGTTTCCCCCTGAAAATAACTCTCTTTTTAATGTAATCTTCTACAAACCAATAAAATAGTACCATTCCATTCTCTGCTGTCTTAATTTCTTGAATTTCTATTCACTAAGATTCCAAAACTGCAGTCATGTTCTGTGATTGTTTATTTCTTCAATCAAAAGCTATTAGGTGTCTAGAATATGTTCTGTGCTTAGACCCTGGTTCTGTAGAGATGACAAGACACATCCTTGCTCCCTTTGAGCTAACAATACTTTGAAAGAGACAGACATGTAAATTATGAGAAAACAATCCAATGAGTGCCATGAAAGCAATGCAAAAACCAATTCCTAATTTACTGGAGACTGGAAACATTTGATGAATAAATATTTAAAATTAACATGAGATGAGATTAAAAAGAGCATCTGCTCAGAAATCAGGTATCCAAGAAAAGATTGGTAAGAAAGGAACCCAGCAAAGGAGGGAAGCAGCACTAGTAACTGGCTGCAGACATAAACAACCAGAGGGCCTGAACTGGTTTCTTTATCTTCTACACAAAAAGGCAAAAACAATAAAAACAAATGGCAGGGTCACCAAATTGTATATGAAAATTGCCAATAAAAAGCGATCCATCAGACATATTAGGAAATAAACTTTTCTTTGGAAATGAATCATGGACCCCTGTGATCACTGAAGCCTGTAATATAGTTCTAGAATATTTCAGCTACTTCTTATTCCATCCAAAAGATTTAGAAAAATGACAGGCTGAATGCTTAGCCTATCTGAGCTGTTTCAGAAATTAATTCCAAATATTAAACCCCAAACTGCTACCACATCTAAGGAAGTATACAAGCTTGCTAAGCCAGAATGGTGACAATAAAAATTGCAATGATGCTACAGTGTTATAATCAATGTCTAATTGACTTACTAACTACAGAAAATATTCTGTCATATATTTTTCTATAGATCAAGAGCCCACTAAAATGTGTCAATTTGTTTTTGGACTAGGATTTATAGACAGACTAAGCATTGCTATAGGTTAAAAAGTTCAAAAGCTGCTTTAAAAATATATTTATACTTTAGATACAGATTCTCATTGATAGAGTTACCCAGCTACCAAATTTCTAGATTTCTAATTTCTAAATTAATTCTATATTTATATTCAACCAACATCACACAACTACTCACCCAATATGGTAGGCAATAAAATAATGAAGGATATGGATATATTACCCACTAAATTAATGAAAAATACCAAGATTTATTATAACTTGAATAGGTGAAAACAATGCTATTCTCTAATTTTAAAATATATACTGGAATATATAGACACATATACATACACCCACATACATGGATAAATATATATTTACACTTTGTTATTTTATTTGGGAAATAGGCTTTCTTTCATTTCAGGCCCAGTATATTGGGGTATGTTATTTTACAATCATATATATGATATAGTTTTCTTGATTTAGTAAAGAAGCATGATTTAAATTATTCCAAACAGATGAGAATTTATCTTATTTTAATATACATTCTAAACTTTTCTCTCTCAGTTACTTACCTCCATATTATGACATACATGCACCCATGCACACACACTTTTGATCTTTGCCTACAGAGAATAAGCAGCAGAATACAGTCTCAATTTGGCCAACAGTAGTTAATTCAACAAAATAAATTATTACTGGGATAGAGTCTCCACCTTCTGGGAACTCCATCTCCCTGATACACCATTTACCACAAGAGAGCTTCCACAAGAATGTGACATGATCCTACCCATTGCCTATAATTATTTGATCTAGGAATAGACACCTTACTGAATCTGAGACAGTCACAATCATCTGTGATAAACTGAAATTTGAAAGTAAGAAATATAATGGTAGGATGAATGATAGCTAAATCACATTAATGGCTGACTTCTTGAGAGAAAGATCTCAAACTCCTTATACAGAGTAAATGAAAGAGGCCCTGTGACTTGGTTTTCCAACTCCTCCTTGGAATATGGGGAGATCTTTTAAACAAGTATCCTTCCAACAATTTCCTTTTCTCTTAATGTTGCTAAATACTGCAACCAAATCAAATTTAAATAATAAAATTGGTCTTTGGTTTTTTCCATTATTTGGTGCTATTCACATACAACCAACCTTACTGTTATAAAATTTCCACTTGTTATTAAAAAAAAATACAGCCATTTTTATCCTTTCTGTGCACAATGAGGATGAACCATCTCTGGTCTCAAAACCCAAGCAAAGTTTCTTTTCTAGACTGAATAATAATAGTTCCTTTCCTTAATTATTTCACTTACCTGCAAGTTTCCTTTTCTTTTACTTACAAGGTCCATTTTAGTTGTGTTGTTTATCTGTCAACAACGACTCAGCATATAGCTATCCAAAATGTTCCAAAAGCATTTGTAAACCCATACCAAGCCCAGTACATACAAGAAGCATAGCAAATTGTCAAAGAGTTCAATCCAGGAATTCTGAGACATCTACTAATAACAAACTTACCTTTCTTTAATTGATTCCAAAAGAGGTACAGCAGTGGATAGTCCCTAAAAATTAAAACATTAAAAAATAACAAAACACACAAAAACAAAAAACAAAAACAGGAGAAACAAATTTAGTTTCTGAACAAGCACCAGAACGGCAGCCCTTGAGGAATTACACCACTGTAATGGATACTGTGATTTGCTGCTTGAATGCTCCTTAGGAAGGATTCATTCCACCTGCTGGGAATGCTGCCTGAAGACAATGCTCAGCTGTAAGTCATTTCAGGGAATTGTTCTTAGTTGAAGACAGCTGCATTGCTCAAGGTCATGCCCCCTTCCTGGAGAAACCTATCCAGTGACTAGTAGAAATCACAGTAAAGATATCCAGCCCCCTCATGACCATAGAGACAACTCTAAAGGGCCATCCCAGTTGCAGAGCTGCCAATGGACTTAAATGAAACCTTGTTGTGACTACACTGACACACAGCTTCTCCCACTGCCCAGTCCTGTTTCCATCCCTTTCCTCATAGGTACTGGTTCTGACTGTACTCCCTAATAAACTTCCTGAACTCTGATCTCTTTCTCGAGATCAGAGAGATTGAGATCAGAAAGAGTCTCTTTCTCTTCCTGAACTCTGATCTCTGCTTCTAGGGAAACCAACCTGCAATAAATACCTAGAAGAAAGATTAGAAGAAAGAAATATATACACATTTAACAAATACATAATAATACATAAATACTAGCTACTTATTTTTTAGCTCTTATATGTATAATGTCCATCATACTAAATATTTTAATTGCTAAAACTAAATGCTTTATATACTAATACTAAATACCTTACTTGACTTACTTCTGAGCTTTTGCATGTGTATTAACCTGCAGATAAGGAAACTTTAGGCAGTTTGTTCAATATTGTTTAAATGGCAGAACTAAGAGTCAAAACCAAATAAGTCTAACTGAAAACCCACTCCCTTCATCACTTCTGTATATACTATCTCAAATATTAAATCAGAAACTATAATCTGCTTTTCAGAAATGAGATTATAACTTTCATATTTCCTGTGGCAAAATTTTCCTTTCCTAAGTTGTTATTTGAAAGTCCAGGGTGGATTAGAATAACTCTATTCAGCATGGAGCCAGTGCCAAGAAACACTTGTTAATGAGTTTTTATATTCTATTTAGTCCATTATTTGGGCTCTTCAGTACTTTGCTTGTTTTGAAGCACACAATTATATGTGTTGAGTTATCATGTGTGGTAACTCTTCATAGAGTTAAAATCTTTAGAGAAAGAGAATATAATTTACAGAGGCAGATAAGTAATTGACTAATGTTGGGAGAACAGATTAGTCAAGTCAATCATTATATGGACAATTTGATGTTCACATAAAATTGAGAATAGATAAAATTTTCTTCTTGCTGTTTTCAGACATTATTCAAGCTAATTTTGAAACATCTTAAGACAAAATATATAAGGTTTGTAAGTCTGGGTAACTTAACCAATATTTAATAAATAAAAATAAGCTTGAACTCAGATTGTTTTGCATGTTTCTTTGATATATCTTTTTCAACTAAAATATACTTAACTTATAATACGTATCAGAAAGCCAAAGTGAACAAAAATTTCCTCTTATTGGCCTTAGTACTTTTGTTTTTTTGAAACAAATGTATATAAACATAGGCTTCCATTTAATACATAAAAGTTTAATACTACCTAAAACAATTGCTTGAAAAATTGTAAAATTATCCTTACTCTTTAAAGAAATATTTAAACAACATTCCTTAACTAGCATTAGGTGTAATTTCTCACTTTTTGATTACATTTTATTTAAACAAGGTCACTCCACATTGCAACAAATAGAGAAAATAAAATCATGATTTCAAGTTGTATAGTTTTTAGAGCTACAATCAGACAATTTTTTTTAATAATCAAATATTGGGCTATAGTGAATTTCTACCTTGGGTCTTATTCTTAGAACAACTAACTGGATAATAGATTTCATGCTTTATTAAAGTACCTTAGCAATTAGAAGGGAAGATATATTTAGTTATTTTCATTTAGAAGGAAATTATATTTCATTACAGGTTATCAGTGTAGAGAAACTGTATTTGCAGTATGATCAAATATATGATCTATCAAGCACAACCATCAAACTATACAAGCCATGAAATTGGAGTAAATCTGTCTTATGAAATAGAAAAAAGAAATACAGAACTATTTTTACATATCACCTATTCATACTGGCACATGTGCTATGTAGAGAAGGTATTGTTAACTCTGGGTGTTTCTATATATTTCAGTGCACTTAATCTTCGTTCATCTTATGAAAGTATGTGAAGCTATGGTCACTGAGTCTACCAAAATTTACTAAGTTAACAATTTTTATTCAATGACAGAAATGCCTAGAAATTAGTTTGTCTTGAATGCACAATCTAGGTTGGTACATTAGAATACATATTATAATGAAGCATACCAGCAATCTGTAAATAGGAGCATTTCTCCATATATCCAGCTTAGATATGCACAGGGTTTGGGGGCAATCCAAGATAGAAAATTATGATTCAGTGCATTAACTATAAGAGATTAAATAACTTCCCCAGAATATCAGGGCTAATAAATATCAAAGTTTGTGTACCTTCCAAAAGGAGGGATTTGTGTTTGAGGTATTTAATTCATGCTAAAACAATTATTTTTAATTATAAGAAAATTCAGATTGTAGAGGAAGGCACAAGTGAACTGAATTCTTGTAAGAATTTGATCACTTCATTTGGGAAATCATCATCATCTACTTGGCTTAGAAAATCATTTACGATAAATGATTTTCCAGGTGTCCAAGAACTTAGAAACATGGAAGTAAACTTTAAACAAAGAATGAAAATGGCTTCCACAAAATTATTAGAATTTTTCAGTTGTGCAATCTTAGTAGGTCAAGTAAAGAAATGATTTAATGACCAGAAGTGTCCACTAAATCCATGGAAACTACTGACCAAGCCACTACAAAACTAATATTTATTAATCCCTTTTTATGTGACAATTATAAAGTGCTTTATATGCATTATCACATTTAAAATCCTAATAACATTCTTAGGAGGTGTGTACTGTTCTATTATTATCATTATAGATGAGGTAACTAAAATAAGAGAGTTGAAATGTAACAGGATTCAGAAATGGGTAAGTAAGCATTTACATTGCCCCATTCTGTTTCTAAAGAGGATGATTCCTTTGCTTCCTCAAGATACCTCACAGGATATTTGACTCAGCTTTGTTCTGCTGAGTTGAGTGCTGAGGTGAAGTCTGAGTAGGGGGTTTGGAGAAGTCAAGAGAAGGGAAAACTGTTTTCCATGAGATTGGAGAGACACAGACAAGACGAGTGGAAAAACTGGGAATATAGAGGGTTCCAGAGAAGAGAGCTGCAGCCATTTGAAAAGGAACTGCATTGAGGAAAACTAAGAGTGCAGTTTTATCAAGAAGACAGTCATATTCTAACAGGATTTTCAGGACGGTTTGTGAAGTAATGTAGCTGATGTTTCTCCCATATTTTAGGAAAGACAACGCTTTTCTTCAATTGCTTGAAGTAAGATAGAATCTTTGTTTTCATATTAATTAACTTGATGAGATTTGGTTTAAAGAGAATGCAGTTAGACTCAAAAAGCCTGTCCATTTCCAGTTTCATGAGGAAATTACCCAAATTCATACAACTAGTAAGTACTAGATCTGAAATTCCATTCTATGTCTAACTTGCAGTCTCTACCATTAAACTGCTCCCAATAACAGCTTTTTCTCCCAAGCTCATCTCTTTCCTCTAGAGAATAACATTCACTTTCTTTAAAGAAAAAAACTCTGTGAGCTAAGCAGCTAAACAGCCACTGACACAGACCAACTCATGCTACATTCTGTAGTATTGCAACATCCAGCCAATCATTTAAAATTACAGGTTTTAAATTACAGTTTCACTGGCTAGGGTGAGGCTTTTGAGATAGAAAATAGGGATCTCTCTTGCCCTGAAGGGAAAGAAATTTCAATCTGGGTAGACAAAAAATATACTAGATAGCCAATAAATTTCAAGGTGAAAATAAAAAGATGTCAAATGAATGAATGTGGAAAAACTATACCAGGAGAGGCAAAAGGACTTTAGAAAACCATTAGGGAGTCAAAACACAGGAGAAGAGTCTTAAGAATAACCAGGATTTTGCCATAGGAAGGATACTTTTAAGATATTAGAGGCACAGAGACAAATATGTACCAAAAAAGACATTGTAAAATTCATAACATTTTTGAAGACTGATGATAAACTCAATTTCTCTTTCTTTGTTGATAAATGTATTTGAGTTCAAACACAAGATTCTGGATAAGGTCATTTTATTTAGCCATCTTTCTTCCTTATAAATGGTTCCAGCTTTAGAATAACTGACTATTTATCCAAATAATTTTTGTTTAACAGTGTGTATGGAGCTTCAGAGAAATCCAAAATACTTGCATATCATGTTTGTATTTGTTTTTAATCAAATAAAACATTTTAGGAATAGATAATCCTAAGTAAGGATTAATATAATTTAATAATTCTATGAGATGTTTTGTGAATTTTTAATCTTTTCAACATTTTGCATCTTGCATTCAACCTTATATTTCAAACTGAGATTTGTTTCATGAGAGATTTGTTTTATCCTCTTTATGTGAAACATTTTTCATTAATTACGGTCTGCAAATGAGTCATTCTGAAGTTGCATCAGAATTCTCAGACTATATTTTGTCTTCATTGCTGTGCTTAGGCTTGCTGTAGTGTTAAGATCCTCAAATTAAGAGAACTTGAAATGTTACCTTCTAAAATCAATTTTCTTTAGAAGTAAGTCCCTTAAAGTTTCTATTAGTAGGAGTGGTGCCTCTAATGCTAGTCTGTGCATGGCTGCTCTAACAGCCAGGGGTTACAAGATGATGCTTCACAGCCACTTGGCTTTGTCTGGTCCACCAAAATAAAAGTTTATGATCATATATTCTATTCACACTTAACCTCTCTTCTCAGTCAATTTAGTTACTTATCCATATATTTCAAAAAGAACTCTGCTTTTCATAAAACTTGCCCAGGCTTCTTTTCTCTAAAATGTATAATGCAACACTAGAAACATGTATCATTTTATTCTCCCCCCTCCCCAATATCTACTGGTATCTAGTAAATTGCCTTGAAAAGGCAGGTATTCAATAAATTCATGTTGATTTATTGTTCTTTCAGTTGCCCAATATTTGTGATAACCATTCCCTATAGTTCTTTGAGAGCAAAAGGGAAATTGTGCCTCTATGGGTTCCTTCGGAACAATGACTTTCCAGTCAGATCATGATTTGCATTGAACTAGCCAGACAGTAGCACAAGGAAAGTTTTCTCATCTCTGTGTCCAGAAAGATACATTCCTTTTATCCTCCTGAAGTCAGGGGGTAAAATCAGTCAATACATCTTAGCACATGAACTATTAAGTACATTTTTCTTTGTCTATAGAAATCAATGGAACACACAAAACTGCTGTTTTTTCTCCTTTCTTTGGAAAAAATGTAGAGTAGAGGCTTTTTTAAAAAAACGAAGCAAAACAAAACAAACCTTATTTGGATCAATTTGTTTCTTGCTACCACAAGTATAATAAGTACCATTTGTATAAGCCAAAATTAGATGAGGCTGTAGGCTAGGGAACGGTATGAGTATTGGAGTTAGCAGGAATAAAATGCTTTCAGTCTTTCGAAAATCCAACACATTCTTCTCAGTGAAGAATCAAACTGTATAGCTAAAGAATTTAGAAAAACTGAAGTCTAGCCCACCCTCAGGGGAAGGGAGGGGAATTAAGCTCTGCTTCCTAAAAAGGGGAATACCTATATTTATTATATGGGATTATTCTACAAAGAAGATTATTCTCATCTCCATTTATATATTTATTTAGTCTTTTATTTATATTATCATGTACTCATCATCATATGTTTATGCATATATATATTTTTTACTTTGGGTGAGAATCCATTGCTGTGCTATTTATTTATTATTTATTCTGTTGTTTAAATTTTTCCAGTTTTGGCCTTTGAGAGTTCTTTCAGTTTGGTTCCCTGTGTCCCTTTGACTTGCTCCCACCCTTTTGTGCTTTGAGCACATCCTCAATTTCTGGTACTACAAGGTGTTTCAGGATCATTGTATGTTTTCCTTGCATGGTCCTAGAATTAAACTGAATTTTTAATTTCTTAAGTTAATTTGGTAGAGCTCTGTGCTCAATCTCCTCAGCAGCTGTGGTCTCCGATTTTCCGGATGTCACCTAGAGAAGCAGGGATTTTTGTCTCACTGAACCTTGAGTCAGACCATATATGTACCATTCCAAGCCTGACTCAATGTTCTTATAAACTCTAATATTACCTTATCATACCTAATCTCCCAGATCAAATATCTTCTGTCTTATGAAAGTCCTTTGATCTGTCAAGGTCCCAGAAGGAAACATATATCATAATCTGGTAATTTGAAGGTTTTGATAAAGGATAATTTACAAAGTGTGAGCAGAGTTTAATAAGAGATAATACACTATCCTAGGCCTAGTAAAAGCAGAAAGCTATCATCCCTTAAGTCTTTAAGGAACAGTGCAGGAAGTGGTTACCAAATCCTGGACAAAATAGCCATATATAAAAAGGCTCCTTAGAGAAAGGATGCGGCCAACCCAATGTAGTCAACCTGTTCTTCAGATTTCTGTCTCCTTGCATCTTTATATATCCTACTGGGAACTTCCATTGCTGAACTAAAGAGGAAGATGGAGGGAAAGGGAAGTAATTGAGGCAGTTTCCAGGGGCCCAAAGTGGGTAGAGAAGGGTGGAGAGTGGATAGGGCCATATGAAAGATATGTGGTACGTTCTTCTTCCAATAGCAAGCAAAAAAGGGAAACTTCTTTCCTATACCTATCTTCTGTCTAATACTCCATAACATCATCACTATTTACAGATACAACCTAGGATCAAGTTCAACATTGTATTACTGAAGAGTCCAGGACATTTTATGTGCCATGGGAACAGAATTCCAAGTGGAAAAAAAAATTGAAGATAAATCATCAATGTATATATTATAGATACAATGTAATGATAACAGCAAAATTAAGGGAAAATAATTATAGCCTAAATCCCTGATCACTAATTTTTATTTCACGTTGAGGACATGAGGCTTGTTTCCCTCCTTTTTAGACATAGGAGAAAGGTCATTTTTTTTTTTGGCCTATTTGCATATCTAGCAGATCTCAATTACATTTTAATACTATGCCTCATTATGTATATTTGGTCTCTGATGCTTTAGGCCACTGGTATCTTAACATATAAATATTTCAGTTGGGGCTATAATAATTTTCTTTGGAATTGTGCCTCTAATTCAATTCACCATACCCTTTTATGTAACTCCAGTTTAACTAATAGTTGAATATGATGAATAATTTTTACTGTTCTTATGTCTCTTTGTATTCTGGAAAAAAACAGCCCTTAACGTCCTAGATTGCTGAGAAAAAGAGAGACTTTATGAAACACATACACATATTAGGTTAGATGTCTTTCTTCAGATGAGGAGAAGGGGGAAAGTTCCATTTCATTCTTTTTTTATTCTTCATTGAGTATCCTAAACTTCAGACAAAGTGAAAATTTGAGAGTTGTCTGAGATATCATCACTACCAGCCTTCCTACTATGTCTTCCTAAAACCTTTTCCCTACCATTCTATTTTCTATCTTGTCTTTCTCAAAATGTCCCAAGCTTCATCAAACTTTCATTCTCTGCTGATGGCCTAACCTTACGCTTCATTCAAAAACCAAAAGCCATTTTACTGGTTTCTCAAGGAAGACACAAAGTAAAAGTAATCATAGGGTACCATTATGAACTGGAAACTTAGTTTTGTTGAGTAGTATACTAGATTTTAAAGACAGAGGAGAGTGGAGCATTAATTGTTTGCTAAGGAGAATAATTCAATAGAGAGGTAAAGAGAGGATTATAGAAGGATTAAGTCCTTCTCTTACAAGTAGGGATTTGACTCTAGTAAGATTAGTGTTTTGAAAGAATTAGAAGCCTTCATTCAACACAAACAGTTGGAAAATAAAGAGGGTGATGAAGCAGACAAGATAGTTTTGTGCATTTAGGGTTTATAAGTTAAAGATGTGCCTTCTGATGGCCTCTATGCTAGCACAGTTGATGGTTACATATTTATTATTTTCTTACTTAACTTCAAACAGGTTTTGACAAAATAGGCTATTCCCAACTTCTTTATTCTTCTTTATTTATGTTTGCTGCATGTCTTTCCTAATACTACAGTCTCCCGATCATCCCTCAATATCCATGGCTGGCTCATCTCACTTTCTATGGGTGCTGACTGTTCAAATGTTCCAAAGCTCTGGTCTGTTTCTTCTTATCTATATATATTCTCTACCCATATTTTATCTGATCCCATGATTAATATTAAATTCCATGATTTTAATTACTCTCTCTATATAAATGATTCTAAAATTTACCTCCAGTTTCTGATTTCTCCTGACATCTCTGTAGGGAGAGAAATTAGAAAGGGAGGAAGAAAGAGAAAAAGTAGAAGAGAGCTACATTTTCCCTGCCCAATCTATGTAAATCAAGTATCTACACACTGATCTGACTGTATTATTTTCTCTCAGATAATGTTGTTTCTTTCATAGCATTTATCAAGTTTGCCTTAATAGTTATCACCTGTATCCTCAACTAAACTTCATCAACAGGACCTAAGCAGAGTGTTCACAACTATAGTCAAGCATCCAGTACAATGCCTGGCAAGATTAAATTGCTCAACCAATATTTCTAAATTAAAGTAATGAATATAACTGGGTTGGTGCTAAAGTAGTAGAATACATAAGATAGGAGGATGGGTAGAAGAGAAGCATGTGTTCCAACAGACTTTGTTATTCTTAGGTTGCCTGTTTTCCCTGGGGAGGTTTGCCATGCTCTCCTTTGTCATAAGTCATATTCCTGAAGGCCTAAAATTGTTACCACACATGATCTCTTTTACGTAGCTTATATAAATGAGGGGAAGTCTAGAAGGCTTGACCAGGCAAAAATTATACAATTATACTGCCCTGTATTTGTTAGCTAACACTGACTCTGTTTCTTTTCTTTTTTTTTTTTTTCTTGTATCATTTTACTCTTTTCCACTCCCTACCCTGGTCCTATACTTAATGACTTCATTTTTGGATTTCATAGAAGATTTGTCTTTCTGCATCTTCTTTCTGATCTGTCCTATACATTGAACCCTAAAATATATTCCTAAATAATAATTTGCATCACATCACTCACACTTTTATCGAAACATTCAATGGTTCATCAAGACGCACACATAAATATTAACATTTAAAACCCTTCATCGCTTTACCTCAGTTTCACTTCACCTGTCCTCCCACAAATATCTGATATGTTACATCTGCTGAACACATACTATTCTTCTTGTAACACACTGAAATCCCCAACATACATACCATTGTTCAAATTTTACTTCTGGAAGGAATCCCTTTCTATCCAAACCTTTCTGTCACTGTCCTCCCACATTGTCAATTCCAATTATATACAAAAGGCACAACCTATCCAGTGGAGTCCAGCTCCTTTAAACCTTAAGGCCTGCCCCTCATTCACACAACCATCATTTTCTTTGTCTTTGTGTTAACCAGCCTGCTTGTTCTGAACTACCTCATATTCTGCTTTAACCAGTTCCTGATGTTCATGTCTTTTGACTTGGATTTTCATCTTGTCCTTTGGACCTTGTACTTGGTATTGCCCCTCTGGATTTGACCTTTTCCTGGCTTATGCCTCTGTGCTTCGGAATCTTTTTCTAACTATGCTACTTACCTACAACTGTCCTGAGTAAATATCCAAGTAGCCTACCCAACTCTGTGACTCTATATCTCAGGGTAAGCCCTCACAGGTAGAATCTTTGTCCATGAACCATCTCTAGACTCTGCAATCTTAGTCATCTTTGAATAGTCAATACATATCACAGTCTCTGACAATAGTCATTGAATGAACAGGTACATGAATAAATGAGTCTCTATGTTTAATTCAATTCTCTCCTTGTTTATTTCCTCATTTTACATTGGTTTGCCTTTTCTGATAACACATACCATTGTCTGACTTTTTCTATATAAATCTGTGCTGCTGTCTTCCTTATCAGACTATAAACCCCTGGACAGAGAGCAAGAAAGGAGAGCACTGGATCATTGGATTGTTGTCTTCGTATCATAACACAGTGCACTGCAATGTCAAAGACACACAAGAACAATTTGTATTGAATTCAATATTGAAATTTTCACAAAATGCCACATAAGGAATTAAATTTGCAAGATATGAATATGCTTGCCCTACTGATAGAACAGTTCATTCAATAATGATTTTAATAGGAAGTAAAACAAAGCTACTGGCTTTATATATTTAGTAGCTGATTTTGATTTTCATCAAGATGATTTATCATCTTTACTAGTCTGGGCCAAGACAACATAGTCTATTATTATCTGGGCTGTCACTGCTTCCACTCTTCCTCTAGTACTATCTCTTCTCCAAAAAAAGTACAGTGACAGATGGACTTTCAAAACCTATATGGCATCATGTTGTTTCGCTGCTCATATACTTCCACTAACCCTCCAGCTCCCCCAGAAACATCCAAAATTCTTATCTGACATCATCTAAGTTCCACCACAGTAGCAGCTCTCTAAGCACAATGGTTCCCCTATTGTCCCTCAAATCTGCCAATCTGCTCATCTTGAATTTCCTTCTGAAACCCTCTGTGCTTGGCTTTCTCTCTTTCCAGAATGCTCTTTCCCCTGCAACTTCTTGGTTCAAATCCTCCCTTGATACTGGTTTCTGCTCACATTTTACATCAGAGGGTACTTCACTAACCACTCTATTTAAAGCAGGGTTCAAGAATTCCACTACCTCACTATTATTCTGTTTTATTTTTTCTTCATAGCAATTATCATCACCTGGAAAAATACATTATTTGTTTATTTTTTTATTATCTGCCTGACCCTACTTGAATTTAAGCTTCAGAAGCAGGGATTTCACTTTGCTTGCTGCTATTTCCTCAGTGATTATAATATTTCCCGCACTGTTTGATGCTAATGGTTTGCCTACTTAATAATCCTCTTACTAAGGAAAGGTTAAACATTTCCCCTGCATATTCAGAAATATAATAGGTACTCAAATATTTGTTAAATATAAGAATAAATGGAAAAATTAATGCAAGTTTAGACATAGCAGTCAATGATCATATCATCAAGAGTGTGTATATGAACTTTTGTAACATCTTCATGCCTGCTTTTCTGTTTACTTTTCTACATCATTAAATATTATGTCTGTCCATGTAAAGTTTATTTTGAACCATGCTATCCAACATGTAAGCACTAGAATCTAGAACCATGGCATCTGGATACAATTAAGAACTTAAAATGTGGCTAGCACAAATGAAGATGTACTGTAAGTATAAAATACACAATATATTTTAAAGACTTAGTATGGAAAAAGTAATCCAAAATATCTCATTAATAAATTTTATATTGATTACACATGGAAATACTAGTATTTTAAATATAATGGGTCAAATAAAATATATTATAATATTAATTTTACTTATTTATTTTTACATTTCTTAATGTAGCTACCAGGAAATTTTAAATGATAAATGTGTCTATATTCTTTATATCTCCATTGGATGACACTGATGCAGAACCTTTGGACAGAATCAATCTCCTAGAGTCAAAATCCCTTGTTAGGTTAGGTATTACAGCATAGCTGCATTAAAAATGCTAATTTTTAAAAAAATTATTAAACCACTAACTTAAAAGAAACCTACCTCAATATCACAGAATAATTTGTCTCTACTAATGATCTGGAATTTTTATCTTATCAAACAATGAAAACTATCTAAACTTTTTATGCTTTCATATTTTTTTCATTTTTCCATATTTCTGAGCTTTTGCTGCTAAAACACTCAAAATAAAACTTAACTCTCAAGGGTTAACTTTCTGATATCATCACATCCCTCTATTTCTTTTTGAGATTTGTAAGTATCTTTTCATAATTTTTAATATTTTATGTATATAAGGAAGTCATCTCTGCATCTATTTCTTTTAGAAAATAAGTAGAAACTGTAATTTATTAGTAATTAATTTCAATAATTATAATTATTGCCACTATATACACCATACATTGAGAATGTATTATGCTATATATATTTAATAAATATCTCTCATTTAATTAGTACAGTGAACCCTCAGAAATACTCATGGGAGAAGAAACTGAGGCCTTGAGAAGTTGAATACATCTCAGCACACTTGTGGTAAGATACAGATTGCATAGATGGTAAATCAATATCCTTAGCAGAGAGAGCCCTTTAATTACAATGCCAACCTTAGGCTATATTGTTAGGATTCCACTGGATCCAAAATTTCAAAACTGACATAAAAATCTGCGTGTTATACTATGAATGCCTTCTATTTTTGCTTAATTTTCTAATAACTATTAGAGAGATTTTCATGTGTTTACTGTGCGGAGCCTCTCAGAGATTTTTACCTTAACAGGAACAGTTTAAAACAGTTCCCTATTCAATGCTGGCATCACCTCTGCTACCTCCTACACCCAAAAAGTGCAGAGGAAATCACAGAGTTCCTGTGACATCTTGACATCCTCAGGCAAAGGCACATTTGAAGTCCCAAGTATTAGTATTATATGGCATTTACACAGAGATACAATTTAAAACTCACTCTTAAAGTGAAACCAAGTCCTGATAAGAAAGTGGGTTTACCAGACTGCCTTACCAATAAGTCTTGGCATGTCACGTTAAGTGAACTTCCCAAGGGAGATGAACAATACTTTATATATTTATATTACACCTTTCATACAGAAGGATCTCCAAGTGCCTTATCTACATAGATCACTCACTCACAGCTGAAGGCAGGCACCTGTGGGATCCAATATGATAGCCATTCCACAGCACAACGGCATTTAGGAAGGGAGGTAGAAAAATAACTTCAAGAGAGAAAGGCAGGAAGAATTTTATGTAGGAAGAAGGTAATTACACCATTGGAATTTAGCCAAGATGTGTGTGCTCATACCACTCTTTTTACTGATCCCTGGGTCTAGTTAGATAGGTCAAAAACCTCTCATGCAAGGGTGGTGACTACTTTGGGGCTCCATATGTAGTCTCTATTTGCTTAGCCAGTGTCAATGTTAATAAAATAATATGCAAATAAAATGAACCCTGCAATCTTGTCCTTATTATGCTGTTCAAGGTCTGAACATTGCATAACAAGTAAATGCTATTCCTGTCCTTTGTTTCAGAATTGACCACTTATTTGAAATTATCACTTTGGTGTTAATAAAAGCCCTGTTATAGCAACCCTGGGTTTCCTTAGCTGGCTATCCAGAGAGGTCCATGTCAGGGGTAAAACTGCTTTGTAAATAATCAGCACTCAGTCCAAGGGGCACAGATGCAAGCCAGTTCTGAGTCATTTTAAATAACCTGTTTGCACAGTTAACTTCCCTCCTACTGTGGAAAGGATACACATTTTCCACTGTAATTTTGGATTTCTTTTTATTCCCTCACTTCTTTCTCATGGAAAAAATAGTTTTTGATGAAGCATGAAAGTAAAGAAAAAGAGCTCAGTTATTGATCAACATTGTTGATTGTAGAATAGAGAAGTATATTTCATAGATTGTATTTGGGGTGTTTTTAATTGATTGATACATTATTTTCTCAAGCACAAAGGAGAACTCTGGGAAAGTTCAGCCCTGTCTTTCAGAAGCTGTGTTGAACTGTTCTGTCTTAGACTAGTTGAAAAGCACAGTGGAAGTGTTTTCCTTCAAAACACTTGCATTTAGCTTTTCCTAAAAGTGTTTTTAAACACATGCCAAGGTCCCCTTCAATTAATCAGATTAGTACCAAAAGCAATGTACAGTTGCAAAGCAGAGGTTTGAATGCTGAAGCTTAATATTTACATAGGGCAAAAATACACATACATACTATTACACACAAACACACACACATACACACAGAATGATATCCAGCCTCAAAACACATACTATCTGAGTTTTCTGGAGACGGTCATCTCTCAAATTTCCAAACTGACTTCAGCTGCCATAACTTAGTCATTTTCCCCTTTTCACTGAATATCATCAGAGGCAAAGGGAAGCTCAAAATCTTTGGTTTTACTTACAAGCCTGAGTTATGCCTCATTATAAATAATGCATATGTGCGCAAGTATGTGTGTTTCTGTGTGGACATACGTTTGTGACATTAAAGGATTAATTTACATTTATTTTTATAATCTTGGTTTTGTTAACACATTCTCAACTGTCTTTTCCATGTATGCTTTCTTTTTCAATCTCACTGGGAACATCCAGATCAATATACATGCACACACACACACACACACACACACACACACACACACCATCTTATTTGGGACCTTCTGTGCTTCCTGCATCTGGATATCTATTTTCTTCTTCAGGTTTGAGAAGTTTTCAGCCATTTCACTAAATACATTTTCAATCCCCTTCTCTCTCTCTTCCTTGTCTGGGACATCTATAATGTGAATGTTGTTACACTTGATGTTTTCCCACAGATCTCTTAAACTGTTATCTTATTTTTTATTTGTTTTTCTTTTTGCTGCTCTCATTTGGATGATTTCCATTATTCTATCTTCCAGATCACTTATGCATTCTTCTGTGTCACCTAGTCTGCTATTTATTCCTTATAGTGTGTTTTTCATTTTAGTTGTTGTATTCTTCATTTCTGACTGGTTCTTTTTCGTATTCTCTAGTTCCTTATTAAAATTCTCACTGTGTTCATATATTTTTTCCCTTAATTCAGTTAGCATTTTTACTACTAATGCTTTGAATTATTTATCTGGTAAATTGTTTATTTCTGTTTCATTAGTTGTTTTTGCAGGAGTTTTCTCTTGCTCTTTCAGTTGAGACAAATTTCTCTGCCTTTATGTAATAAGGTGGAACAGTTACCTATTGCAGTCTAGAAGGGGTATCCTTATGTGGGGCATCCCTCTACAGTCTGCTGTGTCCAGTGGCTTTGGAGGGAGAACTGGATTTGATGTGAATACAAAATAGGTTTTTCCTCAGGGTATTTCGGTTGCTATCACCTTGGTAGGACGTGGGGATGGAGATGGAAGGTCTAGGGCCAGAGCCAGTTTTCAGCCAGAGCTTGTACTGTGATCAGTAGCTGTCATCACCCTATTGGGGGGTGGGGTCAGGTCCCAAATTGCTGGTGCAGAAGCCCTGAAGTTTGAGTCTGAGCCAACTCAGCTCCCTTTGAGTGTGAGCTCTACCCCCTTCCCAACACTGACACCCTTGCTCCAGAGGGGAGCAGCACTGGAGCAAGAGGGACCAGTGCAGGCATTTGGCAAAGTCTGGAGCACAAGTTGTGGCAGTCTGGCCATGATCAGAGATCTGGACTGGCTCTGATGCACCATCCGTATCAGCACTGGCAATGGCTGCCCCTTCCCTGCTCAGATACTGCTTCAGGTCTGAGCCCCTCCGTGTCTCAGAGCTGAAGGCTTTCATCTGTCATGGCAGCTCTTGCTTGACCATAAAGCTGTGACATGGGCAAGCAGGGCTGGAGTGTTCGCTCAGTTCAGGCTGGGGTGCACACTGGGGTGACTGTGGGAAACCAGTCAGCCAACAGTGCGTTCTCAATTCACATTCTCTGCCCTGCCTCAGGAGCAAGAAAGTATTCATGCACTCTTCATGGAAGGTTTCCAGGCTTCCCACAGCCCTTCTGTTAGTTCCACCCCCACTTCTACCAACAAAGGGGTCTTGTCTTCCCTTTGTTGGACCCCAGGGCTGGGGCACTCAATACGTGGCTCGAACCACTCACTCTTCAGGGAGGATCTCTGCCATGTCATCTCCCTTTTCTTCTGAATCCCCACCCAGGAGCACAGGTTGAATCTGACTGCTTTTCTTCCCTTCTTCCCATATTCCATGTGGATCTTTCTTACAGCCTTGATTATACAGGAGTCTTTCTGCCAGCCTCCATTTAGTTTTTAGTGAGAATTGTTCTATATAAATATATTTTTGATATGCTCATAGGGGAAGGTGAGTTCCATGTCCTCTTACTCCACCATCTTGATCAGAGTTGTGCTGTTTTTTTTTTTCCTGATAATCCTCCATAGACCCTTCAATCTGATATCTTTCATCTTTTCATTTTGAAAAATTTACCTCTGATATTTAATTAAAGAATTTATTCTTTACATTTTAATATTTTCTCCTTCTTGGAATTCCTATTCTATTTCTTGGTTGGATGGTAATTTTACTCCTATCTCTTAACTTTTCTCTTTATAGTTTTCTTTATCTTTTTTCCCCTATTTATCTTTTTCTGTTTTTTTTTTTTTCTTAAAGGATTACTTGGATTGATCTGAAAAGTCATTTATCTATTATATTAGTCCCAAAGATTTCATTGTTTAAAAAACTAAACTTTCATGTTTTTATGCTTAATTTTTATACTTCATTCTTTTTATCATTTTTGTCCCTTTATATATTATACAAGCTTCCCTTGATAAGTATATGTTTATTATGCTTATTAAAAAGTGTTCATCTATGTGTGATTCCTTGTTGCATCTGATGATATTACTTTTCTAGTCTGTTAGGATTTTGTAAGTGAATGTTCTCCTCAGATATTTGTCATCTTGGTCTCTGAGTTTTTAGTCCTGTAAGTGATTCTTAGGCTTCCTACCAGCTATTTGGCTTTTAGTTCCATCTTCCTCTTGTTTCCAAAAGTATCTTGTGCATATAATTATTGAGTCTTTTAGGGAATCTCATACGTTCAACAAAAAAATGAAAGGAAAACAATTTCTTATGCTCTCCACTCTTTGCATTTACTCTAAGGTAAATCAAGTTTGCCTCTCAACTTTCCCCTCTTCCCTCTTATGATTGAGTGTTCTTGGTTTGGCTATGTTACTTATCATTCAACTATCTGCTCTCCAACTTGAAAGATTTTGTTGCCATTGTCTTTTTTTCCTAGTCTCTCCAGTCATATATATTTAACTATTTTTTTTAAATCCTCATTTTAGTGGGATTTTGGAAGGAAGCATAGATCCCTTTTCTTTATTTAGTCTATTATTTTTATTCAGATATCTCAGTGTTTAACTTTCATATACTTTTTCAACTTCCCATCAATGAATTTTTCTTCATCTTCCCTTTAGGATTATAATTACATTATCCCCTGAAATTCTTTACTATTTTTATTTGAAAATTATAACAATCTGTTTTCTTATGGGTCTTATATCCCCTCATCAATTGTATTATTATTTATACCTTTAAACAAAATTTAATTAATGCACATTATTTTATAAATATTAATTTGTTCTCAGTCCTAAATAGACAATGAGAAACATACCATTTATACATTTAACTCTAGTACCTGTCACATACATTCAACAAAAAAATGAAGGGAAGACAATTTCTTATGCTCTCCACTCTTTAGTTTCTATGCTTACAAACATTACTCTGTTGGAAAAAATCATCTATCCCCATTGTTAGAGATTTATTGTACATCCAGGCCCTTGCTCATTATTATAAAATTCACAGATATATCCCTAGAATGCAGGGCAATAATCTTTTCTCCTCTATGCACGGACACGACTGTGATATTATCATAAAGGTAATACTAATGTCTCTCAAAAAAATGTGTTTTCCTAAGTAGGAAAATAATCAACTTAAAAATAAGGTTACCCTTTTTTAAGTGCAATAGCTAATTCCTATTCAAGTTAATTATATTTGTGCACATTGAACTGGAGCAGAGAAATTCTCTCTAATGTGAGTGCCTGTCAGGTTTGTGTCTCCATTAGGTTAATCCAGTATTCTTTTTTGCCATATATGCAATCCCTTTGCAAACTTAGTTAACCTCCCTTGCTGTATGTCAGGATAAGAAAGAGTGAATGTCCCAATGAAGAAAGATATGGAAACCAAGACTGACCTGAAGAAGAATAAAATAGAGGATTTTATAAAATAATATTCACTTGATAAAGTTAATTTAATTTCCTGCTATTCATCTCTGACTGATATAACAGCTAATATTTTCTAAATGGTAACTATAAGGCAAACATCATGAAAAGCAACACACACACACACACACACACACACACACACACATATACATATAAAAATAGATAGATAGATATAGATTACCTCTCAAATCATTAATATTACTATTCCCATTTTTTACAGATGAGAATACTGAGCTCTAGAAGGCTACATTTTTAATAGATAGCAAGCCAAGATTGAAACCTGGCCAGAGTCAGGATCACTTATGTAGTGAGACTCATTATAGAAAGTGCCACAAGTAATTTGTTATTAATCATAGTTAAGATAACCAACTTTTGATGAATTTACTTTAAAAATTTGAAAGTAAATGATTTACTTGATTAGAACATTTCAGAGGTCATTGCTCTAATGTCAGTCTGATTCATATGCTTTCTTGAAAGGAAGGTAAATGAATGAAATTACAGCTATGGAAATGTGCATAACTAGCAGTCTACCTTAGTTATGTCACAACCATTGGGAACATAAGGTTTATGTGAATTTTATCAGACGTGTATGTCCTAGTGAAAAAGGGTGAACATTGCTGTTCCATACATATGCTCACATATTGACTCAAGCACAATTGATGTGGTGTCTTCAACTCATTTTAGAATTAATTATCTGGTGAAGATAGAATCAGTTGTGTGCAAGTGTATGTGTGTGTATGTATGTATTGAATGAAAATAAATATATATTAATTTCCTGAAAATACAAACAGAATCACAATTTGTGACTGAAAATAAATGTCATTTAGATTATACATATCTAGATACTCGTACTTTCCAATGAAGATTTAGCAGTGGAAACCTAAAGAAATTTAATGCCACAAAGCCCATGTGACAGATATTTAAAGGAATATACAGATTTTAAAAGTAGTAAGGTTTAATACTTAGAAGATAACATTTATTAGTGATGACCTAAAATAAGTAAAAACAATCTGATTAAGGGTTAAGATAGGGTTAAGATAATACCAACTGCTGAAGCAAAAAATTCCAAAAACTGAAAGACTTGGCACTGAAAAATTTACTTCTCATTTATGGTCCAGAACAATGCAAGTATTCTTGGTGAGAATCTCCCCAAACACATGATTCAGGGTTGCAGACTTTTTCTATATAATAGGACTCCCATATTTAATACATCTTCAGTACTTTATCCATTCAAGTCAAGTCAGATAGTGGGGAGAGGATCATGGATATATTTGTTTGGTTTTTGTTTGTTTGTTTTTGATTCAGACCTGAAAGTGACATACATCACTTCTCCCACTGCATTGACTATAGTTCATAAGTAACCACAAGAGAGGCTGAGGTATGTGGTATGGTTTTAAATCCAGGAACAAGCCCAGCTTGAGTTTTCTGGCACACAATACAGATTATGTAGAAAATAAATCAATGCCACTCCTCAGAATCATACTGAAAAAGTGAACATAAGAATACAGTTGTTTTGTTCTGGACTATCCAAATAGAGACAGCAAAATCATGATTAACCCAAGGCATCAAGATACCAAATGTAGCCATTCACATAAATAAACCACTCACATGGTTTTCTGGTTTTCCGTGTTCCAAAAATTTGGTAGGAGTGTCAAAGCAATTACTAAACTGTGAAATTGTTTAATTCTTCAAAATTTAGAGGGCTTACCAATTAATCTCAGACAACAGGAGTTTGAGCAATAATTAAAGGAACTATTTTTTTCGAAATAATATTCCCCTATGCCACACCCAAAACACATTACTTTCTAAGGGTGGAGTCTTAGCACATACACCTGGAAAATCACCTCAAGGGATTCTGATGCTCACATATTACCATCTTAACAACTCCTCCCTCCTCCTCAAAGGAACACCCTGGTTTTAATAACGTCAACCAATTAGAAACTTCTAATATCTCTACTTAATTTTTAGAGGAAAGATACACAAGTGAATATTTATAGTGATCACTACAATTTGGAAAAAAAATACTTTCAAAAAAATAAATAAGTTCCAAAATATCTGCCATGTTGTATATCTAGGAGATATACAAAAACAAGATGATGTATTTTGTCCTTAATGCTTGCAATCTCTTTGGGAAGACACTTCTGAAACCATTAAAGAAAAATACTGTGCCAGAAACAGTGTGTGGTCACTAAATATCAATCCAGTGTTTTATCATGACCAGTCTCCCTTGCGGTTAGGCTGGAATTCTATAATTGGTGTGTCTGAAAGAAAGGGGAGCAGAAGTAATTAAAGGCTGTTAGGAACCACTGGGGCTCATCTATCTCCTTATTTTCCTACCACAGAAGCCTTGGAACCAAATGTGCTATATGGCATTGTCATAAGGAGTGGAACCATGGCATTCAACCCCATGAGACTGACCTTAGCATGTAGTGTATATGTGTGTCTGTGTGTGTGTGCGTGTGCATGCGCATGCACGTGCGCACACACAGGCACGCATACACACGTATGCTTGCCTGCTTATTATACCACTGTGCTTTGGGGTCTGTCTTTTTGGAGAATATTACTTATGTTGACTAATAAAAAAGCCTTATATAATCATAGTCTGTGTTGTGTGGGAAAGAAACAAGTGACTTATTTTTAAAACTCAGATTAATTCATTAATTGAACAAACATTAGTTGAGGTTCATTCTGTGTGCCAGGGATTTTTCTGGAATTGGGGATACGAAAAAGTAACACATAGTTACTGTCCTCAAGCACACAAGCAAAATCAGTTGCAACAAAATGTTAAAGGTATTTTATAGAAATACATTCTATATGTATACAGTGGAACTTTAACTAGAGAATGTTCATTTCAGCCTGGGGTTGGTGGGCAGTACTTTGGTATAGAAAAAATAATAACTTTTCATCAAAATATTGATGGTCTTCATGGTTTGGTTCATTCCTTATTTCAAATGTGTTAATAACTTTCAACCTAGCTGATGCTATTCTGATTGCTATACCCTAATGTGTGTGCATTTGGTTGGGCAAAGTCAGCAGAATCAGATTCTAATGGAACTATTATTTGTACATGGAGTAACTTCAAAATTTGAATACAAGGAGTATAACCACATTGATGAATTTCTTACCTAATATGGAGTCTCCTCTTAATGGTGTTGCTATTTCTAACATTAAAATATGTGTTTAAAAATGATAAAAGAAGAACATCTTGCACAAATAAAAGAAAAAGATTCCTAATTTAAGTTTGCCAGGGGGTGGATCCAATATTCATTTTGAATAGAATATTACTGCAGTAATTATCTTACTATTTATGAACAAGAATAATTAGTGTAGCAATTTCTTAGTCTTATAGTACTCACAGTTCAGAGGTGAAAACATTGTAATCTTAAAGTAAATTATAGATGTTAAATTATATTATAAAGTTTATATGCAGAGATATATGAATATTTAAACATTTTTTATGACACATAAATGTATATACAAGTTTAATAAGTAAATGCATATTTCTTTTTTTAAAGGGAAAAATAACTTGTGGCAAAAAATCACTTAAAAAATATCACTTTAATATCTGAGGAAATCTATCAAGTACAAAGAAACTCTGAAATGACTATAATATTCCCAAGTTACCTTAACATTATCAAATTTCATAGAAAAAGCTTCTTCAATTATACTGTAATTTATATTATTATAAAGGTGAGTTAAACTTGCTTATAAATCTTTTCCTTATCTATGTAATTCCTATTGATATCTATGTCTAGAAAAATGTCTAGGTGGCCCTAGGAATTTTGCCATTATGGAAATATTTCATATTTTCATAAAAATATCTACCCACATATCATATTAATATTTCAATTTACCGATTACATATACATATATAGCTAACCAACTTTTGCCTCCCAGTCATGATTGGCATGGGATATACTTCCAGTAATGCACAAAGATGTTTCTCCGTTACTTTGGGAGAATAAAATAGAGGGTGATAATTGAAGCTTCCAAACAAGTTGGATTGGATTTTAATTACATCATTTTCACAAACTTAATTGAAGATAAACAAAGACAGACTGTGATTTTTAAAACAAAATCTTTACAGTTAGCCCTTCATATCCTCAGACTCAACAAACTATGGATCATGTACTACCTATGTTATGATCCAAAGTTAGCTGAAATTGTGGATGCGAATAGGGAGGGATGACTATGGGACATGAACATCTACAGATTTTGTTATCCTGTGTGGGTCTGGAACCAATCCCTTGCCAATACCAAAAAGACACTGTACTTAAAAACTGACAAAATCCCTTTTCATTTGCTCTCTCTCTCCCTCCACCCCTTTCGTTTTCTTTTCCTTTCTTTCTCTTTCTCTTTCTGTGTGGAGTTGTATGGGAATTTTTTTCTCTATTGCTCTATACACACTATCTCTGAGATAATTTCCATAAAAATGACAAAGATATAGCCATCAAAATGTACAAAAAGTCTTTTTATTATTTATTTGTTTGTGTTGGGTCTTCATTGCTGCACGCGGGCTTTCTCTAGTTGAGAAACGAGCGGGGGCTGCTCTTTGTTGCGGTGCATGACCTTCTCATTGAGGTGGCTTCTCTTGTTGCAGAGCATGGGATCTAGACACGCGGGCTCAGCAGTTGTGACAGGCAGACTCAGTGGTTGTTGCTCACGGGCTCTAGAGCACAGGCTCAGTAGTGGCACATGGGCTTTAGCTGCTCCCTGGCATGTGGGATCTTCCTGGACAAGGGCTTGAACCCGTGTCCCCTGCATTGGCAGGTGAATTCTTAACCACTGTGCCACCAGGGGAGCCCCGTAGAAGGGCTTATTAAGTGAACTAAATATTTGATATTTTAGATTATCAGTTTTAGAAATCCGATTTTTGTTTTTGGCACAAAAATTACATAATCAGTATCCAAGTGATTGATTCTTTCTTCAGTTTTATCAGTCAACTACTCTGTGGCAGATTCAATGACATGCACTAGGAATACAATGAGGAATAGTGAATGCCCTAAAGAGATCATATCATAATTGGAAGCCAACATTTATTAGCTTATAGAATTAGATTACAGTATTCAATGTTTTCAAAAAGCCAAAGAAAATTTTCTATAAAATTTAATCTCTCTGACTGCATGACCTCACCTCTTCTACTTTTACCCTTCCTTTATTACTCTGTTTCAGCTCCTCTGTCCTCCTTGTTGTCTTCAACTTATACCTTGTTGTAGCCATTCTCTCTGTCTAGACTAGCCTTCCTTCAAACATTCTTTGACTTACTCCCTCAGCTCCCAACAATTTCACTCAGATCTTAGTTTCTCCAAAAGGGTTACTCCTCTCTGTCTTGTATCTGCTCATTTTCTTTATTCATAGTAATTGGCATCTTTAAATATGCTATTTTATTTGTGTATATATATTTTTAATCTGTTTTTGCCATACCACAAGGGCAGGAATTTGTACTGATCACAAATATTTTCCAAGAACTTAGTAGATTGCCTGGCATATAATTATTGAATGAATTGAAAACTATCTTTGAAAAGGCATTATTGTCTTTCTCTGAAGTTGTACTTTTAGCACAATGGCAGACTAAGTTAACCTGAAGATTCTCCAACTACAAGTTATTGAAGATGCTGGATAAGATATAAGAAAAATTATGCATGACAAAGTTAATGAGAAGGACAAGAATCTTTAAACTGCAGTTTCCTGCTCTTTGAACTGAAACTAGCCACAGGGAACATATCAAAGATAATGAATCAACATAGCTGTTCTTACAGCTTAATATCATCCATTCCTTTATCCAATAGTGTTTCCAGACTGTTGATAAGTGATAGAAACTATTACTGAATATGGAGATATGCACCTTGTTTTTTTTCCTTCCTCTTCTCTAAGTCACTTGATTTGGAATTTTACAAATATAACTGAACATAGTATGCAAATAAAAAAACTCAATCCTTAATGAATGCATTTATTTAACAGACATTTATTGGGCCTTCTATATATCAAATACCAAGAGCTAGCTATGCAAAAAATTTAGAAAAAACAATAGTCTGTAAATCCATGGAATTTGCCTCAAAAGAGGGAGACAGACCTTAAGTAAATCATTACACAATTAAATTGATAATTGAAAATTGTCATAATAACTATGTTTACCACTGATTAAGCCAGGTATTTACTATGCTCCAAAAACCATGCTAGGTGATCTCATACCCTATTAAGTGAATAGTTACTTTTCTCCATTATTCATACAATTTGACTGGGGCTTAGAGATTATAGGTAGCTTTCGGGAAACAACATGGTAGCATGAGAGTAGGGATCAAACCCACATTTCCTTGTGTCCAAAAGCCCATTTCAATTATAATGCTGTAATAAGTATAAGGATTTTTCAGTGTTCAGTGACACCTTATAGGTCTCCATATGAGTAAGTACATATTTGAAGGATTGTGATTAAAACTCAAAACCCTCTGAACTCTAACAAAAATTTCACAGATGTTCACTATTAATTTGATGTGTGGGTTAGTTTTATGTATATGCAGCAACAGGATATCCAGGCCTAGTGCAGCTGGGGTATAATAATCAGAGTTCCAAAATGTTGTCTTTCTACTTTAAACAGACCAGGAGTGTTGTAAGCTTGCCCTGAGAGGGTAGCACAATTCTAAAGAAATCCCTGTTTTCTATATTCTTATAAGCCATAATATATTAACCAATAATAACAAGAATTTTACTTCATACTTTCTATCTTTTAGTTATACTAAGTGATAATAGCAGCTAGGATGTCATTTTCGAAAATTTATATTGGGAGCAATATTACATAAACCAATTTAAAACAGTGATCTTCAAAAGTTTACTAAAGATTAATGTTCCGTGTGCAGGTACAATTAATAACTAGGATTGATCAGCATATCCCTGCTTGAGTGTGTTTTCTATATTACATATAAGAAAATCTCTTTAAAAGTATGAGAACTTAAAAACTATTAGATAAATTGAAACTTTTATTCATTTGTTGTAATGACACAATGAACTGCATTTGATACTTCAAGTATATCAATACTTTTTAGCTTAATACTCATTACTCTGAATCCTGTGCAAATTTACATTATGTGGTATACAGAATGGGAATTTGGACTTTGAAGTTGAAAAGAGCTGAATTCAAATCACTGATCTTCCACTTATTACCAGTGTGATATTTGACAAATGTTATAGACTGAATTGTTTCCCCCAAATTAATATGTTGAAGCCCTAAACTCCAGTACCATGGAATATGAGTGCATTTGAAAATAGTGCCTTTGAAGAGGTAACTGAGGTTAAATAAAGTCATAAGGGTGAAATCATCTGATATGACTTACATCCTTATAAGAAGAGAAAGAGATATGAAGGATGTACCCACACAGTGGAAGGTTGTGGGAAAACATATCAAAAAGGCAGCAATAGGCAAGTCATGGAGAGAGCCCTCAGGAGCAAACTGCTGACACTTTGATCCTGGACATCCAGTCTCCAAAACTTAAGAAAATAAACTTCTATTGTTTAAGCCACCTAGTCATGGTATTTTGTTACGGTAGCACTAACAAGCTAACATAGCAAGTAACTTAAACACATCACAATCAGCTTTCTCATCCATAACATGAAAATAACAGTTCCAACATTCAGAGTTTTTATTAGAAAGAAAAATATTATATGTAAATTTCCTGCCATGTGGTAATGACTCAGTTAATGAAAGCAAGCAGTGCCACTGATATGTGCATATGAATATGTGCATGTAGGTACTTCTAATGCTATATTCTGTACAAAATATAAAGTAATGTCAGTTCAAGTTAGGAATCTTTTAACTCTTATTCCTTATACCCTCTTTTCTGTGAATCGAGTCATAACATGCTAACTTATTAATATAATAGAGAATGGCCTTAAACTAATCACAGAAACTCTGTGAATTCTACCATTTCATTGACTTGTCACAGAAAAAAAACAAGTTTGCTATTTCAAGCCACAGTTCTGGCAATGTATCTGTGGTGTCAAGTAAAGAACTAATTATGTATGAAATTACCTTATATATTTAAAGCTGTGTCTGCTCACCTTTAGGCATTTTGGGAATCCACCTAATGAGAGATGAGTTTTGCTCCATGGGACAATCACAAAGCTCATTAATGATCATTTAAATATAAGTAGTATTCATTGAATTCAGCAAAATCTCACTGTATTTTAATAATCATCTGAATTATCCAATGGAACAAAACTCTGTTATGGAAAACTCTTGTTAATGCAAAAAAAGGTACTGAACAGGACAATAAAGATAGTAAATATTCTAAATATAGCTACATTATAGACATATCTGTGACAAATAGAAAAGAATACTCCCAAAAATTCACCTCTTAACCTTTGAAAATAAATCTGTCAAGGGTGATTTGCTAAGGATCTGTAATAGTAGGGGGTAGTATTGTACAATCACAAAATTATTCATCAACAGGAAGTTTTAAGTTGCTTTTCTCACTCTGGGTTTAAGGAAGTTGAAAATCTTCCATTTTGTACCTCATTTAAAAAATGGCAGATGTAGATAATGAATAAACACTAAGTTAATAAATGACATTAATATTTAAGTGCATAAATGCACTTATTATATATATCCTCTTCTATTTATTCTTCACAAATATTTGAATGCCTACTATGTGTCCAGTACTGTACTAGCAGTAAAGCTAGAGTAATCAAAATAGACAGAATCCTAATCTCATTAAGCTCACATTCCTGAGGGGGAAAGAAAAGTAATAAACAAATAAACATATGAATATTGAGCAAGTTAATAAAGAGTTATAGAAAAAAGTGAAAGCCTAGTAAGGGTACTAATTCTCTACAATCTCTTTCTGAGACAGAAGCAGAGAGAAAATTTCCTAACTCATTTTATAAGGCCAGCATTACTACAAAACCAAAATAAGACAAATATATTGTGAGAAAACTCTAGACCAATATCTCTTGTGAATAAATGTGTAAAAATCCTCAATAAAATACTAACAAATCACCATGACCAAATGATATTTATCCCAAGTATGCAAGGGTGGTTCAACATTCGAACACCAATTAATGTAATCCATCACACCAACAAGCTAAAGAAGAAAAATCACATGATCATATCAGTAGATGCAGAAAAATCATTTGAGCAATTCCAACACTCAGTCATGATACAAATTCTCAGTAAACTAGGAATAGATGGGAACTTCCTGAACTTGATAAAGAATATCTACAAAAATCCTACAGCTAACATCATACTTAATGATGAGAAACTTGAAGGTTTCCTTCTAAGATCAGGAACAATGCATGGAGTCTTTTCCCATTACTGCTTTTCAGCATGATATTAAAAGTACTATCTAGGGCTTCCCTGGTGGCACAGTGGTTGAGAGTCCACCTGCCGATGCAGGGGACACAAGTTTGTGCCCCGGTCCAAGAAGATCCCACATGCCGCGGAGCGGCTGGGCCCATAAGCCATGGCCACTGAGCCTGCGCATCCGGAGCCTGTGCTCTGCAACGGGAGAGGCCACAATGGTGAGAGGTCCATGTATCGAAAAAAAAAAAGTACTATCTAATGCAATAAGACAAGAAACTAAAATAAAAAGCAAACAGGTTTGGGAGGAAGAAATAAAACTGTTGTTCACAGATGACATAATCATCTTTAAAGGAAATCTGAAAGAAGTGTGCAAAAAAAAATTCCAGAGCTAATAAGTGATTATAGCAATGTTGCAGGATACAAAGCTAGCATACAGAAGTCAATTGCATTCCTATATGTCAACAATGAAGAAGTGGAATTTGAAGTTAAAAACAATAGCATTTACACTATCATCCAAAAAATTTAAATTTAGGTATAAATTTAACAAAACATAGACAATGTTCATGTGAGAAAAACTACAAAACTCTGATGAATAAAATCAAAATCAAAAATAAATAAATAAATAAATAGATAGTCCACCTTTATGGGTAGAAGGACTCAATACTGCCAAATTGTCAGCTCTTCTCAACTTGATGTATAGATTGAAAACAAACCCAATAAAAAATCCAGCAATTTATTTTGTAGAGACCAGCAAAATGATTTTAAAGTTTATATAGAGAGGCAAAAACCTGGAATGGACAATTTTGAAGGAAATCATGTTGGAGAAATGATGTTACCTGACATTAAGACTTACTATAAATCTACAGTTAAAAACAATGTAGTATTGGCAAAATAAATAAATAAATAAACAAACAGATAGGTTAATGGAACAGAATAGAGATCCCAGAAATAAGCCCACATAAATATAATCTACTGGTCTTTGACAAAGCAGCAAAAGCAATACAATGGGACAAAGAAAGACTCTTCAACAAATGGTGTTGAAACAAGCAGACATCCACATGCAAAAACCAAACCAAATGAAACAAAAACATGAATCTAGATACAGATCTTACGTCCTTTACAAAAATTAACTCAAAATGGATCACACATCTAAATGTAAAACTTAAAATCATAAAACTCTTCTAAGTTAACATAGGAGAAAACCTAGATGACCTTGAGTATGGCACTAACTTTTTAGATACAACACCAAAGGCATAACCCATGAAAAAAATAGCTAATAAGTTAGATTTCATTACAAGTAAAAACTTCTGCTCCAAGAAAGAGGATGCCAAGGGAATGAAAGGACAAGCCACAGACTGGGAGAAAATATTTGCAAATACACATCTGATAAAGTATTTTTATCCAAAACATACAAAGAATACTTGAACCTCAACAATAAGAAATCAAACAATTTAATTGAAAACTGAGCCAAAGACCTTTAACAGACACCTCACAAAATAAGTTATACAGATGACAAATAAACATATGAAAAGATGTTCCAAATCATATGTCATAAGGAAATACAAATAAAAACAACAGTAAGATACCACTCCATAATTATTAAAATGGGCAAAATCTGGAACACTGGCCACACCAAATATGGGTGAGAATGTGGAGCAAAAGGACCTCTCATTCTTACAAAACTAAACGTACTACATATTCCAGCAAGTGCACTCCTTGCTATTTACTTAAAAGAGTTGAAAACTTATGTATACAAAAACCTTCCTACAGATGCTTATAGGAGATTTATTCATAATTACTAAAACTTGAAATCAGGAAAGAACATTATTCAGTAAGTGAACAGATAAATAAATTCTGGTACATCCAGATAAGGGACTAATAGTCAATGTTAAAAAGAGATGAGAAAACAAGCCATGAAAAGACATAGGGGAAACTTAAATGCATGTTATTAAGTGAAATAAGTCAATCTAAAAAGGCTATATACTGTATGATTCTAAATATGTGATATTCCCAGAAAAGGCAAAATTATGAAGAAATAAAAAGATAGGTGGTTTCCAGGGCTTTGGGGGAGGAGAGAGATGAATCAGAAGAGCATAGAAGATTTTTATGGCAGTGCAAATATTCTGTATACCATAATGATGTATAAATGTCATTATACATTTGTCAAAATCCTTAGAATGTATAGCACTAAGAATGAACCATAATGTAAACTGTGGATTCTCTGTGATTATTATGTGTCAGTGTAGGTTCATCAATTGCGACAAACATACCACTATGGTGGGTGATGTCGATAATGGGCGAGGCTATGCATGTTGGGAGCAGAGAGTATATGAGATATCTCTGTGCTCAGTTTCGCTGTGATCCAAAATCTTAATAAAAAAATTTTGAAACCCAAAAACCTAGTTAGGGTATATATATTAAGGGGGCAAGAACAAGTGTAATCATAGATAGAGTGAACAGGGAAATACTCCCTAGGAAGTTGATATTTGAGTAAATAGTGGATTAAAGAGAAAGCATTGGGTGTATGTGGGAGATGAGCTTTACAGGCTGAAGAATTATAAGTATGGATACCCAGAGGAAGCACCAGGCTTGGAGAAGTATTAAGAAGTCCATTATGGTTGGAATGCAGAGAGTAATGAAGAGAAGATTAGGAAGTGAGGTTATAGACACATAGTTAGGGATGGGAGAAGAGAAGATCTTTTATGCTTTCATGAGGATTCTGGATTTTTGTCTAAGTATGATGGGATCATTTGAAAGCTTTGTGAAGGGGATTAACTTGATTTTACCTATGTGTTGAAAGGCTTTCTCTGACTCCTACATGGAAAACAGTAGTTTGAATGAGGGTTATAACAATGGAACTGTTGAAACATGTTTGAAAGAAGTGTTGGCAGAACTGAATGATAGATAGATGTGGTTGTGATTGAAATGGAAGAGCCAGATAATGACCTGAAGACATTTAGTCTAACATTTTAATTACCCAAATAAATTTTTGACATTTTAAAATAAGGGTTTTTATTTATTTGTCTCAAATAAATTGACATAAGTAAATATTACATCTAGAACCTGAAGTATAATTGGGGCATTTCTTATGAACCAGTTATAGGCCCAAGTCTATTCTCACTCATGATGCTCTGCCTTAGAGAGTCATTCTATTTCCAAAATTTTAAAAAACATATTAATCCTAACATCTCCAAGATGCATGTTTATGATTGATTTTTCTTCGTAGCTTCAGAATCGAAATCTACTTGGAATTATCTTAGGTATCTCAAAATTGTAATGGCAAAAGTGAACTCTTGGCATTTCTACTACAAACTTTCCCACCCACCTAGTACACTGGAAGTCCTCCTTGATACCTTTCTACTATATTAACAATCTTATCCCTCATAAAATTCATGATCAAGTTCTGTTGATTCTATTTCTAAAATATATGCTAAATCTGACCATTTCTCTCTATCTCTGTTACAGATGACCTACTCAAAGCCATCATTATACTACATCTAGATTTCTTGTTTATCTGCTCTACGCTAAACTGTACATGGCATGTTAAGAAGTTAGACCATTATGCAAATAAAATGTTAGGGTCATATATAAAAAGAACATGAAAGCTGTCACAAAAAGAAGAAATATAGAGAAGTTCCTAGAGAGATATATAAGGTTGAGATAGAGATTTGTGGGTATTTTTTACTTTAAATGAAGAAATTTGGTTATATGTTGAAGGGAAAGCAGGAACACACAGGTAGATTTGAAGATTGAACTGTGAGAAGGAATAATTGATGCATCCAGAACAATGAGATGGCAGCGGGGGGTTAGATGTAGAATACAGGTGAAAAACATTCTCCTAAGATGGAAGAAACAACTTTTCCAACACAGTTGAAGGAAAAATAGTAAGAATCCGGACATATCTAGATAATTTATAGCCCCTTAATATTGATGACATCACAGGTCAAAAGTAAATTATAATGATAATTCAGAAAGTAAGGAGTACATAATTGGAAATACTCTTCTTCATTTTATATGTACCAGAATGTACTAGAACATGAAAAAAAGCAACACATGTATCTGGATGACTTAGAAACATATAGTTAATTTACTATGAATAAAATGTGTGTGAGGGAATTTCTAGTGGTCTATAAAAGATGACTACATTAATAAGTTATATTAGCATAGATAATTCATCCTTAAATGATCTTTATAGAAGAGATATTTATCAATTTCTCACTGACTGTATAACAGAATTTAAATGAATTAGGCTTCAGCTATTAGCTTCATTTCACAAAAAAAGAATGATATTATAGTAGAAAGGGACAAATTATATTTAAATAACTGGAAGTTCTTAATATGACCAAAATTATGTAAATTTCACCAACCATCAATTTTCTAGGAATTTTAGTCTTCATGCTAATTCACAAAAATCAGGCACAATGTATTGCAGCTGGTGTGATTCTTCATCAGTTTTTCACAAGGAGAATAAGTTGAGAAAGGTACTTGAATTACCTTTGAAAATATGACTCGCTGAACCACGTAGTGCCATGCTGGCATGGTTCCTTTAAGAAAAGATTTAAATATTTGGCAAAATTCAGGGCTTTATTAGAAAAATTAGCTCCTTGGTATCTTAGTACACTATATTCCATAAGCTCAGTAGAAAAATACTACGTTTGAGAGAGACAATGTGTCATGTGAAATACTGGAAGGAACACTGACTTTGTAATCCTACAGCTCAGAATTTCAATGTCAATGATGCTTCTCCTTATGACTTGGGACAATGCCCTATCTCTGAATCTTAGTGTCCTCAAAGAAAGAACAGTAATGGTTATAATACCTATAAAAAAGAGCATTGTGAAACTTTTACATATATTTATTTCCCATTTTTTTAGATGGTAAATATTCATACATGTTTGAATGTTTTTAGGAATGATAGTAGACACAGAAAAAGTGAAGATTAAAATTGAATATTCCAGTGTAAGGTTTATGAGAAGTCAGGGAGGAATATGATGTAGAGCAAGGATAAGAAAATGTCCAAAGAAGAGATGATGTACAAAACATCCCAGGAATTTGTTGACAAAATAGATTCTATATAAAAAAAAGTCTATAGATTCTATGAAAAATTAAGTTTAATTAAACAATGACAATGTACAATAATTCAACTGAATCTCTAAATGCCTACAAATTTGCTGTTTTTTTGTCCCCAATCATTGATTTAATTCTTCTTTCACTTTACCATATTTATAACTTTCCAGTATTTGAAAACCAGTAGTGGTGAAATTTCTACCTCATTTTCTTTCTCCACATATATGTTGCTTTTATAAATATATAACCTATATAAAGCTTGAGTTAATTTTCTTATGAGAATGCAAAATTTCATGTACATTTTCTGAATTCTAATGTGCTCAAGAACAAATGCACAACTTGATACACCTGATATTAGCCAGCCCATAGCTTGGCCAAATCTACCAAGCCTCCACTATGGATTTGACAGAACATTATCAAATATGGGCTTCTTATGAAAATTCAGGGACAAACCAAATATATTGAGAGAAAGATATGAGTATGTTTATGATATCCCCGGTTCTCTGTTTCTGACTAAGCAATACAAACTAATGTTTCCAGTAAGATGCATGAAATTATTAATATTTTAACATTTAGAGAGCATTACCAATGTTCAAAGTATTGAAATAATAAAAAAAACACAAGAAACAGAACAAAACCAAATAAATCACAGAAAATAGAGTATGAGAAATATTGGAACAGAAAATCAAAAACCTACTGATTTCTTCTCTTTAATTTGAACAAATCTTATATTTGTATGCAAACACAAAATACCCTTAATAACTAAAAACATCTTGAGAAAGAAGAGCAAAGTTCAAGGTATCATGCTCCCTGATGTCAAACTATACTAAAAAGCTACAGTCATCAAAACAGTATAATACTATCACAAAAGCAGACACATAGATTGATGGAACAGAATAGAGAGCCCAGAAATGAAGCAACACTTATATGAGCAATTAATCTATGACAAAGGAGGCAATAAAATACAATGGGGAAAAGACAGCCTCTTCAATAAATGGTGTTGAGAAAACTAGACAGCTATATGCAAAAGAATCAAACTGGACTAATTTCTCACACCATGAACATACATAAACTCAAAATGGATTAAAGACTTAAATGTAAGACCTGAAACCATAAAACTTGAAGAAAACAGAAGGAGTATGTGCTTTGATATTGGTCTTAATAGCATTATTTTTTGGATATGTCTCCTCAGGCAGGTGAAAAGAAAGTGAAAATAAATTACTACACCAAACTAAAAAGCTTTTGTATAGCAAAGGACACTATGAACAAAATTAAAAGGCTGCCTACTGAATGGGAGAATATATTTGCAAATGATATATCCTTTGAAGGGTTAATATCCAAAATATACAAAGAACTCTTATAATGCAACATCAAAAAAAAAAAAAAACAAGCCAATTAAAAAATGAGCAGAGGACCTGAATATACATTTTTCATAAGAAGACATACAGATGACTACAGATATAAGAGAAGATGCTCAACATCAGTAATCATCAGGGAAATGCAAATCGAAACCACAATAAGCTATCACCTCACATATGTCAGAATGGCTATTATCAATAAGATAACAAATAACAAGTGTTGAAGAGGATGTGGAGAAAAGGGAACCCTCATAAACTGTTGTGGGAATGTAAATAGGTGCAGCTACAATGGAGAGCTCTCAAAAACTTAAAAATAGAGCTACCATATGATACAACAATTGCACTCCTGATATTTATCCTAAGAAAATGAAAACACTGATTTGAAAAGATATATGTATCCCTATATTCACTGCAGCATTACTTACAACAGCCAAGATATGGAAGGAACCTAAGATCTCTCAATATGTGAATGGATAAAGAAGATGTGAGATACACACACACACACACACACACACACACACACACACACAAAATGGAATATTACTCAGTCATAAAAAAGTAAAATCTTGCCACTTAGGACAACACAGATAGAGCTACAGAGTATTATGTTAACTGAAATAAGTAAAACAGACAAATACTTCATGATTTCACTTATATATATGTGGAATCTAAAACAAAACAAAACAAAAACAAATTAATAAACATAAGAAAACAGAAACAGAGTCTTGGATACAGAAAATAAACAGGTGTTTGCCAGAGGAGAGGGGGGTGGGGAGGGGAGAGAAATAGGTGAGGAAGATTAACAGGTACACATTTCCAGTTGCAAAATAAATGAATCATGAGTATGAAATGTACAGTGTGAGGAATATCATAATAATTACAATTATGTAATATCAATAATTATATAATATCTTTGTATGGTGAAAGACTGTAACTAAACTCTTCATGGTGATCATTTTGAAATGTATAGAAATATTGAAACACTACATTCTGTAACAGGAACTAACACAGTTTTGTGGGTCATTTATATTTCAAAAACGAACTCAGAAAAAGAGAAGAGATTTGTGGTTAACAGAAGTGGGGGTGGGGAGGGGGAGGAGAAATTGGATGAAGGTAGTCAAAGGTACAAATTTCCAGTTATACGATAAATATCTAAGTACTAGGGATATAATGTACAACATGATAAATATAATTAACACTGATGTATGTTATATATGAAAGCTTTTAAGAGAGCAAATCCTAAGGGTGCTCAAGGAAATTTTTTTTTTTATTTTTTTCATTTTGTATCTGTATAATTATGGATGCTCACTAAACTTGTGGTAATCATTTTATAATGTGTGTAAGTCAAATCATTATGCTGTACACCTTAAATATGTACAGTGTTGTATGTCAATAATATCTTAATAAAACTGGAAGAAAAATAAAAGAATTGAATGCATGAAAAGTAATTAATTAATTAACTTTAGAAAGAAGAAAAAAGTGGAGAGTATCATCAACATTCAAAGTAGTGAAATAGTAACAAACTCACAAGAAACAGAACAAAACAAAAAAACTCAGAGGACATTAAATAGAGTACAAAAAAAATTGGAACAGAAAATGAAAAACCTACTGATTTCTCTCCTTTAAACCAAAGGAAAAAAAATATTTAAAATCCAGATTTTTTTTTTGATGCTTGATACTAATTGATTTTTATTTTTTAATTTATTTTTTATACAGCAGGTTATAAGTTATCTATTTTATACATATTGGTGTACACATGTCAATCCCAATCACCCAACTCAACTCACCACCACCCTTCCCTTTCCCACCTTGGTGTCCATATACTTGTACTCTACATCTGTGTCTCTATTTCTGCCTTGCAAACTGGTTAATCGGTACCATTTTTCTAGATTCCACATATATGCATTAATATACAATATTTGTTTTTCTCTTTCTGACTTACTTCACTCTGTATGACAGTCTCTAGGTCCAACCATGTCTCTACAAATGACCCATTTCATTCATTTTTATGACTGAGTAATATTCCATTGTATATATGTGCCACATCTTCTTTATCCATTTGGCTGTCCATGGCCATTTAGGTTGCTTCCATGACTTGGTTATTGCTGCAATGAACATTGGGGCACATGTGTCTCTTTGAATTATGGTTTTCTCTGGGTATATGCCCAGCAGTGGGATTTCTAGGTCATATGGTGATTCTATTTTTAGTTTTTTAAGGAACCTCCATACAGTTCTCTATAGTGGCTGTATCAGTTTACATTCCCACCAACAGTGCAGGAGGGTTCCCTTTTTTCCATATCCTCTCCAGAATATGTCGTTTGAAGATTTTCTGTTGATACCTATTCTAACTGGTGTGAGGTGATACCTCAAAGTTTTGATTTGCATTTCTCTAATAATCAGTGATGTTGAGGAGCTTTTCATGTGCCTCTTGGCCATCTGTATGTCTTCTTTGAGGAGATGTCTATTTAGGTCTTCTACCCATTTTTTGATTAGGTTATTTGTTTTTTTTAATATTGAGCTGCATGAGCTGCTTGTATATTTTTGAGATTAATCCTTTGTCCATTGATTCATTTGCAAATATTTTCTCCCATTCTGAAGGTTGTTTGTTCGTCTTGTTTACGGTTTCCTTTACTGTGCAAAAGCTTTGAAGTTTCATTAGGTCCCATTTGTTTATTTTTGTTTTTATATCCATTACTCTAGGAGGTGGGTCAAAAAAGATCTTGCTGTGATTTATCATAGAGTGTTCTGCCTATGTTTTCCACTAAAAGTTTTACAGTGTCTGGTCTTACATTTAGGTCTTTAATCCATTTTGAGTTTATTTTTGTGTATGGTGTTAGGGAGTGTTCTAATTTCATTCTTTTACATGTAGCTGTCCAGTTCTCCCAGCACCACTAATTGAAAAGACTGTCTTTTCTCCATTGTATATCCTTGCCTCCCTTGTCACAGATTAGTTGACTATAAATGTGTGCGTTTATCTCTGGGCTTTCTATCCTGTTCTATTTATCTATATTTCTGTTTTTGTGCCAGTACCATACTGTCTTCATTACTGTAGCTTTGTAGAATAGTCTGAAGTCAGGGAGTCTGATTCCTTCAGCTCCAATTTTTCCCCTCAAGATTGATTTGGGTATTGGGGGTCTTTTTTGTCTCCACACAAATTTTAAGATTTTTTGTTCTTGTTCTGTAAAAAAATGTCATAAGTAATTTGATAGGGATTGTGTTGAATCTGTAGATTGCTTTGAGTAATATAGTCATTTTCACAATATTGATTCTTCCAATCCAAGAACATGGTATATCTCTCTATCTGTTTGTGTCATTTTTGATTTGTTTCATCACTGTCTTATAATTTTCTGAGTATAGGTCTTTTACCTCCTTATGTAGGTTTACCCCTAGGTATTTTATTCTTTTTGTTACAATGGTGAATGGGATTGTTTCCTTAGTTTCTCTTTCTGATCTTTTGTTCTTGGTGTATAGGAATGCAAGAGATTCTTGTGTATTAATTTTGTATCTTGCAACTTTACCAAATTCATTGATTAGCTCTAGTAGTTTTCTGGTGGAATCTTTAGGATTCTCTATGTATAGTATTATGTCATCTGCAAACAATGACAATTTTACTTCTTCTTTTCCAATTTGTATTCCTTTTATCTTTTTCTTCTCTAATTCCTGTGGCTAGGACTTCCAAAACTATGTTGAATAATAGTGGCAAGAGTGGACATCCTTGTCTTGTTCCTGATCTTATTGGAAGTGGTTTCAGTTTTTCACCATTGAGAATGATGTCTGCTGTGGGTTTGTCATATATGGCCTTTATTATGTTGAGGTAGTTTCCCTCTATGCCCACTTTCTGGAGAGTTTTTTTTTTTATCATAAATTGGTGTTGAATTTTGTCAAGAGCTTTTTCTGCATCTATTGAGATGATCATATGGTTTTATTCTTAAATTTGTTAATACAGTGTATCACATTGATTTGCATATATTGAAGAATCCTTGCATCCCTGTGGTAAATCCCACTTGATCATGGTGTATGATGCCTTTAATGTGTTGTTGGATTCTGTTTGCTAGTATTTTGTTGAGGATTTTTGTATCCATATTCATCAGTGATAATGGTCTGTAATTTTCCTTTTTTGTAGTATCTCTGTCTGGTTTTGGTATCAGGGTGATAGAGGCCTCATAGAATGAATTTTGAAGTGTTCCTTCCTCTGAAATTTTTTGGAAGAATTTGAGAAGGCTGGCTCTTAGCTCTTCTTTAATTATTTGATAGAATTCACCTGTGAAGCCATCTGGTCCTGGACTTTTGTTTGTTGGAAGATTTTTAATCACAGTTTCAATTTCATTACATGTGATTGGTCTGTTCATATTTTAGCTTTCTTCCTGCTTCAGTCTTGGAAGATTATACCTTTCTAAGAATTTGTCCATTTCTTCCAGGTTGTCCATTTTATTGGCATAGAGTTGCTTGTAGTAGTCTCTTAGGATGCTTTGTATTTCTGCAGTGTCTGCTATAACTTCTCCTTTTTAATTTCTAATTTTATTGATTTGAGTCCTCTCCCTCCTTTTCTTGATGAGCCTGGCTAATGGTTTATCAATTTTGTTTATCTTCTCAAAGAACCATCTTTTAGTTTTATTGATCTTTGCTATTGTTTTCTTTGTTTCTATTTCACTTATTTCTGCTCTGATCTTTATGATTTCTTTCTTCTGCTAACTTTGGGTTTTATTTGTTCTTCTTTCTTTAGTTCCTTTAGGTGTAAGGTTAGATTGTTTACTTGAGATTTCTCTTGTTTCTTGAGGTAGGATTGTATTGCTATAAACTTCCCTCCTAGAACTGCTTTTGCTGCATCCCATAGGTTTTGGATTGTCGTGTTTCCACTGTCGTTTGATTCTACATATTTTTTTTAATTTCCTGTTTGATTTCTTCTGTTATCTCTTGGTTATTTAGTAATGTATTGTTTAGCCTCTATGTGTTTGTGTTTTTTACATTTTTTCCCCTGTAATTAATATCTAATCTCATAGTGTTGTGGTCAGAAAAGATGCTTGATATGATTTCAATTTTCTTTAATTTACCGAGGCTTGATTTGTGACCCAAGATGTGATCTATCCTGGAGAATGTTCCATGTGCACTTGAGAAGAAAGTTTAATCTGCTGTTTTTGGATGGAATGCCCTATAAATATCAGTTAGATCTATCTGCTCTTTTGTGTCATTCAAAGCTTGTGTTTCCTTATTAATTTTCTGTCTGGATGATCTGTCCGTTGCAGTAAGTGAGTTGTTAAGATCCCCCACTATTATTGTGTTACTGTTGATTTCCTTTTAGAGCTGTTATCATTTGCCTTATGTATCAAGGTGCTCGTATGTTGGGTGTATATATATTCTATATTGCTATATCTTCTTGGATTGATCCCTTGAGCATTATGTAGTGTCCTTTCTTGTCTCTTGTAATGTTCTTCATTTTAAAGTCTATTTTATCTCATATGAGTATTGCTTCTCCAGCTTTCTTTTGATTTCCTTTTGCATGGAATCTCTTTTTCCATCCCCTCACTTCCAGTCTGTATGTGTTTTTAGGTCTGAAGTAGGTCTCTTGTAGACAGCATATATATGGGTCTTGTTTTTGTATCCATTCAGTGAGCCTGTGTCTTTTGGTTGGAGCATTTAATCCATTCACATTTAAGGTAATTATTGATATGTATTTTCTTATTACCATTTTCTTAATTGTCTTGGGTTTGTTTTTGTAGATCCTTTTCTTCTCCTATGCTTTCTACTTAGAGAATTTCCTTTAGCATTTGTATTAGAGCTGGTTTGGTGGTGCTGAATTCTCTTAGCTTTTGCTTGTCTGTAAAGCTTTTGATTTCTTCCTTGAATCTGAATGAGTTCCTTTCTGGTTTGAGTAATCTTTGTTGTAGTTTCTTCCCTTTTATCCTCTAAATATATTGTGCCATTCCCTTCCGGTTTGTAGAGTTTCTGCTGAGAAATCAGCTATTAACCTTTTGGGGATTCCCTTGTATATTATTTTTTGGTTTTCCCTTGTTCCTTTCAATAATTTTTCTTTGTCTTTAATTTTTGTCAATTTGATTACTGTGTCTCTCAACATGTTTCTCCTTGGGTTTATCCTGCCTGGGACTCTCTGCACTTCCTGGACCTGGGTGGCTATTTTCCTTTCCCATGTTAGGGAAATTTTTTACTATAATCTCTTCAAATATTTTCTTGGGTCCTTTCTCTCTCTCTTCTCCTTCTGGGAGACCTATAATGTGAATGTTGTTGCATTTAATGTTGTCCCAGAGGTCTCTTAGGCTATCTTCATTTCTTTTCATTCTTTTTCTCTTTATTCTGTTCTGCAGCAGTGAATTCCACCATTCTGTCTTCCAGAACACTTACCTGTTCTTCTGACTCAGTTATTCTGCTATTGATTCCTCCTACTGTATTTTTCATTTCAGTTATTGTATTGTTCATCTCTGTTTGTTTGTTCTTTGATTCCTCTACATGTTTGTTCTTTAATTCTTGTAAGTCTTTGTTAAACTTTTCTTGCATCTTCTTGATATTTGCCTCAATTCTTTTTCTGGAAGGTTGCCTATCTCCACTTCATTTAGTTGTTTTTCTGGGGTTTTATCTTTTTCCTTCATCTGGTACAAAGCCCTCTGCCTTTTCATTTTGTCTGTCTTTCTGTGAATGTGGTTTTCATTCCACAGGCTGCAGAACTGTAGCTCTTCTTTCTTCTGCTGTCTGCCCTCTCAAAATCCAGATTCTTAAATTCCATGTTCTCCAAGGATAATTACACGTTCTTAAGAAACTGGAAAAACTGTTTAAATGCATCTATACTACCAACTGGCCAGACCAGCTTCCAAATATCTTACTCATTGGTACATTGTTATGATAGAAGCACTGGACACCTTCATATATTGCTGGAGAATGTGACATAAACTGGTATAAAGTTTTTAGGAGATGTTTTGAAATATCTATCAAATTTATAAAATACACATGGCTGTCAAAATATAATAATCCTTGGAAATAATTAAGATTTTACACAAAAGTTAGCTATGTGAATGTTTTTTCAAGCATCATTTAACAAACAGAATATTGGAAGTAACTTAAATGTTCAAAATAATGCATTTACTAACCAAATGATAGAACATTCACTCAGTGAAACATTCAGTAAAGGGTCATTCAAAAGAGTGTTGCTAAACCATATCTATTGGCATGGGCAATGTTCAAAATGCACAATTAAATGAAAGTGACAGATTACCAAAAAAAGTATATTTAAAAGTATAATATATTAAATAAAGGAAGTGAATAAGTATCAATTGTAATATCTTGAATAAATAATAGCAAAGGTGAATAATATAGTAATAATAAAAACAGTTAATAGCAATAGCTACATTTTCTCATTTTTGTCCTCACAAAAAAAGTGCCGATTATCATTTCTGTTGTGCAGATGATAAAAATGAACCTTTTTGGTAAGGTAAATTAATCAAAAGTAATGGAGCTTATAAGCTGTTGATCAGGTTTTATATCCAGATTTCTTTGACTCCAAACCACAAGTGCTTCTTACTCCTGTAAGTTCATCGATGCTATACATTTTAATATCCAATACTTTTGGAATCTTATCAATGTTTATTACCTTTATTTTGCTTATTAGTGCTACCTAATTTTCTTCAGCAGATGTATATTACTCCTGAGGAATAAACACTTTGAAAGGCAAAGAACATGTACATTGGTGATAAATCAGAAAATAACCAAAAGCTCAACAGTATATATGTAAATTATATGGTGATCAATGATATAAGGTGTATATATATATATATATATATATATATATATATATATGTGCATGTGTATATCTATGTTTAGTATCTAGAAAGAGACAAAGTTGATATGTATTAACACACTCATATTATATTTACAACAAAATAATCTGTTCGCCCCAAACATTTTAAAGACAATAATTAAAAAAAAAATTTTGACTATTCATCTGAGTCTAAGCAACATTTTCATAGTTCTTTCTTTTTTTTTTTTTTTTAGCAGTATGCGGGCCTCTCACTGTTGTGGCCTCTCCTGTTGTGGAGCACAGACTCCGGACGTGCAGGCTCAGTGGCCATGGCTCACGGGCCTAGCTGCTCCGCAGCATGTGGGATCTTCCCGGACCAGGGCACGAACCCGTGTCCCCTGCATCAACAGGCGGACTCTCAACCACTGCGCCACCAGGGAAGCCCCATAGTTCTTTTTTATGCTTAGGAGAACACAAGTTACAGATGCATTACTAGAGCACATCATTCATAATTATTGGGGGAAATCATTTAACTTTTGTGTAAAACATTCTAGTGTCAAAGCAATTGCATCTATGGGTTTGGTGACTTCTGCTACCTTTGCAAAAGAGATTGTGTACCCTGGACCATTCTTGCTAGATGCAGTATGTATAAGCACATGCACACATATCCACACAGAAACACACAATCTCCTGCTGACTGCTTCAAAGAAAATAGTCATTTCAATTGAAGCTAAAGAAATAACCTAGTCCTTGAGATTATTACCTTTATTATTTGATGAATTTTTTATATGTCCTCATAATAGGGTTTGATTTTCATTTAGAATCTTAGTTAAAGGAATGACGCAGACAAATAATTATCTTGCCTTAAACCTAACACATGATTTTCGACTTCTCTCTCTTTACAAAAGAGGAAAATGGGGAAAATAACCATTTCCAAGAGTTTGAAAAAAAGTTTTAAATATGCGACCTATTCTGGCTTTAATTATAAATTAGCTTTTGATGTTATATTTTTAATTTGATTGACTGACATTTTTTTCATCTTAACTACACAGATTGGTAACTCCCACTCCTTGGCCAAAAGGTTAATGGGTAATAGATAGTAATAACCAAAAACATACCATGAGGATTTGCCCTGCTTCTCCCCATTCAAACCAATAATTTGGAGCATCTCTCAAGTAGTTTCTTGAAAAAGAATAAACTATGCTAAAGAGCCAGTGAGTAAAGGGTATGATTTAGAACTTAATATCAGACACCATTTCTGAGATTGCTTCCTTAGCTGCTTCCCTATTGCCAAATACAAATATATACAGTCCCATACCAGAGAGTTACAAGTTTCTCTATTTTAAACATGCATTTAATCAGACACTTGCTATTTATAGGAATGACAATTTAATCTTCTGTCTTTTTTTATTGGCTAAATATTCAAGTAAAAATGTTATAATTTAAAAGTGCTGTGCCCACATGCAAATGCACCTACAGACATACACACATGCATATGTATACTATAATATTTATATCATATCATGTTAACATATAACATATTGTTATATAATAGAATCAATACAAAAGTGTTATTCTGAAATGAGCTGATCAAAGGAACTCACTTTCAAAAGTATTACACATGACCAAGATCCAAAACACTAAGAATGCCAAATGCTAGCAAGTATGTGGAACACTCATTCATTGCTGGTAGGAATGCAAAATAGTACAGTCACTTTGGAAGACAGTGTAACAGTTTCTTACAAAGCTAAACATTCCTATACAACCCAGCAATTGCACTTCTTGGTATTTATCCAAGGGAGTTGAAAACTTACATCCATACAAAAACCTGCACATGAATAATTGCTGTAACTTTATTCATAATTGCCAAAATTTGGAAAAAAACAAGATATCTTTCATCAGGTGATGGGATACAGAATTTGTGGTACATCCAGACAATGGACTAATATTCAATGCTGAAAAGAAATGAGCCAACAAGCCATGAAAAGACATAGAGGAAACTTAAATGCATATTACTAAGTGAAATAAGTCAATTTGAAAAGGGTACATGCTATATGATTCCAAATATATGACATTCTAAAAAAGGCAAAATGATGGAGACAGTAAAAAGATCAGTGGTTGCCAGGGGTAGGGGTGGGGAGGGATGAATTAGTGGAATACAGTGGATTTTTTTAGGGCAGCGAAACTACTTTCTATGAAAGAATAATAATGGGTACATGTCATTAAACATTTGTCAAAACCCATAAAATGCACAACACCAAGAGTGAATCCCAATGTAAACTATAAACTTAGAGGGATAATGATGTGTCAGCATAGCTTCATCTATTATAGCAACACTGTGGGGTGGAATTTTGATAGTGAGAGAGGCTGTGCATACACGGCGGTAGGGGATATATAGGAACTCACTGTGCCTTCTACTTAATTTGCTGTGAACCTAAAACGGGTCTAAAAAATGAAGTATAATTTTCAAAAAAGTATGACATACACATTTGAATTATCTGTCTCAGATAATATTTTGGTAGGAAACCAATGAAATAACATGAAGCTTAAAGCATAGAATGTTTAATGTTGATCATAGGTCTTGAGTCTCCCTAAACAATTCCAAATTATTTCACCATGGTTGTCAAGGTTCCAAAACACTGCTTCAGAATCTAGACAAATGCAACCTTTATGAAAACTTGATTAAAAATGTGTCAAATATGCAGTCATTTTAGCTCCATCAGTAAACCTATTTTAGGGCAGCTTTCAATTTTGAGTTTTCAGAGTATGGTAAGCTAAATGACTACCAGGAAGGTTGCTCTTCTTAGAACAGAAACACATTATTTTTCTCGATACTTGTATTTTAGGGAATTTAACTTTCTCGGTGATATTGGCTTTCTAGGGAATGTTAAGGACACTCCAGCTAATTCTTCATTCCTAATTTTTAAAATACATTTGAAAAACAGGTAATAAAGACATTGCCTCAAAGCTTAGAGTGTTGATATATACAACTCTCCCCAAGGTGAAATTGTATTTAATGGGTCACTTTCATTAAACTCCCAAAGACCTGCTGCAGCTGTCCATTTCTTTTTCTTTTCTACCACTCAGAAAACATTCACAAGACATCTTTGCTAATGCTGACCATTCTGCTTTGTGTATTGAGACCCTAAAGTGTGTTAATTACCCTGGCTGGAATTCAAAATCTGATCTACTTTGCCAGGAATAAGATAGTGGTCCCTAGGATGCATGAAGGGAAAAAGCTAGCCTTCAGCTTGTTAAGGCACCACACTGGCCACTTCATCATAGGAGTCTTTATGTCCCTAGAAGTAGGAAAGATTTATGGAACTGCTTACAAATTAAGAGATGCTGAATAGGCAAGAGCTGCAGCTTCAATTCCCTGTGAACAGCGTTGGGAGAATTAGTTGTTTACTAGACTGGGAAGCAGCGAATCCAAATGAGCACAACAACAAATAGTCATCTATAATGGCCATGTACCTGCAAGAAATATATGGCTTTGCTTAATAATATCTCAAACTTTCTGAGCCACAGTGATAATGATAATTTTGGTACACTCACCAATTCTTTAAGCAACAGATATTTTTCAAGTTGCAAGCATTTCTAAGTTGCTAGGTTTTTAGGTGGAAATACCATATGCCAAAAAAAAAAAAAAATGCTCCAAGGTACTGGCTCAATCATTTTGCAAATCTTTTATGAAATGTAAGAAAACATTTAGATCTGTATTCTTCTCCCTCATGCAAGTTAGTCACGTTAATTGGCAAAGTTGAAAGTTTCCTTTTATGTGTTGTCTTACCTTGTTGTTTTACCAACAACGCATTGATAGCCAAACTTTTGCTACAATTGTTAAAAATTTGAATTTTTACTAAACCTTGCTGCAGGTCTTCATTCACTATAATTCATGTTAACAAGTTTCAGTGAATACTGCAAATGATCATTTTTCTTGTTATTCGAAAGCTACTCACTAATTTGGCAAAAGGTTTGCCCACATCTGATTTACTTAATACCCGAGTAAAATTAGATAAATGAAGAGAATTACATATTAGCAAAATGTTTAATTTAGGTCCACGAGGCTGCTGATTCAGGCTTTCCAATAGAGCTGGCTGCTGGGGCTTGGCCCAGAGACAGCAACCACCCCCACTATCATCCTTCCTCTTTTCATCATGCTCCAGGATAAATTCCCTCTTATTTCACTCAGACCTTTGACCTCACCATGGTTTTCTACTTTTCTTTCTCCCTTCTGGGCCATTTTTACCACATTACAATTTTTTTTTTTTATGAAGAGCCTCAAGCAGTAATATAGAAAATACTTGTTGAGTGCCTAATATTTTGTCAGTACTGAATTATGTGGACAGGTAGATAGGTGGCCAGGGCAGGTAGGTGGGGAGGGGAGGGGTATATATGGAAAGGAAGATAGCAAAAATGTATACTTATTATCAGAAACATACAATTTGGTAAGAAAGAAAATATATAAAGAAAACAATGGGAAAACAATAAAGGTTCTATTAAGTGCTGAATTATACTATGCAGTGTGAGAGCTCTAAAAATTCTAAGAAAATACTTTGTCATACACCTGTAACCTAATATAGAAATAAATTTAGAAGATAATAGATTTATGATCAGTGCTAATGGATTTGAAATAAAATCTCTTAAAAATCTACTAGTAATTATAATTTATTCTCAAATTACTCTAAAACAATAAATATAACATGGTAGTTTTCAGTGAGTTGAAAGTTTCTGGAAAGTAAATGTAAGCCTAGTGAGAAAAAAATAGAATTATTCCTGGCTTGAAGAATTCACAAAATTTCATAAACTTGGGGCAAAGCAAATTTTCTATTGTTCTTCTTTTCCAGAAATGTTTTCTCATGGATTTAAGTTAAATCATTTTTATTACTGCAAACCTCTACTGTACTTTCATCACCATTACTACATTTCATCACCATGATTTTGTGAGGGAGACAGATGGAAAAATGTTTCTAAGTAGCTCTTATTTTTCTCTATAGATTAGGAAAAAAACAGCAAAGGTCCAGTAGCTGAGCCTTGGGTACCACAATGTTGAGAGTTTGGATAGAGAAGAAAGGAGGCAACAGGTGAGACTTAGAGCAAAAACTAGCAAAGCTTATAACACAGAAGCCAATTGTTTCAAGGAAGACATACTTCAAGGAAAGGATAGTCAACTGGGATGAATGACAGTGAAAGGTCCTATAAGTGGATAAAGAGAAATGCTCATTAGTTTTGTCAAAAGGAACATTGCTGTTAGTCATAGTAATGGTCGTTTTTACTATACGGTAGGGGCAAAAGCTAGATTGAGTGTGTTTTGGAATGAATGGACAATTTAGATGTGGAGACAATAAATACAGAATAATCAAGAAATTTTGCTCTGAAGAGGAAAGAGTTGTGAGATGGTAATTGAAGAGGTCTTGTAGAGCTAAGGGAGACTGTTGTTGCTGTTACCTATATTTTCTTAAAATGGAAGCTATTATGACATATTTATATGCTGTTGGTAATGGTCCATTGGAAAAAATAGATGACTCAGGAATAAAAAGATAATAGAAATGAATGTGTCCTTGAAAGGCAAGAGGTAATAAAAATGGCCTTTGATGAGAGCTGGGACATGTCATTCTCTCGTCTTTTTTTTTTTTTTTTAACAGGAATGTAGGCAGAATATCTGATGTAGATAGGGCTGTAGATGTTGTAAATTCGTGTCTGATTATTCTTATTATCTCTGACAGTGCATTGCATAACAATTGTTAAACAAATAGTTGTGCAACAAATTATACAGAAGGGTTAAAGGACTTATTTAAAGGTACAACATTTAATTATTGGTTAAGGGAAAACTAGTAGTTTGGAATTCCAACAAGGATTACTTCTCACTTTTTTTTTTTAATGAATTTTCTTGAAGACTATTCAGGATATAACTGTCCAATCTGTATTCTTTTATTATTATTATTACCTTATTGAAGTATAAATTACTTCCATACATAAATTAAAGGCCTCTGTTGTAAGTCTACAGTTCAATGAGTTTTGAAAAATACAGTCCTATTATTAAATTTATCCCTAAAATTTTATGGTTTTGATGTTAAAATAAGTTGTGTGATTTTAAATTTATTTTCAAATTGTTTGTTGCTGGTATATAAAATGCATTTTACTTTTATATATTTAATATGTATTCTGGAACTTTACTAAATTTACATATTAAATCCAGTATCATTTTGGTGTTTGAAGTATGCATTCATCTGTGATTAAAGACATTTTTATATTTTTCCAACCAATCATTATGTACTTTTTTTCTTGCCTTAACAGCAGTTGCTGTGTACAGCATGGCTCACTTGGTCATCATGTATATATTTTTTATACATTGGTGAATGAGACTTCCTAATATGTTTTGAGAATTTTTGCGTGTAATTTCATGGAAAATATTGGTCGGTAGTTTTCTCTTTGTTTTCTCTTTGACTGGTTTTGTTATCAGGGTAATGCAAGTCACATAAAATGAGTTGGGAAGTGTTTCCGTTTACAAAATATATATACATATTATGGGAGAGACTGTATAAAACTGATGTTAATTTTTTTTTTGAATGTTAAGCAAAATTCTCCAGTGAAACCAACTAAGCCTGCAATTTCTTTTTTGGGAGACTTTAAATTAAAATTTTAATTTATTTAATATTTATAGTACCATTCAAGTTATCTATTTCATCTTGGCTGAATTTGGGTAACTTGTATTTTTCAAGGAATTGGCATAATTTCCTAAATTGTTGACATTATGAGTATAAAGTTGTTCATAGTATTTCCTTATTAACATTGGATCTGTTTTGATACTCTTTCATTCCTGTATTATTGCTCTGTGTCTTCTCTTTTATTATCTCTGTCAATCATGCTAGAGATTTATCAATTCTATTGAGATTTTTTAATTAAAGTATAGTTAATTTACAATGTGCTAGTTTTAAGTGTACAGCAAAGTGATTCAGTTATACATATATAATCTATTTCAGATTCTTTTCCATTATAAGTTATTGCAAGATATTGAATATAGTTACCTCTGCTATACAGTAGGTCCCTGTTGTTTACCCATTTTTTAATAGTAATGTGCATATGTTAATCCCAAACTCCTAATTTATCACTTCCTCCCCATCCTGCTATCCCTTTCAATAACCATAAGTTTGTTTTGTCTGTGAGTCTATTTCTGTTTTGTAAATAAGTTCATTTGTATCATATTTTTAGATTCCACATATAAATGATATCATATGATATTTGTCTTTCTCTGTCTGACTTACTTCACTTAATATGATAATCTCCAGGACCATCCTTGTTGCTGCAAATGGCATTACTTCATTCTTTTTTATGGCTGAGTAATACTCCACTGTGTACATATACCGCATCTTCTTTATCCATTCATTTGCTGATGGACATTTAGAGATTTATCAATTCTATTGAGTTTTTTGAAAAACATGCTTTTTGTTTCATTAAATTTTGGTATTGGTTTCCTGTTTTCAATTTTATTGATTACTGTTCTCTATTATTTCATTTCTTCTAGTTGCTTTGGATACATTTTGGTCTTCTTTTTCAAGTAATGAGGTAGGAACATAGATTGATTTCATACCATTCATCTTTTCTAATATAGCATTTAGTGCTATAAATGTCCTTCTCAGCATTGCTTTACTGCATCCTACATATTTTGAAATGTTGCATTTTATTTTGATTCAATTGTAATAGTTTTTTATTCCCTTTGAGACTTCTTCTTTGACACATATAAAGCTTTTACCAACTCCTTATGGGCTAATTCTACCATTTATATCATTTTAGTATTTGTTGCTTGCTAGTGTCAATGGCTAAATTTTCTCCTGGTATTGGGTCACATTTCCTTCTTCACATGACTACTTAATTTTGATTGGATGTTAGATTGGATGTTATAGTGTTAAATATCTGAATCTTGTAGCATTTCTTTAAAGAGTTTTGATTTTTTTTTCTCATCACAGACAGTTAGTTACTTGTGGGTCAGCTGCATCCTTTCTCAGCTTTTTAAAGATGTTGTTAGTGTGGGTTTAGGGAAGCCTCTAGTTGGCAACTAATTTAGCTCTACTATGAAGATATAATACTTAGGGTATCTCTCCTGAATGACATACATGTACAACAGGATTTCTGCACTCTGGCTGTTTCAAATTGGAATGTTTCCCCATCTTGTGTGAACTCTCAGAATTGTTCACCTCATAGCTTCCTGGTAATGAATCATACATGGTAGGCATCCTCTGAGATTGCCTCCAGTGATTCCCTTCTCCTATTATTCATGCTTGTGTAATCCTCTGCTCTTGTATGAGTTGAACCTAGGCAATCACATCTAATGAAGAGAATATGGCCAATAATGCTGGAATGTTGTTTCCAAGTTTGCTTACAAAAATATTGTGACTTCCAATTAGCTTTCCTCTTGCACTCTCTCTCTCTCTAGGAATTGTCTAAAAGTGTGCCAAAGGGTAAATATAAAATCTTGTTAAGACATTATATCAAAGTTGTTTTCTCAGAATATTATAGCACCATACGAAATAACCTATAAAGAGATTAAGGATGCAATTTACCAATTCTTCTCTTTTGATGCCAGATGGCATCAAAACAATAGGACATCTAGAAAGGTTAAATGTGTGGTCCTAGTATTTCGCAGCAAGAGCCCAAGGTGGAGAAAGGTTGATCTTGAAGAGATTAGTAGGTATGATGTCTATCTAATGGTGTGAATCCCATGAGATCTACAGAAGTTCCACAAAATTTTTGACAGAATTTTAACAGCAGAAACACTGACAGTTTGACCTAAATGGGACAGAGATGGTACAAAATGAAAAGAAGCAGTTGGACGCCACCCCCATATTCTATTGGAATAACACAGAATGAAAATTGCTATTCAACAACAAACAGATGCTACCTTTCATGAAATAGGAAGGATAATTCCCGGGGTAGAATCAGGAGTCAGGAAGGCATAGCTGAGAACCATGGAGAATTATTCTAAATCCTGAACCTAATTAAGAATCTTTTAACATTTGCCCAGATGAGTTTTAGAATTGCTACAGTGACTCTTTGTGGCTCTCATTTTCCCTGTTTTTGAACAGAAATCTCTGAAGTAGTTACCCTATGTCTGTCCCAACATTGTACGTTGTATCTATGGGAGGCAGATAACTTGTCTCTCTAGTTTCATAGAACTAAAGATTAAGAGGAACAAACTTGAGGAGCCTTACCTAAAGAACTACACTGAAGGAGTTTCATCCACAAGTGGATTTAATTTAAATGATGAGATTCTGGAACCGAGCTGATGTTATAAAGGGATCATAATTTGGGCAACTTGGGAAGGGGTGAATGTATTTAAATGTGGGAGAGAAGTAAATTATTGTGAAACCAGAGGGCATATTGTGGAAGACAGCCTATAAATGACCCCCAGTGATCTCCACTTCCTTGTATTCATGCCCCTGTGTATTCATCTTTCCTTGAGTGTGGACTTGACCTAGTGATTATAATACACCAAAAGTGATGGGATATCATATCCATGATTAGGTTGCAAAAAGAATGACTTCCATTTTTCTCTCACTCTCTTGCTCTCACTCTTGCTCCCATTCTGGTTCTCCCTTATTATCTTGGAACTCTTGCTCTGGGGAAAGCAAACTGTCATTTGAGAGCTTTCCTATGAAGAGGTCCAATGGTATGAAACTGGTGTCTTCAGGCAATATCTAGTGAAGACCTAAAGCCTTCTAACAGCCATATGAATGACCCTGGAATTGTGTCTCCCTAGGAGAACCTTAAGATGACTGCAGCCTCATCTACAGCTTGATTACAGCTTCATAAGAGATCCTGAGCCAAAGGTATTCATTAAGCTGTTCAGCCAGAGATGCTAATTTCTGGAGTCACTTCACTGCCTAGCTGTCTTCTTCTTTACTCTGCCTTGCAAATTCAAGCTTATTCAGTTTCTATGAACTGTGATCTCAGACTGAAAATGGTTGTGTCAAATATCTTTTCCTTCCTTCCTCTCCAGCTCTCCCTCTTTCTTCCTCCCTCCCCTTTCCTTCCTTCCTTCTATTTTTTTCTATGGTACGAAGACAAGTCTAAAACCAAATATTTCTTCATAAATTAAACAGAAATTCTGCCATTCATCAAGTTTTTAACTTCAGTTATTGCATTTTTTTCTAATTCCCATAAGTTTTGTTTTATTCTTCTTCAACAGAGCTACTACCTTAAAAACTGCCTTTTATTTCTTTAACCATTGAAAATACAGTTTGGGAAGGTTTTTGTTTGTTTCTTTGTTTTTTACTGTCTCCATTCAATGATTCTAATATGTGAAATACTTGTAGGTCTATTTCTACAGTTTGGTCATCTTATTGGGTCTTTATCCTGAAGTCTAACTTCCCTGTACCTCTAGCTATCTTTGACTATGTGCTGGATATTTTATTTGAAATCTATTTGTAGAAATACAAATACAAAAACTTACTTCAGAGCTACATTGAAGATATATTCTTTAAGAGAGGATTGTATTAGCCCTATTTGAGTACATGAGTCATTATTAAGCCAAGATTACCTTAAAATAAATTCAAGGATTGAAATTCCCTGGAGGATCCATGGGATTAGAATCAGACAATTTACTCAAGAGATAATGTCAGACAGTAATTCCACAAGATCTTTTCTCCTCTGATTTACTGTGACGCTGAGAAAACAGCAATTTGGAACTCCATTTTTATGGGCATGGCCTACTGTGAGAACTACTCCCTTGTTTCAGCCTGAATTTGACATTTTTTTCCTCAGTCTCCATATGGCTGTCAAAATGAAGGTGCTAAATTCCCTTGAGGGTAAAACACTTCCAAGCTTCTTACCTCTCTATAATTTATTTTTCCTTTCACTTTGCTTCTGGTAAATCTATTTTGTTTTGTCATTTCTTTCATTTATTTAAAAGTGTGAGGTTTTCAAAAATGTATTCATTTTTTTAGATTGTTTTCAGCATGAGTGTTAATTTGCATAATGTAGCCTGCTGTTATGAACAATATGAAACTAACTTTTACAAGCCCTAATTTTTCCCTCTGTAAAATGGAGATAATATTTAAAGTTTCACAAAGTTATTAATTAAATGAGTTGAGATTATATATAATTACATTGAAAAATATGAAGCACTTTTCAAATATTAATAAAGTACAATGTATTTTTCAATTAAAAAAACATTTATAGAGGGTTTCTAATGTGCCTGGCAGTAAGCTATTTATCGGGACTATATGATGGCTGAGACGAAGCCCGTGTTGTTAGAAGAGCTTGCATTAAAGTGAGGGAGGCAAACACATGAATCAAAATATACTATATAATGTAATAAATACTCTAATTTTGATAAAATATATACATGTTCTAGCATGGAGAAGTCAGCATCACACAGGCTATGATAACTGATCTCAGTTTGAAAGTTTGAGTGATGTCTCAGTGGTCATAAAAGAGACAGAAGTGCATTGTTAGGACAAAAAGGTTTTTTCACAAAGGCATACATTTTGAAATGAAAAGTCTAAAACTTCAGTGAAACAAGGACTCAAAAAGAAATAGTGAGAAATAATGCAAGTAGGACTATCTGGAATCAGATTATGAAAGGTTTTACACACACCTTTCAGGCATTTGAACTTAAGCCTATAGAGATAAAGAGATAATAAAATTTTTAATGAAAGGAAGTAATAGAATAAACATGTGTTTGTGAAAGTTGTATTTGTTGATAAAACAAAGGTACAATGGAAAAGTTGGAAACAGCAAAGTAAGAAGTCAATTTATAGTTCTTTGAAGGCAAAACACTCCAATTCATATGTGGTCTCTGGGTAAAGGATTAAAAGATTCTGAACTTGGGCAATGACTGAGGGGTTATGAGAAGAAAAGATAGATTCAAAAAACATTTAGAAGATAAAAAACTCAATAATATTAACAATTTGAATGGCACTAGAATAAGGAGCAGAACAAATGTGGAGACAAGAACAGTTTTATATAAGAGAATTTGAGGTAGAAAGTTGTAGTGGTTCATATAAGGTATAGGTCTACAGGTGATGAGGGTGACCATCATGCATATAGTAGTAAAAACATTGGGAGTAGAAAAGTTCACCCAGAAGATGTGTAGAGTTAGTCAAGAGAAGGGGAAGTACGGAAATTGGCAACATGAATATTTAAGAGGCAAGAGGAAAGAAGAACTAGCAAAGTGTTGAGATCGTATAAGCAGAATCAGAAAGAAAATCAGGAGTGGTATGCAGACCCAACAAAAGAAAGGAGATTTGAGAGCGGTCAATGACTTTAAAAGGTGCAGGAAAGTGAGGATAGAACATGTTAGCTTTCAGAACCAGCATTTGTTGCAGTTTCTGCAACAATGTCAGGGTTGAAGTGAGACTGGATTTGAACTTACAGCAAAAGAAAGGAAAAATGTGTAAGAACCAGGTGTAGATCTCGTTTTAAGAGTTTAACTTTAAGAGGAAGTGGCTAGATAAAAGGGTCATTTTTAGAATATGAATGGGTTCAGCATTTTTGCATTTTTTTTTTTATTGGAAGGGACAGAGCTAATAAAGGAGACAATCTTGCAGACAAAAGTGAAGGGACATAATTTAAAAAGAAAGTGGTGAAAAGAAACAGAGGTGTTTCCATGTTCAGGTTCATGAAGTGGTTCCATATTCTCAAGTCTGCATGCCTATATTTAGAAGTGATTTGTAACTCATAGGGTGGTAAATCTTATTATGGGTATTAGAAGTAGACTTAAAATTGACTCTACAATAAAAAGATAGTGGCTTGGTTATAGTACAATGATATAAACAGTCAGACCTCCTCCTATAAATGGGATTATTTGAGGAAAATTGCCATTTATTCATTGGGCAAGCTGCTGGATATGAATAAAGAAAAATGTGAAGCAACAATCCTGCTATCATGGGATTAACTTTATTGTATTTTTACTCATAACTCAAATAACTATAAAAGTTTTTGAATATAACTTATAACATTTTCTTAGGTTCATTTTTTAATAAACATATCCACATAGGACATATTCAAAAAGGGTAAAAATCATCTCTCTCCTATCCCTGTTTTCCATCCACCCATTTCTCTCCTCTGAGGCAGTCAGTGCTTTCAATATTAGCTGTACTAGTTGAGATAATATACACTCACAAAAGAATAATGCTTAGAAACACACATTCACACACACACACACACAGAGTAGTATTATAGACACATGATTAAGTGTCTTGCTATCTTGTTTAATATTACATGCAAGAGTGTTCCATGTTAGTGTATAATTAGCTTCTAAACTGTTTTTTTTTTCACTTCATCTTTCTTTGAATGATTATAACAATGTATTTAACTAGTTCCACATAGATGGACATTTAGGTTATTTTCAGTCTTAAGCTAGTATAAAAGTTGCTACAAATAATTGTGAATGTTATTTTACTGTGTAATCTTTTAATTCTCTTTGTTGTTTTCAATCCCATTTTGCTTGCTTCTTCCATATTGCTTCACTACATTTTTTTTAGCTCTGTTTATTCTATTTTGGGCTAATATCAATTCAGAAGAGGGGGTGATTTTTTTCCCCTATTTCCTATGCTTTCTTGCGCTTGCTTTATTTTCATCTTCTGCCTTACTGTATCATTAGGAGCTCTTTTATCTCTGCTTTGTGCTTCTATTAATAAAGGCATTTACTTTATTCAATTTTTCTTAATTCTTGGCAAAATGTTTGGTCACAATTGTCAGCTGTATGGCAACTACTTTCTGTTTTCTCATTTACCATTTTTTTTTCTTTTCTACAACTATTTATCTTGCTTTTTGGGGAATTCCCTGGAGGTCCAGTGGTTAGGACTCTGTGCTTCCATTGCAGGAGACACAAGTTAGGTCCCTGGTCGGGGAACCAAGATCCCACAGGCTGCATGGCACAGTCAAATAAATAAATAAAATTAACTTTGGATGTTGGATATAATCTAATATATAATGCCATATTTATCAAAACTGGAAACAAAAACATTACAAAGATAATAAAGATAATAATACTGTCATATATCTATTATAGAAGCATTCTTTTTTTTACTAATTATCAATTGATGCATATGCTAACACAGATTATTTACTCTGCAACTGAATGGTTTCAACATTCATGGGTTGATTTTGCTACCCACAGCCATAGCAGCTAGGTACCCTTATAAAAGACAACTTTTAAAATTGAGTCCATAAAAATTAATCACCAACTGGTTAAATTGTTAGTCACACAGGAAAATAAAAATCAGCATTCTATCTTAAACTTGACCTAGAAAAAAAGTAATGCAACACATCATAGTAATAAATCAAAGTTCTTCAAAATCTTGCTGAAGAAGTGCTCTGCTGAACAAAGCACTTGGATTAAAGTAAACAGTATTTTACATTTGGACAAAATATCTTTCAAATAAAGCTGTCTTTCTCATCAGGCCTCTGAATGCCAGTGTTATCTGCTTACAAAACAATGAAATGGGCAATTTGATTTGAAGTCAGCCTCACCTTGCTCTAGAATGAGAACACATTTTTTCCCCCTTATTGGTTCACATGTTCAGTTAGTCTTTGTTGTTGTCATTGCTGTTGTTTAATAAGGGTTTTTGGAAACCTGAAAGGAAATGCTTTCCATTTTAGAAAATGCCTGGAGTTGCTTTGCTGTATGTGTGATAAGGCACTATATAAATCTAAGTTGCTGTTGTTGCTAATGGGATCTATTCTCACAAAACATCATTGTGTGAACTGCCTTTTTGCTGAGGCTGCCTAGAGGAGGGAGGGAAGTGAAGATTTTACTCCTGCTTTAAAAGGAAATAATCAGTCTGCAGGTGGCTGCATAGTGGGATAAGCAAATGGGACTAAGTGTAGCACATGGTTTTCCGCACAGAATAACACCAAACAAGAATGAACCAGATAAAGATCTTTTGTACAAGAAGTGTTCTAAAGACAAGCTTTGCATTCTTAACTTTTCATGTTTATGCAGGAAAATCATGGTATGCTTAAAATTAGATTTTTCTCCACAGGGACATCTTACTGTAATGTGGAACTGAAGCAGTATACAATTTTAACATTTCTATTCCTCCAAATCATCTAAACCAATTCTGAGACAGTGTTAAGATGTTACAGGCCACAATAAATCCATACTCTTTGATGTTACATCATTGACCCTAAGATCAAGAGTCAGTTCTTTCCTATCAAAGAGTTTGTCTAAGGTTCAGAGTTAATATATACTCTTTATTCAGCTCTAAATAGGAAATGAGGTTTTTAAAAGGAGGAGTCAGGCTTAAAGCAGTGTCGAATTAGTCACAAGAAATGTTTCATTTCAGGCTTTTTGTATCCCTTTATTCAGCTCAATTTTACTGTGCAGTTTAAAAATATTTGGCATACCCCATGGAATTTAGAAAATATGTTGCTTCAAGCCTGCGGTTTTACAATGAAATCAGGATAATTTCAGCTCAAGTCTGATTTTCAAAGATAAGTACTTTCTTGAAAAACACTGCCAGATACCACAGCTTGCTGAGGGAAAAGTGAGAGATGCTGAAATTCATTTCAAAATACCCCCTGCATGTGTTTGGAATAAAGTATTAGCAATAACAAAGGTGTTCACTATTGTAAGATGTTCAGCCACTTAGCTCTGGCTTCAGAGAGTCTATTCCCTGTTCTTGTCACCTACTCTAATATTGCGAGGCAGCTGAGTGGCCTCCAGGATAACCACATTGCAAGACAAAAGAAAGGAGATGGGGATGGAAGAGTTCCAATTTCAGCCCAGTGGAGCCTGTGAGCTGGTGCCAAAGATAACAGAGTAGCATCAAATGCTGTATTGGACAGCTGCACTGGCAGGGAGCTACAAAGGCAGAAGAGAGAATGAGACAGAGAGAGAGAAAGGGGATTCTGGGTTCTATGTATTTTGGGCCATGCAAGACTTGGAGAGAGATAGAAAGAAAAGGAAAATAGAGGAGATAGAGGTATGTGAAGAAAGGGGACTGGGAGTAAGGGAGAAGAGAAGAGAGAGAGAAGGGAAGAAAGAGAAGTAGAAGGAATGTGAAGTAAAAACAAAAGTGAGACAGGCTGGGAGAGAATACTGTGAGAGAGTGACAGAGAGCAAGGTGGCTAGACTAATTTAAAGGATTCTCAAAACAAAGAAATGATCAGTAGGAAGTTGATCATAAATGTGGTTTCCTTTTCAAGCAGTTAAAGACTGAGACAATCAGCTCATTTGTCAGAATTTCCTTTAAGGCCTTATTGATAAATATGTTGACTCCCAAGACAACAATTACAAAACTAAAAGAGAATTCTCTGCTGAAAAGAAAACAATTCTAACTTCATTAGGGAATGTATAGGCATGTGGAGGGAGAGAGGGAGGACAGTGAGTGAGGTGTGTGTATGTATGTATGCACTCATGCACTTCAAGGAGTTGACTGAATATTATGGAATGATCAATCATGAAAGATTAGGATAGCTGATGGAAAGCTAATAGGTAGATAACCTACAGCCATGGGTCTCACTGGGGACAACTTTTGCCCCCCAGGGGTTATTTGGCAATATCTGGAGACATTTTGATTGTCATGATTGGAGAGTACAACTGGCATCTAAAGGGTAGAGGCCAGGAATATTGCTAAACATCCTGCAGTGCACAGCACAGTGCAACAAAGAATTATCCAGCCCAAATTGTCAATAGCACAGAGGAGAATAAGAAACCTCTATCTATAGTTAGAGAGACCTGTGTTCATATTGGTTCAAAACTTTGCTAGCTGTGTGACCTTGGCCAAGTTATTTTAGTTCTTTGTGTCTCAGTTTCCTCACTTGTAAAATGAGGCTAACAATATAGAATAGAATTAAGAATTCTAAGAATTAAATGAGATTTCGTATAATATGAAAATCACTACAACTCTGTCTGGCACTAGATTGCTTTGTAATAGATATTATTTTCTTTTGTTTTTTCTTTCCATGGTGTAAGCTTGGAATGGAGTAAAATAAAGCAATAGCAAATAATGTATGACGTATATGTTGTTTTTCTTCATACTCTGTATAGCAAGTTCTATGAGTTAGAAACAAGGTCATAATTTTTATAGTACATAAAGATGTCAAAATTTCTTGCCCAAATAAATAAATAATAGAAATAAATGTACATGGAAATTAAATGGGGGGGGATTTTCTTATCTAAAGATATTAACGGATGAAATATAACATTTTAAATTGATCTAACATTTACACTTTTCAGTTCAATGACTTGTCTCATCACCAAAGCCCTAAGTTATGTTCCCTTCTACAGGCACAGTTCCTCTTCCTCATGATTTATCACACACACACTAATCTGTTTAGGACTACATTTCCCACTGAACTATAAGATTGTGGAAATAAACGAAGACCACCCAAATGAGAACAAGCACAAGCTATTTATTCAATGCTTGCTAAAGCAAGGAAGTCGGCCAACATCACTTGCATTTGGCAGAGACTCAAAGGCAGGCAGAGGAATGAAAAATCTTTAGAGTAAAAACTAAAAAAAAAAAAAAAAAAAAAAGGCTTCAGATATACCCTGATTGGAGGTGTTAGCATGGGGAAGTTGGAGGCAGGCTAACTAGAAATGGGACATCATAACTGATTTATTAGAGAAGTAAATTTGGCTTCCTCTGGTTTGTCCTAAACTGGCAGCAGAGCCAAATATTAGGGAAGCTATCACTTATTGATCGAGTGAATACTGACTGTTTTGGGCCAAAGGCTAGAGAGGTTATGATTTGGTTTCCTGGGCTGGTGCTGTGGGTTGTGAGTCAGAGTTCTATTTTAATATATGGTATGGCTCTTGTCCATTTGTATATTCAGTCACACAAGCTCCTTGAATATAGATACCATATCTGTCTTGCTCTATTTCCAAAGCTGAGCTGAGCAAGTTAAAAAGAACAATAAATAAAGAAAGCAAAGAAATGCCCAACAGTGAGAAAAGGACTTATATTCTAATTTCCATTCCTTGTTTCTTTACTCATTTTGGAGCTCTCCAATAGAATATATTGGGATTAAAATAGAAGAATAAAATAAAAGCAGGTCCTCTCATTTCCAAATAAATAACATGGATCCAGAGCAAATGCATTCACACAGATTTGTTGAATACTTATATGGATTAGATCTTATGCCTGAAGGGAGTTCAAGTTTCATTGAGGGACATAAACCCATAAAAAGACAACTATAGACTTCTGCTCCTGGACATGATAGAGAAATGAACTAGGTTTATTCTCTTGCCTCAAAGAATTTTAAAAAATGGACAAAATATATGAAATGGTTTTCAATCATTGGACAATAGGTATCTCAACAGAGTGACTCTAAGGGAAGGGACATAGACAGGATAAGCACTACAATTGGACCAGCTTACTGCTGGAGAGAGTGTTAGGCCACAGAGTGTGAAGGGAGAGTCCAAACAGGACGCAGTGATCTCCCTAAGTTGAGGAGACAGAATTTATACGGTGATGCCTCAAATCTTCAGCTGAGTACTGGTCAGCAAAAATGTACAAGGAAACCACCTAAAGCTGGGGAAAGAACCATAAGACAGAAAAGTCGAATGATCATTAGAATTCACGCAGATGTTGGGAATAGTTTGTGTTCTCACTAACCAGAATAGAAAGGCTTCACAATTCATACAGAATTGAATAGAGAATTCAAAAAGTAGTAGTTAGGATAAAAAACGCACACTATCAAACAAAAAAAAGGAATATATTGGACTTCATCAAAATTTAAAATGTTTTCAAATGATGCTATTAAGAAAATGAAAAGGCAAACCACCAACTTAGAGAAAACGTTTGTAAAAAAATCTTACGGAGGACCTATATCTAGAATATAAGGAATTCTTACAATACAATAATAAAAGACAAAAAACTTCTCTCCACAATGGACCATTCTCACACTTTACTAAAGAAGATATATGAATAGCAAATGAGCACAATGCTCAACATCCTTTGTAGGAAAACGCAAATCAAACTACAATCAGATACCGCTACTTACCTATTAAAATAGCTAAAATTATTAAGGCTGCTCATCCAAGTGTTTGCAAGAACGTAGAGATAGGAAATCTCATACATTCTGGTGAGAATATTAAATGGAACAACTATTTTGGAAAACAGATTGGCATTTTCTTAAAAAGTAACACATATACCCAAATAATGACCCAGCCATTCCACAATCTTTCAAGGGAAATGAAACAATATGTCCTCACTAAAGCTTATATGCAAATATTGGTTACAGTTTTATTTGCAAACCAACTTCCATTAATGGGTGACTGGATAAACAACTTGTGGTATATCCATACAATATGAATTCCACTCAGCAGTTGAAAGGACCTATCTTTGCTGCATGAAGCAACATGGATGAAACTTAAAATAATTGTGGTGACTGAAGAAAGCCAGAATAACAAAAAAAAAAGGACCCATATTCTATGATTCCATTATATTCTATGATTCCATTTATACAAAATGTTTAAAATTACAGATTAATCTAATGCGACAAAAAGCAGACTAGTTGTTGTCTGGGGATGAGGTGGGAGAGACAGAGAGAAGGATAGATTATACTAGATTATGAGAAAACTTTAGGAAGTTATGAATATATTTATTATCTTTATTGTGATGGTTTCATGAGTGTATACATATGTTGACTCACCAAATTTTACACATTAAATTGTACTGTTTATTGTACATCAATTATGCTTTGATAAAGTATAAAAAGATGATGCTTATAAAGCATAACAAAGTGCAGGAGTTTAGGGTGATATCATGGACATGTTTATGGAGTAGGAGAGTTCTAATATATGCCCTTAATGATAAGCAGGGCACAGCTAGGTGAAGTAATGGAAGCAATGTTTTGGGTGAATGGACCATATACAAGGTCACTGATGAAATAAACTGCAAGTTATATGTAGAAAACTATAATTAGTTTAGCGTTGCTAGAACCTCAGGTAAAAATCAAGAATTTAGACAAAAAAGATAAACCAGGTCCAGTTCTTGAGTGCATGCCATTAAGTAGTTTGTATTTTAGAAGATAATAGTCCATTGAAGGTCTTAAAACAAGAGAAAAACTGATTGGATTTCTGTTTAGAAAGGTCATGGTAGTAACAGTGTGAAATGGTGATATAATGAAGATTAGAGAATTAGGATGCCTTTAAGGAAGTAAGGGAATGACTGCCTGACCTGAAACAGGGAGAGCAGGAAAATGACCTTAGTTGTCAGATATCCAGGTAGAGTGAGTTTAGAGGATGAGGAAAAACGGAGGAAGGTAAAGAGGAGAAAAATCTGAATATATGAATCCTTGGAAAACACTTCATTACTTTCTTTACATTTTATAGCTCTAATGGTCTTTTCTTCTCCTTGAAATTCCCTAATTTTTTTTAATTTAAATGGCATACATATGTGGATATAATTTTATTGGTCAGCATTCTTTTTCATTTACTCCTTTATAAATTCTAACAAAACATTATTTATTCATAACCAGTTTTCAACTTTAATTGACCCCATCCACTTAAACGATAAGTTGTTTGAGGCCAATGTTGGTGACTTTCTCAGCTCACAATCTCCAGCAAATATTCCCTTGCCCAAAATAAATTTTCAGTTAAATATTTATGATTTTTTGGCAACCACATAAGAAAGTCAGTTATTCCTGATCTTAAGTGTTCAACTACATTTCTTCTTTATGAACTTTATTTTTTTTTATTTCTCTGGTTTTATGAAATTATTTTGATACTAAGCTTTAGTCACCTTTATTTTTTCTTCTTACAGTATGAGGCATTCTTGTCTGTTCAATTTAGTGAAATAAGCAAGCTTAACTAGTATATTCCCTATTTCAACATAAGAGAATATACCACTAAATTTACAACAAGGTCCATGATATTTGAAATATTTCTGCATATGGTTGGGTATAGGTAAGTGATTGACTTAGGAAGCAGATAAATTTAAGATGTAAGAAGAAAGTTCAAAAACCATGAAGAAATAAACCTGACAAAAATATAATTCAAAATTGTAAATAAAATTCAATTTGAGATTCAGAAATACATTTTTTTAACATCTTTACTGTAGTATAATTGCTTTAGAATGGTGTGTTAGTTTCTGCTTTATAACAAAGTGAATCAGTTATACATATACATATGTTCCCATATCTCTTCCCTCCTGCATCTCCCTCCCTCCCATCCTCCCTATCCCACCCCTCTAGGTGGTCACAAAGCACCGAGCTGATCTATGCGGCTGCTTCCCACTAGCTCTCTATTTTACATTTGGTGGTGTATATATGTCCATGCCACTCTCTCACTTTGTCACAGCTTACCCTTCCCCCTCCCCATATCCTCAAGTCCATTCTCTAGTAGGTCTGCATCTTTATTCCTGTCTTGCCCCTAGGTTCTTCACGACCATTTTTAAAAATTTTTTTTTAGATTCCATATATATGTGTTAGCATACGGTATTTGTTTTTCTCTTTCTGACTTACTTCACTCTGCATGACAGACTCTATGTCCATCCACCTCATTACAAATAACTCAATTTTGTTTATTTTTATGGCTGAGTAATATTCCATTGTACATATATGCCACAACTTCTTTATCCATTCATCTGTTGATGGACACTTAGGTTGCTTCCATGTCCTGGCTATTGTAAATAGAGCTGCAGTGAACATTGTGGTACATGATTCTTTTTGAATTATGGTTTTCTCAGGGTATATGACCAGTAGTGGGATTGCTGGGTCATATGATAGTTCTATTTGTAGTTTTTTAAGGAACCTCCATACTGTTCTCCATAGTGGCTGTATCAATTTACCTTCCCACCAACAGTGTAAGAGGGTTCCCTTTTCTCCACACCCTCTCCAGCATTTATTGTTTCTAGATTTTTTGATGATGGCCATTCTGACTGGTGTGAGATGATATCTCCTTGTAGTTTTGATTTGCATTTCTCTAATGATTAATGATGCTGAGCATTCTTTCATGTGTTTGTTGGCTGTCTGTATATCTTCTTTGGAGAAATAACTATTTAGGTCTTCTGCCCATTTTTGGATTGGGTTGTTTGTTTTTTTTGATATTGAGCTGCATGAGCTGCTTTTAAATCAGAAATACATTTTTGAAGAGCTTGAATAGGTGTAGAGATTGACTTACTACTTTTAATATGAGTTGGGTTAACTCATATTAGACAATTTCTAACATAACCAATAAAATATAAATCATCTTTTTTGCATATATTAGGTGTGGGATTAATGAACCAAATTTACACATTTAGTAAAATAAACAGGTTTACATTATGTCAAGTCAACTGAGTTTTTAAAGCATTAGTCCTTTTTGACTCAAGCATCATAAGCAATTGATACTGATTTGTAGATAAATACTTTTTCTGAAAGCAGTATCTATATCTGTTTTATTAAAAACAATAGGCTTTTTATATGTCAAAGATTAATTTGTCACTCTCTCTATGTATGTATATATATATATAGAGAGAGAGAGAGATACATATCTCTATTTATTCATCATATTGTAAAACCGGGCAAATTACTCAGATCATGAAAACAAAAGGTTTTGCTGAAAGTTACCTAAAAATTTTAGGCAAGGGTGTTTGGTTAGCCTTCATTCTTCCAGTTAGTTGCTATAATCTCCACATTTTGTGTGCAGACTGTTTTAAAATGAGGAAGAGCCAGTGCACAGCTGTATCTATGGCTTCACTTGGTAGTTCCTCCCAATGCTTTGGATACTATAACCTTTTATTTGCTGTGTCTGGATTAATAGCTCTGTTACAGTAACAAACTAAAATGTTCTCCAGGCAACTTCAATATCCTAAGAAAAACATGGTCTAAGCAATCTATTTTCTGACACTCATTTATACTTGCCCATCCACAGTGATTGAAAAAGTGACACAGTATAGATCTGTAAGTGACAGATTCTCAGCAAGGTCTGTTTCCCCAGCCCTAACATCACTCAGCAACTCAGACCAAAGAATTTGCTGATGGCATCCTCTACATATAGACACAGACCCAACTTTAAACACATTTTCTGAAAATCAAAATGACACAAATGTCCTAAGAATCCATACATGATAGAAAGCCCTTGCAAAATAGCAAGAAATAAATCATACTCTGTGATGTGTCAGCTTGTCTGACCTAAATAAGATACTTTGTATTAACTATAGTCTGTTGTCGTCCCTTGTGTTGAAACGCATCCACAAAATCAAAAAGATGCCAGAAAATGACATCAAATGAATTTCAAAACATGAGATAATCAGTGAACTGATAAGAATCAAGCTAGGCAATTCTGTAATGTGTATATGATGGAAGATTGTAAGACAGTGATAATAGAGTCAGATGACAATAACTGATTAAAGTAAACAAGTTAATATTTTCAGAATAATTTGTTTAGCAATGTTACACAAATCCCTGAACTAGAAAAGACAAAGCATCTTCATAAACTAATCACTTCAAAAATTCTATTAACATAACAATTCAATCTTATTGTTTGCATGGTATCATTATTGAAAGCTTCAGTTGCCATGGTGGCAAAATTATTAGAGAAAGTAGCTGTTCATTTTTATAAAAAGCTTTTTGGGGGGGATCATATCGAAATGAAATATTTTGATTGAATAAAAATGGTTGCTATAATATCTTAGTATGGAAAAGAAATAGTCTATAAACAATCCCAAGAATAAAACCTAAGTAGTTACTTGTTTGATATTTACAGTAGGATAAAACATTAAAAATCCTACAATGAGACCTCAAACGCAAAATACCAAAGGAAAACTGCAATATCATTTGCAATCATTTCTGGTATTTTAGTTTAGTCCTAAAGTTAATGTTCTAAATGTAGACTATCTTATATATGTATACTCAATAAATCTCCATTGACTTAATGGAAGAAAAAAATGCCCATTTAAATCCTGATAAATCCTGAATTTATATTTGTTCTCCTCATTGCTATTGAGTTTCAGAATGCATTTTTGCTATCAATTATATTTCCATATAATTTGATAGAAGTTGGATATATGTTCTTGTTTCTTTTAATAATTAAACATATTAAAATTATGAAGTAGATAATTTTTCAAATGAAAAATCTATAAGGATTATAATCAACATACCACAGATTTAAAATTTTTTGAGGTCACTGAAGACCAATCCTGAGCTAAATCTGTTTTATTAACTAAAGGCAAGATATTGATTAAAACTCCAAGAAGAGTTACAGGGACAAGAATTATATAATGCTGAGATCAATTTAGTTACTCACAAATCACATGGTACAAAAAGCATACTTTTTAAAGAAACTTTATAGATAAGGAATTTTAGTAAATTAAAAGATCAACTGTCTTAACTTCAAAAGAGTTATCAAAACTTCTATTACACAGTCTCTGTCCAAAAGAGAGTTAACATCTCTGGAGAGCAAACTATTTGCTATACGATATTCTAGGCAATTTAACTATTAATTCTTAAAACAGTCCAAGGCATTTGCCCCATTTTATTGGTAGGGGGCAAAAAAAAAAAAGCTCTCCATATTGATTCCCAGGCAATCTGACTTCACTTTCTGTGCATTACTCTAAACTGCCCCTAGGTTATTCAAGTTTATGAGGGGAGAGAGAGACATCAAGGTCTAAGCTCTTATATTTTTTGCAGAGATTTTTTTCATACATTTTAAAATTTTCAATGGGCAAAAGCTCTAAGCTATTTTTTGGCAATGCAATTCCTGCATAACACCTCTATATTTCAATATTCCTATGATATATAATTTGAGGCATTTTAAATAGCATTATTAAGTGGTATTACTATAATTCAGTTTGAGGCACATTGATATTTTTCATAACAACTCTATGACATCATGTGCTCATTAGAAGGGAAATATTCTGACATCAATACCTTTAGGAAGTTTGGTAAAGAGAGAAATGCATTTGAATATGAGTCCCATAATATAAACAATTATAGCTGCATTTCAAGTTCAGAAAGGAATATGTATACTCAAATAAAAGTAGATATTTGTCAGAACGTTTAAAAATCCATGTTCATTGAAAGCTACAATTTTCAGAACACCAGGAAAATAATCTGATATAATCCAAATAAATACTCCTGTCTGTCACATAACCTTTAATTATAATATGGCAACTGTAATTTCACCTAATTAGAAAAGGTGAAATGAATTTTGAATTGCAAATTATCCCTTTTATGAAAGCTCAAAGTAAAGCATCCTCAGACTGACAGACTCAGTCACTATGGATTGAGGTGCCCTATGATGTGACATTTTTGATTAATCAGTAACCCATTCCAAAAGCCTCTTATATGGAACCATTCATTGGTTTTAATATTAGTAGATATAGCTTTCCAATTAAGAATTTTATTATAATGTATGAAAGCACTCTAACTCTCTGCAATCTCCCTGAACTTTTTTTATTTGTAAATGGGGGTAAAAATACCCACATTTCTATGAAATAACAAGAATTAAATAAGAAATTATAGGAAAATAATTTGATGGGCACTTAATGCATTTTAACTGAATTTAATTGCAATTAATTCAGGTTTGTATGCTTTGGGAGATAAACAATTCTACCACGAGTGAAGAATATCTTTTTTAAAAATAAAAGTTTAGATTGTTTTCTAGTTTTAGGATCTATAGAAATCGAACTCCTATTGGTTGATTATGTAACTTTACTCAGTAAAAAGAAAATGAGAAAAAAAGAATGTGTTAAATTTCTAAGATCTTTAAAATACCTAGCTATACCAAATTAATTTCAGTTGAGCAAAATATTGTGTTAAAATATGGATATAAACAAAACTGCCAGTGTTCTATTCAGAGTAGCAAAGAACATTTTTCAGAAAAAATTCACTAAAAAATTACATATGTGATTCTATATACTGAAGGAATAGTCCAGGCTTCAGGTTTAAGCCCTTCCAGGAATCTATCCAAAATTAAGGTTGTCCTAAAATTAAAATCATCTATTAAAAAATAGGTGTACTGGGCTTCCCTGGTGATACAGTGGTTGAGAGTCCGCCTGTCAATGCAGGGGACACGGGTTCGTGCCCCGGTCCGGGAAGATCCCACATGTCGCGGAGTGGCTAGGCCCATGAGCCATGGCCGCTGAGCCTGTGCGTCCGAAGCCTGTGCTCCACAACGGGAGAGGCCACAACAGTGAGAGGCCTGCATACCACCACCACCAAAAAAAAAAAAAAAATAGGTGTACTAATCAAACTCCCAGAATCTCTGACCAAAAAAAGCAAAATAGATCAAGGTATCAAAAAAATGAAACAAAAAAATTGAATATAGAAGTATTTTGTCTATGGTCTACAAAAACAACACAAAAGAATGTTTTTTTTTTGTCTTTACTAGTCTAGATATGATTTCAAAACATTATCAAAGTAAAATGCTTCAGATTTTGATATGCTTAAATAATGTAGAGAAGTGAATCTTACAAATAGTTGTCATCTTATAATATTATATTTTTATGGTTGTTACATTTAGTGATACTGAAGTATACAATGAAACACCCAGGCAAACAGAAATCTTCTGTTCCCAAGTTTTCCACCAGTGGTCCCAAGAGAATAGAGTGCAGAACTAGAGAAAAAGACCTTTAATAATTGTGAGAGTCTTTCATCAGAACTCAGTTCAATGTGTTATTTTTTAATATAATTTCAAGGGAATTATATAAAGTTCACTGTTGTGAAAGGTTATTTTGGAGAAAATTCACAAGCAACAAATACTGTGCAAAGGGGGTTGTAGACATTTGTATATCCAAGGAGTGTTACAACTTTTGAATCTTACATTTTGCATGGATTTGGGCAATGTCTGAAATTTAAACAAAGGAAAAATATATAGTTTATTAATTCTTTAGTGAAGATAGAGTTTAAAGGCTGAAGCCTGAGGAACTACCAAGACACCTGTTGAACTGTAAAAGATACATGTGGAACACATACAGCGATGCAAAGAATTAAAACGATGTTAGAAGGAATAGTTCTTGACAGGAATAGAATAAACACCAGTATCACAACTCTGGCTAAGGATTCCTTAGGGAAAGATTTGTAAGGTATATGAGAACATGTTTCAATAACTACCTAAAAGTATGAATTACTTCTGTTCATCCTAAATATTCACCAATGAAACTTGAAAGCACTAAACAGTCAGTAATTTTTAAGCTTTTATTAACTATAGCATGAGAATCTATTTAAGATGAACTAGTATATAGTCAAATGGAAGAATTTACAATGGGGTCAAAACAAGAAAAATTTAACCTTCTGCCATCAACACCAGGCCTAGAATAAGTGGAAACATTAAACGTCAGCTAACCTACAGATTTTTTCTGTCCTATTAAAAACAAGAAGAAATTGGCTTGACATTTCTAATTATTAGGAAATTAACAAATTGTTTTAGTATCATGGTGATATATAGAAACAACTACTCTTGAAAATTGATAGATTTGGAGTTGACAACCTTGGAGGATTTTATGCATTCTTATAGTGGTAAATAGCATGGTTATTCCTGTGTTATTTTACAGGATTGGCAAATAGGAATCATATCTTGATATACATTAACAATCTTAATAATTCTGTTTCAGTTCTTATTTAGCCACTCTCTAATTTAATTAACTTTGCTAAAATTATTTGCATAGGGATTAAAAGTGTCTGATGGCTTTTTTTTTTTTTTTGTGGTACGCGGGCCTCTCACCGCTGTGGTCTCTCCCACTGTGGAGCACAGGCTCCGGACACGCAGGCCCAGCAGCCATGGCTCATGGGCCCAGCTGCTCCGCGGCATGCGGGATCCTCCCAGACCGGGGCACGAACCCGTGTCCCCTGCATTGACAGGCGGACTCCCAACCACTGCGCCACCAGGGAAGCCCCTGATGGCTATTTTGAAGAGCATTCACCATCAAGAGGAAGAAATTGATAGGACAAATTTTGTTGTGAGGGCTACAAATATATTTTTCCCTAGGAATGATGGGCTTTCTATATAGTATACTATTTATTCATTTTCTTTCTGAATCTACTACATGCTTTATCCTACATAAAATGAAGAATGTATTCTTGAAGCCAAGAACATGTGCATTTTTCTACCATTAGGCTAACTTATGGTTTTTAATCATTTTTCAATCTTTGAACAGATCTTTGACTGGAATTATGTGAGTGGATATTTTTGACATTCCAACTGACAGGAAAAATAAATTTAGGTTTTGTTTTTCCCCCTCCATGCACCTATAGTAAACATAAGAAAATGAAACAAGTAAAATTATATGCAAATAAGCACACTCACAAAGATTTTCCTCAACTGAGGTTTGCCTTGTTATAGGAGTTCTAAATGCAGAGCAGAAGCAGTATCAGTGTTACTGAAGGATTTTATAAAGGATTTTCAAAAAGTTTGTACCTTTCTCAAAGCCACAAGAACTTTACCAGTCTACAAATGGGAGGTAATGAAATCAAGGATTATGAGATGTAAAATGTAAATATTTATGATTTCTTCTCTGCTGAGGTGATGAATCAAGCACAGTAAAATATTCAGCCCTAAGTTTTAGCTCAGGTTTTTCAGCTAAGCTAAAGCTGTCTCCAATCCAATTTTATACCTATGTAGGATTCCTTTCAAATAGCAGTGGTGATCCCCCAAAGTTAATCTTCAGTGTTTAGCCAGTTTATCTCTTGCTGAGACAGAAACAGTTGCACATACTTTTGAGGATATAAGTTTCAATGCAACTTTTGAAACAGCCCCTTCATGAAAATGAAATTATCCAGTAACACCTGACATGACGTAACGTGACTTATCCAAGTGTACTCAGAAGATTTAGGCAAAAACAAGAGGGGATTATGATGTCTAGAATAAAAAAAATATATATATGTTTAGCTATAAATTGGCATACCAAACAATTCCACACTTGGACAGTCATGCAAAGTATTATACACTAATTGAGCAGGAAATAAAGTATCATAAAGCTACTTTTATATTTCCTAAAATCCCAAATTGCTAACAGAGGCAATAAATGCCAAAACTTTTGCAGTAATCCCACAAATATAAGCAAATTCATGGGCATCAACAGGAAATTTGAGATAATCAGACTATACCTCAGTTGTGCTTCTTTCTTCTCATCATGTCTTAGTACTCAAATCAAATCTCATGAATAATTTGGGAGTCTAATCTAATACAGTCCTGATTTTTAATGTTTAGGACATTATAAAATATGTCTGTTGTCTAGCCTGTACTTTACCCAGACTAATAAAACAAGGGGCCTTATCCATTTTTACGCACATTTCTTGTTTATTCTTTTTTACAGATTGCATTATGTGTCATATTAGAAGCACAAGTTTGAAAAATGTCAAGCCATTCCTTTCCTTGCACTCAAATTTAAAGATCAGATGTATTTGAATTAAATCAAAATGTTTTATTTTGCTTAGTCTTTGTTTTATAACTATTCAACTATAAAGAAATTAAAAGTAATATGAGAATGTGAATAAGGTGAAAACATATACTTATTAGATTATTCAGGGTGTAAGTAGAATGCAGAAGCCATTCCAGTTGTTTTAACAAATATAATTTAACAGAAATAATTGTTAACTAGGTATTGAACACTGAGAAGACAAACCGGGAACAATACTAAAGTGTCACAAGGCAGCAACTGCAGGAAGCAGAACCCCCTGTGACTGGGAGAACAAAAGGAAGAGATAATAATTTTTAAAACTCACAGGTTTAGAGGAGGGTTCCCTTGGAGCTAAAATTCAGACATTTGAGAAAGAGCCTGAGATCAAAGAGATGTCCTGTGGGTCTGACAGACAGACCTTGGAGGAACATACCTTAATCATTTGATACTGATGTGGTTAAGAGACTCAAGCCTAGCTTGGTTACTACTAGTGGGGAGAATGTAAGCTGGAATCAACTACCAATGTGAAGAAGTGTTGGGGGTGTTACTAACAGGAACAGAAAGCAATTAGGAAGCACGTAATCAGAGCAAAGCCTTCTTCCCACTGCTGTGTAATCTTTCTGGTGCCCTCTATTGGCAGAGCCTAACGGGAAGAGCAACTGGAAAAGCAGGAATAAGGTTTGCCCATCTCAGATCCAGTATTACAAAGATTTTAGAAAGATGACTTTGAAGCTGTGACCATTATGCCAATACTCAAAAACTCAGATGAAATGGGAAAATTCCCTAAAAGACACACCTACCAAAGTTCACTCAAAAAGAAAAGGTAATCTGAATAGCTCTTTATGCACTGAAGAAATTAAATTTGTAAAGTAAAACTTTCCCACAAAGCAAACTCCAGAACTAGATAACTTCACTGGAAAATTCTTCCAAATATTTGAAGATTAAATAATACCATTCTACACAATCTTTTCCAGAAAATTAAATAGGAGGAAATTCTTCCAAACACATTCTATGAGGCCAAACAAGAAAAGGATTTTAAAAGAAAATTTCAAGCCAACATCTATCGTGGACATAGATAGACACAAATATTCTTAACAAAATGTTAGCAAATCAAAGTCAACTATCTATAAGAAGCATAATACATGATGACCAAGAGGGATTTAAACAAAGGTAATATAACATTCAAAAGTAAACCAATTTATTCTCTATACTCACCAACTAAAAAAAAAATGACCATAGAATCATCTCAGTGGAAAGAGAAAAAGCATTTGACAAAATCCAACATTTATTCCTGTTAAAAACTCAGCAAATCAGGAATAGAACGGAATATCCTTAGCCTGATGAAGGGCATGTATGAAAAACTATGCAGCTAATTTCATATTTAATTGTGAGAAACAATGAATGCTTCCACTCTAAGATTAGGAACAAGACAAAAATGTCTCACCAATTATTTTTAACATTGTGCTGGAAGGTTCAGCCAGTGCCATACATAAAGAAAAAGGAAGTAAAAGTCATCCAAGTTTGAAAAGAAGATGTAAATCGTTCTTTTTCACAGATAATATGTTTTTCCACATAGAAAATTCAGTGGGGTATACAAAAATAAAGTTATGAGAACTATACTATGTAAGTTTATCAAGGTTGGAGGATACAAGATCAATATACAAAAGTAAATTGCATTTCTATGTCCCAACAATTAAAAATTAGAAATTAAAATTTAACAAATCAGTGTATGTTGCAATAGCATAAAATAATATAAAACATTTAGGGATAAATCTGATCAAAAAACCTCAAAACTTGTAAACTGAAAATTATAAAATGCTGCTGAGAGGAATGAAAGAAGACCTAAATAAATAGAGATATACAGCTTAATTGCCTGAGAAACTCAATATGGGTAAAACATCAGTTTTCCCCAAATAGGTGTCTAGCTTCAATGCACTCCAGTCAAAATTTCCACAAGCCCTTTTCTAGAAATTGACAAGTTGATTCTAAAATTAATCTGGTAATACAAAGAATAGCCAAAACAACTTCAAAACGAACAAAGTTGGTTGCAAACAAAACTTGACTTAAAGACATTTTAAAACTGTCATTACCAAGAGCATGGAACTAGCATCAAAACTGACAAATAGATCAAGGGAACAAAATATCAATAGGCAGTCTAGAAATAGACCATCTCATAAGTTGACATCTGATTTTTGAAAAAGGTGCAAAGGTAATTTAGTGAAGAAAGGACAATTTTTTTCATCCTTTGGTGTTAAACCTACTGAATATTCATATGCTAAATAAACAAATGAACAAACTTTGATTTTTTTGCCTTAAACGATCAAGAAAAAAATAATTCAAAATAAGTCATAATTCTTTTTTTTAATATATATATATTTTTATTCATTTATCTATTTATTTATTTTTGGCTGCATTGCATCTTTGTTTCTGCACACGGGCTTTCTCTAGTTGTGGCGAGCGGGGTTACTCTTCGTTGTGGTGCGTGGCCTTCTCATTGCAGTGGCTTCTCTTGTTGCAGAGCACAAGCTCTAGGCCCGCAGGCTTCAGTAGTTATGGCACACAGGCTCAGTAGTTGCAGCTCACAGGCTCAGTAGTTGTGATGCATGGGCTTAGTTGCTCCGCGGCATGTGGGATCTTCCCAGACCAGGGCTCGAACCTGTGTTACCTGATTTGGCAGGCAGATTCTTAACCATTGCACTACCAGGGAAGCCCCATAGTCCTAAATGTAAAACCCAAAACTATAAAACTTCAGTAGGATTTTTGTTGTTGTTATTGTTAAGCAAAGATGTCTTAGATACAATATCAAAGCATGACATTTAAAAGGAATCTTTGAAAAGTTGGACTTCATAAAATTATATATTTTTTGCTCTTCTAAAAATACTGTTGATAGAATTTTAAAAAGCCACAGACTTGGAGGAAATATTTGTATATTACATATCTGATAAAGAATTTATATCCAGAATATGTAAAGAACACTTAAAATTCAATTATAAGTAAATGAACAAACATTGTAAGGATAGAACAAAATATTTGACTAGAGACTTCACCAAAGAGACTTCTTATCTGGAGGAAAACATTGATTTTTGAAACAAAAATTTTAAAGAGGTATATACCTGACATGTAAGAACAATATATTAGGCTCCAAAGACAATGTGTGAGAAAAATATGCTGTGAAAATGAAATCAAGTGAAAATTATTTTTTTAGGTAAATCAGTAAAGATGTTAAACTATTTCTAATTTAAAAATCACTGTGGTATATATACTGTATGAGTTCAAAAAATTTTCTGTAATTTGCAAGTCAAAATATTTCCTATATGTGTAAGATGAATATTTGGTGATGATGATGTCAAGTTTTATGAGAGAATTCCTTGAAGTGTCAAGATGTCTGAGACACCTCCTGTGTAAAAGTTGTTGATTCTGAATGCTGTCAGCTAATTTTTCTCCACATCATCTGCTTATCTCTGGATGAGAATCACACAGGGTGCCTATTAAAGTCCAGATTTATCAGCTCCACCTAAAATCCTCCCCTCTTATGGCAGCCTGTTTATGTTGCTCTATTTGGTATTCCCAGCCTCAACACCTACGTCTGCAACATGATGATGCTCAACAAATATGTGCTTCTTGACTGAATAAATCCTCTTCCATTTATACCTCACAATTTTCTTTTCTAATAGGTATTTTTGCAATGGGAATCCAATCTGACCAAGAATTGTATGCCAGGACATTCTTGGGTACTTCACCATCGAAAGCTACAGTGTATAGTAGATATATATTAGGGTTTCGGAAGTAGGAGTCTGACTCCAAGAATCTTAGAAGCCGTGCTAGCCCATTTTATATGGGCTACCACCATTTCTGAAAACACAATATAGCTTCACCACATTTTACCAAATTTTACCACATTTTAGAGGTATAATTGACATACTAAAAGCTTTACATATTCAGATTATACAATTTGATATTTTGACATATGTATATTCCCATAAAGTCATCAGCACAATTAGAATAATTAACCTATCCATCACTCCCAAATGTTCTTTCATGGTCTTTTGTAATCCCCATCTCCTCCCTCCCCACCCTAGCTTCACAGGAAACCATTAACTTATTTTCTGTCATTATAAATTAGTTTGCACTTATATATATACATACATACATATATATAATTTTATATAAATGGCATGATAGAGTGTTTTCTCTTTTTAGTCTAACTTATTTCAGACATAAAAATTAATAGAGATTCATCCATGCTATTGTGAGCATCAATGGTTCATTTTGTTTTATTACTGAGTAGATTTCATTGATTGGATATGCCACAGTTTTTTAATTAATGTATCTGTTGATCTTTTTCTCCAAATTCTAACACAAAGAAAGCTGCTACAGACATTATATACAAGTCTTTGTTTGAATACATGATTTCTTTTCTTTTGGGTTAAATACTTGATTAGAATGGCTGAGTCATATGGTAGGTTTACCTCTGACTCTTTAAGAAACTGCCACACGGTGTTTGTACCATTAAATAAGTGGTACATTATATAAACAATTGTACCATTTATATTCCCATCAGAAATGTGTGAGAGGTCCAGTTCTTCCAGGTATTCACTAGTACTTGGTGTTATGGATTGCACATTCATGTCCACCCAAAATTCATATGTTGAAACCCTCTCCCCAACATGATGTATTAGGAGGTTGGGCCTTTGGAAGTCTCCACCCTCATGAATGGGATTAGTTCCTTAATAAAAAGGACCTCAGAGAGCAATCTTGCCCTCTTTTTACCATATGAGGATACAAGGAGAAGTCAGCAGTCTGCAGCTCAGAAGAGGGCTCTCATCAGAACCTGACCGTGCTGACACCCTGATCTCAGCCTCCAGAACTGTGAGAAATAAATATCTATTTTTCATGTGCCATCTGGTCTATGGTACTTTGTTATAGCATTTCAAACTAAGACAATCTGTATAGCCAGTATTCAGTTTCCTCCATTCTAAAGTGTGTAGTGGAGGTCAATTGTGAATTTAATTTGCATTTCCTTGATGATTAATGATCTTGAGCATATCTCTATATGCTTATTTGTATATATATTCATCTGTCTTAAAATTGAAATATCATATCTATTCATGTAAGTTTTATTTTATTCTTTGCACGAAAAGAAGTTTGAACCAGACTATCTAAACTATATATTTCTTCCTACACTGTGGCAATAACGCACATGGAAAAGAAGAACTAGTATGAATACAAGTGATGTATTCCTTCCCCATCACTCCTCCTTCTTTCTCCCCAAGCCCATCACATACATGTGAGGACATACACCTCTTCAATCACTCTGTAACCAGTCTGTCACTTTGAAAGCTCAACATTGCTCCCCTGCTTTGCAGCACTATTCACACCCTGCCTAAGTCAATCATAGGGAATCACGAAGTCCACAACGCAGTATCCCTTACATCTGTCAAAAGAACAAGAAAAAACAGGACTGCACATCTTAGGAAAGACTCTAGTTAAGGTCAAAATCATTCAAAATCACTTGCACTGTATTTTTCTTAAACTCCTTTTTGAACATGCAGAGCCAAGTGGGTTCAAGGTGTAGAAAAGCTTCCTGTTCACTCCCTAACTGTGTCATGTTTAGGAGTGGACAGAAATACTTCACCTTTTTTACAGCTTATAGGAAAAGATTTGAAGATAAGGATTCGATACCTACAAAGGAAAAGCTTTTTCTAAAACTGCATTTAATACTATGTATGTCTATCAAGTGAAACAATTACTGACAAAGACAGACATCTGATATTGTCATTTATCTGAAAAACAATCTAAAAGACTAGCTGTATTTCCATGTAGAGAATTTAAATGAACATTATATAAAGTGGCTAGAGATACACAAACATAATTTTGTGAATAAAAGTTCTGAAATTTGTTGAAACAACAGTCTATTTTTTTAATGAAACATTATTTAAATGGTTAATATCTGTGTTTTTCAAAATGATTTTGAATAGATAGAAACTAGCCAACTCAAGCAGGCTCATAGGTTTTGTCTTTCAGTTCTTTGAATAAGCAATTTTCCTTTCAATCTTCTCATCCCATTGAGTTTGGTAAGTATAAAACTACCATGTGTAAAAGAAGATAGCTGGTGGGAACCTGCTGTATAGCACAGTGAGCTCAGCTCTAGGCTCTGTGGTGACCTAGATGAGTGGGATGGGTGGGGTGCGAGGGAGGTCCAAGAGGGAGGGGATATATGTATACATATAGTTGATTCCTTTCATTGTACAGCAGAAACACAACATTGTAAAGCAACCATACCCTCAATTAAAAGAATAAAAAAATAATTTCTAGTTATAAGTTCCAAAAGAAGAATCCTTCTTCCAAGTTTTGTCATCTGTGTTTACAATTTCTTTGTAAAAATCTACAATTTTTAAAGTTTCCTATAACAGAAAATACAACACGATTGCCTTAATGTATTTATTACCTTAACTAGGCCATTATTGTCAGGACAAAATAATTTAAGTACAGCTAAGTTAGTAAAATAATAAATTTCATTTTTAAAAATTGAATTGCTTAATCCTATAATGTTTCTACCATTTTGTGAGAATAGACTATCATGAATATCTGATTAATGCTCCGCTTCTTTTCCATAAGAAAAAAAAATCTATGTATCACATAGATTGAATGTTAACATAATTTCAGGAGTATGAATTTGGGTCCATGGAACCCATGTAAACTAGCTCCAGGACTACCACATCTGGAAGGGCTCCCAGATGTGGTGATGAAGTGTATTTGGAGGGGGGGCAGGGAGGAAGATAGGACTAAATTCTAGCTTGCACTCAGATCGCCAACTCTTATGACGGTGAAAATATTTATAGTAATAACCTAATTTGTAATTCACACAAAATCAGAGTATATGCTACAAGAAATCATAACTACCTCTATAATAATTTTCTTAATAATAAAGTTGTTCTCCTTTACTCATTAGTTTAAAATTATATTTTGACCCAGGTAAGATTTCAAGTTACGTAAACAGTCAAGATAGAGCAGTTTTGACTTTCTTCAGGGTCAGTTCCATGTTTATTTTAGTTCTGTTATTACAGTAGAGTAACTAGTCTATGGAAGATAATAAAAGCCCTCATTGAATTAAGTAACCAGTGTGTGTGTGTGTGTGTGTGTGTGTGTGTGTGTGTGTGTGTGTAATGCAATTCAAACCAAAGTCCTATATCTTCTGTAAATCCAGATCTCTTCTTTGTGATATTTAAGTTACTCATTGCTTATGTAATAATTTGTGCATTTTTTCTTGATCTAGAATTTCCTACATTTTGAATAATGCTATACAAATAAGAATTTTCAACCTGTGTATTCAACGTATTTGCCATAAATTCTAAAAGTACTGAAATTTTTCCTTTTGGATTCCTCCCCTTGTTTTCAAATTATTGTAATTAGGATTTACAATGTTACAATATACAGATTAAGTTTATTCATTTCTACACAAACAAATTTCACCCAGTTCCATTTGACTAGGTCCATGAGATAGTGGGTAATGGAAATGGAATATAAAAATAATTACCGGGCTTCCCTGGTGGCGCATTGGTTAAGAGTCCGCCTGCCGATGCAGGGGACACAGGTTCATGCCCCGGTCCGGGAAGATCCCACATGCCATGGAGTGGCTAGGCCCGTGAGCCATGGCCGCTGAGCCTGCGCGTCCAGAGCCTGTGCTCCACAACGGGAGAGGCCACAGCAGTGAGAGGCCCACGTACAGCAAAAAAAAAAATAATAATAATTTAAAAAAAATAAACAAACAAAAAAAAATTACCACTGGGGAAGTTTGGCTTTTACATTGCACAACATAATTGTCCATAAATGTAATTCTTTTGCTACTGATATAAAAAAAAAAAAAAACCTTCAGTATAACATAAAAATTCATGAACACATTTTGTATAAAAATAATATGTGGCTTATTTCTGGGCTTTAAAAATCTCAATGAATCAGTTTGTGTCCAAATATTAAGTGAAATATCAAATATATATGTCATAAATGAAATGGAAAACAGTCTTAAAAGTAAAGAATAAAGAGCAGAATACAATTAAAAGGAAATGATTAACTACATGGGAAGTTATAGACTTGGCACCTACTGTAATAAAATTAGTATATTGCCTCTTTCTGTAAAGACGTTGCGCTACAAAATCTTAGGTGAGATAATATGGGAAAGAATAGTATTTCTTTGTTTTCTCTTCTCTTTAAAACGCCATCATCCTTTCAATTTTAAGTGTCCTTTAGCGTTATAGCCTCTGTCTTCTATTTATAAAATGCTTTTAACAGGTATCTGTTGATGTTGCTATCCAGCCTCTATTCACTCTATGTTCAGTCATATCACCTCAAATATTCTCTGAGAAAATATTCCTTCCCCACTCTCTACCTGCATGTACTTTGAGAGAATTATAATAAGGTAATGACACATCAGACTTCTGGGATGCAGCTAGAGCAGTGTTTTAAGGGAAATGTTTAGCTTGAAGTGTATGCCTTTAAAAAACAAGCAAACAAAGATGTTAGAGATCTAAGGACCTTAGAAGCTAAGCTTCTAGCTCAATGTGACAGAAAAAGAAATGTAAAGCCCATTTCAAAGAAAATAGAAGTAATGAAATAACAAAGATAAGAGTAAAAATCAAGGAAACAGAAAACATACTTTAAAACCAATACAGCTAACTTGGTTATTTGACAGGAAAAAATTAGAAAAAACAAATTGCAAGTATGGAATTAAGAATATAATTAGGCCATCTTATAACAAAGATGTGAAAATAAACTTGACATTTTACATAAAAAATACATTTTTTGAAAAGTTAGATTTACCAAAAAAAGTACGAAATGTAATGGAAAATTTGAATATTTAAAAATTCTTTGTCTATTATTAGTATTAAGTTTGCCATAAGTAATTTTCACAGAGAAAATTATTTGCATAAGTTTTATATATGAAATCTTGTAAGTATTTGAAGAAAAAATTATACCAACCTCATACAAATTCTTTCAAAAGAGAGACAAAGTGGAAACACTTTGAATTCTTTTTAATATGAACAGCAAGATATTAATACCAAAATTTTACAGACATATAAGTAAGGAAAATTGGAAACCAATTTCTCAAATAAAATTAAGAATTCCAATATAAAATATTAGGAAATCAAATCTAAAAAGATATAAAATGAGATACATCACAACTCACTTGTGTTTATTCCAGAAATATGAGGGTGGTTTAACATTTAAAAATCAATCAGTGCTATTCAGCACAAAAATACATTAAAAGAGAAAAATCATGTGATTGTCTAAAGAGACAGGGAAAATTATTCAATAAAATTCAAAACCCATTCAGATAAAAACTTTTTGCTAGCTGGAAATAGAAGGAAACTTTCTAATTATAAAAATGGATATTTTATATATACAGCAAATATTATACAAAACTATAAATACTTGAAAGCCTTTCACTTGAGGTCCATGATTTACACTGTATTTACCCTGCTTTTATTTCACCAAAGTTTAATAGTGAATTAACATCTTTCACCCACTTTGATGTTTTATTTAACAATATTCAAATACTAGTTCATACCCATTCTCCCTCTTCTTTTTTTCAGGCACTCCCATTACTCATTTCTAGAACTTTTCAGTGTGTCTTTCACATGTACCTTTTCCTCTTGTCTGATTTTTCTTCATTTTCTTTCTGGGATTTAGTTGAAAATATGCAACAACTTTATATACCATAACTAGCTTGAATAATGCAAATCAACTCTGTGGAATATGTGTAATTCCAACCTGCATCTCTTGTCCTAACCTCTCAACGTGAATACAATTCTTTATTTAGTACTATATTTACAGAATTTTTATTTGAATGATGCATTATCCCCTCAAACAATTAAAAGGTATTATTTTCTTTCAATGATTTCTGAGTAAAATTCCTTGAATTTGTTTTCTTTTCTTTTTTTTTTCACTTATGCACATATATACTTTTACATTATGGTTTATCACAGATATTGAATATAGTTCCCTGTGCTGTACAGTAGGGCCTTGTTGTTTTTCCATCCTCTATATACAAGTTTGTATCTGATAATCCTAAACTCCCAAAACTTCCCTCCCCCACCTCCGTCCCCCTTGACAACCACAAGTCTGCTCTCTATGTCTGTGAGTCTGTTTCTCTTTCATAGATACGTTCATTTGTGTCGTATTTTAGATTCCATATATAAGTGATATCATATGGTATTTGTCTTTCTCTTTTTGACTAACTTTGCTTAGTGTGATAATCTCTAGGTCCATCCATGTTGCTGCAAATGGCATTATTTCATTCTTTTTAATGGCTGAGTAATATTTCATTACACACACACACACACACACACACACACACACACACATACATACCGCATCTTCTTTATCCACTCATCTGTCGATGGACATTTAGGTCATTTCCATGTCTTGGAATAGTGCTGCTATGAACATAGGGGTGCATGTATCTTTTCTAATTATAGTTTTGCCTGGGTATATGGCCAAGAGTGGGATTGCTGGATCATATGGTAACTCTATTTTTTTTTTTTTTGAGGAACCTCCAAATTGTTCTGCATAGTGGCTACACCAATTTACATTCCCACCTACAGTTTAGAAGGGTTTCCTTTTCTCCACCCCTCTTTAGCACTTATTATTTGTAGACTTTAAGTGATGGCCATTCTGACCAGTGTGAGATTTGAATTTATTTTCAAATATTTTACTTTTTGCACCTAGTAGATCTTTCACAAAGTCCAATTAATTATTAATTCACAATAGTTTACTATCTAGTGTTACTGCCTTTATGTTGTTTCATCATTGAATGTCAGGTTTATATTATGAACCCCTTAGGATATTTTTACCTAGGTCCTTGTGTTTTGTTGGTACGGAAATCTTGTCTGAAATATTCTATGCTGTCCTCCCCAACTCTATGAGAACAATATTAATATGAAGAGGTGTGTAGGTCAGGCCAAATGTGATGCTGGTATGAAGCACCCAGAAAGTGTTTAGTGAGAGCAAAAATTGCAATCCAGCAGTAAAGGAAGAGAGTCAGTGAAATGGCATCCTATACCACCTTTGTAGATAAGACAATGGTTTAAGTCAAATTGCCATCTCAGGATTCTGAGGTCAGAGATTTTGGGTGCTAGTCAAGATGAAAAAAATAAAACAGATTAGGCTAAACTGTGTCATATCATTCATGGGGTGCAGATATATGGCTTGCAGATAAACCTTAATTAATAAAATAGACTCATAGAACAAGACACTTTTTTTGTGACACAGTTTTCTATCCCTCTAATACATTCCTCACTATTACTAAAATCAACTTCTAGGCATCATTTCCCTATTTTAAAAAAATCACAAAGTTTATTTCCTTTTGTTTTCCATAATGAACTATAATTTGAAATGACACTTTTTAAAGGTTGACGTGTTGCCAATAGTTTTAGCTTAATCAGTATGATCAAGCTCTTTATTTGTTTCCTACTACCAAACTATAGTCAGAATTCATTCAAATCCTCCCTCAATATCCACACAAATCTAACTAAGCTGGGATTAAGACAACTACACCAAGAATATCAATAACAACATCAACAAAAGGACACTGTAACTGAGTTGACAAAAATCACCAGTGGCCCATCCAAACTTCACCTCAGTGAACAAAGCAATCTCACCCACCTGGATGAACAGAATGATCCTGCACCTATCCACTGAAGTATGCCCATAGTACTTTGCGGGAGATCCATGCCCTATACCTAACAAAAATCTCTCTTGCACAGATTACAGATGGTGCTTTTTGAAATGGTAGTATATTTCTTCCAGCCTTCTACTGCTACTTAATAACTATAGATCCCAGAAGGGATAAAAAGGGGAGGGGTACAGGCAATGGATACACTATGTTTCCCAGAGGTAAAGTGCTATAAGTAGACAGAGAAAGCAACTCTGATAGTGCAAAGGACTATAATTATTACTGCATTTCACCTGGTGATTGTTAAAAAAAGCAGGAGAGCTAGAAAACAGAGATGTGAATACTGATAGATAACACAGGTTAGACCTGTGAAATTACTACGGATCTAAAAATAGATTGTATATGTACACACAGACAAGCTGTCCATGATTTATAAAGACAAGTTTCTTTACAGACTTACAAGGAATCGGCCACTAAACTACTAACTTACACTTTCAGAAAAGTATTTGCTTAAATACATACTACAGCCCACTAAGAAGTTAACTGAAATTAATCTCTCAGCAATGAAGTTGTCTAATACTAAGTAATCTACTCATTTATACAACTACTAGGTATTTATTGTGAAAAAGTTTATTAAATATAGGTCAATAATACAGTCAGGATTGGACATTTCCTGGATAATAGAACCTAGGAGAGAGATGACTCTGAAACAAATAAACTTATAAACAGATACATTATACAAATTTTAATGTGTTGAATACAAAAAAAAACAGTTAAATCTAGACTTAAAGTATAATTGATAGATGAAAGTATAATATATAAAGAGATAGATAAATAAAATTATATTTATATTAATAATATGCATAAAAAACTTCCTATTTTTAACAGATGCTGAGAAATGGGAGTGATATTTAGGTGTGGGAGGTTGTGCTACATTCCTCCACTTAGAAATAGACTCCACCAAGGTTATTTCATTATAATTTTTTATTGATATTGAACATTGACATTGAAACTATGTCCATAAATATCTACTATTTTCTACTACTATGGATAAATTGTCCAGGCACATAGCTAAAGTCTATCCCTCTGCTTGCTCCCTAGATATTGGGCTGGCCAAAAAGTGCCTTTGGTTTTTAAGTAAAAATAAAAGACACATTTTTCATTTTCACCAAGAACTTTATTAAACAACGTATTCACCCTTTTGTTCCACTACCTTCTGCCATTTTGCAGGCACCTTCATAATTCTATCTTCCCAAACTTTTTTATCATTTTAAGCAAAGAACTGTTCCAGGTGCCTTTTACAGTCTTCCAGGGAATTGAAATTTTTTCCATTAAGAGAATTTGTAAAGACATAAATAAATGGAAATCCAAAGATGCAATGTCTGGTGAATACGACAGATGAATCAGAACTTCCCAGCCAAGCTGTAACAGTTTTTGCCTGGTCATCAAAGAAACATGCGGTCGTGTGTTATCCTGATGGAAGATTATGCAAATTCTGTTGACTAATTTTGGACGGTTTTCATTGAGGGCTGCTTTCAGTTGGTCTAATTGGGAGCAGAACTTATTCGAATTAATCATTTGGTTTTCTGGAAGGAGCTCATAATAGAGGACTCCCTTCTAATCCCACCATATACACATCATCACCTTCTTTGTATGAAGACCAGCCTTTGGTGTGGTTGGTGGTGGTTCATTTCACTTGCCCCACGATCTCTTCCATTCCACATTATTGTACAGTATCCACTTTTCATCATCCATCACAATTTGTTTTAAAAATGGAACGTTTTCATTATGTTTAAGTAGAGAATAGCATGCAGAAATACAGACAAGATGTTTTTTTTTTCGCTTAACTTATGTGGAACGCAAACATCAAAGCGATTAACATAACCAAGCTGGTGCAATGATTTTCAGCACTTGATTTGGATATTTTGAATATGTCGCCTCTCTCCCACGCAGTGTAACATTGATTGTTCTCAATTAATCTCTCGATTTGATCGCTGTCAACGTCAACTGGTCTACCTGACCGTGCATCCTCTGGCGAGAAATCTTCAGCACGAAACTTCACAAACCACTTTTGACATGCTCGATCAGTCACAGCACCTTCTCCGTACACTGCACAAATCTTTTTTTTTTTTCGCGTTTCAGTTGCATTTTTACCTTTCTTGAAATAATAAAGCATAATATGCTGAAGATGTTGCTTTTTTTTCCATCTTCAATGTTAAAATGGCTACACAAAGATTCACCAGTTTTGATAATTCTTTTTTTTTAATGTACGTGGATATGACAGCTGTCACAATCTAACAAAATTGTTTTCAATGACGTTAAAGACAATTAAGTGCTACTAGAGCCATCTTATGGAAAAAAACCAAACGAACCTTTGGCCCACTCAATAAAAACCCATCTAACCTACTCCAGCAATTGTCACACCTCCCTTCTGCATATCTCCACTTTTTCTCTCTCCCATCTCTTATCTCTTATGTATCATCAGTTTTATTCTCCACACCGGATTATTCCAAACCAAAACAACAACAACAGCAATAGAAAACAAAACAAAAAAAAAACAACAACAAAATTCTGTTGCAATAGGTGGTATTACAAATATATAAATACTTTCTTGATTTATTATTTGTTTTCTAAATAATCTTTATTTGGAATGATAATAGATCAGTAGTTGTCTGAGGTTAACCATGGTGGAAGATTTAGATTAACGGTAGATAACATGAGGGAGCTTTCTGGGTGATGAAACTATTCTGGATCCTGCTTATGATGGTGGGTATATAAGTCTATACCTGTATTAAAATTCATAGAATGTACATCAGCAAGTATTCTACTGTATGTTTATGTAAAAAGGTTAAAAATGAATAGTTCAATCAATAGCACTCTACCATGAAATTGTAATGCTCTAATAACAAAGAATGCAAATTATAAATGAAAATATCGTAAATAGTAAAACAAATTTTTAAAACTCCAAATGTGTTAGGAGGATTTAAAACAAGTTTTTCAATCATTGGCATTTAAAGAAATTGGAGTACTTTGACCATTTTCACTTAATGTGGTTATTTAATATAACTGACTCAAATCTACCTTGCTTTTATTTATTTTCTATTTTCTATCAGTTGCCTGTTCCTTTTCATTGTTGTTCTTCCACCTATTTTTGAATTGTGACTTTTAAAAATAAATGTTATAGTGCCTTTGTTGACTTATTAGCTATTACTCTGTTTTTGCTTTTGTTCTTTTGATATCATTTTAGGATTTATATTTTATTGTTTGACTTATCAATCTCTAATTTAAATTAAACTAAATTACTTCACACATTGTATAAGAACTTTACCACAGTATATCTCAATTTCTCCCCTTCTGGATTTTGAGCTACTCCCATCATGCATTTTACTTCTACCCATGTTATAAACTTTTCAATACATTGCCATTATTCTTATATTCAACATTCAATTATCTTCTAAAGTGAATTAAGTAATAATAAAAATAGTCTCATATTTACAAATGGTGTTACCATTTCTTTATTCCTCTGTGCAGATTCAGATTTCCATTTTATACTACTGTGCTTCTGCTTGAAGGACTTCCTTTAACATTTCTTATATTGCAGGACTTCTGATGATGAATTCCAGCTATTGTATGTCTGAAAAACTCTTTATTTCCCCTTCAATTTTGAAAGACACTTTCACCTGATTCAGTATTCTATGTTGACAGATTTTTTTTTTCTTTCTGTACTTTAAAGATGTTATTCTATTGTCTTCTTACTTGCATTGTTTCCAATGAGAAAAGTGCTGTCATCCTTTGGTTCTATATACATAATGTGTCTTTCCTCTGGTTTCTTTTAAGATTTTGTCATTATAACTCATTTTTAGCAATGTCATGTTGATCAATCTTTCTGTAGTTTTTTTTTTCCACACTTCTAGTGCTTAGGGTTTTTTTTTGTTTGTTTGTTTAACTTCTGGGATCTGCGGGGTTATGGTTTCCATCTAATATTGAATATCTTCAACCATTATTTCTTCAAATATTTTTAGTTTCCCCTTTGCCTCCTCTCCTTTAGTGACTACAACTACACATTTATTTGGCTTCTTGAAATTGCTCCAAAGTTCATGAATTGTTAATCTTCTGCAGTCTTTTTTCTTTCTGTGCTTCATTTTGAATAGTTTCTATTACTATGTCTTCATTACACTAATAGTTTCTTCTGCACTATCGAATCTACTGATAATACCATCCACTGTAATTTTTATCTCAGGCATTACAGTTTTCATCTCTGAAATTCCATTTGATCGTGTTCTATATATTCTGTGTCCACTGTAACATTTCCTCTAGGCTTTTGACCACAGGGAGTGGAGTCATAATAACTTAATGTTCTTGTTTACAAATTGCATCTCTATCAATTCTGGATTAGTTATGATTGATCTTTCTCCTCATGTATATTCTTCACATTGGGTGATTTTATTAGATGCCAAGCATTCTGAATTTTATCTCATGTCCTGGATATTTTTGTATTCCATAATCTTCAGCTTTGTTTTGGGATGCAATAATTTCTTGAAAATTATTTGTTCTTTTTGGGTCTTGCTTTTTAAAATTTTTGTTAGGATCAAAAGATAAAGGGCTGATTTTTGCCCACTTCTGAGGCACTATAAACCAATTCCCCATGAATTGTGAGGTCCTCCACTTTGGCTGGAGGGAACAGGCACTAATTCCAGCTCTAGAATACAACAGCACTGCAGACACTGTTTCCTCTTATCATTTCAAGTGATTCTTTCCTTAGGCTTGGATAGTTTTCTCACATGCATCAACTGGTTGGTACTCAACCGAAAATTCAAGGGAGATCCTCAGCAGATCTCAGAGTTCTCTCTTCTGTGCAGCTCTCTCTTCTCTGGTACTCTGACCTTCAAATTCTAGAAGCCTTGTTTTCTCCAACATCCAGATCTATTTCCTCAACTCATGAAGACTGCTGGGCTCTGACTGGGTTTCTGTTCCTTGCACTGCAATCTGGAATCTTTTCTAGGCATTAAGTACAGTAAATCTCAGGGCCCTGTCTGGTTTTTTTCTCTCAGGGACAACTGTGCTTCATTGTCTGATGGCCAACAAATTGAACATCATCATTTCATTTATTTGTCTGTTTTTTTAGCTGTTTAAGATGGGAGCGTAAAACCAGTCTCTTTTACTCCATCTTAATTGGAAGCAAACTATATATATTTTCAAGTGATAAAACTATATATATTTTCAAATCATTCATGCCTCATATTAGTTTTATTTAAGATATACGTGTTAGTATGTTTCTGTGCATTTATATTTCTATTGTTAACAGTGCTTATTTATTTTTTAATAGTAGATGATATTTATTTCCTTTGTTATCTTTAATGTTAAGAATTTTCTACAATGGAGATGTACTATTTTGTGATTAGAAAACAACTATATTATGTTTTACTCAAAATTAGAGCTGTGAAACTGTTTATATGCTTGTTGGTAGTTTCTGTTGTCCATGTAAGAATGTTGAGATTGAAAAATGCAGAGTTGTAAAAGCAGTTTAGAGGGTAGGATTTCTTGGTGTGTCTCACAATAAAAAAGCTACCAGCTTATTAGAAATACTGTTGAATAGGTAGGTTTGAGATAAATAGATTTATTAACTTTCTGCTTATTGTCATTTGTTCTCTTGATTCACTATTGCAAAATGACATTTAAATATGTATATATTAAAATATTACATGTGGTTAGTGAACTAAAAGTCATTAAAATCAACAATAGCAAGAAGTACAGTCTGTCTTCTTATTTACTGATGATAATGTAAATGATGCACATTGGCTTCTTAATTATTTTAATATTGTTTTCATTTCTCCTATTATTAATTTTACATACAGTTTAAAGTTACCATTTTTAGATATGAAATGGTCAGTATGCCCTCCTTTCAATATGATTGCTAATCGATTCAGTCTATTTAAGGATATGACTATATATTTACATTGCTAAAATCTTCACAGGAAAGATATTAATTCTTCTCATACAGTTTACCAACAGAGGCTCAGGAATACAATTTAGTTAGTATCAGAATCTGGTGATGTCAATGCTTTAAAGCTGTTTTTTCTACATGTAATTTTTTCTCTCATATATTCATCATTAAAAGTATTATTTCTTAATGTTGGTCTGTATTCAAACTATTCAAGGAACCAAGGATGAAGGGATTAGTAAGGTCATTATTTCATGGCCTAGAAAGGGGAAAGAAAAATACTAGATGACTACAAAACACTATGTTGTATGCAATTATTCCTTTTCATACTAATATGGCACAGTATATGTCATTTTCATTAACAGTCAGTCTACATTTGCGCACAATGAACTAGGTACCAGGTAATTCTAAAGGGCAATTGCTTTGTGTCTCTGATTTACCTGATAAGGTGGGATTTTCACAGTCTGACCTTACAAAAATTGCAAACTCGGTGACAGGTTTCCCTTCTAAGGCTATTATTTGAGGTGTAGGCTCACACACAAAGTGAGGTGGAAAATTGAGACAATTCTCTGGACAATTAAGGTTGTTATTTAGGATGGCATTACCCAGAAAATTGTCTTAATTCTCTATTTTACTTCTTATATGTAAGCATCTTATTACTACCATAGAACTTGTGTATGTATACATGTGTATTTTAAACAGTTCTACTAATACAGGGACATAAACTTTGGTAAGCCTGTAAAATGATTCTCAAATTACATGTGGAAGTGTAATCTTGTATTCCATTTTAAACCCTTGTAATGTCATTACCAATGACATACTTGATGTTGACATGTTCAGATCTTCAAATCTTTGATTAAAAAAGAATCTAGCCTATTATTTTCTGTCTGAAAACCAAATTTTGGAAATAAGAGTAAATTACCAGAAAAAAGTAATAATTTTTATATACTGAACCCCTTAAATATCTACGATTATGCTAATTCTGATCCTCCATTTCAAACTTATAGTTATTAGGGGATGTAAAGCTTATACATGAGAAATATTCCAAACTATACAAATAAAAAGGACTGCATTATCAGATTAAAGATTAGAAATGAGAGTACTTCTCATAAAGAATAATTCTCACCTTGAATCATGCATGAAGTAAAAATCAATGAAATAATGTGAGACAACTAGGCAAGTCTTCTTTTAATGGATTGTGTCTTAATAAATACCACATTCATTAAAAACCTTCATCCAAATATATTATCTACACCTTCACCATGCCACTCTACTCTGATTAGAAAATTTCACTTTACTAAAGCATGAAAAATGGATGTGAAAGGAACAGAATACTAAAATATTTGTTACTGTCTATAAACTAACATGTTTTTCACTCTGCTTGAGAACATCTAAAACTTAGGAAAATATTTTTAAGCTTGAATTTTCTTTAGAAAGGTTTCTAAATTTTGATTTTGCTTTATGCTCAGTAAATGTAAATAATAAATATGTAAATAATATACATGATACAATACTATCTATAATATAAATTTATAATGTATATAAGTAATAATATAATATTTTGCATATATAAATCTCTCCCTTAATGATTTTTTTTCCATTTAAGAGCTAAACAATAAGCTCCATTAACTTATTTTAAAAATAGATAAGTAGATAAATATATAGTTTCATTATTAAGTTCATTGCTTGTTTCATTATTTTTCCCTCCTAAGAACTGAAACTACCTCTGATTAAAGGAAAATAAGACAAAATTCAATCTCTAGATTGCTGGCTTCCATTTCAGTACAAGAAAAAAATTTACAAGATTTTTTTTAAAGAAATAATATAAGCAGTGCATTTACAAATTTCTGAAATATTTGTGCAATTTGGTGTATGTTCTTGTCAGCAATAAAGGGATTGTCTTGTAATGTGGAAAAGAAAGAAAATAAATTAAAAAATAATCTAAACAAGTTATAATATTACTAAATTTCTAACCTGTAATAGGTTTCTATTAATTTGTTAGGTGATTTTTGTAGTAAAATTTTTCTTAAAGTAAGAAAACACATGATAGTAGGAGAACATATACAAGGGACCACAACATCTAAGATCGGTGCTCATTTGACATAAAGTCAGATTTCGGCAAGACTTTTTATTTAAAGATTACTCTAGAAGGCATCAAAATCCAAACGTCTGCAGGAGGCAGACAACAAATGTAAAAAAATAAAGCCAAGTAATATGATAATATAATAAATATAATGAGGTGAAGGGCAAATCAGAGAGCTCAAGCTCCATCTGAAGACATTTAATTTGAGAAAATAAATAAATAAAGCACTCTATGAACCTATTGAATTTCACGGTGGATATGGCTGAAACCCACGTTATAATCTATCCAAAGCTTCAGTTGGCTAAGATAAATTTGGGAAAAGGTACAGTAGGTTTGGGATATTAAAGTCAGAATTAAAGACTTGTATTGCAAACCCCCTGAGTCAGACAAAACAGTGAAAAATAGAATTTCTTGATGGAAATAGCTTATAAATAAATAAGTAAACTTGCTCACTAATATAGTTAGGAATTGGTAAGCTACTTGAGCATATGTAATATGTTAATTCATTAATAATCACAACTCTCTTCAAACATTTATTCTATTAATAAATAAAATTTTCCCTGAACAATGTCATAATTACTCCAGACCCTCCTTGAAATGTCACACTGATAAGTAAAGAAATTGTGGGAGGACCTTCAAGATGGTGGAAGAGTAAGACGTGGAGATCACCTTTCTCCCCACAAATACATCAAAACTGTATCTACATGTGGAACAACTCCTACAGAACACCTAGTGAACACTGGCAGAAGATCTCAGACCTCCCAAAAGGGAAGAAACTCCCCACGTACCTGGGTAGAGCAAAAGAAAAAAGAAAAAAAACAGAGACAAAAGAATAGGGACGGGACCCGCACTACAGGGAGGGAGCTGTGAAAGAGGAAAAGTTTCCACATAGTAAGAAACCTCTTCACTGGCAGAGACTGTGGGTGGATGGTGGGGGGAAGCTTTGGAGCCATGGAGGAGAGCGCAGCAACAGGGGTGCAGAGGGCAAAGCAGAGAGATTCCTGCACAGAAGATCAGTGCTGACCAGCACTCACCAGCCTGAGGGGATTGTCTGCTCACACACCTGGGCGGGTGGATGCTGGGAGCTGAGGCTCGGGCTTCAGAAGTCACAGCCCAGGGAGAGGACTGGGGTTGGCTGTGTGAACACAGCCTGAAGGGGGCTAGTATGCCACAGCTAAACTGGAGGGAGTCAAGAGACCATTGTGTCAGGGCACGTGAGGAGAGGAAATTCAGAACACCAATTAAATGAGCTTCAGAGATGGGCGTGAGCCACGGCTATCAGCGTGGACACCAGAAACGGATATGAAACACTAACGTCGCTGCTGAAGCCATCAAAAAGCCTGTATGTAAGCACAAGTCACTATCCACAATGCTCCTCCCATGAGCCTGTGCAGCCCACCACTGCCATGGTCCCATAATCCAGGGACAACTTACCCTGGAGAACACACAGCACGCCACAGGCTTTTGGAACGTCACACTGGCCTCTGCTGCCACAGGCTTGCCGCACATTCTGTATCCCTACCTTCTTCCAGCTAGAGTGAGCCAGAGCCCCCTAATCAGCTGCTCCTTTGACCCCCTCCTCTCTGGACTAAGAACAGATGCCAGAGAGTGACCTACATGCAGAGGCAGGGCCAAATCCAAAGCTGAACCCCAGGAGCTCAGAGAACAAAGAAGAGAAAGGGAAATTAATTTGTGCAACCTCAGGAGCTGTGGATTAAACCTCTGCAATCAACTTGATGTACCCTGCATCTGTGGAATACATGAATAGACAATGAATCATCCCAAAATTGAGGCAGTGGACTTTGGGAGCAACTGTAGACTTGGGGTTTGCTGGATGAGACCGACCAGTTTCTAATTTTTATGTTTATTTTAGTTTAGTTTTTAATGCTTGTTATCATTGGTGGATTTGGTTATTGGTTGGGTTTCTCTCTTCCTTTTTTTGGTTACCTTTTTATTTTTTTATTTTAATAATATTTTTTAAACTTTTTATTTTAATAACTTTATTTTATTATTTTTCTTTCCTTCTTTTTTTTTTCTCCCTTTTCTTCTGATCCATGTGGTTAACAGGGTCATGGTGTCAGGTCTGATCCTCTGAGGTGGGAGAGCTGAGTTCAGGACATTGGAACACCAGAGACCTCCCAGGCCCATGTAACATCAATCGGCGAGAGCTCTCACACAGGTCTCCATCTCAATTCTAAGATCCTGCTCCACACAATGGCCAGTAAGCTCCAGTGCTAGACACCCCATGCCAAACAACTAGCAAGACAGGAACACAACCCCACCCATTAGCATACAGGCTGCCTAAAGTCATAATAATTTCACAGACATCCCAAGACACACTACCAGACTCAGTCTTGCCCAACAGAAAGAAAAGATCCAACCTCATCCACCAGAACACAGGCACCAGTCCCTTCCACCAGGAAGCCTACACAACCCACTGAACCAACCTTACCCACTGGGGGCAAACACCAAAAACAACAGGAACTACGTACCTGCAGCCTGTGAAAAGGAGACCCCAAACATACCGAGTTAAGCCAAAAGAGAAGACACAGAAATATGCAGCAGATGAAGGAACAACATAAAAACCCAACAGACCAAACAAATGAAGAGGAAATAGGCAGTCTACCTGAAAAACAATTCAGAGTAATGATAGTAAACATGACCCAAAATCTTGGAAATAGAATGGAGGAAATATGAGAAACGTTTAACAAGGACCTACAAGAACAAAAGAGCAAAGAAACAATGATGAACAACACAATAAATGAAATTAAAAATTCTCTAGAAGTAATTAATGGTAGAATAACTGAGGCAGAAGAATGGATAAGTGACCTGGAAGATAAAATAGTGGAAATAACTACTGCAGAGCAGAATAAAGAAAAAAGAATGAAAAGAATTGAGGACAGTCTCAGAGACCTCCGGGACAATATTAAAAGCACAAACATTCCAATTATAGGGGTCCCGGAAGAAGAAGAAAAAAAGAAAGGGACAGAGAAAATATTTTAAGAGATTATAGTTGAAAACTTCCCTAATATGGGAAAGGAAATAGTCAATCAAGTCCAGGGAGTGCAGAGAGTCTGATACAGGATAAATCAAAGGAGAAACACGATAAGATACATATTAATAAAACTATCAAAAATTAAACACAAGGAAAAATTACTGAAAGCAGCAAAGGAAAAACAACAAATAACATACAAGGGAATCCCCATAAGATTAACAGCTGATCTTTCAGCAGAAACTCTGCAAGCCAGAAGGGAGTAGCAGGACCTACATCCAAGATTACTCTACCCAGCAAGGATCTCATTCAGATTCGATGGAGAAATTAAAATCTTTACAGACAAGCAAAAGCTGAGAGAGTTCAGCACCACAAAACCAGCTTTACAACAAATGCTAAAGGAACTTCTCTAGGCAAGAAACACAAGAGAAGGAAAAAACCTATAATAATGAACCCAAAACAATTTAGAGAATGGGAATAGGAACATACATATCGATAATTACCTTAAATGTAAATGGACTAAATGTTCCCACCAAAAGACACAGATTGGCTGAATGGATACAAAAACAAGACCCTTATACATGCTGTCTACAAGAGACCCACTTTAGACTAGAGACACATACAGACTGAAAGTAAGGATATGGAAAAAGATATTCCATGCAAATGGAAACCAAAAGAAAGCTGGAATAGCAATTCTCATATCAGACAAAATAGACTTTAAAATAAAGACTATTAGAAGAGACAAAGAAGGACACTACATAATGATTAAGAGATCGATCCAAGAAGAAGATATAACAATTGTAAATATTTATGCACCCAACATAGGAGCACCTCAATACATAAGGCAAATACTAACAACCATAAAAGGGGAAATCGACAGTAACACATTCATAGTAGGGGACTTTAACACCCCACTTTCACCAATGAACAGATCATCCAAAATGAAAATAAATAAGGAAACACAAGCTTTAAATTATACTTTAAACAAGATGGACTTAATTGATATTTATAGGACACTCCATCCAAAAACAACAAAATACACATTTTTCTCAAGTGCTCATGGAACATTCTCCAGGATAGATCATATCTTGGGTCACAAATCAAGTCTTGGTAAATTTAAGAAAGTTGAAGTATCAAGTATCTTTTCCGACCACAACGCCATGAGACTAGATATCAATTACAGGAAACGATCTGTAAAAAATACAAACACATGGAGGCTAAACAATACACTACTTAATAACGAAGTGATCACTGAAGAAACCAAAGAGGAAACCAGAAAATACCTAGACACAAATGACAATGGAGACATGATGACCCAAAACCTATGGGATGCAGCAAAAGCAGTTCTAAGAGGGAAGTTTATAGCAATACAAGCCCACCTTAAGAAAGAGGAACATCTCGAATAAACAACTTAACCTTGCACCTCAAGCAATTAGAGGAAGAAGAACAAAAAATCCCCAAAGTTAGCAGAAGGAAAGAAATCAAAAATCAGATCAGAAAAAAATGAAAAAGAAATGAAGGAAACAATAGCAAAGATCAATAAAACTAAAAGCTGGTTCTTTGAGAAGATAAACAAAATAGATAAACCATTAGCCAGACTCATCAAGAAAAAAAGGGAGAAGACTCAAATCAATAGAATTAGAAATGAAAAAGGAGAAATAACAACTGACACTGCAGAAATGAAAAAGATCATGAGAGATTAGTACAAGCAACTCTATGCCAATAAAATGGACAACCTGGAAGAAATGGACAAATTCTTAGGAATTCACAACCTGCCAAGACTGAATCAGGAAGAAATAGAAAATATGAACAGACCAATCACAGGCACTGAAATTGAAACTGTGATTAAAAATCTACCAACAAACAAAAGCCCAGGACCAGATGGCTTCACAGGCGAATTCTATCAAACATTTAGGGAAGAGCTAACATCTATCCTTCTCAAAGTCTTCCAAAATAGGGCACAGGGAGGAACACTCCTAAATTCCTTCTACGAGGCCACCATGACCTTGATACCAAAACCAGACTAGGATGTCACAAAGAAAGAAAACTACAGGCCAATATCACTGATGAACACAGATGCAGAAATCCTCAACAAAATACTAGCAAACAGAATCTAACAGCACATTAAAAGGATCAGACACCATGATCAAGTGGGGTTTATTCCAGGAATGCAAGGATTCTTCAATATATGCAAATCTATCAATGTGATAAACCATATTAAAAAAATTGAAGGAGAAAAACCATGTGATCATCTTAATAGATGCAGAGAAAGCTTTTGACAAAATTCAACACCCATTTATGATAAAAACCCTGCAGAATGTAGGCATAGAGGGAACTTTCCTCAACATAATAAAGACCATATATGACAAACCCACAGCCAACATCATCCTCAAAGGTGAAAAACTGAAAGCATTTCCACTAAGATCAGGAATAAGACAAGGTTGCCCACTCTCACCACTCTTATTCAATATAGTTTTGGCAGTTTTAGCCACAGCAATCAGAGAAGAAAAGGAAATAAAAGGAATCCAAATTGAAAAACAAGTAGTAAAGCTGTCACTGTTTGCAGATGACATGATACTATACATAGAGAATCCTAAAGATACCACCAGAAAACTACTAGAACTAATCAATGAATTTGGTAAAGTTGCAGGATACAAAATTAATGCACAGGAATCTCTTGAATTCCTATACACTAATGACGAAAAATCTGAAAGTGAAATTAAGAAAACACTCCCATTTACCATTGCAAGAAAAAGAATAAAATATCTAGGAATAAACCTACCTAAGGAGACAAAAGACCTGTATGCAGAAAATTATAAGACACTGATGAAAGTAATTAAAGACGATTCAAATAGATGGAGAGATATACCACGTTTTTGGATTGGAAGAATCAACATTGTGAAAATGACTCTACTACCCAAAGCAATCTACAGATTCAATGCAATCCCTATCAAACTACCACTTACATTTTCCACAAAACTAGAATAAAAATGTTCACAATTTGTATGGAAACACAAAAGACTCCGAATAGCCAAAGCAATCTTGAGAATGAAAAATGGAGCTGCAGGAATCAGGCTCTCTGAATTCAGACTATTCTACAAAGCTACAGTAATCAAGACAGTATGGTACTGGCACAAAAATAGAAAGATAGATCAATGGAACAGGATAGAAATCCCAGAGATAAACCCACGCACATATGGTCAACTTATCTTTGATAAAAGAGGCAGGAATGTACAGTAGAGAAAGGACAGCCTCTTCAATAAGTGGTGCTGGGAAATCTGAACAGCTACATGTAAAAGTATGAGATTAGATCACTCCCTAACACCATACACAAAAATAAGCTCAAAATGGATTAAAGACCTAAGTGTAAGGCCAGAAACTATCAAACTCTTAGAGGAAAACATAGGCAGAACACTCTATGACATAAATCACAGCAAGATCCTTTCTGACCCACCTCCTAGAGAAAGGGAACTAAAAACAAAAATAAACAAATGGGACCTAATGAAACTTCAAACTTTTGCACAACAAAGGAATCCATAAACAAGAATAAAAGACAACCCTCAAAATGGGAGAAAATATCTGCAAATGAAGCAACTGACAAAGGATTAATCTCCAAAATTTACAAGCAGCTCATGCAGCTCAATAACAAAAAAACAAACAACCCAGTCCAAAAATGGGCAGAAGACCTAAATAGACATTTCTCCAAAGAAGATAAACAGGTTGCCAGCAAGCACATGAAAGAATGTTCAGCAGCATTAATCATTAGAGAAATGCAAATCAAAACTACAATGAGATATCATCTCACACCAGTCAGAATGGCCATCATCAAAAATCTAGAAACAATAAATGCTGGAAAGGGTGTGGAGAAAAGGGAACACTCTTGCACTGCTGGTGGGAATGAGAATTGGGTCAGCCACTATGGAAAACAGTAGGGAGGTTCCTTAAAAAACTACAAATAAAACTACCATATGACTCAGCAATTCCACTACTGGGCATACACCATGAGAAAACCAAAATTCAAAAAGAGTCATGTACCAAAATATTCTTTGCAACTCTATTTACAATAGCCCGGAGATGGAAACAACCTAAGTGCCCATCATCGGATGAATGGATAAAGAAGCTGTGGCACATATATACAATGGAATATTACCCAGCCATAAAAAGAAATGAAATTGAACTATTTGTAATGAGGTGGATAGACCTAGAGTCTGTCATACAGAGTGAAGTAAGTCAGAAGGAGAAAGACAAATACCGTATGATAACACATATATATGGAATTTAAGAAAAAAGAATGTCATGAAGAACCTAGGGGTAAGACAGGAATAAAGACACAGACCTACTGGAGAACGGACTTGAGGATATGGTGAGGGGGAAGGGTGAGCTGTGACAAAGCAAGAGAGAGGCATGGACATATATACAGTAACAAGTGTAAGGTAGATAGCTAGTGGGAAGCAGCTGCATAGCAGAAGGATATCAGCTCAGTGCTTTGTGACCACCTGGAGGGGTGGGATAGGGAGGGTTGGAGGGAGGGAGACACAAGAGGGAAGAGATATGGGAACATATGTATATGTATAACTGATTCACTTTGTTATAAAGCAGAAACTAACACACCATTGTAAAGTAATTATACCCCAATAAAGATGTTAAAAAAAAATTTTTACAGAGAAGCAAAATCTAAGAGAATTCAGCAGCACCAAACCAGCTTTACAACAAAGCTAACGGAACTTCTCTAGGCAGGAAACACAAGAGAAGGAAGATACCTACAATAACGAACCCAAAACAATTAAGAAAATGGTAGAGAAACACACATATTGATAACTACCATAAATGTGAATGGATTAAATGCTCCAACCAAAAGACATAGACTGGCTGAATAGATACAAAAACAAGACCTGTATATACGCTGTCTACAAGAGACTCATTTCAGACCTAGGGACACATACAGACTGAAAGTGAGGGGATGGAAAAAGATATTCCATGCAAATGGAAATCAAAAAAAGCTGGAGTAGCAATTCTCATATCAGACAAAATAGACTTTAAAATAAAGACTATTATGAGAGACAAAAAGGACACTACATAATGATCAAGGGATCAACCAAGAAGAACATAGAACAATTGTAAATATTTAGGTGCCCAACAGGAGCACCTCAGTACATAAGGAAAATGCTAACAGCCATAAAAGGGGAAATTGACAGTAACTCAATCATAGCAGGGGACCTTAACACCCCATTTTCACCAATGCACAGATCATCCAAAAGGAAAATAAATAAGGAAACACAAGCTTTAAATGACACATTAAACAAGATGGACTTAATTGATATTTATAGAACAGTCCATCCCAAAACAACAGGATACACTTTCTTCTCAAGTCCTCATGGAACATTCTCCAGTTAGATCATATCTTCAGTCACAAATCAAGACTTGGTAAATTTAAGAAAATTGAAATCGTATCAAGTGCCTTTTCTGACCACAATGCTATGAGACTAGATATCAATTATAGGAAAAGATCTGTAAAAAATACAAACACATGGAAGCTAAACAATATGCTACTAAATAATCAAGAGATCAGTGAAGATATCAAAGAGGATATCAAAAAATACTTAGAAACAAATAACAATGAAAACACAATGACTGAAAACCTTTGGGATTCAGCAAAAGCAGTTCTAAGAGGGATGTTTATAGCAATAATATCCTATGTCAAGAAACAAGAAAAATCTCAAATAAATAACCTGACCTTACACCTAAAGCAATTAAGGAAAAAAGAACAAAAAAACACCAAATTTAGCAGAAGGAAAGAAATCATAAAGACCAGATCAGAAATAAATGAAAAAGAAAGGAAGGAAACAATAGCAAAGATCAATACAACTAAAAGCTGGTTCTTTGAGAAGATAAACAAAATTGATAAATCATTAGCCAGACCCATCAAGAAAAAAAGGGAGAAAGCTCAAATCAATAGATTTAGAAATGAAAAAGGAGAAGTAACAACTGACACTGCAGAAGTACAAAGGATCATGAGACATAACTACAAGAAACTATAGGCCCATAAAATGGATATAACCTGGCCCATAACCGGAAAAAATGAACAAATTCGTAGAAAAGCATAACATTCTGAGAGCGAACCAGTAGGAAATAGAAAACATAAACAGACCAAACACCAACACTGAAATTGAGACCATGATTAAAAATCTTCCAACAAACAAAAGCTCAAGATCAGATTGCTTCACAGGCGAATCCTATCAAACATTTAGAGAAAAGCTAACACCTACCCTTCTCAAACTTTTCCAAAATATAGCAGACGGAGGAACACTCCCAAACTCATTCTATGAGGCCACACACCCTGATACCAAAACCAGACAAAGATGTCATAAAAAAAGAAAACTATAGGCCAATAACACTGATGAACATAGATGCAAAAATCCTCAACAAAATACTAGCAAACAGAATCCAACAACACATTAAAAGGCTTATGCACCATGATCAAGTGGGGTTTATCACAGGAATGCAAGGATTCTTCAATATATGCAAATCAATCAATGGGATAAACCACCATAACTACTTGAAGGCAAAAAAACATATGATCATCTCAATAGATGCAGAAAAATCTTTTGACAAAATTCAACACCTATTTATGACAAAAACTCTCCAGCAAGTAGGCATAGAGGGACCTTACCTCAACATAATATAGGCCATATATGGCAAACCCACAGCCAACATCATTCTCAATGGTGAAAAACTGAAAACATTTCCTCTAAGATCAGGAACAAGACAAGGTTGTCCATTCTCACCACTATTATTCAACATAGTTTTGGAAATTTTACCAACAGCAAACAGTGAAGAAAAAGAAATAAAGGGAATCCAAATTGGAAAAGAAGAAGTAAATCAGTCACTGTTTGCAGATGACATGATACAATACATTGAGAATCCTAAAGATCCTATCAGAAAACCACTAGAGCTCATCAATGAATCTGGTAAATAAGCAGGATAAAAAATTAATGCACAGAAGTCTCTTGCATTTCTATACTCTAATGATGAAAATATATGAAAGAGAAATTAAGGAAATACTACCATTTACCATTGCAACAAAAGGAATAAAATACCTAGGAATAAACCTACCTAAGGAGACAAAAGACCTGTATGCAGAAAACTATAAGACACTGATGAAAGAAATTAAAGATGATACAAACAGATGGAGAGATATACCATGTTCTTGGATTGGAAGAATCAACACTGTGAAAAGGACTATACTACCAAAAGAAATCTACGGATTTAATGCAATCCCTATCAAACTACCAATGGCATTTTTCACAGAACTAGAACAAAATATTTCACAATTTGTATGGAAACACAAAAGACTCTGAATAGCCAAAGTAGTCTTGAGAAAGAAAATCAGAGCTGGAGAAATCAGACCCCCAAACATAAGACTATACTACAAAGCTACAGTAATCAAGACAGTATTGTACTGGCACAAAAACAGAAATATAGATCAATGGAACAGGATAGAAAGCCAAGATAAACCCACGCACATATGGTCACCGTATATTTGATAAAGGATGCAAGAATACACAATGGAGAAAAGACAGCCTCTTCAATAAGTGGTGTTGGGAAAATTGGAAAGCTACATATAAAAGAATGAAATTAGAACACTCCCCAAAACCATACACAAAAAAGAAACTCAAAATGGATTAGAGACCTAAATGTAAGACCAGACACTGTAAAACTCTTAGTGGAAAACATAGGCAGAACACTCTATGACCTAAATCACAGGAAAATCCTTTTTGATCCACCTCCTAAAGAAATGGAAATAAAAACAATAATAAACAAATCAGACCTAATGAAACTTAAAAGCTTTTGCACAGCAAAGGAATCCATAAACAAGACAAAAAGACAACCCTCAGAATCAGAGAAAATATTTACAAATGATGCAACTGAGAATGGATTAATATCCAAAATATACAAGTAGCTCATACAAGCACCTCAATATCAAAAAACAAACAACCCAATCCAAAAATGGGCAGAAGACCTAAATAGACATTTCTCCAAAGAAGATATACAGAGTGCCAACAAATACATGAAAGGATGCTCAACATCACTAATCATTAGAGAAATGCAAATCAAAATTACAATGAGGCTCCATATATATGTGTTAGCATACGGTATTTGCTTTTCTCTTTCTGACTTACTTCCCTCTCTATGACAGACTGTAGGTCATATATATGGAATCTAAAAAAAAACAAAAATGGTTCTGAAAACCCTAGGGTCAGGACAGTAATAAAGACACAGACATAGCAAATGGACTTGAGGACACGGGGAGGGGGAAGAGTAAGCTGGGACGAAGTGAGAGAGTGGCATGGACATATATACACTACCAAATGTAAAATAGCTAGTGGGAAGAAGCCACATAGCACAGGGAGATCAGCTCGGTGTTTTGTGACCACCTAGAGGGGTGGGATAGGGAGGTTGGGAGGGAGACACAAGAGGGAGAGTATATGGGGATATAAGTATACGTATAGCTGATTCACTTTGTTATACATAAGAAACTAACACAACAATGTAAAGCAATTATACTCTAATAAAGATTAAAAAAAAAAAAGAAATTGTGCTTTGTACGGAGTTACTTACACCCTCATATTTACTCTGTAGTTGGAATTATGAAAAAATAGTCACCAACAAATTTAAAAACTCATTTTATAAATCAAAGATTACAATTAAAAATGATTGGCTCTTTTTACAGGTATTTATAAACATTGTTTAGAGTACTTGTCATCAATGTATTGTATTATGACTAATTTTAGCTAGTAATTATTTAGAAGCTCATACACATATAGGATGTTAAATGTAAGGGCGCAGGGTACTTCCCTTCTGGCACAGTGGTTAAGAATCCGCCTGCCAATGCAGGGGACACATGTTCAAGCCCTGGCCCAGGAAGATCCCACACACCATGGAGCAACAAAGATGTGCACCACAACTACTGATCTTGGGCTCTAGGGCCCACAAGCCACAACTGCTGAGCCCACATGCCACAAGTACTGAAGCCCAGTTGCCTAGAGCCTGTGCTCCACAACAAGAGAAGTCACTGCAGTGAGAAGACTGCACACCACAAAGAAGAGTAGCTGTATCTCATCACTAGAGAAAGCCTGTGCACAGCAACGGAGACAAAATGCAGCCAAAAATAAATACATAAATAAATACTTTTATTAAAAAAACATATAGGGACACAATACTTGTATAAATCATGTTGCAAGTTCTTACACAGCACAAAATTTTACAATGTAGTTACAACAATTCCAAAACAGTAAAAATACAAATATGTAAGTATCTAAATTGAGAGGGGCACTAAGCAAGTTTAGATAACATTCTTTTCTTTTTCAATAATAAATTCAGCATTAATACTGTACTACATATCAAAAACACAGAAATTAGCAAAAGAGGCCAAGTTTGTGTCCCTCAAAGAGCTTCCTTCTTGTAGGGGAAGAAAAGTAGTAAAAAATAAAGTTATAGGTGATAATGAATGTTACAAAGAAAATGAAAATGAAATTGGGAAAGAGCTTAGTCTCTCTGAGAAACTGATATAAATACAAAACAGAATGAAATGAGGATGATAAAGATGAAATTATTTGACATGAGATCAGTTGTTTTCCATTCAGACTCTCCCTAGTCCCTAGCAAGGACAAATCTAATTCTGTCTCCATGGAGTTTCCTATTATACATTTTATGTAAACAGAATGCTACAATGTATGGTCTTTTGTGTCTGCTCTATTTAAATTAACATCATTTTTTCATCATCCACTGTGTAGTATCTATCAGTACATTATTCTTTTTGAAGACTAAGTAATATTCCATTGAATGGATATGCCATAATTTGTTTTAAATTCATTAGTTGATGGACCTTTGTCTATTATGAATAATGCTATTATGAACATTCATGAAGAAGTTTTATGTATATATATGTTTTAAATTCTCTTGTGTAAATTACTAGAGGTGAAATTGTTGGGTCATATGGTAACTTTATTTTTAATATTTTGAAAAACTGAGAAACTGTTTTCCAAAGTGATGGTAACATTTTGGATTTCTTACCAGCAATGTATGAGAGTTCCAAATTTTCCACACCTTGCCACTTGTTATTTCCATCTTAGGGGGTGTAAAGGGGCATCTAATTATGCTTTTGACTTGCAATTCCCAAATAATTAATGTGTTTAGCATCTTTTCATGTGCTTAGTGGCCATGTGTATGTCATCACTGGAAAATATTCAAATGTTTCTTTCCCATTTTATGTTAGTCTAAGAGTTACTTCTAAGAGTTTTTTTTTTTATCTTTGACTCAATTTACATCTATGACACATTTTGAGTTAAATTTTTTATATGGTGTGATGCTGGGGTTTAACATCATTAGTGTGCATTTGAACCACTGTCAAAATGACTACTATCTCCCCCACTGAATTCTACAAGCACCCTTGAAAAAAATCAATTGACTCTAACTATATGTGGTTATTAGAGGATCTTCAATTATGCTCCATTAATCTATGTGTCCATCCTTCTGTCAATACCATACTGTTTTGATTACGGTAGCCTATGAGTGAGTTTTGAAGTGTGAATTCCTCAAGTTTGTTGTTCTTTTTTAAGATTGTTTTGGCCATTCTGTGCCTCTTGCATTTCCATATGAATTGTAGGATCATCTTCTTAATTTTCAAAAAATAAAAAAGGAGGATGGAATTTAGACAAAGGATTGCATAAATCAAAAGATCATTTTCGGGAGTATTGCCATCTTAACAGTATTAACTCTACTCATCCATGTACATGGAAAATATTTCTATTTATTTTGGATTTCTTTAATGTCTTTAAATAATGTTTGATAGTTTCCACGTACAAATATTACACTTCTCTTGTTAATTTGTTATCTTTATTCCTGAGTATTTCATTATTTTTGATACTGTTGTAAAGGGAATTGTTTTCTTAATTTCACTTTTGAATTGTTCATTGCTATTACATAGAAATACAAATGATTTTTGAATATTGATCTTGAAACTTTCAACCTTAATAAACTCATTTATAAGTTCTAATAGTGTTATAGGCACATGAATGTGTGTGTGTGTTCCTTAGGACTTTCTATACAAGATCATGTTGTCTGTGAATTGAGAATTTTATTTCTTCCTCTTCAACGTGGATGTCTTTTTTATTTCTTATTCTTGCCTAATTAACATGGATAGAACCTCCAATACACTGTTGAAAAAGAAGTGGTGAGAGGACACATCCTTGTCTTATTTCTAATCCTAGAGGGAAATCATTCAGTCTTTCACCTCTAAGTACAATATTTGCCACTTTTTTTTTTTTTTTTGTAGATGGCCCCAATTATGTTGAGAATGTGTTCCTCTATTCCTAATTAGTTGCATGTTTTTATAATGAAAGCATCTTGGAGTATGTCAAATGATTTTTTTTGCGTGTATTGAGGTGGTGTGTGATTTTTGTTCCTTGTTAAAATGGTCTGTTACATTGATTTTCATATGTTAAATCAACTTTGCTAAGATAAATCCCACTAGGTAATGGTATATAATCCTTTGTAGATGTTGCTGGCATAGGTTTTCTAGCAGTTTGTTGAGGATTTTGCGTCCATATTCATAAAGTATATTGGTCTGCATTTTCCTTTTCTTGTGATGTCTTTGTCTAGTTTTGGTATTAATAAATGGAAAAGAATAAATAGAAATTTATAGAATGAATTGAGACATATTAGCTCTTCTAGTTTTTGAAAGAATTTGTGAAAGATTGCTATTCTTTTTTAAATATTGGATAAAATGCACCTATAAAACCATTTGGAACTGTATATTGGGGGTGTTATGTGTGTGTGTGTGTCTGCTTGATTACTAATTAGATATCTTTACTTGCTACAGGTTTATTCAGATTTTCTATTTCCTTTTGAGTCATTTTCAATAATTTGTGTGTTTTTAGGGATGCATCCATTTCATCTAGGTTATACAATTTGTTGGTATGCAATCATCTATGTTATCCTTATTTTCCTTTGTACCTCTGTAACTTCAATAGTGATATCCCATGTTTCAATAGTGATATTCCATGTTTTAGCAATTTGAGTCTTCTGTCCTCTTTTCTTGGTCAGTCTAGCTAAAGGTTTGTCCATTTTGTTGAACTTCAAGAACTAATGTTTGGTTTCTTTGACTATTGTTTTTCTGTTTTCTATTTCATTTATTTTCACTCTAATCTCTATTATTATTTACCTTAGGCTTGCTTTTGAATTCATTTTCTTTTTCTTCTCTCTTAAGGAGGAAGGTTAAATTATTAAACTGAGATCATTCTTCCTTTTGAATATAGGTCTTGGTAGGTGTAAATTTTCTACTAAGTACTACTTTTGCTGCATCCTCTAAGTGCTAGTGTTGTTTTGTTTCTATTCATCTCAATGTATTTCCTACTTTCCCTTGAGATTTTTGTCCTTGACCCATTGTTTATTGAGTCATGTGCTATGAAATTTCCACATATTTGTGAATATCTTAATTATTGTTATTGATTTATAATTTTATTCCATTGTGATCAGAGAATATTTTCATATTATTTCAATTTTTTCTAAATTTATTAACATGTGTTTTGTTGCCTAACATATGTCTATCATGGACAACATTCTTTGTGTACTTGAGAAGAATGTGTATTGTACTGTTTTGGAGCTTAGTGTTCTATAAATGTTTATGAGGTGTAGTTGGTATGTAATGTTGTTCATGTAAGAGCAACAAAGAAATTGAAGACATCTTTTTGCTCTGTTCATTATTGAATATGGATATTGAAATCTCCAACTGTTATCTTTATCTATCTTTCCCATCTATCGTATGTTTTTCTTCATGTATATTGGGCCTTTTTGTTAGGTGCATATATATTTGTATTTATTTTTATAAAATGTCTTTTATTATCTCTAGTAACATATTTGTCTTAAATTCTGTTTTGTCTACTATAGCTACTCTAACTCATTTTTAGTTACAGTTTGAATGGAATATCCTTTTCCATTCTTTTACTTTCAAACTACTTGTGTCATTTAATCTAGTGTGTCTCTTTTAGACAGCAAAATTTGATCATTATTTTTTAATATATTGTTCCATTCATTCCTTTTGATTTGAATGTTTAGTCATTTATATTTAATATAATTACTGATAATACAGTATTACCTCTGATATTTTGTCATGTTTATGTGTCATATCCTTTCTGTTTATCCATTCCGCCAGTATAATCTTCTTTTGTGTTAAAGAGATATTCTATAGCTGCCATTTAAATTTTTTTTAATCTATTTTTTGAGATGTTTTCTTAGTATTTTCTCTGGGAATTACAATGATCATATTAACTTAAAATAGTCTACTTCAGATTTTTAAGATATTAATTGCAATAGATTATAAAAGTTTGATTCAACATATCTTGATTCACTCCTCATCTTTTACTATCATATAAATTTCATCTTTACACCTCATAAATTGATCAACAAATTTTATAATCATTATTTTATTCAGTTATTTTTAAATAAGAATAGTAACAAAAATATTTATACTTTTTAAAAATATATACCTATGTAGTTACCTTTAGTGATGCTTTTTATTTCTCCGTGTGGATTTAAATTATCATCTAGTGTCATGTCATTAGTCTGAAGGACGTCTTTAAATATTTCTTCTAGTATAGTCCTGCTAGTGATGAATTCTCTCAGTTTTTTTAATCTCAATCTTAATTTCTATTTTGTCTTTAATAGATAGTTTTGCTGGATATAGAATTCTTAGTTGAGAGTCTTTATCTTTCAGTATTTTGAATGTGTTAGTCCAGTTCCTTCAGGTGCACATTTTTTCCAATTAAAAAAGGAAAAAAAAAGTGTTTATCTTGTCAAAGATACTTTTCAAGTGGTAAGTTACTTTTCTTTTGCTGTTTTTCGGCTTTTCTTGTCTTTGACTTCTGACAGTTTGATATTATATGTCTAGGTGTGGATCCCTTTGAGTTTATACTGTATGGAGTTTATGGAGCTTCTTGGATATGAGGATTAATGCTTTTCATCAAATTTGGGAAGTTTGTGTTATTTCATAAAATATTCATTCAGTCCCTTTTTTAATTCTCTTTGAGACCTCCCATTATGTAAATGTTTGTTTGCTTGAGGATGTCCCACAGATTTCTCAGGCTCTTCATTTTTATGCAGTCCTCTTTTCTGTTTGTCAGACTTGATAATATCCATTGACTTCTCCTCAATATAAATGTTTTTTATGTTTGTCTAGTACAAATTTCACATATGCTCAGAAGAGTTTTCTCAATATTCCAAAAATATTTACCCATATTTTCTAATAAAAGAGTTAACTTATATTTTTGCTTTAAATTAAGTGTTTGATTGATCTGGAATTATTGGTATATGGCATAAGGAGAGGAAAAAAGTTTTATATTGTTTCCAAATAATCATGTTTCCATTATAATCTGTCATTGAATCATCCAAACTCCTCTCCCTATTTAATGCACAAAAGAAATTTGAATGTGATAATTAAGCATTTCATATCTACATATGATACATGAAAACAATGAATTTCAGAATTCACTAATTTGGGACTTGATTAAAGCCTCTATTGAATGTGATAGTCAATAATATAAATAATAATATTATTAAATCAATATTACTTGAAAACTTAATGATGCTACATGCTTAATATACATTATATCTAACCCTAGAAACATTTCTCAAATTAGTTACTTCAATTATATTTTTCACTTGATAAAACTGGTATTACAGAAACTGCTATCTTTCCACAAAAAACATTCTCTTTGGGGGGGGGGGTACAGTGACTATATTTCCCAGATTCCCTTGTAGGTAGATGTGGTCATGTGACTGCATGCTACTCTACAGAATGTGAGTGAAATTTTTATGTGCCATTTTCATGTATGGCACAGAAAATTTTCCATGAGAATCCCTCCATGATCTTAACCCTTCCAGCTTATTGAAATCGTGTTATTTATTATGATGCCAAAATCACAATTTAAGATAATAAAGATGCCATTAAACTGGGTGTCTGAATAACTTCTAATAGGTAAGTGGCCCCATATCACTATGCCCTGGAATTGTCCTGGATTACTAAGCAAGAAATATGCTTCTATTTTATTTAGCCATTACATTTTGAGTCTGTTTTGAAACTATAAAGTGGAATGCTGCTGTAAAAAAAAATGTAAAATATGTGGTCTTGTCATAATGATTAGGAAGCAGACAGCAAGGGGAAACAAACTATAGGTTAGAAATCTGGAGACCTATTTTATGCAATGGCAAAATATTTTATAGAATTGCCACCTGAAAAAACAAAAAACATGAAAGTCAGTCAATAGACCTACAGCTCTAAAGAAAATGGCTGGAAAAAAATCAACTATTCATAGGTATAGATACTCCTTATTCCTTTTAGTATGGTATTATAAGATAGAGATGAGCTCAGGGAAACAGTTATTCATTGGTAAAGCAAAAAATAAGCCCATTAATAGGTTGGAGGAAACAACTGTTTCTGAACCCTAAAGAATATAAGATTGGGCTGAAAAAGGCTTTGGACAACAAACTCCCATTAAGACGTCTTAAGACCCATTTAGATCTGTGGTAATATAATACAAAGTGTTTATCTTCCCACTAAACACTTTCTTTTTGTTTGTTTATTTTGGTACGCGGGCCTCTCACAGTTGTGGCCTCTCCTGTTGCGGAGCACAGGCTCCAGACGCGCAGGCTCAGTGGCCATGGCTCACGGGCCCAGTCGCTCCACGGCATGTGGGATCTTCCTGGACCGGGGCACGAACCCGTGTCCCCTGCATCGACAGGTGGAATCTCAACCACTGCACCACCAGGGAAGCCCTAAACACTTTTATTTTAAATGATCTCGTGGTGATTACCATTAAGTAGAGAGCCTGAGAAAATTATGGGGTCAAGAAACAATAAAAATAAAGAAGGCTTAAGAACTATGTGTAAGAGAGAACTTTGGGTGCACTTTCCTGCACCTGGAAATGACTACTAGGAAATAGATCAGTAGCCTATCATGAGTTTAAGGGAAATTATATAGCCAACGAAATGAGAAGGCAGCTCCCCAAATGTCTTTAATTGTCTCAACTGTAAATAAACCTTAGGCTTCCAAGGTTATACAGAGCAGGAAGTAGGAAATAAAAGCTGCACTATACCCTAAGCAAATTAGATTCTCAACACTCACTACAAAAGTGGGCATGGAAATTAATAAGCAAGGAATAATTCCCAAGAGGGCAAAGTTGGAGCCATTGTGAATACTGAGGTTTTTCTTTGAGAGAACATTTAGTGTATAATCAAAGAATTTCCTTCATTGTCAGGGTAGGATTCTTAACAATGCCTCCCTACAAAATAGAATCATTATTTTCTTCTTCCTTGCAATTTCAGGGTTTTCTTATTTTCCACGTTTGTGTTTTAATTTGTTTTGTATAGATATCTTTACCTCAATCTACTGTTGTATATTGAGTTTGAAAGTGTAGATGACTTATCATTTGAGTTCACACGTCTTGAAACCAGAAGTAACTATACCCTGACCTAAGAAGAAGACTATGCATCACATAGAAATTCTGCACATTGAACTGGATATTGTCTTCTGTTTCCCTCAAACTTAGTGGCAGCTATTTGAATGATATATAACCAGTGGAATGTGAGTCACTTATAGACTTTGATCATAAAAATTTTCTTATATGCTTGGTTTCCTTGCTGGCTGCCTGAGATAGAGATGTCAAGAACAACCCTGAAGTCAAGTCTTGAAGATGGAAGAATCACAAAGGATTCCCTATAGACTACATGCAACAGCCCACCTCCACTGACCTCCAATAATACCCTTATCCCTGCATTTGTGGTATGGCCCAAGGCTGTTATGTTTGTGACAATTATATTTCTATGTTGTTGAGTCATTATGTTGTATGTTTATTTGTAAAAGTGGTATAGACTACTTAACTTCAACTTATATAAATAATTCCAAATATAAAACTGTTTCCAAAGGTCATTGCATTTAACTAAATCATATTCTTACAAAATAAATTAAAAAGAAAAATAGGTATTGTATATTTTACTACATATTAACATTAGCATAAATATCTATTATATTGAGAAGTATTATAGGATTTTATATCAATGTCTCAAACTTTTTCATTGTCCTGTGGATTGTACCTGGACATCAATCTAATTCAAATATTTTTTATTTCCCTCGAAATGGTCATTTACTTTACTAAACCTACAAACTCTTTTATTACAGTTTAGACAGTTTTATTTTATATTATGAACTAAATCTTTCAGCATGGGAAAATACTTATGTGGGTTGTTTTTGTTTTTGTTTTTCTTATGTGGGTTTTGTTTTGTTTTGTTTACATTCTGATTCTCCTATTTGAGAAATAACTACTATATTAGATGTCTTCAAATGAATAGATTTTGGCATGTCATCATCTTGGTTATATTTGTTCTCTTTGTAACATCTACTCTGAGCTATTCTACCAGTCTGTTCAATGATGTTTATGACTGTAAAAGATTTCCTATGGCTAATAGCATGGACCTTGATTACCATCATGGATATTTCTCTTTCCATGGCCTTAGGATATGGGGAATCAGTAGTTAAAATTTTAAAACCACAGGAGATGCAAAAAAAAAAAAAAAAAACCACAGGAGAAAGTTCTGAAAGACATACCCAAGTTGACTTATTTTACCGCCCTTCCACTCATCTAAGCATCCTTCTGTTCATAAAGATTTTTTTAAGAGAGAAGATAAATTTTCAAATCAAGAAATCCTACATTTAAATAGGTTTCTAAAATATTCTATTTTCCTGTCATAAGGAGAGATGAAAGCTGCCTTTCAAAAAACAATTCTGCGTATAGGTGAAGAAACTATGTGGTTGTCTTTAAGAAATTTCACCCTGTGAAAAAAATACATGGAGTGATTAAAAAAAAAAGTATAGAAAAGTGAAAACATTAACCCTTTTGTAGTATACATATTTGCTTTCTTAGTGGTCTATTCTTCTTTATTCCCTTCCTTTCCAATCCTTTTCTGCTGTAATTGTGCAGAGTAAAACTGACAAATATTGGCTGAGAATATTGCCAGGTAGATAAATACCCTAATATCTGCCTATTAGGAGGCACAGAATCACAGAGAGAAAATGGCTTTTTAATGGCACAATGCAATATAAACTCTACACACTGGAAGTTAAAACTGATGACTTCTCACTTCTGTGGATAATATCATTGTTTAGGAATTTCTCCTCGAACTAAAGTTACTACCATAAGAAATGTTTTAATGCAATCAAGTAAGCTATATATATATACATTTTAATAATTCATAAAATTCATATTATATTCTTAGCACATAAAATATTAAAATATTTAGCATAATTAATTCTATCAAGTTTCAGCAAAGACCTCTCCTGTGTGCATTAGAAATATGATCTTTGATCACATTCAAAGCATTTTACAACAAAATAAATTTCAGTTACGTGACTATGGCACAAATTAACTTTTTTTGCATTTGATCCATATATTTGTGTTCTTCCTAGATACCTCAATTTTAACAACATATTTACAAAATACTTTAATACTGATTAGGCTGAATTTGTTAAAGGTCAGCTTCCCCCTACCCACATATCTCACAAGATCATTAATGGACCTGGATTTTTTTAAGCTAGATAATGAACTGTACAATGAATGTGTTTCAACTCCTGATTTTTTAAATATAAATCCAACTTTTATTAATTTTGAACAGTTTTTCAAAAGAAATACTTTAAGCTAGAAAATTGGATTTATAAGTTGTTCTTTGAAAATTACATAACTTTAAAAGGAAAATAATGAAGCTAATTGGTGTTATGAACACCTCTTCCCTAAATCCATCAAGAAACACAAAAATTTCCTAGATTATTTTGAAGGTATTGAATCTTCAGTAGAAAATGAATAAGTGGCTGTATTTTTATGTGATATTTAATTTAAATGGAAGACCACATTTCTGATTTAATCCAATCAGCACTTCCATCTGATTGCAACCATTCTAGTAGGAAACTAAATTAAAACAGAAACTAAACTTTTGAAATTAATGTTTCTTGGTCATAACAGTATGAGATCATAGGAAAGAAAGAAAGTTATGATGGGGTAAAGAGGGATAGAATAAGTAAAAAGGAAGAGTAAGAGTAAGGGAAGAATTAAAGGAAGGGTCAAGGTCAATAGGTACTGTGCATATTCTCTGCCCTATATACTGTACTTAGTGCTCTTAAATAAGCAATCTTAATTAATCTTAGCCACCTGAGGCAGGCGGATGTTATTAATCCTGTTTTATAAATGACAGTTCTCGGTCTAACTGTAATAGAATAGAAGCCCCTTTACAATATATCAACAAGATCATAAAGGTTACTGTTTATTACTGTTTACAAGTCAAAGCAATCATGAAAATAGTATAAATAGCATATACATGCATTAAACACTTGGTTTTAACTGAAAACATATTAGGATACATTCATTATTGGGAAAAAAGGGCTTTTATTTTTTGAGCATGGGTCTACTTATTTTAATTTCCTCAAGTTCTGTCTCACAAAGACAACTAAAATGCAACGTCATCATTTTATTTGCTATGCCAGAGTGAGAAGTTGTGAAGCATTCAAAATTCATAATCCTGGGTTTTCATCATTTGTCTCAACTCTTTTCACTTTTCTTGCTCATGTCTAATTCAAAAGCAATTTTTAGAGACACCTTTTTAGACACCTTCCAAAACATTAATTACTTTCATAAAAACAGTATTTTTTGTCTTAGAAATAATGAACAAGTTTAAGTTATGAGGGCTTCTACTGTAATAATAATGATAGCTGTTTATTATTTACTTACCTAATGAGTATTAAGTCCTTAATACATATTATCTCTTTGATTGACACAACCCTAGAGGGTATATTTTATTACACACACTTGAAAGATATAAAGATAGAAGCCATAATATCCTCTCCAGATTGTTATCAACTGTAGTAGAATGGTTAGGAAATTGCTCAAAGACACAAAAGTAGAAAACTGGCAAATAGGATTAAAGTTCATATCAGTTTGAGTCCAAAAGCTCTTTACTACAAGCAAGCAAGGAAAATAGGGTGATTTCCAATACAAAGGGCATCCTCCATGTGATGACCATGAAATATACTTCTCAGATTCCCTAGTGTGGGGAGCATAAGTGATTGCTGGTACCATGTGCTGTGCTCTAAAATCTATTTCCTTATTCAAACCAAGGCCATGCTTTTCAAGGCCTGCTCCCAGCCAATGACTGAACAGGATACTAAACAAATATAAGTCAGTCCTGTTGCTAGGAGATAGAAGTCTCTTCTAATGGGACACTTTGACTCGACAGATTCCTTTTCCAGGTTGGTCCAAACATTCTTAGAAGTACTGCAGTCTACCACTCTCCTTCCTTCCTGCCTTCCCCCTCTCCTTCATAGGGGTCAAACAGCATTGCAGAGTAGTGATTTTCCCAGGCTTCTCCAGTTCCCTCCCTAATTTTCTCTTTTGCACAAATACTTCCTTCTTAGTTTCTGTTTCCTGGAGAATCTAGACTAATAAGTTAGATAACCCTCATATCTGAAAAGCAGGAGAAGGCTGCTGTTAGGGTGGGTGAGCCCGTGTACCCTTGGCACATCCTTCCTCAGGAAGAACACCTCTAATACACTCGTACAATTTAATCCATATAAAGACCAGGGTGCAATAAATGTTTGCTTTCACACTGATTCTCAGTAAGCCTTGAATTACATAGATCCAATGAGTCTATTTATTGACTCTTCTTTTTCTGAATCGCACTGTTAAAAGCTGAATAACATCTGCTGGGCCTATTATATAGGACGGATATGAGGATTAGATAAAATGATAGATGAGATGTTCTTTGAAAGAGTTTAAAACAACCACATAAATATTAGTTCACCTGAATTCCTTTACTACATATAGATACATTTAACACCTCAGTTCTTCATTAAAAAGTAAATAAACATACCTACCAGCAGTAAAAATATCACTGGAGAAATACAGATGTTTTCTTAAGTGGCAAAATAAGTGAAGAAAAGAATGGTGATAAAAGTCCCATACATACAGTTTGGAATTATGCAAATTGCTCTTCAAAGCACAAAATACATCTAGTCTTAGAAATGCATATTGGGAGAAGATGGGGGGAAGGACAGCATGGTGTGGAAGAGTAGGGGTTTTGAAGTCACATATTTTAATTAAAGGGCCTGATTTATTTACCTATTTAGCTATGTGATTTATTTGCACCTCAATTTCCCCATATAAAAATTTGAAATAATAAAATTTACTTTATGGATTTGTTACATTGCCTAAATAACTTATCTAATTTGTTAAAAATGATGCCTACCTTATTGTAGGTATTTAATATTATTTCCAATCCCTTGCTCAGATTAGGGAATAAAGGAAAATAACTGGATCTCAATTATGTACTGAATTATAAAGATGATGATAGCTGGGATTTAATATCCATCTTCTACATATTATATGTGAGATGCTTTATAAATGTTATTTCATTAAATTGAAAAATATGATTCTATGTGACTAGCATTATTAGCTCAATTTTACAGATGAAATATCTGAGTGTCATAAAAGTGAAGTCCAGGGTCAGTCAGCAAGTAAGGGGGAAGGGGAATAAGTTGAAACCTGGTCTATCTGACTTTAAAAGCTCATACTCCTAACGCTAACAATGTATTTTCTACACAAGGCTGAGGTGGGCTTCAGGAAAGATTTGGATGATTGTCCTATTGTGCCATTATTAGAAGAACTGGAAAAAGAGAGTAAAAATGGCACATGCTTTCCTTACAAGAGAGCTCATAAACCACCCTCCACAAAGGAGCAAGGGAGCTTGTCCTCTCTAGGGAAGCAGAATCATCTAAAGGCTTTCCCTTCTGTTCATCAACCACAGTCATCATCTGATCAGCCTTGTGGGAAAATGAAGTATAATGTTAGTCCATGCCTATACCCAAGGCCTTCAAAAGTCCTTTTTCTCTCTCGTTCATAGTGAAAATCATAAAAGAATCAAACTTTCACTCCACCTTTAGAGCTAAAGGAGATAGCCTGGGGGCAACATATTGTGCAATGTTATTCACACCCAGGTATCATCAGTTACAAGTGCAAATGGTTGGCTTAAGAAATTTTCCTAGTTGAAAAGAAGAGAGTTAGAGGCTCTGAGATAACCAGGTAAGTCATCTTAAAGTACCAGAGAAATTCTAACTCAGAAGGAAAAAAAGTCAGAGAAATCCAATTTACAGAAGCTAAAGTCAAGCTTGTTTTGGTATAGTTTTAGTCTTATTTACCCGAAACTGTGTTCACACGTGAAGATCAGAGAGATGGTAAAGTAATTTTCACTGAACCATGAGATTTTCACCAACAAAGCTAGAGTCACTAATAATTGCCTCAAACAGCACAGGCATATTTCGAGGCTGTGGCTTTTGCTGGTATTGTTTTTGCTTACACTGAATTGTAAAAATGTATTAGCTTTGTTTTTATTAACCCTTATTTTTAGACGGAGTGATAAACATGGCAACTTATATACATGTTTTCATACTAATTTATGGCATGGGGTGTTTTCTGGTTTTCTATTTCATATGATGCTTTTAAAAAAATTATGTAAGAATTACTTTTTTTATAATACAGAAAAGAAAATTAAAGGTCAGAAAGGTAAAGGAATTTTGTCAAGAACCGGGGACTGGACTAAGGCCATTTTTTTTTTTTAAGTTGACAATAAAAGCCATAAACTCTCCACTAAACTACACTACATTTCAGATTTAGGATTTCTTTTTTTTTTTTTTTTTTTTTGCCCCCACTGGAAAAATACTACAAAGCAGCAAGGAGTTTGTTTTTTTTTTAAGTTACATGCTTCTGCTTTGTTTATTAGAAAGTCTAGAGCAGTGTTTTTCATACTATAGGTTAAAATCCCTCAGTAGGTCATGAAATCAAGACCATTTTTTTGAGATTGAATGTAAATTGTGTAATAACAAGAAGACTTTTGATCACGAAGTGCCATATAACAAACTACTCTAAAATTTAGTGATTAGGAAAAGTAATCACTAGTGTTTTATTGGTTCTATGAGCCCAGAATTCAGACAGAAAAACCTTGGGGAAGAGTTGTTTCTGCTCCATGTAAGCTGGAATCTTAGCTGGGATGCTTCAAAAGGTTGTTGATTGGAATACCTGGGGACTGGTCAGGTCTCTCTTTCCCTACAAGAGAGCTCATAAACCGCGCTCCACAAAGGAGCAAGGGAGCTTGTCCTCTCTAGGGAAGCAGAATCATCTAAAGCCTTTCCCTTCTGTTCGTCAACCACAGTCATCATCTGATCAGCCTTGTGAGAAAATGAAGTATAATGTTAGTCCATGCCTATACCCAAGGCCTTCAAAGTCCTTTTTCTCTCTTGTTCATAGTGAAAATCATAAAAGAATCAACCTTTCACCAGCAAATTACTTCTCCATACTACCTTTTTATAAGATCATATAAAGCATATAAAATACTATAGATGTTACTAAAAATTTAATTCTGTTTATTACATTTTAAAAGGTGTTAGTAAAGCATTAGTAGGTTGTTTGCAGTGCTCCTACAGTAGTTAAAAACCTCTAAAGCTAAGGGGTCATTTAAAAGTGTTCATTTAATCACCTTTCTTTGGATTAAAAAAATCTTGCCAATTTTATTTTAAATATTTACAGAAAGGGAAATGTTACAAATCTTGGTAATCCATTTTAATATCAGATGATTGTATTAGAAATGTATTTCTGTGTCGAATTTTATTTATTTCCTTTCCATAGTTTGTATTTTAACTCTAAACTTAGAAGGAAGAAAATATTCATCAATCTCTTAGTACTCTTTCACATATAATATTAATAAATTATTATTAGTGAGAAATAAATTTGACAAAAAGATGTTATGAACCACCTAAGAGGTTTTTAGTGTTTAGAATGAGGAAAAAATGAGTAAATAAATATGTACACAACAAACAGATGTAAAATATGATCATGTTCTCCTAAAGTGTACACTTTGGTGATGAAGAACAACTAAGTCAACAATTAACCTGATAAATGATATGGCTGAGGTATAGTAAAGTTTCATCGAGATCACAAAGGGGGTTTTATAAAATTTGGAAAGCTGAGTGAGGAAGTCATTGTAAGTTGATACCTGGATTAAGTTTTAAAGAATATTTAGGAATTTTCTGAATAAATAAGTGAATTAGCATTCTAGGGAGATGAAAAATTATGTAAGGAGAAAGGTATGAATTACTATATGAAATGTTTAAAATGTACAAATAGTTTGAAATAAGAGTGCCTATACTGTGAATGTAGGTACCCTTAGCTCTAATCCCAACACAAATAGAATCTATACGGATTTAAGTAGAACTAGTATGAACTATATTGAGTTAATTAGAGTTAGATCACTGATGTCAGAGTGAGTATTGTTTAACAAATGTCAGTATCTGAAATCAGTATCTTATGACATGCAGCAAGCAACTTTAATGTTCCCTAGAAACACATTTTTTTCAAATTTCTTCAAAGCTTATTTATATGGCATATTTTTTACTCCAAAAATTAACTATAATAATTTCTATTAGAGAAATTTTGAGCATTATTATAACATGCAAGAGAACTAATAAAATGCTATGTAAATCTGATGTACAGACACCTAATATGATTCATAACAATGTCTAACATTCACAAGTACAATATCCAAAAAGAGGCAATTTAATTAGTTCGTTAATTAAATTTGAGCACCTTTTCCTGTGTTCATATCAGGAAACTGCCATTATCTCCAAACAGGTAAATAACTCGGAAAGTCTTAACATTGTCATAATGAAGTTCCTTTGTCACTTTTGTTTTCCCACCTAATCTTCATCTAGTTTATCACCAGTATTTTTTGGCCCTCTAAAATGACATTAAATTTAAATAACGTGATAATCAAAAGCAAAAAACTCTGAGATAAGTGTCTATGATATCAGAAACAAATTATACAGAGTATCTCTTCTTTCTTCCACTTTAAGGCAAGGATGTGCATCACTGGTGTTAAATGCAGGAGTGCTGGAGGCAGGCTGCTTGGGTTTGGATTCCTTCTCTGTTTCTTATTAGCTATGTGACCTTGGGATAATTACTTAATATCTGTTAAATGGAAATAATAACTCACAAGGTGGTTGTAAGTATTAATTAGTTAATGTATGTTAAGTACTTAGAAATGTGCTTGGTTCAAAAAAGTTTAGCTATTTGTTATCAGTAGAACACGGGTTGTATTGAGATATGCAGATGGGAAACAAAAGATTTGGGTGCTGTTATCATATTGCATGGGAACTCCTTTGTCAACCTCTGGTAAAGTTTTCTTCAAAGTCAGGTTCAGTTCAGAACATGGCTATTTCCCATAGAGCAGAAGCTTCACAAGCCATTTGTGGTCAATAGGTAAATATTCTTTGGTATACCTGGTATGATATACCAGGTATGATATACCAGGGCCCTAAGGTGGCATGGTCACTGAGGGAACAGGTCTTAGAACTGGTAACCTAACAAATATTGGGAAAGGGTGCTGATTTTTAAAAATAACGTTTATTAAATTAGCTTCAGTATAGTCATTTACCTCTAATAAGTGCCTCTGGAAATCAGGACATCTCCTTCGCATCAGGTTAAATTCATAATCCAATGTTTATCATCCCCTTTGGACAGTAACAATGACAAACTTTTCATCAGGTTTTTCATGCTACTTTTGGCCAGTGTGCTAAGCCTGTTAAGGTTTCACTATTGCTTTACACACATAGAGGTGCCCTGTGTGGCATTTTTCAACTTATCCCTATAATTGAAATATATAATAGCTTAAAAAAGAGAAGAGTGCAGAAGTGCCCTTTATGGCAGTGAAATGTGGCCTTGACCATCACATGTTGCCTGTCTCCAAAAAGCTGCCCTTTGTTTTACAAGCTTATGTAAGGGGACTATCCAATGCTTTCTGAATTACAGACAATATTTCACAAGATTGTGACACCTTTTCTAGCCTCTGCATAAGTCTGCAAAGCAATAAAAATTTTAGAAATAGTAACTTGTTTTAAAAAAAGCAAATAAAAAGTTTGAGAGCCCAATGAAGAGTAGAGTGAGCCATATCCTCTTTTTTCATATTTACATTCAGAATTTTAATGGCACTTGACTCTGAAATCATTCCAGTAAAGCGGAAAATTAATATTTTAATATATCTACCACTCCAGCAAATGGAAATAAGTAAAGTAGAATAAGTAGTAGAGAAGAAAATGTTTTAGTATTAACTATATTTATGAATATTTATCACCCCTACTCATCAGATAACTGCTTTTCTGTGTGCCCATTCACTTATATATACAGTAAATCATTGCAGAACAAACACTAGCAATTGTTTTACATTTTATGGAAAGGAGTATGACAATTTATTTCTAATATTCTTTTGATTAGATTTTGTCATGATTTTTACTGAGTGAATCCAAAAAAGTGAAGCATAGCTAATAAAAAACATTATACAATAGGTTTTTCATGGAATGACACCATTCTTATCAGTTCTTCTTCATCTAGATGGGGGATGGCAGAGAAACAGGAGGAAATAAAAGCATAAAATGGCTTTGCTGTCTGTGATACTATCTGGAAATCTGTTTTGCTTCAGGGTCAAGAGTTGTAAAAAATTTGACCCATATTGTTCTGTTTTGTTCATTATGTGTATTCATTTATTTTTGGAAGGAGCAGACTGACCAAGTGATTCATTAAAACAAAACACAATGAAAAAGCAAATACAAATTATTACTGTTAAATGAATCTTTATAATATAAAAAAGGAAATAGAATTTTTAGTCTGTGTGCATAATTAGTTATGGCATCAACAAAAGAGCTGCCCACACATGGGATAAGCATACATCCATAGTATCAATGGCCAGTCTTATTGCTATTGACCTTAATGCTTCTGCTTCTGAATATTATAAATGAAGGCCTCAATGGCACAAGTTTTTGACAGGCACCATTTAGTTACTTCTTCTTCCTTGGCAACAATTTTACCCCTAAGAGGGTTGCCATAATTAAAATATAAAAATGATCAAGCCTTATCTCTAGGAGGACAACTGAATAATTAATGAATAAAAACATAGTAGACTGGGTTAAGTGCATTAGAGAAACATGATTTTATTCTTTACTTAGCTAATCTCACCTGCGGTAAAACGTGTATATGTTAAATAATTCATATATTGTACCTAGAGCTATTTCTAACACAAAGTAAACATTAGCTTATTATGTTAGTTATATCATCATTACTGTTTTTATGTAGTTTCATAGACTATTTCATTTGAGCTAAATATCTTTCAAAAATCTCTTAAAAATGGCTACCACCGCTCCTACAAATAAATACATATACACAAACATACATATACATTCACACATATATCCATATATATGGGCATATACACATATATCATATATAGTTAAAGCAAAAATAGCTGTAAAGTCCATCTTTAAAACTAAAAGGTATAAAATTTTCTACATTTGAGAACAATGCCAGCACTTAAATTTTTTGTTAAAAATGGAGAAATGCCTTATTCACTATGAATGCAGGAAAATTGGGCCAAGAGACTGCTCTAGATAGCAAACTAATTTGTCAACATACTCAAATATGAGAATAACTTTTTACCAAATTTTTTCTTTATAAAAGGCAGAATTGCCTTTTTATGTTCTTAAAATATTTGTTATTTAAAGGCCACTCTCTAAATTACTGAACAGCAATGTTTTGTTTGGGAAAGGTAGAACAGCCAGAAATGACCTCAATTAATGCTAGTTTTGAATCTCATAGAATACAGTAAAAAAAAAAAGGAAAATAAATGTAGAGGTTTAATAGCTATTTATAGAGAAATTAATTCACAGTTGTAAGTGTGAGATGCCTTTAAAAAGAAGGCCTTTTAGATGTCAGTTTAGAAATGGATAGAGGATGCATGCATGAGCGATTTTGAAAGATCACAATTATACAGGAAGGAAGGAAGGAAGGAAGGAAGGAAGGAAAAGAGGGAGGGAGAGAGAGAAATTGTCCTCACGCTATGTGAATGATATCCTGACTTGGGATACAATTCCCATTGGACCAAAAGTATTATATTTCAAATAACTTAGAAATAAAGTTGAAATCAGAAGTTTGATGACTCAATATATGCTTCTAGAGGTAATGAAGACTGATACTGAAAGTGCATGTGATGGTTTGAAAAAATTATAAGTGTATTGTGAGATTGAAAAAAGTTACTTTTCTAAGTTAATTTAATATTTTATACATATAATTTTAAATGCTTATATTATTAAGTTAAATATTATAAGTATATATTTAAATTGCTAAATGCATTTATTTAATATATATTTCTATAATCTTACTAGATAAAATTTAGTTCTGGCTGGTTAGTCACAATTAGAAAATCAGGTTATCTTATATATGAGCACATAAAATACTTTAAAGCATATGTAATTAAACTTGACATGAATGAAAATATTTAATAGGAATATCCTGAAAATCTCCTGATACTTCTGTCATAGGCAAATGTTTGGTTTTCAAAAGATGTTCCCTCCTTAGTGCTTTCACTATTTGGATTGATAAACTTGTCATGATTTGTAAGATGAAAGTAGAACATAAATTTTATTCAATTCCAAATCTTCTACAAAAATACTGAATGTATAACACTTCAAACATAAAGGAATAATTGTAGGGGAAGGAAATGAGAGTGAGAAATGGATCAAATGTGAATCCCTGCCCCCCTTTTTTTGCTATGTTACCATTCATACTAAATTGTATACATGATAATCACTAATTTCCAGGGCATATACATGGGTGGCAGATCACAAATAAACCGCATAAAAGCATTTTATGACCATGATGTTCCCATAAGCTTATGAAATACTACTGGGGTTTACTACAGAATCTGAAAGTTTTCAGATTTAATCATTCTTCTCCTTGGTAGCCAGTAAAATAGAATCTCAAAAAGGACTATTAGAATGTGACCATTTTTTCCCTGGTCTAGGCTGTTGGAGAAGATCACACAGTGGAAAGAGCATGGGTTTTCTACACAGAGTCCTGAATTAGAATCTTGTCTCTGTCAATTGTCAATGTAACACTGGGCAAGTTAACTCCACTTATAAAATAATCCAGTAACACCAACCACACATAGTCATGGTAGGAACTTCAGTTAATCAGCAAGTATTTATGAAATACCTAATATGTGTCACCTACTGTGCTAGGTACAAGGGGAAACTAGCTATGAGAAAAAAAAAAGGGAGAGGTGGGGAGAAGAGATAAGAAAACAGATGCAGTACTCAAGAGTTTGTAGTCTATTAGTAAGGACAAAGTTTAAACAATTGATAGCATTAAATGTGATCATGTAAAAACACTTATTGGAGAAATGTCTCCAGTTTTAAGGGAATTCTTTAGAGAACAGTCTTAGATTGGGTTCACCAAAAGGAGACACTAAGACAAGGACTTCAGTGCATGTAGTTTATTTGGGACATGATACCAGGAGGTTCATGTGAAGAAGTAGGAAATTGAGATAGCAAAGCAAGAAAAGCCAATGAAAGATGTGCATAAATGAGTTACTGCCATAAATAACTGCAGCTCAGTTCCACTGAGGACCCTCTGAGAAACCATTCGAATTCTGAAATAGAATCACTACACAAGACATTCGGACAATAGAAAAGCTAAAGAATTTTGTCCATTTTCTACCACTCTCTATTGGGTGACAGTTTTTCCTGGGGGTACAAATTTTCCTCTACTTCCAGGTAATACCTGGCTTGTGGCTGGGCAACTTCCTTAATATCCTTTGGTAGAAGAGAAATGATGGTGCCTGAAATGAGAATTTTTCAAAATGCAGGAAACTGTCTATCAGAGCCTTAGGGAATTCAGGTGGGCAAAGGGTTATAGGGTGGAATTTCAATAGCATCTGCTTTAAAATACTGTTGAGATATTTTATCCATCAAAATTGAGTGTTTCAGGGAATTCCCTGGTGGTCCAGTGGTTAGGACTCAGCACTTTCACTGCCTAGGGCCAGGGTTCGATCCCTGGTTGGGGAACTAAGATTCCACAAGCTGAGTGGTAAGGTCAAAAAAAAAAATTTGAGTGTTTCACACTTTTGCTTCAACAGCTTTAGTCATCAAACATACATCAATTTTTGTATAGTTAACTTTGATTCTACATCTAACTGAAACAAAATTCCTAAGTGCTTGAGGGGCAAATTCCAGCTCAGTTCACCACAGTAGAGTTTAGGAACAATATGAACTATTTAATTTCTCATTCAGGAAGCTCTTGCTCAACCCTATAATAGCTCCATCAATTCTACAAGAACAAGATGCTCAACCAGCTTCCTTTCAGCTGCCATTGTCCATTTGGTTCCATAGAGCTCTGCTATTACCCACTCCCATCCTCTTGCAAAATGACTACATAGAGCAATAGCTTTAATGTCTTCCTTATTGTCTCCAATGACAAGCACGGAGATTCTTTTTTTTTTTTTTAATTTATTTTTTAATTTTGGCTGTGTTGGGTCTTCGTTTCTGTGCAAGGGCTTTCTCTACTTGTGGCAAACGGAGGCCACTCTTCATCGCGGTGGGCGGGCCTTTCACTATCGCGTCCTCTCTTGTTGTGGAGCACAGGTTCCAGATGCGCAGGCTCAGTAGTTGTTGCTCAGGGGCCTAGTTGCTCCGCGGCATGTGGGATCTTCCCAGACCAGGGCTCGAGCCCGTGTCCCCTGCATTGGCAGGCAGATTCTCAACCACTGCGCCACCAGAGTAACCCATCTTTGTATTTTTAAGGTACTTCTAATCCCTCAGTGAAACATGGGAAGTATAGCAAAAATACCCACCCAATAGCCAACATTTACAGAGACCTTCATTTTAACCGTGTGAAAAAAAAAAAAGGGATTTGGAGTCTGACATATGTTTAAAATTATTTCTTCTCCTTTCTCTTAGGATACTGACTTGTCCTTTGAAGCCCTAGTAAAATTAGTACAAACCCAGTAAAATATCATTGGTAAAACAGGGATGTTATTAATTATCTCATAGCAATATTGTGAGGAATAATGAAATAACATATGTAAGAAGCTTAGTACAATGATAAATACATAATATGCATTCAATAATGGAGACTATTATTGTTAGTAGCAAACATTTTCAAACGAGTCATTATGTTTACATGCCACAAACCATAAAGATGATATTGACAAATCTTCCTGAAAATTATACATCAAGTAGATGATAAAACCATTATAATATCCATCAAAGACGACTATAATGACTTTTCAAATTTCTTTGTTGCTGCAAACTACATTTCTTTGGTTTATTATGTGTTAACTCCATGGGGTTGGGAAAAGGAAAATAATTTCATGTACTATATAACAGGAAATTTAAATCAAAAAGAGAGTCCATATCTAAATTCCAACAATGGTAGGTATGCTAAACTTATGTCAACAGATGTGTATCTTAAATCCACCTACAGGAAGTAACATTTACCACACAACTACTACCATTACTTATTAACACTTTGTACTAATATACTGTCACCAATATTTTATATCATTACTTCACACTTTTAAATATGTATTTTATGTTACCACTTTGAATTTTGAATCCTTAAAGAATATTTCTGAAAGTGACTAGGAGCAGAAAAGAAACAATAAGAAATAATATCTATTTAAGTCCCTCTACAAATCTACTTAATTGTTTGAGTCCATCTCTCCACCCTCACCTTCAAAGTATGTAGAGCTCTCTGATTCCTCTTCAAATACATGTGCACTAATTTTCCTTTTGAGATAAACCAGGAGTAACATATTTTTTGTTATCAACCATAAATCATAATGATTTATTAATTATTAATATTTCCCACTTAGGCAGGATTTCTAAAAATATTATAAATTTATTTACTTCTCATCTATATTCACACCCAAAGAGGAAACATTAAAAATAGCAATTTGTATCTTAAAAACCAGTCAAATTCTTCACATTGATTCATGAATACTGAATATTAGGAATCATTGCCTTATTTCTTTTCAAGATATTAGATTTATTTATAGGAACTTAGTTAAGATGCTTTATGCTTCCAAATATATTTTGGAGGTTTTTTTAATTGCCCACCATTTTATAAAGGTCATCATTCACTAGTGCAGTTGTTCCAAAAGATTGATACCTTACTTATAATGGGCATTTTTCTTGTATGGAATCTTGCAGGCTACACATCAGACCTGTATAACTAGGAAGAGGAAAATGATTGATGATTAATGAAAATACTACCTACAGGCTGACAGCACCACAAAGTAAGGATTTACACTAAATTGAAGTGAAAAATGTCTTACCTCTAAGAAAGGATAGCCAGTAGCTGACCTCAAATAGCAAAGAGAAAAAGAGCTATCAGTTATTTGGAAATAAAAGCATAGATTCATGCTATTCTTTCATTTATATATTAAGAACCTATTATCTAAAAATATTACATTATATTTTGTGGAGATTTAATGACAAATAAGAAAAAAGTCCTATCTCCATGAACTTGTTTTGTGGGATAAATCACAAACATATACATACTCCACCATAGATTTTATGTAAAAAGTAGAAAGTCCCCATCTTTATTTAACATATAGTTTAACAAAATTTATCACTTACTCATTTATAGAATATAAAAAAATCAAAAACATTTGAATTTCTCATCAAGTTTTATTTTTCCTATCAGATAATCAACGTGTATAAAAATCAGTGGATGAGGTAAGACTGTCTCTGCTCGTGTTACTTGGTTCTTTTAAAAGTCTACAAAATTTATCATATTTTCACCTCTCATATGTTTTATTATGCCTATTTTCTAGAGCAGTATGCATCTTACAATGGATAGAAGAACTCTCCTGCTATCTTTTTATGTCTATTTCCTACTTCAAATCTATCTATTTATCTTGTACATGATACCTGGTAGTAATGTTATTTAACGCATAATTATGCTATATGCTACTTTTCATCATTAATGAAAATTTTCATTATAAAATGACCTGATTATTTTTAAAGTATAGTTTGTTGTGTGTTCTAACTTTTAAGTCTTAGTGTCAAGGATATAGTGTTGAACAAAATGACAAAAAATCTACCTTCAAGTAATGCAAATACTACAGGAAGAAACTAATTATAATCAAAATATAATTAATATCTAATTATTGGTACATGCTTTATAATAGAAAATGTTAAGCAAGAAACATAAAATTCATATATAATATATGATATACTGTCAGGTATATAATGTGATCACATTTTGAACAAGAAATATGGCAAAACGAGGGGATTTGAAAGTGACTAGACTGGGTGTGTGGGACTATTTTACATAGAGTTGTCAGTCAGAGAAGGAGGAAAGAAGGTAACATTTGAAAAAAAAAAACAGAATAAAATGACAAAACGAGCCATGTAAATGTTTAGGGCAAAAATGTTCCAGACCAAGTGACCAGCAGGTTCAAAGGATCTAGGTTAGGCATATACTTATCATATTGAAGGAACAATAAAAAGAGAGTTAAAACACAGTAAGTCAGAGGCTCACAGCAGGGTCAGATAATGTAGGGCCTTGTCACCTATGGAAAATACTTAGGATTTTGTTCATTAAATATAATGAGAAGCTTCTAGACAGTTTTGGGCATAGAAATAATATAAAACCACTTATGTTTGAGAAGATTCGTTGTCTATTGTGGCAGGGAAAAGAGTGTATGCAGGGAAAACATTGAGGAGGCTATTGCTATATTTCAGGCTATGTGACGGTGGCTTGGCCTTTTCTAAGTTTTGTTTTATTTTTAGATAAAGGAAGCTCTGAGTGTGTAAGATTTAGGACACATATTTATTTTTCTAATGCCTAGAAAAGCACAGGCCATAAAGTAGTCACTCAAAAAATGCCTCATGTGTAAAGAAAATAGTGATAACTTGACCAAAGTTTTAGTATGAGATAGAAAGAAACCTAAAGACGAAAATGTTCTTCAAATATTTGTATTTTATTATAAATTTTGCAATATAACAATATCTAACCAATACAATAGATGAACTTTCAATGTAACTTGTACCGGAGGGTAAATGTTTCTCAATAAACCACACCACGCAGATCATGAAAGTTCTAATAAGTGAAGATCTTTCTTCTGATACACTTTAATATATTACTCAATATTAAGAGTAATAACCAAAATTAGAAACATTATTGATGTAGAATGATTAAAATGTACCATATTTTAATCAGTATCTTTTCATAGGTGTCTTATTTTAACATATGTTACAAGAAGTCCCAAAGAAAGAAGATGAATTCTAATAGTATCTCCAACTGGGTGACCTTTGACAAACTTTTGAGTTTTTTCTTATTTGTAGATTGGGACCAACATTCTGTTTCTACTATCTAATGTAGAAGGTTAATATGAGAAATCAATATGATGTAATATCTGAAAACAATTTTATAGCTTCAATTTACTACAAATTTATAAACTATTATTACTCTAACCAATTTTCTAAGGTCAGTTAACATGGCACATGTGATGGTGACTTTATTTCCCTTGTACCTCCTCTTACTGCATTATTGCCCTACTTATCAGACCATCAAATCTATCTGGCTTTTTATATGTTTTGTTTTAAATCCTACTCACTTTTTTATTATAACCAGTGACTCCCAAACTTGACAACATGTCAGCATCATATGAAGAGCTCATTAAAACTTAGATTGCTGAGTCCCACCCCTAGAGTTCCTGAATCAGTAGTTCTGGATAAGATCTGAGAATTTTCATTTGTAACAAATTCACAGATAGTGCTGCTGCTACTGTTCTGGGGACCACACTTTGAGAACTACTGCTTACGGAGATAATGAGCATTTAATAGAGTTAAAGAAAAATGCTTATTTTAATTTTTTTGTATTAAACTGTACTTCTGTCAATCAATCTGTACACAGAATTTCTTTGGAACGATATATAACCAACAATTAACAACCACTTCAAATGGAAAAAAGTCAAAGTAATTACAAACAAATTTGAACATTTTGATGACTGAAATGCTCCTATATGGGAACTCTCCTGAATGAGCTAAAAGATATGAATCTAAATTCCAAGTGACAGAGGCAAATCCATCTCTTACTAGAGTTGAAAGTTGAAATTACATATATGTTATTCATTATATTAAAAACACTGAGGTGTAAAATTATAAGTGCAGTGTCAAGTACTATGTATTATTTCTTTATTCAGAAAAGTCAAAATCTTTTGAGTGTAACTATATTTTTAATAACTTTCTTTACAGTATTAGTTATGACTGAAGAATAAGTTAATCAATATTTTTTAAAGCAGTTGAAGAATCTGTTGGAATTATAAGAAATATTCTTCCAAAATTCTTTTGGAAAAGTTTTGCAGTCACCAGAAAGACAAAAGAACCTAGGTAGAAACATGTAGACAATTCTTTATGATCCATACTCTCAGTTTTAGAAAATCAAATCACCTAATGGAATACAAGTTAAAGTTCAAGAACCTGGTTCTATTTCTAAAACATCTTTATAAATGGTGTATGCTTTCACCTCTCTATTTTTGGTGTATTTTATTGCTACAAGTGAGTATTAACAACTGTGTTCTCGTTAGTACAGAAGCATGATACTGTCTTTCCTAGGCTTTAAATGAGTTTTCACATATGTACATGTGGAGGAAACAAAGCTGTTCTTAACACCTACCCCCAAGCCACACCCACATATGAAGAAAAAGAAATATATATATATATATATAAACAGAAATGAGAGAGATGATATATGAAGTAAAGACCAATGATACTTATTTTCTTTGGCACATAAATATCTTTATAGAGCTTTTGCCTCAGTAAATATGTGTGCTGCGTTCCAAAGAAAACTTAGACACTTTTTACCCCCAAATAGATAATAAATTCACTTAATTTTTGATCAAGATACAATTAATTTGACAATATTTGTAGTCTGAGGCCTTAAAAAATGAATAGGGAAAATACAAAGTAGGAGAGCAAGATATGGAAAATTCCATTTTTTTTCAAGAAAATGTAAATTCTGTTTCTAAAGAGGAAAGAATTAAGCTAAATACTGATATGAAAAGAACTACTCCTATGTTTGGTTGTCTATGTTTAGCTGTTACCTTGAATCTGGGTCAGAAGACATACTAATACTCGACACAATTTTGAATAGAATGCTGTTACTCCTTTTAAGACAAGTGTCTCTGTCCCCTCTTGTGACATTAATGTAACTGGATACTAGGATTTTTGAGTGCACATAAAACCATTGGATTATCAGAACACTCACGTTGTTTCTTTCAGCTAACTTGCTAGAAGAAATACTGAGGAAAAAAGTATCCTATGTTATGAAGGACCTCTTAATATTATTCTCCTCTAGAAATTCTGCATAATATGAAAACCAGCTTGCATATGCTAGAGTCTTTCCTTTAGTGGTGATTTGCTTCAGTGGAGTTATGTTAACTTGGGCCTCCTCTGAGAGTCTTTCCCTCAACTGCCAACATTAAGTGTTTCCATTCTGGGCAACTCAGTACCATTGGTTCAGGTTCAGTTTGTGGTCACAGGTGATATGTACAACACTCAGGTGCCAGAAGATGGGGAAGGTTCTAGTGAAGCCTGAACAACTGTAATTCAGTAAAGACCAGAATGACTAATCTGTACTACTAACTCAGAATTAGTTTTCCATAGGCGACAAATCAAATTTCAGTAGAGACTTCAGAGCATTAGTATCTGCTTCCAAATGCCTTACAGAATTGTATTTTTAAATTTATTTATAAAGATGTGCTCACCTACAATGAAAACAAGTTTTAGAGTTCAAGTTTAATATTCCCTTAATAATCCCTTTATTTTTCAACCCCTATTGTTTAAATGAACCAATCAAGCACTGTACATTCATTAAAACAGCATGTTTCTAGATAGTACACTGAGAATGTATATGCAAAAAAAAGATATGGAAAGAAAATATGCCAATAGTTCAGCCTCTCCTATCCAGAAAGTAATAGGTCCAATTGCTTTATAAATTGCTATAGAAAGTATCAATATAATGTATAATATCAAATGCTTATCCTAGCATCTAAAAATCTATACACATTTCCATTGGAAAACAGAAACTTTATTGAGCCAGGGCTCCCTTGGGAAATTCTGAGCTTGCACATCAAGGCTCTTGGCCATGAGCCATGGTCTGTCCCTCTTCCCTCCGAGAAAGAACTGGATTCATAAATTGTCAGTAGTGTTCCTGTTTGCAATCACAATACTGTTTTATTCCAAAAAGATAATTTTTATAAGTTACAGCAATGGAGAACATGAAAGTACAGAGTATACTAGAAAATTCATATCTCTTTCCCTCTGCCTTGAAATATTATGTATACTCACTACTTCATAATAATTCTATTAGATACTAGGTGGTGAGTTTCTCATGACCCCAGATGACCAAAAATATTGTGATTTGATACCATTCCTATTTCAGTTGCTCAACTTTAAGCAAGAATAGTCAGAACACCTTACTTCTGCAGAGAAAGTTGGAATAATGGCTTTTATCAAGAAGAAAAAAGATAAATGTTGGCAAGCGTGTGGAGAAAAGGGGACACTTGTACACTGTCGGTCGGAATGTAAATTGGTGCAGTCACCATGGAAATCAGTATGGAGGTTTCTCAAAAAATTAAAAATAGAACTACCAAATGATCCATCAATTCCACTTCTGGGTACATATCTGAAGAAATAAAATCACTGTCTCAAAGAGGTATCTGCACTCATGTTCATTGCAACATTATTTATAATAGCCAAGACCTGGAAACAACCTAAGTGACCACTGATAAATGGATAAAAAAAAAACTGTGATATATTATGCACATACACAATAGCCCTTAAAAAAGAGATCCTGCCATTTGCAACAACATGAATGGACCTGGAAGGTATTATGCTAAGTGAAATAAGTTAGGCAGAAAAAGACAAATACTGCATGATCTCACTTATATGTGGAATCTAAAAATAATGAACTCATAAAAATGGAATAAGTAGGTGGTTTCCAGAGGTAGGAAGTGAGGAATGGGAAAAATGAGTGAAGGTGGTCAAAGGGTACAAACTTCCAGTTATAAGATGAATAAATTCTGAAGATGTAATGCACAGCAAGGTGACTATTGTTAACAATACTGTATTATTTATTTGAAAGTTGTTAAGAGTGTAGATTTGAAAAGTTCTGACCGCATACATACACAAAATTGTAACTATATGAGATGATGGATTTGTTAACTAACCCTACGGTGGTAATCATTTCACAATATATACATATGTTGAATCATTATGTTGTACACCCTAAATTTACATGATATCAATTATATCTCAATAAAATTATATCTCAATATCTCAGTTATATCTCAATTATAACTCAATAAAATAATTATATCTCAATAAAGCTGGAAAAAATGAATTTACAGACTTGTTTTAAATCACCACAGTAGTCCCATCTAACTTGGAGGCTAAATTACCCAGAACATCTTTTGAAATATGACTGTAATGTAATAACCTAAACATAGTATGTCATAATTTTCAAGTAACTTAGATTTTAATATCATTTTTCTTATAATACTTAAATGCCAAAGAGACAATTCACATGTCTATCTTTTCATTGCCACTAATTATATAATGCTCTAAGTTACTTTTCACTAGAGTGTTATCTATATAGGCTATATGGAACAGCTAGTTAAGATAATACCCCCAGAGTGCTTAGGGTCAGAATTAGGTACAGACTTCAACTACTTTTTATTATGATTATAGCTAACACTTATATTTGCTAGACTTTTTTCCAAGCACTTTAAACTATGTCACTGTACTGTCCCAACAATCCTGTGACACATTCTTATCATGATCATGTTACAAATAAGGAAACTGAGGCCCAGAGAATGTAAATAACTGCCCCATGGTCACACATTTAATAAGTGGAGGAACTGAGATTCAACACAAGCAGCTGGCTCTAGGGGCCATAACTGTTGCCTCCCAGTTAGAAAGATCAGCTCTTTTATCAGCTGGATGAAATTTAGCCCTCAACCACAAAGTAACATGAAAAGATTAAATGTATTCCTATGAAAATAAGAACCAATAGCTTAGAATTGGAGATTTTTAGGTTATTTCCAAGTGTCATGGAGATTTGCCCACTTTGTTCAGTTGTAGTTATTTACCTTGTACTGTAGGCAGATGACAGGCCACTCTGTCAATCACTCAATGTATATATGTATGTATGTATTTATTATCTATCTATGTATCAATGATTCATCTATGTATCAATCAATTGATCTATGAGTCTATCTATTTATGATTCATTGATCTATTTACTTTATCTGTCTGTCCATGATCATCTATCATCTATCCATTTGTGTATTCAGCCATCTATACAGGTTGACCTCCTTGAGAAGCAGATTCTGAGACGGAGATTAGTTGGTAGGATGTTTATCAGGAAGTGTTCTCAGGATATACAACTATAGGAGATGTGAAGAAGTAGGACTGAGCAGAAGAAGTGGACTATGAGGCAGTCATGGCAAAAGTACCAACTTACTCCACAGGGAACTCTAAGGCTGGGATGGTACTGCAGAGTTGTACTGAGTTGGAGCAAGTGAACCTATTCTTCAGCTAAGGGCAATTCCAGCAATAGTCTGAGAGCCCTCTGTTGTCGATTGGTCATGGTCCTAGCATGTGGTGGTATAGGACCTTCAGTGCTGAAAGAGGGAGACACAGATACACACACAGTGTGTGTATTTTTAAATGACATACATATACTTCTTTAATTTGTATATTAAATATTTATAAAGTTATTCTTTGCTTACTTTTAAAAATAAAAAATGAGTGAAGATGTTTAAATATGTTTGCCTACATTTCAAATTACTTCTTGTGCACTTCTATTTTGGAATTAATTCTCCAGATAAAGATGACTATTTTCACACAGTTTATTGTTCATTTATTTACTTATGCTACTCTTTGATATAAAGATATTTCGAGGTGGTTTACAGAGATGTTTTAAGAATATCAAGATTAAAAAATAAATAAAAGCTATCAGGACAAAGGGAATTAGAATAAAAAATGAAAACAATAGGAAGTTAATAGATTCATTTTTAAAAAGGCCATAAGATGCTCTAGAATTCCAAGATATGAAGTGCAGGTTTGGTGCTAAGCTTCTAACAAAAGAAAATAGTGTCTATTATAAGGGTTAATGTCTATGAATTAAAAATATACCCAATGCTCATGGGAATGACAGATTTTCCTTATACTGATACCTTAGTGAAATTTCACCGTTGCCTCTTCATATGGTTTATTTTTTTCAACAAAAATTGATACTTATATTCAAAGGTCTATGCATAATCAAGTAGAGAAGGTAAGATTGTAAACTGTTGAACATGACTGAAAAGACTACTGACATAACATAATGAGGGCAAAGTCAATCAATGCAGACTGAAATAACAAAGAAGAGTCATGTAGGAGGTAGCATTTAAACTAGACTGTAATGCATAATTAAAACAGGTAACAGGAAGTTACAGTTTGGAAAGGCAGTAAAGCCAGAAAAGCTACCATGTCTAAATATATGGAAGAAAAAAGGCAGAGCATATTTGTGAAATTAACTAAATTAGTTTTCTTGGTATCTTTGTCACAGCTACTTAAGGTTGGTAAGTGCTAAAAACCATTGCCAAAATACCAGTAAGAGAGATCAGCTGAGAGTATTGTTTAAGCATGGAATTGGTATGACTAAATAATATTTTGTTTAAATTTATTTTAAAGCCAAAATGCAATATTTCAAAACTTACCAAAACTAATTTTGCCTTCAATATTATGAAGATATTACTCTTTACAAATGTTTATCATAATTTGGAAGGAAAAGGATTAGTAGTTGTACAGTGATGACAACAAGGTAGTATGGTTTTACAGGTAAAGAAAAAGGGATGACTTTTCTGGAATCAAGAAATCAATTTTGCCTTATAAAAATGATTTTGATTATGGCCCAGCATATAACAGGCTTGGAAGTTGCCACTCCACCTAACAACAAGAGATAAGCTGAACAACTGAAAAATAAACTTTTCTTACATTCCTCAGAGAAGTAAGGTCACAGGGCAAACTGCTGCCTCAAAACTGGAGAGATTAACAGACAACCCAGAGAATCACAACTTACTGAAACAGAAATCAGGACTGGAAATTTTCATGGAAGCCAGTGCTAGGGTAGGGAATCCTGAACTGTAATTAATGAATTACTGGAGGCTCAGTGTGGAAAACCCCGAGAGAGAAAAACTCCAGGAGGGCACAGTAGTTTGGGAGAGATCCACACTCCTGTGAGTTTTACCTCCTGAAGCTCCAACAAATTATTACAGTGAATATCAGAGAGAAATCCCCTTGTGCTTTCATCAGGGTGAGGAAAAAAGGAACCATTTTGAAATATGCCAGATTGTTCTATCCTTCTTAACATGGTGTGCCCTCATGCGAAACTATTTAACTGGAACATAACCTTCTGGGGTTTTATCAGAGCCCAACTTACCTGAAGGAAGAGAAATGCCCACCCCTAGACAACTCTCAACTCTCATGTAAAATAAGGGAAATATCCATCTCCAATCCACTCTAGGTATCCTGCCCCATATAAAGGGGGAGGAAGGGGGAGACTGAGAAGTATGGATGAAGTTCACAATCAAGAAGAACAGGCTATTAAAAGACTGAGACCTAATCATAGGACTACAGTCACTTTCCCTTCCCACACACCTTAACACTACATTACTAATGACCCATTTACTGCAGTTTTTTTTTTTTTTATTCAGTACATCATATTCACCATCAACAAAAAATTACAAGGTATACTAAATTGCAAAAAACACAGTTTGAAGAGACACAGCAAGCACCAGAACAAGACCCAGATATGACAGGGATGTTGGAATTAGCAGAACAAGAATTTAAAATAACTAGGATTAATATGCCGAGGGCTTTAATAGATAAAGTAGGCAGCATGCAACAGTTGATGGGCAATATAAGCAGAAAGGTGAAAATTCTAAGAAAAAAACAAAAAATAAATGATAGAGATAAAAACAACAACAACACTGTAACAGAAATGAAGAATGCCTTTGATGGGTCTATTAGTAACTGGTCATGGCTGAGGAAAAAAGTTCTGAGTTTGAGGATACCTGAAATGCAAACAGAAAAAATAAAAAAGATTGACAAAAAGAGAACAGAATATCCAAAAACTGTGGGACAACTATAAATGGTAAAATATTTGCATAATGGGAATACCAGAAGGATAAGAAAGAAAAGAATGAAAGAAATGTTTGAAATAATAATGACTCAGAATTTCCACAAATTAATGTCAGACACCAATCCACCAGACCCAGAGAACATCACAGAAGCTCAGAGAACATCAAGCAGGATAAATGTCCCACGAAAAAACAAAAAAAATAAAAAAAACAAAGTACAGCAAAGCCTATCATTTTCAAAATACAGAAAATAAAATATAATAAAATTTCTGAAAAAAAGCTAGAGGAAAAAAACCCCTTACATATACAGGATCAAAGGTAATAATTACATCCAACTTCTCCTCAGAAACCATGGAATCAAGAAGAGAATACATATGTGTAACTGATTCACTTTGCTTTTTTACTAATACAACATTGTAAATCAACTATACTCCAATTAAATTTTTTTAAAAAAGAAGAGAATGTAGTAAAATATTTAAAGTGTTGAGAGAAAAAACCCACCAACCTAGAATTCTATACCCTGCAAAATAATCCTTCAAAAGTGAAGGAGCAATAAAACTTTCTCAAACAAACAAAAATTCAGGAAATTTGTTGCCAGTAAAAACTAAGATCTACATAAAGAAAAAATCATCAGAGAAAGAATAAATTAAGATAAAATATTAATTGATCAAAGAGAAAATCATATGTTCAAAATAATGACAGTGAATTTTAATTGTATATAGTTTTATATATGTATAAATGTATATATTTATATATATTTATATTTTAATATTTTCTTTATAATTATATGTTTATATTTTCTTATATATAAGTGAAATGAATAACAGCAATGATACAAGGAAAGGGAGGGAAGAATTAGAAATTCTGTATTATTAGAAGGTACTTGCTCTACCTGTGAAGTGAAACTGTGTTATTTGAAAGTGGAATTGTATTAGTTTCATAAATGTATACTGCAAACTCTAGGGTAACCACTTTTTTTTAAAAAAAAAGTATAACTGACAAGCTAAGAAAGGAGAAAATGGAATTATATAAAATTCTCAATTAAAATAACAAAAGGCAGAAAAGACTGGAAAGTTAAAATAAAAACAAAGAACAATGGCAACAAATAGAAAACAGTAACCAATATGGTAGATATTAAACCAGTATATCAATAATGGCTTCAAATGCCAATGGTTTAAATGTACCAATTAAAAGACAAAGATGGATCAAAAAATAGGACCCAACTCTATGTTATGTATAAAAAACCCTCTAAAGATTTGAATTAAAAGTAAAGGAATGGAGAAAGATATACCATGCTGACATTTATCAAAATAAAGTGGGCATAGCTATATTAATTTCAGACAGAGCAGACTTTACAGAAAGGGAAGTTAGCAAAGAGGGGCATTAGATAGTGTAAAAGAGATCAGTTCTCCAAGAAGACATAATAACCCTCAATGTTTAGGTGCCTAAAAACAGAGCATCAAAATAAGTGAGGCAAAAGCTGATAGAACTACAAAGGAGAAATAGATGAATACAATATTATTGTTGGAGATCTCAACACCTTTTTATCAGAAATGGACAGAAAATCAGTAAGGACAGAGCTGACCTCAACAACACCATTAACCTACCAGATATAATGGATATCTATAGACTACTCCACCCAAGAACAGCAGAATACGCATTCTTCTCAAACTCACATGGAACCAAGATAGACTGATTTCTGGGCCATAAAACACATCAAAAACACACCTGCCACAGACTACAATGGAATTAAACTAGCAGGCAATAGCAGAGAGATAGCTGGAAAATTCCAAAATACTTGGAGATCAAACAACACATTTATGAATAACACATGGGTCAAAAAATATCAAGAAAAATTTTAAAGTATCTGAAATAAATAAAAATGAAACCACAACATCAAAATTTGTGAGATACAGCAAAAACAGTACTTATAGAGAATTTATAGCACTGAATGCACATATTAGTAAAGAAAAAAAGAACTAAAATCAATCATCTAAGCTTCCATCTTAGGAAGTCAGAACAAGAAGAGAAAATTAAATCTGAAGTAAACAAAAGAAAAAAAAAAAGAATTAGAGCAGAAATGAGTGAAATTGAAAATAGAATATCAATATTAAGAAATCAATGAAACCAAAAACTGAGAGTTAGAAAAGATCAATAAAATTGATAAGCCTCTAGTCATGCTAAGGAAAAAGAAAAAGAACAAAAAACTACTAATATCAGAAATGAAATTGAGATCACCAAACTTTCCATTTACAGTAAAAGGATAATAAAGGAATACTAAGAACAATGCAATGTTCACAGATTTGACAGCCTTAATGAAATGGACCAATCTCTTGAAAGATACAATCTACAAAAACTCACATAAAAGTAGCCAATCTGAATAGGCCTATTAAAGAAACTTAATCAATAATTAATAACCTTCCAAGATAGAAAGCACAAGACCCAGATGTGTTCTCTGGTGAATTCTACTAAATATTTAAGGAAGAAATTATAATAATTACCATAAATCTTTTTCAGAAAATAGAAGCCAAGGGATTATCCTAAGTCATTCTGTGAGGCCTGCATTACCCTAGACAATGGCATTAAAAGAAAATTGAAGACCAATATCTCTCAAAACATATCCCTCAACAAAATATCAGCAAATAAAATCCAACAATGTATAAAAATAATTACACACTAAAAGCACAATTTATGAAAGAAAGAATTGATAAGCTGGGCTTTATTAAAATTAAAAATTTCTGCCTTTTGTAAGACATTGTCAAGAAAATGAAAAGACAAGCCAGGTACTGGGAGATAATGTTTGCAAAACACACATCTGAAAAAGAACCGTTATACAAAATATACAAAAAACTCTTAAACTAAACAATAAAAAAAAAATCTGATTTAAAAATGGGAGAAAGCCCTGAACAGACACCTCACCAAAGATATAAAAATGCAAACAAGCAAAAGAAAGGGTGCTCCACAGCATGTAGATCATCAGGGAAATTCAAAATATAACAGCAGTTAGATACCAATACACCTATTAGAATGGTCAAAATCCAGAGCATTACAACATCAAATGTTGTTGAGGATGTAAGAGCAACAGGAGCTCTCATTCATTGCAGGTAGGAACGCAAAACAGTACAGCCACTTGGAAAGGCAGTTTGGCAGTTACTTACAAAATTAAACATACACTTACCATAAAATCCAGCAAAAACATTCCTTGGTATATACCCAAAGGTGTTGAAAATGTATGTCCACACAAAAACTCACAATTTTAATAGCAGCTTTATTCATATTTGCCAAAACTTGAAATCAACAAAGATTTCCTTTAGTATGTCAATGGATAAATTAATTGTGGTATACCCTGACACTGGAATATCATTCAGCATTAAAAAGAAACCAAAGTTATCAAGCCATGAAAAGACAGGGAAGAAACTTAAATGCATATTATTAAAGGAAGGAAGCCAATTTGAAAAGGTTACATACTTCACCATTCCAACTACATGACATTCTGGAAAAGTCAAACTATGGAGAGTGAAAAGATGAGTGGTTGCCAGGGAGGCAGGAATAGACAGAGCAGAGAGGATTTTTAGGGCAGTGAAACTACTATGTGTGAAGCCATTATACCTTTGTCTAAACTCTTAGAATGTAAAAGACCAAAAGTGAACTGTAATGTAAACTATGAACTGTGAGCAATAATGCTGTATCAATGTAGGTTCATCAGTTGTAACAAATGTACCATTCTGGTGGGGGAATAGTGATAATCAGGAAGGTTATACATGTGCTGGGCATATGCAAAATCTCTGTACAATATGGTACTCTGTGAATCTAAAACTGCTCTAAATAAATAAAGCCTGTTAAAGGAAAAAATAATAATATAAAGATGATTTTGTAATTATAATACAGATTAAAAATTAATTCATAGATCTTTTGTTAAGGTTTACTATAGAAGATTTTTGCCTCAGTCTTTCTGTATAATCTACCATTGATTAAGTAAATATTATTGAAATTTATTTTTTAATATACCAAAAACACACACGGTGTTTTAAAAAATATTGATTAGTTGATCAAAAAATGTGCTATGAACAAGATAAAACTACTTGTAAAACTTTTATAACTGCTAGATAAACTGAAAATTGAAAAATAGAAAATTTTCATAAAACATATTTCCTATGCAACATATATTGGTGTGATATTATAACTTCGAGGAAGTTATGATTAAACATAGAAAATTATTAAATGCATTCCATAAGATGTTACGGAAAACATAAACAAACTTTTTGGTCAACGTGTTATATATATACTTGGATGTTAAACCCAGTATTTAGTGTCCTGTAGGAGTGCACACATACAGTTAATGGAACTGCTTTCAACTGTGTTAACTACAGAAAAGACGTATATTATCCTGCAATTAAGTAGTGTGCTGTGAAATATACACCTATTTTTCTTTTTTGACTTTAAATATAATGTGGGTCACTTTGGGGCCAGTTTGATATCTCTACTGCTTTAAAACAAATAATCATTTCCCTAAATTTAAATCCAAAATCCTTTAAGAATTATAGTATATATCTTCATACTAGATTTCTTATAGACATTGTGGGTATTTTCCACTACATATTCTAGTGAACCTGACTAAAATTTCTCTTTAGACGTCACTCTGAGTAGAACAGTCTGTCATGGAATCTGCTAAAGTCTTCATCTTTCTTTTCCCTTACAGTCACTCACTAAAATGTTCCTCTCTTGCATTCGCCTGAAATTTCAGCACTGCTGTTCAAGCACCCATTTCCTTACACGTATGCGAAAACCCACATTCTGAAAAATGACTGTCCCTGCCAAACAGAGCCCTCTGAAATACTGTCCTTATCTCTCTGTCACAGCTCTTCTCACAGGGAGCAGCCCACACCTGGAATTCTGCTAAACATATTTCTCCGTCTTGTTACAGTTTAAGATAGCCCAAGATCACTGTCCTGATTTCTAATATTATAACATAAAACATGTTAATTAGATGACTTAATTAATGTGTCCATTGAATTATCAGATAAATATTCAGTGTTCTTTTCTCTGCAGTTAAATGTTTACCTATAGAAAACAATCATTAGTGTAGAATATAATATGTTGATTAACTTGTGTTACCTAACTGAATGAATTTTACTCTATAAATGTACATTTTTTTCTAAAAATTAGAATATAACATTAACTATTAAATCCATGACACCCACAGAGTTAAACTCATGCCCTTTCATGAGAATATAAAATCCACACTCTAATGTTTTTATTATAAAATATGGTACTTTTTTTTCTAATCAAGTCATATTCTAATATTTGCAGACATTCCCTTCATCCTCCCCCCGCCCATATTCTAATAACCCCCCTGGTTGGGCATGTTTTCCATAAGAGAAGCTAAAATCCTATGTTCAACTTAATCCTATATTGCATTTTATAATGCACAAAGCACTTTACATATATTATTTCACTTGCTCTGGAGCAATAAACTGGCTCCAAGAAATTAAATGACGCTTGCTTAAGGTGACAAGAGGCAAAGAGCAACATCAGGATTCTGACTCTTAAAGTTGTGCATTTTCCATCAGACCTGTTTTTAAAATATGTTTGCAAAAGTAGTCTGGCCCTTTCAGTGCATAACGCAAAATGTCGATTAAAGTAAGTTACCAAAAAATTACTTCGGTACAATTTTGGAGAATGCAGAGTTCCAAGAATTGTAATAAAGTTGTCCACACATATATCAGACCACTAACTTATTTATTAATATGTTAAATAAGCATAGCATTGCTGAATGTTTTTGTAGCTTTTCTCACTTACTAAGATAATTTATAAACCATTTTTGTTTGTTAAATTTTTAAAAATCCCTATGTTCTCAAATTTATATTGTGTTTTACTAGCCTACAAAAATCATTTAATTTAACCTAAAAATCTACCTTTTCAAATAATAACGCAAGCCCAGAATCAATTAACTCATGTACCACTGAAAAGATCACAGAATTGAGACACTAATCAGATATTTTCCCCCTTGGTTATTGCTATATGTTTAAATAGCCTACTATTCTGTAGGACACTTTATCCAGTTACCTAATCTTATTATGCCAACAATTAAAATATTCTAAAATAGGTCTTCCTCAATGTAATATAGTAGTAACAGAAAGCTGGAACATTAATGTAAATATCCTCAAAATTTATGACTCCAGATATTTATATTTACATTATTTCTCTTTGTACATATATTTTTCTGAAGGAAATACATATTTTGAAAGAAACAATTTTGAGAGCAGTACTTCCTTTTCACAACTCTCACAACATTAACAGGAAGGGTATTAACAGTCGCTACAGGTTATTTTAACTACTGTTAAACTCTTTGGCATTAACATATATTGTTTTAGTTTTTTAATATTTATTGAAATATAGTTGATTTACAATGTTGTGTTAGTTTCAGGAGTACAGTAAAGTGAATCATATATATATATATATATATATGTACACACACACACATATATATTCATTTTTTACATTCCCTTCTATTATAGGTTATTGCAAGATATTTAGTTCCCTGTGCTATACAGTAGGTCCTTGTTGGTTATCTATTTTATATATAGTAGTGTGTATATTTTAATACCAAACTCCTAATTTATCCCTCTTTCTCCTCCCCTTTGGTAACCTTAAGTTTGTTTTCTATGCTGTGAGTCTATTTCAGTTTTGTAAATAAATTCATTTATATCCTCTTTTTAGATTCCACATATAAGTGGTATCATATGATATTTGCCTTTCTCTGTCTGGTTTACTTTACTTAGTATGATAATCTCTAGGTTCATCCATGTTGCTGCAAATGGCATTATTCCATTGGTTTTTATGGCTGACTAAAATTCCATTATGTATATATACTACATCTTCTTTACCCATCCATCTTTCGATGGGCACATAGGCCACTTCCATGTCTAGACTATTGTAAATAGTGCTGCCATGAACTTTGGGGTGCATGTATCTTTTTGAGTTAGAGTTTTCTCTGAATACATGCCCAGGAGTGGGATTCCTGGATCATATGGTAATTCTATTTTCAGTTTTCTAAGGAACCTCCATACTATTCTCCATAGTGGCTGTACCAATTCACATTCTCACCAATAGTTTAGGAGAGTTCCTTTTGCTCCACACCCTCTTCATCATTTCTTATTTGTAGACTTTTTGATGATGCCCATGCTGACTGGGGTGAGATGATAGCTCATTGTAGTTTTGATTTGCATTTCTCTAATAATTAGCAATGTTGAGCATCTTTTCATGTATACATTGGCCAACTGTATGTCTTTACTGGAAAAATGTCTATTTAGATCTTCTGCCCATTTTTTGATTAGCATGTTTATTTTTTTGATATTGCACTGTATGAGTTATTTGTAGATTTTAGAGGTTAATGCTTTGTTGGTTGTATCATTTGCAAATATTTTCTCCTTTTCTGTAGGTTGTCTTTTTGTCTTGTTTATGGTTTCCTTTGTTGTGCAAAAGCTTTTAAGTTTAATTAGGTCCCATATGTTTATTTTTGTTTTTATTTACATCAATCTAGGAGAAAGATCCAGATACATATTGCTGAAATTTATGTCAAAGAGTGTTCTGCCTATTTTTTCCCTCTATGCCATCTTACATTAGATCTTTAATCTATTTTGAGTTTATTTTTGTGTATGCTATTAGAGAATGTTCTAATTTCATTCTTTTACATGTAGCTGTCCAGTATTCCCAGCACCATTTATTAAAGAGACTCTTTTCTCCATTGTATATTCTTGTCCTCTTTGTCACAGATTAATTGACCATAAGTGCGTGGGTTTATTTCTGGGCTTTCTAGCCTGTTCCATAGATCCATATTTTTGTTGTTGTGCCCATACCATACTGTTTTGACTATTGTAGCTTTGTAATATGGTCTGCAGTCAGGGAGCCTTATTCCTCCAGTGCTGTTTTCCTTTCTCAAGATTGCTTGGCTATTCAATATCTTTTGGGTTTCTATACACATTTTAAATATTTTGTTCTAGTTCTCTGAGAAATACCATTGGTGATTTGATATGAATTGCAATGAATCTGTAGATTGCTTTGGGTAGCACAGTCATTTTAACAATAGGTTCTTCAAATACAAGAATATGGTATATCTATCCATGTGTTTGTGTCTTTTCGATTTATTTCATCAGTATCTTATAGTTTCTGAGTACAGGTGTTTTGCCTTCTCAGGTAGATTTATTCCTAGGTATTTTATTCTTTTGATGCAATGGTAAATGGGATTGTTTCCTTAATTTCTCTTTCTGACCTTTTGTTGTTAGTGTATAGAAATGCAACAGATTTCTGTGTATTAATTTTGTTTCCAGCAACTTTACCAAATTCATTGATGAGCTCTAGTAGTTTTCTGGTAGCATCTTTAGAATTTTCTATGTTTAGTATCATGTAATCTGCAAATAGTGACAGTTTTCCTTCTTCTTTTCTAATTTGAATTCCTTTCAGTTTTTTCTCTGATTGCTATAGCTAGGACTTCCAAAACTATGTTGAATAAAGGCAGCGAGAGTGGACATCCTTGTCTTGTTCCTGATCTTACAGGAAATGCTTTCAGCTTTTCACCATTGAGTGTGAGGTTAGCAGTGGGTTTGTCATATATGGCCTTTATTATGTTGAGTTAGATTCCCTCTATGCCCACATTCTGGAGAGTTTTTAACATAAATGGATGTTGAATTTTATCAAGTTTTTTTCTGCATCTACTGAGATGATCATATGGTTTTTATTCAGTTTGTTAATATGGTGTATCACACTGACTGATTTGTGGATATTCAAAAATCCTTGCATCCCTGGGATAAATCCCACTTGATCATGGTGTATGATCCTTTCAATATATTGTTGGATTCAGTTTGCTAGTATTTTGTTGAGGATTTTTATGCTTATGTTCATCAGTGATATTGGACTATAATTTTCTTTTTTGTGGTATCTTTGTCTGGTTTTGGTATCAGGATGATGGTGGTCTCATAGAATGAGTTTGGAAGTGTTCATTCCTCTGAAATTTTCTGGAATAGTTTCAGAAGGATAAGTGTTACCTCTTCTCTAAATGTTTGATAGAATTCACCTGTGAGACCATCTGGTCCTGTAGTTTGGTTTGTTGGGAGTTTTTTAATCACAGATTCAATTTCAGTACTTGTAATTGGTCTCTTTGTATTTTCTATTTCTTTCTGGTTTAGTCTTAGGAGATTGTACCTTTCTAAGAATTTTTCCATTTCTTCTATGTTTTCAATTTTATTGGCATATAGTTGCTTGTAGTAGTCTCTTATGGTCCTCTGTATTTTTGTGGTGTTGGTTGTAACTTTTCCCTTTTCATTTCTAATTTTATTGATTTGAGTGCTCTCCCTTTTTCTCTTGATGAGTCTGACTAAAGGTTTATCAATTCTGTTTATCTTTTCAAAGAACCAGATTTTAGTTCCATTGATCTTTTCTATTGTTTTCCTTGTCTCTATCTCATTTATTTCTGCTTTGATCTTTATGATTTCTTTCCTTCTGCTAATTTGGGTTTTGTTCATTCTTTCTCTAGTTGCTTTAGGTGTAAGGTTAGGTTGTTTATTTGAGGTTTTTCTTGTTTCCTGAGGCAAGATTGTATTGCTATAAACTTTCCTCTTAGAACAGCTTTTGCTGCATCCCATAGGTTTTGGATCCTTTTGTTTTTGTTTTCATATTTCTCTAGGTTTGTTTATTTTAATCTTGTCTTTGACTTCTTCAGTGATCCATTGATTGTTTAGTAGCATATTGTTTAGCCTCCCTGTGTTTGTGGGTTTTGCAGTTTTTTCTTGTAGTTGATATCTAATTTCATAGTATTGTTGTCAAAAAAGGTGCTTGATAAAATTTCAATTTTCTTAAATTTACTGAGGCTTTCTTTTTCCTTCGTCTGGAACATACTCCTTTGCCATCTCATTTTGTTTAAGTTTCTATCTGTATTTTTATGTAAGTAACAGCTTATTTACATTTCTTGACCTTGGAGAAGTGGCCTTTATTTTGGGATGTCCTATGTGTCCCAGCAGTACACTCCCCTATCATCATCCAAGGACCAGGATCCAGCTGGTCCCAGGGTTGGTTCTGACGTGTGTTTGCAGACTCAGTATTGCAAGCTTTAGGACTGTAGTTTCCTTCCTTCTCATGTCTGTCCCTTCATGGATGAGTGTGGCCTAGAGGTTTGTGCTGGCTTCCTTGTGGGAAGGGCCAGTGCCTGCCTACTGGTGGGTGGGGTTGTGTCTTGGCCCTCTGGTGAGCCAGGCCATGTCAAGGCTCATGTCTCAAGGCAAAGGTGGGCTCAGAAAGTCTTTAGGCAGCCTGTCTGTTGATGGGTGGGACTATGTTCCTGCCCTGTTGGTTGTTTGGCCTGAAGCAACCCGGCACTGGAGCCTACAGGCTGTAAGGTGAGGCCAGCTCTTGGTGCTAATGTCCCAAGCAAGATATTAGTCTTCAGAAGAGTACTCCTGGATATGTTCCCTACCAGCTTTTATATCCAAAGAGAGAGCCACATCTCCCCCACCCCAGCCTCCCTAGGAGGCCCTCCAAGACCAGCAGGTATATCTGGCCCAGGCTCTTATGGAGTCACTGCTTTTGTGCTGGGACCCAGTGTGCACAGGGCCTTCTGTACACCCTCCAACAGTGGAGTCTCTGTTTCCTCCAGTCCTGTGGTACTCCTGCAATCAAGACCCTCTGGCCTTCAAAGCCAAATGATCTGGGGGCTCCTCCTCCCAATGCCAGACTCCTAGACTGGCGAGCCTGACATGGGACTCAGAACTCTCACTCTCATGAGAGGACTTCTGCAGTATAATAATTCTCCAGTTTGTGGGCCTCCTGCCCCAGGGCATATGGGATTTGATTATATTGCAAGAGTACATCCCTCCTACCATCTCGTTGTGATTTCTTCTTTGTCTTTGGATATAGAATATCTGTTTTTTTTTTGTAGATGCCAATCTTTTTTATTGATGGTTGTTTAGCAGTTAGTTGTGATTTTGGTATTCTGGGGGGAGGAGGTGAGCTCAAGGTCTTCTCCTCTGTCATCTTGTGAATTTTTTCAATACATCTTGCTTTATGTCATTTGGCATGTAAGGATAATAGTTCCAAATGCACTCCTACTTTTTGATGAAGGCATATATACAGTTCATTTTTTTTTGAAAATGCTAGGAATAATTTTAATTCATTTTCCAAAATTATACCTATTTTACTGAATTTTTCATAATTCATAATTTCCATGCCCTTATATAACTTCCTACAGGATATAATTTTGAAGTTAATTATGAACACTCCACAACATATATGCCAAGCAATTCAGTATACAGTTAATTTTGCTACTTCAAAATTTTCTCATTAGCTTATCAATATGTTTTACACTTTTTAAAAGCATCAGATGTTATTTGAGCTATCCTGGTATGTGATTCTCTTAAACAAAGGTATACATTTGTTAAAGACTTTAAGAAATACAACACTGAATAGATTCCTCAACCTTTCTAATAGTGGTATATTAATGGTTGTATATGTGTGTTGTCCAAATGCAGAAATCTGCTGAAAAAAAGTCTGTGGAGGAGTTTGTATTTCTAAAGCATCAACATGGACTCTATTTGCCCTTATGCCCACATCAGACATTGTGCCAACCTCCTGTTTCCTAGTGGCTGCCCACATAGCAAAGGAAGAAATTACACAGGTTGAGTTTTCCCCAGAGACATATGGAAGCCAATAATCCTGTTAACGTTTGCTCCTGTATCAAAGGCCAAGCCAGCTTTCTAGCTAGGCAGCTACCCCTATTTTTCTGCTCTGCTTTCACAATGAGGGAAATGCATGCATGTTTCCACTGGCAGGAATCCAGGTAGCCATTATGACAGGTGTAGTATCCAAATAGAGAAGAATCAGCTATAAAAATTTCATCTAAATGATAAGATATTCCAGTAAAATGAAATTACTCTCTACGAGACTACAAGATTAAAACAGTTGTGGGTAAAAGGAGGTTGAAAGGAACTTTTTCTGTTGCATAAATCACCAAAACCCAGATCAAAGAGACGCAAAATACCCAACTTTCTAACGAAAAATGGGAACAGCTGGAGGCAAAAAACTCCTTTATGGCTTACTAAAAGGGGGGCATAACCAGTTATGCTATCACAAGGAATCTCCTCAACATTCTGATTTTTAGCCTGGAAATGGTCAGGAGGAGTGTGTGTGAGGTGAATACTCCCTGGCATCACTGTGTTCATACTCACCTAGCTCTAAGACAAGTGAAGAGGTATCTAAAATATTAGCTTGTAGAGATTAAGGGTGTCTAACAAACACAATAACTGGCATTTCATTATTCTACTGAACATGCCCCAAATATACTGATCTGGCCTGAGCAGAGGAAAAGAAAAATGTTTTTGGGACCAAAGTCGAGGAAACAAGAGGATTTATGCATTTGCTAATGTAGACCACAAGGGCAAAAGACCCACCCCACCTCCTAGTAACCAAGACCATTATTGTAGACTTGAAGGAGAGTAATCTCAGCTTATTAATATTCCAGTATTAGTCAGGTTCTCCAGAGACACAGAATTAATAATGTGTATAAAGAATACACACACACACATAGACAGAGTTAGATGGGGGGGGATATTTTAAGGAATTAGATTACATGAATTTTGGAGGCTGGTATGTCTAAAATCTGCAGGATAGGCAGCCTAGCTGGAGACCCAGGGAAGAGCTGATGTTGTAGTTCAAGCCCAAAGGCCATCTGCTGCAGAATTCCTTCTTCCTGTGGGAGGCCAATCTTTTATTCTTTTCAGGTCTTTAACTGATTGGATGGGGCCTACCCACATTACGAAGAGCAATCTGCTTTACTCAAAGTCCATGGATTTAAATGCAAATCTCATCCAAAAACACTCTCCCAGAAACATGCAGAGTAATGTTTGACTATATATATGGGCAGCCAAGTTGGCACATAAAATTGACCATCAAACTTCTTACTACAATAATGAATGGTAGGGTCAAGTTTTCTCCATTTGGATGCCAGGAGGAGGAAGCAGTAGCATTGACTATGTTCACTCCATATGTATGTCTGAATTTCCTGTCAGTAAAGGGAAATTAGAAGTAGCTGTATTTGAACCACTTTGTGGTATCTTCATGAGAAATTGTCTCACTATGTAAAACATCACTGTAATAGGCACAATAGGTTATACTGCCAAGAATATCTGAGCTAGATCTCACGAATCAGGGAACTGTGCCATGAGGAGGACCCATAGCACCTCCAGAAGAACTTATACATGTGCTCCAGATCACTGGCATACTCATCACACAGAGAATATGTCTGTTGGCCAGAAAAGCTGTTGCAACCAACCAACAAAGAAATCTACAATAGAACCTGTTAATAAAAAAGCATGTGTAACTTTTTCTCTCCCATTGGTGCATCCTGATACACTGTAGGACACAGAATTTAGAGGAGATAGGGAGATGACATGTCTCAAAGACAGATGCATCTCTTTCTTTCAGCTCTGGATTTGAAGGGAAGAGAAACAATATTTTCAGATGGCAGAAGAGGAGGAAACTTGAATTGAAGATGAAGTTCAAAACTAAAACCACATAGATTTGTAGTAATTGAAAGTGACAGGAAGTTCTGAAATCTACCCAATAGTTTTTTAGGGATAACAAAATATTTTGCAGAATATGTTTGAAATGACTGGAGTAAAATAAATAAACAAACAAATAAAATGTCATGTTTATGATTTATTAATTTTGAACACTTAATAAACTAGTACACTTATAAGTGGATGAGCAGTGTTATGCTATCTATCTGTGGTAGCTAAAGCTCTTCACTCCAGTCCAGCAGGCATTCCCCACCCCATTATTTTAGTGGTAGCAATCTGTTTCTTTGGAGAATTTCTCTATACTGCCATATGGTCCTGCTGAGACTATTGGTCATGGTGTCCCCTCATCTCAGAAACAGGTCTGAATATTTGACCCAGAATAGGTCAGTCATAGTCCCACTGTACCATACACAGCCAAAGGCATAGAGGGAGAAACATGACCTGTGCCTGAGCACCTAGAATCCTATTCTGAACTTTTATGAATTTATTTTAGAGACTGTATCAGACAGAATCCAGTCAAAAGAAAAAGCCATGTTGGTTATTAGATAGGAGCATTTCCTGTAAAAATATTGTTAACTAAGTAACTGAAAGGGTAAAAAGATAGCTCTAAGGTATCATGGATGTAATGATAGAGAAAGCAGCTATCACCCTTAGGGCCAAAGGAACAAAAGGAAGAGTCTGGAATTATTAAAACATAAAAACTCATAGGAGGAGCTCAAGAGTTGAAACTTGCACTACTGAAAAGGAGGCTTCACCCCACTGGTGCTGGTATCTCTGAGTTTGGATGAATGTCCTTGGGTCTAAGATGGGGCCTCGGAGGAAAGGGCAATGGCAGATGATATCAATATTTACGAGAGGCAGGTGATGAAGCTGGGTTTGCAAGTGTTGAGAAAACTGCAAACTGGATTTAGCTGCTGCAGTGGGAAAGCCTTGCTACTGCTGGGAAGTACTGTTGGGATGATGCTTACAGGAACAGGAAGTAGTCCAGGAGCCCACAAGGAACAAACAGAAAAGAGTAAGTCCTTTGTCTTCCAGCTCTGCTGTCTCTCTCTGGTGCCCATCATTGACAGAGCTTAACAGGGAGCCAGCTGACAAAGCAAAAATGTGGTTTACTCTCAGCCCCACAAAGCAGAATATAGAAGGGTAAGGTTGGAACTGCTGAGTTGTGTTAGTTTCTACCATACAGCGAAGTGGAGTTCCCTGTGTTATACAGCAGGTTCTTATTAGTTATCTATTTTATACATATTAGTGTATATATGTCAGTCTCAATCTCCCAATTCATCACACCCCCTACCAAATACACCAATTTAAATGTATCTATCTCTAGGTTTTCTTTTTTCTTCTTCCATTATAATGATGAAATTATCTACTTCCTAAGAAAAGCTTTCCATCAGCACAAAAACACATGAGTTCTTAGCACTCTACTTATAAAAGTGAACAAACAACAAACTTATAACAATAGCAAAAAAAAAAAAAAAAACCCTCTGAAGTTGCATTTATGACCCCGTCTTTCTACTCCATTTATTCTGAACACAAACTTCTAAACAGAACTCTCTAAGACAGTCTCTTCAATGAATGGAGCTGGGAAAACTGGACAGCTACATGTGAAAGAAAGAAATTAGGACACTCCCTAACACCATACACAAAAATAAACTCAAAATGTATTAAAGACCTAAATGTAAGACCAGACACTATAAAAATCTTAGAGGAAAACATAGGAAGAACACTCTTTGACATAAATCACAGCAAGATCTTTTTTGATCCACCTCCTAGAGTAATGGAAATAAAAACAAAAATAAACAAACGGGACCTAATGACACTTAAAAGCTTTTGCATAGCAAAGGAAACTACAAACAAGACGAAAAGACAACCCTCAGAATGGGAGAAAATATTTGCAAACAAATAAACAGACAAAGGATTAATCTCCAAAATATATAAACAGCTCATGCAGCTCAACATTTTAAAAAAAAAACAAAACTAATTATTAGAGAAATGCAAATCAAAACTACAATTCAGTATCACCTCATACCGGTTAGAATGGGCATCAGCAGAAAATTTATAAACAACAAATGCTGTAGAGGGTGTGGAGAAAAGGAAACCCTCTTGCACTGTTGGTGGGAATGTAAATTGATACAGCCGCTATGGAGAACAGTATGGAGGTTCCGTAAAAAACTAAAAATAGAATCACCATATGACCCAGCAATCCCACTCCTGGGCATATACCCAGAGAAAACCATAATTCAGAAAGACACATGCACCCCAATGTTCATTGCAGCACTGTTTACCATAGCCAGGTCATGGAAGCAACCTAAGTGCCCACTGACACACAAATGGATAAAAAGATGTGGTACATATACACAATGGAATATTACTTGGCCATAAAAATGAATGAAATTGGGTCATTTGTAGAGATGTGAATGGAGGACCTAGAGAGTGTCATACAGAGTGAAATAAGTCAAAGAGAAAAACAAATATCATACAATAACGCATACATGTGGAACCTAGAAAAATGGTACAGATAAAATGGTTTGCAAGGCAGAAATAGAGACACGGATGTAGAGAACAAATGTATGGACACCAAGGGGGGGAAAGCAGGGTGGTGGGGGGTGGGATGATTTGGCAGATTAGGATTGACATATATATACTAATATGTATAAAATAGATAACTAATAAAAAAGAACTCTCTAAACACACTATGCCCTTTAATCTAATCTCTTACTATCCATTTAATCAATTTCCTTATGTTTCAAATTGTTTTTCATAGAAATAAAACCTTAATGACAAGTTGAAAGCCATGTGTATACTTTTCCCATTCTCATTTTTCCCCACTCTTCTCAGAGGCCTGAAATTTTTGTGTATCACTTTCTGTCCATACATTTTATATTTGCACTACACACCTACCATACACCCATGAACCTGCAAACACGTGGTTTTTTACAGCCATTAAAATTTTCATCTATTGTGTATTATTATACATAGTTTGTACAATTTTATTAGTTTGATTGAATTTTCACTTTTTTGTTTTAAAATTTATCTATCTTGGGGAGTCCCAGAACTCAGTTTACATGTAGTTTATGCTGACTCCTTACATATTCTTGGCCAGTAATCTGGCTATTAAATGTTACACATACTCTGATAATTCACAGATTTTACATCTATATTTCTGACACTTCCCTGAACTCCACATTGAGACACACAATTTCCTCCTAGACACCTCTATTTGAATGTGCAATAAGCTTCTCAAATTTAAATTCAATTCATAAATTTTAATGACCATTCAAATTTACTCCTCTCGTTATTTCCTATCTTTGTAAATGGTAACACCGTTATTCCATTTATTCATGTCAAGTGCCATAATATCATGGTGGTAGTTTTCCTTAAATAATTTATTTTTAATAATGATAGTCAACATCATGATAGATACATGTCATTATACATTCGTCCAAACCCACAGAATGTACAAAACCAAGAGCAAACGATAATGTAAACTAAAAACTTTGGGTCATTATGATACGTTAATATAGATTCATCAATTGTAACAAATGTACTATTCTGGTGGGGGATGATGTTGATAATGGGGGAGGCTATGCATGTGTGCCTCCAGGGCTATATGGGAAATCTCTGCAACTTCCCTCCAATTTTGCTGTGAACCTAAACTGTTCTTAAAAAAAAAAAAAGTTCTTTTTTCTAAGATTAGGCTTAGGGAAATAAATCTTTTAGATTAAAAATAAAAACAAGTAGCAGAACACAAAATTAGAATCTACAATTAGCTGTCTCTTTGGAGCAGGACTGTGGGTAGAAAGACATGTGGGTTACAGAACTGCTGTTTTTCATTATAAGCCCTCCTGTACTAGGTGATCTTTTTCCTATTAAAATAAACAAGTTTCATCTGAATCGATGAATGGATAAATAAATAACACAAAACCAAAAAAAAAATGATATTCTTATATGCAGTAGTAGGTATCCACTATAGGAGTCTCCCTGGTCTCGACATAACCTTCTATTTTCTGTTATTGTCCAGCACCAAGTCTTTTAGTCAAAAAAGTCATCATTTTAAAATGCCTGATCATGTCACTTCTCTGCATCCTGCAGCAATATTTGGTCCCTTGTCCCTCCAGCCTGTCTTGTGCCATTCTCCATGCTTCACGTATACAATAGACTTCTTTCCTACTTGTCTTCTAGTCTCAAGGGCTTCACAACGATTTCCAGAGTAACACATCTGCTTTTCCCTGCACTCCCAGCCAAGTCCCTATAATTGTAGTCCTTCATATCTTAGCTTAAATACAGCTTCCAAAGAAAGGTTGTCCTTGTTTCCTTATCCTCAATCAGGATCTATGTTCTACTTTCTCAAGGCACCCTGAAATTTTTCCTTATATAAATTTTAATATTTTGGCAGTTCTATACACATAGTCACAAGTATATAAATTTTGATTAATCATAGCTCTTCATTCATGACACATTTGAAAATCTGGCCCTCACATGACTCTTTCTTGAGTATGTATGTACCTATTTATAATACAAAAAATACCCATGAATCCACTACCTGACACTGGAGTAAATCTTTATTTTCCTTTTAGACTGAATGCTTTTATATTACCTTAAATCTATTTGTAAATTCCTACTGCAATTTTCCCTTAAACTCCCCTCTATAGACAAGTATTATCCTAAATCATATTTAGCATTCTTATTTTTTAATTATACATTATGTTTTAGTTTTAATTTGGTCTTGTTTTAACTTAATCTTTCTCTTATTCATCAATGTTATATTGTTAAAATGTATCCATTGTATAATTTATAGCTATAGTTCATTAATTTTAAATTCTGGATAATATTCAATGTGTGAACACATAATTAATTTGTGCATTTTTCTTTACATAAAGTATTTGTTTTTTTCCAGTTATTTGTTCTTATCACAAAGATACCATGAAGACACCTAGACATATTTTTTAGTCTGCATGTGTTTCAGGCAGAATCTTAGCTTCTGTGAACTTTGGCTCTTGGTGATGCTCCCATGAGTATGTTACATGGCAAAAGGGCTTTTCAAATGTAATTAAGGTTACTAATCAGCTGAGCTTAAGTTAAGAAGAATATCCTAAATTATGTGTATGGACGTAACATATCACCCTTCAAAGCAGAGATCTTTCTCTGGCTGGTAGCAGAAGAGAAAGTCAGGGATTTGAAGTACAAGAAGGATTCAATGTGTTGTTTTTGGCTTGAAGATGAAAAGTGGCAGGAAAATTGGGACTTAGTCATACAACTCCAAGTAACTGAATTCTATCAACAACCTGAATGATCTTGGAGATGGAATCTTAACGTGAGTTTCCAGATAAAAGCTTTGCATTGCAATAATTTGATTTTGGTCAGTGAGGCCCCAAGAAGAGGACCCAGTTGAGTAACATTGAACCTGGACCTCTGATTCACAAAACAGTGAAATAATAAATGGGTGTTTTAAGCTACTAAATTTGTGGTAATATATCAAAGAAACAAGAGGAAACTAATATGTGTCATAAGTGTTTTACTTGGAGTGTAATCGATCCATAGGCTTCAAAGGGAACATCTATGATGTTCGCTAGTGAATTTCTAGTGTCTAACACAGTGCTTTGTTCATTTTGAATATTTAATACGTTAGTGGATTAAATAAACAGAAAACTGAAGTCTATAAATGTTTAAAAACTTAAGAGGAGAATAAGATATGAAAGACAGGATAAATCAGAAAAGTATAAATGATGAAAAAATATATTGCAATATAATAATGTAAGAAACTGATAGCTAATATTTGTGAAAATATAACATATAGAATAAAAGTTATAAGTTAAGAATTATCTGCAGTGCCAAATTTGTGAGAAATTATATTTTAAAAAGTTTTTTTGTAAAGACAGGTTTCTTAGAATTCAGACCACATTTTCACAAGGAAATTATAATATAGGGATCAATAAGTTTCCAACATTACCTAAAAGCACCAGATTAACACATAACAATCATTTCCATTAATGATGCAGGAGAAGAGATTATCAAGCCATCTTACTAGTAGAAATCATATATCAGCAAATGGCAGAAGTATGGCTGGACAGTGAAGCCAGAAAGTAGAAGATAAAGAATTATATTTTATATAATGGGAAATTATGGCATTTTTTAAAGGAAACTGTTATAATAAAACAGTAGTTCAGTCCAACAAAGCTGTATAGTTTAAATGGAGTGGACAGGAGACTAGAGGCAAGGTCACCATAAGTCCTTTCAATTTAATCCACTTCAAGTGAAATAAGAGTACATTTAATTTGTGACCATTTGACAAGAACTATCTCAAAAAGCAACTGCCTAGGGCTTTTTTGCCATATTTAGATCACAGTTTTTAAAAAAAAATCTCAAAGTTCTTTATTCTTGAATTTATTCTTTATTCCTTAGCCATTGTTTCTTAAAGAATTTTGGCATTTAACACACCGTGGTATTTTCACAAACTGTGGGTTTCAAATATGTATAAATGATTACATCAGAAATTACACATGCTTTTAAAATGTTCCTTGAATTTCTGTGGGAGCGGTTATTAAAAAAATTCTCACACTCACTTTAAAAATAATCAATTTGGTGTGTTAATGGTTCACTAATTACTTATAAAATTTCCAAAAATTACATGACAATATAAGACAATACTTTGCATGGTTAAAAACTAACAAGCAGGCAGTGTATAATTTACATATGATAAATTACTCAATGATATTTAACTCTAATGTTAGGCTGTAAGCTTCTGAGGGCAGAGAAACATATTGTCTATGTTATATAATATATAAACTGTATCTATATCTATATTATACACCACTGTATCCATAAAACGTAACACTCAGCCTGTACTTTATACATATTTGTTGAATTAATATATCGGTGAATGTATTAATGAATTCAACTAACACAAAATAGTCATTACCTAAGGCAAGTGTACACTTAATATGAAAATTAAAAGATAATAATAAATTACTGCAGCAATTAGCAGATTTTCATAATCTTTAGAATGAGGGTATACAAGCAAGTACTGGTTTCTGAGGCCATAACTATATCTCTTCTGCTGGAGAATAATTTGGTAGACCATCTCTATTAAAGCACATGTTCAATAAATTTAATGTTATTAGAATTGAAAGGATTCAAAACAACATTTTGAATCATTACTACATTTGTGGGTTTTTTTTTTTTCTGCAAGGGTACAAATAAAACCTGAAAGAAGTTATTTTGAAAGAGAGTAGATTAAACCAAGGGTAGACTATATTGACTATCCCCACAATTGGTACTATTAAAAAAAAAAGTTGCTGTCATAGATAAATGTTTGAATTGTTAGAATTCAAAAGGATTTACAATAGCATCTTCAGTAGCAGAGAAATGCTCTTAGATATTACATGACTTCAGTAAGTCTTTAAGAATGATATTCACATGAAAAAAAAAAAATGAACGTTAAACCTGACTGGAAACAACACAGGAAAATCAATTAGAAATGAATTCTAGAATTAAGGTAAAAATAATAAAATAAAACTTCTAGAAATTATTGTAGGTCAAAATCCTCATGACTTTGAGATTGGCACAAATTTCTTAAACAGAACACACACAAAAACACACTGATCACAAAGGAAACGATTGGCAGATTGTTTTTTATGAGATTCAAAAAAGTTTTTTTTTTTAATTAAAAGATACTTTTAAGAGATTCAAAAGGTAAATCCCAGAAAAGGAGAAAATATTTGTCATACATGTATCCATAGAAGAACTATTCAATAAATCCTACAAATTAAGGAGAAAACAACAAACATTTTTTAAAGAAATGAGTGAAAAACTTGACCAGGCTTTTAACAAAAGAGGATATCCAAATGGCCAATGAGCATATGAAAAAGTGCTCAATGTTATAAATCATCAGGAAAACACTAATTAAAACCACAATGAGGAGTGGGGGGAGGGATAAATTGGAAGATTGGGATTGACATATACACACGACTATGTATAAAATAGATAACGAATAAGGACCTACTGTATAGCACAGAGAACCCCACTCAATACTCTGTAATGGCCTATATGGGTAAAGAATCTAAAAAAGAGTGGATATGTGTATAAGTATAACTGATTCACTTTGCTGTACACCTGAAACTAACACAACACTGTAAATCAACTATACTCCAATATTTTTTTTTTTTTTAAAGCCACAATGAGATACTGCTTGATATCTACCAGAATGGTTACAACTTAAAGAAACTGACAGTACTGATTTGGGGCACTTAAATGGATCAATGGTGCTCTCATACATGTCTGGTGTTATTGTAAATTGGTACAACAATTTTATAAAGCTATTGGCAGTATCTTCTATAACTAAATGTTTGCATACCTTATAACCAAGCAATTCATGTTCAGCAGAGTCATGTACAAGAATTTTCACTAAGCACAATTCACAATATCTAAAAACTGGAGATAACCACCATCAATTATATAACAGAAAATACATGTTATATAATATATTCATGTAATGACCTACTATATAGCAATGAAATAGAAAATACTATTTCAAGCAATAATACACATAAATCTCATAGACTCATGTTGAGCAAAAGAACCCCAAACACAGAATACTGCATACTACATTATTTCATATGTAAAAAGCACAAAATAGGTTGAAACTTATTTATAGTGATAGAACTCAGACTAGCGGCTACCTTCGGCGGTGTGTAAAGACTAAGGAACAGGAACAGGAGAGGCTTCTGCGGTACTTGTAATATTTTATACCAAGATCTCGGTACAGGTTACCCTGATGTGTTCACCTTATAAAAAATTAGCAGCCTGCAAACTTAATATTTACGACTTCACTATATATATTTTGCACTCCAATAAAAAATTTACCAAAATTATTTAATAAATGACTTAAAACAAAAATATCATGTGCAAGTATCTATAATCACTTCTCTTAATTAGATCAAACCACTGTGTAGATGGTTGCAACATTCAGTTCAATAATTAGTATCCAAATATCTGGTTGTATTAACCAAGATTGATGCTGTATTTTGAAGTAGTCAGTTACAGTTCATAAATCAGACAATTTGTAAAACTTTGTCTTCTTAATTTTCCCTTCTTGGTTATAATATTGCAAGATTTATAATCCAAATTTGTCAATTCCCTTTCAATTTTGCATAAATAAAGCAATGTTAATGGAGATCAAAATAGTCTTGATTCAATATTTATTTTGTGAGATAAATTTTTTAATAGAAAGAAAAATTCTATTAACACAAATCCACTCTTTAGCACTTAGTTACACAAGTATGCATTTTAAGCTTACATGCCTTTTGAGACCTGGTGGAAATAATAACAGTAAAATAATTTTATAGAATATTTATTATGGGGCATACACTAGGGCAAACAATTTCTACAATTATCTCCTTTAAAAATCACAACATTCTGTAATGCAATTTTATTATTGTGTCTTATTTACAGATAAGGACACTGAATTTTGAAGATGATACATCTGCCAGGTGCTGGTGCTTGGATTCAAACCCAAGCTGTCACTACAGAAGCTCAGGCACATAACCATTTAGCTCAATGCTGAGTAACTAATCCTTAGAGGTGTCAGCCTTACTTAATTGCAGAGATGGTAGCAGTTAAAGATCAATGGTAGCATCTTGATGCTGTCTTTACATAGCTTTCTCCTTATTTACTTAAGTGGTCTCAATTTGTTTCTTATGCATTTAAGTGCTCAATTATGTTAATGCTGTTCCCAGGGGATTTACTCTTCCCTCTTTCTGTTTTTTGCTTATGTGATCCCGGATGCTTCCCTTATTGAAATATGGGCTGAATTTTCTCCCTGATGAATTTATCATACCAAGCTTTTGGGGGCTGTATTTTCTGATATTGCCTTCCATTGTAGCAGACATTCAGATATGGGCACCTCTCCATTTTTGAAAATGTAATGGTTCTTTAACAAAATACTTATTAATCAATGCACATGGGTGTGGAAAGGTATTGCTAGTGTCCTTAACATACAAGGATGGTTTTCACTTTGCTTCTACAAATGTTGCTTTAACGCTCAACCTAGTTATATCTTTTGAGCAACATTATCATCCATATTTAGAAAACTGTATCACCCACCATTTAAGAAGTATTTAGTTTCTAAGGTCTCAGAATGAGAAGATTTATGCAGTTTGCTTCCTGTAGTTTAGGCTGATAATATTTGATTGAATTACAAAACATTTAAAATTCTGAAGGTATTACACTCTGAAGAGTTAGTGTTAGCCTTGGGTGTTTTGATTGTTTGCTTGTTTACATATCAGGTATGTACTCAGTGGCGATATCACTCTGTCTTTATCTTTCGTAAGAGTGTAATGCTGAGACTGGAAAAAGAGATGCCAAATACTGGAAGAGCAAAGAAGCTTTTCTCTCTTTATTTTGCAACTAGAGCAGTGGACATGGAATACCAGCAGTGGCAAAAATTAAAATGATTAAAGGTTTGGTTATATCTTAAACATTTTATCCCATGCCCCACTCTCACTGCCATCCTACATCAATTTCCAAAAACGTTGGTGCAATTTTTTTGAACTGGAGACAATTAGATTTTTATTGTTAAAATTTTCCTTTCAGCATCCTTACTTACATATTTCCATTTTTGCTCTGCCTCTATAACTAGAATACTATATTCTCAAAAATAGAAACTATACTTTTTTGTATATCTACATAATTTCTAGTTTAGTTTAGTCATGTGGTGGATGATATTAACAATAACGTGCCTTAATTAACATGGCAAGTGCGTAATATGCCCTCGTGTGAGGCCCTGTGCAGTGAGCACAGCTGCCGCTTCATGTGTATCTGTGGCTTCTCCTTCTATCATGCCTTCAAGCATCTTCAATTCACATTTGTCAGAATACTACAGAGTGTCACATACTTCAAGCAATAACCCAGCCAGGCAATCTGTCCTGGAGAGTGAGGTATCCCAGCAAGTCAGTGACTCACAGTTTTAGAGAATCTAGGAGACTTAGCACCAGAAATCTAGGCAGCAAAGCAAGCAGTTTGAATTGAGGTTGTCTCTTAGGAGGTGGCAGGAACTTAGCTTCTGGTTTAGGTGTTGAATAGTAAAGGTGGGTGAGAGTTGAGGAGGAGCAGAGCATGAAGAGGAAAGCAATCTTATTTCAATCATAAAAAGGCAAAGAAATATGAGGCATATCTCACAGGTAATGACAGAGGCATAGGGATCGTGACTGGAAGAGTAAGGTCATAAGAGGGGCAGAGGAATTCAGTGACAGGGAAAAGGCAGACACTGTTATCAGAATGGGGTACCAGCTAAGAATCAAATCACAGTGAGGTTACCCTGATATTATTTCATGAGTGCTGGCATAGCTCCTCAAATATCTTGCAAATAAGAGTCAGGACAGGCAGTATAATGAGGCAGGGCTGAGCCTAAATGCTAAAGCCAAGTGATTCCCGCTCTAGAGAAACTGATTCAAAGACCAGGAAAATGACAGTGCTGAAAGAAGGGGAAAATAATTATTTTTATTAATTGGAGCCAGGTCAGAAAGATGTGTTTAAAGTAACTAGGAGCAAAGTTTAATGACCTTGGCCTGGTGGCTTAGCAGTAGTACAGTCAAACAAAAGTAAGAAAATGTTCATGTATTCCTAGACTGAAACCTCTTTAAATTTTTCTCTAGTGTACGAGTCTCTAACTATAAGACTTGACAGAAGGCTTCCCTGGTGGCGCAGTGGTTGAGAATCTGCCTTTCTAATGCAGGGGACACGGGTTCGAGCCCTGGTCTGGGAGGATCCCACATGCCACGGAGCAACTAGGCCCGTGAGCAATACCTACTGAGCCTGCACGTCTGGAGCCTGTGCTCCGCAACAAGAGAGGCCGCGATAGTTAGGGGCCCACGCACCGCGATGAAGAGTGGCCCCCGCTTGCCACAACTAGAGAAAGCCCTCGCACAGAAACGAAGACCCAACACAGCAAAAATAAATAAATTTATTTATTCCTACCCCCAACATCTTCTACCCCCAACATCTTCTTAAAAAAAAAAAAAAGACTTGACAGAAATCCTGTTGCATTTTTCTTGAAGTCATTTACTTTTGCCTTTTTGCATAACCTTATTCAACTAATCTTCTCTTGCCTTACAGACATGACCACAGATACTTTAGCAACTGCATTCTAGTTACCAACTGTGGGTGATTTTCTTTTGCAATGGATATGAATTGCTTATTATGAGCCATGCCGACTGACAACACTAGTTTTGTGAGTTAATTCTCCTGATAGCAATTGGAAATAAATTACTCCATCCCTTAGCTATAGGTGCTCAAGACATTGCAAAATTCTGACAGAATTCAATTATTGTCTGAGTGTTCTGAGTGAATTCAAGGATATAGATTTACAATAGTGCAGGTTGTAATAACAATAGTTTCAATAAAGTAATAGTGCAACTGGTTTACATTTTACATAATTCATACAGACATTTTTGAATTGCTGTTTGTCAAAGTCTGCAAACAAACCCTAAACCAGTTCTACTCTTTTAGAAAACTACAAATTTACATAATACATTTTGGTTTCCACAGCCATATTTGCGAGCCTGAAGGAGGGACTTTACTATTTAGGAATGCTACTAGAATTTGCAGTATTCAAAATTACTTCACAATTATAAATAGGTTGCCTGAGGTAGTCATCTGGCTCGCCTTAATGATAACAGTCACTCTGTCTCTAGGGAATTCTCAAGGTTGGAAGTTTTCAGAAACATGCTGAGAGAAAGAGAATCTTAAAAATGGAGGCAATCATAGCTTAAGACTGTGGCCCTCAAACTTTAGTGAGCATGAAAATGCCCTGGAGGGTTTTAAATACAAATTTCTTGATCCCACCTCCAAGAGTTTCTTTCTCAGTATGTCTTAGATAGAGCCCAATAATTGGCATTTCTAATAAGTTCCCAAGCAATATTATGCTGCTGTAGCTGACCACACTTCGAGAACAACGGCTTAAGCTTCATTCTATTCCAGAACATAGAATACAAAAGAAAAATTTTAAAGTCAGATTTAAAGAAATCAATAATTTATAATCTACAAAGAAATGAAAGCCATATTTGGGATAATTTGGGGGCTAGACAACCCTGGATAAGGGTAATACTGACCTAAATACTTTTTTTTTAATATCAGAGATTTTCTGATCCGGAATGACCTGCTTATTTTCAAATGGTGATGGGTGTTAACATATACTGCTACAAATTCAGCAGGAATTGCCCTTACAAAATGCACCCTATTTTGGACTGATATTTTCAAAAGGCAAATTTCTACCAAACTGTTTACAGTACATAAATTACTTCTTTTAATAGAAAAAAATAACTTTCTTAAGTGAGATAATTTAAAGCCAACAAAAAGTTATGTAGCTTTAAGTATAGATTAATTCTTCTTAAAATATCTATTTGGAATCAGCAGGATTTTTAACTTTGTGACTGTAGTTATTTCATTGATTTGACAGACGTTCCCACAGCTATGTATCTTGGTCCCCGTGTGGACTTCTCAACATTCAGAATAAGCTACTGAGTCCCGGCCTGCGTGAGGAAAGCACATACTACATTGTAGGAAGTAACACGCATTATACAATCCCCTCAGTGTTGCGTAATGTGTTTTAAGTTTCTTTCCTCTTTCATCTTTCTTCCTCTCTACTTATCTCTCTTAATATCCTACCTGTCCTTTCTCAAAAAGAAAGATGAATACCCTCCACTAGATAGCTGCACTAGACATTTCTTTAATTCTCTGCCTTTCCCTCTTCCCTGCTTTCTTTCATTATCCTGTCCTCATCCTTGCCTTTCCCAGTGACCAAAAGCTGGCTCTGACAGGTGTAGTGGTTTATGGTTACTTTCACGATTGGGGCAATCAACGGAGGCAATTAAAACTCTATCTTGATATTTATCCCTATAAATCCAACTTTAATGTATTTCCCAAGGGACCACTGAATTACAAGGTGGTGGGAGTCTGTGAAAATATATCTATATCTGTATATATATGTATATTTTTAGAACATACTGTGTGTGTTTGCATGTGTGCTCATGCATCTGTGTGCAGGTAGCTAACACCTCATTATCTGCATTGTTAATATTGCTGATTTTTTCTTTATACTTAGTTTCTTTCAAAGAATTAAGATCATTTTATTAAGATACTTTATATGATAAATGAATCTGATATCAGATTTATTTGCATTTGTTCTGACTTTATGCTAGAGGACTGATTCTTGATTTGAAGAATAACAGATGGATGAGACCTTTTGCTTCAGCTCTTCTCTTTCAGCGTCCCCTTTGACTGGGTTGGATATCTCTTCTATTTTCCTACTTCCTTTTTCCTTCCTTTCCCTTCCTTCCTGCATTCCTTAACACTAAAAGTGTGATCAGCAGAAGGCAACTACTGGCCTCACTTGGAAGTTTGTTGTGAATGCAAAATTTCAGAACCCCTCAAAGACAATCAATTAGAATCTGAATTTTAACAAAATCCTCAGGTAACACCTATAGGCACTGAACTGTGAGAAGCATTAATCCATTATATTATCTATTGGGAGCCATCACCAACAGGTCCCCCACAGGCCACACGTGGCACACAGGCATGTGCTGTTCACTTTAAGCTGTATTTTAAAGTGTTTTAATTGTTTGGAAACATATGAAAATTAGGAGAAATAATGGAACATGCATCCCCAATTCTATTAAAAAATTAAAATATCTGACTAACCTAGGCTCACATTGCCACATGGAAAAAATCTGTTTAAACGGTTGAACTTGCTCCTATTTAAATTGCTATATAAAGTACAAGAAATCCAGTTAAATTTTAATTTCAAGTAAACAAAGAATACTCTTAGTATAATTATATGCCCAATATTGCATGTGACATGCTCATACTAAAAAAAGGTATTCATTTTCTATTTGAAATTCAAATTTGACATTCCATTTTGTTTTTGTTTTTCTTTAGTAATCCTATTCCCTATTGATCAGCATGTGATCATGAAAGAGTATTAAGTCATTTGATAAACAAGTAGAAAGAAAGCATCTGCACACAGGAAAGAATTAACAAAGGCTATTGTCTTTCCTTTTCCTATATAGTTCTCCTGTATACCTGTGTCTTATAGCATCTGCAAAACCAAACCTAAGTGTAAAATAAACATTTTATTAAATTATATAATTCTGTGAAAACAGGAATACTTTTGAAGCAGAAATGTGTTTTTGCAGCAATTTGTACAAATATGAACAAAATTTATCTCCACTGTAGAACATCTGAAAACCCAAGAAATTATACAGAAGAAACATGAATCACACATAATGATGAAAGATAAATTCCACACACTTCAGTTTCAGTTATTTTCTATGACTATATATTACTATTGATTTGATTATGCCAAAAATACATATTAAATTCTATTTTTTAATCTAATATGTCAGGAATAGTACAAATGCCGATAGAATAAAAATATTTAATAACATCCTATGGGTGAAATTCATTTGTGTAGTTACTTCTTATTGTTATTTAGGCTGTTACTGGCTTCCCAATAACATAAAAAAGTAAAATGTATAATATTAAAACATTAGAAAAAACTTCAGTAACCAGTCTTTAAAAATGGTTATATATTTGGTTTAATGATATGAAATTGCTGATATTCAACTATTTTGATATACAAACAGCAATTTCATATGGTTCAATCTAAAAATTGAGATGCATTCAAGGATGGGCTATCATATACCATTAAGAATCCTTAAAAATGTTTACAAAATATGATGAAATGTTTATATCACACTATAAAACCAGAAAAAATGTAAAAAAAAACACCAATTTTTAGAAAGACCTCTCTGTGGTGGGTTCAGTGGTGAATTCATTTGGTTGTTTCTTTAAAATTTCTGCAACTTTCTATATTTTTTATTATCAATACATATTCCTTTTGTAATCAGAAAAACAGCTTATTTTTAAATACTTTTAGTGACAATAGGAGTGGTCTAAAGTCAAAATTCAACAAAAGAGAGTAACCACATACTGTCTGCCTCTGATGTTCTCTGATCTTCTCTACCTTATTCCAGGAACAGAGGTTTGCAAAAGATGAGCATTCTTAGTTCAATGTATGGAGAAACTTGGAAAAAAGTCTCTCCAAATGTCATAATGTAAGTCTACAGTTGCACTGTGCAAGCGGTTGAGGACCCTGGCAACTCTTTTGTCACTTTCTAGTCTATCTGAGTATAAAACACATGTGTGAGACTCAACGTTTTCTCATCTGATTCATCTTTAACCTATGTGAAACTCAGGGGGAGGCTTACAGTTACTCCTACAATGTACTTAGTGGTACAGAAGTTTCTCCACTCTCTACTTCCATCTCAGAGGAAATGTGTAGGTGTCTGTGCACAGTGATAAGTCCTGAACTGGTTGACTGAAAGTCAGGAATCTAATTTAACTATCAGGGCACTTTCATTCTTGGACTCCCTGGTGACCTTCATTTTTTTATGGGGATTTTACCAAGAAATACGTGTCTTTTCATATAGGAGCATTCTCAAACTAAAAACTAGGATCCTATTTTAGTTGGTCCTGAATTCAGATCACCTTATATCACAGACATTCCAATATTTTGTCTTAAGGCAATGTAGTTGCACAGATAATAGAGTCTTCATTTCACTCTGGCTATTTAAATAAATGGATTTCTTGACAGCTTTCAGCTCTGAATATTTTATTCCAAATTTCTTTCTCTCAAATTATTTTGGAAAAGCTGTAAACTTTTTCACCTTTTGTTTTTCTTAACATTATATATAATTAGGCAAATTGATTTAATGCTCATTGTATATTTTAAAGTTCAAAAAAACGATGAATGTAAGAAAGTATTATAAATCCCATTTTACAACTGAATAAACTAAGCAGTGAAGTGATTTTTCCTAGAACTAATGTACTAATAATTTACCACCTTAACCCCAAACCTTAGGGGTTTATAGTAAATGCTCAAGTAGCAGTTGTTAAATTAATAATGCTACAGCAGTGCCTCAAATCAAAGGTTTTCTAATTCTAACTTGTGTCCTTTTTCATTTATTCACTCATTAATTTTATTGAACATTTATTAAATAGGCCTCCAAAGAGGTCTCAAGACATAAGTCAAGGTTACAGATGCAAGATTCAACTGCACAGAGGTGGTAGTTGAACCCACATAAGCATATGCTATCATTTAAGATGATCCTGTTAAAAGAGATGAGAAGAGGAACAAAAGCATGATTTCACCAAGTGAAGACAAAGGGCAGTCACTGAAGGATACTGCATAGGATATAAACCAAGAGCAAATCATAAAGGTGGAGATATCACCACAAGAATATAAAAACTATAAAATACAGTCTTACATGTCAGTCTGCTTGAGTGGGATAAAAACAGAGAGAAAACCCAGAAACTTTTCACCAAGTAGATCACTGGTAGACAGTGATAGGAACAGACACTGGACTCCAGGGAATGTAGACTACATATAAGAGAAATTTGTTAATTAGCTGATAAAAAAAATACATCAGTAATTTAACAGATAGTAGAAGTCAGAAAATTGGGAACTGTTAGTTTTTTTGTTTCTTTTTATTTTTTTGAGGGTACATATTTGTAATCTAAGAAAATACAGATTGCCTACAGTACTCATTTGACTGAATCATTCCTCCATAATATCTGATAGCTCATAAGGACAACTGAAATCCTTGTTTGATGAGATTCATTCTTAGTAAAATACGGCAAACAAACAATATATGATCTCAACAGCAGCAGGTATAATGAAGAGAATATTATAGATTTGTGTTTTTCAGATGCAGAATGATGGCTTCACACAAAACATCACAGTCAACACAGTTAAGTGGTAAAAATGTAAAAGAAACCATAAAATTACATATTATGGACATAGATTGATATCAATAACATATAAAGAGTACTAATAAATAAATAATGTAAAAAACCCTTTTAAAAATAGGTAAGGGAGATGGCCAAAAAGCACATGAGAAAACGTTCAATATCACTAATTATTAGAGAAATGCAAATCAAAACTACAGTGAGGTATCATCTCACACCAGTCATAATGGCCATCATAAAAAAATCTACAAACAATAAATGCTGGAGAGGATGTGGAGAATTTAGTCAGAACAATCAACATCCATTAAAATTTCAAGTTGGAGGGCTTCCCTGGTGGCGCAGAGGTTGAGAGTCCACCTGCCGATGCAGGGGAGACGGGTTCGTGCCCCGGTCCGGGAAGATCCCACATGCCGCGGAGCGGCTGGGCCCGTGAGCCATGGCCGCTGAGCCTGCGCGTCCGGAGCCTGTGCTCCGCAACAGGAGAGGCCACAGCAGTGAGAGGCCCGCGTACTGAAAAAAAAAAAAAAAAAAAAATTCAAGTTGGAGTTTGTGTGAAGAGGAGTGGTCATATTACCATGTCATCTCTTACCTTTGTTAAAAGACTAGGGAATCTATGGGTTTGAGTTCTCATTGTTAGAAATATGGAGGTTAATATTATTGTAATTAATCATTTTCAACAGAGAATTAAAAATAGGTAAGAAAAAATTAACCCAGTATTGATTTCCTTTAAAGCTTATCATCTTACATCTGCCTGAGATTATTTTCATAAGATTTATAAAAAATTAATTAAAAAATACTTATTACAGTAACAATCAATAAACAGTCATATTTTTGTCTGAAATCATGTAAAATGTTATGTTAGCATTGCAAAATTAATGGCCTTTTAGCAGTCTTGTTATGGACAGTTCTAAAGCAAAGCCATCATAATAAAATAAGTATCATGGGCAAATCGTTTAAAAAGTGTTATTTAGAAGGTTTATATCAAGGCATCTCCCATATATTAGATGACTTTCAAAATAATGAGCTGCATTGCTACTAGCTAATGATAAGTGTTAGCAAGAAATATTTTTTCTTCCTAAACTCACTTTTTATTGAGATGTCCACACAGCTTTCTGCCTGATGGGATCACTAAGAGTTGGAGTGTATGTATCTATTTTCTCCAATTACTACTCTTCCCCAAGAAGTAAGAATGGCTGATCCAAGCTTACTAGCCACTGGGCCACATTTCTAATGAGCAGACCAATGCTCTCTAGTGCCCTGTTGTCACTGCTACCTCCTCTGTCACTGTCTTCCCATGACTCATTAAGATAAGCTGAGCTTCTAATAATTGTTCTTAAGCTGTTTAGGCTCTAAGGGAACATATGATTGTACAGATCTCAAGGTTTAAATTGGGGAAGTAGAAGTTCTGACTCCAGTCCAGCTCTTACCCAAGAGCTCTGTTTTTTTTGGTGTTACTAGTTAGGTCCTCCATTCTCTCTGAAGCCATTGTTATCACTATCCCCACCTCTCTCTTTCCTTGCTAGCTCACCAACCTGCAAAAGATATTTCCTCTGTCTGGATAGTCATTACCCAGGTATTCACACTTTACTTCTCTGTTCAGGAGATAACAAAGAGACCTACTCTGCCTGCTTTCTACAAGAGTTGCCTCCTGCCCCATCACACTCTGTTCTCCTTAAACTGCTTTATTACTTTTTCACAAATTTTGTCATACCTGATTTAAAAAAAAATGTTATAACTACACAATTGAATAGTTTGTTAAATGAAAAGTGAATGTTATGAGTTCATAAAGGGGCAATAGGTTGACTAGTTATTAATAAAGCAGATAGTTTGGTCCATGTTTTCACTCTGGTTTATCTACATGCTTTATTCATAAACCCCTAGGAAATTTTTGAAGTCTAAATTTAAAAAGTCATAAAGGGAAAATAAGCCACACATCAGGTAGGATAATAAGAAATACACTGCAGGCCTGGGTTAAATGTTGGTTTCCTAAAGGAAAAATTCCTCCTGTAAAAAACTACCCTACCTGAGGGAAGTAAAACTGAGATTATTAGCATAAACAATAGGCACTTTTGTATTTAGATGTCATAGATGTCATATCTCTTATCTTCCTCTTTATAATTCAAGGGAAGATGTTAAGCACATATATCTGTTCCAAAAAGCAAAGTATGGAAGAAAAGAAGGAGTTGCACCTTTATCAAACAAATCGTTTTCTTAGTGGGGGAGGCAAGAAGCCAACATAAAGAACAAGTAAAATATTATAAAAGCATAGCTAGGTTGGCTTGAAAAGAGAATGGAAATGGCAATGGGTAATGGGATAAAAGAGGCCCATCTCTGAATTTCCAAGAAAGCAGTAGTATCTCAAATTCATGGCTTCCTACAAATATAAAAGCATTTTGTGAAAAAGAAAATCTTGATTGTAGATTTTTCTCAGATGGGCAGAAGTTACGAGTTTTTTTTTTTTCCTTTGTGCTTCATCTAGACATTGCACATACTGAAGAACATACTGGCAGGGCTAAAATTTTCCTTTTTATGCATTATTGTCCCCTTTCCTTCCCATATAACTCTATCTGTTCCTGGAATATAAAAGCAATACTGATCTAGATTGGAAATATAATTTGTTTGGAGAATACAACTGCATTTGGGATAATAGATGCAGAAATTGAAATTTTTACTGTGTCTTCTAAACGTTGTTTGGATGAAGAACTTGCTCTGATGTTCTTATTTATACCCATCCTCTAAAATTTAGAAACATGAGTAATTTAGGATTGAAGTAATTCAAATTTGGAAATTGCTCAGGAAACTCCTTTCATTCATTGGAAAAAACAAGGCTTAACCTTTTGTCCTGGGAAGAAAAATTCATACTTGTACGAGTAGCAGGATAAACCTTAGCCTATTTTTATGCTTATTCATTCTGTAATTCATTCTTTTAAGAAAGTATGTTCAAAAGTAACAGAGAAGAATGAAACAGGCTATTAAAGCATATAATCAAGATTCATACATGTGAACTGTGGCTACAGGACAAGGCCAGAACTTCACTATGGGAAAGTGTCTCTTCACTAGTCTTCCAAAGAAGGAATTATCAGTGGACAAGAGCTAGCCAAAACATAGAATAAAGAAAGTCTGAATTTGACACATCCATATACTCTGACATCTACCAAAATTGCTGTTGACCTAGAAGGAACAACAGCCAAGGGAGAAGTATTAGTTTCCTATAGCTGCTGTAACAAAATACCACAAATGTAGTGGCTTAAAACAACACAGCTTTATTGTCTTCCTTTTTTATAGTTCAGAAGTCCACAATGAGTCTCACTATGCTAAAATCAAAGTGTTGGAAGGGCTACATTCTTATTTGGAGGCGCTAGGGGAGAATCCATTTTTGTGCCTTTCCAGCTTCTAGAGTCTAACTGCATTCCATTGTTCATGCCCCCCTTCTGCTATCTTCAAAGCCGAGAATGGCTGGTCCTGCCTTTATCACATTTACTCTGACATTCTCCATAGTCACATATCTCTCTGAACACCTCTTCTTATTACACTGGACCCACCTGGATAATATAGGATTAACTCTCAAAAGTCAGTTGATTAGCATCTTAATTCCACCTGCAATCTTAATTCCACTTTGGCATGTAACATAACATAATCATAGGTTTCAGGGATTATTAGGCTGTAGACAACTTTGGGGGAGGAGAGGACACTTTATTCTGCTGACAGTCACCAGCAAAGCCCATTAATAATTCCCAGGAAATAAAAATAGGATCTGGGTAATAAAGCCTGACCTTCTTTTTTCCTTTGTGATTCATCTAGTTTTACTTGCTTGTAGGGTACAGAGGCCTTACACCCAGCACTTCAGACCAGAGTTCCTAATGCAAAACCATTGTGCCTGACACCTTAGCTCTGCAGGCTGTGTGCAAAGACACTGTGCTGCCACTGTGATCTGGAGTGCTGTGAGCAACACAACTGCGCAGACCTGTGAGAACTCCGCCCCCTCCCTGCTGACAAGAACTCAATAAAGCAGCCCCGCCCACGGCCTTTGGAGTACCCTGTAGGAATTCCTCGAGCATTTAGCTGTCACCCGGCAGGAAGTCTGAAAACTCTTCCCTTTCAGCTGGAAGGAGGAAAGAGAACACCCTGGCCTCAGACAGCTGTGCCACCCCCTAATGAACCAAGTTGATCAGGAACTAACGTGGCCAAGCTGCTCTGGACTGGAGGCCGTCCCGTCTAACTTCCTGTGGGATATTCTAACTGAGGAGAGACTAACTGTCTCAAGCACGGGCTGTTACAAATTCAGTTTGTAACAGTTATATCTTTTGGTCTTTCGAGGAATCCATTAAGAGTTTGGTGCTAGTTCCAAATTTCCTGAAATAGAAATCTTATTTGGGTCTTCTGCAATCTACACAAAGGAAGCATTAGACAAAGCCTGAACATAGGGCTTCAATAGAGATCTAGGAGGCCATGTGTGGCTAGTTAATGAACATGGGCAATATTCCTTTCCCCAAACTGCAGCTTGTCAAGCCATCAGGGAGGCTCATCAAGGAACTCACTACAGGAGGGAAGCCCTATGTACTTGGTTAGTTGAGGTCATGGTAACTCCTGACATAAAAAGTATAATCAGTCGGATTTAACCACCCCTACACCAGACTCCTCAGAGGTCACTAGATAAGGCCCATTCCGACCAGAGGGACATATCCTGGCCAAGACTGGCAGATTGAATTTCCTGTCCTGTCGAGAGTACTGGGCAATTTCAGGTATCCCTTGGTGCTAGTAGACACGTTTTCTAGGTGGATAGAAGCATTCCCTGCTAGAACTAAGACAGCAGCTGAAGTGGCTAAGGTTTTACTAAAGATAATAATCTGCAGGTTTGGGCTCCCAGGATCCCTACAAAGTAATAATGATCCAGCATTTGTGTCTCAAGTGACGAAGGGGATGAGTGCCCTGGACAAGAAATGAACCTTGCACTCAGCCTGGAGACCCCAATTGTCAGGGAAAGTAGAGAGATCCAATCAGGCCTTGAAATAGGCCTTAGTCAAGGTACGTCAGGAAACTCAAGAAAATTGGATTAAGTTGCTTCCATTGCCTTGCTCCACATGAATTTAGCCCCAAGGGGTAAGTTAAAGTTACGTGCATTTGAACACAGGTATGGTAGATCCACTCCCCATGCCCAAGACAAGGGGCACCTTAACCCCCTTGAAATGGAACAACTCAAGTATGCCCTCGAGATAGGAGAAACCTTGAAAGCTCTCACTGCAGGTGCTGCCTGCATCCACTAACCTGGCCCTTCTTACCTTCCAGCCAGAAGACTGGGTGAACCTAAAAACCTGGAAAATCAGCAAGCCCAGAAGGTCAGCTCACTCCTAAGTGGAATGGGCCCCACTTGGTAATCCTAATTGTGCCCTGAAATTGCAGGGATCACTCTGTAGGCACATCACACTCAAGTGAAGAGGGCTCCTGAGCCGCAACCTCCAGAGAGACAACCTGGGGCAACAGACCCCCTTGACTACTCCTGTGAACCCCTCTCTGACCTGAAGCTTCTCTTCTGGAAAACAACAAAAGTATCATCAAGGAGATTCAGGCCGCGGCAGTGAGCCTCAACTTCAGGGCACACTTTTGCCTACAAAAAACCTAGATACCTTCATTTTCAGGAAAAATTTGACATGTGACCATTATTCTCTTCTAATATTTGCACCATTCATCTTAAATTGTCTGGTACGCTTTGTCTCCAAAACGTTAGACAAATGGTTGTTGCTCAGGGCAAACAGGGCTAAGGTCTGGGGACAATCGAACACATCTACAGGCAGCTGGGAAGTACCTCTCCTCAACCTGGGTTATGACGATGCCTCAAATCAACAGAACTGCATCCCTCAGTGCCTCTCAAGAATGAGGAACAGGACAAACAACAGAAGGCTTTGTCACCGGCAAAGCCCATTAATTATGCTCTGGGAAATATAGAATCTGGGTAATAAAATATTTTTTAATAAAATAAAAAAGTCTAACCTTTTTTTTCCTTTTCCTTCGCACTTCGTCTAGTTTCACTTGCTCTTAGGGTGCCAAGTGCAGAGGCCTTGTACCCGGCACTTCAGACCAGAGTTCCCAGTGAGAAGTGGCTGCACAGGATACTTAGCTCCACGGGGCCCGTTCCCAAGTGCTGGGCACACACTGTGATTCAAGATGGCGGTGGCGGGCCGTGTGCAGAGGTGCTGCGTCAGACACTGCAATCAGGAGTAAGTGCTGGGAGCAGAAGCAGCAGCAGCACAGCTGTGCCAGACTCGCAAGAACTCCGCCCCCCTCCCCACTGACAAGATCCTTATAAAACAGCCCAGCTGAGGGTCTTTCAGGGAGATCTTGTACGCTGGAGCACTAGCCCAAAACTCTCCATTCGTTGATCAAAGAATAAAGCCTTCCTTTGCTTCTGAACCAAACTCAGTCTCCTTCTACAGGCTCAAATGACACTGGGTAGGAGGACTCTTGTAACACAACCACAGGAAGACTGTCCATATTGGGGGAGATTTGTGTGTCTACAGATAAAACCAACTAGAAATGTCCCTTCCTGTTTGAAGAGATATATATATAATGTCCTTAGGAGAGGCGTGAGCTAGAGCACCTTTGTGATCCAGGGAGGCTTAGAAAAAAGAAGGCTCTTAAGATTATATAATCAGTATTGAGTTTTGCTGTGATAAGCTAGTATGTAAATATCCTTTTGATATGCTGAGTTTGCCAAGGTATAAAGACTTACACCGGCTTCCATATTTTTACCCTAATATATTATTAAACTTGATGTCAGTATTCTATAATACAATGTAGTAAAAGAGCCAAAACAGGTAAGTAAATAATAATGCTATAACACAAGCTATTTCTAAAAATGCGAAAATGCTAAAGTGTTCTGGAGCATTTAAACGGTAAGATTCTACTTGATTGGTAGGCTCAGCATCATTAAGGAGCATTTTAAAGGTGTAGTTCTAAGTAATTTTGTGTCATTTTTGATTAGTTCAGTCAATTAAGGATTGAGAGTCAGCCTACTTTAGTGGAAAGAGCAGAGACTTTGACGTGTTGAGAAACCCTTGAGAATCGAAACCCCAGGTGTTCTAGTTTTACCTGATCTCTAGCAAGTCTTAACCCCTTCCCCAAGCCTAAATTCACCTTATATAAAATCAGAAAAACGATATGTAATCCCCAGGATTTTTTTTCGAGATTAGATTAGAGACAGAGTGTCTAAAGCATCTAGAATACCTCTTGCTATAAAATAGATTCCCACTGAGTAGTAACTATTATTTTAAGCTGCAATCTAAACCCCAGTGTACTGGATTTTTAGTCCAACACCTTGAAAATATGTATGCCTTTCACAGGCACTTATTATCTTCTCTATGAATTTTTATTTTTTAGATTACATATGTCCATCATTTCACTGGAAACGTGTTTTCAAATCAGAGTATGGTTCTAGATATAAAATCTCACAAAGCACCTGATTCTTTTGAGAAGTATATTGATTTAAGGTTAGATTGTATTCTTGTACTCAAGAAGTAAGTATTCATAGTTAAAGCAAAACCATTAGAGTACATGAGACTTTGACATATTTAACCAGTACAATAATATCAAACATAGTAGGTGATTACATGTCTATGAAATAATTTTAAAATGTAAAAATAAAATAAATGAAGAGAAAGTGAAAATAAATTCTAATAGAACTAGAAGTGGCATGATGGCCAGGTGCCAAGTTTCAGTAGGGTAGTTGTCTTTGGATCCTCAATGCTTCTTAATAGAGCCTGGAATATCTCAGGTGCTTAAAACTAAGTTTATGGAATTGAAGTTAGTGTTTTCATCACGTTCATTACCTCATCTTATTTTTGCATTGGTATTAATTGGTGCCTAACTAACATTTGTGGAAATTGTAACTAAACTGAATCAAATTTGATAGTTATGTTTAACTTCTGGCCTTTAAACTCCTTTCACAGTTTCCTGATTCTGATTCATTATTACCCTTTTACCTTTGATTTCTAGTATATGTGTTTCATTAGTACACCTGAAACCCTATGTGGAATTAGACTAATTCCCTCAAACAAATTAACTTTCAGGTAGTATTCTTTCAGGTAAAGCTTAATTTCCATATCATCTCTGTTAAATAATGGCAGTGCAAAATTAATAATATTTTATGGTTTCATGCATCTTTTGTGTTCTAATAAGGGGACATATTTTCTGTAGGCATGAGTATCCTGTTTGTCTCTGATACAAAGGAACCAGGAAATAAGTTTTAATGGCTTGGCCACTACCACTCATAGTAGGCTGTATTATCACCTCTGTGACTTTCACAGTCCTCTTGGACACACTCATGGGTAAAGTGTATGTAGAATCCTCTCAGCATTTCAGGATCTGAAGAGACTACATGAGCAAATAATCACTTTCTGCAGTGTAGTGCAATTTATGTAGATTATGGACATTTTCTAATTTTCTGTTTTCAAGCTCTGATTTTTATCCTTTTTGTCTCTCATCCACTTTGTTATGCTCCTTTGCAGCTTCGAACCATGTAATATCTAATTTGTGAAGCAGAGAAAACAGGTGGCCTATTTGAATTGTGGCTTTGAAGTCAGGTCTGGTGAGAAAGAGGGAAGCCTAACAACTGCTATGGAAAGAGACTTGGATTAGGAGAAACCAGTTCAGACAAGAAATGTATGTGCAAAGCAGTCATTAAGCAGGTGTCTAAAACTGTCTTCCCATTAAGAGATAGTTTGTTCTTATTTGCAATGTATATAAGCATGTATTGTCAAGGGAGTCACATTTCAAAGCAATTAAGTCTTTGAATTAGTATTCATTTATTTGTTCATTCACTCAACAAATATATATCTAGTACCTACTGTATGCTAGTCATTGTTCTAACACCTAGGAATACCACACAAACTTACACAAAACAAAAATATCTGCATCAGTGAAGCTTTTACTCCAGTGCAAGGAGCAGAAAACAAATATACCAGTAATGACAAAGGTTACAAAGCAGAATTAGAGGATGGAATCTGTGGCTACCATTTTAGATACAGTGGTCAGAGAAGTTCATTGCCTTTCATATATAACTGGGAAGCAAGGTCTAAATCTAGTCTTCTACTTTCCAATGTATACTGATATAATTTTTATTAATAATTCTTAAAGAGTTTTTGAAAAGTGCTAATGTCACTCCCCTTATTATGTATTAGATTTCTGGGGACACTCACCATTCCCTATCAGGTTTTGTAGACAGCCTGGTATAAAGTATTCTATTTTCCCAGTAGTCCATAGAGTTTGCAATTCAGTGGCTGGCTAACCGTGGAGAAGATGGCAGGGACAGTGTTCCTGGGAGGAAAGAGATGGAAAGGTGAAAATAACTCAGGACTAATTTGACAAGGACTTTAAACTAGGGAAAGAGACCTGGTCTTTTAGTGCACCTTAATCCCTTATATGTTGCTATGCATTCCCTTCCTCTGCCTTTCAGAAATCCTGTCGTAAAATGAGAAAATCCAATCATTGAAACAGACCTATGGTCTTCTTGGTTTTCAGTGTCTTAGAGATGTGGGACTGAAGAAAAAGAGCATTTTTATCAGGTGCATTGGGTCTGTTTGTAGTCTTTTTTTTTTTTTTTTTGTACGCGGGCCTCTCACTGTTGTGGCCTCTCCTGTTGAGGAGCACAGGCTCTGGATGCGCAGGCTCAGTGGCCATGGCTCACGGGCCCAGCCGCTCCACGGCATGTGGGATATTCCCGGACCGGGGCACGAACCCGTGTCCCCTGCATCGGCAGGCAGACTCTCAACCACTGTGCCACCAGGGAAGCCCAGTTTGTGGTCTTATAATTCCTGATTGGGACTGGAACTCATATTCTAGAGATGTTATTATGCAAGCTACTGAGAGTGGGTAATAATATTTGCCCACTTTTAAATTTATCTTCATAATTTTATATAATTTTATATATTCTAGAATACACACACACACACACACACACACACACACACACACATTCTCTTTGGGTACCCAAGAGTTAAAAAAAAAAAATAGTGAAGACTAACTTGGAAAACTACTTTAAACCACCATACATCATATTCTTTATATGGTGAAAAGGAATACCAAATTCCAAACAAATGACTTAACAATGCAGAGAAACCCACCTATTAAGTTGGAAACTGCTTTAGAGTGAATCTTCTGAATAGAATTCTACTAAGCTCTTTAAGAATGTTGTGAGACTTAATTACCCACAAAGCTCACAAAAGTACAATATCATTCTGTACAGAAGGAAGAAATGAGAAAATGACTTAATAATTCCCCCCATACAAGTTAAAATGATAGGCTATCGTATAGCTGCTCCCTTACTTTTTTTCCCTTCTAAAATTTGTTTAAAACTGTGATCTTAGGGATAATATATCTCATAAAAAGTTTAATATCATGAGTTATTTTGTAGAAAAGAAATTAATTCACATATATTACCAAATGAAAGTCCCAAATGGTAAAGCTCTTTCTGGAAAAGGTTATTTGTAATGACCAAATTCGTCACTGTTTGGCATCTCGTAAAGGTCACAATAGGAGGTTTTCACTTGTTTTAAATAAAATTCTATATTTTAAAAATAAATATGCTTTTCTTCCATTTCATAGAAATATCAACACTATTTGTACTATAATTTACTTTTTGAGCTTCTGACATTTACCCAGCTGACTGTCTTTGGAGAACAATCTCTTGACTGAGAAACACTCTAGGTAAGAAAACTGTCAATTACAAATTGCTTTTTGATGCATTGCAAAGTGCTGGAACTCTTCAAATTTGAAAAACGACCTTGTTAAATACTTTTGTATCTACTACCTCTACCTTAAATTTTAAACAGCCTTTGTATAAATGCAGAGTAATATAACTAACAAAGATATCATCTTTGATAGTCAACAAAAAGAAAAATTCTGCTACAAACCTAATAGTAGAGTATTTCTAAGTTCACAAAATGTTGAATCAGATTTCAAATATTTTGAAAACCTCGGTATTATAGGCTTATCCTATTATCTTGAGGGAAATATACTTTCTTCATAAGACGACTCATTGAAATCATGAATTGAAATAGTATGATTGTTTACATATATAATTTGAATTAATAGTGAAATTGATATTATTTTTAATGACAGAACAAGACTGAACATATAAATTATTGTTTTGTGCTTCTGTATTTATTTTGAATTTTTTTTTTTTTTTTTTTTTTTTTTGGTACGCGGGGCTCTCACTGTTGTGGCCTCTCCCGTTGGGGAGCACAGGCTCCGGATGCGCAGGCTCAGAGGCCATGGCTCACGGGCCCAGCCGCTCCGCGGCATGTGGGATCTTCCCGGACCAGGGCACGAACCCGTGTCCCCTGCATCGGCAGGCGGACTCTCAACCACTGCACCACCAGGGAAGCCCTGAAAATATTTTAGTACATATACTATATCGTCTCCAAAAGTAAAGTAAATATTTTCCAAGAGTACTTCAAAGTAATAGTTACAAAGAAAAAAGAAGCTAATGTACACAAATTGTTTGTCAAAGATGAATGGTTTTACTAATGTAATTGGCAACATTGTAAATTATATATTTACAAATGTATGGTATAACACACAAATTAATTAATGCATTTAGTATCATATACATTCATCAAATTTTTATTGTATCATAAACTTGTACCTCCAGTGTAATGTCTTCAAAATATTATATATTTTATAATTAAGCTCATAACTTTTGCTAAAAAAGAATTTCCTTTCTCAGTGAAATTCAGTGTAAGGTCTGAAATGAATAATATATAAATATTTTTATATTGATAAAACAATCCTCTCCAAAGAAAAGAAACAACAATTAAATTCTTCTAATTATGGCTAAAGCTGAATTTAAAGAGTTACTTGGATTTAACCAAATAAGAATTTATGTCTTAAAATGTGTATCTTTCAAGACTTTTATGTTTTGTTTTGGGATAAAATAAAATATTATTCAATATATTTCATTTTTATAGAGCTGAGATAAATAAGATTTTTCTGGATGTCCATGTCCAAGAGAGTAAATATATCATAAGTTTTGTGGTATAATAAATGCTAATATTGCAGAGATTTTGATGAAGATATATCTATATCATCTATATCTATCTATCTATATTAATACCTGTTAGGATATATGGGAGATATAGAAAAAGGTATATATATATAACCCATACAAACATGTGTATTTGTGTATTCCAGAGAGACTGAATGCATTATGATCAGGTATTTTATAGTCAAATAAATGTTTCACTTCAACTCTATGATAGTTCCTGAAATACATGTGTTACTTCAGAACGTATTTTAAATATGATTTTATAAGTCACTATTGGCTTATATAATGAATGCAGATATTCATTTATATCTTCATTAATGTATTCATTCAAAAATATTATGTTAGGTTTTAAACTCTGGGTTATAATTTCAAATAGGACAACTGTTCTGTCCTCTAGGAGGTCATAATCTCATTGTGGCAAGCAAGTAAACAGGCAATTTAGATACAGTATAAGAGGTGATATAAAGAAGATAAAGTTAGAGGAGTATATCAGAGAGGCAGCTGTGGGGTTTAAAGGAAGCTTCCAAGAATGTATGATGTAAGTCAGAAAGAGAAAAACAAATACCATATGCTAACACATATATATGGAATCTAAAAAAAAAAAAAAATGATTCTGAAGAACCAAGGGGCAGGATAGGAATAAAGATGCAGACATAGAGAATGGACTTGAGGACACAGGGAGGGGGAAGGGTAAGCTGGGACAAAGTGAGAGAGTGGCATGGACATATATACACTACCAAATGTAAAATAGATAGCTAGTGGGAAGCAGCCACATAGCACAGGGAGATCAGCTCGGTGCTTTGTGACCACCTACAGGGGTGGGATAGGGAGGGTGGGAGGGAGATGCAAGAGGGAGGAGATATGGGGATATATGTACATGTATAGCTGATTCACTTTGTTATAAAGCCGAAACTAACACCCCATTGTAAAGCAATTATACTCTAATAAAGATGTTAAAAAAAAAAGAATGTATGACTTCTAAACTAGATAGTAAGGGATTGGCAGGAATGGGCAAAGCAGATGGTAGTTGGTATTGAAGTAGGCAAAAGTGGTGTTGACATGCAACATTAATAGTTTTGCAATGAAAAGACAGGTCAAACACAAACAGGTATGGCGTTTGCACATTTGCAATTCCCTCATTTCCAGAATATTCCTTATTAACAGCTAACCACCAAGTCTAAGGTTTTCATCTAAATAGCAATAGACTTCAGGCAAAAATTTCCATGTCTAGACTGCCATGATTTCTGCAGACTCCTGAATTGGCTTATTGGTTTCTCTTTGAACAAGTGAAACTTTTCTTAGCTCATTTTGTGTTTTACTTGCTAATTCCAGTGAAGAAATTTTCAACTACAATAAGACACTAAAATTTTAAAAAATTCAGATTGTGATTTAAATAACACAAATTCTCAAAATCAAGATATTGCTTTGTAAGGGGGACTACATTTTGGTACCATTGCCAGTTGCAAGTTGAAAATCAGAATCTCTCTTTCTTTGGACCTATATATATAATATATTGCTATACATAATTCTATATATTGCATACTGTTTCAGAGCACATGATTACTGAAGTCAGATACCTGTCATGTGTTTCAATGTTGTGATGTTTCCTTTCATCTGTTTGTTCTTCCTTGTTATTTCCCTGAACTTTTGCTAGCATAGAGGGCATCCTTATTAGAATGTTCATCAAAGAGAGGTTTCAACACTGCCTGTGTTAATAAAATCATCAAGCATTCCTTTATAGACATGACAGGGAGAGTGCTCATCTATCATGAGTGTTTCATTAAGTGGCACAAAGCCATAAGCTCTAGGAACAATGCCAGATTTTTTTTTTTTTAAATAAGTTTTCGGTAGCATAGAGTTCCCCTCATTTCAAAATCTATGCAATATGTGGAGTTACTTGCTTCTGTATCCTCATAGGGCACCTTGCCACACAATATACAGGAACTTTGATTAGGATTTTTTGTATCTCTGCTCTGAAAGGATAAAATAACTCAGAAAAATATTCTGTATCCTGTCCCAATCATCCAAAAATGTACAAAGAGAAAAAGAATCCCTGAAGATCCAGTTAAACACATTTTACAAGGTACTTTATGTGAATTCATCTTTTTTCTATTACAATTTCATTTTTAAGCAAATGTTCACAGGCATTTTTTGTAAAATTAACCAACCAAAGAGGTTATTGCTGACCAGTTTCATCAAAATCTCTCTCAAATTATATCAGGAAACCTATTCAAATATCTATGTACCACCTAATGGTAGAGCTACCTGAGTTGCACAATAAGAATAATACTATTTTGAAACAGATAAAGCAAATTGCCTGTCTCCCTTCTCTTAGGAGTGATGTTAAACACATCTATAACACTTTAGAGAATGCTTTTGGGCTGAAATGAATCAAATGTGTCCTTCTCCAGTCACTGATGGAAAAATCGACCATAGTGGACCGTCAGGTGATGCCCACAGTAATTTCCCCATCAAGTTTACCTTAAGTAACAAGATTGCCTCTCCCTGATACTGCATGTTGCACATTGTTTTGGATGTACTCTGGAAGTAGCAATCCTTTTGTTCTGGAGACAAATCCTCAACCTAGGGGTATCCTGATAGAAAGCTGGTATTTGAGTGGTAATCCTTCCATTGACAGAGCAGCTGCCAGCACACACTGGGACAAAAGCTTTGTTCTTGACAAATGGGCAAAGCAGATGGTAGTTGGTACTGAAGTAGGCAAAAGTGGTGTTGACATGCAACATTAATAGTTTTGGACATATTAATAAATGTCACAAATATCTACTATGGGTAGGCTTGGAAAGTTGCCAGTAACAAGTGTTTCATTTGCCTATGGAGTCAGTAATTAGCCGGGGCAGCATCAAGTTATTTCTGTCCCCACCCAACACCAATCTCTATTTCTACCACCAGTGCTAAAATTCTCTATGAAGCTTCCAAGTTAGAAATCAGACTAATGCTTTTGTCTTAGTCTTTGACATTTACACTGCCAGATTAGGAAGGAGATATCAACAAGGTGGCTGGGTGGGCGTGATCCTTGAAACCAAAGATTCCAATAAACAAAATACTCCATATGCCATTTATCATAGGAACGAGTAAAAGACAAAGAAGGAGAGGAGCTGAGTTTCAATTTTGGTTCATGCAGTTAACTTAAATTTGTGTAATATAGGCAGTGATTTAGAGTGCATGCATTTAATCATATATTGTAATAAATTGTAATAATTTGTCATTCTCACCATTTTGTAATTAAAGTTTTTAGCTTTCTCTTTAGACAGTTTTCAGAATTGAGATTTCTTTGTTTATTAATTCAATTAGCAACTAAGTATTGAGTCTCTACTGTTTATCTATGCATGATCCACTCCTCAGGGATGGGGCCCATGTGTCTTTAATCTCTGTGTCTGTAGCTCCAACCTAAGGGACTGGCACATCCCACCAGATAGATAAGTATTTGGCAAGTGAATTCGGTATGCCAAGGGCCAGTAGATACTAAATTAAAGAAAATTTAGTCCTCAAAATATATATATTTTTGCCACAAGTCAGACAAGCAAATTGATGCTTATAGTTATAAAGTCTTGTGACTGAGGTTTACTGCAAAGTGTTCTGGGGTCCTAAAAGAAACTGGAGCATCAGGAGTTGGCATCCTGCAGGAGGTGATATTTTAACTGTATTATATTCAGTTTAATTTGGAAAATGCTTTGAAAAATAAGCAGAAAGTAGGTGAAGAAAGGGAGAGGCTTTCTCCTGTAGTACAAACACCCTATGAATGACCAGAGAAAGGAACAATATAAAGCATTTGGGAAATGTAGGCAGTTCCATTGCCTGGAGGGAGAGGTTGTGTGTGTGTGTGTGTGTGTGTGTGTGTGTGTGTTTCTATAAATGGCTTTAACTAAAGCTGGAATGAGAGACAGGTTCTATCTGGATCATGAAGGTCCAGGGTTTTTAATTGAAGACATTGGACTTACTTTTGAATGCTAGGGGAGAAATCAAAGAACTTGAACAAAGAAAAAGACACAATCTGCTTAGCATGTAGAAAGACCATTCTGCTTGCAAGGAGGAGTAGAGCTTAGATATAGCCAGACTGCAGGCAGAAAGACCAGTCAGGAGATTGTTACTTTATAATTAGATAAGAAGTAAAGTGCTTTTAGGCCATCATTCATTTTAATTGTTTAATATAATTTCATTGATGTTTGTATTAAAATATTTATTACAGAATCAACCTGGCAAATATTTTAGAATTTCCTGGAACCCCATCCTGTGATAAGTTCCTTTTTAATTAGTGGAAATCAACCTTCATTTTTGTTTAATAAAAAGGCAATATTATATTTTCAAACTTTAATTAGAAATAGTGATTAATATAGAATGTACAATTTGGATATTAGATATCCTGGACTAGGTAAAATTTGTAAACTTAACCAGAGCCCTGCCATACTTCTGAATTTTCTTCCAGAGCAAATGTAAAGTGTTTCTTTCAAATTTCTCTCATTAGTGACTTTAATTAGTGATTAGCGGTTATTGCTTGTGGTTTTTGCATCTCCTCTATTAACAGGAGATCACAAACTAATGATTACTTCAAAATGTGCTAAAATGAATCATCCTTAAAAAATAACTTTTTTGTTACTGTTTTATGCATACTGCTCTCAAAAACAAGATGTGGGGTAAGCCAGGAAAATGAATAATGTTATATTGAGCTTTTATAACCATTTTCTTCCTAGGGAGTAGGACAAATATATTCATCAAAACCACATTCCAAAAGTGTGACAGTACTAGCTATTTCATTCAAAGAACTTGGAGTTTAACATAATGTAAAATGTAAATGATTAGTCAATTCATGTCAGTCTAAAAGGGACAACAAAGTGACATTTCAATTTAAACAGAAACGGCTGCAGCCAACCTTAATCAGATGTTCTAATAAATGAGCTGAAGGACATTGTTGCAAACTTCTTAATCCAAAAGAAAACCAATTGCCATAGCTCTTGTTCAAATACCACACAAAACAGTATGGAAATAATCATGAACAGAGTTGAATTGAATATCAATGTGTTGCTCTGAGTTACAGATTCTACTCTATTTTTGTTTTCTTTCAAATAGCATTCAATCATTCAAATGTATATAAATACATATTATATATATCATATATAAATATATTTGAACATATATGATATATATCACTTATATGGTATATATATATCACTTAATACAATACAATAACTACTTGTAGAACCCTTACTAAGGGCAAGGTGTATAGTATATTTTGATGAGTGACGTATACTGAAAGAGGAATTCATCATGTATTCATTTATTCATTGACCAAATATTTATTTATTTATTTATTTATTTATTTATGGTACGCGGCCCTCTCACTGTTGTGGCCTCTCCCGTTGTGGAGCACAGGCTCTGGACGCTCAGGCTCAGCGGCCATGGCTCACGGGCCCAGCTGCTCCACGACATGTGGGATCTTCCCGGACTGGGGCATGAACCTGTGTCCCCTGCATCGGCAGGCGGACTCTCAACCACTGCGCCACCAGGGAAGCCCGGACCGAATATTTATTGAACTACTATTTTCTATTAGGTTCTGTTCTAGATAGTGGGGATTTATTTTCAAGGAGAAAACGACCATGTAACTGCCCTTGGGAAGGAAGAGAGATATTAATCTAATAATCTCACTATCAGAGAAAAATTGACAATTCTTCTAAGTGGTGTGAAGGAGAGATATGCCGTATGTAAGTGAGGGGGTCTTCTAGTCAGAAAGGTCAGGACAATCTTCCTTGACAAAGTTCTATTTTAGTTGAAATTTGAAGGATGAGTTATACTTAAGTTAAAGGGAGAAGAGGAGAGCATCTAGGAAAAAAGAAATAGTATGTGTAAATTACTAGTAATTAGAGAAATCATGGTGATCACTATGAACCAAAATGAGGCCTGAGTGATTGAAGTGAAGAAAGCCTAGCGTGGGAAGATCACAAAGGGAAAGGATTGAAGAATTTTAATCAGGAGTGGAAAATTTGGAGGAGAGGGTCTGGAAAGACAATTTCAGATTCTGATTTTTTAAATCTCTCTCTAGCTACGGTGTGGAAAATAGACTGGCTAAGACTCAGAGTAGTAGATCTAGCCCAGGTGAGAAATCTGAGGCTGAGATGAGCATTGATGGTGATTACCCCTCTGAGTGTGGTTGAGATTACCTGTGAAGAGAATATTAAATGAGAGAGGAGAAGGTTTTGGATTGAACCTTGAGGAACTCTAAATCTAATGGCTAGGTAAAGGAAGGTGAGACGACCAACGAGACAGGGAACGAGCAGCCAGAGGGTTACGAGAAAACTAGGAGAAATCATGTCATGGAAATGAAGGGAAGGAAAGTGTTTTAAGACAGTGGTTAATTGGCTCAAATACTACAAAGATATGAAATAAGTACTTTAAACATATCCATTATCTTTATCAACATGAAATTATTAGTCACACTTATGAAAATTACTTCATGGAATCATGATGATTGAAGGAATGTTAGCATGAGTAGGGCAGTGAGTTGGAACAAAAGAAATCGCGACCTTGGGTATAGTTCACTATCTGACCTTCTAGCTATAAAGGAAAGAAGAGAGATAAGCCTGTAACTGGAGAGGAAGGAAAGGGAGAATAAAGCTTGGATTTGGGTTTTTCTTTGTTTGTTTAACTAATTAAATAAATGTGACTATGTTTAAGATCTCTGGGGCAATGACAAGAAGTTGAATGTATGAGAGAAAGGATAGAATTATCAGAGAAGGATAAAGTACTTGTGACTATAGGAGTAGATGGGATCTACAGCCAGGTGGGGAGATTTTCTTCAGACTGGCACACGAACAATTCTTTACTAGTAAAATGGGATGCATGTAGGTGGATCAGGGAGACTGTCTGGTGGCTTCTACTTTTTTTTCCACAGAGCAGAATAAGGCACAGGGAACATGAATTGATTCATTCAAAGTTGGGCTTAAAATAAAGAAATAAGCTCTAGGGGGTATGAATAATATTAAGAGTGCCATGAAGTTCAAGTTAAAAAAGAGAAAGGAGAGTTGTAAAGATTGATGCAAAGTAGAGGGGTCAGGAAAAGGAAGAAAGGAGGTGACTATACTGCTGAACAGTTGTAGTGAGAGTATGTGAATAAGTACTCTGAAAGGAGAAAGATAACAAGAAGCTTACAGTTTGTAAACAGAAATTTGTCCTAAGAAATAAGGCAATACTTCCAGAGTTCAAGGAAGGAAAAAAATCTGCAAAAGTTAGTGCAGCACTTATGGAGTTGAAAGATTAGACATATGGTACTTTATTTTATTTTTTAAATTTTAATTTATTTTTTATACAGCAGGTTCTTATTAGTTACCTATTTTATACATATTAGTGTATATATGTCAATCCCAATATCCTAATTCATCCCACCACCACCCCCAGCCCCGATTTCTCCCCTTGGTGTCCATATGTTTGTTCTCTACATCTGTGTCTCTATTTCTGCCTTGCAAACTGGTTCATCTGTACCATTTTTCTAGATTCCACATATATGTGTTAATATATGATATTAGTTTTTCTCTTTCTGACTTACTTCATTCTGTATGACAGTCTCTAGGTCCATCCACATCTCTACAAATGACCCAATTTCATTCCTTTTTATGGCTGGGTAATATTCCATTGTATATATGTACCACATCTTCTTTATCCATTTGTCTGTCAGTGGGCATTTAGGTTGCTTCCATGACCTGGCTATTGTAAATAGTGCTACAATGAATATTGGGGTGCATGTGTCTTTTTGAATTATGGTTTTCTCTGGGTATATGCCCAGGAGTGGGATCACTGGGTCATATGGTAATTCTATTTTTAGTTTTTTTTTTTTTAACATCTTTATTGGGGTATAATTGCTTTACAATGGTGTGTTAGTTTCTGCTTTATAACAAAGTGAATCAGTCATACATAAACATATGTTCCCATATGTCTTCCCTCTTGCGTCTCCCTCCCTCCCACCCTCCCCATCCCACCCCTCCAGGCTGTCACAAAGCACCGAGCCAATATCCCTGTGCCATGCGGCTGCTTCCCACTAGCTATCTACCTTACTGCGTTTGTTACTGTGTATATGCCCATGACTCTCTCTCGCCCTGTCACAGCTCACCCTTCCCCCTCCCCATAACCTCAAGTCCGTTCTCTAAGAGGTCTGCGTCTTTATTCCTGCTTTACCCCTAGGTTCTTCATGACATTTTTTTCTTAAATTCCATATATATGTGTTAGCATACGGTATTTGTCTTTTTCTTTCTGACTTACTTCACTCTGTATGACAGACTCTAGGTCTATCCACCTCATTACAAATAGCTCAATTTCGTTTCTTTTTATGGCTGAGTAATATTCCATTGTATATATGTGCCACATCTTCTTTATCCATTCATCCGATGACGGGCACTTAGGTTGTTTCCATCTCCGGGCTATTGTAAATAGAGCTGCAATGAACATTTTGGTACATGACTCTTTTTGAATTTTGGTTTTCTCAGGGTATATGCCCAGTAGTGGGATTGCTGGGTCATATGGTAGTTCTATTTGTAGTTTTTTAAGGAACCTCCATACTGTTCTCCATAGTGGCTGAACCAATTCACATTCCCACCAGCAGTGCAAGAGTGTTCCCTTTTCTCCACACCCTCTCCAGTAAGGCCAGAAACTATCAAACTCTTAGAGGAAAACATAGGCAGAACACTCTATGACATAAATCAAAGCAAGATCCTTTCTGACCCACCTCCTAGAGTAATGGAAATAAAAACAAAAATAAACAAATGGGACCTAATGAAACTTCAAAGCTTTTGCACAGCAAAGGAAACCATAAACAAGACCAAAAGACAACCCTCAGAATGGGAGAAAATATTTGCAAATGAAGCAACCGACAAAGGATTAATCTCCAAAATTTACAAGCAGCTCATGCAGCTCAATAACAAGAAAACAAACAACCCAATCCAAAAATGGGCAGAAGACCTAAATAGACATTTCTCCAAAGAAGATATACAGACTGCCAACAAACACATGAAAGAATGCTCAACATCATTAATCATTAGAGAAATGCAAATCAAAACTACAATGAGATATCATCTCACACCAGTCAGAATGGCCATCATCAAAAAATCTAGAAACAATATTTTTAGTTTTTTTAAGGAACCTCCATACTGCTCTCCATAGTGGCTGTATCAGTTTACATTCCCACCAACAGTGAAAGAGGGTTCCCTTTTCTCCACACCCTCTCCAACATTTGTTGTTTGTAGATTTTCTGATGAAGCCCATTCTAACTGGTGTGAGGTGATACCTCATTGTAGTTTTGATTTGCATTTCTCTAATAATTAGTGACGTTGAGCAGCTTTTCATATGCTGTCGTCTTTGCAGAAATGTCTATTTAGGTCTTCTGCCCATTTTCTGATTGGATTGTTTGTGTTTTTTTTAATACTGAGCTGCATGAGCTGTTTATATATTTTGGAGATTAGTCCTTTTGGACAAATGGTACTTTAATAGGTGGCAATAATGCTTGAGATAAGGGTTAGGGTGAGTTGTTGGAGGTCAGGAAAATTCCAGTGAAGGGAGGCCCAGGAATGAAGGAACAAAGACATATTTTCATATAGAATGATGATCAGTTCAATTTAGCTAAAGCAGAGGACATACGAAGGGAGCAGTAAAATAAAGTTTGGAAACGTAGGTTGAGACTCAGATTGGGGAGGACTTTCAAAAGAGCTAGGAAGTCAATGTAAATATTTCATTATAAAAGCTCCCATTGGGGCTTCCCTGGTGGCGCAGTGGTTGACAGTCCACCTGCCGATGCAGGGGACACGGGTTCGTGCCCCTGTCCGGGAGGATCCCACGTGCCGCGGAGCGGCTGGGCCCGTGGGCCATGGCCGCTGGGCCTGCGCGTCGGGAGCCTGTGCTCCGCAATGGAAGAGGCCACAACGGTGAGAGGCCCGCGTACCACAAAATAAAAATAAATAAATTAATTAATTAATTTTAAAAAAAGCTTCCATTGTAGAAAGCAAAGGCAGCAGAGATTTCCAAACATATGTGAACAACAAGTAGATCAAAACTAAAATGTATCTAGCCAGATATTTTCTGGATTAAAAATGGCCATCTGTGGGTCTGCCAATGAAAATATGATCAAGTGCCACAATAAAAATAACACAGCTACACTTTGCTTCATTAAACACTGAGAGCATTGACAAGTGAACCAAAATATTGGCCTTTTCCATATGACATGTTGTGTAATTTATGAAGCAAAAATCTGAAATTTGATCTTTAATGTAAAATCATATATATGAGGCATCTTCTAGTTTTAATAATTTTTGTTACAAATCACAGAATGAGGGGCTGCTTTTGAAATAGAAAACTGATGTCTTCAAAGTAAATTTAACCATGGATATTCTAAAAGTCCTGGATCAGTGATTCTATTTCTCCTTTTCACATCTAGAAGATATTGAAAATATTTTTGTTGGGACCTGCCCCTTCTGGCTCCTGGGCTAGAAAAGAGAGTTGACACCGGCCGCAGTGAGGAGTCCTGGGAGGCACTGGCTGCTCAGTGCTTCCAAGGAGTGCCTGCCGCTGGTGGCCTTTTTGCAGACGTATTGCTGTCACTGAACACTGGCCCATTGGAAAGCACTAGAGAAGCTCAGCCATCAGTATGTCCAAGTACAAACTGATTATGTTAAGACATGGAGAGGGTGCTTGGGATAAAGAGAACTGTTTTTGTAGCTGGGTGGATCAAAAACTTAACAGTGAAAGAATGGAAGAAGCTCAGAACTGTGGGCAGCAACTCAAAGCACTAAACTTTGAGTTTGATCCTGTGTTCACATCCATCCTGAACCGGTCCATCCTCACAGCCTGGCTGATCCTAGAAGAGCTGGGGCAGGAGCAGGTTTCCGTGGAAAGCTCCTGGCATCTCAGTGAGTGTCACTATGGAGCCTTGATCGGTCTCAACAGGGAGCAAATTGTTTTGAATCATGGCAAGGAACAAGTGAGGCTGTGGAGAAAGAGCTACAATGTGACCCCACCACCCATAAAGGAGTCCCATCCTTACTACCATGAAATCTACAATGACTGGAGGTACAAAGTGTGTGCCATTCCTTTGGATCAGCTGCCACGATCCGAGAGCTTAAAGGATGTTCTGGAGAGACTCCTTCCTTATTGGAACAAAAGGATTGCTCCTGAAGTATTAAGTAGTAAAACCATTCTGATGTCTGCTCATGGAAATAGCAGCCAGGCACTCCTGAAACATCTGGAAGTTATCTCAGATGAAGACATTATCAACATTACTTGTCCTACTGGAGTCCCCATTATCCTGGAACTGGATGAGAACCTGCATGCTGTTGGACCTCACCAGTTCCTGGGCAACCAAGAGGCTATCCAAGCAGCCATTAAGAAAGTAGAGGATCAAGGAAAAGTGAAATGCAATGACAAATAAAATCTTTCCCACGTGCTGGCTAGGAATAGCTGCAGAAGGAGTGACATGCAGTATGTTATGGGTGCTGATCTCCCTCCCCCCACCCCCCGCTGATTTTTCCAGATCTAGGCTGTGGGGTGGAGTTTGCATAAGTAACTAGGTAAGTTATGTTGGCTCAGGTAAAGGCTTTAGGATGCCTTGAGTACTAATGTCATAAGCCTTATGCTTTAGCCCCTGCCGGGGCCCGTTTGAATTAGTCACTAAGTTAGTTACCAGTGGGGCTTAATCAATGTCTTAAGTTTCGTTTCCAAGATGGGAGAGCAACAAGTGAAGTTCAAGTTCAAGGTATTCCTCATTCAATAAATCAGTATAGAGTGATCACTGACAGGCACTACTTACTCCAATAAGTAGTTCATGTTTATATTTACTGAGGCTTTCTAGGATGATAATAAAGGACGTTAGATAACACACTATACTTAAGTATTTATTACTAGTCTTTTCCTCTAGGGAAAGAGATGTTTTGATAGGTTAAGATCAGAGACCCATTAAATGGGAGAGTGACTGATGGATTCCTCCAAGACAGCCAACAACAAATACCAAGGCCCTTTGCCTCATGACATTTGGTGGAATTCCTCTCTGGCTGCTAGAATTAGTAGCATATGGACAGCTATATCTGTTCATGTTCTCTTTTTGTTTTGTTTTTGTTTTTTAAACTTTAATCTTGGGGTCTTTAAAATTAATTTAAAAATAAGTTCTGTGACTGAAAATGGTACCCATTCCAAGTATTTCCATATGATTCATAAATATTAAGTATAGGCTTCTGAATTAGTCTCTGATCTTATCTTCCTATAACACAAAGAGTTGTACTCATTTCAACACGTAGACATGCCTAATTCTCTAAAAATTGAAGGTCGGGTCAGCAGGAAGGTAGAATATAGTGGGTGTAATTTTATTCACTTGAACAGGGGAAATGGTATATTCACATTTGTCACATACATTTGTTCTTTACCTGTTGAGGGCAAAACATTATGGTACGTAGTCTATAGTATTCAGGGTAGGTCACAGACAGAATTGACTGCTTATCAGTCTTGATATAGGATGCTTTTAGATGCTAGAGATAGGTAAGTCATCATTTCTTTAAGCTACTGCCTTATTTCAAAGCAAGTGGCATACATTTCAATGATAAAATCATGTAAACAATTTACAACTATCATAGCTGTTACAGATATCACCAGTTTTTCACAGTTTTCCATTGGTGGGTTGGTTTATTTGTATCCATTTTATAGTAAAACTGTCGTTAGAAGGAAACTAATTCTAAAACCCTTGCTATTGCTTGGTCTCCATTGATCCTTAAATCAAGACTTAGAGCATCAGCTGATGAAGATGGCTGAAAAGAAGAAATGAACCTGGTTTGCTCACAGCTGGTCGCATCTGTGATGCATAAGGACGTGGAATGTGGATGCTTGACTTTCCTGACCAACTACTGGCTTCTCTGTGGTAGTCCTTCTTTTCACAGTCCTATTGCCTAACCAAATAACACTCTTTATAATTCAGAGATCAGGGCCAAGAATAAAACTACCAGATCTTCCTAGAATTCCAAACCTATTGCTAAGCTTCAACTCAGATCATTTTGGGACATGATATGGTATCTGGTATTGGTATTGGTATTGGTATCTGGTATTGGTATTGGTATTGGTATCTCTGGTATTGGTATCTGAATTTTCCAGCCCAAGAGGTGACCATGTCTTAACATGGCTCAAGATCCTAGAGTTGGATTCTTCCCTTGTCCCACATCTAGATATCCTCCTCCAGAGGACACCTGGCAGCACAATGTGCTCCTGCACACAAAGTTGTGCTCACACCCAGTCACTTTGGAATATTACAGACTTCCTAAGAGAGAGAGAATTTTTGCTGACACTTTCTGGTAAAATTTGGTTTTATTGTTTTTGAGATCTTGGCTGAAATAAATGAAGAGATATTTATGGAAAAAAAAAGAACAAAAATTTGTTGAACCCAAGTTCCTGTGCACAGTGCACAGTGAGGCCAGAGTTCGGGGCAGAGAAAAGTTTATTGCAAGGGCCAAGCAAGGAGAATGGGTGGCTCACACTCAAAAGACCAGGACTCCCAGTGACTTTCAGACAAGGGTTTTTAAAGACAGAGTTAGGGGAGAGGATCTTAGGATACATGATGAGGTCCTGGACCTTCTGATTGGTTGGTGGTGAGGTTCAGGGATCACGTTTCCAGAAACTCAACATTCTGGTTCCAACCAGTCCAGGGTCTAGTGCTTGTGGTCAGCATGTACTCACCATCCTCCACCTGAGTGGGGATCTTAGTTTCTATAGAACAACTCAAAGATATGCATCAGATTGTTATCTGCATCCCTTCAGGAGGAACTAGGAGTCCTGTGACTCTATTGTCCTAATCATTAACTATTTGAATCTGCTCTTTGGAACTCTGGGAAAGCCTGGGAAACTAAAGCACTCTCTTTTTATTTTTTTGCTACAAACAAGAAACCAGGGACATGGAGAGGCTTTTGTACCCAAGAGGGACCCACAGGGTCCTGCACAGTTTCAATATGAAATGGTGAAGAGGCTAAAAATAATTCCAAAGTCTTTCAGATTTTGTCCTTAATCTGGATGTAAGGAAAGAGAAAAAGATGTAAGTTGCAAGTGAGAGCAGGAAACTGCTACTTTTGTTTTCTCTGGCAAAATGTTTCTGGAAAAAGAAATTGAAACCAAGATTAAAATGAGTCCTTGATAATCCCAATTTGACCATTTCTGATAGGTTACAGGAGATGAATTGGCAGAGTAAATGGAAACCATGGCTTTGTCTCATTTTGTTTTGTTTTTTTCTATGTATCCAGAGAAAGCCATTTTATCTCATGTTTAGGAAGACATTGAAGGTCATGCCTCGGCTCTTATCATATGATAATGGAAGGTGAATCTATCTACATTCCATTCCCTTTCATCTGGAATAGGTTCTCTTTAAATAGGCATTTAAACATGACCATGCTGTAATATTATTAAAAAGAAATCCATTTCCTTTTTATGATCAATGTGTTATTTATAAAGATATCCCAATATACACTAAAGCATAGGACAATAACTTTTTTGAAATGTAGAATCCATGATCAAATTTATCTTTGCATTGTTTTTGCATAAAATATTTACTTAGTAAATTAAAATATGTAAAACTATTTGGAATGTAAAACCTACTTAACAGAAGAAACTTCCTTCTAGCAGCTTAGAATGATCATGATCATTTACTTATAAACAGAAAAAGTGCTTAATTCAAATGATCTGTATACATGCAGTGAAGTAAGTCTGAAGTACCTTAAATTAGCAACACTAATCTCTTAACAATGCTCTAGAGTTTACACATTTTGTGAATTCACTTTGGCTTTACTTCCAAATTAAATTATTTGGTTCAGTTTTACTGTATCCTACAGTAAGAAAAAAACTTTTATTCACTAAAACTGATTTCAAAATTCTGTTATTCTCTTGACACTGCTTGTAAAATGACAGCTTTGAAATTATCATTCCAGATGAAGTAATACTCAGTGATGATCTTAATTTAGTAATTGTACAAACAAAGCCTATTAAATAAATGCTTGAGATCATTTTATTCCTTTGAACAGCACACAAATTTAATAGATTGAAAATCAAAGCTGGAGTTTAATGAAGGAAGCCATTTAGATGTAAACACTAGCTTGATACTGACGTCTGGGGATCTGAGCAGTCTATAATGCAAAGCCAAGAAAACTCTGAAAACTACATGGTTGTCAGTGGTCTGGAGGAACTAAAATAGTACAGAAACTTGACAAAGAACCCTGCTGCCCATAGCTGTCAGTGGAGAAAATGGGAAACCACCTTATCTTACAACACTACCAAACCTCTCAAACATGTCCTCATGTTGACCAGTTATCTCTGACAGGTAGAAGGAGAAAAAATGTAAAATCTCATTGCCAATTTCACAAAAATATAACTATTCAGAAAATGATTAATAATCTGAACTCATTTAACCACTGGGCATGTTTACTTCTGAATAGACCAAGGAATTATGTTCACATCTTCAGCGTATGGAAGTTCCTGTCAGAATAAAGCAATTACAACACTACACTTTTTAAAAGCCTGCTTTGGGCTACTAAAAAAATAAATAAATTAAAAAAAATAAAAAAAATAGTTGACAGAGAAAGAGGCATTAAAAACCAAACATACTGAGATTACTTTAAAAATTTATTTAATCTAAAACAAAATGTTGAAAGAAATTATCTACTTTGAATTTCAGATACTCTGGAAAAATTCAGTCATTTAAAATGTCATGAGCATAAGAAATTCTTGCTTTAAAATATCTGTCAATTATTTTCCACTTTGTTTCTTTTTTTGGCTTCCAGAGTTGCATTGCTTTGTAAAACCCAGTTCTACTTTGAATTCTGCAGAAGAAGACCCCTTCTGATCAACAAACAGGAGGTGAAGTGGGGGAAAGATTTAAGTCAGAAAATTATGGAAGAGACATTTCTGTATGTAACACTGAGAGATTAAGATCATTAGACCACATACATTCAAATTATATCAGTCACTTATGCAGAGCACAGCCTTTATATTGTCTTATGTATATGAGTATATACATTTTTTCTTAAATTATCTTGAAGACTAATGCATACACACAACACATACACATGTTGAAAGTGGGATTCCAATGATGTTCTTGATTAAAATATAGATTTATTCTATATTATAATTAGGATATTTTACTTTTCAACACAGGGCCTTACTTGACCAACCAGGCAACTAATGCTAGAAAGAAAGTCTCAGAGTTCTTGGTTATTACAGAGAGATAGAGCATTTGCTTAGAATGAAATGGGAAGGTTGAAGGTGTTTGAGGAAGGAGAGTCAGTGCTTCCTTTCTGCCTTCATAGCTCTCTACCAAAGGGGAAACTGAAAAATATCACACCATCATCCCTTCCTATCTCTCCAACCTCAGCTTACATCACTCTTTCCCAGGGACACAAAGAGCAGCCAGATTTTCCTTCTGTGTTTTCTTTCTGTTTTTGGACAGGACATGTTTTTTCCCCAGTTCAGGGGTTTGGAAGACTAAACTTTCCATCTTGAAAAACTCTTCTACCAGCCTCTACAATTCAGGTGTCAGCAAAAATATCTCCCCATAAGGGGGGCATTATAGAGTTTATAAAGTCTCCCCTCTACTCCAGGCCTTTCTATATCATTACCCTATTTTAAGGTTTTGTTTTTTTTTTTTTTTTTTTATATAATGGCATGCCTGACAGATAGCAGGTGCTCAATACATTTTTTTTTCAGTGAATAAATATCCTTTAGTACTATCTTCTGTTCTCTGAATCCTTATTTATTTACTCAGGTTTTGTCTGCCTTTCTTTCTAGACCCAATGGAATATAAACCACATAAAAACCAAGATCTGGGCCTCCCTGGTGGTGCAGTGGTTGAGAGTCCGCCTGTCGATGCAGGGGACACGGGTTCGTGCCCCGGTCTGGGAAGGTCCCACGTGCCGCGGAGCGGCTGGACCCGTGAGCCATGGCCGCTGAGCCTGCGCGTCCGGAGCCTGTGCTCCGCAACGAGAGAGACCACAACAGTGACAGGCCCGCGTACCGCAAAAAAAAACCGAAAAAACAAAAAAAACAAGATCTGCTTCAAAATTTTCACTCATAACTCTAACACCTAGAATAGCTCCTGGTCCATAAAACATTACCAAAACATATCTGATGAATACATAAACTAAATATGTAAGAATGATAGTCCATTTCACAATGACTTTGCTAATTTTAAAATGATACCAGCCAGCTTAAAATAATCATGTGATTTTCTCAAAGACGATGTAATTTTTCAGCTGCATGGATCATTCAGGGCTGGGAAATTACCAAGTGAGTAAGACAAAGAGAGGGAAGCAAGTGAGCTCATGGTATTTGCACTGGACTGATTATAATTACCTGAATTTGGGAGGTCAAGAGAGAAGGGGCTGTGGTAGAAAGTGAGAGATAAATATGATTAATGTACTGGCAAGGTCAATGTAACCAAAGAATCGTGTTGTTAAAGGTAATTAAACCAGTGAGCTAAAAGAATAGAAAAATGTGGTTGGAGAGGGAAATATTTGAAATAGAGAACTCAGAAGTGATACAATTTCAGCTAATGATAAGGTCTGAACATAGCCTGCCTCATAGGAAGTGAAAGACTGAATGAAGTGGAAGAAATGTGCACTGGAGGTAAAGAAGTAAAGGAATCAATAGTATGAGAACTTGGATGTTTCACTTACTAAATATTGAAGTCATTAGAATGGAGATAAGAGTAAGGATGCAGAAAAAGGCTATAATTTAAAAATTAAATTCTTCAGTTAATGAGAGGAATGGATAAGAGGTCAGAATAAAAGGGCAAAGAGGAAGGGTAGTGAGCAACTGAGGTGCATGGCATGAGCTTCAAAAGGATAAGGAATTTGCTGCCATTATTATTTTGATTTTCCTGTCTGTATACTTCTTAAAGGGGGTGAAATATTTTGGAAGTTGCAACTGGGAGCAAGGATGACAAATTACTTGTCACACTGACTTGAAATATAAGAGCTAGAAAATTAGAACAAAAAATAAAACAAGACAGCCTCTACAGAAAGGACAGCAGTAGAAATGGAGCCAGATGAAGAGAATATCTGAGAGGAGATGGTGGAGGTAAGGTTGCTGTGGTACCTAACAGCTTGAGGATTGTGTTACCACACATTCTTGGGTGGAGATAAACCAATTTGCTTTATTTACAAAAGCATTAAACACAAAATAGAAACTCAGTGGCCATCAGTATTCTTAGTGCCCTCAAATCTAGGAATTACAAGTTATCAACTGAGGAATAATTGGCATTGCTGAATCAAAAGTTAGTTGCTCTGTTCTTTGTTGGCTACCTATCTATATCCCACTCAAAGCAAAGAATACTGTCAGGCACACAGCCGGGCCTCAATAAGCATTTGTTCAATGAATAAATACCATTTACCATTATCTGCTATTTCTTGATTACTTATTCCTTTACTTTCAAATACCACTGGAGGGGAAAAATGCACATTTTCCCAACTAGTTCCAAAATATTGTTTTTCAGCTCTTTTCATACGCCAATAACTCCTTATCATGTAACAGATGCTATTTCTGCTTTGTGATAGCTATGCCTAATTTTGCTAAAATTGCTATCCATCATCAATTCTAAAAGCCTCATGGCATCTTGTGACATTTGGAGATCAATTGCTACTAGAGTCAATTACAAAAAGCTTTGTTTTAATGGACCTATAATTGATATTGGTATTTTCTAATTTTAGAATTTACTTGGAATATCCAGATCATTGCTTTCAGTCACAGTACATAGAAAACTCTAAATTTAGTCTCAGAAAACTGTTTAAATGACTCTTTTTTCAAAGAACATTTTCTTTAAAGTTTTGAAAATCTGAAAATTGAGAACAATGGACTTCCGTTGAGTACAAATGGGAAAAATTCAACTCAATTTCTTTCTAATGCTTTCTCTTAAAAGTCTTACTTCTCATTGAAATAAGCTTTAACAATGACAGTCCACATCATTATTTAACATGTTTTTGTGAGTCTTTGAGACAACTGACCTCGTAGAGCTTTGGGTTCATAAAATGATTCCTTGAATTATATTTGTTGCACAGGGGTAAATTACACCCAAAGTATAATCATTCATAGGTCATGTTACCATATGAAATCCTAGTCTCTGTTAAGAATTAAGTAGTATTTTTTTATATTTAGAGTATTCATATTTACTAAATGCAAAATTTCTGTTATGATTTAGAAGCAACATGGTATAGTGAAAAATAGAAGTAATAAGGTTTGAATACTGAGTACATTATTTCATTCTTTTATCAAGTATTTTTAACTGCCGGGCACTACCCAAAAAGGGTAGTGTCACAATGTAGAAAAATGGAGACATAGTTTCTGCCATGAGGAATTTACAGTTTCTTAAAAGATACAAGTAGCAAAGAGCAATTGTGATATAGTAAATTATATGGGACATGTTAGGGTTGCCAGACTGGATATAAGCTTCCCAGTTAAATTTTAATTTCAGATAAGTAATGAACAATTTTGTAGTATAAAGATGTCCCAAATATTGCATGGGAGATAAACTTAACAGGCAATCTGTGGAAAATGGATCCAAGCTAAACTTCCTATAGAAGGAAGCCTTCACCAAAGATATGCCATCCAAGTAGGGAAGGAGTTAGACAAGTGATGATGAGAATTGTAGGTAGAAAGAACAGCATATGCAAAGACCAGAAGGTAAAGAAGAGTAGAGTGCATTTGGAGGAGTATAGTAAGTTCAGTGAGGTAGCAAGGAGAATGGCAAGACAGGAGATTAGAGAGTTAAGCTGGGGCCCTATCATGCATGGATGAATAACTATGGTAAGGACTTTTAAATTTATCTATATTTAACTTTTTTTCTGATTTGTTTTCTTGAAATATCATCTGGCTTATAGTGTGTAGTGTAAGTTTAATTTTGGAGGGTCAGAGAACATTTTGGAGTCAACATATACAATATACTGAGAAATGATGATTGTGTAAACAGGAGAGATGGCAGCAATGTAAGAGCAGAGGAATCAGTAAGGAGAGAATGGAGCAAATTCAGGATTTATTTAAGAGCTATCAATAGGATCTTGTAATTGATCATATGAGGGAGATAAAGTAACGGGAAGAGTTAGGGATAATACCTTTCTAATTTATCATATAAGAGTATTAAGGTTGAATTCTCTAAGTCAGGGAATGTAGTATGAAAAATATGCTGGGGAGCCATGGCATTGTGATGTGGGGAGGTTTGTAAGGTATGACGGGCATTTGCAACACCCAAGAGGAGATTTCTAGTAGTAATTGTTTATATGTCAGTGAAGCCCAGATGAGAGATCTGGGCTTCAGCAATAGATTGGGTACTGCTAGGTCGTAGATAAATGTTACTCAAAGTGTGGTTTCAGATGAACTGCATCAAAATCACCATGGATTCATGTTACAATTCTTGAGCCCCAACCAGACCTGCCAAATCTAAATTTATCACAAGCATCCAGATGATTCTTATACAGTGAAGTTTGAAAATCCCTGATAGAGATGATGGATGAAGGGGTGTACCTGGATAGTATCACCCAAGGACAGTACAGTGTAACAACAGCACATAGTTCAGAATAATAGAGAATATTACCAAAGGAAATGGAGTCCCTGGAGAAACTTGAAGGAACTACCGGAATAATCATAAAACCAGATGAGGATGGTGTCAGGGAAACCAAGGTTATAGTGTTTCAGATTTAGATGTTCCAAATGAAATCTTTTAAAATACACAGTACTGAAAGTTTGCTTTTTACTTAGGTTGTATGCTACGTGCTTCAGAGATTGGCTGTTTAAATTCTAAATCTCCAGTACCTAGCACATAAGATGTATTCAAATTTTTTTGTTTAATGAATGCATGAAAGTATTCAAGCCATAGTAATGACAAATTGTACTATTTGCCATAAATAATATTCTTCCAGATGGAATCTGTTCTGAGGGAGGAGATACATTATAAAAATATAATTTTGTAAAATTTTCTACTAAATATGTGAGGTAAATATTGTTTGTTAACTTTAAATTTTGTTCACATGTAAATATTTTCTTATAAAAATGGTTATTTTATATATATATATTTGGACTTAGATTCTCATAACATTTGAACTGGCAAAAATTGTCATGCTTTCTTATTAAAATGGAACTATCTATTTAACTATTATTCAGTACAAGAAATCATTTAATAAGATGCTAATATGACTCTTTTACAATGATTTATCTCCACTCTGATTTTCTCTGTTATAAATCTCCACATTGGAAATGAGTGTAGCAGCTTTTCAGGTATACATTAGATGAGTTGACATACATAACCCAGGGCTTTATATTTTAAAACATCTTACCAGGATTCATTTTTTGAAGAATAAAAAAAAGAAAAAGGCATAAAATGGCTCTACATATTATATCTCTGTCAGTATATTAATGTGCTTAGCTTTTCAGCATCCTCTATTTCAATTTTGATTTGGTCACTCGGTGCTGTTTAATTCGTCACTTCTATTTTAAAATTCCACACACCTTTCCAATGCCCACTGAAAGTTTAACGTTTATTTATCTTCATTATTCAGCACATGAAATTGTATCACAAAACAATGAAGTAAATACAAGGAGGTTATAAAATTATTGCAATAAATATTCTAGATATCACAAGCAAAAGATCTCCTGTGTTGGGAAGGGATATTCATGTAAATGAAACTTCCCTATACATATATTTCCTATATATATTTCAGTCAAAAGAAATGACTGATTTTGCCCCTCAGGTGGAAAGTGTGAATCTGCATTTAAATGGAAAGACTTCTAATTCATATTTCAGCAACTGGAATCAACAAATAGAAATCAGTTGCCTTTAAAGTTATATTGAATTATACATATGTGAAGATTTAGATCTAATCAAATGCATCAGGTTAATTCTCTCAATGAAATATCTAGCCCATCTCTAATTTAATCATCAAATACCTGCTCCTAAGAATAAAGTAGTTTAAAATATTCATCTAGTAGTTCATTCTAATCTCATTGTTTAACATTTATTTTAGATTCCAGGGTACAAAGAAAAACAATGATTCCAGGGTATCATTAAAACAGCTCTATTTGTGAGTCTTGATTTTGTATATTATTTTAGTAATGCTGTTCACTGAGAAATCATCTTCTGGAAACCTGTAAAATAATAATGGAAAGCTACACATGAAGGGCCTCATATAATAAGATGCCATTTCTGTTTATACTAATAATATGCCTACTTCAAACTCAAACCAGCTGTCAGTCGATTTAGAAATTATTCCCAGTTCATATAACTTCCACAAGTATGGGACTTCTATGTGAGCTGGGATACTGTCTGTCTTGTTTACCACCTTATCTCTTGCACCTAGATAATTCAGCATTTTGTAAACATTCCATAAAACTGAGTTTTGGATAAATTAATCAATTAAGTAATAGCTAGCACATAATTTTCCAAGAAATCAAAATGTTGAAGTAAACATTGATTCTAGTAACTCAAGATATATTAGAAATCAAAAGTAGAAGAAACCTTGGGAAAAATAGTTGGTTGACTGTGACTTGGGAAAAAGTTGTGTGAGAGATTCTGTCTCTCACACAAGACTCAGAAGTGTCTTTATGGCAGTGGCTGCATTTTGTTAAACTCCATATTCTCCTCTTCTAGTACAAAATGGTGAACACAAGTATAGTGCTCAATATTTCCTGATTGAATCAGAGTGGGCATTAGTAACTGCCCCTTCTGAGCTCCCATTTTTATAACAATATTTTGTAATTATGCTTTCACAATCTTTGAGCATACTGCCTCCTTTCCGTTTAATGCCCGCCCTCTGCTCTTCACTTGGTTAATGTCTAATCACTCCATGCCACCTCTGCATCCTTTGGCAGAGAAAATATTTAAATGCTGTTCTTTCATAGGTGTAGACTTGTTGCCAGGAAGAGGATGCCCACTCAGCTTCTACAGTCCCCAGGCCCATTTGGATCTGTGTGAGGCAATGTAACACATTCACAACAATAGAATAGGAGCAGAATGATATGCCATTTCTTAGAAAAAGTGGTTAAAAGTGGATGTGCCTCCCACCCCCAATCTTTCTTCCCTATCTGTAGGCTAAATTCAGAGTATCTGAGCTCTTAGGAAATTGCTGGGACACAAGAAGAAAAGGTGCTCATTTGGATGTGAACCACCCACCAATCAGAAAATACCATTTAGACTTTATGTGCTCAAGAAATAGGTGTTTGCTGTATAAAGTCATTACGAATTTTGTTTTTGTTGTTGTTACAGCAGCTAGTGCCAACTTAACTGATACATGTGCCATCTTAGGGAAGTCTTCTAAGTCTCTTGTATCAAAGGAAATTTAACTATGTAAATCAAGGAGACCCCTGACATGAGTGTTACTCTACAAAGATACTATGAATCACTGAAATTTTATCACTTGGAAGGAAGCCTCCTCTTAGGAATAGTACTTATATGAGTGGAAGGAAATTTTTTTTTTAGCTGCTTGGGGGAGGAGAGTGATGGGCAAGAGGCTATGGACCGTATGCACAAATAGTGAAAGTTCTTAAAATGGCCTTATAAGAATGGTGGGTCTGATTAATTGCATGTTTTTCTGTTTTGTGGGAGAATGCAAATTTTTAGTCAGAACCAAGTAGCTCAAGGCAATACAAAGAACAAATATTGCCCCAAGCAATCCTTCCCAAACTGATTCTTTGTAGTACTCAGTCTCAATGCAGATTATATATTGTATTAACTTTTACTATCATATTCTAAAGGTGTGCTAAATTTTTGGCCTGGCTAGTCATTCGTCTAAGTTTGGCCTTAGTTCTGATGTACTGTGTGATGTACTGTATGATATCCACTATAATACTATTACATATACACACAAGTGCATTTTCTGTGTACAAAACAATTTTAGAATCAGCAGATAGCAGATTTTCTAGAAGGTAGTGCGTTCTGAAATAGTTGTTCATTGATTAACAAGACAGTGAGATCATCTGTTCCAATATTGTAAAGGTAAATACACTCCCATAATATAAATTGGAAGTTAATAGACAGAGGGTATAATTTACCTAAAGGAGGAGACTGCAGTAGGAAGCAATATCATTTAGGGCTTAAGCATTTGGTCTTCAGAACAATAGACAGACATTTTTCTCTGCCCTGTCTCTAACCCTTTTTATCTGTGACCTTGAGGAAATTGCGTATGTCATCCTCAATTTCTTCACTTTAAAATATGAATAACAGTACTTGCCCATAGTGTTTAATGAGATTCAAATAAGATCATTTAAGTGCTTGGCATACTGAATGCTACCTTATAAACTATCAATACATGTTAGCTATAATTATTTCCCGAAGATAATTTATGGACTCCCAAGTAAACATTTGTTCAAAATATTTCTGTATTTGAAATATGTATTTAAACCCTTAGTCCTTTCCCCTATAAATGTTAACTGTATATATTAATATGAAAATGATATAAATTTATAAAATGGGCTTTTCTTGACCCTCACAATGTGTAAACTCCATTTCATAGACTTTCATGATGTCTTCAAGTTTCTCTTCTGGAGAAAATGAGAAATGAAGATAACACATCTGTTATAGTGACCTATGCTAAAATAGATGGGCTACAAACTTGATTGCTAGCTCCACTTTTGCCATCAAGTTACTAACCATATTTGGGCAAGTTATTTTAACACTCCTGAACCAGTTTGCTCCTTTAAAAATGGCAATCAGAGAAATAACTCTTCTCAAAATTCAGCTTACAGGAAAAACTAATATGAATGATTTTAAAGTGTTTTCTGAATATAAAATGTCACATAATGTTCAGCTATCTATTGTAAAAACTTTGTATGCAGACAGATGGTTGCTAGACTTATCTTGGTGATCATTTCATATTGTATATAAATGCCAAATCACTACATAGTACACCTGAAACTAATATAATATTGTATGTCAAATATATTTCAATAAAAAATAAAAAAATAACTTTTACAAGTATATGTTTCCATTTCTAATCACTATCTGCTATAGTGATTACCAGGAAAACTAAGTTGATTGAGTAATTGATTGATCACTACATTACATTAATCTAGAAGTGGGAAAAATATGATCTTGTATCAAACCTGAAAGATATCTGCATCAAATCTTCCTCCACTTTGTAGTATAAAAGTGTGCTTATGTTAAAGTACTTCATTTACAGGCAAAAATAGCTCTCTGCCAGAAAAAGAGCAATGTAACATAATTACTCTTGGCATGGAAGCCTACTATTAGTTTATTCAATGACTTTCCCAAATGGTGCTGGGAAAATTTGACATGAAACATTTTTGTTAGAAAAAGCATCCCTCATGTTATGTATAACATAGACACAAAAGAAAAATATGAACAGTGGAAGTAAGCCTACATTCAACAGTGACAAACTACTTGCCACAAAATATTCTTAGGTTTAAAGTTCCTGGCTCTATTAATGGGCTATAAGTGAGTGTGGTACACAATGTTACAATACTTTCTGACATCAAATGAGTGGATCTCTCCTGCATGATCATATAACCAGTTACCTAGCTACTCATACCTACTCAAATAGGGCAAGAGAATGGTACCTTATAAAAGGGAGAAGCAGTCGAGACATGGAAGGATCAGGACCTGGAAAAATCCCAACGTCTAGAGTGTTGCATTTTCACTGTGAGTTATCTGAAGAACGCGGTGACGATTCTCAAAGCAGCAAAAACAATAAATGTGTCAACATGAGATTCCTATAGGTTCCTGTTTAGCAGGAATCTCATGCTGACACATTTATTGAAGTTTACAGTTCAAGCCTAAGTTCAATACCCCTTTATGAAGGCAGTATAAACTACTTTAGATTTGGGGGTCACACAGCCTTTGGTTTAAATACTGTTTTATCACTTGCTAATAATGACTTGGGGCAGTTGAATTAGCCTCCCCAAGTCTCATTTTCTTTATGGATAAAGAGAAAATAATAACAGTCCTAATTCTTGAGTTATGAAAATTAAATGATAAGATGATAAAATTGTCTCAAGAGGTTGGTATATATCAATTCACAATACATCATTTTTATTGATATAATTGTTAGTGTTAGGGCAGATAGGTGCAAGGCACGGCCAAGTAGTTGTCCACGTGGGTAAGTTATGATATAGTTTAAATGGGACATCAAAGGGATTCAGTAATAGTGCTTTCAGGACTGGCAAGTAGAAAAGAAAAGCATTTGCCTTATCAAAGCAGGGACTTGAGTACAAGGGAATACAGCAGCAGACCAGTTATTGCAGTCATGTTTACAGGACAAACAAGTAAAAAACCGATTTGCAAACATAGATTTCCAGTGATATAAGGGGTGATAAATATTTATTTCCTTATCTTCATTTTATGGATAAAGAAATAATGTTGTAACAGAACAATACACTTTCTTCTCAAGTGCACATGGAACATTCTCCAGGGTAGATCACAACTTGGGTCACAAATCAAGCCTTAGTAAATTTAAGAAAATTGAAATCATATTGAGCATCTTTTCTAACCACAATGCTATAAGATTAGAAGTCAATTACAGGAGAAAAACTGTAAAAAATACAAACACATGGAGGCAAAACAATATGCTACTAAGTAACCAAGAGATCACTGAAGAAATCAAAAAGAAAATTTAAAAAATACCCAGAAAAAAATGACAATGAAAACACGATGACCCAAAACCTATGGGATGCAGCAAATGCAATTTTAAGAGGGAAGTTTATAGCAATACAATCCTACCTCAAGAAACAAGAAAAACCTCAAATAAACAACCTGACTGCATAGCACAGGGAACCATATTCAATATTCTGTGATAAAACATAATGGAAAGGAATATAAAAAAGTGTATATATACGTAAGACTGAATCACTTTGCTGTACAGCAGAAATTAACACAACATTGTAAATCAACTATACTTCACTAAAAAAATGAAAAAAAAAAACCAACAACATAAACTTACACCTAAAGCAACTAGAGAAAGAAGAACAAAAAAACCCCAAAGTTAGTAGAAGGAAAGAAATCGTAAACATCAGAGTAGAAATAAATGAAATAGAAACGAAGCAAAGATCAATGAAATTAAAAGCTGGTTCTTGGAGGAGATAAAATTCATAAACCTTTAGCCAGACTCATCCAGAAAAAAAGGGAGAGGACTCAAATCAATAAAATTAGAAATGAAAATGGAGAAGCTACAACTGACACCGCAGAAATACTGAGGATCATAAGAGAATACTAAAAGCAACTATATGCCAATAAAATGGAAAACCTGGAAGAAGTGGACAAATTCTTAGAAAAGTACAACCTTCCAAGACTGAACCAGGAAGAAATAGAAAATATGAACAGACCAAACACAAGTAATGAAATTGAAACTGTGATTAAAAATCTTCCAACAAACAAAAGTTCAGGAGCAGATGGCTTCACAAGTGAATTCTATCAAACATTTAGAGAATAGGTAACACCTATCCTTCTCAAACTCTTCCAAAAAATTGCAGAGGGGGGAACACTCCCAAACTCATTCTATGAGGCCACCATCACCCTGATACCAAAATCAGACAAAGATATGAAAAAAGAAGAAAATTACAGGCCAATATTACTGAGGAACATGGATACAAATCACCTCAATAAAATACTAGCAAGCAGAATCCAACATACATTAAAAGGATCATACACCATGATCAAGTGGGATTTATCCCAGGGATGTAAGGATTCTTCAATATACCAAATTAATCAATGTGATACACCATATTAACACATTGAAGGATAAAAACCATGTGATCATCTCAATAGATGCAGAAAAAGCTTTTGACAAAATTCAACACACATTTATGATAAAAACTCTCCAGACACAGAGGGAACCTACCTCAACATAATAAAGGTCATATATGACAAACCCACAGCAAACATCATTCTCAATGGTGAAAAACTGAAAGCATTCCCTCTAAGATCATGAACAAGACAAGGATGTCCACTCTCACCACTATTATTCAACATAGTTTTGGAAGTTCCAGCCACAGCTGTCAGAGAAGAAAAAGAAATAAAAAGGATCCAAATTAGAAAGAAGAAGTAAAACTGTCACTGTTTGCAGATGACATGATAGTATAAAAAGAAAAGCCTAAAGATGCCATTAGAAAACTTCTAGAGCTAGTCAATGAATTTAGTAAAGGTGCAGGATACAAAATTAATACACAGAAGTCTCTTGTATTCCTATACACTAACAACAAAAGATCAGAAAGAGAAATTAAGGAAACAATACCATTTACCATTGCAACAAAAAGAAAAACTACCTAGGAATAAAACTACATAAGGAGGCAAAAGAAAGAAATCAAAGATGACACAAACAGATAGAGAGATATACCATGTTCTTAGACTGGAAGAATCAATATTGTGAAAATGAGTATACTACCCAAAGCAATCTACAGATTCAGTGCAATCCCTATCAAACTACCAATGGCATTTTTTACAGAACTAGATCAAAAAATTGCACAATTTGTATGGAAACCCAAAAGACCCCAAATAGCCAAAGCAATCTTGAGAAAGAAAAATGGAGCTGGAGGAATCAGGCTCCCTGACTTCAAACTATACTACAAAGCTACAGTAATCAAGACAGTATGGTACTGGCACAAAAACAGAAATATAGATCAATGGAACAGGATAGAAAGTCCAGATATAAACCCATGCACATATGGTCGCCTAACCTATGACAAATGAGGCTAGTATATACAATGGAGAAAAGACAGTCTCTTCAATAAGTGGAAAAACTGGACAGCTACATGCAAAAGAATGAAATTAGAACACTCCCTAACACCATACACAAAAATAAACTCAAAATGGATTAGAGACCTAAATGTAAGGCCGGACACTATAAAACTCTTAGAGGAAAACATAGGCAGAACACTCTTTGACATAAATAGCAACAAGATTTTTTTGACCCATCTCCTAGAGTAATGAAAATAAAAACATAAATAAACAAATGGGACCTAATGAAACTTAAAAGCTTTTGTACAGCAAAGGAAACCATAAACTAGACAAAGTCACAACCCTCAGAATGGGAGAAATTATTTGCAAATGAATAACCTGACAAAGGATTAATCTCCAAAATATACAAACAGCTCATGCAGCTCAATACCAAAAAAACAAACAACCCAATCAAAAAATGGGTGGAAGACCTAAATAGACATTTCTCCAAAGAAGGCATACAGATGGCCAACAAACACATGAAAAGATGCTCAACATAACAAATTATTAGTTAAATTCAAATCAAAACTACAATGAGGTATCACTTCACACCAGTCAGAATGGCCATCATCAAAAAATCTACAAACAATAAATCCCGAAGAGGGTGTGGAGAAAAGGGAACCCTCCTGCACTGTTGGTAGAATGTAAATTGATACAGCCACTATGGAGCACAGTATGGAGCTTCCTTAAAAGACTAAAAATAGAACTACCATATGATACAGCAATCCCACTACTGGGCATATACCCAGAGAAAACCATAATTCAGAAAGATACATGCACCCCAATGTTCATTGCAGAACTATTTCCAATAGCCAGGACATGGAAGCAACCTAAATGTCCCTTGACAGAGGAATGGATAAAGAAGATGTGGTACATATATACAATGGAATATTACTCAGCCATACAAAGGAATGAAACTGGGTCATTTGTAGAGATGTGGATGGACCTAGAGACTGTCATACAGAGTGAAGTAAGTCAGAAAGAGAAAAACAACTATTGTATATCAGCGCATATATGTGGAATCTAGAAAAATGGTATAGATGATCTTATTTGCAAAGCAGAAAGAGACACAGATGTAGCGAACAACCATATGGTACCAAGGGGGAAAGTGGTGGGGAGGGATGAATTGGGAGATTGGGATTGACATATATACACCATGATGTATAAAATAGATAACTAATGAGAACCTACTGCATAGCAAAGGCAACTCTACTTGGTGCTCTGTGGTGACCTAAATGTAAAGGAAATCCAAAAAAGAGGGGATATATGTATACGTATGGCTGATTCACTTTGTTGTACAGCAGAAACTGACAAAGCAGTGTAAAGCAACAATTCTCTAGTTAAAAAAAAATGAAATAATGTTGTATGGAAATGTAATTGACTTGTCCAAAGTTATACAGTAAATACTGGGTCTAGGATTTGAAGCCAGTAGAAAGCACATATTTCTAACTACCATGCTATAGTGCCCCTCGTATGTAAAGGTGAAATTAAGAGATTCCGGTTTTGGAAATTGCAAGGATAACACATACAAAGCTAATAGCACAAGTCTAGCATGGGAACAAATGTGGCTATCCAGTAATCCCTGCTTGGAGTGGAACATACACTTAAGAGTTTTACATCTGGAAGCTCAGAAGGATACAAATAGTGACATATATTAAACCAGAAAATAATAACAATATTACCTCTACTAGTATTACTATATCTGCAGCAGCTGTTGTTATTGCTAACAATAATAATAATAATGTGACTAGTAGCATTAATAGAAGTATATTTCCCACAAAATGGAGAGGGAATATTAGTCCTAATTCCCTCCATTGTCCATTTTGGTAGTGATGTTTAAAAGAAAAAATTCACAAAATGGATGATGATCAAAATTTGATTGCCATAATAGTTAAAAGCATGTCACATATTGCTTGTAGTAGGTTTAATTTGAGCATAATTTTTGATATAATGAACAAGACTTAAGCCTATTTTGTTTTACCTCGTGGGGAAATTTAGGACTATTAGGTAAAGGCTAAGGAAACAAAGTATTGGAATTAACCTAAATAAGAATGTTCTTTTAACAAAGCGTTTCAGAAAATTATAAATAATAATTTTAAAACTTGCTAGTACTGTGTATACTTTGATTCCAGTTATTTAAATTGATTCACCTGGCATGCTAGAGATAGTGTTTAGGGGATTAAGGAAAATGACATGGAAGAGATTCAAGCAGAACTTTATGATCTCTCCCTAATGTTGAAGCCCCCTTCCCTAATTTAACTGACCAATCTTACTTACCGATCCACATCTCTAATACTGTAAAAGTACAAAATATTTTAATTTTTGTGTCATCAAATTAAAATAGAATTTATTAGAAAGTATAATATTTATGATATATATCTAGTCAATCAGTAATATAATCTGAATTATTTTGCTTGCTCCAAGAGACATATTTTGAAAGCTTCTAAAAGGTGCCCTACAACAGGTCGGAGAAGTACACTGGAGTCTCATTTGATCATTCTCTTGGTGAGAATCACTGTCGTCAGTTTGCTCTCAGTAAATCATGCACTCTGGATTATTTTCTACCTCACTATCTGCTCCATTTTGTGTCTTTTGCTGGAATGTTTTCCTCTCCCTGAATTCTATATTTTGGAGTGTCCCAGAACTCAGCCCCCTTTTTATATCTGTTTATACACTTATCCCCAAGTGACCGCCTCTGTTTGCAGCTTTAATTCCTATCTATACACTGATGGCTCCTGGCATATCCCCAGTTCCTCCCACTCCCTTGAGCCTATCTGACAGTGACATATAGATGTCCAAGAATCATGTCAAGCATAGCACTTCCAAAACAGAACTCTTGAGTTTTCTCCCAACCCTTCATTCCCTCCCAGTTCCCCCATTCTGAAATAGCTCCACTATTCGTTTAGTTTATTTGGCCCAACTCAGGCATCAGTCTTTATTCTTCTCTATAATCACTATATTTTATCCATCGGCAAGTCCTTTTGACTCTAGTTTCAATGCAGACACTGTCAACAAGCACATCTGATAACTCTATCATCATTCTGGTCAATTCACTGTCATCTCTCATGTTGATCATCACAGCAGACTTCTATCTCTTTCACTCACACCTCCTATTGCCAGTTTTATACACAGCAACCAGAATAATCTATAAAAAAGAAAAATCAGATTGTATCAATCTCGTGCTCAAAAACTCCCATGACCTTTCATAATCTCTCACAACTGAGGAGGAAATCCAAACCCTTTATCACACTCTACAAGACTCCATATGATCTAGTTACTGCTTATCTCCCTGACCTCATCTCATTACACTCTCCATCTTATTCTTCTCTAGCCACTCTGGACTCTATCCTGTTCTCTCTGCTTGCAACACAATTTATTCCCTTAGATCTTCAAAATGTTCACTCCTTTCCTTCACTCAGATCTTTGCTCAACATTGCCACTTCAGAGAAGCCATCCTGTTGATTCTTTAAAATAGTACCTCTACCAAATCCCCCTCTGTAGCCCTTTGTCACCTTATCCTTCTTTATTTGTCTCATAGCATTAGTTATTGCCCAAAATATATTTAGTTATTTATTGCTTGTATTCTGTCTCTTCCACTAGAACACTAGAATAAAAACTCCAGTAGGACAGCAAGAATTTTCTTTTTGTTTGTTTGTTTTCAACACTATTATATGTCTAAAGGTCAGAACAGTGCTTGGCACATGGTAAAAATAAATAAAGGAGTTAAAAAGTAATAAGAAATTTGGTGTTACATGAACTCCTACCAGATACTACATAAAAGGCTTACGTTAATGAAAAATTGGGCTCCTAATATTTCAAGTGGATGTTTGGTTTTCAATACTGTGTACTTAATCCAATCCCAACTTGAGGAATTACTTGAGGTCCCAGATACCCTTGGGCCAAGAATCTCTGATATCTTGAAAATATTAGGGGCTGATCCCATTTAAATAATAAATAACTTATCCAAGCCTTTACCCAATCTTGCCCAATATCCTTTGAAGCCCAAAGCAAGGGAAGGACTGATTCTATTATGGAATATATGTCAAAAAGGGATCCTTTTATTCTTTATATCAGCACCTGTAATATTCCTATGTTGCTTGTAGGAAAAAAAAAAAACATCTAAAATGTATAGATATAGATTTGTGCAAGATGTTAGTGTTATAAATAACATGTGATCTACTATTTCTCACTGGTCCCAAACCCAAATATCCTTTTATTCTCAGTACTACCTAAACCCATCTACTTTAGTATTATGTACTTGTGCTATTTCCTTCTACTATCCTTCTAAATCTCAACAGTCAATATTTATTTGCCTTATCATGAGAAAATCAACAACATGCCAGGTCTATTATACAGCAATGATTTACAGAAGCCCTCTTCTACTTCTCTCAGTCAAGACCGAAAGGTTATAAAATTTCCTTGTGACTTCTGTCTTTCATAATATATAGATGGTCTTTTGTAAAGCCCAGAAGATAAAATTAAAATAGTTTCCATTCATTTATTAAAATCATTAATTCAGGAGAGATATAAAGCCTACAAAGAAATTGTAATTCTACCAACAAAAGTTCATTATTGAGAACATAATATATCCCAAGAGGTAAATCCCTAACCTCTAAGAGATTGTACATATCTAGAATTTTTCTAGATCAACTCCAAAATGAACTCTGGGAATTTTTATCACTAGCTAGCAGGGTATTGAGGGTATTTTGTGTCAAGTTTTTCTAAGACTTCATCTCATTTAGGTAATTGATCTCTAAGTCTTGAATTTTATTTAGGGGAAATTAAACATGAAAAAGCATTTGGTAAGGGCAATTCAAACGAGTTCAATGGTCAACAACCCACAACTTTAGGGTTGCCTAATTACCACATATCCTTTTGATCATTTATATTCTAGTCAGACACTAGATGTACTTTGATGGTATAACAACTGAAGCACATTCCCCTTTTTTAAGAGATATAGTAGCAGCTACAAAGCTTGTGGAATCTGTGGCAGACTTAGTTCTAGAATGCCTCTTTGTTGTTTCTTCTTGCTGTACAGTCTACCATTAACAGAAAATGCTAAGGATTTTGCAGTTAGTCGGCTTACCTCCTATGAAATACGGTTGCCTTCCATTTTTATATATCACTATCCCTTATTATAATCCTAAACCCAGCAATTCTCCTTCCCCTACCTGAGAAAGGAGAATCTCATTGTTATGTATTTTTAGGTAACAATCTAAGTCTTTTTCAAAGCTTTTGAAAATTCTTTCAGAAAACCCTGATTTAATTTTATTTGTTGATACTACATACTTGAAAACAAATTCTGAATATTGTCAAGAATGCTATGTTGACTAAATCAACTTAACATTATACAAAAAGGTTCTCACATAACTTAATTCAGCTCAAATGGCTGCGTTGATTACTCTAACATAGGTTTGCCAGCCATTTGTTAAAACATTTATAAAGCACACTACTGCCCTATCTTCACACTAACACCAGAAAAAATCCTAAGACTTAAAGGTGGATCATTTTAAACTAGGAACCTGTAGTCTGGCCCAGTGTCTCCACACTCATCTCACCCGTTCATTAACACTTTTGTTCAGTCAACAGTATTTCTTGAGCATCTACTTTATACCGTTGTTGAAAGCTTCTGTACATAAGTTTATTTTTTTTCTCCCAGAGTTATTGAGATATAATTGACATATAACACTGTATACATTTAAGGTATACATCATAATGATTTATATATCCAAATATATATTGTGATCACTACAATCAATTTAATTAACATTTATTATTTCATGTAATTACAATTTTTTTCCTTATGATGAAAACGTTTAAGATCTACTCTCTTAGCAACTTTCAAACATACAATCCAGTATTGTTAACTATAGTCATTATGCCGTACATTACATCTCCAGATTTTATATACCTTACAACTGGAAGATTTTACCTTTAGACTGTTTTCATCCAATTTCCCCACTGCTCACCCCTGCCTCTGGCAAATACTAATATGGCCTCTGTTTCCATGAGTTTATTTTTTGCAGATTCCACACATAAGTGAGATCATACAGTATTTGTCTTTCTCTGTCTGACTTATCTCACTTAGCATAATGTCCTCAAGGTCCATCCATGTTGTTGAAAATGGCAGGATTTCCTTCTTTCATTTTAATGACTGAATAGTATTCCATTGCATATCTATATATACAGCACATTTTCTTTATCCAGTCACTTGTTAATGGACACTTAGGTTGTTTCCATGCCCTGGCTTTTATAAAGAATTCTGCTATGAACGGGGTGCAGATATCTCTTCATGACAGTGATTTTGTTCCCTTTAGATATATACCCAGAAATGAAATTGTTGTGGAAACAGGTTTAAAGGACTATCTTGAAGATATGTTTGTTTAGCAAAGATACTAGTTTTTCTTAGGAGGTATGTTTATTGGGATGGCTCAAAGTGCCAAATGGCAATCATGGAGGATATTATATAGGATTACTAAATCTTATCTACATTGCACTTGGCTGTGCCAACACTATGTGCAGTTCCAAACTAGGTTTAGAAAAGTGAACCCAACAAGAGATGGCCCAGGACCATGTGGAATTTGCTGAACTGTTTTCAAGTCTCCACACGGGTTGACTCATTTGGAAACTCAGAATTTCCCCCAATCTGAAGCTCATATTGTCAACAAATTGCTGGTCAGTACACAATCCCCATCCAACCTCTTGGCCTTACTCCATACTCTGTGACCAATCATGAGAGTCAGTTACATTTTCTGTAAAGAGCTCAGGATAAATTCTAGGCAAAATGCCAACATCTGTCTATCTCTTGCCATTATTCCTGGAAATTTTCCCCCAAGGCCTCCCCATTTGCTTTCCACTGGGCCTTTCATAAGCACAGAACCTACACATCTTTAAGAATATTTTATGAGGCAGTTTTTACAAATGAAAATCTTTCACTACTGTATGAACTTGATACTGATTTTTAAACTGAAGTTTTAGCTAAATAGCAATATTCCTCACTGTATCCTAGAGGTCAACAAATAGAGGACAGTAACTAATTAGGAAGTCATTTTGATTTTTTAAGTGTAGTAAGTACATTATTTCACAAATGCATATTAAATTAATTCTGAATGAAAATGGAATAAAAGAGACTTTTTGAACCCAATTTAATTTAGAAATATCCATATGTACTTAAATATTATTTTACAAGTGTCTAATATTAAGTGAATGCCAGAATCAAAACAAAGCCTTCATTTGAAACTGAGAAGTATAACCTGAAATCCAAAATACGTATTTATAAAATGCATCTTTAGAATCATCTAAAAAAAGGAGCTGAGGAACATAGTGAACTATGGATGGTATCCCATGATCATAATTCTCATCTTTATTTCTATTTTTAGAAAAATAACTTAGCAATTTAATCAGTATTGTTAAAATGGATTCCTATTAATTCTTCTATAACTAATAATAAGAACATTTATACATTTTGGCTATACGAAATGATTATAACTAAAATTTACTTTAGGCTGGGCAGAGCATCTCCATTCTACACATTAGGAATATACTATCATGGCATGTACTAGGTGACAAATTGCTAAGTTGCCTGAGTATGCTCTGCATTCACTCTCCAAATTGTTATTAAAATTTTATTGTAATCACATATGTAAGGACTTTACCCTAATAAAGTAAATGGAAGGATTTCAATTTTACTGGGATGTAAGACAGTAGAGACCCTGCTTTTTCTTTTGTCATCTGGGAAAGCCAGACAAAATGGAGAGAAGTGTGAGGGGTAGAAACATTTTGCTTAACTGTGTGGGAAATTGTGGTTTGGTAGTTCAATGTGCAAAGTTATATGCAACATGAGTAAAAGCATTGAAAATAGTACAGTGTTTAATAGAGGTAAAACGTCTCATTTTCCCTACTTTTGCTGAGAGATTAATGGGTTAGATTTCCATGATTTTTTGGTAGTTCAGCATACGATTATTCTGATACAAATTTGCCTGGTTAAAAAGAAAAAAAAAAAAAAGAGATTAGAAAACACCTGTTTTTGCCCCAAAGCACAGGGGAATTTTAAATGTTTCCCACTGAATATATTTCTTCCCTTTCATTCACAACTAGGTAGTAGCTCCATCAGTATTTAGTTGCATATTTTATCAGACAAAATTTTCTGCAGAAATAAATAGTTAAAATGCTCTTCATTTATAAGGACATTTTCAGTTACAGATATATTTATACGAACATATATTTATACCAACAGACTCAACTTTGCAAATGCCTAAATTCCACAGATGTCTACAGTATCTTTATTTTCTTGGTTACAAACATATCTCTATTTAATATTAAAGGCATAAGAATTAATTTATAATCTATTTTCCAGAATATGTTTTTGCTACATAAGCATTTTAAAAATGCATGCTGAACTATTATTGTCTTTCATTTGATGGCAAAGTTTCCCTTTACTCTAAGTAAATGATCCTCTTTAGGTAGAAAATTATTATTTTTATGTTCATGGGGACTTAAACTGGAAAAGACTTGACACACACATAACCGTTTGCTCCTGAAGATCACTGTCAGATTATAATTCCAAAGATATTTTTCCTCCCTGATGGATTAGTTCGGATGTGTCCCCAAACTGTCACAAATCAGAAAAAGGTTAAAGACTGTGTAATTTCTGTGTTGGACCCTCTGTCAAGTCATGTTTACTGTCACCAAAAGGTTAGACTAGAGAAGAAAAGAATAAGGTTGATGAATAGTGCAGAACATGTGTCAGTGTAATGAAAGAGGTGGCAGGCACCTGTTTTCAGCAGTGATAAGCCATCCAGATTTTGTCCTGTCACTTTTAGTTTTTCAAAAGCACATTGCTTTTAGGTCTGGATCCTGAACATGCCTTAAGGCACTGGGACCTTAGAAACAAATAATTCATTAATATGTTTCCTGCCAATTCTTTGAAGATGTGGTCCTTTCCCTTTGTTGATATGTTTGCCTCACTTCACTGCATATTACCATCCCCGAACTTTTTTGAGTGAACAGCTACAATTATGTTGGTCTCCTTTTATAAGAAAATGGCAGTAAGGAAAACCAGAAAACAGTGAAATTCATTTTATTACTGTTCATATGTAAATGTGCTCTAATGTAGAAGTCTTCAAAATACAAACCAAAATAAGTCAGCCTTTCATCTTTTCATATCTTGGTTAAGAATTTTTGCAAAACAAAAAAGTGAAAATACCTACAATATGAGAACACATTTTTATGTACAGTCATAAGTATATAGTGAAATGGTGAAGTTAAAACTACGGGGTCTCTGATAGAGCTGAGCTCATTCTCACGTGATGGGAGAAAAACAGGATTGTCATGTCTATATTCCAGACAGTCTTAAGTGAATCTTAGATTTTCTCCAAATAGTTAGATGTGATCTTAGCCAGAGATGAAGGTTAATTTTTCCAAATCTTTACAAGTGATTTTAAATCTGAGTGACAAACAAGTATAGCAGTTAGCAGTGTAGTGTAGTTAGGTATACAACTTTCTTCCTTCTAGAAAAATTTGGTTTTCTTCTAAGTGTCTGTCCTTAACTGCATTGTGCTATTTCTCTTTACTCTCTTTCTGGGATTTCTCCTTATGTCAACTATCATTGTGCAGATAATACTCAATTTATTTACATAAGTTTCAACCTCTCTTAAATTCACCAGACTGTATACTTTTCAAAAATGTATCTTACTCACCAAAGCACAGTACCTGGCACAGTTCCTGGGACAATATATCCTCTGACTGGGGAGTAGATTCTGAGCCAGTATCATGTTAAGAGTTAAATCTAAGTTGAAAAGAGAAGAATGAATAAGATAAAGTCTCATCCTGGGACTGGAGGATAGTAGAGCAGAGCAGGGATTTGGGCTGATTGGGGATTATAAACAGAGCTTCTACTTAACTATCAAAAGTCAGGAGGAGTACAGAGGAACAATTGGGCCTTGGAAAGGTACTGCTATTGAGATGGGTGTGAGGGTGTCACACACCATCCAATCTTAGGACTAGGGAAGGAACAGCTAATTCATTGGATTCTGAGAAAGATGAATTTCATACTGAATGGTCACTTTATTTACCTGCAGGAAAGGAGTGGCACTCTAAAGGAATTGAAGTAACTGGCAAAGGATTGTAATACTAGTATATTTGAGTCCAACATCAATTTAATTTCTTACTGTATATAAATGTCCTCAAACTTCAGTCCCAGACCAGAAGCATCAACATCACTTAGGAAATTGTAAGAAATACAAATTATCAGACCTTCACCACAAACCTACTAATCAGAAAACATAGGGGTGCAGTCCAGGAATCTGTTTTTTAACAAGCTCTCCTTATGATTCTGATTCATGCTGATGTCTGAAAGCCACTGCACTGTACCAAGCTGCATCAAATACTCATTGAAAGCCTGGAGGTTCTTAGGATACAGAGACAAATAAAACAGGAGATCTGCCCTGATGCCAGAAAGTGTTATGGGGGTTCAAAGGAAGAAAATATAAAATAATACTTTACAAATCACTTCCATTAATTGAGCATTTACTATGTGCCAGTTGTGTTTGGGAAGTAATATTATAATCTCATTTGATAGATCAGGAAACTGAAGTGCAGTGACAAAATATAAGTTGTCTAACTTTACGTAACTGGTAAGTGATAGGAATCAGGATCCTTATTCTTTGTTTCATATTGAAATGGGCGTAGGTAGATCTACCATCAGATCAGGGCACAACTTAAACATTTTCACTGTATGTGATAGTTTCAGGTTATGCAAAAATGATGATGTCATATATTATAATGGGTTTTTTCTTCTTCACCCCATCCACTTTATTTTGTGCTAATCTGAAGCAATGTTTGACTTCAAAGCTAAGGATTAAAATCAAATTATACTGCCTCTGGTTCAAAAAATTTTGAAAAAGCTTCATGAAAAATCTAGTGTTTGAAAATGGGTTTTTTTTCTAGGTAAGGTCTTTCAAACTTCAGATAAGCATTCTTTCCTAATTTTCACATTATTTCATCCACACAAAAGAAAGCCATGTTCTTAAAAAAAAATGAAAGCCTGAATAATTAAGTAGCTTCAAGGTCAAATAAAGTGAAAACTTAATATTATGAATCAGGTTGTGAGTGATTTTTAAGTTATTACTGATTCTAAAATGCCATTTTAAAAATCTATGACTTTTTAAAGGATGCATTCATTATTTAAAATGTAATACTAGATTTTATTTACACTATTCCACAATGTAAATCCAATTGTACACCATTTGTAACAACATATCTGTTAGTTGATATTTTAAATGATATGTCTATCATTTGAGAATTTTCCTTGCATACCTGAAAGCAGAAATATTCTTAGTTATATTAATTGTAGGCTATAATATTTAGATGCACTCTAACACTATCAGAATCTAATTAAAACAAAATTTAAGCTATTTCTTTAATTTGGAATTTGTCATATTCAAATAAAAATTTATCACAAATGGATATATAAAATATTATGAATACTACATATATTTCTACAGATAGTTATATAAAATGAATTATAAAGGTTTATCCACTTCCTATCCAGGAAACTCATAATAACTGAGATTTATTATGGCTTAAGAAACAGTTCTGAATCTGGGTCATTTTGGTGAGTCTGATTTCCCTGGAATATGTTCTTCTGACCTATGGTTCCTATTTCCTACTACCTTATGGTAATGTCTTTACTCACTAAAGTTTTATGTAGAGATTGGTTCTTCAGAAATATACTCTTCAATATGCGAGTTATGATTGTGTAACATTGCTGCCCTCTATTTCTCTAACTTAGGCATTCTCTTTGCTCTTTTTTCTTTTTGTTCCTCTGACTGGATAATTTCAAATGACCTGTTTTTAAGTTCACTGATTCTTTCTTCTGCTTGATCAAGTCTGATAGTGAAGCTCTCTATTGGATTTTTCAGTTCAGTTATTGTATTCTTTAGCTCCAGAATTCTGGTTGGTTCATTTTTATAGTTTCTCTTTGTTGATATTCTCATTTTGTTCATGTATCATCTTCCTGATTTTGTTTGGTTGTCTATCTGTGCTCTCTTGTAGCTTACTGAGCTTCCTGAAGACAATTATTTTGAATTCTTGTCAGGCAATTCACAGATCTCCATTTCTTTAAGGTAGGTTGCTATTGATTAATTTTTCCTGATTCTTTATGTTTCTTGTGGATTTGTATTGGTATCTGTGCATGAGAAGAAGAAGCAGCCACCTGTTCCAGTTTTCATGAATTGGCTTTGCAGGGAAAGACCTTTACCAATTCAGCTGGCTAGAGATTGTGGGAGTTTCCAAATCCCCTTTTTTTTTAATGGCTGTGTATGTTCCACTACTCTCCCTCCCTTCTGGGGGAGAATCCTCAGAATTATTCACCTTCTCCAAATCCCACAGAGCCATGCTTTGTGCTAAGAGCCACCTGCCCCTTTTCCCTTGGGCAGTGCACTGGAATGTTGGGTGTAAATTCTACTTTTCTCTCTCCTACCTGAAGGAGAGAACTCAGGATTGTGCATCATCTTTCTATGCCACTGAGCTGAGCCAGCTGCTAAAATCATGATGGCTGCTGCAGTTCAGAGGCCTTCTACTTTAGTGCTTCCTCCATTAGACTGTGAAACTGGTGTTATTGTGACATCCAATATGATGGCAAAAGCCTTTAAAACAATACTAGACAGAAATCTGCATACATCCAGCACATGACACCTTCTTTTTTTATATCATTATATATCTTCAAACAATAATAGCTCAAGATCTAAGTATTTAATCACCTCATGGTGAATATCATATGAGCTGCTCAATAAACTATTCATAATTTAGTTTATACACAGTATATCCATTTCATAATATTATAGGACTTTAGTTATAAAAAAGATTTTGGTCACATTTCCATGTTTATATATCAGTGCTTGTATACTCCGATCTTTCAAAAGCCATGTTTCAGATAATACTTCATTTATTATCAATGTATGAATATTTAGTTGTTAAAATAATGACTGTGGGGCTTCCCTGGTGGCGCAGTGGTTTAGAGTCCGCCTGCCAATGCAGGGGACATGGGTTCGTGCCCCAGTCCGGGAAGGTCCCATGTGCTGCAGAGTGGCTGGGCCTGTGAGCCATGGCCGCTGAGCCTGCGCGTCCGGAGCCTGTGCTCCGCAACGGGAGAGGCCACAGCAGTGAGAGGTCCGCGTACCGAAAAAAAAATAATGATAATAATAATGACTATGTTTATATATATTTTTGGAATGGGCATATTCAAAGTTAACTTTTTTTTAACTTTAAGATGCAATTTTCCAACACTGGAAAAGAGCTCATTCTTGAGGATGATGCTAGCATAGCATCACCATCATTTCATAGCAGTTCCTGCAGTTACATATATCATATATCTAAAGAAAATAACCATTCTCAAAAGGAGCAAGTTCAGGCGTTTCAGCTATTCAGAGTTATGCCAGAAATAGCATTCAAATGATTCAGCTGGAGACTAGGAATACTATAGTAAGCAATGGCTGCTTCTCCTTTCTGTTAATGACTACAGTAGATAATAAGCTCCAGGAAATAGTGTGGCTTTTTAAAAATGAGCATGAGTTTTGTAAACACAGGCCTGGGATCAAATCCTAGTTCATCCATTTACTGGCTAGGGAAACTTCAGCAAATTACTCAGCTTCTATGAGTTTCATTTTCCCACTTGTCAAATAAAAAATGTTGCAAGTGTTGAGAGGATTTGTTGAAGCAATGAACATATAATGCCTACCTATAAACTTCACAATTTCTTACAATCCACTCTATTTCCATGGCTTTGAATTTTACATAGAAATGGTCCAAGACCACTAGAGAGTGACTTCTTAAGGTGTATAGCTCTGGAATCAGAATGTCTGCATCTGAATCCAGGGTTCAAGTCTTGCTGGCCTTTTGATTCTGTGCTCACCTCCTAGGACTGTATGAGAATTAAAGGAGAACATGCAGAAGTAAAGGGCTTAGTGCAAAATTGACACATACAAACACTAATTCAATATTGGGATTGTTATCACTGCATTCTTCATGTCTGGGCTGAAATGTTCTGCCTGTCATGTGGCTTAGTGAAATAACTATAGTTGCTTTATTGTTAGGTATATAATTCACAATGTTGATTCTCAAAAGTGATCTATGATGGTCATTGTTAACAAAGATAGCTAAACCTGTTGAGTATTATTTTACCTGAGACCGTTATTTGGCAAGTCTTACAACGTCTCATCCTCAGAACCTGTAGTTTAAAATGGTAGGTTATTAAAGTTGCTAGATATTTGACTGGTCTGAATTCATGAAAATAAAATTTTCCAGCATGTCATTCATTACAGTAGGTAGCATGCCTCTCTTTCCTTCTTTCTTTCTTCCTCTCTTTCTTCCTTCCTTTCCCCCTTCTTTCCTTCCTTCCTCCCTTCCTTCTTTCCTGCTTTCCTCTTTTATTCACGCATCCACTCACTTATTTAATAAAGTCTTTCATGTAAGCTCTGGAGTGGGATGTCCAGGATATGAATCCTGGCACCAACTTAATTAATTTGGTGACCTGAATAACTTATGTAACCTCTCTAAGCCTCAAATCTCCCTCTGTCAAAATTATATAACACAAGCATCTACTGCCAAGGATTGTTTTAACAATTAAATGAAATAGTGAAAATCCCCTTGCACAGTGCTTGGTATAAAAGCTCAGGAAATCTTAGGTATTATATGTATTAGTTTCACTATTAAATAATTTTATTATTCCTACTTCTCCTCCTTTCACTACCACCACCACTACTTGCTAGCAATCCACTAGATGCTGGGTCTGCACTGACAGAAACAAACAAACAAAAGGCAAACAAAACAAAATAATTGTCCCTGTCCTTATGGAATTCACATTCTGTGAGTAAACATATAAAATACGGAGAAACCAAATTGTAAATAGAAAATTATAATTTTTGATAATTGTTTGAAGGAAAAACACTTTTGGGAATAACTAGAGGAGGTCAACTTAGGATGTTTGGCAAGGCTCTCTGTATTTCTGTGGAAGTTGCATTCTAGCCAAGACCTGAAGAGAAGCCACAAATATAAAAAAACTGAAGAGCTTGGATGTGTAAGGCAGGGAAAGCAAATTTAGTAGATGGAATGAGAGACAGAGTGTTAGGTCTCAGACAATGCAGGATTCATAGGTAGAGAAAAATGTTGGATTTCATTTAGAATATTTATTTGAAGCATTTGTCCTTATTCTTGAAAGGACTGGGTGTCTGTTGTTGATGTTACAGATTCTGCTCTTCTTTTTTTATAGTCTTTAAGCCTATTGAAGTGTTTATAGGGCATTCTACTATACTAAACATGTACAAAATACAATACCTGCCACGAGAAGAGAAAGATAAATACACCAAATATTAAATAAACAATGTTAAAATCTTCAAACTGTGCATCAGTTAAGATTTTAATTTACTAAAGCTGTTTTCTTAATTCTGTAGGCTTTGTTCACAGATGGCAATATTTAAATCATGGAGTTAACATAAGGTGATAAAAGAAAAAGATCTTGGTGGTGTGATATATGCAGTAAATCAGAACTGTGCAAATTCGCCAATTAAATTTGACAACTCCTTAATAGATTCAATCCCACAGATGCAATATGACAATCCCAAAGTGGGAACAGTACATGAAATACCGCATCCTGCTCATTCACTTAGCTGTTCTTTCTTAAGGCTGCACAATCAGAATTGCATTTAAGGAGTAGACAGAGGAAAATTCAGTTAGTACACAGATACCAGATGCAAATCCTTGTCTTTGTCACTCGGAGGATGTAAATGAAAACCTTTGGATCTTAACCACTTCTTACAGCACTGTTTTTATTTCTTCTTGCCATTTTCTTTTTCATGCTAGAATGTGACAGCAGTAAGAGTCAACCCCTTTCAAATGATTTAGCAAATTGCTATATTTCTTTGTTTCTGAAAATAATTTCCTAAAATGGAGTTAAAAAAAAAAAGGTAAATGTGTTTTGCTATTACCAGACAATAATCTCTGTATTTGAAAAGCTCTTTAATTTAGCGCTAGGCTTAAATTAAACTTTCTACTAGTAGTGGTTTTACATTCTTTTCAGGTAGGCACCTTGTTCAGGGCTGTGACTAATTGGGCAAGCCTGATTCCTTATATTTAGAGGCCACTTGTAAGTGGAAGTGAGAAATGAAATGTGCCAAGAGCCTTCAGTTCTATTTTATTGATAGAGTAGATTACATAGATCGTGAAAACAATCTTCTAATTTATAAGAGTCAATCTAATATCTTGTTAAACAAGAGTTATTATTATTGAGCTTAAACTATTGAAGTGTGTTATACCAAAGGGCCACTTCCCACATTGAAGAATATTGCCGTGAACACTAGCATGTTAATCACATGCTAATGGGCTCTCAGCAGCCTGATAAGTTATTGATTACCTCAGCTGGCATAATTCGTATCAGGAAGAGACAGTGTAGTTAACTGGAATTTAAGTTCTTTGTTTTTGCAACTTGAAACAGACTCACATGCTCATCAGTCACTTTATTCAGGGCCATGGTTAACAGGCAGAAGGCTTTGTCCACAGGTGGATGGGTCTTTTCAGAAAGGAGCAGTGCTGAGCACCATCAAACTCTGGCCCAGAAAATTTCAACTCCTATTGTACCTATTAATCTAAACAGTAACTGAAGTGCCAGATGGAAGAGTAGTTCAAAGCCACTTCCCATTGTTCTCTTGCTAATGTGAATGATAAAATTATCCTGAATTTTGTATTTTGTTCATTTTTACCAAGAGAGAAATAAAATGGAAAATGATAAAGAGTATATGTGATTATAAAAGGCTATGTTTGAAAAAAAAGCATTCACATGGTAGCAGTCAGCCATATTATTTTAAAGCATTTCTATAGAAAAGATTTTCCATTGTGAATAATATTTAAAAATATGCAAAAAGTAATTTTACAGAGGATTTTCCCCAGAGTTGTGATCAGTGTGATTTGTTATGTTCACTGGAAATTGGAACCCATACAACCTGTGCTTCAGCTGACACCTTTCTCCTCATATTACTGCTTTTTATAATGGGAAGAGAAATGCACGTTGAAAACTGTAAAGAGGCAAGAAAATAGCTTTTAAATAAAGAAATATATTATTGTGAAGTAACGTAGGCATTGCAAATTAGCAAGATTTCATGATGCATTGCTATGTCTATTCATTTGTGGAAAAGTTTGAAATTGCTCAAAAAGGCTTGGTTTCATGTTTTGGAGGAATGGTTAAGTTTAGTGTGACAGTTTGTTAAAAGAGGAATAGTAAGAAGAAAAAGAATTTCTCTTCTCTTGGTGAATAATTCACCTTTTAATAGGTTTTCTCCAGACATATTTAAATTATGTAATATTTCACCAGATAGAGGATCACATTTTAGTTTTAGCCACTTATGACAGCTGGGTGAACAAAGTCTCACCTGGCATTACTAACTAATTCCAGCTAAGCTGGTTTCTCGATTGTTTTGATCAGAAACTTTTTTCCTTCATCCACATAACTATAATAGCAGTCACAAAAATTCTTATGGAATATGTAAACTGTTAAAGTGCCAGCATGTCCGAAATAATGAGCCACTTAAAGTAATACAGTATGTTGATTAAGAGTTTGGGTGGGCTTGGCAGCTGGAAATGCCTGGATCAAACACCAGCCATGTGGCCTTAGGCAAGGTAATTCAGCTCCACGATACCCCGCCCCACCCCCAGTTTGTTCAACAATAAAATGGAAATAAAATACCTATGTGATATAAGTTGTTTTAAGAATTAAAGGAGATACTGAATGTGAAGTGCTTAATGAGGCATTTAGCATGGATTGAACACATAATTATATTAGTATTACCTAGTCCAACTTTCTTGAGTTAACAGTAGAACTGGACAAAGTACTTGTATTTAATCATAATTAACCATATAAATAAAAATGATTAATAGCTGTATCAGAACTACAAACAAGCCTCTTAGAACTAAGTTTCATTTTACATTGTTCTAGCCAAGAAATGCGAGATCAAGTACTTCTCACTGATGTGAGTACACTGTAGAATATTTTTACACCAAAATATTTAATTATTAGGATATACATATACATATATATATATATATAATTTTTTAATTATCTGTGACTGGTTAGGCTAATCTAAACCATTATTTCTTCTGTTGTCTTGGTACAGGTTCTCATTAACATTGCTCTTTCTCCTGGCCAAAGGCTCTACTCTTTAACTCAGCCTTTCATTGGTTGCAAAAGGATATACAGTATCTTATCCCTAACTCTATCCCCACTCCTGGGAACACTCATCCTTTCCACTGCCAGCCCCCACTAGGTAGGAGTGTTTTGTTGATATGTGAACATCTCATTTTTTACTAATGAAACTATTAATTCTGTTTATGAAGCTTTGTTCCAAAGACTGTAGCAAAGGATGTGAATTTTTATTATCATACCTGTCATTCAGCTTAAGTTACTAGTGATGAATGAACCATTCCTTTAGCCAAAATCAAACTCAAAGAAACCAAAAATGATTTAGGTTCTTTAATACAGCTAGAAAATGATGGAATTAGTGGATTCAGCTGACATTGCTATTATAATAGCATTTGAACTTTACAACTTGTAGGCATCCCTGTTTCACAGATTAGGAACTCAAGATTTAAAGTAGTTAAATTAATTGTCCAAGGCCCCATACAGCAAATATTAAGGTCCATAAGTTCTAAAAGTTTGGGGACTCAAATTCAGCACTTCTGGCTCGCACAAGTTCCTGGATTGCCTCTTCTCTACATTGGGTTATTGAGCTATTTATTCTAGTACATCATCCTTCACTTTCACAAACTGAGGAATGCCATGTCAATAGAATCCAAGAGACATGGAGTACAACTTACAATGATATGTTCAGCACCTATTTTATTTTGATACTTTTCAGCTTTATTCAATATTCATTCTCTTATTCCTTTCATTCATTGGCATAGATACATAAATCCATTTAAAAACCCTTTGTCTAAAATTCTTATCTCACGAATGATGATCTCTGAACCTATATAAAATGTACTCTTTCTTCATGCTTATCCAACCTCCTGGATGCTAGATAATATGGTTCTATTTTGTTTAAATGTAGAAGTTAAGCAATATTTACTGGCTACTTACTTTCCTGCAATAGTTAAATCATTAATTTAGGTAGTATTTTGTATTAAGAGGACCAAAAGGAAGAACAGGAGATAAATTAAATTTTCAAATTGTTACAATAGCTTTTTCAGATCAACAGTTTTCTAAAATAGCAGAAAATTCAGAAATGAGAGAGATTTTAATTCAATAAAATTGGCATGCACTAATGGTTAAGAGTTTGAGGTATTTCATTAATAAGAGATAAATTTAAATACTACCTGTAGGAACTTGAGTAAATTTTATTAAGCTGAAGATTTCTAATTTATAAAAAAGGAATACAAAAGTGAATAGTCCATAGTATTCTGGCTCTCACTTTCTCTTCTTTTTTCTCTGTGGAGTTAAGCAGACCTAGGTCTTCAGTACTATTAATGCTGTGGATTTGGACAAATTACATAATCTATTTTGACTCATTGTCCATGAAAAGTTGTTAGAATTAACTGAATAATGTAAATAAAGTGTCTAATGCGTGGCCAGAAAACTCTAGCCCTCAGGCCAAATCTATCTTGCTACTTATTTTTTATAAATGAAGTTTTATTGGAACATAGCATATTTCTATGTTACAAGGGCAGAGTTGAGTATAGGGCAGAGCCCATATGGTCCACAAAGTCTAAAATACTTACCATCTGACCCTTTAGAGGAAAAGTTCGTCAACCACTGATCTAATGCATTGCCTACTGTGTTTTTTTCTTCCTCTCTCCTTTCCTTCCTTCCTTCCTTCCTTCCCTCTCTCTCTCTTCCTGGAAAAAATGTATTACCCACTATGTGAGACAAGCTCTAAGCTAAACCCTGAATACATTAGTAAGACCCAATTTCTACAATGTAGTTGTGGATAACAAATAAAAAACAATTACAATACAGTAAATATTATGATGAAATAATTGCATATAGATAGGTCTCCTAACCAGGGCTCAGGAATTCAGGGAAGGCTTTCTGGGAGGAAAAGACCTGGAGGTGAAATCTGGAAAATGAGTGGACCTTAATAAGCAAGGAGGGAAGGAGGAGAAGAATGTTCCAGAAATAGGGATAATAATTGCAAAAGCATGATCACTGGGCTTCCTTGGTGGCGCAGTGGTTGAGAGTCCGCCTGCCGATGCAGGGGACATGGGCTCGTGCCCCGGTCCGGGAAGATCCCACATGCCACAGAGCTGCTAGGCCCGTGAGCCATGGCCGCTGAGCCAGCGCGTCTGGAGCCTGTGCTCTGCAACGGGAGAGGCCACAACAGTGAGAGGCCCGCATAACCAAAAAAAAAAAAAAAAAAAAGCATGATCACTGAGAACACTTCTTTCCAGAACTTCAGTAGTTCAGTGTTGGGAGCATTATGCAGAAGAAGGCAGAGAAATGCAGTTAGAAAGCTGAGCAGGGACCAGTCTATGCACAGCCTTATAAGCCGTGGTCCAGAAAACTGAATTTATTATACCAAAAGTAGTGTGGGTACACATAGAGGAGGTTTTTTTGCACCAAAGTAAGATAACCAAATTAGTCATTAAAAATATTAACTGTTGGGCTTCCCTGGTGGTGCAGTGGTTGGGAGTCCGCCTGCCAATGCAGGGGACATGGGTTCGTGCCCCGGTCCGTGAAGATCCCACATGCCGCGGAGTGGCTAGGCCCGTGAGCCATGGCCACTGAGCCTGCCCATCTGGAGCCTGTGCTCTGCAACGGAAGAGGCCACAACAGTGAGAGGCCCACGTACCGAAAAAAAAAAAAAAAAATTAACTGTTTGCAGTTTTAGAAAGTGGATAGAGGCAAACACCATTGGCATGGAGACAAATTTGATGATTTGGAATACTCTGAAAAAGTAAACAAATGTAAGAGTAAATATCTGGTTAGAATTAATGTTTAGATGGGATTTTCTAGGAATTTCATGGTATTATACAAAGCACTCAGGAATTATCAAATCCTGTATTTCTAAAGAAGTTGCACAGAAGAATTTTAAGCAGGTATGTGACATAATATGATGCATAGTTTTGTTTTTATTTTCTTTTTTCTCTTCACAGAGAGGTCTTGCACAGATTAATTACATTTAGTTCCAAGTACCTAACATTTTATAACTATTGTGGATTACTTTTTTAAAGTATTAATTTTGATTGTTAGTTCTGTAAATAAATGCAACTAATTTGTTTCCAGCATTTTGTTAAGCTAACTTACTAATTGTAATAGTTTGTACATTAATTAGAATTTCTATGTTCAGAATCATAATATCTGCACATATGATGGTTTTGTTTCTTCCTTTCTAATCCTAATAACATTCGCTTCCCTTATTTTATGGGATAGGTAATAGAAGGCATTTGTATCTGTATGTATTCTATATTTCCACACTCAGTTTGGTATTGGTGGTAGATTTTCATTAGTCGCCTTTTGTAAGACTAAAAAGTCTTCCTTCTATTTCTATTATCTATTCTATTCTTTATTCCTAGTTAGTTAAGAGGAGGTTTTTAAATCATAAATGGATTTTGAATTTTATCAAGTATATTTTTATTAGAGAAGATCATGTGATTTTTCTCCTTAAATATGGAATGGAAAATTTCATTGATTGCTTTTCTAAGTTAAACTACCATTTTATTTCTTTTATAAAAGCAACTTGTTCTTGATAATTCTTTTTATGACACTGAATCGAATAAGCTCTTAGGTTTAATGAGATCATTTGCTAAGATTTTTGCATCAATGTTAACACAAAAGTTTAGCCTATAATTTTCCTTTTGTTAATATTTTGCTGCCATCTGGGGGTTTTGGTATTAAGGTTATGCTATCCTGAAGAGTAATTAGTAAATAGTCCTAGAGTAATTTGTGTAAGATAAGAGTTAATTCTTAATTAATTGTTTAGTTGAGATGTCCTCAGTGAAGCCATGTAGGCCTTGAGTTTTCTTTTAAAAATATTTCAAATTATTGATTTGATTTCTTTAATAGTAATTGAATTATTTGTTTTCCATTTCTCCTTTTGTCAGTTTTGGGAGATTGAATCCAATAAAACCTGAGAAGGCAGTTTCTACTTTATTGGTATAAAGTTATACATAATATTCCCTTATTTATTTTTATTTTTTTTAATTTTGTAGTACCTGTGGAGCTATTTCTTTTTGTAATTTCAAATACTATTTTTTCCCTTTTTATCATTGGTCTTGCCACAAGTTTACCAACTCATTACCTTTCCAAATTGGCTTGTTGAGTCTCTTTACTGCATTTATTCTATTTTATTAATTTTGTTCCTCATATTAGTATTATATTACTCCCATTGTTTTTGGAGTTCATGCTGCTAGGGTTTTATTATTATTATTTCTCTAAACAAAAACTTAGTTCACTATGTTTTCAGACTTATTTTCTAATAAATACATTCAAGGTTGAAAACTGTATTAAATACAATTAAAACAGTTCCAGCAATTCTTTATTATAATTGAGTTAAAAATATTTTCTAATTCCCATTATGATTATTCCATTGCCCCAAGGATAGTTAGAATATCATTAAAATAAAACTTACCAAACATATGGGAATTTTCTAGTTATACTTTTTCTTTTAATATGTAAAAACAGTAATAATGTCAAAGAATACTTTATATATGATTTAAATCCTTTGAAATTTTTTGAGATTCTGTTTGTTTCAGTATATTTTTTTATGATCTATATGGCCTTTAAAATGGGTATTTTTCCATTGTTGTGTACATTATTTCCTATATATCCTGTAAGTTCAAGCTTGTTTATAGTAGTATTCAAACATTATATATTTACATTTTCTGATATTTTGCCTGATTATAAATTTAATAAATAAATAATTGTGCATTTTAGCTCATAAAATCTCCTTATCGCTAATTATGCTTTTTGTATTATACTTTTTTCTTTAATATTGCAATAGCATTGACAGATCTCTTTCATTATTTCCATATTATACACTTTTTATACTGTTTTTGGTTTCAACCTTTCTACATCCTTTTGTTTTAGTGACTGTTATAAACTGCTCATAGTCTGATTGATGTGTGTCTGTGTGTGTGTGTGTTTAAATTCAATCTCATAAACTGTCATTTAATTGGAAATTTTCATACATTTATATTTAATGCAAGTACTGATATACTTAGATTTAATCTGCCTTATTTTGTGCTTTATATTCATCCCATCTTTTTATGTTTCATTTTCTCTCCTTTCTTGACTTTTTTTATTGTTTTTGTTAAATTTATCATCCTAGGTGGATGTTTTCCCCCTGTGTTAGATTGTAAACTACAAAACTGTTTTTAGCTTTTAGAGATTACTCTAAAAGTTACAGTATTCTTTCTTGATCTAGTGACTGCTCACTTTTTCAAGCAAAAATATTATTTTTTTACTTATTTTTTCCTGAACACAGAGCAATAGTACAATTCCCAGACACTCTTGCAGTAGGTGGCATCATGGGGCTGAGTTTCCTCCAATGGTATGAGATTGGAAATTTTATGTATCTTCTCTAGGCCAAGGCTATTAAGGAGAAGTGTGATACAATGTGTCTTTCTCCCTGTGCTATCTAGATGCAGATGATAAGTTCTCAAAGGGTGGAAAAATCCTCAAAATCGGAAAAAAAAAAATACAACAGACTGGAAAACTGGTTATCTGTGATTTTCTAGCAAGACATTAAGTAAGACTATAGCTTGGAATCATTTCAAAGTCCAAGAAAATGCCTCACAGATTCAGAAAAACTCAAAATGTTAGTACATAATGATTGTTATTTGCTGTGTATAGCAAGATTTTTGGAAAAACATGTAATCATTTAGCAGAAAAGAATATTGGCCAGTTTACAAGGAGAAGTGAAAGGGGATATAGGCAGTACTGATTTTTCTCTATTCTCCTTATCTCCCTTACTTCTTTTCTTTCACTTTTACTAGTAGTATGTTGTTATTTCATGTGTTAATGAATCTCATTCTTTCTGCTACATAGAGAATGGATCAGAGTGGGGGCTGGCATGGAAGTAGAGAGACAAATTGAAGAGGATTTCAAAAGATTAGAGAAGCTGATCACTTAGAATAAGTGGCTACAGAGGAGGGAAGAAATTGACTGATTTGATATATACTAAGGAGGTATATTCTATAGTGTAAGACCTGTAGGTTAATTAAATATGGAGACAAAAGAAGGGATCAGGAAATCAAAAGGATTATTGCCAAGTTCTTATAAGCAACTGGGTTATTTATGGTGCTCTTTCCTAAGGGGAAAAAAAAGAGAGATGCACAGAATAATGGAAGAAAATTGAGAGTTCAGTTTTAATTTACAATTGTCCTAAATTCCCTTAAGTCCAAACCCAACTGTCTTATAGTGCTACCTTCTAGCTGCCTGTACGGTAAAGAAACCCAAAGCAGGGAATAATATGTTAACACAAAAAAGAGGAACCAGAGGGCATCATTCCTGATCATGCACAGGGATTGTGCCCATTTGTGAAGAGGGATCAATCAGCAGCCTAGACTGTTCCATCAGAATTATAATACCTTTTGTTTGGGAGAAAGGAGAAATGATAGAATTATCTTACGTGGGTGAGCAGAGAGGCAGAAATATCTCCTCTGCTATGAAATCTAGATGATTTGGGATTGGGTTTCAGGGATGAGAGAGGAATAAGGGAAGATGACAAGTCAAGTTTGATTCTGGGTTCCTTATTTGGATTAGATGTGCTGAACTGAACAAAGAAGACATATAGTAAGTGCCATGGCAGGGTAAAGATGAAAACTTTCCTTCAGAACAGACCCAATGGAATATCATGTGAAGCTGTCAGTGGTGTTAGTAACTGGAACTCTGAACTAGTCTCTAGATATACCTATTTTAGTTCAGCATATAAGTAAAAACTGGGATCTAGTATATTTTTTGAGATGGGCAAAAAATGAAGATGGGTAGCAGTTAGAAAAGAAGGGTAGCAGGAGCGTGTGGTATCATGACAACAGGAAAATGGAGCATTTTAAGGAGAGATGAACAACATTTAAACATAACATAAAAAGGAGAGATTAATAATTACATTCTTTGATATTTGGAGTGTGATAAACTATGTGTCTCTTGCTTTTAGCAGCAATTAGAACTATAGTGATCTTTACATATTATTTATTTTATTTTATTATTTTTGGCTGTGTTGGGTCTCAGTTGCGGCACACAGGATCTTCGTTGAAGCATTTGAGATCTTTCCTTGTGTCTCGCAGGCTTCTCTCTAGTTGCAACACGCGGGTTTTCTCTCTCTAGTTGTGGCATGCAGGCTCCAGGCTCTGTAGTTGTGGCACACGGGTTCCAGAGTGTGTGGGCTCTGTAGTTTGTGGCACGCAGGTTCTCTAGTTGAGGCATGCGAACTCAGTAGTTGTGGTGTGCGGGGGTTAGTTGCCCCACGGCATGTGGGATCTTAGTTCCCTGACCAGGGATGGAACCTGAGTCCTCTGCATTGTAAGGCAGATTCTTTACCACTGGACCACCAGGGAAGTCCCCATAGTGATCTTAGTAAAAGAAAAAGCTTTAGTGTTGGGCTGGGAGTTTTAGCCATATTCTTATGGCCTAGTGATATTTTTGAATTTGAAGAATAATGTAAAGGTGAATAAATTCAATAAATGCTAGTTGTTTCCTTTCCTTTTTTTTCCTCCTGGGCAGTAACAATGTTCAGAATTCGTGGGAGAAGAAACTTTCCCATTCTTATTTGTTTCAGACCCTCCCAAAACCTAATACTTCAAGTTCTGCAGGTGAGAGCAAATGATTAAAAGGGAATGAACAACTGCCTAAGTTTTCCTTAAAATCTGTGTGTCTTAATAAAATGATCACTTTAAAATCTCATAACAGATTGAAATTTATTTAAAATATTATACTTTAATCAAAAAATCTTATTCCTTCCCTTGAAATCATTTTTTTAAAAATATTTTGATTCGCATTAGAAATTGCATGAGTTACATTTATTGCTTTCCCACACAAACACAAAAATAACTCTGCTGTGATTACGTATTACTGACAGTTTGTAAGGGAGCAAATCTGCTCCCGAAAAATTCTCTGCACAACTCCAGGGAGCCATGTATATGCTCTGAATTTTTTTTATAAAAGGTACTTTTATTTAAAAGATATGTGTTATACATATATTGTCTGTACTAGGATTAGTTGAGGACATAGAATTTAAAGTCAGTACAATAGCTAGATAAGTCTCTAAGGGCTTTATCGAAGATAATAGCTCAAGCCACCTTATGACATTCCATTAACAATTTTCTTTGGGATAAATTTTTTAAGCCATCATGCTTTCTTACAGGCACTTAACTTTTATCTGAGAAATGATACTTCTCTTTTGTGGCTTCATCTGACTATGTATAATTTAATTTTAAGATGCAGCTTTTACCATAGAAGTTTTCAGGAAGTAACTTGTAAATTTGGACTAGCTCAAAGCAGCACTTTTTTTCAATTCACTGGCATTATTTTATGTTTTTGTGATTTTATGTTTTCCTGAACTACCTAAGTATATTTAACCCAACATATAATGCATCCTCTTTATTTTTTTAATCTGAATAACAATGATCACATTTCAGTAAGTTCTTTTCTTGTAAGGTATGTAATCTTTTTTTTTTTTTTTTTTCATCCTTTAACCTTACCAACACCCAGGACAGTTTATAGTGTTCTTTGATGCAAGAGACTTTTAGCTACAGAAGGAGAAAAGTGAAGATATATTATACATTCCTTCCAGGGTAATGAGCCTGGAGTTCAGAGTATGGAATATATTTTTGTCTTGTAGGAGAACTTTTTAATTTGTTTTATAATAAGGTAAAATTTGTCTTTCTAGCTATCTGAATATAAAACAAATTTGAAAGTGATATTTGCATAGTGGCCAAAAAAATGTTATGCTTTTGTTTATTCAGTTAGTTTTTCTTTTACTATGCCCATTTTATAACAATTCATTGAAAATTTTAGAACCCCTGAGTCATGTTGCATAATTACTCTTTCTTGGCACCTATTAATTCTTTACGTGAACTCCTGAATTTCCAGTATTTTTACTAAAAGTTTTGTGAATTCCAAGAAAATATACAGATTATATGTTCTATTTTGTTAATTTCATGACTCATGAGATATGGGTTTACCTTAAGCCATTAATAATCAAATGTCCTTTTAATATTCCTTACCATTTTGACTACCTTGAAAACTAGATATATTGACAAATTTTATTTGAAACTTTGGTCTTAATTTATCACTTACTACCTTGTCCTGCTTTGTCTTCTAACCTTCTGACCACTGTTTCAGTCTTCTTCTGTTTTGTTTTCTCAAAAATTCCTAAATAGAGGAATTGCTCCAAAAAAATTTTTCCAGTCCTCTCTTCATTTCTCTCTGCGTTCTCTCTATAGATAATTGCATGCACAACAGTGATTTGATAGGCAATGATTTCTTAATTACTGTATACCTCTAGCCTCCCCTTATGTTTTTTAGCTCTACACTCTCATTAAAGTACTACTGGGCATATTTGCCTTAATATCCTACCTTGTATACACCTGCTAATCCTCTTTTCCATGTCTATATGAACTTCAAAAAATTGTAGAAAAAACATTAGAAATACATTGAGGAACCATGGGGACATGCTTTTAACTGAAAACTATAACTTGAATAGTCTTTCCTCTTCCAAAGGTCATATTCTTAGTACAAAATTCACCAAAACCCCCCGTATTCATATCTTCTGCCATTTTTACATGCTCAGTGCACAAATTATCCAGGTTTCTATTTAAGATCAACGTTCCCGCTTGTGCTTTGGAAACGATCTAATACCACCAACTCAGAATTCTTCTTTCTGCTATTTATTGTATCACTTCTATCAGCCTAGGGACTTGTTCATGTCTTAAAGGAAAAGAGCGACTCTCTTGATACCATGTCACTCTATAGGTACCTTCTAATCTCTCTGCTCCCCTTTGGAACAGAATTCCAGAGTTGCGTCTATACTCCATCCTGACTACCTTGCCTCCTGTTCACCCTTAAATCACTCCACTATAGCTTTCATTTCCCATACTGAACAGAAATCACTTTTGTCCAAGATGCCAATGAATCTACTCTGTTGAAACAAGCCTTTAGATACTCCTCTTTCCTCATTTTACTCAAACCCTTAGCAATTTTCAACCACCAATCTTTTCTTCTCAAAGAACTTTTTTTTTCTCTTTGACAAGACAACACAACACTCCTGATTTCCCTCCTATTTCACTGAGCACTCTATTTTTTGGCTTTATTGCCTCATCCATCTTTTCCTGACCTCTAAATATGAGACTTCCAGGGTCCTGGGAGCTTTCTTTCTATACTTACTTCCCAGATGGTCTCATCTAATCTCATGGCTTTAATCATCATTTATCAATAATAATAATAATGATGATGATGATGATGTAATGAGCACTGTTATAATTAATGTAAATATATTGATGAATTTAATCCTCAGAGCAAAATTAATTTTACTTTGCAGGTAATAAAACTGAGTACTAAAGAAATATAATATCTTGGCCAAATTTGCAAAGCTAGTACATAGTAGTTTAGGGTTTCAGATTCTGGCAGCTTGTCTCCCAAGCTGGTAACAATAGCCATTATACTCTATCGAACGTATATTTACAGTCCTGACCCCTCTGTTGAGTTCCAGAGTCTTATTTCCCAACTTCTTACCAAACATCTACATTTGAAGGCCTCAGACACATCTAAAAGCTAAGCATATACAAACTTGATTTCTGCTTTCCTCCCAAACCCATTTTACTTACCTTCCCCACCTGCATGACAGAGCCTCTATATTTCTAAACTCTTCTGCTATTCTGTTTCCAGGAAATGGGCCTTTCTGACTATAATTCTCACTTATTCCCAAATCAGTTTCTTTGCCCTTACTCCTTCCTCCTCCAGAAATGTTCTTCCCCAAGACTTTATATGATGTGTACTCTCATTTTATTTATTTAGGTTTGTGCTTAAATGCTATCTCCTCCAAAATAACACTCCCAGCAGTAAAATAGTGAATGCACTGCCTTTTTTCACTTAGTCTTTTTCTTTCTGGCTGATTTTTATTTTTCTTCATAATACTTATCACCATCTATAATTCAATATTTGTTTTTAGTTGCTTATCATCTATCTCCATTGAAATTAAAATTTTCTCTATTAGGAAAATCTTGGTCAAATTATTCCCCTGCTTCTCTAAAGTGTATTGCTGGACTTGTTCTAAACTCACCTTACACTTTTTGGTCTGTTCTTGCATTCTCAGTTTCTTTCTCTCCATATCCTATTTATCTATGTAAGTTCTAATAGAAATGATATAATGATATTTTTTGTTATGAAGCTGTTGATGATTCCTCCAGTTAAAATTTTATCCTTGTATTTTTATACAAATCCTCTTTTTGAACTTTTGTCATGGATTTTTAAAATCATATTTTGCCTAGTGGTACAATATATGTGCCACTGTTTTTCTCCCTCATGAAATTATGTTTAGTTTCCATTCCAGTGAACAAACATTTGTTGACACACTTCACAACTCCTTTGTGTGGCAATGTTGTCATCATTTATATATCTTCCAAAGGTCTGACATAGTAACTTACATGTAGCAGCCACTCAATAGATGTTTGTGAAATTGATGATTCTTCTGGTTCCTGGAAAAATACAAGGGTACTGTAAATTTTCATTATTTTGAAAAAAATCTGTCAATATTATGGTAAGGCAAATAATAATGCTTTTTCCTCTATTTACTTTACATGTTTTTTTTTGTTTTGTATATTGGGTTTTCTTATAGAAGGAAATGCTTGCAGCTCTGACTTTCCATCATCTACCTTCCCTGGTAGATTACCTACGGTAAATTGAAAACCAGAGGATATGTACTCCCCTCTGAGGTTATATTTGTTAAGTGACCCACATTGAGTAGGTCAGATTCACAATCACTATTAAAAAACAAGAGAAGCCCAGGAAGCAGCGCTTCTTCTGTCTTTAGCATCTGCTTTCCTAATCTTCCTTCCTTTGGCAGTGACAGGCAGGCTACTGGGAGGCCTCCTCTGTCCCTTGGACTTGAACTTATACCGACACAAGTCTCACAGATTACTTTGGCATAAATAATAGCTCATTTAGCCTCTTGTGATATAATTTTTTTTCTTTTTTTTTTTTGCGGTATGCGGGCCTCTCACTACTGTGGCCTCTCCCGTTGCGGAGCACAGGCTCCGGACACGCAGGCTCAGCGGCCATGGCTCACGGGCCCAGCCGCTCTGCGGCATGTGGGATCTTCCCGGACCGGGGCACGAACCTGTGTTCCCTGCATCGGCAGGCGGACTCTCAACCACTGTGCCACCAGGGAAGCCCTGTGATATAATTTTTGACAAATTATCTGATGTCTTATCTAAGAGGCAGGAAGAGAAATAACATCAGAGGGGGATTTCATTTTATTTGTTGAGCTAGTGGAATCCAGGATTTGTGTATAATCCAAAAATATATGTCAGAAATGTCAGATGTTTGCCCACAGAAACTAACAATTTCTCTTTCTAGGTTTATTATATTTTTCCAAATCTCAAAAAAGTAATAGTTTATTAAATCTACATATACAGTTTCTATTGTGTGTTTAACATAATAAAAACCAGCTACAAATTCAGAATAACACAATTATTGATTATACATTTTTCATCCAATAATTCAGATCATATCTCTCATTGCTGGGTTTGTTGAGGAGAGGGATGGAAAAAATTGTAAAATGTCCCAAGTTATTTGCCTATTGAAAAATAAAATTCTTTAGGCTTTTTTGCTTCTCCTGTATCTTTCATCTCATTAAGAAGTTCCTTATATTCCATAAATGCAGTCTTGGAATGAATTATCATTTTGGCAGTTGTACCACACTGTTGGCTCATACTGAAAATGCAAGTCAGTAAATCCTGTGTTTTATCTGTGTCTTTCTTTTAAACAAAAACTGCAGTCTAGTCAGATTTTCATAGATTATGCTTACGTAACTGATTTGTTTTAACCTAACTTCAATACTCTCTTCTGCTAATTTGGGTCCATCATTCTAGGCAACAAAAATTACGTTGAAATTTAATTCTGTCACCTAATGCAATGGCCACCCCCTTCTGATCTGGTAAATGGTAAATTTAAAACAATAAGTGACTATTCCTGCTCAGTTTTTTTTTTTTTTTTTAAGTGAAAAATTACGATATTCAGATGAAGTAAGGTTATGTAAGGACTGGGAATTTGTGGATTACAGACTATAGATCCTTTCCTAGATGAAAGCCATGTTACTACTGGAATCGGGTAGATTGATGTAAATGTTAAAAATTTTCTAATTTATTTTGTGTATGAATATGAAATAGAATGTGAATTATGCTTACCATTTAATATCAAAACCGATGTCTTTTTGTTATTTTTGTACTACTCATTTAAGATTCATCAATTGGAAAAATAAAAGAAAAGGAAAGGATGAATTCTGGAAAAATCAAATGCAAAAGAAACATAAATTTAGATTTAACTTGGTCAAATTGTACTATATAAATTGCCTCCAGCGGGGAAAAAACAATCCCTTATGTAAATATTTTAGGTAGATGAGTTACCTGTGAGATGCTCTATGAAAACATTTTACATGTTTAAATAACTTTGAGGAAAGTCTACTGTCTCTCCTCACTTGAAGGCCCTCAGTGCATTATTATGTCCTGGAATAAGTACATCTGTTTAAAATTGTGTAATTCAACAACAACCAAGATCTAAAAACTTAACCTTTTTTCTCCCCATAGAAAATCTATCCATGTCCTCCAGAGACAGTGTTCTGAGAAAGTCACTGTGGAAAATGCAGGTTTGTCTATGTGAAATCATCTGACCAAATTTAAAATGCAGGTTAATCTATTTTACATTAAAATCAATGAAAATACACATCATTCATTCTTTCAGATTCTAGCTCTACCTTGGGTTTATATGTAATTCATAGGGAGAGTGTTTGACAATACATGAACATGTAAAACCTCCCACACATGTACAATAATTTTCAGACATCAGAGCATCTGCTTAAGTAACTACGCAGATCGTGAAAAAAACACTTCTCTTCCAAAACAAAATTAATCAGAATGTTATGTAGCTAATAAGCTACAGTGAACAGCTGTGTAGAATCTACAAAAGGAAACAATGCCTGGGCCTCTGTGCATAACTGTATTTATACACAGGAAGGTAATATAATGTAGTAGCAACAGCAATGAATTTTTTCAGGAAACCTGGGTTCAGATTCTAGCTCTGCCGAAAATTAGCTGAAGAAACAAACAACTTAACTTCCCAGGGCTTCAATTTTCTAATAAGAGGGAGGGAGTTGGCAAACAAATAACAGTGAGACCATGATTATGTTTAGGATCAACTTAAGATGGCATTGGAGAAAAAGCTGGTAACTGTAAAACACTGTACAAGTTCAGCTGTTTATTTTGCATGTCTTTTGTTAAGTGGAAAATATTAAGGCTAGTTATAAAATCTGACATATTTTACAAAAGGAAAATATACCTTCTCATTTTTAATGTTTGACCATACCACTGACTTGAAACTTTTAGGTAAAATCACATTATCTCAATCAAAAATAAAATGTGTTGAAATCTTTTGCTTCTTACCAAATGAATGATCATTTTAAAAAGCTGTTCATGACTCCTGTTTGTAAATTAGAGACAAAGAGAGAGAGAGAGACCATTCAAAACCATTCAAGTATAAAAGATATGTAACTGTGCTAACCCTGCCAACACCCAAAAGTGGCATAATAATCAAAATGAAGAATACAGGTAAAATAATGTTGCAGAAAGTTTTAAATTATGTGAGAATAATTGCCTAGTACATAAATATTACTTTCTATCAACAGGAGGTTTATTACTCATATTTCTGCTGGAAATATATTATGGCTATAAAACAGGTTTCCTAGCGGGAAAGAAAGTTATATCTAAAAGCAAAGTGGGAGTCCAAAAACACAGGAAGACTGAAAATAGGGAAAACATTTCATATAATTAAAACATAGCTAAAAACGCATGTTTTGGGTGCTCCTAAAGAATTCTAATTTCTCTTTGTTTAATGTTTTCTATTTACCAAGCCAAGTAAAATTATATTATGACCCATCTTTGAGTCTTTGTTATATGACAAATATTATTGGTTTGCTTCTTGCTCTCAGTGAACTTATAATCTAGATGCAGGTGAAAAGAAGTTTCAACAAAAAGCAAAATATCTATTGAATTTGCCTGGCACAGAGTTTAAAAAAATATTTAAGAGTGAGAGAGTACAAGAGAAAAATAGAGCTCTAGATTATTTTATTTATAGCAATCTTCCATCCCAGATTTTTTTAGTACGCTTATACTTCTAAATATTCTACCTTACTGTTCATAAAATTACATTAGGGACCAGATACGAGGTTCAGAAAAATGTTCACCAAAGGCAAAAAAATAAAGGGCCTAGCTGTGCTGTTCACTTTTATGACCTTCCACAAGTCACTGGACCTACATTTCATCATCTTTAAAATAATAATTGGGGGCTTCCCTGGTTGCGCAGTGGTTGAGAGTCCGCCTGCCGATGCAGAGGACACGGGTTCGTGCCCCGGTGCGGGAGGATCCTACATGCCACGGAGCGGCTAGGCTCGTGAGCCATGGCTGCTGAGCCTGCGCATCCGGAGCCTGTGCTCCGCAACGGGAGAGGCCACAACAGTGAGAGGCCCGCGTACCACAAAAAAAAAAAAAAAAAAAAAAGAAGAAAAAAATGGTGTTTCATCTTGAGTTCTAGCTCTGAAGTCTTCATTGGAGTGTTCCTAAAACAGTACTTTAAGGAAACTAAGGCCTTCCCTAGGATAAATGCAAAAGTATGCTGCTGTTATTAGTCCCTGCCATAAATGAAGAAAGCAAAGCTGCTGTACAAAAAAAATACATATTTGCCAAACAAAATGTCTAAGTTGCATATGGCGTAGAAATTCCACGGTTCCATTATGAATAATATAGAACTGCAAAAGTAGTCAGAAATCACTATTACGGGCATGCTCAAGGAAGGTTTCTTATAAGTAATGGAAATTAAGCTGCAACTGAGAATAAATAAAGTTCAGAAGAGAACAAAAACATAAGAGTAACATTGCAAGGGGAGCTTCAAGACAGCGGAAGAGTAAGACGTGGAGATCACCTTCCTCCCGACAAATACATCAGAAATACATCTAAATGTGGAACAACTCCTACAGAACACCTACTGAACGCTGGCAGAAGACCTCAGACCTCCCAAAAGGCAAGAAACTCCCCACGTACCTGGGTAAGGCAAAAGAAAAAAGAAAAAAAAACAGACAAAATGATAGGGACGGGACTTGCACCAGTGGGAGGGAGTTGCAAGGAGGAAAGGTTTCCACACACTAGAAGCCCCTTCATGGGTGGAGACTGCGGGTGGCGGAGGGGGGAAGCTTCGGAGCCACAGAGGAGAGCGCAGCAACAGGGGTGCAGAGGGCAAAGCGGAGAGATTCCCGCACAGAGGATCGGTGCTGACCAGCACTCACCAGCCCAAGATGCTTGTCTGCTCACACGCCGGGACGGGCGGGGGCTGGGAGCTGAGGCTCGGGCTTCGGAGCTTAGATCCCAGGGAGAGAACTGGGATCAGCGGCGTGAACACAGCCTGAAGGGGTTAGTGCGCCACGACTAGCCGGGAGGGAGTCCGGGAAAAGTCTGGAGCTGCCGAAGAGGCAAGAGACTTTTTCTTGCCTCTTATTTTCCTGGTGCGCGAGGAGAGGGGATTAAGAGCGCTGCTTAAAGGAGCTCCAGAGACGGGCGCGAGCCGCGGCTATCAGCATGGACCCCAGAGACGGGCATGAGATGCTAAGGCTGCTACTGCAGCCACCAAGAAGCCTGTGTGCAAGCACAGGTCACTATCCACACCCCCGTCCCGGAAGCCTGTGCAGTCCACCAGTGCCAGGGTCCCGTAATCCAGGGACAACTTCCCCGGGAGAACACACGGCGCGCCTCAGGCTGGTGAAACTTCACGCCGGCCTCTGCCGCCGCAGGCTAGTCCCGCACACCGTACCCCTCCCTCCCCCCAGCCTGAGTGAGCCAGAAACCCCGAATCAGCTGCTCCTTTAACCCCGTCCTGTCTGAGTGAAGAAAAGACGCCCTCAGGGGACCTACACGCAGAGGCGGGGCCAAATCCAAAGCTGAACCCCAGGAACAGTGTGAACAAAGAAGAGAAAGGGAAATTTCTCCCAGCAGCCTCAGGAGCAGCGGATTAAATCTCCACAACCAATTTGATGTACCCTGCATCTGTGGAATACCTGAATAGACAACGAATCATCCCAAATTGAGGAAGTGGACTTTGGGAGCAATGATATATATTTTTTTCCCTTTTTCTCCTTTTGTGAGTGAGTATATGTATACTTCTGAGTGTGATTTTGTCTGTATAGCTTTGCTTTTACCATTTGTCCTAGGATTCTGTCTGTCCGTTTTTGTTTTTTTTTGTTTTTCTTTAGTATAGTTTTTAGCACTTGTTATCATTGGTGGATTTGTTTTTTGGCTTGGCTGCTCTCTTCTTTCTTTCCTTTTTTAAAATTTTTTTATTAATTAAATTTTTTGTTAATTATTGTTTATTTTTTATTTTAATAACTTTATTTTATTTTACTTTATTTTATTGTATTTTATTTTATCTTCTATTTTCTTTATTTCTTTATTTTCTCCCTTTTATTCCAAGTTGTGTGGATGACAGGCTCTTGGTGGTCCAGCCAGGCATCAGGGCTGTGCCTCTGAGGTGGGGGAGCCAAGTTCAGGACACTGGTCCAAAAGAGACCTCCCAGCTCCATGTAATATCAAATGGCAAAAATCTCCCAGATATCTCCATCTCAATGTCAAGACCCAGCTCCATTCAACGACCAGCAAGCTAGAGTGCTGGACACCCTAAGTCAAACAACTAGCAAGACAGGAACACAACCCCATCCATTAGCAGAGAGGCTGCCTAAAATTATAATAAGTCCACAGACACCCCAAAACACACCACCAGATGTGGACCTGCCCACCAGAAAGACAAGATCCAGGCTCATCATCCAGAACACAGGCACTAATCCCCTCCGACAGGAAGCCTACACAACCCACTGAACCAACCATAGCCACTGGGGACAGACACCAAAAATAATGGGAACTATGAACCTGCAGCCTGTGAAAAGGAGACCCCAAACACAGTAAGTTAAGCAAACTGAGAAGACAGAGAAAAACACAGCAGATAAAGGAATAAGGCTAAAACCCACCAGACCTAACAAAGGAAGAGAAAATATCAGTCTACCTGAAAAAGAATTCAGAATAATGATAGTAAAGATGATCCAAAATCTTGGAAATAGAAAGGAGAAAATAAAAGAGACATTAAACCAGGACCTAGAAGAACTAAAGAGCAAAAAAACAGTGATGAACAACAACATAAATGAAATTAAAAATTCTCTAGAAGGGATCAATAGCAGAATAACTGAGGCAGAAGAATGTATAAGTGGAAGATAAAATAGTGGAAATAACTACTACAGAGCAGAATAAAGAAAAAAGAATGAAAAGAATTGAGGACAGTCTCAGAGACCTCTGGGACAACATTAAATGCACAAATATTCGAATTATAGGGGTCCCAGAAGAAGAAAAGAAAAAGAAAGGGACTGAGAAAATATTTGAAGAGATTATAGTGGAAAACTTCCTTAATATGGGAAAGGAAATAGTTAATCAACTCCAGGAAGCACAGAGAGTCCCATACAGGATAAATCCAAGGAGAAACATGCCAAGACACATATTAATCAAACTATCAAAAATTAAATGTGAAGAAAAAATATTAAAAGCAGCAAGGGAAAAACAACAAATAACACACAAGGGAATCCCCATAAGGTTAACAGCTGATCTTTCAGCAGAAACTCTGCAAGCTAGAAGGGACTGGCAAGGCACATTTAAAGTGATGAAGGAGAAAAACCTACAACCAAGATTACTCTACCCAGCAAGGATCTCATTCAGATTTGATGGAGAAATTAAAACTTTTACAGACAAGTGAAAGCTGAGAGAATTCAGCACCACCAGACCAGCTTTACAAAAAATGCTAAAGGAACTTCTATAGGCAGGGAAAACAAGAGAAGGAAAAGACCTGCAGTAACAAACCTAAGACAATTAAAAATATGGTAATAGGAACATACATATCGACAATGACCTTAAATGTAAGTGGATTAAATGCACCAACCAAAAGACATAGACTGGCTGAATGGATACAAAAACAAGACACGTATATATGCTGTCTACAAGAGACCCACCTCAGATCTAGGGACACATACAGACTGAAAGTGAGGGGATGGAGAAAGATATTCCATGCAAATGGAAATCAAAAAAAAAAAAAAAAGCTGGAGTAGCAATTCTCATATCAGACAAAATAGAGTTCAAAACAAAGACTATTACAAGAGACAAAGAAGGACACTACATAATCATCAAGGGATCGATCCAAGAAGAAGATATAACAATTGTAAATATTTATGCACCCAACATAGGAGCACTTCAATACATAAGGCAAATACTAACAGCCATAAAAGGGGAAATCAACAGTAACACAATCATAGCAGGGATTTTAACACCCCACTTTCACCAATGGACAGATCATCCAAAATGAAAATAAATAAGGAAACACAAGCTTTAAATGACACATTCAATGAAATGGGCTTAATTGATATTTATAGGACATTCCATCCAAAAACAAAGGAATACACATTCTTCTCAAGTGCTCATGGAACTTACTCCAGGATAGTTCATATCTTGGGTCACAAATCAAGCCTTGGTAAATTTAAGAAATTTGAAATAGTATCAAGTATCATTTCCGACCACAAAGCTATGAGACTAGATAACAATTACAGGAAAAAATCTGTAAAAGAATACAAACACATGGAGGCTAAACAATACACTACTTAATAACCAAGAGATCACTGAAGAAATCAAAGAGGAAATCAAAAAATAGCTAGAAACAAATGACAACGAAAACGTGATGACCCAAAAACTATGGAATGCAGCAAAAGCCGTTCTAAGAGGGAAGTTTATAGCGATACAATCCTACCTTAAGTAACAAGGAACATCTCAAATAAACAACCTAACCTTACGCCTAAAGCAAGTAGAGTAAGAATAAGAAGAAAACCCCAGAGTTAGCAGAAGGAAAGAAATCATAAAGATCAGATTAGAAATAAATGAAAAAGGAATGAAGGAAACGACAGCAAAGATCAATAAAACTAAAAGCTGGTTCTTTGAGAAAATAAATAAACTTGATAAACATTAGCCAGACTCATCAAGAAAAAAAAGGAGAAGACTCAAATCAATAGAATTAGAAATGAAAAAGGAGAAGTAACAACTGACACTGCAGAAATACAAAGGATCATGAGAGATAACAATATGCCAATAAAATGGACAACCTGGAAGAAATGGACAAATTCTTAGAAATGCACAACCTTTTGAGACTGAACCAGGATGAAATGGAAGATATGAACAGACCAATCACAAGCACTGAAATTGAAACTGTGATTAAAAGTCTTCCAACAAACAAAAGCCCAGGACCAGGTGGCTTCACAGGCGAATTCTATCAAACATTTAGAGAAGAGCTAACACCTACCCTTCTTAAACTCTTCCAAAATATACCAGAGGGAGGAACACTCCCAAACTCATTCTACAAGGCCACCATCACCCTGATACCAAAACCAGACAAAGATGTCACAAAGAAAGAAAACTACAGGCCGATATCACTGATGAATATAGATGCAAAAATCCTCAACAAAATACTAGCAAACAGAATCCAACAGCACGTTAAAAGGATCATACACCATAATCAAGTGGGGTTTATCCCAGTAATGCAAGGATTCTTCAATAAACACAAACCAATGTGATAAACTATACTAACAAATTGAAGGAGAAAAACCATATGATCATCTCAATAGATGCAGAGAAAACTTTTGACAAAATTCAACACCCATTTATGACAAAAAACCCTCCAGAAAGTAGGCATAGAGGGAACTTAACTCAACATAATAAAGGCCATATATGACAAACCCATAGCTAACCACGTCACAATGGTGAAAAACTGAAACCACTTCCACTAAGATCAGGAAAAATAAAAGGTTGCCCACTGTCACCACTATAATTCAACATAGTTTTGGAAGTTTTATCCACAGCAATTAGAGAAGAAGACATAAAAGGAATCCAAATCGTTAAAGAAGAAGTAAAGTTGTCACTGTTTGCAGATGACGTGATACTATACATAGAGAATCCTAAAGATGCTACATACCAGAAAACTACTGGAGCTAATCAATGAATTTGCTAAAGTAGCAGGATACAAAATTAATGCACAGAAATCTCTTGCATTCCTATACACTAATGATGAAAAATCTGAAAGTAAAATCAAGAAAACACTCCCACTTACCATTGCAGCAAAACTAATAAAATTTCTAGGAATAAACCTACCTAAGGAGACAAAAGACCTGTATGCAGAAAATTATAAGACACTGATGAAAGAAATAAAAGATGATACAAATAGATGGAGAGATATACCATGTTCTTGGATTGGAAGAATCAGTATTGTGAAAATGACTCTACTACCCAAAGCAATCTACATATTCAATGCAATCCCTATCAAACTACCACTGGCATTTTTCACAGAACTAGAACAAAAAATTTCATAATTTGTATGGAAATACTAAAGTCCCCGACTAGCCAAATCAATCTTGAGAAAGAAAAACGAGGCTGGAGGAATCAGGCTCCCTGACTTCAGACTATACTACAAAGCTACAGTAATCAAGACAGTATGGTACTGGCACAAAAACAGAAATATAGATCAATGGAACAGCATAGAAAGCCCAGAGATAAACCCACACACATATGGTCACCTTATCTTTGATAAAGGAGACAAGAGCATACAATGGAGAAAATACAGCCTCTTCAATAAGTGGTGCTGGGAAAATTGGACAGCTACATGTAAAAGAATGAAATTAGAACATTCCCTAACACCATACACAAAAATAAACTCAAAATGGATTAAAGAACTATATGTAAGGCCAGACACTGTCAAACTCTTAGAGGAGAACATAGGCAGAACACTCTATGACATAAATCACAGGAAGATCCTTTTTGACCCACCTCCTAGAGAAATGAAAATAAAAAACAAAAATAAACAAATGGGACCTAATGAAACTTCAAAGCTTTTGCACAGCAAAGGAAACCATAAACAAGATCAAAAGACAACCCTCAGAATGGGAGAAAATATTTGCAAATGAAGCAACTGACAAAGGATTAATCTCCAAAATTTACAAGCAGCTCATGCAGCTCAATATCAGAAAAACAAACAACCCAATCTAAAAATGGGCAGAAGACCTATATAGACATTTCTCCAAAGAAGATATACAGACTGCCAACAAACACATGAAAGAATGCTCAACATCATTAATCATTAGAGAAATGCAAATCAAAACTACAATGAGATATCATCTCACACCAGTCAGAATGGCCATCATCAAAAAATCTAGAAACAATAAATGCTGGAGAGGGTGTGGAGAAAAGGGAACACTCTTGCACTGTTGGTGGGAATGTAAATTGATACAGCCAATGGAAAACAGTATGGAGGTCCCTTAAAAAACTACACATAGAACTACCATATGACCCAGTAATCCCACTACTGGGCATGTACCCTGAGCAAACCATAATTCATAAAGAGTCATGTACCAATATGTTCACTGCTGCTCTATTTACAATATCCAGGACATGGAAGCAACCTAAGTGTCCATCAACAGATGAATGGATAAAGAAGATGTGGCACATATATACAATGGAATATTAGTCAGCCATAAAAAGAAATAAAATTGAGTTATTTGTAGTGTGGTGGATGGACCTAGAGTCTATCATACAGAGTGAAGTAAGTCAGAAAGAGAAAGACAAATACCGTATGCTAACACATATATATGGAATCTAAGGAAAAAAAAAAAAAAGTCATGAAGTACCTAGGGGTAAGACGGGAGTAAAGACAAAGACTTACTAGAGCATGGACTTGACAATATGGGGAGGGGGAAGGGTAAGCTATGACAAAGTGAGAGAGTGGCATGGACATATGTATACTACCAAATATAAAATTGATAGCTAGTGAGAAGCAGCCGTATAGCAGAGGGACATCAACTAGGTGGTTTGTGACCACCTAGAGAGGTGGGATAGGGAGGGTAGGAGGGAGGGAGATGCAAGAGGGAAGAGATATGGGAACATATGTATATGTATAACTGATTCACTTTGTTATAAAGCAGAAACTAACACACTATTGTAAAACAATTTTACTCCAATAAAGATGTTTAAAAAAAAGAATTATAAAAATTAAATTAAATTAAATTAAAAAAGAAAGCTTAAGAAGTACTGAATGAACTTTTACATTCAAAGTTCATTGTAGATAGTATTTAAGTTTTAAGGTTCTGAAGAACCTCTGCCTACATTCAAATACTATTTATACTAGTTCTCTGGCCTTGAATTTGTCTGTGCCTTAGTTTACTCATCAAGAAAAAATAAGAAAATAGTAGTACTTATCCTAGAATAAATGGATTAAATAAGAAAAGAGGTTTAAATGAGAGAATAACCACTTGATTAATGTTGTTTTCTGTAGAAAATCAGTACAAGTTGAATATATAATGGAGTATTTTTAAAATCTATCTAAATAATGACATTTTATCCCAGTTATTTTGTGTTCATCACATTCTGTATTCTTGAACAGTGGATATTATTAGCTTTACTTCAGAAACTCTGCATATTATAATGATTCTTGTAATGGTGAGGTTGCAGATCACCAAACATTTTTTCACTTGTAGATATAATTTATTTCAGCCAAAAAAAAAGCATGAAGGGAGGATAATTATTAGCTGAAAAAATTTTTAGATAATTAAGGATAAAAAGATAATTAAACTGAAAAAATTTAATAAAAAATGTCCATGTTCAAAAGGAAACCCCCTTTGTTGCATTATGTCCACCAATTAGACCTTTATTTGTAAGAAAGTAAAATGTGTTAGTTCACTGTCCAGGTACTAGACACAAATACATAGTAGGAGCCAATCCCAGTTGAATTATCCTTTCAGCAGCATTAAGTTACCCTACTTCTCAAATTTCAATTTCAAACTTCTCTTTCTATCACCATAATCTCCTATCATTCAATTATCTCATTCAGTCATTCTATACATACTTTTCTGCCTTCTTCTACCCTACTCTTCATTGATTATTATTGTTACCCAATTTACTAGCCTTCTTCCATGTTTTTCCCATTACAGAGGAAACTTCATATATTTTTTTGATTTTTTATTCTTCCATTACATACTTCTGGTCAAATCTTAAGCTAAGATCAACCTTACTGACCATGGTTTTTCCTCCAAAACTCAGGCTTCAGGGAAAAACCACACAACCATACATGTTAGTGCCAATACACTTTATGCTTAAACTTCAACTGGGTCTTTGATGTAAACTGTCTCCTTTATTAATCCTCACATTTCATACTTTCTATATCTTCTCAAATCCCTATGCCATCATTTCACTACCAGCCTTACATGTAACAGTTGATCAAATCTTTCACTTAACAAATAAAGATAGTAGACATGAGAAGGAAAACTGTAGAACTTCAATCCATAGAATTTTCCTATCTATTGCTTCCCCATGTCATTTCCATGTATTTTCTATGGCTACTTTTATCTAGAATGTACTCATTACATCATTGCAATTCTTCCTTCAAAATTGAAGTTAGATACCATCTCCTTGGGGGGCGTACTAACTTTGAAATTATTGTCCCAATTTTGAATTTCCATAAAATCCTGTTCTGATAGGTAACCCTATCAAAGAACTTGCTAATTGTGTGTGCATATGTATAGATTTGCTTTTGATCCCCTATCCCTCACTAATCTATATCCACTTTGAGGGCAAAAATTATAGTTTTCTTTCTCTGGAGCTTAGCACGATATCTTCCATATACTAGATACTCAAGCAATATTTGTTGATTGAATGAGTGAATGAATGAATTTTGCTTTGTGAAGATTCTTGATTCTCCCATATCTTAGACAAGCTAAATGCTCTGATGACTATTATTTATATATAATGTTCTGTTCCTTCTCTTCCTTCAGAGTATTCTCAAAATCCTTGCTACTTAAAATGTGGTCTTCACATCCTTAATGACATTATCTGGGAGCTTATTATAATTCCAGAACACCAGCCTCCACCCTATACTTATTGACTGAATTGCATTTTAATAGAAGTGACTCATACACACATTAAATATTGAAAAACATTGCTCCAAAATATGTTTAGTAATCGAAGTCACTTGGGAATACCTGTCAAACAGGAAGCTTATGAGAGAGTTGAATGAAAAGCCAAAGCATTTGCTGACAGACCATTATACAACAGCAAATATTATTCTCCAATATCAGGTACTAGTCATTAATTCATTTAGTCAACGAATATTTCCCAGAACAAACAATGTGCTAGAAACAGTTCTAGGCATTGTGTTAAGAACTGAAAATGAGAGAATGTAATAAAACAAAGTCTGGGAACTCACAACACAGTAGGCTATTCCTTTTCTTTAGAAAACCTCTTCAACTGTTTAGGACTGTTGTAGAGAAGTCATAGTTAAATTAACTGGATAAAGAGGCCCTTTTAATTTCAATATTAATTATTGAAGGTGGTGGGGGTTGAAGGAAGAGAAAAGATATCTCTTCATAATACCAGTTGTGATAGTTAACTTTATGTATCAACTTGACTGGGCCACAGGATGCCTTAATATTCAGTTAAACATTACTCCGAGTATGTCTGTGAGGGTGTTTCTGGATAAGATTAACATTTTTTGTCAGTAAACTGAGTAAAGAAGGTTGCCCTTCCCTATGTGGATGGGTCATTTCTAATCTACTGGAGGCCTGAATAGAACAAAAAAGGATGGATAAGGGATAATTTATTCTCTGCCCAAGTGTGTTTGAGCCAGGACATTGATCTTCTGCCTTCAGATTAAGACTCACTGTAATTTTATCATGTGCTCTCCTGGGTCTCCAGCTTGCCAAGTGCAGATAGTAGAACTTCTCAGCCTCCATAAGAACTGCATAAGCCAATTATATATATATGGAATATATGGTTACATATATGAAATATGGATTCTGTTTTTTTGGAGAACCCAGATAATATACCAGGTAAGTATGGTTAGGTTGTTTTCACAGAGAATATTGGATGTAGGAGAATGAAAATTGGTAAGTTAAATCATTTGACAACCATCTGAATGAAATTAAAATATGAGGACCACTTCTTTTGAGTTCTTTCACTTGTCATGCATCACCATAATAGAGAAATTCATGATGAGCTGGACAAAGAAGACTTTAGAATCAACAAACAATGTTGATGACATTTGTACAGACAGTTCAACTCTGCACTAATATTGTAGCCACTAATTTTAGATTAATATTTAAATTAATAAAAATTACTAAATAAAAAATTCAATTTCTCAGTCACACTAACCACATTTCAAATTAGCTATAGCCATATATGACAAGTAGCTATCCTACTGAACAGTAGAGATATAGAACATTTCCATCATTGTGGTAAATTCTGTGTGACGGTATTGATCTAAAACATCAAGGGGACCATGAGTACCAACAGCTTTCTTTGAAAATATGGTTTGGCTTCAAATCTTAAGGATAAAAATAAGTCCCCCCAAATTTATCTTGGTATGTCTATATAGAGAAAGTAAAGTATTTTCAAATGATTTTGGCTTCAAATGTAAAAAAAAAAAAAAAAGCAAATCATGTAATTTAAATTAAACTGCTTTTTGGTGTCTCAGTTTTTCCTTACCAATCGCCCACATATTGACACCATTTTTTTCACAATTTTATCGAAGGTGATGGGAGGATTAAATTAGAATTATAAATATAACATTCACTTACTTACTTAAACTTATGTAAGTGCCATAAGTTTATCAATAATTCTTGATAATTGTTCTAGAATTCTTTAAATAGGATGAATCATTTTTTAATAATGCTAGTTCTTATATTTTAATGAATGAAAACTTAATGCCAGTTCTGTCTCACCTCTTTTTTTGCTCCACTAATACAAATATTAGAAAGTATCACCTTTGAGCTTCAAGGCTTATAAAGTAAATTATAGAATTTGGACACAGAAAATATAAAGGTCAAGTTGTGTTAATTAATTATAATTTGGGGAGGGAAGTTTAAGAGTTCTTTCTTAACTATAGCATATATTCTGCCCTAAATTTTGGCAGACATGAAAGAAAATCCTATGTGGACTCTTTAAACTCTTTATAATTTTTTTCTGCAGTGATATTTTCAACAAATTCTGATGTTTTATTTAGAAATACTGCATGATGCTAAGCAGGGAAATGTTTTCTAACTGAAGAATCATTTCTTTATTTATGTATACAATCATGATCAGTCATTGGAACTTTATTTTTAAAAAATGCAAGTCAATTCAATGGAATGTTATTTATTCTGTTGCTTTGAGTAAGGACAGATATCGACAATCTCAAATTCTTTATATTTCTGATGAAGAATGAACTATAATTGTTAATAATTTCTTAGTAGAGTCTATACTCAAAGGCTCTTTTTTCATTGCAGTTTATCAGAATCCTCTTTGTAAATTTTAGACCACAAGCTTTCCACTTATCTATTATGCAAAGCACAGTTGTAATTCTTAGAGCCATTCATTATAGATTTATTACCACTGGCCTCTATTTGTCTAGACACTTAAATACCTATGCCTTCTTATGCTGCATTTCTCAAGAACTCATTACATTTCTTTTATTTGTTTAGCACATTGATCTCAGCTCTGGTCCTCATTTCCAGGTTCTGGCCTTTTAATACCCAATTTAGCTACAGCAGAAAGAAGACTGACAACTTTCATTTAACTGTCAGGTCCTTCTAGGGTCCACTAGCTGCAATAAAATGACTCTACATTGTATTTAACGAACCATGAAGATACTGAGACCAATTTAAAAAAAAAGTTTTCATGCCCTTAGAGCTAGAGACTGGTCTCATCTTCTATTAAGGCTGTTTAACAGCCCACACCAACTGCCAGACAAGGGGGAAAAGGTGAAATGGCTATGTAACTGAGCTACTCACCTCCCATAATGAAGCACCTGTTCAAAAAATATAGAGTGATCTCTCCTTCTGAGGAACTCACAAGACAGAGGTGAGCCAAGTAGTGAAATAAAGACTCAATTAAATAAAACCTGTTCTGAATGGAATAGAGGAAAGTAGGTTAGAAAGAAATAAGAAAATTAAAGGAAGTATTTCAGCAATTTAAATATTGTTCATTAGTGAGAATGAAAAGAAGTACACAGATTACCTACTCTTACAGCAATTAGGTTCCACGCAATTTGGCAAGAATAATATTAAGCAGTAGATGAATCTTCTGTTTGTTTTGTATACACAATAAACTTCCTGCATCATTTCTACATAATATTGGAGTTTGACCTCTCTCCCAAGAATTATATTCTCCTCCCTGTGTTTGGACATAATGCCTATCAGTTTAAAGGAAAGGGAAGAAAAGAACTTTAGTAAGAAAGCAGTTAGGATGGTTAGGCTTTATAAACACAGATATACTCATTTTCCCAGAAAGACTTTTAACATCTCAGATTCATTTCAGATTTTATGGTTTTGTCCAGTTCACCTTAAAGCTAAAGTAAAGAGTTCATTGATTTTCTTACACAAAAATATGAAAGAAAGAATTAATATATATTCAGTTTATATGTTTTAATAGATAAACCAGTAAATGATAACAAGTAACACTATGGTATCCACAGTCCTAAAAAAAATTGCCACATTGGCCTACTTCAGTACATAAATTTCACTACTTACAGGTTTGATTCTTGGGATTATGAAAGTAAGTTTCTGAACATCTGTTAAGATGTTGCTACTTTCAGGGAATAAAGCTCATTAGATTGAAGCTATTTTTTTTTTAATTGGGGTATAGTTGCTTTACAATGTTGTGTTAGTTTCTGCTGTACAACAAAGTGAATCAGCTATGTGTATACATATATCCCCTTCCCCTTGGACCTCCCTCTCACACATCCCCCATCCCACCCATCTAGGTAATCACAGAGCACCAAGCTGAGCTCCCTGTGCTATACAACAGGTTCCTACTAACTATCTGTTTTACACATAGTAGTGTATATATGTCAATCTCCCAATTCATCCCAACCCCCTTCCCTCCACCCCCGTGTCCACATGTCCATTCTCTACATCTGTGTCTCTATTCCTGCCCTCCAAATAGGTTCATCTGTACCACATAAGGGTATTTTGCAGAAATAGATTTCAGAAAATTATGGTAGATCTTATGTAGAAAACAGAGGTAGGCTATAGAGGGAATATGAAAGCAGGGCCAACATTGACATAGCAACTGGAAGCTGAATGGACTTCTGCTCATAATTGACCCCTTAGCTGGGTATCATGATACAGGGAACAATCTACACAAGCTAGAACCTAAGGGGTGACCCCACGTGAAGGGATTCGTTTAGAGCCTGAAGTGCTTCAGAATAGGTGAAACCTGAGTAGAAGTGCTGCAAATGGAGTCATGAGGTTGTCAGGCCTTACCACCGACAGGAAATTGATATTAAAAATTATCTTCCTCAGTAAAAGGTGGAAGGATAAATGAGAGAACTAATTTGGTAAATAAGAAGCTATCAAAGGTTGATTTTATTTCTTTGCTTTTTGTTTGAGTCTATGTCACAATTTTGCCCTGGGCTCACCCTATGGATGTGTGTTCCCTTCCTGTGGAGTTTTCACTAGGGAGATTTATTTAGGAGAGCTTTAAAGCACACTGGCTCCTTCAAAATGATAGTATGCAGAGGATGCAGAGCATACAAATACTAACAATAGCTTGTTATTAGGTTGAGTAAATGCATTTTAATCAAACCAAACTTTTCATTTTTCTCTTTATGAAAGTATCTTTGAAGCATCTGCACTTAGCTTGCCAAAACAAATGCAAAACATCTATTTTACTTATAAGGAAACATCAATGCTTGTGGCTACATACATCTCTCTATTTGTATTATAACTTTACATTAAGGGAACTTTCCTTGGAGGATGAGAATTGACTATAAAAAAATGACTATTAAAAAAAAATGAAAGGCATTTTGTAGATTTGTATGGCATATGCCTGACCTTTTAAATATGTATCCAGAGATTTTGTGGGTTATGCTGCTTATGACATGTTTGTCATAAAAGTTAAGCCTGACTGGTACCTTAATGAAGAGATTTGACCCAAAATTCAGATGCTCATCTAAAAAATGCAGTGTATTTAAAATATCCCTTTAGCTCTTGGCTTGAATAATAATAAATGTTTGTTTTATTGGCCTCTAGCTATATAAATACAGTCAATGTTATCTGCCCTTTAAAATTCTTAACAAGAAAACCATTCGCCTAATTTATACTGAAGCATTGTACAATGGACTTAGTATATAATCAACTTCTAACTCCACAATAAATAGCTACTATGTATTCATAAGAAGTTATGATTAATCATCAGCTTCTTATAATGGCTCTGCTTATGTCTTTCTAACAACTTCACTCTGTCAATGAAGTTATTGTGGACTGAGCTAAGAATTTCATTAAGTGCCTGTTTTTTAGAAGGAACACTTTTGTGAAGAACATGCAGACATATGCACGTAGGCAATATATAATTGCCTTATTATTTCATTGCCATAATTCTATTTCAGAGCTGGTTTTAGATATCCATCTTTAAAATTAACCACATTAGAGAAAGCTTGAGATTCACTCCCTTTTAAAGTGCATCAAAATATCATATAAAATAAAAAAGGCTTATCAGAACACTAATTCTGCTTTAATTTGAGTCTCAGTCTTTATCCTTTCAGTTGTATCCAAGCACTTAAATTGAAGGGAAAGTTCTGCATGCCAACCAATGCATTTTTACCCAGTGAATTAAAAGAGCCAATAGAGATAAGATTTTAAAAGAAAAATTAAGGCTTGTGTATTTTAATGGAGTAAATTTGGACAAACACAAATAATTTCATTCCATTGATTTAAGTCATATCATTTGGTAAATATTGAAAGGCCACTCTGAAATAACTTCATATATATGTACTAAGGGCCAACTCTGTATTCAATATCCTGCTACATACTGTATGAAGGATGGTAAAATATATTTTCTAGACTGTTCCTCAAAAAATATGGACACAAAACTGATTTTAAATTATAAGTGACTAGATAACATACAAGTAAGTTTCTATTTAATTCCTAAATTTAGAAGTGAATCCATTATTATGAGAGTTTGAAGAAAGAAAATATCACTAGGTCTGGAGTTATTAGGAATAGTAGATATATGGGGTAGATGACCATTGATTAGTTAAAATATTTGGATGAATAGAAAGAAAAGGCCTGACCAAAATCAGAGATTCAGAAGTGCTGTGAGGAGATTGGCCAAGTCTGCAAGCAGTTAAGCAGTTACAGGCTTGTACTAGGAAATTGTGAGAAATGTGACACAAATGGGAAGGAGAGCCCTCACCCTACCAAAATGAAAGAAAGAAAAAATTATTGAGAGAGAGACAGAGAGACAGAAATGAAGAAAAAGAATTAAAGACTAAATTCTCTACTCATTTATTCAGAGCCTAATTAAAAAATTAAACTTTTAAAAAATTAGAATGAAAGACACTAGTAAGAAAATACATAAGTTCTCTTTAGGTTCTCTTTTACTTCTAACAATACATTGTTTGGGTTATTTTTCTGTCTTTCCAATGATATCACTGTCTCTATATTTCTTCTCTAATAAACTGTGTAGTTTTTTTTCAAAACTTAATTTTTAATACTGGTGGTTTTTTTTATTTGTACTTACATTTTCTTTCTGAGACAATCCAATGATTCACATTCTTTAAATATCCATTTCTACTCTTTTTTATATGAATGTCTTTTTTTTTTACTATATGATTCTCTAATTCTTCAACTTCACTTCAAGCGCTAATCTAAATGCCTCTTCAATGGGTGTTTTTTTTTGTTTGTTTGTTTGTTTGTTTTGCGGTATGCGAGCCTCTCACTGTTGTGGCCTCTCCCACTGCGGAGCACAGGCTCCGGACGCGCAGGCTCAGCGGCCATGGCTCACGGGCCCAGCCGCTCCGTGGCATGTGGGATCTTCCCGGACCGGGGCACGAACCCGCGTCCCCTGCATCGGCAGGCGGACTCTCAACCACTGCGCCACCAGGGAAGCCCCAATGGGTGTTTTTGATTGAGTAGAACGCTTCCATTTGAATAGGCTATCACTGTCTCTAATTCATCAGGTATAAAATGAAAATTATTTTATTTCCACAACACTATTCAATAGCTCAACTTCTTTTTATTTTTGTCAAATTCTTTGACATATTATTTTTCTTTCCTATTTGTATTTATTGAATCATATTTTCCTATACATTGTGTCAGCAATGGATTTAGTATACTCATCCTTGTCTAGGCTTGCCCAACACTAGTCCTATGCCCACAACCATGCACACTCACAATATCATATATAATAACAGAAATATTACACTTCCTTAAAATGTTCTAAACAAATTTCTTATCAAAAAAGGACAATATGGAAACAAAAGAGCAACACTTTGTAAAGAAAATTGTATCATGTCAATTTGATTACAAATTGCAATGAAGTGAACAGATTTGATGAAGTTAAAGCCCATTAGTTATATTCAAATAGACTGCCAATTAGAGACACTCAAACTTTCAAAACAATTGAATGACTAATTTCTTTTACACTTTGGAAAATATTTTGGTACCCTTTCAAATTTTGGTATCAACACTTTTGACATACAATTCTTAAAGATAGCTAAATAATGGATCAATCATAGTCAATATTACAGAATATTTCAAAATATGGAAATATTATATCATGATCAAAGACTCTTGTTTGTGCGCTTACAGAAAATCAATTTTCCAATTTTTACTGCACTGTTTTGTGGACATTCCTACACACTTGGCAATGTGCTGTCAAAGAAACTGAGGTGTGATAGTCATCCAGATTTGGCTTACCTCATCTTCATTCCCTCTTGCATGTAGCAATTGCAAATGACCATTTGTAAACACTAATTCTTGGATTTTTATTTTATTTTACATAAAAGTAGTTGGTTCTTGTAGTATGTCCAAAATTCTCAATGTTTTCGAATCTAAATTAGGGTCCTTGCTTAGAGAAAATTGTTATGATTAATGGCTTTTATGAAAGCAGGAGGAGTTTTTAGAAATCAATGTTGTATGTAAAAGGAAAACAAAGCAAAACAAAATTATAATTTTTATCCTTCCCTGTCATGCTTTTTGTCAATAAGTCTATCTAAATGGCACCTTTATAGAAAGAACTTTACTGTTTGTGACTGTGTAAACACTCTAAAGATTAAGAATTATCAATCTACTTTGAAAGTGAAAGTGGAAATTTATCTTAAATTTGCTGTAAATCAAGCACTACAGAAACTCAATATGGTGCAAGCCATTGAAAGTTCTCAAACTCAAGACAAAAGTGTGGCATATTATCCATTTTTCTCACAGGGTCAAAAGTGTAGTAACAAGATTCCATTGTTTTCCCCAAGAGAAAAAGTTAAAGTGGAAGGTGAACACTGAAAAGCATTAGTAATATGATAGATTGGTCCAAGAGCAGAGAAAAGATTTGATAGTAAAGAGTTGAACTGAAACCACCAAAGAACAGTTCATCAGAGTTATATGGTTTGATTCTCATGGTCATTCAGATCTTTCTCATGTTTTCATACATGTTGGAAACAAATATGTACCTAACCTGAGTCCCTATTTTCTATTACCTTGGATATGTTCTCTCTTAGGAAAATTAACTGTACTTAATTCACAAATTAATATCCATTATTTAGCCTTTAAAGCTTAATGTATTTGGGCAATGTATACTACTTTACAATGTAAGACACTCTATGAGATAAATAAGTTCGTTATTACACAAACCAACAAAGCAGTGATGAGTGAGTTTGAGCCCCCAAAGAAATCTGCAAACCTCTTTGCCAGATGTGCACAGTGAATAAATCATATTATATTTTCATCAAAGGACTGGGAAATCCTTAGCAATGAACAGACGCTTGGCAGTTTATACTGTTCATTAGGAAACAATGGTTAATGCCCCAGCTGGAAGAGTAGCCAGTTGAACAATATGACTTACTACAATGTGTGAATAAAGCATCTTTCAAATAAAACAAACAATGCACATCCTTTTTAGCTAGAGGCATAGCTCTCCAATCAATAAAATAAGGCTCTAAGCATTAAAATAAGATTTAGCAAACATTTTTATTCTAAAGTAATTTAAAATTAAAAATATGAAATAGAAAATCAAGGCTATAAAAAAGTGATTAGAGAGTGTAGCATTTCTGTTAATGGATTCTCATTTCAACATTTTCCATATTTATAAACAGGTAGAGTATTGTGAAATTATTTCAAACATGTAACAGGAGACTCTGGAAAAGTATTCATTGTTTATTTCTAAATAAAAGAGACTAGAGTAATACTCTACAGATGAACAAAGTTAGATTAATTTTTAGATAATTTGTTGACATATCCCAGAGACTCACTCCCATATTGCCCTTGGTGAACATGCTTTGTTTACACATAATTAACTGCCTTCAAAGTAAAAGATTAACAAAAATGCAAAGAACTCCTTAGTCAAAACACATTGATTTATTAATCTCTATGACCCCTTCTATGCTTACCCTTGTACAAGCATTACTATAATCAGTATCACATACTACTTTGTATTCTATTTTGTTCATTTTCCAATTACATACATCTTCTTGTACTATGCTCTTATAGATATTTAACATTTTAAAATAATTATATTATCCCTAAAATATATTAATAGTTACTAGCAGTCCAGGCAGTTATCTCTAAATCTTTCTTGTCTCTTACCCATGACACATCAATCTATCACTAAAGTTTTTTTTTTTATTATTTTACTTCCTACATAGTTCTCTCAGATGGACCTTGTATTGTTCATCCCACTCCCCATTGTCCTTCATTTAAGCTCACCATCACCTCTCACTGAGAGCTCCTTATCTGTTTTTTGTTTATTTGTTTTCAGTTTCAGTCAAATTCCCTCAAATCCATCCCTTGCTCAGCTACTAGAGGGACTGCCTATTTCATAACATATAAAAGTTCACAGACTGTAAACCATAATGTTATTATGAAGAACCAAGAAAGTGAAAAACATGCTGCCAATTAAATAACAATACAATATATTCTAATCAGCAAGAATGTTTATACCTACTGTGATATTTTAAACTTATTTATACATATATTTTTATCATGATGCACTCTTGTGTAGAAAAATATGTGCAAAAACAATTGGTTACAGAATTCCTAAATCATCTTCACATTTATAATCCAACTCTTCTGAGTCAAATTTCAGTTCATAGCTTTTGAATTGGTGCATTTCCATTCAGTATTTTTGCCTGTGCTATCCAGAGCACTGACAGTAGAGTGCTAAAATCTTAAAAACTTAATTGAATTTTTTATGTGTCTATATTAAAACCTGTGGGGAGGTACATCATTTTTGAAAATTCTTGTAGGCGAAAACTAAGCAAATGTTGTCAAAAAACCCTGCTACTCTAAATCCAGTGAGTGAACCTGGGAATTAGATTATTTTCTTGAGATAGTTCTTGCCAATCCCATTTCCTGGACTAGATTTGCCATTTCCCTCCCATTTTCCCAGGCCACTGTTGGGACTTTTATTGCAGTTGATTATAAATCTCTGGTTTCTGTAATACATTTGGGAAAATATAATAGCTTTTTTTCATGCAAAGCATGACTAGTTCCAAGAACCAGTACACAAACTTTTATAATTTAACACTTTAAGTATGAGACTAGTTCTTTTGTATATCATAGGCCTACAAAAGATTTCCATAAACAGTATCACCCTGTTTTGTAAAATTTCATATCTCTGTTTTGAGAAGACAAATACCATGTGCCCAATATTAATGGAAATTATAAGTCAATACATAAGTTACTTTGGTTAAAATGAACTATTTTAAAGAGTTTATGTATCCCCCATATTCTAAAAGTTAAAAATAGTATCATATTTGATTAACGATATGTTTAAGCCTTATTATGCATTATAGTCAATTTTCTTCCTTCCTTCTCTCCTTTATTAATTTCATTGGTAAATTAAAATAGTAGCAACTATCTTAATCTGAATCTTTTCATGTCAAACATATACTTTGTAAGTGAAATAAACAGAGTAAGGGTTACCTGGTAAATTAATAAATTATTAAATTTAACTTCCATAGTTAAACAAATACAGCATTCACACCAATAATGATGAAACTAGCATAGTTTCTACCTAGATTGTTCATTTTTAAAATGCTGACTTTGATATACAATAGCATGTACTTAATTACCTTTAAAGACAAAGTTCTTTTTAACAGCCGATGTGGTTAAAATTAATAAAAATGTTTGCAAATATCATTAGTTGGTAATTCTCAAGACAGAGAAGTTAAGAATAGTATCATATTCAATCAAATATTAAATGTAAACCTCTCTAAGCCTGCAATTTATTATTGAATTAAAATATGAAAATTGTTTTCACTACAAATGACTTGCCAGTTCTTTTCTTGGCCTAACTCAGAAAGGGATAAGAATTATTTAAACAATTTGAGTAGGTGTTTGGCACTTTAATACCTGGTGAAGATTTATCTGACATAAATATACAAAATAAGTTAAATGGAAAGGAATCTGGAATCACAAATGTAAATAAAGATATCCAAGATACAATTAATGTTAAAAATAATGAGGGGCTACAAACTAGAGTCTAGCAAGCAAAATTATATATTATATACATAAATTGTATATCATATAATAAATGATATATAAATATTGGTAACTGGAAGATATGAATATAAATTCAAGTAAAGATATTCGACTATAAAGTAACATTAGAAGCTTAATGTTTGATTTTGGTTGTTTGTGTAAATTGTAAAATTAGAGAAGTTGGAATTAGTTCTGTTTAGGAAAAGGATTGCTTCTATTATCTATTTATTCAACATTTATCTTTTAATAGTGTAATATTTATAATTTTATTTCACAAATGTTTATGTACTAAGTGCTAGGAATTAAAAAATGAATAAGATACCTAAGTAGAAATTTTTAACAGATAAGACAAGGGTTATGGAAATAAAGATTTGAAGGTGGGGATCTGAAAATAGGAAGAAAGCTAGGCTAACCAAATGATAAATAAAGATAAAAGGAAAGCCAAGAGAAAATGCTGAAATACAGAAGACAACAGTAAACATAGAAATAAAAACCCCTGCTTTTGGCAAAGTATAGGCTCTACAACATAATAATAGTGTAACCATTCTGAGTCTGAATAAATACATAAAATGGATCAGATAATAATGAAGTTGTCTGAGACTCAAACTAGGTATTCCACTAAAGTGTTAAGCATAGTGTCCAGAAAGTAAATTCTCAGAAATTATTAGGTTAATTTTACAGAGGCTTATTTCAGGAAAGCAGTTATGAAAAAGTCAAGTCTGATTTTCTTACATATTAGATTATTTTTAAACATCTTAAAATACTCAAAAATTGTACTTATTACTAGTGACATTGCCGATGAGTCAGATGTTTTATATGAAACTTATACAGGCATAAAAGTCTTTGATAATGTGTCATAAGACTGGTTTAATATGCAGAATAGATTAGAATGGTTTAATACACAGAATTGAACTCTTAGTGACTGATAGTATTAAACCAGATAGTTGTTATAGTTTTACCATCTCAGAATAATAAAAAATTGGAGAAATATAAATCAAAATCAGCAAATCTAAAATTCATCTTGATATATTTCTGTAGGATTTTATTAGTATTAAGATCTTGACTCTGTAGCCAAAGTAACTTGCTTTGATAGTTTGGGTTTTCCATTCTGACTCAAGGGTATTAATAGTCAAACTATAGGTAATAAATGTTTGCACATATTCTTCCCAATTTAGAACTTATATAAAAAAACATTAGTTTACAATTCCACCTCCACAACTCCACCTACAATGACTCAATAGCCTAGGTATGCTCGTTATTTCCCCACCATTAAGACATAATTCTCTCTAGATCTTGGAAATTCTGTTTTATCTCCCACAACTTCTCTGTCAAATTTTATTTTCAAAATACTTAAAAAGAAACCCAACTGAGCTATATTAATGACTTAAACTGTTAGGTGGTATTAAGATTTAAGATTTGTACTAAAGTTCCTCCATTTCCTATTACTTGAAAAAAACACCTATCAATCATTCTTTTTATTGTTTCCATTTAAAAAGAAAAAAAAAAGAGAAAAAAGGAAGTAACCACCCTATATTTAAACTAGCTTAAATTATAAGTTCTTTGACAGATGCCAAAAGTTAAAATTTAAGGATGGTATGTCAGCCTTCTTCAATTTTGTGTTTTGCCATTTATAAATGATAGTCATGACATATCCAATGAGTATGCCCTTTCTTAACACAAAAGACAAACTTCATCCAGAATAATCAGAAACTGGATCATGACACATCTTGATATAAACTCCATATTTTCACATTGCATTCTTCTTGGTCCTTTATCATATTCTACCTTGTATTACAGTTTTCCTACTTATTTATTTCTTGATATTAAGTAATTAAATAATTAAAATGCTTTTCAGCTTTGTTTACCCCTGGAACTTACCAGAATATCTTTGCATAGTCAATGTCTGGTGAGTATTTGTTGAATGAAGTAAGTAGTATGCTCATATAACTCATGCAGGCTGACACTTAACACACGAAGCTGTGTTTTCCTTGGAGGTAGGAACTACACATTTCTGTATCCCTGGCATTTCACAGACTAGTTGCAACATAGAGTGGTACAAATATATTTTTTGGCCAGAATAAAAACTGCTTTGATGGGAATAAAATACAGGGTCTTTTGAAAGTAGTCATGGAAGTTAAAGTTCAATAGGTACATTGGATAAAATTTTAAGAAGTTTTCAGATGCCACATAATAAACGGGTATAAGTTTAAAATTGTAGATATTGACTAATATTCCAGCTATGCCACTTAATGGGTATGTCAGGATAAAAATCACTTCACCTCTATGAGTCTTACTTTTCTCCATTAAAATGAGAAAGAAAGTAACATTTCGCTACCTGTCGAAGGTTATAATTTCAGAAGTTCTTCCTAATCAGGCCATACCTGAGACTTCAGCAGGTTCATTCTATCAAGCCAACTAATTTGGGGTCACTGGGCATGTGGTAAGACTACTGAATACTCTTGACATGAGTATCTTTACCTACTGCCTTTCTCATAAAGTTTGTTCTTTAATCAGATATGATGTATGTGAGATAAAATAGTAACGTAAGGAATTATCTAAATCTATGAAAATTGGTGTTGATTGAAGTGTTTTGGGCTATTCTTATAAAGGACAAAATGCTGCTCAGCCATGATGAAATGATTGAAAATAATCAACGTTTCCAGGTAGATGCCTGCCTGGATTCCTAGAGAATAATCCAATATTGGGGACTCATTCTCTGAGATTAATTTGTTTGAGGGGGAGTCTATATTGTAAAAAACATACACAATCTCTACCATGGCCAATTTGTTCATGGACTCATTAGGTGAAAAATATGACTTTGGGAAAAGCATACACTTATCCAAATGATGAATCAAGTTGTCTACTAGATTATTGATAGTTTACACTAATGTAAACTTTTTTTTTCGGTACGCGGGCTTCTCACCGTTGCGGCCTCTCCCGTTGCGGAGCACAGGCTCCGGACGCGCAGGCTCAGCGGCCATGGCTCACGGACCCAGCCGCTCTGTGGCACGTGGGATCTTCCCTGACTGGGGCACGAACCTGTGTCCCCTGCATCGGCAGGCGGACTCTCAACCACTGCACCACCAGGGAAGCCCTAAACTTTTTCCTAGTAGGAATTTAGCAAGAACATGTATGTCTCCACACTACGTCCATTCTAAAATGTCCATCCATATTCTTATTCTCCAGATCTCCTTGGAGAGTATTCCTACCTTGTTTTTTTTGTTTTGTTTTGTTTCAAGTCTGTCAGGGACTTGGATAGCCAATTCATTAGCCACTCTTACATAAATCATTGTAGATGCATATTTTAGGCCATCTCTCCTATAGGAAGTGAAACATCAGAAAGTTTTTACTTCACCACTATTTTCAAGAGCTTTCACTGAGTACAACTGTAAGCAGTGGAAGTCTACTTCCAGCCAGTAACAGTATATCTTGGAGATGTAAAAGAAAATCAGACTCAAACTTTTTGTACTCTATTAACTGGTCATGGGAAACACCCCATGAGGTCACATCTGTAGTTTAGGGAGAGGCAGTGAAGCAGTAGAAGCAGGTACCATGGGAGTCTGAGCCATTTGTTTATACAGTATATTTGTGACTTGCTGGACATACGTGGCCAAGTCTAATATATACTATTTTCATTTTATAATGGAATGTTACCATGCGCATCCAATTTTATGGTTCAGTGAATCAGATCACACAATTCATGATGTGCAATACAAGTTGCATAGTTGTGGTATCCCATGAACAGGTGTTCACTCTACAAACTCCCAGTAACAAAGTAGAGTTATATTTCAAATGGAGAATAGTTATTTGTAGATAAATGCATAGTTTTATTCCAAAACTTTAGAGGTCTACATTGTTATACTTTTATGATGGTTTTCCAGAAGTTCCACACTACTGCTCCATCTACCAAATACTTCCAATACCATTGGGTCTACTAGGTCATAAAGGCCAAGTAGCTGGACAATTTGAGCCAGTGTAGAACTGAAGCAGTGTCTTTTCTTGTTTGGAGATCAATTCAGTGCTAAGCCTTTCATGTAAACCAGTAAATGAATCAGAGCAGCATTCCCAAATGTGGTACATATTATCTTCAAAATATGAGACACACGAAGTCTGCTTTTTCATTTGTGTCAGGCGTGCAAGGTACAGCAATGTATTTCACACCTTGAAGTAGATTGTCTTAGCAACAGATAACTAGACAAGTTGAAACTTTACCTATGGGGCAGACTCCTAAGGCGTGTGGAGTTTTTTCTATTTCCTGTTCAGTAGATCCTATTAGTGTAATATTATCAATGTAATGACAAGCATGATGTTATTTGAGATATCATGGAGCTCAACATCTCTCCAGCTTACATTATGACAGAGATGGGGGAGTCTTTGGCATAGCCTAAGGCAAGACTTTTTTCCCTACCATTATTTCTGATTATCTATTATAATAATGATGAGAAGAACATTTTTTTCTGGGTCTGTAACTAGATAATGGATACTAGGGGCCATGTTTATTTGCTCCTATAAAGATACCACATCAAGAATTGCAGCTTTGATTGGCATCACCATCTGATTGCATTTTAGATAATCTACAGTTATTCCCCATGACATACTGGGCTTACTCATGGGTCAAATATGGAGAGAAAATAGAAATAGGATAGGAATCACAACTGCATCTTTAATTCTTTAATTTTGGTACTTATCTCTGTAATTTCCCCCAGGGATATAGTATTGAAATCTTAGAAGTAGGTAAGTGTGGCAGGGTTATTTCAGAGCCCTATACTAGGCTCTTCCTACATCCTCACACTAGTAGGGTAACTCATGTGTTTTTTTTGTCCATTATTGCCAATCCACCTGCTGGGGCTTTAAAAAAGCCATAGGATTGGTCTGTGTTCCCACTAAACTTACTGAAAGGCTGACCTGAATGACAATTCCATTGATCTCCTGACACCAGAAGTCCCAAGATGACCTGTGGAACACACAATGGTTTTTCAGTTCTCTAGAGATTAAGATCAATATATTTTATATCCTGGAAATTCTGAGTACTACTTTTCCCAGTGTAAAGTCACTGTGGTTAAATGACCACAGATATTTCTGGAGAAGGTCAGAGAGACAATTCACAGGGTTTACTTGTGGCCAAGATAGGCAGGAATGTGTTCTGATGTTACTGAATTTTATATATAAAGATGTATGCATCTTATGTTAAACACTTATGAGAAAGAATATAATGGACATCAATTTACTGCAAATCTTGTTGACCTTTCTTCCCAGAATGGCAAAATCTCATTTTCCCAAAGTGGAATCTATCAAACTACACTGTCTGGTACCCTAGCAGCTAGGATGCATTTGAGTAACTTGGGTTTTGGCAATCATATACTAATGTTCATGACAATGACTCAGAGCTGTTTTATGGGAAAAGAGGCACACAATGAGCCATCTACTTTTTAGGTAGACTTCATTTTTCAGACGAGTTTTAGGTTCATTTCAAAATTAAGCATAAGCGACAGAGATTTCTAATAAACCCTAGCCCCTACAAACGCATTACCTCCCCCTTTATCACTATTCCCCACCAGAGTGGTACATTAGTTGCAACTAATGATCCTCCCTTGACACATAATTATCACTCAGAGTCCATAGTCTACATTAGGGTTCACTCATGGTGTGTTACATCCTATAGGTTTGGACAAATGTAGAATGAAATTCATGCACAATTATAGTATCATACAGAATAGTTTTGCAGCTCTAAAAATCCTCTGTGCTCTGCCTACTCATTCATCCCTTCTTATAACCCCTGATCTTTTTTACCATCTCCATAGTTTTGTCTTTTCCAGAATGTTGTATAATTTGAATCATACAGATTGCAGTCTTTTCAAATTGGCCTCTTTCACTTAGTAATATGAGGTGTTATTGTAATTTCAAATCCCACTTCCTCACTGCTGGTATAAAGGATACCAACTGACTATTATATATTAACATTATATCCTAAAAACTTGCTATAATCACTTATTAGTCCCAGGAGTCTTTATATCAGTCCTTTCAGATTTTCTACATAGACAATCATGTGGTACATGAAGAAAGACTGCTTTATTTCTTTCTTCCCAAACTCTATACCTCTCATTTCTTTTTCTTGTCTTATTGCATTAGCTAGTATTTTCACTTCCCTGGTGAAAAGAGGGGTGAGGGGCTAAAAGCCACCCCAGGAATCTCCACCTGGAGTTTGTCTCTTTAGCCCTCCCATGATTCAGTGACTTATCTATATATCCCTAAATAATGCTTTTTCAGCTTAAATTTAAGTGGATTCTATTGACTGTAAGTAAGGACACTAAATAATAAAGCAGCTGTTTTTTCATCACTGCATATTCATTTGTTTTAGGCCTGAAAGTGACACAGCAGTGATTCTGCTGGACATATGATCTGAAACAATGTTAAGTTTTATTAATATTTGCAAATCATATTTGAATTTGTAATTGGACTTTTGTGACACTTTAGGAGGACATTAATAAACTGAAGCATTACCTATATAATAAATATCAGGTACAACTCAAGATACGGTTTTTCAAGAAAAGTTGGGAAACTTAAAATATTTAACCTAAGTAGAACTATTATGGATTTGAACATTGTTTTCAAATACTTAAAGAACTAATATGCAGAATAAATATAACTTAAATCTTGTACTTTTATAGACAAAGAAGGATCAGTAAGGAATTCAGTAAGTTAAGAGCCAGTTAAGGATAGGTATAATTTCTTTCTTATTTCTTACTCTATCTAATCATAGTGTTTCATGTAGTACTCCAATATAATAGACCTGGAATAATATCCAAATTGAATTAATGAGGGAGTATATTTTGAATTTAATATAATAGTTGGATCTTTAACTTTAGCAGCTATTTGAGACAAACTGCTCTTCCCAGAGAGCTCTTCCTGTCCATGTACATTTTCATGCAGAAGGATAATAATTACTTTACAGAGTAGATGCCTACACTTGGTAAGATGTATATCAGATGATGTAAAAGCACCTAGAGACTAGACAACTAACTCCTTGACTCAATACTCCAGTACTATTGGGAATTCCTGGGATGATTTTTGGGGAGATCTTATAGTGAAAAAACCCTACATGTCTCATATTCCTGTTATCTTGTTCATATTATAGACTATGACTCTCTATGGTTATCCATCCTAATCTGTTTCAATCTTCCTACTGAGGTATATGTTCTATAGTCTCACACAACATCACATGATCCTCCAAATTTGTCACTAAATTCTCTGCATTGCCTTGATTAAAATGAAACAAAAATTTTCTATGAAAGCAGCAATGTCTTTTTTTATTTTTAAAAAAATTTTTTTCTCTTTTTTTTTGGCTGTGTTGGGTCTTAGCTGTGGCATGTGGGCTCTTAGTTGTGGTTTATGGGCTTCTCTCTAGTTGTGGCACACAGGCTTCTCTCTAGTTGTGGTGCATGGGCTGTCTATTGTGGCACGTGGGCTCAGTAGTTGTGGTGTGTGGGCTTAGTTGCCCTGCAGCATATGGGATCTTAATTCCCCAACCAGGGATTGAATCCACGTCCCCTGCATTGGAAGGTGGATTCATAACCACTGGACCATCAGAGGAGTCCCAGCAGCAATATCTTTAATGTATAAAACCACCTGCTCAGTTTCCCAAATGAGAATTCTGGAAGATCTTTGATTCCTTCATAACAATTACCCACACATTAGTTACCAAGTCTTACCTATTTTTCTGTTTTCCCTTGTTAATACTGCACTGTCTTGAAGTTGGGTAGTGTTAGCCCTCCAACCTTGTTTCCTCCTTCAATATTTTATTGACTCTTCTGGGTCTTTTGCCTCTCATATAAACTTCAAAATCAGTTTGTCTATAGTCCCAAAATAATTTGCTGTGATTTTAATTAGGGATTAAAATTTTAATTAGGATTGCATGGAATTTATAGATAAAGTTGGGAAGAACTGACATCTTAACAATATTGAATCTTCCTATCCATGAACATGGGATATCTCTTCATTTATTTAGTTCTTCTTAGATTCCTTTCATCAGAGTTTTGGAATTTCCCTCATATAGATCTTATGCATGTTTGATTAGATTTATACCTAAGTACATTGGTTTCTGATATTAGCATAAATGGTATTAAATTGTTGTTTATTATAATTTTCACCAGTTGTGACTGTCTCCATGGAGCTCCTCATGCCACTGTTCCAAAGTGCACCTCTCAACATTTGACTTTTGAGAGGTAAATCAACCTTACATTCTTTGGATAAATGTATTAATGATTGTGATGTTTTATCCTTTCCTAAAACTTATTTGGAATTCACTTTGCAAAACTTATATTTAGAATTTTTGCATCTATGTTCATCTGGGGATATTGATCTATAGTTCTTTTTTCTTGTAATGGCTTTGTAGGATTATTAGGGTAATTATGGCTGCTTATGCTACAGAAGGATCCCCACCTTTTAAAATTTTTGCCGGAGTTGGTATAGAATTGATATTATTTCTTTCCTAAATTCATATATGAAGCAATTTGAAAGTGATTTTTTTCTTTGCAGAAAGTTTTAAACTACAGTTTCAATCTGTTTAAGAGATATATAAATATTCAGGTTATCTATTTCTTCTTGAGTAACCTTTGGGTGGGTTGTATCTTTAATGAGTTTATTCATTGTATTTATATTGACAAATTTATAGGAATAAAGTTGTTCATAATATTATCTTGTATTAAATTAATATCTGTAGAATATATAACCATTTCATCTCTCTCATTCCTGATATTAGTAACTTGTTTCTTCTCCCTTTTATTTTTTCTTGCCAGTTAAGCCAGAGGTTTATCAACTTCATTGATCTTTTTAACAAACGAGCTTTTGGTTTCATATTTGTCTGTTTTTCTCCATTTCTGTTTAATTTATTTCAATCTGATCTTTATTATTTCTTCGTTTTACTTACCTTAGGATTGCTTACTTTTTCTAGTTTTAGTTTTTCTTTTAAAGATGAAACTGATGTCATTAATTTGATATATTTTCCCTTTAAAGTAGGTATATAATGACATAAAATTTCCCCTATGCACTGCCTTAGCTGTATCACATATTTTATATGTCATGTTTATATTTTCACTATATTTAAAACATTTTTCTGATTTATATTTTAATTTTCTTCTTTGACCTTTGGTTATTCACAAGTGTGTTATTTAGTTTCTAAATATTTGGAGATATTTTAGAGATATTTCCATTATTGATTTCTAGTTTTCAACTCTGAAAGATTGATTTTTGGTTCTTTTATGTCTTCCACATATTTACTCAACTTTCTGAACATATAAAATGTAGTTATAATAATTGTTTTAGTGCACTTGTCTACTACTTGTAATGTCTGTATTAGTTCAATAGCAATTTAAATTGTATGACTTTCTCCACATTAGGAGTAGTATTTTCCTGTTTGGTAATTTTTTATTGAATTAATACATCTTATTTTTTTAATTATTTTACTTTTTATTAAAATAGAGATGATTTCATTATATTAGTTTCAAGTGTACATCATGATTCAAAATTTTTATAGGTTATACTCTATTTAGAGTTATTATAAAGCATTGACTATATTCCCTGTGCATTACAATATTTCCTTGTAGCTTATTTATTTTCTACATAGTAGTCTTTACCTCTTAATCCCCTACCCCTATCTTGCCCTTCCCCTCTGCCCTCTCTCCACTAGTAACTACTGGTTTGTTCTCTATATCTATATCTATCTATATCTGTTTCTCTTTTGTTATATTCATTCATTTTATTTTTTAGATTCCACATATAAGTGATAACATACCATATTTTCTATCTCAGTCTTACTTAATTCACTGAGCATAATAACCTAGGTCCATCCATGTTGTTGCAACTGGCAAAATTTCTCTTCTTATTTATGGCTGAGTAATATTCCACTGTATATATGTATATGTATGTGTGTGTGTATATATATATATATATATATATATATATATATATAATCACTTCACATCTTCTTTATCCATTAATCTGTTGAAGAACACTTAGGTTGTTTAAATATCTTCATTATTGTAAATAATGCTGCTATGAACATTGGGGTGTATGTATATTTTCAAATTAGTGTTTTCATTTTCTTTGGATAAATACCTAGGAGTGGAATTGCTGGATTACATGGTAGTAGTATTTTTAGCTTTTTGAGGAACTTCCATACTGTTTTCCATAGTGGCTAAACCAATTTACATTCCCACCAACAGTGTACTAGGTTTCCCTTCTCTCCACATCCTTGCCAAAATGTATTTTTAGTCTTTTTGATGATAGCCATTCTGAAAGGTTTTCATTGACTTGAATTTCTTTAATGGTTGCTGGTGTTGAGCATCTTTACATGTGCCTGTTGGCCATCTGTATATCTCTTTGCAAAGATGTCTATTCAGGTTTTCTGCTCATTTTTTAATTGATTTGTTTGTGTTTCTGATGTTGAATTGTATGAGATGTTTATGTATTTTGGGTATTAATCCCTTATGGGTCATATCATTTGCAAATATTTTCTCCCATTCAGTAGGTTTTCTTTTCATTTTGTTAATGGTTTCCTTTGCTGTGCAAAAGCTTTTATATTTAATTAGGTCCCATTTGTTTATTTTTGCTTTTGGTTCCTTTGTCTTAGGAGATAGATCCCCAAAAATATTGCTGTGATTTATGTCAAAGAGTGTTCTATATTTTCTCCTAGAATTTTTATGGTTTACGGTCTTACATTTAGATCTTTAATGCATTTGGGGTTTATTTTTGCATATGGTGTGGGAAAATGTCCTAATTTCATTCTTTTATGTGTCACTGTACGGTTTTCCTGGCACTATTTATTGAAGAGACTGTCTTTTCTCCATCGTATATTCTTGCTTCCTTTATCATAGAGGAATTTACCATAAGAGTTTGGGTTTATTTCCAGGCTCTCTATTCTGTTCCATTGATCTATGTGTTTGTTTTTGTGCCAGTATCACACTGTTTTGATTACTGTAGCTTTGTAGTATAGACTGAAGTCAGAGACCATGACAACTCTAGCTTTGTTCTTTTTCTCAAGTTTGCTTTGGCTATTTGGAACCTTTTGTGATTCCATATAAATTTAAGAATTGTTTGTTTTAGTTATGTGGAAAATATCATGGGTATTTTGATAGGGATTGTATTAAATCTGTAGATTGCTTTGGGGAGTATGGACATTTTAACAATACTAATTCTTCCAATCCATGAACATGGGATACCTTTCCATTTCTTTGTATCATCTTCAATTTCTTTTATCATTGTTTTATAGTTTTCACATTATACACCTTTCTTGTCCCTGGTTAAGTTTACTCCTAGGTAGTTTATTTATTTATTTATTTTTTGATGTGATTTTAAACGGGATTGTTTTCTTGCTTTCTCTTTCTAATAGTTCATTATTAGTGTATAGAAAAGCAACATATTTTTGTATATTAATATTTATTCTGCAACTTTACTGAATTCATTTATTAGTTCTAATAGCTTTTTGATGGAGATTTTAGGGTTTTCTAGTACTATGGGATAAAATACATTTAAATTGTACTTTTTATAAGTATTCTTGAAATCTTTTTATGTAACTTGGTTAAGCTTCTTTTAAAGGGTTTCATTCTTCTGGAGCTTGTCTTTTAGGATTTGTTAGGAAATAGAATATTGCTCAATCTAGACCAAATTATTCCCTGTTACTTAAACAAGACCCATTCATATACTCTACCCAATGTTTTAATAGTCATAAAATTTTCTTTTCTATGTGGTAGAGCAAGCAGTATTCCCAAATCTGCATTAGTACCAGATACTACTACCTGTAATACTTTTTGTAATTCTTTCCCTGGACTCTGGTATATCATACATGTGTATATCAGTACTCATACATGTGTATATCAGTACTCACTGGACTATTTGGGAAGGATTTTCTTTATGTCTCTGAGTTCTCCTTCTATACAGCTGTTTCTTTTCTGGTACTCTGCTTTGCAAACTCCAGCTGCCTTGATCTTCCCTGACTCTCAGCTCATCTCCTCAATTCAAGGAGTCTGCTGAACTCTCTGCATGGGTTTATCTTCTATTTCATATCCTGCTATCCTCATAGCAGTAATAACTGGATTCACTTAATTTGTTTTCCATCCCTCAGTGATCACTGCCATTCACTGCCTGATATCCAGTTTTTTAAAAACCATTGTTTCATATGTTTTGTTTATTTTTGTTTCAGGCAGGAAGATATATCAAGTCCCATCTTGTCCAGAAGCAGAAAATGCAAACATTTTAATTGAAATTTTATAGAAAGTGATAAATTTTATTGAGTATTTTAGTAGTGTCACCATAGTACCTTGCATTTCCTTATAATATTAGATATCACATTATCTTGTGTGCTGACTGGGTATTTGTTGGTTTCCCTCTGTAGACTCTGGAATCTAAAAGGCCATAGATTCCTCACTTTCATCATTGAACAGTTAGCACTTAAGGCAGCAACTGGCCTAAAATAGATCTTAAAAAAAAATTTCATTTAAGTTGCTTCTCATTCTCATATTGTATGATGTCATGATTCTAAGACTGAACTAATATCTAAGTACGTAGTTGCATTGTTAGGATCACATTTCATTTATCACTCAATTTCTCTCCTAATTTCATTAGGTAAAATAAGGGGAAGTTTTGCCCACAGAAAATCTATTTTTCAAAGAAAGACACCTAACTTGTTAAAGGGAAGAAATACTTCTTGTTTTAATTAGTATGTCTTCTCCAGATAGCAAAGTGATCGATTAGAATACAAAGTATGGATTTTAATGAAACAGCCATTTCCAAAGGATCCTCCCCTTTGGCACATATTTATTGGGTTAATCAGTGTTCCACAAAACTGCATGTATCTAAGACTGTGTCACTGCTTTTCCCACAGAGGTTTGTAACACTAATGAGTATCAGTAACATCGATGTATGATTCACAAAGAAGTTGGTAATTTAAGCTCTACATCTAGAGAAGACAAAACCAATATGATTAGAAGGAAAAAAAAGTAACTTCTTAATGTCTCTGAAGTCTTAAGTGTGTTCCTGCTTGCTCTGAATAAGCCTCATTTTCATACACTCATATTTCTTAGTTACCATTAATAACGAAATAATGACTTTGCAAAGGCAATCTTATGAATGAAAGACTAGAGAATTAGAAAGTTCTGTTTGTGTTCAGGTATCCATAATACATTTAACTGGACTGAACCACACTACTACAACATATTTAGCCAAGCCCCCAACATCACAATGACCTCATGGTTTCTGTAATACTCTCTGTTGAAAATACCCCTAAGAATCTGTGACTCAAATATTTTGTGGCTAAAAGACTGATGGTGTGTCTCCTTGACATAAATTTGTAGGTTTGGTTTCTTCCATCTTTTCCAATTATATTTATGAACAAAGCCTTAATAAACTAAAAGTAAAGTTTTAACGAAGGAAGTCCAGGCACCAGCCAACATATAAATATTCTATTGTGGGAAGAGTGGGCATTGAACCTTCCTGGTATTCCTGAAACCACATGTCAGTATCACCTATGCTTCTTCAACACAAATAAAACTGGCTTTTCTGAAATGAGCCCCAGGAATGGTGACTTCTAAATTTTGAACTTCAGGTTTATTTTATTTTTTATTTTAAATTTTTTTAACATCTTTATTGGAGAAGAATTTCTTTACAATGGTGTGATAGTTTCTGCTGTATAACAAAATGAATCAGCTATACATATACTTATATCCCCATATCAGGTTTATTATCTTAGTCAAAATGGCTGAGTTCTGACATCTGGAAAATAAAAGTATTATTGGATCCTGGATACTTACAAACTATTTTTATTATGATATTTCTTGCAACACACACTGCATGCATATTCAAGACTTTGAAAATGCTTCCTATTTCTATAGATTTATTCCTCATTTGCAGGTGTGATTATAGATTCATGAATGCATCTAATCATTTCTAATATGTACATCAATCCAGCCACTGCATTGAAATTTTCCTTGACTTTTTGATGAGGCTATGGCCTTGAAGGAAGCTCACTGAATTATACAAACCAGAATAGCCTTTAGGAATAGTGAGAGTGGTACATAAAAGTTGGTTCATTTGCAGTTTATTACTGATTACTCTTGATAAGGACTCTAGAATTGTCCCTTATACTACTCTCACTGGCCTCGCCACACACACACACACACACGCACACACACATGCCTACACTTTCACACCTCCCATATCTTCTTTCCTAAAAAGAAGAGACAAAATGGAGTAAAACCTTTAAAAATTGTGAATCACTGTTATATACCTATAACATATAATATTGTATATCAACTATATCTCAATAAAAAAAATAAATCTAGAAGAAAAAAAAAGAAGAGACAGACATGTTTCCTCAGTCTAAAATTGATATCCTCTTCATTTGAGGAACAATAGAAACTTTCATCTTCCTTCGGTTAACTAAGATTCTGTTTCCCTAAAGTTGAACCAAAGCCACTGCAGGATTTGTGCAAAATTGTAACCTCAACTTATGTTTGTTTCTTAATTGTATCAAGAAAAAATATTAGAAATTTACTTTTCTTCTCTCTGATGATCAATGTGGGGATTAAACTTGATTTGGTGAGAGTACATATCTCAATAAAAGGGCGTCACACAGATAATTTTCCCACTTTATCTATATTGCACATTAGAATCTTTGAAACATTTGGAACTTTTAGAATGAAATGTACGCCAACAATGAAAAATTGGTACTCTGGTGTGAAAGGAAAGTGAGGAAATTGTGGGTGATTGTGTGACTTTCTGACATTACAGTGGACTCAGGATTTTATAGATTCTGCTTCTCTTGTTAGGTGTTGGGCACCTGATAGCACGGCTGCCAAAGAATTCACAGCCACCCAGATTCCAGGCTCATTAAAACTAGATTTGAGGCAAGAGATGTCAATCTTCATAATTAAATGGCTCTAGTGATTGTTTCCCCAGGTGCAGTTTCCAGTCATCTCACCTGATTTCCTAGATATCTCAACTTGGCTTCTGTTCTTGGCTCCTTTTTTGACACGTTTCTAGATCAAACCACACTTGACCATGGTTTCCCCCCCATCTATGCCTCTTGGATTCCAGTATTCACTCAGTTCTTCTCTGACTCCTGTCTGATTTCAGTGTTACAACACCCCATATCATGACACCTCACCTCCAATATAAAATCTCAACAGAGGAACAGAAAGATTATAAGCATTAATTTGTAGCCTTTTAGTTCTTTATAATCTCATAGATTTTTGACACAACTTTTGATTTTGTAATTTAAAGTATTTATTTTCTAATATTTTTCCCTCATGTTCCTGGCACACAGAAAAACCGAAATATTTTTATTGTTGTTATCATTATTATTTAGGGATGAGCAAACTAGAACCAAAAATGTTAGTAATGGCCTTAGAGCCACACAGCTAAAAATGATGGAGCCAAGAATTGACTCTGGAGACTGAATATTAAGTTACTTTAAGCTCACCATGCCTTTTTTTAAAAAAACTTTTTTTTTTAAATTGGAGTATAGCTGCTTTACAACATTGTGTTAGTGTCTGCTGTACAACGAAATGAATGAACTATATGTATACATATATCCCCTCCCTCTTGGACCTCTCCCACCCCTCAACCCCGTACCACCCATCTAGGTCATCACAGAGCCCTGAGCTGAGCTATACAGCAGGTTCTCACTAGGTATCTATTTTACACATGGTAGTGTATATATGTCTGAGCAAGCCCGAGGATGTCAATAAGAAATAGAGGAGTGGATCCTACTTAAAAAGGAAGGAAAGTTAGCAGGAAGTTAGCATTATCAAACTCTGGCAGCAGATAGACAGGTCCCAGTCACTTGGCTGCAATTACATATCAGAACTACTATCCTCGGGTTGGGGTGCTGGGAAAATTGAAGCCGGATCCTAGTCTGCAGGAACTTACATGCCAAGCAGATCAATAAAAGGACTCAGGTACAAAGATAAAAAATAAGGCAGATGTTGAATTTCCTAAATAGGGATGAAGTAAAATTTACTCTAGTAGCAAGAAGCACTTTGTGATGAGCTTCACAGGTTCAGAATAGATTTCTTTGAGCCCTTGTGCTTTGGATCAGGATTTGTCATGGGAACCGACAAGAATGAGACTGTGGTTGTGGAGAAAGGAGGGCTGAAAACAGTTAACAAAATTATTTTGTACAGTGTTATAGAGATTCTCTACAAGTAATACAGGACCTACTAAAATGTGGGCTCCAAGAGTCTTTGTGGGCAACAGGAGTCTTTACTTGAAGTAAAATACTGTTAATCTGTGAAATATTTATGGATAATTTATTCTTATAATATTAAAAAGTTTAACTAACTCTGTTGCTTCCTCCCCTAAACAAAGAAATGCCAGGATATAGAGAAGATCAACAAAATTTAAAAGCCAACAAATAAATACATAAAAAAATATAAAGAAATGAGAAATTGAGCCAGGAAACACCAAATATTCAAAACTTACATTGTAAACCCACTTTATAAAATAAGAAATATAAACATGTGCATGAAATTGAAAACCTTTTATTCAATTCTTTTAAAAACTGTGGAACCCTTTCTATGTGACTACCTCTCTGTGTTAGGCAAAATAAACACAAAATAATGGTTCCCCCAAACATGTACACACCCTAACCCTGGAACCTGTGAATATGTTACATTAAATGACAATCGGGACTTTGCAGATATGATTAATTTAAGGATTTTGTGATGAGATTTCCCTGGAAAATCTGCGTGACCCCAATGCAATCACAAGGGCCTTTATGAGGAGGAAGCAGAAGAACCAGATTCAGAAAAAATGATGTGACAGTGGAGGCAGAGTTTGGATGATTAAAAGAATGTGGGCAGCCTCTAGAAACCAGAAAAGGCAAAGAAATATATCATCCTCTAGAGTCTCCAGAAGGAAGGCAGCTCTGCTGACAATTTGATTTTAACCAGTGAGAATTTTTGACATCCAGAACTACAAGTGAATGAATTTGTATTTTTAAGCTACCAAGTTTGTGGTAATTTGTTACAACATTAAACAGAAACTAATACATTCTCCAATGGTATGATTCATGTTTATCAGAAACAGATGGTGTGAAGGGATAAGATGTGCCCATGTGTAATTCTAACAAAGAAATACAAGGCAGAAAGTGATAGTGAGATAAACTGAATAGCTTTTTTCATTTCAGATTGCAAGGAAGAAACAAAATATGCTTTTAGTGGTCAACAAAAGGACAGATCAATCCCATGCAAAATTAACAAGAAACTGTGAAGGGAGACCAAAATGCAATAATGAAAACTGAATCCCTGCTGTACTAGAAATCACCATAGAACTTAGTTTTATCATTATAAAATCCGTTTTAAAATTTACTAAAATCCTCCACTTATAAGGCTAAAGACTAGTTACTGACTATAATGTTAATATTTTCACAAAGAAAAAAACCCTAATAATTGAATATGTCCCTTTTGTACAGACAGGTGTAAAGTAGTTGGATTGCCATTGCCTGTCTGCATTACTTCTACTACATATTATAATTAAGCATGGTAAAAACACTTTTCTTGCAATACTACCTCTCCAAATTCTCAACACAAATGACAGCTAAAAACCTTGCCTTTATTTCAAATATGCAAATTTCCAAAATCCATATATACTTACCAGCTTCTTAGGAAGAGTCATCTAGAATGGTCATCTAGAATGGCTTGTTGAACACCAGGTCTCTGAAAAAAATCAATTTTTTACTAGTGTAAAACTGAAACATACATATTTTTAACTGAATAGTAGTGTAACTGAAACACACACATACATATTTGGCAACAAATTGATTCATAGTCAGATGAGATCAATGAGGCTGCTTGCCAAATTAAACTGGATCATCAATTTGAGTCCCTGCATAATTTTTTAACTGATAGATCTGCTCAGTTCATGGATTGTTGACTTGCAGAAAGCATGTCGTATGAGACCACTGTTAAAACTGATGGTTTGGGCAATGAAGGCACACATGATGAATGAGAAGAGAAGAAAAAAATATTGTCTGCCTCACCACCAAAGGAAAATGTAAATAAGCCAGAGCTGTATATTTAAGGTTGATCAGGTGCTGACTATAACTTGAGGTTTGGGGTCTGTTCTAAAAGGCTTTTGGATTTGGATTGTCACATTTTTTACTATTATTGGTGACTGTTGGATTAGGGTGGCAGAGAATACTTTTCCACTACTGTCATCATCTCCTTTCCAGAGACCTCAACTAAGAACTTTGAATTCTTTGACTAGTCCTTTTGCTTTCTTATCTCTCTATGATGAAAACGTAATTGGAGATATATTTACAGTTTTTAGGCCACTGTAAAAGAGTCTGAAGCTAAGAAAAGGTTGAAAATAACCTACTCCTTTCTTCTATCTTGGATAAGGATAAAAGTCATTTGTTTCATACTTCCTGAAGACATATTTGATAATATCTTTGATACAGATGTGGGTCAAAGAGGGATGCTTCCATGCCGGCAGGTTCTGGAAGTAAGCTTACTTTTTACCTACTCTCTGACAGGAAATTCCTTTAAACTCATTACTCAGACTTCAATTTTGAATTTTCAACCACTACCACTAGTAATAATTGTTATCTATAGTAAATGATTTGGCATTGCTGAATCTCTCACCCATTCACATATTGCTGCAAAAATAAAATACCCAATAAAGCTGCATAACCCTATTAGACATTAAAAACCACCCAAAGCCATGCACCTGAGACACAGAAAATATATGAGTTTTGTAATCCTAAAACTTCTTTTCTTCCAATTTTGCTGTTTTCACTAATAAACTATGTTTATACTGCCAGGTACAGTTGTGCCTGAGTACATTGACAAAAGCAATAAATTAGAAAATAAAACGATCTAGTAATTCAGGCATCATTGTGGATCAGAAATCCAAACTGTTAAAATGTAAAACACTCAGAATATTTACATGAATTGACCACGGCCTTCTAGATTTTTATGTGCCAAATCTTTTTATAGTTTATATAGTTAATCAGTAACATTATCAATATTTTAATGATTACTCACATAAACTTATGAATTTTAAATCTCAAAATGTATAAATACCTGATATGCATTAAGAATGCCCAAGGCAAGTTTCGTACATGTAAGCTGACCCTTTAAACTGTAGTGGTCTTGATATTTTAATAACCTAAAGTGTCATGAGAAGCACTATGGATTTAAAGTTAGCAACTTATTTGTATGATATTTACCATGTTTTTACTTATTTCCATATACTCATACAAAACTGGTAGTAAAATATATTCTTTTTCCATAAATATATAAATTATGTAATTTTACACATAAGCACAAAAGACCAAAATAAGGATTCAAGTTCAAGATTCTCTGAATTCATTATAATGTTGAGGTAAACAAGTTGATGTAGCTCATTAAAAGGAATGTGGAGTGGATCATTAAAATCCTTCCAAAATTTATCCATTTATAGACATATCCATCTGTACTGACAGTCATTCAGCTACATGTTTTGCCATCAACATGTGTAAATGTGGCAAGATTTAAATTGTTTCTCTACAATGAAAACACAATTTTGTTCTAGTTTCCTGATTGTATATTATATTCTTTCTGAAATTTTGTGTTTCGTCCTTTGAGTGGTAATTGGCATTCATCTCTCATATGTTGTTTTATCATATGCCTTTCTCCTGGTGCTGAATTTGGCTATGAAAAATATAAGATTCTTAGCATCCAATCTTCATATTTAGCGGGTGATAAACTTGGAGGCATATCAATTTGTATTTAACATTTATGTTTTGCAGCTTGACCTCATCAGTGATTTTTGTTACCTCAAGAGTTAGAGCACAGGAAACTTTCTAAAATTTCTTTGAAGTAAGTGAAGACAGCATGGTTAATATTGTTACTTAGAGAAGAATATAGTGACATAAAGAGAGAAGGTGCCATCACAAGCCAGAAAAAGAAATAGAATAGAATCTTCATCATTAATGGTTGTTATGATTTGTCCACAAGACCATTTTCTCATTACACAGATGGCATACCTCAGCAATATGAATCCTCCAGGTTTTGCAAATAAATCAAGATCAGCAAACTGAAAATATATATATATTTGTCTGCTTTGAATATAGGAAATGATAAGATCCAATAATAACACATTAATTAAAAAGCAGAATTTATTTATCAAAAGTGTATATTATAAATATTTTTGAAAGATAAATAAATTTTTTCCAAGATTTTAATGCTGGCATGTATATGAGAAATGAGAAGATACAATATGGTAGTAAAAATGCAAATCATAATGGGATACTGCTAAATTTGTAGTCAGGGATTATCAGCCAATCTTGAAAACTGCTTTCTAGCAAAATTTGAATAAAACTTAAACTACTTATTAGAAAAGGTATTGGGTGATATCAAAGAAATAGTGTCCACCTCTTCTGTAAACTATATTATAGTTGTATAGATGTACTAGGCTATATAGTAGTTCTCTTAAACTATAAGTCTCTGAAAGCAAATTCTGAGGATAATTCTTTTTTGCCATTCTTTTCAGCATTTAGAGTATTGCTTTTCAGAACAAGAGACACAGATATGTTTATTTGTTGAATGAATAAATGAATGAATCATGTCAAGTAGGCATATTTTCAGCCACCATTGATTCTCTAAACCATGAAATCTCATAATACATTATTCTCTAGTTCACAACTATTTTGTAAATTTATTTTCAAAATATACATGATGGAGACTTCCCTGGCATCCCAGTGGTTAAGACTCCACAATTCCACTGCGGGGGGGGGGGGGGGGTGCAGGTTCGATCCCTAGCTGGGGAACTAAGATCCCACATGCTGCATGGTGCAGCCAAAAAAAACTAACTTAAAAAAAAAAGATATATTAGAAACAAAAAAAATATATACATGATCATTCCTGCATGGTTAAAAACACTAATTCTCTCTAACCATCTGTACAACACAATGACTAAGAGGGTGGGCTCTGGAAACAGACAAACCTGAATTCAAATTCAAGACTTGTATGTTGTGGAAATTAGGTAAGATATTCGGCCTCTCTGATTTTAAGTTTTTGTGTTGATAAAAAGAAATGAATATAACAGCAACAACTTCATAGGACATTATAAGATTTAAATGAGAACTATTCAGTCAAATGTTTAGTACAGTGCCTAGTACATATTAGGTATATAGCAAAAAGTAGTAATTATTGTTATTTGATTTCTTGTCCTATTCTTATAACTTTTCAAAACCACTCCAGTAAAATAATTCATAATCTCTAAAACATTTGAAGACATTTTGGAAAACAATATCACAAGATAACAATGTTAGTCAAGTTAGTCAATGTAAATATATATTGACCCCTTATCATGTAAAGGAACAATGGAGTATGTCAAAAGAACACAACCAAAACTTCAGAAGTGATTGTTCCAAAATATCTATAGTTTTACATTTCCTCTCTCTGAAAGTCTTCAAACTGCAAAATAAAGAGAGCCAAAACTAAATAAAAATTTATCTTTACTGTAATTAGAAAACAGTCCCACATCTACTAAATAGAATACAATTTGGACCAAGTAATCCAAGAAAAATTCTTGTGGTAGCTAGGAAGAACACTTAAGGAGATCTCATGCACATGATTTGGGGAAAACTGTAGTCTCAGATTGAATGTTCTTAATTCAAAAATGCTAAAATTCACTACAAATATATTAGTTCATAGACAAAGAAATGATTATGAAAAATTACTAAATATGCAAATTGTTTATAATCAATTTAATGCACCTCCCATAGAATTTGGCAGATTGAGACAAATTAAAATGAATGACATTATAGAAGATTTGGACCACAATTCATTACCCATTGTACACTGTCTAGGATTGATCAAGGGCTAAAAATCTGAATAATTGTAAAAAACTGTACTAATGGTTTATGCCCTATTCTTTGATCATAGTGGAAAATATACAGAAATTAATAACCTAAAATAGATAAAAATGATATGATCATAAATAACCATTAAAAGTTAAGTTATTATTTGGACAAGGATACAAAAATGAAATTATGGAAAAAATTTTAAATGTCACAATGAGTATGTTTAACATTAAACCTATGAAATGCAAATAAAACTTTATAAAAATAAACATTATATGTACATTTTTTTCAAAATAAAATATGGATATTCAGAAAAATAAACAAGAAAAAGGACAACAAATCATAACCATGTAAAATTTAACTTAGGACACTAATAAATATAAATCCATAAACTGATTAAATAAAAAGTAAAACAAGAATAGCATATATAAATGGCACTCAGTGTGGACTCTTTGACAATAATAAGTAATACTGACAAAATTACAATGAAGGTTTTTAGGGGGAAAAAATAAAATATGTAATATCCTTAATGTCTACCATTAGAAATGGGAGATGAGATACGACCACAGATATTTATGAAATAAAAATATAAAAATACTTTTAGATAGTAGAATTCCAATTCCAGCCATAACAGAGTAGATAGCACTAAGGTTCCCATTTAAACTATAGAAAATAGGTAAGGTAAAATACATATTTAAAAATACATCTCTATGAAAGTTATTGGGAGCATCCAACATAGATAAGAATCTGAAGGGTCAGAATCTATAAAAAAAGGGAAGCACATATAGTTAGTTCCACAGTCATCTCAGCATGTTCAACAAAGCCTTTGGAGCACAGGCTCTGTATGCGCAGGCTCAGCGACCATGGCTCACGAGCCCAGCCGCTCCGCGGCATGTGGGATCTTCCCAGACCGGGGCACGAACCTGTGTCCCCTGCATCGGCAGGCAGACTCTCAACCACTGCGCCACCAGGGAAGCCCCAACAAAGCCTTTCTCTATATTTTGCAGTGCAGCATATTTGCGCCAAGTAGAGAGAAGCAGTCCTACAGAACTGGAGATTCTAGAAATTCAAGTCTGGGGTAACCAAACTTGTAAGGTCCTAAAGGTCTTGGAAAGACAACAAAAACACAAAGAAGCCCAATAATATGAATATAGGTTCCAATTATGTCATTGTTCAACTCTTAACCTGGACATTCACATGAACAGGTTCTAAGAAATCCAAATCTTTGTAGGTGGGAGCTGAGTGGAGATGAGAGAAGACTCTTGACTCACGAAAGGGGGAGTTGGATTGAAGTCACACCAAGGTAGAAGAAAACATCCTGGATTTTAGTCAAGAGCATACATCCAAGAAGTAAGGGCCATGCCCTAAAAGCACTAAGTATGCTTACCAAGACAGCAAAACTCAAGACCAACTCTAAAAAATTCTAAGACCAGGTCTCAGCAGATAATCCACTAGTATTCTATATGCTGCTAATAGAAAAGTTAATCTCATTTGGAGGAAATATAACAGTATCCAGAATATTCAACACCTACACAAAAATTTAAGCATGCTAAAAATTGTATCTATTAAATAAAAAAACAAAGAAAAAAAGATAAAGGAATACAACTCACAGCAATTAACTTATTTACCGTATCAAATATGGGCTTAATAATTATGATGACTATGAGAACTTAAAAGAAATAGCAAAATAGATGAAGAGGTGAAAAATTTCAATAGAAAATTGAAACTTTTAATAAAATAATCAAATATATATATTCCAGGTCTAAAGTAATATATCTAAAATTAAGAATTAATAGTGAAATAGGAAAGGGAAATTAAGAGGTACAAACTTCCAGTTACAAAATAAATGAGTCACAAGGATGAAACTACAGCATGGGGAAGATAGTCAATAATAACATATCTTTGTATGCTGATAGATGGTAACTAGACTTTTTGTGGTGATCATTTTGTAGTGTATAGAAATATCAAATCACTATGCTGTGCACCAGGAACTAACATTGTGTTGGAGGTCAATTATACTTCAAAAAACAAAAAAAACTCATAGAAAAATAGATCCGACTTGTGGTTACCAGAGGTGGGGGGTGGAGGGGAGAGAGAACTGGATGAAGGTGGTCAAAAGGTATAAATGTTACCGAACCAAGTTTGTTTGCCCAATGAGCAGCAAGCCAAACACTGAGACACCAAGGTTTGCAGCAGAGAAAAGATTTATTCACAAGGCAGCCAAACGAGAAGTCAGGAGAACAAATCTCATCTGTCTCTCCAAAGGCAAGGGGCTCAGGATACTTATGAGATAAAGCTGAGGCATAGGAACATAGGGAAAGGTAACTGGAGATAAGAAAACAGTGAGATAAGTGTGATTCTGTGCAGGCACAAGTAAGCTACAGTCTTCTTCATGGGATGCATTTTCAGAATATGGCCGCGGTAGCATATTCTGAGGGTGGAGTTTTTGGTCCTCTGACCTTTTGGTCAAAGAGCCACTGACACACACACACATGCCCAGTTTCAGGGTAAGTGATTCTAACCAGTCTTAACTGGATTGAGCTTGGACTGGGCACTGCTGATCCCCAGTTTCTGAAAAACAACTCAGGCAAACATTTTATTGTTTAGGCTACATGATGCTTGGAGGACATGCAAGTTTTTACAAACACAATTAAAAGGAGGTTGGTCTGTGAAGGCAGGTTACAGTTTATAATTGTTTCCTTTTATTTATTTATTTAATCATTTATTTTTGGCTGAGTTGGGTCTTCATTGCTGCACGTGGGCTTTCTCTAGTTGCAGCGAGTGGGGGCTACTCTTCGTTGCAGTACGTGGGCTTCTCACTGCGGTGGCTACTCTTGTTGCAGAGCACAGGCTCTAGGCGTGGGCTTCAGTACTTGTGGCACGTGGGCTTTAGTAGTTGTGGCTTGTGGGCTCTAGAGTGCAGGCTCAGTATTTGTGGCGCATGGGCTTAGTTGCTCCGTGGCATGTGGGATCTTCCTGGACCAGTGGTCGAACCTGTGTCCCCTGCATTGGCAGATGGATTCTTAACCACTGTGCCACCAGGGAAGCCCTACAGTTTATAATTTATTTATGGCTAACTGATAACTACCCTTGGATTCACAAATTTACAGTTATAAGATAAATAAGTACTAAGGATGTAATGTAAAACATGATTAATATAATTAACACTGCTGTATTATATATGAATGTTAAGAGAGCAAGTCCTGAGACTTTTCATCAAAAGGAAAAACTATTTTTGCTTTTTCTTTTATTTTGTATCTATATGAGATGATGGATGTCCCCTAACCTTATTGTGGTAATCATTTCATGATATATGTAAGTCAAATCATTATGCTGTACAGCTTAAACTTATACAGTGCTGTGTGGCAATTATATCTACATAAAACTGGAAGAAACAATTCACTAGACAGATTTAAGAGCAGACTGAACATTTCAGTGGAAAAATTAGTAAATCTAAAGTCAGAGTGAAGGAAAATACTTAACCTGAAGCACCAAGGGGAAAACATAGGAAAATAAGGTAATAGCAGAATAGATATGAGGAACATAGGCAAGGGCTAAATATACGTAATAGAAATGGCAGAAGAAAGAGAGAATACAAAAAAAGCAGTATCAGATTATATAAACGCTGAGAATTTTCTAGAGAACATCAACAAACTCTATGCAAAGAAAATCACATCGAGGCACTTTATAGTCAAAATGCAAAAATCTCAAAGAAAAAGAGGAAAAAGTCTTAATGGCAGTCAGAGGAAATATGACATCATCACCCTCAAATATCAATGAGTGTGGGTAACTTTTCCACACAGACTAGAAAAGCCAGAAAATAATGAAACAATATTTTTAAAGTGATGACTGAAAAAACAACAACTTCCAAGTAGAATTCTGTAACCAGAAAAGTACCCTTAAATAAAGATGAAATAAATATAAATTTAGACCAAAAAAAAAAGCAAAGAGAATTCCTCTCCAATGAACTGTATTACAAGGTAATCTAGAGGAAATTCTTCAGACTGCAGGGAACAAATCCAGGATGGAAACAAGAAACTGCCAAAGGAGTGAAGAACATTGAAAAGGTAAATATAAAAAGAATATTGAATGTTTAAAGCATACATGGTAACTATTTCTTTGGGAATGTATAACATAAATACATAAGTAAAATATATTTAAAATAGCAAACACATAGGAAGTAAATGAATTTAAACTTTATATGGCCTTACATTGTTGGAAAAGCAGTAACAGTACTAATTTACAATAGATTGTAATAAGCCAAAGATGCACATTATACTCTGTAGGTTAGGATAACTGGTAAAATACTGTACAACAAATAAATAAATAAAGTACCGAAAATACTTGGCTAATCCAAAAGAGAAAAGAAATAAATTAAATCAGTACTCACATGGAATTTACTAGACTACATACTCTAGGTAAAATATGGAGATAGTCAGAATGTATAACAGCACCCAAACCAAAACTATCTGCTGCTTAAAGGAGACAAATTTTAATTATAAGACAAAAAGTTAAATGCAAAAGAAAGTGGAGATATGTACCATAAAAGCACAAAGAAAAAAGCTATGTGGCAAAATACATGGTAAGACAAAATATTTTGAAAGCTAAAAGGGAGCATTTAACACCGAAAGAAAGGTCAGTTTAACTAGGTGATATGACACTTCTAAATATCATGCAACCATTACCATAGGTGGATAATTTATATAATATATAACACACCAGTTGATCAGATTAAAGGAGAAAGAGAAAAATTTGAATAGACCAACACATAAAGAAATGAAATTAATAATCAAAAATCAGTAATTAAAAACTCTTCTTATAGAAAAGAACACAGGCTTAGATTGCTTTGTAGGTGAATTCTACTAAAATAGTAAAGAAGAAATAATACCAACTTTTCCCAAAATTTTTCAGAAAACTGAGGAGAAGTGAACATGTCTCAACTTATTTTAAGAGATCAGTATTACCCTGATACCAAACAAGACAGACATCACAAGAAAACTATAAAACAATATGCTTCATAAATATAGATGCAAAAATATAAACAAACCAAATCCCGCAAACATAAAAGGATTACATACCATAACCAAGTGGGGTTGTCATGGGAATACAAGGTAAGAGTAATAGCTGAAAATTAATGTAACACAACATATTAATAGATTAAGAGGTAAGAACTATATGATCATTTCAACAGATACAGAAAAAAAATTATAATATCCACCATCTATATATGATTTGTTAAAAAAAGCACAAGAACCTAGAAATGAAATGGAACTTCCTCAAACTGATAAAGGGTATCTATAAAAACTCAAAATTAGCATTCTACATAATATTTACAGCTAAATATTTTCCCCATAACTGAGAAGAATACAAGTATATCTGTCTCACAACTTCTATTCAGCACTGCACTGAAATTTCAGTGCAATCAGGGAAGAAACAGAAATAAAAGGCATCCAGACTAGAAAGGAAGAAGTAAAACTGTCCTATTTATACATAATATGATCCTGTATGAACCTAGTCAAAGAAGTACACAAAGAAATATACTACAATGTATAAAAAAGTCACAGAATATAAGATCAACATACATTAGTTTGATTTCTACATATTACCAATAAAATATTTTGGAACAAATTTAACAAAGAAGTCAAAATTTACACTATTAAAACTACTGAACGTTACCTTAAAAAATTAAAGACCTTAATTAATAGAAAGATATCCCATGTTCATAAATAGAGATACTTAATATTGTTAAAATGGTAATACTTCCCAAATTGATCCACAGATTCAACACAAACTCTATCAAAATCCCAGCTGGCTTTTTTCATAGAAATTCTTTGAAGAAATTGAAAAGTTGACCCTAAAATTTGTATGGAAATGAAAAGTAGCCAAAAATAACAATATGTTCTTAAATAGAAGAATAAAGTCAGAGAACATACACTTACAAATTTCAAAAACTACTACACAATAGTAATAATGAAGAAAGAGAAGTACTGACAAAGAATAATCATAGAATTCAATAAAATATAATTGAGAAATCAGAAATTCATATGCAAAAAGATGAAATTAGACCTTTACCTCACACCATACAAAAAAAATTCAAGATGGATCATAGATTATATTGGAGGCCGGGGTAAGATGACAGAAGAGTAAGACATGGAGATCACCTTCCTCCCCACAGATACATCAGAAACACATCTACACGTGGAACAGCTCCTACAGAACACCTACTGAACGCTGGCAGAAGACCTCAGACATCCCAAAAGGCAAGAAACTCCCCACGTACCTGGGTAGGGCAAAAGAAAAATGAATAAACAGAGACAAAAGAATAGGGACGGGACCTGCACCAGTGGGAGGGAGCTGTGAAGGAGGAAAGGTTTCCACACACTAGAAGCCCCTTCATGGCAGACACTGCGGATGGTGGAAGGGGGAAGCTTCAGAGCCGCGGAGGAGAGCGCAGCAACAGGGGTGCAGAGGGAAAAGTGGAGAGATTCCCGCATAGAGGATCAGTGCCGACCAGCACTCACCAGCCTGAGAGGCTTGTCTGCTTACCCGCCAGGGCGAGCAGGGCTGGGAGCTGAGGCTCAGGCTTCGCATAGGGAGAGGACTGGATGCGTGAACATAGCCTGCGGGGGTTAGAGCACCACGGCTAGCCGGGAGGGAGTCCGGGGAAAAGTCTGGACCTGCCGAAGAGGCAAGAGACATTTTCTTCCCTCTTTGTTTCCTGGTGCGAGAGGAGAGGGGATTAAGAGCACCACTTAAAGGAGCTCCAGAGACGGGCGCAAGCCATGGCTAACAGCGCGGACCCCAGAGATGGGCATGAGACACAAAGGCTGCTGCTGCCGCCACCAAGAAGCCTGTGTGCGAGCACAGGTCACTCTCCACACCTCCCTTCCAGGGAGCCTGTGCAACCCGCCACTGCCAGGGTCCCGGGATCCAGGGACAACTTTCCCGGGAGAACGCACGACACGCCTCAGGCTGGTGCAACGTCACGCCGGCCTCTACCGCCGCAGGCTCGCCCCGCATCGTGCCCCTCCCTCTCCCCGGCCTCAATGAGCCAGAGCCCCGGAATCAGCTGCTCCTTTAACCCCATCCTGTCTGAGTGAAGAAAAGACGCCTTCCAGCGACCTACACGCAGAGGCGGGGCGAAATCCAAAGCTGAGCCCAGGGAGCTGTGTGAAAAAAGAGAAAGGGAAATCTCTCCCAGGAGCCTCAGAAGCAGCAGATTAAATCTCCACAATCAACTTGATGTACCCTGCATCTGTGGAATACCTGAATAGACAATGATTCATCCCAAATTGAGGAGGTGGACTTTGAGAGCAAGATTTATGATTTCTTCCCCTTTTCCTCTTTTTGTGAGTGTGTATGTGTATGCTTCTGTGTGAGACTTTGTCTGTATAGATTTGCTTTCACTATTTGTCCTAGGGTTCTATCCATCCTTTTTTTTTTTTTTTTTTTTTTTTGCGGTACACGGGCCTCTCACTTTTGTGGCCTCTCCCATTGTGGAGCACAGCCTCCGGATGCACAGGCTCAGCGGCCATGGCTCACAGGCCCAGCCGCTCCGTGGCATGTGGGATCTTCCCGGACTGGGGCACAAACCTGTGTTCCCTGCATGGGCAGACAAACTCTCAACCACTGCGCCACCAGGGAAGCTCTTTTTTTTCCCTTTAAAAAAAATGTTTTTTCTTAATAATTATTTTTTATTGTAATAACTTTATTTTATTTTATCTTTATTTTATTTTATTTTATCCTCCTTCTTTCTTTCTTTCTTCCTTTCTTTCTTTCTTTCTACTTTTTCTCCTTCTTTTTCTGAGCTGTGTGGATGAAAGGCTCTTGGTGCTGCAGCCAGGAGTCAGTGCTCTGCCTCTGAGGTGGGAAACCCAATTTCAGGACACTGGTCCACAAGAGACCTCCCAGCTCCATGTAATACCACACGGCGAAAATCTCCCAGAGATCTCTGTCTCAACAACAACACCCAGCTTCACTCAATGACCAGCAAGCTTAAGTGCTGGACACCCTATGCCAAACAACTAGCAAGACAGGAACACAACACCACCCATTAGCAGAGAGGCTGCCTAAAATCATATTAAGTCCACAGACACCCCAAAACACACCACCAGACATAGACCTGCCCACCAGAAAAACAAGATCCAGCCTCATCCACCAGAACACAGGCACTAGTCCCCTCCACCAGGAAGCCTACACAACCCATTGAACCAAATTTAGCCACTGGAGACAGACACCAAAAACAATGGGAACTACAAACCTGCAGCCTGCAAAAAGGAGATCCCCAAACACAATGAGATAAGCAAAATGAAAAGAGAGAAAAATGAACAGCAAATGTAGGAGCAAGATAAAAACCCATCAGACCTAACAAATGAAGAGGAAATAGGCAGTCTACCTGAAAAAGAATTCAGAATAATGATAGTAAATATGATCCAAAATGTTGGAAATAGAATAGACAAAATGCAAGAAACATTTAACAAGGACCAAGAAGAACTAAAGATGAAACAAGCAATGATGAACAACGCAATAAATGAAATTAAAAATACTCTAGAAGGAATCAATAGCAGAATAATTGAGGCAGAAGAACGGATAACTGACTTGGAAGATAAAATAGTAGAAATAACTACTGTAGAGCAGAATAAAGAAAAAAGAATGAAAATAACTGAGGACAGTCTCAAAGAACTTTGGGACAACATTAAACACAACAACATTCGAATTATAGGGGTTCCAGAAGAAGAAGAGAAAAAGAAAGGGACTGAGAAAATATTTAAAGAGATTATAGTTGAAAACTTCCCTAATATGGGAAAGGTAATAGTCAATCAAATCCAGGAAGCACAGAGAGTCCCATACAAGATAAATCCAAGGAGAAACACTCCAAGACACATATTAATCAAACTGTCAAAAATTAAATACAAAGAAAACATATTAAAAGCAGCAAGGGAAAAACAACAAATAACACACAAGGGAATCCCCATAAGGTTAACAGCTGATCTTTCAGCAGAAACTCTGCAAGCCAGAAGGGACTGGCAGGACATATTGAAAGTGATGAAGGACAAAAACCTGCAACCAAGATCACTCTACCCAGCAAGGATCTCATTCAGATTTGATGGAGAAATTAAAACTTTTACAGACAAGCAAAAGCTGAGAGAGTTCAGCACCACCAAACCAGCTTTACAACAAATGCTAAAGGATCTTCTCTAGGCAGGAAACACAAGAGAAGGAAAAGACCTATAATAACAAACCCAAAACAATTAAGAAAATGGGAATAGGAACATACATATCGATAATTACCTTACATGTAAATGGATGAAATGCTCCCACCAAAAGACACAGACTTGCTGAATGGATAAAAAAACAAGACCCATATATATGCTGTCTACAAGAGACCCACTTCAGACCTAGAGACACATACAGACTGAAAGTGAGGGGATGGAAAAAGATATTCCATGCAAATGGAAACCAAAAGAAAGCAGGAGTAGCAATTCTCATATCAGACAAAATAGACTTTAAAATAAAGACTATTAGAAGAGACAAAGAAGGACACTACATGATGATCAAGGGATTGATCCAAGAAGAAGATATAACAATTGTAAATATTTATGCACCCAACATAGAAGCACCTCGATACATAAGGCAAATGCTAACAGCCATAAAATGGGAAATTGACAGTAACACATTCATAGTAGGGGACTTTAAGACCCCACTTTCACCAATAGGCAGATCATCCAAAATGAAAATAAATAAGGAAACACAAGCTTTAAATGATACATTAAACAAGATGGACTTAATGGATATTTATAGGACATTCCATCCAAAAACAACAAAATATACATTTTTCTCAAGTGCTCATGGAACATTCTCTGGAATAGATCATATCTTGGGTCACAAATCAAGCTTTGGTAAATTTAAGAAAATTGCAATTGTATCAAGTATCTTTTCTGACCACAACACTTTGAGACTAGATATAAATTACAGGAAAAGATCTGTAAAAAATACAAACACATGGAGGCTAAACAATCCACTACTTAATAACGAAGTGATCACTGAAGAAATCAAAGAGGAAACAAAAAATACCTAGAAACAAATGACAATGGAGACCCAACGACCCAAAACCTATGGGATGCAGCTAAGGCATTTCTAAGAGGGAAGTTTATAGCAATACAATTCTACCTTAAGAAACAGGAAACATCTCGAATAAACAACCTAACCTTGCACCTAAAGAAATTAGAGAAAGAAGAACAAAAAAACCCAAAGTTAGCAGAAGGAAAGAAATCATAAAGTTCAGATCAGAAATAAATGAAAAAGAAATGAAGGAAATGATAGCAAAGATGAATAAAACTAAAAGCTGGTTCTTTGAGAAGATAAACAAAATTGATAAACCATTAGCCAGACTCATCAAGAAAAAAAGGGAGAAGACTCAAACCAATAGAATTAGAAATGAAAAAGGAGAAGTAACAACTGACACTGCAGAAATACAAAGTATCATGAGAGAGTACTACAAACAACTCTATGCCAATAAAATGGACAACCTGGAAGAAATAGACAAATTCTTAGAAACGCACAACCTGCCAAGACTGAATCAGGAAGAAATAAAAAATATGCAAAGACCAATCACAAGCACTGAAATTGAAACTGTGATTAAAAATCTTCCAACAAACACAAGCCCAGGACCAGATGGCTTCACAGGCGAATTCTATCAAACATTTAGAGAAGAGCTAACACCTATCCTTCTCAAACTCTTCCAAAATATATCAGAGGGAGGAACACTCCCAAACTCAGTCTTCGAGGCCAACATCACCCTGATACCAAAGCCAGAAGAGGATGTCACAAAGAAAGAAAACTACAGGCCACTATCACTGATGAACATAGATGCAAAAATCCTCAACAAAATACTAGCAAACAGAATCCAACAGCATGGTATATGAAAAGGATCATACACTATGATCAAGTGGGGTTTATTTCAGGAATGCAAGGATTCTTCAATATATTCAAATCAATCAATGTGATACACCATATTAACAAACTGAAAGAGAAAAACCATATGGTCATCTCAATAGATGCAAAGAAAGCTTTCGACAAAATTCAATACCCATTTATGATAAAAAACCTCCAGAAAGTAGGCATAGAGGAAAATTTCCTCAACATAATAAAGGCCATATATGACAAACCCACAGCCAACATTGTCCTCAATGGTGAAAAACTGAAACCATTTCAACTAAGATCAGGAACAAGACAAGGATGCCCACTCTCACCACTCTTATTCAACATACTTTTGGAAGTTTTAGCCACAGCAATCAGAGAAGAAAAGGAAATAAAAGGAATCCAAAATAGAAAAGAAGAAGTAAAGCTGTCACTGTTTGCAGATGACATGATACTATACATAGAGAATCCTAAAGATGCTACCGGAAAACTACTAGATCTAATCTATGAATTTGGTAAAGTAGCAGGGTACAAAACTAATGCACAGAAATCTCTGGCATTCCTATAAACTAATGAAGAAAAATCTAAAAGTAAAATCAAGAAAACAACCCCATTTACCATTGCAACAAAAAGAATAAAATATGTAGGTTAAACCTACCTAAGGCGACAAAAGACCTGTATGCAGAAAATTATAAGACACTGATGAAAGAAATTAAAGATGTTACAAATAGATGGAGAGATATACCATGTTCCTGGATTGGAAGAATCAACATTTTTGAAAATGACTCTACTACCCAAAGCAATCTACAGATTCAATGCAATCCCTATAAAACTACCACTGGCATCTTTCACAGAACTAGAACAAAAAATTTCACAATTTGTATGGAAACACAAAATACCCATAATAGCCAAAGCAATCTTGAGAATGAAAAACGGAGCTGGAGGAATCAGGCTCCCTGACTTCAGACTGTACTACAAAGCTACAGTAATCAAGACAGTATGGTACTGGCACAAAAACAGAAATATAGATCAATGGAACAGGATAGAAAGCCCAGAGATAAACCCACGCACATATGGTCACCTTATCTTTGATAAAGGAGGCAGGAATGTACAGTGGAGAAAGGACAGCCTCTTCAATAAGTGGTGCTGGGAAAACTGGACAGCTACATGTAAAAGTATGAGATTAGATCACTCCCTAACACCATACAAAAAAATAAGCTCAAAATGGATTCAAGACCTAAATGTAAGGCCAGTAACTCTCAAACTCTTAGAGGAAAACATAGGCAGAACACTCTATGACATAAATCACAGGAAGATCCTTTCTGACCCACCTCCTAGAGAAATGGAAATAAAAACAAAAATAAACAAATGGGACCTAATGAAACTTCAAAGCTTTTGCACAGCAAAGGAAACCATAAACAAGACCAAAAGACAACCCTCAGAATGGGAGAAAATATTTGCAAATGAAGCAACTGACAAAGGATTAATCTCCAAAATTTACAAGCAGCACATGCAGCTCAATATCAGAAAAACAAACAACCCTCTCCAAAAATGGGCAGAAGACCTAAATAGACATTTCTCCAAAGAAGATATACACACTGCTAACAAACACATGAAAGAATGCTCAACATCATTAATCATTAGAGAAATGCAAATCAAAACTACAATGAGATATCATCTCACACCAGTCAAAATGGCCATCATCAAAAAATCTGCAAACAATAAATGCTGGAGAGGGTGTGGAGAAAAGGGAACACTCTTGCACTGTTGGTGGGAATGTAAATTGATACAGCCACTATGGAGAACAGTTTGGAGGTTCCTTAAAAAACTTCAACTAGAACTACCATATGACCCAGCAATCCCACTACTGGGCATATACCCTGAGAAAACCATAATTCAAAAAGAGTCATGTACCAAAATGTTCATTGCAGCTCTATTTACAATAGCCAGGAGATGGAAACAATCTAAGTGTCCATCATCAGATGAATGGATAAAGAAGATGTGGCACATATACAATGGAATATTACTCAGCCATATAAAGAAACAAAATTGGGTTATTTGTAGTGAGGTGGATGGACCTAGAGTCTGTCATACAGAGTGAAGTAAGTCAGAAAGAGAAAGACAAATACCATATGCTAACACACATATATGGTATCTAGAAAAAATAATGTCATGAAGGACATAGGGTTAAGACAGGAATAAAGACACAGACCTACTAGAGAATGGACTTGCGGATATGGGGTGGAGGAAGGGTAAGCTGTGACAAAGCGAGAGACTGGCATGGACATATATACACTACCAAACGTAAAATAGATAGCTAGTGGGAAGCAGCCGCATAGCACAGGGAGATCAACTTGGTGCTTTGTGACTACCTAGAGGGGTGGGATAGGGAGGGTAGGAGTGTGGCAGATGCAAGAGGGAAGAGATATGGGAACACATGTATATGTATAACTGATTCACTTTGTTATAAAGCAGATAGTAACACACCATTGTAAAGCAATTATACTCCAGTAAAGATGTAAAACTATGTAAAAAAAATCATTATGTTGTACACCTGAAATAATATTATATGTCAATTATACCTCAATAAGAAAAAAAAAAGATGGATCATAAATTTAAACATAAGAGCATAATACAAAAATCTCTTAGCAGAAAACATAGAAGTAAATATTTGTGACCCTGTGTTTCTTATATTTTCTTAGGCAATGGTTCTTAGATATGACTATGAAATATGAGCTACAAGAAAATATGACAAATTGGACATAAGGAAAGACTGCAAATATTCTAAAATTTGATTTTGGTGATAGTTGAACAAGTCTGGAATTTACTAAGAATATTACATTGTGTACTGAAAACAAGTGAATTTTATATTATATGACTTATACCTCAATAAAGCTGATTCATTTTTTAATATAGTTCATAGGGAATATAAGTAAATTGATGGAGCAATCAGATAGTACATAAGAATTCATTGTATTCTTTACAACATTTTTGCAATGCTAGCAACATTCAAAAAAATTTCTTGACCTATATACACTACCATGTATAAAATAGATAGCGAATGAGAACCTATGTATAGCACAGGCAGCTCTACTCAGTGCTCTGTGGTGACCTAAATGGGAAGGAAATCCCAAAAAGAGGGGATATATGTATACATATAGCTGATTCACTTTGCTGTACAGCAGAAACTGACAAAGCAGTGTAAAGCAACTATACTCCAATAAAAATTAATTTAAAAATTCAAATATTTCAAAATACTTAAAAAATAATATTGAAAGAAAATATATGTCTTAAAATGTGTGATCACTTTCTGAGAAAGGTACACAATTTTTTTCCACTAAGAAAACATTGGTGATTTAAATATTTAAAATTCCTGTGTGGCTAATGACATTAAAAATGAAATTAAGCAAATTACACTCATGGTGTTCATTACAACCAATTTCTCATGTGTCTTGCTGTACACAGGGCCTGTTATCTGCCTGGTTGTTTCCTTGAAACTAGGCCTCTGGGTGGGTTTGGTTTGTATTATGCAATTGAACTTAGATAAGGACTGAATTCAGCTCTCAGTTAAATGCAGGGTGAGAGGGCCTGGGGTACCAGAGAGAACATGGTTCTGGACTGAGGTATGGAGTGGCTGCTTTCCAATTCAGCAAATCAGGTTATCCAAAAGCAGCAGCACCCATGGCAGTCCAGCTTGGTAGTATGCCTCTGGGGGTCGTTCATACAGCTCATGCTTCAATGATGTTCCTAAGCCCTGACAAAGGTAAGGTCTTTGTAAGCCACAGAAATCCCATTCTCATTTATCCCATTAGTGTTGACACTTTTCTGCCACTGAGTTCCTAGTTATATACTGGAAAAAATGATATTTAATTTACATGACAGTTACTATTTTTAATGTATAAAGAACTTCCGTAAATCCATAAGTAAGAGATAAATACCCCAGTTAAAAAGAAGCAATTCACTTGAGAACATGTATTTATAAGGATTAAGCATATGAGAAGATTTGTGATCATACTCAAATTAAAAAAAAAAATCAAATTAAAGAGATAAGGTGTTATCATTTTTCACCTTTTAAATTGACAACATGAAAAAGAGGGATACTATCCACTATGAGAAAAGGTATGGAGAAACAAGCAACATTTTATATTATAATAACTGTATAAGTAGATACTAACTTATGAAGGATTTGGTAATATTTTGGAAATTTTTAAGTAATCTGGAGTTTGATCCAAAAATATCTTTTTAGGAGTTTAAATAAAGAAACATTTCACTCTTGATCCTTGTACCCCTGAACAGTAAGTACACATTCCCTGGTAGATATTCAATAAATACTTGTTCATACTGTTTGTGAAAAGGTATATTTACAAAAGCCTCATTAAAACAGTATTGAAAAAATAAAATGTTGGAAACAAGCAAAATATAAAACAATAGGGGATCAGTTAAATCATATTTATAATATATTGAAATATCCAATCATTAAAACCAGTCAGGGAGGTCTCTATGTGTGTATGAACACACATAAGAATCAGGACGATTCTTAAGAATCAGTTGGTATAATAAAATCTCATTTGTTATCAAACTCAGAAATCATAAAGGAAACTATTGGTACATTTTAAATTAAAAAATTACATATGGCAATACACACACACATTCAAATACACTCATAGACACACCAAACCCTCTAGAATAAATGTAAGAAAATAATTGTGATATATATACTTGCAAAATGTAAAGCAGATAAATAATTATATGTCTAATAAAGTGCTATTTAAAAGCAAAAAATATGTAGCTCCTACCAAGATGGTAACATATGTAGATGTTTCTGAATTCTTCATCCTCCTAGCTGCCTATTTTCCTTTCTGGAGTAAGACTATCACTTGGATAAACACACTAGCAGAAACCTGGGAGAGTAACTAAACAGGTCCATACAACCTCAGGGAGACAAAGACAATGATATGTCATTCTTCTTTTATCCTGGTGGGCTCTGAGGGTCCTGAGGCCTAAAAGAGAGCTTATCTAGCTTTCAGACCATGGACAAAGCTTTAAGCAGAACCAGTATTATTCCATGTGGGATCTTCCTGAAAATTAGAAAAAAAGCTGGCTACACTCCTTCCTTCTTGGGTATATGGCTTAGCCAAGAGGGGCATGAGCTGGTTTTCTGGCCCTACTCATCTCCTCAGTAGTCGTTTTTGTGCAGTGTGACTCCTGCATAACCACAGATAATGTCCCTGGGAATGAATTCATTGAAAGAGCTCCTGGAGACAACAGAACACTGTCAATAGTATTGAGGAGGCCTACCCTGGCTTGTTTCCCTGTCATGCTTGCAAATGATTCTGGAAAGGGAAGTCCTTGATCACTTATGAACACCTGGAGGAGGATCACTGGTGATCTGAGTTCAATCTACATGGGTCACAACCAGTCCACAAGAATAGAAATTGCTGTGATGGCCACCAAACACTAATGGCCTAGTTTGCCAAGTGAGGACACACAAAACCATAAGCAAGTAAAGAGAAATAACAACTTCAGACATTAAAGAACTAGAGGAAGAAAGGACAAGATAAATCCCTAGAAAAAGTAAATAAAGCTGATTAAGGATGAAGGTGAGATTTTCAACTAAAAAACAGTAAAAAAAAAATCTCAACATTTAAAAAAAATCTCAACATTTAAAAAAATAGTGTTTTTAATATATTTTTAATAACTTTATAATTTAAAATTCAATCAACAAACTAAAAATATAGGATGATCAATATTGAGAATTAATGGATTAGAATGTCATGTATAATGCCAAAACATGCGTCAAACTAAAGAAAAATATAGAACTAATAAAGGTAAAGATGAGAAACCTAAAGAATAGCTTCAGAAGATATAACATCCAGAATGAGTAAGGTACAGAAATAGTAACAAATAAGCAAATAATAAGATATTATTTATCTTTATAAGAAAAAAGATTGGCTTCTTCAGATTGAAAGGGCTCTTTGAGATTCAAGTAAGATTAATTTAAAAAATGAGACCTAGACACATGTTATTGAAATTCATGAATAACAAATATAAGGAGAGAATCTTACAAACTTCCCTACAGAAGGAACAAGATTCTTATCAGGGAATGATGATCAGATTTTTCATATCAGGTACAGAAAACAAGATGATGATCAAATAATGTCTGCAGTCTACTGAGAGAAAATGATTTGCCTTTCAAGAATTCTATAGCCAAGATAAGATACCATTCCCCTATCAAAAAGAAAGAAAGATAGTACTATGAAAATTGTAGAGAGACTGTCAGCATACTTGATGCATTCTTTTAACTAAGTAAAAATTGAATAAGAACATAGATCCTCAAAATGCAAAAGATAAAAATAAACAAAATCATCTATACCTGTGTATATATCTGTATGAGACTGCATGCGTGTGTGTGTGTGTGTGTGTGTGTGTGTGTGTATGTGCACCGACACGTATGAATGAATGGCACTAGTATTTAAAAAAAAATTTTTTTTTACTCTATCTTTTAATTATCCTATCACCTTGGGATGAGTTCAATCACCTTGTTGACAGTAAGGAGCAGAAGATTTCAAAGTAGCAAGCAGATACGTGGCTAATAAAGCAAGTCATATCACAAAATTTACTATTCCCAGTCCCACAGTCTCCCCTTATGCAACAAGTCCAGTTGTTCATTTACAGTGACTTGAACCATATTATGTGAGATGCAATAGTTCTTCCATAACCAAGAAGTTCGCAAGTTCTCAGGCTTAAAAACAAATTCCTCTTATTTAAAACTCAAAGCACTTCCTTATAATTTCATCATTTGTCTGAAGCCCTCTCAGATTTCTCATAGGAATTATCCTAACTAACATGGAGCTAGTCAGACAACCAATTTACCACACCAACAGTTCCTTGTGGTTTTTTGCTTCTCTTAACAAACCATTATTGACATCAGGAAGAACATGCAACCCAGGCCACTGGTAATGGGATTTGCACTTGGACTTCCCATTCTATTTGGTTGAGCTCTATGTTCCTGACCTACCTACTTTTATGGGTGAAAGATTATAAACCAATGTGGTATCTTCCCCAGTAATGGTCTGTTTTTCTTAATGTTTCCTTATTTCCAAAAAATAAACCTAAATTTTCCTCCTTAAGAAAAATAACTTTTCCTTCTGATTTCTAATTGCTCACAAAAATGTTATGTACATATGAGATATGTGAAAAACAATACTAGCCTAAACTAAAAGTTTTAAATTATTTCAAGAAACAATTCATAAGCGTGGGAAGGTAGGCAGAGACAGTACTATGTATTGACATCATTTCCTTTAAGAACAAGTGAAAACAATATTTTCCAGAATGTCTTGCGTTATAGTGGGGCCATGTGACTAATTCAGGATGATGAAATATGAGTGGAAATGAAGTATGTAAACACATTCTTTGAAGCTTCAGCTTTCTCTTTCTCTGCCACAGCCACTGAGGGGGCCACAAGGTGAGATGGTCGAGGCAAAAATGAAAACACCTTAAATTACTGAATCTCCATTCAGAGGGAGCTTCCCTTAAGAGCTTTTAAAGCTCCTACAGACTGCATAACTGACAATAAACTAGAATGTGTGAAGTAACTGAAATTCTGAGATCCCCTATATAGCCTAACTTAGCTTACCCTGAATAGTACAAGAAGCAAAAAACAGAAGTGGGAAAGTTAAAGTTTTCTAAAGCTTTTATCTTGGATTGTTGTTTAATATGATAAAGAAAAAAGACATATTAAATTATGATTGTTAGGAATGGGAAGATAAGCATAACCATATTGAAAAGCATAGTAGCATATAATTTGCAAGGCAGAAAGGGAAATAATACAAGTATAATAAAGTCAGAAAAGTAATAAAAAGGAAAAAGAGAACAACCACAAAGTAAAATAAATAGCCAACATAAAATAAAATGCAAGTAATAAAAACAGTTATATCATTTATAACACTAAATGTAAACATGCTGAATTTCTTGTCAGAATGGGTAAAAAACAAAATCTACACATATGTTGTTTACACAAAAAAAAATAAAATAAAGTGATAAAAACAAGTTAGAAATAAGAGATGGGCAAAAAAATTCCTAGACAATAATAAACAATAGAAAAAAAGACCTGACAATATTTCCAGCACACTGGAATCTATGTACAAAAGCATTCAACAAGGTAAAAAATCATTATATATAAGATAAAAAGTTTAAATTTTCAAAGAACAGACTTAAAACTTCAAATATTGAACAAGGTAGCAAATATGTACATAAACTTTCTTTTTTAATAATATTAATATTTACTTAAAAATACTCTGTTTTTTAAACATGAGCATTGAATAGATTTTTTTTTATTATGGTAAGAACACTTAACATGAGATCTACTTTCTTAAATTTTCAAACATACAATACAGCATTAACTATAGACACAATGTCATACAGAAGATCTCTAGAACTTATTCATTTTGCATAACTGAAGATTTAGCTCCATTGAACAGCAGCTCCCCATTTCTCCATTTTACTAGTCCCTGGCAACCACCATTCTATTTTCTGTTTCTACAAATTTGATTATTTTGGATACCATATATAAGTGGAATCATGAGTGACTATCCTTCTGTGACTATTTCTCTTAGTGTAATGTCCTTCAGATTTTTCCATATATGATAAGATGATAAGATTTCCTCTTTTTTTTAAGCCTGAATAATATTCCATTGTAGGCTTATATCACATTCATTGTAGTATTATTCACAATATCAAAGATATTGGAAATAACCTAAATATCCATTGACAGATAAATGGATAAAACAAATTTGTAAAAAGTTTATTTCTGAAAAATAATTGTAATTGGGAGAATTCAACACATCTGTTTCTCAATTTTGGCAAATCTTATTTATTAAAATAGAGCAGCTATAATGGATTTGAATGTTCCAGTCACTATCAATAAACAAATATTTTCACAAATTAAATAATTATATTAATGGAATAAATCCTTAGATCCATGAAACAATTACAAACATTAAATCACCCACTTGACCACAAAAAACTTATTAATTTTGTTTTAAGTAGAGAATTCATAGGCTATATTCTTTGAACATAATATATAAAATTAAAATGAATTATTAAAGTATGACCCCCAAATTTCAACTTCTAAAAAATACTCTCCTAAATAATCCTTGTATAAATGAGGAAAACAAAATAAAATTATAAATTAACTAGAAAGTTATAAGAAAAAGTATAGTTTGAAGTGAAACTGATGAGATTTAGAGCAGTACTCAAAACATAGGGTTTTCATGTATTCTTTATTCAAATTAAAGACTAATAACAATAATAGCTAACATAATCCATTTATTTACTATGTGTCAGGTATTGTTCTAAGAACTGACCAGTATAATTAACTCTTACCACAAATCTAAGAGGTAAATACTGTTATTATTCCCATTTTACAGATGAGGGAATTCAGACACAGAAAGATTAAAGAAACTATCCAGCATCACAGAGTTAGCAAGTTGTAAAACCAACATTCAAACCTAGGTGGTCTAGGAGTAATGAAATAGATATACCATTAGAAGTCCAAATGCATACCCAAATTTTAGAATGGCATATATTTTGATCAGTTAATTATATTTTTAGGTACTGATGCTAACTGTATAGTTGGATGATGTAGTTGTGTGCATCTCTCAGGATCCTAGATCATTAAAAATATTGGCAACTATTTAAATGTCCATCATTTGGGGGCTGGTTAAAACGGCAATATCATAGGCACAGAATGGAAGACCTGACATGGAACAATAGATCATAATGTAGATATATAGTTATCGCCATTGAAATGCACCTACAATTTGTTTCATAAATTAATAGGTTACAAGCCTCATGTAAAATATGGTCATTTAATAATTTCTATGTACATGAAAGAAAATATCTGAAAGTATTTAGATGATAGAATATTTAGTGATTTTTTAAAATCTTCCTTTTAATTCCTTTAGAATTTGAATTACTTTCAGTGTTAATATTACTTTTATAACGGGGAAAAAAAAAAACACTCTTCAGGGCTTCCCTGGTGGTGCAGTGGTTGAGAGTACGCCTGCCGATTCAGGGGACACGGGTTCGTGCCCTGGTCCGGGAAGATCTCACATGCCGCGGAGCGGCTGGGCCCGTGAGCCATGGCTGCTGAGCCTGCGTGTCCAGAGCCTGTGCTCCGCAACGGGAGAGGCCACAACAGTGAGGGGCCCACATACCGCAAAAAAAACACTCTTCACTTTGAGAAACAGGAAAAAAATCATGAATTCTGGGCATTTTTAACAAATGAACAGAGAAATGTTGCAAATATTTTAACGTTATATACTCATCACCTTTTTATATAATCCAGTCTTAGGAAACATAATCAAAGAAAGGGTTAAATTTAGATTCAAAATCATTAGATGAGACATTAGTCATAACTTTTTGCTTCATAGCAAGTTTAGCTCATTATCTGCTTGTAACAAATGCAAAAGGAAGGCAGATACTGGGTTCTTCGCAGAATAACAATTAGTAGCTTCCTAATAATTAAGCTTGGCCTACCAAGCAGAGCTTAGAAAGTAATTTAACTTTCGGTTCACTCAGAACTTTCTCCACTTCTCTCATATTTCTCCCCTTATTTCCATAAGTTCTAGCATTAAAAAATATTTCATATTAATATGTAGGCATATTTTGCAAAAATAGAATTTGTATTAACCCATTAACTTTAAACCAATTTATGATTTTAAGAAGACATTTAAACACAATGAAGTTGTCAAGATAATCTGATAAGTTTAAGTATACAGAAACAGTTGGCTGATAGACAGGGATAATTATAATTTACCTATCTCCCATATACGGCAACTGCGTTTCTGAAGTCTCTGTAAGAGGCATAATTTTTACCTTCCTGATGCTAAGATAGCCTTGATTCAGAACAGGCTCTGTGTACTATTTGAAAAAATATTCTTAAAAATGTTTCATATCTCTCAATTAATCTTTACTTTAAACTATTTTGACCTATCCTTGGTAAATGTGACAACAAAAAAAAACTCCCTTGGAGAAGACAGTAAAATAATGAGGTAAAAATCTGACTATCATTTGGATGTTAATCTAGTCAACCTAAATATATTAAGGGCCTAAGGGAAGGAAATATAGTACCTTTTCCTCAAACATCTTAATAGAAATCCGAGGAGAACAATAAAATACTATTCATTATTATAATAAGGAATCATAATATTTTTTTGTAGAAATACATTTCTAATATAAAACTCCAATAAAAAGAAGTTATTTGGGTTTCCCTGGTGGCACAGTGGTTGAGAGTCCACCTGCCAATGCCGGGGACACGGGTTCGTGCCCTGGTCTGGGAAGATCCCACATGCCGTGGAGCGGCTGAGCCTGTGAGCCATGGCCGCTGAGCCTGTGCGTCTGGAGCCTGCGTTCCGCAATGGGAGAAGACACAACAGTGAGAGGCCCACGTACCAAAAAAAGAAGAAGTTATTTATTAAGTAAACATATACTGGATACATGCCTTGGCCAAACAATGTGCATAATGCACCTGTCATCAAAAGAAAACCAGTCAATTCATGAAAGTGTGACTTCAGATTCAATAGTTGACTTCTATCAGACTTGGCGTCTTGTCATTTTTAGTGGTGATTTAACTTTTCTAGGTAAATGCCACATCAAGGGAAGATTTATATCTCACAAATAATTTATTTTATAAGCCAAGAAAATACTATCTGTGTCAATACATTTTAACTAATTTGTAAATAAGTGTTTTAAAATAAATGATAAATCACAGCAATATTTTTTTTTATCTATCTCCTAAAGGACATAAAAGCAAAAATAAACAAATGGGACCAAATTAAACTTAAAAAGCTTTTTATTCAGAAAAACAAAAACATTAACTCAAAAAGATACATGAATCCCAATGTTCATAGCAGCATTCTCTACAATTGCCAAGATATGAAAGCAACTTCAGTGCACATCAACAGATGAATGGATTAAGAAGATGTGGTATATATATATATATATATATATATATATATATATATATATATATGAAATTTTGCCATTTGCAGCAACATGGATGGGCTTGGAGGGCATTATGCTAAGTGAAATTAGTCAGAGAAAGACAAATACTGTATGATATCACTTATACATGGAATCTAAAAAGTACAACAAACTACTGAATATAACAAAAAAGAAGTAGGCTCACAGAGAACAAACTAGTGGTTACAAGTGGGGAGAGGGTAGGGGCAATATAGGAGTGGGGGAGTGGGAGGTACAAACTATTGGGTGTAAGATAGGCTCAAGGATGTACTGTACAAAATGGGGAATATAGCCGATATTTTGTAATAACTGTAAATGGAAAGTAACTTTTAAAATTGTATAAAAAATATGAAATAAAGAATAAAACTTCCACATTCTTAGTTTTACAAAATGCCTTCTTTCAACTCTATATCACATAAGGATTAGTGGAGAAGTAGCATATGAAAAATAAATATAATGTGCTGTTCACTGTGGTAGGCAGAATGCCCCCACCCCTGCCAAAGTTGTCTAGAACATGTGAATGCACTATTATATGGCAATGTGGAATTAAGCTGACCTTAAAACAGAGAAATTATCCTTGGTTATCCTTGGTTATTTGAGTGGGTCCACAGGGATCCCCAACAGGGATCCTTAAAAGTGGAAAAGGAAGGCAGAATGGGTATATGAGAAACAGACTGATGATGGAGAGGAAGAAGAAATTATAGAAGGATGGAAAGAAGGAAAGAAGGAAGAAAAAAAGGGAGGGAGGGAGGGAGGAAGGAAAAGGAGGTAGAAAGGAAGGGAGGAGTTACCACGCATTATAAAAGCTTTAGAATCCCTTCACCTTCCACCTCTGATTTATTAGAAATTCATTTTCAGTTCAAGCACAGTCCCTAAGGTATGGCCACTGTAATTATATATTTAGGAAGTTGTCCCCTCTACAGATCCATTTGGATGAATAATGGCCACAGCAACAGGAATGCAAAAGGTGTACTTGAACTAGATCCTAAATATAAATGGAAAAGGGAAGAAAATGTGAATTTTAAAGTCTTACATAATGCATGAGTTCCCTTCTTTACTTGAATTAGGCAAGTGGCTGAGGTTTAGAAATTTGTTTTCAATAAGATTTTTGTTCTAGTGTTACTTTATTTTTACTGAAGTATAGTTGACATATAGTATTAGTTTCAGGTATACAACAAATGGTTCAACATTTATACATATTATGAAATGATGTGTAAGTCTACTAACCATGTGTCACCATACAAAGTTATTACAATACTGTTGACTATGTTCCCTATGCTGTACATTATATCACCACACCTTATTTATTATATTTCTTGAAGTTTGTAACTCTTAATCTCCTTCCATATTATGTGCATCCCCCAGCCAGTCTCCTCTGGCAACGACCAGTTTTTTCTCTGTATCTATGAGTATGTTTCTGTTTTTTCTTGTCATTGTTCATTTGTTTTGTATTTTTAGATTCCACATACGAGTGAAGTAATATGGTATTTGTCTTTCTCTGCCTGATTTATTTTGCTTAGCACAGTACACTCTAGATCCATCCACATTGTCACAAATGGCAAGATTTCATTCTGTCTTACGTTTGATTAATATTCCATTGTGTGCTCGTGTGTGCGTGTGTGTGTGTGTGTGTGTGTGCCATTTCTTCTTTATCCTTTCATCTATTGATGGACACTTAGGTTGCTTCCATATCTTGGCTATTGTAAAAAATGCTGTGATGAACACAGGAGGGCATGTATGTCTTCAAATTAGTGCTTTCATTTTCTTGAGATAGATACCCAGGAATGGAATTGCTAGATCATGTTGACAGTTCTATTTTTAATTTTTTGAGGAAGCTCCATACCATTTTTCATAGTGGCTACACCAATTTATATTCCCACCAAGAGTATATGAGTGTTCCTAATTCTCCAAGAACTTGCCAAAAAATTATTTGTTGTCTTTTTGACAATTGTCACTGTAATAGGTGTGAGGTGATATTGCATTGGGTTTTGATTTGCAGTTCCCTATAATTAGTTACATTAAGTATCTTTTCATGTGTCAGTTGGCCATCTGTATATCTTTAGAAAAATGTTTAATCATGTCCTCTGCCCATTTTTTAAATTAGATCTCCTTCTTCAGAAAGAAAAACAGAGGCAGAGGAATCAGGCTCCCTGACTTCAGATTATACTACAAAGCTACAGTAATCAAGACACTATGGTAATGGTAAAAAAACAGAAATATAGATCAATGGAACAGGATAGAAAGCCCAGAGATAAACCCATGCACATTTGGTCACATTATCTTTGATTAAGGAGCTAAGAATATGCAATGGAGAAAAGACAGCCTTTTCAATAAGTGGTGCTGGGAAAACTGGACAGCTACATGTAAAAGAATGGAATTATAACACTCCTTAACACCATATACAAAAAAAAAAAACTCAAAATAGATTAAAGACCTAAATGTAAGGCCAGACACTATAAAAGCTATTAGAGGAAAACATAGGCAGAACACTATGACATAAATCACAGGAAGATCCTTTCTGACCCACCTCCTAGAGAAATGGAAATAAAAACAAAAATAAACAAATGGGACCTAATGAAATTTAAAAGCTTTTGAACAGCAAAGGAAACCATAAACAAGACCAAAAGACAACCCTCAGAATGGGTGAAAATATTTGCAAATGAAGCAACTGACAAAGGATTAATCTCCAAAGTATACAAGCAGCTCATGCAGCTCAATATCAAAGAAACAAACAACCCAATCCAAAAATGGGCAGAAGACCTAAATAGACATTTCTCCAAAGAATATATACAGATTGCCAACAAACACATGAAAGGATGCTCAACATCACTAATCATTAGAGAAATGCAAATCAAAACTACAATGAGGTATCACCTCACACCAGTCAGAATGGCCATTATCAAAAAAATCTACAAACAATAAATGCTGGAGAGGGTGTGGAGAAAAGGGAACCCTCTTGCACTATTGGTGGGGATGTAAATTGATACAGCCACTATGGAGAACAGTATGGAGGTTCCTTAAAAAACTACAAAGAGAACTACCATATGGCCCAGCAATCTCACTACTGGGCATATACCTTGAGAAAACCTTAATTCAAAAAGAGTCATGTACCACAGTGTTCATTGCAGCACTATTTACAATAGCCAGGAGATGGAAGCAACCTAAGTTCCATCGACAGATGAATGGATAAAGGAGATGTGACACATGTATACAATGGAATATTACTCACCCATAAAAAGAAATGAAGTTGAGTTATTTGTAGTGAGGTGGATGGACATAGAGTCTGTCATACAGAGTGAAGTAAGTCAGAAAGGGAAAAATACATACCCTATGCTACCACATATATATCAAATCTAAAAGAAAAAAAAAATGGTTCTGAAGAAACTAGGGGCAGGACAGGAATAAAGACACAGATGTAGAGAATGGACTTGAGGACATGGGGAGTGGGAAGGGTTAGCTGGGAAGAAGTGAGAGAGTGGCGTTGACATATATACAATACCAAATGTAAAACAGATAGCAACCGGGAAGCAGCCGCATAACACAGGGAGATCGGCTTGGTGCTTTGTGACCACCTAGAGTGGTGGGATAGGGAGTGTAGGAAGGAGATGCAAGAGGGAGGGGATATGGGGATATATGTGTACATATACCTGATTCACTTTGTTATACAGCAGAAACTAACACAACAATGTAAAGCAATTTTACTCCAATAAAGATGTTATAAATAAATAAATAAATAAAATCAGATTTCTTGCTTTTTTGTTATTGAGTTGTATGAGTTCTTTGTATATTTTGGATATTAACCCCATATTGGATATTTCATTTGCAAATATCTTTTCCCACTCAGTAGGCTGCCTTTTCATTTGGTTGATTATTTCTTTTGCTGTGCAAAAGATTTTTACTTTGATGTTGTCTCACTTGTTTATTATTGCTCTTGTTGGTCTTGCCTGAAGAGAGAAGATATCAAAAATGATATTGCTAAGACTAATGTCAAAGAGTTTACTGCCTATGTTTTCTTCTAGTAGTTGTATGGTTTCAGGTCTTTTTTTACATGTAAGTCTTTAAACCATTTTGAATTTATTTTTTTTAATATGGTGTAAGAAAGTGGTCCAGTTTCATTCTTTTGTATTTATCTGTCCTGTGTTCTCAACATATATTGAAGAAAATGTTTTTTCCTCACTTTATATTTTTGCCTACTTTGTCATAAATTAATTGACATTATAAGAATTGGTTTATTTTGGGGCTCTCTATTCTGTTGCATTGACCTATGTATATGTCTTTTTTGCCAGTACCATACTGTTTTGATGACTGTAATTGTAGTATAGTTTGAAATCAGGGAGTGTGATACCTCCAACTTTGTTCTTCTTAAGATAACGTTGGCCTTTCAGGATCTTTTGTAGTTCCTTACAAATTTTAGGATTATTTTTTCTAGTACTGTGAAAAAATACAATTGGTATTTTGATAGGGATTGCATCGAATCTTTAGATTGTGTAGTGTGAACTTTTAAACTATATTAATTTTTCCAGTCCATTAGCATGGTATATCTTTCCATTTATTTGTGTCATCTTCAATTTCTTTCATTAATGTCTTATAGTTTTCTGTTCAAGTCTTTCACATCCTTGGTTAAATTTATTCCTAGGTATTTTATTCATTTTCGTGCAATTGTCAATGGAATTTTTTCTTGCTTTCTCTTTCTGAAAAGTCTTTATTTGTGTATAAAATGCAACAGATTTCTTTATATTAATTTTGTGTTCTGCAACTTTACTGAATTCATTTATTCATTCTAATACATTTTTTTGGAGGAGTCTTTATGGTTTTCTATAATAGTTATCATGTTATCTGCAAATAGTGACAGTTTCATTTCTTCATTTCCAGTCTGGATGCTTTTCATTGCTTTTTCTTGTCTGATTGCTCTAGCTAGGACTTCCAATACTATGTTGAATAAAAGTGGTGAGAGTGGTTATCCTTGTCTTGTTCCAGATATTTTTTTCTCCATTGATTATGATGTTAGCTATGGGTTTGCCATATGTAGCTTTATTAAGTTAAGGTAAGTTCCCTTCAGACCCACTTTGTTTGGAGTTTTGTCATAAATGCGTGTTCAATTTTATCAAATATTTTTTCTTCTCATATTTAGATGATCACATCATTTTTATCTTTTGTCATAAATGTGGTATGTAACATTGACTGATTTGCAGATACTGAACCATCCTTGCATCCCTGGGGAAAATCCCACTTGAATGTTTGTTCCTTTTAATGTATTTTAAATTTAGTTCATAATACTTTGTTGAGGATTTTTGTATGTATGTTGATCAGGGATAATGGCCTGTAATTTTCTTTTATTGTAGTGTCTTTTGTTTTGGTTTTGGGTTAACACTGGCCTCATAGAACAGATTTGGGAGTGATCTTTCCTCTTCAAGTTTTAAAAATAATATGAGGAGGACAGGTATTAAATCTTCTTTAGATGTTTCATATAATTCACTGGTGAGCCAATTGGTCTTAGACTTTTGTTAGTTGGAAGTTTTTTTTGAAATTATTGATTCAATTCCATTACTAATATTAGGTCTGTTCAGATTTTTTATTTATTCACAATTCAGTCTTAGAAAATTGTATGTTTCTAGGGATTTATCCATTTCTTCTAGGTTGTCCAATTTGTTGGTGTACAATTTTTTGTAGTAATCTCTTATGATCCTTTGTATTTCTGTGGTGTCAGTTAACTTCTCCTCTTTCTTTTCTAATTTTATATATTTGGGCCTTCTCTCTATTCTTCATGCTGAGTCTAGCTAAAGGTTTATCAATTTCATATATCTTTTCAAAGAACCAGCTCTTAGTTTCATTTATCTTCTCTATTTTTTTTCCTTGTAGTTTCTATTTCATTTATTACCATTCTGATCTTTATTTTTTCCTCCCTCTAAACTTTGGCTTTGTTTGTCCTTTTACTTGTAAGGTTAGACTGTTTATTTGAGATTTTTCTTGAGGCAGGCCTGTATCACTATGAACTCCTCTCTTAGAACTGCTTTTCCTGCATCCCATAGATTTTGGTAGGTTGTATTTCTGTTTTCATTTGTATAATGTATTTAAAAAAATTTTCTCCTTGATTTCTTTCTTGACGTATTGATTGTTTAGCCTCCCTGTGTTTGTGTTTTTTTCCAGTTTTCTTCTTGTAGTTATTTCCAGTTTTAAACAGTTGTAGTCAGACCTAGCATGTGCAATATGTTTTGTGACCTAGCATGTGATCTATCTTGGAGAATGTTCCATATGCACTTGAAAAAATGTGTATTCTACTGCTTTTGGAAGAAATGTTCTGTACATATCTATTAAGGTTATCTGGTATAAAGTGTTTAAAGCCAATGTTTCCTTATTGATTTTCTTTTATCTGGATGATCTACTATTATGTCGCTGTCTATTTCTCCCTTTATGTCTGTTAATATTTGCTTTGTGTATTTAGTTGCTCTTATGTTGGGTGCATAGATACCTACAAGAGTTTATCCTCTTGTTGGATTGATCCCTTTATCATTATGTAATGCCCTTCTTTGTCTCTTGCTAGTCTTTGTTTTGATGTCTACTTTGTCTTTTTATTTGTGTATCCCTTAACTGGTTACTGTAGTACTCTGATTGATTCTTTTTTTATATATTCTAACTCTTTGTTGAATTTCTCATGGTGCTCATCCATTCTTCTCCACGTTCCATGAGCATCTTTATGATTTTACCTTGCACTCTTTATCTGGTAGAATGCTTATTTCCATTTCATTTAGTTCTTTTTCTGGAGTTTTATCTTGTTCTTTCATTTTTCAACATAATGAAAAACGTTTCCTCATTTTGCCTAATTCTCTGTTTATTTCTTTGTACTAAGCAGGCTCATTACATTTCCCAATCTTGGAGAAATAGACTTATGTAGGAGATTTCCTATGCAGCCTAGCAGTATACTCCTCTCTGGCTACCAGAACCAAATGCTTCATGTGTTCCCTATGTGGGTTGCTTGCATCTTTTGGTTGTGATGGAGTCAGCTGTTGCAGGGGCACTGGTATGCAGGCCCAGCCCCTGGTCTGACTGGCTACAAGGCCCTGCCTTGTGTGGTTGCTGTGGGCATGATGGTTGCTGTGGGCATTCTGGTGTGGCTGGCTGCACAGCTCCTACAGGCATGATGGAGGGCAGAATAGGTCCCTGGCACAGCTGATTGCATGGCCCTGCACTGTGTGATTGCTATGGGCATGCTGGTCAATGGGGCAGGCCCTTGGTGCAACTTACTGAGAGGCCCAGTGGCATGCAATTGATACAAATACCTTTTGGGTGGGGCAGGTCCTGTCATTAATAGGCTAGAGGGAAGGCTGCAAAATGGTGCTCACCAGTGCTGGTATCTGCATGGTAACAATCACTGTGTAGTTGCTGTGGGCATGCTGGTCGATGGGGCAGGTCTTTGGTGCAACTTACTGAGAGACACAGTGGCATGCAATTGATACAAATACCTTTGGGGTGGGGCAGGTGCTGTCATTAATAGGCTAGAGGGAAGGTTGCAAAATGGCACCCACCAGTGCTGGTATCTGCATGGTAGAATGAGATCACAAAAGTGGCTGTGTCTTAGTCTCTGGGAGTTGACTCTGCCAGGCAGATTCCTGCCTCTTCTGGAGTCTCTCCAAGACCAACAAGTGGATCTCTCTCAAAGCCTCTCAATCTGCTGCCTCTGTACTGGGACCTGGAGTGAGAGTTTTTGCATGCCCCCTTTAAGACAGAAATCTAGGTTTTCTATGCTCTCTGTTTCTCCCTAATCTAAGTTCTGATGGTTTTCAAAGCCAGATGTTTTGGAGGTTCATCTGCCCAGTGCAAGACTCCCATGCTGGGGAGACAGATGTGGGGATCAGACTCCTTGCTCCTAGGGGAAGATCTCTGTGGTTGTGATTTTCTTCTTGCTTGTGGGTCTCTGTGCTGGGGCTGTGGGTCCTGACTAGACTCTATCTCTACCCCTCCTACAGTTTTTGTTGTGGCTCCTTCTTCATATCTTTAGTTCAGAAAATCTCCTCGGCTAGAATTCAGGTCATTCTCAGAGATAGTTGCTCTGTAAGTAGCTGTAATTTTGGTGGGCTGTGGGAGGTAGTGAGTTCAGGATCTTCCTACTCCGCCATATTGATCCAGACCCCAACCATCCCAGTGTTTTTTACAGCAATATAGTTTAAGTTTAAAAGGGTAAATATTTATATGGTAGATCCTTTCTATTTCTCATAATTTTCCCAATCTCAGATTGCATTCTACATTCTAAATTTTATTCTTTTCCTTTTCTAGGTCCATTTTTGGAGCTATACTCACTCTTTCCCTGACTTTATACCATTTAAGATGCATTTTTTTGTGTGTGTGATAAACAATCCATTGCTTGATTATCAAAAATATGAGTTGAAAAAAATCAGGATGCTGAATTTGATGTACCTTTTAAAATTTGATGTACATTTAAAAAAATTTGAATGTCCCCATAGAGGAAAGTTTCTGAACTCTAAGCCACTGATATTTAGATATGTCTAATACACTACAATAGTTTTGTGAATTTATTTGCAAGGTATTTCTAAGGTCGTTTTTTTTTTTAAAGATACCTCAATCACAAAAGCATCTTTTGGACTTACATAAAAAATAAAGTTTATAAGGAAAGAAAGCTTTGCAAAATAAGACTACTGCTGTCATCTTGGAATGACAAGTAACAAATACAAACAAAATATTTTATATATTGCACTGTATTCAAATATATTACTTGGTGTCATGCTTCTGCATGTATGTAAACAGCTTTAAATTCAAACAAAGAAATATGAAACATTAAGAAATGATGATTTTGAAATTATGATCAGGTGGAATTTTCTAAGCAAATCTTTAAACTTATTTTACTGTTTCATGTATTGACCAAAAATATCTGGGTTCACAGTGATTTATACTATTAAATTATTTAGAATCTGATTATAATAATTATGTGGCATTTAATTGAAACACTTCTTCTAAGTGAGTTTTTGCTGCTTCACATTAACTGGCTCATTTGGAATCCTCCATATTGTTTCTGTCCATGATATCATGCATAGTGGGAGTAGTCTTGGATTCTGAATTTTAATAAGTTCTGTACAGCTGTTCACTGAACAGTAAGTAGCTGGTGAACAAACATTAGCTAAAGTTCCTTATGAATCAAATATTAAGCTGCAGTTTTGAATTACAATTTTCTAAATTTTTATAAACTGCAAGCATTAAAGCTAGTCAGTTATAGGCCCAAGTATATTTTAAATTAAAACCCCTTTGTAAACTTTTATAATTAATCTTTCATTCAATGGCCTTTCTTCCATTAAGTCTCTTTCCATGTAACCCAAGCTTTCTGAATACTCAGTGCATTGATATTTCAATAAGATGGATGTTACACAGCTTTCCTCTTTTCACAAAACCTCTATCTCTGGAATTAGAAAAATATAGATACAGTTTTTATAGGGTTGCTATTGATTCTTCTATCACTGTATATATACAGATTGGTAATACACCTATAGATCAATACACAGAAAGGAAAACAATAATAAGAACATTTGCTCTAATATTTAGATGAGAGAAAAATATACTCAAATCTTGCTCCCAATCAACCATCAATTTCTGCATGATATTTATGTTGGCCAAAAATATCACAACACTTATATCTAGAGTTTGTCCTGAAGTATAGATGTGTCCATTGACAGATGAATGGATAAGAAGATGTGATACACACACACACACACACACACACTAAATGGAATACTACTCAGCCATAAAAAGATGGAACATTGCCATTTGTGACAACATGGATGGACCTTGAGGGTATTATGCTAAGTCAAATAAGACATATGGAGAAAGACAAATGCTGTATGATTTCACTCATATGTGGAATATTAAAAAAAATAAATGAACAAATTAAACTAAGGCATAGATAGAACAGATTAGTGGTTACTAGATGGGAAGGGGGCAGGGGGAGGGCAAAACGAATAAAGTGGGTCAACTGTATGGTGACAGATAGAAACTAAACTTTTGGTGTTGAACACACTGTAGAGTATACAAAAATATAATGCATGCATGAAACATATAATGTTATAAGAAAATTTTACCTCAATTAATTAAAAACACATCTTCATCAAATACCTCAAATATAACTTTTTAAAACAGAGTTTATACTAAATCATAATATTTCCAAAATACACTCATATTCTATTACATTACTAAATCACTAATGGGAAGAATATCCATCCAAAAAACATACATCATTCACCAAGTCTGGAAATTCACCAAACGTATACTTGCAAACAAAATGCACGTATAACAATTATACTAACAAAACATGAATGTATATGCACCTTTTAATGCATTTATGTTTTTCATTCAACAAATATTTAAAAGTCTTCAAGTGATAAGCATTGTATTCAATAGGACCTTTGAGAAAAAATTCAAGATTCATAAAAAAATTTCTCTGAAAAAAAACTGTAACAAGTTGTTAGTTGATTTTAATGATCCAGATCAGTAAGATTACTTTCTCTAATACTTGTTCTTATGTCACTCATTCACTGGTAGAGTCACTCAACCACTTGCTTAAAATCTAATGAGTGCCTACTCTAGAAAGGCATTGTGCTTGATGTCAGAATGTGAAGAGGCACAACATAGCACTCTTATGTTCTGGTGGGGACTTCGGCTATCAAATAATTATAAGCATGATAAACATGATGAAAGGCAGGGCATAGAGTGTACATAGGAGTGAACTTGGTCTGAAAATAAACAGGGGATACATATTATAATGTGAAAAAAGATTATTTCAGGCAAGAGGAAGCAGCACTTGTTTGAATGGGTCTTAAAATAGCACTGAGTAGCATGTTCAAACAACTGAACAAAGGGTAATGTCGCTGGGGAAGAGAAAGCACACTAAGGGATTAGGAAACTTTGTTTGTGCTTAGACTAAGATTTATTGAGTGCCTACTATACTGTTCTAGGTGATATGGATATAGTGGTGAACAAAACAAACGTCCAAGCACTCTTAGAACTTACATTGCTTTTGAAGGAAGGGGCCAGAGGCAATAAAAATTAAGTGAATGATCTGTTAGGTACTAAGAGCTTTAAAGAAAAGTTAAATGTGGTGAAATGGATAAAGAATGCCACAGGAGGGAAGAATGTTGCTATTTTATTGGGAAGTGGTGTAATAAAATGATTAAGAATGCTGACTCAAGTCGGAATGCCTAGATGTAACCAAAGTAATGTTACTTAAGATTAAAACTCATGAAATATTTAGAAAGGGCCCAATGCATAGTGTTATTACACCAAAAATGTTGTTACTGTTGTCATCATAATCTCATAATCATCTTCATTACTACTGTTATTTAGGATGGTAAGTGAAGATATCATTGAAAAGGTAGAATGTGAAAAAAGACTGAAAGTAAATGGGGAAGGAAACTATGCAAACATCAGTGGGAAAAGCATTACAAACAGAGGGAAATGGTGTACAAAGATATTGAGGTAGGAGCCTGCTAGGTGAGGCCAAGGAACAAGAAATAGACTAGTAGTACTGGACTGAGGTGGATGAGAGGTAGCACAGAGAAGAGTATTAAAGAGGTAGTGGCAATCTCAATTGACTACATCCTTAGAACCACTATAAATAATTCGGTATTTAGTAAGTGAAAATGTAAATCTCAAACAGTTTTAAGCAGAGGAGTGAGATTATCTTATTTTTGTTAGGATAGCTCTTGTATTTTGTGGAGAGAGTTGGGAGGGCAGAGGCAGATATGGGATGACGGAAATCAATTAGGATGCCTGTACAGAGATATTGCATCACCACAATAAAGCGAGTATTGCAATAAACAAGTCACAGAAATTTTTAGGTTTTCCAGTGCATATAAAAGTTATGTTTACACTCTACTGTAGTCTACTAAATGTGGAATATAGCATTATGTCTAAAAAACAATGTACAAACCTTAATTTAAAAATACTGTATTGCTAAAAAATGTTAGCCATCATCTGAGCCTTCAGCAAGTTGTAATTTTTTTGCAATGGTAATATCAAAAATCACCGACTACTGATCACCATAACAAATACGATAATAATGAAAAAGCTTGAAATATTGCGAGAATTACCAAAATGTGACACAGAGACTTGAGGTGAGCAAATGCTATTGGAAAATGGCACCACAGACTCTCGATGCAGGGCTGCCAAAACCTTCAGTTTGTAAAGAACACAATATCTTTGGGACTCAATAATGTGAAGTATAATAAAACGAGGCATGCTTGTATGTGAGGCAAAATGAAAGTGCAGTCAAGAATGGCTCCTAAGGTTTTGGCCTGACAACTAGAAGAACAGAATTGTTATTTATTAAAATTGCTAATTATGTGGGAAGAACAACTTTGGTTGTGATGGTGGTTGGTGGGTGGGAAGAATCAGGAATTTAGGAATTCAATTCGTTTAATACACATTTAAATGGAGGTGTGAAAGATGGTTTAATGTGAAACTAAAATTCAGAGGAAAGGTTCAAGTTCATTATATACGTTTCAGACTCCTCCTTGCCATATGTAAAAGTTATTTGAAGCCATGAGGATGAGGAAGAGAGGAGAGGAGTTGTGAGAACTGATCCTTGAAGCATTCTAACTTTAAAAGTCTGTGAGACTAGATAATATGGAGTCTGGCAAGTAGAAGGGAGAGGAAGGGCTTTTCTCACAGAGTACTCAAAAATAAAGCCAAAGGGATTCTCAAAACAGGAAGAGTTCAAAAATCTTGTTCTCCCCTACTACATAAGCTGTCCTTAAATAGTCCAGAAAATTTCCAAGTCCTCCAGAATATTCCATAGTAGCTATGGATACCCTGTATGAGGGTAAGGGAGGAGGAAGGCATGAAAAAAGCATTCCATACACATGGAAAGCACTTAGCAATGTGGATCTGAAGAGGAGAAGCAATTGTAGATCTATTTTAAGAAGCATTAGAAGATAGATCACATTAAGCCACAAAATGTTTTTTTTTTCTTAACCAGTGCCCGATGCAGTGGGAGTGCTGAGTCCTAATCACTGGCCTGTCAGGGAATTCCCACAAAAGTCTTATTAAGTATTTTAGGTCAAAATTTTCTGTTCTGCTTATTGGGTAACAAACCACCCTAAATCTTAGTGATTTAGAGCAAAAATATATTAACACCTCTTATGGCTTTGTGGGTTGACTGATCTCAGCTGAGTAGGTTTTGTTTGGGGTCTTTCGTGCCGTTAGACAGATGTCAGCTGGAGCTGCAGTTCTCTGAAGACTCAGCTGGGTTGGACATTTAACTTACATGTTTGACAATTGATGCTGGCTTTTAGCTCAATGTTGAACTGGGGGCATAAACCAGAATGTCTACATTTGGCCATTCTTTGGGATTTGGGATTCTCACAGCATGGCAACTGAGTTCCAAAAAGATCATCTCAAGAGGGAAAGTCCCAAGAACAAGAGTTTTAAAAGACTCAGGTAGAAGCAGTAAGCTTCTCATGACTTTGATGTTAAACATCACCACTTCCACAGCATCCTATTGGTCAAAAGCAATTTACGGGGCAAATCCAGATTCAAGCGTAAGGAAATATACATGAACACGGACCTGGATATTGGGACATGTGTCTCATTGGGAGGCCATTTTTGGAGACTAGCTAACACTCTCAACTTACTATAACTAAAAACATACTATAGTTAAAATAATAAACTAAAAACATTTTAATTTTATTCTTTTGGTTCATAAATACTGTCTTTCTAATATGAAAATAATATAGAACATGTTTACTATAGAGAATTTTTTAAATGTTGATAAGGAAAAAGAAAATACAAGAACCCACCACTTCATCACTTGTGTATAACTCACACATAATAGGTGGTTAAAAAAATACTTTTTTAAATTTATTTGCTCAGTTAATGAATTGGCAAATAAATTAATTAACACTGGCATTTTTGTATGTAACTTTGAAATCAATGATGACAGTATTTAGAATTTTAATCTTCTTTTGCTAAAATTATGCTATAAATATATTTTCATTTTATTAAATATTCTACTACACAATCATTTAAATGATATTAAAGTATTTTATTATATGGAATAGCCCTAATTACTAATTTCCTATAGCCACTGAAAAAATTTACTATTTTTTTTAAAGGAAACTAACATCTTAGTAGTTAAAGCTCTACTGCTTATGATTAATTTCTATTAGAAACAAAAGCGAGACAACTTTAAGATTTTTTATATGCACTGTGAATTTCCCTCTAAAAAGACTAAAGTAATTCACACTGCCATTAGCACTTTTTGGGAGTTTTCATTTCCCCACACCAAGCCATCAAAAACTCTTCCAACATGGAAAATAGGAGGTTTTTTTTTTTTTTGTCCATTTGTGACTGGATTTTCTTTTTTTTTTCCATTTGTCAGTCAGTTACTAGTAAAATTGAATATATTTTTATCTGCTTAGAGACCATTTGTAGTTCTTTTGTGATTTTTTGTTTTCTTCAGGGCCTTTATTATTTTTTCCATCAAAATGTGCATTTATAAGAAAGGGTTTTTTTTTTGGATCACATTATATATTCTTAAAATGTCATGAGAAAATGGATAGAATAAAACTAATATCCTAGATATTAGAGTCTGGATTACATTTGTCAATGACCAGCACATAAGAATATTCAGAATGTTCAGAAATAGAAGTACAGAATAAGTATTGTCAGTTTGATTGTGGACCAATTCTTTTTTCCCCGCTTTATCATGTGTTTATTTTATGTTGTAATTACTATCACCACAACTTTGTTTCTCAAAATAATTCTATAAGGGGTAGAGAAGTAATTCATCTCCCTGATTCCATTAGTGTCTGCTAAATTTTAGGTAGGAAAAGTTACATACCCCCATATATAATTAAGGGGTTAGACAGCAGCTCAGAAGTATACACTGATTTAATGGAAAGAGATTGTTCCCAAATAATTTTAATAAACAATCAATCAATAAATAACCACTATCTACACCACTGCCAAACAGAGAATAAAATAAAACTTTTGATTTTCTAACATTTGTGCTGTGTGCTCCATGCCAAACACAGCTTAGGCACTAAATTATGAAACTGACATGCTGCCCAGTGCACTAAGAAGGCTTTAAGACACTAAATTAAACAGTTACATAAAATATAGCTAAAGTTCCCTTAGAGCCATTTTCACTCTGCTTATAACCAATAGTTATCACTAGTGAGAGACATTACAATTATCATTAAAAAAATCTAATACAATAATCTAACTAAAAACCATATTATCTAACTAAATACATTTTCACATTCCATCAAGTCAATTCTGCCATCAGCAGCAAAATAATACAATATAATTATCATCTCCTAGGAAAGTGTTGCTGTCATGTCTGTGAATATAGTTCTTTAAAAACACTAAGATAAATGGATCTTTTATTTGTTGTATGGTTTTATATTTTTTGTGGTTTTATGAAATATTCTCAAATTTTTCTAATATCCTACATGTTGAAAGTCACTCTCATGCCACCTCATAAAACATGAGAAATAATTTCTGCTATCAGAACCTACAATTTGTGCACATAAACACTTTGTTATATACTATCTAAGGAGAAAATCTAATCACAATATTAAGTATACCATTATATTTTATACTTTAGGAGTGGTTAAGAGATCAAAGTAGGCAACATAGCAGTGAAGAAACCAGAAGCCACATTGGTCAGACCAGAATGGGCAGCATACTCACTATTTCATATCACCTCAGGTTCTAGCACTTGCCTTGATTCTGAAATTTGGCTAACAAAGCCACAGTAACAATTCCTTGCTCTTCCAAGATGGTCTGTTCAAAAAAACAACAGTTTACACAGATCCTCAGAAGACTCCCTTCAAAAACAAATGATCAGTTATGCTTGTTACAGAGCTGTGGACAGCTTGGAAACACACTCCCATTTATTCATTCTCTCCTTTTCACAGTCTCTTTCTTCTTTTTCCTTATTTTTCACTTCTGGGGGTGTGCTTTCACATAAGGCATTTGCACACAGGCTGTCACCAAACTGAATCTTCTAGGGACTCCAGCCTAGAATGGTTTTCCAGTTACTATATGCTAAGAAAAAACCCAGGAGAGGGATTCCAAGCTAAAAGGGGTTGAAGGGATCCAAAAATACAAAATGGGTTGAACAGGCACTTAAAGTGAAAGTTAGAAAAGGAAAGGACTATCACATACAGAAATGTGGACAAGTGAAAAAATAAATAAATAAAACTAGTCTTTGGAACAACAAAAATAACAACAAAATCTTTGAAACTTTTGGAATCACATTAAAATAACTAGGTGCAAAAAACCATTTTGCACTTTTTAGTACTGTTCCATCTTGGTTTTATTCCTACTTATTCTAACATTAGAATGGCTTTTAGAACTACAACAGATTTCTGGCCAATTTATTACAGTTTGTTGGTTTGCAAATTGGTTCCCATATGCAGAGGGCAAGGAGAGACTGAAGAAAGAGGCATATCACTCTAGATTTGTAGGTGGCAGTTAACAAGCAAGTTAATTTACATATGAGACTTGTCTTGGGCAGCTGCAATATGAGTAGATCTCTGCACTCACCTGCCAGAATCTTAAAAGTTTATACAGAGGCCTTAACTGGGTTCAGTCACATATTCAGTCCAGATGATCTCAACAACACCTTGCTCTCTCAATGTTTCATCCTTGAAAATATCTCACACTGTGGGAACAGTGGGCAGAATGTATATTCCAAGGACAGGGGGAGGGATGAGCAGCCTCCAATTGCCTGTGTCCAGCCCCTGGGTCAACCAGCTGTCATGTCCTCTCAATGATCCCTCCAACATTCTTCCTCATGACTGGCTCTTACAAATGTATATGCCCCCCTCTTCAGCAATGTACCCTGAATGGTCAGCAAGGGTTTCATAGCATGGAGGTGGTTCATTTGGCAGATATATAGCTGCACTGAAGGCAGATACCATAGAGACAATATAGGCACACACAAGAAAAAAACACAGATTAAGATAATGATTCCCAAACTAAGTAACCGTTTTTTTTTTTTCCCACCAAGAACCCTGTGATCCAGACCACTGATTTATTAAATCCACTAGGTTGGAGGTTGGATCACAAAGGTGTTATTTGTATTCTCATGTGATTTAATAAAGATGCAGGCTCATTAGGTAAGAACATATAAAATTCCGTTTGGATAAAGGCACAGGTGCCTCCTTATGAGTAGTAATATGGTCCAAGGTCATCCTCTTTTGTAGGACTTTTCTCATTAGAGACATTTTGGTGTTCAGGAAAGACAGGCTTTGTCAGCTATCATTTAAGGCTTGATGGGTGCATTCAGTAAGGACTTCTCTGTGAGCTAATATGTCCTCCAGGCCAATGGAGGGAACAAAGATGGTGGCCAAATGATTGTACAGTGGAAAATAGAATGTGCCCTCTGGCCTTGAGAGGGAGTTGGCAATTTTGGGAACTTGGCATGATTGTGTATACCATACATGTTGTCTTGGGAAGGCAGCACTGGTGTGAGGAAATGAACTAGGGGCAGGATATACCAGAACAGGAGCCCCCATTCTCTCTCCTCTTTCAATGGTGCATGCTCCATTCTAGGTATAACACATTTCAGTAGGCCTGACTTGCAGCAGGACGATGGGATACCAGTGGAGATTGAGTAGTTCTCCCTTGCCCAGCGATGTGAAGTAACTCACGCATTTGGGTGGGACATTCCATTGCAAATTCCAGGGGATAACGCCTTTCCCAGACATGATGGGGCTTGGTGTTCTCAACAGCATAGCACTTTGATCTATGGTGAGAATTGGGGCAATGGCTGTTTCCTGCCACCTCCATACCTTTACAGTATTGGATGTCTTAGCAGGGGCCCTCAGTCTTGGCATATGGGGCAACAGGCCCTAATGGTCAATCATTCAAATGTATTAAAGCCTGGAACAGTACTTGAGTCCACCCAGCCAAGGTGATTTTACCTATTAGTAATTTAATTTGCTGCCTTAATATTTCATTTTTCCTTTCTACCAACCCTGTTGCTTGTGGGTTATAAGGCAGATGGAACCTCCATTCAATGTCATGTTCTTTTGTCCATTCTTGAACATCATGACCTTTGAAATGTGACCCACAGTCACTGCCTATGTGATGAAGAGGGTATCCATAGTTGGTTCTCAGCCTTTCTGAATCCCTCAGGGTGGCAGCCTGGTTTGTGTGGTGACAGGGGAAAGCTTGGGTTATGCCAGCCACAGTGTCCACACAAATGAAAGCATATCTAGAAGGCTTACTTGGTGGAGGGGACCAATATAATCATTTTGTCAATCCCTCACTGGTTGGGAACTCTGGTGAATGGCCCCAGACTTCTTTGACAGTTGTCTTGGACATTGTTTAGAACATATAGGATATGCTGCTGATGCATTAACAAAGTTGTATTTCAAGAGCAATCTGGCATCTTTGGCAATACGCCATCCTACTAGGGCGCTATGGTGTTCACTTTTTGTATGTACTCAATCTGCCATATCTCCTAAAGGGTCAGTTATTAGGGCTCATACCTGAGCTAAGGAATATTAAGCTTCCTGATTGCCAGCGTTGTCAGCTCCTCATGAGCTGTGAAAGACAGTGAGGACCCTCTCAGGTTCTTGCAGGTGAACCCAAATGTCTTTCCACATATCATGATCCCACAAGGGTTTATTCATGATCATCTATTCCTTGGCTTCCCACTATCCAAGACATAGGGTTAATTCCTTTAGAACAGCCCAATTGTCAGTGCAAAGTGTTAATGGTCAGGGCTCATGTGTGATTACCCACTGGCTATTGTACTTTGTTCCTGTTTCCATCCAGATTGTATCAATATTGGGCTGAATAGTGACTGCAGTCCCTGTGGGCAAGTTACCCATATTAGACCCATCTGTATACCAGGCACTGGTGGGAATTTACCTCATTCCCTCTCTATAGGCCAAGGGGCTTCCATAGGAATAGGGGTAAGAGCATTTGGAGTATCCACATACTCTACAGGGCCTAGTAGCACCCACATTTCTAGAGATGGTGTGCTGGAGGACAGGGTGTTCCTCTGCTGCAAATAAGCACATCACTTAGTTAAAGTGGGAGTCCAAGCCATGGCAGAGATATGTCAATGGAAGATCTTCTCAACCCAGCCCTTGATAAGAAAGGGAAGTTCTTACCATGAAATGCTGTTCCTTCCTAAGAGGCTCCACTTGGAGCACTGTGTACACTGCTAGAAGCTGTTGCTCTATGGGGATATATTGGGTTTCTATCTCCTTCTAGAGCTGGGACCAAAATCCTAGTGGTACTCTCTCCTCTGTTGTTTTTGCTGTAGTGTCCAATGCATACCTTCTGGAGTCACAGATACATCTAACTCAAATGGTAGCCCTGCTTGGAAGATGCTCAGAGCTTTAATCTGCTTCACTAGTATTTTTGCCTTCTCAGAGGTGGCTTGCTGCACTGATCCCCAATCTGACATGTGATTTTTCTTTATCACACAGAATAAAGGATGGAAGCACTGTGCCAGGTGGGGAATAAAAGTCCTCTAAAATCCAGAAATCCCTACAAATGCCTGCATCTCTTTCATGTTCTTAGAGGTTAGATAGGCTTGCATCTTGTCAGTTACAGTTTCTGAGACAAAGTTCAGTATACATGAAAGAGTTATAAATAATACATGGAGAGGACTCAGAATAATAATTAAATACATGTAGCACAAACTTTTAAAAGTGAGTAGAAGACAGTAGCATCATTGTGGATTGGTCTACTAAACAAACATTCATGGAAGATTGGATTAGAAAATGGTGAAATTTTGAATGATGGAAAAATAAAAACTTATTTATGAACATCAGCTACATATCTAGCACTGTGCTAATCATTTCACATTTATTATCTGATTCTTAGGCCTGCCAATTTAGAAATTAATAAAACAGACTCAGTGAGTTTAAGAAATAAAACAAGGTTCACAGAGCAAATAAGGGACAGAATTGTGAATTCAGAGTATAAAGGTATAATAGTTCTAAAATACCAATGGGAGTGAAAATAAATGTTTGTTATAAAGTGGCAGAGGTCTCAATTTATGGCTTCATTTTAGATTGTGACAGCTCTGACTGATAATCAGAACCAATACTCTTTGATCTTAGTGATAATATATTGTTATTTGTTTAATAAAAAATCAATTTTCTGACAAGTCTCAGTCTCCTTCCTGCTTATGCTTCCACTGAATTGTAACTGATGTCTCTAAATATTTTATTTTCTTTCAAATAATCTTCTAGTTCCTTCTGAGATAGGAAAAAGCAATAAAGACACTTGAAGATGAAAAATACAACCTTCAAAAATCATACGTAATTTATCCTCCAACTATAAAATTATAATATAACATGCTTAATAACACAGGAAAAATAAAAATATCTAAAGTCCTCCTTACGTAGGGTAGATCAACATTACTATAAGGTTACATTATTTTCCATTATGTCAAAGGGTATCACACTGGTCTTCAGTAAAGATCCATTTTCTTGCTGTTTAATAATACTCAGCTACTAGTAATCCAATAAAAAAACAAATCAGCAGGGCTATTTGATGTCACATATAACTCCAAGAGAGACTGTTTCAATGAGTCTACAGCCTACAACTCTAAGTAATAAGAATGTTTCATTGTATTATTCAATACCTTGCAGAGGCCCATTAAATGTTTACTGAAAGGAATTTAATTGGGAGCAAAGCCAAAATCTGTTGGTAAACGTGAATATGTAGATGTTGTATTAATTTCTACATAATTTATCTCTGCACTCTCCCCTCTCCTTCATATTTATAGCAACAAAGATGAAATTATTAATGTATACATCTGTGATAAGCAATGCAAAAGATGCTAAAATGAGAAATTACAGGAGTGGTGATGATAATATATATAATTATTTCATTAAACCTTAATATATAGCTCTTATATTAATAGACATAGAACATAAATCTCTTACGTACATACAAAGAATATATTTCCTATATAATCTAGTCCAACTTCACATTCATATATTCATTTATCCATATGTTTATTTACTAACTAATTTATATATTTATTCATACTTGGTTTCATTTAAAATCCCTAATGGTTATTTTCTTTGATGAAAATAATAGTACTTGCCTTCTAAGATTTTCATAAATATTCAACAAAATAATCAATGCTAAGTATACAAGATATTTTCTGATAAATTGTATACACTAATATTATTATTACTAAATTAAATATATTTATTGAGAGTCTGGTATGAATAAGGCTCTGTGATGAAAAGAATGAGTAAATTATGTGAACAACTCTCTGGTTATATCTCAGTAAGGAAATTAAGAAATATACCCATATAATATTCAGAAAAGAATGTGATGTTAGATTCCAGAAGAAAAAGTTTTATGAGACGGCAGAGATTTCCAAAGACAAAAGTCTTTCTTTCTACAGTATTCAGGACAATGCTTTAAAAATTCCTTTTGGCAGTTTATTCACTGACTTACTAGGCAGCCTATTCTATTTCTGGAGAAGTTTAAGTATTAAAAATTATGTTACATTATTCCATGTGGAAACTGACTTTGGTACTTTTCTAAATATTTTCCATTTTATTCCTAATCTCTATCAGGTGAATTTCAAGCAGATGCAAATCAAATCAGAAAAATGGAAAATAATTTTCTTCAATTTTTTTTTTTTTTTTTGCGGTTCGCGGGCATCTCACTGCTGTGGCCTCTCCCGCTGCAGAGCACAGGCTCCGGAAGCGCAGGCCCAGAGGCCATGGCACACGGGTGCAGCCGCCCCGCGGCACATGGGATCCTCCCGACTGGGGCACGAACCCGCGTACCCCCCACCGGCAGGCTGACCCTCAACCACTGCGCCACAAGGGAAGTCCTTCAGTTTTTTTTTTAACACAAAAACTAGTAAATGATAACTGAATCATTCTATATGGAATGCTCTTGTTTTATTTCTACTGACTTCTAAATAAAATAGCCTAGCCAAAAGGATAAATAACTGGCTGACCTGGCCACATGTTCCCTATATATTATTAAACTGCACTATATTTCTTTTGGGAGGAAATTACCCTGCTATTCCCTTTACTTTTTTATATCAATAGATGTCTGAATTTCACTTAGGCCACAGGAGAGTGCTGAAGGAATAAAATTTTACAAAGCTGAGTTCAACTAATGAGAGATAAGGGAGCTCAGAGAGGCTTGAGTTTTGCCATGAACTCTGGTTTTCATTATAGCATTTGGGGAAGCAGGATATATCAAGGAGGGGGATTAAATGGCATGGGAAAGGGTGAATATGATTAGATTTTACGTTTGAAGAGGTGTATTGGAAAATATGCTGTCAAAATCTGACACGTACCTTCAAGTTTTCAGCTACAGGCAATATTATTTCCATAAATAAGGCTCTTTTTTAAAGTATTTATTCACTTTGTATTTTTCAATTTGAGCAAAATAATTGAGCTTCTTGTTGACATTATTTGTTACTAGAAATGAGAGATATGTGATATTTGCCTTAGAATGCTCATTCTCATATTCTGCTCTTGTGATGTCACATTTTACCTGTCTACAGCATCAAGAGATGTGCACATGTCAAACTGCCTCTAGCTAGCAAATACATTTCTGGGAGACATAATGTTTTAAACAGGAAACATAGGCACATGTCTACAAGCCAATCTGTTGACAACTAATAAAGTATTCATACTATACGTCCAGTAGAAGAAGTTGAAAAGAAAGCCCTTACTAGTAAAACTCCTCTGCATGTATTAAAAAACTAATAATCAGAAAAAAACAGTCCTTGCTTTTATAAAAGAAAGTTTAACAAAGATTTGGACTAAATACAAATGAATTGTCAAAACTATAAAATGCAAATTTCTATTTCTTTTTGGTCAGTGAATGAATGTCTTAATACGTATATAACATATATTAATACTATTTCTGTTATAGGATTATACTGGTATTAATAGAAAATGATTCACAATTCCAGACACTTTTATTTTCTATATTTCCTTAATTGTTGGCTGTGCTTCTGAAACTCCAACCCAAAAAATACAAAGTAAAAAGGAAAAGAAAAATAGGAGCTATTAAAGATAATTTTTTTACAGTGACAGAAAGGAATAACAATACCTTAGTTACATGCAGAATATAACTTCACTTAAAACTTTTTGTTTAACAAATTATCTTTGTTTGGAAATAAGTAAAAAGTGCTCTATTTCTCTCAGTAGCTTATATTAACTCCATCTGTGCTTTACAGAAAACCTTTAGAGCAATGATTCCCAACCAGTGGCCTGTCCCTCTGTGGCACATATGTATACACTTATACATATATTCATTTAATTAAATAACTGATTACTTAAATCACCATAAGACAATTTAGTGATTTTTTGTGTGTGCTTATTGAACAAACACCTTCAGCCAGTATATGTAACCTTATTTCTATATGCATTCTGGGACTCTTCATATTTAAAACTTTTAAGCACTAATGATATTAAATGTTACTTGAAATAGAGACTTTTTATAAACAATATTGTGAAGCGTGAATGAGATTTGCCTACAGAGATAGATATATACATATATATATATAAGTTTAAAGAGCCTTGGATGTTAAATGTAATATTTAGTTATCACATTTTCTGAGTAACTGAACATTTAAAATATTATGCCAACAGATTTCCATTTCTGGCCAAGATGGAATAAAAATGACTAGATTTTCTCTACATACTAAAATAAACCGATATCAGATAGAATATATAAAACACTTTTTTGGGGCTTCCCTTGCGGCGCAGTGGTTGAGAGTTCGCCTGCCGATGCCGGGGACATGGGTTCGTGCCCCGGTCCACGAAGATCCCACATGTCGCGGAGCGGCTGGGCCCGTGAGCCATGGCCACTGAGCCTGCGCGTCCGGAGCCTGTGCTGCAACGGGAGAGGCCACAGCAGTGAGAGGCCCGCATACCGCAAAAAAACACACACACAAAAAACAAAAAACACTTTTTTGTAAGACTCCAGATATCAGAAAATGAAGTTTAGTGATCCCCGAGAGATAGTAAACAAATGTCGTGAGCTCCATTTTATTCCAAATTACTGCAGAGAAAACTTCACAATACATAAGGCATTTGGTAGAGTATACAGAGGGTAAATTCAGTGATGAGGAGTAATTAGCCTTAAACTGAGCACAGCTCTGGGCATTCTTAAAAATTCTTAGAAGCCAAATTTGAAAGGGCAAAACTATTTTCAAGCTATTTCAAGTTATTCTGAGTCCCAGAAGAAAGCTCAAAAGTATTTATAGAAATTCAAAAATATCCAACAGCCAACAAAGAACATGCACAGTTACCAAGCATGCAAAGAGTAAGAAAAAGCCACCCTAGAACTAATACACGTGCTAGAGTAAGCAAACATTATAAGAATTATAATTGTATTCTATCTGTTTAAAAACTTAGGGAAAATCATAGAAGCTATTTTGTAAATACCCAAAGTAAACAGAATATAGAAACATATAAAGGTCAGAGCAGAAATAAAGGAAATAGATGAAAATAAAACGAATATAGAAAACCAGTGAAATGCAAAGTTGTGTCTTTCGGTAGATCATTAAATTAATAAACTCCTAGTCAAACTGATCATGAAAAAGAGAGACTTCACTAGAGATTCTACAGATATTAAAGTGATAATAAGAACCCATCATGAAAAACCATATGCTAATAAGTTTGACAGCTTAGATGAAATGACGAATTCTTCCTCAAAAACAAAAGCTCATTCAGAAACAGCCTATAAGTATCTTTTTATCTGTTACAGAAATTGCATTTGTAATAAAAAACCTTCCAACAATAAAAACAAAAGGCAAGCCCAAATGGGTTCACTGGTAATTTTACCAATTTAAGGAGGAAATAATATCAATTTGGCATGAACTCTTACAAAAAACTGAAAAGGAGATAAGACTTTCTAACTATTTTTACTAAGCTAGAGTTATCCTGATACCAAAAGCAGTCAGACATTATACAAAAACTACAGCGAAGAGAAACGTCTTCAACTCAGTAAAGAGAATATATGAAAACCCTACATGTAACATCTTAATAGGGAAAGCCCAAATGCGTTCTACCTAACGTCAGTAACAAAATTATCTATTTGCAGTACTTCTATTTAACATTGTATTAGAGCTCCTAGCCAATGCAATAAGGTAATAGAAAGAAAAATAAAGAGAGAGAGAAAGAGAAAGAAAGATATCAAGACTGAAACAGAAGTAAAACTCTTTATTTGCAGACAACATGATCATCTCTGTAGAAAATCTGATGGAATCTTTAAAAAAAAAAGTAAACTACGACAGTTAAGTAAGTTTAACAAGGCCCCAAGAGAGAAGATCGATACAAAAAGTTAGTTACATTTGCACTTACTAACAACATCAGAAAAAGTAATCAGAAAATAAAATTTAAAAATACTATTTAAAATAGCACCAGAAATATGAAATATCTAGGGATAAAAGAAAAATGTAAAATATTTATACAATAACTACTAGAAAATATTGCTGAAAAATGTACCTAAGGGGAGATATACCTTAGTCATAAGTTAGAAGACCCAATATCATTAAGATGCAAATTCTCTCCAAATAGATCTATAAATTTAATGAAGTTCCAGTCTAAAATTGAGCAGGCTTTCTTTTGTAGAAATTGAAAACTGTTCCAGAAAATCATATGGAAATATGAAAAACAATTTTGGAAAATCAAAATAAACCTATTTTAAGGTTTTAAAAACATATTAGAATCAAGACCGTGTAGTGTTGTCATTAAGATACACAATTACATTAAGAGAATTGTATAAAGAGTTCAGGAATAGGTTTGGCATATATAAACAACTTATTTTTGACAAAGGTGCAAAGGCAATTCAATGGAGAAATGACAGTCTTTTCAATGGTATAGAAACAACTGGATATGCAAAAAAAAAAAAGAGTTACATACATTGTACCATACACAAATATATTAAAAGGTTCACAGACCTTAATATAAAATTGAGAACTATAAAAATTTTAGAGTAAATATGGGAGAACATTTGGGATGTTGAGTTAGCTACGAATTTTAAAATATGATAACAAAGTATAATCTGTAATAGAAAAAATATTTTAACTTTGGCTTCATCAAATTAAAAACGTCTGCTCTTCCAAAGAAAATATCAGAATAATGAAAAGAGGAGCCACTGGGAGAAATATATGCTAAAAAAAGACTGTTACGTAGACTATATAAAAAATCCTCAAAACTCAATAATCAGGAAAGAAACAACCTAATTTTTTTAAATGGGTAAAAGATTTGAACAGACACTTCAACAGCAACAACAAAAATACAGCTAGATTAGATAGATAGATAGTTAGATGACATATAGACATCAAATGATCTCAGGAAAAGATAACCAACACAATTAGTTATTTGTTAAATGAAAATTATAACTACAGTGAGACTCCACTATGTACCTCTTATGCTAAAATAATAAATATACGCATATGTACATACATACATGCATATATAAGGACTGGCCTGGCAACATGTTAATGAGGATACAGAAGAACTAGAATTGTTCTACATTCATGTTAAGGATACAAAATGGCACAATTACTTCGGAAAACAGTTTCTTAAATAAATACACCTGAAAAGCATACAACTAACATGAAATCTAACCATTCCTCTCCTAGCTTTTACTCAATATAAATAAGAGCATATGTTCATAGAGAAGACTTGTGGATGACTGTTCACATAAAGCTTACTTATAACATCCAAAAGACTGATAACAACCTAAAAGCCAACAAGTGAATGAATAAAAAAACTGGTATATCCATATGATGTTATACTACTCAGCAATAAAAAAAATAATGAACTACAAGCTACAAAGTGGAAGAATCTTAATATATAATCATTTCAAGTAAAAGAAGCCAGAAATGAAGTGTGCAATTTTAGTTATGTAAAATTCTGGAAGATTCTTAATAACCTCCAGTGTCAGAAAGCAGATCAGTGTTTGCCTGCATATGGGAGAGCGGGAGAGAGAGATGATACAGGGGCAGAAAGAAATTTGGTAGTGATAAATATGTTAATTTTCTTACTTGTAGTCCTGGTTTCATGGCTATAAACCAATGTCAAGACTTATCAATTGTACAATTTAAAGAGGTGCAACTTATTATATATGACACATTCCTCAATAAAGTTGTTAAAATTTATTGCTACAAATTATTTCAACTAAATACATAACCATGGACTTCAGCACAGTTTTGAGATCATTATAAACTATTCAAGATTCATAAGTTCTTTATATATATATATTTATATAAGACAAAGAAACTTGTCATTTTGAAGTTTACATATTCTCTATAAAAAGTTCTAGGACTTTGGAACTATATCCTATAAGGTAACTGAGACAGTAAGAGTGGCATAGCAAAGTCAGTTATCCTGTAAGCATGTCCCTTCTCTAGATGATAACCTAAATTAGAAATTTCATGTTCTAGTTTAACTTTAGGAAAGAATAGAAGAGCAAGTGTTAAGATGTTTGTTTGCATGTTTTTATACTTTAATAAAACTAGTGATGAAAGATATTTGCTTACATGTGATATTCTATGATTTGCCAGCTACATCTCTTCATTTCAGACTATATGGAGATTTACATATTACTCTTAAAATAAGGAAATGTCATACATTTTATACATGAGAGCTTTGCCTAAGTTCCAACTATAAAACGGCATTGAAAGGGAACAGAGTATTTTCAGCTGCGTTCCCCAGAAACACTCTGAGACAAATATTTGAGGCAATTCCAGAAAGTATCAGTAGAGTAGTGGGGAAAGAAGAAAGATAAGAAAGCCAATATAGGATATTAATGAGTGAGATACAACTTTCAGCAGCTAGGGCTCAGTCCCACTGGGAACATCTGGCAGACTATATATAACATACCCCACATGAGTTAGAAATGATCCCAAACAGAGGGGCCAGGAAGTTGGTGTATATATTTGCCAACTCTCATTCATCATTGGAAGAAAGCAACGCCAGGGTGTGTTCTGTCTGTCACCTGTACTTCCACATCTTCCATGTGAGGGGCAGAGTGCACCTGCTGTCAGAGGAGGCCCTCACACAGTCCAGTACACAGTTACGGTGAATGTCAAGGGAATATGGGTGAGGTATGGACAGTGCCTGCTTCCAAAGGCAATAAAAACCATATTATATATTCCTTAAGAGCTTACTAAATGTTACTGATACAAATAAAGATTCAGAAAAAAAAAATAATGATAAAAGCAATAGAAGCAATGTTTCTGTAATTGTGCATGATGATAGTTAATATCAAGTTAAACAAACTCTAGTCTTAATCCAAAGCACCAGGACTTTGGAATTATAAATTAGAGGGTACCTGTGCTGTAGATGAAATCAGTAGTGGCAACCAGAGTTATCCAGCTAGGCTCTCTCATGAGCGCTGGTATGAAATTACATGCCTTTGCAGATATAATACTATAAAAACTGTACAGTTGTGAAAGGACCAATAGAGAAAGGTTATTAGCTGAGGTTTTACAGATTACAGGTGACCACTGAACAATACGGGTTTCAACTTTGCAGGTACACTTACAGGCAGATTTTTTTCAATAAATACTGCAGTACTATACTATCTGCAGCTGGTTGAATTGAGGTGGCAGAACCATTGAATGGAGGGCTGACTATAAAGTTATACATAGATTTTCAACTGTGCAAGGAAGGGCTGGGTGCCCCTAACCCCCCTGATTGTTCAGGGGTCAATTGCATAGTAGAATAGTGATAAAGAGGCTACCTTGTATAAAGGGGGATTATTATAAAGCTACATGGAAAAAAGAGAACCCAAGAAAGAGTCTCACCCTGAAACTTCAGTCAGTACCCTTTGCCATACAGGATGCAGTAGCAGTTCTGGAGCACCAATATCAGCCTTAGTGACCAGTGACCTAGTCAGCTTGTCTTTCTAGTTCGAAGACAGCTTAGAAACAGTTGTCTTTGCTAGGGTGCAGATTCCTGGTCTAATATGTTGTATCACGGTGGCAGTCAGGTGATTAAAAACCTGACCACTGTGGAAAGTATCCTGTTTCTGGTCACGTTCTTCAGAAGGGAGATTGAGTGTGCCAGGCACTTAGCCACTACTCTGGAAATCTACCAGGAAAGGGAGAGCAAATGATTAGGTGTCTACTAAACTTCTCTCAAAGAATAAATATGGTTCCTAGAATGGGGTAATGGGTTTATGTGTGAAACAATTAGCTAGTGTTTATTATATTAGTTAGTTTCTTAAGAGAGAAAGACTCTAAGCAGATATGACACAGACAGAGTAACGTTGATAGTAATATGGCAAATTAGATGAGAATGTGACACATGAACCAGAGACAAGCCCAAGCAAAGATGTTCCTGAATTATTGGTGGATATACCTGAAAACCAATGCATATGTTCTCATAATGACAACTGATGTCTTTTTGGCCTTTCTAGAATGTTCACAATTTTGCTTAAGGCAAGCCCTAACAGCCAGTAACATAAATTGCTCTTTATTTATTCAATATTCAGGACATCACTTTCATTCTTTAAAAATTAAAATAATAGGGCAATGTTACCAAAAAATACTCTGCCATGCAAATTAATGATACTGGTCTGAGTAAGCAGTTTCTAAAGTAGTTCCAGATTTGGTTGCGATTTATGTAGGAAAAACAAATGAAGTTTTATTCACATTATCATTATTAGTAATTTAACTAATTAACATAATTGAAAAATGACCATGCATCAACTCATCATAATAAATGCATTTTAAACACCTTGAGTTGGCATGACACCTATGATTAAGTTGCATAATAAAGCTTCAAGTAGAAGCCATGGCAAAAACTTTTTTTTTTCAGAGATGTGGCTTCAGCTACAAGGTGAGTCAAATTTGAGGGAATTTTTAATTATTAATATTTCTGGGAAATGTATAAACTCCCTTCCCTTTTGCCCTCAATAACGACAGCTCCTACAGCAATGTATTTTCTATTACTCTTATTACTTTATCTGTTAGTAGTTCGTTAAAAAAACTGACAGTGCCAAAGCTAGTAATGAAGTTGACTGGTAAATCATAATGCTGTACATCTTACTGACATAGAACATGGATGTCTTAACAATTGGCTTTAGATGAGTGCAAGAGAGTGAAGAGATTTCACAGAAGATAATCTTGCATATCATGTTGAAAGCTGAACAAAAACACAAATATTTCAAATAAAAAATATATATTGAGCATTCCCTCTCCTGGTCTTGTGCCAGGAACTGTGGGTAACACAAAGAAGAATAAAGCACAGCTCCTGATTACTTAGAGATTACAATCAATGAAAAGTTAAGTAACTTCCAATAATAATTCAAGATAACAAAAGAAAATTTGACATGTTAGCCCATGATTAAAGTAACCTATGTAGATGATAATTGCATTAAGTGCTCTGGACATGATGATTTCATGTTAGGAAAGTTAAATTGAGAATTACACTGAATATGCTTAAATTTACATTAAATTAAGATATAGACTATGTTTTAAGGTTTTGGTTTTAAACAGACATTGAATTAGAGATAATTTTATATTTCTCAGAATACATTTGAAAATATTTACAGCTCAAAGTGCTACTATGCTCTGTATAATTAAAATGAAGCAAATCAGTTAGTAAGAATTAAGCTCCCAAATCCTAGGGGAGAGCACCCTGTGACCACCAGACCCAGCTGTGATGGACAAAAGCAATGTCTTTGCAGAAAGGCATGCAAAGAGGACTATGGTAGGACTGAAGCCTTGGCCAAAAGTGAGGATATTGTTGTGCACAACTTTTTGGATGATGCTCCATGACAATACACCCTTTCTATGGCATTCATTTTTAAAAACAAACTACTGGAAAAGACAGTGCTATAGCCATCAAGTCATGGTGCAAAAGTGGTCATTAATATGCTGTCTCTAACCAGCTGCATCCATCATGATGGAGAATGTCTGGATCGTGAGTGCCTTTCTTGAGAGGAGGTATTATCATTTGCTTCTTTTCATTTTTTCTTAATTATACATAATAGGCCTCTTTCCCCTTTTGTTAAGTGTCTCCTATTGAGTGCTCAAATTGGTCTGCTATATATGGAGAAGGAGAGGAAAGTGGATAGGCAAGTGGTAGAAATGTTTATTTTTCATTTTCCCCTAATTCCTTTGGTTGTCCTCCATCAAGGTGATTCAGAAATGTGAGGGCAGTTTTAGTTATCACTGGCTTACAGCGACCAGGGGACATATATGCTAAATGTCCTACAATATGTATGAGAGCTATACAGAATGAAGAATTTTCCCACCGAATATGCTAACAGAAACCCCACTGAGTAGCACTGTATACTTAGAAGGGGTCTGGAGGAGGAAACCATTACCTCAAGTTTAGTAGATATTTTGGGAAATGGATTTGCTTAGTATCTGTAAAATACATGACCCTAAACCAGCCTGTACTTTGTGCCTTGGGAGTCATAGTAAACATAATGTAAATTTAAAAAAAAAATGGTTGTAAACTCTACTGGAGATTTAGTCAGATTATCTTCTGACTTCTATCCCAGCCTCACCAAATTACCATAGTAGAAATTATTCAGCAAATATTTGCAAAGGTTTTTATTGCATCTAATCAAGAGATAAAATTTCAAGGAAATGGCTATATAAGTATTATATACAATCATTAAATCATGATTAAAGATGCTCATTTATATAATTTCAAAGCATGTAAACTATATGTGTTTACATGTTTCTTACTAAGGAGAAAGACTGATAGAGAGACATATAATCAGGGGAATTTAACTAATGTGGCATGCAAATCATTCTGAACAGTTCAAAAATAGAGAACAAAATTTTGTGACATCACTGAAATGATCCTATACCTGCTCTGTGTTCAGAATTGTGTGTGTGCGTGTGTGTGTGTGTGTGTGTGTGTGTGTTTGCGTGTGTGTGTGTATGTTGCATAACCCAGCTGAGGCAGTTTTAGCATGAGGTTAAGAATACAGTTCAGAAGCCAGACTGCCTGGGCTTTAATTCCAGCTCTGGTACTTATTAGTAGAATGAGCTGGAGAAGTTATTTAGTCCCTCAGTACCTTTGCTTCCTCAACTCTAAATCAGAATATGAATAGTATCCCTGTAAATGTTAGATGTTGCAATATTTAGCAGTAGGCCTAAAATGTATTTTTTACTTTTTAATTGTTTATAAATTTTAAAAAAAGTGGCTCTGATCTTGTTGTTTGAACAAGTTTTTCCATCCCTATTCTTAATGCAGCTCAAGATATAACGGGAAAGAAACCCCTATAGAGGGAAACTCATTAAATGCACAGTATTATTAATAAAATAGTGCACATTGAAAGGGGTATTTGATAGCATTTTGTAGCCTTCTTGTAGCCCACCTTAGAGAATCACTTTTTAATTTTCCCTTAGCCACCATGGAAATCACAAAATCCTTATGATGCTCTGCCTCGGGATTTATTCCCAACGATGTTGCCCTGCCAATAGTGATGTATTGTTCTTTAGGTGGTAGATAAGTATCTCTTTGTTGACCAGGAAGCCAGAAAACACATAGCAATTAAAAAGATGTACAATCTGGGCTTCTCTGGTGGCGCAGTGGTTGAGAGTCCACCTGCCAACGCAGGGGATACGGGTTCGTGCCCTGGTCTGGGAAGATCACATCATGCCACGGAGCGGCTGGGCCCGTGAGCCATGGCCACTGAGCCTGCGCGTCCGGAGCCTGTGCTCTGCAATGGGAGAGGCCACAACAGTGAGAGGCCCGTGTACCGAAAAAAAAAAAAAAAAAAAAGATGTACAATCTAATATATACTAATCAGAGATGATTACCCACATCGACCAATGGGTATTCACAAATTACCTACTAACACTTTCAGAAGTAGTACTGATTTTGTATAGTTGCCATTGATTATGAAAGCTGTACAAAAGAAAATAAAGATTATATTAGACACAGAAGTGACTTCTTTTGCATTTGCTTTGTTTTTATTTCCTTTTTCTGAATAATAATAAAAATATTTTCCTTTCAAAATTCTAACACTCTAGAATGGGGATCTGAAACAGTTTTGTCTTGTCTGGACAATAATTTTAGCTCACAGAAGATGGAATCAGCAACAAAGGAAAGAGTTACCATTAACTAAATTATGATTACCAGGATAGAATTGTCAAGTAATGGAAAAAAATAAATTAAATGACACTTTTGGGAAAATTTTGTATTTTTTAAAACTGTGAAACCATAAAATAGATAACTCATAAGAACCTATTGTATAGCACAGGGAACTCTACTCAATGCTCTGTAATGTCCTACATGGGAAAAGAATCTAAAATAAAAAGGAGTGGATATATGTGGATATATATACATATATATAAATGATTCACTTTGCTGTACATCTGAAACTAACATAACATTGTAAATCAACTATACTCCAATAAAAATTGTAAAAAAAATGAAACCATAGAAATGGTCTACTTAGGATTGTTATTGACCAGACTAATCATACTTTTTCACCAGGGAGTTAGGGTGAAACAGAAAGATAATGGGGCTAATAGCAGTAGAAGGTAGGCATGAGTCAAGGTATAGCAATTAAGATATTTTTTCGATGATTTTAACTTGATGTGACCAAATGGGAACTCTTGTCCTTAATTTCCACGAAGTATATTCCTCTCTCAAATATCATAAGCCACCATTACGTTTCTCAAGCTAGAAACAAGTCATCATTCTGGATTTCCTCACTCATCATATTCAAGTCATAGGAAAATTCTCTCTCAAAAATATATATTGTATCTGTTCTCTTCTCATTTCCACACTCATCACTCTAGCCAAAGCAACCATCATGTCTCATCTAGACATGTCCTTCACAAATTCTAACAAGCATACAAGTTACCTGGGGATCTTGTTAAAATATATATTTCTGCTTTAGTAAGTTGATGTAGCATCTGAGATTCATCATTTCTTACAAGTTCCCAGGTGAACTGCCCCTGGTATTCCACGGATCACCCATTAAATAGCAAGGCCTAGATTACCAACAAAGTCACCTAACTTGTGTTGCAGGTTCAATCTATCCTTCCTGCAAACTATTTTTCTCTGAGTAAATTGATCTTTAGAAATCATAAATCAGATCATATTACTCGCTCAGTAAAAATACCTGTAGTAGGGTTTTAAATAATAAATTTACTCTTAACTCAGAATAAAATCTCCAAATTTAAGAACAATAGTTGGCAAGTATCCAAAAATTTATAGTTATCATCTAGAAACATCCTTACCAGATATTAAGAGGTAAGATTTTTCCAATATCCCCATTTATCCCATCACTTCAGCCTATTTAAGAGAAAGCTAGAGGTTAACAGGAATTCATAGTAAGGTAGAAAAAGTCCTGACTTTTCTCTTCCCTTCTGCATGAGAAGGGGTGGGGAATGCTCCATTCCCTGGTAATATGAGGGGGACACAAAAGAAGCACTCACAGAAATTTTACCTCAGTCTAAGAGCTTTTCCTTACCATATTCTCTAATTAGGTGCTGTCTAATTATACTCTATTATTTCATTATCTTCATTCCCTTCAGAACACATATTTTAATTTGTAATCATTTATTTATTTACTGATTTATTTATTGTCTGTCAGAGGTAGGTCTCAAGCTCCAGAAATGCAAGGCCCATATCAGTCTTGACCTTTCTTTTTTTTTTTTTTTTTTTTTTGCGGTACACAGGCCTCTAACCGTTGTAGCCTCTCCCGTTGCAGAGCACAGGCTCCGGAGGCGCAGGCCCAGCAGCCATGGCTCACGGCCCCAGCCACTCCGCGGCATGTGGGATCTTCCCGGACTGGGGCACGAACCCGCGTCTCCTGCATCGACAGGCGGACTCTCAACCACTTCGCCACCAGGGAAGCCCTTTGACCTTTCTTATGTTCACGGTCTTATATGGAACCTAATACATATATATTAGGTACAAATAGCTGTGGGTGTTGATTAATTAGTATTATATAAGATTTAGAAAATATAGATGTCAATCGAACAATGGGGAGTGAATTAGATACTTAAAGAGAATATAAAGTAACAACTGTTGAACTCTGGGACAAATGTGGCCAACAGGCTTGTTTTGTTTGAACAAAGAAAGCCTTTTGTAAACCTGAACGTGATCATTTGAAATTGAGTTTGAATGACATACCTAGTTTGCCGTAAACCCCAGTACTCCATATTATTTTCATTCTGCCTCTTTACATATTTATATATCCTTCCTCACAACTCAAGACTTTTGAATGTATAATATAATACTACTGTACAGTGAGTAGAAAAGGAGACCCAGTTAAGAATTCAGAAGAATGTCTATATTTTAAGGCCAAGCAGAGAAGGAAAGGTTTTTAAAAATACCATGGCTGGGCTTTAAACATGACCTCCTGAATTCCAATATACTTTGCTCTTTAAGAATCACAAAATAGGACTTACCAGAAGATGGCAGAAGAGTAAGACGTGGACATCAGCTTCCTCCCCACAGATACACCAGAAATACATCTACACGTGGAATAACTCCTATAGAACACCTACTGAATGCTGGCAGAAGAGCTCAGACCTCCCAAAAGGCAAGAAACTCCCCTCGTACCTGGGTAGGGCAAAAGAAAAAAGGAAAAACAGAGACAAAAGAATAGGCACGGGACCTGCACCAGTGGGAGGGAGCTGTGAAGGAGGAAAGGTTTCCACACACTAGAAAGCCCCTTTGAGGGCAGAGACTGCGGGTGGCGGAGGGGGAAAGCTTCGGAGTCACAGAGGAGAGCTCAGCCACACGGTGTGGAGAGCAAAGCGGAGAGATTCCCACACAGTGGATCAGTGCCGACCGGCACTCACCAGCCCGAGAGGCTTGTCTGCTCACCCGCCGGGGTGGGCGGGGCTGGGAGCTGAGGCTTCGGCTTCAGTCACAGCGCAGGGAGAGGACTGGAGTTGGCAGCGAGAACACAGCTTGCAGGGGTTTAGTGCACCACGGCTAGCCGGGAGGGAGTCCAGGGAAAAGTCTGGACGTGCTGAAGAGGCAAGAGACTTTTTCTTCCCTCTTTGTTTCCTGGTGTGCGAGGAGAGGGGATTAAGAGCGCTGCTTAAAGGAGCTCCAGAGACGGGCGCAAGCCATGGCTAAAAGCGCGGACCCCAGAGAGTGCATGAAACGCTAAGGCTGCTGCTGCCGCCACCAAGAAGCCTGTGTGCAAGCACAGGTCACTGTCCACATCCCCCTTCCGGGGAGCCTGTGGAGCCCGCCAAGGCCAGGGTACAGGGATCCAGGGACAACTTCCCCGGGAGAACGCACGGCGCGCCTCAGGCTGGTGCAACGTCACACTGGCCTCTGCTGCCGCAGGCCCGCCCCACACTCTGTGCCCCTCCCTGCCCCCGGCCTGAGTGAGCCAGAGTCCCCGAAGTGGCTGCCCCTTTAACCCCGTCCTGAGTGAAGAATAGACGCCCTCCGGCGACCTACACGCAGAGGCGGGGCCAAATCCAAAGCTGAACCCCAGGAGCTGTGCGAACAAAGAAGAGAAAGGGAAGTCTCTCCCAGCAGCCTCAGAAGCAGCGGATTAAATCTCCACAATCAACTTGAGGTACCCTGCATCTGTGGAATACCTGAATAGACAACGAATCATCCCAAATTGAGGAGGTGGACTTTGAGAGAAAGATTTATGATTTTTTTCCCCTTTTCCTCTTTTTGTGAGTATGTATGTGTATGCTTCTGTGTGAGATTTTGTCTGTATAGCTTTGTTTCCACCATTTGTCCTAGGGTTCTCTCTGTCCATTTTTGTTTGTTTGTTTGTTTTTCTTAATAATTATTTTTTATTTTAATAACTTTATTATATTTTATCTTATTTTATTTTACTTTATCTTTCTTTTCTTCCTTCCTTCCCTCCTTCCTTCCTTCCTTCATCCCTCCCTCCCTTTTCTTTCTTTCTTTCTTTCTTTCTTTCTTTCTTTCTTTCTTTCTACTTCTACTAATTCTTTCTTTCTACTTTTTCTTTCTTTTATTCTGAGCCGTGTGGATGAAAGGCTCTTGGTGCTGCAGCCAGGAGTCAGTGCTGTTCCTCTGAGGTGGGAGAGCCAACTTCAGGACACTGATCCACAAGACACCTCCCAGCTCCACATAATATCAAACGGCAAAAATCTCCCAGAGATCTCCATCTCAACACCAGCACCCAGCTTCACTCAACGACCAGTAAGCTACAGTGTTGGACACCCTATGCCAAACAATTAGCAAGACAGGAACACAACCCCACCCATCAGCAGAGAGGCTGCCTAAAATCATAATAAGTCCACAGACACTCCAAAACACACAACCAGACGTGGACCTGCCCACCAGAAAGACAAGATCCAGCCTCATCCACCAGAACACAGGCACTAGTCCCCTCCACCAGGAAGCCTACACAACCCACTGAACCAACCTTAGCCACTGGGGACAGACACCAAGAACAACGGGAACTACGAACATGCAGCCTGCAAAAAGGAGACCCCAAACATAGTAAGATAAGCAAAATGTGAAGACAGAAAAACACACAGCAGATAAAGGAGCAAGATAGACACCCACCAGACCTAACAAATGAAGTGGAAATAGGCAGTCTACCTGAAAAAGAATTCAGAATAATGACAGTAAAGATGATCCAAAATCTTGGAAATAGAACAGACAACATGCAGGAAACATTTAACAAGGACCTAGAAGAACTAAAGATGAAACAAACAATGATGAACACAATAAATGAAATTAAAAATACTCTAGATGGGATCAGTACCAGAATAACTGAGGCAGAAGAATGGATAAGTGACCTGGAAGATGAAATAGTGGAAATAACTACTGCAGAGCAGAATAAAGAAAAAGAATGAAAAGAACTGAGGACAGTCTCAGAGACCTCTGGGACAACATTAAATGCACCAACATTCTAATTATAGGGGTTCCAGAAGAAGAAGAGAAAAAGAAATGGACTGAGAAAATATTTGGAGAGATTATAGTTGAAAACTTCCCTAATATGGGGAAGGAAATAATTAATCAAATCCAGGAAGCACAGAGGGTCCCATACAGGATAAATCCAAGGAGAAATACGCCAAGACACATATTAATCAATCTGTCAAAAATTAAATACAAAGAAAACATATTAAAAGCAGCAAGGGAAAAACAACAAATAACACACAAGGGAATCCCCATAAGGTTAACAACTGATCTTTCAGCAGAAACTCTGCAAGCCAGAAGGGACTGGCAGGACATATTTAAAATGATGAAGGAGAAAAACCTACAACCAAGATTACTCTACCCAGCAAGGATCTCATTCAGATTTGATGGAGAAATTAATACCTTTACAGACAAGCAGAAGCTGAGAGAGTTCAGCACCACCAAACCAGCTTTACAACAAATGCTAAAGGAACTTATCTAGGCAAGAAACACAAGAAAAGGAAAATACCTACAATAATGAACCCAAAACAATTAGGAAAATGGGAATAGGAACATACATATCGATAATTACCTTAAGTGTAAATGGATTAAATTCTCCAACCAAAAGACACAGATGGGCTGAATGGAAACAAAAACAAGACCTATATATATGCTGTCTACAAGAGACCCACTTCAGACCTAGAGACACATACAGATTGAAAGTAATGGGATGGAAAAAGATATTCCATGAAAATGGAAACCAAAAGAAAGGTGGAGTAGCAATTCTCATATCAGACAAAATAGACTTTAAAATAAAGACTATTAGAAGAGACAAAGAGGTCACTACATAATGATCAAGGGATCGATCCAAGAAGAAGATATAACAATTGTAAATATTTATGCACCCAACATAGGAACACCTCAATACATAAGGCAAATACTAACAGCCATAAAAGGAGAAATCGACAGTAACACATTCATAGTAGGGGACTTTAACAACCCACTTTCACCAATGGACAGATCATCCAAAATGAAAATAAATAAGGAAACACAAGCTTTAAATGATACATTAAACAAGATGGACTTAATTGATATTTGTAGAACATTCCATCCCAAAACAACAGAATACATATTTTTCTCAAGTGCTCATGGAACATTCTCCAGGAGAGATCATATCTTGGGTCACAAATCAAGCCTTGGTAAATTTAAGAAAATTGAAATTGTATCAAGTATCTTTTCCGACCACAACACTATGAGACAGAAAAATCAATTACAGGAAAAGATCTGTAAAAAATACAAACACATGGAGGCAAAACAATCCACTACTTAATAGTGAAGTGATCACTGAAGAAATCAAAGAGGAAATCAAAAAATACCTAGAAACAAATGACAATGGAGACACAACGACCCAAAACCTATGGGATGCAGCAAAAGCAGTTCTAAGAGGGAAGTTTATAGCAATACAATCCTACATTAAGAAACAGGAAACATCTCGAATAAACAACCTAACCTTGCAGCTAAAGCAATTAGACAAAGAAAAAAAAAAAAAACCTAAAGTTAGCAGAAGGAAAGAAATCATAAAAATCAGATCAGAAATAAAAGAAAAAGAAATGAAGGAAACAATAGCAAAGAACAATAAAACTAAAAGCTGGTTCTTTGAGAAGATAAACAAAATTGATAAACCATTAGCCAGACTCATCAAGAAATAAAGGGAGAAGACTCAAATCAATAGAATTAAAAATGAAAAAGAAGTAACAACTGACACTGCAGAAATACAAAAGATCATGAGAGATTACTACAAGCAACTCTATGCCAATAAATGGATAACCTGGAAGAAATGGACATATTCTTAGAAATTCACAACTTGCCAAGACTGAATCAGGAAGAAATAGAAAATATGAACAGACCAATCACAAGCACTGAAATTGAAACTGTGATTAAATATCTTCCAACAAACAAAAGCCCAGGACCAGATGGCTTCACAGGCGAATTCTATCAAACATTTAGAGAAGAGCTAATGCCTATCCTTCTCAAACTCTTCCAGAATATAGCAGAGGGAGGAACACTCCCAAACTCATTCTACGAGGCCACCATCACCTTGATATGAAAACCAGACAAGAATGTCCAATAAAGATGTAAAAAAAAAGAAGAAAATAAAAGAATCACAGAATAAACATACAGCACTTGAACATCTTATGATACTTCACAGATAATGCCTTTTTCTCTGTTGACTTTGAGTACATATCTTATTTCTCACTGAGTGCTACTAAAAATTTTTGATAGCAAGGTTTAAGATAACTTTCTTTTTTTTACATCTTTATTGGAGTATAATTGCTTTACAATGGTGTGTTAGTTTCTGCTTTATAACAAAGTGAATCAGTTATACATATACATATGTTCCCATATCTCTTCCCTCTTGTGTCTCCCTCCCTCCCACCCTCCCTATCCCACCCCTCTAGGTGGTCACAAAGCACCAAGCTGATCTCCCTGTGCTATGCGGCTGCTTCCCATTAGCTATCTATTTTACGTTTAGTAGCGTATATATGTCCATGGCTCTCTCTCGCTTTGTCACAGCTTACCCTTCCCCCGCTCCATATCCTCAAATCTGTTCTCTAGTAGGTCTGTGTCTTTATTCCTGTCTTACCCCTTGGTTCTTCATGACATTTTTTTTTTCTTAAATTCCATATATATGTGTTATCATACGGTATTTGTCTTTCTCTTTCTGACTTACTTTACTCTGTATGACAGACTCTAGGTCCATCCACCTCATTACAAATAGCTCAATTTCATTTCTTTTTATGGCTGAGTAATATTCCATTGTATATATGTGCCACATCTTCTTTATCCATTCATCCAATGATGGACACTTAGGTTGTTTCCATCTCCTGGCTATTGTAAATAGAGCTGCAATGAACATTTTGGTACATGACTCATTTTGAATTATGATTTTCTCAGGGTATATGCCCAGTAGTGGGATTGCTGGGTTATATGGTAGTTCTATTTATAGTTTTTTAAGGAACCTCTGTACAGTTCTCCCTAGTGGCTGTACCAATTCACATTCCCACCAGCAGTGCAAGAGTGTTCCCTTTTCTCCACACCCTCTCCAACATTTATTGTTTCTAGATTTTTTGATGATGGCCATTCTGACTGGCGTGAGATGATGTCTCCTTGTGGTTTTGATTTGCATTTCTCTAATCATTAATGATGTTGAGAATTCTTTCATGTGTTTGTTGGCAGTCTGTATATCTTCTTTGGAGAAATGTCTATTTAGGTCTTCTGCCCATTTTTGGATTGGGTTGCTTGTTATTGAGCTGCATGAGCTGCTTATAAATTTTGGAGATTAATCCCTTGTCAGTTGCTTCATTTGCAAATATTTTCCCCCATTCTGAGGGTTGTCTTTTGGTCATGTTTATGGTGTCCTTTGCTGTGCAAAAGCTTTGAAGTTTCATTAGGTCCCATTTGTTTATTTTTGTTTTTATTTCCATTTCTCTAGGAGGTGGGTCAAAAAGGATCTTGCTGTGATTTATGTCATAGAGTGTTCTGCCTATGTTTTCCCCTAAGAGTTTGATAGTTTCTGGCCTTACATTTAGGTCTTTAATCCATTTTGAGCTTATTTTTGTGTATGGTGTTAGAGAGTGATCTAATCTCATACTTTTACATGTACCTGTCCACTTTTTCCAGCACCACTTATTGAAGAGGCTGTTCTTTCTCCAGTGTACATTCCTGCCTCCTTTATCATTGATAAGGTGACCATATGTGTGTGGGTTTATCTGGGCTTTCTATCCTGTTCCATTGATCTATATTTCTGTTTTTGTGCCAGTACCATACTGTCTTCATTACTGTAGCTTTGTAGTATAGTCTGAAGTCAGGGAGCCTGATTCCTCCAGCTCCATTTTTCATTCTCAAGAGTGCTTTGGCTATTCGGGGTCTTTGGTGTTTCCATACAAATTGTGAACTTTTTTGTTCTAGTTCTGTGAAAAATGCCAGTGGTAATTTGATAGGGATTGCATTGAATCTGTAGATTGCTTTGGGTAGCAGAGTCATTTTCACAATATTGATTCTTCCAATCCAAGAACATGGTATATCTCTCCATCTATTTGTATCGTCTTTAATTACTTTCATCAGTGTCTTATAATTTTCTGCATACAGGTCTTTTGTCTCCTTAGGTAGGTTTATTCCTAGATACTTTATTCTTTTTGTTGCAATGGTAAATGGGAGTGTTTTCTTGATTTTACTTTCAGATTTTTCATCATTAGTGTATAGGAATGCCAAAGATTTCTTTTTAATCTTTCACAATTCCTTATGTATAGTTGGTGATCAACAAGTGTCTTCTAGATAAAACATAAAATGAGTGTTTGGATTCATGGAGGCATAACCATAAAAAATTTCAAGGCTCAGACAGCTTCATCCTAAAGATTATCAGACTCAGATTTAGAAGTATGAGTACAAGACCTTATTTCTATCCTCATTTTGAGAGTACATTGCTTCCTTGACTACTGTTCAAACAGACATGTACTTCTCACAGATTTATGAAGACACTTACATCTTTATACTGTGCACAGATTTCTCTCATCATTATTTTTTATATGCCTCCCACTTGAAGTTTTGTCATAAAAAATGTTGTCCTAGAAAGTGTCACACCGTAACTATGGGATACTTTTCTCCCTAACACATCAATAAATCAATGCTAGATGTATTGAAAAAGAAAGATCATAGTTTTTTTCCCCATCTTATTTGTAATTAGCCAGTTGAAATGAAACATAAACACTGGAGAGGCCTTTGTCTTGGTGACCAAGGCTTAACAATTTAGAGAAAAAAATAAAACTCACAGGGTGAAACCAATTGGAAGGTATTAGATTCATGGCACTTCTCCTTTCACGTTCCCCTGCAGTGTCAGTATATTCTTCTACCTCACAGAGGATAAGCTAAGAATTTATTATCACTTCTTGGTGTCACTGATTCTGAATGAAATTGTGTGCAGCACCCAGACATACCCATCCTCTGTTTCTCCAATATTAAGGAGTCCTGTATAGAATTCAATTTGACCTAATCTCCATCATATCACCCTTATTATAGGATCTCCAGACGATTTTCTTCTCTTTGAATGGGGAAAGCAGTTGTGAGAAGGAATAAGATATCATGATTTCTTATGCCTCTCACAAAGTTCTCCATTTTGTCCTTTCAGTCCTACGTAAACTTCACTTCTCCATCAAGATCATTCAGGGTTTGATTATTTTGCTCTCAATAAATGGCCACCCTTCAGCCCTCTGTAAATTGCCTTCTACCTGCCTTTAATCCTTCTATTTTTCTAACCAGCCAAATGTAATACAAAAATTCAACATTTTACACTGTCACATTTTTAGAGTGCCCATGAATATATATTCATTTTGTAGAGAAGTCATTATAATGTTTTATATTTTATATGTCTTCATATCTCCCATATTGTCCCTTTTGAGATTATATATTGCAACATACTAGGCAAGATTGTAATATTCCTTTTGTGTAGAAAAATGAATTTTGCCTTGCCTGCCTTCCTTTATCAGTAAGTCACCCAAAAGTAATTAAACAAAAATAAATCTTTGAAAAAAATTTTCAGCATTCTCCAACTTTATATCAGATATTCTTAGGAGGATTTAATATAGCTGCTTGCTGTAGTTGTTGTTTTTGATTGGGATGACATAAATAGTGATGTATAAGCAACTTACTAACCTTTTAAGGAGTAAACGCTTTATCTCATAGCTCTAAACTGAATATGGTTAGGCCAATGAAAGTTATCCCATAAATCTGAGTAGTCCAACAAGTACCATATCAAATTTTATACAAGTACATGTGACTTTCATTTGTCTGGTTCACTCCTGTGTCCTAGAAGACAGCTCAAGGATGTGACTAAGATTAACTATAAATTTTGCTTCAAAGATCAATTTTATATTTGAACCAGGGGGAAGTCATAAACTTTTTTCAGGTAAGTACACAATTCCAGCCCAGATTCAGTGTAAAATGGTTTGCTTGAAACATGTTAGCTCTTGTAGCTAATAAAATATCTACTTGTTACACCTGGAAAGTAAATGTAAAGGGAACACTGACCCTAATTTCAGTTACAATAGCAATAGAGGGCATTTGCATTGTTTTGTTTTCCAAAACTTTGTTTATTTGATATTTACATTTGCTGGTATAGTGTGGAATAGTTCTTTCTAAATTAGGAAGTGACAGCTTAATTTTATGTGATTGATATACTTTCTTTGCAGGAGTCACTCCCGGAATATAAATATCTATCTTTATTCTTATTTGTATTTATCATACTCAATATAACATAAATATAGAATAGACATGTTTTAGTTTTGTTGAATTCAGGAATGCTCACTGGAAAAATGATAGCACACGCAAAATTCTATTCAGCAAGTATTAAATTATTCTGTTCAACAATGTGAGGTTAGTCCCCATATGGTAAATAGTTCACCTAGAATTGCTATGTAGATGTAAATATGACAAATACCACTTTAATGAGAAAGCCTTTACAACATATTCATAGCCATGTCTCTATTTTATACTCAATGTAAGCAGCAAAGGAAAACTTCCCTTTTCTCCATCTTGGCTAAATCTCACAATATTGTCTGCAAAGACATGCAGTGTTTTAAAGAACTAAACTTTTAATATCTGCACAGTGTTAAATATTCTTCATAAAATGCCACCATTTCTAGGATATTATGACTTCCCCATCAGTAGCAGAGCCTAATGGGAATAATATTGCCTTTGGAATCAGACTGACCTGGTTTGAATCTTAACCTTCTACTAGAAAAGCAAAGTTGTCAATATTATTTAATCTCTGTAAGTTTCAAATTTTTCCTCTGTAAAATGCCAGTAACTATTCTATTAATACAAACCTTGCAAAGTGATGCTTCATTATGCTTAAATGAAGTTATAGTGAGTGTAAAATATCTAAAAGCATGATCTGTGCACTGTACACACTCAGTCAATAAAGTTGTTGTCATGACGATATAAAGGTTTACACCGAACACTTCCTGATTGTTTCTCTAAGTAGTGTCTCAATTTTTTCCCTTATCATATCCCTCTTCAAAAAGGAAAGAAAAAATCACAGGGTAATAATTAACGTTAGAGTCCTACACTACTAGAACAAACTAGATGGAAAAAATTGGGGAAAATAAAACATAGAGGGGTTTCTTTGTAATTCAACCTCAGGAGGAGAGAGCTGGCAAACAGTTATGTCACTTAGCATTTTTAGTTGCAAGTAACACAAGTCCAATTCAATCCACTTTAAGCTAAAAAAGAATTTACTGTCTCTTTAACTTTCACATAAGAAGGGTAGAGTTGGCTAAAGGAATATTCAAGCAATGTTCTCAGGACTTGTCTGTGTATCACTTTACTCTGTGTTCTCAACATTAAGAGCCTTTTCAAAAGATCTTCTGCTGTGAATGAACACACATTTCAGAGTTCCAGGATTACAGTTTTTACAAATGCAGAAGAAGAGAGTCCTTAAAACCTATTTTAGTTTGATGTAGTCTCATTTGTGTATTTTTGCTTTCGTTGTCTCTGCTTTTGGTGTCAAATATTTTAAAAAATCACGCAATTTCCCTTTGTGTTCTTCTAGGAGTTTTATGGTTTCAAGTCTTAAGTTCAAGTCTTCTATCAATTTTGAGTTGATATTTGTGTATGGTGTAAGAGATGGGTCCAGTTTCATTCTTTGGCATGTGGCTCTACAGTTTTCCCAACATCACTTATTAAAGAGACTATCCTTTCCCTATTGTATATTCTTTGCTCATTTGTCATAAATTAATTGACTGCACATGTGAGTTTATTTGGGGGCTCTCTATCCTGTTCCATTTATCTATGAGCCAGTTTTCATGTCAATATCGTACTGTTTTAATAACTATAGTTTTTTGTTTTTTGTTTTTTTTTTGCGGTACGCAGGCCTCTCAACGTTGTGGTCTCTCCCGTTGTGGAGCACAGGCTCATGGGTCCAGCCGCTCCGTGGCATGTGGGATCCTCCCAGACAGGGGCACGAACCCGTGTCCCCTGCATCGGCAGGCAGACTCCCAACCACTGTGCCACCAGGAAAGCCCAATAACTATAGTTTTTAAATCTAGTTTGAAATCAGAAAATGTGATGTCTCCAGCTTTGTCCTTCTTTCTCAAGACTGCTTTGGCTATTGCACGCCTTTTGTGGTTCCATAGACATTTTAGGATTGTTTGTTCTACTTCTGTGAAAAATGCCATTGGAATTCTGATAGGGATTGCCTTGAATCTGTAGATCACTTTTTGTAGTATGGGCAATTTAAAAATATTAATTCTTTCAGTCCAAAAGCACAGAATATCTATTTATCTGTGTCAACTTTCTTCAAAGTCTCATAGATTTCAGTGAAAATATCTTTCTCTGCTCAGTTAAATTTATCCCTAGGTATTTTATTCTTTTTAATGCAACTGTAAATAGGACTGTTTTCTTAATTTCTCTTTGTGATAATTTATTGTTAGCGTAGAGAAATGCAACTGATTTTTGTATATTGATTATATATCCTGCAAATTTACTGAACTTGTTTAGTAATTCTAATGATCTTTTGGTAGAGATTTTAGGGTTTTCTATGTGTAATACCATGTCATCGGCAAATAGAGATGGTTTTATTACTACTTCCTCCCTTCTGATTTGGATGCTTTTTATTTCTTTTTCTTGCCTAATTGTTCTTGCTAGGACTTCAAGTACTCTGTTGAATAAAAGTGGCAAGAGTAGGCACATTGTGTTGTTCCTGATCTTAGAGGAAAAGTTGTCAGCCTTTCACCATTGAGTATGATATTTACTATGGGCCTGACATATATGGCCTTTATTATTTTGAGGTAGTTCCCTCTATGACTGGCTTATTGAGAATTTTATCATAAATGTAGTTGAATTTTGTGAAATGCTTTTTCTGCATCTCTTAGATGATCATATGATTTTTATCCTTCACTTTGTTAATGTGGTGTATCACACGGATTGATCTGATGACACTGAAACATCCTTACATCTCTGGAATAAATCCCACTTGACTGTGGTGCATGATCCTTTAGTATTTTACTTGGTGAATTTAGTTTGCTAATATTTGGTGGAGGATTTTTGCATCTATGTTCATCAGAAATATTGGCCTTTTCTTTGTCTGGTTTTGGTATCAGGGTAACACCGGCCTCATAAAATGAGTTTGAAAATGTTTCTCTTCTATTTTTGGGAGAGTTTGAGAAGGATTGGTATTATTTCTTCTTTAAATGTTTGGTAGAATTCACCAGTGAAGCCACCTGGTCCTGGGCTTTTGTTTATAGGGAGATTTTTTATTATGAATTCAATCTCGTTTCTAGTAATTTGTGCAGATTTTCTATATCTTCATGATTCAGTCTTCATAGGTTATATGTTTCTAGGAATTTATGCATTTCCTCTAGGATGTCCAATATGTTGGCCAAAATTGTTCACAGTAGTCTCTTAACACTTTGTTATTTCTGTGGTATCAGTTGTAACGTCATCTCTTTCATTTCTGATCTTATCTGAGTCTTGTCCTTTTTTTTCTTCATGAGTTTAGCAAAATATTTGTCAATTTTGTTTACCTTTTCAAAAATAACAGCTCTTAGTTTCATTGATCTTTTCTATTGTCTTTTTAGTCTCTATTATTATTTCCACTCTGATCTTTGACATTTCCTTCCTATTACTAAATTTGGGCTTTGTTCTTTTTCCAATTCCTTTAGGTGTCAAGTTAGGTTGTTTATTTGAGATCCTTGTTTTTTTTTTTTTGTTGTTGTTGTTTTTTGTTTTCTTTCCCTTAATTAAGGCATTTATTCCTATGAACTCCTTTTTGATAACTGCTTTTTTCTGTATCTCATAAGTTTTGGTATGTTGTGTTTCTATTTTCATGTCTTGAGATTTTTTTTTTTTAATTTCTCTTTTGATTGCTTCTTTGACCCAGTATTTGTTCAGTACTATGTTCAGTATGTGTTTTCTTGCCTACATATATTTGTGAATTTTCCAGTTTTTGTCTTATCACTAATTTCTAGTTCCATATCATTGTGAACAGAAAAGATGCTTAATATAATTCTAATATTCTTAAATTTATTAAGATCTGTTTTGTGACATATCATATGTTCTATAGTGGAGAATGTTCCATGTGTGATTGAGAAGAATGTGTACTGTGCTGCTGTTGGATGAAATGTTCTGTAAATGTCTGTTATGTCCATCTGGTCTAACATGAAATTTAAGTCCAATATTGCCTTATTGATTTTCTTTTTAGATGATATATCCATTGTTAAAAGTGGATTATTGAACTTCTTTACTATTATTTATTGTTATCTATTTCTCCTTTCAGTTCTGTTAATATTTACCCTTAGGCTACTTTCACTCTTTTTCATTTTTTTTTTCTTTCTGCTCCTCTGATGGATGAATGCCACCACGCTGTCTTTGAGTTCACTGATCCTTCCTTCCACTTCAACTAGTCTCGTTAAACACCTATATTGAATTTTTCAGTTCAGTTACTGGATTCTTCAGCTCTATGATCTAATTGTTACTTATATTTTCTATCTCTTTGTTAAAATTCTCACTTTGTTCAAGCATTGTTCTCCTGACCACAGGGAACATTCTTTATAACCATTGTTTTGAACTCTTTATCAGGTAAATCACTTATCTCCATTTCTTTTTTTAAAAAAATTAATTTATTTTTGGCTGTGTTGGGTCTTCATTGTTGTGTGTGCTTTCTCCATCTTCATAAGGTCTTTCTAATTCCCAGTTCATGTTGTTGCCTGTATCTCTTTGATTAAAAAAGAAAAAGAAGAAGAATCAGGGAGAGTTCATTTTTATCTTTCCTTTAGAATATGACGTTCTCTTTTCTCTTTACTTTATTCTTCCAAATGTTTTATAAAACAGATTTTTTTAGATGACTTTTAAATCTCTTCCAGGTGTAAAAATAAATTTTAAAATAGTATTTTCTTATGTATAGTTTAAAATATTTTTTTCAGAAATCTCTAAGTTTACAAAATTTATTTCTTGGTATTGTCCCTCTAAGTTAATTTCATTAAGTCTTTAGGATAAATATACTGTGTTCTCAAGGTGATTTTCTTCCTTTTCTTGCTTGTTTATTCAACTTACAAGAATTGCTATTAACAAAAGATAAATCTTCTTATTTCATATTCTAGCCATATTCATTGCATCAGTATAATAATCAGTTTAATTTGGTGATGGGAGGTGAGCAATGAGATGTATTTAGAAATGACTATATTTACTGAAATAGTATCAACTTTTTTTAGAATTCATCATCTCTTTCTTGTATAGTTTATTACTGTAGTACTATTAACTTATCATTAGTTATTAAATATACTATCCAAAGCAATCTACAAATTCAGCGCAATCCCTATCAAATTACCAACGGCATTTTTCACAGAACTAGAACAAAAAGTTTACAATGTATATGGAAAGAAAAAGGATCCTGAAGAGCCAAAACAATCTTGAGAAAGAAAAAACGAGCTGGAGGAATCAGGCTCCCTGACTTCAGACTGTACTACAAAGCTACTATAATCAAGGCAGTATGGCACTGGCACAAAAACAGAAATATAGATCAATGGAACAGGATAGAAAGCCCAGAGACAAATTCATGCACCTATGGTCACTTAATCTATGACAAATGAGGCAATAATATACAATGGAGAAAAGACAGCCTCTTCAATCAGTGGTGCTGCAAAAACTGGACAGCCATATGTAAAAGAATGAAATTAGAACACTCCCTAACACCATACACAAAAATAAACTCAAAATGGATTAAAGACCTAAATGTAAGGCCAGACACTCTAAAACTCTTAGAGGAAAAATTAGGCATACATTCTTTGGCATAAATCACAGAAAGATCTTTGTTGACCCATGCCTTAGAGTAATGAAAATAAAAACAAAAAGAAACAAATAGGACCTAATTAAACTTAAAAGCTTTCACACAGCAAAGGAAACCATAAACAAGATGAAAAGACAACCCTCTGAATGGGAAAAAAAATATTTGCAAATGAAGCAATTGACAAAGGATTAATCTCCAAAATATATAAACAGCTCATGCAGCTCAGTATTAAAAACACAAATAACCCAGTCAAAAAATGGGCAGATCTAAATAGACATTTCTCCAAAGGAGACATACAGATGGCCAAGAGGCACATGAAAATGTGTTCAACATCACTAATTATTAGGGAAACGGACATCAAATTTACAATGAGGTATCACCTCACACCAGTCAGAATGGCCATCATCAACAAATCTACAAACAATGAATGCTGAAGGTGTGGAGAAAAAGGAACTCTCTTGGACTGTTGGTGGGAATATAAATTGATACAACCACTATGGAGAACAGTATGGAGGTTCCTTAAAAAACTAAAAATAGAATTAACATATGACCCAGCAATCCCACTACTAGGCATATATCCTGAGAAAACTATAATTCAAAGAGACACATGCACCGCAATGTTCATTGTAGCACTATTTACAATAGCCAGGACATGGAAGCAACCTAATGTCCATCAACAGAGGAGTGGATAAATAAGATGTGCTACGTATATACAATGGAATATTACTCAGCCATAAAAAGGAACAAAATTGGGTCATCTGTAGAGACATGGATGGACCTAGAGATTGTCATACAGAGTGAAGTAAGTCAGAAAGAGAAAAACAAATATCAAATATTAACCCATACATGTGGAATCTAGAAAAATGGTATAGATGATCTTATCTGTAAAGTAGGGATAGAGACACAGATGTAGAGAACAAATGTGTGGATACCAAGGGGAAACAGTGGTCAGACACACATATTGGGAGATGGAGATTGACATATATACATTATTGATACTATGTATAAAATAGATAAGTAATGAGAACCTACTGTATATCACAGGGAACTCTACTCAATGCTCTGTGGTGACCTAAATGGGAAAGAAATCCAAAAAAAGAGGGGATATATTTATATGTATAGCTGATTCACTTTGCTGTATGGTAGAAACTAACACAACATTGTAAAGCAACTATACTCCAATAAAATTTTTTTAAAAATCACTAGTTATTAGTTAATACTATCTTTAATTTTACATTATCCTTATAATCATTATTAATGCTAGTAATTACACAAAATATATATTAATTTTTTTCAGCTATATGACAACACTTTAGGTTTTCACAAATCTCTATTTGCCATTTTAGTTGGGAAGCTGATACAAAGGAATTTAAGCATCTTATAGAAAGAAATATAGCTAAGAATGAAAGTCTAAACCCTAACATTACATTGTTCTTAATTCCTACCATAAATTATATAAATCCTCATTAAAATCTTTTGCTGAATATATTTAATATATATACATATATTTCTTTAGAACTAAGAAAAATAAATTAGAAATCTCATTTTTGTTTATAAAGCTATAAACTATATATATGTAGCTACACATACATAAACCTTAAATATGAATCTATGGATGAGTAAAATTATCACTTGAATAAATTAAGAGCATCCCCCCCCATAAACTTAATATTCTATAATGATAGGCATACTATTAAAAAGTGTGATGTGTTGGTTATTCACATGAAAAATATTTGCTTTTTGCTAAGTTAGTATTTAGATTTTAAGGCTCACAGAATCATATACAGGAAAATAAACGCTTATCAACTTAATATTTAGCATTTGCTAGGACATTATTTTAAAAGATATATTTTAGCATTCTCTTTAACAATAATACTTGCATCCATAAACAAGCATTCTAATGGGAATGGATAAATCAGAAATAAACAGATCGAGTCAAACCAGGGTCAGCAAACCTTACAATTCATTATCATAAATGCCTGTCAGCAAGCATACATAAAAGTGTAGATGTCATTACTTGGTTCTTAATAGAGAGACATCTATAACACCGTCTCTCTTTCACTACAGCTGGCACCTCTGACTTCACATTGCAAAGGCAGATATGTGCTGACTGCAGCAAAGGCAAAGGCAAGATGGAACTAGTGTGGAATTGCACAGGGTGCAAATATTATTACAGCATTTTTGTTTACTGAGCCTCCATCTGCCAGGAAAACTCAAGTGATTACACACAATATATCTTCCTGGACATACTCTTTGCCTTTCCTTTCCCTTGTCTAGCCCAAGTTTTCTTTACGTCAGTAAAATGACTCTATGTTTACATACAGAAAATGATCCAGCTGCTGTTTAAAACAACATACTCCACTTTTGTAAAATGAGGCAAAACAATTTCTGCACCATTAATATGCACACACATATATACACACACATCCACTGGGGGCGGGAATAGCTATGACTGGGAGAAGGTTTTTATGATCTTTTAACCCAAATCTATGAATGGGTAGTGAGGTGTCTGAAATTATAAGTAAAATATTTGATATACACACATGTTGTAGAGAAGTTAGATAGCTGCTTTCTATAGAAGTCACTTCCCTTCCACGAGAGCATTCCTCATCCCACAAGAATGAGTGTACATGCTTTTTTGTACATTACCTCAGGCCCATGGCTAAAGTTGATTATTCAGATTCTCCTTTCCTATAATTTGGAATTAGGATTCAGAGACAGTGAGTGAGCGGCTAGAGGTTTATACGTTCCAAAATGTAACATATACACTATGTACATTATACGGCCATATCTCACAAAGTGAAAAGAGAAACAGCAAAAACTGTTTATTCCACAATACCACAGAAGCAGAGATAAAAGAGAGTGGATTCTGGAGTACTTTCCATACTCTAATTGAGTCCCTCTGGTTGAGGGCTGGTTTCATTCCTGTGCTTGAGTTCTGTGAGATACTCCAATGTATAATTAAGAAATTCATCATATCCTTAAGCTGCCTAGATTGTTGCAGTTATGCACAGTAATAAAATGTGTATTATTTTGAAAGAGTGGGTGTGAAAGGCCATTGTTTTGAGTTCATAACCATTTTTAAAATCCTGCAAGGATGATTCTCTGGCTTTGGGGTACCATAGTATTCCAGGTCCACTAGACAATGCTGGTAGACAGCCACCTTAGCTTGCAGAATACAATGACTCTTTGTAGTTCCTCTATAGAGGAAATATTATAATGCTTTACTATGAAAATAAGTACATGCTCTTAAAATAAAACATTAAAAATAGACAAATTTACTTGGGTAAAAAGACAAATACTTCGGGAATTTGGACCAAATCTGCATTTCACTGTATATATTTTGCTGCTTTCTGGGTATCAAACAATCAGTTTGATTCAGTTGATTTCTCATCCCTGAGACAGATGTTTCAGAATTAGAGCAAAATCCAGTGAATCCAAGGCATAGATAAGTCAGCATGTCAGAGTATGAAGAGAATGCAGTTTTGAGCTAGATGGCTCTAGTTTCAAACCCCAAATTCTCCATTAACTATACGCATGATCTTGGACAAGTTAATTTATTGCTCCGAGTCATATTCTTTTCCCTGTGAAAAACAGGGCAAATGTATCAGTATGAGAAATAAATTAAATGAGATATACTTGTCATGTGGCTTGAATGGTATTTGACACATAGTAAGTGCACAGAGCATGTTAATTCCTTTCCCTTGTACCCACATTTGATAACCCTTAGATTTAACTCAGGATTTGATGCTAATATACAGTCAAGTTAATAAGGCTGGACAGTGGTGGCAGAGGTACTCACGTGTTCATGTTCCCTAACCTACTGTTCCCATAGGCCCCAGAGGTCTTTCAGTGTTATTAACACTAATGAAAAAGAACCATCTTATTCATTCCAAAATCAATTTTCTTTATGTATCTCTAGAACATTACCTATAACAATAATAAACACCAGCTATTGATCACTAATGAGATAGTCATTAGCTAACCATTATATGATTTATTACAAGTAGTATTCATAGCAACACTCTGAGTTAGCTATTGCTATACTTATTTTAATACTATGAAATCTGAGGCTTAGGTAAGTTTCTTGTTCAAGGTAACCAGCCAGAAAGTGTGAGAGTCAGGATTCAAAACCAACTTTGTTTGGTTCCAAAGTCAATATTATAACCAGCCTCCTTTGTATCTAGTCCATTAAAGTAATGGTGCCTGACTTTTCAGATTTTGACAAGAACCCAGGAGAGTAATAGAGAAAAGTAGGTAATTCTACCAAACAGTATTAGGAAAAAAAAATGTGGTTTATCTATCTTCTCTTTTTTCTCAACTATTACTTCATAATGTCATTTTGTGATATATTTTCCACTTTCAAAATTGTAACAGCAATCATTTCATTTTGATTTTGTTTAATTTTTCTTAGTTTTTAAAGCTTATGCCTCTGTTGCTGAGCTAATTTTTTTGTTTTATGTTGTGTTTTCTATCTTCCTTCTTTCCTTCTTCCACCCCCTCCCCCTTCTCCCCTTCCTCCCCCACCTCTTTCTTTCTTTTGTAATTCTAGCCCATTTGAGCAAAGAAAATAGTTACAAGTGGGCTAGCATTTTTTTTACAGCTTTGCAATTTTCCTTTCTGTCTCGTCATTTGAAAAGTTAGAGAACTAATTAGAATATTATGTTTAAAAATTGATTCAAATATCTGAATATCAAAAGTTTACAGAATTAACTCACTTATTCAGCAAATATTTATTGAATGTCTACTTTGTACCATGTTTTGCTAGATACCGGAACAACAGTAAGAAACAGAATAAAGTTCTTGACCTAAGGGTTAAATAGACATAAACAAACAAGTCTATAATCATGTTAAGGAATGATTGGTGTTATTTGAAAAATAAATCATACACTTCTATATAGTGGCTGTGTCCAAGGATAATTCATACCTGTTTTGGTTCCCTTAAATTTAGCCCTCTTAATCAATCTGGCCTACTCTGTCAAAATTACCACAATGCCCTTTGAGGACTCCTGATGTCTTTCTGTCATCTCAACTATTTTGAGAACCTAACTGAAAGTGAATTCAAATTCCCTCTCAAAGGCGGCTGCTGGGAGATAAATAAATAAGTAAATAAATATATATATACATATATATGTGTGTGTGTGTGTGTGGTGTGTGTATATATATATATATATATATATATATATATATATATGCCTGGGCACCATACACCACATTTATTATTTTGGATCATTTAATAAAAGCTAAGAACTTTCCTGAAAATTGTATAGCAGTTGGGGAGCAAGATTTCCCAGAGCACACAGACTACATTATAGATAAAGAGACATTCATTTCTGACCATGCACAACAGGAAGAGCTATAAAGGGTTGATTTTATGTGTAATGACAAGGCAAATCATAAGACGCATGAGTGGGATCTGTGGCTTAGAACAGAACAAAATTAGGCAACTGAAGATTAATCAATCACAAAAGGCAAGCTAACTGGAAAAATTATGATTTCTAGTTAAAACCATAATTCCCCATCTTGACTACTAATTTTCACACTGATTACTCTTTATTCTTGTCATTGTTTCTAAAATACATGACACACCATGTTGTAGAAGTGGTTGTATGGGCCACCTAGATAGGTACTTCTGCATACTTCTACTAAACTAATTCATTAGTTATGTACTTTAGAAAGACATTTTAGATTGTTTGTTTCCAAGAAACACTTTATTGTATGAGCTTTACGTGAACACCCTATTTAAAATACCAGTTACTCATTGTTGTTTCCATTACCCTGCTGTATTTTTCTTCATAGTGTTTTAATTATTTATATTCCATATCTGATTTTCTGTTTATTGCCTGTCTTCCCCACTAAAATGTAAGCTCAACAATTGCAAAGACTTTATCTTATTCACCACTTTCCCCCCAGCACCTAGAACACTGGCTAGCACTAGCAACTAAGTGAATTTTTGTTAAATTAAAATATAGCAAAATAAATGGTTTAGAATATGGAAGTCATTCTATAAATATTCAGGTGCAACTAATTAAACATTTAATTTGAATATAAATGTAGACTAAACCATAACAAAAACACTGCCATACTACATTGTCTTTCTATAATAACTCCTATAATTTCCTTAGTATGAACTGGCAAACAGTGGGAACTTAATTGGTCTCCATCCATTTTCCTTTCTTCTTCCTGGTTATATATTATTCATTTAAACGACTCTTTCTGTGTTTCAATCCAAATTCCCAATATTTTCTTGTTATTTTCAATACTGCATTTTATAATTGGTCAGTTTTTTTAGGGCACATGGATATCCTGATGTTTTCGTTTTCTTTTTCTCGTTGTGTACATCTGCCACACCAAAAATGTGGAAGAAGTGACTATCCCATGAAGTGTATTCTCTTAATATTTCATGTAATATAATATACACACACACACACACACACACACACATACACACATATGGGAATGGATTTACCCAAAGTTCTTCCAAAAACATTCGTACTGCAAGATAGCTTAGTGTTTGAGGTATGGCTTCGGAGCCAGACAACCACATACCAGTTGATAATTACTTACCTCTCTGTGCTTCATTTTCCTCTTCATGAAAATGAGGATAATGAGAGCTCCCATGTCACAAAGCTGTTCTGAGGATAAAATCAGTTAATGGAAAAAAAGATGTTTGTAACTGTGCTAGACACATAGTGAAATGTTAGTATTGGGAGATAATTCTCTAGGGAGCTCTCATGTTTCTGCATGTCCTGTGAGCAGAGGTACTGACTGTTTTCTTCCAGACTATCTTTTCAAGGATGTTTGAGAGTGAACAGCCTTGGAATATTGATATAGTGTCTCCATCCTGATAAAAGGGAAGATTTATTTACTGTCCATAAAATAAAGATGTCTCCCTCTGGGCAAAGTGTTAGCACGTTTGCTGAAAGCTCATTATAAAGTTTGGGTTCCCCTTAGCTTGGGATTCCTCAGCTGTGATGCAAACACACTGTGTGCAGACATAACCCTTGTTTTCTTGTGGGAATTGGGACTTGGAGAATAGGCACAAGAAAATATTGGTACTTTGGCTACTACTAATACAGTAAGCAGAAAACTTTCTCTTGCCTCTGACTCATATCTTCTAGCATTCATGAAAAAATGGTGATATACCTTGTAAGCTAGCCAGTAAAATTAAGGGTCAGATGCTTCACAGTTCTTAACAGTCAAAAATGTTATTACTGTTATGTTTTTTTTTCCCCTAGGTTGTGTATAACTTTCTAACTTTGAGCAAGAAAAGTGTTTCTGAGATAATTGTAACCTGGACAGTTTTCCCCCATTAACCATAAGCCCTTTCCCCTTCATTTTTTGAATCTTTACAACCTTCCGACCACTTACGATAGAGAACCTGGTATTAAAAAACTGGAAACAAACTGCTAATGCTAGTTTCTGTTGTTTCACCATTTCCTACAAGCTACATGTCAATTACCATACTTACAGTCAATTTTTTAATTCTGTAAATTGAAGCATTTTCAATTTATCAGTAGTGTGCAGTCTTCTGAGTGGCATTTTTCTTTCTTTGCCGGATTTTCCTCATTCCACTATAATCTCTGTTGCCTTATTTACTACTTTACAATCTCTCATGCTCATAACACACAATTCTTTATTCAAAATACTTACCTTCAGGTGTTTTAAATTTTCAGAAAAGTAAAATATAGACAAGGACTGCAGGTTTCTATTCACCATCTGGGCAATGGTGCATGAACAAAGTCAGCAATATTTATTCCAAGATGTTTTATGATGAAACTTTTGTGTTCTACATTTGTTTTTACTCAGTCCTTGATTTCTAATGAAAAATCTCAAAACATTCTGCAAAATGGTTTCAATATAACTCATTTAGTCGTTTGTTTATCAGTATTTTATGCTTCACATCAGCATTTATAAACCTATCTCCTATGGTGTTTCCTGTGCATTAAACCATGATAGAGATTACCATATCCTATGATTTCAGCAGCAGTTTATTAAGCTCTTTAGTAAACATAACTCAGCATGTTTAAGGTTTTTGAGCTGTTATTAAAAGGGGTGCTTTAGAATCACTAATTTTTGAATTATTTATTATGTTAATAATACAATATAAAAATATAATAATTATTGTAACTGTATTTAGTATTTTGTTGAATTTGAATTTCAAAGACAAATTAAGAATCTGAATCACTTTATGTGTAAAGACAGCTTTGTCCCAATATTACTTAGGGTCGATCTGAAAACAAAAGTTAAATACATCTCAAATTTCTTTATTTCCCCACTAACACCATCACTCCCTATATCTTACACAAACAGAAACAGCACACACATGCACGCACACATACACACACTTCACAAACATCACCAAAATCCACATGGCAATAACTAAAAAAAAGATGGAAGATGGCTCAGGAAGTAGAAAGTATAAAATATTTAATTCTGTTTCATGGACAAAATGTGTAGTACCTTGCATATTATTTTATAAACCTGAGCAATCTGATAGGCCTCACAGGTAGACAGTAAACCAAGTTAGTGAATTCTTTGGGAAATTCAGAGATGACTATTATCCCCAAAGCTGCTCTACGAGGGAGTTCATTGATCAAAATCTTTAATTCTCATTTCGGTTTACTTTCATATATAATGTTAATGCCAGGAGGATATATTTTCCATCCCAGGTTTACAAATCTACAACCAGGATGAGGATCCTGTTGTCCATTCATTACATTTTGGGGGACCTCTCCACCATTCCTCTTTACCCTCTGTATCTACTGCTTTGGCAGATTTTGTTGTTGTTGTTCAGTATTGCAGACTTTTTTTTTCTTGGAACATGTCTTCAGCCACCTAAACTTAACATTTTGAGCTAACATTTTTCTCCATAATAATCTCATAGAGTTTACATAAGTGATAAGAAATACACACAAAGATGTTCAACATCACTAATTATTAGAGAAATGCATATCAAAATTACAATGAGGTATCACCTCACAACAGTCAGAATGGCCATCATCAAAAAATCTACAAACAATAAATGCTGGAGAGGATGTGGAGAAAAGGGAACCCTCCTACACTGTTGGTGGGAATATTAATTGGTACAACCATTCTGGAGAACAGTATAGAGGTTCCTTAAAAAACTAAAATTAGAGCTACCATATGATCCTGTAATCCCACTCCTGGGCATATATCCATAGAAAAACATAATTCAAAAAGATACATGCACCTCAATGTTCACTGCAGCACTATTTACAATAGCCAGGACATGGAAGCAACCTAAATGTTCATCAACAGACAAATGGATAAAGAAGATGCAGTACATACATACAATGGAATATCACTCAGCCATAAAAAAATGAACAAAATAATGTCATCTGCAGCAACATGGATGGACCTAGAGATTGTCATACTGAGTGAAGTAAGTCAGGCAGAGAAAGACAAATATGACATAATATCGCTTATATGTGGAATCTAAAAGAGTGGTACAAATGAACTTATTTACAAAACAGAAATAGAGTCACAGATACAGAAAACAAACTTATGGTTACCAGGGGGTAAGGGGTAGGGATAAACTTGGAGACTGGGATTGACATATACACACTAGAATATATAAAAATAGGTAACTAATAGCACAGTGAACTCTTCTCAGTCCTCTGTAATAACCTATATGGGAAAAGAGGCTAAAATAAAAGAGTGGATATATGTATAACTGATTCACTTTGCTGTACAGCAGAAAGTAACACAACATTTTAAAACAACTATACTCCAATTTAAAAAAAAAGAAGAAATACACACACACATACACACACACAATCTACATGCATATATGAGTATGTATATGTGATGTAATTTATAATAAGAAATATATATTTGGTCTGTGTTGCTTTCCTGGCACAGAGCTCCTAAAACTCTTGGTATTTCCTAAGTGGTAACTGCTATAAAGGTGTCTTGATATTCACAACAAGCTCCTTTCAACCACGCCTAAGTATTTGTTAATAAGGTGACTTTTGAATTGCACCTTATGATGGCAGCTGCTGGCTGCTAAGGGAACCAACAACTTGATTAGAGGGTTGGAATTTCAGTCCCATCCGAATGAGGAGAGGGTACTGGAAGTTTAATGAATCTCCTAAGATAATGTTTAAGTCAATCATGCCTATGAAATGAAGGCTCAAAAAAAAAAGAAGAGAAAAATACAACCAAAGGACTGGGTTCAGACAGACTCTGGGTTTTTGAACACATGGAGTTCTGGGGAGAGTGCTTCACCCAGAGAGCATGGAAGCTCCTTACCCCTTCCCACCTAACTTGCCCTATGCCTCTCTTTCATCTGGCTGTCTCTGAGTTACATCCTTTTATAATAAACAGGTACTCTAGTAAGTAAAATGTTTCTCTGAGTTCTGTAAGCCATTCTAGCAAATTAATCCAGCCCAAGGAGGGGGTCATAGGAACCTCCAATCTATAGCAGGGTGGTCAGAAGCACAGGTGATAACATGGACTTGAGATTGATATCTGAAGGGTGTGGGGGGAAGTTTTGTAGGACTGGACCCTTAACATGTGGGAACAAATGATAGAGTATTACATAGACAGTGTCATAAATGACTTGAACTGTAGGATACCCAGCTGTCATCGGGATTACTTGGTGGTATGGAAAAAACACACAAGTTGGAGTACAGTAACTAACAAATAACTGTTGCACATTATGATTTTCACATTAAACAATCTAGCCTCGCCACCAATAATTTGGTATAGTTTTTCACTGTGAGGTGAATTGATTAGAGAATGTTGTGGGTAGAAAATCTGTGGAGGTAGGGAGGCCTCCATAAGGGAAGGATTCTTCCCTTCACTTTCTTACCCTGTCTCTTCTCTCTATCAAACAGAAAAAAAATAGTTATTTATAAAACTAGACTTTTTTTTCATTTAAATTATCCCATTTTAGTATAACCACTTTCGGAATTTTATTATGAAAATTTTGCAGATGAGGAAGTTGAGTATCAGTGAGCTATTATAACACAACCAAAGATTTTAAGGCAGCAACAGGATTCTGTATGTACCTGTCTGACTTTAAAAAGTACGATATATCAATAGTGAAACGTTGGGAGATATTATTATTACAATATATTTTCATGCAATATTTCCCAAGGACAGTCTTAATTTTTATTGTCTTCCTAAACTAACAAATAAAAGAAAAAGTGAAGTCATGCCCCAGAGGTTGAGAATGGGTAAGGCAGAAAAGTGTATTATTCCAAAGATTCTGGATATCTTTCATTTGATTAAAACAATATGTCAGTATTCTTGGCTTCATATTTTCATGAATGAAAAATATTTTCATATTTCATTTTGTATTAGAATAAGTTCTGGTTCTAGACTCAGACAGCCTGAGTTTCTGCCATGATTCCTCACATACTAGCTGTGTGACCTGAGACTAGTTACTTTAAAAGCCTCTAATCTCAGTTATTCCATATAAGTAAAATGGGACTAGGAGTTGTCTTCACTGAGTTGCCAAGAGAATTAAATGAGATGATGCATGTGAATTGCTGGCATAGTGCTTCTCTCGAAGTAAATACTCAATAAAATGATATTTTGTTGCATATTAAAATCATTATAATTTTATTAATATATCATTATTTTTACTAAAGCAAGTGAAAGAACATTTTAATGACTGCTGTGAGCATTCTATGCTAGTCATACACTTTGCTTCACATAGGGTCCTGGTAAACCCCTCTATCTGATCTAGTCCTTTCTGAGTTTCTGATTTAGATGTTTAGACTGAATTATCTCTTGCAGTTCTTGAATCTTGCCTTATGCTTTTAGTGTGAAGAATTTTGTATGATTCCTATTATCTTAATCTCCCATAAATGGGTAATTGTTTCCATATATCAGCATATTTTTTACAGGTTATCCATAGAGTAATACATGTGATAGAGAAAATTTTTAGATTCTTTGTTTTGTTTTTGTTAACTTAAAGAAACTTTTATATCCCGCTTACATACTAATTATTGTAAAAATTAAAAAATTATATATAAAGATATGAGGCAAAAGAAAGCCTGTATTCATACCATTCAGAGATAAATATTATTAGCATTTGGTTTTATTTTCTTCTAGGGTTATTATTTTACATTTTATACAATTAAGTATTGTGATAAACATAAAATATGCACATGCTGCTTTCTTTTTAAAATTTATCTAGTATTTACTGTATGCAAAGTTCTAAATATATTACCCTCACTGAGCACCTAATTTATTATTTTAACAATTTTTATTATAACATAGAGAAAAGTGCATAAAACACATATGCATAGTTTAAACAAAGATTATAAATTCAACATCCATTTAACTACTACCCAGGTGAGGAAGCAGAATATTGTCCACATACCAGAAACTCCACTGAGTACCTCTCTCTAATCAAATCTTCCTTGCTTTTCTCTCCCAGAGATAACTATAATCTTGAGTTTTGTGCTAGCCACTTCCTTGATTTTTCCCAATATTTTAATTTCCTTATGGATATGCAATAAGGACAGTGACAAAAATGGAAAATGAACCGAAATTTTCTCTTAATTTCAAGTCAACAAGTTAGCATACCACAGTTTCATGGATGTTAGCAAAAGAAACGGCTTCTGTGTCAGAGACAAAGTATAGTTGTCTAACCACAGCATTAGCAGTAGCCAGAGAATTAGCATGTGTACAAGTTTTCCAATTCCTCTTTCCCAAAAGGAAATTTGAAGAGGGCCAGATAACACCCACACATGCAGTGGGGTACATTACAGGAGAGCACTCTGAGCTTAAAGAACGTATCTTTGTTATAATGGGCAGCAAGTATTCTTCGGTTTAGCCCCAGAAGACATTACATTTAATATACGGGATAGTAAAGAAACTTGCTCTTTGTTGGGGGATAAGGGTGTGGTGGAGATAGTATCGCTAACTTTCAAGTCTGTTTGCTATACAAAAATCCTTGAAAAGAGTCTAAACCAAAGGCAGTTGGTGCCTCTGCTCAAAAGACATGCAGAAAAACATGAGAGACCTAGAGAGAATTGTCATCCAATAGTCAGCAACATTTGTTGAAAAGTCAGTCTTTTCTTTAATTACTTGCAAATGTATGTCTTTGCCATATATCAAGCACCCATATATATTTGCTTATCTTTCTGGATCACTTTTGTCTTATTGTTTTATTTATCTACTCCAAAGCATTACCACACTATCTTGACTATTATTATTGTCTTTAAAAAAAAATACTCTTTAATTTTTAGGACAATTTTGTTTTTAAGGAGTTGTTTGTTGTATATTACAAGATAACATTTATTTTAAAATTCTTACATTTAATTTTTTAAAGATTTCATTTTTTTAGAACAGTTTTAGGTTCAAAACAAAATTGAGAGGAAGGTAAAGAGATTTCCCTTACACTCTCTGCCTACACACGGGCATAGCCTTCCCCATTATCAATATCAATTACCAGAGTGGTACATTTGTTACCGAGAATGAACCTACATTGACACATCCTAATCACTCAAAGTCCATAGTTTATCTTAAGGTTCACTCTTAGTGCAGTATACTCTATGGGTTTGCACAAATGTATAACGACATACAGTTGTCATTATAATAACATACAGATTATTTTTACTGCCCTAAAAATCCTCTGTGCTTTGCCTATTTATCTTCCCTTCCTCCATCTCTGGCAAACACTGATCTTTTTATTGTCTCCATAGCTTTGCCAGAATGTCATATAGTTGGAATCGTACACTTCTATATATTATGTAGCCTCTTCAGATTGGCTTCTATTGCTTAGTAATATGCATTTAAGGATCCTCCACGTCTTTTCATAGCTTAGTAGCTCATTTACTTTTAGCACTATTATGTCTTTCAATAAAATTTTTCTACATCAAAGCATTATCACATTATGTTAATTATCATATTTTATTAAGTCTCTATATATGTTATGGCTGATGCAGCTTTTTGTTATCCTTCTAGATTTACTGGGCTGCTATTGAGTTGGAACTTCTATAATTTTCTTCATGGAAGTCTTGCATAATTGTAAAAATTATTCATAGGTATATAATATTTTGATGCTATTATAGTGCTTTTATTTTTTGTTTGTATCTAGTTGATAGAAATAAGATGTATATTATATACGTAAATATATGCATATATTATTTTCTTTCCAGCAAGTTTGTGACTTTTTTATTAATTTAAATTTTTATCCTTAGATCCTTTTAGATTATATATATCATTAAAAATTAGTGTAATTCAGCTATAGCATTTTTAACTTTATTTTTTTCTTGTCTTACTATTTTGGCTAGAAGCTTGAGTAAAATGTTAAATAGAAATTGTAATAGACAATATTCTTACTTTATTCTTGAATTCAGTAGGAATTATATCAATATTTGACAATTAAGTGAGATGTTCACTGTGGAATTTTTGTAATTATTATCAGGTTATGTAAACTACCTTCTGTTTGCTTGCTTTTTAAACCTTTTAAAAATCACTAACGGATATTGGATTTTATAAATGCCTTTGCTACCTCTATAGAGATGATTATAAATGAGTATATAGCTTTATATTTTTAATAGTTAATATGGTGAATTACTTAATTATCTAATGTCTAAAGAATTTTGCATTCCTGATATAAATAAAATGTGGTCATGAGATATCATTTTCCTTATTTGGGAGTTTCAGTTTCTAATATATTGAATAATATATTTGTATATTCATGAGTGTGATTGGGCTCCATTGTCCTTGAAATAATATCCTTTTGGATTATGTATCAAAATTATACTGGGCTAACAATACAGATTGAAGAGTATTCTTTCTTCCAATTATCTAGAAAAACTTGCATAAAATTAGAAATATCTATTCCCTTAATTATTTGTAGCACCAACCAAAGAAGAAATCTAATACTAGAATTTCATTTGTGTGTTTTTTAAAAAATATTGCTTCAATTATTTTATTGCTATTAGGATAAGTCAGATTTTCTGCTTCTTTTTGTGTCAGTTTGGTAATTTTTTGTTTGTTTAGTAGTTTGTGGAATAATTTGGTGGTTAAGAGGACAGTCTCTAGTTCTACATTTCCTCGTTTAAATCCCAGCTCTGGCATTTACTGGCTATGATGTTGGTCAAATTACTTAATTTTCTATAACTCAGTTACTCGATATTTAAAATATGTTCTTTTTTACATTTCTAGTAGGAATGTACATTGGTACAAACCCCTTTGGAAACTCTCTTATAGGTCTTTTAACATTCAAATAAAGTTTTTGTTTTGGAGATTGATCTATCTATCAGAACATGTAAAACATGTAGAAGAATATACTTGCAGCTTTATTCATAATAGTCTAATACTGTAAGCATAACAAATGTCCCCACCCTAGATGGTAAAAAAATATATTATGTATGAATATTTATAAAGTTCAACACAACACAGTAATAGAAAACACCATACTACTGTTATATACAGAATGCATGCATCTCAACCACAGTGAGAGAGAGAAGCTAGATACAAAAAATTACAAATTATTGCTTTATCTATATTACTTCAAAACAAGCCAAAATATAATGCTAAATGTCAGGATAGTGATTACTCTTCAAAGGGGATACTAACTAAAAAGGGGAACAAGGAAACCTTCTGAAATGATGAAAGTATTCTAAATCTTGATCTGGGTAGTGTTTATATGGATTTTGACATATGTAAAAAAAATTATTTAGCTGTACACTTTAGATTTGTGCATATGTTATATGTAAAATATTCCTCAAAAAATTAGAGAATTGATAGGAGGCAGGTAATTAGAGAAAGCCTGGATAGATGATCTTTTGAAAATCAAATGATTTAATCAATAAGTTTACAATGCCCCTAATTAATTTCTATTCTGTGCTGTCTAAAATATAGCTACTAGCTATGTGTAGCTGTTTAAATTTAACTTTAGCTAAAATTATATGAAAGTAAAAGTTTAGTTTTCCACTTGCTCTAGCCACATTTTAAGTGTACAGTGATCACTTGTGGCTAATGGACAGCCATTATAGCAACATAGATTTTAAAAATATTTTTATCATTGCAGTACATCATATATTTGTCTGCAGCCTTTGCTATCCTTGATATGCTGGAGAGAATACAATAACTATATGAATATCTATGTATTTATGTGCATATGTGACATATGTATTGAAATAAATTAATGAAAATAGTTTCTTAGTTGTTTGTACTCACAAAAAACACAATTCAGTTAATATTTTTATAACTACATCATTTTATTCTGTGTTCTGGAAGAGTATTTCCAATTTGTTCTCCATGTCACTGATTCATTTAGGCTTTATCAGTTTTAATCTATAATGTTTTAAATTCAAATTTTACTACTTTCTTTTTTTTTTGCGGTACGCGGGCCTCTCACTGTTGTGGCCTCTCCCGTTGCAGAGCACAGGCTCCGGACACGCAGGCTCAGCTGCCATGGCTCATGGACCTAGCCGCTCCACGGCATGTGGGATCTTCCCGGACCGGGGCGCGAACCTGTGCCCCCTGCATCGGCAGGCGGACTCTCAACCACTGCGCCACCAGGGAAGCCCTACTTTCTTTTTTATTTCCCTGCAATCCTTTAGGGTAATTCCCTTTCATCTCCCTTTTCATCTAGTTCTGCTTTGTTTTGTTTATTTTCATCTCATTGGATTCTTTCCGTAGAGAATTTGGATTCTACTTTATATAAGTATGGATTTCTCCCATTTTATTGAGGAAAACATAAAATATTAAACTTTTTTCTTTTGGATCCAGTAGCAGTTTTGTTGTTGTTCGTTTGTTTGTTTAAATTCATGTTCTTTCATTAAGCTTTCAAGTTTAGAACTGCTGCTATCAAGTCTACTTAGATTTACAGATCAAGTGTTGATATTTAAGGACAACTACCAATCCAATTCCAATTTCTACCTGACATTCACCTAATGTCACTTTGATGTACCAAAGCATCTTAATGCTTATTTTCTGAGCTCACAACGTACAATAAAATTACATTTCCTGTAAAGCATTTCTATATTATTCTTTCTGTGAATATCATTTCAAAATCAAACCTCTAACTTGGGAGACTATAAGAATATATGGCTAGTAATTCATAAGTTTCTACTCAGTCTTCTCTCATCCTCCCTCCTACCCGCCCCTCCCCTTGAGCCTAGAGATTACTATCTTATAATGGTTATAGAATTTGTGATTGATTGGAGGAGGCAGGGATTCTAATGCGGAGAAAGAGAGTATTTTTCGGTCTCTCATAAAAAATAACACCTTAGGATTCTAACATTCTAACAGGACTTCATAGAATTAGGCAAGTATGTTTTAGATATGAAAGAGTAACAATGGAGTATCAGCCCCACTAACCATCAGAAAGTTTAACAAAGGCATAACTATAAAAAACATTATAAAAACCATAGTATTAAAGCAATGTTAAAAAGGAAGACACAGACACCTCTGGGGTATAAAAATTAGCACTTGATAAATAGGAATTTACAGATCAGAGTATGAAGCAAAAACAAAAGGATTAATTGCTTCATTAACTCATATACCAAAAAAAAACTTCATAAATTTACATATTAACAGTTCCAAAATCAAACCATATAAATATAAACTATAACATAAATTACTACATCACTGCATGAACCAAAGACAGACAAAGGCATTATTTTTATACTCAGTATTCATGGACTGGAGGAGGCATTATTGTTAAGATGACAGCTCTATCAAAATTAACCTATATATTCAATGAGATTGCAATCAAATCTCGGCAAGCTATTTTATACATATTTCCAAACTTATTTTCAAGTTTATATGGGAAATAAAGACACAGAAAAGTCAACACAATACTGAAGAAATAGAACAAAGCTGGAGGACTCGCACTACCTGACTTCATGACTTACTATAAAGCTGCAGTTAACAAGACAAGGTGGTACTGGTGAGAAAAAAGGACACATAGATAAATGAAACAGAAGAGAGATCCCAGAAATAAACCCACACAAATACAGTCAACCGATCTTTGACAACTGGGCAAAGACAATTCAATGAAGAAAGAAAATCTTTTCCATAAATGTTGCTGAACAATCAGACCTCATATGTATAGAAAGAAGGAAGGAAGGAAGGAAGGAAGGAAGGAAGGAAGGAAGGAAGGAAGGAAGGAAGGAAGGAAGGAAGGAAGGAAGGAAGGAAGGAAGGAAGGAAGGAAGGAAGAAAGAAAGAAAGAAAGAAAGAAAGAAAGAAAGAAAGAAAGAAAGAAACCTTATATCTGTCATAAAAATGAATTCAAAATGGATCATAGGCCTAAATGGAAAATGGAAAAATATAAAAATTCTAATAGAGAACATAGAAAATCTAGGTGGCCATGGGTTTGGTGATGAGTTTTCAGATACAAAACCAAAAGATGATCCATTTTCTGTTCTGAAAAATACACTGTAAAGAGAATGAAAATACAAGCCACAAAATGGGAGAAGATATTTGTGAAACAGGCATGATAAAGGTGTTGTATCCAAATAAAACAAAAATCACTTAACACTCAACAGTAATAAAACAAACAAACCAAATCAAAATGGGCAAAATGGTCTGAACAGACAGTCCACCAAAGAGGATAAACACATAACAAATAAAGACATGAAAATATGCTCAACACCATTTGTAATTAGGGAATTGGAAATTTAAATAGCAACAAGATAGCACTTCATACCTATTAGATGGCTAAAACCCCCAAAACCTTAATAATACTGTATGCTGGCAAGGATGCAGAACCAAAATAACTCTAATTTGTTGCTGGTGGAAATGCAAAATTGTACACCAACTTCAGAAGACAGTTCAGCAGTTTCTCATAAATCTGCACATAGTCTTACAGTAAAACCAGCAATCATGCTCCTAGGTATTCATCCCAATGAATTGAAACTTTATGTCCACATAAAAACCTGCACACAAATGTTTATAACAGTTTTATTCAAAATCACTTAGAAACAACTAAGAGGTCCTTTAATAGGTGAATGGATAAACAAACTATGGTGCATCCATATAAAGAAATGAGCTATTTAGCCACAATAAGACACATATGAACCCTCAAAGTACATTACTACATGAAAGAACCAATGTGAGTAGGCTCCATACTATATGATTCCAGTTACATAACATTTTGGAAATTGGAAAACATAGAGACAGTAAACAGATCAGTGATTGCCAGAGGTTTGGAAGTGGATTAAATAGTTGAAATACAAAGGAATTTTGAAGACAGTAAAATTATTTTGTATGATAATGCAATGGTGGATATATGATATTACACATTGGCCAAAACCTATAGACCTTTATAGCACAAAATGTGAAAGTTAATGTATGTAAATTTTAAAAGCCTCATTTAAGAAGTCCAGGGATCCCAGGATGGAAAAAGACAAAAAACAAAAGAATTTGCTATTTCAAAGGTATGAAACAACCTCACTGAAGAGGGTAGGAGGAAAAGGTGTTGCCCTAAGTAACTTTGGAAATGAATGGAATTATAAAACTAAAGTCAAGAGAAGTGCACATAAGCCCTGCATTCTAGTTAATAAAGCAGTTTCCCATGGATGAATGGACTAACAATTCTGATATTTTTATACATATATACAGAATGGATAAATGAACAATTAAGTAACTGAATGGCAGACAGTAGAAGTTAGGTTTCTCACTATTTGGAGTGAGAATTACTAGATAATTAAGAGGAAAAGGTTAAAATGATCCATATGTTAATGAATTAGAGTTGGAGATATCAGTAGGAACTCATGTTTAGTTAAAATATATATATGTATATATATACTGTTAAAAATAGAAATATTTATACATATGGTAAATGAACTATCATAGACACATACATTTATTTGCTCCATCAGCTGATTGGCCCTAGAAACAAAACCCTGGTAGGAATGAGGATACCTAGTACCCATATCTTTGTTTCTCATACCATTCTTCAACTATAAAAGAAAAAACAAAAAAACAACAAAAAAAACCCAACTAAACAAACCAAAAAAGAGTTTCTATGGAGGACTCCTGCCTCTTGTATTGATGCAGGAAATATACAAGATGAACCTAGAGGTCTGGAACCTCTAATACTGCCAAAATATAAAAAAAAAAAATTCAGAAAACACAAAAACAAAACACCTTGATTGACAGAAGTAAATCAAAGGATCCACTAAAAGAGCTCCCAATGGCCAAAGCTCAAATAATTTGAGCAATAAATAAAGTAATAATCTAAAGTATAAAACACATATCTATGTGCCCATAATAATATATATATTGATGATTGAATAAGTAAGTAAATAAATAAGTTAGATGAATCAAATCTCCCATGTAGAAGAATTAGAAATGTTTTATGTAGATATTCTACCCTCAATGAAAGGAGCATAATTTCTCATTCTTTCCATGTGAACTACACAAAGTAAAAAATAAATAAATAAAAAGAGAATCTTTATAGTGGAGAAATCTGACAAACATCACTTATGCCAGATAACCAAGGTCAACATCAACAGTGATAAATCATTTTGATAATATGTATCATTGACATGGTGTGATGAAAATGGCACTTTGCCTCTGAAGTCTTTTTATTAAAAACCTATAACTGTAGTCTAACCATAAAAGAAGACATCAGACAAATACCAATGGAAGAGCATTCTACAAGACACCCAATCACTACTCATTAAAGCCGGCCAGGTAATCAAAAACAACGAAAATCTGAGAAATTGTCACAGCAAAGAGGAAGCTTAGGAGACGTGACAACTAAAGGTAGTGTGGTATCCTAAATGGGATCCTGTAGCAGAAAAAGGATGTTAGGTAAAAACCAAGGAAACCTGGACTTTAACTAATGATAATCTGTCAACAGTGGCTCATTAATTGTAACAAATGTATCCTACTAATGTAAGGTGTTAATATAAGAAAACTATATCTTCTCAATTTTTCTGTAAATCTAAAATTGTTCTAACAAGAAGTTTACTAAAAAACAAGATTTATACTTTTAATGATTCTAAGAATTCATTAAAAAGAGTGAAACAGAAAACTTTAGAATGATCTATATATGTATATCTATGCATATTTGCATATGAATGTGTATATATATATGCATTTCCCAAAATATGAATCACCAATGAGCTTATGAATAAATTTCAGCAGAATTAGTAATCAAAGAAATAATAATTTAAAATTAAGACTATTCATTGATTATTAAATCAGAAAAAATACAGATAACCCACAATTCTCTGGTTATAGGAAAATAAATAAAAACAAATTTTTTGAGAATAATTTTCCAATTATCCAAAACTTATTCAGGTTTGTGCCACTGGACCCAGAGACTCTAATTCTAGTAATGCATTTTAAGAATACATTTTAATTTATTTCTGTGTAAAGATTTAGCACTATTTTCTCATTGATTGTTTTAAAATGGCAAACAATTAAACATCCTAAATGTTCCAATAATAGGAGATATGTTAAATAATTATAATGGGCTTCCCTGGTGGCGCAGTGGTTGAGAGTCTGCCTGCCGATGCAGGGGACACAGGTTCGTGCCCCAGTCCGGGAAGATCCCACATGCCTCAGAGTGGCTAGGCCCATGAGCCATGGCCGCTGAGCCTGTGCATCCAGAGCCTGTGCTCTGCAACGGGAGAAGCCACAACAGTGAGAGGCCCGTGTACCACAAAAAAAAAAAGAAAAAAAAATTATAACTACACAATTGCCCACAGCTACACAATGAACTATTATTCTAGAATTAAACATAACATTTAAAAGTATATTAATGACTTTAAAAGTTGAATAAATTAAAATATTTTAATATATTAAAATATTTATAAAATGATCTTAATTTTATAAATTCAAATAAACATATGTAGTTGCCAGCCTCCAGGATGGCTCTCAGAGTGATCTTGCCTCCTGATATTCAAGGAGTTCCCTCGCACACTGAATCACAGATAGACTGTATAGCCATTTGTGCATGACAGAATTATGGTGCTATCTCATAAAGGCATCCCATCTTGGTCTCTTGGATTGCTTGCTCAGGGAGAAGCTCAGAGAGAAGCACATGATATGGATAGATAGATAATGATAATGATGATGATGATAAATGATAAATGAAAATATTTATAATTTCCCTTTACTTCTAAGAAAGATGGCTCAGTACATCCAAAGTTTCCTTTGATTTCTGAATGGTAATGGTAATGGTATATATATGTGTGTTCTGAGAGAACTCTGATCCACATAAGAAAGGGTATGCCAATGCAGTAAATTCCCATAAAGAGAACTACTGGACTCCCATAGGTCAGCCTAGGTCAAAACTGTGACAGCTACCAAAGGCACACTGAACAGGACTGGAGTGGGAACTTGGTCCATCCAGAGTCATTCTCAAGGGCAATGATTGTTTATGTCTAGTTCTTCTTTGTATGTCTGGGGCTCTTCCTCTGGAAGTGAAAATATGCCCATTTTACAGGTGGAAAAATCTGTGCCTAGCAACTAACAACTAAAATTTGTTTACATGTTACTTTATGTAGGGATGTGTGTGTGTGTGTGTGTGTGTGTGTGTGTGTGTGTGTGTGTTTGAGCTCTGTGAAAATAGGTCTTCATCTTATTTCTAGAGACACGTAGAGTGCTTAGGCATATTACATGTTGAATATTTAAGTGCACTCATTCTCTAATTCTTTCAACAGATATTTCTTGAGCCTCTTCTACATGTAAGATATTATAATAGACTCTGGGGTTACAAGAGTAAGACAGAGACCTAATGGAGCATGGACTGTTAAGGACCGAATTGTGCCTTCCTCCATTCATATGCTGAAGCCCTAGCCTCTAATATGATTGTATTTGGAATGGAGACAGGGCTTTTAAGGTAATTAAGGTAAACTGAGGTCATAAGGGTGGGGCCCTAATCCAATATGACTGGTGTCATTATAAGAAACAGAAGAGAGCAGGGATGCATGCACACAGAGGAAAGGGTCGTGAGAGGACACCATAAGAAGGCATCCATCCATCTAAAAGCCAAGAGAGAGCATGCCAAAGACAGAAGCCTCAGGAGAAATTAGCCTTACTGGTACCTTGATCTTGGATTTCCAGCCTCCATAACTGAGAAAATAAACTTCTGTTGTTTAAGCCACCCAGTCTGTGCTATTTTGTTATGACAGTCCTACCAACTAATAGACCATGATGGAGAAGTTGGTGAAGAAGAGAAGAATCATACCCTGTAGCCTGCAAACTGTGATACGGATTTGGTATTTCTCCCAATAAAAGGTGAAGCCATAGAAAAGCTTAAGAAAAGAGGTAACATAATAATTTTTGTGTTCAATAAGAAATACTCTGAAATATTAGATTGTAGGTAAGCAAAAAGTAATGTTAGAGACCAGTTAGATTATTAAGGCAAGAGAGAATCATCATTTTATGTGGAACGGAGATGAAGATTTTTCAATTAATTTTTGTTGGTAAATGGCAAATAGCAGATAAAACTCTAAGTATTTATTCTTTTTTTTAATTAGGGCTTGATATAGACTAAAATAATTTTGAAAAATATTTAGACTTAGAATATTAATTCTGAGATATTATAAAGGTCTTGATGAAAAATCCAATAATGACAAATTTATTATACTTAACTAAAATAAAAAGAATAATAGGTTTCAGAATGATGTTGAAACAAAGAAAATTTTGTTGATTAAATTGTTTTATAACTTAAAGCTTTACATTATATCTATGATTAACAAATATTTTAAAATAAATGTACGTTACTTCTGTTTTTAACATGTAGTTTGTTTTCCAAACTAAAATATACGTAATATACAAATATATCCAATAATAATATATAAAATGAGTTCATAAAAAAAACTTACCACATTTGGCACATAAATCCTCAGTGAATGTTCCTGGTGGGTTTTAAATTATGTTTTTTCATACATTGTATCTGTTTTGCCTTAAATCCTCTTGACTTGGCCACTGTATGTAGCCCCTTTAATCTCTTCTTAAAGTTGAGTGTGATAATAGTGTCCCAGGTCACAAGATAATTTGGAGAAATCACTAATCATCTAGAACACAAATGTTTTTGAAATAAATACATTTGTGAGGTGGAATCAAGACAAATAAATAGCAATTATTTGAGAAATAATTATAATAGATATTAATCCATCACCACCTCCTTGCTGCCACCTCCATTCTGCAATAAAAATTGTGTGGAACATTAGAACATCAGTCATAGTGAAATAAAGCTTGTTTCAGTCTCCAAAAGCCTTATGATCCTGCACCAAAAAATAACACACTCATTATATATGAATAATCCAGATAAATGAGTCATTTGAGAATGCCAAAATCGGATTCTGAATGGTAATATGGCCAACAGAAAAAGCATTTGGAAAAAGATGAGCTAATCATACTATAAGAAATTTTGCTATTGTCTGTCCATAACCCTTCTTTCCTTTCTTAGAGGAGTCAGGACTAAATATCATTAAGAGTTCCTGATAGCATCAGGATTTGCTTTCTGGGTAATGGAAAATTTGATTATCCATAAGTGACAACAGATACATCCAGTTAAAACTGACTGATGTAAGTGTAAGAGTAGCCCCTGGATTATAATTATGGAAATAGAGCATAATTTTATTTGTTCTAAGACCTGATCATTTACATGCCTCATGTAGAGATTGTGGGGGGTGGGCAAATATCATTTAGACTGCAAACTTGTCTCAGTTATAAAAATATTTGCATGAATTCCATTAAACTGCTCTTTAAACCAACGCCAGTCTCTTAAATATCCTGCATTATTAATAATGTGGGTGTGTGGGTACCCATGCATTATTGCATGTGCATGCCAGGAAAGAATAGGTACCAGGATAAAAGGAAAACATTTGCTTTCCTACCAAAATTACATGTCTGTAGAAATTCTAATTCTTTAAATCCTGTAAATCCAGCTTTGACTCTCTATTACTCATAATCTATCCATGTGTACAAATCCCCATGTCATAGTCTAAATAAATTTCTCCCTTATACTCCAAGAAAAAAAAAAATGACCTTACATGTCACTTAGATTGAATGATGTATTCTTTCTAACTATAATATTTAAATAATAATAATAAAACAGAAACTAATTGCCTGGACAACTCATGTCTAGTCATCATATCCAGAGGGATTGAGAGATGGAGAGTAAGCACTGAGGGCACAAGAAGAACTGAGATGACTTGTGATCAAGTAGCATTAACCTACACTATTTAATCAGTAAGCATACATAGTTCATCTGATTATTCTGCATTTTTTTTGGCCGTGCCCTGTGGCTTGCGTGATCTTAGTTCCCTGACTGGGATCAAACCTGTGCCCTCTTCAGTGGAAACGCGGAGTCCTAACCAGTGGACCACCAGGGAATTCCCCATCAGGTTATTCTGAAAGAAACCTTAAAGATGACACATTATTCCAGTCCCCCTACCACGCAAGAGCTGGAATGGAGTCCAAGGAAAGAGATCTGTCTTTGGTCCTTCACCATTTAGTGGCTAAAACTTGATAAGAATTGAGGTCTTCTATCCTCTCTTTCAGTTTTCATTCAAGTTATAATGATCATTTAATTTAAAAGTACTGATGTAAAATTAACTACATCCAGGACAAATTTGATTTTTTCTTCATTTCTAACCATGAGGTTTTTCCACTATATGTAGCCATTTTCTATTTTACTTATATTGCCACAAAGTTTCATGCACAATCAGCAATAGTGACAGAAACACAAAAATATAGATTGATAGAAACAGAGATTACTAGAAAAAATAAATTTATAATGAAAAAAAAAGTTAATAGGGTTATGCATCAGGAAAGATGGATTACATGTACTTTTCCCTATTCTTCCCACTAAGCACACTAAAAGCACTGACATTATATATAAAACAAACAAGATAATTCTGCAAGGTGGGGAAAAGAAGGCAGAATGGTTATGAAGCTGAGGACCTGAGGAGCCACGTGGCTGTTGTTCCCTGGGTTTTCCTTTTGCTTCATGTATCATGCCAGACTGGGTGCAAGAGAAGCTGGCAACTCAGAAATGCCAATAAGCAATGACAAATACAAAGGCCAAACAAAAGTCTGCTCTCTCTAGCCAAAGTACAGAAAAGGGGAAACCTGGCAAGAAGAAAGCTTTCAGACAATAATTGTTCTAATCTGGCCAAATACTACCAAAATACAATAATCACCACCCCATCCCACTTTTGCCAGCCCAGGCCCATGAGGAGACTAAACTTCTAATCTCACCAGGCTGCAACAAAGCTTCTGAAACCTCCTTCCTTGCCTGGGTGGGGAGGGGAAAGTGGTGATATTAAAAAAAGTTGAGTTGAGGAGCCAGGATTCTCAACCCCACCGGGCAGTAGTGACATATCCTGTCCCTCCCTGCTATGGTGGTGTCAGAGGAGGCTTAATGGGTGGAAAAAATTCACTACCACTCCCTGCACTGTTGTGTCCATGGAAGCCATGTGGAGAGTAGTAACAAGGTACGGCTCCCCTTCCAGCCAGTGTAATCAGTGAGGCCTAGTGGAGACCTGAAATTTCATACCAGACCTCCTTTCTGTGTGGGAACAAAGACTTCTACCCTCATCTGGCACTAAAGAGGTGGTATCCCTTTCCCCAGTGGAAAGGTGACAGAAGAAGGCTACTAAAACATGATTTAAATAATTTCCAGAATCTCATAATACTGAAAAAATCAATTTTCAATTAAAAAAAATCATTCATCATACATACCATGAAGCAGAAAAACTTCAACTTGAATGAGAAAAAGAAATCAATAAATATCAGCACTAAGATGACACAGATGTCAGAATTATCTGAAAAGGATTTTACAGCAGTTATCATAAAAATGCTCCAATGAACAATGAAGAACATGCTGGAAATAAATGGAAAAAAAAAAAGTCTCAACAAAGAAACAGAGTCTCAGCAAAGAAATAGAAGATACAAAGAAGAACAAAAATTTTATTTTATTTTTAATTAATTTTTTTTCTTCTCTTTTTTGGCCATGCCGTGTGTGCAGCTTGCGGGATCTTAGTTCTTTGACCTGGGATTGAACCCACATCCTCATCAGGGAACATGCGGAGTCCTAACCACTGGACTGCCAGGGAATTCCCTAAAATAAAATTTTAGAACAAAAAAATGCAATAACCTAAATTGAAAACTCAAAGAATGGGCTCAACAGAAGAATGGAGAGGACGGAGTAAAGAATCAATAAACTCAAACATAGAATATAAATTACCTAGTCTGTTCAACAGAGAGAAAATACACTGGAAAAATAAAACAAAAATATAAAACATATCCTTAAGGACTTGTGGGATTTTAACAAAAGATCTAACATTTATATCATGGAGGGTCTCAGAAACACAGGATAAAGACAGTGGTATTAAAAAAAATATTTGAAGAAATAATGACTGATAATGTCCCAAATTTGGCATAAGACATAAATCTACAGGTTCAAGAGACTTAGCAAACCCCAAAAGGGTCAAGCCCCACAAAATTCATAGAAGAAAAACCACAGTAGAACTTCCGAAAACTAAAACAAAATAAATTATTTTTTAAATAGCACATGAAAAATAACACTTTGCCTGTAGGAGAAAAACAATTTGACTGAAAGTGGATCTGTCATCAGAAACCATGGAGTCCAGAAAGAAGTGGCACATTTTTCAAGTGCTAAAATCAAGACATTCTCCGAGGAAAAAAAAAAAAAAAGATAATTTATTGCCATCAGGAAGGAACAAAGAACAGCACAAAGAACAAATACATGGGTAAAAATAATAAACTTTCTTTCTCATCTTGTGTTGTCTAAATTATTTTGATGGTTGAAGCAAAACATAATATCATCTGATGTTGATCTCAATGTATGTAGAAAAAATACTTAAGGCAGTTATACTATAAATGGGGAAGGTGAATGGATTTAAAGAGAGGTAAGTTTTCTACACTTAGCTTATAATGGTAAGATGTTGAAATTAGTAGACTGTGATAAATTTGGTATATAAATATAATAATTCGAATAATCACTAAAATGGTATACAAAGAAATAAAGTAAAAAATATTATACTAAATCAAAATGCTATTCTAGAAAGTGAAAAATAACCCACTGGAAGGCAGGCAAAAGTAAACAGAAACAATAAAACAGAGGAATCAAACAGAAAACAAACAAAAAAATAAAGTAGAAGAATTTATCCTGACTTGTAAATAAGTAAATTAAATGTAAATGGTCTAAATGCATCAATAAACAATGTAGATCAATAGTCTGGATTAAAAAAAATGAACCAACTATATATTTTCTGTAAGAAAGTCACTTTGAATGTAATAAAATAGGTTGGTTGAATGAAAGAAAGAGAAAAATATGCCATACAAACATGAATCAGACAAAAGCAGAAGGGGCTCTATTCACATCAAATAAAGTAGACATCAGAGCAAAGAAAATCACCAAAGACAGAGAGGCAGAGAGAAACATTACTTAAGGAGAAAAGTGCCAATCCATTAAAAAAATGCAGCAATTCCAACAACAGAGTTCTAAAATGTATTAACCAAAAACTGATAGAACTAAAAGGAGAAATAGACAAATCTAAAATTATAGTTGGAAACTGTAACATCCATCTAACATTTTATAGAACAATAGAAAAATGGCTTGGTCAATATTCAAAAATCAGTCAATGTAATCCTCCATATAAATAGACTACAAAAAAAATCTCAATACAGCAATTGATGCAGAAAAAGCATTCAACAAAATTGAACAGCAATTTGTGATATTTCACAAAACTAAGAATAGAGTAGAACTTCCTCAACTTGATACAGAATATTTACCAAAAAGATCCTACAGCTAATATCATACTTAATGGTGAAAGACTGAATGCTTTCACCCAAAGACTGGGAACAAGGGAAGGATGTTCACACTCACTACTGCAATTTATCATAGTACTGAAAGTCCTCGTCATCAAAATAAGGCAAAATAAATAAACAAAAGATATACAGATTGGATAGAAAGAAATGAAGCTGAAAATTGTCCCTATTTGTAGATAAAATAATGGTCTATATAGAAAATCCCAAGAAATGTAAAAAATAAATTTCTTAGAATAAGTGAGTTCAGTCACAGCATACAAGGTTAAAATTTTAAAAAAATCAATTGTATTTCCATATACTAACAATGGATATGTGGAAACTGAAATTAAATATGCAATGTCACGTTAAATTGTTTAAAATAAAAGTAAAATACTTGGATATAAATCTAATTAAACAAAGAAGCTGTGTTCTGAAAACTAGCCAATGTTGTTGCAAGAACTCAAAGAAGGTCTAAGAAAATGGAGAGATATGCCATGTTCATGGACTGGAAGTTTCTATACAGTAAAAAGATCAATTCCCCCCAAATTGATATATAGTTTTAACAAAATTCTTATCAAAATACTAAAAATTTTTTGTATATATATGCAAGATTTTTCCAAAATGTATATAAGAAGGCAAAGGAACTAGAACAGTTAAAATAATTTTGATAAAACGGAATAAAGTGAGAGAAATCACTGTGCTTCATTTGAAGACTTAAACAGCTATAATAATGGTGGAGGGGTAGATACATAGATCAATTGAACAGAATGGAGAACCCAGAAATAGACCCACAGAACTGATTTTTTTTAAAGGTACAAAAAGAATTCAATGCGGGAAGTATAGCCTTTTTAACAAACGGTGTTGCAGTAATTTACTATCAATAAGCAGATTTTTTTAAAAAAGAACTTTACTCAAACCTCACACCTTGTATAAAAATGGACCCAAATCATAGATTTAGACAGAAAACCAAAAAACGTTTAGAAGGAAACATAGTAGAAAATCTTTAGGACCTAGTGCTTGGTAAGAATTCTTAGATATAATACCAAAAGTAGGATCCATACAATTACAAAAATAATAATAGACTAAACTTCATTAAAATAAAAAAAAAAACTTTTGCTTTATGAAAATCTTTATTAAGAAGATGAAAAGTACAGAGCGATGGAAGCATCATGTTGGCTTGAGATGCTCCCTTTGTCTATCCCCTTCAATCTACAACCAGTAAAACATCCATAACTCAACAAAAGTACCTCTGCACCAAACAACAGGACACCAGAGAATTGCACACAGCTGAACATGTAAGGGTGGGTGGATTGGAACATATAATGGAGGGGAATACATGGGAACAGTGGAGGTGGTGTCTGTGAGACCCTCTGCCACAGAGGTTGAGCCCACAGTCCCAGAGAACCTAGGAGCATCGGGAGAGACAGTGCACATGTCACTGGCCTCCTGACCATGGAGAATCAGATAGCAGTGGCAGTGGGGTCTATGACCCTGTCCCTCCAGTTGTGGAGGTGCCTGTGGCTCTTCCCCCACCACCCAGAGTGGTGGCACACAAAAATTAGACAACCCTGGTCACAGAAGACATACTTGCAACCCCAGCTTCACCCTGCCCTTTCCCCTGTGGCAGTGGAGCCTGCCATCCAGGAGACCCCAGACACGGTGGAGGCACCCACCAACCAAGTTCCCAGAAGATGTTGTCAATTGTGCCAGCAACAGCAAGGTACCAATAATTCCAAAGGCACAAGCAGTGACAACAAGGGCATCACGTGACACCTCTGACAGATGCATGGAGGGTGGAAAGTGCCTCCTTTCAAATATAACCGGAGAAAGCTCAGGTAGAAGAAACTAAAAGCTTGTGCTATAGTGGCACCTACTGGAAAAAGAAGAAAGCCTTCTAATTACTAACCTGTTAAATCTTTAGAATCAAGTTTAAAAAAAATTTTAAAAAAAGAAAGAAAGAAAGAAAAGAAAAGCTTTGCTTCAAGAAGAAAGGTGCTCACTATTTCAAATGCACCAGCAAAGGAACATCTCATCAAGCACCATGAAGAAGCACAGTAGCACAGCACCACAAAAGAAAACTGTAAATCGCCAGAAACTGAATTTCAAGTCACTGAGTATTGTGATCTACTGATAGAGAATTCAAATAGCTATCAGGAAGAAACTCAATGAGCTACAAGAAAACAGAAAGATCAATAAACTTAGGAATAAACTGAATAAACAAAAGGAATACTTCATCAGAGAGATAAAAACTCTAAAAAGAACAAAGAAGAAATTCTGTAGCTGAAGAACTCAATAAGCAAAATGAAGAATGAATTAGAAAGCACTGAAAACAGGGCAGACCATGTGGAAGAGAGAATTAGTGAGCTTGAATACAGAAATCTAGAAATGGTACAGCTAGGTGAGAGAGAATTAATATCTAAAAAAAGGATGACGGGTTTCCCTGGTGGCGCAGTGGTTGAGAGTCTGCCTGCCGATGCGGGGGACGCGGGTTCATGCCCCAGTCCGGGAGGATCCCACGTGCCACGGAGCAGCTGGGTCTGTGAGCCGTGGCCGCTGGGCCTGCGCGTCTGGAGCCTGTGCTCCATGGAGGGAGGGGCCACAGCGGTGAGACGCCCGCGTACTGCAAAACAATAATAAAAATTAAATAAATAAAAAAATGAAAAAAGGAAGACATACAAAATATTATGTATAAAATAAGTTACAAAGCTATATTGCACAACACAGGGAATCTATCCAATAATTTATAATAACTATAAATAGAGTATAATCTTTGAAAACTTTTAAAAAATTTAAAAAGGATGAAATTCTATGAGAAAATACTGACTCTATTAGGAAGGGCAACATTAGAGCATTGAGCTTCCAGAAGGAGAAGAGAGGGAGAAAGAAGCAGAGAGTTTATTTAGAGAGATAATAGCTGAGAACTTCCCAAACCTGGAGAAGGAACAGGATACACAAGTTCATGAAGCTAAGAGAACTCCTAATTATCTCAGTGCAAAAATAATTGCTCCAAGATACATTATGTTAAAAATGTCAAACATTAATGACAAAGGAAGAATTTTAAAGGCAGCCAAAGAATGGTAACCTACAAAGGAACCCCCATTAAGCTATCAGCAGATTTCTCAGCAGAAACTCTACAGGCCAGAAGAGAGTGAATCGACATACTCAATATATTGAACGATAACAACTGTCAGACAAAAATACTTTATAGAGTGAAGATATCATTTAGATATAAAGGAGAAACACATTCTACGCAAGTGCACATGGAACATTCTCAAGGATAGATCATATGCTGGGACACAAACAAGCCTCAATAAATTTAAGATTGAAATCATTTCAAAGATCTTTTCAGATCACAGTGGTATGAAACTAGATATCAGCTACAAGAAGAAAGCTGGAAAATCACAAATATGTGTATACTAAATAGCATGCTACTGAAAACTATTGGATCAATGAAAAAATCAAAGGAGAAATCAAAAGTTGAAGAGGAAGGAACACTTCCTAACTCATTTTATGAGGCCAACATTACCCTGATACCAAAACCAGACAAAGACAACTGAAAAAAAAAGAAAATTATAGGCCAATATTTCTGATGAATTCAGATGCAAAAATCCTCAGTAAAATATTAGCAAACTAAAAACAACAATATATTAAAAAGATCATACACTATGAACAGGTGGGATTTATTCCAGGGATGCAAGGATGGTTCAACACCTGCAAGTCAATCAACATGATACACCACACTAACAAAATGAAGGATAGAAGTCATATAATTATCTCAATAGATGCAGAAAATGCATTTGATAAGATTCAACACCCATTTAAAATAAAATCTCTGAATAAAACGGGTATAGAAGGAACATAACTCAATATAATAAAGGCCAGATATGATAAAACCACAGTTAACACCATACTCAATGGTGAAAAAGTGAAAGATATTCCTTTAATATCAGCATTAAGACAAGGATGCCCACTCTTACCAACCTTATTCAACATTGAATTGGAAGTCCTAGCCAGAAGAATTATGCAAGAAAAAGAAATAAAATGTACGCAGATTAGAAAGATGGAAGTAAAACTTTCACTGTTAGTGGATGACATGACTTTATATATAGAAAACTCTACACTCCCTACCAAAAAACTATTAGAAATATAGTAAACAAATAAAGTTGCAGGGTACAAAATCAACACATAAAAATCCACTGTGTTTCTATACACTAACAATGAACAAGCAGAAAAAGAAATTAAGAAAACAATCTCATTTACAATCATAACAAAAAGAATAAAATATCTGGGAATAAATTTCATCAAGGAGGTGAAAGATGTATACACTGAAAACTATAAAACATTGTTGAAAGAAACTGAAGAAGACACAAAGAAATGGAAAGATATTCTGTGCTTATGGACTGGAAGAATTAACATTGTTAAAATGTCCATATTACCTAAAGTAAAATACAGATTCAATACAATCGCTATCAAAATCCCAATAACAATTTTCATAGAAATAGAACCCCCCAAAAAATCCTATAATTTATATGGAACCACAAAAAACCCTGAATAGCCAAAGCATTCCTGAGAATAAAGCACAAAGCTGGAGGTATCACACTCACTGATTTCAAAATATATGACAAATCTATAGTAATTAAAACAACATTTTATTGGCAGAAAAACAGACACAGAAATCAATGAAACAGCACTGAGAGCCCAGAAATAAACCCACACATATATGGACAATTAATTTATGATAAAGGAACAAAGAAAATACAAGGGACAGAGAATAGTCCTTCAATAAATGGCGCTGGGAAAACTGGATAACCACATGCAAAAAAATTGAAACTAGACCACTATCTCACACCATACATAAATATCAACTCAAAATTGGTTAAAAACTTGATTATAAAACCTGAAACCAGAAAACTTCTAGAAGAAAACATAGGCAGTATACTCTCTTATCTCAGTCTTAAAAGTTTCTTTCTGGATGTTTCTCCTCAATCAAGGGAAAGAAAAGCAAAAATAAACAAGTGGGACTACATCAAACTAAAAAGCTTCTATAAAACAAAGGAAACAATCAACAAAACAAAAAGACAATCTACTGAATGGGAGAAGATATTTGCAAATCATATGTTTGATAGAGGTTAATATCCAAAATATGTAAAGAACTCACACAACTAAACAACAAAAAACAACCTGATTAAAAAATGGGAGGAGGAGCTGAATACAAATTTTTACAAAGAAGACATACAGATGGCAAAGAGGCACATGCAAAGATGTTCAGCACCACTAATTATTAGAGAAATGCAAATCAAAACCACGAGATATCACCTCACACAACAAATGTTGGAGAAGATGTGGAGAAAAGGGAACCCTCATATACCGTTGGTGGGAATGTGAATTAGTGTAGTCACTATGGAAAACAGTATGGAGATTCCTCAAAAACTTATTACCCAGTTATTTCACTTCTTGGTATTTATCCAAAGAAAACAAAACAACAACAAAAAAACTAACTCAAAAAGATACATGCACCTCTATATCCACTGCAGTATGATTTACAATAGCCAAGATATGGAAACATTAAGTGCCCATCTACAAATGAATGGATAAAAATGATGTGATATATATATATATATATATATATATATATATATATATATATACACATACATACATATAAAATGAAATTCTACTCAGTCATACAGTCATAACATAGATGAAATGTTGCCGTTTGCAACAACATGGATGGACATAGAGGGCACTATGCTAAGTGAAATAGGTCAGACAAAGACAAACACCACATGGTTTCAGTCATATGTAGAATATAAACAAAAAATAAAATAAAATAAACAAATCCAACCAAATAAAAACAAACACATTGATACAGAGAACACAGTAGTTGTTACCAGAGGGAAGGGATGTGGCAGGAGAGCAAAATGCATCACTGGGGTCAACGGTATGGTGATGGATGGAAACTAAACCTTTGATGTTGGGTACACTGTAGTGTACACAGAAGTCATAATATTATATACATAAAATATATAAGGTTATAAACCAATTTTTTAAAAAACAGGAACAAAAAGAAAGAAAAGTAGATTCTGGGAGAAAATATTTGCAAACCACATATCTGGTAAAGAATTCATATCCAGAATGTATTTTAAAAAATTCAAACTTAACAGTAAGAAAAACAAACAATTCAATTAGAAAATGGGCAAAAGACATGAAGATACATTTCAGTGAAGAGATTATAAGGATGGTAAATAAGTACATGAAAAGATATCCAACATTATTAGTCATTAGGAAAATGCAAATGAAAACCACAATGAATGAAACGTGAAATGAAAATCACAAGAAATGAAATATGAAATGAAAATCACAGTGAATTAAATATCACTATAAGCCTGTTAGAAGAGGTAAAACAGTGACAATACAAAATGCTGTGAGGATGTGTAGAAAGTGGATCTCTCACACACTGCTGTTGGAATGTAAAACAGTAGAGCCACTCTGCAATACAGTTTGGAAGTTTTTTCAACAAACAAACAAAACTAAACAGACATTTCCCACATGACCTCATAATCACATTTCTGATTATTTATTCCATAGAAATGAAAATAAGTCCCCACAAAAGCCTGGATATGATTATTCATAGTGGCTTTATTTGTAATAGTCCCAAGTTGGCAATAACTGAAATGTCCTAAAATAGGTGAATGGTTAAACAAATTGTGATACATACATTCCATGACTACTCAACACTAAATGGAGGAAACTATTGATACAGAAATAATTTGGATCCATCTCAAGGGCCTTAAGCTGCATAAATAAAAGTCACCTTCAAAAGGACACATCCTATATGATTCCATTTATATAACATCCTCAAATTGACAAAATAATAGCAATGGAGAACAAATTAGTGGTGGTTCAAATTCTAGAGGTGACTGAGAGACTAGTGTTGATAAGATAATAAGGCCGACTGAAAGATAAAGCTGATCTTAGTAAACTTGCTGGGCAAGAGAATGCTCTGTTTGGAAATACAGTCTTTCAGAACAATGCATGAGTATTACACTCAATTCATAGGATTTGATTGGTCCTAACAGAAGTGGGTCTATTAGTTCAAAGTAGTGATGCTTCAGCATTCTGATTTGTTCCCTTCTAAGTTGGTTTACCTGCTATTACAATTTTGATACAGTGTCAAACAGCAAAGATTTTAAAGGTCTGTGATTAAAATAAATACAGATAACATTATCAACAACAAACAACAAAATAAGTTTTTTTCTGATATCCTTCATTTAATACGGTTTAAGGAAAAGGAAGTTTTCTTAATCTCATATATCTGATTCTAAGCACCAAGAGAATTTATAGTTAAGACTCACTTGAAAATTTGTCAGTTTCAAAAGATTGGGGTGAGAAAAAAGAGTATGGGACAGCTAAGGGTTGGTATCTTAATAAAACCTCTTACTTTACGCTGAGATGAGGAAGCAGTTAACCCACCAACATAGCAGTTAACTGGAAGTAAACCAGTGTGATGGTTGATTTTATGGGTCAAATTGAAAAGGCTATAGAACCCAGATATTTGTTAAACTACCACTCTGGATGTTATTGTGAAGTTATTCTTTCGATGAGATTAACATTTAAATCAGTGGACTTTGAGTAAAGCAGATAACCCTCCATAATGTGGGTTGGACTCATTCCATTGAAGGCCTTAAGCCAAACAGGCTGAGGTTCCTTGAAGCAGAGGGAATTCTGTCTTTAGACTGTCTACGGATGCAAGTTGCAACATCAAACCTTCCCTGGGTCTCCAGCCTGCCTGCCTAGCCTGCAGATTTTGAACTTGCCAGTTTCACGATAAGTCAATTCCTTAAAATGTCTCTGTCTCTGTCTCTCTCTCCCTCTGTCTCTCTCTGGTTCCCAACAATCTTGCAGGCCAGTTTTATACAATCTGGGGGAAGTTTTCAGCACTGATGTTCAAAAATGTTCATGCCATCATTGTCTATAATAGACAAGTAATGTAAAACATAATGTCTGTTAACAATATAATGCACGAATATATAATTGTATATTTATACTATACAAAGTTACATAGATACAAAAATGAAGGGCAAACAGTTGCACAACAGCACAGAGGAATCTTAAAATATGATATTCAGCAGAAGAGTTCAGATACAGAAAAGGATATACTGTATAATTACATATTGTATGATTGATATGACTTTGTATGAGTATGTAGAAAAGCAAGTCATTGTTTCAGAAGAATGCAAAACTAAGTAGTAAAAATATAAAGAAAATGAGGAAAGGAGGACCTCATAGTGGTTACTTTTAGGGGAGAAAATTGGGGTTGTCATTGAGAAAGGGCTTCCAGGAGGTTTCTGGGATACTGGCAATTTTCTGTTTCTTAATCTGGGTGGAATCAAGTAGATGTTAACTTTAATACTTGTCTAAGATGCACTTTCATATTTTATGCACTTTCTGAAGGTTTATTGTGAAAAGTGCGCTGTTTGTCAGAACAAAAATAAAAAATATCCTGAATACATGTGGCTTTTATAAATTTGGAAAGGTATTTCGTATAGTCCTTTAAAGTTATTCCACTTTAAACCTGTCTGGTTTTCTCTAATATTAGGAAAAAACAATGATTTACTTCACTATGAATATCATAATTTACTATAAGAGCAATAAAAATCCCAGTAGTTGCTAGAAGTGGTCATGGAATGAAACAGTAATAACTAATTTCTTTCTGCTTAGGACCAGATTTTTTTTTTTAATTGAAGTATAGTTGATTTACAATGTTGTGTTAATTTCTGCTGTACAGCAAAGTGATTCATATATATATATATATATATATTCTTTTTGTTATGAAAAGTATATTAGTAGTACAAATTCATCAAAATAAAAAATTACGAATTCCAGTAAAGATGGCTTCATAAATTAATACAATGAGGTACCTCCCCTGCTATTTTTATATTATATGATAGATAATATTTACACATGATCAATTATAGCAAAATATGATAAAAGGGTAAAATTCACAAGTCTTAATAGAGTTTGAAAACACATCGATAACTATACAATTTACAACCATTAACTCAAAAAAAGGTCATAGACCCAAGTGTAACACTATAAAACTCCTCAAAGATAACATCGGAGAAAACCTAGATGAACTTGGGTATTGTGATGTCTTTTTAGACACAACACAAAAGACACAATCCATGAAAGAAATAATTGATAAGCTGTACTTCATTAAAATTAAAAACTTCCACTCTGCGAAAGACAATGTCAAGACAATGAGAAGACAAGCCACAAACTGGGAGAAAATATTTGCAAAAGACACACCTGATAGGGATTCCCTGGTGGCGCAGTGGTTGAGAGTCCGCCTGCCGATGCAGGGGTCACGGGTTCGTGCCCTGGTCCGGGAAGATCCCACATGCCGCGGAGCGGCTGGGCCCGTGAGCCATGGCCGCTGAGCCTGCGCGTCCGGAGCCTGTGCTCCGACACGGGAGAGGCCCGCGTACCGCAAAAAAAAAAAAAAAAAAAAAAAAAAAAAAAAAAAGACACACCTGATAAAGCACCATTACCCAAAACATACAAAGAACTCTCAAAACTCAAAATAAAAAGAAAAACTGATTAAAAATGAGCCAAAGACCTTAACAGACACTTCATCAAAGAAGATACAGATGGCAAATAAGTATATGAAAAGATACAGCACATCATATATCACCAGGGAAATGCAAATTAAAGCATCAATGAGACACCACCACACACCTACAAGAGTGGCCAAAATCTGGAACTCTGACAATACCAAATGCTTGTGAGGTTATGTGGCAACAAGACCTCTTGTTCATTTACTAGTGGGAATGTATACCCAATGGTACAGTCACTTTGGAGGGAATTTGGGGGTTTTCTTAAAAACCAAACATACTCTTACCATATGGTGCAGCAATCATGCTCCTTGGTATTCACCTGAAGAGCTGAAAACTTACGTCCACACAAAAACCTGCATATGGATGTTTATAGCAGCTTTATTTATAATGCCAAAACTTGGAAACAACCAAGATGTCCCCAAGTGGGAGAATAAATAGACTGTGTATATCCAGACAATGGAATATTATTCAGCACTGAAAAGAAATGAGCAACCAAGTCATGACAAGACATGAAGGAATCTTAAATGCATGTTACTAGGTAAAAGAAGCCAATCTGACAAAAGCCTACATTCTGTATTATTCCAAGCATATGACATTCTGGGAAAGGCAAAACTACGGAGACAATTAAAAAATAAAAATTAGAGGTTGCCAGGGGAGAACTGAATAGTCAGAGCACAGAGGATTTTTACCATACGATATTAAAATGATAGCTACATGTCATTATATATTTGTCTAAACTCATAAAATGTATAACACCAAGAGTGAGCCATAAGGAAAACTATGGACTTGGGGTGATTATGATGTCCCAATGTAGGTTTATCCTTGCTGAAAAAAAAAAGTGCCATTCTGGTGAGTGATGTAGTTACTGGGGGAGGCTATACATGTTTGAGGGCAGGGTATATATGGGAAATCTTTATACCCTCCTTTAAATTTTGTTGTAATCCTACAACTGCTCTAAAAAAAGTAAAGTCATTAAAAATATATACAGTTTGCCCTTGAATAATGTGGTGGGTAAAGGGCACCGACCCCTGCGTTGTGGAAAATCCGTTTACAGCTTTATAGTCAGTCCTCCATTTCTGAGGTTCCACATCCAGGAACTCAGCCATTACACTATAGTGTGGTACTATAGCAGTTATTGAAAACAATCTGCATACAAGTGGACCTACACAGTTCAAACCCGTGTTGTTGAAGGGTCAAATGTATACAGGTAAAAATCTCTGCAGTCAGAATCAGAAACCTTTAGGAAATAACAAGAAATAGCATAAAAAATGAATACTAGTTTCAGAGTGTAATATTTTACATTTCTGATAGTCAAATAGAAAATATTAAATTTGACATTTACTTTCACGTACATGTACTTGAGGTTCCTAAAGTCATTTTGGAAGTAAAACTCTTAAATAAATCTTAAATGAATAAGGATAGAGGTATTTATTAGTTTCTCCAGAACCCATGAAAATATATAAGGGTATGTAGTTGATATGCACTCACTACCTTACAAGTGAAAAAAATAAAAAAATTCAGTACTTCAAAAATAATTTCCATCCACACTTATCCTAAGACTTCTCATTCTGGTTTAAGCACTTAGGTGAAATTTTCAGGGCCAGACTATGGGAATAGTTTGAAGAGCTTTGAAAGTATCCTTGAAACATCCCTCCAGCCCACAGTTCTTACCTCTTTACTTATCATCAAGGCTGGTATTTTAATAGATAAGATAATAAAAAAGGTAAATGAGCGAATATGTGATTTTTGCATAGAGTTATCTAAAAGGGAAATTACTTTGTTCTTCCTCTCCTTTATTCAATAGTCATTTCCCGAGTGCATACCCTGTAGCTGTCACTATGTAAAGAATACAAAGATTTAAGTTAGTTCTTGCCCAAAAGAAGCTCACCATTGACTCATACTCTTATTTAAACCACCACAAAATTACAATTTCTTTTAAAAATGAGAACTATCCATTCAGCTCTGACTTAAATAAAAGAGCTCCAATGGGAACATCATGAAACGATATTTATGTTCAGCCATTCAATTAATTACACTCCCACTAACCTGGGCTACTCAATCACATAGCAGGTAAATGCAGATACTGAATAGATGAGGAGGAGAAGCTACTTTGCAGCTATAGAATTCAAATAAAATACTTTTGTTTTGACCACAATCTGCTTTATTATTTTGTTTGAAAAGCACAAGATGGTATATATTTGAAAAAAATTAACCTATAATGGAGAGTTTCTCAACCTAGGGTAATTTTTGCCACCCCTCTACACTGGTCCACACAGCATTTAGCAATGTCTGAAGAAATTTTGGTTATCACAGCTACTGGCATCTACTGGTGCTACTGGCATCTAGTAACTAGAGACCTGGGATGCTGCTAAACATTTTCCTATGCACAGGGAAGTCTCCACAACAAAGAATTACCTGGCCCAAATTATTAAAAATGCCTAGGTTAAAGAAGACATACAGATGACCAAGAGGCACATGAAAAGCTGCTCAACATCACTAATTATTAGACAAAATGCAAATCAAAACTACAATGAGGCATCACCTCACCCTGGTTAGAATGGGCATCATCAGAAAATCTACAAACAACAAATGCTGGAGAGGGTATAGAGAAAAGGGAACCCTCTTGCACTGTTAGTGGGAATGTAAATTGATACAGCCACTATAGAGAACAGTATGGACGTTCCTTAAAAAACTAAAAATAGGGGCTTCCCTGGTGGCGTAGTGGTTGAGAGTCCGCCTGCCGATGCAGGGGACACGGGTTCGTGCCCTGGTCTGGGAAGATCCCACATGCCATGGAGCGGCTGGGCCCGTGAGCCATGGCCGCTGAGCCTGCGCGTCCGGAGCCTGTGCTCCGCAACGGGAGAGGCCACAACAGTAAGAGGCCCGCGTACCGCAAACAAACAAACAAAAACAACTAAAAATAGAACTACCATATGACCCAGCAATCCCACTACTGGGCATATACCCTGAGAAAACCATAATTCAAAAAGACACACGCACCCCAATGTTCACTGCAGCACTATTTACAATAGCCAGGTCATGGAAGCAACCTAAATACCCATCAACAGATGAATGGGTAAAGAAGATGTGGTACATATATACAATGGAATATTACTCAGCCATAAAAATGAACGAAATTGGGTCATTTGTAGAGATGTGGATGGACCTAGGGACTGTCATACAGAGTGAGGTAAGTCAGAAAGAGAAAAACAAATATCATATATTAATGCATATATGTGGAATCTAGAAAAATGGTACATGTGAACCGGTTTGCAAGGCAAAAATAGAGACACAGATGTAGAGAACAAATGTATGGACACCAAGGGAGGAAAGTGTGTGTGTGGGGTGGTGGTGGTGGGATGAACTGGGAGATTGGGATTGACATGTATACACTAATATGTATAAAACAGACAACTAATAAGAACCTGCTGTATAATAAATAAATAAATAAATAAATAAAATTTAGGAAGTAAAAAAAAAAAGAAATTACCCAGCCCATAAAAACCAACCACCCCATACCCTGGGGCCTCCTGACTTCTGAGATGGCCCACACTCTGCCTGTGGAATGTGTTCTAAGTGGTTGAATATATATATATATATATATATATATATATATATATATATATAATATATCTGAATCACTTTGTTGCATACCTGATATTTAATACAATAATGTAAATCAACTATAATTCCATAAAAAAGTTCCTAGGTTGAGAAACCTTTCTATAAAGAAATATTCTCCCCCGCCCCGCCCCCAGCCCCAACAAATATCCTAAGCTTTGTAGTTCTCATAACGACCTGCAAATCACCACTATAGGCCAGTTTAAGTTGGCAAGGTTCTCCAAGCTTAAACCAGCTTAATTCAAATAGAGACTCAATTATGGCCCAAGTTTAAGAGCTATTATTCATATGTCCTGTTTAAAAGGGCTTCCTGACGGACTCTTTCAGGGATTACAAAGTACTCTCATTAGCTCTGATTAGGTCCTGGGACCTGTCTTGCCTAAAATTTCTCATGCCTACACAGTAATAGAATGAAAGATGTATCTGGGTTTACTTGTTATCAGAAAATAAACCTGAATTTATATTCAATTTTTTTCCAAAATAATCTCATTTACACTGTCAATTAAAAATCAAGTTTATTAAACAAAAGAAGCATAAGAATCTTCCTTACAACATTACCCTTCCAACCCCCCTGAGGTCAGAGGACATGAAAAACAGGGGGTGTAAACCAGTCTAGTTAAAGGCATAATCAATTATTAAAGTCAGGCTCCACCTTTCTCCTTCAATATTGGTCACCACATTTCTTCAAATATTTGAAGTTGAGCTTTGAAAACAAAGTAAGAGCACATGATTCAAGAGGAAGTAGTAGTAGTAGTAATTCATTCCAATGTCAATTCCTAAAAACTCTGACCAAGGGATTATCGTACTATACCCACTCCAACCCTCATTATCTAAAATGTTCCAACAATACTGCTACCTATTCTCAATACTTATTAAAAAACAAACAAACAAACAAAAATTCTACTAAGGAACAATGTGCTATCTGAGCTGGGAGGTGTTCTTTCTTTCATTTCATTGTTCTTTGTTTTTGTTCTGGTTTCCTCTCAGGAGCCAAGACTTATAGGATTTAAGTCTCTGCTTGAAAGAAATCTAGGACCTCAAAAGCAAATACTAGAAACCCTGTAAAATCCTCTCAGATATATGCCCATAGAAAGGTTGAGGAGAAAAGAAAGTAATAAAAGCTTTGAAAATCATTTCCCTTCCCAGTCAGAAGGACAGTGAAAGTACATGCAGTAATAAGGCTACCCCACTCAGCATTCTTGCACTCACTTTAAATAATAGTGATGCACATGTAAATAAGCTTTCCAATTGTCCATGCATCTATAAACTAGGTTCAATTATTGCTTCCTCTGGATGGGTTTTGTGAGATTTAAGTGTTTTGTGATCAGTGAATGGAAGTTGAGATAAAAACTAGAAATAAAGAAAATAAACTCTTTGCCTTTAAAGAGAAGTGGTCCCAGTTTCCTTTCACAAGCCTGAAGGGTTGTTGTACATATTAAAACTGCTGCGTAGCTCCATCCCTGGTCATAGATTCCCCCCTCCTTCCCCCCCTCCTCACTGAAGATGTCAGATCTCTGAGAAACAGCGGTTACAAAAGGATGCTTTTCACAGCTTGTACTAGAAAACGCTGCCACCCCATCCCTGCATAAAATAGCACTAAACTGAGTCACAATGCTGGAAGCTGTGCCTTCTGCTTCTCTTTAATGGAATCTAGATAATTTCTAGTGAAAATACTAAATAATACTGCGAAGTTTTGCCTATGTATACGACATGTCGATTCTTCTAATCCCCCGTTTGCCCTAGATAATTTTAAGCTTTATCCATTAGTGTACCACGCAAGAGAGAAAAACGCAGTTAACAAGACAACAGTGTTACCTAGGTATCTGGCTTCAGTATTAGCAAGAGTCTGTCATTTGACAATTATTCCCCTAGCATACCAGACGGTAAAGAAAATGTTTTCATTCATCCGCAAATGACTAACATTTTATTGATGTTTCAAAACGCGGTTGAATACTGTTGCACTCTCAATTTCCGAGCCGGATTTGAGAGTTAAGCTTGAATACTAGTAACATCAGCAACTCCTGCTGCAAACGGCTCGGGCCTTGGAGTGTCACTTGTCACTTCAGCAGGGAGGTGATGCTGGTTAGGGGCTCTTCGATCAGTCAGTCTGGGTGGTCACAGGTGATGGGAACCTTTCCCTTCCCCATATATCCTCAAGCACTGCGATAAAAATCACTCTGAGCACCGCTACCGCCAAGCAAAACGACTCCCTGCCTGCCTCGTAAAGAGCTCAGTCTGGGGAGGCAGCCGGATGCTGACCCCTGCAGAGATTATTGCTTCTGCGCTTTGCCAAAGGACCCTGCTAGCATTATGGAAAACGAGTTAGGGATGTGCGAGGTTTTGCTGTATTTATTTCCTCCAAGGGATGAAGGACTGGGGTCAGCCTAAGAAAATCTTCCAAGACTGCTTAAGGGGGATAGGGTTGGAGGAAGGGGAGGGGTGAGCATATTTTTTAATTACTTGTTTCTCTCCTTCACCTCTCCGCTCTGCTTCCCAAACTCCTCACTGAGCAAGATTGATCGGCGTAACTGCTATCGACTCTAGTCTCGGTTCTCGCATTGATCTGCGAATGGACTGGAATAGCTAAAGGATCCTGAATCTGGAAAGGAGTTCAAGAAGGGAAGAAGTAAAAAAGGGTAGGCGGCGGCCCCATGCCCAGCACCTCACTCTGCCTTGGGCCAGGACAGCGGCTCGCAGCGTAGGGGCGAGCTGCTACGTGGATGCGGCGGCGTAAGAAGAGAGGGTAGCCGCTCTGCGCCGCGGAGTAGGAAGCCTATCCAAACGGGTTTGGAGGCTGTTAAAAAATACAAACCTGTGACTCGTTAAACCCGGTAACTTTGCCCTGCCTAGATTCGAACGCGCTTATCATTCCGCCTGATAGGCTCAAACGGGTTAAACTGCCTCTTACATAACAGGACTGCCTGGCTGCACACAATTAAAACGCTTGATTGCAGTCTCTTCCCGACTCCATCCCTTCACGACCCTCCCTGCCCCTCCCTGCGCGCCTGCGTGCCGCGCGCGTACAGGCCCCGCGAGCTCGACTCGCGCGCATACACGGGCGCGCGCTTACTACACACTCACACACACGTCCATGCGCTCTCCACTTTGATTATACCTTTCTCACACACACACACACAATTTAGTGTCAACATGCACGAGGTGCGGGGTGTAGGGGGACCGCCGTCCAATCCTTAGCGACTGACCCATTAGACGCGCCAGCTGCTCTACCGCCAGGCCTTGCAAGCACCCCCATCTTGTCCCCTCAAAAAGCAGCCCCTCCCCCCCGTCACCGTCCCTACCTATATCCGAAAAGAGGTAAAGAGTGAACTAGTTGGCCTCTTGTCAACTGTAGCGCGGCCGCCCCGGCGAGATTGGAAAGAAAAGAAACACCACCACCTCACAGTCCCTGGCGTCATGATGGCGCCGACCACAACTTGGAGGACTTAAAAGTTACGGTGCCTCAAGAGGTAAAACGCACCGAAGAGGGAAAGCAAAGCGCCCCTCTGCTCTGTTCACCTCAGCCCCGACCAGGAGACTTTTCTAGCAAAGCATCACTCTACTGCGTATGACAGGAAGGGAAGCGTTCTGTCTCCGTTGCGTCGCTTTTTTCCTCACAGTTTGCATAATTGTGATATACCTCTTACTGATTTTTTTTTTTCGTTTTCTTTCTTTTCTTCCTGCCACCCCCCCGCCCCAATTCGTTTCCCCCCTCCCTGCTGCATCCCCAGTCCCCGGGCGGGGTTGCTAAGGAAACGGCCGCTTGGCAACGCGCGCGAGCCTGGGGCCGCCGGCCGCCGCTGCGCCCCGCGCTGCTTCTGCTGAGGGTGCAGCCGCGATTACAGCCGCCGCCGCTGCCGCCGCCGCTCGCCCAGCCTCCGCCGCCGCCGCTCCTCCTCCCTCACTCGCCGGCGCGCTCGCCTTCTCGCTAGATAGTGCGCGAGCCGCCCGAGAATTAGCCACTCTCCGGACTCGGCCAAAAGCAACCGAGAGGAGGTGTAGTGTGGTGCTAGGGGGTGGGAGGGGAGGGAGGGAGGGAAAGCAAAGACGAGGAGGAGGGGAGGCAAAAAAGAGAGAAACAACACCCAACAACTAGAGGGGGGTGGGGGGGAAGAAAGAAAAGAAACCCACCCATCCACCAAATTAAAAAAAAAAAAAAAAATAGAAAGAAAAAAAAAAATCCTGTGGCGCGCTGCCTGGTTCCCGGGAAGACTAGCCAGCACCAGGGGGTGGGGGAGTGCGAGCTGAAAGCTGCTGGAGAGTGAGCAGCCCTAGCAGGGATGGACATGATGCTGTTGGTGCAGGGTGCTTGTTGCTCGAACCAGTGGCTGGCGGCGGTGCTCCTCAGCCTGTGCTGCCTGCTACCCTCCTGCCTCCCGGCTGGACAGAGTGTGGACTTCCCCTGGGCTGCTGTGGACAACATGATGGTCAGAAAAGGGGACACGGCGGTGCTTAGGTAGGAAGAACGTCGTGCTTTTTCGTACTTGTCTCAGTCTGTCTTTCTGTCTCTCTTTCCACCTTTCTTGCCTTCTTTTTAAACCAAGTAATGATGCTGGTGGTGATCACTATCAAAAGACTACATTTCAGGAAATTCAGTTGCTGATTCTGCGTGGAGCCATGGCCCCTTAACCCCGGGGCAGGTAGCAAGCCGGACTGGTGATGCTAAAGCACTTTGCCGGAACGACAGGTAGCCCGGGGATGAGTGAAGTGTGAGGTTTAAGAGGAGCAGGTGCCACTTGGAAACTAAATTCACAAGGTCTCTGTTTTATTGTCATGGGGTACTCTTGGAGAGTCTGACAAGTTTATCAGGTTGTTTCTATTTTACTGCAGCCTAAGCGACTTTTTCAAACTGATGGCTGGCTCCCTGCTCCCATGTATTTTCCCTCTCACTTGGACACTTAGGCTCAATTTCTCCCTTTTCAGTTTTCTTTCTTTCCTCTTACCGCTTTCTCCCTTTTCTTTTTCTCCCTTCGTTTTCTTTTCTTTTTTCCATCTCCCCCCTTCTTCCTTTGCCTCTTTTCATTCCTTTTCTATTTTTCCTCCCCTTTTCTCCTCATATTTTCTTTTTTATCTCTAATTTCTCTCAATCACTCTAATTTCTCACCTCTTATTTAACCCACTTTTCTCCACTCTTTACCTTTCTCCATTCCCCATTTTTCTTCTTCATTAATATCCCTGTTCTGTGATCTCTCTCTCTCTCTCCCTCCCTCTCTCTCTCTCTCTCTCTCTCTCTGTCTCCCTCTGTCTCTCTCTCTTTCTCTTTTTGACTCACATTTCCCATCTCTTTCCCCATCTCGGTTCCCATCCCTGTCAGACACACGTATGTTCCCTCTAACCCCTTCCAGTACCATTTTCTCACCCTCACAAATCTCTTTCTTAACCACACTCCCTCACATACTCTGTTTCACATTCTCACACATGCTGGCACTTCCATACTCTCCCTAACAACCACTTTCACATTCAGATTCTCTTCTACTGTCTAAAAGGCACACGCTACTTCACTGTTGCACACATTGTCACTCACACATGTGTACACACAGTCTCTCTCTTTCCTCTCTCTATCCCCTCATCTTTCCCTTTTCCTCCCTTTTCCCATTTTAAGTTTTGCTTTTGCTCACTCTCCCTTCTTCCCTTCTTTTCCCCAAGCTTGAGCATCGAAATGTTTTGTTATTAATGAACATCCATAGACTAATTTTATCTTTAAACAACACTGAAGATAAGCTTCTAGAAACATTTTTTCTCCTGTGAAAATATAAATTGATAATCAGCGGTGCTTAGATCTAAACAAGGCTAAATGCCCTTATTCCTTCATTTCCCATTGCCCTCCCTTCACCCCATGACACTTCCACCTGACATATATCTCAAATCTCCCTGAAAGATCTTCTTTCTCTCCACTGGGTGGTAGTTGGCTTGTAAGTGCAGATTGCACAAAGTCAGTATATGTGGCATGTCTAAGGTGAAACAGAGTGGGCTATGTTTTATTTGAGTCATGCAATATATTTTAAATTTAATGATCTGGGATCTGGGTGTGGTAAATGATTTACACCTTCTAAAACATGCTTATGAGTCCAAATTCATCTGGAATACTATTGTAGTTTCTAATATACATTAATAACGTGCTTTTATAATATATGCTATCTCTACTGTAAATGCAAAATGCCACTGGATGTATACAAAAGTAACAAATGATTTGTTATAACTTAGTAAAATACCTTTCATTGTTGGTAAAAGAGATGAACTTTTGGTCACACACGGAATATAAATTAAATCCTTGTTTATGTTCTTTATATTAAGTTTGTTTTGGAAGTTTAAACAACAGTAAGGATGAAGTGCTATCTTTAGAGGTTGCAAACACTTATCATTGGAACTGTGATCTATATGTTTGTAGCAGTATATTGCCTATTTGTAATGAGCATTAACACTTTCAATCTAAAGGATTTGATAGACTGCTTGTCTTTTAATGGTATATCTTAGGTGTTTTGTTTCTATTAAAATAACTGAACCCATGTTCTGCCTCTAGGAGACCTATGTTTAGTTCAGTCATTGCTTCCAATAGTGAAGCTTCTCTAACTAGTGACACCAATATCCTTCCTGGTTTGTTGTTCTGGTGCAGTCCTCATTTACTTGTGTGCACTGTACCTCATCCATTTATATGCTATATCCTGAGTTTTGTCATATCTTAGTTTAGGGAACTTCTGACTTTTAAACTTTTAAAAGAGAATACAACCTCTGTCTCTTCTGAGTAATGTTTCTAACCAATTACAATGTTTTTTAAAATAAACAGAATCTTTTTTTTTTGTCATATGAAGCAAATCCAATCTGCATTATTTTTTACTCAGAATAATTTGCTTACAGTAATTCTAGAATTCTCTAGGGAGTATCCTATTTTTTATCTTTTTTACTTTGCCCACAGGTTTTAAACACTCTTAACGTGTATATTTATAAGAAATCCTCTTTCTCTTAAAACAGATGTTAAATTGTGTCAGTTATTTTTCTTGACTCATCTGCAACTGGTATTTGCTCTCTTCATAGACCAGTACAGAAGAGCTTAAGGACTAATTGAGTGTAAGTCAGGTGACATACTTTTCATCAAAAGTAATGAAACAGAGTTATAGTTTATGTTTTCACTTTGGATACTTGGAATTGTATTTGATCTAATTATCTAATTCATTAGAAAACAAAACAAACAAAACAAAATCTTCCCAAATACATACACACCCTCACGTCAAAGTACAGAAATCTAGTACTCAAGAGAACACTTTACTGAATTACATGAGTTCATTTACTAAGCTTTACACAGTATACTCTATTTTTAATGTAACGCATTCCTCAAAGTATCTCTAATAAAAAGCAAATAGTGGCATAAAAGTTATCAAATAACTAAGTGCTAAAGGCCTGAAAGTGCAAACGTGTCAGTCAGTGACTCTGTTGCTTGTGGTTACGTTAATGAAACAGAAGTTTAAAGGTCAAATCATACGTTTTTATATCCTAAATGCCAGAATGTCTGTTTTAGAGAAAAGAATCAAGAAAAGCAAAACTTCCCTTAAGTGGTGTTATCATACAAAAGGGAATTCATTCTGTGATCCACAAACTGTATCTATCATTTTGTAAATCATCTTCTCTATTTGGTTTAAATAGAGGACTTATACTGAAGTTCCATTTAGTTATTTCAACATTCTTATCATTTTAACTTTGCCTCTTAAGGTTAGTGAAACAATATATTAAATGTCAAAATGTCCATTATTTCTAATAATGATATTCACTGATAAATCTCTGAAGGATTCACATGAGGTATTTGGACATTCTTGATAAAGTATTTAATGATGCATCTATTCAATACAATAACTTTGGTACTTCCCTTACCTAAACTTTAAATGAATGCATGGATGTCTAGAGTACATTGTAATTTGCTACCAATACAAATTAATATTTTCATTAACTTATGAGATACTAGATATTAGATTGCTACCACATTTAATACTTATTGCTATTTTATGCTTAACAGAACTTGTTAATTTGTGTATAGAGAAATTAACTTCTTCTCTAGTCTTCAAATTGCATTTTAAAGTACATGGAAGATCTGAGTTAATGCTTCATGAGGTGACATAGCAAAGAACAGGAGATGCTAGAACCACATTGGTCATGCTTCAGGACCCAGTGTTTCTAGACCTAGAAAATCAAGGGGAACATAATTCTGCTCTGGCTCAATACATTAATTTCAGATGACTTTTTTTTTTTATAGTTTTGAAGCTACTTTAATGTGAATCAGTCACTTTATTCTTACCTTATTAACAAATACAGTTATGTTAACATGTCCAAAAATGTTTAATATTCTTTGGAGATAATGCAAGGAATAGCCTCATTTATATCATCCCAGTTTTTAAAAAGACATGTCATTTTTAAGCTAGTTCTTTCATCTGTTTCTACTTCAACTCATCTATGAATTTTGTACATTTTAAGCTGCCATCCTGATATGAATTCAAAATATCCTATTCTCTGTTTGTCATGCTTTAATCGAAGGTAGGAAGGAAGGTTCTTTTCTTAAATGTGATATCTTCTTTAGCAAAGTTGAACACAACTTTGTCATTTTAATGCAATAGATTTGAATGGAAGTTATATGAGATCCTAATAATGATATTGTAATAAGGCAGAAGACTTTTGCTTCAAGCATACAGCATAGAGCACATTTATGCAGAAGATATTTCCATTGGAAGTCACAAAACTTTTACAAGTAGATTTATAAATGGATATGACAAGCATTTATTACTTCTCAGCCTATTTGTCCAATACATTTGCCTTTTGATTACGTTAATTAGTTTTGGTTTAAAATGTATGCTATTGGATACAAGAAAGTAAATGATTTATGTATGAGAATGCAGAATTACCAATAACAATAGAGTCGATTATACTGTACTTTTGGAATATCATTGAAGAGTCTCTTCAGTGAGGCTCTTCAAACTCATCTGTTAAGTCATCCCTACACATTGATGCATCACATATTCCATATGTACTGTTCAACTATATAGGCATTTTCAGTTTAGAACATTAAGGCACTATTTAAAAACCTACATCCTTATTAAATAGTGTCATTGAACAAATATTTTTAAAATTCTGAGGTTTTTTTCCTTCTTTAAAGGAGAAGTGGTAATAGATAGTCATGCTGAGTCATTTTGGAAAAATGCACTCCAAAATATGGAATAAAATGCTACAGTGTTACCTGTAGTGATTTGCAGAGCTGTTCTATTAGCATGACACATTACTTGATACATTAATACATAATCATTCATTATATTAAAGAACAACATAGTATTTTTAAATTTTCTAGATAAATTTATTTTTGTCCAATTTTTTTTAGTTTAGAAGATCTGATAAGCCCATGTGGTTGTATGTCTTTGAGCACAAGCATATGTTAATGAACTACTTATTTTAAATAGATTGGATTTACAATTAAATAGCTCCATGAGATAAGTTAATTCTGAAATACCTGACTTTTGGAATGTTTGGAGAAATGTTCACATCCTGTATGTGACAGTTCTAGGCCTGATTAACCAGATCCAACCTTCATCCTTCTCCTATGCTGTGCTATTGGAGATAGATGATGAAACTAATCCCCAGGCTGCATTTCCCAGTTGTCCACGTCAGCTGTCTTCAGGCTGTGGTTGTCCAATGGAAGGTAGTTTTAGGAGAAGGGAGGATATGATGAGTGAGAGGCCAAGGTGTTTCTCCCTTCCTTCATTGCTTTGGGCAGTGTTCAGCAGTGTCTCCATCTCCCACTAGATAAACGGCTCTTGGGCTTCTGTATACTGCCTCACCCATTTGTTCTTCCATCCTAAAAGTAGCAATGGCTTCCTGCTGTTCTAACTGTTGGGCTGTCTTATCATCATGTGTTCTTCTTCTCAACTTTTCCATCCTCTTTGCAATCAATTCCCTGCATTAAATTCCCTCTGTTTTAAATATTCAGAATGGTTTACATTTTGCTGGTAGAACCCTGATTGATACATGGTGAAAAGTAATAGTTTCAGTGATTTTAAATATATTGGGTTGAATTACTGTTTTGCTCATGGTAACATAAATGTTGCTTCCTAGAACTGGATATAATAGTTGTTTAAGGAGGTAGGCATAGAACTATAACAACACTGGGGCATATTACGAAGAAGAAAAATGGATATTTGGGGTATTGTCCACACCCAGATTATGGTGAGCACAATAAACCAATTATATAAATATTTAGTTAAATATATGATTGAATAATTAATTTCAGAAGAAAAAATGTAAAGATGCTATGCATAGGAAAATAAAGTAGTTGAAGAATATAAATTGGCAAGAATCAATAATACTGTTTTTGTTTTTGTTTTTGTTTTTTTCCCCCACTGAGCAAAAGAGAACCAGGGCTAAACTCTGTTTGTGGATATGTGGTCAAAATGCTGAACTAATTCCTACAGTGTTGACTATTGAAATCAATAGGAATTAAAGGCCTTTCTTTTATGTAGCTTAATACCTGAAGAGCAAATCAAAGTTTCCAGTTTCTTATGAAGTATGTGATCATAACAGTACACATAACCACTGTAGAAATTAGTCTCTCAAGTCATTTGAAACTTTTTGTTAGAAATCAGATCACTTTTCTACCATATCCTATTCAAAATGTCATACACTAAGACATTATAGACATCACATCACTAACATGGAAGAGCTAAGGGAAGCTTTATTAGTCGGAATTGTTTGTTTTTACTCTCCCGCTCAACTATTAGATGATGTGGTGAGCTTCCCCTTACATTCTTCAAAATTCTTTCTAAAAGATATTTTGTAGGTGTCTGGCTCCAATATAAACAAGCAGTCACCATAAAGTCCTACTTTTGGTGACTTTCCCCACATTTTTGCAGGAAAGATGGTAATTTAAAACCATAATTAATGCAATGACCATCTCTAAAGAATGCTCAAGAGAGAATTCCTGAGTTGGGAAGGAAGTCATGCTTAACTCATTCTTCTCAAAGTTTTGCTGATCCATTATAGATTGTCATGGACATTTTCTGTGTATAAGAGAAAATAAAATGTATTGCTCCGTTTTTCCTTGGAACATCATATTACCTGCCTTTTGGCTTTTGTACAGGAAACTTTAAATTGGGCCACATGCTATTTTGTCAGGTATTTTATGTGTTTCAAGTTCACCAATGGAAACAAACTTCCCAAACTACTAGAGAGTAAAATCTAGGATTTTTCTACACGGGCATAATCATTATCAAATTGGATTTTAATTAGTCCACTGTATCTAAAAATACGACGATTTACAAGATGTTGGAGAAATTTAATATTAGTAAGAAGTTTTTTGACATTTTGTTAAAGTACTTTCTGTTTTTTACTGTATTAATTTTGGTTGTCAAAACACAAGGGTTGGGCTTCCCTGGTGGCGCAGTGGTTGAGAGTCCGCCTGCCGATGCAGGGGACACGGGTTCGTGCCCCGGTCCGGGAAGATCCCACATGCCGTGGAGCGGCTGGGCCTGTGAGCCATGGCCACTGAGCCTGCGCGTCTGGAGCCTGTGCTCCACAACGGGAGAGGCCACGACAGTGAGAGGCCCGCGTACCGCAAAAAAAAACCAAAAAAAACAAAAAAAACAAAACACAAGGGTTTGTAAGCTCTGTGACTGTTGTTCATCTATTTCTAGGGCTTTAACGTTGAACCTTGCATATACCAGGCCAACATCCACTATATTTTAAATTAATGAATTTTTTGGAAGGATAAGCGAAGGATTAAATGTATTTGTTCCTTGGTTTATTAATTGTTTCAAATTTAATAATATTGTAATATCTTTAATACTATGATAGATCTGTGTGTTTATAGTGATTAAGTATTTTTTTATCGAATCCATTTATCAGTGGTCTCTGCCTTAAATAATTCCTGCAGAAGTCCTAGTGGGTTGAGACATACACATTGGAATCATTCAGTGTCTTTAAATTCAGGACACAATCTACTAGTGGGTCTTGAAGAAAATATACTGTATACTAAAACTATTTAAAAAAAAATAAAATATACTAAAATAGGGTAGAAAGCATTTTACATAATAAAGATAAGTATCATTTAATTAAACTTTTATTTTGTGTGTTTGTGTACTGTGTCAAGATTTTAGATATATATATATATATATATATATGTATATATATATTTTACTGTGGGTTTCAGCAGAAAATGTTTGGAATGCAATGATACAGTTGTAAGATTATTGAGATGTACTTATAGTTTTAAGAAGATCTAAGATTTTAAATTATATAGGTAGGTTTTTGCTCTTTGCAATTATAATCAACAGATAACAGGAACAGTTCGAAATTGCAAAATATCTGTTGTAACCTTCTGACATTTTTTCTGTTTCTACCTCAACTCATGGAGCCTCCTCTTCCTTTCTTCTAAGGCTTCAATTAAATAAAATCAATAAAGATACAGAGGTAGAGAGAATTGGCTATTTGCTTTGAATGAATAACTCTCAATTGTGAAAAGTAGTTACACTCCCCAAGCCAGAGCATAACTTTTGTATCATTCTGTCTCTCAGAGGTAGGTCAACATTACTTTATAAACCACAGGGTATTGATACTAGCTGATAGAATTTTAATGTGGTCACGTGGCTTTGATTTATAATGTTGAGGAGGTTATCTATTAGCATTGTAGTTTCTAAGCCATATCAAGTTCTGAATCCTGACAGAGGACCTTTGATGCTCCTAAGCACCGAACTGGCATGGAATTTGGTCTTTTAATCACTTTCTTTAGGAAAAGGGGAATATAGGAAAGGAGGAATTTGGCAGTGTTGCCAGCATTAAGTGTTGCTCTTTTGAACGGAAGCCAATACATTATACTTTCCAGATAGCTGGTATTTGTTCAATTTAAGGAAGATGTTTATAACACTTTTTGGTCCAGAAGTAAATTGCTCTTCACTGAATTTCACTAAGTTGTTTGGACACAGGTCCAGTGCCCATGCTGAAGCTATAAGATAGGGCTGATTTAAAACTAACTACTGCCATAAAGTATTGAAAGATTTTGGATGATTTAAAGGGCAATGGGAAAAAATGTGTTCTGTTGTCTTCGGAAACCGCTTTACTCTCATGCAACTAAAGTAAATTTAGAGATATTAAAAGGATTTAAGAGATATTATGAACATAAGAGCTATAATCAGAAGGCAGAGAGTATTGTTTGTATATTCTCTCCAATAACATCACATACTCTTGTATCAGAATATTACATGAATAAATCGAAGGGATCATAAAGTTTCCCTAATGTTATAGATATAATATTTCTTATAGAAGATCATACTTAGATATATCTGATTTGTAAATAACCTAGTTTCAAATTAATGTCTTGGTACTTGATCAGCTAAATAGAAAATGGTATCTCTACTACTTAACATATTCCTGGCACATTGTTAGTGCTCAAAATCTGTTTTTATTCCTGTCCTGCCCCTAGGGGATATATGTATAAGTATAGCTGATTCATTTTGTTATAAAGCAGAAACTAACACACCATTGTAAAGCAATTATACTACAAAAAAGCTGTTAAAAAAATTCTGAATGTTGAATGAAGGAATTGAAGGAAAGAGGGAGGAAAGGAGAGAGGAAGAAAGGGTGGGAAGAAAGTATGTTGCGATATATGAGTGACTTCTAATCAAAATCTAAAACTTTGGATCACTGGGATACATAAAATTCAGCCCATATTGTACTACATGGAATAATTATAATAAAAAGGAATAAATCTTATTTCATGTGATTCATTAAATAATTGGAATAATCTTAAGCCTACATCCTTCCCATGAGGAAGTGATATACATCGTACACACTGAAGTTCTGAAAAAGTATTTTACACTCAAGTATATGTCTTCCTTCCATGTTACTGGTCCATTTGTGTTTATTTTAAAAGATAGATAGTAGCATTTTACCTTGGCCTGTAGTTGGATCAGGGGCGAATTTGGGGGAATATGTTCACAAAAAGAAATTATATACAAGTCTTTGTGTAACTGCTCCCCTGTCTTCTTGAGCATATGTCGATCATTTTTCTTGCTCACACATCACTTATATGAAATAATAGGTATAAAGAGTTACTTTTGCTTATGCACAGAGTTTATCTTCTGTTGTAATTGTTTAGTTGCACTGAAACCTGTCATGCTTTGAGGTGTCTAGGATGGGAGTGAAGAGAGTGTGAATACCTACTGCTCTGCTTACTGGCTATGTGACCTTGAATGAATGCCTTACCTTCTTCACTTCGTACCTCCCTGGCAGAATGACATGGATTATGTGAGATAATGCATGTAAAATGCTAACATATTATCTGCCATTTAGTAAGCACTACATTTATATTAGCTAATAATTTTATCTGCTTTTCTTCTGCTAGTCTCAGTCTGAAATTCGTTACTTACTGATATGGGTATATTTCTCCCCATGTAAATCATTTTACCAATCATTTGTGAACCCACTGTATAATATTCATTGAACATATATTTTTGTTGTGATGTTGTTAAAATAACACTTAAGTAAAACCTTGTGATATCAAATGGTGAGCTGAACCTTGGTTCAACAGAAGACTGCAGGGAAAATTGAAATAGAAAAGTTTGTTTCTCACAGGGCTTGGAGGAAGTACACGGCATACCTCCAGGGGTTGCATGGAGAGGTCAAGGCAGGATGCCTGCAGAGAGAGTGGCAGGACCTGGGGCACATGACTTTATTAGGGTTCCTGGATGGGGTGCTTTTGGGTTCCCTGGCTAAGGCCAGACTGGTCCATTCAAACCAAAAAGAGTAGGAATCTAAGGGATGCACAAGGGGAAGGCACACGTGGTAGACAGAGGAGAATGTTGCTCACAGGGGCTGCTGGGGAAGTGATGTTGGGACCTTACATTTGCTTGTTAGTCTTCTCACCTTATCTAGGACATGCACTGGCCGGAGGGGCTAGTGTCAGTTCAAGGTCCCTTTGGCCCACTTGGCGCCCACTTGGTCACACAAAGTGGATGCCCAGGCAGGAATAGCATAAGAGTAGTTTAGCTAAATTTTGACATTTTATATTTTATATTTTAAAGATTCTATTTAATGGGCATACTTGTATTTGTTGTTGTTGTTGAGCCCAACAAGCAAGTGAGAGGACTCCAAATCTGGAAGTAGAAACACACCAAAAAGAGGTTTTTATCTAATAGGGTGCAGACCCAGAGAACTCAGTAGCAGTGAAACCTCAAATTTTATTCTCAACAAACTGATGGTAATTTGATTCACTTACCAGAAGTAAGAGATCATTGTAATTGGATGTTCACTTGAAACATCAAAGACAGAAGAAAAAAATGAAAAGAGACAGAAGAGAAGAAATTAGAGGGATTAGAAAGTACAATGAGATGGCAGTGGAGGAGTTAGATTAACATTTGTGACAGAGTTTAGAATGGCAGAGGTGATAACTGGTGACAACATTGGACTTGTCGATAAGAGGGTTAAAATTTTAAAAAATGGCTATATAAGGCCTCCCTGGTGGCTCAGTGGTTGAGAGTCCGCCTGCTGATGCAGGGGACATGGGTTCGTGCCCCGGTCCCGGAAGATCCCACATGCCGCGGAGCGGCTGGGCCCGTGAGCCATAGCCGTTGAGCCTGCGCATCCGGAGCCTGTGCTCCACAATGGGAGAGGCCACAACAGTGAGAGGCCCACGTACCGCTAAAAAAAAAAAAAAAAAAAAAGGCTATATATTCTGGATAAGGTAGCAAATAATTATTCAGGGTTAGAGATGCCCTTATGGTTTCTTAAGGCATCTATATGTTATGCTGAAGGCAGTGCAGTTCAGAAGTAGTCTGTAATGGGCAAGAACTTTCTGTCTATATTGCTATTTTTATCTACAGACAATATATTCAGTAGAAGCTCAGAAAATATGAATGCTTGCTCTAATACTGAACATTTGCCAAATGCACAGCAGAATGATTTAAGTTTATAATCATGACGGAGCCATCAACATCATGATTCAGATTCAACTAACACATATTAAGTACTGACTATATATGACATACTTTCACAACAATATGCAATGAGGTATTGCTTTTCCAGTTTTATAGCCAAGTAAATTCAAACTTGAAAAAGTAATGTAACTTGCCCCAAGTGGAATAGGTAGTGGCTGAGCTGGAATTCCAATCTAGGTACTTTTATTCCAAGCTCCATGACTTTATTATCTTGCATCTCTCCCTAAGAAAAGATCAAAATAATTGATAAATTTATTGCTTACTACACTATTAAACATTATTAAGCACAAGCTGCATTTTAGTTACTAAGTTGATAATGATTAAAACCAAGAAGACATGTCATGGATTTGATGAAAAATGTGAAATTATTTTAAATGAGAGTAAGTACTTAGAAAACATTACATAGTCATAAGTATTTACTAGTTGGAAAATAGTGAATTCTTAAAACTATAAATATTCTAGAAAAAAAAGAAACCCTCTCATCTCAAAATGATTTTATCCCTAATGATTACAAGCTACTGATAATACGAGAAAAGAAAATGAACAGCTTTTGAATGCCCTTTATAGTTAGGCATTATACATTGGTTACTTCCTCGAAACCTTGAAACAACCTACGGTTTTTCTCCTTTGTAAGTGGAGAAACAAACTCATAGAAGATGAAGATGAATATCTTTCTGAGCCTTAATACAGCTTGTTAATGGCATAACCAGGGGTTGATTCTAGGCCTATGAGTCTCCAAAGCCCTTGCTCATTTTTTTTTTTAAAGCCATAATATTTCTTGGAGTTTTTTGTATACTGTAGTCCTTAACAGAAAGGAAAGAAGCCATTACTTGCTATTGTATTCCAAGTCCCCAAATTAATCTTTTGAATACTAATTCTGGTGTAACTGAACAGCTGAATCAAGTTGAATTAGAAACCCCCCCCCCCCCCGCTTTGAAAAGGGGTAGGCAGCCTAGAGTGTTGAGCACTGTTATTTCCCAAAATAGATGGGAAGATCAAAAAAAAAAATTCAGGGACCTATAAAAGATGCTGTTATTCCAATTTCATTAAACATGTCAGTAATATGTTAAGAGTCTTATGTTTAATTTCAGTTAATCAATAAAATGAAACATTAGAATTAGACAGTTTTCCTTTTTCTGATAGCTGGTAGGAGTATGTAGGTTTTAGAGCATAATTGAACGAAAACTTGTTTTTATCTGATCCTGTGTAATTTAAGAATTTTCTTAAATGTGTTACATATCCACTTTCTGTAGATTTTATGTGTGCACCCAAGAGGAGAGTATACTTCATGACGACTTGTTCTTTGGTTACGCAAAGCTTTCCCAATATAAAGTCCTGTTTTTGTCTCATATCATTCAAGAACATTTTCAACCCTCTATAACCCAATTCTAACTCTTCCCTCTCTGAATGCCTACACCTATCCATTTTATTTTGTTTATTTTATCAATTTCACATTACAGTATATTGTTATCTATTTTGACTTTGCAAAAGACTGTAACAGCCATTGTCTTATATAATAGTCACTCACTTCTATTGTTGCAAATTCTTCAAGAACTTTGTATTTGTATAGAATATGTTTACTAAATTCTGAGATACTTGAATTGATTTTTTATTTTCCTTTCGTCTTTCAGGAATTTGTTTTGTATTTTTCCCATTCATTGTGTAGTTCTTTTTCTGTAGAAACATGTTCTTTCAGGCATTCATTCACCAATTTTTCAACATGTATTTATTTATTTATTTTAAAATTTATTTATTTATTTTATTTTATTTATTTTTGGCTGCATTGGGTCTTCGTTGCTGCACGCGGGCTTTTCTCTAGCTGTGGCTTTTCTCTAGAGTGGAGGCTACTACTCTTCATTGTGGTGCGCGGGCTTATTGCTGTGGCTTTTGTTGTAGAACGGGGTTCAGTAGTTGTGGCACGTGGGCTCAGTAGGTGTGGCTCACGGGCTTTAGAACACGGGCTCAGTAGTTGTGGTGCACGGGCTTAGTTGCTCGGCAGCATGTGGGATCTCCCCAGACCAGGGCTCAAACCCGTGTCCCCTGTGTTGGCAGGCAGATTCTTAACCACTGAGCCACCAGGGAAGCCCAACATGTTTATTGAGTGCCTGTCATATGCTAGACACTTTCTATGAGTTTGAGATACAGTGATATAAGAGATAAGGTCTTGTCTATTGAATTTATGTTCTAGTTCAACATGTGTCTTTAAACAGTGTTGTGTAGAAAACTTATATTTGACTTTTTACTTCACCAGCTATTAGCTCTGTGGTCACAGGCAAGTTATGTGGGTTTTATGAGACTCAGTTTTCTTGTCTGTAAAATAGAAATACTTATAGCTACTCCTATACTTTTCTAAATCCTACTAATAATGCATGTGAATGTATTCACAGTATTCAGCACATAGTTGGTGCTCAATGTCAGTGTCTTTTCTTTCTCTCTTTCCCACCCTTGCTTTAATATTATAGATGTAATTTACAGCCAGGACTATCTAGTTAAAGTAATTGTTACATGTTATATTGTGCTTCCTGTGTTTCTGTTTGTTACCTAATACCTTCTGAGGCTCACCTACTTTTAGTTCAAGGCAGCTCTGTGGTACCTTGAAAAAGTAGAGTTAATCTGAACATATGATAACATCATTCATCTTATTTCTATTTCTTGGAATCATTTTTTTCTTCATCTGAGTTGCTTTGCCTTTGTACTGTCCTCTCTTTTCTACTTTTGTACATGGATTTTCCCCTAAATTTATTGTTAGTTTTTGACATATTCTGAATTTCCATGAAGAATGTATTTTCTTCCTGACAGTTGCTTCTGTTTGCATCTAAACCTTCTTATCATCATTATATGTTTCTTCTAAAATCCCACACTTTTCTCAATGTACTTACTTTATCATTTTTCTTGGTTGGAAGGGTAATTTATAAGGAACACTTTGTAATTATCACCTGTTCCTCTGTTTGATCAACAGAGCAAACAGTATTTGAAATTATTCTGCCAATAATTCTTCATTGAAATAGTACTTCCCTGCTTTAGCCACTTCATTTTATGAATTAATTTGACCTTCTACTCCCAATAGAAAGTATAACACTTCTCTCTAATTTCAATAATTGATGAGCTGATTTTCTGACTTCCTGGGCATTCTAAAAAAGTCTCATCATATTTGACATGTATAATCCCTGATTTCTGGCAGACAATATTTAAACTTTTCTATATCACCTAGCTTCAAGTAGCATACAATTTGCATGATTTTATATGGGGAAATCACTAAAATGTAAATTATTGTTAATTTTCTTCATTTACATTAAAATCTCTATTCACCTCTCTTCTCCTATACAAGAATACTGTGCTTTTTCAAATTCCTTCTAAACCTTTCAATATCTTCATCATTTTTCTACTTCCAGCTACCTATACATAGGCTTTTAAGTTGGGCTCTTTTTAAAAAAGCATCATATTTCTTTGAATCATTAAAAAAACTTGGATCAGGAAACTGATTAAGATTAGTTACCTCTCTATAAAGTGGGTTAATGATAGTATCCAACCTATAGGCTATGAGAATTAAATGAGATAAGGTTTGCATATGGTACAAAATAAACAATAAATTTTAGCTATAATGATTTTTATAAATATCATTAACAATAGACCTTCATTAATAATTTAGGGGATTAGCTGACAGCAGCCAAAATCAAGATCCTCTGGTAATATGTTTACTTCTATACACTGCAGGATACTTTAGGGACTTACTTCATTAATTATTCTTTATTTCAGATAGGTCTTCTTTCTATTGCCCTATCTTGTGGGACTTTCTTCTCCTCAACAGGTGATTTTCCAAAATGGCTTTTCAGTAATTTCCAAGTTCTATTCATTTTCTAAATGTAGCTCAATGCTAATTTTTTTCATGGAATCTTTATTAATTGCTCAGAATTTAAGAGATGAAAGAAAAATGTAAACACATGGGGGTATATATATCCCCAAATTTATATACACAAATATATACATACATGTACATATTTAAAAATTTATTTATTTCACACTTTTGTAAGCCCAAATAATTACCTTGCATTATTGCTGGACTGAAGAAAATATGTTTGGTGAACATAAGCAGCTCCTTTCTTGTATTTTAGTTATTTATATACATGTTTTATAGGATACCTCTACCCGACTCTAGGCCTTGAGAAGGAAGAATTGCTACCTTAATTGCCCTTGTATCCCCTGGGGCCTTGAACGTCTTGGTGAGTAGAAAAATATTCGTGGAAATAAGTAAATGAATCTACAAAAAACCAGTTTCTCACAATAGAGTTTTGCATGTCTGGTTTGTGAAGTATCTATTTATGAGATACAGATACTTTTAATTTGTGAATTTATTATAGTTTGCTGTTAATTAACATTTTATACACAAGTCCCTCTTGGAGTAGAGGTTGAGGTGAATATATATCCACATCTCCATTCCTTAGTGTTCATTTTAGTGTTATATAGATCACTTGCCAGAAATTTTATGAGACATGGGGACATGTTTGCCTTGTAAATATTACTGCCGTACTCCTGAAAATATTAATATCAATAACATTATAATGATACAATAACATGGATGGGAAATAGTTGCACCAAAGATCATTTCAGGAATTAATCAGTGTGTTGTTATTATTTTTGTAAGTAACACTACCTAAAAATAAGAATTTTTGGTATTTGGTTAAACAAAATCACTTGAATTCTAGAGTGAATGGTGCTGTAGTGTCTTTCCCCCTAATTTTTTTGAGTAGAAGATCATAAATAGGTTATCGCAAGTTAGGAGGAAGAATTAAGTTACAATTTAAAGGTAAAGGGGCCAGTCAGATACATTTCAGAGTGGTAACATTGTGATGAATATTGTGTTATGATAATGAAGATAATACCTATGATTGCTGTAGCCTAATAAGAAAATAATTTTTAAATTCATAAAATTAGGCAGGCAGCTCATTGGAGGCTTTTCAAATGTCTAATAAGTTCCTAATAGGTATACATAATATTTCATGCCTTAGGGATTTAAGAAATAGAGCCCTCAGTTTTTTTTTTTTTTAATCTTTATTGGAGTATAATTGCTTCACAGTACCACATTAGTTTCTGTTGTACACCAAGGTGAATCAGCCATGTGCATACATATGCCCCCATATCCCCTCCCTCTTGAGCCTCCCTCCCATCCTCCCTCTCCCACCCCTCTAGGTCATCGCAAAGCGCCAAGCTGATCTCCCTGTGCTATGCTGCTGCTTCCCACTAGCTAAATATTTTACATCTGGTGGAGTATATATGTTGGTGCTACTCTTACAGTGCCCCAGCTTCTCCCTCCCACCCCGTGTCCTCAGGTCCATTCTCTGTGTCTACATCTTTATTACTGCCCTGCAACTAGGTTCATCAGTACATTTTTTTTTTTTATTCCATATATATGTGTTAACACATGGTATTTGTTTTTCTCTTTTTGACTTACTTCACTCTGTATGACAGACTCTAGGTCCATCCACCTCAATACAAATAAGTCAATTTCGTTTCTTTTTATGGCTGAGTAATATTCCATTGTATATATATGCCACATCTTCTTTATCTATTCATCTGTTGATGAACATTTAGTTTGGTTCCATGTCCTGGCAATTGTAAATAGTGCTGCAATGAACATTGTGATACATGTCTCTTTTTGAATTATGGTTTTCTCAGGGTATATGCCCAGTACTGGAATTGCTGGGTCATATGGTAGTTCTATTTTTAGTTTTTTAAGGAGCCTCCATACTGTTTTCCATAGTGGTTGTATCAGTTTACATTCCCACGAACAGTGCAGGAGGGTTCCCTTTTCACCACACCCTTTCCAGCATTTACTGTTTCTAGATTTTTTGATGATGGCCATTCTGACTGGTGTGAGATGATATCTCATTGTAGTTTTGATTTGCATTTTTCTAATGATTAATGAAGTTGAGAATTCTTTCATGTGTTTGTTGGCAGTCTGTATATCTTCTTTGGAGAAATGTCTGTTTAGGTCTTCTGCCCATTTTTGGATTGGGTTGTTTGTTTTTTTGTTATTGAGCTGCATGAGCTGCTTGTAAATTTTGGAGATTAGTCCTTTGTCAGTTGCTTCATTTGCAAATATTTTATCCCATTCTGAGGGTTGTGGCCATTCTGACCTGTGTGAGGTAATACCTCATTGTAGTTTTGATTTGCATTTCTCTAATAATTAGTGATGTTGAGCATCTTTTCATGTGCCTCTTGGCCATCTGTGTATCCTTGGTGAAATGTCTATTTAGGTCTTCCATCCATTTTTTAACTGGATTGTTTGTTTTTTTGATATTCAGTTCCATTAGCTGTTTGTATATTTTGGAGGTTAATCATTTGTTGTTTCATTTGCAAATATTTTATCCCATTCTGAGGGTTGTCTTTTTGTCTTGTTTATGTTTTCCTTTGCTGTGCTAAGGGTTTTAAATTTAATTAGGTCCCATTTGTTTATTTTTGTTTTTATTTTCATTATCCTAAGAAATGGGTCAACAAAGATCTTTGTGTGATTTATGTCCAAGAGTGTTATGCCTAATTTTTCCTCTAAGAGTTTTATAGTGTCTGATCTTACATTTAGGTTTTTAATCCATTTTGAGTTTATTTTTGTGTATGGTGTTAGGGAGTGTTCTAATTTTATTCTTTTACATGTGGCTGTCCAGTTTTCCCAGCACCACTTATTGAAGAGGCTGCCTTTTCTCCATTGTATGTTCTTGCCTCCTTTGTTGTAAATTAGGGGACCATAGGTGCTTGGGTTTATCTCTGGGCATTCTATCCCATACCATTGGGCATTCTATCCCATACCATTGATCTATATTTCTGTTTTTGTGCCACTACCATACTGCCTTGGTTACTGTAGGTTTGTGGGATAGTTTAAAATCGGGGAGCCTGATTCCTCCAACTCCATTTTTCTTTCTCAAGATTGCTTTGGCTCTTCAGGGTCTTTTGTGTTTCCATACGAACTGTAAAATTTTTGTTCTAATTCTGTGAAGAATGCCATAGTTTGAAAGGGATTGCATTGAATCTGTAGATTGCTTTGGGTAGTATAGTCATTTTCATAATATTGATTCTTCCAATCCAAGAACATGGTATGTTTCTCCATCTGTTTATGTCATCTTTGATTTCTTTCATCAGTGTTTTATAGTTTTCTGAGTACAAGTCTTTTGTTTCCTTAGGCAGGTTTATTCCTAGGTATTTTATTCTTTTTGTTGCGATGGTAAATGGGATTGTTTCCTTAATTTCTCTTTCTGATTTTTCGCTGTTGGTGTATAGTATTGTCAGAGATTTCTATGCATTAATTTTGTATCCTGAAACCTCACCAAATTCATTGATTACTTCTAGTGGTTTTCGGATGGCATCTTTAGGACTTTCTATGTATAGTATCATGTCATCTGCAAACAGTAACAGCTTTACTTCTTTTCCAATTTGTATTCCTTTTATTTCTTTTTCTTCTCTGATTGACGTGGCTAAGAATTTGTCCATTTCTACTTGGTTGTCCATTTTATTGGCATATAGTTGTTTGTAGTGGTCTCTTATAATCTTTTGTATTTCTGTGGTGTCAGTTGTGGTTTCTCCTTTTTCATTTCTAATTTTATTGATTTGTGTCCTCTCCCTTTTTTTTTTTTTTTTGATGAGCCCAGCTAAGCATTTATCAATTTTGTTTATCTTCTCAAAGAACCAGCATTTAGTTTTATTGATCTTTGCTATTGTTTTCTTCATTTCTATGTCATTTATTTCTGCTCTGATCTTTATGATTTCTTTCCTTCTACTGACTTTGGGTATTCTTTGTTCTTCTTTCTCTAGTTGTTTTAAGTGTAGGGTTAGATTATTTATTTGAGATTTTTCTTGTTTCTTGAGGTGAGATTGAATTGCTATAAACTTCCCTCTTAGAACTGTTTTTGCTGCATCCCATAGGTTTTGGGTCATCCTGTTTTTGTTGTCATTTGTTTCTATGTATTTTTTGATTTCTTCAGTGATCTCTTGGTTATTTAGTAGTGCACTGTTTAGCCTTCATGTATTTGTGTTTTTTACAGTTTTTTTCCTGTAATTGCTTTCCAGTCTCATAGCGTTGTGTGCAGAAAAGATGCTTGATATGATTTCAATTTTCTTAAATTTTCCGAGGCTTGATTTGTGACCCGAGATGTGATCTCTTCTGGAGAATGTTCCATGTACACTTGAGAAGAAAGTGTATTCTGCCACTTCTGGGTGGAATGTTCTATAAATATCAATTAAATGTATCTGATTTATTGTGTTGTTTAAAGCTTGTGTTTCCTTATTTATCTTCTGTTTGGATGATCTGTCCTTTGGTGTAAGTGGGGTGTTAAAGTCCCCTACTTTTATTGTGTTACTGTCAATTTCTTCTTTCATGGTTGTTAGCATTTGCCTTATGTATTGAGGTGCTCCTATGTTGGGTGTGTGAACAATTATAATTGTTATATCTTTTTTTGTTATATCTTTTTCTTGGATTGATCCCTTGATCATTATGTAGCGTCCTTCCTTATCTCATAACAGTCTTTATTTTAAAGTCTATTTTTTCTGATACGAGTATTGCTACTCCAGCTTTCTTTTAATTTCCATTTGCATGGAATATCTTTTTCCATCCCTTCATTTTCAGTCTGTATGTGTCCCTAGGTCTGAAGTAGGTCTCTTCTAGACAGCATATATGTGGGTATTGTTTTTGTATCCATTCAGCCAGTCTATGCCTTTTGGTTGGAGCATTTAATCCATTTACATTCAAGGTTATTATCTATATGTATGTTCCTATTACCATTTTCTTAATTGTTTTGGGTTTGTTTTTGTGCGTCTTTTTCTTCCCTTGTGTTTCCCACCTTGAGAAGTTTCTTTAGCATTTGTTGTAAAGCTGATTTGGTGGTGCTGAATTCTCTTAGCTTTTGCTTGTCTGTAAAGGTTTTAATTTTTCTGTCGAATCTGAATGAGATTCTTGCTGGGTAGAGTAATCTTGGTTGTAGGTGTTTGCCTTTTATCACTTTAGGTATATCCTGCCACTCCCTTCTGATCTGAAGAGTTTCTGCTGAAAAATCAGCTGATAGCCTTATGGGGATTCCTTTGTATGTTTTTTTTTTTTTTTCTCTCTTTCTGCTTTTAATATTTTTTTCTTTGGATTTAATTTTTGTTAGTTTGATTAATGTTTGTCTTGGTGTGTTTTTCCTAGGGTTTATCTAGTATGGGACTCTCTGTGCTTCCAGGACTTGGATGACTATTTCCTTTCCCATGTTAGGGAAGTTTTTGACTATAATCTCTTCAAATATTTTCTCAGACCCTTTCTTTTTCTCTTCTTCTTCTGGGACCCCTGTAATTCGAATATTGGTGCATTTAATGTTGTCCCAGAGGTCACTGAAATTGTCTTCAATTCTTTCGTTCTTTTTTCTTTATTCTGCTCCTCAGCAGTTATTTCCACCATTTTGTATTCCAGCTCACTTATCCGTTCTTCTGCCTCTGTTATTCTGTTATTGATTCCTTCTAATGTATTTTTCATTTCAGTTGTGTTGTTCATCTCCATTTGTTTGTTCTTTAGTTCTCCTAGATCTTTGTTAAACATTTCTTGTATCTTCTTAATCCATCCCTCTATTCTTTTTCCGAGATTCTGGATCATCTTTACTATCATTACTCTGAATTCTTTTTCAGGTAGTTTGCCTATTTCTTCCCTGTTCATTTATTTTGTCTTGTAGGTTTTTACCTTGCTCCTTCATCTGTGACATATATTTTGCACTCTCTTTTTTTTTTTTTTTAAAGTGGGATTGTGTTCCTGTCTTACTGGTTGTTTGGCCTGAAGCTTCCAACACTGGAGTTTGTAGGCTGTTGGGTAGAGCTGGGTCTTGGTGCTGAAATGAGGACCTATCTGAGACCTCACTCAGATGAATATTCCCTGGGGTCTGATGTTCTTTGTTATTCCAGTGGTTTGGACTTGGAGCTCCCACCACGGGAGCTTTGGCCTGACCCCAGGCTCGTGAACCAAGATCCCAGAAGCCATGTGGAGTGGCAAAAAATAAAAGGGGAGAACAATAACAAAGTAAAAAATAAAATTAGACTAGGAAACTAATAGATATGTTAGAAACAATATAAAAATATAGATGAATCAACAACCACTGGAAGGTATAACAGTACCATGATAGTAAAAAAGAGGAGGAGGGAAAAGAAAAAAAAAAAAAGAAAAAAGTGGGTGAAGGCCTTGGCTGTGGAGGGCAGGGCCTAAGCAAGCGTGAGATTTGAGTGGTGGGCGAGGCCTATGCTTAAGACCCAGACAGCTGGAAAAGGCCCTGGGGGCTGTGTGGGGTGGGGCTTAGGCTCAGTGGAACAGGAGGGGCCCTGGCATGCCCCCCACCCCTGGTCTCAGAGGGCCGGGGACCTCACCTGGGAGACCAGCAGGCTTCCTGGGCTCAAATGGGCAGGGCAAACACCCTCCTCTCCTCTCCTGCTCCTCTGGTTCTGGAGGGCCCCTCCCGTCTGTCTCTCCTAATCTTACTGTCCTCTGGGGTGTTGATCCTGTCTGGCCTCCACTTCTACTCCCACCCTCAGTCCCCCCACATCCTATTGGTTCACTTGGGGGTTCCTCCTGTCTCTTTGGGCATCAGGGTTCCCCACCAGTGGCCAGCAGCTGCCCTAGTTGGGAGACACTAACTCGCCGTCATCCCACACTGCCATCTTGACTCCACTCCCCATCCCTTAGTTTGGTTTTAAAGGTAAAGAACTTTTGGTTTTTGATGCCTTTCTCATTTAGTAATTAAATGTTACCAAACACTTAGTGAAACACTCAATAAATAGTTTATCAATTGATTGTTTTACATTTCTTTGAACTACTCTTAAACACTGACTTGTTATTCCTAGTAAATTAGGAATACTTTAATTTAAAAATTAATTCTTAATAGTTAAATTAAATTGTGGCATTTGCATCTCAGTTATTTTTCTTAGAGAAAATTCAAAAGAGGAGGTTTGATATACTCTAAGATTAAATGGAAATATTGAAATTGATTGACTTTAGAACCACAAAGCTAATAAAATTAAAGACTAACAAAAACTATCTCCTCAGTAGAAGTCAATTTATTATCTATTTTAAATTATTTTCATTTAGTGTTACCAGATAGGCTGGTAGTCAGAAAGGCAGACAGTTGTCATTAGTCATGCATAATTAAAGCAAAATTTTGTCCAGGAGTTTAGAGTTAATGTAGCATAGAGAAAAAAATCTGACATATAACGTATACATAAATTAGTACTAATGGTATAGTTATACAACTTTGATTAAAAATAGAATAGTATATTATGTAGAGTTATTAAACTATTCTATGAAGAAATAAAAATTGAATACTTAAAATTTACTTGGCATAGTAGTTTATATAATGAACTATAAATGCATTAATTTAATGTAAATACTCTTAAAACCAATATATAAAATAAATTCTTGCTACTGTTTTACATATATAGAAAAGCTAGACCTTGGTACAGTTTTTCAATTTTTTTTTTAATGTTCAAGAAGAGAGTTTCCTAAGAAGAAATAAAATAGTGGCATTTCGAATGATGAATTTTGCCAATAACAAAAAAGTCTATATATTATTAAACATTTTATGGGTGTCAGTAGGGGCTATATTTTCTGTTATTAAAAATAATTTCTCAATTTATATATAAAATATAATTTATATTATAAAAAACTTAAAGTTTGAGGAATTTTAAATATTACTATAAAATTATTTAGTATCCGTATATTATTTTACTTTGAATAGTAAACAGTAAAAGAAAAGACATTCTAGGATAATGGATTTCTAAAAACAAAAATGTCATTATTGTTAAAATATATTTAATTATTTTTAGTATTAGTTTCTCTACATTCAAAAGCCTTCAATTTAGAGTCTCTAGTTATTTAAAAATTAAATAATTCCATTAAAGCAGAAATCAAATATGATTATAAATATATATTATAAATTTTGAATTAAAATTTAGACATATTTATTTCATACTTGCAAAATAATAATTGTGTATTAAAATATTGCTTATATGTTTTATTTAAATATCATAACATACTTATGAGGGAAGCAGGACAAGTTTTAAAATTTCAATTTTACAAATGAATAAACTCAGGCTTAGATGTTTAATGACTTCTTATTGGTTATGAATAATAATTATGTCTTGATAATATTAAAGCTTGGACAGGAACTCAGTCTGAATTCTTGTTTAATATACTTTCTTCATATTACTGATTACATAGACATAAACTAGTCAGTGGTATAGAGTTTAATTTAAAGGGACTCTAGGACATTTCATTTTGGACTCCATATTGAATATACCTGTCATAACTAAGTGATACCTCTAACTTCCAGGGACCACTTTTTCCTATTTTGATCTATTCTCCATCACATTTTACCCATTCCCACTGAAAAAATATGTGTTGAGTAAATAATGGAAACTTCTAAGAAGAAATGAAATCACATGAAGAAAATAAAATTAGGGAAAAATAATGAAGTGAACATGACAATCTTTTCCTACTATTACAGTATTGCCATTCTCTTTTGTCATTGTCATTTTTTTTCTTTTTTGCTTTGATGCCTTCTTCCTTCACTCTGCACCCCAAAAGAAGAAAGTACCTGGAGATGACGAATAACTCTAAATGCTGGTTCTTTAGCCAGTTGCACAATGGAGAAATAATCTTAACCACTTCACTTAATTTGGGGTTAGGAGATCAGAGGGAGATAATTCCTTACAGAAAGTAGTGCCTACATAGCAGTAGTTTGAGAGAGAGAGAACAGACTATTCAAGTAAAGAGAACTTTAAATTCTACAGGAATTGTTTTTCATCTTTTTATTTTGTTTTGTTTTGACTAGATATTTTACATTCATCACAAGTTAAAAAATATATATTATTTAAGGTGGTTTTTATTAAGCATATATTTAACTTTAACAACAGATTTTCCTTACCTTATTAGTTAAAAAATCAAAAACAAACTACTTAAACGTAAAAAAGAAATGAAACATTCCTTTTGGAGAAATAAAACATCCAATTTGTATAGGTAATTTCCAATAATAAAATAAAGGACTTTGATCACTCTTTATCAGCACTTCCTCCAATGGTGTTATGGGGAAAGCTAATCTATACAATATTACTACAAAATAAGCTCTTTCAGGTGACCTGAAATCAACACTCATTTCTTCTAAAAAATTCTAACTGGTGCCCTCATCAGGCAGTAAATTTCTCTTTAATATGTACATGGAAGTTTCTTCCTGTGAGTTGAATTCTGAGGTTAGCAGAGTCAGTTAAAATATGAAATATTTTTTGAAAATACTTGATAAAGACCATTGTTAAAAATAATTATGTTTGAATAGATGTAGGTGGAGTAATATTTGTATTTTGTAATATTTATTGTAAAATAATTAAAATCTAGATGCATTCTACATTTAGAATGCTTCACAAATGTCTTTAAATTTTCATTCCACTTTGAAGAACAAGAAACTGAAAGTCTGATAGTCTTAATTTGAGCACTATGGGGTACAAGAAAGACAGTGTGGAACTTTAATCACAAGTGATATCTGCTGTTTTGTTGACAGAAAAATTAATTTTTAGGAGATTTTTTAAATTGCAGGACTTCTCAATATTTAACATGATGCTGTTAAATATTCATTTTACCAAATATGTAGCTTTATCAAAACCATTTTATCTTGGATTCTTTTTTTCTAAGAAGTACCTTCAAAGCAGTGTTCTGTGTAACTTACACATACATTAGAAGGTTTGCCTATTAAATTTTATTATAAAAAGTGATGAAACAGAATATCTTTAACGCATCATGTTAGGTGCCAAAATCACAAAACTATCTCCACACTGGTTATGAACTTAAATGACAAAAAATCTGTAAAATGGTAGTAAAAAGTTATATGTTTCCATAGCCGTTTATTTACGTCCTAGTTGTGGTGTATTCAGGCAGTTCACTTAACATTTCAAAGCCATGTTATCTATAAAGTGGGGATTAATCTATACTTCACAGAATTTCTATAAGGATAAAAGAGGAAATTTACATAAAGCACTTCATGGCAGTGAAGGATAGTAAGCCATTGATAAGTTTTTGTTATTATTGCTAGTATTATTATTGTTTTAACTTTACAGTTAGCTAATTATTTCAGAAAATAGTCTTAAATGAAAAACGAAACAAATCTAAAAACACAAAAGACACAAGGTAAAAATCCAAAGAATTACTACGAAAAACTGAAGAGTAAGAACAGTGAAAGAGATGAGCTCTGAGAAAACATAAACGTTACCTGCTTTGCAATTTTGCCTAAGGTCAAGAATAATTTTATTTGTATCTTATTATTGTCAATGAACATTTATTAGGCTTACCTATGTTCATGCTCTTGTAAGGGTTCATTAAATAGACACAATACTTACCCTTTAGAAGAATGTAATGAGATGTATTCTTTCTATGTATAACCTTCCTTTCTATACTAAGTTTGTATGTTGGAAAACTGTTCTGTGTTGCTGTGGAATATTATAAAATAGTAAAAATTTCAACTCTCATTACAGATGAGATAAAACTCTCCCTCTGGCTTTGAGAAATAGCCTTTAAGTACTAGAATCCTCTACCATGATTTAGTTGATTCCTTGATGAGCCATAAAGCATATCTTCAGTTACACAAGCAGTCACAATTTGACTGAGTGTGTAAAGGGAAAAATGGATTTGCCGAACTAATAATATATGTCAATGTATAAAAGGAAAAGAGGAGAGAAAATAGTAGTATGGAGAGAACTCTTAGGTGCTATCTAAACTCATACCTACTTTATTCTCATCTGTTAATGATCTCAATGATCTCTTCAGGAAGCTGACTGTTTCCCTATTGTATTCTCAGCACCTAGCACAATGCCTTAATTAAGTTTACTGCATTGAATTAAATTGAATTGAACTGATTACTATTCATTGCTTTTTGTCTTTAATATAATTTTCCAATGCTGATCTTACATACTTGGTAAATGTTGACATATCCTACACTGCAAACTTTGGCTTGCTTAGGACTAGTCATAAACCATTTACATATGTGGTGTTGTCATGGTTCGGATCACATGATTTAAAACAGGAAAAAACAAACAATTTAAAAAAGTATAACAGTAAAGAGCTTGGAAGTCAGCAGAAAAACGTTTTCATATTTTATATTGAGATACACTTTTTAAAGAACTTGCATAATTTATTCTTTCTTGTGATCTTCAGAAAGGCTCAATGTGGGGAGAATTGTAAAAGAAATAAAATAACCAAGGTCATGTAGCTATAAAGTAAACAACCTAAAATGGAGATATCCTGTCTCCTAATCTATTGTTTTTATGAAACTAAAAAAGTGAAGGGTTTATTTTAACGCACAAAAATATGTTAGTACTTTTAGAATTTAATATGTTAGATTATTTTCCAATTATAGGCTATTTTCTCCATACTCATTATTCTCTTTTTTTTTCTTAAGGTAGAGTTGCAAAATAACTAAGTACTTACCTTCTATATATTTGTATCACATTCATTACAAACTTATGGTACATATATTAATTTTGTCATAATACCCTGTGGGCTTCAGGGTAATAACTAATTTTATTTCATAAATGCCTACAGCTTATTTATGTATAATTAATATCTTTTTTCTTTTGGGGCTATACTTCTTCCTGATAATCTTCATGAAAACAAAGGTCCTGGGGGTGGGGGTCAGCAAATGTTCAAACATACCCACATGGCCATCATATACCTCTGAAAGCCCACTTGAATTGTGCAGTCTTAGCACTGTTGATGTTTTGGGCTGGTTAATTCTTTGTAGTGGGAGCTGTACTGCATGTTGAAGCTGTTTAGCAGTATCCTAGACCTCTATCCTCTCGGTACCAGTAGCACCCAACCCCCTGAGTTATAGCAACCAAAAAGGTCCCCACATACTGTCAAATGTCCCTAGTGAGCAAAATAACTCTAGAATGTATTTAGTTAACTGCTTCATCACATAGATTTTATATGCATGTTCCAGTTTTGTTTTATTTATCCTTTAATATAGATTCAAATTTCATAGTTAAGCTGTATTATTTCTCTAATCAAATAAATAAATTTTGATTAAAACAGTAACTAAAACTTTTGTTTACACACAGAATATATATTCTAGTTTTTACATGCATTTTGGCTCACTGAATTTCTTTTCTTTCTGTGAACTGCAATAATGAAATAGATGTTAGGAAACAAATTATGTTTGATATGTATAAAGTATTGAAGTTACATCATTAGAGTAATTGTAATTCATAATTCAGTTTTAGCTTTAAATGTTCACTTTCTATCTCCTCATGCATTTAAACTAGACACATTATATAAACAAACAAAAGGCACATTCTTGTTCTCCACTGTTGAGGGTGGGGTAAAGGAAAAGGGTCTGGCCAGCTGGCGCAGAGTTAAAATTTACAGTAAATGGCAGTAAAAACAGACGTGTTTGGAATCTTCAGCTGGATGAGCATTGTGTCAACACTTTTCTGATATTTCTCGATGATATCATGTTAGTCTGAAGAGCCCTTAGCAGATACTAATTATCATCTGGTGAACACTCTTCAGTGGGAAAGATGAAAATCTATACAGTATATGCAATGCATGCTCAATTGTTAACCTAAACTACAAGCTACGAAGCCTTAATGTTTTGGTGATAGTTTAGGTGTAAACAAGACAGATGCTGTACATTGTTTTATAAAATTTATGTTTCCCAGTGATAGCATTCCAATTTCTATTATTTGTTTAAGAGTGGGTCAAATAGTTTAACTCTGTTTATTGCAGTTCATATTATTGTGCGATTACCATATAAAATTCAACATACAGACTTCCAGATTGCTCTTCATATAATTTTAAGCTATTATTTAATTTTTAGAAAAAATAATATTCACTAGATTTCCATGAAAGTTTAATGTTTTAAAATTAATGTGTATTTTTGATAAATTAGAGTAGACATTCTTAAATGAGCAAATTTTAAGCACCGTATGTGAAATAGAGTACACTAATACCCAGAGTAAGTTAAGTTAGTGTCCTGATGTTTTAACTGTATTATGGACATCTGTTCATTTATTCATTCATTCAATAAATAAATATTTCTTCAACACCTAATATATGCCAGCTGTTTAACTATCATTTCATTTTGCTGCAAATGAATAAAATAACTGGTTTTCATGAATTCGATCTGAATTACACTCATACTATCTATTATCTTATTCAAATCATGTAAGTGAAATCAGTTACTCCAACAGTAAATGAAATTATGTTAATAATGGTTTGCATGTTAAACTTGTACACAAGGGGAGTATTTAACTTATCTAGTAAAAAAATGGACCTGATCATAGGTTTATTTTTCATAAGGCTTCAGCTTCATTTGAAGGCATACTAACTGTGATGAACTGTAAGTAGAACTGACAGACTGCCATAATGAAAGATTGCCTGAGCATTTGAGAAAACCAAAAAACTAAAGTAGATAATGAGGGGAAAAACACGAAAAACTAAAAATATATTAAAATGTAAATAGGAAGAAATATATGCATTTTAACTACACTTACAGACTTAGATATATAAGTCTTCTAAGGAATTATCTGAAAAAAATAAGAATGGCTATGAAGTTTCTGGGAAAATTCACTAGAAGTAAAATGAGAGAGATAAGTTTTTAAAGAAGGAGAAAATATAGTTCAATATAAAGAAAAAGATAAAGTACTTTATATAATATGTATCAGCATTTTACTGGCTATTGTAACATGTTTAACCATATGTTGCATAAAATGCTGTTTCTTGGTGTGTACCTGAGTGGAGGCTGAAGTATCATTTTTTTTTTCGAAGTATCATTTTTGAAAACACAGAAGCTGTCAGGACTTTAACTTGATGGCTTGAAAGGCAGCAGTGTTCCTCCTTCGTTCATTTCATCCAGGCTGCAAGCATTCTTTGAGTGCCTCCTAAATACATACAATTCTACTAGGTCTTGAGCGAAAGTTGTAAAGATGTTGTCCAGTAGAATAGTATTTGATTTGTAGCAGTAAGAAACACACCCATGGAAGAGTTATCAGTGCAGTACATACCAAGTGCATAATAAAGACAATACAGATACTTAAATTGAGAGGAGAGGGAGTACATGTGATATAGAAACTTAGAAGCAAAGTAAGATTTGAAGTGGACCCTGGGGTATGTGTAGAATTTGGGTAAGGACAGAATATAAATTAGTCTTGGTTCCATTAGATAATGTTATCTAACTTTGCCTTGGGAAATTCATTTATTTGGCTGTGGGAAAAGCATTTATAACTACTTCAGGTTTCAATTTTTCATCTGTAAAATGATGGAATTTTTTTTTTTTTTTTTGTGGTACGCGGGTCTCTCACTATTGTGGCCTCTCCCGTTGCGGAGCACAGGCTCTGGACGCGCAGGCTCAGCAGCCATGGCTCACAGGCCCAGCCGCTCTGCGGCATGTGGGATCTTCCCGGACCAGAGCACAAACCCGTGTCCCCTGCATCGGCAGGCGGACTCTCAACCACTGCGTCATCAGGGAAGCCCTAAAATGATGGAATTAAAAAAATTCTATGTTTCAAGGTTTTCATGTTGAATTAATCTTGCATTTCAGCTTCAGCTAAGTTTCTCTTTGCTGATTACTGTTTCTTCCAACAAAATATCCAAGACAAGTCCCAATTTCGTGAAATTTTCATTTCAGTATCATGGACTTGGTACACATTCATTATGCTTTTTTTAGGGATTATTATTGACTCTGTTGACAATATCCTGATATCCAAATAATATTTCTATAGATTTCAATTAAAGACATATGTATTGGCTTAAACTTTTCCTGTACCTTTTCCTTATCTCTATTTAATTAGGAATGACTTTGAAATCTGTTATGATTCCTCATTTTCATTACTGGCAACACAGTGTTCTAGTATTTTTCTCCTCCTATATGAACACTTACTTATTCCTGTATGAGCACTTCCTATATACACCTATTCCTGGCATTTTTCTATGTCTCCATGCTCTCTTCTTAGTTGAAGAGAAAAGTAGTTGATTGGAAAAGATTCATACTTGTCTGTGTCCCAAGATATGGCAGAAAGAATTATGTATGGAAGTGAAGATGGGTGTTGATTTATTATTTAGTCCCTCTTCAGGCTTATTGTCAGTCCATAAAAGTATTCTGATTCTGTGACTTGATCTGAAATTCATTGTATTACTTCATGCTTAAACTTCTGGGCACCTAGCCTAATGAAATGGAAGCATTTCCTAGAGAGTACCCAAAGCATCCTAACATGAACTTTTCAATTCTTCAAGAATTTTCAAAAGAGAGAGAATGATATGTTACTATTAGAGATGCTTTGTCAACAATAAGAGATGATGGATGAATTATAGCCCCATATCTTAAACAAAAAACACTATCTAATGAATTCAGGCAGCTACATCATCAGATAATTTGAAAAATCTCCACATCTTTGGACCTATATGAGCCAATGCACCCAACTACCTAAAACCTCTATAGTAAATATTTATACTTGTCAAACTATTGCTTGAGGTAAAAAGGTTCTTTAATTAAAACAAACAAACACAACAACGACAATAAAACAACCTGCAAATGTGTATCCCTTTTCAGTAGGCATCACCAATTCATTGTCCCTTAGCAGTTTAATTACATTCTAATCTTAGAAAATGCCACCTTGCCTTAAATATGACCATTTATAATCAGAGATCTGAACTGGATTGTGTGAGGTTATAGCATATACTGTTAGATCTATAAATCTGTATACTGTAGAGTATAGATCATATACTACTTTTAGGGAGCTGTATCTGTAGACCCTCAAATGAGCACTCAGCCTGATTAATTTGGAGCACCTAAAGAAACACTGTATTAAAACTGTCCTCTCTCTGTCTCTCTGTCTCTCTCTGTCACACACACACACACACACACACACACACACACACACACGGACACACACGGACACACACACACAGAAACATGCCTCCTCTCTGAAAAAATTTTTAAAGATAAATTAATGTATAAACTATAGAGTCCACTCTACACTCTACCACTCTACATAGGAATTGTAAAGTAACAGAACTTAGTTATGGAAGAAAAGAAATCAACAAATGTGTTACAGACATAAGCATTCTAGAATTGCTAAGTGAGAGAGGAGTTTATCAAATCCAAGTCATGGTGGTAGGGCTTGGTACACTAATGTTTGAAGTGGTGTTTGAGACCTGAGACGACCTTGACATAAGACCACAGTGGTAACAGAATTTTTTAATAAATTCACTGGCAACCCCCTAAGAGGTTAGATTGTATGCATTTTTATGTAAAAATTCAGAAATGGACGCTATGGGAAGATTCAAATAAAATATGGCTAATGTGAAAATGTGCTTTTATATAGTCAAATGTTTGTAGCCAAAATATCATGATATCTGCAAAAATACAAAATAATGTGTAAAATTTTTCTAAATAAAACTCTTTTCTGATCAATCATCTTTTTGAGGAAGAAATTTACTAAGTTTGTCTGGACAGTATCCTTTAGCATAAAGGAAAATTGTTTTGAAGAAATATTATGAGAAAATTGTTTCATTGTATGACTATAATTAAATCATTCAAACAAAATAGTGTGTGTTTTTGTTTGTCTTTAATTTTGTGTTGTTTTTGAAAATATATTTTTGTAAAGTAAATAATTTGCAATTATTATCTATTAACAGATTGCTAATCTAATTTTTATTTTTTAAACAAATTTATTTATTTTTTTTCTTCTTTGTGGTACGCGGGCCTCTCACTGTTGTGGCCTCTCCCGTTGCAGAGCACAGGCTCCAGACGCACAGGCTCAGCGGCCATGGCCCACGGGCCCAGCCGCTCCGCGGCACGCGGGATCCTCCCGGACCCGGGCACAAACCCGCGTCCCCTGCATCGGCAGGCGGACTCTCAACCACTGCGCCACCAGGGAAGCCCTAATCTAATTTTTATGATATGTAATTAATTGGAAGAATAAGATCTGAATAATGCATAAAGTCTCTTTTGTTTAAGATAATCCCTTGCTTAAAAAATCAATGTGAAACTGATAAAAGATATAGTGGTCAGCAATACATAATATGCCCCTTTTAAGATACAGTATGACCTTGCAAGGTATAATATAGTCCTAGGCTCCTCCTTGTATACATTCACAAGAGAATTTCTAGTAAATAGGAGTCTATTTTAACGTCTCATTACTCTTTCCACACTTTTTCTGTTTTGCTAAAGGATCTTCACATAGGCATAAGAAATTCTCTGGTGAATTCTGCTGGGGTTCCCTACAAGAAAATAATTCATGAGTTCATCAGTCTTTCAGTCCCTTAAATTTATCTGGAGTGTTATGGATAGCATGCTGGGTAGCAGTACATGGAACAGATCATCTTGAAAAATAATGCCATCTCCATAATGGGGAGGTTGCTATTTCCCAGTGGGAGTGACCAGTTTAGTCTGTATAGATACGGCCCTATTTGGGATTGCTGCTGGCAGAGAAAAATCACATTCTTCTTGGTTTCCATATTACTTTAAATGTATTTCAGTGGCTGAGACTTTAATTATGTCAAAAAGAGTACATATAATCACTATAAAAGTTCTAATAAAAATGGACAAAAAAAGAAATTTCACAGTTAAATGTATCATTCTCTTATTAAAGCTCTCTAATGTATGAAGGTATTACAGGATTCCAAGATTATTAAATAATATTTTATGCTGTATATGCTGTGTCTTTAGGCACAATGGCAAATAAGAAAGCAGATAGTCTTCATTGACTTGTTTTGCATATTTTTTAGATATGATTATTTATTACCTGAAAGTAGGAATTTGTATTTCATTGTCCCAAATTAAACAAAATAACAGTTAAATTACCAAACAATTATTTATTTTAACAACTATCATTTCTCTTCTTCTGAATGGCAAAATATGCATGTATATGTTAAGGCTTAAAATCATTTTCTTCTTACTAATTAGAAAAGTAATTAGTTACAATTCAAGGATAGTGTATTAGTCTGAGTTCTCTGGAGAAATGGAATCAATAGGATATATGTATATATCCTGTATATGTGTGTATATTCTGTGTGAGTGTATCTATCTATCTATTGATCTATCTACCCACCAATGTTGCAGTCTTGAAGGAGAATTCTTTCTTTGGGAAACCTCAGTCTTTGTTCTGAATGCTTTCAACTGATTGGATGAGGCCCACCCACTTTATAGAGGGTAATCTGCTTTACTCAGTCTACTGTTTTAAATGTTAATTACACTTGAAAAGTACTTTCACAGCAAAATCTAGACTGGCTTTGGCCAAACAACTGGGTGCCATAGCCCAGCCAAGTTGACACATAAGATTAACAGACTCAAGTAGTAAAAAACAAGTTTTGTCATCTCTGATATCAATGCACATCTCCCAAGTATTGAATGGAATATTTGGGGCATTTGTAAGAAAAAGGAATCAGATATCAAAATGAATCTGACTTCTGTCTAGGAAACATGATGTATTATTTCTTTCTTTTTCTTTTCTTTTCTTCTTTTTTTTTAACCTATGCTTCTTTGCCTGACCTACATTTCTCCTCTCTCTTTTTCCCTATTTAAACTCAATCCAATTAAACTTCAGTATAAATATTAAGTATTGTTTACTATTCCATGCTCACATTCATCTCTCAATAATGTTCAAAGGTAACTATTTAGTAATCTATAAAAGTAATATGTTAATACAAAAATGCATTAAATATATACTAAATAGAAATTACATTGTGGTTCTTTTTGTCCTAATATTATTTATTTGTTAAGACAAAATTAGCATATTCTTTGGGCTTCCCTGGTGGTGCAGTGGTTGAGAATCTGCCTGCTAATGCAGGGGACACGGGTTCGAGCCCTGGTCTGGGAGGATCCCACATGCCACAGAGCAACTAGGCCCGTGAGCCACAATTACTGAGCCTGCGCGTCTGGAGCCTGTGCTCCACAACAAGAGAGGCCGCGATAGTGAGAGGCCCGTGCACCGCGATGAAGAATGGCCCCCACTTGCCACAGCTAGAGAAAGCCTTCGCACAGAAACGAAGACCCAACACAGCCAAAATAAATAAATAAATCAAATACTTTGCAACAACTTTCAGATTGTTACCTTATTTTAAAAAAAAATTAGTATTCTTTAAAGAGAAAAATAAGAATTCCTTCCTGTGAGATTATTTGCCATGTTCATACATTTTTCCCTTCAATAAATGGCCAAAAGAGTAAACTTACAACACATTAAGGGAGTTATTATATGTTTGGTAAGTATATGTGTTTAAAATATGATTCTATTCAATCAAATTCACTAATCTATGAATTTTTATTACCCTATGAGTTTAAATACTAGACCAATCATTAATTTATGTAACAAATTTATTTTTTTCCCTAGAAGTTTTAACAGAAATTATCAGGAATATTTTTAGAAAAGCTCATTAAATGTTTTATGAATGCATAGATACCTTAAAATTATTTAAAGTCACTAAATTTTCATATTGCTATATAAACAAGCTCGTATGCTTTCCTTGGGGAGATGAACATTTCTGAGATACTTATCAGGAACTTTTATTTATTCAGTTTTTGTGTGTGTGTGTGTTAGAACAGATTCAGAATGATAGAACATCTCCAAGCTCTTTGATCTTCTTTGATCATTATTTAAAATACTTCATTCCATCCATGAAACACTAAAGTTATAGACTAGCACTCTATAAAGTATTCAGTGTGTGTTACTAATATTATCATTAATTGTATTTCCTTGTTTTCTTCTCACAAGACATTCTGTGTGTTTTCAATTATATTTACTAAATTTTAAAGTATACAGTTATTTGTGTGAATATTTATCTAATGCCAGTCTCACTCATTAGACTTCTACAGAGCAAGGGCCAGAGTTTACCCATATCCACTCAACACCTATCACAGGGCCTAGCACATAATAAGCTTTCAATTAAATTTATTTTAATTAAATTTAAGAATGGATTATACATGTTTTATAGTTTTAGAGAGCAAAGACAAGAGGAGTACATTAATTTATTGACATCATAGAACTAGGAAGTGGAAGAGATTGGTTTTCTGCATGTGTTTGGCTGCAGAGTTTATAATTTTTTGCACCATGTCTTGCTGACTCTCTTTTTGTCAGTCCATAGCCAAATATTTTATTAATAAATAAATACATGGGATGAAAAGTTTTATCATTTATCATAGGGCAAAGTATTCTGAAGATATGCCTTATTTGGAAGAGCAGCAAAAGACTTATGCTTGTTAATTAAATAGAAGAACAAGAGAAAAGCATTTATTGCTATTTTTGTGTAGAATGTATGTGACAAAAGCTTTCAGCAGTTGTCTACATTTGCCTAAAACCTGCAATATCTGCTACCTCACTACTCTCCCTGCTAAGCTTTTCTACCGGGACCCTCCAACAATCATTTCTCAACACTGTAGCAAAATGTTGAACAATCCTTTCTTAATGTGTAAGTCAGAAAATGTCAATCCTCTGCTCAGACTCTTCTAATTACTTTCCTGCTCATCAGATGTAAGATCCAAAGACCTTAAAATGCCTAAGAAGGCTCTGTATAATCTGCCGGCAATTTATTTGATTTCATTTCCTACTGCTCTGCCTCTAATTTTTGCCATCCTAGCTAACCATGCTCTTGCCTCAAGACCTTTGCACATGTTACTCTTGAAACATTGTTTCCCTAATCATCTCCATGGCTTGCTTCCTTCCTTCTGGTTTCTAATCAAGGGTCACTTTGTCAAATTACACTTTTCTGACCAGTGCTTATCACCACTTGACATATTATATTTGTATATGTTTATTTGTTTACTTTTGGATATAGTATATAAGCTCATAAGGGGAGGGATTTTGTTTGATTTGTTTGCTGCTGTATCCCTGGCAGTTAAAAAAGCATCTGATACGAAGTGTGCAGTAATCATTTGTTGAATGAATGAATGGATATTTGAGAGAAGGTTTAATAGGTGTGCTCTCTATTTATAGCTCTAGATACGTTAAACTTATTCCTCACAGTAAGTTATAACATCAGAACTAAAGAATTTGGGTAATTTTAGCTTAATTACCTACAGAAATAAAAATACTTACTGAAACTCAGTTTAATGTGTAAATTTTATACTCAGTAAGTCATCATGTCTTGGAAGCATCTAAATTTCCACCCTGGCAAAATTGTTTACTGTTTGACAATGAGCAAATTACCTAAATTTGCTCTCTTTTCTCAAAAATAAAATGCTAAAACTATGTTAAAACTCTCTCTTTTATTCATTTAGTCAACAAATAGTATTGATTAAAATAATACTACGTGTCCGTGTAGTAAAATACTGTTTTAGAGAATTGTTTTATAGAATAATATGTAAAGTATTTGGTTCAGAATAAGATCTCAATAATCAAAAATTATTTGTATTTGCAATGATTCAAAGAAATTGTAGACTGTAATTTAATGGCCAAGTCTAACTGTCCTTTTATAGCAAGAGTCTAGTGACATCTACTGCATCTTTCTTTCACCTGAACCAGAGAGAGTATCTAGTGATTAAGAGCATGAGCTCTGGAGTGGAAGTACTGAATTTGATTCTGGCTCTTGCACCCACTGGCTGAGTAATTTGGGGCAAGTGTTTTGTTTTATTTATTTTTAACTTATCTGTCTTCATTTTAATTTGTCTGTAGTGAGAATAGAGAAACTAGCATCTATGTAACTTCATGTCATGAAGATTAAATTAATCAATATAACTAAAGTACTTAGAAGAGTGCCCAGCTGATAAAAGCATTCTTTGTTAGCTGTTATGTGCCCTATATTTTCTTGCATTTAATTTCTACTCTTACACAATACTTCAAGGATTTTGAAAGTAGATGGTATTTAAATCTGAGACAAAAATAAATCTAAGGTCATTTAGTGATATTTATGAACTTCCCATCAAGTGCTTAATATTTTTCATCCTTTTAATGTGGCTTTTGCTAATATGTATAATGAAAATATTTCCCCTTATTCTGTTATTACTGATGAATATTGAGTGGAGAATTATCACACTACTGTTGTGTTTTGTATTAAAACAAATTAACAGTGAATATGGAGTGGAAAAAGGGTCTTTTTAATTTCATTTTGTCATTCAGTACACATTTATTGATCACCTACATTGTGATGAGCACTGTGCTAATATTTGGGTTACAAAATAAATAACACAAAATAAAGAATATTAATAAATAATGACACTCTAAGTCTTTTGGAAGCTTACTTCTATTTGACAAAGGACTGACAAATGGATATGAAAAGTTCTAAAGTGAAAAATGGTCAAGCTGTTTCACAAAGCAAACAGGCAAAGCTTCATAGAGAAGGCAATGATGGAGCTGATTTTTAAATAATAGTTCTTAATGCAGGCTAAAGGGAAAGAGATTCTAAGATAGAGATGTAAGGAATGGAGATATAAAACAATAGCATGATTTGGGGTCAAAGTTATATTATTATTAGGGTGTAATGTGTGGAGGAGGCATGGCAAGAAGTGAGGCTTGAAAACTAGACAAGGACACTATCATAAAGGGATCTTTAAGACTGGTGATTATTTGGGTTTTAATTTGCTGTCTGTGAATTGTTCCAAGCATCAGAATTATCTGGTTAGGATTATATTTTAGAAGAGTAACTGCTGGAAAGAAACAGCAAAATACTGGAAGTTGGATTGTTAGTTTAAGTTATTGCAAACAGTCAATGGGCAGACAAAATCAATTTTAGTTTGTTGAATGGGGTAAAATGCTTTCTATGATAAGATAACTGTGATTCATCTCATTGTAAAAATGGAATTTAAATATGTTAAGGACACAAGCACTTTATGACAAATACTGAGAAGAATTTTAGTAGGGTAGAACATAGTCAATATTTTGATTTCTTACTTTAAAACTTATATTTCATTTGTATAACCTATTAATTTACTTTTATTTGTGATTTTGTTTTTTATAACGTATAGTTTTTTGTCAATAACTTGTTGAAACTTAGTTTAGAGAGTGTTGGGTTATAAAACTTAGTCTAGAAACAGAAGTATAGAATTTAGAGTTTCTTTTGATTAATGGAATATTTACTTAGCAATTTTGTTAAAATGAAATGTTACTATCATATTTCATCACTGGATATGAAGAGAATTTTTGGCCAAGATAAAATATTTCTCTCATCTAAATGTATTTCTCCTATATTTAAAATTAATGTTTGGATCTTCTAAATGAATAGCAATTTTGTTTTCTTATAGCCAATAGAATTCTTCTACATTATTTTGAAATAATATGATTTAGTAGTTGATGCATATTTGAATACTGTATTGCACAATCCAATTTATTAAAACATAAATTGATGCCATATTACATTAAAATGTGCTGCCATCTTTTAGGAATTATTAGTGCATGACCGTACCATTAACTCAGAAGCTTAGTAGAACTTGTGATGTGGAAGAATATTTTCTGCTGTAGCTCATACTGTTCCAGTAGAAATAGCATCATAAGCCTTTTACTCCTATACATTTCTTTAACAAATTTTAGTTCATTTACTAAATACATTATTTAAAATCTATTCTATTCACTTCTCAACCAATTAGAAAGCTTTATTGGGCTGGATGACCAGCATGGAAATTCAGACAATATACAGTTGATCCTTATTATTTTATCTGCAAATAGTATCCCATATTTGAAAATTCTCTTTATTTGTATCCCCCAAATCAGTACTCAGGGCACTTAACAGTCATTTGTAGACAAATGCAGAGCAGCAAAAATTTGAGTCAATCATTGTGCACGTTCCCAGGTGAGATCAAACAAGGTGATTCTCTGTCTTTTTTCAGCTCTCATACTGTAAACAAGTGTCGTTTTTGCAGTCTGTTTACAGTCTCTTTTTTTTTCATTGTTTTTGTTCATGATTTCACTGTTTAAAATGCTCCCAAGCATAGTGCTGAAGTGCTGTAAAGTGTTCCTCAGTGCAGAAGGCTGTGATGTATCTTATGCAGAAAATACGTGTCTTAGGTAAGTTTCACTCAGGCATGAATTATAGTGCTGTTCGCCGTGAGATCAATGAGTTAATTAGGCCTCAACTCATGTTAAGGCTGTGAGTTTTAATGCCTTAAAATCTTAAGGGTTCTTTAGACAAAAACTGACACACAAATGTTATATGTTGATCAGGTGATGAAAATATTGGGACCAGAGGCCCCCAGGAACCTAATTTTGTATTTTCCCCTCAGGCAATGGTTCACTATTTGCTAACTCATTGGTTGCAGCAACTTAATAAAACATAAACCACCATGAATAATGAGAATTAACTGTATTTACAATTTCCAGCTAGTAACTTTGGCTATGTGAGGTAGAAGACACATAAGAGATGTTTTGCTTTCATACATAATATATTAAGCAAAGTTGAAAATGTGTATGAATTCATACTGTGGGGTAGAAAATTCCTGAATCATATATCATATATCATCCTATATGTAAAGTAGAAAAAACAGATTGACAAAACCTAACAGATCTAAAATTTCTTACTCTCTTATCTTAAAATAAGATAGGTGATGTCAGAGATTGAAAGTTATAAAAAGGTATACATCTCAAAATTAATAACTGAAAAGCTAAGGCATTTGTAGCAGCCTAGATGCAGTAATCCCCCCTTGCATCCTGGAATATATATTTTGAATGTGAACAATAAGGAACTCACATGTACATGGAAAAAGTTTTTTCTACCACGTTTGTTACCGAAACAAAACAAAACAAGAATACTGAATAAAATAAATTATTAATGAGACACATAGAATTAACTTGGGATCAGGGACTAAATGTGGTGTACTGCAAAATCAGATTAAGATGCTATACTTAGGTAAATCTGAAAGGATAAATCTAGCTTTCCCTATAAATCTCCTATTAGCCTAAAACAAAGATAATTTAATGTCCAATTCAAATTTAAATTAAAAACCTTGATCAAGTATATACTAATAACAAAAATTTATTTATCCAGACATCACATAATACAGAAATTAACATACTTCTTTTTAGAAATAATGTGGAGTGGCATAAAGTAGTACTATAAGTGATGTAATATGAGATTTTTAATGCATATAATTAGATAATGAGAATTAATAATTATAGTAGGTATAGAGAGGACCTTCAAGATGGTGGAGGAGTAAGATGTGGAGATCAGCTTCCTCCCCACAAATACATCAGAAATACATATACATGTGTAACAACTCCTACAGAACACCTATTGAACGCTGGCAGAAGACCTCAGACTTCCCAAAAGGATCTTGGTGCTCTGGCCGGGTGTCAGGCCTGAGCCTCTGAGGTGGGAGAGCCAAGTTCAGGACATTGGACCAACAGAGACCTCCTAGTTCCATGTAATATCAATCAGCAAGAGCTCTCCCAGAGACCTCCATCTCAACGCTAAGACCCAGCTCCACTCAATGACCAGCAAGCTCCAGTGCTAGACACTCCATGCCAAACAACTAGCAAGACAGGAACACGACCCCACCCATTAACAGATAGGCTACCTAAAATCACAATAACTTCACAGAAACACCAAAACATACCACTGGATATGGTTCTGCCCACCAGAAAGACAAGATGCAGCCTCATCCACCAGAACACAGGCACCAGTCCCTTCCACCAGGAAGCCTACACAACCCACTGAACCAACCTTACACACTGGAGCAGACACCAAAAACAACTGGAAACACGAACCTGCAGCCTGCGAAAAGGAGACCCCAAACACAGTAAGTTAAGCAAAATGAGAAGACAGAGAAATACACAGCAGATGAAGGAGAAAAGTAAAAACCCACTAGACCAAACAAATGAAGAGGAAATAGGCAGTCTACCAGAAAAATAATTCAGAGTAATGACAGTAAAGTTGATCCAAAATCTTGGAAATAGATTGGAGAAAATACAAAACATTTTTAACAAGGACCTAGAAGAACTAAAGAGCAAACAAACAATGATGAACAACACAATAAATGAAATTAAATTTCTCTAGAGGGAATCAATAGCAGAATAACTGAGGCAGAAGAATGGATAAGTGACCTGGAAGATAAAATAGTGGAAATAACTACCACAGAGCAGAATAAAGAAAGAGAATGAAAATAATTGAGGACAGTCTCAGAGACTTCTGGGACAACATTAAATGCACCAACATTGGAATTATAGGGGTTCCAGAAGAAGAAGAGAAAAAGACAGGGACTGAGAAAATATTTAAAGAGATTATAGTTGAAAACTTCTCTAATATGGGAAAGGAAGTAAGTGCAGGAAGTACAGAGAGTCCCATATAGGATAAATCCAAGGAGAAACATGCCAAGACACATATTAATAAAACTATCAAAAATTAAATACAAAGAAAAAAATATTGAAAGCAGCAAGGGAAAAGCAACAAATAACATACAAGAGAATCCCCATAAAGTTAACAGCTGATCTTTCAGCAGAACCTCTGCAAGCCAGAAGGGAGTGGCATAACATATTTAAAGTGATGAAAGAGAGAAACCTACAACTAAGATTACTCTACCCAACAAGGATCTCATTCAGATTCAACAGAGAAATTAAAACCTTTACAGATAAGCAAAAGGTAAGAGAATTCAGCACCACAAAACCAGCTTTACTACAAATGCTAAAGGAACTGCTCTAGACAGGAATCACAAGAGAAGGAAAAGACCTACAATAACAAAGCCAAAACAGTTAAGAAAATGGTAATAGGAACATACATATCGATAACTACCTTAAATGTAAATGGCTTAAATGTTCCAACCAAAAGACATAGACTGGCTGAATGGATACAAAAACAAGACCCATATATATGCTGTCTACAAGAGACCCACTTCAGACCTAGGAACACATACAGACTGAAAGTGAGGGGATGGAGAAAGATATTGCATGCAAATGGAAATCAAAAGCTGGAGTACCAATTCTCATATCAGACAAAATATACTTTAAAATAAAGACTATTACAAGAGACAAAGAAGGACACTACATAATGATCAAGGACTCAATCCAAGAAGAAGACATAACAATTGTAAATATTTATGCACCCAACATAGCAGCACCTCAATACATAAGGAAAATGCTAACAGATAATAAAAGGGGAAATCAACAGTAACACAGTAATAGTAGGTAACTTTAACACCCCACATCACCAATAGAAAGATCATCCAAAATTAAAATGAATAAGGAAACACAAGCTTTAGATGACACTTTCAATGAGATGGACTTAATTGATATTTATAGAACAAAAACAACAGAATACACTTTCTTCTCAAGTGCTCATATGGAATATTGTCCAGTATAGATCATATCTTGGATCACAAATCAAGCCTTGGTTAATTTAAGAAAATTGAAATCGTATCAGATATCTTTTCCAACCACAGCGCTATGAGACTAGACATCAGTTACAGAAACAAAACTGTAAAAAATACAAACACATTGGGGCTAAACAATATGCTAGTAAAATACCAAGAAAACACTGAAGAAATCAAAGAGGAAATCAAAAAATACCTAGAAACAAATGACAATGAAAACACGAGGACCCAAAACCTATGGGATGCACCAAAAGCAGTTCTAAGAGGGAAGTTTACAGCAATACAATCCTACCTCAAGAAACAAGAAAAATCTCAAGTAAACAACCTAACCTTACACCTAAAGCAGTTGGAGTAAGAAGGACAAAAAAAAAAAACAAACAAAAAAACCCCCAAAGTTAGCAGAAGGAAAGAAATCATAAAGATCAGATCAGAAATAAATGAAAAAAGAAATGAAAGAAACAATAGCAAAGATCAATGAAACTAAAAGCTGGTTCTTTGAGAAGATAAACAAAATTGATAAACCATTAGCCAGACTCATCAAGAAAAAAAGGGAGAAGACTCAATTAAATAGAATTAGAAATGAAAAAGGAGAAGTAACAACTGACACTGCAGAAATACAAAGGATCATGAGAGGTTACTACAAGCAACTGTATGCCAATAAAATGGACAACCTGGAAGAAATGGACAAATTCTTAGAAAAGCACAACCTTCCGAGACTAAACCAGGAAGAACTAGAAAATATAAATAGACCAATCACAAGCACTGAAATTGAAACTGTGATTAAAATCTTCCAACAAACAAAAGCCCAGGACCAGGTGGCTTCACAGGCAAATTCTATCAAACATTTAGAGAAGAGCTAACACCTATCCTTCTCAAACTCTTCCAAAATATAGCAGAAGGAGTAATATTCAACTCATTCTACGAGGCCACTATCACCCTGATACCAAAACCAGACAAAGGTGTCACAAGAAAAGAAAACTACAGGCCAGTATCAGTGATGAACATAGATGCAAAATTCCTCAACAAAATCCTAGCAGACAGAATCCGACAGCACATTAAAAGGATTATACACCATGATCAAGTGGGGTTTATCCCAAGAATGCAAGGATTCTTCAATATACGTAAATCAATCAATGTGATACACCATATTAACAAATTGAAGGATAAAAACCATATGATTTTTCTAACATCTTTATTGGAGTATAGCTGCTTTACAATGATGTGTTAATTTCTGCTTTACAACAAAGTGAATCACTTATTCATACACATATGTTCCCATATCTCTTCCCTCTTGCTTCTCCCTCCCTCCCACCCTCCCTATCACACCGCTCTAGGTGGTCACAAACCACCTAACTGATCTCCCTGTTCCATGCGGATGCTTCCCACTAGCTATACATCCTACATTTGATAGTGTATATATGTCCAAAAAAAACATATGATTATCTCAATAGATGCAGAAAAAGCTTTCAACAAAATTCAACACCCATTTATGATACAAACTCTCCAGAATGTAGGCATAGAGGGAACTTATCTCAACATAATAAAGGCCATATATGACAAACCCAGAGCCAACATCCTTCTCAATGGTGAAAAACTGAAACCATTTCCACTAAGACCAGGAACAAGACAGGGTTGCTGACTCTCACCACTGTTATTCAACATGGTTTTGGAAGATTTAGCCACAGCAATCAGAGACAAAAAAGAAATAAAAGGAATCCAAATTGGAAAAGAACAAGTAAAACTCTCACTGTTTGCAGATGACATGATACTATACACAGAGAATCCTAAAGATGCAACCAGAAAACTACTAGAGCTAATCAATGAATTTGGTTAAGTAGCAGGATACAAAATTAATGCACAGAAATCTCTTTCATTCCTATATACTAATGATGAAAAATCTGAAAGAGAAGGAAACACTTCCATTTACCATTGCAACCAAAAGAATACAATACCTAGTAATATACCTACCTAAGAAGACAAAATACCTGTATGCAGAAAATTATGACATTGATGAAAGAAATTAAAGGTGATACAAACAGATAGAGAGATATACTATGTTCTTGGATTGGAAGAATCAACATTGTGAAAATGACTATATTACCCAAATGCAATCTGCAGATTCAGTGCAATCCCTCTCAAACTACCACTGGCATTTTCCACAGAACTAGAACAAAAAATTTCACAATTTGTATGGAAACACAAAAGACCCCGAATAGCCAAAGCAATCTTGAGAAAGAAAGATGGAGCTGGAGGAATGAGGCTCCCTGACTTCAGACTAAACTGCAAAGCTACAGTAATCAAGACAGTATGGTACTGGCACAAAAACAGAAATATAGATCAATGGAACAGGATAGAAACCCCAGAGATATATCCACACACATATGGTCACCTTATCTTTGATAAAGGAGGCAAGCATATACAATGGAGGAAAGACAACCTCTACTATAAATCATGCTGGGAAAACTGGACAGCTACATGTGATGGAATGAAATGAGAACACTCCCTAACACCATACACAAAAGTAAACTCAAAATGTATTAAAGACCTAAATGTAAGGCCAGACACTTTAAAACTCTTAGAGGAAAACATAGGCAGAAACTCTATGACATAAATCACAGCAGATCCTCTTTGACCCACCTCCTAGAGAAATGGAAATAAAAACAAAAATGAACAAATGTGACCTAATGAAACTTAAAAGCTTTTGCACAGCAAAGGAAACCATAAACAAGAACAAAAGACAACCCTCAGAGTTAGAGAAAATATTTGCAAATGATGCAACTGACAAAGGATTAATCTCCAAAATATACAAGCAGCTCATCCAGGTCAATATCAAAAAAACAAACAACCCAATCCAAAAATTGGCAAAGAACTATATAGACATTTCTCCAAAGAAGATATACAGATTGCCAACAAACACATGAAAGGATGCTCAACATCACTAATCATTAGAGAAATGCAAATCAAAACTACAGTGTGATATCACCTCACACTGATCAGAATGGCCATCATCAAAAAATCTACAAATGATAAATGCTGGAGAGGGTGTGGAGAAAATGGAACCCTCTTGCACTCTTGATGGTAATGTAAATTGATACAGTCACTATGGAGAACAGTATAGATGTTCCTTAAAAAACTAAAAATAGAATTACTCTATGACCCAGCAGTCCCACTACTGGGCATATACCCTGAGAAAACCATAATTCAAAAAGAGTCATATACCACAATGTTCATTGCAGCACTATTTACAACAGCCAGGACATGGAAGCAACCTAAGTGTGCATCATCAGATGAATGGATAAAGAAAATGTGTCACGTATATGCACTGGAATATTAGCCATAAAAAGAAACGAAATTGAGTTATTTGTAGTGAGGTGGATGAACCTAGAGTCTGTCATACAGAGTGCAGTAAGTCAGAAAGAGAATAACAAATACCATATGCTAGCACATATATATGGAATCTAAAAAAAAAAAAAAAAAAAATGGTTCTGAAGAATCTAGGGGCAGGACAGGACTAAAGACCAGACATAGAGAATGGACTTGAGGACACGGGGAGGGGAAAGGGTAAGCTGGGATGAAGTGAGAGAGTGCTGTTAACATATATACACTACCAAATGTAAAAGTGATAGCTAGTGGGAAGCAGCCACATAGCACAGGGAGATCAGCTAGGTGCTTTGTGACCACCTAGAGGGCTGGGATAGGGAGGTTGGGAGGGAGACGCAATAGGGAGGGGAAATGGGGATATATGTATATGTATAGCTGATTCACTTTGTTATACAGCAGAAAGTAACACAACATTGTAAAGCAATTATACTCCAATAAAGATGTTAAAAAAATATATTAGGTATAATCCAATAAATTTATACACATAACAGATTCCATTTTTCTACACTGTTATAATTGTTGTTATGCTTTTGTTTTTGTATTATTTATTGGAAAAATAAATTAGTAGTAGCATCAGGCTTCCCTGGTGGCGCAGTGGTTGAGAGTCCGCCTGCCGATGCAGGCGACCTGGGTTTGTGCCCCAGTCCAGGAGGATCCCACGTGCCTCAGAGCAGCGGGGCCCGTGAGCCATGGCCACTGGGCCTGCGTGTCTGGAGCCTGTGCTCCGCAACGGGAGAGGCATCAGCAGTGAGAGGCCCGTGTATCGCAAAAAAAAAAAAAAGAAAAAAAAAATTAGTAGTAGCATCAAAAGTGCTTGGATAGTAAGACAGAAATGTGACTATGACAGACTTTTCCAAAGTCTGATAGTGAAAACAGACACATAAACCATTCTTAAAATTCAAGATTATTTCGTATTTAACCCTCAAAATAACCATATGAGATAAATATTATTTTTTCCCCAGTAAATTAAAGCTATTCATCCACTTATCTAAGATTTATTCCTTTAAAGAATCGAAGTAACCCTTGTAAGTTTAGTGTTTGTAAGGACATGTTTCGTAAATTTAATTGAGGCAAGAATTATACCTTTATGGTGTGCAAATAATTTGATACAATTTATATGACCTATCTTCATTAAAGCAACTAAATAACTCTATGTCATTCTAAATATTATGAGTCATACTTAAAGAGATATAGAACATGTTATTGAAAATTATTTTAAGATACATAAGTAATGAAAAATAAGAGCACATTTTATTTATTATTCATTTTTAATCTTAATTTATAGTTAATACATTTATCTGTTATAATAGCATGATGTAATTAACATTACTTTCACTAAGAATATTACATAATGTTTTTGGTAAGTGTTAGCAATTATTATTACCATAAGCATATGTTACCAGGAACATATGTTCCTGGTAAGTGTTAGCAATTATTATTACCATAAGCATATTTTATATAAAATATCATGAGTAAATTACTAGCTCAAGGTATTAGAGATTAATGAACCCATCAGAGATCCAATAAAGAGCTACTGAATGAATGAATGAAAGCTCTTACTAATCATATGGACCTAAAATAAGTTGAGAGATATTTATTGAATAACTGTGTGCTGCTGAGCCCTGGAGATAGCATAAAGAACAAGACAGATCTGATCTTTGACATCATGGTATTTAAAATCTAATAGTGAAAATAAAATGAAATATATACGTATGTGTATATATTTATATATAATATATTACATTTTTGGTATATGACTATTTACCAGTGCTTTGCAGCTTAATTTTTTTCCATCACAAATTATATTTTTAGCACCTCAATTCATTTTATTGCAACTAGAAATGTAGAAATTGCTTATTTTTAAATAAATGATATCAAGAGGATAATTATTCAATTTGTAATTTACTTTGAATAATAAATGTGTGACATATCAAGAATAATAAGTTATATAGCATCAAGTATATTCCACAATGATGACAACATGATAAGTTCACCTTTATTTTATTTCTCATATACATTATATACATTGTACACATTATAAACATTATACATTGTATACATTATAAACCACATCATTATTCCTCCCATCCACCTTTAACTTTTGGAAGGAAGTAAAAAATAAAAATAATAATAAAAAGAAGCCATAACTATAAGAGCTCACTGCAGACAAAAATGTTTTCTTCTTTAAATAATAATTAATGTATCAACACTAATGCTTAGTATATTCTGAGTGTTGTTTTGAGGGTTTTCCAGATATATCATCTTAAATCCTCACAATAACTCTCTTAAGTAGGTGTTATAATTACACACATTAACAGATAAAGAAATGGAAATAAAATGAGGCTAAGTAATATGTCCTCATTCACAATCTGGTGATAGAGGTAGAACTCAAATCTGGCTCCAGAATTTGTATTGTTACCACCTCTATGCCACACTGTCTCTATAACGGAATTGTTTTATTTTGGATAATCTGAATATAGAGGATATTAGGATTCACTAAGTTTGGATTTAACTCTCCTTTTTTATCTTTTTCATTATTTTATTAAAGGCCTAAAAATATGTAAAAGAGTAACATGTAATAACATATTTCCAACTGTAAAATATGGTAAAGACCCATTTTAAAGATTGTTTAATAATATGCATTAGATGGATTTATCTTGCAAGTTTAAGGCTTATTATACTTATTAGTCATTAGTTGTTCAATAGCTCTATACAAGTATTAAAGTAAAATCTAAAGTAAAATTAGATCTGTGCTGTCATTTTATAAATTTCATTTTATGATGAAGGCAATTTTTAGTTTGAATGGTTTCTGGGTAAAGTAACAGCTCAAGAAAAAATAGTTCAAGGATTTAAACTATCTAGAACATGTAGTATCACTCTAATGCATATGATTGTGCAGATACTGCCTACTGATTATAACCAAGGCACAGCTTCAGACTCTTAACACATCTTGGCAGCCTCTAAACACTGGTCAGAGTTAGTGTGTAAGAGGAAAAGTATTTGTGAGCTCTGTTTCATGAATTTTGTAGAAGACGAGAAGTTGTTCCACATACTCAGAGTTCGAAAGAAAAAAAAATATATTCATTCTAAAGTTCTCACATAGAATTAATTAGTTAACGCTGAATTAGCCTACTTATAACTGTGGTGGAGAGGGAAAATGGGTATCTGGAGACCTGGGTTCTGGCCCTATTTGTGACTTGAATTTAAGTAATTCACTTAATCTCTAGGACTCAGTATTTTCTTCTGTTAAAACAAACAAGGGAAGTCCTCATTTCTAGAGTTATATGATGATATGTTCATCATGATATGATGATATAGTTCATGATGATTCTATAAGTATAGCAACAAATACTATTTAATTTCCAAATCAAAATACCATGTTTTAGAAATTTTCTTGTACTAAAAAAGCAAATGTTTTTTTATAAAATTACCATGGTTCTGTTTCCATTTCCATTCTTTCCATGTGGCATTTATGTAGATTATGGAGGGAAGGAGTCAGACTTTTCTCATTAGATTTTTTTTTTACTGAATACAGTAAGAAAATGTCAGTCAGTTTAAAGTCAGTTCTAACTTTTTTTTTTATTATTATTGTTTTGATAATCCCTTCTAGCACAAAATGATGGAAGACTGTAGGAGTATTTTTAGGTAAATTCTATTCCTAATTTTAATATTTCCTCCTTTAATATATTTTTGTTATTATATTTGAGGAACTTTGCAGTTTTGTTGGATGAAATTTTATAGCTTCAGTTCAGATCGCCTTTTCAGATTTTAACTTCAGAATAGTATTTGGCTGCTCAAAACAATAGAAATTTATGTGAACAACAAAATTAAGTAGCATAAAAATAAAATAATCAATAAATCACTGTGTTGAAATACTTAAAAGGTTTATCTCTAAAGCTTTTTCTAAATTTAAACAGAAAAACAAAAGTACAAACAAAATAAGCATATAAAAATATTCTGTCTTATTTTCCTGAATGCAGAGAGTTGACTGCTTTCATTTGCACTTTGATATATTTTGGGATAAAACTTTTTTGATCCTGGAAAAGGAACAAAGATCAGGAGTATATTCTCCTCATGTCAGAATTAAGTTTTCATACCAAAGAATGCTTGGCTGACGTTGCCATCTTTCAATTTGTTCTTTGCCTTTTTTCTTAGTTGAGAAAATAAGATTTCTCCCAGTGGTTTGGAAGACTTTATAATGTGGAAGTGAGGCTCATGAACAATATTTGGAAGGAGAATGCAGTGCAAACCTTTTAGGAAAAGTATCTTACTGCGAAGTGTCTTTTTTTTCTATAACTCAATGTGAAGTGCTTACTAGGCTCTGTGATATGAAGTACACTGAATAGTTCTGCTCCACAGGTTTTATTCTGTCCAATTTCAGTACTTTATATTCCTCTTATTCACTCTTTACATTTTGTGTAAGTTTGGGGAAGACAGGTACCTTGCTGGTTTGTACCAGCATGGGGCTCTTTATGAAGAGTGGAAGGAGGGAACACTGAAGCCTATGAATGATTATTACAGATGAAATGCTGTAGGATTGCATCATCAAAGAAGTGAGGACTGTAGGATACAAAAGTCTCTATCCTAAATCACACTGCTACATCTCCAGTGACAGATGGAAGGTGACATCAGTGTCTCAGGATCACTGTACTGACATTCCTGAGTCATGTACTTCTCGACTTTCATTATGGTCCCCAAAACTTCATGTCCTTGTAGAGACTGTTTTTTTTTTCTTTTCTTTTTTTAAAATTTTATCAGCCTAGCACATAGCAAGGTAATAAGTAAATATTTGATTTATCAATTTGATATGGATATTTACATGGTTTATAGAGTACGCTGTAAAACTGAGGGATGGTTTAAACTTTGCTTGTATTTAAATGATCATTTATTCAATTATATTTTAATTGTTTGTTTGCATGTCTGTCTCTTTTACTAGAGGCTGAGGTTCTTAAGAGCAGGGACCATATGCTATCCTTCTTAGTGTTGTTAACATTTACCACAGTGCCGAGGAAATGGCTGTTGTATGATGAAGGAGGAAAGAGGAAGTTATTAGGGATTCCTTATAGGGCCCTTACTGAATGGGTTGCATAAAAGTGATGATTTGACATCTGTGAGAGCAATTGAAGGAAATTAACCAGCTGTAGAGTTTTAGACATTTAAATCACAAATAATAACTAATTTTAGGTAGGAAACAAAAAATGAAATATGGTCTTCAAGGTGGGAGAGAGAAGGAAGTAAGGAAAACAATTATTGAGCACCTACTGTGTACTGGAACTTTACTAAATTATCTCATTTAATGCTTACAGCAACCCCACATAAGGAAGTTATTAACTCCTCCGCACATATGTATTATTTGTATGTAACTTGCCTAAGGCCATGTGACTAGTATACATCAAAACCAAAAAGAGAACACACATCTCTAGGCCTTCCAAATTTCTCTACACCACGAGTCTCCCTAATAAAGTACTCTGGAAAGAAGGGGTTTAGTATAAGAAAGTTGCAGACATTTCTCTTTCACACTTTTAATAATTGGAAACTGAGTAACAATGTCTCTCATTTTATAATATTCTGAATATGTGCAAATCAAAAATTTTAGTCTGATTTATATCTAATTGGTATTGATTTTAAATTCTCTGGTTTAAGAATCCTCATCAGGTCACTGCTAACCTGTAAACAAACCTTCACATGTAATAGAGTAGCTCCCTATTTAGAGGAAGCTTGAATCCCATAGTAAACTATAGAATCACGCTTGCTTTAAAGATTTGTAATTCTGGAATTTACTTTGGTTTTTCATATGCAAGTTTAATCTATGAAAAATTAAGATGTATGTTATAACTTTTTAAAAACATTCACGTATGTCTCACATTCAAAAATACTTAACGCTACTAGTGTGGTGTAGGACTCAGAAAGATCTATATGTTGATATCACCATTCCCAATTTTAACCTTCATAATTTGTGAAAACACTTAGAAAAATTCATGTAAGATGATACATTAAATAAGAAATAAAATGTGAAGAGTAAAGGTTGGAATTTTACATTTTCTAATTAAAGCCAGAAATGTATGTTTTATTAGGAAAATCAGCATAGTATAGAAAATATTTGTTTGCTGTCCTGAGCAAACAGAAACTAGAATTAGAAAAATAGAATTTAACCTTGGGTTAGAATCCTTAGCTGCATAGCACACACTATCACTTGAATCTTAATAGCTCTTTCTTCATAACAGAAATCTCTGTAGATTATTTTGTACATCTAAACAAAAATTGTACTCTGAAATATTAGAAAATTGAATCTTATCACATTAGAAAAAGCCTAGACAAACAGAAAGTGACTTGTTCAGACTTTCAAGGATGCCAGTGGAAAGGGAACCCAAAGATAAACTTGTTAATACCCTTTTCTCCTCTCATTCCTCTGTTATAGCACAGAGAGCACCTTTTCATAGAGAAATAGCCCATAATCAAAGTTAATATTGAAATGATAAAATCATAATTTATATGCATGACCCAATACACAAAAGAGAGCCAATTATTGATTATTTCCAGTTTGGGACTAGATATTAGCATAGGTATGTTAAAACTGTGTTTGTTCAAAGACTTCACATTTGGTTTTTCAATCTCTATGATCTCACTTTAAAAGGTTCACCTTCATAAATATGTTTTGCTTAAGATTATTCCCAGTTCTTAGTTGTCTCAACACATAATTAATCATGTAACTTTGTGCACAGGACCTAGAGTGGCTTCCTCTTACCACTGAAATTAGTAGGGGACTCCTCAGAACTCACCTTATTCACCTCTCTCATTATTGTTTATTTTCTATGCTCAATAAGTAATTCTCTTTACTATTTAAGGTACCACACTTCCTGCCTCCAGGCCTTACTCATTTTCTGTTCCTTCCTCCTGAAAAATAATAATTCTGTTTTACTCATGCTTTCTATTTCATAATTTAAAAACTGCTTTTACAAATATGATTGTATTTTTGTATCTTCTTGCTACCCTCCCATTCTTTCTTTCAAGACAGACCAGCCTTCACAGACACTCAGTATTCTACCACACTATATGTTGATATACTCCAAGAACGGTTATGCTTTCCCATTTCTGTGCCTTAGCTCACAGTTTTCTGCTGAAATGTACAATGATATCTTTCTCCTTTTATCCTCTCCCTATTCTCTTCATATTCAGTGCATTTTCTAGGCCAGAAAGAAATACAACTTCCTGTGTAAAAGTTTTCCTGGTAAGGGCAGCCATGACAGATTGCTACTCCTTCCTCAAGACTACCTTAGCTTTTACGCTTTGCTTTTAACAGGGACCTGTATGCGTCAACATCTCTTTGTAAATTTCTAATTCCTTGAGGATGGAAGCTATATTATATTTCTCTACAGTTCAGTATATCTACATTATTCTGTATGTAGTCAGATTATAAATGCTTGTTAAAATTTGGTGAAAACAAACATGTGACAGAGATATCTTTACCCTGTAACTATCTGTATTGAGAAATGAGAACCTGGCTGCACAGCCAGCTGGCTATTTTTCAAGACGTTACTGTGCATGCCTTTTAATTCACTTTCATTTTCCTACCTTTCAGGTGTCTCCTGTCTGTCTGTTTTCATTAGAGGGCAGAAAAAAGAGGCGCTGAACAGGTTAGGTAACTTCATACTTGTGTGGTAACAGGATGAAATTAGTGGAAATAGAAGCATGAGTAATGCTCTATAGTGTTTTAGTCATCTATTTTCCCCTTGCTTCTGCCCTATCCAGCTCCACAGAGTGGAGTGTATATTATTTATCCTCAGAGATATACAAAAGAAATTTGATAAAAGTTAAAACACCACCACCAAAAAAGAGGAAAGAAAAGAAAAAAAGCAGAAAAACAGGGCCCTATGACACAATTGAAATTATCTTCTATTACGTTAAGGGAAAGTATTACTCAAAAATATATCCCAGAGCACGGTTTTGTAGACATTGTTTTTCAAGGCCAGGCTATAACACAGTTATGACCATGGTAATGGTTGGTAACACAGCTCATTCAGTTACCTAAGGAGATTTTTCTGTCTCACCTTCTCTCAAAGGAAGCTGAATGTCCTTACCTGAATGGATTAAAATGTAGCATAGATATGGTTTGTGTGCCAGACTGTGCATTAGAATTACCTTGAAAGCTTGTTAAAATATAGACTCTAAGGCTACTCTAAGAGATGCATGTCCTGTTTGTAGTTTTTAAAATACCCATCTGCCATATGATCCAGATGCAGGCAATTTATGAACCAGCATTAAGTACTAGATTCCTTCTGCATCTGTATGCATCTCCCTCTGTATGAGGGAGATTGTGTATTAGTGAATCATCTGAGGACCTTGCCAAATTTATGCTACAAAGCAAGACCAAAACTGTACTTCCTTCACAAAGCTCTATTTATTCCTTCATTCCTTTTATTTCCCATTCTTCCTAAAAGTAAAGTTAATTAAATAAGGACCATCTATGTTCAGAAGATCATGTGATTAATGTAACATGGCTCCTGCTGTCTAGTTGTTCACAGTATACAGGAACCACACAAATTAAAAAATCAAAATTATTACAAAGTCATATGTTCTGGAATAGATGGGTACAAAGTCATTTGGAAGAAACATGATAAAGTAATAAATTCTGTCAAGGTGAACAAGCTCTCACGTAACATCAATATTATAAAAAGAATAATAATAGCAAACACTCAAGTAGTACTATAGTTGTAAGTTCTTTTATATAATAACTCATTTAATCTTCAGAACAATCCTGAGATAAGTACTACCATTATCCCCATGTTAAATGTGAGGAATGAGATGCAAAATGAGGTCAATTACTTGTTGCAGTTCTCAGTCTTGAATGGGGGAGCAAGGACCCATATCCAAGCAATCTTGATTCAGAACTTGTTCTCTTACTCAAAAAGTATTTACAAAGGAGGCACTATTTTAGCAGATAGTAAAGGGAAGGAAAAATTATTTCACAAAAAGAGAAGAAAGAAAGGGAAATGTGAAAAGAAGCTGTGGAAATTGTTGGCAGGGCAGTCTTTAAGAGTTTGTCCGAAGGAATGGATATGTAATGGATATAAATACAGTGACAGTCTATCTCTTTTGTCCCCGCTCTCCTTGCTTGGTTCTCTAGCCAACAAGTTGCATGCATTTGTTTGTCATGAGCTCACTTTGTTTTTCTTTGTTTATTTGTTTTTTAAATTTATTTATTTTAAATAATTTATTATTTTTGGCTGTGTTGGGTCTTCATTGTGGTGCATGGGTTTCTCATTCTGGTGGCTTCTCTTGCTGTGGGGCACAGGCTCTAGAGTGCGGGGGCTTCAGTCATGGCAGTGCATGGGCTCAGTAGTTGTGGCTTGTGGGCTCTAGAGCACAGGCTCAGTAGCTGTGGCGCACGGGCTTAGTTGCTCCGCAGCATGTGGGATCTTCTCGGACCAGGGCTTGAACCCTTCTCCCCTGCATTGGCAGGCGGATTCTTAACCACTGCATCACCAGGGAAGCCTGAACTCACTTTGTTATTCTGAACAGGGTATGAATCACTGATGTAGACCCTCCTGGACACCTTTGGAATTCTACCATGACTGTTAGAGATTACAACAAAAACTTTTAGAAATACTAATGATTATTAGCAAAGTGAACATCTTATTAGGATAGGTTAATAATGTATATTTGTGAACAACTTAATGTTGACCCAAAAGGCTATATTGAATCTTAGATGGCAGGATGTAGTTCCAGGATCAGTATTATTTCATAAAATTCACTATTTGGGAGGCTAAAACAAGAGTCTGCTTATTATGTTTTGGATGACAGGAATTTGAATACAGTTGACGGAATCTTGGATACCATGAGATTAGAATTGAAATGATTTTGACAAGTTAAAGAAATAATGAATGGGACCAATGCAGTAGTTTGGATTTATAAGATAAACAAAAATATGGAGAGTGACTAGCTAACAGAAATATTTTAGAAAGAAATCTGAGATTCAAGGACTAGCTAAAGGCCATTTTTGCTTTGTTTATATTAATTCAACAGGTTTATATTTTTGTTTGTATGAAGAGCACCATAATTTGATTATCTATTTGATGACCTGTGAAATGCATTTGAAATGTGTCTGGGATTACCTTATATCAGCAAATCAGTTTCTAGAAATAAAGTTATACAGATAACTTCATAAGTGTCATTTGTAGCAATCAGCACTACATTTTTTTTAAAAGTTAGGTATTAGGTATAAATAATTTTTGAAATCAATTATATCATTATGCTAAAGAGAATTTGTGAGGGATACAGGTAATTCCATTCTTAAAGAGCAGATTTTAACTTTTAATTTGAACTTTGGACTGCTTGCTTTGCTAGAATTAGTTTGCTTCTTGTGCTATCAAATGATTCATGTGATATTTCCAGCAGTGAAATCTGCAACGTATCCTACCCAATGTGGTTACTTAAATAGTTAAGTCCTCTGCAATCAAAGAACTCCCACTGAACTAGTGATTATCTGTATGATATATTCTAATGTACTGAGCAAATGTGTAAAGATCATGTGGATTGATTGTTCATTTTACTTACTTCTTAAAGGGAATGAGTAGAAAAATTACATAGTGTACAATTCATTGTATAAAATCTGCTTTTTGATAAAAACAGAATGTCTTAGAAGATTGTGGAATTTAGAAATGTAATTTGCATTACATTTTGGAACAGATTTTCTTATTTGGGAAAACATCTTTGAAATCAGAGGCTGAATCTAATTCTCTAAACAAATTTTCATTTACAGGCATTTTAGAATACATTAAAAACTGTGATCATTACATCTCTTTAAAAATCAACTGAAAAAAAAAAGGGAATAAAACAATATATTGATTAACATGAATGTAACACTAAAGGACTTAACAATTAGTTTAAGTATATCTTCCAGATCGTAATTTTACTTGTCTCAGACTTGAGCACTGTTTTTGTAATAAAGATTACAAACTCTCAATAGATAAATGTTACCTTTGTGGAAATTTAGATCATTTATTTTGGAAAAATATGAAATTTATTATATAATTCTGGCCTAGTTAAAAATATTAGGTGATAGAGTTTACTCTTGATAACTAAACAGTCATTTACAATCATGATATTGATTCATATATGTTCATATCTCTCTGTGTAATTGTCTGACTATAAAAATATCAATGAGAGCTAATACTATAGATTCCAGGATCACCTTGCTTAAGCATTACTGTAGCATGGGTGATACTGTTCATGCCAAAACTCGATGGGCTTTTCTACTAGTGGAGTTGAGAAAACAATTTTGGTAATGGTTTTAAAAAATATAAAATTGATGATTTAATGACCTGCATATATGGAAATGTAAACCTCAACATTTATTCTTTGAGAAGAGAGAGGTGGAACAGGATAGATTAAAGCTGACTACTACTCAGATCCTTCTTTGAATTTTTTTTTTTTTTTGGAATAGACATTTAAACAATATGGTGACAACAGTATAGTCAGCAATGTGAATTTTGGTGATAATTCCCTTTTTCTGTTTCTGTCCCCCTAATTATAACCTCCATCTTAAGAAGCTAAATAGTGAGAAGCAAAACTTTATTGAAATGCCACAGGACTAGACTATTTGAGTTTCATTTTCCTCAAAGGAATACAGCTAAATGAAGACATGGGAACTTTACTATTCAAATGTCTCTGATCACCTTTGGTCCATAGTTGTCTCAAGACTTCCTTTTTGAGACCTTTAAGATTTTTATGCCACTCACTATATTTTACATCACAATAATACCTACTGATAGAAGATCAGCTGGATTTTTCCCAATAATAGCAGTAAGTCTATATTTAAAGTTCTTTGTATGTATCAGGCATTGTTTTAAAAACATTACATGTATTAACTCTTGTAATGCCTACATTATTATCAGTCAGGTACTGTTATAATTACAATGAAGAAAATGAGACACAGAGAGATTAAGTAACTTGCCCAAGGACATACAGTAGTAGGAGAAGCCAGTATTCTAAGTTGGAAAGTATGACTCCCTTGTCTGGAATCTTACTCACTGTGCTCTCAGGCTAAAATTACGGGTACACATCCTATGAAATCAGAGCTTTCTCCAATACTTTGTGAATTCACAGTAATTATTTTTAATGCTCACTTCTGCTCATTTGCAAATATGCAATTGCTTATCCATACCACATCAACCAGTGTCTCTTACTTGATTTCCATAAGGGAAAAGACCCTGTTTATAACAAAAGATTTGTTATGGTAAAGGAGGGTCTAAACTTAGCAAAGACAAACACTACAAATGTGACATAAACATTCAGATTCTCAGAATTTTTTCTTTTTAGCTCCTTCACTCCAACACACTTCACTCCAGTGCCTGTTTCCCTCTACAGTCTCCAGCTTTGTAATATCAACCCTGGTTTTCTTGATCCTTCCCTATTGGGAGCACAATGATCCTTCTTGTCTCATGCAAAGCACTCTCTTCCCAAGCTGTTTCTTTAATGGCCTCTGTTGTTGCCTCACCATCAGATGGTATCTTCTACCTCAGTCTATCTAACTTGGCAGTATTTTCCCAGCAAGCACTTCACACCTTTAGAGAACTCTGGGAATAGCAATCAGGATGATTCAGTTTAAACAACTTTCTTTACCACTCATTAGGTGCTCATTATTTATGAGGCACTGTGTTTTATAACATTGCTTCTCACTCTATTTTTCCCACGAGGTAGGCTTTTATCATTCTCATTTTAGAGATGGAAATTAAGTTCCAAGAAGATTAATTCACTTTTCCAAGGTTTCAAACAAATCAAGTGCAACAGTGCATGTCCCAGCTCTTGATTCCAAAGTTCAGACTCTTTCCAATGGTGTCTTCTCATTTAGGTCATGATTATTTTTAAATTTGTTATTCAACCATAGTATTTTGTAATCAAATGCTTTGCATGCATACAGGTCCTCTTTTCCTCTGAAGGAGATCAACTTGGTAGCTGTTCGTTGAAAATGGAATGGATGGCCAATTTGCCTGCTAAATTATAATTATAATTGAGCCCTTATAATTCTTAGTACCATTTTTAAAGTTATAGAAGTGTAACAGAAAGTATGTTTTGTTTTGTTTTGTTAGAAATATAGAGCTCAGAAATATAAAAGTAAATATAGAGCTCAGAAATATAAAAGTAAATATACATGAAAAAGATAATTTATTTTCTGAATCACTTCCTTTTCTGAATTTCAAAAGGCATTATGAATGGGAATACAATCATTTTACCAAGAAATAAACATTGGAACAATATATTGTGAACATAAATATTTATTTTTAATAGCTATATGTAAGTGATAAATATAGTTGGTTGTGACCAAAGGTCAAATCAATCTAATGTAACTGAAGAATTCCTGAATATATGAATTTATGGTTGGAGTCAAATGTAAACTCTCCCTAGATAATTAGGAATTGAAGGTTATAACATTTGCCATTGAGAAAATCATTATTCTCTAGATATTCAATAAAATCTGTGATACTGTGATACTGATGATTCAGAAACCAGGTATATGTCCACTGTGAAGTATTGATTTTGAACACAAAGAGGGCACATGTGTCATTTGTAAAATGTAACTTTTCGATACTAACGCTTTGCTTGATCTCTCATTTTTATAGGCATTTATTCCTGATGTTCTTATTTTTTAAAAAAGATCCATGATAGTAAAATAACGTTTGTAATATGTCTATAATTTTCTATATAACAATAAAGTTCCCTTTTGAATAATTAAAAAATCCATAATTTGTAGTTATATTTTAGTGATACATAACAGAGATACCCATTTCCATAAAAGTTTAGATCCTGTTTAAGCCAGTAGATATTCTGAATATTTGTTATTCTTGTACTTCCACTCTAACAATATTTATGGCTATTTAGTTTACAATACTTTTAATCCATAAATTATTTTTTTTCCTAGACTTTGTCTTCCTAGGTCTTTTATTCTACAATATACTTTCCTTGCTAAGTCAGTTCCTTTCTAATTGAGTTCATCTTAAGTAATTCTATAAATCCTCAAAAACATACTCTCTTTCAAAATTATCAAACACCAATCATTTTAAGTCAAAACTGGGAGTTATCTGGGTTAAATTTGATACTAACTATTGGGAAGGGTAACTTTCCTGCCCAAGATCTGATTTTCTTGTCTTACAATAAATAACTACATGAAATGACCAGTTCTAAAGAAATAAAAATTACTAATCAAGATAGACTATTAAAATTTAGATAGAGCCCCTTAGGAAAAAAAAAATACTAGATGCCTATTAATGATATTGAACATATACCTAATATGTAAATGTATAAATGGCAAATATTTAGGAATAGCCTTAGTTTCTTAACTATATATTTTCCTTATTTTTTAGCCTTCTGTTTCTGTTCAGAGACATAATCTGCAAAGCACAGGATATGATGTTAGGGGAATTTTGGTGAATGATTTCTTTTATAAAGTCATTATTTCATAGGATGAGAAGTAATTTTAAATATATTAAAGTTGATTTTTGTTTTTAAAAATATAAATACAAGATACTCCAAATATAGTACTAGTGCAAAACTCATATTTAAATAAAATAGTTTGATTTACATTTTAGTTGTGACATCATAAACTAACTTTATTATGAAAAATACACTATGAAATTATTTAATCCAGCTCTGATGAGAAATGGACAGTGTGATGTGAATTATAATTTACAGTCACTTGCATCAGGCAGTCCTGAATTCACATAAGGTTCTGTCATTTACTCCTGAGGAGATCTTTATTAAGTTACTTCTCTGTTCCTCAGTTCACTTATCTGTAAATAATAATAGATATTTCCACAAGGCAATTGTGGGAATTATATGAGGAAGTATATACATGGCACATGGCAATTATAATACTGAATCTGTAATTTTAACATAATTTTTTAAGATATTTTAAGATTGTCTTAATCAAAGCCCAGATATTTTCTTTTTAAATCATTTTTATGAATACTTTCTAACATGTATTACCAATTTGTTTACTTGGTAAGCAAAATATGTTAAAATATTAAAAATTGGGCTTCCCTGGTGGCGCAGTGGTTGAGAGTCCGCCTGCCGATGCAGGGGACATGGGTTCGTGCCCCGGTCCGGGAAGATCCCACATGCCGCGGAGCGGCTGGGCCCGTGAGCCATGGCCGCTGGGCCTGCGCGTCCGGAGCCTGTGCTCCGCAACGGGAGAGGCCACAACAGTGAGAGGCCCGCATACCGAAAAAAATAATAATAATAAAATAAAATAAAATAATAATAATAAAATAAAATGACAGAATCATTACCAAGAATATTGATTCTTATTTTTTGTGCTCATATGCAGTAACAGAATAGAGAATTCTTAAAAGGAATGATAATGCCCTTTTTATTTAAATTATAAGCAGTGCTTTTTTTTTTTTTTTTTGACTATATGACGTAGATTCTAGTCTGAAAGCCTCAGCTAATACCCCCAGCATGTGTTTAAAAGCATGGACATTCACTTAGTCAATGCACATCTGTTAGATTTCTGCTGTCTGTTGGAGAAACACAGGGTGATAAGATTCAGCTTCGTAATCAGATCTTTCCTTGATGTTCAGATGTCTTCATTCACTCCCTTATTGAAAACTATTAGGAAAACTACTGGAAAACATTCCAAAATAAATTGAAATGCATAGCTTTTAAAGCCATTGGGAAAATTATAGTCTGTAATATAAATCATGGTGTTCATTATAATTAATAGTTATAATAATCATTCATGCCTTTGCATAATGTTGTTTACTTAACTCATCTTTGATATATTATGTTAAACCTAGAAATAGACTGTCTTTAGATGAAAATTAATTAACAAGTATATTTCAGATGTACTCTAGTTTTTATCTCTCTCTCTGTATTTCTCTGTATCTCTGTCTCTGTCTCTTTCTCTGCCTCTCTTTCAAGTATTAGAGGAAGCATCATTTTGCAGTTGATAGAATGAGCTCTGTAAAAAGAAACATCTTTTACTTAAGATTGTAACACACTATATAACCTCAGTGAGGTTGCAAGTTACTTAGTTGTGTAAGCTTGGATTTATTCATACAGGAATAAGAATAATCTTAATAGGACCTACCTCATGGGGAAGTTATGAGAATTATATAAAATATTACATGTAAAGAGCACATAATTCAGTGTATTTGTTTTTCTGTATCTCCTGCATGGAACTCTTCTTGCAGATACTCAAGGCACTTTATCAGAGAGAATTTTCTTAACCCCGTTTTAAATAGCATCCTCCACTTTCCCGCCTACCTTCATTACCTCTCAAATAACCTGGCCATACATTAGGAAAAGAGGTCAATGAATTTGACGTCTTTCCTAACCAATTTTCTTTACAGGGTTATTCCTACTGACATAGTTCTCAAGATAAATGTTATTAAAGAGGAACCTCCTTTTTAAAACTTAGACAGAAATGTTGAATGCATACATCAGTGAAACCCTCAGTTCCTGGGAACAGAAACTTCAGTAGTCAATTTGGTATACTTAAGCATGCAATAGTCCTCTAATCTTTGTAAAAAAATATTTTTAATTAAAGCAATTGTCATGCCGTAATGTTGTCATTTATCAGCATAATGAATTTAAAGTGAAGGCCACTCTTACTGTGAGAATGAACTGATTAACTAGACAGTCTGCACTGATAATAATTAGTCAGAAAAGTGCAGAAGTGCAAATCAATATCTTGGTGCTGAGACTTTCCTTGGGGAATGTAAACCATAACAAGGCTGTCAAGCTGCTGATAGATGGGGATGTTTGCTGATTTGTGTTGCTAATTTACTATCTGATAGTTTTAACTAATATACTGAATATATAAGAAATGAAAAAAAGATATTTCACTTAATAAACTGTATTGAAGCCTTAATTGGTAAACTAATCACAACAGTTTTTTGAGGAGTGGGAGAGGAGTATCAGAATTATTGTAATTTTTTTTGTTAATGTTTAACAAATAAGCATCACTTGCTATTTAGTGTTATAATTTCTATGGAAGTAGTTTTATTTCAAATTTTTGCATTTTAAGGGAAGATAATATTATAAAATAGGCAGGATCTGTATTTGACTAACAGAATTATAGTCATTCATATGGACACTCATACACCATGTTTCAGGAATAAATTACGTAGAAGAGAACTATCACTTATTATAATCCTTCCAAGTTTGATAACTTACTATTGAAAGAGTCCATTGCTGGTAGAATTTTCAGAACTCTCTTTCCTGAATTATATTCTAAGTTTTTCAGGAAACCAGTCACAGAACTTTGTGCACAGCACAATTTTTGGACCTCAGTTTGTTTATCTATAATACTTAAGAGGTTTCAGTTATCTATTGCTCATGACAAATTACTCCAAACTTTGTGGAGAGGATAGAAATGTTTATAGAATATGTAGGTCATGAATTTGGAAAAGATAAAGCAGGATGACTTGTCTTCGCTCCATGATCTCTGGGGAGTCAGCAGAGGGTGATTTCAAATGCCGGGGTCTAGAATTATCTGCCCACTGTCCAATAGAGTAGGAACTATTTGTATTTAAATTTACATTAACTAAATATAATTAATAATTTAGTGTTCAGTCACACTAGCCATATTTCAAATGTTCAATAGCCACATGTGGCTAGTGACGACCCTGTTGGCCAGTGCATACATATAAAACATTTCCATCATCACAGAATGTTCTCTTGCACAGAACTAATGTAGAAGCATCTTCACTCATATGTCTAACATGTAGCCTGGGATGACTCAAAGGTTGGGAACAGCTGAGATTATTGACTAAAGTGTATAGATGAAAAATTTCTATTTAGGGTTCTTAGAGCATGGAAGCTGAGATCTGAGAGGGAGCATCTCAAGTGCATGCATTTGTACCAGACTGAAGCTGCATGGCCTTTTGGGACTTAACATCATAAGTCACATAGGTCATCATGCCTTACTTTACTGGACAAATAATAAGCCCACCAGTAACAAGCCACTAGACTCAAGGTATGGGGAGACTTCTAAATGGGAGGTGTGTCAGATACTCTGAGGTCATGGTTTAGAACCATCACAGACTAAATCTTTGTATCACAAATGGTGCTTTGGAAAACTAGATATTTATAGACATGATGGGAAAGGTCTCAGTGATCAAATAAAGAAGATTTCATTTAAACAAAATTCAACACTTAGGATTTTTATGGTATTTAGTGTGCTAGTGTTCAAAGTTAATTTCTAAGATGGCATTGTATGCTGTGGTTACCAACTGCATTTTATCAAGGCATATTTTATTTTTTAATATAAATTTATTTTATTTTTGGCTGTATTGGGTCTTCATTGCTTCACGCGAACTTTCTCTAGTTGTGAGTTGTGGCAAGCGGGGGCTACTCTTCATTGCGGTGTGCAGGCTTCTCATTGCGGTGGCCTCTCATTGCGGAGCAAGGGATCTAGGCGTGCAGGCTTTAGTAGTTGTGGCTCGTGGGCTCTAGGGTGCGGGCTCAGTAGTTGTGGCTCACGGTCTTAGTTGTTCCACGGGGATGTGGGATCTTCCCGGACCAGGGCTCAAACCTGTGTCCCCTGCATTGGCAGGTGGATTCTAAACCACTAAGCCACCAGGGAAGCCCAAGGTGTATGTTAGTAAATCAGTACTTATTCACATCTGGTAACAAAGTTCTACAAAGGAAAATCTGGAAAATGCTGGGCTGAGTTTTCTTCAATTTTTTAAATCCTGTGATTTTATTATATTGCCCTTATTTCCTGAAAAAGCCTATCTTGTACATAAACTTTTGTTATTTGAATCCTATTTTATTAGACTGGATAGAGTAGTGAATTTCTTCTTCTCTTAAGAAAATTATTTTTGCCAAAAGTAAAATTATTTTATTCATTTTTTTTCTGAGATCTAATAGGAATTACAAGTAACTATTGAGAGCTGTTACATGTTTTAATTTAAAAGTGTGAGTTTATTAGTAAAATCACACTGTAGACAGTTAAAATGACAATATTAACATGGGAATTGTACTAAATATAAAGCTATGTAGACAGAATGGCTTCAGTAAGAATATAGTCAAAGGAATTTTAGGCTTAAAGCAATAGGTAAGTGGATATTGCATGAAGAAATCATAAAAGCAGTTTGTCTTTAGAGCAGGGAATGTAGGTAACTAACATCAATGTCATTTCTATTTGTACAACCAAAAGAAATAATGTTACAAATTAAACACACAATAGACTGATGATGAACTCTTCACTATCCCCAAAATGATTGTTCCACTAGTTTTTAAACTTTAAAATTGAAGATCATTTGTTAGGTTCATGCACTATTTGTCAGCATTACTGTAATTATAACAAAGTCAAGTTTGGGGTTGATAGTATCATAGCCATATGCAAGATCCTTTTCATATAAACATGTCTATTCTTATATACCTATGGTGTCCAGAGGTAAGACTGACATGTAATAAGTCATGTATTAGATATAAACAGATAACTTTCTTTTTTTCACACACACACACACACTGTATTTTATTTTTACAAGAGATAAACTGACACCAAGCATTGTAAATGGATGACCACAACAAAAGCAAGAATGATTGCAATTAACAAACACACTCATACTATGTCATAATATTGACATTCAGTACAGTAATCCTCCACTGTAACAGCTCCTTTACTTTGCAATGAAAATTGATTTGTATATTTTTTGCCTCTGAGTCCTCATGGGATTTTTTTTTATTCAAACAGAAAGTCACAAAAATTATAATCATCCTCATCAGTTCACTCAGTCCCATGTAATTAATTTTATTTTCATCTTGATCTTTTGTTAGCACTTTTATAAATTCATCAGTTTTCCATTAGAGTACTGAAAATGCTTATTCATTCAGTTCAGCAGTATAGTCAGTTACCAGAAACCTGTACTTGTCAGAGTCTTTTCCATAAATTCCTTGAAGATGAAACCCTTTTATAGGAACATTTTTGCAAAAGCATCAAAGTACACCCAGAACTGTCTGTAAATGACAAAAGACTTTAAAATGGCCATGGTTAAAGAGTTGATGAAAGTTCATAATAATTGCAATTGACAAGGAAATTTAGTTATGTCTGAGATATGCATTATAAAGTAATAGCTAGAATTATGACATCTAACATTATAAAAGAGCATATAAGATTTTTAGAAATTTCATGTAATGTCTGAAACATTTATATTAACATATTTCCATACAAATAACCCAAAGAAAGTTTAGTATTAGTTGTTTTTTGTTTGTTTTTTGTTCTTTTATACTGCACGTTCTTATTAGTCATCAATTTTATACACATCAGTGTATACATGTCAATCACAATCGCCCAATTCAGCACACCATCATCCCCACCCCACTGCAGTTTTCCCCCCTTGGTGTCCATACGTTTGTTCTCTATATCTGTGTCTCAACTTCTGCCCTGCAAACCGGTTCATCTGTACCATTTTTCTAGGTTCCACATACATGCATTAATATACAATATTTGTTTTTCTCTTTCTGACTTACTTCACTCTGTATGACAGTCTTTAGATCCAACCACATCTCAACAAATGACTCAATTTCGTTCCTTTTTATGGCTGAGTACTATTCCATTGTATATATGTACAACAACTTCTTTATCCATTTGTCTGCCGATGGGCATTTAGGTTGCTTCCATGACCTGGCTATTGTAAATAGTGCTGCAATGAACATTGGGGTGCATGTGTCTTTTTGAATTATGGTTTTCTCTGGGTATATGTCCAGCAGTGGGATTGCTGGATCATATGGTAATTCTATATCTAGTTTTTTAAGGAACGTCAATACTGTTGTCCATAGTGGCTGTATCAGTTTACATTCCCACCAACAGTGCAAGAGGGTGCCCTTTTCTCCACACCCTCTCTAGCATTTGTTGTTTGTAGATTTTCTGATGATGCCCATTCTAACTGGTGTGAGGTGATACCTCTTTGTAGTTTTGATTTGCATTTCTCTAACAGTTAGTGACGTTGAGCAGCTTTTCATGTGCTTCTTGGCCATCTGTATGTCTTCTTTGGAGAAATGTCTATTTAGGTCTTCTGCCCATTTTTGGATAGGTTGTTTGTTTCTTTAATATTGAGGTGCATGAGCTGTTTATATATTTTTGAGATTAATCGTTTGTCCATTGATTCATTTGCAAATATTTTCTCCCATTCTGAGAGTTGTCTTTTCGTCTTGTTTATGGTTTCCTTTGCTGTGCAAATGCTTTGAAGTTTCATTAGGTCACATTTGTTTATTTTTGTTTTTATTTCCATTACTCTAGGAGGTGGATCAAAAAAGATCTTGCTGTGATTTATGTCAAAGAGTGTTCTACCTATGTTTTCCTCTAAGAGTTTTAGAGTGTCCAGTCTTACATTTAGGTCTTGAATCCATTTTGAGTTTATTTTTGTGTATGGTGTTAAAGAGTGTTCTAATTTCATTCTTTTACATGTTAGCTGTCCAGTTTTCCCAGCACCACCTATTGAAGAGACTGTCTTTTCTTCATTATATATCTTTGCCTCCTTCATCATAGATTAGTTGATGATAGGTGTATGGGTTTATCTCTGGGCTTTCTATCTTGTTCCACTGATCTATGTTTCTGTTTTTGTGCCAGTACCATATTGTCTTGATTACTGTAGCTTTGTAGTATAGTCTGAAGTCAGGGAGACTGATTGCTCCAGCTCTATTTTTTTCCTTCAAGACTGCTTTGGCTATTTGCAGTCTTTTGTGTCTCCATACAAATTTTAAGATGATTTGTTCTAGCTCTGTAAAAAATGCCATTGGTAATTTGAAAGGGATTGCATTGAATCTGTAGATTGCTTTGGGTAGTATAGTCATTTTCACAATATTGATTCTTCCAATCCAAGAACGTGGTATATCTCTCCATCTGTTGGTATCATCTTTAATTCCTTTCATCAGTGTCTTATAGTTTTCTGCATACAGGTCTTTTTTCTCCCTAGGTAGGTTTATTCCTAGGTATTTTATTCTTTTTGTTGCAATGGTGAATGGGAGTGTTTCCATAATTTCTCTTTCAGATTTTTCATCATTAGTGTATAGGAATGCAAGAGATTTCTGTGCATTAATTTTGTATCCTGCAACTTTACCAGATTTATTGATTAGCTCTAGTAGTGTTCTGGTGGCATTTTTAGGATTCTCTATGTATATTATCATGTCATCTGCAAACAGTGAGAGTTTTACTTCTTCTTTTCCAATTTGTATTCCTTTTATTTCTTTTTCTTCTCTGATTGCCGTGGCTAGGACTTCCAAAACTATGTTGAATAATAGTGGTGAGAGTGGACATCCTTGTCTTGTTCCTGATCTTAGACGAAATGCTTTCAGGTTTTCACCATTGAGAATGACGTTTGCTGTGGGTTTGTCATATATGGCCTTTATTATGTTGAGGTAGGTTCCCTCTATGACCACTTTCTGGAGAGTTTTTTTTTAATCATAAATGGGTGTTGAATTTTATCGAAAGCTTTTTCTGCATCTATTGAGATGATCATATGGTTTTTATTCTTCCATTTGTCAATATGCTGTATCACGTTGATTGATTTGCATATATTGAAGAATCCTTGCATCCCTGGGATAAATCCAACTTTATCATGGTGTATGATCCTTTTAATGTGTTGTCAGATTCTTTTTTTTTTTAACATCTTTATTGGAGTATAATTGCTTTACAATGGTGTGTTAGTTTCTGCTTTATAACAAAGTGAATCAGTTATACATATACATATGTTCCCATATCTCTTCCTTCTTGTGTCTCCCTCCCTCCCACCCTGCCTATCCCACCCCTCTAGGTGGTCACAAACCACCGAGCTGATCTGATCTCCCTGAGCTATACAGCTGCTTCCCACTAGCTATCTGTTGTACGATTGGTAATGTATATATGTCCATGACACGCTCTCACTTTGTAACAGCCCACCCTTCCTCCTCCCCATGAGCTCAAGTCCATGTTCTAGTACGTATGTGTCTTTATTCCTGTCTTACCCCTAGGTTCTTCATGACATTTTTTTTTCTTAGATTCCATATATATGTGTTAGCATATGGCATTTGTTTTTCTCCTTCTGACTTACTTCACTCTGTATAACAGACTCTAGGTCTATCCACCTCACTACAAATAACTCAATTTCATTTCTTTTAATGGCTGAGTAATATTCCATTGTATATATGTGCCACATCTTTACCCATTCATCTGTTGATGGACACTTAGGTTGCTTCCATGTCCTGGCTATTGTAAATAGAGCTGCAATGAACATTTTGGTACATGACACTTTTTGAATTATGGTTTTCTCAGGGTATATGCCCAGTAGTGGAATTACTGGGTCATATGGTAGTTCTATGTGTAGTTTTTTAAGGAGCCTCCATACTGTTCTCCATAGTGACTGTATCAATTTACATTCCCACGAACAGTGCAAGAAGGTTCCCTTTTCTCCACACCCTCTCCGGCATTTACTCTTTCTAGATTTTTTGATGATGGCCATTCTGACCAGTGTGAGATGATATCTCATTGTAGTTTTGATTTGCATTTCTCTAATGCTTAATGATGTTGAGCATTCTTTCATGTGTTTGTTGGCAATCTGCATAACTTCTTTGGAGAAATGTCTATTTAGGTCTTCTGCCCATTTTTGGATTGGGGAGTTTGTTTTTCTGATATTGAGCTGCATGAGCTGCTTGTAAATATTGGAGATTAATCCTTTGTCAGTTGCTTCATTTGCAAATATTTTCTCCCATTCTGTGGGTTGTCTTTTGGTCTTGTTTGTGGTTTCCTTTGCTGTGCAAAAGCTTTGAAGTTTCATTAGCTCCCATTTGTTTATTTTTGTTTTTACTTCCATTTCTCTAGGAGGTGGGTCAAAAAGGATCTTGCTGTGATTTATGTCATAGAGTGTTCTGCCTATGTTTTCCTCTAAGCGTTTTAGAGTGTCTGGCCTTACATTTAGGTCTTTAATCCATTTTGTGTTTATTTTTGTGTATGGTGTTAGGGAGTGTTCTAATATCATTCTTTTACATGTACCTGCCCAGTTTCCCAGCACCACTGATTGAAGAGGCTGTCTTTTCTCCACTGTAAATTCTTGCCTCCTTTATCAAAGGTAAGGTGAACATATGTGCGTTGATTTATCTCTCAGCTTTCCTGTTCCATTGATCTATATTTCTGTTTTTGTGCCAGTACCATACTGTCTTAATTACTGTAGCTTTGTAGTATAGTCTGAAGTCAGGGAGCCTGATTCCTCCAGCTCCATTTTTCTTTTCTTTCTTTTTTGTTTTTTTTTTTTTGTGGTATGCGGGCCTATCACTGTTGTGGCCTCTCCCATTGCAGAGCACATGCTCTGGATGCACAGGCTCAGCAGCCATGGCTCACGGGACCAGCCGCTCTGCAGCATGTGGGATCTTCCCAGACCAGGATACAAACCCATGTCCCCTGCATCAGCATGCGGACTCTCAACCATGGTGCCACCAGGGAAGCCCCCTGCAGCTCCATTTTTCGTTCTCAAGATTCCTGTGGCTATCGGGGTCTTTTGTGTTTCCATACAAATTGTGAAATTTTTGGTTCTAGTTCTGTGAAAAATGCCATTGGTAGTTTGATAGGGATTGCATTGAATCTGTAGATTGCTTTGGGTAGTAGAGTCATTTTCACAGTGTTGATTCTTCCAGTTCAAGAACATGTTATATCTCTCCATCTATTAGTATCATCTTTAATTTCTTTCATCAGTGTCTTATAATTTTCTGCATACAGGTCTTTTGTCTCCTTAGGTAGGTTTATTCCTAGATATTTTATTTTTTTTGTTGCAGTGGTAAATGGGAGTGTTTTCTTAATTTCACTTTCAGATTTTTCATCATTAGTGTATAAGAATGCCAGAGATTTATGTGCATTAATTTTGTATCCTGCTACTTTACCAAATTCATTGATTAGCTCTAGTTGTTTTCTGGTAGCATCTTTAGGATTCTCTATGTATAGTATCATGTCATCTTCAATGTGTTGTTGGATTCTGTTTTCTAGTATTATATTGAGGATTTTTGCATCTATATTCATCAGTGATATTGGTCTGTAATTTTCTTTTTTTGTAGTATCTTTGTCTGGTTTTGGTGTCAGGGTGATAGTGGCCTCATAGAATGAGTTTGGGAGTGTTCCTTCCTCTTCAATTTTTTGGAAGAGTTTGAGAAGGATGGGTGTTAGCTCTTCTGTAAATGTTTGATAGAATTCATCTGTGAATCCATCTGGTCCTGGACTTCTGTTTGTTTGAAGATTTTTAATCACAGTTGCAATTTCATTACTTGTGATTGGTCTGTTAATATTTTCTGTTTCGTCCTGGTTCAGTCTTGGAAGGTTATACCTTTCTAAGAATTTGTCCATTTCTTCCAGGTTGTCCACTTTATTGGCATACAGTTGCTTGTAGTAGTCTCTTATGATGCTTTGTATTTCTGCAGTGTCTGTTGTGACTTCTCCTTCTTCATTTCTAATTTTATTGATTTGAGTCTCCTCCCTCTTTTCTTGATGAGTCTGGCTAATGGTTTATCAATTTTGTTTATCTTCTCAAAGAACCAGGTTTTAGTTTTATTGATCTTTGCTATTGTTTTCTTTGTTTCTATTTCATTTATTTCTGCTCTGATCTTTATGATTTCTTTCCTTCTGCTAACTTTGGGTTTTGTTTGTTCTTCTTCCTCTAGTTCCTTTAGGTGTAAGGTTAGATTGTTTACTTGAGATTTTTCTTGTTTCTTGAGTTAGGCTTATATAGCTATAATCTTTCCTCTTAGAACTGCTTTTGCTGCATCCCATAGGTTTTGGATTTTCGTGTTTTCATTGTCATTTGTCTCTAGATATTTTTTGATTTCCTCTTTGATTTCTTTAGTGATCTCTTGGTTATTTAGTAACATATTGTTTAATATCTATGTGTTTGTGTGTTTTTTTCATTTTTTTCCCTGTAATTCATTTCTAATCTCATAGCGTTGTGGTCAGAAAAGATGCTTGATATGATTTCAATTGTCTTAAATTTACTGAGGCTTGATTTGTGACCCAAGATGTGATCTATCCTGGAGAATTTTCCATTCACACTTGAGAAGAAAGTGTAATCTTCTGTTTTGGGATAGAATGTCCTATAAATATCAATTAAATCTATCTGGTCTGTTGTATCATTTAAAGCTACTGTTTCCTTATTTATTTTCATCTTGGATGATCTGTCCATTGGTGTAAATGAGGTGTTGAGGTCCCCCACTATTATTGTATTATTGTTGAGTTTCTCTTTTATAGATTTTAGCAGTTGCCTTATGTATTGAGGTGCTGCTATGTTGGGTGCATATATATTTATAATTGTTATATCTTCTTCTTGGATTGATCCCTTGATCATTATGTAGTCTCTGTCCTTGTCTCTTGTAACATTCTTTATTTTAAAGTCTATTTTATCTCATATGAGTATGGCTACTCCAGCTTTCTTTTGATTTACATTTGCATGGGATATCTTTTTCCATCCCCTCACTTTCAGTCTGTATGTGTCCCTAGGTATGAAGTGGGTCTCTTGTAGACAGCATATATATGGGTCTTGTTTTTGTATCCCTTCAGCAAGCCTGTGTCTTTTGGTTGGAGCATTTAGTCCATTCACGTTTAAGGTAATTATCGATATGTATGTTCCTGTGACCATTTTCTTAATTGTTTTGGGTTTGTTTTTGTAGGTCCTTTTCTTCTCTTGTGTTTTCCACTTAGAGAAGTTCCTTTAGCATTTGTTGTAGAGCTGGTTTGGTGGTGCTGAATTCTCTTAGCTTTCACTTGTCAGTAAAGCTTTTGATTTCTCCATCAAATCTGAATGAGATCCTTGCTGGGTAGAGTAGTCTTGGTACTAGGTTCTTCCCTTTTATCACTTTAAGTATATCCTGCCACTCCCTTCTGGCTTGTTGAGTTTCTGCTGAGAAATCAGCTGTTAACCTTATGGGAGTTCCCTTCTATGTTATTTGTCATTTTTCCCTTGCTGCTTTTAATAATTTTTCTTTGTCTTTAATTTTTGCCAATTTGATTTCTATGTGTCTCGGCATGTTTCTCCTTGGGTTTATCCTGTATGGGACTTGCTGAGCTTCCTGGACTTAGGTGGCTATTTCCTTTCCCATGTTAGGGAAGTTTTCAACTATAATCTCTTCAAATATTTTCTCAGGTCCTTTCTCACTTCTCCTTCTGGGACCCCTATAATGTGAATGTTGTTGTGTTTCATGTTGTTCCAGAGGTCTCTTAGGGTGTCTTCATTTCTTTTTATTCTTTTTTCTTTATTCTGTTGAGCAGCAGTGAATTCCACCATTCTGTCTTCCAGGTCACTTATCTCTTCTTCTGCTATTGATTCCTTCTAGTGTAGTTTTCATTTCAGTTATTGTATCGTTCATCTCTGTTTGATTGTTCTTTAATTCTTCTAGGTCTTTGTTAAACATTTCTTGCATCTTCTCGATCATTGCCTCCATTCTTTTACCGAGGTCCTGGATCATCTTCACTATCATTAATCTGAATTCTTTTTCTGGAAGGGTGCCTATCTCCACTTCATTTAGTTGTTTTTCTGGGGTTTATCTTGTTCCTTCATCTGGTATATAGCCCTCTGCCTTTTCATCTTTTCTGTCTTTCTGTGAATGTGGTTTTTGTCCCACACGCTGCAGGATTGTAGTTCTTCTTGCTTCTGCTCATAGGTTTCTAAATAGTTTAGTTTACCTGAATATAAAGTATCAACTAGTATTTTCTTCCCATAGAATCCATATATAACTCAATATAGGATTGCTTAAATTAATTTCAATTTATAAAAAAAGTATTTGCAAAATGCCAAGATTGTCTTGGAACTATAAGTAAATTCACTATATAACACTATTGTTATAAATGAGAAATTAGATATAAAACATTGTATAATGTGGCAATTATAATTAGTATTAATTTTTAAGAACATAGAAAATATTAAAAACATGCCCATAAATGTTTATTATCTATGTCAAGAAGTCCAAGCTATACAAATTCTGTTTGCTTGGAGATGATGTTTTGTAATTATTTTATGGCCCTGGCAACAGTGGTTACTCATCCATTCAATAAAAAGTTGTTCAAAACCTACTGCCAAATGCATATCTGAATGTCACCCTAATAGTATGAGAAAATACATAGTTGGGCAACTTCAATCCAGTGTGATGAGGGCTGTATTAGAGGTAAGCAGGAGTGCTGTATGAGTATGAGGAAGGAGGATCTCATGTGTGGAGAAGACAAGGCTTTGCTGAAGAGAGAGTGCCATCTCCAGTCCTGACATTTGTGTTTATGTGCATTTGTGAATTCAGGTGGTAATTATGACTGGATTCCTTCTCTGTAATGACAGGCATAGTTTCTTTATGTGGTAGATTTGTGGAACTACAAGTTATTTACAATTTTGTATTATTAGGAAATAATTATCTACTGAGAAGATTTATAATATAAGATTAAAACATATTTAAAAAAATGTCACCAAAGTATTCCATTATATGAGCAATATACTTAATTTCTGAATTAACCACATTTATTGGTGCTTGGAATATTTCATTTTCAATCTACCCTTGCTCCCTGTAATATAATATACCTGGATTCTTTCTCACAGGAAGGTGATTTAATAGTTCATACTAACTAGAGATGTGATTATGAGTAGAAGTATTTTTTTGTGAATTAAGTCCATGAGCGTCTTCATAATTCCTAACATGAAACTTTTAGTTAAGGATTTTTGTACACTGCCTAATTTATCACCATGTCAGATCCATGTGTATTTTTTTGTTGTAAGAACAAAAACAACAACAAAATGATCTAATCATATGGAAAGACTGAGTCAGTTTTGCAAACGTTTTATAAAAATCAACAGAACAAAAATATATCTGGCTCCATAAATAATGAATTTGTCTTCATTGATTCTTGTGAATTACACCTTGGTTCTACAATATGCCCACCCTGTCTTCTGCTCCCCAATTAAATTACCAGAAAAGAATCTGAACATTTGATTGCAATTAATAGCTTTAGAATTTTTATACATCATTAACTTTTTCCAGTGTGATCAGAAAGATGCAAGGTTTATTCCTCTCCATCAGAATTATTCTTATTTCCATGCCTTAGGCTATGCCTATTCACCATGAATTCCCTCCAACCCTTCCTTCTACCCACCACTCCACTGCCTTCCTGATTGACTACCTCAATTGGCTTGTCTTATATAGACTTCTCTGTCTGTTCCATGATAGTACTGAGTGTCCATCATATACCTGACATATAGCATGGCCTATCTTTTAAAGGCTCCTTCCTTTGTACTTTTTTTTTTCTATGGTGACTTCCTAAGTCTTACTCACATTAAAATGTTTTACATTTCAGGAAGTGGGGATATTTTATGTTTCTTTTTATCTAACTCATGGCCAGTCATCTTTCTCTATCTTATATTCACTGATATTTTATATTCATTGATATCTTATATTCATTGTTGTGTGAATGGAAAGATTTAAAAATTCTTATTTGATCTTTCCTAATTTTATATTTATCACATTCCATACAATTTTCATGTGAACACTGACTATTTTGATTATCACCTTCTTTTTTTTTCTATTTGCTTAGATAGAAAAGTTTATGAACAATTAAGTGCTCATAATTTAAGTGATAATGAAAGATGAATGTTAAGTACTGATCTGGATTATAAGAATCTCTTCAGAAATTGAACATTTCTATCTTTAGAGCTTAATCTTCGCTTCCATTGTTGTTGGATTTTTGATAAATTTGGTGTCCAGCTGCCCACCACCAAGCTTGGCTTCCTGAGATAAGTTCCAGCCAAATGTGTTAATTTGGTCTTGTCCGTTTTAGGCACCTAACCTATGAGCCATCTGCCACCCTGGGTATAAGTACTGAGAAGAAGATTATTTCAAAGCACAACATGACAAAAGGCGAATATGGCTTAGGAATTATTTGGGCAAAAAAATGTTAATTTAATAAAGTAAAAAAATATTGTTTGAAAAAAAAATACTCTGTGACCCTGCTGCAAAAGTCAAACATGAAGTTATTGTTTGTCGTATACAAGCCAAACCCGCTAAATATTAATACTGTATAAAAGCATATTATTATAATGTTATATATATACATATATATTGTTTTAATGAGATGAGTGGCTCTCTCTTACACTTTTAATACTTTTAATAACTCTTTAATGTCTGCCTTAGTAGAAGACAGCTGGATTCTCATTTTTATTCTGCATTTAGTCTGTAACAATATTATATTTGGTTGAATATAGAAAGAAAATCTTGCCTTATCAAATATAGAGTTGAAAAAGAATGAGTACATTAATAGTGTTTTCAGAAAATTTTGATATTCTTCTTTTATATTCCATCAAAACTCAACAAGTGGTATTTTTGAAATGATTGATTACAATATGAAATCTCAAACCATATCAATGAACTTTTTCTGCTCTATTACATAAAAATTCATTGTTTTATCCTGCACTTTGAATACATCTTTACCCATGCTTGAATTTCTAAGGTCATGTATTGGTCAATTAGAAAATATTGGTTCACTGAGTTATGCACTTATTCCACAATTACATTAGAAAATATCAGAAAAATAATTATATTTGTGACTATTGCCACTAATATCATCTGAACAATACTATATGAACTAGAAAGCTCTCAAGATTATGACAGCAGAATCAAGATGTCAGAAATTTTAATTTTTGCTGGTTTTCATCTTTATAACAAAAACTGTTGTAAAAGACAGTGCTTTATCTCCAACCAAATGCCTGCCAAAAACCTAACTCTGTATAACCATGATTTGTCCATCAGTTATTCCTTTAAGTAAAAATGATACTTCGTGAAAAATGTGACTAATTCAGCTTGATTCTCAATCACCCAAGTACTTTTCCTTGAGACAATCACTGTAATTTGAAATTCAGCAAAAGTATAATACTTTATGCATACCTCCCATTTCATCTTCTAGAATATTAAAAATGTTTACTTAAGGTTTTAGTATTCTTTTCAACCCAGTGGCACATACCATGCATCTGAGTTGATTATTGCTAAAATTTCAGGGGTTTTACCTACTATTGCTTTTGCAAGATATTTGCAAATGTCAGCATAGTGAAAAAGGCAAACAATGTCTCATTATTATTATGAAACTACTTTTTACTGATGGAGTAAGTGAGACTTGGGGACTCCCAGGGGTCTATAGACCACAGTTTGAGAACTGCTGCACTAAAGAATAAAAATTAAACTTTTCTGTTACTGTTGGAATGTAGTCCAGAGTCTAGTTCATTCCTTCATCACCTAAACTTTATTATATAAAAGTGAATCATGGGCCTAAAAGACCAAATGCAATTCAGTGAGTATTATATTTCCGTGGTTTCATTAGTACAAGGAAATGTGCTAAAATAATAATTGTTATTATTATATTCATGGCTACCATTTACTGAGTACAAAGTATGTGTCTGACACATAGATCTTGGTACTATAAAGTACATTGATTCCTTACAATAATCTATCAAGTCAGTACTACCATTGTCCTTCTTTTATAGATAAGGAAACTGAGACAAAAGATTAAGACTTTGCCTTTAACTTCAATCTATACTTTCAATATTTACTTAGAAAAGTGATAGGAGAAAAAGGAGTCAAATAAGAAGAAAAAGATTCATAAATCTCTGTTGGTATTGAAGAGGTATATCTCTTCAAACTAGCCAGAAAATAAAAATGCCCAGTTACTCTGAAATAAGTGCATCTTTTTTTTTCCCATTTGATGTTACATCTTCACAAAATAAATGGAAAGGTAAAGTTTTCAAAAACTTTAGAAATGACTGTATCAATAACTGTGTTGTGGAGGAAGAGGTGACAAGCACTTAACTGGTTTTTGGGGGTTTTTTTGGTTTGTTTTTGCTAATGGATATTTTTAACTGGTGAATCACCCATTGTTTTTAAAATTCTGGCAATATACTTTATCAAAGTAAGGCAGAACTTGACTGCTTAATTTTGTGTCTTGTAATCATACATATCAAATTATTTTCTAGTGGCATTGAATATAAAATAGCTAGCACTTTGTTAGAACACATAAACATTTAAAATAGCCTAACTAAAGAAGCACTTTAAATCATTCCATAATTGACAAAAGAAAATAATGATACATTTCTCTTTGAAACTAGATTGCCTCAGGAGACTGGTATAGACTGTAATGAAAAAATGTTTTCTCATTACTTAATTAAGCCATGTTTTTATAGGTGATGCTCTTTAACTAATTATAATCTACTTTATTGTAATATCCCTATCATTGAAAAGATACCAGTACTTATCTTTCTAAAAGAGACTTATTAGGAATTCTGTTCTAGATATTCAAGTCCTTCTACATAAAAATTATATAGGAAGAAAAAAATATCTGCAGATTTCTGTGGAGAGCTGAAAATATGTAACTCTAGTTCATTATTTGAGTGAATAAATTTAATGTAAAATAAAACAAAATTCCATTTCTATTCAGAGAGTTAATAACAAAATCTTATCACAATGTAGCAGAAATATGTTGACATAAAACTAAAGGTAGGGGCTTCCCTAGTGGCGCAGTGGTTAAGAATCTGCCTGCCAATGCAGGGGACAATGGTTTGAGCCCTGGTCTGGGAAGATCCCACATGCCTCAGAGCAGCTAAGGCCCTGCACCACAATGACTGAGCCTGTGCTGTAGAGCCCACGAGCCACAACTACTGAGACCGCGAGCCTAGAGCCCATGCTCTGCAACAAGAGAAGCCACTGCAATGAGAAGTGGTGGAAGAGTAGCCCCCGCAACTAAAGAAAGCCTGCATGCAGCAACGCAGATGCAAGGTAGCCAAAAATAAACAAAACAAAACAAAAAACCCTAAAGGTATACTTGTTCTGGTTTATCTGTATTTTTACATCTAAAATTATATGAACTAATATTTGACATTTATATCAGTATTTCATAGTTTGCCAAGTTCTCTATGTATATAATTATCTCCATTCCATTCTATTACTGCTAAATATACTACATTCTTTAGTGTAGAATATATTCCCAGGTGAAGGATCTCTAATTTACAGATGAAAAACAGTAGAGATATAAACTTTTTCCCAGATCATGCAAAATTAGTCTTACAATCAAATGGAATTATGTCCAGTTCCTTATAGTTCTCTATTTTGACTGTATTGAATCTCCACATTTATTCAACAGTATCAATAAAATTATTGAAAAGTATTTTTATAAGGGGGATTGTTCAATTTGCTCCCTTAAGTATATTAAATCATTAGGATAAATATTTTTCTGAAATATATGTGTATGTAAATTATTGGTTAAAAAGTTATTAGCTATGTTTTCCAATAAATTGTTTTTTTAATCCAAGAGATTTAATTGACAGTCATTCAATAAATATTTTTTAAGAGATGCCCATAGACACTGAACAGGACAGCATATCCAATCCATTATATATCAACATTTTCTCAACAATCAACTTTCCCAAAGTATAAAATTAATATTTTGTTGAACTTGGACTCCAGATATTTGGAAAATATTGTTAAAGTGCTATACATAGTATATCAGTTTAATATAAATGGATTCTTAATAAGCATAGTTTACCAATAATTTGGTTTTATGAAAATGTGTTTACTGTTTCTGATTGTTTTATCCACAAAAGCTCTTCTAAATCTTAAATCACCAGCTTATCTGTTCTCAATTTTTTCTGTCTCAAAAAATGACTTCAATTTTTGTTTTAATTAGAAGATCAAAGACCTCCCTGTGAGAGCACATACAGTACCCTCAGCCTCTTTACTATATGTTCTATCTCTGTCCTAGCCCCCACTTTTTTTGAATTATCTCATTCCAAATAGTTCATAGGCAGAGTATATGTCCATTTTTACACCTATCTAATTCGTATCTCCTTAAGTACTTTGAAATGGCTGAGGGCATCATACATAATCAGGAAAAAGGGCTAATAAGATACATCTTTTTGAGATCTTGAAGCAATTAAAAGGCAAACTCAGAACCATTTTTTTAAAGTTTTTTGCACTGAGAACAAAATAAAGATAAGTCACTTTAAAACACCAGCTATAGTATTATGCCCTCGTGAATGAAAATGAAAATGAGATATAATGTCATAAAATGTAACATGAATGATTCTCCTCTTCTTTTTTAATGATGGTCTCAACTGTGAGGATCCAGCCTCTTTGGTCTCTAACTCATTGTTCATACCTGTGTACTAAAAAAAAAAAATCAACTTGTAGAGTGAGAACAAAATAAAATGTTAAGGTTAGTTCATTGGAAGATATGGTCATTAAATAAGGTCAAGATTGTAAATGTAGAAAGATAGCAAGTCATATAAATAGCAGCATCAAATTATGAGGCACTTTAACACCCCATACAGAATTAGTATCATGGGGTACTTGTGTGCAATGAAGTTTAGGACACTGCTATTTCTTGAATAGTCAGTGTTCCTATTGGTTCAAATAGAAACCAACATTTCATAAATGTTGAAATTACTTGTGTTTTCTTCTTACATTTTGCCACATTTTTCAGAAATAGGTTTGTGCCAAAACTCAAGTATAATCATCTGGTAACAATGTGTATTTGATGTTTTTAAAAATAGCATTTCCCATACACACTCACAAAATTGCCTGACCTTCCTCCTCCACAGAATTAATCATGCCATCTGTGCTCACATTGTATTTAATCATACTTCTGGTCTAACATTTCTCACATCACATTGCATTAGAGTTAGCTGTATGTCTCTTTGTTTTTCCCATTAAACCATGTGCCCACGAGAATAGAGATATCTCATTTGTCTCTGTATCTCCACCAGCTGTGGCATCATGTCTAGCACGTAGTAGACATTCAGTAGGATAGTATCTGCATTTTTTTTGAAAAGCAATCCAGTAAATGAATGGAACTATTTTCTTTTTAGTTAACAAAAGTCACCTGTTGCATATCACTCTTGAAGATGAAAGTTTGTTTAAAAAAATAACAAAGGATTGTAAGTGTAAAGATTAGAAGATTAACAAAATTCAAGTTCTGATATCAGTTTAATAGAAATATAACTAGGCTTGAACCTGCACGTCTAATATTTGTCCAGTGTTATCTTCAAGGCAACATTTAAATAGATGAATGTCAGAAAGTCAGTCCCTCATGCTTCTGGCTCTTAGAGTCTTGCTGTGTCAACCCAATCGGGTTTTCTGATACCTGGAAATTCAAGTAGGTAGTGACTTAGAGCAAGGAGACCTTCCAATATCAATATGTGGGTTGGGTGAGAATGAAGAAGACATGGAAAATAAGAAGAACCTGGTCACTGCAAATTGAGCCTCAGTATTTTAACTAAAAATCACTTTCAAATTACATATTAAGGCTTCCCTGGTGGCGCAGTGGTTGGGAGTCCGCCTGCCGATGCGGGGGACGCGGGTTCATGCCCAGTCCAGGAGGATGCCGCAGAGCGGCTGGGCCCATGGGCCATGGCCACTGGGCCTGCACGTCCGGAGCCTGTGCTCCACGGCGGAGGAGACCACAACGGTTGAGAGGCCCGCGTACTGCAAAAAAAAAAAAAATTACATATTACATATATGTAATTACATATAGCAGTGAAATTTTGTGACCTTTTTTCCTAAAGAAAATTATTTATGTTTGTTGTCTTTCCAATTCTGATCCTGTGTCAGAAAAGTTCTGCATTTGCAATATAATAAAGTAAATCATACTTCAAGCACTTAGCTTTGACTGTCCTCAATATAGTTTCATATTTGCTTATTGTTTTATATTGTATTCTACGAGGGCATATAATTTTAATTTTAAACATTGTTATATGTCCCAGCAGTTCTGACAACTTGATTTAAATCTTCCATGACAAGTTGTAAAAGGGAGACTGAAAATATTTTGAGTGTTTCTCATAAATCAGAATTGATGGCTATAACCTAGTAACATCTTTAATTCCATAACATTTTATTCTCATTTTGAAAGTAAATGTAAGACTCTTAATTGTTATGTATAATAGCTTTGGAGTAGAAGTGAGAATCAATGTGTATGTATATGTACATCATATAGCTCATTTACACTACTTTGATTATTTTTACACAGATTTTTTTTTTTGTCTTTTTAACACAAACTGGAACAATACTGGAAAGAAGTCAGCATGTAATTAGTCTGGATATATGAAAAACAGATTGTACTGTTTCACATGCTGTGAACTGTGAGCGAGCCACAGTGCTGTAAAAGATAGCAAGAATCAACAGTTTTTTCCACTTAAAATCTCAACATTCTTGACTTTTCACACATCACTGCTTAGGGAACTGAAAAACGCTAAGGTTCTACTGATATGATGACTATTGACTGAAATGGCTGGATTGGATAGCATTTATTGGCTTATGGTTTATCTCTCTAAAGATTCTTTTATTCTTAAAATCAATTTTGAGATTTGGAGCTTGCGTGCTGAAGATGAAAAAAAAAAGAAAATGGTGAGGAAGGAGGAAATGGTGAATTTTTTTCTCATTAAATGGAGAGTTTAGAAAATCTAAAGACCTTTACAAGGAACCTACTGAATGATCTTTGTGATTATAGGCAAGAAAAGCATTTTGCAGCCATTTACATAATTCAATTTGTCATAAAGTCATCACCGTATAACTTTGTTATATGCAGTTTTAGCCTTCTAGCATTTTATTCTTATCCTGACATTTTACTGTGTGGCTGTTTGGTAAAATTAAGCCAGTCATATTAAGATTGGGGGATTTGGTGATCATGACCATTCCAATTTTAATTTCTCATACTTTTCTATTAAAATTAGATGTTTCATTAAGGTGAATTTACTCAACTTTTAAGCATAAAATAACTACTTAGAAAATACATACGCTGCATTTAACTGATTTTTAGACACTCCCCCACACCCTTCCCACATTTTAACATCTTTAAAATAATGATATGTCTTAAGATCCATGAATCTTACACTTGTGGTCAGTCAGACAGTAGTCTTTGCATGTGCATGTACAGACTTCATCCAAGCTATGCTTATTTTTGTCACTTCATTTGAGTTATGTGCATTGTTAAGAGTACAAGAGTGAAGTTTAGTTACCATTTAAAATGTTTTCAAATATTGCACTAATGATGTTAAAGTAAATTTATGAGTATTCTTTTCCCAGAAGACATGAAAAAAGAACAAAAAGGTACAAATTTGATATTAGTGGAACAAATATTCAATATTAGAGGAATTAATATACTTTTAAAGCTATAAGCAAGTACCTTATAAGATCTAACAAAGGAAGATACAATTAATTGAAGATGTGTCATTGTTACTGAAATATTTGTAATATAATTGTATGACATTTCCACACAAATTAATGAAGGCAGTAGACATTGGCAGATCCTTTGGACTAAATGAAAAAAATTCACAGTTTATAGAGCTGATATTAACCATTCGTATATCAAGTATAACTTGTTAAGTCATTTTATAATAGCACATAGGGAGAATTTTCATCACTTGTAGTGCATAAAGGCAGGGTCCATGTTACAATTACAGGAAACTAAGAATTACTGGAATATGTAAATGCTAAAATAAAATACACTCTAAATGAATTCTTTACTGAAAAATTAAGATGAAAGATTATAACTTAAAATAATCTATCTTACATTATTGTCAAAATCCTTAGTTGCCTTAAATTCCAAATATTTGGGGTGCTTTTTAATTTTGTATATATTGCATTCCTATTTAAGTATAAGGTAACAATGTCATTCATCACCTCTTCTACATTTGCAGGCCAGCAGTTTCTCCAAATTTATCAAATTGTTTTCCAAGCTGGTATGATCTATTTAAACTTTTCTAATTGTTCTTCTAGTCAAAGACAGCATAAAGTAGAAAAAGATAAAAGAAAATGATAAACCAGAAAACAATATTTTTAAGAAAAAACATATTGAGTATTCACTTCTATATCAGGAATAAATTTGGCTACAAGTGATAGAAAACATTAAATGACAGTTGTTAAAACAAGATAGAAACGGATTTCTGTCACATATTAATTTTCAGAGGTAGGTGGTTCAGGTCTAGTGTGGTATTCCTGACTGTCACAGAACCAGACTCCTTCCACGTTGTTGTTAGGGTTTACATCTTCTTTATCCCCAAAGTGACCTCATGGCTTAATGTCTCTCTAGTGCCAATATCACAGTATCATTCCAACCACTGGGAAAGAGGACAGGAAAGGAGAAAGCCATACATTCCCCCATTTTGCCAGACAAATTGTGCTTTCCCTTTCCTCCACCTCAAATGCTTAGGCCAGAACTTAGTCATATGTGTGCCCCTGCCTGTGCAGAAGGCTGAGAAATGTGATCTTTATTATGGGTAGCCAACTAAAAAGTAGAGGTGCTTTTTCAGCTCAAGAAGGAGAGAACTGGTTGGGAAAGCCTCTGGCTCATCTTCCCGCCAATCATAGGAGATCTTTTGGCAACCAAGAGAGCAATGAAACATTATGGTTTCCATCAAGAGAAGAATTTTTGTCTTATTTTGCTTAAAATGTTTGAGATAAATATAATATTAATTTGCCATCAGGGCTTATGTTATTCCTTAAGTGTCTTAATGCTCATTTCATTTAATAAATATTTATTCATTAATAATTCTGTGCTTGGTACTTAAGTTACCACCTTTTTGAACAGTTTCAGGATTACCATTCAAGTTGAATATCATATGAATGGTCCTCACAGAGCTGTGCAGTACAGTGGTCCTGACACTTTAAAATAAAAATTGCAAATCTAAATACTGAACTGAATTTTAACGAGTTTCATCAAAATCTGCTTTGGATATGAATCATTTAAATTGACCCTGTAGCAATGGAAAAGTCTTATTTAGTTTTTAGATCATAAACTCTTACCAAATGTAGATGTGTCTTTTTCCACTGTTAAGCAAAGCATTTTAATTTACTCCTTTGCTGTGGTCTTGTATTCTTAGATCTGTAAGTTGGGAATTTAAATGCTTTTCCTTGTTGGAATATCATGTAGAAGATGATTTTTCTTATAAATGAAAGTAGAAAAAGTTTCAGCATTTAGAAGCGTATGTTGCCAAGTGTTGGGGTGTGGGCTGACACTGTGCTAGTGAATTAAGTGGCAGATTTATGACTATATATTGTTAACCAGTATATGAATAATTGCTTTTAAAAAGCTCATTTTAAAATATATAATCTTCAGTATATAAGAATCTACTTCTTTTGTCAAAGAGATGGCTGAGTTAAGTGATTGATTAAAATAGTTATTATTGTAAAGTTCAATATGTAAAATATACTGTTTTGAAGTCTAAAAGTAAAATGGTGAAAGTAGAACTTCTGTTGATTAAGGTTTTATTTTCAACCATGCCACTTTGCAAAATAAGACTGAATAAATTAAGGTGTTTTATGCAATCTTCTGCTCTTGTTTTTTTAATACTAATAAATAAGATTTTCTAATCTTTGGCTAGTATTTTTAGTACTATAATGACTAAAATTAATTTGAGCACTTATTTCCTTTTATCTTGCCACCATATTTTGAGAGAAGGAACAATAAAACATTGACTGTTGGTAGAACATAAAAGACCCGTATTATATAGCTTTTTGCATTTTCCTCAATTTCTGTGACCCAGGTAATATCATTAAAATATTCAGAAAATTTAAACTACATAGTCTAAGAAGTGTCTTGTAATATTCTACTGAGATGGAAGTTTGATGCTATATTCTCTAATTAATTATCCCAAATTACACATTAAGTTGTTTCAAATCTACTTGCCACTGTTACATGGAACACAGGGAAAGGAGAAAAAGTTATTAAATTTTTAATTTTAATCTCAATTATTAAAATGACTTCTTGTGAGACTATGTCTTATCTCAATTTGCTAGAAATCATTTTATTATAGTTAAATGTATGTCATTTTCTCTCCTTCAGTGATTATTTTGCAAGTACAAAATTGTATCTTCCCTGTAATTTTCACATAGGTGCATATTGTAGTTAGTATTTCAGCATGTATTAAGGCAAAAATAAATAAATGTGAAAATAAAGTTCAAACTTGAAACAAATAGACCATTACCAAGAATTTCCTGTGGTACTCTTAACCCCTTCCCCAAATGCTTCCTTCACTGGCATGACACAAATTTTTTAGATTGTATATTGCTCCTAGTAATACCCAGTTTAACTCATTTGGAGAGGGGAGAAGGCAGGGAGTGGGTGAACCTGAGGGAGGAAGAAGACACTAATTTCCTGAAAGCTGATACTGGAAATACCTTTGGGTTATGTCTGCATAACTGCTCTCGGTTTTCCTCCAACTTGAATTGCCACCATCACAACAACAATAAGAAAAATTGCCCTTGGTTTTAATTTTTAGGACACAGTGCATACCACCTTATAATTGTTGCCCACATAAGATATGCATTGTTTCTCAATCTGTAGATGAAAGGCTTCAGTCATTCCTAATTCTCTTTGTATTTCTAGGAATTTCACATTGGATATGATCCCTGAATATCATGATACAGTGGGAAAAAGCCTTGCCCCACCAAAAAGACAAAAAAAAAAGTACACTGACTATATCTTGTAGGCCGTTTCAGAAATACACAATTAAATATTTGGATTTCTGTTCATGTTTTTATAAAAATACCTCATTTTTATCTCCAAGATTTAAATCTTGCTTTTTTTTGGGGGGGGGCGGGGGGTCAGGTTGCTAGTTTTTAAATTAACATATTTCATTGCATAACAAAAAAAATCTAAGTTATTACATCTTAGAAGAATAATTTTAGTTAAAATTAACATAGGTGTTTAAAGGAATTTATGCTTGGCAACTATAAATGTAGAAGCAGTTTAGATCTACCACCCCCTAGGAAAATAATTTATCTGAACTCTGTACTGGAAATTAGAAATGGGTCACTAGAATTACAGTGATAAAATTTTCTATTATTAGGAAATATTGAGTAAACACCAGGAGCATTAACTCTTCACCCTCTAAACAATGTACTCACTTTTCTAAAATACTTTGGTTGTGTTTCTTTAATTATGTCATGATCATGAGCCTCCTTCAATTAGGCCATTAGCCTATTGCAGTGGGTAAGTGTGGGTATTGAATAAAGTGCTATGTGACTATCCTTGATATATCTCTGTGTCTCATTGTCATGATGGGACTGTGATATGATTGATGGAAAAATGCCAACAGATATGTGTATGAGAGAGGAGTCCTTTTAATTTTCAAGATACAATGTACTGTGCGTGCATAGTGTGCCTATGGAAATCATGCCATATAGCAGATCATGTAGCAAGCATTTTCCTTATTTGGGACCCATCTGCCTGGGCTTCCAGGACATGGGAAGGAGCTGGGACCAATGACAACATCTGTAAAACATGAAGATCAAATTAGAAACTTTGAGAACCTCTTTTTTGACATTCATATGACATGTAGTCACAATACCAGGATCTTCAGAAAAACAGAGAGAAACAAGAGAAATTTAAAAATTCCCTGTGTGAAAGACACAGTGAGCTTCCCTAAATCCTGACCAGATCTTCATGTTTATCGGAAGTTTTCATGATACCAGAACCCTCCTGTGTGCGGAAGAAAACAGTCTTTACTGTGAGGTTGTGGAGATTCATGGTTAATTTCCCCGTTTACTATCCCCTTGGAAAGCCAAATGTATAAGCCTGCTTGCAGACTAGTTCAAAGTCATATAATTCATTTTCATGTTTTCGAGAGAACCAGCTTGTGAATCTTGACAACTTCCCAGAACATGTTTGCTCTGTACTTTGACTCTAACAGGGATTACTTCCTGATAAAAATTTCCTTACTTTTGATTCTCAAACTTAGATGTCACATGAGATATTTATTTATAACAGCATGCTACCACAAAGAATAAAAACTTCTCATTTGTTTCATCCTGTAGTTTAGTACTTTATACAAAATAAACGTATGAAAATATTAGCTCTCTTCCCTTTATCATTCTGATTTATGTATATATAAAGGAGAGCAAGACATTGTGGCCCTGTAACATTTATCTTCTTCTAGTAAAGAAATAGGCCCCTGTTTTCATACATACAGGAAAGTTGTGAGAGAGATAAACATTTGGACAAATATCAATGCCATTTATTGTGTTCAAATACTTTCTTCTGTAATTTCAAGTGATGGATTGAATTTCCTGGTGATTTTAATGGATTTTCCAGTCTTATACTCTTTTCAAATTTTCATAGTAATATTAAAATATTTACTTTATGTATTATTTTCTTTATGTTGCTTCTCACTGAATTAAAGTAATGAAATAATACCTTTGACCAATATCATCAGTACATTTTATATCATCCCTAGATTTCGTATTCCCTAAGAAGAACTTTATGTTATGATGGTAAACCCTTGGAGTTGATGTATAGAGCTTAGTCCCAAAGAGTTAAAATGGTATAGTGTACATATGTTTTCAGGGTTATAATTTGACATGGGATACATCTATAGGTGATTAAAAATGAACTGTTTTAACAAAATATGCATATAAGTTCCTATAATAAAGAATACCATATAATCTAGTAATAAAGGAATATATTACATGAAAAAATCATGTCCCTGATACTAAGTTAGAAAGGTAATTAAATGACATCTCTGGCCTTAAAATATATTTTTACTTTTTAAGGATTCTGTGTGTGCAATTCTTTGGTGCCAATAATCTCAGCAATGTGAGTGTTTAGAAGGAGTGACAGGATAATATAGTTCCTAGATTTTCCATTTTGAGTCACAAAGATACCAACACTAAAGTGATATTAAGGAGTGTGTACCTGTTTGACTGATATTTTCTATTACATTATGTTTGGATTGATTATCAGATTTTTTTATGTACTGAACTTTCTTGATTATTCTGTATGAAATTATTACAAAGGTAGACAAAATGCCTTCTGTTTTTAAATTATAAAGCATCCTAATACTAGTGTTACCTTGTGTGACACAGACAAAACAAAAACTATACGTATTCAATTACTGAAAAATCAGACAAAAATGAAAGTTCTGTTGTCTGATGGAGGTATTCCCTCCTTTTATTTTAGGCACAGAAAGATTAAGTAAGCATATACTTAGTGAGTGTTTCCATCACATACTAGTTCTATTACTTTAGAAAAAGTATTTGTCTCCTTCTTCATCGAGTTTAAAAACCATAACCTAGAAATTAATGTTCTTTTACTTTAAAAATGTGTTAAATATTACTGATGTACTGAAAAGAAATAATAAACAAGAGAGATAATCAAGTCATCAATAACCTTATACATGGAAAAAAACTAAAAATCAGGAATTTAAACCAAGGGGAAACTATCCTACAATCCAATGCTAGAATCCCCAGAATTTGTAAAAAATATGGATGTGATATACCCTATAATTCATAAACTATAACCTGGTGAGTCAAAGTAATAGCTAAAAAAAAAAAAATTCCAATTTGGCATTACCTAATTTGATTTAATAGTGGTAATACGTAGAATATTTGAAACTTAATTAGTATTTTAGTTGCATAAGTGAAATATTATTCTTCTTACTGAATCATTGCTAAGAATATGTCTCATAAAGACATATGCATATGCCCTCCTAGACTGTAATTTACATTTTTAACATTTATAATTTGCAATTAACACTATCATTTGCCTTTTATTTAGGAAAGTATACTGAATCAGTACTCTTAAAATTTTAAGAAAAAATCCATATTTTCTAATGTTCTTCCTAGAGTATATTATACTGTGATACATTTTACTATCTGCCAAAACTGTTCTCTTTGACAGCAGAAGAAAAATTGTTCTTTATCTCTGAGCAGTACCTTTTTACCATAGCCAGTGGGATTCAATAGCACTGATTCTTTTTACAATCTTGGTTTAGAAAATTAAAGAAACTCAAGTAGCACTGCTGCAATCCATTCATGGCTAATACATCTTGTCTTGCATGACTGAGGACAAGTGCCCTCCAGATTAAATTTTGCTGCTCAGCACCCTGCATTTTCATAAAATATAGTCCTTACATAGCTCCGTGAATATCCCAAGCATGTGGTTTAATTTAAACCAACATGCTTGAGTCACCCATTTAAATAAAATGTTTGTAATGTTCCAAAACTATTTTATAAATGAATCTTCTTAAAATAAAATAAGCAAACACTATAATTTCAAATGATGTAAAACAATAACTATTCAGTGATAAACAGAAAGATCTCCAGGGAGGATTACCTGAGTTACTAGGCGGGACTAGGCGTTTGTTTCTGAATATTGATTTGTGGAAGAGGAAAGTGGCACTGCCAGCTGGTGCTGCAAGTCATAGTAAGTGCTGGACCGGCCCAGTCTGCTTCCCTATGCCCCATGGCCAAAGCAGTGGAGATATAGTTGAGATGAATGGCCTAGCAAAAAGTTATCCTTTCCTGCAGTGCTCTATTTAGGCTACATGCTGCCACATTTTCAATCATAGTTTAAAGGTGGTCTTTGATATGTACTTTGATAAAATGTATTCATAAAATGATAATATGTGTGTGGGTTCGGTAAGGGTAAATAAGAGAAAAAGGGATTCAAGAATGTGTAAAAACTTACTGTGATGTACACATATGCCAAATGGATGGTTTTTGCTATAAGAAATATATGTCCTGAAGGCTAAGCATGCATGTTAGATTTTTATGTGCTTATTCAAACAAACCAATTGAAATAAGCTTTGATGCTACAAGTTTCTCTTCTTTGTGTGTGTATATGTGTGTGTGTGCTTCTGGTTTTATGTTAACATAATCAATCAGATAATGCCTCATAATCGTAAAAATTAACTTCACTTTAGAAATCATTCATGGAACTTTTGACCTCATAGAAACAATGACAGGATCAAAATGAACCTATCATTTTAAAGAGAGAGGATCAGTTCACACTCTCATCATCATATGTGTACACATTTACCAATGTTCTGTAAATCAGTTGGAGGGACAGATTATTATTATTAGGAGAAAGTTAGTAGAATATTATGGATATAGAACCCTGTGTGCATGTTGGAAGTTTTAGGGAATTGATAAATGATCAATTCCCTAAAACAGATCAAATGATCTGTTTGTATAGGGATTGATAGTTACCGAGTTATCATGTAAAATTTTACTCTAAATAAACCTTTTACTAACATGGAAATATATAAAATTAATTGAGCCACTATTTATACATAGTTGACAGTATCAAAAGTCAGCAAAAAGACAACAAAATAGGTAGCAGAATCTGCGTAACAAAAACTAAATGGTAAATGCAGAATAATTTAATGGAGAAATTATTTAATCATTGTCTATCATATGTGTTATCATATATCAATATTTTAAATGAATTCTTATAAAATTTTAAAAATGATTAAGTAGTTATATTCCATCCAATGGGATTGCAGGTAATTTATTTCCAAAGAACCATTTAGTGACTCTGTTTATATCATGCATCATTATTAGTTATTCAGTTATATTAGCAGATGCATACTTTCTTGCTTTGATGAAAAGTTAAACCAAAATGTTAATTTTATAGAGGTAACACTTGATTTTTGTTATATTGACATAATAGAACACAATCTGAAATTAATGTTTAGAAACACCATTTTTTGTTAGTAAGAAGTCAAAATATGTGATTATATCTCTGCATTATGGATTAAAAATCTATTTTTCCAATTTCAATGGAAAAAATAATATTTGAATAAATATTCAAAGCCATATTTCTATTTATGTCTCTCAGTTAGTGGAAATTTATTAGTAATTATCAGCAAACATTTTTCATATCTTTAGCATTTATGAAGTCATTTCATGTAAATTATATCTTATACTTTCACAAAACCTGTATAAAGTTGTTACATTAACTATTTTCTTTAGAAATAAACACACACAAACACACACATAGCTGAGGATTAGAGGGTTTAAGTTAATATTCCTAAGAAAATATACGTGATATTTGGTGTAATTACAACATGTATCCATTTATTCCGACTCTGCTTCTCATTAATAATATTTAATATAGCTGTAATTGACCAATGGGATTCAAAATTTCCATTCATGTATAATTTATATTGGCTAGTGTACTAATATTTCTCTTTATTAATAATATATTTAAACATCTTATTATACTGAGACAAAATTCTAAGGCAGTGACTTCTTAATGCTATGCATTAAAGAAATAAATAAATGAGGATTGGGAAAAGAAGAGAGGAAAAGGAGAGAAGAAATGAACAGACATGCATTTTACATTTCACTATCTCACATGAAAGACCAAGATAAGATGGTTAGATCAGATAGTCCTGCCTTTGAACCCTTTCTCCACCTCTTCAAACTTATGTTCTTCAGCAAATGACATGAGGAATACAAACTTGTATCATGAGCAACATAATGTCAATTGTTCTTATTATATGACTCCCATTACTATATTTATCTTCTTTGCAAAAAGAAAATGTGTAAAACATGGAAGTAAATATCTTTCAAGCAGTGTAACCTTTACCTTCTTAGACAGGTTGTAATTTATGGCTTCACTAATCCAATCATTGAACAAACACCATTTCATCAGAGTTTTGGACCTCCATAATACTAGTTGCTCAGGATATAGAGTTGAATAAAATGCATCCAAGCACTTAAGAGCTCATTGCAAGAGTGAAAGACATATATACAGTGAGGGGAAATATAAAATGACATAATTCTGAGAGCCCAGAACAGAGGTACATACCATAGCATGAAGAACTTAAGAAGACTTTAAAAAATCATATCCTTGAGCTGAGTTTTAAAAGATAAATTGGAATTTTCTGGATGCTGGGGGAAGGAGTATGAGATTAGTATGAGTAAACCTAAGGAGGTGAGAAATAGTCTGAAATTTCAAGCACATCAGTTGTATTTTATAGAAAATGAAGTGTAAGAGAAAGGTAAGGGGAATTGCTACATTCTACTGCTTTTGGGGGAGAACTTTCTGAGAATTAGTACATAGCTCAAAAACATAATTATATGTTTAAAGAGAAGATACAGTAATAGATTTTTATAATGTGACAAAAAGTACAATTTATCATTTAAATAAAGACACTTTTCCTGGAACTAAAAGAAAAATGAGAGAGTGGGCATCAAGCTGGCTGTTGGCAAACTATTGAAAGTGAACTTGAAAGTGTGTTATATTTATAAAATATCATATTTTTGTGTTAGACTTTGAGGGGAAGATTTAATGGCTAATGAACATATATTTATGGATCTAGGAACAGATATTGAAGACATAATATATGTTAAGGAGTAACTCGTTTATTGTTTTGTTTTTAACTGCTGTCCAGAGCTGGCACTAAACCATTCAAAAATTAAATGCCAATTCCGACTTGATGGCCTGACTATTGTTTAAGTAAACTCAAAATAATCATTTAATTCTTATTAGAATAGTAGAAATGTAGAGCTCAGAAAATATCCAAATTTAATATCACTATGAAGCGGAAGGGTGATAGCTAAGTTTCATATGAAAACAATTCTTTGAGATTTTTGTGAATCATGCAAATAATGTAAATTTTGCAAACATTTCCCATGATAAATAGTAATAACATATAGGACACAGAAGGCTACGGACAGTATCTCAGATATTCAGGAGAAATAGATACCATTGACTTTAAATAAAAAGTCACTAAAGAAACTCATTTTTTAGAAGTATAGGCACTAAAAGGAAGAATATGATTCATTTTCCTCCAATTAACAAACTGTTGCCAAGAATTAAACAACGTCAATTCCATAGGAGGTATAACCTGCAGGCAGCTAAAGTATTAAATATAGAGCATGTGAAGATTTAAAAGGAGGTGTGACATTGGTGGTCACACTGAAACAGAAATTTATGCCCACAGTTATTGAGAAAAATCCCAACCTTCTTGATCTCTATAAGTTCATAATTTACTGATAAAACTGAACCTTTTGAAACGTTCATCTTTCTGAAATTGCTTGGCTTTGAAACTTAATTATGCCATTTTCAAGCAAAGACACAGCTAGAGAATAGCATAGGGTAGCTAGTGTGAGTGCCTTCATATTCATCTCATGAGAGTAAAGAGATCAGTATTTAACATCAATTTAACATTTCTTTGGCTCAAGGAACCAAAGCTGTCCTAAGGCTTAGAATGATTTAAATATTCTTGATAGTATTAAACTCTTCCTTATGCATTGATTAAGTTGACCAGAGTGGAGTGGTCAGAAGGAACATTGCATGAAGCATTTATGTAAGTAAGGAAGTGTATCATAGTAATTAAGACATTTTTACTACAGCCATACATGCCTAAATTTGAATAGTGGCTCTACCACCACTCAATTTCTTTGTCTCAGTTACCTATTCTTCAAAATAGGAGTTAAAAAAGTACCTAACCCAACAGGGTTTTGGTAAAGATTTAATAAGATCATGCATGTGGAAAGCTCTTACCTCTCTACCTGGCCTGTGGTTCAGTAAATATTTGTTGCTATTATTACACTCCTTTAAAATATACTAACTTTGATTGGGTCTTACATAGCATGTTTATAAATTTGTAATTTTTATCTCCTGAGCATTTAATAAGAATAAAAAGTAAAAGAAGCTCAAAATGTTATAGCCCGAACCCAGGAAAACATAGCAAAACCCAGACTAGGTTGTATTATCAGTTGTAAGCTGTTGTGTGCAGCATTTAAGAAATTCCTAAGGCCAACTCTTTGATTTAACTGATCAAATCAAATAAGTTGAGAATTAAGACTCAGCAAATGATCACTGAATACTTGACAGGATTGAATACTGTTTTAGGATCTCATCTATGTTATTTCAATAAGTACTTTCTAGAAAAAATGTCTAATACAAATTAAACATATATATGTCCCTCAGGTGACCAAAAATGGTAGAGCTTGCTGATAAACTTTTGAAGATTAAGAAATGTTATTATTAAAGGCTGAGTTCTATAGAACTCTCAACTGGCAAATTGTGATGGGTGGGGATAAACCTCAAATAAAGAAATCCTACCTAGTTAAAAAGAATGACACTGGGAACCCGAATACCATCTCTCTAGTAAAAGAAGAAAATCTGTTTTCAGTGCATTGAAATTGGCCACCTAAAATGACAGCATCCTAAGTCCAGAGCATTAGACCACAACAGTGGTTGCCTTTGAAGCAGCAAAAGAAGAGAAAATTGACGCAGATTTTTTTTTTCCTGTTTACGAGGAAAATTGGCAAGCATTTTACTTGAGAGAGAGAAAGAAAGAAACAACGAAAACAATAACAACAATAACTGATATGGGTATCACTTCCCTCTATTGGCGAGTGAAGATCCTATAAAGGACACCAAGGAGTAGGCTATCAGAAGACTGATGACAGTCTTTTGCAGAACATTTATTTTATAAACATTTTCAAAGGGTTTCTAAATGTTTTATCTCATTGAGTTCTCAAAGGATCCTATGAGGTTTTATCTCTAAAGATGAGGAAGCAGATTCTTAAGACAGAATAGAGTGCAATTCTAAGACTAATAAATGGAGAGTTGGGAAGCCTCAAATTAAGACAATTTTTTCACATTAATTAGCTTTTTGAGTTTCTTGAGCTTATGTAAATGAGGTGGAATAGCCTCAGTAGTACCTTAAAACCCATTATAATGATTACATTATCTCAGCTTGTGTCATTTCTGTCTAATACGTAGCTAAACTGAGACTAGCATTGGAAGAGTATCATCTGGCCCAGTCCCTTTTTTTTTCTGTTGCTGTCTCTCTGGAATGGTTTAGGATATACATTACCTTAGTCAGGAATTAATGTGATATCCAAGATGAACCATTCTTGTGTGTGTGTGTGTGTGTGTGTGTGTGTGTGTGTGTGTGTGTGTTTTATTAATTTTTATTTATTTATTTATTGGAGTATAATTGCTTTAAAATGTTGTGTTAGTTTCTACTGTACAGCAAAGTGAATCAGCTATGTGTATACATATATCCCCTCTTTTTTGGATTTCCTTCCCATTTAGGTCACCACAGAGCACTGAGTAGAGTTCCCTGTGCTATACGGTAGGTTCTCATTAGTTATCTATTTTATACATAGTATCAGTAGTGTATATGTGTCAATCCCAATCTCCCAGTTCATCCCACAACTCCCTTTCCCCTTGGTATCCATATTTGTTCTCTGTGTCAGCATCTCTATTTCTGCTTTGCAAATAAGATCATAAGATGAACCATTCTTAACAATACAAACTGCCCAATAAAAGCTACTTAGCTTGAGTAAGGAGAACAGAATGAGTGGAAAACAGATGATAGATATTCAGGAATTACATGTTTTTGTGAGAAGCACCTAACATAAATTTCTATGAATAGGGAAAAATTTGTGACAGAACTTGATTTTAGTTAACTTTTTGAAAATCATGTAGGAAGATGGCAAAACGGCACGTTGAACTTTAGCTAGCTTGGGGCAACTCAAAGGTAGCAGAATGATCTAAACTTTGTTAGATGAGGTGCTCCAAGTTAGAAGTGGAAAGAGCAGCTCCTACCAGAGAGATGTTTTTTCACTGGGTGGAGATAGATCTGTTCTGTCTCCTAAGACAGATTTCTGGGTTGACAGGTTACAGAATGGGTAATAGTTAATCACTTCTGATGATCCTGACGGTTGCAACTAGTGTTTAGTAAATTTAGTAAACTTTTAAATCTAAAGCCTCACTCTACATGATCTTTTGTATTTCATATTACATCAGATCTAAAGAATGAAAACATAACAATGCCAACATAGAGCATTTATTTTTTCCCCTATTTGGATGAATATAGTTCATGTGTGTGTAGCCTTTAAGTTAACCAGTGATAGAAGGGTTTTATGAATCATCTCCATTGCTTTGGGTGCAGGAGGATTTATTATAAATATGGGTCTTTAGCACGTCTGCATTTATTATACAGCTGAATGCAATATATTAAGAAACATCCAAATAGTAATTTAAGAATAATTCCCACCAGATACTGCTTTTCATTTCAGGTTTTGACCTAATAAAATATTAGGTTAGATTTTATTTATTTATTTATTTTTCATCTAATCTCCCCTCCTGTTGGTGACCTCATGTAGGAAACACCATGGTAATTTTGGAAAGCCCTCTTTAACCCATGGAAATATCTCAATGAATTTCATTTCCATTTGCATAGTCTTTCTCCTACTTATCTCTCAGCCATTCTACAGCTCTCCTGGGAAGAGGCAGCTCCTACTGTTTCTAAGTTCACACACCCTGCACAAGAAATTGCTAAGTTTATTAGTCAGTCACAAAAGGTATATTCATATTTGATTGATTACTTTGGAAAGTTCAGCTCTTGGCTTATACTATATTTTGTTGAACTATTATTCAGTCTTCCTTGTGCTCATAGTTCTTTAAGGCAAAGGGAAATACAACTGCAAAACTGCATAATGTAATTGTTTTTATTCTGAACATTCAAATTATCTTTTCCTTTAATAATTGGATAGGTATCCAGGTTTATCTAATCAGTGGCAAAATAAGAGCAACGATATTAGTGATAATTAAGGGAGAGAATGAAGATTAAAAGAGAAGCAAAAGGAGGCAAGAGAAGTATGAATTAAAAGCCTGCCATGTGCCAGGAATCATGGGAATTGCTTTGTACTCATTGTCTTTAATCCTTACAACATTAAAAACTGGTGTTGTTATACTCAATTTAAAAATAAGGTATTTGAGGTTCAGAAAGGTTAAGTGACTTGCCAAAGACAATTAAACTGGTAATAATAGCTTTTGTTGAGAATATCCTATATATTATGACTGAGCTAAGCCCTTTTTCATGTGTTACCTCATTTAATTCTCAGAATAGCCCTGTGAAGTAAGTATTGATTTTATCCACTTGTACAGGTGAAGAAACTACAGAGAAGTTAAATAATTGACTGAATTGACAAACTAAGTAGAATTGCTTAGCAGGGATTCAGAGCATAGTAACTAGTACAAGGACCACATGGTTCACAAAGATCAATCAGATATTGAGGATCCTTGCTGGAGTTTGTTTGATACAAGTTTATAAAAGTATGGTATAATTAATATGAGTGGCCGCTGAGCCTTCGCGCCCGGAACCTGTGCTCCACAACGGGAGAGGCCACAACAGTGAGAGGCCCGCGTACCAAAAAAAAAAAAAAAAAAAAGAGTGAATTTTGTACAGCTAACATGAGGATTTAGCTTAAATCACACAAAGAGAAAATCAAAACTCTTAGCCAGGAAATCCAGTCCTGCTGGTCCAAGCCTGTTATCTGGCATCTCTAATGTTCTTTCCATCTTCTCCTCCTGTCATTTTTAGTGCATTGCATGAGGATCGCTTACTCCTCAATTATTCAGGACCCAACCATTGTTCTTTCTCTCATGTGCGATTTCCTTCCCAAAGCTTTGATTTGTCATGCTCTCTCTTTCAGTTCATAAAATTTATCCTTTCTTTAAATCTTTTTTCCTGTACTCTTTTCTCAGTTCTCTTGAACATTGTCCCTTTTGATTTTGCCAGCTTTCTCTCCAGCTCTCTTACTTGGTATGTCCTTTGCTAAATGTCTTTTTGCTGACTTCTTGCAGATATCTTCTGTGTCCTGCAGTCTAAACAGCCTCTCTGTTGCCAGTGGTGTGGCTGTCGCTGCTACTGACCCAACTAAGCACAGAGATAAATCTTCATACTGAATGCACTCTCTTATAGCTTCTTTCATTCTTGCTCACAGCATGTGAAACTCTGACTTTCCCTCAAAGCTCCTTCCAGTATTGGCACAAAAACTGCCCTCTGTGTAAAGCCTGAAGTTCTTTTCTTAACCAGTTCGATAGAGAGAAGGAACATTTGTCTGCTAAGACAACTAAGAAAAAAAGTTAAAAGAAAGTAAATCAATAAAATTTGCTCTTGGAAACACCTCATACATGTTTTTTCATTATAGCTCAACTAAAAGTTAAAGTTGTTGGATATCCCTTTAAACATGTCATGTACTTTCATATGGCTTTATCTATATTCATGCTTATCCTGCTACTTGGAATGCTATCTTCCAACCTCTTTCCCCATCACTATTTTCCATTTAAGAAATATTATTCATACTTGAAGGCCAGTGTCAAATGTCAGCTCATTTGTGAAATCTTTTATATCTTCTCCTCTGGCAGAAGAAATAACATCTCCTCAAGTTTTTATGCATTTTGTAGACGTTTGGGTTACAGGATTTAGCAAACTGTACTGAAGCTGATACAAATAACTGCCACTGATACTAAACTTTAAGCCCCGTAAGTTAAGACAGTTTTTCTTACTTATTGACCTGATATTCAGCATCTGGTATTAGACAGAGTTGGTGATCAGCAGGTGGTTGATTTATTTATTTATAGTGTATCACTTTAGGTCCTCTGAGAAGCAGTCATCAACCCAGGGTTGGATGTGCAATACCTATAAGAGGGAACACTTGAGAAGGGTAAAGGGGATGAGGTAGAAGTAGATAGAGAGAGCCTTCTGACACTGACACAGGCCTGACACCTGTGGAAGGGGAGATGGATGGAAGAAGGATTGAGGAAGTAGAGTCTTAGAATGCAATGCAGTTCTGAGAGTTCTTGGCCTTACTGGTGTTAAGTCCCTGAGCAAAGGTCAGAGGAGACCCCCAACAGTGAGAAATGACTTAGTTCTAGTATCCCTGTGCTTTGTCATTAACTGGAAGAAGCTCAGAAAGCTTGGCCTTGGCATAAATACCATGGTGGATGTGAAGGTGCACAGCTGGGAATTGTCAATCAAGCATACTCTCTGTAGCAGAATCTCTTAAAGGAAGTTTTGAGGTGCCCATCTCTCCACCACCATGCAGTGCTTTAATAGAATATTTCTCTTTGCATTCTCGCTAGGTTAATGTATTGGTGGAGGAAGCAGTTACCTTTAAAATCATTATGCCAGTAATACCAAATTAGGAGGAGGAGACCTAGATTTTGGTCTTGCTTTTAATACGTAGTAGTATGAATTCTGCGTGTCACTATACCATGTGTGCTTGAGTTTTCTTCTATATAATATTATATAAAATGCTTTGTTTCCATTTTAAGGGAAATATAAAGTGCCACAAGCAGGACTATTCTTCCAGGCCACAAAACAGGCCTTCCTGTTGGCCCTTTCCCTTTTTTAACTATATATGGTTAATTAACTGTATATATATATATATATATTTATTTATTTATTTATAATAATGTAAAATTTGTATTTTCAAAATCATTCCAGTTCAGACCTCACGGAACCAGATTTTAGTTTTAAGGAATGTTTGTACATTTGCACAGTTGGGTATATATTCTTCCTTGGCAGGTTTCTTCATTAGGGGTGCATTCTTCATTAGAACATTCAAAATTGAAATAGAAATTACATCCTTACCTTTGACTGGAAAATAGAATAAAGTATATAGCCCTTTATGCTAAACTAATTTTCAGAATTTTTTATCAATTTACTTTTATAAAATTTATTGCAGTTTCCTTATAAACACTGTTTTTGGTATTATGGAAAAACCAATGCAAATAGCTAAATAATGCTTTAATATTTATTAAGCACATAATAGCACTGTTCTGAGCATTTCACTTCTAACTATCCTGTATTGGTTAGTTATTGTCATAAAAAATACAGTGTAGAAAATAAATACAGGAACTCAGTCATATTCAAGAATAAGTATATATTGAGGCTACAAATCTACAGAACAGTTTTTAATTTGTGGCTGAGGAATTCGTTGATCTATTCAGAACCTTTGTTCTGGGACTAGGAGAGTAGCCCAGACATGATCTTTTTTTGTTGTTGTTGTTATGTCAAAAGTGCTAATGCGTAAATAAAAACACTGAAGCATTTTAAAGTCTAGAACTAGCCCACTGTCAACCTCATTAACACAAGCCCAAGTAGTCAAGACACAAAGAAGTAAGGCATGTCCACAGTAGAAATGTCCTGCAAAGTTCATGGCAAAGTGTATGACTGTAGGGAGAGATGAGTTATTGAGACCAATAATGCAATATAACACATACACGAAAAGGTAAGTAATTTTTTCTCATTCTCATTTTATAGATGAGGAACATAAGGCATCCAAAAAAAGTTAAAAACCTTCCCCAACTTTCAGGAGGCTTACGTCTTGTTGAAAATATGACAAAGGTATAACCTTAACATAAACAGAGCATGCAAGTAGTATATGATTTAGGAAAATAATAGAATTTTCAATAATTGCTATGGAAGCATAGAAAAAGTCAGTATTGTAGGCTGAGGAACTGGAAGTAGACTGTGAAACATGGCTAGAATTTAAATAATCAGATAGAAGGAAAAATAGCATTTTACATAAGAAAATAATGGAATACAATCAGATATGGCCATATGTTTGGGGGACAATGGGTAGACCAGAACCAACATAATTGTTCCAAAAAAGACATAGGGTATCTGGTTGTAGAAACCGGGATTAGTGATAAGTCTGACACTTGGAGAGAATTGATTGTTGTGGGCTGTACGTAATGTTGAGAAACCAGCTGGATGATTATTGTTTTGTATTGATATAATATTAAAAAGCCCAAACTTAGATGGTATAAGAAATGAAAGAACTGTTGTAGGGACACATTGGGAATGAAAAATAAATAGACTTGTTGACATATCCCATACTGGAGAAAATGCCTGGGAATAAATGAATTTAACCACAAGGGTTTGAGCTTGCGCATAAGGAAACTATGTGTTGAAACAGGAATACTAGGAAAGGGGTCTGGGTTCCTGGGAGAAAGATGCTGATTTTGGTTTTGGATATGTTGAGTTTTAGATAATAATAGAGTTATATCAGAGAATTAGAAATTAGGAGCTAGAGTTCATAAATAGAGAAGGATGGAAGTTTTAAGCATCATTTACTGTGGGGTTTGAGTTAAAGCTACAAGATAAATATTGGAGGATTGATATGTAAGAAAGAGCTGAGGATCAGGAATGAAACAAATCCTGCATTTGGAGAATGGGGATGATGAAAGGGGTGATCCTAAAAGGAGCAGAAATGTCGTTATCAGGACACCAGAAGCAGGATGTATAGGGAGCAGACACTAAGAGCAGGTGAAATATTAAAATGTGTAATTGCCTCCAATGCTACAAACACATCTACAAAAAATTATTGGGTTTGATTTTTTTAAGGGTATTTTTGACCTAAAAGGGTGCTGTTTCCAATAAATTCTTGATGTTTGACTTGAAAGAAAAGAATGAGTATCTGGAGAGGATAGAAATGGAAATAAAATAGATCATTGAAAAGTTTAGAAATGAATAAAGGTAGCACAGTGGTTACCAGCATGGAGAATAGGGTCAGCAAGCAGTTGATAATGATAATAATAATAATACAATGCTAGAGCATTCCAGTCTATATCTAATGCATTTTGACAACATTCTTTGATCTATTTCATCAGGTGGCTGAGTAAATTCTATACAGAATCTCAATATGTCATGCACCTGGCAGGATGATAAAAAAATGTAACTAACACATCTAATGAGCAGATAATTGTTAGAGCTAGGGAATTCTAACACATGGGAGAAAAAGAAGTGTTACAACATTGCTAGACACAGTGTAAGGAAGAAGAGCTGTATGGGACCTCAAACCTCTGTGAGTCATTGGTGTCCTGATTTAGCCTACTTGTTCATGCCAGCTGTCAAGCAGAATCAGTAGAGGGCAAGAGAAGTGCTGTAACAGGGTGCCACTGAGAAGAGAACTAATTGAGATTCTCCAAGCCAATGGATATGTGAGGTTCAGAGGAGTAGATCAGCTAATGGAATACACTGTCTTTAGGGACTGACCATAAAATCCATGACATACAATTGGCTATTGATCACACATTCAACATCTGTGATTTTTTTTTGCGGTACGCGGGCCTCTCACTGTTGTGGCCTCTCCCGTTGCGGAGCACAGACTCCGGACGCGCAGGCTCAGCAGCCATGGCTCACGGGCCCAGCCGGTCCGCGGCATGTGGGATCCTCCCGGACTGGGGCAGGAACCTGTGACCCCTGCATCGACAGGCGGACTCTCAACCACTGTGCCACCAGGGAAGCCCCAACATCTGTGATTTTTTAATAAAATTAAGGACAGAGGATAAAAGAGGAAAGAGTGGTCATTATTTTGATTAAACTTGACAAATTGTTTCCTGAGTCTAAACCCCTCCCACTAAAAAATGAACAAAAGCAAAATAGAAAAAAGAAAATATTTGTGCAATATCCTTGACTTCCAGTTTCACTGTATTAAATAAATTCTGTGTATGTCTTTGAAAAAAACTCTCCTTTTAAAGACTTCTGAGAAATTGGTTAATACTGCTCTTTTTAATTTTTAAGATCCTGAGCTTCTAGAAAAGTGTGCATTTTTCAAAGGCCATAGTTAGAATCTAAAAAGCAGCAAGCTAAGCTTCTTCTCATTGTCATCATGCACTTCTCAACAAGAGACCTTATTGGCCCCCCTTGCACTGTATGTTGTAGGTGTCCTCTAGTGATTGTAAAAATAATCTGTGAATGTACTGACATTTTTAGGAGGCTTGGGGAAAGAAAAGAAAAAAAGGCTGTTTTCCACATTTAAATAGTGTTGTTGTGTTGGGAAGAGGGGTTGTTTTTTATCCAGAAGGTCAGACTATTAATGCTTTAGGAAGAAAAAAATAGCCAATATGAGTAAACTTTTTGAAGAAATTATTACTTTCATAAACAGTTGGTATAAAGATTAAAAATATATGCATTGATTTCTATAAGAAGAAAATAATTCAAAACATGGAATTATATATGTATACTGATATCCAATGCAATATTACTTATAATAAAATATTGGAAATAAATAAATATCCAATAATAGGAAAATGGTTAAACTGTGATATGCACTAAAATGAGCTTCTCTAATCATTTCTTAACCTCAGTTGGAGGCACTGCATTCTAGTCAATTTAACTAGAAACTAGACATTATCCTTGACCTGTTTTCTTACTCATCGCATCACATCACATGTGCCTGGTTTTGAATCTTCACTCTGCCAATTGCTAACTATGCACCATAAGTAAAGACCCATACCTTCTCCATGACTCAGTTTCTTCATTTGTGAAATAAGAATAACAGTAGTACCCAACTCATTAGGTTAAACAAGATCTTATAGCTACAGCACTTCAGTCAGTGTCTGACAGATGATAGCTCCTCAATGAAATATTACTTTTCACTATTATGAAGATGATGGTGTAATCATTTCTATAGTCATTCCATTTTATATGCAGAAAGTTCATTGAATTCATCTTGAAACTGACTTTTAACTGTTTCCAGACTTTGCCTTTTTGTCCACTTAAATCTAGCTCCTATTTTGTAACCAGTATATGAACTATCTAGGTTTGGCCATTTTATTTTCCTGCTTTAAACTTCTCGGCAATCCTCCCTGACTTACATGTCAGGGCACGTAGTCTTCCCACGATTGTCCCTGCTTACAACCTCAAGCCATTTCTCACCACTCTGTATTCTGTTTCGTGCTCAAGCCATCCTAAATTGTTTATCCTTTCTTTCATGGAATGCCAGGCTGTTTTTCTTAAGCCAAATGCATTTATCTATGTCTCCTTTGCCTGGGAATACTCATCCACACTTAACATTGACTGATTAACTTCTACTCACCCACCAACAGTTAGCTCTATGAGTTTGACATCCTCCTGGAGCTTGGCTTAGTTAGGTGTCCCTTCTCTGGATTCTCATGATTCTGTGTAGCACTATCATCACATCTACTACCTTGTATTTTAATTATCTGGTGTCCTTCTTCCCAGTAGAGTTTGAGTACAGTGATATTAAATTCTTAGGATTATGTATCCCTTGTGCCTGACACAGTGCTTAGAGCATAGTAGCTGTTCTAGAAATGCTTTGAACAATGAATGTTGATTGGATATAATTGTTATGAATATTGTAAAGATAGTTATGAAAAGTTATATAGTCGTAGGAAATGTTTGTGACATCTTATGAGGTGAAAGAAAGCAAGGAACAAAATTCTATATAGCATTCTACATTCCACTGTTAGAACTCTGTAAAAAATCAGAGGTGAAAAATTGTTGATTTATGAATATCTTGATATTAATTTTCCAATTAATTTCTAAGACAAATTATTTAATATATCTCAGTACTAGTGCAATGTATGTACCTTTCTTAGAAAATCTTCAAAAAGATTTAGTCATCTCCTGATTTTTAACTGTCTTCTAAAGGCCTACAAAATATCTTACAGTGTTCATAAATCTTCTCTTCTCTGCTGTTATATACATAAGGGCTACATAGATACATTCAAAGCAATGGCATACAATAGTTGTATTCACAGTGCATTGCCTCAATGCAAGGTTAGTGTAAGATGTGAAGTGTATGGAATCTCAATTTAAAAAGCATAAAAAATCCATTTTGGAGAAAAATAGCTATAATCTCAAATTTAATTCTGTAATATTTCTATAATATTTGATTCTGTAATATTTCTAAAAATTGTAATCAATAATTTTCTTATAGATAGAGAATATCAGCACTTGTATTCACATATGACTCTTAAGTTTACCCCCAGTTTAAACACTTATTTGAAACTAACTCATAGTTTTAATCTCCAATATATTTTATCTCAGCACTTTTGAGTAATGGACTATTTCCTAGAGAACTCCAATCAATCATGATGCTATCACATTAGTAGCAATTTTAGACAGTTACAAAGAGGGAAAGTAAACATTCTGCCTTTTAGGTGGCTTTTGGAAACCACATTTGAAAGCTCAATTAGACTATTAAACTTATCATTGTCATAAATAGAGGAAAGGGCAGGATGGGACAGAACATTGATTGGAATCAGGAGACCAGTGGTATCTTCTAGATACTATTTCTCTTTTCTATTGGTTAATTTTGGACAATGACTAGCTTCTGACATTCTTTTGTGATCATTCAATTTATGAGCATTGCCTGAATCAACTCAGACTGTATTCATTCTTTATTGATGGGTAGTTGCATAAGCACATCTAATAATTATAGTGATCCATTATACTTAAAAGAACTTTATAATTTACAAAGTGATTTCAGATGCACCACATCTAGACCTAATCTACACAGTACTTAGTGATAGAAAATATTTTCCACACATCGCAGATCAAGTCTCAGAAAGTTGGAAGAATCTGCAAAAGCTTAGTGAACTCTTGCCTTCTAATTCTGTGCTTTTCTTTTTTTCAATACCCCACACTGCCTTCCTTGCATCATGGTAGTGCAATAAAATAGAGGATTAAAGTTGTGTAAAGATTTTCTTTTTCATCTTTTTAAGTTTTACATAAAATAACATCCTGGCCTTTTGATCCATAAATATTTGGATGCAAACTTATAACATCATTTGGAAAGAGTAATGTGGTTTAAAATAAAGGCACTGGGCTTCCCTGGTAGCACAGTGGTTGAGAGTCCGCCTGCCGATGCAGGGGTCACGGGTTCGTGCCCCGGTCCGGGAAGATCCCACATGCCGCAGAGCGGCTAGGCCCGTGAGCCATGGCCGCTGAGCCTGCGCGTCCGGAGCCTGTGCTCCACAACGGGAGAGGCCACAACAGTGAGAGGCCCACGTACGGCAAAAAAATAAATAAAAATAAAGGCACTTAAGTTAGTAGGATCAAAATATCTTTGTATTAATTGAGATCAAGACACTTGACTAGCTAGGTGGCTTGAGGAATAGCAGTGAACCTCTCAGGTCTCAGTTAACTCACCTGTAATGTAGGATTTAAAATAAAGCCTAGTGTAGCAAAACTATGGAGACAGTAAAAAGATCAGTGTGTGTCAGGGGTAAGCAGAGATGGAGGGATGAATAGGCAGAGCACAGAGGGTTTTTAGAGCAGTGAAACTACTCTGTATAATACTATAACGGTCAGTATATGCCATTATACATTTGTCAAAACTCATAGAATGTACAACATCAAGATTGAACCCTAATGTAAATTATATACTTTGGGTGATAATGATGGGTCAATATAGGCTCATCAGTTTCATCAAAGATACCACCTAAATCACTGACATTCTGTAATCCTGGTGACTTCTCCATTCTGCCATCCAGTACCAATGCTCATTTCACAATATCAAAATACTTTGTTTCAGTCCACCAGTTTTTCCCTTCAGTTTCCTCTTAAGACAACTTTACTTTAAAATTAATGGCTTGACAAATTGGTCTCCAGTCATCTCTCTAGAAGGACATTTTGACATTACAAAAGTTTAACTATAAAAAATACTGGGTTTACAAGCAGATCAATTCTGAATGACTGATATTTAGTTGTTGAAAGAAAAGTTTGATATTTTAATATGCATTTCACATAATTTTTGATATTTTCCTATAAAACTTCAGAAAATGTATTAATATTCCTATAACAGTTCTTGGAAATTTATTGATTTTTCTCTTTTTTAATTTGGAGTTCTAAAGTTGATTCTAAATAAAAGTTTGCCCACAGGGCTTCCCTGGTGGCACAGTGGTTAAGAATCCGCCTGCCAATGCAGGGACGGTGGTTCGAGCCCTGGTCCGAGAAGATCCCACATGCCGCCACTAGGCCCATGCGCCACAACTACTGAGCCTGTGCTCTAGAGCCCGCGAGTCACAAGTACTGAGCCCACGCACCACAAATACTGAAGCCCGCACACCTAGAGCCCACATTCTGCAACAAGAGAAGCCGCCGCAATGAGAAGCCCGTGCACCGCAACAAAGAGTAACCCTGCTCACCGCAACTAGAGAAAGCCCGTGTGCAGCAGCAAAGACCCAACGCAGCCAAAAATAAAATAAATTTTTAAAAAAAAATTAAAAGTGCACAACAGTTTGCCAACATTCAAGTATCGATGTTTTTATAAATAACTTACTTTTATCCTGTATAAGTAGGATATCAGTAGTATTTGTCAAGAGTAAATTACAACAATATCTATGGCAAAAAACCCAAAAAACAAAAAAACAGTCCTTGGAGAGGAATCAGAAATTATTTAAAATAACAGCAGATAAAGAATTGGCAGCAAAAATTGATCTCATTAAACTTCAGAAACCTAAGTTTAAGAATCACAGTCTGTTTCTCGTAGGCAAACATTTAACTAACAATGCTAATTTTACTTGTCAGCAGCTTCTGAACTTGACCTTACTCAGCGTTTCTTTGATAGACTCTCCAATAGATACCAGTAAGGACAAAGGGATACTTTTGTGTGTTCTTAATACCCATGAACCACATGAGGATTTTTGATCCTCAGTATATACACCCAGATTTAGAGAAATAGAGCATTCTAATATCTTTATACTGAAATTCTTGTAAACAAAGTAATATATGTAGAAACTATTAGATTCTATTTCTTGAATGGGCACTTTTTCTTTTAATTTATTTTTCTACATTAAATTAGTTTGGAGAAATATCCCTTCCTGCTTCTCACAGGAAGAGGGGGAAAGTAGCCATTTTTGAGACTCTGTTCTCTTTAACAAGGCCTTCCCTCAATGGAAAGTATTTTACCAGAGCCTACCTAACTTGGAGAAATGGAAATACCCAACTCCGGTCTCCTGTAGTCTTCCTATTTCATGTAAGGGTGGGTTGGGGGAACAGGGGAATTAGAAGTACTTGTTTAGGTCACAGCCAAGGGGCACAGTCTCATTAAAAGACTGAGACTTAATCACAGGAATGCAAAATGCTTCCTTTCCCACCACAACTCACCACCACATCAATAAGGTTCCTGTTTAATAAATAACAGGTGAATAGAACTGAAAGAACTGTGTACGTCAGATTTTATTCAATAAGAAGTCTCGGTGGAAACTCAAAGACCACAGGGGATACACAAACAAGGACACAGAGGAAATGTTAGCTTCTGATACCTACAACTATGGCAAGCAGTAAATATGGCAAATTAGCAAACTTAGGTACTTAGATGTAAAATTGTAAACAAATGCATTTTTTCCATTGCTCATTGAAAATAAACATAGGGCTTGTAAAGATGCATATTTAAAAAATTAAGTACTTTCCTGGCTCTGCAACCCCTAAAAGTTTTTGAGTTTTAAAAGTGATAAAATTTGCATTTATCTGTTCATTCCACATTGCATTTTGAATACCTACCATGGGCTAGGCACTCGTGTTACTGTAGAGATCACAACAGCCCAGTACCTTGTCCTCATGGAGCTTATATTCTAGCTGTGGGGAGACAGACAGTAGAGAAATAAATGAGTTAAAGCATATAGTGTTTTAGATGGTAATAAGTTCTATGAAATAAATCAGGGTAAAAATGAGTTTGAAATTTCAAATAGCATGGTCAAGAAAAATCTTGAAAAGGTTATATTTAAGGACAGGTCTGGAATATAGATTCATGTCAATTAAAAAGTAACAAAGACGTAGTCGAAACATTCATTCCTTAATTCAAAAAAATATTTGAGTGCTAGGAAGTGTGAGACTCTGAATGCTTTGGAGTAGCACAGAACTACCTAAGGCAGGGGAAAGATTTCTAATCCCTGGAGGGCTTATATCCTATCAGGACATAGAATATCACAAAAGAGGTTTTAAAAGAGGTACAAATGAGGGAATTTTGTATGTGTCTAAATAAAACAATTTACATTATAGAAAACATAAGGAAATGCAGATTGGAATTCTCTGATTAATTATAAACTCCTGAAACCAGTATTAATGATCCTACACTTTTTTTTTATTTTCCAATATGGTGGTCTCAAGCGATACCTCGTATTCCTCTTCTATTGAACATTTTTGTGTTAAATATTTCATTTGTCTTTCTATTCACCTCTAATGTGTCAGTGGACCTTTAACTGACATTTGTTAAAGCTCACTAAATTTGGAAAAGATTCTCAAGGATTAAGAAGTGTCAGAAATAATTCTGTGTTAAAAACAAAGGGTCAGAAGTAAAACCTCATCAGTATAGATCCATTTAATGGAGAGCTTGGCATAAATTTTTCATCACATAAAAAAAAACTTGCATAAAAAAAAGAACATTTGCATAAAGATAACCATTGGAGAGTTTATACTTCATTAACATGTTGAATCTTGTAAAAGGTCAGAAGCAGAAATAATATTTAAAACCATAAAGAAGAACTCAATAGAGATAATATACTTAATTCCTAAGTTATAAGATTACACACTCAGTCCAGGCCTGAGGCAAAATATCTTAGAATAGATTATTTAGTTAAAAATAGGAATTAAACTGCTATACAGCAATATATCTATTATGAAATTAATATATAAAATAATAAATTGTTTATCAAGGACAGTTGAAGTCATTTTAAAGTCCAGTAGGACAATATTTAATAGAATGTCCTGAAAGTTGCACCTTGCTGATGTTCAGGGAAAAAGTTGTTTAAAGCTGATTCAAAAATATGAGTATTATCTTTAAAGGTCTAATTTACATTTAACACTTTCCTAATATAGGCATTATAAGAATTTTTTTCAACAACACTTAATGAATTTTCTTCATAATAACTGCTGAATATGTATAAATATCTGACTCCTTTCAACTTCCTACTAATTACCCTGATATATTATTGTGGAAATAAGTTTAATGTATTTTTCTTACCCCAGATTTTTTAAAAATTCAAAAACCATTGTTATATCCTCTTCTTTCTCTTTTGCATCTTCCATTATTCTCAGTTTCACCCTAATTATCTCAGCTACTATGCATTAGATAAAGTTTCCAAACCCACCAAATGTGTAGTCACTTTCCCTACCTCACAGTTTCTGAAGACTGAGGTCACCCCCATGGCTACTCCCTAGTAGAGCAGGGTGCTTTCCTGAAAAGAGAATCCCACTAATCCTACCTAAATCCGTATTACCTTCTTTTTCGTAGCCACACTAGTCAGGGTCAAAAGAAAATATTTTCATTTTCTTCTCTTCAAAATAGTTCATGTATGTCTACTTTGTGTATTTAGACAGAGAGAAAAGGAAAAGAGAAAGCGGGCAAGAAACAAAAGAAGAGACTGATTTTTCTTTCACTTCATCAATTTCTCTCCAAGATTTAATGTAAATACCTTCTAAATAATGGTCATGCTTTTCTCTTTCTGGAATATGAGTTACTGCAAAATTTGTGAACACCCTCAGTTGTAAATTTGGAACAATTAATGAGATGAATTTATATAAACCAATGAATACAGAGTGATGCATTCGTTTGAAGGAAAGCAGTTGATTCTAAAGTGAGAATACTATGTAATTCTTAAAACTTCATAGGATATTAAGTGAAAATCTTTCAAGGTTAATTTAAATTTCACTTTATAGACAGAGCTCAATTAAAATAAACTGTCTTGAGCAAACAAAAGTTTCTGTTGAAAAGATGCAAGAAACCTGAAATTAGAGGGTAGTTTTACAGTGCCAATAAGAAGCACTAGAAAGCGAAATATCATTTACATTTTCCCCTTTTGCTTTAGACATATTGATTTGATCATTTTAATTTGTACAAATTCTCATATATTGTATACCACTCTATGCTGCATTTAACAATTATTTATTTTATTTGGTTTACTAAAAATTTTTATTTACTTTGAAAATACTGTAATATTGTGTGAAATTATTCAATTCTCAAGTACTTATTTACCCACAATTCAATAATTTAAAAATTATATTTCCTGAATTTTTTCTTTAACTTCTCTGTATTATAAAATAGCTGAGTGATTTTTTTTAATTTCTCTTTATTTTATGATATTTTCATATCACTTTATACTTTAAAGAGTGAAGCCTAAGGGAAACGTAGTCAAAGAAAAGACTAGGAGGCTTTGTTTGTGATACAGCTAACATGGTAGGACATTGTAGTTTGGCCAGACAGAACTCCTTTCTCATTGTTGGGATAGCATCTCCTTGTTTTGAGGAATTGCTTCCCACCTCAAGCTAGCAATATTGTCTGAGTGATAACGGCCATGAGTTCATAAATCTCATCCCTGTACCCACAGGGGGTTTCTAAGGCATTTGTGTCTAAGCTAAGGTTGGTCACTCATAGCACTTGATCATTTTTGACTATAAAAATTAATTCAGGAGACAGTCATTTGAACGAAACTTTTTTTTTTAATCTGAGATTTTATCTTTTTAACCTGATTCTTGGCAGTAAAAGTCCCTTTACTTTTTAGCGATAAAATGAAAGATGAGAGCCCAAATCTTCACTGGCTCCAAATTTGAAGAAAAATCACTATTTTGAGCTTTCTTGTTGAAGAGAACAAGGCATACAATGAAAAGGAGAGAAGGTAGAGAGAAAACACCTGGTCTCTAATTTAATCAACTCTGTACCATTTCCTTTCCTAATTATAACAACTCTTTCTTTCTAAAGTAGTTCAATTTGTATTCCTGATCCTGGAAATTGAAAATGTTCCTAATAAGACAGTTAGCCAAGCAAAAATATCACTTATTCATTCATATCTAATCAAAAGCTGATGTGCTAGTTGATATCAGTGAGACACACATTTAGAAATTATCCATAGTCTTCCTTTCCCTCTTGCTACCTGTCTCCCAAGGTAGCAGCACCTAAAGACTGAAAATAGTGGGGAGGATACTTCCCAAATCAAGGGATATATTTTATTCAACAAATATAGTACTACTGCCAATTTTATAAATATTTAGATGCTGAAGATGGACATCATGCCTTGCTACAAAATCTATTTCAAGCTTTCAAGAAGTCAGACTTGGTAAAGAGGAGGCAATTGCTTAAAAAATATGAAAGAGGTAGAAGGAAGGAGAGTTGCCTAGAGAAGAGTATGGCAATGAAAGAGGACAGAGTAGGAAGCTCTTCTTGTCCTGTCGCAGGTACACCAAAGATGGCACCTAAAGGAAATTTGCAATGTTCCATCCTCTCCAGAATTCCCTGGGTGTGCTGTTGGATTAATAATCTAGGAAACCTGGTGTTGTAGCTACAGTAGAATCATTGGTTCTAAAAATGCTGATGGAAACCTGTATATACAGATATCCTCACTTTCTCACTTGTTTTCATGAATTCATATTTTATTAATTAATGTATTTAATATTTTGTTTGACCCACTGTTTTCCTCTACATAAACAATATATCTTCTGTATACCAAAATATGCTTCACCACAAAACTCTTTTCTCAACAAGAGGGACCTTGCTAATTAAAATGTCTAATGCTACATTCCATGTAATAGTTGGAGACAACTGTTGTTGATGTTTTGCTATTCCTTTTTTCAGTACTTTTAGTTGTTAATGGTAATTTCCCAACAGGTATTGTTCTGATAAATCATAATTGTTTAATATAATAGCTATAATGATAGATCTAATATCATGAACTATGTCAAAACTCATGCCGTCTGCTCCAACAATTCCACAAAAGAGCAAATGGTTATATTAATGTGAGAAAAAATTAGAGTGTCAGATTTTAAAGGGTGTTTGTAAAAATAGAGAAAAAAACATTTTATTTACCTTTGACTGGGGAGTTATTTACAGTAATCCGTACTATAAGCAAATGATATTTTAATTTAAAAAGCTTCTTCTTGTCTGTCAGATTTTCAGTGTTATACCAATAAGTCTAACTATTGCATTAGTTTAAAAATCCCAAATAGGTGCACTTAATTTGGTTCCTCCTACCTTGATTTTCTTTCTGTTATGGTAAAAGAAGTGAGAAAAAATGGGGGAGATAGCAAAACAAGAATAGAGAGCTGTAAATGTAAATATTCGAGACCCTGATGATCTAGACAATTATAAGCATTAGGTACTCTACAGAAAAAGTGTAAATTCTAAAAGCACGGAAAATATTTAAATTGCACAGATATTTCATGAGATTTTCAGTTGGATCTTAAAGTATTTGTATGAGTAAAATGGTTAACATTTGGAAGCTGAAAAAGGATTGGATATCATTTGAAGTGGGCTCACAAAGTACAAAGTGGAATATTGGGGAAATATCAGCTGGTTTCAGATGCTTGTGAGACAGCCCTTGAGAAAGTTGGTCTTTAGAGTGAAGACAGCAGGTAGAGGCAATGAGTAGGGATGATAAACGGCAGTCATACCTGGGCTTAGGCCACTCAAGAATATTCCTGCTTTTGTCACACATGCAAAGAGAAAACAGTTTTCAAGTCAACGAGTTACATTCTGAATGTAAGCTACATTCTTTTAGAAATGCATTAGGTCCTCTAAAGGGTCATTTAGGCTGTCAGGGCAGCAGTTCAACACAAGATAAGCTGTAGCTTAAAGGAAATAATAGGCTCCATGCCAGGCTCAAGGGACACTTAATTCAGTGGCCTGCACACTTGCTGAACTTGATGGAAGCCTAGCTTCACATTCACCCTATGATATTTAAAACTTTTAAATGGTATTATCTTTACTTAAAATTAAATATCTATCTATCATCTATCTATCTATCTATCTATCTATCTATCTATATATATATGCTTGTCTGAAGATTTATGTAAGTTATAATTGTTTTATAGTCCTTGTATCCTGGGGGTATTTACTCCTGTGGTATCTCTGAATGCCATACATGAAACTGTACTTACAAGAAAATGCTCACTGCCTATGATGCTGTTCTTATTCTGTTTTTGCAATTGTTCATTTTCCATTTCATAGTCAAAAACATGACCCATGATGCAATAATCAAATAACACACTTTATTTCTACTTTCTTATGTTAAGAATTGAAAACAAAAAGGAAAACAAAAAGTATATGTGCATATATGGTCCAAGGAGAATAGTGTATCATTTGCCTTGACATTGTTTCAGAGAAGGACAAAATTCATGTTTCAAAGTTTCGAATTGGCTTTTGTAAAGTGACACCTTCAGATAGCTTAATAAATCAGATAAGTGGGTCAACTCTACTCTAAGCCTAGTTTAGCAACTAAATTGTTCTAATACAACATTCTCATAAAACTCCATTTGGTTTATATGTTACTCAAATTTCCAGCTTGACTATTTTCAGTAGCTAATGCTTTCTAATCACATTTGTGTGTTTATGGTCTAGGGCATGGTAGAAAGAAAGCAAATACAAGAAAAATAAGCATAAAATAATAGCAAGAATGCTTTTAAAACATATGGTTATTAACCAAAGGCTTTACTGCAAATATTTAACTTCCTGTCACAGGTTAGCAGTATAGGCTGTGGAGGCAAGGTTAGGATCTGGGCCTCATTGCTTAACAAAAAGATGACCTTAGGGAGGTCATATATGCTGTTTCCTTATATAGAAAGCAGGAACAATGTTGGTATCTGTTACAAGGATTAACTGACAATTTAATGATTGCTCAATATGTGTAATCATCTTCATATACTTACTGTAAAATAAATATAATCCAGAAAACTAGTAACATGCTTAAATTTGGGATGGCACCATTTTAGAATACTGATGAATTAGTGCATTACAACATTTTTGGTGACTCACAATATTTTTCTAATCTTTTTCCCAAGAAAAACTGGCTTTTATAAAATTCTATTGTATGGTTTTATTTCAGGAATGCAAAATAAATGAGAGATAATATAAATCTGTATTTTCTAAACACCAGCAATCTGTAACATTACTGGAAAAATTGTCTAAGACATAGCATTCCTATCTTATCAGAAAACTATATCTTTCTCAAAAATGTGAAATTATCACTAATGATATTTTAATTAATTATGATTTACTTAGGTGTACATTATTGCAATTGCTTTTTAATGTTTCCATTAAGAGAGCAGTCGTTTTTCTTTTTTACACTGTATTCCTAGGGCTCAGGCAGTGTTTATTATATTATAGATGTAGATTTTTAAGAATTTGTTTTTGAATGAAGTATCACTTAAATGGTTCTAGCTTTTGCTGCCTATATGAGGTCACATAATGAGATCATGATGACTTAATGCCCAAATTATTAGTATTTAGGATCCTGTTTCAACCTGTCTCCTGGTAATTTTTGGCGTGTCCTGGAGATGGGCTTCTAAGAACAAATCTTATGTTATACTCTGGCCTCCCATTGTCTTGAATATATTGCTATGTTTGCTGCCCATGTTACATAAGATGTCATTGCTGGGCACAGTAGTTTTCATTGATGGTGGTCACTCTTGACTTGGGGCAGTGGGGCAATGGCTTTGTTTTTCTGTCTTTTCCTTGTGCACTCAATGAATATATACTTTAATTTAACTGAATTAAATAATCTAAAGCTGGCTGTGGTTATTACCTTTTCCATAATTCCTGACAGCACAACTAAGCCTAAACTATAACTTTAACACTAGTTGAATGAATAATTAAGGACATACAGGAAAAGTATAAAACACAGAGAAGCATCATTCTTGGCCTTCATGTAGGGCTGGGTTTCACAACAGCTGTAATATGGACATTTTTGACTAGATATTCTTTTACTAGGTAGCTGCCCTATGCCTTGTAGGACATTTGGTAGCTTCCATCACCTAGATGCCAGTAGCATCCTTCCCAGCCATAGCAATCACAAATGTCTCCAGACATTGCTAAATGCCTCTGGGGAGCAAAACTCATGATTGAGATCTATTAATTTGGGGATAAGGACAAGCTTATGTCTATCCCTAGAAATACTTCAAGCCATCACATACCTAAGAATTCACACCTAAACTTCCACAATGGTTGTTAGAGGTTCTTTCTCAAACCAGTCTAAGGGCCACCACCTAGTATCTTCTTTGCTGCCCCAGAAATGGCCTCTTCCCAAAGCATGGATCCTTGTGCCCCGCAAGTCCATCTCTTTTCAAAATCTGTCCCAGATTATGATGAAAAAACTCTCAGGGCTTCACGTCCCTTTAGTAGTAAATTCTTTTCATTCAAACTCTGGAGTTCCTGAAACAACTGCACAAAGTAGCAGCTTATGACTCAGTAAGTACATAATAAAAAGTATCCACATAACTGAACAGTGCTAAGCACAGCAATTCTCTGCTTCTTTCACAGAATTCAATCCGCCATGAAACATGGATAGATTTTTGCTGTGGAGATACTTAAATAATAGTTTCAGCGTGGTGTTTTTATCTGTATTTCCCTAAGTACGAAAGGACTGACAACAAATATAAAAATCCAACTCTTAGCCTTACTTCACATTTTTATATAGCATTGTTCTACCTTCATAGAGTCTTAAATTCTAGCCTCAAAAAGAATGTTTTGTTAATAAAATGGCACTTTTTAACATTCCGAGAATGCTCCATTTATATAAAAGGCTTTCTAATGACCTTTCTGGAAAAACAACACAAGGGAAACCTCTTTTGTTAGTATTTCAGTGACATGACATTGTCATGATAGAATCTATGTATATATTATTGGAAACTGAGTTTATTTTAAAGTTCCAAATTTGGATTTTAATGTTTGGACTATTTGATTTATTTCAGCTGCTTCTCTGGTATCTCTACTATTGAAATAGACTTTTTTATTTAAAAATATCTTCATATAGAGTCATATAAACTATAAAATTCCTGAAATATAATTTCCTTTTTAAAGTTATAATTTGTATAATTGCATATTGGATTGATAAGGAGAACTAATGAAACTATTGAGATATTTTTAGATTTTTTAAAGTTTAATTTGCTTTTTCACCTGGGCACTTGGGGGAATTTAAAAGTATTTTGATATAATATTTCAGGGAGAAAAGTCACCACCAAACGATCTGTTCTTTTTAGTGCTAATATTGTTCACGCATCAACACCTGCTTCTTCCAAGATGGTAACAGCTGTTTGAGTTGGAAAAAGGAATGAAACCTTGATACTTTCACACTCAGTACTGCTGTATAATGAGCTCAGCCAGCTTCTGAAAATCCAACTTATCTTTCGGAAGAAAGTGAGATATTGCTTGCAGAAACTTTGGTTATTCATTCAAAAATGAATAGTTATAAACATATGAAGAAACACTTTCAAAAATATATATGTAATGAACAAATTGTATAAAATCTATTTAATTTACCCAAGGTTACACATTATCATAGTGTCAAAGAGGCAGGAAATGCTTTTGGAAGTTACAATACGTCTTAATTTTAGGTTCATTTATAATATGCATAGTTTGTGAATTTATGTTTTTATTCAAAAGCTAAATTAATTTAAATATATAAAATGTAAAGCCTAAAATGTTCTTCTATCCATAAGATTTGTGCATGTGCCCATTTGTGTCTTTCTGACAGTCTAACAGTATCCATTTGAATATGAATCATAATGTCCCCTCAAAATATTCAAAAGTGCTTAGAAAATAATCATAGCATCTAATAACATATTATTATATTCAAATAAAATGTGTGGCATCAGACACAAGGAATATTGAAATACATAATGCCTAAGCAAATCTCTGCATTCCTTTGTGTTCTTTAAATTCATTGAGATTGAAGAATTTCATTTGTGGAGAATGGGTATGTGACACTGCTTTCAGTATTTAATGTTTGAAGTTAGCCAGCAATTGTCCTCCTTACTGAAGTCCTGTAATACTTTAAACTTGGAGCTGTCCTTGAAGACCATGGGGAGGTTTTGTGTTGTGCAGAATTCAGTGACCCATTTACTTTACGAATGTGAACCCAATATCGCACCTGTGCTCTGCAGTGCCTGTTTTACCTCTGAGTGATATTCAAGGTGTTGTGTTTAATCAACCAAGACCTATATGTTTTGGCCTATCGTTTTCTTAGAGATAAGAGTTTCTTCTCTCACTTATGAAGGATAGAGGTTACAGAAAAGTGAGATTATTGGAAAGACTCCTCCTAATCTTAAATACTCTGATTCTCTGCTAGAAATAAAAGTTTACAGCTGAGAGTATAACCTAAGTGGATTTTGAAACCAAAGTATAAAAATTGGAATGGCAATAGACATCTACTAGCACAGAGGAAAATGCTCATGTCTAAGCTTTAGTAGACCTATAGGATCTACTATACTAATTTCACATTATCTAGCCAAAGTACTCCCCACCTGCAGCCTCAGCAGATGTATTATTCAGCCACATAAGGACCTTACACCTGTGTTTGATTTCATTTCAGGTTCGGTTTAACATGTTGAATTAGATCTTAGTTATCCTCATTATCAACTGAATCCTTAGACAGTTCATGCCACAGCGTATTTATGATAAAACACATACACAAACACGCACACACACACAGAGCAATATCTTCATTTCAATTCTGGTCATTATATTTTTAAACTCAACCAAAGTAATGATTATGGGAAACTTGATCAACTAATATATACTGTAGATTACAGTTTTTATTATTCATTTTCATATGATAACTCAGTTTACTGCAAAAATGGCCTTCCAATCTGGAATGTGGTGACCTAGAAAAAAGTCTTCATTTTTATTTCCATAGAGACAGCTCTATTTCAGTTCTATCTGATTTAAAATTGAATCCAAAATTTTAGAAGTGAATGCATCATGCAGCGGCAAAGAGAGAAAGGGGGAAGAGAAGAAGCGAGGATCATAGAGTGTGCTATACAGAAGCTGGTGAGGGAGTGGAGCCACCGTGCTGTATAAAAGGTAGTAAAGTATCCTCAGGCACTAGCCCTTCCTGCACCAGCAGGAAAGTGGGCCTGCTGCCTGGCCTGCCCATAGAGCAGCTGGGCAAGTACTACACCAGCACTTGAGAGCTCCACTAAAGGGTACAATTTCCACAGAATATCCTGTTTCCTGTACTACATCATCTAAGACACTTTACATCCTGCCAATGTTACAGAATATTACATTCATAGAATATTTCCTCAGGATGTCTTTTGACCTTGAGCCAACACTTCAAAGACTTTAAGTGCCCATATTTCACAGATGACAGCATACATTCTCTTTCAGGTGGCAAAGGATGCGTGGCTTTAGCGTAGAGCTTTTCATATGTGCTACGGAAGAGCAATTCCGAATTTCTAATCCCTTCCATGGCTAATCTCCACATGCTTTTTTCTGTATAGGCCTATACTCTGGTTTGGGGAGACTTTACTCTATCTTCCAGGACTTCCATGGATCATATAGTGAAAATGCAGGAGATTTACTCAAGCAAATAATGCCAGATGTTCATTCTGACAGCAGCTATTTTCTGTACTCTTGGACAGGGTATCGTGTGTAGCTCTGTTCTTAAGTAGGTATGCGGCACTGATCACTTTGTCTATCAGGTTGGCTTCTGCTCTTGGCCTGTATGGGAAATGGAAAAGTCTTCAAAGGGCATCAAATAGCATGTGTGTCAGTATTGATGAATGGCCATCTTCATACTTAGTCCCATGTGAAGGGGTGGTGTGGCCTTGGATTCATAGCAAGCAATGGCTGTGATAGGACCCCACTAAGTTCCTTTAGTCAGTGTCTTCATTATGGTAGTTCAGCTGATGTGTTCACATTACATAGAATGTTCAACCTAGCCTTCCTCAAATTTAACAAATACCATCTTCATAATAAGCACACTGCTTTTACAATTGTGCACCCACCTGTAAGTGTAAAGAGCTCCCCAGTTAAACTTACATATGTATCTGTGTATAAGAAATATACTCAGGGTCACAACATGCAGAATCTGTACCTCACTGTTATAAAAGTAAGTGTTCAAAATGCTGAAATTAGAGATTGAATTTATATTAAATATCTTTATCATAATGTTTATCACTGATGTATCAATGAAAATGTCTTTATATTTTGGAAGTTTGAAGCATTTCTACTAATTTCCAATATAACATTAAACAAAAGAAAGAAACCATGTGAGCTCTATATTATTTGGAGTAGAACAAGTAATCTGAAAGAGTAGGAAATTTTACATCAAATATAGTACAGGTAATTTCTTTGTTGTCAAAAAATTGGAAAAGCAGACAATATAAAACAAATTTTTTATGTTCAGAAAAAGAAAATATTTGTCATTGTTTATTTGTGTTTATTCATTTGTGTGAAACTTTATTCTCTTCCATTTGTTCTAGTCTAGTAATGCTGCTAACTGGTTTATATTGGACAGAATTTATGAAACGGAAGGAGAACCATCCCAGAAGCACTGTAGTGCCTTGGTTAAAATAAATAAATAAATAAAAGACTATGGTAATAACAGCAATGATTAAAAAACAGCAATAAAATTTTAACTTTTCCATTGATTAAATAAATAGTCTTTGTGTGTGGAATCTGCCATAGACACGCTACAATGGTATCAAGAAAAGTCAATTTCTCACTTTAGAAAAGGAAGAATATTTTGCTTATTAGCAAAGTACATTCAAAAGATAAAACAATTTATTTACAATAGATGGTGATTTTTTCTACTGCTTTCAAAAATAGGGTTTTACTTCTTATTCAAGACCGATGTTGAATAATTCCTTTAAAACCTTAAAAAAACAATACTAGATACCCTTATTGACTCTTAAACCCCAAAACAGTGTTAAGTGCTAAAGAGTGATTTTTATATAAATTGAAGATCTGCAAGAGGATCTGATATTATTGTATTGTTATATAATAAATATTATTATATTATTATATTATTCTGATATATTCTCAGAATATAATGTATAAAGCATAATAAAAGATGGTTGAAACAAGTGGACTTGGAATACATCTGTGAAAGTTTCTAAAATCTTTACTCCTATATTAATACATCTGTTTATTATAGAATATCCTCCTCCCAGGAGATTCATGTTACCTTCTTCAAGGGGTAGCAGTTATTTTCAGGTGTTATAGTTCAGATAATTTTCTTATATGTGAAACTCCTTTATAAACAGGACCACCCTTATGCCTAGACCTAGAGAGCATCCTGCAAAGGCCTTTTGTTTGTTTCTTTTGCTTTACTTTGATTTGCTTAGTTTGGCTTGGCTTGATTTGGTTATCTTGGTTTATTTTTGGGAGGATGCAAAAATGACCTTCCAGGAATAAAATATAACAAATGTTATAAGATCCATAGAGGCAAGGACTGTGTATGTGTCAATGACAATTAGCACTGCAGGCTTGGCACAAAGCAGGTATTTGCAATATATTTGTAAATGAGTGTTAGTTCCTGTATCCCCATTCAGTCTTTTTTTTTTTGTCCCTGTGAACACTTTTTAGTTAAGTGTCCAAGATATGTCAGAATGACCAGGCATAGCTAGAAGACCCAAAAAGTGAAATGGAGAAGTATCCAATTTTGCTGCAGGCCTCCCTATTTCTTGGATAAATCAAATGTGACACTTCATTCATATCTGCTTCCTCACTTTTTCTACATCTTGTCTGTCAATTTAATGTTTGATGTTTCCTGTTAATAGCTTATTCACTATTGAACATTTTCTGTGTATCAGGCACCAATGTTACATTACTTTCGTGATCTCATATAGTGTCTATGAAGTACTTGTTAATATCTTCATTTTGCATATGAGAAAACTGAGGCTTAGATTAAATAAAGAGTCTGTCCAAGTTATGTGCTCTTACTTCAACACATCATGATGCCTGTAAAGAGCTTGAAAGCCTAAAATGGCTCTGTGAATAGTAGAATAGATTATTCCTGGCTTAGCAAATATATTCAAAAGTATTTTATATAAAAGGACAATGAAGACAAACATTTTATTTTCAATTTATAATCTTAGTAGGTGAAAATATCCAAATATTTTATGAATCACAATGGGGTTAATATATGATTTTTGAAAAATTTGAATTATGATAAAACGACAAGCTATAAAGAGATACTATCCTACATAAAATGTTAAATATTTCAAAATGGAAATCTAATTGTTCTAGGATAATTGACTAGGTCACTAGGTTATGTGATTTGTCCGTTCATGACATTTCTTCCCTTAAATTGTGATTTGGAAATATTATGAAGGATGGGCTTCTTTCACGGAAGTTGATAGTTAATTTTTCAGTGTCCCTTAACTGCTAACATTTGAAGTGAACATTTTTATTACTAAAGAGAGATGCTCTGGCAACCACTACTGGATAAGAGTCATAGTGGTTTTAGCAGTGATGAAAAGGTTAGAACAATTAGAAAGTACTCATGGCATAATTGAGATGTATGAATTTCTGGTACATTATGAAACAGTTTCAAATGATTGGAGAAAAAGTAGAATTAAAATAATAAAAGAACACATTAATTTTAAATCACAAACTTCATTTAAGTATTGTTTTTTCTATCATGTATTTTTCCCCCCCTAGGGGACACATTTGCAGAATTATTCTCTAATATTTACCATTGTATATATTATGTTTTGTTTATTATTATATCCAAACAATAGAGTTATTCATAACCATTCCTCTAATAATAGGCTCATCTTTCATCTATCCTGTTAAAATATGGCATGCTGACATCCATTCTGAAGGATAATTTATTAATGTATTAATGTACTCTGACCTGTAGACATATAATAACTGCTAAAACAGTAGGGCTCAGATTTGCCCTGTGAGTCATATGTAAAAAGTATTAACCTAAAGTTATGTACCATCTTAAGATGTGACGCTAAGATGTCATTATGGCACACTCATATTCTCAGTGAAGTAAACGTTTTCATGACGTTTACAATCTCTAACATTTTGTTGATGTTTGAAGCAACTCAAAAAATTTTCAGATTTTTGTTTGTGTTTACTTCATTTGGACCTTCCTGGGATCTTTCCCAGTAGAAGGGTATTTGTTATGCTTCTACTCTTGAAATTTAAATAATCCCATTGTGACCTTAAGGAAACAGAGCTTTCTGAGTTACCTTGATGACAGAAATGAATTCTATAAGAAGTCTGGAAGGACTGACTTTAACAACAATGAGCCAATCGTGGACTCGAGGTCAGGAAAAATTATTTGGGTCCTGATTTGAGTGTCAGTGAATTTGGTTGAAACAAATTCCTAGATTGCCAGGGACTACACCTCATCCCTTAAAATGTTCACTTCTGTGTCTTAAACCTTTCCCTTTTTATTGCTTCATACTTGTTGGTATATATACGTGCTCATCTCTTGCCAAAATTTGAAAACAACCAAATTCACACACCAATCTTCCCTCATCCCAAATCTATCCCAGGTACTACATTACCTCTTTCCACTCATCTGGGAAGCTTTTTACACTTTTCCAGATCATCCTATGGCATCATTGATCTGCTCTATTGTGTATTTGTTCCCAATTTCATTATTTTTTGCTTCACAGCTTCACTTTGCCAATTCTTCTATTTTCCTTATTTAGACAATTCTGTTTTCCCACTTATTAAGTTGGATACTAGCTTATTTATGTCTGCCTTTCTTCTTTTCTAATATATTTATTTATTTAAACCTGTGAATGTCCCTTTAAGTACATTTTTCACTGCATTCCTCAACAATTGAGATGTAGTATTTTTGTTATCATTTGATTCTAAGTCTTTGAAAAATCCCATTATGATTTATGCTTTGATAATATGTTGTTTATGTGTATTTTAATTAATGTATAATTTTAATATTTTTTGTTATTTATTTTTAAAAAGTTAATTGGATTATGGTCACAGAACATAATTCTTTGCCATTTCTTTAGATCAGTTCTATACTTAAGTACTAGTATGTGGACATTTTTGTAATTGCCTTATATAAGCTTGAGAAGGATGAGTATTCTTTATATATTCCATATATGTCCGTTAAATATATGTTATTAATTGTGTTCTTTAAATATTTTATATCTATACTATATTTTTTTCCAACACAACCTATCAATATTGAGAGAAACACATTGATATCTTGTGCTTTGGTAATTACTATATAAATTTTCTTCTGGTACTATCAATTCTTGTGTATAAAAGTTTTGCTTTTTTTATTAAGTATATGCACTGTGGGGATTATTATATCTTCTGAATGGATTGACCTTTTCATCATTATATAATGGCACTCTTGTGCAGTAGTAATATTCATAAAATTATGATTTGCCTGATTTTTGTCTTATTAAATAAATCAACTCTTTTTCTGAGGTCATAGAAACATTTTCCATATTGTCTGAGATGTTGGCAATACTGTTAATTTTTTAAATAATTATTATATCTTCCCTTTGTTTCTCTTGTCTTATCGTATTGACTGCAACTTAAGTACACTTTGCATAGTAATAATGATAGTAAGTGTCCTTACTCTTTTAAGGTGTTTAACTCTATGGAATGTTTTTAATATTTTACCATCAAGGATTATGCATATGCGAGTATGTATGTATGTGTATGAGTACATATAATTTTATATACTATTGTATTGTCATTTCCTATTTATCTGTCCAACAACCTTTTAAGTTGTAAATTCCTTCATGGGAATATCCTTTTTTTAAAAACCATTATATATTCACTGGCTAGCATAATACCTAATATATGATACATATTAATTGAGTATTCATTAAATAAATGAGTAAATGAAGAAATATATGCCATCAGAAGCAAGTGTTTATGCGCTAAATAATAGATAATGGGAAAATCGTTGTACAAACTTTTGATCATTATTTTGGGAGTTATTTTTGTTTTCATTTCAACAAATTATTTCTCTGAATTTGTTAAAATAGTGTTTTCTGAAAGAGGAGTTTGTTTAGTTGGCTGGTTTTTGTTGTTGTTGTTTTTGTTTTATTTTTGTCTTTTTAAAATAATACTTGCCGAAGAGTCATAAGTGTTATTGATGGACCAAGGTATAAACCAAGCAACAAAAAAACAAGTGAGTCAGGAAGATGGTGATTATGTAAGCTTTGTGTTGTTATTATTATGTTTTTGTTGTTCAAGTTGCAGAGTGGCATTGTGAAAGTTATGTGAAAATAATTAAAATTACCATTTTGGGTTTGCACAACTTTTAGAGTCTCATTTTATAGTGTAAACGTTAATGTGAATATTTTCAAAACCTAAAAATCATCAAAAAATCTTAACGTGTTACAGTTTCTGGCCAGTTAGGGCTGCAGAAGTCCAGGCTTTTCCACAAACTCTAATCAACCATGTTACAAAACCATTCATTTTACAAAGTGACTGCTAGCCAAATACCACCAAAAATATCTCAGTTCCAAAATTTGAGATTTGAAATAGACATAATTTGATATATTGTCTTTGACATTTGCTAAGGTGCTAGGTAAACTCATTTAGTTTTGTTTGGCAATCATCAAATAGTTATTAGAAATATTAACCTTTTCAAATGTATTTCAGTTCATTTTTGTAATAGTTACATTTACTCATTGTAGAAGCAAAAATTCCTATCACAGTCTCCTAAACTTCACACTCTTAAGAGGAAATTCAGCCAGTTTGCCTCCTTTATTATACATTCTTTTTTAAAAGGAGCAATGAGTGGCTTTTTTTCTCAAATCAATACGTGTCAGTTACAAATTCATAGTACCTTTGTAGCTTGAAAGACTTTTGCTTCATGACAGGTGTCAAGACTGGTGATGATTCAAATTAATAGTAAAGAATAATAAATGAGAGGTAGAAGAATTCTGCAGAATCTTCTCCAAGACACTGAGCTTTGGGACTTTAATGTCCATAAAAATAAATTGCTACTAGGCAAATTATGAGACGATCCAGAGTAGTGATACATGAAGAGAACAACACAAAGATATGTGTAACAGACTTTTTGGATGTAAGTCTGACATTCAAGTTATAAGCTGGTCTTATAGGTACTATATAAGGATATTAGTAATTGGTAGATTTAAAATACTAACTTTTTAGGTAGGGTTAATTGGTACGTGTTTCACTTTTTCTGAACAAGGTTATATGTTAAGGCATATTATTTCTCAATGTTTATTTTAAATTTAGTATATAAATAGCATATGGTATAGAACTCCTGAAGATTTTAGGAACTTTCTGTATTTGTTTTAGAAAATTTCATAAGTAATTTAGGAAATATATCAATGAAGATTCTTTTTTATGTACTTTTATATTTCTAACTATGCAATTTTAAAATAAAATAAAATTTTGCATTATGCTTACAAATACAAACATATACATAAAATACACACACACACATTGTGCTGTTTCTAATAGTAAGTGAGATTAGCTAAGCCATCCATAACCAAAGTGAATTAATTAGAAGTATAGGTCAATGAAGAGAGTATAATGAGTCCCTGTGGATTTGAAAGAAATTACACACCATCATATAGTAAGAAATCCCTCTTTTCCCCGAATCCGCAATACATTCTACTTATAAATGCAGTCTTTGAATTCTGTGAATGCACACAAATGACATCTGCTATGTTCACTTATGCCACCTACCCACTAGTGTTAAAATGGCAAATTAAAACAGCTTTACAGTATAGCATTGCTATTGACATAGTGCAAGAATTTGCTCTGCCATGAATTAAAATGTAGTTTTGTGAAGACATCTCACCCCACTTCCTACCACCACAGTAAACAGAAAAAAGAAATGATAAAATCACACAGCATCTAGAAAAAATAGAAACTCTGAGAATTCTGAATAAAGTCCTTCAATTTTCAAAGAAAGATGAAAGTAATTCCATTCCAGAATAATACAAGCCATAGCAGATAAAACTCTTCATATGTGAGTAGAAAATAAAATTAGGTATGAAAAGTGGGTGGAATTAGTAAAAAGAAGGCCCAATTGGAGTGACAATTACCAAGGAAAAAATACTTTAAAAGAAGAAACAGTGATATTTAGGAGTGTTGTTTTATTATAATATTGAATAAGGGAAAAAATGGAAAATAACAAAGGGGAGAATAAACATTGGAAGGAGATCACACAGAAAAACACAAAGTTGAAACAAAATTATTCTAGGATATTGATGTCTTGTGAGATGGGCCTTGTACCACCAAATGCCCACTTATCTATGGAGAGGGAAAAAATCAATTTTTATCAGCCTAGCCCAGCAAAACTTAATACCAAAATACCCTACTTTACAGAGCACACCAAAACAACATATATTTTAGAAAAGCATGATGTATGTATGCTCACCTGTCAACTTCAGGTTTACACATAGCTGCTTCAGTGACCAGAAAAAAACTGTTTTTTTTCCCGTTTCACACCACCTTGAAAATTCTATCTTCTACTATTATGTTTAGTGTTCACAGCTAACAAAATTGCTGTTCAACAACTCGATTCACTTTAAATGAACTCTCAATGATTACTGTACCTGGAATAAAAATAAAACTACGTAGGCATACCTTAATGAAGTCAGAGGAACACACACAATATAAATTTTAAGAAGTTGACTCTGAGGATGCCTTTTTTGAGTATGTCTTTCTACTTACTCTTCAGAACACTTGAGAAATATTAGTATTATCTTATCCCACATAAACAGACATTTTTTAATCACTCTCTATAAAACTCCAGATTCACTATTGTGAATTACAATGTCTTCCATACAGTTTTTTGGTAAAACTGACAACTGCATGACTCTGACATGCTTTTATCAAGAGTTCATTTTAAAAGCATATAAATAATATATACAAATTATAGTAGGACAGTCAAAGCGAGGGTGTTGAGCTGCATATCTAGATTTGAATGAAGGACCAGGATCAAGTCTTGCCTTGGAATTTTCTAAGGTAATAAAAATTATAAAGAAATCAGATGGTATTGGTTCTGGGGGCTATAGGGGTGAAGTCAGAGAAACAGAATATTTCAAAAAAAGGCAGATGCATCCCTTCTAAAGTGTAGAGATCAACAAACCCCTCTTCAATGATCTTCTTATCTCTGAAATGTGTATATTATCAGAGTTGAGAAACTGTCTGTGGAAAGGTGTTCAAGTTTGTGCAGTTCGTTTATAAATAGTGGACTGTTAAGTAGTACCAACTTTGTTTAGACTCTAAAATGTTTTTGCTTTGCTTCTTTCACATGTGAAATATGTGGATATCTGATTATAAGAATTATGCTACATGTACATATAAATTCTGTGTACTGAATTTCCAATTCCTATACCATAGTAATTATAGTTTATATGCATATATATGATTCATTAATCACCTATTTTTAACAAGATTTCTTATAGTTTTGTGATTATATTCTCTCTACATTAGTACTAAATATGTCAAATGCAAATAATATTAAAAATATAAGATAATATTAACTAATTATGTCATTTCACTCACCATTGTATCCCCATATGGAGCCCCATAGCCTAGCACATAACTAGCTATTCAATCATATATTTTTAAGAAAAATGAATGAATGAATGAATGAGATAGAATTTGGATTGCATGCAAGTCATATAATGTTTGCATAATTTAGAGTGAGTAGAAAGTACATGTATGTTTGGAACATTCAACTCAGGATTGATTATGCACTATTTTTCGGAATCCTATTCACTTTAAGCAGTGATTTTCCTTTAAAAAACAATTCTATGCCAAAACCTGAGGGATACAACACTTCTCCATAAAAAGAGGAAAGGGCATCGAGAAAGTCCCAAGTCATTCTGACAGGTCCTTCCCCAATGAAAAGTACTAAATTAATGAATATGTACATTTAAAACCATTTCCTTTGTTGTCAGTACATTTTCTTGAAATAAAGCCAGAGTGACTTCAATTCACAATATAATTGAATACTAAAACACTATCAATATTAAATAAAATGTATACCTAGAACAAGATTTTTCTATTGCTTTTCATAATTATTTTAAATATTTTCACTATTGGGTAGAAAAATGACTGCCTTAAAGGATATTCTTTTGTAAGTCAGAGAAAGTAGCTATTTAATCATGAGATGGAAATCCTACAGAAAGTTAATCAGAAAAACAATAAACTAGAGTTGCCTCTTAAACTACAGAGGTTTGAACTGTGCAGATTCACCTATATGTGGATTTTTTTCCATAGTAATACCACTATGCTATACATTAGCAGTTGGTTGAATCCACTGCCGATGGCCATTCTGACTGGTGTGAGGTGATACCTCATTTTTATTTCAGTTTGCATTTCTCTAACAATTAGCAATGCAGAGCATCTTTTCTTGTGCCTGTTGGCATCTGTATGGCTTCTTGGAAAAATGTCTATTTAGATCTGCCCATTTCTCGATTAGGTTGTTTGTTTTTTTGGTATTGAGTTGTATGAGCTGTTTGTATATTTTGCTAGTATTTTGTTGAGGATTTTTACATTTATGTTCATCAGAGATTTGGGCCTGTAGTTTTCTTCTTCTGTGGTGTCCTTGTTGTCTTTGTCTGGCTTTGGTGTCAGGGTAATTCTGGCTTCGTAAAATGAGTTATGAAGTGTTCCCTACTTTTCCATTTTGGGGGGAGATTTTGAGTATTAGTGTTAATTCTTTAAGTGTTTGATATAGTTCACCAGTTATACCATCTGATTTTGGGCTTCCTTGTTGGGAAGTAGGTGTTAATATTAAACAAAACAAAACAAAGCAGAGAGAAGGAAGCTTTTATTTCAGTATTTTAATCAGAACATTTTTGCCCCCAATATTTAGAAGATTGGCTTTGATGGGATTTGTACAGCTTTTCACATTTCCATCAAACTTTTATAAAAGTTCCTTCTTTGATTTCAAGGGAAAAAAATGTATATATATTCCATCTAGCTGTCTGAATGCTCATCACTAGATTAATATAGTTAAATGTAGTTTACCTTTATTTACTTCTTGATTTTACACATCACCAAGCCACTACCCCTTTATCATAAAGAGTAATGGCATGACAACATATATTCTCATTGTATTATTGTCTAGCAGAGCTTATAGAAAGTCTTGAAAAGAATATTCAACAAATCCTCACAGAATGCCTTCTGTATTATAGGCATATGATAAGCTTTCTATACATATCTACTGAATTAATGAATGAGTAAACTTAAACACATTTTTAAAACTATGAAGTTTTATGGACATTTACATATGAGATGAAGATAATTCATTTCATTAATAAACCTAAGAGTAAAGACAATAGAAGCTGCTGCAGCTGTTTTTTTTTTTTTAATTTTCACTTTTGTTTCAAAATTATTAAATACTATGTTATCTTCTATCTTGATGTTTGTGTTTTACTGAATTTGAGCATGGGAAATATCCAGGGTGTCTATTGGGAAGTGCGTGAGGGCATGTGGCCTCCAGGAAACTTGGCCATGGTTTCCACCGGGCTTAGGAGAGGAGCACCTTAGGGAAAACACTGTACCCATGAAATAAGGAAAACAGCAAGTGCACATGAGGAACCGTGAGGACCTCTGGCTAACAGCTCCTGCTGCTGGTTCAGATCAGAGAAAACCCAAAAAAAGAACAGAGCTGGAAGGCGACTGGATGGAAAGTCCAGTCCAAACATTCTCTTGGGAAAGGAATGAGCTGAATTTGAGTGTGGGGGCTGTTTAGGCTAAAATCTACATGTCACTAAAAATTTCCAAAAATCAGAAGAATGTAGTAAGATTCACAGCAATGTTGATCCATAATGAGCTTTATATTTTTTGTTAATTAATTTCAATTGTTTAAAGCTTATTGCTTGCCACTTGAAGATTAATAGCTCCACAAGTGGAACTCTGTATACTTTGAACTTTTTGGATATATGTTACCTTATCTTTTATGTAGTGTGACTAAGCATTTATTTATTTGGCTGAACATAAATCCTGCATAATAATAATTTAATCCTCACTATATCCTATAAGATCAACACTATTATAATCCCGTTGTACACTAGAGAAAGGTAGGCACATAGAAATTAATAAATTTTCACACATTACCCAGCAAGTTTTGGAGGTGGGTTATGAATCCACACAATGTGGCTCTGGAGTCTGTGATCTTAACCAATTGGAATACTGCCTCTCTGAAAAGACTTTTATAAATAAATGATCATGGATGAATGATGATTTCCATCATTTTATTTCTCAGTCAATATGTGGTTCCCTCTGCCATTACCTAATAGATGATGAGGAAGTATTTATTTCCAAATAATGAGACGTATTTTAATATTTCATCACGCATGTTATTCAGATTGTGTTTGTTCATGTACTTTTTACTATCTCATTCACTACCTCCTACGTGTTAGTTTCCTGAGTTTGATTACCTGAAGAGTGAGGAAGAGCTAAGGTACATAAAGAGAATTAGTTACTTATTTATTATTAAAGGCTAAACAAAATCAAAACAAAACACAATGTCATATATGAAGTCTCATTCCATATGGTGCAGGAAGAGCAAAATTTGTGAAATTTGTTTAATGTGGTGACCTTCATTATGATTCTCTATCAATCATGAAACATATTTATGAAGCACTCACTCTCCAGTCACTGTATCAGATGCAGAAATAAAACAACACAACAAATGACAAACATAATCCCTGTCTCCACTGAGTCTAACCCCACCGGCCGTCTCCATCACTTGTCACCCATTCATTCTCCACTTGCCAGTGCTCTCTGACATCCCTCAGTTACTATTTCTGCTTGCTTGCAACACAGACACAGTTGCCACACAGACACTCACACATGCACGCACATTCAAAGATTATGAATCACTCATCAGATAATGCAATTAATTGAAAAGTGCTAGTGAGAAATGTTCTAAAAGGAGATCTTGGATCTTCTCCTTCTTTCTAGGTATCATGCATTTTATCCAAAGCGATATGGTTTCACATAAAGATGATTGGACCAGGAACTAAAAAAGAAAACATATTTAAGCCAGATTTAGTATTTGAATCACTGTCACAGTTAGAATTAAATGAGACTGTGTATTTAAGGTTCCCTGGAAAATAATAGATATTCAACAAATTGATTATGTTTTTAAATGAGGCAAAACATATGAAAGTATTTTAAAACCATAAAGTGATATGTACTCTCTCAATTTCTCTTTCTCTCTCTCTCTAGCTCCCCAATCTATCTCTATCAATCAATTAATCAGATTATTGTGATTAGTAATTGGCCTATCTTATTGCCCAACTAAAGTGGCTCTGGTAGTGGGAAACTCTGTCTTTTATGTTGAATCATCCACATCATAGCATACTGTGGGCCAAATGTTTGGTATCATGAACTTCATTGTGTCTTAAAATTATATTCAATAGATGAAAATTGGGTTACTTATGTTGAAGATCAGTCTTATATTTTTCATATCCATGAATCTCTATTTCCGCGTGTCTCTGATAATGGTTTAGAATTACCTTTTGCTTAGTAGGAAATTGTTTATTTATTTATTTATTTATTTATTTATTTATTTGCGGTACGTGGGCCTCTCACTGTTGTGGCCTCTCCGGTTGCAGAGCACAGGCTCCGCACGCGCAGGCTCAGCGGCTTGACAGAGGGGGACCTCCCTAACAAAGCATTAAATTATAAAATCTAAGTATCAATTACCACTGTGGTCAGGAGGGCATGGAGTTGGAGTTTGGTGAAGTAGAATGAATGATGAAATATGGTTCCTTTGCAGTTTCTGCTGTTTGATTCTCTGATACAGAGTTGCTTTGTTAAAGGGATGGTTACACTATCAATTTAATTATTTTGATTGCATGGGTACAGTGTTCATGCAGTTACTTCATCCCTTTTCTTTATTAGCTTCTGACTTTTTTATTATCAAGCTTTTTCTTTTTGCTATAAATTGTTAATTGTTACCTTGATAGCACTGAGTAAAACTTCTATTAAGTGTCATTATTTGACTAGCTGTTATGGAGATTTACTTTTGCTAAACCCGTACCATGCTAGACAGCCATAAACCAAGGGACACAGTGCATTTAAGAAAAGCCCGTCTTTTGTGGCAATTCAGCCCAAGGGAATGTGTATGTTTCCAGGTTTATTTTTCAAAAACTGTTTATTGAGAGCCTGTAGATTTTGTCAAAGAGGTGTAGTTACCATCATTTAAACAGAGTTCCACTAATCAAATCCTAGAAAAATATATTGTTTTAATTAAGCTGTCACCCTTTGCCCAATATTGTCATTGATTTGTTAAAATAAAGTTTAATAAAGGCTCCCAATAAATTTAGTATCAATTTCATTGATTGAAGAGTATTTTAATAAGAATAAATTATTCAAATTTTAGTAATCAACTTCCAAATAAGTTCAAGATAATACATACAGTAAGGATGAATGGATAATTCTATTTACTGAATGTATGATATTTTTTATATTTTTTAATCTAATGCCCTGGTGTAAATTCATGTCATGTCAATACTAGAAAATCTGGATAAAATGTATCATTTATATTTTTATAATTCCTTGGAAATGACACTTACAGAAACTTGTTTATTTCATAAATAAGCCATCTCCTTGGATTGGTCCATGTGTTTCCAGTTCTATCTTTGGTATTCACATCATGTGTTTCTATACTACTGAACTAGTTTCCTGAATCCACCACATGCATCACATATGAATTACACACATGAGTCTTATTCCTTGGAGTGTCTCTCTCCTTACCCTTTCTAACATACTATTTTTAAGTTAATATGCTCCCAAACACTTTGTGCATACTTCTGTTAGGACTTATTATATTACATGGCATTCATATAATTTTGCTGTATATAATTGTTGGGTCTACATCTTTAATCTTTATATTCATATAAAACAGAAAATTATCTGGCACATGTTAGGTGTTCAAGATAACTTTATTGAAAAAAATAATAACTGTAACTTCCATTTAAATATAAATATATCTCTTATAAAATTATATGGAAAGAATGACAAGGTGAACATTTTCTTCCTATTCTAGCTATATTAGTTATTAATAATATGTCATGTCTAATTGATGATGCCCCGGAATTAATTATTATATTGTATCTATTGCGTTGCATACAGAGAACTGACTGCATTATTTCTTTACAAAAATTTAACAGAATTAATTTTAGTTTACATTAAAGAAAATTTATAATTTATATGGAAAACAACTGTCTAAGGAAAAGCAGTTTTTATATGCTCATATTACTTGGTATAAAACTAAATTCCCTGTAGTAAGTATACATGTATTATAGACTGTCTCTAAAAATAAATTACTAAAAATATAAATGTCTTTTTGGAAGCAAGATAGAGCTTTGCCCCAAAATGTAAGTCTTTGCCCAATTCCAACTCATTTCTTGTATTATCTTACTATTGAACTCATTCCTTTTACTACAGGTTAGATGTGAATTTCATGAAAACAAAATTAACAATTCCAACCATCTATCACTTAAACAAGAGGAAATTTATTATTTTTTAGTAAAAATATACTTTTAAAATAAAATATGGGGGGACTTCCCTGGTGGTCCAGTGGCTAAGACTCTGTGCTCCCAGTGCAGGGAGCCTGGGTTCGATACCTGGTCAGGAAACTCACATGCCACACTCACATGCCACAACTAAGAGTTCACACGTGTCAACGAAAGATCCCACATGCTGCAACTAAGGCCCAGCGCAGCCAAATAAATAAATATTAAAAAAAAATAGAATAAAATATGGGAAAATTTTCAGTAAATGAAAAATTTTTAGTATCTCAATAAAGACAATAAATGTGATTCTCAATGATTCTCTCTTTTTTTTTTTTTCCACAAATATGCAGTTGTCTTAAGTCATTTGAAGCTCAGAGTACAGCCACAAAAAGAAACCGAGGCTGGGGAATTGATAGGATGACATGGATTCAGAAATCAAATCCTTCCTTCATAACCAGTTTCTCTATGTGGTTCAGTTTTTCACAACTAGAGGTCGCTCTCAAAATTATTTGACCATTTAATCTTTGATTATTGGATACAGTTTAATAATGTGATGCTTCTAGAGACAAGCAAGCAACAATGAGGTGGTAAACCTAGCTATTGGCTGCACTCCAAGAACAAAGGAAAATGTAAGATCAGCTGTAGTTACCAGCACTAAACATCCAAAAGAGGTTAGTGAAAATTTTAGTCCAAACCTAGTTATTGTCAAAAGAGGTATGTGAAACAGAAAATAAGTAATTTAATTGAGATTACTTGCAATATATAACAGAGATATGGTCTAAGGAAATAAATACTCCTGTTTTATAACTTCTTCTATGATTAATTTTGAAACTTTTGTAACGTTTAAGCTCTACTGCCTCAGTTTAAAATATTTTTATGATTAAAAATAAATGAAGGGCTTTCCTGGTGGCGCAGTGGTTGAGAGTCCGCCTGCTGATGTAGGGGACACGTGTTCGTGCCCTGGTACGGGAGGATCCCACATGCTGCGGAGAGGCAGGGCCTGTGAGCCATGGCCATTGAGCCTGCGCGTCCGGAGCCTGTGCTCCTCAATGGGAGAGACCACAACAGTGAGAGGCCCACATACCGCAAAAAAAATAAAAATAAAAATAAATAAATAAATAAATAAATGAAGAATAAAGAAAAGTATAAAGAATAATGTAACACTGTACCCACCGAATAGATTTAACAACTGCTGACACTTTGCAATACTTATTTTGCATCCTTTGTTTTTATAGGAATAACATATTATTACAGCAAGAAAATTATAAAGAATAAAATATTATAAATAAAACTAGGAATCTTTCCCTCCATCTAATTTCCTTTTCTCCTAACCTTGAGTTATTTCATAAGCAACCTGAAGTTGGCATGCATCTGTGCCTCCTATGTTTTTATATTATATATAATAATAACTGTTTAATGTACTTTTAAAAAATACATAAATTGTACCATACATTAGCTGTATTTTGGCCATTTGCTTTTTTTCCACTAACATGCCGTTTTGGTGACGTATTCATGTTTAAAATAATGCTCTAGTTCTTTCATGTTATCTGCTTTATAGTATTGTATGAATATATTTTCCAGGATATTTTTCATTATTCCTTCCTTTCTCCCTCCCTTCATTTCTTCCTTCCTTTTTTAGAATTTTTGTTGTTGTTATGCCTTCAGTCTAATGATTCCTTTTCCCATGATACCACTTTTAAATTGTGCATATTTCTGGTCTTATTTTAACAAATATTTTCAACTTGACAATATACAAAAGTTTTTAGTAGCTTTACCCTGCACCTAAACATAACAGGATTCAGAATGCTTGAATACTGATTTGCCTCACATGAAACCTTTGATGCTATTCTACTTTGTCTTAATTCTATGTAGTTTTAATCCACTATGGAAAGTATTGCTGTGCATATTGAGATTTACCAAGAACGTATTAATTTCTATGCTTACTGTTGATTTTTTCACACTACTCCCTTCACCTAAATTATGTTTATTCCTTCCTTTTCCATCCTTTGCATATTCAGCAAGACTATACAAAGAACATTCTATTTTATCAGAAAACGTCTTCATTTTTCCCTGACTCTTCAGGGTTAGTTCAGATGGGTCTAGAATTCAAAGGTCATAGATATTTTCCTTAAGCAACTTGCAAATTGAATCATATTATATTGTTTATTAATGTTGTTGGTTAAAAATCACCTGCTAATCTAATTGTTGTTCCTCTGTATGTATTCTGATTTTTCTGTCTTTGGTGCTCTGCTATTTTTGGAGTAGATACTTTTTTTTTTTTTTTTTACATCTTTATTGGAGTATAATTGCTTTACAATGGTGTGTTAGTTTCTGCTTTATAACAAAGTGAATCAGTTATACATATGTGTCCATATCTCCTCCCTCTTGCATCTCCCTCCCTCTCACCCTCCCTATCCCACCCCTCCAGGTAGTCACAAAGCACTGAGCTGATCTCCCTGTGTTATGCAGCTGCTTCCCACTAGCTATCTACCTTAGGTTTGGTAGTGTATATATATCCATGCCTCTCTCTCGCTTTGTCACAGTTTACCCTTCCCCCTCCCCATATCCTCAAGTCCATTCTCTAGTAGGTCTGTGTCTTTATTCCTGTCTTACCCCTAGGTTTTTCATGACATTTTTTTTTCTTAAATTCCATGTATATGTGTTAGCATACAGTATTTGTCTTTCTCTTTCTGACTTACTTCACTCTGTATGACAGACTCCAGGTCTTTCCACCTCATTACAAATAGCTCCATTTCGTTTCTTTTTATGGCTCAGTAATATTCCATTGTATATATGTGCCACATCTTCTTTATCCATTCATCTGATGATGGACACTTAGGTTGTTTCTGTCTACTGGATATTGTAAATAAAGCTGCAATGAACATTTTGGTACATGATTCTTTTTGAATTATGTTTTTCTCAGGGTATATGCCCAGTAGTGGGATTGCTGGGTCATATGGTAGTTCTATTTGTAGTTTTTTAAGGAACCTCCATACTGTTCTCCATAGTGGCTGTACCAATTCACATTCCCACCAGCAGTGCAAGAGTGTTCCCTTTTCTCCACACCCTCTCCAGCATTTATTGTGTCTAGATTTTTTTTAATGATGGCCATTCTGACCGGTGTGAGATGATATCTCATTGTAGTTTTGATTTGCATTTCTCTAATGATTAATGATGTTGAGCATTCTTTCATGTGTTTGTTGGCAGTCTGTATATTTTTTAAAACTAGTTTTTATTGGAGTATACTTGCTTTACAATATTGTATTTCTACTGCACAGCAAAATGAATCACCTATACATATACATATATCCACTCTATTTTGGATTTCCTTCCCAATTAGGCCACCACAGTACATTAAGTAGAGGTCCCTGTGCTATACAGTATGTTCTTATTAGTTGTCTATTTTATACATAGTATCAACAGTGTATATGGTCAATCCCAAGCTCCCAATTCCTCCCACCCCTCCTTTCCTCCTTGATATCCGTACATTTGTTCTTTATTTCTGTGTCTCTATTTCTGCTTTACAAATAATATCATCTTTACCATTTTTCTAGATTCTACGTATATGTATTAGTGTAGGATATTTTTTTTTTCCTCTTTCTGGCTTACTTCGCTCTGTATGACATTTCTAGGTCCACACATCTCTACAAATTACCCAGATTCATTCCTTTTAATGGCTGAGTAATATTCCGTTGTATATCTGTACCACATCTTCTTTATCCATTCATCTGTTGATGGACAATTAGGTTGCTTCCATGTTCTTGCTATTGTAAATAGAGCTGCAATGAACATTGTGATACATGACTCTTTTTGAATTATGGTTTTCTCAGGGTACATACGCAGTAGTGGGATTGCTGGGTCATATGGTAGTTCTATTTTTAGATTTTTAAGGAACCTCTATACTGTTCTCCATAGTGACTGTATCAATTTACATTCCCACCAACAGTGCAAGAGGGTTCCCTTTTCTACACACCGTCTCCAACATTTATTGTTTGTAGATTTTTTGAAGATGGCCATTCTGACTGGTGTGAGGTGATACCTCATTGTAGTCTTGATTTGCATTTCTCTAATGATTAGTGATGGTGAACATCCCTTCATGTGTTTGTTGGCAATCTGTATATCTTCTTTGGAGAAATGTCTATTTAGGTCTTCCACCCATTTTGGAGAGGGTTGTTTGTTTTTTTGATATTGAGCTGCATGAGCTGCTTGTATATTTTGGAGATTAATCCTTTGTAACTTGCTTCATTTGCAAATATTTTCTCCCATTCTGGGGATTGTCTTTTCATCTTGTTTATGGTTTCCTTTGCTGTGCAAAACACTTTTAAATTTAATTAGGTCCCATTTGTCTATTTTTGTTTTTATTTTCATTACTCTATGAGGTGGGTCAAAAAATATCTTGCTGTGCTTTTCATCTAAGAATTTTATAGTATCTGGCCTTACATTTCGGTCTTTAATCCATTTTGGGTTATTTTTGTGTATGGTGTTAGGGAGTGTTCTAATTCCATTCTTTTACATGTAGCGGTACAGTTTTCACAGCACTACTTCTTGAGGTGTCTGTCTTTTCTCCATTGTATATTCTTGCCTCCTTATCATAGATTAGGTGACCATAGGTTTGTGGGTTTATCTATGGGCTTTCTATCCTTTTCCATTGACCTATATTTCTATTTTTGTGCCAGTACCATACTGTCTTGATTACTGTAGCTTTGTAGTACAGTCTGAAGTCAGGGAACCTGATTCCTTGAGCTCCGTTTTTCTTACTCAAGATTGCTTTGGCTATTTGGGGTCTTCTGTATTTCCATACAAATTATAAATTATTTTGTTCTAGTTCTGTGAAAAATGCCCTTGATAATTTGATAGGGATTGCCTTGAATCTGTGGATTGCTTTGGGTAGTGTAATCATTTTCACAGTATTGATTCTTCCCATCCAAGAAACTGGTATATCTCTCCATCTGTTTGTGTCATCTTTGATTTCTTTCATCAGTATCTTATAGTTTTCTGCATACAGATCTTTTGCTTCCTTAGGTAGGTTTATTCCTAGGTATTTTATTCTTTTTGTTGCAAAGGTAAATGAGATTGTTTCCTTAATTTCTCTTTCTGATCTCTGATTGTTAGTATATCAGAGTGCAAGAATTTCTGCATATTACTTTTGTATCCTGCAACTTTACTAAATTCATTGATTAACTCTAACTAAATTCATTGATTAACTCTAGTAATTTTCTGGTAGCTACTTTAGGATTTCCTATGTATAATATCATGTCATCTGCAAGCAGTGACAGTTTTACTTCTTCTTTTCCAATTTGGATTCCTTTTATTACTTTTTCTTCTCTGATAGCTGTGGCTAGGACTTCCAAAACCATGTTGAATAATAGTAGCAAGATTGGACACCCTTGTTTTGTTCCTGATCTTAGAGGAACTGCTTTCAGTTTTTCACCATTGAGAATAATCTTTGCTGTGGGTTTGTCATATATGTCCTTTATTATGTTGAGGTAGCTTCCCTCTATGCACATTTTCTTGAGAGTTATTAATCACAAATAGGTGTTGAATTTTGTCAAAAGCATTTTCTGTATCTATTGAGGTGATCATATGGTTTTTCTCCTTCAATTTGTTAATATGGTGTATCACAGTGATTGATTTGCATATATTGAAGAATCCTTGCATCCCTGGGATAAATCCCGCTTGATCATAGTGTATGATCCTTTTAATATGTTGTTGGATTCGGTTTGCTAGTATTTTATTGAGGGAACACAACAACCCAAAACCTATGGGATGCAGCAAAAGCAGTTCTAAGAGGGAAGTTTATAGCAATACAATCCTACCTCAAGAAACAAGAAAAATCTCAAATAAACAACCTAACTTTACACCTATAGCAGCTAGAGAAAGAAGAACAAACAAAACCCAAAATTAGTAGAAGGAAGGAAATATCAGAGCAGAAATGAAGGAAATAGAAACAAAGAAAACTGAAAGTTTGCTCTTTGAGAAGATAAACAAAGTTGATAAACCTTTAGCCAGACTCATCAAGAAAAAAAGGGAGAGGACTGAAATCAATAAAATTAGAAATGAAAAAGGAGAATTTACAACTGGCACCACAGAAATACAAAGAATCAAAAGAGACTACTACAAGCAACTATATGCCAATAAAATGGACAACCTGGAAGAAATGGACAAATTCTTAGAAAAGTACAACCTTCCAAGACTGAACCAGGAGGAAATAGAAAGCATGAATCGACCAATCATAAGTAATGAAATTGAAACTGTGATTAACAGTCTTCTAACAAACAAAAGTCCAGGACCAGATGGCTTCACAGGTGAATTCTATCAAGCATTTAGTGAAGAGCTAACACCTATCCTTCTCAAACTCTTCCAAAAAATTGCAGAGGGTGGAACACTTGCAAACTCATTCTACAAAGCCACAATCACCCTGATACCAAAACCAGACAAAGATATCACACACAAAAAATTTACAGGCCAATATTACTGGAGAAAATAGAGGCAAAAATCCTCAACAAAATACTGACATGTATTTTTTTAAATATAGATTTTGATTGACTATACTTCTTTAATCTGAAGGTTTAATTGTTAATTTTAGATGATTCACATCCATTATCATTTCAATATTGCCTTCCCTTATTCTATCCTCACATTCTGGAATATGTAATATACATGAATTGAGACATCTTGTCCTATCCTTTATGTTTCTTAACTTTCCCTTCATTTTTCACTGTTTCTTTATATCTATTTGCTTTAGGTAACATGGGTGATCTCAGATAATTTCCATTTACTAATCTTCCAGATTACTAACATTGATCTACTGTTCAGTCTTTTCATTAAGTTTTTTTTTTGAATTTTTGAGTTTTATTTTATTTATTTTTTATATAGCACATTCTTATTAGTTATCTATTTTATACATATTAGTGTATATATGTCAATCCCAATCTCCCAATTCATCCCACCCCCACCCTTATCCCCACCACGTTCCCCTCTTGGTGTCCATATGTTTGTTCTCTACATCTGTGTCTCTATTTCTGCTCTGCAAATTGATTCATCTGTACCATTTTTCTCGGTTCCACATATATGCATTAATGTACGATATTTGTTTTTCACTTTCTGACTTAACTTCACTCTGTATGACAGTCTCTAGGTCCATCCATGTCTCTACAAATTACCCAATTCTGTTCCTTTTTATGGCTGAGTAATATTCCATTGTATATATGTACCACATGTTCTTTATCCATTCATCTGTTGATGGGCATTTAGGTTGCTACCATGACCTGGCTATTGTAAATAATGCTGCAGTGAACATTGGGGTGCATGTGTCTTTTTGAATTATGGTTTTCTCTGGGTATATGCCCAGTAGTGGGATTGCTGGGTCATACGGTAATTCTATTCTATTCCATTCAGTTTTAATGTAGTGAATACATTTTCCTTTCTATGTTTTTTTTTTCAGTGCTTTCTGTTATTTGTTTTTTTGCTGTACGCGGGCCTCTCACTGTTGTGGCCTCTCCCATTGTGGAGCACAGGCTCTGGACGCGCAGGCTCAGTGGCCATGGCTCACGGGCCTAGCCGCTCCGTGGCATGTGGGATTTTTCCGGACCAGGGCATGAACCCGTGTCCCCTGCATCAGCAGGCGGACTCTCAACAACTGCGCCACCAGGGAAGCCCACTTTCTGTTATTTTGACAGATTTTGTGGTTTTGGTTTATTACTAGGTTGATGTCTTCATTATCTACTTAATTATTTTAAACATGATTCCTATCAGATTGTTCTTTGTTTTAGACTCAAGGTGCAAATTATTATATTTGTTGTATCTGTTGTCTCTTCCTTGTGCTAATTCATTGCTGCATCTGATTTGTAATTTTACATTGTAAGTGAATATCCACCAGTGTTTTGTTTTGTTTCCATTAGCTTATTTGTTTCTTTGTGAGGACCATACATCATGGACTTTTGATGTATATTTCAGAGAAGTTTACAGTGAAATCTTCTTCACACAGAGCCTAAGTGGTAAGAAACTCATAGACCCTTCTGTGGATAGGTGGAAAGAGCTTCCTTTGTTGCTTTTCTTCAATAAAGGAATAGTATTTTAGGGTGTCTCCATTCTAGCCCCACATCCTCTGCCAACTGAAGTCCTGTCTTCCATCCCAATATAGTAGTTACAACTCCAGCGTTGTTAGAGTCTTAAAGTCTATATAGGGGTCCAATACTCCCTCAACCTCTGAAGTTAACCATTATTTTAAAAATTTGACTCTAGGGAGATACATCAAGATGGAGAGTAGCGGAAAGTGAAACTCACCTCCCACCATGAACATATCAAAAATACATGTAGTGTGGAACATTTCTCACTGAAAACTAAATGGAAATGCAGAAAGGCTATACAAATGCTCTAAGAAAGACCCACACAGAATCTGGTAGGAAGGGTTGAGAAGAGATCAAGTTGGGATGTGTGCCTGGGAGGGGACCTGGAGAAAAAAGGAGATTACACAGGCAGGGATTTACCCTGAGGTGTGAGCAGTTCAAGCCACATAGTGAGTGCCCCAGTCCTGGGGTCTGACTCAGGGAAGACAAACCCCCTTTGGTTGGCTGGAGGGCTGCTGGGACTAACAGGAGGGCAGTGGTAAGCCTGGACTCTGCTTGTGAGGAGTCCATGTGCACTGGTTTCCTCCTGATGCAGGGCAGAGAGAGCAAATTAAGGACTACTCGAGTGGATACTCAGTTTCCTCTGACCACCACAGCACACATCCCAGCCTGAGCCAAGTGAACATTTCATCCCTGCTTATTTCACATCACAGGTCTGCACAGGAATGCAGGGTGCTGTGACTGGAAAGAGAACTTGGCTCTGGGATAGAGAGGTGACTTGGCGCCAGGGTAGCATCTGATCCAGCTGGGAGCAGCTACTGCTGGTGCTTACCAAGGCAGCACATCACAGGTGGTCCCAATCTCTGACAGAGGCCTGACTGCCACAGCCCACACCCAATACAAGCCAAGAGCCCAAATGGGCCCCATTTGCCCTTCTGTGCTCCTCCACAACAGGGTGGGGGCAGCAGAGACTTGGGGTCGGTGGTGATCAGCTCTGAGGGACAAAGGGGACTCAGACCTAAAGCTGTGTCTAGAAGGGTGAAGGCAGCTATTGCTGGTTGCATAGGAGACACATTGGAGGCAGCCCAGACCTCTGTCTTTGGCAGACCCACTATAGCCTGTGCCTGGTCACAAACCAAGAGCCTGCACAGACTCTTCTTGCTGTGGCACTACTCCCCTGTGGGGCAGAGGTGCTGGTGATGGGAGAGGGGAAAGGGAGCAAAACTAGCTCAGAACCAACCTTCAGGTCTTCTGCTCCAGCATCCTGGGATCCACCCCTTCCCTCCCCTAATAAGGTGGTAAAGGACACTGAACAGAGGGGAAGCCCCACCTCACACCTGCCTCCTGCCCTATCTCCTCCATCTCCAGCCCCACCTCCCACCATAGTGATAGCTGCCAGCACACCATGAAGAAAGACCTGACTTGTGTTCATATCAAATCCAGCTCTCCCACCAAAAGCACTGGGCACATGCAGACTGCATAGGGATACTCCCACATAAGGATATCACTTCAAGACTGCAATAGGTAACTGTTTCACCTAAATTCATAGAGACAGAGAAAGTTAAAAAATGAGAAGGTAGAGAAACTGGTCTCAGTTGAAAGAGCAAGAGAGAATCCCTGGAAAAAAAAAAAAAAAGAAACAGAGATAAACAATTTACCAGATAAATAATTCAAAGCATTAGTAATAAGAATGATAATTGAATTTGGGAAGAGAATAAATGAATGCAGTGATAATTTTATCAAGAAACTAGAAAATACAAAAAAGAATAAGTCAGAACTGAAGAATACAATAATTGAAATTAAAAACACACTAGAAGGAATTAATAGCAGACTAAGTGATATGGAAGAATTCATAAGTGATTTGGAAGATAGAATAATGGAAATCACCCAATCAGAACAGCAAAAAGAAAAAAACATTTAACGGGCACAGTTTAGGAGATCTCAGGGATAACATCAAGCATACCAACATTTGCATTACAAGGGGTCCCAGAAAGAGAAGAGAGAGAGAAAAGAGTCAAAACATGTATTTAATTAAATTATGGCTGAAAAGTTGCCAAACCAGAAGAAGAAAACAGATATACATGTACAGGAAGCACAGTGGGTCCCAAACAAGATGAATCCAAACAGACCCACACCAAAACGTATCATAATTAAAATGTCAAAACTTAAAGACAAATAGAGAATTCTAAAAGTAGCAAGAGGAAAACAAAGAATCATATACAAGGGAATCTCCATAAGGCTATCAGCTGATTTTTCTGCAGAAACTGCAGGCTAGAAGAGCGTGACATGGATATATTCAAAGTGCTGAAAGGGAAAAACCTGAAACCTTGGATACTGTGCCCAGCAAGATTATCATTCAGAATTGAAGGAGAGATAAAGCACTTCTAAGACAAGCAGTAACTAAAAGAGTTTAACATTACTAAACCTACTGTAAAAGAAATGTTAAAAGAGTCTTCTCTAAGTGAAAAAGAAAAGGCTACAAGAAGAAGTAAGAATCTGTAGGAAAGGAAAGATCCCATTAGGAAAGGCAAATATTATATATAGTAAGGGATGAGGATCAACCACTTAAATAATCTAGAACAAAGATTAAAAGATAACTATTGTAGTTTTAGTTGAAAGAGAAACTATAACTACAATAAACAGTGATAAGATAACATGAAGATGTAAAATATGACATCAAAAATACAAAATATGGGTGAGGGGAATAAAAATGTAGATCTTTTAGAATGTGTTTGAACTTAAAAGACTACCAACTTTAAGCAAGTAGATATAGTTATAGGTCAACATATATGAACCCTATGGTAACCACAAATCAAAAACCTACAGATACAAAAAAATAAGAAAGAAAGGAACAGAAGCATACCACTAAAGAAAACCATCAAACCAGAAGAAGGGAAGAAATAAAAAGAAGAAGAAATGATCAGAGAAGAACTACAAAAATAACTGGAAAACAAGTACTAAAATGGCAATAAGTACATACGTATCAATAAGGTCAATGTACTAAATGCTCCAGTCAAAAGACAGAGGGTGACTGATTGGATAAAACAAACAAACAAAAACAAAAAACAAGACCCATCTATATGCTGCTTACAAGGGACTTACTTCAAAACTAAAGACACATAGACTGAAAGTGAGGGGTTGGAAAAAGATATTTCATGCAAATGGAAACAACAAGATGAGGTTAGCAATACCCATATCAGACAAAATAGACTTTAAAACAAAGGCTATAACAAAAGACAAAAAAAAAGAGCATCATATAATGATAAAGGGATTGATACAAGAAGAGGATATTACTCTCATTACATATATACACCCAATAAAGGAGCACCTAAATATATAAAGCAAATATATAGCAAATTTATAAAGCAAATATATAAAGACATAAAGGGAGAAATTGACAATAATATAATAATAGTAGGGGATTCTAACACCCCACTTACATAAATGGACAGATCATCCAGACAGAAAATCAGTAAGGCAACAGTGGTCTTAAATGACACAATAGACCAGTTGGATTTAATAGATATCTATAGGACATTCCATTCAAAAACATCAGAGTACACATTCTTTGCAGGTGCACATGAAACAGTCTCCAGGACAGATTACCTGCTTGGCCCCCAAACAACTCTCAACAAATTTAAGGTGACAGAACTTATTTCAATCATTTTTTCCAACCACAGCGGTATGAAACTAGAAATCAATTTCAGAAATAAAAATGGAAAAGGCACAAACGCGTGGAAACTAAAAAAAAAAAAATGCTAATAAAAAGCCAATGGGACAATGAAGAAATCAAAGGGGAATCAGAAAATACCTCAAGATAAATGAAAATGGGAAACACAACTTAATAAAATCTAAGGGATGCAGGAAAAGCATTTCCATGAAGGAAGTTTATGGTGATACAGGCCTTCCTCAAGAAAGAAAAATCTCAAAAAAATCTAACCTGTCTAGAGCAGTGATCCCCAACCTTTATGGCAACAGGGACCGGTTTCATGGAAGACAATTTTTCCATGGACTGGGGGTGTGGGGAATGGTTCAGGCTGTAATGCAAGCAATGGAGAGTGGCAGATGAAGCTTCACTCAATTGCTTGCTGTGCTGTTCACCTCCTGTTGTGTGGCCTGATTCCTAACAGGCTACAGACTGGGGGTTGGGGACCCCTCGTCCGGAGGAATTAGAGACAGAACAAACAAAGTCCAAATCAGCAGAAGAACAGAAATAATAAACATCAGAGAGGAAATTTTAAAAATAGAGACCAAATAAACAATAGAAAATATCAATAAAACCAAGAGCTGTTTTATTGAAAAGATAAACAAAATTATCCAGTCTCACCACGAAGAAAAGAGAGGACCCAAATAAACAAAATAACAAATGAACAGGGAGAAATAACAACTAATAGAACAGAAATACAAAAAAAATATTACTATAGTTATATGTCAACAAATTGGACAACCTAGAAGAAATGGACAAATTTCTAGAAATATACAACCTGCCAAGACTGAATCAGGAAGTAACAGACAATCTGAACAGACTGATCACTAGTAGTGAAATTGAATTTGTAATTGAAAAGAAAAAAAGAAAAGAAAAGAAAACTCCCAGCAAAGGAAAATCTAGAACCAAAGAGATTCACAGGGGAATTCTACCAAACATAAAGAAGAGCTAACACTTATCATTCTCAAACTATTCCAAAAAAATTGAAGAGGACAGAACACTCCCAAATTCATTTTATGAGTCCATCAATACCCTGTTACCAAAACCAGACAAAAACACCACAAAAAAAGAAAATTACAGGCCAATAACTTTGATGAATATAGATACAAAAATTCTACACAAAATATTAGCAAACCGAATCCAACAATACAGAAAAAGGATCACACACCATGATCAAAGATGGTTCAATATTCACAAATCAGTCAGTGTGATACACCACATTCACAAAATGAGGGATAAAAATCATATGATCTGAAAATATCCATTGACAGATGAATGGATAAAGAAGATGTGGTATATTTATACAATGGAATATTACTCAGCCACAAAAAAGAATGAAATAATGTCATTTGCAGCAACATGGATGGACCTAGAGATTATCATACTAAGTGAAGTAAGCCAAAGACAAATATATGATATCGCTTGTATGTGGAATTTTTTAAAAAAAGATACAAATGAACTTATAAATGAAACAGAAATGGACACACAGACATAGAAAACAAACTTATGGGTACCAAACGGGAAAGTGGGGTAAGGATAAATTAGGAGTTTGGTATTAACATATACATACTACTATACATAAAATAGATAACCAACAAGGACCTACTATATAGCACAGGGAACTATACTCAATATTTTGTAATAACCGATGAGAAAAAAATCTGAAAAATTTAGATATACATGTATGTATAACTGAATCACTTTGATGTACACCTGAAACTAACACAATATTGTAAATCAACTATACTTCAATAAAAAATCAATCAAGCAATTACATGATTATCTCAATAGATGCAGAAAAAGCATTTGACAAAATTCAACATCCAATTTGTGATTTAAAAAACTCTCATCAAAGTGGGTGTAGAGGGAACATATCTCAACATAATAAATGCCATTTATGGCAAACCCACAGCTAACATGATACTCAGTGGTGACAAACTAAAACCCTTTCCTCTAAAGTCAGGAACAAGGCAAGCATGCCCAATCTCACAAGATAGGGGTGTGGGAGTGAGAGATACAAACTACTGTGTATAAAATAGATAAGCAACAGGATATATTATACAGCACAGGGAAGTATAGATATTATTTTGTAATAACTTTAAATGAAGTATAATCTATAAAAATATTGAATCATATGATGTATCCTGAAATTAATGTCAACTGGACTTCAGTTTAAAAAATGTGGCTCTAAATTCTGTTTCTGGCATCAGATAATTTTCTCATTTGTGTCTAATTTTTGGAACTTCAAAAACATGAACATTTCTAAGTTGCTTTATAAAATATATAATTTAGTATTTTATATTTTTGTAATATGAAATGACTCCACATCAGCTAAGGCTGCTTTGTTGTCAGATGTGCTTCACCACATACTTAAGTCTTAGAATTACGTAAACATCACTAACTAAAATTCTTGTTACTATGGCAAGGGACATGGTGTGTGTGCCATCTGAAGCCTTAAGAATTGTTTATGTCACACTTTATGTGTGCATGGATGTTTGTGTGTTTGTGTGTGTGTGTGGTGTGTATGTTTAGGATGATGAGTTTTGAGTATTCTTTTTTGCCAATACATATTTAAACAAATTTTAAATTTAGGTCACTTGTTAAATAAATTATCAACATCAAAACTTTATGACCAGAAATAAGCTGTTAAAAAAATTCCCAAAATACTCAATTACAATGAAATAAGAATTTGAAAAATAAAGACAGGGGAGCATACTTCCATTTTCTTTAATGTTGTGTTTTATTATGTATTAATAATCTGAATTGCCTTGTGTAATATTTACAGTAAAAGGTTATGTCTTATTTTCTCTTCTTTTTAAGTTTCTTAAGGGGAAGGCTGAAATCACTGGATTGAGACCTGTTTTACTTCTAATGTAGGCCTGTAGTGCTATAAAATTCCCCTAAATACTGCTCAAAAACATGTCATAAATTTATTTTCCTTATTTTTTGTTTTTGTTTTTACTCATGAGTTATTTAGAAGTACGTTATCTAGTTTCCAATTTGGGGAAATTTCCAGATAACTTTCTTTTTCTGAATTATAATTTAATTTCACTGTGGAAAGAGAAAATACTTTCTATGACTTGAATTTTTAAAAATCTATTGAGACATTTTTTATGACCCAGAATGTGGCCTATCTTCATAAATGTTTCATGTGCACTTGAAAAGAATGTATATTGTGTTGCTGTCTGGTAGAGTATTCTATAAATGTAAAATTACGTCAAATTCATTGATAGTGTTAAAATGTTTCATATCCTTGATGATATTTTTTCTACTTATTCTATTATTATTGAGAAATAGGTATTTAAATCTCTAACTATAATTGTGGATTTGTCATTCATTCTTTCAGTTTTAGCAGTGTGGCTCCATGTATTTTGAGCCTGTGTTATTAGGTGAAAATAGTTTAGGGTTATGTTCTCTTGATTTATTTACCTCATAATTATAAAATCACCTTCTTTATCTGTGGTACATTCTTTGCTATGAAGTAAATTTTTTTCTGTTATTAATATAATCATTCCAACTTTCTTTTGATTAGTGTTGTATAGAGTATGTTTGCCCATCCTTTGACTTTTAACCTATTTATGTCTTTGTATTTATGGTGTATTTCTTCCTGGCAATATAGAATAGGTCCTTGCTTTTTAACCACTTTGACAATCTCTGCCTTTTAACTGGGATGTTGAGAATGCTTTCTATTTAGCGTGATTATTGATATAGTTACATTTAGGTCTGTGATCTTGCTTTGTTTTTCATTTGTGTTATTTGTTCCTTATTCCCCTTTTGCTCATTTTTTTTTTCCTTTTGGCATCTTAAATGTTCTCACCACAAAAACAGAAATGGTAGATATAAGATGTGGTAGAGATAGAGGTGTTAGATAACTCTATGGTGGTGATCATTTTGATTTACATAACTGTATCAAATCAACACAGAGTACCCCTTAAACTTACACAGTGTTATGTGACAATTATATCTCAATAAAGCTGGAAAAAATAGTATTTTACTATGCAGTACAAAAAAATTTTACATTGTTTTCTCTCATTAGCTTACCTCTGTGAAAGAAGAACTTTTATATAAAACAAACATTTCCGGGCTTCCCTGGTGGCTCAGTGGTTGAGAGTCCGCCTGCCGATGCAGGGGACACGGGTTCGTGCCCCGATCCAGGAAGATCCCACATGCTGCGGAGCGGATAGGCCCATGAGCCATGGCCGCTGGGCCTGTGCGTCCGGAGCCTGTGGTCCGCAACGGGAGAGGCCACATCAGTGAGAGGTCCGCATACCCCAAAAAAAAAAAAAAAAAAAAAAAAAATTCCCATTGCATTATTATTCTCACTGTTAAATGTACAATTTAACATCAAAAAGTACATTTTTCAGATATGAAAGGAATTTTGTATTTATCAATTCATATCAAAAGATTTTGCTTTGAATCAGTAATTTAGGCTGTCGGAGCATATATTTAAAGCTAAACACATTTATGGTGGATTTTTTTCCTACATATCTACCTAAGTGGCAAACCAGATAATTTAAAGGTATGGATTGATTAGTAACTCTGGTTATGAGTCTTTATTCATAAATGAATATGGTCATGAAAAACTAATTTTTGAATTTTAAAGGAATGGTATGTACGTATTGTTACAGCCATTAAAAAGTCTTGTAATTTTTCAAGAAAAGAAATCTGAGAAATTAGCTGAACAGATATCTTTTCTTCCAATAAATAAAATCTCAAAAACAGCTTGAAGAATCCTTCATGACTGTTTGGTAAGAAAAGAAAAATGATTAGCTCTGCTCCACTCTTTGCTAGTTTTTCACTTCACTAATAGATCTTTGTAATCCTCTGGCCCTTTCACTATACACTTTAGATTCTATTTTAAATCTTAAAATAATCATCTTTTAATTTTACAGTATAAATTACTTATATAGAAGGTGGCAACTGTCTTTCGGAACATAATATATATGTTATTTTTGTTCTTTATTATAAAATCAGTTGAGAGTAGGTGATTTCTCATCTGTTCACTTACTGGAGTTAAAAGTTGCCCTATGTTAATAGTAAAGTGCATGAATAGTGGTATCATATTAATTAAAGAAGTGTCATTTCAAAAATGGACTACATATCTTCACCTCCCAATTCTCTGTCCAAAGCATTGTTATCCTCCAAGCGGTTTGTAGGCTTAGTTGGAAGAACTCCATAAAGATCCTATTCTTAACCTTTATAGCTTACAAGCTTTTCCCCCCAAGGCTCAGGCTCCTGTCATGTTATAGAATATCCTTGTCTCCTCTCTATTTTTAAGTCCTCAGGTTTGCTCTCTTCTTTACTGGGCTACTTCATGACACTCCAGGCAAAGCAATCTATGAAATAAAATTCACTTCTCTATAAAGAGAATAAATAAATATGAATTTCTACCTCCATAATTACATAAGTAGTGAGGAGATCTCATTAGTTCACCATTCCATTTGTGTCTAATTTGTGTTCATCGACACTGGGAGTCAAATGGCTCTAAAGGTCACTTAGGCTATTATACAGTGGATTCACTAATGTAGACATAAGCAGTGTAAAGCATGTGTCATATATTCCTAAGTTTATCACTTAAATGCATTAATAATATAATGGATTGGATATATATATATATATATATATATATATGGGATATGATATAATACTGTAATGTTAAAGATTGTCTTAAATATCAATCTATTAGATGTGTTTTTCTCTTTGATTTAAACAATTGTATCTGGGAAAAATGGGCTACTAAAAATTCCCATTATACCTCTTTCGGACTTTATAAAAATGAAGTTGTTCTATTTCTATAATTATTCTTAGCTTTCAACTTACCCCCAAATATATAAGCACTTTATTTGAGAATAAAATATTGATGTTAATATTAAACCCTGGGCCATCTTTGCTTAGAAACCTTAGTCCCTCCCAGTTGGAATTTATTTCTTCTGTATCTTAATTTTTATGCTTTATCTTGTATTCTGCCTTCATGCATGTGTGCATGTCTTGCTCCTCAATTATACTAGAAGATCCCAGGGATAGTATTTTTTGTTTCTTCTTGATTTATTTCTGTTAACATCAGAGTGCCTGACACAACATAATAAATATATAATGCATATTTGTTGAATGTGTATTATCAGATATATTAAAAGATAAGAGTTCACAGCAGGTGATTTCTAGATGTTAAAGTATACAAAGTTAATCTTATCAAGGATCTTGATCAAATTAAGAGAGATATTTTAAAAAGTTAATTAAGAGATTCAGGAGACAGACTTTACAATGTAAAAGTGTTTGCCAGTTAGATGTATACAAACATGACCTAACACATGGTGCAGCAGAAAATTTGTTTTATAAAAAATAGATCCTTACAGACAGATGTTTCTCTATGGAACAATTTCCCTACCTATTTCTCTGTCTTTCCTTCCTTTCTTTTATTCCCTATTCATCCATCCATCCATTCATCTAGCCTGCCAGCCAACAAATATTTATTAAGAATGTACTTGTTAGGAAGTATTGTATGTGCTAGAGATGGAGCTTAGATAAGTATTCCTGCCCTAATGGAGCTTCTATTCTGTTGGGGTGTGAAGAAGGGTTTAGGGGTCATTTAGCCACCACTGAGGAGGTCAGAATGGCTGAATTAAGCAAGAAGTTAATAGGAGATGAGACCTCAGAGGCAATGGGGATGGGGGAGCACAGGTTATATGTCCCCCCACTGTAAGGATGTGGCTTTGACTCAAAATGAGGTGGGAAGCATTGGAGAGTTTGAGTAGAGAACTTCCAATAGCGGAGCTACATTTTTAACAAGACCATTCTGAAAACAGGATTAAGAAGAGACTCTAGGGGTGAAACTATCAAAGCAGGTACCAAATTTCAGACTAGTGTTGTAATCCAGGCAAGAGGTAATGGTGAATTGCTCCAGGGAAGTAACAGCTCAGATGGTGAAAGGGGTTATATTCTAAATATATTTTGAAGGCAGAGTTAGCAGTATTTTCTGATAAATTTTATATGAAGTATGAGAGCAAAAGGAGCAATGAAGATGACTCTAAGCTATTTCTTTTGAACAATTATAAGTGGAATAGACGTCATTAACTGAGAGAGTAGTCAACACTATTTACTTCCATTCATTTCATTCATTCTCTTAAACTTTGCAGTTTGATTCTACTCCAAACACTGAAAATAAATTGGAACTCCAGATATCTTCCTGCTTGCCTACCCTCCAGCATTTTATTATTTTGATCTCTTAGGAAACTCTTTTCCCCATTAACTTCCAGATCACTTATTATTTTTGCTTGGCCCAAAGTCTTTGCTCTGCATTTCTTTCTCAGTCACTATTTGTGATTCACTTTCACTGATTTTGGTATAGGATATTATAACTTAGATATTAACTGAATGTGATTTATTCTTTTTTGCTCTAGGATGTATTGCTGTTAGCATGATTAAATATAGAAAAGCAAATGCATTTTGGTCAAGTGACTAAATTACATATCGATCAAACAATATAAATATGCCTTCAGAAATTCTTAGCCTTATTCAAGAAATTTAACAATATCATTTAAAAGGACTGAGCATACTGAAATCATAACAAATTAATAGAAAATATTTATCACATTTTGTAAAATAATTTTATTTAAAAATATATAGAATTTCCAAAACTATTTCAGATTTAACGTGAATGGTCACTTTTAAGTGACTGCCATATGTATTCATATCTCTGAAAATCTTGTTTCACACAATTTATGAATATTTTTTATAATTTGTTTCAACTTCAAATTATTACTATTAGTTATGTGTATTTTGTGGCACCTCTGTTTTTATACTTCACACTCAGGGCAGCAATTCATCTTTTAGATATGCAAATTTCATGATTTATTGGTGCACTTTAATATTTTCTGTCTTGATTGCCCAAATGTTCCACACCTGTTCATGTGAATATGTGTTACCCTTAAAGAGATTTAACACCATTGCAAACCCTTAATCTAATGCTTTATCATGATCCAATGTGATTATATTGTTTAATGCAATCTTAGCTTATGTTTTTACACTCTTTGAACTTTTAACAACCTATATCCTGTAGCTAATGAGAAATATTTCATGCTTTACTTAGTGTGGTCATCAAAGGAACATAAGATTTTTATCCAGATAATTTAAAGTTTAGATTTAATAGTTCTTTTTTTTTTTTTTTTTTTTTTTTTTTTTTTTTTTTTTTGTCGAACTCGGGCCTCTCACTGTTGTGGCCTCTCCCATTGCGGAGCACAGGCTCAGCAGTCATGGCTCACAGGACCAGCCGCTCCGCGGCATGTGGGATCTTCCCGGACCAGGGCATGAACCCGTGTCCCCTGCATCGGCAGGCGGACTCGCAACTGCTGCGCCACCAAGGAAGCCCTTAATAGTTCTTTAAGATTCTCTAAGCCTGTGTAAGGTCACTATTTTTTTTTTTTTTTGCGAGGTCACTATTTTTAAAGGAAGTTATTGATATTCATATGACTGATAGAAATATATGTTCTCATACCGTTTACTTTCTTCTTAAAATACTTTTCTAATTAATGTTTATCAGTGATTTTGTTTTTTTGTTTTGTTTTCCTTTAACCAGTTAGAGACAATATTGTTTACTTCCATTTTCTCATTTAGACTTTGGAAAGTATGGTATAGTATAGTAAATATTTGTCTGTATTTCAAGTTATTTCCCTTTACTTTTAGAAATAGAAACACTGTGAGTCAGTTATTCCTTGATTGTGATGCACTATGTGTCTTCCAGAGGCTGTTTTATCAGTGACTTAGGGACACTAAAGACAGTTGGCTGCTACATTGTTAACCTATTTTTTGCATATAAAATGCATATGTGTAAAGTGTCAGCCTTTATTGAGAATTACTTAACAAATTAGACTATTATGCCAACTTAAGAAGCTTTTAGTTTTCAGCATTTCATTATACAAAAACTAATGTTTTTTTAGAAAATTTCTGGTGGTGATAACTAATATCATATAACAAATTTCAATTTTTACATTTTTAAGGGCCATTATTCATATATATTGGCTCTCCAAGTTGGTGTTATTACCTGTTGGGAGCCAATTCTCCATGGTGTTTCTACACATCTTGTTACAACTTTTGTCCTTGGCTATCTTTCCAAGGATATTTCTGAAGCCAACTGGGAAGAAAGAGATAGTATCTCCCTCCAGGGCAAAAGGCAGATTTGTTTGAGTCCACTATAATCACGATAAGATCTCCCCTGGGGCAAATGTTGAATAGGCTTTTTGAAGCCCTCTTATAGAATTGGGGTGTTTTTAAATTCAGGAATCCTCCACTGTGACATAAGCCTACTTTGTAGCATCTACCTTGGTCATTCAGCATTCCTTTCTTGGTTCTTGGGGTGGAAGGGAATTGATGAGAATCTGAAGCTTATGAAATGAGTAATAAAGTTCTTTGTCTTTGATCCAAGAGTCTCATGTCTACTGTCAGTCTTAAGTGTGGAAGGCTGACATATTAACTTTCAAGTAGGATAAAATCTCTGACCTTTGACATTTCTTGACATTACCATCATTTTGTAGAAGAAATAACAGGCTCAGGCAAGGTAAAAAACTAGCCCAAGTCCCTGGAAGTCATTAGTGACAGACAAACTAGTTCTAGGCTTATGCCATTACATGATGTTGCTTCTAGTGGGGTGAGCTTTTAGCCCACAATGTTAAATTTAGATATCATGGAAAGTGACTGAAACTAAACACAGTCAGGACTCTTTCTGGCAGTTAATTTTAGTAGTGAAGACTTAGTCATTAATAAAACAATATGTATTCATTAAGATTCAGTTATATCTTCAATAGAGATAACATAGAAGGAACATTTAAAAAAAATATTGTAATTATTGTTTTGGATTTTTGTAACTTCAGTTTTAAAATTGTAGTTTGCTTTTAAAAATTATGTTCCTAGAATTTATAAAGATCAAGAAATAAATAATATGGAGAGTATAACACAAAACTCTCATTTCCACCAGTACCTTTTTTCTCCCCAAATGCTTCTCTCTCTCTCTCTCTTTCTCTAATAAATACACACACAAATGCATTTTCTGATGACTTTCAGGAGGAAATCACATCACCTAGTAGACTATCACTAATAGTTCTACTAGTTTTTGTTAAGGATTTAGTATTCTTACTATCATAAGCCAAAATTATTTCAGTGTTGAGAAAGCTGTCTGTGAGGAACAACAAACCTATAGTAATGACAGTGCTATGAAAATTGTGTTATTCTTACTATTATTGCTATTTTAGAAGCCATGAACAAACTTTAAAATAAAATAAAAATTAACCTTAAAAAGGTGAAGGTAATTAAAATACACATGCCCCTGCTTATGTGCTCATGTAGACTTTTATTTGGGGCATTCAGTTGCTCATTATAAGAATGAAGGCTTTTTAAATAGCTTGCACAATAATATTTCTCTGTGTTTTGTTAGGTCAATATAATAGGAAATTTGAATGGCATACTATCACAGAAGTATATTTAGCAATAGCAATTTTATACAGATGTCACTTCTTTCATCCTGACAGTTTGTTTACTAAGGTTGTTACTGAGTAACATGTTATTGAGTGAAATATAAGAACTAATAAGTAAGTTAGAGTAACTTCTGACTCTTCATTTTCCCACTTCCTATTTATTTCCTTTCTTGCATGAATAGAAGAAAAAGTGGACTTGTGATATTAAAAACAGATTAGGAACCAGGATTATTTAAAAACTAGTTGCTTACATTTACCATCTATATTTGTGTCATGTATACTACTAGAGAGCAATGATTTATTTTAATTTTATTGAAAATTATTCCAATAAAGATGTTTAAGAAACACTTGAAATGTGTAGTATATATGAGCTCAATGTAGAAGATACAATAAGTTCCTTTTGGCAAGTCTCAATTACATAGAGCTATTTTCTTTTTTATTTTTTTTAACATCTTTATTGGAGTTTAATTGCTTAACAATGGTGTGTTAGTTTCTGCTGTATAACAAAGTGAATCGACTATATGTATACATATATACCAATATCCCCTCCCTCTAGCATCTCCCTCCCACCCTCCCTATCGCACCCCTCTAAGTGGTCAAAAACCACCTAACTGATCTCCCTGTGATGTGGCTGCTTCCCACTAGCTATCTATTTTACATCTCGTAGTGTATATATGTCCATACCACTCTCTCACTTCGTCCCAACTTACCCTTCCCCCTCCCCATGTCCTCAAGTCCATTCTCTACGTCTGCATCTTTATTCGGGTCCTGCCCCTAAGGTTCTTCAGAAACAGGTTTTTTTTTTTAGATTCCATATATATATATGTGTTAGCATATGGTATTTGTTTTTCTCTTTCTGACTTACTTCACTCTGTATGACAGACTCCAGGTCCATCGACCTCACTACAAATAACTCAGTTTCATTTCTTTTTAGGGCTGAGTAATATTCGATTGTATATATGTGGCACATTTTTATCCATTCATCTGTTGATGGACACTTAGTTTGCTTCCATGTCCTGTCTATTGTAAATAGAGCTGCAATGAACATTTTGGTACATGACTCTTTTTGAATTATGGTTTCCTCAGGGTATATGCCCAGTAGTGGGATTGCTGGGTCGTATGGTAGTTCTATGTGTAATTTTTTAAGGAACCTCCATACTGTTCTCCATAGTGGCTGTATCAATTTACATTCCCACCAACAGTGCAGGAGGGTTCCCTTTTCTCCACACCCTCTCTAGCATTTATTGTTTGCAGATTTTTTGGTGATGCTCATTCTGACTGGTGTGAGGTGATACCTCATTGTAGTTCTGATTTGCATTTCTCTAATGATTAGTGATGTTGAGCATCCTTTCATGTGTTTGTTGGCAATCTGTATATCTTCTTTGGAGAAATGTCTATTTAGGTCTTCTGCCAATTTTTGGATTGGGCTGTTTGTTTTTTTTGATATTGAGCTGCATGAGCTGCTTGTAAATATAGGAGATTAATCCTTTGTCAGTTGCTTCATTTGCAAATATTTTCTCCCATTCTGAGGGCTGTCTTTTCATCTTGTTTATTGTTTCCTTTGCTGTACAAAAGCTTTTAAGTTTCAGTAGATCCCATTTGTTTGTTTGTTTGTTTTTTAATCTCAATTTCTCTAGGAGGTGGGTCAAAAAGGATCTTGCTGTGATTTATGTCATAGAGTGTTCTGCCTATGTTTTCCTCTAAGAGTTTTAGAGTGTCTGGCCTTACATTTAGGTCTTTAATCCATTTTGAGTTTAATTTTGTGTATTGTTTTAGGGAGTGTTCTCACTTCATTCTTTTACATGTAGCTGTCCATTTTTCACAGCACCACATATTGAAGAGGCTGTCTTTTCTCCATTGTATATTCTTGCTTCCTTTATCAGACATAAGGTGACCATATGTGCGTGGGTTTGTCTCTGGGCTTTCTATCCTGTTCCACTGATCTATATTTCTGTTTTTGTGGCAGTACCATATGGTCTTGATTACTGTAGCTTTGTAGTATAGTCTGAAGTCCAGGAGCCTGATACCTCCAGCTCCATTTTTCTTTCTCAAGATTGCTTTGGCTATTCAGGGTCTTTTTTGTTTCCATACAAATTGTGAAATTTTTTGTTCTAGTTCTGTGAAAAATGCCAGTGGTAGTTTGATAGAGATTGCATTGAATCTGTAGGTTGCTTTGGATAGTATAGTCATTTTCACAATGTGGATTCTTCCAATCCAAGAACATGGTATATCTCGACATCTGTTTATATGATCTGTAATTTCTTTCATTAACATCTTATATTTTTTTGCATACAGGTCTTTTGTCTCCTTAGGTAGGTTTATTCCTAGGTATTTTATTCTTTTTGTTGCAGTGGTAAATGGGAGTGTTTCCTTAATTTCTCTTTCAGATTTTTCATCATTAGTGTATAGGTATGCAGGAGATTTCTGTGCATTAATTTGTATCCTGCTACTTTACCAAATTCTTTGATTAGCTCTAGTAGTTTTCTGGTGGTATCATAAAGATTCTCTATGTATAGTATCATGTCATCTGTAAACAGTGACAGCTTTACTTCTTTTCTGATTTGGACTCATTTTATTTCTTTTTCTTCTCTGATTGCTGAGGCTAAAACTTCCAAAACTATGTTGAATAAGAGTGGTGAGAGTGGGCATCCTTGTCTTCTTCCTGATCTTAGTGGAAATGGTTTCAATTTTTCACCATTGAGAACAATGTTGGCTGTTGGTTTGTCATATATGGCCTTTTTTATGTTGAGGTAAGTTCCCTCTATGCCCACTTTCTGGATAGTTTTTATCGTACATGGGTGTTGAACTTTGTTGAAACCTTTTTCTGCATCTATTGAGCTGAGCATATGGCTTTTCTCCTTCAATTTGTTAATATGGTGTATCACATTGATTGATTTGTGTATATTAAGGAATCCTTGCATTCCTGGGATAAGCCCCACTTACTCATGGTGTAAGATCCTTTTAAGGTGCTTTTGGATTCTGTTTCTTAGTATTTTGTTGAGGCTATTTTGCATCTATGTTAATCAGTGATATTGGCCTGTAGTTTTCTTTTTTTGTGACAGCTTTATCTGGTTTTGGTATCAACATGATGGTGGCCTCGTAGATAAGTTTGGGAGTGTTCCTCCCTCTGCTCTATTTTGGAATAGTTTGAGAAGGCTAGGTGTTAGCTTCTTTCTAAATGTTTGATAGAATTTGCCTGTGAAGCCATTGGATCCTGGGCTTTTGTTTGTTGGAAGATTTTTAATCACAGTCTCAATTTCAGTACTTGTGATTGGTCTGTTTATATTTTCTATTTCTTCCTGGTTCAGTCTCGGAAGATTGTGCTTTTCTAAGAATTTGTCCAATTCTTCCAGTTTGTCCATTTTATTGGCATTTAGCTGCTTGTAGTAATCACTCATGATCCTTTGTATTTCTGCAGTGTCAGTTGTTACTTCTTTTTCATTTCTAATTCTATTGATTTGAGTCTTCTCCAGTTTATTCTTGATGAGTCTGGATAATGGTTTATCAATTCTCTTATCTTCTCAAAGAATCAGCTTTTAGTTTTATTGATGTTTGCTATCGTTTCCTTCATTTGTTTTTCATTTATTTCTGATCTGATATTTATGATTTCTTTCCTTCTGCTAACTTTGGGGTTTCTTTGTTCTTCTTCCTCTAATTGCTTTAGGTGTAAGTTTAGGCCGTTTATCTGAGATGTTTCTTATTTCTTGAGTTAGGATTGTATTGTTATAAACTTCCCTCTTAGAACTGCTTTTGCTGCATTCCTTTGGTTTTGGGTTGTCATGTTTTCATTGTCATTTGTTTCTAGGTATTTTTTTGATTTCCTCCTTGATTTCTAAAGTTATCTTTTGGTTATTTATTAGTGTATTGTTTAGCCTCCATGTGTTTTTTTTTTTGAAATTTTTTTTCCTGCAATTGATATCTAGTCTTATAGTGTTGTGTTCAGAAAAGATACTTGATACAATTTCAATTTTCTTAAATTTACCAAGGCTTGATTTGTGACCCAAAATATGATCTATCCTGGAGAATGCTCTGTGAGCACTTGACAAGTGTATTCTGTTATTTTTGGATGGAATATCCTATAAATATTAATTAAATTCATCATTTTTAATATGTCTTTTAATGCTGTGTTTCCTTTTTTATTTTCATTTTGGATGATCTGTCCATTGGTAAAAGTGGGGTGTTAAAGTCCCCTACTATTGTGTTATTGTCAATTTCCCCTTTTATGGCTGTTAGCATTTGCATTATATTTTGAGGTGTTCCAATGTTGGGTGCATAAATATTTACAATTGTTATATCTTCTTCTTGGATCGATCCCTTGATCATTATGTAGTGTCCTTCTTTGTCTCTTGTAATAGCCTTTATTTTAAGCTCTATTTTTCCTGATAGGAGAATTACTACTCCAGCTTTCTTTTTATTTCCATTTGCATGGAATATCTTTTTCCATCCCCTCACTTTCAGTCTGTATGTGTCCCTAGGTCTGAAGTGGGTGTCTTGTAGACAGCATATATATGGATCTTTTTATTATATCCATTCAGCCAGTCTGTGTCTTCTAGTTGGAGCATTTAATCCATTTACATTTAAGGTTGTTATTGATATGTATGTTGCTATGACCATTTTTTTAACTGTTTTGGGTTTGTTATTGTAGGTCTTTTCCTTCCCTTGTGTTTCCTGCCTAGAGAATTTCCTTTATCCTTTGTTGTAAATCTGGTTTGGTGGTGCTGAATTCTCTTAGATTCTGCTTGTCTGTAAAGCTTTTAATTTCTCTGTCAAATCTGAATGAGATCCTTGCTTGGTAGAGTAATCTTGGTTGTAAGTTTTTCCCTTTCATCCCTTAAATATGTCCTACAACAGCCATCTGGCTTGCAGAGTTTCTGCTGAAAGATCAGCTGTTAACCTTATGGGGATTCCTTTGTATGTTATTTGTTGCTTTTCCCTTGCTGCTTTCAATATTTTTCTTTATATTTAATTTTTGATAGTTTGATTAATATGTGTCTAGGCGTGTTTCTTCTTGGATTTATCCTGTATGGGACTCTCTGTGCTTCCTGGACTTGATTGACTATTTCCTTTCCCATATTAGGGAAGTTTTCAACTATAATCTCTGCAAATATTTTCTCAGTCCCTTTCTTTTTCTCTTCTTCTTCTAGGACCCCTATAATTCGAATGTTGGTGTGTTTAATATTGTCCCAGAGGTCTCTGAAACTGTCCTCAATTCTTTTCATTCTTTTTTCTTTATTCTGCTCTGTGGTAGTTATTACCACTATTTTATCTTCCAGGTCACCTATCCGTTCTTCTGCCTCACTTTTCTGCTATTGATTCCTTCTACAGAATTTCTAATTTCATGTATTGTGTTGTTCATTATTGTTTGTTTGCTCCTTAGTTCTTCTGTGTCCTTGTTAAACGTATCTTGCATTTTGTCTATTCTATTTCCAAGATTTTGGATCATCTTTCCTATCGTTCCTCAGAATTCTGTTTCAGGTAGATTGCCTATTTCCTCTTCATTTGTTTGGTCTGGTGGGTTTTTAACTTCCTCCTGCATCAGCATCTGTCTTCTCATTTTGCTTAACTTACTGTGTTTAAGGTCTCCTTTTCACAGGCTGCAGGTTTGTAGTTCCAGTTGTTTTTGGTGTCTGACCCCAGTGGGTAAGGTTGGTTTAGTGGGTTTTGTAGGCTTCCTTTTGGAGGGGACTGGTACCTGTGTTCTGGTGAATGAAGCTGGATCTTGTCTTTCTGGTGGGCAGGACCATGTCCAGTGGTGTGTTTTGGGGTGTCTGTGAACCTATTATAATCTTGGGCAGCCTGTCTGCTAGTGGGTGGGGGGGGGGTTGTTCCTGCCTTGCTAGTTGTTTGGCATGTGGTGTCCAGCATTGGAGCTCGCTGGTCGTTGAGTGGAGCTCGGTCTTAGCATTGTGCTGGAGATCTCTGGGAGAGCTCTCACCAATTGATATTACATGGGGCTTGGAAGTCCTTGGCCGACCAGTGTCTTGAACTTGGCTCTCCTACCTCAGAGGTTCAGGCCTGACATGGCCGGAACACTAAGACCTTGTCAGCCACACAGCTCAGAAGAAAAGGGAGAAATAAAAGAAAGAAAACATAAATAAATGAATAAAATAAAGTTATTAAAATTAAAAAATAAAAAAATATTAAAATAAAAATTTAAAAAAAAATAAGAAGAGAGCAATCAAAACAATAAAGAAATCCTCCAATGTTAACAAGCACTAAATACTATACTAAAAAAACGGCCAGATTGAACCCTAGGACAAATGGTAAAAGCAAACCTATACAGAAAAAGTCACACAAAGAAGCATACACATACACACTGACAAAAAGAGAAAAAGGAAAAGAAAAATAATATACATCTATTAAAAAAAAAAGGAAGAGAGCCACCAAATCAATAAACAAATCTCCCAATGATAATAAGCTCTAAATACTAAGCTAAGGTAAACATAAAACTAGAAGCGAATTAGATGCAGAAAGCAAACCTCAAGTCTACCTTTGCTCTCAAAGTCTACTGCCTCAATTTTGGGGTGATTCATTGTCTATTCAGGTATTCCACAGATGCAGGGTACATCAAGGTGTTTGTGGAGATTTAATCCACTGCTCCTGAGGCTGCACAGAGAGATTTCCCTTTCTCTTCTTTGTTCGCACAGCTCCTGGGGTTCAGCTTTACATTTGGCCCCACCTCTGCATGTAGGTCACCCTCTGACATCCCGCCCAGACAGGAGGGAGTAAAGGAGTGGCTGATTAGGGGATCTGGCTCACTCAGGCCAGGGGGAGGGAGGGGTATGGAATGCGGGGCGAGCCTGTGACGGCAGAGGCCGGCGTGACATTACAATGAACTGAAGTGCGCCATGTGTTCTCCCAGGGAAGTTGTCCCTGGATCACAGGGCCATGGCAGTGGTGGGATGCACAGTTTCCCAGGAGGGGAAGTGTGGATAGTGACCTGTGCCCATACCCAGGATTCTTGGTGGCAGCGGCAGCAATGTTAGTGTTTCATGTCCATCTCTGGTGTCTGCGCTGATAGCCACAGCTCGCGCCTGTCTCTGGAGCTCATTTAGGCAGTGCTCTGAATCCCCTCTCCTTGCACACCCCGAAACAATGGTCTCTTGCTTCTTATGCAGGTCCAGAATTTTTCCCGACTCCCTCCTGGCTAGCTGCAGTGCACTAGCACCCTTCAGGCTGTATTCATGCAGCCAACCCCAGTTCTCTCCCTGGGATCTGATCTCTGAAGCCCGAGCCTCTGCTCCCAGCCCCCACCCACCCTGACCGGTAAGCAGACAAGCCTCTCAGGCTGGTGAGTGCTGGTCGGCACCGGTCCTCTGTGTGGGAATCTCTCTGCATTGCCCTCTGCACCCCTGTTGCTGTGCTGTCCTCCATGACTCCAAAGCTTCCCCCCAACCCACCCCCTGTCTCCACCAGTTAAGAGGCTTCCTTCTGTGTGGAAACTTTTCCTCCTTCACAGCTCCCTTCCAGAGTTGCAGGTTCCATCTGTATTCTTTTGTCTCTGTTTTTCCTTTTTTTCTTTTGCCCTACCCAGGTACAGATATTTGGGGAGTTTCTTGCCTTTTGGGAAGTCTGAGGTCTTCTGCCAGTGTTCAGTAGGTGTTCTGTAGGAGTTGTTTCACATGTGGATGTATTTTTGATGTATTTGTGGGGAGGAAGGTGATCTCTGTGTCTTACTCCTCAGCCATCTTGAAGGTCCTCTTCCCTTTTTTCATAACTTCTGACTTTATTATAAATCTTAAACATTTTATCATCATTGGTAAATATTTTTGATAAGTGAAAAATTAGTAATTATTCTAAAATGTGACTTTCATGTTATATAATAAGGAAATTATAATTCCTTAATCATTCAGGTGATTTTGTATTTTCAAATCAAATTATTTGTCCCAATATTTTGATCAGTGAAAATGTTAGCTTGAAATTAATTCTGTGTCATACCTCATATATTTGTCAGTGATTCTGTTTTAAAGTCCAGTCTAATTCTACAAGTGAAAAGTATTCAGTGTGAAGAATGAGCTAACATCTATCATTACTATCACAGGCTTACATAGAGGCAGTTATTAATATAACATAGTAGAGACAATAGAATTAAGTTTCTTGTAAGCTTGTATGTCCCTACAGGCAATCAAATTCATTTTAGTTAAATTAATCCCAAATCTGTGAGCCATTTGCTCTTTACTTTCTGCTTAAATGTATTACTGTGTTTCCAGTTAATTTATCTGCCATATTGCTCAAAGTTTTGTTGTTGTTTTGCTTTTTTTTTTTTTTTTTTTTTTTTTTGCGGTATGCGGGCCTCTCACTGTTGTGGCCTCTCCCGTTGCAGAGCACAGGCTCTGGACACGCAGGCTCAGCGGCCATGGCTTACAGGCCTAGCCACTCCATGGCATGTGGGATCTTCCCAGACTGGGGCATGAACCCGTGTCCCCTGCATTGGCAGGCGGACTCTCAACCACTGCGCCACCAGGGAAGCCCTGCTATTTTGTTTTGTTTGTCTGTTTTTTATACCCCAATCTTAAAGGATTAGATTTTCCTCTGAGCTACCTTTTTGTTTTTAGCTCTCTTTAACTGGACTCCCCAGAATTCTCTGGGGAGCAAGGAGGGAAATTAGAATGGCCATAACAAAAAGAGACAACTAGAGAACTTGAACTTACAGTTAGTATGGAAGGCACACTGTTTTTACTTAATTATACTTAAAATAAATTTTACTTAATTTATTTATTTAGGACTGAAGAGAGTCACAGAGATTATGGTAGAGCAAAAAAACCTCCTTGATTATGGTGTGGAAATTCTCTATTTTCTTACTTTTTTACTGTTAATCATCAACAAACCTCAAGGCAAGAGATTTGCAAGCCAGCAACTTCTGCAGTTGAAGAGAGAAATATGTTTTTATTCCTTTTCCAATTCCTCAAACATTATATCTCAGATTATATAAACTATATAAATGATAAATTTCTAGTTTCAAAAAAGATGATTTATACATAACTTTAAAAGAACATCTATTTCTTACAGTGGCTGAAACAGTACTAGTACTAACCAAGGCTAAATCATCCCCCTGGGCCAATGGTTGTCTTTAACCTCTGTAATTTTACATGTGTGGATAATACCAAATAAATCCATCTTCCCCTTCTGCTCTTATTGGTGTTCAAATGCTCACAACCCTAAATCTAGTCATTATAATAAGGAATTTAAAAAATTCTATCTTTTAAGTCAATTACATGAAAGAATATGTTACCTCCTCCTTTTAGGTAATGATTTTTTCACATTTAAGACTAATTTATTAGGCTGAGAATACAAAAGGGATACAGTTGCCTACATCATGTCCCTCTGAAGGATTTCTATTGCTTGAAAGCTGTGAGAAGCTCTTTGTATTTTCTAAATTTTACCTTTCTTCATAAACTTTTAGAAATGTAATGTATTGTCTACTGCTGAATTCTTCACCCATGCCCAGAGCATTTGCCTTTATCTCCACATGAATGACCAACCACCTATAGTTAGAATTTATGATTGCTGTGATCCTAGAGCATTTTTAAAGCACTTTACATTATGTGATATTAAGCAAAAGATATTTCTGGACATGCTCACATGCTTCTAGGGGAGTTTTATCTTTCTACTTGTTATATATACCTACATGAATTATACTAACATCATCTCAGGATTATATAATATAAACTTAAAATGCTATCAGAATGACTTTATTCATGAGTTTTTTCCTTATGTGACCAAATTTTTTGCTTATATGACCAAAATTGACTTTTAAAATAAAACATTCTTTTATTATAGCTGAAGATGCCTGGAAATTAATAGTAAAAGATAGAAGCAATTAAAAAGATATTTGGGTCCATGATTACAATTAAAGAGATGCATATCAGTTTAAGAAACTTTGCAAGGAGGTTGAATAGTGCTCCCAAATAAACTTCTGCCGTGAAACATTGCGTATCATGTACAACAATTAACAAATCTTTAGAAGAGTATTCTAGGAGGTATTACATGTTCTCAAAGTTTGTCTCACATTATTTAGACATACTCAGAATATGTCTACAAACTACTAGTTGTCATTATGAAATGTAGAGTTGTTTTATTTTGTATTTTGGAAATAATGTGTTTTCGTCTAATCACAGTTTAACTGCTACTGGACCTCACTGCTTTCTCTAAAGGTGGTTATAGAATTGCAGAGAAGGACTGCACTCCAACATGTTAAGGGCTAGTGACATTTGCTACTGTAAATACTTTCTGATGTTCATAAGGATTTTTAAATATAAAGTCACCTAAAAACTGCTTCAGTGGTAGTGGACCACCCTATCCAGTATAGTTTCATTCCATTTCATGTCATGCTCATATTTTGTGTAGTTAAAGAGCTCATTGCACAAGCCCTAAGAACTGCTGTTAAATCATATATATATATACATATGTACATAGAATACAATATTCATGTATGTATGCATACATAATGATATATAGTCATATATACACAATCATATATATACATAATCTGATATATATGTACATATATATGTCACCATACATATATATGTATATATATATATGGTCTTCATAAACATGCCCAAAGTCACAAGTTTGTGTATGTTTGTGTATGTGAAAAAGCATAAAGTTACTAAATGGATTGGGAATAAAATTCACAAGTTTTCTGCCAAGTATGACACTGCACGTTTGTGCATGTTCTTACAAAGGCCATTTCTTTACAAACAGGGTCCTGGGGGATTGTTAACTCTAGATGCAGCTTCCTGTTTATACACCCGCTCTGGGATTTCCCATTTGCCAACACTGCAAATGCATTGTATTATAAATGAGAACAGCTTGTTGAGGGCTGTGTTTTAGTGTTTTCTGGAAATAGATGAAGAGAACATGTTCTGATGTATTTGTAGCAAATCCAATTAGGAGCTTATTGAGGGAGGTTTTTTGGCTTTTGGGGTTTTTCTAAACAAGCATAGGAAATATGTTTGTGGTGGTATCATTGGTAATTACAAATTCTTCCTAAAGAAAATAATTATGCATGCTTTAAAGTAAACCTCCTTTTAGGAGAACAATTGATATTCAGTTTTTTGTCTAGGTAAACAATATTTACAGAAAAGTACTAGAAAGTTATTTTTCATATAAACCTTAAAAATCCTCTGCATTGCCCCACAAAAAGAGGTTAAAGTAGTAATAAATTTTTGATTATTAGTATAGTATAGTAATGATTTTTTTAATGATCATAGATCAATTGGTAAACTCTCCTATTCCTACTTATTTATTTGAGTGGACTTGGAACAGATTTTTGGATAATAATTATTTTTCTGGAAAAAAAAGAGGGAGGGTAAAATAAAGTCTACTTTATTTCACCTGCCAACATATTTTGCTTTCCACACCCTTACATTTTTGCCTATTTCATAATCCTAATGTATACTTCCACTTCTTAAGAATTCTACGCAATTAATTTTTGAAAAATTTCAGCAATTTTTAAAAATAGTAGAGGAAGTTTTGTTATTTGATAAAGTTGACCTTTGCTTTTTAATGTGTGTGGGTGTAGGTGTGGGTGTGTTGTGGGTAAGTGTGTGTATGTGTGTTTACAAATGTCAATGTAAAAGATGTATCACGATGTAATAGAATTTTGGATATATCAACAAGCCTAAATTTTTGCAGTTTTAAGTGGGACAAAGAGTTGAAATCATAAATTGTAGCAGCTTATAATGAAAGTTGTTTATGTTAAAAGTACATAACAGAAATGTAAGAAAATGGCTAAGTGAAATATGAAAGAAAAATTACTTGTTTGAATACCCCCAAATTTAAAGTTTAAATATAATCATGGTATATACAGATATGCAAAAATTTGTTCTATTCTTCCCCAGTGATTTATGTTTCATCAAGTGTAGTTACATTCATCACTGATCATTTTTTTTAAAACAAGATTTTATATGATAACATTGTGCATTAAAGTGAACTGCAAAAATATTTTAAATCATACAGCTTCAGAATGATACATGGTTCACTGCAAATTGCAAAGGGTAAGGAAAAAATGGAATGAATTTCTAATAGACTTTAATTTCATCTTTAAAAAATAGCTTTTGTTAAATGAGCATCTTAAGAAGTGTTAAATTATGCACATATATATAAAACATTAATAGGATATTTGTACTGACTAGCCAATTTCGTCCTTAATTGCTGAGTTTATTTACAGGATACATGGTATCATTCCAGCTTCCTATCTTTTCAGTTATACTCTTGAGTTACTTACACATCTTTCCTAAAAGATTCAACTTCATCAGCAAATGAAGTTTGCTGTTCATAAAATATATTCTTTCTGTTCATAAAATATATTTTGCAGATTGACCTTTTCCTTTTTACAGTGCAGTCAAAATACTTTTTGGATGTAAAGAAAACATGTTTAACCCTCCTTTCAAATATTCTTTTCACAACAATATATTTATGCACAGTATTTTCTTTTCTTAAGGTTTAGCATCTTTTAAATTATGCCCAAAATAGGTATAATGAGATAGGAAAGTGTACAAATCTGAAATGTACACCTCAATGATTTTTCACATATGAGTACCTTTGAGTAACCACGAGCTTGATCAAGATACAAAACATTTCCATTACCTCAGAAAGCTCTTTCTTGCTACTCCAGCCACCCACCAGGGGTAATCACTCTTCTGATTTCTATCAACACCAGTTCATTTTGCTTGGAACATATTATCTGTGGGATTCATCCTGTTGTTGTGTTTATCAGTAGTTCATTGTTTTTAAATTGTTGTTTTGTTTTCCATTATAAGAATACACAATAGATTAGTACTCCATTCTCCTGATGATGGCCACTTGAGTTGCTTCTGGTTTTCTACTATAATGAATAAATTTGGTATGAATATTCCTGTTTATGTGCTTCATTTGGCATATATACTCATCTCTCTTGGCCGTATACCTGCAGTAAAATTGCTGAATCGTAGCATAGGTATATGTTTAGCTTTAACAGCTACAGTTTTAATAGTTTTCCAAAGTCACACTTCCACCAGTAATCATAGGAGAGTTCCAGTTATTCCACATCCTTCCCAATGCTTGGTATTTTCAGTCTTTGAAATTTTAGACTTTCTGGTAAATGTGTAATAGTATATTGTGATTTTAAGATGCATTTCCCTGATGAATAATTATATTGACCATCTTATCGATGCTTATTGGCCATCTGGTCATTATCTTTGATGTGCTACTTGTTCAAGCCATTTGACTATGCTTTATTTATTTATTTTTGGTCCTATTTGATTTGTGTGACTTCTTTATACATCCTAGACATAACCCATTAGATAGATAGATAATGAAAATATTATCCTATTGCATCTTCACTCTCCTACTGATATATTTTTTTAACATCTTTATTGGAGTGTAATTGCTTTACAATGGTGTGTTAGTTTCTGCTTTATAACAAAGTGACTCAGTTATACATATACATATGTTCCCATAACTCTTCCCTCTTGCGTCTCCCTCCCTCCCACCCTCCATATCTCACCCCTCTAGGTGGTCACAAAGCACCAAGCTGATTTCCTGTGCTATGCGGCTGCTTCCCTCTAGGTATCTATTTTACATTTGGTAGTGTATATATGTCCATGCCACTCTCTCACTTTGTCACAGCTTACCCTTCCCCCTCCCCATATCCTCAAGTCCATTCTCTAATAGGTCTGCGTCTTTATTCCTGTCTCACCTCTAGGTTCCTCATGACATTTTTTTTTCTTAAATTCCATATATGTGTTAGCATATGGTATATGTCCTTCTCTTTCTGACTTACTTCACTCTGTATGAGAGACTCTAGGTCCATCCACTTCATTACAAATAGCTCAATTTCATACCTTTTTATGGCTGAGTAATATTCCATTGTATATATGTGCCACATCTTCTTTATCCATTCATCTGATGATGGACACTTAGGTTGTTTCCATCTCCTGGCTATTGTGAATAGAGCTGCAAAGAACATTTTGGTACATGACTCTTTTTGAATTATGGTTTTCTCAGGGTATATGCCCAGTAGTGGGATTACTGGGTCATATGGTAGTTCTATGTGTAGTTTTTTAAGGAACCTCCATACTGTTCTGAATAGTGGCTGTACCAATTCACATTCCCACCAGCAATGCAAGAGTGTTCCCTTTTCTCCACACCCTCTCCAGCATTTATTGTTTGTAGATTTTTTGTTGATGATCATTCTTACTGGTGTGACATGATATCTCATTTGCATTTCCCTAATGATTAATGATGTTGAGCATTCTTTCATGTGTTTGTTGGCAGTCTGTATATCTTCTTTGGAGAAATGTCTATTTAGATCTTCTGCCCATTTTTGGATTGGGTTGTTTGTTTTTTTGTTATTGAGCTGCATGAGCTGCTTGTAAATTTTGGACATTAATCCTTTGTCAGTTGCTTCATTTGCAGATATTTTCTCCCATTTTGAGGGTTGTCTTTTAGTCTTGTTTATGGATTCCTTTGCTGTGCAAAAGCTTTGAAGTTTCATTAGGTCCCATTTGTTTATTTTTGTTTTTATTTCATTTCTCTAGGAGGTGGGTCAAAAAGGATCTTGCTGTGATTTATGTCATAGAGTATTCTGCCTATGTTTTCCTCTAAGAGTTTGATAGTTTCTGGCCTTATATTTAGGTCTTTAATCCATTTTGAGCTTTTTTGTTGTGTATGGTGTTAGGGAGTGATCTAATCTCATACTTTTACATGTACCTGTCCAGTTTTCCCAGCACCACTTATTGAAGAGGCTGTCCTTTCTCCACTGTACATTCCTGCCTCCTTTATCAAAGATAAGGTGACCATATGTGCGTGGGTTTATCTCTGAGCTTTCTGTCTTGTTACATTGATCTATCTTTCTGTTTTTGTGCCAGTACCATACTGTCTTGATTACTGTAGCTTTGTAGTATAGTCTGAAGTCAGGGAGACTGATTCCTCCAGCTCCGTTTTCCTTTCTCAAGATTGCTTTGGCTATTCTGGGTCTTTGGTGTTTCCATACAAATTGTGAAATTTTTTGTTCTAGTTATGTGAAAAATGCCAGTGGTAGTTTGACAGGGATTGCACTGAATCTGTAGATTGCTTTGGGTAGTAGAGTCATTTTCGCAATGTTGATTCTTCCAAACCAAGAACATGGTATATCTCTCCATCTATTTGTATCATCTTTAATTTCTTTCATCAGTGTCTTATAATTTTCTGCATACAGGTCTTCTGTCTCCTTAGGTAGGTTTATTCCTAGATATTTTATTCTTTTTGTTGCAATGGTAAATGGGAGTGTTTTCTTGATTTCACTTTCAGATTTTTCATAATTAGTGTACAGGAATGTCAGAGATTTCTGTGCATTAATTTTGTATCCTGCTACTTTACCAAAATCATTGATTAGCTCTAATAATTTTCTGTTAGCATCTTTAGGATCCTCTGTGTATAGTATCATGTCATCTGCAAACAGTGACAGCTTTAATTCTTCTTTTGTGATTTGGATTCCTTTTCTTCTCTGATTGCTGTGGCTAAAACTTCCAAAACTATGTTGAATAAGCATGGTGAGAATGGGCAACCTTGTCTTGTTCCTGATCTTAGTGGAAATGCTTTCAGTTTTTCACCATTGAGAATGATGTTGGCTGTAAGTTTGTCATACATGGTCTTTATTATGTTGAGGAAAGTTCCCTCTATGCCTACTTCCTGGAGGGTTTTTATCATAAATTAGTGTTGAATTTTGTCGAAAGTTTTCTCTTCATCTATTGAGATTACCGTATGTTTTTTCTCCTCAATTTGTTAATATGGTGTATCACAATGATTGATTTGCATATATTGAAGAATCCTTGCATTCCTGGAATAAACCCCAATTGATCATGGTGTATGATCCTTTTAATGTGCTGTTGGATTCTGTTTGCTAGTATTTTGTTGAGGATTTTTGCATCTATGTTCATCAGTGATAGTGGCCTGTAGTTTTCTTTCTTTGTGACATCCTTGTCTGGTTTTGGTATCAAGGTGATGGTGGCCTTGTAGAAAGAGTTTGGGAGTGTTCCTCCCTCTGGTATATTTTGGTAGAGTTTGAGAAGGGTAGGTGTTAGCTCTTCTCTAAATATTTGATAGAATTCGCCTGTGAAGCCATCTGGTCCTGGGCTTTTGTTTGTTGCAAGATTTTTAATCACAGTTTCAATTTCGGTGCTTGTGATTGGTCTGTTCATATTTTCTATTTCTTCCTGATTCAGTCTTGGCAGGTTGTGAATTCCTAAGAATTTGTCCATTTCTTCCATGTTGTCCATTTTATTGTCATAGAGTTGCTTGTAGTAATCTCTCTTGATCTTTTGTATTTCTGCAGTGTCAGTTGTTACTTCTCCTTTTTCATTTCTAATTCTATTGATTTGAGTCTTCTCCCTTTTTTTCTTGATGAGTCTGGCTAATGGTTTATCTTCTCAAAGAAGCAGCTTTTAGTTTTATTGATCTCTGCTATTGTTTCCTTCATTTCTTTTTCATTTATTTCTGATTTGATATTTATGATTTCTTTCCTTCTGCTAACTTTGGGTTTTTTTTTTTTTTTTTGTTCTTCTTCCTCTAATTGCTTTAGGTGCAAGGTTAGGTTGTTTATTCGAGATGTTTCCTGTTTCTTAAGGTAGGACTGTATTGCTATAAACTTCCCTCTTAGAACTGCTTTTGCTGCATCTCATAGGTTTTGGGTCGTCGTGTCTCCACTGTCATTTGTGTTTAGGTATTTATTGATTTCCTCTTTGATTTCTTCAGTGATCACTTCGTTATTAAGTAGTGTATTGTTTAGCCTCCATGTGTTTGTATTTTTTACAGATCTTTTCCTGTAATTGATATCTAGTCTCATAGCATTGTGGTCGGAAAAAATACTTGATATAATTTCAATTTTCTTAAATTTACCGAGGCTTGATTTGTGACCCAAGATATGATCTCTCCTGGAGAATGTTCCATGAGCACTTGACAAAAATGTGTATTCTGTTGTTTTTGGATGGAATGTCCTATAAATATCAATTAAGTCCATCTTGTTTAAAGCATCATTTAAAGCTTGTGTTTCCTTATTTATTTTCATTTTGGATGATCTGTTCATTGGTGAAAGTTGGGTGTTAAAGTTCTTACTATGAATGCGTTACTGTCGATTTCCCCTTTTATGGCTGTTAGTATTTGCCTTATTTATTGAGGTGCTCCTATGTTGGGTGCATAAATATTTACAATTGTTATATCTTCTTCTTGGATCGTCCCCTTGATCATTATGTAGTGTCCTTTTTTGTCTCTTCTAATAGTCTTTATTTTAAAGTCTATTTTGTCTGATATGAGAATTGCTACTCCAGTTTTCTTTTGGTTTCCATTTGCATGGAATATCTTTTGCCATGCCCTGACTTTCAGTCTCTATGTGTCTCTAGGTCTGAAGTGGGTCTCTTGTAGACAGCATATATATGGGTCTTGTTTTTGTATCCATTCAGCCAATCTGTGTCTTTTGGTGGGAGCATTTAATCTATTTATATTTAAGGTAATTATCTATATGTATGTTCCTATTCCCATTTTCTTAATTGTTTTGGGTTTGTTATTGTAGGTCCTTTCCTTCTCTTGTGTTTCTTGCCTAGAGTAGATCCTTTAGCATTTGTTGTAAAGCTGGTTTGATGGTACTGTACTCTCATCTTTTTCTTGTCTGTAAAGGTTTTAATTGCTCCATCAAATCTGAGTGAGTTCCTTGCTGGGTAGAGTAATCTTAGTTGTAAGTTTTTCTCCTTCATCACTTTCAATATGTCCTGCCAGTCCCTTCTGGGTTGCAGATTCTCTGCTGAAAGATCAGCTGTTAACCTTATGGGGATTCCCTTGTGTGTTATTTGTTGTTTTTCCCTTGCTGCTTTTAATACATTTTCTTTGTATTTAATTTTTTGACAGTTTGATTAATATTTGTCTTGGTATGTTTCTCCTGGATTTATCCTGTATTGGAGTCTCTGTGCTTCCTGGACTTGATTAACTATGTCCTTTCCCATATTAGGCAAGTTTTCAACTATAATCTCTTCAAATATTTGCTCAGTCCCTTTCTTTTACTCTTCTTCTTCTGAAACCCCTATAATTCGAATGTTGGTGCATTTAATGTTGTCCCAGAGGTCTCTGAGACCATCCTCAGTTCTTTTCATTCTTTTTTCTTTATTCTGCTCTACAGTAGTTATTTCCACTATTTTATCTTCCAGGTCACTTATCCGTTCTTCTGCCTCAGTTATTTTGCTATTGACCCCTTCTAGAGTATTTTTAATTTCATTTATTGCGTTGTTCATCATTGCTTGTTTCATCTTTAGTTCTTCTAGGTCCTTGTTAAACGTTTCTTGCATGTTCTCCATTCTATTTCCAAGGTTTTGGGTCATCTTTACTATCATTATTCTGAATTCTTTTTCAGGTAGACTGCCTATTTCCTCTTCATTTGTTAGGTCTGGTGGGTTTTTATCTTGCTCCTTCATCTGCTGTGTGTTTTTCTGTCTTCTCATTTTGTTTATCTTACTGTGTTTGGGGTCTCCTTTTTGCAGGCTGCAGGTTCATAGTTCCCATTGTTTTTGGTGTCTGTTCCCAGTGGCTAAAGTTAGTTCAGTGGGTTTTGTAGGCTTCCTGGTGGAGGGGACTAGTGCCTGTGATCTGGTGGATGAGGGTAGATTTTGTCTTTCTGGTGGGCAGGTCCATGTCTGGTGGTGTGTTTTAGGCTGTCTGTGGCCTTATATTCTTGCCAAGCATACATAGTTCTTAATGATGCTCCATGTACTTTATTTATTTGGCCAGAAGATGAAAAGAAAGCTGTTTTCATAGACGACTAGCATCAAATGGAGGTTCTGCAGCTAGAAAGAGAGCCCAGACCACACTAACAGGGCTGCACTCTGAGGGTCGAGGTATTTTGGCCTCCTACTGATATTTTTAATAAACAAAAGTTCTTAATGTCAATGAAGTTCAATTATGTTTTTATTTTGTTTTGTTTTTTGTCTTTTGTACCCTGTTTAGGAAACCTTTCCTTACTTTAAGGTCATGAAGATATTCTCCTATGTTGTATTCTAGAAGCTTGATTATTTTAATTTGACACTTATGAGTCATCTTTCATTAATTTTTATATATGGTGTAAGGTAGGAGTCAAGTTTGTGGGGTCCCCCCCCCATATAGATATACAAAAGTTCTAGCCTCATTTGTTAGAAATAAACCATAGTTTCTTCCACAGCTTTGCATTGGTACCTCAGAGGGAGAGTATTCAATATTTCACTATTAAATATTTCAGCTGTAGCTTTTTGGTTTTGGTTTTTGTCAGTAGCTTTATTGAGATATAGCTGATATATGGCAATGTATGTTTAAGATGTACAACATAATAATTTGATTTATATATATGTATTACAAAATGATTGCCACAATAAGTTTAGTTAACATCCATCAGCTCACAGTTACAATGAATTTTTTCCGGCATTGATAACTTTTAAGATTTTCTTTATTAGTAACTTTCAAATATATAATACACTCTCAGTATTTTCAAAGTTTCATATTTTCAAAAAAGTTGCCAACTTAGACTCTGTGTGTTTGTCATTAGCACTTCTCTGGAAATAGGTTAGCTATGAGATAAGCTAAAGGTCTATTTGATTAAAACTACATATATCCCAAAAGTTTCTAATTTTTTCAGGTTATGGCTCAAGATTTCATATTCATTTGTCATTCTTCTTATTTAATCATTTATACATGATTATTTTAAATTCACCATGAGACCCAAATAAGTTAAGCTCTTCCCCTCCAGTGTATCCAACCATTTTAGATGATGACCAAGTGAGACTATGGTCTGCAAATTCACTATGAAAACCCTGTTTGAAGATATCCCAATGTTTCTCAAATTTGGCCCTATTGACATTTTGGGCTGGATACCAAAAATGCCAGTTTTGTTGTGGGGGACTGTCCTGGGCATTGTAGGATATTTAGCAGTATCCAAATCCTGTACCCATTACGTACCAAGACCAATTCCCTGTTGTGACAATCCAGAATATCTCCAGACATTGCTAAATGTCCTTTATGAGGGGTTGGGGGTGGTAGGGAGGATAAAATAATCTCTCATTGAAAATCACTGAGATATTTTGATATTCACAATACAAATACACAATACAAATACTACTCAAATACTACTTTTGACCTATTTATCCCAATATGATAACCCGAGCAGTTTTTGTGTCACTAAGTAACATGGTTTTCTTCTACCTTAGATTGCTTTTTTATCCTCATAACCACAAACACTCCACCCTGCTTTCTTTTAAACCAAGGTATTCAAGTCTTATTGATCTTTCCATATATATTACGTTTTGGGGGTAAAGGTATGACTTCACCATTTCTTAAAAGACAATCTTAAAAGATACTCATAAATTTTAATCTAAATACTTTTACTAATAAGCCTTTGTCATTTTTCACCTATTTAACAAATTGAGACCAGTTTTATCCTTACCAAAACAAAAAAAATAATGATTATTATAGTTTTATTTAGGGTACTTAAGACTTACTGAGAGCATTAAATTTATTTGATATTTATCTGTTTCCATTTATTTTGCTTTCATTGTACAGCGAAGTTATAGTTACAATGTCATTCTCTTTAAATTGACATTTATACTCATGGCTTCTTTCTTCATGTGTTAAACTCCTATTCATCCTTCAAGACCCAAGTTTTACCCATTCTGATGGAGCCTTCCACAACTCATTTAATGGGAAAAAAATCCTCCTCACCTATGCTCCTAGAACAATTTGCTCAAACATTTATAATTGCATTTAGTACATCACATTGTAATGTATTGCTTACTATTAGCTTACTGTAACATATATTCTAGAATGAAGTAAATCCTAATCAACTTATTAATTATATTTCTGTTAATATAAATTAATATTTACTTTCCCAACTGAGGATTAAATATTGTCAAACTACAAATATCTAGCTTAATACTCAACACAGCAGTCATGTAAGAAATTTCAATGTCATATTTGAAGTATGAAACCTGATGGAAAGGATCATTAGATGAAAATAAAATAAATTTTTTTTTTTTACTTTAAGATTGGTTGAAAATCAAAATAGATTAAATATAATAATTTAAAAGATCCTAGGATATAACCTCTGAACTAAACATTTTCACCAAGATCCAGAAATATTCAAGATTTTTATATAGATTACATAGGCTTGAATTTTGTGAAAGTTGCTTAAGAAATAAAATGTTTAATAATCACAACTATGTTTATTTAAAATTTGCTTAGAAATAGCTCCCAAAATAGAAATATAGATATATAAATGTTTATGTGTGTATATATATACATGTACATGTAATGTATTATATGTAATTTATGCAAATTATGATTTAAATATATGTTAATAAAGATATATATATTTCTGTCAGCGTTTAGCTAAGGTAACAGAAACCCCTGTAGTCATTTTTAAACAAAAAGATATTTAATTTAGGAAACTGGGAGCTTAAAATTGCCAGAAAACCTGGAGAATCAGGCTCTAGGCTATGCTTCCAGTGATGACTGCTAGAGCAACATTGCAGGACTGCTGTTTTACCACAATTAGGAAGTAGGGAACTCCAGGAACACACCACTCTAGCTACTACCAGAATTGTTGTCACTTGAGCCACAAAATACCTGCTGGATCCTTACTATCAAAATGAACACAGTATGACCCACCACCTCCCTTTCCACTTCCTAATTCTGAGTGACAGAACCTAAGTCCCTGTTGGAGTCTCAGCTGCAAGGGAGTGTGGGAAATGTTTTGAACTCTACCTTCTTTGCCATACAAAATGGTACAAAAAGATTAGAAGAAAGACTGAAGAAACCAACTGTATTCATTACAGTTTATAAGTGGTAGAGTCAGGATTTGTCCACAAATAGAGTGATTCCAAGGCCAGAGTTTTATAGCTCAACTTATAAAGTGGGTTTACAAGACTGCTATATTCTCCTTAATGAAGTCCATATGCTCTTCAGCACAAACCACTGAGCTTAGTGCTGTAGAGACACAAGTCTTGGGGCACAGAGACTAATAAGTCTGTGCCCTCAAAAATTGTATCTAGTTTGAGAATTAGAAGGGGGAAAGTGGTTTGTTGCCTGAAGAGAATTCTCAGCCATGCTCCTTGGCTTCCTTTCCTTCCATCTCCAGCAAAGTGATGCAGGTGAATGTCTAGAGTTAGTAGCTTCAGTGTTTAGATAGTCCTGTATCGTCACAGGATATCTTTGCCATACTTTATGCCACTTCTCTTAGATAACACTTGGCTGCAGTTTCTAGAGCAGGTGGCACTTGAAAATCAAAAATACCTTGAGGCAAGTGAACATCCCTCTACTTACAATCTGGCCTATACAAAGAATGTTAAAGTAGCAGGTGTCCACCCCCCGAAGCAGTCTGCCCACAAACCAAAAAGAGATATTTATTTTCCACTGGGGAATATATTTCAGTCTTTGAGGGATTGAGAAACAGAGAAATGTTCCTGAAATATTAGCACTGTAAGGAACATAGCATGTGCAAGTGGACAAGCTGTCCCAAATTCCACTGTCTGCAGAGATGGGATCTGTCCAGGCACCAGGATATTTTCTTTTTTTTTCTGCTTACAGAGGACATGGTTAGACAGGTCTTTGTAAATGTTTTCTTTGTGCCTAGAATGCTGGCAGATTAAAGCACAGAAATCAGTGTCAGTCTTGCTAAATTCTTGTTTATGTTAAAACTGCGTTCTCACACTGCTAATATGAATAATAGAGTGACAAAAATAAACCCTAAGCCTTTTTCTTTTGGAGATCATTGAAGACAAAAAAGTAGCCAGACATAAATATCTCTAGATCTAATAAAAATAGCTGATCTAATTAGACATAACTTTAAAAACCGTAAATAAAATATTCCAGGAAAATACAAAGAATGGGAATTCATTGTTCCACTGTATTTTTAATATCTGTTAGAAAAACTCATCAAGTAGAGATAAAGTTAAGAAGATAGAGGGAAGAAATAAATTAAATTCAGCATAGTTTAAAATACCATCACTTGTGTTTTGAGTCAAAGTATACAGAAAACTACATAAGCATTCACTTGAGTTTTCAAGAAAGTGGTAATAATCTCTGGTAAAATGCATTCTCAGAGGTATATGACACTAACATGTGTATATCTGTATATATATATATAGATATATGACTCTGAGTGAACTATTTTACTATGCCACTTATTAGAACATTTCAATTAATATTTTTATTATCAAGATCAGTGGAAAAGCTTTATTAAAATTTCCTATGGTTGTGGATATTGTAGGATATTTTAGTGTTAGCTGATTGTTCCTAAAGAAATAAGTGGAAATAAATAACTAAAATAAATATTTTCACAAACTAATCATTTCAAGATTTAAATGTTAATCTCTATCCATTTATATAATTTAAATGCGTTTTTAAGTGTTAAGCTGTTATTTGAAAGTCAGTATAAATACTCTACTTAAAGCAAACTAATTAAAATAACTTCTTATGGTTAATGCACTTCATTACTAAATAAGTGTATTTGTGTGTGTGTCTGTGTGTGTCTGTGCATGTGTGGTGCAAGGGTAGAATCATGTTGGGATATTTATTTCCATGAGGTAGGGATTAAATTAACTGTAATTAAAACTTCTTCTGGCTATTTTTATTCAACGAATATCTATTGATTATCTTCTATATGTACAACAATGGGCTAATGATTGTCTAGCTAAATCATTTAGGCTGCATATAACTTTAAGAAATTCCAAATTGCTAAATCTGAAATTGTAAATTGGATGTTATCATTCACAATTCAAAGGGATCTATGCTTTGCAAAGCAATTCTTTTAAAATGCCATGACTAATTCATCTGCTGCTTTACAGATCATAGTTACTTTTCAAAGAGATTTGATGGATAGATAGATACATTTTAACTCAAAGTTGATGGCTTTACTTTCCTTCTAAATAATGTTTAATGTGCACAAAGTGAAAAAAAGATTTTAAAGTGCAGAATGTTATATAAAAAATAAACTTCTAACACCAGCACCCCCCTCCATTGCACTCCCCAGAATGGGCCTTTCATTACTGTATCTGTTTTGAGATTAGAAATATCTATTATTCCTCTACTGAATCTTCAAACTGAGAACCATATTATAATACTAACCAGGATTGTTTCCTTGCTGACTTAATAGCTCCTTCTGTATTTAAGAGGCTGATCAAATTTTGCTTAATTTTAAATTTAGGCTATATATTAAAATAAAATATTTTTAGCTTAAAAAAAATCTAAAGTTTAAATGTAATCCAGATTTTCTTAAGTGAAGTTCTATTACTAGTTGAACCCTTGCTCTCTTGATTTCATGGCTCTACATTTGTGTTATCAGAACTTCCTTACCACCCATCTCACCATTAGGATGGCATGGCAGAAGAGGCAAGAGGTAAGACCTGCACTCTCAACGCTCATAATCCATACTTGAAGTTTCCTTCCCTTTAGTGGGTAGCCCATACTTGATTTTGGGTTAGTCAGTGTATTGTCACCTGGACTACTTCAGGTATATGGCAAGAATGATACCATCCCTAACACACCGATTAAATGCCTCCAGCCTTCTCAGCTAAGTTAGTCAAAACTACCACCCTTCCCTACTCCCCACATGTACACTTTTCAGGTATTGCTCCCATTTGAGACCCAGGTACTTAACTTCCTTTGTCAGACTGCAATCTGATCATGTCTGCTCTGTCCAGAAGCCATTGCTAGTACTAGATTTTGTGACACAAATAATATCCCCCGTGTCCCAGGTGCTACTGTCCCACTGTCCTTAACAAGATTAGAGACCCACATTGTTGAGGCCAGGCTGAAACTTTGAACAAAACTTTCCATACAATTGGAGGAATAGAAGAGAGCTATAATATGACTAAATTTAAAATTTGCTGTTAGATATCACTATGAAACCTAATACCAGCCACATTTTCTTGGGTCCATTCAGGATATCTCCATGTCTAACTTTTGATCTGTGAGTTATGGTGGGAATTCTTATTCTTTTCAGGGAAATATTCATCTCAGCCCAGGGCTGTGTGACATTATTCTATATGCTTAATGGAGAAATCACATAAAAATATAAAAGACCAAAATCAATGCATTGATCACAGCTTCTCAAGGACTTACATTCCTGAGGATGTCCTTTTGCTTTTCACTGATATAACTAAAAGATTCACTCCAGAAAGTTTAACAAAGCAAAAATCTGAACCAAAGGTATGTCTAGGTCTCTATCTTTCACAAAACAAAAAGAGCTTCCAGGTCTGGAAAACCAGCTTTTTCAAGATTCTACTGATCCAATTTTGGCATCAAAAATGATAGTGACATATATGATACTACATCTTCTTACAAGGCTCAACTTGGTCAAGAACTGAAACTTTTCATGAGTACATTAACTTCTTTTTACAAATAAAATGCATGTTCGGTGAACTAAAAGTGTTACTCTTCTGTGTGATCAGTGTGCTCCAAAGGAATATGTGCTTCTGTACCTGAGGATGGTGGGAAATAGAATAAAGAATGCTTTCAAGAGTTTTTTATTTTCTATCTTTAAAATCAAAAGAACAGTATTTTCTAGAATGTTTTCTCACAATCTCAAATGTTACAAGGAAGTGAAAAACTTCCTTCCAAAGAAAAATCTATTTTTGTTTATGAAATAATTTATTTTTTAAATTGAAATATAGTTCATTTACAATGTTGCATTAATTTTAAGTGTACAGAAAAGTGATTCAGTTTTGTATGTATATATAATACATGCATATATATATATATATATATATATATATATATTCTTCAGAGTCTTTGCAATGTTCAGTGTATTAGTCAGGGTTATCAAGGGAAATAAAACTAATAGGAGGCATAGCTATAGGTATATAGATATAGATATATAGATAGATATAAATATGGATATGTATATATAAATATATCTTCTGGCCTGATTGGAGGTATAGAGGGTAGAACATTGCAGTTAAGCTTGAAGGGCTGTGGGGTAAGGGGAAGCATGCTGAAGTCTAGGGTTGACTTCATCCTGGGTTTGCCTGTTTAGGTGTTCAGTTTGGCTATGGGCATGGGTCTCTGAGGGAGAATGACTTGATGTATTGGGAGGCAGAGAGCTCTGCTATGGGCTACATGACTCTTTTCTACTCCTATACTGTTTGAAGTAATGGGAACTGTGCCGTGTTGCAAATTAAAAGGCCTGACAAGTCCCAGATCCACAGGATATACCCGGGGAAGAGTTGCAGTTTGAATTCAGAGGCAGTTTGCAGGCAGCATTCTCCTTGTTTTTTGTCCTATTAAGGCCTTCAGCTGATTAGATGAAGCCCACCCACACTAGGGAGGGTAATCTGCTTTACTCAATGTCTATTGATTTAAATGTTAATCTTATCTAAAAAAAATTCTTCACAGAAAATTCTAGAATATTATTTGACCAAATATATGGGCACTGTGGCCCAGCCAAATTGATACATAAAATTAACCATCACCTTCAATAAGTTAATTCTGAAATTTTCTGCATAAAAGTACAACATACATTGTTTTATGATTAGTAGATGATAATATGATACTACATAAATGTTTGTACATTAAAAAAATAGAGGCCATAGCTCACAGAGCTATATGGTAAATGAATAAGCACAATACAATAGCAGTAGTGCCCTGATTGATAAGTCAGATTGTGTGGTGCTATCATATATAAGAGTTAATTTCAGTTTTAAGTATTGTGTGAGGTTGTCTTGGCTCAGAAACTGACAGCCTGACAATATTTGAAGAAAATTAAAGCCACCTAACTTTGAGAGGACAAATTCTACCTACTTGTCTACTCACTTTCTATTTTCTTTTTCTCCGACATTGCTTCTCATACTCTTCCTTTTCTAAACACACACACACACACACACACACACACACACACACCATATTTTCCCTATAAAAGCCTTTGCCATTCATAACTCCACTCACCAGGGATAGCAGCTATAAATCTTGCTCCACAAACTCAGATGTGCAACAAATAAACTTTGTTTACTTTCTCCACTTTATTTGAATTTCTGACTTTGACATACCACTCAATTGGGTTTGCTATAAACCCAGTTTTTCTTCTGTCTTTCCTCACTTCCAAAGCTGAGTCACAGTTTCAGAGTCTCATGTAGCACCATGACTTAGGCCATTAGTCCACACTGTTTGCTAGTAATAATAAATCCTTATCCTGGTCATTATGAAACTCTTGGGTCTAGCTGCTCTCTGTACCTCTCTGTGCCAGGTTGACTCTGCCTCCCTGGGGTACAGTTTTCCTAGATGCATCATGTGGCAAGGCTGAGTATGCAATACTGACTTCCCAGGTTCCAAAGCACTAATGAAGTAGTTCAGAGACTAATTCTGAGTCAGATATTGCCTCAGATAGCTTCGTGCCAAAATGAAGGAAGGATTAAATAAAATTTTGGTAGGTGGCCACGGAGTTGATGCTAAAAGAAGGAACTTGAAGAGAAGGAAAATTAAAAAGGCAACACTAGAAAAAGTAGGAAGAGATAAATTTTGGAGAAACTCCAAATTCCTCATCAGAAACCTGTTTAAGAGGTGAGCCAAGAAGATGACAAACTATACCTTTGGCAAAGGTGGTGGTGAGTGGTGGTGGTAGGGTGATAAAAGGATTTTCAGTGGGGACCACATTAAAGGCTTAAAAAGAGAAACCAAGAGTATAAATATATTATCTATATCCACTAGAAGTACTCCCAAAAGCTGAGATCCAAAACCTTTGCATCATTTCCAATAACCATGCCTAGTTGAAGGGCTTTTTCAGGTAGAGAACAGAGAAAACAAGGGAGTGGAGGATGAAAGGAAGGCTGTGTAATCAGCAGCAAATTGAGAATGAGATATATTCTTTCACGTTTGGGACATTGCACACTGCCATTTTTTTGCTCCTGGGAGGAGGGAGTAGATCAATTTTCTTTAGTAATCTGCACACTACTCTCTATCTTCTCTCCACCCACCTCCAGTCTAGGGAAATTCTTTTTGTTTTTTTTTCTGTGTTTTTCATCACTCAACATGTCACTTTATGTATGTCACTTCATGTATGGGGGTCATTCTTACTGAATTACTAACTAAGCAGTCCTCAAAAATCACTTCTGTCTATTTATAGATTAGACTTTACAAAACCAGTGTTTTCTGGATGCTATTCTCTCTTCAACACCTTTTGCTCATTTAAATGACAAGATTAGACATTGCTTATAAGAAGGACAATATTTGATTCCCACCAATATAACCAAGGTGGTAGAGCCCTTGTTATTCAATATTCACGTACAGATATGTTGTTACTGTCTTTTATGTCTACACCATTGTTTTTCCATCTCCTTTGCCATCACCCCAGTTCATGTTTTAAATTACTTAATGCAATAGTGTCTTTTTATTTAATAGATTAAAATAGTGTCTTTTGCTTCAGGTTTATTGAGATATTATTTACATATAATGTATGTAAGTTTTAGGTGTATAATGCAATGATTTGATATGTGTATATATTGCTAAATGATTACCACAAAAGGATTAGTAAACTTTCCATCCCCTCACATAATTACTTTTTTTTTGGTGGTGATTACATTTAAGATCTCTCTTGACAACTTTCAAATATATAATATGATATTGTTAATTATAGTCACCATGCTGTACATTAGAGCCCCAGAATTTATTAATATTACAGCTGGAAATTTGGGGTAAATTATTTTCCAGTAAGGAAAAAGTATCTCTCTTAATGTTTATGACCAAGACCCATGTTCCTTTCACTCAATGGGCGTAGACTTATCTATTTGCCTCAATACAGGGGGAAAGAAACCAAATAGTTATTAATGTGTCATATTAGCCAAGCCATGCAAATAATATGTCAACTCAGAATCAGTTGATGATTAGAAAACTTGGTAGGAATTTGGAAGAAAAAAATAGGGTATTAGAAAATAAAACATGAAAGCAGTGAACATATTATGGAAAAATATTGGTGAATTATGGAAAATATATTGAAGATAAAAGCTATTATGAAGATATACTGAAGATAGGACTCTGATTAGCACTTTGAATTTTCAGATAATTATATGAGAAAAATAAGCTAAAGAGGTAGATAAGAAAAAGATAATATGACTCATATCCATCAATATTACAAACATAAATAAAACTTGTAAAAAATTAGTTCTATTTCACAAATGCTCAAGTTGGAAAATGAAAATGGAGAAATGAAATAGACTGCCATGTGTTATGGATATACCATGGAATTTACAATAAATCAGAAATGAATTAAAAATCTCACTCTACTACTTAGCCATTCTGTGGCCTTCTTCATATTAACAACTCTGAATCCCATTTCATTGTCTGTAGAATAATTTCTCTTTGCAGAATTACTGTGACTTGATCATCACCAAAGTGAAAACAACCTAGCACATGGTAGGTGCTCAGGAAAAATAGATTACCTTCTTATTACTTAGCTCTTTTAGGAAACACAAGGATGTATGTATGTACATATTCCTGACACAAACGTTTCAGGATATTGGACAATAATCCTTATCATTCTCTGCAATTCTTCTTTGCATGACTCTCAGAAGTTCCCTTGCAAAATCATTAATTTTCTTACTCATATCAATAAGGGGTTTTTATGAAACAAAAAGTTTTCATGACTTCAAGTTGTAAAAACTTCCACAATTTGGATTACAGAAGAAAATGAGTTTTTTTTCTATTTATCATTATTCATTTGTTATGTCCTTTATCTGTTTGTTCTTCATCTGTCAGTTACTGTTAGACTCCAGTGTCTTTGTACACCCATGTTATATATATCTTATTCATCTTTTCGTACCATACTATGTCTGATGCTGTGCCTAATACTTACTAAATTGACAATAATGATACTTTATGCATGTTGGTTTAATTATATAAATGAATCATTTTTCTTATGATACTAAATTTATATTCTGTGTTTTAAGAAAACAGAAAAGAAATGAAGCCAAATAGTTTTTATAAAACCTTGTATGAGAAGCCAAAATTAACCTAATGATTATAATTATAACAGCTAATATTCTTTAGTTCCAGCTACATGCTAGACACTGTGCTATCTGGTTTTCAAGGGTTACCTGACTTAATCCTCACAGCTCAGTGATATAGACACTATTGTTACCCTCATTGCACAGATGAGAAAACTAAAGCTTAGAAAAGTAAAATAAGAGCCCAGAATCATGCAGCTCATGTTCAGTATACATTGGAGCCTGAGAAATCTGCATGTTGTTCTATAAAATTACCAGATTTGTGTCACTACCATTGGCTCCTATTCAATAAGTAAAAACGGAATCCAGAGAACCCAATTATGTATGCAATAGGATAGAATAGTTAATTCATATATTCTGTTTCTATTTATTTTCCAAAGATAATACTTGTTATTACTAACTGTATATTGATTATAAAAATAGCTTTTTATCTATAAATAATAAATTATTGGAATTAACATATGTATTGAAAAATCATGGAAATAATATTTGCAATATAAAGTGAAAACAGGACGGGAAGTTGTGAAAACCAGGTATTCAGGGATTTTTACATTTTGTAAACACATCCTATTTCTAAGTATGTTTATTTATAGGTTTAACAGTACCCTTAAGTTTCGAAATTTTCTTTGAAGTAATTAAATGTTGATTATATAGCTTTTGATTGGAGAAAAAAGCTGTTTTTGGCTTACAGTATTTTTAAATTGTGCATAAACTGAATTTTAAAAATAGTTCAGCATCAAAAAGTGGCTAATGCTGGAAAATCACTTCCTCCCATAGAGATCAGTTAATTACCATGGGTACCATAATAAATAAAAGGTAAACAACTTTGAGAAAGATTTTTTCTTACTTTTTCATCCCTTTATTATTTTGTTTGTACTTTAGACCTGTCAGTTTATCAAGTGCATTCATTTTTGTGACTCTACATCTGTAATTAAACGAATCATTCCCAAGTGTCACAAGGCAGGCACGTAGAATCTTTCTCACCATAGGAAACAAGGTTCTTAAGCATTGTATATAAATTTTATACACATGAATCTTAAAAGTACTGGTGGAAATTATATATGTAAAATACCTCCTTTTTATCTTCACATGAAACTGAAAATTAATCTTTTAGTGTTTTATAGTTACGTTATCTCACATGTTTCTCCAGCCAGGGAATGGACAAGTTTTAGAAGTATTTATTTTTAAACCTTTGCATTCTTATCTGTATGAACAATAGAAGCTCCACATTGTGGATTTCTAAGCAGTAACATTAGTATTTTCATTCTGCTATCTATGAGCTTGATAGAAAAAAAAACGGTTTTCTACTTACATTTTAAGAATTTCTGATAACATAAGCAGGCTTTTGCATACGGCATAAACCACTTCAAATTTTCCCCATTGCCCTACTTGTCACATTTTCTTGATTAAAAAACATGAAAATAAATGTGTTCTTTCTCAATACAAACTTTGGGTTCGTTGTTTAAGTCAGTTAGGAGCTGACCACTGAAGTCAGTGAGTTTTAATTTTCTCATAGTGGTTCCTGATCTTAGGGAGGAGTTAAAGACAATTCTCAAGTTGCTTCCTTTTTACTAAGAACAGTCAAATTTCTGAAACAGAGAGATAAATAATAATACACATTTATAGTTTTGGAAGATAAAAAGAATATGCAAGAGAAACAGTGATTACAAATTTTTTTTCTCAAAAAGACTCCATGGAATCAATTGAAGGTTAATAAGTGTTTGTAGCCACTTTTCAAGAATATTTTTCATTAATAATACTCATCTCTGTAGGTGTTAAAAGAGAAAAAAGAATAGCGTATGAGTCCATTGTACTTAACACATGTTGAAAATTAGATGAAATATTTTTATTTATGATTCTTCCTTCTTTTCCTCTGAACCATTAACCTCAATCTTCATTGGAATAAAAGGAAAGATTGAGATAAAACATAGTGACATAATAGCATAGATTGTGAATTATTTTCTTTATCTTCTTGGAATTGTTTTTTAATATTTAAAACAATTTCAAATATTTCATATAATTACTACTTTTCTATAAGCTTGTTATTCTAAGCTTGCTGCTGTGATATTAAGAAATTTTTCCAGTCAGGTTATTAGATAATTTTGTACTTTGTTGAATATGTGCTTATGAGAAGATGAGATTAAAGGAATAGAATGCCACCTGTTTTCTAGACATGATAACCTTGTCTAATAATGTCAGTTGCTTACCTGAGAAGTTATTGGTTCTCTGCAATCAGGAGAAGAAGCCTTTGCTTTTAGAATCTGTTAAGTAGAATTGTGTTTTTGAGTGGGAGGGGAAAAACAAGGCCTAAAAAAAGGTAGAAATGGCTGCTTAACTATTGCATGCATCAGATTGAAGTAAATACTTAACATAGCAGGCCCGAAGGTGGTTTAGGAAAGAGCAATTCACTAAGAATTAGGAGACTGAGTTTATCATCTCAGTTTCAGTACTACCTTTAGGGCTTTGGACATCTCTCTAAATTCCTAAGGAGGGTGAAATATTCTAAAGTCTATTCTAGCTCTAATTCGTCATAATTATGATTTCCTTGGCAAATAACTCTTCATATATTCCTGAATCACATAAAACATTTTCTCTAAATTATCATGTATTTCTTTTTATAAACTAGCCTCATTATTGAAATGGTATGAAATATTCCTTTTGCAAAAATTTTATACATAGAAATGAATCATATTGAGTTGTTTTGATATATCCTCAGACTCTAACCTTATGTTCTAAAATACAAATAGTGTATTATTTATCTAGTCCCAGAATGATTAATCATATTGCATATATGTTGTATTTGTCAGTGTAATGGTATACTTCTGAAAGTACTCAAACGACTCTATGATAAAATGTGAAAAATAACAAAAGGGAGGAAGGTCTCACTGAGGCGGCCTCTAATGAACTTAGGAGAGAATGTTAACAGTTCAAGGTAATGAAATGTTCACTTAAAGAATGAACACAATGATTAATTGTAAAATTGAGAAAAATCTTTCTGAATCTCTTTGTCACAAGTATCTGATTTTATGGTTGCATGAGTGCATGAGCAGGAAATGCAAGATCACTTTAAAGAATATTCAGTTATTTTGCTTACTCATTAAGAAGTCTTAAAAATTGTTTGGCTGTAAATTTTATATTGTTCCTCAAAATCTTGACCTTTACTGGAAATTGTCCTTTTTTCTAGAAATCTCTGCTGCACACTAAAAAATTTTTAGACTTTAATATTAGACATGTTTAGCAGACTGAACCATAGATGCCATAAAAGAGATGAAATAGGAAAAGGGCTCAGCCCAATGTAGTCTAGATTTAGAGAAAAATGGCACATGTAGAATGAAATAGACTTATTAGATGTACCAAAATGAAATATATATATATATATATATATGTGTGTGTGTGTCTGTGTGTGAGTGATTGAAGATTTTATTGATACAATTATGTGTTTAAATAAATAAAGCAAAATAGCTTTAGAGAATAAAGACTAATTTTAGCGATGCTAGGAATAAGAAGACATTTTTTAAGTCCAAAGCACAATGAATATGACATCTTTTTGCCTAAAAACTGCTAAATTTAGCTTTTCTTTGAAATAAGACTAGAAACCCAGCCAAAGGAAGCATGAAACTTGGGTTTAAGTAGGTAAAAGTGTTTAGCATATTTTAAATTTTAATGTAAAAAGTTTCTGAAAAATTACGTTTATGCATCTATCATACTTTTCCCGGACTATTTTTTTTCACATTGTTCAATACAATTTTTTTTTCCCCAACATACGGCCTTGTTCTTTAGCAGTTAGATATGCTGAAATATATGTAGGACTTATGAAGTTTCTGGAATAGATTATTATATTTATAAGTATGGTTTTATAAATCTTTAGTGTGGTAATTTCACATAACAAAATTAATAATATTCTTAATATAAGTTAATTTTCTTCCTATGTTATTATTGCAAAGCAGTTCTGTAATCAGGTGATTCATTGTAATCTACTTATAAGAAGTGTGATTATTTCCCACCTTAATGATATTTCATTCAAATCACTGTATATAGACTTAATAAGAAGAGAAATTTTCTTATCTGAATAAATGGTTTCTTGAAGAAGCTGTATAAATCAACCTTGAACCTTTTGTAATTTGAATTTTCTTGGATTGTTACAAAGCAGCTGAATATCTCTTACTGATACTATGACAGGAAAGAGGAAAATTTCATATATCTAAATCTGTATTTATCTATATTTTAATGACACTTTTGATTTTGATAGAGAGGGAACACTGAAAATACTGAATCCTAATGATACTTCATTCACAGTTGTGTCTAAAGATTTATACAGAATTTAGAATCTCAAAGTAGTAAATTAATCTCTAAACTACCATTGCTCTGGGTCATTCAATTCTTCTTTGTCAAGAAGTTTGATGAGTTTCTTATTCTAAATGCATTGCTGTTTTCCTTAGTCATATTTTTTATTTTAGTTTTCCATTCAAGGCAATGGGAATAAATTTATAACCTCTCATTTTAGAGGCTAAATCCAGTCATTCTAGAAATCAAAACCTTATTATTCAAGTCCATTTATTTTCCTCTCCTAGCCTCCCTGTTTCATTGTCAGGATTGAGAACAGATATCTGAAATTTAATATAAGTAACTTAAACTAATATAGTTAGCAATATCAGCTGAACTTTTCCAACGTAATGAGGCATGCCTGTGAACAAAGAACTTTGGGGAAGTCGACAGTGAAATTTTCACATTTCATGTTCCTGGGTCACTGCTTCCTCAAATTGAATTTGAGTGTTCAAGGCATCTCAGAATTCCATGCTACAGAATAGAATAGCAGGAAAAGTTAACTGTTAAATTTCAAATCTACCACCTAGATCAAACTCCCTTGTTCCTTTTGTTTAGTAACTTTGATATTGTTTACAAACAATAACAATAACATTGACTCTATGCTATTGTTACCTTTCTTAAATGTTCTTTAACTTTCCCACTGTTGTTTCCTTATAGCTTAAAGTCAATGTATCAGCTAGTACTTATCTTTACAGTTCTTTACATTTTCTTCAACTGAATGCAGTAACTTTAGAAAAGTTATGATCTAGTATTTTCTTCCTGCTCAAAAGATTAAATTTAGATTCTACTTTTTTGAGGGTAAATTCATATTTATCTTGGTTTTATCTAGGTTTTCACTGTCATCTGGTATCTCATAAATCTTCCATTTTGTTTTCTATTAAACACTTCCAAAAATCTTCTGCTCTTAGTAAACTTAACATTGCCCTTTCTTCTCATTTATGAAAGTAACTTTTTCTACTAAGGTAGTTAAAGATCTTTAATATGAACTTGCTCAACTTTTTCCCTTTCTTGGCTGTGAAACATGTACCTCCATCTTCCCTCCTTCTTTTTCCTATCCATACCCTTTATCCATCCCCTAATCCTCTTCTGCTATCATTATCTGTGCAGTTATATATCTATTTCTCTATGCTTAAAAATACTTCAAGTTTTCCCCATCCTACGGAAGACTTCAGCAAACCTTGCTGATCCCTAAGTGTTAATTATTAATTTTTAGTTTTCTGTTGATTTTTCCTTCACTTCAAAACATTCTTGATAAAATAATCTATATATTCTGCCAAAGTTTTCTCATCACTCATTCCCTGTAGTCAGATTCCTGTCTTTTTAAAATTGTTCTCTTAAGTATCAATGGTGACTTCAGAATCACCACATATGTTCTGTCTTCTTCCCAGCCATCATCTCCAAAATATTCAACACTGACTATCACTTTCTCCTTTTAAAAACTTTCTTCATCATTTACTTCTGTGACTCTTAATACCACACACTTTAGGACAAGCTAGATACAGTAACAGATACCACAAAATCCCATTAGTTTGACAAAACAAAGGTTTATATTTTTATTCACTCTATACTCAGATTGGCAAGACTCTGCTATCCACAATCACTAAGCTATCCAGGCTGATGGAAACTTCATAATTATATAGCTATACCACCGGGAACAAAAGACAGTCTCAGTTTTTGGTTCAGGTGAAGAGACACTTCACTAGACACTGAAGAGACACTTCAGGGGAAGAGACTACTAGATTCTTAATGCTACAAACCAGGAAAATTACATGTCACTTCTTCCACAGCCCATTGACCAGAACTAGTCATGTGACCCTGTCTATCTACAGGAGACTGAGAAGTCTGGGGAGACAGATGGAATATTAGGAGAGTTCCCCTGTCTCTGCCACACCAGTCATGCTCAGTATTTTGCAGTGTGGTTACTCTTCCTTTAACTACTCCTTAAATGTAGGCCTTCTCCAAGGTTATCCCACTGACTTTTATATCTTTATATCCAACTTTACCTCTCTCTCCAATATTGCTTTCAACTTTATCATTTACCAGCTGGATGTTTATAACTGTCCTCATCATCAGTAAACTGTGATTAATGGAACCACTATTATCCTAGACACGACTATTTAAAAACAAAGTGATACTTGAATTTCACTTTTTTCTTGTTTTTTTAAAAATATTTTTCTGCAATAAATGTCTAATTTACTCTTTTTTTTCTTTTGCATTTATACTGCCCCAACATAATTCAAGACCTTATTACTACTCTGCTGAACTACTGAAATAACCCCAAATATGCAATTATTACTTAAAAATCTCTCCTGACACCTTTTTGTCCTACAAAATATTGCCATTGCAATTGTTTTGAATTACATATAGAGTTCTGAGTTGCCTGGTTTTGAGTGGGAAAGCCCAATTTTAAGCTATCTGTATAAAGTTAAGTTTTGGCGTTTTTATATTATAAAGTGACATGAGTGAATATTCTGCTCATCCTCTACACCTAGGGTATATATTTTTAAGTTACTTGCTTGATTGACTATGAGGGAACATAAAACTTTTTTGTTGTATCAATCCATTCAATTCTTTGTAGAGTTCCTTGGTTATACATCAACCATAAATCAAACAAAGAAACCAGCAAACAAAAAGTAAAGCAAAACAAAGAAAGGCATAGCTGACAATAGTAACTCGTAAGACTATAATGGGAATTCAAATTGATAAAAAATATTTCAGGGTTCCAAAGTTAAATTTGCATTGTGGAAGAACTATTTATTAGTTCACATAGTCAATATATTTATCTCAGGAACAGGGAATGTACACATAAGAGCTCTCAAATATCAGGATAGGACTTTTTTGTTTTAGTCTTTAATTTTTAACAGTTCAGTACATTATGTCCTAAGTGCTTTGAGTTTGGCTAATTATGCCATAAGGTGAAGTAAATCACCTCTGGACAGAAAGAGTTCTCCATCAGTTTTCCTTATGAGATTGGCAATGTCTTGGCTATGGTATTTGTCTCCCTTGAGTGTACAACATATTTTGAAAAGTAAATATCTTTTAGGCAAATATACTACCACACCTAATTTTTAAAACTTGTTCAATAGTCTGTATTAAGTTCTGTGTAACTACAGATATATAATAAACATGAATTTTTATGGATAATAAAATATTTAAATACTGATTTAGGGATAAATTAATGTTGTAAGTTTAAAAAGTACATTTTCCTGGACTTCCCTGGTGGTTCAGTGGTTAAGAATCCACCTGCCAATGCAGGGAACATGGGTTCGAGCCCTGGTCTGGGAAGATCCCACATGCCGTGGAGGAACTAAGCCCGTGTACCACAACTACTGAGACTGCACTCTAGAGCCCATAAGCCACAGCTACTGAGCCCGTGTGCCACAATTACTGAAGGCCACGTGCCTAGAGCCCATGCTCCACAACAAGAGAAGCCACCGCAATGAGAAGCCAGCACATTGCAACGAAGTGTGGCCCCACTCGCCACAACAAGAGAAAGCCTGCGTGCAGCAATGAAGACCCAATGCAGCCAATAAATAACTAAATAAATTTATTTATTTATTAAAAAAAAATTTTTCCTTGTCTGGAAACAAGAGGTAAGATGATTAAAATCAAATATACTACTATAGAGAGGCTGTATAACTTTAAAATATAAGCAGCTGTAATGTTGATTTTCATCAACATTTCATCAACATGTATATTTATTACTTACAGGTTAACATATTTTAATGAAATTTGTCAAATATTTAGGTTAGACCCCTCTAACATATTCACATTCATGTATTTCTTGAAGAATATTGAGTGGTAGACACTTGGATAGGCCTGAGGAAAAATGTGAACAAAATGTAATCTCCAACCTCAAGAATTCACTGTCCCCTTGAACATGGGGGGGAAGTTCAGGGATACTGTGAAGTTAATGATAGGTATAGGATGAGTATAAGTCTTACGCTTGGTAACAGTTCTGATTCAACATGCAAGACTTGGCTCAAGTGTCTGCTCCTCCAAGATCTCTTTCCCTTGTGCAAGGGGCACCTGTGGCATAACAGAATGAGCACTGAAGGTACACAGAGAACACAAGGGCTGAACACTACCATATATATTATATATATATATATAATATATATGTATATACATAGAAAGAGAGAGAAGGAGAGAGATACAATTTTGTCCCTTATTATTATTCATTTATACTAAAAAGTATTATTAAAAAAACTCCATTTAAACTATTCTTTGTACAAATGGGAGTCTGTTTTCATTTCTTTTTTAAAACATACTGAGTTCAAGGCTGAACAAAACCCCAGGCTAATAGGCTACTTTCTGTAATAAGTCTAGAATTTTTTCTTTCCACTTATTGAGTTATATGCTTACAAAGAGTTGTGTTTGTTTACCAATGACAATTTGTTTTTGTAATTAGAAAATTTATTACTCTGTTAAGCAATTTAGATACAAGGGCAAAAAAGAAAAAGTGTTTTCATTTTTATAAAATTAAATGGAATGATTTAAGAAACAGAAATTCAAGGCTCCTAAAAGATTATGTCAAGTGAGTTGCATATGCGAAAATTGCACAAGAGATTGGAAGAAAGAGATTATTAATATCCTTCTGTTGCTGTACCATATTACCACAAAAGTAGTAGATTGAAACAACACGAATTTATTATTTTACAGTTTTAGAAGTCAGAAGTCCATAATAAGTCTCAGGGAGCTAAAATGAAGTTGTCTGCAAGGCTGTGTTCCTTCAGGAGGCTCAAGGGTAGGGTCTACTAGCATTTGCCTTTTCCACCTTCTACTGGTTACCCTTACACCTTGGGTTGTGGTCCTCTTCCATGTTCAAAGCCAGTGATGGTATCACTCTGGCCTCTGCTTCCATGGTTACATCTCCTTCTTTGACTCTGACCTTCCTGCCTCCTTCTTATAAGGACCCTTTTAATTGCATTGGGAGCAATCATATAATACAAGATAATCTCCCGATCCCAAGATTCTTAACTTAATCAAGCCTGCAAAGTCACCTTTGCCACGTGAGGTAACATATTCCTGGGTTCTGGAGTTTAGGACACAGACATCTTTAAGGGAGCCATTATTCAGCCTACCATGGGAATAAAAACAAAATTTATAATGACTCTGTATTCAAAAGTGTATGTTCTCCCTGGAAGGAACCAAATCCAGAAAACCCAAAAGAGAGGCATATGGATGTGGTTTACAGAAAGGAAGGAAAGAAGAAAGGAATCAAGGGAGAAGGGTGGGACCCAAATGCCAATTCTTGGAACATAGTTAAGAGTCTCAAAGTCCTTAGCCCTCTATGAAAACACACATATATTTGTAACCTAAAATCAAATGTATCTAACTAATAAAAACCTGCTGTATAAAAAAATAAAATAAAATAAAATTCAAATATTTAAAAAAGAAAAAAAAAAAAACCAAATGTATCATTTTTTAAAGATTCCTGATCTAACTTTTAACAAAGTCAACTTACAATTTCATCTTTATAGCACCATTCCCTGTTGAATTGTAATCATCTGCTAGATCTAGAGAGGGTAAATGAACTAAAAATATTCTCCTTCGAGTGTTCCTGTTTCATTATCAGTCCTTTCCACACCCTGCCTCCCTACCAGGGCTGGGTCAGACAAAGGTTCTCAAGGGGTGGCAGAGAGAGCAGAGGAAGGAGGAAGACTATAAACCTGAAAAACAGGGAGAAACTAACCACTCTCTCCTGTCTCACTGCAGAAAGTCCAGCCCGAAGTAAGTCTGAGTCAAGGGAAGAAGTGACTTAACACTAAATCAAGTTGAAAGTCTTGATTAATATTTTGGACTTGACATTCTTAGCAAATTGAGATGGTGACCCAATGACTGCCTGTTATCTATGAATGAGCAGGAAAGTCATGAAGCATGCCGATATCTCCTCCATGAGCAGGGCAAGATTTCACCCTAAAGAAAGCATAAAGGGAAACAATATTAAACTGTATATTAACTAATGATTTTTTTAAGTAATTAAATATGCTCCATCAGCATACTGTAATAGGAAAGAAGGGTTGGGCCCGAGGAGAAATGAAGGCTACATATTTCTAATTTTCTTCATTCATTGTCTTTACTCAGATTCAATGGGGCATAGCTCAGAATGAGAAACATGCTCATGGAGTTTTAACACTTTAACGGCCAAGTGTCCATGATCAACAGTGCTATTTTAGACAACTTCATTTCACTTTGTAGCAAATAAAAAAGACATGGTGTGATGTTGTACGTTTAAAGAAAAAGACTTTTAATAGGAAGACAAAATAGTATGTATTAAAATAAAAACAGAGTTGCAGGTAGTGGGGAACATTGCACAATAAGAACAAGAGTTAAAGGGTTGTTGCTTATGTTATGCACTTTTTTCCCCCTTATCTATTCACTTTGTTTTGATTGAAAGCAATTGTCATTTAACAAACATAGAAAAAAAATTCTTTTAAAAATGATTTCATATAGTAAGTCTGCTTCTGAAGTGGCTTGCCTCTTAAATATATCTGGTATTTATTGAGATGTGAATTCACTCGACTTTCTGTGTTATTGCTTCAGCAATAAAATGAGCAATAATCAGGTAAAATTACTATGTAAGTAAACATAAATATATTAATACTATTAAAAATTTAGACGTAAAATATGTGTACATATGTATATTATGTATGTTCGTAACAATATTTTATTTTTTTGTTCTATAATGAGATGTGACACTTCAGTTTGCTTCAGTAAGGATTAAGCTAACAAAAGCCTCACTTTAAAAGCTTTTCAGTTATAGCCTCATTAGCAGAGGGTTATATAGCTACCATGTTTACAGACCTAGGCTGTTTTTAGTATCTTCCAAATGTGGAGTAGTTCATTGAACTTAAATGCTCCTTTCTCCCATTTTCTGGGTGCAGTCACAGTTATAGCATAGGATATTGCCTATAGCTGAGTTGCTTGTAAAATAGCAAGGCTGCAATATTTATGCAAATTGACACTTTTTTCAATTTAGCATTTTAATTTTGAAGGTCACACTCATAAAGACCATGGAGACCTCTTACCATAAGGCTTCTGAATTTTTTAGAGCATAATTGAATTGTCTGGATAGGAGAGAGATTCAAATACCAGCTATGTCATTTAACTCATCATATTACTTAACACACATTTTTTTTTCATCATACTAATAAAACTTTTTATAAGTATGTTTCTTTCCTAAATCAGCTATTTGGTTCTTTGTAAGGAGCACTTCAGTGAGAGTTGTTGAGAAACCTAAGTGTGTCTTTAGTTTTCTCTAGAGTAACTCATTTCTCCTGACTGCTGTCCTCTAGTGATCAAATTCTGCCTATTAGAGACACAAAGTCAGCACAGCAATTTAGGATTAGATAAGAGATTAAGGAATGGATGGATAGATGGGTAGATGGATATTGAAACATATGTGAAGATGTAACGTATTTAAAATATCAACATTATGTTAAACCTCAATAAGTCAATTAATGCAAACACAGAGTGAAAACCAACTATAGAAATTGTAGCCATTTCTAATTTGACTTTAGACATTTATTTTAATGTGCCTAAATTAGGAATGCCTTCAAACTCCTTACTTAAAAGTGCCGTAGTCAGCAGTGCCAGTTCTTTGATGTGTTTGAGGGAACATTTTTGCTGTTTCTGGAAGAATCTGAAACAAAGCTCTCAATGTGGTTCATCATTATGAATTAAGCATCTCACTTTCTCTTTGAACGTTAAAAGAAAAATTCTATATTTTCCTTTTCTTATTAGTTCCTAAAATGAAAAATTCTCAAAACTGTCCTGAAATCTTGGCGAATTCAACCTCCCTAAGTTTATTTTATTTAGTTCAAATCTTCATCCTAATGTAGGAGTAGAGATTTAGTAATTTAGATTTTTAAAGAGCTAAACTTAATTTGATAGTTATTACATTCAAAATTTATCACTCAGCAATTAGTTAAAAAGTGTTTGTTTTCTTCTTGTTAAGTTTTTATGGTAAATGTTGAGAGAACTTTTACAGCTGGATAAATTTTTCCTGATGAAGAATTCTTCAGTATATATTTTGTTATGCAATAAATTTTCATTTTTATGAACGTTGGTTTTTTATTTTGTTTATTGTTTTTGTTGAAGCTCAACTACACAGATGCCTTCTACTGATTGTTATTCTTTAGGATGTTTTATAAGAGAGAAGAGAGAAAGGCAGATTCAACTGCATAAGTTGTGCTTGAGCATTGTGATGGAATGAACTGTGTCCAGCCCAAATCCGTATGTTGAGATGAGAACTTTGAGAGGCAGTTAGGATTGGATGAGATTATGAGATCTTGTGAGATCTTCTGAGAGTGGATCCCTGGTCTGATGATGTTGTTGTCCTTATTAAAAAGTGAGAGGCACCAGAGCTCTCTCTGCAGGTACATAAAGGAAAGGACATATGAGGGTACTGCAAGAAGGTGGCCAAGAAGAGAGTTCTCATCAGAAACTGAATTTGCTGGCACCTTGATCATGGACACTAGAACTGTGAGAAAATAAAATTCTGTTGTTGGAGCCACCTACTCTGTAGTATGCTGTTATGGCAGCCTGAGCTGACTAATAAAAGCATACAGTATGAATATAACTGCAGATATTTGTCCTTTAAGTCTTAGCTCATTTTGTCTTCAGTAGATGAAGTTTCATATCATGAAAGACTCACAAAATAATTTCTAAATAACAAATAATTTAAAACTCTTTATATGGGTATATGATGGAAAGCAGGGCATACTCCCACAACTGGAACATATCAATAAATTGCACTTAAAATGAATGTGGTTACAGTCAAGTTTAAATATACACAAAGAAAGTGCCAAAACTTTGAACTCTGCAGTATACTGAATGAATACATGGTTAACTGTATCTTGTGCTGCTCTTTCTTATGAGCAGATATATAATGAGTTAATGTTTGGGATGATTATGATAATATGAAATAAAGCAAGGACATCCATGTATGTGGTTTTCTCTGCAGGGACTAGTATGGAATATTTACGCTGTATTTCTAAAACTTTCCTTGTGAATGTTTTAAAATTAAGTATTGATTTGGATTTAGTTACACTCTCGGGCTCTTGGTGACAACCACATTTCCAAGTTTTCCTCAGAAATAGAGAATCAATCAGAGAGAACATATAAGTGCATTTTAAAGAGTTATTTTAGTCCTTAGAAGACTGAAATTTAAATACTATAAAGCCAAAAACAAAATAATTTGATTTTCTTCTGTGTTGGCAATGCCCAGAACACTATTGCTGCTTTATTCATATTTCAGTGATCATTTAGTTTCAGTGGTCATTTAGTAAAAAACATTTGCCACTTAAGATCTAATTCTATAAAGTGTTATACCTAGAGAAAGATATTTGAATTTTCACTTAAAGTTTATCAGTTGAAAATATTTTATATTCTTTTTGTACAAGACAAAAATAAATTTGTATGTATAATATTTAAAAGTAACATCTAAGTTTCATTTTATCAGATATAAAATAGTTTAGATGCTAATAGCTACATTAGCAAGAATTAAACTGGTAAGGAAATCAAAGTTACCATGTGTATGAAGGGTCAAATCACTGTGCAAAATAAGTAAAATATTAGGCCTGTGAGGAAAAACGTTTTCACGGAGTTTACTTACAAGGCCCAGTGTGAATGAGTAAGTCATTTACTGTGTATTGCTAAAAAAAAAAATTCATGAGTGTAAAAGAGTTTTATTTATTTTATGATGTTTTTATATCATCCAGCTAGGAAATCAGCAGGCCTAAGGGTACTATCTGTTTACAAATATGTTTATTTATTTCCTTGAAACAATTTCCCTTTTTTCCATTTTCTATTTAAGAAGAAAAAATCACAGTCACAAAAAATTTTATAATTCTTAGTGAACAGGACATATTCTTTTCAACATCTCACCCATATTTAAGTAATAAAATACACTAAAGTATACAACTAATTTGTATAAGGTTAGGAAAAAAAAATTTTTGACACAAAATCATCTTCACTTACCAAGGAATTTTAATATCTGTCAGAGTGAGAAATGATAAGGAACAGAAAAATAGTATTAAATTCATTATTCAAAATAGCCCCAAATTCCTAAAAATTATCCTATAAACTTTACTGAAATGACTTACAAAAGTTAGAAAGAACTGAGAATAATTATAAGATTTAAAATTCCAAATCTGGGCTTCCCTGGTGGCGCAGTGAGAATCTGCCTGCCAGTGCAGGGGACCTGGGTTCCAGCCCTGGTCCGGGAAGATCCCACATGCCATGGAGTAACTAAGCCCGTGTGCCACAACTACTGAGCCTGTGCACTACAGTCTGTGAGCCACAAGTACTGAGCCCACGTGCTGCAACTACTGATGCCCATGCGCCTGGAACCTGTGCTCCACAGCAAGAGAAGCCACAGCAATGAGAAGCCTGCGCACCACAACAAAGAGTAGCCCCTGCTCTCCACAACTAGAGAAAGCCCGCACACAGCAATGAAGACCCAACACAGCCAAAAATAAATAAATTTAAAATTCCAAATCTTACATTACTGCTAATTTCAAAGTGAAATATTAGTAAGTTTAATCAAAGTTAAAAGTTTTTATTTTACTTAGTTTTATTTATTTATTTTTTTAAAATTTTGTTTTGTTGCCGCCTTTTAAGGGAAAAGGCCATTTCACCCACAGAAGCTGAATTTTAACACAAACGTAAAGTTCTGTAAAAAATTTGTAGCCCTAAGCTTCCCTGGTGGCGCAGTGGTTGAGAATCTGCCTGCCAATGCAGGGACACGGGTTCAGGCCCTGGTCTGGGAAGATCCCACATGCCGCGGAGCCACTAAGCCCGTGAGCCACAACTGCTGAGCCTGCGCGTCTGGAGCTTGTGCTCTGCAACAAGAGAGGCCGCGACAGTGAGAGGCCCGTGCACCGCGATGAAGAGTGGCCCCCGCTCAACGCAACTGGAGAAAGCCCTTGCACAGAAATGAAGACCCAACACAGCCAAAAGTAAAATAAATAAATAAATAAATAAAAATCTAAAAAAAGTAATAATAATTTGTAGCCCTAAAAGAAGATTACATGTTAGACTGACAGAGAAAAGATAACTAAATTATCCTGTGACTTGGAATATTTTTTGTCATAATGAGCCACAATCTGAATAGAACTTATGATGTAACTCTGTTTACTTGCAATTTACCTGGTATTATTAGATATTATTTATTGTAGATTTCCCAAAAGCTACTAGAAAAACTTGCTGATCAAGCAAAGTTAAGGTCATTAGGTTTAGTTTAGTAAGTAGATTCTTAGTAGATACACCAAATTGGAAAATCAGAAAGGGTATTTAAAGGTTTTAGGCTTGGTGATTTTAATACAGGTCTTGCAAAGTTAATGATCAATTGGAATTGGGTAGAGCTGCATCATTAGTAGCTTTGGATTGGTGGGCACAGAACTGTAAGGGTCTTGAAGTAATCCTTGGTGAACAAACTATTTCATATCCAAGGAATAGGTATTTCTAGAGCCAGCACTTTTATATATTTTTTAAAACTGGTCACAGTATTTAGCAGAGGGACAGAAAAGTGGTCCTGGTTCCTGTATTGTTTAACATCAGGCCAGGAGAGGATGGCTGGTTCTAGTAGTGTTTCCTACAGGCACAGGGAGTTGTGTTGTTTCAGTTCTCTGTCCCTCATTTTGGTCATTCTTCAGCCTAAACTGGAAGATAAACCATTATGGTCTGGAGACATGATCAGTCCAGGTCTACACAGTTGTTTGATTTGTCATGGTCATAGGTTTTCTGAGGGTAGATGTTCTCCATTCCTGTTCTTATTAAAAGATCAATTATTCTACCATTTTGCAGGATGGTGGGTGTGCAGCAGCATTTGAAACTTGGGAGGTCACATTTGACCCTGCAATACAGACAGAAACCAAGAGAAGGACTATAATTAGAGTTTTTAATCCAGGAGCCAAATTTTACTCCAAATGAAACTAAGATAACAGATCCCATTTCTAACACAAAGAGCACACAGAAAGAGATATGGGGGTATTAAGCAAATTACTCACATTCTTAATTCCTTTGATCATTTTCAAGATCATCTTAATGATCTCAGAGATCTCTCTGCAAGCATGGGAGTATGATATTCATCCCCTAAGAATAAGTCAGCTCATTAAGCCAATATTATATGCAAAGTAGCTTGTTCAATTTCATAAACCTTTCAGGCAAGGCATTCTTGGGTCTTTGTGAAATTGTCTGATTCTCCTGATATTCTCTGAACTGGAGCAGGTAAGATTCTTCCCACTTTCTAGGCCTTTTGTAATGCATGACATAGGAAGGCTCAGGGTCCAAAGAAAACTTCAAAATTTCCCTTCAGTGGTAAAAATTTTGAACTCAAATCAAGGCCCAGTTGACTTCCTTTTTCTGTTAAACCATTTAAGATCTCTTTGTCTAAAAGGGGAAACTGATGGGTGAAACTGGACTCTGGAAGCCCCAGAGACCTGTGCCATCGAAGAAGATAAAGAATCAGGGTAGAAAAAGCCTGGTGATTTTTCCTTTAACAATCTACATTATCAAGTAATCTGGACAGTCTGATAATGATAATTAACACTTATACTTTGTGTGGGCGTCAGACATATAAGCTGTTTCTTATATATTACTCAGTTAATCTTCACAATAACCCTAAAAGATAGGAACTGTTGTAATATCCACCTTACTGAGACAGAGCGAGGTTAAATTACTTCCAAATATCTCTTAGCTAGTAGATGGCAGTGGTGGTGACGGTTTCAAAGCCAGCCTTTGAAGTCCACTTTTAACCATTATAAAACACCACTTCTCAGGTAATGGATGCTTTAATTAACTCACTTGTAGGATTCCTTTCACAATGTATACATATTTCAAACCATCACATTGTACACTTTAAATTTATTACAATTTTATATGTCAATTATACCTCAATAAAGTTATAATAAAATAGAATAAAATAGCCACCTGTCAAAAGTCAGTAGGACTTTAAAAGGAAATAAAAATTAAGACCAAACAATCTTTGCAAGACTTTATAAAATTTTATTTTTCCTGAAAATTTAAAATAAAAAAGTCCTTAAAATATTTACCCAGTGTTATGGACTTCTTGGAGACATACTTAAAAGAAAATCTGAATTTTCTTTTTACACATGAATGTATTATTTTTCTAAATGAATTAAACTGTGAAAATGTCAGAAAGAGTAATTAATAGGCTTTTCAGTGACTGTGTTTATGAGTTTCTGATCTATACAAAAAACTGTGTTTTAATATGGAATTTTATATCAGGCTACATTTATTTTGACTTCATTTAATACGAAAATAAAACACATTTGGACAAAGCTTGACAGCCAACTTTTAAACAAGTCTAACCAAATTTCACTGAATTGTCCAGTTAATCAACCAGTTATTCATATAGCTAAATTCTATGTTGAGGTTTTTTTATACAGAGAAAATAATTCTTTGCTTTATTGTCTTATCTGCTCACATATCTGTTTTCTCAAGGTCTGGGGTCTTCATAAAACAAAAAAAAAAATGCACAAAATGAAGCATTTGCCTTTTTAGGAACATTTAAAATAAAATGAAGTTCAGGTTCACCTTGAAACATCAAACATCATTTCTAACTTTTTGGTGTTTTTTCAACCTTAATTGGAAAATTGATCATTTAAAACTTGTATTTGATGTGTAAAGAAATGTGATTCACAGAGAAAAGAAAAGTCCTACAAACTGGGTTTGAAGACTTGTGAAAGTCTTAGTGAGATGCTTAGTCATACTTTAAGAATCATATACTTTGGATCAAAGCTTAAAGAAAAAGACATTTCTAATCTATTATTTTGGTTATTAAAATTAAATGTGGGAGTGGAAGAGGCAGAGATAAGAGGTAGAAGGGAGAATTGAAAAGACATACTTTCATGCCTAGCTTGGAAAGAAAAAAGAGCAGCCTGTTTTCCTTACAAATAAACCTTAATAGGCATTCATAGCCTGAAATTGGCTGGGGTTAAGGCTTGCTGTCAAAATGGCAGCAGTTCTGGAGTTTGTGGATTCCAAGTTTTACAAACTATTAAATACTTTTTTAAGAAAAATTGAAATATCAATTGCATAAAATATCTAATAGTTTCTTTGTAGGTTCTAATAAAAAACAAAAACCTAACGTAAGACACACTGGGAAGGAGAGATGCCCTGACTTTGAGAAATGTAATCAGTATGCTAAACTGGCATTCACAAAAGAACAGAACTTGATCTAAACAGGGATTTTTATTACAAGGGGTAAGTAGGAGACAAGAGATTCATTAGTTAATATAAACACTAATCAATTAGCAAAAGTGTTCCTACATCTTCACTTGATTCCTACAGTACAAGATATACACTCTTGCAAGTTGTATAATTTTGCTCAAAAAAATACCAAGCAGGAAATCAGTGATAAAGTAAGAAAAATATGACTTTATTCTCTTAGGAGTGGATAAAAGATTTTCTTTTAGATTTTCAAAGTAATATTCGTGTTTGAGTGCAAAATAAACATGTTAATTATTATTTAGTTATTTGAAATGTAGTATTTTAATCCAAGTCCCCATTAATCTGTGTATGTATCCTAAAATGTGAATTTTTAATGGAGATTTATATAGATAATATAAAAAGGCAAGCTAGAAAAATTAGATGTGTTATTTCATGTTCATGTTTGGATAACACAACTTTATTATTTTTAATTTGTACATTTTAGTTTTCAGACGTCACCACAGGTACAATAATCTTTTTTTTTTTTTTGTATATTCTGGTGGTTTGGGGAATATTGCAACTTACTATATTAAAAAGGGAACTCACCAGATGAAGCTATATTACATTCATACATAACATTTGGGGAGTTATGATGCACTAGCTGTTTACGTTTGTGAATTATGATATTTTAAGACATATAAATCCAATATTTTGCTAGTTTTATCAATTCACTTTTTTTGTCCACTCTATGTGATTATAAACATTTATATTTTCTGCTAACATTGATATATTTCCTAACATTAGCTTTCTTAAAACATTGGTACCTTTCAAAGTTACTTTTGATGAGATAGGGATTTTTATGAAGACATTATTATTGAATAATTGGACTTTATAATTTGTTTGGTTCCATTAATTTTTAATTGTTAAGGCATACTCAGAAAAGAAAAGAGAAATTCCAAATTCTTTTTAGTAGCCCATTGTAGTTTGTAAAAATGTAAAATTCCTGAGAACCTGAGTAAAGTGAATTTGAATGACTGTTGAGCCATTCATGGAAACAGATTTGTGGTGAAAGTGGGGGAAAATTCTGTGAGTATTAGGAAGAATAGTTCCCGGAGTTAATTATTTAGTGCAATAGCTTAAACTGAACTAGTAGATATGTGTGTTATATGTGTGTGAAGGTGAGGGAAAACCTTTTTTGGTTTTGTTAAGACAAGAAGAAAAAGAGGGAAAGAGAGGTGTAGATAGCCATCCAAGAAACAGATGCTAAAATTAGCAAATGATTAAGTGTCTGGAGTGCGTGCTAGGCACTTAACTGAAACCAGACAATCAAATGCTTATAGCATAGATAGATATTTTACAAGAAAGAGGAGGATACAGCTAGGAGGAAGCATTGAGGTTGTTTTGGGAGGAGTCTTGTTTTCTATACTAGACTGCTGAGTTACCTGTGTCAGACGGAGTACCTCCAAGATTGAGTGCCAAAGCTAAATAAATATATTTGTGTTAAAAAAAAAAAAACTTGGGTTATTAAAAATTATTCTCCACAGCAATGTTTTAATGGGGGAAATGGAATTAGAAAACAGCTAATGGCTTTCAGAGTTTGAACGGCAAACTATTTTTTCTGCAGGAATCTCTGAAATAAAGGTATTCCATAGCTAAAATGTATAGCTAGACAATTTAATTATCACTGAGAGAGTCCAACCTTTGATTGTATTTGGCTTTTGGTCAAGTATCATGGCCTTTCTTTCCTTCTCACCACCGAAGCAGCATCATATCAGCCCCTCTTTTCTTAAAATTCCTATTACCGATAAACAAACAACAAATCAACCACTCAGACAAAATAATTGTGATGCCAGCCTAATAAATTTTGTCTGGGGCTTTCAGTTGTTGTAGGTGAGGGTCACAACGTATTTTCATAATGAAAATCGAGCTCCATAATTCATCAGTCCAGTCACTGCCAATTCACATTATGAAAGCTATATAAAGCATCTGTGCTCATTGAATATTTCACTGAGGTAGAAAGAGCAGGAACCTCATTTCTGACTTAGCTTGGGGCCTTTGCACAAGCTATTCCCTCTGCCTGGCATACTCTTCTTCACTCTTTCTGTGGTTAATGCCTGTTAGTCACTGGAATCTTAGACTTTTTCTGCACAATCTCCTACCAAACATAAATTAGTTTTCTGTCATTATTTTCTCTTATAATTGTCTGATACTTTCCTTCATAACTCTTTCCATAATTTGTAATGGATTCATTTTTGAGATTTTTTTAAGTCAGTTTTTCCTTTGTTTAAGTAGCAGCATATCAGACATACTATTTTAAATTATATGAGACTATGCTCTCTTATTTGAGTGATAAGTGACACAATTAATCATTAAATTGTAAGAAAAAGGGAAGAAATAAGTAAAAACTTTTATACCTTAATGCTTTATTGTTAGTGACTTGTAAGCAACAAAATTCTACAAAATTTGTTAAATTGTTCAATTCTTTATGAGATGAATTTATCACTTCTATGATTTCCTTTCTTTTTTGAAGCTAGATGTTCATCTTCACAGAAAAGTTAAAATGTATGCTGGTTGAACACCAGCATGCTAATTGTCTAACCTTTTCTATTGCAAAGAGCTCATTAGGAAATCAGAACACCAAACTGAGAATATTTACTGACAAGATTTATAAATTTGATTTAACCAAGCTGTGGTTTTAGTAAAATGCTAATTTATAAGTAATGGCCTTAATGAGCCTCACTATTTTACAAACATCTTTTTAGGTAGAAAAGCACATTACGGAATAGTGCAGTGTTAGAATGTTCTCATATCTCATTAGGTTTTGATATGTAAATATAGTTTGCATTTGGAAAAATAAATCCCTGACATCACAAATACATAATGGCCACAGAATAACTTGTCTTTACACATTTGTAAGTAACTGGTGAGTGTTAATATGACTTGCACATATTTTCTTCCCCAAATCTCTAAAGCGTCAGAAGCCAGTTGCAAAAGTTTGCTAAGGGAAGAAAATATATAATGTGAAATTTTTATACTCATATTCCTAAAATGTTTTACTTTTTGATTTAACATTTGAGCCTCTCATTTTTAAGGAACTTTTGTAGTAGGTACAAGGTTTTCAAAGTATGCAAAGAAAAATTAAAGTTTCACCAGTAATAAGAATTTGTGGAAACTGTATATTGTATAGTACAACACAGAGAAAGAGCTCATCTCTAATGTGTTCATTATGGATTGGGAATGAGAAAAAGCATAACTGCATTTCACTTGTTGTTTGTGTCCTTTGTATTAAGTAAAACTCTTCTAGGTAAATTAAAATTATATGACAACATAGATTTAGGCATGTTTCTTTCAGAAAAAAAACCCTCAATATACAATAAATAGATATATTTCTGCTTCAGCTAAAAATCTTCCCCATTTGAATCTGCACCTCACAGTGTGTTGTTAACAAGAAGTGGAGCACGAGTCAGAAGTCTTTTCACTGAATGGTAGAGAGAGAATATGGACTAGCTGAAATTTGCTTGTAGCCATCCAAGGATCATAAAAGCTGTTTCATGCTTCATTTATGTGCAGGATGCCCTCTAACCTGCTGAGGAGGGTATTTCAGGCTAGTCTCTACCCTTCCTGTCTTTTTTCTGACACTTCCAGACCTGTACCCTAGTTGTAGTGAACTGTTTGTATTGCCTCGGACATAGAACCCTCAACCTCCATCACTCACTTGGAATGATACAAAGTTCACCTTCTTCATTGGTGTTATGGATTGAATGTGTATGGCCTCCCAAAATTCATATGTTGAGACCATAATCTCCAATGTGACTATATTTGAATATGGGGCCTATAAGGAGGTAATTAAGGTTAAATGAGGTCATAAAGATGGGGCCCTGATCCAATAGGTTTAGTATCCTTATAATAAGAGACAGGAGAGAACCCCCCCACACACCTCTGCCTCCCTCTCTCTCCCCTGGCACACAAAAGGTCACAGGAGCACAGGACAAGAGCAGCTACTTAGAAGCCAAGAGAAGAGGCCTCAGCATAAAACCTACCTTGACAGCACAGTGATCTTGAATGTCCCAGCCTCTAGAACTGTGAGAAATTAAATTACTGCTGTTTAGGCTATCCAGTCTATGATATTTTGTTGTGGCAGCCCCAGCCAACTAATATAATCAGTCTGCTTTTTCTTTAGAACTAAGATAGTTAAACTGTGATAAAGTCTCTGGAGTCCTCCCTACTTTCTACCCAAGCAAAATCCATTTCTCCCTACTTTGTACTCCCATGAGACTTGCATACAACTATAATATCCAAATGTATTGTCCATTACTAGAATTATTAATTTCTATTTTTTCCTGTGGGGTTGTATGTCCTTGAAGGTATCAAGTTCAGAGTCTTGCACAAAGGAAAGAAGGAAGGGAGGAAGGAAGGAAGGAAGGAAGAAAGGAAGGAAGGAAGGAAGGAAGGAAGGGAAGAGGGAGAAAAGGGAGGGAGGGAGGAAAGGACAGATGAGTAAGGAAAAAGGAAGCCAGAACCTGGTAAGTAGGAAATCTGTGGTATCATAATTATCCTCACCATCATCATGGATGTGTAATATGCATGACAATAGATGCCTTAGAATATCTGAGAGAATATAATATAATATAATTTTAAACATAGAAGTGTGGCATATTCTCTTACTGGGGCAGGCTGTATGTAGCTTTGTGCCTGTCCCTAAGTGAAAATTCTCTAGATTTCTAGAAGGAAAAAAATTGTTTGAAACCATCTTTTACAATTTTCGGGGAAGAAAGATTGTCCAATAAATATTAAATATGTTCATGTATCACAGGCAGGTGATGATATGTTTTTCCAGAAACCTTCACAGTTGGGAATTGTATCTTTTTGGACACTGAAATCTATTAAAATTATCTGCAAGAGAATCCCTAAAATGTTTTCAGGGATACTATAGCATTTCATGGAATATGATCTTGATGCACCTTAGAGATTAGCTCAGTTCCTTATTTTTTAGATGAGAAAACTAGGGCCGGTGTCTTAAATGACTTACCCAAGGTCCCACAGCTCTCTGGTTTACCCAGAGAGAAGGCAAGCAAGTGAGTGGGCCTATTACCCGCTGAGAATGTGCTCATTTAATTTTCATGAATCTAAAGTTGTCATTAGGCAAGCTTAGCAAATGTGTTCAGTGAGCAAACTTGCTTCCTGTTAAAAAAAAAATTATCCACATTATCAGGTAGATGATTCTGAAGGTATTTTAATTAAAGGCAATGGAGAAAAAAATTAAGCACTTAGGTTTTTTGGACTCATAAAATTAGAGTTTCTTCTGTCAATATGTAGGTTAGAGGTAATTCCTGTAAATGTGAATGTAAATTAACTGTGTAAATTTCCATACATATTAATCACAAAATAAACCCTTACTATGTTATCCTTTATATCTATGGTAGAAGCTCTTATTTTTTAAAAGGAAAAAAAAAAATACTTCTCTGAAGCTGGAATATTTTAGATCTCTTCCTCTTTTGTTCCTCTCTGGCTCCAGACACCCAGGTATATAATTACTCGTCGATAAACTTTTTGCCTTAGATTATTCCATTTATATAATGATGATTACATACCTAAGGAACTCTAAATGGCAACATCCTGAGGGAGTGAGTAAAATCTCTAGGGATTCCTGATTGTACATATATTTAAAGAAAGAAATACACTTCTATTCTCTTAATATGAAAATGTGAGTTAGTTATTTGGAATAGTCAGGAATGATTTTAGAGTTTTATCCAATTTTTGATAGAGGTTAAAAATCTAATGGTAAACTGTTGGTCATCTGGCAAATCCCTAACTTCTGACTTTAATTTCCAGTTTGACCACTTACATGGTTAAAAGGCTTATAAAATATATTAGTAATCATTTTCTATTTAAGAAATTAGGAGACTCTTCAACCACAAATCCCTGAAGTTAGGTATGATTTAGGATTTCTTACCTCAACTAAATTTGAAATTAATCACTGGACTAATTAGATACATATATTTAATAGTCCATAATTTAATCTTCTGTCTTCAGGGCAAGAAATTATTTAAAGTGCCCCAAGTGGACATAGGCTATAACTAATGAGATGGAATTAAAGAAAAGAAAGAAAAGACTATCAGGGAAAAAAAAAGGCTTATGTAGAAGTTATTGAGATATCATTGATGGAGACGGAAACAAGAACTAAAAATATGTAATTTGAGCTAAGGACTCAAACAGTATTTCATAAGGAATAAAACTTTATTATTCTACAAATTTAATAATTAGTCATTCTTTTTTCTGTTGGATTTGCTGCTTCAAATGCAATATTTATATGTTACTTATATGAATTAATCACATGAAGTCATGCTTGAAAATGACATACATTTTGTAGTGACAGGTAACGTCTTGATCTAAATATTAAAAGCTAAAAATTATTATTAGCTTATTGTGTGTCAGACTAAGTATTTTATATGTATTAAAAGATAAACATTGTTTTACTTAAAAGATAGGGGATATTCCTATCTGTATTTTACAGGTGGGGCCCAGAATTTTTTTGTAACTTGCTTAAACCACACTGTTATAAATGGTAGCTGGTAGTTCCAATCTGACTCCTGAGTAGGCCATCTGCATTTCCATATGCTTTCTACACAAGCACGGGCATCCTCTAGGAGCTTGTTAGAAATGCAGAATCTAGGCCTCACCCCAGGCCTAATGATTCAACATTTACATTTTAAAAGGTTTTCAGGTGATTCATTAAAGTTTGACAAGCATGACTGTAAATACTGTCTCTTCATAAAACACTTTTAGAGCTACATTATATATTGTTTTTTATATTCTTAAATGATAATTGTATGTTTCAGTTTTTTAAAAAAGGAACTTTAAATTTCCTTGAGGCCAGCATATTTAAAACTGGAGTTAAACTCTAAGCTAAGATTTAGGGTGTTGAACCAACAATATATTATTCTAATATTCTTGTTCTTATTTTTTTAATGGGTGGAATGGCAGTAACACAACTGAACTCCTGTTTAAGGCAGATCTGGATTCACATGGTTCACTGCTTGCCTGCTAATTGACCATAAATTACCTAAACTTTGTTTTCCAATCTATAAAATTGAGATTAATCAGGTCCAATGTACCTGAAATACACCATCTAAGTAGCTGCCTTCTTCATCATTCATAATGTTAGCTCACTGATAGCCTAAATCAGTAATTCTTAAAGTTTAGCATGTATTAGGATCACTGTAGGTCTTGGTGATTGTCACTTCACTCCCCCAGAGTTTCTGATTTCAGTAGGTCTGGGGTGAGATATGAGAATTTTTGCTTCTAACAAGTTCACAGGTGACGTCCTTGCTGCTGGTCTACGGACCACACTAACAAGTCACTTTCCTGCTCCCTGATTTCATCTATGTTGATTACCAACAGTAGTTCCCAAATTAATTTAATAGGCCATTAAGGAAGGTTTCAGGCTACACTAATCTCATTCTACAGGAGAAAGCTGAGTCTACAAAGTCAGTGAAATGATTTTTCCAAACTGGGTGGACTTATAACCCACTTGACACAAACTTCTTAGGAACTTGAGGAACACCTAGTATTTTGAATATAGATATTCACTATTTCTCTTCAGTCAGTCATTTTGTTTATTCTTCCATAGCAGGCATCACTTCCATATTAAGCAAAAATGCTCTTGTAGGTTTGTAATGGTTGTTTCTGCAAATGTGGTTCTGATGGATTAACAACATTCTAGTGTCATTTCTTAACAGCATCCTAATTCTCATTAAATTTTTTGAATATAACACCTGCACTGTGCATATGACTTTTGATATACCAGGTGAAGACAAAATATTTTATCTGTAGAGTCATAGTATGTTGAGACCCTCAGGATCTATCCTAGCCATTCATTTCACAAATGAATGCTATCTAGTGAGTCTTATGAACAATCACAGAGCTAGTCATATAATTGAAATATAATGAAATAATTACAACCCATATTTCCTAAATCCTAACCATGTGTTTTTTATCAGACTGTAATTTACTGTACTAAATGACATCTTGTTTGTGTTGTCACAAAATTTTTTAAACTATCTTTAAAAGGTGTTAAACATGCATCGAAGTAAAAGTTACAATGTTATTTTAGGTTGGATTGAAACAGAGTAGGACCCTGTGGGGCCCTCCTGTGTACAAAAGCCTTTTTATGTCCCCAGTTTCTTGTTTGTAGGAAAAAGGCTTCAAGCCTTCTAGACCTTCCCTGGGTTCCAAAGGGCAGATTCAAACACTTTCTAATTAGGGAAGTAAGGGAATGCAGAAACAAAGAAGGAGCAGTCCAGAAACAATAGTGCAGCAATGGGGCAGGGTCCTGGTTCCTGCTAAAGGAATATACATAACAATGTGTCTTTGAGTTTTTCTAAAGGAACTAAGGCCCCCACCCAGGTGGAAGATGGTAACTTCAGGCTGAACACGAGATTCCTGGAACACACTTACCTCATCACCAACCAGTCAGAAGAAAGTCACACACATGCAGCCCTCACCCCAAATTTTGCCTGTAAAAACTTCCCCCCAAAATCATTGGAGATCTCGGGATTTTTGTGCACAAGCCACCCATTTTGCTTAGTGCATGAACTTGTGTTCTGTAACAATTTTGGCAAGCCAGCCAGACAACAGGATGACTGATAAAGATTAGAAAAAAATAAATTAAAAAAAATAAAAATGTGCTCATAATAAATATAATATCAAGCAACCTAAGTGTCTATCGACAGATGAATGGATAAAGAAGATGTGGCATGTATATACAATGGAATATTACTCAGCCATAAAAAGAAATGAAATTGAGTTATTTGTAGTGAGGTGGATGGACCTAGAGTCTGTCATACAGAGTGAAGTAAGTCAAAGAGAAAAACAAATACCATATGCTAACACATATATTGAAGCTAAAAACAAACAAACAAAAAAGGTCATGAAGAACCTAGGGGCAGGATGGGAATAAAGACACAGACCTACTAGAGAGTGGACTTGAGGACACGGGGAGGGGGAAGGGTAAGCTGGGACGAAGTGAGAGAGTGGTATGGACATATATACACTACCAAATGTAAAACTGATAGCTAGTGGGAAGCAGCCACATAGCACAGGGAGATCAGCTCGGTGCTTTGTGACCACCTAGAGGGGTGGGATAGGGAGGGTGGGAGGGAGGGAGATGCAAGAGGGAAGAGATATGGGAACATATGTATATGTATCACTGATTCACTTTGTTATAAAGCAGAAACTAACATGCCATTGTAAAGCAATTATACTCTAATGAAGATGTTAAAAAAAATTAACTCAAAATGGATCATATACCTAAAAAAAAAAAAAGAATATAATATCATCTTATACCAAAAATGGCTCACATAACTTGAAGTAGACCTGTCAACAAATTCAAGATTCAATAAATTATCAAATTGGCCTGAACAATACTAATTATAAAGGAAACCAAGTAGTCTGAAGTTACAGTACTACCTGCTCAGTAAAACATTTTTGCAGCACAAGGAGTGATAGCAGCAAGTCTGACAGGTTATCTGAGCTCAGGTGGTAAACAAAATGTTTATTCAAGTTATGAATAAAGTTGGACATTCAGTGTTCTGCACAACAAGTATAATCTAGGAAAGAATTGCGGTCTCTTTTTCTCTCTCATTTTTAGTCTTGTAAAGTACTTTAAGGATACTTAATAGAAAGCTTCAGAAAACAAAGCAATAGCTAAACAACAAATATTGTAAAAAGCAAATGGAATGTCATCTATGCCCTTATAAATCCAGGAGAGGCTAGTCTAGTATAGGCTGTCTTGTGTTCACCAAAGAAATCATATTATTTACCTCTTGGAGAGAGCGTGTTAATAGGTAGTGTTGGCAATAATTGTGTATGATTCAGTGACATAACTCGTAACTGGTCACTCAAATATTTCTATTTTAATATTAAAATGACCATAAATGTCATATAGATGAGAATTGCACACTATTTTAGTAGGTGGTTTATGAGATATGACTGCTGTTACTCTTGTAAGCATTCAGTGTTGGAGGTGCAGGGCCCTGGTCTGAATTCTTATTTGTAGGAATATAATTTGTTGGGAATATAAAATTTGAAGGAGCAATATTAGCATTTGTAGTTTCTTTTAGTTCCTGATTGTATTATTTGTAAAGCATTCAGTAGTGTTAGATAATAGGAAATATGAAAGAAAGCAAAAGGTGGTATAGCTCAGAAAGTAATTGGTTAAGAGAACAGAGAAATGTGCAGCATAATACCTGGTCTGAAAACAGCAACTGAGGGTAATAAAAGAAAATTATTTAAAACTTCTTCAAAACTGAAACGACAAAGTAAGCAGTCTTTTAATAACTGGTTATGATAAGAAATATTCTACCACATACCTAGACCAAAGTTAATACTCAGGAAAATTGCTTAAAAGACTCTCAAGGCTGAAACTACAAATAATGCAGACTTTTTATATAAGATTAAACCTTCCCTGAAAATATTATAACAAATGCTAATCATTTTAATTGTCCACTGTCTATATATAAACATATATGCATATATTTATAATTATGCATCAAATTCATTTTATTTAATGAAATGTATCATCTTTATTAAAGCAGTCTTGCTAATATAAAATAATCTAACATAATCTCTTGTTCTTTTTACCTCTTGGGACAAGCATCTTCCTAAATCCAGCTTTATCTATGAAAACCTGAACTCTGAAAATCTGCTTAACCCACAGGTGTCTTACTTTTTTGGGGGGAGGGGATATTGGTATTAATTTTAATGTCACTGACTATTTATTTATTTAGTACTAATTTTTACTGGAGTATGGTTGCTTTACAATGTTGCATTAGCCTCCACTGCACAACAAAATGAATCAGCCATACACATACAGATATCCCCTCCCTATCGGACTTCTCTCCAATTTAGGTTACCAAAGTACATTAAGTAGAGTTCCCTATGCTATACAGTATATTCCCATCTGCTGTCTATTTTATACATAGTATCAATAATGTATATATGTCAATCCCAGTCTCCAAACTCCTCCCACCCCACCCCTTTCCCCCTTGGTATCCATATATTTGTTCTCTACATCTGTGTCTCTATTTCTGCTTTGCAAATAAGATCATCTATACCATTTTTCTAGATTCCACATACATGCATTAGTATACAATATTTGTTTTCCTCTTTCTGACTTCACTCTGTATGACACCCTCTAGGTCCACCCCGTTTCTACAAATGACCCAATTTCATTCCTTTTTATGGCTGAGTAATATTCCGTTGTATATATGTACCACATTTTCTTTATCCATTCTTGTGTGGTGGACATTTAGGTTGCTTTCATGTTCTGGCTATTGTAAATAGTGCTGCTATGAACATTGGGGTGCATGTGTGTTTTTGAATTATGGTTTTCTCTGGGTATATGCCCAGTAGTGGGATTGCTAGGTCATATGGTAGTTCTAGTTTTTTAAGGAACCTCCATAGTGTTTTCCACAGTGGCTCTATCAATTTACATCCCACCAATAGTGCATGTGGGTTCCCTTTACTCCACACCCTCTCCAGCATTTATTGTTCCTAGATTTTTTGATAATGGCCATTCTGATCAGTGTGAGGTGATACCTCATTGTAGTTGTGATCTGCATTTCTCTAATAATTAGTGATGTTGAGTATCTTTTCATGTGTTTGTTGGCCATCTGAATGTCTTCTTTGGAGAAATGTCTGTATAGGTCTTCTGCCCATTTTTGTATTGGGTTCTTTGTTTTTTTGATATTGAGCTGCATGAACTGCTTATATATTTTGGAGATTAATCCTTTGTCAGTTGCTTCATTTGCAGATATTTTCTCTCATTCTGGGGGTTGTCTTTTCATCTTGTTTATGGTTTCCTTTGCTATGCAAAAGCTTTTAAGTTTAATTAGGTCCCATTTATTTATTTTTCTTCTAATTTTCATTACTATAGGAGGTGGGTCTTAAAAGATGATTTATGTCAGAGAGTGCTCTGCCTATGTTTTCCTCTGAGTTTTATAGTGTCCAGTCTTACATTTAGGTCTTTAATCTATTTTGAGTTTATTATTTTGTATGGTGTTAGGGAGTGTTCTAATTCCATTCTTTTACATGTAGTGGTCCAGTTTTCCCAGCACCCCTTCTTGAAGAGGCTGTCTTTTCTCCATTGTATATTCTTGCCTCCTTTGTCATAGATTAAGTGACCATAGGTGTGTGGGTTTATCTCTGGGCTTTCTATCCTGTTCCATTGATCTATATTTCTGTTTTTGTTTCAGTACCATACTATCTTGATTACTGTAGCTTTGTAGTATAGTCTGAAGTCAGGGAGCCTGATTCCTCCAGCTCCATTTTTCTTTCTCAAGATTGCTTTGGCTATTTGGGGTCGTTTGTGTTTCCATACAAATTGCAAAAATTTTTGTTCTAGTTCTGTGAAAAATGCCATTGGTAATTTGATAGGGATTGCATTGAATCTGTAGATTGCTTTGGGTAGTATTTACTTTTTCATTTTGCCTGTAAATCTGTCTGAAAACTCCTCCAAATTTCTTGACCCTAAATCATTTGTATTGTTTTCACTAAATTCAATGCTTACTTTCATAATTGTTTCCCATCATTCTTTTTTTTAATACATCTTTATTGGAGTATAGTTGCTTTACAATGTTGTATTAGTTTCTGCTGTACAACAAAGTGATTCAGTTATATGTATACATATATCCTCATATCCCTTCCCTCTTGAGCCTCCCTCCCATCCTCCCTATCCCACCCCTCTAGGTTGTCACAAAGCACAGAGCTGATCTCCCTGTGCTATGCAACAGTTTCCCACTAGCTATCTATTTTACATTTGGTAGTATATATATTTCAGTGATACTCTCTCACTTCGTCCCAGTATAACATTTTATTTTTTATTTATTTTTTAATTTTTATTTTAATTTTTTTCTTTTGCGGTATGAGGGCCTCTCACTGTTGTGGCCTCTCCCATTGCAGAACACAGACTCTGGACACACAGGCTCAGTGGCCATGGCTCACGGGCCTAGCTGCTCCACGGCATGTGGGATCTTCCCGGAACGGGACATGAACCCGTGTCCCCTGTATCAGCAGGCAGACTCTCAACCACTGCGCCACCAGGGAAGCCCTATTATTTATTTTTTAACATCGTTATTGGAGTATAACTGCTTTACAATGGTGTGTTAGGTTCTGCTTTATAACAAAGTGCTTCACCTATACATATAGCCCCATCCCATCATTTTAACGTGGCTGTATTTTCACTTTATGATCCTAGCAATATGTGAAGTTTTAACAGATATTTTAGCTAACACATGATCAGTTTTTTTTTCTTTTCCTGTTCAAACAATTCAATATAAATTTCATTCAAGGTATGCAAAATTAATTGGTCATTAATTTAGAACATGTTTTTAAACTGTGTGATGCCTTCAAAAGTATTAGATTTGCTTTAAACTTTTTTTTGTAAATATTTTATTCCTTTCATGAATACATCATTATTAAGCAAAACATTCCAGGCAATAATATTGGATATAGGTATGACTAAACTAGACAAAAATCTTAGCCCTCATAGTACTCACTTTCTAGTATAGGAAAATAGACAAAAACTTAATATACATGTAAGACATATATTATCTTAATTCATGATAATTACAATGGAAAATGATTTAGAAAAGAGCCGAAGGGTTATGAAGAGTGGTCTTTACAGTTTTAGATGGAATGTCCAGAGAAAGTCTCAATAATAAGATAAGATTTAAGTGAAGCCCTGAGGAGGGAGCCATGTTGATAAATAGAAATGTGAATACCTGTGAATCTGTGGCTGGGGCATGTGATGGACTCACTTGGCTTAAAACCTCAGGAGCCATCTTTTGGGCTGAAGGTAGAAGTCATTTCTTTCTACGCCCCAAGCTGAAAACTAGGATGGGTGAATTTCTGAATGGACAGTTAAAATAATGCTGAAAAGTCTACATAGTTTATGATTCCAGCTATATTACATTCTGGAAAAGGCAAAACTATGGAGATGGTAAAAAGATCAGTGGTTTCCAAGGACTGGGAGGAGGGAGGGATGAATAGACAGAACACAGAGCATTTTTAGGGAAACTATTCTGCATGATACTAAAATGGTAGATATATGTCATATACATGTGTCAAAACCCTTAGAATGTATAACACCAAGACTGAACCTCAATGTAAATTATGGACTTTGGGCTATGCATGTGTAGGGACAGACTGTTAGGGAATTCCATAGTTTCCTCTCAATTTTTCTGTGAACCTAAAACTGCTCTAGAAAATAAAGTCTACTTAAAAAATATGTAAATCATTGAAAGATCCCCCTCCCCTTAAAAATAATGCTAATGAGAAAGGAGGGAACATTTGCTGGCAGACAAATCACAAATGCCCACTACTACTAAAATAAAATCAGAGAATATTTTTCTTTACCTAATCTGATTCTGATAGTTCCTTTTGGATATCTATTTTTTTTTTTTGGCTGCAAAGAGTGGCATGTTGGATCTTAGTTCCCCGACCAGGGATTGAATCCATGCCCCTTGCATTGGAAGCATGGAGTCTTAACCACTGGACCACCAGGGAAGTCCCAGATATCTAATTTTTTAAATTTAGTTTTTAAAAACAAGCATAGACTCTATCACTTTATAAACTTTTCTTCCTTTATTATAAATTCATACTAAAGATTTTAATGATAAGTAGATATCATTAGGAGAATTAACATATTCAACTTTTCTCTATAATACAGAAATATTGATTTAAGATTTTAAAGTCATGGCCTATTGATAATTTAATTGATTTTAATTCACTTGTTAAAAAGAAATTCAGAGCATTTCTTTGTGTTTTGGAAAAATCAATTGCTATAATGAAGTAAATGACCATTTATACACCAATAGTTACACATACAGTCCATAATTCCATATTCTAATATTGAGGTGTACAGTTAAAACTTTAGATTATAGCTTGATTTTTGGATACCATTTCTATTGGCTTTGAATGAAGGAAATTACACTTGAAATGGATGCAAAAATTGGTTAAGAAAATATTTAATTAAGAGATATTTTTATATGACAATGTAGCAAGAAGGATCTAAAGAAGATTAAAATAGTCTTTGATATGATCCATTAGTTTTTCATTTTGTTTTTGTTTTGTAAGCATAAAATCTTGTTATGTACATTATTAGTGTTCTTTCCTTTCAATGAATAACCCAGGAAGAAGTATTGTTGAGAAAACAAAATACCTGCTTCTGTGTTGTGGTAGAAACACTAGGATAACAAACTGAAGGTTTTCTTTTTTGACATTTTTTTCTTTTTGTATGTCCTCAGATAATGCAGTGGTTTCTGTGTGCAAGACGGAATTGTGGTTGAAGAGAATAACAAGTATCTTTAGATGGAATGTAGGTTCTTCTGTGGGCACAGAAATCATAAGTAACTTCTTGTTAAGTTAACATAATAAGTTAACATATTCATAAAAATGATCTTTGAGTTACAATAACATTATTATCCCTTCTAATTTTAATCATTCTTTATTGTCATCTTCTTAAGAATTATCAAATAGTTACTGAACACTGTTCATGGTAATAGCTGTCAGTTTCCAAGGGGAAGTATCTCTTTCCCTTCCCTTTTCCTGCTCCCCCTCTCTTCATTTCTATTCTAGTCCTTTTTGCTTAAAAACTCTTGCCCTGGAATAATGGAAAACGCATGCGGAATCTCATTCTTTAACATTTAGTTGGAAAATGGGCTCACATATTTTATTTCCATCATAACAAGGTGATATCCTGAATGTAGTTCTAAGCAAAATTGTAAGATGGACCAAGCTGGTGTTTAATACTGTTTTTCACGATTTACACTACTATACCCTTTGCTAAAATCTCCAAATTCTAAACTTCTCTGAGTCTGTTTTAAGACAGACAAAACAGGTTGATACACTCATTCACTTTAAGGTTTCAGAGGCTGAAATACGGTCTTTTGAGGAAGTACTTGTCATTGCTAAAGACGTGTCAGGGAGAGGATATGATTAACTGGTGGCAATGTACTGAGAGTAGGAGAAAGCAGGAGAATAGGAGAGCTGCTTCTAGATCCAAATTCTGTCTGTGTTAACTAGGGCAAAGTACCAAAACAACTCCCTTGGGCTCAGTTTCCTGACTTGAAATACACTCATTGATTTATTCAATCATTCAGTTAGTATCCACCTCCCATGTGCCTTGCACTGTATTTGTTTCTTGGGAAACAATGGTGAGAAAAAAAGAATGCAATACTTACTCTCATGATGCTCGTATTCTAGTAGGGAGAGACAGATTAATCAGGTATTTATACAGATATATAACTTTAAAATGGGGTAAATGCAATGAAGAGAAGTTACAGAGAGCTGTAACAAAGTTTTATGTGGTTTGGGACTATATAGCTTCTGAGGCACCTTTCAGATTTAAAATTTTATAGAGTAATTATAGAATCTGGGATTCAATGGATGAGATACTTGAATGGTGTGTAGAGGTGGGGAAACCTCATCAAGCTCCTCTTATTCTATTATAAAGACAACCTTATTTTCTGCCTTCAGGAAGGGCTAGGCTTGAGGAAGGCATGTTACAGTATTGTTTTATTTGGTTTTTCCAGCATGTCCTGAATTTAAGACTCTGCCCTCTTTTTTTGACTTCTAGGAGAGACCTCCAGGTCACTTCTAAACTGAGCCCAAGGCTTGTTTTTCTGAACAGTACTACTGGAAGTATTTGAATAGCTAGAACCTATTCACAGTGCATTGCATCTTTTCATTTATATGATATCATTGCCTCATGAAACTACTAATTTTCTTTGAACCTGCTCTTTTATATTTCTGTCCTTTTTTCAACACTATGAGATGGTTTCTCTTATTGGTATTTTCATTTCGCAAATGAGGAAATTGCAACCCATAGCTGGTACGTGGCCAGATCAGAAAATAACTCTTAGGGGTACAACTCTCGAATCTCAACTCTTAACCATCACATGTTCCTTCTTCATTTTCATAACACTTGATTTATTATCTCAGAGTAGTGTTTAACGCTTAATTCATTGTACTTTAAAAGCATTTAAATATGTAGCCTCCATATTTAAAAATGAAATTGTTGTCAGCAGGCCACATATTAAGTTTTTTTTTTATTATCCACAGTACCTAGAAAAGTATGTTTTATAAATGCATAAATTAATGAATCCTGTGTCGTATCTAAGAGTCTGAAAAAATGTTTAATCAATGCAATAACTTTTGAAGACATACTTCTAGAATGAGTATCTCAATAAGAAACTATCTAGATGTTTGTACATAAATGGTTAATACATTCAAAATACTAAAATGTTATAGAAATAGGTTACTTTCAGTGTATCATGGTATTAAATATTTTATTTAAATTAAAAAAAAACACTTAATGTAAACTCTAGAAGGGTATCAAAGGGATGTGTTTATAACATCGAATCTCAGTTACATAAGACCAGTAATAACAGCACCAACATATGAATGTAATAGATTGTATACATTATCAAAAAAGAAGCACTCAATAATAGACTGCTAAATAAATAGTTGGAGGGTTATTGACTCAAGCGAACTAACTTCTCTATTTGGGGAAAGAAGCCATAGTAATTGTTGGGAGATATTTCTTCAAATAGGCAAATACAATCTTGTATAGTATTAAGACATCTAACAGGTGAAATGGAATTCAAAAACCTAAGTTTCTCATTGAATAATCTCCAATTTTTTATTAGCTCAAAGTTTTAGATAGGTAGATGGATACAGATATATGAATAGATATAGAGAGGGATATAATTAAAATGAATAAGACAACTTCATTTTGAAACTTATCGTAGATCACTTTTTAATACATGGATATTCAAAACAGAGTTTGTGATTCTATTTTATATAGATGGAAGATTATAGAGGTTTATTTAGATCTTTATTTTGTTTCTTAATTGCTCTAAATTCAAAAGTAAATTAATTGGCCCAAATTTTGATTATTTTGAAATAATTCACACATTGCCCATCTTACCTATATTTGTGTTGACTGAATACTGAATATGAAATATGTGAAAACACGTATGTATTATAATGGCTGGCATTATTTTAGTTATTCAATTCTTAAGAAAAAATATAGACTTCTCTGTAGTTAATACTTTCTTTGCCCTTGTACTAAGATTTATAAGTAGAACTGATTTATCCCTAAATCTGATACTGCTTTTTATTTTAAAAATGCAAGAAAAAGATGATTACCAACTAAGGTAATATTTTCCTATGGCTTTGATAACTGGGACAATGACTTAATTGGTATATTTCTTTTCCCACTGGTGTACTAATTAGGTGAGATATACTGTAAATTTGAATTGATGTGATGTTGTAGAGTTGCTTATGAAAGTAAAAAAAGTAAAATCTGATTATCAAGCAACTACATCACTCAAAAATCACTTAGGAGATACATTCTTAAATTAACTTAATGAGTATTAAGAATGCTGAAATTACTTGTCATTTTTAACTTGAATTTATATTATTTTAATCATAGACGTGAATATTACATATGACACTAATTTAATTTGGGGATATATATATATATATATATATATATATATATATGGTTAAAGGTAACCTTTGACATATATCTATTAAATATGCTCATATGTTTGTGATCTAAGTAATTAGTATCATTTACTTATTCTAATTTTTTATGTATTACCATAGCCTTATTTATGATTTGAACTAATGGTTTATTCAAAAACAAGAGTTCTGTCTTGAAAGGGAAATAAAATAAAATTAGTATTATTATATAAGTGCTTGAGTACATGTGATAATAAATTATATAGATAACTATATACTTTTTATTTCAATTTATAGTGACAGTTGGTGAATTTTCACACTTAAAATAAGTACATATTCTTTCAACTGATATCAGTGGAACTTGTGAACACATATCCAAAGGCAAAATAGATCAGTAGAATATCTAGTTTTCAAGGTTATGTTTTTATATGTGTGTGCGTGTGTATTTTTGTGTGCATGTGCTTTCTAAAGAACCATGTATAAATTTTAATGGGACTTTTAGCTCAAAGGTAAAAGGTTGAAAGAATCAGTGATGTTCAGGTTACTTTCAGTCATTTTGTGGCCTTATGGCAAAGTGAACTCACTGAGATGTTGCAATGCTACAGATACCTTTTCTGGTTTTGATGTTTGCAAACCAATAAACTACCTTCAACATCTCTGCTACATCTGACTTTTGCTGTGACTTGGATAACTCTTTGGGTTAAATTAAGGAGTAATAAATTAGTACTCATAGTTGATCATGAATGAAAAGACAGGCTGTCTAATGGACAGGGATGTCAGAATTATACTCTTTGGAACCAAGACATTGTTAGTTCCAAGCTAATAAAGAAGGAATATGCATCTTTTCTGCAGAGTAGTCATTAGTTGTTCCACATATCCACTGTGTTGTGATTATTTCTAATTATTTACTACACTGTAATACAGAAAGTCGGCAGAAACAGAGAAATCAATAGATGATTTATTCTAATTTCTAGGGACTCTCCATTGTTTGTTTCTAGTAATTTTACTTCCACTTCTTTGTGCTTGATTTGAAAAAGAACAGTTCTAAAAATAATTATTCAGTAAGGGAGATTTACCCTGAGGTGGCAAGGTTTGAATATTTTTTTCTAACGTTTTTAGTAGAGGCTTTTTTGTGTGTGTGTTACGCGGGCCTCTCACTGTTGTGGCCTCTCCCATTGCGGAGCACAGGCTCCGGACGTGCAGGCTCAGCGGCCATGGCTCACGGACCCAGCCGCTCCGCGGCATGTGGGATCTTCCCGGACCGGGGCACGAACCCGTGCGCCCTGCATCGGCAGGCGGACTCTCAACCACTGAGCCACCAGGGAAGCGCTAGTAGAGGTTTTATTTGGAGAAAAGGAGTTTAAGTGTTGTGCTTCAAGTAACATTAGATTTGGCTGCAAGTGATAAAACTTGTTCCCCCGCCCATGCCACCCCCCCAAACAGTGGCTCATTCTGTGTTGGCCCACCTTCCTCAACACACTACTGATATCTCATTGACAATGTGGCTGCTCCAACTGCAGGCATCATATTCATGTTTCAGTAACAGAAAGGTGAAAAGGGTATGAAAAAAGCACACACTTCCCTTTATTCATGGTTTTTGGAAGTTTCTGAAAGTTGAATACCAGTTCTGCTTACCTACCATTGGCCATGCTTTGTTATGACTACATTAAGAGGTTGCAAGGGATCCTAGGAAACGTAGATTATATTTCAAAGTTAAGAATTCAAAGTTCTTTATAGAAAAGGAGGAGACTGAACACTGCGGGGGAACCAGCAGTTTCTTCCACAGGGTCAAATAAAAATCAAATTGAGACTTAGGCAAGGAGAGACTTTACTCAGGACTACTGCAAGAAGAGTGAAAGGCACTATTTCAATGGGGGGATGGGCACTTGTTTATACGCTCCAACCATGAGCTCTGCAGGCATCTCAAAAGTTAATCACAAAAGGGCTTTTCTTTATTAGGGAGGAGTCAACAAAGCTAGAAAGAAGCAGGTGTAGGGAAGTGGGATGAAGGAGGATGGTGTGACCAGACAGCAGATCAGTGAATGTTTTACCCTGGGGTCAGCCTGTTCTCTGGAGTTTTATGCTGACTAGGGTTGAGGGCAGGCCAGAGTCCAACAGTCTGGGGGAAAGTTTGGTTTTCAAGCATTTTATTCTGATTGATCAGTGGAGACAAAACAGTTCAGCTCATCATTTATGAGACAAAGAATAAGAGTTTGAGGTCTGTCTGGCCTTGCCATAGGCAACAAGGGAGCAGCCATGAGCCTTATCTAAGCCATGTAGGGAAGGATGTTTCTTTATGTTAAGCCCTTTTCCAAAACACAAAAGGGTGGGGGGGATTTCTCTATCCTTCCCTGTTTACCAAGATTATAGGCTTGGGTAAAATACACATTGTCACTGGAATGAGAATAAAGGTAGCTCTAAATTCTAAATATATTGACTTAGAATAGGTTGGATAGTCACAATGACAATGTACAGTAACTGTGAATATGTTAGTTAAACCCATCCTACTGAAGTCACTGTTTCAGTCAGTGCTTATGGGCTACACTGGTATGGATTGTACCCTGAAGGGGGATGAATTTTTACTCATGAAGATGAGAGGCTGAACCTCAGACAAACTAGATTTTCAAAGGCAGAACTCGGGAATAAGTGGAAACTGTTTTCTCTCTTTTGACCCACTCTTTTGAGTCTGGACATTCAGTTTAGACTTTAACCTTCAGTAAAATTTAAAGATAGTTTCTGACTATGAAGACAGGTGGGGATTTAGGCCAAGTGTGCTTGAATGAGCTTATTTTGAAACTAAATGATCCAGTGACATATTGCTTTCTCCATGTATATATATATATATATATATATATATATATATATATATATATATATATTTTTTTTTGGTTACTTCCAAACCTGGTAAAGCTTTTAAAATATATAAATCATTTTTCACATTTAAGCTTTCACTGGTGTAATAAAGAGGCTACCATGGTGGCAATTGTAATAGTTTGGAAAGAATTTAGGCCATGATGTGAAGCTTCTCCTCTGAGCTGAAAGATACTTCTGCTTTGTCTTTATTGTTGATGTGATGGGTTACGGGTGAAGAGTCAGCTGCCTTTCTTGAGAATATTTTTTTATTCATGGAATTTTAGCAAAAACATACTAAGTATATGCCTGGGCCCAATAAATATGTTTTTAACCAATTGAAAAATGAAACAAAAAAAAACAAGGTAAAGGGAGTTCAAAATTACTAACATGATCTAGATTGAGAGACATAATTTAGTGTGAGTCAAATTAGGTTCGTTAATTCCTTACATGTTTGGAACATTATTCAGGGATTTGGATAGAGGAAGAGTAAGAAATGAAGCCAGCTATTCTCAGAAGGTTTAATAAATAAGATACACATAATTAAAAAAATGTGTACCAATGGCTGTTGTTCACCATCTAACTTACTCTTGTATATAATATAACTAGAAGGGTCCTGCCTTTGTATCACATGGTCCCTATACTCTGTTGTAGTTACCCTGCTTTCTCATACAAAGTGACATGGTAGGATTATCTTGTACATTTTTTGACCTAGACCTCGGAATAAGCCATTCATCAAAGGAATCGTAGTTCTTTCTAGAAGGAAATTAAATTTAGAGACTACAACTGTATACTAGGGGTAGGCTTCATCTTATGACTTACTTTCTCCTAGTTCATATTAAGTATTTATGAATGAATGATTCTTATGGCTATTCTTATATTTTTCTTATACAGATTGCTTTTCTTTTAAATTACATAACCATTTGAACAAACAAAATAGTTGTCGTAATATGCCAGACACGTAGTCCAAGATTTAATGAATGTTAGTATTTGTCTTACTTGCTTTATATCCTATAGATAAAGATATATACAAAAGTAACTACCTAGAAGTTGACATGAATCATATATAAAACAGTATGTGTGGATGTGTTTGATGTTTAAAATGTAGAGAAACAGCATGGTGAGGTATGCATATATTCTCAACTTACTTTTTTAGTCAACTTGCTATTTTTGAGATTTGCCCATGTTAATATGAAAATGTATTTTGCTGTACAGTGTTACATTGAATGAATAAACAACAGGTTAACTGTCTATTCTCTGACTGAAAGAATATTAGGGTTGTAGCATTTTACTCTTATTTACAATTCTGCAACAAGACATTCTGTCTCATGTCCCCTTGTACTCATGTGCAAGAATTTCCTCTAGGGAAGTTATCTACAAGTAAAATTGCTGCCTTGGATAATATGTACATGTTTCATGTTACTAAGTATTAATGGAATTTCCTCTCCAAATTGGTTGCACAAACTTACACTCTTACCATTATCAGTGTTTCCATCACCTCAAGTCCTTATTATTATTTGAAATTATAAGATATTAATATCTGTGGAGTAATAACTTTTTAGTTTGTATTTTCCTGATTACCAGTAAAATTCTTTTGCTTTTCAGAAGTCTGTTTGAGTTTCTTCATCATATTTATATTATTTGACCGTTATAGGGCTAGTCAAGTTTTCTTTTTCATAAGTCAATTTTGATAACTTATTTTGTCTAGAACCTTGTCTAATTAATCTAAATTTTTATATTTATTTGCATAAGTTAGTTCCAACAGTTGTTTATTATTTTAAGTACAGTGTATTTTATGTATTTATGTTCTTCCTTTCACTGGACATTTATTTGGCCTTCTCTATTTTCTCTTTTCCCCCAGCTTTATTGAGATACAAGTAACATATGATTTTATGTAGGTTTAAAGTATACAAAGTGATGATTTGATACACACACACACACACACACACACACACATATATTGTAAAATGATTACCACAATAAGGTTCATTAGCACATCCATCACTTCACATAATTACTTTTTTTCTTTTTTTTTTTTTGGTGAGAATATTTAAGCTCTAATCTCTTAGTGACTTTCAGGTATATAATACAGTTGACCCTTGAACAACACAGGTTTGAACTGTGCAAGTCCACGCATATATGGATTATTTTTCAATAAATATGTACTACACAGTACTACACGGTCCTCAGTTAGTTGAATCACAGATGCAGAACCTCAGACATGGAGGACCTACTATAAAGTGCTAATCAGATATTCTACTGCATGGGGAGTCGGTGTCCCTAACCCCTGAGTTGTTCAAGGGTCAACTGTAAAGTATTGTCAACTATAGTTGCCACGCTGTGTATTAGATCCTCAGAACATATTAATCTTCTAACTGGAAGTTTGTATCCTTGAACAATATCTCTGAATTTCCTCCACCCCCAGACCCTGGCAACTGCAATTCTACTCTGTTTCTATGAGTTTGGCTCTTTTTCCATTCCAGGTGTGAGTGAGATCATACAGATAGTCTTTCTTTAACTTATTTCACTTAGCATAATACCCTCAGTGACCATCCATGTTGCTGCAAACGGCAGGATTTCCTTCTTTTTATGGCTGAATAATAGTCCCTTGTGTGTGTGTGTGTCTGTGTGTATGTATGCTACATTTTATTAATTTATTCATCCATCAGTGGATACTTAAGTTGTTTCCATGTCTTTGCTATTGTAAGGAATGTTGCAGTGAACATGGGGGTAAATATATCTCTTTGAGAGAGTAATTTAATTTCCTTTAGATATATACCCAGAAGTAAGAATGCTGGATCATGTGGTATTTCTATTTTTAACTTCTCAAGGAACCTCCATATTGTTTTCTATAGTGGTTGTACCAACAGTGCACAAGGACTCCCTTTTCTCCACATTCTCTCCAACACTTGTTATCTCCTGTCTTTATGATATTAGCCATTCTAACAGGTGTGAGGTGATACCTCAGTTTGGTTTGGATTTACATTTTCCAGAAGGTTAGTGATGCTGAGCATCTTTTCATGTACCTGTTGGCCATCTCTGTCTTCTTTGGAATCATGTCTATTCAGGTCCTCTGCCTGTTCTGTTTTGTTTTCTTTCGTTTGCTATTGAGTTGTTTGAGTTCTTTATATATTTTGGATATTAACTCCATATCTGATTTACAGTTTGCAAGTATTTTCTCCTGTTCTGTAGGTTGCCACTTCATTTTGCTGATCCTTTCTTTCTATTGTAGTTTTTCCTGTGATGTAATTTCACTTGTTGATTTTTGCTGTTGTTGCTTGTGCTTTTGTGTCATATCAAAAAAACAAACTTTGCCAAAACCAATGTCAAGGACCTTTTCCCCTATGTTTTCTTCTAGGACTTTATGGTTTCAGGTTGGTCTTCTCTGTTTCCTTGATCAGTCTTACAAATATTTTTCATTGTTATTAGTCTTTATAAACAAACAACTTTTGCTTTGTTTTCCTTATGTTCTTTGATTCAGTTTTTATAACAATTTGGTAACTATGTGTTAGTGTCTCTATTAAAGATGAACACCCTGGAGATCAAAGAGTTGGAGTTTACAGACACACACACACACACACACACACACACAACAAACAAACAAAAAACAGGAAAAGTGTTAAATCCTGACTTAAATCCAAGTACTATACTCTGACTCCAATCTTAGTTTTTTAACCTCGTTACCAGTAATCAGGAACTGACAATCTTGTTTATAAAGTTTATAGAAACATAAGTTAATACATAGAAGAGAAATTCTGTACAGAACATATCCAGGCACATTTCCACTTTCCAGTATGTTGACAAATAGACTTCCTAAGGATCAACCAAAATATATTTTTCCATAGCAGTAGGCATAACTTTAGCTTCTGTTGAAAGGACCTGGGCGGTCATCTGTAGCATTCATTCATCCAGATGGTCAGCACTATAAAAATTTGGTTGAAGATTAGGATATGCAGATGAGCTATAGATGCTTCACAGCTTGACACTGCTGAAATGATTTTTTTTTTTACAGTGGCTGAAAACTCAGAGTCTTTCTTATTTTGAAACAGAGAGAGAAGCCATTGTTTACATATTAATTGTTTTAATTCCAGTATATAATCTTCTGTAATCCTAATCATCACATTGTGCAATGTTTAGAGGACAATTGTCTTAAGCTTTTTTTTGTAAATTGGAATATAGAGTAAAAGTAGTCTCCCTCATCAAACTGGCCTGCCTATTTTCTGTAACACTATAGGTAAGCATGCTTTTCGATATAACACAGAAAAAGCAAACTTCCTTCATCAAAGGAAATTCATCAAAGCTATACCACTACTTTGCTATCTAGATAATTTTTCTATTTTAATTATAATATGATGGGATTCTAATTTGTATGAATAAAATATTTGCTAAGCTTCTCTCTATGTATATTTGGTAGCTTGAAATATTGTGATGTTTCAAAAATATCTAAAATTGGTTAGAAGTAATTTACAGGGAAAAATGTTAACTAATTTCATTCCATGGTTCAAATGTCACATTTGTTGGGAATAAAATTAATTAAAGCTGCAGTATTTTAAGTTCAATCATTGTCCATATTTATGTTCTTAAATTTGAATTTAGAAATGTCAGGTAAAGGCTTCCCTGGTGGCACAGTGGTTAAGAACCCGCCTGCCAATACAGGGGACACGGGTTCATGCCCTGGTTCGGGAAGATCCCACATGCTGCGGAGCAACTAAGCCCGTGCACCACAGCTACTGAGCCTGAAAGCCACAACTACTGAGCCCACGTGCTGCAACTACTGCAGCCCACGTGCCTAGAGCCAGTGCTCCGCAACAAGAGAAGCCACCACAATGAGAAGCACACACACTGCAACGAAGAGTAGCCCCCACTCACCGAAACTAGAGAAAGCCTGCACACAGCAATGAAGACCCAACACAGCCAAAAATAAATAAATAAAATAAATTTGTTAAAAAAAATATCAGGTAAAATATGTACTATATGTGTCTGACTCTGAAAAGAATCCCCACCTATTTAAATTAGAAACATTAAGAAGAAAAAAAAAAGAATGTAAAAGAATAAAATTAGAACATTCTCTAAGACCATATACAAAAATAAACTAAAAATGGATTAAAGACCTAAATGTAATGTCAGATACTATAAAACTCCTAGAGGAAAACATAAGCAGAACACTCTTCAACATAAATTGCAGCAATATTTTTTTGGATCTGTCTCCTAAAGTGAAGGAAATAAAAGCAATAATAAACAATTTTTTTTTTTGTTTAAACTTAAAAGCTTTTGCACAGCAAAGGAAACCATTGACAAAATGAAAAGACAGCTCACTGAATGGGAGAAAGTATTTGCAAACAATATGGCCGATAAGGGATTAATATCCAACATATTTAAACAGCTCTTACAACTCAACATCAAAAAGACAAACAACCTGATTTAAAAATGGGCAGAACTGCATAAACATTTTTCCAAAGAGGGAATGCAGATGGTCAACAGGCATGTGAAAAGATTCTCAACATTGCTAATCATCTGGAAAATGCAAATCAAAACCACAATGAGATATCACCTCACACCTGTCAGAATGGCTATCATCAAGAAGAACACAAATAACAAATGTTTGTGAGGATGTGGAGAAAAGGGAACCCTCTTGCACTGTTGGTGAGAATGTAAATTGGTGCAGCCATTGTGGAAGACAGTATGGAGGTTTCTCAAAAAACTAAAAGTAGAACTACCATATGACCCAGCAATTCCACTCCTGGGTATATATATCCAAAAACAACAAAAACACTAATTGGAAAAGATACATGCACCCCAGTGTTCACAGCAACATCATTTACAATTGTCAGGATATGGAAGCAACCTAAGTGTCCATCAATAGACGAATGGATAAAGAAGCTGTGGAATACATATATGCAATGGAATACTCATCAGTCATAAAACAAGGACAAAATTTTGCATTTGCAAAAACACAGATGGACTTGGAGGGCATTATGCTAAGTGAAATAAGTCAGAGAAAGACAAATACTGTAAGATATCACTTTTATGTGGAGTCTAAAAAGTACAACAAAGTAGTGAATATAACAGAAAAGAAGCAGACTCACAGATATAGAGAACAAACTAGTGGTTACAAGTGTGGGTGGGGAAGGGTAATATAGGGGTGTGGGAGTGAGAATTCAGGAAAAAAAAGCAGATGAAAAGAGACTTGTTTGAAGTCATAAAGTCAATTCATAATAAAATATATTATAGAAAGGTCAGAAATGGATAATGCATTATTTTTTGAGTTGTACAATATAAGAATGATAATGCATCTTTTGTAAATACCATGCAATAACAAAGACCTGTTTGAAAATATAGAGTGAAATAAAAATATTTAACATCTATTCTTATTCACAATTTTGAATATGTATTATGGGAGTTCACCATACCATTCTCAAAAAGTAAAAGCTGGTGCTCTTTCAGTATCATGGGGGTAAGAGAGTAGGAGATATTCCTTTTCACTGTCAAGACCCAGTGGGAAGAATGACAGAGAATGCCTTCTAGAACTGGAGCAGTAGTGGACGGAGATATACTTTTCTCCTTTCCTGACAAAATGTGATATATTTGCACATAAAAATGATGGTAAAGAATAATATTTATAGTAGTATAGTTAAACTATATAAATTTATCTAAGGCATCCTGAAAACCTAACAATTATTTCATAGCAATTCTTAGATGGTAAACTATATCTTAAGTTACAATCAGCTAACCAACAAATAAACTTTAGGGGTATAAAGCGTAGTCATTCATAAATTTATCAGACCTATTCAGTCTATTATTTTCACCTTTATCAATTTTGGAACTCATACCATATTTCATCAAATCTAAGATGTCCTCTATTATAAGAAATATTATTTTACATTTCCCTATGAAAGAAAAAAATCCAATTAAGTGACCCTCTATTAATTCTAAACTCAATCCTGATTTCAGGGCTAATAAAATGTGAAAAAGCACATCTTAGAATTGAAGAAATGTGACATTTTCTTAATATGCTTCCTCTTGTGTCTAATCTTCCCCATTTCAGCCTCATCATTTTAAAGTTCTATATTCCATTATCAAATTTGTCATTTTGTTGTGATATTAGTTTGTCTCTTTTGTGGTTCAGTATCATGTAAAATCTACAGATAGCCTATGGGGTTCCATTTTGCTTTCTCATGTCACTTCTTATTTTGTAAAATGAAAAAGAAAATATTTTATTTTATTGCAGTGGCCCTTTAATGAAAATTAAGGACATCTCTTTCTGAGTTATTACATAGAAAAGCTTCAGTTTTTTTCACCCATTTTTTAAAAAACTTTGGCTATGAACCAATTTATTTTGTAGTAGTTTAAGAATGAAGGCATGTCTGTGGCACTGGATATGATATGAGTGTGCTGTTTGGTTAAAGATTTAAATATTATTTTAAATTAATGTATCACATTGTATCTCCCTTTATATAATTATAATTACAAAGTCCTTGTAATATTGCTAATTTTTTAGCTTTAGACTTTTTCTTATCTCACCTTAATATGTTAAGATAGATACATAGATAATAGAAAAATAGGTACAGAATGAAAACAAATAAAAATTTAGTAACTGTGGTTGAGGTACCACCCAGATCATTTTCAGGAATGAAAGTTACTCCTCTAACTCCTGGAAATGCTGTGAAAAGAAAAACAAAACAAAACAACAACAACAACAACAAAAAACCCTGCCTTGCTCAAGGTCATATATCTTTCTAAGGAAGTCTGCATCCAATGACTGATCATCACAGAGCATATAAAGGCCTGGTGCCCTTGACCCAAATGGGAATAACTATGAAGGCCTGTCATATATTCAGAGTACCCCATAGAGTTGGCTGAAGTCTTTCTTTGGACTGTATCACTGCTCAGATTCTCCCTCTGCTCAGTCCTGCCTCCTACCCCTAAGTGTTTAATAGGATCATCCCCTAATAAATGTCCTGCTTTCAAGTCTCCATCTAGAAGTCTACTCCTTGGGAAACCTAACCTGGACAGCAAGCTGACCAAAATTTACAAATGAAGTACATAAATGTTTTCTCTTCACCAAGGACTACAAAATACAAGGTGAACATATTTTGATTATTGTCTGTATGTGGAGGAAGAATTTAGGCATATTCCTCCACCAATTATTTAACGATATTTGAATAAGAGTGCACTGGTGAGTCATGCTGTTAGCAATAACAATATTGCTATTAATTAGCAATGATGAAAGGGAATTATCTTTTCCATAAACTAGAGGACAGATTCATGCATTTGAGAACAAGATGGATAAAGGAGTGTGAAGTGGAAAACACCAAGTGAAGACTCTCGGACCCAGAGGGCCCAAATCTGGGGCCTTTAGAGACTAAATTAAACCCATTATTTTTTCTTAGTTTTTATTCTGTGGGAAGGATTGTATGCAAAATAAATTTGGTTTTATTTCTGTAGCATTTTGTTTGTGAAATTGTTTTCCCAAGTGATTGATGCTGCTCTGTGTGCAAATAAACTTTATTTGTAAATTGCATATTGTATCATTTTTTAAACACTATTTTATTAGCATAAATATTTTAAGAGCTGTATGCTGGCATGAGAAACTGTTTCTTATTTAATCTTCCATGTTTTGGTCACTCTTCTAGGTATTGGAAATTAAATATGATTAAGACTGCTCTGGTTCCCAAATATCCTGGTGTGGAGACAATTTATTCTACTTACAATGCAATATGTTAAAGGTATATTTGAGGGATATGCAAAAAAAAAAATACAGTGTGATTCCAAAAGATATAATAAACTCAGACTGGCATGTTGGGGTGTCTTACAATATAAGGGGATTGTGTTAGAGCTGGATTCTAGGAAAGAAATAGAAATTTGCTGTATAAGGACAGAAGGAAGTCTATTTCAATGCTAAGTAACTGAGGTTAATGAAAGCAGAATATATTCATATAAAAAAGGGGTTTTCTCTAAATGTTCTTGGAAGGAACTGACAAGAATATAAGACAGGCTGAGGAGTTTGGACTTTATTCTAAAATACACAGGAGCCATCAAAAGTTTTGTAAACAAGAAAGCATGATGTTTAAATTTATTTCAGAAAGCTTGTAGCACAGAGGAGGATTGGGAGAGTCAATTAAGGACTGAAGACATTGATGTCAAGGAGAACCTTTAAAACACTGGTTGTAGAGAGATTAGAGTTTCTAACTAGGGAAGTGATTGTGAAAATAGGAAAAAACTTTTGGGAAAGATATTTCAGTGGTAGATTCAAAAGGAATAGGAGACTAATCAGACATAGTACAAAAGTGGTATGAGAGAGAGAGGAGAATCAAGAGAGCAGTAAGGTTTTGTCTTGAGTCGAGGAAGAAGAAGAATACTTTATCAGGAATCAGGTGGCATGTGTGTACAACATTCTCTAATGGAGATGTGGAGAAGTAGGCCAAAACAACAGCTAATGCAGTTTTTTTGTTTGTTTGTTTTGCCTGGACTACATTCATTTATAGTCTTAGATTATTGACAGCTAAAATGTGATTGCTGAAAGGAAAGTATATTATGTACTGAGTTAATTTGGACTAGTTGTTTCCAGTGGTATTGACATTAAAACTACTATGTTGTTGGATTGGAATATATATACAAGGACAGGTGTATCTATTTCAAAAACAATGTTCTACTTACTGTTGTGAGGCTACATAAATGAAATGTCAAACAGTAATTAGTTGGGTTTTGAGGTTCTGGTTCTTAGAAGTTGCCTGGGTGTACAAGTTTATATAAAATGAAAGGAAGCATTTCACAAGTTGGAGGTGTCATAAACTTTTACACTGTAGATCTTCATTGTAAGGAAATATAACTTGCTTTTTGAGAGATCTTAATTTTTATGATTGCTTAATATCCTTAGTACATAGCAAATAATAAAGTTAAGCAATTAAAAGTTTAGTTGGATGGGTCCTTGATTTTATAGTGAGGTCAGGGGTTACTAATACTAGTGTTCATGTACATAGCATTAGTCTGAGCTTTTATGTTGTACTGCCGTAGAACTTAATATAAAATACTCATATTTTATTATTTCTCTCTAAATATTTAGGTGTTTTTATTACTTCATAAATGCAACTCTCTTTTTTTATTATGTCCAAAACTGCCAATAAACAAAGCAATAAAATTGAAACATAGGAAATTACAATATTAAACATGAAAACTTTCTTGAACAAGTTACCACTGATATCTAATATTGACATAACTTCAAATGAGAATCCTATGTTTCTTTTGGGAAAAGAGAGAACAAGTAAAAGAAACAGCCATTAGGAGAGAAATTTCAATTTTGCAAGTGCAAGAAAGAAGCGTTAAGCTGTAATTTAAAAAGCTATTGGTGACCTCTGGAAAGCTTGAAGCAAATTTAATTAATGCAACCTATCTACTTTTCTTTGTACACTATAAAAAAATTAGTAATCTGAGAATCAGCTTTTCAAAGTTTATGGAATTTTGCAACATATATTTTAAAAGCTAAATAAATTTTAATATTCCTTGGAATTAAAATAATCTTAAAATTATCCTGGGCTATAGATTATGATATAAATAAATCATCACATTACTAACAGGAGTCATATGTAGCTATATGAAAAATTAATACAATCTATTTTAATAGAACAAAAAATAAAGATATATTAGATATTATCTTCTGAGTTTTGATATGCCATAAAGAAAGAGAATTACATTGAGAGACTGCCAAGTAATATATCATGCAGTTCTGAAAGGACTATATCATTGGCGTGCCACAGGTATTCTAGTAAGTATATAGTGGAGTATTCAATGTCCTTTCTAGAGCAGTTTCAGTGTTCACACAATAGAACTCAATTATAGATACAAAACAAATTCATTTAAAAGGAGACCATTGTTTTTGTACTAAAGAGTGTTATCTCAGTAGGAAGTACTTGGAAGGAGTATTGAATAAAGAGAGAAAGGAAAAGAAGACAGAAAGATAGTGTGTGTGGCGGGGTAGAGGTGGAGAGAGGAGGGTATTCATCTGGCAGGTAATAGAAGTAGACTTCTGACATGGATACACAATATGTTATAAATTATCTTAAGATACTTTCTTATAACAAACATGAATAGTTTAGACATTTACATTGATTCAAAAGATATATAATAAAAGGAAATTATTTTAGCATATTTATTTAGTTGTTAATTGAAATCCAAAGATTCCTTTATTAGCCAAGATATTAATCATAAAACATGATGGTTTATCTAAGGAAAAGAATAATTTTTCTAGGTTTTAGTTGACTAATTAATATTACTAATTTAATATATCTTTAGATTTTCTTCCTATTAAGTTTATATAATATTGACAATAAACATGTTATGTTAAATTTAATTAAGTATTTTGATACCAATATATGCTTGTATCTAACAGATTCCTCAAAGATAATACCAAGCTGGTATTTGGAGACAGGAATCATTTAATAAAATTATTGTGTAATTGCTAATGATAATTGTCAATAGTTATTAACTCAGATAAAATATTTTCAGTCTGCTTACACAGGTACTCTTCTTTTAAAATAGCTTCTGATTATATAAAGTGGTATTTACTTCAGGAAGTTGTGGTGTCTTATGCAACCTTTTTAAAGCATTAAAGTAGAAGTGCACATGCTAAAATTCATGAACTATCCATTTCTTCATTCTCTTACCCATCCATGTATCCATCGACATGATACAGTGTACTGAACAATAGTCAATGAAGGACTAATTGTATTTTGTGAGATTATTAAAAAGAGATGATCCTCTCTTGTAGTAGTTTTACTGAGCAGTATGGTGCTAAAGAAAACTTGTCCGTAAACATTTCACAGCTTAATGCTAAAGCCTACGCATAAGATATAAAGGAACAATACTTTGTTACCTTACAGCTGGAAAGTGTCCATCAAATATTTTATAATGAATACAGTCTTCAGTAACAATGGGCATTATACCCAGTTCAACCAAATTTAAAAATAGATATCAGCCATTTATTCCCATGCCTTAAGTAGGATAAATCTGTTAGACACTGTAATTCAAATACTATATTCTAAGATCAGTTGGGTTTTTTCTTTCCCAGAATGTCATGTCTATTCAAATCCACAAACCTGATATTATTATGCATCACTGACTGTGTTTCTTGTTGCAGTGGGCAACAAAATTGACAAACTAGAGCATAGATTAGGAAAATCACTCAGTGTAAATCTATAGTTCAAGCAGGATTTGGAGCAAGTAAATTGTCTGTAAATTATAGTACCTTATCTTCAAAATTTTATAAATTGAATAAGTTGTACTTCTTAAAATTAGAGTAGACATTTAGTCAGTTTTTTCCTGTAGTAAGAAATGGTTATGGTGTTAAAATATTCATTTTATCTTCTGTTTGGAGCTTGAGGTATGATGATGAATCTCATCTTTACATAAAATCAAAGTGCATTTCATACAGTGAACTTTTTACAAACCAGTTTGTGCAGAACAGTCATTAAGAGTAATGGAAATTGAACATATACAGACACTGTTACAGCACAACAAAATTTAAACCTCTAATGTACAGGATATTACCAAGCATGAAAGATTCATGAGTTAAGTTGGGATCTTAAAATTAAAAGGTATATAATTTGGTTTACAAATCAAGTTGATCCTTCCCATGTTTGCAGAACTTGCTAATTTGTCACCAAATGTTGCTACAACTAGAAAGATAGTTCTTCACTGCTTTAACCAGGTGCAGTACATCTAGCATGAAATAAATGTAGGGTAAATGAATGCGCGTGTGATCATATAGGGAATCTATGGAAAATTTTCCAATGGGTGTCGAGGGCCTAAAATGTATTTTCTCCTGCTCTGGAAATGTTTCACTGGCATTCTATCTTGTTTTAAAATTCTTTTTCAGACCTTCTCTCCCACACTGTTCTTTAGTTACCAAATTTTTACTAGAGTTTGGTGAAAGTCTTAGTCAGCTAGGGCTCCCATAACAAAGACTGGGTATTTAAATGACGGAAACATATATTCTCCCAGTTCCAACAACTGGAAGTCCAAGATCAAGGTGCCAGCAGGAATCGTTTCTCCTGAGGCCTCTTCTCAGCTTACAGGCAGACATCATCTCACTGTGACCTCACATGCCTTTCTTTTGTGTATGCACATCCCTGATGTCTCTCTCTCTCTTCTTATAAGGCCACCAGTCCTATTGAATTAGGGTCCCCACCTATATAACCTCATTTAACCTTAATTACCTACTTAAAGTCCCTGTCTCCAAATATGGTCACATTGGGGATTAGGACTTCAACATACAAATTTTGAAGTGAGAAAAATTGATCCATGCATTCAATCATTATTTGTTCTTTCTCTTGTTACACTAAAAGTTAAGATTTGATCTCATTTGCAAGCCTCTATGGGTATTGGACTAATTTCATATATTTAGACCTCACTTTACACAATTATTTTGCTGGTGGAAAATGTTTAAATTGAAATGAATGTTAATGAGAAGCAGTTTAGTAATTGAGTTTAGTAGTTAATCCCTTGGATCTAGGCCAGGCTGCCTGGATTTGGATCCCATCCCTACCACTCATTGTCTGAGAGGCCTTGAGAAAAGTTACTCCCTGTACCTAAGTCTTCTTATTTGTGAAGTTGGTATAAGTAATGCTTTGAAAGCGATTCACAAAGTATTATAAAAACTTGTGGCAAATAGTAAATGCCTTATAAACATTAGCTATGTTTATTATTAAGGATATTTTTCTACATATTCTAACACTTAAAGGAATACTTTTATTTTAAGTGAAGGAAAATTTTTTAAAAAAATGTTTCCAATTGCAAGTTAGTGAAATGTGTGGACTCTGGTGTCAGGCTGCCTTGGTTTGTATCCCAGTTCTACCACTTTTCAGCTTGGTGTCATTTGGGAAGTCGCTTAACCTCTCTAAGCCTAATTTTGCTTATGGGCAAAATGACAGAAATAGCACTTCATGGGGGTGCTGTGAATATTACATGTAGTAATTTAGATAAAACAAAGCATTGCCAGGCACAAAATGAAAATTATTTCTCATGACTTTTCACTTATATAAATATTAAGATGAACATCCCTTGATTTAACCGTTTACTAAAAGTGTGCTTCATGCTCTGTTTTATTTATTTATTTATTATTTTATTTTATTTTTTTGCAGTATGTAGGCCTCTCACTGTTGTGGCCTCTCCCGTGTGGAGCACAGGCTCCAGACCCGCAGGCTCAGTGGCCATGGCTCACAGGCCCAGCCACTCCATGGCATGTGGGATCTTCCCAGACTGGGGCACGAACCCGTGTCCCCTTGCATCGGCGGGCGGACTCTCAACCACTGCGCCACCAGGGAAACCCTCTGTTTTATTTTTTAATTCAGCCAATCCTGAACCGTAATCAGAGTCTTCCTAACTTCCATTACTGCAATTCAAGGTTTTTCTTCTACTTTGGGGGACAGTTCTGAGCAGGAAAATGGAGAAGGAGACTCCCAAAGCAGTCTCTGCAGATTGATTTTGTTTGTCTGAAGTTTGGGTACATGATGAGCAGTGCCAGTGTGTCATGTCAAAATCTGTGGGAAAGAAATGTTTAGGTAAGCCACCTTATTCTGATGAAACAAATCCAAGTCACCCCATTTATGGCCACTCACTAAATTATGGGTGCGGTAGAGGAATGATCTCCAAGAAAATATAAAATTTTAAGGAGGAACTGGGTGATTTAACTGGGTCGACAGGCTTAGTAGAGTCCTTACAACTTTGCCCTCTCTTTGACCCAGAAGTTACACGTCTTATAATTTATCCTTAGAAAGTAATAGAACAAGTGCACAAAATGTAAGTATGAAGTCCCATAAAAAAAGTGAAAAAATAGTTGGCAGCCTAGTATGATTATACTTATTTGTATGCTTGTTTTCACTGTGTATGATGTGAAAAAATATATAATACATATGTATATATGTACACCTATATCTTAGGATGCTTAGAATTTCTTTTCCTCAGGATGTTTGATATTTGATCTACAGTTATATACACAGTCTAATAATAATAACCATAATAATGATAAATAGGACCTGAAGTTAATGATAATGTAAAATTCAGATGCTTCAAGTAAATGTCATGACCCTAGACTGAGTGATGTGCACTTTCTGTTTCTTAGTTTGCTCATTTATTGAAGGGAAACAAGAAAAGAAACCTTCTCTATCTTGTAAAATTATTGTAGGAATAATACAGGATGAAAAATATAAAAATACCTTGCAGGGTCAAAAGAACAATTAGGGTTAGTGACAATAATAAAAGTCATAATGATGATTCTCATCCCAGATGATTAAGGAATACAGTGTACATTTTGCTTTTTCTGTAAAGCATATTCTTTAGAAACACAGTTCCCAGTAAAAGCCCATTCTAGGCAGAAATTTCAACTAAATGCATCATAAACTGACAGGAATGACTGTATTTGGGCACTGCTAATGAAAGAATGGGGCCAGCATAATGGAAACTGTGGTGCTCAGGGCCACTGTGCTCTGGTTTGATTCCAGCTGACCGAGCCACAGGAGCTTTTGCACAGACACTATCAACATATTGCTTGTTCAGTCAGAGTTTATCTTACTTCAGTTATTGGGGCACTAACAAAGCTGCATAGGTAAAGGAGCCTCAGCTCCTCTACATGGCTGGAGAGAGGATTAGAGGGTTTCTTTCCTTTAGGTAACTGTGTCTGGTTTCTGGTTTTGGAGGACTTATTTTTAATAACTGAAGAGAAAAAGGCAAAGTGAAAATGTTCTTTCTGAGAGACTGGAAAGGCAATACAAGTTGTGCTAAAGGCCTCTTCTTTCTTCAAAATAAATGACACAGACTTAATTACCCATCATTTCTCTGTGGCTGACTTAAGCCTTGTCCTCCTGGATAGCACAATTTTGAGTAAAACAAATGCAAGAAAGAAGGAATTTTTTCTTTTTACTTTTAGATATTTCTTTTTGCCCCAATATAGGAAAATTTATAAATGCACCTTTTGAATTGTTCTTTAAGCTGAAATTCAGGCTGTAAAGCCATCTTATCACTGGGCATTATTTTACAGGATGGTAGCTGTCAAAAACTACATTAAACCTAACACATGGCAGAATGAATCTTGGAGGGAGTTTCTGTGGTTATGAGTCTTAGGAGAAGGATGTGGCCAAGTGTAATCAACACTGAAATCTTGGCTTTGTAGCTGGTTACTGCACTGAGGGCTAACAGTCACATTTCAGATGTGCACATATGTACATGGTGGGCTACCCCTGGATGCTAATTTTAGGATGGCATGTCATATGGTTTTATGAGCTGCTGAAATATTTCATCTACATTTTTAAGTCTACATAGTTACATTTATAATAGAAACCACACCCTAGATTCATAGTCTGCTAGAAATAAAAGTAGTTTTAGAATATGTGAGACTCAGGTTTGGATTCAGCCTCTGTCATTTACCAAATATGACCTAAAACAAGTCAATATATATATATGAAACACAGTGCCTATGAGCCAAGGAAATAATAGATTACTCAGGGAGAATATTTAGCTTAAAAACTTATAAATTTATCATATAAAATGTTTCTTTTAATGATCCAGATTCATGAATAATTTGGAACTCAATAGAGCTTATTTGTTTCAGAATAAATACTGCATCCTGATCTACTAAAGATTTCCAAAATAAATGTATCTTTAAAACTGCAACATATAGGAAGAGCTTCCTTCTATGCCCTTCTTCTCACTTTTTAGTGTCATTGATTTTGTTTCACTCAGCTTATGTACTAATGTGTGTCCTTCTGAATAAAGAAAGAATAGAGTTGGAGATAAATTCTCTCTGAAAATGGCCACCCTTTTAAAATTGGTTAATAAGACTGCTGGGCAGACCCTGGTTTCCTCTTCAATGCCAACTATCTTGGGAAAACAAACCCACTTGAGGTCTGACAGGCAGAGACCACCACGGGCAGCTCAGTTGACAAACTGGCTCCTGCCCCAGATGTTTAGAGGAGCACTTAGTCCGCATTTACTTTACATCAGAAAGCTATTTGGCACCATGAAAAAAATTAAATGATAGCTCAGGCTTCTGAACTTAAATACAAAAAATACAAAATAATATCTAAGACACCAGGTGTGAGTTTAGGGAACCAACTCTACCGTAGGGATTGGCTCCAGTCAGGGGGCCAGGGCACACCCCTGAAGGCACAGCCAACAAGGCGTTACTGCAGAGACACCACAGGCCTCCCCCAAACCCAGAGGCTTGGTGTAGACACCAGGCACTGTGCAAGGCTGAGGGTACAGGACCACATAGTCCTAGCGCCATGGGACTCACCTGTCACTGGACTCGAGTCCTTTCAGGAGCTTTCTCTGTCTTTCTATGTTTTTAAGGCAACATCGCTGTCACTTTGTTTTGTCTACAAATATATTGAAAATCTGTCAAGAATACTATTTTGTTATTACTCTTTGTGAATTTTCTTGTCTATGTTGCCTGCTTGTTCTTTCAGATAAAATGATAAGTAAAATAACAATTATGGTAATAAAACAGTTTTTTGAAAAAACAACAAAACAAAACAAAAAGAAAGCTATTTGCCAGCACTGAGACACGTGCAGAGCTCTCCTTCTCTGACAATGAAAACAAAAGACTATAAGATGCTGCACATGTCTGCGGGGAGTTCATCAGTCTAGTCACTAGGCAAAATGTGTGTGTCCCCAAAGTCCTTTGTAACCACTTTATTTCATGCTCTGTTTATATTTATTGAACTATTCTTCATCTTCACACTATTCTAGAAGCTAGGCATTTAAAGATGAATAAGGAGAGTTTTTTTCCTCTCAGAAGAGGGAGAAATATAAATGCATGTAGGACAAGTTAAAGCACCTAATAAATACTAATATTGAACGTGGTCAGTCCCGTCACAGAAATACATATTAAATAGTATGGTATCACAGAATAGGGAGTGATTAATTCTGCCTGAAGGATTCTGGAAGTCTTCAAAGAATGGGTAATATTGGAGCTTGGTTTGACAATTGAATACAGCGAATTGGAAACTGAGAAACATTTTGTAGGCAGAGGAAACAAAATAAACTAAGGCTGAGAGAAAAGTAAATTTGTAATTCTTAAGAATACACTTATATGCAAACAGTAAGTACATTTGATTTACAGTTGTGGTTCAAGAAGTTAAAGTTGGGACCCACTTAGGAAAGATCTTGAATGACATGCTGTGTAGCTTGGACTTTATTTCTGAAACAATGATATGCTAGCTGTTTGAAAACTGTCATTAGCGAAAGGCAAGGATGACATCTTGTTGCAGAAAATTATCTCCAGTAGCAAAGTGGGAAATAGCCTGAGGTTAGGGATTTAGCTAAGTGTAGACTGCAGGCAAGGAGTCCATTGTAAGAATAGTGAAATAATCTGAGAAAGGAACACAATAGGATAGACATTGTCGCAATTCAGTGGCAGAGTCATGTAGCTCTTCCTTATAGAATGTGATTTTATTGACTGTAGAACATTAAGAATCTCCATGAGGTGAGAAAATTTAGACCAATAAGACAAATAAGTTTAGATAACTTACTTGGATGAGGCTGAAATTTCTCTGAACTTTTTATGAAAATTATGTTTGTAAGAGTTATTCTTCCATCTTGTTCTAGGCATATATTGGTGAGTGAGTAAAAGTCTTCTCATTCAATCATGTATTCAGTCTTCATTCAATAAATCTTTATGGATTGTCTTCATTTTCATGTGTTAGATACCATGCTAAGTGTAGGGTACTGAATTAGGCACAACCTCTGGCTATGGGCATCTCCCTGTGAAGTAACTGAAAAAAAAAATGACGCTATTTGTCAGAAAATATTATAATGATTCTATGTTTCAAAATTCTATGTGTGGTATTTCTGGAAAAATTTGCATTAAATATACAAAATAAATCCATTTTAAATGTAATTTCAGGGCACAATTTCTCAATTACATTTTGAGGAAGTAATTGCACACTGCTGGTAACAAAACAGATGACATTGTGCTAGACCAACAATATAGTGAGAGATTAATCAGGTTAGTGTATTTGCATATTTTAGATAATTGTGGACCACAGAAAACTTTTACCTCTTTAGTTCAGTGTGGAAATGGAGGATGTTGATTTTCTTTTCCTTTTCTTTCTTTATTCTTTTTTATCTGACATAAATCCTTCTAACAAGATAAAACTAGAGTGCCCACAATAGTTATCAGACATTTCATTGGAGGTATGGAGTAGCTATGTCATAGATTCTAGCCCAGAGTGAGGAAATCCACAAGTGACCATTTATTTCCCATTTTGAGACAGGGTGAATTTACCCAACCAAAACCTTTGCTCAGCAGAAAATATAGTTTGGGTGTAGGTGAGCATTTGAGAATGTGCTACAGAAAATGTTAGGGTAAGTTGCAACAGTTTTGTTGCTGAAAAGGAAACAAATCACCTTTAAAGGACTATTTATCCATAAAGTAAATCAATTTTTCAAATTCAGTCTTGTCAAAATGGCCCTGCTTAATGGCCAGGAGTCTGGAGTTTACAGAATGGAACCTAATGGATGACATTAATGTATCCATCTTATTTAATTACATGGAAACTTTTGGAACTTGTATTATGTTTATTGTTGATGTCCATCTCCTGCTGAGTGCTGCTGCAATTGAACCGTTGCAGAATTTTATTTATTCTCAATTTTAAAAGAGTGTTCTGCAATCTGGGAGCTTATTGTATTAACTCCTCCTCTAAACAAGGGCAGAGATGCAAATAAAGAGGTTATTAAAATCGGCTGTAAAAGACATAGATCTTTCATTAAAAGTTTCTAGACAAGCAGAAACACATAAGCTTAACTCAAGGAGATTAACACGGTTAGTTTAGAGGCTAATTGTGTTTTGCATCTGAAATATAATAAACGTCTGTACCCTTCTGGGGGAAATACAGCTAAGGTTCATCAATTTTTACCATCTTTAATTCTGCAAACCCTAGAAAACTATTTCAGAGCAATAGTACAGCTAGTTAAAATGATAAATCTCTAATTAAACAAGGAGCTATCTTCTTAAATGAATAATCTGTATCTAGATCTCAGTGTGTCTCTGCGTATTTGTCTGTGTGGGGGAGAAAAATCAAAGTAGATTCATAATTTTCAAGGTAGAGAGCTTGAGTTATTTTGGAAATGCTATTGACATGAGTGTAAATTATTAATATTGTAATTTCCTAAAAGCAATTTTTGTCACTTCATGAATATGAACTTTATGAAAATTTTATTATAATTTTTCCAACCAATTACTTTGTCAGAGGACTGCAAGATGGATCCTTTAAAGCTTGAGTTTCTGTCTAAATCATGTTGAAGCCTGAAATGCTTCAGGCCCTGTCATGGAAGGGACACTGGTGTTATGTGTGAAACAAAGATTGCAAGTCAAGCAGGAATGTTTTCTTTGTTTTCCAGATGTGATTTTTGCTATTTGTTTTATGTTTATAAAATATCCATTAGTAAAAATATGATTAAGATTTAACATGCATGCATACAAATTTATCGGAAGTACTTGATTTCACAATTATTAAAACATGTTTGTTGAATGAATATTCATGGATAGTTCAATCTGCAATAGACTAAAGCTGAAAATTTAAAAGGGAGGAAATTACTCTGTTCCACTTTGTTGCTTGTATATATTATTACTCAAACTATATATTAGAAATTGTGTATGACTATCAGAAAAAATTGTTGGCAAGATTGTCCATGTGCTTATAATTATATATTGGATAAAGTCAACAATACTAAAAAAGGAATAATTTTAAACTTAAAACAGTTATTATTTCTAAAGTGGAATGAGTAAATCAGATTTCATTTGAAAGAGTGTCTGGATCTGATAAGCAACAACTGGGCCAGTTGAAGCCAAAAACACTTTTACCCCCCTGCCTCCCAAAGAATGAATGGCCTGTGAGTCTACAGGAGAAGGGGTCTAAAAAAAGATGGAGGGTCTTCAATGTTAGTGGTGATTAGACCATTTTTTGTGAACTTACATTATAGATAGAATTTAGTGACTTTAGATGCACAGAATCCTTACCCCCAGGCTTAAAACTAGAAAATCAAGGACTCTAATAAAGCAGCCTCAAGTTGTATCTAGATGCTAGCCTCTCTGCAGCTGCTTTGTTGACACCTTGTCACATTAAATTCACTAGAAGTTTGAAGAAAGAGAAAAGCAACAAGAAAAAATGGGGGAAAAAAATCAATGTGTTCAGTAGGTCTGGGGACCAATCTGAAAGACAAGCTTCTAGTTGTATTTCCAATGTGCCTTTTTCATTTTGTGATGTTGTAAAAGTAAGGTCTTCATTAGATACCTCTGGTGTTTACAATCCCCACAACAGAAATAAAAAGGAAATGAGATGTTCCATTTTTAATATTCCACATACAATCATTTTAGAGCGTGGAGGTTAATTCCCCCCACAGAAGTGCATTAAAGAAATCAAAGGAAACAATTTGACATTTTAATTCTTTTCATGCATTTCAAGGAGAGGAATTAGGCACCAAAACACAAAACAGTTATATGTGTAGTTTAAAATACATATAGATTTTTTCCAGGGCAATAGATAGGCAATGGCACTACAGTGTAAAGCTTACCTTGCATAAATGAAATATTTGCCTACCTAACAACACAAAACTTAAAAGAACAGCTATAACAGATGCCTAGCTCACCAAGATAATATTGTAATAATAACATGAAGCATAGTATTTGTTATTTAAAAGCAACACATGGAACAAACTAGACATCCACAAAACTACTATTTAAATTTTCCTTCTAACTCCTTACTATATTACAAACTTTACTGCTATGCTTATTTAGAGACCACTTGAATTCCCAGAAACCTTTGACAGAATCAGCAGCCCGGAACGCTTCAACTTGCTGATAACCAGATAGCATGCCAGACATCATAGAATCTAATCAAAGCATGCTTTGAGTTCTAATGTTAGAGGTTATAAAGGAAGTCTTTCCTGTGGTACTCTTTGCCAAGTTCTTCTTCTTTTGGCACTTTCTTTCTTTTTTTTTACATCTTTATTGGAGTATAATTGCTTTACAATGGTGTGTTAGTTTCTGCTTTATAACAAAGTGAATCAGTTATACATATACATATGTTCCCATATCTCTTCCCTCTTGCGTCTCCCTCCCTCCCACCCTCCCTCTCCCACCCCTCCAGGCGGTCACAAAGCACCAAGCTGATCTCCCTGTGCTATGCGGCTGCTTCCCACTATCTACCTTACGTTTGGTAGTGTATATGTGCAAAATTTGTGAGCTCCATTTGTGATGGTTCTGTCATTTCTTTGCAAATTACCAGACTGAGTCATATTACATGCAAAGATTCATCTTATATTGGGGATGGTGAAATGGCGTGTTAAGGGAATGCCCAGATCTGGAACCCCAAAGGTGAATGTATCCTGTGAAACTTAAACGTGTGTCTTGTTAGGTACAGTGTGTTCAGATGTGTCCAATTAAGTCAAGAAGTATCAGGAAAAGAAATGTAGGAGAAAATCAAAGGGTGTGTGTGTGTATATGTGTGTTATAGACTGAACCATGTCCCCCAAATTTTATGTTGAAGCCCCAAACCCCAATCCCCAACCCAAAGATCCCAATATGACTGCATTTGGATGATAAGACCTTTAGGAGATAATTGAGGTTAAATGAGGTCGTAAGAGAGAGGCCCTAATTCGATAGGGCTGGTGCCCTTATAAGAAGAGAAAGAGATACTAGAGCTCTCTGTCTCTGCCGTGTGAAGACACTGTAACAAGGCAACTATCTGTGACCCAAGGAGAGAGCCCTTACTATATGCTGACCCAACTGGCACCTTGATCTTGGACTTCCAGTCTCCAGAACGGTGAGAAGATAAATTTCTGTTGTTTAAACCACCTAGTCTATTTTTTGGTATTGTTACGGCACACCAAGCAGATTGATACAGTGAATGTTAGGGCAGTGTTTGGAGGGTGTCTTCTCTTGAGCTGTGCAGAGCTGAGGAAGATACCTTATGTTTCTTAGGCCCAGCAGGCTTTCAATCATACCTAGTGGCTAGGGAGTGAAGAATGGAAAAATCTTTCTTTTATCTTTGGCCAGATCCTAAGTTAAGTGAGTTGTGAAGCTGTTACTTGAAACTATGGCCTAAGGAAACTGTGAAACTATGATAGATGTGAGCATTTGAATGTTTCTGTAGAATCCAGTTACCTGGACTAGTACAGAGTGCTATCCATGCCAGTCTAAGGTGTAGAAAACATTTATTTAAAATGCTTAAAAAAATTAAAGTTGAATTTAGTTGTATTCCAATAAGGCACAATCTGAATTTTATAGCCATGAATTTAACAAGGAATTCCTTTTTGCTAAAATTTAGACTATGGTAAGCAACTTTTGCAATTCATTATATTATCCATCTATTCATCCTTCATCTCCAAAATAATTTTATGTACCAGCAATAATACCAGATACTTAGAATACTAATAAGGCAGTGCTGCCCCTTTCAGGAACTTTCAGCACTGGAGGTGTGTGTGGGAGGTTAGTGGCTTTAAAGAGGGTGAATACTGCTGAGGTAGAAACAGTGTATCAAGAGCTATGTGAGCAGGAAGCAGAGAGGACTGGCTCTGTCTCAAGAACAGGGAGTCTTGACAAAGTATGTAACTGAATGACCAGTATACATGGGAGGACTGTGTAATTTACCCGTGTGGAATCAGAACAACAGTTCAGAAGCAGAGTAAATAGAAATTGGTGACTGATTCAACATATTGGCAAGCAAGTAGAGAAAATAGGGCTCAAAGAGGCTTCAAAAGTTAACTTTTACATCCTATTAATTCTTATTTAAAGCACTGTTATGTGTAATGAAAAGGAACTAATTCAATAAAAATGAATTCATAGATACTGTTCTACATTTTAAATGTAATCAAAGGACATAGATCAGTGAAAATAATATTTCTTAAAATAATAACAGTGAGAAGCTAATGATATTCTTATCGCTTTGATAAACTTCTAAAGTTATATTTCCAGCAAGGACTCTAATTCCAGCAAGGACTTCACTTACTAGATAGATTATTCTAATTTCAATTTCCACCACAGAATCTGGAAAAACACTGACAATGCTAACACCAAGAGGTTTTGAAGAAAAAAACTGTTCTCATATTCTTATCCAGGCCCAGCCAAGAATCTCCCTTTGATCTTCTTTGTGGTCATTAACAAAGTAATGCTCCTTGAACTGCCAGAAAAAAAATTCAATAAGTAAATAAATGAATAGTAAATAAATTTCTCATTCTGTCTCGGGCATGTGCAAAATTAAGGTCTCTCTCTCTTCACTCAGCCTCTACCCTGAACCAAGCAAGACCCTCACAAAGAAAAAAAAGAAAGGTTTGATTAACTCCTTAAGAAGAGTAGATCATTAGCTAAAATCAGAACATCAAGAAGTATTATTGACCCATTATACATAATTTCTCCTTTGGGAACTCAAATCCCACATAATACATACTCATATCGCTCAAAGAGCTTACTGACTTACCAATGTGGTAAGAATAATAAATAGGAAATAAATTGAGAAGAAAAAAATACACATTCAAATCATAAAATCATGGGATTAACTCCAGAATTTTAGTAATGATGAAACTGGAAACCAGGAAAATTAATTTAATCATGATAACACAGCTATTTTCAGAACTGGTATTAGAAGCCATATTTCTAGTTATGGAACTTTTTGTTTCTTTTGCTTTCCATAGGGCTAAATAATTGGGTTGTACATATAGCATATATAATGTGTATTTTATTTTATAAAAAAATTTTAACCAAATGATATTTTATATCTTCCCAAAACATCCTTATTGATTTTTTAAAACTGTTAACATTATTTGCTATAAGCATTTACTATACTTGGGAATAGAATAGCACCCTTTTTTCACATAAAATTGTCAACAAATAGCGTTTGATATTTCTAAATGTTGAAATCAAGGCATAATCTATGTACCTGAATATTCAGGCATATTTCATTTTCCACCATTTTGTTAGTAAAGTTTAAAAAAGTTACATTTTTATCTCCAAAGAATCAAGGGAAAGACATTTAAACAGCAGAGAATTTAAACAGGGTCAACTGAGAATCACAGTGGAGAAGACAGAGATGCCAATACAGGGTAAAGATTTAGCTGTGTTAATTGAAACTGTAAATGCCTTGTTCAAAAGGCCTGTACATCATTAAGGACAAAGATAACGTAAACTTCATCTTTAACCTTCATTTACTATTCTTGTATTAGTGAACTTGAGCAGATATTTACAATGACTAGTAGAGATACAAAGTCGTGCTATTATGTATCTGCAATGAATATGTACACAGTTTACCACAAACAAATCATATTTTTTTAAAAAAAGAATAAAAAGTATGTGGTTCTCATGTCACCTATTCAATGTGTAATCTTGCTAATTACTTAATATTCAGAAAAAGACTCTGAAGATGAGAAGTACCATATGTGTTAATATTATTACTTGAGTACTATAGCCTTCATAAATTGAATATATTTGAAAATGAAGTACCATTTCTTTGATATCTAGGGGTAATTAGTGGTTTCTGCCCTCTTCTAACATTGAAAATCATAACTTCTCAAAGCTTACATTAGAATTCCAACCTACTAATGCAGAGAAAGAACTCTTTTTTTAAATATGGATATTAAGAAGAAAGTTTTTATTTGATGTACAAATAAGGAAAGATGATGTATTCAAAGGTGGTATTTTAATTGTATAGGTGGCATAGATGGAAAGTCAAACATTGCGTAAAACCCACAGCAAATTAACAATGAAATATTGTGTGTTTATGGTGAATACTAGCTTGACATGGCAAATACTAGAAGACTAACTTTACAAAATAAATCTATCATCAAAACAGTTAAATAGGTATTTACTGCTAAATAGGGTACCATGATATTTGTAGATATAAATTAGATGTGTTTGGGAGCAATTTTCAAAAATAAAATTCATTTTCAAAAATTAGTTGCTTTACAGCAGAAACTAACACAACACTGTAAAGCAATTATACTCCAATAAAGATGTTAAAAAAAAAATTAGTTGCTTGAAATCATTCACCTTAGCTTGTAGAACTGAGCCAGGCTAGTTGAATAATAAACTGTTCCAAAGAATCTGTGGCCTAAGACTGAAAGTTCAGGAAAGGTTCAAAAAAGCCAAAATAAAAGAAAGAAAGAAAACACAAACAGATGGAAAATGCCATGAAATAGCTATAGATGTGAATATTCAGAGTCAAATGCATCATTCCTTTGCTCAGCCGCAGAGAACTTCCTAAATAGCTTCCCTGCACACTGAAGGTTTTCTGGTTTAATATGAAAAAACTCTGATGACTTACTTTGTACTAGGTTAGAAAAGACATTTTCTTTACAATTTTATTTTTGCCACATGTCCTATTTTTTATGCAGGAGATATTTTGCTGTAATGTTCTTTAGCTAATGTTCCTATTATTTAAAAAATTATTCCCCAGAGCTAATTAACTTCAGCAGGTTTAGATCTTATCATCTTACCTTATGGCTTTATACTCTTCTAATTGCTTGAACAATGCTTTCTGTCAGAAGAGATGGTTTCATTCTGAATATTTGGAGTATTAAATTAGGTTCAACAAACATTTAGTTGAGGTTCTAATATGCATACCGTATAAGAAACCTTAAATAAAACTAAAATAGAAAAAAGTTCATGTTAAATTTTAGAGATAATTAAAATCTACTGATACTGAAGTTCTATTGTAAATAGAATAATAAAACTAGTACGTTATTAGATATGTATGACAGGTCTCTAAAGGGCAAAAAGAGATTAGAAACAAGTGCAGTAATCTAAATAATTCAACATTTCTCATTTTTCTTTAAGTTGTATAATTTAGCTAATTAGAGAGAGGATTTGGCTGGTGATATGTGGCCTTTGCGTTTAATGTTAATTACCTTACTGTGGTTCCTGACAATTATGCTTAAAGAATGGATCAGGTGAATTATATCTAGAACCAAGCACAATTTATGGGATGAGAAAAATTGAAAGGTGATTTTTTTGAAATCTCCATGCTATATAGGTTTTTAATTTAATTGAAATGAGCTTACTATGTTTTCCTATGTATAAGCTATTGATTCTTATTTTAAAATACTGTAAAGTATATTTTTTATAATTTACAGTTGACAGCTTACTTGGTATTAGGGAAAAAAATCCTAAACTATCACATCTAATTTGTTCATGTATGATTGGCCTTCACCAGGTACAGGTCAATTCCCTTTACTAACAATGAAGAAAAAGGACCTATTTTCCCACATATAGCCATTCACAGTCTCCCGGGGGGAAAAAATCAAATAAATAAAAGAAAAGAAAGAGTGTGTTTATTTGCATTCATTCACTCATGAAACATTTTGTCAGCACCTATCATTTGTAAGACCATACTAATTAATGTGTGTACTGAATATATACTTCCTGTCCTGAATAATATCACAATCTAGTGAAATGAAATAAAACAAAAACTACAATAAAACTTGATCAGCACAAAGTAGGAACAGAGTGTAGTGGGAATACAGAGGGTGGCAATGTTGACTCGGTCTAGGAAAGTCAAAGCAAGCTCTGCCTATGAGGTGAAATGCATGGTTCTTAATTAGTGCGGTTACCAAATCCTTTGAGAATCTGATGAAATCTATGGAGGCCCCATACTGGAAAAATGCAGATATAACATAAATGCAAAATTGTTCATAAAGTTTATGTAGTGCATTAGCATGTATCTTATTCATATACCAAGTTAAGCTATTCACAAAAGTTAATAGGCCGGTTCTATAAATAAGAAAGAACAAGAAATAGAACTCATGCAAATTAAATAAACTTTAACTCTGTTCAAAATTAGTTTTCTTGATAAGACAGCTGCTTGAATAAGAATTTGAATTTGTATATTTTGTGTGTGTGTATGAAACACAGTTATGTACATATTATCTTTGACATTAATTGAGGTTGTCCTCCTTTTGATTGGAAATGTTGCAAATCTCGCCAATGATACCAAAAAGAAACAGGGTCCCCATATTCAGCTCTGTTCATGAGGGGTTAGCTATTTTCTATAACACCAGAGTTTTCCAAAGTCCTTCATTTGAATTCATGTGCACAAGTTTTGGGGGTCAGATTTGACCAGGACTGCTTCTTTTTTTTTTCTTTTTCTTTTTTTTTTTTTCGGTACGTGGCCTCTCACTGTTGTGGCCTCTCCCGTTGCAGAGCACAGGCTCTGGACGCGCAGGCTCAGCGGCCATGGCTCACGGGCCCAGCCGCTCTGCGGCATGTGGAATCTTCCCGGACCGGGGCACGAACCCGTGTCCCCTGCACCAGCAGGCGGACTCTCAACCATTGCGCCACCAGGGAAGGCCCAGGACTGCTTCTTTAATGTTTTTTAAGTCAATATCAGAATTAATTCAGTCTGTGCTTAATTTTAAAGCCATTTCAACAGAACTGATAAGAGTTCTGTTGTGATTCCAGAGGTCGAAAGATATTTTCCTGGAAGAATTTGGCAACGTTTTGTCACTACCAACCCTGAAGAAGTGTTTTTTATAGCATTTGGTTCATGTAGCTGTCAACCTCCAAATTTCTCTCCAAATTAGGAAGTTGAACAAAATAATTTGTAGTTTATCATTACTACCAAGAATGGCATCACAGGCCCATACAGGAAAAAGTTTATTCATCCTTACAACCAGAAATACGTGCCAAGTAAGTCAAGCCACTAAGAAGCTCTATAAAATTGTTCTGAGGGCGAGCTTGCTTTCTCTTGAACTTTTTACTCAAAGTTCAAGCAAGGGCTTTGGAACATGTTCTCTGAAAGGTTGGCAAATTTCTATGTAGTGGAAATGAACTTTGTATTCTCTTTTCATCTTCTTGGCAGATTTCTTAAAAAGGCAGTGATTCAAGACCCTGGCTCTGATAAAGTTGACAACTTTTAGGACAGTAGACAAAAATCCTCTCAGGCTTGCTGGCAGTGTTTTTACTGTCAGTATATGCCAACTTCGAAAGCAGTGAGTCCCACTGTGGTGTGGGGCTCCTTTCTTCACCAAGGCAGCAAAACCATGGATATTGCCAAGCCTCACAGGTGCTCCTTCTGTGCTCTGAGTTACCAAGACTTTTCTTCCAAGCTAAGTTTTCCTTGGAAAGAAACTTTTCACATTTCAAGCATGTCACTGGCCCTTGTTATTTTCAAAGGGGACCTAGAAAATAGGCAATGTTCTTCAGTGCTATAAAAAATAATACATCATGATAGAAATGTCAATAGTTTTGTGGATACAGTCACTGACAATATTTTATTTTGCTCCAAACCACGAATGAGCTGGATTGTTTCCAGGGTTCATAGCATCATCATGTTCAGTCCAAAAGAAGTATTTCTTACTTTGCTTGAAATGTAATGCTTAAAACAAAGGTTTTTATATTGGAGAAATCCAGATTAAGTACAAATGTATCCCTTTCATATCAAGTTGTCCTCTCATGACAGGAATTTTGATTCTACTGTGTATTTTCATGATGGACAAATGTAAGATGCTTCATCAAAATTTGTGACATCAGACTTCTTTTCACTATTCTTGCTATACATTAAACACTAATTATGTGTTCTATAAAATTTAATGATGAATGAGTCACCATTAGCCATTCAGATAAAAGTTGGACTTAAAATGCATAAGGGGGCTTCCCTGGTGGCCCAATGGTTAAGAATCTGTCTGCCAATGTAGGAGAAACGGGTTCGAGCCCTGGTCTGGGAACATCCCACATACCACGGAGCAACTAAGCCTGTGTGCCACAACTACTGAGCCTGCACTTTAGAGCCTGTGAGCCACAACTACTGTGCCTGTGTGCTACAGCTAATGAAGCCTGTGTGCCTAGAGCCTGTGCTCTGCAACAAGAGAAGCCACTGCGATGAGAAGCCTGCGCACCACAATGAAGAGTAGCCCCCGCTTGCCACAACTAGAGAAAGCCTGTGCACAGCAAAGAAGACCCAACACAGCCAAAAATAAAAATAAATTAATAATTTTTAAAAAATGCATAGGGAATGTCACACGCAAAGGCAAAAAGTGGAAAGTGCCTGTGAGATTTTAAGGATAGTGGATAGTTTAATAGGGTAGAAGCTTAGCCTATTCAGGGATTAGGGAGAGACCAACTCCAAAACATGAGATGAGAATCAGTGAGCAAGCTCCTCAGGTCTATGAGCCAACTATCAAAAAAGAAAAGTAGATTTTTTCTATTTCCTTTTCTAACTAGGAAAAATAGTTTCATGTCAAATGAAGACAGTCTGTTGTTTCAATTTGAACAAATTTTAAATATCATAGGTTATAATTATTTAAAGTGAGATCTGAAGGCTTGATTTGACTGAAGGATCTGATTCCAAGATGGCTTACTTAGATGGCTGGTGAACTGGTAGAGACTTCTGTTCTTCACTATATGAGCCTCTTCATACTGCTCCTGGAGTGTCCTCATTACATTAGCTTCCCCCAGAGTAAAGAATTCTGGAGAACACAAGATAGAAGCCAGAATGTCTTTTGTGTCCCAGCCTCCGAAGTCACATGTAGTTCTTTCTCTAATAGACAGTTGGTAACACAGCTTTATTCAGTGAGGGTAGGAGCTTTACAAGGACATGAATACCAAGATGCAGATTATTGAGAGCTCTTTTAGAGGCAGAATACCTCGTCTGGTAATACACAATTGCCGTCATCGCACAAGTGGAATATCTGGAATAGTTACCCATGGATAAGAATAAAAAATCATTTTTTTTTTCCCAAGTCACTTAGAACTGAAGTGGACAAAACATTTTAGAGAGTAATCTAGTTCTTTAAGGAATTGGAGTAAGTCAGCTAATAGATCCAGCAACTTACTTTCAGTGAAATTTTCAGTCAGACCAAAAATAATATTCACACCTTTATTTGAAATGGTATGGGCCACACAATTTTGTGACAATTGTTGTTCCCAACTTGAGATTTAAAAGCAATTTAATTTAAGCTTATTATTGATTTTTATTGTAGAGATACCTTTCAATATCAATGAGTGCATTATGTGTATCAACTAATTCACTTATAAAGCATTTAGTTTATTAAAGATTTAAATTTATTTTCCCAATATAATTTTAACATTATTATAACTAAATTTAACTTTACATAATATGTTAATTAATTTGGGAAACATTTATGATTTTCTTAGATTTTTTGACCTTTCCCTTTTTAAAATAGAAAAATACTACATTGTCCTAAAAAGAAGTGTCCTAAAAACAGAATCAAATATTATAATGTAAATGAAATTTATTTTTGTCATAGATTGGCAGCCATTTTTTTATACAGCAATGCAAAAATACTCAACTATCTATAAATCAACAAAAAGCCTTTCTGCCAAATATAGAAGCAAAACATGTAAGCACTTTCCTCCACATTAGCCATTATATTGATATATATATTGCTTTAGCCATTCAGACTTGGTCTTATGAAAGGTTCAACCATTCTGGACTTTAGCTTAATTTATGGAGTACAATAAGGTGTAATGCAACAACATTTCAGTTTTTATTAATGCCCTGCAATATGCTAAGAATTGGAATACAAAGATGACTAAGAGATGGTTCTTACCCCAAAAAGTTCATCTTTTAGTAGGGAACTGACAAGTCCCTGTTTAACCTGCTCCCTGGTTAAGGTGATACATGTTAGCCATGTGCACAATGATCGTGGGAACAGAGAGGAATGAGCTTGAGGCTACCTGCTCTGTGCTGTGGTGCCCCACATCCACATCAAAACTGTATGCAGACAACTTTCTGTTCTACAACTTTACATGGTTGGTTCATTTCATTTTAAACCATGGAAAAATTCAGTTTCTGATCAATAATCTATGCTACCACTTGTGGTCATGTAAAAATATTTTTGCATTTACTATGGGTTGGCCAAAAAGTTTGTTCATATCCTTCCGTAACACCTTACAGAAACACCCGAACAAACTTTTTGGCCAAGCCATATTTCCTCAGCCTTGAATAAACGTCTTCACGTTCATCCTGAGGCTGGTTCACTTTCATATCCCATTCTCAGTTTAAATGTCAGATAAATCTTAACAACCACTCTATCTAAAGTGGGCCCCCCAATTTTTTCTATATCATTACCCTATATAGTTCATCAATAAAATTGCACAACCTACCATTTTCTTGCTTATTTCTAAATACTTTTCTGGCTACATTATTAGAGTGAAGAAGCAGCCTATATGATTTTGGGCAGGTGGTATAAGGATTATACTGGGAGAATGGCTATTCTGATGTTCTTTTTTTATATTTAAGGTTGTTTAGTTGTTTGATTTAATTTTTTATAATGGTTCAAGTATATGGTAAAGGCAAAAGAACTAGCCTTCTGAATATATTTTTACTTTAAAGATGTAGGATTACCACTGCAGTTGGGGAAAAGCCTAAAAGCTTTTTTTTTTTTTTGAGCTTTAGTGTATTACTGATCATTTATGAAATTTATATTTACTGGTATCTGAATTGTGCAGGATATCAAGCGCTCATTGTTTTATATTAAAATGTGTATATTTCTTTAATTATTTATCTATATGTTATTTAAAAATCAAGGATTAGCTACAATTTTAGCAAATAGGATCACCTAGCATAATTACTTATTAGAATTGAATGACCTTTCCTTAGATTTTGACTCTATTTCTGCTCCTCTTTTTGATTTAGTTACAAGAGATACTTAGAGATAAATATTGAAATTGTTTTCTAGGGATTTAACTTTGGGTATCTCATTAATATTAAATCTTATTCTTCCTCTGTATGTTTGAAATGCTTGCTAAAAAGATTGGTAGGTATTTGAAAGGCAAAGAACAGAATACTGGTATGGAAAAAAAATAGAAAACAATCAAACTATTTTTTTAAATGAACTTGGGCAGAGGCCAGGAGTACAAGAATGGTCAGATTAAAGTAATCTGAGCTTTTTTGTTGGTAAGTGTGGGAGAGCATTTAATCTTTTTATACAATCTGTGTACCATTCTGCCTATTTAAAAATGATAGCTATCAGAAGGGGTTAGATGTTTATAGGTTATAGACCACATCCCAGCTAGTCTGTAACATAGCATTCCAATATTTTTGACTGTAATATTTTTCTTTGTTTCTCATTGTACACCTTCTGAGCATTTTATTAGGATTCATTTTTTATACCTCAAGTTTCTTTCTGGGAAATTTCCTTATTTTGAATTGTGTCCTTTTTCTAATGTCTGTTATATTTAACTATGTTTATGCTGGTGAAATAAAGCATAATATACATAGAACTCCATAAAAGTTGTATAAAACTACTTTTACTTACCATTGGAAAAAGGATTATATCCTATTCTCCTTTGATTTTTTTTTTATTTAATGCTCAAGTTTTAAACAACTAAAGATTCTTTCATTTACTGATAACTAAATTGAATCATTTACCTGATTTAATCTATTGTAGATTCCTGTTGCTTCAGGTCATTTATATGGCTATAATCTAGAACCTATAATTTATTTATTATTTTGAAGGATTGCAGTGATCTAAGTTCAATGTCTCTGAATTGAGGACTTATCTCTTTCTAAAGTCAGTTTCTTGTTCCTTATATATTTTTCCTTAAGAAAACTATCTTAAAATTATAAACTTATATACTTACTTTTCTCAGTTCTTTCTTTGTTCTCTTGGCTTTATTCCTTTTGATGCATCTTCAAAATATTTAATTTTCATTATTTTATTCTTTAAGTGTCAAATTAATTTTCCTACAGTTTCAATATTTACTCACTCTCAAACTTTACCCTTTGTTCATTATAGGACATTTATATTCCTTAGGTCTAGGTCTAGTAATTATATACATGGGAATGAACTTTCTGGTGGATGACTTGTTTGACAATCAGAAATACAGGTTTTTTTTCATTAATCTTCCTCTTTTAAGACGCTTTTAATCTCTTTGCCCTATTAGATTATTATATTTTCCATTGATGCTTTTCTTTCTTCTCATGCATCTTTTTTTAGATTTGAACAAGTTTCATTCATTTACCAAAGGAATTCACAGCATCTGATAAAGTCATATTTCCTCTTACTCCTTCAAAATACATCTGGACTCATGTTGTCATTATAAGATACTATGTCATATAGTTATGTATATAGGTCTATGAAAATTACATATATTTCCTTCTAATCTCTCCTACACTATTATCTTCAAGATCTCCCATACTGGATTTTGAATTTGACCTGTCATTGGTAAGAGAGAAACTTACGAAATGTGGTGTATTTGGATGCCCTCCAAGTAAATATGAAGATAGACACTGACTTATCAAACTTGTTTGTTTTCTAGTTTTAAATAGATTATTTGATGTAATGTTAAAGATTTTCTCATATAATATTTTCATCTTTCTGCTACTAGGATGTACATTCAAGTGGTCATTAATATATCTTACTTTTGACCCCTTGAGACTTGGAATAATTTTCTTGCATCAATTATGAAAAGAGTAGGAGATTTTAAAGTTGCAGAAGTCTAATGCAAGTTATCTTTTGCTGAATAAGGTCAGAATAACATTGAAAAGGTAAAAATCCTCAAGTATCAGGTAATTGCAAACACCTAATAGCATGGTTCTTAGCAGTGTCAACACAATTATGCTACCTTTTTGCTATAGAATACAAATTTATTTTGGGGAATTCTGTATTCAACTTGACTTTTACCTTATTTTACATGAGTTAACTTGATATTTGACATTAATTCTGGTCATTTAAAATTATTTATGAATACTATATAAGAACACTTTGTACTTTTATTTCAACTTTATCCTCCAACATTTATATTTATATTAATATAGTCAAATATGATTTGTAAGCCAGAGTTGGTGAGTATGTAAGTCAGGGCCCAGTCAGGGAAGCTTAAAGCAATGCTAGTTATTTCAAACGGAGAAGATTTGATAAAAGAAATGATATACAAACGTATTGGAAAGGCCAGAAGAGGAAAAAGGGGAATATGAGATAATCCAGAGATTACTAATTACAGAAAAAAAAAGTTGTAAAGAGAGTTCAGGAGTGAATTCAGGGCAGCTGTGCTTACCTGTAGACTGCAGACTAAGAGGCTTTGTGGCCTAAACAACATTAGGTAACGGAGTGGACTAGACAGTTGATACTGGTCGTAAGGGATATATGGTCTGGTAGATTTCCCAATAGAGAAATGAGTGCAGATTCATGTGTACATGACTGGGTATGCTTTGAAAATTGAAACTCTGCAGAGTGCAGCTTTTGGCTGCTTTGGGTCTTCGTTGCTGCATCGGGCTTTCTCTAGCTGCAGCGAGCAGGGGACCACTCTTAGTTGCGGTGCACGAGCTTCCCACTGCGGTGGCCTCTCTTGTTGCGGAGCATGGGCTCTAGGTGCCTGGACCTCAGTAATTGTGGCACATGGGCCCAGCCGCTCTGCGGCATGTGGGATCCTCCCAGACCAGGGCTCGAATCCGTGTCCCCTGCATTGGCAGGCGGACTCTCAACCACTGCGCCACCAGTGAAGCCCCGAGTGCAGCTTTTAAAAGCAGTTTTATCTCCATCTGTGTTTCTCATGTTTGAATCTACTATACGGAGCAGGCATGTTGGGTGATACTTAGGCTAGATCCTTTGAATTCCCAAGGTGATTTAAAGAAAAAAGTGTCCTGGTTACATTTAATCAGAAATCATATGTATGTTAGGAGTTCATGTGTCTACTACTTCTATGCAAATGTAATAGACAAAATTCCAAATCTTATTCCCTCGGCTTTGGCATGTCTTAAACTTATAGTCTGTTGTAGGAAGGAGAGCGTGAAGATTGTCAGGTGACTTTGATTCCTCTATTTCCTAATCTTGTGCTTATGTGATTTCTGAACATTCCAGAGTTGATGAGGGCAACGATGGGCTGAGAAGAGATATGAAGCAAAGAAATTGCTTTTTGACTTGTGCTATTGTGTTCTGATATCAGTGTTTTTTGTGCTTGGCAGATGTCCAAAACTAATACTTTCCTGAATATTTTCCTTGGACATATCTGCACTGAGGATATCCAGGTACACTCCCTTTTATGCAGGATGTATATTCTCTGGCTGAATTCTTTTGACTTTACCCCTCATTCTATAGTTGCTGTTGGTTCACAATGACCCAAGAAACAGTTTCTTAAGGTAGAATGCCTCTAAGTCATCCCAGGCTGGCTTTCTCTCCATCATGGTCTAGTAATGGTCTAAGTGAAATACTCATGCCCCTTTGCTCTGACAACCTCAGGAAGTGTTAGAAATTCCTTACCTGGGTACCTCACCACCTCCTGCTGTTTGAGGAACATGGTAGATGTAATACCTTTCCTCAAAGACCCCATGCACTATGAGTGTTGAAGGTAATTTTACCTGACATGAGGTGAAAAGATGTACCCCATAGACCTGAGAGCATTTCTCAAAAAAAAAAAAAAAAATCCCCTCTCCCAGTCTCTTTAACATCAACCATTATTTGATTATTCTCTTGGAAGCAATAGCACATAGGTGATTTAGCATCTCAATTTGGAACATCAGGGTGCCTTGCTATCCATGTTTTAATCCTCAGTCTTTGAAAATGCAAATAATTAAAGAAGAAAAACATCCTGTTTTAATAGAGTGTACAACTTTGTAAGACAAAAAGAGAACTGCAGAAGAAATAGAAGACATGGGTTAGAAATCATGTAAAAGGAAGAAAGCATAAAATCCTCAATATTTGTAATTGACAACAAAATGCAACAGGTACATATTAACTGAGTATTAAACACATGAAGAAGCAATCTAAATCCCTGCAAAACATGCTGGAAAAGTATCTAAAGGGATATAAAAAGTAAATAAAGGACAAATGATTGTGATTATAGGATTGGAATTCAACCTATTACAAGCAAGTGGTAGAATTTCTTGCTTGCCAGTCTACTACAAACAAGTAGAAAAAAGAATTGATGGCCAAAACTAAACTGATATACATATAGTTTATTTTCAATTATTTTATGCTTAATTTAACTTTTTGATTAAAAAAGTAGCTACTTTGTCTGTAAGGAAATTGGTATTCTCAGGCAAACGCCCGTTTTGAAACAAATTTCAGTTAGAACTCTGAAGTGCCATTGACTGCTTGAAACACATTGACATGTGGAAGAACCTAAACAGAAACCAGATTATTAAACTGGTAACCAGAAAGGGGATAAGACTGCTTTGATTGGGCTTACCTTAAGGAATGTTGAAGATTCTGAAAATGATGTCCTGGAAATAGTTACAAGATGTTATTTGAGTTGGATTCAGTATTTAACCAAATTTAAAGTGCTGTTTTTCATAACTTCAATTGGAGTTTTCTTTTATATTCATCATAATCTTCATGTACTTAGTCACATACTTCATTACAAGAATCTTGTAATAGTCATTAGTCTTCTTTCTTGCATGCGTATGCATGCACTCTCTCTCTCTCTCTCTCTCTCTCTCTCTCTCTCTCTCTCTCACACACACACACACACACACACACACACACACACACACATATACACACAATTTCTTCCCTTTTAAGAAGGTTCACAGTTGACGGACTTGTTCTCTGATTTTTTTGTCAGTGCACTTACTGCACTTACCAGTTTAACTGAGAAGGGTTAGCAGGCTAACAGATTCATCATAATCAGCATCTATTCCAGTTCCATTTTATACTCAAGGTCTATTGTTGCCAATTCATTCAAGAAGGTGTTTTTATGTAAGTGATGCTTAAGTGCTGGCTCTGTGCTCTGTGAATGCAGTCCTCCTAGGGAATGATTCTGTAGAATGGTTCATTCTATGTAATTCTAGGCTACTGTAATGCTCTTGTATATTGCAGATTCACCTGAGAATTTTCTTCTCTCTAATGCAAAAAGTGTTTATCTGGCTTGCATTATTATCCTCCAGCACTTTATGAGCCACTATGCAGGATTCAGGGGAAGACTTTGACAAAGCCTTTGCCATCAAGGAGTTCCAAATATATTTTGGAATTGACAGTTACAACATGTAATAGAGAATCTACAGATAAATTGTTAAGTGTAAAAATATGTGGTTTAAGTAGTTAATTTTTCAGGAAATGAAATTATTGAAGATGTTGTATACATCTTAATATCTTATTCCTTAGCTGCTTATATGTCTAGCAATTATGTTTCACAGCTCTGTGTATTGGATACTTTTTTCTTTACCTCAGGATATATAGGAAATATGTTTCTGAGTTAAATGCTTACAACCAGCATTTTATTTCATCAGATTCTCTTCTTAAATATTTTGCCAGAATTACCAACAATTATTAGTATAAGTAAAAACTAAATGTCTTTAGTTTCCTCTGATCATAAAAGAATTCCATATTTCTGTGAATCTGAAGATCTCCTCTCCACATTCTTGACATGCTCTTGGTATTTTGTACTTAATACAGAAAGATAGTCCTTGAGTATTTATTCCTTGATATCATATTCATTCCTTTTATCAAGTTGCTGAGAGTTTCTCTATTATGCTTTATATCCTTCAGGGATTCTGCATAGTAGAAAATCCAAAATCCATTTTGTCCTCTTGATCACAATATTGAACTGGTATCCAGGAAGACAAAGGATTCTTCTTTTTTTTTTTCCCTCAACATTCACGGGGTTCTTTCTGTTAAATGAAAAATAGATTAATGTTGGAAAATTAGATGCCTGAAGAAATGTAATTCTTCATTTTATAGTTTTATAAATCTCTTAGTTTCTCTTGCTAATTTTCCCATTATTGCTAGCATGAAGTTGTGTCTGGATATCTACAGTAGCCATTCCACATCCATTAATCCATCCTTTATTTGCTTACATGTTGTTCTCTCTGAAATGAAGAAGGTCCATGTCCATTCCCTGATCAGAAGCCTGAATGACTTCTCCATATTTACAGGAAAGAAGTTATCCTCCTTAGCATAATATTCACATTCCTTCAACATCAATCACTGTTATCATCTACATATACTAGATGTATCTTAGTTTAGTATCTTAACACATACTAAACTATAATCACATTGCATAATGATGTTTTCTGAACTTTTCACAATCTATTCCACCTTCATGCCTTGACTCATTATGTTCTGTTTGCCTGGGATGGCCATTCCCTACATTGTTACCTGTTAAGATCCTAATAATTTTTCAAACTCTAGGTCAGATTCTACTGCCTTCATTCTTAGGGAAAATTTCCCTTTCATGTATTCCCGGTTTATTTTGTTTATAGTCATATTAAAGAATGTGTCATATTCTGACTCACCTGATAGTTAGATGTGAGTGTTCTCCTTATCCTCCACTCAAGGACCTGAGTGTTGCCTCCCTCAAGAATCTAGCAGTGTCTGGTATTCAGTGCCTTCTATTTGGTGTTGCATTGGAATCTCTTTATTTTATTAAAATATGTTGACTCATGGAATATCTATAATAACATCTTTCCTGTATTTTTCTAATGTTTCCTGGAACACAAAGATATTTGCAAGCTTTACTTTAATTATCATCAGTGCTCACTAATGAAGTGATTATTTTAAAAAGATTACAAGCTTTTGAAGACAGAGGTGATCTTTGTAATCTTTGTACCCCAATGTGTTTTGAGCAGAAATCATATTCAGATGGAGATATTATATAAGAGACATTTTTAAAAAAATTGATTGAGCTTGTACATTCACTGGCAGAAGGCAGAACACAATGCAACAGCTGAGTCTCCTAACATGCTGAATAGTTCTCTTGACCTTGAAAACTACTTTTTGTTGAAGCATCATGGTTTAGTGGAAGGAATATGAACTTCCCATGGGAATAGACCCAGCTCCAATCTCAGCTTAAGCATATTAATCTATAATTTGTTATTTAAATAAATATAATCATGTTATTTATGTATATAATGTTCTGCAAACTGCTTTTTTTAAATCTTAATGCTGCATCATGGTTATTGATCTTTGTGCGTGTAGAACTAGCTTATCCTTATTTGCCACTGCAGAACGTTTGATGGTATGGATGTAACAGACTTATTTAAAGGTTTTTCTAAGAGGGAAGCCACTGTAGCATAGTGATTTACATACAGCTTCAGTTAGATTCATACTTTAAACCTTTTAAACCTTGATATACTACTTACCAGTTATGTGGCACCTTTGCTAAGGTCTGATGTGGGCAAACCTAGTATTTAGAAAATGGTAAAGAATTACTATGCTAGAAAATATGCTTAGCAAAAGAAACTTTAGCTCTTTTATAATAAGGGAATACCACCAGCAGGTGGCAACAACTTTGAGTGGTAATCAAACACCAAAACTATCACTTTGTTAATTATAGGTGGTTCAGGGAGCAAATGAAAATAAATGACCTGGTAAATATTACAAACTGGAATTACACTTTGTGTTACATTGTTACATATTGCATAGTATTATATAAAAATTAAGTAATATGTGTGCCACACGTGATGAAAATACGTTCAGGTAGTCTTAAACTATATTTTGAATTTCTATTAAATATCTATCCCTATGTTTCATTCAAATCTTTTGTACTCAAGTCAGTCTCATTGTTTGTTTCCTGGATTTTATGCTTATCAGAGGTGATAAAAAAAAAATCTATAGATTTGGGGCTTCCCTGGTGGCGCAGTGGTTAAGAATCCATGCCTGCCAATGCAGGGGACAAGGGTTCAAGCCCTGGTCCGGGAAATTCCCATATGCTGTGGAGCAACAAAGCCCGTGAGCCACAACTACTGAGCCTGCGAGCCACAACTACAGAAGCCTGTGAGCCACAACTACGGAAGCCCGCATGCCTAGGGCCCGTGCTCCTCAACAAGAGAAGCCAACGCAATGAGAAGCCTGCGCACTGCAACGAAGAGTAGCTTCCGCTCGCCGCAACTACACAAAGCACGCACACAGCAAGGAAGACCCAACCCAGCCCAAACTAAATAAATAAAATAAATAAGTAAATTTTTAAAAATCTATAGATTTAAAATAAATATCCAGATACAAATTCATGTTGGAGTGGCAAGACATTGTCATAGGCAAGAACACAAAGTCCAAGGGTCACCGTCAGCTTTGCTCCATTAAGTGGATCTGATGTGTGTCTGAAAAAGTAGTGATCTTCCTCGTAAGTAAAAAAATACAAGGTTTACGTCGTCCATTTTAAAAAGCTCTGGTTTTACTGTGTTTTCCTCTACTTTGGTGCTATGAGCTTTAAATTAATATGTACTTTATGATACTCTGCCTTTTTACTAAGCAAAAAAGAGAATTACTGTGTTGGTTATTTGAAATTATTTGGCCTTATTTACAATATCCTTAATTTTTATCTTCTTATAACTAGTTTTAAAGCTGAGAGAAACAGTTTAGAAATATATATATATATATTTTTTTTTGTTTTGAACATCCTAATATAATAGCATAATAGGACACAATTTTTAAATAAATGTAGATATTTAATTTTCCATCTGTGAAATTTAATATAGCTTTTAATTGTGACTCAGTAGATGTGCATAGTTTTTGCTACCATAGTCTTGGAGGACACAGAGCCATATGAATATTTGTGACATTCAGAAATGTTAAATGCTTATTGGGATGCTTCATACTTTTTTGTAGAGGTTTTGCATTTTAAGACTAAATTCATTTCTATATAAATAAATAATTTATATGGAATATCTAAGTAGTCAGACTAGGAAGACAAATTGCTGTAAACATTTCTCTTTTAACAGTATTCCATCAGGGCTCACTAAGTCAGTACAAGTACATTTTAGAATGGGGGGGGACAGTTTTAGAAATTGTGAATTATTTTCATGGTATTTGAAAGAATCAAACATTTATAGTATCTGAGAGAACAACTTTTGAATCATTTACCTTAAAAATTTTCAACTATGATGCAGTTCCTTATATGTAAAGTTACTCCTAAATCTGTCTACCTGTGATTTGTGAAACTATTGTGAAACAGTGAATGGGGCCGTAGGAAGAACTTTCTTGAGGGATAGGAGAAAGGTAAAGCTATCCTAATTCTACCAAGCAAGGGCTACATGAGCTTTCACAAATTGTTTTAACTTTCTGGTCTCTGTTTCCTCATAAGTAAATAAGAGGTTTTAAAAGGACCTAAGCTTATATGGACTTTTTGTGAAGATTAATGAAATAATAATGTGTCAAGCACAGGGTCTGGTTCATAGACCTTCTCAATTATGGCAGCGATTTTTATTTTTATGGAATATGTAACCCTTTAAATATTTTCTTTCTGAGTATGCATTCCAAATGGTGCCACTGGCTTCTTTACCCCACCCCCAGCCATGCTCACTTCTAAGTCATGGTGTTCAGAAATAACTCTAGACATAAGTTCTAAAAAATAGGCTTTTGTGTCTGAACTCCATGATGTATTAGACACACAGTCAAGCTTCTTGAACCTTGTCTCTATCTATGAACAAGGGGAAATGCTGCTTAATCCAGTGAGATCATGGGGAAGATGTAATTCTCAGTCCTGGTAATGTGAAAATCATTTACAGACTATCATCAATTCTCTATGATTTCTTACTGTCATTCCCAGTATGGTCCAGAAAAAGCCTATTAATAGGCCTTGGACTCAGGGAGGTAGCAGCAATTGTCCACTAATATTCCAGTTCCTTATGGACAAGAAACACTTCTTACCTCCTTTATTTGATTCTGTTCAATAACATATCACAAAGTAAGGTTTTGTGGATGAGAAGGAAATGGAATATGTTTACCAGAAGAGAGAAACAGAGATATGTAGAGGTTTTGATTTTCCCAAAATGGACTACTGAGTTAATTAGTGACAAGCCAGGAAGTAAATACTCAAAAGCACTCTTCCCTTTCCTTTCCTGCTCATCTAAAAGGAGCTACAATTTATACTCCACAGTAGGTGATCAAACCTACATGCACAATAGAACCCCTTCTGGTGTTTTCCAAGGGCCAAAAAAATAAAACAGTGATACAAGGAAGTAACGCACCTGAGTGCTTTTGTCTAGGAGTACCATATATTGTAACTGGCCAAATGTTTTCAAATAAGAGCGTTCTGAAGCTAATTGTATATAAAAAGCAAAAAAAACAAAAAAATCCTGTTATTTCACTCTGTCTGTATTCAAGGCTGCCTCTGCTGCATGGCTGCTGTGCTATTTTCATTATGTGAAAGGAAGAAAGAAAATAATATTTTTCAGTTTTTTTTTCCCACCTTCCTGAAACACATGCAGTAATTGGGATTTGCATTCTTCAACAAAAGGAGATTGTTTTGTTGCTTATCTTGTTTAAAGTAAAACTATGAAAATTAAGCAATAGACCATGGCAGACCAGTATTACTATGTGATTATAGCACACCTTAGGAGGTATTTTAAAGTCTGAGTCCAAGTGGTTTTATCCTCTTCAGGGACATGTAATAATCCCTCTGAAAAGCACTGCCTGGAGTATTATATTAATATCATGAAATATAATTTATTTATTTAAAAAGGAAATCGTGTAAATCTGTGCTTTTACTAGGTGATATACACATGGCAAAAGATGAGAAAAGTATAAAAAGGAAGGCAAAAACAGTCTTGTTCATAAACCCAGTTGGATGTCTTATACTGTTGATGTCTCAAAAATTTGCTGCATTTCCTAAAATCAATTAAATGATTAAAACTAGACAAATGAGCATAAGATGATTGCCTCTGTTAATGTGTTTAAAATTCAAGGTGTATGAATTTACTTGAAAGTGAAATAGTGTGAAAATTGATGATTAACGTTTCATACTTTAAGAAATGGCATCATTTATGGTAATACATAGTATCAGAATAAAATTCTAACCTGTAAAAGTCTCCCTTTTGACAGTGCTTTAAAAAATCTTTCCATTATTGCAGGGTAATAGCTTGACTGTAATGTCTGCTGTTAAAGGAGCAAGTGCCTGTACAAATATTAATCTTACATTATTACTGCTAAATATTCAACTGATTTGAATATTAAAATAGCCCAAAGGCTCTTCAATAAAATATGTGATTACTGAAATAGTGCAGTCCCTTTTATTATGCCAGGCATATTCCATACATATATTAACAGATATCATAGTCGCTTAAGTTAAGTAAATATATTAATTGATAATAGTGGCAAAGCCTGAAGTTTAATTTTGGGCTTTTAGAAATGTTCTTCCCATTATTATTTGAACTTATCTAGTGCATTGCAAAAGAATTTTGATTCTGTGGGTAGAAATTTAACTGTTGAAACTTTATATTATATTTTTAGTTCTGGAAACTCAAATATGTCTTAAGAATATCTTTTTAAATAATAATAATAATAGCTAACATTTATATAGCAATTTCTATATCAGGCTCTGTTCTAAATACTTTAAGTTATTAAAGCTTTTAATACCTGTAACAAACCTATAAGGAAGGTTCTATTACTAGTCCCATTTTATAAATGATAAAATTGAGTCTGAGAGTGTTTAGGTGTACTATTCAAGGCCACACAGTTGGGAAATGTTTAAGCCAAGACTCTAGTCCATGTGGCCATTTTCATAGTTTCTGCTTTTGCTAAAATTTATTTAATGAAGATGAATATGAAATAATCAAGATGGTTTTTTAAAAGAAAATATACAGATGTTAAATATTACTATGTGAATAATAACATTCTGTGAAAACATTTTATGTGTGTGAAATGGCCTCTCCATTCTAAGTGTGAATGAAACTGAAGAAAACTGATGAAAGTCAACGATGAACTTGAGTCCTGGTGTCCTATTTTACATGTACCTTATAGTCTAGAAATGACTCATTAATGCTGAGGAGTACAGAAAAGCTGAAGAATTACCTGAAGTGCTTTATTGCTAGCTTTCTCTCTGCCATTGCAAGGTCAGAGAAACTATAAGCAAGGACAGATCAAGTATAATTTCAAAGTTGGCAAATGTTCCTTTCAGTTTCCCACTCTAGTCTGTGCACTAAGTTCTCTGTGGTTCCTGCTCTCTCTGTTCCCAAGCTTCTAGTATTCATTTGCATCTCAGTTATTTAGAATTGTTATGCTGGCTTGCCCCAGATTAGCCCATACCCACAGAATCTAGATGTTAGCCGTTTTAGAGTTATCAAACCCAGCTATCTTAAAATAATTGAATCAGTTATAAAAACATATTTAAGAAATAATAGTCTTTTGCTCGCAGGACGCTTCTTGTTAATGTAGACACACAAGTGTTTTGTAGTCAGACAAACCTGAGTTTATTTGCCAGCTTTGCTACGGTTTTAGCTCTCTGAGTTTGGGTAAGTTACTTTATCAATTTGTCTGTTTTCTTATATGTAAAATTGGAGAAAATAGTATGTACCTCATTGAGCAAGGGGGTCGATTTTTTTTTCTTTTTTTTCAAGTACATGTAAAGTGCTTACCTCATGGTAGATACTTCATGAACAATGTTTCCCTTTCTCTAATTGAACATTCCAGTGGTGGAAAACATATGACATGAGTCAGTTCATTCCATTGAATGTCCTTGTATTAGGCTCAGACCTTCTACATTCAGATCTTGTCTGCCCTTTCCTGGTTATTTCCGTATCCTGCAGGATCTCTGACTCATGTAACTTGGTATAAATCCCAGAACCTCTCTGGACCTCAGTGTTTCTCACCTAAATGAAAAGATTTCATAGGAGACATTTTTCAGCCCTTTCTATCTATAAAATTTGGCAATACTTTGTGACACTCTCATATTTAAGTCTTTCCCAGTTTGCTGCTCAGTAACTGTGAAGCTGGTGACAATATGAATATATTTTCCTGCCCCCTAACTTGTCATTTTGGGGGGGGTCAATTTTAAGGAGGTAATTCTGATGACAATGTTTAAGGCAGAAATACGTTTCATTTTTAAGCAAAATCTTAAGCTGAATTTCAATATCCAATACAATTACAAGTGGAATAGCTCCTGAATAAAGTAGGGTTAAATACAGAGGACACCTCTCTGCTTGGCCTTCTTGCTTTCTCGGCCTCAGATTTATCCTACTGCCACATCTTCCTTATAACCAATGGCTCTTAAAGTAACTCCACTGAGAGTTTGAATTTTATGAAACATAATTTAAAAACCACTGCTTTAAGTCGAGGGACGGTTCTCATGGTGGGTCTTTCAATAACTATGGTAAACTAAAGTAAGCTACCTGTTCTGCTCAGGGGCTTAAAGCCCAGGAAAGGTCTAATTTCAAAGCAGCCTCAGGCTACTATTTTTCTCTCTCCTACTTCTCAAAGAACTGATTATCCTAGTAATTAATAGGAAAACCTTTTAGGGTGGTAAAAGCTCCATGTAAACAACAGAGAAAACAAGCATGCGATAGAACAATTTAAGGCAATTTTGGTTGCCTTAAATTTTTAAGGCCAAAATATGGTTGTTTTAAGAGTACTATGTGGAGAGCCTCTTTCCTTCTGTTGGTTTTCTTCCTGTGTCAATGTCTTCTTTCCCAGGAAAGTGTGTAGAATTTTCAATCATTTTTGTATGATTCTTTTGAACATTAAAATATTTGTCATCCTTTCCTAGGGTATGGGGTGTTAATCCCAATGACTTGACAATTTCAATGACTCTAACTACATTTGCTTTAGTTAGTGTTCTCATGTGGTTTCAGTTTTCTTCTTTGAACAAAAATTATCTTTAGTTTTTGTCAATACAGTATAATGATTACATTTAGGAAGAGCCCTGGTTGTTTTATCTTACTTATATAATTGATAGGATTACTCTATTACTCTATGAGTAAATATAACCACATATCATATACTATTATAATTTTTAAATTATAAAAGTATGTTTCTTCTAATGAGACTCATATACCAAGTATTAATGTATGGTATTCTGTCTTAAAAATGCCTCCCCATAGACTTGTCTATGTTTCTTAAACCTTAAACAGATGATAGTAGTTCAGTAGTATCCCTAGTAGTGACCTTACATGTGAGAATTTTACAATCCAGATTTTCACTTGTGCCAAGTGAACAATAGAGAATGCTGATTTGACATATTTTGCAGCTATATGAGGACTGGCTTCATATTTTTTACCACCTGTTTGCAAAATCATAAGCATTTCTCTGCATTTCATCTCCTTTTTAACATTTCTTAACATTTAGAAATTTTAGAAGGGAGAAGGAAATCAGTAACCATTTTTATAGCAGGTTTACATTTTGTAATATGAATATAACTATATTTTATTCACATCCTTTTTATCCATAAACCTACTTCAATTTCCAAATTACACAGGGCATAAAGACTGAATAGGGTTACTATATTTTGACTTTCAGACTTATTTCTCTTTAAGATATTATTCCCTTAATTAGATCATGCATAAGCATAAGTTTCTGCACATTATTGAGGATTTCTTGGAATATGCATTGAGCCTTAGTATTATTCCATACTATTCAAATACTTCTTTTTCTTCCATTTTGTGGCGTATAACTTTTGAAGCACAGAGTATAAATTGTGATTTTCTTTTTAACTTGGCACATTGTTTTCTATTTAAAAACCCATATTTTCCAGTGAAATATGCTTATGTTCTATAAGAGATAGAATTACTTGTCAAAAAATACATAAAAATGACTCTGTTATAGGCACACAATACTTGATAGAGTGTTAATGATCCATTCTATGAGTGCCACAGACATAATGATCCAGAGCTTCCTGCTCACACAGCCATACCAGTTGCTAACTAGCCATGCCCCTTGCTTGCTTTTTCTTATATCTTGATCAGCATACAAAGCAATACTGAAGTTGCTTCTGTTCCTTTCCCTTTTCTTCTTTCCATCTCTAAATAGATGTCTTTCCCATTTTGTTCCCTTTCTCCTTTACACTAGTCTATTCTATATTTTCAAATTGTGTTTGTGGACTTTAAGATTCAATCTTTGCATATCAAAATAATCGATATGCATATCTAAATAATTGATTGATCTTATATCTTCTTTAACCAGTCATTTGATTCAATTTTCTTTGCCCCTGAACATTTTAGAGGTGTTTATACTATTGAATATTCTTAACTTTTTATTTTTATGATTGCTCAATTCTTTTGCCCCTTTCATGTTATTTAGTTCATTTATTAAACATTTTGTTGAGCATCAGGCTGTAAGTTAGGGATATAAGACATGGTTCTTAACTTCAAAGAGTTCATGGTTTAATAAGGGAAATAAACATTGAAACTCTTGCAGTTTTCAAAGTGCTATGATAAAGAGAAGAGTAACATACAGTATAAAAAGCAGAAAGTGATAAAGTTTATCTGGAGAAGGTCAAATAATTGGCAACGGCAGAAATATTTGAGCAGACTCTTGAAGATTGAGTAGGATATTTCCAATTTAAAAGGGTGGGAGAAGGCATTCTATGTAAAGGTATCAGTGTTTACAATGACTTAATGCTTCAGACCCAGGAAACGGTGATTTGTGGGTGAAATGGTTGGAGAGATAGGTAGGTACCAGGAGACAGAGTGTTGTTTGATTTTTATCTGATGGGCAGAGAGGAATAAGCGCATAAATTGATTTAAATTCATTTATCAGATCTCCTGGTCAATAACATATATTTTCATGGGAATTTTATTTATTCCTATGTGAAAATAGATATCTTTTGTGTGAAAGCCTTTAATTAAGGGAGTGTAAATAAGATTTATGCTTTTGAAAAACAATTTCAATATAACGTGAAAGATATTAGAACAAGTTTGACAGAATCAATTTGGAAGCTGTTGAGACAGCCAAGTTAAGGGATGATGAAGGTTGGAGGCTGGATTACTGCTATGCTGTGATAAAGAGAGGAAGAAAGATTTTGAGGACTATTTAAGCTGTTGATTAAATAGGATTAAATGATTGGATGTGTAGGGTGAGGAAGTCACTGAGATAACTGGTTTGGATAGCTGAGGGGATTGGTGGAGCCAATTATTAGGATAGAAATTTCAGGAGAAAGAGTTAGTTGGAGATAGGGCAGGGAGGGAATGTGAAATATATTGGAGGTAGTGTTTCATGAATGTGCAGTGTTGATGGAAAATCCAGATGGTAAAATCTACTATAAAGTTTCTCAAAGCTTAATGTACATACAGATGAGCAGGGAGTCCTCTTCACATGCAGTTTCTGCATCACTAAGTCTGGGTTGGGGCCTGAGATTCTACAGTCTGACAAGTCCCTGGGAGATGGCCATGCTGTCTGTCCATGGACAATACTTTGCAGAGCAAGGATCTAAGAGATAGTTGGATTTAATACTCAACAAAGAGATATGAGCCGGACACATAAATTCACAGGTTCTCAGCATATTGGTGCAGCTGAAACCAGGCTAGTGATTGTTGGTGCAGAGTAACAATTTAAAAAATCTTTAATATAAAGCCAAAATTTGAGACATTAATAAAAATTGCCAATTATGCTATTGTTTTTTTTACAGTTGTGATTAGCGTTATTTTATTTTATCATTTTTTAATATTCTCAATTTCCTCTCTTTATTACTCAAAAAGCATACTTTTCACATGGTTCCATATCATGTATTTTTCACTTAACAGCATTTTTTAAGTATCTTTATTGGAGTATAATTGCTTTACAATGGTGTGTTAGTTTCTGCTGTATAACAAAGTGAATCAGCTATACATATACATATATCCCCATATCTCCTCCCTCTTGTGTCTCCCTCCCACCTCCCTATCCCACCCCTCTAGGTCTTCACAGAACATCAAGCTGATCTCCCTGTGCTATGAAGCAGCTTCCCACTAGCTATCTATTTTACATTTGGTAGTGTATATATGTCAATGCCACTCTCTCACTTCATCCCAGCTTCCCCTCATCCCCCACCCCGTGTCCTCAAGTCCGTTCTCTATGTCTGCGTCTTTATTCCTGCCCTGCCACTAGGTTCATCAGTACCATTTTTTTAGATTCCATATATGTGTGTTAGCATATGGTATTTGTTTTTCTCTTTCTGACTTACTTCACTCTTTTTTAATTTTCTTTTAAACTTTTTATTTTATATTGCAGTATAGCCAATTAACAACGTTGTGATAGTTTCAGGTGCACAACAGAGTGACTCAGCCATATGTAAACGTGTATCCATTCTACCCCAAACTCTCCTCCCATCCAGGCTGCCACTCTGAGCAGAGTTCCCTGTGCTATACAATAGGTCCTTGTTGGTTATCCATTTTAAATAGGGAGTTTGGGATTGACATGTACACATTGCTATATTTAAAATGGATAACCAAAAAATAAAAGAAAACAAAAATAAAACGGATAACCAAATTATGCTTTTCTTGACAGACTTAAGATTTAGTTTAAAGTGTAATTTTTTATTCAATTCTGCCTTTTGTTCATTTAGCCTATCAACCAGAGAAGCTCATATTTGCAGTTTATGTAGGAAGAAACTTATATATATATATTTCACATGGACTCTGATGAACTAATGGATTGAAAATATGGCACCAGTAAAGGCCAACCCCTTCTTCAATGAGAAAGATCTCATTCTTACACCAATCGGTGAAACTTTTCTTAAAATATGACAAAAACAACAAGGTCCTACTGTATAGCACAGGGAACTATATTCAATATCCTGTAATAAACCATAATGGAAAAGATAGGAAAAATAACATATATGTATATACGTATATATATAGCTGTACAGCAAAAATTAACACAACATTGTAAATCAACTATACTTCAATAAAATAATTTTAAAAATATGATAAAAACAAATTGGCAAGTGAGGGAACTTGAACATTCAGACCTATAGTACTTTAATCAAGGAAGGGTATAAACAATGAGAAGAAAAATAAGGCTGCTCCCTGTGGAACAAACCTGTTTGAAAGGTAAGTAGAGAAGGAAAAGCCAGCTAAGCAAATGGAGAATAAATAAAGGCAGGAATTCATCAAGTTATTGCAAGCAAAAGAAAAGAGGGCTTCTGGGAGGAAGTGGTCAACAATATTGTAACTCACAGTCAATGGCAGTAAGAATGGTGGCAGACAATATTCATTGTCCTTAGAATTTTTGCACTTACGCAGTTGGTGGCTATTTCCAGACAATTTCAGCAGAGGAAGAAGTTCAGAGGAAGCCAGATATCTGTGACTTGAAGAATGAATTGGGAGGTGAGAAATTAGAAGGAATGAAGGGAAAACAGTGCTTTGATGGTTTGTTTAAGGAATTTCACTGTGAATAGTATAAAAGAGGGAGAAATAGTTCATAAAAACCTCATTTTTAAAGTTGCATTTTAATTTCAGTATGGCAGACAACTAGTTTTTACTCCTTTTTGGTGTGGGAGACTCCAATCAGTACCTTAGGATTTCAATAGATTTGAAGTAGAAACAAAGATTTTAGCTTCAGTCTGCCGTTAATAATCCATTTACTAGAACTGGAAAATAACTGCTAAAAGCAACCAGACCAAATGCTGTATTCCCATTTCTTTCCCATCTTTTAATTCTTAATAGTAAATCAGTTGAAATGGGAATGACTTCACTGGTGGAACAGGGATAATACTTTATTTGATCCAGTGAACCATCTGCATTAATTATATCACTTCTGGAAAGTGAAGCTACCTTCTTCAGAATTTAGATTTGGGCAGAAAGTACAAAGAAAGACAAAAATTACCCTGCTTTGCATCAGTAATATTATTAAATGCTGCTAAATGAAAATCAGAATTCAGTACATGATTCCAGGTGGATCACAGACATTAAAACTTTGCTTTATTTACCGAATTTAACTCTAGGTTTGTTCCTTCCTTGGTTATTTTTTTCTATCTTGGTGCTACTGACTGGTTTGAGATTGATTGTGAACTCAGAGTTTGGATAATATCTTGTTAACTTTTGATTTCCAGGGATTAGCATAATGTCTGGAAACTTGGAAGATGTTCTCTAGACATTTACTGACTCAACCAATAAATTAATGTATTCCTCAATAAGGGCTTTAAAAACCATGATACAGTAGTATTAAGCTAGTTAAAAAACATTTTGTGAATAAGTTTTGTGAGGCCAATTGGGCATTTTGGAAATACCTGGTCTCCAATATGGTAAGACTATTCTGAGATAATTTGGGTTCAGTGAGAAGTTCAGTAACTATATAGACCTCCCTATTTTTAAAATGTTGTAAATACATGGAATTTAAGCAGTGTCTGGGTTTTTTTTGGTAGGGTCAATGTGAAGGTTATACTATATGAGACATAAAAACTTAGCAATATGTTTTATGAGTTATGTTTTATTGTCTAGACTGAAGTGTTCCTTAAGAGTTTAATAGACTTTCTTGATTTTTCCAACATAAATCATTTGTAGAAAAGTTAAATTGGATTGTTTCACTATAACTCCCAAGTGCCAAATCATTTCAAGAGCTCTATGAATAGGTGCATTTGCACAATCTGATTGGCTACCCTAAAGGCAAAAGCAATTATATTATGCTAATGTGCATATTTTGCTCAGAAATCTGAATTTACCATTCAAATACATCAATGTATATTGTCTTTTTCAAGAGGTGAGCTTATAGATGTCAAGTGTTGTGTAAAGAAAGGTTTTAAAGATTAGCAATTGTCAAGTTTAGGGAGCTTGAAGCATACTTGTCTTTCATGATAATGATTGAATCTTTCCTTTGACAGTAAATACAGAGTGAATATAGTGATAACCTTGATTAAGTATAACATGGCTGTGGAAACATTCTGGGAAAGGCTTTTTGCATCTTTATGTAAAGTTCATAACAATCTGAGGAAAATTATTTGGAAATTTGCTCATTAAGAGCCTTGCAGAAAAGCATTTTGTTTGCATTGCCTAATAAAATGGACCAGTGGATACATAATTTTTCCTGGAGCATGTAATTTATACTCAAAAATGTTGCAGTGCTTTTGTGACACCATTTACCAAGGATTTTTATTTAGTTTACTTTATAGCTCATCATAAGTTTTAACAGGAAGAGTTTCCTTTAAAATTGAGTAAACAAAAGTAAAGCCTGCATCTCTTCCTTCAACTGGCACAGAAGCATGAGAAAATATATACTATACACTACAGACTTTTTACTTTTTGTTTTAAATGGAGAAAAAAAGTGAATGATGTGATGGTTAAAGTCTTTAGTACGTTGAATTTTTCTCAAATAATTTCTAATATGTTCTTCAGTAATAAGTCATGTAGCCAGATGGCTATATATGAGAAATTGCCTGTGCAAGTCAAACATTTTATTCTAAATTTTAGCAGGGGTGATTCCATGATTTAAGAGAGAATTAATAACTTTTATATAAGAGCTGGGTTATAAAAGGTGATTTTCTTTGGAAATATGACAGTTTATATGGTGCTTTTAAAGGTTTGTTTTCTTTAATATGATGAAGTAAGTGATATGTACCCTAGTTGCAAGCAACCGATTGAGTTCACTGCCATTGTCTATGACTATGATTACCCTTTTGTTTAAACAGTACAATGTATCAAGACAGCAGTGTGACATAATTTGATAGAATGTAATAAAATATAATGACATTTACTAGTCCCTAATACCCCCACTATGTTATTTTGTTAGTTCATTAAAGGGTTTTCCCTTTCACTATAATTTTTATTGATCCCCAGCAAATATGAAAGCCTTTATGTAGCTCAACTCTTTAATTTGTTATTTTAGTAATTATTGTTCCTTTGCTTCTTGTTAAGATTTTTTTTCATTAAAATGTTTTAAACATGGCATGTAATCTAGCAGGGAAGCATTATATTAATTTTAAAATCCCTTGCTTTAATTTACAAGATTTTTAAAATCTCATTATGGGGGATTTAGCATCATAACTCTCATATTTACACAGAAACAGGCCTATTGGCCTCTCTATGTGGGGGAATTTGCATCTGCATTTTAAAGCACTAAGCCTTTTTAATATCCCCTTGATAAATTAGCTTTCAGGATTCATCCAGCAAATAGGTATGGGGAGAAACTGTAAACACTTTGCAAAGTAGTTACAGATATATAAGCAATTAAAATGAGGTAATTTTATTTGTGTAAAGGGTTTGGGTTTAATTTGAATCAGAAAAGTGTCGAGGGCTCTACTCAGTTTCCAATGCCACCACTGCCACTGCCACCACAGTACAATAAAAACCTAATAACCTCCTCATGGGCAAAGGCAGAGAAGGAGTTAGGAGTTATGTCAGTTTCTTTCCAAAAATTTCTGTCACAAAAATGACAATGAATATGACACTGAAATGCAATGAATTGAGGGAATGAAACACTCTTCAATTAAAAGGAGTTGGATATGTACATATTTTATTCTTACTTCTTCAGATATTTGTATTAATTCAGGGCATTTCATTCAAATGAAATGCAATGACTTATGGAAATAACATTTAAGAAAGGAGTAGGATATGTAAAGATTTTATTCTTAATGCTTTCTGTTTCCATTGTTTTATATCACAAGTACTTTAAAAAAATACAACAAAATTAAAAGATCTTAAAATTGTCATTTCTTCTTAAGAACATTTCAAATTCAATGAACTTCTTATCTTTGCTTCATTCAAAATATTTGACACATTAACTTTTTTTTAAATACCTTTATTGGAGTATAATTGCTTTACATTGGTGTGTTAGTTTCTGCTGTATAACAAAGTGAATCAGCTATACATATACAAATATCCTCATATCTCCTCCCTCTTGCATCTTCCTCCCACCCTCCCTATCCCACCCCTGTAGGTGGTCACAAAGCACCAAGCTGATCTCCCAGTGCCATGCAGCTGCTTCCCACTAGCTATGTATTTTACATTTGGTAGTGTATATATGTCCATGCCACTCTCTCACTTCCTCCCAGCTTAAGCTTCCCCCTCCCGATGTCCTCAAGTCCATTCTCTATGTCTGCGTATTTATTCCTATCCTGCCCTAGGTTTTTCAAAACCTTTTTCTTTTTTTAGATTCCATATATATGTGTTAGCATACAGTATTTATTTTGCCCTTTCTAACTTACTTCACTATGTATGACAGTCTCTAGGTCCATCCACCTCACTACAAATAACTCAGTTTTGTTCCTTTTTATGGCTGAGTAATATTCCAATGTATATATATGCCATATCGTCTTTATCCATTCATCTGTCAATGGACACTTAGGTTACTTCCATATCCTGGCTATTGTACGTAGAGCTGCAGTGAACACTGTGGTACATGACTCTTTTTGAATTATGGTTTTCTCAGGGTACATACCCAGTAGTGGGATTGCTGGGTCGTATGGTAGTGCTATTTTTACTCTTTTTAAGGAACCTCCATACTGTTCTCCACAGTGGCTGTATCAATTTACATTCCGACAAACAGTGCAAGAAGGTTCCCTTTTCTCCACACACTCTCCAGCATTTATTGTTTGTAGATTTTTTGATGATGGCCATTCTGACTGGTGTGAGGTGATACCTCATTGTAGTTTTGATTTGCATTTCTCTAGTGATTAGTCATGTTGAGCATCCTTTCATGTGTTTGTTGGCAATCTGTATATCTTTGGAGAAATGTCTGTTTAGCTCTTCTGTCCATTTGTGGAATGGGTTGTTTGTTTTTTTCATATTGAGCTACATGAGCTGCTTGTAAATTTTGGAGATTAATCCTTTGTCAGTTGCTTCATTTGCAAATATTTTCTCCCATTCTGAGGGCTGTCTTTTCGTCTTGTTTATGGTTTCCTTTGCTGTGCAAAAGCTTTGAAGTTTCATTAGGTCCCATTTGTTTATTTTTGTTTTTATTTCCATTTCTCTAGGAGGTGGGTCAAAAAGGATCTTGCTGTGATATATGTCATAGAGTGGTCTGCCTATGTTTTCCTCTAAGAGTTTGATAGTGTCTGTCTTTACATTTAGGTCTTTAACCCATTTTGAGTTTATTTTTGTGTATGGTGTTAGAGAGTGTCTAATTTCATTCTTTTACTTGTAGCTGTCCAGTTTTCCCAGCACCACTTATTGAAGAGGCTGTCTTTTCTCCATTGTATATTCTTGCCTCCTTTATCAAAAATAAGGTGACCTTATGTGTGTGAGTTTATCTCTGGGCTTTCTACCCTGTTCCATTGATCTATATTTCTGTTTTTGTGCCAGTACCATACTGTCTTCATTACTGTAGCTTTGTAGTATAGTCTGAAGTCAGGGAGCCTGATTCCTCCAGCTCCATTTTTCGTTCTCAAGATTGCTTTGGCTATTCGGGGTCGTTTGTGTTTCCATGCAAATTGCGAAATTTATTGTTCTAGTTCTGTGAAAAATGCCATTGGTAGTTTGATAGGGATTGCTTTGAGTCTGTAGATTGCTTTGGGTAGTATAGTCATTTTCATAATGTGGATTCTTCCAATCCAAAAACATGGTATACCTCTCCATCTGTTTGTATCGTCCTTAATTTCTTTCATCAGTGTCTTATAGTTTTCTGCATACAAGTCTTTCGTCTCCTTAGGTAGGTTTATTCCTAGGTATCTTATACTTTTTGTTGCAATGGTAAACGGGGGTGTTTCCTTAATTTCTCTTTCAGATTTTTCATCATTAGTGTATAGGAATGCAAGAGATTTCTGTGCATTAATTTTGTATCCTGCTACTTTACCAATTCATTGATTAGGTCTAGTAGTTTTCTGGTAGCATCTATAGGATTCTCTATGTATAGTATCATGTCATCTACAAACAGTGACAGCTTTACTTCTTTTCTGAGTTGTGTTCCTTTTATTTCTTTTTATTCTCTGATGGCTGTGGTTTAAACTTCCAAAACTATGCTGAATAATAGTCGTGAGAGTGTACAACCATGTCTTGTTCCTGGTCATAGAGGAAATGGTTTCAGTTTTTCACCATTGAGAATGATGTTGGCTGTAGGTTTGTCATATACGGCCTTTATTATGTTGAGGTACATTCCCTCTATGCCTACTATCTGGAGGGTTTTTGTCACAAATGTGTGTTGAAGTTTGTCAAAACCTTTATCTGCATCTATTGAGAAAATCATATGGTTTTTCTCCTTCAGTTTGTTAGTATGGTGTATCACATTGATTGATTTCCATATATTGAAGAATCCTTGCATTCCTGGGATAAACCCCACTTGATCATGGTGTATGATCCTTTTAATGTGCTGTTGGATTCTGTTTCCTAGTATTTTGTTGAGGGTTTTTGCATCTATGTTCTTCAGAGTTATTGGCCTGTAGTTTTCTTTCTTTGTGAAATCCTTGTCTGCTTTTGGTATCAGGGTGATGGTGGCCTCGTAGAATGAGTTTGGGAGTGTTTCTCCCTCTGCTGTATTTTGGAAGAGTTTGAGAAGGATACGTGTTAGCTCTTCTCTAAATGTTTGGTAGCATTCACCTGTGACGCCATCTGGTCCTGGGCTTTTGTTTGTTGGAAAATTTTTAATCACAGTTTCAATTTCAGTGCTTGTGATTGGTCTGTTCATATTTTCTATTTCTTCCTGGTTCAGTCTTGGAAGGTTTTGCTTTTCTAAGGATTTGTCCATTTCCTCCAGGTTGACCATTTTTATTGGCATAGAGTTGCTTGTAGTAATCTCTCATGATCTTTTGTATTTCTGCACTGTCAGTGTTGTTACTTCTTTTTATTTCTAATTCTATTGATTTGAGTCTTCTCCCTTTTTTCATGATGGGTGTGGCTAATTGTTTATCCATTTTGTTTATCTTCTCAAAGAACCAGCTTTTAGTTTTATTGATCTTTGCTATTGTTTCCTTCATTTCTTTTTCATTTATTTCTGGTCTGATCTTTATGATTTCTTTCCTTCTGTTAACTTTTGGTTTTTTTTTGTTCTTCTTTCTCTAATTGATTTAGGTGTAAGGTTAGGTTGTTTATTTGAGATGTTTCTTGTTTCTTGAGGTAGGATTGTATTGCTATAAAATTCCCTCTTAGAACTGCTTTTGCTGCATCACATAGGTTTTGGTTTGTCGTGTTTTCATTGTCGTTTGTTTCTAGGTATTTTTTGATTTCCTTTTGATTTCTTCAGTGATCTCTTGCTTAAGTAGTGTATTGTTTAGCCTCCATGTGTTCGTATTTTTACAGATTTTTTTTCCTGTTGTTGATGTCTCTTCTCATAGCGTTGTGGTCGGAAAAGATACTTGATATGATTTCAATTTTCTTAAATTAACCAAGGCTTGATTTGTGACCCAAGATATGATCTATCCTGGAGAATCCTCCATGAGCACTTTAGAAAAAAGTGTATCTATTGTTTTTGGATGGAGTGTCCTATAAATATCAATTAAGTCCGTCTTGTTTAATGTATCATTTAAAGCTTGTGTTTCTTTATTTATTTTCATTTTGGTTGATGTGTCCATGGTGAAAGTGGGGTTTTAAAGTCCCCTACTATGATTGTGTTACTGTTGATTTCCCCTTTTATGGCTGTTAGCATTTGCCTCATATATTGAGGTGCTCCTGTGTTAGTACATAAATATTTACAATTGTTATATCTGCTTCTTGGATTGATCCCTTGATCATTATGTAGTGGCCTTCTTTGTCTCTTTTAGTAGTCTTTATTTTAAAGTCTATTTTTTTGTTATGAGAATTGCTACTCCAATCTTCTTTGATTTCCATTTGCATGGAATATCTTTTTCCATCCCCTCACTTTCAGTCTGTATGTGTCCCGAGGTCTGAAGTGGGTCTCTTGTAGACAGCATATATACAGGTCTTGTCTTTATATCCATTCAGCCAGTCTGTGTCTTTTGGTGCGAGCATTTAATCCATTTACATTGAAGGTAATTATTGATATGTATGTTTCTATTACCATTTTCTTAATTGTTTGGGGTTTGTTATTGTAGGTCTTTTCCTTCTCTTGTTAACACATTAACTTTTAAATGTTGTCTTGCCTAATTTATTCTTAGATACCCTGCAGTTTTGTTGTTGTGTATCTTTTTCAAATTAAATAATTCAAAAATTACTACTAGTATGTAAAAATGCAATTTTTTTCTGTTATGTTGATTTTACAACCTTGCCAAATAATTTTTGAATATAATTATGAATTTTAAAATTCTTTTGGTGCCTCCATGTAGATAATCATATTATCTGAATAATGACCATTTGGATACTTCTTTAACAAGATTTAGCTCTTATTTGTTTGTCATGTCACATTGTACTGGCTAAAATTTTTGTTAGATTTTAAAAAGAAGTGATGGTAGCAAATACTGTGTCAAGTTCTAAAGGAAATAATTTACTTTTGCATTGTTGACAGTACTATTAGTCTTAGGTATGTCATTTAATGCATTTAAGCTATATGCTTTTTTCAGTTTGCTAAGCTTTTTTACAAAAATAGATATAAATTTTATTGAATGTATGGTTAGCATCCATTCATCTAATCCTATACTTTAAAAAAAAATCATTATTAAAGTAACCAGATCCTTAAATAAGAAAACACAATGTGGTCAAGTGGCATTATTCTTTTTATAAACTGCTAGATTCAGTTTGCTTTAAAATATTTACATTTGTATTTATTAATGAAATGTGGTTATAATTTCCCAATATCATAATTTCGTTGTCTGGTTTTGGTAGCCAATGTATAATTATCTCAACAAATGAGTATACAGTCTTTCCCTCATTTCTATTCTTTGAAAGAGTCAAACATTGGATTATCAGTTCTTCAAATAACTGAAAGAATTTTTCAGCAAAAACTGAGCTTGATGGTCTTTAGGGCATGGTTCATTCCTTTAATAACTAGTTGAATATTATAAAAGTTCTTTTAATTTTTGAGTTTTTGAGTAAATTTTTCCAGTACTGTTAGCATTTTACCTATGTTCTTAAATGTATTGGCATAACTTTTTCAAAATATTATTTTATTGTCAGACAGTTTCTATCACACTTATAATTATGTTCCTTTTTTCATTTGTAACATGGTTTTTATGAGTTCTCTTTTTTTCTGTATGTACTTTGTTAGATATTTTTTATTTTTATTAATTTTCTTGAATTAACATTTAATTCTTTGGAATATTATGATCCTCTCTGTTGTATTTGATTTTTTATTATGTTATTTCTGCTCTTTTAAAAATTAATTTATTGTTTTTTACTTTCTTTGCATTTGTTCCCCTTTTCTTTTTCTGACATAAATTTAAATGCTTAGTGCATTAATTTTCAGTCTTCTGTCAAAATATAATAATTTGAGTCTATAGTTTTTTCTCTATGTGCTGTGTATGTAGTATGTATTCCTCAAGTTTTGATAACATAGTATATTTAGTTGTCGGTATTGTTCTTTTTTTTTTAAACATTCATTATTATTTTTCTTTAACTTATAAGTTACTTAGAAGTATGTTATTAAATTTCCAACAAATGAGGTTTTTAAAAATGAAATTTTCTATTTTTCATTTCAAAATTTTATTGTAATCAGAGTATAGTCATTATGAAATTTGATGGGGCTTTTTAGTATGCATTTAATATTTGTAAACATTTGAAGGTTCTTGGAAATCTGTGTTCTTGGGGACACAGTTCATTTATGACTGTCATGTCAGTCTCATTACTTAATTTGTTCACATCTTCTGTGTACTTTCCTATTTTTTTTCTTTAAGGCTGCATCATCTAACAATTACCAGAAGACTTGTTAAACATCTTCCACTATAATGATATATTTGTCATTTTATTCTAGTAGATGTGTCAATGTTTTGTTTAAATATTTTGTAACTGTCTTACCAGTCCATCTAAAATTAAGCAGTATTTATCTTTGTGCTGAATTGAACCTTAAATCAATTTGTAGTGACTCTTATTATCTCTAGTGTTTTTTTTTTCTTGTTATTTGTTTTACTATTTTGTCTCATGATTTACTTTGATATTAATGTAACTATATCAGATTTTGTTTGTTTGTTTAGAATTTGCCTGACATATCTTTTTCTGTCCTTCAACTTTTAACATCCAGTGTACTTATTTATGTTTTAGGAATTTTCTTGTAAATGGCATAAAGCTGGGCTGTGTTTACATTTATCTAGTCCAACAGTTTTTGTTTGGTCTACTTATAAGGCCCAATTTAGCAAGTATGCCTACTATACTTTTTTCTGGGAGTGTTTTTCCTGTCTTACTTACCAAGAGTATTGCTTTTCAGAAGTCTGGTATTATGAGAACTAATTCTCTCAACCTGCTACCTTTTCTGGGTTCCAGGTTTTGTCTGTTACCTTTGAGAGTGGCTTGAGATATCCAAACTATGCTACTTAAAAGAAAATTTTTAGGATTTACTTCTTTTTCTTCAGGCATTCTTATAATTTTGGCCCCTGAAGATTTTCTTTCCCTGAATTTTCTGCCATCTCAACCACACATATAATATTTTTAGGTGATCTATATCAGGACAAGTTTTCTCAAAATCTGTTATGCTTTATTGCCAGAAACAAAAGGGTTACTTTTAAAAAAAAGTGCATATATATATAGACTCAAAATCTTAGACTCCAAAGGAAAGTTTAGAAATGTCCTAGTCAATTTTTTAATTTATTTAGGCCCTTAGTTTCTTCATCTAAATAAAATAGGAATTTTCATACCTGTTTTGCAACATTAGTTATTTTTATTATAATTAGAATATGTGAAACCCTTGGCTCATCAATAGCCACATACTAAATAAATGGTAATTAATATTATTAATAGTCATGAAGATTATTATGTTAAAAAGAATATTTAAGTGAGGAATGCCTTTAAAGGGGAACTAGATGTGATGAATCATAAACTGCTAATGACACTATGAATGATTTTAGGTTAAAATGTATAACTTCAAATTTACAGTGATACATGGAACAAAATAAGGAAATGTGATATTTTATGGCAAATTAGGCACAGTAATGGAGCTCAACCTTTATTCAGCTTTTATCAAAAAAGAAGTGGCAACTTCAAAATTAATACACAGCCAATTTAAACATGCCTTTACTGTCTCAAAGCTTCACTGGGTTGAAATTTATTCATTGATCTGATCAAGAATTCATGTCCATCTTTGATACTTTCATTTTATTTGTTCTTCCTAGCTTTTATTACTCTGAAAGAATTTTCAGGTTCATACTGATGGAACCAGGATATGGTAGAGCTGCATTATAACACAATACTGTCTTCTACCCTTTTTTTTTTTCTGTCACTATTTTCTAGTGTGGAACGAGAAAAAGCTCTTTAAACTTAGAGTGTTTTATAGCTGTGCATGTACTTAATGCAAATATTCTTGTATGCTGTGTCCATATGATTAGGACTATATATAGATGTGAAAGAGAAACTTGAATAGATTGTTTTACCATCCTGCTTTAAAACACTAAGACCCATCTTTATTTCTTCAGTTAGATGGAAATATATGAGTGAACTCTAAGAGTTATGAACACAATACTGCCAGCCACTTCATTGCTTGAGCTAAAAAAACCTGGAATCATATTTGACTACTCTCCTTTTCCCTTACATCACATCCATGGGGATATACTCTCATTTCTAACATCAAAATACATATTTAATCATATTTCATTATTTCTAGTGCCACCATCCTCCCCAAAGCCACCGTCATCTCTTGCATTTCCTGCCTTGTCTTGCTGTTTCTACTCTTGCTCTCCATAGCATATTCTCTGCAGAGCAGTCTGACAGATGTCTTTGAAATCTATGTTAGATAAGGTTATTTTCTCTAAGGTTCCTCCAGTGTCCTCCCATTACACCTAAATGAAAGTACAAAATCCTTGCAGTGGTCCCTGACTATTCCTTTGGAAAAAAAAAAAACGTGCCATGCTTCTTTCTGCTTCATTCCAGCCTTAGTCACCTTCTTGTGTCCCTGAAATTTTCTCCTTTGATAAGCACAGGGCTCTCTAGCAGCCCTTGCCAGTTTCTTTTCCCTTAGTCTGTGTTATTTTGCTTCACAACACTTATTAACTGACATTATATTTTCTGTTTGTTTATTGTAGATGTTCTTTACCTTAGCTGCCCATCAAAATTACCTGAGAAGTTATCAAAAATCAAGAATTATCACATACCAGAATTACCTGAGACATTATATATATATGAATCTTTTCGTGGGGTAGGGGAAGGGAGACAGCTTAGGCATTGGTAATTTAAAAATTCTGTAGCCAGAGTTGAGGACCAATGTATATTTATTTTTGTTTTTTTCTTCCTCTCAACAGTCTAGAAGTTCAATAAAGGCTAAGCATTATCTATTTTTTTCACTACTCTATTCCTAGCTCTCAGAATAGTACCTGGTACATAGCAAACTTTTCATAAATATTTGTTCATAATTTAAAAAAAATAGTTCTTTTCATCTAGAATATATAAACAAATATGTATCACTGGCTCCATATAATTCAACAAGCTCTACACCTCTCATTCCTTCATTCAGTTTTTTCACTCATTTAAGAAATATTTATTTGGTGCATTTAAGGAATCAGATAATATTGTAGGCTCTCAGGAATCAAGAGTGAAATAAATAAATATCTCTGCCCTTGCAGAACTTACATTCTCATCTTGGTGGTACATTTTGTGGATAATTGTAGTTTTAGAAATAAGAAAACTTAAATTCTTTTAAATAATTTTTCATTATTCAGTGTGCTACATTGAAAAGCCATTTAACCTCTTTGGGACTAGTCCTAAAACTATTTTAAAGAATCCTTCTCCTTTAATTCAATGTAATTGGAACTGTTATTTTCATGCTGCTGTTTAAAAAAAAAAAACTTTCCAAAGTAATTTCAGAAGATACTTTCTTTCTTAAACTATGACTAATTAAAAGAAAACCAATTTTCTGAAAAAGAAAATAATTAGATCATAACAGATTTATAAGATGCACTACATCTGTGTTAAGAAAAGCTCATAGTCTGCAGAATAAAGCCAGCTGGAATGATAGCTCTGGGATATCCCAATGGCAAAAGTGTTGGAATCATTTAAAAGTTCATTTGAGTTTTACACAAACTGATCATTCATTTATTTTTTTCATCCATTTATTAAACAAACATCCCCAGGTGGTAAACATTTCTAGGTTTTTTGCTAGGTCAGAAGGTTATATTATAATATGTGTTCTCTGCTCTTAAAAAGCTCATTTTATCATATTAATTTTGTAAAGAAATAATAGCAAATATCATGTCATAGATAAAATAAATATTGCACATTTCAAAGAAGCATATAGAACTGAACTTAGCCTTTGCCCTTAACAAGTTCACAAAATCTCTCCCTCTTTTGATGTTTTATAACATTCAGCTTGTTTTGAGTCAACTGACATAGTCTACTTTTATTATAGTTGTTTATCTACTCCTATTACTATCCTTTAACTCCTCTAGCTTATGCATATGTGTATTACATTTATATTATACTTATATAAAATATATTTATATTTCATTGTATTCCATATTCACTCAATACACATATTTTATCAAATTATATAGAATAAATTTAAATGACTATGAGTTATAATTATAAAAATCTAGAATAAAGTCCAGTAAATCCAAGTACATATCATCCTGAAAGGCTTCCAAAGAAACAAAATAAATGCAAATAAATAACTTTGCTCAGGTGTAAGACAAAAAGAACCTGAGGTTGTAATTAACTAGGTACAAAGCCAGAATCTCTGAAAAGATTAAAATCTTTGCAGCATTATATTAAACACAGTTTGGTAAACCATGTGCCTCACCTCTAAGATAAGGACAGAGTGAATCTAAGCAACAGAGTTCTTGGAAAGTGGGCTTTTATAAATTGATGTATACCTTCTTCCAGGTTTACCAGTTAGTATTTTCCCTGTGCATGAAAGCAAAATCTCAACATTGAAGAGAAAAATATTTTGGGCTCAGTCCTTCTACCTTCATCATGGAAGAATTTGGGGGAATTCCAGGAACGTTATGAGTTTTGCAGCTTACTGCCTGTCCTATCAAATCTTGGATGGTTTTCTCGTCCTTTTCATTTGGGGAAGCAGAGGAGTGTAGAAGACGGAACATGGGCTCCAGAGGCACACAGGCCTGAATTTCCAATCTGGTTCTGTCATTCATGATTTTTCCACCTTGGAAGAATGAACTTCTCTAAATCTCAGTTTCTCTGTTTGTAAAATAGGAACACAATCTTTTTATCACAGGTTTCTCCAAATGATTGCATTATTCATTTTTTGTAAAGGATGGTAGATAACAAATGTTAATTTCTTCTTGCACCTTTTTATTTATTTATTTATTTATTTTTGCATATTACATCAATTACTTTGAGTTTAATCTCCTGTTCTCATTTGGGTTAGTCTGGGTTATTGATCCTCAAAGATTGGATTCATAATTATCAGTGACACAACAACATTATTTAATAAATAAAGGGCACTGAAACCAAAAATATAAGATGACATGAACTCAGAATGAAGGACACTATCTTAAATTGAGAAAATTTAGCTTTATATAAAAGTCACTGCACTATTTTTATTCTCATTTCTCTTTGGACCAAACAAAATGTCAGCCTAGTACCTTATTCATATTTAGAACTAACTAGATAACTTTGAAGGCCTGTTTTCACTCTGATATTCTTTGAGATTGTTTTGGTCATGGACACTGGAGTTACGAGCAAATTAGCCAAAAAAAATATTAATGGTCATTATTTCCATGGTAAAAAAATCTAAAGAAGAAGGTTGTAAATGACTTATACGATTTATCTACATAACAGCTTTAGTAGAATAGTGTAGATATATACACAAGACCATGAGACAATAAAATGTGAATTTTCTGTGACTGTAGAATTTTATTATATCAATGTATTTGTTTTACAGAAGAAAAAATATCACAGTAAATACTTTAGATTAAAAAAATATATACAAGGCAAGACCAAGTAACAAATTTCATTTATGCTTTTAAAAGCATCACAATAGTGATGTCTTTTCATTCAGTGTGTTTCTTCTAAATATGTTTATATGACAAATTCAAGGAGTTTTTATTCTAAAGTATTGAATTTTCTTTCTTAAATTCTATTTTATAGTTTAACTTATATTAGTGTATCTTTCTAAAATATGTTTCCTGAATGTTGACTATAACTGGAACAAATAAGGTGATAACTGTGGTAATATATAGAATATAGTCTTATTTCCTTGAGTTTCTTAAAATAGATCCTTAGAAAACAACAGTGTGGAAGATACCCTGTAATACACTTTTTTTTTTTTTTTTACATCTTTATTGGAGTATAGTTGATTTACAATGGTGTGTTAGTTTCTGCTTTATAAAAAAGTGAATCAGTGATACATATACATATGTTACTATATCTCTTCCCTCTTGCATCTCCCTCCCTCCCACCCTCCCTATCTCAACCCTCTAGGTGGTCACAAAGCACCGGGCTGATCTCCCTGTGCTATGCGGCTACTTCCCACTATATATCTATTTTACGTTTGGTAGTGTATATACGTCCATGCCACTTTCTCACTTTGTCACAGCTTACCCTTCCCCCTCGCCATATCCTCAAGTCCATTCTCTAGTAGGTCTGTGTCTTTATTGCTGTCTTACCCCTAGGTTCTTCATGATATTTTTTTTTTCTTAAATTCCATATATACGTGTTAGCATACGGTATTTGTCTTTCTCTTTCTGACTTACTTCACTCTGTATGACAGACTGTAGGTCCATCCACCTCATTACAAATAGCTCAATTTCGTTTCTTTTTATGGCTGAGTAATATTCCATTGTATATATGTGCCACCTCTTCTTTATCCATTCATCTGATGATGGACACTTAGGTTGTTTCCATCTCCTGGCTATTGTAAATAGAGCTGCAATGAACATTTTGGTATATGACTCTTTTTGAATTATGGTTTTCTCAGGGTATATGCCCAGTAGTGAGATTGCTGGGTCATATGGTAGTTCTATTTGTAGTTTTTTAAGGAACCTCCATACTGTTCTCCATAGTGGCTGTACCAATTCACATTCCCACCAGCAGTGCAAGAGTGTTCCCTTTTCTCCACACCCTCTCCAACATTTATTGTTTCTAGATTTTTTGATGATGGCCATTCTGACCAGTGTGAAATGATATCTCATTGTAGTTTTTAGTTGCATTTCTCTAATAATTAATGATGCTGAGCATTCTTTCAGATCTTGTTAGCAGTTTATATATCTTCTTTGGAGAAATGTCTATTTAGGTCTCCTGCCCATTTTTAGATTGAGTTGTTTGTTTTATTGAAATTGAGCTGCATGAGCTGCTTGTAAATTTTGGAGATAAATCCTTTGTCAGTTGCTTCATTTGCAAATATTTTCTCCCATTCTGAGGGTTGTCTCTTCATCTTGTTTATGGTTTCCTTTGCTGTACAAAAGCTTTGCAGTTTCATTAGGTCCCATTTGTTTATTTTTGTTTTTATTTTCATTTCTCTAGGAGGGGGTGAAAAAAGATCTTGCTGTGATTTATGTCACAGAGTGTTCTGCCTACGTTCCCCTCTAAGAGTTTAGTAGTTTCTGGCCTTACTTTTAGGTCTTTAATCAATTCTGAGCTTATTTTGGTGTATGGTGTTAGAGAGTGATCTAATCTCATACTTTTACATGTACCTGTCCAGTTTTCCCAACACCACTTTTTGAAGAGGCTGTCCTTTCTCCACTGTGCATTCCTACCTCCTTTATCAAAGATAAGGTGAGCATATGTGCATGGGTTTATCTCTGGGCTTTTTATCCTGTTCCATTGATTTATATTTCCATTTTTGTGCCAGTACCATACTGTCTTGATGACTGTAGCTTTGTAGTATAGTCTGAAGTCAGGGAGCCTGATTCCTCCAGCTCTGTTTTTCATTTTCAAGATTGCTTTGACTATTCGGGATCTTTTGTGTTTCCATACAAATTGTGAAATTTTTTGTTCTAGTTCTGTGAAAAATGCCAGTGGTCATTTGATAGGATTGCATTGAATCTGTAGATTGCTTTGGGTAGTATAGTCATTTTCACAATGTTGATTCTTCCAATCCAAGAACATGGTATATGTCTCCATCTATTTGTATCATCTTTAATTTCTTTCATCAGTGTCTTATAATTTTCTGCATACAGGTCTTTTGTCTCCTTACGTAGGTTTATTCCTAGATATTTTATTATTTTTGTTACAATGGTAAATGGGAGTGTTCTCTTGATTTCATTTTCAGATTTTTCATCATTAGTGTATAGGAATGCCAGAGATTTCTGTGCATTAATTTTGTATCCTGCTACTTTACCAAATTCATTGATTAGCTCTAGTAGTTTTCTGGTAGCATTTTTAGATTCTCTATGTATAGTATCATGTCATCTGCAAACAGTGACAGCTTTACTTCTTCTTTTCCGATTTGGATTCCTTTTATTTCCTTTTCTTCTCTGATTGCTGTGGCTAAAACTTCCAAAACTATGTTGAATAATAGTGGTGAGAGTGGGCAACCTTGTCTTCTTCCTGATCTTAGTGGAAATGCTTTCAGTTTTTCACCATTTAGGATGATGTTGGCTGTGGGTTTGTCATATATGGCCTTTATTATGTTAAGGAAAGTTCCCTCTATGCCTACTTTCTGCAGGGTTTTTATCATAAATGGGTGTTGAATTTTGTTGAAAGTTTTCTCTGCATCTGTTGAGATGACCATATGTTTTTTCTCCTTCAATTTGTTAATATGGTGTTTCACATTGATTGATTTGCGTATATTGAAGAATTCTTGCATTCCTGGAATAAACCCCACTTGATCATGGTGTATGATCCTTTTAATGTGCTGTTGGATTCTGTTTGCTAGTATTTTGTTGAGGATTTTTGCATCTATGTTCATCAGTGATATTGGCCTGTAGTTTTCTTTCTTTGTGACATCCTTGTCTGGTTTTGGTATCAGGGTGATGGTGGCCTCATAGAATGAGTTTGGGAGTGTTCCTCCCTCTGCTATATTTCGGAAGAGTTTGAGGATAGTTGTTAGCTCTTCTCTAAATGTTTGATAGAATTCGCCTGTGAAGTCATCTGGTCCTGGGCTTTTGTTTGTTGGAAAATTTTTAATCACAGTTTAAATTTCAGTGCTTGTGATTGGTCTGTTCATATTTTTTATTGCTTCCTGATTCAGTCTTGCCAGGTTGTGCTTTTCTAAGAATTTGTCCATTTCTTCCAGGTTGTCCATTTTATCGGCATAGAGTTGCTTGTAGTAATCTCTCATGATCTTTTGTATTTCTGCAGTGTCAGTTGCTACTTCTCCTTTTTCATTTCTAATTCTATTGATTTGAGTCTTCTCCCTTTTTTTCTTGATGGGTCTGGCTAATGGTTTATCAATTTTGTTTATCTTCTCAAAGAACCAGCTTTTAGTTTTATTGATCTTTGCTATTGTTTCCTTTATTTCTTTTTCATTTATTTCTGATCTGATCTTTATGATTTCTTTCCTTCTGCTAACTTTGGGGTTTTTTTGTTGTTGTTGTTCTTTTTTCTCTAATTGCTTTAGGTGCAAGGTTAGGTTGTTTATTCGAGATGGTTCTTGTTTTTTAAGGTTGGATTGTTTCCCTCCTAGAACTGCTTTTGCTGTATCCCATAGGTTTTTGGTCATTGTGTCTCCATTGTAATTTATTTCTAGGTATTTTTAAATTTCTTCTTTGATTTCTTCAGTGATCACTTCGTTATTAAGTAGTGTATTGTTTAGCCTCCATGTGTTTGTATTTTTTACAGATATTTTCCTGTAATTGATATCTAGTCACATAGCGTTGTGGTCGGAAAATATACTAGATACAATTTCAATTTTCTTAAATCTACCAAGGCTTGATTTGTGACCCAAGATATAATCTGTCCTGCAGAATGTTCAATGAGCACTTGAGAAAAATGTGTATTCTGTTGTTTTTGGATGGAATGTCCTATAAATATCAATTAAGTCCATCTTGTTTAATGTATCATTTAAAGCTTGTGTTTCCTTATTTATTTTCATTTTGGTGAAAGTGGGGTGTTAAAGTCCCCTACTATGAATGTATTACTGTCTATTTCCCCTTTTATGGCTGTTAGTATTTGCCTTATTTATGGAGGTGCTCCTATGTTGGGTGCATAAATATTTACAATTCTTATATCTTCTTGGATCAATCCCTTGATCATTATGTAGTGTCCTTCTTTTTCTCTTGTAATAGTCTTTATTTAAAATCTATTTTGTCTCATATGAGAATTGCTACTCCAGCTTTCTTTTGGTTTCCATTTGCATGGAATATCTTTTTCCTTTCCCTCACTTTCAGTCTGTATGTGTGTCTAGGTCTGAAGTGAGTCACTGGTAGACAGCATATATATGGGTCTTGTATTTGTATCCATTCAGCCAGTCTGTGTTTTTTGGTGGGAGCATTTAATCCATTTACATTTAAGGTAATTATCGATATGTATGTTCCTATTCCCATTTTCTTAATTGTTTTTGGTTTGTTATTATAGGTCTTTTCCTTCTCTTGTGTTTCTTGCCTAGAGAAGATCCTTTAGCATTTGTAGTAAAGCTGGTTTGGTGGTGCTGAACTCTCTCAGCTTTTGCTTGTCTGTAAAGGTTTTAATTTTTCCATCAAATCTGAATGAGATCGCTCCTGGGTAGAATAATCTTGGTTGTAGGTTTTTCTCCTTCATCACTTTCAATATGTCCTGCCAGTCCCTTCTGGCTTGCAGAGTTTCTGCTGAAAGATCAGCTGTTAACCTTATGGGGATTCCCTTGTGTGTTATTTGTTGTTTTTCCCTTGCTGCTTTTAATATGTTTTCTTTGTATTTAATTTTTGACAGTTTGATTAATATATGTCTTGGCGTGTTTCTCCTTGAATTTATCCTGTATGGGACTCTCTGTGTTTCCCAGACTTGATTAACTATTTCCTTTCCCATATTAGGGAAGTTTTCAACTATAATCTCTTCAGATATTTTCTCAGTCCCTTTCTTTTTCTTTTCTTCGTCTGAAACCACTATAATTCAAATGTTGGTGCGTTTAATGTTGTTCCAGAGGTCTCTGAGACTGTACTCAGTTCTTTTCATTCTTTTTTCTTTATTCTGCTCTGCAATAGTTATTTCCACTATTTTATCTTCCAGGTCACTTATCCGTTCTTCTACTTCAGTTATTCTGCTATTGACCCCTTCTAGAGTATTTTTAATTTCATTTATTGTGTTGTTCATTGTTGCTTGTTTCATCTTTAGTTCTTCAAGCTCCTTGTTAAATGTTTCTTGCATTTTGTCTATTCTATTTCCAAGATTTTGGATCATCTTTACTATCATTATTCTGAATTCTTTTTCAGGTAGACTGCCTATTTCCTCTTCATTTGTTAGGTCTGGTGGGTTTTTATCTTGCTCCTTCATCTGCTGTGTGTTTTTCAGTCTTCTCATTTTGCTTATCTTACTGTGTTTAGGGTCTCCTTTTTGCAAGTTGCAGGTCTCTAGTCCCCATTGTTTTTGGTGTCTGTCCCCAGTGGCTAAAGTTGGTTCGGTGGGTTGTGTAGGCTTCCTGGTGGAGGGGACTAGTTCCTGTGTTCTGGTGGATGAGGCTGGATCTTGTCTTTCTGGTGGGCAGGTCCACATCTGGTGGTGTGTTTTGGGCTGTCTGTGGACTTATTATGATTTTAGGCAGCCACTCTGCTAATGGGTGGGGTTGTGTTCCTGTCTTGCTAGTTGTTTGGCATAGGGTGTCCAGCACTGTAGCTTGCTGGTCATTGAGTGAAGCTGGGTGTTGGTGTTGAGATGGAGATCTCTGGGAGATTTTCACCATTTGATATTACATGGAGCTGGGAGGTCTCTTGTGGACCAGTGTTCTGAAGTTGGCTCTCCCACCTCAGAGGCACAGCACTGACTCCTGGCTGTAGCACCAAAAGCCTTTCATCCACACAGCTCAGAATAAAAGGGAGAAAAAGTAGAAAGAAAGAAAGAAAGAGGATAAAATAAAATAAAGTAAGGTAAAATAAAGTTATTAAAATAAAAAAAATAATTATTTATAAAAAAAGATTTTAAAAATTAAAACAAACCAAAAAAAAAAAAAAAAAAACACGGATAGAACCCTAGGACAAATGGTGAAAGCAGAGCTATACAGACAAAATCTCACACAGACGCATACACATACACACTCACAAAAAGAGGAAAAGGGGAAAAAGTAATAAATCTTGCTCTCAAAGTCCACCTCCTCAATTTGGGATGATTCATTGTCTATTCAGGTATTCCACAGATGTAGGGTACATTAAGTTGATTGTGGAGATTTAATCTGCTGCTCCTGAGGCTGCTGGGAGAGATTTCCCTTTCTCTTCTTTGTTAGCACAGCTCCCTGCGTTCAGCTTTGGATTTGCCCCCCGCCTCGGCGTGTTGGTCGCTGGAAGGTGTCTATTCTTTGCTCAGACAGGACGGGGTTAAAGGAGCCACTGATTTGGGGGCTCTGGCTCAGTCAGGCCGGGGGAAGGCTGGGGTACGGAGTGTGGGGCGAGCCTGCAGCGGCAGAGGCCAGCGTGATGTTGCAGCAGCCTGAGGCACACCGTGCGTTCTCCCGGGGAAATTGTCCCTGGATCCCGGGACCCTGGCAGTGGCGGGCTGTACAGGCTCCCGGGAGGGGAGGTGGGGATAGTGACCTGTACTCTCACACAGGCTGCTTGGTGGCGGCAGCAGCAGCTTTAGCGTCTCATGCCCGTCTCTGGGGTCCGCGCTGATAGCCGCGGCTCGCTCCAGTCTCTGGAGCTCCTTTAAGCAATGCTCTTAATCCCCTGTCCTCGCACACCAGGAAACAAAAAGGGAAGAAAAAGTCTCTTGCCTCTTCAGTAGGTCCAGACTTTTCCCTGGGCTCCCTCCCAGCTAGCCGTGGTTCACTAACCCCCTGCAGGCTGTGTTCACGCCACCACCCCCAGTCCTCTCCCTGCGAACCGAAGCCCGAGCCTCAGCTCCCAACCCCGCCCACCCCGGCAGATGAGCAGAAAAGCCTCTTGGGCTGGTGAGTGCTGGTCGGCACCGATCCTCTGTGCGAGAATATCTCCGCTTTGCCCTCCGCACCCCTGTTGCTGTGCTCTCCTCCGCGGCTCCGAATCTCCCCCCTCCGCCTCCTGCAGTCTCCGCCCACGAAGGGGCTTCTAGTGTGTAGAATCCTTTCCTCCTTCATGGCTCCCTCCCACTGGTGCAGGTCCCGTCCCTATTCTTTTGTCTCTGTTTATTCTTTTTCTTTTGCCCTACCCAGGTACGTGGGGAGTTTCTTCCCTTTTGAGAGGTCTGAGGTCTTCTGCCAGCGTTCAGTAGGTGTTCTGTAGGAGTTGTTCCATGTGTAGATGTATTTCTGATGTATCTGTGGGGAGGAAGGTGATCTCTGCGCCTTACTCTTCCGCCATCTTCCCCCTCTCCCTGTAAAACACTTTTAATGACAACCAAGTGCCTGAACTTTTGGTGCATTACTTTATGAAAGAATATCTTCATTTGGCGTATTTCAGAGACCTCTTAACTGTTACATTTCTGCTCACTCCAAGATCTGTGAATAATTGTTATGAAGTCTGTTGAAAAGAATATATAAGTAAGTATTAATGGCTTGATGGATGCATCATAATTAAATGAAGAACTACCTTTAATAGCCCAATATCCACACTGGCTTAATGAGAATGTAATATGTTGATATTGCATTTATAAGCTGAAAATAATTATTTGAATATATTGTTAAACTAAACCTTGGTATATAAATATTTTTAATATATCTAATGAAAGTTCACTCTTTTAAAGTTTTCATAAATATTTAAATAACGTTTACATATTATGCTATGTACAGGAATATATGTTGACTAATATAACTTAGAAAAGCATTAAATCATCTGAATTATAAAGTGAGGTTAGTAGTAAAATAATAATAATAATGTAACTGGGAAATGTTACATAAGCTCCCTCAGAAAGCATTTTTCAAGTGAGTTAAAGAACAAAACTTCTTTGTAAGTAAAGTAGTATTACATGCCTAAGTATATAGTTCATGGAACTCAACAGTATTACATGCCTAAGTATATAGTTCATGGAACTCAACTTAATCCCTGTCCTGCCAGTTACCACTTGTGGTACTTCAAGACAGTTCCTTGTATGAGCCTTGGGTTCCTCATTTGAGCAGAGCTATAATAACCCATAAATAACAAGACTATTAACCAAGATAATGTTTGTACTGCAAAATTCTTAGCAAAAAGAGAGTAGTCAATAAGTAATAGTACTATGATGATAATGTTAATAAGAATCACTTTAAAATAAAAGAAAGTATATGGCTAAAGAAATTTTGGAAACACTGCATGCAAAAAAGACAAACAGCTTTTATTCCCTTTGGTGTTCCTCAGAGCTTTTAAGATGCTAATATACATTGTGAATCCCTTAAAATTCTACAGTTCCCAAGTTTAATTAACTTTGGAGCTGCTTTTTCTTTTCTTTTTTTTTTTTTTAACAGAGCTTCTCTTGGGACTAGTATTCTTCCCACACACTTTCTTAAATGACTTCTTAGGTAAAAACCTACCTATTAATCATAATTCATGTAAAATTAATGCTGCTTAGGTTTTCAACTGCTTGAATTTTTTAAAAAATTAAATACTAAATGTCATATGTCAGAATAGTGAATGTTTAAAAACTTTTTCATGAACATGACAGTCTGATAACCAGATTTTTAGAAATGAAGTTTTCAGTGGTACCAAAATTAGTCTTTCCATTCTAGAAGTGCCCATAATCACCAGAGCATAATAGTCCATCAATGCCTTCTATTATTAATAATTATTTATTAATAAAATATTTATTTATACTTACTTTATGTTAGCAAAATTATTACATTATAATGCTTGAGATTATTTACTATGTACAGTTATATTTATATTCCAACAGTTTACATTTTTGTAGAAAAATAATTATAAAAACTAAGAAGTATTAGTTTTACCTAATACTACCTTGCCCTCCAAAAAATTTTTTGCCCTCCAAAAAATTCATGGATTATTAATATAGTCGATTATAAAACCAGGTTGTTCAAAAGGTTTATTAGTTGTATATAAACTTGAAATTTAAGTTTTAGAATTTCAAATACTGTATTCACCTTGTATTATATTTATTGTAATTGGTCTGCCTGTCTACAGTTTGGAAAATACACTGTCCACATTGCACCAGAGGGATGCACTTTAACAAACAGCTGACTATTTTTTGCTTTCAAGGTAACTCCTAGCTCTTTGACACACCATAAGATTCTCCACAGCCTTGCACCTGCCCTCTCTCCATCCCCATCACCACAAGTCCTGCTATGTACTTCAGCACTTTATGCTCTCTCACTGCTTAGATTTTTATAGGTCCCTGCATATTTTATGTATTTTGTTTGTTTGTTTGCCTCTGTGCCTTTGTGCATATTGTTATTGGTAGCTAACTCATTGTTTAAAATTCCACTAAGATACCACCAGTTCTGGAAGCCTTCTCTAACTCCTGAATCAAAAACTGGATTTAACACCATTCAATTATGTTCCCATTTCACACTACTATTTCTATTATTTGCAGTGACCATGCTGTATTTTAATAAATTGTTTGAGTGACTTTTTGTTCCTAAGAATATCAGTTTTTTGAGGGCAAATATTGTGGCCTATTAATTCCTAGCATCTCATTGGTATCTTGCTCAATCTACGGTTGTTAGTTGTGATCTACCTCACTGTTTATTAGGAAATATTTCCATTAGACAGGTTAACTTTAAAAATGTGTGAACCCTCCAAATTTTCCATCTAGTATCTGGCAGTGTTTGAACTACTAAGTCATTATTCCTATGTGCATGCTATTGTATAACATTGAAAGATTGTCCTTTCAAACCCTAAACTTCCCTTTCCCAAAGATATCAGCTCACCCACTGATTTTCTGAATTATTCTAATACCAACTGCATCTTATTCAGGCACTTGCTGGTAATGAACTTAGACGTGGTGAGCCCAGTAATATCCTTTGAATTCTTATGTTCTCCCTCAGCCCTCTTTCTGGGTAGAGTCTCAGAGTGTTCATCCACCCCCATGGTGCCCAAATTGTTCTTCATCGACATGACCAAAATCATGCAGAGGGTACTATATTAGATAATTAAAAAGCAAGACTTTGAAAGGAATATTAGTTTTAAATACATACTTAATTTTTCTCATCTTCCTTTATTCTTTAGCTTAAATCAGTCATTCTCATGGTATCACTTTTCCATTTTCCATTGTCAGTTGCCCTGAAGTACTATTTCTAAGGCGTCTTTTAGAACAAGATATCACAGGATGCAGATACTGATGAAGGCCAGAGCACATATTATCATGAGTTGCCATGTATAACTATTTTGAAATTACCTTTAAAATCTAACTTCATCATGACAAACGATGAGCTTCTGTGCCCCCCAAAACCACTCCCATCCACCCAGTTCTCTCCCAGACTTCCAGCAACTAGTAAATGCTCACGTCCTCCTACACTTGTGATGACATGACCCCTCAGAGCTGTAGCCAAAGTCAAGATTCCTTTGAGTTCCACACATTTCTGCTTATAGAGAATAAATCCTTTATTTTTACTGTGTTGGTGTGGGTGGGAGGGTGGGAAAATGAAGGGAAAAAAAAAGAAATATAAATAGCCAGCATAGAATATTGCAATGCTTTAGTTGAGCCTGGCAGGTATATAGAATTGTATACTGCACATAAGCCAAGAATTTTATTTTATCCATTTTCACACATCTTCTTTAGTGAACAGAAGGAGGAAATAGAAAGAGTATGACTTTGTACTAATTAGAATACAAAGATGAAAATGGACATTTTGAAATTGGACATTTTATGGGCGCCATTTGCTCTTTCTTTTTCTTCTGTTTTTATCCAGCACCATTTTTCTTCTGACTTGCTTCACATACCTGTATCCTCACCTCATTTTATCAGGTGTCTTTAACTGCTTCTGACCTATGTCACAAGCATGGGATGTGGCAACCACAGGTGTCTTCAGCTTTTCACAGCTGGCAGAGCATGCTTTCACTTGATTTTCTCCCATTAAAAAGAGGAAAAAACAAACACATGTTTTGACTCATCTCCCTTCCTTTTCTTCAATTGCAAATTAAACTGACAAGCTGGCTGGACAGTGGCAGAGGGGACTTACTTTTCAGTCAAATTATTTTTGTGTCTTTTTTGCCAATGTATTCTCTACCTGTCATTTCCTCCATGTATGCTTTTGACAGCTGGAATTGTTTTTATTGTACATGCCAATCTGTGCTTTTAATAGCTAAGATTTTTTTTTCACTTCCCAGATTCAACTAGCCTAAAATAACTGTCTGACCTCCATATTGAGCTATGTCCCCAAAGTTACAAATATCTACCCTGGATTTTATTCATTCTTTGACAACATAAGTGTCTATAATATGTCAGTGCTACTGGGTGTTGGGACCAAAGGTATGAATAACACATGGTTCCTGTTACTGAATAGCTCAGCCTGTAATGGCCAGTTAGATACAACATAGGTGAATATGTAGTGTGTAGCGATGTGTGGAGACAAACCTGGCAGTCCTGAATGGGTAACCCCTTAGGTTATATGGAAACTATCATGAAATAGTCCCTGCCCTAAGCATTAGGATGCTACTTGTATGTTTGTAGATTGTAGTACTTTGAGGGCTACTTTGTCCAAAAGGATATTTTTATCATGAGGTTGTACTTTTTATCAACAAACAAAAAACCCTGTATTTAAAAAAGAGAATGATTAAAAAAAGAAGAAAGAAAAAATATGTTGGGGGAAACTATGCTAATTTTGGATTTAAATGAAATTAAAATTAGAACATTACTATATAAGGATTCATATACTAACCTTCACAAAAATTGGGAGAACTTAGAAGAGGAACTGTCCCTGAAATGTAGAGGGTAATTGGATAGTTTTGGGGATTTCCAGGCTGGATTCTGTAGTTGACAATAAAGGAGTCTCCTTATATTTGAGTTTTGATTACTTCTGTTATAGAAGATAAAGAGAAGGCTTTAGGAAAGATTAGACTTGCTTGTCATCTGTTACCTAATGATATCATCAAACAAAATGTGTGATCCATATTAATCATTTAATCCATATTACAGTTCTGTGAAGTTGATATTATTTATACTACCCTCTGTGGGTTTGGATTTTTGTTTGTTTGTTTGTTTCAGATGAGAGATGGTTCAGATAGGCTTAATGGTTCTTAATACTGGTAAATGCTAGGACTGGATTTTAATGCAGATATGTTTGACTTCAATCGTTTCACTAGAGTAATATCCAAAGAGGTTTTCTAAAACATCAATGATATAACCCAGGATTGTGCATTTAACAGACACTATAGGTAAGTCTAATGAAGACGATATCAAGGTGAAACACTGCACTTACGTGTTTTGATTTATCTTTTGTAGTATCATCACCTGTCATTCTGTACAGGGTACATTAAAGCACTGCCTTAATCATGAGACTGTACAAAGTGTTGTACAAAGAGAATTATATAGTTCAAGGCTTGACTTTCTGTGAGTTTACTATCAGAGATGGTTATGGAAATTCAGAGTAATAATATTTAAAATATATGAGCATTTACTGTATGTCAGACCCTATAGTAAGTAGTGCTTTATATAGACTATCTCTTAATTCTTAAAACATCCCAGTGAAGTAGGTACTATTTCTATTCCCATTTGCAGATGAGAAGTATGAGCTTGGTACAGTGAAGCAATTTGCCCTGTATTCTAGACTTATATATGGGAAACTCTAAATGTAGACTAGAAAAATGTAATGATGCATACTAGTAGATCACAAAGTGCATACATTTTATTAGAGTTAAAAAAATGTCTCTTTGTAACAACTAAAACAGGCCCTATAGGAGTAGATGTCTAGATCTACTCCTGGAAGGAAATTTTTAACCCTGCTTTGATTAATTTATTAACTGTGTGACCTTGGGCACATCATTACTACTGAACTCAATTTCCTATTCTATGAAAATGTGGATAAAAATGATTGACACTGATACTATAAAAACCACCAATGAACTTCTATATCCACACCATCAATATTTCTTCATCTTTACAAAAGTGATGTTTGTGTTTTCTAAGTAATATTGCAGAGGGAAAAAAATCCCTCAGTATTTATTCAAGCAACAAGTAATACTGAGACACATAGACTTACCTTTTAAAAATTAAAAAATTCATTTTACCTCTTCTGATTCTTCTTCAAAGTCCAAAACCAGTCCCTCTGTCCTCCTGTGACTCATTATTACCCAAATATAAGATTAAGATGGCTCACTTGACATGTTTTCTTTGAGAAACAAAGAAAATGTAAGAGTCAGGTCTTCAGCAAAATATTAATATACTTAATGAAATGGCTAAAATTAGTAAATGATAGAAGATCACCTTTATCCTCACAGTGTATTTTGTACAGTGAAATTAGGTTTTCTTTAAGTTTCCAAACTTAAAACATGTAGCTTTTGAACAGAAGAAAATGATAATAAATGTTGTATTTAACTAGTTCAGTTTTATATAGGAAGCTATAGTTTTGGTTCTCTACTTTTCTTTTTGTACTGTCTGTAGTACTTGACTTCTTATATCCATTTATTCAAATCTTGGCCATAGGACAATGGATAAAAGCATAACAGTGGCAGAAAAAAGTCAGAGCTGGTGGAGAGAAATGACCTTCTTCAGTAGCACCCTGGCTTCCCCTTCTGCCAATCAACTCAGTTCCCAGTGAGCCTGACCCAGAAAATTGGTTAGGTTAGATAGGAAAGAAGAAAATTTCTTCTTCTTCTTTTTTCTTTTCTTTACCCTTTTGACTTAGAGAAAACGTTTTAGAAGGATTTAATGCCTGAATTCACTAATTAAAACAAAACAAAACTCCAAACTGTGAGAAATGTATGAGAAGTTATGACAGAAATAGTGAATCTTAAAAATGAGCCCAAAGACATTTATGATCGCAAGTGAATTTCCTTCTAGGATAAACCCAGGTATTTAAACGATACCCTCTCTGTCTTTTTTTTAATTGCCCCAGTGTTACTGTTTACTCTCCTTTCTCGTGAAAAGGAAGCAATTATTTTAGATGGAGATTTGGGGCCTTTAAAAGGAAAAAAAAAATAGATCTCACTAACATAAAGACATATCGGAGAAATATGGGCTTATTAAAACATACAAAAACAAACCAAAAAAATTTTTCACCATTAACTTTGACCTTGGTCTCTCATTTTACACTTTCATCAAAAACAGTTAACATAAGGGCTATAGAGGTAACCACAAATTTTAATAAGACACCAAATAATTTTATAAAAGGATTAAGAGCTCTGAAGCTGAAGTTAATTTAGTATGTCATGGTTAGTATTTAGTGCCTGATTTGTACCTGTTGAGATATCTTAACTATATGGTCATTTTGTTACTTTTCAAAAGCACTAAATTCCTTTTCAGTTGAAAACATTTCCAGAATAAACCTATTTGGTCGTTTCATGGTAAAAAAAAAAAAAAAAAAAAAAACAGTTAACAATGTACCTATCCCCACTGTGCTCTGTAAGGAAGGTAAGGATGCTGCAGAGATAATTTGACACTGGGTCAAAGAAACCTGTTAAAGGCCGTCTAAACTTGCCTTCACAAACCATTTTATTTTTGCATAGTTTTTACCATGGTAACTCATGACAATACTTTAGAAATGGAGATTTACCTCCACGTTATTTTAGTTGCTAATGTTGTTATTTTTAGTGAGTCTTTTTGGAAACACTTTTCTTCTGTATTAATTCTCCCTCAGCACATTGCACACTTAGGTACTTGGCTAATCACTGAGTGCTTAATGCCCAAACACATAATATACCTGAATGGATCCCTCTCGCCAGCATTAGGCTGTGTACTGACCAGGAGAGAATGTGAGCAAGACAATAAGTTTAGTGCCACGGATATTTATAGGAGGAAATAATTATTCTGATAGAACATATATTACATTTTGTGTTGGAGAATTATATTTGTAGGCATTTAAAATGCATGGACTGTTTCCTCTTTACCTACGTGGTCTGAAAGGCCTTTTTTTTACACAAGGCTTATTTACTCTCAGAACCCTAAATTTACCATGTCATTTTAACACATTCTTGGGGGCTGACAGAGCTGGAATACTTTCATAGGCTAATGTAAGTGAACACACACAAGTGCCAAAGTGCATTAGGAAAATGGAAATCTATTCTGCTTCACGGTTGAATTTACCCTTCTCCAGAGACTGAATTTATTTACATATTTTATTTCAAATATATGTGAGTTACACTGAAGAAGCTTTGAAATTAAATAAACACCACAATTAAATGACAGACATAGCAATGGCATACCTCGTAGCCTATCACAAATTTTTCTTTTCATAGGAATTTAAATCCTTGTTACTCTTTTGGTAAAAAGGGTATCTGTCCTGTAATAGTAAGTGAAATGTTATTGGAAAAAGTTGGCCACTGAAAGGTATATTTGAGAATTACTGTGTGTATTACTAATACTTTTGGAGAAGTAAAAGATAAATTGAACCAAAATATAGATAAAATTATACAGTTGGTTTTCCTAAGGAGTTCCTTTTTCTAAATAAACATTTTTTCCTGAATCTCTGCATGATAGTCTGCTGCTGAATGTTTTCAAATATCGAAGTTACTGGAAACATTTTACAGATGATAAACTTACTACTTAACTAAAATAAATATGGAAGCAGTATTTATAAAAAACAAACATATTATTATACCATGTATTTATTATAACTCAACTAAAACTCTTTAAAGCAATTTGGATCCAAGTTTTAAGAATAATCTTTTATAAATTTCAAATACATACAAATCTAGATATATTTAATTATAAAACATGAATGCTTACTTTTAAAAAAATCATTAACACTTTTGATGCTTTACTGTATCCTTTAATAATTATAATTATAAGACAGACTATATAGGTGAAAGTTGCTTCTAATATCAAATAAGTATCTCATCAATTAGGATTTGTATTTGGCTTAGAGGCATGTATATATCCTAGTAATTGAATTCTTGATTTTATTATATGCAAGCATAGTAAATTGGGTGAAGGGAAAAGAAAAGGGACTAATCAAATTGTGGCTTAAACTGGTTGTTGATTAAGGGAAGTTCATGTACCTCTGTTGCTATGGACTGAATGTTTGGGTCTCCCCAAAATTCACATGTTGAAACACTAAAACACTAATCCCTAGTATGATGGTATGTGGAAATGGAACCTTTGGGAGATAATTAAGTTGTGGAAGTGGAGCCATTATGATGGGATTAGTGTCTTTATAAGAAGAGCAGGAGAGAGCGTGCTTCCTTTTTCTCTCCACCATGTGAGAACACAGCAAAACTGCTGTCTGCAAACCAGGAAGAGAGCTCTTGTCAGAACCCGACTATGCTGGCATCCTGATCTCAGGCTTTCTAACCTCCAAAATTATGAGAAATAAATTTCTATTGTTTAAGCCACCCCATCTATGGCATTTGTTGTAGCAAGAGCACTAAGTCATCTATTTTCTCTAAACTTGTTTCCTCCTCAACTAATAAGAGATGCTGATCATAGAAAATAAAAGACTTGGGAGGAAAGTGTACCTTTAGTTTTCTACCCATTAATTTCTCGATCATTTATCTATTAATTTCTCCCTTACTACATGAAAAATGGCTCCTGTAAATGAACTATGTTTACTAAGTTGAGTAAACAGTACTATAACAAAGGTAAAATATAAGCTTTATAGTATTATGAAGTGGAATAAAACACTTTAGTTATGTTCATGTCAATCTTTAAGGTTTTGCCTATATTGAATTAGTTCTGGAAAAAATAATGCAGTGTATATTCCTTCAATTTGATGTTCCTATGTAAGATTTTATATCATTTTTTGTATCATGCTTGTTTACATAAACCCAACACAATAAGGAATGTCTACTAGTGTAACCAAGTTTGATCTAAAAACAAAATTTAATCCTACAGTCCAATAACTTCATGCCTTCCGTCTTGGCTTTTTTAGTTTGCAAGTTTCCAATTTTTCTACCTGCTTAAATTTACCCAAATATTAACTTTTGGGTTTTTTTTTAATGTCTTTACTTTGCACTGCCATCCTTCTCCTCTTTCTTGTGTTATCCTCCCACCAGTATTTCCTCTTTGCTTATTTAACTATCTCATTAAATTCTGCCAAGATCCCTTTAGAGTAACATTGAATGTTTGCTGGCAGGCTGCATTTTGCTGTGCTGCTTTAGTTTGAGTTTAGGTACAAAATGTTGATATTCACAGAGCATCCTATACAAGTCAGTATTGTACCAGGCAGAGCAAAATAGCAACAGGGTTGTAAAGACTAACTTGCAACATTTCAGGTAGGTTTAAAGACATTGAGGCTAAAAGGATACCTTAATCATTTGAATAAGTATTTTAGGTTATTCCTGAATCAGGAAGTTTCTAAAAAAGCAGCTATCTAAACACAGAATTGAATTTCTTTCGAGCTTTTCTGTAAATCTCTGTTTTTCTGTTGTGATTTGCTAACCTTGAAAGTGTCCATCTGAATGTTGCTTGGTTTTAAGTGCTACTTTCAAGTAACTTTACAGGTTAATAATAGGTGTAACCTCTCAAAATGTTTTTATTCATATGCTATTTAAACTGTAGCCCATTAACAGCAATTATTTTTAGTAAGCTTAGGAGAATGGAGCATTTTACATTTGATGTGTCCTTTGCATTGATTTAAGGAAACTGTGAAAGTTCTGTGATCAACACTTTGGTGCAATTTATAAAGAATAATTAATGAATTGCTGAATTGCATTTTCGAACGTTAGTATTGATTTACATTTAAGAGTGGACAATCCACATGACATTATTGATTAGCAATATGAATACTAACTTTTGAAATATCATTTCCTCATGTAATATGGTTTCATTATTCTAACACTCTTCCACCAAATTCTTTAAACTTTTATGGAACATTTAGTCTATAGGCCATATAAAAAAATTCTATCAAACAACTGTATGCTTTCGTTTATTACTCTCTAATGATCATATCTATCACTTCACTGGACCATGGGCTCCTTGAGATTCTATCACATTGCCATCCTGGACCAGGTGTTGAGCAGCTCTTATTAATAAGTTGACATTAGAATCATCTTTTCATTTTCCCAGGTAGCACTGTCGAGTTGTGCTTTACTCATTTTCTATAGTCAGGGGACTATTAGGAATTCAATGGGGGAAACTAAAACGTATGTAATTGGAAAAAGGTCAATAGTTATCATCTTGCTGTACTTTTAAATTTTCTATTTTATATTTTTCTGATTTTATAACAAATTTCCTACACCTTTATATGAAACATTATTAAAACAAGAATAATAATAAAAAATAAAGTGACTACATTACCAGACTCCCAACTTGTTTTCCCCTTCTACTGCATCAGAGCACAATTTAAAGGAAGGAAATAAATGAATGTAAGTCCAGGGTGAAACTAATTTTCTTACAAAGCAGTTAAGAATTTTCACATATGATCAAAGAAGTGCTTACATTAAACTTTGAGAAGCAGTGTCAAAAAGAAAAAAAAAACAGCAGTAAACTAGAATTTGATTCATACCCCAATTTAATATATATATAGATATATATAGTAACAAATTATATATATATATATATTTGATTTTAAAAACTGAAAATTTATGCCACCCTCCCCCCAGGGAAAATTCTAAAATGAATTACCAAGTAATTCTAATTCCATATTCTATTTAGCATAAGGGGATAGTTTCCTTGGAATATGACTTGTAAGTGAATCAAGAGTATATTCATTTTAAGGTAGCTTCTATGGAGATGCATTTCTGGTATTTTTTTTTTTTTTATTGGAGTGTAGTTGCTTTACACTTCTATATCAGTTTCTGCTATATAACAAAGTGAATCAGCCATATGTATACATATATCCCTTCTTTCTTGGATTTTCTTCCCATTTAGGTCACCACAGAGCACTGAGTAGAATTCCCTGTGCTATACAGTAGGTTCTCATTAGTTACCTATTTTATACATAATAGTGTATATATGTCAATCCCAATCTCCTAATTCATCCCACCCCTCCTTTTGCCCTTGGTATCCATATATTTGTTCTCTACATCTGTCTCTACTTCTGCTTTGCAAATAAGATCATCTATACCATTTTCCTAGATTCCACATATATGCGTTAATATACGATACTTTTTCTCACTTTTCTGATTTACTTCACTCTTTATGACAGTCTCTAGGCCCATCCATGTCTCTGCAAATGACATAATTTCATTCCTTTTTATGGCTGAGTAACATTCCATTGTATATATGTGCCACATTTTCTTTATCCATTCATCTGTCAATGGGCACTTAGATTGCTTCAATGTCCTGGCTATTGTAAATAGTGCTGCAATTAACATTGGGGTGTATGTATCTTTTTGAATTATGGTTTTCTCTGGGTATATGCCCAGTAGTGGGATTGCTGGGTCATACTGTAGTTCTATTTTTAGTTTTTTAAGGAACCTCCGTACTGTTCTCCATAGTGGCTGTATCAACTTACATTCCCACCACAGTGTAAGAGGGTTCCCTTTTCTCCACACCCTCTTCAGCATTTATTCTTTGTAGATTTTTTGATGATGGCCATTCTGACTGGTGTGTGGTGATACCTCATTGTAGTTTTGACTTGCACTTCTCTAATAATTAGTGATGTTGAGCCTCTTTTCATGTGTTTGTTGGCCATCTGTATATCTTCTTTGGAGAAATGTCTGTTTAGGTCTTCTGTTCATTTTTGGATTGGGTTGTTTGTTTTTTTGATATTGAGCTGCATGAGCTCCTTGTAAATTTTGGAGATTAATCCTTTGTCAGTTGCTTTGTTTGCAAATATTTTCTACCATTCTGAGGGTTGTCTTTTTGTCTTGTTTATGATTTCCTTTGCTGTGCAAAAGATTTTAAGATTCATTAGGTCCCATTTGTCTATTTTTGTTTTTATTTTTATTACTCTAGGAGGTGGATCAAAAAAGATCTTTCTGTGATTTATGTCAAAGAGTGTTTTGCCTATGTTTTCTTCTAAGAGTTTTATAGTGTCAGGCCTTACATTTAGGTCTTTAATCCATTTTGAGTTTATTTTTTTTGTATGGTGTTAGGGAGTGTTCTAATTCCATTCTTTTACTTGTAGCTGTCCAGTTTTTCCAGCACCACTTATTGAAGAGGCTGTCTTTTCTCCATTATATATTCTTGCCTCCTTTATCAAAGATAAGGATACCATATGTGCGTGGGTTTATCTCTAGGCTTTCTATCCTGCTCCACTGATCTATAGTTCTGTTTTATTGCCAGTACCATACTGTCTTGATGACTGTAGCTTTGTAGTATAGTCTGAAGTCAGGGAGACTGATTCCTCCATCTTCGTTTTTATTTTTCAAGATTGCTTTGGCTATTTGGGATCTTTTGTATTTCCATACAAATTGTAAACTTTTTTTGTTGTAATTCTGTGAATAATGCTATTGGTAATTTCATAGGGATTTCATTGAATCTATAGATTGCTTTGGGTAGTGTAGTCCTTTTCACAGTGTTGATTCTTCCAGTTGATCCAAGAACATGGTATATTTCTCCATCTGTGTCATCTTTGATTTCTTTCATCAGTGTCTTATAGTTTTCTGCTTACAAGTCTCTTGCTTCCTTAGGTAGGTTTATTCCTAGGTATTTTACTCTTTTTGTTGCTGTAGCAAATGGGATTGTTTCCTTAATTTCTCTTCCTGATCATTTGTTGTTAGTGTATTGGAATGCAAGAGATTTCTGTGTATTAATTTTGTATCCTGCAATTCTACTAAATTCATTGATTAGTCTAGTAGTTTTCTGGTGGCATTTTTAGGATTTTCTATGTATAGTATCATGTCATCTGCAAACAGTGACAGTTTTACTTCTTTTAAATTTATATCCCTTTTATTTCTTTTTCCTCTCTGATTGTTGTGGCTAGGACTTCCAGAACTATGTTGAATAATAGTGGTAACAGTGAATATCCTTGTCTTGTTCCTGATCTTGGAGGAAATGCTTTCAATTTTTCACCATTGAGAATGATGTTTGTTGTGGTTTGTCATATATGGCCTTTATTATATTGAGGTAGGTTCCCTCTATGCCCACTTTCCCTGGTATGGTTTTTTGCCAGTTATTCTTCCATTCTCTTCAACCTTCTGAAGTTCTAACCCACCACTGGGCTAGTTTGTTGTAACTACTATGCATAGGATTGCCAGCAATATTTATTGTGCCCTCTTAATTTCAAAGGACTTAACTAATCCCTAGTTGCCTACCTATCATTCATTTTGTTTCCTTCTGCCCTTTTTGGATAGCATCTGATGTTAACGTTTATATTTTAATATTCAGCACTTTTCTTTCTCTGTGGCAAGTCCAGTACATTAACTTGCCATGATCTTGTAATTATAGATCAAATTTGATGCCTAAATGAGTGCTTCTCAATATTAATATGTATACTAATCACCTGCTGAACTTGCTAAAATACAGATTCTGATTTGATGAGTCTAGTGTAAAGCCTGAGATTCTGCATTTCAGTAAGATCCCAGGTGATGCACATTTTGAGTAGTTAGGCTCTAAAAATAGAGAATAAATGGTAGAAATGATACAATAAAACAAACAACATGTGCTGCAAAGCACCCTCACCTTGGGATAGCTTGGGAAATTGCTTATTGGCTCATTGTTAGATACTATTTCAAAGAAAGAGGATCTGTGACATAAGACTGCAGAAAAAATTAATAAGCTGCTTTTAAGAACATGACACATTGTACCTGAAACTATCATAACTTGGTTAATTGGCTATACTTCAATATAAAATAAAAAGTTAAAAAAAAACAAAAAAACATGACACATGATGAAAATAATATAAGATGATAAATATTGACTAAAACAAATAACAATTAATGTATTATTATTAAATTTATGAAACTAAGTATTTAAAAGAAATTTAAATAAACTTTCAAATTATGTGTTTAGGGTGTAGTATTTATAATCCCAAAGTTATTAAAGCTTAGACTGCACCAGGTTTTTTTGGACATTTCCCTCCAACTCTATTTTCTCATCTGTAAAATGGAGACAGTATTATTGTGAGTATAAAATGTGATTATATGAGTAATATGCTTAGCACATAGTGAGTATTCAATAAATAGTATTCATTTTAATTATAAGCATAGTTATTACCTTTCCCCAATGTTCAAAATTAAAAAGAAATAAGAAAACTTACGAAATATGGTCATAAATGATGACTTTTCTAGAACAGTCATCACCATGATATTCCAGTTTTCACAATAAGGTAGGGATTTTAAAATGTAGGCTTTGAAGTCAGATTTGAGTGTACACCTAGAACCTTGATTATGTTGCTTAGGTTTCATGAGCCTTGGTTTTAGCATCAATCTTAGTATTATTTTAAGAACTAAACAAGGTGATGGGTGTTTAGCTCACAATATGGTGACCAAAACAATTTAGAAGCTTGATTATGGATACTACCTTTGTATCCCAAGTCTCTTGAGAGAAAAAAAGGACAACTTGAACACAGGGAAAATTAAAGCAGATTAATTGGTGACAAAATAATCAAAATACCACACCTATCTAGGGGTAAGTTTTAAGAATGATGCCTTCAAAGGTCAATAAGCATTATTAATATTTTGTAAATGAAGTGAAAGTTATATGTATATTCAGTGATTAAAAGTGAGTGAGGGAAAGCCAAGGCCGAGAGATTGAAGGGAAAAGAAAGTTGCATTGGCCAAAATGCAAATACACTGGAAACTTGGGAATGAGAAAGAGTGTATCTTTGAATTTTTCAGAAGAAAAAAAATCAATAAACCTGAATGAAAATAGATGCTTGTAAATAGATGAGGAGCTTCAGTTCTGAAGCCAAGACCCATCTGTCATAGTCCTTGCAAATTCTGATACATTTAACTTTCTTAAAATCTTCTGGTGTTATGTCATCTTCCCAGACAGGGAAAAAAAACCCAATAATTCTTCCATTACCTTGAAAAATAATCTCAAGACTGTGTGCAGGAACTAATAGTTGACATTATTATACATGAAAGCATTGAGTGAAAGGGGCAAGTTATAAAATCCTATTCAAAGTTGAGCTCTTTTAAAATAGAAGATGTTTTCCTAAGTAATGATGGCCTCACTGAATCCTGGGGTGGGCATTTTTGTTTTCCTTTTCAGTCCTATAATTTTGTGATGTGGAAATAATGAGACTCAGAAAGTACATCTTAAAAATTGATATATATCAGTGAGACAATACTGAGAATCACTAAAGCCTGGCATTTGTGTGTGTCGTAGATGATAAAATAGAAGGTAACTAATTCAATCACATGTTCACAAATTTAAGAAAACTGTATTGATCAATTAATATGTGCCAGGATATATATCTCACATAGCTTATGACCTAATGGAATAGAAAGTTATGTACCTGAATTATTATAATGCTAGTGTGTGTGCTATATAAAAATTTATTTATATATAATATATATATACACACTTGAGATTATAATATATATAAACTTATTTGTAAATATATACATTATTGTATATGTATATTTAAAACATATTATAAAGACATAATATATAATATGTATGAGCAAGAATCTATATAGGGAAAGGAGTAGGAGCCAGGGAGGGCATTGTAGGGAAAAGAAAAAAAACATGAGTCTTATCTTAAAAGTGCAGAAGAAAAAAAAAACTTTTATTTGGCTTTACTGTGCTGTGTGTGAGATAAACAATAGCATTATAAGGCTGGAATGGTAGATTAAAATTCTATTATGGAAGGTATTAATTCTATTCCAGTGACTTTGGATTTTATTTTGTGAGCAGTAGGTGGCTATGTGAATTTTCTGAGCAGTAGAGAGTCATGGTCAAGAATTTGTGTTAGAAAGATAAATATGACAATAATGGGAAGAGGTAGGAGTGAAGTATTTAGAAAGTTTTCTCAACAGTCCAGGCTGGAGATGTTAGAAGCCTGTACTAGGGGAGTGGCAATAGGAATTGGAAACTGAGAACTCAGTCACTGAAGATCTCATAAATTTTCACAGAGATCTCTTCCCTTTTAAAAATGGACCTTTGTTAATTACAAGAATTCACAAAGTTACAGGAGACCTCACAGTTACTCTGATAGCTTTAGCTTATTTTACTTCTTATATACTATTAATATAATGTTGCACCATATAAATGGGGGCTTCACTTAAATGACAAAGCCAGAAAAACTGCTAAGAAAAAATTTCAGGGTATTCTTTGAATTTTAATTTTTATGACCTGGCCTATTATACAGGTATCTGATAAAACTATTTTCATTGAAACAGCCTCCTGTCTAGAAGATGGGGAGTAAGATAAAATTAATGAATAAAAATACGCATCAGTTATTGAATTGCATGTCAAGAATCATGGAAACACTTTATATGCATTATTTCGTTTAACCTTCAAAAAAACCTTTGAGATAGTAGTAATATTAGCCCCATCTAACAAATGAGTACAGAGAAATTTAGTGAATTTAAGTAAATTGCAAACACAGGTTGTTGATTTAAAAGTCCTAGTATTTATCCCTTACGTCAAGCCTCTTAGCCTAACCATTCACAATTACAACTCCTGGAAAGTTTCTTCTTGGTTAGGGAAAATTAAGAACTCATTTCAAAATTATGAATTTTTACAAACGATAAATCTATTAATGTTAAGAAATGTTAATGCAAAATCTTAAAAAAGTTAATTCTACCTGGTATGACTACAGGTAGGGGGTGGTATAGTGTCAAACCTTATGTAAATTTTGAAACTTATTACTGGCAAAATGTTAGAGATTATTGAGACAAAATACCTAATTTAATAGATAGGAAGCAATTATTGAATGCTACCAAATAGATAACTTATGCATGTAAAAAGAAAATGTAAGAGACATAAATATAGATTATTAATATGTGAATTCTGGTGCCATGCTATTTTTAAGAAATACATTAAATGAACATTTGTTGGATCTTAATGTATGCAAGGTACTAACTATAATGGATTCTCAGGGAGAAACAAAAATCGTGTGGTTTCTGTCCTCAGGAAGTTCACAGGAGAGAAGAACATTGGACCTATTCCAAAGATCTATACTATAGGGTATAAAATTATAAGCACTACTGAAGAATTTAAAGTAGTATTATTATAGATATATTATACTTCATGGGGAAAGGACATGAGTTTAAATGATGGATAAGATTTGTTCTTGGACAGTTGGGGGAAGGACATTGCACTGTGATTGGAGGCATGACTTTGATCAAAATGTTTACAGTTTGGAAAGCAGAAAGTGGTCGATTGTGGTCTACAGTTTAGGAAGAATAATGAGGAGGTATTGTGGGATTTAGATTTGAAAAGGCATATTGAAGTTTGATCACGCAGAGCCTGAAATAACCTCCTAAGGAGTTTAGATTTTATTCCATTAAATATTTTGCCTCCATGGATCTGTAGAAAGTCTTTGAACTTGGAGTCACCTGATAGATGGCTTATGACTATTAATCTGTCAGTAGGTAGAGGATTCATAATATGAGAGAAGATATTAGAGGTAAAAAAAAAAAGAAGAAGAATTTTCCATTAAGCTAGGCATGAAGTGATGAGATCTTGAAGTACAAGAGATAAATGGGAGGATAAAACAATGAAATTTGTTATCTAACTGGTTTGTGGGAAGGAATCAGGATTACTTCAAAGTTTGGAGGCTGGGTGAGTAGGATAATTTTTTTTTTTTTTTTTTTTTTTTTTTACATTTAGAGACATAGAACTGTAGAGGAGGAAAAATAATTTCCCTTCTACCCTCCCAGGTTCTCGGCTGAGACCACCCTGTAGTTAGGTTAAAAGACAGGTTAATGGGAGAAAAACAAATGGGAATTTAACAGCATGTGTGTCTCCTGTATACATGGGAAGTACCCAGGAATACTCAGTAATTCTCCAAAATGGCCCCAGACACCACCTTAAATACCATCTTTAGCTAAAGGCAAAAGATATTGAGGAAAGGGAGCCAGTTTGGGGCAACTATGGGGAAAAACACAGTGAACAAGTGTAAGGTTGTTATGCAGATTTAGGTAGGAACCTTCTCCATTGATAAGGTTCTAGAAATTTAGTCATTCTTTCTGTTACAGAGGGGTAAACACCATTACAAATGGAGATTTGTAAAAGGGAAATAAACCTTTGGTGTTTTTCCACAGATGTTCAAGCTTCTCTGTAAACGTGAAATAAACAGACAGCAAAATGGTGCAAACACAAAACAAAACAGACAAAAAACTAAAAACACATGGAAAGCAGTGATTGTAAATGTTGCTTACAAAAGGTTAACCTCTACTAGGTTTATGGAGCTTCTCCTTTGTCTGGTGTTTCTTAAAAATAATCAGCCTAAAATAATCCTCATGTGTATTTTAGGTTGACAAATTCTGCTCCCCTTCAGAAACAAATAATTTTATGGGTAAAATGAGAACATCAATTTTAGCCATGTCAAACTACCTGTCAAACAGGTAGTTTGTGTTATAAAACTGAAGCTGAGGATAGAGATGAGGGCTGGATATTTAGTGTTAAGAGATATCAAATACAAGTGACATTAATACAATGCAGTTGTATTGTCTAGAAACAGATTAAAAAAAAAAAGAAATGGAGTACACTTCCCTTTGGTGGACTGTAGTAAGCAGATGGAGGTTAGAAAGAAAAGGAATTTTTGAAAATACAGTTTTATAGAAATAAAAGAAGGAACATGCTTAAAAGAAGATCAAGGACAAACAAGCAAAACCTGGGAAGAAGTCATTTCAGAGATCTTTAGTATGTTTAGAAAACACTTTACTCAGAGTATAAGCGTCAAAAGTAAGAGGTGCTTATGACAATGCAAGCAAGCTCTTTGAAAGCAAAGATCATCTTATTTATTGTTATGTTTTTTGATCCTTTCATAGTTCCTGGAACTTGGTAAGAATGAAAGATTAAAGATTTATCAGAGGTGAGGATTGATGAAAGAAGGGGAGAAGGAATGAAATCAAGATCATATGTTGAGAAAGTAGCCTTTAAGGATAGTTTCCCTGAAAGAAAAATTGAGCAAAAATATCAGAAATATTTTGAGGTGGTTAGAAAGACAAATTGTAAAAGTGTCCACCTCAGTGACTTTGATTTATTTTCCATGGTGTAGAAAGAGAAGTCATCTATTGAAAATGATGGAATTGATTAGATTTGGGGGTTTAGAAAAGAGTTGAAAATGACTGAGGAAATAATAGATAGGCACAGATGAATAAGCAGGAAAAATAGTGACAGTCTATTGTAGTAGTATAGCATGATCCTAACCTGTTTCAATGAAGATAATTTTGTGACTTCTTACAGTTATATTTGGCAGCAAGTGGGCTGTATATGTATATATATAACATAAATAAATTATATTTTGTTTTATAAAATGTGAGCATGTTGGCTTGATTTTTAAATACACCCATAGTTTTATAATGTTATCATTGTCACTCCATTTTTATTATACACCCAAATGTAGAAAATATCTACAAGGGACTATATAGAAAATAGCTTTCTCCAGGAAATTTCCAATGTATTATTATTTTTTTCCATCAAGTTAATTGCTATCCCTAACTCTTCTTGCAATTGCAGAGTTGACAGGTATACATACAAAGATATCCCCAATTCTGAGGAAATTTATTCTCTAAAATAATGTCAAATCATTTAACATCTTTAACAGAGCAAGCTACTAGAAAAAGCAAAGGAGATTTTTTTAGAATTTCATGAATGCTATTAAAAACAAAAGTTCAGTTAATTTTATATGGAAAGTTGTTCTAGAATATCATGTCTGAGTTATAATCGGTGACTGATGAAGTGATCAAAGAAAGAAAATGTCGATTGCCTGTAGCATTAAAAAATGAGTTTAGGTTTTTTTACCATAATTATGCATACGTAGAAAGCATAGGTAGTATCTTTTCAGCATTTCCTTGAAAATGTTTCAGGCCTGAACGGTAAAGTAGGACAAAGGAAAGGAATCAAAATGCATTTAAGGTCTATAGTGATATACTCTAAATAAACTAATTCCAGTTGGTCCTTAAGTACAATGAAAATGTAATGGGAAAAGATTAAACATATAAGAATTTCCACTATTCTTCAGATCCATGTTTATTTAGCCTGTTACTATTTCCCTAATGTATTTGCCTGTAACCTGATTTTTTCCAAAAGGTTTTTCTCTGGCCGTGGCTCCCTAGGCATGTGTAAAATAGCAGTGTTATTCATTGTTTAATCAAAAGGCGTGGGATTGTGTTTCCAGGTATCCTTCATAGGCTCTTCCTTAAGGGCACTGTACAGAGAATTTAAGACATCAGTTTCTCCACTAATCTCCACTAAATAGAGTTGAACTGTGCCACCAGTTGAAGCTTCTGGCATCTATGCTTACCCTTTCCATCCATAGACGAATGCCAGCTTTTAAATCTGATGTGACTCAGTTACTACCTTTGAAGGTTTTCTCTGCAGGTAAAGGCATTCCTGGGATCTATTTCTTATACATTGAGCTCATGAATTAGATTTGACTTCAGGTAGTCTTCTTTTAGAAAATGATAGCTATTTTTGGAGGATTCCTTAAGTAGGAAAGCTGTTTCTTCTTATAATTTGGGGGATTTAGGAACTCCCTAAATCCTATATTCTTCTGCTGTAACTCCTGACATAGTGATGCCTGTCAGGAAGGGTTAAGTGTTAGCTGCTGATGCTGCTATAGAATTCAAGGTAAGCGTGAAAGAAATGAATCATGATACCTTCTGCTTCTGAGGGACCTTGACACTGTCGTAACAGGAAATTCACAGAGCAATACCATGATTCTAGGTACTAAACATTGAAATAAGCACTCAGTATAAGTTTGTGTCATGTGGGGAATTTATTGTCTTCTTTCTTCCCTCCAAGTGTTCTAGGTGGAAGCCAATAAACAGTGACCCCCAAAGTTTTATAATAATATTAATAATCTTTTGCTGCTCAACTTCTTGGCTCTGAACAAGTGAAAAAATGGTAGATGTTAACAAATAAGACATGTAGACATTTGAGTTTTTTAATGAGTTTTATACATCATATTTAATGTCTTATGGCATTTAGGCTCATGACTCTAAAAGAAATGGATACTGTCTCATTTATTTGATATTTCTACAATAGCAAACTGAAGGTTGCCATTTTTGGAGGTAATTGATGATACTCTCAATGGGGCCTCATTCATTCATTTGTTTATACATTCCTTTAATTACAGAATCATGCTGAACATTCTGTTAGCTATTGATGATATAAAGGCAAGCTCCCTACTACTTACAAATTTTTTCACATTTTAGGTGGTAGAAATTTTAGAATGGAGAAATTATAATAGCTAGTCTTAGTGACTAAATTGGACATGCCCAGATAGAAAAGAAGAACCACTAAGAAATGTAGATTTGGAAAATGCTCTAAGTCTCTATGGGTGGCTTTCTCAGATAGTATCTATGATTAAGATCATGGCATTGGAGTTAGTTAAATACTGGATCTGCCACTTGATAACTGCATGACATGGAGGAAATGCTCTCTTATCTTAGTTTATTCATCTGTATAATGAAAATAATAATAATTCCTGCTTTATAGTGTAGCTCTGAAGATTAAGTCAGATAATGCATTTAACACATTTTGTGAAAGAAAGCACGACACGTGGCTGTTATCATTGTCGCTGTTATTGTTATTATTTCTTAAATGTTATCCAACCTCCATTTTCTTATAAGCAGAGCTAATATCCATACTTATCTTGGTAAAATAATATAGTTTTATTTTTTATCTATAAAAATCTAATTTTATATAACATTTGACTTTTCAGAGATTTGAGTCTTGCAGATTATATTATTTTTAAAAGTAAATTTTTGTCAAGTAAATAAGTGAAGCATTCTCTTCCCAAGTTTAGTCATGTTTAGAGTGAGGTGCAGAGAAGGTAAATTGTTGACCTACATTGCCAGTCAATGGTCTACTCCAGCCAGAAATTGGCCCTGTTAACTCCCCTCTCTGCTCTGTGCCCGTTATATCATGCACACTGGCTTAGAAGAATTACTTTGCCAACTGCAAAGTCCTTTTGGACATTCTAAGAAAGTTGTTAAGGAAATACGTAATATACTAATAATTTAGAAGTTATTTAGGTCCATGACTAAGGAGCACGTGGAGACCGAGTTCCTGATTGAGAAGAGTATGAACTACCAAAGTAAGCCACACCAAGTTGGGCCTTGAAGTAACCTGCTGAGCAGTTTTCTTCGTAGAATAAACCACGTACTATATTAAAAACTGCCTCAGGAAATCTCTAGCAGAGAAAGCTGGTATGTCTTAATTTGCCTTCAAATCTGCAATCAGTATGTTTTGTTTCTTCGGTGTAACTTATGATAATGTGACAGGGAAACCCCATCTACCACGTTGTGAGGCATCCTTATTTTCTATGGAAGATATCCCTCCAGGTTAATTCTTTTAAAATAATTTTAACTTTACTTTGGTCATAGTTATTACTCAAAAAACAAACTAACAAAAATGAAATTCCCTATAATTCAGATTTCACTAAGAGCTATAGTTTAACTGATTTGTCATGGAGTGGATTTTAACCTAACAGTCTTGGTGAATATCCCAATATAGTAGTCACTAGCTACATGTGGTCACTAAACATTAAAGTGTGGCTCTTCTGAATTTAAGTGTGCTGTGACTGTAAAAGTCACACCAGAATTTGAAGAGTTAGTATAAAAAATGTTTTGTATAATATCTCACTCATGATTTTACATTGATTACATGTTGAAATGATAATATTTTTCATATATTGAACTAAATAAAACATATTAAAATTAATTTCACTTTTTAAACTTTTTAAAAAGTAGCTACTAGATAATTTTAGATTACATATGTGGCTCACACTATATTTCTATTGGGCAGTGCTCTTTTACATGCAATTATGGATACCTTAAGGAATAGCATGCATTAGTGATTCTTTCAAATATTTAAGAAATGTTTATTGGTGCAAGATTTGGAGTCTTATAGTGATTTGTATTTCAAGTCTAATAAATTATTTTTATATTTATATATTCCTAAAATATTTCCAGTAATTCAATTTCTATGACAAAAATAATATATATAAACTATAAATAATATTGATCATGATATTATCATTCTTCAAAAAATGACACTTATGCCATCTATATAGGTAATAGATAGATCATAATGTTATATATTTAATAGTGCCATATACTCATTTGTTCATTCACTGACATTCTAAGAAGGCTTATAATATGTTACATTTGGGAGATAAAGTTAGGTAATACTTGGTTCTTCTCAAATACCTCATTATATAGTAGATGAAATAGGTAAATATTAATGAGACTGTAAAGAAATGCATTTTGATAGAAGTAAACATAAGTTGTTATGAGAGTGCAGAGATGAATTCCCAGATGAACTGAAGCTAAGTTGTAGAAGCTCTGTGGACCAATTAAAGTTCATCAGGTGAGAAAAGGTAAGGGTCCAGGTACAGCATTAGCCAAGGCACTGAGGCATGAAATGTGACCTGTTTAGGAAGTAAATGTATTCTCTATGGCTTAGACAAAGGGAGAATTTGTTACTGGTGAGAGGGAATAGGGGCTGAAAGGGAAGGAAATAGTGACAAGAGCTGAGATTGTGACAGATGATGCTAAAATATGTGATTCTAAAAGTAGATGATCTATTATATAATATAAGAAGTATTACAGAAGGGAAATTTGCTCCTTGTGAGCTAACTGTGATGGAAGACTTGAAGGTAGATTTCAAGGGGAGAAGAGGGAGTCAGTTAGGAGGTTATTGCAGTAGTCTAGGCAAGAGTCTATGACCACCTCAGCTAATGAATTTGCATTCCATAAGAGCCAGGGCAGGGAATAAATAAAATATAGACATCTAGGATAGCACTTAGATTTCTGTCTTGGATTACAGGATATCATTTTCAAAGATAGAGAATACAAGGAAACAAGGAGAATTGGTACAGGGAAAGTTATTCATTTTGAACACATTGAATTTGAGGTTCCTGTGACCATCTAGTCATTAATTATATATATGGGCCTGGAGATACAGACTGGGAGAGTCATTATTTAAAAAATAGTTCCATTAATGTGTTTGTGGGTTGAGCTCTCTCAGGAACAAAATGCAGAGTGACAAGAACAGAGGCCCAGAGACTAGTTAAGTCTTTTCATGAAAATTAGGAGATATTAGAGATGTATCCAGAGAGAATTCATATTATGCATTTTTCAAAATTACTAATCTATGGCTTTGGTAGCCCAGGACTGTTCTAAAAGACAGATGTTTTGTAATTTCACTAAATTATCATCATTATACCAATGATAAATGATGGGAGCCCATACTATTATTCAAAATTATGTAAATCAAATATAAAAATATATTTATGGGCATGTATTTTATGACTATGACCCACAATTTCCCCAGCAAATCATAATTGGTATTAACATCAGGTATTAAGATGTCCCTTAAAGCTGACTGAGAAGACAGGTTGGAATCATGGAAAGGGTATCAAAATATATAACCCTCAATTCTAACTATCATTTACAAAAATCTGAATAAAAATGGTATATATACCATAGAGATCAGTGTTTTTGTTTACCAATATTAAATAACGATGTTATTGAAGAATCCCAAACTACTGAGATGATTCAACACAGTGGTGATAGATGGAATTCAACTTCTCTATGTAAGCTGTGATAGATGGAATTCAACTTTGCTATGTAAGATCAACAACTTTTATAAATCCAACCTGTTCTTTATAGATAAAACTATTGAAACTTTTCTATTTCAACCATTTGGATTCTGTGAGGAAAGCAGCACTGTAAATCCTGAAGATGATTTCCTGCTGCACTTCAATAGTGAATAACAAAAGTGCTTTGTGCACAAAGAAAATGAAAATCTTTAATAGTAAAATGACATAATGACTCCATATCGAATGATGCATCCTTATTGTACATGGCCCAAGTTAGACTATTTCATTTTAAGTTATATATCAGAGATCAAAAAGGTTCAGAGAAAAGAGCCAAGATAGAACTACATTAAGATTTACATATGATGAGCTACTGGAAAACAACATTTGCAAAGGTATATAAATGAGAAAATCTTAGACAAGGAGTTTTGGTTGAGCGAGTCACAAATGTGAAAGCTATTATAGGAAATGAATCCAAAGTCTCTGTTATTCCTATAAAAGTTATATATTATAAAAGAAAAGTAGAGCCTTTTGGTTGTTAACTTTGTTAGAAATATACTGGCCAACGTGATTTGATAGAAATAATTAGTAGTGATTTCAATAATGTACCTAGTGGTGCAATTTATGGTCAGCTATGGGCTTTGGCTTCCCAAAATGTACAGAACAAGCAAGCATGGTGGCAGGGTTTTTGTTTTGTTTTGTTTTTTTAATAGACTTGGGTCATTTTTAAAGATGGATTAAAATCATTAACAACATTTACAGTTATGTAAGCACATGCCATAAAATGTCATTACTCATTTGTTCTACTTAGGCAACACAAAATGCAGTTGCTGGATTGATCAGATCTGCAGCTGGATCACTTACTGGCTCATTAATTTTTATCATATATTGAGTATTCTGACCTGGTACGTCAGCTTTTGAAATAGCCACTTGTCTTCTTTCCCTGGGCAAATAGCTACTGGATGCATTTCTTAAATGTTGATCTAATTAATTTTGTTCTCATTGAACATCTGTGGGAGAGGAAAGCTAGTAAACATGTGTTTACGTTTACATGTACTTTGGGACTCATAGCACCTCTGTGTACATTCCTGCAGAATCGTCTTAGGCAAATTTGTTTAGATGGCAAAACAGCTCTTCAGCATTTTACATGTTTTCATTCCACTTCTCCCTTCTCTTTCAACACCTACCCCCAAGCATTTAGTTTTTTCTGTTCCTGCCACTTGGTATTCCCAGAGAAACAAAGTAATTTGAATGCTTGAGATGAAAAAACTTTGTAATAATACTCTTTCCCCTTCTTAGTCTTGTTTTTCTTCCCAGTCTTTTCGTCAGTGCACAAAAAAGCCTTTTCCCACCCAGCATGATAAAGCTCAATGCCTTGACATCATGAATTTGCATTCCACGTGTTCAGTCCCTCCCCCATCAGAGTCACAGGGCACAGGATGACAGTTCTATGCATTTTAGGGACTTCACTTCCCTTACACAGTGTTTCCCTCTGCTATGCCAGTCAACTCTATCCCATTTCCCTTCCCAGCCCCAATATTCTGTTTCAATCTTCCAAATTAATTTACACCAGGCTTAGTTCCTTGATATATGTTACAAGACTCTGAGACAATCAAACCAAGACCTCTGAAGAGGGCAGGCAGGGCTTAACACAAAGAAATGACTGATGTCATTTCAGAGATCATTGATAATAAGGGATTAAGACATGGATATGTGGATTTTCTTGCATTCCAAATCATGTATGTTAAGCTACATTATCAGAGCCATTTTATTATCTGTGATTTCTCTGGCCATGTGATTCTTTATAATAGACTTTCTTTTTATGTGGAGAGTTGTAAAATCCATACACATATTCAACTCAGTACTTTGCTCCCCCTTTCATTTTAGCCTCCTCACTTTTTATACTTCCTTCCATCTTATATGTTCCTCAACTGAAATATTTATAATTCTATTTCCCCTGTTATTTTCTCCCTCTTCCTGTTCAGATCAACCCCAGGACACTTTATTTTTTTCTTCCTCCTTTATTCTATGTCTCTGGCCTCTATCCTTTTTGTGTGTGTTTGTGTATTTGAAGGGGAGGACTCATCTCCCTTAGGGAATTCAAAAAGAATTCAAAGTAGCCAAAAGACAACTGGCACGTGCATGACAACTGATACGTGCCACGGTGTGTCAGCAGCATGGAGAACTCCTCTTGGTGTGAATAGGGCAGTGGCCACAAGAGTCTTAGTCTTTCCTGCATGTTCGTCTGTAGCTTTGGAGTGGTCTTGGACACAAGACACAGTATCTTTCTTCATGAGACATTCAGAGCTGGAGAAGAATCTCCAAATGATGTTTAAAACAGCCCCCAAAGCATCCTTTATGAAGGGATACACTTTCAATTTCCGCGTGGCAAAACTGATTATTTCACACACATCCGCATCCTTTCAATGAGTTAATTGTATAGAAAAGGAACTAAGAAGAAACACAGAAAATAAACGGCTTTGAAAGAGCAGATTTTATAAAAATCCCCTGATTTCTTCAATTCATCATACTCTTCCAGAGATTTTCCCCTGGCCATGAACAGATGTAATTTTCCCTTTTGTAACACAAATGGGGTTTTTATTTTCCTACTGCTAATGGTAGCTGAAGTGCTGTGGTGGATGTGCTTTCATGGTATCTTCTCCAATGTGCTCTATCCCTGTGCAGTCAAATAAATTGGACCATTGAACACCACTAGGTGCATTCATGTTCCAGTAGTAGCGAGTGAGAGGGTCAATGCCCTGCATTCTGTTTCTGCCCCTTTCTTTCTTTGCTCAGCAGTATACTATTTGGTTGACATTATTTAGTATTACTTCTGTACTGTCTCCCCCTTTGCCTACCCTTTCCATAGATCACTACCATGTGAGTGGTTTGTATTTCTCCCCAGTAACTGTTGCTTTCCACTCTCTCTCCTGCCTGTCTCTTTATCTCTTTTTTGTTTGCCAGACATGAAGCTGACACCAGGCCTTGATTGAAACCCTCGAGTAGTTCTTTTACCACTTGCTATTCCTACATCTTGTTTCTTTTATCTAGATTCAGTAAGTGAAGGTTATAGAACATACAGGATTAAGTAGGTCTGGGAGAGAACTGGACATTAACTCTTTAGGAATTCTAGTGTGGCTGACGAGCCCATCTTGTTGAAAAAGCAAGGTAGTTACTTTTCAAGCAGCTTGATTCTAGAGACAGCAAGGAAATGCTGCTTCCTGGAAATCTCTTGCTCACAAAAGACTCAAAATTCTGCCTTTAAAGCACTGAAGCCTTGAATTAAATGTTTCTGCCTCAGAATATCAGTATCAAGGTAGACATTGCAAATTTTTACTTTTATAGGTCATTATAATGATCTCTAGTTTCTGCAATTCCCTGATGCAAATTTATCATTCCCTTTTTGCTCTCAGGAACTTTGCACTAAGGCAGAGTCAAAAGACAGAAGGACTCTGAAAAATCTCTGGCAGGGGAATTACTAGAAAGCAGCACTTCAGAGACACTGTGCGAGTGGACTCTGAAAATCGACAGGTCTGATACAGTCCAATGAAGCAATGTATGGTAGGTCAGGATGTCATGGGAGGGTCTGTCATATTACAGATGTCACAGGGAGACCAGGCACTTAGAAATTAGTTTGAAACATCAGTCTTCTACCTATACTACCTTTATACCATGGATCAACTCATGAGCCTCTCTGGCATGTATCTGGACTTTGCAATCCCTTCATGGCATGTATTCTTGGAGGAGAACATCGAAGGTGTGTGGAGGGGTATGAGCAGGACCAGGTAGGTCAGCAGGAAAGTGCAAAAGGGTATAGGGAAGAAGGCTGGTCCATAGGGCCAGGCCAGATGTGGCAGGACATCTTAGTGTTACCGAGTTGTAGGGTAACTCCAAAATATTGGAGAAAATTTTAAACATTTGCTCAGCCAAGACAAACGTTTCTTTTAAAGTCTCATAATGCACTATTGTGTGGAACGTATCTGGTAGATTAATGACCAGCTGTGGTGAAGGCCCGGAGCCCAGTTTTAAGCTAGTGATAAATATCTTGGATTTAGAGGTTTAAATGTTTTTAGTAGCTAAGATATATTTTATGAAATGATAAAAACAATTACTCTACCACACATAGAATTCTCACACACTGAAACCAAATTTAATTAGCTATGTCTTTCTAGATGAGATTGGAGAACAAATAAATATAAATATGTTTTTCAGTTTCATGTGTACTAAAGATTTTGCTTTTCCCTTTTACAGTATTTCCTTATATATTTTCTCTGCTAACATATTTCGAATGTCCTCTTTTCCAATCTCCTTCTCACGAGCAAAGTTATCCTCATTTCAAACATGAGAAACCCTGGTGGTTGGAGAAAATTATTTCATCAAGTATAATGCACTTCCAAGTATGGTGGAACAATGTGAGTTGTCTACCAATTAGAGAGTGAATAAACAAGTCTATCAAATACCGTAATATCCTAGATAGTCTGGGGAGCCACTGATGTAAAATAAATGGAATTCTTAATGGATTCAAAGAGATAAAGTACTTTTGCTTCTTTTCTATGCATTACTATATGGTTACCATTTCTAGAAACCATAAAACTGTATATTTGTGTAATTTAACATATTTATCCATACATTTTCAAAGCTATTACATGAAAAATCTAGGACATGAATATACTCTCCCCATTTCCTATAGAAACTGTGTAAAACACAACATACAGCTATGTGGACTCCAGTGTTTGCCTGCCCACCTCCAAATCTCAATTCTGAGATTTACCTATGGTTGAATCTTGGGCAAGTAATTTAACCTCTCTCTACACTCCAGTTTCCTCATATACAACAACCCTATGCAGATTAAATGAACTTTAACACACAAAGTGTTTACCACCGTGCTTTGAATATTTTTATTATATAGAATTGCAGGGTAATATTTTCACAACTTGAAAGGTATGATAAAGGGAGAAGGTTCAAGGGAAATGCAGCCGATCTTCATATGGTTTCAGTATTCCAAACACTTTAATGTATGTGATAATTCACAAATTATCATGACTTATGCTGCTTTTTATTTATGATTATGATTTCACCTGTGAAGGAGAGATTATTATTCTTATCATATAAGGAAGAATCTGAAGCTCACAGACATTAATGTAATGTGATGCTGAGGTTCAGAACCCAGATCCTGGAGACAGACTGCCTGGTTCAACTTCTGGCATTTCATTACCACTTACAAGCTAGCTGATATTGGGTGATTAACCTCTCTGTGCCTCAGGTTCCTCATCTGTAAAATGGGGATAATAATAGTACTTATCGCCTATGGTTGTTATAAGAATTAGTTTAGTTATAATACATGTAAAGGGCTTACAAAAATGCGTGGCTCATAGTAAATACTCTCTATGTGTTAATTAATGCTATTAAAAGCATGCTTAAGTTTACACAGTTGGAAAGCAGTAAACAGACCTAGAATTCTGGCCTTGTGATTAAAAATATTTAAGTTGCTATTAGAATATCAGCGTTTCTCTGAAAAATATTAATAGGACATTTACTGAGCTCTTACTATATGCCAGGAATTCTTATATGCACTTTACATGGATTCTTTCAATTATTTCTTACCACAGCTCTATGAGATAAGCCTTATGGCAATTTTATAGATGATCCAACTGAGACTGAGAGGTTATATTATTTGACCAAGGCCACCAGAATTCCTACAAAAGTAGACTAATTCCAGAGCCTGCATAACATTATGCAAATTTAAATATTATAATTTTTTCTGTAGTTTCCAAATTTCTCATAATGGACATATGTTAGTTTTAAAAGTGGAAAAATTGACGTTAAAAGTTATTTCAACAGAATAACTATTTTGTCAAGTAGTAGAACCTGAGAGAATTGTTTGTGATGACTAAGATCCAGAACGAGCAAAAGTTAGGATCAGGTGGCTATGGGTAGGCAGGAGGCATTAAAGAGGAAGAAAGGGGAGAGGAGGAAGAGAACCAAAAGGCACAAGGAGATAACTGAAATGGCAAACTAACTTCTCAGAGCTTTTACGCAGGGCTAGATTTATGTCCATATCATAGAATGTAATGCACAAAATGTTTCAAAGAGACACATTTTATCATCCTTGGATTAATGAAAGCATTGCCATTCCTTTGATGTGATTCTATGACTCATAGAAGAATTTCACAGATGTTTTAAATCACAATCATTTGAAAAAGGAGAGCTGATAAAAAATGTGTTGAGTATATTTTTAAGTTATGGATAGAAAAATTAAACTGATAGTTATAATGAAAGTGGAGTTACTCCAGGGTGCCTCGTCTGTAGTCATACTAATCGGCTCAATTGATTCCATGTTTGTGAACACATGTGCACCACTTGCACGCATACGTATCCCTTTGTCCAGCCTCCATTTGTGAGATTCACATTCAGTTGTTCTTTGTACATCTTTTCTTTCTGAGGCTTTACTTGACCTCGAAGCTGTCTGAACTTTTGAAAGCTTGGCAAGAGCAGTTGGAGAGAGTAAAGTGTATCCAATTTGATTCTATTGGCTGAAAGTAAAACTAACTCAAGTCCAGCTCCTGTGCAGGGTGCAGAAATTTTTGGAAGGTGGTGAATTACGCTCTACTCTACAAATGCAAAACCTCCAATACCTGGTCCAAAGGAGTAAAGTGTGTCAGTTAAAAATCCCGTTTTATTTGTCTCTGCCACTAGATTAAAAAAATAACTTCTTAATCTGATTTTTCTCTTGGGGAAATAAATGTGTTTTCCATTATTTCATTTTCCCGATATCACTGTGTACAAGTATTTATATCTTTATCAGTGTATGTAAGTGAAATTGCTATGTTTAACTTATTTATTAAGTTTTATAATGATTAATAGTTTTAATTATTTGAAGTTTAACTTTGAATCAGTATTTTTTCTAAGGTGTTACACATATTGCCTACAAGAGGTGAAATAATTTCAATTACAAAGTCATCTTAAAGATTAACAAATGATTATGATTCATGTTGTTTTCTCTGTGGCTAAACTATTAAACATAATTTTAAAAGTGTAGTTATTATTTTAAAATTATCAAATCCATCTAGCATGTTTAGGGGTTTTGTGTTATGTATAGGATTAATAAGAAGTACAATGATGCAAAGAGAGTTACTGGAGGAGAAATATTCCCAGTGAATTGTGCATATGTGAAGTTGAATGCACTTATCTTTCCATCTGTGCTGTTATAAGGAAGCTCAGCATTTTCTTAATCTTGGATGTTTAGCCCTTCAAGGATTTCTCTCCTTAGGAATAGACTTCTGTGAATTATACTTCATTTGTATTTGTTCATATCCTACTTAATTAATCTCGGCGGCAGGCACTCTCTAATTGAACCCAATTCAGTTAAATAATTTTGCTTTGTTTTTCCCTCTGTCTGGGTGTCTGAATCCACCTGGAGTTTTAAATGTATCTGAACACTGTTCAGCCTGCTCCAAGTTAATCAGTTAACATTTATTGAACCCCTGCTGTATGCAGTGGAATGCAATAAGTATTGTGGAATTGTTTGAAGGAAATAATCGATATAGTTGCTAACTTTATGCAACTGGGAATGCAACTAGAAAACAGGAAACAGAAATTTCGAAATCAATAAATTTGTCATTTCTTTTGTGAAGAGAGGAATGAACTAAAATTAAAGAAGTTAGGAGTCTAAGCTGACAGTACTGAGCCATCAGGGTGCTGTGTTTTCTGTGCTGTGGCAGATAACAGTTAGGGAAAAGGAATCTGACCCTTTTGAGCCAGGAATTGGTGAGGATTAATGAGAGATTCTTTGTGATGTGCTGAAAGTTGCTTTGAAGACAAAGAATCATGTAAATGCACAGGGGGTTAAAATTGAACTCGGATGTTTACAGGTTCAAAACAAGCCCATATTTATAGCTGGGACTTAGTTTGAATTTTGTAAGGCCTAAAGAAAGATTTAATTTTTTTTTTTATTGTGTTGGGTGTGATAATGGTATTGTGGTATGTAGGAGAATGACTTTCTTTTTTTTAAATTAATTAATTAATTAATTTTGGCTGTGTTGGGTCTTCGTTTCTGTGCAAGGGCTTTCTTTGGTTGCGGTAAGCGGGGGCCACTCTTCATCATGGTGCGCAGGCCTCTCACTATCGTGGCCTCTCTTGTTGTGGAGCACAGGCCCCAGACTCGCAGGCTCAGTAGTTGTGGCTCACGGGCCTAGTTGCTCCACGGCATGTGGGATCTTCCCAGACCAGGGCTCGAACCCGTGTCCCCTACATTGGCAGGCATATTCTCAACCACTGCGCCACCAGGGAAGCCCGAAAGATTTAATTTTTAACAATAAGATTTTAATTTGCCATCATATTTTTTAAATCATATATCTTGAAACTCTTATTTCTTCTATAAATCGAAAGAACCAGATAGTTGCAATGTTACAAATTACTTGTTTATGGGACATTGCTCATTAAATGCATAAAACCAAAGGTCATTAAATATTATTGGTACCTCCACAATGTATACAGTGCTGATGTATATGATTCATTATTCCCAATGAGAGTGGAGTGGTTCTAATCTAGGTGTGTAGCTAAAATCCTTAAATAGTTCACATCATAAATATAAACTGCAGAGAAAGTTTCATTTTTTTTTCCTGTGATCCATGAAGCCTCTATCTAACCTCTCTAAGCCTCCCCACATCTCAGTGGATGATCTCACTTTCTACTGACTGGAAATGTTGGGGAAACCAGGTGTAAGCCCTATACTCTTTATAGTCCTGTATTCTCCAGAAACTGAGATTCAAAATCTTGGATCCATAGTGACATCTCCATCTTACTCACATTATAGTTCCCATTAAACCTTGTAGAGCCTATCACCTAATAGGTATTCCATAGTCCTTCTTTGTTCCTCTTCGCTTGTATGTCATGATACTTTCACAAATACTTTTTTCAACAGTTTCATTTCCACCACTAACTCCATTTCCATCAACTACACACATGTCAAACACTTCTTCAAATACCAAGTCCTGTTCCTCTAAACTCTGGAACTAAACCTTCCACCCTGCACATGTATAAAAGTAAACTGTTCTTCCTTGGAAGGAGACTGATGTTTTCTGCTGGCATTGCTTAAGATCTTCTTGTATCCTTCACTGGACATTTTATCCTCTGTTTTGATTATGTTATCAGCCTAACCAAGCTTTCCTCACACAACAAACCCTCTGAGATATCTTCTTTCTCCAAACCCTCAAAAATGTTACCCATTTCTCATAGTAACTTTCAAAGTCTGTCCAGAATTATAGCTTTCCATGTAATTTTTCTGTCTCTACTGTTAGATTCTAAGTTGTTTATGGTAGAGAGCATTGTCATTTTTTCCCAGTAGCTCTCAAGGTACAATGATGAATATGACAAAGTCTCTCACAAGCTATTAGGCATCTGATGTGTAAGAGGTGAGACAGATGAGGATACTGTTGTTATAGAAGTACGGAAGAGGGACAGGTAACTCAACCTTAAAGTTTGGGAAAACTTCTAGGAGGGGATAACACATAGATAGACTGGATTATATATAAAGAATGAAAAATGAGAAGCCAAATAAAGTAGGGTGGAGAACATTTTAGGCAGAGGGATAATGAGAGAACACAGGAGTCTTGAGTCATGATGTTCTAGTAAAGACTGATTAACAGAGCTGAGTACATAGGGAAGGAAGTGGCAAACAACTTAGAGAGTTTGAGCCTTGAGTTGATTTGTGATCACAATACTATGTGTTTGTGATATTGGAATTGAGCTTTGGATATTAATATATATGCTAAAGAGCTTGGACTTGAACATTTTATAAACGTAAATAAGCCACTGAAAGGTTTAAGGTGTAGATTGGTTATGATATCGGGGCTTTGAAAGCAGACATGTGCTGTCTATATTGCAGCTTTGCCACATGCTGAGTGCTAGTATGTATGTGTATGTGTGGAGGGAGGGATCTTCATCTTTAAAATGTGTGGATTATTATTTGGCTTATTGTTGAAAGAGTTAAATGAGATAATGTAGGTATAACGTCCTGTGGAATAGTACTTAGATATTGTTATTTTCCCCTATTGGCTGGAATAAATCCTAACACATGAAAAATTTACAATAATCTTTGTTGAATGAACAACAGTGCTGTGCATGAGAAAGAGTCCTTTGTTGATACTGTGTCATCATCTAGTAAAGGTTTACATTTGAATTTTTCTTGTGTTTTTATTTTTTATTTTTATTATTTTTTTTGCGGTACGCGGGCCTCTCACTGCTGTGGCCTCTCCCGTTGCGGAGCACAGGCTCCGAACGCGCAGGCTCAGCGACCATGGCTCACGGGCCCAGCCGCTCCACAGCATGTGGGATCTTCCCAGACCGGGGCACAAACCCGCGTCCCCTGCATCGGCAGGCGGACTCTCAACCACTGCGCCACCAGGGAAGCCCTTTCCTGTGTTTTTTAATTGAATTTTTATTTTTACCAAAGTACTATGTATTCATAGTTTAAAAGTCAAAGACTAATACAGGGCTTCCCACTCCTACATCTGGCTCCTCAGAAGCAACCTCTTATAACTCTTGCAGCTGTTGCTTCCAGCATGTATTTCCATTTTTCTGAATAATATGTATATTCTGTTATTTGAGGATTTTTCAATTTGAGTCATTTCTAATGCATTATAAATTTGGAAGGTGAAAACTTAGCTGATTTGCCCCCTCCCCACTTGTATGTGTTTTCCCACTCCTTTCCCTATCTCCCTCTTATAACTGTTTCACATTTTGAAGTTAAATGAATAATCATTAACCAGAATATCATTACTATACTGATTATTTACACCTGAACTACATACTATACCATAATTACATTTTCTTTCATTTACAGCTTTTTAAAAATACTATGTTTAGTAAATGTCCTTATTTTTTACATGCATAATATTTTATAACTATATTTAAGTTGTCTGAAGTTTTTCTAACAACATTTTAGATGTTCTGCTTATTTTTCTTGTGTACTTGTATTGTTTTTATCCAGTAGCTCTTTCTTATCTTTTGTTTTCCATGGCTGCAGTATCTTCTTTCACTTCTCTGAGGCATTAGTGATACATGCTTTCTTTTTTTTTTTTTTTTTTCCTTTTTTCTGTTTCCTAAATGATGTTCTGCTTCTTTGCATCTACTTCCTTTCTGGGTGTTTCTTTATTTTGTTAGGTTCATTTGCTTTCTCAAAGGCTTGAGGATCCTTTCTGTTTAATTATATTAAGAAAAAGACTCTAGGTAACTGACTAGTAGAGCAGTGTGTAGGACTAGTTGGCTTCACTCTTGAAGGATTCAGTGTATGTAATCCAATTGTTTCTCTGGGAACCCCCAAATATCAGTATCTCCTGGTCATGTCTTTAGGCTATGACCCAAAGTTTTCTTCAAAGAAAAAGTGTCCTATTTTCTCCCTGGGTAGGGGGGGTGGGTTGAGAGCCTGTCTGTCAGCTTTCTGGTAGATGCACAGTTGAAGGAGCTGTGCATTTCATTGTTTAAAAAGCAAACTTCCAGATTTTATCTCTGTGTTCACTATGAAGTCTTATCCACTGTTGGACTTGGTGTCACTGAATTTAGAGTCTCTGGTATAATTTCCCTGACAGCATAAGGTGGAAAATTGTCTAAGTTATGTCAAATTTAAACCAAGTATTCAGCTCCACCTCTCACTCACACTTTGTAAATGAGCTGGTGCCTCTGATTTTCTAGCCCTTCTAAGGTTCTGTGGCTCAAGATTGGCTTACTTCTTTTTGGTCATAACCTCAGAAGGAACTTAGGTTTCAACCTTCTCTACTAAGTTCATGACCAGTCATCCATAAGCTTTCCATCAACTAAAAAGTTTCTTCTCATCTATTGTCATATATATTCTTATTCTCATTGTCCTCGTGGGTTATTCTTTATTGACGTTTTAGTGTGATTGTGGGAGTAATTGTAGATATAAACACCTTCAATCTAGAATCTTAACCCCTCATTTGAAAATTTCAAGATGCTTTTAGTTTGATCATCTGATTTGACATCTGGAATGCTTTACAGTTGGAGTAGGTATTATCTCTGTTTTATAATTTGTGGAAACAGCTTCTTGAGTTGGGTTTGGTAGTGTTATGTGGCAATTTTAGGTCCATAGTCTGGTTTTATCTTTAGTGTTCCTTATAGGAAAGCAACAGAAAACATGGGCACATTATTAGATCCTCAGAAATAAATATAGGAAATGGAGAAATAAACTTTAGCATTGTGACACAAATAAATGGTCATTTACATTTCACGAGAACAGTCCACATTATTGAATTTTTACATATAACTCTTGCTTACTCAAAGAGGACAGAACACTCTCCATATTTAAACTAAGTGACGATTGTTGCTGAATCTCACATGTGTTCAGGCAGCACTTGGGTGACAGGGTTTAGTATGACCTGCATCTCTCTCACCATTATGAAGAAACCTTTGATTATGAAACAAAGGCTCCTATTTTCTTAAATGGTAGAGCTCATATAAAAGGCTCTAAGAAGATCTCATCCTGTGTTAAACACACCTTTGAAAATGTTGGATTAGCAATTTCAGAGATGCTCACCACCAATAAGATTAGCATAGGCAGCTTGCCTGCACTGTGCTATTGGTAACTCATCCCTCATACCTGTCCCATCTTACCTAAAAACAACAGCAGCAGCAACCGAGGAGACACTACTTGCAAAGAAATTTATTCTGGTAGATAGTGAAATTAGATATTGAATTTTACCTTTTAAAGATGCTATTGTCTTCTTTCTTCTGTTTTTTGTTTTGTTTTTCTCTTTGCTCTGTTCCTTGAGATTCCTCTTTTGAGTTCTGTCTGGTCACTATTTTCCCTAGTATTTTGTCCGTTATGATTTTTAGAAAGGAAAATATTCTTGTGAAATTTTCAGTAGTGACAATACAGTAAAAGCATGAAATTTAATATGTGCCCTGCATTATATATGTTACATTAAATAGAGGTAGCTTTAAAAATGAAGGTTGTCTAGATTCAGGTCTTTTGGAGTCTTTAAAATGGTCAGCTAGAAAAATGACTTTTGAGATATACTCTTTGACCATTTTGAAGATTCCTAGATTTCCTTCAGGCAGTGAATGCATCTCAGCAATAGCAAATAACATCTTTTATGTTTTACAATCTTTGAAATCCAGGAACAAACAAGGATTTTCTAGTTTTATACTTTATACTGCATAGCATTCTACAACCATTATATAAATTTTCCAGATTTAATTTGCCTTTTAAAAAATATCTCCAGTGGGTGAAATAAATAGACAATGAGGCATAAAACTTTCTAAATTTAAAGTTGTCTCTGTTTTTAAATGGTTGATGTGAGCAAGGTCTGCAATTAAATCCACTGAAGAATATACTGAAAATATATATTTTTTCCTGCTGACATTTCATTCAAAACATATTTGTTGCTTTTAAAGGCAGCAAGATAAAGTATTTGGAAAGAAAGATTTCTAATCAAAAAGTCCTACTGCAAAGACAAAAACAAGTTGTAAAAGTAAATTTGCACAGTAAAATGTCTGTTTGTTTTACTTACAAACTCTGAAAGCATTTTAAATGTAACTTTTAAAAAAACTATACCAGGCGGACCCACCCCTGCGCCCAGAATGGAGACTGCGTTTCCACAGAGCAGGAACTCCTGGTTCGGGGTCTCTTCCCTCCACTGTCCCTGAACTGACCCAGAGCCCGAGGGGAGGGTGGCCTCACTGAGGCTGCTGGCTCTGGAAGGGCCTCAGCAGCTGAAGCTGCGACAGTCCTGGGGACCGCGGGCCAGATCATTCATCCTGGGGTAAGGCAGCTGCCATGTCATGAGGACACTCAAGTAACCCTAAGGAGGGATCCACGTGGCAAGGAACTGAGGCCTCCTACCTACAGCCACATACTTCTAAATATTTTCAAAACATTTGTATGAATTTACATCCTCAGCAGCAGTGAATGAGATTCAAGGATTATACACATTCTTGTCCAACTTGATAATACCTGTCATTTTTGTTTGAACTTTCTGGTTGTGTTGGTGATGATGGGGTGCCATGAGAGATATGACTGTATTAAGCAGAATAGAGTGGGTCCCAACAAGTGTCCCCCTGCCCAGTGTCATTGGAGCCAACAGAACGAGACTGAGTTTGGTTCAGAAGCAAAGGAAAACTTTATATTTTGATCAGAGAATGGAGAGGGCATGGAAAAACGCTCAACATCAGGAATTAAGAAAGACATGCAAATCCAATCTACAAAAACGTTCACCTGGCAACAGTGAGAATGATCATCAGAAAAAAAATCTACAAACAGTAAATGCTGAAGGGATTTTAGAGAACTGTGTACCCTCTAGCTGCTGCTGGGGTATAAACTGGAAACAGCCACTAGTGAGAATAGAATGGAGGTGTGTTTAAAGGTAAAAATTGAGCTACCATATGATCTGGTAAGCCCACTGCTGAGCCTACCACCTGAGAAGACCAGAATAAAAAAGACCCAGGCTATGGGGCTTCCCTGGTGGTGCAGTGGTTGAGAGTCTGCCTGCCGATTCAGGGGACACGGGTTCGTGCCCCGGTCCAGGAAGATCCCACATGCCGGGGAGCGGCTGGGCCCATGAGCCATGGCCACTGAACCTGAACGTCCAGAGCCTGTGCTCCGCAACGGAAGAGGCCACAACAGTGAGAGGCCTGTGTATCACAAAAAAAAAAAAAAAAAGACCTAGGCTGGCAACCTGCACTGCAGCAATATTTACCATAGCCAAGACTTGGAAGCAACCATAATGTCCATCACAGATGAATGCACAAAGAAGTGGTTCATGTCCACAATGGAATATTAGTCAAGGAAAAGAATGAAACAGTGTTGTTTGCACCACCATAGAATGACCTGGAGATATTCACACAACTTGAAGTAAAAAAGAAACCAAAAGACAGATATCCTATGATATCACATATAGATGTTACCTAAAAATTGATACCCATGAACTTATTTCCAAGAGAAGGACACTCATGGATTAAGAACACAAAATTATATTTAACCAAATGGAAAGGTGTGAGGAATGGATAAATAAGGACATGGGGGTTGACAGACATAGACTAATATATGTGAAATATATAATCACCAAAAACCTATGGAATACCAAGAGAGGTCTACCCACCTCCTAGAGAAATGGAAATAAAAACAAAAATGAACAAATGAGACCTAATGAAACTTAAAAGCTTTTGTACAGCAAAGGAAACCATAAACAAGGTGAAAAGACAACCCTCAGAATGGGAGAAAATATTTGCAAATGAAGCAAGTGACAAAGGATTAATCTCCAAAATTTACAAGCAGCTCATGCAGCTCAATATCAAAACAACAAACAACCCAATCCAAAAATGGGCAAAAGACCTAAATAGACATTTCTCCAAAGAAGACATATAGATTGCCAACAAAACATGAAAGAATGCTCAACATCATTAATCATTAGAGAAATGCAATTCAAAACTAGAGTGAGATATAATTTCACACCAGTCAGAATGGCCATCATCAAAAAATCTACAAACAATAAATGCTGGAGAGGCTGTGGATAAAAGGGAACACTCTTGCACTGTTGGTGGGAATGTAAATTGATACAGCCACTATGGAGAACAGTATGGAGGTTCCATAAAAAACTACACATAGAACTACCATACGACCCAGCAATCCCACTACTGAGAAAACCATAATTCAAGAAGAGTCATGTACCAAAATGTTCATTGCAGCTCTATTTAGAATAGCCCAGAGATGGAAACAACCTAAGTGCCCATCATTGGATGAATGGATAAAGAAGATGGGGCACATATATACAATGGAATATTACTCAGCCATAAAAAGAAACGAAATTGAGCTATTTGTAATGAGGTGGATAGACCTAGAGTCTGTCATACAGAGTGAAGTAAGTCAGAAAGAAAAAGACAAATACCGTATGCTAACACATATATATGGAATTTAAGAAGAAAAAAAAAATGTCATGAAGAACCCAGGGGTAAGACAGGAATAGAGACACAGACCTACTGGAGAACGGACTTGAAGATATGGGGAGGGGGAAGGGTGAGCTGTGACAGGGCGAGAGAGAGGCATAGACATATATACACTACCAAACGTAAGGTAGATAGCTAGTGGGAAGCAGCTGCATAGCACAGGGAGATCAGCTTGGTGCTTTGTGACTGCCTGGAAGGGTGGGATAGGGAGGGTGGGAGGGAGGGATATGCAAGAGGGAAGAGATATGAGAACGTATGTGTATGTATAACTGATTCATTTTGTTATAAAGCAGAAACTAACACACCCTTGTAAAGCAATTATACTCCAATAAAGATGTTAAAAAAATGTGGCTGATTTCCAAATTTTGCATGAGAAATGGGACAAAAGAGCAGTTGATAGAAGTGACAGAGATTCAGGTTGATTCCATAATACTGCTTCTATTCCACGGTATCACATCCTTCTCATTCTATTTATCTGTACCTATTTAAGTTGTGGTATTTTTAAGGTCTTAAAATAGCCTCCGTATATTAGACACACTTTCAGAGGACTGTGAATAATGCAAAAATAAATATAAGAAGACAAAAGAAATGAGAAGAAAAGGCCAGAAAGAGCATAGACACTATCAAGTCCCCCGTACCTCCAGAAAAATACTTACATTGCTTTTCTGCCTCTGAAATGATTTTGACTGTATTCTGCCTTGCCATAGGAATACGTTTGGAATCCTTCTTAGGAACAGTCTGAATTCCTCTTTGACATTTGTAATGCTTGTTCAGTCAGTGATTTGGCATGTATATAGTAGAGATAACTCTTTCTGGAAGTGAGAACAGTGACTGAAGAAGATAGTTGATATGTCTTCTCCCAAGGTTAAGTTTTTTCACTACACTCCTATTAGCATGACGTCTTTTCTGTGAGCGCCAAACTGAATATTTAAGTATATTAGTGAAGGAAACCTTGGCATAAAGAGGAAAACATTCATTCTCAGTCTTGTGTTATTCTTGAGCTACTTAAAGCTTCCATTAATTTCAGTGGGAATTTGAATTAAAAAAGGTGAGACATCATGATGAAGATATACATCTTTTAATAGATCACCTGTATTATTTTGTCACTTATGGAAAAAGCAAGAGATGCTAATCTCTGATGTTGATTAAATGAATTTATATGTAGGCATTTACAAAAATAATTAATACATCATTGGATATAAAACACTCTAATTTTAAAATGAAAATAATTGTTAATTATATAAAGTTCAGAAATATCTTGCCTTTAAATCATTTTTAAATATTGCTAGCAGATTGGACATATGACTATTACTTTCATTAAGTTTTAATGGTTATTTCATTAATGCTCTATGCAAAACTAATAAGTGATGTGTTTAATTAAAATTTTATACATGATCAATTTGTGGAATAATTTTATCTTGAGCAAGTCTATTAAAATAGTTTAATTTAATGTTCTATAAAAAGCTCAAAGGAAGAAAACCTAAGTTTAACAATACAGCTTAAAAATGTATAGAAATTCATTTAATATCCTCAAAGTATAGAAGTATGATTTTTATTTTATTCATTTATTCAGACAAGAAAAAATGTTATTAATCAGGGGCTAATTTGGCTGAACTATTATTAATATAGGAAAACCTCAGACCTCCTTTATGTCAATACAGATAGTGAGCTGTTTTATAGAGAAAAATCGATATGTCAGAATCAATAGTTGTGAATATCCTGAGGTAATGTGGTTAATGTTCATGGGCCATATTCTTTAGACTGGATTACTGAGGCAGTGGTGTGAGTACCTGCAGTGAGAAGATAAAGACCTCTAGGTGAGTAGAGATGATGGCTTTGCTAAGTATTCTACTTCCTTGACTGAATTTTGTAAAAGACTAAATTCCTGTGGTAAAATTTCTTTTGCGTGATGAATAAGTCAATTGGAAATACAACATGAAAGTGAGAATGGACTCCCAGGCTGCTCCAAAAAAGTTAAGCAAGAAATAAAGAAGGAAAGAAGGAAGAGAGAGAGAGGGAGGGAAGAAAGAAAAGGAAAGGAAGAAAGGAGAGAAAAGAAAATCATCCTGTTAACAGTGCAGGCACAGAATCCATGCAGTCTCTTCGTGGCATCCTTTTAGTTTCTAATGCCCTATTCTTATGTTCTGTGCATATTCTTCCAAATAAAATTTTAAATTGTTTTTTCATATTTTGGCACAAATTTGTTTTGTTTGGCATTTGTTTTTATCGTCTCCTGTGATATTAATTTTGCTAAGTAATGGGGGAAAATATAATGATCACTCACTTTATTTTCACAAATAATTTTCAAACATTCCTTAAAAGTGTTTTAAAATAAATCTTTGTCCTTTCTGTTTTGCATGGTAGATTAAAAATCCCAGTGTTTTCTGAATTAAAATTAAAATCTGTATTAGTTTCCAAACTTGGTGTCTTAAAACAACACAAATTTATTCTCTTGCAACCTGGAAGCCAAAAGTCCAAAATCAATGTAAGTAGGGCTGTGCTTCCTCCCAAGGCTCAAAGAGAGATTCTGTCCCTTGCCTCTTCCATCTCTTGGGTGTTCCAGGAATTCTCTGGTTTATGGAAGCATCACTCTAATCTCTACCTCCACTGTCATCTTGCCTCCTCCTCTTCTGTATGTCAAATACCTCGTGTGTGTCTCTCATCCTAACACTCATCATTGGATTTAGGGCCCACCTGGATAACCCAGAATGATCTCTATACCTCAAAGTCTCTAACCTAACTATATCTGCAAATAACTTTTTTTTTTTCCCCAAATAAGGTAACATTACCAGATTCCAGGAATTAGGATACACACACATCTTTTGGGGACCAGATTTTGTTTTGGTCATTTAAAAATCTTTTCTTCTGTATGCAGTCCAATGAGAAGCATTCACTATAACTGTAGCAAGCAGTGGAACAAAAGTGCTAAAAAGATCAGTTTCAGAGTCATATGGGCCTGGATTTGAATTACAGAATCCATCACTCAATTGCTATGTGGCATTAGGTAAATAATTTCAATAATAGAAAAAGATATAAAATATAGTAGTCCAGGCACCATGACAATAATCCAAAGGCTTCAAATATGGCACAAATACCATTAGGGTCCATCGTAATGTTCTAAGGACTATGTAGGCACTTAGCAATTTCTTGGTCTTAAATTTTCATATATATTATTTCCTAGAAGTCATCTACCTGAGAATAGGCCTGTGGTTGGCCTGGTTCCAGTTCCTATCTCATATAATTATGGTGAAAGTTAAATAAGATAATATAAAGCTCTTGGATCTTTTGAGAAATTGGTCCATTTTCTCTACATTATCAAATTTGTGAGCATAGAATTGCTCAATTCTATGCAATACAATTCCTTTATTATCCTATTATGTTGGTGAGACCTTTAGGGATAGACCTCTTTTATTTCTCATATCAGTAATTTGGTTTCTCTCTCTCTCTTTTTATTACTTAACTTAGATAAAGGCTTATGAAATTTAGAGGTCTTTTCAAAGAAGCTTTTGGTTTTATTGATTTTCCCTATCAATTTCCCATTTTTGACTTTCATTTATTTTTGCTCTAATTTGTATTATTTAATTTCTTCTGCTTGCTTTGGTTTTAATTTGCTCTTCTTTTTCTAGTTTCCTAAGATGCAAATGTAATTACTGATTTTAGATCTTTCTTTTTTTCTAATACTGCACTCAATTATATAAATTTCCCTCTAAGCATACTGCTTTTACTGCATTCCACAGATTTTGATAAGTTGTGTTTTCATTTTCATCTAGTTCAAAATATTTTTAGAATTCTCTTGAGATTTCTTCTTTGACTCATATGTTATTTAAATGTGTTTTTTTTAATCTCCACATATTTGGGGATTCTCCAGTTATCTTTCTGTTATTAATGTCTAGTTTAATGCCATTGGGCTCTGTATGATTTCCATTCTTTTAAATGTGTTAAGGTGTATTTTATGGTCCAGAATGTGGTGTATCTTAGTAAATGTTCCATGTGAGCTTGCGAAGAATGTGCATTCTGCTTTTGTTGGAGAAGTAGTCTATAGATGTAAATTATATCCAGTTGATTTATGATTTCAACTATGTCCTTAATGATTTTCTGCCTTCTAGGTCTTTCCATTTCTGAGAGAGGGTGTTGAAGTCTCCAGCTACAATAGTGGATCCATCTATTTCTCCTTGAAGTTCTATCAGTTTTCGCTTTGTGTAGTTTGTCACTCTGTTATTAGGCCCATACACATTAAGAATTATGTCTTCTTGGACAGTTGACCCCTTTGTCATTATGTGGTGCCCCTCTTTAGCCCTGATAATCTTCTTCACTTTAAAGTTTGCTTTCCCCACCTCCACAGGCTTCTTTTAGGATTTTTCCTTAATCTTTGATTTTCTATAGTTTTAAAATGATATGCCAAGGTGGTGTTTTTGACATTATCCTGCCTGGTGTTCTCTGAACTGTGGTTTAGTGTCTTACATTAATTTGGAGAAATTCTCAGTCGTTATTGTTTCAGAAAATTTCTTTCTCTCTTTTTCTCCTTTTGGTATTCTCATTATAAATATGTTAAACCTTTGTAGTTGTCCCACAGCAACTTATTCTGTTCTGATCTTATCAGTCTTTATTATTTTTGCTTTTCAGTTTGGGGGTTTCTATTGATATATCTTGAAGCCCAGACATTCTTTCCTTCACCATTCCAGTCTACTAATCTACTAATGAGCCCATCAAGCATTCTTTATTTCTGTCACTGTTGTGTTTTGTTGTTGTTGTTGTTTTGGGGTTGTTTTTCTGGCATTTCTTTTTGGTTCTTTCTTAGCATTTCCATCTCTTCACTAATGTTGCACGTCTGTTATTGCATGTTGTCTACTTTATCCATTAAAGCCCTGAGCATATTAATCATTATTGTTTTAAATTCCCTGTCTGATAATTTCAGCATCCCTGCCAATATATGAGTCTGAAGCTTGCTTTGTCTTTTCAAATTGTGTATGTATGGGCTTTATGGGGTTTTTTTTTTTTTTTGCGTTTTATCATTTTTTCTTGGTAACCAGACATGATGTAAAGGAAATGCTCTAAATTGGCTTTTAGTACTGTAGTGATGAGGTATGTGTGTACGTGTGTGTGTTTGTGTGTGTGGCAGGGAAGTGTTCTTTAGTTCAACAATTAATGTCAGTCTTTTATAGAGCCTATGACTCTGGACTTTGAACTTCACCAGTGCGTCTCAGTGTCCCCCTTCCCCACCTCCACCTCTCCAATTATGTAGGACAGAATATCTAGAGTAGCAAGAGTTGAATATTTACCCTCTCCAACATAGAAGGCTAGAGTGGGCTGGAATTGGGTATTTCCCTTCTCTTTTGAGGAAGCTTAGGGCTGGTAGAATTTGGTGTTTTGTTTTGTTGAAACAGTTTTGTTTCTTTTCTCCAATATTGTGAGAATCTGGCCAGGCTTCTGGAGATAAAGCTCACAAAAGCATGGGGGCCTTTCTCTGACTGGGTACTCATGAAATTTTTAACCTCAGTCTTTTCTGCACTAAGCCTATAGCAAATCATCAATTATAGTTCAGGTTTCCAAACCATGGCAGTGGTTTCCACTTGTGAGTATCAGCTCTGGTAAGCTGTGACTCCCAATATTTGCTCATCTGTCTCTCTAATCTTGGGGGTAGTAGTTTGCTCTGTATCCTTAACCTTTATTCCAATCCAGGAAGAATTGTTGATTTTTCAGTCTTTTCAGCTTGTTCCTCATTGTTTTGATGGAGTGGTGACTTCCAAGCTCCTTACGTGTACGACTGGAGACCTGAAGTTCTACTATAATGTTTTTTATATTTTTTGAGCAGGGAAATATTGACACCAAAAGAGAATACACTTGAATTTTATTTTGATTAATAGTAAGGATTGCATGGGCTTCCTTCGTGGCGCAGTGGTTGAGTCCACCTGCCGATACAGGGGACACGGGTTCGTGCCCCGGTCCGGGAAGATCCCACATGCCATGGAGCAGCTAGGCCCGTGAGCCATGGCCGCTGAGCCTGCGTGTCCAGAGCCTGTGCTCCGCAACGGGAGAGGCCACAGCAGTGAGAGGCCCGCATAACGCAAAAAAAAAAAAAAAAAAAAAAAAAAGTAAGGATTGCAAACACACATTTGGGAAAAAATCTTTAAAATATGATAGCTTTTGTGTGAACAATTAATTTCTTGAAAAGAAGTTTTAAAGTTAAGTTTCAGAAATAAAAGCTTTCCCAGCAAAAGCCAAATTTTCACTTTGCCACATGCCTGTTTATTTTTGTCCAGATAATAACCAAACCCACTCAGAGAAATCTAATAGTAAAGCAGTTTATGAGAAACAATGTAAGGACTATAGCACAAAATCAGGCAAGAATAATTGTAAGAATAATTAAAATCTTAACTTTGTGTGTGTTCTCATGTTATTATAATTTGAGGGAAAATTACATAATTTATATTTTAAAACCTTACCCTTTCCTATACTGTTAGATATGTATTTATCTCTTCACTCACTTCTGCAAATGAATCTTATCATCACTCTTAAGATGAAACTTAGAGGGAAACATTACTATTTAGTCTTACAATTTAAAAATGTGTTTATTGTATTTCCATTTTCCAACCAAAAGGCAACAATAAACTAAAGTGTACAGTGTATCTTAAAGTGAAGAATCAACTTGGGAAGGAATATTACTACTGAAATCATCTGTATTCAGTTCTACCTCATAAATTAACTTTGATTTCTCCTATATCAAAATAAATAGAAATTTCATAGCAACCCATGTATAATATAAATAGGCACTGGTTGAATATATGCTATCTATGGGGCAGGGAATAAAATTGTAGCTGTTTTTTTAAGATTTTGAAATCTTCTCTAGAGAGACAAATACTAATACTACCAGCCAATGGAGAGTGACCTTTAACACACATCAGAAAAGCAACACAAATTACATATAATTTGTAAAAGGAGAGAAAAATATAGCTGAAATTAGTTATGCCCAAGTTCTTCCTAAAGTAATAGAGAATGACTTTAATGTGATAGAAAGAGTGGATAAGTAGAGGATTTTTTTTCTTAGTTTCTTCTGCTTTTCACTCATCTCTTTCTTTCCTTTTATGCCTATATCTTACTTTATAGATATAAAATTCCAGCATGGTGTCTAGGTGTCTATTTATATACCTGCCATTTATAATCTGAAAAGCTTTGTAATACACTCATAATAAATGCATTCATAACCACATCTTCTCTAATCACTACAGTGCCTGCACTGCTATTTGGCACTCATTAGCTGAAACTGCCATTCACCTATAATTTATGACTAGCATACAATTATGTGTTATCACTATTCCAAGTGATTACTACACTGAATGTTTTCCAGATAGTGGTATGCAACACTCCATGACAAATTGTACTGCAGTGGATAGTTCATTTCTGTCATTTACTCTATTATTTTCCTTAAAACAATCTCGAGATTTATGTTGAAATGGGAGCACCTTCTTAAAGTAAGATTATTGGGTCAATGTTGTTCCTACATGAAGAGGGGAAAACTGCATTCAGAGAAGGAAGCAGACGTAGTATTAACAAATGTATTTGAAAATATTCTGATAAAAATGAAAGAGCAACTTTAAGGACAGAGTTTGAATATTTCTTTAGCATGAGCACATTTTGATTAAAGACTGACAAATTTATTCAATAATTTAACAATAAAAGTAAATATTTTAATATTAGAGATCATGGAGTATGATATGGATACTGAGAAAAAAATTAAAAAGTAATTAGCAGTTTGGATGTGGTCTTTCACAAATCAAAATATTTTGAATCTTTTTAACAATATCTACCTAGTAATATTTTCACAGTAGTTATAAGAACTAACATTAATTATTTACTCTGTGTCTAACAAAGTTCTGCTCTAAATATTTCACAGGCATAATTTCATATAATTCTCATAGCAACCCTGTGAGTTAGGTATTATTATCTCAATTGTACAAAGAAGGAAATGAGACACAGAAAAGTTATGTAGCTTACCCAAGAGCACACCAAGATTGCATGGTTGTATTCATTTCCTAGGGCTGCCATAACAAAATACCACAAACTGAGTTTCTTGAAAAAAGCAGAAATTTATTATTCTATCAGAGTTTTGGAGGTTAGAAGTCCAAAATCTAAGTGCTGACAGTGCCAATCTACCTCTGAAGGCTCTAGGAAAGAATCCTTTCTTGCCTCTTCCAGGTTTGGTGGCCCCAGGCATTCCTTGGCTTGTGGCAGCACAGATCCAATCTCTGCCCCTTCCTTCATAGGTCCTTCCCTGTGTGTCTTTCTGTGTTCTCTCCTCTCCTTATAAGAACACCAGTTATTGGATTTAGGTGCCCACCACTCCTCCACCAAGTCCTGGGGGATTCATCTCAAGATCCTTAACTAATTACATCTGCAAAGACTCTATTTCCAAATAAGATCACATTCTGAGGTTCTGAATGAAATTGAATTTTGGGGGAATGCTCTTCACCCAACTACAATGATGGAGCTGGAGGCTCTATTCAAATGCAAACATACTCTAGAGTCCGTTCCCTTAAATATGTATGTTTGTGCCACAGACTGTGCTCAGAACATATTTCATTTAATACCCATTCTAATCCTCTGGGTACATGTTTTCTCTCTTTTACGTGTTAGAATGCCCAGGGTCATGTGTCACAGATCAGCATAATTTCAATTTGGAGAAATTTCTCTAAAATATAAAGCATGCCATTATCCTGCTTAAAAGTTTTTTTTATACATTCCTACTCTCTTTAGAATAAAAATCAAATTCCTTGAGGTAACTTTTAGGGCCCACCAGCATCTGGTCTCTGCCTTCTTCTTCAACTCATGTCTTCCTCTCCCCTCCCAATACTCTCTATGTCCTACCCACCCTGGCCTCTAAGTTTTCTCTCACATTATTCCTTCTGCCTACAGCACTTCCTGCCAACATTTTTCTTCTGCCTACTCTGCCCATCTCACTTTGCCACTTCTGCTGTGTTGTCTCTTCTGAAAACCTAAAGTAGCCTCCATGAATCTGCTGTGGGCTCCCATAGCAATCTAAGCTGCACCTACCTTAACCCATTGTGCCTTGCTATGATTGCTTATTTGATGGTCTGTCAGTTTGTGAGAGCAAGCACCACAATGGTATATTCTCTGCTGAGTTTTCAATACCTAAATAGAGTGACTGACACTCAAACGTAGGTGGAAAGAGTAAATGAATGCAGAGAATTAAAAATGGAAGGCATGATATCTTTATGCATGGGATAAAACAGAGGTAGAAAACTGCCTACCAATTCACAACACAGTATCTTCATCTTGTTTCAAAGAAGCTTATTCTGACTTTTTGGTGCCTTGCTCCTCAAGAAGGAAACACATCTGGGCTTCCAGGAGGCAGGTGACAATCAATGTATCCTTAGTGTCATTTACTCCTGCTCTTTTTTCATGTGTCTAGAACTTCCTAATCATCCTTTAAGAATTCACATGGAATAGTCACATTTCTTACTCCATTTGTCCCCACTTCAATAGAAAGTGTTGAAATGCAGTGAGAAAAGTATGGCAACAAGGAATAATTTGCATGACTGAGAAGGTGATTGAGTTTGTTGCTTGGTCATGGTGCTGCCTGCATTCTGGGGTTTCACAAAATCCAAACTCAACCATATGCTTCCTTCAGAGCTCACCAAATCTCGTAATGAAGAGGAAGGGAAGCACTATATGATGACGAGGCAGGGAAGTACTATTTGACAGTTTCAACTGAGGAATCTCAATTGTTAGAACATGATGATGTACATATACTACCTGCAGTATTCTATGTGTGACATGTGACCTCCACTCACCCAGCATGGTAGCACTCATTTAGAATTCATGCAAAACCTTTTTACCAGGAAGCCACCTTCCCCTATGGTAGAGTACACCATTTTGAAACAACATGATATATGTAGTTCAGAAAGCAGTTTTCCCTGAGAAAAACATTACCACCTACAAACAGGGCCTCTGATCAATTTATTTCTTGTCCCCCACCCCGCCAAAAACAGTTTGTCATTGTGTAGAGTGTCTCTAGATCTAATGTACATAATGCAGCCTAATTGTTTCCAATTAGAAAATAACAGATCACATTTATAGAGGGGTAACCTACTTTTCTGGAAAAAAGAATACCTTTAGAACATTCAGTCTTTATTTAGCAGTATACTTTGTAAAAGTTTTTCTATGCAAAGTTTGGTAAACCTCTCTTCCTAATAGCATTGTTAAGCTCATTAAGGATTATTCCCCCTCTAATGAAAATTGGGAATTTGTGAATTGATTGTTCCAGAAGATTTGTAGGTGTTCTATTCACTGATGTACCCCCCCCCATGTCTAAAACCAGTCATAGTAGATACTCAATAAATACTTTAAAAATACACATATATAAAAGAAATGTGCTTTGGCTTTAACTCATCCACTGACCACAGCAAGGAAGTTTTTTTAAATTCTTCATTTTTCATATCACCTTCGAAATCTATTGTTTACCATTTAAACCCATCATTAGGTATATCATTGGGGTATTGTGTCTCACATCGAGGAGGAAGTGAGTCCCTTCAGAAGTTTTTGCTACAGTGAAGGACTGGAATGGAAATCTAAGTGACAAGTTCCTGTTTCTTCTTCCCAGTGCAACTTGTACATTGTCTTATAATTATACAAATATAATTTCTAAAGGGAAAGTTGTTAAAGTTTCAGAGTTGTTACAGAGAGCAGATAGTTGAAGTGATATAATAGCAGGCTGAAGAGGGAAAGTGATATCTTTTAAGGCATATTTGTTTAAAACATGACAGTCTGAGAAAATTGCTTGGCTTCCTCAATGCCGTTCTCCATAGTTACAGTGATGTGGTCTGGCTATTTTCCAAGTGTTCTATGTGACTAATCACCAGACGTTACTACAAAATGGTTTCCCATTTCAGAACATGAAAACAAAGTTACGTACTACAAAATGGTTTCCCATTTCAGAACATGAAAACAAAGTTACGTACTACAAAATGGTTTCCCATTTCAGAACATGAAAACAAAGTTACGATGTAATTTAGAGAACATTGACTATAAGCATTTGCCATAAGCCTTTGCAACCACTTCTGCTCCAGTCATATGGTTTTTAAGAAAATGATATAATGTACCACCAGGTACTTGCTTCATCCACTTTATGAAGAAATGTAGTACTGATAGATTATTTGCATTTGAAGTAAAACATGTAAATGAAGGAGAAATAATGGCTAGTACTATCCCCTAGATACATTGTTTTATTTTATTTTATTTATTTCATTTTATTTTATCTCTTTTGGAATTTACCAAGCCAGAGTTGTTGATAGTATGGAAATGCTTTTTATTTATTATATGTATAATTATAATAGCAGATGAATTTTCTTTGATTGTTTTATACTGTATAATTGATTTATAAATTTAAAAATTATAATAATGTGTGATTTCCAGTTATTCAACTTGTCCATATATTGTTAAAAGATTTCCAAGTAAGATACGAGATCATATTTCTTTAAAAATTCAAGCTTACTGTTTCTCCTTCCCCACAAACGCCTGTGGTCACATAAAATTTATATGCACCATTGTCTAGGAGCACCATAGAGGAAAACTATTGGTGCCTTTGGATAATGGTTGGGTTGGATTGCTCCATTTTCTTTCCCTGCCTGCTTACTCTGAGTAGGAACACCCAGCATGGACTTTTCCCACCATCATAATCCATTTATTTCAGAGTTGTGGCATTTATTTGGATTTTCCAAGTATAATATCAGTTCTCCATTCATTATTTTTTCATAAGTGTATCTTAGTGTAATAATCCTCTGTTCTCTGTTCTCATGTTTTTGTCAGGACCTATTACATCAGTGAGGAAATCTTTGTTTCTTTCTAGGCCTTGAACATACTCAGAGCTCATTTGGGTTTTCTAAAACTGAAACAAATGCAGCTAATTATTCCTTGACCTGTATTAACAACCCAGCTGGTGGAGCCCAGATTTAGCCTACTGAATATAAAATTATAATAAAATAGACTTGCACCCTTCTTCCAAGTTGTGAGCATGTTAAATATTATGAAGAATTTTAAAAGCTGCTTATTTTCTTGTCCTTTAGGCATGATCAACCACTTTTCTATGGTCTCAAACCGTATGTTGCTTTTTAACTCCTTTAATATCTGTTCCTATGCCACAGAGCAGAAAATCAGAGGGGAGAAGTTACCATCTGCATTGGCTGTCATCACCTGCAGGAATTTTTGACTTGCCTGCTGATGTGATTGAGGCATGGTTGATTTTCAGCATACTACAAATAATGCTTTTGTTTCTCTGAGAACTCAGTATGTGAGATCTTGTGTGCACTTTAACTCTTTAAAAGGCCATTTTATTCTTTTTTATGAGTTAGTAATAAATTAGAAGTTTATCACTTGCAAAAACACTTGGAAACCCAAGTATAAGACATATTTTAAAACTTGCTTTTGAGGAATTTAGCAGACAGCAACTATCAGTAGATATATGAAAGGGAGAATATAGCTCAAATATATATGGGAGGCATAAACAGCCGTTTACTCAGTTCAGTTGAAGGAACACTAGGTCATATTCTATTTTTGTCATAGTATGTGAAATTTCAACACGTAATACATTGTTTTGATCCTTGCACATATTAAAAGAAAATTGCTGAGTTGGACAAAGGACATGTGTTAATTAGTTAATAGTTAAAACCTTAAACTGAATAAAGTTTGTCAGATTAACTAGCTGTCATTTGAAGAGGTAGCTGTGCTATAATGAAATAAGAGGTATCTAAATTTGATGAAGTGCTAAGAATCATGAAGTGTAGTTATTTTTAAACTTAAGAAAAAATAACCCCAGAGATATATTTTTAAATTTTAAGCCTATAAATTATTTCAGGATTCTATGAATAGCAAATATTAGTTGAATCAATGAGGGGAATTATTGAATGTTTGATGGCATAAATATTAGCATTCTACATCAATATTTTGCACATGGTTACTGAATTAATGAATGAATCAAGAGATGTAATTATTCCTAGATTGGCCATTTTTATCACATGGCATACTACACAAGCCCAGAAAAACATTGATGCATTTATAACCTCTTACTCTCTAAATGTGCTAGATGAATATTTGCTTTAATTATTATTATTATTGTTATTATTATTATTATTATTATTACCAGGATCAAATGAAGCTGTTGTTTAAGGAAGGGAGAAAGAGTAATCTCTCAAACATTTTCCAGGTGATTGAGATCTGAGTTCAATATTCAGTTCCCAAATGTAACTTTCTAAAAGCTAATTTATTATATTGGGTTCTATTGGGAAGGTTAACATTTTCTTAATAGAAAATGAACCATTACATTCTAACATAGGAAATGATATGTAAAATGCCAAATTATAAGAAAAAATGGCTAGACAGACAACCTAGGTTTTCCTTAGCACTTTTCAGTGAATAAATAAAGCACATCACCCTGATCCTCAGAAACTTCCATTCAAAACAGAGATCCTAGGTCCAGGAAAAGCTTAAGGAAAATCACAGGATTTAGAAGTTAAGAAAGAGACTCCAAAGCACTTTCTCAAAAGATATCTTTCAGAGAAAAATGTCTCTCCAAAAGAAAAATGTTGGGGGGTGGGGCAGTTCTACAATTAAATTAGTTTTTGACACCCACATGGAAGATTTAGAATGCATATTGACAAAGACACTGCTTCACACAAATCCAGTATATCGTTCACGTCACAGATTATGAAGAATTGCCTAAGTAGCCATCTGTGGAGGGTAACTTTGTCTAAACCCAGTATTGCATTTATAATACATTCAGCTGCAGGCAACAAAACCTCACTAAATCTAATTGAATCATACAGGCATACATTATCTTGCTTAAGATGGGCGATACAGTAGTCCCTTGGTATCTGCAGGGGATTCGTTCCCAGACTTCCCCGGGATAACAAAGCCTGCCGGCAGTCAAGTTCCTTTAAAATGGCATAGTAAAGTTGGTCCTCTGTCTGTGGGATCCAGAGATAGGGAGGGCTGACTGTACATGATTTTAGGTTTTGTTTAATGGATCAATACTGTCATACATTTGATTTGGTTCAGAATTTCTATAATTCCCTTGGCCCTGGCTTTATAGTCACAAGATGGCCACCCCTGCTTCCAGCATTAAATCTCAAGTCTTCCTATGGCAAAATTTAAAAGCACAAAGGCAGTGATGGCCAGAACACTGGGAAATAATTCTGTGTGAGACATTTGATAATTTTCTCAGGGAAGGAAGTCATTTCCCAGAATAATTTCTCCACTGGGTCTGAATCTGGTTTTATTGGCCAGAACTTGGATTCAAGTTAGAGGGTACAAGCCCACTGCTAAACCAACAACTAGCAAAAGGAATAGAATCACCATGTTTGATTAAGACCAATTACTGATCATCATCTAGGGCTAATGGACAGACAGCTAATAGTGTCCACTGCATCCAGTATTTCCTCAGGGTGAACATGGGACCCTCTTTTACAAACTCTCAATCACCAAACACACTTTGGAGAATATTTTCTTTTGTTTTTATGTGATTATATGTAAAAGAAATAAGTAAATATTCTTTTTTTTTTTTTTACTTTCTTCATGTATGAAACAGTCTTTCAGTGATGTAGCTATCCATTATTGCATAACAAACCACCCCAAACATAGTGACATAAAATAGTAACCATTTTATTTTGCCCTTAGTTTCTGTGGATCATGAATTCATGCAGGGCACAATGGGGTTAGCTTGTGTCTTCTCAGAAATGGCTGAGACCTCAGCTGGGAAGAACTGAATATCTGGGGGTGACTTGAATGACTGGAGACTGGAATTATCTGGAGGCCTCTTCATTCATATGTCTGACACCTCTGTTGGTAGGGATCAAAGGCTGGGCTCAGCTAGGACTGTTGACCAGGTCATCTATACGTGGCCTTTTCCCGGTAACTGAATTCCGAGAAAAAAAAAAAAAATTCTAAGAAGAATAATCTGGAGAGTGAGTATTACAAAAGAAAAAACTGAGTCCATATGGCTTTCTCTGACCTAGGCTTAGGTTTCTTGTTGCATCATTTCTACCACATTCTATTGGAAAGAATTTAATCACTAAGGCTAACCAAGATTTAAGAGAAGGGAACTTATAACTGCACAGTTTGATCAGGGAATGGCAAGGTCTTAATGCAGAAGAGTATGGGGGTACAAGATGTTGTTTCTACCATCTTTAGAAAATACCATCAGCCACAAGTATAAGATGAAGGTGATGAGAACTGAGATGGAACTGGTAATGGCACTACGAATGATCTTAAATATTTTCAGGTATGATCTTTGTATAACTTGAACTTTCAACTCAAGATATATTTTGAGGAGTGAACGGAGTACTGCCCCTCATGATGTTGATTTTCAATATTCTTCACGTAGAATAGAGTCAGATGTAACATAGAACCATAATTCCTGAACAACATGGCTGTATAAATCACCAGAGAGATTCACAATATATTGTTTTTGGACCTCAATTCATATTTACTGCATCACAAATTCTGGTTATAAATTTCCACAAGTAATGTTTGTAACAAATCTAGTATGGTTCAAAAGAGGAAGCGATTCTAAATATGTTTAATCAATAGGATTATCTTTGGTAACTTTTAAAAAATGAATATATATTCAATATAAACAGTCATAAAATATATATAAAATATTCCCACCAACATAGGGATTGTGGGAGTATTAACTAACACAACATTTGAGAAGGTGATGTGGCAAAATGAAGGTGCACATAACCTTTGACCCAGCAATTCCACTTCTATAAATTTATGCTTTAGCTATATTTACATTCTTAGCACAAACATTATTCATTGCAGCACTGGATTAGCAAAACATCTATTTACTGGGAGATAAGTAACCAACCTCCACCTAAAAGACATGAAGGTTAACAGTGCTCTGCATTCCCTCTGTAAAACAGAATGAGTGCTTATGACGACTTCTCAGAGCAAGTAGGCTGCTTTCTCTTTAATACACCCCTCATTCTGATTGATGAATAATCTAGGGCTTTTCCTGTAAATAGTTCCTGGATGACTCTTCAAGCACTTAAAAGAAGGAGGATATATCTACATGCATGCATTATGGAAAGATATCTTAGGTATATTGTAAAGGTAAGCAAGCTATTTATAGTATATTATGTATAGGATGATCTTATTTATGTTAACAAAAAATCTTAAATAAAAATAAGTATAAAATATTCTTGTTTATATACTTTCTGAAAAGAAATGCAAGAAATAGTTAACAATTTCTTGGAGGAGTGAAACTGGAGCTTTTAGAGCAGGAGTGACTATTTCTGTATGATTTTTTTTTAAATCATGGGCAATCATTTAAAAATATATTTTTTATTTTTTAAAATTACTAGTATATTTTTTGTTGGTGGTGTTTAAAATGCTACGAAAGTGATTCTGATGCCCATCCAGGCTTGAGAACAACTGTCATTAATGTAATTCATTTTTTTACGTGAGAGTAAGAAAAATGAAAAATGTACTTAAAGAAAAATTTAGAAGGAGCAGAGTAGAAGTCCAAGATTTTTTAACAGTGTATTCTTTGAGGAAAATCAATGGGAGACATTTTTTATTCTTCTAAATTAGCATTTGTAAATGCAATAATGAGATATGCTTTAACATATCATTAACTAAGAGATAGGTACATCTTAATTTCCAAAGGATTTTTAAGTATATTGAATAGAGCCAACTAGGGCAGATTTTCATTACAAAGTGATATCATTATACCAATGATTGCAGGCTAATTCCCCACTTATACAGTCTAACCACTGACCACACTAGATCAAGAGAGTTTAATTTCCTTTGTAAATGTTCATTCCTGCTCATCTTACATGACAGCAAGCAAAATGGTAGTTTAATAAGGGAAGAAATCATTTTTAAAGGGAGAATATGTAAAAGCCAATGCTGTGGATTTTTGTCACAATAATTATACACTTCCCTTTACCGTCATCCCCTGACATATCTGTGTAAAACCAAAAAGAAATCATGTTTTCTGATTTGTTTCCTATAACCTCGTAAATGATGCCCACAATTGTACTGACCTTTAGTGTTGACAAGTGCACACTGGACTTGTCTTCAGGAAATAGGTTGTAATAATAGATCCTTTTCCTTCTGCCTTCTCTGAGATTTTGGCATTCATCGCGTTTTAAGATTATATTGGATCTTTTTTTCATGAAAGCCTTACTTTATACTTGCCAACAGTTGAGTTTGTCTGTCATTTTCCCCCATTCCCAAGAAATTCTTAAGATGAGTAAGAATATTAATTTAAAAAATAGGATGTTTAGATATTGCCCCCCAATTTAAGATTATTTTATTAATTCTTATAAAAACTGCTGTCAGATTTATTATCCCAGTTTTACAAGTGAAAAAAATTGGAGCTTAGAGACATTACGTGATTTTTTTCCCAACTCACAGAACTAGTAAGTGGCAAAATGGGATTCCAGCCTAGGTCTGTTTGACTCCAGATCTCTGCTCTTATACACCTTTTACTTATAAGGATATTATATTTGCAAAGTTCTTTACAGTTTACCAAACATTTTTATAAACATCTCATTCAGTCATACAACATGTCCAATAGGTTAAGTGACTAGAAATAGCAAGTGGCAGTGCCAGGGGCTGGATCTCATATCTACTGACTCCAAAATCACTTCTCACAAGAATGCCTCATATTTAAATCCTCTTGACATTTTACACAGTAGACAAAATTAATGCTGTCTATAAATGTACAATTTCACTTTGGAGCTCTGCTTTCAAGCCAGGCACAAATAGTGTTCAATAAAACATGTATCAGAGTTGATTCAAGCCTTCTACCTCGAGAGATAGGAAGAGGAAATTCTTGATTTAGAATCAGACACAAACTTTGGGGATGAAAGGACTAAATAATGAGCAATTACTGGATTTGAGCATAATCTTCTGCTCACTCATAACTAAAGTTCAGTTCAAATTGATGGACTTCATGAGGATCTTAGTCTGTTTGGACTGCTATAACAAAAATACCATAGATTGGGTTGCTTACAAAAATCAAAAATTCGTTACTCACAGTGGTGGAGATTGGGAAATCCAAGATCAAGGTGCTGCCAGATTTGGTGTCAGATGAGGTTCTGCTTGCTGGTTCATAGACAACCATCTTTTTGTTGTGTCCTCCCAAGGCAAAAGGGGTGAGTCAGCTCTTTGGGGTCTCTTTTATCAGGACTCTAATCCCACCTCCCAAAGCCCCTACCTTCTAATACCTTCACATCGGGATTAGATTTCAACATATGAATTTGGGGAAAACATAAACTTTCAGTGTATAGCAATAAGTGAATGGTGCTTCTCAGTGAGCCTAAAATATTGCCAAGAAATTGCTTAGGCACTGTGAGAATATGATAAAATCCTCCTCTGTGCGTGTTTGATAAAAGTATGATATATGAGCATTATCATAATTTGTTTATGAAAAAGTTGAGTCATCAAACTATACAATCCATGGAGTTAATATTATGCTAAATGATACCTGAAGAAAATGAGCATGATTTTATTTTGTATTCTGGCATTCAAGGAATCTTGTCTTAATGGGTTTTTTTTTTTTTTTTGCATTTCTACAAAATGCATAGTACATTTTAATAAAAGGTAATTTTCTAAGAACTGTTTCCAGATTGAGTTGAGTTTACTACTATGACCTCGGCAATAAAATTAACCAAAGTTAGATTCCTGCGTATTTCTAAGTCTGGAAAAAGTAGGCCTTAATGATAGAACAAATGTTTAGCCCAGCAAATTAACTCTGAGCCTCCTAATGAGCCAGTAATGTTCATGGGAATGCTGGAGAGAATTTAGGTTGGAGACAAGAAATAAAAACCTTATTAGGTAAAATAATTAATTTGAGAATCTGTTCTGGCCATTAAAAATTCAACTTTAATAAGAAATAAAGGAAACTTACATTTCCATTTTATGCTATGATAATTTTCTAGACAGTGTGAAACACTTGTAAAATTATACGTAGCTGCTTTTTATCCGATACAAATTTGTGTGGCAATAAACATTTAAGGATCAACTTTATTAACAAATGTCTTCTTGTAACTTTGACCATAGAATATAAAAACACAAAGAAACTAGTAACATTTTTTATAGTAGGACAATTATAAGAACATTTTTATTCAAGAACCAACTACAAAAGAAGTTTCATAGGTAAGCCCCAATGTCTTTTACAAAGGAGTTAGGCAGTAAATGTCACTGAGTTAATTTGATTGAAAGAGATGTGTGAGATTTCAACATTTATATAAACATGAAAAATACTCTATAGATTATTTTTTAATATTTTAAATCAATCTTGTTAACCTCAAAGGGTACCAAACACTAATGCTAATGCCATCTGTTGGTGCCTTTCAGAATGAGTACATATTTACCTTAGAGCCTACCTATGAAAGCTCTTAATTTGAGATTTGGGACATCAAGGAATGTTTATGTGAATTTACCTTGATGTCATTTCTATGATGTGTGATTTTTGGCATAGCTGGTAAAGAAAATATATAGTGTAATCTGAACTGAATTTTCATCTCTTGATAATACCTTGTTTGGGGGTTCTTATTTATTTACCCAAATTGTCAGTGGAACCTACTGGAAAAAAAAAATTTCCTATGTGTAAAGGTTTTCATTTCACAAAGTATCTGTCAAAAATAATGTCTTAGATAACCTAATGAGCTTTTGCCATGAAAATAATTAAAATAAGAATTAGAAAGAAAACATTAGATATGAAGAAATAGGTATGAACTTTAGAAACTTTGTGTCAACCTGAAAAATAAATCATTGGCAATCAAACCATTAGGAAGTATGTATGTTAGGAAGAGGATGACAAAATTAAATATTCAATTAAGTTTGTTTAGACCAAAAATAGATTAGTCTCCAGAGACACAGAAAACTGTATCTAGCATGCCCATATGTAACATTGTATTTAAAATACTTTGCCATACATGTTTATAAAATAACTTACCTAACACATATCTTTAACCATTAAGGAGCATTGTGGAAAAACATATGTTGGGAAGGGGAGATATTTTAAAAGTTTAGATTGATTGAAGTTTGAAATTTATTTTGGTGTGGACCAGGAAAAAAAAAGAAAGTATTGTTCGACCTGGTGGATAGTGGTACCAGTTTGCCAAATAGTGAAAATAGGAAGAGATATAGGATTTGGAATAATGATTAGTTCAGTTTTTTAAAAAATTCTGTTGGAGATGTGGATGCTTGGCTCCAAAGGTCTGGAATTCAAGGGAGAGATGTTGGCTACATGTATAGATTTGGGAATCATCATGTTATAAAACTGATAACAGAAGAATGCAAGTGCATTAGATCACTCAGAGGAGGAAAATCAGTGGTCGTTTGTCCTTGGCATTAACATAATGAATGAGATTTTAAAGGTATAAACAAAAAAGATACTGAGATAGTATCAATAAAGGAGTAATTTAATCTGTCTGGGAGGAGTTAAGGAAAATTTCATATAGATGACAACATTATGACCAAAAGGCTTGGTCCTAAAAGATTAATTACATCTTGTAGTGCTAGCATAGGACTAAAGGGAGATAAATATTATGTGCATTGATGCCCCTGAAATTTCTGAGACTAAGTACTCTACTCATCAAAATTTTGAAAATGATGAATCAGTATTATATTCAGAGTCAGTCTTGGGAGCAATGTAATTCCCTGGTCTATGAGAAAGTCTCCTTTTAGTTGTTCCTTTATCTCCATTATTTCATAGCTTTTTTTCTGGATTTGTTTATAGAGAGACAAAATTTTCTTCATTTTCCAGTTAAAAGTTAGGCTTATATGTGAAAATGTCTGATTAATTTAATATACAGATGTGAATAAATATACATTTTGAAATCCATTCTCTCCCACTTTGGGGAAAGAGGTTAGAAAATTAGAATGTAGGTGCTAAGGGAAAGGATGGATGTCCCTAAGTAGGAAAATATAGTAGAAAGGGAAGGCTAGAGGCATTAAATTTCATCTCACTTTTTTGTCATGAAAATGCTACAGTTATACTCAGAAGATATGGGCAAATAGAAAATGTTAAAAAAGTCCTTCATGACCTATACTAATTGCATGCAGTTTAGTGAAAACCCTATTCATTTGGGATGATAAGAAAGGAGAACTTGAAAGAGAGAATTTATAATGGACATTCAAGGACGGATGAAGTTCTAAAATGTGGTAATAAAATGAGGATATTTTAGACAAATTTATCATTAACGGCTCAGTTTAATTATTAAACTTAAAATTATTAAAATTAAAATTATTTGTAAAAAGGAAAAAAAAAACAAGTTGCCTGTTACAGAGCAGTCATATTGGAAGCTTATAGATGAAATGTCTGGAAAGTAGATAGAGATCACGTTATAAAATATCTTTAATTCTGTAATAATGCTTTTGGACTTGATTCTAAGGACAATGAAGAGTTATTTGATGATATTAAACAGAATATTACATAATCAAAGTAGAATTCAAGAATAATTAATCAAATAAAAGTTCCTAGAATGGTGGTAAGGTGGTAAGTTTACTCAGTGAGTTCTCTGATGGCAAGAGGCCTTTTGATTTGCCAGCAATAAGGTTTTATTCATATGGACATTTGGTCTATGTTAAACAATTTTACAGTACCAGTGAGATGGGTAGATGTGTTGAATTGGTTCCAAAACCCAACTGACACTTAAATGTAATTATTGTTTGAATGATTATTGGGAAATATTTTGGTAACATAAAAGACACTGTTTTATAAAGAGCTTAATTAGGGTATGCTTTATTCCTCCAACTGAAAAAAACATAAGCATTCTCCTGCTATACGTCTTCAACAGTTTTATTTTCACTAATCGTGAATCACTGTATTGATTGGTATTTATCGACAAAAATACCAATTTTATATCTATTTGTTTCAGTTCATTTTTATATAGTGTGAAATTCTCCACCCAGAATTGGTTTGATGTAACTTTAGTGCTTGTAAAACTGGATTTTAGAGACTTGGAGTACCCAAGTAGAGCAAATACTTGATGGTATCATGCTTACCCTTGAATTTAGTACTAGTGCTATGGCTACTGGCATTTAGTTTTCTGCACTATAGACTAAGCCTCTAAATGAGCCAGAGTGGACAAAGCAAAACTCACTGAAGTATGCAGTAGGATATAGGCATGGCTTTCAGTTTGGCATCCTTTGTGCCCTCTGTGGAGCATTAATTCTGCAAGATTAATTTTGAATACCATATTCAGAGATGAATCATTTTGGGAATACCTATGTATTACCTCTATGGCAGAGTTCTCATGGACATTAATATACTAAATGCTCTGAGAGTTTCTGCAGTAAGGAAACCTGATTATTTTAATTAATTTTTATGCACACAGAACTACATTTTGAAGAGATTTTTTTTTAACATCCCAAGGAAATAGCTCCATGCAACCCATTTTGGAAAATGCTGATTTTACTTCATAGATAAGGCAAACTAGATCTTCAGAGACTAAGTCCTGATTAACAGTTAGTTGGTAGCAAAATGAAAACTACAGTCCAGTTCTTCAGATTTTATTTTCAAGCCCTTTTTACTAGGCTGTGTTACTACGAATCTCTGCAGTTAGTATTTAGACCAAGTGAACTTACATGACCATTAAGATGAACAGAAGGTAAAATAGGAATATTTCCTGCTGATGTGACTGACAGGTATTGACAGAGAATTTCACAAACATTTCATAGCTTTTAAAGTATCAGCATTAAAAACATTGTTATTTGTTTCTCACATTGACTTTAGTAATAAATTTTTATTAATCAAGTTACTTATTTCTTATTATTGTTATGATATATAGAAAGAGTTCTTCACCTACCCCAGAGTACCTGCAGCTTTAGCAATAAATATACTTAAAGGAGGAAATTGAAAGGTGAGAATTTAATTTTGTAAGAGAATGCTACTTCACCATTATTTCTTTAGGTTGATGATGTGTTTTTAATACACTTTAATAAACTTTGATGTGATATATAGGTAATATATGTCATTAATAATCATGCTGAAAGAAGACTTATTCAATTAGTAATCTGTCCAATAATTGTTGAGCACTTGGTAGATCTCAGACACTGTGCTAGACTCTATTAATATACTGACAGCAAGAAAACCCTTGTCCTCAAGGAGTTGGCAATCAAGTTTACATGTAGAAGCTGTATTTAGTATTGAAATAAATCAGAAAAAAAAACTCAACTTGTTGACATATCATTTGGTAACCCAAACTACTCCATATTAGCTCTGCCTTCTTAAAATATTTACCTATATTCTTAAGATATACTTGGTTTACTGGTAAACTCAAATGAAAAGAAATTGAGTTTATCCACTTTAATGCTGTCTTCAGCACATCTTCATTTTTAAAATAGAGCAAGTATCCTGTAGAGACAGATGTGAACATAAGCCTCCACACAGAAGTATGATTTGTTTATAAGCCCTTTCTTTCCTTGGCAACAGCATAGTTAACTGAACTGAAGCTGAAATTTCTGCAGAAGTTTCATGCTCTCAACCACAAAAAAACAAAAGGGACTCACATTAAAGATGTGTATCATGATCTGTGCCATTGCTGTCCTACAGCTCAGGTTTGGATAGTTTAACAAACATTACTCTCATAACTTCCAGTGCTAAACTGTTTTGGGAAAAGTCAATGCAGATGTATAAATCAGGAAACTAATAAACTTTCTTCATTTAGTGCTAAAGCAGAAGACTGGTCTGGAGCAACTCACAAATGGCTGATACTGCTTCTTTTGGGAGAGTAAAGACTTGGTCTCTATTCACGGTCCCTGGAGTAACAACAAGTGAGCGAACAAACAATTTGGAAGGTTATGTAAGATTCAGGTGTATAAGTGAATAGAGCCTTTCGCTGTTTCTTCTTTTGTTCTGTAGGGAGGCCTGCTTAAGCTTTGGTGGTCAAGGCTGCCTTCAGGGAATTTGCAATCTGTTGTGTCAGATGATTTCAGAGCCCTGAGTTCACTGCCATTTATATCTGTAGGCTAGGAAAGGAACAATATTAATATTCAAGAATTTATCCACTACTATATAAGGGAATTACTTTCATTACAATATTTTTTTTCCTCCTGTTCTGTTACTGTGCTCTTGGGCCCAGGCAAGATCTGACCATAGCCTAACAAAAAAATTTTTTTTTTTTTTTTTACTTTCCTGGTCTCATTTAGACAATTTTCTGTAATATACTAGGACAAGAAAGGCTGCTCAGTGACATATGGGTAAATTGAAAGATACTTTAGAAAATTAGAGTTTTGTAATAGTCTGGAGAGTATGGTAGAAAGGGCAAGGAATTTGGATTCAGTTGGACCATCAATTCAAATCCCTGCTCTTACTATTTCTAGTTTGTAACTTAAGACTATTAATTTCCTTAAGACTCATCTTATTCTTCTGTAAAATATAACAACAGCAGCAATTTTATAAAGTACTTTTGAATGTTAGATTAGTGTTTAGAATATCACAAATGATGAAAAGATTGTAATCTTTATTTGATCATTTACTATCTATGATTGACAACTACAAGATTGCAATACTTTTTTATTAGGATCGTATTATTGCACTGTGTATTTTCAGCAATGTTCTTATATGAATTTTTGTTTTTAATATCTTTGTTCCTCCAATTTCCTTTTTGGAAGTAAGAAAAGCATAGGTTGTTGAAAATGATGATTATTCCAGCTCTTCCCTCATCTTCAATTTAGTGTTCATTAATTTTGAGGTTATTATCTACGTGAATTATCCCAGTAATTGCTTAGGTCAGAGAGATTTTTTAAGTCTTCCATTTTATTTAGGCTTATATCCAACCAACTTTAAAATAACCTCATTCAATTTTTCAAAACCTGAATTTATGAACTGTAGTGCATGGTGTCTCAGGAAGATAGAGAATTTGGATTCATGATAATCAGTATACAGTAAATCAATTTATGTGAAAGCCCTTTTTCTTAAAGAAAGTAATTTCTTCCTTCCTTGGTTTGTCTTTGTTCTCCAAATATACCCAGTACAGCTGGCTATAAAATAACCATTTTTGATTTCTACAAGCAAGAAGCAGGGAGGAACATAAAAGTTTAAGGGTTAAAAATACCCCTCCACACATACTAACTGAAAATGTAATTATGAGGAGGAAATAAACAATCTAAGTATTATTATTTTTTAAGGTGCTAAATGAGTAAGAAACAGTGTCGTAATTTGGTCCTACATCCATACATTTAAAATTATCTAAATAAGTTAAATAAGATGGAAATAAAGGATCCAGTAATTATATTACTCTAAGGAAAGAAATATTGATTAGATGCTAAAGAAACTTGAATATAAAAATGTTAGTTGACTGAAGGCAGACTTTGAATAAAATTTTTAAAATAAAATTGTTGGCAATTAAATGATGCTTGCTAGCTCAACAATAACCAAATAGGGAGTTTGTGTTTTATAGTTTCAAAGGCTTGAGGATGCACAAGATCATCTATTTGGTCAGTTTTATCTCTAATTAAAGCCTACTGTATATAAGTAGTAAACTAAAGGATGAATATTTAGAGACATTAAAATGAAATGAGATTGAAAAGGAGGAAGATTGGGAAAGCTATTAAGAGTTCCCATTTTACATAAATCTAGTTCTTATAAAAAAAATATGATTGAGCACTGATGAAACTATAGTTTTCTGTTTATCCTCCTCTCCAATAAAACCTCTTAAAAGGCTTACATCCTTACATCATCACTACTCTACTGAAACTGCTCTCAGTGATGTCACTGAGAAATGATCTTCAAGGTAATGATGTATTTATCAATTCCTCTTTGACTTCATAGTGTTAGACAATAAAGAACATTCATGTTCAAATATGTTTTTTCCTACTATTCTCAATACCAAAATATGCAAGATCTCTTAAGTTTCTGTCCTTTAAACTCCTCTTTATTCATATAGGTCCCATAGCATGATCAAACCCACATAAATTATAAAAAAATTCCAAATATGTCTCTTTCCTAATGACTGCATTTATAGTCATTTATTGACCATCTCCTCTTGGCGATGTCATCAGTGCCTCAAATGCAATATGTTAAAAGAAAGTAATTATTATCTCTGCCCTTAAGCCAAGTCCTTTTTCTAATTTCACTAGACTTAAATAGTACTTGTATTTTTCGAGATATCTAAGTGCAAACAATTAGAAACAATGTCATCTGTTTGGTCTTGCTTTTTTACTAGATCCCTTATCTCTTTCAAGACTAAAAATTCCACCTTGACTATGACTCTCCCAACTATTTTTTCCTTTAAATTTTCTTTGTTGACAAGCCAATCAAGTCTGTCATAATTTCAGGCTAAGATCATAGCTTCTAACTAAATATTCTGCCTGTTTTAAGAATCCTCATTTCAATTCAGACTACACAAGGAGGATTTATGCTTTCCTTCTTTTATCCTCTCTTTGGACTTTTTACCTATGTGCATTATACTACCTATCACAGTATATCATTTTGTTCTATTTACCCCTGTGTCTCCTTACTATTCTGAGAATTTCTGGAATTTCTGGGACCGTATATTTCCAACTCAGTATCCCTAGCCAATAGGGCAGTGCTGAAAACAAGTAGGGAGCTTAATAGCTTCTTGTGGAAAATAATGCCTGGATGAATGAAGGGAACATTTAAAGTACTGCTGTTTTCTGATTCTCCTACCTTGGGGAAATTATTAATACCTCTGGAGCCTCTTTTTTCAGTATATAAAAGGGGTAATAACATATATTTCAGATGGTTATTATGAAAATTATATTATACAGTATATATGAAATCACTTAGCTTACTATCCAGTTCATAGGGTATGCTAAAAAAAAAAAAAAGCCCTCCTCCCTAACTCCTTCAAAAATATCCCTTATCTACTCTAAAATATCTTTATTGCCTACTGAAATTGTTCCAAAATTCACAGGTCAGCATCTGAAATTATCTTTCACCTCCAGATGAATTTTGGAACCATATTCCCCACTTCTCTCCTACACTCCTACTTAATCATATCAGATTGCATGCTATACTGCAACCTCATTCCCTATTCTGTACCTCTTTACCTGTGCTTCTCTTCTTCTCTCCTTCTGTGAACTGTTCTGTTGACAGCTCTTATTCATCCCCCTATCTAACTCTCTAAATGATTCTTGTCTATAAAGAGCCGTCTCACATCCCTGTTTCTCTAGGTGCTTTCCTAATTCTTCTACTGTGGTGAGTTATGATTGCTACTTTCTTGAAGTTCTGTAAACAATTAAGTAGCTTATAGCACTTCTATCACATCTGTCATGGTGTAAATATTTTGCATATCCTCCATTGTTGATTGTAAGCTTATCTAAAACAAGGAAATAGTTTTTGCCTTTTAATTTATTGAGGGAATTGAAATGGGAATTGACTCAGACTCTATCTCAAAATAAAAATCTTGAATTCATTTTGAAGTTTGGTTATTTCTCAGTAAGATTAGACAGGTATGTCTCAGTTTCACCTTGTTTTCTGTTTAAATACAAAGTGGAGTTTAATTAGTTGTAATATTAGTGATTTGCCTGCTATAGCTGCCTGCCCATTAATAGCTGATTTGAATGACCAACTTATTTCACAAGGGTCACTGAGCATCTGTTAGATAATGATGACTTTCAGCCATTGCTAAAGATGAAAGACAAATGTTCCTCATTATTTATAAGACAATTTGGAGTTTGGCAAAAATAAAACGTATACTTTGCCAGAAATTGTTTCCTTTAATTATTGCACTGGTGTGTGTTTCAAAGGAAATTTAATCCATTCACTTGCTTGTAACTCGGTAAAATGTCACTTTAAAATCTATTAACTCTCCATAAAGTCCTATATTTATTTTATAATGCGTCTTTTTTTCTTTTGTGCTAAGTACATAAAAAATAAAGTGAGCCATTAAAGAATTGTGCAGTGTTGATTTGAAATCCTGGAAACATACATATGATAAACTAGTACTTTAGAGAAAACAAAAAGAAAGATATGATAGCTTCTTTCAAAGGCTCATAATTAGAGAGTCCGATTAGAGAGAGAGAGAAAAGATGTATGTGTGTATATAGTATGACATCCATGAAGTCCTTTTGAATAAGAACTGAGTCATGAATTAAGGAGCTCAGTAGACAAGCAAGCCAGGAAACAACAGTCCTGTGTGTTCAGTATTGATTGCAAAGACAACTGTGAAATGTTGGTAACAGAAGAAAAGCTGAAGAAAGTGTGGCTATATTTCTAACATGATTTTTACAAGGCAGTTTGCACTTAACTAACTTGCTGGGATGCTTGAAAATAATGTATTGTGAAAGATAAGAAAAGTGGATATTGTACACTTCGATTTTCATAAAAGATTTTGACAGCCTTACGTGGGAGATTAATGGCTAAGGTAGAGAATTGTAGAGTAAATGCTACGGAGTTTCTTACATAGGAAACCATTTCAAGAATAAAACAGGGTCTTCGAGGGTGAAAATATTTCAAGTAAAAAAAGAATTTCAAATGTAGCAACCCTGGGACTTCCCTGGTGGTCCAGTGGTTAAGAATCCACCTTCCAATGCAGGGGGCGTGGGTTCGACCCCTGGTCAGAGAACTAAGATCCCACATGCCAGGGCAACTAACCCTATGCACTCTAGAGCCCGTGTGCCACAACTAGAGAGCCCGGGCACTGCAACTACTGAGCCCACCTGCCACAACGAAAGATCCCGCATACCACAGCTAGGACCCGACATAGCCAAATAAATATTTTAAAAAATGTAGCAATACTTAAAATTACTGGGGGCCCTGCACTTTAAATTTCTAATTTAAAAAGCACTCAAGTTCCATTCTTCTTCTTTTCCATCTCTAATTCATTATGACCATATGTTTATCATGTTTAATTACATTCCACAAATATGTAATATGCTAACTACAAGCTATACTAAAAGCAATTGCTAGTGTGTTCAGCAAGAAAATGCAGATACGTTTAAGGACAGTGGGTGAAAAATTTATCTTTTACTGAGAAATGAAAGAATTACCATAGGAGGAACCTAAAGTTGGAAGTCCAAAGTAAATGACATAAACAATGATAAACAAGAACATGTTTGTAGATCATCAAATAAAAATTTAAAGACCTATCTTTGTATGTGTAAGGATAACAGTTAAAAATATTATATTGCTCCAATCAAATTAAGACCAAATGAGTAAGTTTCTCATGTTTAACAAAATATTTGTTCATTTACTGAGTTTTCTTTATGCCTCCTCCTTACTCACTATTTATCTACTTAACCCAGCCCTTGAGCTTTTTTCACATGTCCAGAAATTTAGGAAAGAAAATACCATGATGTGAGTGGCTTCCATTTGTATTTTCTGAGACAAATAGGAGTTTGTTCTACTTTCAGTGCATCAAACTTAGAATTTGGCCTATGTAATTTTTATAGTTAAATGAACAGCAGGTAAAAACAACTTTGTAGACAGTGGGCATTCCTGTTTGTTCCAAATGATATATTCCATTTTGGAACCATAGAGGAAATCCAGAGATTCATGTGTGTGTTTTAATTTAGAATAATCTGGAACAAAAGCTCTAAAATACAGTGGGAGTAGGGTGAATGCCAGTGCTACCTCTTCTACTAAACCTGCTCTGACCTAGTCCCACCATTTTCTGTGTCCAGAAGAATTTGATTTCTTCTCTTTTATAAAACATTTGCACAATATCTTATTTCAATTCCTCATATTATTCAAAATACATTTTTTTAAAGCACCAACTATGTAACAGACATTGTGCTCATTACTGGTCATCATAGTGAATAAGTCAACCAGGGTCCTTTACAGTTTAGCAGGGGTGATACAATTAAGCAAGGGATTTTGCAGTGCAGGGTAATAAAGCAAGGTAGTTAACATGATGGGGGGAAATGCAAGCTTTAGGAAAGGTCCATTAAGCTGTCTAGGGGCTTGGAGCAGAGATTTCACAGAGGGCTTTCCAAAGAAATGACATCTAAGGTGAGGTATTTAGGTCTTGTCACCTGGAACATTTCAGTTAATCTTCCCAAAATAGCTTCTTTAAGTACATATTACTATCCTCATTTTAAAGAATCAAATGTGAAGGCTTAGACAAATTAAGTAGTGCCCAAATTCCTAGGGCTAGTTAGTGTCAATAAGAATTGTGATTCAACTCCATGTTGTTCTGAATTCAAGGTAAAACTATCTTGGAGAAACCATATCAGTATTTTTCCCAGATTTCAATTCATCTGTTTTTAGAGAACATTATAATGATGGTTTCCTTTTTTACTCTTCAAGTTTGCTTTTTATAGTGACTCAAGGAAGTAGTGACAAATATCACAGAATTCTGACCTTGGGAGATGATTCAGTCACGGAGATAGGAAAATATGCAGCAGTCTAGTAAGGAGAGATCCAGTCAGAAAGTCATGGCTGAAATTTCAGCTTTTCCTAAATCACAGTGGAATTTTACATCCCTCGGAGGCACATGCTTTCCTGAGTCAGCCAGGCACTGAGATATGACAGGTCCAGCTGTCCACTAGATGCTACTACTGGATGGATCCTCTAGCAAGAGAAGCATTAATATTTAGAGAGATTCTGGTACTTTCTGTAAGAAAGAGCTCAGATGAAGTTAATATAAATTATATGTTGGTTACATATTCAGATTTTGCCATTGTTTACTATTCTTTTAATTATAAGTATTCATTTTTACTTCTTGTGCATTTTTACACTGAATGTGTCTCTCCTCCCTTCTCTCACAACACACACACACAACTCTTGAAGCACACACATACCTCTTGAAGCAACAAAGGTTTAACAATAATGAAAGAATTGATCACAGAGAAAAGTACATTTTAGATTTCTGGAAAAGAAAAGAAACCCAAAAGACTACCAACACGTATATTTAAAATACACAGGTATTAGCTAAAAATTTTCAAGTGTATTTTAATATTGAGTAAACAAAAAAAGAATAATTAAGCTCTGGACATTTAGCAAAATTAAGATATTATTATCAGCATTTTTAAAAGACTAGCTAAATATTTTTAATTTACTGATGAATAGATGATTATCATGCAGCCTGGCTCAGATTTCCAGCAACATTAACATACACTTTAAACATACACTTGAAATAGAAGGAATTCAGACTTTTTAAGCAATTATTCAACAAGCCCATGTTGTTCATGAAGAATGTCTTTGGGACAGTACAGGCAATATGAAAACTAATATTCTAATAATTCTCACATAGATTCAGTTGTCTATATTCCCTACCCCTAGGTAATAGAAGCTGAAGGTTGAAAAGGAGAAAAAATAGAGGCAAATAATGCTGATAGCTTTAAATAAAGAGTTAAATAGCTTAACAGTAGAAAAAGATACAAAACACTGCATTTCAGATATCAAAAATTTTCCAACTGTGGTATAAATGCCCTAACGATATATGATGACTTTCAAAGGCCTGTGCAGGAACAGATAATTTTTTAAAATTTCTTGACATACATTTTCATATGTTTTCTTTCCTAAAATTGACCTGCCTGAGAGTGTAGGTCTGTGGTTGAATTGCTTCCAGTTCCTACCTCTTACTTTTACATTCATCTTTCACTAAATCTCTCAAACATACAGAATCATAGCATGGAGCATAGTCCAAAGTGTAAAACCCACAGGAAATGAAACAAAGAGACTATATAAAATGTTGGTGTTCTCTAGGCCCATCCATGTTGCTGCAAATGGCATTATTTCATTCTTTTTATGGCTGAGTAATATTCCACTGTATATATGCATGTACCACTTCTCTACCCATTCCACTGTCAATGGACGTTTAGGTTGCTTCCATGTCTTGGTTATTGTAAATAGTGCTGAAGTGAACATTGGGGTGCATGTATCTTTTCGAATTAGAGTTTTCTCCAGATATATGCCCAGGAGAAGGATTGCTGGATGATTAGGTAACTCTGTTTTTAGTTTTCCAAGGAACCTCCATACTGTTCTCCATAGTGGCTGCACTGATTTACATTCCCACCAACAGTGTAGGAGGGCTCCACATGGATATTTGTTGTAAGGCCACTCCTAACCCAGAAATATCCTAGCTCTAGGAACCATTCACTCTCTCCTTGGCCATAAGATATCTCATTGTCCTTGGAAAAAATGCAAATTCTCATATAATGGGCCATAAAGCCTTACATGATCTGATCCCTGCATTTATTTTTATCTTGAGAGAGAAGAATAGAGCTAGAAGAATCAGACTCCCTGACTTCAGACACTACTACAAAGCTACAGTAATCAAAACAGTATGGTACTGGCACAAAGCCAGACTTATAGATTAATGGAGTAGGATAGAAAGATAAACCCAGAAATAAACCCACACACTTATGGTCATTTAATCTACAACAAAGGAGGCAAGAATATACAATAGAGAAAAGACAGTCTCTTCAATAAGTGGTGCTGGGAAAACTGGAAAGCTATGTGTGAAATAATGAAATTAGAAGTTTCTCTAACACCATACACAAAAAATAAACTTGAAATGTATTAAAGACTTAAATGTAAGACTGGATACTATAAAATTCTTAGAGGAAAACATAGGCAGAACACTCTTTGACATAAATCTTAGCAATATCTTTTTGGATCCACCTCCTAGAGTAATGAAAATAAAAACAAAAATAAACAAATGGGACCTAATGAAACTTAAAAGCTTCTGCACAGCAAAGGAAACCATAAACAAAATGAAAATACAACCTACAGATTGGGAGAATATATTTGCAAGTGATGCAACTGACAATGGATTAATCTCCAAAATATACAAATGGCTCATGCAGCTCAATATCAAAAAACAAACAACCCAATCCAAAAATAGGCAGAAGACCTAAATAGACATTTCTCCAAAGAAGACATACAGATGGCCAACAAACACATGAAAAGATGCTCAACACCACTAATTATTAGAGAAATGCAAATCAAAACTACAATGAGGTATCACCTCACACCAGAGGTCAGAAAGTCCATCATCAAAAAATCTACAAACAGTAAATGCTGGAGAGGTTGTGGAGGAAAGGGAAGCTTCTTACACTGTTGGTGGGAATGTAAATTGGTACAGCAACTATGAAGAACAGTATGGAGGTTCCTTAAAAAAATATAAATAGAGTTACCACATATCCACTCCTGAGCATATATCTGGATAAAACCATAATTCAAAAAGATACATGCACCCCAATGTTCATTGCAGCAGTATTTACAATAACTAAGATATGGAAGCAAGCTAAATGTCCATCCACAGTGGAATGGATAAAGAAGACGTGGTACATATATACGATGAAATATTACTCTTTGGCCATAAAGAAGAATGAAATAATGCCATTTACAGCAATATGGGTGGGCCTAGAGAGTGTCATACTAAGTGAATTAAGTCAGACAGAGAAAGACAAATATCGTATGATATCACTTATATGTGGAATACAAAAAGATGATACTGATGAACGTGTTTACAAAGCAGAAACAGACTCAGACTTTGAAAACAAACTTATGGTTACCAAAGTGGGAAGGTGTGTGTGGAGGGAATGAATTAGGAGTTTGGGACTGACATATACACACTACTATATATGGGATATATGGTCAACAAGGACCTACTATATAGCACAGGGAACTCCACTCAATATTCTGTAATAACATATATAGGAAGAGAATCTAAAAATGAATGGATATATGGGTAACTGAATCACTTTGCTGAAACTAACACAACATTGTAAATAACTATACTCCAATATAAAATAAAGATTAACTTAAAAAATAAAATAAAATATTGGTGTTGATTTTGATATAATGAATAATTCTAGAGTCTGCTAAATTCTACTGCAATTTAGGCAGTTTCAAATTTTCTTTCAACACATCTACATGAACATCTACATGAAGGTATAATAGAGTTATAAAAGATATTGGGAATGTTTTTGATGATAGATTACTGTAATCATATCATTCTGACGGAGTTAAAAAATTGAGTGGTATTGCTATAACAGGATTCTTTCTATCATAGTTTGATTTAAGAAAACAAGGTTCCGTAGAATTGATTCTAAACTCTATTTCACGTGAGCAAATAGCATCCTTATTTGCACAAGAAGGTTTTTTGCATGTGTCTAGATAAAGACACCTCATTAAGACATCCATTATTATCTATGTAAAGCAATAAAAAAGTTCAATATTTATCAAAATGTATGATATATATGATTTAATCAGTTGTATACTATTAATGATTGTAAAAATAAATTCCTCCATAATATTTTTTATACTTAGATCCTTCCAGTCATAAGAATTTTTATACTCAATTTACATATTTAATTTTACTACAGAGAAGATAAGGTATCAAAAGATTTTAATTTTTAAAAAATTTAGATTAGAATCAAATTATATAGCACAAGTGGAACGAAAATATGAGTTTGAGGAGAAAGAGCAACAATGTAGCATTTTTTTAAAAAACAGATCTTGTTCATCTTTTAAAAAAAATGACTGATAGTGAATATCAAATCACTATGTTATTTAGATTTTCTTGGATGCATTTAAAAGTGAGAATTAACACATTTAAAAGTGAGGATTAACAGTTTTATCTTAAAATATCCATGTTTATAGTAATCAGAAATTATAATTTTTGCAAAGACCTTAGCTTACAAAAAAAATTTTAGGGCTTCCCTGGTGGCGCAGTGGTTGAGAGTCCGCCTGCCGATACAGGGGACACGGGTTCGTGCCCCGGTCCGGTCCGGGAAGATGCCACATGCCGCGGAGCGGCTGGGCCCATGAGCCATGGCCGCTGAGCCTGCGCGTCCGGAGCCTGTGCTCTGCAACGGGAGAGGCCACAACAGTGAGAGGCCCGCGTACCGCAAAAAAGAAAAAAAAAAAAAAAATTAGGTGACAATTTAAAAACATGCAATAGTTTACATAGAACCTATTAGTTTCTATTTAGTTTATATAGAAAATCATTTTATGGACCGTAAAAGCAAAAAGAAAACAATTGCTCACCTTAACTTCATCTCGCTGAGTTTGAGAAGATCACTGTGCTCATGCGATCTGCAAATAGAGATTCATAATCATGTCCTAGAGTTATGAGGAAAATTAACTCATAAAACCTTAAAATAATTACAAAGTATTTTCATGTATATTTTTCCTTATAACTTTATAAATCTATCTGCCATGCAGAGTCTCATTTAATCTTATACCAAAATAGGAATTAGTACAAGTGGTGCTATCTCCATTTTGCAAATACGTGAGTAAGGCTTTAATAGAGTTATTTTAATTGAGTCCAGTTACTTGCCCAAAACAATTGCTAGTAAACCAGGGACTTGGTATCTAAACTTAAGTTTTGAGTGTCAATATAACTTTAAAAAAAGGCAGTAACACTGAAACTCTCTTTTTTTTAACATGCTCTGCCTATAAGAGAAGGAAGTACAATAAAAAAAAATCTTTTCTGGAAGTTCAAGGAAGGTAAAATAGGAGAAGTACTTTAAGGTATGACATTCATTTATCTGCAAAATTATTTCTTGTAAACCAGCCCTGGGCTATGGCAATGTAGATAACTAACACTTTGCTCTATCAAGCCAGGCTCTATGAATGCCTTTTTTTTTCCTCCTTCAAATTATATTTTATAGCACAAAGGGATTTTGGTCATTGATGATGGTGGTAGTTTGTTTTGTTTTAAATATCAAGTTAACCATAGGAAGGTGGATTGAAAATAATTATCCTTAATTACATACTTACCATGTATCTGGCTCCATCCTGAGCACATTTAACAAACAAATCCTCATTACAATCTTATCAAATAAATAATATTACTAATCCCATTTTACAGGTGAGAAAACTAAGGTAAATTAATTTGCCCCAGGTTCCACTGCTAGTGCACAAGAAAGGTAACATTTGAACTCCAATATTAACTATAATTGATCACTACATTATGCTGCTTCTCAAGGACAAATAATTTGTCCCTGTGATCTAACAAAAACTTAAATATGACACTATTTTTAACTTTTAGCATATTTTGAGAAAATATAATCAGTTTAAATTTGTTTGCAGGAAGCAGATGAGAAAAAAACTACATTTTTTTTCCCTCTGGGATACGTTCCCTAATTTGTATTTTAAGGCATATCTCATATTGAAATATGGCTTAGTTTTCTCAAGAGAGGACAGGTAAATATGGATTAATGGCTACTTTAGTTAATGATCACAATGCTGGTTTTAATTAATTGTGCTATGTAGCCATTCTTTATTCATAAAGTAAAATTTGTGCTCAGAATACCTTTTATTAGAAAAAAGGCAAGAAGAAAAATCCATCGGTGACCAGTAGAAAGTTTAAAGGTCAACATTAAGCAGAGAGAGAAAGAGGAAATAATTATTTTTGTTTTTTAAATATCTGTATTTACTGATGCTGTAAAGTGGCATATACTTAATTAATTTGACAAAATAGTTGAGTTTAGAACATTTCTGTATAGCCATTTGCTGTTTCTTATTTTATCATCTGTATTTATATGCAAATAGAATACTTTCCAAATGATTTAAACACAAAGATGTTTACTGGAAGGAAGTAGGTGTTTGATGGAAGGGAGTAGAATTGCTGATATTGTTTTTGGTACAGGATTCCATGTGTTTTTTTTCCTTGTTTTAAGAGTGAGGTGTCTGTATCTAGCTCCATCCCTAAGAAGATGGGATAAAGAGGCTTGCCTGGAGCCTAGAGCACTATCTCTTCACTTCTTTGGACCTGGCTGCATTCTTCTTCTCTGATATTGCTGTTTTAAACACCTCCTGCATGCATTCTGAATGTAGTGTTCATTCCCTTTATAGCTCCTGAGGAGAAAGTCCAACTTCTCCAGGAAGCATCTGCCAGGGAGATAGCACTGCAGACAGAATTCTCCCCACAGCGGTTCAGAGGCCCTGCCAGTTAACAAAAATCTTGAAGCCCTTACAGATCCAAATATCTCACATTTAAGTCCATGTGGGAGAAAGCAAGTGGTTTAGTTGAATTTAAAAAGTAGAAATGACAAAGAAATTTCCAGTTTGATTCCTAAGGCCATTTGAACAGAGCTAGTCTTAAACTAACTTTTCAAATATGTAACTCCTCTTCCTTTTTACATTCTCTGCCTCATTTATCCATCCTGAATTCATACATGCACCATTTTTAATGTAGAGATAATAAGACCTACCTACCTCTCAAAATGCTTTTGTGAGTGTTAAATGAGATCATATATGAAAGTATTTTCCATACCACTTAACCAATAGTCAGTATTCAGCAAATGGAATTTCTTATTCTTATCAAGACAAGACGATCATAATTAGACTTTAGTAATAGGCCAAAAATGTCAGTACGTTGCACAAAGACTTTCCTACTTTCTTTAGTCAATATATAGGCTTTCTTTCACTCTATCCATGCTTATTTTACTTAATAAATGTTAATTCATATGTTGAGTGATTTACAAATAATGTATTGAAACACCCTAAAAGTAAAAATTCCTTGGCATTGCCTCTTCTAAACATGGTCAGACAGGCTAAAGTGGAAGCTTGACTTAAATGAGACAATGAAAAGAAAAAGATAAAGCAATTTGTAGTATTATAGAAAAGCATGGTTTGATTATCAGTTAAAATGAGTGATTTCAATGTCTGGAATTTAGAGATTAATCCCAAACCAAATTTTGATTATTTCTTAGGCATTTAATATGTTGGGTTTTATATATGTATATATACACATACATGTATATATGTATATATATACATATTATATATATATGTTTTAAAAAATACATACACTATAAATTTTGCATTAAAATAAGACTTAAAGGTATGAATTAATACCATTGCCTGATCACATTAAAGTTCACTTCTTTCATTAATTAGGTATAGAATGTATGAAAAAGCAATAAAAAAATTTTTTTAAAAGCTTTATTATTTTCAGTGTTCTTTTCTCTGTTTTACAATATCAAAAATACGTATGTTTGAGAATTTGCTGTTATAATTACATAGTAGCTCATAACTTTCAATCTCTTATCCAAGACATTTTTAATATAGCTTTATTATTACAAAGATGTACTAGAGTAAAATGTATAGAAAATCAATTTCTTTCTCTTACAAAATAAGAAATCAACATTATTTGGGTTTTTTTGTTTGTTTTTTCTGTTTTTTTTTTTTGTGTGTGTGCTACCATGTAAAAAGTAAAATATGCTGGGCTTCCCTGGTGGTGCGGTAGTTGAGAATCTGCCTGCCAATGCAGGGGACATGGGTTCAAGCCCTGGTCTGGGAAGATCCCACATACCGCAGAGCAACTGGGCCCGTGAGCCACAATTACTGAGCCTGCATGTCTGGAGCCTGTGCTACTCAACAAGAGAGGTTGCGATAGAGAGAGGCCCGCATACCACTGTGAAGAGTGGCCCCCGCTTGCCACAACTAGAGAAAGCCCTTGCACAGAAACGAAGACCCAACACAGCCATAAATTAATAAATTAATAAATTTTTAAAAAAAAGTAAAATGTGCCCAACATGGCATATTTCCCATTCTAAAAATAAATGTACATGTGTCATTAATATTACTTACATACTTATGCCTGGAGGTTTAATGAAGTTATGTCATAATAAGGTTATTATGATGCATTACAAATTTCTATAAGCAAGTCATATGTTACATAACCTCTCTGTACCTCACTTCCTTCGCTGTAAAATCGGCAAAATGATAACTTGACGGTACCTATCACAAAGGGTTGTTGTGAAGATTGAATGAGAAATAGATATCATGTGCTTAGAACAGTATCTGGCAGATAGTAATGTTAGTATATATATTATTATCTACAAAATAGTATTGAACTGTTACCTGCAGAAGTGCATTTCTCACTTAGAAATCTCTTTAAATATATTTTGAAATATAATTTTCACCATCTATAAGGGTGAGTGCTTCATTAAATAAGTTCATTAGACAAATTGATGATTCTTTGAAAATCCACAATTTGAAATCCAAATTATGGATTTCCCTTGACAAAGTCATGCATGCCCTACACTTGCCAAAATAGAAAGATAATAGGAAGTATTTCACCCATAATATTATATATAAAGATATTATTGTCTAGTAAATACTACATGTTATGTAATATACATGTATACATGTATGTTTATAATTATCTGTATCCATATTCATATCTATACCCATATCAATATCTATTATATTATCCAAGGAATAACTGGCATGAAAGACATTAAGAAGAGAACAACCTTAAAAACAAAGGCAAGTGGGTGAGGAGATAGAATTTGTTCTGTTCTATTTAATCTCTACTTTACTTTTCTTACCTCATATTGGCCTTGAAACCAGGATATCAAAGCTCTCTTTGTATGAAGAATTAGCATGGAGGTTGTATGATGTTCTGAATTTTTTAATTTTTTCTGTGTGCTTTTGAAAGTTCTTCTGTCAAATTTAGAACTTTGTGATATGATGAAAAGACAACTGTGAAGGTAGCTGGCCAATCCCTTCATAGGTAGATCATTTTCACATGGTTTAGCTTTGATTCCAAGGGAAATTGTACTTTTCTTCTCTTATTAGTTAGTACCTTTAATAGGGGCTTTCATTAACCAACACGTCTTGAGAAAAGCTGGTCTTTCTCCATCGAGCGGAATAAATCCTGCTGTGTGGGGTAATGGTAATGGCGCTAAGGCTTATGTTTTTGGAATGTGTTACAGGGAACTTAGAGATATGAAAGGAAAAAATCATTCTTCAGCAGCCACAGACTTAATTTCTTAATCGAGTTTAAAAAATAATAAATAGCCAAATATGCTAATTTCCACTAAGCTCTCTGATGTCCACCTTTCAGATTTAATCACCACAGGAGATAGTGTCACAGAGAGAGTCTGTTAGAATTGCTCCAACATCATTTTGTTCAACTGGCACCTCACCAAGAGGGACTTTATACCCTCAAAATAAGGACCTGCCTGATACGTACAAATGTCATTTATAAAGGAGCTCCTTAAAAGATTTCAGAAGCAGCAGTGTCAGTCTTATTAGAAAAGCATTAACTATCTTAAGCCTGGGTTTAAATAAATAACAATCTTGAACAAAATGAAGTATTAAAGCTATTTTCTATACATTTTCCAACAACCAGATGTTTGGAACTATGTTACACAACATCCAGATGATTGAAAATTTAAGTGTTTGTCATGATATTTGTCTTGGTGTTAGCACAGCTTATGCTGAAGAGTGTATTTTTGGAACTGCTTCAGTCATCTCCCTATAAAGTAGGTTGTCTAGAAGATTTTTTTAAGTGGGGGGGAAAAACTTTCAAAAAAAGCTGTGCCATACTCAAAGGATATATTCATTATTAAACATTTCATTCAGATTATTTCATTATCTAGACTTCAAAGGGATCCTAACATCACTAGCTGTTAAAACGTTCTATTTGGAAGTCCAGAGATGAAAAATGAACCAAGTTTTTGACCCGAGAACTATTGCTTCATCCTACTCTCATCAGTGATCTGATCATCTTTGCTTTACCAACCTCTCTCTCACACATTAATTTCTCCATCCTAAACAGGAGAACCCCTCACATTTGCTACTGTGTAACTTTGCTACTGTGTAATATATTATGCAGACCTCTTGGGGAGGAGAGTTCCAGGCAAAAGAAGCAGTAAGAAATGCCAACTTCCTGGGGCAAGAGCAAGTGTGATTTGTTGGAAGCACAGCTGGAGGCCCAGAGTCTAGAGCAGAGTAAATGGGAAAGAGTGGGAACTGACAATGTCAGAGAAGCATCAAGGGGCCAGATTACATAGGACGATTGGTCACTATAGGGATTAAGAATTTTTCTTATGAGTGAAATAGGAAGGCTTAGAGTTGTCGATGATCTGATTTAAACTCTAAAGTTCATTCTGTTTATTGTGGGGAGAACAAGGTCAAGGGCAGAAGCCAGAGACCCTCAGACAATTATAATAATCCATTATAACAACAATTTAATTACTGTATTTTCACTTCCTGTTCTTTATGATGGTTCATCATGAATATAATTTATCATCCTTGCTAAATTATAAATTCTGTGTGGGCAAGGATTCCAACAGATTATATCTTTACACATTAGTGTTCTTCAACTAAAAAAAAAAGTTTGATACCCAAAGAGTACAAGATGAAATTCTCACCACTTCTGTCCTTTTCCCACCCTCCCGCTCCCCTCTATCATACCCTAAATACTTTCCTTCTTTCCAGAATTTCTTCTTAATACAGCATACACATATCTAGCAGTACCTCTTTGTGTACATGAAAAAAACAAAAACAAAACAGGGGGGAAGTGGAGAACAAAGAGGAGATAGATAGATAGGAGACAAAGTCCTTTTTCTCAAGGAATCGTATGTGTATATGCCTATTTCATATATTTTACATAATCATCTTATAGTTGAGCTTAAAACTACATACAGTATGTATAAGTATCTTATGTTTTTATAAAAATAGAAAGTCATTCCTAGGCCTTGCTATTCACAATTTGTAAAATTCCATATATGGTAATTTGAGTTATTTAGGTTCTACTTCAGTAGTGTAATCTGAGAATTGCTCTACAGAAGTCCAAGGAAATAATACCCCAATTTTCTTTTTTTCCCTGAGTCTCTTTCAAGTGTCTTCCTAATGTATGTCTTGAAAAGCTTTGGGTTGGGACCAATAATAATTATGGAAGATAGTTATCCAAGCCGAGGAGACACAAAGAGCCCCCCCCACCTTTTTTTTTTTTCATTTTTCTTAGTGAAGAAGTTAGAATCTCTTCTTCTGTGAAGGTCCCTGGCATGCCAGAACAGAGGAATAGTGCTTATGCTAAGATTACGAGTTAGAACCCAGATCAGGTCTATGAAATCTCTAGTATCTAAATACTAGTTACTCGCTGTGGTCTTCCTGATACCGCCCCCCCCAAATAAAGGTAAAGCTGCTGCTGTCTCTAGGGAAAGGGAAATGCCAGGCAGAGTGTTCTAAATCAGACTTTCATGGTAAAATATCCATTAATGATTAATTTTCTGCTTCCTTTAGAATAGGACAGGTTAAGCAGTTGGTCACATTCAATAAATAAGAAATTACTTGCAGTAATGTCTGCAACATTCTAATCATCTTCCCATTTCTGAAAACTATTTTAAAAGTCTGTGATCTGCATTACGGTGAAAATGACATTGAATGTGGAAATAGAAGGCTTGATTATGAATTCAACTTTGCCATCCACTAACAGTGTGGCTTGGGCAAGTCATTTAACCACAAAATTCCATTTATATTCTAAGGATGAATTGAGCATAGCAATCTATACCTCACAGGGTTGTTATGAGCACCAGATAGGAAAAAGTGTGAAGGCCACAAATGCAGAGGTCACACAATAAACATTTGATGAACCCAGATATTAAATACAGACAGCGGAATTATCATAATCCTAGTAGTGGTATTTCAGTGTTCTATGCTATACCAGTACACATGTGATCTTGTGAAATGGGAACTATGTCCCCTGTATCTTCTTTCTGCATGTTATTAAGAATGACAATATACTATAATTGTTTAATTATGTCATTAAAGTGGGTTTTATTTTCTTCATTAAATACATCAGGAAAAGCTTTTCAATTAACAATGACCTTTATGACTTCTACTAGTTTGTATTCTGTAGATGCTGAAGCTGACTGCAAATTAGATTCTGCAATGTACCTTGTTCCTTATTTTTTCACCCACTGATTAGTTTGATACAGTTGGCAGCAGCCTACCCTGTTGCTTTCAGCTTGCAATTTTGTAGCAATCTCAAAACACTGTGTTCAATCCCCCAAGGTGTTCTGTAGAAATGCTGTCAAACTATTCCGGTGTATGTGTATTTTCATTCTGTAGCTGTGCTTTGTACTCATTTAAGAGAACCAGTCTTTAATTTGTATCAGAACGTTTTCAGGTTGAAACTTAGAATGCCAGTCCTCAGCAAAATCACTGATATATGACCACAGCCTTCTGTTCTAAATCTTGATATGACTGACTCCTATTAGATACAAAGCTATATTTTTAAATTTTGTTATAGAATACAACTCTGAATAAATGGCTTCAAATTTGGCCTTAAAATCTAATAGTAGTCATCATGCTTGCTATTATCATCTAGCTCTAGTTTACCTTTTCAATTTTGTCTCTCATCCCTCCTACCTTATATCCCATGCTTCTCTGTACTTCCTTAAAATGCCTGGCTGTCTCTCTCACCTTTCCCGGGAGTTATCTGCATATAGCACCTCTGTCTAGAACACCACATCTTCCACTCTTCATCTCTTTATCTCAGGCATTTTTCTATTCTAGAAAGCCTTTTTCTGTACTCACAACAACCTTTCTAAGTCAAGTAACCCTCGTTTGTCTCTCATGTACCTTGTGCCTGATTTCATAAAAATATTCTTCTTTCTGTATAGTATTAATTGGTTGGCTTAATTAGATTGTCCTCCTTAGTAGACTAAAAGTTTTGGAGAGCAAAGGCAATACCCTTTGAATCCATGAATAGTAGATGCTCCATACGTGTTTTTGTTGGATAAATGAATGCTTTCTGGAAAGCATTTCAGTTTATTGAAAAGACTGTAAGAATTTGCTACTAAAAGTATTATATTAGCCTCGCTACATTTAATTACAACAGCAATATTATCAGTGAAATGCAGTTCATAGTTTCAGTGTACGGGTCTACTGCTCTGCAAATGCAGGTAATTTTAAGAATAAACATGTATATGGTGCCATTCTGTGCTTTATGTATCTGGCACATTATATTCAGAATTGGATTGCGTTAAACCGGGCTAGCTCATGAACCTATTCTACTTCTTACAATTTCAAAGAAAGAAATGTGTTTTAATGTTGAAATTGTTATTTGAACTAATTTAACCTTATTTAAATTTACTTGTCATCCAGACAGAATAAAAAAGGATTTTGACTGGCTTTGAATTAAAATACACACACACACACACACACACACACACACAAACACACACACACACACTTAAAAAACAAAACTAAACCAAACTGTAGGAAGATATTGTTTCATATTTGCTTTGGGAATGAAAAATGTACCAGTGTGTTCATGTCTCCTGTGTTTATAGCTGATGTTTGCATTTGATGCCGTGCCATAATTCAGCATATGGAAATACACTCAGAACAAAGATAATATTGTCTCTCATTTTCATTTTGATTAATAATGTTCTGTCTCTGGTAATTTGTAGGTGTTATTTGGAAGATGGAGCTTCAAAGGGTGCCTGGCTGAACCGGTCAAGTATTATTTTTGCGGGAGGTGATAAGTGGTCAGTGGATCCTCGAGTTTCAATTTCAACATTGAATAAAAGGGACTACAGCCTCCAGATACAGAATGTAGATGTGACAGACGATGGCCCATACACATGTTCTGTTCAGACTCAACATACACCGAGAACAATGCAGGTGCATCTAACTGTGCAAGGTACGCATTTCCATGTCTGCTACGCTTAGAAATGTTCAATATTTAGATATCAAAATGACTGAGAGGTAGCTGACAATGTTGAAAGATATGTTGTCATTGTCTTCAGGGATTTATGTTCCTAGATTCCATTAAGTATAATGGCTTTTATAAGCATACAAATCCCCACTTACTGAGATCAAAAATTATCCATTAACATCACATTATGATTATTTTGTATATGATCCATTTTGTATCTTCCTATGAGTCACCCCTTCAATAAATCTTTGAGAACCCATGGTTGGTACATTAAAATAAATTTTTGATAGCCTATGATGGCTACATTAAAATATTAGAACTTCTTGAAATATGAATAATAACTCTTTAAAAGTAATCCTCAAGCTTTCCAACACTCTGTCTCAATTCAGCTTCTATTTACTTTGATTCAAGTCACAATGAAAAGAAACAGCCTTCTAGAATTACTTTATTTAAATATAGAATAATTGAAAAAATATGGTTCACAATGCTTTATACTTTGATTTACTTTCAGTAGATCATAAATCATGCTAGCTAACTTACAATCTCCAAATATAAACAGAATCATCCAATTATTTTACTTTTCTTGCATACTAAAATATAAGAGCATGTTTATCCTCAACACAAATACGTTTCAAGGAAAATATAATTATAATGCTAGTAGAATAGAAAATGTGTATTTTTGCCCTTTTGCATTATATCCTCATGCTTTATAGATAAACCATGTGTTGGTTGCATAGAAATAGTATATTGTGGAACTCAAAATGACATTGCAGCATTTCTAAGTAAAATTAATAACAAATTATATGATAATGTAGTGCCAGCGAATGCATGTTTTATTCCTATCAGGAAAGCTGAATTTGCAAGTTAGTTGTATTATTTCTGAGTTTACCCTTCAAAAATCAACAGTAAATATTAATTTAGGTACATGGTTTACATTCAGAAAAGATTGTTATTCTACAACTTTATTAATTGAGCTTTATTTCCTCACATAAAGGTAAAACTGAATTCAAACAAAGCTTCAATTATTAGTAAATATTTTAACTTTGTGATAATGATTAAACTTATTAAACAATTAACTTTAAGAAGGAAATTATAAATTGAAGAGTAAGGCAGTGAATTTCCTCAGTGGTTTTCCTTATTACAAATCATTGAAGACTTTGGTGATTTTCCTTATTTAAAAGCATATAAGAAAATAATAAAGTTTTCATAAAAGTCCATCTTCATTCAAAGATTATCCAGAGATTCCAGAGGGCAGTTTATCCAGCTTCAAAAAATGACATGAGATTACAAGACACAAACACATTTCTTCAGTTATCCAAGCCTAATTCTGTTCTCTTGTTTAGTTCAGTGCCTTTTGACTTGAGTTTCTAGTTCAAACACTGCAAAAAAATTTTATTACATGAGGAAAAGTACACTTAGATGGTAATATATTTGAGTCACTTGAGATAAAGACATTTTGCTTCTTATATGTTTAAACAATATACTTCTGAACACTAAAAATATCCCTCTTTCCTTTTTTCTATTCTCTCTTATTCCCTGTTAGGCCCATATTTTTTAACGAGACCCCAAATACATATATATATGCATATATACATATATATATATGCCCTGTTAATGAAAATGTTAATTTCCATAGAATTTCTTCATAACTTTATATTACATAGGTTGTTTAAATCTGTACACAGTTTTAAAACTGTTACATGCCTTACTTTGGCACTCATTTTTGCTGGCCAGTATAAACTTTTGGGTACCATTTTAGGAAGAACATTTTACAAATGCACTTATTGAATTTTTTATCAGTATAATATTTTGTTCCTCTAGAAAAATATAATTTGTGTTACTGTTTTGATGTGTGTGGTTGGGTCAAATTAAAAGCTAATAATTTTACAGTACTTATGAACATAATTACTTATTAGAAGTTGATTGACATGTGGGCATTTACATTAATAAAGTTCAGGGAACAAATTAATAGGCTTGTCAGTCAATTCAAGAACTAAATAAATATCTTAAAAAGTCAAACCCTACTTAAGCTACATTTCCTCTCAATGAACAAAAATAAACTGATGTGCACATTTCTTCAGTCTCTAAATTTGTTAGGTTGTCTAATACTCAGGAGTATTTGGATAATTTTGAAATATATGTTCATTGCCTAATAATTTGTCAAGCCTTGATTCAACAAGATAAAGAAATTTAGCAAGTGAGAGAAAGCTATTTATTAATCAATGACATTATCAATCAATAATGTCAAACACACATTGGCTGGTAAAAACAAAGCTCATCTTTAATTGTTGAAACTATGTACTCAAGGGAGCTATTTTTAAAAAGTCATTTTAGAAAGGGGATAATCAAAAGGATATCTTGCCCACACAGACTTTGCGCATGGGAAATTTGTTTATGTTATTGATTTCTCAGAGCTATTCATATCAATAAATGGAATAATTGGGGAGAAAAGACACTGGAGTAGGAGTTGGAAAACCTGGATTCCAATCCTGAATTTTCCCTCACGAAATGGGTAATTCTCAAGCCTTTCTAAACTTTAGTTTTCTCATTTGAAGGACGAGGATTCAGATCAGAAAATCTTAAGGTCTGTTCTAGTCAAAAGCAAAAAGATAAATGACAGGGGGAAAAAAATCCACTGTGACTGTTTGCTTTTGATTTGAAAGGGAAAAAGTTTTTTAAGTTAAAACATGAAAAAAAAATTTCATAACACTTGTACTGAGAACCATGCAAACTAATTTTTACACAGTAGCTCCTTCTAGTATTTATTCTGCAAGTGCGTTTTATTTATCTCCATGTTTTTTTTTCACCAACTGAGCTGAACAATGTATGTACTCACAAATTTGAAGAATGTGGTGAATTGGGGTTTTGCTTCAAGGGGGTGGAAACTGGCTGATAGATTTGGTAAGAAAATAAATTTTTCATCACCTGTATATAGCGCTGTTAAATCAAGTTACCTAATTGTCCGGTGTTTCAAATCATGTGGTGTAGCATTTACTAAGAGTATCCTTCTTGTTCATGAGTATAAACATGTATGCAGCTTGAATACTTGTTATGAAGGGAGATCCCTATTACAATACTGTTTTGAAATGAAACATAAAATGTAAATGCTTTCCATTCAAAAATATAACACAATGGTTTCTACTTTAAGTCCATGTCTAGAGTCTAAGTTGTATGCAGCACAAAATAGACACCCCAAAATATTGTATAATAACTGAATATACATACAACAGCCTCAGCCAACACCTCGACTGCAGCCTTGTGAGACTGAATAGTTAAGATGTGCCAGGACAGAAACTGAAATAATAAGTGTATATTGTTTTAAGATACACACACACGCACACACACACGCGCGCGCACACACACACACACACACACACACACACACATACACATACACAAACACATTCACACACACACAATATATGGAACGTTTATCATTCAACTCATGCCCTTCCAGGGAGATATACTCTAGGTTTTCTCTAGGCAGGTTAGAAGGAGGGATGACTAGCACATAAGCCTATGAGCAAAATAATTTCTCAAGGTGGTTTAACTTGCTGAGTGTGTCCTAATTTCCTCAGGGTATTTTACTTACCTAAAATATTTGTGATAGACGGGGTGCTATGCTTCCCTTTTCAAGGATGGGCTTGTGTTCCTAGCTGCTGTGAGTGCCATCAGCAGACAGCATATAGTGGTCAGCCCTTTCAAAGTTAGCCTCAGCTGTAGAGAGGCAAAGCCTAGTTCTGCCTAGAGCAACAACGTCTGATGACTGATTAAAGCCGGGAGTATAAAAGCCTCTCCCTTCCAGCCTGAGGAGGATAACTCTGATGGGCTATTTTGGCTTGAGAGCAGCTGAAGCTATTGAACAGCATCCACTACAGCTCAACTTCTTGCTCTGTTCAATCCTACCTTCTTCTTTTTCCTTCTCCAGCTATTTATCACAAGACTATTCCCTAATAAATATCCTAATTTTACATTCCATCTCCTTTCAACTCAAAGATCCGTAACTATGACCATGTTAGATCCTTGCCTCTGGCTTAGTCATCATTTAGAGAAAATCTTCGTAAAGTGGAAAGACAACACATTCAAATACCATTCATTATTAACATTGTTTTACATTGGTTGGGAATTTAAAGTGGCTTATACCAAAGTATTTAGTACACCAAGGCAATTAGGAGAAATCAGAAGCAAAAGATAAGGTAAGAAGAATAGGATGCAGCCAGATGTAATAGATTATTACCTTTTTAAATGTAATATATAATGTATTAAATGTATAAAATTTTTGCCATGATTTCTATATATTTTTAGAGCTTGGTAAAAATTTTAGTTCTAAGATTTCTAGCACCCAACACAGAAAGAGAAACAAGAGCAGTTATTCATTCCATGGCCCTGAAGGTTAAAACTTCTATTTCTTAGTGCTCTGGTCCTGTTACCCAGGGAGATAATTTGACCGTGAGTCATCTCAGAATATCATCGTGAACTGTAAGGAATATTTCAACAGTAACTGTATGGCATGCACAGAACTCATTCGTAGGATTGTTCTTTATAACACCTCTCAACGTAACCTGAAGTGCAGGGAAGTATAATTTTTTTTTTAATCTAAAAATAAATTTAACAAGATGCTAATTCAATAACAGTGAGATTGCTTTTTGATTATTCCTTAATCTATGAGTAAATTTTAGAGCCTATCCTTCCTGAGTCAAACTTTCACAAATATTATTTCTCTCAGTGGGTCTTTGAATAGGAATTCAGGTACAGATAGTTCAAAATTATACTTACCAATGAGTATCTGGAGAGCAATTATTCTATGTGGCCACAAGTTTAGAGCCATATTCTTTAAAGACCAGCATATCTTAATCAAATGCTAACATCCTTTTTATGAATATTAAAGCCCACACAAGGAACACACTGGCAGAGAAAGACACCACACTTCTGCTCCAAGTTGAGCTGGCTGGCAATAACGCAGCATCACAGGACATGGGCCCGCCTTCCTCAAAAGACCCAAAGGGGAGAAAAGCTATAGCTATAATGGTCAAAAAAGTATGGTAAAATACCACATCCATTAGAAAACTCAAGTCATTGTTTTTCAATAGTAAATACTTCAAACTTTTCAAAAAGCTACAAAAGGAAACCAAAGAAAAATATTAGCACTAAAACAAGTTTAACAGAGCCCATAGATGTCAAAATAGGTAATGTCTGAATGCAATAATGGTTTAGGACAAAGCCCTCAGACTGGCTCCCACTCTGTTTTATTCAATCTCTATTTATACCTGTGGGGGAGATTAAGATTTTATATAGGAACCCCAATTTTGGACCTACTTTAAAACACAAAGAAGTGATAAAGACCCACAGCATATATTCTTAATATTTTTAGTTGGGAAACAAATAATAAACCACCCAAAATAAAAATGGTTCCTTAACATAATTATGTTTCATTATCCCAGCCAAAGAACTTTTAGCTTTAAGGGATGTAACTTCATAGTATACTTATCAATAGTTGTAAAACATATTACATTAAAAATTATTATTTTAATTGACATATAACATTATGTTAGTTTTAGGAATGCAACTTAATGATTCCATATTTGTATATATTGTAAATGATCGCTGCAGTAAGCCTAGTCAGCATCGGTTGCCATACATAGTTACAAATTTTCTTTTTCCTTGTGAGAAAAATTTTAAGATCTACTCTCTTAGCAACTTTCAAATAGGCAATCCAGTATTATTAACTGTAATCACTGTTGATTTGCAACCTTGGGAGTTCCTCTGGTGAAATCCCAAACTGTGTCACTTTACACAGAGGGCGAGGAGAGACCTAAGAAAGAGGCAGACCATTTCAGATTGGTAGGTGGCAGGTTTCAGAAACAAGGAAGCTTATATATGAGGCTTGTCTTGGCTGATTGCAAGACGAGTAGACCTCCAAACCGACCCGCTAGAATCTTAAAAGTTTATATATAGAGGCCTTAACAGGGTTCAGTCATGTATTCAGTTCAGATGGTCCTAACAACGCATTGCTCTCTCAAGGCTGCATCACTGAAACAGCTCCTAGGGTGGAAACGGTGGGCAGAACATACAGGACGGGGGGGGAGAGGGAGAGGAGCCTCAGATTGCCTGAGTCCAGCCCAAGGGTCAACCTGTTGTCATGTCCTTTCCATGACCTCGTCCAGCAGTCACCATGTGGTACATTATATCCCCATGACTTATTTACTCTAAGCTGGAAGTTTATACTTTTTTTTTTTTTTTTTTTTGCGGCATGCGGGCCTCTCACTGCTGTGGCCTCTCCCGTTGCGGAGCACAGGCTCCGGACGTGCAGGTTCAGCAGCCATGGCTCACGGGCCCAGCCACTCCGCAGCATGTGGGATCCTCCCGGACCGGGCCACGAACCCATGTCCCCTGCATCGTCAGGCGGACCCTCAACCACTGCGCCACCAGGGAAGCCCGGAAGTTTACACTTTTTAATCCCTTCACCTATTTTACCTTTCTTCTCTCCCAGCCACCAATCTGTTCTCTGAATTTATGAGCTCACTTTTGTTGTTGTTGTTTTTAGGGGAAAAAAATCACCAGAAATGAACTTAGTTTTTGTACAGGATCCATCTGTCTATTTCATTAACTTGATAACAGAGATAAATTTCTAAGATCACCTTATATATGATGATTAAATATATATTATCTGTTTATAAGAAAATATTAATCCTTTACTCTCTAAAATTAGGTAACAAGTGATATCAAATCATTGAGATCAAAGTTACGTGGGTAGGGGTGTACATACTCTTTGTCATTCCCTCTTCAGGGAATTCCTACCTATTCTACCATAAATCATTTTTTGCTTACCCCAATTCACATTATGGAAAAGATCCTGTGGGTGGCAACATTCACTGAGTCTGTGCAGACTAATCAGTACCTGAATATAACAATCACTGGTTCAAAGACCAGTTAAGTAGGAGAAATGATATAAATAAGGTTGTATTAGTTCTTGCAGATTCTTCCCACAGTGATGTACTAGTAACAGTGGAAACTTACCTAACTTACCCCCCCTATTTTTCTATTTATGTTGGTCTGAAATATTCAGACTTGTACATTTGTAAGTTAGGAAGAAAATAATTTATAAGCTTTTTGGAGCATATCCCTCATTAGTTAATAGGACTGTCATTGTATTCCCCAGATAGTTTATCCAATGGAAACATTTAATCTGTTAATATATATGAGATAATAGTATTGACATCCAGAAAGATAATGGTTTGGTATCTAAACAGTTTAGAAAAATTATGCCTAATTTGTGAAATTTGGAAAAAATAAATCCTTCAGGTGTCATTTGTGATCTAGACTTCAGCAAAATTATTCACTCAAACATACCTTCACAGAAAAACTCAGGTCCACTCATCTGAACTTAATATGAGCTAGGCCTTTTTAGGCAGTAAAATAATGCCTAAACCTTTAAAATTAATGTATTTTTCAGGTGGAGTATTTCATTTTTCATTTCAGATGTTCCAGTCTGACTAGAAATGCTATAGTTACATGGCACTGCATATCAGGCCAGCTTCTTGGAAAGCATTACCTCACTTTTATTTGTGCGTGTATTGACATTGATTAGGTTATTGGTGTAGCTATTAGGGTTCATAAGAAATAAAGTTAATTGAACTAATTTTTAGTGAACTTCTCTTTTGAATATTGGTACTTCTTACAGAATGAATATTTTCTTCTCTTCTAAATATTCTTTTTCTTTTTTTTCTTTTATAGTCTTTAGAAAAGATTACTGGCCATTACTTTTCTGCAATTGAGATAAAAGCATTAGCAGAAAGAGAAGGTAGATTTCATTAAATAGTATTTTTCTTTGAAAAAGATTTTCTCTGTTAAGTGTAGTGATCATATATTCCTAACCAAAACTTAGTATATGAAGTTATATATATATATTGTTTAATACAAGAGATGTATTAGAACAGTATTGTAGATCAAAACTGTGTAAAATCCAAAATACTGCCTACTGTACACAGAGGGGATTAATAAGTTGGTGATATTTTCTTATAAACTTTCAATATGCTGCCCTTTGTGAATGAGAGAGAGATGGGAAAGTGCAAGAAAAAATAATATTTATAGAAACTGCATACTGTTGAATTCCATCTGAACCACCCATTTTTCCTATAGAAGGAATTTCGTGAAAACTACTGCTGAATTTTGTGAATTGGTAACAACAAGAGGAACAGTGTTAAAATTTGAATAAGCATCTTTTTTACTAGTGAATTGTGCCAGCAAGGAAGTTTGTACTTCAGTACATCTGTTCTACACATGACTTGGATCATTTTTTGAGGGGTAGTAGAAGAGGGACAAGGAAATCTCAAAACGTTGTATAATCTGTGGTCAGTGTTGCTGAGGAGCAATTCTGCTTTCCTTTGTCCTTCTCATAAAGGTTTAAGTTTTGAATCATATTGGCAAGTATTAAGTAAAAGGATACCTGAGAATGGGATGTATAAGAAGAGGAACAATATTTATTGCTCATTTTGAGACTGAGTAAATCAGTATTTCTGGTTTGGGTAACATAGTGTTAAAAATGCAATTTGAAAGTATTTTAAAATAGTTAACCCTTTAAGCAAGATATGCTGCCCTTTAAAAGTCCCTTCAATGATTGATGTGTATTCATTCTGGTTCTTGAAGCACATAGTTTGATAAGTATCTCAAGGCTCAGACTGATCATATTTTTATTTTCTTGGTAATTCTGTTTTGGATTTGTGTGTTGTATTTCAGAACAGTTATATTTGTTGCCTATCTTAGAGTATCTTTATTTTTTCCTAAAAAAAAACAAAGAAAACAACTGTGTAAGTAATACCTGTCAAATCCCAGTGCAATGTACACCATCAGTATGAAAATCTCTCTATAAATAAAAGATTACCAAGCTTTAGCTGGTCCACTTATTTTGAGAAACCTTGCAAATAAAATCAAGTCTGGTGAAATAATTTGTCTTCTCCTAGGAAATCATTACAATAGGATTTGATCTATGAAATGATTTTACTGTTTTCTTCTCCAAATTATGTGTACAATTACTACCAAGACAATTAGGATTTTGCCATTTTCATTAACTAAATTCTGAATGACATACCCCTTGTAACCTTTATGTAGCATAAAGATAAAATTTAGCAGAGGAGAAAATTTGAATCTGCTAATGATATTGTTTATCTTATGATTTGTAGCAGAACAATAAGAATTAATTATGTTTAGTGCCAAGAGGAAAATGGGCACAATTAAGACTGGTGACAAAGTTCAGTCTGCAGAATCAGAGTCACTCTATGTCCAGACACCTCTGTGCCCCATACCACGTCCCTCCCATTCCTTCAGCATTCCTTTAGTGATCTAGTAAGAGCAGTAGAGAGACACAGGAAAGGTGGATCGTGCACCTGCACTAAGCTGTCAGAGCTTGCTAACCTACATTAGTAGGTTTGAATCTAGACCAATGTTCTTAAACATTTTGTGTTCATTAACCTATTTGAAGATCTGATGAAACCTGCAGACCTGGTCTATAGAAAGTATATATACCCTCTACATTTTACAAACTTCTTTATGTGATCAGAATGCTCATGGACCCCCTAAATTTATCCATGGACTCTAATTAGAACCTCAGTTTACTCCTTGAGGGTGCGGACTGGGTCTTAATCCCTTTTGACTCCCAAACATCCAAGACAGTGCCTGACAAATATTAGGGACTCAATAGAGACTTATTGGTTGTACATGTGTATGTACTTCTTTCTCCCTGGCTTCATGCCAATCACTTTGCTTAAGCTGTGACTTAATGTATTGATGCTATCTTTAGGGCATAACACCAAGAATGCTGACATAACAGGAAAAATTTTAAATTAAAAGGATTAGTTAGGCATTCATGACTTAGGTTGCTTATTTTTATTCCAGGTCATAGCACCCTTATCCTCTGCTAATCCCCATGTTTTCACAAATGCAGAATAGTGATTGCATATTGTAGTGAAAAAATAATAAATGGGATACCAGCATTTTACAAAAAAAATATATTTTCTCCTAACAATGTTATTTTGAGAATAAAAATATACTTTATATGGGACAGAGTTACTACAAAGATTATAGCCAAGGGTTCCTAATGCCAAACCCAGGTAAGGGGCTAACATTTTAAAAGGGCCAAGAATAACACAATTAGAATTTCCTCTCAGGTATTCCACTTATTCTTTCAGATACTGATTTGAGCAAGTGGGTGTGAGGATGTGTTTTAAAACGGTATGTTGAAGACTTGAGAGAGGAGAGATTTCAGAGCTATTTGTCAGTGCAAAGTTAACACATGTATATTGTTTTCATCTACTTAGGACCCTACCTTGTAAAAGGTAGTCTGTTTTAAAAAGACATCTAGGGGGCTTCCCTGGTGGCACAGTGGTTGAGAGTCCGCCTGCCAATGCAGGGGACACAGGTTCGTGCCCCGGTCCGGGAAGATTCCACATGCCGCGGAGCGGCTGGGCCCGTGAGCCATGGCCGCTGAGCCTGCACGTCCGGAGCCTGTGCTCCACAACAGGAGAGGCCGGCCACAACAGTGAGAGGACCGCGTACTGAAAGACATCTAGGGTTAACTCAGTTTAATTTTTTAAAAATGCTTGTGCAGTTCCACTTTAATTCAATACCCCACTTTAATTTAATACCTACTATGTACAAATAACTTTGCTAAAAAATGCACATGTATTGTTCCTTGTGGTAAGCAAAATAGTGGTCCCCAAAAATGACCATGTCTCAAAGGGGAATTAAGATTGCAAATCAGCTGACCTTAAAATAAGGACATTACTTTGGATTATCCAGATGGGTCCAATGAAATCATGAAAGTGCTTAAAAGTGAAAGAGTGAGGCAGAAAAAGAGAATCAAAGGGAGACATGACTGTGGAAGTGGATCACAGTGATGGAATGTGAGAAGTACTCAAGCCACCACTGCTGGCTTTAAAGATAGAGGAAGGGGATAATGAGCAAGGGAATATGAGGACCCTCTAGAAGCTGGAAAAGTTAAGGAAGTGGATTATCCACTAGAGACTCCAGAAGAAAACACAGCTCTGCCAACACCTCAATTTTCACTAAGAGACACTTATTTTGGACATCTAACCTATAGAATTATAAGATAAATTTGTGTTGTTTTAAGCCACTCTTTGTGGTAATTTGTTATGGCAGCAAATAGGAAACTAATACACACATGCGCGCGCGCGCGCACACACACACACACACACACACACACACACTCTCTCTCTCTCTCTCTCTCTCTCTCTCTCTCTCAAAAATATAAAATACTTTCATACCTATCTAGAACAGGGTAGAACAGGGTTTCCCAACCTTGGCACTATTGACATTTTGGATCATATGAGTGTGTGTGTGTGTGTGTGTGTGTGTGTGTATGAGGTGGAGGGAAAGAAAATTTCTGTGTATTGTGAAATATTTAAGAGCATCCCCAGCTACTATATATTGAATATTTGTGACCCCCCCCCCAAATTCATATATTGAAACCTAATGCCCAAAGTTATGATATTAGGACATGGGGCCTTGGGGAAGTGCTTAGGTCACAAGGATGGAGCCCTCAAGAATGGAATTAGTGTTCGTATGAGAGAGATCCCAAAGAGATCCCTCCCCGTTTCTACCATGTGAGGTGACAGTGAAGAGACAGCCATCTAAGAAATGAGCTCTCACCAGACACCAAATCTGCCAGTGTCATGAATTTGGACTTCCCAGCCTACAGAACTGTAAGAAATGAATATTTGCTGTTTGTAAGCCACCCAGTTTATGATATTTTCTGATGGCAGCCCAAATAGACTTGCTACACTGGCCTCAGCACCTAAGACACTAGTAGCATTCTCTGGTTGTGACACACAAAAGTATCTCTAGATGTTAACAAACATCTGCTGGGGTAAAAATCACCCCAGGTTGAAAACCACTGGACTAGTAGAAAAGATAGACACAAGCTTTAATTCTCCACTGTGTGGCAGGTTGTAACAAGTTCCATGAAAGTACGGATCTTATCTCTGAAAGCCCTACGCTTAGTGAACACAATAGGGGCTGTCATGTAATTGGGGCTAAAATAAATATTTAATAAGTGATAGAATGAATGAGTGAAGCCCTTTAAGAATACAAGCCAGCCAATAACCAGACAAAATTCTTCTGAATTTCTTTCTTATTCAGTAATTATTTGGGTTATATCTCCCTTCGAAACTAGTTAAAACCAATATTCTCCTAAGTAGTCCAGTGTGGCATAGGCGTTGGATTGACCTCAGGTGATATCCAGCTCTTATATTTATAAAATATATGAAGTTGGTTCTAAGTGACACCATCTCTTTAAGACTCAATTTCATTCACTGAGAAGTGAAAAATAATACCTAACATTCTGGATGACTGTGAAAATTAAAAAAAAAATAGATATAAAAGAAATTTCTCAAAGTGTCTGATTCAGAGTAGGTATTCAAAAGATTTTACCTTCTTTTTTTCAGTGAGCTAATAATGTACAGATAGATTCTTTCCTCTTTTTTCCTTTGAATTGGGATGTAATTGAGATTGTTCTCATTGATTTCAAGTGATTTTTATTTAAGAATTAGACAATGAAGTTGATCTGTAAAATATTGGTAAAATTAGTTACTCTTCCTTCCTGTGGAGAAAATCCACGTGAAAAAATATAATGAATTTATACCAATGTCAGGGTTTTGAGCTACAGTAATTGGAAAAATATTCTACATTAAGGAAAAAAAAAACAACTACTACCTAATATGAAAGAAAAGATATGGTGGCAGTCATTTTGCCTATTTGATCTCAGAGCCATTCTTTGCAACCCTTTTGCTATGTTTTGTATCATGGGGTTGGCTGAATCCCACGGTTCAGGTTTCTGTGTTTTCTAGCAGCATTCACCCAGTGACAGACACTGGCAAGAGTTGGGACCAAACGGAGAAGTCAGGCTATTTTGCTGTCTCATTGCCCCAGGCCTTTCTCCTCCTTGGCTCCAGCTTCCCTTGGACAGCCCATCCTGCCACTGGCACAGCTCACACCAGGCAGTCCCCTGCTGTAGATCTAGCTCGTGATGAGCAGTCCCCACCTCTGGTATCTGGTAATGATACCTGCCTGTAGGAGTATTAGTGGCTTCTTGTTACAGATCTCTGAATTGCCTCATCTTCATATACTTTGTCGTCTTAGCCCTTCATTACCTGTGTAAATAGTTCCCTGTATTAAGCCCCCTTTTGTTTGAAATACTTAGATAGGTTCCTGTTTTCCTGACTGGATCCTGACTGATACAGAATTTTTCCTGTAATGTCAAGTGTTTCCTACTTGTAAGTACTCTTAAGAAGTATGTTTTAAGCTCTACCATCTATATAGGTAACCATTTTATATAATGATAATTACCTCTTTACATTCTGAAAAAATATATATCTATATATAATTCCTGAGTATAAAAAGCAAATTTAAAATCAAATCATAAAATTAATTACACATATATTGGGATCTCAGATTTACTAAACTAATTATCAAAAAGTAAGATAAATTAGAGAGAAAAGATAAAAGTATGCATAATTATTAAATGCTGGCATTTATGTGAGCCTTGGGCTTCTCTTTATTAGCTTTTTGGGTGCAATTATCATTAACATTTCAGTTGCATCTTTAGTGAATATTAGAACTACACATACACAGTGGCATGAGTGGTAACAGCAGTCTTTTATTATCCACACAGACTGCAACTTTAAGAAAAATACCTTAAGGAGAGGCTGTAGAGCTGTGGTTGTGTATTTACCCTGGGAGCTATGAGCTGTCCAGCAATATTCCGGGCCTTGATCTTTACAGCTGCATCTGTGCCTTGTGGGAAAACTAATGAAAAGCAATTTGGGACTCTTTCCCAGTAAACCAGTTACCTGACTTTGGACACTAAGTCTAATGCAACCAAGGCACATTCTTTAAGTTTTTGCCTTTGGCCAAGCATTGTTCTAGGAGTTAGGAAAACAAAACAAAGTTCTACAAATAAGAATTAGCTTTTCCCTTCAAGGAACTTACAAACCAGTGGGGCGATACTGACATTAAGTAAATGAGTGCCCTAAAGTTAGATAGGGGCTGGGACAGATGTATACATAGGGTACATATGAAAGAAGTAGTCCTCTTTTTGTGGAGGGGCACAGCTAACTTTTGAAGTGAAACGGTTGGTGAGGAGAGGGGCTTGAGGTTTGATTACAAGGCAGGAAATAATGGTTAGCTATAGGAAACTACTTGGAAGTTACTCTTAGTATGCATAATAAATCATTCGGAGCTAAATGAGATGCTACTTCAAGACCCAAGAAGTGCTGAAGAAGCAGTTAGAAGTAGGATGCCATGGTGTCTTGTTCCATAAAGTGAAGTGAGGGTTGGGGGAATGGGTGGTTTGAAAACAAGACCAGCTCTTCAGATTAGGAGAATGGCTCCATTAGAGCATTGCCATAAGACATTCTTTAGAAGTGCTGCTGACAAAGAAATGCTCAAATGTGCAGCTCCTGAGAGATCAAGATGCTGCTGGTGGTTGTTTGAGCATGTGAGAAGCAATGGGACTCTTGGGGAGTAGCTGTAGGAGGCTGTAATTGCTGGGCTTAACTGCTGACTGGAGCTATTCATTGCTGAGAGGAGCAGCTGTCACGAGTTTCAGCAGGGAGCCCTGGGGAGCCACGGCTGGGAACTTCCTCAGATTAAGAAGCTGCCACAGGAAGCAGCAGTTATGAGTGTCATCATAGGGAACTTTAGAGTTATCCATCCAGCTCCACCATCTTGGCAGTTGGCAATGGTGGAAACACAGTCTTACATATATAAAGAAATGATGAAAGATTGACAAGATTGACAAAATAGGTTTGAGATTTTTAAATAACAAGTTTCTTCAAACTCTGCCACAGGCTTCCTTGGCTGGCATGGTATGAATTTTTGTTGTCGTTTGTTTGTTTATTGAGGAACATTTTTACCCTAGAGAGTAGCTATTATACTGGCCAAAACAAGATGATACAATTGTAAATTGAGGGATTCTTTAACCTTAGGACCCCTAATACTATGTGTGAAATCTGATATGTTTTGATATTTTTCCCCTGGGAAGAGTGACTTTCATTTTTATCCTGTTCTCAAAGTTCCTGACACTAAAATAGGTTAAGATTTTTTTTTTTTTTTGCGTTAAGACAGAAAAGGTCAGCCAATGGAGAACTTGGTAACATCTGTCAACAACTTAACCACAAAAGGCACTATTGTTTAGCTGATGAATTTATGCAATCATCATGTTGAACAGTATCTAGCATTACTATGAGGATTCCCTCTTGAAATGTGTGGGGTAATATACCACATTAGGTGCATTAGTGATTGAATTTCATCTTTCTGGCTTAGTATATAGGCTGAGCCAAAAAGTCTCAGTAAAATGGGGGAAATAGAAGCGGAATAACAGATTTTAAATTTTTTATTTGGATGGAACAAAATTCTGGTGTAAGGACCTGAGAAAGAAAATCCAGTTGGAAAACTATTATGATGGTGCACACCTGAATGAGCCTCTGAGAACTAGTGTGGATACCATGGAAATGGAAGAAGGGTATGGAGGTAGAGATGTTTACCTTGTAAGTGTGACCACTTTGATTTCTAAATTTTAGTATATCTAATAATATTTTTGTTTTGCTACAGTCTTATAGTGTTGTTGATTTCTGTCAAAATCACTCCATTTAGAAAAATTCCACGTGGATTGAGCCACATGGTAGTCAGTTACCCTGGCTTTAATAGATACTTCATCGCTGTGGGTTTTAATCGATAAACTTGACCTTCAATCTTTGCCTGTTATACAATCTGTTCTGAGCAAATGGTGAAATGAAGTGAAGTGAGTCAGGCTTTGAGTATATTAGTGAATTGGGGTTTGAGTGACCAAGAATGAAATGTCAGAATAACAACACAAAGGAGAAAATGCAATTTTTTAGGTTCGGCATACCATACTCTCTTTTATAAAAAGAGTATTTTAACAGAACAGCTATGTGTAGTTTTCAAAGTAACATAAATCTACCCTTGAAGTGCCTGACCTCCTAAAGAGTCCTGGAAATAGTTACTCTAAGTCTGCTCTGAACGAATAAAAATTGCTCTCAAAGGTATTTATTTAGCTGATGAAGACACCTTGCAGAGCATTTGAACAATTATTTGAAGGCAGCAAACATTCCACGGCTCATCCATCTCTCGTGGAGAGTTGTCAGCTTTGCATACCTTCGAGTGCTTTTCCCATCTCCAAAGGAGACACTGCCCCACTTTCTGAGACTTGGCATGTGGTCGGCATTACTGCGAGGCTTTTGAGCTTGCAGTTCACACAGCCCACTTGTCTTTGACAGTATGATATGTTCCTCTTTTAACTCCGCAGTACACAGCAGTGAGGTCTCTCTTAAAGGCAACCTAACTGAATCTGTGCTTTCTGAAGTGTGGTTTGTTATCCATGTTGGCTGCTGCCAAAATATGATATGACTTACTTTTTGCATTTGCATGTAGTTGAAAAATTGGTGTGGCCTTATCAAGATTAAAAGGAGGGAATGTATGAATCCCTGGACCTTTGAATTCACAGAAAGTTTTTGGAATGTACTTAAGGCTTAAAATATGGAGTTAATCAAATGGGAAGACCTATATATTTCAGAAGCAAAATTATCTCTTATTTTGTCCCTTCACGATAAGTGAAGGGATTAGATTTCCTGTCCATCACCTTCTGAAAGAACAAGAGTTATTTGTTATACTTATTATTAAAATGTTATATTACCATTCAAAGAAAACTATACCAGTTTGACTTAATGTGCTTCATAATTTTTCAGTTCTGTCCTTGTCTGACTGCAGTACTTAATATTCCATATCATCACCATAAATTGATATTTACGAGTAGCCATAGGGCCCAGGTGCTGCGCACTTTGCCAAGAGTGGCCACGGTCCTCTCTGACTACTACATAAAACCAAGAACATTAGCACAGCAAGAGCTATAGCAGGCATATGCATATACATGAAACACTGAGAAGAAAATGTTACACAGACCTCCAACTTTCTCTGTTTCCTGGACTTCTATTGTCAATCAAATAATCAAAAATCGCCCATCGCATACATCCCCTTTGCCTGAGCCCAGTGAAAATATTGCATGTGACTGAATAAAACCCTAGGCCTATCATTTAGAATAGTCTGTCTAATGAAAAGAACTGTGTATTTGGGACTGAAGCATTTCAGGGTTTTGATATTTTGACCTGAGGATTCTACATGTATTCTTCACATTTTCAGTGTTTCATGATGAATGAGTACTTTTTAAGGATCTCCATACCACCTTGAAATTTGCCACCAAATTGATTGTTGCTTATTATCCTGATGGTTAGTAAGAAGAATATAAGACACTTTGTTTCTAAAAAGACTCATTATGCTTTTCACCTTATACTTTATTCGATTTTACAAATTACAAAATTAACAAAGACTTATGAGAACATCAAATGGTATAAAAAAGCTTTTAAATAAATGATTAGACTTTGAAGCCGTCTCTCTAAGAAGCAGTATGGCCAGAATGACAAGCAAACCCCTCACTGCCTGCTTCCCCCAGTGCAACAGTCCCTTCTGTCCCTTCTCTTCTTTGTCCGCTCTTACCCTGTGGAAGTACTGACTATCTTGCTGTGCCCTTAAAGAACCTTGGTGTTTCACACCTCTGCATTTTTGTTCTCTCTTGAGCGCTCTAAGCAGAATTAATCACCCCTTCTCTGAGTCCTCTTTGACCTTTTCCACCCTTCTGTCATAGCCCATTATTGGTTAATATATCTGTGTTTCTGGCTAAAATGTAAACCACATGAGGATAGGCAATGTGTTTTATTTATAGTTCTCAATGAATATGTTCATAATGAATTAATTTATGCAGTCAAGATATTCCTGGTGAACTTAAGGTTCTTGCATCTTTGCAGAAAGAATTCAGAGACAAGATAGGGAGGTTAAGAAAGTAAAGTGAGAATTTATTTAAGCAAGAATATGCTCTCAGAGGCAGAGCGGGCAGACAGGCGAGTAACTGCTGCTCTGGGTTTCTTTGGCAAGCCTGTTATGAGGGGCACACAAATGAAGGGGCAGAGTATTCACTGGGGAAGAAGTTTGGGGATCGTTTTCCCTGATATTCCCAACTCCATCCTCCAGAGGGGAGGAAGGATTTTTGTTCTTATTGAGCTCGGATCACAAGTGTCATGGTGCCAGTGCATAATGGGTACTTCTTATCTGCAAGGCTAATTTTATTATAATGAGAGCATAATGAGCAATAGGTTACATTCTGATGCAGGAGATTCTCATCTTTCCCCACCTTTCTTTGTCTGCCTCTCACTTATCACCCAAAATGTGTGGTTTCCTGTCAGTCTGGAGGTTCCTGCTTTTCTTTGCCCATGGACGATGATGTTTATAGGATGCGTGATTTCCTGCCACCTGGCCCCTGTCCCCATTGCTCTGCTCATACCTAGCTACATGCCTGCCTTAACAATAACTGGTATGAATCAGCTAATAGAACCATGCTTTGTAGAGAAAATGGCTTCTCCAGCATTTTGGTGCCATTCCATGCGCATACACAGTGGAAAGGGGTAAAATGTTAGACAGGTGGACCTGAACCTGGGTCTTGGCTCTGCCTCTTAGTATCTGTGTGAACTCAGGACTGAGATACTTAATCCCTAGATTTACTTTAAGAATTAAAAGATGAAATGTGTTGTGTACTGGACACAGAAGCGGCACTCAATAAACTGTTATAAATCACTATTATTACTATTTGTAATGAAATTCTTGTTTTTTGTTTTGTTTTTTGTTTTTGTTTTTGGTGGTACACGGGCCTCTCACTGTTGCGCCCTCTCCCGTTGCGGAGCACAGGCTCCGGACGTGCAGGCTCAGCGGCCATGGCTCACGGGCCCAGCCGCTCCGCGGCATGTGGGATCTTCCTGGACCGGGGCACGAACCCATGTCCCTTGCATCGGCAGGAGGACTCTCAACCACTGCGCCACCAGGGAAGCCCATGAAATTCTTTTGAAAGATTTATATGTGCATTTATAGTCAGTTGAAAAGATCAGTGATTCATTTCAACTCCTCAGTTTCTCCTCGTTTTTGTCCCTCTAACTTCTTATTTAATAGATGTATTGAATTACATTATAATAGTCATTAGCTTCCTGTTCCTATAATTTATTGTTTTTCTATTTTTTTTTATTTTGGAGGGGGATGACAGCACAACACAGAAAATTGCATACACCAAGCCAGCCATTTTTCAAATTTGTAATGACAAAAAGGCTTCTTGTCAGACCTAAATGTGTTAAAATGACACCCAGCCATGTTGCTTATTAGAACTAATGAGATACTTGCCAACCTTTTTATTTAGATCAATCATCTCCCAGCCTGACAAACAAAACAATTAGAAAAGTATATTTCATTGTTTGGCCTCTAACTTTCGTAATGACAGACTAATTGTAGACCATGTTTTTGGAAAAACTTTGGTTGTCAACTAAAGGAAACAAAAAAAGGCGTGACAGCATCCAAAAAGTCTTTTATATACAAAATGGTAAACATTACCAATAGCCAAAATAAGAACACAAGAGCAAATAAATCCATCAATTAAAATAGGTGGTAATAGGCACTGATTTCCTAGTAAAATTATGTCAGCATGGGTTTCTATGTGGAACTACTCAAAAGGGAGGCACAATTATTTCACAGTTATTTCTTCCTCATAACATAAGTAAGAAACAAGGAGAAAGAGAGACAGTGATGGTGAAAGGGAAAGAGATAGAGACTACATTGACTGTGGTAGTTCCCAACTCCTACCCTCCATCAGGAGGCCGTGCGAAGGAAGCACTGTATCTTTCTATAGGACCAAATACTGTAGTGCTGTAGTGCTTGGATGCTTGTATAAAATCATGGGAAGAATAAATTAACACCCATAAGTTTCCATAAGAAAGACAGAGAGGCTTACATTAATGGTAAATGAGAGTAAAAGCACCAAGTGACAGCACCAAACTTAAAATCATATGAAAAGTGGGATGATCAGATGAATGGCAGCTATTTAGAGCATCTGGTTTTCATTGCCCATACCTACACCATCTCATCAGCAGATGTCCCACAGTCTTGAGAAGTTATAGGTGAAAAGGGGGTAAAAAACATAGTATAGTGTATTACAAGCACATGTTTACTTAGTATGTAAAGATCCTGAACCTCTGTAGATTCATTTTTTTCATGAATTTCCAAAAGTTCTGATTAATGGGGAGAAACTATGTACCTGTTTCTATTTGCTTGGTTTAGTTTCCTTTTTTGTTAAGTCGTCAAATTTCCGTATGAATATTATTTTTATATACTCATCTCTTCTGAGAGGCAGCCTACAGAGATGTTATGACTTTGTTGGCATACTTTGGAAATTCAGGAGCAAGTGGTATTTACAGTTAATTTATCCATTCACAGCAACAAGGTTGTGCCTCACTTACCTCTTCTGTGAAATATAGGTGGAAGAAAAAATGGGGGGAAGAAAACCAAAAAGGATTAAGTTGATCGTGCATTAATGTAACAATCACCTAAATTTTGATTGTTTAAGTAAAGGATGGATGAAGTATATCTATGGTGAGACTGGCCCCAGGGTCCTGTCTTTTTTTTTTTTTTTTTTTTTGAAGTGTAGTTGATTTACAATGTTGTGTTAGTTTCAGGGTCCTCTCTTCATGGGTGCTCTGCCAGTATGTTCTGATAGGATACAGATAGTAATGTGAGTTGGATCTGAAAGAGTTAATTCTCACTCAGGTTTGGTATCTCAGAATCATATCTTAGGTTGGCCATAAACTCTGGTCTCAAAAGCCAGAAATATCTCACAATCTTCTCATATTGTTGAAATTAGAATGTCTTTGTTTTAAAGTTAACATTTTTTTATGTTAATGGAGAGGATGTTGGTATTGTGATCAACTCTTCAAAGAGAAATTTATACCACTGAGGGATTAGAGACATGCTGGGAAAAATATCCTTTGTCTTGCATACACCAAGGGGTATACTTATTTCTCAGTGTTTTTTTTTTTTTTCCTCCTTTTCTTCAGAAGAAACACTTTGTGTTACTAGGGTTTGCAACCATGTGTTAATGACTGTAAAATAATGAAATTCAGGAATGGCAGCTCTATTTTTTTTCTTTTGTGTGTATGTGCCATCCATTTCTTTGTTATAAAAGATTAGAAAGTGCTGAACAACTAGAAATAAAATAATTGGAAATGAAATCAGGATAAAATGAATAGAAAAAATTCTCATCAGTTGATGAAGGCATGTCATTTGGCATTGGAACTTCTTTCAGTTTTAACATATTGTCTCATTCCTTCAGAATCTAACCTCTAAGACTGAGAAATCCAAAAATAAGAACAAAACGGGCATATCACGCAAAAAAATATGGGTTTAGAAGTGACATCATGCAGACCTCTCTTCTTGTCCATTGTAAATAAGAGTAGAAAATGTAATGTAGAAAAAGATTGCTTCTATATTTTACTAAATATACGAGAGGCTAGAAATATTTGAATTTAGAGTATACAGTATACCTTTAATATTATTCAAACTTATATGAGGATTACCTCCAGAGACTTGTACTGAATCACATGTATCAAACAATTATAATTAGTGCTCAAGATACATCAGAGAAAGAGAAAATTATTTTAAAGAATAAAAGTGGAAATTATTACAATGTATATGAAAATATTCAATCTAAGAGTAACTACATATCTCTAAATATACCTGCATATATGTATGTATAAAGAATATATTGGAGGGAATATGGTAGACCAGATCATTTCCTAAAATATATTATTTGGAGCAATGGTTCTAAACCTTTTTCCGTAGTAAAAGGGACTTGAGTAAGTTTAAATACTATACTCCCCTCTAAAACATACTCATAGTAAAAGTACATAGAATTCTCTAAAAGCAATTCTTTTTTTAATTTTATTTATTTATTTATTTATTTTTGTCTGTGTTGGGTCTTAGTTTCTGTGCAAGGGCTTTCTCTAGTTGTGGCAAGCGGGGGCCACTCTTCATCGCGGTATGTGGGCCTCTCACTGTCATGGCCTCTCTTGTTGCAGAGCACAAGCTCCAGACGCGCAGGCTCGGTAGTTGTGGCTCATGGGCCTAGTTGCTCCATGGCATGTGGGATCTTCCCAGACCAGGGCTCGAACCCGTGTCCCCTGCATTGGCAGGCAGATTCTCAACCACTGTGCCACCAGGGAAGCCCAGAGCAATTTTTTTATTGTAGCATCTGTGGTAGTTAAAATAATGGCCTCCAAAGCTGTCTATGTCTTAATCCCCAGAAACTGTGAATATGTTACCTTTCATGGGAAAGGAGAGTTACGGTTGTGGACAGAATTAAAGTTATTATCACCTGAATTTAAAATAGAGAGATTACTCTAGGGATAATCTGGGTAAGTTCAGTGTAATCACAAGGACCCATAAAACTGGAAGAGAAAGATAGAAAATGAGGTCAGAAAAACTTCATGTGAGAAAGACGGACCTGGCTTTGAATTTAAAGGAAGAAACCACGAGCCAATGAATAGAAGGAGATTCTAGAATTTGCCCAAAACAAGAAAATGCATTCACTGCTAGCGCTAGAATGCAACCATGCCTACACTTTGATTTTAGCCCCTAAGCCCACTGTTAGACTTCTGACCTACAGAAATGTAAGATAATAAATTTGTGTTGTTTCAAGCCATAACGTTTCTGGTAACTTGTTTCAGTAGCCACAGGCAACTAAAATACTAGCTATGGCTGTTTGAGTGATTACTATATGCCAGACACCATGCTAAATGCTTAATATCCATTATATTATATTTAATCAATCCAAAAGGCAATAAAATTTTACAATTATCCCTATTTTATGAACAAGGAAATTGGGGAGGAACTAATGTAGGTTGGGCAAACTATGCAAAATAACACAAATAAGAATTATAAGAGCTGAGGCTCAAATTAAAGACTGACTACAGAATTTATACTTTAAATTTATTATTATTCAATTCAGTTTTTACCAAACTTGCTTGACCCTAAACCTTTTCATTTCTCTCCCAGTGTAGCTGTTTATTTTGGGAAACCCTAGTACAGTAGAAAGAGAGTACACTTAAGACTAAAAGATCCTAATTCCAGCTTTGCTACTAAATACCCATATAACCTTGGCTAAGTAATCTTGGATTTCTTGGCCTCAATTCCTTCAGGTATTGAGGTCCCCAGAACAGTGCCTGCTGTCCTGGGGTTTTGAATCCATTATTTAGCTTTATTCATGCCTACAGTTAAAAGTGTTTTGCATCCATCATCTTACTGCATTACTTATAACAATTCCCTGAGGATCAATAAATAAGTATCATTATTCCCGTTTTACACATATAAAAACATTGCAATACAAAATTCTTACAAAATGTTTTATTTTCTATACCAATCTAAGCACTGATAAAAGTAATATATTGCCAGTCATCAATGTATACTTTAATCAAAAACATTAAAGAAATATAATTGACTAACATACTTTCTTAGTTTTCTTTTGTAACATGTTTGATGTGCTTACATCTGGAGAAGGAGTTCAATAAAAGATTACCAATAGAATGATATTTCTTTTACTATGATGATGCTAAACTTGGATTCTTTTTTTTTTAAAGCACTACAGGAAATTCTGGCTAAAAGTCAAGGCTCTAGAATAGCCTTAGATATGGTCACTTAACCTCCTCTAGAAGCATATGATTTTGCCAGATAAATTGAATGTAGCTTTGAATGTAATTGTATTTATTGACTAGAATAGTAGGCAGAGCTGTAAAACAGAAATAGAATGGATTTCCAAGTCAAATTACCTGGACTTCAATTTCCACTCTACTGTGATTAGCATTGTAACCTTTAGTAGACAATTTCAAGTTATATAATCAATCAGGATCAGTTTAATCATCTGTAAAAATGAGTATAATCAGTGTTCTTTGAGCGTTCTCGGCACCTAATAGGTATCTAAGCATTTCATCTCATTACCCATATACCTCTAAAACCGGTTTGGACTAAGAGCCTTTCCAAAGTTTTCTAGTATTTAAATGTTCATACTTCAATTTTAGCTGTTTGCCTATTTATCCACTGGATTCTAGGTGTCTTAAAAGTTGAGATGATGTCTTATTTAAAGTTTATCATCAGCATCTAGCATGTGGGCTGGCCTCCAATAGGCGCTTGTTAAATATTTGTTGAATACATGAGAATCTTCACGGAATATTACTTGGCTGACTTATAATGTCTGCTTTTGTGTAGTTACTTTTAAAAATCAATGATGAGGAGAGAAACTTTTTTGAAAGATACAAGAAAGAAAAGGTACAAGATGCACTGTCCTATTCCATCTGTTGATTTTTGTTTTAATATTTTCCTTCTTCTTCTGTAAGCAAATAATCATGAATTGAATCTAACATTTAAGTAAATATCTATATTTTTATAGAGTCTATGCAGAACCACAATGATGACTTTGATTAAACATGCTTAATATTTCTGATGTAATATTTACTGTCTTTTTGTAGTAAATAAATCTTTCAAATACCTCCTCAATATTAATATATCAATTCAGTATTCATAGTGTTTGTGAAGCCTAATTTATTTTCCCAATCTTGCCTAGAGAGACTTAATATTTGGAACTAACAAGATAAATCTTATACAGATTTGTGTAAAGTGGGACAAAATAAATATTCAAAAGACTTCTAAAATCACATAAAAACCCCTTTTCACTTAAAACTGACAATTCATTACTCTTACATTGTGGATACTTGAGTGGGATGTCAGTTTCAGTTATAAAATTAACTCACTAGTGCCAGCCACTGTTATCATCTTGTTCTAGCTCAGAACAAAGAAAGCAAGATGGAAGAAATTTCTCTTGAATTTAGAAGTGGTTTGGTAAGATTAACCAAACAATAACAAAGCAATAAGAGTCAACAAACACAAGGAACATTAAAAAGCTATGTTTTATTCCAGGTATATGTTTATACCTTTGAAGAAATGTATAATTGAATTTTCAGAATCATGCCAATTTACTCCACACTCTTTTATTTCCAGTCCTATTTTGTCTGATTTGTGCAATACTTTACGAAAGAAAAACCACCAGCCATTTCAAATAGACTCCTGCAGATATGCCCTGCTATATGGCAGCATGAAGCAATGCCTTCTCTAAAGTGTACTCTCTGTAAATTGATCAGTGCATCTTTCATCTTTAGGATTGTGCCCAAAGAGCACTGTTGCAAAGACTTAATTGTTTTGAAAGCTTCACAAGCAATCCAAAGGGAATTCTCCAAGTACCTCAGCAGCAAGAGTCCTTAAACTTCAATTAATACTATTGGGAATTCCATGTTTAAAAACCTGAGTGCTTTCAAATGATTTGCCCTTTGTCAACATTGTTAAACTTTACACTGTTTTAAGAACATATGTGTGTTTAAGAAATAAGGGAAGATAAGTCAGCTTATTTCCTTAGAGTTAAGAAAAGAATAGAAATAGTTCCAAAATTCTTTAGGGTCTACTTTGGTAACAATGAATAACACATGCATTAGTTTGGAATCAAGAGAAGTAATGATTTAGACGCTGCTCTGAGGGATTAATAACTGTGACAATTGATTACACAGATTTAAAAGAATAGATTTTGTACATGGAAGAGGTTTTAGAAATCAACTGTTTCAATTTACAGATAACGGCACTGAGACCCACTGGAGTTGAATGGTTTCGGAACCTCATAGAGATAGTAACGGAGGGAGTCATGTAGACATGTGTTTAAAATCTGTTTCTTTCCTAGTTGGAGGACTTTTCAGAGCCTCCTTTCTTCAGCCTTTTGAGGTGAGTTGTCTACCTTCTGATGTTCAGCCCTTAAGACATTTAAGCATCAGGCTGGGTTCCTGTCAAAGGTGAAGTGTTCATCTCATTACTTCCTTTCCCTTTCTGCTTTACTTTTTGTCTGGAGTTCTTTCAACTATAACACATTTGCTAGAATTGGTTCAGTGTTTCAATTAAATATTGTCATAATTCAGGCTTATAATTGTGGTTAAAGTTTTGGAAATGTTTGCATTTAAATTAGGATGAAAGCTATGCTGGCAGAGATTCTAAGTCATGTTGTATAGAAGAGACCCAGTGACTGTTTCATAGGAACTTAAACTGGTGTGTTTTTCAGATTCTCTCTCTGATAATTTTCCATCTGTTACAAATCAATTATTTGATGTTTCTAACAATGGTTAATTCAATGTTTTGGCCAATTATATTAACACATTAAGTTGGGGTCAATAAGTGCCATGTAGTTTCTAGACAACTACTATGGAGATGTAATAACGCAAACAGAGACCAGACCTAGAAATTACTTTTAAATCTTTATGAAAGTGCTCTCTTTTGGCCTTTTGCTTAATCTGCACTATATTAGAAATAGTAAATTCTGTTGTAAATATCAATCATCCCTTTCAGTTTAAACTTTTTAAAAATAAAGTTAAGTACAGATAGTTAAAGGACTGACTGTGACAGAGCAAAGACAAAATAATTGATCTGTAATGTTTTTTCCTAGAGCCAAATGGAGTTGACTAGTGGGCTGATGGTAGTAGCAATTAAAGCAAGAAATTCTTAGTGGTGAAAATAAAGCGAGAGTCTTCCCGATTTCTAACTGACTTCTTGAAGACTCTTTACTAATTTCTTCTCAAGACTAGATAAAGAGTTAGGTATAGCTAAGAGATAGGGGCTAGGTTTAGCACTAGAAACACCTGAAATCCAAGTTAACAGGATCCAAAGTATATGCTTCACTTTATACTATATTTTGTTGTTTAGTTTGTTTTTTCTTTTTATTTTGGCAGAGTGAAAAAGTTAATGGGTCATATATTTCTAGTGAGCCTCCAAAATGTTATTTTATTAAATTGTAAGTGTATTTTGCTATACACTTGAAACTAACACAAAATTGTAAATCAATTATACTTTAATTTTTAAAAGTGTATTTTAATGTTGCTGTCCTATGAAGATCATGTGTTAAACCTCTTATCATATGTGGCTTCATTTCTGTGGAAAGCAATTATGAGTGGATCCTGTTTTAAACATATTCTCTTTTTGTTAGCTTTCTTACCCTTTCTTGGTCAGAGTGACTATCCCAAACTATTATTAAATTCAGAAGCTAAATTTTACTTTATTTGCCCCATCCCAAGACTGAAGGACTAATTAGTGACCAATGGGTTTCATACTGTTTAACTATTTATTAACTTTTAATAAATAATCTTCATGATTTTGAGTTTTATTGATTACATTTACATTGATCCAAGGATTAGATTATGGATAAGAGGAAAATTCCAAATACAGAGTGAATTTCCTTGGTATGGATAATATATAAATGTAAATAAAAACATTTATCTTAAAATGTATGAAGAGAATTTATATTTAATTCATTCAAAAGTTGTTAATCAAAATATTATGATTTTAAAATAAATGAACTATATCTAAACATAACTTTTTTAAAATAAATTTATTTTATTTATTTATCTTTTGGCTGCATTGGGTTTTCGTTGCTATGTGTGGGCTTTCTCTACTTGCAGCGAGCAGGGGCTACTCTTCGTTGCGGTATGCGTGCTTCTCATTGCGGGGACTTCTTTTGTGGAGCACAGGCTCTAGGTGCGCGGGCTTCAGTAGTTGTAGCTTGCGGGCTCTACAGCGCAGGCTCAGTAGTTGCGGCACACGGGCTTAATTGCTCCGTGGTACGTGGGATCTTCCCGGACCAGGGATCGAACCTGTGTGCCCTGAATTGGCAGGCAGATTCTTAACCACTGTGCCACCAGGGAAGTCCCCAAACATAACTTTTAAAGAAAGGAAGTGTTAACTTTTTTGTGTTTGCATATAAGTAAGCATTAAAAACTGAATTGAAAAACAGAATCAAAGAATAATATAATTGATACTTTGAGTCTTTTCCAAATATCTCAACCAAAATATTTGATCAAATATCCTACTTCTTAAGACAGAGTTACAAAATGAGAAAAAAACAATTTGATTATACAAAAATGCCCTGATTAAAGAAGAAAAACTCTTCACAATCCTTTAAGGGCATTCTAATTATGCAAAGAATTAAGATGGCTGCTTTAGCATTCACTCAAAGGCTGTATTAGAGAGATTGAATTATGATATCTGTATCAGGAACTTTGTATGTAGCAAGGATTCCCATGCAAGCTGCCAACTTGGGTATGATATATAATAGAATCCACACTGCTGACTGTGGGGTCACACAACCTTGTTCTTCTGTATAAATGTTTTTATCAATAGTAAAATTGCCAGATGCCACTGTCATTTGGATTTTGAATTCTTTCGGGACACCAGATTGAGTGGGTAGATACTGAGTGAGTAGAAACTCTAATAATTGTGACCATTCCTTAGTGAGTTTGCTTGAAGAAGCAGGCACTTGTATAAGCATTGGCTTATAAAAACTCTAAATTTGTTCCCAGCCACCTTTATGGAGACAGACATTACTTATTTTCTTAAGAGACTGCTAGTCTTGCCAAGTCCTATATTGGAAGAGACATAGAGATAAATCCTGAAAGACAGTGTTCAAAAGCTTAAGGAACATTGCTACTACATTAAGTTTATATTACTTTATCATACTTTGTGTCTCTACCATGGCAATTGTATTATCTTTCATTTAAGAATGATAGTGTTGTGTAGTGCCATAAAGCAAATTTAATTATTTTTTTGGAGATCATACCACAAATATCAAACAATTCCGTCCAGTTATGTAGAATTAGAACGTAAAATTTACTAATCATGCTATTTGATAATGTACAATACATTTCTTTGTCAGTAATATAAATTAATTTTATTTAGTGGTGTCTATTTGAAATCACATTATTAATAAACATGCCTAAGCCGCCTCTTTTTCCCTTAGTGTAATGCTGATAAATACAGTTGCTCTCCTTAGCAATGGCATCACAATTGCTTTTGTTCCCTCAGGCACTGCTTCATACTGGATTTCATTTTGGCTAGATAAAAGATAGACTAAAGGATTTTAATATAATACATAACAGAGTGATGACATGGAGTCATCACTATAAGTTCTTGTACCATATAAATAGGGAAACAAAGTAATAAATCAATTGTTATTAAATGAAAGAATAAGACTGATACAAATTATAAGTCCAGAAATCCATTTCTGTACACTAACATAAAGTAAATAAATATTAGCATGCATATATCTGCCTAGTTAATGAAAAGGAAAATAATTATAATAAACATATATATGTTTATATATAAAAATATTTATTATAAACATATTATAGTATCCTTTAAAGAAAGAGAAAAAGCATATAAGGTAAATGTATTTAGATATATACCAAAATCCATAGATGATTATTCTTGTCACATGGTTAAATACATCACCTTAGTCATGGAACTTCCGGGACATCTTTAAATGAAAGATTGAGGTCACAATGGTGCTCTTGACTGATTTAAAACTAATAATATCTGGCATATTAAATATCTTAGCTGAAATGCTACCATCATATAAAAATCTTTTGTCAAGTTTGATTAATATTTTATAGAGTGAAGTGCATAGAAAATAGTCTTGAAAATAAAATTTCTGCTTTCATTTTTCTGGAGAACAGAACAACTTTAAGCTAAATAACATGTATTTCTTATTTTAGTAAACATACTAAAGATATAAGCATACATTTAGAAAATGGTCATATACTGTCACAGTGGCATCAAAAGTCAAAGATGCTTGTGCTGGTGTTCAAAGGCAAATGTGGGCTTGAATAGTAGTAATGTGAAGACTTAACTTAGTTTTCTGATCTTTTAACTGGGTTACTGGAGGCTTACATATTTTGGATCAAGTTTCTTCATTTTTATTTGATTAAAAAAAATCCCTACGCTTAATGGAACTAAATTTCATAGATAGATAAGTCTAAAAATGAAAAATTAATAAAAGAGGATTAATCATAGCATTTCAATAATTCATTGGTATATCTTAGCCTTGAATAGTTTTTCCTGTTCCAATACATTGCTAATAAGTTATTATCACAAGCACACATAAAAATATAATCTACGAATAATGCTCACCTAGAAAAAGTAATAACTTTTTTTACAATTTAATATATATTTGAAAGTGTATTTTAGAATTAGCAATAACATCTTATGCCCATATTGTACTTACGTACCAAAGAAGTTTGTTAAAATAATTTATAAATTATATGTTTTCTAGTAGAATAGTTAGCAATGAATATTTTAAAAATTATTACAATTGTGGTAATGACCTTACAAATACTGGGTTAAAGTGTGAAAAGGAAAAATGTGTTAAGTTCTGACGTGATGGATTTCTCTTTGAGGTAAAATAACAGTTTATAATAAGGTGTTTAGTTTAAATGTGAATTCAAAAACTGGGTGGATCCAAAATGGCACTGCATTTCCAAGTAGAAAAAATTGACAGTATCTGACCAAGCAAATCATCACATAGAGTATAGATGTTAAAGTTACAGTAGCTATAATAGATTTTGGTTTCTTGTAAGAATGAATGATTCTGAATATTTTGTGAATTAAAATGTACTTCAACTATATTTAAGAAGTAATTCTTATGGGAAAAGATGAATAAATGCATGTCTTGGATTCTTCAGAATATGTTAAATTTAAAATCACACTGATCACATACTGCGCTCATATTTTATCATCTAGAAATAAGTACTGAGACAGTGGGCTCTGGAATGATGATGTCCAGCCTTGCCATTACCATTGGATCCTTAAACTTGTGTGTGCCTCTATCCTTGCCTCTTTCAAATCTAAGTCTGTGAAATAGGTGTAAGAAGACCTTTTCGTCCTTAATTTCCCTGCGCATGCAATTAGCAATATAAATATTTATAATTTTTAAAGAAAAATAAACACTATAATTATTCTATTTTCCCATTTTTGTTATGTTATAGTTAAAAATCAAATATAAGAAGTTTATATCTCATTTTTAGGAAAAAAGGTCTTTGAAAAGACACTCATCAAGTACTACAATGTCTATTGTGGCTAGGAGGCAACTTTAACCCCAGGATCCCATCATGATGGTCGTTTCATCTTCTATAACCGATTGCCTATACTAGAAATCAATGAAATTCATTGTTCATTCAATAATAGTGTTTTCAGCACTTAGTTTGTACCATATATAGTATAGGAGCTAGGGATTCAGCATTATAAAGATAGCCTCAGGAGGCTGCTCTCATGGAGCTTACATTCTAGTGAAATGAGATGCATAATAAATAAAAATAATAATAATAAGAATAGTGTCAATCTGTCTTAAGTAATTAATAAATAGTACCTGCTATTATCAGCAGGAAGAAGAGAAGGCGGAGGAGGAGGAATGGCGATAGGCTCATAGGGAAATAAATATCAAGGCTATTGCTTATTTTTGGATCATTTTGTTTCCACTTATTGCATGAAATTCAAACTTCATTTTCAAACTTTAATTGTGCATTGATAATATGCTTTGGATAATTCCATATGGCTGCTTCATTGATACCTCAACAGGTACACAGATGTGATCATCAGATGATTTTACTGTAGAAAACATGAGCTTTAAGGTCAGATGGAGCTGTGTTAAAATCATTTACTTATATATTATATGAAGATTAAATAGGAAACATTTTAAAACACTTTAACACTACTTAGCTATAATAATGATGATGGTGATTATATATTTTCTTTCACTATTCTCTGTTTTATGCCTTAATATACAACTACAGCGTACTAATAGATCTTGTTTCTCAGTTTGAATCTTTTCCCTTCAAAGTATCTTTTCCAGAACAAATTAATATTAATTAAATAAAACACCTACATTTTGTGTGTAATAATTCTGTTTATATTGAGAGATGAGTTAAGCACATTTATTTGCTTCTATAATTGTGGTTACAGCTTAAATCTTATGTTTCCTCTTAAAAGTTATTAAAACATGCAAACATTCTTTTCCCACATTAATTGGAGCCCTGCCCTCATTTTCCAGTACATACTTGGCTACCCTGCAAGTTAAATAACTCTAGTTATTAAGATTCAAAACATTACATGTATCAGTGAAGGCAATTAAGATAATTTAAATATTATTAAATGAAAACGAACTATTTCTGTTTCAAAAAACTAAATAAATATGCTTAGGGATTTTTACATTGTTAAATTGCCTCAAAAATAATTGGACAATTCAATATAATAAAGTGAATGCAATAAATAATTTTACCTCATAACAATAAGTAATGTGCTTATTTGCATGATTGGGATAAAGGATACATTGTACAAATACTAAACAGAGACTAATAGGGGAAAACATAGATTATTATACTTCTAAACTTCTAGTTCATAAGTTATGACACTTTACTGTGATTAAGCTCTACTGTAGCATCCTGTATAAGAGTTCTTAATCCCCTCCTATTTACTGTGTGAGGAAATTTCCATATATCACATCAAAGAAAGCATAGGATTTCCACAGGATTTCACTCAGTGACATACTGTATAGTTCATTTGGAAGTAGAGAAATGGAAAACTAATTAAGCAGTCAGTGCATCAGCGACATTTTTTATTGGTTGTATATAGCTCAGATGTTTTCCTTCACTAGCCATGTTTTCTGTGTAGCCCTTTGGAAAGACCTCAAGTACTCCAATGGCTATCCTATTGGGAGGACATAGGGAGAGCTGCAGGGACAGAGAAGAATTAGCACCAGTGACAGTGGGCCATTGAACAATGACACTGACCTTCTGGACACTTGATGAAGAAAATGATAGTTCATGTTTGATGAGGTCTGGATGAGACTAAAAGACAAATATGGAAAATTTCCTAGAAACTCGCTATTAGAAGAAATAAAATGGTGGCTGATCAGAATAAAGTAGTTCCTACTATGAATAACATGGCCTTGCATTAAAGACATTCCAACACTAATCAAAAATATTTCTACAAATGAAATTATATTATATTTAATTAGAATAATACATGTTAATCCCAATCTCCCAGTTCATCACACCACCACCCCCAGCCCCTGCCGCTTTCCCCTCTTAGAAATATTAGTTTTAATTTCAGTAAATGGGGCTATATTCAGATACTATAAAAACTGAAATACAGATGTGTAATTTTTAACCGTCTCAATAAGTTGGAACTTTTAGTATATTTGTTCTGTCAATAGTTTCTTCCTCAGTATTTCTTCCTTTACATTGTGACAATACCCCAGCTCAAGGAATCTCGCAGGTTCAAATCCCTATCTTCTTTTCCCCACCTCCTTACCCTGGTCTGGTATCCAAGAACATCTGTCTACTATTTGTTGATCCCACCTTTAGACCAGCCCATATAGTCTGCCTTGCTTGCCCGTATTCCTTTTCACTCTTTCTTGGATCATCCTCCTTACTCTGAAATTCAAAGATCAGTAATGTCCCAACTCTGAACCCACCCCTTTCCAAGTTTTCAGTCTAAGGTCTACATTCTGAACTTTTGTATATATATGTAGGTAATTCAGAAACCAATGACAAATACCTTTGTTCAACTGTGTAGCAGGCATCAGTGTAGGAGAAAAATATTTGATTTCTCAGTTTTCTGAAATTGATAGCAAAATGGACTTCTTCCCTTCCATTCCCAAACGTAAAATGGAATTTTACGTTTGCAGACATCTTTTCCATGGTAGGCCTAGACATATATGTAAAAGCTTGCTCTACTTTTTGCCCGAGCAGAATCTAAATTTTAAATCTCAATTATTGCAAGATATGTTTTAAACTTGCAAAAGTTTATTTATTATTTATTTTACATCTTTAGCGGAGTATAATTGCTTTACAATGGTGTGTTTGTTTCTGCTTTATAACAAAGTGAATCAGTTATACATATACATATGTTCCCATATCTCTTCCCTCTTGCATCTCCATCCCTCCCACCCTCCCTATCCCACCACTCTAGGTGGTCACAAAGCACCAAGCTGGTCTCCCTGTGCTATGTGGCTGCTTCCCACTAGCTATCTATTTTATGTTTGGTAGTATATATATGTCCATGCCACTCTCTCATTTTGTCACAGCTTACCCTCCCCCCTCCCCATATCCTCAAGTCCATTCTCTAGTAGGTCTGTGTCTTTACTTCTGTCTTGCCCTTAGATTCTTCATGACCATTTTTTTCCCTTAGATTCCATATATATGTGTTAGCATATGGTATTTGTCTTTTTCTTTCTGACTTACTTCACTCTGTATGACAGACTCTAGGTCTATCTACCTCATTACAAATAGCTCAATTTCCTTTATTTTTATGGCTGAGTAATATTCCATTATATATATGTGCCACAGCTTTTTTATCCATTCATCTGATGATGGACACTTAGGTTGTTTCCATCTCCTGGCTATTGTAATTAGAGCTGCAGTGAACATTTTGGTACATGACTCTTTTTGAATTATGGTTTTCTCAGGGTATATGCCCAGTAGTGGGATTGCTGGGTTATATGGTAGGTCTATTTGTAGTTTTTTAAGGAACCTCCATACTGTTTTCCATAGTGGTTGTACCAATTCACATTCCCACCAGCAACGCAAGAGTATTCCCTTTTCTCCACACCCTCTCCAGCATTTATTTTTTTCTAGATTTTTTGATGATGGCCATTCTGACTGGTGTGAGATGATATCTCATTGTAGTTTTGATTTGCATTTCTCTAATTATTAATGATGTTGAGCATTCTTTCATGTGTTTGTTGGCAGTCTGTATATCTTCTTTGGAGAAATGTCTATTTAGGTCTTCTGCCCATTTTTTGGATTGGGTTGTTTGTTTTTTTGTTATTGAGCTGCATGAGCTGCTTGTAAATTTTGGAGATTAATCCTTTGTCAGTTGCTTCATTTGCAAATATTTTCTCCCATTCTGAGGGTTGTCTTTTTGTCTTGTTTATGGTTTCCTTTGCTGTGCAAAAGCTTTTAAGTTTCATTATGTCCCATTTGTTTATTTTTGTTTTATTTCCATTTCTCTAGGAGGTGGGTCAAAAAGTATCTTGCTGTGATTTATGTCATAGAGTGTTCTGCCTATTTTTTCCTCTAAGAGTTTGACAGTTTCTGGCCTTACATTTAGGTCTTTAATCCATTTTGAGCGTATTTTTGTGTATGGTGTTAGGGAGTGATCTAATCTCATACTTTTACATGTACCTGTCCAGTTTTCCCAGCACCACTTATTGAAGAGGCTGTCCTTTCTCCACTGTACATTCCTGCCTCTTTTATCAAAGATAAGGTGACCATATGTGTGTGGGTTTATCTCTGGGCTTTCTATCCTGTTCCATTGATCTATATTTCTGTTTTTGTGCCAGTACCATACTGTCTTGATTACTGTAGCTTTGTAGTATAGTCTGAACTCAGGGAGCCTGATTCCTCCAGCTCCGTTTTGCATTCTCAAGATTGCTTTGGCTATTCGGGGTATTTTGTGTTTCCATACAAACTGTGAAATTTTTTGTTCTAGTTCTGTGAAAAATGCCAGTGGTAGTTTGATAGGGATTGCATTGAATCTGTAGACTGCTTTGGGTAGTAGAGTCATTTTCACAATGTTGATTCTTCCAATCCAAGAACATGGTATCTCTCTCCATCTATTTGTATCATCTTTAATTTCTTTCATCAGTGTCTTATAATTTTCTGCATACAGGTCTTTTGTCTCCTTAGCTAGGTTTATTCCTAGATATTTTATTCTTTTTGTTGCAATGGTAAATAGGAGTGTTTTCTTGATTTTTCTTTCAGATTTTTCATCATTAGTGTATAGGAATGCCAGAGATTTCTGTGCATTAATTTTGTATCCTTCTACTTTACCAAATTCATTGATTAGCTCTAGTAGTTTTCTGGTAGCATCTTTAAGATTCTCTATGTATAGTGTCATGTCATCTGCAAACAGTGACAGTTTTACTTCTTCTTTACTGATTTGGATTCATTTTATTTCCTTTTCTTCTCTGATTGCTATGGCTAAAACATCCAAAACTATGTTGCATAAGATTGGTGAGAGTGGGCAACCTTTTCTTATTCCTGATCTTAGTGGAAATGTTATCAGTTTTTCACCATTGAGGACAATGTTGGCTGTGGGTTTGTCATATGTGGCCTTTATTATGTTGAGGAAAGTTCCCTCTATGCTTACTTTCTGGAGTGTTTTTATCATCAATGGGTGTTGAATTTTGTTGAAAGCTTTCTCTGCAACTATTGAGATGACCATATGGTTTTTCTCCCTCAATTTGTTAATATGGTGTATCATATTAATTGATTTGCATATATTGAAGAATCCTTGCATCCTGGAATAAAGCCCACTTGATCATGGTGTATGAGCCTTTTAATGTGCTGTTGGATTCTGTTTGCTAGTATTTTGTTGAGGATTTTTGCATCTATGTTCTTAAGAGTTATTGGCCTGTAGTTTTCTTTCTTTGTGACATCCTTGTCTGGTTTTTGTATCACAGTGATGGTGGCCTTGTAGAATGAGTTTGGGAGTGTTCCTCCCTCTGTTTTATTATGGAAGAGTTTGAGAAGGATAGGTGTTAGCTCTTCTCTAAATGTTTGATAGAATTCGCCTGTGAAGTCATCTGGTCCTGGGCTTGTGTTTGTTGGAAGATTTTTAATCACAGTTTCAATTTTAGTGCTTGTGATTGGTCTGTTCATATTTTCTATTTCTTCCTGGTTAAGTCTCAAAAGGTTGTGCATTTCTAAGAATTTGTCCATTTCTTCTAGGTTGTCCATTTTATTGGCATAGAGTTGCTTGTAGTAATATCTTATGATCTTTTTTATTTCTGCAGTGTCAGTTGTTACTACTCCTTTTTCATTTCTAATTCTCTTGATTTGAGTCTTCTCTGTCTTTTGCTTGATGAGTCTGGCTAATGGTTTATCAATTTTGTTTATCTTCTCAAAGAACCAGCTTTTAGTTTTATTGATCTTTGCTATCGTTTCCTTCATTTCTTTTTCATTTACCTTTGATATGATCTTTATGATTTCTTTCCTTCTGCTAACTTTGGGGTATTTTTTTTTGTTCTTTTTTCTCTAATTGCTTTAGGTGCAAGTTTAGGCTGTTTATTTGAGATGTTTCCTGTTTCTTAAGGTAGGATTGTATTGCTATAATATTCCCTCTTAGAACTGCTTTTGCTGCATCACATAGGTTTTGGGTTGTCATGTCTCTATTGTCATTTGTTTTTAGGTATTTTTTTTAATTTCCTCTTTGATTTATTCAGTGATCACTTCTTTATTAAGTAGTGTATTGTTCAGCCTCCATGTGTTTGTATTTTTTACAGATCTTTTCCTGTAATTGATATCTAGACACATAGCATTGTTGTCGGAAAAGATACTTGATACAATTTCAATTTTCTTTAATTTACCAAGGCTTGATTTGTGACCCAAGATATGATCTATTCTGGAGAATGTTCCATGAGCACTTGAGAAAAATGTGTATTCTGTTGTTTTTGGATGGAGTGTCCTATAAATATCAATTAAGTCCATCTTGTTTAATGTATCATTTAAAGCTTGTGTTCCCTTATTTATTTTCATTTTGGATGATCTGTCCATTGGTGAAAGTGGGGTGTTAAATTCACTACTCTGAATGTGTTACTGTCAATTTCCCCTTTTATGGCTGTTAGTATTTGCCTTATGTATTGAGGTGCTCCTATGTTGGGTGCATAAATATTTACAATTGTTATATCTTCTTCTTGGATCGATCCCTTGATCATTATGTAGTGTCCTTCTTTGTCTCTTCTAATAATCTTTATTTTAAAGTCTATTTTGTCTGATATAAGAATTGCTACTCCAGCTTTCTTTTGGTTTCCATTTGCATAGAATATCTTTTTCCATCCTCTCGCTTTCAATCAGTATGTGTCTCTAGGTCTGAAGTGGGTCTCTTGTAGACAGCAAATATATGGGTCTTGTTTTTGTATCCATCCAGCCAGTCTGTGGCTTTTGGTGGGAGCATTTAATCCATTTACATTTAAGGTAATTATCGATATGTATGTTCCTATTCCCATTTTCTTAATTGTTTTGGGTTTGTTATTGTAGGTCTTTTCCTTCTCTTGTGTTTCTTGCCTAAAGAAGATCCTTTAGCATTTGTTGTAAAGCTGGTTTGGTGGTGCTGAACTCTCTCAGCTTTTGCTTGTCTGTAAAGGTTTTAATTTCTCCATCAAATCTGAATGAGATCGCTCCTGGGTAGAATAATCTTGGTTGTAGGCTTTTCTCCTTCATCACTTTAAATATGTCCTGCCAGTCCTTTCTGGCTTGCAGAGTTTCTGCTGAAAGATCAGCTGTTAACCTTATGGGGATTCCCTTGTGTGTTATTTGCTGTTTTTCCCATGCTGCTTTTAATATGTTTTCTTTGTATTTAATTTTTGACAGTTTGATTATTATGTGTCTTGGCGTGTTTCTCCTTGGATTTATCCTGTATGGGACTCTCTGTGCTTTCTGGACTTGATTAACTATTTCCTTTCCCATATTAGGGAAGTTTTCAACTATAATCTCTTCAAATATTTTCTCAGTCCCTTTCTTTTTCTCTTCTTCTTCTGGAACCCCTATAATTCGAATGTTGGTGTGTTTAATGTTGTTCCAGAGGTCTCTGAGACTGTCCTCAGTTCTTTTCATTCTTTTTTCTTTATTCTGCTCTGCAGTAGTTATTTCCGCTATTTTATCTTCCAGGTCACTTATCCGTTCTTCTGCCTCAGTTACTCTGCTATTGATCCCTTCTAGAGTATTTTTAATTTCATGTATTGTGTTCTTCATCGTTGCTTGTTTCATCTTTAGTTCTTCTAGGTCCTTGTTAAATGTTTCTTGCATTTTCTGTATTCTATTTCCAAGATTTTGGATCCTCTTTACCATCATTATTCTGAATTCTTTTTCAGGTAGACTGCCTATTTCCTCTTCATTTGTTAGGTCTGCTGGGTTTTTATCTTGCTCCTTCATCTGCTGTGTGTTTTTCTGTCTTCTCATTTTGCTTATCTTACTGCATTTAGGGTCTCCTTTTTGCAGGCTGCAGGTTCGTAGTTCCCATTGTTTTTGGTGTCTGTCCCCAGTGGTTAAAGTTGGTTCAGTGGGTTGTGTCGGCTTCCTGGTGGAGGGGATTAGTGCCTGTGTTCTGGTGGATGAGGCTAGATCTTGTCTTTCTGGTGGGCAGGTCCACGTCTGGTGGTGTGTTTTGGGGTGTCTGTGGACTTATTATGATTTTAGGCAGCCACTCTGCTAATGGGTGGGGTTGTATTCCTCTCTTGCTAGTTGTTTGGCATAGGGTGTCCAGCACTGTAGCTTCCTGGTCGTTGAGTGAAGCTGGTGTTGATGTTGAGATGGAGATCTCTGGGAGCTTTTTGCTGTTTGATATTATGTGGAGCTGGGAGGTCTCTTGTGGACCAGTGTCCTGAAGTTGGCTCTCCCACCTCAGAGGCACAGCACTGACTCCTGGCTGCAGCATCAAGAGCCTTTCATTCACACGGCTCAGAATAAAAGGGAGAAAAACTAGAAAGAAAGAAAGAGGATAAAAGAAAATAAAATAAATTAGGTAAACTAAAATAACGTTATTAAAATTAAAAAAATAATTATTAAGGAAAAAAATGTTTAAGTAAAAAACAAAACAATACAAAAAGGACAGATAGAGCCCTAGAACAAATGGTGAAAGCAAAGCTATACAGACAAAATCTCACACAGAAGCATACATATACACACTCACAAAAAGAGTAAAAGGGGAAAAAAATCATAAATCTTGCTCTCAAAGTCAACCTCCTCAATTTCGAATGATTTGTTGTCTATTCAGGTATTCCACAGATGCAGGATACATCAAGTTGATCGTGGAGCTTTAATCCGCTGCTACTGAGGCTGCTGGGAGAGATTTCCCTTTCTCTTCTTTGTTTGCACAGCTCCCGGGGCTCAGCTTTGGATTTGGCCCCGCCTCTGCGTACCGGTCGCAGGAGTGCGTCTGTTCTTCGCTCAGACAGGATGGGGTTAAAGGAGCCGCTGATTCGGGGGCTCTGACTCACTCAGGCCAGGGAGAGGGAGGGGCACGGAGTGCGGGGCAGGCCTGCGGCTGCAGAGGCCAGCATGACGTTGCACCAGCCTGGGGCGCACCGTGCGTTCTCCCGAGGAAGTTGTCCCTGGATCCCGGGATCCTGGCAGTGGCGGGCTGCACAGGCTCCCCGGAAGGGAGGTGTGGAGAGTGACCTGTGCTCCCACACAGGCTTCTTGGTGGCTGCAGCAGCAGTCTTAGCATCTCATGCCGATCTCTGTGGTCCGCGCTGATAGCCGCGGCTCGCACCTGTCTCTGGAGCTCCTTTAAGCAGCGCTCTTAATCCCCTCTCCTCGCGCACCAAGAAACAAAGAGGGAAGAAAAAGTCTCTTGCCTCTTCGGCAGGTCCAGACTTTTCCCCGGACTCCCGGCTAGCCGTGGTGCGCTCACCCCTTCAGGCTGTGTTCACGCCGCCAGTCCTCTCCCTGTGCTCCCCCCGAAGCCGGAGCCTCAGCTCCCAGCCCCCCACCCCCACCCCCGCCCCGTCCCGGCGGGTGAGCAGACAAGCCTCTCGAGCTGGTGAGTGCTGGTCGGCACCAATCCTCTGTGCGGGAATCTCTCCGCTTTTCCCTCTGCACCCCTGTTGCTTTGCTCTCCTCCACGGCCCCGAAGCTCCCCACTCCGCCACCCGCAGTCTCCGCCCACGAAGGGGCTTCTAGTGTGTGGAAACCTTTCCTCTTTCATGGCTCCCTCCCACTGGTGCAGGTTCCGTCCCTATTATTTTGTCTCTGTTTATTCGTTTTTCTTTTGCCCTACCCAGGCACGTGGGGAGTTTCTTGCCTTTTGGGAGGTCTGAGGTCTTCTGCCAGCATTATGTAGGTGTTCTGTAGGAGTTGTTCCACGTGTAGATGTATTTCTGATGTATCTGTGGGGAGGAAGGTGATCTCCGCATCCTAGTCTTTCGCCATCTTCCTATCCCCTCCAAAAGTTTATTTAAATTTTAAATGGAAAAAAATACACATAAACTGCATGGGAGTTTTCTCATTTAAAAAAAAACATATTATTTTGATGTCTGTAAACATTTTATAGGATAAATCCTTTGCAGATAGAGGACATAGAAATATATTAAGGAGAGAAAATAAAGTCATAGCTGTACCACTGAGAAAGGCCATATTAGCCTCCCTGACTGATATTATAAACAACAATCAGACAGACTTCAAAATGTCATTGATTGCCTTTAGCCAAATTTGAGAAGAAAAATAAATTAGGTACTATTTACAGACTCATATTCATTACCAGCTAATGAGTCTTCATTATTAACAGTGATACCCTAGTAACTGAGAACACCCTAGTAATATGAGAACTATGAATATGACACCCTAGTAATATGAGAACTTAAAATGTATCAGTTCCTTCAAAAAAATACTATGCCTAAGCCAAAACCCTCTATTGACTCTATTGGGTAAAAATGATTATCTTAAAATTTCTAAATTAGAAATATTTTTCTTCCTCTGAGTTCATGAATTACGCTATGTCTCATCTTTCTTTAAAATTCAGTTTTAATCAAAACTACTATATGAACAAATAGTTAAAACTATTAGTGTAGATTAAAATTCTTCAAATTTTTTTAGGGATCTAGTACCAAAGAGTTTGATCAAATTTGGGGTAAAAAGCATTTTAAACCCTGAAGTTTTTATATACTTTTTATATTTGTATTGTAGAATTACTTTGTTTTTATACCACTAGCAAGTTTTCACACTAGGCAATAAATCTACTCTCTCTATATTTTTTCACTATGTATTTTGAGGGCAGCGGTGCCCCACCTTTTTAGCACCAGGGACCAGTTTCGTGGAAGACAGTTTCTCCACGCATGGGGCTGGGGTAGGGGTAAGGTTCAGGCGGTAATGCGAGCAAATGCAGAGTGGCGGAAAGCGGCAGATGAAGCTTCCCTCGCTTCACCGGTGCCACCTCCTGCTGTGCGGCCCACTTCCTAACAGGCCGTGGACCGGTTGCGGTCCGTGGCCCCAAGGTTGGGGACCTCTGTTTTAAAGTATGAGTTAATACCTTTAAGACTGTAGGATTCATATGTGTTTCTCTTCCTTTTGTATAGATATCAAATATAAAGTTACAGGCCTCATTTGTTACCAGCTCTAAAAAACACCTCTCAAACTAGGGTTATAAATATAGAAGAGCTGAGATACTTTAGACTAGTATTTTAGACTTTGCCATTTGCAGGTGAAAAAGGTTATGACAAAGCAGTTGAGGGATTTATCAAGGGATGAGTAACTAACTACCTGCACAGCTGGGATCTGAGAGCTATTCTTGTGATTTTAAATCCAGTGTAGAACATTGCCTTCTTGTCATGGCTTATTTGACCTTTGTGTTATATTGAGTTTAATCCTTACTAGGTATTCATGTTAAGGAGCCAGGTGGGTGGGGGGAAATCTGATGTTCTTCTATTTACAAATGTTTGCAAAGTGGAAAACAAGGGCAGTAATACTTTGAGTTATAAAATATAGAAAGAGATTTCTATACTTGAAATCTAAACAGAGATTTACTCAGTAATTATTTTATCAACTATGAGGTTGAAAAAGAGAATCAGTCCAGTAAGGGATCAGTGCAGATGATACCTGTAAAATGGCATCAGAATAATGCTTAAAGACACAGCTTTTGGAGTCATAGCATTAAAAGTCAACTAAGTTTGAATTCCAGCTTACTAAATTCTTAACTTTGACTAGTTACTCAATCTTTATATGCCTCAATTTTTTCATTTCTTAAATGGAGATAATAATCTAAGTTGAGAGTACAGAAATAAACCCTTATACTTATGGTCAATTGATTTTTGATAAGGATGACAATACAATTCAATAGGGAAACAGTAGCCTTTCCAACAAATGGTACTGGAGCAACTGGATATCCACATGTAAAAGAATGAAGTGGGATGCCTACCACAGATTATATAGCAAAAAATTTACTCAAAATGGATTAAAAACATGAAGGCAAGAGCTACAACTATAAAACTCCAACAAGGAAACATAGTAGTAAATCTTCAGGACGGTAGGTTAGGTAATGGTTTCTAAGGTGTGGCACCAAGGGCACAAGCATCAAAGGAAAAAAATAGATAAATTAGACTTAATCAAAATTAAAAAAATGTTTATGCTTCAAAGGATCCCATCAATAAAGTGAAACAGGGCTTCCCTGGTGGCACAGTGGTTAAGTCCGCCTGCTGATGCAGGGGACACAGGTTCGTGCCCCGGTCCGGGAAGATCCCACATGCCGCAGAGTGGCTGGGCCCGTGAGCCATGGCCACTGAGCCTGCACGTCCGGAGCCTGTGCTCCCCAACGGGAGAGGCCACAATAGTGAGAGGCCAGCATACCGCAAAAAAAAAAAAAAAGAAACAACCACAGAAAGGGAGAAAATATTTGCAAATCATGTATCAGATAAGTATCCAAAATATATAAAGAAATCTTATAACTCAACAATGAAATGTAAACCTGATTAGAAAATGGTCAAAGAATTTGAATAGATAGTTCTCCAGAGAAAATATACAAATGGCCAATAAGTACATACAACTTTTTTAGTATCATTAATCAATAAGTAAATGCAAATCAAAACCACAAGATGCCACGTAACACAAACTAAGATGGCTGTAACAAAAATGATGAATAATAACAAATATTGGCAAGAAAGGATGTAGAGCAACTGGAACTCTCATACATTGCTAGTTGGAATGTAAAATGGTGTGTCTGTTGTGAAATATAGGGTGGTGACCATTCCTCAAATACTTAAACAGGGTTACCACATGACCTAGAAATTCTACTCCTAGTTCTTATATCCAATAGAACTAAAAACATAGGTTTACATAAAAATGTGTACGTGAATGTTCTTAGCAGCATCATTGATGATAGCCAAAATGTGAAAACAACCCAAAGGTCCATTAATTGATAAAGAGATAAACAAATGTGATACCTGAACAGAATGGAACGTTGTTTGGCCAAAGCAAGGAAAAATAGACTGATATGCTACAATATGGTTGAACCTCGAAACATTGTACTAAGTGAAAGAAGCCAGACACCAAAACAACATAATTGAGGATTTCATTTATATAAAATGTTTAGAATATGCAAATCCCTAAAGTTGGAAAATAGATTATTAGTTGCCAGAGTGGGGGGAAATAGGGAGTTAATGCTAAGGGGTAACGTGTTTCTTTTTGTAATTATGAAACTATGGCGATGGTTGCAAAATTCTGTGAATACTCTGAAAAAACCATTCAATTGTACACACAGAAGGTTGACTTTTATGGTATTTAACTTATATCTCAATAAAAATGAAAAATAATCTACTTAAAAGGGTTGTTGTGAGAAAAAAATGAGATGATATATAAAAAGGGAAGTATGAAGCACTGTACCTACTAAGTAGTAAGCACTCATTAATGTTGATGACAATAATGGCAAAAACTTGGACCAACTGAGGCACATAAATAGGAAACACATTAGGATCTAAACTAAAACTTAAATATACCTATTACCTTAGTCACTCCTATCCAAGGGCTTCCAAAATGTCTATTGAGGACCCAATGATAGTTAATACCAGAATCAGGCCATCTGTATGCCTGGAGAAGACTGTTTATAGATATTCCTTATATGTTTCAGTAAACCGTGTATGGTCTCTTTCCTGGTGTAGGCCCTTCCTTCCTTCCTTCCTTCCTTAATTCCTTTCTTTCTTTCTTTCTTTCTTTCTTTCTTTCTTTCTTTCTTTCTTTCTTTCTTTCCTTCCTTCCTTCCTTCCTTCCTTCTTTCTTTCTTTCCTTTCTTTCTCTCTCTCTTTCTTTCTTTCTTTCTTTCTTTCTTTAAAATTCATTAAAGGACTTCATGTTTTATCAAGGAAAGATATTTGTCCTTAAAAAGTTAGCTAACTTTGGTAATCAGGATCCTTGACCCCTGACAGTGTCAAACAGTGTCCCAATATTTACTTAACTTCTTTGGTCTTATGTTCCGTTTCTGTAAACTGAGGATAATAATTCATACGACTCACTGTTGTTTTAAGGGGAAGTGATATCATGCATTCAAAGCATTAGTGTAGTGTTTGTTGCATGGTAACTGCTCAATAAATGGAAATATTGTCATTATTAATTGCTATTAATTCTAGAAGAAGTATTTTTCAAAGGGACCCTATTCCTGTTTGGATGTATGTTCTCTTACTCTTGAACTATTAAGGATGTTTTGTTTTGGAACTAATTGTAGAACTTCTTAATACCGAAAGATCTTGTGTTCTGGACTTTCTGTATTCCAATTTAGTTCCTTTTCTATTCAGAGATAATTCAGAATTAAAAATGATAGAGTAAGTTGGCTAACTTCTACTCTGGGAGAGTGACAAAATGAAGACTAGATTATGGAACTACCTGGCTATTCAGACGTGTGCTTGTCATTCTGAAGACATGTAAACATGCGGCCTTTCAAAAGTTTGAGCTCCCCTGGCTTGCTTTGGTACTGTCCATTGCACCAAGATTGCAGCAACATGTGCAATCTTGGTGCAATGGACCATTGGACGTGTGAACGGGACACCCAGCAGGGTGGGATCAGTTAGACTGTAGAAATTCCATATTAGAAAGTTTATTTCCACCTGACTTTCCAAGAGAATATATATTTCTTATTCTTAGGTAACAAAGAGAAGATGTAGAAAACAGTATTGGGAAGCAAGAACCAAAGCAGTTTAAAAAAAAAAGTCATTTAAAAAAATCCTAGTACAAGAGATAGGACTAGATATATGCTTCTATCTCAACTTGGATTTTTAAAAAGATATTAAGTTTTTAGATAACTAAGTCAATATTTTGGACCTCAAATGGAATCTTGCTCTTAGCACTAGTCCATACAAAATAACCAAGTGACAAGAGGAGTAGACACAGCCTCTATTCTCTGCTCCCAACCTCATTTGTTTGCATCTCTCTCTTCCCTATTTCAGAATCCTATTAAGTATAGTGAGTGTACAAATATAAATGTAATAAATACCTCTCAAATAGTTTATTTGATTTATCATCACTGAAGCTGTTTCTCTCTGTTAAGGCAAGTTTGGGAGTGGGTGTGTGGTGTTGAAGGTGTAGTGTGCCTCGTACCACCTCTGGTGTCATTTCAGAAGCTGACTGATGTTAAAGAGTGAGGGTGTGTCTATAAATTACTCACCTGATTAGATGTGAAGAACTTAGAACTAATTTATCTGTCCTACACTCAATTCCTGCTTCCATCCCTCCCTTCCTTCTGTCATTTTTTCCATAAGCCTTGACTAAGTACATACTCTGTGTATGTACTAAGTACATACACAGGCCACTGCAGTATAATCTAAGGCCATTAAGACAGGCAATATATACATAGTAACATTCTCACAGAATACCCCAGGTAATACCATGGAAGAAAAATGCAATATAAACTCTAAGTCTTGTGTTCTTAGATTATTACTGCTAAAGTAAACACTAACATTTTCATTTACTTCTTATTAGGTATAAATAATAATCATAATTCTCAAAGGAGAACATGTTTGCCTGGTTTTAGCTTTAGAAAACTTCCCTGGACTAGTCTAAGCCTTTTTGTTAAAGTTTTCAACCCCTTTTGTTCCTTTGTGTATAATTAGCAATGCCTTTGAAAGCTTGCAAACATTAGAGTTCAGGCTTGTCATTAATGGTTGATAGTCATTTCTCAGAAGTGCATAAGTGAAAAAGCTGTCGTCTTTTGATATAGAAACTTCATTGTAAGATTTAATTAGCATTTTAAGTATAAATCTTTTCAAATAAGTCTTCTATGTGCTTATTAAAAAGCATTCCTAAAAAAAAAAGCATTCCTATATCTTATAGTATAAAGATATTTCTGTGAAAAACATATTTTACATGTTTTCATGCTGAATGTAAATACCCATATATTTTGTTATGAAAAATATCCAGGTAAAATAAACCTAGATCAAAGTTTAAAGATAAGCATATAATATTTTACCAGATATTTGGATAAATCATAATAATGCTAATGTGTATAATCAAGGAAAAATAATTCCCTACAATATTGAGTAGTTCCCTATTCTCTAGTGTTTCTGTGCATATTAAAAAATCACTTTCAGTGTGATTAATTAATGGCTTGTGAACAATTTTCTAGAAAGTTTGGAGATTTTATTGCATATTTCAGCTTTTATGTATAAACTTCATGTGTCTTTTTATTCATCCAGATCCTCTTACTTATAGTTGCATTGCTAATTTTGTGTTTTACTACAGAAGTTTAAAGTGCTAATGTGAACATTTTTCCTTATAATAAAAAAATCTTGGGCTTCCCTGGTGGCTCAGTGGTTGAGAGTCTGCCTGCCAATGCAGGGGACACGGGTTTGTGTCCCGGTCCGGGAAGATCCCACATGCCGTGGAGCGGCTGGGCCCGTGAGCCATGGCCACTGAACCTGCGCGTCCGGAGCCTGTGCTCCACAACGGGAGAGGCCGCAACAATGAGAGGCCCACGTACCGCAAAAAACAAAAACAAACAAAAAAACCCAACATCTTTAAAAAATCGAAGCAGGTAGAAATCTTCAAAAACATTGCTGTGTGAGTCAGGTGTTCTGGGAGGATTGAAAGCTGGCATTCTGCCCACTTATGCAGGGTTTCTTAATTTCTTCTACTATAAAAATAATGTGAGTGTTCTCCCTAGCCATAACTACCTCACTGGTTTCAAATGCAGGAAGTGTAATTAGACTTGAAACTGAAAAGGAAGGTACCTTGGAGAGTCCTGGCTCTTATTAGCTTTAGAGCTAGGGACAAACAGATGCCACAGACTATTTGAGGGCCGTTTCTTGGATGCTGCTAATTGTTTACTGTGCTCATTATTCTGTGACATCTTAGAATCACCCAGCTGGGGAGATGTGAGACTAAAATTGCCAGTATCTGTGCTAAGACAAACTCACCCTTCCACAGTTTAACTACGTTTTGGCCTAGGCAGAGGGATTCAAAAGCCATTCTGAATTTTGTGAACAACATTAAGGAAGCACTTGACACTGGTCTTAGCTTAAAAACGGCACCTTCAGTAAATTATTTCAGATTCTTTCACATTCCTAGCTCAAATACATAGAAAAATGTTTGTAAGAAGAAATAAGATCAAGGACAAGCCCAGCCCTTCCCCATGTGAATTTAAATCAATAACCAGAAAACTACTTTGATTCATTGGATGTGATTGCTTATTGACATGTCTTCCAGTCTCATTATGAACAATTACTTTTTTTTTCAAGTTTGGATATCTTTTTAAAAATACTTTTCTAAATGTAACTTTTCCTTGGTGTACTTGTTTCAGGTAAGTGTGTCATCTAGTTCTCAATTCCTTACCTGCCAAGTACTGGTTTTTGCATGCCATAGATATAGAATAAGAAATTCAGTCCTCTTACTGGGGAAGGAGGCATGAAATTTGAGTTTGAGCTAGATGAATTTTTATACATCTTTCAGTTTTCAATTCTGTGATTTTAATCATTTGATTTGGTTTTGTTGATTCACTTATTAATAATCCAATTATCAAATAGAAAATAAGTGTTTTATAAACTAATTGATCAAATGCACTAATATTTGATCTATTCACATATGCAGTGATCAATTAGGATATGGATTTAGACTGTGGGTGAGTCCATATGTGTGGGTGTAGGGGTAGTCCAATTATGATGAGTAAAAGATAACTTGCAGAGCAATAGGAATCCTTTGAACAATTTTCATACTCCTGTCGCCCAAGAAATGAAGCAAAATATAACTCTTGAAACAAAAGAACCAACAGAGTGAAAAGGAAGGTATTAGCTGCTCATAAGCCAAGGTGGAGGAAACAATAGCCAATTAAAGACAGTGTTAGGATAGATATACAGTAAGGAGGTAATGAATGGAATTACTTTCAGTAGTCTTTAAGGGGCCCCATGGAGAAATTGAGCCATTTGATTTCACTGATTTGACTAAAGCATAAAGACAGAATGGTTTTATGGTTAAGGACACTAAAGAGTAACAATATCCAGGAGAGTAAAGAAAATCACTTTAATCAAGCTGTTGTTAACCCTTCTGTTTATTCATTTCAAAACTTTATCTTATTTAAATATTTGTTGTTGTTTCTAACAATAATAGCAAACAGTCTGTGTTCTGTGTGGTTATCAAGTTGAGTCAATTTTTACTTCAGGGGAAATATCTCCTTTGTTTCACTGAAAATTATATTTTAATGAACTAACCTGTAATTATCACTATGCTAGACAAATGGTATCTTCTGGGGAGTTTATCAAATGGTGATTTCTGTTTTGAATTATCTGTCTGTGATACAGCTGCTAGTTGAACAAAAATATCAGCCCTTTTATTTTTCTATTCATTTAACAAAAATTCCAAAATTAGCCAATGTGACAGCTTATCAAACAGGAGTAGAAGTTTAATGTTTGTAACAATTAAATAGTAAATCAGGTATTTCAATCTAGACAAAGTTATGGAAATCATTTTATTATTACATCTAATGTATAACATAAAATCAAGGTGGCAGTTTTATGTTCTGAATGGAATGTAATTGAGGAAAAACATTTTTGTAATGAATAAATCCTACCGTAGTGGTATTGATGATATGAATTAATGTGTGTGATTTACATTTGTTGAAGTAATGCTTTATACATAGAAGAAACTGAGGCCCAGAAAGATGGACGTTCCAAGGCCAAACAGCAACAAAGCTGAAATTATTATTTTTAAGTTCACATATGTTGAATTGAGTTAAACAGGAGTAAATATTGTGGCATTTAACAAATGGTTACAAAGCATCTCTTTAAGTACCTACCATGTGCTAGGTATTTTACATAAATTTTCTCCAATCTTTATAACCTGGTGAAGTAGGTAATATGGCTTTCAGATGAAATAACAGAGCTTCTGAAGGCAAAGGAAATATCCATAATCACATAGTAAATGTTAGCAAAAATTATTCCTGTGTCTTCTTTTAGATCTAGATTGAGAAGCACTGAAACTGACTCCTTGGGAAGAACTCAACATGTTTTGTTTTGTTTTGTTTTTCTGAAGAAGTTATTTTTGGTATGTGGAGTAGATAACCTGTTATCTTGGGGAGGGTGGTGAGAAAACAGGGGTACTAAAAATAGTCCCTTCTAAGCCTTATGAAATTTCACAGTGTCTGTTTAATTTTTAAGGAACTAAAATTTTTACACATTGAGTTTGCAAGAAAAGTCAGCCATGAAAGATTCAGTGTTCTTATGGGAAACATTCTCTTCCCTAAATGAAAAAATAAATTCTCTGTTAACTCTCTTGAAAGGTCTTCTAAATGAGGAAGTCCATTCTTCCCTCAAAGCATGTGGGCAGTTCCCATTAATAATAAAGCCCTTAGGGGAAAAATAATTCCCTAAAATGCTATAAAATGCCCAAATAGGATGAAATCTTCTGCCAAGATTTGTACTGACTCTGAGTTTTGATATAAGCAACTCACTGTGCCTTCCACAGGACTTAGGAAAATTTTATCAGCAGTTACTCAAATAACTGAATTAAATGGAAAAAAGCAAATGTGAAAGTCAACAGATTTAAATTGCACCCTCTAACTACAAAGCAAGGTTTACATCTGTTTATTTAGATGACAGTCCATCTTGGTGCCATGCTTTAGGATCCAAGAGCTTAGGAGAGTGAGATAACAGCGCTCTTGAATTCCACAGGAAGGCAAAATGTTTGGAAGAGAATATTCCCAAGCTGTGCTAATATGAAAACATCTGTAGGTTACAAATTAATTTTCTTCACTGATTTTCTACCTTTGGAAACATCTGCAGCTGAAATGTATTTCGCTAAAATGTAGATTACAGAGGTCAACTAGTTTATCAGCCATTCTAAGAGGCTGCTTTCTACAGTACACAGATATAGCTGAAATAGCAAGATTAAGTGCAAACCCTCAAAACCACAAGCAAAAAGCGTTGGTTGAAGGGGAAAGACTTTCAAAAAGAATATATTAGTACTAAAATAACTCAGTAGGGAACTTACTTGTGACCTGCCACATTATTTCAATAGAGGAAAGTCACATGATACTCATTGTATTCAAGAAATGTTTACAGCAATTTTCTTTCCCACATACATTTTTATAGCAAAAACGTACCCCTTCAAATTTAAGTCAATAATCAAATGAAAATAAATTGAGCAAGCAAATGCACCTGGCAAAATCTTTGTTTAAAATGGTTTATTTGTAGGTTTATACTTAAATATTACATATGTTTTCAAATACACAGGTATAATAACAAATTAGGGAAATATAAATGTAGAAATCTGTGCAAAGGCCTAATTAAGGTGAACCTTACAAAACAATTAGCAATTAAACTTTATTTTAGCATGAGATTTAAGATTCTGTAGGGAACTTGCATGCAAAAGTCTGAATTTTTGGTGATATCATCAGCATATAATTATAGAAGAAACTATCTATAGTTCTTATTATTCTAGTATTCTTATTAAAAGCTAAATTTGCTGTGAAGCAGATAGCTTCCTCTTCTAATTATTCTCCTTCTTATCCATCCTTCTAATCATTCTCCATTTTTCTTTTTCTGATTCCTTTCTGCATCCAACCCTTATCGTCACAAACAAAAGCCTCTCATAAAATATCTACAAATTTGGGGATCCTGTTATCTATATACTTTTTAGAAGAAACATTTTCTTAAAGCTTGAAACATGTTACACTGTAAGAAGGATTCTAATTGAAGAGAACTCTTTTGAGAATCCTTTATAGGTAAAAAGTGTAAGTGTGATACAAAGGCAAGATGAGTCTATAAAATAAATTTCTTATAAAATTACCACCCATCTTTTGCCATTATGAGTATTTTCTGTTGTTATTATATTTACTGGATGTTGCCTATCATTCTCATGAAACTCCAGAAGTTTAATTTCAGGCTGGAAATCTAATCTAATGATTGCCCCCCACCCACTATTTATTCTTTATTGTGGCAAGAAGATGTGAGGTCTTAAGGAAAATGTTAGCAGCCATAAGCATAGAGCCTTTGTCCAAAACTCTTACCCTTTTTTGAGATGATGCATATATGAGTAGGAAAAAGAAAAATATTTATGCATACAGCCAGAATTGAAGGCAGTAGGTTATCTTGGTAGAAAGCTGCAAAATAATATTTTACTAGAGGGTAAAGAGTACTTTGAAAATCTTCATTGAAACTATGAGGTTTTTTATCTGTATCAAAGTGCTTGAAGCTCATTTCAAAGGAGTTCACAAATAAACAAACAAACAAACAAATATTTGCAAAAAAAATCCCCTAGAACAAAAGGTTGTCAAATTTGAACAGAGAACAACAAAAGAAAAAAATCAGCAAAGAATATTTGTTCTGCCAATACTAGCTTGTGTATATTGTTAAAGATTCATTTGGGTAATTGGGAACATTATCGTTTTTATCTCTAGACATATACTTTTAAATGGATTAAAGTGATAATTTTGTTAACCCTATGAGGATGGTATAAAATGTACTTCAAAATGAAGTCATTCTTTTTTGAAATATGAACAAAAGTACATTTTATTAAGAAAGCTATCAATTAAAAGATGAAAGATTATAAGATCTCTGTATATAAAAGTTGTTATTTTTTATTATGAAAACATATCCTCAAAGCTTTCCACCTTGATATCTGGGGGGCGTTTTGAAATATGACCTTAAATATGCCTCTATTATGAAATCCTAAAGTTTAAAGGTATTACATACTTCTAAACTGTAATAACTGGAAAGGAAATTGATTTTATATTATTAGCTACCTTGGTAATCTTGAAATATTTCAAGACAAGACATACTAAAATTAACATATTTGGCTGTTATGAAAAGGTTTATCTTCGTATAGAACTCATATGAAAGCTTCAATTTCTGAAGCAATTTTAGAAATAACTTCATATTGAGATTTACATTAGTCTATTTAATGTTTCTAAATTGGGTCATCTGAAAATAAAAGAGAATTTTAGTCTTCTTACACTTTGTCTTTAAAAAGAGGATTTTCAGTGGAAAAAAATCTGAAGTTTAATTCAGTATTCCATCTGAAGATAGAGGAAAAAATATATATATAGCCCAAAGAAATGTTGTGAATGCCATGTTAAAAACTTGACATGTCTAAGATTTTTGTGGAATGCTTTGGAAAAGAACAAGAAAATTATGTTAAGATATTGGGTTGGCCAAAAACTTTGTTCGTGTTTTCCCATAAGATGTTATGGAAAAACCCAAGCCAACTTTTTGGCCAACCCAATATTTGTCATATAGAAAAAAGAAATTCCTTATAACTTTTGATAAACTAGAGCCTTTTTCATGTTTAGGGATCTTAAACTCTTGAGCAAGGGGGTTTGTTATATAATTATCATGGTGCATTTAATTATCTCTCCACCTATAGTGTCAGCGTAAGGGTCATCAGGAAAGTCCCCATTTCTGTAAATGTCTCCTCTGGTTGCTTGGCCTCACTAAAAATAGCTGGGCTTGAGCTGACCTGCCAGTAGGTCTTGTCTTATTGAAGGCACCCTAAGTCTTTAAAAACAATTCTCTTTTCTTAGATACCAAACTCCTTAAAGGCTGTCAACCTATTTCCTTTCAGTCTTCTTTTTATATTAACGAATGGGTGTGGGGAGGGACATCTTTTATCCTCACTTTGGTCCTTAGTCTTTATCCCAGGGCAACTAGAAAAAGAGATAACTCTCACCACTCATCATTCTTTACACATTTTTATAATTTATTTGATGGCTAATAGGATGTGCATATGTTATACTTGTTGCTGTTTTCAAACTTTCAGATTGTGTTGTAAATCTCATACATTGCTATCTGGTGATAGACCCATTTATTTCATTGACTCAGGCATATCTCTTTTTAGAGAAACTCGCTGATAGATATGATATTGATCCTATACTCCTTTTTATTGTCCTCACACTATTGTGGCTAAGACCAAGGTGACATATGGTCAAGCAATAAATATTTTAAATATACACTGACTTCTTAGAGTTATTAATCCTGTGAATTGGTGCTTGGTGCTAACTTCAATTAATTTTATATCTTCTAAGATGTCATGCATTTCATGATTATTTCCAGCAATTTCTCATCATTCACAATGATAACTTTGATGAGTTTATTTAATTAAAATGACATGTTTTCATAATGGAAAATACTTTTTTAAAGTAAAATGAGATAATTTGATTTTACTGTTACAAACATTACCATAGAACAAAGGTTTTCACAGAGTAGTCCCTGGACCAGCAGTATCAATATAACTGAGAACTTGTTAAAAATGAAAATTTTCAGGCTTGACCCCAGACTATGAATAAGAAACTCAGGGTGCAGTCCAGCAGTCTGTGATATAAAAAAGCTCTCCATGTGATTTCTAATTTATACCAAAGTGTAAGAACCACTGCTGGGAAGGATAATTGAAAGCAGTTTATCCAGAGATGGATAATCTTTGCTAAACAACTTTATGAGGGAAACATATTTAAACTTATATGTCCTAATAGATTTTTTTAAGTTAAAGAATACATTAACTACTGATATTCTTAGAAGTGATTTGAAATCATTTATTGATTTAAAGATTACTCAACGATTTCTTTACCTTCCACCCACCAAATGAAAATATAATAGTGAGGCCAGACTTTTTCGAATGTTTGAAATTATCTGGAGAGTATGATTTTGAAGTCATTTCTAATTTGAGTTAAGAAGACCAAAAGCAGTAAATTATTGCCCTGAGATCACAACATAAAGTTTAAATGAAATTCAGGCCATGACAGACCATGGTATATTTTCCTAAAAATATAAGACTTATAAAGCCACCTCTGTCAAGGCTCAACAGAACGTTTACATTGGATATGGACTGTCTGCTGTGGCAAAATAATCCCCAAATAATTTTTGATTGTTCTTGTTTTGTAAAAGTAATGTGTATTATTGTAAAAAGTATAAATATTAAACTAAAACCACAGATAATTCTACTCTATTGTCTCTTCTACTTTCTTGGTCATTAACAGTGAATTCCCTGCCCCCAAATAATTTATATGTTGAAGTCCCAATCACAGTACTTCAGAATGTGACTGTGTTTGGAGATAGGTCTTTAAAGAGGTGATTAAGCTTAAGTGAAATTTTGAAGGCAGAATCTAATCCCATATTACTGATATCTTTATAAGATAAGATGATTAGGACAGGCACAAGCACAGGGGAAAGACCATGTGAAGACAGAGATAGAAGACAGGCATCTACAGGCCAAGGAGGGAGGCCTCAGAAAAAACCAAACCTGCTGACAACTTGATCTCTGAATTCTACCCTCCAGAACTGTGAGAAAGTTACTTTCTGTTGTTTTAGCCACCCAGTTTGTGGTTCTTGGTTATGACAACCCTATCAAACTAATACAGTGTCTAGTGATTATTGTAGTTACTCCTTCTTCTAAGGCCATAAACGGCTACTTCTTGTTCCCTGCCAGAGTTTTCTCCAGATGGAGCTGCTGCTATTGCTGTTGCTTACTCTCATGAACTTTCTTTTTTTTCCTTTGGCTCTTTCTGTTATGCTGCCATGGCTTTGAAAGTGTTTTGATTCTTTTATCATTCACCACCCTCACACTGTACCACTTAACCACATAGTCATTGTTGCTAGAGTTTCATATGTTACTTTCATCTTTCATTCTCACTGGGTTGGTGTTTTTGTTTGTTTGTTTGTTGTTTTGTTTTTGTTTTGTTTTTTGGGGTTTTATTGGCGGGGAGGGAGCGGGGGCTGCACCACACGGCTTGCAGATTCATAGTTCCCTGACCGGGGTTTGAACCCAGGCCATGACAGTGAAAGCCCAGAATACTAACAACTATGCCCTCAGGGAACTCCCTTCATTCTCATTGTTACTGCCATAGTTCATCATCCCCTCTCTGAACTATTGTAAGAATCTTTCTATAGGGTACACTTTCTCTAGGTCTCTTCTTACTCCAGCCTGGCCCCAGATATGTGGGTAGCATGAGTGTTCTAAAGCAGAGGTCTGATTTATCTCATTAAATCACTCATCCTCCTATTTTAGAGTGTGTTCAGTTTAAAAGCCATGCTTTATTCCTCATTGATTACATGATGAACCCCAAATGCCCTAATATTGGAACCGTGACCTGTAGAAAACAACTTCACTTTCTTTCATTCCCCCACATACTACTTATGCTCAGGCAATCCAAAGAGATTTCCCTTCCTACTGGAATACATTTCTGACTCCTATTGTCTTCCCAAGTAATTATCAGACACATCTAGGATCCTCAGGTTGCTAGCTATGAGTGAATGAATTGTTATCTCTACAGAGAATAGAAAATAAAACTACACAGAAATCCCCTTCGAGGTCTAATTCAAACCCCACTTTCTCCTAAGATCTTCCTTAACAATTGTTGCACATGTTCCATCTTCTGAAATAATGTTAACTTTATCATTCATATAACAGTGTATAATGAACTGATTTGTTTCTCATATTGTTAGCTTAGAGTCACAGAATTATCATAGTATAGAACTGTATTAGACTAGAAAGAAAAACTCTATTATATTCAAGAACTGCATATATTTTAGGGCCAGTATGTTTTTTAAAATGCTTATGGATGCCCCCCCACCAAAGAAGCCAGAATTTCTTATAATCTTCATTAGCTTAAAAAATTGAGAACATAGTACCAACTTCAAGGGAGAAGCAGAGTATAGAAGCCAAGTAGAGGAAAGATTAAGGCTAAATAAGGAAATAGCCTATCTGACAGTATAACTTTCTTTACTTGGTAGGCACTACTTCTGGGTCAAGACAAGTTCATGAGGTTGATACAGAATGGTCTAATTTCACTGAATCTTTCCATCTTTGTGTTGTGGCTTGGAATAAGAGATCTAGGGACAATATATAGAGAAAGTTATTTTCTGGAGGAGGGTACTAGTTAGTGCAGGTATTTGGCTAGGTTCTTTATTATATCTTGGTACTTAGCGTGTCTAGTAGTTAAACTGTGTGCTCTGATATACAGATGTTTCCAAGTCTCTAAGATCTAAACCAGGACTGCAACATGGAACTGTTCAGATTGTTCAACTGTTCAATATGGAACTGCTTATAGATGCCTGGCCAAAAGAGCTAGTTAGGGGCTTCATTCAGCCCACATCTCACCAAACCATAATCTCTAGCATTGGGCTGCACCTTTTCAGTTTTATATGGAACTCCTTACTGATTTGCAGCAGCTCTGTTGAAATCAGTTGGCATAATCAACTGCTACTGCTGCTATTGATAGCATGAACTGGTTAAATTCCAAAGACACAGAATAACAAAGAATCTGCTTTTCAAGAGAGAAGCAGGATTATTCTGCAACTAAGTTATGAGTTTTAGTTTAAGAAGTTTTTTTTTTTGTTTTTTTTTTTAATCATAGACCTGCTTTAGCACAATTAAAGCAAATAAACACAATAGAGAGGATGACAATTGGGGCTAGGATTTATTTTTCTCAAAACTCATTATAAAATGGTGTCTACTAGATTGTCCTTGTAAAAGCATATCAATTTATTCATATTTGTTTTTATGATTTAGTAAAAACATATTTTATATGGAAAAGAAAAATTTGCTGTGGACACCAAATGTTTCCCTGGCAATCAGTATCTTCAAGACATTTCCTTGACGTATTACTATGATACTGCTTTGCTGCTGAATGAAAACCCACATTTTCTAGTGTTGACCATTTTTTTAATTGAAGACATTTGGACCGCTAGGAAGCTAACACACATAAGAAGCAGACCTGGCAGCTTCAACCCAATTTATTGAAAGCAAATTCGCATCCTTTCAATACTTTTCAGAACAGGCTAATTATAATATTAGGTTGGCATATTAAAAGGCAGGAATTAATAATGGAGAAGACCTACCATAAGGTAGAAGAATCAGACAATGTTGGCTTGTAAGTATGAGGCTGGCCACCAGGAATGCCATTAAAGAGATGGAGACCCACAAACCTAGCTAGACAGGGAGAGAAAATGAGAAATTGGTGATTGTAGAGCATAAAGTTAATGAGCACCATAACTATTTTACACTCAAACATAAGGATTTTTTTTAAATTTTATATTCTACTTTGCACATCATTCCTGAATACAGTATTGAATTTTTCCATTTTCCTCCATTAAATAATGTACTTTCATAGAGTGCTTTGAGATCCTTAGATGAACGGTACTAAGTGCAAATTAACATCATCTAAAAGCTGTCTTAATGACTTCCTAAGCAATATTGGAATGGTTTCCAATTTAGTTCTAAATAGGTGTAAATCATTCACGTGAAGAACCAAGTGAATTAACTGCAGAAGAATAGTTCAGCATGCACCAAATCTATTAGGATACTTGAACACAGCTGCAACTCAGAGGATAAACTAGATTAGAATACTGTTTGCAGAAAATAGCAAATCGAAGCACTCTTTAAGGCAATTAACAAAATCAGAGCATCCTTTGAAGCAAATAAGCATGAAAAATGCCTTTCTTACTCTGATTTTTCCAATTGCCTAATTTTGCTACTGTCTTGAGTGTCTTGGATTATGTTCAAAGCCCAACACAACAGAGTTTCTGTCATACAGATGAGATTTTGTTTTGATGTGAACTATTCAACCACAACTAAATGCACATTTTCAACCAAAGCAATGATGAATATGAACTATTACAGTAACACCCACTGTAGTTTGACACACTAGTGGCATTACCCATCCTATTGTATTTGTATTTTTCCATTGGTTGGGCTCAGGGGTATGAGAAGATTGAGGGGGAAACTATAAAAAGTTATTAACAAAACAACAATAAAGTATGGTAATATTTTCACATGTATAGGTAGATTATTTGGAATATACACAGTGTCTTTATGTACATTATCTTAATTGTATATAACTACTCTGAATTAGTAAAGGTAGATGTCATTTTTTCTAAAGGAAAATAAAAGAAAATAATAAACCATATATACTAATTAACTGGTGCAGGGTCATATAGTGAGACAGCTGTACATCAGGGACTTAACCTATTTTTTTTTTATACTAAAACCTTTCTACTAACCCTTGATACAATAAAATTTCTCCTTTTAAAATTTCTGCAGTTATTTTTTTTTCTTTTCAACAGATACTTTACCTCCACACTGCAAAACAAACGTTAAAGGTAATATTTTGCCATGGGCTTTATATATTTAATATATTTATTTCTATTTTTTTCAAATCTGAGACTCAAATTACTTTAGAAACATAAATATTATTCTTTAAAAGTAGGTAAATTGACTCTTGCAATAAAACCAACCAAACAAAATCCTCAAAACACCTTACTTGAGCTCTATGTGTTCACCCCAGAAGTTCACAATTTTAAAAGATTAAACATAAGTAATTAAAATAATTCATGCATAATTATATTAGGGGAATATGTAATTAATAGTTAAAGGATATTCAATAGTTTCTTCTTTGAACTGTGGTGAAGGAACAGATATTTATTAGTCTAAAAAAATTGCTAATAATCAGAGAAAAACATCTTAAAATTCAGAAATAGGTTAAAGATTTTTAAAAAAATGGCCTAAATTAAATTCATACTCTATTTACACTATGATTAAAGCTTTATCAGGGGAGGGAATAATTAAGTATAGCTGTCTCATATTTTTAATTCCAGAATTTGATACTGTACCATCTTAAGGATGAGGTAATAATTTTACTATTCATTCTGTTCCACTGTGTGCAATTATGCTGGCCTAGAGCTAGGTTGAAAAGTCACAAACCTATGAGTGTGACAGTTATCTGGGTCTGTAAGTGCCTTTTTATTCATTCAAATCTGTGTGCTCAAATTTGAGTTCATATCACACTCATGAGATTTTTTTTAACGATTGTGCTAACCTGAAGGGGTGAATGTTCAAAACAATGCAGAAGCAACTTGCACCCAAAATGCAATATACTAACAGATTTTGTAAGTGCCTCACCTAAGTAGGGTTTTGAAAATTCACCCTGAAGTCTAGAATATTTTGTTTGTAAGAATCTCAGATTTTATAAAAACACCTGGGGATAAGAGAGCTGTGAGAAGCAAGTCTAACAGAAGCTAAACTCTATTGCAAGATTGCATTAAGTAGAAGAGCTGTACAAAAGTTCTCCTCCGTCTTAGAGCTTCTTCTCCAAACTGTGTCAAGAATAACAAGTACTGAATGAGAGAAAAAGGCAGAGTAGAAGGACGTGCTCTTACTCTCTCTTGCGAGAGCACTGGAATCACAACTAACTGCTGAACAATCATCGACAGGAAGACACTGGAACTCACCAAAAAAGATACTCTACATCCAAAGACAAAAGAGAAGCCACAGTGAGATGGTAGGAGGGGCACAATCACAATAAAATCAAATCCCATAACTGCTGGGTGGGTGACTCACAGACTGGAGAATGCTAATTCCACAGAAGTCCACCCACTGGAGTGTAGGTTCTAAGCCCCACGTCAGGCTTCCCAAACTGGGGTCTGGCAATGGGAGGAGGAATTAATAGAGAATCAGACTTTGAAGGCCAGAGGGATTTGATTGCAGGAATTCAACAGGACTGAGGGAAACAGAGACTCCACTCTTGGAGGGCACACACAGAGTAGTGTGCGCACTGGGACCCAGGGGAAGGAGCAGTGACCCCATAGGAGACTGAACCAGACTTATCTGCTAGTGTTGGAGGGTCTCCTGCAGAGGTGGGGGGTGGCTGTGTCTCACTGTGAGGACAAGGACACTGGCAGCAGAAGTACTGGGAAGTACTCCTTGGTGTGAGCCTTCCCAAAGTCCAGCATTAACCACACCAAAGAGCCCGGGTAGGCTCCAGTGTTGGGTCACCTCAGGTCAAACAACCAAGGGCTGGAACCCAGCCCCACCCATCAGCACACAAGCGGATTAAAGTTTTACTGAGCTCTGCCCACCAGAGCAACAGCCAGCCTTACCCACTGCCAGTCCCTCCCATGAGGAAACTTGCACAAGCCTCTTACATAGCCTGATCCACCAGAGGGCAGACAGCAGAGGCAAGAAGAACTACAATCCTGCAGCCTGTGGAACAAAAACCACATTCACAGAAAGATAGACAAGATGAAAAGGCAGAGGGCTATGTACCAGATGAAGGAACAAGATAAAACCCCAGAAAAACAACTAAATGAAGTAGAGATAGGCAACCTTTCAGAAAAGGAATTCAAAATAATGATAGTGAAGATGATCCAGGACCTCGGAAAAAGAATGGAAGCAAAGATTGAGAAGATCCAAGAAATGTTTAGCAAACACCTAGAAGAATTAAAGAACAAACAAACAGAGATGAGCAATACAATAACTGAAATGAAAAATACACTAGAAGGAATCAATAGCAGAATAACTGAAGCAGAAGAACGGATAAGTGACCTGGAAGACAGAAAGGTGGAATTCACTGCTGCGCAACAGAATAAAGAAAAAAGAATGAAAATAAATGAAGACAGCCTGAGGGACCTCAGGGACAGCATTAAACACAGCAACATTCACATTATATGGGTTCCAGAAGGAGAAGAGTGAGAGAAAGGACCTGAGAAAATATTTGAAGAGATTATAGTCTAACACTTCCTAACATGGGAAAGGAAATAGCCACCCAAGTCCAGGAAGCACAGAGAGTCCCATACAGGATAAACCCAAAGAGAAACACACCAAGACACATAGTAATCAAACTGGCAAAAATGAAAGACAAAGAAAAATGATTGAAAGCAGCAAGGGAAAAAAGACAAATAACATACAAGGGAACTCCCATAAGGTTAACAGCTGATTTCTCAGCAGAAACTCTACAAGCCAGAAGGGAGTGGTATGACATATTTAAAGTGATGAAAGGGAAGAACCTACAACCAAGATTACACTACCCGCAAGGACCTCTTTCAGTTCGACAGAGAAATCAAAACCTTTACAGACAAGCAAAAGCCAAGAGAAATCAGCACCACCAAACCAGCTCTACAACAAATGCTAAAGGAACTTCTCTAAGGAAACACAAGAGAAGTAAAGCACCTACAAAAACAAACCCAAAACAATTAAGGAAATGGTAATAGGAACATACATATCAATAATTACCTTAAACTTGAATGGATTAAATGCTCCAACCAAAAGACACAGGCTCACTGAATGGATATAAAAACAAGACCCATATATATGCTGTCTACAAGAGACCCATTTCAGACCTAGGGACACATACAGACTGAAAGTGAGTGGATGGAAAAAGATATTCCATGCAAACGGTGCACCCAACATAGGAGCACTTCAATACATAAGGCAACTACTAACAGCTATAAAAGATGTAATCGACACTAACAAAATAATAGTAGGGGATTTTAACACCTCACTTAAAACAAAGGACAGATCATCCAAACAAAAAATTAATAAGGAAATACAAGCTTTAAAGGACACAACAGACCAGATGGACTTAATTGATATTTAAAGGACATTCCATCCAAAAACAGCAGATTACACTTTCTTCTCAAGTGTGCATGGAATATTCTCCAGGATAGATCACATCTTGGGTCACAAATCAAACCTCAGTAAATTTAAGAAAATTGAAATCATATCAAGCATATTTTCTGACCACAACACTATGAGATTAGAAATCAATTACAGGGGGAAAAATATAAAAAACACAAACACATGGAGGCTAAACAATACACTGCTAAATAACCAAGAGATCACTAAAGGAATCAAAGAGGAAATAAAAAAATACCTAGAGACAGATGACAATGAAAACACGATGATCCAAAACCTATATGGGACGCAGCAAAAGCAGTTCTAAGAGGGAAGTTTATAGCAATAAAATCCTACCTCAAAAAACAACAAACATCTCAAATAAACAACCTAACTTTACACCTAAAAGAACTAGAGAAAGAAGAGCAAACAAAACCCAAAGTTAGTAGAAGGAAAGAAATCATAAAAATCAGAGCAGAAATAAATGAAATAGAAACAAAGAAGACAATAGCAAAGATCAATAAAACTAAAAGCTGGTTTGAGAAGATAAACAAAATTGATATACCATTAGCCAGACTCATCAAGAAAAAGAGGGAGAGGACTTAAATCAATAAAATTAGAAATGAAAAAGGAGAAGTTACAACAGACACCGCGGAAATACAAAGCATCCTAACAGAATATTACAAGCAACTCAATGCCAATAAAATGGAAAACTTGGAAGAAATGGACAAGTTCTTAGAAAAGTATAACCTTCCAAGACTGAACCAGGAAGAAATAGAAAATGTGAACAGACCAGTCACAAGTAATGAAATTGAAACTGTGACTAAAAATCTTCCAACAAACAAAAATCCAGGACCAGATGGCTTCACAGGTGGATTTTATCAAACATTTAGAGAAGAGCTAACATCCATCCTTCTCAAACTCTTCCAAAAATTTACAGGGGAAGGAATACTCCCAAACTCATTCTGAGGCCACCATCAACCTAATACCAAAACCAGACAAAGATACTACAAAAAAAGAAAAATACAGACCAATTTCACTGATGAATATAGATGCAAAAATCCTCAACAAATACTAGCAAACAGAATCCAACAACACATTAAAAGGATCATACACCATGATCAAGTGGGATTTATCCCAGGGATGCAAGGATTTTTCAATATATGCAAATCAATCTATGTGATACACCATATTGACAAATTGAAGAAGAAAAACCATATGATCATCTCAATAGATGCAGAAAAAGCTTTTGAAAAAATTCAACACCAATTTATGATAAAAAACTCTCCAGAAAGTGGGCATAGAGGGAACCTACCTCAACATAATATAGGCCATATACGACAAATCCACAGCAAACATCATTCTCAATGGTGAAAAACCCAAAGCATTTCCTCTAAGATCAGGAATGAGACAAGGGTGTCCACTCTCACCACTATTAGTTAACATAGTTTTGGAAGTCCTAACCACGGCAATCAGAGAAGAAAAAGAAATAAAAGGAATCCAAATTGGAAAAGAAGAAGTAAAACTGTCCCTCTTTGCAGATGACATGATACTATACACAGAGAATCTTAAAGATGCCACCAGAAAAATACTAGAGCTAATCAATGAATTTGGTAAAGTTGCAGGATACAAAATTAATAAACAGAAATATCTTGCATTCCTATACACTAATGATGAAAAATCTGAAAGAGAAATTAAGAAAACACTCCCATTTACCATTGCAACAAAAAGAATAAAATACCTAGGAATAAACCTACCTAAGGAGACAAAAGACCTGTATGCATAAAACTATAAGACACTTCTGAAAGAAATTAAAGATGATACCAACAGGTGGAGAGATATACCATGTTCTTGGATTGGAAGAATCAATATTGTGAAAATGACTATACCACCCAAAGCAATCTACAGATTCAATGCTATCCCTATCTAATTACCAATGGCATTTTTTACTGAACTGGAATAAAAATCTTAAAATATGTATGGAGACAAAAAAGACCCTGAATAGCCAAAGCAGTCTTGGGGGAATAAAATGGAGCTGGAGGAATCAGACTCCCTGACTTCAGACTATACTACAAAGCTACAGTAATCAAGACAATATGGTACTGGCACAGAAACAGAAGTATATATCAATGGAACAGGATAGAAAGCTCAGAGATAAACCCACACACCTATGGTCAACTAATCTCTTACAAAGGAGGCAAGGATATACAATGGAGAAAAGACAGTCTTTTCAATAAATGGTGCTGGGAAAACTGGACAGCTACATGTAAAAGAATGAAATTAGAACACTCCCTAACACCATACACAAAAATAAACTCAAAATGGATTATAGGCCTAAATGTAAGACTGGACACTATAAAACTCTTAGAGGAAAATATAGGAAGAACACTTTTTGACATAAATCACAGCAAGATCTTTTTTGATCCACCTCCTAGAGTAATGGAAATAAAAACAAAAATAAACAAATGGGACCTAATGAAACCTAAAAGCTTTTGCAAAGCAAACTACAAACAATACGAAAAGACAACCCTCTGAATGGGAGAAAATATTTGCAAACGAATCAATGGACAAAGGATTAATCTCCAAAATATATAAACAGCTCATGCAGCTCAATATTAAAACAAACAAACAACCCAATCAATAAATGGGCAGAAGACTTAAATAGACATTTCTCCAAAGAAGACATACAGATGGCCAAGGAGCACATGAAAAGCTGCTCAACATCACTAATTATTAGAGAAATGCAAATCAAAACTACAATTAGGTATCACCTCACACCAGTTAGAATGGGCATCATCAGAAAATCTACAAACAACAAATGGTGGAGAGAGTATGGAGAAAAGGGAACCCTCTTGCACTATTGGTGGGAATGTAAATTGATACAGCCACTATGGAGAACAGTATGGAGGTTCCTTAAAAAACTAAAAATAGAATTACCATATGACCCAGCAATCTTGCTCCTGGGCATATACCCAGAGAAAACCATAATTCAAAAAGACACATGCACCCCAATGTTCATTGCAGCACTATTTACAATAGCCAGAACATGGAAGCAAACTAAATGCCCATCAACAGACAAATGGATAAAGAAGTTGTGGTACCTATATACAATGGAATATTACTTAGCCATTAAAAGGAACAAAATTGAATCATTTGTAGAGACATGGATGGATCTTGAGACTGTCATACAGAGTGAAGTAAGTCAGAAAGAGAAAAACAAATATTGTATCTTAATGCATATATGTAGAACCTAGAAAAATGGTATAGATGAACCAGTTTGCAGGGCAGAAATTGAGGCACAGATGTATAGAACAAATGTATGGACACCAAGGGGGGAAAGTGATGGGGGTGGTGGGAGTGGTGGGATCATCTGGGAGATTGGGATTGACATATATACACTAATATGTATAAAATAGATAACTAATAAGAACATGGTGTATAAAAAAATAAATAAAATTAAATTAAAAAAACAAATTATAAAAAAATAAGAAAAGAATAACAAGTACTCTACTATTTATCTTCAATATTTCAGTGACTGGGAGTGCAGAGTATATCTTATAAAGTGCCACTTAAGTAGGTTTACAAATGTAGGTGACCTGCTAAGCTGAGACATGAAAAGATGTAGCCCTAGGAATGGTCTCAGAAGTGTGATGTAGTCATTTTGGAAGGGCTTATCTAAATCTTAGATCTCTAAAATTCCAGTAGTTTTTTACACTGTAAATTGATAAAATGGTATTTCAGGTAGAGTTTGTGTGTGGGCTACAATGCTTCGGCATAATTTTGCCTTGTCAGGGCACTCATCATGGCACCATTTTAAGTGCCATAAGAAAAGTCAAAATGTGAGTGGATTGATTTAGGACCACATGCTTTTTCACGTGGTGTGTCGGTTATTGTGGTTGATTAATGTTCATTCCAAGCCCAAAATACATATTAAGCAACCCTGTCAGTTGTACATTTGTTACCAGTCATGAAACAGCATGCTTTATATTGGCATGCCAAGGCATGATGAGTTAAACTCTAGATATATAAGAAGCTAACAGACTTTGAAACCTTGAGAGTAGTAATGAAGGCTTTAAATCTCATTACCTTATTTACTGCCAGCAAAATAGTTTTTATTCATATTCAGATGTATGTTTCTTTTATTTGTTTTATAGTAAACTTATTTTCTCTGCTATAGAGGGTTCTTGTTTCTATTAGTTTTCATTCATGAATTGTTTTCTATTAAGTTGAGTTCAAATGATCTATTTCTATTTGAGAATAAAAGAAATATCAATTTATTCTTTCTGAGAAGAATTGTGTGAAGTGTTAGTCACAGCAAACTCTCTTAACATTGCTTGCATAGGATCATACACTTTCCACAGCACAAACCTTGGACTTTTAGTCTATGTGGTCTATAAATTTCAGCACTCTGGCCTACCAAATAATTTAGTGGAAAAAAAATATATACAGTGGCAATCATAGGAGATGTCATAAAACTAGTGACAAACTATAGTATATTCAACTGTTAAAGAATTTCTGAATTAATCTTTTGCTAATTATATTATTAAATTTCGCCTAAAACTTGCTTTGAAGAGGTGTGATATGCAGAAGGACAATGATGTTTTGTTCTAGGTGCACTTAAGTGGTAGATTTTCTGAGATGGTTTTGATACAGTACATTCTGTTGAATTAACTACTTGTCTTTTTAAACCTATTGAACGTCCTTTAACTATTAATTACATAATCCCCTAATATAATTATGCATGAGCTATTTAGTGGCTTATGTTTAATCTTTTAAATTTGTAAACTTTTGGGATGAACACATGGAGATATGGGGAGAATGGTGTGCCTGAAAAGTGCATGGAAGCTCTGAGCCCTTTCCACATGCCTTGCCCTCTGCATCTCTTCCATCTGGCTGTTCCTGAGTTGAGCATACCAAAATCGCAACTATCTGCAGAACAATCATCCATGAAAAAGACTGGAACCTACCAGAAAACATCTTCTACAGATAAAGATATAAAGAAAGAACCACTATGAGGCAGGTAGGAGAGCAGACTCTCAATATAATCAAATCCCATACCCCCTGGAAGAATAATTACATTGCAGAGGTTCTTACACAGGAGTGAGAGTTTTGAGCCCCACAACAGACTCCCCAGCTCAGAGGTCTGGCACTGGGAAGATGAGCCCCCAGAGTATTTGGCTTTGAAGGCCAGCAGGTCTTAATTGCAGGAGCCCTACTGGGGGAAATAGGGACTTCACTCTTTAATAGCACACACAAAATCTCATGCACACTGGTACACAGGGTAAAAGAAGTAATTTGATAGGAGCCTGGGCCAGACCTACCTGGTAGTCTTGGAGAATATCCTGGAGATACCAGGGTTTAGCTGCAGCTCACCCTGGGGAGATAGACACTGATGGCAGACATACTAGGGAACATTCACCCACATGAACACCATTGATATTGGTGGCTGACATATTGGTTCACTGGAACCAAGACCTGCCCCACACAACAGCCTGCAGGCAACAGCCTGCAGGCTGGGACACCTCTGGCCAAATAACTAACTGGGTAGGGACACAGCCTCATCCATCAGCAGACAGGCTGAATAAAGAGCACATAGTCACATCTGGGCTTGCCCCTACACATGGCCCAGCCCACCAGGGGGCGAGACCATGCACCAGTGGCGAGGCACAGGCCACTCCCAACAAGAAGCCTGACCAAGCCTCTAGACCAGCCACATCCACCAGGGGGCAGACACCAAAAGCAAGAAAACTACAATCCCACAACACAGGTCAGATCCTACCATGGTATCAACTGGGCCCTGGCCTGGCCCACTAGCAAGCAAACACAACCTTCAGGACACCCCAAACCCCATACCCAACTGTGTTAGAAACCAACTGTCCTTCCACACCAGTGATCTGACATGAGCTCTTGGATCCCTAGGCCTTGCAGACAGACTTCCGGAACAACCTCTGCCTTCCAGTAAACCTGCACTAACTCCAGGATCTGGCTTCACCTGCCACTGGATGGGCCACAGTCCCAGAGACTTTGGGACCCTGACTCTGCCCACCAGTGAGCCAGTGCTATCCCTGGGACCCCCTCGGATTCTACAGCCAGGCACCCCTTGACCAGGCCCCGTTAAACAACAGCTAGCAGCATCCACACAAGGCCTGGGAGACCACCCACAAAATTAGCCTGCTACAACAGAAGGACCAACTCAGCCCTCTTAGGGTGAACCCCTAGAGCATATTGCTTGGGTGACAAGAGGGGAGTGTACTGCTGCTATGCATAGGACACCTCCTACAGAGAGCCACTTATCCAAAGTCGAAAAACTTAACTAACTTACCACATACATAAAAATACAAATAGCAACTTAGACAAAATAAGGCAGCAGAGGAATACGTTCTAGGCAAAGGAACAAGATAAAATCCCAGGAAAAGAATTAAATGAAGTGGCGATAAGCAATCTACCCAAGAAATAGTTCAGAGTAATGATCATAAAGATGATCAAAGTACTCAGGAGGAGAATGGATGCACAGAGTGAGAAGTTAGAAGTTTTTAATAAAGAGATAGAAAATATAAAGAACAACCAAATAGAGATGAAGAATATAATAACCAAAATGAAAAATACACTAGAAGGAATCTATAGAAGACTAAATAATTAAGAACGGATCAGTGAGCTGGAAGACAGGGTAATGAAAATCACTGCCACTGAACAGAATTTAAAGAAAAGAAAAGAAAAGAAAAGAAATGAGGACAGTTTAAGAGACATCTGGGACAACATCCAACGCACTAATTGCACTATAGGGAACCCAGAAGAAGAGATAGAGAAAGGGCACAATAAAATATTTGTTAATAGCTATTACTTGAAAACCTCCTTAACTTGGGAAAGGAAATAGTCACCCAAGTCCAGGAAGCACAGAGAGTCCCATACAAGATTAACCCAAAGAGGAATACACCCAGACACATTATAATCAAAATGACAAAAATGTAGAGAATACTAAAAGCAGCAAGGGAAAAGCAACAAATAACATACAAGGGAACTCCCATAAGCTTACCAGCTGATTTCTCAGCAGAAATTCTGCAGGCCAGAAGGGAGTGACAAGATATATTTAAAGTGATGAATGGGAAAAAAACTTTGACCAAGAATACTCTACCCAGCAAGTCTCTCATTCAGATTTGCTGGAGAAATCAGAGGCTTTACAGACAATCAAAAACTAAAAGATGGCAACACCACCAAACCAGCTTTACAACAAATGTTAAAGGAAATTCTCTAGGTGAAAAAGAAAAGGCCGCAACTAGAAACAAGAAAATTATGGAATGAAAAATCTAACCAGTAAAGGCAAACATACAGTAAAGGTAGGAAATCATCCACACACAAAGCTAGTAGGGAAGTTAAAAGGCAAAAGCAGTTAAGGGATACACAAAACTACATGTAAAATATATCAGTAACAGTAATCATTAGGTGAGGAGAATACAAATGCAGGGTATTTAAAATATGTTTGAAATAAGAGACCGGCAACTTAAAACAATCATGTATATATGTATATTTAGACTGCTATACAAAAAACTCAAGGTAACTGCAAACCAAAAATTTATAATAGATACACAAAAAAAGAAAAAGGAATCCAAACATAACATTAAAGATAGTCATCAAATCACAAGAGAAGAGAACAAAAGAAGAAAGGAGGAAAAAAGACCTACAAAAACAAATCCCAAACAATTAACAAAATGGCAGAAAGAACATGCATATTGATAGTTACCTTAAATGTAAATGGACTAAACACTCCAAACAAAAGACACAGACTGCCTGGATGGATACAAAAACAAGACCCATCTCTAAAAGAGACTCACTTCAGATCTAGAGACATATATAGACTGAAAGTGAGGAGATGGAAAAAGGTATTCCACACAAATGGAAATCAAAAGAAAGCCAAAGTAGCAATATTTACATCAGGTAAAATAGACTTTAAAAAAAGGACCACTACAAGAGACAAAGTGGCCACTACATAATGATCAAGGGATCAAGCCAAGAAGATATAACAATTGTAAATATATATGCACCCAGGAAAGAAGCACTTCAATATATAAAGCAAATATTAACAGACATAAAAGGAAAAATTGACAGAAACATAATAGTAGGGAGCTTCAACACCCCACTTACATCAATGGGCAGATTATCCAGACAGAAATCAATAAGGAAACACAGCCCTTAAATAACACATTAGAACAAATGGACTTAATTGATATTTATAGAGCATTCCACCCAAAAGAAGCAGAATACACATTATTTTCAAGTGCACACTGAACATTCTCCAGGATAGATCACATACTAGGCCACAAAACAAGCTTCAGTAAATTTAAGAAAATTGAAGTCATTTCAAGCATCTTTTCTGACCACAACACTATGAGACTAGAAATCAACTATAAGAAAAAACTGCAACAAACACAAACATTTGGAGGCTAAACAATATGTTACTAAACAACCAATGGATCACTGAAGAAGTCAAAGAGGAAATAAAAAAATATATACTTTACAGACAAATGAAAATGAAAAACTACAATCCAAAACCTATGGAATGCAGCAAGAGCAGTTCTAAAGAGGGAAGTTTATACATACATATATATATATATATATATATATATATATATATATATATATATATATCACTTGTCTGTATACCTGAAATATTGTAAATCAACTATACTTCAATAAAAATTTTAAATTAAAAAAAAGAAGTGGTTAGAATAGACATCCTTCTTTTGTTCCCAATATTTGAGATAAATTATAATATTTAACAATTTAATATAATTTTATCCATGGATGTTCTTTATCTAATTGAGAAGTTTTTTTTCCTGGCTACTTTCTTAATCAATTACTTTTATGTGTGTATTGTTCTTAGGGGCCATTTCTGGAGACCTGGATTAAGACAGGTGGACAAGTAGGTGTTAGAAAATCGTTTTAAGTCTGATGTGTCCAACATTGTTATGTAAAAATAATAAAGAACACTTTTTTAGAGTTAAAAAATGAAAGAAAATTTAAAACTTTTGTACCAGGTCTTTGTCAATATTGCATTCCTGTGTCTGAAAATGTTTAAAGCAGGTGGTATGTTTTGCAGTGCCAATACATTCAGCATGTTCAATTTCTAACAAATACTTCACAAAAACTATCCAAACAAGTTTGGGAAATCTATTAATATATTAAGACTACTGTTACATATCACAGATTATCAGGAAAATGATACTATTTCCTTCATTATTAAGTGAAAGGAGGGAAAAAGAAATCAAAATAATTATTCTTTACAGCAATTATTTTCTTATATATATTGAATATATATATATATTCATATATTCCATATGTTTTTCTATCATATTTTAATCTTTATCTACACAAATATATCATCTGGGCAAATTTCCAACTACTACCTGAAAAATATTGGATTGGCCAAAAAGTTCATTGGAGTTTTTCCATGATATGTTAAAAGCTTTATATAGCACTGTCAGTGTTATCTAGCAATCAGTATCCATCACATTAAATAAATGTGAGACTAACTGCCTTTCTCTTATGGACTATCTGTCTGTCTTCCAGAATTTTAGTAAGGTAATCACCTTTGTCTGTTATATTTTCCACTAAGATTTATTTTAATCTAGGACTTTTTCCCTCTATTTTACAATTATTCATTTATTTTACCCATATTAGTATAGATTTAATTTATGGGCTCACTCTACATACCTATATTTATCAGTTTCTCTCTATATATAATTAAGTTTTTGAGGACCTGTATCAATTGACTTAAATAACTAGTTTACCTAATTTCTCCTAGAATCCTTCCTCTTATATATTTACTCATTCATCAGGTATTTACATAACAAGTATTTTAATCCAAGAACTCTACTTGATACTAAATAGTATTAATCTATGAACAGGGCATGGAAGGATCCTGCCTTTATAGAAACTGGTGAAGGATGCAGAGCACTCAGGAAGCTCCTAGCTAAGATTTTGGAGATGAGGGATATTCCTAAGAGAAATTGATGTCTATGCTAAAACATTAAGGCTAAGGAGGAGTGAACTAGATAAAAAGGCTGCCATCCTGTGTGTGTGTGAATGAGAGAAACAGAGAGACACTATGTATGTGTATGTTAGGGTAGGGAAGAGGGTAGGAGGAGTGCAAAGTAAAGGCAGGGATGGGAAGAAGGAATAAAAGTGCATTTCAGAAATAGGATGTTGCTCTCAGTGAACTAGGAGCAGTTTGATACTGCTAAGATCATAATAGAAGGTACTTAAAACATTGCTTAGCAACAAAAGTGGATTTTCTGTGAAGCTAATGAAAGTTAAGGTTTTTACCAGTGGTTTCCACGGCCCTGGGAGGGACTATAGCAATGTATTTATATATCTACAATTTAACTTATGAAGATAAGGTATTTTACCTCAATTGCTTAAGACCACTGTGTCTTTCTACACTTTCCTTTGTGTCAGAAGACATTGGAGTGGCCACCTAAATGGAAAGTGAGTTGGGGATTCACTTGATTGAAGTATTTGGGGATATTTTTATATGGTTCACAATTACTTCTGTGTTTAGTAGTTATTTCCATGAAGACAACTTCCAAAAATACTACTACTAAGTAATGAGGAGGACTGGACTTTAAAAGTTCATTGGAAATAGATTTAAATTTCTTGCTGATTAGACATGAAATAATGACATTGACAAAGATAATGTAAAACTCACATGTACAACTAGAAAGAAGACATAGATCACAAATTGTTTAATGATGTCCTCAATTCAAAGAGTAAAGAGTTGATATCAAGCAGACTGTATCTGATAGAAAATTGATATAGCTCTTTCCAAATTTGATAATAATCCTAAACTATTTTCAGTAAAAATACCCAATACTGAGTTTGTTTGCTGACATATATTATCCTAAACCAATAATAATAAAATCAAATCTGAAGAATGTTGCTTAGGGAAAATTGGGAATAGTCTTCTCTTCTCTCTCTAGAAAATGATATTACAAAGTAACTGTCATGTAAGAGGCAAAACATATCTAGTTAACTGTGTAGAAGAAAAGTATTATGGAGGTGAATCAGTTAACTAATAAAAATATTATAATTCTTCTGGATTTGGGATGTTTCTGATTTTGTTTGTTTTATAAATGTTTAATTTGTTTCTGAATTTTGTTCTTCTAATTTTATGTTCTTTTTCTTACATAAGGGCCCCAAAATTTCATAAAGCCCCTCAAAAGATTGGATCTTCCCCTGCCTGGCACACAGTTGTGCTCAGAAGTTGGTAGCTCTTATTATTTAAAGACCAGGTTAATTCACCAAACCCATTAATTCTTCCTTTGATATCTCAGCCTCATTGTTCTCTCCTTACTGAATGTCTATGGTATTAGTCATTAGTGCTATTAATTTGAGCACTTACCTCTACAGTTTCTTATTACAGGATTATGGTGGCGTGCATGTACTTTGATAAATTATTTATTGACAATGATAAACTCATGAACACAAATTTGGATTCTCTAAATCAAGAAAAAAATATTTCTATAGCTCAAAAATTTGCTTTCCTCACCACTGCTTCTTAAACTTACTTTATCTTTGCTTAAAATTCTCTTCCAGATTGAACTTCATCATCATTTCTTTCAAAGGAAGTTAAGCACTTTAATTATTTTTACATTCTCTTCTCATCCCCTCCCTATACTTCTAAATTATTTTTTATTAATATTTCTCAGTATTTTTATAGTTGTATCTTTGTCCTTGACTCTGAGTATCAAATAGAAATCATCTTTCTATAAGAAATCTTATCATCACTTCATTTCATTATCCAATAGACCATCCCTAATTGATTCTGAATTTTACTAATTATTTACTAATGATTTGGATTTTTAAAACCATATATTCTAAGAAAGGGGTAGAGGGTTTGGTTTATTTGTTTGTTTGTTTTAATGTTTAAAGAAAAATGGAGCCTCCCTAAATAAGTTTTCTTCAAATCAATCTATGTGCTTTCCTTTATTTGACTGAATGTAAAATGACTGATTGACATTGAAATGTAGAGACATATTGTGAAAAAATGAACAAATGTTGATATTTTGATATTGTTTGTCCGTATTTGAAGAGATCATACACTTTTAAAGTTGGAAGGGGACTTATATGTCTATATCCAATAAGACAGTCCTTTCTGATTTTAGCATGCATAGGAGTTTTCAATTTACTGCTAGACTGTTTTCATGGATAGAAAGTTATTCTGTTTTACATTATGGCCATTCTGATCATGAGAGTCCTTTAACACATCAGTCCTCTCAACCCCAAGGAGAAGGCTACCCCTATTCCTATTTGACCAACTTTCAAATATTTTAAAATAGCATAAAGTACCTCTATATTGTTTCTCTAATTTAAACAACCCCAATTCCTTCCCCATATTTTACACGACATAATAGTTTACAATTTTTGGTTAATTTTATCCGTTCCAGTAGATTTAAATCTCCTTTAGGGTAAGGATAATGTACCTCTCTTTCAGTATTTCCCCTTTCTAAAGCACAATAATACTGACATTTGTCATTTGTATTACCTTTATGCCTCACAAATAACTTTCATTTACTCTGTCTCATTTAACCATAGCAATAAAAAGGGAGTATACTTCCAGTTTTCAGAGGTGGAAACTACAGTTCAGAAAGGTTAAATGATTTACCAAATTCATAATTGTAGGTATAGAACCTTGACTTATCTTCTGACACTGAAACCAGAGAACATCCCATTATCCTATCTCTCTTCAACACATTTATTTATAAAATATATAACAGTTATTAAAATATACTAGATTTTCTCTCATAAGTATTATTTACTGACCATAAAATCAGCCACAAACTAAACATAAAAGTAATCTTGTCCTCTCAGGATGAATCTATAAACTTTCAGCAACATTGGTGAGTTACTGCATAGTATGGAATATTTAAAGGAGGAATATTGGAGGAAATATTGGAAGAAATTTTTTAAGAAACAATTTAATATCTCCATCATTTTAATTAAAATGTATGAAACTCGGTAGGGTCAGTTATTTGTGTCATTATTTAAAGTACAGCTTACATTATTCACAATAGATATGGCCTTTTATCACTTTTTGACTACTGAAATATTAAAAGAATTAAATGGTTGGGAAAGCGTCTGCTCTTCATTATTATTTGATTAGCCTATTCTTCCTGACATTATAATGGATGTATATGATATGCTGTGGAAGATCATGTCAAAAACAATTCCAACTCTGCCTCTGAAGCCAAAATTCTTTTTTCTAATAATTGCTAATGGAGTTAGGGGATATTTTACTATTCTCCTCATATTTTTTTAAATTTTTTTTAAAGTATTCAATTAGAGATTTTTTAATTATTCAAATATATATTTTTTTGACCCAAAAGAGACTACTATTGGCGTTTAACTTGCCTCTTTTGCCTCCCCCTCATCCTTTCCTTTAAAGGGAAGGCTTCTTTTTTGCAACCTTTTTTGTGAATGCTCATATGCAAGAAAATGGAGTTATGTCAAACCTGGGTTAGAAAAATTGTGGTATATTTTAAATGTTGACATTTAAAAAATAACACTTTCAACACAGAAGAAGAACAATAGAGTATAATAGTATTATTCATAAGACATGTTTTAAGATGTATATGTCTTTGTTCAGTACCAGAAACAGAAACCACTAAAGATATTTTACACTCAAAGGGATACAGGGGATTAGGTGCTTACAGACTTGTTGGAGAAGCTCTATTAAGCCTACAGGCATGGCTAGAAAAACATTTCAGAACTGATCTACTGGGGAACTGATGCTGAAAATAAGGAAGATGGGGAATCAAGAAACGACCACTGGAAAGTTCCGATTATTTTATCCCTTCTGCTGTTTTTCATCTTTTATTCACCTTGTTATTAGTTGTTAAAGTAATGCAAACATCCAAATCAGATCTGACTTTGAACTTCTCTTCATTGAAAAACCTATTAGAAACTGTCCTCTCTAAAAAGTGGTTCACTGAACTGTTTTCATTACATTGCTTTTCTTCGTATGAAATAGTCTATACAGTCCTCCTGTTCTCAATGTGTCCCTAAATCAGAAGCCCTACAGGACACTGTTTTTTGTTGCTTGTATGATATTCAACCTGGTATATAAACCGTGTGCACCTAGAGCACTATATAAATAATAAATAATAGTATTTATGTCCTTCAGGGGAAGACTGAAAACTTTTCTACTTTAATTGAGTTCTTCTGTTTGTGCTTTTGATGTTTTATTTATTGTGTGCTTTGTTGGAAGGATTTTTCTGTTTATTGTGGTTCCTGTTCTATTTCAGCACTGGAAATAACTCCTGCCTTGTGTTGCCCTTTTCTTTGAAATTTTGTTTAATTTCTGTCAGATGAAGGTGCTTTGGAGGCTGGAGGGCACTTGTGTCAATAAATTAAGGATATAAAAAAAAGGCATCTGACACTTTTTTACCTACTATACAACATTCATCAATGTATCAGGAAAAATTACTTTAGTCACAATTCCCTCACAGAGAAATTTATTTTCTTGTTTTCCCCTGATGACCTTCTAATTTTTAGATGTAATCAAATTGTAGTGAAAGCCAGTAAATTATACACATTATTCTTAAGTTTAAACTCTAGCCAATGCTAGAGCCTTTAGACCCTGGGGATAAAGTGGGAAACAGAACAAAACCTCCCTTTCAGGGTACATCTGTGACCAAGAACTGCATGCCTGTGGCCTACAAGGGGGGATAAGCTGCACGGTCTTAATAATTGCAAATCACTTGGTCTGAGTAATATCAATAGGAGATACCATGGAACTGTGGACCAAGGTAGCCTTTTGCTACTACAGCATTCTGGCAACCATGTGGTCATTCTGTCGGTGTGTGCTGCCCACCATAACTGAGGGAGAAACCAGGGACGGAATATAATTTAGTGTCATATGAACACTGTCAGAGAGATATGAGGTAGTATCTGAGCTCTGCTGTGTGACTTTGGGCAATTTATTTACATGACTGACTCAGTTTTCTCATCTATAGAAACATGAAAAAAAAATAACACCTTAAAACGTTGTGGGGAGGATTGAATAAGGTAATATATGTAAAGTAATTAGCACATGATAAATGTTAAGAATTGGTATTTTAATGCCCTATTAATAATGGACAATATTCCTGTTCATTACATATAATCGTCACTTTGGGTGGCTGCCAGACTAGTCAAAGTTATCCTCCCTTAGGGAGTATTCCTGATAGAGGAGGACCCACCTGCTCTGGGAACTTAATAACCACGTGTAGTTACTCTAATTGAAAAGAAAGAGGTATACTCTTTCACTCACCTATGTATTCAAATACATTTTTTGAGGGTATATTATGTGTTCAGCATCGTGCTAAGTGTTGATGTTTCTCTGAAGATGAATAAAGGTATGCCCCTCCTTTGAGAAGCACACAGATATGTCAACTGATTGATTTCAGTGCAATATAATCTAAAATGTAAGGCAAATTACACAGAATAGAGGAATAGAGTGGAAAGCCACCAACCCTTTAATAGGAGTACAGAGTAGAGGAACTACAAGCAGTGTCAAGATCTAACACAGGAAGCAGGCTGAGATGTGTTTGTAAAATCACTAGGCCAGAACAGTTTTGGATAAGAGACATCTAGGAAAAGAGAGTGAGGGAAAGTGAGAGATTATCTCATGTTAATTTTTTAAAGTGGGTGAATAATGGCATATTAGAAACAAGAATGGAAGGGGAACTTAAGCATAGCTTTGTAATAAAAAGAATTAGGAGTGTGAGGTATAAAGTCAACACATCTAGGTTTGAGTCCCTCTTTTGCCCTTTCCTAGATGTATCCTTAGTCTCTTTTTGTTCAAGTTTCCTTACCTAGTAAATTCGGAGGGGACAATGTAAAGATTTAAGAAAGTGATTTTTGAAATAATTACAGGAGCACCTGCATATAATAAACATTCAAAAAATCTGATGGTTATTCATATTGAAAAAATTAAGCCAATATTATGAATTACACATAATTTGAGAACACACACACAAATTAAAATATTAAGATATATTCTGTCGTTTGTCTTAAATAACTAAATTATTTCTTCAAATTATCACCCTGTGTGTGTAAAATTGACATAATGTCCTAGAATTGCTGGTATGATTTTTATAAATGATCTCCTGGCAGAGTTTACTTTATCTAAATGCATCGTTTCTCCTTTCATGGCATGAAATCTGGTTCATTCAGTTCAACTCTATTGAGTCAGACCTCTTAAATGGTTAAAAAGAAAAATGGAAGCAGTGATAGATACTCACTAACTTGAATTAATGTGAGTGCATTTTGCCCTAATAACTGCAGTTTATTCATGTCTCCCCTGTAATAATCCAAAATTAATTTCATTTTATGCTTGCAAATAATGTTTATTTATAAAGGTTAGCCATCTTTCTTAGCAAAGTTATTCCTTTCTCATTACTTACTGGATTGTGTTAATGTTTAAAGATGAAGACAGATCTATTTCTTCTGCTCTCATTGGTGTTGAAGGAGAGCATGGGAAGAGAGTAAGTCTTTGGACAACTGGATTTGGAGCCTGGAAATCTGATTCCAGTCCCAGTCGTTTGCAATGCACATAGGCACTGCAGTGTCTTCTAGCATCGCCAATGGAGGGGGCCAAAAAATCCCCCCTCCATGGAAAAAGTTTGTAAGCAATCCAAACCCTGCCAATGAGCTGTGCAGGCCACCCCCTTAGATTGTAATAATAGTGTATAGAGCTTATTGTATGCCAGGCACTCGTCTAAGCGTTTTACATTTAATTCTCACAATGACTCTAGGAAGTAGGCGCTACTATTATCCTCATTTTATAGGTGGAGAAACTGAGTCACAAAAAGACTAGGGAACTTGCTCTAGATCATACAGCTATTCTGTGTTGAAGCTGTGATTCAAAGTCAAGGCTGCTGGCTCCAGAATCTGTGATCTACAACATTAAGCTATGTTGTTTCTCAATATGCAGGTTCCGCAAAACATTTTACAATTCATATGTAATCATCCATTTTCCTGGTGTAAGATGAAAATAAACCATAGTCGAAAAAATGTAACTTCTTAGATTTTACTAGTTAACAAACTAGTAGTGGTCCTTTCTATGGCCTCTTTCCACCTTTGGTTTCATTGGATGCCCAATTATACTATTTTAATTTGATTATATAGATATGCTATTCTATAAAAATAATCTCCAATTTTTTTCATGCCCGTATGTTCCCCACTCCCAAAAGAGATGTTCCGTGACTTGGGAGATTGTTTATCCTTTGGGGGCACATAGTTTCTTAATCTATATATAAACAACAGAGGTATAATTTAAATCTGTAAAGACTTTCAACTCTAATATGTTACCCCTCTGTAGTTTCATGAGTGGGACTGAAACTTCATATAGCTTTGCTTTTTGTACCTACTCATCCCAGAAATCTAGTTCTTTGCTTTGCACATAGTAAATTCCAAGTCTTACTGTCTCTCATTGTATTCTGTAATAATCTAAATTGTAACATAGTGATTTTAAAAAGTATTTTAATTAGACGCTGGGGTTAAAGAGTTACTGTAATATAGCCACACAGTAAACTTGAATCATACATTCCTGAAACATAAAGTGCTCTAAAAATGACCTGCCACCATGCTTGGATAGTATCAGCTGGTCCACAAGATCTACTGGGCAAACATTGTGAATAGACCCCTGAAGAAAGCACTATAAAGAGACAGTAATGTAAAGAATGGTTGTGTTGTGCAATGATCCCTCCTAACTCTTAAGAGATTTGTGAAGTCACATTCTCAGAAGTGAGTGCAAGAGGGAAAGAAAGCAAGAGTATGTTGCCCTTCACAAACTCCCCATTCCTGGATAGTTCACAAGTATTTCTATCACTCTCCCACAGCCACACAAGAGTACGTTTACCATAGGGCTATGAGCTTCTTGGTGCACCCAGAAGGATAGCAGGGTCATGTATGCCCTGGATGGGCAGAATTGGGAAGGGAATGCTCAGGCATATTTCAAGAATTTGCAGAGCAGTAGGAATCTGGAAACAGACTGTTGGCGTCTCTGTCTCCCTTATTAATCATTGTGAGTATGGCAGATGGTCCTCGGGTTGTTTTCTGAGAGAAATGGGAACAAGGGTGTGGAGAGAGGTCTTCCTCTTCTACTGTCCTCATTCAAGAAAGTGAGCCATTACCTTGATATTTAGATGGATAAATAAAAAGTTTTTATTGAACAATTAACTTACTGTCACCTAGTTTCTACGTACTATTGTAGGCTCTGGTGATAGAGCAGTGAGGCAAACCTTTGGCCTCATGGAGTTTACATCCAAAATGTGGCAAGAAACAGATGATAGATAAAACAAGTAAAATACAAATTATGTTAGATTGAGGGTCAGCATATTGGGGTCTGAGAGCCAAAAGTGCTCTACGTTCTGTTTTTGTAAGTAAAGTTTTATCAGAACACAGTCATGCTCTCCGTTCCCCTATTGTCTATGACTGCCAGTGCAGAGTGTTTGCAACAAAGACTCTATGGCCTGCATCTGTACTTTTACAGAAATGTCTGTTGTCCTCTGGATTAGATGCTAGGAAGTAGTATGAATAAAAATAAATCCATGGGGATATATGTATACATATAGCTGATTCACTTTGTTACACAGCAGAAACTAACACACCATTGTAAAGCAATTATATTCCAATAAAGATGTTAAAAAAAAAGAAATGCACAGTCATGCTGGTGCATTCATGTCCCAGAACCACCCAGATAAGCCACGTGTGTAGAAATCAGAGATCCACATTCTGTGATAGCAGGACAAAAACAGATGCATCTATGTAAATGCATAACTAGGGAGGGTTTCAGTAAAGTCTTTCTATTCATAAAAAAGAAAAGAAAGAAAAAGAAAGAAAGGAAAGGAAGGAAGGAAGGAAAGAAGGAAGAGGGAGGGAGGAAGGAAGGAAGGAAGGAAGGAAAATTAAATACAGGAAGGGGGAGTAGAACAGGGTATTTTTTAGATAGAGTGATCAGAGGACAAGTCATTAAGAAGGTAATATTTGTGTAAAGAACTAGGAGATGAGAGAGCAAGTCATGCAGCTTTTAAGGAAAGAGTGTACCAGGCAGAGAGGACAGAACGTTCATAGGCTTTGAGATAGGAGGATGCTTGGAATGTTCTAACAGCAGCAGAGAGGCCAATGTACTAGAGCAGAATGAGTAAGGGAGAAAGAGGTAGGAGATCAACTAATGGGCAGAAGGTATCAAGTAATCATGTAGGGCCTTTTAGGCCCTCATAAGTCCTTTGGCTTGTATTCTGAGTGAGTTGGGAAGCTTTTGGAGGGTTTTGACCAAGTGACTTACATTTTAAAAGGATTTTCTCTGGCTGCTTAGTTGAGAGCACACTGGTGGGGAACAAAGCCAGAGGTGGGAGAGCTCCTAGTAAATGTTATCAGGAACCAAGCATGAGAAGAGGCGCCTAGAAAGATGAATGCAGGTGGTAAAAAAATAACAATGATAACCATAGAGACCTGATTTCCAATTAAATACCACTTTCATTTAATCCAGGGCAATAAAATTATGTCACTTAAAAATAGAATGAAATATTATTTCTTACATTTCTGCAAGTATATTTGTGTTATATAACTTTAGCTTCATAAACATCTGCCAGGCTAGTCATAAGGTATTTACTAATTAGGATTTAAAAGTGTTTTTGTTAGTTCATTTGTTTTCCATAAGGTGGCTGTGATTTGAATGTCCCATGTGAACATACAGGCAGTCTGAAAAAGGGGGGAAATAATGGCTAAATTCCTTTACATTCTCTTTCCTTTACTTTTCTTCAATTATCAATGAGAAGTTCAGCAATTTAAAATAGGAATCTCCATCACTAGCATAAATTAGCAAGGTTCCACTGTAATAATTTCCCATTAAAATCCATGAAGTGCAGGTTTTACATGATGAGTTCAGATATGGCTACACAAATGTATTGCTCTGCAGGCAGTCTGTTTAATCTAATGTAAAAGCCATCATGCCTTTTAAAACTTACCTGCAAGAATAGCTGGAAACTGCAGTCTGAGCAATAGAGTTCTGAGCTTTAGAAAGGAATATTAAAAAGGAAGAATAAAAATAGGAAGAGCATATTCCATTGTGAGCTTTGGATAAGTGTGTGAGAAGGACATCTCAATAGTACTTCTCTAGGCTATTGATCTGAAGGATCAACTAGTCAAATATGTGTTTGTGCTGATGCAGAGGGTGCCCATTGATGACCACCACTTCAGCTGAACACTAGGGAAAATATGTTTAGAAAAATGGAAATTAGGATACAAGAAAGTGAAAGCCAAATTATAACACATGGTGTTAAAAAGTTGAAGGGAAAAACGAAGGCTGCCAAATCCAACGCCCTAGAGAATATTCTGAGGGAAAAGAAGTCCTGCAAGATTCTTTAGCTTTTCAAGGAAGGAAATTAGAAAGACTTTCTACAGCAAGCCTTTCTAAAAAATCATCTCATCAATTAGATTCTCTAGAAATTATAGGGCAGCATAGAATTTATAGAATATTTAATATAGAGGGAAAATGTAAATTTTGTTGAAACCAAGCTGGATAGAGTTAATTTATCATAGCCAAGAGATAAATAACAGTACCATATATTTCTACAGAATTTATAATTTATAAAGCATTTTTATATATGCTGTCTCACAAAACCAAGGAGATTTTGACTAAGGGTCAAACCAAGGGTCAGAATAGTTTTCAGGTAAGAAAACTGGTTCAGGAAAATTAAGTGAAGTCTTGGAACCAGGATTACAACCCAATTCCTTTGAACTCGAACATAGGACATTTTTCAATATCTGTGTTCGTTTTTACATCACTGGATTCTATATTGTATTCAAATGCAATACTGGACTTTTGCACTCAAAAGTTAGAGGGAAAGAATCACTAACCACCTCCATTTTTACTATACTTCCCCGCTTACAAGTCATCACTGTACTGTCTCCTTTGTTCTTTCCATTTTCCAGATGAGGAAACTGTCTGAGATAGTTGCCTAAGCTCAGTACAGGGGTGTGTGTGGAAATCCAGCTCTTCTGACTCCAAAACTCCTGCTCCTTCCATTACACCATAAAAAACTCTGCACTAATTATTCTACCTTAAAAAACTCGTGATGACATGAACCATATGCCAGCAGATCCCAGTATCACCAATGCTGATAAAAATAAAGTAATTTACATTGCACTAAGGGTTTACCCTAGATTCTGAATTTCTCATAGAGGAGCTAACATTTGAGCTAGGACTTAGGGATGTGTAGAGTATTTTTAAAAAACAATTCAATGGACAAAATAATAAATGGATGGATAGATGGATGATATTTGTAACAAGTCTGGAATTCTGTTTATCTCATTACTGCTTCACTTCCACTTTGAAACTTTTCTTTATATTCCCCTGCCTAAGGCCAGAACTGTTAACAGCACATCCTCTCTGCTTCCATAACGTGAAGCATATTAGACTGTGAGTTCCTTTGGACAAGGATCAAAATCTTACTAATCACCATATCTGGCACATTTTAGAGGATACATGTTTGTTAAATGAATGAATAAATAGATGAAATGGATGAAATAAAAGGATAAAGAAATAAATGGTACAACAGTTCTATCTGGGATCACATGCTTCCTCATAGGAGAACTCCTCTTTCATGAAGTTTTCCCTGGTGTCACCTCCCCAAGCAGTTTTTCCCTTGTGATCCCTCAATACTGTATGGATGACTCTTTATGAACTTGTGTCTCTTTAGATATATATACTTCCTGGTAGAGCACTCAGTTGGGTAGATAACTTTTCACTAGACCAAGCACTCCTTGAAAATAGCACTATTTTTTACTCGTTATTTTGACTTCAGTATTTTGAACATAGACACTGTGTAAATATCTGTCTTTTTCTACCCTGTCCCTACTGTTAGATAGAAGGACTTATAAAGGTGGGAGTAAGAAGTAAACATGTGTAGCAAATGCAGCTTGCCAAGACACAGACTTGTAAAAAGGCATCTTTGGGGTTAGGTGGAGGGGTCATGTGGTATGACTGGAGACTAGAACACAATGATATCTGCTTATTGGAATCATGGTCCATAATTATATTTTTAAGCATAAAATTTCCAACATGAGTGGAATGTATTTCTGTAAATTCATTTACATTCATTTCTGTACATACTTGGAATGTATTTCTGTAAATTCAACTATTTTCTAATGGAATTAGTTTCACTTTGTAAACATCCCTAATCGTCTACTAAAACAGTGATTTTTTTCATGATAGCTTACATATTACGTTTGTCCTCTAAAATGCTTTGAGTACCTTAAAGAAAAATGTAATGCAAATTTAAGAGAACATTATTAATTTTAAGACTGTTAAAAATACATAATTCAAAGCTATGGTTTCTGTGCCATAAGATGATTAAACATAATCAAAACAATAAGCTTATTGTTCTTAATACATTCTAGGTCTCAATATTAAACATTTTTTTCAATTAATTTTTCAACATCATCCAAATATCAATGCCCATATCTTATAAAGAACTTTAAAATTTTTTCTTCTAGAGGTTAAAATGGCCATGGCAACTTCCTCCAGACTTGGGTTGGCTATTTCCACATCATAAATCAACTGCTTTTCTTCTAGGACTGAGGGAGCCTCAGATTCATTTGTTCCATTTTAAAAGAAAAAAAAATATTATTAAGGGTCTTCCAGATAACCCCACCAGTGGAAAAAAAAGTCTCTTCAAGGACCGTCAGGAAAGCCCAGGGATTATACAAACGTGATTTGTCAGCAAATACATATAGATTGAATAAAAGTTGTTTTGCCTTCTAATTGCCGTGTTTCCTTACAAGGAAGTTGGCAGGTCAGGGATTTGAGTTTATCAAAAGAAAATGAAACTGGTTGCAGTTTGACCTGACAGACTGCATATGGGGAAATACGCGACTGAGTTACATTTTTCAAAAGGGACTTTGGGCAATGAAAGTGATTTATAGAACCTCCACATGCCTAAACTTGATACTCACTGGGGAGTATTTAACAATAAGAAGTGTGGAAGAGCTTAAATGTTAGCATTAAAACTCATAGGTCAAGGAAAGGGTAAATACGAAGACTTATAGCTGCCTTGTGCTTATATCCCACAAGTGCTTGGGTCTTGGTTCCAAGATACCTTGGGTGTTACAACTCGTTTTGATACTTTAGATTATAGTTCTCATTATTTCCTGAATGACCAATTGATTTATGCTATTGGGGTGAAACTATTTTTATTAAATCTCTTCTATCAGGCACTATATTAGATGTTGGGGGTATAGAAAATACACTTTTATTCATTCACTCATTTATTTAGCATACATTTATTGAGAACCTACTGTATTCTAGACCCTGTATTAGATTCTGGGAATACAGAGATTAATATAGTTTGGGCCTGAACTATGAGAACTCATGGTTAGAGGAAGTAATTCTAGAGCTCACAGGGGAAGTAATATCTGGTCAGAATGCTAAATGTGGAAATAGAAGTATATGAAAGGTACCAAATTAATTTTGAAGGAAGGAATTAAGAGAAGTTTCAAAGAGGATGTAGGGTCTGAGATGGGTTTTAATGAGTGAATAGGAGTTTTTCCAGGTTGACAAAATATAGGGCAAAGCAGGATGAACAGAATATATAAAGGTGAAGAGATATAATATTAGATTAAGTTTTCAGAGAAAGCATTCTCAGTAAAAATCAAATTCCTAACAGACCCAAATACAGAATCAACAGCATCAGCTGGAGATCATTCTGCCCTTTGCACTGAGGACTAAAAACCACCCGTCTTATCACAAGTCTAGTAATTCATTTTTGCACATCTCATGATTATTCCATTTTGCTGTGAACTAAACACATTCATATTGAAACAGACACCCAGCAACTCTAACAACCAAAGTGGGTACAATGTCATAAATGTAATCCTCTCCCAATGACAGAACAGACAATTTTTCATACTTATTATAGAGAAATTTTGGTTTGTGATAACAGGAAGCTCCTTTCTTCCTTTGTCTCCTTTCTTCCTGTTTCTTGACCCTTTTCTGGATCTGGCTGTTGTGAACAGAAAGCCTGTAAATTCAGAGGCACAGAGGAATGAACCAAAGAGAATCAAGATATGTCCAGTTATCCCTCAATTTTCTCTAGTGAGAGTTCCTAATTTCTGCCTCTTTTCAGCTACTCTGAATGAATTAAATCCCTAGTGTACTACATAGCTCATGAAATTCTCAAGACAAAGACACAGTTTACTGGAATTCTCCATTTTAAACAACAAAATTGTCTCTGTGAAAATTTTAACACCAAGGTGCATCTTTTTTTTTTGTTTGTTTTTGTTTTTTTGCGGTACGCGGGCCTCTCACTGTTGTGGCCTCTGCCGTTGCGGAGCACAGTCTCCGGACGCACAGGCTCAGCGGCCATGGCTCATGGGCCCAGCTGCTCCGCGGCACGTGGGACCTTCCCGGACCGGGGCACGAACCCGTGTCCCATGCATCGGCAGGCGGACTCTCAACCACTGCGCCACCAGGGAAGCCCCAATGTGCATCTTTTAATGGACTTTTAAACATAGAAGTCCATTAAAATACATAAGAATTCCAATTCTTATAATTATCACTCAGTAAAGTCACATTAAATTCCTATTTGTCATCACTTCACATGAAATAATTAACAAGTATACATGTGTATCTGAAAAGTCACTATGCTATATATTTGAAAATGGCAAATTATTATCTTTTAACTGTAGAAAAATTGTGAGCAGGATCTGTGAAAATATGCCACCGTTCTAAAGATTGATAAAAACTTATTCATATTCCCTATAATTTAATTCAATAAACATTTACTGAGGGCATACTCTTTGCCAAGCTCTGGGATTTCATGAGTAGGTACAGTTCCACCCTTGGCCTTAAGGTTCACGGTTTATTTTCATTGATTAAGGATCTGCAAACATTTCTGAGGGTCCCCATAGATTTTTACTATGACTCATGATAATTAAATTTTCCTTAAATTTAAATATCTAAATTCAGCAGTATGCCAGAAAATGAAATCTCTGTCATCTCTAGTCATAGTCTGGCTCATTCCATTTCTATTAAATACACCAGCTATCATATAGAAACACTAGTCTTTTGTTGTCCTTTGATAATCAATTATCAAAGTCCTCTTGATTATATTTTTGGAAAAACTGTCACAGCAACTCATTTCTGGCCATTTCTGCATTAACTTGACATCTATTTGCTTCTCATCTATACCACTGAAACTCTTCTGTTTACTTACCTCCAGTCTTCTCTTTCCCCAAATCAAATGTGCAAATTGCAGAGATATAATAATACTGAAAATATCTGTACAAACCACCCTCAGTTAAAATACAATTAGTAGTGGCCCATTGTCCAGAAAAGTCACAAACTGAAATGCCTAAAAGGGCAGGCAGGTAGGTAACAAAATGAGTGAAGTGGGGAGAATTAAGACAATAGGGAGTGGTAGAGACCCTGGCAGGCCTAGGCCCCAGGTAAGACACAGACAGAACTTAGTTCCAGCTGATTGTTTTTCTGTTGGAATTCAGGGTTATTTTTGAAAATTTTTCCAGAAAAAGAACATATAAAATTTTCTAATTAAAAAAAAATTGAGGTATAGTTGTTTTACAATGTTGTGTTAGCTTCTACTGTACAGTGAAGAGGAGTTCCCTGTGCTATACCGCAGGTTCTCATTAGTTATCTATTTTATACATATTAGTATATATATGTCAATCCCAGTCTCCCAATTCATCCCACCACCCCCTTTTCCTCCCTTGGTGTCCATATGTTTGGTCTTTACATCTGTGTCTCTATTTCTGCCTTGCAAACCAGTTCATCTGTACCATTTTTCTAGATTCCACATATATGCGTTAATATACAATATTTGTTTTTCTCCTTCTGACTTACTTCACTCTGTACGACAGTCTCTGGGTCCATCCATGTCTCTACAAATGACCCAGTTTGGTTCTTTTTTATGGCTAATATTCCATTGTATATATTTACCACATCTTTTTTATCCATTCATCTGTCGATGGACATTTAGGTTGCTTCCATGTCCTGGCTATTGTAAATAGTGCTGCAATTAACATCGGGGTGCATGTATCTTTTTGAATTATGGTTTTCTCTGAGCATATGCCCAGTAGTGGGATTGCTGGTTCATATGTTAATTCTATTTTTAGATTTTTGAGGAATCTCCATACTGTTCTCCATAGTGGCTATATCAATTTATGTTCCCACCAACAGTGCAAGAGGGTCCTCTTTTCTCCACACCCTCTCCAGCAGCTATTGTTTGTAGATTTTCTGATGATGCCCATTTTAACTGGTGTGACGTGATACCTCATTGGAGTTTTGATTTGCATTTCTCTAATAATTAGTGATGTTGAACAGCTTTTCATGTGAATCTTGGCCATCTATATGTCTTCTTTGGAGAAATGTCTATTTAGGTCTTCCGCTCATTTTTCTACTGGGTTGCTTGTTTTTTTGATAAAATGTTCTAATTTTTAAGATACTGTGTGTACAAAACAAAATACATATATATCTGTGCCTGTAGCTCTAATACACAACTCTTGCTAGATATGGAAGGCAGACCGATGGTTGTGAATTCTGGTCTATAGCGTTAGACCAGGTAATGTTGCCTGGATTCTGAGGCCCTGCAAAATCTAGCCCCACTGTCTCTTTTCAATGTCATCTCTTGTTATTACTATCTAACTTTGATACTGTGCCTATGTTTTATGGAAACTATACCTGATACTTGCTCTCTACAACAATTAATGAAGTAGGATTATTATATCCATTTAAAAGATGAAAAATTTATGTTACAGAGAGGTTGAAAAGTTTAGTTACAGTGGTTGGTAGTTGATTCAAATACAGCATTGTCTAATTCCAAAGCCTATGCACCTTACACTTTGCTGTTTTCCAGATACATGCCTACTAATAATATGTATTCTTCCAGAAACTTGTGGGAAAGGAACTAATGTTATCCTCATTTTACAAGTAAGGGAAGTTTATTATATGAATTGACTAAAGTCACAAAACTGTTAAGCGGTAGGGCCAGAAAATGAATCCACACAGCTTAAATCTAGAGTCTCCTTTCTTGTTAAACTTTATACCATACTAAATAAATAGAAAAATGAATAAACAAATAAGTAAAGAAAGGCAGCTCAAATATCACTTTTCCTATAATGGTTTCCTTGTTCCTCTTCACTGGAAGTAATCTCTTTTTCCACTGAGCTACCATATTACTTTACTTATATTTCTCTCATCTACCTTGTGTTTAAATGTGCCTACATTTATCCTTTTTTACTAAACAAGATCAACATGCTGTGATGATGCACAGCCCCTTGCTCATAGTTGGAGCCTGACAAAATTGTGCTAAATTAACTTAGAAATATACAAATTAAGGGGTTTTATCTATTTTCTGATACAAGAAGCATGTCTGTCTAAATGTAATAAAATAATAATTAAAAATAAAGTGCTCTTTTAAAAACATCTGTATTTCTCAGCATACCTCTTGCTGGCAATGCTTAAAAACCTTGGTTCAGTATAAGCCATCAACACTGTTTATTAGATTGTTTAGAAAATAGACATACTATGTATTTGTAAGACATAAAGAGGAAAAAACTCATTTGGTCAAGAAATAAATCGGGGCTTATATGTGGGCAGTAGTGTCAACATGCAAACCAATTCCCCTGTAACACATTGCATAAAAACATTCTGTTCAAACCAGGGTATCCTGCTGTCTTATGTAGCTTCCTGCCAAAATGTTCCTTTTCTCTCATGTAGATAGCCAAAGCTATCTGTTAGGAAAAATCCCCTCTCTGCTCAAACAGCCCAACTCAACACTTTCAAATGCCCACAAGAAACAGACATTCATCTTGAAACCATCAGGGATGGTCAGGTGAAGTATAGGTAGCCTGATGTCATACAGTCCAAGAGACTACCCTCTCCTAAACTCTGAATCAGAAGTGACTTTATATCCTTAGCACTCAGAGAAATCTCAGGCTTGAATGCTCTAGGATTGGGGTTATTTTTTAGTGTACTCTACTGAGGCGATTATATAAGAATAAGGTTGGGATCTTTATAGACAACTATAGGACTCCAAGATAGTATACTAGATTACATTCCGTATATGCACAACAGTTTTCTTAGAGCATTCTAATGATGCCCAATTTTTCCCACTTCAGTGCTCTCTTTGCTATGTTAACATGAAAAAAGCATTATAAAATCAAAAGCATAAGCAGTAGAAATAATTCCCCATCGTTCTACCACAAAATAAATAAGATAAATAAATGACATATAGAGGCTAATATATACAGATTCACTTAGCAGGAGTTCTGATTTGTATGGCAGAGGATGTTCCTAATAGGGCTGTGTAGGACTTTATTTTGCACTACAATTGGCAAATTCTCAGTAACAGTCCAAACAGTCAATCTCAACACCAAAGAAGACATAATGAGGCCTTATTTCCCACTGTAGTAAAATGTTCTTAACCTTGGTGTTACTTATTTGGAAGTCCATACTGAGGGATGAGGGGTTTTTCTTGACAAAACTGGTGAACAGGAATAGTAATATGCAAAGAAGCAAGAGGAGTTCATTTTTGAAAGGAAGGTACAGTCTAAAAAGAAAACACTGGATAAGAACTTTGAATGTAGGTGGTGGTAAAGAAAGAGTGGACTGCTAGAAAGCAATATGTTTAGAATTGTTCCATAGTGTTATGGGGTGCAATGACACCCAAAGATAAGAGAGACATAAAAGAAAGTATAAAGTTGATAATGACTAACTTTAATCTTTGCTTACTTTTCTTGTCCAGAAAAACATGTCAGCAATCTTTTAACTTCCATAACTGTGTGTGTGTGTGTCTGTGTGTGTGTGTGTGTGTGTGTGTGTGTGTGTTTGAAGCTCTGAGGACCAGCAAAGATAATCATGTACAGGTAGTTAAGAGCTCTTATTCTTTTAGGTAGATGTGACTAACAGTACTCCATGGTACTTGTTAGAAAAGCAATCTGATTTAAACACTTCACTATGAGAAGAATTTTGATTAGCTGAGAGTGGACACTTGCCTTTCATTCACCCAACTTCTAAGGACATCCCTAGAGCAGAGAAGAGGGAAACAACATTTCTGGCTCCCAGATCCATGGCAGAGAGAATAAGATCATGGGCCCAGGGTCAGTCTACGTGGTTTGAATCTGGCTCTACTTTTTTTTTTTTAACTGTGTGTATTGGGTTAACTTAATCTCTTTCTGCCTCAGTTTTCTCCTTTGTTTAAAAATGGGGATAAGAATATTATCTATTTATGGGATTGTTGTGAAAATTGCATTGAGTAAGTTTTTAGAATGGGGTATAACATGGAGTAGGTGCTCAATAGATAGTATTTTTCATTAATACTTAGTTTAGTATTATTACTTAGTTTTAGTGTACCTGTGAAGAAAGTGAGGTCCTTGTTTTCCCTAGGTTAGAGAACAGTCTTCATGGAGTCCATTAAGTGGGACTTTATCTTTTCTCTCACTTTCCCCTACCCTTCATTCTGCTTTTCTAAGTATAATGAGAAGTTTTCATTTTAACTATTTACTAAACTGATTATTATCTCTGCCTATTTATTTTGTACAATGTGGTTTTCTATACCATGCAATCTGATTTTTCCAGACATAAAAATCTATAATTAATCATCAAAAAATTGACACATACTAAGCTACTTTCTCTGACCATATAGTTATGTAGAAATTAACACAGGAAATGTGTTATAACTGCATACTCTGCAGTTAAAATGATGTAAATCATTATTTATAAAGATTAATTTCTACAAAAATTGAGTGATCTCACTGATTAGTTTGAAAAAAAGAACCATCGTATATTATTCCTAACTTTAATAGAAACCTCTATTTAGCTTGTCCTCAGATTGACATGAGATAACTTTAGTTTAAGTAAAGGTTTAAGTTTAAATAAACATTTTTAATAGGCATTTCCAAAACCTCAAAAACTGAAAAATCATTTCTGTCTGCAAATGTGAACTTTTTCAGAAGTGCCATTTCTTGGGTATATCATGGGTCTTCTCCTCTGCATGTTCAAGGATTCATCAGGACATCCAGTTGGTCAAAGGAGTCTCTGTCCATGGCTTGGCCAAGGCCAATTACTGTCTGTTAATGTTCTGACTTTCATTCTTTCTGTTGTCTCCCAACTCTGCTATTTTCTTCCATTAGGCTCGCCATAAACTGTTGGAAAGATCTGATGAGGAATTTCTTATTTCTTTTGAGTACTGAAAGCATAACATCCTGATTTGCATGCCATTTCTTCTGGTCTAGACTTAGAATTAGGGAAGAATTATTCAGAGTGGTTTAGAGACGTGCAAAAAGATCAAAAACAGCCCCCGTATTAACACTAATTACAAGATCATATTTCCCTAAAAAAACTTCCTCTGTCCTTAGCAGCTTCTTCAAAACTTGAATGATCACTAGTAAGGTTTAGATCATTAAGACTGGTTTTATGTAATACCTTATTGTTGCAAAGCAAGTGTGATTCTTTTTTTTTCACCATAAATAAAACATTTTGATTCAGTAATATGGTATTCTTCTTTAGCTGTTATAAGAATCAGGAGGCCCTGATTTGCACATGTGGTGTGACTCAAACCCAAGTGTTCATGAGGAAAGGCCTACTTCATAAAAGTCTGCCATTCTACTCCTTTCCCACTGAGGCATTATGTCTTTGTTAAGGGATGGTTACATCCATCGTTCTCATTAGTTTGATTAATGGTCTACCTCTAATAGAGGCCACCACCTGACATTTGGGGAAAAAATACATGGCAGGTAATTTTTTAAAATACAGAACCTGTCCCCTTAACCTAGTTTCATTCCTTTTGGTAAGGGTGGCAATTGGATGTGACACTCATCAGTGGGAGCGGGCTGACATCCGTTCTTTCCCTCCCTGTCTAGTTCAGTTAAAAGAATGATAGCCAGACTTTCTGGGGAAACTGAAGCAAAGGTAGGGAGAGAGCTGTTAAATATCCCAACATAGTAAATGCAGGCTATCGTGCCCACAATTTCCTGTCAATTAAAAGTGTTAAGGTTTCACTAGAATATTGAATTAATGGAGTGATTCTGTTCTGAGTAGATAATGCATCTCATGTGCCTTGCTTGTCTTTTCAATTAGAAAAACAATGAGGTGTAAAAATAGGCCAATTTCAAAATTTTCAAACGTTGAACTAAAGCTGATGTTCAGAAGTCTTTGTTTCAGAGTTGGCTTTGGGTCTCACTAACGAGACTACTTTCTTCTCTTTTGGTCTTTAGGATTATTACAATTGTTTTTCTAGCCCTGATGGTTATCGACTGTCTGTTACAATAACAGGATGTGACTTTAGTTTCAGAATCTATTTGTTCTGAGATAAAGCCCTCTAACACTAGGAACAGAAAAGGATATAAAACTGGCCTTTGACAAACCCTTGCTTAGTAGGCTTGTCTGAGGCAGTATGTAACTACTAAAATCACCGTGTTTGCTTCCATTTCCGTGCACAGGAGTCAGCACTCCCAATTTCTGTCCTCTCACGACCTAATGGGAAATGGACTTATTTTAAATTTCCCCAAACAACTTGCAAGTTCTTTTGTTGTTTTTATTGGTTTGCTTTTCCATTTAATGTTCTATTTCCATATCTAAGTCTATTTCCCTCTAAAGATTAGAGAACCCATGTTTCTAAGCAATAGTACAAGCCCTTCCCTGCCCCTTGCCACAAACAGAGTGTTGCTTCAGCAGCTGTCCTTGGGCATGGATGTCCTCTTTAATCAGAGTGAGTTCCCTAATAGACACTATAATGACATTCATTTGCCATTTGGATGTACCTGACGTGACACTTCAGGCAATGCCATGATTACTTTCCCTTAAAAATGTAGAATAATTTTACAAAATCAAAAATGCAGAATATTGCCTAAAGAAGTTCAGTTTAAAAAATAGCAGTATTATCATGGTTTTGGGAAAGTGCTGTAATCTTCTATCTCACAAATTATAATAGTGTGATTTTATATTTAACTTGGTAATAAAATCCTGTGTTTGAAAATAACAGATCTATTGGTTACAAGAAAACTAGTCTATAGGCTATAACAGAGTCTCCTGAGTTAAGATACAGGATGATACTTATTTAATGATAACATTGTTGGGCACATCTTAACAATCAAATGCTTTACTCTCTTGAATTTGAAATATTTTTAATAATGGAGGAAATCACTCTACACTAAAACTAATATTTAGAACTGGATTAATATTTTCAAGGTTTCTTTTTACATAAAATATTCAATACTACTATAACTTAAAATGCATGCAGGAAAGTGTTCCGTGAAAAGTTGAAAGAAATGTTTAACAGTATAGATGGGAACATCTCTCCAGAATATAACAATATAATATTTATTAGCTATAATGGAAAGCATTTTCAAAAATTTTAGAGAAATTTCTTAATAGTTTCTTATTTTGTTAAGATCACAGACCTGGGGTCTGGAAGAATCCTTAGAACATACACTGTTTATCTTCAGCCTCCTGGAAAGATAGATGCTGTCTATGATGAGTTTGTATCTTGTCCAAGCATGATCAATCTAAAAATTAAGCTCAGTAGATAGTATATTTTCCCTTCAAAAGAATCACCAGGGAACACACTTTTATAACCTTCCCTTTTACTCTCTTGTACTGTCTAACAAGCCATAAGAGCCAGACTTCCAGCTTCCAAAGTGTGACAGAGCCAGATCATCAAGCAGCATAAAAAGGAAATAAAAGGAAAGAATATTATGATCAACGGCAACTTCCCATGTGATTTTTAAACTAGCAAATGCCTGTTACCAATCATCTAATAGGTAGTGGCAGTAAGTTGCAATACAGAGTGAGCACAACTTTGAGTTAGACCTGAATTAAATGTCGACTCTACTGTTAAGTAGCTCTGTATGATCTTCAAAGCTACTGCTCTCAAAGTCTCAACTTCCCCATCCAAAAATGGGGATAATAGCACCTGCTTTGAAGGAATTTTGTGAGACTTCTAAAAAAATCATTCTGATATATCATAAGCACACAATAATTGGTAGCAATTATCTTTAGTTGTTGACTAATTGACCAGATGAAAAGCACTGAATCGGGTGATCTGTGCAGTGGTTAGGAATGTATGTAAGACACCATTCTTGCCCTGTAAGGAGGCTAAAAGCAAAAAATGTTCTATGTTAAGAGTATTATTTACATTATCCTTATACTGGCCCCGTGGAGTAGGTACTGTTATTCCTATTCTACAGATAAGGAACCTGAAGGTTTGAGAGTTTACCTAACCTTACAACATTGTGACCTTACAACAGAATGGGTACTCCTAACCACCACATTATACTGGGTGGCATGAGAATTTATTGTCACCAAGGGCAAAGATATGTACAAACGTGTCTATAAAAGCAACTTAGGGAATCATTGTTGCTAGACACAGATAAGTGCTTCTCTGTCTCAGTCTTTCAAATTTGGGATTTGACACCATGGTGTGCAATGAACCAGCAAACTCAATCTAATTTTTGGTTATACTCTTTAACGAGTCAGTTTTTGGACACTGAAATTATAGAAAGTAGTCAACTCCTTTTCCCATAGGAAATCCCATTCCTTTTGAAAATAAATTTATAAAATAAATTTATATTTGAAGTTTATGTTTTTATACAGAAATGGAGGAGACATTTATATTTTATGCAATCCCCTTTGCCAAAGATTTCTCTTGTATCCCTTTGTTCCTTCTACTGAGTGGGTACCTGATGGTCATACATGTTGTCTTACTCAGGGTTCTCCAGAGAAACAGAATTAATAGGATGTATATATACAAAGAGATTTCTTTCAAGGAACTAGCTCATATGGTTATGGAGCTTGGCAAACCCCAAATGTGCAGGGTAAGCCAGCAAACTGGAGATCCAAGGAAAAGTTTCTGTTGAAGTTCAAATTTATAAGCCATCTGCTTGTAGAATTCCCTCTTGCTGAGGGAGGTCAGTCTTTTGTTCTATTCAGGCCTTCAACTGACTGAATGAGGCCCACCCACATTATGGAGAGCAATCTGTTTTAGTCAAAATCTACCAATTTAAGTGCTAAATTTTGTTGTGGCACAAACCTATCAATAGTATTCCAAATGTCCCAATGTGGTCATTCCGCCACTGGAATTTTATAGGTTACGATTACTGTGACTATCATAACCTTTATTTAATAGAGTGATGTCTACATTTTTAAAGTAAAAATTAAACTAGGCATGCAAGATCATTTATTTTTCAATATAAAAATGGAGAAAGGAAATAAAGCTTTTGTTTTCATATCTGAAATGCCACAGACATATATTAATGTCATTAAAAAGGGACTCAGTCTCTTGAATGGATCTTAATAGCAGAGTGAATCTAGTTATTAGAAATCTTTTTACTATTTTTTTTTTTTAGAATTCTGGAGATCAGATAAAGAATTATTTTGGAATATATGTAAAATACTGGTTTCTAACACAATCTAATGACATGGTGATTATGAACATTTTAGAGTATGTATGGTAGTAAAACTCTAAACATGTTTGCAGCAGTTGAACTATATTTTACTCACTGTGCATAATCTTACAGATGTTGATGTATGATGTTTCCTGATTCACTTAAATCAGGTATGAAAGAGAAACTCAAGCTGAGCTCACTTCTATGGTCCTTCCATAAAGCAAGCTCTTCCAAGAATTATATTTACAGAAAAAGAGAAATCTGCTCTGGAGATAATGCATATAATCATATTTGCTAAAAATGGAAAAGCCTTATTATATTCTTGTTTGGTATCTATTTTACATCATCACCTGCAGCTATGTTCTGTCACCATTATTCTAATACTAGTAAGAAAAAAATCAGCACTAAGAACCTCAAAATAGAGGACATATTTTGTTAAGCTGTAATTATGTAACTCGAGTTTCAGTATCTTTTTCAAGGAATAACAGTATGAAGGCTCTGAGACTATTCCAAAAGAAGCACTTTGAAGAATCCTTTGTGAATATGTTTTCTCCAAAAACATACTTGAATCTTTGCAGAAACAAGGGTGAAAGTTCTATCACAGAGAAGAGTGTAAATGCCCTGGTTAAAATCAAATCCTCTGGAATATTTGCAAATGATATGACCAGTTTTGCTGATGAGGAAGCAGCCTATTTGTCAGAATCATGACTGTTATCTCACTAAAAGCCATATCTTTTTGTCTATTTTGATTTTGTTTTCCATGATTTGAATTTTTATCACTTGTTTAGAAAAGTTTGGTTCTTTTGTAGAGTTTGTAGAAAATTATCACAACAAATCCGATGTCTTTTCATCCATCTATATACTTCTCTCTCAATCTTCTTCACCATGGATTCTTCGTGGGACCTCTTATTCTTTCTGTTGGATAGGTGTCAGGTGGTCATAAAGGTTCTGTTACAGCACAAATTGTCCACAACATTTCAGTTTTCTCAATGTGATCAGAGAGCCACTGGAATTTTTTAGGTGATGATTACTATGAAAATTTCATATTCATTTCTATTTTTAAAACAGCTTGCATTTTCTCAAACCCCATTACAGAATATCAAATCAACTTTATATTAACTATTGGAAATATCTCTTTATTGAAACTGATTTTTACTTCAACTTTTATTGGATCTATTTTTTAATCAAATACTGGCCTTTGCAATTCAAGATTAAATCTCATTTGATTAATTTCAGGCCATTTTTTTCTAGCTTTTTGTGCTATTGTATGATGTCTCATCGCTTGATATCCTCTCTCATCTGAGAATTTAATTAATGTCATTAACAGCCAACTGCAGCTCATTTATGAAGATGTTTAACAGAGTAGAGTTCAAGACTACTCTGAATGAAACAAAACACTTCACACTCACTGCCAAAGATTCACAATATGCCTTTATATTTGCCGTTTAGCTCATCAGTAAGCTAGATATAACCTTCTACTATGACCTAAATACTTCCCAATGGGATTCTCAGTATCCTAACATATCAATGATTTTACCTTCATCAAAAGTAGGAGTTCTTTATTTGGCATGAATAATGATTTTCCCCTAATGGTTTTGTATATATGCATAAATGCATTTTTTATAGAAAGGGTTCATTCATAGTGTTACAATTTATTCTCAAAAGCGTACATAACTCCCAAAATATATGAAATCATGTGCTTTCTTATAAGGTTATATTTAGAAAATAATTTATGTTGCATTTTACCTACATGGTAGAACATTACTATTTTCCCCTTAGTGTCTAACCTCTGGGTTATTTATATTACCCAAATTCATTTTCTTTTAAAGCAAGTATTTTTCTCAAAAGCATATATTTATGATTTTTGTAAAGGTAACTTTTTCAAAATACATATATTAAATATATACTATTTTGGATGAAAAAAGAAAGACTAAACCATAGAAACTGGAAAAATAAGATCATATTTTCTCATAAATGCATGTCAAATAATGTGAATGAAGGGGATACTCTCCAGGGGTTATAAAACTTTTAGAAAAATAAATCCTGTCAGTCTTATTTTATGGCCTTTTCTGACATTAATATGTTTAAAACATCAAGGAAATCCAAACTCATCTTACTTTTAAAATGTTCTTCCTATTGATTTATCCAGAAAAGAAATGAGAGAACTAGATTATATATTTCAGTATTTTTCTAATTAGATGAGCATCCAATTGTGAGTGATTAACAATAACTCAATATCTATTCCATGGACCTTGCTTTACTGTTTTTTTTTTTTTTTTTTTTTTTTTGTGGTACGCGGGCCTCTCACTGTTGTGGCCTGTCCCGTTGCGGAGCACAGGCTCCGGACGCGCAGGCTCAGCGGCCATGGCTCATGGGCCCAGCCGCTCCGCGGTACGTGGGATCTTCCCGGACCGGGGCATAAAACCGTGTCCCCTGCATCGGCAGGCGGACTGTCAACCACCGCGCCACCAGCAAAGCCCTGCTTTACTGTTTTAAATGGATGTTAATTAGGGTTGTGCCAGTGGCAGGAGCAGGGAGGGCATTGCAATTGTATATTCAGGAATCTTAATAGAACATTTCATGAAGGAAACATAAGGCTATCTACTCTTTACTTAATATAGGATTAATAGAGTGTTGTGTTTAATCAGGGGCCTATTATTGAACAGAGATACAGAAACTGTGGAGAGTGTTAATAAGAGGACAGCAAACATGAGTGAATGTTCTGAAAAAAGATAAAAATGAATGTATTTCAAGCGAAAAGGAGGCTGAAGAGAAATATAATGTCAGTTTGCAAGAATTTTTATAATAAGAGCATAAGGTCTGGACTGAGAGAAACCTGTATTTGAATCTAGGTCCTACTCTTATCAGCTGGCCAACCGTGACTCTTTCCTATATGTAATATTGGAATAATATATACTTTACTAGACTATTGTTAAGAACAAGCATAATATAAGTAACATACCTGGAGTAGTGGTGTCAGACATATATAGAAGTCCTTTTATAAATGAAGTTAGTATTATTTCTACTATTTTTTTATCAGATACTCATCATAGCAATTCCAAAGCAGGCTTATAGAGGCCGCTTGGAATTGCTAATCATAGAGTTGCCTGTGGGTAGGTTAGTATTGGTGGAGGATGGAAGTCTAGAGGATGGGGCTGCTTAACCACAGAAGACACTAGATCAGGCAGCTCTTTATTCAGTATACTCACACATGGATGAGTTTGGTAGAATTCAAATTTTGCTGAATACAGTGAGGTACAACATTTATTTCTATTTTTCTCCCTCCTTCTTTTCCTCCCGTTCTTCCTTTCCTTCTTAGAAATGTTGCTAAATACAGCTGTGTTCCTCTGCAGGGGATTTAATCATCATGTCTGATTTTGTGATAATCTTTTTCTCAGATTACCCTCTCAGTGGAGGGTAATGATGCATGACACAGAGGGAATCAGGCATTGGTTAGATTCTGTTTCTTGCTCTTGGTTTGACAACAGCAAGGAGTACTATATACTAAAATGTTGCATATTAATGTATATTAAACTGTTGGCAAAAATATAAGTGTAATATTGTTTAGATTAGAGTAATAAGCTTTTTCAAGTAGGAATTTTCTTTCTCTCTTTAAAAATTGGATCTCTGTAGTCCTAATTTTTTCTTAGGTAGTCTTGATATACACTAGAAGAAATAATGTTTCATCAGCTTACACTGTTTTCCCAAACCGTGCCTATGCTGAGTATTGACTTAAAATAATTTTGGTTAATGTTGTATTTCACTACTCTTGAGGAAGAATAATTTCTCAAAGTTCCTTGTGTTATCAGGGCAGATATATATATATGTATATATATACACACACACACACACACACACACACACACACACACACACATATATGTATAAAACAGCTATCTAATTGTACAGTTAATCTTTTTCTATGGCCTCACCAGAGTAAAGTGTTTTCTAAGACAGTGAAAATAGAAAATAGGACTTTGTGAACGATAAAACCTAATAAAATAGCATAGTACAAGATGAAGAAAAATAAAACTCTCATTACCTGCTTAGAAGTCTCTCAAGATAGCATATGTAGATTTAACATTCATAGATTTTGTCTAATTGAGTTTAACTCAAAATTCAATAACATGGTATATAGTCAGAGACCAGGAGGTGGGGACAGTGTGAGAAAATAAGTGAACCTAGGGCTTCTCTGGTGGTGCAGGGGTTAAGAATCGACCTGCCAATGCAGGGGACATGGGTTTGTGCCCTGGTCCGGGAAGATCCCACATGCCGTGAAGCAACTAAGCCCGTGTGCCACAACTACTGACCCTGCACTCCAGAGCCCGCAGGCCACAACTCCTGAGCCCACATGCCATAACTACTGAAGCCTGCACGCCTAGAGCCCATGCTCCGTAACAAGAGATGCCATCACAATGAGAAGCCTGCGAACCACAACAAAGAGTAGCCCCGGCTCGCCACAACTAGAGAAAGCCCGCACACAGCAATGAAGACCCAACACAGCCATAAATAACTAAATAAATGTAAAGAAAAAATAAAATAAAATAAGTGAGCCTAGTCAGCCACCCAACACAAACTTTGCCTTGTTGTCTGCTAATTATCTGAGAGGCCTAACTCATAATTTTATTCCTCACTGAAATAAATAATTAAATGTAACACACACACACACACACACACACACACACACCAGGCTCACTATATATCAGGCACAGATATATGTATAAAATCTCATTTAAACTTCTCAGTAACTCCATTTCAAAGTTAAGAAAACAAATACAACGAGATAAACTAACTAGCTCAAGGTCACATCATTGTAAATTGGCAGTCATGATTCAAACCAAAGTCGTCTGAATCTAGAGGCTATTGTTTAACCATTATACCATTATGCCTCCCTTGGCTTCAACAGTGAATTGGAAGATTCAGGGACTGAAGGATTAAAGAACGTTACAAGAGTCATCCCTTGTGGGTATAGGTTGTCTTGTAATTGCTTTTTGAAATGGTGAGGTTGGGGGTACAACAGAGGGCATAACCAGAGTGGGTCTCTTTTTTTTTTAATTTTTGTCTGCGTTGGGTCTTTGTTGCTGCGCATGGGCTTTCTCTAGTTGAGGCGAGCAGGGGCTACTCTTCGTTGCGGTGTGCAGGCTTCTCATTGCGGTGGCTTCTCTTGTTGTGGAGCATGGACTCTAGGCACGCAGCCTCAGTAGTTGTGGCGCACTGGCTTAGTTGCTCTGTGGCATGTGGGATCTTCCTGGACCAGGGCTCAAACCTGTGCCCCCTGCATTGGCAGACAGATACTTAACCACTGCACCATCAGGGAAGTCCCCAGAGTGGTTTTCTTAATCAACTGACCTCTTTTGTTACAATCATGAAATTGAATGTATAAAAGGATGAGGTGAGAGTGAAAGAAAAAGGCTAACAAGGAAGCATAGGTTGTAGGCTAATAATAACAATAAATGCCATTTATTAAACACACATATACAGGTCCTATGGTAACAATTATTTATGTTGTGGTAGATTGCAAAACTGGCCACAGGTCTCTACCGTCCTTGCCCCTTTGCAATGTGATTTTGTAGTTTTTCGCACGAAGAGATAGAATCTATTTTCCCAATCCTTACATCTTTGCTGCCCTTGTTACTTGCTTTGACCAATAGAATATGGCAGAAGCAACATTATGCCATTTCTGAGTTTTGATTTCAAGAGGACCCAGAGCATTTATTTATTCTCTGTCTCAAAACCTCTACCGCACCATGAGAAAAGGTTGATGGAAATGCATAGTCCCATTATCCTCATTACCCTCCCTTGGCAGCTAGCCAACTGCCAAGCAAAGACCCTGAGAAAGCCTTGTTGAAACCAGCCAAGCCTGGCCTTAATCAGCAGAACTGCCCAGATGTTTCATAAACTTGTGAGCAAAAATAAATAAGCCACTAAGTTTTGAGTGTATTTTATGCAGCAATAGATAAGTGTTCCTTATGTGTTATCTCCTAAAATCTTAATGCTGTTTGGTAGGTATTATTAACATTTCAGAGATAACAAAGCTCTTTTTTAGCAACACAGTGATGGTGAGAGCCAGTATTTACTCTGCAGTTTTGACTTTATGCCCAGGTCTTGCTCCTCTAAGAAGGGAACAAGTTAAGCAATTGTCAGTTAATGAAGATCTAGATAAAAAATTTCTCCTTATTTTCAATTCAAATCTTTAAATCATGAATCAGGGCAAGTTTTATGAACTTGCCTTGATTCAACAGCCGTGGAGGTGGCTTCACATTCCAACACAAGTCAGTTTTATTTGGTCAACATTATAAAAAGATAGGCCAAAATCCAAGACTGAAGCAAAACTAATTTATTTATTCAACAAACATTTATTAAGTGTCTGCCATATGCTAGGCCCTGTGCTTGGCACTGTTATGCAATTACTTTAAAAAGAATCTAAGATTTCAGAAACAACTCTAAGCTGAACAATTTAGGCAGAATAAGGCAAGTTATTCATAAGGATGCAGACTAATTACAAACGTCCTAGTTTAAATGCTATACTTACACTGCAGTGAGAATGCAATGGATCTGAAGGGAAATGCACATAAAGTTCTAAAACAATTTGTCAAAATAATTAAGCATACTAAGAGTGGTACTTGGAACCAAATTTTTTCAACCCACTCTGTAGAGAAGGCAGTAGAAATTTGTTGCAACTGTTTTATAACACCAGGTATAGTACAGCGGTAAGCCCAAGTCAAACACTGAAAGTTCGACCCAGCTTTATATATCACCATAGGCAGAACCGGGAATCACACCAAGTACCAGCAGGCTAGAGCCACCAGCTCAAAACGGCATTTGCTGTTTGTTTGGTAGGCAGCTCTGCTTTCTTTCTCATGAAAACACTAGCTTCTTCTAGAAAGATTCTCTCTGTAGAGAATTCTAGGCTTGACCAAACATGGAGAAATAAATTTTCTTTTCTCTCACAGTGTATAATTTTCTCTTTCTAACTCCTGAGAAGGAACCATTGATAGGAGTTAATGGTATTTGTCCTCAGAAAACAAAAGTGTCTGACTCAGAATTTTACAAGATCTAATTTATTTTCCTATTACAAAGAAAAGTCCCAACACCTTGTCACTGCCAGGCACAAGGAGTACTTTTCGCAGGTAAAAAAAAAAAAAAATGTTTCTACAGTATCTAACTTATATTACTGTGAATAAATGCAGAGTGAACAATAAGAATTCTATCTTCTGAGGATCTCAAAAATAGTAGCCTATGTCAAGGAAAACAAAAAAATTCTCTTTACTGGTTGAAGAGAAAATGCAGTCCCTCTGTATCATGTCTCCAGATCTGTTTTACATGATGCTTTTATCCCCATGTATCAGCGTGACCTCAGAGCCCAAGGAATAACTGGTTCTTTCCACTTTGAGTTCACAAATACATAGGTGCCCAGTTATATAATAACACTACATGTTCTTAACGTGTTGTTTGTAGTCAAGACCACTTACTCAAATTCAGCCATGTAAATAGAGTAAAAACAGGAAACAAATTCCAGATGTGATGGGCTTTCCTGATTGAAATTCTCCATGGAGTCATTACAATGCACTTAACACCTGAGTTTCAGAAGATGCCATCCCATTTTGCCTAAGTGGGCATTGGGCTTGTGATTTATTAAAGCTGTTCTTTCTCCACTCTGCTTTCATGGTGTGCAATGTTAAAGAGTTAGACCTCATCCCCACTGACTTGTTGTTAACCCCCTTATCCTCAGTCCAGTTCAACAAATCTTTATTGAAGGCCTACCAAGCATTGTTATTTGATGTTTTATTATGGTTTATAGGTGACCTGTATGAAACTTCACAAGGAGAATGTGATGTCTATTTGCAGTTCTAAATTGTATAGACATCAGAGCTGACCCTCACTCTGTGGGTCTTTAATTTGGTTTGACACACAAGGTCACATCAGCTAGTGCCTTAGAGGACTTCTTTTTGTAAAGTTCGTCATTTACCCATAGACTCCTGAGCAAGAAAAATCTAGAGACAACTTTCCTTTCAGCTTTCTGTCTCTGATGAAGAGTTTTCAGACATATGGCAAAAGTGGTATTGTCGCTTTGATCGTCTGGTTTTCAGTTCACAGTGCTATGTTGATTCTGTCACTGGTATCACCATTTTTCCAGACTATCTTTTACTCTTCCCTCTCATTCAAACCTAGTGTTCAATCTGTCACTGCATCCTGTCATTTCTTCCTCTGAATCATGTTTCAGCTTCTGCCTTCCTCTCCTTTCCCATTACTACCACACCAATCCAGGCTAGTGATAATTACAAGGGTGCTCAGTTGATTCTTCTCACTCTAGTCTCTACCATCTCTAATCCATCTTGCATATTTATTCCAGTCCAGTTTCCTAAAGCCCTATATTCCTTCTGTTATTTCTTGTTCAGTAACATAGAGCTGTTCCCTCTTAACCATCTTATAAAACACCTTATAACTGGCATGTCTTACTCCCTTCAAACCAGCACTCCTACTCTTCCCAGAGCACTCCACGGACACCACACTTATAAATAGCATGTTCATTCCTGTCTAATTTTTTTATGTTTTTCTTCCAACTCCAAATTTCCTTGGTAATTCCTCTCTTGTAGAACTCCTAGTAAGGTAGGGACCAACACAAGTTCCATTTCTCCGGTCTTTAACTGGAGTGGTTAGAAAAGTGGCTTCAGCCCCCACTCACATCCTCTGTGCTCCTGTAGCACCCATTAGTACTCTGTCACAGCATCTATCACAGTGTGCTATAACTGTCTACTCACATGATTGTGTCTCACACTCAATCATGAGCCTTCTGATGACAGAAAACAATCTTTCTTGTGCAACCTTGTAACCCCACGTGCCCAAAAGAATTTGACTCTTAGTAAGTTCTCAGTGAAAATTTGTTAATGTATTTAATAAATCTCTCCCTTCTCTAAATGCTTAACTCTAAGCCAGAAGAGAAATTTAGCAATAGGCCAGGTATCTGAAGATGTGGAATGCAACGACTAGTACGCAAGGCCCCAGCATAAAAGAATATTCATGAACAATGTTTTATTTGTAACTGTTCCCCCCTACCCACCCACCAAAGCTCCTTAGAGGCAGAAATCATACCTTACTAGCCCTTTGATCCTTTGATAGTGTCTTTGATCCCGTGACAGAGCTGGCAACTGAGAATCTGGTGATTTGAATGTTTAGGCTTCTAGAGCACATGATTCCAGTGTCTTATCACAGAAACTACTGGCTGAGCTAAAACACTGTCCTAAAAGATAGAATACTGTTTCTCTCTTTATTTCTTTATATATGGGCCAAGCGAATCAAAGAAGACTACTGTATGTTTTATTTTCATTGGTGCATGTAATGGGCCCATGGTTAAGGCTGTTTTGAAAAATGTGGAGTCAGTCTTCAGAAATGTTTCCTAATTTAACAAGTTAAAATATCTCCAGAACACTTAGATTCAAATGATGCTAATGGTACACAGTTTTTCCCTGCAACTATGGTGTGATCCTTTTAAAGCCAGAAATTTGACTTATACAATTGTTTTTCCATAACACGTGGCAATTCTACACATAGTGCAGAGACAATGACCAAATTATAACAACTAAGAGCTAACTTAGTAGTGGTGTAGAGGGCAATATCAGTGTGGAATAAAGTAAAGAAGTATCCTAATGGAGTGACATTTCAAACCTGCCCATATAAACATTCCCTAAACCCCTTTATGTTCTTTTGAACATAGCTACTCCCATTAGTTTATGTATTGTCTATGGCTGTTCTTGTGCTACAATAAGCAAAATGGAATAGTTGCAACAGAATTTATGGCCCACAAAGCTAAAAGTATTTACTATCAGGCCCTTTACAGAAAAATTTTTTTTCAACTCTTAGTCTAGAGCAATACCTGATGCCCAATAGATATGCAGTAAATGTCTGTTGTATGAATGAATGAAATAATAAATAAATGAAATAATGAAATAATAAATAAATAAGTCAGAGATAAAACTTAGTTAGATAATACTCCACCATGCCTTCAGAGGTCCTTTGTGTGTCTTGAAATGTTTGGAGACACTGGCATAGATAGCTAGTCATATTCTTTGATCTATAGTGGGTCCATGTTACTGTAGAAGGGAATTTGAATTTAGCCCACAGTTGAGGTTGCTTTGCATAAATATTTTTTTGTTGGGCTGATGTCTTTAAACAAGATTAGACTAGAGGAAAATATAATTAAGTTTCCTGAAAGAAAAGTCCCCTAATGTTGGGCAAGCTGTAAGTAGAACTATTAGGGAAAGTAGAGATCTGGGTAATGAAAGGCTGTGCCTGACATTTCTTTGACCCCACTGCCTTGGGAAGGATTTTGCTGCAATATCAAGAATGGAACTGTGCATTTCACTGTGGACCCCAAAACTAGACTGTGAAATCTCACTTCTTGGAAAGAGCATGTTAAAGGAAGCAGAGATTTTTCCCTGCTGGCTATGTTTCTTAGCTTAGGCTGCTATAATAAAACATCATAGACTAGGTGGTTTATAAACTACAGAAATTTATTTCTAATAGTTCTGGAGGCTGGAAGTCCAAGATCAGGGTGCCAACACAGTCAGATTCTAGTGAGAGCTCTCTTCCTGGTTTGTAGATGGCTATTTTTCTTGCTGTATCCTACCATAAACAAAGCAGAGAGAGAGAGAGAAGAAGCAAACTCTCTCCTTTCTCTTGCTGTAAGGGCACTAATTCCACTCATGAGTGATCCATTTTTTATGACCTAATTATCTCCCAGAGGCAGCACCTCCTAATACCATCACACTGGAGGTTAGTATTCCAATATATGAATTTTGGGGGAACACAAACATTTGAGCCATAACACTTTGGTTGTTAGTATTTTGATGGAAATGCACACCCAATTATGGGGCAAGCCAGAGGTCAAGAGACCAAAAGGTTGTTTTGAAGTTCAGAATCTAGAGCTGTAGGCAGTCACTCTGATTATATATCAGAACCCCTTGCCAGAAATAATTGGAGTGTGGTATCTCTGAAAAAGAGTAGCTGTCTGCCTCATCAAATTGATAGGAGCTTATTGCATTGAGATTTGGAGTATTGCTGGAAATGTAACAGAGTCTTACTTACTCCTTGGTGATGCCAGAGGTATGCTGGATCCAGTATTTGTTCAACCTCAGAAGAAATGAAGATTTCAGTTTAATTTTTCATTGAAAAGGAACTAAAAGGAACTTATGGTATGACAAAACACCTTTGGGGATTTAAGTCTAATTGATTTCAGTTTAATTTTACATAACAGCCAGATCTAGACAAACTTCTGTATCCTCCAAACTCAGGAATCATTTTTTTTCAATCACAAAGTACGTTGAAGGCTTGTTTCCAAGTTAATTTGGATTCAGACTACAGAAAATAGCAATAGACTGTGAGATGAGAAAGGAGGGCTAAACTATACTATGTTATACAATTTCCAAATGTGATCATGTTTCCCTCCTCCCTCTCTGTTAGTGGAACCTGCCCTGAAACACACAGGCCCTTGCCTTTCGGACCTCAGCCACGTCTCATCACTCAACCATCGGTAGTATTCATCGTGCATTGACTGGGAGGAAAACATAAGCCAAACCTTTTTTCCTTGAAGGAGCACAGCTCACACTGAAGGCAATAAATAATGACACAGAAACAGAACAAACAGCAGCTCCTGTGGAGTGCAGGACAGCAGGTGTACTTTGCTAGAAAGTTAGAATCTCAAGAATTTGGTCTCTGATGGTAATAGACACAGGTTACTGGGAAATATGAAGCAATGTGGACTTGATCAACATACTCATTAGAAGAGTGAAAAGACAGAGTGGAATTGTGGGGAGCTGTGTAGACTGTATAGGTGAACATTTGAAAATAAAAAGAAAGGAGAGGAAAGGAAAGAAAAACTATCTTTTGTAGTAAGAGAAAAAGAAAAGGTCAAGAGCCTATGTAACAACAACAGGGTGTGTTTCTCCATTGTTCTCTTGGATCCCCAAAATACAACTGTTCTTTTCTCTTTATTATGTGCTTTTTTTTTTTGTCTTCTATTCCTACCCTTTCCTTCCACATAAAGGAGTGAAAAATAGAACTAATTTAGTACTAAAAAAATTTTAAACATTTATTGAGTACTAACAATAAGCGGAAAAGTGAATTAAACACATTGACACACAGTCTTGCTTTGAAATCTACAGAGTTGGAGAGTAAGAGACGTAAATAATTATAATACAGAGTAATAATGACCAATTATTTATTCCATTCCAATTATCCCAAAATATTTAGTTCATATCTTTATGGTAGTACTTATTACATGGTGTTATAATTGTATAACTTCATAATTTGAATATCCCTCTAGCTTTAAAAGTAATTTTGTCCTTTATTTGATTCTGAGATTTCATATGTGTTAGAAAGGAATTGTTAAATTCTTCCAGAAACTGTCAGAAATGGAGTATTTATTTGCTGAAGTTTTGACTTGATTTTACATTTGGTTTCACACTTTTTCTTTTTTACATATTTATAGTTGACATGGAATTTGTAGTTTTATCTGGGTCAGTTCAGATAAAGAGAAAATCTTGAAGATCTTATGCTGTTTTAGTTTGTTTGTTTGTTTAATGCATGCTGATCTCTTGGCACACTTACTTAACAATTCTGATCCAAGGAAGATCAGCTTTGAAGATCCTTCCAAAACATAGATTTGAAAAAACAAAAAAGTGATAATTCTGTGTTACTCGTTTTTGTCTTCGGATAGTTTAACTCTGGAGACAGATTTTTTAGAGAAGAGTTCTGTGTTGTCATTTGTTTGTTCTTAATTTCTGTGTTTTCTGGGTGATAAATTGAGAAAAAGAACAAAAAATATATATGAGACTGATGAAAATGATTCAGCAAGTATTGGTGCTAGTCACCTTTCTCTCTGTTGGCATTTACCAGGAAAACACTGAGTCACAAACTGTAGGGAAAAATCTGTGGCATTAGAAATTGAAGAATGATTATCCACAGAGTCTTTCAGCCTCTTCATTGATTGAACAGAGTTGCATGACAAAATAACTGTTGGTAAGAGATGTAGACCCTTTAATTTACTTGGAAAATGGAAAGCTAGTCATTTTTCTGAGGATTTTCAGCAGCCTGTGAAAGTTTACCCATCAAAGGTAGAGTTGGGATTCTTTCTATCTTTTAGTACTAAAAAGCTTTATGTATTTCTCAAGGAAAATCATTTCATTTTCTTTGTTCCATTTCTTGAATACATAAAATAGAAAACAAAAATAAAAGCTTCCTTACTCTTCTAATAACTTTTGGATATTTACTGAGCAGTAATGCCCAGCTGAATTTCACCCCGAGTGTCCTGTATGTCAATGGAGGAAAGGAGAAAAGGAGAAAAACTAATAGTGGAAACTGATCTGAGCAAAAGTATAAGCTTAAAAGCAGTAACTTGCTAAAGGCCCTATTAATAAAAGTTAGTTATTTTCACCTTTCTTCACTAAATGGATGTTGACTGATATTATTAATAAAATGTTATTAATAGACAAATCTACATTTACTTTAATGTAGACTTCTTTTTGCCTTTGTCAATATTCTTAGGTCTGCATTCAAAAGCATTCCATTAAGAGAGACATTCTATCTTGATATTTTAGAACTAAAGTTATGTAGGTAAGTAGCTAACCCTGCCTTCCTCATAAGCAAACATTTTAATAATTCAAAAATATTTTTTTGTGTGGCTGTGTACTTTTAATACGAATAAATAACAGACAACTCTATTGTGAGGTTGAAACCAAGACATTGTTAACACACTCCTCTTCACAGTGAAAAGGGGAAAACCTTTCTTCTTTACTTTTACATTGGCTCACATAATCTTAAGGAAATGAAAATCTTCTTATACTTCATTTTAGAGAGTGTATGTCATGTTGATTACTAATTGCTCAGATAAAGGTAAAAAGGCCCATTTAAATAGGAAACTACCACTGATTTGCAAACCCAAAGAAAACAAAGCAAAACAAACAAAAAACCAGAAGCAGAATCTGAATTGTGTAAAACAGATGTTTTCATTAAAAAGGAGAGAATAGATTTAGTGAATGCAGTGATTAGTAGGTAGAACCATGGTTGTTGTGGTAAGAAAGGTAAACTTTATGCTGATAATTAAAAATATCATTATGGAAGTGCTAATGGAGTGAAGATATATAGATACCTAGATGGAAAAAATAGAGAAAGAAAGAAGGAGAGGGCATGCTTGATTGTATATTTTCATTTAATGTATGAAGGGAAGGGAAAACAGAGATGAGAATCCAGAAACAAGGACCAGCCAATTTTAGACTGGAGCGTTAGACAGGAACAGGGAACTGAGGAGGAAACCAGCGGTCATGAACTTGCACTGGGGTAAGTTGAACAGCTTGGCAGAAACACACCTACTACACCATCACACACCAGGTTCATGAAAATGGAGAATGCCAACACCTGGTGCAACGTTTTGATCCACAAAAATTCCATAGGTGAAAGGAAGGTGAAACAAAGTAAGAAAACTTTTTGGAAGATTATCTGAAGTAAATGATTAGGTTAAAGAGTAGTAGTAAAGGGGATAATATCCAGATACTAACACTAAGTGTTCGGATTTCTTTAACTTCTTCTTCACAATGTTCTCACATTTTTCTCCTTCCTTCTAATGAGGATTGAGTGTTTATTATGAGTTTGGCACAATGGTAACCATTTTGCATTCGTTATCACATTTGATCCTCTTCACAACCCTAGGGGTTAAGCATTGTAATTACCCTCAATTTATAGATGAAGAACCTGAGATTTAGAGAGATTATGTAACTTGACCAAAATCCATAGACAGTAAGTAGGAACTAGGATCCAATATCTAGTCTTCTTTATTCTAACATCTATGCTCTTAACTATAATTCTATATTGCCTTTTTTTATGATCTGATAAATAGATTAATAGTATTAAAAAAAACCTGTCATACACCTGGAGCATAATCCAGTGGTTCACTTGTGAATCAAAATCATATTCCTAGGCCTTATGCCATATCTTCTGAATTAAAATGTTTGCAAGTAGGGCTAAAGCTTGTGCAGTTTTTAAAAGTTACATAGGCAAATTATAAAATGCCATAGGAAAACAAGGAAGAGACTATAAATTAGACTGTTTTCTGAAGGAGATTTAAGCCATGTCTAAGTTCTATGGAGTTTACAGTGAAAAGAAGCTCAGCCTCATCAGTCATCTAGAAAATGCAAATCAAAGCAATAATGAGATACAATTTCATACCCCCTAGAATGACTAAAAAAAGACTCATAATGCCAAGTGTAGGTGTAGATATAGAGTCAGTAGAACTGCTGCTGAGAGTATAAAATGGCAGCACTGTTTTGGAGAACTGTTTTGGTAGTTTCTTATCAAGTTAAACACACGTATATCTCATTTTGCAGAAATTCCACACCTAGACATGTACTCAGGAGAAATGAAAATGTATGTTCACAAAAGACTTATACAGGAATGTTCATAACAACCTATCTCGTAAAAGTCAAAATTAAAAATAACCCAAATATCCATAAACAGGAGAATGGATAAACAAGCTGTTGTATATTCATGATTGGAATACTACTCAGCAATAGTAAAGAACAAATGAATGATGCATGCAGCATGGACAAATTTTACAGACACTATACTGAGCAAAAGAAACTAAATGATTCTATTTATACGAAGTAAAAGAATATGCAAAACCGATCTACAGTAACAGAAATCAGAAAGTGATTGCTTCTTATGTGTGTGGACAGGGCCAGGGGTATATTGGAAAGGGGCATGATTAAATTTTCTGGAGTGATGGAAATGTTCTATATCTTTTTTTGGATAATGGTTACACAGAATTGTACACATGCCAAAATCCACTGTGTTTAACACTTGAGATCTGTGCATGTAAATTATATTTAAATTTTTTAAAAATATGTACTTTCTATTATCACTGCCTTCTTCCATTTACAAAAGAGAAAACTGAGGCTCAGGGTGGTTAGGTGAGACTATAATACTCTCAGATTATAGAACTTACATTAGAAGTAAGTTCTAATGGTCTCCTTATTTTGAGTCATTTTTTTTCATTCTCCAATAGCTCTTATATAATCATGTCTCTCCCTTACAATGTGTCTATGAAATTAACAAACAAACAAAAAACCCACAAAAAACAAAACACCAGATTGCAACATTTTTTCCAATGATAGAAGTGTTAAAAGAGAAAAGTGCAAAGGCTAAAGCATCAAAATTAACAGATACCTGCTAGCAACTCTGAAATTCTCTTTGTACAGGTGACACTAGCCTCAATGTCCAAGAGTAGCCAATTGTTTTTTTCTAAATACCAAAATCCATACCTCTGGAAACAACCAGGGAAGATGACTTGGCACCTTTCTCAGATTACATTTTATGTTAAAGGAATCCCTCCCGCGCTGGTAAATGTAATAAATAAAACGCATTCCATTTCATTGAATCGCTTCTGTAGACACACAAAAGATCAGCTTCTGTGCACTTCAGTCAGATGTGCAGTTATGAAAGTGCCATCAAACCTGTGTGATCACCACCTGCATGTAAAAACTGCCAGCAATAAATTACCAAAATATTTCCAGTGAAAATATGACTTTGACCCAGATGGCAAAATAGGCTCCATTGGCCATAAATCTGCAGGCAGTAAATAAGCAAGTGGTAAATCTGCTATCATTGCTACTGTGTTCTCAACACTTTATGTGTACAGGTTTTTCCTAAGAAAATAAAAATTCCGGAAATATGGAAGAAGAAACCAAACACTGACTAGAAACTCTGGCTCAAGGCTGTTAAGTTTCTTGAGATTTAGGAAACCTGTCCTTACTATAGCTTATAAGTTCAGGCCTGAGATACTGGGAAGTAAAAAAAAATAAAATAAAAGTGTACAGAAAATAATGAATAAAATATATAAAAGGCCTCCAGTTCATTTCCTGTAAGTTTTGGCAGCAAGGATCACCCTGAAAATGCAAAGTTTGTTTTCTTCTTTACATAGAAAAGTAAACATTCCCCAAACATTTAAAGTTTCCCTACCTCTCAACTTCTATTTCCTATCACAATTGCTTCTAGCCAGAATGAGAGAAAGAATATAGCAAGGCTACTATGGATATGGAGGAAAAAACCATCCTCAATTAAGGAACAGTTTTGTAATTATCTTGTTTAGATTTGGGGCACAACTGTACCCTATTTAGTGGGGGTTTTGTTTACTTCAGAAAAGAATGGGTGTACTCACTATCCATCATCCAGTAAAGAAGTGTTTAATCCTGGAGAAAGCAGTGACTCAGAAGTACAGACTCTGTTGGCAAGCATCTCCATTACTTGTTAAACCTGGGATATTTGAGCCTGAATCTGAGGCATGTGTTTCAGTGCTCAAGGGGAGCTGTCATGCCTACACAGAGTTAGAGTAGGATCAAGTGATTCCACTCCTTGATTTCTGGACCTGTGTATTTTTCATTCAGTGACAGAGCACAATTATAAAGGGCTTTGATTCAATGCATGTTCTGGCTCCTAGAGGATGGTACCCCCTCCTCTCAGAATAGTGCCTGCAACTTGGCCCTTTAGCTGTGCCTTCAGAAGGCTATTCTAACACATCATAAGGTCAGCAGTCTGAGTGAATTATGGGATTCAACCAGTGCATCAGTCTAGTCACGTACCTCCTTTACTGTAAAAGGGTACCCCTGCTCAGTGGGATTCCATGTCAGTGGCTCAAAAATGCTATGAGCCTTTGAATAGTGGGGCTGGCTAAGGCCCTAAGAGCAGAAAAGGCAAACCTATATGGAGAATGGATGCCTATTGCCATGGTAACAAACCACTAGTCTTCCAGGATACAAGGGAAAAAACACAGTCAACTTGCCATTAAGTGGCAAGTCCCCTCAAGAAATGGTGCCAGTCCAGGGCTTAACATTGGTCTCCATTGTGTGCAGTTGGACACATCAGCAATAGTAGCTAGATCAGCTTTGATAAATGCGAGGTGATGCTCTTGGACCCAGGTGTAATATTCATATTTGCCATCAGGGCCACTTTATGTGCCCATTGTGCCAGCTCATGTGTGGCCAATGACACATGGCTCATTTAATCTGCTTAGCCAGATCATTTTATCTAGTTGGTTGTTTAGTGTCTCTTCCATTGTAAATGTTCTCTGGTGGATATTAACATGTGATACAAAGGTCTCACTTTGTGGCCATTCCCATAGGTCCATCTATGTGCCTCTGCCTCATCCCTCCTTGTCTATAATATTCCAGTCCTTTATTTCCAGGACATTTTCATAGGCCACCTCTTAACCCTTTTTTGGGCCACTTCTTTTTCCACACAAAGTAGATGACCCATAGCACTGCGTGAAACCTCCACTAATTGAGAGAATTTTCCCTCAGACTGTCTTTTAAGGGTACCCTGAGTATCCTAAGTCTATAGTATAGTCACTTTGTTTTTGACTCATATACAAAGACAACCTTTCTATATTCCAAACTGGGACTACTTCCCCCTCTGTCAAGTGGTCACACTCCATCTCCTTGTGGCCTAGATGTGGTCTGAGGAAGGGATGCTCTTATAACAGTGCTGGGTACCATGGGGTTCTGAACTATCTGCTCCTGCATCTTGTTCATGTCTTCTTGTCCTGCTCAAGCTCCATCCCAAGTGTACCACTTCCATCTTGTGATGGTTGAAGGGAGAGGTACAGCAACAATCCTTAGGACTTGGTGGATCTGAAAGAACCAAGCTCATGATCATGTAATTTCTGATAGTGACCACATGGCATCCCATGATCAGGTACTCTGTTTCTCTTAGGACCCAGTAACACACCAGAAGATGTTTTCCAAAGGTATATAATTTTGCCACTACAAATGGCATGGCATTCCTTCAGCACCCTAGGAGCCTATATTGTGATCCTCCCACTGGGCAAAATCAAAACACCGGCCCCTAGGGCATGGGGCCTTTGTGGTACCAAAGGATACCAAATTCCATGTGCTATCCTGTCCCGTCACTGATAGCTCCAACATTATAGGGTCTACCAGATTCTATAGCCCAAATGGTAGAGCTGTTGTACCTTATCTTGGACCTGCCGCTGAGCCCTTTTCTGTTCTGGGCTTCACTCAGATTTGTGTCAACCTTTTTGTGTCAACCAATATATTTCTAGGTATGGAATGAATATTTTATGAATATGTTCCATTTTAGAACTTTAAAAGACCCACTAGGACATTGAACTTCCTTCTTTGTGTTATAAAGGTGCAAGATGCAATAATGTATCCTTTACTTAGGATCCTTCAGATTGTTTTGGACATGGCAGACCCCTTTATCTTCACAGGTTCTATCTTCTGCTCTCTGGAATGCATGTGTCCTACCAAGGCCTCCAGAATGCCAATTACTTCTTGCTCATCTGGCATATCAATATAATATCACCAATGAAATGGATTAATATGAAGTACTATGGGTTATCTAGATGGTCAAGGTCTCTTCAGACTATATTATGACAGAAAGTGGAAGAGTGAATATAGGTCTGGGCAAAACAGTAAATTAATACTGTTGGTCAATTCATGTGAATGTGAACTGTTTCTGATGGTCTTTCTGATTGATATAGAAAAGAACGTGTGTTCCAGAATAATGGCTTCATACAGAGTTCTGGAGGCCATATTAATCTGCTCTAGCAAATATACCACACACGGTATGGCAGCTGCAAAAGGTCTATCACTGGGTTAGGTTTGCAGTTATCTTCCAGGATTCATCTTGATTCTCTAGGGTTCAGACAGGTGAATTAAATAGTGATGTTATGAGAACAAATAACCCTGTATCCTTTAAATCCATAAAGGTGGCACAAATCTCCCACCCCTTATCCCCCTCTCAGGATTTAATCATGTTTTTGACTTCCTATTGATTGGGGGTGGAGAGAACAGGGCCAGTGTCTTTCATTTGGCCTTACCCAGTATTATAGGTGTTACCCAGTGACCAAAGATCCAATAGAAGTGTTTCACCAATTTCTAAGTGTCATTACTGATTATAAATTCAAGGATAAGAGAAATGACCATTAGTGGATATACCATAAGGTAGACATTGACTAAGACTCCACTTATTCATTTATCATCTGACCCTTATTTGTCCTCACTCTAACAGAAACCATGATGATGGTCTCTGGATATCAATGTTAACTTAAGCCCTATGTCCAACAACCATCAAAATATCTTGGTATTTGCTTTCCCCAAGTAAATGGCCATCGTCCCTTTGGGAAAGAACTGGAGGCATCATTACCATGTACACTTACCATACAATTTTGAAGTCCTTCCACTTGGAGACCTTACCACATCCTTAGTGAATGGGTCCTCTGTCTGAAAACTATCTCACGTCTGCAAATTGGGCAAGGGATCATGATTTTTTATTGGTGTGGCTGCCCTAATCCTCCTAGCCATCTAACCTTGAGTTTTCTTGCTGGTACAAGCTGAGTAGTACTCTTGTTGGCAGCCTGTCTATCATGCCCCTAAAGATGCTGTGTTCTATTAACAACAGCTCTGTAACCTCTGTGTGTCAGGCTTCCTTGGCTTCCACTCTGCTATTGCATATATTACCCCAAAAATGTAACCCCCCTTGGATTCTGGTGGTTAAACACTGCCACTTAGTCTCTATTGTTTTGGGGTCCTATCATCCATACTAATATCAGTGGGCAAAGATCTGTAATAGCCCCTCCTCCTTCCAGTCCTGTCCAGAGAGCCACCACTGAACCTTTCCTGATACTGGTACCATGCCTTTAGCACGTTCCTCATGGTCTTAGTAAATGGTATGTGCCCCCAACCTTCGTCTGGAGCATGATCTTCTACTGGGTCTTCCAGTTGTACACTGAACATCCATTCCAGCATTTCCCTAAGCCTTCTCCCCGCTTCCTTCAGAGTTTTCTGTGACAATTCTGGCATTTCAACTTTGCTCAGTATGTGCCACTACTTTTTCCATGTTTCTAGGAGTCATCCTTAAAGGGAGCTCACAAGATTTTGAGGAGGATCCTTGCTAGTTAAATCCTGTATCTTTAGAGGACACACCCAAGTCAATAAACCTTTTTCTATTGAATTTTATAAACTAGCCCCCTTGAATAACCACCCTCGAAATCCAGTCCCACATGAACTCACCCCAACGCAGTTAATACAGGTTAGCTGCATCTGGCAGCTCCTTTGGGGCACAGACAACCTCATTTCACTTGAGTTATGCTATGGCTTTATTACAGGTTCAGGCCCAGTACCAGGAGGGGAGAGGAGGGCGGGTCCTGAGGTGGGTACATATTGTCTTGGGTGGAAGAAGACTTAGCGCTATCTTCCAGCAGGGCTGGCAGCAGGTAAAAGCTCTCAGTAGGGTGGGTAGGCCATAGCACAGGCTCCAAAAACTCAGAAAGCCTAGGGAGTCACAATTTTTAAGGGCATGTACCCAGGTGTCTCCGTCCTGGCATTGGCGTTAGTTGGTGTTTAAACATCTTTCATGTTCGTAAAGTCTAACTATTAAATCCAGAACTGGGCCCTCAGCTTTCTCCAGCCTTTCACTAGAGCATATACTAGCTTCTTTGTATAAAACTAAAGAGGCCCACTGGCTTCACATCTAGCTTTCAACTCAATCTAAACTGTTTTTGTTTTTTTTTTCTATAGAGCAGTATTGTACAATAGAAATATAATGTGAGCCACATAAAAAATTTCAAATATTTTTAGTAGTCACATTTGAAAAAGTAAAACAAAAAGATGAAATTAATTTACAATAAATCCAAAATATTATCATTTCAACATGTAATCAGCATAAGAAATTAATGAGATATTTTACATTTTCTTTGTAGTGAGTTTTTATAATCTGGTATGGTTGTTATACATATATATAGCACATCTCAGTTTGGTCCAGCCAAATTTCAAGTTCACAATAACTATACATGCTGGTGGCTTATTGTATTGGGCAGCATGGCTATAGAGCAACTGTGGCACTTAGCAATAGCCATCAAACCCTGTTATTTTTGCATCTATTATTTTTCCCATACGTTTCAACAACAGTGGCAACATCAGCTTGCTAGTGTATGCCCTTCTATCCATATTTCCTCATGCTTGTCATCCAGTTCCAAACACCAAACCCCACCTTCCAGCCTGCCATCTCCAATTTTGCTCATGGTAGTGACTGTTGCAAGTTCAATTATCTGGAAGCAGATGCTGGCTTTGGAATGTAAGATGTTTATTAGGGAAAAACACCTGTGAAAGGAAAGATCAAGGAAGCAGGACTTGACTGAGGAATATGTCAAACTGTGATGACTGCTAAAAGCTTTGGCTAACCTGGTGGGGAAATTCGAGAGCTAAAATAGCCACCAGAATTCTCCCATGTCAGTGAAATGGCTGGGACTTTATATTCCTACCTTGCTCAGGCATTGAATCTCAGCTGTTTGGAACAGGCATGTCTCTGCAGCTGATGCCAGCTATGAAGAAGCTGACAGCTGGATGCCATCTGCTCACCATCCCCCCCAGCAGCTGCACAGCGAATCCTTTCTTGAAGAGGAATGGGGGCAGCACACTAAACAGAGGCCATTGGTCATCTTCAGATGTAGAGTCTCTGCTAGCTTGATGGAAGCAAAAACCTAATTGGAGTGGGTTAAGGAGTGAATGCACCTATAAAAAAAATTGGCAAGATGGTTTACTCTGAGGTCAAACAAGGGAATGGGGGAGAGATGGAGGGGTCAAGATGGACTTTATCTTTAAAAAAAAAATAAAAGAAACCAAATGATGATACTCTAGAAATTAGGAAATGATACTATTAATAAAAAATAAGATAATTTGAAGAAGAAAGTTCTATGAAGCCATAAAGGATGTAATAGAGGCACAATTTGCAGGGCTGGGCTTTGACAGAATCAGGAATATTTTGTCCATGGTAATAGTCAAGCAGGCATATTGTGTAAGTGTAGATGCAGATTAATTGATGGAGTTGGGAGTGAGAAAAGGAAAGATTTCCTACTTAAGTATATGAAACAAGTTTTCCACTAAAGTGGTAAAACTTGGGTGGTCGGAGGAGAGGTGGAAAGGAAAGAGAATAATACAGGAATTTTGTGGAAATAGAAGGTGAGAAATTGTTGAGCATAAGAAAGCCATCATGTTAAGGAAGTGAAGTAGAATGACACATATTTTTAAATTCTCATTTGAGTTTTGTGGTCATGAATCTGAATTCAGACCAGACGGCAAGTAGCTGGCAAATATTTGGGTCTTATTGGGTGTTATGAGTTTCCTAGATGAATGTGATAAAAGATAATTGGGGTGAGGGAATTAAGAATGTTTGAAAGGAATTGATCTCACTGATGCACTTTGAAATCCAATTTGAGTAAAAAGCAAATTAAAGACATAAGGGGGATGTTGATTGATAGTGAAAAAGTTGCAAAATTCAGGAAAGAATATGGTAAACCTTTCTCAATCTCTAAGCATGATCCAGTTTATCAGCAATCACTGGCTGACTTAAATGCAAAGAGAAATTGATAGGTAGAAAAAGAGAGGAGGGGAGAGTATCAATGACTGATTTTACCAATACTACATTAGGCTGGAGAATTGTTTCCAATGTACAATACAAGGAACAGAGACACTGATTGGAATCTTCAAATTAAGTATCTGTAGGCAGTGTGATATAGTGACAGGAATGTTGGATATTGAATCAAAAGACCTGGATTTGCATCCTGACTCTATTATTTTCATTTATTAATTCATACATGCACACATTTATTCAACAGATATTAGTGACTACTAAGTACTAGACAATTTTTAAAAGGCTGCAAAAACAACAATAAATACATCGAGTTCTCTTTTCACAGGATTACATTCTAGTGATGGGGTGGAGAAGGGAGAAAGATTGTACAGTGAGGGAAGGAAGGAAGGGAGGGAGGGAGGGAGGGAGGAAGGAAGGAAGGAAGGAAGGAAGAGAAGAAAAAAGAAAGGTAAATAATAAATGATGGGGGCTTCCCTGGTGGCGCAGTGGTTGAGAATCTGCCTGCTAATTCAGGGGACACGGGTTCGAGCCCTGGTCTGGGAGGATCCCACATGCCACGTAGCAACTAGGCCCGTGAGCCATGGCCGCTGAGCCTGCGCGTCCGGAGCCTGTGCTCCACAACAAGAGAGGCCAAAAGCAGATTGTTAGGTTGAATAAATGAAAATGTACTATTTCCTCTAACATAAAGCAGCTCGTGGCTTATAATCAACTTCATTTGGGTAAACCATCACAGTTCACTGGCAATAAAACCCTTTGGAAATTCTTTTTATAGACAATTACAATTTGTCTGAGATAGTTTTCCTCCATACAAAGCAATACTTTTCTTCTTTATTTTATATTTTCCCTTGACTTGCTTAAAGCAATTTTTCCCAAACTACAAACTACTGTTTACTCTCTTGTTTTAGGATCACAAGAGAGTAAACAACTTTGAGAAGGCATATGTTATGCTTTTGTACCTGTAACCCAAGCCACACTGAAGTCCTTTAAAGTGTTGAGCATCTACACACACACACACACACACACACACACACACACACACACACGCACGTACGCACGCACACACACATACACACTTCTCAGTACCTAAATGGACATGCCAGCTTCCTTTTAGCAGAAAGTTATATGTCATATATAACAATGATGTCACTAGAAACTCAAGGAATAGTTAATAGAGAAATTTTTATTTATCTGTATCCATACCTTGGATAAAGAGAATAATTTTTAGATTTTAGGCATTTAATTAGTATTTTTTAATCATCTAGATTCATTACATGGCAAGGACTTGGGGGCATAATGCATTTATCTTCATAGCATTAATGCCTAGGACAGAGCGTGAGAAATAATTGATGCACAAGAAATATTTGTGAATGAACGAATGAATGATTCTGGCAACTTAGTTTACTGTTGTTGCACCATGTGTGTGGCACTTAAATCACTCTTTGAAAAAGTAAGATAAATGAGATAGCTAGTTGAATTTCCATGACAGTAAATTTCTAATGACGAGAGCAAGGCCTGTTATATCTGTTTACTTAACTGCCTTGTGTAATGATGATGGGAGAAGTATGATGATACAGGTTAATCAAAACCTCAGAAAAGCACGACTTTCCACGAGGGCCCACAGGCTTCTGCAACACCAATAAATTGGAAACAAACAACGAATGGAGGCATAGCCATTTTTCTTTACTGTGCAGCCATTACTTATCTTGTCAGTCCCCCTGCTGCTGCTGCTTTCACACACATGGAGATGTATGTTTAATAAACAATAGGTGGAGATCTTTAAAGGGATGCTCTTCAATCACAATGCTGTTAAGGATCTAATCATGTAAATGGCAAAAAAACATATCTACGCTCTTTTGTTAGGTTTTGCTAGCCAGTGACGAATTGCCATATATAGAAAATAAGCTGCAGAGAGACACGTATTGTTATTGTCATTGTTATTTGCTTTGAGCCAATTTAATATGCATTGATTTAAAAGCTTTAAATAATTTACCCTTGGGGGAAAAAAAATCACACATCCTTTTTAGGTGTCTACCGCTCTGTGAAAAAACTCTCATTTTCCCCTATTGTTCTCTTTTTCTGAAACAACAATATGTAACAAGGAGTTGGGGGAAGTAATTATGCAAAAGATCCTATTCATTTTCACTTTAATGCTTTTAGAAGTGAAGAACTGGTATTACCTTGGATTCAGAGCAGACGAAGTACATTCTCTTGTTCGTACGAAAATCATGCAGCTATAATAGAAAGCGTGATAAAGAGTCTTGATGCATATGTGTAGAATATACCTGCAGGCCTGAGCCAGTTGTGACCATCAGGCTTCCTAACTGTTCTTCTCAGGCTTAGTTTCTGCCCCTATAAAATAGGGAAAGTATTTACCTGGCACAATGATTATGGGAAGTAAAATGATATATTTAAATCACCTAATTGGTGCTCTTATAAAAAAAAATTGTTTTCATCTCCATACCTAACTGATGATAGGAGGGCTAGAACAGTCTTCAAAATGAAACCTGAAAAATCTATCGTAGATAACAAAGAATTTAAAGTAACAAAGTTTATAGTTTGAAAAATCTTGGCACATGTATTTCTTCTACTTTGATTGCCTTTAAGTCCTCATTTTAGATTATTTCAGAGTGTTTTTCCCTTTTCCGAGTTTTAACTTTTTGTTGTTTGGTGATGATGTTTATGAGGGAGTGGTTGGTGTGTTTTACTCTTCCTGGTAAAAAGTTATATGATGTCATTTGCAATTTTGTACACTAAAGACCAAAATCTTTTCTTATAATCAGCTACCTCAGATATTTTCTGTTTAGTACAGATAAATGATGTTTTAAAATATTTTAAAGAATAATATATAGGTGTGAAACTGAGTATAAGATATTTTGGAGTAGAGAATAACAAATTATTATATATGACCAATCTCGTCTCCAGAAAGAAAGACCTCCTCAGAAATCTCAGGGGTCCCTGATAGTACCCACTGTTTTTCTCTTAGTTGCAGATGAGGTTCTATAGTGTGAAAGTTGCTCAGGTGGGAAGTAGGAATAGGCCTTATTAAGAGAAACTGCTTACCTGATTACTCCCTCTAATTTCAAATTGTATATACAGCACTCAGTTGGGTGTCCTCAGTTGAAATGTTGATTTTAAAAGTTTTGAAATAGTTTATTATCTCAGACTTTGTAAATGTAAGAAAGAAAAAAGAAACTTGGATTAAATCTGTACCATAGATTAAGAATCACATAAAACATTGTATGCAGTTAAACATGAAAGATTTCTATTAACTTTGGTTCCTCTTCATAAGGAATTAATTAAATCATTAGCTATGTAATGTAATATCATCTTATTATTTCTATTTTCAGGCATTGTTACTTCTACTTATATCCACTACTAGGCAGTCTTTTTTCTAGACATTTTTTTGTTATTGTCATTTGTTCAATTGAGTTATACTTTCTTACCTAATACAGAAAATGTTTAGTCTCTCTGTCCATAAATGTTCAAAGTTTTCATTTTACATCAAAGGCCTTTATTAGCCATATTTTGGTGCAAAATTATACAAAATTTAATGTTATATGCTTTCTAGTAATTCTTCAAAACATTTCATAGAGTATTGATTTCAAAAACAGATAGATCTATCTGTGTGGTACTTAAATTTGTGTGGTACACTAGCATTAAAAAAAGGTGATTATGAACAAGGATTTTAGTGCCAAAAGACATCTAAGTCTGAGCCCAACTCTGACATTTACTTGTCTTATAACTTTGGCAGATTACTCAACTACTCATTGTTTTTTCTAATCTACTAAGTAGAGATAATAAGAATATCAACTTATGGGGCCATGGTGAAGACTGAATGAGATAATGTATACAAATCCCTTAACACAGTTCTGGGAAAAAAATAAATTCTTCATCAATATGAATTATTGTTAATATTACAGCAGTTTATATTACAGCTGGTTTCTGGTTCTGACACGAGGAAACTGTGGCTGCTGTGAGAAAAATATCTGCTGGATTTTGTGTGTGTGTGGGGAATTGGGGGAAGGGTATTCCCAAAAGGATTTTGAGGTGTAATTATTTCTTACATTGCATAGATCAGCACATTCATTTGATACTTCTTATATTACAGTATTAAAAATCTTTATTTCCATAGAGCTCTACTCTTTGATCATTTTAAGCTCTGAATCATGGTTATTCCAACTTTAGTATGAAACAGTACTTTAAGATTTTTTTTTAATTCAAATGGTACTTGGCTTCAGAGTTATATTTGTGAATATTTTATAATGTATTTTCTTAAAAATTTCAATATCATCTTTGCTGTGTCTCCTTGGCCAGATTGAAAGAGCAACTGATTAAAAAGCTTAGGCCAGGAACTAATACTCTCTGAATGGGGATAGAAAAGACCTTGTTTAAGTAATGTGAATTTTCATGACATATCCTTAATTATTTATTGTCCATCCCAAAATTTAGGTTATTAACTTGGATATTCCTTAATTTTAGAAATAATAATGGGAATTTCTGAGTAGATGGGTGGTAGATATTTTACATACAAAGTTACTGCAAAAAAAAAAGGTAATAGACTGAAACTCTTATATTGTTTTGAGATTATTTTCAATAATTTTTCTGTTGATAATGAGAGGTTTGCAAAATCAAATTTTCTATAGTCATTATATTTTCATTAACCACTTAATTTCTGTTTGCCTTTTGATACCTATTACTGAGAACATGAATAAAAATGTGTCATTTAAATAAACCAGGTGCACATGGATTTCAGTTCTCTTCCTATTATGTATTACAGCAGACAAGTAGTTAAGCATTTTACAAAAGGAAACATGAGAAATTGTAAATATTGTTTGCAAACTATGATGAGCTTGCAATGAAATCTCTAGCAAGCACAACATTCCAATTATCTCTAAAACTGTGCTAGTATGTTATTATCATTGAAAGTGATTATCATTGAAAGTGATAATGCCATCTCTATGATTCCACATATGAACCTAAATTTGTTGGTGTCTACAGATGAATATGTACTTTTTCACACTGTGCTATGAGTCCATAGCACTGGACCATACCAGCAGGTCTCTTAGAAATACATTACACAAGTTCTTATTGATTAATTCACCTTGCAGCGTTCACAGTGGTTGGGAAGATTGGCAACAAAGCATGTAATTGCTGCTTAGTATCATGTTTATAACACATGAATAAATAAACAGTCTAAAGTAAGTGTCATATTCTTAGTAATCATTTTCAAATATTATATAGAAATGTTTATATAAATATCAGAATTGATGGAAATGGCAGGAATATGATTTTAGATTCTTGTTTCCTCTGCCTAAACTCATCAAGCATTTACTCTTTTATTTAAGACTGATGCTTGGTTTATTACTTTAATTTTATTTTATATTTAATAAAATATAAAATTTAATATTTTATATTCACCCTATAGGCATTAGGAATAAAGATAAAGGCAATTATTCTCTATCAGAGAAGGAAATCTAAATACATTTCAATTAATTTAAGAAATGTTTATTGAGCATCTACTATGTGACAGAATCTGAGGATTGAACAGAGACAAAGATTGATAAAAATCTTTGTTAACGTGGAACTTTTGTTTTAGTGGCAAAAGACAGCAAACAAAATGTGTAAGTAATTCATATAGTATGTTAGAAGGTATAAGTTCTATGGAGGAACTTTTATAAGGAAAGGTAAAAAGCTTAAACTTGTGAATAGAATGATCAGGGGAAAAAAATATTACACAGTGACATTTGACCAAAGATTTAAGAGGCACAAGAGAAAATTATGCATATATCTAAAGGAAGACTCCAGATATATGGAACGACAAGTTATAGTCCCTGAGGCAGGTGAATGCTTTAAAGCAAGGAGCTAGTGGGGCTGAAGCAGGCTGGAAAAAGAGTAATATATGATATTAGAAAAGTAATAGGATGAGGAGGGAACGCCATTGTTGGCCATTGAAAGGACTTTAACTTTTTCTCTGAGTGTGATGGTTTGCTAGGGCTACCATAGTGAGATACCAGAGATTGAATGATTTAAAAAAACACATTGGTTTTATCACACTTCTGGAGGGTGGAAGTCCAAGATCAAGGTGTCATTAGGGTCAGTTTCTGGTGAGAGCCCTTTTCCTGACTTGCAGACACCTGCCTTCTTGCTGCATCCTCACACGGCCTTTCCTCTGTGCACATGTACTTCTTTATATAGGGAGCTCCAGTGCACATGTACCTCTTTATAGAGGGAGCTCCAGTGCCTTTTCCTCTTCTTATAAGGACACAAGTTCTGTCAGATATAGCCCCATCCTTATGACCTCATGTAACCTTATCTCCTTATCTCCAAATATAGTTATATTGGGGGTTAGGGCTTCAATATATGAATTTTATGGGGACAGGATTCAGTGCATAACATCCTGCCCTCCATTCCTCCCCCAAATTCATATCCATCTTACATGTGAAATACATTCATCCTATCCCAACTGCCCAAATGTCTTAACCTATTTTAGTATCAACTCTAAGTCCAAAGTCTCATCTAAATATTATCTAAATCAGGTATAGATGAGACTCTAGATATGGTTCATCCTGAACCAAAATTCCCCTCCGTCTGTGAACTTGTGAAATCAGATAAGTAGTGTGTGTTCAAAGTACCATGGTGAGACAGGCCTAGGCATTCCTCTTCCAAAAGGAATAAATCAGACAGAAGAAAGGGGTGACAGGTTCCAAGCATATGTAAAATTTAGCTAGGGCAAATTCTATTATATTTTAAGGCTTGAGAATAATCCTCTATATCCTCTGCCCTCTGGTCCCACTGGGGTGGCAGTATCACCCCCAAGCCCTAGGCTTCTGCCTTATCCCCTTGGTTCTTTGAGATGACCCAGTGACCTGGGTGACCCTGCGAAGATGTGGCCTCATGCTCTGAAAAAAAACGAAGAGCCTTACCCTCTGGGCCTTTATGATCTGGGCCACATCCTTGGTGTTCCTTCCAGAACAGATATTCTCAGTTTTTGCAAGACAGATAGGCTGAAAGTTTTCCAAATCTTTAATTTCTGGTTTCTTTTTGTTGAGGAGCTCCTTTTTAGTTCCTTTCTCACTTCTCGCATTTTACTGTAAGTAGTACGGAGAACCTAACTTCACCCTCAACACTTTGCTCAGAAACCTCCTCTGCTAAATATCCAATTAATAGCTTATATGTCCTACCTTCCACAAAGCAATAGATGACAATTCAGCCATGTTCTTTACCACTGTATGACAAGGATAGCCTCTCCTCCAGTTTCCAATAACATGTTCTTCATTTCCATCTGAACCCTTACCAGAAGCATCCTTAATGTTCACATTTCTACTAGCATCCTGTTCATGATGATCAATGTATTCTCTGAGATGGTAGAAGCTTTCTGTATAGCTCCCCTCTTTTCTTTCTGAGCTCTCATCAGAATCACCTTTAGCATCCATACTTCGACCACTAACACAATTCAGTCCACAACACATAGAAAACCCCTGGAATGTTTTGAGCAGAAAGCAATGCAATCTGATTTATTTTATTAGGATTACTGTGGCATCTACGTTGAGAATTGATTGCAGGAGACAAGAATGGCAACAGGACGGGCAGTCAGAAAGCTCCTAAGGCAAAATCAGAGATTTACTGTTCCTGGATGTGGAGTGTGAGAGAAAGAGAACCTAAGGTGACTTCAAGGATTTTGGTTTGAGCAAATTGGAAGCACCAGTTATTATTAATTGAGATAAGGAAGGCTGATAGCATGGAATGCGTGAGTGAGGATAACAAGAGTTCTCATTAGACACGTTAAGGATGAGTGTACATTACCCACCCTGTGGAGATGATGAGCAGGCAGTTATGTCTGTGCCTACAACTCAGCTCTGGGAGAGATCTGTGTCCATAATTTAGGGAAGGATGTCTGATTTTGATGGGGTAACTAAAACCATGAAATTTCATGGGATCACTAAAGAAGTAATGTAGGTAAAGGAGAGATTCCAGGATCCATCCCTGAGATGCTCTAACATGAGGAGGCCGGTGAGGTAGGAAGGACCAGCAGAGCTGAATGGTAGAGAGGCCAGTGAGGGAGAAAACCAAGAGAACATGATATGCTGGAAGCAAAGTGAAGAAAGTGTTTCAAGAGGAGGAAAATGAGCAACTATGTCAAAGGTTGGGTAATACATCAAGTAAAATGAAGACTGAGAACTGACTACAGGATTAAGCAACATATGGGTAGTTATGGAGCAATGAGAGAGAAGGTAATGCATAGGAGTGGTGGTGCTGGAAGTCTAATTAGAGTGAAATCAAGAGAGAAGGATATTAGGACAACTGGGACCATGAGCATAGACACAATTTTGAGGAGGTTTACTGTTGAAATGATGCCTATTTGGAGGGGAAAGAGGGCTCAAGAGGTTTTTTGTTGTTCTTCTAGTTTTTTTTTTTTTTTAAGATTGCATAAATCTCAACACGTTATGGAAATGATCCAATAAAGGTGAAATACAGGGTGATGTAGGAGAGGACAGGAGAATTAATGTAATGAATCCCTTGAGTAGGTGATAAGAATGGGCTTAGTGCTCAGTGGAGGGCTGGGCCTGCACAGGAACAGAGGGACACCTCTGATAACAAGGAAGAAGGCAGAGCATAAGGGCACAGAGAATTACATGTGGGAAGAAAGCAAATAATTTTGAATATAAGTGTAATATGAGAGTATGAATGGTGTGTTATGGGGATAAAGAAACGGGATGGGGAGAGGAGCAAACTAGGATTTTTGAGCACCTACAAAATATCACACATTCTGCCTATGATTAAGAACACAGATCAATGCAAGACCTTTCTCTCTACCCTCAAAAGGCACACAGTCTATACATGAGGCTATAGATTTAATAATGCATAGTGGTAAATGTAAATGTCTGCATATAGTAGCTGCAGCTGTGCCTATATCCCTGTCATGAATGCATTCATGGCTACACTCATGAAATAGGTTGGAAAGGATTATAAGGGCAGGGCACCTAGACTTTTCCATTGCTCTGTGAGCTGCTGAGGTTTCTCTATGCAATATGCTTCTTTTCTCTTCAGGGTTTATTTTATAAATCTCTTTTGTTTCCTTTCTCTGCCTGTATAGCCTTGGAGACAACAATTAGGTTTGAGTCAGATCAGCTCAGTTTGAATCCGAGATTCCCAGTTAACTGCTAAGTGATCTGAGCAAGTTAATGAACTTGCCTCGTCTCCCCATCAGCAAAATGAAAATAATAATGTCTCATAAATATTGAGAGAGTGGAATGCTTTAATATGTAGAAATGTTTAGAAGAGTGTCTGGCACATAGTGAATATGCAATCAATATTAGTTACCACTATATCCTATTCTTTTATTGCATGTTATTTTATTTTGTATTTTCCACCCAGTCTTAGCTTTCTTTATGATCTTTCTTTTTTATAATCTTTTTTTTTGTTACTCTTTAGTAAGAGTTCATTTTTTTAAAATTTTAATTCTTTTGCATCTTTTATTTCTTATTTAAAATGATTCCTCACCATGAATTTTCTCTTTAACAATAACTATCTTTGTATTTTGTTTTTCAATTTCTGTTTATCTTTGGGCTGTGGGCACTCTCTGCTTCTCCAAGTCTGATTCTATCCTCTAAATGGGCTGGAGTCAGTGGCAATATCCAAAACCCTGTCATAGCTTCAGGGGGCTGGCTTCTCTACAGCTCTCACTCCCGCCCAGCTGTGCTTTATATGGAGAGAGAGCTCCTGGATCTGGAAGGTGAGAATGTTTGGCTCTTTGTGTCCTTTAACATCATTGACCATCAATTGACCAATATTAAAGACATATTTCCTTTTTATGACAATGATGTGTAATGAAAGAAAGCATGAAGATTTTATATATGAACACATTCTATAACAAGATACTACAGAAATTCAGGTCAAACAAAATAAGCCCTGCTATTTTTTCTAAAGATACTCCATAAAGATGGTCAACACAAATAGAAAATGTGTGACAAAGTTTAAGGTGCAGGCTATCTAATCATAGATGAGGAGTCAGTGGCCAGAGAGTGTTACTAGAAGGAAATAAAAACAAATACATTGAGAGAAATGTAAACATTATTCAGAATCATTTTGAAATTAAAAAAAATTAACCAGAACATGACTCCCAAAGGTATCCAATGCAAGAATTTAAGTTCTACAGAGCTAACATTTATCAAATATACAATTTATGCCGGGGAATGTTCTCATTCTGTACATATATTATCTCATGTATTCTTACAAAAAAAAAACACACTACTATGTAGTTTCTATAATTATTCTGATTTTACAAGAAGAAACCAAGGGTCTTAGAATTTATATTGCTGGTGTAATGTCAAAAAGATAGTGAGCAACAGAGTTTCAAGGCAGCCTAACTCTAGAGTCCATGACCTTTAACTGCATATGGGACATTTTAAATTTGAATCTTATTAGCATGACTCACTGGCTTCAATCCTTAATGTAGCAGGCAGCATGTTTTGGTATATCAAACAGTAAAGGAGATGCAGTCTTGTTGCTTATTATATGTGTGTTCTGAGATTTATAATTAATAATTATTCTCAGATTTTAATAGTTAATAATTAGCTTAATAATTCCTAATCCATAACGTGACTGTAAGAAATAAATGAGGTACTGGATAAGAAGTACATAGCACAATGTTTCACTCATATTAAATAGTCAAGAAATATTTCCTTCTCTCCTTTAGTATTTCCATCAGTCTTTCTGCAAACAATGCTGGCTTGTCTGAAGTCCCTTCTCCTCGTTAGTGATACAAAGCCTTTCTTCCACCATGTGACAAATATTTAATGAATTCCAATGATATAAGTGTCTATTGTAAAAATTGCTAGCCCATGGTCCCTACCCTTTGGCCAATAATAATCTTTATCAGGCCCCTATATAAAACCTATGACCTTTAAAAAGTCTTTCCTAGCAATCTAAGCAAAGTGTTCCTCAACTCTTCCAGACCTTAGTTGGTATCTTATCATTTGGTATGGAGCATTTTACTTCCTCCCTTTATGATGTCTCTTTGTACTTGCATGGCCCCTGGCTCACTGGGAGATGATAGGGGAGTGTGACATGTGCCTTGTTTAAAAGAGCACAGTACCTTGTACATGATCGATATTTTTTACCCAAGTATTTTTTACCCTGGAATTCATTTTGAAAAATTCTTCCAACTAATCTTCACTGTGTTAAAACAAACAAGTTGATTACCCTAGGTTACGCTGCATCCGGGTTGGTCGAACCTCTCTTCTGGCTTTTAATCTCACTCCACTTTATAGATTACTTAAACATGATGATAAATACAAAATCAAAATTGTTTTTGGATGGGTTGAAAAAGAGCAGTAACTTTATCATTACCTCCAAAGTTAAGGAGTAAAATAAAGATGGTTGATGAGAATGCTGTACATCGGCAAAGCATCTTCTCCAAAGTACCCTCCGCACCTCCCAAGGAGAGGTGTAAATAATAGGACTCATTCAGCACCAGCTGAAACACAGCCCGGGCTCTGTAATGCCTCCTGAGACAGGGGTGGGTAGCTCACAGAAGACATCTATTTACATGTCTAGAAAATTGTATGAGTGTGTGTGGTGGCGGGAGCTCAAGAGAATTGATGGGAATTCAGGCTGGCTGAATGCAGCTAGAATTTAGAACTGTATTAATATGCAGTCAGGAGAGCAAGGTTGACATCAGCATTGCTGCAAAGTCTAGATTTTCATGATTGAAAGTTGGCTTATCCAAGGCCTATGTGTACCTGTAGAAATGTACCAGTTCTCTGGGACTGAGACTTTTGAAATGATTCCCGAAGGTGGTCTGGTCTAAATTTTAGCTGTTCTTTCACAGTACACCATTAAATGGAACACTGCTTCCTTCCTGAAGTATGTAGACTTCCAGTTTCCCAATAGTTTGGGGAAATTATATCTTTTTAATGCTCCCTTTGCCTCAATCCATTGGCCTGATGTTTGGTCACACACACCATAGAATTTACTGGAAATGCAGCCAACAAAAAATTAATGTTTTTTCATTGATGTTATTTGTGTTTATATATAAATATATATTATGTGTATAATATACATATTTGTTGATATTAATTGTTTGGTTTTAAATTTTTCAATTTTATCATAACATTAGTGATTCCATTGGGTCAAATACATTTAATGTTCGATATCTAGAAATTACTTATTAAAACTATATGATAGGGCTTCCCTGGTTGTGCAGTGGTTGAGAATCCACCTGCCAATGCAGGAGACGTGGGTTCAAGCCCTGGTCCAGGAAGATCCCACATGCTGCGGAGCAGCTGGGCCTGTGTGCCACAGCTGCTGAGCCTGCGCTCTGGAGCCTGCAAGCCACAGCTACTGAGCTCGCGTGCTACAACTACTGAAGCCCATGCACCTAGAGCCCGTGCTCCACAACAAGAGAAGCCACAGCAATGAAAAGCCTGTGCACCACAACCAAGAGTAGCCCCCGCTCGCCACAACTAGAGAAAGCCCGCACGTAGCAACAAAGACTCGATGCAGCCAAAAATAAATAAATTAATTAATTAAATTTATAAAAAGAAAACTATATGATAATTTACTTGTGTAATTACTGCATGTCACAGTCATAATTGGTTGAGAAAAAAGGAAAAATGTAAAAAGAAAGAGAAATAGGAAATGAATAAATCATATGGAAAAGTAATAAGCAAGAAATTATAAAAGAAAGAAAACAAAAAGAAGAAAGGAAGGGTAAAGTAAGGAAAGGAAGGAAGGTTAAGTTGAACACATACAGAAAGATGGAAAAGCATAAAGGAAAAAGGAACCATTTGAGAGAAGACTGAGGCTGGAAAATGATTAATGCTTTTGGTTCATTTTATGTGGATTTCATTTTTATTAGTAACAGCAGTTAATAATTGTGATTTTTGTTTCATTTACCATTAGAACATTTATTACTAATGACAGCTAATACCTATGTAGCATTCACTTTCCAAAGCGATTACTTCATTCAAGCATCAGATCTCATTTACAGGTTCACAACAACCTTAGGAAATAAGAACCCTTTTAATCTATATTGACTTTAAGTGTTTATTTTTTTTATTTTTTTGTGATTTGAAAAATACAGATAGCTTAAAATATATCAGCATCAATATACCAATACACTAACCATTTGATAATATTGATTCACTTCACTTATAAAATGGACATAATATATAAAACTAAATATTTACTCCTATTTCCCTTCCAGGATTCCTATTTGTATCTACTCTTAGTGTGTATCCTTCCTACACGTGTTTTTCACATTTTTATTGTATATACTTAACCATAATAATTTACAGAATATGTGTGAGATCAATACATATAATTTTTATATTAAGGCTTTGTTTCTTAGAGCAGTTTTAGAGTCACAGGCAAATTGAAAGGAAGGTAGAGAGATTTCCCATATATCTGCCTCTACGTATGTGCAGCCTCCTGCATTATCAACATCCCCCAGCAGAGTGGTACATTTGTTACAATTGACAACCTACATTCACACATCATAATCACTCAAAGTCCATGTTCATTATGGTTCACTCTTAGTGCTGTTTGGTCTGTGAGTTTGGAAAAATGTATAATGATCTATACCCATCATTATAATATTACACAAAGAATTTTCACTGGCTCCAAATCCTATATTCTCTGTCTAGTCAGTGCTTCTCTCACCCTCTTAACCCCTGGCAACCTTTTATCTCCTTACTGTCTCCTTATTTCTGCTTTTTCTAGAGTATCATTTTGGTGAACTCACACAGTATGTAGCCTTTTCAGATTTGCTCCTTTCACTTAGAAATATGCATTTAAGTTTCCTCCAAGTCTTTTCATGGCTTGATAGCTCATTTCTTTTAAGCACTAAATAATATTCCATTATCTGGAAGTACCATAGTTTATTCATCCATTCACCTACTAAAGAACATTTTGATCACTTCCAGGTTTTGGTGATTATGAATAAAGCTACTATAAACATTCAGGTGCAGGATTTTTGGGGACATATTCTTCCACTCCTTTGGGTAAATCAAGGAACATGATTGCCGAATCATATGGTAAGAGTATGTTTAGTTTTGTAAAAAAACTACCAACTGCCTTCCAAAGTGGCTGTACCATTTTACATTCCCACCAGCACTGTATGAGAGCTCCTATTGCTCCGTATCCCCTCCAGTATTTGATGTTGTCAGTGTTCCCGATTTTGACCATTCTAATAGGTGTGTAATATTTAGTATTTTATTGTTTTAATTTGCATTTCCCTGATGACATATAATGTGGAGCATCTTTTCATATGCTTATTTGCCATTGATAAATATTCTTCGGTGAGGTGTCTGTTAAAATCTTTAGCCCATTTTTTAAAATTGGGTTGTTTATTGTTGTTTTAAGAATTCTTTGTACATCTTGGATAACAGGCTTTTATCAGATGTGTCTTTTGCAAATATTTTCTTCCACTCTGTGGCATGTGTTCTGATTCTCTTGACATTGTCTTTTGCAGAGCTGAAGCTTGTAATTTTAATGAAATCCAGCTTACCAATTGTTTCTTTCTTGCATTGTGCCTTTGGTGTTGTATCTAAAGAGTCATTACCATACCCAAGGTCATCTAGGTTTTCTCATATGTTATCTTTTAGGAGTTTTATAGTTTTGCATTTAGGTTTATAAACACTTTGAGTTAATTTTTGTGAAAGGCATAAGGTCTTTTTTAGATTCATTTTTTTTCATGTTGTTGTCCAGTTATTCCAGCATGATTTTTTGAAAAGACTGTCTTTGCTCCATTAACACAAAGAAGCCTTGGCTTCTTTGTCAAAGATCAGTTGACTATATTTATGTGGGTCTATTTCTGGGCTTTTTATTCTGTTCAGTTAATGTATTTACCTGTTCTTTCTCCACCAATTGTCTTCTTGCCCTCAACATATTATTTTTTACAGTAGTCAATATTGATACATATAAGATCCCATTAAAACATTTTGTCTACAGTTGAGGATACTGTTGTATAACCTAACAGTTGATAAATCCATGGAATTACCCAGGTTTTTGCCTTTTCAAACTATATAATCTTTGATAAACTTCCCTGGGCATATGTGAGATTTTCTTTAACACAGGTTCTCAACCATGGATACACAATGAAATCATCTGGGAAGCTTTTGAATATATTTAGTTTTCTGCAGTAGGGCCCATGCATTGGAATATTTTAAGAACATCCCAGGTGATCCTGATATGCATCCAATTTTGAGAACCAGTACTTTTGTCTGGGGCAGTGCTTCTTAAATTTTAATATACATATAAATTACTTGGAGATCTCATTAAATTGCAGCTTTTGATTAGTTGATGTGGATGCACCTGAGATTTTGCATTTATAACAAGTTCCCAGGTGATGGAGGACCACACTTTACAGAAACTAGGCTCTAGGTATATAAATACTTAGAAATGAAATTATAGAGATATATGTGCATCTTTAATTTTATTAGCTGTTTTCAAATTATTTGCAGATTTATAGTGATTTCATCATTGTATAATATTTAATTTTCTGGCATCCTCATCACCTTGGTATTTTCTAACTTTTAAAGCTTTACCAATATTATGGATTTGAATATGTGTTGTTTTAATTTAAATATTCCTAACTATTAATGAATTTCTACTTCTTCTCAAATAATTGAACATTCAAGTTTACTCTTTTATGAATTTCCTATTTATATCCTTTATCCATTTTTATTAACCTGTTCTTTGTTTTTGTTTCTTTTTACTTATTGAACTGTTGGACATTTTTGTATATTCAGGTTACCAATATTTTTTGCTTGTTTACATTCATTATAAATACCTCCTACAGATGTGTGGCTTCTTTTAAAATTTTTATGGTGTCTCACATATGCATAAATATCTATGTTTTATGTCTTACTCGTTTCCAACTTCAATATCTATATTTTTAAACATTTAAATATTTAGATTTTAATATTTAGGCTTTTAATATATGTCCATCTTACTTCTGTGCATAATGTGAGGTCAAAATCTACTTTATATATATATATATATATATATATATTTTACATCTTTATTGGAGTATAACTGCTTTACAATGGTGTGTTAGTTTCTGCTTTATAACAAAGTGAATCAGTTATACATATACATATGTTCCCATATCTCTTCCCTCTTGCATCTCCCTCCCTCCCACACTCCCTATCCCACCCCTCCAGGCGGTCACAAAGCACTGAGCTGATCTGCCTGTGCTATGCGGCTGCTTCCCACTATCTATCTACCTTACGTTTGGTAGTGTATATATATGTCCATGCTTCTCTCTCGCTTTGTCACAGCTTACCCTTCCCCTTTCCCATATCCTCAAGTCCATTCTCTAGTAAGTCTGTGTCTTTATTCCTGTCTTACTCCTAGGTTCTTCATGACATTATTTTTTCTTAAATCCCTTAGATATGTGTTAGCCTACGGTATTTGTCTTTCTCTTTCTGACTTACTTCACACTGTATGACAGACTCTAGGTCTATCTACCTCATTACAAATAGCTCAATTTCATTTCTTTTTATGGCTGAGTAATATTCCATTGTATATATGTGCCACAGCTTCTTTATCCTTTCATCCGATGATGGACATGTAGGTTGTTTCCATCTCCGGGCCATTGTAAATAGAGCTGCAATGAACACTTTGGTACATAACTCTTTTTGAATTATGGTTTTCTCAGGGTATATGCCCAGTAGTGGGATTGCTGGGTCATATGGTAGTTCTATTTGTAGTTTTTTATGGAACCTCCATACTGTTCTCCACAGTGGCTGTATCAATTTACATTCCCACCAACAATGGAAGAGGGTTCCCTTTTCTCCACACCCTCTCCAGTATTTATTGTTTCTAGATTTTTTGATGATGGCCATTCTGACCAGTGTGAGATGATATCTCATTGTAGTTTTGATTTGCATTTCTCTAATGATTAATGATGTTGAGCATTCTTTCATGTGTTTGTTGGCAATCTGTATATCTTCTTTGGAGAAATGTCTATTTAGGTGTTCTGCCCATTTTTGGATTGGGTTGTTTGTTTTTTTGTTACTGAGCTGCATGAGCTGCTCATAAATTTTGTAGCTTAATCCTTTGTCAGTTGCTTCATTTGAAAATATTTTCTCCCATTCTAAGGGTTGTCTTTTGGTCTTGTTTATGGTTTCCTTTGCTGTGCAAAAGCTTTGAAGTTTCACTAGGTCCCATTTTCTTATTTTTGTTTTTATTTCCATTTCTCTAGGAGGTGGGTCAAAAAGGATCTTGCTGTGATTTATGGCATAGAGTGTCCTGCCTATGTTTTCCTCTAAGAGTTTGATAGTTTCCGGCTTTACATTTAGGTCTTTAATCCATTTTGAGCTTATTTTTGTGTATGGTTTTAGGGAATGATCTAATCTCATTCTTTTACATGTACCTGTCAAGTTTTCTCAGCACCACTTATTGAAGAGGCTGTCCTTTCTCCACTGTACATTCCTGCCTCCTTTATCAAAGATAAGGGTGACCATATGTGTGTGGGTTTATCTCTGGGTTTTCTATCCTGTTCCATTGATCTATCTTTCGGTTTTTGTGCCAGTACTACACTGTCTTGATTACTGTAGCTTTGTAGTATAGTCTGAAGTCAGGGAGCCTGATTCCTCCAGCTCCATTTTTTGTTCTCAAGATTGCTTTAGCTATTCGGGGTATTTTGTGTTTCCATACAAACTGTGAAATTTTTTGTTCTAGTTCTGTGAAAAATGCCAGTGGTAGTTTGCTACGGATTGCATTGAATCTCTAGATTGCTTCGGATAGTAGAGTCATTTTCACAATGTTGATTCTTCCAATCCAAGAACGTGGTATATCTCTCCATCTATTTGTATCATCTTTACTTTATTTCATCAGTGTCTTATAATTTTCTTCATACAGTTCTTTTGTATCCTTAGGTAGGTTTATTCCTAGATATTTTATTCTTTTTGTTGCAATGGTAAATGGGAGTGTTTTCTTGATTTCACTTTCAGATTTATCATTACTGTATAGGAATGCCAGAGGTTTCTGTGCATTAATTTTGTATCCTGCCACTTTACCAAATTCATTGATTAGCTCTGCTAGTTTTCTGGTAGCATCTTTAGGATACTCTATGTATAGTATCATGTCATCTGCAAACAGTGACAGCTTTACTTCTTCTTTTCCAATTTGGATTCCTTTTATTTCTTTTTCTTCTCTGATTACTGTGGCAAATACTTCCAAAAACTATGTTGAATAATAGTGGTGAGAGTGGGCAACCTTGTCTTCTTCCTGATCTTAGTGGAAATGCTTTCAGTTTTTCACCATTGAGGATGATGTTGTCTGTGGGTTTGTCATCTATGGCCTTTATTATCTTGAGGAAAGTTCCCTCTATGCCTACTTTCTGCAGGGCTTTTATCATAAATGGGTGTTGAATTTTGTCGAAAGCTTTCTCTGCATCTATTGAGATGATCATATGTTTTTTCTCCTTCAATTTGTTAATATGGTGTATCACGTTGATTGATTTGTGTACATTGAAGAATCCTTGCATTCCTGGAATAAACACCACTTGATCATGATGTATGATCCTTTTAATGTGCTGTTGGATTCTGTTTGCTAGGATTTTGTTGAGGATTTTTGCAGCTATGCTCATCAGTGATATTGGCCTGTAGTTTTCTTTCTTTGTGACATCCTTGTCTGGCTTTGGTATCTGGGTGATGGTGGCCTCGTAGAATGAGTTTGGGAGTGTTCCTCCCTCTGCTATATTTTGGAAGAGTTTCAGAAGGATAGATGTTAGCTCTTCTCTAAAAGTTTGATAGAATTCTCCTGTGAAGCCATCTGGTCCTGGGCTTTTGTTTGTTGGAAGATTTTTCATCACAGTTTCAATTTCAGTGCTTGTGATTGGTCTGTTCATATTTTCTATTTCTTCCTGATTCAGTCTTGGCAGGTTGTGTGTTTCTAAGAATTTGTCCATTTCTTCCAGATTGTCCATTTTATTGGCATAGAGTTGCTTGTAGTAATCTCTCATGATCTTTGTATTTCTGCAGTGTCAGTTGTTACTTCTCCTTTTTCATTTCTAATTCTATTGATTTGAGTCTTCTCCCTTTTTTTCTTGATGAGTCTGGCTAATATTTTATCAATTTTGTTTATCTTCTCAAAGAACCAGCTTTTAGTTTTATTGATCTTTGCTATCGTTTCCTTCATTTATTTTTCATTTATTTCTGATCTGATTTTTATGATTTCTTTCCTTCTGCTAACTTTGGGGTTTTTTCATTCTTCTTCCTCCAATTGCTTTAGGAGCAAGATTAGATTGTTTATTCGAGATGTTTCCTGTTTCTTAAGGTAGGATTGTATTGCTATAAACTTCTCTCTTAGAACTTCTGTTGCTGCATCACATAGGTTTTGGGTTGTCGTGTCTCCATTGTCATTTTTTTCTACATATTTTTTGATTTCTTCAGTGATCACTTCATTGTTAAGTAGTGTATTGTTTAGCCTCCATGTGTTTGTATTTTTTACAGATATTTTCCTGTAATTGATATCTAGTCTCATAGCCTTGTGGTTGGAAAAGATACTTGATACAATTTCAATTTTCTTAAATTTACCATGACTTGATTTGTGATCCAAGATATGATCTGTCCTGGAGAATGTTCCACGGGCACTTGATAAAAATGTGTATTCTGTTGTTTTTGGATGGAATGTCCTATAAATGTCAATTAAGTCCATCTTGTTGAATGTATCATTTAAAGCTTGTGTTTCCTTATTTATTTTCATTTTGGATGATAATCATTTTGGTGAAAGTGGGGTGTTAAAGTCCCCTACTATGAATGTGTTACTGTTGATTTCCCCTTTTATGGCTGTTAGTATTTGCCTTATGTATTGAGGTGCTCCTATGTTGGGTGCATAAATATTGACAATAGTTATATCTTCTTCTTGGATCGATTCCTTGATCATTATATAGTGTCCTTCTTTTTCTCTTCTAATTGTCTATTTTAAAGTCTATTTTGTCTCATGAGAATTGCTACTCCAGCTTTCTTTTGGTTTCCATTTGCATGAAATATCTTTTTCCTTCCCCTAACTTTCAGTCTGTATGTGTCTCTAGGTCTGAAGTGGGTCTCTTGTAGACAGCAAATATATGGGTCTTGTTTTTGTATCCATTCAGCCAATCTGGGTCTTTTGGTGGGAGCATTTAGTCCATTTACATTTAAGGTAACTATCGATATGTATGTTCCTATTGCCATTTTCTTAATTGTTTTTTGTTTGTTATTGTAGGTCTTTTCCTTCTCTTGTGTTTCTTGCCTGGAGAAGTTCCTTTAGCAGTTGTTGTAAAGCTGGTTTGGTGGTGCTGAACTCTCTCAGCTTTTGCTTTCTGTAAAGGTTTTAATTTCTCCATCAAATCTGAATGAGTTCCTTGCTAGGTAGAGTAATCTTGGTTGCAGGTTTTTCTCCTTCATCACTTTAAATATGTCCTTTCAGTCCCTTCTGGCTTGCAGAGTTTCTGCTGAAAGATCAGCTGTTAACCTTATGGGGATTCCCTTGTGTGTTATTTGTTGTTTTCCCCTTGCTGCTTTTAATATGTTTTCTTTGTAGTTAATTTTTGACAGTTTGATTAATATGTGTCTTGGCATGTTTCTCCTTGGATTTATCCTGTATGGGACTCTGTGCTTCCTGGACTTGATTAACTATTTCCTTTCCCATATTAGGGAAGTTTTCAACTATAATCTCTTCAAATATTTTCTCAGTCCCTTTCTTTTTCTCTTCTTCTTCTGGAACCCCTATAATTCGAATGTTGGTGCATTTAATGTTGTCCCAGAGGTCTCTGAGACCATCCTCAGTTCTTTTCATTCTTTTCTCTTTATTCTGCTCTGCAGTAGTTATTTCCACTATTTTATCTTCCAGGTCACTTATCCGTTCTTCTGCCTCAGTTATTCTGCTATTGATCCCATCTAGAGTATTTTTAATTTCATTTATTGTGTTGTTCATCATTGTTTGTTTCCTCTTTAGTTCTTCTAGGTCCTTTCTAAAAGTTTCTTGCATGTTCTCTATTCTATTTCCAAGCTTTTGGATCATCTTTACTATCATTATTCTGAATTCTTTTTCAGGTAGACTGCCTATTTCATCTTCATTTGTTAGGTCTGCTGGGGTTTTATCTTGCTCCTTCATCTGCTGTGTGTTTTTCTGTCTTCTCATTTTGCTTATCTTCCTGCGTTTGGGGTCTCCTTTTTGCAGGCTGCAGGTTCGTAGTTCCCGTTGTTTTTGGTGTCTGTCCCCAGTGGCTAAGGTTGGTTCAGTGGGTTGTGTAGGCTTCCTGGTGGAGGGGACTAGTGCCTGTGTTCTGGTGGATGAGGCTGGATCTTGTCTTTCTTGTGGGCAGTTCCATGTCTGGTGGTGTGTTTTGGGCTGTCTGTGGCCTTATTATGATTTTAGGCAGCCACTCTGCTAATGGGTGGAGTGGTGTTCCTGTCTTGGTAGTTGTTTGGCATAGGGTGTCCAGCACTGTAGCTTGCTTGTCGTTGAGTGAAGCTGGGTGCTGGTGTTGAGATGGAGATCTCTGGGAGATTTTTGCCATTTGAAATTATGTGGAGCTGGGAGGTCTCTTGTGGACCAGTGTCCTGAAGTTGGCTCTCCCACCTCAGAGGCACAGCACTGACTCCTGGCTGTAGCACCAAGAGCCTTTCATCCACACGGCTCAGAATAAAAGGGAGAAAAAGTAAAACGAAAGTATTAGTAGAAGTAGAAAGAAAGCAAAGAAGAAAGAAAAAGAAAGGAGGGAGGGAGGATGGAAGGAGGGAAGGAAGGAAAAAAAGAAGGAAAGAAGATAAAGTAAAATAAAGTAAGATAAAATATAATAGTTATTAAAATAAAAAAATATTATTAAGAGAAAAGATAAAAAATGAAAAAAAAAAGGATGGATAGAACCCTCGGACAAATGGTGGAAGCAAAGCTATACAGACAAAATCTCACACAGAAGCATACACATATACACTCACAAAAAGAGGAAAAGAGGAAAAAATCATAAATCTCGCTCTCAAAGTCCACCTCCTTAATTTGGGATGATTTGTTGTCTATTCATGTATTCCACAGATGCAGGGTACATCAAGTTGATTGTGGAGCTTTAACCCGCTGCTTCTGAGGCTGCTGGGAGAGATTTCCCTTTCTCTTCTTTGTTCTCACAGCTCCCAGGGTTCAGCTTTGGATTTGGCCCCGCCTCTGCGTGTAGGTTGCCAGAGGGCGTCTGTTCTTCGCTCAGACAGGATGGGGTTAAAGGAGCCACTGATTTGGGGGCTCTGGGTCACTCAGGCCAGGGAGAGGGAGGGGCACGGAGTGCGGGGCGAGCCTGCGGAGGCAGAGGGTGGCGGGACTTTGCACCAGCCTGAGGCGCACTGTGCGTTCTCCCGGGGGAGTTGTCCCTGGATCCTGGGACCCTGGCAGTGGCGGGCTGTACAGGCTCCCTGGAAGGAGGGTGTGGATAGAGACCTGTGCTCGCACACAGGCTTCTTGGTGGTGGCAGCAGCAGCCTTATCATCTCATGCCCGTCTCTGGGATCTGCGGTTTTAGCCGCGGCTCGCGCCCGTCTCTGGAGCTCCTTTAAGCAGCGCTCTTAATCCCCTCTCCTCACGTACCAGGAAACAAAGAGGGAAGAAAAAGTCTCTTGCCTCTTCGGCAGGTCCAGACTTTTCCCCAGACTCCGTTCCGGCTAGCCGTAGTGCACTAACCCCCTGCAGGCTGTGTTCATGCCGCCAACACCTGTCCTCTCCCGGCGCTCCAAAGCCCAATCCTCAGCCACCAGCCCCGCCCACCCTGGCGGGTGAGCAGAGAAGCCTCTCGGGCTGGTGAGTGCCGGTCGACCCTGATCCTCTGTGCGGGAATCTCTCCGCTTTGCCCTCCGCACCCCTGTTGCTTTGCTCTCCTCCGCAGCTCCAAAGCTTCCCTCCTCCGCCACCCGCAGTCTCCGCCTGCGAAGGGGCTTCCTAGTGTGTGGAAACCTTTCCTCCACTGCTCTCTCCCACTGGTGCAGGTCCCATCCCTATTCTTTTGTCTCTATTTATTCTTTTTTCTTTTGCCCTACTGAGGTACGTGGGGGGTTTCTTGCCCTTTGGGAGGTCTGAGGTCTTCTGCCAGCGTTCAGTAGGTGTTCTGTAGGAGTTGTTCCACGTGTAGATGTATTTCTGGTGTATCTGTGGCCCTGGACCCCCTATCTTTTTTTTGAATGTAGCCATTGTCCTAGCACCATTGATTGTATGGTATGTTATTTTTCCCTGATTTGTTATATTCCATCATCATATTCAAAACTTCTGTGTGTGTTCTGTGCATGTTGTATATTTTGTTTCTATTAGTTTCATTCTGGTTTGTATCTTTCTGCCAGCGTTTCATAATTTGTCTTGAGAGTATGATAGAATAAGTTTCTTTCTTTCTTTTTCTTAATCAGGATTGTCTTGGCTATTTTTTGTCTGTTGCCCTTCAATATTAATACTAGATTAATCTTATTGAATTCTGTGAATAAAAGTAGAAGTTTTCATATAATTGTATCAAATTTGTACATTTATTGTAGGAAGAATTAACATCTTTTTTTGTAGTCTAGCTGAATTCTTATCAATTTCATCAATTTAAATAGTATGTAACTTCTTTTGAATATTCTACAAAGAGAATTACATTATGTATGGTCAATGACTCTTTTGGACCTTTGTTTCCAATACCTACACTTCTAACTTATTTCCTAATCTTACTGAACTGGGTAGGAACTCCAGTATAATGTAAATTAGAAGCAGTAAAAGTGGGCTTCTTTACCATATTTCACTTTTAATGAAACATGTCTATAACACTTCACAATTAAAGATGATGATCATTGTGAATTTTTGGTAGATCCTTTTAGTCACATTGTACAAGAAAGTTTCTATTCCTAGTTTGTAACTTTTTTGTTATAAATTATAGTTTTTTTCTTATATAATTTGTTCTCTATCCCAATTGACATAATCATATATATTTCTCTTTCAGTCTGTCTCTGTGGAGTATTAAATTAATAAATTGTTGAACAGTATCCTCAGTCTTGGAATAAGGCATACTTTTTTATATATACATTTCTGGATTCACTTGGTAGATTCAATATTATAATTTAAAATGTTCTGGTTCATAAGTGAAATTACATTTCTTGTATAGTTTGTGTCCATATTTAATATCACATTATATCAGTTTCATAAAATAAATTGGTGGTGCTTTCTTCCTTTTATTTTCAGGAAGAGGCTTATAAGAAAACAATTATTTTCATACATTTTGTTTCTTTAATCTTCTTTTGAGTGTGTTATAAAACTTAGAGATTAGAGTTCCTTAGATATTGGTCGATCTCTTTTATAAAACTGTCTGGGCATATTTTTTATCTGTTACTAATATGACCACCAAATAAATTGTTCCTTATAGGCAGACTACATTCTCTAAAAACTCATTCTCCTCTATACTGTATTTCTGTCATCTTCAATATGTGATTTCCAATTTCCAAGGCTACGTGCATCAAGCTGTGTAGGGGGAAATTACATGGAGGATCACCCATGGGAATTTTGGGGGAGTCAAGCCAAATAGCACACATCATGTCTGCTCACATTCCACTGCTTAAAATTCAGTTATAAACAATTACAAAGGATTCTGGGAAACAGAATGTAGTCATGTGCCAAGAAGAGGACATGTTTGTTGATCAAGTAGCAGCCTTGCTACCCCCAGAAAGGAACAGATTATATATCTTAACTGCAAAAGTTATCTTTTTCTCTTATAAATTTTGTTTAATCCTCCTTTTTAAAAAAGTAGTGTTCAGTAGTGAGCACACAGCTCGGTTCCTTAAGGTACCATTTGAATGTTACAGCTCTCAGCCTGATAGAAACAGTTTGGTAGTACAGTCATAACACAATTCTGCTGACTCCTATGAAAAGCACAATGTTATATACATAATAAATCTTCTCATCAGCTGGTGACTCTGCTGTCATTTGGTACATGTTTTCTATAAAATAACTGACTAGCAAAAATCAACCATAATCACTGCTGGTTTTGTAGTATGTTTGAAAGGCAGGTGGTCATCCCATTTCTGGAAATTAAAAACAGTTCAGAGATAAATATGGGGAAAAAAAAAAGAGAAACCAGGGCAGAAAGTGTGTGGGTTTAGGTGTTTTGTGAAACAGGATGAGAAGGGCTCTTAACGTTACTCATCAGCTGAGAAGCATATTTCCATCTGTTTATACTAACACACTGATCTGGATGCATACACTGTGACTGCTATAAGGCACACAAACTCACAAAAATTTTGCTTAGGTAAAAACCACATGATGTTCTATTCATATTATGGTGGAAAAGCAAATATATAATTGGTCAACAGAGTTTTCAGATATCAGAGAATAGTCTCTTTTTTTTTTCCTACAAAGATATTATTCAACTATTCTTTGCATTCCTAGAGTTCAGCAAGAACTTATTTTGTCTTATGATGTTTTAAGCACTCAGAGGAGCCATAAATACCATTTGCCCAGGCCCTTTAGCATGTTCATGGTATTTTACTTGGATTTGTGACAAAGAGTCAAAGAACATAAAAGTTGAAAATCCCTATCAGTGTATTTGACCCAAGCATTCACCCAAATATATTGATAATAATCCCTTGTCTAATCCTACTGGTCTTCCATATTTCCCTGAGAATCTTTTGATGACAGGGAGTTTATATTCTCATAAATAATCTATTTCATTGTGAGGACATTCTTGTTTAGGATATTTCACTATAATGACCTGAAATCTACCATTATTCTGTCCACAAGAACAAACTAGAATAAATCCACAAGTCTATTCAAAAATCTTCCTTCTTTCCATTCCTTACCTTTATGTAAACATTCCTAGCTCCTTCAGCTGTGTCTTTACATGTTATTGTGTCTGGACACTTTACTATTCTGGCTGACCTCTCATTGTAAAATAACATACCAGTGTGTCACTCTTAAATTGTAGTGACTATAACTGAAAACATGACCCCTGATATGGTTTTATCAATAAGCATGTCTCCAAGAGCTTCATCCAAGACGTTTAAAATTGAGGAAAGGACAGAAACAGACCCAGTTCCTCATGGCCTTCCTCTAACAGGAAGGAAGGAAGAGGCCTTCCTCTTCCTTCCTTTTTCTCCCTTCATACTTACATGAATCTACCCACCAACATTGGTTGTAGGGGCAAACAGTATTCTTCCTGGCTGCGTGGGTTCCTTGTCCATATTTCTCCATTCTATTGCATAAACTATCATTAACAACTGTCAAATAACTCTTGAGATCTATGTACACTCAATATGTTCATAGAATTCCCTTTATCAGTTAAGCTAGTTAACATACCAAAAAGGTTAATTTCATCATTTTGCTATGGCTAACACTTGCCCTTCATTTATCTCAATCTTCAACCAAAAAGTTAGATAAGCTTTCTGCCCTTCCATTATAGTAGTAGCTGTGAAAAAAGAATAAATAGTTATGAAAGGTATAGGCAAAAATATAGAATAATAGAGCTAATGCTTAGTGGGTAGATTGAGTTTTCCAACCGGCAGAAAAACGACAGGATTTGGCTTATTTTTTGCCAAGTGATGAGACTGCAGTGTTCAAAACAAGAAAGACTAGCAAGTAGGAGAGGTAGTTACAGAACACACATGCCCAAGAGAACACTTTTCAGTCTTAACCACATTTTCAAGTTCTTAACAATATAATATGTTATCTAGAAAATAAAAATAAAAATCCACAATACTTTCAACTGGGATGTGCAGATAGGTAACATACCTAATACCTTGGAGAAACTAAAATAAATCAATATTTCTTACTTAATACTCCAGGGAGTAGTTTACCCACAATGTTTTTTAATTCAAAAGGGAAAAGTAGTTAAATATCTTTGTTCCTCAGAATGTTGTAATTAATATGAGGGAGAATGACTTTTTAATGAGGGTGTTAAAAACTAACTCTTCAAATAAGGAAGATTTAGAACTGATTAAAAAAAATCCTTATTCAAGACCTTCTGAGCACTTACAATGTACTAAGTATGATCTTGTGAAATACTCAGAGATCTATATAAAATAGTTCCTTGATTCATACGAGTTCTCCAGAAATGTGCAGGAAAAATATACATAGATTGGATATGTGTGCATATGTTTGTGTATGTGTATTTTGTTAACATAATTACGTGTCTTATAATTAGATTTGCCCCGTTACTACCATATTCTATTATTAGCAATGACACATAATTATGTTACAAAATACACACAATCCAATATAATATATATCAACTATATGACAAATATACATACATGTATATACTCATGTATGTACACATACATATAATTTATATATGTGCATATGTATATACAACATATATAACTCACTGGTTATACAGTTTCTATGTTCTATTCAAAAATACTGAATGTAAGTCACCAAATTTCAGTACTTTTATATGGATTTTTGATATTATTTTATCATGACTTACAAGGAATTACCTATGAAGACTTTGCCTACTACTGAAAATGCTCATTAGAATAGCACCTAGATACAAGAAAATTTATAATATTTAATCCACTTGATGAAAATGAACAAGTTAAATGAACAAATTATTCAGAGCCAAGAGAATTATGAGTATCTGTAATTTCCAGAGTTCTTGTGATTCATATTTAAATGTAAGTCCCAAAAGCTAGCCCCAGTATAAAACAATTTCTGGCAAGAGACTGACATTTTTCCAATGAATAATTTAAAATGGAACTTTTTCCATGTGAACTGTCTTATATCTTGGCAGTAGGCATAGCATTTCAATAATTTATACAATTTTGAATATAATATAGTTAATGCCATAAAAGCAATTTCTTTGATATTGAATTATAAGAGAATGCACTTTGGCCACTATAACTAATGATCTAGGGGCCAGCAAATGGCAAATTACCTTTTAACCCAATTTTAGAGAGAATCTGTGCATGTAACCATAGGACTGCACTGAGATATCTGGGTATATAATTGCACAATAACATTTGGTTGTTACATTTTAAGCATAAATAAAGCATTCTCTTTGAGAAAAACAGATAAAGAAACACAACGATTTAAAAATGTAGAATTTGTGGGGGAACAAAATATTAATGTGAATCATAATATTATTATTTAAATTTCTGAATAAGACCTGTTCTCAGAATATTTCCTAAGGCAGAACTCTGATCACTCTGGAGATGTCATCATGGTTATTCCATGACAGGTGAGCAACCACACATTAGTGTGATAATGCACAGCTTTTATGAGAAACCAAGCAATGTAATGTAAAAATGGGTCTTTCAAGGCAAATGAACAGGCTGAGGGCTTGCCAGAGTTCAGGGCATAGATAGCAAGTTGTGACTCTGTGACTGCATTCAGACTACAAAAGGTTTGCAGTGGATGGTGAGGATTTTGCACACACATAAACCTACAGGCACTGTTTATTTTCATAGACCGTGTAGATTTCTACATTATGACAATTTTCCAGCTGTGATGATCACGTGTCTTCAGTAAGCTGCAAATTTTTCTAAATCCCAGAATGGTGCCATTTGAGTTGGTGCTAAGGTAAATCCACAGATATTTTGATGAATTTGTATGGTACAAAATAATAGAATAGTTCATATCTAAAAATCTGGCAAACCTGGACTTTCATTTCTAAATGGAAATTGTCAGTCTTTAGACTGGTGGTCTCCAGTGTACACATGCACATTTGTTTTGACCTACCAAAAGGTGACTTTAGGTATTTCAACCTAATAGGTGGTTTGGGGTTTGTCTTCCTCATTCTTTATATATTTTCCACATTCTTTTCAATAAGTGTGTACTACCTTTATAATTAGGAAAATACATATTATGTACAAATAACAAAGAAACCAGAGTACTTCAGAGAAACCATTATTTTTTCTGATTGCACTGACATGACACATCTCTGCAAATGCAGAAAGCAGCATAGCAGGCTTTAGATATAAAAACGTAGTAAAACACATTTATGGAAACCTGAGCCTCACAAAAAGAACTCCTATTGAACCGGAAGAGGCTTACCTCAAGAAATCTGGGGCTTCCCTGGTGGTGCAGTGGTTGAGAATCCGCCTTCCAATGCAGGGGACACAGGTTTGAGCCCTGGTCTGGGAGGATCCCACGTGCTGCAGAGCAACTGGGCCCGGGTGCCACAACTACTGAGCCTGCACTCTAGAGCCTGTGAGCCACAACTACTGAAGCCTGTGCGCCTAGAAAGAAATCTGGAGTCAGGTGTTTCAATATAACTCTATGAGTCCAAAGGTAGACATTGGACTCTCTTGTGTTTCAAAAAATGCTAAAGCAAGCTCTTAGCTCTGGGAAATATTTACAAAGAAGGCAGCTGGGTTCTAGCATGACACAGCTGGGCTGTTTCCTCTGATTTATGTAGAGAATAGTTCACTGCCAAAGATGAGGCAAGAAAAGTTCACCCAAGCCATTCCAGAGGGCATTTGCTGGCACATTTTCAAACAGAACAGTGGAGCTGGCCACCAGGTTTGTGGGAATAGTGACTATACTGGAAGGAGGTACCTGCTTTCCTTAAGATAAATTCCTGGAAGGGAAATCATTGGCTCACTGGGTTGGATTTTTTTAAAGTTCTTAAAGTATACTGCTGAATTGTTTCCAGGAAAAAGTTCATTATTAATTCCTAATAAAATGTTATCATCACTGAAGGTTTTAAAGGTAATAGAGTTGGTTTCTTAAGAAATCTTCCCCACTAGGTATGGATACCTAGATTTGTGTGCTCTAAGGCATTTCAGTTGTGGTATTCTTCCTATGTATTTTGCAACTATTTTCTACTGCGGATGAGTTACAAAGGCATTGTAGATTCCCTGTGATATACAACACTGCTGTAAGTGTGTTCTAGCCTTCCTGCTGCTGCTGCTGCCTGAGGGAGTAGCTGTTATTATGGTCCTGATTTTAAGCAGTATTTTGTATCTTTGAACCATCCAAGTAAATGAAGCTGAAGCTAGCCTTAGGTACAGCAGGGTTTTGAACTCTGGTGTGTAAACATTCATGTGTAGAGGCCAGTTCTTGATCCTCCAGCAAAAATGAAGCAAAAATAAAAATCTTTACAGTCTAAAATATTGAAACTCTTGTATAACAATGCTGTATTTCTGCTTTAAAACTGTTTATTCAGCAGGTGAGGAACTTGCCTTCAACCAAAAATTTTTAAATCATTAAATAAATATTAAGCCTCCAAAACTTATCCTTTCTAAACCAATGACCTTTCTTTATTCTTTTTTCACACTAAATTATCATGTATGGTAAGCCTTCTTAATATAACATATGTACATACATGTGTATTTACATATGTGTGTGTATTTATATATATTTGACACTGAAAATCTACCTAGCGAACACCTAGGCCTTTCCTCAGTAAGAAATCTGTCTTAAAATTTAGGGATTACTTGCTTTCTTTCATCCTATTTGGTGTATAATCCATGTATTAGGTAGTCAAGCAAAGATGGAGAGAAAGGAAAGAGAGAAGGAAGTCATTTCCAACTTTGATTTTTTCCATAACTCTATATCCTGTGGGGTTTATCACTCTCAGATGCTCACTTTCTTCTCTCCATCACTGATTGACTTGGCCCCTGCTACATGAACCAGTTCTAGATTTTCCCAAGGGAAAATAACACAGTGGGGAAAAGTTACTCATAGCACCTTTCTACTGAGTACAAGCTATTAAGGTATCATCTCTTCTAGGGATAGTTACACTTTAATATTAAGCCCTTGCAGGCAAATAACTGCTCTGAGGCTTTGAAGGAGGGCTCTCTAACTAGAGTGGAGTTTTTAAATAAATAGGAGAGGGAAGTTTATGGAGAAGACTTTCTGGTGTCCTGTAAATGTTACCAAAATCTGTAGATTTTGGAGCTCACTCCAAACCTACTGGTCTAGGATCCCCTAAGTTGTGCCCTCTCTACCCCAGGATTCTAAAAAAAAACTTACCAGATCATCCCGATGATTATCTGGGTATAGGAAACTACTGTTTTTAACCATCAAATTCCACTCAAATGTCATCTGTTTCATAAAGCCTTATCTAAGATCAGTATCCCCTCCAATTCTGACCCCATAGGCAGAGTTAAATTTACTACTCTGTGTTCCCAAAACACCTTGCTGTACAGAATCTACTTTGTAGGATTTATGATTCCACATCATAATTAATAGTGTTAGGTTTTTCTAACTCTTTAGACATGGACTCCTTAAGATTGGTCTCCCTAAATCAAGTTTGTTTCTCAGTAAATATTTGTTGAATGAATGAATGGATGGATTAAAATAGGTCACTGCTTGTTCTGCCAGTGTATATAGCTGACCCCCTGAAGGACATAGTAGACTGAGAACAATTTATACATAGGTCTTATAAAAAAGGAAAAACGCTAAGTTAAGCAACATGATTCAAAGTTTGAACTGAAGTCTGAAAGATACATTTTTTTTTAAACACTTTCTTTGCCCCCCAAAGCAGTTCTGACATATTCCATCAGTAGGTAATTCACAAATCTGGCAAGTTTGCATTTACAAGTCACACTTAGCTATTTTTTCCTCCTATCAGTGATGGGATGAGGGGAGAAACCATAGAAATCTCTGAAATGCCATAAACTATAAAAAGTCAGTTTATAGTCTCTGAGTTGGAGAAAACAATGTTGCTAGTTAGATGCAGGCCAGGAAGCCATCAAGCACCCATCAGCAAGCCAGTTTAGGAAAAAAATTCATGAAACAATTTCTTCTCTCAGTTTGAGAACAGCACCTTTTCCAGGAGATTTGTTATGTAACGAAGATTTGCTTTCACTTTCTGGGGGCTGGCCAAGACTGAAAAGGGAAGTGCCAGCCTAAGGAAAGACTGTCCTTTTGATATTGCCAGCCATTACAAGATGTGGGAGTTCAAAACAAGCCAATTCTCCTAAGATTTATAGTTGTGTTTAGCTTGTTGACTCAAGCAGTTTGGAAAATCTTCAAAGATATAGGCTATTCGAACTAACCCAGACTCCAAGTCTATGGAGAGGGAAAAAAAAAAGCAGAAATAATATGTACACATTAGTCAAGTCAAATACTTTTGACCCTTAATTTACATAGATTCTCAAGTAAAAACAAAAAAAACAAAACCAAAACCAAAACTCTAACCAAAATAAACAGTCCTGCCTAGGATGTGACAGCTCATTCTGTTGAAAATAAATTTATGATTATTGTTCAATTATTTCTCTGGGTTTGCATGGCAAAAACTATAGTAGGCAATGCAGTACGGAAATGTCATGCTTTTAAATAAGTTAAGAGAAATAGTGAATCCCCAATCTTGGAGAATCCTTGAAAACCGTCACATAGGACACTTGGCACTATAATTACATTTTCACTATATTCTCAGAATTTATATTATATCATCCTTGCGGTGGTATGAAATTCTATGGGAAATCATCATTATGAAGCCAAAGAAATATTAGCTCAGCACATAAAAAAAAAAAACAACAAATATTGTTGAATATCACATATGTGTCAGGCTCTTTTCTAGGTACTTATAATAGGCTGTTGAATGAGGTAAACAAGGTTCTGACCCAAGACCTTTACTTAAGTTGCATGAAGAGAAGACAGGCAATAAACAAGTAAAGAAATAAATACAAATGACAGATTGCAAAGAACACTATAAAGAAGAAACTATCGATACCAGAGGAGGGGGAGTGAGAAGGAACAACGTGTTGTGGGGTGTAAATGGTTATTTCAACAAGGCACACACCCAGAAAAATCTATCTTGCTTGAAGATGTTCAAAGTCATCAGTGACACAATGCTTTCAGATGAAATTTAACCCTTTAACATTCCCTCAGAAATTCACATTTCAGTGTTCCTTCTTTGTGGTAAGCTTTAGAGGTGGAGAAAGTCACCATGGGAGAGGTGAGTCAAGCAGGACACAAAGAGATGGAATCGCTTTTATTTTTATTTTTTGTTTGACCCAGTGAATTATGCATATGACCCAGTGTATGCATAATTCAATTAGATACATTAAAACCTTTAAAGGTTTTTAGTAATGAGCCTATGGCTTCAGAGACTGAGTGGGAAGACACATAGTACACCTGCTTATAAATCACTGCTGTGATTTTTATACCCTGGCTATGGAATCAGGTGATTTTTGGGCCCAGAATATTGTGGTTGTAATAACCACAACTGGTTATAATATTGTGGTTATAATAACCACAACTGTGGTTATAAAACATCAACTGATGTTTCTTAACAATCTGTGAGTATTTGTGGACCAGCTTAAATACATAATCCATCCACCTTTTAGCTCTTGCAGCCTAAAGAAGCCCTCCAAATGGATTTGTATGTACTGTGGTCTTTCACAGACTCTTACAACTTAAGAACTTGATGGGGCATTCAATTGATTCTAGTAAACCAAAGAAATTGCCCAGATCCAAATAGTCCATGTCTTGCATTTATTTACAGTTAAGGTAGCCATCAAATACATCCTCTAAAGATTTTCATTGTTACGTGTGGCACCACCTCACATCTCATGCAACTTCATATAGGTGTGAACTATTTTAATTATTATCATCTACACAGACATTTTTAAAAAAATATTTTCCACCAGCTGCCACCCCGCTACGAATCAGGGCTGTAGTCCAAGGACGCCAGGCTCCTTGTCTCTGACTTCTTCACACCAGCGTCCTGGCCTCAGTCCCTGAACAGACTTTTCATATAAAATAAAAGAGCGTGTTCATATGATTCCTGTGTTGTACATATTTGTCACCCTTATGTTGACTTCTCACATTTTTAATGGTCATGTTCCACACTACAGGATGAGTTGTTGGAAGAAATTTAAGTTAAATCTGTGAAGGCTGCTCACTAAACAAACAAAATCTTATTTTATTTATACAGTTCAGAAAGTATGTACAAGTAAAAAAAGAAAGTAACCATGAGGACACTCACAGACTCAATTGCCCATCACAGTGCAAATGGTAGGGAATAATCCCAAATAGCTGGTTGTGTGGAAATCGTTAGTATTTTGTTTGGATATGTATTCTAAGATTTTTCTTACTAAGAATGCTCCATCCTGCCTGAAGACACCGTGATAGATGGTTCCAAAAGGAGAAGGCAGTTGGGGCAAGTCAGATTGCATACTTTTTGATGAAAGTGAAACCAGCAAGAGATTTGAATTACCTTAAATGAATCTAAATCTATAAATGCATCTAAATATGCATCATTTCCCGCCCCCCACCATGGCATCAATAGGAGTTGAGAACAGGGTGGTAAACAGTAGTTGAAATTGAGTCCAGTGAATAATTGATTAAAGGCAAAAAAGGTTATGAATTTGAAGGTACAAGAGTGATTCCTTTAAATGTATGTGGGAATTAAAAAAAAAAAATTTCCCTCCAACACAGACTTTAAATCCACTCCCATCCCTATTGCTTAGAAAGTTTCCAATGTTCTTCAATGTCTCTAACTGGTGATAAGCAACAGTTCATTATTAACACAGATGTAAAGTTGTGTGTATCCCCAGTTAGGGTCCTATTAAAGAAAAGTTATTCTGTGATTTAGTGAGAAATCTAGAACTTCTACCTTTCAGTGTTTTTATTTATGGTTTCATGATGATGATGACAATTTTAATGTTATAATAATTATTTCCTGCAAATTAAACAAGTGTATATTTAGATGAATAACTTATTCCTTTATTATTCTGCTCTAGGTCATAAATACTTAAATAATATGCACAGCAACCTAAATACTCATTAAAATATAGAGTTATTTAGTGACTTAAAAATTATTGAATTGACTGAACATACTTCTTTTTAAACAATTGATTTTTAAGTTAAATTTATAAATAAAAAGGTTGAAGGAGTTTGATATAAGGTATATAGAAAAGAAACAGATGTCTAGAATAGTAAGATATTTTAACTCTCCTCATTTTTCTTTTTTCTATGCAAGCACATAGAATATTGGACATGCCATAAGAAATGCTTTGTCATTTAGAAAGTTCAGTGACATTCTTCCCACCTGTGCACATGCATCATTTATACACAAACTGTAATCCAGAATGGGAGGGTCTTAAGACACTCGAGACATTACCATTCTCCAAGTTCCTGCAACCCACGGTAGAAATATCACTTTTCTTTTCCTTTATATCTTAGCCTAATGTTCCCCGGATTCATCCCAAACCCTTCCTCGAAACCACACCTTATTCTGGAGGCAGAGCTAACAATATCTCCATTTCTGTTTTCTTACATCGAGGTCACTGATAGTTCTTCTGTATTATAAATAGCACCACAATGAATAACTTTGTGGATAAACTATCCTTCATGGTTTGCTCTAAAAGAAACAAACACAAAATTAATCTCTGATGATTTGAACCCAGAAGGCATACCTAGTAGACCTGTGTTACTCATGTAAAATGAGAAAGGAAAATATGGAAAATATTTGTCTTCTCTTAGTTACTTACCAATCTGCCTCCCTCTTTTAATTTTAAGTTCCTCGAGGTCAAGGATTATGCTTTGAAACTTTTGCATTTCCTGTGAGTCCAGAATTATTCCCTCCATAATAATCAGTAAAACTTTGAAGTCTTGAACTGGATATGCAATTCAGCAAAGCAACACCTGTTTTTGCCTCCCCAAGCTACATACATTGCATGTGAAGGACTTCATTGGCCCTCTCTACACACAACATCTGTTGCCAACAGGTGATGCATTCTGGGGAGAAGTGCCTTGCCAGAGGGATTTCCCTTGCTAACATCCTCTTTCCAGATGTTTCCTGAATTATGAGGCCCCGGGAGGTGGTTGCAATCACTGAACTGACATATCACACCTGGAATTCAACAGTCTTCCCCCACCACAGAATTTCCCATAGTTAAATGTTAAATCTTAAGTTTATTGCTAAGGGACTTGGCTATTTCTCTGTGAAATCAAATATCGTGCTTAATATTAGTTTACCACTTTAAATATAAGTAGATGTGTAAAGATGAAACTAAACTATTTTAAAGCCAGATAAAATTGACAAAATAATTTAATTTAGAGGCTAGAATGCATGGTCTTATGGCACTCCATCATTTCTCTTAAATATATACACCTCTGCCCAAAGTTGAATCAGTTATATGTTTAAAATAAAACTAACCAGACTAGACTGATGTCTGTATACTATCTTCTACATAAAGAAGGAAAGTATCATATAACTTTTTGTTTTTGTAATAGTAGACATTGATATATATGTGTCTGTATATTTATATATATATATACACACATTCATAAATATACATACGTGTTTGTATATACACATGTATTTCATGGTTTACTATATCAAACCAATACATACATTCATATATCCAAAGGATATATATATATATTTTTAATGTTATAAGTTTATTTTTATTAAATCTTCAATTCACCAGTAAGTCTTGCACATTTTTCTCTACTTTCTTCCTAGGGTGTTTTAAAGTTTTTATTTTTGTTCTGTTTCAGTTAAGCTAAAAGGATTCTTCTATTTGGAATGGTTTTAATTTTTTATTATTTGCCTGAGAAGAGCTCAATGAAGAGTTTAATGATAATATGTCTTAAATGTCAATTAAAGTATGTCATTTAGGAACAGATAAAACAGTATATCACTTAGGAATAAGCCCTTTCCTCAATCATATCACCAGTTATTTATAATTGAATACTTTATATTTGTAATCAAATCATCCCAGATTTTCATGTAGCAGAGTTTTGGTTCCATTAAAAAATAAAAGATGATATTCAAAGTATGAGTAATTTAATTTATCCTTATGACAGATTTTAGTTACTGGTTTTTAAAATAACTCTGAAAACATATCTCTTGCCGAAAGAAACCCTAAGACTGGAAAAATGAGAAAAATTCCACTTAAAAAGCATGTTTTTGGGCTTCCCTGGTGGCTCAGTGGTTGAGAGTCCGCCTGCCGATGCAGGGGACACGGGTTCGTGCCCTGGTCCGGGAGGATCCCACATGCCACGGAGCGGCTAGACCCATGAGTCATGGCCGCTGAGCCTGCGCGACCGGAGCCCGTGCTCCGCAACGGGAGAGGCCACAACAGTGAGAGGCCTGCGTACCACAAAAAAAAAAAAAAAAAAAAAAAAAAAGCATGTTTTTATAATAGCTATCAATGTATCTAATTGCCATTTATTTAGCTTTGACCTGAAACTTCTACTATATTTTTATATAGGAAACCAAAACTTATGTCACAGGCCCATTGTGTATACTGTTAAAGTGGTGAACTTCTGAGAGCAATTTTAAGGCATGGGAAAAGAGCAGTAGTGAAATTAAAGTTAAACACCAAATATGTGTTTTAAAGCATCTAATAATAATATTGATAGCTAACAATGATGCCAGAAACTTTTCTAAACCCTTTAACATATGCTGACTTATTAATCTTCACGGTAGCTATATGGGGTTTGCACTATTATTATCTCCAGCTTGCAGATGAAGACCTGAGGCTGAGGTAACACAGCTAGCCTGTAGAGGACACAGGACTTATATCCATGCTGTGCAGATTAGAAAACTGATACCTAAATTGCCTTTGCAACCCTGAAATCTTACATCCCAATTCTGTACATGTTTTACCTCACTTAGCTCTTAAATCACCATGTAGGCATAACTGTTCTGCTAGTTTAAGTTTCTTCCAGATTTCCATTTTTCTTTAATCATTTCAACAGGAAAACCATCATTATAGTGAAGATACATGGATGGAACAGACAGATGGCTATATTCTAGTTTATGTAATACAAAGTATTCACAACAATATTTATTGATCATTTAAGCACTATTTAAGCTTTTTGTTATTAAATATTTAATTTGTCTTAAAATATTTCATAGCCAAATATTAGAGAAAACTGGAACCAAACAAAAAAACTCTAAGGTAATCCTGAGGATCTAGAGAATCTATCTTTTAGGTGATGACCATGGGCCATAAGTACATTTCACCACCATAGTTTGATTGCATGATATCATGGAGTTAATCATATATAGTTCAACAGAATTTTATACATTTTTTTCTGACCACTGCATGTTTTGCCATTTCAGTTCCTCCGAAGATATATGACATCTCAAGTGATATGACCATCAATGAAGGAACCAATGTCACCCTGACTTGTTTGGCCACTGGGAAACCAGAGCCTTCCATTTCCTGGAGGCACATCTCCCCATCAGGTAAAGCAGAAAAGTATCAGTGTTGCTCGTGCTGTTCAATATCTTCCTGTAACCTCACTTGTTCGGAATGTAAGAGTCAACTAATTTTTTATATCCTTTTCATGAGGTAGTCAGGATGCATATTTTTATACTTATTCTTTATACCTAAATGCATGTAGTTCACAAAACTTAAATGAACATTTTCTGTCAGAGCCCAGAGTAGAACTTAGGTCTCTTGATTCCTAGGCAAGGTTATTTCCCCTGAAGTATACTGGATAATCACAAATCAATAGACAAAAGGTTCAAATGGAAATATCACAAGAGAAATATCTTCATTTAAATGTGTAAGGCTTTTATTCAATCGGCATTCACATGTTAATAGGCCAGCATGAACTACTGAGGTAATCAGGGGAGAATAAAATTATACAAATTATGAGTTTGCTGCGTCTAATTTCAAACTGCAGTTCAAAATCAAGGATTTGGCAGTTAGAATTAAATTTTAACTGATGAGGGATCTAAAAACCCAAGAGTTTAGTAAGTGGTACAAGATCACATATCTAGGTGAAATTAAGGTATATAACACGTTTATCAGTGTCTGGTGCTTCTGATACAGGGCACATCCTCCTAAAGAGATTGTCAACTTTAGGAAGCTGGGGATAATCATCATCAAGACAGGTCTATTTTCACAGCCACAACTCTAACTGAGTCATCAATTTGTGTAAAATCTAAATATTTGAACTACATAACTTTAAATGTACCATGAAGTAAGAGTGGTACTTTTAATGAATAAGATCCCACCATATTTCAGATAAACAATATTTGATTTATATTTTGGGTAGAAATAACTTGAACAAGGCTAGGATGAGGAAATCTCTTTTAAAGGAATCAAAAAGGCATATATTATATAGGCGTAGAAAGATTACAATTAGAACATCTATTTTATCTGCTAATGCTTTCTTTAATATCACTTATCCTTAAGTGCCTTTTGGTTTCCTCATTTATGCAGTAGGACTAATGAGACTTACTCACATCATACTCTTAGTATGACTATTAATGTGAGAAAAAAATCAATAGAACAGCAATATACCCTTACATAATATGCATTATGGTCCCTGTAATATTTCTGAACCATGAGTGTGCTTTTGACTGCCAACATTTCACTCTCTAGAGTGGCTACAGAATCATAAAACTGCTATGTGAGCACTGAATTAGTGACAAGACTCTCCATGGGGTGTAAGTGAGGCAAACCCAGGACTAGCAGTTAGAATACATGTGCTCCAATCTCAACTTCCTTATTCAACAGTTCAGCAAATCCTAGTGCAAATCTCTTAGCCTCAGTTACCCTCAGCTAGTTTCCTACTTTCCAAAAGTCGAATGATAAAAATCCCTGGCTATTGTGAGACTCAAAAAAGATAATAAGCATAAATGTGCATTAAAAAGTATAAGGTGATATGCAAATGTAAGGTTGATTCTTAATCATCTTTCCAGGGATTTAAATCTGATATGAAAATATAATTTTTGTAAGAATGAAGCACATAATCTCCATCTTCATACAATTTAAGATTAATAATTTGGATTTAACTCTCCTTCTTTGCAGTGCTTGTTATTATGCATATTCTTTTTATAAGTGCTTGGATACATTTTAGTTTAATTAAATACCATGAATGTTGGTTAATGAAGTTATTAGAATGACGATAATGGATAGCATCATGAAGCTGAAAGAAGAAGGATTGGGTTTATAAGTTAAACTGCGCATAGATTTGTTTTTCTGATCCTACCATACAGAGCAAATGAGTAAAATTCGAATAAATATTAACTATTATCTAACGAATAGCTAGACATAGCTGATATTTTTATAAATGGATGGTCACAGGAAGGTAGCTCCACAGAGCTTCTCCCTTATCTACGGAAAAGTTAGGTTGTGAGTTCAACCACATCACAGACATTGCCTGAACCAACTGAAGTTGCCATTCCACTTGTTAGTTCAAACAACTTAGCGTACTTTCCCAAAAATATCTTCCTTGAGAAGTTTCTGAATATATGAGCTTCCTTAGAGTTACTTATAGTGATGATTTCTTCCTTTCTATATTTTCTATTCTATATGTAGAAATTAATTTCAAATTTATATTTAAAAAGTTTGGGATTAGCAGATGTAAGCTATTATATATAGGATGGATGAACAACAAGGTCCTACTGTATAGCACAGAGAACTATATTCAATATCCTGTGATAAACCATAATGGAAAAGAACATGTAAAAGAATATATATATATATATATATATATATATATATATATGTGTGTGTGTGTGTGTGTGTATAACTGACACTTTGCTGTACAGCAGATATTAAACACAACATTGTAAATCAACTATACATCAATAAAATTAAAAAAATAATAATAAAAATACTCCGAGTAAGAAAAAAAAAGTGTTATAGAAATAATGCAAAGTACACCCTATGTCCTTTACTCAGTTTCATCAATCATTTTTCCCATTTGCTTCAACATTTGCTGTGTGTAAAGTATGCAGAAATATTTTTTTTCATTGAATTATTTGAGAACAGCTTGCATTCAGCAAGCCCCTTTCTCCCTAGTGATGTTCAGTGTGCATTTCTGAAGAAGGATATTCTCTTCTGTAACCACAGTGCAGTTTTTTAATTTTGTACATTTAACATTGGCATTATACTTTTATCCCATTACTATCCATGTTCCAATTTTGTCAACTGATTGAATAGTGTCCTTTAGAGAATTCTTTTCCCTTTAGTATTGTATTTAGTTGTCATACCACTTTAGTCCTCTTTAGTCTGGGGACTATTCCTTAGTTTTTCTTAGTCTTCCTTGACATAGTCTTCCTTCCTTCCTTCTACTTTTTAAAAAAATAGAATATTTCTCATTCTGCATTTGACTCATGTTTCCTCATGATTAGAGTCTAGTTATGTCCATTTGGGATTAAATAAGTGAAGCTGTAACTTCTCAGGGAATGATATCCAGAGGCACAGGATATCCAACCCTGTTTCTGAAATTGAGAGACCTATTTACATCTCTTGAATGCAATTCACATAGCTGCTCTCAAATGCTGTGATATCATGAAGCTAAAACTCACTTAAAACTTCTAGAGAACACTGACAAGTTTACACCAGACATTTGATTTTGAATAGAAAGACAAAATAAAATTCTTAATCACACATTATTTATTAATAAATCTAGATCCAGTCAGAAAAAATAGGAAAACTTAAAAAGATAAATTTTAAAATCATAGATTGTATATGACAAATATGGAAGCATTTTGAAAGCCTCTGTCAAATTTCTACTTATTATTCATTGCTGTTTATCTTAATCTCTGCTTCCTAGTTCATTCCTATTCTTTGATATCTGGAATCTCCAGAGATGTTCTTATTTTACCCTGCTGGTGTTTATAAGCTAGCAAAGATATTCTTTTGTCTCCAAAGCCAAACTTTGAGCATGAACACTGGGCTGTGTATCTCAAACTCTTTTTCCTCTAATCTCTATATGCTTAGTGCCTTTTGAAAGGATAGTCTCATTCTAATTATCCACAGGAGTTAAGATTATTGCCTAACTCAAGATAAAGAATGTTCCGTTAAGTTCCCTTTATCCTGTTATATTCCATCCATTCTTTCCTGTTTGTCAGGTCCTTATTTCATTAAACATCCTCTTTCTCCCTACATCTTTAAGCTCTTCTCCTCTATTAACTTTATCCTGTCCACATTTAAACAGGCTCAAGTCGCTCTTTTCTGAAATCAATCTTTTGACACATCACTTTTGTTTAGTCAACAATTATTGAGCACTTATAAAGGAAACCACAAACAAGTGGTCAGAGATGTAGGAATAGAATCAGAAAGCCATGATTACAAGAAGCCAAAAGAGGAAAAAATTCCTGGAGCAGTGAGTGGTTAAAAATATCAATCAGGTTAAATAAGATCAGACCAGTTACCTTTGGGTTAGATAGTTTGGTGATCATTGCAACAATTCAGTGACATAATGGACCAGAAACTCAGCTGTGGAGGAATAAAGAGCAAATAAGAAGTGAAGAACTTAGATGTGGAGGCAAACTATGAATCCAGTTAGTCAAGGTGAAAATTTTGTTTTTCTACTTTTACATATATTATTTTTTGTGTGAGGAATATCTTTTGTCCCCCTCTACAATTGTCAAACTTACTCCTTTTTCAACTTTTAATGAAGCTATTCCTGAGCATCCCAAGAAAAATCAGGTGCTTCTTTCTCCATAGTTACATAGTACCTTGTGCCACCATTCGTGTGGGACTAATTCTCTGAATTGTAGTCTTTGGTTTTGTTTGTCCATGGTCTTATGGGACAGGGAACTCCTTCTGTCCAGAAACAGTGTTTGTTGACCTTTGTAACTCATGGCTTAGCACAAGATCTGGCACAAGATAGGGGCTCCATAAGTACTGCAGAGTTAATGGATGCTGCTCTCTGTTCTTGCTTCCCACATGACTTCTTAGAACTAGAAATTAAAATTTGAAGAGATAACATGGTAGTGTCACAAGCAAGTATTTCCTGTCTGATATCTCCCCACCACCTTTATCCCCACTACCTTTATCCCCCTAATATATCCCCCTAATATAAATTCATACCCCTAAATATGAATCACCCCTTAATTTCCCTTATGCCTTCAATATGGTTGCACCTCTGTGGTACTGTGATTTATAAGAAATATATATATATATATATATATATATATATATATATATATATATATATGACCTTCATGCCATTTCTGGCACCGAGCTCCTAAAAACCCTGGAATTTCATATCAGGGGAGTGAGCTATAAAGGTGTTTTTATTATGTTAATGAGGTGGCTTTGGGACCACACCTAAGGTTGGTTGCCAGGAGAACCAACTATGTGATTAGAGGATTGGAATTTTCAGTCCCACTCCACTGACTTCTGGGGAGGGGAGAGGGGTTGGAAGTTGAATCAGTTCTCAATGGCCAATGATTTAATCAATCATGCCAGTGTAATGAAGCTTCCATAAAAAATGCTAAAGGACAGAGTTTAGACAACTCCTAGATCAGTATACATGTGGAAATTCAGGAAGAGTGGTATGCCCAGAGAGCCTGGAAGCTTCTCCCCTCATCCTTTCCCCATACTTTGCCCTATGTATCCCTTTCATCTGGGGGTTTCCAAGTTATATCCTTTTATAATAAACCAGTGATATAGTAAATCAAATGTTTCTCTGAGATCTGTGAGCTGCTCTAGCAAATTAGTCAAACCCAAACACAGGGTCTTTGAAACCTCTAATCTATAGCTCGTTGGTTGGAAGCATGTAACTGAACTGAACTTTGAATCCACTCACCTGCCATGTAGCAAAGCCAGTTTACTGACACCAGATGTGGTGAAGGAAAGTATAGTGTTTATTGAAGGTGCCAAGCAAGGAGAATGGGCAGCTTATGCTCAAAAGACCCCAGACTCCTCAATGGCTTCCAGGTAAGGGATTTTAAAGACAACATTGGGTGAAGGCTGCAGGATGTATGACTTTCTTCTGATTGGTTGATGGTGAGGTAACAAGGTGGTGTTTCAGGAAACGTAATCATCAATCTTCTGGTTCCAACCAGTCTGGGGTTTATGTGCTTATGGTCACCATGTAGTCATCCTCCTCCTCCTGGGCATGGTGGGTCTTAGTTTCTGCATAACAACTCAAAGATATACTTAGATTGTTATGTATATTCATTGAGGAGGAACTAGGATTTTGTTTTATCACCCAACTATTGTTTCTTGACTGCTTTTCCTTGGTTTCTGCATTCCCTCACTAAACTAATTAGTAACTGAATGAATCTGCTCTTTGGAACTCAGAGAAGGCCTAGGAGACCAAAGCCTTTTTCTAAAAATGAGAAGTGTGGTACACAGAGGGGCTTTTGTACCAGTGAGGGCCCCACAGGGTCCTTTCAGATTCAAGTGCTGGTGATAACCTGGAATTGCTACTGACATTTGTTGGGGGTGGGGGAGCAGGGAAGTCTTGTAGTACTGAACCCTTATTCCATGGAATCTCATGCTCTCTCTGGGTAGTGTGAGAATTGAGTTAAATTGTAGAACACCCAGCTGGTATTGGATAATTGCTTGGTGGTATGGGAAACCCCCCATCAACATGTTGGAATTAGGTTCAGCACTTTAACTCCATTAATGTAAAGAGCAGCTTGCACCAAAGAAATTTTAGTTAATATGGTTCAACTAACATGTATTCATTACTTTATGTAGTTTAGGAAAAATGGGAGATACTTGTGTGTACTTGTCTCATATAAGCCTCAAAACTGAACTGTCAGAGGGTATTGTCATCCTCATTGTGCAGATGAACATGGCACTCAGATTGTTTAAATAAATTGCCCCAAATGAATATGAGGTTCTTTTTTTCCACTTTTTACTTTGAAATAATTATAGGCTCACAGGAAGTTGTGAAGTTAGTGCAGAGAGCTTCCACATACCCTTTACCCAGTTTCTCCCATGTTACATTAGATGTAACTGTAGTATGACACCAAAACTTGGAATGGATATTAGTGCAATGTGTGCATGTAGTTCTACATCATTCTGTCATATGAGTTGATTTGTGGAGCCATCATCACAATCAAGATACAGAGCTATTCCCTCAGCACAAAGATTTACTGTATGTTATCCTTTTAGCATCACATCTACTCCTTCACCATCCATCATCTCTAGCCCCAACAAACACTAATCTGTTTCCCATCTCTTTAATTTTAACATTTATAGAATGTTATGTAAATGAAATAATTCAGTGTGTGACCTTTCGAAATTGGCCCTTTCACTCTTGAGATTTATTATCTAAGTTGTATCATACACCTCAATAGTTTGTTCCTTTTTATTGCTGAGTAATATTTTGTGATATGAATGTACCACAATTTGTTTAGCCATAAATGTGTTACAGAATATTTTGGCTGTTTCCAGTTTTTGGCTATAACAAATAAAGCTGCTTTGAAAAACCTTGATTTTTTTTTTCCAACCCACATATGTTGTTATATTTTAAATAAGTCTTTTGTAGATAGCATATTGATGAGTTATGTTTTTGTTTTTGTTTTTGTGGTATGTGGGCCTCTCACTGCTGTGGCCTCTCCCGTTGTGGAGCACAGGCTCCGGACGCGCAGGCTCAGCGGCCATGGCCCACAGGCCCAGCCGCTCCGCGGCATGTGGGATCCTCCTGGACCAGGGCACAAACCCGTGTCCCCTGCATTGGCAGGTGGACTCTTAACCACTGCGCCACCAGGGAAGCCCGAGTTATGTTTTTATCCACTCTGACAATCCATATTTTGATTGGTGTATTTAGACCACTTAAAATTAATTTAATTATTGATTCATTAAGGCTTATGTATGACATCTTTTTCTTTTGTTTTCTGTTTGTTCTCCCCCTTTCTTTTTGTTTCTGTTTTCTTTATCATGCCTTTCTGTGTGTTACTTGTGCACTTTTTAGAATTCCACATTCTTTTATCCACAGTGTTTTAGAGCATGCCTCTTGGTATATATTTTTTAGTACTTTCTCTATGAATTATATAATATATACATAACTTATCATAGTCTGTGGGTATTCATATCTTACTACTTCCAGTGAAGTATAGAAACCTTACCTCTATTTACTCTCCCACTTTTCTAATGTACTTATCTTAAATATTTTCTCTACACCATGAGAACTGTATCAGACAATGGTACAGTTTTTGTTTCACTTGTCAAATATGTATTAGAAAACTCAAGAGAAGTAAAGTGTTTTGTATTTATCTATTTTTTACTTTTACCATTGTTCTTCCTTCCTTCCTGATGTTCTGTTTCCTTCATTTCTATCTAGAAAACTTCTTTTAAACTTTTTTTTTGTGTGTGTGGTAGGTCCACTGGAGACAAATTCTCTTAGCAGTCTTCATCTGAGAATGCCTTGATTTTGTCTTCATTCTGGAAGGATATTTTTGCTTGGAATAGAATATTGTGTTTAATAAAACAGGTCAGTCATTATTTAACATTCGAGTAGCCTTAAAATGGCCATAAGGCAATATTTGGAAATCACATGTATCAAAGTATAGAAACTTTTAAATAAAAAGTAAATAGTATTTTCCATGCTTTCCATAAATATTGCTATGAGTTTACCTCAGCTATAAGTTAAATAATATAAACTGTTAATCAAGATAAAACACACTTTTCCAAACTAAGAGATTTTAAGGACTTTAAGATTTTCTTTTTTATAGTGTTTATTTTATTTTTACTTGTTGACAGTTTGCTTTATTTATTTATTTATGGCTGTGTTGGGTCTTCGTTTCTGTGCGAGGGCTTTCTCTAGTTGTGGCAAGTGGGGGCCACTCTTCATCGCGGTTCGCGGGCCTCTCACTATCACCGCCTCTCTTGTTGCAGAGCACAGGCTCCAGATGCGCAGGCTCAGCAATTGTGGCTCACGGGCCCAGTTGCTCCGTGGCATGTGGGATCTTCCCAGATCGGGGCTTGAACCCATGTCCCCTGCACCGGCAGGCAGACTCTCAACCACTGCGCCACCAGGGAAGCCCAGACTTTAAGATTTTTAAATGACAGCAGTTTCAGGATAAACAGAGTAAATAGTCAAGGATTCATTAGACCATTTTTCAGCAGCCTAAGACCTGTGAACCAAACTGGCCTACTGTCTATTTTTGTAAATGAAGTGTTTGTTGTCATTGTTGGAACACAGCCACACTCACAACCTTACATATTCTCCATGGCTACTTTCTTACTGCTATTGTAGAGCTGAGTAGTTGCAATAGAAATCACATGGCCCACGAAACCTAAACCATTTACTCTGGTCCTTTAAGAAAAGAATTGCTAACCCTTGCATTAGATGTTTTAAAACAGGTTCCCAGCTGCATAACATACAGATTTAGCATATTTAACCTCTCATAATCTTTAAAGGTAATTAAATATAATCGTAAGATAGAAAATCCTAATTACTAATTATCAGAAAAAATAGACTGAAAAAAATGAAAATTATTATCTAAAAGCCATGAACACTACTGAAATCTATTGTTTAAAATAATTCTGAAAATAGTTTTAGTCATCACAGGTACTAACTAGAAAATATTACTTTCTATTAGTGCTTTTTATTCCATTGTCATTCCCCTTTCATGAAAGAAAGTCTTCTTTGAAATGCTTGAGTGCTGGGCCAATACCAAGGGTGATATGATGAAGAGGCTGTGTGTGTGCTCCTTGCAAGCTGGCAACATGTCCCCCAAACACTATAGTTCTTTAAGAGTCTTTTTTCAGGTTTGCAAGCCTGACACTGCACTTTGCTCTTTAATGTTAGGAAGAAGAAAATGGAGTAAAACCAGCAATTTATGCTGATGACATTTCAACAATACCAGACCTTCAGATTACAAACTATGGTTCTACCTCCCTTGTGTAGTTGAATTGCACTCTTTGTGGAGCTTTTGTGAATTTTCATAATGGCTTTGCGTAATGGATAATTATATAATGAATGAATCTACATAATGATGGCAAGTTAAACTTTTACCATAAAATTGTACACCAATAATTTATATATACAGTTAAAATTGCCTCTTTGCTCTGAGAGTTTTCTTTATAATTTTAACTTTAATTTGTCTGTATCCAAAGCCCCTCTATTTCTATCCAGTCATTAGTGGGCTATTCGGAATTGTTTGTATTCAGAACTGTTAATGCCTGCTCTTTGAATATAGAAAGCAAGAAAAATTTCAGTATTTTAAGACAAATATAAGGCTAAACAATGAGCCTGATGATATGATGAATCAATATAAAAAATAATCCATTATTCTCAGAGGAAAGTGCTTGCCCATATAAAACAGAAAACAGGAACCTACCAAGCACTTTGAAGCATTTCATAAAAGATCTTTTTCTTTTTAAATGAAACTTGATTTTCTGAGAGAGCAGGAGCATTAGGAAAAAAATAAATAATAATACCACACTAGATTATGTCTCCCCTTAGTGGACTGAATTTAGGGATAATTGTTGGCATTAGACTGTTTATATTTTGGGAATTAGATTTTCCAGTCTTTTCCCCCAAGTGATTTCAATGTCACGTTACATGTGTTACAGGAAGGTATTACAAGAATGGTTATGTCTAAGCAAGTTAGGGCTCCTTTGAAGGTTATCATCTCAGAAAATGAAGCTTTTACTTTGGGTGTGAGTTTCATGCTATTTCATTCAGAAGTGGGACTCCATGGGCAAAAAATTGCATTAATAATACTGAAGTAGATCCTATAAAGATTCAGAAAGAGCAGAGTAGGTACTGTGAAATTATAAAATGAGCCTAACTAATACTTGTTTATTGAGCACTTAGTATGTCCCAGGCACTGTTCTAACACAGGTTAACATATGTTAAATGGTTTAATGTGAAATAGTATTATAGGGCTTCCCTGGTGGTGCAGTGGTTAAGAATCCGCCTGCCAATGCAGGGGACACAGGTTCGTGCCCAGGTCCGGAAAGATCCCACATACCGTGGAGCAACTAACCCCCTGAGCCACAACTACTGAACCCCGCACACCTAGAGCCTGAGCTCCGCAACAAGACAAGCCACCGCAATAAGAAGCGTGTGCACCAAATGAAGAGGAGCCCCCGCTTGCTGCAACTAGAGAATGCCCTTGCACAGCAATGAAGACCCAATGCAGCCAAAAATAAATAAATAAAAATAAATAAATAAATGAATAAATTAATTAATTAATTAAAAAAAGAAATAGTATTATAACTTCATGTTCCACATTCATGAGGAAAGGAGCATAATTTTCATTTGAACCCAGGTTTTAATAATCATTTGAACCCTGGCAGTCAGTGAAGATACAACTTGGTTTTACTTCCTCATAAATGTAAGATCTTATTCTTAAGACTACATTTTTATACAAACAAGGCCTACTAGAATTTTAGTGCTGTTCCTGGATTATTATTAAAATTATGTAAGGAAAAATATGTTAATAATGATTTTTTTTAAATCAAGGACTAATGTGTCCTTGACAATTATAGATGAGCATATTGTTGGCTTGAAATAAATTATTATAAAGGAGTAATGACTTCTAGTGTAAAATAGCATTATATCCATTTTTCTTAACTCAAAATTAATATATCACTATTGAATTTTAATTAAACTCCAGCTTGTTTTAAAGTTATATTATTTTATTAGTTTGACCATAATTAGGAATAATCATCATTAGTGGAAAATTAGAATCATCTTAGTAATCTTGGATAATAGATCAATAAAACTATGGTAAACACTTTTTATTCCTTTCACTTTTTGTGCGCTCTCTAAGATCTGTGATTCAGGCAAATATGGCTACGTAGGAGGCGCTCAATAAATATCTGTTAAATGATATAATATTTTAGAATACTATAAAGTCTTTTAATGATTAATAAACATATTAACTGATTAATGTTTTAAAATTAATTTGACTAATAATTATTTTCATTTATAACCTTTGTGAATAGATCATTCCTCAAAGAGGTTATAGAAAAAGCTAATAGCTTTTTTATAATTATCAAACTCCTATTAAACAAGGCAATATAGCAGAGTGCTTAAAAGGACATGGTTAGTACTTGGACTACTTGGTTTCAAGTCCCTACTTACTCTGCCACTCACTGTGTGTGTTAACCTGGGCAAATCTTTTAAGCTCTCCGTGCCTCAGTTTCTTCATCTGCAAAACAGAGATGATGGTGATGATGATGATGTTGATAATAATACCACAGGAGTGTTACATAAAAGAGATATTACAGATAAAGAGTTTAAGAGAATACTCAGGCAAAATTAAGAGCTCCAAATTCTTAGCTATTACTATTAAAATTTATTTTACCATTCATCTTTACATAAAAGTTGCTTGAGGACAGATAATAAAAGATGGAAATGAAAATACTGTGATAAAAATCAGATAAATGTATTGTAATGATTGCATACCTAAACTAGTGAGACGTTATTTTGTATTCAGTTTTTTCTACATATAAAGTAGAAGAGGGATTGTTTACTGAGAAACTACCAGAATGACTTTGAGAAACAAAAGTTTGAATTATTCAGATTCTAATAAATAGTGCGTGACAAGAGAGGAAGACAAGAAACACAGTGTATTGGAGGAGGGGTATATTTGTTTTCTTGAGTTGCATTCTGTGCTGTAGAAAAAAAATCTATAAAAATAAAGAACAAAAGTAAAGAGTCATTCACATGGCTGTAGATTCCTAAGGGGTTGCTTTCACAGTAAAAGAGCAAGTCTCTCTGAGACTTCTGTGTGATTACTGACCTACCAAAGCCAAGGTAAAGGAGGAAAAGGGTACTGTGACCAGGAGACCATGAATAATGGTGCCCTGTATTTCTGTTTTTATTATTATTATCATCATCATCTATAAATTCTCTAATCCTAGTTTAGTCTGCAACCCAATTTCAGCCTATTAATGTTTCCAAAACTTTATGGAATATTTTCTATCAGAAACAGTACGTTCACCCTATTTGAAAATGTTATAAAGGGAATTTTGTCCTAAGGGAAGAGGTTCAGCATTTATGAAATGTCTCCTAGTGTAACGCATAATGTAAATGTCTCATGAAATGTTGAGGAACTAATTTTCCAGACTTACAAAAAAGGCAAAATGCAACACTTACTGCATATAAACTTTGCCTGAGAGTCTGAGACTTAAAAAACTAGATTTATTGTATATTTTTTATCTGAGGCTATGTTTCATTATAATACTAAGATATTTATAGAGCATACCCTTGCATAAATTTACAAATTAATAATAGGCTGTACTAAAATCTTGAAAACTTTCCGTCAAAATATACAGGAGTATGGAATTCATTAAAATAACTTTTTATTTAGGGTTTTTCTTTTTCCACCTTCCTTGTTAGCCAGTTTTTCTTTTTTCTTAATGTTTCCTTTTACATTAGGTTTGAATTTAATCCAGCTGTATTGTTTCTGGACAGTGCTGAAGCTCTGAAGATGTATTATACCCATGCATCACCATAGCATTGTCATTCTGACGATATATTAGTGTAATACATCTTCAAAGCCCTCAAATGAGAAGCTGTCTAGAAGGAATGGGGCGAGGAGAAAATTCAATTCAATTACAGGACAAAAGAAGCAGCTAAAAAGAAGGAGAGAACTCTCAAAGCAAGACTCTCAGTAGAGTTGATTATAACCAAGTATTTCATGGAAGTATATTCTATTTTTCCTTTTGTGAGATGACAAGGAATAATTACAGATTTTGAACACACATCTGTAAAGAGAAAATGGCTTCTCAACCCTGTGTTTGATCCAGTAGAAGCTGGATGGTTTTTTGGAAACATTTAATTGATTTTGTGGAAAGTCATATAAGTATTGCTATTCATTTAATATATAAACCTAAGGTATACGGTAAATCTACAGGTTGATTTCTTAAAATGTGATAAGTATAAAGGAATGTTTACCTTCCAAATAAAGTCTTAGTTGGCACTTTAAAGTTTTTCAAACATATATAAACACAGACAGTAGCTGACTGAAAAGTGATTAACAGGTAACAAATGAGAAAACTAACAGCTCTTCTTAGCCAGCTCCTGACTATTTCCGCTAGATTGGGCTGTCTGTAGTGATCAATAAGTCTTATTACTAGGATAAATTTTTCTTGGATATCTCTCATCTGTTAAAAAACAGAGAGACTCTTAGTTTCATCATAGTACAAATACATTGACAGTCAGAAGCATGTGGTCTGTCTTACATGTTTTGCAAAACTAGACTTCTAAAGTAAAAAATTCCTAACTCCTTATTTAAAGGTTATGTTATGAATAATTATTTTACATCTATTTTCTTCAAAAATCACCTGTTGAGCACTTATGTGTCAGACAGTTTGCTGAACATTGAGTATAAAGACGAAAGAAAAAATACAGCTACTACCTTCAAGGAGTTTACAGTCTTGGAATAGATACAGGTGAAGAGGGAAACAATTACACATTAACTAAAATACTATGAATACAATAATAAGGCATCTTTGAGAAGTTATCTTTTAACCAAGCCTTGAAGTTAAAGGAAGGGAGGCTGCTGTGTGAAGCAGTGTTGTGCATTCTAAGTGGAGACAACAGCATTTGTAAAGGCTTGAAGGCAGGAAAGAATTGGGTGTGTTGTGAAACTGAAATTTGTGGGCCTGGAACAAGCTGAGAAAAAGGAAAGAGAAAGAGGGCTTAATGTGATGTTGGAGAAGATTAGCTGAGTCAGGTGATCAGATCAACTAGGGATTGTAGGCCATGGTGAGATTAGACTTTTTTTTTCCCCTGAATGAAAAAGAAACCCATGGGAAGTTTTTGATCACAAGAGTGAAACGATTTGATTTTAATGTTTAGAAGATGCTTTTGGTGCTGTTTAGAGAATGAGTTGCTGGGAGCCTGAAGTATAGCATAGCAGGGAGACAATTTAGGAAACCACCGTTGTATATGAGATGAGAGACCATGCTGACCTTAACAAGGGTGATGGCCATGGAGATGAAGAGAAGTAGGTGAATCCCAGATTATACAGGTAAAACCTAAAGACTGAGAGATGGGAGATGGGGAATGCCTTTAGTCTTCTGGCTTCATCAACTTCAAGAATGGGCTTGTTGTTGACTGAAATGAGACAAACTGTTACAGGAGAAGGAAAAGTCACATCCTGGGACCTGCACAAGTCCCTGGGAGGGCCACCAAGTGAGGGTCTTTGGCTTCATGCAGGAAAGAATTCAAGAGCAAGCCAAAGAAAGGAGAAAGTGAGTTTATTCAGAGAGATACAGACTCCATAGGCAGAATGTGGACCTTCTCAGAAAGTGAGAGAGGTCCCAGGGCATGGGGTTGTTGGTTTTTATGGGCTGAGTAGTTTCATATGCTAACGAGTGGGAGGAATAGTTTTGCTATTTTGGGGAAGTTTGGGGATTTCCAGGGAATAGGCCACTGCCCTCTTTTTGGCCTTTTATGATCCTCTTTGGAACTGACATGGCATAAGGGGCAGTGATTTTTAGCACTGTAATGAAGGCATAATGAGCTAAAAGTCAGTGACCAGACCATTCAAGAAACCACCTTGGTTTCAGCCGGTTCTAGCCAGTTTTTATCACATCCTAACAGCTGCACCCCTTCTTTGTTTATCTAGCAGTTGCTTCATGCTCCTTTCCTTCCTGTCTCAAAACCAGGAGACAAATATATCAATATTTGGAGAAAAATCAAGATTTCTATTTTGGCCATGTTAAATTATAAGACATATTAGACATTCAAATGGAAATGTCAGTGAATTATTGGATATATGAGGCCTGATCTCAAGGAAGAGGCCAGGACAAGAATGAGACTTGAAGTCATGAGTATAAGTTTATCCTAAGGAGGCAAAGTAGACAGACAGAAGGTCCATGACCAATGTCTGAGGATTTGGACAAAAAGAGAGCGAAGAAACTTAGAAAGAGTTGCTAGTGTGAAAGATGAAGACCTAGGAGAATAAAACTCAGAGAGGGAATTGTTTTAGTAATTAGAAAGAGATTTAATGAATTGAAATGTAGCAAGAGGTAGAAAAATAGCTATTGTGTTGGTAATATGGAGATCATGTTTGACTGTGATAAAAGCCATTTCAGTGACATTGTGGGAACAGGAGCCAGACTGGGTGGGTTAAACAGGGAACGCAGGTGGGTGTTGGTGAACAAGTGGAGAAAGCTTGTCTCTTTCAAGGAATTTTGTGGTGATGGGGAGAAGAGAAATGGGATGTTTGCTGGACTGTTGTGTAAGGTACAGGGGAGAGATGCTTTTTTTTTTAAAAGAGGATAGTATAACAAACCCAAAGAACCTATCCTTTATATCATATGGCTTCAGCAATTATCAGTGCATGGTTGATTTTGTTCATTCGTGCTGTCTCTTCCAACTTACAGGAGGATTTTTTTCTTTTTTTACAAAAATGTTAATTTTAAAAGTACCATAAGCAGTAGTAATTGCAGAACATTTAAGCCCCAATGAATCATAAAACAAATAGTACCAGCTATAAAAGTGATATCCTCTTCTCTTTTATGTTTTGTTCTTAAACCCATGATATAGAGGCTTCTGATGGACCAGTGCAGAGTGCATAAGGAGCTGAAAACTCTCAGGTGTGCATTGTATGCTGCTCACAAGCTCTCTCTCCTCGGCTCTCTCACTGGAACATTCCTGTCACTTACAAGAACACAAAGCTCCTCAGTTCCAGCTCTTTCAGGAAAGCTTCTATTCTCCTCTTTTTATAGCATGCTATGTCTCTTAGTTCTGTTCCGTTGCTTTGCCCTGAAATTGTGTGTGCTTTATGCTCAATTCATCACCCCAGGCGTCTGCTGCCCTGATTGGCATCAGCCTGGAAATATCACCTGGAAGTTTATTGCTCAAAGGAATCACCATCCTTTTCTTTTCCCTTGTGGCCTGTAACAGGAGGTGCAGTCTTCGAAAAAGTCAGCCTTTCTCTTCCCAGGTGTTCTCTTGCTCTGCAGCCATCACATATTGCCAACTGCTCCTATCAAAATTCTGAAATGTTGCAGAGCATATGTTGGATCCACAAAGTTTGATCAAGAAGAAGGAAGAAAGTGATTTGATGTAGTTTCCAGATAGAAAAAAAGTGCTTTTGTCTACATACTTGTTGAATCTGATTTGTATAGTAACAGGTAGACTAGCTCACTCTGAATAAGACAAATACTCAAATAATGTGAGCCTATAATACAAAAATGAAACTTTTATATGATACGTTTGGTGCAATTGTTAAATTGTTAAATTTGTGTTGAATCTCTCAAATGCTGCTTCTGTGGTACATAAAGTCCATGCATATTCTAAGACTGTAATCTAAAAGGGTTGAGGTGGAGTGAAAATTCCAACTCAGGTAGTTTGGTAATGGAATTGGATGTCAACCTTTACTTGCCTTCAATACACAAATGTATCCTCTCTGGGATTTCTGCCTAAAGATGGTGAGATGATGGGGTAATCAAATGTAAGGGGGTTGAATAGAATGTGATTTCTCCAAACCCCACTAAAGAGAAGAAGGACACATGTTAAGCTCGTTAAGGCCCTGACATAATCATCTTTAATCATGATGTCTAGACTAAACATCAAACATGCCTAGATTAAGATATGTGATTCAGATTATCTTTCAACATCAGTATTCTTATACACTGCCTTTCAATTTCATTATTTTAAAATTATTCATTCATTTATATCTCTCAAACATTCACAAATTTGAAATCTGCTCAGGAAAGGTGATATTGACCTACTAAAGATATAGGAGCAGCCCATCCTCAGAATACAAATAAGTGTATCCATACAATCACTAGAGAATCAGAGGAGGAATCTTGTGAACAATCCACAGGCTGAAGACAGTACTGGAATCAGTGATTCCCAACTGTGAATGTTGAAAAGACTATATGTAGCTCTGTGATCGCTGATAGAGATGTGGATTATCATTTTGGAAGGATTCAGACATGGGCAAAAGACATGTTCATTCAGACATGCTCCTCCTGAGATGAGCAAACCCACTGACTTGGCTCACTTTTGAAGATTCATGTTGATACAAACAACACCATCTTTTATCTCTGCTAGGGTATAATAAAATCCACAGAGCTGAATCCACTTCTATCTGATTCTTCATTGTGCTTGACGTATAGTAGGTGCCTAAAAATATTTTTGAATGAATGATAAAACCTGAAACATACTTCTGATGACTTCAGATAATGATTTGATTTCTTCTTCTTTTACCACTGGCAAAAATAATGATACCAAAAATGTCCTTTGTGAGCACTTATTATCTACCAGGCAACTTATATTCATTTACTTAATTAAACCTCAAAAAAAGTCCCTATATTGTAGGTGGTGTGATTTGTATTTTTTGTGCTAGAGAAACTGGAACTCAGCATTCAGTAATTTTCCCAAGAACACAGCTAGTATGTTTCAGAGTTAGAATTCACACTAAATTTTGATAGATTTTAAAGCCCAAGCTATTAACCATCACTAAAAGGAGGGTATAGGATGTGAAGTACTGGCTACAAGGAGATGCTAATAGTATTAGAATTAGAATTTAGAAATTCTAGAAATTCTAGAAATTAGAAATTAGAAATTTCTGGCTATTGGGCTTATTATTTTAGAAAGATGTTCATCTCAAAATGGCCAAGGTTTTCTGGAACAATTTCCACCAATGAGAACTATCGTAAAATTGAATTGAAACACTATTAGGTAATAAGCTCCCTATTACTGGAATAGTAATAAAGACTGCATAATTTCTTATCAGGAATGCTGCCTAAGTGAACTCTGGCATTTATGAAAGTGAAAGGATTCACTAACAATTGTTATCATAGTATTTTATTTAAAGAGCAGTGTATTAGTCAGGGTTCTCCAGAGAAACAGAACTAATAGAATATATATATATATTCACATATATATATATACACACACTTTTTTTTAACTATTTACTTTTACATAGCACTTTTTCTTTTATTCTAAATGTATGTCCTTCTCATTTTTATGTAATAAAAGTGAGACCAAATGGCATAATTTTGTTTAATATGTGTATATATATATACACACATATATAAATTATATATTTTATATACATTAAAATAAAATTTTGTTTAATATATATAAACACACATTTTTAATGATGTAATGGTGATTCTAAGTGATAAAATTTATTTAATGTTTATATATGATATATATTTGATATATATAATGTATACATATATGATATATACACACATTTGATGTCACCATTATTTCATTAAAAAATGAGATGTTAATGTTGATAAAGAAGACAAGACAAACTTTTAGTATAAAAGACTGCCTTGTGTAAAAATGGATAGTTGATAATCTTACATTAGATACTCTTATCTGTTTGTCTATCTATCTTGTCAGCAAACCTAAAATATATTTTCTGTAGATTAAGAGTCAACACACTACAGCCTGTGGGGCAAATTTCTTCTGCTGCTTGTTTCTGCAAATGAATTTTTATTGAAACATAGCCATATCATCTATGGCTTCTTTCATGCTGCAACAGCAGAGTTGAGTTGTTGCAACAGAGACCCTTAAGTCTGCATCTAAGGGTCTGCATCTGAAAATATTTACTATCTGGCCATTTACAGGAAAAGTTTACTGACCCCTGCTGTAGATTATAAAATGATTCCATCTCCTATTTTTAGTACAGATTTTCTTCTCAATATTACACTGAATATAGATGGCTGATATTGCATCTTTAGAAGGCCAATATTTCATTTCATGGTTAGTATTTAGGCCAATATTTCATTTCATTTCAATATTTCATTTCATGGTTAGCTTCCTAGGTATTATATAATTCCAATAGAGGTCTATTTCTCCATTTCTTCTTCAACTAATTCTTCAAATATATGCATTTTTTCTCTTATTTTGCCAAGTTTCAGTCAACCAGTGAACCAGTTGACCACTAAATTCCCTTCAAATTCTTTGAGTTTAAAATTTCACATTATCATGTTCTTATATGTTACTTTCAGACAATATCCTCCACATCTATGCCAAGATGATTTTTATTATGGAATTTGAAAGGACTACATCTCTGACTGCATTGTTCTATTAATAGGAAAAAAATTGCGTCTCTGGACTTTTATCCAGGAAGAATGCAGTTCTGAGCCAATGTATGTGGCCACTTTTGAGTGAGTCTAGATTTTTTTCTTGGAAAGAGAGTTGGAAGCTGCCACATTTTCCCAGGAGGCCTGTGGGACTTCACTGAATAACAGCCATAGAAGCATCTCTAGGCTGAATAGCTCCCGCATAGTAAGATAAAAGTTGCTGTTTGATCAATATCCAATGGGTAGAGAAAGCACAAGAAGTAAACAGTAGGGGGAAAAAGTTGTCAAGTAAAATCAGTAAAGCCTCTGTCTGGGATTTGGGAAGCCAAACAATGGGAAAATGTGTGATTTAATAGTATTGATCTTCAGAGACATCCTCAGCAGAGCCTCTTCTGCCCTAAATGGGGATTCATTGTGTTAAATGTTGATCACTCACTGTTCCAGGAGTCAAATACATTTCTTGATGTGTTCAAAGTATACTGCAATTTAAGCTATAATAAGTACTATTTCTATCCTTTAGTGGTGAAATAAATAAACTGTGTAAATAAATTTGAAATGGCAGATTAAAATAACAGATCTTGGGATGCTCATTACTGACCTTTGTTAAGAGTTCATCTCTTACTGAAGTGGAGATAAAACTCACTGAATTTCTCAATCACATTGGATATTACTCTGTGTTGGAGGATGTGGCCGAATGAGAAAATAAAAAAAACAAAGAATGGCAGATTTACACTAAACATTGTACTATATTCTGATGTGATAAGATATCTTTTTTAGAGCAAGATAGTATGGTTAATGAAAAAAGAAGAAGTCATAAATTTAAGCCCTGTCACCTTACTATGGGATCTTGGGCAAGCCCCTTAACTTCTTAAGAACACAACTTTCTCATCCCTAAAATGGAGGTATAAGAAACTCTCTAAGGTATTTCCTGCTCCAAACTCCTTTAATTCTGTGAATCTAGTTACAAGCTAAGTTCCATAGATAGGGCATACAAATTCTGTCTCATTACATTGTCCTAAAATACAGATACGTGAAATTCACATACATGTGCATACAAGTACACAGAATCATGATCTGACTAAAGAAAACTTTGAGGTACAGTCAAACCAAAGCATCTTAACAAAATATGAAAGACAGAAATCAAGTAATAGATATGCTTTCTGAGAAGACAAATATCAGCTTGGTAAAAAACTAAAATCTGAGCTTATTAGCACACGGGGCAAAGAGAGTAACACAATAGCTCATACAAAGCTTGTTGTCCAAAAGATGGGAGCAAAACATTTTGTCAGGTGAGATTGATTTTTTTGTGAGGTTTGAGAGTAACTTTTACATATGTCAGTAGTGTCTGTCAATATAGGACACTAAACAATCAACGGGGCTCTAATGACTGTTTCTATATTAATCTTTGGTGACTGTTAAAGGTAAGCAACTATTTGGAAGGAGAGTCATATAGTGTGTTACTTTACAGTCGTCTAACTTAATAAAGAGACATGACATTTAAATGCTAGAGGAGAAAATTTGACAACACAACCAGTTGTCTTTTCTAAATTTTGAACAGGATTTGCTCTTCAGAAACTTTAAAAGTGAAGTTGGAATTATCTGATCAGATTCTATGAAATGGAGCTAGATCTGAGGCAGAAAGTTTCTTCCCAAGAAAAAACAGAGTAACTGCATCAAGATGTAGATGCCAGCCTCATCTAGGGACAGGAAATATGAAAGAAAGTTTAAGGCCCCAGGTAGCAAAGATAAGGTGTCAGAGACAAGAGCTTGAAAGTATAAATAGCTACTTTCCTTCTTTCATCTATTTATTCCTTGTATATACATCATGCCAGATACTTTGCTAAATGCTTTAGGCATGCTATATTATATGTTCTTGTAACAGCGCAAAAAAAGATGTGTTATCATGTCTATTTTACTCATAGACAAACAGGTTTAGAAAGGTTAAATGAAATACTAAGTTGAGATATCATTGCTATATAATTTGCCATATGAATTATGAGTATTTTTTCCTTGAGATGATATCATATTCAGTATTTTGTTCAAGGTGAAATTAGCCAAATGGGATTCAGTGAATAATTGTGATATCACCGTAACAGTGATTAGCAAGAGAACTATTTTCTTAATTAAATATGCCCATCCAAATTGCATCAGAGTACTTCATTCCAGATGTTGTTATTATAAACAAGGTTTTTGGTTACTTATTGGTCATATAAGTGTATTTTGATAGCACATAGTAAAAGCATCCTTTTAAGTTAAAATGTTATCCGTTTTCAGAAAAACAATAGTAGTATGAGCTTGTTATAATATTTCTGGTGAGCCTTCTTTCTAGTTTGGCTCTGTTCTCCTTGTGCAATATTTGGTTCTATTTTTCTTCAAATAATTTTCTTTGATCAGTCTCTACATTTTTTTTCCTCCTCTTTTGTGAATCATAAGAAGCATATTATAGTCCTTTATAGAACTCAGTCCCTCCATGTGTTAGAGCTTCAGAGACACTGTCCATTTTTCATACCAAAGTGAAATTGTATTTGTTTCATTTCATTTGTTTTAAATTATACCATCATGTAAGAACCAAATAGTCCCTGGGTATTATTTTCTGAAAATGATAATAAAATTTTATAAAAGCAGGAAAGTCATTTCATTGGGATAAGCCAACTAAAAACTAATAAACCCACTCAAATAAATAAACACACAAAATCAAAGGGCATAGCCTTTGAACTTTCCATCTCTTTTTTCCAGGATATAGATATCATACATCATTGATAAGGTCTCAATATATCACATTTCTCCCTTTATATGGAGACTGACAGTTTTTTTTTAAAATATACCAAAAGGTAGCAGTCTAACTTTTAATTAAAAGAGTAAGAGTAGGGCTTCCCTGGTGGTGCAGTGGTTGAGAGTCTGCCTGCCGATACAGGTGACGCGGGTTTGTGCCCCGGTCCGGGAAGATCCCACATGCCGCGGAGCGGCTGGGCCCGTGAGCCGTGGCGCGGCTGGGCCCGTGAGCCGTGGCCGCTGAGCCTGCGCGTCCGGAGCCTGTGCTCCGCAACGGGAAGAGGCCACGACAGTGAGAGACCCGCGTACCGCAAAAATAAAGAGTAAGAGTATTGATACATATATTTCCTCAATGATTTAGTGCTGACCTACTTGCATTTTTCATCAAGAATGAGCTTCACATTTGCCCATAGGGAACTATACTGTAAACCAACATAAACAATTATCAAGAAACTTTAACACTAACATTGGAGAGAAGCACTCTCCTTAAAAAGTTAATTATATACTGTTGGAAATTCTGTAAGGTGAGGTAAGAAAAATAAAAAGAGCACTGGACTGGGAGTCAAAAGAACTGTTTTCTCTCAAAGCTCTGCTATTGTGCCTTACTCACTGAGTAAGCTGCTTAACCTCTTTAGAATTTAATCTTCTTATATCAGAATACGAAAGTTAAATTTGCCCAACTGGATTTTTTCAATAAGATGAAATAATCAACATGAAAGCATTTCTAAAATCAGAAGTCTTAAATGGATATAAGTAAGATATTGGCAGACTTATTGCTTCCCATAAAATTGTATTTGAAAGGACTTGAATGCTAGGAAGTAGTTTTAATTTCCCCAACTCTCTCTATTTTTTCCCTAAAACTTTGTAACCTAGATTTTCTAAATAACACTTTAATGTAAAAATTCAGGGTGAAGGGTGGGATGTGAATGGAAAAGAATTAAAAATAACATTGTAAAAGTGAGAAATCAATTCATCCCACCTCTTGTATTAAATGGTTTCTATTATTACATAAAGACAATGAAAGAAATTTTCCCTAGGCCTCTGTTTTCACTCAGTAATGACAGTAAGTGATTTCAACACATATTTATATGTGTTTTAATATTGATTCTATGCACGATACTGAGCTGGATTTAATGGAAGAACATTGACTGACTGATCTGCCTATCTAAGATGTCTGAACCCTTCTGGTAAATTTCTATAGAGAAAATACTTCAAATTTTTTTTTTTTTTTATAAATGAGGTTTATATGCCTGACATCAGAATAGCTCTCTTCAAGTGTGTCTATTTGTCACTAAGTCAGTTGCCCCTTTATATGGTAAAAAGCTGATGTATTTTACTACTCATTAGAGGAAATAGTCTTAAGGAAGGTAGCCTCCCTCCTACACTCAATTTAATTGTCATTTGAAAGCCAGTAATGCAGCCAAATCATTTACACTAGCTATATCCTTTATTTCAGAAGAGGGTTGGAAACTTTAGTGACCCTTAGAATCAGATAAGCTTTTTACATAATCGAGACAACCGATATTCCATTTTTAATGGCTAATACCCAGGCAGATTCAAAGGCAGTTTAGAGAGGGAATCTGCCATACAATTAAAAGGGGAATGGAGGGCTTCCCTGGTGGCGCAGTGGTTGAGAGTCCGCCTGCCGATACAGGGGACACCGGTTCGTGCCCCGGTCCGGGAAGATCCCACATGCCGCGGAGCAGCTAGGCCTGTGAGCCATGACCACTGAGCCTGCGCGTCCAGAGCCTGTGCTCCACAATGGGAGAGGCCACAACAGTGAGAGCCCCGCGTACCACAAAAAAAAAAAAAAAAAAAAAAAGGGGGGGGGGGAATGGAACTGCAGAAAATATCCATGTATTTCATTTTGGAAATTTAGGAAATATACAAATACATAAGTATATGTAAATATATAGAGAGATAGATATTTACATTTCAGGTAAAGTGATATTGTGTGCATGTTGTGACAGAATTGGTAGAACAGAGAAAATTGATTTATCTGTGAATTTGGAAGTTAACTTCCCAGGAGAATTAACAGGAAATTTTTTTTCTCATATGGTCGTCATTTCAGGATTTAGATAATGAGCAGTTAAAGATAATCGGCACTTCTTTGCATAAAAAATATAAATTATAAGATATTTAATATATATTAATAGCTTTCAGGTATAACCAGATAATCTTGGACAAAAGAGTATTTCAGATTTACTGAAGCAGTCTGCTCAGGTTTGCTATCTTCTGTTAGAAATTCCACTACTTCCTCCAGGTAAGCTTTAACTCTTTACTCCTGTAGTCCTAAACAATGAATTTAATTACTTTCTGTATTCATTAACTAAATATTTTTGTAAAGCCTGCCACAAAGGTACTATGCTAAATTTCAGGCAAATAGATGACCAACAGCAATCATGGTACAGCAGTTTCCTTGTTGTGTTCCTGTTTTCCTCGGTTTGAACTTCAACTCTGTAAGCCAAGGTAAAACTATTTTTAATGCACTGTTTCTTGCCTCATAGACATCATTTTTTTCTTAATTATTATAAATCTTGAACCTAGAAGCCAGCCTTCTTGTTCATTTGCCCCTTTTAGTCAACTCAAATATTTTCATATCTCCCCATGCCCAGCTTCTTCATTAATTCTCTGTTCCATCCCCTCCCTGGTCTCTAAAATCATTCACTGCTTGAAATTAAGGATTCATCTGAGTTTGGATGTACCACAATATCTCTTGCAAGTACTCTATTAGCAATATTTACTTTCAAATGACTAGGGTTGTGCTCACAGGTGACTGAGTCAATTCAGAAACTAAAATATATTTAAAGTAGTGTTCTTTTAATCTCAAGCTACTCTTGATATTAGGTTTTAATGGAATACATTTGTCCTATAAAATGTTTTTCTAGAATTCAAAATAAATCTGTTTCTTACTGGTTAAGAATAGTTCAGACTTATTTTCCTGCAAATTGTTGGCACATGCTTTATTTTTAAAAACTTAATTTCCCATTTTATAATTGAATATTCTTGGAATATTTAAAGTTTAATTTAAATGTACTTCAATTCCATTCTGCTATTTATTTAATTTTTAAAACCCCAGTACACAACACTGAGATAATATTGTTCTTCAGTTCACAGCATACTGTTATTGGTCCACACGAAGCCTCCTTTATTTTACTTTTATTTTATACCCTTTATTCTCATCCCCTTTCCCACTACTGCCTTATCCTACTCATTCTGATGTGTTTACTATAGATTCATGAATGTGAATATATCCTTATAGAGTGTATAGAATTATCTGGGCGTTTTAAATTTATGTAAATATCAATACTTAAAAAGATCCATTCCCAAACATCCTTGCCAAAACTTCATGTTAAACAACTTTGTAATTTTTGCCAGTTTCACAGATATAAGATGGTATCTCATTTATTTTATTTGAATTTATCTGATTACGGGTGAATTTTAGCATCTATTTATACATAACATTAATTATTCAGTTTTCCTATTCTGAGGATTTTCTTTTGATACATTTGACTATTTCTCTCTTTTAAATTTTAGTGCTTTTAATTGATGATTTAATGATATTCTTTGTATATTATTGATATTGATTCCAATTTTTCCCAGTCTCCATTAATTTTGCTTAAACTTTCTTTTGTTGAAAATTCCTTGTTTATCATAGACATTTTAAATAATCCTCCCAGTCTGTCATGTGTATCTTAATTTTGCTTAAATTTTCTTTTGTTGAACAGAAGTCCTTAATTTTGATATGGCTAAACTATTAATTTCTTACCTTATAGTTTTTGTTGTTGCTGTTGTTCTTAGGTCATAAATATACTTATCTATACCTTTTAAGCATCACACTTTTATATGTCATATTAAGGCATTTAATCCATCACGACCTTTGTACATAGCATAAGGTGAGGTACCCAACAATAATTTTTTCTATATGGTGAGACAGCTTCCCTGGCATCATGTAACAATTTATTCTTTCTCTGTTGATCTCTGGGGCGATACTTTATTCTGAGCAGATGACACTTTTTCATAAAAGTATAATTGTCTGTCCTTGTACTTTAGCCATACTTTTTATCAAAATGGCTTTACAGCACTCCTGACTATAGTATGACAATTACCCCCTGTATTTTTTTCAAGATGACTTAGTTCCTTTTTGACTTTTATTTGTTCATGTAAGTATATATGAAAGTTTTGAAAAGTTCTTCAAACAAAAACAACAGCAATGAAACCACAGGAATTTGTGGATTGAATAGGGAGAATTGGCATGTTTTCAAGATTAACTCATCTATCCATGAACATTATATATTTCTTCTTTAATAGCAATCTTAATTTATCATCTTTAATGAAATGTTAAAATTTTCAGTGTAATGATTATAGAGATACAAATGCTGATAAGTATGTATATGTTATGATCAGAGCCTGTGATATTTCTTTTATGATTCCTTGTATTTTATCAATAAAATTACAAAGGAAAATCATCAGCTAAGAGTGAGGATAAGAAATAGGTGTTGGAGATTGAAAGAAAAAAGGAACTGGGAAAAAATTTATCTTAGTAAGTGGAAGGCAGGGGGTTTTTTGTTTTGTTTTTTTCTATTTTATTTTGTGGATAAGAACAGTTTTCAAATATCAAAAGGATATTATATGGACAAGACTTTTCATTGTTTATGTGTGATCCTGGAGGGTGGACAAAAGGCCATCTATATTCTAGAAGTTATTTTTATGTAAAAGAGAGTGTTCTCTATTAATAGCTGGAAAAATAAACCAAGCCTTCATTGAGGTAGTGAGATTAGAAGTGTTTAAAGAGGACATCTCACTTATTTGGAATATATGAGGTATGCTAGAGTGGCAATCCATACATAGGTTAAGGGTTGTACTGAAAATCCTTAAAATTCCTAGAAAATTTAGTAATGTAATTCTGCAATCTAATAATGAAGTGTTTTTTCCTTTAGAAATTAAAATAATTGTGCACTACTTCTGTTGTCCATGCAACTTCTGTTGTTTGGCCAACAGCGGTGGTGTTGGTAGATAGAGTCATCTTTTTATATGATTAAACAAATTTATTTAAATGTTTTAACGCAAAAAAGGACAGTCAGAATAAATTAAATCTCTTTAACTTAATCTTATCTTTTGAAGAAATATATTACATGTTCTCATTTCTCTAATAAAACTTTATCGTAGACAGGCATTTGTCATTTTACTAGTTGGATATAGGAACATTATTTTGGAGATATGTGGATTGGAGACTTTTGTGAAAATCTTCCAATGATTTAGAAGAGGGTCAGTGTCTTAGTCCACCCTGGTTGCTATAATAAAAATACCATAGACTGGGTTCCTTAAACAATAAACATTTATTTCTTATAGTTTGAGAAGGTAGGGAGTCCCAGATCAAGGCACAGGCAGATTCTGTATCTAGTTGAGAGCCAGTGGTTCATGACTGTTGTCTTTTTGCTATGTCCCTACATGGCAGGAAAGAGAGTGAAAGAGCTCTCTGGGGTCTCTTTTTTTAAGAGTTATTTTTTTTTAGAGCACTATTAGTTTCACAGCAAAACTGAGAGGAAGATACAGAGATATTTACCCATATACCTCATCATCTGCCAGAGTGGTACATTTGTTACCAAGCGTAAACCTACATTGACATCATAACCACGCAAACTTCATAGTTTACCTTAGGGTTCAGTCTTGGTGTTGTACATTCTATGGAACTAGACAAATGCATAATGATATATAGTTATCAATGTAATACCAATGTATTCCACTGCTCTGAAAATTCTCTGTGTTCTCTCAATTCATTCATCCACCCTGCCTCCATCCTTGGCAATCACTATCTCCATAGTTTTGCCTTTTCCAGCATTTCTTGTAGTTGAAATCATACTATGTAGCCTTTCCAGATTGGCTTCTTCACATAGTAATATGTATTTAAGATTCCTCCATGTCTTTTCATGACTTGATAGCTCATTTCTTTTTAGCACTGAATAATATTTCATTGTTTGGTATACTACAGTTTATTTATTTATTCTCCTAGAGAGGAACATCTTGGTTGCTTCTAAGTTTTGGCAATTATGAATAAAGCTGCTATAAACATCCATATGGAGGTTTTTCTGTAGACATAAGTTTTCATCTCCTTTGGGTAAATACCAAGGGGCACAATTAGCTGGATCATATGGTTAAGAGTAGTTTTAGTTTTGTAAGAAAGTGCCAAACTGTTTTCCAAAGTGGTTGTACCGTTTTGCATTCCCATCAACAATGTATGAGAGTTCCTGTTGCTCTACATCCAGCATTTGGTGGTGTCAATATTCCAGATATTGGACGTTCTAATAGGTGTATAGTGGTATTTCATTGCTGTTTTAACTTGTATTTTCTTTATAGTATATGTGGGACATCTTTTCCTACGCTTATTTGCCATCTGTATATCTTCTTTGGTGAAACGTCTGTGCAGGTGTTTGGCCTATTTTTTAGTTGGGTTGTTTGTTTTCTTTTTATTATTGAATTTTAAGAGTTCTTTATATATTTTCAATAACAGTCCTTTATTAGGTTTTTCTTTTGCAAATATTTTCTCCCAACTTGTGACTTGTGTTCTGATTCTCGTGACATTGTCTTTTGTAAAGCAGACATTTTAAATTTATTTTTTTAATTAATTTATTTATTTTTGGCTGTGTTGGGTCTTCGTTTCTGTGCGAGGGCTTTCTCTAGTTGCGGCGAGTGGGGTCCACTCTTCATCGCGATGAGCGGGCCTCTCACTGTTGCGGCCTCTCTTGTTGCGGAGCACAAGCTCCAGATGTGCAGGCTCAGTAGTTGTGGCTCACGGGCCTAGTTGCTCCGCCGCATGTGGGATCTTCCCAGACCAGGGCCCGAACTCGTGTCCCCTGCATCAGTAGGCAGATTCTCAACCACTGAGCCACCAGGGAAGCCCGATATTTTTAATTTTTTTTTTTTTTTTTTTTTTTTTTTTGCGGTACGCGGGCCTCTCACTGTTATGGCCTCTCCCGTTGCGGAGTACAGACTCCGGACGCGCAGGCTCAGAGGCCATGCCTCACGGGCCTAGCCACTCCGCAGCACCGACATTTTTAATTTTAATGAAGTCTAGCTTATCAATTATTTGTATCATGGGTTGTGTTTTCGGTTTTGTATGGTATCTCTTTTGTGAAGGCAGTAATCCCACTTATGAGAGCTCCACTTTCATCACCCAAAGGCCGTACTTGCAAATGCCATCACATTGGGGATTAAGCGTTAACATTTGAATTTCTGGGGGACACAAACATTCAGTCATAGCGACCCACAAATTACATACAGCTTAGCTTGCTGGCTAAATCCAACATACTGACTCTTTTTGTGAATAAAGTTTCATTAGAACATATTGTTTATAACAACACAATTGATTGACTATAACAACACAACTGAGTGACTGCAACAGAGACAGTATGTCCCACGAAATGTAAAATAATTACTCTATGGTTCTTTATAGAAAAAGTTTTCTGATTCCTGTTTTAAAAAATGGAGGTGAAAGATGAGCAGATATTGCACTAACTAAAACTGTATGTCATGGATAGGAATATACGGTGTTGATGTTGACTTATATGTTTTAAACCTATATGGCCCATTATTGCTAATATTTATGGAGCACTTACTATATAGTACACTTGCCAAACACTTTATATCCTTATCTCATTTAACTATTATAAACATTCTATCATCATCCCTAATTTATAAATGGTAAATCAAGTCTGAAGAACAGAGTTAGGACTTGGAACCTAAGGTTTATAACTATACAATCCATGCTCTTATTCTTTATGTTAATATCTGAGGCTTAAACTAATAATAATAACATCCAAATGTCATCTGCCCAGGCTTGGTTGACAACTTTGGCTCCCCAGATATAGAACTACATCAGCATCACTTTTTTGATAATTAACTCTAAAGTCATCTAAGCCACCAGTGGAAAAGGATAGCAGAATTAACCAGAGGGGAGGGCTAAATAATTGCAAGGCAGATCATATTTCCAATTCTTGACAGAAAAGATAGAGTTATTTTGTAAGAAATTTTCAGTGTAGAGAAGATGATTGAGTGAAGAAGAGCTGAGTAGAGTCTACTGCTTCAATTATCTGACTGAGGAAGGACAATTGAATTCATAAGACCTAAGTGCCAATTAGCTAAATGAGAAACTCAAGCATTATACCCAGCATTAGGGAAGAAAGATGCTCAGAAAGGCAACAGAGCTCCGCAGCTGCAGGCTGATCTGCAAGGACACCAACACCTGGGGAAGATCTGACCCACTGAAGATGATATTTCAGGTCGTTAGGGCCTGAGTAGAGTGCCTGAGAGAACAGTAGAGTACCGTTTAAAGGGAGTCTATAAATAAGGTTTCATTTTGAAAATAGGTGACATTATTTTTAATAATAACTATACTGAAAGACATTTTCATATTCAACATATTAAGCATTAGGTAAAATTGAGATTCTTTGTTAACAAAAGGGCTGATCTGGTTATGAAAATTTTGGTTGAAATTGTTCTCAAGCCTAAGAAATCAATGAAAGCTGAATTATAAACTATCCAAATCAAAATCTTAGTGATTAAACCAGGTAACTGCAATTGCCCAGTTTACATGTATTATCTGAATCTCTGTAAAAGTTATTTTGTAAGTACATTCAACTACATCTTACTCTCCTGAAGAAATATAATTCTGCATTACATATTTTTGATCCTCCATAGCTCCTAACTTAAGAAGCAATGTATATGGTATGTATACGGCAAATACTTATAGGAAGAATGAATCAATATTTGGAGAGATGAAGGAGTTTTCCCAGGAAGATAAACCTGGAAGAACTAAAGCCCAGATTATTTACTTTTGAAATAGGAAGGAATGGGAGAGTTGGGGTGATATGAGGAAGTAACTGTCACATGACTTAAAAACAGACTGATGAGTAGTAGCAAAAGATGATGAACACAAATGTGATGATATTCACTGTCATTGCTATTATTTTTGCAATGCTTATAGATGCACAGAGCACCATATTGTTAGAAAGGTTTTAAATTTTTTTTTGAGCCCTCATGTCAGTGTAATTTTGTACCATGTTCTGCAACTATAATTGCTGAACCTCCAGCCCAAAAAGGACCCACATGGAGAACTAACGGATCAACCCAAGATTTCTGGCGTCTTCTCCTTAGAGCAGTAGTGAATATACTGAAATTTAGTAAAAAATGAAATCATGTGGTTCAATGCCTAACTGGGACATAGTAAATCAGTACACTGAGTCATGCTGAAGTAAAACAGTGGTCTTACAAAATAATTCCTCAAAATAAAATTTCACTTGTCAGTTCTGAAATGTCCGGTGGCTTAACTTGACTGCAGACTTATTATTTAAAATATACCCATCACTTTTTACGAAGGTAATGAAGGATAATAATAAAATGTACCTGTCTCCTGGTTCCAAAAGAAACCAAAGTTGTGGTCCCCTGAGATTTGCTGGGGATAATGTTGAATTATATATCTTATAAATTAAATCTTTACTAAATCTTAAGTGTCAGTCTCTCAAGCATTTATTTTATTTTCCTCTGTACAGCAGACAAGCTCTTCCATTATGGTCCCAGGAAACATCTTTGTTGCATGAATAAGCTCATTTTGTTTCCTTAGGTCCCAACCTTGTTCCTGGGATGTGGGTTATTCACGAAGGAAATTAGGTTTCACATTTTTTATGTGGACTAGTTTTGTAATTCCATTACTTCTATATATTACTTTCTTAAATCATACTTACATTAATCTCTATATCTAAAATCTCTATATATATAGTGTAAAGAAGCAAATCTAAAGAATAATACACATATTACATAGCAAAGATGGAGTAAGTCATTCACAATTTATTAAGATCTATATTTCATGCTCTATTAGAGGCCCAAATGCAAAGAATGGTTGAATAAACTGAACAAACTATATTGACTGTCTGAAAGTTATGTATTAGGAAGATAAGGATATAAATAGCTATATTATAGAAATGAATGATGTAAATTCCCTAAGAGAAATAATGAATCCAATTCAAGGGAAATCATAGATGAAATAAACCATATTTAGAAGGGACAAATTTAATCTGTCATCATGAAATATCTGAAGTTGGTAATAGTCTCCCCATAGTAGAAATCATAGGAGAGGAGGAAATGTCTGGAGTGGAATGTCATGAAGTGGTAATACAAAAGGATTGTTTGGGGAACAGCATGAGGATACTTGCGGCAAATGGTAGGGATCTTAGATATCATTTTTTATTTGGTAAAAATTGAAAGCCATTAAATATTTTTGAACATTGAAACAACATAAGTTGAATTGTGCTTTATGATGATTTAGTCTATAGGGATATGGAAGCAGAAAGACCTGTATGAAGGCAATGGTCTTTATCCTTTTGGTTCACTATTATACTTCTGTCACCTAGGTCTTAATATGTGCCCAGTAAATTTTTTATTGAATGAATGAATCAATTTCCTGATTTTGTGGAGGTTATGAAAGAAAAGTAAACTTTTATTTGAGATACTCCTACAATTCATTGGAACAAAAGTGCAATTGCACAAAGGCAGAGTATGAGGGAAATAGCCAGCTTTTTGAAAAGAGTGAGAATGATTTAAGAGGGTTTTGTTTTTGTACTATTATTTTGTTAAGTTGTCCCCGAGCTCTCTTTAGTCCCTAATAATAAATAGAGAGGTAATAATTTAAATTAAATAAGGAAAGCAGGGAGCTCATGTCATGTAATTCTGTGTAATCTCAGTAACTGAAAAAAACCCCAAAAACCCTGAGATTCATAAAAGGCTTTGCATAGAGAGCAAGTGAAGTCAGCAGGTGTTTTAGAGGTCCACATCAGGGACAAAGAGATGAGATAATAGTAACCCAGAAAGGAATGGGAAGGTGGATGATAAAACTTTATTTTTCCAGCATGGCCTGCTCCTTCCATAGCTACACAGGTGGATGGGAAGTCACCTGATGTAAGTAGCAAGCACTGACTCTATGCAGGGGATGGTTGCCTAAAGGGACTATAAACCTTGCCAGCCATATAGTCTGTAAACCTGAGTCAGAGAGATCCCATAAAGAAAGAAGGAGGGGGTATTGCCTATGGAGGAAGAGTCAGCTACTGAATCTAACTTCTACCTTCTTAATAAATAGCTCTTAAAAAATTAGCTCCCTTTTTTGCCTTTCTTTGCCTGAAGGAAGAAAGAGTGAAAAAGTATATGTTTTACTCTCCATTTTGTTTGTCATGTTTATACTGAAAAATTCTTAAGACCAATGGCAAGATAAATGACCAACTTGCATAGTGTGAGGCTTCTCCTATCTACTTCATTACTTTCTTCCTTTCTTTATTTGTTGCTGTAACAATAATATTTCTACACCTTTATCAACATCTTAAGGGATGGAACAAACTGAGGTCTACGCCTTTAGCCAGCATTAGCATTCCTCTCCAAAAACAAAGGTTATTTTCTTATCTCCATCCCAGAAGTGTTTGAATATGAAATATATAGAAAAATCAAGACCAGAATTTGTAATTCTAGAAGTATTGAAAAACTAGTTGAGTAAAAGGTCACATTTTAACAGACATTTTGGGGTATAATATGGTTGAGCCTGTTTCATTTCCTTTTTTAAGTTGAAAAATCTAAAGGGTTTATTTTGAATTCAGGTTACATCTCTACTTTTGCTTGGAGTTTATTATAGCTGAAAGACTGGGTTTTTAACTTTTTTTTTTTTTTTTTTTTTTTTTTTGCTTGAAACATGCATGAATAGTTTCTGATTTCTTCTCATCCAGATATTAGAGAACAATTTTAGGAAGCATCCAACTTTGTTGCATTGTATCCTCAAGTTTTCCTCTCCGACTTCTTACAGAGCCCATCCAAACTGTGCATTCATAATGTTAAATACTGCTTGGCAGTTTTAGTTTGGTTGGGGTAGAATTGCAGAATTGTGCATTTCTTAATTGTGAAAGAGGCATGTAGATATCCATATTTTTTCTCCTTCTGCATGTCTAAAAATGCATTAGATTCTTCAGCAAATATTTAGTTCTCCTCTTATTCCAGATACTAGAAGGCATTAACCCAAAGGACATTACAATGGAGATTGCTTGTTGTAAATTAATCTCCTGTGGAAACTATAGTCTAGGAGGACTTTCCTGATTCCGTTCAAACTATGTCCTAGAGGCAACCGTAGATGACTTCACAACTTGAACAGTTCTGAGAGGCTCAGGCAGGAAATGTACCTTTTCTAGAAACTGTACTCTGTTCCAATTACAAAGCCATTTGCCAATTACTGATTATTGAAGACATTAAGATTTTCTCCAATGTTGCTGCTGAATCTGAGAAAGAAAAAGTGCATTTTGAATGGTAATTTAATGTGAATAGATATTTAAAGCCAAATGTACTGCTTACATCTTCATAATCTCTGAATTAAAGTATACAAAAGAAGAAAAATGATTTTTCTAAATATATATATAATATATATACATAATTTGACAAGGTCTTGAAATCTCAAAACCCAGATCCTGTTTTGGACTTAAAATTCATCAAAATGTTTTCAACAAATATATAAAAAGTAGAAAAAATCTAATACTATAATATGTAATATTATATGTAATAATAGAAAATAGCTAATAAGAATTTTTAATGTAATTTCAAACAGAAGGTAGTATTTTCTTTTTTTTTTTTTAATGAGATATTTAATCTAATTGACTTTGGTCAATGCACCTGGTAATTCTGATCTTTTACATTGAGAATGATGAAAATATTGAAACAATAATAATGTAGGGAGGTCATGAAACACGTGGTCAGGAATTTTATGGATATTCTCTTTCTCTGAATATTAATTGATCATTTCAATAGAATGTAAAACTTTAAACCCTGAGGCAGGGGTTTAAAGTAGATGACTTTCTCAGTCCTTCCTAGCCCTTTGATTCATATGCAACAATTTAAAGGTAATTTTTCTCAAATGCCCTTGAGCGCATAATATTATTCTAGGGTGAATCATCTTCAGTTGTTGCCCTCTAATACTATCATCACAAAAATAGCACAGGTAATGGCATATCTGAAATATCAAGCAAAAATATATTTTATATATTACACAATTTAAATCATGTATTTACATAAGTAATCTTGTAGGTTAACATTTTATATATTTAATTATATGTATATACATTAAATATTAAAAGGTATATATAAATATTCATTTTTTCTGTTATCATAGTCATTAGAATCTTGTTTTTTACTCCAATGTCTGTAATTGTACAATGTTCCTATATGTTTTTGTACCAATCATGTAATCACTCCATCTCATTTCCCATTTAAGAGGTAATGATTCCCTTTACATTAACCATCCAATTTAGCAACTGTTCATTAAATATCAGACTTTTTGTTCACCCTGTCATTTTTTTAAGTACTTTGAAAATTATAGTGATATTTTTGAGCCCTCAACAGCTTACAGTTAGTACTGGGTTAAAAATTGGTATAAAGGTAAAAATAACCACAAATAAGAATGAGATAAAAATGAAGAGTGGAGTACTGATAAAATTTAACTGGAGCACTTACAAGGCTTTGTAAATGAAGTTCAGTTTGAAGTCTGTATTGGAAGATGAATACTAAATCTGGCAGCATTGTAATGGATGAATCAGAGAATCAAGAAATGGGAAAATTCATGCTCAGTTAGAGGTGCTGATGTGGCATCTACCTGAAACTGTCAAGGTAACTGGTAACTGAAAATGAAGAAATAGGCCACATCTAGTGAAGAAAATTTGGGAGTTACCAATATATAACTAAAGGAGTAAAAAAGATTCTCAGGTAGAAAGAATGTAGATTGAACTTAAAGATGCTGAGGGTAGAGGCTTGGGAAAATGACTATAATTCCCAAGTGGAGGGAAGAACCACTTTAGGTGACCAAAGAGGTTTCCATGAAGAGGAGGTATTTAAACTTATCAAAGATAATGATGGCAAGACAGCAGGAGAAAAGTTGCTTATAAAAGCAAAATAATGATAATTATTTATTGAGTTATTGCTGTATGCTAGGCAGTATTTCCAACATTTTATGTAAAATAAGTTAGAATATTCTAATTCTGTGAGGTAGATGCTATTATTTATATCCTTTTTACAGGTAAGGACATTGAAGTTTGGTTAAGTGGTTAAATATAACTCGCCCAAAGTCACCCTGCTAGGAAAAGATAGAGAAATAACTGGAATGGAGGTCATCTGGAATCAGAGCTCCAATTCTATAAATAAACCATTTTGTGTCTCTTACTTTTTTAGCTACTAATTGCCAGTTGTGTTCTGTTTTTTTTTTTTGTTTTTAACAAAATTTTGAACTTGAGAGGAAAATCAAATGCTTCCCCCTGTTTATTCTGTACTCTGTCCCATCCTTAGTGTCCTAAATAATGTTTGGAATTCAACACTCTCCTCTTCCCAGACTGCAGTAGTGAATTGATTGTCTCAATAATGTGAGAAAGCCTAGGATCATTTATGAGAATCTCATAAAAATATGAAAAGCATTAAAATTGACCAGATTGTCTGGATATTAGTAATGTTGAGAGAGTCAATATTTTCCAATTTGGGGAGTTTCAACACAGTGGTTGGAAATGAATAAATAAGTTGTCCATGATGGGGGCTGTTGAGGGTAGGGAGCAGATGACACCTCAAGTTTCTTGTTTGTAAGAGGCTGCATTGACATGTCCTCTTCTTTTGAAATAGATACTATACATACAATTAGAAAAGACATCTAGGGCTTCCCTGGTTGCGCAGTGGTTGAGAGTCTGCCTGCCAATGCAGGGGACACGGGTTTGTGCCCCGGTCCGGGAAGATCCCACATGCCACGGAGCAGCTGGGCCCATGAGCCATGGCCACTGAGCCTGCGCGTCCGGAGCCTGTGCTCCACAACGGGACAGGCCACAACAGTGAGAGGCCCGCGTACTGTAAAAAAAAAAAAAAAAAAGACATCTAATTCTATGCCACTTTATTTTGGTATGTTATTACATTACTATTGTTTTCATACTCTACCATTTTAATAAATAAGCTCTGAATAATTTGTCAGTATTTAACTTTTCCTAGGTCCCTTATTTGTACTCTCTTTATCCTAGATTCTCCACTCTTATGCTAACTTCTTTTATTTTTCCTTTATTGAAAAGTTCTTAGAGCCTTGAGCTCTTCAGCCAAAAGGGTGATGTGAATCTGGAATATAAATAATACATCACATCTACTTTATTAACTTCCACTCAATCTGGGCAAGTGACATTTACAATTTTAACAAACTGGAGGCATTGTGGTGAATGAGAGAATATTTGGAATAGGGTAAACTGCAGTTAGAAAATAGACCCAAATTCCTAAGGAAGTGTTCCTATTCATTTGGTTAATATATATAATTCAAGTTCACTGGAGGAACATTGCCTCTCAGATGCTAAAATGCACATCTGCAAACTGTTCCCGCAAATACAATCTGAGCAACACCACCCTCAGAACCCTCACTGATTCTTATCATTTTCTACAAAGACAGTGTTTTTCCTTCCAAACAGCAGCCGATATATCAGATGTTTCAGTATTAAAATGAAGATACACTTGCCTTTTAAATCTCAGTCTAATCGCTGAAGCTAATCAGCACACTGTGCAGCTTTCCCAAAGTGTTTTCTTTGGAAGAATAATTCCAGTAGATGATCTGTAGAGGAAAAAAAAAAAAAAAAGCGCTGTCCTGTGACCAAATTGGCTTGAGAAAAGCTGAGCCCACCTGTCTTCACAATACATGTTAGCATATAAAAGGCTCTAGGAAATCCAGGAATATAGAAATATGTTCCTTCTGTTTAATCCAGTATTGCCCAAGCTTATCAAAAAATGAAAAAATATTTTTTATATAGTCCTATTAAGAAAGCTTCTTATAAAATGAATTTTCATTGATGGCAGTTGTTTTGTGATCTCCTACCCACCCCCCAAAACACATTTTGTGCAATGTTGCAGTCTCTGATTTGCCCTGTGCTTTCTGGTACAATAGGGATAAAGAGAAAATTCATCATTCTTGAGTGTTTATGTATTCATCATATAAATTCATATTTTAGTAATAGAAAATTGACAAATCTTTCCAAAGCGTCAGAAAAGTAAACGATTTCTTCCAAAGGTACTGTGTCCTCATAGAGCTTTGAAGCAAACTAGCAGCAGACACTGCATTTTACCAGTGCCAATGCCAGTACCTTTAATATGAACTATGAAATGCAGTCTTATGCAATTGATACTTACATTTTAACTTTTTTTTTTTTTTTTTTTTGCGGTACGCGGGCCTCTCACTGTTGTGGCCTCTTCCGTTGTGGAGCACAGGCTCCGGACGCGCAGGCTCAGCGGTCATGGTTCACGGGCCCAGCCGCTCCATGGCATGTGGGATCCTCCTGGACCGGGGCACGAACCCGTGTCCCCTGCATCGGCAGGCGGACTCTCAGCCACTGCGCCACCAGGGAAGCCCCATTTTTACTTTTTGATGGAAGAATGTTGCATTAAATGTCCCCTTCTCATGCCTCTCCAAAATTACCAAATATTAGGCTAAAAACAAAACAATATATGCATTTATAGAAAAACAACAGCATATTAATTAGGTAAGCAGTTTTATTATGCTTTATATTTCCAGTGTATAACATGGAAGCTGGCAAAAAAAAAAGGCACTCAATAATTTGGCACTAATTAATTAAAGGCAGTAATTGATGAGTATAAAATTAAACACATTGGCAGAGCCTAGGTCCCTGATATAAAATCCAGATATCTTTAATTCATACATGCTTGTGAAATGTGAATACTTTATCATTGGTAATAAAGTCGCATGAAAACTGGAGACTTCAATTTAAATCAATTAATATCTTCCCAATAAAAGTGTAAATAAAATTCTAATGAGTGATCAAGCTTACTGATTCACCCCTTTTCCCTTTGTTCATCTGTGAATGGGAACAGATATCAAGTTTTCACAGAAGTACTGCTCCAAAACTTTACACCACCTTAAAGTTAAATCCCAACAGTTTTACACCAGTTTTGTGTAATGGTTATGTGCTAGTAAATCACTGGTCTTCAGGAGATGCCATATATGAAAATAATATGTCAGTCTTGTATCTTTTCCTGTAGCAGAATATAACAGTACCCATTATTTTAGGCAAGTCTAATTTTGCCTGCTCCACTGGTAGGGAGCCAAGAGAAAAACAATATGCTTTTTCAATGAAATTTGTGGGAAGAAAAAGGGAACTCTTGTTTCTATAGTCCATACTGAAAAAATTGTCTCTTTCCGCTTGTGTTGCTTTTACCAAAAGAATTACCTCTAGTTAGCGATACTTCTGTTAACTTTGTTTTAAAATACGTCTCAGTACATTCTCTCTGCTTTTTTTTTTTTTTTTTTTTTTTTAAAGTGATCCCAGGGCTTCCCTGGTGGCGCAGTGGTTGAGAGTCCGCCTGCCGATGCAGGGGATGCGGGTTCGTGCCCCGGTCCGCGAGGATCCCACATGCCGCGGAGAGGCTGGGCCCGTGAGCCATGGCCGCTGAGCCTGCGCGTCCGGAGCCTGTGCTCCTCAACGGGAGGGGCCACAGCAGTGAGAGGCCCGCGTACCGTAAAAAAAAAAAAAAAAAAAAAAGTGATCCCACATGGGTTGGGAAAGTGTGATCTGAGATATCAGAGTGAGTGCTCCTCGCCCTAAGTGCTAGTCAGGAGAGCCGGATTCCACCATCACATAATCATGCAGCGATAACCATTTTCCACTCTTGAGTAGAGGGAGCTCCTTGAAGGGCAGTACTCAGAGTTGAGTTTTCTCTATTTTATTCTACAAAATATGTCATAATGTTGCTTTAAAAAATGAGGAGAGAGGCTGTAGGATACATACCACAGAAAATTCATCATGTAAAATTGACCTTCCTGACTTATATTGTCTTGTTAATAAGAATGTTTTCCTGGGGCTTATCTTCATTAAATTGCTGAAGTCACTAATCCATGTGAGAACAAAATCCCACAACTTTCTTGTTTTCTGAGCCTCAATACTTATTAGAAGAAAAAAAAAAGTAAAAAGACTAATAATGACAAAATTAAACCACTTCTTACTTGCTCTTGATCTTTCACTTTATTTTCCATGCTCATTTCTTTATAAAAGCAAATACACACACACACACACACACACACACACATCCCTATATTGGGAGGAATGGATTAAGACTCATATTTAAATACCAAACAACTTGGCTACTAAAGCTAAATCAAAACAGATGTTTGTGAATATTGGAAAGAATTCTTATTTACATTTTGTGGCTTTTCATAATAATTATAGCTGTTAATGGTCTATTTGATAATGTTTTGGAAAATGTGGCAGTGAATTTAAAATGCTTTTCAAAAATGTGTTTGCAGAGTTTGGAAAGTCAGATTAACTTTCTAGATAAGATTTATATATATACAAGGAAATTGTATATATATAATTTATACATATGACTTGAAAACTTGTCTTTCACAAAACTTAGTTCAAACAAGAAGGCCTATAAGTTTTACCATAACTGTTTTTTTTTTGGGGGGGCGGGTGTGTGTTTTATCACCGTCATCACTACTCTCATCTGAGCATGAATTGCAGGTTAGACAAGTAGACCTATTTGTAGATTTTCTGAATTTTATCTCTTTTTTCCAAATCGTATCCTGATTCTGCACTATTGTTGTTATCAACTCTTTCTTTGATCAGAGTCAAAAATAAGCACTTCAGCCCCTCCCTCTGATGTTCTGATTGTCACCATCCCCTTACTGGATGAAATAATATTTATTCCTAGTATCCTATACACCTGCTAGTTATTTTTATAATCAATTACTTTGGATTGTTTGTGTCTCCTTATTGTAAAAACCATTTTTTAGAGGCCTCCAGTGCCCCTTTGCAATAAGAATTTGTATCTGTCACCAAATTCATCTTCCTGTTCCCCATTTTAATTAAAAGATTTAGCAGAGATTTTCTCATTTGAAATTACTTTAATTGACTTTTATCTGATTTCATTTCAAAGTTAGTTTTGGACTCTCTCATAAGTATTGTCTTCCAATCGAAAAGCTTGAGGACAAGGGGAGGAGGAAGGGTAAGCTGGGATGAAGTAAGAGAGTAGCATTGACATATATACACTACCAAAAGTAAAATAGATAGCTAGTGGGAAGCAGCTGCATGGCACAGGGAGATCAGCTCTGTGCTTTGTGACCACCAAGAGGGGTGGGATAGGGAGGGTGGGAGGGAGACGTAAGAGGGAGGGGATATGAGGATATACGTATGCATATAGCTGATTCACTTTGTTATACAGCAGAAAGTAACACACCACTGTAAAGCAGTTACACTCCAATAAAGATGTTAAAAATAAACTGTAATTATTTTCTCATTAAAACTATTCAGCCAGATCTCTTAATAAGTTCTATTAAGTTACTAATGTAAATCTCTCATATTTATCTTAAAAAATACCTTTATTAATTCAACAAGAGAGCTTAACATGTGCCACAACTTGGAATAGAGTATAAACAAAACAGACAAAAGCTTCTGTCTTTGTAGAGCTTTCATTTCAGTAAGGAAGATGGACCATAAATAATAAATAATGAATCACATAGTATGTTAGAAGGTGATTAGATTAGATGGGGAAAAAATAAAACCCAGTAGAGTGGATTGGGAATGCTGAAGCAGGAAGGATGATTTTGCAAATTAAATATGGGTGTCAGGGTAGCCTCACTGAGAAGGTGACATTTGAACAAAGGTGTAAAGATGGACAGGACCTTATCCTCAAAGCCATAAGTAGAAGAGCATGCCCAGCAGGGGCAGCAGCCAGTGCAACGTCCCTGGTGCAGAAGAGTCTCCTGTTTAGGGAGAGGTGAGGAGACCACTGTGACTGGAGGAGAGGGAACAAAGGAAGTAGGTGAGAAAATCAAATCTGAGAGAACACAGAGCAGGCCAGATCACTGGAAGCTTTCAGGCCATTGTGAAGATTTTTCATTTCTTCTTTTACCCTGTTCTCCTGGCAGAGTTGGGCAGTGGTTCTCCACTGACTATTACATCAGTGTCACAGAACATCCCTGGCTCCTAGCTCAATGATTCTTCTTCTCCTTGCAGATTTTTCTCAGGATAGGATATCACTATGAAAAGAATAACTTGATTTTTCAGCTCATTGCTTTCCTTAGCAACTACATCTTTCAGTTCATGGAGTGAAAAAAAGAAAAAGAAAGGAAGTAGTGAAGAACTGAAGAAAACTTTCATGAAGGAGCAAGTGCTTTGTGTAACTTTGTGTTGTTTACTAGGATATATTTTATATCATTTACTCTTCAAAACACTAAACAGCAAACATTATTGTTTCTGATTTAATGGAAGAGTAGAATGAAATACTCTGAACCTCTCTGAAGAGGTTAAGTTGCCTAAAATCACACAGCCAGTAAAGCCTACTTTAAAATCAAGGGGATAAAGAAGCAGTGTTAATTCTGGTGAAAGATTTTTTTTTACAAGAGTATTAATAAAAGATATATTAAAAGTATGTAAGAAAAGATAGAAAATCAGAATATAAAACTGTCTAATGTGTTAGGTCTGTGGTCTCCATCTTATTCACATCCAAGATTCAGTTCTAGTCTTAAGAGGGGAATAAATAAGAAACATCAGCTCAGCAGTAGTTTTCTCAGCAACAAAGCCAGTCCTGCTTTTTGTTTCCTCATCTTCTGACTCATTCTACCAGGACCCCAACCTGTTGTTTTATCCCTCTATGTCTTCAGATCTTTGCACAAGTCTCTTACTTCCAGAATCTGGTTGTATATTTGCTGAATTGAATTGAAATGAACCAACATTCCACCCTCCACTTGCTCCTTGGATCTTTGCTTACATAAGCAGCCCACTTCAGTCAGTGCCCTCCTTTCTCACTAGACACTTCAAGTCATGGTCTTCCTGCTAAGACAAGAACATTTCCTATGCTCTTTGAGATTCAAACATGAGCCTAAGTGCTGACTTGATGCATGGTTTTCAAACACAGCTCATCATACTGAATTGTTCAGGGTCATGGCTTTCTGCTTAGCTGTACTGTGCCCAACTTTGGTGCCTCTTTTTTAAAATTTTTATTTCATATTGGAGTATAGTCGATTAACAATGTTGCATTACTTTCAGGTGTGCAGCAAAGTGATTCATGTATACATATACATATATCTATTCTTTTTTAAATTCTTTCCCCATTTAGGTTATTACAGAGTATTGAGCAGAGTTCCCTGGGCTATGCAGTAGGTCCTTATTGGTTACCTATTTTAAACACAGCAGTGTGCCTCTTTCTAACTTTAATCCTGGCTTGTACAGTTTCTTCCTAACTTTTCATACTGATAAATCTTCATACTCCACCAGCAGCTCTCAGAGTTTGCATCTGCTAATCCCAAATTCCCACTCTTTCCTTCCCACAACCCCATCCCCCTTGGCAACCACAAGTCTGTTCTCTATGTCTGTGAGTCTGTTTCTGTTTTGTAGATAGATTTATTTGTGCCATATTTTAGATTCCACATATAAGTGATATCATATAGTATTTGCCTTTCTCTGTCTGACTTACTTCACTTAGTATGATAATCTCTAGCTCCACCCATGTTGCTGCAAATGGCATTATGTCATTTTTTTTTTTATGTCTGAGTAGTGTTCCATTGTATATATGTACCACGTCTTTTTATCCATTCATCTGTCGATGGACATTTAGGTTGTTTCCATGTTTTGGCTATTGTGAATAGGGCTACTATGAACATAGGGGTGCATGTATCTTTTTTTTTTTTTTTTTTTTTTTTTTTGCGGTACGCAGGCCTCTTACTGCTGTGGCCTCTCCCGTTGCGGAGCACAGGCTCCGGACGCGCAGGCTCAGTGGCCATGGCTCACGGGCCCAGCCTCTCTGCGGCATGTGGGATCTTCCCGGACCGGGGCACGAACCCGTGTTCCCTGCATCGGCAGGCGGACTCTCAACCACTGCGCCACCAGGGAAGCCCGCATGTATCTTTTTGAATGATAGTTTTGTCTGGGTATATTCCCAGGAGTGGGATTTCTGGATCATATAGTAACCCTATTTTTAGTTTTCTGAGGAACCTCTACACTGTTTTCCATAGTGGCTGCACCAATTTACATTCCCACCAGCAGTGTAGAAAGGTTCCCTTTTCTCCACATCTGCTCCAGCATTTGTTATTTGTAGACTTTGTAATGATGGCCATTCTGACCAGTGTGTGGTGGTACCTCATTGTAGTTTTGATTTGCATTTCTCTAATAATATTTGATGTTGAGCATCTTTTCATGTGCCTCTTGGCTATCTGTATGTCTTTTTTGGAGAAACGTCTATTAAGGTCTTCTGCCCATTTTTTTTGATTGGGTTGTTTGTTTTTTCTTGTTGTTGAGTTGTATGAGCTGTTTGTATATTTTGGAGATTAAGTCCTGGTCTGTCACATTATTTGCAAATATCTTCTCCCATTACATAGGTTGTCTTTTCTTTTTCTTATAGTTTCCTTTGCTGTGCAAAAGCTTGTAAGTTTGATTAGGTCCCATTTGTTTATTTTTATTTCTATTGCCTTAGGAGACTGACCTAAGAAAACATTGGTATGATTATGTCAGAGAATGTTTTGCCTATGCTCTCTTCTAGGAGTTTTATAGTGTCATATCTTATGTAGATATTTGCTACATTTTTATGCCCAGCATTTCTGCTTTCTCTTTTGGTAATAGAAGTCAACTCTTGGGAGGAACTCTCTTAGGTGGCCATAATATGCTGACTTCACTATGTCTTGTCCAGAATGAACATGGGATGGAAGCTTCAATGATCCTATTACCTCGTCCCCTTTGCTTCACTGATTGCTCTAGAGATTGGTATATGATGCCGTCAGAGCTTATCAAAGCTTTTGGGGACAAACTGATTGGATACTGGAAAGAAAGGGTCTCAAACTTCTGAGATTCAGGGCATTAAAGACAATATAAACTTGGAGATATGGGGACTATCTTTACTACCACATAGAGAAACCTGCCTGAAAGTAAAAGTAACATAAAAGAAAGCATTACCAAGAAATGTAGACCTTGTGACTTCTGATGTCAAATGTCTGAGTTCTCGCTACTAGCCTTTAACTTTGGATTTTTCAATTACCTAAAACAGTGAAATTTCCTTTTTTTTTTTTTTTTGTTTAGTTTAAAGTGAATATCTGAATCTTTGAAAGAAAAAATCATGGCTAATACAATTTTACACATGGTACCCTACAGAACAAAAATTCATTGTATTAGTGGGGTGAGCAGAGCAAGATGAGAAAATCTCCAGTTCCTTTTTCCCACTCATGCCAGAACTGTATAGGGAAACAAATCCATACTTTATGATTACTTGCAAAAGGTATAAAAAAAAAAAACACTCAGAGTCTGGATTTCACAGACAAAAAAGATTATAGCTAATACTTGACAGTAACAGCTATACTTCAATAAGAATCATGTAAGTACTCTCAAAGTTTTCTAAATACTAACTCCAGTAACTCAACAGCTGTAATTTGTCATTCAACGTCCTTTCCAAACATCAGTACTGAGAAACTATGTTTGATCAATTCTTCTGCACATGTCCACTTGCTGAAGATAGCATTTTTGTTAATTTCTTTTTCAACCAGACTGCTGACAGACACAAGAACAAATTACATGTGTGTGTGTGTATATATATATGGGGAGAGAGAGAGAGAGAGAGGAGGAAGACAGAGACAGAGAGAAGAGACCGAGACAGAGAGGCAGAGAGACAGGGAGACAGAGAGATGCTGAGCAGATAAAGTCAATTCATTTGTCACTGATACTGAACTCATTTGGCTTAGCATATTATCCTATTCAAGCTTCAAAATAAATACTAGAAACGGTGCCATAATCAAGATGGATTAAGAAGTATATCGAGAAAAGGAAGAAAAGGATGGCAAGTTTAGATCCCGCAGAGTATTCTCAAAAATAATAATAATGTTAACAACAAAAGCCCAGCCTACAGAGATTTCCTAATAGTGGACTCTGATAATGAATTCTCCAGAGATCCTGAGAAAACTAACATTGTGTTTTGAACAGTCTGTTTGTTTGTTTGTTTTTAATTTGCAGGTATAGTTACTTAAAAGAGAAAATGATTAATATTAAAATTCAGTGTATTTCCTTCACTCGTGATGCAACTACATGCTCATAAACAAAGATTAAGTAGAAAACTAAAAGGGCCTTAGAATTAACTAATGATTAATGTTGCAGTTAACCTATTCCTTTAATGTTCATCAGTTTGGATGGAATTTAAATCCCCAAGCAATACTCAAAGAGATATCAAAGTGAGGAGTCTGTAACCATAAAACTTCTCATAAAATAGAAATGGATGGAACGAGTAGTGGGGAGAGGGTCATCCTAAGAAAATACCATGTACATAAAGGACCTAGTATAGGTACTTGTATACCTAGAAGACCAAGTATAAAAGTCTGATACATATTAACAAATAATACTAATTTAGCTATTATTATTTGTTAGTATCTTCTGTGGGCCATTTGAGGGTGTTTTGAAAACATTGTGACTTCCCTTTCTAGCCAAGGGTAATAGAGAACAGATTTCCTTTCCTGACGACACACCAAAAAATTGACAAAATATATGAAACAAAGGTTTGGAAGACATTGGACATTAGGCAATGAAGAACGATGACTTCTCAGAGAGAAAATACAGAACACATTTCCTGAGGAAGGAGGCAGGTGGGTTCTAGGCTAGTTATTTACAACCAGCCTCCTGTTTGCACTTTGAGATGGAAATAACAACAAGAACAGGGTAAATAGCTGGACTGTGCCTCTGTGGACACTTTAAGATAACAGTTATGGCAGGGGCAGAGAGGGGCTAAACCCTGTTTTAGTAAAAGATCAAGAGGTCACATAGTTCCCATCCTTGGGGCAAGGGAGATACTTCACATGCACAGAAAGGCCCTTTGGGGGTCAAAAAGGAGGGGGCACCACCCCATAATATGTGATGCCAAGGCCCCCCATAGGCCTCTGGGCTGGAATCCATCTTAGAAAAAAGTTGTGCATGCATGTTGGGGAGGGTCCTAGGGCAGGTCAGGTGTGGAAAAAGAAAGCAGATAATTGGCCAAAGGTAGACAAAGACCTGGAAGACTTACCCTATATAAATGACTTAACCGCCTCTTTACTGCACTCCTCCTCATTAGGGAGGATGCCCACACCCATTCTCTCTGGGTATTTCTGCCTTGCTTCTATCTTAACTGAGCAAACGTTTCTCTGTGTGCTCTCCCACTTGTTGTGCTGTGTCTCTAATAATAAACTTTGGACTCGTTTTTACAGTTTTTATCTCCTTGAGAAATGCATTTTTCAATGGGGGCAAGAGCCAGGGAGGTTTTGCTTCTAGCTTCTAGCCCCTGCTAGACTAGTGGGTAGGATTCCTGGCTTTCCTCCAGGCTACCCAGGTCCAATTCCTGGGCAAGGAACTAAGATCTCGCTTCAAACCACCACTCACTGCTGCTGACTCTCCAAGATCAGTGCAGGGAGGTGAAACCCAAGCAGAGCCTGGATGACTCATTGAGGGTCAAAATTGAAGCCGAGAGTCCAGGGAGAGCAAGGTAGTTGACTCCACAGGACAGATCACCACAGAGAGCTGGAAAAGGAGGGGGAGGGAGAAAGAGAGGGAAAGAAAGGAAGAACACGTTGGAGACCTTCAGAGGATCTTTCTTAAGTATTAGCACATTTAACACATATATAGGAGGAAAACTACCTGAGACTGGAAAGAATCACCAAAAAGGATTAAAGGAAACTATACCTTGGTGTAGTGGGGAATAATTAGCCCCAGACTGAGCACTGTGCTGGCCCCATCTACAAGATCATAAAAGCAAGACTCAAAAAAAAAATCAAAATGTTTTCAAGTAGCTTAAATACATCCAAGTTCAAGGCTCAAAAATATTTATAAGAATGCAAAAGTATCCACCCATCAGTCAAGTAAAATTAACAATGAATGCTATCCAATAATAAAATTGCCAGGAATGCAAAAAAAGCAGAAAAATATAACCCATAATAAGGAGATAAATCAATTAATTAAAACTGATCCAGAATTGACATAGATCTACCAGATAAAGCATTCAACAGGTTTTACACCTGTATTCCATATGTATGAAAAGATAAGTAGAGACATGGAATATATCGCTATCCCTATGTATGTATGTATCTATATTTTTTAAAGATGATTAATGAACTTTTAAAGGTGAAAACTACAATGTATGGTGTGAAAAATGTACTGGATGCAATTAAAGGTAGATTAGATTCCACAAGAAAATATTAATACTTTATTATATAGCCATACATACTATCTGAAATGAAACAAAGGATTTTTTTTTGAAACATCTTTATTGGAGTGTAATTGCTTTACAATGGTGTGTTAGTTTCTGCTTTATAACAAAGTGAATCAGCTATACATATACATATATCCCCATATATCCTCCCTCTTGCATCTCCATCCCACCCTCCCTAACCCACCCCTCTAGGTGCTCACAAAGCACCCAGCTGATCTCCCTGTGCTATGTGGCTGCTTCCCACTAGCTACCTATTTTATATTTGGTAGTGTACATAAGTCCATGCCATTCTCTCATTCGTCCCAGCTTACCCTTCCCCTTCCCCAAGTCCTCAAGTCCATTCTCTACATCTTTGTCTTTATTCCTGTCCTGCCCCTACGTTCTTCTGAACCATTTTTTTTTTCTTAGATTCCATGTATATGTGTTAGCATATGGTATTTGCTTTTCTCTTTCTGACTTACTTCACTCTGTATGACAGACTCTGGGTCCCTCCACCTCAGTACAAATAATACAATTTTGTTTCTTTTTATGGCTGAGTAATATTCCATTGTATATATGTGCCATATCTTCTTTATCCATTCATCTGTCGATGGATACTTAAGTTGCTTCCATGTCCTCGATATTGTAAATAGAGCTGCAATGAACATTGTGGTACATAACTCTTTTTGAATTGTGGTTTTCTCAGGGTATATGTCCAGTAGTGAGATTACTGGATCATATGGTAGCTCTATTTTTAGGTTTTTAAGGAACCTCCATATTGTTCTCCAAAGTGGTTCTATCAATTTACATTCCCACCAACAGTGCAAGAGGGTCCTCTTTTCTTCACACCCTCTCCAGCATTTATTGTTTCTAGATTTTTTGATGGTGGCCATTCTGACTGCTGTGAGGTGATACCTAATGGCAGTTTTGATTTACATTTCTCTAATGATTAGTGATATTGAGCATTCTTTCATGTGTTTGTTGGCAATCTGTATATCTTCTTTGGAGAAATGTCTATTTAGGTCTTCTGCCCATTTTTGGATTGTGTTGTTTGTTTTTTTTTTTTTTTTGATATTGAGCTGCCTGAGCTGCTTGTAAATTTTGGAGATTAAAATTTACAGCTTTTTGTCAGTTGGTTCATTTGAAAATATTTTCTCCCATTCTGAGGGTTGTCTTTTCATATTGTTTATGGTTTCCTTCTTTTAAGTTTCATTAGGTCCCATTTATTTATTTTTGTTTTTATTTCCATTACTCTAGGAGGTTGGTCTAAAAGGATCTTGCTGTGATTTATGTCATAGAGTGTTCTGCCTATGTTTTCCTCTAAGACTTTTATAGTGTCTGGCCTTACATTTAGGTCTTTAATTCATTTTGAGTTTATTTTTGTGTATGGTGTTAGGGAGTGTTCTAATTTCATTCCTTTACATGTAGCTGTCCAGTTTTCCCAGCACCACTTATTAAACAGGCTGTCTGTTATCCATTGTATTTTCTTGCCTCCTTTATCAAAAATAAGGTGACCATATGTGCATGGGTTTATCTCTGGGCTTTCTATCCTGTTGCATTGATCTCTCTTTCTGTTTTTGTACCAGTACCATACTGTTTTGATTACTGTAGCTTTGTAGTATAGTTTGAAGTCACAGAGTCTGATTCCTCCAGCTCCATTTTTCTTTATCAAGATTGCTTTGCTATTCGGGGTCTTTTGTGTTTCCATACAAATTATGAAATTTTTTGTTCTACTTCTGTGAAAAATGCCATTGGTAGTTTGATAGGGATTGCACTGAATCTGTATATTGCTTTGGGTAATATAGTCATTTCACAATATTGATTCTCCCAATCCAAAAACATGGTATATCTCTCCATCTGTTTGTATCCTCTTTAATTTCTTTCATCAGTGTCTCATAGTTTTTTGCATACAGGTCTTTTGTCTCCTTAGGTAGGTTTATTCCTAGGTATTTCATTCTTTTTGTTGCAATGGTAAGTGGGAGTATTTCCTTAATTTCATTTTCAGATTTTTCATCATCAGTGTATAGGAATGCAAGAGATTTCTGTGCATTAATTTTGTATCCTGCTACTTAACCAAATTCATTGATTAGCTCTAGTAGTTTTCTCATAGTGACTTTAGGATTGTCTATGTATAGTATCATGTCACCTGCAAACAGTGACAGCTTTAGTTCTTCTATTCCAATTTGGATTCCTTTTATTTCTTTTTCTTCTCTGATTTCTGTGGCTAAAACTTCTAAAACTATGTTGAACAGTAGTGGTGAGATTGAGCAACCTTGCCTTTTTCCTGATCTTAGTGAAAATGGTTTCAGTTTTTCACCATTGAGAACGATATTTGCTGTGGGTTTGTCATATATGGCCTTTATTATGTTGAGGTAAGTTCTCTCTATGCCTACTTTCTGGAGGGTTTTTATCATAAATCAGTGTTGAATTTTGTCGAAAGCTTTTTCTGCATCTATTGAGAAGATCATATGTTTTTTCTCCTTCAATTTGTTAATATGGTGTATCACATTGATTGATTTGCGTATATTGAAGAATCCTTGCATTCTTGGGATAAACCCCACTTGATCATGGTGTATGATCCTTTTAATGTGCTGTTGGATTCTGTTTGCTAGCGTTTTGTTAAGGATTTTTGCATCTGTGTTCATCAGTGATATTGGCCTGTAGTTTTCTTTCTTTGTGACATCTTTGTCTGGTTTTGGTATCAGGGTGATGGTGGTCTCGAAGAATGAGTTTGGGAGTGTTCTTCCCTCTGCTCTATGTTGGAAGAGTGTGAGAAGGATAAGGGTTAGCTCTTCTCTAAGTGTTAGATGGAATTCACGTGTGAAGCCATCTGGTCCTGGGCTTTTGTTTGTTGTAAGATTTTTAATACAGTCTCAATTTCAGTGCTTGTGATTGGTCTGTTTATATTTTCTATTTCTCCCTGGTTCAGTCTTGGAAGATTTTTCTTTTCTAAGAATTTGTCTATTTCTTCCATGTTATTCATTTTATTGGCATATAGTTGCTTGTAGTAATCTCTCACGATCCTTTGTATTTCTGCAATGTCAGTTGTTACTTCTCCTTTTTCATTTCTAATTCTATTGATTTGAGTCTTCTCCCTTTTTTTCTTGATGAGTCTGGCTAATATTTTATCAAGTTTGTTTATCTTCTCAAAAACTAGCTTTTAGTTTTACTGATCTTTGTTGTTGTTTCCTTCATATCTTTTTCATTTATTTCTGATTTTTATGATTTCTTTCCTTCTGATAACTTCGGGGTTTTTTGTTCTTCTTTCTCTAATTGCTTTAGGTTTAAGGTTTGGTTGTTTATTTGAGATGTTTCTTGTTTCTTCAGGTAGCATTGTATTGCTGTAAACTTCCCTCTTAAAACTGCTTTTGCTGCATCCCATAGGTTTTGGGTCATTGTGTTTTCATTGTCATTTGTTTCTAGGTATTTTTTGATTTCCTCTTGTTTTCTTCAGTGATCTCTTGGTTTTTCAATAGTGTATTGTTTAGCCTCCAGGTGCTTGTATTTTTTACAGATTTTTTTCCTGTAATTGATATCTAGTCTCATGGTGTTGTGGTCAGAAAAGATACTTGATATGATTTCAATTTTCTTAAATTCCCCAAGGCTTGATTTGTGACCCAAGATATGATCTATACTGCAGAATATTCCACGAACACTTGAGAAGAAATTGTATATTCTGTTGTTTTTGGATGGAATGTCCTCTAAATATCAGTTAAGTCCATCTTGTTTAATATATCATTTAAAGCTTATGTTTCCTTATTTATTTTCATTTTGGATGATCTGTCCACTGGTGAAAGTGGGGTGTTAAAGTCCCCCACAATTATTGTGTTACTGTCAATTTTCTCTTTTATGGCTGTTAACATTTGCCTTATGTATTGAGGTGCTCCTATATTGGGTGCATAAATATTTACAATTGTTATATCTTCTTCTTGGATTGATCCCTTGATCATTATGTAGTGTCCTTCTTTGTCTCTTGTAATAGTCTTTATTTTAAAGTCTAGTTTGTCTGATACGAGAATTGCTACTCCAGCTTTCTTTGGATTTCCATTTGCGTGGAATATCTTTTCCATCCCCTCACTTTCAGTGAACAATAGTGGTGAGAGTGTATGTGTCCCTAGGTCTGAAGTGGGTCTCTTGTAGACAGCGTATATATGGGTCTTGTTTTTATATCCATTCATTCAGTCTTTGTCTGTTGGATGGAACATTTAATCCATTCACGTTTAAGGTAATTATCGATACATATGGTCATATTACCATTTTCTTAATTGTTTGTGGTTTGTTACAGACAGGACAGGGTTAAAGGAGCAGCTGATTAGGGGGCTCTGGATCACTCAGGCCGGGGGCAGGGAGGGGTACAGAAGGCGGAGCAAGCCTGCGGCAGCAGAGGCTGGCATGACGTTGCAACAGCCTGAGGCATGCAGTGTGTTCTCCCGGGGAAGTTTTCCCTGGATCACGGGACCCTGACAGTGGCGGGCTGCACAGGCTCCCCGGAGGGGTGGTATGGATAGTGACCTGTGCCTGCATACGGGCTTCTTGGTGGCTGCAGCAGCAGCCTTGGCACCTCATGCCCGTCTCTGGGCTCTCCCTGATAGCCACAGCTTGCGCCCATCTCTGGAACTCTTTTAGATGGTACTCTGAATCCCCTTTCCTCACGCACCCGGAAACAATCGTCTCTTGCCTCTTAGTCAGGTCCAGACATTTTCCCGGACTCCCTCCCGGCTAGCTGTGCCACACTGGCCCCCTACAGGCTGTATTTACACAGCCAACCCCAGTCCTCTCCCTGGGTTCTGACCTCCGAAACTTGAGCCTCAGCTCTCAGCCCCCACCCGTGCTGGTGGGTGAGCAGACAAGCCTCTTAGGCTGGTGAGTGCTGGTCGGCACCAATCCGCTGTGCAGAAATCTCTCCTCTTTGCCCTCTGCACCCCTGTTGCTGAACTCTCCACCATGGCTCCGAAGTTGCCCTGACCGTCTCCGCCAGTGAAGGGGCTTCCTAGTGTGTGGAAACTTTTCCTCCTTCACAGCTCCCTCCCCGAGGGACAGGTCCCATCCCTATTCTTTTGTCTCTGTTTTTTCTTTTTTCTTTTGCCCTACCCAGGTACGTGGGGAGTTTCTTGCCTTTTGGGAAGTCTGAAGTCTTTTGCCAGCATTCAGTAGGTGTTCTGTAGGAGTTGTTCCACAGTTGTATTTCTGATGTATTTGTGGGGAGGAAGGTGGGAGGTGATCTCCACGTCTTACTCCTCCACCATCTTGAAGGTTCCCTCAAACAAAGGATTTTATAAATGTACATAGGATCAATAAGCTGTGGAACAACTGCAAACAGCCTAATCTTTATGTAACTGGAGTCCCCAAAGGAAAGGAGAGAAGGATGAGTGTTAATAAAGAGGGATAAGTGTTAAGAAACTGAGGACTTTATGATGGAAAATTTTCCAAACTTGGTGAAAACTATAAACCCAGTGGAAAGTATTTTTTTCCTTTTTCCTCCTGACATCAAATAAGTGTGGTCTTTTCCAACACCACATATTCTCTGACAGTAACTGTTAGCAATCAATCCTGAGGATACCTACCTGAAGCTAGCATCAGATTCCACAAGTTAAGGGCTCAGTCCCACAAGACTTCCCTCCACTTCAGACACCAATCACAAGTCCCAGGTAACCAGTGCTTCTGAATGACTGGCTATAAACTGAGGCTTCCTACAACTCCCCCTCTTCAGATCCAATAATTTGCTAGAACAGCTTACAAAACTCAGAAGAGAACTTTACTTATGTTTACAGTTTATTATAGAAGATACAAATGAACAGCCAAATGAAGAGGTACCCAGAAGGGTGCTGAGCACCAGAGCATTAGACCCCATGGAGTTGAGGTACACCATCCTTCTGGCACATGGATGTGTTCACCAACATGGAAGCTGTCTGAACCCCATCATTTAGGGTATTTCATGGAAGTTTCCTTAAGTAGGTGTGACTGATTAAATCATCGGCAATTGGTGATTAGTTCAATCTCCAGCCCCTATTCCCTTTCTGGGGGTTGATGGATGAGGCTGAAAGTTCCAATCTTCTAACTATTGTTTGGTCTTTCTGGTGATGAGGTCCCATCCTGAAGAAACCTAAGGGGTCTACCAAGAGTCACTTCATTAGAACCAAGACCTTCTTATCACCTCTATCACTCAGGAAATTCCAAGGGTTTGGGGAGCTCTGTTCCAGGAACTGGGGATGAAGACCAGATATCTTTCTATTATACCACACTCAGAGACCAAAAGTGGTCAATGAAATTCAAGCCCAAGGAAGGTGGGAAAAAAACCCTACAACAATGTACATAATAAACGAATTGCTAAAAACAGTGAAAGACAGAAAAATCTTAATAGCATTCAGGGAAATGGGCAGTAAAATAAAGAAACAAAGATAAGAAAGACAGTATATTTTTTTGTAAGAACTATGCAGGAAAGAGTGTGATTCTATTTATATAAAATACTAGGAAGTATAAGCTAGTGTACAGGAGAAGCAGTGTTGCTGGGAAGTGGGCATACATGGGGGAGCAGGAGGGAGGTATTACAAAGGTATATGAGGCAACTTTCGAAGGTGATGGATATACTCATTATCTTGATTGTGGTGATGGTTTAATGGATGTATTCATATCTTAAAGCTCATAAAATTATATCTCAGTGAGTGCAGTTTATTGTATGAATAAAGCTGTTAAAAATAAAAACAAAATATGCATTACATGGCCATTTTTTCTTCTAATTCATACAACATGAGGCAAAATATAAATTTCCAGTATTTTATAGATAGTTTAACAAATCAAGGAATGTTAAAAAGACTTGCCCATGGCTAGCTAAAAAATCCCCACATCTATCTACTTTAATGACCATTTATTCCATTATTTGTTTCTGTCATGCAGACAATATGAGCAGATTCTAAAAGATCTTTCTGATTGTAGGAAACAAAAATTATGGACATAATGTGTTGTCATGTGAAACATTATACTCTGTGAAAGATTAACTAATGACAGGGATAATACTGTATTTCTTAAATCCCTTAATGCAGCTCAATTTTATTCAATAAATAAGTGAATTAACTTTAAAAAGTTGTATAAATAAATGAATAGAGGAAACAAATTAATGGTTTATTATATTTGACAATAGGAAAAATTATTGTATTTCTGAGGATAGGAAAGAGAAGAGTGGCCTATGCACAAGAGAAGGATATGGGAAGAAAACAAATACATCAAATGTGTAAATGCTGATCATGCTTGCTGAGGGAGAATTTATATTTGCAGATAATTGAGACCATCATCATCTCACTCTTTCTACAGTTATTGCCTCCTAATTACTCTTCCATCTTCTACTCATGCCTCCTCAATTCATTCTCTAGACAGAAGCTAGAGTGATTGTTTTAAAACATAAGACAGGTAATATCACTTCTTTGGTGAAAAATTCCTCCAATGGCATCTCATTATACTTAGACTAAAATGAAAAACTCCCTATCTGGCAAAAAACCATATGTGAACTGACTTCTATTCTCTGCTCTCATCTCATGCTTCTGTTCCTTTTACTGGCCTTCTTTCTATCCCTCAAACCTGCCATTCTTGTTCCTGCCTGGGAGCCATTGCACTAATTGTTCCCTTTGCCTCAGTCATTCTCCCTCACATCTTTACATGGATGACTCCTCCATGACAGCCCTTAAATGGCCTTTTGCGACCATCAAATGCTGCTCATTCAGTGACGAAGCAATCACTCTCCATCATATTACTTTACTTCACTGATTCTCAACTGAGGAAAAAATATATCTCCTCAAGGGACATTAGGAAATGGGTGGGGAATTTGTTAAGATAGGTATGTAACTGTACTGGAATCTAGTAAGTAGAGGTCAAGGATGTTCTAAACATCCCACAGTGTAAAGGACAGCAGCCTCCCACACAAAGAATTACATAGGCAAAAATATCAGTATTGTCAAATTTCAGAAAACTTGCTCTATTTTAGTTCCCTGCCCATCATGTATAATTATCTGATATTTTCTTCTGCATTTACTTTTTTCTTTCATTTTTCCTACCGTGGTAGACTAAAAATCAAATGGGAACAGGAACGTTAGCTCTGTTGTTTCCTCTTGTATTCCCAGCTCTTAAAGTAATGACTGGCACAGAATGTTTTGTTGATAAGTATTAACTGAATAACTGAATGCCACCCACATTTTCCTTTAAAAACATTATATAGGACTAGTTGAGTATTTCCGCAAGTGACCTCCATCATCAGCTGAAGACATGTTTTCCCCAGAGCACTATTTTAGACTAAAGGAGAGGGGAGTCAACTTTTTATAAGTTTTAAAAAATAAAAATGGCGTGAATACTAGAAATCTTCAGGGAAGGAAAGTTGCCAAGCACACATGATTTTTGAGTAAAATGTTTTTCATAGCTTGTGAAATAAATCTGCTTTCCCAGATCTCTGGCAAGGTCAATGATTTGTGCTTAAATGTGCAAACTTGTTGCATCTCTGATTTTTCCCTCTGTCATGCTATAAATAAATTAAAATTTTATCTAATCTGACTTGTTTCCACCTGTTATATATGAAAGGATACTACAATGCTAGCTGATGGTTTTCCTGGAGGAATGACTACTGACCTTATTATTTCAAGTAAAAGTAATAGCTTTACCAGTTGATATTCTGCAGGGAAAAAAATCTAGAGGAAACAAGGATTGTGAATAATGGTGCTCATATTAGGCAGATTATGATAAAAGTGGAAATTTGGAAGTTAACAAAGCATCTGTCAACAGGCACCCATGAAAAAAACTGGTTCTACTTTATTTTGTCTATTATTTTCTTCTCTCCTGAATAGTTACTTTGGTATAACATATTTATCAAAGACAAAAATCATGGCTGTTGAAATGAGGTCAAGTAATTTGCTTAGGCTCACAGAGTGGTGGAGCCAAGACTTGACTTTAGGTCTGTTAAAGAAACAGGCACCAATAGGTTTATATATGTTACTTCTTAGTTAATGCGTTTACATTTTACACAAGTGTTTCTAGGGAAAAAATGCCTTCAATTAAAAGAATAATTAATAATGTCAGAAATTTGGGGCACAAGGAAAACCAGCAGTGGCTATGTTTGATAGTTGGAAAAGCTTTTGATGCCCGTTATATCATATCACCCATGCATATGTATGAATTATTTGTACACTGCTCTCTGATTAGCTTAGCTAGATACAGGCACTTAAGGCTTCAAAGGAGTTTCTTTTTCTTCCTGTTGCATAGAGGTGTCATTCATAGTATCAATAGATTGTATCACTTTTATTGAACCAGTATATTTCTTCACCTATTTTATTTATTTATTTATTTATTTTTTGTGGTACGCGGGCCTCTCACTGTTGTGGCCTCTCCCATTGCTGAGCACAGGCTCTGAACGCTCAGGCTCAGCAGCCATGGCTCACGGGTCCAGCCGCTTTGCGGCATGTGGGATCTTCCCAGACCGGGGCACGAACCTATGTCCCCTGCATCTGCAGGCGGACTCTCAACCACTGCGCCACCAGGGAAGCCCTCTATTTTATATCACAATATATTTCTCCGTACACTGTCACAGTATTGTACAATGGAAACAGTTGAATTATTTGTTTAAAAACTTTTTTATTGAATATCTATCATTTCTGCATTCTATTTTCTTATTCAATATAGTTGTCATTTTCTTCTTATTTCCTTTTCTAATCATATAGTAATATCAAATAATCAAAATTAAAATGATTATATTCCACTATATACCTACATTGCAACTGCCTTTTCAGTTGAGCTTTCTTTTTTCTTAGTGAATGGACACTGTGTGAGATTTAGCCATCATGTCGAGCACATGCTCCTTTATGGGTTTATGAAATTATATTTTATAGAACTAGAATATTTTTTAATTCTAAGTACTCTCAGTTATCTTCCTTTATCACTTTGGTCTTGACTTTTCAGAAATAGTGGGGGCTTATCTAATCTGTCCAGAAACATTTGAAAGATATGGGAATGCAATGGTGATGGAAGGTTTCTCCATCACTGCTAGAATGAGGTCACCAGAAGATGATGGTAACAATTGTTTTGCCTTCATTTTTAGATGTTAATTTCAGATCCACCAAGAAGAGGGTATAATATATTGGATATATGGTAGGGGGGAAATTGCATTGGTGGTCAAACTCTGGAAAGGCCAGGCAGTTCATTACTTCATACATTTATTCTTGCTTCATTCTATTTCTCTTTCAATCAGTTACCTTTCATTCTTTAATGTAACAAATGTAATGAACATTTTATATGTATTCATAAGCCAGAACTTTTGAGTTCCCAAAGTTTCTAAGTTACTGGCTGTAGAGAGAGTAGGGAGTTAAGAGTAGAACTTTTTCATTAAGCCTCATATATCATCATGTTGGTTCATGTTCAAAAAGGGCTAACCCAAAGGCTTTTGCAGAAACCAAAGGCTTAATGTGTTAGGGGCAAAAACATGAAGGATTTTTTAAAAAAATTATTTCCCCAGAGAGTGGCACAATTTTGTTTCCTCAAACTCTTTTCTATAAGACCTTATAACTTAAACTCTTAGTTTATCCCTTTTCATAGCACTAGCTTCAACTCTGAGGGACAGTACTTTTTACAGAAAACCTTGTGGATTTTTTTCTTTCAATTTGGCTGAAGTTCTGTAAGAGGGATCAAGGGATTGGCACACATAGGCAGACTCTTAAGCATACAGAAAGGGATATCTCGTTTACTGGGAAGAAAATTGAGTATAAGAATAGAGACAGAGGAAAATATAAAGGAGACAGAAATGTAATAATGAAAAGATCACTGCTTTGATTTCGTTTACATGTTGCAAGTGTTTTGTAAACAGAAAAACTGAATGCATTACAAAAAAATGACTGGCTTTTATATACATCTTGTGATACCTTACATGCTGTTTGGGGATAAATACTAGAAAAAATATTTGGAATTTGATAAAAAATTGAAATAGAATAAAAGGCAATATGTCAAATTTCTAGCATTTTAAATATGAGTAATGTATTCTAAGAGACAAGATACAACGTTTACTACTTCATATATGGCATCTTTACTAGTTTACTAAAGCTGCCATAACAAAATACCAGACTGGGTGGCCTAACAGAAATTTATATGCTCACAGTTCTGGAAGGTAAAAATTCAAGATCAAGGTGTCGGCGAGGTTGGTTCCTTCGGAGGGCCATGAGGAAGGTCTGTTTCAAGCCTCTCTCCTTGGCTTACAGATAGTCATCTTTTCTATATGACTTCTAGTTATCCCTCTGCACATGTCTGTGTCCAAATGTCCTCTCCTCTTTTTATAAAGACACCAGTCATATTGGCTTAAGGTCCACCCTAATGACCTCATTTTAATTTAATTGAAGACTTTCTTTTAAAACCCAGTCTAAAAATATGGTCACATTCTGAAGCACTGGGCGGAGGAAGGGGTTAGTCCTTCAATATACGAATTTTGGGGGTTACACAGTTCTGCCCATAGCATTCAGCAATGTTAGTCAAAAAGCATCTATTGTATTAGATTTCTTTCTGGAACCAAAACACTTTAGATATTAAGTGCAGCTTAAAAACTTACTGGTAGATTAAGTCTTTGACCTTGATGAAAACTATGAAAAAATATACAGACACAGAGGAGAGATATGGCACAAAATTAGGATTAGCTCTGCAGATCTACATAGGCACTGGGCTGTTTTACATGACTGAGAAGATAAGACTGGGGTTTACTCAGCAAAAGTAATACTAGGAACAAAGCAATTCCTATCTTGCAGATGCAGAAATAAGGAACAAATATGCTAAGAGACACATAAAGCCACTGAGTTAGTTATAGGCATAGTGGAAGTGTAAACAATATTTTCCGATACCCAGTTGAACCTTCTATAACTATGACTATTGTTACTTGGAGAAGATAGTTTTATTAGGCTACAGCATATGTAGACTAGTGCATTCAGGTAAGCTATAATACTTTCAAATGGAACATAATAGAGACTTCACATGGTGCAGACCAATAACATATGGCTCCATTCAGAAAGACGGTAAATAATGCATTGCTAGTAATAGATTCAACCTGGTCAGAACAGAACCTAGCTGCAAACCACCACATAAACAGTAACAGCCTGTTCCTTTGCAGGTACTTTCTTTCCATAATTTATCCATCTTGAAGAAAGTATGTGTGTTAGAGGCAGGGAGGGCATGGGAGGAGGGGGGGCAATTCTTCCCCAGAATGATGCACAATATGTTATTTCACTTCTCTTTTTGCAGTTTAAAATTTGAAAGGAAAAACAATGACTAAACTTGCCATTTCAATCGAATCTCTTACTTTCCGGGGAAAATGAGTCTCAGGCCACCACATGTAGAGAGGCCAGAAAAATAGTCACAAAATCCAAATGTGAGGTGGCAGTTAGAAAGGCTATGGCTCTGCTAAGGCTGAGTGAATTTGATCCCTACATGACAGGAATAGGCATAGGTGTTGTTTCTTCCACTTTAAACTACTTTTTTTGGCTCTGTAGGCTTTGGGTAAAATCAAAATTAAGTAATGAGATCACACAACACAATTGCTACCTCTTAAATACAAACACTATAGGCACTAAACAACACATCATAATTTCAATTTCATTTTTATTAATACTTTTACCAATAAAAATTTTCATTTTAATTTTATTGGAATTTTGCACAGGACTTTATACATATTCTCACATCTAATGCTTATAATGGTTCTATGAGGTAGGTATTGTTTTCTTTGTTCATATGAGGAAAGTGACCCCAAGAGAGGTTAAAAATATTACCCCAGATCACACGAAACCCAGTGCATCTACTCTGAAGTCCACATTCTCAATTACTTTTTTACCTATTATTGTTACAAAATCTCTCTTTTTTTCCTGACAAAGGCATCCATATGAACATATTTATTTCTTTTTTCCTATTATTATTATCTAAGTGTAGTTGATTTACAGTGTTGTGTTAGTTTCTGGTGTACAGCAAAATGATTCAGTTATACGTATATTTTATATATTCTTTTCCATTGTGGTTTGTTACAGGATATTGAATATGGTTCCTTGTGCTGTACATTGGGACCTTGTTGTTTATCTATTTTATATATAGTAGTGTGTATCTGCTAATCCCAAACTCCTATTTTGTCCCTTCCACACCCCCTTTCCACTTTGGTAACCATAAGTTTGTTTTCTATGTCTGTGAGTCTGTTTCTCTTTCATAAATAAGTTAATTTGTGTCATATTTTAGATTCCACATAGAAGTGATATCATATGATATTTGTCTTTGCCTGACCTACTTCACTTAGTATGATCATCTCTAGCTCCATCTATCTTGCTGCACATGGCATTATTTCATTCTATTTTATGGCTGAGTAGTATTCCATTATGCATATGTACCACACCTTCTTTATCCATTCATCAACGGACATTTAGATTGTTTCCATGTCTTGGCTATTGTAAGTAGTGCTGCTATGAACATTGGGGTGCATATGTCTTTTCAAATTAGAGTTTTCTCTGGATATATGCCCAGGAGTGGAATTGCTGGATCATATGGCAACTCTATTTTTAGTTTTTTGAGGAACCTCCATACTGTTTTCCACAGTGGCTGCACCAACTTACATTCCCACCAACAGAGTAGGAGGATTCCCTTTTCTCCACATCCTATCCAGCATTTGTTACTTGTAGACATTTTAATGATGGTCATTCTGGACCTGTGCGAGGTAGTACCTCATTGTAGTTTGATTAGCATTTCTCTAATAATTAACAATGTTGAGCATCTTTTCATGTGCCTATTGGCCATCAGTGTTTCTTCTTTGGAGAAATGTCTATTTATGTCTTCTGCCCATTTTTCGATCAGGTTGTTTGTTTTTTGTTGTTGTTGAGTTGTATGAGTTGTTTGTATAGTTTGGAAATCAAGCCCTTGTTGCTTGCTTCATTTGCAAATATTTTCTCCCATTCTGTAAGTTGTCTTTTTATTTTGTTTATGGTTTCCTTTGCTGTACAATAGCTTATAAGTTTGATTAGGTCCCTTTTGTTTATTTTTGCTTTAATTTCTATTGCCTTGGGAGACTGACCGAAGAAAACATTGGTACAATTTAAGTCAGAGAATGTTTTGCTTGTGTTCTCTTCTAGGAGTTTTATGGTGTCATGTCTTATATTTAAGTCTTTAAGCCATTTGGAGTTAATTTATATTTGTATATGGTGTGTGGGGGGGTGTTCTAACTTGATTGATTTACATGTGGATGTCCAGCTTTCCTAACACCATTTGCTGAAGAGACTGTCTTTTCTTCATTGTATATTCATGCCTCCTTTGTCAAAGATTAATTGACCATAGATATGTGGGTTTATTTCTGGCTCTCTATTCTGTTCCATTGATTCATATGTCTGTTTTTGTCCCAATACCACATAGTTTTGATTACTGTAGCTTTGTAGTATTGATGTGAACACATTTAGAGTTAACTGTTAGTATGTGTCTATTTCCTCAAGATGCTAAATGACTTTTAGAACCCTCAACATGATTAGTCGAATGTTATTTGATGATCTCAAGGTGGTGTCATAATTATTGTAACATTCCTATTAGGCACCATGCTGCTTTGCTTTCTGTATGCTCAGCAAATATTTCTGCTTGTAAACAAAGTAGATCCAGGGGACTTCCTTGGTGGTGCAGTGGATAAGACTCTGCACTCCCAATGCAGGGGGCCTGCATTCGATCCCTGGTCAGGGAACTAGACCCCACATGCATGCCACAATTAAGAGTTTGTGTGCCACATCTAAGGATCCCACGTGCTGCAACTAAGGAGCCTGTGAACCACAACTAAGGAACCCACGTGCCACACTAAGGAGCTGGTTGGCCCCAACTAAGAAGCCCTGGAGGTGCAACTAAGGAGTGTTGCAACTAAGGAGCCCACGTGCTGCAACTAAGGAGGCCACCTGCCGCAACTAAGACTCCATGCAACCAAATAAATAAATAATAAATAAATAAATATTTAAAAAAACAAAGTAGATTCAAAAGCTCTATGGTAATAGCCAATAGAAAATTACCTAATCTACTTATTTTAACACAGTTCTGCTCCATTATATGTAATATAACCATTTTGCAAATATCTTTTGCTTTATAGTCTTTCTTATGATGTCCACATATTACTTAATGATACTCAAAACATACTAGATATAGAGAATCAAAAATATATTTTCCTGTATCTTGGCCTAGAAAAAAGAATGAAGGGGTTAACAAACAGTTTATAAGATCATGTATCATAATATCAAAGCAAATTAGGATGTCAGAAGTAGAGCTTTTCCTGGTACTAAGATGCACAATGAATTTCTCCCATGGGTCTGCAGTAAGTGGACACATTGATTATAGCAGTAGGGCCTCAGTAACTTTTCCAATAAAAATGTAATGGGAAATTTCATATGGCCATTCTTATAATGTCCTGCAATGAAGACTGGTATGATAACACTAAAGCAAAGTTTGGTAAAGGAAATTTTAATAGGAACCATAATAAAGTAATGAAAGGGGACAGTCTTCTAATATACTGGCTTATTCTGAAAAGAAAAAAACTTAAATAGCTGAAGAAACGAATGAATTTCCTTCATGTAATCCCTTATGAATGCTATTTCTCTACGTGAACTTGTGATAATAGAAATCAAAGCTCTATTCTCTGGACGGACCCTGGAGTACAGAGTGTATTATTCACAGAGGGCCTTGGGTCACAAAGCTAATATAATAGGATGCTAAAATGGAACCTTCAGCTGAGATCCTAAGGCAACAGATAGCAGAGTGAGTTGTGATTCCCATTACCTCTGCCAAACTTCTAAAATATGATTCACCATCAGCCAACTAGAATACTCCTAAAACTATCTCCTTCCCTGTAGGACTGAAAGGATTGGGAAAGAAGGATTTTCATGTTAGTTCTTAGGAGAAAGCTGTGTTATATGCTCCACTTCCTCATCAACATTTGGTATTGCCTTTTTAATTTTGGTCATTTTATTGAGTATGTAGTGGTATGCTACATATCAATATGCTTTGTCTTTAAATTTACATAAAGTAGGAGGTTCCGGGAAGATGGCGGAAGAGTAAGACGCGGAGATCACGTTCCTCCCCACAGATACACCAGAAATACATCTACGCGTGGAACAACTCCTACAGAGCATCTACTGAACGCTGGCAGAAGACCTCAGACCTCCCAAAAGTGCGCGAGGAGAGAACGCTGCTTGAGGGAGCTCCGGGAACGGGCGCGAGCCGCGGCTAAAAGTGCGGAGCCCAGAGACGGACATGAGACGTTAGGGCCGCTGCTGCCGCCACCGGGAGGCCTGTGTGCGAACACAGGTCACTAGCCACACGCCCTTCCGGGGAGCCTGTGCAGCCCGCCACTGCCAGGGTCCCGGGATCCAGGGACAACTCCCCCGGGAGAACGCACAGGCGCGCCTCAGGCTGCAACGTCTTGCCGGCCTCTGCCGCCGCAGGCCCGCCCCACACTCCGTGCCCCTCCCTACCCCCGGGCCTGAGTGAGCCAGAGCCTCCGAATCAGCGGCTCCTTTAACCCCGTCCTGTCTGAGCAAAGAACAGACGCCCTCCGGCGACCTACACGCACAGGCGGGGCTAAATCCAAAGCTGAGCCCCTGGGAGCTGTGAGAACAAAGAAGAGAAAGGGAAATCTCCCCCAGCAGCCAGAGAAGCAGCGGATTAAAGCTCCGCAATCAACTTGATATACCCTGCATCTGTGGAATACCTGAATAGACAACCAATCATCCCAAATTAAGGAGCCCTGTGGATGTAAGGCTCTTGGTGCTGCAGCCAGGAGTCAGTGCTGTGCCTCTGAGGTGGGAGAGCCAACTTCAGGACACTGATCCACAAGAGACCTCCCAGCTGCACATAATATCAAACAGCAAAAATTTCCGAGAGATCTCCATCTCAACGCCAGCACCCAGCTTCACTCAACGACCAGCAAGCTACAGTGCTGGACATCCTATGCCAAACAACTAGCAAGACAGGAACACAACCCCACCCATTAGCAGAGAGGCTGCCCAAAATCATAGTAAGTCTACAGACTCCCTAAAACACACCACCAGACGTGGACCTGCCCACCAGAAAGACAAGATCTAGCCTCATCCACCAGAACACAGGCACTAGTACCCTCCACCAGGAAGCCTACACAACCCACTGAACCAACCTTAGCCACTGGGGACAGACACAAAAAACAACAGGAACTACGAACCTTCAGCCTGCAAAAAAGGAGACCCCAAACACAGTAAGATAAGCAAAATGAAAAGACAGAAAAACACACTGCAGATGAAGGAGCAAGATAAAAACCCATCAGACCTAACAAATGAAGAGGAAATAGGCAGTCTACCTGAAAAAGAATTCAGAATAATGATAGTAAGGTTGATCCGAAATCTTGGAGATAGAATAGACAATAGAATGGACAAAATGCAAGAATCAGTTAACAAGGACCTAGAAGAACTAAAGATGAAACAAGCAACGATGAACAACACAATAAATGAAATTAAAAGTACTCTAGATGGGATCAATAGCAGAATAACTGAGGCAGAAGAACGGATAAGTGACCTGGAAGATAAAATAGTGGAAATAACTATTGCAGAGCAGAATAAAGAAAAAAAAATGAAAAGAACTGAGGACAGTCTCAGAGACCTCTGGGACAACATTAAACGTACCAACATTCGAATTATAGGGGTTCCAGAAGAAGAAGAGAAAAACAAAGGGACTGAGAAAATATTTGAAGAGATTATAGTTGAAAACTTCCCTAATATGGGAAAGGAAATAGTTAATCAAGTCCAGGAAGCACAGAGAGTCCCATACAGGATAAATCCAAGGAGAAATACGCCAAGACACATATTAATCAAACTGTCAAAATTTAAATACAAAGAAAACATATTAAAAGCAGCAAGGGAAAAACAACAAATAACACACAAGGGAATCCCCATAAGGTTAACAGCTGATCTTTCAGCAGAAACTCTGCAAGCCAGAAGGGAGTGGCAGGACATATTTAAAGTGATGAAGGAGAAAAACCTGCAACCAAGATTACTCTACCCAGCAAGGATCTCATTCAGATTTGATGGAGAAATTAAAACCTTTAGAGACAAGCAAAAGCTGAGAGAGTTCAGCACCACCAAACCAGCTCTACAACAACTGCTAAAGGAACTTCTCTAGGCAAGAAACACAAAAGAAGGAAAAGACCTACAATAACAAACCCAAAACAATTAAGAAAATGGGAATGGGAACACACATATCGATAATTACCTTAAATGTAAATGGATTAAATGCTCCCACCAAAAGACACAGATTGGCTGAATGGATACAAAAACAAGACCCATATATTTGCTGTCTACAAGAGACCCACTTCAGACCTAGAGACACATACAGACTGAAAGTAAGGGGATGGAAAAAGGTATTTCATGCAAATGGAAACCAAAAGAAAGCTGGAGTAGCAATTCTCATATCAGACAAAATAGACTTTAAAACAAAGACTATTAGAAGAGACAAAGAAGGACACTACATAATGATCAAGGGATCGATCCAAGAAGAAGATTTAACAATTGTAAATATTTATGCACCCAACATAGGTGCACCTCAATACATAAGGCAAATACTGACAACCATAAAAGGGGAAATCGACAGTAACACATTCATAGTAGGGGACTTTAACACCCCACTTTCACCAATGGACAGATCATCCAAAATGAAAATAAATAAGGAAACACAAGCTTTAAATGATACATTAAATGAGATGGAGTTAATTGATATTTATAGGACATTCTATCCAAAAACAACAGAATACACATTTTTCTCAAGTGCTCATGGAACATTCTCCAGGATAGATCATATCTTGGGTCACAAATCAAGCCTTGGTAAATTTAAGAAAATTGAAATTGTATCAAGTATCTTTTCCGACCACAACGCTATGAGACTCGATATCAATCACAGGAGAAGATCTGTAAAAAATACAAACACATGGAGGCTAAACAATACACTACTTAATAACGAAGTGATCACTGAAGAAATCAAAGGGGAAATCAAAAAATACCTAGAAACAAATGACAATGGAGACACGACGACCCAAAACCTATGGGATGCAGCAAAAGCAGTTCTAAGAGGGAAGTTTATAGCAATACAATCTTACCTTAAGAAACAGGAAACATCTCGAATAAACAACCTAACCTTGCACCTAAAGCAATTAGAGAAAGAAGAACAAAAAAACCCCAAAGTTAGCAGGAGGAAAGAAATCATAAAACTCAGATCAGAAATAAATGAAAAAGAAATGAAGGAAACGATAGCAAAGATCAATAAAACTAAAAGCTGGTTCTTTGAAAGGATAAACAAAATTGATAAACCATTAGCCAGACTCATCAAGAAAAAAAGGGAGAAGACTCAAATCAATAGAATTAGAAATGAAAAAGGAGAAGTAACGACTGACACTGCAGAAATACAAAAGATCATGAGAGATTACTACAAGCAACTCTATGCCAATAAAGTGGACAACCTGGAAGAAATGGACAAATTCTTAGAAAGGCACAACCTGGCAAGACTGAATCAGGAAGAAATAGAAAATATGAACAGACCAATCACAAGCACTGAAATTGAAACTGTGATTAAAAATCTTCCAACAAGCAAAAGCCCAGGACCAGATGGCTTCACAGGCGAATTCTATCAAACATTTAGAGAAGAGCTATCACCTATCCTTCTCAGACTCTTCCAAAATATAGCAGAGGGAGGAACACTCGCCAACTCATTCTACGAGGCCACCATCACCCTGATACCAAAACCAGACAAGGATGTCACAAAGAAAGAAAACTACAGGCCAATATCACTGATGAACATAGATGCAAAGATCCTCAACAAAATACTAGCAAACAGAATCCAACAGCACATTAAACGGATCATACACCATGATCAAGTGGGGTTTATTCCAGGAATGCAAGGATTCTTCAATATACGCAAATCAATCAATGTGATACACCATATTAACAAATTGAAGGAGAAAAAACATATGATCATCTCAATAGATGCAGAGAAAGCTTTTGACAAAATTCAACACCCATTTATGATAAAAACCCTGCAGAAAGTAGGCATAGAGGGAACTTTCCTCAACATAATAAAGGCCATATATGACAAACCCACAGCCAACATTGTCCTCAATGGTGAAAAACTGAAAGCATTTCCACTAAGATCAGGAACAAGACAAGGTTGCCCACTCTCACCACTCTTATTCAACATAGTTTTGGAAGTTTTAGCCACAGCAATCAGAGAAGAAAAGGAAATAAAAGGAATCCAAATCGGAAAAGAAGAAGTAAAGCTGTCACTGTTTGCAGATGACATGATACTATACATACAGAACCCTAAAGATGCTACCAGAAAACTACTAGAGCTAATCAATGAATTTGGTAAAGTAGCAGGATACAAAATTAATGCACAGAAATCTCTTGCATTCCTATACACTAAGGATGAAAAATCTGAAAGTGAAATCAAGAAAACACTCCCATTTACCATTGCAACAAAAAGAATAAAATACCTAGGAATAAACCTACCTAAGGAGACAAAAGACCTGTATGCAGAAAATTATAAGACACTGATGAAAGAAATTAAAGATGATACAAATAGATGGAGAGATATACCATGTTCTTGGATTGGAAGAATCAACATTGTGAAAATGACTCTACTACCCAAAGCAATCTACAGATTCAATGCAATCCCTATGAAACTACCACTGGCATTTTTCACAGAACTAGAACAAAAAATCTCACAATTTGTATGGAAACACAAAAGACCCCGAATAGCCAAAGCAATTTTGAGAACGAAAAATGGAGCTGGAGGAATCAGGCTTCTTGACTTCAGACTATACTACAAAGCTACAGTAATCAAGACAGTATGGTACTGGCACAAAAACAGAAATATAGATCAATGGAACAGGATAGAAAGCCCAGAGATAAACCCACGCACATATGGTCACCTTATCTTTGACAAAGGAGGCAGAAATGTACAGTGGAGAAAGGACAGCCTCTTCAATAAGTGGTGCTGGGAAAACTGGACAGCTACATGTAAAAGTATGAGATTAGATCACTCCCTAACATCATACACAAAAATAAGCTCAAAATGGATTAAAGACCTAAATGTAAGGCCAGAAACTATCAAACTCTTAGAGGAAAACATAGGCTGAACACTCTATGACATAAATCACAGCAAGATCCTTTTTGACCCACCTCCTAGAGAAATGGAAATAAAAACAAAAGTAAACAAATGGGACCTAATGAAACTTAAAAGCTTTTGCGCAGCAAAGGAAACCATAAAGAAGACCAAAAGACAACCCTCAGAATGGGAGAAAATATTTGCAAATGAAGCAACTGACAAAGGATTAATCTCCAAAATTTATAAGCAGCTCATGCAGCTTAATAACAAAAGAACAAACAACCCAATCCAAAAATGGGCAGAAGACCTAAATAGACATTTCTCCAAAGAAGATATACAGAGTGCCAACAAACACATGAAAGAATGCTCAACATCACTAATCATTAGAGAAATGCAAATCAAAACTACAATGAGATATCATCTCACACCAGTCAGAATGGCCATCATCAAAAAATCTAGAAACAATAAATGCTGGAGAGGGTGTGGAGAAAAGGGAACCCTCTTACACTGTTGGTGGGAATGTAAATTGATACAGCTACTGTGGAGAACAGTATGGAGGTTCCTTAAAAAGCTACAAATAGAACTACCATATGACCCAGCAATCCCACTACTGGGCATATACCCTGAGAAAACCATAATTCAAAAAGAGTCATGTACCAAAATGTTCATTGCAGCTCTATTTACAATAGCCCAGAGATGGAAACAACCTAAGTGTCCATCATCGGATGAATGGATAAAGAAGATGTGGCACATATATACAATGGAATATTACTCAGCCATAAAAAAGAGACGAAATTGAGCTATTTGTAATGAGGTGGATAGACCTAGAGTCTGTCATACAGAGTGAAGTAAGTCAGAAAGAGAGAGACAAATACCGTATGCTAACACATATATATGGAATTTAAGAAAAAAAAAATGTCATGAAAAACCTAGGGGTGAAACAGGAATAAAGACACAGACTTACTAGAGAATGGACTTGAGGCTATGGGGAGGGGGAAGGGTAAACGGTGACAAAGCAATAAAGAGGCATGGACATGTATACACTACCAAACGTAAGGTAGATAGCTAGTGGGAAGCAGCCGCATAGCACAGGGAGATCAGCTCGGTGCTGTGTGACCGCCTGGAGGAGTGGGATAGGGAGGGTGGGAGGGAGGGTCACGCAAGCGGGAAGAGATATGGGAACATATGTATATATATAACTGATTCATTTTGTTGTGAAGCTGAAACTAACATATCATTGTAAAGCAATTATGCTCCAATAAAGATGTTTAAAAAAAAAGAAAAAAAAAATTTACATAAAGTAAATAACCACTCTTTGTAGCATAAAATTCTATGGGTTTTAACAAACACATCCACATGTATTCACCACCACAATCAAGATACAAAACAGTTTAAGTATTTGAAGAAATTCCTTCATGATGCCCTTCTGTAGTCAACCAGCCTTCCCTTCCCCAACCCTCGCAAAAACTGATCTATTCTTCACATCTATAGTTTCACTATTTCTAGAATGTTATATAAATTAACTCATACATGTAGTCTTTTGGGTCTAGTTTCTTTCATTTAGTAAAATGTATTTGAGATTCATGTTATATAATATGAATAATTTTATTGGCAAATGGTATTGCATTGTATGGATGTACCACAATTTGTTTATTCATTCACTATTTAAAGGACATTTGGGTTGTTTCATTTTTAGTCATTGCCAATAAAGCCAATATAAATGTTGTATACAGGTTTTCATGCAAATGCAGATTTCTATTTCTCAAGGAGTAAAATTGTTTGGAAACATGGTAAATGCATGTTTAATTTTATGCGAAACTGACAAACTGTTTTTCAAAGGGACAGTGCCATTTCACATTCCACCAGCAATATAGGAGAACTCCAGGTGTTCTGCTTTCTACCAGCACTAATCAGTGGTTTTTTCGTGTGCGTGTTTTGTGTGTGAGTTTTCTGTTTGTTTGTTTGCCATTCTAATACATGTACAGTGTAATCTCATTTTGGTTTTGCTTTTCCTAACTTTCTTAATGACTAATTATGTCTGTCACCTTTTGACATATCTGTTTACTACTTGAGTATTTTCTTTCAAAAAGCATCTATTTAAATCTTTTGTTCATTTATTTATTAGATTGTATGTTTTTATTGAGTTTTGAGAGTTCCTTATATATGCTTGATACAAGACCTTTGTACAATATGATTTAGAAAGTTTTCTCCCATTATATGGCTTGCCTTTCTATTTTATTAATAGTGTCTTTTGTAAGGCAAAGTTTTGTTTAATTTTGATGAAATCCAGTTTATCCATATCTTCTTGTATGTCTTATGCTTTTAGTGTCATATCTAAGAACGCTTAGCCCAAAACCAAGATTTTTTTCCCCTTGTTTTCTTCTAGAATATTTATAGGTTTATGATTCACATTTAGGTCAATGATGATTATTGAGTTAATTTATGTATAAGATGTGAGATATGGGTCAGAGTAGACAACCTTGACCCTCATCTTGGGGGAAAGGATTTACTCTTAAATCATTAAGTAAGAGGTTAGGTGTGTAGGGTTTTTGCAGAAGTTTTTGTCAAGTTGAGAAAGTTCCCTTCAATTCTCAGTTTTCTGAAACATATTATCTTGAATGAATATTGAATGTTTTCAATGATTTACCTGTATCTAGAGATACTTGTAGATTATTGTTGTTGTTCTTAATATAGTGAATTATATTGTTTGATTTTTCAGTTGTATCACCAGTCTTTCAATTCTGGGATAAACCACACTTGGCCATGGTGTATTATCATTTTTATATATTACTGGATTTGTTTACTAAAATTTTGTTAAAAGATTTTTGTGTCTATGTTCATGATTTTTTTTTTCTTTTGTTGTTGTTAGTTTTGATATTGAGGTAATGTTAGCCTCATAAAATGCTTTGGGGAATTTTCCTTCTCCATTTTCAGAAAGACTTTGTATAAGTCTGGCATTATTTCTTCCTTAAAATCTTAATAAACATGATCCTGGAGTTTTCCATGTGGGAAATTTTAAGTTATAAATTTAATTTCTTATAATTGAAAATATATTGAATATTCAGATTTTCTATTTCTTCTAGGTCGGTTTTGAGATTTGTGTGTTTCAATGAATTTGCCCATTTAATCTAAATTCTTGAGTTAAATGTTAGAGAGTTTTTCTTAGTATTTGTTTAGTAGCTATTCAATTTTTCTTATGACTATAGTTATTATATCCTCTCTTTCACCCCTGATATTGGTAATTTGTGTTATCTTTCTACTTTTTATCAGCCTGGCTAAGCTTTATCCATTTCAGTGATCTTTTAAAAGACTAGCTTTGGTTTCATTGATTTTCTCTATTGATTGTCCATTTTTAATTTTACTGATTTCTGCTTTTTATTACTTTCATAATTCTGTTTTCTTTAGGTTTCATTTGTTCTTCATTTCCTAGCTTCTTAAGGTTGAAGCTCACAGGATTGATTTTAGACCTTTATTTTTTTTTTTGGTGGTATTCTACTGTCTTCTGGCTTATGTAGTTTCAGACAAGAAGTATGGAAAATAATTGTTTCTGTTTCTTGGCATGTAATGTTTGTTTTGTCTTTGGGTGCTATTTAAATTTTCTCTTTCTTTCTGGTTTTCAGCAACTTGATTATAATGTGCTTTTGAGTGATTTTTATTTGTGTTTATTCTGATTGGAGATTATCAACTTATTATATTTGACATTTTATTGTATGCATCAAATTTGGAAAAAAATCCTCCTTTATTTCTTCAAATATTTTTTCTATCTCCTTTAGGGAACTCCAATATCCATATATGAGAGAAATTTATATTTTCCATATATCACTGAGGCTCTGTTTGTTTAATTATTTGTTTGGTTATTTGTATTCTTTTCTCCTTCTGCTTCAGTTTAGATAAATACTAAAGTGCTTGAATAAATACTTTCAAGTTTAATAAAGTTTGTCTTCAGTATCTAGTCTGCCAATTAATTTCAGCCAATTAATATTTCGTTTGGATATTTTGTGTTCTTATGTCAAGAATTTTGGTAATTTTTTTCTATTTTCCATTCCTCTCATAATTATATTCACTATTTTTTCCTTAAATACTTAAATATAGTTATAATAGCTGGCTATTTTAAAATATTTGCCTGATGGTTCTATCATCTCTTTCATTTGTAGATCTATTTCTGTTGACTCATTTTTATCTTAGTCACTGTTCACAGCTTTCTGCTTCTTTGAATATATAGTGATTTTTTTCCATGGGAAACTGGAAATTTTGTTTGTTACATTGTTGAATGTCTAGATTTCATTTTGTTCCCTTAAAAAATGTTGGGCTTTTTTCTTACAGGAAGCTATATTACTTATAGATAATTTTGGTCCGTGGAATCCTACTTTTAAGCTTTAAAGGTGCAGATCTAGAAGAATCTCTATTCCAGCTCTTCTTTAACCTTTCTACTAAGACATAAGCCTCTTAAGTCTGCACTGAATTCTCTGATAATTACAGAGGCCTTTTCATTCTTGATAGTCAGAGATCAAATGACTCCTCACATTGTTTGAGCTCTAGGAATTGTTCAGCTTACAAACTCCCGAGTTGTTCTTTCTTCAGCTTTTTGAGATTTCTTGCTATGTATGTACAGCCTAGTCCTCGGTAAAGACAAGAAAACACATGTAAGATTTCTGTGTGAGATAGTACCTCACACCTGCCAGAAAGGCTATTATCAAAAAGACAAGAAACAAGTGTTGGTGAAGATGAGGAGAAAAGGGAACCCTCGTGCACTGTGGTGGGAATGTAAATTGGTACAGCCACTATGAAAAACAGCATAGAGATTCCTCAAAAAATTAAAACTAGAACTACCATATCATCCAGCAGTTCCACTTCTGGATATTAATATGAGGAAAACAAAAAATTTAATTCAAAAAGATACTTGCATTCTAATGTCCATTGCAGCATTATTTACCAATAATAAAGGTTTGGAAGCAACCTAAGTGTCCATTAATAGAGGAATGTTTGACAGATGAATGGATAAAGAAGATGTGGTATATATACAATGAAATATTACTATCTATAAAAAAAGAGTGAAATCTTTCCATTTGTGACAACATGGATAAATCTAGAGGGTATTATGCTAAGTGAAATAAGTCAGGCAGAGAAAGACAAGTATATTATTTTACTTATTTGTGGAATCTAAAAATAAAAAATGAACAAACAAAACAAGTCAGAAATGGCTTATAGATACAGAAAAAAACTGGTGGTCAACAGAGGAGAGGAGGGTGGGAGATTGAATAAAATAGGTGAAGTGGATTAAGAGGTACAAACTTCTAGTTATAAAATAAATAAGTCATGGGGATGTAACATACAGTTTAAGGAATATAGTCAATAATATTGAAATAATTTTGTACGGTGACGGATGGATACTAGACTTATCCTGGTGACCAATGTATAATGTATATAAATACTGAATCACTATGTTATATACATGAAATTAATATAATATTATATGTCAAATATACGTCAATAAACAATAAAAAAGAAAAATTATTAATAGCAAGCATGTGTATGCCATATAACATTAGTGCAGGCTTTCTTGTTTTGCTTTGTTAAGAAAGGAAAGAAGTGAATTAAGCTTGAATTGTCCTTGGGAATTCAGGCAGAGAGAAAGTGACTCCAACATGAGATCAACCTTCAAATCCATCTACAGATCTACAAGAGAGATGTATTTACTGATCTCCTACAGTGATATGAGAACTTAACTGGTCATTGCTATTAACACCTCTCAGCGACTTCTTTATTTTCACTTCTAGTTCCATTGAATATCATGTTAAGACAGAAGCATCAATCCTTGAATACAGTAACCTCTCACCACAGAAACAATATTTATCTAAACTAACCTTCCTGGCATGCCTAATCCTGTGCATTGTAATAACAACATATATATATTTCCTATGATGTGTCACACAGTGTTCTAAGCACTTTGCTTACATTAACCCACTCAATCCTCACAACAACCATAAGTATGAGGCAGGTTCTGTTATTATCCTCACACATCACAGATGAGTAAACTATTGGTCAAATACCTTGTATCAGGTCACAGAGCTTGTAAATGGCAGAGCTGCCATTTGAAGCCATATAGGCTAGTTCTAGAACCCACATCCCTAACCACTCAATATGGGAAAATGCATAGAGGAGATACTTGCATGATACTAAATATGCTGGTGTATAACAAGCTGACAGGAAATAATTACAGTCATAAATGTAAGTGAATCATTCAAAGGGTATTTTAAAATTCATTTGCAGAGTACTATTTAGTAATAAATGGCTATGAGAACCTAATAAAATATATTCTTTCAGGGCAGCCATGAAAAATGAGATGACTGTTTCTGAGCAAGGGTTTTGGGAAATGATTGAAATGACTCTGCAAAGCAGTGTGTAGTCATTGGCACATCATCCGAGTATGTGCATTCAGAGATCAGTAACTGAGACACAGAGGCTCCTAGAAGGGCTTTGAGAATTACTTAGGAGGTAAAATTGACAAGGCACAGTGACTGATGGTTTATGGACTAAAGCAAAATGTGCTGTCAAAGTTAAGCTAAGATTTGTGTCTTGAGCAACTAGGTGATAATCAGAGCACTCACTGAGATTGGAACTCGGCAGGAGTTTCAGGTATAGCAGGAAAAGTAAGTTTGGTTTTGGTGTTTTAATTCTGAGATGCCTGTGAGACATCCAAGTGGAGATGTCCAGCTAAATAAATGTCTCCAAGATTCGGGATATAGATACAGGATAAATAGATCAATCAGATGCTTATCAATATATAGATAATAGTGAGATGAAAATGAATGAACAAATCCCTTGAATCATTAAAAGTGTACTGAATGAGGAAAAGAGAGGTCATAGGACAGAAGCAATATTTGGGAGATGTGAAGATGTGAAGGGTTTTGAAAAAGTGAAAAGAAATAGCCAGAGAGGTGAGAGGAAAATTAGTGAAGGATAATGTACTAGAAGTTAAGGGAAGGGAGATTTATTTTGTCAAAAGTTTTTCTCAAACATATTAGCACTTTGTAGAAATATAATGTTGTTACTAACAATTTTCACATGATTTACCAAACCATAAAGCCAAATCTAGATATTATTCAATGGCCAATACAGAACTCTTTCCTGCCAGATTCTTATCAGAAATCAGTATAAGAGAGATATTATAAAGCATAGCTGTATCCTGTTTTATAGCCTTTCTTTTGAAGATGTTGATAATAGTGGCATCATTGAAAGCCTGTGGAATTTCTCCAGTTCTCCTTTTTTTTTTGTGGTACGCGGGCCTCTTACTGTTGTGGCCTCTCCCGTTGCGGCTCCGGACGCGCAGGCTCAGCGGCCATGACTCACGGGCCCAGCCGCTCTGCGGCATGTGGGATCTTCCCGGACCAGGGCACGAACAGGTGTCCCCTGCATTGGCAGGCGGACTCTCAACCACCGCGCCACCAGGGAAGCCCCTCCATTTTTTTGAGACGAGTCTATCCATGGCTGGAAGAGACTAAGCACAAAAGAAAACTATTGTTTAGATTACAGGAAGTACTTATCGCTTTTTCTTCAAAATTGTATTTGAAGTTTTTGTTAGTCTTTATAATCATAAAAAGGATCTGTGATAGCTGTACCAGAGTCTGTTCTCACCACTGCCATCACTTATCACTACAAGACGTCAGCAAGGATGACAATTCTTTAAAGTTCTTTCCCTTCTTCTCGACTCTGAAGGAGAAGTGGCAACTTCTACAAATATGTGTTTAGATTCTTTGTGCACTATCCTAACGGCACTTTATTAATTCCTTAATCAATGTATTTTTTATTTATTCAATAATATTTACCAAGTATATACTGTTTCAAGTACTATGGTAGAGCTAGGGATGCAGATAAACAAAACAGAAATTGTTGTTGTGCACATGGAGAATGGTAAAACCTGTGACCAGTAGAAGGCTGCCAAGTCACAATGGCTTATGTTTCACCAACATTTATAATTGGTACCCTACGAGATATTACACAATTTTTATACATCTTCTAGATTTATAAGGAGTAGGCTAGGATAGTACATAACCCTCATAAACACTGTAAAGTCTTGGCAGTGGTGATGATGCCAAGTCACTAGCTCCCTATATCCCTTTAGCCTTGGTCTTTCCCCTCTGGTTTCTGGGGATAAGTTGAGTTAGAGTGCATGAACTGAAATGTTACTCTTTGCATTTCAATGTACTATGCGCAAATCGTCTTCCCTTACTAGGGGAGTGATGGAAATAGAGAGAGACCCTGACAAGTGTCCAAGGACAAGATTGGTTTCCTTGGGTCTAAAACTAAGGTAAAGAATTACTACTCAGGAAAACTGAGTATAACAAAAGCCAAAGAGGCAACCAAGCAAATCACAGACAGCCAGGACACTCCAGGGTATAAATTCTAGGTAAAGCAACTCCAAGTTTCAAATCTGAAATTCAAGTGTGGTAAGATTAGACTGAGAAAAGAGCAAGATGCGTTCAGGATGAAAACAGAACTACAGTTGTGTGAAAACAAGAGAATACTTAGAGCACACCTTTGGGAAGAGCTGATGCATGGTGAATGGAATTAAGGGAATGGCTTAAAGTATCAGGAATCCAGTGGGGAAAATTAAGATGTTGACCATGCATTTATGCTTCTTTATATTAGTGTCTTATTATCAATAGCTAGTGTTGGCAATATCACCCATTCATTCACTGGCTCTATAGGTATTGATTTGTGCAATGCATAGACATCTATTGATAATTCTGGTATGTAAATAAGGACATTGTACTCTGGTGGGGTTGGAGAAGGATCCCTGAATCTGGGTGCATAGATTGTGCAGTGAACTCTAGGAACAAACATTCAATAGATGTAACTGGTACTCTCGAGTTGAATGAGGTAGTGGTTTTGATATTGGTGATGTTTTGTCACACAGCTTCTTGTAGTTGTTGTCAGTCTTACAAAGTCTGCCATTTAACCATTTAAGAGAGAAAACATGCTTGCTTCTTTTTATATTTCTGAAAGCTATTATTTCAAATCTAATGTGTTTCTTTCTTTAAACAATGACATACTCTAATACACACCATATTTAATGATTTATTTATCAAAAACATGTGTTTGGGGGGTAACATTTCTTAAAATTATGTCATTTCACGAAAATGGGAATTTACATGTAATATTTTAATATTGAAAATAAGTTAGACCCTTATAAATTTTGGTTTTACAAATTTTCACAATATTATACCTTTTCACTTGTGATTGGCTTCATTTTATACTGCCCAATGAGATTATTTAATTCTGATATAGTAGATTAATTTTCCCCATACTTTAATTTCTGTTTAATATCCCCCTTTATAATTCAAGTTATATTTTAAAAATTCTTAGATATGAATAAAGATTTTGTCCTCCCTATATTTCAGTAGTTTTTTATGGACACATTTAGGCCTAGATTATATTCATTGTAAGAATTAAAAATAAGAGAAATAGAAGGGAACATTAAAATTTAATATTATGTTAGTGTTTGGAGTCAGATAAAGATATCAAGTTGAGCAAAGAAAATGATTATAAAATCAGATTTTAGGAACATGAATTTGAAGACAACTGCTGCTTTTGTGAGCTTACCTCTGTATACCTACAATAGCATATCAGCCAACTATCATCTCAGAAATATAACTCTCCTCTGTCTACAAATTGTGATCAGCCAGAGAAATGACTTAATCATCTATATTCTAAACACTGCAGATTTCAGTTAGCAAAGTCATAGTTACCTGGAGGGCAACAATGCAGCAACTGATATACTCAGACAAGGGAACCCAAAGGATAAAAAAATTTTAACATAGATATTATATATGAAATCCCTCCTCCTAAAATTCACATAGGCCCATTCTTCCTCTGCAGTATCTCTAATAATCAGGAACCTCCTGCCCGATGATTCTCTACTTTCAAATAAATAAAAATTCCATTATTTCAGAAAAGAGTCTTCTTTTCAAATCCTATTCACTTGGGAATATTCTTTTATCCATGATTATGTCTCTGTATTTTTAATCTGTCACTTTTAGTCAAATAGAATGTTTTCTCTGGAATATTAAAAAATAAAAGTAATTTAGTTTGTTTTTACAGCCACTTAACTCTTAGTTTGAGAATCATAAAGTTTTTTCCTGAGGTTTATTAAGTGGGTTATGTATAGTGTATATAGTATACCTCCCTTAGAAATCTTAAAAGTATGGAAACTGAAATATAGCAATGGTTTAATATATCTCCATACTTTTATCAATCCATCTAGCTTGAAACTTTGAGAATGAGTGTGAGATTTCCCCAAAAGAAAAGTAGCATTTAGTTAGGTTAAGTGTCAAGTTGCTAGCTTACACTGTATAAAAGTCAATATGTAGCAAGTCATATTAGTGAATTTCATCTACACTGCTAGGAGGTTGTTGAACTCAATTACAGAAATGTGCAGAGCTTGATTTGATGTGTGAGGAGGTTAGGAGACCACAATCAATTAAAAAGAACACATGTATATCCTGTTGTGGGGAAACAGTTGTTACAGTATCCCTTGTTCAGTTTCTGCTTTTTTCTCTGACTTTACCTCTGAATATAAGAGAACAAAAGGTTTAATAATTCCCCAGTTACATTTGGAATTATTTTGTCAGCAATATCTAATAGGAAGACACACCATCTTTGTTTTACTTGAATGAAGCCTCAAGCAGCTACAATTAAACACGCTGTACTTTTTTCTTCACGTAGCGAAACCATTTGAAAATGGACAATATTTGGACATTTATGGAATTACACGGGACCAGGCTGGAGAATATGAATGCAGTGCAGAAAATGATGTGTCATTTCCAGATGTGAAAAAAGTGAAAATTGTCGTAAACTGTAAGTCCCATAACCTTTTATCAATATAATTTCAAAGAAAAGATAAAACACCTGAAAAATACTGTCTGAAACATATGTTGCAATTTTTTAAGAGGTGGTCTATTGATAAACACTGCCTATTGGCAGTGAAAATGTTTACATGTTAGAATATTGATCAAATTGTTCATGTAACATCAATTGCCCCAAGCAATTCCACAATAATTCAGTTTAATGTTTAGATGGCAGTGTTTCCATTATCATCCTAGTCCCTGGCATTCTAAACTGTGGTATCCTTATCTCTAAAGCATCCTATACTCATGGTGTTATCTTCATTCTCATGGGTTTCACCTGGAGTGTATTCTGACTAAATTTAAGTGTGGAATTCCCAATCAAATTTGATGGACATGAAGTGTGCTATTCTACTTAAAGAGAAAAGCTGTTATTGTGATACTCCTATTATGTGGGTATTTAATTCTATTTAGTTTGGACAACATTGAGAAAATGAAGAAGTAATTTTCCCATGAACGTCATTAGTAGGAAATTAGAATATTAAGAGATACCTGCAGAACCATCAGTGTCATTATGTTATACCTTTTCTCTAAATATATTTCAAAACAGTGATGAAAGTCATTTTTTCATTTATCTTATTTCATACCTTATGATCTCAACAGCAATGACTGCGATAGTCTTTACTTTTCAAAAACAATCCCTTTTAGTCTTTCTCTCAAAAATTTTCACATGGTTTAACTTATTCAAATAGAATATTTTGGGGGTAATAGTATTTTACCAAAAGTGGTTTCAAACTATAGCTTCCAATGTGTTTTCCTCCCATTTATACATCTTTCTATATATGGCCATTGCTAATAATGAGTACATTGTATTGTACCATAGATCAGAAGGAAAATTTTCCAAATATATCCCCAAATGCTAAAACTAAGCAGTTTTTTCATATTAATATGAATCTCAGTTTCATGGTTCAAAAAATGACTATCAAAACACTCTAGGCGGGCTTCCATAGTGGTGCAGTGGGTGAGAGTCCACCTGCCGATGCAGGGGACACGGGTTCGTGCCCCAGTCCGGGCAGCTCCCACATGCCGCGGAGTGGCTGGGCCCGTGAGCCATGGCTGCTGAGCCTGCACGTCCAGAGCCTGTGCTCTGCAACACGAGAGGCCACAACAGTCAGAGGCCCGCGTACTGCCAAAAACAACAACAACAACAACAAAAAAAAAAAAAAACACTCTAGGCAGTTGAGTGTCTGCCAGGGCAAATCATTGCAACCAACTAACATTTGTCAGTGACTAAGATATACATTTGGAGTTGACTCTGAGCAAATGTGCATAATGCCAGAAGGAGGCACTTTCTGTAGCAGAGTTTCTCATATAATATTCTGAGACAAAGTTCCACAGAGCACCCAAGAAGCTTACTAGAAATGGAAATTTTCTGTGCCCCACCAGCCCTACTGAATCAAAATCCTTGAGGTATACGGCCTGGAATTATGCATTTATGATAAGTCCTCATTGAATCTCAGGACTCCTTTTGCAGAGGGTTACTGTTCATCCCTCTGGAACTCTCTGAAATTAGAGTTAATAAGCAAATAAAAATCCCTGATTATTTTATAACTAACCATGCTTATCTGAATATGAGTCTAGAGATTTTATTGTTGGAGGGTTGGGAAAAGAGGTGAGAAATAGGAGTACAAGGGAAGTAATATTTTTAGCAGTGAGCACTAAGAAAAGAAAAGGTAGAGTCAATCTGTCAAACAAGCAAGGCACCCAGCCTGGCAATGCAGCCTACTTTCAAGCCCCCAGAAACAACATATCTCTAAACTTATGTCTCCAATGGGGATACAATTGAACACAAGCTGCCATATGGATTTTCATGGGCCTATTCTCCATGTATAATCCTCACTATTTTTTGCATTCACACTTTCTTTTCTATCTTTTTATCTCTCTGACTTTAGTTCATTGTCACTTATTATGTAATCCGATTCTCTTTTTTTTCCTGGACAAGTGGGTACTTTAGACTGATAAAGGTCAAGTAAGGATGCAGATATTTGGAGAGAAATTGAATTGAAAGAAAGACACACCAACCAATGAGTCATCATCTAAAGGATTTGTGTGGAGAAAAGAATCCATATATAAAGCAGAAGGACAGAAATTAAGGAAACAGATGTTGAGAACTATGAAGGATCTGCCACAATTTCATGGTTGCTGGCAGAAGACAGAGACAAGGGGCAGTTTATTACTCATAGTGATAGCAGCAGCCAGAGTATTGTCTTACATCCGTTCCCCAAGCCCTAATTACTACAGGGTGATATGATGAGGGCTAGCTGATGCCTATACACACAGTGGGTTTGTGTCATAGCTGAGGCTCCCTGAGCTTAGAAACTCGATTTTTTTTTTTTGTATAATGGCAGCAAGCAAACCTGCCCTTTGCCACAGAGGGAGAAATTATCTTTATTATACTGGACTGTAAACAAACCTGCCCTTTGCTCCATGGAGAGAACTACCTCTTCTATCTTCCAAGACTGTTCTCTATACAAACTTCCTTGAAAAGATTGTCAGGAACAAAGCTGTCAGTGCCTCTGCTCACAAGATGTGCAGAAACACAAGAGACCCGTGGAGAATTGTCTTCCAACACAAAATGGAAGCAGGAAAGTTTGAAGCAGAGCCTAGAAACATTCCATCAGTTGAAAAGGGTGCTTCAGTGGCTTTTGCAGGGTTTTAGACACCTAAAAATCGGTAGAAAAGAAAACGTTGTTAACCAACTTTAACTTAAGAAGGAAAACCGGAAGGAAAAAGGGGAAAGTAAAAAAAAAAAGGTTAAGGATGTGTTTATTATAGTCATAATACAGACTATGTTTATTAAGAACTAATTTCAGTTAAAGTACAATCATAAGTGGAAATGTTGGTGCCAACACAGTATTAAAAATATTAAGAAAATGGACTCAACAGGATTTTTTAAATGGTTTTAAACATTCAATGTTGTTTTCTGCTGCTTCTCAAATTATACCTTTGATAGCTCACATTTTCTTAAATGTGCCATGAAGAATTGTATTGAATACTGATTGATCAATTAAATTTACATCTCTTGAATCAATATTTTATGTAAGTTTGTTCAGACTTCTGGTCAAGATCTAAAATTTGCCTTAGTTTGGAATAATTTTATCACACGTATACCAGTGATAGTTCAGTAGCGTAGGTGTGTGAGTGTAAGTGTGTATGTTCCTGGTTATGAGGAAATTTGGAAAGTATTAATTTTGTGATTTTACCCCTTTAGAAGCACTATCCATGGATTTTACTGAACTGATTTCCCAAAGGAAATTAGCCAAAACCTACTGAACAAACTTTAGTTTGTCAAAACCCAAACTTGAGCACAGTGCTCTATAACAAACACAAACTTCACGTCCCAGGATAACCTGAAGGTTCCCTGAAGATAGAGTTATGTCAGGTTCAAGACAGCCCTTCTTTTCATGGTTATTAATCAATATTGATGGTGCATGTAAAATTGCAGTAGCTTTGTGAGTTATAATTTGAAGAGAAACTTTGTCCCTGTTCCCAAATGGGGTTCAAGATGAAATGTAATAAATTTTCATAAGCTCTGGTTGACTCAGTTATTCCATAAGTCAATTTGAGGAAGAGATTTAGGTTCCCTGTAAGTTAGAAATGTTTCATGTTTTAGTATTCATCTAATACCTTTGCCACATTCACTATATGTATATATCTCATACATATAATAAATATCATATTTTGCCACACACTTTGTACTTATAGCACTTTCATGTGGATTTCTATTTAATTTAATTAAACAGCACTTTAGTGAAATGATTGGCATATTTGACTTATTTTGTATAGATTGGACTAGGTTGATTGAATAAATAAGTTCATTTTGAGTTATTTACAGAAAGCCTTACTATAGATAGTAAGATTTTATACAAAAGCTTGTTTCTGAGTAGGGAGATTTTGTAGGTGATTATTCTCCTTGTTTTTCTCTGTATTTTCTCTTATTCATTTGTATATGAATATAATATATTCATGAATTTATGATATAATATAGTTATAACAAACATATGAATATGTACATTTCTTTATATGTTTGCATATATATGTATAGACACACACCTGCACACAATTGGACAAGAAATATATTACATACTTACATATATATTACACATTTTTACATATGTATGTATATATATACTTACATATATATTACATATGTAAGTATGTATATATATTTCTTATCAAATTGAAAAACAAACTAAAAAATGAAAAGGAATCATGACAGTTATCATAAACAGACCTTGAGAATTAATACACATACACACACATAACACGAGAGAAAAAAATTTGAACCAGTTGGTTAGCTAAGACAGAGGGAGCTAGTGGATTGGAGTTGGATAGATTCTCTGTCTTATTTGCATTTGTATTCCATCCCTGGAAGCAGCCTAGAGGATATTAGTCCCATAATTTGTATTGTTAATTAAAAAGTGGAAGAATGAATGTCCAGAAAGTCCATGGGTTCAATTAAACTGGGAAAAACAGGAAAAGAGAGACCAGGGTCTAAATAATCAGTAAAGTTGATTCATGGAAGCCAAATCTAGAATCTGGAAAATGTAGATGGTATCATAGACTAATCAAATAACAAAGATCTCTATAGGGAAGCAGAATCCCAGATTTAGAAATCAGGAAAGCCTGCAAGACCTCACGCTTCAAAATGAATATTGCTGGTAAAAGGGGCAGGATTCTCTGATCTTGTGACAGGTTGTATTTTCTCCATTCTATTTATATGTACTTTTTCAGTTAAGAGGAACTCTTTTAGAAATACGGACCTTATAGTCAGGTGTAACTTATTTGAACTCTTGTTCTATAATTTACTGGACTTTGAGACCTTGGGAAACCACTTTACCTCTCTGAGTCTCAATTTCCAATTCTGTAAATTTGGGGCAATAATAGATAATTTTCAGGGTTTGGGTAAGGATTAAATGAGATAATATACACATAGCACCTATCACAGTGACTGGCCCACCGTTGGCAATTGAAAAAATATACATCTCTCTCTGCACATATTTACTCTAGAATGTAAGCTCTATGTCTTAAGGGGTTTTCCTTTCCTTTGTACAATGATGTGTTCCCGTCACACAGAGTGGCACCAGGTTTATAGGAGGCACTCAAAAAATAGTTATCAGATGAATTATTTAAAAGATTAGCATTCACCAAGTGCATTACTCTACTAGGCAAAACAGGAAAGAGATAATTAGGTTTGTTCCACAATTATATATTTTTTTCTCCCAGAACAATAAGTGAATGGTATGTTGACTAACTTATTTCTGATACCATTTTTTTAACCAAAATTTTCAGGTGGATTCAATAAAAATAACCTGCCATTTATATAGTGCTTTCACCCAGAAGGAGAAAGCATTAATTCCATTTTTTTTACAGATAAGAAAATTGAAGTTTGATGAGATTAAAATACTTCATAACACCCCTGATTTTCAAGGGTGAAAAGACATGAACAAAGGAAAGTATTAATTAACCAGAAAAAATATAGAGTCAACTAGATTAAGGTAAAAAGAGGTCTAGATATTATTTCAGTTTTCGCTCATGTCAGTAAGATCATTCATTGTATTTGGTATCAGAAATTATTTTGCACACACAATTTCCAGTAAAATAGAATTGAGTAATTCTTCCTATGGTCAAACAGTAAAGATATTTCTGAGTGCACTGTGAACTAAGATTTTATCCAGTAAATCACAAGCACATATTTGTACATTACTTTGCATCTGATACATATTCATTTATGCAAATTTGCACTTTATCTTCCAATATAACTAGCTCCAAACATGTGGAATAGAATGTACCAATTAGTATAACTTATTACAATTGTATCAAAGCCTGAAATGAGGGGCCATCAGGGAGAGGTAAGAGGAGGAAGAAGATTCTAGCGAAGGGACCAGTTTTCTTAGGCTATTCATAAAGTTTTCTCCAAAACGTTGGGCAAGTTAGGCAGACACATCAGACTTAAGACTAGAAGAAATTGCAGACGACAAATAGATATCACCTTAAAAAAAGAGAAAAGCTCAGCATTCGGGGTTGGAATTGGACAAAGATACTACCATAGGACCAGAAGAAAAATGAGAGTTATTTGAATTCACAATTATCACCTAAGTTTTCACTTCTGGTTCCATTTTGTGCCCCTACCTTTATTTTCCATTTTCCTCATCTTTTTATACTGCTTATAATATAAGCTACTCTCCTGTTTTTAAATTTCTTGATAAGCTAATTAACACTTACCTGGAACAACTCAGGACATTAAAAACCACATATTGTTTTTCTTCTAAATGAAGTACTAGTTCATATGTGATAATGAAGATTTACTTCAGTATATCTACATTTATATATGTATTTATTTACCTATTTACTTATTGCTTACTATGATACTATTGAGGTCTTAGGGCCAGGGATATCAGTCTTCAAGGAGTTCAACATCTAAGAGAAGAGAAAGACAAAAGAGGAATACATAGGCAGAACACTCTATGACATAAATCACAGCAAGATCCTTTCAGACTCACCTCCTAGAGTAATGGAAATAAAAACAAAAATAAATAAATGGGACTTAATGAAACTTAAAAGCTTTTGCACAGCTAAAGAAACCATAAACAAGATGAAAATACAACCCTCAGAATGGGAGAAAATATTTGCAAACGAATCAATGGACAAAGGATTAATCTCCAAAATATATAAACAGTTCATGCAGCTCAATATTAAAGAAACAAACAACCCAATCCAAAAATGGGCAGAAGATCTAAATAGACATTTCTTCAAAGAAGACATACAGATGGGCAAGAAGAACATGAAAACTGCTCAACATCACTAATTATTAGAGAAATGCAAATCAAAACTATAATGAGGTATCACCTCACACCAGTTAGAATGGGCATCATCAGAAAATCTACAAACAACAAATGCTGGACAGGGTGTGGAGAACCCTCTTGCACTGTTGGTGGGAATGTAAAGTGATACAGCCACTATGGAGAACAGTATGGAAGTTCCTTATAAAACTGAAAATAGAATTACCATATGATCCAGCAATCTCACTACTGGGCATATACCCAGAGAAAACCATAATTCAAAAAGACACATGCACCCCAATGTTCATTACAGTGCTATTTACAATAGCCAGGTCATGGAAGCAATCTAAATGCCCATCGAGAGACAAATGGATAAAGAAGATGTGGTACATATATATATAATGGAATATTATTCAGCCATAAAAAGGAACAAAATTGAGTCATTTGTTGAGACGTGGATGGATCTAGAGACTGTCATACAGAGTGAAGTAAGTCAGAAAGAGAAAAACAAGTATCGTATATTAACACGTGTATGTGGAACCTAGAAAAATGGTACAGATGAACCGGTTTACAGGGCAGAAGTTGAGACACAGATGTAGAGAACAAACGTATGGACACCAAGGGGGGAAAGCCTCGGGGGGCTGGGGATGGTGGTGTGATGTGTTGGACAATTGGGATTGACATGTATACACTGATGTGTATAAAATTGATGACTAATAAGAACCTGCTGCATAAAAAAAAAATAAAAATAAAATTCAAAAATTCAAAAAAAAAAAAAAAGAACCATGAAGTTGTAGTAAAGTGTGGCAAGTACTTTGATAAACCAATCATAAGGTGCTATGCAAGGCTATCATAAAGACACCTTGGGGTATCAGTGAAAGCTTCCAAGAGGCCTTGGCCCTGATGGTGTCTGAAGGATAAAATTGAATTTGATAGATACTAAAAAAAAAAAAAAACAGGAAATAAAGGAGTGAGGGCTCCGTGGCAATAGCAGCAGCATTTGCTTAACCCCATAGGAATTAGGGGACAAGGCACTGCTGGATCTGTCAGGCTGCGGTGAGCTGAAGGAGACCAAAAAGGGAAACAGAAAGGAGGATGGGTAGTGTAGAGGAAGGCAGGGCCAGATTCAATGGGAGTTCATGAGTTTTCATAGGCAGGCATAGATCCAGTGCTTCACAATCAAAGAAGAATAACTTTGAGATGATAAAACTATTCAGAGACACATCTGAATATTAAAGAAATGTATTTAAATATTTTTCTTCCCTACATCCATGGATTGTACTTGGAAGGTTTCTGTTTTGTCATTGCAAGGGTAAAGGAAAAAATTAAAATGACACTATTGAAAACAACTACAGCTAAGAGAGACATGAGGAACTAAGAAATTTGGAGGAAAATCCTTATGGATATTGAGCACTGAATATTAGAAACGTATGGATAATCACCCAGAAAACATTTTTAAATAAAACATTTCTACTCAATAGACCGACATAAATATCTACAAATTAAACCTTTTCTTTTCACCTTAGAACTTTCATGATATAAAAAGTTCAGATTTAATTCTATGGTTTATATAATTCCTTAGTTGAAGCTAAACTCTGTTATTAAACATGCAGTTAAGGAATACATGATTTCTTCTATTGAGGGAAACATAATTGGTCCTTTGTTTTAAATCTAAGACTTACACTTCAGTTAATGACTAGGGTGCCAAGGCTATTTTTACTTAATCTGTTACCCAATTTAACTTAAATGTATTCTCTCATACTTTTATCAGAGGTTTTGAGAGGAGTTTTAGTGTTAAGGGTGGGTGAGTGATCTTTGACCCTTTTGTTCATAGAAAGTCAAAATGTATCTGCAGTAACCAAATGTGCATATTTTTATTATTCCTATTTTTTTCTAAAAGTGAAAGATGAAACAATTTTCTTGCTTTAGTACATGAGCATGAGCAAGACTTTTTGCTAGAGGACAGTCTGTGTTTGTTTTGTTTGTCTTGTTCTTCCTGGGTTGGCACTTATTGCTTCAAAAAAAAAAAAGATATTTTTCAAGTAATAGATATAATAGAGATTGCCCATCAATTAGCAGTAAGAAAGCAATTTCTAAAAGTGAAAATGCTTTAGGTTGAAAATAATTCCACGCCAAACCGAAGAAAAGTGGTAAAGTCAGGAAAGAAATAACAAATATATTTGTCACACACTTTTGTGTGTGCTTTTGCTTCTGTGATGGTGTTCTCATCTAGATCCATGCTCTAGTAAGCTGCCCAAGGGTCAAACTCTGAAAACTTCAAGGTGCCTCCTTCTGAATATATTCTTCAAACTGATCTTGGAATTTGAAACAAACATACAGCTTATAAACCCATATTTATTTAAGTCCAACTTTATTGGCAAATTTCCTCAGTGAGCATGTATATCAAGCAAGATAATTTATGGAATTGAATTATTTTTTAATGGAACACTTGAGAGCAACACAGAATTAATCTTCTTGGGTCTTTTCCACATCATCATGATTGAACTTCACAAGAATTGTCAAGTATTCTCATGTCTGCTCTTGCACATATGTGTGTGTTTTGTGTAAGTGTATGTGTGTGTTTGAAGGGAGTGAAGATTAGGGGAAATATATGGTAGAAATAGTATAAACAAAGGCAATATGTAGAAGAGTCAGGGTAGGTAAATTTGGAAAAAGGGGTCAAACTGTTGGGAAACTTCCTTTGTACTTTAGAGCTTGCTTCCCCCATCTCCCCTCTTTCCTTCCTTCATTTTTGTATGCATTTTCTCTTTCTTTCTCACCATCAGTAGCCCATTGCTACATTTTTCTCATTATCTTTTTCTCTGTTTGTTTCTTCCCTTTCCTTTCCTCTTATTTCTACCCAGATGTATAAAAATACTAAACCAAAATTTTTAAAAAACATTTATATAATGGGAATTAGCAATGAATTTCCTTGCCATCTTGGAAATATTTAAAATATACAGATTCCTGAATAACCACTCCCCAAATATACTGAATTATTCAGTCTTTATTATATTTACTTATAAATAAATGAATAAATATTTGAAAATTTACTAGGTGATTATAGTAAACATGTATGTTTAGAGATTACAGCATAATGAGTGTAAGACAGAAAGGCTGAAGATCTGAATTCTATTTTTTAATTAATTAATTAATTAATTAATTAATTAATTTTTTTTGCGGTACGCGGGCCTCTCACTTTTGTGGCCTCTCCCGTTGCGGAGCAACAGGCTCCGGACGCGCAGGCTCAGTGGCCATGGCTCACGGGTGCAGACGCTCTGTGGCATGTGGGATTTTCCGGGACCGGGGCACGAACCCATGTTCCCTGCATCGGCAGGCGGACTCTCAACCACTGCACCACCAGGGAAGCCCTTTAATTTATTTGATTTATTTTTGGCTGCGCGTGGGCTTTCTCTAGTTGCGTCAAGCGGGGGCTACTCTTTGTTGCAGTGCGTGGGCTTCTCATTGCGGTGGCTTCTCTTGTTGCGGAGCACAGGGTCTAGGCACGTGAGCTTCGGTAGTTGTGGCTCACGGGCTCTAGAGCGCAGGCTCAGTAGTTGTGGTGCACGGGCTTAGTTGCTCCGTGGCATGTGGAATCTTCCCGGACCAGGGCTTGAAACTGTGTCCCTCGCCTTTGTGGGCGGATTCTTAACCCTGCGCCACCAGGGAAGCCCCTGAATTCTATTTTTAATTTAGTTACTTAACCTATTATACAACATTGGACAAAGTAGTTAAACTTCTTAGTATTAATTGCCTCATTTGTAAAATGAGGTAATCATGTCTATGGTATTCCCTCATTCTGAGATTCTGATGTGTTTCTCTGATACAACTATCTAAGTTTTTTAGGGACAGTGTAGATTCAACTGCAGGCAGACAGGAAGCAAAGGTTTAAAGCAACTGTTTGGCTTTAGTGTCAAATGATTCTAAATAATCTTATTCTTTTGGTTTGTAAATTCTTTGAGAAGTTATTAAGGATGATAATTTTGTTCTCTCATGCACTGTTGGCAAATTTGGGCAAACTATATTTTTAACTTTAAAATTGTAATTTCATGGAAAGAGTAAGTACAACAATGGAGAAATAAATTTCAGAGAATTTCGAAGTAAGGTTGCTGTTTATGCAGTGGAATGTGACAGAGGGTAACAAAAACAGGATTTGAAATCAGACAAACATGATTTCTAATCCCAGCTCAGTCACTTGTTAACTATGGAGTACTGGGAAAATTAGTTAACCTCTCACAGGCTCAGTTTTCTTACATTAAAAAACAAAACAAAACAAAACAAAAAACTGGAGATAATTATACCTACCTTGAAGATTTCTTCTGAGAATTGTGTCATATGTAAAACAACAGTGCAACTAGCACAAAGCAAACAACCTACATTGTAAGTAATAGTATTGATATATAGCACGCATCACACTGCCCTTTTTGTTTACATGTCAACCTTCCTTTGTGGCCTGTGAGCTCTCTGAAGAAGGGGACAACTCGTATTCACTTTTGTGCTTGAGGCAGTATGCACATAGTTTTGAGGACAGGCTCTGCAGCTGGTCACCTTGGCTTTGAACTCTAGCTCTGCCACTTACTACTATGCCAGCTTGCTCAAATTATTAAGCTTTGTGTGTGTCAGTTTCTTCAACTATTAAGTGGGGACTGAGCATTTAACTAAGTTAAGGCATAAAGAAGGTTTAGTGCATATTAGTATTTTTTTTTTCTTTTTTTGGCTGTGTTGGGTCTTCATTGCTGCGTGCAGGCTTTTCCCTGGTTGTGGCAAGTGGGGGCTGCTCTTCGTTGCGGTGTGCAGGTTTCTCATTGCGGTGGCTGTTTTAGAGCACAGGCTCTAGGCATGTGGGCTTCAGTAATTGTGGCACATGGGCTCAGTAGCTGTAGCTCGTGGGCTCTAGAGAGCAGGTTCAGTAGTTGTGGCGCACGGGTTCAGCTGCTCCGTGGCATGTGGGATCTTCCCGGACCAGGGCTCGAACCCATGTCCCCTGCATTGGCAGGCTGTTTCTTAACCACTACACCACCAGCGAAGCCCAGTACATATTATTTTAATTTCAGTACCTAACATATTGCCTGGTGATTCATGTCTATAGGTTGAATAAATAAATAAATATAATATAAGCACACATGGAATTTGAAAGTTGATAGTATTGTAAGATCACCCAAGTTCCTTTGTGTTATGGATGTATGCTTAGATAGCTTTTGAAATCAGATCACAGAGTTCACAGAAACACTCAAAATGGAATCCTGAAATCCTGATTCTAGGTCTGAGGCTATTTCATTATACCAGCCTGCCTCCATGTAAATCAAAATAAGATTTAATTATTTTCAGTAAACTCTGTAAACTTCAGAGTCTTTGAGAAAGATAGCCTAGTCTGAAGGGTAAGGAGACAGGATCACTGTGGGTAATGAGGAAAAGGTTTGAATAATGAGAATATACACAGGTGCTACCTGTCAGAATGGCTGTCACTGAAATAAAGTGAAGAACCGAGGGAATTAGGATTCCAGTGAATAGATAAAACAATCACAGTAAATAATCCTTGGGAATGATGCTGCACTCAAAATAGGTTTGTTCATACATTGTCTGAAATAAGAGATTTTGTTCAGTAGTGAATGTAATGAAGTCTCAGCAACCTACCTGCTTGCTCTACACAGTAAAGGTAACAGCAATGTAAAAACCCCCCAAAATAAAAACAACTCCCCCCCCAAAAAATGCCCGCTGTGCTGGGGGCATTAAACAGTTACAGTTTTCATAGGTAAAATGAAAGATGATAAAGTCCTATTTAGAACACTCTCTGTATATTCCAGTCTTAATGAGGTCATACTTCATTCAGTTTATCAAAAACTTAAAAGTAGTTTGGTGGTAATTTATATCTTATGCCCACTCCCCAGTTGTTTCAGAGTTAGAGTTAGGGATTCGGATAATATTTCTAGGTTTTTAAATAATATAGTGAGACATATTAGCTTAATTCATACTAATTTTTTTCTTCAATAAATCATACTTTGACCTAGTCCAAACATATCAGCATTCTGTAGCCTAGAACAGATGTTGAGAGTGTTTCCACATTTGTTTCAACCAACTAGTGTACCTTGACATGTCAGGATGGAGGAGGTGTATCAGCAATCAGCTGAAGTTCACAAATACTACATTTGTTAATGCTGTTTCACATTTGTGAGCATATTGGTTTTACAAACTGTTCTATTTTTCTCTGTGAGTGTCGAAAGGACTTTGAAGCTCAGTGCAATTCTCATGCAGATGCAGTCTTTGCTAAAGCGTGGCATGAGCTGTTCTGCACAACCTAACAGGAAAGAGATGAATCTGATAATCTATGGATTTTTAGGAGTCAAGTTGCATAATTCTAAGAATCTAGTGTCCTGATAGAATTTTCTAGATAATCCAATGTGGTAGAAATTTCAAGTTGTTTATCAAAACCTATTTTAATCTCCTTCTAGAACACCCTACCCCACCCCAAATTTAAAGGTTAATTTTGGCCCTGTGACTGAGTTCCAGTGAATGAAATATGAGCAGAAATGACATGGGCCATTTCCAGGCTTGGCCTATAAAGCTTCCCATGCTCAGTTCCATGCTTGTTACTCTTCCTGGCTAGTTGGAATAGTAACCCCCCACGGTGATCTGGAAAGCTACAGGTTGAAGAAAACAAAGCTTTCATTATCTTGAGCCACTGAGTGATTTTATGCCAAAGAATACCCCTACCTCATTACCTCACTTCACTCCTAACCTTTCATTGATCTGAAACATTATGAACTATTAGGTGAATGAGAAATAACCTTCCTTTTCATTGACTCATTGCACATTTGGATCTATTTGTTACCATAGCTGAGCCTCTTCTGACTAGTATAATCAAAGATATGGGCTCAAATCTTCTGTATATATTAGACATTCTTGCCTCATATCTTTCTTAAAAAATCTAGCCAGAAGCAATGATTAAAAGATTCCTGAGAAGAGTAAGGAGATAATGGATCTCTTCTTCCTCCAAGATGAAGCATAGCCTACTGAATTTATATTTGCAAATTTTGTTAGTCATGGTAAAAAAAAAAAAAAAAAACAATCTATGAATATCATGCCTTTGAGGCTTCATATGATTTTGCTAAAAAAATACAACTGGATTCAAAATAGCATCTGGCCATCAACCTCTGATATGAACTTTTCTGACAAAATGTGACTTGGAGACATAGAAAATGGAACAACAGTTGGAAAACCTCCAAAACTTAATACTAACCCAAAGCCAGTATTCAGAAGGCATTTCTACAAAGTAAAAAGCTTATGGAGTTAGAACACAAAAAACAAACAAAAAAACAATGCTATACCTCGCTTAGCCTCATGGAAGAAACAGCCCAGCCTTCCTGAAAGAAAACAGAGAACTTAATTTTTCTCCCTGAGCTTCTGCTTCCTGGCTTAGAAACTTCCAGACTTGTACCAAAACTTGTACCAAAGACAAAACTGGACATCCTCCTCTCTGTATATGGTTGCAGTTATGAAGGCAGTCAGAATATTATTCCCTTGCTCTCACCCTACCTTCCTTTATCCACTGGTCCATTGCATTTTATGGGGTATGTTTTCAGAATTTAAAACTTTGTATGTAGGAAGAGAAAGAAGAGTACTAAAACCAGACCATGTTGGGGATTGTAGCTTTCCATTGGTTCCAAGTATTATAATATCAGGAACAAGAGGTAGGAGAGGAACTCAAGTTGATCCTATAAATTGTATTTGATTCATCCTGCTAGACACAGGACAGGGGAGAATAGCTGTGACCATGGTCATGCTCTACACTTTGGCTTAAAAAATGCATCCAACCAGGGAGACAGTGAATAGGGTATTTACAAACTACATACCTATGTGCTGGGAAGCATCAGTTCAAATCAGAACTCTACACAGTAAGAAATGCAGTGTGGTGGGGAACTTAAGTAAATACACAAATATGCACTGGAATAAGAAAAAAAAGAGTACACGTTAAAAAACTTGAAGATGAATATGTTATCTAAATGATTGGCTATAGCAAAAGGGAGAAAATGTTCAAAAACTTATTAAACATACTTTATATGAAACAAGAAGGCATTTCCTCCACAAAAATGATATCACAAAGCATAGGAAATAGGCTGAGATGAAAGGAGAAGGAAAAAACCTATAAGGTGCATTATAAAAATGACCAATTGTGATGCAGAGAAAGCTGGTGACCTGTTACTTCGTACCATCAACTATACTAGATGTGGAGAAAAACCCCTCCCAGTATTGAACATCTGAAATTGCTAGAAACTATATAGAACATGAAAATATGTCTTTTTCAGCATGGCAAAGCTTGTGTCAATATAAGAAAAACAAATTGGAAGCCTGAAAGTTATCACAAAATGCTATTCCATCAGGCAAGGAGCCCTGACCAGCTGCTCCCTGGAGGTGTGGAATCTGGTTTTAACTTGCCAATCTTAAGAGACTTGACACAAAAGCTGGGTCTTTTTGGCACAGAAACTCACATTACTGATGCCCCCCCCTTCCATAAATGTGAAGCAATGAAAGGGTAACACACTCAGGGGTGAAACAGAACGCAAACAAACAGAAAAGCTCACTGTGCTATGCCTGTGCCCATCTTGATACAGGGTATGGGGCAAAGGACAGGAGTTATAGGAAAGAAAATTATTCTCCGAGAATTCCCAATCACAAGGTTCACTCATCTATTGATAGATTTGAGACTGGATTCACATTCCCTGTAAAGTCTAAAACATGCTAAGTAGAAATTTTAGTTTAAAGTGGTTCTAGGGTGACTGGCCCCTTAGATGTCTGACAGAAGAGAAACTAATGCCCTCTATAGAGCACATTTTAAACACAGACCTCAAAAATTTTCCATAAGGAGGGGCTTCCCTGGTGGCACAGTGGTTGAGAGTCGGCCTGCTGATGCAGGGGACAGGGGTTCTTGCCCCGGTCCGGGAAGATCCCACATGCCGTGGAGCGGCTGGGCCTGTGAGCCATGGCCGCTGAGCCTGCGTGTCTGGAACCTGTGCTCTGCAATGGGAGAGGCCACAACAGTGAGAGGCCCGCACACCACCAAAGAAAAAAAAAATTTTCCATAAGGAGTGTTTAAGTAAAATGAGTTCTCAATCAAAAATACAGTGCACAAATGAGAAAGCAAGCCACCAGCAGAAAAACAAACTATAAGACGTGCGTAATACAAATATTAGAAATACCCCAAATAGAATATGAACAAAATATTAATATGCTTCAAAGAAATAAAGAGAATTAAAGTATGATAAAAGAATGTGTTGCTACCCAAATTGAACAATTTAAAAAAAGAATCTCTTAGTGAACTAGAAATATATTTAGCTAACAAAAGACATCAATAAAAAGCTACAGCAAGTATCATACACGTGGAAGAAATGTAAATACATTCCCTTTAAAATCAGCTAAGACAAGGATGACTCCTTTCATTACTTTTCCTAGCCAAGTCAGGACAACAAGAAAAAATTAGACGTAAAATTATTTGAAAAAAAGAACTAAAACTGCCATTATTCTAAGATGATGTGATTGTCTATGTACAAAACCCAGAAGAATTTGCAGATAAATAGAATAAATAAGAGTTTGTCATGATTAATAGATATAAAATCAATATACCAAATTAAGTTGTATTACTATAAATCAGCAAGAAAAGCAAGTCCAATTAAGAAAAATAATGTTTAGAATATCAACAAAATATAAATGTATTGAGGATATAAATATATATACACGAACACATATATGTGTGTGTATATATATACATATGTGTGTGTATATATATATATACACACACACACACACACACACACACATATATATATATATATATATATACAATGTATTATTTAAATACATTAAAGAAGACCTAATTAAATGGAGAGGTATAGCATACTCAGGGATATTTAGAGATGTTGTTACTCTCAAAACAAAATACAGACTCATTAGAATTCAAATAAAAAATTAAACTTGTTGTTTTCATGAAATTTGACAAGCTATTTCTAAAATGTATATTGATAGTATAAGAAACATCTAAGGAAAAAAAAATCAGGTGGGAAATATACCCTACCAGATGTCAAAATGTATTATAACTATATGATGTTTTAAGTGAGATATTAGACAAATATATAACTATGGCATAAAAGGGAGCCCCCAAACAGATCCATGAATATATAGGATTCTGATATATCAAAGAGAAGATACTGTAGATCAGTAGGGAAAAAATAAACCATTAATAAATTGTTAGGAACAATTAGTTTTCATAAGTAAAAAACAAAAGGAAATGAAACTCTACCTCACAACATAAAATCAATTCCAGATAAACTGAGGATGTAATTGTGAAAGATAAATCATTAAAATCCTCTAAAAACAACATGAGACTATTTTTCTGACCCTTGGTAGGGATAGTGTCCTTAAACTAAATAGGAAAAGGAAAACTATAAAGACAATGACATATATTATATCATATTAAAATTAACACTTTTTTTATGAAAGACAGCAAGAAGAAAGGCCACAAACTGAGGAAGGTTTTGAAATACATAAAGCCAACAAAGATTAAATATACAGAAAATATAAAGAACATCTATTAAAAATGAACCAAGAAATCTCATAATATGAAAAGACACATGATAGGCATTTCATAGCAGAAGAAAGTCTAGTGGATCATAAAGATATAGAAAGATGTCCAGGGCTTCCCTGGTGGCGCAGTGGTTGAGAGTCTGCCTGCCAATGCAGGGGACATGGGTTCGTGCCCCAGTCCGGGAAGATCCCATATGCCACGGAGCGGCTAGGCCCGTGAGCCATGGCCGCTGAGCCTGCGCATCCGGAGACTGTGCTCCACAACGGGAGAGGCCACAACAGTGAGAGGCCCGCATACAGCAAAAAAAAAAAAAAAAAAAAAAAAATTCATTCCTACAGAGAAGTTAAAAAAAATTTAAACTCTCCTAAGATTTCTCCTCTACAGTACTAAACAACAACTGGTAATAGAACAATGCTTATAGAATTTGGGGGGATGTATGTTGTGATGTAAGAACAAATCATTAATGTCTGATAACAACAGGAAGGGATTATTGCTAGGCAAGATCTCAGCAAATATGCCCTTCACAGGCCTGTCTAGCTTGCAATTGCCAGATTAACATTAATAGTTTAAATAATAGAAAAACAATAGAATCAAAGTACTGACAATAGTCTTTGAAACTAGCTAAATTCAGATGTAATTCCAAACAATTGGTATAAACAAGATTTCATAAATTCCTTCAAAAACGTTTTGCATTTAAATCTATATAATGTAAATATATTGAATACAAAAGATCGGTGTATGAAAGCTCAGATTATACTCTTCAAATGAAGCATTGACAGAGACATTGAGGTGAATGGAAGAATGGAGAGCAGAATAATTGGGGAGGCAGGAGGACACACAGAGAGAGCATGCTAAATGTTATCTTTCATTTATCAAAGAAAATAAAATAATTTAATTATTGAATTTTGATAATCCAAGAAACATAAGTAATATTGTTAAAGGTGAAAAGTAAACCCCAATAAAAATATATGCAGGAAGCATGAATGCAAATCTCTTCCACATACAGTAAAATGAGAAGGGAAAGTCATGAAGCATGAACACTTGAACTCACACACAAAAAAGAGAAAACCAATTGAGAACATCAGTTAAAATAACTAATATGATTAATGGTGCTCTTAAAAGGAAAATAATAGTGAGTTTGTATTTTAAAACACTACTGTTTATTATGTGCTAATATATTGGGTTGGCCAAAAGATTCATTCATTTTTTTCCATAAGATGGCTTCAGTAGCACTTAGTTGTCTTTAACTTCATTTGAAGCAATTTTGTTAGATTGTATGTGACAGCCATCATATCAGCATGCATATAAAAAAAGACATCAAAATTGGTGAATTTTTGTATAGCCATTTTAATATTGAAGATGGAAGAAAAAAAGCAACATTTTTGGCATATTATGCTTTATTATTTCAAGAAAGGTAAAAACACAATCAAAATGCAAAAAAAGATTTGTGCAGTGTATGGAGAAGGTGCTGTGACTGATCAAACATGTCAAAAGTGGTTTGTGAACTTTCGTGATAGAGATTTCTTGCTGGACAATGCTCCATGGCCGGGTAGACCAGTTGAAGTTGATAGCGATCAAATCAAGACATTAATTGAGAACAATCAATGTTATACCACACAGGAGATAGCTGACATACTCAAAATATCCAAATCAAGTGTTGAAAATCATTTGCACCAGCTTGGTTATGTTAATCACTTTGACGTTTGGGTTCCACGTAAGTTAAGCAAAAAAAAAAACCTTCTTGACCGCATTTCTGCATGTGATTCTCTACTTAAAACATAACATTTTTTAAAACAAATTGTGATGGGCAATGAAAAGTGGACACTGTACAATAATGTGAAATGGAAGAGATCATGGGGCAAGCGAAATGAAACACCACCAACCACACCAAAGGCCAGTCTTCATCCAAAGAAGGTGATGTGTATTTGGTGGGATTGGAAAGGAGTCTTCTATTATGAACTCCTTCCAGAAAACCAAACGATTAATTCTGACAAGTACTGCTCCCAGTTAGACCAACTGAAAGCAGCACTCAACGAAAAGCGTCCAGAATTAGTCAACAGAAAACACATAATCTTCCATCAGGATAACGCAGACCGCATATTTCTTTGATGACCAGGCAAAAACTGTTACAGCTTGGCTGGGAAGTTCTGATTCATCCTCTTTATTCACCAGACATTGCACCTTCGGATTTCCATTTATTTCCAGCTTTACAAAATTCTCTTAATGGAAAAAATTTCAATTCCCTGGAAGACTGAAAAGGCACCTGGAACAGTTCTTTGCTCAAAAAGATAAAAATTTGGGGAAAATGGGATTATGAAGTTGCCTGAAAAATGGCAGAAGGTAGTGGAACAAAAGGGTGAATACCTTGTTCAATAAAGTTCTTGGTGAAAATATAAAATGTGTTTTATTTTTACTTAAAAACCAAAGGCACTTTTTGGCCAATCCAATAATAATCAATGGTATATTGCTATATAAGACAAATCTAAAGCAAAGTAACATAAAAAATTTAACTTAAAGAATGGATAAAGATTTGTTAAAGCAATTCAAGGAAAATGAAAAGAGGAGTAAAAATAATTTTAAAATATTCATTTCAAGGGAGAACATTAATAATCTAATTAATGTTTCCCTCATGAGTTTGGAACCAATTGAGAGAGAGATTCAGGAGCTTGACAAAACGGAAAGCCTGCCTCTGTCACTAGAGCATGTGCAAGAATCAAAGCATGAGTTCTTTAGGAAGGATGGTTCTAAACATGGAAGGTGCCAAACAGAACATGAATAATTCCTTCTTCCAATTCAACATTCAGTTAACTTCCTCCCATGGGAATGGTGAGACAGGCCAGAAGTATTACTCTGGGGAAAAACGCTCCACATAGAATTATAAGGTCAGGAAAATGGAAGTGCCTTCCCTAATAATCCATGCCAATAAAGAACCTTATTAGTCAAGTAATATAAAATACATATATTAATATATGTGTGGATGTATGTATATAAATACATATGTGTGCATGTGTGCATATGTGTGTATATATATGTATACATATATATATGTCAAGTCTTTTTAGAAAGAAAGATAGGAAATATTTACCAATTCACAAGTGGTTGGAGAAAGTTTTACTTAAAAGTCCTCATCTTTTGCTAGATCAAGTAGAAATAAATAAGAAGATAAAGAATTTTAATAATAATATTAGTGATGTTAAATTAATATGCACATTGGATTTTGCACCCTCAAAGAATAAACTATGTTTAATGGCAACCACAGAATTTTTATAAATAGTGTTTATCTACCAGGACACAAAATAAAAAATCTCAATAGATCTCACAAAGCAGAAATTGGATGAGTCATATTTTCTGATCCAACTTTAATAATAAATGTTTAAATCCCCAAACTACAATGACAAGATCCCAAACTTCTGAAAATAAAAAATTAAACTCTTAAATATCTTTTTTTGGTGCCCATTTAAGAAACAGCAGGAGCAAGTATACCATATAGCAAAAAAGACCAGATTCAAGGAAAACTATATTCAGGAGTAACTTTATAATTTTAATAGCTTTTTATTAGGATTAGGAGATTAAGTTCAATACTCATTAAAACTATAGGAGACCCCTCCTGCATAAAGTTAAGACCCCCAAAAGGCTAGATCTGTAGTATTATAAGGATGAATGAGAAATGTACTCCATGTCTCAAAAGGAGATTTAAGGAATTTTTCCTATCACAAACCTTGTCCTAATTTCATGGAAGAAAATTATCCTCTGAGAATCTATAACCTCAACTTATTTGCAGCCACATAGGCAGTTTTATTTTAAAAATGTAAAGGTGTTAATTGAATTTACTCTTGTCCAAAATAGGTGAAGTCCACAGGAAACTCAAAAAACAAAAATTGGAAAAGTAAAACTAAACACAAAAACAAAAATCTTCTCAGGAGAAGTGTGACTTCATTCTACTCCTTAAAAATTTCTCTAGGCAAAATGCCAAGTAAAATGAAAATCTCAGAGCCAAAAATCACATAACTTACAATGAAATAATGAGACATGAATGAAAATCAGCAAGAGCAACAGACAAGAAAAGTAAACTTAAAAACTTTAGATTCTGAATTTCAGAAATATAAATTTACATAAGAATGAAGTTTGAATATCAGTAAAGAATAAGCAATTATGAATGAAAATCTTACAGAATTTACAGATATGAAAATTAGAATAAATGAAATGAAGAACATCACAACCAGAAAAATGGGTTAGCTATAGCTAAAGAGAGAATTAGTGAATTCAAACAATGATCTGGAGAAATTATATGGAATACTATTCAGAGATAACAAAAGATAGAATTTAAGAAAGTGATATGAAGAATATTGTATAAATGTCTAAAAGACATAGAATATAATTCCATAAGGACATGTTACACAGAATTGGGGAAGTGGGCAAAAGTCAATACAGAAAAAAATGGCTCAGAATATTTTCAGTATTATTGAAATATATGGAAAAATCATAAGGTAATTTTAGTATATTCAAGAAAAATATTATAAAATTCAACATATATTTACTATACAAACTCTTAGTAAACTATGAAGAGAAGGGAACTTCACCTGATGAGAGGCATGTACAAAATTTCTACATCAAGCACCTTACTTAATATTGAAAAATTATATGCTTCCATTTCAGATCGGGAAAAAGACTTGACAATTAGCACCCATATTCAACATTTTAGTGCAGGTTCTTACACTTGCAGTACAAAAAGACAAAGAAATAAAAGATGTAAAAACTTAAAAGGAAAAAAAAGCACTTATCAAATTATTTTTATTTGTGGATGATAGCATGCTTTATATTGTAAGTCAAAATAATCTATATTAAAATTATTAAAATTAATAAGAGATTTTAGCAGTGATGCTGTATAATCCATCAACAATCAGAAACTGTAGTTATTTTTTAAAAATTCATTTACAATTGTAAATATATATAAATATATATTAGAGAAAATATGTAAACCCTTTATGGAAAAAGTTACACACTTTATTAAAATGAATTTAAGAGACTTGAAATGAATAGAGAAGTATGTTGTATTTTTGGATCTGAAAACTCAATATTGTAAATGTAGTGAACATGTTAATTGTTTCCAGATTGATCTATAAATTAAATACAATTCCAATCATGATCACAATAGATACTTTTGTCAAACTTGAAAAACTGATTCTAGAATTGACATGGAGGAGCAAGAAATCAAGAAGACTTAAGACAGTCCTAAAGAAGAAAAAAATTGGGGGTATAACATCATTATAATTTAGATACTGTGGTATGGATGGAAGCAAAGATAGAGAGACCAGAAACAAAGTAATAGGCAAACATTACAGTTGAAATTCAAATCCATGTCTATTTGATTTTCAAGCTCCTCCATGTAACTTCCAGAATAATCTTTACAAAATACAAATCAGATACTGTCACTGTCCTATTTAAAATCTTCTGTGGCTTCCCTTTCTGTGTCAATCTCTTGATGTGCCATGCTATTCTCTTCTTGATCTGTTCTCTGCCTGTTTACTCAGTGTCCTTTCAGACTCCCTGTTCCTTATTCTTCTTTGTATGATGTCCCACCCATTCAGAGGTACTTAAAGTTTCCTGAATTCACAATGGTTTCCTGGCTCTGAGTGTTTGAACATACCATCTTGAAGACTTCCTTTTCTGCCCTCCTACTAAAAAGCCTGTTCACAATTCAAGGAAATTTCCACACATGGGTCTTATATGCATATGCAATTGAATTCTTTGCTGTGGCCATTATACTAAACTTGCTCTGGGCGGACCAGACAAGCAGTTTGTAAGGAGATATTACTAAATTTGTCAATGAGCAGGCATTCAGAATGTGTTCAGAGTTAAGCATTTTAGATAAATTTTGAATAAACACTTCATTAGTTCCTGCATTATACCAATTTTGTTATGAATTAAATCATATTCTTACCACACCATGTAATTGACTGATGAAATAGATGCTAAGCTTCAATGTAATATAGTAAAGAGAAAAGCTTTTAATATGAATATTCATTTTACCATATATCATAGCTGCTCACTGTTCCAAATACACATAAGAAAAGTATGTGGTTTAAATTATCTTTATCTCCTTTTGATTACCTCTAAATAGACATAAATGACCAGTTCCTTATCTTTCCTCATAGTGTAAATTTAATAATGCATACATTTTGTATTACTTGTTTGCATAAATTGTTTGAGAGGTGTGTGCATTCTTTTCCTTTTATTACTGTATTTTATAAATCTATTACTGTGTTTCTGCATGTGCTTTGTGAAAAAATAATGTAATAGAATCTGGGGCTCAGTCTATATCAGGACACAAATTTTGAGGCCAACTTTCAAATTGACTTAAAATAGATGTTATAATCCAATTTCTTGTTACCTATAAATCTTATTAGCATTTTTCGATTACATTTTATATGGAAAATGCTGGTTTATGCTTGATAATTTTGATTCTTCCTTCACAGATTAACAAGATTTTAATGTCATAGGAAGCTATGCTGCAAGTTATATATGCATTACTCCAGCCCCACTAACTTCCTCATTTGTAAATTATGTTTAAGGACATTACTAAACATGAGAATCAGTGTGGTCATGCTGAGATAGTGAAGAATGAGATACATGCTCCGTGAAACAGGCTTTTATTTTAACTTATGTTAAATTGTCAAATCCTAAATTAATGAATAGCAAATGTGTACCTCCAAATGGCCTTATGTGGAAATATTTCTATTTGTGGTTATTGTTTTAAAGGATTTGCTCTTTTGTGGCTGTAAAATAAATACGATAACTTCACACCAGAACCCAATGTTCACTCAATGAGAGTACAGCGGACATCAAATAAAAGCAGCCATGCAACTAAAATTAAAGTTCAATATCATTAATTTAATTATAGTGCATAATCATTTGACAGTGCTATAGACTGGATTTAAAGGATGATATTGTAATTGATTGTTAATCATTAAAAAGTGTGCAGTAAAGACAATGCTGCCTGGATGGTGGTAAGTTGCAATTTTATCCTATCCAAGGAGCAGATTGTGGGAACAAATGGCTCCTGTCACCATCAATGCATCATGGAGGATGGAAATTGAAACAGAGGGTTGCCCTGAGAACATGTGGGGCAGAATAATGACTGCCATTATAGAGGACTAACAATGTACCAGCCCGGAGCTAAACACTTACTTACATTATCTCACTTAATCTTTACAACAATCCAAGGGAGTCTATTATTATCTCCATTTTACAGATGAAGGAAATGATGTTCTGAGAGTTTAAGACCCACACATGGTCATACACTGCATAATGGGGAGTGTGATATTTCTGATTGGAAAGCCCAAGCTTTGTATTGCTATTTACACTCTCTCCAGTGAAAATCTGCAAAGTTAGCTATGCATCTTAACGTGCTTGGTGCTTGCCAGCCATGACATTTATAATTTACTTTCTAACAGCTGTTTTTTAGGAATATCCTCTTTCCCTCAGAATTCTTTTAAGTCTCTCTTCTCACTTTCTTCCTTTCATGATTTACAAGGGAGACTTAGTGAGTAGAATTATTTTACTTTTTCATCTATTTCATCAGATAGCTGTATCTCACAAGAAAAGAACAATAATAAACATCCTGCGATGTACCCTTTGGGTTACATTAAAACAACATTGTGGTTAGCAAGGCAGAGGAGACCACTGGCTGGGAGATTTGTACCAAGCAAGGCACCCAATGAGGACTGAAGAAAGTGCTGATAGAAAAGAAATATCCTACTTCATGGGGGTCACTCTCCCTTCCTTGTTTGTTTGTTTTTTTTTTTCCTTGTCTTACAGCAATCATTTCTTTGTGCAGCCACTGTATTTGCATTGATTGTAGCTCATTGGAGCTTGGGGCTTAGAGAAAATGTCATAAGGGGGTCTCGTGATATTTTTTTCTTACCAGCTGCTAATAATATTTAGTTGAGAGATAAAATTTAGAAGACAGTGACTCCCTTATTTTCATTATTAAACCACAAAACCTTGGAGTCACAGAAGAAGAAAATCATTCTCGACAGTAACTTTTAGAATAATGATAGCCCCAATTTACAGTATACTCACCCAGAAATGTCTTTAGTGCCTTGGAACACTTTTCTCAAACAAGAAAATGCGATTTTTTAAAATTTAGACTTTACAAAACACTTTCATATACATTATCTCATTTTAACTCTCACAACCATTCTATGTTTCCTATTTTGCAGATTGAATAACTGATTTCTATAAAAATTCAGTAACATGCTGAAAGTCAAACCACTGTTTAGTATCAGTATTGAGACTGAAATGTATTTTTGTACAAGATCTAGTTAGCTCCTTCTACTATACACCATATATATGTTTGGTTCCCAGCTGGACCACAGAACCTAATTAATTGCATCTAAACTCTATTCCTAGTATTAAATAGTAATTTCTCAGTATTTGTTTTGAAACTCCAACCTAAGTTCAAGCTCATAACCCCAGATGCCAAGAACAGTTCTTTCTGCACCCCCTAAAATAAAATACCTTCCTCTCTCTTCTTGCTGGTCTAGTGGTGAATGGGAAATTCTTTTCTCTTTACTGTTCCCACAGAATAGCTCAGGATGTCATGGATTTTTCTGTGCAAGGACTCCTGGGTACCTGCGGAATCCAGAAGACTCATATGCAGAGTAGGTGTTAGGTCTGGTGTCACTCCAGACCTGAGTTAAAAGATACCTAACTCTGTACCTAAAGAGTTACTTAACTGAGTTCAACTTTCTTATTTGTTAACTGGCCATACTTTGAATATTGCTTCTCAGAATTCTGTGTAATATATATAAAATATCTGGCACATATTCAGTTTTTCAACTGGTACTTAGTGTTAGAATGATACAAGTACTGCTGGTGTCACTAAGGATACAAAACAGATAAGTTTTAAGGTCCTTACATTCTGTTAGATGAAAACATGCAATGAACAAATATATAATATGGCAGATCATGATTAGTGCTATGAAGGAACAAAAGGTAAAAATTAGATAGAAAGTGACAGAGAAATTCTAAGTAGCATGATCAGAGAAGGCCTTCCGGTAAGTTTACATTTGAATTTCATCGAGGCATGTAATGGAAAGAACCATGTGTATATCCAGTTCATTTAAGGCAATCATATATACAGTGTTAGTTTTCAGTGCATGGTTATCATTATAATTCCTACTCTTGAACTCATTGAGAAGGCTAGCCTGACATTACACATTTTAAATTACAGCATCGAGTGTGCATGTGTGTGTGGACACGCGCCCTCCCTATAAAAGCTTCCAGAATCTGTGGATCAACTGGGCCAATGGGATTATGGAAAGATTCACTGCATAGAAGCTTTAGACGTGCAACACGATGTAAAATATACACAGTATAGGCAGAAAAGTACTTAACCATCTTTTATAAATAAAGAAGGGTTGAGTGGAGTAGCTGGAAAAATAACTTCAACTGAATTCAATAATAAATGCATAGGAAGTGCTGACATATCCTACTTTGGGATTATACCATGCATCTGATTTAGTGATCTACTGTTCATGTTGTAGTTTTCAAGATCTTTCTGAAAGTGAAAAATTGGAGAATGTGATAACTTCATTATTTTGACCTATTTAAAATAGTAGTGTAGATTTTATATTGATGCTTCCAAAAGGTGAAAAGAAGTTAGACTTCTAGATAATTCCTGGAAACATTCTTTGTTAATAACATGAGAAGGTTGAGTATGTCTAGATCTCTATTTGCCCTTAAAATAGAAGAAACAAATGATGCTATTCCTTATAGGCAAATGCTTTTTGAGAAATAAATACATTTTCCAAAGCTTCTTTTTTTGGTGTTAAGAAAGAAAATATTGAGAGATCATTTTTCCACATTAAGTACCAACTAAGGCATTCTTGGATTAATATAACATTAATACTAATATTTAATTGTATGAATTTTAAAAAGTAATGTACAGGGCTTCCCTGGTGGCGCAGTGGTTGAGAGTCTGCCTGCCGATGCAGGGGACATGGGTTCGTGTCCCGGTCTGGGAGGATCCCACATGCCGCGGAGCGGCTGGGTCCATGAGCCATGACAGTTGAGCCTGCGCCTCTGGAGCCTGTGCTCCGCAACGGGAGAGGCCGCAACAATGAGAGGCCCAAGTACCGCAAAGAAAAAAAAAAAAAAGTAATGTACAAAAAGTGTGTTCCTAACACTTAGTAGCCTCCCTAAATTTCTCTGTTAATTGTTTGCATGCCTGTGTTCTCCATAAAGACTAAACTTCATAGAACTGTATCTAGAGAATAGTAGTTTCTTGACAAATATTTATTGAATGGGAAAAAAAGAATATTGTTATGGAAATATATGTATGTGGATATCGACTTTGTAGGATTATGATCGGCACTGATTTGGCTGTTTCACATACTATCAGAAGTCAAGTGAAACCTCTTTTATACTTTATAAAACAGACTATTTGGGTCTAAAATGCACTGAGGCTTTCCACTTTTTTCATATACCTCACCTTCAATGTTTACAGGAAATAATATTCTCTCTTAAGGAAAATAATGTTTCTAATTTTTAGAGGACTGATATGCATGAACAAACCATCCTAAACCCTATAATGCTTTATTAGAGTATTTGTTTTTATAGCTGTCTTCTATAATAGATCATAAGCTCCATAGAGGCAGGAACAGAGTTGTATTTGTGTCCTCAGTACCTGACAGGATGAAAGCACTAAGCATATTGAATGTTCAAAGGTGAACAGTGGATTATATATTTGGGCTGTCTTGTCTACATCTCAATGCCTGGTTGACTTTTTACAAAGGTACTCATTAGTGTGCTAATAAGTTGATGTCCTAGACATAGCATATGGATACAGTTACTAAGTGGCATTTGTTGGGTTCAACCCCCACAGTGTCCTGCCATACAGTTAATTGTGGTGTGATAAGCAATAAAAATTCCAATTTAACATCCCCTATTCTAGCTCATTAATGATCTATAGTTTTATTATTTCATATTTATTGATTGATACCAACATTTTTTTCTGGTGTCAATTGAGCTTTGTCTCGAAGAATAAGCCTGTGTTAAAAATAAAAATGATAATAATAAGCCTCTGTCAAAGTACTTACCACAGCGTGCTATTTTGAAAGCTACGTTTGGGAAACATTGAATATTCTATCCCTGTATTGGGTAATCACAGAGAACTTCCCAATGAAAGGCTCTGAAAGATTGTGAAGAATAGAACACTGATTGGCATTATTGACATCAGTATTTCTCTTGCATTTATTTATGGATATAACAAATATTTTTAAGCACCTACACTATACCACTATGAAAAGATCTGGATACATAGTGGTGAACAATACTGACATGCTCTCTGCGTTAATAGAATTTACAATACAGCAAGGAAAAAATATCCTTTGAAATACATTTTTAAAAAGTGTTACTCCAGGGTATCTTTTATCTTTATCTAAAAGTTACAAAGATGTGACTTGGTTAATTTTTTAATGAATATAATCATTTTCATTAATTTTATTTTGTCTCCACCTGAAGCATTCTTAATTTAAACAAATGATAATATTATGACTATGGTTTATTAACCCAGATTTTCCCAGCAGCAAGGTTACTAACTTTAGAAACCAGTATTAAAGAATTAAGCCTGACACACTGCCAGTTACCCTCAAAATACATGCCAGTTCTTAAGATGAACAGGACAGAAATTTAAGAAACTAAACAGGAAGACTCAAAAAAAATAATAATAATTAATTAATAATTTTTTAAAAAGACAGTGGAATTTTCACAATTCTTTCTATACTAAGGAGAAAAGATTTGGTATTCCAGAACTTCCAAGAAGAAGGACCCTGGTAAGCACCCCAGCTTTTATTTTGTACTCACAGAAAGCTATGCCCGTGAATGCGGGCCAGCCAGAGATATATGGAGGCTCTAAAAAAACTTCAACCCAGACCTAATTGAGATCAGAATATTTGATTAAAACAACCATTTCCCCACCCTATTTTTTCTAGAAGAAAGGTGATTTTTTTTTTTTGGAGGAAGATAACATGATCTAAAGTCTCTATAATTTTTAATATGCAAATATTCAAGTAAAAAATAGCATACCAAAGACAGGTACAAATGGCAAAACCCAAGAGATTAAAAACAGATAATAGATATAGACCCACACATAACCCAGAAGCTGAAGTAACAGACTATGTTACTATGTTACAGACTGTTACAGACTATGTTAATGACTATAAGGTAATTATGATGGATAGTTTCAAAGCAATAGATGTGAGAAATGGAATATTTTCTGCCATACCAATAGACAGAAGATATCACAGTCATCAACGATTGCAGCCTTCCAACGTGAGCCTGTGAGCCAGGAAATTCAGGGCTGAAAAGAATACCTGCCATCTAGCAGCCATCAGACTGCAGCCACTGCCTGTGGTGAGCCCTGAGGAAACCCAGGATGCATCAGGATACTGGCCTCAGATAGCTGAGGTGTATATCAAAGGAATGATTTCAGTGACCCCAGACTTTTGCATCTGCCCATACATAGAAAAGTGCTAAATTCCTTAACTTGAGATATCTGGTTTCTTTAATTAACAATAACCTTTGATGTTCCTGACTACCTGTCCTTTGTTGCAAAACTCCTATATATCCTGGCTTCTCCCCTCACCTCCTCAGAGCAGTTTCTCAGAGTTATTTGAAACACTGTCTCCCGGGCTGCAGTCCTCATCTTGCCCCAAACAAAACTTAACTCGCAACTCTCTCGTTGTGGATATATTTTTTAAGTCAACAGATGAAATGGTGGAGAATCTTATCAGCTTATTGACATCAGTGGAAAAGAATCAAGTGGAAATTCTAAAAAATAAAAATATGACAACTGAAATTAAGAAATCAACAGATGGGTTAAATAACATACCAAACATAGCAGAAGAGAATATTAATGAATTGGAAGATAAGTCAATAGCAAATATCCAAAGTAAACCCAGAGAGAAAAACAAGACAGAAAGTATAGAAAAGAATATGAGTCATAGTAGACACAGCACTAATTATATATGGATAATTGGAATTTCAAGAGAAGAGAGAAATAACTGACCAGAAGAAATATTTGAAAAAATAGTGGCTACGATTTTTCCAAAACTGATGAAAAACATGAAATCACAATTCAAAAAAGGTATAAACCACATGGAGGAAAATACAAAGAGGTCTATGCTAAGTACATCATAGGCAAACTTCTGAAAACTGAAACCAGTGAGGAAAATCTTAAAAGCAGCTAGAAAAAAATAGTTAATAATTTCAAAACGGCATCAATAAGACTAACATAATTTTTCAATTAAAAAAAAAGATGAGAACTAAAAGATCATGGGCAAATAACTGTAAATGCTGAACAAAAATAACACCAAACTAGAAATGTATAACAGAAAAATACTATTCAGAAATAAAGGTAAATCAAAATGCTTTCAGATAAACCAAAGCTAAGAGAATTCATCACTGGCAAATGAGCATTAAAAAAAAAAAAATCTAAAAAAAAAAAGTTCTTCAGGCAGAAGAAAAGTGATTACAGAGGGTAATACGAAAATATAGGAAGAGGTGAAAAGCAATAGAAAGTAAATATGCAGTACATAGAGATGAATATTGATGATACAAAACATTAATAATGTCTTAGAATATTAAAATCATATCTAAAATTAAAACATATGATGGCAACAACACTAAAGGTGAGAGGAGATTAATAAAACTAAAGTGTTTAAGGTCCTAGTTTTATACGTAAAATGGTAAAAATAATTATTTAAATTAGACTGCAGTAAATCAAGACTGCATGCTTTAACATCTAGAAAAACTACCAAAGGATAGTAAAATATCCTAAACTAAAAAAGTGATAGAAGAAAAATAAAACAATAAGAATACTTAAGTATTCTAAGGGAAGTAAGAAAGAAGATTAGATGGAACTTAAAATAAGTAGTTTAAAGAAAACAAATAATAAGATGGTAGATATACACTTAAATATTTCCTTAAATATATTAAATGTAACTGGAATGTATGCTCTGATTAAAAGACTAAGGTTGTTTAGACTTACCTTAAATATAAGGATTTTAGCACTGAATACAAAAAGATAGAAAGGTAAACCAAGAAACATGAACTAAAACAAGAGTTTGTGTAATTCACTGCTATAAAACAAATTAGATTTTAAAATAAGAAGCTTTATTAGGGAAAAAGAACATTTCATAATGGTAAAGAGGTTTACTACTAGAACTACATCAAAATTTTATAACTGCATGTACTCAATAACACAGCATCGAAATATATAAAGAAAAAAATCAATGCAATTCAAAAGAGATATAGGCAAATCCACAATTATATGGAGAACTTAAACTTCTCTCAATAAATAACTGGTAGAACAAGCAAACCCAAAATCAGTAACCCTGTATTAGGTGAGAACAACACAGGCAACGTATGTGACACAAAGCAGGCTGCTCTCAGAAACATTCCCTTCGTTCCTGGCTTGGCTTTCCATCTGCGTATTCACACCTATAATCACAGGAATCCCTCTCTGGAGCTCCCCCGCCTCCACCTTCCTTGAGAAAACACCAACTATTTTAAACAAGGCATTCTCATTTTTGGTCCTTTCCTAAGTCTCCAGGAAATTCCAGGTGTCTTCCAGATGACTCTGATTTTTCCAGGATCTAGGTAAAGGATGGATTCTAGGCCCCAAGAAGAAAATGAATATAAGACCTCTCAGGCAAGTTCTATTCTTCATTAGTGAGAACGTGGAACTGCTATTTCCAGTGCTAGTGAACTCTTTAGTGACATTTAACTCTCAAAGACAAACATTCTATCAATTGAAGAAAGAATAGTTATCCAAGAATGAGCCCTAACTCTAGCTTTGAGTAATCCTATACGCTCTTCATTGTGCTAAAAAGCACTGGGCTCTTTCCTTCTCTGTTAGCTGAGAGTCACAAAAAATGACATGCTAGTTCTCAGTGGCTGCTTCCACTGCTACTCTGGGAATGGCACAGGCTTTAATTACCCAGGTCTTTCTCTAATAAAAGGAGAGTACAAGAGTTTCAGTTTTTTCTGATCAAATGAGGATGCATTCTTCTCCCATGAGAAAGAGGAGCAAGAGTAATGGGCAATTCACCAGCTGAATGAAATTCTCTGATACTCTGATAGCTGTTCTAACATGTCCAGATGAAACACAAAAAAGATTTTCTTGTGGGAAGGGGGGGAGGGGCAATACAGGTGTAGGGGTTTAAGAGGTCCAAACTATTATGTATAAAGTAAGTTACAAGGATATATTGTATAACACAGTGAATATAGCCAATGTTTCATTATAACTATAGAGTATAACCTTCAAAAATTATAAATCAGTACTTTGTACACTTGTAACATATAATATTATACATCGACTATACTTCAATTTAAAAGAAAAAAGATTTTCTTATCAGGAAGAAATATTTGGCTAAAACCAACTAAAATAATGATTTTAAACTAATTCCTAGCATGTATTAAAAATAAATAAATAAAAGGAAAAATGTTAGGTACTTCAGCAAAAAAGGAAAACAGGGAGTAAACTGATGGATTAGATAAAATCTATCGATACTTTCCTATAGATTAATGATATCTGTAATGATAATAAAATAATAGCTAAAACTTATATAATGCCTAAACCAGGTCAAACATTGTTCTAAGCACTGAACAATTATTAATTCTTCGCAACCTACTATGATGCTTATTTTATAGGTGTGAAAATTAATTATAGGAGAGATTAAGTAGCTTGCCCAGAGTCACAAAGTTAGTGACTATAAAGAGGCTATTTGAACCCAGACAGTCTGGTTTGGGAGGCTGTCCCTTTAATCATTTTGCTATAACAGATTCAAAAGTAAAGGACGAGTTTTAGTAAAACTCCCATCTACTGTTGAGACACCTTATTCTGGCTTCCTCTCAAAATTATGAAATAACAGATTTTCTTTAGGAGCATTCCAGTAATTCTTCTGTACTACGTTTCTCCCATTTTGACAGCTCTCTCCACCAAACACCAAGGCATGGAATTGGAGCTAGAATCCAGATCTCCTGACCCCATCAGGCCTCTGTCCACCATGTCACCAGATTGCAACACTGATTTCTCTATCTGGCACCGTATTTCTGCAATTATTATTCACATTCTCACTTATGTGTATTTCACAGACTTCGGTTTTATTGCATAATTACACATAAGAGCTTAATTCATTATCACGTTTTGGAAACCAGCTTTTACTGTCATTGTGGCAGTTTGCATTGGATCACTCAAAACATTCTGAATTTACTTTTCAACTGACTTAACAACAGTTACATTGAAAACTAAACTTTGTAATTCTAGCCTTAAACCTACCAAGGAATAAATTATTTAATTTTGGCATTTGGTAAGATTCTGTTTCCTCAGTATATGTTTTTCATCTTTTCTGTTAGGGAACACTTAATATTGGTGAAGCACACTGCCTCTCTGTACAGCATGCTCTGGTTTCTTTTGACTTACAGATTTCAATTTATGACCAGACTTAATAATTAATATTTCTCTATAGAAAGGTATGCTATAATAATATTCAAAATGTTGATACCTTACCAAATATTTGTCAAAGCCTATCAACAGATGCCTTTGGAATACTAGAAATTGGTTTGTTAAATATGAGGTCATGAGACATTTTTCTTTAGGCTCTTATAGTTGGGAAATAATAGAATGGCTTCAGTAGCAAAATAAATCTTGGATTGGAATGTGGTTTACAATGCAACTTAAAAATGATTCAAAATTACACTTTAAAGGATGATGGAATGCAGAGTTATTCAGCCCTGTCTGCAGAGCTTCTTCTGGTATGTTCAACCTCTGAAGTAAAACAAGAACTATACTTTGGCATAAATTTACAGAACAAAAGGAGAGTGAGCTTTTGCTGCTGAGTAGGTATATTGCTAGATGGGGGATTTGTAGTAAATCCCAACATATTTGCAGTTTGGGCTTGAAATATTTCACAATGGGAGCAGTCCTTATGTCTGTGAAAGGCTTGCATGGCATTTCCAAAGATAAACACTGCCTATGCTGTGCCCCAATCAAAATTAAAGGTCTGCAGTAACAGATCCAGAGTGGATGTTCGTAAGTTTCATTTTTTTTAACGCTGTTTGCCTGCCTATGCTTTGGCTTCTAAAAGAACTAACTCTTCTATTTCCATGGGGGGTTTTCTTTTCCACACTTTGCAATCAAAAGTAGGCAAACAAAACCCGCTTCGAGGGCTTTCTTAGTGTGTGGCTACCATAAGGAACCCATGGGTTTGAGACCCATGCTCTGAAGCCTTTAGATTTATCTGTGCATTGACATCGAGGAGCAGTGTTAGTGTTTAATGTGAACGAAGAGTAGATGAAATGAAACTGATGACTGAACTGGTAACTTCCTGAAGGCAGGGGCTATCTGTAGTTTACCACTGTATTCCAAATGTACAGCACAGAATCTGACAAATAACATTTAATATTTTAAGGCGTGAATGAGCCCTGTATTAGAATATAGACTCTATCTTGTAGGCATCAGATAGCCCATAGAGCTTCAAAAGAAAATAAAATGCATACCTTAGAGGAAGATAGCTAGGGTGTTATGAGGTCTCGAGCACATGATCTATAAGCTACAATTGAAATAACTGGGAATATTCTGTTCAGAAAAACAAAGATTTAGGAAGTTATAATTAGTCTCTAAATGTATGAAATTCTACACAGTGAAAAGAGGAATAAACATCTGTGTAGTTCTAAGAAAAAGAATCAGAACCAGTGGATAAGAATTTAATGAAAAACAATGGAGCTCAATTTAAAGGAAAACATTTTTTTTTTAATTTAGAGCTGTGCAGCATTGGAACAAACTGAGTACTGTGAGTGGATGCTACATCACTGCAAGTGTTTAAGCAAAATTTGATATGAGTCCCTGAAAGCCAAAAATCTTGTTGTGTCCCTTGTATCTATAAGCATGTTTATCACATGGAAATATTCAACACATGTTTATGGAATGAATATAGCACAGACTCAGTAGAAATCTTTCAGGCATGTAGCCTTGCTCACTTCTCCCTGTTTAACCTATACATCTGTTTTGTTTGCAGAAGCCCCACTACTTCCCTATAACTTAAAGTCAGTAAGAAGTACATTGAACTTAAGAATTGAACTAAAGTCATATGTATTTTTGTCCCCAGACAGCCAAGATGAATGAAAATTGTTTATAAAAGAAACTATAGTTTTAGAAAAATTAGTATTATTATTACAGAAGATGGTACTCTTTCTTCTTAAGTATCCCTCATTTGTCACATGAAAGTTAGCCTATTTTAAAGTGTTTAATATATTTTCATGAATGGTTTAACTTTGCAAATAGCTTTGGTAAATATTTGATATGCTGTTATTAAATTTTCTTTTGCTGACCTAACCTTTTGACAGTTATTTTACTTTGGCCTGATCTTATTGGATTTAAGTCATTTCCACATTTGGATAGTCATTCCAAAGAAAGATTTATAGAATATGTGTGTTTATACCTTCTTATTAAAGGTTATCTATCCTAGAAACTTACATTTTTCTACATAAAGTAAGTCCAAATGGCAGGCTACTGCTCTGTTGCTATTCTGCTGCAATAATAGGATCAACTTAAACATGTCAAGGTAAAAAGAGTGTCAGAAACACAAAGAGATACTTTGTACAATATACCCTAACCTTGCCAGGGAGATATGATCTTTTTTTTTTCCCCCCTAAGAGGCCAAATAACACAAGGCAAGGTTTGGATTGATAGTGAGAAAAAGAAATTTGATGAATTCTCATACAATTTCATTGTAAATTATGTTCAATAAATAGCAAATTTAATTTATTTAATATTATTTATTTTAGCAAAAAATAATAAACTTGACATGCAACTATCTCCTCCTCTAAACTCCATATATATATATATATATATATATATATATTATATATGTAATATATATGAAGAACTTGAGAAAATCATAGTAGTCTTGGTGAGAAAAGGGAAGCAGTAGCAAACTGGAAATTATGAGGAAAACTTAGAATATAAAATATTAAACAAAATAAGATTGAAATAGAAAACAATGAAGTAGAAAATACAAGGATAGGAGCTGTCTTTTCCAAGTTCAGAAACATTATATGCCAATCTCAGAAGTGAGTTTTCTGGCAGTTAGGGAGATAATTAATGAAAGAACTACTTCTAGAGCAGCTAGGATAGCAGAACTCCATTTTTTCATCCCACTTGCTTTCACTCAACGTACAGATAAAATCCAAGTACTGTATTCTAGGAAGATAATTTTCTGCATAGAATAAACTTATGATGTGGATGGGGGAATCTAAGAAAGAGAAGGATGCTAAATGTTAACAGGAGACATGGAGAACACAAGTTAAAAAAATTAAAAAGTGGTCAACTGTACTTAAGAGGGAAACGCACTGGAGTTCTCCATTGCTGAATTAAAATGGACTCTTATTTTGACAATAAAAGGTCTCAGCATGTGTGACAGCTTTACTTTCAGGCATTATGAAACGGAAGTGGCCAGTCAGTATACAGTCAGTATATCCACTTTTATAGACCCCATAATTATCTCTCAAAAGAGGTGGTTAATTTTTCAACAGAGAGGTCTAATAGAGAAATAGACAACTTACATACCTTCAGAGAAAACCCATGACTGCTAACCAGGCATGTAAACGTAGCCCTTTAATAATGTGTATATATAACAGAGAAGCAATACCTTGGGTCCTAGAATTCCATACAAGCCAAATTATCAATCGTGTGTGAAGGCAAATTAGAGACATTTTCAAATAGGCAAAGACACAGAGTTTAGCTCAATTTCTCAATAAGGTGCTCCAGTAAAATTTTAAAAGGCTGTAAGAAAGAAGATGACATGAGCTAAATTAAAAAGTGGCAACTGAGTGAACTGGCAGAAGCAAAGGATATGCAAAAATAATTAAACAGAATTCCAGTAGACTTTAGCATTTGGCACTGTGTTAATTACATTTGATTGTTTGATTCTTTCTCAATCACAATGAGGTAGGTACTGATATTAGTCCCATTTACTGATGAGAAAAACTGAGGCTTAGAGTTTTAAGCCTTAAATAACTTGTTCAGGTTCTGTCACCTAGTCAATGGCAGGATTTATATTTAAACTACAAATTCTTTCAGACTCCAAAATTTGATCACTTAAGCACTATACTGCACTGCTTCCCATAAAAAATTTATTGACCACTCATGATGTGCCAAGAATGGTGCTAACAGCTCTACATATATTATTTCATTTAATTTTTACAACAACTCTAAGAGGTAGGTACTACCATTATCCTTGTTCTACAAAGAAAGGTTATAATTTTTTCCAGTGTCACACAGTTCTGTGCCATTTAGTTGCCAGTTAGATTTTAAATCCAGGTCTTTGATTCCTGAGCCTAAAATCTTAATCTCCATGCTACATTTCTTCTAAGCCATTAGCCTAAAGCCATACAACTAGTAATAAACAGAATAGAAAACTATTTTAACTCTATTAATATAGGTAAGATGTTAGGATGGAAAGAAAGGACATAGAATTTAACATCAGATAGATGTGTTCTAATTCTCAGTTTGTCACATACTGGCTGTCTGACTTTGAACATTTCTTTCTTCTGAGTTCAGTTCTTTTCTGAAATGGTCATAATAATAATTATATATCAGAACCGTCATGAGGATTAGAGACTATATACATAATATACGTGATGTGGTAGATGGCCAATAAATGGTAACAATTTCTATTATATTTTCACTTATCCATCCTTTGGATAAATATCTCTACTAGAAATCATTCAGTGATTTACAGAATGAAAAAAAAGTTTGCACTAGCCATAAAATACTAAACTTTATTTACATTATATGATATAAATTTAAAGCATAATTACTTGTTCTATGATTTTGTGATCTGGTTGCCATAACATGCATTATAAAAGACCACATAAAAAGCCAAAAAATGTTTAAAATTAATAATATTTTCTATATGTGTAGGATTCAATAGCTATGGTTTTTGGTTTTTTATAACCTGGGCTTCAGCTAGCCTATATGGCAACTTTGAGTGAACTATAAAAAAGCACCTTCTCTGGGCAGATGAAGCCCTGAGGGTATAAGGTTGGGTATGCAGAAGGAAACTTTGGAAAGAAAAATACCCTCTCTGCTCCTGACAGATGAAGCCCACTCCAGGACTCCTGATTTGGTTGTTGAAAAACAGACTGGATCTTGAGCCCATTTGTTCACTTGTATGGGTGCCTTTGCACCACCTGTTTATGGTTGCCCCACTCAAGTAACACCGAGGATTAAAACTTTTCTTTGGCTGTTTTAAACGGCACTCAGAGAAGTCAAGAACTTGAATAGGGTCAAATGGCTAATAATTGTAACCGAGCAGGACCCTCTGGGGCCTTCCTGGGACAGGCCCTTCCCCCATATTCTCTACTTTAGCTCCTCTCTGAAGTACCTAGATAACAGTATCTGATGCACATTTCCTGAGTTGTTTTACAGATGTGAACCCCCCCCCCCCCCCCACTAAATGGAAGACATTAACTACTTGATGACCATGAGCACATAGCGCCTGGCCTACTGGGACCTAAGGGCTGATAATGTTAACCCCTATGACGCCACCCTGTTACCTCACCATCAGCCAATCAGAGATCTGTGCACAAGCTAATCATACCCCACGAGCCCCCTCCCTTACCTGGCTTTTAAAAATGCTTTGCTGAAGCCCTTTGGGGAGCTCAGGGGTTTTTTAGAGCATGAGCCACCCGTCTCCTTGCATTGCCCTGCAATAAACCTTTCTCTGTGCCAAACTCTGACGTTATGGTTGGTCTGGCCTCACTGTGTGTCAGGCACATGAACTTATGCTAACATAAGTAAGAAAGTTGAACATCAGTAAAGGCCTTCCAATGCCAAGTCCAATGAACTTTCCATGAAGTCACTACATTCTGTTCATCATATTGGGTCAAGCCTGCTACAGAAAATGGAAGATTTATAGCCTGCGCAGTTATAATACAAAAAATAATCATCTAACCTTTTAGATGGAGACCTCTTACCTAACATTATGGTTTTGCTGAACAATTCGTTTGAATAACAATTTTGTGGCCTACAATACTTTCACAATAACTGACAAGTATAAAACTTACCAAAGTAGAATATATCCAGAAGCCTGTAGTTCTCTAAAGATTTTAGCTTTCCAGAGTTCTTTTAAAATAGGTAAAATAAATGTATATTCTTGTAGAAACGCTTGTTAATTTTCTATTTTCGAATTGTTTATTAGTATTTTACTTAATTATTAAATAGACCTACATATAATTAGAGTCCTCACCTTAAAACTGTTCTTCCCAGAAGAAAAAGCAATTACATGTATGAGATAGAGGTGCAGTAGCCACCATCTGCCATAATAAACAATTCAGCAGCTCTTTCACCTGGCCTGCATTAAGTGACTGAGAAGTCTGGCACATTTACAAAGGCATTTGACAGAGACTTGAAAATTCAGGTTTCTGAATTCTTTGGTGCAGAAAAAAAAAAAAAATGTGGCTTATTCCTGCCCACGTAAGATAATTAATGAATAAAGCAAGTAGGCATCAAAAAGTAGCTCATTTAATTAAGAATTTAATCACATACTCATGTTTCCCTTAAAAAAAGGAAACCCTTAATGTAGAGTAATCTCTATGCATCAAGCACCATGCTGAATATTGTGGATCTGATGATAAATGAACACTTCCTGCCCCTAAGGAGCTGGCCCTCTAATATAAAGTAAAACATGGAAAGAGAACTTGCAGTACAAAAGGACTGTGCATCTGATGTTATGGATGCAGAAAGCAAGAAGCAATTATGCTTTGGACAGGGCCGTGCAGGGGCCATGGAAGGAAATGACATTTGAATTGTGACTGAAAAGATTATACTTTTAATAGAGAAAGAATGCCTAGCTTTGGGATGCTGGACAAGTGACTGAACCTGTTTCTGGATTAATGTTACTACACAAGTGAGTATAAGGTTTTCAGCTGTGCTGTTGTAGTTACTAATTCAGTTCTAAATCTAGCTACGGATTTTGAAAACAATAATCCTTTTCTCTATTGTGGAAGCACTTGTTAAGCATTCCAAATAGTTTGTTGTAACAAACTTCCTCCTTATTATCTATTGCCAAAGGAGGCAAGCCACAGGGAACATCACACCATCAAAGCTGGCATGTATAAAGTTCACACCCAGTGTCCCCAGCCTGCTCTTTGTAAGCTTGTGTCCGTACATGTTGGCATCTGCTCCCTTCTCTTGCCAGACCCTAATGCTACCTTCCCTTTTTATCTTTGCCATTATTAAATAAAAATCCTCTTTCCTGAAAGATCTTTTTGTTTCTAAATTTGTTTCTTCATGTTGGGCATTTCTCATGAGAAAAAAACTGAGTGTTTCTTTCTAAATATAGTAACAAAACTTCAGGCATCTTTTGTGACTCGTGTTTTGGCTTTATAGTAATTTCAAACAATAAATAAATCAGTGTACATGTTAATGTTACTTATTAGTGTAATGTTTTGAACTAATGTGCATACTTGATTCGCCAAAGGACAGATGTTTGGCAGAGAATTGTATTTTATTCTTGATCGTTAGACTTTTTTCCAACACTTATTACAGTTTTTGTGAAGGTCGAGATAATATCCCTTTGAACCATTGTTAGAGCCCATTCCCAGAGATGGTTCCTGTGAAGAAACATGAGGTTTTGTTTGCCTTTTAAAGAATTCACTAGTTCTTTATACTATTGTGCTTCACTGTCTGAGTGTAAAGCTATTTCAAGATATTCTTTGTGGACTGCTGTTTCAGATCTCCTTTATCAAACTGCAGTGACCCATGGGGTTCCTTGCTCAATACTCTTGCATCTTTCTGTATTCTGTGTGACAAATCCTAGCTATTATTTTTGAAGTGAACAATATTATTAGATGTCCATGTTGCAATATCATGACCTTGGGGCCAATTTGGGGACACCCATTTCATGTGTTAATAAATGAGTTAGAGAGACATGTTGCAGTTATTTGGAAAATCCGGGTCAAAACCTTCCCCAAGAACATAACCAGATACATCCAGATAATTGAGTTTCAGAAGGTTTTACTTAAATTATCAATAGAAACAAATCACCAAATTCTCTCCTTTATGAGGAACATTCCCCTTATGTCAGGTCTGTAGAAGCTAATTAATAAAAGCTTTCATAATTCAATGATAGAAAAAGCCTAAGAAATATCTGGCCTAATCTCTCATTTTGTAGATAAACCAAGACTCAGAAAGGTTAAGAGATTCGTTCCTACAGAAGATGGGACAGAGGGGCCAGCAAAACTGCTCTGCCTTCTACTGGGAAATTTTGCCTTTTCACTACACCATTAGGGTGTAATAATAATGAATCCATTTTTATGCCAATACAGTAGATGTTTAAAACAGTCAATGCACCAGATTGGGGGTGTGAAGTACCGGAATTGACTTTGGGACCAATCAGACCTAAGTGAGAACTCAGTTCTGGTTCTTAAATACTCTGAATCTGGGCAAGCTTTATTCACTTTCTTCACTTCTAAACAGGAGGAAATTCCATGGTGCTGTGTGCAAGGTTAAGTGATATATACAGTGCTTTTAGCTTAAAATTTGGCAGGGTATGTAATACCGCAAAAGAGTAATAATGTTAATGTGTGCAGTAATAATTGTACTTAATGTTACTAAGCTGAAGTTGTTAGGGTCACTGCCCAGGAGACCTTGGGGTAAAAATTAAGTCATAGTGCTTTGTAATAGACCATTATGGCAGTTGTTACTATTTCTTTGTGGTATATTTCAAAAATTTAATTAAAGAGTCATTCATGTCATAATTTTCTCAGTTCCTTCTATACCTGTAGAAGGACAAGGATAGGTCTGTCTTGCTTGCCATTCTACTCCTCAAGTAACTAGCACAGTGTATGGAAAACAAACAATACATATTACTATTGTTTATTTTTTTAATTTATTTCTTATTGAAGTATACTTGATTTATAATGTTGTGTTAGTTTCTGGTATACAGCAAAGTGATTCAGTTATACATTACATATATATTCTTTTTCATATTCTTTTCCCTTATGGTTTATTACAGGATATTGAATATAATGCCCTGTGCTATCCTGTAGGACCTTGTTTATCTATCTTATATATAATAGTTTGCATCTGCTAATCCCAAACTTCTAAACTATCCTGTTTTTCAAACTCTGAAATAGTAGAGGAAGAGTGGAGTAGAAGAGAATGAAGGAGAGAAGTGGGTCTTCAGAAGTCTGTGCCATGGGTCATAACTGCAAAGCTATGTCCTCCCAAGGCAAAAAGAAGAGAGAAATTTGAATCAGTTTAGTGTGGGACCTTCCCAAGCACCCGGAAAAGCAAAAATCCACACTTTACCAGATACTCCTGTACTTTAGGATGGCAAGGCTGCTTTGTGATACAGCTATTCTGCTTGTTACCTGTGCAAAATTTATGTTTTATGTTTGTATACATAAATGCTAGGCGATTACCAATACTAAAGAATCATTCACCATAGGAAAAAGGGAATCCTGAATTCTCTAAATTTGGATGCAAACATATTAGTGTAAATGTTTCTATACAATTTTCATTCAAGTGATCTATTCTTTTAAGTCGATCTTAAGGCTTTAGGCTATAGATGGTGTTTTTTTCATAGGAATCCCTGCCTGTTTCGTACATTTGGTCTGATCACTTCTCTACATCAGATATGTCAGTACACAGGGCCATAACACTATCATTTCCTTTGCTTGAGATGGCTCTTCAACTTTTTGTAAGCCTCTTAATGGTTTAGAACATCACTATAATTTCTTTTTAACCTCCCACTTCAGCAATTAGTTCTGGACTCTGCTGAAATGAAGATACTTAATAAATGCTTCTTGTGTAAATGAATACAAGCACAATAAATCCTCCTCTGAATGGAATTAAAAGTATGTAGTTTTGACGCCATAGGAAGAGTTTCAATTGAATGTAGCCAAAAACAGAACTAAAAATTCAATTTGACAAACATGCAAATTCAAATGTATACAGACCGGCTGTGATGGGCAGTTTTCCTGCAACTTCAACACTGAATCTTACAGTATAAAATGTGCTGTATTTCTCCATCACCATTTATCTACTGAATTTTTTTTTTTGTCAGTGGGAAAAATACTTAGTATTCCATCGTCGAACTCATGGGTTAGAAAGTCCCCTCCCAAATTTATGTATTCATTGAAAACCAGCACCCCATGATGTCAAAACTTTATTTATGCTTAGAAGGTATCTACTTGTGTTAAAAGTATCACTAGTCATTTCTATCAGAATAAGTTCAGAAATTATCTATCACGGACTTATTTGATATTAACCTACAGTAAATCTTGCATCCTATCTCATAGCTGGCACTGACTTTCCACACCCTACTGAATATGTTCAGGGTACAGAATATGCACTTTCAAAATCAGATAATGAGCAGAGGAATGGAGTTAATTGTGAGTGAAGTCATAACCATATTTACGATTTATTTTATTCTTAGTAGATTATTTTTCCAAGGACTTTATATTTTAGAGAAGTTTTAGGTTTACAAAAAACTTGAGAAGAATGTACAGAGATATCTCATTATACTCCTGCCCCAAACACATGCATATCTTCCCCATTATCGACATCACTCACCAGAAGGGTACATTTTTTACCAAGGATGAACCTTAACATTGACACATCATAATCACCCATACTCCATAATTTACCTTAGGGTTCACTCTTGGTGTTGTACATTCTATGGGTTTGGACGAAAGTTTAATGACACATCCATCATCATAATATCATACAAAGTATTTTCACTGTCCTAAAAATCCTCTGTGTTTTGCATATTCATTTCTGTTTACACTGCTGGAAATCACTGATCTTTTTTATTGTCTCCACAGTTTTTCCTTTTCTAGAATGACATATATCATTGGACTCATACAGTATGAAGCCTTTTTGGATTGGCTTCTTTAACTTAGCAATATGCATTTAAAGTTCCTCCATATCTTTTCATGGTTTGTTAACTCATTTCTTTTTAGCACTAAATTATATTCCATTGTCTGAATGTACCACAGCTTATTTATTCATTCACCTACTGAAGGACATCTTCATTGCCTTCAAGTTTTGGCAATTATGAATAAAGATGTTATAAACATCTGCCTGCAGGATTTTATGTGGACATAAGTTTTCAGTTCCTTTGGGAAGTACCAAGGTGAATGATTGCTGGATCTTATAGTAAAAGTAAGTTTAGTTTTGTAAGAAACCTTCCAAAGTGGCTGTACAATTATGCATTCACACTAGCAATGTATAAGAGTTCCTGTTGCTCCACATCTTCACCAGCATTTGGTGTTGTCAGTGTTCTGGATTTTAGCCATTCTAATAGAAGTATAATGATATCTCATCATTGTTTTAATTTACATTCCCATGATGTCATATAATGTGGAACATCTTTTCTTATGCCTGTTTGCCATCTGTGTATCTTCTTTGGTGTGGTATCTGTTAAGATCTTTGGCCCATTTTTTAAGGGGATTGTTTGTTTTCTTAGTGTTGAATTTTAAAGGTTTTTGTTTTTTGTTTGTTGGGCTTTTTTGACATTTGGATAACAGTCCTTTCCAGACATGACTTTTGCAAAATATTTTCTCCCAGTCTATGGCTGGTCTTTTTTCTGTTGACATTGTCTTTCACAGAGCCATTTTTTAAAAAACTTTAATCAAGTTCAGCTTATCAATTTTTTCTTGCATTGATTGTGTCTTTGTTGTTATATCTAAAAAGACATCACCATATACAAGTTCTTTAAGATTTTCTACTATATTATTTTCTAAGAGTTTTATAGTTTCGTGTTTTACATTTAGGTCATGGTTTCATTTTGAGTTAATTTTTGATGGGTGTAAGGTCTATGTCATTTTTCTACATGTTGATGTCCAGTTCTAGCACTATTTTGTTGAAAAGACAATCTTTGTTTCATTGTTTTGCCTTTGCTCCTTTGTCAAAGATCAGTTGACTATATTTATGGGGTCTAATGATTGGCTCTCTATCTGTTCCATTGATCTATTTGTTTATTCTTTTGCTAATACCATACTATCCTGACTACTGTCATCTTATGTCTTGAAGTCAGTAGTATCAGTCCTCCAACTTTGTTCTTGTCCTTCAATATTGCACTGGCTTTTCTGAGTCTTTTACCTATACATATACATTTTAGAATTCTGTTGTTGATATCCATAAAATAACATGTTAGGCTTTTGATTGTATTGCATTGAACCCATAGATAAAGTTGGGAAAACCTGACATCTTTATACTATTGAGTCCTCCTACCCATGAATATGTAATATCTCTCCATTTAGTTAGTTCTCTGAGTTTATTCATCAGATTTTTGTAGGTTTCCTCATATAGATCTGTATATATTTTATTAGATTTGTACCTAATTATTTCATTTTGGGAGGTGCTAATGTAAATGATATTGTGTTTGTAATTTCAAATTCTATTTGTTCATTTTTGGTATATAGGCAAATAATTGACTTTTCTATATTTACCTTGTATCCAGCAACCTTGCTGTACTCAATTATTAGTTTCAGTTTTTATAATTGATTCTTCTGATTTTATACATAGATAATTATCATCTGTGAATAAAGACAAGTTTATATCTTTCTTCCCAGTCTGTTTACATTTTATTTCCTTTACTTGCGTTATTGCATTGGGAAGGACTTCTAGTATGATGTTGAAAGGAGTGTTGTGAGAGACCATTCTTGCCTTGTACCTGATCTTAGAGTAAAAGCTGCAAGTTCCTCACCATTAAGTATGATGTTGGCTGTAGGTTTTTTTTTTTTTTTTTTTTTTTGTGGTACGCGGGCCTCTCACTGTTGTGGCCTCTCCCGTTGCGGAGCACAGGATCCAGGCGCGCAGGCTCAGCGGCCATGGCTCACGGGCCCAGCCGCTCCATGGCATGTGGGATCTTCCCGGAGCAGGGCACGAACCCATGTTCCCTGCATCAGCAGGAGGACTCTCAACCACTGTGCAACCAGGGAAGCCTGGCTGTAGGGTTTTTATTGATAGTATTTATCAAGTTGCGGAAGTTCCCTTCTATTCCTAGTTTACTGAGAGTTTTTATCATGAATGAGTTTCACATTTTGTCAAATGATTTTTTTTTTGTATCTTTGATACCATAGTATGATTTTTGTTTTTTAGTCTGTTGATGTCATGGACTACATTAATTGATTTTTGAATGTTGAACCAGCCTTGCCTACCTAGGATAAAACCAACTTGATTGTGGTGTATAATTCTTTGTGTACATTTTTGAACTGAAATTGCTAATTTTTTTGAGGATTTTTCCACCAACATTCACGAGAGTTATTAGTCTGTAAAGCTTTTCTTGAAATGTTTTCATCTGGTTTGAGTATTAGGGCCACAAAAAATAAATTAGGAAGTATTCTTTTCACTTCTATACTTTGAAAGAGATTGTAGAGAATTGGTATAATTTATTCCTTAAATATTTGATAGAATTCACCAGTAAACCAACTTGGGCCTGCTGCTTTCTGTTTTGGAATGTAATTAATTATGGATTCAATTGATTTAATAAATATAGGCCTATTCAGATTGTCTACTTCTTTTTATGTGAGTTTTCTCAGATTTTGCCTGTCAAGGAATTGGTCTATTTCGTCTAGGTTATCAAATTTATAGGCATAGAGTTGTTTATCATATTCCTTTATTATTCTTTTAAGTTCTGTGGGGAAAGAGTGATATCCCCTCTTTCATTTCTGATATTAGTAATTTATGTGTTCTCTCTTTTTTTCTTAGACTGGCTAGAAGCTTATCAGTTTTTTGATCTCTTCTTATCAGTTTTATTGAACTCTTCTCTTTATTCTCTCTGTTTTAATTTACATTTCCCTGGTAACATATGATGTGGAGGGTATGGAACATCTTTTAGTATGCTTATTTGCCATCTCTGTATCCTCTTTGGTGAGGTGTGTGTTAAGGTCTGTGGCCCACTTTTTTAAACAGGTTGTTTTCTTATTCAGTTTTGAGAGTTCTTCATATAATTTGGATGACAGTCTTTTATTAGCTGTGTCTTTTGCAAATCTTTTCTCCCAGTCCATGGCTCGTTTTCTCACTCTCTTGACATTGTCTTTCACAGTGCAGAAGATTTTTATTTTAATGAAAGTTCCGTTTATCAGTTATTTACTTCATGGATTGTGTGCCTTTGGTGTTGTATCTAAAAAAGTCATCACCAAGCTTCCAGGTTGGTGAACACATAGAGATTCTAGGACAGTGTTGCACCTGGAGAGGGTATAGAAGCTCTTCATCACTTCCCACATAGTTTGCCCTATGCATCTCTTCTACCTGGCTGTTCCTGACTTATGTCCTTGCATAATAAAGTGGTAATCTAGAGTCCCCCGGGCACGGTGAGAAGATATGAGCTCTGAGACCAGACAGTCTTGGGCTTCAATCCTATCTCCCCTCCTCACGGCACTGAGGCTTTGGACGTTCACTTACTCTAAGTCTCACTTTCCTACATTATAGCATCCTTGGATGATCTGTCTGGTATATAGAAAATAATCAATAGATCAAACACTCTAGATTGGCTGACCCAACCTCAAAAAAAACAACATAAAAAGGTCATTGCCATACCCAAGTTCATGTAGGTATTCTCCTATGTTACCTTCTAGGAGTTTTATAGCTTTGCATTTTGTGTTTAAGCCTGTGATCCATTTTGAGTGAATTTTTGTGAAGGATATAATGTCTGAGTCTAGATTCATTTATTTGCATGTGGACATCAGTTGTCCCAGTACCATTGTTGAAAAGACTGTCTTTGCTCCATTTTTTTTTCTTTGCTCCTTTGTCAAAGATCAGTTGACTATATTTATGTGGGTGTATTCCTGGGCTCTCTGTTCTGTTCTGTTGATCTATTTGTCTCTTCTTCTGTCAATACTATGCTGTCTTTGTTACAGAGCCTTTTTTTTTTTTTTTGTATGGACATATGTTTTTATTTCTTTTTTCAAAAAATTTTAATTTAATTTTATTTAATTTTTTATACAGCAGGTTCTTATTTGTCATTAATTTTATACATATCAGTGTATAAATTTCAATCCCAATCATCCAATTCATCACACCCCCACCCCCACCCCACACCCTGCTGCTTTCCCCCCTTGGTATCCATACATTTGTTCTCTAAATCTGTGTCTCAATTTCTGCCCTGCAAACTGGTTCATCTGTACCATTTTTGTAGGTTCCACATATATGCATTAATATACAATATTTGTTTTTCTCTTTCTGACTTACTTCACTCTGTATGACAGTCTCTAGATCCATCCATGTCTCAACAAATGACCCAGATTTGTTCCTTTTTATGGCTAATATTCCACTGTATATATGTACCACATATTCTTTATCCATTCATCTGTCAATGGTAATTTAGGTTGCTTCCATGACCTACCTATTGTAAATAGTTGCTGCAGTGAACATTGAGGTACATGTGTCTTTCTGAATTATGGTTTTCTCTGCATATATGCCCAGTAGTGGGATTGCTGGATCATATCATAATTGTATTTTTAGTTTTTTAAGGAACCTCGATACTGTTCTCCATAGTGGCTGTATCAATTTACGTTCCCACCAACAGTGCAAGAGGGTTCCCTTTTCTCCACACCCTCTCCAGCATTTGTTGTTTATAGATTATCTGATGAAGCCCATTCTAACTGGTGTGAGGTGATACCTCATTGTAGTTTTCATTTGCATTTCTCTAATAATTAGTGATATTCAGCAGCTTTTCATGTGCTTCTTGGCCATCTCTATGTCTTCTTTGGAGAAATGTCTATTTAGGTCTTCTGCCCATTTTGGGATTGGGTTTTTTTTTTTTTTTTTTAATTGAACTGCATGAGCTGTTTATATATTTTGGAGATTAATCCTTTGTCCATTGATTCATTTGCAAATATTTTCTCCCATTCTGAGGGTTGTCTTTTCATCTTGTTTATGGTTTCCTTGGCTGTGCAAAAGCTTTGAAGTTTCATTAGGTCTCATTTGTTTATTTTTGTTTTTATTTCCATTACTCTAAGAGGTGGATCAAAAAAGATCTTGCTGTGATTTATGTCAAAGAGTGTTCTTACTATGTTTTCCTCTAAGAGTTTTATAGTGTCCAGTCTTACATTTAGGTCTCTAATCCATTTTGAGTTTATTTTTGTGTATGGTGTTAGGGAATGTTCTAATTTCATTCTTTTACACGTAGCTGTCCAGTTTTCCCAGCACCACTTATTGAAGAGACTCTCTTTTCTCCATTGTATATCCTTGCCTCCTTTTTCATAGATTAGTTGACCATAGGTGTGTGGGTTTATCTCTGGGCTTTCTATCTTTTTCCATTGATCTATGTATCTGTTTTTGTGCCAGTACCATATTGTCTTGATTCCTGCAGCTTTGTAGTATAGTCTGAAGTCAGTGAGTCTGATTCCTCCAGCTCTGTATTTTTCCCTCAAGACTGCTTTGGCTATTCGAGGTCTTAAGTGTCTTCATACAAATTTAAAATTTTTTTGTTCTAGTTCCTTAAAAAATGCCATTGGTAATTTGATAGGGATTGCATTGAATCTGTAGATTGATTTTGGTAATATAGTCATTTTCACAATATTGATTCTTCCAATCCAAGAACATGGTATATCTCTCCATATGTTGGTATCATATTTAATTTATTTCATCAGTGTCTTATAGTTTTATGCATACAGGTCTTTTGTCTCCTTAGGTAGGTTTATTCCTAGTTATTTTATTCTTTTTGTTGCAATGGTAAATGGGCATGTTTCTTTAATTTCTCTTTCAGATTTTTCGTCATTAGTGCATAGGAATGCCAGAGATTTCTGTGCATTAATTTTGTATCCTGCAACTTTACCAAATTTATTGATTAGCTCTAGTATTTTTCTGGTGACATCTTTAGGATTCTCTGTGTATAGTATCATGTCATCTGCAAACAGTGACAGTTTTACTTCTTCTTTTCCAATTTGTATTCCTTTTATTTCTTTTTCTTCTCTGATTGCCGTGGTAGGACTTCAAAACTATATTGAATAATAGTGGTGAGAGTGCACACCCTTGTCTTCTTCCTGATCTTAGAGGAAATGCTTTCAGTTTTTCACCATTGAGAATGATGTTTGCTGTGGGTTTGTCATATATGGCCTTTATTATGTTGAGGTACGTTCCCTCTATGCCCACTTTCTGGAGAGTTTTTATCATAAATAGGTGTTGAATTTTGTCAGAAGCTTTGTCTGCATGTATTGATATGATCATATGTTTTTTCTTCTTCAATTTGTTAATATGGTGTATCACACTGATTGATTTGCATATATTGAAGAATCCTTGCATCCCTGGGATAAATCCCACTTGATCATGGTGTATGATGCTTTTAATGTGTTGTTGGATTCTGTTTGCTATTATTTTGTTGAGGATTTTTGCATCTATAATCATCAGTGATATTGGTCTGTAATTTTCTTTTTTTTTTTTTTGTAGTATCTTTGTCTGGTTTTGGTACCAGGGTGATGGTGGCCTCATAGAATGAGTTTGGGAGTGTTCCTTCCTCCACAATATTTTGGAAGAGTTTGAGAAGGATGGATGTTAGCTCTTCTCTAAATGTTGGATAGAATTCACCTGTGAAGCCATCTGGTCCTGGACGTTTGTTTGTTGGAAGATTTTTAATCACAGTTTCAATTTCATTACTTATGAATGGTCTGTTCATGTTTTCTATTTCTTCCTGGTTCAGTCTTGGAAGGTTATACCTTTCTACGAATTTGTCCATTTCGTCAAGGTTGTCCATTTTATTGGCATAGAGTTGCTTGTAGTAGTCTGTTAGGATGCTTTGTATTTCTGTGGTATCTGTTGTAACTATTCCTTTTTCATGTCTAATTTTATTGATTTGAGTCTTCTCTCTTTTTCTTGATGAGTCTGGCTAATGGTTTATCAATTTTGTTTATCTTCTCAAATAACCAGTTTTTAGTTTTATTGATCTTTGCTATTTTTGTCTTTGTTTCTGTTTCATTTATTTCTGCTGTGATCTTTATGATTTCTCTCCTTCTGCTAACTCTGGGTTTTGTTTGTTCTTCTTTCTCTAGTTTCTCCAGATGTAAGATTAGATTGTTTATTTGAGATTTTTCTTCTTTCTTGAGGTAGGCTTGTATAGCTATAAACTTCCCTCTTAGAACTGCTTTTTCTGCATGCCATAGGTTTTGGGTTGTCGTGTTTTCATTGTCATTTGTCTCTAGGTATTTTTTGATTTCCTCTTTGATTTCTTCAGTGATCTCTTGGTTATTTAGTAACATATTGTTTAGCCTCCATGTGTTTGTGTTTTTTTATGTTTTTTTCCCTGTAATTGATTTCTAACCTCATAGCATTGTGGTCAGAAAAGATGCGTGATATGATTTCAATTTTCTTAAATTTGCTGAGGCTTGATTTGTGACGCAGGATGTGATCTATCCTGGAGAATGTTCCATGCACACTTGAGAAGAAGGTGTAATCTGCCGTTTTTGGATGGAATGTCCTATAAATATCAATTAAATCTATCTGGTGTATTGTGTCATTTAAAGCTTTTGTTTCCTTATTTATTTTCATTTTGGATGATCTGTCCATTGGTGTAAGTGAGGTGTTAAAGTCCCCCACTATTATTGTATTACTGTCAATTTCCTCTTTTATAGCTGTTAACAGTTGCCTTATATAGGAGCACAAGGTGCTCCTATGTTGGGTGCATATATATTTATAATTGTTGTATCTTCTCCTTGGATTGATCCCTTGATCATTATGTAGTGTCCTTCCTTGTCTCTTGTAACATTCTTTATTTTAAAGTCTATTTTATCTGATATGAGTATTGCTACTCCAGCTTTCTTTTGATTTCCATTTGCATGGAATATCTTTTTCCATCCCCTCATTTTCAGTCTGTATGTGTCCCTAGATCTGAAGTGGGTCTCTTGTAGACAGTATATATATATATATATATATATATATATATATATATATATATATATATATATATATATATATATATATATATATATATATATATATATGTGTGGGTCTTGTTTTTGTATCCATTCAGCAAGACTGTGTCTTTTGGTTGGAGCATTTAATCCATTCACGTTTAAGGTAATTATCGATATGTATGTTCCTATGATCATTTTCTTAATTGTTTTGGGTTCATTTTTATAGGTCCTTTTCTTCTCTTGTGTTTCCCACTTAGAGAAGTTCCTTTAGCATTTGTTGTAGAGATAGTTTGGTGGTGCTGAATTCTTGTAGCTTTCGCTTGTCTGTAAAGCTTTTGATTTCTCCATGGAATCTGAATGAGATCCTTGCCCAGTAGAGTAATCTTGGTTGTAGGTTCTTCCCTTTCATCACTTTAAGTATATCATGCCACTCCCTTCTGGCTTGTAGAGCTTCTGCTGAGAAATCAGCTGTTAAACTTATGTGAGTTCCTTTGTATGTTATTTGTCATTTTTCCCTTGCTGCTTTCAATAATTCTTCTATGTCTTTAATTTTTGCCAGTTTTATTACTATGTGTCTTGGTGTGTTTCTCTTTGGGTTTATCCTGTATGGGACTCACTGCGCTTCCTGGACTTGGGTGACTATTTCCTTTCCCATGTTAGGGAAGTTTTCGACTATAATCTCTTCAAATATTTTCTCTGGTCCTTTCTCTCTCTCTTCTCCTGGGACCCCTATAATGTGAATGTTGTCATGTTTAATGTTGTTCCAGAGGTCTCTTAGGCTGTCTTCATTTCTTTTCATTCTTTTTTCTTTATTCTGTTGCACAGCAGTGCAGTCCACCATTCTGTCTTCCAGGTCACTTATCCGTTTTTCTGCCTCAGTTATTCTGCTATTGATTCCTTCTAGTGTATTTTTCATTTCAGTTATTGTATTGTTCATCTCTGTTTGTTTGTTTTTTAATTCTTCCAGGTCTTTGTTAAACATTTCTTGCATCTTCTCCATCTTTGCCTCCATTCTTTTTCCGAGGTTCTGGATCATCTTCACTATCATTATTCTGAATTATTTTTTCTGGAAGGTTGCCTATCTCCACTTCATTTAGTTGTTTTCCTGGGGTTTTATCTTGTTCCTTCATCTGGTACATAGCCCTCTGCCTTTTCATCTTGTCTATCTTTTTGTGAAAGTGTTTTTTTTTTTTTTTTCCCACAGCCTGCAGGATTATAGTCTTCTTGCTTCTGCTGTCTGCCCTTTGGTGGATGTGGCTATCTAAGAGGCTTGTGTACATTTCCTGATGGGAGGGACTGGTGGTGGGTAGAGCTGACTGTTGCTCTGGTGGACAGAGCTCAGTAAAACTTTAATCTACTTGACTGCTCATGGGTGGGTCTGGGTTCCCTCCCTGTTGGTTTTTTTGCCAGAGGCAACCCAACACTGGAGCCTGTCCATGCTCTTTGGTGGGGCTAATGGCGGACTCTGCGGCTCACGCCAAGGAGTACTTCCCGGAACTTCTGCTGCCAGTGTCCTTGTCCTCACAGTGAGACACAGCCACCCCCCCACCTCTACAGGAGACCCTCCAACACTGGCAGGTAGGTCTAGTTCAGTGTCCCCTGGCGTCACTGCTCCTTCCCTGGGTCCTGATGCACACACTACTTTGTGTGTGTCCTCCAAGAGTGGAGTTTCTGTTTCCCCCTGTCCTGTCAAAGTCCTGCAGTCAAATCCCACTAGCCTTCAAGATCTGATTCTCTAGGAATTCCTTCTCCCATTGTTGGACCCCCAGGTTGGGGAGCCTGACGTGGGACTCAGAACCTTCACTCCAGTGGGTGGACTTCTGTGGTATAAGTGTTCTCCAGTCTGTGAGTCACTCACCCAGCAGTTATGGGATTTGATTTTACTGTGATTGCACCCCTCCTACCGTCTCATTGTGGCTTCTCCTTTTTCTTTGGATGTGGGGTATCTTTGTTGGTGAGTTCCAGTGTCCTCCTGCCCATGATTGTCCAGCAGCTAGTTGTGATTCTCGTATTATCACAAGAGGGTGTGAGAGCACATTCTTCTACTCTGCCCTCTTGGTTCCCAGACTGTTGTTCCTATTTTTGTCTTCTACTCTTCTGCTTTTTATGGTTTTAATTGAGCATTTCATGTGATTCCATTTTTCTTTTCTTTCTTAGCATTTCAGTTATACTTTTCTTTTAAATGGTTGTCCTATAGTTTACAATGTACATTTTCAGCTAATTCAAGTCCATTTTCAAAGAACATCATATCACCTCACAGGTAGTATAAGTGCCTTATAATAACAAAATAATTATAATTCCTTTTTCCCATCCATTGTATCATTGCTGTCATTCACTTTGCTTATATATAAAGCACACACACACATACACACATATATGCATATATATATATATAAAATACATAAGCTTAAATAATTAAGTACATTTTTACTATTATTTTGAACAAACTGTTACTGTTAGCTCACTTATGAATAAGAAAAATAAAAGTTTTTATTTTACTTTCAATTTTTCTTTCTTTGGTGCTCTTCCTTTTTTTATGTAGATCTGAGTTTCTGACCTGTGTTAATTTCCTTTTCTCTGAAGAACTTCTTTTAACAGTTCTGGCAAGGTAGGTCTACTGGCAACAATTTCCCTCAATTTTTGTTTGTCTGAGAAAGTCTTTATTTCTCCTTTACTTTTTTTTTTTTTTTTTTTTTTGCAGTATGTGGGCCTCTCACCGCCGTGGCCTCTCCTGTTGTGGAGCACAGGCTCCGGAGGTGCAGGCTCAATGGCCATGGCTCATGGGCCCAGCCGCTCCATGGCATGTGGGATCCTCCCAGACCGGGGCACGAACCCATGTCCCCTGCATTGGCAGGTGGACTCTCAACCACTGCGCCACCAGGGAAGCCCTCCTTTACTTTTGAAGGATAATTTCACAGAGTACAGAATTTTAGGGTTTTTTTGTTTTTTTTCCCCTCTTAACACTTTAAATATTTCACTCTGCTCTCTTCTTGTTTATGTGGTTTCTTAGGAGAAGTCAGATGTAATTCTTGTTTTTGTTCCTCTGTAGATAAGGTGTTTTTTTCCCTCTGGATTCTTTCAGGATTTTTTACTTATGCTTGATTTTCTGTAATTTGAAAATGATATGCTTATATGGGTTTTTGTTCTGTTTTGTTTTGTTTTTGTATTTATCATACTTGGTGTTCTCTGAGCTCCCTGGATCTGTGGTTTGTTGCCTGACATTAATCTGAGAAAATTTGGTTATTATTGTTTCAAACATTTCCTCTGTTCCTTTCTTTCTTTCTTCTCCTTCTGATATTCCCTTTATGCATATGTTACTCCTTTATTGTTGTCCCACAGTCCTTGAATGCTCTGTTCTGTTTTGTTCAGTCTTTTTTCTCTTTGCTTTTCAGATTTCAAAGATTCTATTTGTATATTATGTAGTTCAAAATGGTTCCTTTTCCCCTTCCCCTGCTGGAAGCCTGAAGGGATTTTTCTCAGATATTTACTGTGGGAATCTGGTTAACCTCCTAGAAGTAAATCTTATAATACTATGGAGGCCCCTTTAAGTCCTCCCAGAATTTTTAACCCTCAGAGCTTTCCCCACTAAGTTTCCAGAAATTCACCAGTAACAACACTGTATCTCTGGTCAGTTTCTGCTCATGTAAGCCATGATTCCCTGTATTCACCTGTCTCTCCAATCTTGGGTGCAGTGGTTTGCACTGTGTCCTCCCCTTTCTTAAGATACAAGAATAGTTTTTGATTTTTCATTTTGTTCAGCTTTTTACTCATTTTTAGGACTGACTAGAGACTTCCAAGCTCCTTATATGCAGAGCTGGAAACTGGGAGTCCTAGAATTTATTTTTTTGAGCCTGTGTTAGATTTGAGAAAAACTGTGCAGAAAGTATAGAGAGTTCCATATATCACCTCTACCTCTCCCACCACCAGTTTGCTCTATTATTAACATCTTGCATTAGTGTGGTACGTTTGTTACAATTGATGAACCAATATTGATATGTTAATATTAACTAAGTCTATAGTTTATATTAGGTTCTATAGTTTGATATTGTACATACTGTGGTTTTGACAAATATATAATGTCGGTATCTACTGTTACAGCATAACACAGAGTAGTTTCATTGCCTTAAATATGCCCTATGTTCCATTTATTCATCCCTTTTCCCCTTCCCTTGAACCCTTGGAAACTACTGATCTTTTTTGCTGTCTCCATAATTTTGCTTTTTCCAGAATGTCTTATAGTCAAAATCATACCATATATAGTCTTTGCAGACTGACTTCTTTCACTTAACAATATGTGTTTAAGTTTGCTCCATGTCTTTTCAAGTCTTGATAGCTCATCTCATTTAAGTGCTAAATAATATTTAGCCATATTTATATAATGGCTGTTTTCCAGGAATAAATGGGGTTATTTGAGGTGTCATGTAGGGGAAAAAGTAAGACTTTGGAGCCTTTAGCCATGGGTTTTAAAAGTAGCTTTGCCATGTTTTAACTGTGAGCTTGGACAGTTTACAAAGATCTCAGAGCTGCAGCTTGCCATCTTTCAAATTAAAATATTAATATCTACCTTGAAATTGTCATGATAATAAATAACATGTAAAGTCATAGCATAGCACTTGGTCATGCCAGCAGCAACAGACTCAGCAGCTGTGATCATCACATTTTATAAACAGATAGATTAGTACAATAATGAATAGCAATCAGATAAGGCTATACAGTCAAATGAAAAAATATATATATATATAATAAATGAAAAATAAAATGCTTCAATCTAATACAAAATAATAAGCATACAAAATAAAGGGTGTGAGGTGGGAAAAGAGTTCTTATTTAATACATCTAATTGGATAGGAATTTCTGAAATGGCAGGCTTTTAAAATTTCAATGTAGTTGTTTAGTTTCAGGAAAGAAAATTTATTGTATATGAATATTAGTCTATTCTAAAATATTTTAAAGTTACTTCATATTTACTAAGTATATATATATAAATACATATAAATACTCCAAAGAAATGCTATAGTTGAATCAAAGACTATAGATTAAAAGGAGAATCAAGAGTTGCAGATTCATAGACTGTCTATGTTTATGGGCAGCCACCTTTGTCACTCATTATTCTTCAGCCTTTTATTAAGATTATAATAAATTATGAGCCTAAAAATTTTTGATATTTTAAAACAGAAAAATTGAAGAAATAAAATTATTTTTAGCATTGTTATTGGTTATACACTGTATTTGAAGTACCTGAGACAGAACTTTGAATTCCAAGACCTCTCCTCAAGACCTGGAACCTATTTTGAAGTGGTGGGGAGTGGGTTATGAGTCAATGAATTTTTACTTCTGCCAAGGTGGTTTAAAATACTGAGTTCAAAGAGAAGGAGTTAATTTACTAAAGATAAGACCACAAGATAGAACCCATGATTATTTAAGACAGGGACTGGCAAACTTTTTCTGCAAAGGGCCAAATAGTAAATATTTTAAGCTTTGTGGGTCCTATGGTCTCTATTGCAGCTACTCAACTCTGATATTATAATGTGCAAGTAGCCACAGATAATATGTAAACAGATGGGTATGCTATATTTCAATAAAACTTTATTTATGAATATAATCAGATGGCTGGATTTGACCACAGTTTGCTGACTTCTGGGTTAGAAAATGAGAAAAATGTGGAATTAACCTGAAAACATTTTATTCGGATTACAAGCTAAAATAAATAACCAAACTGTTTTTAGCCAAATATTCCCACATTAGATAAAGAAAGATACAGTTTCATAATACAACGTAGTGCAAATAATGAAAGATCACATGTGTGAGAAAAAAATACAGTTTTTTAAAAGAAGTATTTATTGAGCATTTGGTAGAAAGAAGACACTGCTCTATGTTAGGCAAAAGAAAAATAGCGGTTTTAGAATTGAAATTGGACATAATTTTTCATCTTAACTGTTAGTTTATGGGTCATATGATCTTGGGAATGTTACTTAACTTTTCTGAGCCTTAATTGCCCTATTTGTAAAATATGGATAAATCCTACATCATAAAATAGCTATATTCTTTAAGCAAAAGATCTTGTGTAAAGCACTTGATATAATTCCTGGAATGCAGTAGGTGCACTCAGGGAATTTACAGGTAATTCTTTACTTGTTGGGTAACTTAAACTTCAACACAGAAAGTTGAAAAAAAGGTAATAATAGTACTTATGTAAGATTGTGAAGATTAAATAGGAGTAATGTATTAAAAAAAGCACTTAAACACTCAGCACAGTGCTTGGCACCTAGTAAATGTTCAATTGATATTAGCTGCTTCTGTTATTGTTGTTGTTATTATTATTAAACAGAGTAATGCACAAGTTATATACATTCATCCGTGAGTTTAAAATGTGCAGGAGAGAATGTGACAAATAATATGACAAAGATACAGAAGTCACATCTGATTGGGGGAATCAGAAAAGGATTCATAGAGACATGACATTTGAGCTGTCTAGGTAGAATGAATTGTATTTCAGTTAGAGTAGCTGAAAGGTGTTAAAGATTAAACAAAGGATAAGAGCAAAGAAAGGAAGCAGGGATTTGATAGGTATGTACAGTGAGTAGTAACTAATATGATACTGTTTATTGAATCTACTCATTTCTCATTCAGACCTCAAAGTAACCTGTGTGCTGGATATTATTATACATACTTTGTAGAAAAGCAATCTGGATTCAAAAGATTTGATGACTTTCCCAAGGTCATACAAGTAAAGTGCTCATCCTGGAATTGAACTCAGATCATTTTCCAAAGTGAGTGTTATTACCGCTCCATTATACAAACTCTCTGAAAGCAGGTGGAGCTTAGTAGAAGCTTAATAACCACATGTAGGTCAGCTTTTACTCTTTGATGTGGTAAATATTTTTATATCTCACATTTCATTCATTAATCAAAAATAATTATATATTTGAATTTAATTTCCTTATTCATGCACAGAATATTTTTGAATTTCTACCATGTGCAATGACTATTCTAGGGGGTGGCATACATCAGTAAATAAAACAGATAAATATTTTTGCCACACAGTTATGAGCTTTGGTTTGTTTGTTTTTTTACTCTTTAAAAAAAATTTTTTTTAAAGATTGAGGTAAGAATGTATTATTAAAACACTGTTACTGTTTCTCTCAGAGAAAAGTACAAGTCATTTGTTATCTAATTATCAATCTATTCTCCAAAATAAAGATATTAAAATACTGATGTCTCACAGTTATAAGAAAACAAGATGAGATCTCCATATGGTTGGTATTAGCTGATATTTACTTTTAAATTTTTTCTTTTTACACTAAAAGTCACAGCTCTTGGGACTTCCCTGGTGGCTCAGTGGTTTAGAGTCCGCCTGCCTATTCAGGGGACACGGGTTCGTGTCTCGGTCCGGGAGGATCCCACATTCCGCGGAGCAGCTGGGCCCGGGAGCCATGGCCGCTGAGCTTGCGCGTCCGGAGCCTGTGCTCACAGCGGGAGAGGCTACAACAGTGAGAGGCCCGTGTGCCGCAAAAAAAAAAAAAAAAATCACAGCTCTGTTTTAGTGAATGTGGTAATTACATTATATTTATTTTAATCAAAACTTAGAAAAATACATCTAAAAGAATAAAGCTTCATTGGTAGAAAGTTTTCTTAAAATATTCAAGGCCGAAAAGTAGCACATACTCTCATAAGCAAACAGTAGGCAGAAAGCTAATGACCTTTTCTCAGTAATAGCAGTAAAAACACAGAACCTGTTTATAAGGCAGACATAGTCAAGATTTCAAAATTTGTTATTTCTGCATTTATATCTTCACAGGTTCAAAATGCTCTTTAAAATGTGAAACTTGTGCTTACTAGTTTTAAGGCCTAGAGATAAAGATTCAGTTTCCACGGAACAGCTGGATCTAATTAGAACCCAAATTTCTAATTCCACTTGATCTGATTTCCCCATCTGTATGGCATCATTACACCATAAATAGTGTGAGCTGTAACTTCCAGTTCAAACCAGAAAGAAACTGGCAATCAGGGCTCCTGTTCTGCAAGGGTCACTGGAAGTTCTGTTTAACATCACAGCATTCCCATATGGGCTGATTTAATTGTTTAGAACTTTTCCACCAATAAATGAATCAGGAAGAAATAAGGTATTTTTCTGCGATCCATCCATTCATTTATTTTTATTTGGAATATTTAAAAATCTGAAGTGTCAGATTTAAGAATAAAATATTCTCTATTATCACCAACCCCTCATTGTATTTTTTCATGTGTACTCATTTTTGTTTCATGTTTTGTTTACAAGAGTATAACACTCCTTTTCTCTTTCATAAATTGAGTATTTAATGGACTTATAGAATAAATAGATATTGAGAATATAAAAAAGATTGCCCTTTCCCAATCACATCATTTCAGAAATGTGGAGACTGAAGGTCAGGAAGTTTGTCTGACCTGCCTTCAGCCCACTCATAGGAGACATAAGAGAGAAGCCATAGACCTCTGAGTTCCCAACTAGTGTTCACCTCTGTGTTCAAACTGACTAGGCTTGGAAACCCTGCCAGAGAAAACATAGCATATCTGACTTCTCATTATTATGTAATACAGGTTCATCAAAGATTTTACAAATCAGAGAATAAAGAGAAGAAGAATATTCATCCAAAAGCAATCACTGTTAAAATTTTGGATTTTATGTTTTCATACATTTTGTACATACAGTTTTGTGTCCTTCCCATTTTATCCTTTTCCTAATCTGTCTTTATGAACATGCTTTTTAATGGTGGAATGGTATCTTATATAGGTGTACCACAACTTAAAACAGTGTTTTATTGTTTGATAGGTTGTTTCTAATTTGCTTATTTAATAATACTATGATGTACACTGCTCTTTTGTACATTTTTGTTTATGTCTTTAAGATAAATTCTTTTAATTGGATTTCTTGGGTCATGAGATACTCATTTTAGCCTTCTGATATGTGTTGCCAAATATCCTTCTGCAAAGGCCGTACCAGTTTACAATTATACTCTCAGAATATGAAAATTTTGTTTTCCTGCACATACAGCTAACATTGAATATTATCACTTCCTAATAATTTCATGTTTGATAGGTAAAATGTAGCATCCAATTTTAATTTTCATTGATTAAAAGTAAAATTGAAGACTTTTCACATGCTTCTTGGACATTTCTACATATATCTAAATAACTAAATAGAAAGTGGTAAAATTAAGAAACTGTGGACAAGGAAAAGAATAATCAATTTCGGCTGAGATGATCAGAGAACACATATAGTATTTAGAAAAAACAAGTAAAAGTTTCTGCTCCCAGTTCTGTGAGTAATTGACAGGAAGAGTGGTGGTCAGGATACCCTTAAAGGCTCATGGAAAAACAAACTAAAAGAAAGAGAAACAATCTAGCAATTTCTGTGATTGAATCATGGCTCTTCAGAGTTGGAAGGGACTTCTGGAGATGTTCTAGTTCAACTGTACAGTTTCCACATGAGGGAACTGAGCAGTTAAGTGCTTTGCCTAGGGTGTCATCTTGTTTAAAGAGCCAGAAATAGAATTCAGGCCTCCTCATTCTCAGCTGAATGCTTTCTGAGCAATTTTACAGGACTAAAACATCTTCAAGCAAAGAGAGTTGTAATGTTATGTTTGTCCCTTGAATGAATTATTTAATTCTTCTCTGAAGACTTCTCTGAAACTCAGTTTCCTCATCTTTAAAATGAGAAGACAGGACCAAATGAACATGAACGCTCTTAGCTTTTGTCAGAATGATTGAATTTTACCTGCTTATATCTGACACTCAAGTTCTTTGTTTTCTGGGCCATGCTAATCTTAAAAAAAAAAAAAAAAAGTGTTTCCCTGCATATACACTTTTAGATAGTTGAAATGCTTTCTTCTTCCCTGTGGTCAGGTAATTCAGAAACTGCTCTGGTTTTTTGTTTTAAATTGAATTTTCTGAACAAAATTGTTTCTTGGCCAAGATGACTTCTGAGATATTTTAGCCCCCAAAGCATTATTTTAAGAAAGTTATAAACAACTGTGAATGGGGACAGTGCTAGTTGACTACATATTTTTCTGGCTCATGAAAAACTAGTAGGATATATTAAATATTATTTTTCATTATAATTGAAGGTGTCCTGCTTTGCTTTCCCCATATATATTTTTACCTATTTTCCTTGCTTCTTATGCTTTTATGGATGATATTTGAAGTAGCCATGACATAATTTGATTTTCATGGAAATATATCAGTGACATGCTCACGTGCATAGTGTGTTAATTGCAGACACTGTCAGAAGCTACCTGTTTGGCCTTTGTTGGTTGGAAGTGACAGCCATAGATCAGCGTATGGTGCTAACAAGGCTAAGATCATACATTCATTTCATATTCTTTGGTTCTCCTTCTCCCATAGCTGCTTGTAGTAACTTAGTTGTAAATGTGAATAAAGAAGAAGGTGTAGAGGACGTAGTATAAATCTATCACTACTGGAGGGAAACTAACAAATGAACAAAAGCTCACACATGAATCACTGAATGGTCATTGGAGCTTGTTAGGAGGGAGGAGGAAGTAAAAAGAAACATGGCTTAAAGGTAGTTCATCTACTAGCACAGAACCAAATTACTTATATGTCGTCTCAAATGTTTATTGTGAGCAAATGACTATCTCTTCACCAATAGTGATGTAGTTAAGAATATTGGGGAAATGTATGGCTCTCCTTCCATACCAGGGATGAGGTCAATGGAAAATCTGTAGATGCAGTGAAATTTTTGCTGATCAAATTTCTGAAAGTTTCTTGTAAGGCTAGGTTAATGGATCCCTGGGGTAGAAAGGAATGATTACTGCAGGCAAGCATTTAAAACCCCACCAAATGAATCAGGGGACCCAGTTGGTTCCCAAAGACAGAAAATGGTGAGAAAAGAAACTTTCCTGTGACTTAGACTTGGGACTGGATATAGCATATGCAGAATGACTGAGCTTGAATCAAAAGAGTCCTGAACACATTTGGTACAATATAGAGAATTGTTGGTTTTGCTTCTACTGGAGAAAGAAGCTTATTCCTTTGGCATATCTTTTAAAATAAAGTAATGTGACATAACTAGAGTCAACACATTCTAAACATGAAGACTATTTTTCCTTAAAGTGAAATACTATATCCATAACTAACAGTTTCTTAACATATGCACTCATGGTTTGTATCCATAATAATAATTAGTAGAAAAATTAATATATGGAGGGACAATATTTTAAGTTAGAAACATTAATTCAGTAGTATAGAAGTTGTTATCTTTTGGTTTCATTCACACCCTTTCAATATTTCTGTTGGAAAGTCCCAGAAGATCCCTCTCAGAAATGCTGCAAGACACAGATTGGTTTTCTCTCTGAGACTTAGATGTTACCTCTGGTCAAAAAGAAACAGACTCAGTTATGCCTTACTTTGAAATAATGTATGTATTTCTAAACATTCAGAGAGAAGCCATTTTTCAAATGTGTAGTGCTCATTAACTATACTCTCGTACGCAAACAGATTGCTTTGCTCTCTGGTACACGTTCTAACGTGGGAAAGCCAGGATGAACCCAGTGTTTTAGGTCTGACATAAGATTAATCTTCTCGTAATTGTCATGTTCTATAGTTCTCAGGTTAAAAAATCAGTTAATTTCTGGGTATCTATGGCAGATTTTCCTAAGTAATGAGAGTTCAGGTGAGTTATATTAGAGTTAAATTCCTAGGATATGCTCCTTTTCCAGAAGAGATATTATGCTAGTTCAGGGTGATCTACCAATTTGGATCCACTAAACCCTTAGGAGACCACAGAAAAGAAAATGAAATGCCACTTAAAAATTAGTTTATATCATTCGTGTGTGTGTGTGTGTGTATACACACATATACATATACATATGTATACTTTTGAACACTATATATATAGTATTCAAAGACCAAGATACTATATTCATAAATTTTACATTTTGAGGCAAAGTGCCAATACTATTTACACTTCTCTAAGGTAAGGGGAGCAGTAATAGAGGAATAGGATAACCTTCTGAGAAACATTTTTTTTCCAAAGAATGTTATAATCCAAAAATACCTGCCAAGAGTGCATGATTTATGCAGGGCAAAGCAGCCAGCCAATCATTAAATATGGAACTTCCCAATAATTACTCAACTTCTCACCAGCCCAAGGTGTGTCTGCTGATTAACCCTGACTGAAATTTAATACCCATTTTTCCTGTTCTATCTAATCTGACAAAGAACTACAGACAATGTGGAGATGGATGTTAGCCTCTTACTTCCGGTCTATTCTTCAAACATCCAGACACTTCAGGCTTAGTCATTTCCTCTAAAAGAAATTAAATCTTAACATGGGCTTCAAAAATGGTTGTACTGAATATTTAAAAAGCATAAAAAGTCCTAAGGTAAAGATTTATTTCACTCATTTGTCACTTAACTATAAAAATAATTATTAAGAGACTACTATTATTTGCTGCTTTGGGAATGAGAAAAAACACCTACTTCAGGAATATGTTATATTCCTAAAACTAAGTTATATCAATAAAACTCAGTATGTGATAAGTAACACTATTATTAAGTGCTTATATTTTTTTCTGCATTCAAGGATTAAAGTTTTTGAGGAAATACCACTGTCTTGGATATTTAGTATATTGAGCTATTATGCTCAAAATATACAGCAGAGTTTGATTTACCTAATGTTCAACAAATGTGTATTCCATGCATACTGTGTGCAAAGCACTCTAAAAGTGCTTGCATTTTTCAAAAGTCAGAAAATGTGTGGTTTCTCTAAAAATAATCCAAACTGGAACATAATCTAAGATTTGTGCTAGAATTGAAACAAGCAAAGCTGAAAGGGCATGATGCAAACCTGACTTATTACATGGGTTGTTTGGAACCCTAATTTGGGTTCGAGTGGTGGGGTGCATAAGAAAATGTCTTAATATAACTTGTCAAGGTAGCAAAATTGCATGATACAGAGTTGTACAAATGTATAAATGGTATGAGAGCAGCTGGTAGGAAAAGCCAGTAAGAAAATGACTAAAGAAGGAAGTTGCATACAGGGGAAAAATTAGTTCTTTCTAGCAGACTGCAGAATCCTTCTTTTACAATATCTGAACAGACACCAGAATGGGAAAGTTGTCAGAATAAGCTCCTGGAATAAGATCACTCAGTACTGGAAATAACACAAGAGGATGTTGAAGCTACTTTTAATGTTAATAATAAGGATGTTACATTTTACACATGTTCTACCAAGCTTGATGATTAGCACTTTGATACCTCTTGCATGTAATCCTCACCACAATAGACAGTATTTCCATTTAAAAGATGTAAAAATTGAGGCATATATTTCAAGTACCTTTCTCAAGAACTCACACCTATTATATTCATTCAACAACTATTTATTGAGTACTTATTACATGTCAGACTCTGTCTTAGAGTCTTGGGATACAAGAATAGATAAAATAGAACCTGGCTTCATGAAACTTCTACTTTAACAAAAGACAGACAACAAGCAATTGACATTAAAAACAGAACAACAAAAGTAAATTATATATTAGAAAATAATAGCACTATGGAAAATAATTTTAAAGTAGAAAGGTAAAGAGATATGGGAGGTTGGGAATTATGTTTTTGATAGAGCTTTCCACATAGGTCTCCTTGAGAAGGTGACATTTGAGCAGGGACTTGAAGGAAGTGAGCCAGGTGGCTATGGAGAGAAGAGCATTCCAGCCCCAGGGAAAATCTAGAGGCCTAGAGGTGAGACCACTACAGCTGGAGAGGAATGAAATCAGTCAAAGAATAGAAGATGCAGTCGGAGTCACAAGGGTGAATGTATGTGATGGTGAGGGCCATTGTAGTGGTTTTGGCTTTTGATCCCAGTGGTAAAATGGAGCTCCCTCAGGCTGCTAGGATCTCTGCCATTGTCAGCCTAAACCGGGCAATAGAAGAATGCTTCATTATTTTGTGTTCGCTTCCCTGAGGCAGATGAATAGCTTTTCCACAGGAAACGTATCATATTTTCTGTAAGTAATAAAAACTGCCATCAATTGTTTATTGTTCATTTAAATTTGATTCAGTTTTTGCAAAATCCGTGAAGAAAGCTAATTAATGATTTCTATTGACTGTTTATGATTCCAAATCATATCAAATACCAGTCCTGAAGGCATTCTATTTACCACTAAATGAGTCTGGATTGGATTTAGGAAAATTACAATATTTCTGAGCCAGAATTTGAAGACGCTTGGAGTTTACACATTGTAGCAACCACCCACATGCATGTACATTTGTGCTTGGATCATGATTGGAATAGTGACAGTTTCAGAATAACAGTATTCTCTCTTCTCTTTTTGAAAGGCTGATTTTCTTCTCTACCTCTCCTCCTTCCTAAGAGCAGGGTCTTAAGAACTTAGAGACAACATAACAGGATGAGGTATTTTTTCAGGAAGGTTTAGCCCCGTACAATTGAAAAGTCAATGAAATATGTATCTGGCGTAACCTTTGCTGCTTGTCGTTGCAATAAAGTCCCAAATTTAACCACCAGTTTTCCAATGGTCCATTTTTCTCTGGCCTAAGATGCTCCTCCAAACACTATATCACCAACACCACCACCCTCACTCAAAAGACATGTTACATGAAACTTCTGCCCCCAAAGTTTCATTAATGTACTTTAGTGATTGTATTCTATAGACTTGTTGAAAATTCTAACATGGAGAAAAATAGGGAAACTTCAGTTCAGGTTGGGGGAAGGCAAGGGCAAATATTTGGAAGTATTTGTGGTTTCATATCACCTTATCTTACACTAAAGAAGAGGCTCCGTTTTTTATTAGGCTGACCTGGTTGCCCAAATCAGAATAGCAACTATTTCCATTTGAAGGGATTTGCAATACCAAGTTTGCTTTTTTACTTTCCCTCTTTATTTTTAACTTTCCTTATTCACTTCTGAATAAATTTAGCCCTGCCTTAAAATCTCAGTGATACTCACAAGCCCAATCCCACATAAAACAGTAACTATCTATCTGCCTAGGACTCTTGCTGCCACAGGCTCTCAGAAAAAGAAATATCAAGAGATGAGGGAGAAACAGTCATCTTTTATAGAACAGATATTTATAAATTGCCTACTTTAGGCTATAATAAACATTTATAGATTTCCTACCACATACTAAATACTGAAGCAAGAACAGTGTACTTTATTAGCTCTAATGAATCTGGGGAATGAACAAATGAATGAACAAATTAAACAAAACAACAAAAAAAACCTGATTCCCTAATTGATTTCTGACTCATTACCATTTAAAAAGTATTTCATTTATACACAGATGATCTCTTTTGTTCTTATTTTGTCTTTTTCTCTCTGTTTTTTCTCCCACTTTCTCTTTCTCCCTCTCTTCCTTCTCTCTTTCTTTCTCACATTCACCAAATTACACCTCACTATACTTTTTTTAACACGATCAGTTTTATAATTTATCTTTATTCCACAGTTTAAACATTTCACCACTGGTTCAAGCACTTGTTTTTCAGCCATGTTTGCACTCATTATTAGCAACACCTGCACCAAGAATAGTTGGCTTTGCCAGTAGTGCGAGGCACAGCCCTGCCAGCCTACCCCAATCAATGTCTGAGTGCAGCTACTCTGCCTCCCTGACCTGCAGGCATGTTGGCTATCCTGATCCTGCCTCTCATTTGTAGAGAGGCCAGAAACTGCCAAATTATGTGATGAAGACAAATGGGAGCTTGGACAAAGCTCTAAGGTAAACGCATTAACTCACCATACTTCCTAAGGTCCCAAGCATATGGATCATTCTCGGGAAGACCTTGGGGAACGTAAATTAGTGAACCTTGCAGAAAAGTCCAAATGAGTGAATCTGGTGCTTCCTGTTGCAGGAAGATGTCATTCTTGTCACTTTTCAGGTAACCCCAGAATATCTGAACTATTCTTATCCCCATATCTCTACTCATGCAGAGACTCCGCGCTGCTGAAACAGAAACTTCTCAGCATTGAAGTACATTGTCAAGTCTGTGCTAGGTAGCATACACCACACTTGCCTGCATTATACATGACTGGTTCTGCTTACGGAAGTCATCCTCATTCTGCTTATGGTTCTTCTACCCCAGGTTCAAACCTGAGAAGGGACCTCCCCCAACCCCGACATTCGTTCTATGACAATCATGAGACTTAAGAAGTGGAATGAGTGTATGTCTCCCAAAGGTTCTGTTTTCACATTGGCCTCATTTGGTTGCAAATAAAATTTCTATGACAGGAAGACTAATTTAAACAATGCACTGGAAACCTTCTGCTGGGTCACCTGTCATGATTTCACATGCACTTTTGTTGGTGTGTGCTTTTCTGTAAGCAAAATGTTTTTATACACTAATAGACCTGCTTTATAAGAAATTCATTACTTTTTAATGTAGTTCATAGAGCTGTAGCTTCTCAACCTTTCATGGGTATTCAGCAACTGTCTCATTTTTCATGAGATACATATGTATATCAGCTATAACACACTGTCAGTGAACAGTGGTTTTCAATCAAACAGGCTGTCAGTAAAGCTGATTCACTAACAAGAAAGCTGTCAAGCTGTGACAGCTGCTGTCTTTGCTACCCAAACAATCTGTTCTGTGCTAATGGTGACTTGTGCACTCCCATTTACTATACAGTCGTAATGAGCGGTGTCCTCAGAAACACAATCTGAGTTAGTGGATTTACATACTTTGTTGTATGGGTTCTGCAAAATCAACACCAGCAGAATTAGCAGCTGGTTTTCTACAAAGATTTTGGAGGAGTTTCTTTGTTTCAGAAGTTTTGATTAATTGTCCAGCGGTGAGGAGTCACCCACCATTCATCCCATAAGTATCCATTCAGTTTTTAACTATGTGTTCACCACTCTTAAGTATTGGGAATATGAAAAGAAATAAGAATAGTGTCTGTTTTCACCCATTTGTTCCAATCTATTAATAAAGCAGATATCTCGTCACTCCAAGCTAGAGTGTCTAGACATTGTGCTGTAGTCAGAGCTCTCTCAATTTTTTGTAAATAATAAATGACTTCTTAATTTTCCAATCTGAGGTTGAATATTTCAGCTCTTATGTAGTCAGTTCTTGAAATAATTTCCTCTAGTTGATACTGAATTCTTAATCAAGTTTATTTTTCAAGTAACTGTCTCCTTGGGAGAAATTTAGATTGGTGGGAATATTCAATTCCAAAGCCTGAAAATTTAGTAACTACTTATCATGCTGCATCACTTTTGTTAAGAAAAGAACTTCCTGCCAATAACAGGAGCCAGGATACTCCATTTCTGTTGTTTCCCTGGCTCGAATCACTAGAGGAGACTGGGGAAGGGTGGAAAGGGGAGTAATTCACTTTGACAATCTAGAGACATCTTCTCCTCTGCAATGTGTCTTTTGAAACCAAGAGCATTATTTTAGTTTCAAGGGAGCTCCATGTTCCAGGAAGCTTAGTCGCTACAGAGCCAATTTTGCATACCACACAACTCTCTCTGTAGCCATGGTTTTCACTCTCATTGTGACAGCAGTGTGGCCACAAGTCAGCCAAGAGAGATTCTCACACTGAACTGCAACCAACACATGATCTGTTCCTGCACTGGAAATTTTTGACTGAACAGAATTTCATTCCTGTTACAAACATTACTTGCTCTTAGGGAATAATATTAGAGACCACACAGTAGGCCCATAATTGTGGTAACTGAAAGTATGACTTGTGAGGGAAGGTAATATATAAGTCTGGAATTGACTATTCCAGAAAAGAAGCAGAGAAGTTCTGCCTCGATCCATGGATGTTTGTTTGCAAAGAGAGTAGTGAATTTAGGACTGAGATGAGGAAATATGTATTAAGATGAGTGACCTGATTTTTCTCCCTGGAAAGTCCTGATTGGTTTTGTGTTCTTCCATCCCATTCCTCCACTGGTCTACTAAATACATCACGAAGACACTGTAGATGAAATGTATATCTGCATCCATGCTGCCTCTGGTACTCAGGTGTGTTAATGATGCATACTTGTTGGGCCCACATGACATTACTTGGCAGGTCACAAATGCCTGCAGCAAGTGAGTAAAAGTTGGTGACTCTGATTTCCCCCTTCACCAGTAGTGCAGTGTTTGCTCTGAGAAAAGCTTTTAATACAGTAATGTACAGGGACTATGTCCCACCATCCAACTTCCTACATACACACACACACACACACACACACACACACACACACACACATATTCTTCTACCACACTGCCAGACCATCATACACACTAACCCACATACCACCAGAAACATAGAAACTGAGCAAATATTGACAAAATGTCTTCAGCAAGATCAACAACAAAAGAAATAGCATGAACCTTTGCTATGAAAAGGAGCTTTGTTGAGCCAGTTCTTTGTAGCTGCAACTTGAAGAATTATGAAAATGCTCAGTAATTGCAACTTTATTTTGCTGATGAAAATCATAAAGCATAAACTCACCTAGTTGACAAAGCCTGTGATTGGGCATAGGGAATGTGCTTTGTACCCTCTTTTCCCCCGCACATATATTCATCAAATACACAGAAGCATTCCCTGCAAAGATAGTCTATTTGTCTGTTTACTCCCACAGCACTCTGAGCACTGGCACATGTGGCAGAGAAAATGAATGTGCATTTTCTTTGACACAGTAGTGCCTGCCCACAAGAGGCTTCAGCACTTGTGTGAGTGTGTGAATTTGGGGTATAGGTTTATTCTCACTCATTGTGTCTTTATTTCATTCCTTCCCCTTGTACCAGGTGAAATGAATATGAGTATAGCTGTTAAAAGCTAAGTCAATTTTCCGTCAGTATTTAGACACTTTGGTATCATTCAGTGAAAAATTCTGAATGTGGGGAACAAAGGGATTCTTAAAGGATCCAGAAAATATTAATGGCTAGTATTACGTCCACATGTGAAACATGGGAAATGCCACAGTATACTAATAATGGCTCTCTCTGAGAATATGAAGGGTTATTAAATGCAAAGGTTTATGATCCATAAGACAATAGTGCTTAAGTGTTTGATTCCAGATACATTATACATTCTTTGCCTCAGTTGTGAAATGTAAATCATAACAGTACTTACAGAATCTTTGTGAAAGTTAAATAAGTTGGCACATGAAAAGTGCTTAGAATAGGTCCTGGCATAGAATAAATGTTCAGTCCATGATAGCTTTTGTCACGTACCTTGTCTTCATTGGGATGGGATATAATTGGCCAAATTTTAATTTTCTGTACTTATATATACTGGGTTCTCTGGTTAATTTTGAGGATATAAAGAATGACTGTGTTCTTATCACTGTGTAGCTCATGTCCTACTTGGAGAATCAAGCATCAAAAGAAAATTCTTGTTTTTGAGTTCCTCTTTTGAACCAGACACTTGCTAAATGCTTTATCTTCATGATCCGATTTTTACAACATTCTACAAGGAGAGTGTCATTCCCATTTAACTAATGAGTAAACAGTATTATGGAAGTTAGAGAACATGCTGAAAGACTCATACAGAATTTAAATCCATTTCAGAGCTGTACTGTGCTGCCATGCTAACAGGTCCCAAGTGATCCATTAGAGGAGAACACACTGGAGGGAGGGAGGATGTCTTTCTGGAAAGATTTAGTTGGGCTTCAAAGAAGAGGTGGTATGTTAATTGAGAATGAAAAGAATATTCTCTCATGATGAAATTAATTGAACAGACCAAACTGCTTGTGGAATAATCTATGTTTATCTCTATAATGAGAATTTCTAAGTGAGACAGATCCGGACTTGAATCTAATTTGTCAGCTAAGTGAACTTGGGAAGGTAACTTCCTCTCTAACTTCAGCCTTTTCATCTTTAAGATAAAAATAAAATAGCAACAGACACATGTGATTCTTAAATAAGAGAGTGCCTTTAAGGAATTTTGCTATTTCTGACATATAGTATACGCTTAGTTTACATTAATTATCATGATTACTATTTGGCTAGGGATACTGTGAATGAGGAGAGATTGGGTTTATGATGCCTTGAGACAGTAACAAGGGTTAAGTGACCATTGTAAATCTCTACCAACCCTATTACGCAGGTGATTTTCTTTTACTTCCTCTTTCCCATCATCCTTTGTGCCTTCTTTCCTTTCTTCTCCTTTTATTCTCCTAGTCCTCCTAAAGAAAGATATACTTAGTAAATTTTGATTAACTGTAGTAACAGCAGTGGGACTGCTTTCCTATTCTACCTTCACTGTGATTATAATTACATAGCATCTAAAAAGTTTTATATAGATTTTTATATAATTTCTATAAGCAGTGAACATTTAGACTTCTACTGTCACTACCTTGCTATCTATAGAAGTCGGATTTCTTAATACCAAGTTATATACCTAAAGATAATAATCACTGTAAAGCCCCTCTCAGTTAAACTAAGCACTCCTTTAATTTTATATTAGGGTATTTTACTTTTGTGTGATCATATATAATTGAGTAAATAATCAAACAATAATATGGGGAATGTGTAAATTTTTGAAATGAGAGGAATTTATTTTATTCATCTGTAAATGCCCTGAAGTTCTAGGACATATGTTACTTAATTAATATTTGTTTCTAAAAAAAAACTCAGAGCTTGACAGTATATAATAACACCCTGGCATATTTGGTTTGTTTAGACATATGCATATTAAGGGAGGCTTATCAAAGCTGTTCACATCAACAGGACATGGAGAGAATCATACGCTATATTACTAGAACCTCATGACTGTGGGAAACATTGTTAAACCTGATTTTTTCACCTCTGATTGAAAAGGGAGACATAGAACAAATCTGTTGGTACTCTTCACACTATATATTTTATACATTTTTTCTTATTCACCCTACTCCTATTTCCCACATAAGTACTTGTAAGGATCTGCATTTACTCCAGTCCTTTCCCTGACTTCAAAGAACGGGGCTACTCTTAAAGAAATAGGACCTTGGGCTGATGGGAAAGATTCCTCTAAAGAGCTCCAAGCACATTTATAAATATCATCTGCTTTTGCTAAATGGAACGCACATATTTTATAGTTATTACTAAAGTCTCCACTGGATAACATTCAGTTATGTAAAGCGTTTCACAATTTTTTTTTAAATGCCAAACAATATAGTAGTCAAATCAAAATAGTAAGCCATTCTATAAAATTAAATACAAATATACCATGTATATCTGGAAAATATTGTTTGAAAATGTCTCTTAGAAAGCATTAGAATCTGATAGAATCTTATGAAATCTTCTCTCAATATGAAGAAGCTTGCCTTTCGATGGTAATGATTCAGTGCTAATTCTTCTTAGTCTACCATTCCATGATATATCTTGCCCTGATAGTAATTCTAATCCTTCACAGTTTGTTTTACTCATCACATAGATGTCTATTTACCTTTGCCTTTCAAAAAATATTTCTACGATTTTGAGAAAAAAAAAAAACTAAACTAAAAGACATAAAAATGAAATGATTTAATGAAGACTAGGAAGGTATGAAATATATGTAGAAAATTTTCAGATGATTAATTTCCCCAAAACCAATTAGAAAGAGAAATTATTTTTTTCATGTCTCTTGAAATTTTTATTATTATTCTATTATTTACTTTAAATAATATTTATTTATTATTTATCTTCTATTATTTACTTTATCTTTTGACAAGGCCAACACTATTCTTTCTCAGAACTTCCTGTAATGTATTTTTAAACAAATTATTTAGTTATTTCTAGGTCTCCCCTCACACTACCACTCTAAGGATTTCTATTCAGAAAATATTTAAAGGGTATGAAAAACTTATCTATATTTGTGTAATACAGATCATTGCATGTACCTGAGAAAGATTAAGAGCACTTCTGAGATACAAGTTACTTCTATCTTTGTATTAGTTTGTCTTTGAGTGTTTGCTTGCTTTTTTTTTTTTTTTTTAAGATTCTCTGTTTTTGTACAATGTTATTTCTTCCAGGGCAAGAACTTAATATAGTTATTGGTAATCAAGATACCATATGAGTAGCATGACTTAGACAATGTGAAGGATTCTTACAGTGCATAGTAACAAAATAGGAGACACCAGATTTTAAAATCTCTCTCTCAATCCTGCAGTCTCACGCCTACTTATGACATCAATTAATACCTTTGTACAGGTGACTCATTCAAAACATGGGCCAGCTTCTCCTCTGGACTCGAGACATTTCTACCCATCTCTTCATTTGATATTGACTCTTGGATGGCTTAAGAGTATCTCAAACTCAGTATATTCCCAGATCGAATTTCGGATTCGCGGGCACCTTCTATCATCAACTACTTACATTATTTTCCACTGTCATGATCATCCATCCAGTTGTGCTAGCCAAAAACCGGGAGTAATTTTTAACATTCCCATCATCCTCTCTCCTTATATCCAATCTATAACCAGTCCTATCCATTTTGCCTCTTACGTAATTCTCCCAAATCCTTCCTTATCTTCTGTCTTTACCACTGTAACTCAACTTCTGTACCTCGACCTTATTAATTGCTACAATGTGTTCCTGACTCTTCCCTCTCATCCCCTCTCTCTCTCCAATATTAGATTCACCCTGCAGCCAGTGATAGCTTGTTTTATTCTCGTTTTGTTTTTTTGATGGGGAATGGGGTTGCTTGTTTTGTTTTGAGCTAGTAAATAACTAGCATATGTCCCTTTCCTGATACCCTGATTGAAACTGAGTATTCCTTTTTCCTATATATCACCATCTTCAGGTTTTTAATATGTCATGTTCTCCTTCATATCTATCTGGACTGGCTTCTAAGATTTCAACTGTTTGCTGATACCTTCTTCCTCTTCTACCATTTAATTAGTCTGGATTCCTTTTTTTGGTTTTGAATTATCCATTGCTCCTCAGTTATGACTGAAACAAATGTTTTGTCTCTTTCCATTTCTTCCTTAACTTTCTGAACAAACCTGATTACTTATTTCTGCCCAGGCGGCTTTAAAACTACCTCTTTTATTGCTCGAATCTGCAGCAATAGTATTGAATTGTTTCTCCACTTCCATCCAAGAAGATGGAATATTCTCCTTATAATAAGAGTCCTTAATCCTTTTTACTTATTAATAAAATCTAAGGCTCTTCTGTGAATAAAGCTACAATTTGTATCTCAGCAATTAAAAGCTGTTTCCTGAGTCTGTGTCATTAATAAGTCCAGACTCAACTTGGCCTCACAGTAGTGGGAAATGACTCTTCAGAGCTGTGAACAAGCCTCATGCTTCCAAGGTTAGTCCCTTCAGAATCTTCTCTTTGAGTCCTGATACAAATTCAAATCATAAAAGAGAAACCAAACTGCAGCTGAACTAGCAGTTTCTACCTATTTGGGAACTCAGGATCATTGCTATTAAAAGGTTCTGGGCTTTCATCCTACAGACCTGGCTAAAAAACACAATAGAAATGTGGAAGATTCCCACCGCATCTACATTACCAGGCTACATGTGCCGGGAGAGTTCCAAGTTAAGCTTCAGCAGCCTACACATTAAAGCCAGCTTGGCTGGTGCCTGTCAAGGTCTTCTCGTGCTGCTTGTCTTTGCCATACTTGGCCTGGCTTATTGTTCTAGTGTTTTGCTAGGGCCACCCACTGGGACCACCTGTTCTTTGCTTAAGGTCAGGCTTGGCCTTCCTGCTTGCTTCAGGCCACTCCAGTTAAAAATGGCTCTGTTTCTATATAGTTTTTCTGCTCACCTATATCATAAAGGTCATTCTCCCAGGGCAAAGATGCAGGACAAAGACCCACAAGCTAGTGTGAAAATCCCATATAGCTCACACCTAAGACTTAAAGCTGCATTCTGGTCAGAGCAGTTCAAAGAAAGCCACAGGACTATGAAAATTACCCACAGAGTGCCTGTAATTCCAAGTCCAAAACAACCTGGGCCCTCTAAAAGCCTCTACCTCTGAATGCTTATTTTGCTCCTTAAACCCCTCTCCTTGCCTATTCCTTGAGGATTCTGGTCCAGTGCACCAGGTGATAATACTCATGAGAAGTGAACTTATCTTCCAATTACAGACAAAATAGCAAACCACAAGCCGCCCAACGTGGGCTGCCTGCTTTTGTAAAACTCCTCCATGGAGTCACCGAGCAGAATGTTTATGTCCTGCTGAGAGCTGGTGACCACGACCAAAGAGAGAGAGGTGGTCAATCTATACACAGCCATTCCTTGCCTACACTTGGCTGGGAGTGACCTAGGGGATAGAGAGAAGCAAAATATATTAAATTGACATCCCTCCTATATCCTTGACTCTCCGTGAAGATAAATACTTCTGCCCAGCTCCCACCTTCAGTTAATTTCTTCCCCCAGGACTGTCCATTCTTGTTGAAACTTCCATAGTTCAGCCCTTGACTGCTGAAGTGAGCTGAGCCAATTTCACATTTTTAGATTCAAACCTCTCCAGTCCACACTACCCACAATATAATCACACAAGATTCAATTTTGCACCACAGAAAAATGACCAACAGTACAAGTCACGGGCCTTTGAAATAACTCAGTGAAAGTTAAGAAGTGTAAACATTAGATCTGTGACTGCCAAGAGACAGTAACAGCTAATTACTGAAGAGATGACAAAGAATTCCTGGGCATCTGCTGGTAGCAGGGAGCTCCAAGTATGGAAAAAGTACAGACTGTTCAGTTATGAGAGTAGTAAGATTGGGCATGTTGGATCAAATGCATGGATGACAAAGAAATGGGTAAACAAACAAAAGATATTTTAATTTACTATTGTATTGCTGTGCATAGATTACCACAAACAATATACAATTTGGCACAATGGTAATTTAAAAGTAAATTTTTAGAATTTAATCTTGTTAGAAATACTTCAAAAGACTTATGTAGTTATGATACATAATATAGCATTATTAGATAATAGCATTACTATTGATAGTGACGCTCTAAAAATAATATGCTGTATTACTATACAACTATATGTATTTTCTATACATAATTGTATAATATAATTTGCACATAGTAATATAATAATTATATATAATGGCTTTACTATTAAAGTTATGATACTGATATAGAAATTCAACAATATCATTTAATAGCATACATAAATATGTATCATAAAGTCTATAGATGATGGTTTTCATAAGAGTAATGCAAAAGTTGAACTAGGAATTCAAGTACATGGTAAACAATGGAACAGTATATGAGATTTTATATCTGTATCCTAAGTGGTCAAGTAATGGCAAGTTAGTGGTTTTTAATAAAACATTTATGCAAATATATACATATATTTATGTACCTATAACCTACAAATGAATATGTAATACATATATGCATACGTAATTAGATGTGTACATATATACATACCACATTCATCAATGGATAGATCACACTGGAGGATTTGAGGAAGATGAATGTTAGCTGCCTACATTGCTCTGAAAAATAATCACTTTGAATCATGGTGGCAATAGTGTTTGTGTGAAAGCACCTCACATTTTCAAATGTGCATTATATGCCAGGCCTTCCCTATACTCGTTCTTTTTTTTTTTTTACATCTTTATTGGAGTATAATTGTGTTACAATGTTGTGTTAGTTTCCACTGTGCAACAAAGTGAATCAGCTATATGTATACATATAACCCCATATCCCCTCCTTCTTTTTTTTTTTTTTTTTTTTTTTTTCTTTCTTTCTTAGCGGTACGCGGGCCTTTCACTGTTGTGGCCTCTCCCGTTGCGGAGCACAGGCTCCGGACGTGCAGGCTCAGCGGCCATGGCTCACAGGCCCAGCCGCTCCGCGGCATATGGGATCTTCCCGGACCGGGGCACGAACCCGTGTCCCCTGCATCGGCAGGCAGACTCTCAACCACTGCGCCACCAGGGAAGCCCTCCCCTCCTTCTTGAGCCTCCCTCCAACCTTCCCTATCCCACCCCTCTAGGTTGTCATAAAGCACCGAGCTGGTCTCCCTGTGCTGTGTAGCAGCTTCCCACTACCTATCTATTTTACATTTGATAGTGTATATATGTCAATGCTACTCTCTCACTTTGTCCCAGCCTTCCCTTCCCCCTGTGTCCTCAAATCCATTCTCTACATCTGCATCTCTATTCCTGCCCTGCCACTAGATTCATCAGTACCATTTTTCTAGATTCCATATATATGTGTTAGCATATGGTATTTGCTTTTCTCTTTCTGACTTACTTCACTCTGTATGACAGTCTTTAGGTCCATCCACCTCACTACAAATAACTCAATTTCATTCCTTTTTATGGCTGAATAATATGTCATTGTATATATGTGTCACATCTTCTTTATCAATTCGTCTGTCGATGGACATTTAGGTTGCTTCCATGTCCTGGCTATTGTAAATAATGCTGCAATGAACATTGTGGTACATGACTCTTTTTAAATTATGGTTTTCTCAGGGTATATGCCCAGTAGTGGGATTGCTGGATCATATGGTAGTTCTATTTTTAGTTTTTTAAGGAACCTCTATACTGTTCTCCATAGTGGCTGTATCAATTTACATTCCCACCAACAGTGCAAGAGTGTTCCCTTTTCTCCATACCCTCTCCAACATTTATTGTTTGTAGATTTTTTGATGATGGCCATTCTGACTGGTGTAAGGTGATACCTAATGGTGGTTTTGATTTGCATTTCTCTAATGATTACTGATGCTGAGCATCTTTTCATGTGTTTGTTGGCAATATTGTGAAAATGACCATACTACCCAAAGCAATCTACAGATTCAATGCAATCCCTATCAAATTACCAATGGCATTCTTCACAGAATTAGAACAAAAAATTTTACAATTTGTATGGAAACACAAAAGACCCTGAATAGGCAAAGCAATCTTGAGAAAGGTAAACGGAGCTGGAGGAAGCAGGCTCCCTGACTTCAGACTATACTACAAAGCTACAGTAATCAAGACAGTATGGTGCTGGCACAAAAACAGAAATATATATCAATAGTACAGGTTAGAAAGCCCAGAGACAAACCCATGCACATATGGTCATCTAATTTATGACAAAGAAGTCAAGAGCCTACAATGGAGAAAAGAGAGCCTCTTCAATAAGTGGTGCTCATAAAACTGTATAGCTACATGTAAAAGAATGAAATTAGAACACTTCCTAACACCATACACAAAAAAAAACTCAAAATGGATTAAGGACCTAAGTGTAAAGCCAGGCACTATAAAACTCTTAGAGGAAAACATAGGCAGAACACTCTATGACAGGAATCACAGCAAGATCCTTTTTGAACCACCTCCCAGAATAATGGAAATAAAAACAAAAATAAACAAATGGGACCTAATGAAACTTCAAAGCTTTTGCACAGCAAAGGAAACCATAAACAAGACAAAAAGACAACCCTCAGAATGGGAGAAAACATTTGCAAATGAAGCAGCTGACAAAGGATTAATCTCCAAAATATACAAACAGCTCATACAGCTCAATATCAAAGAAACAAATAACCCAATCCAAAAATGAGCTGAAGACCTAAATAGACATTTCTCCAAAGAAGACATAGTCATTCTTTATATACAACATTTCATTGAATTGCCACAAAAAAGACTTGTTGAGGTAGATTGTATCATCCCTGTATTACATAGGCAGGAATTAAAATTTTAAATGTTACCATATTTGCCTACCATCCCATAACTAGTAACTATCCATAAGCTAAGATCCGAATTGAATCCTTAATGCTATACTATATAGATGTTTATATTTAGGAAATTCTCAGATTAAAAACCTCCTTGCTAAATCTTATATAATCTTTGTCTTTTATACCCTCCTTTTTTTCACTGAAGATAAATATTACCTGGGTCAGTAGTGGGATTGCTGGATCATATGGTAGCTGAAAAAATATCTGGAGGGAAAAAATATAGACCTCATTTGACAAAGTTATTGTCTAATTCACATTCAGTTTCTGGTTACTCTTTTTCCTCCAAAAATGAATGTGAATTTTACAAGAAAAAATTTTATCATTCTAATTATCAATTATTTGGCAAAAACTTAACATTTAAGACTTGTGGAAATGCACTGTGCCAAATGGGAAGAGAAATTCTTGTTGATAGAAGCCAAATTCTTAATGATAATAAGATATGAGAATTTTTTTAAATCGCATACTTTTGTGTTTAGGATATAAATTAGCTGATATCTTGGAAAACCATTTAGCTTTACCTACCCTAGCAGAAAACTTCTAATCATCTGACATTGGGCTCCCTGTTGAAATGTGTTAACAAGTTTACAGTCTTTTAAATAATTAAGAAAAGTAATAACACTTTAATATTTTGAAATGAGTTTGTCTAGTAATTAAATAAGGAAACTAAGAATAAAATTTGATGAAAATTGGCAAAAAGCAAAAAAAGTTTGACATTTACAATTAATTCCACACAAATATTTGTTTAATCAGACAATGTGGTTAATCACCAAGGTGAAACTGAAAGTTACTAACACAGAATCCTGGTATAAAAGTTAATAAATTCAGTTCATAATCGTTATGCACATGCTAGTTATAATAATTTACTGTCCATACCAAATCTTTATAAGCATTGCAATTAAATATAAAACGCACATTAGAATTATAATGAGTAATTAGGGCAACATAACTAATATGCATGAAAATCCCAAAGCTCATTAAAATGTAAAACACAAAACCTGTTCTACCTAGTGTTTTGCATATTTTCTATAGCTAAATGAATGCCAGTAGAGTCTGTACATTGTTTTACCATTTTTGGTTTTTATGAATTATGCATTTAAAATGCCCTGGAAACATTTGGTTTAGTTACCAAATACAGGCTTATTTCCATTTGGAAGGAACAGAGCTAATACACACATGCACACACATGCACAAAACCACATTGAAATAGTTATTTGATGCTATTAGACCACCTCATAGGATTACTTCAGTAAGAAGAACATAAAACCATAATGGACCATTATTTCATGGGGCACACAGTGGAACACACTGGAAAGAGCCTGAAGATAATAGACCCAACAGGGAGCATTGTCTTGACAAGTCTTTACACTTTTTACATTATAGTCATACTCACCTCCTACTATGAATTTCCACTTTTAAAAAAAAATGGTGAAATCAGATTCAGGCAGAAATCCTAAACTGAGCATTTAACCAAAATGATAATAGAAGCAGGACACATTGCTTCTAACATTGTTCTGGAACCATTCATCCTACTTCTTTTATACACAAACATATAAACTGCTTCTAATATGCCCAGTATATACAGGTCACCTTTCTAGTTTATAATCATATCCTGCAATTTATACACAAAGTAAATAAATTGTTTGGACTCATAAATATATTTCAGATCAACTAACAACAAGGATTTCTAGTCAAAATGAATACTCATTTCCTTAGCAAGCATATCCATTTATTTGGCCAACATACAGCCCTTTATTTCTAGAACATAGAACTTTTTCAAAGAAATTTTTAGCTTTAGATTACATTTTAGGTGAAATATGCCCCAAATTTTGTTATTTCCATATGCTGCTCAAAAAAATGTCTTTATTAGAAAATTCTTTAAGAAATATACATTATTTACAAATGGCAATGATGTCAATATTTACCAATATAATACATATGTACTTAAGTATCAATTATATATTACATGAACATAATAAACACAACATTGAATCTAACTCATTGGAATTAACTGTATTGAGCTGAAAAACCTGGAGGATTAATTATAGCAAGTCATAGAATTATAATATTTTATAGAAATTATCATTCATCACGTTCATTTATTCAATGAACATTTTTTAAGTGTTCACTATGTCCCTCATACTGGGCTAGGCGTTAAGGAAACACAGAAGATTATGACACATCGTTGGCCAGTTTTTAATTCCACTAGAGCCCTGAGCTTCTCTAAGGCAAGAGTTGTTTTAATCTATTCTTGACCAATAGCACTGAGTAAATAAATGATTGAGAACAGACAATAACTCAAGAAAAATTATTGTCAGTAGATGATACGGGAACATGGAAAAACCTCCCAATTTTCAAATGCATTTCATTTGTAATGGCTGAAGAAGCAGGGAGTCTTCCTAAAGTGAGTCCTCATCAGCCTTTCTGGGGTGCTCTAACAACATCTTCCTGACATGCTAGCTTTCCACAGTACTTGGTTTGCATAGCACTTGCTATTCTTTTGGTTTCCATGGCAGCTCTGTTCTCTATGGTATATCTTCAGTCAGATATTCCTCACATTAGCTTACTCTGAAATCCATAATTCATTTCAGATACTCCATTTCCTTAGCAGAAGATAAAAAACTTTCCTTTTCAAGGCAGACATATATAACTCTCTTTGCGTTAAGTATGGAAGAGACTTTTAGCCCGAATGGCTTTGGAAAATTCTTGGGAATTCCCTGGCAGTCCAGTGGTTAAGACTCCATGCTTGGGCTTCCCTGGTGGCGCAGTGGTTGAGAGTCTGCCTGCCGATGCAGGGGACGTGGATTCGTGCCCCGGTCCCGGAAGATCCCACATGCCGCGGAGCGGCTGGGCCCGTGAGCCATGGCCGTTAAGCCTGCTCATCCGGAGCCTGTGCTCTGCAATGGGAGAGACCACAACAGTGAGAGGCCCGTGTACCACAAAAAAAAAAAAAAGACTCCATGCTTTCACTGCTGAGGGCCCAGGTTTGATCCCTGGTTGGGGAACTAAGATGCCACAAGCCGTGTGGCGTGGCCAAAAAAAAAAACAAAAGAAAAGAAAATTCTACTTACAAGTAAGAGTCTAGATTGTTCCTTGGCAATGTTGACTCCCAACCTCCTCTAAATGTAGATGGAATACTGTTTTGCAGCCCCACTGATGATGGGCTTGACCATGTGACTGCTTTGAATGGGTGTTATGACAGAGTAGACACATAAGTGAGAAATAGATGTTGGTTGTTATATGTCACCAAAATGAGGTGGTGATTTGTTACATAGTATTATTGTGGCAATAGCTGACTGAAACATGGCATAAGCCTAAAGGTTATCTGTGATTGCTTTCTTAGGCACCATATATTGGTGGAAGCCATAGACAAATACTGCTTGAATTTTTTCTAGAGCTCTGCTTCCCAGGTACATAGTATTTTAATGCTGAGTTATATAGTACTACATGTGGTAGTATATAATACATACAAATGAAATGCTAAAGTTAGCTATTTAATTTCGGATGCTTTGTTCCAAACCATATCTAAATAAGGAATATATTAAATTTAATTACATATATAAATAAATATAATATATTTATATATAATAAATATATTCAACATGTATTTATTATTTATTATTAATATATATTATGCATTATCTATACATATATATTCATCTAACTAAGTATAAAGGGATGAAAAAACATAAGCTATATTGAGAATGGCCTGTGGAGAGAGCAAGGGGGCCAGTTAGGAGACTTGCAATATTCTAAGCAAGAAGTAGTGTTAACTTGCACCAGCATGAGAGTTATGGGGTGGTGAGGAGTGATAAGATGCATTTTAAAGGTAGAACCTACAATATTATTGACTCCCTCAAGACTTTGAAATATTTTGTAATGACACTGTTAAACTGGTAATACCAACTGTTCATCAAATGCAGAGATAAGCTTTGCAGGATGAGAGCAGTAAATAGAGAGGAATCTAGTGATTTCGATTTAAAGGGCACTAAATAAGACTGAGATTATAAGGAGGGTATCAGCTGCATATATATATATATATATATATATATATATATATATATATATATTTTATTTCTGAGCAGAAGAGGAAAGAGCCTAAACATTTTTGCTAATAATTTATTCATGTGCTGCTGTTGCTGACATGGAATTTCTTATTTGTTAGTCAGACTTCTCCTTTCTTGACAAACCCATCAGTTGTCAAATTGCTTTTGCTGTTAGGCAGAGTTTTCTCAAACCACATTTTATTTAATCATTTCAAGAAGGATGACATTTTTTTCCCCTTGTAAAACATTCTTAGTCCCAAATAAACCCATACTACTGTTTCTGAAAATTACATTTTTTCTACCACCCCTCCGTCCCACATCTTTAAATTTCTTTAAGATACACTATTTGTAGGCACAATGTCTCTCCCACTTTCTTCTTATTCTTTTGGTCTTAGTTACTACTTACTGTGTTTGCTCTGATTTAGCTTTCATTCTCCATAAATAGAAGTGTCCAAGACTGTGTTTTTCAAATAGGAAGAAAAACTACCTCTCAATTCTACAACTAGTATCACTTCCTGCTAGGTTGTTTTTCTCCTTGTTCATAAGTCCATGGCAAGTCTATGGATAAAGCACATCTGTTTCACAGTCATGACCTCTGTGGCTTTACTCTTTGAACCATGTAGAAGTAATATAACAGGAAAACCTCCAGGTTGCAGGTCGGAGCACACAGCTGATTGACAACTCGAAATAAATGAAGAGGTAAAGTGGTTCAGTTTAATGTTCATCTTCTTACTAGAGAATCTGTGCCTATAGTCTTGGAAAATTTCATTCACTTAACATATTTCCTATAGTCTTGCTAGACTTCCAACATTCTCCTTCATACATTTGAGGGCAGTGGGCAGGGAGAAATGGGTAGTTTACAATTAGATTTCTGTAATATAAATCTTATTTTTTCTTTAATTTCCGCCCTTTTTTTTTCTAGCTACTCAAAGGCTTTCTTTTCTTTCCCTCCAAGACAATGTGTTTGGAAAGTAATTCTTTAGAATATATTAGTAATATGAATTATTCATCTCTCAGAATTAAACAATTTTAATAACTGAATTTTAATCAAATTTTAAAATGTGCTATTTTAAGATTATTGAAGGCCACAGAAACAAGAAGAAATAATAAACCATTCAGTCAACTAAGAAATCTGATCCAGTGATTATTCTGCAGAGGTCAGAAGTTATACCATCCCAAGAGTCCTTGGTGCCTTCAGATTTACCAGTAGGTCCTTGGAGGAAGCTGGCCCTGAGACCAGAGGGAAACATGAACAGCTTAAAAATTAGCCTAAGGAAAGATTCTACCAATGCTATCCCCATCTATTACAGATTAAATCTTTATTGCTATCATTTATTTTACACTGATTAACTGCAAAAATCTTAAATTTATATATAAGTCTAGTTTATTCACATTCTGAGAGATAAATATTAAGCTTTAAAAAATGTGCCATGACTTAAAGCATGACAATAAACATAATAGAGGCTTAAACAGCATATCTTAACTGATTAATACAACTAGAAAATTTTCCCCATGAGAAAAATAGTCCCAAGGATATTTTCATATTTTACAGGTAATCTATAGAAAGCATCTGAATTCTTCTAATCTGTGTTTTTTTTTTGGGGGGGGGGGGGAGGATTCACTAAAAAATAATTTTTATATCAGGAAATTTATAACAGCTTCAATATGAGAAGAATGCATTCAAATATTTAAGAATTTGAAGGTTTGTACGATGGACAACTTTTGTTACAGGATCATATGTGCTGGGAAAAGAGATGCCTTTAGAGAATCCCAACTTCACAGTTCTTGCAAACTTGTTCAGTGTATCCAAATCAATCACATACAGCTATAATTCAGCATGACTGACAACAGAGAAGAGAGCAAATCATGAATGAAGTCTAAAGAAAGAAAGTCTGGTGAACAGCTAGGAAAACAGTGAACCATTTAATTCCTATTGATACAGCTAGTGGCCCAATAAATCTCAGACATATTTTACAGTGGATGCATCACTGGAGTGAGCATTGCTGACTACAAGGGGACAGCTACTTCAGGCTGTAATTTCAGTAGTGCCGACCCTTGCCAAAAGCATGATATGAATGAATTCTGCCTAATCACGAACAAACTTCTCATTATATAACCCTTTCTCTCCTGTTCTTTTATCTACTTCTTCATGAGTCACAAATAACATAATCATCCATCCTTAAACGGCTTCTCACAGATGTATACTCATAACACAATATAAGATCATTCACACCACAATATTTTTGACTAATAAAAGCTTAGGTATATTCAACTCCCTTGAAAGGATTAAATATTACAATAGCGTTAAACCATGAGTTTAGGAAAAGAATCCCTTATGTTGTAATGTTAAACAATGCACAGATTTTTCTTTGAGGGTTTAGGGGACCAGTGCTAGGACCTTCACCAATGCCCCTAAAATCGGACTTACTACGCAGTTATAGATCTTAACTCTGGATTTTTTTTACAAAATATTTTACTTTTTACACACCTGTGTAAACATAAGGGAATTAGAGATCACAGCTTAGTACACTGTCATAATGAATATTGAATATTGAAGTTTAGTTTACATGCAAAATTCTTATCATTGTCATTCTTTTGAAAGAGAAAATGACCTCATCATATGCTTAACTGAATTAGTACATTGATTTTGTATATGCCCTAACACATGACATACCTCCACAGTTACACATCTTTCTAGAAGGGACACCTATGTGTTCCATACACTTTTGATGTTCTATCACATTGTTGAACCCAAGTCTCTTACTTCTTGGTCAATGAGACATAAGACAAGGTCTGCCACAAATGCATTACAAGGTAAATTTTTTTTGGTTAACTACAGTAAAAAAGGATAATGATGGAATTCTGGGAGAGTAAAAAGTGATATACTAGTCTAGCTTTGAATTAAATTAATCACATGCTTGCAGCACAAAGACAATGATTCAAAAAAAAAAACCAAAAAACAACAAAAAAACTTAGTTTCCTTTTCTATCTGTATCTTATCATGATTCTATGCTCTTAAAGGGAACATAGCTGTGATACCCTATTCACTTGTAATAATTCTGTTTAATAATAGCCAAAGATTTTATTGACTGCTCAGTGCAAAACACTAGGGTAAGCACTTTAAAAGAAGGGTTTTATGTTGTCTGTATAGCAACCTTATGAAGTAGGCACTATTTACAGACGCAAAAACTGGAGTTTAAAAGCGTTAAGTAACTCAGATGATAAATGTTAGAACCATTTTTTCTTGACTGCATAGCGGGGCCTTTTTACTACACTGTTTTGCCACTGTGTAAATGTTTAAGGTCTTGGGGAAGCAGGAAGTACCTTACAAGCTGGATTATTTTCACTCCCTGTGAAAGCTGACCAGAGGTGTAATCAATGTGAAAGTCCTTTATGTCATGAAGACTATGATTTAACTATACTACAGTAGTTTGATTAAAAAAAAAAAAAAACTAACTAGATATATATATTTTTTAATTTTCTCTTAGCAAGAGCATGGAGTTCTTAGTTTTCTTTAAAATCAAATTAGTCCATAAGATAAGGGCATATGTGCTTCATAGAAATGTTTTATTGATCATGTGATCCATTTCTGTGAGATCTATGACAACCTTGGAAAGATTTTCATATATTTCCCACCCTGAGTTACAACCTATCTTCAAGGAAGAAATTTTTCAACTATCATCATCCTCACCTGTAACAGTAGTGTGTTGAGCAGGCACGTCTTACATGATGTGTTCTCTGGTAGGTACTGGAAACCTTAATTTTTTTTTTTTCAAAAACTGCATTTGACCAAGGCTGCCTTAATGTAGCTCACAAGTTTCAGAATCTAGACCAAGGTCAACATGCTTATTTACCACAGTGTTCTCCTATGTAGCTTCTCTAGGATGGATTTCTTCATGATTCACTTCTCATTATTATTTCTCACTCTTCTTTATTGTTGTAATTATTCAACATGGCACCTTTATCTTTGTCCATTATTTTGAGGTGGCAGGGTAGTGATCAAATTCTTTTGCCTTTGAAATTCTAAAGTTTCACTGAAGCAACTTCACTTCACTAAAGCTATTAAAGCAATTCTCCAATTCACTCTTTTTTTGATAATAAGACTTTGTACAAAACCAAAGCTCCCATTGAGGATGGCAAGAGAGGAAGAAGGTCTTTGTGGCTATTGTCATGTAACTAAGAAAACTTGAATCTGGATTAGGCTTGTTGGGTGCCAAGCGCAGAGGTTCTGTTGCTTGTACCTGCAGAGCCTGGAGTTTTGAATGAAGAACATTTAATTATCTTCATCCTGAAATGACTGGCTAAACAATAAAAGGAAATAATCCCACTGAGTAGATGAAAAGGGAAGACTCATTTTTTTTATGAGCATCTAATCACACAGGTGTTAAATATCCCTTCTTGACCCTTTCACTGTTGACCTTCCCCAACATCTGTCCTTTGCCATTCCCCACATCTGTCCAATAACATTCGTCTGAAATTGATTTTTTTTCACTGTGCAATTGTTTCAGCTCACAACCATATACAATTTGATACAAGGGCGGGATGCCTAAATTTCAGCATTGCACATAAATCAGTCTATTCCAAAGGATGCCTTTGTACTTATGAATTTGAGGGGCCCAAGTAATCACCTTCTTTGCTGCTTTGGTGTAATTAAAAGAAGTTACATCTGAGTAGAATAAAAAAACTATCTCCGTGGAAGGAAAAACAGTTCCAGAAATAAAAATGCCTATAGTGAAGGTGAAAGAAGTAAGCCCTGCGAGCAACCACTCAGGTTTTACCATTTGATTGTCTTTTCTAGGAAGAGCCCAATATGATTTCCTAAAACATGGAACATTCCCGTGGAAAATGAGTGTTTGGTACAACTTAACCAAGCATACATAAAATTCACTGTTACAGCTCCAGCTGGAGATTTAATTAGTCATAATTGTTATGAGGTATATATTTCTAGCAAACAAGTGACCCTATCCTTCTGATGCAAATAATTTCATCACATAAAACTCATTAGTCCATTATAGCTCATAAGCACACAGAAGTCTGTTGAACCAGTGATGACTGTTGACTTGAAAACTCATGTATCACATAATATAGGATGTGGAATAGACATTAGACATCTACTTTTCCAACTGTCCAGCATATCCAGAATATGTCCCAAGAATTATTAGACCCACAGAAACTCCAATATAAAATTTTCTATAATTCTGTGTGGTCTCATAAATTTGGAAAAGCTCCATACTATAAGAGATTCATAAGACATATATGGACATCATAGTCTCTAGGATGTGCTCTAGAAAAGAAACCTATTAGGTTTAATTAGACATTTCAGTGGCCATATAACTTTTATTTATACAAAGTAATGTGGTTCAGAATGGTGTAAACTTGGAATTTCACTAAAAATGTCTTCTCACTGCTAGTTAACTAAAATGAGTTGACTCAGGTCCAATGTGACCAATGATCTATTTAATTAAATTTTCTCTCAATTCCTGCCTTTTCTGTGGATTGGCCAATGATTTTCTACAACAGCTTCCTAGCTGTTCCGCCTGTTTCCTCTTCTGCCTCTATGCAGAACATGTTCCATACATTGGCCAAAAAATCTGCATAAAATGTTAATCAAACCACGTCCCACCTCTGCTCAAAATCTCCAAAACCTCATCTTCTTACAATAAAATTCAAAGGCTTTACCATGGGCTACCGGACCCTCCGAATCTGAGTTCCAGCTACCCACCCAACCTTCTCTTCTGGATTCTTCCTCTCACCTGCTCAAGTCATGTTGACCATTTTGCTGCTTCTCAAACTTGTTGAGCATGTTTCTACCTCAATGGTCTCAACTCAGGGTCTTTGACTTTTCTGTTTCCTCTTATTTTAATAGTTTCCTACAAATAACCACATGATTCCTTTCCTCATATCATTTAATTCTCTGCTCAAATATTGCCTTATCAATAAGGAGCTCTGTAACTGCACCATATAAAATAACCCACTTTGCATTCATTTTTCTTTTACCCTGCTCAGTTTCCATCTTAGTTCATATGGCTCTTGTACTGTGTATTTATGTATTTACTGTTTGCATATTCATGTACATGCACACACACATACAAAGTCAAGAATATTAGCCCTGTGAGGCCAGGGATGTTACTTTTTCATTAATGTAGTCCCCAGTAAAAATACTTGTTGAATTGATGAAGGAATGAAGAATAAATAAGTGGATGAATCCTCTTCCTCTTGAATAGTCATTTTCAGAAGAGGCAAAATAATAGCATAAGGGTTCATTCATGTCCCCAAGAAAAATCAGTACAGCTTTCAAGTTCAAGTTTATAATTTTAGCCTCAAAATGAAATCTACTTAAGACTCCTCTCTAACACATAAAATGCTCTTAGGCCTTTTTCTTATTCACAAGTGTTAATTCCTGTTTTGTTCTTTATCTAGGCTTCCATATGTCATTTTAGTATCTCTCCATTTTCCATGTCCTTCACAACGGCCTGTGAACCCCCTAGACAACATGATCATGCCCCTTTAACTTGTATGGTACCTAGTGCTGAGCCATATGCACACTGTACTGCATAATAGCCTTTTAATGACAAATTAGATTTTTATTTCGTTTCATTATGCCTGAGTTTTCAGGCAATGTTCCGGATTTCATGGTTTTGTTTGTAATGAGTCATGGCCCCATTGACAAACAAGGAGTAATTAAACTAACCAGGTTATCAATAGAAGCTTGTGATGGATCTCCTGTTGCATATGTTATTTCATCTTCAATAATAGTTGGATATCATAAAAGATTATGGCCTCTTAGTGTGACAGACAGAGAGAAAGAGATGAAAGCCTGTGAGAACAAGAGTAAAAATATAATCTTACTTATACTTCTCACAAGCAAAAGAGTATCATATTAATTGACAATAAGAGGGTTTTCATTTATGAATATCTTTTGTAATTTTATTGCCTTATAAGGGGAGGATGTGAATCTTTGCTTAACAAAGAAAGTTAAAATTTATCAAATGGTTCCTTATATTGAGTTAGAGATATGCATGTGTTTGTATTTGTGTATTTATAAATGTGTGTATGTGTATTATCTCATAACATTTTCTTATTCAAACTTCTCTGGTAATCATTTTTTATTATTTTTCACCAAGTTATTAGCAAGCACTTTTATAAAAATATTTATTTGCAAGTTTTTTTCCAATTGAACCTTTACTATTAAGAATAAGAATCTCACAGAGAAATAGAGGTGCTATAATTTCAAAGTGAAGTATCACCCTTAACAGAAAATGATTACTCTGCTCAGGTATTTTTAAAATGAAAGGCAATATTCTGTTGTAAGAGTGTTTACAGTTTTCACTTTCACTGCATATTGAAAAATCATTAAACTCTGTACTTTTTTTATTGCTTTCTAAAGAAACTTAAAATAAATCCAAAGTGCACACTTACTCAGATCTTTTGTCTGAATGAATTAGTATTTGCACCTTCTAGGTTCCTGTTGTATTGAGCTGTTTCCCATAGTGTTATTTGAAATATGTACTATGTTAAATGTAAATTGGTAGGAAAGAAAATATTTATGGAAAATGACATGCATATAAAACTAGAAGATAGCATAGGAGAAAATCTAGATGACCTTGGGATTGGTGATGACTTTTTAGATACAATACCAAAAGCACAATTCATGGAAGAGATAGTTGATAAGTTGAACTTCGTTAAAATGAGAAGTTTTGACTCTGTGAAACACAATATCAAGAAAATAAAAAGACAAGCCACAGACTGAGAGAAAATATTTGCAAAATACACTTCTGATAAAGTGTATTCTGATACACTTCTGTATGATGTGCACCCAATATGGGAAGGGCAGTATGCTGCTGAATTCACTGATTCAAATTCTAATCACATTAGAAATACCCTCACAGTCACACCCAGAAATAATGTTTAGCAAATATCTGAATGCTCTATGACCCAATCAAGTTGTCGCAAAATTAACCATCACACTCTGTCTCCTGCTACTGCCCCTTCTTTCTCTTTGCTTCAGTCACACTGATCTCCTTGCTATTTCTCAACTGAACCAGGCTTGCTTCAGCCTCAGAGCCTTACTACAAGCTGTTTCCTCTACCAGTAAGGCTCTTTCTCCAGATACTCACATAGCAAACTCGCTCATCTACATCATCTTTGCTTAAATCTTTCCTTGTCAATGAGTCCTACTCAGATTAGCTTTTATAAAATTGCAACCCATTCCTTGCTCTAATTCTTCTTACTTTGCTCTAATGCTTTTTTTTTACGATATTTCTTCTAACATTTTATTTAAATTATTTATTTTATTTACTGCTGATACTCTGTCTCCTCATTCACCCCCACCCCTACCCCTAACCCCCACCCCACCCCCGTCTAGAATGTAAGCTTTATCATGTCAGGGAGTTTAACTGCTTGTGCCTTGAGAAAGGCCTGGTATGTATCAATGGCTCAATAACTATTTGATGAATAAAAGAAATGGCTATGCTATATATAATATATATATATATTATATATAATGAAGCTTTTTAAGCATCATTTTGTGCCGAGCACTGTGCTTTGACCTCTGAATATGCAGAGATGAATCAGATATTTACCCTGTCTTTAGGCAGTGACAAAGACGCCTGGCATACCCATAAATAATTACAATACAAGATAGAAAGTGTGTTGTATGAGAGATTTAGATAAACTACTCAAAGGGGAAAGGTATTTCCAGCCAGAGCAGCAGGGGAGAGTATAGAAATGGTGACCCCTAAATTTGGGTCTTGGATCTGTAGAAATGGTGAAGAATAGCATTCTAGGTAGAAGGAACCACATTTAAAAAAATCACTAATGTGCTAAAGCATAGGGAGTAGGGAAAACCACAGAGTATGGAAAGAACTCAGACTTTGAGTCAACATGTCTGACGTCAAATCCAAACTCTGAAGCTAAGTAGCTGTGTGACCTTAGACAAATTATTTAACCTCTCTGAGTTTCAGTTCTCACATCTGTAAAATTGGGATAATGCCATCTCGCCTAGAGTATTCTGTGAGGAAATCATGAACATAAAGCACCAAACCCCCTGACTTACTCCCAGCCATCACTCAGTGAATAAGAGCTATTATTGGAGTGTAGTTTGACTGGAGTACAGATGAAATGTTCCCCTCAACAATGCCATTTTCCAATAGCAAGCAAGGCCAAAATGTATTGCATTTACTCTGCACTCCCTGGGAACATTCATCTATTGTCCAACTTGAAAAATGAAGCTGAAAATGACTAGTTTCGTAAGAGAAGCATAAAACACTGAAAATGTGATGCATTGGCCTATCAGATGTAAGATTACTTTGAATATAGAAGGAATAAAACTATGTGTGCTCTATATTTTGGTTGAAGATTATTTTAACTTATCCGCAGTTTCTTTCTTTCTTTGTTTCTTTTTCAGTTGCTCCTACGATTCAGGAAATTAAATCTGGCACTGTGGCCCCGGGACGCAGCGGATTGATAAGATGTGAAGGTGCGGGTGTGCCGCCTCCGGCCTTTGAATGGTACAAAGGAGAGAAGAAGTAAGGACCTTGTGATTATTACTCTGTTTCAAGCACTTTGAGCTAATGTGTTTGTGTTTCAGATATTTACTTTAAGCAGTTTCCTTAACTGGCTTGAATGATTCTCAGCAGCCTTTTCTCGGGCAGGCAAACTGAAGAGGCCCACGTGGTGGGGATGAGTAGCTAACAGCATCCAGAAGAAATGTCCACTTTGGTTTATATGATCTCAGAAATGCCTTCAAATCCCCCATCACTGGTGCATTTCGTTTCTTTCCCTCCCTTCTGAGCCAGCACACCATTGCTCTTGCCGGCAACCATGTTTACTTGGGAAATAAACCAGCTCTTAAAGGACTTGGGCACAGTTTCCATGAGAGCACTCCAAAAGCAATAGGAGCTGTGGACTCCACCTGGCTTCCTTGATAATCCTCAACCCTTTGACCTGCTTCCCTCTCCCACAAGTCATTTTAACATTTTCTTTCATAGAATGTGGCATTTAAGTATTCTATCACTAAAGGGACTGTAGAGGGATAAAATACATGGTTGAATGACTAACCAAGGGGATTTGAGGACTACTCTAACTTCAGAGGAGCTTGGGGAGCTTCAGAAAGCCTTAGCAAGAGCTGTTGAACAAGAGAAGACAGAACTTGATGACTTCCTCTTTACTTTCAACCAGTGGGCTCAGTCAGATCTCTTCACCTGCTCTTATCAAGCCATCAAAGAAGAATAGGCCCCCCTGGGTAAAATGGCAGATGTAATGCAGAGGGGAGGGTATTATCTATAATATATATTTTTTTGCTTCAAAACTAGGGAAGGGATGTATTCAAGAAAATGTTAGTTTGGACCATATGAACTTTCCATTTTTCAGTCAAAAAGGCTAAATGTTGGCAATCTCATACTATTCAACATATACGTATGGGGTTTATTTATTAGTGTCATGGCTCATAACTAATTACAGCTAAACGTCTGAACAGAAAACAGGTGAAATCACATAAGAACTTAGATGTTGCCACAATGGATGAGCATGGATGTGACATAAGCAGGTATTTTGTTTCTTAAACTGTAATCAAAAGAGGATTTATGGAAGATATTCTCTTTCAACATCAGGCTTAACAATAAAAGATATCCCCATAGCTATCTCATTTGTTTTGGATAACTGACAGTGGTTTTACCTAAAAATTTTCATAGTTGTTTTTTATGCAACCTATTCTACAATTTGGGCTGCTCAATTACTACTTCTTTTTACTAATTAATTAATGCTTTTACTAATTCTAAATCTTTGTATCTTCCTGGAAGCCCCTATATTTTTCTATACCTAGAATTAGATAAACTGGTCTGTGATCACCCTTGTCCCATGTTACAGGATTACATATCTGGCAATATAACATTTCTCAGATTCTGATAATCCAGGCTGGGAAGTCTTCAGTTTGTGAAGGTCTTTAGAGATAAACATCTGGGAGAGTGGTTCTCAGTCCTTTGAAAATTATGAAACCCTTTGTTCAAATGCAATCTTTTTTGGAAGACCAATATGTAATATCTGTGAAAGTAAAGGTGAATGGAGCCTCAGTTCCATCTGCTCTGAGCCTGCCCTTCCATTAGGATGTCCTTGCAGCCCCTCCTCTCCATCTCTGGTTCTCCGCAAAGCACAGTCTTAAAAATTGACTTAAATTATTTTACATATCTTTCAAAGTCACTTTTGAAACTGTGTCATACCTTTCTTAAAGGCTAACAAGCAGAATTATTGTTGGCAGCACAAGTGAGAACTCCTTTGCTAAAGTCCATTTTGTTTCTAATAATTTTTTTTGCTATACCTCTCTCTTCCCCTTTCCTAAATTCAGTGACCATTGTCAAAACAGGCAACAACAATCCTCAGCCCACTTTCTTGGCCTATAGCAAAGGTAGCAAAGAGCCAATTGGTGTCCACAGTCATAGCTTCAGTGATTTTTGTTTTTCCAAGTGGGGAGATGGACTATAGCTTTTATTAGATTTTCAAAGGAGTTTAGAATCACTGCTAAAAAAAGTAGATAGATTGCCCCCAGTCAGTGCCCCTCCCCAATACACTCACACGTGAGAAAATCTAGCCGCTATGAAAATCAAATGCACTTATCAAAGGCAAACATATTTTCACTTCAGAATGAAGTATACATTTATCGTTTGTTAGAGTTATATTTGAGGAAATATTCAAATTCTCAAATACCACTAGAATATATAAATTCCTCTTAAAATTATAGAAAAGCAAGTTTGAGTATATGCAGGGAGTAAGAGAGAGAAAAATTCTGCTTGCTGAATGATTGTTGTTACACTCACTAAGAGCATCTGCCGTGATATCTAAAGGGCCCAGGCCATTTAAAATATTTATTTCATCAAAATGAAAAACTATGTGTGGTTGGGAGTCCGCCTGCCGATGCAGGGGACACGGGTTCGTGCCCCGGTCCAGGAAGATCCCACATGCCATGGAGCGGCTGGGCCCGTGAGCCATGGCCACTGAGCCTGCGCTTCCGGAGCCTGTGCTCCTTAACGGGAGAGGCCACAACAGTGAGAGACCCACGTACCACAAAAAAAAAAAAAAAAAAAAGCAAAGAAAAACTATGTAATGAGCGCCTGATATTTAAAATTAACCCATTTTATTTTCACAACAAACCTATAAGATAGATACTACTCACCTTTTGCTGAAGAGAAACAAAAGCACAGTGTTTTTAAGTAATTTGCACAAGTCTATAGTTAGTGACAGAGCTGGGATTTGAGCCCAGGAAGTCTTGCAAATATTCATGCAGAGTCTGTGGATTTAACCCTTATGCTATGGCACCCAGTATTGTTCATGGGACCTCAGAGTCTATCAAAAATAATTTGAAATATCAATGTTAAATGCCAGGATAAATGCATTGCAGGTAATTTACAAGTTAGCAAAATAAAAGACTGCACGTACGAACACTCACTTATACTTTCCCAATTGGTTTCATCAAAGACACAGAAATAATGGATTCAAGGTAACCAGACAGAAAAGAAACAGATACACCATGTTTTCAAGTTGTTTTCTTGACCTCAAGGTCATTACCAGGAGCATGAGGCTGACAGAGACTGTCGGAGCAGAGCATAGTTTTTACAAGATCTTGAGTTTTATTTCCTAGAGATCTTTTATACTTGAGGTTTACAAAAAACATTCAGAAATAACTTACTCTCTTCACTTATACTTAAGGGGATGTTTATAAAAACTCATCTCGCTTAAATCAAGATCTTCAAAGCCAGATCTTCATTCAAATAAATATAAACAAATAAACACAAACACATAAACAAGAGGAAGTACCTGATCATCTCTAATCTTATCTCTGCGTATAGTTCTTCCACATCCTGTACAATCCGTTTCTGTGTGCTGGGAATAATATGCTTGAAAGCCTTTAAAAAAAAAAACCTGCAAAATGAAACACAATTTAAAGAAAAGAAAGAAACGTTACTGAGGATAAATCACTTTCCAGGACCTTTAAATTCTCTCTCATTTATTCTTCAGACCTCTGTGAGGTATGATTTATTATCCTCAATTTACTGATGGCAAAACGGAAACATAAGAGACTTAACCTGTCTAAGAGCACTCACTTAAAAGATGCTGTCGGGACACATTTTAGATTTGTCAACCCCTCAGCCCATGTTCTTTCCCTCGTATACATTGTCATTATTAGTTATCTATTGCGAAGTACAAATCAACCCAAAATTTAGCAGCTTAAAACAGTAAGCTTTTGTTAGCTCAGTGTCCGTGGGTCAGGAATCCAGGAGCAGTTAGCGGGATATGGCTCAGTGTCTTTGACTTAGTTCCTGTCAAATGTCACCTGGCGCTGATCCTCCGAAGGCTTGCCTAGGGCAGGAGGATCAGCTTCTGAGGTAGCTCGCTCACATGTCCTACAAGTTGGTGCCTGTTATTGACTGAAGGCCTCTGTTAATCACCATACAGACCTATAAATAGGGCTGCTAGACGTCTTCATGGCAACACAGTTGACTTTCCCCAGAACTAGTGATTCAAGAGAAACCATAGAAGCTGTTCATGATCTAGTCTCAGAAATCTCTATCTTTTCTGCAATATATTATTGGTTATAAAAGGTGACTCTATTCAAAAAGGGAGAGGTAATAGGGGAACATAAATATCAAGAGGTGAGAATCATCAGATGCCATCTTCAAAGATGGCTGTTACATTGTCTCCCTCATGGATGATGTAATTGTTTATATATTAGAAATATTAGCTATTTGACCTTTAGTCTATTGCACTGTTTGGGTAAGCATCATGAGAAAGACTAAAGTTATACACTTGTTATTAAGATATCACTTTGTATAAAATGGTCATTTTTTAACACTATATTCTCTTTCAGCATACCTGGCAGGGAAAATTCTAATAGGCTAAATTTTACTCTCTATATAAAAACATTTTAAGGATTGGGAAAACTAAAGTTCAGAGTTCAATTACACAGAGAACCAAAATTTTAAACTTTTTTTCTTAATAACAGAGGAGATTGATAAAAAGAAATACACTCCTTATATGCAGTGAAAGGACACTTCAGAATACGCTAAGTAAATAATGTTTTTGATAACATGAAATAAGTTCATCTATAGCTTGAGAACAGTACATTCACTTAGGATTAAGACCAAAAACATAACCTAAATTTTAATGGACTAACATTTAAATTGGTATTGCAAAAACATAGGTTTTGTATCACTTTGTGGAGATGGTATTACCATCTTGTCTTAGATCAGAATTTTATTATTTGCTTACTTAGTTGAATTCCCTCCTATTTTTTTTAGCTTTCCTCAAATCCAAGCCTGCAACCTAGAAAGACATGCCTTCTTATTTTTTATGATGAGTTTAACTGCTCCAATCTTATAAAATACTACATACTTTATTCACTTTGCCTATTTTTAGGTAAATGGACAATTGTAGCAATGTCTTTTTAGAGTTCTTTAATCACAACAGGGTTTCTCTCTTAATTCTCTGTTATGGTTTAAGGTAGGGATACAAATGTTACAAATAAGTAAATACAAATTTCATCCATAAGTGAAAAACAAATATGTTATAAAACATTAAAATGATCAATATATCAGTTAAAAAACAAACATGTATCTAAAAATTGAACATTTTATGATGAGAACTTATAATATTTTGACTTTTTAAGCAATGAATTTCAAATTTAGTCTATGAATTTTTGTCATTCTTTACAACAAATAACATGTCAGCACACCTCTCACTTCAGAATCCTGTTAATGGTTCAGTCTACACCACTGCTTCAGAGGAAATATGATGAGCATTACCTTATTGCCTATTGTAAAGGATTTATTATCTATGTGCATAAAACATGCATGCACATGTCACAAAATGTATACAGGTACCACTGAATGGACAGAAAAATGCCAAAATCAACCAGGTAGAGAATGCCAGGTTCACATTACACAGAAGTATGATGACCTTTTTCAATCAGGTTAGGTTTTCATTTTAGGGAATGATGATTTTTTACTATTGGCTTTACAGAGGTAAGGTGAACTTGAGAAATCATAGTGAAGTGGAGTGACCTTTCCTCTCTTTTTTCCTATTCTAGATTATTTACTACTGAATCATCTTGATGGGCCATAAATTTCATCTGAGTTATTCACTTTGATGAATGAATGTAAGAGGGAGGGTCTTCTTTCCTTCTTTTATTTTCAAGGGGACCAGAAAAATGAGTTAAAATATTTTTCTGTATCTTCTTTGCTGTTTTTTCATTTAATTTATGTGTGTCAAAGTTATGCATACATCACATTTGTATAACCCGTTATGATTTTCAAGCATTTTTATATACGGTAGTTTAACAAAATGTGCGCGTTTTTACATTGCACTTAAGCAGAGTCAACTCTTCAAGCTTTGGGTGCTACATAAGAGAGAAAATGAGAAAGAGATAAATATATAATAGTAACAATTTAAATGACATGGCCTTGCTACTCTAAAGATGTACAATAGGAGACATATTCCTTGCTAAAACTTCAATCATGCTTCATTCTCATTTGCCTCTGATAGTGTATCTCTCCATTCTAAGTGAGATTCTCAGGTGGAAAATGGGTATCTAATATAACATCGTTCTAAAACAAAAAGCAACTATTTCACCCAGTGCCCAACCATGGAGAATGATGTAAAGCAGTGGTCCACAACATTTTTGGAACATATATCCCTATGAGTAAAATTTGAAACTTAGCAAAACTAGCAATATATGCATACTTACTTGTAAATTATGTATATGCATTTCTGAACTGGTATATTGCTTACATTAAATGACCGACAACAGATAAAATTTAAAAGATGAGATACAGATGCAACATAAATGGACATTTTATTATTTTTTTCTCATACTCCAACAGATCACTTTGTACCCACCTTGAAGTACTTGCCCTCCATTTTGGAGACTCTTGTAAAGTACGTTAGTTTAAAGTAAAGACGTTTAGGGAATTGTCAAGGGCAGTTTTAATGACATGCAACTTTTACCCTACATGCTGACTTTGCAGTCTTACAACACATATTATGTAACTTAATGTACTAACTTACCCATTCCTTGCAAAATTCTAACTAGATTATGCCTGAGAAAAATGCTATCTCATAAAGGTAAAATAACTTGTTGAAGGGAAGTACAGAATGGGAAGTAAAATCTAATTTCAAGGAGAACTTGGGAGGTGATGGATATGTTTATGGTCTTGATATGGATGGTTTCACAGGTGTATAGTAATTTCCAAACTCATTGAGTTGTATATATAAAATATGTACAACTTCATATACATCAATTATACCTCAATAAAGTGATTTAAAAAACAATAAAAACCCTAACATATGTATAAAATGGATAACTGTATAAAAAATAAATAAAATAAAATACAAAAATTTTTAAAAAAAATTAATAAATCTTAAAAAAATCCTTAATTTTCTGACTCTTGTGTCAAGATATCTCTTTTCTAGATTTTATACCATATTTTTGATTATTAGGAAGAGACTAGAATTATAATTCTCTACACACACACACGCACATGCACACGCACATGCACACACCCCCTGCCCATCACCCCTTTCATCCTCTCATTTGCAAGGCCGTTATTATAAGAGTAGCAGTTACATATTTTGATTTAGAATGGTACTAGAAATAGCCTCATTGCCACCCCATGTTAAAAATGATCTTCCCTGATGACCTGAGATTTTACTCTTTCTCATTGGGCCCTTATCTGTGAGATAATCTGCAAAATTTGAAAAGGAAATAAATTCCTGTGTTGAAAGAACTTGCATTTCTAATGTTATCTCATTATTATGTATTTGCTTGTTTGTTTGTTAGTTTATTAATTTAATCCTGATGATATTTCACTCTTTTTTACAACCAAAGTCTTATCAATACAACTCCATCACCCCTGTGATGACTTGGTCATCCAAGGCCAAGATGATAAAGGGTAAATATCTGAAACAAATGGGAGCATCTCAATTACTGGGAACTGGAGAGCACATGTACATGTAAGACATAAATACATATTATTACATTGAAAACTTTAGGCCAGTCAGACAAAGTTGAAAGTGGACCAATTCCAGTTTGCATCTCCTGACTTAGAATTTACAACTTACAAAAATCACCAAAATGAAATAAGTACTAAGAAAACCCTAAGGGAATCCTAAGTCCTTGAAAGTACACAACCAGGGTCCATTCAACTCAAATCAGAGCATTAACAAGTGCTTCAGGGAAAAGGTAGCTTTTGTGCTGGGCACGAAAGAATGAATAGTATTTCCAAATATCGCAAGGGGTGAAGAATAATCATTAGCAAGAAAAGAACGCAGTCAATTCATCTGAGCATTGTGTGGAGAGTTTTTTATACTCTGGGGTACAGGATGTGAAATATGGTGTAATAGATGGTAGGTTTAGAAAGGTCTCTTAGGGCAAGACTTGAGGGATCTTAAATGTCATGATAAGACATTTGGGCTGGATTCCATAGGCATTGGGAAGCCATTGGAGGGCTTTGCAAGAATAGTAAAATGATCTACTCCCCATCTTCACAAAATGTTTCTGGAAGCAGTTGGGAGGAATGGGTGGGAAAGATAAAATATGGCTTAAACTAGGGTATTGGTTGTGCAGTTTAAAAGCAAGAGAGAGAAAAGGTAGTATTTGTATGTTTCAGTGTCTGATTAAATACAAGGAAAGGATAATTTGAAGGTAATTCCAAGAGTTTTCTATCTCAATAACAAGGTTGAATAGTGAAGTTATTAGCTGAGGCTGGGAGCACAGGAAAAGAGATTTGGAAGAGATCTGAGTGCTGAGTTTGGTTTGGGACATTCTGAAATCGGGTGTTAATACTGGATACACAGTCCACCAGCAAGCAGGATTTTGGTTGTGTTCTTAAAATTCATAGCGATATTTCCAAAATAAATATTTGATCTTATCACTTGGTCCTTGAATCCTTCAGTGGTTTCTTTTTTTTTTTTTTTGTGGTACATGGGCCTCTCACTCTTGCGGCCTCTCCCGTTGCGGAGCACAGGCTCCAGACGCGCAGGCTCAGCGGCCATGGCTCACGGGCCTAGCCACTCTGAGATATGTGGGATCTTCCCGGACCGGGGCACGAACCTGTGTCCCCTGCATTGGCAGGCGGACTCTCAACCACTGCGCCACCAGGGAAGCCCCAGTGGTTTCTGATTGTCCCTAGAATCAAGTCCTAACAGCACAGCATGGCATAGGAGGCCTTTGTGTTCTAGCACCTGTTGACCTCTCTGGCTATGAATCTTGCCATTCTGCTGTCTCACAATAGGGGTTTAGCCATCCTGAAATATTTAATTCCCAAGCTGTGACATGATCTCTGTCTTTCAAGCCTCTTCATATGTTGGCCGCTTTGCTTATAAGCCCCTTCCACATACCCCAACCCTGGCTACCTTTGACTGGCTGCCTTCCACTAGGCCTTTAGTCTCAATTCAGATGTCACCTTCTCTCAGAAAATACCCTGAACCTTTTCTCCTAGCAGAGGAAGCTCTCCAGATGTACTCCTATTTGCTCACCTCTGTCAAAGCACAAAGGTGCTGTGTTAACCCTCATGTTCACGGCATCTAACATGGTGTTTGGAACACACTCTGTTGCAAGAAAGCATTGTGGCCTTTTCATATTGATAAAGTAGAGCCATTCTTATTTTAATACACTTTCAAATTGATAAGAGAATATTAGTAGAATTGCATCATCCCCTTAGACTGAGGAACACTGTAAACCCAATGTGTGATTACAGAAGAGAAGCTGGTATATGTTGCTCAATTCTGACTTCCCAGGATTTCTTCTTTGTGAACGTGGTCTCTGCAAAGTGGTTGTGTTGGTATATTGTGGGATGAAATTTGACATTAAAATCATGGGCACATTGATATTAGAAAAGCAGTTCAAGCAGAGAGGAGAAATCTAGTCAAGGCCAGGTTGTCAGGGATACAGGACTCACTGCAGTCAGGGAGATTGACACCTGCACTGTAGCCTTTGTTTATTTGATGTAGGGTTAAAAGGCAATATCCTCCCTGTGCAAATCAATGTGTCACAAGTAAGGCAGCCCAAAGGTCTCTAATCTAAAATTATTAATTTCATTAAAATTCATAAAATAAATAAGACATACATTTTAAATAGGCTAATAAAGTCTAAAATCATTAAAATGTCCTAACATATTATAATAACATTAATTTATTCAAATGTACAACTAAAGATAGATACCCCTTGGGGCTAAGACAGCGATGCATGATATTCTTCAGTCTGTTCCTGGGAATAAATGATACATTGTTTTTGAGCCTTAAGTGCCAAGCAATACAGTAAACCAATAGGTTGCTATAGCAGCATGTTCACATAAATTTTCATTTCTCGCTGGTTTCTAGCAGTTCCTACTCCTCCCTCTTTTTACTTTTTTTTTTTAATTTACCTTGCACGTCTGTGAAAAGCCTAGATGAGGTTGATAATGTGCATGTAATTGATACTGAGTTTGGCACATCTTGAAATCATGATGCCATGATCCTTTCAGTCACTCTCCTAGATCTTTTCTTTAAAAATAATTTCCTGTAAGCTCAATATTTTAATATTTTCCTGCCCTCTGAGAGGAAATGTATCCGTTCTAAGAAACAGACCCTATCATTGAACAATAATAACACCTATCATATATCTAGTGCCTACTGCATTTGATATATATGTTTGTGTGTGTGTATATATATATATATATATATATATGCATAGATATTACATTTTATACATTTAAAAAACATTCTTACATCAACACTTTGAGATTGGCTTCATTTTTCCCATTTCACAGATGAAAAAACTAAGCATTAAAAAAAAGTAAAGACATAATTCATTCAGTAGAACATGCAATAATTACATACTGTGCAACTATTAAGTGCCCAGCGCTCTACTACATATTTAGAGTACAATGAATAACAAAACCAACCAGGATCCTTGACTGAATGGAGTTACACTCTAATGGGAAATATAGAACATAATCAAAAGTCACACAAATATATGAAAACTTACAACTGAAATGGTGTTACAAAGAGACGTATTTGATGTTATAATCATGATTTGACCAAGTCAGAGAGAACAAAGTAACTCCATAGCATCACTAGAATTTGGACTTTAGAGACAATTCTGGACTTAAAAATGTTGCATTCTTGACACTCTTCTAGGTTTTATTTTTTTCTGTCATTCTTGATATAGCATGCATATACACTGTGGGGAGAGATTTACTACCACCCAAATATTTAGTGAACCTAGGGGAAGAAAAACAAAAGAGAATTGATGCTGAAGGGGTGTGTGTGTGTGTGTGTGTGTGTGTGTGTGTGTGTGTGTGTGTGTCAAGGAAGGTAGCCTGAGGAGGGAGGTGAAAGCCCACTTCATGCTTCTCATCTTGGGACTGTGAGTAGTCTGAAAGGCTGACTCCATTGGAGGCTAAAGACACCTGCTGTAAGATGCTGCACTGATGGACAGAGTTAAGCCCATAATAGATGGTTAAAAGGCCTCGAGTCCAGGGAAATCTCCAGACAGCTGGCTGAACTGGACCCTACATTTTTGTTTGACTTTCTACCCCATTAGTTTCACCTTATGGATTGAACCTGGCTTTCCTGGCATGAATGCCACATAGCACTTTGTTATTTAGCTCCACTGGTTTTATTCCCTGGTTTAACTTGATTTCCTTCAACCAACCATGATTTCTGACTTGTCTCTCCAAACTCAAATACAATATCCTGGTTTCTACTTGGTGATCTGAATATATCAATTGCTACTTTGGGAGGATACCAATAGTCAGAAGACCTGGATTTGAATTTTGGTTCTACCACTTATCAGATGGTAGAAAATAAATTTACTTAATTTTTCTAAATTTTTTTTCTCATCTGTAAAATGGGACTAATAATGCTTACCTCCTAGGATTGCTATGAAGATTAGTTGTTATACATTTGAAAATGCTTAAATGTCAGTTTTCCACACTCTTAACACTAAACTTTTTTTGTACAATGTTGAAATTTTTATGTTAGATTACTTCAGTCATAAATGTGTTGAGAATAGCTAACATTTTCTACATACATAAAGCATTCCTGCTCACACTGAAAAGACTAGAAATACAGTCATGAATTCAAAGCCAAATATATACCTAAGCTGGAACTTTATCACTGAGAGAGGCATTATAAGGTGTGTTGTGCAAGGACCTATATGCCACCTCAGTGTCATCTTCAGATTTTCAGGTATAGCTAAGGCCCTTTAGATAGTAACTGTGTCATATTTGTCTTTTTTCCTTTGGTTCCTAAATCAAGTATAAGAGGCATTTACTCATCATTTGATAACTAAATTAAAATTCATTTCCATTAAGACCATACCAGAGTTCTTACTATTACCCATGACTTTTTCTAAAGCTCTTTTTTTTGAGTTATATCTTTAGTTCATACTACTTCTTGGAACTCCCACAAGCCTGAAATCTAATGCTGGAAGTAACTTTCCTTTTCTTTGTAAATATAACTCTTATGACTCCAGAACTACTTACCTTCCCCTACTGTCTTCCATCTTTCCTATGCTACCACCCAAATATCAATTAATAAGACTGTATTCATCTTATCCAGTTGTACAACATGATATATTATTATCCTGTTCTTTTGCAAATCTAGTCTGATAAAAGATCTATTATCATTCAAGAACACCTCTCCCACTCTGATTTCAAGTTATTTTAATACAGTGTTGTTGTCTGACACACACATGTTTCCTATACCAACAATGAAGTTTTTCTGTGACTATTTGCACCTGAAAGTTTGTTTATCTAGAAATATCTATTGTTACTCCTGATCTGGGAAAGCAGATAATAAACAATAGTCCCAAAATGTGTAGTGAGGCTGGATTTATATAGAAAATGAATGAGGTCAGGTTTAGCTGCTCCATTTATTTTTGCACCCTCAACAATCAGTGCCAATGGCTATGTGGTCAGTTCTGCTGTTGTTATGTTGTGGCCATCCTAGATAGCTACTGCCTAAGAGAGGTTATGATTGTGAAGCTTGTTAACATTTCATGTGTCAGAAATAGAAGTACCATCATTATTAGTATGTTTTCCACGTGGTGCTTCTGACTGACACTAAAAAATGTAAAGAACTATTCTAATTCAGAGCTAGTTCGTTGGTCAGGTTATGTCAGTTATGAGTTGGCTGCATCTGCTGGCAAAGCAAATAGCTTGCAGTGCACGGATTTATGAGACATTAGCAAAAGACAGAAGAAAGAAGAGGGAGGGCAATGGTATTCAGTATGTGTCCTAGTCCATTTGAGCTACTATAACAAAATACCACAGACTGAGTAGTTTATAAACAAAAGAAATTTATCTCACAGTTCTGGAGGCTAAAAGTCCAAGATCAGGGTGCCAGCATGGTCCAGTGAGAGTCCTCTTTTGGGTCCCAGACTTTTCATTGTATCCTCGTATGGCAGAAGAAGCTAGGGATCTCTCTGGAGCCTCTTTTATAAAGTACTCATCTCAACCATGAAGCTTCCACCTTCATGACTTTTAAGCACCTCACAAAGACCCCATCTACTAACCCCATTGTCTTTGGGACTTAGGATTTTAATGTATGAATTTTGGGAGGACACAGTCAGATCATAGTGGTTTGGAACAAATTCCTATTGGAGGCAGAGGGTAGAGGACAGCAGAGTCCACAGTAATAGAAGAATCTTATATACATGGGGTCCACTGAATGGTAAAAATGCAAAAAATAGAAACGACCAGGCATTTCTAAGCAACCACTATATGTTTCTGATCTCCTGCTGAGGAAAGGAATGCCATATTTCATTCCTAGCTTATTAGAATTTGTTTCTCTCTTTTTGAGGGTAGGGGCTATAAGAAAACATCTCTCATTCTATAATCTCAGTCAGTATAAGAACCATTCTTTTATAACTTGAAAGAGTTAAGTATTTAGGAAAAGAGAGAATGAACTCCTAAAAAGGCAATATTCTGGATTTAGTTCCCTGGTTTCATTGCAAGGTGTGTTGTTAACTATTGCTTGAGTTGTCACTTTCAGATTTCACATCACTGATGCAAGGAAGTCTGGTTTCAAGCAAGTCTGGGATAAATATGAAAAATCCGGTGGGATGAGGGTCATCCTGTGAATAGGCTCATGTGCACATGCCTGAAGCCTGTCAAGGATTTTCTTTAACACAGAATAACAATTCAGTTTGTCAAATACATGTTTGATAAAAAAAAGAATGATTTTCTTTTCAGAAAATATAATTATATCCAAACATATTAGTATAAGTCTGTTTCATAAAAAAAAGCGTCATCAGTTAAAGAGCTCTTTTCTTATTTGTTTTTAGTCAAGGAGTGAAATTACATTAGGGTCATACATGATGGGATTTCTAGGCATGGTTCAATTGTTTTGTATCTAATACCTAAGGGTAGACGTATTCATCTTAAAAGGGTCCCCACAGTGACTAAACCACCCGCTGTTGTAAACACCTGTTTATATATCTGATTCTTCTTGAAAGATCTTCAAAGATCATGTGTTGTCCAGCTTAACCCCTAATCACCTAATATAGAACTCATCTTTGTAGTAAGTAATGACTATTTTCAGAATTGGTTTAAATAGCTGAGAAACCCTCCATCTACCACTACCCCCAGGATCTCTGTAGGAAAATCACAGAAATACACCTTCCAAAGATATACATCATCTCAGAAGTCTCTCTCCCTCAATGTCAGCTTTGGAAATGCTGCCCCAGTCATCTACCAGGTGAAGACAGGTTCTTAAATGGTGCTTGATGAGTCAGTACTTCTAAAACTCCCAACTATGGATGAAAGGAAGCTTTGGACTCTTCCGGTCATCTCAGAGAGATAACGTCCTCTAGAGGAAGAACATTCCCCCAGAGAAGATGCTTTCCTTTTTTCATTGACCATAATCACCTGCCAGGCTGATCGCAGCAGCAGGAGTTGCTGCTGCTAAAGTGTGACTGATGTGCCACTTTGGTAAGAATTCACATAACACTGCTGGACACGGGCCAGGAATGGGTCTGCATGCACAGAGCATGGATGCACTGCATGATTTAGCACCATCTGGGGCTTGCCTTCAGACACGTTAAAGGGCAGAGAATTGGAACCCAACTCAGAACGACAGCCATAAGGAACATAAGCAAACAGTGCTGTGAAGTAACTGATTACACTCCCTTGATATTTCCTCCCCAGAGCCTAGCCAAATGAACACCCTAACTAATCTTTTCTCAATTCTTTAGTAGCAAAATGAATCTTGGTTTTGGGAGATGGGGCACAAAAGGGGTTTAATAGTCTTGGGAGTTGCTGAGTCCTCTGGAGAATGTAGCCATAGCAGAGACATGGGCAAATTGATTTAAGCCATAATGCTGAAGCTTGCAGGACAATGAAACTGTGAATTTTTATACATAACATATACTAATTGGTTAAAAATAAATGTATTGATGTGATGCAGAAAAGTAGGGAATAACCATTGTGGGATTTTAGCATAAATATTGATAGATTTGCAATATGAGACAGATGACTAAATGCTGTCATATCCTTGATATTTGATAACCTGTTTTCTTGTGTCAGAGTTGGAGGTCATTAGGTTTATTGCTCAAGTTAGAGTTTTTTAATATTTATTCAACTCAACGTTTTATTAATCTGATTAAAGTTTGAGATTTGGATAAGCCAAATTCAGCTATTACATGAAATACAAATAATTCCCAGATGATCAAGCATGGTTGCTTATTTTAATCTGCATTTAACTACAGTATATTTTATCTAAATTCAGATGCAAGTCACATAACATAATGCAAAGGTGTTCAACCTAAACTCTCAGGGGAATGCCATTTATTAGCATCTTCATGATTAAATAAATATTTAGTACTAAGACTTGAACACATTAAAGAAGAAAAGCTAACTGCCATTTGAGCTATGAGCTTACATATCACATATTGTGATCAGCACATTTCTTTCACAATAAACTTTGGGGTTAGTTAGGGAGAAGTTATTATTTGGTTGGCATCTCATTATAGCAGAATTCATATTTAGAGAGAGAATTTTTTGACAGGGCCACTGAAGGGGACTTAACAATCCTTGTGTTGTGGGGCTGTCACCCGAACTCCACTGACCTATGAACTATGTATTATATATCCAAGATACCACTATTAAAGTGCTAGGTAGAACTCAAATATAAAATGAAGTATGTCCATATGGCCTTGCCTTTTAAGAAATTTAAAACAATTCAGTTTATTTGGGTAGACTCGTATGTATGGAAGCTGCTAGAGAGAACAACGCAAGAATATGGCTTTGGTTTTATAAATTCTACAACAATTTGGAGAGTAACATGTAGAGCAAGAGGCAGAGACAGAGAGAGAGGAGAGTCGTTTAAGGAGAGTAGAGTAGGAGAGATAGGACATAGGTCAGACTTAAATGAGGAGGGAGGAATCTGGTTCTCAGAGATAAAAGGGAATGATGGCCATTGGGGGAAGATTCAGGAAAAGTGTGAAGCAAAAGCGAGACTGTCAAGCATTGAAAACAGTAGAGCTATGCCGGCCTATCTGAGAGTAGGGGCCTCTGCTGGTAAGTCTGGAGCGAGAACGTTGAGTAGTCAGGGTGGAATCAGGTAAAACTGAATCCTATATGGAGGCCCAGAAAGGTTAAAGGAGTTTCCGAAACACATTAGTAAAGTGTGACAAAGATAAGACTCAACTTTAAATACGATCCTCAGTATTATACTGCAGGCTTTTCCTAGGTTTAACAGCAAGTCATCTGTCTGGGTTATATCTACAAAGTAGCAGTAAGTGTTGACCCTGGACTCAGAACCATCCCACCACAGTTGTAGGATTAACTTTCATGAAAGTTACCTAATAATATCATCTGAGATGGCTAAGACATATTCTAGCCAACTTTTTAGAAATCATGAGTTTGTGTTTTTAAAGGAATCGTTATATTTAATTCCCTTTACTTTTTCTTGACTTTAACAGTTGAGATACCATTGCTGTAGTGTGTTTAATTTTCTAAAATACAAGTCAATGTATGAATAGGACATGTGGCTATCTAAGCTTTGTTTGTTATATAGCACAAATAATCCCATGGGAACAGTCTACCGCTGTCATACAACCTCTCTTCCCTAATATCTACTACTGTAAGGAAATATAATTGCACTATTATCATGTTATATGCTAACAGCAGCATGGTCAAAACTGTCTATGTGTTGCCATGACAACCCCATCTAAGATAAAAATGGTATTCACAACACGTATTTACCTAGAGTTTATTTTTGTCCTTTAGGCTCTTCAGTGGCCAACAAGGAATTATTATTCAGAATTTTAGCACAAGATCCATTCTCACTGTTACCAATGTGACACAGGAGCACTTCGGCAACTATACTTGTGTGGCTGTCAACAAGCTAGGCACAACCAATGCGAGCCTGCCTCTCAACCGTAAGTAACACAGGGTTGCCAAAATGCTCCCAGGGCCTTTTGGCTCCTATCTATAGAGCTCAGCCTGATGTGACATGTTCCTTACACAATATCCTTACACAGGAAATTTGGCCCCAAAATAATTAGCGTGTTGGAGAATTTTATAATCCCTATAGAATTCCATATGTGCTTAGAAAAATATCTTAGATCTGAGAAAAGGGAAAAATCATATAAATAATAGGATCCACTAAAAATGTCTTCTGACTGAAGACAGTTGGTTTGGTAGAATTTAGTTTTTGTTTTGTTTTGTTTTTAAAAATGTGTTATATTTCAGCATAGATTAATTTAGATTGAATTTACTCTTGGTTGGCTTTCTTTAGATGTTTATCTTGAGATAGTGAGAATTTCACATGCCATAAACAAGATAAAATAGTAAGTAAATGATCATGGACAAAATATTTTATCCACATAGATAATGTTTTTACTCAAAAGTGTATTTTGAAATACAACTTAAGGTTTTACTAAAATAGGTACTTTATTTCTAATGTGTCTTAGTTCCGAAGGACTAGAAATGAAAAAAGAAGAGCAAACACAAGGATTAGTGGAAGGGAAAGAAATATATGTTAATGTTTTCTCCTACAATTAGTTTTAGTGCTTTTCAGAAGCTGAGTAACCAACAAATTGTTATAACCATAAACTATTCCTGATTTTGAAGTGGAGTGTTTCTCAAAATGTTCACAGAAAACTATAGAGAATACGCGGTCTTTTCAGTTCCACAAAGTTATCTAAACCATACTGATCTTTGATAATTTATATTTTTATAGTAACCTGACATATGCATATTTATGTTATCATCCTGTGTTAGTAAGCTGTCTCTGAAAAATGAAAACACTGTGAGTTCATCACAAACATGATCATTTCTATTTTGCAGAAATGGGGAACGGGATATGTAATATCCTTACTGTTTAAAAACATACTATAATAAGAAGTTTCATGATTTATGAACTTTGAATTGCCATGATTTAAGAAACTCTGTTGTTAAATAAAATATATCAGTTGGTTGTTAATAGAAAATAATCATTTGAAAATGATTTGTGCTATATGTACTTTTAAAGCATCACATCATTTATTATTCAAGCTTAATATTACGAAGTATTTCTTAGTATCCCGCACTCTGAAAGAAAAGCATTGCTTGCTGTGCAATAGCCAAAGTATAATATACTTGCTTAAGTTTCTTCCATGAGGATTATTTATTTTGTGTAATTATGAATAATATCATTGAAAATATTATAGAGCAATATGAATTCCAATTTAATGTAAATATTGATACTTCTTTTGGTATGTTATTAATATTTTAAATGTTTTAAATATTCAAGAACCTGAAGGAGTAAATGAATTAAACAAAATAAAGACAAATTTAAGGCTTAATAACACATTAACTTTTGCTATTTAAATTTCTAAATCACACTCTGATTTTCAAAACCGAAGCATTAATGACTGTGACGAATTAGGAACAATTATCACTGGTCTGTTTGCTTTACCCTGGCAACCTTAGTGCAGTCCTCTGGATATAATGCACTGCTGAAAAGGCTCCTAAATGTGGTATCTTCAGAATGGACTCTAATTGTCTTCCTTTGCCACTGGCTTTCTGTAGGTAGAAGTGCTAAGAATTACTAGTGAAATTTGATTAATTCGTTAAGAAAGACCTGCAAATCTTGCCTGTAATTTTGAACACAGCCCTGAAGTTTGAAGAAATATCTGTATATTCAAAACTCTTGTATGACCTCACCGGAAACTCTTATTGCACTAAGCATTTCTATTTTTTACATTAATTACTTTTGTTAGTTTTTATCTCTCCACCAAATTATATTTGTTGAGAAGACAGTATCAATATCTGATTAATCATTTTATCTCCCATATCGTTATGCACAGTGTCCGCTATTTAATAGACAATTAGCAAATCTTTAGTGAATAAGTGAATTAGTTAAACATTGAATAAGTGATAGAATGTATCATGAATAAATGAATGAATGAACTGAGTTTTAGCTGTAGAATGTGTATTATAATCTCTAGCTATACAAGGCAATATCACAGTGATGACACTTGTTGTGAGCTTACTATAGAATAGATCCTATTCTAATCTCTTCATATGGATTTGTTCCTTTAATACTCACACAATCCAAAAAGGTAAATTCTGTAATTCCCTTCTTACAGATGAGGAAAACAAGATGAAGAGAGTTAAAAGCTTGACCAAAGTCAAATGGTTCATAAGTGACAAAGCAAAAATCTGAATCCTGACAGTCTGGGTTCAGGGCCTCAGCTTTTAACTTCTATGTTTCACTGTCTCCCACTATGATAAACATAAAACCATCGATGGAGATAAATTTTATCATTTGCAACATATTTTGGAAAGATATACCTCTACATGTAACATGCTTGCCCTTCTTAGGGTTTTTATGAACTTAAATAATTTAGGGTGTTATTCTTCAATAGATAAAAACTCTATTTAAATAAATGTTTAGAAATAAACAACATCCACCAGATATAAAATTTAAGTAATATGAAAGATGAATGGGGTTAATGTTTGACTGAAAAATTATTAAAAATGAGACTCAGAGACATTTAAACACACATTTTTATGGGATTTTAAAACTCCTTGGAATGGTACAGTTATCCAACACAGGCATTGTAAGTCTTCATTGAAATCTTCAGCTTTCTTAAAGTTCTTATGAAACTAGCTGGAGAGAGCAATGTGTCCCTTAATAAGAATTCCTGTCGTATATTCACAAGGTCTGTGGATGGGAAGGTCTTCAACCTCTAAACTGATCCAAAACTAGTGGCCAGTCCTAAGCTGATCTAATATTAGCCTATGACCTGCTAAAGAATTTTAAAAAATCTTTTATTGACTATCAGCCCTTCCTATAGTCAAGGGAGTGTGTAAAACTAACTCGCCCATCTTCTAATCTAGGAGAAAAGAGTTAGGCTCCAAAGAGTCTGCCACATGTGTCCATGATGATATGTGGAACATACCATGAGTAAAAAAAAAAAATCATATTTTCATGATTTGTATCCATGAATAGTTAATATGCTCAAAGAGAAGGTAATCATAAATGTGAATCTCCTAGTATAGTGCTTATACATAGCAAACACTCTATTGAGTGTTATCCACTGAGAATCAGGTCCCCATCTATAACTATTTAGGATAAATCCTGACTCTGTTACAATCTACTCCTGATTTGTAATAACCTACATTTTCCAGATCAACAAGAAAGCAAAAGGCAAGAAGTTGTAGTTTAGAGTTCTGCCATAACTAAGACCATCCAAAAAGGAATGTAGCACTTTTTGGTGTATAAATGTGTGTGTGTGTGTGTGTGTGTGTTTCACATAAAGGGAGACAAGCAGGTCATAATGTGAACCACAGTTCTACCGCATATAGTTGTGAGATTTTGAGTAAGTTACCTAAATGCCAAAGCTTCAGTTACTTCACTTATAAAATGAGGGCAATAATAGCTCCCACCTACGGGATAAAAATTAAATGGGAGGATGCATGTAAAGCACTTAACACTTAGCCTGGATCAAAGTAAGCATTGAATAAATGCTAGTCATTGTTATTATATCACATCCCTAAAGAACACTCAGTTCAATTGTTTTCAAAAACTATATATAGATGGCTGAACTTATTTGATGACTGACTGTCCAGTACTTTACTGAGGGTTTAGAAAGTAAGTTGTCATTGGCAAGCCAGGGAGAAGGCATGCAAATTTGATATAATGTCCCAACTCTAGCTCATAACTTAACCTCATCCCTTGCTCAGTGCATGAACCAGACTTTATGGCACTAATTCCAGGTTAAATATGATGTTCACAGCATAGAGGTTCAGACATCTAGGAGATTTAAAGAGTAAAGGCAGAAGTAAAACGATTGTTCTATGAGGCTCTGATCGTTTATTCAATAGCAATATTCATTCATCAAATATATATATTGACTGTCTACAATGTACAAAACACTGTGCTAGATGTTGGAAAGAAAAGTATTCATAGAAAGGGAACTTCCTCAAAGAGTTCTCAAGTGAATGAGCAGAGAGGTACAAGAAACAGATAACTGTAACGCAGTATAGTCAACAGTAGCATACAAGGGCAGAGAAGAGCCTCTTAATCCAGTTTGAGGGCCATGAAATGACTGTCAGCTAGAGTAGGTATATCACCATATGAATTATAACTAAGCTAAAACTCAAAATATTATTTTAGCCATCATTGTCTTATTTTCAAAGGCAGAACTTTGCAGAGTGCATTCAACAACAATCATGAGCACAATGTAGTGACACAGATGAAAGAATGATATACTCAGTCTTAATGACTCAGGGCAAGCTATAGAGGAGACCCTTGAAATAAGGATGTGATTGGGTTGAGCCTGGGTGTGGGAATGGGAGAGAGAAAAATACTCCTGTATGGAACAGCTCATGTAAAGACATGGCGGTATGAAGCAATCTGATACATTTGAAGACACGGTAGTATTTTAATATGGTTAGAGTAAAAGTTGGGAGAAGAGAATGTTAACAGATGAGACTGGACAAGTTGGGGGACTTAGGAAAGAAAGGACTGCAGATGAGTTTGGACTTTATCCTTCTGGTTTTGTAGATCCACTGAAGCATTTTAATAAAGGAAGGACATAAACTGATTTAGTTTCTGAAACACTTTCTTAGGCAATGTGGAGGGCTAACTGCACAAAAAGAGTAACAGAGATGAGAGAGATAATTAGGACAGTTAATGACCAAATCTGAAGAGAATGGGAAGGAAATTGTGGGAATTTAGATAACTTCCAAAGTTTAGTTTGGGTGACATTAACCAAGCTAGAACATAACAGGAGGATTAGCCATTTTATATTTGGAGAGAAGGTGGAGATTGAAAAAGAGAAATGTTTTTAACTTTAGACATACTCAGTTGGAGGCAATGTCCAATAGGTAGCTGCACTTTATAAAGTCCAGAATGGAGATATGATCTGGAAGCTCTCAGCATGGGTGTGGTAGTTTCCACTCTGAGAGTAAATAAGATTTCTCTTGAAGGCCACGTGGAGTGAAAAGATGAGCAAAGACTGAAATCCAAGTAAAATCAGCATTGAGGAGTGAGGAGAGAAAGAGAAGCATCCTGTAGAAGCATGTGGATTCGGGGTGGATGGAGATGCCAGAGGAGGACAGTGCCACGGAAGCCATGGGAGTAGACCTGTCCTCAAGAGAGAGGGTCAGCAGTGTCTGATGCTACATCGGGCCAGAGAAAGTCTGAAAATCAGCCACTGTCTCTGACAATTGGCAGCTGCTGGTGATCTTTGCCAAAGCAGTTTCTATAGAAAACTGGGAGTAGAAGCCAGATTAAATTTAAATAAGTAGATTCAATTTAACAAGTTGATGAAGAAATAGAGACATGTGTACTAAATACTCTTTCTATAGGCTAGGCTCTGAAAAGAAGAACACAGACGGATGATCTGCCTTGATGCTTCATCAGCTGGCCTGACGTGGGCTTCTTTTCTGACGAATAGGCCTAATGGTCAGGTGTATATCAACAACTCCCTGACCTGCAAAGATGCAGCACTGTAGTCTTTGGTGAACAATACTTCTCATGCTTTTGCTTTTTTGCAAGCCTCCCTCATTCTAGTTTCTTAGCCTCTTTTCTCACATCTTTCTCGGGTCCCAGAGAAGCAAGAAATGGCTTTGATTTAATATGAAGTCACCTTAAATTCTTTTGCCTTCCGTGACCTATAGACTTTAGACTGTAATTGTAAGAGGAGCTGTCATTCTAAGCAGAGATGTCAGTAATTTCATCAATAGAATTACTTCAGGTAGAGAGTATATACTTTTTCAAGTAAGGGGAAAGCAAAATTTATGGAAAAAAACTATAGGAGAGCTAGTATACAATGAATCCCTCATCCTCTAGATTACGTGTCCAGAAATTTCTGAAGTATGTCTGCGTTATAAAAAGTCTCTTTGTGAGAGAGAGGTAGAGAAAGAGACAGAGACAGAGAGAGAGAGGGAGAGAGAAAGGGAAAATATTCTGCAGATCACTGTAGATCAGCCTCAGGGATCAATGCTTTAACAAACAATAATGGATGACAGCGTGTCAACTATTCATAGCAAAATTCCTTATTAAGTAAAAAATTTGGGATTCAGAATTATTGGGGATTTTATTATTATTTTTAAATCGTGTTTTTTGCTTCCTGAACGTGAGCAACTGAAAGAGATGATTCTTCTAAGTCTTCTCCTTAAAGAATGTGAACTGAATAGTCCCATCCTGCCATCTATGGGTCCAGTTCATCAAATGTGCATCATCATTTGATCAGTAATTTAGTTACCAGTAAAATCATTTTCATAAGTAAAACATGTATATGCTTTGTTTCCTACTTTCTCATTATAGGACACATATTATAAGGCTCAATCTAAAGGGAAATAAGGAAAGATAATTACTTAAGAAGGAAGAAATCTTAGAACTCTATATAAACAATATACTTAACATTTATATAGCTTTGGTTTAATACAGTCTTCTCATGAGACCTAATATGTGAAAGTATTTAGAACAACTCAAGGTTTAATATTAAGAAAATCTTTTCTTACAGTCTCAAATAGGTAACAATAATATTGCTACAACGCATGGTTGCCAAACCACCCTTTAATATGTTTCCTAAAGGTGGTGTCAAATATTTTGCTAGAACATAGGTCCTAATGATGCTACAGGGACTTATCTCCTTTTCTTGTGAGCGTGGGGTGTGTGTGTGCACACATATGCATGAATCTGCATTTATTCAAATAACAAAGTATTTATTTACCTCAGAAATATTACACATAAAATATTCAAAGGACTCACCAAAACTTTGTCTTTTCCCTCTCTTAGTAACGCTGTGGAGACAATAATGAAGTTCCAATTTTAAATGCTTTATACAATCAAGGGCTATTTAACTTTCTGGAAAATCTCTTCTCATTTTAGAGAATATTTCTTCCCAGTCTATTTAATTTGATGGACACCTCCTCTGAGATTAAAAAAAAAAAAGTCAGTAGCTCTTATCCAAAGAGAAAATGAGAAGGACTATTGGAGAAAGAATGTGTGTAGCATAACAGTTTTTCCCTGTTTAGATCTGACTGATGCAGGCAAACTTTATTTTTTGACTGATTTGTTGAATATGGAACCAGCTGTGCCCTTGCAAGTAATATTTCAGCTCTCTGCTTGCTTCAAATGTCCCCACATGCCACTAAGCAACTGTATGCGCTCTCTGTTACTTTTGCCTATTATAATGAACCCTGATTTCATGTGAAAGGTGATACCATGAATTTGAATGATTCATATTTTAGATTGAAATTGATCTCCCCTCCTGCAACTTAAAAGAGATAGGGTTTTCATTTTGGTTGAAAGAGGCAGCAATAAATTTAGACTCGTTGATTATTAAAGACAGCATGCTATGTGAGCCAACTTGCTTTATCCTCACAGCTTTATGATGTTAATGGAAACCCTCTCTTGGATGCTCTAGCAATAAATATTTGACAAAAATTAGGTTTGCAGATACAGGTAGATTTTGATATAGCTAAATCGGCCTATCAGATGGCACTCTACTAAACTGAAATATACGTGCACAGTCATAATCATCACACAAATAGTGGATGTATACAAATTTGCTGAAATGGAGTTATGAGTACAGCCAGAGGAGAATTTTTGCTCCCTGACCTCATACCTAGATCCTATGTATTCTCAAGAAGCTAGACACAAAATGGTCATTCATTGCCATACTTAAGAGATGATATCCAACAGTTTGAAGTCTTAAAGGATATTTGGTCCTGTACAAAACAACCACAAAAAAATTGGTCTACACTAAAAGGTCCTTAAAATTTGGTCCTATTCAAAACGTCCATAAGTGTATTTGGTCCTTTCCAAATGGTATTGGACAGGACTAAATATCAAAGACCTTTTGGCGTGTACCAATGTCTCATGGACATTTTGGACAAGACCAAAATCTGCTAAACAGTTGAAGCAGTTAGAATAACTGTTAAAACCTGTGGTGTTCCAGTTCATCAAATTGCTGCTAGTGAGAACCAAAAACAGATGCTGACAGAGCTTTTGTTATCCGTGTCAAATGGCAGAACTCTGGAGCTAGAGTAGGTCTCAGATATTACCTAGTCAAATTTTTTCAAACTTTTTAAAGCAATGCGTTCTTTTGTTTCCACAAATAAAACCTTATGCAAACCCTTAATATAAAACAAAGATAAAATCGGAGTTCATTTGGTTGATTTGGAGGTAAATCTGGAAAATCCCATCTTTTTCCTTTATATCACAATGCATAGTGACCTGCAGGCCTGTCCAGAAAATTAGGTTTGAAATCTTCCAGGCTAGATCTATCCTTTTACTTTGTAGGTGAGGGGGACTGAGACCCAAAGAAGGTGATTGAGAACCCAAAGTTGTACGTTGCACAGCAGATCTAGAGCTAGAACTTAGTTTTCCTGCTCTCATTCCAGTGTTCTTTCCACTCTCTAGGCCAACCACCAAAAGCTTTGGAATCAAACAGATCTGAATTGAAACCACAATCCTGCGTGCAAGATGTTAGACAGTTCTCTCAAACCCAATCTTTAAACCTCAGTTGTCTCACCTACAAAATAGGGTAAATAACTTATTCTTATAGGGTTGTTGTGATGATTAATTGGGATAGGATATGTAAAATGTTGTATAAAGCACCTAATCCAGAGAAAGTGCTCATTAAATGTTAGTTTGCTTTTCTGTCCTCTCTGTTACATATAATCCAAATGTTGAAGAGTAAACCAATAGAGGCTTGGAGCTATATAACCTCAATAACTGTAACTTGATCTCACTAGATATCAGAGAACAGACTAGTTCTTGATTCCTTTATTAATGCACTTATATATATTGCTGTGATATTGTCTTTTTTATTAGAATTATTAATTAAATCAGCTATGCACATAAGTATTCACTTGTAATGATGAAAAAAAAAGTGGTCAGGTTGATAGAGAGGGTTGTACAAAATTAATTACTCTACTGATGTGTTTCTCTCAGGTTAAGAGGCAATTTGACAGCTGCATCCTCAAGCTGCTGAGATGGCATATACATTCATACAGCTGACAAGGGTCAGTAAATGCCAAAGGGAGAAGGGAGATTTGGTATTTGCCGTTGTCAGTGATCAGACTTGAAATGTATCAGGCTTGTGGAAGTTTGGTACCAAAAAGATCAAAAGATGTTTCAAATTTAACCACAAAATTTTATTAGGAGCTCTAGCCTGAGAGTCAGACAATTTAGTTTCTGGCCCTTACTTGGAGGGGTTCTTAAGCAAAGCACTTAACTCACTGGACTCAGTTTCCTCATTTATAAAATGAGGAGAATAGAATATCTAATCTCCAAGTTTTCTTTCATCTGTAATCTTTAAGATTCTAAGAAATCTATATGTTTTTTAAAAGTAGTATTTATGTATGGATTGTTATTAAAAACAGTTACACTTACTTCTTAACAAAGTAGAAATACTGACAATATTTTTCCCTTCTGTACATTTTTTGTCATTGAACTCCTAATTATTTTTTTATTGACAGAAAAAATTGTATTTTAATGTGTTTTTCTCTTTGGTGCGTTTCCACTGCTGGCCTAATCATTTTGTCATCTCTACAAATAATTTTACTCTCCAGGGAAATTTCCTTTATGTTCACAGTTTCAATTCTGTTAGCCAATAACCTGTGAAAAGGCACTAGAATAGACCTCCTTGCTTGCTATTTTATTTCACAAAGCTCTAACACTATAACAACTTAGGCCAAAATGTGACACTATATATATGGGAGTTGTTGCTATTAAGACTTTGTAAAAATGAGAACATTCCAACATTTCCAGCCTAAAGAAAACATATTAGCAGCCTCTACCTTCTGCAGCTACTTCCCTAGTCTTTTCTCTGACAGAGCGTACTGGAGGTCCTGTGAGAGATTCCCCTCCTATTACTTCTAAGAAGTATCTTAGAGAATATTTACCCAGCATGCACTGTTTTCCCTGAAGCTGTGCCTAGATTTAAAGTCCTATCTAATGGTTTGAGCACATTACATGGTAGCTGTCTGAGCTGCTCTCCTACCTCCACTTCTGCACTGTGATTTCTTTTTCTGAAAAATTTAAATGTGACCCCTAATATAAGATACATGGTTATGTGTGAAGAAAATGATAATTATGAAGTGCCTAGTGCTATTATTATTAAACTTACCATTTCTCCTCAGGCAATGTGAAGCATAATTAAAATCACCAAAAAGAAAAGTGAAATTAGCTTTTTTTTTTTTTTTTTGTCTGTTTTGGTGTTCCAGATAACAGAAAAAAGGGGAAGAATTAATTGTGAAAGCAATGATATTTCAGTGGACCACCCTTTCTCTAAAGCACTGTAAATTCTGTCTTAATAGCCATAAAACTGCTTTGAAAGGGACTGAAAATCACATGTCCTCATTGAATGTGTCTATCCAGCATGGGCTAGATTTCCTTCCTTATAAATATAATTCAATTGGGATTTCTCTCCTGAGACAAAAATTAGGTGTCTGCCCAGTATATATTTAAGTAAGATTTGAATAAAGCAAGCAAGACTTTCTGGTATGTAAATGTTATATCATCTATGACATGGGCAGACATTTTCAATAGGTAGGATTTTTCCAACTTTATCCTTTTTTTAAAAAAAAAAAAAAAAAAGCTTTCTCTTTCGATAGTTTTAAGGCAAAGATGTAACTTGAGTTACCCAGTTCTAAAGTGTGGTATTAGATAATCGCATGCTCTTCAGTTTCCTTTCTTTGATTTTTTAAATCAATCTAGTTAGTGCATATGTGAAGCAGCCTCATTAGTAAGGCAGATCATAATTCTTGTCAAAGAACTATTAGGGTCACCACTCAGTCCACTTAGAAGGAATCGCAAGTTTTCTAAACTACTTTGTAAGCACAATGTAGCAACATATTTTCCTAAAACTGGCAGGATAATAGCCTATGTTTTAAGAATGAGTGGTCATACCTGCATACCTGCGGGGAAATTTATACTTTCTGAAAAAAAAATCATAACTTCTTGGGAGCACTGTAGTTTATGGTATAATAACATGCTTACCCAAACGTAGATAAGATCTATAATCAAACTATTTAACTGAGGAAACACATTTTTAGGAAGACTTGCATAAGCTATGGATGCACAACAACTGCAGGCGCGACTGTACTGGAAAAAGATAAATTGAAAGGGTTCATTTCTCTCACGCTAGCACATTGCCTTTTGGAGTCCATATTTGCCATCCTTTCTTACACCCATTTTGCTTCATACTTCAAACCACTGTATTTCCCCCACATCCCTCCTGCAAGCAGCACCTGAAAGAATGAGTCTCATAAGCCAGAGTATTCTTAGACTGCCACCTATCATTATCATAATAATCTTCCATATATTATTTTTTTCTTGTTAGCATGCTCCCTGATTCTTTCTCCCTCTTAGTCTTATATAAATTTTTAAAAAGATAAAATAAAATAAAATAATGACCCACATATTATTAGTGATAGGCTCTCATCTGCTGTTTATTTTTTGCTTTCTGGATCATTCCCTCTTTTTTTTGTTGTTTTTTTTTTCTCTTCCTTTCTCTCATTGTTCCTCAACTCTGGGACTTAATCATCTCCAAAACAGATAGGTAGATAGATGCTTTTCTAACCAGGAATATAGGTTCAAGATAGAACCAAACAGCCTCTGAATAGACAAGCTCAAAGTTGCTTTTGAAAGCTTCATCACTGAAAATGTAATCAAACTTAGCTTACCCCCAATTGATTTAAGTTGCAGCCTAAGGGCCAACCTTTGACCAGGGCAGTACTCACACTTGCATCGATTCTGCCTGCAATCGAATTAGGCAATTCTCTACACTTTCAGCTCTAGCCCTGGAGTGCAAATGGCCAATTTGGGAGGCAACTTGGTTGTGCTTGAAATTTGGAGGAAGATTTTCTCATATGTTCCTGGGAAAAGGCAGGCGTACTTTAAAAAATATATTCTTAGTCACAGAATGGGCTGCCCAAAGGATATTTTATTTGTTTTTATGATGGTTTTGATTTGAGAAAACTTCGCTTCTCCCAGAGAATCTCTACTGACTTTAAAAAGATGAGTTTGTGTACTAAACTCATCAGTATGTGTACTAAAATTTAAGGGAAATGGAAATTAATGAGGAAAAGTAAGGCAATATAATATTCTACTATTATGTTTTACAATTTTAGAAGTAAAAATTAAAAAACAAACATGTTTACTGTGATGGAAGCAAATGAACCTTCTTCATAAGAGTGTATGCTGTGACAACACCTCCCTCTTTCCTTTCTGAAATATTTTATAAGATTGTAATTAAGAAACATTACAGTTACTCTTCTAGGCATAACGGACTTTTGTTATGCATTTTTATTTCTCATGTTTACCTCCCTGTACTGTATACTAATCATATATCATCTCCCCTACTCACAAAACTCCTTTTAGTTTCACATAAACCTTACTGTCTTTATGTATTTATTTTACATATTTATAATAATACAATAGATTCAATTTTTCACCTTGCAAAAACTTCCCCATATTTCTATTTAGGTTTATTAAATAATACTTTGGTGGCTTCACTATTTATATATTTAGTGGTGTGTTGGTAACTGAAAAGAATATGTATCACAAAATTTACAAATAATAATAAAATATAGAATACACTTTATCATAAATTCCATATAACCAATTTCTTCTCATAGAATGGTGTCATTGATTTTTGCCAAAATCTTGTAACTGTAGCCAACCTATGGTTGCAATTTAACCATGATTTGACAAATGGAGTTGCATCCCCACTCTAAGTATTATTCTGACATGAAGATGGGTTAGTATTTATATTTATGATAAAGAGTAAGATGAAAGTAAATTTTTGCTGAAACAGATAATAGTTTTGGACTCCTGAAAGAAAATTCTCAATTTTTTGCACTATCCACAATGTAATGGCTAGACACAATATATTTTTATGTTTAATCTCCATTTTTCTCCATCATTTTCTTAAGTCTAGACAATCAACAACAACAAAAATAAATAAATCAACCCCTAATTTGGAGCTCTTGCCAATTTCCATGGTGTCAATATTCTCATTATGGAAGATTTTAAGCTACCAAGTGATGTTACTGAACAGAGAGTTGGGAAAATATGCACAGTATGACACCGTTATATAATAATTTTACAATAGAGACATAATGGAAAACAACTGAAGATCATAGATAATAATAAAAATGTAGTTGAGTAGTTATTACATCTGTTTTTAATATAATTTAAACAATGGCCATGTTTAAAAAACTGCTTGCAAAATTCCTTCAAATTTAACAATTGGCTTTCATGACCTGGTATAAGCCAGTTTCAGCATGCCACTATACCTGAGTAAATATAAAGGAAAATTTGGCTTCTCCATGTGCAAATGGCATGAGTCTAGGCAAATTACATAAGCTCTCTTATCTTCAATTTATCCTTGTGAAATGAAGTCAGTAATACCTTGCTCACATGAAGGTGGAAGTACTATCAGCCATCCATATCTATGGGTTCTATATCCACGGATTCAACCAACCATGAATCAAAAATTCATGTTATTTTTTAAATTCCAGAAAATTCCAAAAAAGCAAACCTTGAATTTATCATGCGACCAATAATACTTTACATAGCATTTACATTGTATTTGGTATTATAAGTAATCTAGAGATGATTTAAAGTATACATGAGGATGTGTGTAGGTTATATGCAAGTACTGCACTATTTTATATAAGGGACTGGAGCATCTGTGGATTTTGGTATCGTGGGGAATCCTGGATCCAATCCCCCACAGATACCAAGGGACAACTGTATCTTATGTTAAACAAGATATATGTAAAGCACTTGGTCTGTGGTAGGGATTCATACATTAGTTGTCTTTCCTTTCCCTCTTATATAACTTCAATCACCCTCATTATATCTATAATTTCCTTAACTTTACTGTCTCATGGGGATGACTTGATTCAGTATCTCCAAATCCATATAATGACCCTGATACAATGGGATTTTATTCTGTTTCTATGATAAGCTCATGTGTATCTGTATCCACACATGTAGCATTTCTCACTTACATTTGCTGAAACATAATGCATTTCCCCTTAAAACTGACTCTGTCACTATGCCTCATTCTCACCCCACACTGGTTTTTAAGCAACGTTTTAATCTAAAGTTGTGAGTTCTCAGGAAACACTTATCTTGTAAAGTTTTAATTGTCTGAAGCCAGAGAGAAAAATATATTACCTAGTCATAAAAAGTTTTCAGTGTCTTGTATTAACATCACAGTAGGTTCCAGATCCAAAGTTATCTCTCCGTATCTCTCCACCAACGTGGCCAGAGTCAGGGGAGGAGGAATACATATTTTAAATTGCTTTGAAGTGTGTGGAATCAGTTCCCTTCCATATCAGCACACCCCACCCCAAAAAAGTCTTAAAATTGTTTTTTTTCTCATTGTTACCCATTTAAAGCAAGAAGACTGTAGTTTGTAGGCTGCATACTTTGGGACATAAGATTAACCAGTAATGCCATAATTTTAAAACTTTAGTATTTATTCACTTATCAATCTATTGACTATCTAAATGCCTAGTCCCATGCTGTGTTGGGAATACAGAGGTGAGCTAATAAGACTCCTATTGATTCCTAACTTTTTGAAGACTGCTATTTTTGAAGGGGAAGCTGGGGACAAAAGCAGCTATCACAGAATGTGGTCAATTTCTAGAGGTAAGTGAGAGAATGACAAAAATGAATGAATAAAAGAAATCCCATATGGCTGGAGCACAGAGGACAATTAAAGGAAAAGTAGACAGACATGAGGATGGAAAGAAAGGCAGATGCTAGCTTGTGAATGGCCTTGTAAGCAAATGCTACCTTCTTTAGCCTGTTACAGAAGTGTCATTGGCCAAAACCTTTTTTTTTTCCATATACTACTGATAGCTTTTAAAATGTGAGTGACAAAAAAGACAAATACTTATTACCGGATTATAGTGATACTTTGGTTCTTAAGATGTCTCACAATGTATGTGAAACAACCTCAGTTGCTAAGATAAAGACAACTTTTGGTCTGAGCATTAATCCCTCTGCCACTATTGGCACTCTTCAGATACATACACTACTTATTTAGCACCTCCTCATATGTTTCTAGAAAATCATACATATTTGTACCAATTTTACTTAAAGGAAGAGCAATTACTTCACTCCGTTGATCTATTATGCTGATCAAATAGTAAAATAATTAGTACTTAACCATTTAATGAGGTGTTTAACCTTTTTCTAATATATCCTTCCCTAACTTTTTTTCTAGCACAGTTAATCTGTTCAATAATGCATACTATAATTGTTCAGTCTAATCTCTTTTTCCTTCCAATTATACAGGATGTTGCAAAAAAGCTCTCCAAAGGTACTTTGGAGCAAAATCTTTATCACTGAATAATGCATTAAAGTTAAATACTGTCAGTCCTGAAGTAACCCACAGAGAACTTGCCTATATATGTTTATAACACCTTATCTTCTTATTATAGAATCACTTGACTAGTAATATCATGGTAACAGCTGATAGGTAAACACTAAAAGTTATTTCCATGTCCTGAAAAACAGCCCATAAAGATAGTTTTACCAATTAAGTGACAGTCTGTTCTATCCAATGAAATATCTGGCATAATATGTACTTACCCCAGTCACACACCAAAGAAGAGTTATGCTCTCTAGGAGAATCTGCCTTTGTTTTTTTATGTGTTTTGTTTGTTTTGCTTTAGTTTTTAATAACCTATATCTCTAGTCCCAGTTTACCATCTTGCAATTGGTTATGGTAGGAACCAGGTGAGAGTTGAGATAGTTTAGCATAAATCCAGCCTCACTATTAATCAGCAAGTAAATATAAATGCCTATGTATACCACACTCTCTTAATGGCTGGAGGGTAAAGGTATGGAGAAGAGAAGTGTTAGGACAGAAGTACAGCATTCTTCTGTTCATTGTGGCTGGTGTGAGATCAGACTTAGTATCTAGGCTCCCTTAGAGAATGAGGAAAGGCAAAATGTAATGCAGAGCTATATCTAGATAAGATAATCATGGCTTTGAGAGGGTGAGTATCAAAGCACTGGGGAAAAAAAAAAAAAAGCTCCAAGCAAGTATTCTGCTGATGGTGATTCAGAATCATTATCTTCAAATACAAAGGACAACTTTATTATCTTTTGAGATTTACAATAGCTGAATTCAATGTGAGATGGGCCTAACTTTTAACAATTTTGAAAAATGCTACATTATATTGTTCTTGTTACTGTTGTTATTGATAGATGAAAGTGCAGCAAAGTGAAAAGCTTAGACAGAGAAAAATTTCAGGTTGGAAATTGGGCTAATTACTGCCTAGATGGAAAGCAAAAAAAAAATGGAACTTATTAAAATGTATGGAAATTATTCTTTTAACAATGCTTGTGTGTTTGTGTGTGTGTATAAAGCTATACTAAAAATCACCTATTACTGATTTCATTTCTTCATGACCAGCAGTATGTGTATTGTTTATAACCTACCCATTCTAAAAGACCAACAGGCACACAGTCATTTAAGTACTTGTTTATGTTTGTCACTTCAAAGGAGCTTGGTTGTTCCTCCAGCATTGTCGATAGCTTAGCGATGGTTGCAGCCATGCCATAGGCTTCTTCATAGGTGTTCCTTTAAAGCAATAAAATTCTGACACTTGTTATTTAAAATGACCTTTGAAAATGAAATGTTTAAAACAAAGGTCTAGAAACAAAAGCAAATTATTTTATCTACATTCTACTTTACCCTAAAATTCTGTTGAACCAAAGTGCTTAGAGACCTTCCATCAGAAGGGCAGTATTTCAAAAACTAACATCATTTTTTGTTCATTACTATTAAAATCCTGTGAGACTTGTAAACAGCAAACACAAATTTTTTAAATCTATAAGTAACTTGCTAGATAATTTTTCTAAAGCATCTGTGCTAGCTAAGATTGAGAACAGTTGTGACAAAATCCAAAATAATGACTTAAAAAAAATGGTTTTCTTTCTCTGTCACATGGAAGCCTGCAATAGACAATCCAGGACTAGAATGGCATCATAATATCCAGGACATAGCCTCCTTGTGTGATTTTGTTCCTCTTCATAGCACCCATGCCCAAGTTACTCGGTGGTCAGAGGTGTCCCCTGCAGTTCACAGCATCATGTCTGTACTTTAGGCTGTAGGAAAAATAAAGGAAAGGAGAAGGGCTCCCTCTTTTCTTTTACAAATACTTCCACAAATCTGTACACACTACTTACACTTTTTTTGCATGTAAAAGTGTTTATATTTTTACACTTTTAATAAAAAATATATATTTAAGGTATACAACATGGTGATTTTGTATATATAGTGAAATGATTCCTACAGTCAATCTAATGATTATATCTTTTTCTCACATAGTTACCATGTTTTGGGTGTGGGAGGAGAGACCCCGAAATCTACTGTCATAGTAAATTTCCAGTATTCAACATGAGATTATTAACTACAGTAAGCATGCTGTACAGTAGATCTCTAGACATTCACCTTACATAGCTGCAACTTTGTACCCTTTGACCAGCATCTCCCTATTTCCCCCACCTCCCCACTCCTGGTAACCACCATTCTGATCTCTGCTTCTGTGTATTTGACTTTTTAGAATTCCACATATAGGTGAGATCGTGTCATTTTGTTTTCTTTCTACCTGCTTATTTCACTTAGCATACTATTCTTGTTAGCGACAGGTCAATGCTCTGCCAAAAACTGTGGTTATTTTCTTATAGTTAAAGGATACTGTGGATACTGAGGGACAACTAGCTGTCTTTACCACAGTTGATCTCTTTGTGAACCAAATATCCAGGCATGCCCTTCTTCCTACATATAGAACATATCCACTCCTGGCAAAGGTAGAAGACCATAGTCTTCCATCATATATTGACTCTAGCTGAGGTCTAGGATATCTGGGTGATGCACAGTCTCTTCTGTCAGCCTGAATGTAGTGTGGCCTGGTCAGCTCACCTTGAGATTAAAACAAACGTTTTCTGCTACACACAAGCCCAATATACTATGGTGGCATATAAACCAGAACTCTGTGATAGCACTCCCATTCTGAGACAGGGAGAAGGGGAAACCCACAGTAGCCACTTATCGATGGCAATGATCAGACCCTGCCAGTTTGAAGAATCCAGACTCCTTTTTCTGGCAGTATTGTATGTTCCTCAGATAGATCACTAGGCAGCTACTCATTCTTGTTCTGGGAAGAACTCCCAAGTCCCTTGTTCTCTGTGGCCCTTGTCTCTTTCCTTTTGGAAATTCTTTCTTGGACAGTAGGCTCCATGACTACACCTGAAGAAAGCATTGGGGGCTGAATAGCCTGTGTGGCCTATTTTGTGCTGAGGTAGATTAGGAATAGAGAAGTCTCTTTAATGGTTAACAACTACAATAGTAGACCAGGTTTGTGGTTTCTTTGACAAAACAATAAGCTCAAAAAATGAGTAGGCTTCTGGGGCTTCCCTGGTGGCACAGTGGTTGGCGGTTCGCCTACCGATGCAGGGGACGTGGGTTTGTGCCCCGGTCCGGGAGGATACTGCATGCCGCGGAGCGGCTGGGCCAATGAGCTATGGCCTCTGGGCCTGCGCGTGCGGAGCCTCTGCTCCGCAACGGTCTCCGCAGCGGTGAGAGGCCCGCGTGCCGCAAAAAAAAAAAAAAAAAAGAAATGAATAGGCTTCCACCCTAGTTAATTTTATCGGTTAGCAACCTTAGAATAATGTTTCTTATAGAAAGAGTTTAGAATGCTGATGGCTTCCATCTTTTACTTACTATGATCTTTGTTCTCTCTCAGTCAAACAGCAGCTACATTAAAGAGATCTGAAATGGTGGGTTTGGTTGGAAAGGCAATACCTTTTGTCTTGTCTGTCCCCTCAAAGCTCGCGGACTTCCCATGACAGAGCACTAGTCTTCTTTCATGTTAAGGCTGATGCTTTGCGGCTACTTCTTTACAGTTTTAATTGGAGATAGAAGCAATTGGCTTTTGCAGTGTTGCAAGATATGTTACCAGACTCTCCATCAATTTAGATTGTAGGGTACAGCTAGCTTCCCCCTTTAGCAGAGGTGCATTCCTTTCCATCTCTATAGACCAGCTAGCACTATGCTGAATACAGGATTCTGAAAGTGGCATAATGCAGGCAACACACATTAGCCTTCTAAAGTCTCCTATTGCTGTCTATTCCTTGAAGATCACCATATCTGTGGGTTTAGTCTCAGAAGAATTTCATATTATATGTTGAACAAATTTTTTCAAAAGAGGTCCTTATTCCAAAATACCCCCAAACGAATAGGGACCAGAAAATTATCAACGTTCAGCTGAATCAGAGATGATCAAAACAATTCATGTATTTTGAGTTCAACGAAAAATAATTATCCTCACCAAATAAGGCACCATGCATGCATAGAACATAGGCACATACCTTAATGTAGAATTAGAGTGGGTAAGGAAAATAACTTAATAGGGTTTTCTAAGAAAAAACCCTTTCTCAAGTCTTTGTGTCCAAAACAGAGCGTGTATTTATTGATATCACCACATTCAAAGAAATGGGCTGATTCTTACTAGGAAGGTTGATCATGAAGAATCCTTATGACATGGACCCTGTCCTGAGGAACTAATGATCTATAAACTCTCATTAACTACTTTATCCCTCTCCCCCCTCCCCTTATTTTATTCATGAAGAAATCATTCCAGAGAGGAGAGGTAATAGCTATTCTGTGGCATAACTAGTAACCGTAACTAGTTAATGGTAGACCTTGGATAAGAACTCAGTTCTCTTAGCACTTTGCTTTTTGCAACTGTGCTAAAAAAAGGCCTAAGAAGTCTGTGTCAACAACTTTGAAGTGTCTGCGATTTTACTCTGCTTACAGGCTAATGTTAGCTTGCCCCAGTACCATGGATGCTGGTGGAAAACACAAGACTCCTGGGTCAGACCATATTCCTTGCAGCAAAAACAGTAGCCAGAGAGTCAGCATGTTTGCATTTGTTCCCTGAGCCCCAGATTCCCACAGGAGCAACATGGATGACCTACATGGATGCTGGCACATGCCTTAGCTCCTGTTAAAAGACAAGAATACTGAGCTCAGGAACCCAGTGTTTTATGGCAGCCAGTAAGCAAGCTTGCTAAGAATGAGGCATTACCTCATCCCACAAGAAGTGGCCTGAATAAAGAGCATTTACACTTTATTTTTTACTGTGACTTCACAGTCTTGCCATTCTCAGCAAAACAAGTGGAGTGGGAAATACCCCTGAAGGAATGTCTCCCAATAACCTGTAGAGAAAGAGAGATAAAAAGGTGGACTTATCCTCAAAGCAGCACTTCTTAAATTGTATTATGCACACTGCTATACTGAGGACCCCGGTAAAATGCAGACTGATTCAGTGATTCTGGGGAAGAGATTGAGGTTCTGAGTTTCTTCCAGTTCCCAGGGATGCTAATGCTGTGAGTCTGGGAACCATACATCATTAAATAGCAAACTCCAGGGGACGTCTGGTTGGATCTGAGAATGGCTTATATAGGCAGCCATAATCTAGATTCTGAACTTCTATTTTGAAGCCATAGAAAGTCTTTCTAGTCCACTGCCTAGGACTTAACAGACTGTGAGGGACTCGCTAAAAAATATAGGAGACCACAACATATATTCTGAGTAGACCCCTGGATACTGATTTATCGATTTACAAAAGAGATTGACTTGGGTTATAATGTTCACATTGGCATGAGCAGCTCATTTTCTTCCTAAAATGAAGTTATATTAGAAGCCACATCATAATCAGAAGTAATTTTATTAATTTTTCAAGAGAAATCACTGTCTGAGGACACAAAATACTTAAAGTCTGTAAGCTCAGCAGACCTGCATAGGACACCAAATCATCAGCAGCAGATTGTTTGGTGAACATAGAATCAGAACAAGGGGAGATAAATAAATCAAACAGTAAATGGCATTAATCTAAAATGAGCATTTCTTCATTCAGCTCACAAAAAAATGGCCATTTTACCAGTGGGACAAAATATGCATTAAGTTCAATAATTCTGGCTCCCTTTTCTCTGAGTGGTACATACATCCCACCCATCTCCAAATCCTTCCCCCAACCCCCAATCTCAATTTACCTCTGTGACTTTCCTTTGTCTATGTATGCAGCTGACCAAATCCTAGGTCTCCACTTCCTTCCCTTTAGAGTAATACATTCTTTGTTTAGATGTGTTCATATATTCAATCAGGTTTCTTTCAAGTTCTGTTTACTGCAGAATCTTTTTTGTCTTTAAAAGGTAATTTTGCATATACCTATTTTGATCTGTTACTTTCATAATTTAACTCTCAGAGGGCCAGGTGATTTCCCTCATTTTCAATTCTGCAGGTGAGGTGGAGGTATAGCCCATCCAAAAGATAATTCAGTCAAAGTCCAGCCAATTGTTTTTTTGCCTCAACAGATTATTTCCTCAACAGATTATTTGGGGACCCTGTAAGAATAAACAAATACTCGCAAATAAAAAATTGTAAATGAGCTTTTTGGAAAGCTGCCATTGAAGGCCACACACATGAGTTATCCTACCTCAGTTCAACCATATCAAATATTATTCAATATTCCTATAAAATTTCTATGACTAATCCATCCAGAACCTGTATGCACTTAGCAAATTTATCTAAAACCTAATACTATGAAAAGGCTTCAATCTTATACATATGTATATCATAAAAACTACAGCCAAACTATCTCTACAAACAAATAAACCATGTTTCATTGGCAATTATTTTTTTAGCCCACTATTTGAAAATTAGAATATCCTTTCTCTACAGAAACAATGTTCCCTCATGTATTTATTCATCTTTTCATTACTAAATATGAACTCTGTGCCAGATGTGCATTAATTGCTGTAATACAATGGCAATAAGACAGACACAGCCCCAATCTTCAAGAAATGTATCATCTGTGGCTGATATAAACATGTTATCAGACAAGTATGATACTTAAGGGTCAGCATGACTTTCTGAAGAAATTGATATGTAGTCTGAAGAATGAGGCAAAATGGAGAGGCTAGAAGACTTCAGGTGAAACAGTATGTATAAATTCCCGGGGTAAGAAAGACTATTTCCCAGGCAGGTTCACAAAAGTCCATTTAACCCATAATTTAAGTCTTTGTTTAGACTCACTTAAAGTGGAATCACAGATTGATTAAGACAAGGCAAAGGGAAAAGATTTAGTTGTTGAATCCTAGGTGTAAAGGCCGTAAGAGTCCTAAAAAGGTCATCTTAACTAACTCCTAATATTTTGGTTGGGGAAATTGACACCCAATAACTAGTCCAACATTTCCCTGAGAGTTAGTGGTAGAGCCCAGACCAGAAGCCACATCACCTGATTCTCCCTACAAACATTGCTTCAAGGATAGAAGTAATTATACAATGGAATATACCTACTCTGTTAGGCATAATTTGTACTATAGTATTCAGAGTTCTAATTTAAGATAACATGCATTTGTAGTATTATGCATTAGACTCAGAGACTTTAATTAGCATGTTCTTATGTGAGCACATGTACATTTATATACCTTTATAGATATCAGTTAGGGATTAAGTTCCATAGCAAGTAAAAGAAGCCTGATAAATAGTGTCTTGGTTTTGTTTTCTTTGTGTTTTTTTCCTTGTGTGACTGAAAGTCTAGAGATAAGTAAACTAGTCCATGATGTTAGCACCACAGTGTAAACAGGGACCAAACAATAATCCCTTCTACCTACCTAGCATATTCTTGTTGTCTCATGTGCACAAGAGGTCAGATGGCACTCCAAAATCACAACCATGTTCCAAGTAAGAAGGGAAGGGAATAGGATCACTGAATCTGCTATCTTTTGAGGAACTTTCCCAGAAGCTCTACCCACTGACACGTGTACATATCTGGTGCCTATATTGGAAATCACTGCTTTAAGCAAGAGTTTGCGGTTGTATAAAATGCCCTGCAATTAACAGCACCAGATGCTTTGCTTTTCTCGATAGTGAGAAAGGAGTTAATGTGCAGGGTACTGGTACTGAGCATATTATCTCCTGTTCAGAATCTTGAAAAGAAGTATGTGTTATGAGCTTATGCTCACCTCAGACAAAGAAGCCCTTTGTAATAGAAATGATGATGAAGTGGTCTTGGTCTGAACAGAGCCTTGCATTGCCGTTTTTTACTTGTCCTCTTCCCTAGGAGCAATAAGACTTTCCCAGAACCTCAACAGCCTGCTTTCTGCCTTTGTTTAGACTTGCTGTATGTCACACACCTGATGGGCACTTTCAGTAGTTGTGATTAAGAGTACGGAATGGAGATCAGAGAGGTCAAAAATGCTTAGATGGCTTGTTAGAGTTGTAAACTCTAAAGATCAAATTGCAAGAGCTAAACAAAGCTTATACAAACCCAGAAACCATCAGTGTTCTAATATAGAGACAAAAGCTGATGCCCAGAGTTAATCTGAAAAATTAAAGCTCCAAAATATGGCCTAAACATGGTACGAATTTACAGTACAAAGAATTGTCTGTCATCCCTGCCCCACTCCAGACTTATACTGGCGATCAAATGAAAATTAGCTACAATGTAGGCAAGGTATATTAGTCTGTAACAGTTTCACACCCTTGACTTCTGAAAAATGTATGTTCTGAAAAGTGTACTTTGAAGACATCAGCTTTGTGTATAAGCATCTCATATTTCAGATTTGAACATGTTTTTATTGTTTTTGTTGCTGTGAGTCTTGCATGTTTCTGCCAATTATTATGTTTGACCTGGATCATGACAAAATCAGTTTGGTCAATCATATGGAAAACTATTTATTTTTAAAAATGGTAAATTCATGTTGCTGACTGAGACTATGATTAACAATAGATGTATTTGCACTTCAAGGAAAATTATGAGAATAGTCCTGTACTGATTAAATAATGTGATGGCAACTTTCCTAAATATGCTTTGTGAGGTAACTAAACACATGGCAGCTCCTCCATCATGACTTTCAGAAAACTTTAGATAAAAGTCTGTCCCAAATTGTATTCATGACTAAGAAGGAAGTAATAGTAATATGCTATTTTTGGCTAAAATGTGTCCCACTTTCTAATATGACTGTCACATGATATATAAGAAGGAAGGAGTAGTAGTATGGAAGGAAGTAATAGTAAGTAGGAAGTAATAGTAATATGCTATTTTTGGCTAAAATGTGTCCCACTTTCTAATATGACTGTCACATGATATATAAGCTCTTCATCCAGTAATGTATTAGTTTGTTTAATTCAAGGTTCAAAATGAAAACTTCTTTTATTTCTTGACACATCATCAGTTTAACTTGGCAATTAGATAACATCCCTAGAATCAAAGATAGACATCAGGAAACTGTCTTTTTCCATGAATGTGAAACAGATAAACAAAAACCACACAAGCACAACAATCAGCACCACAAAAATTGCAAAAGCTTTGGACTAAGCCATCTGCTACAAAGGAAATGCTTTATTAACTCTAGCCTTTCAATGTAGTTAAAGCTTATGAACATGTTAGCTAGTTTTCCTCTGGGGACTACAATGATTTGTTCTATAAAATTTAATCGTTATGCCTTTATGCATTAAACAGAAAGAGGTGTATGAAATACAGTAATATTTCAGAACATTTTTCTTTAAAAAGTAATAATAAGTACCCAGTATAAACAAAGTTTATAAGTCCTATTAAGGATAAGTTTTACTGTGCAGCATAAAATAATTTGACCACTGGAAGTATGCATGTACAAGTAGGAAAAGTATTTACAATACAAAGATTTCATATGGTATCTTTTACCTGAAAGGTACATGTAACTACAGGGCAGCAGTTATATGTCACTTTCCAATTTATAAATGTAGGTAATTTTATTACTTGTAAAGCCATGCACACCCAGTATATTACTCAGGCTAATGTATAGAACTAGTGGAAAAAACGTATATTCAGACCCCCAATGAGCCATGTATATTCTTAGGTAGGGAGGACAAATATAAAGTTCCGAGAGATTGTCAGTGGCATTGAGGTACAAATGTAGCTATGTGCCACTTGTCAAAGAAAAGACCGTGCATTAAAAAATTCAAGCCTATAATAATAACAAATTAGAAACATCTTCTTGTTTTAAAAGACATAAAAACTTGTAAGCTGTTCTCTCCTAGAATCTCTTTAAAACATGGCTGCCGGGCTTCCCTGGTGGCGCAATAGTTGAGTCCACCTGCCGATGCAGGGAACACGGGTTCCTGCCCTGGTCCGGGAAGATCCCACACGCCGCGGAGCGGCTGGGCCCGTGAGCCATGGCCGCTGAGCCTGCGCGTCCAGAGCCTGTGCTCCGCAACGGGAGAGGCCACAGCAGTGAGAGGCCCGCGTACCACAAAAAAAAAAAAAAAAAAATGGCTGCCGTTAGAAAACTCCTATGTGTGTCAACAGATTATGAAAAACAACAGTAGATAGCATTGTCCAAACTATAGTAAGTACCTAAATACACTCTAAAAACACTTTATCTGGTTCTCAAAATTATCTTGCATAGGAACTTCTTTTATCCAGTTTTTCAGAAAACTGAGGCATGAAGGGATTAAGTAAGTAGTCCAAAGTCACAGCAATAATTAGTGGCATTTATGAAGCCAGAACTTTGTTTTGTAAAAATTAGTACCTGTTACACTATAACCACCACCACTGGAAAAGAAATAGACAGTGCTTAAGCAGGAACGGGGAAGATGGAGTGACCCCATTGGCAAGCAACATGTATGTCTGAACTGTTTTGAGGGTCACCTGAAATATGGTTGAAGTCACCAGTTTATAGCTCAACTGGGAAGAAAATCCCTCAGTGACTTCACATGGAAGGATGCGTTCTGTCTCCTTTCACCAAGGAGACACACTGCTGCTCTCTCTCGAAGTAACCCAAATAAAGTCCAAGCACCAGATATTTATTATCTCAAGTCTACACTCAGTGAAGGCAAGAACCACGTGTAACCCCAATAAAACTGTGTTATGTTGTTTTAAAATTAAGTAAATAAGCAAATGTGACTTTAGAAAACTTGAAACGGTCATCTAGATCTTTACTAAAAATCTTCTTAAGAATGTGGGAAAGTCACCAAATTATTCATTCCAACAGCAATAATAATAAACCTTTACATTTCTCTCTGAAACTCAACCTCACGTTAACTGCTCAAATATTGTTTTCTTCTGTCTCCCTTCCAAGCTGTGCTGGCTCACATTCTTTCTCCTTCCTTCCCTTTTTGTCACCCCCTCCATTCATCACCAGATTATTAATTTTTCTTTCTTAATTCCTTTCGTACGTGAAATGATTCATATATTTATCTAAAATTCTAAAATTTATACAATACCTTTAACAAGAGATAACAAAGGGAACTTGCCCCTGAGAAACACTATGTGTGTGTGTGTGTATATATAAAATGCACATATATGTGCACAAACACATACATATACACACATACACATATGAATTATATATCATTCTTAAATATACCACGTGTACACAAATATAGATGCATGCACATATATAGACATGTAACGCACAAAATATATATATATATATATACTATATATATATAAAAAAACAGATTTTTTTTTTTTTTTTTTGCTGTACGTGAGCCTCTCACTGCTGTGGCCTCTCCCGTTGTGGAGCACAGGCTCCGGACGCGCAGGCTCAGCAGCCATGGCTCACGGGCCCAGCCGCTCCGCGGCATGTGGGATCTTCCCAGACCGGGGCACGAACCTGTGTCCCCTGCATCGGCAGGCGGAATCTCAACCACTGCGCTGCCAGGGAAGCCCCAAAAAACAGATTTTTATACTTTTATTTTGGGGTGTTCATTCACATCCCCACTTATATGTTATTTTTTGTTGTTTTTTTGTGTTTGTTTTTGCGGTACGTGGGCCTCTCACTGTTGTGGCCTCTCCTGTTGCGGAGCACAGGCTCCGGACGCGCAGGCTCAGCGGCCATGGCTCAGGGGCCCAGCCGAGCTGCGGCATGTGGGATCTTCCCGGACCGGGGCACGAACCCGTGTCCCCTGCATTGGCAGGCGGACTCTCAACCACTGCGCCACCAGGGAAGACCCCCGCTTATGTGTTTTTAATTTACCATTGGAAAACTAATTCCCAGCACAGGACTCATCACACAGTAACTTCAATAAGTATTTGACTAACAATAAACAAATTACTTATTTTCTGAGTTTGCTCATCTGGAATGTATGAATGACCTCTAAGCTCCTCGGGGACTCCTGAAAACCTAGCCTTGTTCCTGTTCTCCCAGGTTTTCTCCTTGGGTCTCTAGACAATCACTCACGGGTAAAAGAATAGAATCAGTGGTGCAAAAGCTAAACGTTTAGCAGAAATGATTCTTCACTAGAGCTCATCATGCTGTGGAGGTCTCAGCTGTAGAATGCATATTCGCTGTCAAGGAAGCTTGAAGAGGCCTCTAATCTGCTCATTTCATAAACAGGTTAATAAAATGACTTCCCTAAAGCAATCAAGGAAATAGTACTCTAACTGACAATAAGCAAAAAGTGCCTTTTTTCTTGACACACAACGTGATTGAATGGGTGGGATGGAAATGTTATCACTTTATGAATCTTTGAACTTACATACATTGCATATGCTGATATACTTTATTGTGAGTGAACAATGACAAAAATCAATTACAATATGAAATCTAGAATGGATAGCACAGAAAACTGTGAATTCCTATATTTCTCCATTATGTGAAAATCAAATGATAGTGGAGCAATTGCACAGTTTACCTAAATTTTATTCTGAGTATCAAGAAAGCAGAAAAGTAGCTGTATATAAACAATCATTACTAGAAAACAAAACTGTTCAAACAAAATTACAGATGATTAGATTAAAGTATAGGTAATAGCAAATGCTTATCAATTCCTGTATCATTTCTGTCTTTTCTGGGAAATATTATTTTTAGAACAATCTTCCCTCGAGTCATTTTTCTAATACTCAACTACTACATTCATAGAAGAATCTAAATAAGAAATATACTTTTGAAACTGCACCGAACTCTGCAATACCTAATACATTTTATCTCAAGCGGTTGGTTGGAAATATAATGGAAATAGGGACAAAAGGGGGTAAAAAACACAACAAAAAACAAAGAAAATAATGTTGGCTGGTTTGCATTTCTCTAAACAAAAGTGAGACATTTTCCTTTCTTTATTTTAGTCTCAAATTGTCCTCAAGGATTTAGAAAATTTTTCTAGACCCCTAGTGCTTAAGCCATTGATTGCATACTTTACTGTATTCTCTACTTCTGCATCAGTGTCCATTAAAAAGTTTTACATGATAGTAGATTGATTATTTTACATTTAAAATTGTAAATCTGATTTAAAAGAGAGAGATGAAAGCTAAGCCACAGCTTTAAGACACTAACAAGGGGGCATCAATAAACATTTCCTCAGCTCAGGGATATCATGAGGAATTCTACCCCCATAACATTCTACCCCCATAACATCAAATATAGGAGGCTGAGTCCATGGCCTCCTATGATCTTACCAGATGGCCTGTCAATATGGTGATGTAGTACCTACATGGGGTAAAAAGAGTCAAGAAGGAACATAGATATCTCTTGCTCCATCTGGGATCAGTCGTGTTGTACAGTCAACTGACGAGTTAGGAAAGACAATGTGGAGTTCCCTCCTGCAGGCAGAACTGGAGATCACCTGGCTTATGCTGGGTTGCAGGTAATTTGAAGGCAGGGCTCTTCACTGGCAAGAAGACAGCTCCCGATTAGCTCCTGGTACCTCTAATCTTGTCCTTACTGTTGTCTCTTGAGGGTCCACTCTCCTGACATTTCCTAAACCACTTTCTCTCCACCCCCATAACCATTCTTTGACAACACCCAAAGTGTTTCCAGGAACCCATCTTCTCCAGCTAACCTCCTCCCTCGCTAAACCCAATAGTATTCTCTCTTTTTCAATATCTTCAACTTCCACTTCATCCATCATATTCATTTTCCATCATAAGCTTTCCTCAAGCTTGTGTGCTGTTTCATTTTTCTGTCTCTCTATGTACCTGGTGCAGAAACTGAACAGTCAGCTGGCGCTCTCAGCATGTTCCTGTCTGCATGCCAATACTTGTTGCTCTGTCCTATTTAGAGGGCCTGAGTTCTTGATGAGGAAATATGCTCTGCACAGAGACCAATACAATGTTGGCAATCATAGGGAGAAACACTTATTTTCCCTGCTAAGCAAATAGCTTATTACCAAAAACCGCTAAGAGCTGAGATGCAGTCTGTATATAGGAAATGACATGAATCATAAAAGTCTTAGTCAGGCTTAACCTATTGTGTATGTATACACAGAAGCATGCATAAGCACACAAACTCCAGCTGTTTAATTTTTTTCCTTTTCTTTTGAATGTGCCTTCTCTAGCAACCCCAAGCCAAGGATTAAGTCAAATAGTATCTCAGTGGGAATCTGATCCAGCCCTATTTCTGGATAGAATTCATACAAAGGCTGAAAGCAGTGGAAGTATGGCTTCCTCCCAGGAACCATCAGGGAGTGTTTTCTTTACTACCATTTTATTCTACCTGATTACCTCTCAATAAATGGGCCATTGACTGGTATGAGGAGAGGATCTCAGTACTGGTTCTTCACCTGAAAATGGCATGCAAAATTTATATGATTCCCTAGTGATTTCTAATTGACAGGTGCTCTTAGCTTTTATCCTTAGAGGCAGTGTGAAATATAGTAGAAATGGATAAACCCCACAGTGAGAATCAGAAGACCTGGATTTTAACCACAGCTTTGCATTAGGAGAGCTTGGAAAGTCACCTTAAAGTCTCAAGGTGTGGGATAAGATTATCTCTAAATCCCATTCTAGCTCTGAGTCAATGACTATATGATCTGCAAGTTCCAGTTTTACCCTTGTGGGACATAGTTTTAAATAGTCTATCATATGCATACATTATTTGTTGCCTTGGCAGTTTTATGAAAATTATTGGTATTGATAAAACATAGTTATTCATAAAATTTTCCTTATTTCTTTAAACCACAAAAGAGAAATTTGATCAAATTTTGAGGTTTTTTTTTTTTTTTTTTCCTGTCTAGAGTACATCTGTGTACCTGTGAGCACTAAGGGAGGAGAGGAAGATAGCTAGAATACGAGTAGAGGAGGCACTGGGTTTTGAATTGTAGAAAACTGAGGTGCTAAAGAAGCAGAGCTTTTATTTTTCTCTGTTTCCGGAGCAAAAAAAATAAAAACAAAAGAAGATGACAGAGTGGGGGAAGTAAAAACTAGGGGATTCATTAGTTATTATGTATATGATTTTGTAGAATTTTTGAGAGCTGATATCAAGTTCACTAATTCTTAAATTTTGGAAACAAATGTTATGACTGTGTGGTGATGATTGTGTTAGGTGATGTACAGACGTTCCCTAGCAAGGAGCTGTCATCCTAGAGCAGTGCTTCTTAAAACTTTCAAGCTCATGCAGATCACCTGGGAATCTTGATAAAATGTAGATTCTGATTCAGTAGGTTTAAGCTGGGGCCTAAGAATCTGCATTTCAAAAAGCTCCCAGATAATACCAAAGCTTTGAGTAGCAGGGGTACAGATTTTTAATAAACACAGAGTGCCTTTGTCCTTCATCTTTTCCCCTTCAAAAATAAGTACTTATTTACTTTGAAATGATAGATTGGAAGGTTGGTTTTGGTTTTTGGGGGTTTTGGTTTTTTTCTGATCAGCATGCCTGCTTTGTATCAAAGTCATCTATCACCTGTAGTCAGGCAAAGGACACCAACAGTGTATCATTTTCAAGTCATCGCATGTCAACCTGCTGGGACAAGTTCCCCAAACTTTCACTCAGCTCTGTGATTCTTTCCTTCTTTCAGCCACTGCTGCCAGCTCTCAAATGCTAAAAATTATTGATTAAAGGCATCACTCTCCTTTACACCAGAAAGACAAGTATTCTCAGTAAAATTCTTTGTCTTTGCTTGTCTTTGCTTTTCAAACTTCCTTCGTTAAGAAAATGTAACAACAAAAAAATCTCACGTTCTTCCAGGCTCACGGTTTTACCATTTTTATGCTTTTCTATTTCTCCAAGTGATAGCAAAAGGCCTAGCAACCATTTACTTGTCTTTCTAGTTCTTACAGTAAATAATAGAAGATAATTTACTCTCCCTCTGTATGATTGGAGTGTATTTTAAATTATCCATTTAAGCTGGGTCTGTAATTAAAATTACGTGGGCATTTAGGACATTATTCTGCAAAAATGCTCTGTGGGCTTTCTTTGATCTAGCTCATAGAGTCCAGATGCAAAGCAGCATAAAAACACTGAGGGAAAAATTAACCATATCTTGGGTTCATGCACTAGCCAATTTATGTACCAGCTCCTAGGCAAAAGCCATAGATATGTCCTCCCAGGAGACAGTGTCTCCCAGGTCAGCAGGAAACTTGGAATCTTCTCTTCCTGCACTTAAATAGCAGTTAGTCCTATCTCTTCCTATCCCAATATGTTGATGGAACAATAACTCTCTAAAAAACAAACAGCAAACAAAGAAATACATGCCTGTGGGAGATTCTATGATTTTTCACAAATATTCTCTTCCCTCCCTGCAAGAGGATTATACATCACTACCAATTTCTAAATGATGTGCAAGGCCTCCCTTCCATTGATATCAGTGATTATGTGACTTGCTTTGGCCAATGAAATAGCAGAATCCTTGTGCCCCACATATGAACAGAAGCCCCAATACTATTAATTGTTCTGCCTCAGGCCCCCTCTGTCATGAGAATGTCATGAGCCAGGTAAGAGATATTCCTTGAACCTGGCCCTAAAACGGAGAAGACACATGGGGAAGGAACAGAGTTGCCACTGACTTACAGTTAACAAGTCCTGTGGGCAAGAAATAAATTTTGTTGTCAGAGTCACTGAGATTCTTTTTTTTTTTCGATACGCGGGCCTCTCACGGTTGTGGCCTCTCCCGTTGCGGAGCACAGGCTCCGGATGCGCAGGCTCAGCGACCATGACTCACGGGCCCAGACGCTCCGTGGCATGTGGGATCTCACGGACCGGGACGCTGCATCGGCAGACGGACTCTCAACCAGTGCGCCACCAGGGAAGCCTTTTTTTTGTTTTTTTTTTAAAGGGCTTCAAATGCTTGGCTTTTTATTTATTTATTTATTTTTGGCCGTGTTGGGCCTTAATTTCTGTGCGAGGATTTTCTCTAGTTGTGGCAAGCGGGGGCCACTCTTCATCGCGGTGCGCAGGCCTCTCACTGTCGCGGCCTCTCTTATTGCAGAGCACAGGCTCCAGACGCGCAGGCTTAGCGGCCATGGCTCACAGACCTAGTTGCTCCGCGGCGTGTGGGATCTTCCCAGACCAGGGCTCAAACCCGTGTCCCCTGCATTAGCAGGCAGATTCTCAACCACTGCACCACCAGGGAAGCCCATCACTGAGATTTTAAGACCACAGCATAATCTAGAAAAAGATGGCTGGATTAGTGCCATTACACCTATACAAGTGATTTGAAAGAAAGGAGAATGAAACCTCTCAACTATAGAATAAAAAATGAGCTAAGTAGTCACATAATTGTCTACAGCAATTTTTAAAGGTTAGTGAGAACTCAAAGGTCACATTCTGCCTTGTGCCTTAGGAAATCTGTTCCAGAGAAGGTATACAGATTTCATCTGGGCTCTAGTGCTTACTTGGAAGTACCTGTCTTGAATGCTTGGGAGGAAAATGACGGTGAGGTGCGTATGGTAAAAAAATAGATTAATATTGTCATGCATGTGATGGGAGTAATTGTAAGCACTGCAATACATTTGCTATCCTTGTTCTAGAATCAGGAAAAATAACAAGGTAAACCTGAAGATTTATATGCAGCATTTTAAAAGGAAATACAACTTCTCTGGATTCTAGGGAAAATTTATGCTTTCCAATGGATGTCAAGATAACAACAGAAAAGGTAACAAAGCAGAGTAAGATCTGATAAGAAAGTTTGTTATGATTATTACTTATTATAATTATTTAAAAATTATTATATTTTATTAATATTATTTTGCCAGATTATGTGATTTATTCATGATAATCTGAATCAAACCTTTGGCACCTACATTGTAACTAGAAAGCTTTTTAGCCACAAAGGAATTAAAAAGAGCTTTAATAATTCATCATTAGTGTATCTTTATGCCTTCATTTCACTTCAGCCCACAAGCCAGTAGTGGAACAGATTCAGAAAATGACCTCTAAATAAGGAACTGTAATTACTCACAGTGAAAAGTATGGTTAATCATATGTTTTTTTAAACTCTAGCAAAAATGCAATTTAACAGTCTCCTACGTCTTAGTGATTCATGAATTCTATATTTATGCATATTCATGAAAGAAAGACATAACATAAAAAGAATACTTTGTCACTTTTTTCTTTTTTTGATGTAGGCAGAACAGATACTAAAATGACACCTAAGCCATATGTTCTTCTGAAAACTCTAGAACTCAACGTGATTGGCCACACAGGATTTTGACGGTCTGTGCTTTCAGGATTCATGGTTGCCTTTAGCTATTTGGACACCAAAGTGTATGGAGAAATAACGATATCAAAATTTGGGACCCTAAACATTTCTTTATCAAATGACTATTTTTAATAGATGCTTTATTTTCAGTATACAAAATGTTTAGAGTTATCACTCAAATTTGGCTTAAGGTTGGTATTTTATCAATTCAAGCGAGCACATAATATTTTCCAGTTAAGAAAGTCCCTTTTGTTTATCGTTAAGGAGTAAAAGACATTGGAACTAGTGAGTACAGAATTAGAAACAAAAACAAACAAACAAACAGAAAACCTTTTAAGTAGTGTAACCATATAGTTTATCATCCAAATTGGGAAACTTTTGAGAGTAAAAGAAGGCTCTATTAAAAATTATATAATGATTGTCCCAGGTAAACAAGGACATATAGTCACACTGGCTATGGGAACAACTGGAATATAAATGCTGACTCAAAATTAATAGGACCATCGATCGGTGTTAAGAGTCTTGCTTTAATTATGTTCATGGGAAACTTCTTAAACTCACTCAGTCACTTTACTGGCTAAGAGGAAGGTGGGGCTGTCAAAATGGCTTAGTGAGATTAAGAGTTGCCTGCCCTGAGACCTGATGGCATTGATGACAGACAGGATGTGCTAAGGACTTTATGGATGCTGTGTTATTTATTCCTTACTACAGCATTATGGCATAGTTTCTCTATTTTAAAAAACATAAAATTGAGTTTCAGAGATAGTAAATAACTTGTCCAACTCCATATAGCTAGTGCAAAGTGGAGCCTGATTCCAGCTCAGTTCTTTCTAGCTAGCAAAAGCTACACTCTTTTTTAAAGCTATTGAGAATTTTTCCCTTAGGTCCAGGCTTCATCAGGCTAGGAGGCAAAAGTCAGGAGACTTTTTTCCTACTTCAGAGAAGAGAATGGATATCTAGCTCACCCTTTTATATAGTATCAAATCTGTCCTCAGGTAGCAGCTATTAGAATCTTGGCTGGTCCTTCATGAGACAAAAAATGTTGGGTTTGAGAGCTAAAGGTAATTCTAATCACCTCAACAAAAATCCAGTGTGATCTAGTGGAAGAAAGATGGAATTTGTGCTCAAACAACTTGGGATTGAAATCTGGTGGGTGATTTTGGGAAATTTCTTCTGCCTCTCAAAGTCTTAGTGTCCTCATCTGGTAGTATTTGCCTTACAGAATTGAAAGAATGACAGTAAATTGGATTAGATATATGATGGAAAATTATACAATGCCTGGAACATATTAAAATCACATGTAGGGAATGTTGATTTTATTACTTCTCCTCCCTGATAGCACTGAAGGGTTTCAACATAGATAATGGGAAGGGAAAGAAATTTGAAAAAGAATATCTGGATTTAAGTCCCAGCTCTGCTGTTTATCAGCTTTTTAGCCTAGAGATAATCTCTGAGACTCAATTTCCTCCCCTTTAAGTGGATATTGTAACAATAGGTGCTCCTAATATTTCTCATGATCACTGTAAGTTGCATATGAAAGTTCCTTATAAATAATGATTCCAAATATAGTTACTATCATTATCATCTCCATCATCACCACAGCTTCTTTGTGACTAGGACATTATCCATGTAGTTGTTAACCATAGACGGTGGACTTCAAGTGAAAGTGTTGCAGTTTATCTTCAGACAGCACTTTGAGAACCACTGAGTAGAATATAATAGGCAAAGGGGGAACGGTAGAATCTAAGGTTGAAAAAGCAGGTCCAAACAGAACTTGGGAGTCTTTTGAAGACCAAAAAATATGCCTAGCATTTGAAATCCCTGATGATTTTTTGCCAGAATGGTAATCTGAACTATATTGGCATAAGAGATATTAGCATGTAAAAGAATATACATTTGACAGTGTTTTTCTGAGTAGTAGATTCCCTGCAAATAGTAGGATTCACCCAGAGCCAATAACAGTTAACTCTGGCAGGCACTTCAAATACATGTCTTAGGAATTTGATAAAAAGCTTGAAGTATTATTGTTTTGTTTGTTGGTTGGTTTCTAAGTACTTTGCTGGAAAGTTTCGTGATGATGGAACTATTCTGCATGGTACTGGGGTAGTAGATACCTTATGTCTTTGTCGAAGCCCATAAAAATATACACCATAAAAGTGAACTTATTGTATGCAAATCTGAAAAATTAAATAAGATGTTGAGAAAACCCAAGATAGAATGCAGACTGTGACACATGAATCTAACTGTGTAACAAATGAATCACATACCCACAATGGAACAGGTGAGGAGGAAAGGAGCTGATCTGAGGAACTTTGTAAAATTGTCTTTTGATTTGATACTGTAAGACTAAAGATAAAAATGAACTGTACTCAAACTGGTAAATTTATTTCTCATGAGATTATGGTTAGCAATTCTGAAACTAATATTACATATATACTAGGGTTGAACAAGTAAGTAAATGTATTAGATAATGAGAGTCAGCTTTCCCATTGTCTAAGAAAGGAATTACAAATAAGCAAAGACAAAATTCCAGAATTAATCACGTGGTGCTTTATTGGAGTTTGAGATATCAATATGGAATTTTATGTTGATTTTAATATATATGCAAATAGATACAGAAATAAATATAGATGTGTGTATACATGCGTTAATACAAATCCACACATTCCCTGACACTGCCTGCTGAGAAGCCTACAAGCATGATACCCCATTAGCGATGAGCACATATAGCACCCAGATCTTGGTTCCTAATACCACTCTCCAATAAACAAAACCAGGCATCCTTGGATTAAAGGCTGATTCTAGGGCTGGGCTGGTAAAATGCAAGGTGAGCCTAGACTATTTTGAGGTACCAAGATGTAAGGAAGTGATTTAAGAAAAAAGGATGAGGGACATGTCAAAAAAACACAGGAACTTCCTAAAAGAGCTTCAAATGACAAAAACTGGAACAATTTGACCTACAAAATAAATATTGATAGTACTGGATTATAACTCAAAGAATAAAATTAATATCCACGAGTCCATATTGATATAATAAATGATTTAATACATAGACAAAAGGGGGAGGAGCAATCCTTCCTTACAGAAGAATACCAATTAACAAATTTAAGAATGAGAAATTTAAAACCACTGTCAGAACATCATAGTATCAATAGTAATTGCTGCAGGTATGGTCTATGATATATATTAAAATAAGTGGAAAATTTTAAAATAGAAACAATTTATTTGCATATCCTTAAAATATCTCCCCCAAATATGTATACATTACTGTACTGATTCTAAAATTTGTCCACAAATTCTTTGATACTCCATCCTTCAGAGGTGGAGCTTAATTCCTCTCCCCTTTGCTATGGACTGGACTTAGTGACTCACAGCTAATGAATGGAGTATAAAGAGGAAAAATAGTAACTTTACAGTGGAAAAACATCACACAGTGGAAACTATCACACTAAACAATTATAGTTAATATCACCAGTAATAAGACATATTGATATAATGTACCCCTGATATGATAAGCAGAGAAGGGCATATCAGCTCTGTGGTATTCTTCCCACAAATATATAAATCCAAATTGAAGAATATTCTGCAAAATACCAATCAGTAAGTTTCAGTGTCAAGGTTATGAAAGACACCAAATACCTGTCACAGACTGGAGGAGACTAAAGAGAAATGAGAACTAAATGCAACCTCCAGCCAGCACTTATCTGGAACAGAGCCAACTTCTCCAGGCTTTACCATACTCAAATATCAGCAATTCCAGGTTCTCACATACCAACTCAGGATTTAAGACTCTGCTACTTTCCTATCTCTCTCATACCAACTCAGGATTTAAGACTCTGCTACTTTCTTATCTCGCCAGGATATCTCCCAGTTATTTTGTGCAATTCTCAAGGAGGTTGTTTCTCAGATGTGCCCTTTGGAAAGGCATTTGCATTTTCCAAAAAGAAATGTGGGAGAGGAACTATACCTACCTTATGGAACTAATTCTTTAACTACAAGCTATCAGGCTTTACAGTATGTGGCTGTCTGCAGTGGGGAAGGTCTTTCCTGAATTCTTCAAATCAATCCGTAGAATATTTCTAAAACCATTCCAACTCATAGCCTTCTTAATTTAAGAGCTTTTCATGCTTTGCCAAATGTGCTTTCCACATTCCTATTCATTTCATGCAAAATAAAAATTATACATCTGTTGAGGTGTTTTCAGTTTGCTATTTTACACATCTGTTGTTCTGTGACCCTTCTTATTAGGAAGATTTGTCATCATATGTAGTCATAAAAAAAGACATGAGAAATAGGTTAATTGAACATTTATATGTACCTTCAGAACAGAATATATATTCCTCCCCTCCATGTTTGCACTTTGGGAATATAACTCTCCCTCTCTCTTCTTTTATGTTTCATTTTCCCTGAGTGTGGTTGTGTGAGTGTGAGTATGTGTGTCCATTGACTTGTGTGTGTAATTAGGAAATAGATCAAAATTCATTTCGAAACATTGTCAGTGAGAGGACAGAACAGTGAATTGTGGCACATTGATGATTTTTCGTAGAGTTTTATGTATATCCAAGATAATGTGTGCACCAGGATTCATACATTATCTTAGTAAATGTTTCTGGAATTGCTAACTAAACCAAGACATTTAATTTGACATAATGGCCACATTGTATTAATTCTTCAGACAGTAAAGAAATTATTTTCCATTCACTAATAGAGCTATGTGCACCTCTCTATTCAGCAAATACTTCCCACCTTCTGTCCGGCCCATCTCTTGACTAGATGATGAGCAGATTGTCTTAGACATATAAGGCAAAAGATTTTCAGATATATTACATGGAAATGTGAGTTCTGTGCTTCAAATGCTAAAATCCATCAGGAAAACTCCAGGTTTCAGTGCAATGTAGAGACTGCTATTGTGCATTAAAGTTTGATGAATCTGGGCTCTTAGAATTCATCTAAAAACTACGTTCTTTTCATCTAAAGAGAAGAGGTTTAGTAACTGATATCTTATAGTACATTAAATAATATTCTCTAAATAGCTATGTCAAGTTCAGTACTTTGTACCATCTTTTATGATCTAGTTATGTCAAGTATGAGATGACCTATATTCATATTTTCTTAGATTACATAACATCATAGAAAATACCCTTTACTAAATGTACAGGCTGATATTTAAGAACATTATCAGATAGAAACCTAACAAAAACCTGAAAGAATTTCACAAGGATCTTTTCCTCAAACTTATGTAGTACTAATACCCCAGTGAGGGTGAAGGACACTTGAAGATACTCTCAATCCCTAGGGCTACAGAGAGCAACAAAGGAGCACCAGAAGTGATTCTCATCCATTCAAAGATAGAGTACAGCCTTACCAAAGAATATTTATTTTCTTTTAATGGATCTTTGCTGACTTCATTTTCTTAAATTACCTGTGAAAGGAATAGAATTTGGCAAAATATTAAACTTTGAACATTGACTGGCTATTCCTATGTTCTGTGTATACTTAGCTGGACTCATGAAATTTTCACTCCTGGTAACTATTTAGAGTAGAAGGTTCATTTTCTCCTTCCTTATGGGCAGAGGACACATATCTGTAATCTTTACCTATATATATTTTGCAAGTAGTAAATGTTCTAAAAATGTCTATCCTTATATAGGAGGTAATATTATGAACCAAGATTCAGAAAGGACATTTTCTCTCTCTCTAAGGTGGGGAGGATAACATGACACACAGACATCTTTCCTCTTCTCTCCCCTGGAAGACATTGCTAATCAACCTTGGTCCTTTTTGCTGCTTAGCAAATTGCAGCCTCCAGATATCCACTACCAATCAGTCATAGTTGACATGTAAGAAATATCTATTTGCTTAGAGATATTTGAAAATGATCAGCTGTTTAAACTGGGATATGATATAAAATATATGTGAACTGTAATGGGACTGAGGGAGGTAGAGAGCAGCAATATCCAACTAGGGCTTCTCAATTCATTACTTACAAGGCTAGTAATGCTTTCCTCCATTTGGAGGAAAAATGGATTCCTTTGAAAGAGTTGCACTTTCAGGAGGGATGGAGAAAAGCAAAACTGTTGAGTACTTTTGGGGTACTTCTTGGTGTTTTTCACTGGAAACACTGAAAAGATCTTGAGTTTAAGGCTCTCGATTTCCTGGGACTTTAGAATCTCTGAAGCTTCCACTTTAAATGCTTGAACTGCTCTCATTTCAACCTTCTAGCAGGCTCTACATGCAGGGCATCTTTGGTTCTGGTAACCTAATTGATGAAATCCAGAGGAGAAAAAATCCAGGAGCTTGATGCTCCAAATGATTCTCTAATTAAGAGAAATAATGAATTAGGCCTCAAGTTTTTCTTCTAGGTTGTCCAAATCTTTTTACCAGGAAAAGGAAGAGAGCAAGGCTCTGTGAAGAAGTCCTATCCCAGAATGGAGATTTAATACCCTATGTTGTACTTCTTGGAACTTGAGGGCAATAATAGGATGCAGAGGGTTAGAAACCCCAATATAATGAATGATTTTCTGGCTGCGAACGCTTAACCTTTTGAACAATTAAGTGACTCATTCTTCCTAAAGACAGAAATTCTCTATCTTGGAAACTAAAGAACACCCTATGATAATTAAGTAGCCTCTGCTAGCTGAAGTAGTAAGAGAATAATAAGATTGTTTGATTTTTATATTAGTATTCCATCCTTTAAAAATAGGTCTCTAATTAGCAACTTAATGTTGTCTAATCAGCAAAATAATACAACATGCAGTTAGCACTTGACTGACACCTGTCTCACTTATACTTCATTAATGCCCAGTTTTTCAGTAATAGAAAAACCAATATTCTAAAAAAGAAATGTTTTTAGGGCTAAAAAGTTATTTATGTAATGATAAACCATTTTTATTTGCCTACTCTAGCATCTAATATGTCTGAAAGGCATAAAGATGAAAGCCAAACCACAAAATTATTTTTATTAATTCTCAAAAGTATTAATTAAAGGAATGAATCTTCATTTAGGATGCTGATTTAGTTATTGCAATAAAAGTCCTTTCATGCAAGCAAAATTTACTATTAAATCCTACTTTTAAAATGTTCTATGATGAAGATATTTGATACTAACAAAAGGAAATAAATAAGGACAGGAATTTTGTATGTAATTAAATGTAATTATTAGGAGTATGCTAATAATATAAAGACACTGGGCTGTATTTACACATTCAAATTTGAGTTCAATCACGTAACAAGATTTTTTGAAAGCCATCAGCTATTAAACTTTATTATTATTATTTGCATATTGGTTTGTGTGTACAACCACAGTCTCAGGTAAAAACTTTAAAAACTATGCACAAACAGATGTGAATCCTTGTCTGTATTCCTAGAAAAGGATAGAACCCATTATAGAAATATATTTCAGATGACTTATGACTCAGCTATGGCTTAAAAATATCTCCATTGTACCATTCCTTTTAAACCTTTTCATCTGAAAGGCTTATCTATAAGTGAGATTTCTCTTATGACATATTCTGATAGTGTCTGGCCTACTTCAATGGCTTAAAGTGGGTTCATTAAAATGAAGTACATTAACATATAAGCCACAGATGGGGAAGATGAAATCGCCTTAAATAACTACCAAGGAAGTAGGTGTAAATGAAAACAGTTATAAGTTGAAAATTAATTCAGGCATTAATACTTTGATATCAGACAATTCCAGGCTAGGCAATTAATTACTCATTTTGAAATGCTGGAAATAGCCTCATTACTTATAGACATAGGAAAATTTACAGATGAGACCGGTCACTTAAAAAGAGGATAAGTATAAGATATAAGGTACAATGGTATATGCTGTTAAGAAAGGTATCCTATGGGAAGGAATGTAGTTCAAAATGTAATCTCATTTCTAGAAAGTATATACTCAGTAGAATTTTTAATAATGGGGAAAAGAGAAAAAAGCAGGAAATTACATCATCAGTACATGTAATTTTTACAAGGTTACTTTATTCTTTTGTGGAAGGATATGGACTGTAAATAAATAAAATCTGTGTTATAAAAAGTTAAGAATAGGGGGCTTCCCTGGTGGCGCAGTGGTTGAGAGTCCGCCTGCCAATGCAGGGGACACGGGTTCGTGCCCCGGTCCGGGAAGATCCCACATGCCGCGGAGCGGCTGGGCCCGTGAGCCATGGCCGCTGAGCCTGCGCGTCCGGAGCCTGTGCTCCGCAACGGGAGAGGCCACAACAGTGAGAGGCCCGCGTACCGCAAAAAAAAAAAAAAAAAAAGTTAAGTATGACATATAGTGTATGTCACTATGTTTAGGTCAAATGCAAAGAAACATCTTTTCCTGACAATGCCAGTTTTCTATGTTGTGGAGGAATTGGGGAGTTTCAATTGTAAAATTCTCTGGAGAATATGGTGTAAAATAAAACCTATTTTGCCTATTTATAAACAATGTATTCTAAGAAGGAGGAGGAGAAAAGGAAGGGAATGGAGAAGAAGAGGAAGAAAGGAGAAAAAGGATGAGGAGGAAGAGATGGAGGAAGAAAGTATATCTGTGATTAAAGGTATAGAGGTTTTCACACTTCTTTTGCTAATAGCACTTGTTTTGCTAATATTATGCACATGAGTATAAATGAGTTATTTTCAGGCTCCAAATCCTTTCAAAATTAGCTACAAAAGGAATATACTTCTAAAAGTATATTCTTCTAAAAATTAGCTTCTAAAAATTAGCTACAAAAGGAATATACTTCTAAAAATTAGCTACAAATATACTTCTAAATATACTTCTAAAAATTAGCTACAAAAGGAAGCTTTGGGTCATCTGCCCTGAATCTGTACCTGCTGACCAATGAACTTTGTATCAGGTGTAAAATCAAGTCAGCTGGAGGAGTTGCCTGGAGCCTAGTACTGGAAAGGGTTTTGAGACTGCCATCCTGGCCAGCGGAAATGAGTGCCCTGATGGCTAAGCAGTGACTACCATGTGTGGGAGAGAGGAAACTATCATATGTGTTCTTTGCCCTGATTTAATTTTTTCATTCTATAGCTCGCTAAACAAAGTAATTTGCCCAGGATCTTAAACATGAGTAAGTGCAGGAAAAGACAAGACCTCAGGACTCTTGATTTCTAGTCCTTTTTCTAAATATTACACTGAATAATATATCTGAATTTATTCTTTGTGTACGTATTCATATGCTATAAGCATCTATGTGTGTACATGTGTGTATAGTTGTCTGAATATGCCTTTGAAACACTCAGCTATACAAGTGGCCTATCAGGCAATGCATCTCTCAATTTCTCTTTCTCATTTATTTGAAAATAGGAGAACAAATAATTAAAATTCCCTCAATTAAATAAAATTACGATTGATTTTTCCTTCATGCTTGTCTGTAACGGAATCTGATTTATTTTTGGATACTTTCAATGTTTACACTTGTTGAAGAAGTAAAGATCATTGTGAAAGTATAATGCTTGCATATTGTTAAAGAGTAATGCTTACACTTTTGTGTTAAGGTAGGAGAAATTCCATTGGCAATCCTAATAGAGTTTGCAATATTATTTAATTAAGTCCTTATAAATAATATCTATAAAAATTCTTCTTAAGGGCATAAAATGTAGAGTTCCACACTATGGTATAGTAAATTTCTTTTATAATGCTGGTCTCCACAACAGCATAATGCCCATGATATAGGTGTTCTAAGTTATATTCAGAGAGATGTATTATACACTTAAAGTGGTGATTATGTAAGTAGGACTGACTTCATATTTTGCCTAGGTGGTATATTTCAGGACCCCAGAAAGGGGACAGAATTCCTTAAATCCTATCCCACAAGCTGATTGTTGCTCTAAATAATTCAAGTAGATTTTCCTGTACCATGGAAAAGTATGGACCAATCTCTCCTACCCATTGATTTGGATAAGGAGCTGAAAGTGGATGGTAGGGGGGTATCCCTTGCACACTAGTCTAGGCTGTGGTCTTAGGAGCTAGAGCAGCAGCTGACTATGGATACAGAGCATTTTACAGAAGGAAGTAAGAATTTCAGAACCATGCATCTCAGGTTTGGATGAGAGCGTGAATGTTTCATATCTGTGGTCACATGGTTCCTGCATGAAAGGATTCAAGAAAAGTCATGTCCACAGCAGTAGACAGAGACAAATTGGGTTAGAGGCAAAAAATCAGCTTTAGGATCCTGTGGAGCAGGTCTGAGTTAGAACCTGGAAAGGTCTCTTGAAGCAATGGTGTTTCTAGGAAATGGCAACTCCAGAACCTAGTAGAGGAAGAAGCTCTTAAGGACGTAGCACAGCAAGGTCCAGACAGTTTCAACTTTAAAATGTTATGCCATTTATAGAATAGCGTGAGTGAGGAAAAAAAAATCTGTGAAGGGCTTGAAAGGTAATATGGCAATGAGAAGGAGAATGAAAATGATCATAAATGGAGAAGTTAATATGTATTGAACTTAGGAGCTCCACACAACACATGGTAGGTGGTGAAGGATGGAGAAGCCAAAAAAACTCAAAGAATAAATGACCACTCGACCACTTGGCCTTTGACAGTAGAAGTGATTGTCCTACAATTCTGCTACATATTTGGAGGAGTGGGCAATTCATAATATACTTTAATTTTACTATATTACTATATAAATGAGGACAGAAGTATAGATCATTGAGAACTTCCTTATTATTCCTAAAGCAGCACCAAGTGTACTTTCTGGACTCTGGTATGTATAACACTATGTAATTCATGTCACAAATTTAGAATCCATTTGATAGATTTCAACCAAAATTTACTGAACACTTGCTATGTGCCTAGCAGTACACTAGGAACTTGAGCTTTCAATGGTGGTCAAATGCTGACATGGTCCCTGCCCTCATACAGAATAAATATTTGAAAAAATCCATGAAATAATATTATGCAGGCAGAATAGATACCTTATGACCGTTCACCTTCCTTCAATTAGTGTTGCTATAGGCCAGGAATTCTCTCCTCCATAAGTAATGCTCAAGAGCATGAGCTTTGGGTTTTAACAGACCCAGGTTTAAATTTATTCAGTTCCACCACTTATGAGGTAAATGGCCTTGAAAAATCACTTTACCTCTCTGTGTCCTTGTTTCTGCACATATAAAATGTCTGCTAAAAGAACGTATTTTAGAGATTTCTAGCAGAAGAAACTAGATCTGATTCTCTTTTCCTTCCAGGAATATGGCAACATTTTAGGCAAGATCATATGACTTGTTTCAAACAATGAGATTTTGAGCAATCATATGTGAGGCTTCCATATCAAAGTGTAGAAGAACCAATGCATAACATTCTCTTTCCCTCTCAAGTTGACCAAGGAGAACATTTGTTCTTTCCAAATGGTACAATAGCATGACAATTAACCTGATCTCTGAGGGATATATAAATATGCATGTAGCAAGACAATAAATATTTGTTATTCTAATTCCTTGAGATTTTAAGATTGCTTATTACTGCAGCATTGCCTAATTTATTCTGGATTAAATAAAGCATTTAAAGTATTTTGCACAATGTCTGGGATATAGCAAACACTCAATAAATGCTAGCCTTCACTCTATACACAGATGGTTTCTCTGAAAATGCTTAGTTTATTTTCCGGTGTCCAGGAAGTTGAAGTTTTAGACGTTTCTCTTAGTATAAGAACTCTCTTATTCTCGGTACAAGGAAGCTATCAACTTCTCTCCACACAGACTCATATGAAATGACTAGCTCCTTCTTTTATTTAAATCACTGTACGTTGACAATATTTGCTGTACCAAAGGGGCTCATGTTATTCAGCTCCACAAAGTCGCAAATAATATATATTTGAAAACAAGTGGTAGCTGATGTAAGCACCAGATGGCTCAAACATAAAATCAAGGGAGCTGCTTTTAGCTCTACCCCAGGGCTCTTAAAGCCGCCTTCTCAGTGCTCCTTTATATGTTGTAGTTTATTTCTGAAGTGACAATAAAATTGGGAACAGCAGAATGGAAAGGAGCACCACAGCCTCGGCATGTTTTAACAATCTGCTATGCATATGAGATGAGACTTTGCCATCACTAGAATCAACAACATCTTGACACATGATTCAAACGTCAAGAATATCCAAGAATGTAAGATGTCTTTGCAACAGCTACAAGAAGCTGAAGTCAAATCCAGATTGGAGCCCAATGCCTGAAAGAATGTTGTGTTCTTTTTTCTGAAAGCTGAGAAATGTGTAGGGCACAGTTTTGACCTTGGGGGCTGAACCCCTATGAAATCCATCTTGACAATCCCTTGCATTGGACGGCAGCATGGAGTGACCTCGTTTAGTGTAAAGCTATCTCAGAGAAGTGTTATACCCTAAGCAGCAGGAACGTTGCTGCTCAGAAAAGCACCAGCTATGGAAAGTCTCATCATGATGGCAGAACCAGCCCCATGTCAAGACGAGAGGTGGTGGGACTGTTCTGGTGATATCTTGCTGCATAATAAACTACCCCAAACTTATTGGCTTAAAACAGCAAACATTTATTATCTCATGTCTCTGGGTCAGGATTCCAGGAGTGGTTTAACTAGGTGGTTCTAGCTTAGGGTCTCTCATGAGGCAGCAATTGAGGTGACAGCTGAGGCTGTAGTCATCTGAGGTTTGATGAGTCTAGAGGATTTGCTTACAAGGGCACTCAGAGTGTTGTTGGCAGGAGACCTCAGTCACTTCCATGTGGGTTTTTTTATAGAGCTGCTCATAGCATGCCTTTTCCCAAGCTACTGATCAGAGGGGTGGGCAGTGGGTGAAGCCCTCAAGACAGAAGCTGTGTTGGCTTTTTTAATCTAGAGCAAAGTGACATACTATCACTTCTGCCACAGCCTATTGGTCCAAACACAGCAGCTCTGGTACAATGGCATGAATACCAAGGTCAGGATCGTTAGAAGCCAGCTTGAAGGCTGGCCACCATCGAGGCCATGGCTGTAGCAGAACTGGCAAAACAGTGCTCTTCGCTGCTCTTTTTTCCTTCTGCTGGGCCAGTTGTCTAAGATGAGCATACAGTCCACACTTCTGTTAGGATCACACTGATATGGAAGAATATCCTATTTATTAATCTCTCGTTTTTACTTTTAAAATTTTTGTACATCTCTAAGTATCTTTCACTTTATCTTCTCTTTCTGTAGTGGACCATTCTTGTTTTGATTCTTCTGCAAGACATATTAAAGCTGCAGAGCTAGGAGTCCAGTTTTTAGAATGCCTCTTCCCAAATAGGAAAGACACAAGAATAGACTATGAGTGGCAAAAACAGTCTATCCCCTTTCCTCTCCAGTGATTTTGCTAAATTGCAAAATACATGTGCTCTCATTTCCAATTAATTATCCGCAAACGAATACTTCCCAGTCTCTTGTCTCTGTCTCTTGACAAATGAACAAATTAGATGGACAGTATCAGACAACAAGGAAATGGACTATTGCTTTGAATTGGCAGTGAAGTGAAGATTCAAACAAAGAAACTTAGAAGAATAGGAGAGCTATTCATAAAGGATTTTCCACCTCTTACTTTAGCTATACGAAAACATCTGAAACATCAAAACATTCTGGAAGAAAAGAAAGTCGGAAGACACAGTTATTTACCATAATAGAAAATTCGTTTTAAAAATAAACTACAAACAACTTTAACAGAGATTTGTGTGTCAAACCAATTTGCCAGCCTCCCTCTAGTTTTTCACTTCATTCTGATCCATCTAAATGTGTGGCCTTATTAGCTAGTAGCTGGAAATGACTTACATAAGAGGCACCAACCAATAGGGCACTTCTTTATATAGAAAACTGATAGTTGGTGATGCAGATCTTCACTCATATTACACGTGTTCCTTAAGTCCAGAGGAATACCCCTTACCCAATAGCATCTATGGACTGTAATACCTACTAAGGCTTAATTGCTAAGTGTACAGGCTCTAGTGAGTCCAGACACTCTGGATTTGAATTCTGGCTAGGCCACTTACTTTCTGTGTCACCTTAGACAGGTGACTCAGTTTATTGATGCCTAGTTCTTTCTTCTCTTTAGTAATGGGGATTATAATGGTAATCACTTCCCTGGATTGTTGTGATGAGTAGAAGGGTTAATGTGTTTAGCATTTAGAACGTTGCCTGGCAGGTACTGAATACATATATGCCACTAAAATCAACACCTTTAAAAACATATTTGTCCTCTTTATTTGGTAACAATTTATATTTTATGCTTATGTTATATCAATTTTTACTTTAATTATTTTGCCCCAGTTGAAAGTGAGTGCTGTCTTATTTATCTTTGTACCCTCAGTGCGTAGTATAATACTTGGCGCATAGTAGGTACTTAGTCGACTTTTGAATAAATAGATGAATTAATTAATTAACAAATAAATCAAGTGATTTTATTCTTCATTGTCAAATTATTTTACCCTCTATGTAATGAATGAGCATTTCTGAAAACTGTGTGTGCCATGGGCTTTCCTTATTTATTTGGATTAAAGAAAAGTCTGGTCAATTCATCTTTACACTAACTACAACCAAACCCCGGTTAAATAACTTGGTAGAGACACTAATGACCGAAGAAATAAAGGATTACTTTTGCTTTTGATAGTGTATCTCATATGCTTATAAGACCAAGATTCCTCTTCACAGATAAAACAATTTGATCCATAAAATCATAATATCTTTGAATTGGATTCTATCATGGATACCATACATTCAGATTGCTAATTTTATAGGGAGGAATGAAGCAAATGATGGCAAAATCACATGGTTAATTAGGATCCAAAATATAGAAACCTGTACATGAGAGAAGTTGTAGAGAGAGATTCCATCCTTGTCAACCCTCAAGTTATGCCTCACTTCTCTACACGTAGCCTGAGTTTCTCCCAACAAGTCTGATTCTTCCTATAGAGGCAGCTGCCAGGGCCGCCTGCTTCATGTTGCTCATCAAATCTATAGGAAATGGAAATTTTGGGATATTTGTCACAAGATGAATCATGTCTATGAAAGTGCCACAGCCCACACACAGTTAAAAGACAAAAGCAAAAAAGTTAAGGCAAGAGTATGGAGAGAGAGACAGACAGAGACAGAGAAACAGAAACCAACTTGGGATTTAGAAGGGATATATAAAACCCTGAAATCAGCAAAGGGCATTGGCTTTCAAAGCAGTCTAATCACCTCCAAGCTGAGATAGTTCAGGAGAGATTTTCTTTTCCACAAAACCTTTTTAGCAGTCGCCATGGAAGTCAGCAAAGCTCAAAGTGAAACTCCTGAAAGGTGAGGGAACATATGTAGTATGCTCCTTCCTGCTAAGTACAACACCTTGTTCCTTCTGTAGACAGGTCAAAGGCAGACAAGCAGATCCTGATCTGTGATTTTGAGCTCAGCCCAAGTTCTCTAAATCCATCATGGGACCCCACCCCCCAAACCTACTAGCCTGGGCTTTACCAGGGTGACATACTGTCTCTTGCTGCACACTGTTATATTTCTGGCATCTAACATTGCACTTGGCATATAATAATTAATAATCTTTGAACATGAACTAACAAGTGGAGCCAGCAGCCAATCAGCTGCTAAAGCAGGAGAGCTGACCTTGCAGTCAGAAAATCTGAATTCTTATCTCATTCTGATCCTAACCAGCGTTGTAACAACTGACATTTTCTCCCTCTCCCTCTCTTTCTTTCCCTCTCTCTCTCTCGGTTGTCTGCTCCAATTTTTGATTGAGGAAACAGTCCTAGAGAAGTTAGATAAGTTGCCCAGGGCTGAAGAGTTCATCACAGAGCCAGGATAGATTCCCAAGTCCACCTTCTTTCCACTGTACTTTGCTGTGTTGCTGTAAGGTAACTTGAATCTCAATGGAATTATAAACTTACTTACTGATACCAGCCACAGATATTCAGACTGCTTCCTACCCACCTCCCCAACAATCTTCCATCCTGGTCTATCATTAGATAGATAGAATATAATAATAATTATGAAACTTATTTACATTATGTTAATAATAATTACTAACTTTTTTCAGTGTCTATTATGTAGCAGGCACTATGCTAAAATCTTTACAGAAATTACTTAATTTTCACAATCATCTTATAAGGCAAGTGATTATTTTCCCCATTCTATAGCTGGGTAAACTGAGGCCCAAAGAAGTTAATTAATTTATTCAGTGTTACCACTATGAGATACTTACCCCAATTTTCTAGGTGACAATGTGAAGCTCAAAGAATTTGACTTTTCCAAAATTACTGAACTAGTATAGGACACTACCTGAACTCAAGTTTCCTGACTGCCAGCATAGATTATCTTTTCTTCTTATCCATTCCTCTGGGCACTTTTGATGCAAAACCAGTGTTTATTTGGCAAAAATACAGTACTATTCGAATAACTTAGATAAATGAACATGACATAAACGGTCACTTAAAAAATATACATCTTACTATACATGTACTATTTCAGCAAATAGTAGGAACATTTAGTGAGCAGGAAGGGAAAGAAGAGCCTACAAGTTTGAGGAAGGTTGAGAGATTACTGAATTTGGCCAGGCAACGTATAGACAAGGTTGTTTTCTGAAAGTTGCTTCTATGACTGCATCTTCCTCAAGTACAGCTGTGGTGAGCAAAGGAAGTCAAACAAACAAAAAATGCTCAAACAACTGTTTTGACTTTATATAAGGCTGAAAACCTAATAAAACTTTAATAGCTAAATGTTCTATCCAACTTAACCAACTGGTGCTCTACCCTGGATTCATTTCCCAAGGGCTTAATTTTGTGTGCCTGAGAATAACTTGCTTCATTGAAATATGTAATTTGGGTAAAAATCAGTCATAACTAATATTCTGCTCAAATTTTTAAACTTAAATTGTTTCTGAATTTATTAAAGGTATCGGTGTTAATAACATTTACGAGAAGCTACAGACCAGGAAAAACCTACATGCTCTGAACCTGAAGCCAGATTGCTCTCTAAAACCAAACTTAACTGACATTGTATGTCTTTTATATGTACATACAGTAGATTGTGCAATTAGGACACATTTATGTCCAACTAATTATGCCCTCCTGCATTATCTATCTTTTCTTTCTTTGTGATACTGAAACATCTTGTAATTAAATGACAGGAGAATAAAATATAGAAAAATTATCACATGGTCAGGGCAGCAAGAGCCTTGGTCAGACTTTACTATTTCAAGTTGCATAATAGTAACTGCTTCAATTCTGCCTAATTAAAAAGAAAATCCATTTTTTGAAAAAGCTTGCATGTGCAAACAAAGCTGAAACTCCCATTTGGACTCAGTAATAGAAGTCCTCTCATCTTGGGAACCCATTTTAAATTGTAACCTTAAGACGTTTGGTTGGTGTCTGAGTCACTACTGTCCACGAATCCTCCTATTCCAGCAGATTTTGTAGGATTATCACATGTGCATGACATGTATGTGTGTACAAATGTCCACATCAGAACATTCACACATGAGCAGATGCACCCCATACATATATGCAATTATACACATGTTCTTTCAATCACTTAGTAAATATTCTATTGTGTATCTACTATGTGCCAGGCAGTGTTCTAGGCAATGAGAATACAATAACAAGACAGGTAAAGTTCCTGCCTTTGTGATTTTTATTTTCCAGTGAGAAAGGCAAGAAGTAAATATTTTAAAATGTTTATCAGGTCATATATGTTCATATCATACAACATGCATACATTTATGTGTACTTATATAATACATACGTGCACATGTGCATATACATGTGCTTGTGTGCATGTGCATATATGCACAATGCACATATTCATGCACACATATGCCTGTGGGTGTACATGCATATATGTGCATGTGTGTGAACATCATATATGTATTTATGTGTGAGTGTGTGCAAACATGTATGTGTACTGTATATACATACATATACACACACACATATATCACCATATACTCTGTTATATATACACATACCGACAGTCCCCAACTTACAATGGTTTGGCCTAATGTTTTGACTTTACCAAGGTGCAAAAGTGAAACATATTTGGTAGAAACTGCACTTTGAATTTTAAATTTTGATCTTTTCCACTATATAGCAACATGTGGTATATAGTGTCTTATGATGTTGGGCAGCGGCAACTAGCCGAAGCTCCCAGTCAGTCATATGATCACATGGGTAAACAACTGATACCCTTACACCAATTCTGTACCCATACAACCATCCGCTTTTCACTTTCAGTACAGTATTTGATAAATTGCATATATATATTTTATGATAAAATAGGCTTTGTGTTAGATGATTTTGTCCAACTATAAGCTAATGTAAGTGTTCTGAGCAAATTTAAGGTAGGCGAGGCTAAGCTTTGATGTTTTTCAGTAGGTTAAGTGTAATTTTAAAAATGCATTTTTTTTATTTATGATATGTTAAACTTACGAAGGATTTATTGGGACAAAACCCCATTATGAATCGGAGAAGATCTGTACAAAATTGTACTTTTTCAAGTCAGTTTAAGACAAAAAGGAAAAGTTTCCAAAGTTAAATGTGCTCCAGAATTGGTTAGGTCAGACTTTGACACCAAGTAAAATTGTTGCAGGGCCCTTGATCTTTAGTTGCCTACTCTCCTTGCCTTATGGAATTATCAGGACCAAATTTTATGACATGAATGAAATTATGATATACCTACCCTGGCACATTACTAAAAAGACTTGGCTCCTTTTGATTCTTCATTTTTAGACTAATGTTGCTGAGTAGAGCACTGCAAGGTTTCTCTCTTCCTCATTATCGCTGGATTGGGAGTAAAAACACTGGGCCTCTAATTCCATCTCTGTGGTATACTGGCTGTATGATTTGGGCACATCACTGTATCTGTCTGGGGCTCATTTTCCTCATCTATTAGATGAACAGGTGGGGTCAGAATAGCCTCTAAAATGTCTTCAGGCCGTAGCATCCTTTACTTCTAACTGGGATCATTTACTCAGTACCTTGCTACTCAAGAGCACAGCATGTCATGCCCGCTCAACATCTCATATTCTCAAGAGCATTGCCCAGTGCAGACTATGCTGTAGCTAAAATTGTTGTTAGCAGGCTCGCACCAGCAATCAACCCATGTGACATCCCCTTCTGTTGTCTGTCACCAGCCTGAACAAAGTACATAATTCAAATATGGACACTAAAGTTAAGTGTTTCGGACTTCAGAGAGGTTTTCCCTAAGCAGGTATCATAGTTCCATGATAGATTCCCCTGCTACATGCTCCTAAAGTACCCCATATTTATTTTCCATAGTTTTACCACAGTGTAAATTATGTAACTATTTTGTTGTTTTTATTTATTGCCAGTCTTGCTTACAATATATTTTCCAAAGAAGGGAATTTGTCTTATTCACCACTGTATCAACACACCTAGCATGTCAGGAAAATATTCAATAGAATATTCTCAAAATTTGTGTTGAAAAAGGAATTAATAACTTCATAATAACCTGACCTGTCAGTGTGGCAATATCAGGCAGCTCTTCTCTAGGAAAGCCTCTGTGGTTACTTCTCAAAGCTCTGCCTTTTGTGTTTTCTCCTTAGCTGAGCCAATAGCATAGCTGCTCCTTGGCAGGCCTGGTTTTCTGCTAGCATTAGTATCCGAGAAAGCTGTACCATTGCCACATGGCTTCAAACAGAGTGTCGGGAGGACCATAGTAACTTGTATTCTGCCAGCCTGTTCTGTTCCTGCTGTTCCAGGTTAACCTGTCCTTCAACTCACCTGGATCACAGAAGCTGGATGTGAGTGCAACCCACTTTACTGCCTGAAAGAGATATCCCATAGTATCCTTCTTTGTCAGTTTGTCATTGTAGGCCATTTCACACTGGCCAACAGGTGGACTCATTTAACATATTTTCAGTGGAGCCAATACTTGAAGGACATTTGTCACCATCCTCAAGCTGCCTTTTTATTACTACTTTTCAGGTTTTTTTCTTTATTACTCACTTGTTCATAAATATATTGCCCAAATAGGGTCTAAGAATAGCTAGAGATTAAGATCTTACTTCTATGATATCAGAATTTTTTTATGTCGATCAGAGAGGAAGGATACAAAACTCGGTATCATCCTACTATATGTCAGTCACTATGGTAGGTGTCTTATCTTGGTGATTCATCATGAAAAACTGATCTTGCCTATGATTGCTAACTTGTAAAAGATCTCATAGCGAGTATGTGGCAGTGATTTGAATCCATTTCTCTATGACTCCAACCATATGAAAGGCATACTTCACTTGGCTAAGTCTTAGTAATAGTGTTGATTTCAATTCATCAAACCACCTTTTAGAGCCAAGATGTCAAACTGAGGAGTAGTGTGCTAATACAGTGAAATGGGTATCACAAAGCATCTGGTCATTTGCCAACTCCTTGGGGAGCCCTATGCCAACAAAAATCCAAAGGTGGCCACTAAAAGCCATTCCTCTGCCCAGTCATACATGGGGAAGAACTGGAAAGAGCACACAGGTTGCAATTCAGCCCTTGAAGGTATTGATAATTAGGATTTTATAGGTTTAAGACCACAAACAGTCCAAGTTTTAATTACCAGGTGTCTAGGGCCTGCATCTCCTTGCACGACATCAATACAATGGACTTTTATAATATCAGTGGTTACTACTCCTCTTTTGCATCCTGTTGTATCCTTAACTACATTCCCTTTACTTTAATTTTTATTCTGATTTGTGTTAGAGAGAAAACCAAGTGTGTTTGCTGAAAGTTGAGACTTTTATTCTCCTGTGATATTGAGAGGCATGTTTCAGAAATAACACCACACTCTCATCAGATTCTTTTTAAAGATTATCTGTATAATGATGAAAATTACACAGTCTTTGGCATCACAGTGCCATATGAAATATTCACTAAAACCCAAAGTTCTTCAGTGGCCTTTTGAGTCAATGTTACAATTACCAAAAGCTGGTAGTTTATTAAAAGAAGTCTGGAACAAACATTTCACCCTAGGAATTAAAAGCATGGGCCAAAATTTTTCCAAAATTGTCCTCTCAAAATCTCATCCGGTAGAGAAATATGTTGGAGCAACTGTGAACATGTCTAGAAAGTTATTGTATTAATATTTTTAAGCATATGAATGTACCTTTTGTTATTAATGCCCCTCTGTTACTACAGAAAACATTTTCCTCACTCAGAACTGGCTTTAGGTTGACTGAGGATATTTTTATATTCAGAGAAGTAGTTTTGACCAAGATTAAGTATAGTAACATTTCTACTGCCTCAGGATATTTACCAGGATGATTAACAGACATGCTTTTCTTAGTTTTCACATAGGGCTTTGTTTTCAAATGGATCCTGGAGGTATACACACATACAGAGATACTTAATGCAACCCTTTAATTCTTACACCTCTGTGAATCCTCTATTACCATGTCACATACACATACACACCCCAGCACTGGCAAACAATAGCTGCATGTAGCATATTCCTTTCACTAGGCACAAAACTTCTCAAAAAAAAAAAAGCTGAATAATCTCGTGCATTTGTAAAGTTACAGTGAATTTTTGGTGGTTGAGCGCAGATAATGTTAACATGTAGGCTTTCCCTTGTAAACATTTGGAAATATTTTTATAGTTTTTTTCATTAATAGAAATGATTTTCTTGAGGGAAAAAATATTTACTTTTAAGGTTAAATTATATGATAGTTACTTATAATAACAAAGTGTTGATAGTGCACTAATGGCTTTAAAGGTCATTTCCCATAACTTCATTTAAAAAATAAGTTAACTTTTATAGATCCATGATTAGTTGTTTTCCAGGCAGTCACTGTGTGAAGTGATTTGTATGCATTATCTCATTTACCCTCACTACAATACTGAATAGTAGGCGTTATTGTTATCTCCATTTTATTAAATGTGTAAACTTACACAGGGGGCGTAACCTCTAAATATTGGACCCAAGATTTGGTCCTAAGTAGTTTTCCTCCAGAACCTCTACTATCAACCATTGTGCTAAACCACCTTTTAAACAACAACCATGTGATGGGAACCAAAATAACCCAGGGAAGTATATGGACCAACTAATATAACTTCTTAATTATACATCAGAAAAGTAAAAACCAGACCTTGGGTTAGAATCATACACCTAAGGTTGGCAGATGGAATGGAACCTAAGTCTTCTGACAACCAGGACAGTGCTGTCTATATTAGACAGTAATACCATGTGGTCTCTGATGTCAACTACAACTCATATATGCTCACAGATCATGCATTTCTTTCCTGGAGGCAAAAGTGTAATGCCTAAATTGACCTCTCTGCACAAAGTCTCTGGTATTCCAGTGCCCTCAGAGGACTGACATACCCTTTATGGGCCTCTCCATAAAGGTAAAAACGAAGGGTCACCTTTTCTGCCTTTGGTGTCCAACTAGCTCACAGTCTGTCTTCTGTGGCTTCCATCAGCACTAACTTTGGTCCAGGGCAACATCCTCTTCATTCTACTGTGAAAATGACATTACCTCCACACCTCAATGATTGGGAGTCAGAGCTTTCTGATGAAACCATGGCGACCAAAAGGATTAATTGCTGCCTTGCCTTAACACACAAGCATGTTATCTCTCAACAGTCTGAAAGATAACTCACACACGTCAGAGCTGTGTAATAGCACCCAGATAAAATAACAACCCAAAAACCAAATATGACCTTCCAAAATACAGAGAAATGAAGGGGTTTGATACTGGATAATTCTAATATGTTGTGCATGCAGAGTTATAAAACGATAATTAACGAGGTCTATAGAAAGGGTCATTACAAATGGCTCCTTCATATAACACCACTCTATGTTCTCAATACCTTGTTTTAATATAATAGCATTTCCTCTTGTCACGGCCAAAATCACATTTACTAACAAAGTAAAATCTTGTTTTACATGACACCTCATTTTTCCACATAAGTGTTGAAAATGCCTGTCTTGGTGAACTTCTCTTCACCTCTGTTTTATGTACAATTAAAATCATCTCTTTGCTGAGACCATTCCGTACAGTAAATGCAATTGCCCACGATGATATATTCTGCCATTAACCCTGGAGCACTCATTCTGATTCTCCACATAATGAGACACATAAGAAAGTCGCACTGAGAACCTTTACTGTTGTTCATCAGGAGAGCCCACTTGGTGCCTCCTGAAGAATATTTCACTGCTTACATTGATTATTAAGATGATGGAACAACAGCTCAAATCTGATCCTTGTAAAAACAACCAAAGTTCCTGAAAGCTAAGCAATCTCTGGTCAAACTACTGTGCTGACAGAGTAGGAGTTTACAAGTTCAAGATTCTTATTTGATTGTGTAATCCAGTTATGATAACGTCCTCTGAGCTATTTGGAGAATTGTCCTTCTATGGCATCAAGGCTTATACAGAAGCAAACAACTATATTTGGTGTGGGCTTGGAATATGAGGAGAAGATTGGAAAATCATGTGTTATAAACCCTTTTCTCTATGCAGAGTCCTCTATTATAGAAGCCTCCAGAAATTGACATTAAATTTGCCTCTCTTCTATTTTGGTGACAGAAGCCACTCATTTATTAGGTACCTAAAATAGAAAGACTATATTGTTGAGAAAGCTAGTATCAGTGAAAAGTTGTAAGATCCCTTGCATAGAATATCCCATTTAAGTAATTATATATATAATAAGACTGAAGATGGTATTTATTCTGGAAGGTGAGAAAATGAAATGCTAAGATATCCTAGCACTGACTCTCCCCCCAACACTACTCCTTATTGGCTGTGACTATGAGCAAGATAGTTAACCTCTCTGTGCTCCATTATCTCATCTGCAAAAAAGGGAATTAATAATAATATGTACCTCACAGAGTTGTTGGGAGAAGGAAATGAGTTCATATAGGTGACTGTGCCTGGCATATAATAAGAGTTCAATATACGTCATCAATTGTAACTAATATAATAATAATTTCTATCGTTATAAGAACTGTTAAAAAAAGTAGTTTATAAAAAATTGAATTGATATTTAAAGAGTATAAGAAAATCTATAGCAGATTTCGATCTAGTCAGCTTCAAATATTATCCAGACTATATTTCCTAAGTAATAAAATATTATCATTCTAATTTGTTTGGAGTTACAAGGGGGACATTTTTAAATTTAAGTATGTCTGTTTATGTTAATAATATATGTCTACAATTTGGCACAAAAATCCCATTTAAAAATTAAAGCACATTTGTCTTTCACAAAAATTATAAGATCTTGATCTGTAAATTTCTACTCTTACCTAAATCAGAACTGTTAAAAATGTTTTGGATTCTATAGTTATCTTCCAAGAGTCAATGTGACTCCTAAATAACTACCCCAAAGCATAGTATATTAACCTTTTAACTGTAAAAATTAATGCCCACATTCTTCGTGGAATTTTGTTATTTATATAGTTTCAGTTATTCATGATGCTCTCCCATCTTTGCTTCTTCTTGGTAAAGTTAAACTCTTCCCAAATCCCAACACTGTACTTAATTTTCTCGTCGTTGATTTAGATACTAAGGTTTCCATTCACTTCTATAAGTAATAAAGACTACTACTGCTACTCACTCTCACTTGGTTGTTTATATAAAGTGTCTTTAATCCTACCAGTATCCCTACAAAGTAGGAGCTAAGTTCAACAAATGAGGACACTGGGGAATTGGAGAGGTTCATTAACTTGCTCACCATCATGCAGCTGAAAAATAGCAGGTTTGAGATCTGATCCCATTTTTACCTGGTCCTTTTTAACTAACCAAACTGTATCAAGGTCAAGGATTCTAGTTGACTCTCATTCATTGTCCACAACCCTCAGCCACAGCTTTTCCTCGTCTGGGTGCTTTGACCTCACTCTGGTTTCTCTGCTTCATGCCCTGTGTGTGACCTCTAGCTTTTTATAATCTGAATCTCCAACTCAACCAACTTCTCTAGTCCCAATTCTTGTTTTACATAAAATTACCTCACTAGGGATTCTACTATATCCTGGCCTGTGTAGGGAAAATACAGCTTGTTTTGACTGTGAAACTAAAATTATGAAGTGGATCCTGCGTGCAACGTAATTTTTCATGCACTAAATTCCTGTATTCTTTTAAAAGCCCCTTCTGTGAGACCAAGTGGCTTTACATAAGCAATTTTGCTCTACATAAGCAAGCACAATGAAGAGCTTGGTTCAATGGGATAGCTATTTGTTTCTACCATCCTTGTATTGAGAGGAAGTTGTAGTTTTATGCTACGCCATCTTTTTCAATGAACTCTCAAATCAGCATTAGAAATTCAAAACAATGGAAGCCAAACAGTTGAAGAAATTGAAGTTCAAATGTCCAAATTTCTGAATATAGAAAACTCTGTTCACTGTCCTACTGAATTTAGTTTTCCCGTGAATAAACATTCTGATTCAGCTTTTACCTTTCAAGCCATTTTGTGCTTCTCTTTTTGTGCTTCTCATTTTGTGCTTCTCTTTTGATTATAAAATTCTTTCACTTACATACACAGCCTTAGTGTATATTAATGAGATTACTATACAGCATTAAACTAAGTTTACCATAAATTTTCATTATCTTTGAAAGAGCTTTTTTTAAAACTTAGAAGTAGAATAGCATAAAAATACTTGAGGGTTTATGTCAGCCTAACAAAAGAATAGTTTCTAAAAGAGAGCAACATTTCTCTATGATTTTGTATTTCAAATTTTAATTTTCTATAATTAATGGAATTTTGACATAAAGATTGAATACTTTAATATTTCAAAGCCCTGCATTATACAACCCATAGGCTCTATGAGACCAGGCAGTTTTAACTGTTTAATTAGCCACTGTAATCCCAGCACCTAGAATATTGCTTAACACATAGAAGGAATTGGAATATTAATTGCTTTCCTTGAAAAAGGAAAATAGAAAAACTTTTACATTTTTAAGTAAGCTAATGCAGAGCTGCCTTAGTAAGTTTCCACTTCTCAGCAATGCCAAATCACACAGCCAGATGGATGGCTAGACTTTTGAATTTTTAATTGCAGCTTGTTATTTGACTAATTATTTAGCCACTTGAGAATGCCTCTTTCAGAGAATCAACCCTGTAGACTAGGACACAGACTTTAGTCTCCCAAATTATTGACACCCAAAAATGTTTTTTGGAAGCTCCATTTCATAATGCTTGCTAGAGTTTTATTATTCAAATGAGTGGCTGAACTAGACTAATAGATAAGAGTGTGAGTTCACACTCTCCCCTTACCAATGGAATTGGTAATTGCCATAGCATTATCAGTGGATGAAGCAATGAAAGACAGCAAAAGCAAGCCCCAAAGACGTTGACAAATAAAAAAAACAAAACACTTTTTATTTTTTGGCTCTGCAGCATCTCATACTCAGAGACAAGATTTTGCATGAGGGTGTCTGCCTTTACCTCTTATAGCCATACTCACTGTGTTTGTTTCTAAGAATCCAGATTAGTTTTTCACTATCACAGAGCTTGCTAATTAACTAGGTGAAAGAGGAGTATGTTACTTATATGAAATTAATACTGAAATTATTCTCTCAGGCTGCTACATTATTAGAGTTCCTCAAAAATGCCATGTTTTCCTAATATTTTCATTCTCCCTCATTAAAAATTGTTCATGTCCTTTAGGATTGCCAGTTACGATGTGTAATTTTTATACTACTGTATTTTTAATGATCACCATCATTTAACACTTGAAAAAGAATCCTATTAAAAGATAAGTTAAAATGGAAATCTTAAATAAAAATACATACCTGATTTAGGGAATTCCCTGGTGGTCCAGTGGTTAGGACTCCACACTCTCATTGCTGAGGGCCTGGGTTCAATCCCTGGTCAGAGAACTAAGGTTCCACAAGCAGCGTGCCATGGCCAAAAAAAAAAAAAAAAAAGCATGATTTAAAAATATGCCATAAATATATATGCCGTGGTGTTTATTATTTGTTAGATACCTGCTGGAAAATTATATTTATACACAAGTGACAAAGTTTCCCTTTAATTATGCGTAAATTATAGCCAGCAATGTCTTATAGACATGCAAATATATTTTAGGTCATTCAAAACATGTACATGTTCGTGTATATGTATGTGGTATGTGTGTATGTGTTTCCTTTTTTACGCAGAGACATAAAGGCAGACATAACTGGTCTTCCCAGTGGCCAAATTCTATAGATATGCTCGTAAAATATGAGATTTACTTCAAAAAGACATTTTGAGAACATCTGAATTTTACCCATAATTTAATTTTTAGTACATATTAAGAAGTAACACATGACTGACTGATTTATAGGAGCTGGCATCAGCTCTCTCAGAAGAAGGCATTCTCCTTGTATTTTTCTAGAAGAAAGGCTTGAAAACTGTTGCTTGAGAACTCTGAGGCCCTTAACCTTAGCACAGCATAACTTGATGCTATAGACTAGAATGTGAAAATGACTCCTAAATGTTGGCTGGGAATGAAAGATGACTTAATGTCAAAGACAGTGATTATGTGCTGTGTACCCCTCAGAGACTGGATTTTGTTCAGTGGTTTCCATGGTCAGGGAAGCCTTCAAATAAAAGACCACCTGTGTATATGTTGCATGACTGTTGATTGTGTCATGAGTGTTTGTCTTCTTTGTAAATAACACACAAAATGTTTTTCTTTTCTTTCCTTTTCCCTTTTTGTAGACATTATTGAGCCTACTACCTCTAGTCCTGTCACAAGTCCAGGTCAGTATCCACATACATTCACAAAGTATGTCTGGGTACTTTCTCCATTAAACAAGACCTCCGCATTGTCATAGAAATAAACCGAGTTGAATGTGGGCCGCATGCTTGCGGCACTGCTCTAATGTCTGTTACTTGTCCTCGTCTATTTGTGATTTGCCCTTCCTTTGGATTTTGTGATCTGACCCTGATTTGAGGCTAACATCTTTTACTTTATTCTTTAAGGCTTGTGCAGTAAATCTGTGTCATATTGTGGAATAGTTGCAAGGTGATTAGCTTCTGCGATATCTTTGCAAACAGAGCTGTAGAGAGTTTACAAGGTTTTCTGAGTATCTATTAAAAAACTAATGGTTTGGTATTTCATTATTATAAAATCATTATGAAACAACAGTGTTTAGCACTTCTGAAAGGAACAATAGCTGGGGGAAAACCTACACTTTCACTCTTGGAATATTATAGTGGAAGATTTGGTCTCTTGAAACTGTCAAGTCCATGAACTTATTTCAGTTATTGTCTTTTATTTTCAGATAGTTCCTAATTCAACCATAAATACTCAGTCTGAAAAGATAAGCCATTGCTATAAGCGTGTTTTTAAGTGTTGTTTTCAACTGTGAACATTTCTGGGTGACATGAAATTTAGATAAAAGGTATTGGTATTAGAAACAAATCTAATCTTGTTATATAGGAATTTAGCAGTTCATTTTGAATGTGGGCTGCTGGCTATTTAAAGAAGAAAGTGGAGTTGCTAAAGTTATTTAGCTTTGAAAAGTTCATAGGGATTTCTTATAACTGCTGAGTTAAAGGATTTGTTGATGCTGTCGATCCATAAGGAGGTATAAGTTGATTAAATAGTTGTTTCTCCTCTCATTCCAGAAATGGCTCAAATTTTAGTCTAAAACAGGATTTGCTGATCTGAGAAACTGAGTGTTTTAGAAATTAAAAAAAAAAATTCTATCTCAAATTGTAATCAATCAAAAAATGCTTAAAATTACTTTAGATGATTATGAATTACCCCCACCCCCCAAATGAAACAATTTTGAGCAAGTCGATGATTACGTATTTAAAGAATCTCATAAGATAACACTTTATGGTCAGATTATAAAATATGTCTTTATAACCTCTCAAACTGAAGCATATTTGAGTAGTCTACTTTAAATTATTTTATAGTTGATACATACAAGGTTTAAGTAATAGGATTAATAGGAGTTTTCCATTTTACAGATAGGGTTAATAGCCTCCCAAGTTTGAGGGTCATGATAATATAATTAGAATGCTCAGTCATTTGAATATGATTTTTCTCTTAACTGATAAAAGAACTCATTAAGTCTGATTGCAATGAATACTTATGGTCTCCACAGAGTTATATATTCTCAGGTTTATATGAGAACTTAGAGTTATTAATCTTGTTCATAAACTTTTTGATCTCTTTTTCTCCATCAGTTTTAAAGAGGATATTAAATTATTTCCATATCGCTATGTCACCTAGATGACTGAAGTGAAGATTAGATAAGTACTTACTTTCCTTCCTAGGTATTGCCCGAATTATTGAATAAAGTCCTCATAAATTAAAAGGATAGATTACCTTTCTTATCTATTCAAATAAACAAGAGTGGAATGCAAAATAGTTTAAGAAGTGGTGTCTGGTGGCAAACTTTGTGGTTTTGGAGAAAGTTTTATTGAAGTATAAAAATACTCTTTTTCAGTAGGCCATCTGTATCAAAAGTTCACTGCAAGTTCCTTTCAATGGTAGGAACTCTTACAAAAACTTCACATGTCATAAAGCAAACAAAGAAGTTATTCTTACCTCTACAAAGATTCATATTTCTTCAACCAATGTGCAGCATAAGGGTTAAGAACAAGACTTTCGAACAAACTGCCTAGGTTTGAATCCTAGCTCTGCTACCTTTTAGCTGCGTAAATGAGAACCAAGTTACTTAACCTCTCTCTGCCTCAGATTCTTCATTTGTAAAATGGGGTGGGGGTAGGTTAATAATAGTACCCACTACATAGAGTAATTTCATATTATGAAAATTGAGTAATTTTGAGGAAAATATTCATATATATAGCATATATGTATATAAAATATACATATGTATAACATATATACATATTGATATATTAGACTATATAGTCTCTCAAATACTCTGAGACCTTATACTTATTGCCAATGCCTATAGAATGCCTAAAGCAACAGCCATTCAAATGATCAAAGAGCCATTGACCCCAAATTGGTCGATTCATTGCTAGGATTCAATGTTTCAAAACTACGAACACATGAAAAATAGTTTAAAATTGAATTCCTTAGCACTGCGAGCTTTGAAGGAGATAATGTAAGCTTTTTTAAAAAGGATTATTGTGGGACTTCCCTGGTGGCGCAGTGGTTGAGAGTCCACCTGCCAATGCAGGGGACACGGGTTCGTGCCCCGGTCCGGGAGGATCCTACATGCCGCGGAGAGGCTGGGCTCGTGAGCCATGGCCGCTGGGTCTGCGCGTCCGGAGCCTGTGCTCCGCAGCGGGAGAGGCCACAGCAGTGAGAGGCCCGCGTAACGCAAAAAAAAAAAAAAAGATTATTGTGGAAAGATTAATAAATATATGTTGAATTGAATTGAAGGGTAGAAGAACAAGCACAGCTTTCAATGAAACTCATCGTTAATTGTGAATTTGTTAAAGGCCTCAGAGAACAGTTTGGTTAGTCAGGGATTTGGACGTGTGGTTATAGCAGGATTTAAAGAGTGGTATAAATGATAAACAAAAGCTTTTAAAAGTATGTGCAGTCTGCCGTTCAAGATACAAAAAAAGAAAAATTTGGCAATATATAACTCTAAGCAAAAGATCATAAAGGTAGATGGGAAAATAATTTAACCTATGAATAGTGCCAAACTGTTAAAAGTCCCAGTCATTTAAAACAAAGCTTTAAAAAGACATTATCCAAATAAAAATAGTAAGTGAAAATTCTCACAAAAGTATTCAGGGGATAAGAAATATCAGATTTTCTAACTAGTCCATTTATTGCTTCTACATAGGTGGAAAAACAGAATATAAAATAACTCCAGGGCTTCCCTGGTGGTGCAGCGGTTGGGAGTCCGCCTGCCGATGCATGGGACACGGGTTCGTGCCCCGGTCCGGGAAGATCCCACATGCCGCGGAGTGGCTGGGCCCGTGAGCCATGGCCGCTGATCCTGCGTTTCCGGAGCCTGTGCTCCGCAACGGGAGAGGCCACAACAGTGAGAGGCCCACGTACCGCAAAAAAAAATTTTAAAAATAACTCCAGACAGATTTCATATTTTGTAATATTACTGACAGAGAGTTAAAGCAAAGATAAAGTGGATATAGTTATGAAAATATTAGACACATTGAAAATATATTGAAAGTGGATTTATATCATTTATATACATAAGTTCTAAAGAAATGAAGGTCTTGAAGTCATAACTTATATTTTTATATATTCTTGACAAGTCAGAATCTGTTTCAGTTGAAGGGAATGAAAATTTAATTATTAACATCATTATTCAAGAAAAGGCCATGGAATATAGTAAGTAATAAAAACAAAAGAAAACCCTTCTTTGATAGGTCTCAGGGTCTCAAAGTTTGAAAGGTAAGGGACATTTTTCGTGATGAATGAGATATGCAGTGAATTTGAAAACTTAGACTACTTTTATTGTGATTGCCATGCTAGACCCTATGGTATTCTAGGTAATGGTCTTCAAGTTTAAAAATGCCTACCATTAGGCCAATAACAACTGAGTCCTATTAAAGCAACTTAACCATTTCCACGCAATTTTTTAAAATTACATTTTGTGATCACTTTTGAAGTATATTTTAATACTGATATTTGACTTTTATTTCTTAAAGGATGGAAAGGAGATTAAGGTTGAAGTCTGTCTACCTTGAATAAGATAAAATAATATACTTAACACTTTCTATTGGTTTGCTAGTGCAGCCTGAGAGCATTACACAAGTATGCTCTACTGTAACCTTGAGTCCAACAAATCAAGGCTGAAATTCCTGGTCTAGAATCAAATTCACAGTTATGCTCTACTTCTGGTTTTATGTTCTTAGGTTTTAACTATCTACAGAGCATCAAAGTGATTATTCAAAAAGTGAAAAGTCCAACCAAACCAGCATTCACTTGGCTTCATGTAGACACACACACACACACACAAATTAATTCTGCCAACGTTTTTTAGTCTATCTGGGGTTTGTTAATGTATTACAAGATGTCCCACCTAACATTTACCCTTACTTTGTCCTAGACATAATCTTTAGAAGCCATCGATTAAAATTATTTGTTAAATTAATTGTTAAGTTTATTCCATTGATATTCATAGCAAAAATTGCTTTATTTATAGATCTTTAGACAAATGGAAGTGCTTTAAAAATACGATTTTTCCATATCTAGAAACAAGCGAAAAAGTCAAGGCAGACACTTCAGTTGCACTTGGAAAACTTCACTATTTAATAATGGCTATTGTGAAGCCCATTGTATTTATCAGTGTTTTAAGATCATTTTTAAGTCCATGCAACAAGCCTAGCTCCATTTTAGAGACAAAATGATTGTTTTAACCAAGGTCACTCAGCAAGTACATGACAAAACCAAAATTAAAATGCCCAATACTGGATTATCAAGTATGTGTATCTCACTTTAAACAACAGAAATTATTTTTTAAAAAAACAGAATATAGAGTTTGTAAACAGAATCAGTTAAATTCACCACAAGATACCACATTATGTAAAGAAATTCCATTTTAAATTGAATAATTCCTGATTCCTCTACTTTGCAAATAATTTTTCACTTTATTGGATTCCTGTTTTTTTTAAAAAAGAAGAATGCTTTTTATTCAACTTACCCAAGGAAGCCCATTTCCTGTCTTCCTCTGAAGGATACTGTTCATCATTTAGCAAATATATATTGAGTAACAAATGTATCATTTGTTGAGTGCTGGGAGCATAAGGTTATTATCTTAAAGGGACTTGTAATCTATTAAAGAGACAGGCATATGTGTAACTAATCATTATCTAAAATAACATATTCCATAATTTCTGTCTAGAGAAGCAAGCAGACAATTTTGCCTGGAGGAAGTCATCATATATATGAACAAGGTCTTCATAGATTAGGCATAGTTGGCAAAGAATGGGGGTACCATCACCAGCAAAGGAAACGCTAGAATAGTCAAAGAAGTAGAAAGTGTAGAAAACTGAGGGTAAAATCTCATTTGATTTCTGTATCTTTATTATCTACTACTCTGACTGGTACTTAGCAGGTTTTCCATGTATGCCAGACAGTTTCAACGAAAATACTGAACCAACCCACTTAACAAAACATTTGAACCAAAAATTAAATACAAAAGTTAGGAGATTTTCTGACAACTCACTACATAACACCTTTTGGTTTACATTAGGTCATAAGTAACTTTTACCATTTTTTAACTCATCTAAAAATTAGATAATAAAATAAAAACAAAAAAATTAATATTAGCTGATATTTACTACCCAAACTCACTCTCTTGCGTCAGTCTATAGATATTAAATGTTCCTAAAAAAAATACTTTTTATAGTAGGATTTCCCATGGCAATTGAGAAAGGATATTAAACCAGTTTTTTACTTGTATCATCAAGTTCTACACTAGAAAATAAAAATGTCCACTTGTCAACGGCTTATCCTTCCTCAAGAAATGAATGAAGGAATGAACGTTAGAAATCTGTATGTAGCCCACATGGTTACAGAATATCAGAAGTAATAGTAATGTGCTTCAGTAAAATTCATTCAGGAATAGAGAGGGGTGAAAATAATAAAAAATCAAGTAATTGTATGAGAGCAAGAAAAGGCTGGGTAATTTATCCATTGGTTTACCAAATAGGAAATTCAAAAATCTCAATGCCTAGATCAAAGGCATATACCTGACTACCCATGGATAGATGGATGGATAACAAACTTACATGTGGTCCATAGGGCTAGAGCATAAGAAAAGTGAAGATACTGGCAGAAGTTGAAAAAATAAGTCAGCTTGCAAAGCTTCTGTCAATTTCCAAGAACTGCAGGGTGCTTATAGAGCACCTGAATGTGTCAGATACTTTACTATGTATTAGAGATGCAAAAGGGATTGTCCCACTGCTTGTCTGTCAAGAATCTTACCTTCCAAATAATGAGAGAGACATGGAAGCAGAAGAAATTAACATAATGCAATATGTACTGTAATAGAGATATGTGTAAAGGACTCTGGGAACTCTGGTCCCGCCTGAGGAACATCAGAAAAGGCTTTCTGGTAGTTTAAACATAGAGGTAAAGTCAAAAGCCATTCTAGACAGAGAGCTCAGCATGGGCAAAGGAACAGAGGCATAAAACAGCACAGTGTGTTTGAGAGAAATTCCAGGTAATTTCTGGAGTGCAAAATGAGCAGCAGAGAGTATAATGGGACTAGGGAGGTGGACAGGGCAAGACCTGAAGGGCATTATACACATCGCTTGGAAGCTTGGTCTATTTGACCTGAGACGTGGGGCTGATTATTAGACTTCCTATGTAACTCTGAGGGTCAGGGTGAAGGATTTATTGATATGAGCAAGACTGGCATCAGGAAAGGTATAATATCAAGGGAGAGATGATGAGAGCCTCATATAAGACAGTTGTTATAGCAGGGAGAGAATGCAATCTAGTCAAAAGTTACTTAGAAGGAAAATTTATCAAGGTTTGGTTATTGCTTAGATTTGGAGGGCAAAGAGATGGTCAAGCAAGGATGGCTTCTACCTGTCTCTGTAGACGGTGGGGACACCAGCCAAGGTAGCAAAAATAATCCAAATATCATACCAAATGGTTTGGACTTTATCTTGTTGTTTGGAAAAGGATTCAATGTTTTAAACAGGGAAATACTATTACTGGATGTTTTGCAAATATAATTCTGTGAAAGTAGGAAAGGAAGAATAGAGGAGAGGAGGCATCAAGCAAAGTCTGTGAAAGCACAGTCCCTAGTTACAAGTTTGGTGCCATCTCTTAGGAAAACGGCCAAGTACAAACAGCTCTCTACAAGCTGGTGATGAGTTCCTACAAAATAACTCTCAAACTTGTGCTATTATTTGAAAATTTATTTTAAGGTTTGTGGGGTTTTTTTCTCTAATTTGAAACAATCAAGCTTCCATTATTCTCTGATTGTTAGAGTGTAAGGAATTTAAGACAGCTCAGAATAAATTTCAAATTCTAATTAATATGCCTGAATATAATGAATTCAGATATTAATTATAATTATCCATAATTAGTTGATTAATTTCCAGATAAAACTGTAGCAGAAAATCTATGATGCAATTTAGAATATGATGCTCTTCTTTTTAAAGATGAAAAAAGTGGGTTGTTCTCCACTCTCTGCTCTCACTATTTATTCAACCCTTTCTTCCTTGATATATCTTCAGCTCTGTCTCTAAATATCATTTTAGGCTATTGGTCCTTTGACTTACTCTGGGCTCAGATTAAAGCATCACCAAACGTACCAATCAATGCCTCAGAGTCAAACACCTCACGTGCTAATAACAAGCTTTTAAATAAAAAAATGGATATATAGCAGAAGTATTCAGATTACTAATAATGACCACTTATCCTACTTTATACACATAAAATAATATAGACTTATGAATATGAGTTCCTAATAAGTATTTACCAAATACATATTAGTACATTGTACTGTATAAGAAATTATAGGGTTATATCACAATCATAAAAGCACTTAATGACTTGCATTATATTTGTAGATATGTGTCTATCACACCTCTGGCTTGCAAGATCCTTTACAGAAGAAGACCAGTTTGTTTGTCTTTTAATCTTTATATCACAGTGTCTGAGTGACTGGAACATTAAAACTTATTGAATGAATGCATACATGAAGCAGTGAGTTACTGTAAGGAAGATTTTAGCAGGATGTAAAGTTAGAAGAATTGAAAGTCATATCTTTATATTTTATATTGCAAAAGGAATAAGCATGCATTTTACCAAATCCAATGTAGAGCCCAGATTTATATTAGGAGAGAGTTCCCATAATATATACTCAAAAATGGAGAGAACAAAACACTGATGGAAAATAGAATTTCCTCCCAAAATCCCTATGAAAAAGGGAAGATCTATTCCTCATTTAATCCTTCCTGGCTTACCAGTGGAAAGAAAGAAAACAGAAGTCAACAAAAGGCAGCACTACTGGCTGAACCCTAGTTACATGAATGTGTCAGTGTCTTACAATTAGGAGACAATTAGGATTACAATTACAATTAGGATTGTTGAATGGACAAATGGATGGATGAATGAATGATTTCCAATGCATATTAGTTTCCTATTGCTGCTTTAACAAATTATCACAAACATAATGGCTTAAAACAACAGAAATATATTATAGTTCTGGAGGTCAGAAATTTGAAATGAAGCTCACTGGCTAAAATCAAGGTATCATCAGGACTGTAGTCTTTTCTGGACGCTTTATGGGAGAATTGTTCTCTTGCCTTTTTCCAGCTTCTAGAGACCAAGTTCCATTATTTACGTTCTTCTATCTTCAAAGCCAGCAATGGCCATTCAAGTATTTCTCATATTACATGACTGTGACACTGATTCTTCTGTCTCACTCTTTGACAGTTAAGGACCCCTGTGATTACATCGAACACACCCAGATAATCCAGAATAATCTCCCTATTTTAAGGTCAGTTGATTAGCAACCATAATTCCATCTGTCATCTTAATTCTCCTTTGCCATGTAATGTAATAACTTTGTAGGTTCCAGGAATTAAGATATAGTCATCATTGGGAGGTCATTATTCTGCCTAACACATCAGGTGATCAAATAACTCCTTTTCTCTGCATCTAATATTTTCCCTTAGAAACTACCAAGCCTCCTTGGATTTTTCCAATATTCAGGTAACGAGTTTTCGAGAATTTTTTGGAATATTGAATTTTTTTAACAATTATTTGAACGTTGATTTTATATTAAATGTTTGTAATGAAATATAAATGTTTCTATTTCTTTGTAGAGGAGGTAAAAATATCTATTAAGAAGATTATATTTGTCAGGCTACATTATTGCCAACATCATTACAATATTTTATAAAACAAATGAGCTGATATTGCACACATGCACGCACCACATAAAAAGAAGACTGAAATCTCTTAATGTGAGATAAATCCCAACTGGCTCTCTGGTCAATTAGAGAAAGAATCTATATAGGAAAGAATCAGAAATACTAGGAAATCTTAAAACAATTGGATTTAATGACTTTTGGTGCAATAAGTGATTTGTCTCTCAGTAATACATGTAGGAAAGAGTTCCTTTGTTCTTGGACGCAAAATTCTGTAAAAGCCAACCAGCGAATGTTTGTCTGTAGTTCTTCTAAGTAGGAATGCATATATTTTAAGTTGACTTTAATTCTAAAATACTAAAAACAAACTGGAAAGGAAAAAACATGTTTTAATGGAGATTTTTGCATTTATGGGAATAGGGTAAAATTGCTTAGAAAGTAAGCTCTCTAATTTCTGTTTTTCTCGACCACCTTTGGAGAAACAGTGTTCCCTTTACTGCCCCTTGCCTCCTGTAGAATGCCCATATCCTCAGTCGGGCCTTCCAGCCCAGAGTGTCTCACTGTACTGAGAATCCAGGACAATGCCTGTAGCCTGAAGTGAACAAATTTCAGCCAGTTATTATTAGTATATCTGTTATTAAACCAGTGCATGCTGGTGTGTCAGTCTTAATGAGAACCTCAATATGCACCATCCTAGGGGTATCTGTGTTTTAAGAGGAGCTACCTATTTAACCCTAAATAAGTTATTTCTAATGGTGCAAATGTCAAAGTTAACTGTGCACATTGAAGGAATATTATTAGGCAGAAGAGCCTTTCTATTGGCACATAAATCAATAATCGAAGGATCCAGATCCCAGGCCTCTGCCTGATCACCTGATCAGCTGTAGTATCTGATTTTGCATGTTTCCCATTATTTACCTTAAGTAGCCTAAATAAAGACTTTGCAAATAGACAAGGCTCTTTTGTGCTTGTTTGAAGATGGTGATAAACATTACTCATATTTCAAAGTGAATTACAGCTTTAAAACATATTTTCAACAAACATCTACTTCTCAAAATAATCTTGTGGTATATGAATTGTTTGTATCAACATTTTAAAGGTAAGGAGTTTTAAATTTAGGGAGGTTAAATAATTTACCCAAAGACCTACAAACTCAGCAAATATTTTTTTGTAAGGAGTTTTCCTGCGTAATGTTTAGGGTTTTACGTACCTTCTCATCCCATTGTCACAACAATCTAGCAACCCAGATTCATCGGTTGATTGGCTCCTTGATAATGATCACAAATCTGAGTTCTAATAGATTGAGAAGCCCGTTTGGGCATTTTTTTCTAATAATACACCAACTAGTTTTCTTCCTGAAGTGTGCCAACTATCTTTTGCTCATCTAAAGAAACAAACAGACAAACAAAATAAATGCCGTTCTTTAATATCACATCTTGTGTCTTACAGGTTTGGAAGAGAGAAAATGTTAGTGGTTTTCAAAAAACCATTAATTGGTTCATGGGTCTGTCTGGACTGTCTATAGGACTGTCTGCCTCTGATCATGCAGCTAGGCAATCAAAATCTTTCCAATTCAAAAACTGCCCATCACATTTACTTAGTGCTTTTTAATTGTATCAGAGTAGCACCAATCAATTCAGCAGGGCATTACGGTTGTTAGGCAACCACACATGTGAGCATAAGAGCCTGTGCCTTTACTAATGACTTGACTTTAAAAACGTTTGTGTGTGTGTGTGTGTGTGTGTGTGTGTGTGTGTGTGTGTGTGTGAGTGTGTGTAGAAGAGAGGGAGAGAAGAGAGAGAGAAGAGACAGAGAGAGAGAGAGACAGGGACATCTTGTATACCTGTTTTACAATGGTAACTTGACTAGGTCACACCATGAATAAGCATATTTTATTAGATGTTATTTCTGCTACCAAGGAGAAAGAAATGGTGGTAGTTCTCACCAATCCTCATATTTCATTTATAGCCCTTTTTATGGCCTGTTTCTGGTTTTACCTCTTCTGCCACTCTCCTCAACTTGAATCACCAAAGTTCTTTGATTTCCAGATTTCTCTCAGATTTCAAAATGAGATTATACCCAGATACCTAGATGGCTGTCTTACTGCTGGTCATGTAGATAGTGAGGACAAATCTTCCCTGTACACTTTTCAAGGTAATGTCATCTCTATTGAATTTCCTTAAGTTCAAGATTCATGCAGTTATCCATTCATTAATGCATTCACTTGTTCAAAATCCTTTATCAAGTATCTGCCATGTGTTATACACTGTGATAAATTAAAAAAATAATAATAATCTTAGGTGATAATACTAAAATATAATAGTGGAGACAGGAATGTCTTCTATCCTTTTCATTATATTATATGTTAGAAATTCTGTGTATGGAATTTATTTAGAAGTGAGGATATGTGCACCCAGAAACATCTTACACTGTATTTTCTTTTGCTTTTGTGGCTTTTAAAGGCTTGCAGAGCATTACTCTCTTTATCTTCTGAATTTAACAGAGCAGAGAAAATTATGAATAGATATTTTGTGCTATAATGCATTTAAAGATGACCTGAATATATACAAATCTCATTCTCCATACTAACAAATGTGTGCGTTTTAGAGCCAGAAGAATGCAGTCACTAGGTGACACCTCTGTGCTATAGTCTCTACTGAAGACTCGCGGGTGTCCTTTCCATGTACTAATGATTTGTGTTGACATTTTGTGTTATTTTCTTCCCTCCTACAGTAATATTCATCAGAGTGTGATATGCACTAACCCCTTGAACAAAGGTTGCTTCTATAGACTTAATAGCAACATATTGAAATTGTTGTCCCTACCCACTGCCAATTGAAAAATGAAAAATACAGTCATTGCCTGGTTACTGAAGCACTGAAGCACACTATGCCACACCATCTATTTGCATTTAATATTTCATTTGTTTGGCACTGAGTGAAATAGAATGATCTACTTAGGCAATATGGTACAGTGATTAGGACATTGTTAGTTATCCAAAAACACCTGAAATCAAGTTCTTTGCTAGTTTAGAGTTTTAGGCATGTCTCAACTCATTCAAAATATTGATGAATAAGTTGTGGTTTCTGTCCTCAAGGAACTCCCATTCTCCTGGGAGTATAGACTGTAAAATGGAGTGATTGGGCCAGATGATCTTAAAGTTTGCTTCCAACTCTTAAATTCTATGACTTTCCAGTAAAAAGGGTATAAAAGGTTTATAGGTCTAAATCAGCTGTGAAATTGCCTTAGCGTTCCTTATGAGCTTTTAGTTAAATTGACTATTTCCCAGTCAGATGGGTACATAGCACTTTTCTGAATATAGTTTATTCTGAAATATCTGCACTGAATCCAGGAATTTAGAATGAGGAATATTCAACTCAGACATAAATCTCTGGCCCAGGTCAGAGGCCCTGAAACTAAGCTCAAGTGAGAGAAAACAATTCTATAAATTCTCATACCATTAGGCTACTAATTAAAATTCCCAAGACTGGCAAGTCCATCTAACTTGTCCATCACTCTAGCAAATTACAAAGACCATGGGTCTTATGCAAATGTAAAAATTTCCAGTGGGCTCACCTAACCACAGATCAATGACCCTTTCAAAGTCTGCTAGATTGGGATGGAGTGACAGAAAGTTCCTCTGGGCAAATAAAAGAAGGTACATTTTACCTTCTTAAGGTGGACTTGCCATCACTTTCTCATTTTCTCCATCTGCTCTCCCCTCTTGCCTTTCCCTGTCTCAGTCATGCCTGTAACACCAGAGAGGGGCTATGGATTAGCTGATTTAACATAATTTTCACCCAGATATTTTTCATAGTAAGTAGTGCACATGAGACAAAATTAAGTGCTACTTCAAGAACTTGGAAATATGTCTGCTTTCCAAGAGTAAAGAGCTAAGGCTTAAATATTACCTTGACCAAACAAACAAAGAAGGGTTGTAGGCCCGTGACTGTCTTGTAAACAGTTTGTAGATTTTAAAGTATCCAGTTAAAGAATGTAGGGTGTGAATTGGTAGCCTGCCAAGGGAATCATTGAGACAAAACCATTTATTGCCCTTCTAAGTCCTGTCCAGGAGAGTTTTTTCAGCAGACAAATGTGCCTGGGATTGCATCGCAGAGAACAATGGACTCTTGGGGCTGAATCTGATTCCAGGCTTAACGAGCAGCATTATGATAACCAGCATGCCTTAGTGGACAGCACTGAGGTGAAAATCCAGATCACAGTCATTACCATTTATTAAGCAATTACACTGTGGCAGACACTGTATTAAATAATTTTAAACATATTATCTCAGTTAACCTTCATGACAACCCTAACAGTGGATATTTTCCTCCCAATTTACAGAAGAAACTGAAGCTGCAAGAGCTAATGAGTGAGCAAGCCATTGCGGTCAGGATTTATCTGACTCAAAATCCTGTGATCTTAAAAATAAACCAGTTTCTCAGCTGAGATTCTCACCCATACTGTTAAGGGCTCACAGATTCTATGAGAAGTTTGAAGTTTGTCTTTTCCTTTTTTTATGATAATCGTTAAAGTATAATTTTACCAGATACAAAAGAAAAAAAAAAAATAATTCTCTTTACAGTCAATAATGAGCAAGTTTAAAAAATTCCAGGTCCATGCATGTCTTCTCAGGTCTACAGGATCATATTATTGCTTTAAAAAGAATTCATACATATCTCAGGAAACACTGTATAAAAATAAGCTAAGACCTCAGTTTGAATTTGACTCTGTGATTTACTAGCTATGTGATCTTAAACAGGCTACTTAACTTCCCTGAGCCTCCGTTTCTTCTATAAAATTAAGGTAAAAATGTATACCTATTAGGGCTTTGAGATATCTTAATAAAATATATATAAACTCTAATGTACTTAATAAAGGTAAATATCAGTGTTAATGTTCATTTGCTTTCAGGAGAAAGATGCTGATCAACGACAATGTTTTTAATATACATTTAGAAAATGGCATATCTTCTTTAGTGTCTTCTAAATTTATGTAGCAAATTTCCCTCACCCAATTCTGACAATTAAAGAATATAGAAAAAAATAGGTTTCTGGTCTCAAAAAACTACGACCCAGACTGTAAGTAATGGCTGATTTGCCAAGATAAAAACCACTCAGGGTGCTTTTCTTATAAGCTCACTATTTTGGGAAGTAGAGATGCAGACAGATTTCTGTATCAGTCAGGCAGAAAATAGGTAGGAAGATATATTTAACAAACTAGTGAACTAAATATGCCCAGCTTACACACAAAAAACCCCAGACTTTAACTTTTTGAGTTATTATATAAAATCTACTTATAAGGTATTACAACTGACTACTACAAGATTCTTCTGAGTTAAGCCTTTCAAAATCATATGTATAGTTGTATCTACAACTCTTCTATTAGGAGAAATTAATCTGTCATAATTATTAGTTTACTATGTATATGTGGTATTTCTTGTCCATGTTATATATACAACAAAACTGTTAGTTTTTTAAATAACCTTAGTTCCTTTTGTGTTTTATTCCTATAACATATTTTACTTACACAATTTAAAAATTTTTGTTAGTATTTGTTTCCAAGTATTACTTAGCTTAAAAATTTTGTATATAGTTTTTCTCTGAACAGATAATACACAAATTTTGTGTCACTGATGTTCAGTCCTTGAATATACTGTACTCAAACTAAACACCACACCATTTAAAACAGTGGGAAACTAGACATTAAAAAGTAGAGATTATTTTTCCTTAAATATAGTCCAGTTATCACAAATAATATGTTTTACTTTTGTTTAATAAAGCATTATGTTAAATACTTTGCTATTGTTGCTATTGTTTTTTTTTGTTTTGTTTTGTTTTTTTTTTTTTGCGGTACGCGGGCCTCTCACTGTTGTGGCCTCTCCCGTTGCGGAGCACAGGCTCCGGACGCGCAGGCTCAGCGGCCATGGCTCACGGGCCCAGCCGCTCCGCGGCATGTGGGATCTTCCTGGACCGGGGCACGAACCCGTGTCCCCTGCATCGGCAGGCAGACTCCCAACCACTGCGCCACCAGGGAAGCCCTGGTTTTCTTTACAAATATATTATGGGGGAATGGTAAAAACTATTTTTACATTTAATATTCCCAACAGAAAAATTTCATATCAGGAAGATTTATTTTCACATAATTGACAGTTATTTTTAAGATATATTTGATTCTACAAAAGGAAGAAATATTTCTATTTTGAGAGAAAATATTGGTTTTGGTTTGAGAATAAAGAACAATTATGCTACTTTAAGAAAACTATTATGGAGTTTCTCACGCATCACATTTTATAATTTACTTACATACCAAATTCCAGTAATTTCCACTTTAACGCATTCCCAATGAGTCCACCTGTGTCTGCAGAATATAATTATACTGTAGATATTAAAATATGAAACCCTAAAAAGGATGCATTCTTTGAGGTTTCTTTTTTCTAAAATCCTGACATAGAATTTGTCCAATTTAAGTTTGCATGAAAAGGAAGAAAGATGTGCCTTATTATGTGTTTATTTACATGACAAGGCTATTCACATCAGTTATAGTTAACATTGGCTCTGGGTGTCTTTGACTAATCATCTCGGTGTAAATACAGAGGCTGATATTTTGTGACCATGAGAATATTAACAAAAGGACATATCTCTCTTTGATTCAGCTTATCTCAACACAACCAGGGAAGCATTCCCTATCAGATGATTTATTTTACAACATCCTGGCAGGGATCTACATAGATTCAATAAGTAAAAATAATGTTTCAACTCTGTGGAACTTCTGTGAAAGTCTCAGGGCTCTTGAAAACTAAACGCTTTCCACTTTGTTTAGTTGTGCCTCTGATGAACAATTAAATGTAATACATGTGATGTGTAATAGTGAAACGAAGGCTTTTGAAGATAGAGGGAAATTTATATACTTGACCACAAATACTAGTCTTGCAGCGTATTTTAAGACAAAATGTTTCTATTGGCCAAATAGATTTGGAGACTCTGAGTACTAGATCATTGTCTCGAAGATTCAAGTTATACATTAAACACACTAGAGAGTCTGAAAAAAACCCCGCAATAAACTAACCTGGTACATTGTTTAATTCAGCATTTCCTAACCTCACTTAAGCATGGAATGCTACTCTTCCTTTTGTATTAACCAACACCTAGCTTCGCATAGCATATTAGGCTGAACATGCTGTGGATTGCAGTTAAGGTGCCTCAAAAGCAGTCAAAATGCTTTATCTTCATATTACTCCCTCTTCTCAAGTCATGCTCCAAAAGTTCTTTGTAGCCTGGATCTGCAAAGTCATCAAGCCAATCCCAGGAGTCAGCCCTAGACTTGGGGGGCATTTTAACATTGTTTCAGACCGCAAGAGTTTTACTGACTAAATTGTGCCTTAGGAGGCATGTCAAGGCCTGAGAGAATTACGTGTACACTCGATGTTACAACCTTCAGTTCGGGGCGTAGCTTTCTTTTCCAAAAGATTTGGTTTCTGACCAAATAACCGTAGGTCATATCTAACTATATATTCAAATTTACAAAAAAACTGAAGTTTAAATAGAATCCCTTTTACTTCATTGTTGATTATTTCAATGTATTTTCCCTTATGGAACAAAGAAGTAAAGAGAACTTTGTACACGTGGCAAGATGCTGATCAATATTTAACTTTGACATATAAATAATTAATATGTTTTATTCTAACAAAGGGTTTTTGTGTGATTTACAGTAGCCGTTATTAATTCTATTGAGAGCAGATTTATAAATGGTCCCTGTATTTTTTCCTCCTTCTCATTTGTACTTATGCTTCATGAAATTTCTTTCTATTTATATTTCTATGAATGTTGTTTTTTCGCTCTCATGTTATATATTCTGGCATTCTTTGACATATTACCAAGGAGTAGACATATTTGTATTAACACAGAAGCATTGTTTTTTATTTGTAAAGGGCCCAGAGAGACCACCTAGTTTCCGTTTTATAGATAGATAAACTAAGTATTTTCAAGACTGAATAACTTGTCTGGAGTCATACAGATATTAGAAGCAGAGTCAGGTGATAAAATCTTGGTTTAATGTTTCTCTATTCAGAGCAAATCTATTTGACAATCCAGAAAACTGATGGTTGAGACCTTCAACAATATTCCAGATAGTGGGGTCATTTAGACCTCAAATTACGTTATCTTGTTGAAAATATTTACTTCATAGTAAGTTAAAGTTTATTTTATTCATTGAGTTATCAGGGATAAATTAGGAGTTTGGGATTAACATATGCATACTACTATATATAAAATAGATAATCACTAAGGACCTACTATATAGCACAGGGAACCCTACTCAATATTCTGTAATAACTTATATGGGAAAAGAATCTGAAAAAGAATGAATATATGTATATGTGTAACTGAACCACTTTGCTGTACAACTGAAACTAACACAACATTATAAACCAACTATACCCCAATATTAAATAAATATTAAATTAAAAAAAAAACTAAGGGCTTCCCTGGTGGCACAGTGGTTGAGAGTCCGCCTGCCGATTCAGAGGACACGGGTTCGTGCCCCAGTCCAGGAAGATCCCACATGCCACGGAGCGGCTGGACCCGTGAGCCATGGCCGCTGAGCCTGCGTGTCTGGAGCCTGTGCTCCACAACGGGAGAGGTCACAACAGTGAGAGGCCCACATACCAAAAAAAAAAAAAAAAAAAAAAAAAAAACCTAAGATATCATTGACAATAATGTATATAATACAACTGTAGCCATATTAATCTATGACATGTTGAGTTAAAATTTAATCACAGATCATTTTCCTGAAATATATTTGTATGTACAGAAGAAAATATACAACTGATTTTTTTGGTATTATGTTTGAGTTTTTGGTTCATGAACATTTCTCTGTTATTTGTTAACAAATAAACATTTTCAGTTATATTTGTAAAATTGAAGTTTAAGTCAATAAACAGAATCACATTATTTGGCGGTTCAATAATACTAAGTGTTGAGAAGAGGTTTTGGTTGAACAGTCAGTGGTCCATACATTGATCTGGCATTTATTATGGCTTAAATATTTTGATTTGGGTGTTTCAGTATAATGCAGTATGAACTTTGTTTTGTGGCTGAGCTTCTTCTCTATCACTGATAGACTGCACTAGATCAGAGGTGACTGATAGATATCATTCTGCATGCACACGCTCTTTGATTGGTAGTGAAGCCGAGGTTGGGAAAGCTCTGTCAGGGCTCAAGAAGAAATGATGCTGTGATAAGGGTACCAGTGTTTCTATCCCCACTAGAATGTAAGTACTATGAGGGCAGGAACATTGTCTTGTTTGTTTTCTGTTGCATCCTTAGTGCCTATCATAGTGCCATATGTATATATATATATATATATAAAACATTAATAAAACATAATGTTTTATTATATAATAAAATAAATATATATAATAAAATATTACTCTTTGAGTAATATATTTTTAATATGATATTTTTAATATGAGGAAAATATTACTCATATAATAAAACAGTACTCTTTTATTTTACCTGAGATATTTTGTTTGATCTATTGTTCCTCTTTCCCTATGATGAATGTATTTACATCTGTATATTTTCAATTATGTATTTTTTCTTCATATATATATCTATAGATATAGATATATATATATAGATATATATATATGATGTGTGAAGAGAGAAAGGAGAATAGCAACACACATGGTACATCTTTGCCTTCTCTGCACTAAGTGGTTGTCTACTTCCAAGGTCTATAAGTCACAATCCCTGTGTATATGTTGAAATATGATGATCCAGTTCATTTTTTAAAAAGAATTTTATGAATACAAAATAAAATCAAACAGTGATTTATACATATGGAGAGGTATCACAAACCCAATAAATTCCAACAAAAGGTCTGATTTTTAAAAGATCATTCTTTTAGACACCTAAGGAAAGTTTATTTTGCTACACAGAAGAGAATAAACTCTTGCTGAAAACTAATATTAATATATATTTTTTAAAAAGAGATAAAGCAAAAGAGGCCTGAATCCTGAAGTGTCCTCAAGGTCTTTGTATTTATCCTGCTGCCTCAGAAGTCAGTAGTCAGCAGAGGGCTTCTCAGTGACAGCGAATGGGTTTGCCTTTGAAGCGGCTTTGGATAGAACAGGCTGCATCCAAAGGATGAAAATAATGGAAGCCAAGAGACCCAGCAGGCAGCTGGGTAGTGGGCACCCCCCACAACTATCTCCACTGAATATACTCCCTGCGGTGGTGTAATCACCTGGAGGTCTCCTGTGATTAAGGCAAATAATCTTATGAGTGGTCATGAGTAAGCACATTGATTGGGTTTGGCAGATTGCATAATCAACTGCAAATTACCTTTTGGAAATGACTGACTATACCCAGGGAGCAGAAGAAATGGAAGAAGGGGATCTGGCAGACAGCAGGTACCCACAGCAGCTGTATGAGTTACATTCCCATAATTTACTGATGAAGAGAGCCAAACCTGGACCTTTCATAGCTGTGCTTTTCATTTCTGATATTTGGAGGGACTGCAGGAGGTTGCTGCACACTCGAGCAATTTACCTTCAGGAGAGTAGCAAGGCAGAGTGTGAATGTCCTACTTATATTGGTACACCTCTTGAAGCATGATATACACATCCCTTTTCTTTATACCCAGCAGAAAAGCACAACATCTGCTCTACTGATAATTGGATACCAGCCTCGTCTGATGAAAGGATATTAATTTTCACTTCACAGATTAATAGACCTTGGGAAGTCAACTAGTCCATCACATTGTCTTACTGCAGGATACTTCCTAACCCAGAAGGAAGGGTTTGAGAGAGATAAAGGCATGTTTTCAGTGTTGTGATTTTGAATGCAACAAACTTCATCATAACACATGCTGAGAATTGCCAAACCATTCCAAGAAAATGGGATATTAAATGACCACTACCTCTCAGCTGTGAGAGCAGTCCCTGTTTTTCTGTTTGTACATTTTATTAGACAGGCTTAAGCTCAGACTTACAGAAACAATATTCATTTCAATAATTATTAATAAACTCATGTGAGTTTTTAGTACTGTGTTAGGGACCATGGGGGTTATTAGCTCATAAGTTTTAATTCAGCATACACTTGTTTCTGTAATGTAAAAAGATATGAATTCTGGGCTTCCCTGGTGGCACAGTGGTTGAGAGTCCGCCTGCCGATGCAGGGGACACAGGTTTGTGCCCCGGTCCGGGAAGATCCCACATGCCGCGCAGTGGCTGGGCTCGTGAGCCATGGCCGCTGAGCCTTGCGCGTCCGGAGCCTGTGCTCCGCAACGGGAGAGGCCACAACAGTGAGAGGCCCGTGTACCCCAAAAAAAAAAAAAAAAAAAAAAAAAAAGATATAAATTTTCATCTCATTTAGCATCCTATTCTGAATGAAACATAAAAATTATATAATTTAACATTCTATTCTGAATGAAACAGATATTAATAAATGGAAAAGGAGATTTTATTCATAGAAAACATTACTTTTATTTTACCTGAGATATTTTATTTGATCTATGTTCCTCTTTCCCTATGATGAAGGTATTTACATCTGTATATTTTACAATTATGTATTTTTTCTTCATCTTTTCTATTTAGCTTCTTAAGTAAGTAGTGATTATATATTTAAAACAAAACAAAATATGAGTGCTTAAACCACCAAAATTTAGGGAAACAACACATCAGTTCTACTCTGGGGAATCAGCTACCTTGATTACTTGAAAGTAATTTAGTCATCTGATCTCATAAAAGATATTAAACAAGACCAAAAGACAACCCTCAGAATGGGAGAAAATATTTGCAAATGAAGCAACCGACAAAGGATTAATCTCCAAAATTTACAAGCAGCTCATGCAGCTCAACAACAAAAAAACAAACAATCCAATCCAAAAATGGGCAGAAGACCTAAATAGACATTTCTCCAAAGAAGATATACAGACTGCCAACAAACACATGAAAGAATGCTCAACATCATTAATCATTAGAGAAATGCAAATCAAAACTACAATGAGATATCATCTCATACCAGTCAGAATGGCCATCACCAAAAAATCTAGAAACAATAAATGCTGGAGAGGGTGTGGAGAAAAGGGAACCCTCTTGCACTGCTGGTGGGAATGTGAATTGGTTCAGCCACTATGGAGAACAGTATGGAGGTTCCTTAAAAAACTAAAAATAGAACTACCATATGACCCAGCAATCCCACTACTGGGCATATACCCTGAGAAAACCGAAATTCAAAAAGAGTCATGTACCAAAATGTTCATCGCAGCTCTATTTACAATAGCCCGGAGATGGAAACAACCTAAGTGTCCATCATCGGATGAATGGATAAAGAAGATGTGGCACATATATACAATGGAATATTACTCAGCCATAAAAAGAAACGAAATTCAGCTATTTGTAATGAGGTGGATAGACCTAGAGTCTGTCATACACAGTGAAGTAAGTCAGAAAGAAAAAGACAAATACAGTATGCTAACACATATATATGGAATTTAAGAAAAAAAAAATGTGTCATGAAGAACCTAGGGGTAAGGCAGGAATAGAGACGCAGACCTCCTAGAGAACGGACTTGAGGTTATGGGGAGGGGGAAGGGCGAGCTGTGACGGGGCGAGAGAGAGTCATGGACATATACACACTAACAAACGTAGTAAGGTAGATAGCTAGTGGGAAGCAGCCGCATGGCACAGGGATATTGGCTCGGTGCTTTGTGACAGCCTGGAGGGGTGGGATAGGGAGGGTGGGAGGGAGGGAGACGCAAGAGGGAAGAGATATGGGAACATATGTATATGTATAACTGATTCACTTTGTTATAAAGCAGAAACTAACACACCATTGTAAAGTAATTATACCCCAATAAAGATGTTAAAAAAAAATAAAATGAAATAAAAGATATTAAAAACCCTCAGCTTCAAAAAGGTTCTCAAATTGTCTTAAGCACATTTGGAAAAAAATTTTAAACTATAAAATTTTCTGCTGAAAATAGAAATACGTATTTCAAACAATTTGCTGGTTTAGTCCTGATATTTCCACATATATTTATACTAACATATGGCATTATTTCAGAAAACTTTTGAATATAGAATCTCATAAAGATATATTTTGTTTGCTGAATAAATGCATCTTTTTTAACCAGAAAGAACAGTTTCTCTTTACCCAAGAACAGCACCATCTGCCAGTTGATTGGTACTTATCAACCCAGTATGTAAAGTACTAGCTATGACTTCAACTAAACATGCATTTCTTATATGAAATTTCAACATTAATAAGCTTTTCTCCCAATTCTTTCTAGTATGTTGGAGTCAGATAACGTTATGAAACTGGACACACTATGTTTTGCTTATCTAATTCATAAAAGCTAATGCTTCAAACAGAAACCAGATTAAGCACATCAAAGTCGAATGCTTTATTTTGATTGATCCATTTTCCAGTATTGAGGGTGGATGTGAGCAAAGTTGCAGGTGGTTTAACTATCTATGAAGGGGTCTAGTGGAATGTGATGACTGCTTATAAATTAGGGAGTTACACATTTATTCCGTGGATAGGTTATCATAGGACTCTAGCAGGTAAATAATGATTTCTTGCCTTGTTACTGATCTACTGCACATCTCCCTTACTCAGCCAGGATCTGGAGTGTTATTTGAGAGAACAAGCAGATAATCAAACATTCTGTTTTTACAGAATTGTCCCAATTTAGAGTCCTTCAGGACCCTCCAGGATGCCTATTTGAGATGTTTTTCTTTCTGAAATGCATTATCTTGGGATAAAAAAAAGAATGTAGTTTGTCATAATCCCAGCCCAAGGAAATGTGAATCCTGATCCCCTTACAGTTCTCAGAGAAGTAAAAATAAAACCAGGAAAGCAAGATGTATTATACAAGGAAAGGATATCAAACTTCTAGCCAATAAGGACCTCATTCTTTCCATCCCCTGTTTCACCACCTGCTGCTGTGCTCAAACCAGGAATCAGTTCATCACCATTTCTGATCTCAGGACTTTTCTAAGTGTCCATGGCTGTATTCCCCAAATTAGTTGCAGAAGCCAATGGAGCCCACTTCTGGCCATTTAATTCCTCTATTCCTTCTGGTTTCTTGTGCCCTATTTCCATTTTGCTCTATTTATGTATTGCTCATGACTACTCTTTCCGTATATTTTAGAATATAATACGTCACATAGAATTATCCCTTTCTGTTAAACTGGGCAGGAGCCCCACACTGACCATTGGCATCTTACATGGGAAAAGGAGATAAGAAAAACTCTAATAAAGAATTAAACTACCAGTCAGAGAAAGGAATAATTTTCTGTCAAAAAACAAAATGTTGCAGGGCGCGAGAGAGACATGGACATATATACACTAACAAACATAAGGTAGATAGCTAGTGGGAAGCAGCCACATGGCACAGGGATATCGGCTCGGTGCTTTGTGACCACCTGGAGGGGTGGGATAGGGAGGGTGGGAGGGAGGGAGATGCAAGAGGGAAGAGATATGGGAACATATGTATATGTATAACTGATTCACTTTGTTATAAACAGAAACTAACCCACCATTGTAAAGCAATTATACCCCAATAAAGATGTTAAAAAAAAATGTTGGAACAATTATCAGTTACCTTCATTAGGTATTCATCCCTAGAGAGTTGGTGGCACATTTTCGATGTCTACCATGTGCTCAATAAATGTTGGTGGAACTGTTGAACTATCTCTTTAATGCAGTGGTTCCTTAGGAAGATGCTAATATCATCTGGCTGGTATCACTGCCGCCTTCTTTTTCTGACACTTTTATATAGCATTATACAGATAGTCATTTCTTCCCTTCTTTTACTTCCCCCTCATTTCAGAAGTTACCAGATTACTAAATTTCTTTGGTTACCAAAATCCAAACCTTTGCTTAGAATGTTTGTTTATTACCTACCTGCAATAATATATGTTAGTGACAGATTTTGTGATACTAATATAAATACTATAGTTAGTTAGAGGAAGAGGATATCAGTGAGGGAGATAGTACTTGAAGCGTGCTTCGAGAAGGAAGTGGGTCTGTGCAATGTGTTTAACCAACTGTACAGTTTGAGGAAACAGTCCCTGTAAGACTGCCCTTACTTCAGACATAAGCCACAAGTTTGTGGGTCCCCAAGACCACCATCACTTCAAACCAGCTGGCTGTGAATTCAAGGATCCATCTTTGGGTTTGATAATCCACTGGAGGGACTCAAGCACTCATTGAAAGCTATTATGCTCATGGTTAATAAAAGATATAGAAAATCAGCCAAAGGAAGAAATGCATAAGGCAGAGTCTGGGAGGGTCCAAATGCACAGCTTCTGGCTATCTTCTCCCTGTGGAATCACGGATAGTGTTACCTCCTCTGGCTACAATGTGTGAGGATACACACAGAGTATTGCCAACCAGAGAAACTCATTTGAGCACTTGGTGTCCAGAGTTTTTATTAAGGCTTAATTATGTCCTACCCATGTGACTACCTTTCAGTCTCCAGCCCCTCACAGAGGTCAGGCTACCTTTCGTCATCAGTTCTTCCAGAGGTCAGAACCGATACAGTGTGGTCCCCGTCCTACATCACATTATTAGACTGTCTGGTGGTGGCCAAAGACCCCAGGCAAACAAAAACACTTCTATCAGGCAGGACATTCTGGGGGCCTAGAGATCTCCACCCAGGAGCCAAGGGCAGAGTCCAATCCTCTCTTTGGCTGAGTCCAGATTCTATACTATACAGTCTGGAACTGAGTTTTAAAGGAAAGAGAAGATTAAGATAGGTAGAGAGGAGGTAAGTCATTCCAAGCAAAAGGATAAGTGTAAGGACAGGTTTGGAAATGTAAGTGAAACAATGAAAGGGAATGCCAACATGAGAATCCCAGTTTAGCTAAAGAAGGAGATGCTTTATAGAAAACTGAAGATGAATGATTTGGGCTAGAACAAAGGACACAGATTCTGAATGGCCTTAAAAGTCAAGTAGAGCTGAGGAGTTCTGCTTTGAAGCAATAACAATTGGAAATATTTAAAATTCTTGAATTTGTGGGATAAGCAGAATGACAAAAACTCTACATGAAGCAATTTCAGAGTATTCTCTTTATTTCTAGACCCCACATTTTAAATAATGCTGGCAATTATAAAGTACGAACAGGAGAGCAGTCAAAATGGTGAGGCCTAAAATTTATATCAGGCCCAATAATGGGAACAGTGTATATTTATAAATTTTTCAAAAACAGAACTTAAAGAGACAAAATAGCTTTCTTCAAAGGCCTGATGGAATTTCAAATTTCAGATAAGCAAAATTAGGATTGAAGGGAGAAAAATGATAAATGTTTTGAGAAATTATTTTTCCATCAATAAGTATTCGGGTAGTGGATGGCTACTTACCTACATTTCCAAATTAATTTGTAGAGATTTTTGCATTGGAGGGCAATGTCTCTTCCTATTTTAGAATTCTGTGGTTCTTTGAAATAGACAGGATAATTTAGGAGAGGAAAGGCCTGGGTCCATAGACATCTGCTAGGAAACTGCAGGAATATAGGTATAAAGTGATCCAATTTTGGACTAGGGCGGTGGCAATGACCATACAACAGAAGGATAAAGGAGACATTTCAAAAAAGAAATGAACAGAGTGTGGTGAATGGCTAGATGGGGAGCATGAATCTGAGAAAAATGCAAAGAATACCCATCTTTCAAGTGTGAGTGACGAGGCTAACTGTGGAACTGCTAGTGGAAACAGTCATCACAATGGAGAACAATTTTTGGAGGAAAGATGGTGAAGTCTTCTTAAACATGGTGAGACATTTAACATTTAGACTCCAGTGGGAGGCCAGTGACTTCTATTTTCATTGCTTAAAGACTTTTTTTTTTTTTTTTTTTTTTTTTTTTTTTGCGGTACGCGGGACTCTCACTGTTGTGGCCTCTCCCGTTGCGGAGCACAGGCTCCGGATGCGCAGGCTCAGCGGCCATGGCTCACGGGTCCAGCCGCTCCGCGGCATGTGGGATCTTCCCGGACCGGGGCACAAATGCGTGTCCCCTGCATCAGCAGGCGGACTCTCAACCACTGCACCACCAGGGAAGCCTGCTTAAAGACTTTTGTTATGGCATTTATCACAATATGTCTTATATTAGAACTACTTAAGTATCTTTCTCCTAAACTTGATTTTGAGATTCTTAAGAATGGGGTCAAATTTTCATATATTCTTTTATTTTACCAAACCAGTTTTGTGTGTAGCACATTTCCAGTAAATATTCTGGTATTAAATTACTTAAATATAAAAAATGTAAGTGCATATGGAGAAAAAAAATAGCAAGAGAGGGCTGACGGCTTGGAGAAGAGAGGGGAAATTTTCTGAATTAGGAGTCTAGGAGTTGGAGAAACAGGAGAAAGATCAGGGTAGTGCATTGTTATGGATACTTGAAAGTGAGAGTTTCAAGATCAAAGGTCTGGCTGATTATGAGGTCTTGATAATGAGGATGGAGAAAAGGCTTTTGTGTGTTTTCAGTAAAGGCTTAATGGATAATTTTCAAGAGATACTGACATTATTGTAAATGGTTTAGAACTTTTCATTAGAAGGAAAATGTACCGTGTGCCTCAGGTACACTTACAGAGGCAGATAGGTTCTCTCTTCAGTGCTGTCTGTACCTTCCTCCCTCATCTGAAACTCTTCCTTGCATTTCAGTTTGTATTTTCTCCATGCCCAACTAAATGAGCCTGCAAGAGACAAGTGTCTCTCTCCTAGAATGCTGATAGAAGGAAAAGCCAATAAGCACATTCTTCTATTTTGTTTTTGTTTTGTTTATATTTTATGCATTTGGTGGCTGTCCTATTTTTCTATTTTGAAACTGTAGCCCTTTGGGAATGAGAGAAAGTTTGCTAGTATGGTGCTAGAAATGTGGAGGGGCTGACTTTTGCTATGAAAGGATTGAATGCCATCCACACTAGGATCGAGGGTGAGAAAAACACTCTGCTGTGAATTCATGTTTTCACTTCAAAAAAAAAGGGTCAAGCCCTGAGGTGGTCACTAGAGGTTCTAAAATGTACCTTTTCCTGTCTTTTCCCCCAATCATACCACTTACTTTATATCCATTATTTCCTTGTAGTCACTCTCTATTATTATCATCATTATCCCCAATAAATATGGATTTCTTAATGTTTCCTCAATCTGTAAGTCCCAAATAATGTTAACTTCCTTGCATTCATTGTTTATTTAATAAATACTACTTGAACACTTGCTTTGAGCCAGTCAATGTACTGAGATCTTCTGTGAAATACTTGCTCCATGTATAAGTTAGGGTGCTTTGGGCTGCATGTAAAAGAAAATGCCAAGTCAAAGTTCCTTAAACAATAAGGAAACATTATTATTTCACATAACAAGAAAGCAGCTCCAGAGTTAGTTAATTTAGTGACTCAAAGATTATGCTCTCTCCATTAATTCTGCTCTGTGTTGGGCTAATGGCCCTTATCATCACAGGTTGACTGCTGCAGTTCCAGGCTTTCCATGTAGACACATCCATGTCCAAAGGAAGAAAAGGAGCCATTTCTTCTCTGTGTTTCTTTTCATCTTGAGGAAACATTTCCCCAAATCCCATGGCTGCCTTCCCTTCACATGTCATTGCTAAGATGTGACTCAGTCATTGCTAAGATGTAACTAATTCATTGCCAAAACTGTCACAAGTCCCTTCTTAAACCTATCACACACAAGTGGAACTACATTACCTAGACTGGTTGAGGCTAATGGGGGTTACATTATATATCTATAAATGTTATTCTAGAAGATAAAACAGATCAATGAAAAGTTGGAGAAACAATGCTCATTTAGGTCACACTGTGCATCTCACATTTTTCTTGAAGAACGTCATTGGCCATGCACATTGTATCCTATTGTTATGAACATTATTTGAATAAGAATAATGTAGTTTCAGTTTCAGTTAGGTTAGTAACAAATGTTCTAAATTTGTATTTAAAAATCGAAACAAATATATAATGGTCATTGTCACCTTTGGCTGGATATCATACAATCTTGGTATACAAATAAGAACACAGTCTTGCAAAAGAATCATTTAGAAAATAATATATCATTATTTAAGAACAAGAAATTTATCAGTATCTGCAATAGACATCACATTGACATTTCCAAGATTACTTTATAATATAAAGAACAATACATAGCATTCATCTGAGTCATACATTTAAATTTTAAGTGGATTATATAGATTAGTACTTAAGTAATAATGTGATTCAGTTTAAATCATGGATTAACATAAGGTTATTGCTTTATTTGAAGGTGAAGGACTATTTTTTTCTCTCCAGAAAGTGCAATCATTTCATCTTTATCCATTTTGGTGCCAAGATATGATGAATTGAAAGCAGTACAGGAAATCCTTCTCCTTTACAACTGTATGGGCTTGTGTTTTCTGCCCTTCCTATTTTAAAGTAACTCAAATTGGCTTTAATGGGAGCATGCTGGGTATACTCCAGGGAAATAAAGCCAGTTAGACAAATTTGGGCTTAGTGAGACAGCTCTGTTTAAGCAGAAAAAATGGCTTTTACTAGGGTTTTGCATTCTGAAAGACCCAATTTTAATCATGGCTTCACTACTTACTAGCTTTGTGACTTTGGAATAGTAACACAATCTTTCTGTGGCTTAGTTTCATCTTTTATAGAATAGAAAAGTAGTACTCTATCAATCAGTATTCTTTATAGGAAACAACAGAAGCAAACTATGAAGAACTTAAATAGGAAGTAATTTATTGAAAAGATATTTTTGGAGCTAATGACATCAGTAAGAGACTGGGGAACCAGGCCTGAGAATAGACCAGGAGCAGGAAATGCTTGAGAGCCAAAAATTAGGAAACTGGAAACTCAGCATAAGACTGACTGGGCAGTACTGCCCTTATACTACTTTGGTCTCTTTAATGAATAACCTCCAATCTCCCTGGGGGATTTCAAATCTCATGAAGGAGCTTCTGATTCACTGAACTTAGTCACTGGACATGTTCCTTATGTAGCCTGAGACAGACAAAGGAAATACTTACCTCTTTTGGCTTATATTGTAGAACATGTTTACCTTTAATACTTCTGTAAACAAAGCTACATGCAAAGGAGAAGTAGTCATTCTCCAATAGGGAAAACGTGCTATGTTCATGTGCATGTATTTCTCATTTAATCATCACAAGGACTCTGTGAAGCATTTGAATTTCAGGAAATAGACTAAAAAATGTTAAATAGGAGATTGGTTCAAGAGGAGTAGAAGGGCATGTTCTCACTCCCTCTTGCAAGAGAACTGGAATCACAACTAACTGCTGAACAATCATGGAAAGGAAGACAATAGAACTCACCAAAAAAGATAATCCAAAGACAAAGGAGAAGCCACAATGATACAGTAGGAGGGGCACAATCACAACAAAATCAAATCCCATAACTGCTTGGTGGGTGACTCACAGACTGGAGAACACTTATACCACAGAAGTCCACCCACTGGAGTGAAGGTTCTGAGCCCACGCCAGGCTTCCTGACCTGGGGGTCCGGCAATGTGAGGAAGAATTCCTAGAGAATCAGACTTTGACGGCTAGAGGGATTTGATTGCAGGACTTCAACAGGACTGGGGGAAACAGAGAATCCACTCTTGGAGGGCACACACAAAGTAGTGTGCACATAGGGACCCAGGGGAAGGAGCAGTGACCTGATAGGAGACTGAACCAAACCTACCTGCTAGTGTTGGAGGGTCTCCTGAAGAGGTGTGGGTGGATGTGTCTCACCGTGAGGACAAGGACACTGGCAGCAGAAGTTCTGGGAAGTACTCCTTGGTGTGAGCCCTTTCAGAGTCTGCCATTAGCCCCAACAAAGAGCCTGGGTAGGCTCCAGTGTTGGGTCACCTCAGGCCAAACAAACAACAGGGAGGGAACCAAGCCCCACCCACCATCAGAAAAGCAGATTAAAGTTTTACTGAGTTCTGCCCACCAGAGCAACAGCCAGCTCCAGCCACCACCAGTCCCTCCCATCAGGAAACTTGCACAAACCTCTTAGATAGACTCATCCACCAGAGGGCAGACAGCAGAAGCAAGAAGAACTACAATCCTGCAGCCTGTGGAACAAAAGCCACATTCACAGAAAGATAGACAAGATGAAAAGGCAGAGAGCTATGAAGGATGTAGATGAAGTTCCTTCCAGATGAAGGAACAAGATAAAACCCCAGAAAAACAACTAAATGAAGTGGAGATAAGCAACCTTCCAGAAAAAGAATTCAGAATAATGATAGGGAAGATGATCCAGGACCTCGGATAAAGAATGGAGGCAAAGATCGAGAAGATGCAAGAAATGTTTAACAAAGACCTAGAAGAATAAAAGAACAAACAGAGGTGAACAATACAATACCTGAAATGAAAACTACACTCAATAGCAGAATAACTGAGGCAGAAGAACGGATAAGTGACCTGGAAGACAGAATGGTGGAATACACTGGGGTGCAACAGAATAAAGAAAAAAGAACGAAAAGAAATGAAGACAGCTTAAGAGACCTCTGAGACAACATTAAATACAACAACATTCGCATTATAAGGGTTCCAGAAGGAGAAGAGAGAGAGAAAGGACCAGAGAAAATATTTGAAGAGATTATAGTCGAAAACTTCCCTAACATGGGAAAGGAAATAGCAACCCAAGTCCAGGAAGCGCAGTGAGTCCCATACAGGATAAACCCAAGGAGAAACATGCTGAGACACATAGTAATCAAATAGGCAAAAATTAAAGACAAAGAAGAATTATTGAAAGCAGCAAGGGAAAAATGACAAATAACATACAAGGGAATCCCCATAAGGTTAACAGCTGATTTCTCAGCAGAAACTCTACAAACCAGAAGGGAGTGGCATGACATATTTCACATGATTAAAGGGAAGAACCTAGAACCAAGATTACTCTACCCAACAAGGATCTCATTCAGATTCGATGGAGAAATCAAAAGCTTTACAGACAAGCAAAAGATAAAAGAATCCAGCACCACCAAATCAGCTCTACAACAAATGCTAAAGGAACTTCCCTAGGTGGGAAACACAAAAGAAGAAAAGGACTTACAAAAACAAACCCAAAACAATTAAGAAAATGATCATAGGAACATACATATCAATAATTACCTAAAACGTGAATGGATTAAATGCTCCAACCAAAAGACACAGGCTTGCTGAATGGATACTAAAACAAAACCCATATGTATGCTGTCCACAAGAGACCCACTTCGGACCTAGGGAGACATACACACTGAAAGTGAGGGGATGGAAAAAGATATCCCATCCAAATGGAAATCATAAGAAAGCTGCAGTAGCAATACTCATATCAGATAAAGTAGACTTTAAAATAAAGAATGTTACAAGAGACAAGGACGGACACTACATAATGATCAAGAGATCAACCCAAGAAGAAGATACAACAATTATAAATATATATGCACCCAACATTGGAGCACCTCAATACATAAGGAAACTGCTAACAGGTATAAAAGAAGAAATTGACAGTAACACAATAATAATGGGGGACTTTAACACCTCACTTACACCAATGGACAGATCATCCAAACAGAAAATTAATAAGGAAAAACAAGCTTTAAATGACATAATAGACCAGATAGATTTAATTAATATTTATAGAACATTCCACCCAAAAACAGCAGATTACACTTTCTTCTCAAGTGTGCATGGAACATTCTGCAGAATAGATCACATCTTGGGTCAAAATTCAAGCCTCAGTAAATTTAAGAAAATTGAAATCACATCAAGCATCTTTTCTGACCACAATGCTATGAGATTAGAAATCAATTACAGGCAAAAAAACACAAACACATGGAGGCTAAACACTATGTTACTAAATAACCAAGAGATCACTGAAGAAATCAAAGAGGAAATCAAAAAATACCTAGAGACAAATGACAATGAAAACACAATGATCAAAAACCTATGGGATGCAGCAAAAGCAGTTCTAAGAGGGAAGTTTATAGCAATACAATCCTACCTCAAGAAACAACAAACATCTCAAATAAACAATCTAACCTTACACCTAAAGGAACTAGAGAAAGAACAACAAACAAAACCCAAAGTTAGTAGAAGGAAAGAAATCATAAAGATCAGAGCAGAAATAAATGAAACAGAAACAAAGAAAACAATAACAAAGATCAATAAAACTAACAGCTGGTTCTTTGAGAAGATAAACAAAATTGATAAACCATTAGCCAGACTCATCAAGAAAAAGAGGGAGAGGACTTAAATAAATAAAATTAGAAATGAAAAAGGAAAAGTTACAACAGACACCACAGAAATACAAAGCATCCTAAGAGACTACTACAAGCAACTCTATGCCAATAAAATGGACAACCTGGAAGAAATGGACACATTCGTAGAAAGGTATAACCTTCTAAGACTGAACAAGGAAGAAACAGAAAATATGAACAGACCAATCACGAGTAATGAAATTGAAACTGTGATTAAACATCTTCCAACAAACAAAAGTCCAGGACCAGATGGCTTCACAGGTCAATTCTATAAAACATTTAGAGAAGAGCTAACATCCACCCTTCTCAAACTCTTCCAAAAAATTGTGGAGGAAGGAATACTCCCAAACTCAATCTATGAGGCCACCATCACCCTGATACCAAAAACAGACAAAGATACAACAAAAAAAGAAAATTACAGACCAATTCCACTGATGAATATAGATGAAAACATACTCAACAAAATACTAGCAAACAGAATCCAACAACACATTAAAAAGATCATACACCATGATCTAGTGGGATTTATCCCAGGGATGGAAGGATTCTTCAATATACACAAATCAATCAATGTGATACGCCATATTGACAAATTGAACAATAAAAACCATATGATCATCTCAATAGATGCAGAAAAAGCTTTTGACAAAATTCAACACATATTTATGATAAAAACTCTCCAGAAAAAAATGGGCATAGAGGGAACCTACCTCAACATAATAAAGGCCATATACAACAAACCCGCAGCAAACATCATTCTCAATGGTGAAAATCTGAAAGCATTTCCTCTAAGATCAGGAAAAGTAGGATATCCACTCTCACCACTATTATTCAACAGTTTTGGAAGTCCTAGCCACGGCAAACAGAGAAGAAAAAGAAATAAAAGGAATACAAATTGGAAAAGAATTAAAATTCTCATTGTTTGCAGATGACATGATACTATACACAGAGAAGCCTAAAGATGCCACCAGAAAACTAGAGCTAATCAATGAATTCGGTAAAGTTGCATGATACAAAATTAATGCACAGGAATCTCTTGCATTCGTATACACTAATGATGAAAAATCTGAAAGAGAAATTAAGGAAACACTCCCATTTACCACTGCAACAAAAAGAATAAAATACCTAGGAATAAACCTACCTAGGGAGACCCAAGACCCATATGCAGAAAACTATAAGACACTGATGAAAGAAATTAAAGGTGATACAAACACAGGGAGAGATATTCCATGTTCTTGGATTGGAAGAATCAATATTGTGAAAATGCCTACATTACCCAAAGCAATCTACAGATTCAATGCATCCCTATCAAATTACCAATGGCATTTTTTACAGAACTAGAACAAAACATCTTAAAATTTGTATGGAGACACAAAACAACCTGAATAGACAAAGCGGTCTTGAGGGGAAAAAAGCGGAGTGGGAGGAATCTGACTCCCTGACTTCAGACTATACTACAAAGCTACGATAATCAAGACAATATGGTTCTGGCACAAAAACAGAAATATAGATCAATGGAACAGGATAGAAAGCCCAGGGATAAACCCATGCACCTATGGTCAACTAATCTATGACAAAGGAGGCAAGGATATACAATGGAGAAAAGATAGTCTCTTCAGTTACTGGTGCTGGAAAAACTGGACAGCTACATGTAAAAGAATGATATTAGAACACTCCCTAACACCATACACAAAAATTAACTCAACATGGATTAGAGACCTAAATGTAAGACCAGACACTATAAAACTCTTTGAGGACAACATAGGAAAAACAGTTTGACATAAATCACAGCAAGATCTTTTTTGATCCACCTCCTAGAGTAATGGAAATAAAAACAGAAATAAACAAATGGGACCTAAGGAAACTTAAAATCTTTTGCACAGCAAAGGAAACAACAAACAAGACGAAAAGACAACCCTCAGAACAGGAGAAAATATTTCCAAATGTCCAAAATATATAAACAGCTCATGCAGCTCAATATTTAAAAAGACAACCCAATCCAAAAATGTGCAGAAGACTTAAATAGACATTTCTCCAAAGAAGACATACAGATGGCCAAGTAGCATGTGAAAAGCTGCTCAACATCACTAATTATTAGAGAAATGCAAATCAAAACTACAATGAGGTATCACCTCACACCAGTTAGAATGGGCATCATCAGAAAATCTACAAACAACAAATGCTGGAGATGGTGAGGAAAAAAGGGAATGCTCTTGCACTGTTGGTGGGAATGTAAATGGATGCAGCCACTATGGAGAACAGTATGAATGTTCCTTAGAAAATGAAAAATAGAATTACCATATGACCCAGCAATCCCACTATTGGGCATATACCCAGAGAAAACCATAATTCAAAAAGACACATGCACCCCAATGTTCATTGCAGCACTATTTACAATAGCCAGGACAAGGAAGCAACCTAAATGCCCATTGACATAAGAATGGATAAAGAAGATGTGGTACATATACACAATGGAATATTACTCAGCCATATATAGGAACAAAATTGGGTCACTTGTAGAGACATGGATGGATCTAGAGACTGTCACACTGAGTGAGGTAAGTCAGAGAAAAACAAATACCGTATTTTAACGCATATATGTGGAACCTAGAAAAATGGTACAGATGAACTCGTTTGCAGGGCAGAAATAGAGACATAGATGTAGAAAACAAATGTATGGACACCAAGGGGGGAAAGTGGCAAGGATGAGGTGGTGGTGGTGGGATGAATTGGGAGATTGGGATTGACATGTATACACTAATATGTATAAAATGGATAACTAATAAGAACCTGCTGTATAAAAATAAAATAAAATAAAATTCAAAAATTCAACAAAAAAAAATCTCTAGAGATACAAGTGATGCCACACTGGCTGGATAACATATTTATAGCTACCCTGAAGGAAACTAACTCTTACAATTTTCCTTCCAGAATAGGTTACCTCCTTCCGTACAGAATGCCTAAGCATTATTATTAGTACTACTAATGGCAGAAGGCAATATTCTAAGCACACTGAATATGCTAAATCAATTAATTGTCATAAACACCCTAAGGGGTAGGCACTATTCTTTAACTCCATCATATAAAGGAGGAAACTAAATTACAGAGAGATTGGCAACATAACTTGCTCTAGACCAACTATACAGATGTCAGATGTGAACCCAGGTATCTGGCCTCAGTGCCTGTGCTCTTAACCACTAATTAATTGTTTCTTGATGATTTAGGATGAGTTAATTCATGACATTATCTGGAAGTGCAATTGAGCAAATTCCATGGTTCTTTTAATCTTAATAGTCTTTTGAGCTGTCCAGTATGGTAGCTACAAGCCACATGTGGCTACTTAAATTTAAGTTAATTAAAATCAAATACTGTTAAAAATTGACTTCTTCAGTCACACAGTTAGTGGTTACTGTATGGGACAGCACAACACTTCCATCACAAAGAGTTCCACTGGCTGGTACTGGTCTAAAGCAACACTAACATTCTAAATAATTGACAACCTACTTTGCTTTTATGCACCTTTTCTTTTTGTAATGCACTCTGCAAATAAAAGTGGTAGGTAGAAGTGGCAAGGGTTTTTTAAATTAATTTTTAAAATTTATTTATTTAAAAAAAGGTTAAATAATTATTCCAAAGTCGCACCAATAATAAGTAAAATGGTGGAGCCAGTTTTCACGTCTAGATCCATTTGTTTCCAAGTTTTACAGTCTTTTTTATTATACCATATGATCTTTGTGGGGGAAAAAAACTCTCTAATTTTATTGAATTATGAATGATATAATCTTTCTGGTTGCAGGCAACACTCAAAGATAGGAATCTGGGATACATTATCTGAATGGTTTATGTTTAAAGTCAGAGGAAATCTGTTCATAATAGAAGGGATGCAAGTAGGTCATGGTACATGGTGGCAAAATAATAAAAATATTTGGTTAATTTAGCCAGTAATTGATGAAGAATCTGTTTCTGCGAGTTACTGAATGACAACGTAGGTAAAAAGTTATGGCAGTGTTTGGGGAAAGAGTGGACCCTGGAGGAATGAAATGGTAAATTTGGAGATGATTCAAGAACATTCAGTACTTCAAATCCCAATTTCAAGGCCTCAGACTTGAATCAGTGAGAGTTCTATTGAAAAAACTGCTCTAGACTCATAAGCAGAAAGTGACTTTTTACAGGGAATTAGGCTGAAAGATTGTTTGAAAATGCTACAGTAACAGGATCTAGGCTGGCCTCCAGGATTGGCTGCCAGAACATTGTATACCTTTCCACCAAGGAAACTGCTATACTAGCAAAGGTCAGGAAGCTGCAGAATTCAGGAAGTCCATCACAAAACTATTGCTTCTGGAAAAATCCTGCCTTAATTGGAATCTTGAGATCAGCTGGGAGTAGCCGACACTGTGAACTCCAGAGCCACATCATTCCTACTGAGTTTCTTAGGAGCAAAAGAGATTCACATCCCACTTCCTTCCTATCTGTTAAATTAAGTTCTGAATTTCAGTCTTGAGCATATACATTTGATTTTTGGAATATAAATCATGTCTTGAAACCTAATTCCAAAGGAGTCAGAGAATGTCACTTTTAGCTTTCCAGCCTCTGCAGTACAAGAAAACACATCAGACAGTTGGAAAAAAATGCCAAGTAAGCTAATCTGTTCTATTTACCACATCATTTGCATGTTTTAGAAAATGTGGATTTCAAATAGAATTTGGTTGCTGCAAATTTATTACATTGTAAAGAAAATTAATATGCAAATATGACTTCTTAAATTTCAAGGAAAAGTTCATTTGCTTACAAAAGGAAACTTTTGCCCATTTTTACCAAAATATTGTATTTTTATTTGTTTGTTTTACTGGATGCTAGAGTATGTAGGCATCAGAACAAGCTATTTACACCAGAAGCAAAGTTTTTGAGCAAAACTTTGTCATTTGTAAATCAGTATTATTTACTCCTCACCTAGCTCATTATTTTCATTTTGAACCATCCTGAGCAGCTTTTATATTCAATTTGGCTAATGTTACAAAAGTGGGGGCAAATAATGTGCAAAAGAGTGTGCAAACTCAAAAGAGTTTGAAAGACCTGGATTATGAGCAAATAAGTGACTTGTGGAATTTAGAATAACAATGTGTAAAAGGCATGAAACTCTGGGACCAAAAATAATCAGAAGGGCTACAACCTAAAAGGGTTCAGAGAATAAAATATACACGAGGAGAGAGCTCTTGAGTAGTTACAGAAATTATACTAAAATCATCTGCCTGGGAGACAGCAGTGAGGAAAAGAGAAAAGAAAGTAGTCCCTTAGTAGGTGAAGAGGAGTGTGAATTTTCAGATGTTATTGTGTCATTAGACAAAGCAATACTATGTAGGACTATTTCATGGAGAACATTCCTGATATTGCTCTGCTGAGCTGTCAAAATGATTACTAGGGATCACTCCCTGGAAATGTGATGTGGTCTTATAAAGGAAAGACTGGATGGGGTTTGGGTTTTTTTTTTTTCCCGGCACGCAGGCCTCTCACTGTTGTGGCCTCTCCCGTTGTGGAGCACAGGCTCCGGACGCGCAGGCTCAGCGGCCATGGCTCACGGGCCCAGCCCCTCCGCGGCACGTGGGATCTTCCCGGACCGAGCACGAACCCGTGTTTCCTGCATCGGCAGGCAGGCTCTCAACAACTGCGCCACCAGGGAAGCCCACGACTGGATGTTTTTAAGATAGATCTTCTTTCATTTTTCAACCGCTTAAGAGGTGCAAAAAATTTCTCTGTATTCTGTTTCTTCTTCATTTTTCTGCTTCTGTATGGAGTCGAAGTGGTCAACACCTTTCTAACTCCTAAATCACCTTGCTGTTTTGGAAAATCAAGCCAAATTAGTCTTTTGTCTGACCAATATCTCGACTGTTGTATAGAGCATCATGGAGAAAAAAACATCTAAAGATGTTAGAGATGGTATGATTTTACATAATGAAAAGAGGAATAATAGCATTGTTAATTATAATTTAAAGTATTGTTAATATTATTATTATTAATGGCATTTATTGACTTGTTACTGTTACCAGGAACTGTGCTAAATACTTTACAAATATCAGCATACATGTTTTTATCTCTAGCTCTTGCTTGGTTTGCATTTAGGAAAAACAAAAAGACCCCGAACCCTGAAATGTCTGTGTGGGACTCACATAACGTACCCTCAGAAAGATATTCCATTAAAACCCAACTTTCTAACAGCAGAAGCTGAATTAGCAATAGAACGGTTCCAGAGACTAAAAGGGCAAGGCCTGTTTTGTGCCTAGTAGGCTATGTTTGAGTCTGAATGTCACCTTGTTTGGGGATATGCTAAAGATAATTGAAGCATCAGCTGGGTCATTAGGCCATTAGGAAAGGTCCCTCACAATCCTTTCATATTCATCTTAGGCCTAAAGAGATAGGTAGAATTTTGCCTTCTTCTCTTTCACCATGAAAATCACAAGGTAACAGACATGGCCAGAAGGGAGGAGGATAAGAGATGCAGTGAACTTGCCTTTCCTCCTTTCTCCGTCTCCTCCCACACACACCTCCGGCTCTGCCTTTTCTCCTCTCTCCCCTCCATCTATTCCCACCATTATCTACTAACTAAACAAAGACTAAAATTACCAAGGTCAGAATCCTGTCCCACATCTCACTGGAATAACCTTAATCTTGGAGAGTTATTTAATTAGTACTTTTCATGTCTGCTGTTAGAAAACACTGTAGAATCTTTCCATTAGTAGAAAAAGTAGTATAGTTCAGTTATCACTTCCAAATATTAAAAGTTTATTGTGTTATGTTTGATTTCTCATGAAAGCTGGAGAGAGTTTTATATAAGAAAAGTTTGAATCAGATCAGTGTAGTATCATGAAAAGAGTTCTTCGTGAGTTAGGAGTAGTTTCCTGTCGTTGTTGTTCACTAACTGTGTCATTTTGGAGTATCAGTCATCTTCCCCGGGCCTCAGTTTCCCCATCCTTATAAAGAGAATGGAGACTTCAATTTGTATAATGCTGTCCCCATTTTCCAGGCTATGAAAAAATGAGAGATTATTAATACTATTGGATAGAGGCTGATAATATATTTTTAAAAGAAAAACGTACATTGAGAATTCAGCAATAAATTGTCTTAGAACATTTGAGTTGCACACACTTTCTGGTAATATCCAACATATTAAAGACCATTTCTAAGGTTTCCATATCTTGATTTATTTTAGTCTGGGATTGCTTTCTGAAGGGATAATCTCATTTATGATATTGCCTTTTTAAGATGTAGCAGCATTATACAGAAAGATAAATTTGCACTGCCTGCTAAATGCAAATGATTGCTATTTTGAAGAAATAATTTCGAAGCTTTATTTTATACAGATGTATATGGAGATTCTTATATATTTAAGGATTATAGGCAGTAGCAATAAATAAAGTTAGCTGACCCTGAGGATGAAAAATATAACATTATGTGAAAGGGAAAAGTATCCTAATACTAGAGGGCAACATCTAGCTGGTATTTTATCCATGTCCCCAAATGGAGTACTTTAAAATTACTCAAAATGCCATGATAATCAGTGAACATAAAGCTTACTTAAAAAGCTGAGACAGAATGGAGGGCTGATGTCAGCAAAGCTAGTTCTCAGTCAAGCCTCAAAATTCAAGTCCTATTAAGAAGAATATGAAAATAGTTGATCAGTTTATCTAAAAAACCCGTATGGTTTTCAAGTTTACCCCAAGAGCATACCAGTTATTTTCCAGAGCATAGAAAACGACCTGTACATTTTTGCTCTTTAGCCCTAAGGAATAGAAATCTAGGTGAAGGAAATTCTTAGTGAAAGTGCCATTTTAAAAACCCTTTTGGATACTGCTATTGTGGAAATTACTGTTAAATGCTGAGCACTTTCATTTATTTTACATGTTTTAAGCCAAAAGAAAGAAAGTCTTGGCTATTTAAAATCCACTGATGACAGTTGCCTTTCAACAGAGGTGGAACATACCTGACATCATGCTGCCCTGCCTCCTCTCACAATGGGACACTTTCCCTTTTAGCCTGAATATGGCCTTAGACTCTTTCTCATCACAGCACACCTGGCAGCCACTACCAGTAGATGAGAGCTGGCGCTGAAGATAAAGCCTATGAGCCATACCTGCCTTAAAGGTTGGATACATTCATATGCATAGATCTACGTATGTATATATACAAACAAATGGCTCATTAGAGTCCAGTAAGCTCTAGAGAATAACATATAATGCTGATATCATGGATTACTTCAAAATCCAGTTATCATGGATTACTTCAAAACCTCCTAAATGGGTCCCATGCTACTGCTGTCCCCGCTCCCCCCCACCGCCCAGTCTATTTGCAACTATTAAAACATAAGTCATATCAACTCATTCCTTTACTCAAAATTCTCCATAGGTGTCCCTTGCACTTGGAGTAAAAGCTCAAAACCTTATAACCCTACATGATCTGGCACTCTGCCATTACTCTGACTTCATTTCCTAACCCATCCAGCTTTGGTCAATGTGTTTCAACCAGACTGGCCTCTGTGCTAGTTCTAGAACATGCCATGCCAGACAGACATCTCATGAGTTTTACACTGGCTATTCCTCTACCTGGAATACACTTCTTCCAGATATCCACATGGCCTCTCATTGACTTCAAGTCTTTGCTCACCATCTTGGTGTGCCCTACTCTGACCACCCTCTTTCTAATTGCGTCCCACCCTACCACTCTTAATTTCCCTTCCCTGATTAATTTATTTCTTTATCTCACTTATACTAAATAATTTTTGCATTATATAATTGCCTTCTCCCTCCTCAACTAGAATGTAAATTATAACACGGCAGTGCTTGTTTCACAAGTTTATCCCCAGCATCTAGTGCAGATGATATATAGTTAGCTGTCAATTATCTGTTGAATTAATGACTACATGACTCAATGATTTAATGTTATGCCCACAATGACTTAGGGAAATACAGATGTGAAATAGGTAGTGAGAAAATCTTGATAAACACAGCTTCTACTTGTGTCCAGTTTGGAGACTTGTAATTTGTGGCTTAAAAATAATATCTATAAAAACATTTTTATTTCATGATGAGTATCTCAAAATCCTCTAACAGCACAAATTCCTATGAAAAACTAAAGAAATGAACATTTTAAATGGAAAGGCAGAACATAGAAATTTCTGTCATAACATTTGATAGTGCAGTTTGTCTAAAATAGTAATTACTTTCTTGACAAGTATAAAGATTTTTTAATCATAAGAGACTTTGTGAATTAGGTAAATATTTTTCTTCACTGTTTCCCACCACCTAACAGTTTGTTTCATTTTGTTTAGAAAAAATGAGTTCTCTCATGTTAAAAAAAATTCTATGTATGTAAGATGTTTTTCAGCAAGTCGGCCCAAAATACCTTTTTCTTACTGCTTCCTAAACTAGTTGTTTAATATTTATGTGTTTCCACTTTGGTAACAACAAAGCTGACAACTATTTGTGGTGTGGGTTTTGTTTCTGTCTTTTGGCTACTTAGTGTATAGAGGTATCAGTATGACGAGTTAATGGCGCTTCAGAAAATAAGCAGGGGTTTAATCTTCATTGCTCTTGATCCAGTGTTTCATCAATATCAAAAGACCTAGTGCTGGAAATGAGATGGTACATTAGTTCTGATGCTCAGTGGTTTATAATTTGCTACAGAAATTAGGCTTCTGGTCTTCAGGATTAGGCAAGTATCTAGAAAATAAGGGTACAGGAAGAGTGAGAAAAATAAAGCCCAGAAATATAAAGGAGAGGAGCAAAAGGCAAATCAATAAATTTTAAACCAATGGCATGAATATAACTTTTACCTACAAAATGACTAAAAACAATTCATCACCAGGCAAGCAAATGAAATAAAAGAGGCAAACAGTTTAAATAAAAAGTTATATTTATAAAAGCAGTCTCTCAAATAAATATTTAAAAGGAAAAAAATGGGTAGGGGAGTATCAAGCAAATCAGTGTCTAAGATTCTATATCATCTCTTACCAATAAAGTTTACAAAGTGGTTTTATTTTAAAAGAACATACAATGAATATGTTCATTTGTATCATATTTTTAGATTCCACATATAAGTGATATCAGATGATATTTGTCTTTCTCTGTCTGACTTACTTCACTGAGTCCAATCTCTAGGTCCATGCATGTTGCTGCAAATGGCATTATTTCATTCTTTTTTATGGCTGAGTAATATTCCTTTGTATATATTTACCACACCTTCTTTATCCATTCATCTGTCACTGGACATTTAGGTTGCTTCCATGTCTTGGCTATTGTAAATAGTGCTGCTATGAACATTGAGGTGCATGTATCTTTTCAAATTATGGTTTTCTCCAGATATATGCCCAGGAGTGGAATTGCAGGATCATGTGGTAGCTCTATTTTTAGTTTTTTAATGAATCTCCATACTGTTCTCCATAGTGGTTGTACCAATTTACATTCCCACCAACAGTGTAGGAGGGTTCCCTTTTCTCCACACCCTCTCCAGCATTCATTATTTGTAGACTTTTTTGTTGATGGTCATTCTGACTGGTGTGAGGTGATACCTCATTGTAGTTTTGATTTTCATTTCTCTAATAATTAGTGACGTTGAGTATCTTTTCATGTACCTTTTGGCTATCTGTATGTCTTCTTTGGACAAATGTTTATTTAGATATTCTGCCCATTTGTTGATTGGGTTGGTTTTTTTGTTTGTTTGTTTATATTGAGCTGTATGAGCTGTTTGTGTATTTTGGAGATTAATCCCTGGTCAGTTTCATCATTTCCAGATATTTTCTCCCATTCTGTAGGTTGTCGTTTCATTTTGTTTATGGTTTCCTTTGCTGTGCAAAAGCTTCTAAGTTTAATTAAGTCCCATTTGTCTTTTTTTGTTTTTATTTCCATTACTCTAAGAGACAGATCCAAAAAGAACTTGTTTTGATACATGTCAAAGAGTGTCCTGCCTATGTTTTCTTCTAGGAGTTTTATAGTATCCAGTCTTACATTTAGGTCTTTAGTCTATTTTGAGTTTATTTTTTTGCTCACTGTTAGAGAATGTTCTAATTTAGCTGTCCCATTTTCCCAGCACCACTTATTGAAGAGACTGTCTTTCCTTCATTGTATAGTCTTATCTCTTTTGTCATGGATTAATTGACCATGGGTGTGCGGGTTTATTTCTGGGTTTTCTATTCTTTTCCATTGATCAATGTTTCTGTTTTGTTTTTTGCCATTACCATACTGTTTTGATTACTGTAGCTTTGTAGTACAGTCTGAAGTCAGACACAAACTCACAGACATGGAAAACAAACTTATAGTTACCAAAGGGGAAAGGTGGTAGTTACTAAAGTGTTCACTGGTAGAAATATCTAAATATCTAAAGACTATTCATATGAGACCATGCTCCAAAGAACACCAATCAACTCAAAAGGTTTGTTTTATTTTGATACTTGATAGATACAGTTCATTTTTACATTTTTTTGCCATTTTGGAAAGGGAAACCTGAGGAAGCAAAGTGACATCTACATATACTGAATATATGTGGACAAAACCAAGAAAAAGAATTACAATTATTCAAAGGATTTAGGTCTCAAAAAGACATCGCATGAAGGATGGTTATAGTAAAGAGAAAGGATTACAGTTTTTAAAAGTAGTTGTCTATAGATGCTAAATTCATCACATATTTTGTCCCATGTTTTTCAAGTGGCTGAGCACTGACTGTGTACCCACTGTGCCAGGTTATGGGAGCAACTTCTAGTGGAAAGATAGGGTGGCCTGGGTTTGGTCTTTCTGAAATGCTTTTCTGACTCACCAGCTTGTGAACTCATGCAAGTGCTACATCCATTTCCTTACCTTGTGAAGGTTTAATAATAAAGTCTACCTCATGGAGTAATGAAATGAAATTTATTACATGAAATAAGCATTCAAAACAGTTGTAATAATGCTTATCTCTTAATAAGCATTAGTTATTGTTATTATATAAAATAAAGGAATTAGAGTTTAATAGAAGGAGCCTAAGATTTAGAACTGAAAAAAAGCAAATTAGACTCAGGCTCCAATCTTTATTAGTCATATTACTTTTAGGTAAGTTAGTTGACTGCTCTGAGACCCTGCTTCATTAATTCTAAACTAAGAATAAGTATTCTTACTTTTAAGGGTTCTTTGAGAGAATTAGAGATTAGAGTTGTAAGATGCTAAGCATAGTTCCTGGTATAGACTGGGATACAGCAGTAAACAAACCAAGATTCCATGCCCTTATGGAGCTCCCCTTCTAGTAAAGGAAGACAAAAAATAAACATAATAAATAAGTAAATTATATAGTATATTAGAAGGTGATAAATGCTATTTAAGAAAGAGAGGTAGAGAGAGAGAAGGAAAAAGGAAAAGAGAGAGGGAAAAAAAAGAGAGGAAGGTGGGAAGAGTAGTGAACAGTACAAAGTAAAAGGGATGAGGATTTGCAATTTTACTTAATAGTTACTTATTATCCTAAAACCTTATGCAAGTTACTTAACCTCTGTGGCCTCAGTTTCTTCATCTACAAAATGGGACAGTAATATTGCCAAAATAGTATTGCCAATAATAAAATTGCTTTGATGCTTAAATGAATTATTCCCTGTATGGAACTTGGAACAATGCCTAGCACATAGTAAACTCACAGTAAATTTAGTAGGTATTGGTTATTAATATTACTACTACTATTATTATTATTATTAATAGGAGCTAGGGAAATATGGCCACTGTAATTATATGGGTTGACTAAAATGTAGTCTACCAACTTCACTGATTTCAAGCTATTCTAATTATCTAATTTTCACTGTTTCAAAAGCCTGAAAACGTAAAGTGAGCTGTCCTTGAAAATTTCATAGCCAAGTATAATTTAGATAAACCATGTAAAGGAAGCACAGATATTCAAAGCATCCTAAACAATTGTGTAGTTGTAATTTATTTACATGGAAGCAATCACAGAGCTACTAGGAAACTTTAATAAGCAACAACACCACTGTAGATAACAAAATCAATGACAATATTAGTTGCATATTGGCAGGGAAGAAAGATCCCCTACCAGTCAGAGTTTCTGATTATCTCATGACGAGAGCATTCAAATAGTTTAAAATATATCTACTACCTATAGCTAAAGATTTTAAACAATGGATATTTAAGCCATATATCATTTGGACTGGGATTGGTGTGAAAATAGTTTCCCAGAAGCAAAGTTTTCTCCCTCAAGCATATATTTACCTTAATTGCCCATCACAAGGTACGACTGGATGTCAGAAGGACCTAATAACAGTGAATAAATAACACCTGGATTTCTATTAAATATTTAGCTTGTCTGGAAGAGAAAACAAGTGAGACATCCTTTCATAACGACTTTTTTCTACCGATTGATTCTACTGTATAGTGAATTTATCTGGATTACATCCAACCAGCTAAAATAGGATGCTGGTTTTCTGATTTTCTATCCCATGTCAGGGTATTACTGTAGTGCATAGGTAAGAGAGATGCAGCAGGTGAAAAGAAAAGCAGACAAAAATAAGATAGTAGGAAGCTAATCCAGGACAACTAATGAAGCACAATGAAAATCATTAGAGCAGATGCAACCACCAGCACAGCTAATCAGCCCCTAGGATAAGTAGTGTTAAGATTTGGAAACTCAAGAAGCTCAGTCAGGTTCCTTGATCTATATTATTTTATAATAGTTAAGTGAAATGATCATTCCTACCTAGTTTATATGGAAAAATATTTTATTAATAAAGAAATTTTTATAATTAGATTACACATTTTATATGTTTTAAGCATTGGTTTGTAGGACTGTATTGCTGTATTTTAAAATGTCAGACAAAAACCTAAAATGGCTTAATAAAAGGAATATATTGATTCATGTAACTGAAATGATAAATGAGACTGGCTTCAGATAAGGTTTGATCAATGGTGGTAATCATTTTACAACATATAAGTGTATCAAATCAATGTGCTGTACACCTTAAACTCACACAACGTTATATGTCAATTGTATCGCAATAAAGCTGGAAAAAATATAAGAGTATAGGCTTCAGGTATGATTTGATATAGCTGCTCATTAAGTATCACTGAGAAATTATTTTTCCCCTTTGTCTCTCTATCATGTATGATAGCAGCTTCATCCTCAGGCATCTCCACTAACATCCAACAACTTAATTCTCTCTCTGCAGTAGCAAAATGATATACAAGTTACAGACTTCTCATTCTCACATAATACCATCCAGGGGTGCAAAAAAGTGATTTCTTCTGGTTGTTCCTACATCATATATTCTGGGACCTGCTTTCACTCTGTGGCCCAAAGTAGTTCATTAACCATTTACTATGTCCAGAAAAATAGAATATGCTTATGTATTAAGTCTAGAGAAATTAATCCTACCCAAAATGAGATGAAGAAGAGTACCATTTGCAGATAAACATCTACTTACTGTGCACAAAGGAGAAAGAGACAGACACTGGGAAGGCAATTAAGAAATCCTTTTTAAGGGCTCAACCTATTTACCACTAAAAATGTTTTCTGTGAGAGTGAGCAGTGTCAGTGTATTCACAAATAATCTTTGTAACTGTGAACTATTTTTCATGAGGCCAGTTCACGAAATACTTTAAATGCCATGCCACGGAATTTGAGATTTTCTCCCTTGCTAATGGGGATTTTGAAGGACTTAAATCAGGAAAATAACATGCTCAGCCTTTACCTTCATTAGAAGGGTCAGAGTATTTTTATACCACATACACTTGTGTGCGTGCCCCCCCCACACACACACATCTTGAGTTTGCTACAGTGAGTGTTTTTTAATAGCAAAAGAAATCAATAGTATGAGAGAGGTCAATTCCTAGAGAATAAAGTAGAGTGGGACAAAGAATAAAGGTATATGTTTGTCTTGTGAGGAACCTATGAAAAAACACCCCAAACACCCCAATTCAACAGAGACTGTCCTCGGCTTATTTGAAAACACTGATAAAATGATACAAGAAAAGTACAACATCATTGTGATTTTTAAAAAAAAATTTCTCATGGCTTCAAGGTTTTGATCTTTAACCTTGTACGTAAAAATTAAAACCACTTCCCAGCATGAAATACCGTTGTCTGACTTGGGGGATATCTCCTCAGTCTCTGTGTGAGACAAATGAGATCAAAACCCAAAATGTATACTGAAAATAAGTATAACGACGCACCATAATCTCCTAAAGGAAACAAAATGCTTCAAGCGGTAGGGTCATGGAGTTTCAAGCAAGGGCTTCACCTTCTACTAACCCTGCTTCTTCCTAAAACCACTCCCCTGCTGGTAGAGCATTGACTGCAGCTAACTAGACTAAAGGAACTGCACACTTTCTCCCATAAATTCAGTAGAGAGGCATAAGTAAAAGGTGAAAGTGGAAACCCCAGCAAACTAGGGAGGGTGGCAGATGCTGCAGGCATAAACAGTACTGTTAGAAGGCAAGAAGCGTGGACTCAGAGGAGACAAGAGTCAGGAAACGCTAACTTGCCTTCAGCATTCTGGCAGCCTCAAGGGAGACAATTAACATAATGTCACCAAAAGCAAACCTCAGCCTTTGACCAATCCCTGTGAAAGGCAAAAAATAGCTTTCCATATACGGTTGTCAAGAAACCTGCTGAACAAAAGCATCTGCCAATTTTTCTGCCCTAAAGATGGTTTCCAGTGAAAGTCAACAAAATTTGCTGCTAAAATACACACAACAGCAGTCTTTGAAATATCTGCCAGTTACCTGATATTATCAATACTAAGCAAGGCAGGCTTTAAAAAAAAAAAAAAAAAAACACGCTTTAAAACTGCACAGATTAAGCAATTTATTAAGATAAGGGATGCTCACCAATAGCCTTTGTTGGTGTTAAAATTGATTCATAGAGGACAGTCTTCTCAGTGTACATATCAAGCTGACACTCAACAATACTTGCTCATTATTGACATACCATGGTGAAAGAAATAAACTTATAATTGCATGCAAGAACATGCATTAATATTTTACCTATTACTAGTTCAGTGGATTCAACCCTTAGTTTTAGTAATTCACCAGAAGGACTCACAAAACTCACTGAAAGCTGTTGTACTCATGATTACTGTTCATTACAGCTAAAAGATACACATTAAAATCAGCCAAGGGAAGAACATGGGGCAGCGTCCAAGAAAAGTTACGAACATGGAGCTTCTATTGTCCTCCCCCCATAGAGTCAAGACCAAGTTACTTTCCTGGTATTGATGTGTGACAACACGCACTGCGTATTGCCAACCAGGGAAACTCACCTAGACCTTGGTGTCCAAAGCCTTTTATAGGACTCCATCATGTAGACACAAGTGACTGCCCGCATGATGGATCTCGGTTTCCAGCCCTTCAGAAGATGGAGCTGATACCTTGTGAAGCAAAGCTTCTGCCCTAAGTCACATTGTTGATGTGGTTCAAAGCCTTCATGCCACTTTGTTACTATCTGGTTGACACAAGACCCCCAGACAAAGACCTTCCTATCAAGCATGGCATTCCAAGGGCTTAGAGGTTCTTCTCAGAAGCCAGGAGCAAAGGTCAGATCTGTCGTTGGTTTAAATTCCTTAACCACACACCTAATAAAATATGAGTGATTATATATAATTTTTAAATTTTGATTTGTCTTGTCATAAATGACAGTTCAATGCTAGAAAAGAGAGATATGAATCAAGGGTGGACTCCACAATTTATTAAAGCTATTAAAGAACAGTATGGTCTTTCCTTTTTTTTTTCCTGCCATTCAATTATAAACAAATCAAGTAATTTATATTTTCTCTAGGTAGACCAGGTTGCTATAAGAAAAATTTTATAAGAGATTATATAAAACATGACACATATCAAAGATGTTTAAATATTCTTTAAAGAAAAATATATTTTAAAGAGGCCTGGAAAAAATAGAAAATCCATCTTACTACAACCTCCAGGCAAAACTCTCAAAGGAGAAATCAGGTTTTATAAACACCAGATGCATATTACTATGAGACTTTAAATGAAGTCTCATAAATTAAAGCCTAAATACTTGAACAAGTGAACATGAATGAAATAAAGAATAATTGAAGATATTATAGTCCCTAGAGAAAAACAGTATGGGAATAAAATGTAACACTAAATTATTAGAATATAAATTGAATAAATTAGATAATATCAAATTTTTATCAGAAAGGAAGAGAGAATGTAAATGGTTAATTGAGCTTGGTGATAACATCTTGTGTTTTAAAATTTAGGCCAGGATTTATTTTTCAAACACAATTAGGAATAATAATATTTTAAAAATAAGATGTTGTTAGGAATGTTTTACTCTTGCTTAAGCAAATAAATATAAAATCTCTTATGCTACTTCTAAATTTTAAAATTATACTCAGACATGCTAGAATAATGCTAGCTTTTGTTGTCATTGTTTTAACTTCTATAATTTTGAGCAATAGTGTACATGGGGAAATACAATTCAGAACACTTATTACATACCCCCCAAAAATTACACAAAATTACACATTGTTAGCATACAAATATGTCAAGTATATTCTATTCCTGTCACAAAAATCTCAGATGATATAACCAATTCTCTGTATTTCCTTTCTATTTGGAAAAGCTTTGTTTGATAACATAAACTCAGAATATTTTTCAAACTTCCTTGTAACTTCTTTGAAGAAGAGCCTGTCTACTCCATGGGTTTCAAATCATATTTATGAAATACTTAATAGCCATTGTTGGAAAGTAATACTTTCATTCTTTAAAATCATAAATCATTCAATTATTCAGAAAAGTAGGGATTAATATAAAATCCATGTGCACACCAATCAGGCTTAACAAAAGCTAATGTTTACTATTATTTGCTTCAGATCTCTTTTTGTGGTAGAGTTGCAGTTCCCTTTGTCCTATTCTCCTGTACTCCCCCGATCCTGAGTTTGGGATGTATTTTTACCAACCGTATTTTTATGCACCCATAAAAATATATATTTCGGGAAATTGTGTTTCTAAATTTTACATGCTCTTTCTTTCTCCTTACCCTGCTCTGTTTCCTTTTTTACATTTTTTTCTCTGCTGAGTTGAAAGTTATACATTTGTATTTCCATTTCCATTCTTTTAGTGGTTTCTCTTATATTTTAATATGCTGAGTTAACTATAGATTTTTCTAATTTTCTCAAATTTATTCAGTAATCTTTTCCCAAGCAAGACAAGAAACAGTATGGTTTACTTTCTCACTGAACAGCCTCCTCTCTCATCCCAACATACACACATAGTCTTCTTAGTGCTGTTTTCAATTTTTATTTTGCTATTTAATCACACAAACATACACACACACACACACACACACATGCTGGACACATACTAGTCTTATTATGTTTTCTTTTTCAACAGTTAATTAACTTTACTAAAATATACCACTTTTTGTGTTCACCATTGTTTCTTTCACATCATCTGTCCCTCTCAGTTAACTTGTCTTTTCATTAAAGTACATTTTTTTGTTCTTTCGGTGTGAGTCTGTGGGTGGCAAGCTTTCTTACCTTAGGTATGCTTGAAAATTTGTTCAGGATTTTTGAATGATAGCTGTGTTAACCCAAAGGGTTGAATTGTCAAAGAACATTCGTGCACATTATAGATCTTACCTAGCACCATACTTTATTAATGATTCAAAGGATATGGGCAAGCAGTAGGCTCAGGCAAAACATTCATTTCCTGCAGGAGCTCAAAACCAACTTATTCAGCTTCCAAAAATGTCCCTTTCCCTACTTTAGGATGTGTTTTCATTTCAGATAAATAGAATAGTGATGAGCAATATATGCTAAATTGTTCTCAAAAGAAGCCGTTAGGGATTTGGAGCCCTTTGTTTTATACTCTGATAATTACAGAGAGAGAGAGAATGCTTAGATGACTACTCCCATTCTCCAGCAAGCTATGCCCCATAAATCCATAAAGCCCAGGTTCATTTACAATAAGCAAGCTAGTTATACCAAGTACATCCTAGGAAAAGCATTCTCTAAATAAAGACTCCTTATCTGTAGTAAACATCATTATCATCCTGCAAAGAGGTCTATTCAAGGTCATTAGCATGTTCATAAGGAAGGAAGGAAGTTGAAGGTCATTCACTCCCAGCCTTCCACTCTCAACCAGGTTTCCAGTAGAGCATGAGAGAGTTGCAGACTGGCGTTAACCCTTTTCCTCCCAGTTGTTTTATGGGATGTCTAATTCCGGGTTGACAGGTTTTTTTGTGTTTAATTTTGTTTTTACCCTCAGTTCTTTGAAGCTGTCATTCATAATCTCCTGACGTCCACTAGTTGCTAATGAGAAATTTGCTGTCAGTCTAATTGTTGCTCCTTTGTAGGTAATCTATCTTCTATTTCTGTTAGCTTTTAAGATAGTCTCCTTATTATTGTCCTTTGCAGGTTCATTATAATGTTATACTGTGTCTGAGCATGTATTTAATTTCATTTATCTTAACTGGTGCTCAATGAGTCCTTTCAGCCTTAACACTCATATGTTTATTTAATTCTGGAAAAATCTCATCTGTTTTTTATCAGGTATTGCTTTCCTATTGTTCCCTGTTTTCTTCTGCAGAAATTCATTTCAGACAATTGTTGGAGCCCTTCAATCTACCTTCCGTTTTTCTTAACTACACAAATATTCACGAACACAGATGTTTTCAAATCAGTTTATCACTCTGGCTATGAATTTCTCTTCTCGCTCACGTTTTCCCTGTTCCCACTGTCCCAAAGTAAAGCTCACCACATCTTTATTCTGTTTTAATTCTTCACTTTCAGAACATTAATATATTTTCCATATTTATACTTTTATTTTCATTTCTACCTTTTTTTTGTTTTATAATTTCTTCTTTTTTTGAATGTATGTTTAAGTGACCCCTGGGTCTGAATTCTCACTTAGAAAATATAAATGTACTCTTTTTTCAAGAATCAGAGTGAGGGCTTCCCTGGTGGCGCAGTAGTTGGGAGTCCGCCTGCCGATGCAGAGAACGCGGGTTCGTGCCCTTGTCCAGGAGGATCCCACATGCCATGGAGCAGCTGGGCCCATGAGCCATGGCTGCTGAGCCTGCACGTCCGGAGCCTGTGCTCCGCAATGGGAGAGGCCACAACAGTGAGAGGCCCGCATACCACACAAAAAAAAGAATCAGAGTGAAACAAAAATCGCCGTTTTCTACTACCAACTTCCATACAGTATAAAAGGTTTCCGATGCCCTACACTTTCTAAATAAATAGAGACCAAGATCTGACATCTACAGATCTGTCAGCTAGGTTCTACAGCCTAGGGAGGTAATGGAGCTGCAGATAAATCCAGTTGCTTTCAATTTTCAAGTTCTGAAAAAATCCTGAAATACTAAGAAAGAATCAATACATCTTTATGAGGCACACATCTCACTTGGCCAGTTGGATTTCATCTTTCACACCACAATCAGGATCCTTGAGGATGAAGAATCAAAAAGTTTGCATATTGATATTTCACTAAGGCTATATTTAGGCAGACTTGCCAGCAAACAGTGGGAGAAGGTAAAGTGAAAGCTCAAGTTTGTAAATATCTTAAAATTAGGAAAAAAAATAGTAAGTTGTTAGGTGATTTTTGTCATAGACATACTTATTATCATTAACCAAAGTCATTCCATTCTTATAGCCAATGCCCCTTCTATCTTTCACTCCATATGTCACTGCTGGTACAGACTCAAGGATAGATCTTAAAGTAAAAGAAGTCAAAGCAAACATAGAGATCATCTAATCCTAATTGTTTAACCGTATTATAAGTTTCCCACAAAAGTTCTAGTGAAAACTAAACTGAGGGAGGATTTTGGTATCAGAGAACAGCATTAGCTGAGAAATTCTTTTGCAATAGCAATTAGTAAATGTGCCTGAATATTTGAAACAAAATGAGGAAGGAGAAAAAAGGATATCAAAGAGGAAGAATAAACAGTTGGGTAGGTTGGTAGTAGTGGGATGAGGGAAGATTAAAGGATGTTAGGAAGAGAGAGAAATTCAAGATAGTGTTAAATTTTAAATCTGCATGACTATGAGATCACTAATACTACAAACAGAAACAGACCTCTTTTTTTTTTTGCGGTACTCGGGCGTCTCACTGCTGTGGCCCCTCCCGTTCCGGAGCACAGGCTCCGGACGCGCAGGCTCAGCGGCCATGGCTCACAGGCCCAGACGCTCCGCGGCATGTGGGATCTTCCCGGACCGGGGCACGAACCCGTGTACCCTGCATCGGAAGGCAGACTCTCAACCACTGTGCCACCAGGGAAGCCCATTTCTCACATCTTTTATGAGGATAGTCCCATCCATTACATATTACTTCAGCACTGCCTATATCAGCCCAGTGCTTCTTAACCCTGGCTACAAATTAGAATATAAAAATACCAATGCTTTGGCCCGTACTCCAGAACAAATGAAACTGCATTTATGGAAAATGCATTCATAGGATCTAGGCATCAGAATTTTTTAAAAGCTCCCAGATGATTTTGATGCACTGTGAGCATATAGATCCTGACAGGGAATATTGACATCTAATGCTTGCTTGGTCTTTGACTTCAAGGAACTTAGACTTTAGTTGGAAAAAGATATTCCAGGTAAGGTCCCTTTCCCTTTATTTCATACAAGCCTGTGATATTGTCATGCCCTTCAGGACTTTCTGAGAATCTAAAAAGGTCTAAAAAGACTGGACTTTTCAGTTTCAAAATAAATTTATGTATGAACATACTTTGTAATTTTGACTGACATATCTGTTCCTCACTGGGTAATATTAACAACATATAGTCATCACTGTATCAGTGCAGAAAAGGACAAAGGGCACTATAATATGCAGTGATTAGTGACTCTAGCCTGCTCAACTTGAGCACTCAAATATACACACACTAAATTTTTAATAACTTTTGGACACTAAATTAATATATTTTAATACCTTCCTTTTTACCAGATATAGCCCTCTTTAGCAAAAGGTTTCATGACCTCTGCTATTTCCTCAATAATTCCTCAGTTGTCCCTTTCACTCTGTCCCAGGCTGTCTCTGATCATATTATCCAAGCTTTAGACAAGGTCTCAGCTGGGTCTACAGTGATGTAAATGCTTCTGATGAAAGCGCTTTTTCCCCCAGATAATTCCAATTCAGCTTATTGCTTCTCATGTGCAGCCCATATTTTCCTGTAGATACTAGATTCAACTGGAGGATTTTCTCTTCTCAGAAAGTTAAACATCGGCTAATGAAAAATGACCAGAAATAAAGTACTTATTAGAATTTAATTACAGAGGAAATTATGTTTATTTAATAGCTTACATTGTGATCCTGCTTACTAAAAATGATGCACTCTATTTTACAAATCTTCAACTTTATCCCTATGCAACAACCAAATTATCTGAATGGGTGTCCAAGTGACAAATTAGATGAATGTCTTCCCCCTGAGTCATTTTCTGATAAAGACACATCGTTTAGTTGCAACATGACAAACTATGTGTTCAAAGTGACAAATCATTTAATTAAAATTTACAAGTGGTTAAATACCGTTTGACCCAAATGGAGGCTGTTATCATGAATCAATTTCAGAGGAGGAACAGGCTTTTCAGAAAAATCAATCCCAAATAACTATAACACTTTGAACATATTATACAATCTCTTTATGGTGTTTTTGAACAGCTCTTCAGGTTAGTGGCAGTTTTTACCTGGCTCAAAAAGAATTTCAATCTAGTTGAAAAGAATTTGAGCTTTACTTAGTATTTAAACTCTATTCATTTCATGAATATTTAATATCATGTTCAATGTTCAAGCAAAATGCTCTTCTATCTTAAGAGAAAATAGCTAAAATTTTGATGAGTTATGTTTTTTTATTTCATATACAGGCCAATGGAAATTGGAATCATCTTTCATGAAAAGGCTGGGTAGTTTTTATTGTTTGAGAATACGGTGGCTATTGCATTTACTTACTAATACAGTAAATGTAAAATTGCTTAAGTAACATGCTTTATTATTTTTGCTGCCAACCACATAGTGTGAGGGTAGTTTCATAAAAAATATAAATTAGAGAAATTTCACATGCCAGCAGGCTGTAGAACTGTTTTATAGCTCTGACTTAGCAGGTGCCCTTCTATTTCAGTTGTGCCCTGTAATGAAGTACATATTTAAGCAGTATTGAAATGCAGATAAAAATATGATGCATATAAGTCAAGTCAGTTCCTTTCTCCAGAGATGTTGTACTTTACAAGCTCCATCATTAGTAGTTAATGACTTGGTATACCTTTTATCAATTCAACTCAGCTTTTTGCTCATCTGTTCCATGCCAAGGTTGATAAGGTCTTAGGGAATGTGTTTGCTTAATTTTGGTAGTAAGACTTTTAACATTAATGGATTCATCAGATGTGTAAGACTCATCTATGGATAAGGAAATGCATTAATAGTAAGAGTTAGACATAGTCTATAGTCTAAGCTAACATAATAAATAGAAATAATCAATGAAACATCAAAATAATCATCTAAAATATATATATATACACATACCATTGTCTTCCCCCAAATCATTTAATTTGATTATAAAGAAAAAGGCAAATAATACTGCTGGATAATCTTAAGTTATTAATGTTATATATGTATATATGGAATCTATTTTGTTTTCTCGTCTGTGGAACAAGAAACTTGAGTTTTTCACCCTTAGATATGTTAAGAGGAGTGATAATTAAATATGCTGAAAAGCACAGGATTTTCACTAAAAGGTAATGACAACTTATTATTTACAATATGCTATATGACTCCATTTCAAATATACAAAGCCAGTGAAGTTTGATTTATGAGGACAATTATCAATGGTTACCAAATACTTAGATTTAAATATGCTATATGTAAGTCGAGAGCTTGTTTACAATGGCAGATATCAATTGGACAGATAACTATAATTTTGACAAGCAATTTTTTTCAAGCAGAATATTTTATAAAAGGCAAAAAGTAGAAAGTGTTTCATACTCTGTTGAAATTAATGGTTCAGCTAATGTCTATAATGCTGTTTACAGTATTCTGAAAAATACACAACCCCTAATTATCTATAGTAGTCATAAATAATTGTCAAAAATGCAAATGAGAAAAATTCTATCAAATTAAAATAATTAGTTCACTAGTTAAAATGTCCTTTCATATTAAAAACCTCTTACTTTCTAAAATATGACAGTGAAAAATGAAACAGTCCTTTAGCATACTATTACCGAAGCATTATTGAAATTTGACTCTAAAATATAAGCACAAATGACAAATAACAAGTGCAATGCAGTTTATGCTCTGGGCATTCATTTATTACCTTGTTTTCCATTTTTACACCATGATGCCTACTTTAGCAAACTAACAGACCTCAGGTATACTTCTCTTGAATGCCAACACAGCCTCAGGATCCGTTCATATAATTTTAGTTCTAAATTTAACTGACTGACTAACCTAAAGAAACAATCCAGTCTCAAGCTTTGTGCCAAAATGTATGACCTGAGAAGACATAGGTCAATTTTATCTTATTTTCCTTTTATTTATTAATTTTATAAGTAATATTGTATGAATACATGTTTTGTAGCATTACCACATAAATGTTGACAATGGACAAGGACTAAATCTGGCTATGACCTATAAAATAAAAATCTGTCAAAGTTATAAGAAAGAGGTTTCCGGGTTTGTGCAAGAGCTGGCTCAAGGGCAACCCACAGTTTACTCTGCAGGCTGGACAATCTGGACAGGGTGAAAGGTTGTCTGAATCTTTACTCCACAGACTGGATTTAGACTCTCGTCTCCTCCAACCTCAGTAAGCATTGGTGGAAACGTGGTCCTTGGGCTGCTGTGTGTTCCCCCCACATGGTTATCTCCATAGCTGCTCTCTCATCCCATTCCCTTTGCTTGCTCTGCTCCATGTACATTGGCTTCCTTGCCAACCTGTTACACACCAGACAGGCTTATATTCCCTCTGCTTGCAACATTCTTCTCCCAGATGTCACATGACTCTCCCGCTTTCCTTTCAAATCTTTCTTTAATTATCACCCTCTCACTGAGGTCACCTCTGACCAAGCATGTAGACTGGCTACACTTTCCAGAACGTGCCATGTCACTTATCATGCTCTATATTTTTCATAGTACACATATCATATTCTATGTATAATTTAATTACTTGTAATACTTACGTTTTATAATCTATCTGCTCCCACTGGAACGTAAGCTCCGAGAGGACAGGAATTTGGAGGTGTTTTGTTAACTAAATGCATCCCCAGGGCCCAGAGCGGGGTGGGCCTGGCAGAAAGTCAGTGGTCAAGAGATATCTTTTGAATCAATGAACTGAAAACAGTAAACATATGCTTTAAGTCCTGAACATTGATTACATGCAGGGATAAGCATTTTAGTAGTACTATTCCTACAACTACTACTTCTTTCACTAAAGCCTTTATACGGTATGCCAGGCACCATTAACTGTTTCACACAAATCATCATGTTTCTGTTCAATGCCCCTGTTACTTACATATTATTATCACCATTTTACACATGAAGAGGTTGGGATTCAAAGAATTTAAGTGGTCACACAGCTAGGAAATGGAGGAGGTGGGAGTGGAACACGAGTCTGTCCATCTCCAGAGATTTTACTATTAACCATTAGACAACACATAAAATGCTCATCTCTAATACCAATTTGGTAAAAGTGGGTCATAATAATAATTATTTTCTTAATATCCTTTATATATACACTTTTACTCAAGGACCTATTATTTGTCACTTGAACTAAGAATAATTTCCTTATATTCCTCTTTCTACTCCAATCCATTCTGTTCCCTGTGCTCGTTTAATTGGCCTGAAGTACAGCTGTAATCATGCCATTAATCTGATCAGAGGCCTCCAATGTGCCTCCATTAAGCACATATTCTCTTTATTGTATGACCCCAGTTTACTTATCCACTGATGCAGCTTTCCCTCCCCAATTCCCACAGAGTAAGAAAGCTGGACTTGAAGAAACTAGCAATGAAATGAGTATGAGCAGTCTACACTGTTGAGTCCTGTATATAACTTAATGGCTTTATGAATATCAAGTTTTAAAAAGGTTGTAACCCTTGGGCTTCCCTGGTGGCACAGTGGTTGAGAGTACGCCTGCCGATGCAGGAAACACGGGTTCGTGCCCCGGTCTGGGAAGATCCCACATGCCGCGGAGCGGCTGGGCCCGTGAGCCATGGCTGCTGAGCCTGCGCGTTCGGAGCCTGTGCTCCGCAATGGGAGAGGCCACAACAGTGAGAGGCCACAACAACCGCAAAAAAAAAAAAAAAAGGTTGTAATCCTAGTACCATCATTGTTGTCAAAAAGATTATCTCTCCTTTTCTGTAAATCAGCACGTGTACTTGTTGTTAGAATGAGTTGTAGAAGACTAGGGGTAGATACAGTACCCAGATCCTAACTGCTTCAATGTTGAGCAGAAAGACTGGGGACCAGTTTTCTGCTCCATTCTGCTCCAGAAATAATTAAGTAGATAACTTTCAGATGGTGTCAGTAGCCAACCAGGAAGTCCCATGAAGTCAGAGACTATCCTATTCATGCTATTTCTTCAGTATCTATTGTAGTGACTAGCACAGAGTAAAAATCAATCAATACTTTATTGTTTTTATTGCTACTCTTCTCATCCAAACTTTAATTTTTAGCTCTTTTTTTTTTCCCATTATATGTACAACATTTACAGTAACATTGCAAGAGATGCAGGAATTTAAGATCTTTAATGAAATAAATGGTAAAAATTCTAAAGTCTGAAATGGCATCCAAACAGTCTCAGAATGGTCCTTTCCACATGAAAGAAGGATCTGAAGTGCTTTGTCTTGAATCCCTAATTGTCATCTGATGATAACTGACATGGATTTTCTTAAGAGTGAATAAACGGCCAAGCTCCGTTCTCCCCTGCAGAACAGTATACCTCTGCCTTTCTTGTTGTTTCAACCATTAGAGGCCAGGTTTCGGTTTGTTATTATATTAGACTCCATTGTGTAGACTTTCCTCACCACCAAGACCCTCCAGTTGGCAGTGCGAATTGCTCTGTCTAGTTAACAGTATACACAAGATTGAGGCAGCATGTTTTTATTTAATTATGGTAAGCGTATTTTCCCAGATGAATCGGTTCACAGGTGCTCTTCATTTTCTGCACTCTACTGTGTAGAAAGCTCTTTTTTTTTTAATTTATTTATTTATTTTTGGCTGCGTTGGGTCTTCATTGCTGCACGCAGGCTTTCTCTAGTTGTGGTGAGCAGGGGCTACTCTTCGTTGTGGTGCGTGGGTTTCTCATTGTGGTGGCTTCTCTTGTTGCAGCGTGCAGGCTCTAGAGCACAGGCTCAGTAGTTGAGGCACATGGGCTTAGTTGCTCCACGGCATGTGGGATCTTTCCGGACCAGGGATCAAACCCATGCCCCCTGCATTGGCAGGTGGATTCTTAACCACTGTACCACCAGGGAAGCCCAAGAAAGTTCTTTTATTTATATACATCTACGTATGGACTTGAGGCTGCAACACGACTGCATCCTTAGGAGGCTATTGTACTCTGTGATAAAACCTCTATTTTTCATTTTCCATTTCTGGCAGATTTTTAAAAATATTTTGGTTTAGTTAACTTGGCAAAGTTAAATCAAAATGGGGATGGCACTAATGAGGATAAAGCTATAATTTGATTAGGTATCATTCATTGCTCCTTATCTTTTTCTTAATCCTTTCCTTTGGTGCACGCTCTTTAGTTATCTTTAATTTTAGTTCATTTTGCTTCCCCTTTTAAACTTACCATGTTGCCAGTGACAACAAAAAGCCATTGCAATCTTTCCTAATCCAACAGATGTGCCACACTCCTGAATCATTGTGAGGCATACTTAAACACAATCAGAATAATATGTGGTACTAGTCATATGTAGCCTAGTAATAGTAATATATGGTAGTTTTGCAACCTGAGTTGATGATACAATACTGGGTCAAATTTGACCTGAGATTCTGTTTTATTTTGTTTTATTTCTTTAATGCAGAGACTAGATAAGCAAGCTGTTTACAGGGGATGAAAACTTGACTCTAATCTACTTTTATTAACTACATAGAGCCTTTGCAGATGTCTCGAAATCCAACCGGGATTTAAAAACAACAGCAGCCCAGGAAAGAGATGAGTCTAACTCTGACCTTCTCCATAAAGACATGCCCCACTTCTGAGCGATCAATTCTCCCTTGGATTCCTGGCTTTACCATTCATCTAGTGTACCTCCATCTATTTATCTTCAGTATTCTTTTGGGTCTTTTCTCTCTAATTAGATTATAAATTCCTTCAGGGTTAAGGCAAGAGTCTAGCACAGAACCTTGTACAAAATATGTAGTTGCACGGCTTCATCCCAATGTAGAATTGCTTTTAATGAACTATGAGTTTACTTTGCCACAATAAGAGATGCAGATAAGAAACTCTCCTAGTGAATTTGTTAACTGTGTTTCCCAAATTCTTCCATAAGAGAATCTTTAGAAAAAGTTTCATACATTAGAGGTCTCATGCCCAGGAACAATTAGTCTACATTTTCTGAGCAATAATATGAGCCGTGTGACTGCTCTGGGCGCAGCAAAGACTTTCTGTAAAGGGCCCAGTAATGTTTTAGGATTTTCAATCTGAACTCAACTACTCCACCCTATCACAACTACACAACTCTGCTGCTGTATCAGGAAAGCAGCCATAAACAATACATTAAAAGGGTGTGGCTATATTCCAATAAAATTTTATTTATCCACACTAAAATTCAAATTCTATACAATTTTTATGGTTCACACAATAGGATGTATATTTTGATTTTTTTTAAACTACTTAAAATGTCAAAACTACTCTTAACTCCAAGGTCCTACAAAACAAGTGGCAGATCAGATTTGGTCTGTAGTTTATGGACCCCTGCTAAACCCCATCTTTTTTTTTTTTTTTAACGTCTTTATTGGAGTATAATTGCTTTACAGTGGTGTGTTAGTTTCTGCTGTATAACAAAGTGAATCAGCTATATGTATACATATATCCCCATATCCTCTCCCTCTTGTGTCTCCCTCCCACCCTCCCTTAACATTGCCTGCTGGTAGTCTGAGAAACAACTTGGCAGCCTGGTTCTAGCAACTATTTAAAATGGACTCTGACCACCTATGCTTCTCACATGGGTATAATAGTGCCATAACAAATAACCATCAAATCTGTCTGTTTGTTTCTTGCTCACATTGCATGACCATCAGCGTTAACAAAGCGCACTGCTTCCTGTCTTCTTACCCCTGGACTCAGGAACCTGTACCAACTAGTCAGTGATTGACAGAGTAGGAGGAAGAAAACTTGGAGAATCATGAACTTTTCAAAAAGATTTCTGTTCAAATATGATGCACAATTTCTGTTCACATTTTATTGTGGGTGACGTGATCAGTCAAAATTCAACAGGGTTGGGGAGTGCAGTCCTATCATGTTCCTGGAAGGAGATGAACAAGGATATAGTATATCTCCCTAAACACTAAAATAGCACTCTGTTTAAAATGGTACGCCCCTCTCCCAGCATTTCCCAGTCTCCTTTTCACTGCTTAATTTTGTTCCATGGCTTTTGTCACCTTTTTATGTACAATGTGTATAATTTACAGAGGTATCATGTTTATCCGTCCTTCCAACTCTCATCCAACCTGCACTGTAATTTACATGAGGGCAGACATTTTTATCTTCTTTGTCACTGCAAATTTCCCAGTGACTAGAAGAGCGTCAGGTACATAAGAGACCCTCAATAACTATGTATTAAGTAAAAGGATGAATGAACTACACAAATCCTCACAGCATGCATACACCCAGCTTCACCTTATTTTCTTACCATGGCTTTCCCCTCTGATTTCCTCATATACTACTTACATTTTATCTAATGTTACTGTAAACACACACACGTATGTGTGCATACACACAACAGATACGTGTACACATATCTTTGTAAATCTTCTCAATTTTGTCATCATGAATGAACTATTCCTTTTGAGACTCACAATGATAAATGAAATTGGGTACCAAAACTTTTGTTGATCAATTAATTGATTGTTTTTAAATAAGCTGCACCCAAAAGATGAACAGTGCTCCTCAAATTCTCTGATGACAGAATTGTTGGGTTATTGTTTTCATCATGGCTGAATGTCTCCTCTAACTGTAATTCGAGTGTAATCTCTGGCTTTTAATACAAAAGCCTCTCTCACTACACTCCCACAGAAAATCATTTGAAGTTTCTTCTATGATTGGCCTGATGTTCCCAGTCACCAGACAGGTAGGGAGTCATCCTGCTGGGCAAGGCCCTGCTTTCTAAGGCCTGCTTTGCACTACAAAAGGGAACTATCTTAAGAGCACCTATTAGTGCTTGATTTTCCTCTTTGCATCTCCATTGCTCTCTAACTGGCACACTTCATGAAAGCCTCTTCTTCCGAAGGGTCTGTTGAATTTCCCAAATACCAGCTATTAAATCTTTACTTGATCTTAGAAGAGTTGTCCTATCCTGAAAGAAGGATAAAAGGAATTCCTAACAACAAATTTAGGCCATTCCTACCTAAGAAACAGTTAATGTGTTTCAGTCTAATACTGCTAAGTATCTCCCCTACCCCAGTACATTAGATTACATCATTGATTTTACTTATAAGTGGATTTTATTTAAAGGTTTTATATGCAGTTATCTACTACTCTAATAAGGCTAACTGTTTTACAACACCAAGGTTAAAAAAGATGCAGGTTAATAGTTTCTGTATGACTTGGTGCTTAAAATCATAAAGTCAGGAATGAGACAAATAAGGGTTCAAATCCCATTCTGCCATTTGTTCTGCCACTGTGGCAACTGAGGCTGTTATTTGACCTCTTTAAGATCCCATTTCTCACAGGCTAAGGGGCCTATGAAGATTAAATGAGAAAAGTTACATATAGCCTTTATAACAATGCCTATCACAGGGCATTAGAGAGAAAATGGCATGGGCTCTACTTTCTCAACAATATCTTTATGTATTTCTGAATCGATACCCTCCTTCAAAGCTCCCTTCACACTTTTATGCTCTCCCACCCTCTGCACCCCAATAATCTGTTTCTTTCAAGCTAAAAATCCATCTTCTCTAATCAGTCCTAAATGTAGATTGCCTCTTTCCTGAGCCACCTTATGGATATTTGACATTGGCTATGTGTCTGAGATTCATTTGTGACATTTATATAAGTCAGATGGGAAGATTAGACATAAGCAAACAGTGTGTCCCTCTGTCAACATTTGTTCAGCCTTCTGTGGGAAATGCCAAGAGAACTTATTAGAGTAATTTGCAAAATTTTGTGGGCCAGTTTGCTTATTCAAATTAGAAACTGATGATGCATTCAAGTTTTATAAGGGAATAATTAATTCAAACTTCTTCAACAAAAATGGAAGAAGACCTTCAAATTTGGCAATCATGACCAAGTTTAGGATGTTAATTTAGTTTAGCTAATTATGCAAATCTTAAGGACAGTCATTTAGAAGTGATCTCTCTTACTTTTAAAAAGTATGCATTAGGCTAACATATGATTTGGGGGAAAAAAAGAAAACTTTGTGACATGATAGATTGGCAAAAAAAATTGTATGATATTTTTGTTAATTTAGCCAAAGACTTGGAACAGCTTTTTTGAGAACAGCAATGAACAATTTTTATAATAAGATGTTTTATCCTTTATATTGTAAATAGATAACATTGGGTGAACACCAATTGATTGAAAATAAAGCAGCAGTTTTTCTATCATAAAGACAAATAAGGCCTTAGTGGAAAGTTCATCATCCATGAGAAAGGCAGAATAGGTTTACTCCAGGTTCAGATACCAGTCAGCCTCAAAAGAAATAAAAAAATTATATGGCAATCATGTGGGATAAGTTTTGAAAAATTATACAACTGGAATTAAGCCAAAAACCAAAACACCAACACTTGTTTTTACTGTTAGTATAAATTGTTCAGGCCCAGGCAAATTGCGCAGTAAGCAAATGAATCTGTTTCTGGCATTTTTCTACGCCTCTTTCTCTTATGCCTGGTGTCTATATATTTCTTCCAACTATCTAAAGTGCTTTTTGACTTCTTCCTCCAGATAACTTCAACATTTTCCCTACTTAGTCATGCCATCCAAACCTACCCTAAGCCCTTTGCCTCAAGTCTACTATAGGCTTGGCGTCAATGGGTAATAAAGCTAGTATCTATTGAGAAGCCCTAGACACCAGGTACACTCTCTTACCATCTCATATAATATTCAAAACAACCTTATAGGATAGATGCATTTTTTTAATCTTCATTTTATAATTGAGAAAACCAGGGCTGACAGAGGCTAAGGAAATTGCCCCTCAGGGCTAGGAGACTGGGCTAAAGGAAATAAGGCTCCTAGGAAGCTAAATTTAGGGTGGTATTTACTCTCTGAGCTGTGAGTAAGAACTTACATAAATTCTGTGCCCTAACCCTGGGCTTACCTTAGCCTGGGCCTTGCAGCCCGTGGTCACACAAATAGTATTTAAAAGAACTGAAGCAGTCTAGCTCCAGAGCTTGTGCTTGGTCCATTCAATGACACTGACCAACTCAGAAATATTGTTGATATTGCTCAATTAACAAATCACTTTAATATATTATTCTTTCTAGGAAACATCATCCTCAGCCTGAAATAAAAGATGTATCACTCATTCATGTATTCAACTAATGTTAATTAAATAACTGCTACAATCAAAATACTGTGCCTAGTTCGAAATATATACATTGACGGGGCAAAAGAGACCTGGTGACTTGCTTTTATGGTCTAGAGGGAGAAAGAGACGTTAATGAAATAATCATACAAATGAAAGTAAATTGTAACTGTGACAAGTGCCATGAACAAGTACACAGTGCTATGAATGACAGTAATACTGATATTTGTCCTGTTCAGATTATTCTTAGGATTCTGAGCAAGTGATGATTAAAATATCCAAAGGATGAGGAACTTACTACATGAAGAGAGCAGTATGAAAATACTAGGCATGGGAGCATGTAGGGAAAGACACATGCATAAGTAATTCATATATAATGCAGAATGTGATAAACTGTGCAAAGGAATCAGTCTGAGTGCTCAGGTAGGGGTTCTAGCTGGAGGTAGTTAGGGCAAGCCCCATTGAAGGGTTGGCATTTAGCCTGTATGTTGTCGGATTGGCAGGATTCGGACATGCAGACGTGGGGCAAGGGGAGAATTCCTGGGAGAAGGATTTTTTAAGAGCAAAGAAACAGAGGTAAGAAAGCTTTGCCAGGATAGTGGCATGGCAGGTACGATATAGAGTAAATTAGGACTAGCCCATCAGGGGCTTTAAATGCCAGCCCAATCTGATGGGCAGCAGAAAGGTTTTGAAGGATATGGAGTGGGAAAGTGACATAATTAGAGCTATAAAATTTCATCGTGCAGCTTTATATTAGAGTAAAAAATAAAACTGAGGCATGTGATCACTCTAATCTCAGTGAACCATTTGAGAAATTAACTTGTTATCTAAAGAGGGACTTTTTTTTCTTTTTTCTTAGAAGAGGGTCAGAAAAGACTTTATGGAAGAGAAAATCTCAAAGCTGATCTTTTAAAGTTAAGAATGGCTGTAATTCGAAGAAAAGGTATCCCCAAGTTGGAATAGTATCAAAATATCAACTAAAAGATGGAAGGGGGCGAATTTAATTTTTACTTAAAGAAAGAAGATGCTTAAAGCAATGAAAAGAGATAAACAAGACAAGAAAAAAATAGCCAGGACTGATAAAGAACTTGAAGCTTGCTGTATGTAACTTGGTTTGGTTTTGTGTGTCAGGGGAGAGCTTTGAGAAATGGGATGACATGATCAAAGAGGCAGAGGGGAGATAATTTTGTCAGAGACATATGAGACTGATGGAAACTGGGAGATACTGAGGCATGAGAGCCTTTAAAGTAAAAGTTAAAGTCATTTAGGTAAAATTGATGAAGTCCTGGATCCAATATAAGTCCATGTCAAAGTCATATTTGATTAACATTTGGAGAAGGACCTAGAAGATGTATCCCGTGTTTCCATGAGGAAGTCAGAGCCCCTAATTCAGTCATTCATCCATTTAAGGAATGAGTGTTCTGTGTCAGGTGTGCCAGACCCTGTGATAGGAGCTGGGCTCACAAAAGTTAATATAGTCCCAACTTCCAAGATACTTACGGCTTACTGGTATGGTTAAAACCATATCAAAATTGGGCAGCAAAGTGACAATCTCAGGGAAATTATGTGGAACAGAGCAATGCAATTTGACAATCAAAAATATATATTTAATAAGAACCTGCTATGACATGTGAGCACTACTATGGTGGACATTATAGAGGCCATTGTAAAATAAACAACTCAATCCCAGTCTTCAAGAGCCCATAACCTGTCTGGGTTTGGGAGACACAAATACACAAGAGGTTAAAGCAAGACAATGTTTAATCTAATGACAAAGGACTGGTACAGAGACTTTATGGGAGTTTAGAGACCATTTGACTCTAAGGGAAGACATTATAGAGCAGCCACCTTAATGGACCAATTGGATTAAGCTGCACCTTAATGGACCAATTGGATTTGCCAAGAGTCTCATGTCATTTAGGATTGAATAGATGAGCTCCTCAGAGTAGTGATTTGGTACACGGAAAAAGACATGAGCGTGCAGGCAAAGAGATCTAAGATAAAACACACATGTATGTGTGTGATGTGTGATTTTTCAGTAGTGATGTAGCTTCTTTAAGCCTTAGTTACCTTTCTTGTTAAATAGGAAAAATAATAAGAGGTCCTATTTCACATAGTTGTTATGAGAACTAAAGGAAACAATATATATAAAGTCAGGTCCAAGTATGCATGTATAAAATGCGAATTCCCTCACTAAGTCTGCAATAAGAAAAACCTGCTAGACAACAATCTATGTAAGGACAGAGTTCCTGTCTCTCTTGTTTCCTCTTTTCCCTAGTTCCTGGAGCTTATATGACTATAAACATGTGATGAATAACTGAAAATATTAAAAGTGGATTTGGGTGTCATGAGTGGACCTATTTCTGTGGCAAAGTTCACGTCAGAAAAAAACTGAGACCAAATATTGGAAATTGAAGTCTGAGGCTGCTCCTGTTCTTTGGTTCTTAGCTTTATCTTTTGGGCAGTGAAGCATCACTGAAAGCCCTTAAGCAAAGGAGTGATGTGATGGAGTGGTACATTACAAATATTGTTCTGGCAACCAGGTAGTGAGGAGAAGGGAGGAGGAATTGGATCAAGAGAGTGGAAGGAGGGGAAAAGGTAGATGTGAGGCCTTGTGAATGAAGAATCCCAGGACCTAGTGACTAAATGAAGAGAGAGAGAAGGAAGTAAAAGGTGCAAGAACTCTTAGAAACCAGAGGAAGGTATTAGTGCTTCCAATAGAAACCAATCGGGGAAGCAAGATAGAGTGACCAACCATCCTGGTTTACCTAGATAAGAGGAGCTTCCCAGAACAGAAGAGTTTCAGAGGCAAAGGAAACCCTCAAAATCCCACAGATTTCTTATATGACACACAACTATAAGCAGCACCAGTGATCATGTCACCACCATTTTTACCTCTGTATAGATAAGTCTCATTCCTTTCAACTTTCCACAGTTTTGTGCAATAGTGGCCTAGGAACTATCCTACAAATATGTGAGGAAGACTTGCCATGAGCCAGCCATTGTGGGGAAGAATAAATGATTAAGACACATTTACCACCTTCCAAAATTGTCAAGGCTCTCATCATCTGAGCAGATCTGTGTGTGCCTCATTACGCTGGACAACACGCTCTCTACTTGCACTCTGAACAAAGAGGGACCCGGCAGTCAGAGCCTCCACTCTACTAAAATTACCCTTACTGAAACCTAGCCATGATTCCCTTTGGGGCTCAGATTTTTCAGTGCTTTTCTTAGAATCGCTCAAGATATATCTTTCTATGTGTACTTGAGCAAGTATTTAACTATATTTCTAAACCTTAAAGAGATCTTAGAAGTCTTCTAATTTGACTCCAGTTTTGAATTTTCGTGAGATTGCTTTACATGATTTTTTTAATTTTTAATTTTTTTTTTTTTGCGGTACGTGGGCCTCTCACTGTTGTGGCCTCTCCCGTTGCGGAGCACAGGCTCTGGACGCGCAGGCTCAGCGGCCATGGCTCACGGGCCCAGCCGCTCCGCGGCATGTGGGATCTTCCCGGACCGGGGCACGAACCCGTGTCCCCTGCATCGGCAGGCGGACTCTCAACCACTGCGCCATCAGGGAAGCCCTACATGATTATTTTTTAATCCCATCTTCTGAGAATTACAAGGTACATGTCTTTTTTGAAAAAGTCGTTATAACTAAGGGAACTTTTTCCATACATTCAATTCTCGATTTACACAATGGTTGGATTTAATTTTTTTTTTTTGACTTTACAATGGTGCAAAAGGGATACACACTCAGTAGAAACCATACTTCAAATTTTGAATTATGAGTTTTTCCTGGGTAGACACACTCTCATGATGTTGGCCAGCAGCACCAAAAGCCACAGCTCCCAGTCAGCCACACAATCACAAAGGTAAACCACCAATACACTTACAACCATTCTATAGCCATACAACCATTCTGTTTTTCACTTTTGGTACTGTATTCAACAAACTACATGAGATAGTCAACATTTCATTACAAAATAGGCTTTGTGTTAGATGATCCTGCCCAACTGTAGACTAACGTAAGTGTTCTGAGCATGTTTTTTTTTTTTACATCTTTATTGGAGTATAATTGCTTTACAATGGCGTGTTAGTTTCTGCTTTATAACAAAGTGAATCAGTTATACATATACATATGTTCCCATGTCTCTTCCCTCTTGCATCTCCCTCCCTCCCACCCTCCCTATCCCACCGCTCCAGGCGGTCACAAAGCACCGAGCTGATGGGCTAAGCTATGATGTTCTCTGTAGGTTAGGTGTATTGGATGCATTTTCAATTTACAATGTTTTCAGATTATGATGGGTTTACCGGGACATAATCCCATTGTAAGCCGAGGAAGATCTGTATTTTGAAATTCTGAACCAACTGGAATTTCCGTGGAGCAACACAAAATACTTCATTATCTATCAGAGAAGCATACATATACTGTAACCTGGAGTTTGATGTCTTTGGGCTTATGAGTCACAGAAAATGGAAAGAAGATAAGAAAATAAATTTATGATTTGACAGTGATGAATTATAAGTTAAGAACTATAATTTAGAGATGTGAAAAGGTAACCACGAAAGTGTAAATAAAAGCACCAGCCCGATAGAAGATCTTAACTCACGTACCATCTTTGCTAAAAGCTAACTGCATGAACTTGAAAAAGCTGTCAATGACATTATATTTCTATTTGATCACCTACATTCATTGATTCAGTCATTCAGTTGTTCAATTAATACTGAGAGAGGAGTGAAAGAATGAATGTTTTACGTATCAAGCACTGTATACTAGCCTCTAGGGCAAGGTTTCTCAACCTCAGCACTGTTGATTCTTTGGGTTGAATACTGGGTTCCTCTTAGACTTGTAGGAAATATTGAAAAACTTGTCTTTGCAATAGGATGGAAATCAGTTCTTGGAATCTACATCATAGAAAATAATGGATAGCTTCTTCAGAATGCCATTGGGTTCACTCAATAAATGACTCCCAACTATTATTTGATATTTAAGTTTCTGGCAGACAGTCTTACTGCCTCACTTGCAGCTGTGCCTATCCCTAAAGCAATTGACATGGATCTGATTGGCCAAACCTGGAAGCATGCCTCCCCCCAGGGTAGGGCTGAAGGAGGCTAGAGCCATCCCCCCCCCCCAAACCACAAGTTTCAAAAGGGAAGGGACGGTGTCCTAAGAAAGGATACTGAGCAAGATGACACATCCAGTGTCCACTGCAGTAATTTACAAAGCCTCTTTGCATTTGTTACCACATTTGATCCTCCACCTCACTCTGTGGTATAGGAAGGGCAAATGGTATGAATACCTTCATTTTCTAGACAAGACAATAGAGAGGAGTGATTTATCCAAGCTTACACTGTAAGTGGCAGAGCCAAAACCTGAAGCTAGGTCTTCTGGTCACAAATGTTAATGCTCTTTTCTTCCTATGCTCCTCTTGAGTAATTTCTACCCAACTCAGAGTTTTAGGATCCACATTGTAGGAGTGGAAGGTAAATAAAAGAAACTTCACAGTGAAAGCTGGATATTTGGGTAAATGGTAAAGGACCCATGTCAAAAAAAAAAAATTAAAAAGTGTTTCAGAGCTTCCCTGGTGGCGCAGTGGTTGAGAGTCCGCCTGCCGATGCAGGGGACACGGATTCGTGCCCCGGTCCGGGAAGATCCCACGTGCCGCGGAGCGGCTGGGCCCGTGAGCCATGGCCGCTGAGCCTGCGCGTCCGGAGCCTGTGCTCCGCAACGGGAGAGGCCACAACAGTGAGAAGCCCGCGTACCGCAAAAAAAAAAAAAAAACAAAAAGTGTTTCAAAGAAGGGATGTGATTGAATGTCAGAAGATGAGAAAATGTCAGAGAGTAGAAATAATGCCTTGAAATTATCAATGTGGAAGATATTATAGATGTCAAAGACTTCCCATAAAATAATGGGACAAGAAGTTGAATCAAATAGAAAAAAAAAAAAGTTCGATCCAGAATTACTGACAATAGCCGTAGCATCATAAGCTCTAAAGAAAAGGAAAGCAGGAAATCTTCTTTAGTAAGAATTTCTTAAACACAAAAATGCACAGGAATGCTTAAAGTTAGTGAAAATTATATGTAATTTAAACTGTCATTTGATACTGATGGAGAAAGAGTTGCTTAAGAGTGGTCAAGAATAAATTAAGACTATAAATGTCCTTGAGAAATGGAGAAATCAAGTCTATGGAATAAGATTTAAGTTCAAAAATAAGAAAGCAAGCTCATGAATTAAGGCTGAAGAGAAGGAAAAAAAGTAAAATAGTGGGGCAGCCAGCCACCAGTTTTTGTGGGTAAATGTGAAACTAACATTTGCAGCATAATTGGGGCTTATTTTAGAGTAAAGGGAAAGGGCAGAGGTTATTTCTTTTGTGTACAATTCTGATTTCTAACCTTTGCACTGCTGAGTGTAGGGCTTTTTCCATTTAGTAATGCTCCCCATCAGTGAACAATCGCTCAGAACCATTCCAGATTTCATGCTGATACTTATTAGCTCTTCATTTCCCTGGGAATTTCTCTCTGACGTGAACAATACTTTCCAGTTACAAACAGTTCTGCCGCATAAAATATCATGAAGGGCAATAGCACTTGTTTATATTACTTTTCCCCATGTAATATTGAAAAAGGTGCTGGTGTTATTTCAGATCTTTCTCCAGCCTGGTATAAGTTGTAATTCCACCACATGAAAAGCCAATTTGTCTCCGATTTTTCCGTTTCTTGACCATCCTGACATTAAAACTTGGTCTAGTCACTACCATCTTCCCATGAAATTAAATGTAAGTTTATTTATATCCTGGATATTGAATGGCATTTTACACTGAATATTCTATGCCAACTATCATGACTTAATTGTTACAGGGCCAGAGATTTGAGGAATTCAAATCTTATAACCAAAGCTATCTAATATTGCATGCAACCCTGTCCCCACAACCCAGGGACAGTTTACCGTATGATTAAGGGAGCTATTGTACTAAAGCCCCACTGCATGTCCTTGATTGCAGCTCAGGTAAAACATAAAGATGACACAGAACTTGTAAACGATGAGTAGGAGAATATCCTGTTCTCTGAATCCATAAAGCACCTCTCTGAATCCAAGCCTGTATCATCTGCCCTTAAATGTATACCAGCTTCTTCAGCTTCCAATTGTCACTGCATTTCTGTACTTCCAAAAAGCTATTGAGATACTTGGGGTATGATAGATGCCATATAAAACCAAATTTAATTCTGTACTATTCCAGTAATTTGTCTCATAAATACTTCTGGAAGTGGTAAAATACTTTCGGTTATAAAAATAAAACTTATGTATTCATGACCTACGTATTATTTCATCTTCTTGGAAGTCAAAGGACTCTTCAGTGTTTATGCTAGTGAAATAAATCTACCATAGGTATTTTTATAAAGGTTGTTAGTACAAGTGACACTGTTGGAACTAGCACTATTATCTGTTGTATATTCCCTGCAATTACCTTTTATGCACTTTTCTTAGTTGTTTTAAATGATTGGATGCCAATTTTTCTCATTGATAACTACTTTCATTTCTCTGAAACTTCATAATTTGATAAATGGCAGGCAGTGTTAATGTGATCTGATGGCCAGGAAAAAACCATGGGGGTGTGTCAGTCAAAATGGGCTTCAGAATCACTACTGAAAGGACAGTATGAACCCTATTTTACTTTGAGACAAGGGCATGGATTTAGTGCCTACTCAAGTCCATGTTTTCCCCAATGAATCATGTCTTCACGAAGTATTTTCTCCTTCTCTGAGTATGTCTAGGGACAATTTTTTAATATTGCCCCCGTGGAAACCCCTGCTGTATCTGGACCATTAAATGAGAAACTTCAACAGTTTAGTTATAAAAGACAAATTATTTTCAAACCTTGTAGCAATGTAGATGGCTACTTTAACCAAAAAGCTTGTTAAAGTAAAGAAAAAAAAAGATATTTTGTAGAGTTTCATGTGTAGTGACATCATTAAGGATTATCTTTGCATCTCTGCACTAGGAAAATCTAATGGTGTATTAGCCATCCAAACAGATACTTAAAAGGACAAAAAAAAAAAAAAAAGGTTCATGCTAATCGTGAGTCTATGGGTGTGAATGTGTGTGTGTGTATTGGATTGGTCTATAAATTGGCACAATTTGTCAGGCATCAGAACTAGTATTTTTTCCCATAGTAAAATTACAACTATTTTCAGTGTATCATGGAAGACTCCCTTATGATGTTTGAATTCAATTTATTCATCCAATTCAGCTGATAATTTTGAGCCCCTACTGATGCTGGGGGATAGGATGTGGGTGTAAATGTGTGTAAGATATGGACCCTGCCCTGAAAGAATTCACAGTCTAGTGAAGATTACATGTTCAAAAATAAAATCACACTTAGGACTCATTTTTTTTCAAGATTACGTGCTAGTATATAGAACAAGATTGTTGAATATTTTTAATGGGCATAATCAGATTTAAAATATCCCTTTTCAAAGGAACTTTAAATACTTGCTTTTATAAACCTGTTAGCATAGTTTTCACACAGTCTCCTCAAGGACAACAACAGAACTCTGGCTATTCTATATGCATAGTATTGGCCTCAAGATCAGTAAGTAGTCAGGCTATAGAATGAGTAGTGGTACCACCTACTGTGAAATCTGTGGTACATACTGGGCACCTCTTGGTTCCGCTGGTTCTCTCCAGGGATCATTTTTTCCCCTGTAGACCTGGCTAAAGAAAAGAAACTCAGACTTTTGTTAAAACAGTCCTAGAACAATTTAAGAACTTCTGCTATGAAAGGTCCTATCTTGAAGAAGCAGATCTAGCCTACCTGAGGGAGCTCTGAAGTACTTGGGGTTGAAGGGGCATATTCTAAGTGTCCAACTGGTGTAATTGACTAAGAAATGAAAGGTTAATTCCTGGTCTGGTGAAAAGAAGATAATAATTGAACTTTTCTCTGAAGTCCAATACACTGGAGGTTAGACCAGGTTAAAGATTTAAAACACATCAAAGACTGTGAAGAAGCCACACGCTTTCTTTTAAAACATGTATTTTTTAGAACTACCATATGACCCAGCAATCCCACTACTGGGCATATACCCTGAGAAAACCATAATTCAAAAAGAGTCATGTACCACAATGTTCATTGCAGCACTCTTTACAATAGCCAGAACATGGAAGCAACCTAAGTGTCCATCAACAGATGAATGGATAAAGAAGATGTGGCACATACATACAATGGAATATTACTCAGCCATAAAAGGGAACGAAACTGAGTTATTTGAGGTGAGGTGGATAGACCTAGAGTCTGTCTTATAGAGTGAAGTAAGTCAGAGAAAAACAAATGCCATATGCTAACATATATATATGGAATCTAAAAAAAAAACAAAAATTGTTTTGTTTTAAACCTAGGGGCAGGACAGGAATAAAGACGCAGATGTAGAGAATGGACTTGAGGACACGGGGAGGAGGAAGGGTAAGATGGGAGGAAGTGAGAGAGTAGCATTGACATTATATACACTACCAAATGTAAAATAGATAGCTAGTGGGAAGCAGCCGCATCGTACAGGGAGATCAGCTCTGTGCTTTGTGACCCCCTAGAGGGGTGGGATAGGAGGGTGGGAGGGAGACACAAGAGGGAGGGGATATGGGGATATATGTATACGTATAGCTGATTCACTTTGTTATACATCAGAAACTAACACAACATTGTAAAGAAATTATACTCCAATAAAGATGTTATTAAAAACAAAAAGAAACATGTATTTTTCCAAGTTAAAGAGATTCAGATGTGGTTTCGACACTCAGATTTGAACATCAGTAAGGTGACCTTTCTATCCAAATAACAGCCTTGAATGCAGTTTTGTTTTATTTTTCCATAATAATGCTTGTTTCAAACTTTAAATGTAGTACCACTGAATATAGTTTTAGTCAGTGTAAATAGTGTCAAACTAATTGACGTTAGCAATTCCTAATCAGGTTAGCTTATATTGTGAAACAATAAAATGTCCACATGGACAACTGAATTTTTGCATTAACTCTTTCTCATACCTCTCCCAGCCTTGATACTGCAATAGTGAATATGAATTCCGCTGTGTCAGGTTAGAGTTTGTAGAGTTGAGAAGAGCCGCTGACTGCATGAAGTATCTAACAGCTATATCACCTGGTGTATGGATTATAACATGACACCTGCATGTGAATCGTACACAGACTAAGTAGGAGAGCATACTTTCAGACTATCTCTGTGACAATCTTACATTAATCTTTCACAACTCAAATAAATTTGACAAAGACATACCATCAAACCATATTATAAGCCTCTTGAACGGAGAAAAAAATGAGAAGAGATTTTTATCCTACGCCCTTGTATTGTGCAGTTGTCACTCTAATCAAAGATTCCAAGGGGGGAAAGCGGGGGCAGTGGTGGTGGGATGAACTGGGAGATTGAGATTGACATATATACACTAATTTGTATAAAATAGATAACTAATAAGAACCTGCTGTGTAAAAAAATTAAATTAAATTCAAAAAAAAATTCTCAAAAAAAAAGATTCCAGAAAGCTCTTCATGATGTAACAGAATGTTTACTATGGTACAGTTGGAGCCAATTGTATAAATCACATCTAATTTGGGGAGCACCATAACCTTCTTTGCGTTTTTGTCAGACTGTATTTGTTGTAAGCCTGCCCTGCATCCATTGGGAGACTTTGCCCTACCACCTGCTTTCAGAGTTTTCTGCTTCTGGAATATTACATCATCTTCTCTAATCTCTCTCAGCCACTTCTTACCAAGAACTTCCCTTATCTGACAGGGTGCAAGGAATAATGGCTTTTTATTTTTTTTTCTCAGCAGGCACTGCAAGCCATCTCTTTCTTATAAGCTCTGTTAAGCCTCACTTTTATCTTCCAGCACTTGTCTTTCAACACTGACCAAAGGCACCAGATACTAAAATTTCTAAATAACCTTTCGACAACCCATAAACAAGGTTTCTCTTGGCTAAGTGGACAAAAGGAAAAAGTTGTTTATACTGTTCTCCTCTTGGGTTATTTTGTTCTTTACCATAGGGTTATCGTTCAGCCTTGTGAAAGTATCAAGAAATGCAAGTTTATTCAAGAGTTTCTTCTTCCAGTCCCCATAGCAAATATATACCTTTATTCTTTATCTTTTAATTATTCCTTATTGTAGAAGATGTAATTTCTGTGATAAAATTTTATTGATATTCTTGAAGTATTTTGGAAAGGAAAAAAAAACTTACAGGAAAGAATGGTAAATTCATTTACTTGCTCAATAAACGTATACAGGACACTTTGTTAGGCCCATTCTAGGCATTGTGAACACAAAAATGAATAAGACATTTGTCTCTGCCTGAAGTGTCATAGTTTCTTAGAGAGAAAAATGTATAAACAGGGAGATAAATATGGGTTATGTGAGAACATTTGAGGAGAACAGATAGTGGAATTCACTGTGCTTAGGAAGGTCAGGGAAGGCTTTTCAGATGTATAGGAACTGAGATTTAAAGGAGTCAGAGTCTGGCAGGCAGAAAAAAATGGGGATAAATTCATTCTAAATGCAGAAGGGTGCTACCTCCTGACTCTTCAAGGAACTGCAAATAAAGTCAGGTGACTGGAGAAGAGGCAACCATATTATTTACAATCTCATGTGCTGGACCAAGGGACTTGAATTTTATCCCAATGTTTTGACCCGAGAAGTGTTTTATGTCAATGTACATTTATAAAGATATTTCTGGTAACAGGGAAGAGGGTAGATTACATACAGGGGGAGCAGGCACTACAGGGATATTAGTCAGGAGGAAAATGCAAAATATAACAGGCTCCAAGGAGTCACATCACATATAGTAGATGAAGAAGTTTTGGAATAGAAATACTGAGTATGAGACATCCATAGTCAGAAAGCCAACAAAATGTCATAATTTTTATTTTCAATGATCTGCAAGTCTTTTGAGCATTGCTTTATATTTAAAATAGAAAAAGATCCTATTTTAAATATGAACTTTAGTATGAATTAATTTCAAAGTAAAACACTAGGATGAAATGAATTTGATGATTAAAAAGGTAAACACATATTATATAGCCTGATTTTCTAAACCATACCTTTGGGACAAAATTCCTAAATGGAATTCTGGAATATGGACCAAGTTTGAGGACATTGATTAAATAGATCTTCCTATTTGGGGCTTCATAAAACTCAGACACACAGTGTGTTTTACTGTAATGAGGGAGTAAAAGAAAAATAATAACTGAAGATAATGTTAAAAAGTGACAATGTCTCTATTCAATAATATGACACAAGACAATCAGAAAAAGTAAAAAGGCAAACTACAGTTTTGTAGAATGTATTTGTAATACACATATCCAAGAAAGGACTTGTATCTTGAATATATCAAAAATTCCTATAAACAATAAGATTAAGGCAGACCATGTGATAGAAAAATGGATAAAAAAAAGTGAATAGGCACAAAAGAGCATATCCAAATAGTCAACAAATATATGAAAAGACACTCCATGGCATTAGTCATCAGGCAAATGCATATTAAAATCACAATTTGAAACCTCTCCAGACCCAACAAAGTGGCAAAAATGAAAAAGACAAAAAAGTACAATGGTTGGCTAGGATCAAACTGCATTTTCAGACACTTGGATAAGAATGTAAATTGGCACAGCCATTTGGGAAAACTGTTAGACAATATCAACCAAGTTGAACATATTCCTACCCTATGACCTAGCAATTCCACTTCTAGGGATACGTACAGAAATGAAGACATATGTTCACCAAAAGTTATATACAAGAATGTGCAGAGTTGTGTTATTCATAATAGCCCAAATCTAGAAACAACACAAATGTCCATCAGCAGAACAGATAAACAAGTTGTGATATATTTATATGATGGAATCTTATACAGCAATGAGAATGAATGAACTACAGCTACACACAACATCATGAATGAATGTTACAAAAATAATATTGAATGAAAATGTCAGACACAAAAGAGTATATATTGTTTGATTCCATTTATTTAAAGTTAAAACATTGCCACAATTAGAAGTCAACATAGTGATTACTCTTAGGAATTTGCTTAGTTACTAGAAGGGGAAAAGGGTGGCTTCGGGAGTGCTTCTCGATCTGGATGCTGTTGTATGGCTGTATTTCCTTTGTGAAAACTTATCATGCTATACAGTTACAATTTATGCACATTTCTGATCTATTTCAATTATAAGTTTACATTAAGAACATAAAGGAATACGAGTAACTAGATTCTATTATGAACATACAACAGCCTAATATTGTCATCTTTAATTAAAATCTAAGTATGCCAACTAAATTTGTAGTCACTTAAGTTGGTCATAGCGACATAATCCATGTAAAACATGTCAGTTTTGAATTACTTCCCCTTCTCAATAATATTGTGTGCAATTCTTAAAAGTCAATTTTGTCAAAAATAGTTCATTTTACTCTCGCAAAATAATGAGCACATTGTAGAGGCTTGCCTCCTGATTTTGTGAAACAGTTCACTATTTGATGACATTTAAGAAAATATAGCTTTTTCCTTCTAAAACAACACAAAACCTCCCCAGCTCCGTTTTCCAGAGACGGCTGTCTCAGAACAAACTAAATAGAAATCTATTTGATACACAACTGATTTGAAACGCCTCCTACTTCCTCTTCTTCACAGTTTTCTGTAAAATGATTTCCAATGAGTTCATCACAAATGATTCAGCATGGCTTCTAGTAAAGAGAAAAATATCTTCTAATGTGGTCATAGATGCACTAAAGGCCACATGAAGTCGTCTATACTTATAACTCTTTATAGTAACATGATTCAAACTTTATATTCTGAGTTGTCTTAACTATTTTAAAACAATAGTAGTGTTTATTTTAGTGCTATTTTGATAATTCCTTACAAAGGGTAATCTAATAAGTAATGTAAAAATATGATGGACAATTTGAAAATAAAGATACAATATAGTCTCTTTTCCTTTTTTTTTTTTTATTCCTTTTCAATTCTTATAACAGAAAGCTAGGAAATTCAGTGTCAGATTTTGCACCACAGAATCACATCAGATAGAGCTTTTGCTAAATGTCCTTGGGAATGTACAGTAGGTCACATAACCATGACTGCAACGTTGGACTTGCCCACTGGACTTCTCTCACACGGGTTCCCATCAAGAAGTCAACTACTTGCTGAAACATAAGAATAAGCATATTGGGGTTTTCTAGTTTTATTTAAAGCCATATAAATTTCCTAGGTCTTCTTTTCCCAGGATCATAAATTGAATTCCTCTCAGATCTCCTCAGTTTAGATTGAAGTTACCTGCTTTGAGAACTTTTCTAGAGTCAGAACACTCAGGAGTCAGTGTGTCAGACTCCAAGCAGATCACTTACCTTATGTCTAGTCATCATTTCTAATTCAGTTTTTTATAGTACATCAACCCCCTCCTCTAAGGACATAAATCCTCAACTAACTTCAGGTGCAACAATATTTAGAGATTTTTGTTTCTAGGGTTCCATAGAGAATTCCAAATTTATCTAATTATATCATCCCATAATCTACAATCTTTGCTTTAAGACAGTTTTGATAGCTTAAGCCAGTTAAAAAAAAATTGCCTTAAGGCTGTGTCTTAAAATTAAGTTTGTATTTTCTCCTTGATTTATTGTAGTTTCTGAGAAGACAAGGATTAAGCTTGTCTTCATGATAAGTCATTAACCCCAATTAGAGTTTAAATGGGCAGACTGGTAGCATCGAGCCTGGATAACCCTAAAAGGGGATTGCTGGTACTGCTTCTATCATTTCCAATATTTCTCAGAAGCCAGAAGTGTTTGTGGAAATCACTTTTGACTATACATTACATTTATGCATTGTATGTGTACATGTTTATGTGTTATGTGGTTCTCATCCAAAACTGTAAACTCCATGAAGGCAGAGATTCCACCCATTTACCTACCTGGGTTGTAGTATCTCTGATGCTTAGAATAGTGTTCAGCACGTAGTAGCTGCTCAAAACATATTATTTGAGTGCATAAATATTATTGTGTTAGGATGTTTGCTGCCTTTTGGGCAAAAACAAAAAATATTATTGTGTTAGGATGTTTGCTGCCTTTTGGGCAAAAATGTTTTATATTGTACTTTATTTGTTGTATATGTACAGCATATCATTTGAATGCTCACTGCTTTTTGATGGAAATATATGACTGTCTAAATGAGGAATTGGCAAACTTTCTTTGGAAGGCCAGATCGTGAATAGTTTTTGCTTGCGTTTCTTATGGTCTCTCTTACAAGTACTCAATTCTGCTGCAGTAGCAGCACAAAAGTAGCCACAGACAACCTGTAAAGGAATAAACAGGCAGCCAGGCTACCCATGCCCAGTTTTTATACGGCCCTTGAGCCAAAAGTGGTTTTTAGATTTTTAAATGTTTTTTTAAAAATCAAAAGTCCCATGACACTTGAAAATTATATAACTTAAAGTTTCAGTGCTAGGAAATAACGTTTTAGTGGAACATAGGCATGCCCACTGATTTTCGTATTGTCTATGAATGCATTTGTGTTCTAGTGGCAAAGTTGAGTAGTTGCAACTATTAAATAAATTGTATAGCAGAATCTTTGAAAAATAAGGCTGGAAACAATAGGAAATTTGTCCTCACATTCTCTGATTACAGCAATCTCCATATCCTGAAAACATGTAAAAAGTTCAAAACTTTAGATTTTTGGAGCCGGGGTTCCTATAATTAAACTTAGTAATGATACGAGAGAAAGAGTAAGATGGTATTCCACACCTGCTGGAGAGATTCTGTAAATATAGTACACAATTCTCAAGTTACTGATAATTATTGATTCAAGAATCAAAGACATAAATGAAGTTCACAGGTGATGTTCAAGAGTCCCATAAATCAATAGGGCTAGGCTTCTCATCTATCAACTTTACAACAATTCATTTTTTTTTAACATCTTTATTGGAGTATAATAGCTGTACAATGGTGTGTTAGTTTCTGCTTTATAACAAAGTGACTCAGTTATACGTATACATATGTTCCCATATCTCTTCCCTCTTGCAACTCCCTCCCTCCCACCCTCCCTATCCCACCCCTCTAGGTGGTCACAAACCATCTAGTTGATCTCCCTGTGCTATGCAGCTTCTTCCCACTAGCTATCTATTTTACGTTCGGTAGTATATATATGTCCATGCCACTCTCTCACTTTGGCACAACTTACCCTTCCCCCTTCCCATATCCTGAAGTCCATGCCCTAGTAGGTCTGTGTCTTTATTCCCGTCTTACCCCTAGGTACTTCAGGACCATTTTTTTTTCTTAAATTCCATATATATGTGTTAGCATATGGTATTTGTTTCTCTCTTTCTGACTTACTTCACTCTGTATGACAGACTCTAGGTCCATCCACCTCACTACAAATAACTCAATTTCGTTTCTTTTATGACTAATATTCCATTGTATATATGTGCCACATTTTCTTTATCCATTCATCTATTGATGGACACTTAGGTTGCTTCCATGTCCTAGCTATTGTAAATACAGCTGCAATGAACATATTGGTACGTGACTCTTTTTGAATTATGGTTTGCTCAGGGTATATGCCCAGTAGTGGGATTGCTGGGTCGTATGGTAGTTGTATTTCTAGTTTTAAAGGAACCTCCATACTGTTCTCCATAGTGGCTGTATCAACTTACATTCCCACCAACAGTGCAAGAGGGTTCCCTTTTCTCCACACCCTCTCCAGCATTTATTGTTTCTCGATTTTTTGATGATGGCCATTTTGACCGGTATGAGATGATATCTCATTGTAGTTTTGATTTCCATTTCTCTAATGATTAATGACGTTGAGCATTCCTTCACGTGTTTCTTGGCAATCTGTATATCTTCTTTGGAGAAATGTCTATTTAGGTCTTCTGCCATTTTTGGATTGGGTTGTTTGTTATTTTGTTATTGAGCTGCATGTGCTGCTTGTAAATTTTGGAGATTAATCCTTTGTCAGTTGATTCATTTGCAAATATTTTCTCCCATTCTGAGGTTTGTCTTTTTGGTCTTGTTTATGGTTTCCTTTGCTGTGAAAAAGCTTTTAAGTTTCATTAGGTCCCATTTGTTTATTTTTGTTTTTATTTCCATTTCTCTAGGAGGTGGGTCAAAAAGGATCTTGCTGTGATTTATGTCATAGAGCATTCTGCGTTTGTTTTTCTCTAAGAGTTTGATAGTGTCTGGCCTTACATTTAGGTCTTTAATCCATTTTGAGTTTATTTTTGTGTATGGTGTTAGGGAGTGTTCTGATTTCATACTTCTACATGAACTTGTCCAGTTTTCCCAGCACCACTTATTCAACAGGCTGTCTTTTCTCCACTGTATAGTCTTGCCTCCTTTATCAAAGATAAGGTGACCATATGTGCGTGGGTTTATCTCTGGGCTTTCTATCCTGTTCCATTGATCTATATTTCTGGTTTTGTGCCAGTACCATACTTTCTTGATTACTGTAGCTTTGTAGTATAGTCTGAAGTCAGGGAGCCTGATTCCTCCAGCTCCATTTTTCATTCTCAAGATTGCTTTGGCTATTCAGGGTCTTTTGTGTATCCATACAAATTGTGAAAATTTTTTATTCTAGTTCTGTGAAAAATGCCAGTGGTAGTTTGCTAGGGATTGCATTGAATCTGTAGATTGCTTTGGGTAGTAGAGTCATTTTCACAATGTGGATTCTTCCAATCCAAGAACATGGTATATCTCTCCATCTATTTGTATCATCTTTAATTTATTTCATCAGTGTCTAATAATTTTCTGCATACAGGTATTTTCTCTCCTTAGGTAGGTTTATCCCCAGATATTTTATTCTTTTTGTTGCAGTGGTAAATGGGAGTGTTTTCTTAATTTCACTTTCAGATTTTTCATCATTAGTGTATAGGAATGCACCAGATTTCTGTGCATTAATTTTGTATCCTGCTACTTTACCAAATTCATTGATTAGCTCTCGTAGTTTTCTGGTAGCATCTTTAGGATTCTCTATGTATAGTATCATGTCGTCTGCAGACAGTGACAGCTTTACTTCTTCTTTTCCAGTTTGGATTCCTTTTATTTATTTTTCTTCTCTGATTGCTGTAGCTAAAACTTCCAAAACTATGTTGAATAAGAGTGGTGAGAGTGGGCAACCTTGTCTTCTTCCTGATCTTAGTGGAAGTGGTTTCAGTTTTTCACCATTGAGGACGATGTTGGGTTTGTCATATATGGCCTTTATTATGTTGAGGAAAGTTCCCTCTATGCCTACTTTCTGGAGGGTTTTTATCATCAATGGGTGTTGAATTTTGTCGAAAGCTTTCTCTGCATGTATTGAGATGATCATATGGTTTTTCTCCTTCAATTTGTTAATATGATGTATCACGTTGATTGATTTGCATATATTGAAGAATCCTTGCATTCCTGGAATAAACTCCACTTGATCACGGTGTATGATCCTTTTAATGTGCTGCTAGATTCTGTTTGCTAGTATTTTGTTGAGGATTTTTTCATCTATGTTCATCAGTGATATTGGCCTGTAGTTTTCTTTCTTTGTGACATCTTTGTCTGGTTTTGGTATCAGGGTGATGGTGGCTTCATAGTATGAGTTTGGGAGTGCTCCTTCCTCTGCTATATTGTGGAAGAGTTTGAGAAGGATAGGTGTTAGCTCTTCTCTAAATGTTTGATACAATTCGCCTGTGAAGCCATCTGGTCCTGGGCTTTTGTTTGTTGGAGGATTTTTAATCACAGTTTCAATTTCAGTGCTTGTGTTTGGTCTGCTCATATTTTCTATTTCTTCCTGGTTCAGTCTCGGCAGGTTGTGTATTTCTAAGAATTTGTCCATTTCTTCCAGGTTGTCCATTTTATTGGCATAGAGTTGCTTGTAGTAATTTCTCATGATTCTTTGTATTTCTGCAGTGTCAGTAGTTACTTCTTTTTCATTTCTAATTCTATTGATTTGAGTCTTCTCCCTTTTTTTCTTGATGAGTCTGGCTAATGGTTTATCAATTTTATTTATCTTCTCAAAGAACCAGCTTTTAGTTTTATTGATCTTTGCTATCATTTCCTTCATTTCTTTTTCATTTATTTCTGATCTGATCTTTATGATTTCTTTCCTTCTGCTAACTTTGGGGGTTTTTTGTTCTTCTTTCTCTAATTGCTTTAGGTGCAAAGTTAGGTTGTTTATTTGAGAAGTTTCCTGTTTCTTAAGGTAGGATTGTATTGCTATAAACTTCCCTCTTAGAACTGCTTTTGCTGCATCCCATACGTTTTGGGTCATTGTGTCTCCACTGTCATTTGTTTCTAGGTATTTTTTTGATTTCCTCTTTGATTTCTTCAGTGATCACTTCATTATTAAGTAGTGTATTGTACAACAACAATTCTTTACAACAGAAATTGAAATTAACTACTCATTTTTATCCTCCCACACAGTTGAAGGTGCAAATGAAAAATCTAGAAACTCTATACATCAGTTAATCAAGTGTTGGCTGTAGATTACCATCTTCTATAAACTGTAAACATCAAATGAATATTACTAACTCCATCAGAAAAAAAGTAAGCTAATGTATGTTTTTCACAAATTATTAAAATTATTAGAATTAGATGAAACATTTCCAAGTGATAGAAATACAAGGATGTGTGTTTTTTTCAATTATAATATGAGCTTCACAAGAACAAGCACTATATAATTTAATGAAAGAATTAATGAAGATCCTCACAAAGCCACTCATTCATTCCTTTATGCAGTTGATCAACAAAAATGCTTTGATGGCTATTTTGTACTAAGTGCTGTGGACACACAAAGACAGATGAGAAACTGTCTCTGTCCCTCAGCAACATTTTAATTGGGGAGATAATATATAGTTAATAAAAGTAGATCTAGTGAAAGGTTTTAATATTAACTTAAAACAGAAGGCATTTGAAGGCAATTCCTTTTTAAGTGTCAAAGAAGTAATATAGGCAATAAAGGCTGGAACAGTTGTGGGGAGGAATGGATCATTGAGATCTAGAGTGGTCATTGAAGCCTCTCTGGTAGAGAAGAGGCTCACAAAGGAATTTCAAGGGTAAATAAACATCCAGTAAATGTTGGTTGCATAAATAAATAAGAATTTATATAGCTGAAAAGAAAGGACACAGTAGGTAAAATTGCCAGCCTAGATCCACCTGCCCCTAGATCCACCAGGAAGTTCAAGGAAAACAAATATCCACTCAGTGGTGGGAGTCATCAGTTCTGCCCACTTTCCACCTATCTCCCACTGAGGGCTGTGCCTTAGAGTGTAGATATCACAGATTAACCTGAACGTAGTAGGGTCCTGAACAGAGGGAGAAAAGGAACATAGGATTTTTCCTGAAACCTCAGACTCTTTAACATGAAGGAAGATGACTGTTCAAAGTAACCCTCAAATGCTTCTGACAAAAGGTGGGAGTCAACCATAAACTTCTACCTAAACAATGACCAGTAGAGGGATTCCTGATGTTGTCTCTGAACTGTCTCACCTTTTTGGCTTAAGCTTTTCTAACCATGACTAATTTCCATTACCCTGGCTTACTGCCACTGCAATTTTAAAAGGTTGCTAGGATGGTGCCACATTTCCTGTGTTGCTTATAGAAGATAAAAAAAAAAGAAGCATATAATATCCAGGGTTTTTTTTTAAAGTTATTTTAAACATTTAAAGTATTTTCAAATGCTTCATATTGGAATGTTCATGTAACAAGTGGAATTACTATTTGCTAATGCATCTATGTAGAAGTATGTCTTTTTCAAGGTAAGTCATGGAAATGTGTTTTCTAACATGGTAAATGAGCACCTATACTTTTAATTGTTCAATTTCTTTTATAGGATGTAATAATCAGCAATTTTAAAAAACATTGACTTATAAATTACATGTGCCCATTTTGGTTACTATCTGACATATTTAACAAAATATCAACCTTGTGCTAAGTATGGAGGATATTCATTGTTGGACAATTTAGATTCCCATCTTCAAGGATCAGAAGTACAAAAGATATGGGTAGGATAAAACAGTCTTTTGTAATTTTGTAGGGTTTTCCCCCTCTGATTGGATTTTCTTTTTTTGTAAATGCTTGTCCATATTTGTGTTCTTGGTAGCATATTAACACATGTAACCATTTCAGTTACCTCTTGGCATATTTACCAAATATCCACCATGGGCTTCCATGGAAGTATTCAACGATAGATAATATAGATTCCCATCTTCAAGGAGCTAAAAATCTAATATAGACAATAACATGCATTCAGACAGCTATGCTACTAGCAGAATGGGAATCCGTAAAAACCCATGATCACTAAAAGTAAAATCCAATTCTATTACTATTGCTCTGACCTCTGCTCATCTCCCCAGCCTCAGTTCATGCACTTGTGCTCATCATAATTCACTAAGTTCTTCTGATGCCAAGGGTCAGAACTGGCACATTGTCATTTCTATCTCATGTCACTGACTAGAGCAAGTCTCATAGCTGAACCAAAGTCATGAGGCAGGGAAGTACATGCTACCCACAGTGGGAGGCCCTGAAAATTACATGGCAAAGGGCACAGATACAGAGAGGACTAAAGCACTGGGGCCAATAATACAATCTACCACACCAGGATATGTGCAAATTTATATGATTTTGTGTTCTTCGGATTCCTGACTCTTTTCTGTACTCTGCCACACTAATTCCAAAATAGTTGATATCCTCACTTTACTTCTGAGTAATTGTTAATCACACAGCACATTGGTCGTGTGGTTGACCACAGTCCCAGACAGGACCATGCATTTTGCCTGGGAAAAGTATATTCTGGCCTCGCTTGTATGATAATGATTTTGGACCTATGTGTCCTATATTCAGCTGTAGGTACTTGGAAGCATGTCTTCCAAGAAACATATTCATTTGTGATGACCTGGAGACCCTCACCTAAATTTCTGCACACAGCGAGCACCCTATAAATGCTACCTTTTAACTGACTGCTTTATCCCATTTCAAAATTTAGGTGACCAATATGTTTCCATGATTCTGATCATATGGAAGCATTAATATTCAAAACCTTACTAAGCCGCTCACCTGCATCAGCTAAGCTGATTGAGGTTATAGGGCCAATCAAATTCAGACACAACAAGATTTGATTCTTTCAGTTCTATAAATATGACATTTCTAATTCCAATGACAAAAATAAAGACCTAAGGTAGTGCCTCTCAAACTTTAATGTGCTTTTGAATCAACCAGGAATCTTGTTAAAATGCACATTCTGATCCGGTAGTCTGGGGTGAGGTCTGATCTACCTTTTTAGTAAATTCCAGGTCATGTTGATTGCTGTTGGTGCCCAAACCACACTGAAATGGCAAGACTCTAAAGGATTTATTAGTATCCTTTTCAGAATAAAATCTTTATCCATGAGTCTTCTAAAAACCTCATTTTAAAAAAGTAATGAGAAGTGACCTCAACATGTAAATTATTGTAGATTTTTTTTCATATATCAGAGACCAGCTATACTTTTATGTGATGAAAATAAATAGAAATTATATTTTGGAGATAGATCTCTAACCAAAATAAATCATATTCATCAAATAGCAACTACTGCTTTATCACACGTTCTGATTGTTAGCAATTAATGCAGAAGTACACCTGGACAAGTAACGCTCCTGAGAATTTACTGATAATTCAATATTTCTCACTTCATAATAAATCATCAGTTGTTGTGTTTATTAACTAACAAAATGTATTAATTTACTTGTAGAATAATGTGCAATATATTTTGGCACTTATTTTAGTCACTCAAAAATATTTAGTACCTACTGGTACATGACATGGTGATAGGTATTGTAAGTGAAACAGTGGTAGATGACACATGACACCTATCCTCAATAAGCTTACAAATCAGGGAACAGAAATGGATATTAATAATAAAACAATGCAGGAAGCACTAATTTTCCTAAGAAATGAAGAGAAGTGCTAAGGAAGTCTATAAAAGAAAAAATAAGAATCTCTCAGCCAGCATCCTGTTTAGGACCTTTAATAAAGCATGGTCAGGGAAACATATGGCATCAATGTTAGGTGGAAGTATTTCAGTATATTTTAAAATTTATTGAGAGAAAAGGTAACGTGGTGAAATTCCATTCAAGGCCTAGAAACCCAACAAATAAATTGTAGTCATACTTTACACTTTTGCTCCTTCCTCCAGAGTTACTTTTCCACTCACCTTTCTCAATTTTTGCTTCCGTAAAATGAGTTCATCTTCTAAAACACAGAGCCCTTCTCAGAATCGATTACAGCCCTATATAGTGCTTGAAAGACATCATTAACTGAAATAGTTTGTGTATGTGTATAGCTGATTCACTTTGTTATAAAGCATAAACTAACACACAATTGTAAAGCAATTATACTCCAAAAAGATGTTAAAAAATAAAAATAAATAAATTTTTTTAAAAAATTGAAGTAGTTTGGAGAAGAATAAAAACAGTAACAGAAAATGAAATCGGGAGTGAAGATTCCAGAAAATGGAATTTGGGGATTTGTTCACTCAGAAAAGTCTGTAGGGGAACTTTAATTTTAGTGTGAATTTGAGGCTAAGGATAGTGAACAGTTAGCTATTTCCTGGTCAGGGCAGGACACAAAGAAACATACTTTAGCCAGACACATAAGTAAGCACCTGTCCACATGTGTTCCTGCCTCTACAGCCTGCTCTTCCTGGGCACGTACCAAGAACAGTCCAGGTTTCCACTGCATCATCACTGGCCAGGGACACTTGCCCATCTTCCACATCAGCACATTCAGGTTCTAGCCATAATAGCATCCAGTGGGACTAGGTGCTCTCTCAAGAGTGCCTGGCCCCATTTCACTTGTGACAGTCTGTATGAGATGTCTAGGCTTCACTGACAACCTCATTGAATTATGAGCTTGGATTGAGACCAGTTCATCACAGCACCCTAATCCAGGGCCGTTTCTTTTGTCTGGTGCTCCAAACCAGTACAAAATACTATTGTGCCCAGGTACTCTTTCAATCTAAAACAAAACAAAACAACAACAACAAACCCTTTAATTTATTTCCCTGAAAGTAGTTCTTATCCTTCTTTTCAGTGGGATGAGAAAGCAATTATGTTTGTTTAGAGGGTTTATTATGCAGGGTAATTTTTCAGCACCACAAAGAAAATGGTGCTAGGATTCATCACATTTGAAGTATCATTTTAATCTGATAGAAATGCTTCATGATAGGGAAATATTATAGGAGTTTGGATGTAAGTACAGATGTACTTTTCACAAGAAGCAGTTCTAAGTACCTCTGCATAAGATCCATTAATTCTTGGTGCAAAATGTAAGCATAACCCCAGATATCAGAACACCTGTTATTTGTACACCACCAAGCTCAGCAGTCTTTGACTAAAGGCTCATAAATAATATTTGTGCATCCTCAAATCTATCCAGACAACCTACATGGATGGATCTTATTACTATTAAAACTCTCAACAAATACTGTAATTTGGTAGGTAGCTGTTTTGAACCATGGATTGACAGCTATTGGTAATAGAAGTAGGTATAAGAACCATGTCCATCAGAGCATGCAGCCCCTGTGAGAAAGTATCTCCAGATAAAAGTTTATTACTAATAATGAGAATTCTTAAGAAGCCTCTGGAAGGCAGTGTTGCTTCAGAAAGTCTGTGTTCATTATAGATGGTCTTTCTTAACTTAAAGAAAGTCATTCTTTCTCAATGCCTGTCTTGGAGAGCACTCCTTGCCAGAAATTTACCAAGAGCCCTAAGGATACTTCAAATAACTCTTCTAGACATATCTAAGACAAACACAAACTCAGACACTTAATTTTCTTGGGGCAGTTAATTAACGATAGATGATAGTCAACTAATGATTAGTGATACTTTTTCCTTTCCAAAGAATTCATGTTCAATCTGACCTCCCCTTCTCCCCAATTTTCCCAGAGATAATATAAAATACATAGATGAACATACCCATTCACAAATGCAAAGTGCACAGAAAGTTTGTAAACATTCTCAAGAAATTTAGCACAGAATCACTTTAATTTCTTGGCTCACTGATATGTTAGCTTTTCACAATTAACACAAATTATGTAAAATAAAACATGAATTATGTGACCATTGCTTTATATAGATGAGACTGCATCCATCAGTTTTATCACTATCTTTTGGGTAACAGCTTTATTAAGATATAATTCACACCATACCATTAACCTATTGAAAGTGTACCATTTTATTGTTTTTAATACAGTTGGCCCTTGAACAATGCAGGGATTAGGGTGGCCAACCCCCTGCCCAACTGAGAATTCGTATATAACTTTATAGTTGGCCCTTTGAATCCCTGGTTCTGCATCCACAGATTCAGCCAACCACATATCATGTAGTGCTACAGTACTGACTGAAAAAAATCTGTGTATAGTGGACTTGTGCAATTCAAACCCGTGTTGGGCAAGAATCAACTGTATATGCATTCACAGAGTTATGCACCCATCACCACAATCAATTTTAGAACACTTTTAGCACTCATGAAAGAGAAATCCTGTAGCCTCTAGCTATCATCCCCACACATACCTCTCAGCCCTCTCAGCCCTAAGCAATCACTCATCTTTCTGTCTCTATATATTTGCCTACTCTAAGCATTTCATGGAAATGAAATGTTAGGATTTTTTCATTATTTTTACCGATTAACTTTATACAAGTAAATATATTTCATATTCTTAAAAAAGTATTTTGTTTCTCCGAGCCATATATTTACAACATCATATACCTACAATGTTTGTAGGACTGCTATTATAGTTTGTGTTTAAAGCTTTATGAATGAACATATAGTTAAGAATATATATAAATACACTTTGACCAGCCATTGAAACAGCACTTATTTCTAATTTATTGTCTCATTACTGATTCAACCTCAATATGACTTCAATATTTTTAAAATGTATTTCACTAAAAAATATTTTTTTACTAAAATATATTTTCAATTATTTCCATCTGCTTATGAAGTTGTTTTGGAATATAGATACCTGCCATGCCTATTTCCAGTAATAACAAACCTTTAAGCTTGCAGAGAAAGACAATCTCTCTGTCTCAGACGCACATACTTCTTTATTACACAGGGAAGTTTTAAGGCAATGTGAAGCACAGTGATTTGTGTCCACTTTGAAGATTTTTTAAAGGCAACTGCTAAAACATGTCTCACTTGGACTATTGCTATGGACTCCTAATTCAACTGCCTACTTCCCACATTTCCTCATCTTAATCTACTCTCTACCACAAAGAGCCTGAGTGATATATTTAAAACTTGTCCTCTGCTCAAAACCATCCAATAGCTTTCTGTCTCACTAAAAATAAAATTCAAAGTTCCCACTGTGGCCTGTATAATACTGTCCCCACTTCTATACCCTTAACTCTCATAAACATTCTCTCACCAGCCTCTCCTATTGTACTCCAGCCATTCTGATTTATTGCTGTTTTTTAAACACACCAAGCATGCGCCTGCCTTGGGGCATTAGTGCTAATTGGTCCCTCTGTTTAATACAGTTTTCTCAAATCTTTTTATGGCTCATGTTGTTACTTTATTCAAATTTCTAGTCAAAAATCTCCAAATTCCTGATCATGCAAAATACAGCACCCTTCCCTCCCATTCACTTTCTATTCCCTTATCCTATTCTCTTTTTTTTTTTTTTGCGGTACGCGGGCCTCACCACTGTGGCCTCTCCTGTTGCGGAGCACAGGCTCCGGACGCGCAGGCTCAAGCGGCCATGGCTCACAGGCCCAGCTCCTCTCGGCCCGGGGCACGAACCTGCATCCCCTGCATCGGCAGGCAGACTCCCAACCACTGCACCTGACATTTGACTGATTGTTCTCCCTTTTCCTGCCCACATGTAAGTTCCCTGCTAGCAAGAAACTTGTTTGTGTACTGCTGTATCCCTAGTGCTTAAGTAGTACTGGAGTAATAGTAGGTATTTAATAAATGTTGAATGAATGGATGAATGAATGAATGAGTGATTAATTGGACAAATAGGTAAATGAATGAAAGAGAAGAAATATTGATCCTCTTCCCTTCAGATAAAATACCTCCAAAATAGAAGTATGGAATTTCTATAGGCTGTTTTATTATTATTATTATTTTTTGAGTATAATTCAAAATGATTAACTCTGTTTTTAGGGCTACAAATTAGCCTTTAGCTCTAAAATTATTTCTGATATGGTATAATATGAGTCCATTTAGATAAAAGAATGCTTGATTTGATTTCAACTTGAAGAAAACTTTGAAAGATTTAAAAGAGAGTTTTCTAATCAGACAAGCTAACTACAAGCCTGGTTTTAGAGCTGGCATTTTATAGTCAGTGGATAAAATATTGGAAGCAATGAGGAGGCTTGATCACCAACGTTCTGTAGTAGGATCTTGGATAGTCCTTTTTCATCTCTTCTTCTTCCATTAGTTCATGTTTCACTAGAAAAATTGGAAGCTTACAAGCATTTTTTACTTTATTCAAACTGTATTTTTGTGTATTTTAACCTTATATAAAATGGATTCATGATTTATAGCTGCATCATGTTTGCAGAGACATTTTTATTTGCTTTAAAATCAGTTTTGGGGGGTTTTGAGTACATCTAAACAATGCCAGGGAATATGTACCTATTGCCTGATTACAAAAAAATAATTGATCCTATTTTTATTCTTATATGAAGGCTCACAGCTGTAAAAAGCTATGACACACCACTTATGAAAATTTAGCTGAAATGTGTGAATTATACACTTTCTGCATTACCAAGCTAAAATTTGGATGGTTTATAAGCAACTCTGTGCTGTAAACTTTGGCACATCTGGATAATCTAAGAGTTTTAGAGTGAAAATATGGTATGACTACTTTAAGTAGAAGAAATTTCAATTCCATTGGAAAGAATCTAAAACATGAAATTTCATTTTAAATAAAAACAAGAAAAAAGTCACAATACATCTCCCAGTCACCCAGTTGAGTCCCAAAATAAAAGAGCAGAGAGCTGCAGAAGAAGGATACATTAGGGCAAAACCCAGGAGAAGGAGCCAAGTCAGGAAAGGAGCTGAGATCCAAATGAGACCAAAGAGTCAAAGCAGAGATGAAAAGTGTCTTCAAACCAGGAATCAGAAGCCACAGTGGCCAAAGGCTGATGGAACAATTTCATTGTTCAGAAATGAGTTGTCCAAGTGGAACAGAAGGACATTGTCTCCTTTTGATACTGCAGTACTGGTCATGAACGGTGGCCCTGCAGTCTTAGGAGAAGTGGGACTTGGCACTTCTGTAACATTTACTTGTGCCTTTGCTTTACCTGTCCTTCCAGGAAATTAGTATTCTGAGAAGAAAGACCAAGACTGAGGCTGGCAAAGGGCCTTGAACCTTATAGGCCACAACACACTTTGTTGAATAATAAGTGTAAATTACCCTCCCAGTGAATCCTTCATAAATAAGTAAGGGTAACCCACAAGGATCTTTTCAATTTAAAACAAAACAGGTCTCTTAAATATTTCTCTTACAGATTCACTTTGAGCTGAAAGAAAACACAAAGTTTCCATGTGAAGAATATCTTTGGAAAGTTTTAAGCACCACAAAACAGTGTTTTTTTAAATGGAAGGGCCTTCTCAACCATGCCATAGTATGTCATCCCTACCAAGATGTTATAATTGCTGTCGTTTGTCTGACTGCAGGATAATGGGGTATGGATGGGTCTAGGAATGGCTAGAGAGCTCCCAGGGCAAGAGCAAAATGGTATGCACTGTACAGTGGACTTAACAGATGGAGAAAGTTTCAGATGGATGGCTTTCTAGACAGATTGCCTCAGAGGCCATGGGCTCTAGGTGATTTGCCTCAAGCTACTAACAAGAAGAAGTTTTACTCAGCCCATCTTTCACTGATAAGGATTTCATTGTGCAATCCACTGAGCATTTGAATTAAAAATGAAATGCAAGTTAGAATTTACATGTCTTTTAGCCCTTTTTTTTGGTCTTAATTTTACCTTAAAAATAATAAAAACTGCTATGGTACATAGTGATGTATATTCCTGACTTGTAAAATAATTTATTTAAATATTAGGTGGTAGTTTGTTCCTTCTTTAGAAATAGATTGTTCACTGAATCTAAGTTCATTGCCAATAACATGGCTATGTTTGCCAGTATCAGCAGTTCTAGTCAATATGGTTTATGAAAAAAATTCTAAAATTACCCAGATGTTACCTCTGAATAATAGAACCAAAAAGTTATATGTTGATCATGCCAAGGTTTCTCCTTACTTCATACTGGTTTATAAAAGAGAAGTCTTAAAAAGGCTTTATTACCTGTAGGTGATAACAATTTTTAAAGTAGCCTTTTCTTTCTTAGAGAAACTCCAAAGGTTGTTTTGTTTGTTTGTTTTTAATGGCAGATCTTATTCTAAATTGTTTTAACCTTTATATTTTGTGCTTATATCTTTGAGGGGCAGCATAGTAAAATGGTGAAGAGCAAAGATCTTAAAGTCACACAGACTGGGTTAAAACAGATTTCCAATGTTTATGTGTATCAGTCTTCCCTATATATAAAATGGAGAAAATAATATAGACTGTTGTGAGGATTAAATACTTTTATATATGTAAAGTTTTTAGAACAATATTTAAACACAGTAGGCCTATTTATTATTTTGTTCTGTCCCAGAGATACCCAAATATGCAAATTATTCCTTCTCTTTAGCTGTGTATTTCACTGATGCACTGACGATATGTCCCCAGCATTTGAAATTATTAGAGCTTATACTCAGTGCCTTACCATTACAGCAGTTTTATGGATAAAGGCAAGTCTTATTTTTGTGAAGCTTTGGTTTGAACACTGTTACTGCATGTGTGCTATTTACGATGTGACTGAACACAGACTGCTTTTACAGCAAGTGTGAAAACCTTCAGCCCCCAGGCTAAACATGCACCCAGCTTAATGTCATCTAGCCAGAAGGGCAAGCACCAAATGTTGTTGTTGCCATTCATATCTTCAGCTGTGAAGATACAAGAGGGAACTTGCAATTTTTTTGGAGCATTATCCTATAAACACACATGCTGGGGCTGTCTCCCTCCCACCCATAATATTTCTCAGTATCCCTTTGCCCTTTCAATAAGTGTCTATGTGTGTCTCTGAATCGTTGGTACGTATGAGGGGTTTGGGGGTGGGGCGGGGAGGTGTTGTCAGTTTCTCTATGTGTTATGTTTAACTGCATAATTTCCTTTAAGCACATCTCTCATTATTATTTCTCCTACTGTCTTTGTTGGCCATTCTCTTTGTATGGCTCATACCATATCTAAGTGCAGAACACTCTTTTCTTTACTCTCTTTATGTCATTGAATCAATCTATCACTTAAAATTCTAGGGTATTAGAGTTAGGATGGAGTATTAACTTATTACAGTTGACACGATTCATTAACATAGAACCAAAATGTATGTTTGTTTGTTTACTGAATTTATTGCTTACTCATTTGCTTAACAAACATTTAACTACCTCCTGTATGCCAGGAACTGGAAACAGAGTATGTTTTTATTATTCTCATTTTTAAAAGGTGCATGAAATACTATACATTTCTATTAACTGAAACATAGCTAGTAGTAAGTTAAATATCTTTTAATCTATTGATTTATTGTCCTTGGTCAACTCCTCATAGAAAAATTAAAGGATTTCCTCTCTTACTCTAAATACAAAATAAATTATTGGTGAAAGAATGCATAGCATTAGATGTATATATATGAAAAGATTAAGCTACGTTAATGCAAACAAATGCAAATCCATAATAGAAATGAACTTAACCAACTAACCTTAATATCAAAGAATTTTCTTCCTCATATCAAAGGAAGAATGAGGATAATCCACCCTTTCGGCATGGTTATTGACTCGAGATGCTTGTGCAATCTGGCTCACAGGCTTTGTCTTCTCTCACACAGGAGAGCAGATTGACCATATGCAGGGGGCTTCTGTGTCTGTAAGGAAGACAATCTCTGAGTTTGGGCTCAGATAAATACCCACCTACTTGCATGTGCCTCTATGTCTTAGAAGTCTCGGACTTAGATGTCCTGTCTCATACAGGTGCAGATATTTTTAAGTGAGCTAACAGAATAAACACCAGTTATTCAGGCAATGAGTCTAAATAGGCTTAAAGGAGATGGGTAAGAAATGGAGCAAACTAAGGAGTAGATGAAGAACTTCAACATGGCTGCTGTGTGGGTTTCCTGCTCCTCCCTGGCATCTCTTTGATATGTGATTTTCAAGGCAGGTGCTATTCTTATTGCAATCACATTGTCACAGTCCATTATGAGGAAGCAATTAAGCCCATAACAAGTTAAGAGGTGATGTTTTGTATTTTTTTTTTAATCTCACACAACCGTTGATTTGTTAGCTTTTGAAAACAGATAGGAATTTTTCAATTACACCTTGCAAAATACCTTTTTTCATTCTGAGTGTTTGAAAAGCAAATGTATCTTGGATCCAGTGCTTTTGTGTTTACAAATCTGGATATGATTTAGTAAGCTTTAAAGAGATAGCAAATGCATAGTAAGGAAATCAGATTAACATAATTTTCTGCTTGCTTACAGAACACAGCAGTTGAGATTATCTTTTACATTTGGGAAGACTGTTTTAATATGATAAGATGAAATACCACCTCCAGTACACTTGATCTTGCTAGTTTGACTTCTTAAAATAAATTATGGGCTGATTTGTCATAGTCACTTTTAACATAAATTGCTATTATAATCTAAAGAAGCAATTCTAAAGGAGGCCACTTTTTCACTTCATCTACATAAAAAGGTTTAGGTTATTTCTACATTTATTCTTTCCTCTGTGCAATTTATTTGCTGTAACTTTACATGACAGGAACAACAAAAATCCATGCTTTGTTCATTCCATCCATTCTTCTATTCATGCATGATAAGTAGCAAATAGCAGTTTAAATGGAGAGATGGTACAAGAAAAAAAGTACGTTGGCTTTACTTTTTGTATGTAAAAAAAAATGTTTTTTATGAGACTGTTTGTGTGCCTATTTCCCCACTGGAAACACAATTAGATTGCAACCTTGGGGAAGTAAGATGAACCCAGGGCTTTACTCTTTATCTTCTACATATTTATTTACTGATTTATTGATTTATGTATGTATGTATGTATGTATTCTAGCAGCATCAATAGCTACTGTAAATAGTGAGTGTTATAGTCCAAACATCTTTTAGCTGTCAGAGTGTGATTGCTAGAAAAGGAGGAGGTCGCACTAAGCCAAAGGACTCTAGAGGCAGACTCTTATGAAATCATGAGCCTCTGAGCCTCTGAGGAATGTTTGATGGTTTTTGTCCTGGTTTTTATTTTTTGTTTTGTGCCCATTATGCTTGACTAAGCTTTCTCTCACTGCCTCTAAATTCTATTTGTCCAAATTTGCCATGGTGCCTATTTTCTGTATCATCTGTATTCATTATTTGACCACAAAGGAGTTAGAAAATGAGCATGGTGATGTGCTTACTAGGATTAGTTATTCATTGATAAGTGTTCAGATTAAGGCATTTATATTTAAAAAGTGTACACTCAGGGCTTCTGGTCAAGTTTTCTTGTACTCTGGATAGAGATTACATATATGCACATATTATCTCATTCAGGGCTCTGCATGGAATTGGAGTAATCTTGGATTTATAAGTGGCTTATGATTATTTCCTTTCAACTCAATGGAACAATGGTACTGACCCCTGGAGTCTCTGATTGGAGGCTTTGTTTTTATTGTTTGCAAAGGTGAGGAAAGCTGTGTAAGAAACATGGAGAACAGACATAGCACAGGATTATAGAATGTCATCTAGACAAAAACTTGAATTAAAGATAGACAAATAGGATCAAAGAGAGATTTATTTGAAACTATAAGAGAAATTCTGCCCTGCCAAACCTTCCCATGCTTTTTGTGCCCCCCTACTCCAGGAAGAACTCAAAACAGTCCAGCCCACTGTGATACACCTTTCTTGGAACTAAGAGCACTTATTATATGTGCTGCTTATTTAACACTCAGTCATTTCACCTTGACATGTCTTTTGGTTTTCCATTTCTAACTTTTGCCTCTTTAACCCTTGCATCATTTTCAGTAGTTTATGTGATGTGTCACAGCATGAAAGGAGATCAATGATTGCTTTCTTTTTCTGTTGCTATGAAACAATTTCCATGAACGTAGTGGTTTTAAAAAAGCAACACAAATTTATTAGCTTACAGTTCAGTTCTGTACTCCTGAAGTGCAACATGGCTCAACTGGGTTCTCTATGTATGATCTCACCAGGCTGAAATCAAGGTGTCTATAAGGCTCCAGGGAAGAAGTCACTTTCAGGTTTATTCAGGTTGTTGTCAGGATCCAGTTCCTTGTGATTATGGGACTGAGGTCTCATTTCCTTGTTGACAGTTGGACAAAGGCTACTCTCTGCTTCTAAAGATCACTTGCATTTCTAAACGCGTGGGCCCCTCTATCCTCAAGCCAGCAACATCAAGTCAAATCTCCCTCAAGGTTTTAGTCTCTGACCTCCTCTTCTGCCACCAGTGCAGAAAGTTCCTATTTTTAATGGGACTCATGAGACTAGGTTAGGCCCACCCAGACCATCTCCATATTTTAAGGCCAACTAACTTGGGACTTTAATTACATCTGCAAAATTCTTTCACAGTAGTACCAAGATTAGTGTTGCTTGATCAACCAGGGAATAGAAATCTTGGGAGATGGGGAAGGGGGGTACCTGTGACACCCAGCCAATTCTGTTCCGTGTGGATAATAAAAAAATATTTCTTATATGGATCCATAAATGCCTGCATGAATGAATGATAAAAGACACTTTTAGAAGTCAGATATCTTACCAAGCCAATTACTAATAGATAAAACTGAGCCTCCAAGTGAGTAGAATTTTATTTTACCCGAATAAGTTAGTTTGGGGCCATTACAATTCACCTTACAGCCATGATTGAGGTGATTGGTCACCTGAAGACATACCATTCTTTGTTTAACAAATGACAACCAATTTAAGAGGGTTTTTTTTTTTTTTCTTTAAAGATCCAATTATCAGCATCTGAGAATTATGCCTTGGAACAAAATTGCCTTTATAAACTGATTTATACATGACAAGTAGTTATCTCCTCTAACACTCATAATGACCCATGGGTATTAATAACCCCATCCTACAGATAGAAAATTGAGGTTCACAGCACTTCACAGTATTTTGTTGAAGGTCTTAATTATTTATACTAAAAATTTTCTGAAAGCAATTTACTTTGCAAAAGAAAAGGAGGGGTAATATTTATGTAATCAGAGAACAAAATGAAGTGAAAAAATGTTAAAAAAAAAAAAAAGAAAGAGTACTCTGGGCAGTCCTTTACTTGCCTTGCTCAAATGTTTGATAATTATAATGCAATTGTTATTCTGGTCTGTATTTAACACTGGAAATACGTCACCTCAGGAATTAAAATAGTAAGTTATCTATGTCAAGTAGAAGAGTCTAGTTTTCCCAGCATCATGTGTAACCAGCTGGAAAAGGACCAATGATCTCTACATACCAGTGAAGTGATGAAGAGGTAATATCTTCAAACGAACAACATGCGATTAAGCATGTCTCTAATTAGCACCTAAGGAATAGTGACGTTCAACTTTTTCTTCCAGGGTTTTATCATTTTCCTTTATTTTAAAATAGCTTTTTGAATCTATTTCTTTCATGATTCAGTGACCTGGAGATCAAACCATATTTACTGACTCAAGATTTCTTTTCTGTAACTTAAAAACAAAACCAAATGCAATTCAATGGTGTAAAATGCATTTTAGGATGGATATTCAAAGGATAATTGGAATTACTAGATTCATGTAATTTAGTAAACATACCTAGGAATAGAAAATGACTCAAAATGTCCAATGTGAAGACATGTATTTGCAGGGCTCCAAACTGAGTATGTTTGTGCTTCTGCTGATGTTTTCAATCATGGGGGTCTCCCTGGATGAATGACTCCTTCCTCCCAACATCGTTTAAGTTTCAGTATCTTTTCCAACACTCACCTTGCATCTTCTCAATCACTCCCTTTCACTTACAAAATCCTTTTTATAATATGTCCTTATTATATTTCATTTCATTGTCAGCAAACAATAAAATAAGGCTTTCCATGGGTTATTTTTCTATAGCTGCTAAGCCCAGATCTAGTCTGAGGTGGTTTTCATGGTCCTAAAAGTGACTTTGAGCTTGACCTAGGGCCCTGCCTTTCACACTAGACTGTGAGACTTCACGGGACTTGTCGCCTTGTTCCCTATGAAATAAAAATGGCATTATGGTTGCCATAAATAAGGAAAGCATTCACATAAAAACCACTATGACAAATTGAGAAATATTGAACTAGTCAATTTGTGTATTTCATTGAACATTCTGAACCATACAAATTTGAATGAAGCTTTCAATGCACAAATAAGCCAGTTCTGTAACAATAGACACTGCCATTGTATACCAGACATTATGCACAGTGCAGCCAGCTGCATCAAAGAGATGGGGGAATTGGGATTTGTTTTCAATGTTAAATTGAAATCCAAAAAATTTATTATTGTTGCTCTGTAATAAACAGGCATGCTGCTTAATGAAAAATTCTATTTGTATTATTGGTGAGTTTCTTGCTTCTGATTCACACATGTGGAAAAAGCTGCTCTATTACTCTTCCTAAGCTGGTAGCTGCCATAATGCTTAAACTTAGCAAAGGATCATCTTGGTCATACGTGAAGAATATCAGAAGAATAGTTTAAATAGGATAGACAAGAATAGTTTAATATAGGAGGAGTTTCTGGTAAGATTACTAGGAACATGCACAGTGCTTATTGCATTCTTTTTATTTCCCTTTATCTTCAGGGAAAAAAAAGTGTAACAATGAGATATTAACATTTAATATCTTTTCCCTTTTGGTGAAAGGAGAAAATAATCATCTGTCTTTTCTAATTTTAAGATTAATAAAAGTACACCCAAGTGCAATTATGTAGCCCAAACCTTATTATAATAAGACATGTTTCTAAGTATACACAGGAAAGGAAATGACATTATGGTTGCTTTCCTTAAATTCTACACATAAACTTACATGGAAATTTGGAAATCATTTTGACCACCAGGATGATGTTAAATTTTCTTATTAATTGTGATCATAACTAAATTTAGTGTGAAATGGAAAATGTATATTAGAACACGTATTTTTAAAGTGGCTTTCTGATTTCTTTAGCAATTACTCTTAGCTATCGGTATACTAGGAAGGTGGAGAAATGTTATTGCAATAAAACCAAATGAACACATTAATTGTCTTTAAATTAAGCTTTGCTCTCTAATAATCTATGGTTCCTTTAACCCCTTTTCCATTTTTCAAGTTTTCATGTCCTGACCCCAAGCACAAATAAGAAACTGAAGCTTGTCCTTCACTTGAAGAAAAAAACCAAAACCCTGCATTTTATGCAGAGATGTTCTAAATAATTTTCTGATTTTATGTGTACCTTTGAGAATCTGATGAATCAAGACATAATCTAGCCATAGCCCCACTCACTGTGTCTTTGGCTGTGTCTGACCAGAAGGGTTGATGAAAACACCTGAAAGCTGTGTGGACCAGCAGTGTTCAAGCCAAGAGAATGGCAGGCAGAGCCTATAGTTTGCAAAGCAAAGCCAGTGGCCCTGTCCAGCTGGGGGACTTGGGGTGTGGGTCAGCTTGAGCTAAGACAACAAAGAGCTTACAGGTTTTTAGAACTGCTTTTCCTGCTGAGCCTGGGCAGGAAATCTAATTTATTACCCTGCTCATCACTGAAGACAGCTTTTAACCTGCCTGACCAGGGAACCTAACCAGAGCACACAGGAAGCTGCAGAGCCCATCCAATAGTCCTATGCACAGTGGCACTTGAACAGAGAGCACAGCCCATGGCTTCGCCTATGTGTAGAGCAAAACAGGTGGTCTTATCTGCCCAGGGAATTCAGTGCATACTCAGGCCTGATTCAGGCCCCCAAACAACAAGTTGTATAGGCCAGGACAGGAAAGCTAATTCATAGTCCCATCTATTACTAAATAGAGTACCCAGTCCTGACCATCTAGTAAGCTTGACCAGAGAATTCAGGCAACTTCAGAGCCCATCCTATAGCCTCTCTTGGGTAGGAGATCAAACCAGCAGTCCTATCCATCTGTTCTCAGCCAGTGGCATGCTCCCCAATCCCAATCCTCAAAGCTCAAAGGGTGTCTAACCCAAAATAGACCCGAATAGCAGAACCCACCTGCTCAAAGACATTTACCAGCAAACACACCCATAAACCCAAACTGGGCTGACTGGTGAAAAACTGTCTCTGCCAAAGCAAACCTGTAAAATATGAAGAGTAACCCCATTACTCAAATGAACAGATACTAATATAAGGAATCAAGGATCATGGAAAATCCGGTAAATATGACAACACCAAAGGAAGCTAATAAAGCTCCAATAACTTACCCTAGATAAATGGAAATCTATGAACTGTCAAAGAATTCAGAATAATCCTCTTAATTATAAGAAAACAGACAGACAACAAAACAAAATTAGGAAAACAATACAGGAACAAAATGAGAAGTTTGACAAGGAAATAGCAGCCATCAAAACAAACAAACAAAAACAGGTATCTTAGAGTTGAAAACTACAATAGCTGAACTGAAGAATTCAATAGAGAGTTTCAAAAGTAGACACAACCATGCACAGGAAAGAATCAGAAACGGAGGACAGGACATTGGAAATTAACCAAAGGAGCAGAAAGAAAAAAGGATGAAAAAAAAAATAGTGAAGGAAGCCTATGGTAATTATGAGACACAATGAAAAGAAACAATATTCACATTATGGGAAAAAGGGACAGAAAGTATAAAGCAATAATGGCTGAAAACTTCCAAAATCTGGAAAGAGAAATGGACCCAGATCCATCAGGCTCTCCAGATCAGTGAGGCCCAAAAGATCCCAAATAGATTGAAGCCAACTAGAGCTACACTGAGATATATTATAATTAAATTTTCATAAGTCAAAGACAATGAAAGACTTTTAAGAGCAGTAAGAGAAAAGAGAGAAATTATATACAAGGGAATCTCCATAGGATTATTGGCAGATATCTCAACAGAAACCTTTCAGACCAGGAGAGAATGGGATGACATATTCAAAATATTGAAAGAAAATAATTGTCAACCAAGAATTCTATACCTGGTGAAGCTGTCGTTCAGAAATGAAGGAGGGATAGAGACTTTTCCGAACAAACAAAAGCTGAGGGAGTTTATTACCCCTGGGCCTGCTTTACAAGAAATGCTAAAGGGAGTTCTCTGAGTGGAAGTAAAAGAATGTTAATTAACACCATAAAAACACAAAAAGGTAGCATAAATCTCACTGGTAATGGTAAATATATAGTCATAGTTAGATTCTGCAATATGGTAAGAGTGGTACATACCTCACAACTCTAGTTTAAAAGTTATAAATAAATAAGTAACCCACTTTAAAAATGGGCAAAGGACCTGAATAGACACTTCTCCAAAGAAGATATTTGAAAGGCCAAAAGATACATGAAAAGATGCTCAACATCACCAGTCATTAGGGAAATGCAATTTTAAACCACAATGATAATCACCTTACACCTGTTAGACCATCATCAAAAAGATAAGAGATAACAAATGCTGGCATGGATGTGGTAAAAAGGGAACCCTTGTACACTGTTAGTGGGATTGTAAATTGGTACAGTCACTATGGAAAATACTTTGGAGGATCCTCAAAATATTTAAAAAAATGACCTTATGACCCACCAATTCCACTTCTGGGAATATATTTAAAGATAATGAGAGCATTAACTCAGAAAGATATCTACATCCCCATGTTCAGAGCAGCATCGTTTACAATAGCCAAGACATGGAGACAACCTAAGTGTCCAGCAATGGATGAACAAATAAAGAAGTTGTGGTATATATACATACAATGGAATTTATTCAGACTTTAAAACTGAGTAAATTTTGTCATTTGTGACAACATAGATGGACCTGGAAGGTGTTATGATAAGTGAAATAAGTCAGAGGAAGACAAATACTGTATGATCTCACTTATATATGGAATCTACCAAAAAAAAAAAGAAGAAGAAGAAGAAAAGAAAAGAAAAAAAAGAAAGAAAAAAACTAAACTCATAGAAAAAGAGATCAGACTCTTATGGCTATCAGAGGCAGAGGGTGGGTAGAAGAGGAACTGGAGAAAGGTGGTTAGTTATAAGATAAATAAGTACTAGGGATGTAATGTACAACATGATGACTATAGCTAACACTGCTGTATGACATATGTGAAAGTTGTTGAGAGAGGCAATCCTAAGAATTCTCCTTACAAGGAGAAGGGGTTTTATTCTTTTCTTCCTGCTTTTCTTTTAATTGTATCTATATGAGAAGATGGATGTTAGCTGAATCTACTGTGATAATCATTTTACAATATATGTAAATCAAACCATCATGCTGTACACCTTAAACATATACAGTGATGTACATCAATTATTTCTCAATAAAACTGGGGGGGGAAGAAGATGCATGGAGCAACTATCTCTTTTGACTAATAGCTGCTCACAAGAAGAGCAAGAATGTTTTGCATGTGACAAGAAGAGTGAACCAAATATTTGTTGACCATAAGGATGCACTGCTGTAATCATTAGGGCTATCAAACAAATATTTTGATTATCCTTCTTCTGAGAGCTTGGGAAGATGGCACTTCTCCACCCACTTTGAAGTTACGTGTGGTCAAGTGATTCATTTTTGCCAATAAAATGTGTTAATTCAAGGCAAAAGAAAAAAGAAAAGAACTATTATGAGGTTCATATGCTGGATGGATGAAAAAAGTCCAAGTTGAGCACCTAATGAGAGATGCAAATAAAACATACATTGACTACAGATCTTAGAAATTATTTCAAACATTTGATATTTCAAAATAATTGTATCATAGTTAGCGTGTATATAGAAAAACTCATTCTGTATCTTATTGATTGACATGACTAAAGTGGTGTGTCACTGTTGTATAGTTTACTAGACTATAAAATTATTTTTATCACTTTCTATTTAGAAACATTTTAAGGTTGTATTTGATACATTCAATATTAATAAGCAAGTGAGAGCTATAAAAACATGAAACAAGATGCTAAATAAATTAATGTGGGCAGTGCAGTGTTCTGGAAAGGACACCAAACTCAAAGTCTAGAGACTTGCATTAATTCTCTACGTAGGTCTTTCCTCTCTAGGCCTCAGATTCTTCTGGCTTTAAAATGGCATAACCCTAAAATGTCTTTCTCTAACTAGATTTCTGATTTGATTATAGTTTGACAAAGGCTAATAGAATCTCAAAGTTCCTTTAACCCTAGAATTCTAATATTTGATTTGGTGAAAATCATCCCTTTTCTTCTAGAGTAGAATGTTTTGTTTCTACTTGACTGTAAGTTCCTCAAAGCCCAGATTAGGTCCTGTTTATCCTTGTGTATTCAACCCTGAGCACAATGACTGTCACAAAGAAGGTGCTCAGTAGGCTTGTTGAATAAATAATGTGATTACTGTTACAAAAGTCAGTTATTCATTTTCTGACTTATCTAAGATTAATTTTCCAGTTTGAGGTTCAAGTGCATATATTTAGGTTAAGGATAACTGAAAATACTGCTAAAGTAGAGGAATCTCAATAAAGTCTTGTCTTAAGAAATGACAAGGCTTCTCCTAGTGTTTTGTGATCAAAGGGACTGTGGATATAAACTTATCAGCTGATAGACTGAATAACTTATCAATGTAGTCCCAGGAAGCCTTATTTAAGTTTCAGTCAAAAACTCTTTCAAACAGTAATGTAAGTGGCCAAATTTGCAATATCTATAAAAGTGAGGCAGAGGTGAGGTGTTCTGATGTAATAGTTGAAAAAATCCCCACCCTTGTTTTTTCAATATCTTGATTAGTGTCCAGAAAAGTTATGAGCAGCATATTGTCTATATTTTCCAGAAAGAAAATTACTAATCATACTTTAAAATAAACATGAATCCAGATTGCAGAATATGTTCATTGCTAGAATCACTATGCAAATGCAGTCATCTTTTTTCTTTTCATCCTTTGCTGGACTGTCCTTTGGACTAGAATTCCCTAGCATGTGATTTTTGTGTGCATGTCCTCAGGCTCCTTTCATAGCAGTTGTATATACCATTTTCCCATATTAGAAGTTGGATCACTTTAGGTAGAAAATGTAAGGCAAGCTGGAGGCTTGAGAAAAGAGCATTTTGATGTTGTAGGGAGAGGAGTATTTTATAGCTGAAATCATAATAAAAATATAAGGACCATAAGTGCCTTAAAATATTTAAGAAATATAATAGGAGACAGAACTTTCATTAGGCAACGTTGCTGTTGTAGCAGAAACCAAAATGATGGTAGCATAAAACAGTGGATAATATTCCTGGGATAAAATCTATGAGGAAAAAAATATCAGATTTAATTAAGATTTTAAGGCCCCTTTTTCATTATTAAGGGTATGTGCCTAATAAGATAGTTAATGCCAACCTCAAAAAAGTGATGCAACTGAATTACCGTGAGCCAAGAAAACTGGAAGCAAAGAGATAGGATAATTGTTGATTTTCAATTGACTTATTTATCCAAAATTAATTTATTGCACACCTATTATGTGCAAAGCACCATGCTCTGTGGGGGAATGTGAAATTGCACAGTATTAATAACCTGCTACTCTTCTCTTCTTCATAGAAGAGTGTTATCTTTGTCTGGGTCCTGCCAAAATGAGCAGCTCACTTATAAGTGATTACTGTGGAAAGTAATTTCAAGAAAGAGTGGTGGGAGATTGGAACAAGTTAAACAGGGAAGGAGGAAAAGCCAGTCCAAGAATGTGTTATTGAGCTGGTCCCTGCTGTGGGTCACTGGGCTCCATCCCACTGGGGATCCTCTGAGGAGCCAGGTGGAACGCATCTCAGAATCCTTTGCCCTGCACACAGCTGGTGGTCATAGCACCAGCTAAAACAAAAAGGTAATGAGACGATGTAAGGCAAGACACAAAAGGTGAGTGAAACATACTTGGCAAATTTATCTCATGAAGATAAAAAGAACAGCTATTTATGAAGCTCTTATTAGGAGCAGTCACTGTGTTAGCCTCTGGGGAACAGAAAAAGAGAAGCAAAGAAAGATGAACAAAACATGATCCCTGCCCTTTAGGAACTCAGTCTAGGTGAGGTGGCAAGTCTGTGAGCAAGGTCAGGAGAGAGGAGTTTGAAATGCAAAGGAGTCTCAAGGGAGGAAGAATTAATGGTTAAAGGGTCAAGTAAGTTATCACAGAGGTAACCCTGGAACTAAGTTCTTAAGGAGAAGGAAAATTATTTCATACAGAGGCTGGAAAATTGGGAGGAAGTGGAAGAGGGTGATGCCAAATAGAAGAAACAAGGATTGCAGCCCAGCGGGGTAAAGGATAGAGTTTGTTCAGAGTATTGTGATCTACTTAGAGGACTGTGAGGAATTATACCAATATACGAAGACTGTACCCCAGCACACAGAACAGTACAATGGGCATAGAAGTGCTCAATAAGTATTAATAGGTAATCAAGTATTATTTGTTTAATGAGTGAATTTTCTGCTCTGTACCTTTAGAGCTGTGCTTTAAATGGAGCATATTCTTGGTATGGTTGTTACTGTTTCAAATGTATAGGACTTTGAGGCACACAAAACTTTATTCCAACACCTTGGATATTTCTTCTTGGACCAAGGTAGGGGCTTCCGTTGGTATGTCTTGTATAAGTACCAATGTATTTTAAAAGCTACCATTTAATGAACACTTAAATTAGCACTGTATTCAGCACTTTACCTAGTTGGCTCATTTACCTATCATAACAACACTATGAGGAAGATACTTTTATCCCCTTTGTTCAGCTGGAGAAAACTGAGGCACAGAGGGGCTAAGCTAGTACATGGTGTGCTTGATTGTTATAAATATAGTCTCCATCCATAACTAACAAATTCAAGTAGACGTCACAGACAAGAGGGATTCTTTAACAGTTCTCTTGGAGGGTGTGTGTGTGTGTGTGTGTGTGTGTGTGTGTGTGTATTTAACTCTGTATGTTTATGGTATGATGTCTTCAGAGACATCAAAGAATACAAGTTTCTTCTTTTCTCTAAACTAGAACCGACCTTCCTTTGCAATGGTAGTCAATGTTTCCAAATCCTGAATTATTGATTGATGATATTACCTTTTTCTTGAGCTTTATAGTAAAACCTCATTAAACTGCAGAAGTTAAAATAATTCATTTATAATTCTCTATAATAAATATTTTGACAGTGCCAATCACTTGATTAAATCCTGTGAGTGATACAAAAGTAAATTAAATATTACCATTGTTTTCAAGAAACTTAGACTCTATTGAAGGAGATGAACACCAGAGTGATAAAGTATAAGTAAAAGTAAATGGCTATGGGACAAAAGAGGAACTGGCAGATGAATTCCAACTAGAGTTAGGTGGTAATTCAGTAATTTAATAATACCACATAGGAGTAGAAGCATAGAGATTCAGCATACTTGAGTTCTAGTCTTATTTTTGCCTCTGACTTAAGCACATCATTCAATCTCTACCAGCCTCATCTCCTCATCTACAAAGTGAAGGTTTGCATTAAACGATCCCCAGTATCCCTTAGAGTTCTGACAGGTTCTAACTTTGTGAGCAGGTTGCATTTGAGATGAGCATTGAAAGATGGGTACTATTCCAACATGTAGCGATGCAGAAGCCCATCCCAGATGAAGGCAGAGTGTGAGCAAATCTGCAAATACAGCAAAGGCCTGGGTGTGCCCTGAGAATGGAGAGCCTTCCTGCCTAGCGTGCCTGCTGTGTCAGAGAGCAGCCAGCAATAGGACTGGAAAGGTAACTTTGGGAAAGTTTAAAGAGGGTTTTGAATTCCATACAAAGGCATCTGGATTTTATTAAGGTGTTTTAAATAGCCAGAATATAATGGCAATGATTAGAGAATCATTGAGAATAACTGAGAATGAATCTGGAGCATAACAAGTGGAACAATTTAAGTAAATCAGAACTACAGAGCCAGGTAATCACTGGTCTTTATTGCATTTGAAAAGCTAAGAAAAAAATTGGAAGGTAAATGGAATATTCCAAAAACTGGAAAAAAATAATCTATATGCCATATGAAATTCTTTATCCTTAATGCTGAGAGAACAATGTTACAGAATAACAGAAAAGAAGCTGGTTTGGGGTAACTTTCCTAACGCAAAAGATAAAAAGAACAAAGTTTAGTAAACAAGAAAATTTGATCATTACAGCTTCAAGTTTAAACACTTACATAAAAACTTAAATAATTTCACATCCACACAGCCACACATATATAATCTTACAAACTCCTTCCACTTGCAAAAATGTTTACCAGTTTGCAATTTCACCCATTTTTACCAAACTAGCAATGTCACAGTAATGATATAGCTAATGTCAGTGATTATCAGTGACCTTAAGAACACAGCTGAGTTTCTATTTTTATTTCTGTAAAACCTTCTTTCTTCAGCTAGATGATGCCTTAAAGGGCCAAACTAAAATCTATATAGTCAAGGCAATTTGTATTGTATGTTTGTGTATATATTTCACACAACAAAGGCAGCTTTTAAAACACATATACACACACATACACACAAAATATGTAATGACACTTATAAAGAACCCATTTGCAAACCAACCTGGAATGAAAAACTGGACTTTGCCCGAGTTCAAAGAACCATTTCGGGTTCTACAAAATTACCTCTGTTGCCAACATACTTCAAAACAGAGCTACTATAGATTCATGTACATCACTTCTGACTTGCAAAAAATAAAAATATCTAACACATTTAGAAGATGCTGATGAATAATACAGAGTGAAATTTTTTTTCAATGATTGTGAAGGACAGAAAAAAAGGCAGCAGAATTTCTTTCCATTTGGGTGATTGCTTACCTATTCTCTTTCACTCAAATTAGAGGTAATAGCCTTGGAGAGTTTCATCTGGTTATTTGCAGAAAAAAAGTATTTATCTACAAATAGGCAGATTTCTGAATATAGGTAATAACAGAGACAAACATATGTTTAAAATTCCTAATGTAGTTTATGCTGAGTAAATAGGATTATATACTGTGAACTTTGGCAAAATGGCTATTTAGCAAGTAGAAAAGGATTCAAGGATGGTGGTTTGCCAGAGAAATACCTTAGTAGTTACTAAGAACAAGCTCGCAGGGAAATTCCATGAGTCAAAAAGAGAAAGGAATGGTGTGATTTCTCTAGCCATTCTGCTCATTGTTTATAACACAAAATGGAGGTACTTTTTGTGAAAATTATTGTACACTTTTATGCTTGTGAAGGATCAGTTTGTAAAAAATGTCAGAACTTTCTAAAGATTGGCATTCAGTTTTTGACCAAATGAAAAAGTAAAAATCTAAAATGTTAGGATAAGTATCGAAATACAGATTTTCTATAAACTTAGGCCTCTAATTTTCGAAAAGCGCACAAATGTGCACTTGTTAGCCTGATTCCTTCTAAAGAAGATAAAAAAGAAGACTGACTGGCAGGAATTCGAAGCCAGCTACCCAAATCTTTCCCTAAATACGAGTGGAGCTAGCTGTTGTAGAAGCTCACAAATTAAGCCTTACTCTGAAGGACTGAGAGCTGCTTGAAAAGTGGACTATATTATGTTTATTTCTCTGTATTTCAGGAAACAATGTATGGCACAATAAAGGTGTGTTGAGTAAAAACAACTAAAAATCTATACATTGGTAGCCCTACCACATGACAGCTATGCTACTCAGGCATTCCTCAATTCCAATCCCAGGGGAGGAAGAAGATCTTAGAGGGTCTATAGTATAGGAACATGCAGTAATGACACAAACAAAACCCTCCCCGCTGGAAATCACTGTTCCATAGGTGTGGGATGGTTCCTGAGAAGACATGGTTTGTGCTGTGTCTTTAATGCAGAACATCCCATCTTAGGGCGTGGACCATTTTATTGCATAAGAAATAGTGCAGAAAGGAACAATAAGATGATGTTGCCTGTGCTAAGGCCTGCATGATTCATCCAGACACCATAATCAAAAGTTGTACATGCAGTTGTAAAGCATATCCCATTCTGGTGCTCCTCTCTTCCCCTAATCTCCACCCAGTATTTAGGCAGAATTAAATGATGCAAAAAATCTGGGTGTGATCTTAGCCTCTGATGTGTTATCCCTGACACCAGCTGATGGTGTTAAGGGGTGGTGGACATTGCTAAAGAGAGGATTAAACTATCTTTCAAGCAAACTCCTCCCACAGTATGTAATGAAACAGAGTTGCACTGTGTTTTGGGTTGAATCCATGGTGCATAATTTCTCAGTAGACTAATATACACTCTATTTTGAATCCACGTTAATCACTTTCTTTTATTTGAAATCTAATTTAGGTGTAAATAGTTCACTTCCCATTAAGGTATAAGCTTCCTTAGTAAAATGTAAGTTGAGGACAGGTTTTTCTTATGGAAGCAAAGTTAATGTGGCTAAATAACTCTACCTAAGATTGCAACAAGAATCTTAAAAATATGACTCAAAGCTAGTTTAGTTAAAGCTTCAGTAATTTAAGGAAATTGCCTAGGCAAGTAATTGGTATTATACCAAACTAAATATTTCACAGTTACATTTGCTTTTGCCTAAAAATAAAAACTGGAGCAATACAAGGGAAAACTGCCAAGACTGAAAATAATATGCAGCAGCTGTAAGTAATTGGAAGTGATAATCATAATTAGACAAGATGTAAGATATGTATTAAAGCGCAGATTGGATCTTCCTGTTGGCAACGGGGAGAAATCCCAAAGGCCTGGACCCCACACATAGCCCACACACTTCTGCTTCATGCCTGAGAGCCCCTCTGAAACCAAACTTGGCATTAGATCAGCCCTGAAACCACACCCAAGGTCATGCACCATACTGTTCCTCTTGGGAAGAGACAGAGGAAAAGAAGAAATGGAAGAGGTCATACTCCCTGCTTTCAAGGAGCCTGCAAACCAGAAGAAACTGGCCAGTTATCTAGCAGTAATTGGCATTAAATTAAAGTCCTCTGAAAGAAGCCAAGGTAATGAAGAGAATAAATATTTTTGTAAGATAAAATGGAGGACAGCTTTGTAAGACCAAAGATACATTGATTTATCCAAGTATAGATCAAGAATGATGTAAAATAGGCTTGTTCCAGGGAAAACATCTCAAGCTAAAGAGAAAGCTCTATGGGGACAGGAGGCATTTCTATTTGGCTCAGTGACTCAGAGAATGCCTCCCACATAGCACACACTAAATTTGCTAAATGAATGAGCAAATGAATAGCGTTTAGATAATACTTGAGGGAGTGTTTATCTTGTGTTAAATATTGTACTGGGTACTTTAAATGTATCAGCACATTTAATCTTCATGATCACTTTTGAGATACTACCAATCCTCATTTGCAGATGAGGATGCTGAACTAAGCACAGCTAAGAAACGTGCCTAGGTTAGTCTATTTAGAAAGAGGTGGAGCTGGACTTTGAACCAAATCTGGATCTACCGTCCATGTATTATGCACATCATATTTTAAAACTAGAGTGCCTTTAGCTTTACTAGGAAAGTGGGAAGAATAACAACCAACCTTTTCTGTTCTTTGTTTTAAATTCTGATCTGTAAACCACACCAAAGTAGCCTCCCTGACATACCCCATTTCATTAATTCTTTCTCTTTCTTTTTCTTAAATAAAATGGCAAACTTGAAAGCATCTAACACATTGCTCAAGGGCTGGGTATTCTCATTCTCTCTCTTAGTTTTAAATCTTCACCCTTTTGTTTTATTCCTCCTTTCCCTTCCCTTTTCTTTCTCCTTTCTTTCTCAATTTAAATGTCTTCTCCTCTCTTCATTCTTCTCCTCGGAAACCAAAGACAATTAAATAGGTAGTAAGAAAGAAACAGAAGTTTCCTCCTTCCACACTTTGCCTTAAGAGTAAGAAATCATAGGAACAACTATTGAAATAGGGTATTTTATCAAAGTGGTCATGGATTACACAAATCATATTTAGGAATATTTTCCCACATTCAATTCAAAATACATCTGTTAAACACATTTGATATAAGATACAAATGCACATATGACAAGGAGGAATGTTCCATAATTTCAACATGCTTATAGTCCAGTGGAAGAGAAAGATATAAATATCTTTCTACATATATATTATACATATATATATAATTTATTATAAGTAAAAAAGGATATATTTATGAAATCGGGTATAAGCAGGAGACTAACAATTCTTATTAGAGAGATTGGGGGGGCCTTATGGAGGAGGTGGTATTTTAGATCTTTAAGGAGGAATAGGACTTTGATAGGTGGAGAAGGAGAATAGGAAGTAACACCTTTTAGGCTTAAGGATATAGTATGTGCAAATGACAGGGAATAATGAAAACACTCTATGTGTTTAGAAAATGGCTCATGTGACTGGAGCTAACAGTGTGTATGAGTCTGGATAAGTTGACTAGAACCAGATAATAGATGTCCCTGAATACTGAGCTACACAACTTTGGCTTCCCTCCACAGGCAATGGAAACCCCTGAAGGTTGGGGCTAACGTAGGCTTCTACTCTTGCCTACACTAGTACAATCTACTGTCCACAGAGTAGTCAAGAGTATATTTTAAAATTTCAGCTAGCCTCCTCTGCATGAAACTGTCTTGTGGCTTCTCATATCTCTCAGAAGGAAACCAAACCCTCACTATAGCCCAACTACACCTGTGATCACATGCCCTTTCCCTTCTACTACTACTTAGAATGAGTAGCAGTATGATATTCACAGGCAACTAAAAACATGGCAGGGAACATACAACAGATCTGACCATCCCAGAGACATAGCTGGATGTCTTCATATTCAGGACCATATATGGGGGCCCAGGTTACTCTACACTCGCTGTCTTTTGCTGCAAGAGGATGATGCTACAAAGTTTGATACATGCTCTTCCCCTATAATCTGCCTCATGATCTTTCTTCCTGGTCCTGCTGAAATGCTGAAGGAAGGTATTCTGAATCTGTACAGGTCTTAGAAGGTAAGAATGAGTCTAAAAGTAGAAAGAGAAGAAAGAATAAAATATGGTCATGAAAGTATTCTTCTGAAAAAAGAAGTCAAGATATTGTGTCCCCTTATGTGTTTATGGTGATAATATTGGAAATGGATGTGAACTTTATCATCATTCAACAAATACTTAATTGAACACTTACTAAGTACTAGACTCTGTGTTCTGTACCAGTGATAAAATATACATATAATAAATCTTGTCTTGAAGACATTCTTGGTCTAATGCGGAAAGATAGATATGTAAATATGATATTAAATATAATGCCAAGTTAATTTCTCATATGGTTTTATAAAGACATTTCACTTTTTAAAGATGATATTTGAATTGATTCTTAAAGCTAATTTCTAATAGCTAACAGTTATTTTCTTTAATTTCTTAACATTTTCTGTAATTTCTTAAATAGCTGATTGGGATTTAACATGCCAAGCAAATCTAAGTGGCCCAAATAGCACTAAGACCCCTAACTTTAGTACCATTAGCCTTGTACTCTAAATCACTCAGTTTACAAGTCCCCCCAAAACACATAATAAATATCAGTCAATGAGATAAACATTACATAATAATAAGATACCTAAGTCAATGGGCTACTTTACTATGTTGTAGTTTTTTTAAGTGAGATATATATATGTACTAATATGTGTATATCACCGCATTTTATAAAAAATAATTGTTACTGTGTCTGCTGCCTGGACTACATACCTGCCATGAGTCCTTGGGGAGCCCTCCCGTGTTCATTCATTATCCTTATAGTGATTATATAAATCCTAATGTTCAATATTTGCCTTTTTATTTATATCTCCAACTAGAATGAAACTTTCCTGAGAGGAGATTGAGTTTTATTTATCTTTCCTTGTGTTCAATTCCCAGGACCAAAAAACGATGCTCGATGTATACTTAAAGATGATACATGATATAAGACTTGGCATTAGATATCTGACCTCACATTCCCTTAACTAACTTTGCTGTTTATTTTGGGGCCTACTAATTGTCAATAGCTACTTTACAGTACATTTTTGATAATATTCAATAATTGCAAGTAACAGTGCTGCAAAAGGCTCCTACTTTATTTTAGGACTAATGGAAGTATTGCATTCACAAACAACTAAAAAATACATCCATTTGAGACATCCATGGAAAAATATATATACTGTTAATTACAAAGTAATATTTAATTTTTAAATATGATATAGATTTGTCATGTCTAAAACAATAGGAGGCTGAGTAGAAGACAAAGGCACATTGGAGAAAAAGATGGCATTTAAGGTATATGATAAAAAGGAATATATATGGAGATATATGAAATTGAGTAACAAAAGGATCATACCCACCTTATTATATATTGTATTTCCAGTACTTAGTATAGTCCCTGGTACCTAGTTTAATAAATATTTGCTGAATGAATGAAAGAAAGCATATGGTAGATTCTCTAGCTTATAGACAATGGCTTGCTTCAGAAGAGATTCTGTTTTGTAGGAGAGACATACTCCTTTTAACTCTGACCTATTTATTTATTTAATTGAATTGTTCATTGAACAGATATTTCTTGAATATCCACTGTGTACCAGAACTTGCCAGACATTGTGTCTGGAAACACTAAGATAAATAAAACATGACCTAGGAGAGTTTACAGTCTGGTGAGAGAAATAGATATGTACACAAATATTTGCAATGCAGTATGATAGTTGTATAAAAAGGAATACATATTGTGACCTAATGACACAATAGGGTAATCTGCTCAGCTTGTTGGGGAAATAGAAGGAATTCAGGAAAGATTGCCCCAAAAATGCATTTTAAAGGATGAGTAAGGAGTTTTGAGAGTCTTTTATACTCTACCCACTTAATGTACTATTTAAATTGTCATGATATAAAAATGTTATCTTTGCTTTGTGTGCTTGGCTTTTAAGATCTATTTCTTATTTATGAAATCATTTTATGTGCTTTGTTTATTATTAGTCCTGTATTATTATACCAGTTTTATTGCACTCAAGATTCTTAAAAATACAGCAAAAACAACTCTGAAATAGCTGTCACTGAGAAGGTAACAGACCAATTAAATATTTGTTTATATTAAAAAAATAAAACATCGTTCTAGGTCTTGAACAAGAGAAAATAATTTAAGGAGTTTTGTGGTTTTAAATTAGGCTTCTTACATATCAAAACTTGAAAAGCTATCTGTTCAACAATAGACTTATTTTCTTCATCATCTTCTCCTTGTTTAAAACTCATTTGTGATGCAAATAAAAACATCAAATAGTTGATTTTGCTCCATGTTTACTAAAGAGTAGTAGTCTCAGCCCTTGAATCTCACACAGAATCAACAATTGTACTGTCAAGAAAACTCCCCACTGGCAGAGGCCAATGCATCTTTCATCTCCTTTAAAAGGGTGTCTCACCCAAAATAGACCCGAATAGCAGAACCCACCTGCTCAAAGACATTTACCAGCAAACACACCCATAAATCCAAACTGAGCTGACTGGTGAAAAACTGTCTCTGCCAAAGCAAACCTGTAAAAATGAAGAGTAACCCCATTACTCAAATGAACAGATACTAATGTAAGGAATCAAGGATCATGGAAAATCCGGTAAATATGACAACACCAAAGGAAGCTAATAAAGCTCCAATAACTTACCCTAGATAAATGGAAATCTATGAACTGTCAAAGAATTCAGAATAATCCTCTTAATTATAAGAAAACAGACAGACAACAAAACACAATTAGGAAAACAATACAGGAACAAAATGAGAAGTTTGACAAGGAAATAGCAGCCATCAAAACAAACAAACAAAAACAGGTATCTTAGAGTTGAAATCTGCATGAATATAATAGGAATAATAATGTTAGCTGATATTTGTTGAATACTTAGTGTGTGTCCAGCCCAGTGCAATGTGCTACATGTGCTTCATCTCCAATTCTCACTGCAGCCCTGCCAGGTGGATTATATTATTTCTATTTTGCCCTTGAGAAAAGTGAAGCTCAGAGAGGTTAGTCAAATAGGCCACACATTGTCATACAGCAGAACCTGATGTGAACCTAAGTCTGTCTGACTCCAATGCCAGTGTTCTCCCCAGTACACCCGGCTGCCTTTTGATTATTGTTAAGATCTTGAAAGACACAAATTAGATTTTGATTTATTCTTTTCCATTTCTTTCCAGCTCCAAGTACAGCCCAGTATGGAATTACCGGGAGCGCTGACGTTCTTTTCTCCTGCTGGTACCTTGTGTTGACACTGTCCTCTTTCACCAGCATATTCTACCTGAAGAATGCCATTCTACAATAAATTTAAAGACCCATAAAAGGCTTTTAAGGATTCTCTGAAAGTGCTGATGGCTGGATCCAATCTGGTACAGTTTGTTAAAAGCAGCGTGGGATATAATCAGCAGTGCTTACATGGGGATGATCGCCTTCTGTAGAATTGCTCATTATGTAAATACTTTAATTCTACTCTTTTTTTGATTAGCTACATTACCTTGTGAAGCAGTACACATTGTCCTTTTTTTAAGATGTGAAAGCTCTGAAATTACTTTTAGAGGATATTAATTGTGATTTCATGTTTGTAATCTACAACTTTTCAAAAGCATTCAGTCATGGTCTGCTAGGTTGCAGGCTGTAGTTTACAAAAAACGAATATTGCAGTGAATATGTGATTCTTTAAGGCTGCAATACAAGCATTCATTTCCCTGTTTCAATAAGAGTCAATCCACATTTACAAAGATGCATTTTTTTCTTTTTTGATAAAAAAGCAAATAGTACTGCCTTCAGATCATTTCTTCAAAATATAACATATCTAGATTTTTCTGCTCGCATGATATTCAGGTTTCAGGAATGAGCCTTGTAATATAACTGGCTGTGCAGCTCTGCTTCTCTTTCCTGTAAGTTCAGCATGGGTGTGCCTTCATGAAATAATAATTTTCTCTTCATCTCCAACTAATAAAAGTGTTTTTGCCAAATTCTACAATTTGAAAGCAAAAGTAAACCACAATGATAAAGTTAAACTATATCCTATCTCTAAAGAACAAAGGAGTTATCAAGCTGTAAAAATCTCTTCCCACATTTTGAGAATTTTGCCCCACGATGACTCAGTTTTGTGATGAAAAACAATTTAACTAACATAGTACAGGTAAATCTACCATATGATTTCTTTAGTTGTAGCTAAATATTAGATCCACTATGAGAAATAATTCCCTTTAAAATGATAGTACAGTCTATCCAAAGGATTGCCTAGCAATACAGCAACTTTTCCTTTCACTGTTCCAGGCCAAAATTTTTAAGATGGTTTGTCAGAAAGGACACAAAGTCCAATTACCTAATATTACATGAGTTGGTAAGCACTCAAAATTTTTGGTTCTGTGGCAGGTAAGTTGGTATGCTAGATATAGTGTTCCTGTGGATGGGTGTATTTTGCCTATTTTCCATCTGAAAACATCACTCAGTTGATAGTTTGGTATGCATATTGTATTTAGAAAGCTCCAAAATATATTATAACAAATATTTCATGCTGGTATGCAACAGATCAATCTCTGAAATAACAAATTCTGCAGTTAAATCTTTCTCTATAGCCAGTAGCTCAAACAAACAAGGCCAAAAAGAAAAAAAAAAAAATTACCATGCTTTATTTCTTCTTATATGATATATGTAAGATGTGTTCAAATGGAGACCAGCCACCAGTGATGAAGGATATCTTAAAATCTACTAATTATTAATTTATCATGGATATTAAATTATTTCTATCATAAAGAATGAAAACTACATTTTTGAAAGAAAATGCTGTTACTCTAAGAAGCATTATATTACAAGAATAGTTTGTTGGTGTTACTCTTTACTAAAGAAAGACCATAGCCTTGGAAGCCATTTTACAGGTTTAATAAAGTTACCAATTTCACTATACCTAGAGAGATTTCTGCAAATAGTTCCCTTTTGCAAGTCATAATAACTACAAAACACCTACTAATATAGTTAGAAACAAGATATTTCACAGAGATTGTATACATTTAAGATATCTAATATTTTGCCCTGAAAGAAATGAATATAAGTAAAATGTAAGTAAAATTTAGTCTCAAAGTACACCATAAATCTGTTTTAATTAGAAATGTGAATCCTAGATGAGGAGGCATAAATGTACAATATTTCCATAAAATGGCAATAATATGGCATAATGCTATTAAATTTACCCACTGTAATAATTTATTACATTATTTTGACTGATATAGGGTTTTTCTTAAACACATATGGCATTTTAACTTTGATTATTATTGATTTGCTTTCTAAAAATATTCTTTGTGGAATTGGTGAGTAAACTACAAAATATTTTTTGTGTGTATTGCAGCTTTAAAGTGGCACACTCCATGATAATCTACTTACTAGAAATAGTGGTGCTACCACAAAAGTGTTAACCATCAGTACCATTGTTTGGGAGAAAGAAACAGATCAAGAATGCATATTATACAGTGATCGCTTTCCTAGAGTTAAAAATACCTCCTCTTTGTAAGGTTTATAGGGTAAATGTGAGGTAAATTGAGGTATAAACTATGGATGAACCAAATAATTAGTTCAAAGTGTTGTCATGATTCCGAATTTGTGGAGTCTGGTGTTTTTCCCATAGGATGTGACAGAAGTACAGTCATAGCTCAGTAGCTATATGTATTTGCCTTTATGTTAGAAGAGAATTTCTTGAGTGACTTTTTAAATAGAGGAGGTATTCACTATGTTTTTCTGTATCAAGCAGCATTCCTAGTTGTTAGGCCCCTGGACAGAGTGAAATCATGAGTATTTATGAGTTCAATATTGTTCAAATAAGGCTACAGTATTTGCTTTCTTGTGTGAATGTATTGCATATAATGTTCAAGTAGATGATTTTACATTTATGGACATATGAAACGTCTGATTACTCCATTTTATCAGTCCTGATTGTACAAGATTGTTGCAATTTCAAAATAGCAGTTTTATGAAACTGATTTATCTTTTGATCTATAACAATTTTTCTAGCTATTCATTTCAGCATTATATTTCCATGGGTTTCATTTGTGGGACTCTTTTTGTTGCCCCTGAATTTTTTTCAAAGAAAGAAAAGAGAAAAATAAAGAGCCGTTGAGAAAGGAGAGTAGAAAGAAAAGAAAAAGACTGAAAAGGGAAAGAGGTAAAGGGAGAAGCAAAAAAAAAGAAAGAAAGAAGAAAGGAAGGGAGGGAGGGAGGAACCAGAATATTAGGGTAGCTGACTTAATACATTTACATTCTTTTAACTGCAACTGGTGTAATTATGTTTTACAACGATCCCATTTGAAACATAAGTCCTGTTACACCATTAAGTTCCTATTATGCAGCAATTATATAACAAAAAGTACTGCCCAAATTACAGTATTGTGTTATGGGGTGACACTAAAAGATTTGAGAGAGAGGATGTCAAACTTAAAGCCACTTTTGGGGAGTTTAGACTTAACTGAAAGATTAATGCTTCATCATAACTTTTAAGCTATATCTAGAAAGTAGACTGGAGAACTGAGAAAATTACCAGATAATTCAGGACTATATATATATATATATATATATATATATATATATATATATATATATATATATATATATATATAAAAATACCCCAGTGTGTGAACTCAGAAAACTCTGAGAAATTTATCAAAGCCAATTATCTATATTGATCAAATTTACTGAATAATTGTTAATTTATCCATTGTGCTTAGCTTTGTGACACAGCCAAAAGTTATCTATTTAATCTTTTCAATAAAAATTGTTTTTTGAAACTCAGAAATGATTTAAAAAGAGGTCAGGTTTTTAACTATTTATTGAAGTATGTGGATGTACAGTATTTCAATAGATATGAATATGAATAAATGGTATGCCTTAAGATCCTTTGAATATGTATTTACTTTAAAGACTGGAACAAGCTCTTCCTGTCTTTTAGTAAAACATCCGTATTTCATAATCTGATGTAAAAATATGTTGTACTGTTTCCAATAGGTGAATATAAAGTCAGTTTATCAATTAAAATATGTATTTGACTCATTTGAAAACTCTATTAGTTTAAGGGAAAAAGGAAGAAATAGTAAACATATTTCTGCTATTCCCTTCTTCATTTTCTGCTGCATCCACTGTACCACATTCACATCTTTCAGATACTCCAATGAAATACCAGGTGAAAATGTTAGATGCTACAGTTTTAAAGGATCCATTTTGTAGCCTTTCTCTCTATTGCTGATTCCCAAAGTTCAGTCTAACAAGCTGAACTACATCTAGCCTAAAGAAGAAATTTTCTGGAAAGATTTTATGATCAATTATTTAGAACTTTTACCTGCTGAAATGCATCAAAGTTAGAGACTGATGATGAAATCCTGTTGGTTTTTCAGGCTAAACATCCAGGCAGATAGTACAATTTCATAAGACAGCTGGGTATAAGACAGGGAGTATATACTCCACTTCAAGGCATTCAGATACAATTTCAGTAAAAAAAACACCTTGCTTTCCAAACAAAATGTGATTTGGCTGAAAGCTCATTTTTTGTGATGGTTATAATATGCAAATGAGAGCCACCCCAAATGAATGATTTAAGCCATCTTTTCCAAATCTGTCCATTTATGCTCATCAACCAAATAAAAAGGAACAATATGGTAGATAAACAAAACAATAGACTATCTGTACTTGGTGTAACAGGCTATTTTGAAATATGGGTGTCATTGATATTCTGGGAAAACCATATCTACCGAATCCTTTCCCCCTCAAAAAATGAAAACACACACTAATAAACATCTGATTTTCCCACTGGCTCATTATTTCTCCCTTTGTAAATTCTATTCTGCAAATAATCACATGGAAACAGAAGCATCAAGTCTCAGACCCTGAAAGCTAGCATATGAAGCAGAGCTATTTTCTCACTGAACATAATAGGTCAAAATAGAGATACTTCAAAATGACATTTAGGTATTTGGAAAATAATTACTTGCTTTTGCCTGGCAGGCAGAAATTTAAGAATTTTAAGAGAAAATTTTCCAAGAATAATTCATTCAAGATAATGTAATTTGATCCAAACACCAGAGTGTCAATGTACTCCCCCGAACTTTTGAAGAAGCATATACCTTCACATTCATATAAGCTTTTGTCTAATAATCCCAAACTTACTGAAAATATTTAGGAATTGACATGTTTAGTAGAAAAAGAAAAAAATTGGCAAATGAATCAAATAAGTACTTTCCAATCTTCCTGGAGAGGAAGAAAGAAGGAATAGTTTTCAGTCATCTCCCTAAAAGCTCCTCCCACAGTCCTCTTAAGAATACCATGACTCCCCCAAGGTCTTCAATCTAAGAAACATGCTCCACCTCAGAGACAGATGTGGCAGTTAGAATTACTCCTGAAGGGTCACAGCTATCTCTACCTTGAATTTTACGATGGCAAAGTACTTCAGCAGACATTACTACTATGACTTTAAATGTACTTTAAAACGTTATTATTGTCTCATTGATGATGAACATGATATTCAGAAATTTTAAGTCACTTGCTAAAGATTATACTTCCACTAAGTGGCAGATTTGAGCCAAATGTGCAATGCAAAAATACTCCCAATTTGTTTCAGTTTCCATGAGCCTTCTTAGAAATAGAAAAAGGATGTGATCACATTACTAGCTTCACAAACAACTATATGTACATTTATATTTATATATAAGTAACTGTTTATATGTAGATAAATTTTTTTCCTTTAATGCCATCCTTTTATTTTCCAATGCCTCCAGAGGGTATGTGGTTTAAAGACAAATCACATTATACATCTCATCTAAAACTTTTGGGGTGCAACTGCCTTTGGACACACAGCCCGTGATAATATTAGGCCCATCACACTAAATGGAGGATCTTGTCATAATCATATGTATTTTTTAATATAGCATTTTGCAAAAACCTGCCAAGTTTTGAATAATCCACTAAGACTATTTCCTAGGCATCTGCAATCAACAGAATTCTTAGGGAAATGGAGAGCAGAATATATACACATTTTTTTAAATTCACAATAGAATACTGATTTTAATCTTGAGCAATGTTGTTTGAGCCAATTTATATCAAAATACTAATTATATGCACATCTGTTTGTGCTGGGGCAGTAGAACAAGAGAAAGATTCTAATTTTAGAAATTAAACTATATACAACCTAAGGAATACATTTGTATTTTGTTGTCAAAATAGAAATATAACGCGAATCCTGTGAATATCACTCTAGTTTGAAAAAAATGAAAAGCATAACTTTCACACACATGTAAAATGAACATATTAATTCATTAATGAAGGACTAAGATGTTACAACCAGATAAAAGGATAATCCAAAGAACAGGCACATTTATAGATCAAGAATATTGAAATTAATATGCTAATAGAGGTAAAACTGGCTTCTTCCAGAATAAAGAATTCAATTGAAACTTTGACCAACAGAATTTATTTATGTGTTGACTGACAAGAAATACTTTGCCTTGCTATCATTTATCTACAACTTTTAAAATAGTTCAAATGCAATGAAAGGTGGAGTCCCCACAGAATCAGAACCAGGTAACCTGGATGGGTGTGTGCTAAATAATGCATGGGTTTTTCATTGCAATCCAAATTTTCCCCTAAAATGATGAGATGCAAAAATCTTAAAAGCAGTTGAATTTAATGAATTGCCAATATTTTAAGGTTCGATAATATCTCTTGCAATGACTCAGAAAAAAAAAACAAGTTATCTATATATCTAATATTCTACATTCTCCATATTCTAATTACTCATTTTCTTCCTTAATCCACAAACCATTACCCAATAGTTTGGAACATACAGAAGGAGAAATAAACAAAACATAACAAGGATGGCCTTGCTTCAAGAATCTACCTTGTTGAAAAATGAATATATTTTGGACACTTGTTAAAAGAAAAAGTTTTTTTGTCATTTGGAGGGAGGGGCATTTAATTCAGGGGATAACAGGAATTTTATATGAACAGCAATAAGGAAAATGAAGTAGCAGTTGAGATGGCAATATCTCTTCAACCAAAATCAACGGTAATGGTGAAAACATTGTAAGACTACTGCTGAGCTGAATGGTCTGCTTCCACTTAATGCTAATGAGCCCAGTCCTTGCAAATTTTGGTTTGGTAAAACTACAGGAGGTAGCATGGTCCATTAGGCTTTCAAAGCTTCAAAATGTTAAAAGGGGTGGTTTTCCTCCTTCATTTCAAGTGAATTGCTAAAATCATTGGGATGTTCCTCAGTGGAACTTTGAATTTGCTAGTTTCTTCATTAATTTTGACCTTTTTGCAATCAAAAAAGTTAACTTTACACTAAATGCAGCAGGCTTCTACCTCCTGCAGGTTTGAATTGTGCTTAAACAAATACTCCAAGCACATGCAATTTCCTGAGAAAATTTGGGGACCTTATTTTAGAAAAAGAACTTATACAATATTCTTTGGAGACTATAATATGCTAATAAAAAAGAACAAAGTTTTCTTGGTTGTTCTAAAGCACCTAATAGAATCCACAGAACTCTTACATAGTTTTCTAAGTAGTTTCATAAATGTGGGTTGTGGTTGCCCTGAAACTTGATATCTCCCTACAGCACATTTGACAAGTGACCTGGCAAAAATGTGGTCAACAGCTCATTTATGACATACACCTTAAGAAATTGTTGCCAGAGATTTGAAACTGCTTCAAGCTGATGTCTTTCAAAACAAAGCACATACTCACACGTACAAACAAAAAATCACATTGCTATCAGTGATCTGGAAAATAAGCTTCCAAGCCAGCCATGTGGTGTTCTGGATAATTCATAAAAACAAGAAGAAATGACAACAGTGCAGCCAGCAGTTTCTGTTTGTTTCATTTGCTAAGATTTTCACATAAGTAACATCTTGTGATTTAATTATTCAGAAGATGGCACCTGCTTTAAATGCTGACATGGAGAAAAACAGATTTTTTTGGAATAAAATTTATTTCTGGAAATACATTTTTCCTGTTGATAGATATGTAACTAGTTTATGCTTTTGAAAGTCTTACTGTCTAATAATTTTAAATGTTGACAAGGAGAAAGATTGTTTTTTTCTTTAATTTGGAATTTTTTTTTTTTGCTGGAAATGTATATTTCCAATTTATAGATAGACAACTAGCATGTGTGTCCAGAAATTTCTATTCTCTCATAATTCAGTTGTAACAATATATTAACAAAATTTTCATAGTTTAATATATGAGGAATGAATGTCTTTTACAAAGTAACACAAGAAATTATACAATGAGCTTCATTTTTATGTTTGGGTACATCCTCAGGCTAGTATCATTTCAAGAAGAATCTGTCATCTGTTGATTTTGGATATGTTAAAAATAAACTTAGTTTAGAATAAAAAGACATTTACCTTAATTTTTGTCAGATAACTCAAAATGTTCACATGACATCCATCCTTTCATGCACTTATCCTACAGGAAAGTGTGATTGGTAACCTTCGAAGAGAATTTTAAAAGGAATTATCTGATAGAGTTAATCTGGATGTTTAGAAGACAGTCACCAAACTGGAGCAAAAGTTCTCTGTTTCTCTAATCCTTTCTCTAGGAAGCCAACCTCACCTTAAATCTGAAAAGAGAAAGAAGGAGAAGGGAAAAAAGAGGGAAAAGAGGAGGAGGAGAGGGAGGGAGGGAGGGAGGAGAAAAGGAGGAGGGAGGAAGAGAGAGACAGAGAGACAGAGAAATTAACAGTGTATTTTCTGTTCGGAAAAATAATAGGAAAATATTGCCAAAGAAAGACTTCCTGTGTGTGTGTGTTGGTGTGTGTACTTACTGCTGCCCAGATCTATTATATAATGAACAACAATGTCTTTTCTTCGCAATATGACTTCAGTTTCCACATTTATAATCAGTAAATACAGTGAGGTGAATAAAGGTTGTTATTCTATATTTTCCAAGTTGTCATTCCTCTTGTTTCTTTAAAAGTTTAATTACTCTTCATCTTAAATTATATTTGGGTTAGCATATCATACTGTTTTCTCAAGAAAATATGACAATATTTCATCACATATTATAATGAAAGTGATAAAACATCCATTGCTCTGTGACTTGGATAGTTAATAGTGAATTTTCTTAAGAAATTGCTTAGTAAGAAAATAAAAGCTGAATTTGAATAGTTTACCACTTTATAAATAGGCACAGTAAAATAAAGAGTCAGATCTTCTGTAATTGTCAGGAATAAGTTTTAGTGATGTTTGAAAAAAAATCCCTTAAGTCCTGAGAATTTAACTCTTAATTTCAGGCTTTCAGAAAAAGTGAAAAATATTTTTCAAAAGTAAATAAAGTAAAACTTTAAGGGGTCTCAATGTTTTATAAATCTGTGATACCAGTATATTCATATGTCATACTCTATCAGTCTTGGTTGCAAACAACAGAAACAAACTGGCTAATTTGAGCAGAAAAGGAATTCATTGGAAGAATCTTGGCTAGCTCTCAGAATGATGGAAAATCTGGAGAACAGGATGACATCAAGACAGGAAATGCAACCAAAAGTGCAGCCAATAGGCAGCCAAGCACACAGCTAATGTCATGCTACAGGTAAGGATACCACCTTCATGGACATCTGTCATCTCCATTGGAATCTCAGCTCTACTATTGCTACCCTGAGTAATATCTAACTGTTCCCATATCTGCTTCACTTCCCTAAGATCCAAAGACCTGAGCAGTTGACCAAACCTACGTTTCTACACTCAAGAACTAAGCTGTCAGATGCAGGAAAAATCTACCTCACTTGAGTTTTAGAAGCATGAGGTGGGGCTCTTTCTTTCACTAAGATCCATTCATAGGAGCTATTTCCAAAGTGATAGGGTGTTCAGATTCTATCTAGTCAAAATATGAAAATTGCCCATTACACGTGCCTCTAAGCAGGTGAGTTTGTAAAATGTTGTACATGGAAAGCCATTATACATTTGCTGTCAACCTAATTTAGTGGATATTCTCCATTTTAACTATTATCTGAGAAAATGGTTTAATTATGCCTGCATAGTTAGGGTTTTCTGCACAAGGTTCTTTGGCTGCTCATTGAAATGAATATATTGAACAATTTATCAGAATTTTATATTTTATTTGATGTAGTCTTGAAAAGTATAGTGGAATTTATACAAATTCTAAAGTTAATATTTCATAAGTACTAAAAATTTAATTTGGGGAGATATATTTAGATAGATTGATAGATAGATACATAGATAGATACAACTTCTCTCAACATGAACATTTCCTAGTAGGGGAAAAACTTGAAAGCCATTTCTTTGCTTAAAGTTTCCTTTTTAAAAGCAACAATCAAACCAGACAAAAAGTCTCCCTCACTCAAAATATCTGTCTAATATTTAGAGTTGAATTAGCATATTATCCTGAATCTATATACTTCTTTCAGTGCATAGTTCAAGTAAGGGTTTTCTTAGGTGTAGTCTGGCTTCCATGTCAATTATTTGTTTTAAATGTAGAGAAGCATAAAATATTTTATATCACATTTAATATTTTAGTTTTTTTAAATTTTTTAATTGGAGTAGAGTTGATTAACAATGTTGTGTTAGTTTCAGATATACAGCAAAGTGATTCAGTTAAACATATACATACACCTATTCTTTTTCAAATTATTTTCCCATTTAGGTTATTACAGAGTATTGAACAAGAGTTCCCTGTGCTGTACAGTAGGTCCTTGTTGGTTACCTATTTTAAATATAGCAGTGTGTACATGTCAATCCTAAACTCCCAATCTGTCCATCCTCCCCACCCTTAATATTTTAGTTTAATAGGCATTTTTCTTGTATTCTTAATTCAATGCATCAAACAGGATCATGTGTGTAAGAAGGCTGTAAAAGGGTCATATTAAAAATTAATATTGAAACTAATCACCCTTGAGAAAGTAGCTTCACAGAACAGCCCAGTATTCCAAATCAGATCAACTGTCTCTCTTTTAAATTGAAATTATAGTAATGTTAGTTTAAGCACTGATAAGCTCTGATGATATGGAGATTTTCAAAAACTCTGTGAACTGAATTCCAGATTTCTGTCCCAGAGAAAAAACTTTACCTAAATTCTAAATTAATAGTTCCTAAATTAATAATTTGAATGATGTTATAATGAGAAAAAGAGTCAAAAAATTATTAATCTGAAAAAGCAAAAAAATAAAAGCATAATAATTCATTGAATGGCACATTCATGGCTAATTATTTTACAGGTCCTTTATTTCATAATAAAGGGACAATGAGCGGCTACATTCAGAGAAATAGGTGCCATTATCTTCCTAAAGTAATGGACTTTAAATCTTTGGAAAAGTGAGTAAGGACCCTGTATCCACCTGTAATCCTTAATACTCAATATATTTCCTTTTTGCATTGCCCTACGTCATTTAGCCTGACTTAAAATGTGATATTCATTTATTCACCACACATTTATTGAGTGCATACTTTTACCAAAACACTGAGTTGTAATACAAGGATGAGGCATCACAATGTAATGGGAGAGACGGATACATAAATGATTAGAACACAAATTTTGCAACACAGTATTAAACACAAACACTGCAAATGTATTTATGAAGTGTTTGGGGAGCACAGAAGACAGAGCAATTAACTGTATGAGGGAGGCAGAAAAGACTTCACAGAAAAGGAGACACTGAAGTTTGATCTTGCAATATGACAGTTTTGTGCTGACTGGAAACTGCAGTACAATTTTGATAAATATGAGCTTGAGTCCTCATGTCAAAACACTAAAATTCTTTTTAATTTATGGCCAAAACATTATCACTTACATACATCAAATGCAAAGTTGATACTCACTGCCTCTAACTATCTTTTCCTTCCCATCCCTGTTGAATTCACTGTAGTCAGGTTTCTGTTCCCACAGTTAGGTAAAACTCTGTCATAAATGACCTCCACGTTGCTAAATCCAAATGTAATTTCTCAGTCCTTGTCTTACTTGACTTGGTTAATGGATTGCTTTCTCCTTCTTAAAAATAATTTTAAAAGTATTTTCAATACTTGGCTTCCATAAAACCACATTTGCGTATTTTTCTCCTTTCTGTCTTTTCCTTTTCAGATTCTTTTTTTTCTTTTTTCTTTTTTTTTTTTTTTTTTGTGGTACGTGGGCCTCTCACTGTTGTGGCCTCTCCTGTTGTGGAGCACAGGCTCCGGACGCACAGGCTTAGCGGCCATGGCTCACGGACCCAGCAGCTCCGCGGCCTGTGGGATCTTCTCAGACCGGGGCACGAACCCATGTCCCCTGCATCGGCAGGCGGACACTCAACCACTGTGCCACCAGGGACACCCTCAGATTCTTTTGATGATTCCTCCTTTTCTTCCAAATACATAAATGTGAGAGTGCATTCCCTTGCTTCTCTTTTCCTGCTATACTCAATCCCTAAGAAATGTTATTCAGTCTCTCAGCTTTAAGCCTCTATATGCTGCTCCACATCTGTATCTCTAGCTGAAAAGTCAGCATCAAACTCAAGGCTGATGTACCCACCCACACTCTCAGTAACTCCACTTGTAATGTCAAGAAAACATCCCACACTGAAAGATGTTAAATCTGATCTCCACATATTTCCCTCTAAACTAGCTCCTCCTGCTGTCATCCCCATCTCAGGAAATGGAATTCCATCCTTTCAGTTGTTCAAGCCCTAAAATTTCGAGTCATCTTTGACTCATTTTTCTCTCAGACTCCACATTGGGTCCATCATTAAGTCCTGTAAACTCTAGTTTCAAAATACATCTAGAACATGATGACTTCTCATTACCTTCACTGCCCTGGTCTGAGCCACATCATCTCTTGCCTGGATTTTCACAATAACCTTCTAACTGGTCACCGATTCTAGTCTAGGCTTCTTCACTCTATTTCAATATTGGAGTCATAGCAATCCTGTCAGATCTGCTAAAAACCCTCTCATATTTCTCCATGTCACTGAGTGGAACCAAAATTTTTGCTATGAATCACAAAGTCCTACGTGATCCAATATCTCATTTTCTCTATATCATAATTCCTTACAACTCTTCCCCATATTCATTTGACTCCAGTCTCACTTGCCTCCATACTGTTTCTCATGCATGCCAAGCATGCTCCCACTTCAGGTATTCACACTTGCTCTTCCTTCCACCTGGAATGAACTTCCTTGCAGATCAATATGGATAGATCCATACCTTCCTTTAGGTCTTTCCTCAACTTCACCTTTTCAGTGAAATCTTACTCTTTCTAAGATTGTAATTTCCATCCCAATTATTTGTATCCCTCTTCTTTGTTTTATTTTTCTCTTTAGCACTTTAACTAACACTATGTAATTTACCCATTTATCTTTTTTATTCTCTGTCTTTCCCATCAGAGTATGCTTTATTATGGCAGAGACTTTTGTATGTTCTGTTCACTACTATATCTCTAATATTTAGAAGCAGTGCCTGACACATAATAGATGCCCAATAAATGTTTATTAAATAAATATGTGCTATACAATGTAGGGATTCAGGATTATAGAAATCAGTATCAGTACTGAGGATTTATTCCTCTTGTGCTCTGAGGAAGTTACTAAAAAAGAAGTGTTAATATTTATATTTCTTGCCAAATCAGAGACCCTTTCAACTGGGAGAAGGAAGGGAGCAATACATCAAGGCATGAATCCCTGTCTCAAAGTCTACACTGATTTCTTCCCAGGCCAGAATTCCAGCTGAAAGTTGAGGTGGTGACAGTTCTGAAGCTGAACTTTAACGAATGTTGTCATTCTTTCCATGAAAGAATGTGTTTCCCAGTTTTTCTTCTACTTTCCCTAAAAGCTTACCCAATTTTAACCCTGGCCAAAGATTCATTTTATTTGTTTTGATGTTTCTAATTGGGATTACTCACTCCACTGAAGGATTTGCTAAATATATATGGTCAACCTTGTGTGTAATATTGTGATTTTTGCCACTTCATGTTCTATTTCTTCCAGAAATTCATACAAAATATTTCCATTGGAATATAAAAAATTAACTCTATTGACTTTCCATGCCAATTATAGCAACGTTATTGTAAACAAAATAGTTGTTTTGTTGTTGAGATGAGCATCCAAAATTTTACAATTTTAAACAATCTCAATTAAAATCAGAAATAAGCTATGCTAGATTTCTTAATCTTCAAAATTACTATTTTCAGTGGGATTTTTAAAAGCTATCTATTTTGAGTGGTATTTTTTTTTTAGATGCCCTAACTTATATAACAGATAAAAGTTGAGATCTCAGTGGCTTATCTCAATTTAAGTTTATTTTTCATTTATGCCAAAGCCAAATACAGAGCTGAACGGTTGAGGTGAGGGGTACTTTCCTTCATGGAGGTATTCAAAGACCAGGCTGATGAAGCCTCTGCCATCTTCAAAGCATGGCTTCCACAGTCAACTCAAGCATTCAATATCCTACTGCCAGGCAAAGGAAGAGAAAGAGTAGAGGAGCATGCAGGAAGTTTTTATGGGCTAGGCTTAGGCGTGGCATAAATCATATCTACATTCTGTCAGCCAGCACTCAGACTTCCAGCTTCAACCTATGACAAGAAAGTCTGGAAAATGTGTACCAAAGACAAAGAAGAAATAGATTTTTTTTTAATTTAGCCAGTCTCTGCTGCAGTCTTCTCTTTTAGTCACTAAATATCCATTTTTCCTTTTTCTGCCACATACAGCACTAATTCTTCCACTCTCCTAAAGTCCTATCCAGTCACTGCATTCAGCATTAAGTTTAGTATCTTCTAGTGATACAAAAACTCTCCATTAAGTTCAAATGTGGCTCTTATGAACATAAAACAACATATTTCCATCCTCTACTCCCGAACTATACACATACGCACTTTACGAAGGTAGTTAAAAAAATAAAGTAACCACAATAAAAGCTTCAATTCAGAAAGGGAAAAAGAGGCCATGGCAAGGATTTATGAAGCCCTGCAGAGCTGACCATTTAAAGGGCCCCTATACACGAGGAGGCGCAAATTTCTTGATTAGGCTCTGAGTTTAATTTCTGGGAACATCTCCTTTACCCATTTTTCTCCCTGGTCCCTTCTCCATCCTTTGAAAACTTCTTCCTTGATTCTCATCACCACACCTGAAGTTGGCATGAGAGATCAGGCCCTCCTTTGGGGCTGTAGAGAATTTGGAAGTCTGATTCCTACTTTAGTTAGAAGGCCACATCCTTAATCTGATGCTTGACGTAGGCCACTGGACCCTCCAAAGCTATTTCAATTTTATTTCCTATCTTTAGAAGTGCAATGGCAGCCATTTTTCCATCCCTTTCTACTCTCAAATTTCTATACTTCATTTTCTTTGATTTCTTGATCCAGGCCTAGAAGTAGGATATATCATTCCCATTCACAATCCGTGGGCCAGTGAGCCAGACGTCAGTCATGAGGCCCTACCCAACTTCAGGAAAGGCTTAGAAATGAAGTCCAGTTGAGGACTTAACAGAAAGGAAAACCAGTCTGGTAAGCAGCCAGCCAATTTCTGCAATAACTATTAAGTTTAAAGGATTATTACAATTTGGAGGGCAGATTTTTGTTTTGTTTTGTCTTAAGATTTCGTGATATAAAAGACGATGACAAGGAAATCTTAGAATTGTGTGAAATATATAATGTTCATGAGGATTTCATTTTCTGGGAAATCTTGCTCTAATAATAATAGCTTGATTTCAAAAACTGAAAAAAAGGACACAAATAGCATAGTTTTGAAGAAATAAAAGACTCATTCTGCCTTATCTTTCTTTGGCTTGGTTTTAGAATCATGTGCTTTGAACACGCTTCTTGTCTGTCTTCCCCACTAAACCCTTAGCTCGTGAAAGGCAGTTTTCATTGTTATATACCCATACCAATCTTGGGAAATATTCAAGACTCAGGGGAGTGGAAGAGGATATGAATGCATTCTTATGAATTTTTAAGAAATCAACTAATAAATCTTAATATCACTGTGATCAACTATGTGTCCTTAATGAAATGTTTAAGCATTAGAAGAAACATGTTTCCTATGACAATATGAATTATTCTTTGGTGAAAGTACCAAAGCATCAAATCAAATTATCTTTTTAATTTATGTATGAATGACTAGTGTGTGGAATTTTTTTTCATGCAGAAATCCCAGGAGCAATCTTAGAGTGAGAACAGAGTCTTCAGGGTGTTGTTATCCACTGCATTAATTTCCAAGATAGGTTTTCCACTAAAGCACTACAGATTCCAGCTTCTAGTAGTAGTTCAGCTGAAGGGATGATTAATGACAGGAGCAAAAATGTGAGCTTACTGGGAGACTCCACATACACGTAGCTCATTCCTTATGGCTAAAGGTAGAACCAGGAGCAGGAAGTAAAGTATGACCAGCCTAAATATCTCTAAAATTCCTTGATGGAGTTTTTCAGAACAAATCAACAAATGGTAAATTTTGTCTATGTCTCTTTAAAAGAATAACAAACAATTACCTCTAGTTTTCACCTCTATCATTTTAACTCCTTCATTATTAGTTTTAATCTCTGATGGATAACCTGTGCAAAGCTAAGGTATTAGCCTCATTGTGATTCACCTTCAAGGTTATTAATGTCCTGTTATGGACTGAAAGTGTGTGTCCCCCCCAAATTCATATGTTGAAATCCTAATCCTCAATATGATGGTATTAATGTGAGGCCTTGAGAGGTGATTAGATCACGGGAGTGGAACCCTCATAAATGAGATAAGTGCCCTACAAAAGAGACCACAGATAACTCTCTTGCTCCTTCTGACAAGTGAGGAAATAGCAAGAAAACTACTGTCTATGAACCAGGAAGCAGCTCTCACCAGATACCAAATATGTCAGCACCTTGATATTAAACTTTTCAGTCTCCAGAACTGTGAGAAATAAATGATTTTTGTATAAGACACCCAATATATTACTATAGACATCCATATAAGTGAGGCTTTTGTCTGTGGATGTCTTCTCAAAGTTTTATTCTGGAATGCAAGGAAAACACTTTGGTATTGATGTGAAGACATAGTACTTCTCATGCTTCTGCCCTCATGGAAAGCATATATTTTCTTTCTCAGTTACTCAGCAAATCATATTTTCCCTTTATTTTTCTCTGAATAGCAAAAGACTCAGTATTCTTTAACATATATATTTATAATGTCTACTAGAACCACTTCTTCAACAAATTTCCATTACCACATTACAAATTGGATAAAATTTTAAAGCATCTTAATTCAGTAATTTTTCTTGCCAAATGTAAAAAATAAGTGAAGAGTTTTATTTCCTTTGACTAGCATGGACTTAGGAACTGGAGACAGGATTTTTTTTTTTTTCTTTGACTCATTAAAGCTTGAATTCTATCATCCATTTAATTTTATCCTCATTATACATTTTATTTTCACTAGTTACCACAGACTTAATGATTCTAAATATACAGTCTGTCAGCTCAGGACATCTGCAATAAGCATTTTTTTTCACCATGATTATGGCATATAAAACCTTTAGAGAATTACACAAAGCCTATACTATTCATTCCATTTTTAATTCATCCCTTCAAATTAATGGTTTCTATTAATTAGACAACAAAAACTGAAAAGGGAAAAAATTGAAGGTGCAGTGTTTTTCATCTAAAGGTACACTGCTGTAAGAGATATTAAACAGTTGAGCCAGATTTTAATGAATTCTGAGATAAGTTTTAATTAGGGTTGACATATGAACTGAATAGTTCTACAGTACCCTATACATGAGGGGTTCTTTTTTAAAACTAAAACCTAGAATTATTATATGCAATTAGTGTTACAAATGAAAAGGTATGAATGGCACATTTTTGGTGCCAGGAGAATATTAATTCAGACCTCATTCTTAACAGGCTTCAAGCTCACACTGGCTGCCATTTGGTAATTGTTCCATATCTCATAAAAGTCAACATTTGGATATTTAATCCATAAATAAAAGTACAAGGACAATATATCTGTTGTTAATGTGCTGGTAATTTAACTTTTAATTAATTTAATTTCTAGATCTACATGATTTTTAAATTGTTCTTTAAAATATTCTACATGTACCTACTGGCAGATCCAATCTAATCTGAAACATGGTGGAGAGTCAATAGCCATACAGTTCAGGTAAACTTAATAGACAATAATGTTGCAAATGGGCCAATTGTGCCAACTTCTACTAGAGTATATGGCTTGTTAGTTAGCCAATAAATAAATGACTCACTTTAAGGGAAAAATTTGTCTGGCCCACTGGACAATGAGGTAGAATTCCTGTAACTCATTCGATTCAATACTAAAGAGACAGAATGAGGTTACTTGAAAACACTGCTCTACCCCTACACTTTTAAAAGCATTCAGACAAAAACCCAAAACTGCTTTGAAGGTCACCTAATAATTTTATGTCACAGAAAATGGCAGCAATCTGGTTCTTGAAGAAAAAACTATATTTACTTCCTATCAAAAGTAACAACTTGAATAACTACATGCAAAAGTATATTGTTGAAGGACTAAAAGATCTCCTGGAAGACTTTATGATGGAACCAAAAATGTGACCTAGAAGAGCCTCTAGTCAATAGGAAACTACAGAGTAGATAAAAATGTCACCAGAAACACCATCATCAACATCAGTATTATAATACAGATAATAATACATGTAAGTATTATTTGTAGATATACCATTTCATGGGCACTATAAGAAACTAAGGATTCTGCCCTATTGAAACAAATGGTCTAAATTGGGCTATGGTTAGTATTACTCTACATCAAGGGTCAGTACACTTTTTCTCTGAAGAATCAAACAATAAATATTCTAGGCAATATAGTGTGTTGCAACTATTCAACTCTGCCATTGTAGCATGAAAGCAGCCATAGACCATGGCTAAATTACTTGATGTGACCCTGTTTCAATAAAACTTTATTTATGTACACAAATTACTCTGTATAATTTCACTTCATAAGATATTCTTCTCTTGATTTTTTCTAACCATTAAAAAATGTAAAAATCATTCTTAATCTGTGGGCTGTTCAAAAACAGGTGGTGGCCTGGATTTGGTCCATGGAACAAGATTTTGTCCATGGAACATAGTTTTCCAAGGACAGGCTCACTTTGCATCTATTGGCCTGACCCAATTATTAACTGGTTCCCCTTTTAATCTCAAAGTATTCTGTTATGGACAATAAATTATATGGTCACCCTAGCTATGGTGAAAATGTATCCAAACAAAAAACCAACAAAGCATGCAAGATACCCAGCTTTACAGCAGAAATACATTTTTAAAAATTTATCTATAAATATCAGTAAATTAGCATTATTGAAAATAAATGCTATTTGTTATCTGACTTATATAGTGTACACTTGAAAGCATAACTGAGTAAACAAATGAAAGTATTCAGCAGCTAAAGAAAGGACCCACAGTTTGAGAATACTGCATACCACAGATAATAATTAGGTTTGTCTGAGATGAGCTGAAGGGATATTCAGAAGAACAAGGAGAAATGAAACATAAACTGAGCCAGCCTTTATTTTTATGTTGATAGAATATTATTTATGAAATACCATGTTCTGACACAGGTCAAGCAGTCCTGTTTAATATCTGAAAACATCATTATAGATAAGGTAAATTTTGACGTGGTAAGTTGAAAGGAAACCAAAATTTTGCCTAAATCTTTTTTCATGAGTTAAAAACTGGAGTACTAAATACATAACAGATAAGTAACAGAAAGCAAGCCTTTTTGGAAGTCTCACACATCAAGAGTATTTTCATCTCAAGACTGCATAATTAATCCAACTCAGATTTTTACAATAATCAACATAATGTACAAGATATTTCTTCCAATCTCAGTATTCTGTAATCACATTTGCTGGTTAGACTCAAAGCACTACTGAATTTTCCATAGAAAGGTTTTCATTTGTCACTCAAAATGACCAAAAGTTACAACATAAACTTTAGGTTGACAGCCACAATTTCATCAGGAGAATGCACAATTCAAAGAACATATTTTCTCCTTCCAGCTCAAAGGTTAAAATGTACCGTAGCAGATAAAAGCAACACTTTGTACCCCATGAAGACAAGAAATAATAGTCATGCTTTAAGGAAAAGCATGCTATGTGGTCTTGGAACCTATAGTAAAAACTCATGGGCAACCCCATGAAGTATCATGATAACTCCATAACTTACCCTTCCTCTCTGGTGTTCAGACAAGTACAACTCTCTGTAAAGTGGTTTACTGTTAAAAAAAAAAAAATTCTGTCATAGCTTCACTTCAACATTCTTTTATTTTTTTCCTTCATTGAAACAACAGGCTTCATTGAAACAACATTGCTACATATCATGTCTGAGGAACCCAGTATAATTTACGGTCATCATATACCAAGAGAACTAAAAACCAGAGCTCCTGTACAAACTACATACCATTAGTTCTATGACTTTATCCTCTTCTGACTGCTAATTTACTCTATGTTTTAAGAAGATCATTATTGACAACAATGGAATTAATCACATTTGCCTTCATAGAATTATCATATTATGAAGAAAAAACTGATAAAAACATAAACTGACAAAACAATAAAAGAAAATCAATATTCACAGTAAATGAGAGTGAGATTCATAGCCTAATCAAAAAGACATGGAAAGGATGTGTAGGGCACAAAAATAATATCCAGGTAATTTATTCCTGAGTTACCTGGATAATAGCTGAGAATAATTCCCACTAAAATGACCATTTCCCCCACATCAAATCTTTCAGTACATTCTGCTGAAGTGCCCAGATATTGGTTTCTAATCCCTATCAACAAATGTTGCCCTTTCTTTGACTTTGTAGTGTGATGAAGTGGCAGAGGGCATGCACTTGAAAAAGTTTTCACACTAGAAGCTAGTCTCAGTGAACCTTACTTCCTACTTGAATGCAGTGTTAGGTGTTAAAAAAATGTATACCTGGCATCAGGAGGAATATACTGACAGTACTACTTAAAGTCAATGTATATAAACAAATATTTTTTTTCCATAAATTGACAGTTAAATTCTACATTAAAGTCAAAGTTTAATAAAATGAAAATTTCAAAGTTTATAAAGCACATATTTTGTTAATAAAATTTTAGAACATCTTATGTCTGTTTGCTGAGTTCTTTGAGTATTTTTACATAAGATTTCCAATTAACAAAATCATGACTATTTTTTTCTTGAAGCTTGAAGTCTAAAAGTCGATGTTGGCTTAACAAGGACATACAAATCTACTATCATTTTTTGGAGTTCTTTAACTGCAATAAAAAATTATGATTTTTTTCAAGCATGAATTTGATTATCACATAACTCTAGATGAAAACATCTACAATAAGTTCAACTTATATAGAGTAATAGTAGTTAATATTTTTGGACATTTATCAAGTGCAGATTATTTGCTACATATTGCACACTTAATTCTCATATATTCCTCACAGTAACACTGTGGCATATTAAGGACTATTATTTTGCCCATTTTGCAGATGGAGAATCTGAGGCACAAACAGGTGAAATAACTTATCCATGAGTGATGGGTTGAACTAGGTTTAAAACAAGGTGATCTGATTCCAGAGTCAGTTCTTGTAACCATCACTCTATACTACCATTCTGCATTTTATTTTTAAAATGACATGTTTACAAATCTAAAAAATTCTAGGACATTAGAGTGACTGATATGCTTCACTAAAATACCAGAACATGAACCATCTGTGTCAAATCTATGTATGAATTGTCATTACACATAATTCCTTATATTTATCAATACTATATTTGACAGACAACAATTAATTTCATTTAGGTATTGAATTTGTGGACTTCCTATTATTGAGAGTTATCAGACAAATTGTAAATATCTGCTGCTTCTACCACACCATTTCTCTTGAGGAATGCATTCTTACTTTCACACTCTATTGAGGACATAGGATTTCAGGAGAGTCACTTGTTCTATCTGTTGAATCTATTGCTGATATCAGGAAACTATTGGCTGAAACTTTATAAAAATGATAGGGTTACTACTTCAGCAATGCTCTCATTATGTGTGACTTTTCAGGTCAACATCTACAGAGAATACAAGCAACAAGGAACTTTCACTTACAAGATTTCAGGTTGCAGGAAGAATATGATTTAGTAGGGTCATTGAGTTTCTATTCTAGTATTAATAAATTGAGATGGGAGAACTTGTATTTTAAGCTTTTATTGAGGGATCAAATCTAAAAAGATTCTAAATTTGAAACTATGGTACAAATGTCCAACCTCTGAATCTCATAAACTCTTGTCTAATCATGATCTTTGGTAAAAGTATAATTTTAAGGCAAGATGTTGCATTAAAATATCATTCAAATGGTTCATTCCTTTTTGTAGTCTCATTTTAGTGCTATTTAAAAAGTCAAGAAAATGGCTTTTCCCCTAGAGCCACCAGAAAGGAAAGCAGCCCTGCCAATACCTTGATTTTAGCCCAGTGAGACCTATTTTGGACTTTTGACACCAGAACTGTAAGAAAACAAATTTGCATTGTTTTATGCGATTATAACTGTGGTAATCTGATTACATCCACAATATGAAACTAATACAACATCCAGTCTCATTTCCTTTCTCCCATCTTCCTGCTTATATACCTACATATAAAGAGAAGAAAGAGAAAGAGAAGAGGAGAGAGAGAGAGAAACTTGGAACTATGGGTTTTCATAGTAGGGAATATGTTAATACATGTCCTTATTAATTATATTTTAGGTTCCTACCTCAACTTCTTTTGCTTTTGTCTGCTAAATAATATGCAATCTTAAGAGGGGGCTTGAAAAAATTAAAATTGAACAGGCTTTAGAAGTTCAAGTTAATAAAGGCTTCTTTTGGATTAATTAACTATACAAATAGAGAGCAGAGTGCAAATCAGTTTGGTCCTCCTGCAGGATGCTATTAGAGAAAAAAATGTTCCTGTCATTTTCACTAGAATGAGATATAATTTTGCTTCTGTCTGCTCACTCAGTTTGTAATACACAGGAACTCAGATATCATTGTGTTTGAGTAATAACTTAATGCTTTACCTAAAAATACAATAATGGGGAATTCTGATAAATTAAACCAATATCTATTGAAATTAGAGTTTAAGAAAAATGCTCCCATGTGATGATTATAAAATAAACTGTTGCTAGCAGTAAACTTTACCTGTTATATCATGAGGACAATTAATGGTCCTGTTAAAATAATTCTGTAGCTATAAAATGTAATTGCATTTTGTTTACCCAATACGAACCTTTTCCTCAAATGAAAAAATAAGTCCAAAATGCTAGTTTCCTTATTTTCCTTCTAGCCTTATTTTGCTTCTAACTAACCAATTAATAATTACATGTTGCCTAATTAATAAGCTTTCTTATTCTTTTATTCCTGAACTGAATTTCAATTTATATCAGGTAACTTAAAACAGTAATGATATTTTGATTCCACATGGTAAGTTTGTTTGTTTAATAAGAATATGAGGTATAAAATGACAATGTTAGTACAATTTGCATAGTTGGGTCTTCAGGTGTAGTGCTTTTGAAATAAGACCTATAGAAATTTTATAGTAACTTTCATGCATGCCATATTCATAAGTAGTCCAGTTAGCTCATCATATTTGTGATCTTCTGCCCATTTTTTGATTGGGTTGTTTGATTTTTTGATATTGAGCTGTATAAGCTGTTTATGTATTTTGGAGACTAATCCCTTGTCGGTTGCATTGTTTGCCAATATTTTCTCCCATTCTGTAGGTTGTCTTTTCATTTTGTTTATGGTTTCCTTTGTTGTGCAAAAGCGTTTAAGTTTAATTAGGTTCCATTTGTTTATTTTTGCTTTTATTTCCATTACTCTAGGAGATGGATCTAAAAAGATATTATTGCAATTTATGTCAAAGAGTGTTCTGCCAATGTTTTCCCCTAGGAGTTTTATAGCATCCGGTCTTACATTTCGGTCTTTAATCCATTTTGAGTTTATTTTTGTGTATGGTGTTAGAGAATGTTCTAATTTCATTCTTTTAACATGTAGCTGTCTAGTTTTCCCAGCACCATTTATTGAGGAGACTGTCTTTTCACCATTGTATATTCTTGCCTCCTATGTCATAGATTAATTGACCATAGTCCATGGGTCTGTTTCTGGACTGCCTAGCCTGTTCCATTGATCTATATTTCTGTTTTTGTGCCAGTACCATAGTGTTTTGATTACTGTAGCTTTGTAGTATATTCTGAAGTCAGGGAACCTGATTTCTCTAGCTCCATTTTTCTTTCTCAAGATTGCTTTGGCCATTTGGGGTCTTTTGTGTTTCCCTACAAATTAAAAAAAATTTTGTTCTAGTTCTATGAAAAATGCACTTGTGAATTTCCATTGTTAAGTTATCATTTCAATAAGGTTTCAATCATCTTAAGAAAAAAATAACAAACATCTCATATAGACTAGAAGTACTGCCATAAAGTTTAGTCTTAATCTTCTATGGGTTTACTCTCTGAATAGCTGTTGTCTATGTTGCGTTTCCTGGCAAGTACATTTAGGTAACAAATGGTTACAACCAGATAAATGAAAGCCAAAAGTGCCTTTTTCTAGAATGGAACATTTGCAAAGGAGTTAGGTTGATAATAATGTCTTGAGAATTTTCAATCTCCTTTTCTTCTAGTAATTTTTCCAACCACTCTATAGTTAGAGCAATTTCCTTTAAAATAATTAAATCTTACAGCAATAAAAAAAAACTTTCTTTTCTAGATATGGGAATCTTTTGGCAGATGCTCATTCTCTTACAGGAGCCTTAAATTTTGCAAAGATTAATAACCTTTAAAACTGCCTTAAGCATTAAAACAATGAGATACCTCTATGTGACTTTTAGAATGGCCAAAATCCAAAACACTGACAACACCAAATACTGGCAAGAATGTGGAAAAACAGAAACTCTCATTCAGCCACTTTGGAAGACTATTTGGCAGTTTCATACAAAGTTAAACATATTTTTAACATACTATCCAGCACTGTGCTCCTTGGTGTTTACTCAAAGTAATTGAAACCTTATGTTCATACAAAACCCTGCACATAGATGTTATAGCAACTTTATTCATCATTGCCAAAACTTGGAAGTAACCAAGATGTTCCTCAGTAGGCGAATGGATAAATAAACTGTGGTATATCCAAACGGTGGAATATTATTCATCATTGAAAAGCAATAAGCTATCAAGCCATGAAAAGATATGGAGGAAACTTAAATGCATATTACTAAGTGAAAGAAGCCAAGCTGAATAGACTACATACTATGATTCCAACTATACGACATTCTGGAAAAGGCAACTCTATAAAGACAGTAAGAGGATCAGTGGTTGCCAAGGGTTAGGGGAGAGGGACAGATGAATTGTCAGAGCACAGAGAATCTTTAAGGCAGTGAAACTATCCTATATGATACTACATGGTGGATACATGTCATTATATATTTGTCCAAATCCATAAAATGTACAACACAAAAAGTGAACCTGAATGTAAACTATGGACATTGGGTGATAATGATGTGTCAATGTTGGTTCATTTATTGTAATAAATGCACTGTGGTGCAAAATGTCAATAATAAGAGCAGTTGTAGGGGGTTGGGGAAGATGGGGTTTATAGGAATTCTCTGTACTTTCTGCTCAGTTTTGCTGTGAATCTAAAACTACTCTGAAAAATAACATTTATTAATTTAAAAAATGCCTTAAGCAGTGATATGACCATCCAGGTCAAAAATGGCAGCAGCAGGCCTGAGTTTCTGAGCTAGCTTGGTCTCAGCCACCACTGGGCCAGCCTATGTTGATTGGTCCAGGATGAGGTGGGTTCAGCTTGTAGGTGGGAGGTTCTCCCCTACTTGGTCAAGCTTCCCCTGGTGGGAGTGAGAATGCTAAACGAAGCAGCACCAAGCAGAGCATGAGAGATCCAAGCTCACTGCCTACTCGCATCCCCACATCAAGCCCAAGCCCTTTCCCTGGGGAGATGGTATTCTTTCTATTCCATAACCCTCATGTGAATAAGCTTCCAACTGGCTATGAAGATGACTAAAGGAAACTGTACTACTACCAAGGCACTGCAGGGTAGCACTGGTTTGGACCATTACTCTGCACATTGAACCAGAAAAGTGTACAGGACCTTAAGTGTCCTTTATTTTTATCCAATTATGACCATTCCTTTCCTTGTGGCAGGACATGGCTTAAATAACTTATATTTTTAAAATACCTTACCAAATTTAACTAATTTGTATATTTATTCATTTTAATAATGGATACAGGTCATTGACATTGTCCCTTGTTAAACACCCTTATTTCTTGGGGGATCCTACATAAACTTTAAGAGTGTTATAGATCATTCGCTTAATATATTAAACACTCCCACAGTGCATAAGTATTAGATGTATTCTATTTTAAAAAATAGTAATTTTGTCATTATTTAGCTGGTATTATTAATACCATAATGTCCCACTAAGGCACTTGTCTGATTATAGAGTAGTATCTTCAATGATGTGTCCTTTTATAACAAAGTTGGTTGCATTCCCTCAAATCAACTAGTATGAAAGCCAAAGCAACACAATGTATTACAACACAAGTAATTTCCTAACAGTCCTATAAATGTAGGACACCAATGATTGGTTTGATTCATTTTCAGTCTGCCAGTGTTCTTTGAAGAAATATTTATCCAGTGCATTCCTAAGCCATTCAAACACTGTACTGTTAATTGTTTTGCTTCAGAGCCAGATAATCTGATAGGATATCAAATACCTATAAATAAAGGCAAATTAAAAAAATAAAATCAATTCTGTAACTCTCAAAATAACTATCATTAAACGCTGTTAAGAAGTATGCAACTTAATTACATAACACACATGCACACATGTGCACACACACACACACACACACTCAGTAGATTAAAGGAAAACTAGTGTATATTATAGTGCTCAAACTAAAAGGAATGCAAGGAAAAGAAGCTGCAAATATGGCTACCTAGATTCCCAATGAGTCACTGAGGAAGTAAGTGAGGTACATGGCTGAGGGTATTAACACTTTTGTGGTCGTTACCCACCGTAAAGATAATTTCAGAAATCGTATCTTAGCAGCAGATAAAAATTGTTCTTCTCAAATGAGCCTAATTTATTCCTTAACTGGATCTAACAATGCAGTCATGTCACTAATGGCACCAGATATAAAAAACTTTTCTCATACAAGTAGAAAATTAAAGGAAATACTATACTTAATCTATAAACCAAACACAAACTACTTGTCCAAATCAGAGAGTCGGGGCACTGGGTTGAAGAGAGAGATGTAACAGAATAAGCTAAAAGCATTTTTACAGATTTTTACAGCTCAGTTACTGTTCAATCTCAAAACAACCCCCTTAACAGTAACACCAGATGATTGAGTTATAAATAGACATAAAACAGTAGGAAGTGGTATATCACCATATGTGGCTTTTACAAATTGTACAGAATGACCTCGTTATTAGCACACAGCTTGCCCTGTGATCATTATAAATCATTTCATTGATAGAGATAATAATAATGGCTTATGATATTATCCCCTTGTCCATTGTCATAGCTTTCCTATAGGGCTCAGCAGGTAGAGAAAAAAAAAAAAACTAACAGATTTTCCTTTGGTTGTATATTCAGAGCAGTCTGCACTCATAAAAAGTTTTATAAAAGCAAGAAACTATAGGACTTCCCCCAAAAGATGTTATAAAGAGATCAACATGCATTTGTAAAAATTGTTCATCAGGATTATTTGAGGCAGTTTCAGTCATTCATTTAAAAAAAAAAATCTTAAGCTTTATATGTTGTATTCAGAGGAGAAAGGAAGGTAAAAGGTCAACCTATATTCTCTTGGTGAACACATACTCTGTGTCAGGTACTCTGCATGACTTTCTTCCCTTGATCCTCACATCAACCCTGCAAGGGATAATATTAACATTACAGAGATAAGAAAACTGAGCCTAAGTAACAAGTGATGGTGACCAGATTGAACTTGTATCAATTTTGTTCCAAATTCCACTTGGCAATTTCCATCATCATCCCTAAATTAATCCACCTAAATTAAATTGGGAAGAAACCATGAATTTAAAGTTAATAACTAGCATTTTTACATAGTGCTGGCATTTGTGAAGCCAGGCATCCAGTAGTTCAGTGAAGGACACCCCTGACACTTCCAGGGTGGATGCTAAAAAGAGGGTAACAGACTACTCAAGGCCCCAGATGGTTAGATCAGTGCTTCTCAAATTGTCTGTGGTGAAGAATCTTTTGTTTTGCTTGTTTTAATTTTCATTCCATTGTACACCACTACTTTGTGAAATGCAATAAAAATAAATTACAAAAATTAAGTGAAAGTAGGAAGTAAGATACACAGAAAAGTTCAATTTATGATTAGATGTAACAAGTGAACCCACTGATTATATGCTTAGAAATAGCAGCAATGTCAATGTGCTGTAAAACCTTCTAAACGCCCACACTTAACTTCTGTCCTACCTTATTGTGGACTGGTCCATAGACAACACAGTAGTAACACTGAACTGGAGAACTGGGTGGAAGCCCTATCATTTATTTGTTTCTCCTCTATCTGGAGGCAACCTCAGCCTGTGCCCAAAATTTCAGAGCTTCCTAAGTTCTGGGTCATTATGCTTGGAAACATACGAGAATATATCAATTTGCACAAACACTGCTGATTAAAAGCAAATGGAAACATTTTGAACTTTTTATTTATTTCATAATAACACAGCCCAATGTGTTGGCATGGCCAACATACTCTGCTTTTTGCATCCCCCCCCTCCCCCGCCAGGAAGCCATTAAACTCTTCTTCAGGAAAATTTTCGTTGATTGATTTGAGGAGTAGACAATCTACTCACTATGTTTTTAATTATAAATGAAACCGTTGAATAATATTTGTCTTAAAATTGATCTTTAGAAATTACAATTGCAACATTACAATAGCCAAGACATGGAAACAACACAAGTGCCCATAAACAGACAACTGGTTTAAGAAAATGTGGTATATATATATACAATGGAATATTACTCAGCCATAAAAAGAGTGAAATATTGCCATTTGCAGCAAACATGGATGGACCTAGAGATTATCACACTAAGTGAAGTAAGTCAGACAGAGAAAGACAAATATTATATGATATCACTTATATGTGGAATCTAAAAAATAATACAAAAGAATCTACATAGAAAACAGAAACAGACTCCCAGACATAGAAAACAATCTTATGGTTACCAAAGGAGAAAAGGAGGGGGTGACTAATAAATTAGGAGTATGGGATTAACAGATACAAACTACTGTACATAAAATAGATAAGCAACAATGATTTACTGTACTACACAGGGAACTATATTCAATATCTTGTAATAGCCTATAATGGAAAATCATCTGAAAAAAATATATAAATATAACTTAATCACTTTGCTGTACACCTGAAACTAACACAATATTGTAAATCAACTATATTTCAATTTTTAAAAAATGTCTTATATTCTTGGTACTTTGGAGTTGGCATTTGGCCTCATTAGGCCTTTAACAGCTTCGCTTTTAACTATCAATAAGGTACATGAACATATTTGGGTGAAAATACTGACAGTAAATGTTGTGTGGGAAGGTAATATATGCTTCACGTCTGCATACACGCAGACCCCATTCTGGTCGTATGCTAGCAAAGTGCACTTTGGAGAGCACCTTTCCGTTAGCACTCAAAAAAAAAAAACTAACATATGAATAAATACCACATCAATTATAACATTATATACATAATTTTAAGACCTAAGGTCTTCTTTTATAAACCTGACATAAAATTTAGATCTGCATAAAAAATTGCCTTCATAATCATAGTATTATTTTCATGAAGAATGTAGAATGCTTAGAAGGATAAAAGTAAAATAGAAGTCAACTTTTATGTGACTTTTTCTTTTTAAGTGAATGTTGTTAGAGCTGGTGATTATGTTGATTTCTGAGAAATGTACTTTTTCTTTCGTTCTTGTTTCTAGATATGTAGGGAATATATCAACAAATGGAAGGAAAATTTAAATTTCAGAGCTTAAATAGCAGTTCAATCTTCCAGTTTCATTACCATGCATTTCATTATTCCAGATAATCAGATTTTCAACCTCTAAAGTTCCAATATCAAACATTAATGAACTTTAAGAGTAGATGGGAGAAGAGGAAGAATATGAAATAATATTATAATTTTACCTTTTTTAACTTGCAATAATATGTGACCAAATATGTAGCAATAAAAATCTGAACTAAAACTGAACTTTGCAACATGATATAGAAACGTTAAGACTCTACCTTCTTTTTTCTTTCTTCTTTCCAATATACTTGTTACTTAAGAGTAATGACTACTGAAAAATCTATTAGAAATTAGTGTTGATGTCAATCATGCTTTGATATTTAAATGTATATTATTTTTCTTTAATTCCATCTTAAAATAAAATTTGTATTTAAGGTCTTAAACAAAGTGTTACCATGTAGAAAATAAAAGGACTCACTTTTCAGAATTTCCACCAGCATCCAGGGGATAGTGATCTTAAATTAGAAACAGATTTTTTAAATGCAAAACAAAAACTGCTTGACATCTTAGCTAATGAGATAATAACTATTACAGTAGTATTCCATCATTTGTAAAAGAAAGTAACATTTGCACATTTGTTGCCATTAACAGAGATTTTTTAACAGATATTACAATAGCTTATATCAGATAATCAGACTGAGATTCAGCCTATCCTGACAAATATAAAATTAAACAACATCTTTCCATCTTACATAAATATTTATTTCACTTCCTTACAGAGCTTAGAAAGAAAAGCAGGCTTCCCTGGTGGTACAGTAGTTAAGAATCTGCCTGCCAATGCAGGGGCCATGGGTTCGATCCCTGGTCTGGGAAGATCCCACATGCTGCGGAGCAATTAAGCTCATGCACCATAACTACGGAGCCCGTGCTCCGCAACAAGAGAAGCCACCACAATGAGAAGCCCATGAACCACAACAAAGAGTAGCTCCTGCTCGCCACAACTAGAGAAAGCCCACACATAGCAACGAAGACCCAAGACAGCCAAAAAAAAATAATAATAAATAATAATAATAAAAATCATTGCCCTTTAAAAAAAAAAAAAGAAAAGCACTGCTTCTTCCCAATGATATGTCTATGTAACAATTATCTTTGTCATATTGTTGTGATCCACCCAACCTTTTTTCCTTAAGCTACATACAGAAAAATTAAATAGTTTAGATTTTAACTATTACATTACAAACTTTTATTTCTTCAACGGTAAACATATTTACTTACAGAAAAAGACATGGAACTGCCATGCAAAAATTAAGAATAACGAAGAACAGGTAAATTTTATTTTTATTTATTTATTTTTTTTAATTGTTCAATTTTCTTTATTTTTATTTTTTTAACATCTTTATTGGAGTATAATTGCTTTACCAGGTAAATTTTAAAACAGATACAGTGTTAGACTAATGTGAAGAAAATCAATTACAGACACACTACATGGCTTAATAGCAGGTTATGTGAAAAAGATCTGGATATCTAGTAGACCATACTGAAATGAGACAATGATTTAAAAAAGAGAGAGAGTAATATCTAGGCTGAATTAGTAGAAGAGGCAATCTTATGATCTTTGCACCATAACGTGACTGGTTTCAACTCCATGAAGCTGAATTACAGTATCTCCTCCAAAGGAAGATGCCCAGGAGTCTGGATATCTGTCAGCTTTAGAAAGATTAAAACAGAATTCACAACTGGTAGTTGACAAGCAGAATCGAACCATTCAAATGTGTTTTATTTGGCTTGCACAGTGCTGAATTACACAGTGCTTTGAAGTTTAGAATACATGCTAATATTTACAAAGCAAGAGATTTCTCATACAAACCAGATTTCTATTTTTCTTGAAAATTAAAAGATCTGGCAGCATAAGGCTCATATTTTCCCTTTGGTGACAACTGACTAAAGCAGGAGACCTGCTGCCTACACTTTTTAGATAAGGGATGAATTCTTCTTAGACTAGCCAACTGCACACATCCGTGCCACTAGCCTGGCCACTATAGTGGTGTGAGTTTGTGTCATGACATGTCCCTGGGTGAGTCTCTGGTTATATGTGATCGAAAAGATAGGAGGAGCTATGGCTTTTCAATGCTTTTCAGTCATTTACACATTGTCACAGGAAGTGTAAGTAGAACCTCAGTGTGGAGTTTAGAGGGAGACAGGTTTGAAGAAAACATAAGAACAAATTGTATCATTTGAACTAGAACTATTTGACAATAGAAATGTCTTTATCAGAAAGAAATGTGCACCCTTTCATTGGAGATATTCAGGCAAAAGCTAGGGGGCCAATAGCATTTGTCTCCTTAGTCCTGAAAATTTATGATTCTATTAAAAAAACATTGCATTATATCGATGTACATAAAAGTAGTACTTTAGTTGTTAAACAGCTGTTCAACTGAAAAATTCCTCTTGTCCTGCTCTTAAGGTCCTCTCCCTCTTTTGGGTGCCATGAGGACAGAAGAAATATGATTTTTATAGGACAAAAGTAGTTGTTGCTCAGAATTTCCCACTTTTGATCATGAACTTGCATACATAGTTGCATTTTCTGTCAGTTCCTCTTTATTTTATGGTCATAGTCTCTGGTAAGATGCTTATGAGTAAGAAAATGTTGATTTAAAAATTTGTCCCATTCCTTACACAGTGAATTAAGCCTAAAAGCGATGACATTTTCTACACAAGCAGTGAACCCATAGTCACTGGATAGAATTGTGTTGTTTTTGGTCAGACCACTGCAAAATAAAACCAATTAAGATTCTTCCTTTAAGACATACATAGAAAGTTGTTAACATCACTTATGAAATACATGGCTTTAAAAATATGAAATGGAATTTAATCAAGTCTCTAGACCTCAATACCAGTTTACAGTTTATCAGTTTATATGGGAAACAGAAGATCAAGTTGAATATAACACAAGGAAATGATCACTTTACAGTGCAACTGACCCAATTTACCTAGCAAAGCAGTGAAGGACATGAAAAGAGAGTGTGAGGAAAGTAGGAAGTGGAGTTGTTAGAGAATAAAAGAAATTTAAGAGACATAAAAATGAATTAAAATGTGTAAACCTTGTCTGCATCATGATTCAAACAAAACAACTCAACTATTTATGAGGCAAATGAGAAGTTTTGAATAAAGATTGGGTATAAAATAATATAATAAATGATAGCTACTATTGAGTAAAAATTTGTTGAGGAACAGGATATTCACAAATTCTTGAAGTTTCACTCCACATATTGCTTATTAATTGCAGTAGAGAAATCTGCTGGACACAGCCTTAACTGAATGAGCAAATGTAACATCATCAATAGTGGAACAAATTTACATCATGTATCTCTTGATGTGTTGCATCCATGTAATATTTCTGCTAAAAAAATAGATATTAACTGAAATCTAACCATGAGGCAACACTCGGACAAATGCAAATTGAGGGCCATTTTGCAAAACAGTTGGCCTGAACTATTTTAAGACTTCTGGATCAAGAAAGACAAAAAAAAGGGGGTGGGGGTATGGGTGGGGAGCAGACTTGGGAAATGTTCTAGATTAAAGGAGGCTAAGTGCAAAGTATGAGCCTTGATTGGCTCTTAGATTGACAATAAAATAAACAGCTATAATGGAGAGTTTTTATACAATTGAGAGATACTGAGTATAAATTTTATATTAGCCAACTGTATTATATTAATGTTAATTTTTCTGCTTGTGGCCATTGTATTGTTGTTGTGTGCGAGAATATCTGGTTCTTAGGAGATACATGTTGAATTATTCAGAGATGAAGTATTGTGATGTCTGCAACTAATTCTCAAATGCTTTCAAAAGATAAAGTAAGCAAGTGAGAGAGAGTGTGCAAGCACTCCTGAGCAAGAGAGAAAAAGAAAAAGAACAAATATGGCCACATTTTAACAACTGCTAAATCTTAGTGAAAGGAGGACATGCAGGTGTTCACTGCACTATTCTTACTATTTTTTATCAGAAGATTTGATATTTTTTCAGCTTCTAAACATTGGGAAAATAATTATTCTTTAATTGTGTAAAGCATGAAAATTGAAAGACAGCTATGTTAAAAATTAAAATTCCTTATCAATTTAAGATGCATATTGAACTATTTACAGGTAAAATAATGTCTTTTGAGATTTTCTTTAAAATATTTCAGTTTAAAAAGAAAGTGAGGGAATAAAACAAAATTGGCAAAATTATTGGAGCTGCGTGATGAGTATGTGGAGGCTTATTCTATTTAAAAGCGAATTTTCCGAATGGCTCATTAAAATAATATTTCACCATGTTGGGGTTTTTTAATTTCATTTTAAACTATAGCTTCTAAAGCAGTTTTGGATACAATTTTTGGTATGTAAATAAAAATTTAGAGTCAAGTAATGGCAAGTACATAAAGTAACAGTTTCTGGCATTATTCAGAAATTTGTTTAAAGGTAACCTCCAGGCAACTTCTGGCTGTCTTCCAGATTCACAAGAAGAATAAGAGATGTTGAAAGTCTTTAAGCTTAAGAGCATGCATTTTGAAAATGAGAAAGCCACACTTTGGTAATTGTGAATGGTACTGTCTTCTCATATAGGAAATATTCTAGTTCTAGGGTAGCATTCTGTTGATGTTAGATGGTTGAAATAAAGACTATTATCAGAAGATGGACGTCATTATACTCATAATTTTTTTTATAAATTTATTCATTTTTGGCTGTGTTGGGTCTTTGCTGCGCGTGGGCTTTCTCTAGTTGTGGCGAGCGGGGGTACTCTCTTTGTTGTGATGCGTGGGCTTCTCATCACAGTGGCTTCTCTTGTGGCGGAGTACGGGCTCTAGGCGCGTGGGCTTCAGTAGTTGTGGCACATGGGCTCAGTAGTTGTGGCGCATGGGGCTAGTTGCTCCCCAGCATGTGGGATCTTCCCGGACCAGGGCTCAAACCCGTGTCCCCTGCATTGGTAGGCGGATTCTTAACTACTGTGCCACCAGGGAAGTCCCATACTCACTATTTTTTTTTTTTTTTTCATACTCACTATTTTTATACTTCTCTAAATATACCTTTTCTGAAGCCAAATTTGGCATATCCTATTATACTGCATTACCATGGCAAATTATCAAAGTAATTTTTTCTTTCTATAAAAATTAGTGTTCATAATATAACAAAGCTCTTTGTACTTAGCCAGATACAGAAAGAAAATACCTGTTCCACAAAATTCCATAAAAAAATAAAATACCAAAGGTAAGAATTTGTGTTTCATAAATACTTATTATTTCAATAATGCAGGAACTGGATATAACTCTTTTCCAATCAGGTGCTAAATTATAAAGCATTGTATAAAGAATTTTGAAAGAATTATATCTATGTACAGGTCTCGATTTCAATTTTATAGGAAATATAGCCCTTCTATGACAAGATTTTCTGTCTTGGTGCACATCCTATACAATCTTCAGTTGATATTTTCATCTTTTCCTTCCCGTTCCTGACATATACTTAGAATGCTGACCCAGAGTGGAAAAGACATTCTTGTGCCCTCTGTACACCCAGCTTAGATACAGGAGACATTTAAAATGTGTATCTATAAAAACAAAACAAAAATCAATAACAAAAGCAAAGGCATTTAATGAGAAAGACTTACAATGTCAAAACATATAAATCAAGTTTTTGCAGATTATGTCTCTTCGCTTCCAACATTTCTAGATAAATATTTTTAAAATTTAATTATTTGTAAATTCTGTTCATATATTGGTGATTATTCAGATATTTCCTGAGATACAGTCTATAGCAATTTTTTTTGAAAGATTATGATGGAAATCAATATTCAAAAGTAAGTAATATTTCTATTCTAAGATCAAACATATTATAATTTTATAACTTCTCTTTTGTAATATCTCTGCCAAAATTTTCCTTCATTATTGCATAAAATCGAGGTCTTATTAATATAAATTATTTGTGGGTTAACTCTAAAATATCTCCTTGTATTACCTATCACCCACAAATAATCCTATAAATATCATTTTAAATAATCATTTAGTAAATGACAATTTAGAAAAATAAAGTATTTTGTAGAATATTCTTATCATTAAATGTTAAAACTGGTGTTGGATTTTGACATAAAGCATACTACACTGAAAAATAAAAAGCCTTGGTTCCTAGCCATCTGCTTCACAGTTCATAAATATATTTCTATTAGTAATCCTAATTGGGGGACACTGATGTCTAAGAAGATACATCAAAAGAAGAATAATTCTAGTTTCACATTTCTTAGAATAACAAGAATAATGAGTGTATATACTATCCTAATATTGGTTTCATACAGTTTTAAAATAATATAGGTTTGAATTTTCTGAATAATGTTTAGCATCTGTCTGCATCCCCCTTGCTCGTATTTTAAACAAGCTATTGAATTTACTTTTGCAGCTCAAAAGAAAATTGTGTAGAGGGGATGAGTGTGTTAAGAAAGGTTCCAAATATCTCCAATCAAATAATGACCTTAATCTTATAGGAGGGAGATGCTGGGCTCCATGGAAGTGCTTGAGACTCTCTCCCTGAAGATTTTCCTCTCAACGTGAGCAAATATCTTTGCTGTCGGTTTTCTTTTCCTTTTTCCTTTCCTACTCCTAGCCCTCTATGGGTCAAGGCTGTAGAAGGTAGTTTTTTTTCCCCCAACTATGAATATCGTAGAGGAATTAGAAAGGTGGTAAGAACACTTGTGTATTCTCATGTGTCCAAAAGTGGTTGAACTTTGAGGCAGCTGCATCAAGCCTCTTCAATATGAAAAAACAAAACAAAACAAAAAACATTAATGTCTATTCTGAATTCTCTCAGATTCTCCAGAAGAACCAAAATTTGACAGACTTTCAAGAATCAGAAAACAAAGTATCCATGATAATCCTATTTTATTTAGGACATCTGCATTTAATCTGTCCATTCAACAAAAATTTTATTGAAATTTACTATGAGCCACACACTCTACTAGACACTGAAATATGCATTGGTGCACAACACAGCCATGGTCTTGGTCCTTGGGAAGTTTAAAGTCTAGGAAGAGAGTTCACACTGAATGAATAAAGACAGGTGAGACGCATATTATAAAGTGAGGGTGAAGGTTGCTAGGGAAGTGTACACACGGCAGATTGATGTAATTTGTAGCATAGAGGTGGGGGCTACCTGAAGAAGTGAGACTTCAAGGAAAAGGCTAGAAGATAAGTAGAACATTGTTGGGGGAAGAAGTGGAGAGCATATATAAAAGCTGGAGATTATAATTAATAGCGGAGAAAATATGTCAGGAAACATGCTAAAATGATCTTCTGTCATTTACAAAACAAACAAAACCTCTTTTATTAGACTTTGTGCATAAAATGGTCCATTAAATCATATATTCAATGAAACATGACAACTTGAAAGATCAAGTACAACCATGTATTTCTAAGCCCTGACTCTAAGAGGAAAAATGCAGTGGACCAATGATAATGTGGTATTGATATATTTCTGTAACTAACAATCTTTTTTACTAATATTCTGAATAATGCCAGAATAATTACAATCATAACAATTTCAAGGATATTTAATTATCAATTTTGCTTTACTTAAAACTTAATTACTTAACTTTCTAGTATTTCTTAATCTGGAAATTAATCACATGAAACCATTCTAAATGGAAAAATTGATATATCCTTTGAGTGGAAAAATAACTAAACTACATGTATAAGCATTAACGGAAAGTAAAAGTTGAATTTGTTTTGATCTTTTTAATTAGATATTTATTGAAATTGGAGAACTTTAATTTTTTGTGTTGAATTTAACTCTTTTAAAATTGTGTATTTACACAGCAGCTCCTTCTGCAATGAAAGTTACTGATATTTTCAAACTGCATTTCAAATTCTTATCAACATGAAATTTTTATTTATGGTAATTATTTTATTTTTAATATTAAAAACATTTTTATGAATACAGAGATTTTTAAAAATAAGCAAATCATAAGCACGCAGCTCAAGAAATTGTTACAAAGTGTATATGCCCATAGAACCATGGGTCAGATCAAGAAATAGAAGGTACCAGAACCCCAGGAGTGCCACACAGATCACTCTCCACCTCTACCATGCCAACCTGCCCAAAGGTAAGCAATCATTCTGACTTCTATAACACCAATTACTCATGCCTGTTTTTGAACTTCATTTATACTGAAGCACACAGTATGATAACTGATAATAATAAAAATATGGAATATCAAAGTTTGTACTATGTAGCTTTTTTTTTTTACTTTCAATGCTTTTATTTTGTTTATTATTTCAAAGTTTAATTTATTTGGCTTCTATTTCATTTGCATGACTAACAGGGCTCTGTAAGGAGCTGTGTATAGAGACTTTTATAGTATCTTTGTAAATATCAAGAGTGCATTACACTTGTTGGAATAGAGCTCTTAGCCAAAGAACATAATTTTCCTCTCTGGTATCCGTCAAATTCCTCCAATCAGTAAAGAGCAGCAAATGAAAGAGAAGGTCAGAAACCTGATATGCTGCTAATTTTCTATTGGCTGATGTGAGTAAATTAAAGAAATTCCTTAAAGTTTTATTGAGATGAAAAGCTTACAGTTACTCAAGGGTTGATAGAAGGTAATTTTTTTTCAAATATTTAACATTAAGATGTTTTCGAGGCATTTAATATTGTTAGTCAGCAAATTCTTAAACGTGCTTAATTGTAAATCTGTGGTGCTGACAGGTATGCTAATTTTGATATTCTATATATAAATTAACACAATAGTGTGTATTCAAGAGTTCTCTTAAAATTAAATTCTCTTAAAATAATATATGTGTTTTTCAGAGATACCGACTTTATTATTTTGTGCCAACTGTGTCTATATGGTTTGTAGAGAAGAGAATGAGGCCTCTATCTGCTTCTTCCTGTCAAGCTATAAAGAACTTTGGTGAGGAAAACTCTGTCTTAGCTGACTTCACTCTTCATCTATTTTTTTAAGATGTTCAGTGATTATGCAATGACAGAAACAGCTTTCTTATAGAAAAAGAATGGAATTTAAAAGAAAAATAACCTCTTTGCCCTGTGTGGTTCAACACAGAAAGCCAAATAGAAGTTTTCCTACATGTACACACACACGTCTATCATCTGCACAATACTTGAGACAATTTATTTTACCATTAGTGGCTTCTTCACTTAAAAGGTAAAAGTCATTTTCCACAAAGAAATGTGGAAGAACAAAAAAATCATTTTATGCCATTGAAGTTTCAAGACTTATAAATATATCTTTGGATGTCCTAAAGTATTCTTTTTTTTAACTCTCAGAGCTTTAGCCCCTGGGTAACATTTTCTTTCATGCTTTTATGTGTATATGAACTTATCCCAATTTATCCAAAAATTCTGTTTAATCTAGATCAATAATTTAACATACTTAATTACAATAGTAATAATGTTATAATTCAATAAAATGTACTGATAATAAAGCAATAGTAAAGGGAATTTTCAAGTTTAATTAAATAACATTTCAGTACACTAAAACTTTTCAATCTTATATTTATAAGTGATTAAAAATGTAATGCATATATTTATAATTATTGTCTTATATACACAATTTTAAATCTTTTTTTTAACACTTTGTTTTCATGGAAGTTTGGACCATATTTTAATTTGTTTAATTATTTATTCTGGTTTTATTCTCCCCCAGAGACTAAGTTCCTGAAGGCTTGGGCCCTGACTTGTTCCTCTTTGTATGTTCAGTGCCTGGTTCATTGTAGACAGTGATTTTCACTAATATGTTAATTTCACAAATATTGACTGAATACTTACTATGTGATTGATGTTATTTCAGGCACTGGAGTGCAACTAAGAACAAGACAGAGAAGAGTCCTGCTACTGTGAAATCAAAATTATAATATGTTCTTGAATTCAATTAAATACTCATTTCTACCAGTTGGGGGGGCTAACATTGTTAATTTTAGATCTTACTTGAGAAATGAGCATTAGAATTTAATAAAATATTTAATTCCAAAATAATTTTTTAATGAAATAACTGTATATAGTGAGAAATACAGAAAGGATTACATAAAAAGGAATGCATATTTGTTTGGAATAATAATTATCCCTCTATTTTTATAGATATGGATATATTCTAGGTTATCCAGTGGATTCATAAACTACCTGAAAAAGAGTGGGTTAACAAAAAATAACATCTCATATTACATACATGTTCACATAATTTTCTAATCACATGTCCCAACCTCTTTACCCGAATGTTACTCATTTTCATCAAGTAAATGGTACTTGTGGACCCACTAAGATGATGAAATATGTTCAAAATTTGCAAACTACACCAAATTCTTAAATAACTTCAGCAAATTATTCTATATAGCAGTGAAAGAAATTGAAAACAAACAGAATATCACTTATTTTAATACATTTTTACGGATTATGCAAGTTGTATATATTTATTATACAAAATTTGGAAAAGCAGAAAAATACATATTACTCATTATCCTATCACTCAAGATAATGGCATCATTTCAGTCGTCTTGTGTGTGTGTGTGTGTGTGTGTGTGTGTGTGTGTTTGTATAAAATACAACATTGGGTTGAATCTATGTGTTATGTTTTTTTTTCTTTTAACTGTAAACATATATATTTATTGATGCTGGTGGGAATATAAATTAGTACAATCACTTTGTAGAATTACAGTTGAAGTTGTACACACTCTTTGAGCTTGTAATTCCACTCCAGCATAAACTCTAGAGAAATGCGCTGAAATGTATACTAAGAGATATGTCTAAAGATGTTCACAGCAGCAATTTTTGGTAAAGCAAAAATTGTAAACCAGCTAACTGTCCATCAACAGGAGACTAGAAATGGAAATTTTGGTGTATCCAAGTAATGGAATATTACACAGTGCTGAAACTGACTAATATAAAGCATCACTCATTATGGATCAATTTCACAATCAAAATGGGTGAAAAAAGGCAAATTGTAGAATACATATATTATGCTGCTATTTATGTAAAGGTTGAAAGCATGTGAAAACTACACGTATTTTATTTAGGGGTGCAAACATATGTAAAAATGTATGAAAATTAAGGGCAGTGATAACTCTGAAGCTCAGGTTATAGTGGTTACCCAGGGTGAGAGGGCAGGAGGGAGAGAAACACTGGTTGGTAATGTTTTATGTTTTTAAAGTGGAAGGTGAGTACATGCATATTTAAATTCTTTTTTGTATATATTACATCATAAAATTTTCCATAAAAGATAAAAATGCATTTGGATAGATCACAACAAAGTCTTAAGAGCAAATAATAAAAGTGTTGCTTCTGCACGGGGTCCTCTGGTCCAAGCTGCTGATCATATTTTTCCTTTCCCCTGAAGACCATGCTCAGGGTTGTTCAATCAAACTTGTGACCCCCATTGCCTCAGTGCTGGCCACCTCCCTCCTGCCCTCGTGATGTAGTATGTAGCTTAAACTATTCTTACAGGAAAATTTGTAGTCTTAAAATGCATTTTTAAAAGATGAAAATATCAATCAATGATCTAAGTCTAGCTCAAAAAGTTTAAAAATAAGAGCAAATTAAGTGCAAAGATAATAGAAAAATAAAATATTAAAGATATCAGAAATTAATAGAACAGAATATTAATAGAAAATAGAAAAGATCAATAAAGGCAAATGTTGATTTGTTGAAAAGTCTAATAAAATTGATAAAACCTTAATGAAAATAATTGAGAGAAATAAAAGGCATAAGTAACCAACTAAAACAAAAAAAGACCATCACTACAAATCTTACAAACATAAAAAACATAAAGAAATTTTTAAAAATTGAAGTATAATTGACCCACAACACTATTTAGTTCCAGGTACACAACATGATTCGATATTTCTACACATTACAAAATTATCACCATGATAAGTCCAATTATCATCTGTCACCATACAAAGTTATTACGGTATTATTTACTTTATTCCCCATGCTGTACATTTCATCTGTGACCTGTTTATTTTTTAATTGGGTAATCTCCCTCACCTATTTCACTCATTCCTTTACCCCCTTCCTTCTGGCAACTACCTGTTTGTTGTTTGCATCTATGAATCTGCTTTTCTTTTGTTGTCTGTTCATTTGTTTTGTTTTTTATATTCCACATATAAATGAAGTCATCAGTACTGGTCCTTCTCTGTCTGACTTATTTCATTTAGCATAATACCCTTTAGGTCCATCCATGTTGTCGCAAATATCAAGATTTCATATTTTATGGCTGAGTAATATTTCACTGTATGTATATGTATGTGTGTATATATACATACATGTGTATACATATATAAATAACACGTCTTCTTTATCTAGTCATCTACCAATGGACACTTAGATTGCTTTCATATCTTGGCTGTTTTAAATAAAGCTGCTATGAAGACAGGGGTGCATGTATCTTTTCAAATTAGTGTTTTTGTTTTCTTTGGAAAAATACCCAGAAGAATTGCTGGACCATATGGTAGTTCTATTTTTAATTTTTGAGGAATCTCCATACTGTTTTCCATGGTGGCTGCACTAATTTACATTCCCACCAACAGTGCACCAGGATTCCCTTTTCTCCACATCCTAGCCAACACTTGTTATTTGTTGTCTTTTTGATAATAGCCATCCTGACAGGTGCGAGGTGATATGTCATTGTGGTTTTCATTTGCATTTCCCTGATAATTAGTAATATTGAGCATCTTTTCATGTGTCTGTTGGCCAGTGTATGTCTTCTTTGGAAAAATGCCTATTCAGGTCCTCTACCCATTTTTTAATCGGGTTGTTTGGGTTTTTTTCATATTGAGTTGCCTGAGTTCTTTGTACATTTTGAACATTAACCCCTTATCAGACATACTGTTTGCAAACATCTTCTCCCATTCAGTAGGTGGCCTTTTCATTTTTTGATAGTTTCCTTTGCTGTGCAAAACCTTTTTAGTTTGATGTAGCCCCATTTGTTTATTTTTGCTTTTGCTTTCCTTGCCTGAGGACACATATCCTGATAAATATTGCTAAGACCGATGTCAAAGGGTGTACAGCCTATGTTTTCTTCTAGAATTCTTATGGTTTCAGGTCTTACATTTAAGTTTTTAATCCATTTTGGGTTTATTTTTGCATATGGTGTGAGAAAGTAGACTGGTTTGCTTCTTTTGCACATAGCTGTCTTTTGCACATAGCTGTCCAGTTTTCCCAACACCATTTATTGAAGGGGCTATCTTTTTCCCATTGTATATTCTTGCTTCCTTTGTCATAGATGTCATAGACCATATAAGTATGGGTTCATTTCTGAGCTCTCTATTCTGTTCCATTGATCTATGTGTCTGTTTTTGTGCCAGTGTCATACCGCTTTGATTACCAGAGCTTTGTAGTTTAGTTTGAAATACATAAAGAAATATTATGAACAACTTTGTACAACTCTGTTTTTATCATTTATAAACTACAAAAAATAAAATTCTCTAAAATGAGAAGAATCAAAATAGTTATTTTCAATTATTTGAAGGACTAGAATGTTATAATTTGATTTTTTCTCATTGACACTAAGGGCTAAAACTAGGAATGGTGAAATAAAACAATACAGAAATATATTTAAGCTTACTCTGAGAATTTAAAGAATCACATTTCTTCATCAGAGAAAGTACCCACATCTAGGTTGGAAAGCCTGAGAGGGATAATCAAGTTCATAACATTTTCGCAATTATGAAGCTCTGAGAATCTGATAAAAGCTTTGGACATTCTTCACAAATGAATACACATATGGATATGTACATGTAATTTAACATCAGGAAGCCTCTTCATGGACTCATTAGTTAGAAAGACCTATGGTAGAAGATATCAATTATCAGGTGAAGAAATGAAGCTTTAAGATACATATCTACTCTAAGGTAATTCTCACATTCTAAATAAATGGGTAAATAACCTCTAAATGCTCTTCTATATGGTTGAAAGGTAATGCATGAATGATTTAATTATCTTATCATATTAGCACCTGCCCTATTTAAATACAATTCAGAATGTTCTCAAAGAATAACTGAAACATTTTTTTACTAAGAATTATTTATATTAATATCCTGGTGGTCTATCAAGTAATATCAATAGTACTGCCCAAGATGGAATAAGCCTTGATTTCTCTTGAATCTCCATGGCAAAGGGTAAAATGGAATAAATATAGTTAGTATATGCAAACATGTTCCCTTGAAGGTTAAAGAAACACTTTAAGAAATACTTTTAAAATTATCGTGTCCACTTAATAAAAAACTAAAATACAAAGAATAGGTCAGCTATAATCTTCCAAATTTCTGGTCATCAGAAAGAAAGTTGTGGTATATTTCTACTGCGAAAATAAACACAAAGCAAAAGTCAAGATGTATTTACAGGAGAAATTGTTAAGAAGAAAAAAAGCAGCCAAGAACTAGACTGATCAGTCTTATTCATAACTATGTTGCAAATATCTAACAGGAATGTGTGTTGTCAAAGGTGTGTTGAGTATTCCAAGAAAATGGAGGCATAGTTTAGAAGAATTTCTATAAGATGTTTTACAACAAGATGCTGCAAAACATTATTTCAAAGACTAGAAATTTCAATTTCAACATACATGATTTTTTCATTCCTTATACTGATTTCAGTGTGCAAAGAGTAGAACTTTAAATACACACAGCATTTACTTTTGTACATTTAATATGTCTGACCTTTACACCACATGAGTTTACAATTTAATTATATGATGGTACTAGCAAGACTACAAAATAAAATCACTCAATAGTAAAACACACATACAATATAATGTTGCACACTGTGAAGTATAGCCAATATTACCCAGTATGACTCCTCAAGCATTTGAGAAACCATTCAACAGAATTACAGCTTTTGAGAGCAGAGAGATTTTTAAGAGCAAATAAGGTCAAAATTTCATTAAGGGGCATGAAACACAGCCTGAAATTATTAATCAATATAGACTATAAATCCTGTAACAACAGCTCTTAGCAGTTAAAGCAAACATTTGCATACAATTTCACTTAAGATAGATCAAAATAATAATAGAATTATTTGAGTTCTGCCAAAGGATTTCATTCCGAATAAGATATTTTGGTGAAAGAGTGATGGCATGAAAAATGTCTCGTATTTGTACTTTAGTAAAGATTTCTAAGTACTTTGGAAATGAAGACCATACTATAGAATGAAGGAAATGCATATTGATTTTGACTTTTAGTGTAATACTTTTACAAGAGAAAGCAAAATTTCCCAGTATCCAGGTCTGAATTAACATCTTACATGTTGTTTCTTATCTATTGTTGCTGGAATAATAAACCATTTCAAAACTTAGTGGCTTAAAACAACAGGGATGTATTATTTGCATATTTCTAGTTGACTGGGCTCTTTTTCTGCTCCATATGGGTCCACTGGGGTCACTCTGAGGTTGGGTTCAACTACACAGGCTGGGCTGGAAGGTCCAAGAATGCTTCTCTTATTACTTATTTCATCCTTGGAGTTGACTGCTTCAGTCAACTCAGTTATTCTCATTGTTGTCAGCTCTTCATGTGATGTTGCATCCTCCAGGGGCTCTCCACAAGACCTCTCTCCAGCAGGAGAGCTAGGACTAACTTATAAAATGGCTCCTGAGTTCCAAGAGGGAGAATTCTGAGAGGCTAAGCCTCAATGTGGAAGTACACGTACACGTCAAATCTCTGCTTGCATCACTTTGGCAAATGTCTCATTGACCAAAACTTTGATATGACCAAGCCCAGAATCATTGTGTGAGGGCATTACAAAAGACATAAATGTGACGGGGAGGAGGCATATTTATTGCTTGTTCTCAACATAGTAGCCTCCACATATGAGATATCCTTTTACATGCACATAGAGTCTATGAGATTAAATTTCCATTTTACTGCATCACTCTGTGATAAGAAGAAAAAATTCTGTTATCCACTTACATATCAAACAAAAACAATTCTGTAAATAAGAAATACTGCAGGTGAAGAGGAATTCATTTTTAGAAAACAATTGTACTTTTTAATAAAATCCAGGAGAGTATGTCTAAAATCAACTGTTAAGGTGGATTTTAAAAAATAACAATATCAGGGACTTCCCTGGTGGCCCAGTGGATACGACTCTGCGCTCCCATTGCAGGGGACCTGGGTTCAATCCCTGGTCGGGGAACTAGATCTTGCATGTATGCCACAACTAAGAGTTTGCATGCTGTGACTAAGAGTTCTCATGCCGCAACTAAGAAGTCCGCATGCCACAACTACAAGATCCCGTGTGCCACAACTAAGACCTGATGCAGCCAAAATAAATAAATAAATAAATATTTTAAAAAGATAAATAAAAAATAACAAAACCAATTACCACATGTGCATTTTGTAAGAATCATTTTCCCAAACACTTAGAACCATATATTTTCCCTCCTAAGAAATAGTTTCTAAACCAAAAGAAAGCCCAAATTAACAAAGCCAGGGTTTTAAAAGCATAATTCACTCAGAACGTCTCCTTGTTGTTTATAAGAACAGCAAATAATAATAATGCATATGAAAATGAAAAGTAAACTAAACATAGTGACTGATGATTCCACTGAAAACAACCAAATATCTTAAATTAGCCTAAATGCATTGATAAGCTTAAATAAAACATTAAGTGCAATCGGACCAAAAATTAAGTGAAGGAAGGAACTGCCAACTAAAAATTGGCACTTGCCATCTGCCTCTACAAGGATTAAGTCACTAACCACTGCAGTGGTTAGTGGACTTTCAACACCCCCTGAAAGGAGTTCAGGGTGGACTCTTTTGGGAATGAGGCACTCTGTGCTCTGGGAAAATCTGGCAGAACAGAGCTTTAGATAGTTAGATATTTTCAGGAGAAGATTTTATGGCCCAAATTCTTGCATCTCCTCATATCTAGAAAAGTACTAAAATCATTGACGGTGTCATCTGCTCCTTGTGACTAGCAGCAAGCCTCTGGCAACATGTGTGCTTGACGGCATGTATGCCCCCTTCACTAATATCATATGTAACACTGACCTCTCCCCTACTTCTTTGGAGTCAGTACCTCAGAGGTATCTGAGATGCTGTTTCCTGAGCTATAGTCCTCATTTTGCCCCAAATAAGACTTAACTCACAACTCTCATGTTGTGCCATTTTTTTTTTTTAGTCAACCAAACCAAGATAAATTTCTGAGCACTTTATTTGACTTTTGTCTTGAGGTCACTTGATGAATGAGGTGAACTTAAACTTTGATCTTTAAGGCCACAGGGGGACTTGAGAACAGTAAACAAAGCCTGTGGGTCTGCAACCTCATTATAGGAGTTAATTCAAAATAAATCAAACCCTACTCAAGAATCCTATAAGGAAAGTTTCTTGTCTTGAATTTTGATACTAAATAGAGAGGGGAAAATATCTTCCTCAAGAATCCCTAACCCAAAATATTTCCTCAAAGTAGATTTGGCATAAAAATGCACACTGCATGGGTGATCCAAAAAACTTTATGTGAAGAATTTAATGTAACCCTAGTAACCCTAGATTAATGCCCTAGGTTCCTGGAAGAAGCAAATTCTAGTATACTCTAGAGGAACCCATCTTCCTCTTAGAACTCAAAGGATTTTCACAGATAAACTTCCAAAAATTATAACCTCACAGTCAAATGTGAAAGGAAAACAAAGTACTATGAGTGAGACAGAGATGGCAAAGTCACACAGCAAAATACCCAGAAAGAGTTTTGGTACTATAATTATCAAAGTTTGAATAAATGAAAGGAATTGAAAGGCAATGATTGACAAGGAAACTTTAAAATGTGACTAATTAAATTAAAAGTAATAATTAAAATTTCTACAAATGGTAACTATATTTGTTAAATTAAAGAAGCAATCAATGTATTTATAGGAAAGTAGATATAACTGGGTTTGAATAGTGATCATAAGATAGTATGGGCGATGCATGGATAACATGATTAAAAATGTGAAAGAGAGGTTAGAAGACATGAAGAGTCTAATGGGTGACAATTCTGAGTTTTAGAATAAGAGGAGATAATCAGGCAGCAGCAAGATTGGAAGAGATAATGGCTGAGATGTTCCTGAACTGCTGAAATATCAAACATACAGATCTGAGAAGCTCTATGAATCCCAAGCAAGAGAAATAAGCTCAAACCTGGAGAGAAAAAAAGCTAAAGAAGTAAGAATTAGATGGTTAAAACATCTGTAATAAAGAGTCTGACTCCCTTTTTGATGTTTCTTGATGGCTTTCAAGTCCCACATCTGTACAAGCTGATAAGAAAGCCCAAGTGTTCTCTCCTTTGGCATCAGGAAGAAGTTCAAATTATGCAGTTCCATCCTTTATTCACGATAAAAGCCTAGTCAGTCTTTTTTCTCTGCTCTTTCAAGACATTTTTAGATCACCTTGGGAGCCTGCCCTGCTCTCTTCAGAAAGCCTCATTATGTGAGTAATAAACTTATTCACATCTTCTCGGGGCATGTGTGGCATCATCAGTCTCAACATCTGAACTAAACTTTGGGTGAGGGTTCATATTGCTTGTAGAGGATGCTGGCAAGCTTGTGCTTTAGGCTTTGCTGGTTTGTGCTGCACTTATAAAATCCTACCAAGCTTCTGTTTAGATATAACCAACTGTCTCAGATCAAGCTGCCATAACAAAATACCATAGACTTAAGCAACAGAAGTTTATTTCTCACGGTTCTGGAGGCTGCAAAGTCCAAGATCAAGGTGCCAACCAATTAGGTTCCTGGTGAGAGCCCTCTTCTCAGACTGCAGTTGGCTATCTTCTAACTGTGTCCTCACCTGGTGAAGAGAGAGGGAGAAAGTGAACTCTCTAGTATCTCTTTTTATAAGGACACTAATCCTATTGGATCAGGCCTCCAACTTTATTACCTCATTTAATCTTAATTAGCTCCTATAAATGCCCTATTTCCAAATACAGTCACAGATGAGAGTTGGGGCTTTAACACATGAATTTTGGGAAGACACAAACTTTAAGTTCACAATACCAACTTAAGTTGGAAGTTTTTGATAATGTTTAGAGACAGGACCATAGGACCCTCCTTAAAATGGCTTGGGTAGTGTATCTCAGCCTGGACCTGTGTGTTTCAGATTGAAGTATGTGTCTTATTCCAGTATAAGCCACAACTGACATCAGGGTCAGGGGAGCAGCACTTCCGGTGACGATTGAGTGTGTCTCAACCAGGCATTAATCCCATTCTACAGAGTGTCCAGGGGAGAAAGACTGATACCCTGTGCAATATATGAGCCCATTGGATGATAGCTCATACGGAGGAAGAGAAATTGCAAAGTAGCATGCTGAGGTTATACTACTAAAAGTAAATGGTTCACTAGGACCCTACAAAATGCCATTGTTGCTGCTGCTAGCTATGCTTCTGTCACAACAAAGATCCTGATCCTCAGGGTTATAGGGAACACAGCCATGGCATCCCTGCAGAATAGCCACTGACATAACACTGGCAAAGTTTCCTAACCCTAACGATACTGATTTGAGGCTCTCTGGAAGGATAAAGACAAATATTAGCAGAGTAGAGGTATATATATATATATATATATATATATAATATATAGAGTAACCATCAAAAAAGAAAAAACAAAAATACCTGAATATAGGGTGAGCAAACAAAAAAATGAAAACAGAGGAGGAGCTTCAAGATAGCGGAAGAGTAAGACACAGAGATCACCTTCCTCCCCACAAATACACAAGAAATACATCTACATGTGGAACAACTCCTACAGAACACCTACTGAACGCTGGCAGAAGACCTCAGACCTCCCAAAAGGCAAGAAACTCCCCACGTACCTGGGTAGGGAAAAAGAAAAAACAGAGACAAAAGAATACGGACAGGACCTACACCAGTGGGAGGGAGCTGTGACGGAGGAAAGGTTTCCACACACTAGGAAGCCCCTCGCGGGCGGAGACTGCGGTTGGCAGAGGGGGAAGCTTCGAAGCCGCGGAGGAGAGCACAGCCACAGGGGTGCGGAGGGCAAAGCGGATAGACTCCAGCACAGAGGATCGGTGCCGACCAGCAATCACCAGCCCGAGAGGCTTGTCTGCTCACCTGCCTGGACGGGCGGGGGCTGGGAGCTGAGGCTTGGGCTTCGGAGCTTAGATCCCAGGGAGAGGACTGGAGTCAGCTGCGTGAACACAGCCTGAAGGAGGCTAGTGCGCCATGGCTAGCCGGGAGAGGGTCTAGGAAAAAGTCTGGAGCTGCCGAAGAGGCAAGAGACTTTTTCTTGCCTCTTTGTTTCCTGGTGCGCGAGGAGAGGGGATTAAGAGCGCTGCTTACAGGAGCGCCACAGGGCTTCCCTGGTGGATCAGTGGTTGAGGGTCACCTGCCGATGCAGGTGACAAGGGTTCGCGCCCCGGTCCGGGAAGATCCCACATGCCGCGGAGCAGCTAGGCCCGTGAGCCATGGCCGCTGAGCCTGCGCATCCGGAGCCTGTGCTCCGCAACAGGAGAGGCCACAACAGTGAGAGGCCCGCATACCACAAAAAAAAAAAAAAAAAAAAAAAAAAAAAAGAGCTCCAGAGACAGGCGCGAGCCGCGGCTATCAGGGTGGACACCAGAGATGGGCATGGGACGCTAAGGCTGATGCTGCCACCACCAAGAAACCTGTGTGCAAGCACAGGTCACTCTCCACACCTCCTCTCCCGGGAGCCTGTGCAGCCCGCCACTGCCCCGTGATCCAGGGACAACTTCCACAGAAGAACTACACGGCACACCTCAGGCTGGTGCAATGTCACGCTAGCCTCTGCCGCCGCAGGCTCGCCACACACACAGTACCCCTTGCTCCCGCTGGCCTGAGGGAGCCAGAGCCCCCGAATCAGCTGCTCCTTTAACCCCGTCCTGTCTGAGCGAAGAACAGACGCCCTCAGGGGACCTACACGCGGGGGCGGGGCCAAATCCAAAGCTGAACCCCGGGAGCTGTGCGAACAAGGAAGAGAAAGGGAAATCTCTCCCAGCAGCCTCAGGAGCAGCAGATTAAATCTCCACAATCAATTTGATGTACCCTGCATCTGTGGAATACCTGATTGACAACGAATCATCCCAAACTGAGGAGATGGACTTAGGGAGCAACGATATATATATATATTTTCCCCTTTTTCCCTTTTTGTGAGTGTGTATGCATATGGTGCTGTGTGTGATTTTGTCTGTATAGTTTTGCTTTTACCATTTGTCCTAGGGTTCTGTCTCTCCGGTTTTTTTGTTTTGTTTTGTTTTAGTATAGTTTTCAGCGATTGTTATCATTGGTGGATTTCTTTTTTGGTTGTTCTTTCCTTTTAATTATTAAAAAAAATTTTTTTTTAATAATTATTTTCTGTTTTTTATTTTAATAACATTTTAATTAAATTTTATTATATTATATTTTATTTTACTTTATCTTTTCCTTTCTTTGTTTGTTTTTTCTCCTTTTTATTGTGAGCCATGTGGATGACAGGCTCTTGGTGCTCCAGTCAGGCATGAGGGCTGTGCCTCTTCAGTGGGAGATCCAAGTTCAGGACATAGGTCCACCAGAGACCTCCCAGCTCCATGTAATATCAAATGGCAAAAAACTCCCAGAGATCTCCATCTCAATATCAGGACCCAGCTCCACTCAACAACCAGCAAGCTACAGTGCTGGACACCCTATGCCAAACAACTAGCAAGACAGGAACACAACCCCACCCATTAGCAGAGAGGCTGCCTAAAATCATAATAAGGTCACAAACACCCCAAAACACACCACCAGGCGTGGACCTGCCCACAAGAAAGAAAAGATCCAGCCTCATCCACCAGAACACAGGCACTAGTCCCCTCCCCCAGGAAGCCTACACAACCCACTGAACCAACCTTAGCCACTGGGGGCAGACACCAAAAACAACAGGAACTACAAACCTGCAGCCTGCAAAAAGGAAAACCCAAACACAGTAAGTTAAGCAAAATGAGAAGACAGAGAAACACACAGCAGATGAAGGACTAAGGTAAAAACCCACCAGACCTAACAAATGAAGAGGAAATAGACAGTCTACCTGAAAAAGATTTCAGAATAATGATAGTAAAGATGATCCAAAATCTTGTAAATAGAATGGAGAAAATAAAAGAAACGTTTAACAAGGGCCTAGAAGAACTAAAGAGCAAACAAACAATTATGAACAACACAATAAATGAAATTAAAAGTTCTCTAGAAGGGATCAATAGTAGAATAACTAAGGAAGAAGAATGGATAAGTGACCTGGAAGATAAAATAGTGGAAATAACTACAGCAGAGCAGAATAAAGAAAAATGAATGAAAAGAATTGAAGACAGTTTCAGAGACATCTGGGACAATATTAAATGCAGCAACATTCAAATTATAGGGGTCCCAGAAGAAGAATAGAAAAAGAAAAGGACTGAGAAAATATTTGAAGAGATTATAGTTGAAAACTTCCCTAATATGGGAAAGGAAATAGGTAATCAAGTCCAGGAAGCACAGAGAGTCCCATACAGGATAAGTCCAAGGAGAAACACACCAAGACACATATTAACCAAACTATCAAAAATTAAAAACAAAGAAAAAATATTAAAAGCAGCAAGGGAAAAAAACAAATAACATACAGGGAGTCCCCATAGGGTTAACAGCAGAAACTGATCTTTCAGCAGAAACTCTGCAAGCCAGAAGGGAGTGGCAGGACATATTTAAAGTGATGAAAGGGAAAAACCTAAAACCAAGATTACTCTACCCAGCAAGGATCTCATTCAGTTTTGATGGAGAAATTAAAAGCTTTACTATGAGCAAAAGCTAAGAGAATTCAGCACCACCAAACCAGCTTTACAACAAATGCTAAAAGAACTTCTCTAGGCAGGAAACAGACGTACAGAAGGAAAAGATGTACAATAATAAACCCAAAACAATTAAGAAAGTGGTAATAGGAACAAACATATAGAAAATTACCTTAAACGTAAATGGATTAAATGCTCCAACCAAAAGACATAGACCAGCTGAATGGATACAAAAACAAGACCCGTGTATATTCTGTCTACAAGAGACCGACCTCAGACCTAGGGACACATACAGACTGAAAGTGAGGGGATGGAAAAGATATTCCATGCAAATGGTAGTCAAAAGAAAGCTGGAATAGCAATTCTCATATCAGACAAAATAGACCTTAAAACAAAGACTATTACAAGAGACAAAAAAGGACACTACATAATGATCAAGGGATCAATCCAAGAAGAAGATATATGAATTGCAAAATTTATGCACTCAACATAGAAGCACCTCAGTATATAAGGCAAATACTAGCCATAAAAGGGGATATCGAAAGTAACACTATCATAGTAGGGGACTTTAACACCCCACGTTCACCATGGACAGATCATCCAAAATGAAAATAAATAAGGAAACACAAGCTTTAAATGATACATTAAACAAGATGGACTCAATTGATAATTATAGGACATTCCATCCAAAAACAACAGAATACACTTTCTTCTCAAGTGCTCATGGAAGATTCTCCAGGATAAATCATACCGTGGGTCACAAATCAAGCCTTGGTAAATTTAAGAAAATTGAAACCGTATCAAGTAGCTTTTCTGACCAAAACGCTATGAAACTAGATATCAATTACAGGAAAAATATCTGTAAAAAATACAAACACATGGAAGCCAAACAATAATAATAAACAAGAGGTCACTGAAGAAATCAAAGAGGAAATCAGAAAATACCTAGAAGCAAATGACAATGAAAACACGGTGACACAAAACCTATGGGATGCAGCAAAAGCAGTTCTAAGATGGAAGTTTATAGCAATACAATCCTACCTTAAGAAACAAGAAATATCTCAAATAAACAACCTAACATTACACCTAAAGCAATTAGAGAAGAAGAACAATAAAAACCCAAAGTTAACAGAAGGAAAGAAATCATAAAGAGCAGATCAGAAAAAAATGAAAAAGAAATGAAGGAAATGATAACAAAGACCAATTAAACTAAAAGCTGGTTATTTGAGAAGATAAACAATATTGATAAACCATTAGCCAGACTCATCAAGCAAAAAAGGGAGAAGACTCAAATCAATAGAATTAGAAATGAAAATGGAGAAGTGACAACTGACACTGCAGAAATACAAAGGATCGTAAGAGATTACTACAAGCAGCTATATGCCAATAAAATGGAAAACCTGGAAGAAATAGACAAATTCTTAGAAATGCACAACCTTCCGAGACTGAACCAGGAAGAAATAGGAAATATGAACAGACCAATCACAAGCACTGAAATTGAAACTGTGATTAAAAATCTTCCAACAAACAAAAGCCTAGGACCAGATGGCTTCACAGGCAAATTCTATCAAATATTTAGAGAAGAGCTAACACCTATCCTTCTGAAACTCTTCCAAAATATAGCAGAGGGAGGAATACTCCCAAACCCATTCTACGAGGCCACCATCACCCTGATACCAAAACCAGAAAAAGATGTCACAAAAAAGGAAACTGCAGACCAACATCACAGATGAACATAGATGCAAAAATCCTCTACAAAATACTAGCAAACAGAATCCAACAGCACATTAAAAGGATCATACACCATGATCAAGTGGAGTTTATTCCAGGAATGCAAGCACTCTTCAATATATGCAAATCAATCAATGTGATACACCATATTAACAAATTGAAGGAGAAAAACAATATGATCATCTCAATAAATGCAGAAAAGTTTTAGACAAAATTCAACACCATTTTATGGTAAAAACCCTGCAGAAAGTAGGCATAGAGGGAACTTACTTCAACATAATAATGGCCTAGAGGGAACTTACCTCAACATAATAATGGCCATATATGACAAACCAACAGCCAATATCGTCCTCAATGGTGAAAAACTGAAACCATTTCCACTAAGATCAGGAACAAGACAAGGTTGCCCACTCTCACCACTATTATTCAACATAGTTTTGGAAGTTTTATCCACAGCAGTCAGAGAAGAAAAAGAAATAAAAGGAATCCAAATAGGAAAAGAAGAAGTAAAGCTGTCACTGTTTGCAGATGACATGATACTATACATAGAGAATCTTAAAGATGCTACCAGAAAACTACTAGAGCTAATAGATGAATTTGGTAAAATAGCAGGATACAAAATTAATGTACAGAACTCTCTCGCATTCCTATACACTAATGATGAAAAATCTGAAAGTGAAATTAAGAAAACACTCCCATTTACCATTGCAACAAAAAGAATAAAATACCTAGGAATAAACCTACCTAAGGAGACAAAATGCCTGTATCCAAAAATTATAAGACACTGATGAAAGAAATTAAATATGATACAAATAGGTGGAGAGATATACCATGTTCTTGGACTGGAAGAATCAACATTGTGAAAATGACTCTACCACCCAAAGCAATCTACATATTTAATGCAATACCTATCAAACTACCACTCATATTTTTCACAGCACTAGAACAAAAAATTTTACATTTGTATGGAAACACAAAAGACCCCGTATAGCCAAAGCAATCTTGAGAAAGTAAAACGGAGCTGGAGGAATCAGGCTCCCTGACCTCAGACTATACTACAAAGCTACAGTAATCAAGACAGTATGGTACTGGCAAAAAAAGAGAAATATAGATCAACGGAACAGGATAGAAACCCCAGAGATAAACCCATGCACATATGGTCACCTTATCTTTCATAAAGGAGGCAAGAATACACAATGGAGAAAAGACAGCCTCTTGTATAAGTGTTGCTGGTAAAACTGGACAGCTACATGTAAAAGAATGAAATTAGAACACTCCCTAACACCATATTCAAAAATAAACTCAAAATGGATTAAAGACCTAAATGTAAGGCCAGACACTCTAAACCTCTTAGAGGAAAACATAGGCAGAACACTCAATGACATAAATCACAGCAAGATCCTTTTTGACCCACCTCCTAGAGAAATGGAAATAAAAATGAAAAGAAACAAATGGGACCTAATGAAACTTAAAAGCTTTTGCACAGCAAAGGAAACCATAAACAAGACCAAAAGACAATCTTCAGAATGGAAGAAAATGTTTGCAAATGAAACAATTGACAAAGGATTAATCTCCAAAATTTATAAGCATCTCATGCAGCTCAATATCCAAAAAGCAAACAACCCAATCCAAAAATGGGCAGAAGAGCTAAATAGACATTTCTCCAAAGAAGATAAACAGACTGCCAACAAACACATGAAAGAGTGCTCAACATCATTAATCATTAGAGAAATGCAAATCAAAACTACAATTCGATATCACCTCACACCATTCAGAATGGCCATCATCAAAAATATCTACAAACAATAAATGCTGGTTAGGGTGTGGAGAAAAGGGAACACTCTTGCACTGTTGGTGGGAATGTAAATTGATACAGCCACTATGGAGAACAGTATGGAGGTTCCTTAAAAAACTGAAAATAGAACTACCATATGACCCAACTAAAAATAGAACTACCATATGACCCAGCAATCCCACTACTTGGCATATACCCTGAGAAAACCATAATTCAAAAAGAGTCATGTACCACAATGTTCATTGCAACTCTATTTTCAATAGTCAGGACATGGAAGCAACCTAAGTGTCCATCAATAGATGAATGGATAAAGAAAATGTGGCACATATATACAATGGAATATTACTCAGCCATAAAAAGAAATGAAATTGAGTTATTTGTAGTGAGGTGGATGGACCTAGAGTCTGTCATACAGAGTGAAGTAAGTCAGAAAGAGAAAACAAATACCGTATGCTAAAACATATATATAGAATCTAAAAAAAAAAAAAAAAAGTCATTAAGAACCTAGGGGTAAGACAGGAATAAAGATGCAGACCTACTAGAAAATGGACTTAGGACATAGGGAGGGGGAAGGGTAAGCTGGGACAAAGTGAGAGAGTGTTAGTGTATATATGGACATATATACACTACCAAATGTAAACTAGATAGCTAGTGGGTAGCAGTCGCATAGCACAGGGAGATCAGCTCGGTGCTTGTGACCAGCTAGCAGGGTAGGATATGGAGGGTGGGAGGGAGGGAGATGGAAGATGGGAGAGATATGGGGATATATGTATATGTATAACTGATTCACTTTGTTATAAAGCAGAAACTAACACACCATTGTAAAGCAATTATACTCCAATAAAAATTTTAAGAAAAAAATAAAATAAAAAAATAAATTACCAAAAAAAAAAAAAAAAAAAAAAAAGAGGAAAAATAATGAAAACAGAGGTCCAAAATTTGACCCAACTTAAAACCCAAAATTCACTAAAAGGATTTATGCGGGAAAAAAGATAAGTGGGTGCTGATTTGCATTTTGCCTCTGTAACAGGTTCTAAATTAAATTTAACATCTACTGAATTTAACAAATTGGCAAATCTTTGTGGCCTTAATCATTATGGGGACAGAAATTACAGCTATCCCTGGAGATCACATGACACTTAAACAAGGCACCCCTATAATGTTGCGGGAGTCACTGAACCTAAAATAGAGGATAACATGTATGCCTTACCTTAGCCATGGAACTATTGCCTTGCTTAAACTCCCTGTAGTCATAGTGCCCAATTTTCTAAAATATCCCATAGTGGTCATGGCTGCTCTGACTCAATGAGCAATAAATTAAAATTAAATTAAGTCTTTGGCACTTACAATTGGCTTGATAAAATGAGACCCTATGGACATTTCCCCAAGATAAAACAGTTCATAATGCCCAATGTAAATTAAAATAGGGCCTTCAAGGATTGAAACCCATTATGTAAGACCTATTTAGGGAAGGGGTGGTTATTTCCACTGTTTCTCTAATTAACAGTCCTGCTTTTAAACCTGGAAAAAATGGAAGGCACCTCATAGTGGATTACTGTAATGTTAATGCTGTAGCCACACCAATTAATGCCCCCATACCCAGTACTATCAAAATTACTGACTCCATCCAACCAGCAACTGGCAAATACTTGGTAGTCATAGATTTGGCTAATATATTCAGTGTCTACTTCAATAGCCTCTTGGATGTAGTTTGCTTTCATCTTCTAAGGGACTCGATAGTGCATCCTATCTGGTTACTCATGGGCTACCTCAACTTCCCTGTGATCATACATAATCTCTGCAGGTACAATCTTAACTGCATCCAACTTTCTCCAGAAGCACAGGTATGCTAGCACACTGATGACATCCTTCTCCAAGGAAATTCATTTGCTAAATTAATTCAGAACATACAAATACCAAGGGGTTCACAAAAATAACATGGGCCATTGTCCCACACAGCATACAAGTCCCCACCACTTCGGTTAAATTCCTGAAAATTATTTGATAAACTGAGAGCTGTTCCATCCCTAACACTGTCAAGAAATAGCTATGGGCCCTCTCAGCACCCATGATGTTAAAACAAATCCTAAATCATTTAGGTTTTGTGTTCTGGAGACAACATATTCCTCATTTACAAATCTTACTGTTACACACAAATCAGTTCACAATAAATAGAATATCATACAACAAAAGGCTCTAGAATCTGTCCAAATTGTAATGTAACAGGCACTTCCATTACTATACCCCCCAAAGACTCCTTCATTCTAGGAGCTTTAGCAACCTCCTTTCATTCCCCTTAGAGCCCCTTGTCCACCCATGATGCTCATAAGTTGCCCACAGGATTTTGTTACAAGAAAGGGCCCTCACTGACACCACATCATATCCATTAATGTAGCAGTTGTCTGTACACTGAGCTATCCTGAAAACAGAGGCTTTTCAGGACCTGAGTCTATGACCTTCACACCCAGATGCCCATTATGCCCTGGGTCATGGAAGTAGCACCTCATGAGCTCAGCATAGCCACAGAAGTCTCCCTGCTATAAGATGGAGCCAAACCTGGGCCCTCTGGCTTATTCCACCTGCAAGAGTGGGAAAGAGGGTGGGAGCAGAAGGGTAGTGTCCTGTCCTCATTCCCTTGACAATGACAAAGGAGGTCACCCCTCTTCTGCACCCTTTATCCTCCCGAGGAGCCCCTTGATGTCAACTGAGTATGCATCAAAGGGAGTTTATATAAGAAGGATGGAAGAGCCACCATTACATGAGACAGAGGTCATGGGAGAGATGCTGCTTTTCATCCTTTAACCGCATGTTCTAGATCAAGAATGGAACCCAGGAGTCAGCAAAATTGGCTGAACGTCAGTTAGCCATCTTAACATGGGATACCCTGGCCAACAGTCAGCCTCATCGGTACATTTTTACCAATTTCTGGGTCTCATCCAGTCAATGACAGCAACATTTCTTTATCCATGATTTTGCGTTTGGAAGAAACAACTTTAGGTATCTCTTGTTTCACAGATATCCAAAATGTAGATTAAGGTCTTAGATGTCCCTGCATGTGCTAAGACTAACTACAAGGCCTCACACTAAGTTATCACTTATCCCCTCCAGAGTTCCAAACATAATTGATAGTGACCAGGGCACTAGTTTCACTTCTCAGAATATACAATGCTGGGCTCTTGAACAAAGTATTTGGTAGAACTTTCAACACTGTTACCAGTTTCAGGCTACAGTCCTCATAAAGCATCATAATGTCTTACTTAATGTAGGTCAAATTCAATTAAATGAAACATGGCACATTTTAGTCATCAGTCAAATATCAGGAATAAATGTAACAAGGAGCCTGACTCCATTTTTGATGCTTGACCACTAACAACTTTCAAGCCCCACCAATCTCCTTTCCCCATCTGTCCCATATCTCGGCAAGCTGATAAGAAAGCCCATTTTTTCCCTCCTTTGGCACTGGCAAGAAATTCAAATCACACAAATCTAGGCCAGCACACAGGAACATTTGCCCCTGTCTCAAACCTAAAATAAAAGCCTATCAAGTCTCCCTTCTCTGCACCCTCAAAACATTTTGAAACCAGCTTGGGAACCTGCCGTATCTCCCCACAAAACTTCATTAAATATTCATAAACTTTTTCATACTCTCTTTGTGTGTGTGCAGTGTCATTAGTCTCAATATTCAGAAGAAATTTGGGGTGGGAGCATCTGTCCCGTCTCTGTAGGTGACTACATCATCACCTATTTTTTTTAATCAAATAAAAATTAATTAAAAAGTAAGTTAAATTTATAAAAATAAGTGTTCTGTGGAATTTGTACTATTTGAAACCAGAATGAAAATATTTAGTATATTCTAATTTCAATAAGTTAATTCTACATGCTAAAAATTTCTAAACTAACCATGGAAAACATGTATGTACAACTTAAAATCTAGTATACAAAAGAAACTGATAGGAGAAAAAAAATCCATTCACTATAAGGCAAGAATGGAGGAGAAAACATAGAAATAGAACAATGAAAAGTATAAAATAAGATATTAGAAATTAAAATCATGATTAATAAGCAAAAATGCAAATTGATTAAATGTTAACATAAAAAGATAAGAATTTTCAAGCCATATTTCAAAATTCTGCTCTATGCTATCTCCAAGAAGTATATCCCAAATATAAGAATATATACATGCTCAAAGAAAAAAGGATAAAAAAATACAAAGCAAACACCAATTTTAAAAAGCTGATGTAGTGGAGCTTCAAGATGGCGGAAGAGTACGAAGTGGAGATCACCTTCCTCCCCACAAATACACAAGAAATACATCTACATGTGGAACAACTCCTACAGAACACCTACTGAATGCTGGCAGAAGACCTCAGACCTACCAAAAGGCAAGAAACTCCCCACGTACCTGGGTAGGGGGAAAAAAAAAAGAAAAAAACAGAGACAAAAGAATAGGGACGGAACCAGCACCAGTGGGAGGAGCTGTGATGGAGGAAAGGTTTCCACATACTAGGAAGCCCCTTCATGGGCAGAGACTGCGGTGGGCGGAGGGGGTAAGATTCGGGGCCACGGAGGAGAGCACAGCAAAAGGGTGTGGAGGGCAAAGTGGAGAGAATCCCGCACAGAGGATCAGTGTTGACCAGCACTCACCAGCCCGAGAGGCTTGTCTGCTCACCCGCTGGGATGGGCGGGGGCAGGGAGTTGAGGCTCGGGGTTCAACATGCGAATAATAGTGGTCCCAGAAGAAAAAGAGAAAAAGAAAGGGACTGAGAAAATATTTGAAGAGATTATAGTTGAAAACTTCACTATATGGGAAAGGAGGAAAGGAAATAGTCAATCAAGTCCATGAAGCACAGAGAGTGCTATACAGGATAAATCCAAGGAGAAACACACCAAGACACATATGAATCAAACTATCAAAAACTAAATAGAAAGAACAAATATTAAAAAACAGCAAGTGAAAAACAACAAATAACACACAACGGAATCCCCATAAGGTTAACAGCTGATCTTTCAGCAGAAACTCTGCAAGCCAGAAGGGAGTGGCAGGACATATTTAAAGTGATGAAGGAGAAAAACCTACAGCCAAGATTACTCTACCCAGCAAGGATCTCATTCAGATTTGACAGAGAAATTAAAAGCTTTACTGACGAGCAAAAGCTAAGAAAATTCAGCACCACCAAACCAGCTTTACAACAAATGCTAAAAGAACTTCTCTAGGCAGGAAACACAAGAGAAGGAAAAGACCTACAATAATAAACCCAAAACAATTAAGAAAATGGTAATAGGAACATACATATCGATAATTACCTTAAATGTAAATGGATTAAATGCTCCAACCAAAAGACATAGACTGGCTGAATGGATACAGAACCAAGACCCGTATATATGCTGTCTACAAAAGTCCCACTTCAGACCTAGGGACACATACATACTAAAAGTGAGGGGATGGAAAAAGATATTCCATGCAAATGGAAGTCAAAAGAAAGCTGGAGTAGCAATATTCATATCTGACAAAATAGACTCTAAAAAAAGACTATTACAAGAGACAAAAAAGGACACTACATAATGATTAAGGGATCAATCCAAGAAGAAGATACAAGAACTGTAAATATTTATGCACCCAACATAGGAGCACCTCAATACATAAGGCAAATGCTAACAGCCATAAAATGGGAAATCGACAGTAACACAGTCATAGTAGGGGACTTTAACACCCCACTTTCACCAATGGACAGATAATCCAAAAAAAATAAATAAGGAAACACAAGCTTTACATGATACATTAAACAAGATGGACTTAATTGATATTTATAGGACATTCCATCCAAAAACAACAGAATACACATTCTTCTCAAGTGCTCATGGAACATTCTCCAGGGTAGATCATATCTTGGGTCACAAATCAAGCCTTGGTAAATTTAAGAAAATTGAAATCATATCAAGTATCATTTCTGACCACAATGCTATGAGACTAGATATCAATTACAGGAAAAAATCTGTAAGAAATATAAACACATGGAGGCTAAACAACACACCACTTAATAACCAAGAGACCACTGAAGAAATCAAAGAGGAAATCAAAAAATACCTAGAGGGTTTTCCTGGTGGCGCAGTGGCTGAGAGTCCACCTGCCGATGCAGGGGACGTGGGTTTGTGCCCCGGTCTGGGAGGATCCCACGTGCCACGGAGCGGCTGGGCCCGTTAGCCATGGCCGCTGGGCCTGCGCATCCGGAGCCTGTGCTCCATGGCGGGAGAGACCAGAGCAGTGAGAGGCCCGTGTACCACACACACAAAAAAAAAACCTATAAACAAATGACCTTGAAAACACGATGACCCAAAACCTATGGGATGCAGCAAAAGCAGTTGTAAGAGGGAAGTTTATAGCAATACAATCCTACCTTAAGAAACAAGAAACATCTCAAATGAACAACCTAACCTTACACCTAAAGCAATTGGAGAAAGAAGAACAAAAAACCCTCCAAATTTAGCAGAAGGAAAGAAATCATAAAGATCAGATCAGAAATAAATGAAAATAAAATGAAGGAAACGATAGCAAACTTCAAGAAAACCAGAAGCTGGTTCTTTGAGAAGATAAACAAAATTGATAAACCATTAGCCAGACTTATCAAGAAAAAAAGGGAGAAGACTCAAATCAATAGAATTAGAAATGAAAATGGAGAACAACTGACACTGCAGAAATACAAAGGATCATGAGAGATTACTACAAGCAGCTATATGCCAATAAAATAAAATCTGAAAGAAATGGACAATTTCTTAGAAATACACAACCTTCCAAGACTGAACCAAAAAGAAATAGAAAATATGAACAGACCAATCACAAGCAATGAAATTGAAACTGTGATTAAAAATCCTACAACAAACAAAAGCCTAGGACCAGATGGCTTCACAGGCAAATTCTATGAAACATTTGGAGAAGAGCTAACACCTATCCTTCTCAAACTCTTCCAAAATATAGCAGAGGGAGGAACACTCCCAAGCTCATTCTATGAGACCACCATAACCTTGATACCAAAACCAGACAAGGATGTCACAAAGAAAACTACAGGCCCATATCATTGATGAACATAGGTGTAAAAATCCTCAACAAAATACTAGCAAACAGAATCCAACAGCACACTAAAAGGATTATACACTATGATCAAATGGGGTTTATTCCATGAATGCAAGGATTGTTCAATATATGCAAATCAATCAACGTGATACACCATATTAACAAACTGAGGAGAAAAACGATATGATCATCTCAATAGATGCAGAGAAAGCTTTTGACTAAATTCAACACCGATTTTTGATAAAAGCCATCCAGAAAGAAGGCATAGAGGGAAGTTTCCTCAATATAATAAAGGCCATATGTGACAAACTCACAGCCAACATCATCCTCAATGGTGAAAAACTGAAGCCATTTCCACTAAGATCAGGAACAAGACAAGGTTGCCCACTCTCACCACTCTTATTCAACATAGTTTTGGAAGTTTTAGCCATAGCAATCAGAGAAGAAAAGGAAATAAAAGGAAGCCAAATTGGAAAAGAAGTAAAGCTGTCACTGTTTGCAGATGACATGATACTATACATAGAGAATCCTACAGATGCTACGAGAAAACTACTAGAGCTAATCAATGAATTTGGTAAAGTAGCAGGATACAAAATTGTATATGTATAACTGATTCACTTTGTTATAAAGCAGAAACTAACACACCATTGTAAAGCAATTATACTCCAAAAAAGATGTAAAAAAAAAAAGTTGATGTAGCAATTAATATCAGTAAGACAAAAATCATTAGTAAAGAAAAATATAACATTACATAACAATTTTAAATGTGTATGTACCCAATAACATATTACATGAAACAGAAAAACAGAAAAAATAAATTTCTGAATAGAATGGTATAAATATGTTAATAGATATTAACATATTTTTAAAGGAATTGTTAGTTCAAGCAGCAAAGTTATGAATGTCCCAGATTCTCTAGTATCTTGCCAAGAATCAGCATGGTCAGTCTTCACATTAGCTATTTTAAAACATGTGTAGGAATATGACATCTGATTGTGATGTTCTCTTCTGTTTCTCATCTGTATATATTCTTTGGTAAAGTGTCTGTTCAAATCTTTTGCCCATATTTCTGGGGTTGTTTTTTTTGTTTGTTTTGTTTTTTTATTGAAGTATAGTTGATTTACAATATTATATTAGTTTCAGGTGTACAACACAGTGATTTAATACTTTATAGATTATACTCCATTTAAAGTTATTCCAAAATATTGGCTATATTTCTTTTGTTGTACAATATATCTTTATAGCTTATTTACTCTATGCATAGCATTTTGTACCCCTTAATCCCCTATCTTGCCTCTCCCCGTTTCCTCTCCCCACTGGTAACCACTAGTTTGTTCTCTATATCTGTGAGTTTGTCTCTATTTTGTTATATTCATTTGTTTTATTTTTTTTGATTCTACATATGTGATAACACAGTAATTGTTTTACTCTATCTGACATATTTTACTAAGCATAATACCCTCCAGGTCCATCCATGTTGTTGTAGATGGCAAAATTTCATTCTGTTTTATGACTGAATGATATTCCAATGTGGATGTGTATGTATGTATGTATATGTGTATATATATATATATATATATATATACCACATCTTCTTTATCCATTCATCTGTTAATGGACACTTAGGTTGCTTCCATATCTTGGCCACTATATGCTGCTATAAACATTGGGGTGCATGTATCTTTTTGAATTAGTGTTTTCATTTTCTTCCTATATATGCCCAGGTTGAGAATTGCTGGTTCACATGGTAGTTCCATTTTTAGTTTTTTGAGGACTCTCCATACTGTTTGGAGTTTTGAGAGATTCTCATACATTCTACATACAGACCTTTATGAACTATATGATTTGCAAATATTTTCTCCCAGTCTATGGATTTTCTTTTCATCCTAAGCAGCATCTTTCAAAGATCAGATTTTAATTTGAATAAAGCCCAATCTATTGATTTGTTCTTTTATAGATTATGTATCAAACTTTTGGTGTCACGGCTAAGAAATCTTTGCCTAAGCCAACCATACAAGTGTTTTCTGTTATGTTTTCTTCTAGAAGTTTTATAGCTTTAGGTTTAATGTTATAAATTTGCCCTTTAATACTGTTCAGTGAAATCTCAATCAATTCAGATATATTGTTCTCATTTTTATTCAGTTCAAAATAAATTCTAATTTCTATTTTGACCCAATGTATGTGTGTTGTTCAATTTTCAAATATTGGGGAATTTTCCAGATATTTCTATTATTTATTTTAAATTTAATTTCATTGTAGTCAGAAAACATATTTCGAATGATTTGAATATTTGAAAATTTAATGACATTTGTTTTATGGCCCAGAATATGATCTAACTTGATAAATGTTTTCTGTGCAGTTGAAAAGAATCTCGTGTTGGATGTAATTTTCTAACGATGAAAATTATGTCACATTAGTTGACAGTTTTATTCAAATCTTCTCTATCCTTAATGATTTTCTGTAAACTTTCTGTATCTATTATTGAGAGAGGGGTATTGATATTTTCAACTATAACTGTGGACCTGCCTATTTCTCCATTTAGTTCTATCAATATTTTGCTTCATGTATTTTGAAGTTCTATTATTGGCATAAACATTTAGGACTCTTATGCCTATACTGAAAATATAAAATAAGATCTCTAAATGGTAAACTGCCATGTTCATAAATGGGAGACTCAATGTCACACAGATGTTAATTTTCTCCACATTAACCCAAGGAATCAATACTATTTAAATAAGAATCATAATATGCTTCCTTTATGAAATTTAACTAGTTATTTTATATTGTATATGAAGAATAAATAGCTAAGAGTGGTCCAGACACTCTGAAAGTAAAGATAAGGGGGATATTTGTCTCTCTGTATGTTAAGACTTACTATGAATTTGTAGTAATTAAAACACTGTAGTACTGCTCAGGAATAGAAAATTCCTGACTGAACAAAATAAAGAACCAAGAAATCAACTCATGATTATATAAACCTGAGTATGATAGAGTTATCTCTGCAGATCAGTAGGAAAGAATGGATTATTCATTCAATAAATTTATGGCAAATCTGTGTACACGAAAAAAACTAGCTTGCTCTCCTGTCCCACATCATAAACAAAAATCAATTTCACACAATTGAAGTCAAATAAAAAAAGTAAAAGTAAAATTTGGGAAAACAATACGAAGAAAATCCCTTTGATTTCTGGGTAAAGATGGATTTCTTAAACAAGATATTAGTAGGCAAAGAATAAGTTAACTAAATTAAAATAAAAACTTCTGTTTAAGAAAATTACAATAAAGAGAATAAAAATTCAAATGACAAATAGATGATAATTAAAAACAAAAACCTGTATATAGAATATACTAATTTTAAATCATTGAGGAAAAGAAAAAGACAAGCATAAAGAGAAGGGACTTGAAGAGGCATGATACAGAAGAAGAAATCTTACTAGTCAATAAACATAAAACATCCTCAACCTTAAATTTCTAATGAATCGACATTTCATACCCAACAGATTGGCAAAAGTTAAAAAGTACAACCACTTTGAAAAATAATATTCTTTTATAAAGTTGATATTGTCTGTACTGCAGCCATTTCACATACATGTATATCCTAAACAAACTTATGCACATGTGCCAGGGGAACTGTTCAAGAATGTACATAGCAACATTATTTGTAGAAGCAGAAAATTGTAAATAAACAAAATATCCATTGGGGGTAAAATAAGTTAATAAATTTTGATATATTCATATGTTAGAAGACTATACAATGGTGAAAATGAATAAATTATTGCTACATGCTAAAACATGAATAAATCTTAGAAACATGAGGTGGAGCAGGGATAAAAGCCAGTTGTAAACAAATTTACAAAGTACGTTTATGTTATAATATGAAGGACATGCAAAAGTAAACATTATTGTAAATTCATTGTATAGATATACAAATACATAGTAAGACTAAAGGAAAGGAAGGGAATAACAAGTACAAAATTCAGAACGTTGTTGAAAGAAAAAGATTAGGATTTGAGAGGCCGTACAAGAGATTGCCAAGTAAATGGCAATATTCTTTTCTTAAAACCATATGATGGATACATATACATACTGTATGATACACATATATTTTATAAATATTACTTTATAGACTCAAAATTTAATTTAAATAATTAAAAACTCAGAGTTCTTGAAATTAAACGTTATCATAAAAAGTTCTTTTTGGGCTTCCCTGGTGGTGCAGTGGTTGAGAATATGCCTGCCAATGCAGGGGACACAGGTTCGAGCCCTGGTCTGGGAAGATCCCACATGCCGCGGAGCAACTAGGCCCGTGAGTCACAACTACTGAGCCTGCGTGTCTGGAGCCTGTGCTCCACAACAAGAGAGGCCGCAATAGTGAGGGGCCCGTGCACCATGATGAAGAGTGGCCCCCGCTTGCCACAACTGGAGAAAGCCCTCGCACAGAAACGAAGACCCAACACAGCCATAAATAAATAAATAAATTTTTTTTTTTTAAAAAGTTTCCTTTTTTTTACTTGAGGCTTTTAAAAAGAGCATGAAAATTGAAGAAAAGGATAAACAACCAGCAATTTCCTTTGTGAGATCGTGGAATACTGACCCCCTACCTAGTCAATCACCAGGAGCTATTATTATTTCACATATATGTCTTTAGACAAAGCTGTTTTATTTAGCAGTCATTGTTTGAACCAACTGCATTGTCATTCTATAAGAATTTGATGGAATATCTTAGGTATAAACGCATGCAGTGAATGCATATATATCAGCTATTGTCCTCTATATTTATATTCACATCTTCACACAGTTCAATATGCAGCATGTATTATGTCATGTGTGTGTGTGTGTGTGTGTGTGTGTGTGTGTGTGTACTGTTCATTCTCAAGTAAATCAGGCTATTGAGTTATATTTTTAGTTAATTATTTTTAATTTTGATAGAAGAAAACAGAAATATAATGATATTTGTTTTACATCTGTGTATGAAATTGCATAGCAGAGGAGTTTTGCAAGTATGGTATTTTATTGGTATGACTAAAAATGAGAATGATGAAGGAAGGAAAGGTCTATAAAAGTTTCTAGAGATGGAATATCTCTAGACGGATCATCACTGACATAACTGAATAATGCCTGTTATAGAAAAATAGAAAATTCATAATTCATTATGAATATACAAACAGAAATATTAAAGGTAAAAGTATAACAATAGGAGAACCAAATACATTTTAAAAAGTGAATGCATGACCTATGCACTATGGAAAAAATCAACTTAATTATGGTTTGTTACAATAGTTCTTTTTGAATAAAGTCCAGTTTTAATTAAAATCTTCTCATTCAATCAGATGGAGTTTCAGATGAGATTACTTGAAACTATCTATTGTTCTTATTTTAATGTACTGCATTTCAGCAGTAAGGAGATATATGAAAGAAAGGCATTTCACTAGCTCTTCAACGGGGTCTGTTATGATTCTAAGTTTAATTAAATTAGATTTGTTGCATATCATTTTTATTACTAAATATCTTAAGCAATTTCTAAGAGATTTCCTTTTCCTCCTGTCCCATGTTTATCCTCACCCATCATGCCCAAATTCAAAATTACAAAAGCTATGTTGAACTCCTGTTTTTCCTTTTAGTGAACAACAGAATATTTCTTATAGTCTTACCTTCCTTTTATCTATCCAGCTTAAAGGAATATAAATAGTAATATAAGTATATATATGAGACTCAATCAACAAATCACTTAATACCCACGTAAATGGAATAGACAACTCACCAGTTTGAAAAAAGTTCATTTGCAGTTATGAAATACAGTTATGAATAAACCCTCTTTTCTTTATAGCTTATGTGCTTAAAACACACACACATTATACTTTCCACATTTCTCTGACCTGTTTCCTATGAATACAGTTGGACAAAATATATCTAGAAATAATAGATCTAGAAATAATCCACTGTACACATATTTCTCTGACTAAAGTTAATCCAGCCCCCTCAGAGGCTATTTAAACATTATCTTTCAGCTCTAGGATGACACTGTCTCAGGGATTCAGTTTGGATCTCTATGTACATGTTGGCTGAAAAATGCAACAATGTCTATATATTTGATGTTGTTTTTAAGCTGCTAAATTATGGAGCAACTTGTTACGTGGCACTAGATAACAAGTACTGATTTTGGTACTTGGGCAGAGAGCTGGGGAACTTTGAGGAGAGTATTAGTAAAAATATAAAGTGCCTTGAAGAAATCTTTTGTATCAGATGTATAATGGCTTTCAGGAGGTTATAGTGAGAGCTTAGATGATAATAAGAAAACTTTTATTGGAAATCAGAGGATAGGAATCCCCTGCATTAATAGTAGAAAGTTTAGCAATGCTGTTGCTTATGCTAATGTAGAAAGTACAAAACGTATCTAATTTACCAGGTGATCTAGCTAAACAGATTTCAAGGGTAGAATGTTGAAGGTGCTACCTGGTTTCTTCAAGTTTTTTGCAGTAAAATGTGATTGGAAAGAGATAAGAATTATTAAACAAAAATGATCCAGGACTTAGTAGTTTTAAATTTTTACAGTGCCTTCAGATGGCAAACAATACTAAAGTAAAGAAAATAGCTTCTGAACAAAGATCAAATCCTGGGCACTCTTAGGAAAGAATAATTTAAAGAATGAACAGAGGGTATTACTGTTTTGGCAATGATGGATAAAACTGCTATAAACATCCATGTGTAAGTTTGTGTGGACATGTTTTCAACTCCTTTGGATAAATACTACATCCTCGCCAGCATTTGGTTTTGTCAGCATTCGGATTTTGGCCATTCTGATTGGCATGTAGTGGTATCTCGTTGTTTTGATTTGCATTTCTCGTGTTGATGAAAAAAATTAATCAATAGTCAGTCTAAGCAAGAAATGGAAAATTTTATTGAAGTCAACTTGAGGATTATAACATGGGAGACAGTTTTTCAGAAAACTCTGAGGACTATTCCACCCATCAGAGATCAAAGCACAGTTATAAATGTTTACGATCAAAAAATTGATGTATACATCATTTAACGATGTACTGACAGTTTACACAATCAAGATCGGCACGTACAAAGTGATCCCTGACAAGATTAAGAAGGAATTACCTCCTAAGGATGTCGGGTTAATGCAGATGCACGATAGACACTAAAGGGGAGGGAGGAAGCCAAAATGGACAGAGAAAAATTTCACATTTAAATTTTTCTTCTCTTGTCATAAAATATGAATTTTATTTCATTACCCTAATGACATATGGTGTTGAGTATCTTTTCATACATTTATTTGCCATTTGTATATCTTCTTTGGTGAAGTGTCTGTTCGGGTATATTGCCAATTTTTAATTAGGTTTTTCATTTTCTTTTCGTTGAGTTCCTTATATGTTTTGTAAAAGGGTTCTTTACCAGATAAGTTTTTGCAACTATTTTCTTCCAGTCTGTGGCTCGTCTTCTCATTCTCCTGATGATGTCTTTCGCAAAGCACATGCTTTTAATTGTAATGAAGTTCAGATTATCAAATATTATTTTTATGGATTATGACTTTGCTGTTTTCTCTAAAATGTCATCACCACTCCCAAGGTCATCTAGATTTTCTCCTATATCATCTTCTGGGAGTTTTATAGTTTTGTGCTTTACATTTAGGTCTATGATCAATTTTGAGTTAATTTTTGTGAAAGGTGTCTAGGTTCATTTTTTGTATGTGGTGTCCAGTTTTTCCAGTACCATTTGTTGAACAGAATATCTTTTCTCCAATCAATTGTCTTTGTTTTGTCCCTTTGCCAAAACTCAGTTTGTTATATTTATGTTGGTCTTCTTCTTGGTTCTCTTGTCGGTTCTACTGATTTGTCTATTCTTTCACCAATACCACACTGTATTAATTACTGTAGTTTTATAGTTAATCTTTATGACATTGTGATTTACAATTTAAAAAAAATGTATATTTGGTCTTCATCCTCATATCTGGCCTAGAACTCCTAAAATCCTTGAAATTTCCTAACTGATAAGAGCAATAAAGGGGAAAGGAGTGTGTTTTGTTATTCATAAGAAGTTCCTTTTAACCATACCTGAGTTTATGTCAATGAGATAACTTTTGGAAAGCCCCTAAGGAGGCTGGTTTCTAGGAGAACTACCATATGATTACAGGATTGGAACTCTTAGCCCAAAGTAATCGATGTCCAGGGTTGGGGGCGAGGCTGAAGATTGAATTAATGATCTAATCAACCATACCTATGTAATGAAGCCTTCATAAAAATTCATTAACGTACAGGATTCAGAGAGCTTCCAAGCTGGTGAACAAGTCGAAGTGCTGGAAGGGTAGCATGCCTGAAGAGGGTATGAAAGCTTCATGTCCCTTCCCACATAACTTGCTCTGTATATCTCTTCTATATGTCTGTTCCTGAACTGTATCCTTTCACAAGAAACCACTAATCTAGTAAATAAACTGTTTTCCTGAGTTCTATGAGCCATTCTAGCAAATGTTCAAACCTTGGGAGGGGGTCATGGGAACCTGTGATTTAGAGCTGGTCAGTCAGAAACACCTGGACTTGTGAACTGGCATCTGAGATTGGTGGGAAGACGAAGTTTGCGGGAGTGAACTCTTAAACTGTGTAATATGATACTTATTCCAGGTAGTATCAGAATTGAATTGAATTGCAGGACACTCAGTTGGTGTCTACAAAGAATTGGAGAATTCCTTGGAGAATTCATGAATTTCCATACATGTGTTATCAGAAGTGTTGATGAGTAATGAATAAGGAGAAACAGAGATTTTCCCTTACAGTCTTAGTGTTGGGTAGTGCCAGTTCTTAAATTTTGTTCTTCTTATTCAACATTATGTTGCCTCTTCTGGGTATTTTGCCTCTCCATATAAATTTTAAAATCAGTTTATAGATATCCATAAAATATCCTGCAAGGATTTTGATTAGGTTGCATTGAATCTCTAGATCAAGTCAGGCAGAACTGATATCTTAACAATATTGAGCCTTCCTATCCATGAACATGAAGTATGTCTATGTTTATTTAGTTCTTTTCTTTGATTTCTTTTATCAGAGTTTTATTGTTTTCTGCATATAGATCTTATACATTTTTGTTAGATTTATACCTGTTTCATTTTTGGGGGGCGCTAATGTATGTAACTGGTATTGTGGTTTTAATTGCAAATTCCACTTGTTCATTGCTGGTATATAGGAAAATGATTAACTTTTGTAGGTCAACTTCGCATGCTTCCATCTTGCTTTAATCACTTATTAGTTCCAGGAATACTGTGAACCCCAAGTGAATTCCAAACATAATAAACACAGAAGGATCTAGACACACTATAGTCAAACTGCTCAAAAACAAGGACAAAGAAAACATCTTGAAAGCAGAAAGAGAAAAATAACTCATATACAGGGGAGCAAGAACATGATTAAAGGCTATATTCTTCCTCAGAAAGAGTGGAAACTACAAAGAAGTGGAATGGTATCTTTAAATTACTTGGGGAAAAAACAGTCAATCAAGAAGTCTAGATCTAGCATAACTATAGTTACAAAATGGAACTAAAATAATGATCATTCCCACAGTAACAAAGCTGAGAGAATTTGTTACTGGCAAATCTCATCTAAAAGAAAAACTAAAGGAAGTCTTTCAGGTTGAAAGGAAATCTCAGCAGTAACTCAAATCAAAAAGAAATAATAAAGGCAGGGGAAATCTTAAGTATGTGAGTAAATATAAAAGGCAGAAAGGAGAGAAGGAGGGAGGAAGAGAGACAAAGGGAGAGACAATGAATTTCTCCTTGATCCCCTGTATTTCTCAAAGAAAGCAATTTTTTTTTATTCTCTCCCTAGAATTTTAATCTTGTTCAAAGTGACATGAAAACTAAAAACATTTAACTTATTTTGACAGCAGTGTCTTTGGGAGACAGTCCATTAGTTTTCACAGTCTAGACTCCTAAAGTGGCTCTGGTTGTTGCATCTTTTAATTCTATGAGTTGCCCGATATACACCCAAGAAATTCCTTTTGTACCTATGTTAGCCCCAAATTCTGTGTTGTTGCAATTGAAGGCAGTTAGATAATATTTTATTTCTCAAGAAATAACGATGTTTATTTTTCATAATTTATTCATTAATTCATTACATTTATTAAGTAACCACTAAGCTAGTTTCTGGGATTACATTAGCGAAAAATGATAGATATATTTCTGCTCTCGTAAAGCTAACAATTATCCAGATGATTAGAAATTAAATAAAAAATCATACTTCTTTTCAATTATCAATAAAACATATTAAACTCTACAAAAGAAATTATGAGAATAAAAAAATAGGACACTTAATATGGATGGTCAGAGAAAATTTCTTTCACTTTTAAATTGAGATTAGAGGATGTTTAAAATCAGAATCTTTTCCCGGGTTACAAATTATGGCATACTTAACTAAAGTGCCTTGTCTTTTAATTGATTATATCTGTAAATCATTTCCAAACCCCAGAAACACTCCATGAAGAACCATAGCACATTTTTTCTTCATCTATTGTCTACTCATCTAATAAAAAACATGTTTATACAAAGCTGATCTCTCTCCAATCCCTAGAGATGGTTTTAGAGCATATTTACATTATTGGAACACTCAGTGTTATTGATCTGTGGGTAGTAGCCTAGTTGGAATCTCCCTTCAGAAAAGTTTTCTCCTTCTGTATCTTACTAACTGTCAGAGAAAAATATGACATGACTGCAGATCTTTATTTAACATGCCATCCATTTAAAAACAAACTGCAAGCCTGCAAGCCACAAAAGAAGGTCAAACGAACAGCCTCAATGTCATATTGCCAACACTCACTATTACTTGAATATTTAGGCCATTATTTTTAATTGCATCTCTAGATACAAAGAGGGTCAGCATGCCACATTTTCAAAGCTATGCTTAAAACTTAAAAGGAATAACTGTGTGAACCATGAACAATTTAACAAGTCCAAATTTTAAGCAACATATAGGTTTTTATAAAATATGTAGTATTTCTAGTAGCAAATAATGTAACATTTGCAAACTAGCAAAACATTACTGATTTCCATATCTATGTAATACTTTCAGTAGGTGTAGCAGAAATAAACTCTATTGTATATTACTTGTATAATGTTTATCTCAGAGACATATGTGATAAAAATCCATCAAAAATTATATTTATTATGAGAGAAAATATATTTTGTAAATGTAAAGCTTTATAGCTGCAAAAAATGACAACTATGCAAAGTATAAATATTTGTGATTTTAAAAATTGTCTTTCACAAGCAAAATATTGTAGTTGCATTGCATTAAGATATCAGTCTTTTAAAAAAATTAAGTAACTATGCAAATAGACTACAAATAGGATTTTTCAATGGTGACAATAGGTGAGTCTGGTATAAATACAAAGCCAGTTCTGGTCAAACTTTGATGTAAACATCAAAAAACTTTTATTTAAAATTATGCCTGAGGTCTGGAGTATGTAAAACTATAAGAATAATATTTGTATATTATATGTAACATATATAATATAAATATATTTATTCTAATTTATTTTTATTATAATAATAATACTTTAAAGAAGAACAAAGACAGACATTTTTGCAGACATATTAGTTGTATATATAGAAAACCCAAGAAAATCTATACAATTAATAAAAAGTTCAGAGGTTTCCCTGGTGGTGCAGTGGTTGAGAGTCCGCCTGCCGATGCAGGGGACGCGGGTTCGTGCCCTGGTCCGGGAGGATCCCACGTGCCGCGGAGCAGCTGGGCCCGTGAGCCATGGCCGCTGAGCCTACGCGTCCGGAGCCTGTGCTCCGCAACGGGAGAGGCCACAACAGTGAGAGGCCCGCGTACCGCAAAAAAAAAAAAAAAAAAGAATTAATAAAAAGTTCAGGGCTTCCCTGGTGGCGCAGTGGTTGAGAGTCCGCCTGCCGATGTAGGGGACGCAGGTTCGTGCCCTGGTCCGGGAGGATCCCACATGCCGCGGAGCAGCTGGGCCCGTGAGCCATGGCCGCTGAGCCTGCGCGTGCAGAGCCTGTGCTCCGCAACAGGAGAGGCCACGGCGGTGAGAAGCCCGCATACCGCAAAAAAAAAAAAAAAAAAAAAAAAAAGGTTCAGAAAAATTTCTAGATGTGAGATTAATATAAAAAAAAAATCAATTGTATTTCTACAGATCATGAGTAAATATTTTAAAAATATAATTTTAAAGATACTATTTCAATAATGACAGCATTAAAAAGTATTTAGGAATAAATATATACATGATCTTAAGAAATTATAAAACTTTACTGAAAGTATTAAAGAAAGACTAAATATTTTTAGAGCTACATCATGTTTATATATCAAATGGTTCAATATCATGAAGATGTCAAATTAAAATATAAACTTAAAGCAATTGCAGTGAAAATGCCAAGTGATTCTAAAATTTCATATAAGAGCAAAGAGTCAGATGAAGCAAAATATTCCTAATGAAAACAAAATAAGATTGTGGGACATATTTTACCATTGATATCAAGGCTTATAATAAAGTCATACTAATTAAAACTGTAAGGCAGTAACACAGAAATCAACAAATAACAATAGAACAAAATAAATATTCCAAAACAAAATATATAATGAAATGTAACGTGATACAAAAGTGGCATTGCAAATCAGAGGAGGATAGAATGGAGTATTCGATAAGTGGGGCTAGAATTATCCATATGGAACAAAATAGATTGTAATTACTACTCCATAGAATACACAAAATAAATTCTGTGTATGATTTTGTAAAGAGTCAACTTGGCTAAACTGAGCTATGTTTCCTAGAATTCCTTTCTCTATAGGTCTTTGGTGGTTAGGTTTACCGACCAGAGAAATTTGCTTGAGATTTGAAAAGAGGAAGATAACAGAAGCCATGCTTACTCTCTGAAGGTTAATGTTGGTCAGGGTCTCTTGCAGCTCATGCACATTTTTGCAATCTGCTGGCTGAATTTGTTGGCGTAGAAGAGTAGCTGAGTTTCATAGTTCCTTGAGTTCCAATGTGATATCTTCTTTTACCTTTCCCACATGCTGGGTCAGGTGCCATTGTAGCTCCATGACAAGAGTGGCAGCTGGCACATCCTGCAGGTCATCCTCAGTTACAAGGTTGGTGGCTTGGAAAATGGGAGAGGCCAATGTTGCCCAGTGAGAAACAAACGTAAGTTCCAGCTTGTTTCACACAGTTCCAGTTTTGTCTTCTCTCAGCATTTCACATCTATCATTCCTTCCTTACTGTCTGCCCTATGACTTTACACTCAGCACCAGATGCAGAAGAAACAGCAGAAACAAGACTGTTTTACCAAATTCTACAGTAAGAGAAGGGAAAGTCCCTAAAGAAATTCCTTATTCTACATCATTTGTAGTGGTTCTGTTTCCCTGATTATACCAACTGATATACCACTTTAATGTGAGAGGCAAAATTATAAAACTTTCACAGGGTAATATGGGGGGTATTTTTGTGACTTCGACAGAGAAACATTTTTAAAATAAGATGTAAAACCGTAAAAAAGATATCGGCAAATTCAATAACATTATCATTTTAAAATGAAAAGGCAAATCTCAGACTTGGAAAAAGATATTTGCAACACATTTAACTAAGAAAGGATTATTATCCAGAATAGTAATAAAAAGAAAACTCCTACACATCAACCCAATAAAAAATGGGAAAAGAATAAAAATGGGTAATTTACCAAGCATTTATCTCAAATGGCCAATAAGCCTATTAAAAGATGATTTATCTCAGTGATAGGAAAATGCCAATTAAAAGTAAAATAAAATATTTTTCACACCTATCATATTGGCAAAAATTAAGAACTCTGACAATGTTAAGTGTTGACATAGGTGTGGATAAAAGCAAACACTTATACACTGTTGGTAGAAATGTAAATCCATACAACCATCTTGAAGAAAAATGTGACAGTAAAACTAATAAAGTTGAAGATGTAAACATCGTAACCCAGTAAGTCTATCCCTAGGTTTACACCCTAAATAAGCTTGTGCTTGTGCACATAAGGGGACATAGATTATAGATTTTTTTTAAAAAAAGGTGAGTTCTTAACAGGATTATTTATAACAGCAAAAACTAATTTTTACATTAACAGAAGATAGATAAATATAATACTATGCAATAGTGAAAATGAATGAACCAAAGTTGCATGAATCAACATAGATGAATCTCATAAATATAATGTGAGGTGGTTAAAGCTACAGAGGAATACTTGAAGAATAATGTCATTCATATATAAGTAAATTCATATAAAACAATATTATATATGTACTATATATTTAAGGAGATACACATAGGTTAAAATGTAAATGCATGGGAATAATAAACACCAAATTCAGGATAGTGATTATCTTGGTATGGGAAGAAGTGGGTTGTATATAAGTTAGAAGAGATTCTGGTCAGGAAGGTCTGCCTAGCGAGCTTCAATTCTATAGGAATGTTTAGTTTCTTAAGCTGAAAGTATTTCTGCAGAAGCTGAAAACAGAGTTCTTAGGCTGAGGATCCATAAAAGACTCTGAGACACACACCACTGTACTAACCAACTAATGGAGCTGCTACCTCTGCCACAATCAAGGAGCTACAGAATCAAAAAGCTGCCCATGGGCTACCAGCTTCAGAACCACGCTACCAGAATCACACGTAAAAAACACTGACATGTATTTGCAGTGCCAAAGTCAGGGAGCGCTGAATCAGGAAGTTGCCACCACATCTATTGTTTCCAGAATCAAGAAGCCTCTTGTCACAATCTGCTCCAGCTAACGAGTGTCCCGAATCCTACCTCTTTCCCCACATAACTCAGTTCCAAATCAAAGCGTCACACAGATGCTTTCAATTGGTGTAGCCTAATTCACATATCTGTACTCTGGCTGAAAGCAAAACTATAAAATATAGGTTTGTTCTTTTCTTCTTTAAAAAAATGAGGATAATAATGAGGAGGGTATTCAAGAGAGGGTATTCAAAAAAGTTTAAGCAGACTACAATGACAGATTCCATGAAAGTGAGAGGGAAATTTCAACTTTGCACCTGTACCCTTCTACGCTGTTTATTTGTATTTTTTTTTTTACCATGGGCATGTATTTTGTTTTTTTTTTAACCATGTCACAGGAACTGCTACTTGCCTTTCCATATGTAGCTGAGCTTCTCCCTCATTAACAGATAGAGAACCCAGCCAATGAGATACACAGAAATCTGTGTATAAATTCCAGTAAGTCTCCTTGAAGGAAAGAATGGGTCCTTCTTGGTTTTTTTCTTCTTATTTGCTGGAGTGTAAATGTAATCACTGATTTGATCAGCCACTTTAAATCATAGTCAATAAGTTAAAAATGGTAAAACAGCAAGAGAGAAAGAACTTAGATCTCTTGAAAATGGAGCTAAGCTTTGGACTAACTGTAGATAAGTTTACATGAGAGAAAAATATATGTCTATCTTATTTAAGCCACTTTTGTCACCCGGGTGGGTGGTGGGAGATCAGGTCTTGGTTACTGGCAGCCTAACCTGATCCTAACTGATGTAGAAAGTAGTATCATTATTTTAATATCTACTTAAAAATTAACATTAAGAACAACTAAATAGACCTTGGGATTAAGAGCCTTGCCCTCTTACAAATCCCTATAGCAAAATTCAGTGGGAATTTGCTGAATTTTTTAGAGGAGTTGATCAGATGTGAATATAAGCTTCACATGTCTCCAAATAGTTATGTTGTTTTCTTTCTAACCTATCAAGGTTCTCAATATTTTTCTTATAAATTGTATTCTAAAACTGAAGCAATAATTTAAAAGATTCTGTCAAATGTTAACTATAGCACATAGGTTATTTTTCAGTTCTTAATTTTACTTCCCTCTTAATACTACTATAAATTAATTTTATTATTATATTTTAGTTACTATTCTATTTATTAAATTAATTAGGTTATTAATATATAATTAATTTAAAAAATTAATGAAAACCTGCCCTGTGCCAGGCACTTGGTTAGGTGCTACAGATACAATAATGGATATTACAGTCCAATCCACAGGATGAGCTCACACTTTAATCGGGAAGATGGGCACATAAATCTTTACTATACATTGTGATAAATGCTATAATATGCTGTTATTAGGACACTGAAAGTACTAATTGGAGTATCACATCCTACTAATAGCTAATTAACGTTTAGTGCTCTCACTCTGATGTCCAGCTCTTTTAAAAAATTTCTTAAATGTTTGCCTATCTATTTCTCCCTATGTTATAGCTATTTAGCCTGGTACTGATCCCTAGATATGCTACCATTTTAGATGAACAATTTATCGTCCAAGTTTTTATAATATCAAAGTTATGAACTCTATAGAACTTTTATCTAGATTTTTAATAATCTGAAAATGTATCTCTAATACCCAGCTAAAATAACATTTAAAAATATACACTGATAAATATCAAACATTACACCTTTTCTACTCATTGCCTGAATTTAAATTATATTTAGGTTAGCTAAATATAATTGCCTTTTTCTCTTTATAATTGTCTTACAAATAATTAACTCACATTTTAGTAGAATTCTTTCTAAGCCATTAACTTTCAGTTTATGGATGAAAATATGATATGAGACAGGCTCAAATCTTCCTAAAAATGAGATATTTTACATGTATTATTTTTGCTTTGTTTACAAGTATTATCACTTCATCACTGTACAAAATAACTTTGCATATGAAAATTGATGGCCTCAGTAGTGTATTACAGTATTTTGGGGGGTATTAAAGTCTTTAGTCTTAGAACCAATATCAAGCCTAAATTATTTTTTAATGCAATGTAAGAAAAATAATCACATAATGACTAGGAAATTTGGCAGGTCATTATGAGAATTAACACAGTATTGAGGAAACTGAAGCACTTTGGTAAGACTTGGTATGTAAGCACAGTCACTCCTGACTATAAGCACAGCCATATATCTCTTATTCAATAAGCCAGCAAGATGCATTATTTTTTTAAAGGCCAGATGCTTGGGGGCAAAATAAATGGCTGGCATGAAAGGGCTAAGCCAGCAGATACAATCACATAATGAAAAAATTTTAGGGAAAGAAGTGGAATGTGAATTGTGTGGCTATCAATAAAAACAAAATATTGACACACTACTTCTTTGGGAGGCAGTGGGGAGATTTCAGGAGGAGTGGTAGGCTGAGAAAGCCTGGATCTCAGGAGACACAAAGCAGCTGCATGCTAAATGCATCACAGTTGATGAAGTATACCCCCAGGTAACCTAGCAAATAATGAATAACAATCATCTAAGGGAGGCTAAAAATAAGGAATCAACTCAATTTCCCCTTCTTTCCAATTGAGCCTAATGCTGGCAGCATTCTACAAAAAGAAAGACCTGTGCTACTTAGAATATCTTTCAATGCTCAAAAAAGTCTATTATAATAGGTCTTACATATTTGTGTGACTTTAAATATCATTAAAACCGTCATCATATGTGTTAAGAGTTTTAAAACCGAGCAGTGTTATCCAACAATGTTGAAGAAAAATATAAGATATTGTCAGTAATTCTCTTTCTGCTAAATTCACTTGGAAGGTTTGGGATAGAGTATTTCTATTATTAGTCAATGCTGTTTATGAAAACAACATGATGATCATTCATTATATATACTATTTATGTAGTTGGATTTGCTTACAACAAACATTCATTCAACATATATTCATTGAGTTCTTATGTCAAATACTATGCTATATTCTGTGGAGGAACAAAGTAGTGTGAGACACAAGCCCTGTTAGGAGCTTATTGTATAATACAAGAGATTGTATGACAAACAAGACTACAACTCTGAAAATGATAAATGCCATTAGAAAGGTACAGTAAAAGTTCAAGGGTGGTTCAGACCATGAGGAAAGGAAGAATAACATTTATTCATTCACTCAACGTATTTCAAGTTCTCTTCTAGGCATTGGGGATAGATTGGTTAACAAGACAGACAAGGACAAAGCACTTCTTTGCTTTCACAAATGTTAACACACTTTATCTCCATGAGAACTTGGTAAGGCAAGTATTACTGTAAGAGGGTGATCGTTTTACGGTTTGGAATATAAATAATAGCCCCGAAGTAGTGTTGAAAGCACAGGGCTTATAATAGCAGGAAATTCAGTTTCCCTACTCCCATCCTCCCTAGACTATAACCCAAAGTGCTAACATATCAAAGGACCAGTCCTCTTTGTTTTCATTTTTTTGACTGGGGAGAGAATTTAAAAATTCCTAATTAAGGAGGGGGTTCTCTAGGCTAATATCAAATACTATTGCACAGGACTATTTATTTCTTAACACTATATCCTCAAGATGACTGAAGAAACTAGGAATGAATTTAACAATGGTTTATTTTAAAAACAAAGAACCAAACAAAAAGTAGCAAAACAACCTCCCAGATAGATACTGAGTGTCTGAATACTGCATCCTAGTCTCCTTCAATAAGCAATGCTTACATTGCTATCCAATGAAATTTTTTTTTGTTCTGAATGATAACACTGTGGAATTGGAATTATCAAAATTGATCCAGTTATGTGCACCATACTAGATTTTCTTGAGCAGAATAGACTATTAGATTATAGGAAGATTTTCAGCAATGAGAATTAAATCAAAATTTATTTTCTGGTTAGTCCAGGGAAATAAGTTAATTAGAGTACCTAATTCCATAATCATTCTGGGTAAAATAGTAGCATTTTATAAATTTAAAATACTATTAATATTGATAATAATATTATATTTTTCCAAATTCCTCAAATCCCTTCAGATTTAGAATATCTTCCTTACAACATCTCTTTAAGGATACAAATATTAATGATTAATAGTTGGCATTATCTCTGATTATCATAGTAACTCTTGAATGTTATTGTCATTTTGAAGATGAGGAAACTAAGGCTCTATAAGTAAGAATATAGGAAACCATAATTCAAATGTAAGTTAATAAAATCATTTCATACCCTAATAGTTCTCAACTAAGCTATGCCTCAAAATCACCTTTGGACTTTCCAAAAATACAAATACCTGGTGCCGTGCTGAGAACTGTGACTCTGAGTCTTTATGATGAAGTCTGCTGTTATTTTTAAAAATCTTTACTGATAAATCTGATCTAGCTTAATGGAGCAAACCTGTCAAATAGCAAATTGGATACAAGATGCTCCAGTATCTAAATGAAATAGAAGCTAAAAAATAATGGGAAGAGTTAAAATGGAAGGATCATCTGTTTTTCTGAGTATAAAAGAAATAATGAGAGAAGTAGTGCTCATAGTTTACATAATTGGGCTTCAGATTGTCACCAACACAGACTTTCTCTGATGCCAATTCTTCCAAGATGAATGTGGTAAGATTACTTGTCTCTTCTAATTAAGAGCAAGTGAACACAGGAGGAACTACCATCTCCTTAATTCCAACTTCTGATTTCTCCTCTTTACTAGATGAGGGGCCAAGGCCTGGGTCAATGCGTCAGTAAGCACTCATGCTGCTGCTCCCTGCACCTATGCTCTGGCTAGACAGACATGGCAGACTGACCGGTGCAGCCAAGCTAATTACCCTAATAATTCTTTCTGAATCCTATGAATTCATCAGATTTGGCACAGAAGATGAAATTTCTTTTGGCTGTCTAGATTATTCATTTACTCATTTACTAAACCAACACTGAATGCCCACTATTGTTTTAGAACTAGTGCTTGATATTGGGAATACAATGATAAATAAGTCATGCACCCTGCTAACAGTAAATGGCAGAAGAGCCCCTTCTACTTATGCCAGACCTCCATTTCCAAGGCACTTTTTACAGAACTCAAGTGCCATGTATCATAGCTCTTCATTCAAAGATGTTTAAAACGTTTGTCTAAGTCTTATAACATGTTCAGTGCTACTTTTTATCATTTCAATTCTCAGAACTAACCTCTAAAGTAACTACTATTATTATTTGTATTTTACAGAGGAGGGGACTGAGATTTAGAGAGGATAAATTGCTAAAGGCCACACAGATAGCAAGTGATAGAATAAAGACTTGAACCTAGGTCCATCTGATTTCCATACTCATGCTTTTAACCACTAAACTCACCTCTCTGATATCTTTGAGGATAAGATTATTAATATCTGTCTAAGACCTGGAGAGAGCCTGACAGAGAGATTTTCATCTTCATAAAGTGGGAATAATATGGCTTTATTAGTAAATGAGAAGAAGGAAGAAGGAAACAGAGGGAGGGAGGAGGGGAGGAAAATTGATATAAGGAAACTGAGATCAGGAATTCACTACAAAGTCCACTGGAAGTGCACACCCTCACACACCTCCATTCATATGAAATTTCAGCCTCCCTCAGCTGCAAATGTATCAAGGAATTATCAACACTTACTACTGTTCTGCAAAATCTAATTATAAGAAGAGACTTGCTATCTTTTCCAACCCACTCCCTCTCAGGTCCCTCCCATTCATCACCTGTGATGCCATATTCTGTTGGGTTTCCAGGCTCCCTAAAATTGTTTTGTTAGTTTATTGGTTCGGTTGGTTGATGTGCCATCTAAATGTAATTAAATCTAGTTTTTCCCTCAGTTAAACAAAACTTAAATAATAATTTGGTGGTCTCCAGTGGCCCATAAAGGCCACGATTAAGGTGATCTCTGCCATGGCTATTGTCAATTTCTATTAAACAGACTAGAGAAATTAACATATGTAAAATTAGTATACAGAAACCTCAACTAAATAGAGTTGGGAGACCAGAATGGGGAGCTCCTATACCCTGGGACAATAGCAGAGCCAAAAGGAAGAAGAAAGACTCATCTTTCCCGGCAAGGACTCAGACAATGAAAAGCCATGAACTCCTTATTTACTACAGCCCTCCCAATTTATTTTCCTCTCTAAGAGTTCCCCTTCCTTTGCCCTGCAGGGGCTTGCAAGTGGCTCACCCTTGTTGCAGACTCTGAATTGCAGTTCTCTGCTGATCGCAAATAAACCCATCTTTGCTGGAGAAATATCTGTCTATTCATTTCAGGTCAACACATATTTAACTAGACACTGGGTCTATGTTTGCAAGTAAGGTCATTTGCTAGTATTTAGCCAGATAAGAGTTCTTAGCTAAGGGTTCTGGGAAGGAGAGCAATATGAATAGTGTAAAGGGCAGTGAGAAGAAAGGAAGATAAGTATATTCCCTTGTAGTGCTGAGCACCCGGCAAGGCAAAGCAAATGATAATCAAACTTAAGAACTTAAAAAGCTGCCTTTAGATTTGTCAGTGGTGAGAATTAAACTTACTTTCTGTTGTCAAAAGTGAAAATATGTCTATGCCAAAAAAATTTCAGCATGAAAAGATAAAAAGAAGTTATATTCTTGCATGATTATGAGAGGAAAAATGTTTTCACTCTCAACTCTTTGCATAAAGCAAAATTATAACGGTGGGGGGAATTATTTAGAGTTCTGAACATAGTGCCTAGAACATTGTGGGTGCTCAGTAAATATTTGTAGAACAAATGAATGAGTGAAAAGAAATATCAGGAAATCCTAAGTGTTGTGCCTTAAAATACCATAAGAAATTATATCAGAGAATTTCTAAGAATTCATTTCATTGTGCCTTCAATTAATGAGCTGAACACAAAAACTGAGTGATCTTCGGGAAAGAAAACACTTACTTGAAACATGAAATCTTTGCAAATGGTAAGTTTAGTTCATTTTTTAAATGAAACTAGTTTGTAACATGAGTCACTAGGATGATGAGATTTCCCCTACCTTGGATATAAATGAGAAAACGTCTTAACCTAATTCCATTTGTTTATCTCAGGAGGTCTTCACCTTTACCTACTAAATGGTCACTTTTTTCAAAACATTATAGAGAAACACATTGAACCTTAATCAACTATTTAAAGAGTAGCTATTCTCTTCTATTCTGGCTTTGTAATTACCAATTTACCAATTACATTATTCTCTGCCCAAGTAGAAGAAACACTTCTGGACTTATTTTGATTGATTTTCATCAGGCGGCTCTCTTGCATCCTTAAGTAGCATCTTTTATAAGAGTTTCAGTTTTATTTAGTCTATGCTAATAATAACATTTACATTTTTAGTTATTAATAGATGCAAATGTCTCATTCGTGTTTCAAAACAAAGACATAATAAAAAAGGGAAATAAATTATAATTCTGCTTTTGTGCAGTTTGAAAACCAGATCTCAGCTAAATATCATTTGCAAGAAAAGTGAATATTATTCAGAGGCTACAAGAGCCAAAATTGCTTCTGCTGGTTTAACTTAGTTTTCCACATTGTAAATAACAAATATTTGCCTGTTCTCTTTCAGTAAACCTTGTTTTCCTCCTTATCTGTGCATGAAAAAACAAGAACAATGTGGCATTAGTTTATTTCCTTAATTCTGAGCAAAAAATTAAAAATCTACCCTTCTTTGGAGAGAGGCAGAATGTGATTCTTCAGTGCAATACCCAATTTTGGCATTTTTTTGTGAAGCAACTAAAGTTCCTGAAGCACACACAGAAAAGGAGTATTGGGGTAGGGTATAGGGTGTGGAGAGAGCACTAGCATGAGGTGAAACTTCTAAGTATTCCCCTAGAGTTCGGCTTATCCAAGACAGGGTTTGGAAAGGGTGACAAAGGAGAGGTAACTGATTCTTCTCTTCAACTAGAAATATATCTAAATCAAAGGACAATCCTGGAAAAGCAGCATGTTCCAACATACAGCCCCTTCTAATTAGTGCTGAGTAGTTGGAGAATTGATGACCACATCAAAGCAGTTCTTGCTGAGGCACTACGATCCTCACTAAGTGGCCACTTGGGTTCCCCAACTGTTACAAAATTTCTTAAACCTGCTACTTTAGAAATGGTTGGATTGCAGATCCTGAATAGCAGGAGTTTCTCCACCATGAGGATGCGTGATAAAATCCGTAAAATGTTTTGTCAAACTACCCATACCTGCCCAGTGTCGCCCGTGATACTCCTGGTGCCCTGGGGGAACTTCCCCAGCTGTGTGATCACAGGTCAACAGTGTCACAGGCCATGCCTTCTTTTTGTTTTACTGCATGACCCCCTGATCTCACAGTGGTGACCTCACCCTTATCATCTGTTCTTTCCAGTATGGTATATCTCCTGGCTAACTGTAATCTCCAAAACTTCCACAAAATAATTATTCCTGAATCTCCCCTTTTTGTAGGTATATTTTTTGCCATGCATTCTCTACATGCCTCTGATTGTTCCTTAAATATGGTATTACTCAGTCTTCTTTTTTTATATAAATTTATTTGTTTATTTATTTATTTTTGGCTGTGTTGGGTCTTCGTTGCTGCACGCAGGCTTTCTCTAGTTGCAGTGAGCGGGGGGCTACTCTTCGTTGCATGCAGTGTGCGTGCTTCTCATTGCAGTGGCTTCACTTGTTGTGGAGCATGGGCTCTAGGCGCGCAGGCTTCAGTAGTTGTGGCACATGGGCTCAGTAGTTGTGGCTTGTGGGCTCTAGAGCACAGGCTCAGTAGTTGTGGCACATGGGCTTAGCTGCTCCATGGCATGTCTGATCTTCTCGGGTCAGGGCTTGAACCCGTGTCCCCTGCACTGGCAGGTGGATTCTTAACCACTGCACCACCAGGGAAGCCCCAGTCTTCTACTCTTAACCATCTCCAATATTAATTCCTTATCTGCCGCCTCTCTTAATAGTTCTTAATCCAAGTTACCTAACCGCCTGGTGTTTTTCCAACCCAAATACTACATCAGACAATCAAGCAACATGCTCTAACATATGAAAACCTTCCTTAAATCAAATTCATCTTTTTCTCACTTTTCTTCCCCCAGTCCTTTTACCTGCATCCCTCACCAAACTGTCATATCATGTTCTACCTAAATAGTCACAGAGGCATTGTTAGATCCTCTGCCTCACTCATTCTTCACATTTGATGCCACAGTGTCCTATTATTCACTGTCCACAGTGTCCTATATTCACTGTCAAGTCTTCATCATGGATTAAAAGCTTATCTTCTCTCTGAGGACACTAGTGAGTTCCTTCACTCCCTGCCTCCCAGTCTCTGGACTACATTTTTCTCTCTAGCTGGGGATGATAGCTACTCCTTCTCTAGTCCAGTTCTTTTTGATGAAGTTTCGTGGCAGAATTACCTGTGCAGTAATCCTATCAATCTTACCGCTTAGCCCTTTCCTTCCAGGAGCATATGTTCCTCTAGGAATCAGTGCTGTGAGAAGAGTGTCAAGTACAACTTCCTGCTGTACCAGAATGACTGCTCCTTTGCACATTTAGCCCTGCTGCTGAGTCTACCCTTCACCTTACACTTAGGAGTTGTTTCTGCCAAGGATCCTGGTGATTCTCCTGCATTCATACTTCCTGAGAGTCTGCTCCATGAGCCATCCCCTCTCCCTCCCACTGTCCTGAACTCCCACCCACTCCCTGGGGCTATCAGCTGTACCCGTGATGAACTCTAATTGTGGATGAGTTTATGGATTTCTTATGGGGCTCCTGAGACCCAGACAAATCCGGGAATGTGGCATATGTTTGTGTCTCAGAGCATCCTATCACAGTTAAGGAGACAGCCTGCCCAGAGCAGCTGGAGGACTTTCAGCAGGGTGTTTCCTAATTCCACTTGCTGGCACACCAGGGAGAGACCTCTAGTCCAGCCCAGATACACACAATTTCCCTAAAGCTCCCAGAGAACAAAAAGGATGTTAATTCAGAAATCTGATTCATGAGTCATATTTTGATGAGTCATACTCATCTTTAGTTTGTGGTCCCCTCTCCTATTTCCTGACCTGCTTCTTCATGTCAGAGGCCCTCTTCCTGCCCTGCCTAATACCCCAGGATGCTGCAGTAGCTACGAGCATATTAGAATTCAGGTCCAAGACTAAGAGAAGCCCAGAGAGAAACAGGAATTCCTTCTCCAGTTGTTCTGAGGAATGCATTTCCTAAATGAGGTACAGCTGAAATACCTCTTTAGGGGATAAAGGGCCCTCAGAGCTGTAAACTAATCCAAAGGACAGCAATATCAGAATCCAGAATAGCACAAGAAAAGCTTAACATCTTGTCCAAAACATTAACAAACACATAACAGAATCACAGTTTCCTTTCCAAAAGTGCCCACTGGCTGCTGGATAAAGTCCAAATTCCCAAGCAAGGCAAAAAAGACCCTCCCCAATGGTAATAACCAGATGCTCTAGTCATTTTTTTTTTTTTTTTTTTGCGGTACGCGGGCCTCTCACTGTTGTGGCCTCTCCCGTTGCAGAGCACAGGCTCCGGACGCGCAGGCTCAGCGGCCATGGCTCACGGGCCCAGCCGCTCCGCGGCATGTGGGATCCTCCCGGACCAGGGCATGAACCTGTGTCCTCTGCATCGGCAGGCAGACTCTCAACCACTGCGCCACCAGGGAAGCCCTAGATGCTCTGGTCTTACATTCTGCCTCCCTACCTGATCTCCCTTCCAAGCTTCACTCACCCTACACTTCATTAGGCTAAACTACCTGCCATTCTCCAATCATACACAATGTTTTCTGACTCACTGACTGTGTATATTCCACCTTCGACACCTGAGGAGCCCTATCCTCTCATGCTCTTTCTATGGTAGGAAAATAGGTGTCATTTCTTTTTGCCAACCTCTCTTAGCAAAGTTATCTTTTTGCTTTCTAGGTTTCCATAGCCCGTATCTATTAAAATACATTTTGTTTATAGGCACTATTGGATTCTACCTGGTATGCAGCTAATATCAATAAATCCTTTATGAATAAATGATTGAATCTTTCTGGTGTTTTTTTTTTTTCCCCACAAGAGTCCAATATTCCCTTTGATGTTACTCTCAGGCCCCAAAGGTTACTGATTCTTCTGCCCTAGTTGTTTGAGTCTTAAAGAACAGCTTTCTTCCCTAACAGCAATGGTAAAGGCCTGGAGAAAAGTGTGCTTACCCTTGCCATGGCAGACAGCACAAATCAATCACAAATTAATTTCCCTGAACCAAGGGTTATAAGCTGAGCTCTCTGGAAGCAGACACCAAGAGAGAGAGAGTGTGGGTCCAGGGTATTTATTAAGAATCAACACCATGGAAGGTACAGCAAGAAATGGGACCCTGATGCAGGCCTGACAAGCCTCAGACAATGCCCATCAGAGTTGTTCTGCTATGGGCCAAAATGCTGGACCTTCATATCCTCACCATGATTGATCACTGGAGGTAGGCTGCCTTGGGTAGGACATGGCCTTGGCTGAAATGATTCTCTGCCGCTGAGGCAAACCCTGAAGCAGCTGAATGCTGGGAGCTGTCAGCTGACTGCTCACCCAGCACCTGGGGCAACAAATCCTGCCGGAAGAGTGACCTGGATGGTGCATCTTAAGTCCACCACCCCTAGAAATGGCATTGGACTTTTTCTCTGCATACCAATGGGTGAGAGTTGGCAGGTAAGATTAATCATTATGCTATTCCTGCCCTCCAAGTTTTAGACCCCAATCTCTGAGGTATTTTCCTGTTTGAACTCTCAAAATTGTATCTCTTTTCCAGAGTTTCTGAACTAGGGACAAAATGGTTGTGCTTAAAATTCAGAAGTGCTGTTAACATTGAAACAGCAATTTCAGCAGTTTAAAATTTTTTAATTAAGTCTTTTCTACCAGGCAGGAACTGACACAGTTCCTTCTTTCCTCTGTATCCAGGAGATTTCAGGGAAAATTAACCCTTATTCTCTAACGTAAGTTCTACTCTCTTTTTCCTTGCTCCCTACCACTCCCTCCTCCCTGTTTGCCTTCTCCTTTTCCTCTTCCCTCTCTCTCTCTGGCTTTATCTCCTCTCTCCCCTCTTTTTCTCATTTCTCCTTTCCTTTTTTCTCTCTCCCTCTGAAGTTTTTAATCAAAATCAAAATTAATCAAACTTAACCTTTGTGAGGTTGATGTTCTGATCCATATCTTTGTCCTAGAAAATATTCTGCAAAAATAACTTCAGATTAAAATATTATGAAGTCAGGAGGAAAAGAAAATAATGAAAGGAACACTTGACTTTGTCTTTCTTCATTCTATTTGGATTTTAGACTAGAAAATACATTCCACAGTCTGAAATACCACTAGCACGTCAAATAGCTCTAGATACCAAGGGATATGTTATAAACCGTCCTTGACAAGTGTTAACCAGTTCCATCCTTGTCAGTGATGAGATCTGGTCAATGGGCTTCCTTATCCCTCTAAAGGAAATTAGGGAGTTTGGTGAGTACATTTATCTGAAAAAGTGCAGATGGAGTAACCTAATAGTGCTTCCTGTAGTTGTCACAGAAAACTCCAGTTTAAATGTCAGTATCTACCGAAATGGAGTTGGAAATACTAGTAGTGCTGAATCACCTTAAAAAATTCTTGGTTTGTGGCTGCATTTAACTATGACGCATCCGTTAGTCCTTTCTTTTTGCCTCCATGATAGGAGGGACTCAGTCCAGCCTTCTGTTTATTCTTATCTGTATGAAATGCTACTTTTAAAAAAGGTTTAGTTTTATCACACTATATTGTTTTTAATATACTTGGCCTTCTGAGAGAGGAGGTCTCAAGGAAAGCATCTTAATTTTGCTTATTAGAGATGAAGGATACAATGAAGATGGAAGAAAAAATAAATGAATAAATAGTTTTACATAACAAATAACTTGGAGGTACATTGATGGGAATAAAATGGTATAGGATCTGACAGAGAGAAAAAATAGAAAGGGAGGATGAAGTTTGAACACTTACCATAAGAAATGGACCTTTGGCAAGAGGGAAGTGTCTTATAAAGGATTTTTAGGAATATTTGCTGCAATCTGTTTCTGGCCCTGATGCCAAATCAACCTGCCACTTTTTTTTTTTTTTTTACAGCCAGTGAGTTTAAAATGGTTTTTATATTTTTAAGTAATTGAAAAAAATCATAATAAGACTAATATCTTGTGCATATGAAAATTATACGAATTTCAAATTTTGGTGTCCATAAATGGTTTTACTGGAACACAGCCTCACTCATTTTTTATGAATTGTCTACGGTTGCTTTTGCACTATAGACAACCAGATCACTTGACCCACAAAACCTAAAATATTTACTGATTGGCCCTTTAGAGAAAAAGTTTGACAACCACTGCCTTAAAACAACTGCTCATTCTTAAGCATCTGCAGACTGACTAAGACAGCTCTCTTGATCTAGTATGAGCTCAGCTGGGCAGCTCTGCTTCCTTCATGAAGGCCTGTTGGTTGTCTGGAATGGCTCTGCTGCTCTTGTGTTCATTCTAGGGTCCAGGTGGAACGGGAAGAAGCCACCTGGGGGAAGTTCTTCTCATGGTGAAAGAGGAGATAAAAGAGGCCAGATGGGAATGTCACGTGGCCAAGCACAAAGTCTGAATAAGGAAACACTCTGATGAGGCATGACAAGACTGTGGATGCTACAGGAAATCAGGAATCAAGGCCAGTAATTCAAACTACCACAAGCACCCTTATCCAAGGACTCCAAAAAGTCTAATCCAATCACGGCATCAGGCTCAAAGTTGAGTATCTTATGATCTACATCAGGTCCAAATGCAGTTTCTCTTAATCCAGAGACCTATGAATTTAAAAAGACAAGTTATCCTTCCTCCTCCTCCCCCATTTCCCACCCAAGGCACCCAATATACAAATGTGGAACAGGGACAAGCTAGTCGTACTGCAGCCATTGCTCATTTAGAAAATCCAACAGATCAAATGCTCCAAGTCACCCTACTTCGGGATGGGAAATATTTGTGTATTAGGTCCTAGTTCTGGTTCTCGGGAGTGTATACATTTTTTTTTTTTTTTTTTTTTTTCCGGTACGCGGGCCTCTCACTGTTGTCGCCTCTCCCGTTGCGGAGCGCAGGCTCCGGACGCGCAGGCTCAGCGGCCATGGCTCACGGGCCCAGCCGCTCCGCGGCATGTGGGATCCTCCCGGACCGGGGCACGAACCCGTGTACCCTGCATCGGCAGGCGGACCCTCAACCACTGCGGCACCAGGGAAGCCCAGCATGCTCTTTTTTGATTGCTGAGTGGTTTTCTCAGCTGCTTCCTGCTTGTAGACATTTGAGGACCCAAAGTCCTTTTTAAATATCCAACAGGTTCAGTTTCTTTTAGCTCCGACTGGTCCTTTCTTCAAAACTTTATGGATTATCTATATATTTGATGCAAGTCAACGCCATTTGTCAAAAGCCACACTTAAAATTCCTTTTTAGACACGCCTCTCTCTCTCTATTTAATCAGGTACTTGGGCCCCTCAGGTTCCCATGGGACTACAAGTTTTCTAGAAACCATTTCAGAGGTCTTAACAAAGGTTTTGACTCTACTTCCTTGGTTTGGCCTGGTTATACGTCACCAGGTTATACATAATGCTCATGCATTTGATCTAATCCTCAAACTCAATCTTAATTTGAGGATCTTTTACTGACTCCAGAAACTATGATAAGAAAACAGTTTTAATTCTCCAACTCTGCAAGCTACATTCCCTCTAAATTCTCCTTGCAAGTTATCTAATACTTGTCTGAGCTTGTCTCTTTCATTTAGGGAAATTATCAAATGCAATTAAAAACAACCAGCTTATACTCTGAACTTTCTGCTTGGAAACGACCTTGCCAAGTTTACAAGTTCATCAGGTACTTTATTTTTTAAGTTACAGGAGGTGATACATTTACCAAATACTTTACCACTATTTTACACAAGTAGTATCAGTTAACTATTGACACATTAAAACTACATTAAAAAATAACTCAGTGCCTAAAATAACAGTGGTTAGTTTTCGTGGATCAGCAGGCCAGCTGGAGTGATTCTGCTATCTTGACTGCACTGAGCTGGGCAACTCTTCCTAACTATGGTGTCTGTGGTAGCTCTGTTCCATGTATGTTCATTCTGGACCAAGCTAAATAGGCTCTTCTCACGGTGATTATAGAGTTCAAAAGGGCAAATGGAGACCCACAAAGCTTCTTAAGGACTACAAATGTCATGCTGTTACTCCCACTGATTTATCACTGAACAAAAGAAGTCACATGACAAAGACCAAAGTCAACAAGTAATGAAAAAATACTCCACCCATGATGAGACAGTGGCATGTGTATGGATCCAGGGAGAAATGAAAAATTGGGGATCAGTTAATTCACCACAAATACATCAATAGGTGATATAAAGATAATTGATAAAATCCAGAAATAATATCTAATAAAAAATGCTTGGTGAAATATAAACAGAAGAAAAATCAATAGCAATCTTTTCCTAAATAATGAAAGATCAAGGTTGTTCATCTTTTATTATTTAGGAAAAGATTGCTATTGGGTTTCCCCCATGAATTCTAGGAAATATAATAAGACCAAAAAATAAGAAGAAAAGGAATAGGACAGAAGAAGGAGACGGAGGAGAAGGGGGAGGAGGAGGAGGAGGGGAGGAGGGGAAGGAGGGGGAGGAAGGGGAGGAGGGGGGAGGGGAGGAGGAGGAGGGGGAGGAGGGGGAGGAGGAGGGGGAGGAGGGGGAGGAGGGGGGAGGAGGAGAACCTGAACTGTTTAACAAGATAGAAAACAAAAGATGTAACTATTCTTTTTTTTCTATAACATAATCATCTACTTAGAAAACTTGACATAGCACAGGGAGATCAGCTCAGGGCTTTGTGACCACCTGGAGGGGTGGGATAGGGAGGGTGGGAGGGAGGGAGATGCAGGAGGGAAGAGATATGGGAACATTTGTATATGTATAACTGATTCACTTTGTTATAAAGCAGAAACTAACACACCATTGTAAAGCAATTATACGCCAATAAAGAAAAAAAAAGAAAACTTGAGAGTTTGAAGAAATTAATAAGAGAATTTGATAAAGTGAATTAATGTAAAATATATAGGTATAAATATACTTATATGTATATATAAATATAATATTGTATAAAATATGTATATTGATATACAATAACTATATAAAAATTATTAGCTTTTCTCTCTTCTAGCAATAAACACTGAGAAATGGAATTAGGAAAATTATCCCATTTACAAAAATAGAAAGCTACTCTAAAACACTTAGGAATAAATTTTACCAAGAGAAAACCATAAAATCTTATTGAAAGAGAGAAATTAAGATTTGAACAAATGGGAAAATATACAGTGTATTGACCGGGAAAATTTAATACCAAAAATATCAATCTAACAAAATTTATGTATAAACAGAAGTCAATTTAAAGTGAAAGTCCAACAAACCTTGGAATTGGAGAAACTGATTTAAAATTTTACATAGAAGCATAAAATGGCCAAGACACTCAAATTCATTATTATTTAGGGAAATGGAAAGCATAATAACTCTTTACATGCATCTGACTGCCAAATATTCAAAAGAGCAATGATACATATTCTATTGCTGGGCATAATGAGAAGTGGAGGAAAAGGCACTGTTATGCATAGTTGGTAGAAATAGGAGCTGTAACAGTTTTTCTGGAGAACAATTCAGCTACCATATGATCCAGAAATGCTACTTCAACTGGGTGGTGGGCGTAGTGGATCTTAGTACATATATATAAGTATGTTTGAGTCAGAATTATTTTCAGAAGTTAAACATTTTTAAATAAAGTGAACTCCTATCAACAATAGTTTAATATACTATATTAACACAAGGAATTATTATGTAAGCCATCAAAGAGAATGAATTAGCTCTATACCAACAGACTTGGAGAAATGTCCACAAAGGGATTGAGAAGTGAGAAGAGCCAGGCAAAAAAAGTATCCATATCATTATCTCACTGTTATTAAAAAATGAGATATTAAAAAACACCTGTGCATCAGTATATGATTCTATGAAAAATATTGAAGGCTATATGGTAGGCTCAATAAAACAGAACTTAGAAAGAGACTAGTATGTATGGGAAATCCTACGTTATATAAATAAGTTGGGAAAGAAAAGATAATTAAATAAGTGGTACTGAGACAATTGGCTATACGTATGGAAGTTAGATCTCTATCTTCTACTTATTTAAAAATAAATTTTATATTGATTTGAAAGCTAAATATAAACAAGCAAATCTTTAAAACATTTAGAAGAACATGTAGACAAATATGTTCATGATATCAAGGGAGGAAAAAATTTTTTAAACAAGACAAAAAAAGCATAAAGGATAAACAAAAATAAATTTAAGTACATTAAAATTAACTTCTGTATATCAAGAGAAAACAAATTAACTTCTGTATAAACAAAGAAAATACCAGCCACAACTGGAAGAATATGTTTGCAATGCAAATTACCGTCAAAATTATTATCTAGAATATATAAAGAGCATATACCACTCAAAAGTAAAAGAAAACTCAATAGAAAAGTGAGCAAGAGATAGAAATGGGGAGTTTATAGAAGAAGCCACTTGAGTGACCAATAAGCATGAAAAGATCCTCAACATTATTATTAATCAAGAGAATGCAAATTAAAGCCATAAATACTCTTTCACAGTTACCAAATTGGCAAAAATTTTTAAAGTTGATAATCTCAAGAATTGGCAAGGATGTGAGACTTGCAAAACACTTATACAGTAACTGACGTTTAAGTTGCAGATCTGGGCTTCCCTGGTGGCGCAGTGGTTGAGAGTCCGCCTGCCGATGCAGGGGACACGGGTTCGTGCCCTGTCCGTGAAGATCCCACATGCCGCGGAGCGGCTGGGCCCGTGAGCCATGGCCGCTGAGCCTGCGCGTTCGGAGCCTGTGCTCCGCAACGGGAGAGGCCACAACAGTGAGAGGCCCGCGTACCACACACACACAAAAAGTTGCAGATCTATCACTAAGACCCAACAGTTCTACTTGTAGGTATATGCCCTAGGTAGACCCTCATAAGTGGGTGAGAGGAGACATGTATAAAATATTGTGGCACAGATTGACTAGCATTTTGCCAAACCTATTTCCATCTTTTCCTGGGTATAAAATTAGACTAAATTTCCTCACCTCCTTATTAGATGTGGCCCTGAAACTGAATTCTAGCAAATAACAGGTGAGTGGAATAAATGAGCAGCACGTCTAAGCCTGCCTCATAGAAAAACAGCCACACATAATCCCCGTGGTCTTTTCTCTTCCACGGCTTGAAGCAAACAGAGACTTTGAGAAACATGTGATGAAAATAGTGGAGTCTTAAGATGGAAGTACCTGGGCCCTCCTACTTGGAGGAAAGTCTCCACCAATCGAAAATATCCATTCTGGTCTTTAGGTGAGATAGGAATAAAGTTCTATCATGTTTGAGCCATGATATATTTGAGAATTTGTAATCAAGAGTGGCTAATGTTACTTTAACTAATATAGATGCTTACGGCAGCATTATTAGTAAACATTAGATAAGTTCATCAGTAGAGGATTCAGTAAATTGTGGGATGTTCAAGGGATGAAATACTATTCAAGAGTTAAATTTAATGTACTTGATCTATGTGTGTAAATATAGGTAGACCTCAAAATGTTAGAATTAATTTTAACATATACATATATAGTCTTAGATCATGTATGCATACTTATCAAAACATCAAATATGTTTGGGAAGTCATCTAATCTCTCAGTCTCAGTTTCTACATCTGTGGTATTTTATCAAATCTGAGATAACATTGATGATAAGATGTATTATTTTAGGTACCAATAAGAGAGGGAAAAAAAACACTAAAAAAAAAAAACTGTTAAACTATGAGAAAATGCTATACTTTTTATCAATTTGAAATTCTATTTAATACTTATGGAAAGAGTTCTAAGACTTAATTATATATAATTTTTTCATATACCTATATAAAAAGGAAACTTTAAGCAAACTAAATTGGTTAAAGTCCTTCTAAAAGCTCTTTACTTTCAGACTCCATCTCTTCTGAATCACTTTTTGACTCAGAGTCATTTGATATCTACTTTTCCCTATACTATAACATCTCATGTGCCATCAAAATTATTGTTGCAGCAGAGAAAAAGTGCTAAGAGAATGAAAGTCTTTAGTGCTAGTTTTTAAGCAGGATTTGCAATTATGTCAAACTATCCTACTTTTGAAACTCAGTTCAGGAATCTTACTAAACATTTCTGATATATCCCCTCCTCTACCGTTTCCTCACAATAATTTAGTTTAGAGTAAGCATTAAAAGAGTTTTCTACAATTATCCCTGGAATTTTCTTCTAAGCTTCTGACACTAACCTGTACATTTTGATGATGGTTTTTTTTGATGTTTACAAATCAGAGGCAACAACTGTGTGATCACTGCTGTCTGAGAGTAGCATTTCCAGGTGGAAATTCCTTAAGAAATTTATATATGTCTCTGAATCCAAAATCTTGTGAAAAATTGATAGAGAAAACAAGAAACGTATTATAATTCTCCTATAAAAGTTAAAGCTTAACAATCAATAGAGAGACATTACTAAGCAATCATTCTTGCTTGAGGTTGTTGCCATATTATATATGTTTGTGGCCCTTTTTGCAGGTAAATTTTTGCAATGAGCCATTCTTGTAAATAAAAATAATTATTAAGTTTATAAGCATAGTGTACTCATACAAATTTTATGAGTGGTATTTTAAGAATCAACAAATTTCTACTCCTTAAATCAGCAATTTCACCATGTGAATCTGTATAGGAGTGTTGATCTTGCTAGGAAATCCAAATGTTATGCTACTCTAATACTACCCCATAATACTCACTGGCATTTTGTAATGCTTGGATATTTGCTATAGGTATAATTATTTGTAACTACCTTAACAAAAAGGAGGCAACAATTGCAAATATTGTTGTAGAACCCTACAACATGAAACTGGAAACAGATCTAAAATATGAAACAGCAAAGGCAATATTGATCTCAATTTCAAAATCAAGAAAAGCTGAAAACATAGCTTTGCTTTTTTTTTTTTTAAAAGAGCTCATATGAAGCAGCTTATGCCTTAACAACAAACTTGACAAAGTTGAGGTTTCTTTGGACATACTCAAATTCAATCAGATAAACATCAATGCAAAATGGAAAGATATTTTTACATCTAGAATATTTGTTACAAGACAAAAATCAGGATTATCAGGTGGGCAAGTAATGCTTTGTTTTTTTTGTTTTTTTGCAGTATGCGGGCCTCTCACTGTTGTGGCCTCTCCCGTTGCAGAGCACAGGCTCCAGACGCGCAGGCTCAGTGGCCATGGCTCACGGGCCCAGCCGCTCCGCGGCATATGGGATCTTCCTGGACCGGGGCACGAACCTGTGTCCCCTGCATCGGCAGGCGGACTCTCAACCACTGTGCCACCAGGGAAGTCCTGCTTTGTGTTTTAAACTTTCATTTTAAGAATAATAACTTTTAAATATTAAATATTTAGTTTAATTTTTCATATTTTAGACAATTTTTATTTACTTTTATAAATGTGTCCTATTATGAAATGTCTATATCAAATAGAGATTTGTGAGTTATTAAAATATGTTCATTGATGGTGTCAATAAACCATGCATTTTCCTGTTGTTTTTAAATAAGAAAATCTCAGTACAATCCTACCATACAAAAAAATGATTCACTGTTTATTATTATGGTCACTGATTATTATTTGAAACATATAAATAGTGTGTTATGGAAACGGCAGAATAACATAGTTAAGGGAATTCCTGAAAAGTCCCCCAAATTCTGATTTTTCACTCATGAATCCCAAAGATGAGTATCTATTGGAAATTTGGAAACATTGGCCAACAGCAAAAATAGGATAATTTTGATTGTAAGATGCATCCAATTTCAATGATGTTAAAATGGGGGGGGAATGTGGGTCTTAGAATCAAGGATATGCAGTATTAAATGAAGATATCATATTAAAAGATAATCTCCCTCACACTCCTTCTAGGTCTAAAATATTCAGTGAACTTATGGTTTAGAATTTTCCAGGAAGTAGAGCACACTAATAATTGCCCAGAATGTTAGTCATATCTTTTTCTTTTTCTTCAGTCCTCTTCCTCCATTCTTAACCTAGTAGATAATTTTCTGTTTTTTTAAAAAAATATTTCTATCTTCTCCTCTACTTTAAGTAAACTGTAACCAAACCTTAATTTTTAGTTTTTTACAGTGTTCAATGATATTAGTTTTAACTGTTTTATAAGTATATACTACTTTCATAATAAAAATATATCGATTTAATTTTTAATAAAATGTTTAATGTAGAATGTAAATATGTTCTGTAGAAGGTAAATAACTTGAAAAAATATACTCTCCTCATTTGATTTTTTTCTTAAAAGAGCAGAACCATCCAAAAAGTACTTTTTTTAATCTGCTCACTTTAAAAATACTATGGTAATGTTAGAGCTAAAAAAGGGTGAGACGGGGCTTCTCTGGTGGCGCAGTGGTTGAGAGTCCGCCTGCTGATGCAGAGGACACGAGTTCGTGTCCCGGTCCGGGAGGATCCCACATGCCGCGGAGCGGCTGGGCCGGTGAGCCATGGCCGCTGAGCGGCTGAGCCTGTGCGTCCGAAGCCTGTGTGTCCCGAGCCTGTGCTCCGCAGCGGGAGAGGTCTCAACACTGAGAGGCCCAAAAAAAAGGGTGAGGGATAACAGGGATAATACTTGGTTTATTTGATAGCCACAAAATCTATATTGTTCTTCCTTGGAATGTCCTCAATAGAAGAGATTCTTTTCAAGTATTTTCTGATGGGTTGAGTAGTAGTGAGTTTTGGGTTCACTCTAGGTTGTAATGATATAAAAAAAAAGCTTATTATAACTTTAGAGTTTTGTTAATCACATTAATTTTTATTATAATCTGACTCTTAAGAATTAGAAAAACATAAACTTACATGGCAGAGGCAAAGTATGAATATGCTTAACTAAGTAGTTTTTAATATCTTCATGTCTCTATACTTCACTTCTCATCAGGAAACCAAAATCCAAAAATGTCTTTGCTAATACTAGAGTGTTGATTTCAGTAATTGCTGGTCCCAGAATTTCAATCCCAGTCTTGTCCCTCACTCTCTTTTGCAGTTATAGGACAAGTCGGTTTTCCCTTCTCTAAGAAGGGAGATAACTATATCTCAGAGGAGTCATGTGAGATTTCTTGGTTAATATTTGCAAAGTGCTTTGGTGATTAAATGGACTGTCAAATTGATAATTATTATTATAGAGGCTGGCACAGTAAAGGGGTCTACCTGGAAGATTGGCAGCCAGCAAAATTTTAAGTTGGTTGCAAGAGTTCTCATTATCAGAGAATGGCTGCTTTCAGAAAATGTATATTTAAATATTAACAACATTTGAGGAGCAAATACTCCCAGAGATGAACATATGCTTTGAATCTACAATTACTTATGCATCTTCCCTGTGCCTCCTCTATGTCTGTATTTTAAAAATTCTGTAGGTGAACAACTGAGGTTCAGTCTCAAGGTCATTGAAGCGACTGTGATTTTATTAGTATGATCATTGAATATTCTATAGAAATGTAATTGAAGGCATTAATATGTACAAACTAAATAAAACTATACAGGTGGTGGGAAAAGTTATTTATGGTCCCGGAATTTTACCATTTTGGGAAATAATATAATGTGTGTATCTCTGGAAACAATGTAAAAGCCTACTCAACAGAAGCAGTAAAAGAAATCTAAGCAATTCTGTAATTCTATGAGGAGAGTAATTTCACTGATGACAGCTTTCCATAATTTTACTCTTTTAGATAGCAAATAATTTTCCTTATTCTTTATTTTATTGCTATTTTGAATTGTACTCTTTGTTGGAGTTTCACCCTTTACTAATAATTCTTTGGGAGATGTATTTTCACTGTTTTTCATATGGCAGTTACTGCTGGCAGTACCTAGTTGAAACCAACAGAATTACAACTCTCTTCAATATCCCTACATGACATGGGTAATATTTCAGTTTAATCCAGGGGCATGAATTGAGTCAGGAACAACCATTTCAATATCTACTGCAGTTTGTTTAGGCTTAACATAGACTAGCTACCATATCCTCTCTCGGTGAACCACATAAAATTGCTTACAGAGACCTGCTCAGAAAGCAAAAGGCATGGCTTTGCTATTCTCATGACATGCTTTTGCCTAATAATCATGAAAGCTGTAAGAAGAAATCCACCACAAATGCCCTTCAAAAACTCCATACTACCACCCAACGACCAGGTTCCCACAAGAGAAGTTAAATAGCTATTAAAATTACTGCGCTTTTATATAACATTATGTTTAGTACAATTTTTCTTAAAAACCAAAGGATTTCATCTGTAATAATAGACCAGTCCTGTTTCCCTGTAGCCCTGTCCATAATATGACTCTGCTACATACTTACCATGTAAGAGACTGAATGAATGTGAAATGATTAATCCATACTCTCAATAGTTCTAGAATTAAGGACATTAGTTTACAAATGATTGGCTGAGGTAAAGGAATTTTTTATAGCCATATAGAAGAAAATAGATTTGGTGCCAAATGAAAAGATCTTCAGTAAAACAGGGCCAAGTTCTTTATAAAGCCTATTTGTTTCCCCTTAAACTGTATGAATGCACTTGTTTGTATCAAAAACCCATCATTGGGCTTCCTTGGTGGCGCAGTGGTTAAGAAGCCGCCTGCCAACGCAGGCAACACCGGTTCGAGCCCTGGTCCGGAAAGATCCCACATGCTGCAGAGCAACTAAACCCTGCGAGCCACAACTATTAAGCCCACTGGCCTAGAGCCTGTGCTCCGTAACAGGAGAAGCCACAACAAGGAGAAGCCCGCGCACCACAACAAAGAGTAGCCCCCGGTCACCGCAACTAGAGAAAGCCCGCATGCAGCAACAAAGACCCAACACAGTCAAAAATAAATAAATTAAATAAATAAAATTTTGAAAATCATTATTAAGGATATCATCAATGAACTTAAACAACAGATTTTGCTGAAACTAACACATAGTAGGAACGTAGTAATAAATGTCGGTCCAGTGAGTGAATGAAGCCATATGGTTATGACTCATTCCTTCTAGCTGGAGATAAATGTATAACACTACACATAAAGATAATTGAAGAATTGTATAAATTGTCCTGATAAAATAAATTAAAGCTTGAAAGTGATTTTTTTGGTAAATTATCAGAACAGTTGTTACATCTATTGCTCAATAACCCTGGCTTGTTTTTGGCAGTGTGGTAGGTAGAAAAAGCATGATAAGTGAACCAAAAGAGGAGACTGGAATTCTAGTCCTGACTTTTAGCTTTGGGCTAATTAGCTTTTGGCACTGGACAAAAGACTACAACAATCCATGTACTAGGCTCCCTTATGCATAATGCGGAACTATGAGTTATTTGATGTTATAACCTGTTCTAGCATGCTGTCTATGTAGGGAGCATGATTTGCTAACTTCCACAATACAGAAAAAGATATTTTGATTAGTTTGTGTTATTTCTTTCATATCACCTTATAACTATCGATTAATACTAATCATCATTGACCAGATTTGAGGCATTAACCTATTACTTACTTATTGAGCAGATATTTATTGCAACATATAATGTGACAAAGTACTGGCCTGTTACTCCTTTTGCTTAATTTTTATAAATGCTAGTTCCTGTATCTTCCTATATTTTCATTTTCCTGGTCACGTATCACTACTTGGTCAGGCATACAGTGGGCAGAAAGTGAAAATTTGCTTTATTTTGTCCCTGATGACATAGCCATGGAACAAACAAGATGAAGAAATCGTTGGTTATCATTTGATAATGCTGTGCAACGTTGATAAATCACACTATTTGTTATATTGAAATGTGTGTTGGCTTTAAGGAAGTCAAACTCTTCTGAAATTATTGAGGCCATCTCATCTTCACTCCTCTGAATATCCTATTCTGTGGCACAGATCAATGCACTGAAGCTTCATGATTCCCTGAAGTGCTTTTAGTACATTGGTAGTGCCACTTCTTTATACTCAAAACCTCTTGGGGGAAAACTGCTAGATGTATCATCTGCTTAGTTCTGCTCTCTTCCCTTCTTAAACTACTGATCTCTGCTCCCAATTCTGCTTCATCAGGAATATCTCTTAAACAGATGTCTTCTTCATTTTCTGTTATTCTAATAATAATCAAAGACACTCTGTAGGTCTTTTGAACTTAACAGACTGAGAGTCTTTAAGCCTATACTAAATTTGTTCTAAAACCTTTGCTTATGAGTCTATGTAAACAGTTTTCAAGACACTTCCCTAATTTTAAGAAATGTAAAAAACAAAAAAACCCAAATCCCCAAATTACCTATGTAATATGAAAATGAAGTATGATTTTGCATTTACAATGTTTTGGTTTGGGTTTTAATTTGGCAGGAGGATGCATAATAATATTTCAACAGACTTAGCTTTCTAATTATTTTGTAGAGATTAGTATTCACAGGCATACCTCATTTTATTGTGCTTTGCTTTATTGCGCTTTGCAGATATTGCATTTTTTACAAATTGAAGATTGTGGCAACGCTGTATTGTCAGATGATGGTTAGCATTTTTTAGCAATAAAGTATTTTAAAATTAAGGTATGTACTTTTTTTTTAGGCATAATGCTATTGCACAATTAATAGACTACAGTATAGTACAAACATAATTTTATATGCACTGGGAAACCAAAACATTTGTGTGACTCGCTTTATTGCAATACTCACTTTATTGAGGTGATCTGGAACTGAACCTGTGATATCACCAAGGTAGGCCTATAAATAAGTTTATATTTCCCAACACTTATCAACTAAAAGTTACTGTGACTTGGGAGTTCCATTTACATCAAAAGATTTTATTGCGCTCCTACTAGATGCAAAGTAGTAGGCACTCACGAAGAATTGACTAGAACCTTTTCTGCTTTCTAGATGCTTGTAGTCTAGTACGAAAGATAAATCAAGTTTCTACACTACTTGACTAGAGTCAGGTAAGGACCAGAAGAGAAGTATAAATACTAAGTTCAAAGGAGAGACAGAACATCTAGACAAAAGCCTTAGGAAAGGTGGCTTTTGAGGAGGGCTTTGAAAAGGAAAGGATTTTAACAAGTGAGGATGAATCATTCTAAGAGGAGGAAATACACTAAACAAAAGTACAAAGGCTGAAATGTGCAGGCACGTTTGGAGGACAAAAGCTGATAATTTGGTTGGACTACATGTAGGCTTTGTATATGCAAGTAATAAGAACTGAAACTGAAAGCTATATTGGGCCAAATATCTTTTATAATGATCTAAATGTTATTATATGATATGATACTATTTTGTTATATGTTGACCCAGGTTTATACATAAAAATTTCACTGGATCCACAGTAACTAAAGCCAAGGTCAGATGCGATATTTATAATTTTCTGGATAATACCACTTCTTATGTAATTAATTTTATAAAAATAAGTGGGTTGATCATTAAGAATAGAACTTCTACACAGTTAATAATAAGGGACTCTCCAGGCTTCAGGAAACAGAGTTAAGAACCTTAAAGTCGTATTAAACAAAGCTAAAAGTAACATAACAGAATTTAAATTAAACATGAAACATTGAATATGCAGATTTATCTTCATTTATCTTCATGAAACCCTACCAAAAAATTACTGCAAAGGCATAAAAAAATGCATAAAACCAAAGTGATAAAGTAAATCAAAAAACAATGGCAAGTAAGACATGCCAACAATATTTCAGAAGACAAGAAGCAGATAGATGCCTAGTTACTGAATATGATTTGAGTTTTCTATGATTTGGTAAGTGACTGGTAGAGGAAAGAAGTAGAAGTGGGGTACGGAAAATCAAAAGAAGAAAGCTGATTCATGCCATTAGCACCATAAGGCTTAGAAATTACAGATGATAGGTATCTCTTAATGTGGGAGAGTAAGGAATAGGGTAAGTAGGAGTACCCCAAACCTCTCCCTTAGTCCCACAGCCAGACCAGTGTCTCTCCCCAGCAGAATAAACTAGTGATATTCTACTTATGTATCTATCTTATCTATCTTTATCTATCTATCTATCTATCTAACTATCTATCTGTCATGAATTGAATTGTATCCCCTCAAAATTCATATGTTGAAGTCCTAACCCTTGGAACCTCAGAGTGTGACTGTATTTGGAGGCCTTTAAAAAGATAATTAAGGCAAAATGAGACTGTATGGGTGGATCAATCTGACTAATCCAATACGACTAGTATCCTTATAAGAAAGGAAATTAGGGTACTCCCCTGGTGGTCCAGTGGTTAAGACTCCACACTCCCAATGCAGGGGGCCCGGGTTCAATCCCAGGTTGGGGAAGTAGATCCTGCATGCTGCAACTAAGAGCCCGCATGCCACAACTAAAAGATCCTGCATGCCACAACGAAGATCCCGTGTGCCGCAACTAAGACTCTGCCCAGACAAATAAATAAATAAATATGAATAAAAGAAGTTCACACCTATAAAATTTTAAAGGAAAAAAAGAAAGAAAATGAGGACAAAGACACACAGAAACAAACAAACAAAAAACCACGTGGCCATAGCAAGAAGGCGGCCATCTACAGGCCAAAAAGAAACTAAACCTGCCAACACCTTGATCTTGGATTTCTAGCCTCCAGAACTGCGAGAAAATAAATTTCTGTTAAGCCACTCAGTCTGTGGTAAGGCAGCCCTAGAACACTAATATGTTATCTGTCTATCTGCCCATCCATCTGTCTATCTGCTTTATTATGACTCCTAAGAAGGAATGTAGAGGAGGGTAATCAAGAATAACTGCTTTGCCACAGGAGTGTAAGAGAAGGCTCTTTTTATTAGGTTTATAAGGGATAACTTCTCCTGGGAAATGACATTGAAGGTAAGATCTGAAAGGTGAGGAGAAGCCTGTCACACAAATATTTAGAGGCACAATTTTTAGGCAAAAGGAAGTTTAAGGGCAAGGATCCTCAGGTATAAAGGAGCACGGCAGGTTGGGAACTAATCAGCATGGATAGAGTATAGTAAGGAAGGAGGGTGACAGAATGAAGTGGGTTTGGAGATATAAGAAAGGCCACAATATTATTTTATCCTTATGATAAATTTTTCATTTCTGCCTTAGTGGGTCTGAATCTTAGTGAGTAAACTATGAGAAATATCAAATTTTATTTATTTCTCTAAGTCCACTTAAATCCATCTCCCAGCCCTTATCCTACCATACTGGCTGGGATTTTATCTCATTTGTTATTGCTCCCACTCTCACACCCACTCAAAGTATTATGTAAAGGTTCTAGGGCCTTGGGCAACACCGATAGCTCAGGAAGTTTCCTTCAATAAGTGGTCATTTGGCAGCAGGGGTCACTGCTGAGACACACACTAACTCAGTTCTCAGGGTCTCTTGGGATTTGGAGACTGAGCTGAGCTTAGTGTGTGTGAAACTTAAGTGAAGCAGGATTTTGTGCTCCAGTGGTGACCACAATTACATCCCCTCTGAGGTTTTGCCCCTTTTGATGTCACTGTCATGAGCACTGAATAAGTCCCTACCACCAATAGAGCCCACAAAGGCTATCCTCTCACTGCACTGAGAGGAAAAAAGCTGTTGCTCTTGCCCTCACCCTTGCCCTTCCTAAACTCTCTTAAAGACATTACATTCCCTCTCCTCTCCTGCCTTACATAAGCTCTTCAAAGAGTTTAGGCTTTCACAAAAGATACAGACAGATGTTGCCTTCAAGCAGCTTCTAATTTAGGTCCTACAAATAACCCTGAAGATATGAAATATAGAGTTTGGCAATCCAGCAATATTTACAATAGCCAAAGACATGGAAACAACCTAAGTGTTCATCGATGGATGAATGGATAAAAAGTACAAGGGAATACTGTTCAACCATAAAAAAAAAAAGGAAATTCTTCTATTTGTGAGAACATAAATGGACCTTGAAGGCATTATGCTAAGTGAAATAAGTCAGCAGAGAGAGACAAACACTGTATGATCTCACTTATATGTGGGAAAAAAAAAAACCTCACAGAAAAAGAGAGCAGATTTGTAGCTACCAAAGTTGGGCGTGGGGGTGAGGGGAGATGAAATTGGAGGAAGGTGCTCAAAAGGTACAAACTTCTAGTTATAAGATAAATAAGTACTATAAATGTAATGTATAACATAATGACTACAGTTAACACAGATGTATGATATATATGAAAGTTGTTAAGAGAGTTAATCCTGAGTTCTCATTACAAGGAGAAAATTTTTTTTTCCATTTCTTTTTATTATATCTATATGAGATGATGGGTGTTAACTAAACTTATTGTGGTAAATATTTCACAACATATATAAGTCAAACCTTTATGTTGTACACTTTATACAGTGATGTATAGCAATTATATCTCAATAAAACTAGGAAAAATAAAAGAGAGGGGGAAAGAACTGCATTTTAAAAAGGCCTGGTTGGGCCTTCGCTGGTGGTGCAATCGTTGAGAGTCCGCCTGCCAATACAAGGGACACGGGTTCGTGCCCCGGTCCAGGAAGATCCCACATGCCGGGGAGCGGCTAGACCCGTGAGCCGTGGCCGCTGAGCCTGAGCGTCCGGAGCCCTGTGCTCCGCAACGGGAGAGGCCACAACAGTGAGAGGCCCACGTACCGCAAAAAAACAAACAAACAAAAAGAAAACCCCACAAAAAAGGCCTGGTTATCTATTTGAAATAAAGAAAGAAGTTAAGGAAGAATAACCAAAAATTAATATCTCAATAAATTATTTTGTCTCACTAGCTTGAGTAATTTTGTTTTCTTTCAAACAACAATAATAACATTTACCTAATGGTAACATCAAGCAGTCTCCTGAAAGCTTATAGTATTTATATAGTTTACTACTTTGGCTTAGAATCCACAATCCCCTCTTTCTCACCATTCCCTCTACTCTGACATGTGCTGGTTTTCTGGGTAATAGATTGTTTGGCCTGTCTAAATGTTTTAGTATAGTACTCAGCTAATTTATTTGCCTATTTTTTCTCTTGGAAATTGGTAGCTATTGGAGCTGACTAAGTCAAACTATTGCTGACTCTTCTTCCCAAATATTTTAGACTTTGGCTAAGCATCTTTTCAAAAAATAGGAATACATGAGCCTTACAAAATCAAGAATGTTAAACCACTGAAGAGTTAACAAGATGGAACACTATAAAAGAAAAGCTATTCTAACTTAGAAATATATCCCCAATTAAATATGCTGTATACTTCTTTCAGTAATCTTAAATCAGTCTTCATGCAGTGTTTACAGAAGACATATTCTCCAGACAGTGCTCGATGTGGGAAAAGCTTTTATTTTGAGGCTAAAAATGATGGATTTTCTAAATTGTCATAGGCTGTGGTTTAGCAGCTGCATTCTGCATGGTCCCTACACAGCTTATTCTTCTAATTATGCTGTGACAGCTTCCCCAGTGGATTAAAATCCACACTCAGAGTTCTCTTGTCTTTAACCTTTCATCCCCATGACTCCCTACTCCACAGATACCTCTCCTAATGTCTAGTTCTAAGTCTGGGGACTTCTTAGATAAAGTACTAAGAAGGTACTTTTAGTACCTGCACAATAAAAGAAAAAGGTGATTGTAGTCTTTCTCTGATCTTTCGCGTCTAAATTCTACATACATATTAAGCACTGAAAAATGAAAAAGTAATCTATTCTATAATACAAATGTTATCTGGTCCTTCATTCAGCTTTTAGAAAGTGATAAACCTTTGATGAGTCTATCCAGGGCAACTTATTTTTTAAAAAAAGAAAAGAAAAAGCAGGCTTTGCTATACAGTAGTACCTCATTTAATGGCATAAAAGTGGCCTGGTATAGATAATTATTCACACAACTGAGGCTTACTTCTTAATAAGTCAAATCTTTAACTTTTTTTTTGGTTCAAAATCTCTTAGTAGGTGTATGGCCTCCTTAACCAGAATATGCTAGAAACAATTTAATATTCCTTTATTCAAGATAATGATTTACAACATCTAGACCATCGAGGGAATACAGTTTGGTTCATTTTGGCTCTCCATCTTCCTTGATGTTTCTCCACCAAATCCAGGCTTACCTGTAAGAATATGTGTATTTTTGTATTGTTCCCATTTCCTTCATCCCCTACAATGCTCTCAGTTTCGATGACCTACTGAGGGTAGAGAAATCAGATATACAAGCCAGGGGTCAAGAATAAAGTTTCTTGATCTTTCAGCAGCTATTTAAGAATTGGTCTTCTTTTAAACAGTCATAGGCATTCTTGTGAAGAGTTACATTCATCAAAGTTATGGTAGGGTTTCCTAGCACCTAATATGATGAAATAATTTGGATGTATGCTTTTAAAGTAAATCAATTTCTCTGGATTTAGGATGATGAATTGGGAATCTGGAAGGTTCTCCAGAGAACAAGGTGAGAGGTCTTAAGAAAATTCTCACTCCCTGCATTCATCTAAAAGATAAATTATTTTCTCTCAGAAAAATGGAGGGAAAAGAGATGGATTCCAAGAAGGTCTAGTGAAGGAAGGGAGAAGCATTAGAGAGAATATAGTCCCCATGCTGAGGCTGAAGTTTCTTTTCTGACCTCTACCAGGCTCCAGGGGACCTTTAAAAGGTCAGGATAGGGAAATGAAGGAGTAGAAAGAGAACTGCAAGACTCCGGGACCCAAGGGAAAGAAAAGACATGGATCCACTGACATCTCAGTGAAGTACCAATGTATCAGGCAACATGCCATAGGTAACCGTCCTCAGCATAGGAGTGGAATTTGCTTCTTGCTGCTACTAATCACCAAGTTGCCTAGCCATTCCTTGTTTGGCTTTTCAGCTGTTCCATTACATTTGTAACACATTCTCTGTATTTCAGTTCCCTGTATAATACATTTGTGGTGTTTATACACTAGATGGTAGTTGTGTTTTTCCAGTCAGAACTTAATGATACCAAAGGCATTTTAAATCTTATTTAATCCTTACATGTTCCCTGCAAGGTAGTAATCATTACTTCTATTTTACAGATGAGAAAAAGCAAAAGTCAGTGAATTTTAGATCTTTGCTCAAGGTCACAACACTAGTAAGTGGTCGAGCCATGATTCAAATCTAGTTCCAAAGTCACCCTTAAATTGCTCTTCCTGCCAAGAGAAATGGCAACAGCAGAAAAAAAAAAAAAAAAAAAAAAAAAAAAAACCCAGGCCTGAAAACAGCCGTTTAACTGCAGCACAGTAGTCCTAGGCCAGAGCAGTTAATTATAGAGAACTCCACCCATACTGAACGCTGCAAGTGTGGGAGGAGAGGTGTCCTTGCTTCAGAGCAAAGTGCCAAGCTCCAAAGAAGCAATGCCTTCTCCACTCTGGACCAAAGAATGAGCCTGGGGTTGTTTGGCCTGAGGTGACACAGCACTGAAGGGTACAGGCTCTTTGGTGGGGCTAATGGTGGACTCCAGGAAGGGTCATGACAAGGAGTACTTCCCAGAACTTCTGCTGCCAGTGTCCTTGTCCCTGTGTTGAGCCACAGCCACACCCCGCCTCTGCAGGAGACCCTCCAACACTAGCAGCCGTGTGGATGAAAGGCTCTTGGTGCTGCAGCCAGGAGTCAGTGCTGTGCCTCTGAGGTGGGAGAGCCAACTTCAGGACACTGGTCCACAAGAGACTTCCCAGATCCACATAATATCAAACGGCGAAAATCACCCAGAGATCTCCATCTCAACACCAGCACCCAGCTTCACTCAACGACCAGCAAGCTACAGTGCTAGACACCCTATGCCAAACAACTAGCAAGACAGGAACACAACCCCACCCATTAGCAGAGAGGCTGCCTAAAATCATAATAAGTCCACAGACACCCCAAAACACCACCAGACGTGGACCTGCCCACCAGAAAGACAAGATCTAGCCTCATCCACCAGAACACAGGCACTAGTCCCCTCCACCAGGAAGCGTACACAACCCACTGAACGAACCTTAGCCGCTGGGGACAGACACCAAAAACAAGAACTACAAACCTGCAGCCTGCAAGAAGTAGACCCCAAACACAGTAAGTTAAACAAAATGAGAAGACAGAGAAACACACAGCAGTTGAAGGAGCAAGGTAAAAACCCACCAGACCTAACAAATGAAGAGGAAATAGGCAGTCTATCTGAAAAAGAATTCAGAATAATGATAGTAAAGATGATCCAAAATCTTGGAAATAGAATAGAAAAAATGCAAGAAACACTTAACAAGGACCTAGAAGAACTAAAGATGAAACAAACAACAATGAACAACACAATAAATGAAATTTAAAATACACTAGATGGGATCAATAGCAGAATAACTGAGGCAGAAGAATGGATAAGTGACCTGGAAGATAAAATAGTGGAAATAACTACTGCAGAGCAGAATAAAGAAAAAAGAATGAAAAGAACTAAGGACAGTCTCAGAGACCTCTGGGACAACATTAAACACACCAACATTCGAATTATAGGGGTTTCAGAAGAAGAAGAAAAAAAGAAAGGGACTGAGAAAATATTTGAAGACATTATAGTTGAAAACTTCCCTAATATGAGAAAGGAAATAGTTATTCAAGTCCAGGAAGCACAGAGAGTCCCATACAGGATAAATCCAAGGAGAAATACACCAAGACACATATTAATCAAACTGTCAAAAATTAAATACAAAGAAAGCATATTAAACGCAGCAAGGGAGAAACAACAAATAACACACAAGGGAATCCCCATAAGGTTAACAGCTGATCTTTCAGCAGAAACTCTGCAAGCCAGAAGGGACTGGCAGGACATATATAAAGTGATGGAGAAAAACCTGCAACCAAGATTACTCTACTGAGCAAGGATCTCATTCAGATTTGATGGAGAAATTAAAAACTTTACAGACGAGCAAAAGCTGAGAGAGTTCAGCACCACCAAACCAGCTTTACAACAAATGCTAAAGGAACTTCTCTAGGCAGGAAACACAAGAAAAGGAAAAGACCTACAATAATAAACCCAAACAATTAAGAAAATGGTAATAGGCACATACATATCGATAATTACCTTAAATGTAAATGGATTAAATGCTCCAACCAGAAGTCATAGACTGGCTGAATAGATACCAAAACAAGACCCATATATATGCTGTCTACAAGACACCCACTTCAGACCTAGGGACACAAACAGACTGAAAGTGAAGGGATGGAAAAAGATATTCCATGCAAATGGAAACCAAAAGAAAGCTGGAGTAGCAATTCTCATATCAGACAAAATAGACTTTAAAACAAAAACTATTACAAGAGACAAAGAAGGACACTACAGAATGATCAAGGGATCAATCCAAGAAGAAGATATAACAATTGTAAATATTTATGCACCCAACATAGGAGCACCTCAATACATAAGGCAAATACTAACAGCCATAAAAGGGGAAATCGACAGTAACACATTCAGAGTAGGGGACTTTAACACCCCAATTTCACCAATGGACAGATCATCCAAAATAAAAATAAATAAGGAAACACAAGCTTTAAATGATACATTAAACAATATGGAGTTAATTGATGTTTATAGGACATTCCATCCAAAAACAACAGAATACACATTTTTCTCAAATGCTCATGGAACATTCTCCAGGAGAGATAATATCTTGGGTCACAAATCAAGCCCTGGTAAATTTAAGAAAATTGAAATTGTATCAAGTATCTTTTCCGACTACAATGCTATGATAATAGATATCAATTACAGGAAAAGATCTGTAAAAAATACAATCACATGGAGGCTAAACAATACACTACTTAATAACGAAGTGATAACTGAAGAAATCAAAAAATACCTAGAAACAAATGACAATGGAGACACGATGACCCAAAACCTATGGGATGCAGCAAAAGCAGTTCTAAGATGGAAGTTTATAGCAATACAATCCTACCTTAAGAAACAGGAAACATCTCGAATAAACAACCTAACCTTGCACCTAAAGCAATTAGAGAAAGAAGAACAAAAAAACCCCCAAAGTTAGCAGAAGGAAAGAAATCATAAAAATCAGATCAGATATAAAAGAAAAAGAAATGAAGGAAATGATAGCAAAGATCAATAAAACTAAAAGCTGGTTCTTTGAGAAGATAAAAAAAATAAACCATTAGCCACACTCATCAAGAAAAAAAAAGGGAGAAGACTCAAATCAATAGAATTAGAAATGAAAAAGGAGAAGTAACAACTGACACTGCAGAAATACAAAAGATCATGAGAGATTACTACAAGCAACTCTATGCCAATAAAATGGACAACCTGGAAGAAATGGACAAATTCTTAGAAACACACAACCTGCCAAGACTGAATCAGGAAGAAATAGAAAATATGAACAGACCAATCACAAGCACTGAAATTGAAACTGTGATTAAAAATCTTCCAACAAACAAAAGCCCAGGACCAGATGGCTTCACAGGCGAATTGTATCAAACATTTAGAGAAGAGCTAACACCTATCCTTCTCAAACTCTTCCAAAATATAGCAGAGGGAGGAACACTCCCAAACTCATTCTATGAGGCCACCATCACCCTGATACCAAAACCAGACAAGGATGTCACATAGAAAGAAAACTACAGGCCAATATCACTGATGAACATAGATGCAAAAATCCTCTACAAAATACTAGCAAACAGAATCCAACAGCACATTAAAAGGATCATACACCATGATCAAGTGGGGTTTATTCCAGGAATGCAAGGATTCTCCAATGTACACAAATCAATCAATGTGATAAACCATATTAACAAATTGAAGGACAAAAAACATATGAGCAGCTCAATAGATGCAGAAAAAGTTTTCAACAAAATTCAACACCCATTTATGATAAAAACCCTGCAGAAAGTAGGCATAGAGGGAACTTTCCTCAGCATAATAAAGGCCATATATGACAAACCCACAGCCAACATCGTCCTCATTGGTGAAAAACTGAAAGCATTTCCACTAAGATCAGGAACAAAACAAGGTTGCCCACTCTCACCACACTTATTCAACAGTTTTGGAAGTTTTGGCCATAGCAATCAGAAAAGAAAAGGAAATAAAAGGAATCCAAATCAGAAAAGAAGAAGTAAAGCTGTCACAGTTTGCAGATGACATGATACTATACATAGAGAATCCTAAAGATGCTACCAGAAAACTACTAGAGCTAATCAATGAATTTGGTAAAGTAGCAGGATACAAAATTAATGCACAGAAATCTCTGGCATTCCTATACACTAATGATAAAATACCTGAAAGTGAAATCAAGAAAACACTCCCATTTACCATTGCAACAAAAAGAATAAAATATCTAGGAATAAACCTACCTAAGGAGACAAAAGACCTGTATGCAGAAAATTATAAGACACTGATGAAAGAAATTAAACATGATACAAATAGATGAAGAGATATACTATGTTCTTGGATTGGAAGAATCCACATTGTGAAAATGACTCTACTACCCAAAGCAGTCTACAGATTCAATGCAATCCCTATCAAACTACCACTGGCATTTTTCACAGAACTAGAATGAAAAATTTCACAATTTTTATGGAAACACAAAAGACCCCGAATAGCCAAAGCTATCTTGAGAATGAAAAACGGAGCTGGAGGAATCAGGCTCCCTGACTTCAGACTATACTACAAAGCTACAGTAATCAAGACAGAATGGTACTGACACAAAAACAGAAAGATATATCAATGGAACAGGATAGAAAGCCCAGAGATAAACCCACACACATATAGTAACTTTTTCTTTGATAAAGGAGGCAGGATTGTACAGTGGAGAAAGGACAGCCTCTTCAATAAGTGGTGCTGGGAAAACTGGACAGCTACATGTAAAAGAATGAAATTAGAACACTCCCTAACACCATACACAAAAATAAACTCAAACTGGATTAAAGACCTAAATGTAAGGCCAGACACTCTAAACCTCTTAGAGGAAAACATAGGCAGAACACTCAATGACATAAATCACAGCAAGATCCTTTTTGACCCACCTCCTAGAGAAATGGAAATAAAAACAAAAAGAAACAAATGGGACCTAATGAAACTTCAAAGCTTTTATACAGCAAAGGAAACCATAAACAAGACCAAAAGACAACCCTCAGAATGGGAGAAAATATTTGCAAATGAAGCAACTGACAAAGGATTAATCTGCAAAATTTATAAGCACCTCATGCAGCTGAATAACAAAAGAACAAACAACCCAATCCAAAAACGGGCAAAAGACCTAAATAGACATTACTCTAAAGAAGATATAACAGACTGCCAACAAACACATGAAAGAATACTCAACATCATTAATCATTAGAGAAATGAAAATCAAAACTACAATGAGATATCATCTCACACCAGTCAGAATGGCCATCATGAAAAAATCTAGAAACAATAAATGCTGGAGAGGGTGTGGAGAAAAGGGAACACTCTTGCACTGTTGGTGGGAATGTGAATTGGTACAGCCACTATGGAGAACAGTATGGAGGTTCCTTAAAATACTACAAATAGAACTACCATATGACCCAGCAATCCCACTACTGGGCATATACCCTGAGAAAACCATAATTCAAAAAGAGTCATGTACCAAAATGTTCATTGCAGCTCTATTTACAATAGCCCAGAGATGGAAACAACCTAAGTGTCCATCATCGGATGAATGGATAAAGAAGATGTGGCACATATATACAATGGAATATTACTCAGCCATAAAAAGAAACGAAATTGAGCTATTTGTAATGAGGTGGATAGACCTAGAGTCTGTCATACAGAGTGAAGTAAGTCAGAAAGAGAAAGACAAATAACGTATGCTAACACATATATATGGAATTTAAGAAAAAAAATGTCATGAAGAACCTAGGGGTAAGACAGGAATAAAGACACAGACCTGCTCGAGAATGGACTTGAGGATATGGGGAGGGGGAAGGGTAAGCTGGGACAAAGCGAGAGAGAGGCATGGACATATATGCACTACCAAACGTAAGGTAGATAGCTAGTGGGAAGCAGCCACATAGCACAGGGAGATCAGCTCGGTGCTTTGTGACCGAGTGGAGGGGTGGGATAGGGAGGGTGGGAGGGAGGGAGACGCAAGAGGAAAGAGATATGGGAACATATGTATATGTATAACTGATTCACTCTGTTATAAAGCAGAAACTAACACACCATTGTAAAGCAATTATACTCCAATAAAGATGTAAAAAAAAAGAAAGAATGGGCCTGTTCCTTGCAAGGACAGCAGAATCAAGAGCTGGTATTAGATAAGGTATTTGTCTAAGTTTAACTTTTCTGACAACCTAATTTTCACCTTTGTCATTTAAAAATAGTTTCTATCTTTGTCATGCTGTCTCAGGCTTATAGATGTATTTATGAATGGGATATTGTATTGTTTTAATGGTAATGATTAACCCCTTGTATTCCCTTTCAACTGATTTATATTGCCTATAAAATATTACATCAAAGACAGTCCTGTTTAATTACTGAATTCTAAGTGCTGATTTTTCACAAAACGACACGTTAGGACAGTAAAAGAGAGGTGAAAAATCCTTTAAGGGATACCTTAGTAAAATCTCTCACACTACTAGAGATATTCTGAGACCTCATTATATTACAGTATAGCATGAATAAAAGGAAGTTTGGTCATTATGAAACAAACGGTTCCTCGTAACAATTCAGACTTGTTGGTTTCCATTCTGTTATTAATCCTGGACTTTCCAAATGCCAATAAACTTTCTATCTAATAAACGCTCCATGTAGATTGTTACCATAAACTCAATTACAAGGATAAATGTATATGTATACCCAACATATACATATACTATATAGTAAGTATACAGACTAGAAGGGACACTTGTTCTTTCAAAACAAATAAATAAAACAAAATACCAGCACATATCCTTGGTCCAGCTTTCTACCCAATGCAACAAGAAAGATTACATGAAAAATATAAGGAATATCATTTTATGGATTTTAAAATCCTCCAGGTTTTTTTGTGTGTGTTCCACCCCCTACTCCCTGCCTCCACCCGTCCTTATTTCTCCGCCCAAAACAGCCTCTGGTGCTCTGCCAGTCCCTCCTTTTATGTGCTACAGAACACCTGGTGGCCAATTGCTAGGTGGAGGATAATTAGCCCCTCAGTTATCACCAGCTTATTTTCACCTGTTCCACTAGCATTTCCCTAGAATTTGAAGCTTGTCTAATTAGTCTTTTCTGACCCATTCCCCACCATCAGACTCAAGAAATAGCCCTTCCACTAAGTAATTAACCCATGGTAGGCCAATCCTCCAACTTTTGTTTCAACTCCTGTTGGAATCATTAGAATCAAATGAACAAAAAAAATCATGGGATAAGGTAATAAGAAACTAAAAAGTTCTGTCTTCCTTCTCTCTTTCCCAGTCTCCAAATCCAAATTATAGAAACCTTAAGCACAGTGACATTTAGTCAGACACATATGTGCTTGCTGTTGAATGTCTTGAAAGAGCAAAATAGCACTGCCAGAATTATCAAGTTCAGTTCTCTGAAATGCCATAGGAAATATGGTGTTTATTTTATACCCAAAAGGTGAAAGAGATCAAAAAGAATCCAAATTTTAAAATACAGGCCAAAATCTCAACATGTAAATACCTTTTCAGGATGCTGTAATTGAATCTAACAATTTCTTCTTTACATTATTTTGATAGTCTATGAATAATTTTTCCAAAGTATTTTATGCACATAACATAGAAATTCTTAATTTGTTTTATCACACAAGTCCATAGAGAAGTCCAGCAATGATTTCTATAAGGTTAAGGGATGGCTCATGTTTACTTGTTCATTCAACAAGTATTATTGAATATCTACTTTATGTCAGGTACATTGTTAAGTCACAGGGACACAAAAATAATGGATGATCCTTGCATTTATGAAGCTGAAAGTTTAACGTACTTTAAAATATAATCTATTTTTTAAAGAATATTGAATCCATACACTTGTTTTAAAATTGACAGAAAACATTCCTGAATGTACTCGACATTTGTTATATTTTCACCTGCCATCTTCTATTCCTTCTTCCCAATAGTACTCCAAGTTCCCTTGAAGAACAACTCTTGTGCCACACAGATTGGTTTAGAGCTGGACACATGATCCAGATTGAGCCAGTGAGAGCCAGGCTTAAGACATTTGTTCCACTGCTAAAAATCAGAGAATGTGAGCTCTTGAGTCAATGCTGCCATCTTTTAACTATGTGAGAATAAAGCGAAAGCTAGAGTAAAGAACCAAGTTATAAAATAAGGGAAAGGAACCCCTGGTAACATCATTTAAACCCTGTTTAAGCCATTTCTTGATTCTAAACTATTTGGATTTGGGCTTAGCTCAACTGTGTCCAAAGGTGTTCTAATTGATAGAGATGTATCTTTAATATCACAAACAATAGCTTAAGTTTCAAGGTAGTTATATTTTCTTTTAAGCAATTAAAGAGGACCTGCATCTTATCTATATATGAACTTTAAGCATTCAGATAGGAGGATATCTATGAACTATTCATAAGTGTTTTTATACTTGCTTTTCACCTGTAAACATACCAGTTTCTTTCTAGACTATATAAATTTGCTTGTGTGAATCCGATAAGTCATATCATTCTATAAAGTGTGTGGCCAAAATGTTGTATCCTTTATTCTTATGCAACACTACATGCCCTTGTAAATGGTTGTGAACACAGCAGCTATTATTCTGTCAAGTTGAATAATTTTAGATTTACCTCCGTGACTTCCATTCATTCCACAAATACTTACTGAACAATAACCATGTAATGGTACTGGTGATCCAAAGATAAATAAGAAGTGTTGTTATTTTCAAGGAGCTTCCAGGCTCTTTAGGAGAGCATAACGTGATATAAAGGCATGACTAAATACTGTGTAACAATTGCTATGTAGGTTTAAATCTCTCAAGTGCTAAGCTTAATGAGGTGCCACTCGTTCCATCACTTCTCACATCCAACCTATCAGCAAGTCCTTTCAGTACAGTCCCCCAAATCTCTCCCAGATCTGACCATTCCTCACAGCTCCATTCTTTAAAACCCTAATCTAAGCCATCATTATTTCCTACCTCTACTACTGCAATAATCTCCCACTAGTCTCCTTGTCTCAACTCTTATAACCTCACAATTCCTGGTCTATTCTCCATACAACAGCCCAAATGATCTTCTCAAAAGCATAAATCAGATCAATCTGCTCTGCTGCTTAAAACACTTGAATGTCTTTTCACTGCCTATAGAAAAAAAATCTAAATACCACACCGACCAGGCCCTGCATGACCTGACCTTTACCTACCTTTTCAACATCAGCTCCTACCTTGTTCCCCCTTATCCACCTCATCCCAGCGACACTAACCTTCTCTTTGTGCCTCAGAAATGCCAAATCCATTCCCATCTCAGGGCCTTTTAACCTGCTGTTCTTCTACCTGTAATATTCTTCCTTTCTCATTAATTTGGTATCTCTTCTGGCATTTCCTGACCATCTTAGCTGAGCTAATTGCCCTTGCACCACCACTCCACCAAGTCCCTATCTAATTACCACATTTTATTTTCTCCACAGTGCTCATCACTATTTCAAATCAGATTCTTTATTTAATTTCTTACACAATAATCATTGACCTTTCTCCACCCTCCATTAATATGTAACTTCCAAGAAGTCTGGGACTATGTTTTTATTCTTTGCTTTCTCCTCAGTCAGTGCCAAGGATGCATGACACGTGGTAGGCATTCACTACAAATTTACTGAGTGAATACAAGACTACAGATGAGACACATTTAGCTCATCTTGGAAATTTGGGAAATAGGGAAGAAAGGGAAGATAAATTTTTGGATAAATGGAACTACAAAATGAATAGAATATAGAATATATGAGCTAATGGAAAATTTGAAGAAAGTATAGTAACTTGAGGAATTAGTTCAAATGTGTTTCCTACAATATCACTCTACAAAGCAAACTGACCACTAGACCACAGAGTAGGGTAATGATGAGTAGGAATAAATGAAACTGTAGGAATGGTCTAAGTACCATCTATAGGGTTGTTGTGAGGTTTGTGCTTATTTAACATTATTATTAATGAGCTGGAAAAGAAAATATGCCACAGATTAATGGCACTGTAGATAACTCTAGATTGAGTTTTGCTGCAAATATCAGTAAGGACCCCATTATCAAGTAATACCAATTACCTCAAAAACCTAAGTTGACTAAAACTTGAGAATTGATTGGAATTCTTTTTAAAATAAAATATCAGCATAAAATTCAGCTGAATTTAATCACTCATCAAACAAACAGGAGAAAGCTGAGGCACTAAAGGAACCAGCGGTAGATACTGGGCAGAAAATTAGATATCACTTGACAATTCAAAAGAATATATAACTTTTAAATTTTCTGAAAAGATGGGGCATTTATTGAGTGTCAACTATATGCAAGGAACTTTATGTATGTTTATTTTATCTTAAGTCTAATTCCTAAAGGGTTTATCATCTCCATTTCACATACAAGAAAACTGGTGGAAGTGAGATTCAACACTTGATCTACCTATTCCCCAAATTCTTTTTCATCATTAACATTTTCCTGCTGCAAGCTCTGAGATATACAGCATTGCACAGAGATAATAAGAAAATACCATTCCACTTCACTTAAGATTTGGCAACACATTCAGTGAACGCTATTAGGAAATAAACAAAAGTAAGGAAATTTTAAAAACGATTTTTGAATGAAAAATAAAACAAAACAAAAAAGTAAACATGTTTTTCTAGGTCATAGCTAAGAAGGCAATAGTATGAAAAAATCCAAAAATATTGATCTACAACAAGAAGAAAATATAAACTGAAATTAAGTGAAGATCAATTTATAACAAATAGCAAAGAAAAACAATACCTGCCAACAAACATTTAAAGGATAGCATTCATCCACTGTGGCATTTAGAAGCAGATTGATGAGTGATTGAATGAACGAATGAGTGCATGGATGAATGAATGAACAAAGATATGTTAGCCTATATTGTTGAGAATATTCTTGAACTGGCAGAATAAGGCCTATAAGGAAAAACTCAGAGATGAATTTAGAATCACTATTTTTTTCTTCCTGTGCCAAGAATCTTATGTTTCTCAAGTGATTCTGTGTTACTTTTTCAACAAAGTAAATGAAGTTTTAATTGGTTGCTTTCCTTGAACTAGAAGATAGGCCCAGATATCACTATCAGTGGGAACTTTTCACCAGGATTTTATGTGAACTTGGACATTATGTCTATAGTATTTTCAGCCTTCACATTTTTAATTTTTGTCAGGCAGTACTGTAACAAGATCCCCTAAGTCAATGTGCTACCTGAAGGGAAAAAAAACACTGAAATAAAAGAACCATCCATATAAAGTGAACAAGTTAAAAGGCACATTTTTCATTTGTTAACTAGCTTCCACACGGCTGTTGGCTGTGACAACAAATGATTTAATGAGTCCAATTTAAAATGGTCTTGTCTGTGTGAGATAGATGTCTTGCAAAACACTTTTTAAAATCTCACAGCTATAGCAAAGGCTACTTCGATATACCCTGAGAAAAATCTGCACAGCAGTTCCACTTTTTTTTCTAAATTTTATATAGGCCAGATATCAAACTAATAACAAGAAGCATAATATTGCCACTGTACCTGTGAACATTTCCTAACGGTAATTGTTAATACAATGTTTCACGAATACCTGCTCAGGAAACCATAAAGATTTATCAGCTGTGTGGAAAAGTGAGTAGTCAACGAGAGCCTTTCTGAACTACGTGTTCATCTTCTCGTCAATCACTTAAACAGCCCATTAGAGTGATGCGTTGTTAGAAAAGGATGGTAATAAGCAGCGTGATGTGTATACTGGGCAATGACAAGGAAAGGGACTCGTCTCCAGGGGTGGGTACTATCTAGTTTGTGGCATTTGATTTTAGAAATCTTGTAAATGTATTTGATCGAAGAGATGATACCTTCCAAAATCCATCTTCTGAGTTCACAAATACATGTCCTCTTCCTCATGTACATTTCTTAGGTAGATTTTAAGAAGATTTAGGAGCAGGTTAAAAGTGAATTCACGTGATACTTCCCTTCATATAAAAAATACTGCATCTTTGGCAACAGATAAAACACATTATACAGTGCCTGAGTGGGTCAGGTAAATCCAATTTTATTGAATGACCTGCCTCAGCTCAAAACTAAGTATCTTGTTTTGTTCTTGGAACAGGAATAAGTCTAAATTTGATTAGTCTAAACATGTATCTTTATTTTTTGAATGTCTGGATGGGGTGATTAGAATTAACCATCAAAAATAATATAGACTAAAGTTACCTCCATAATAATATTCCAATTTACTTAAAATGTTTTGAGTCCAGAAATAAGAGACTTGAGCAACAATACTGAAGGATTTATAAACTAAATAAAAGTCTAGAAACACAGAGAGCAGATGTGATTCAGAGCCAGCCTCATGATAAAATTATTCAAGAAGTAAAAGAAATAAGAAGAAGCAGTGTCAAAATATTTTCACATTAAAAAAGTAATTAACATATACTGCATAAATTAAAGAAATATAGACAAACAGACCTAGCCATAATACAAATACCTTTTCAAGCCAAGTTTTAGTTTAAATAAATATAGTTTATGCAAGGAGAAAATTTTAAACCAACCATTTCCCAAAGCTATACATGTGTGTCTTCCCTGACTTCTGTAGCAATCTCTAGGAAACCAACAGGGAAGGGAGTAGGTGGAATAAATGCCACAGGGAAGACTGGGTAAATTGCCAACTGTCTAGTCTGTATAGTGCATTAACCTCACTGTGCTGAGCTTTTGTTTGTGGTCCAAATCTCAGACCAGCATTGTGGCAGGCTATTCTTAATTAATAAATGATACTTTCTAAGTTTTAGTCCAGCATCTTTGGTAGTTCCAAATGATACTATTTTGATCCTTACTTTGCCTCCTTTAGCATGCAGCCTCCATTCTACTCTCATTCTGCTCTTCTGTCATCTTGTTTTAATTTAATTATACTATATTAAGTTGTCTCACAGCATGAATCTCTTGTGGAGAATCTCTTTCTGTTCCCTAGCTTTTTGTCTCACCAAAGTTGGGTTTTGTCTTATGCATTGTAAATTAAAAAAGAAAAAAAAAAATAAGTTGCTTAGATAGCTGTGCCAAGTCATTTCTTTCATCTGTTCATCCTTGAGCGTTTTTATCCCAGTCCTCTAATTTTATCTTCCTCTTCTATAGTGTAAGCGAATTTCTGATTCCTTCCTTTAACATCAGAAACCAGTTTGTCTTCTCTTCCAAACTACCTATAGTTTGAGGTGTTATAGTGTTTTAGGTTCCATATGCATTTTCTGTAACCTGAGGACATGGCAGAAAGGATGAGGTGAAGAGATCAAAGTTGGCACGAACTAAGCTGCAGTCTCTTCTATAATCCCTTGGTTCTCCTCTTCTAGAATTTGTTAAATGTCCTATACTGCAGCTAAATTCCTCTAATTGTGGAAAACGTGCCATTCCCCTAGAGAACAGTCTTAGACTTCAGGTTGGTCCTTAAAATCAGTACTAGATTTGCTTCTTTCCAATATCCATTCTCTTTTTCATAGTAATAAAACTCCTGGTATTAAGGTGTGCTCTAAGCTGATAGGAAGAAAAACTACATTTCTGTACCTACCTTGCAGATGAGTATAGTTACTGATTTCTGGCTGGTGGGATGCAAGGAAATTAATGTGAAAGCTTTCACGAACCTTCCTTAAGAGACAGCTTGCTTGTTCTTTCCTCTATCCCACTGCTTGGAATGGGAATGTCATCTTCTTTTACGTGAGGTCAAGACAACAGTGGCGCACCAAGAGAAAAGAAGCCTCGGGTCACCCATAACACACAACATCATAACCTAGCCCAGGGCCATCTACTGGAACCATTCAAGTGCAAAAGTAATACATGTATATCTTTTTTTTTTTTTTTTTTTGCGGTACGCAGGCTTCTCACCGCTGCGGCCTCTCCTGCTGTGGAGCACAACCCCCGGACGCGCAGGCCCAGCGGCCATGGCTCATGGGCCTAGCCACTCTGCGGCATGTGGGATCTTCCCCAACCGGGGCACGAACCCGCGTCCCCTGCATCGGCAGGCGGACCTCTCAACCACTGCGCCACCAGGGAAGCCCTATATGTATATCTTGATTAGTTACTACTTTCCATTTTCTGTCATTTATACCCTAATTTTGACCTTAATAATACAACTTCTTTCAGAGAAAATCAGCACTTGTTCATTTCTATGGTTTCAGACAGTTAACCAACCAGTTTGAGAAAGGAAAACATAAATATATGCTACTAAATTTTATTTTCTCTAGATGTGGAAGAATTAATGAGAATTCTCAGGACTTTGTTAACATTCTCAAATGGATTCTCAGTCCTGGGGATGGTACTGCTCCACTCTAGAATCTTCTGTTCATTTCCATAGCAGCACTTTCTGAAATGTTTATTACAGGGCTGTTCCCATTTTCTTGATGGTAGTTGATGACTATATTTTTTGGCTGAGTTTTTGTTCGTGTCTTTTTCTTTTTCCTTCTATTTTCGGTTTGTAATATTAGAGATTCTGTGATAGAGCTCCATTCTACATTTTCCCGAAGCTCAAGATTTCATTTTTGTAGCTTTTGGGGGACTTGTTTACCTTCTATCTGGCCCTAGAGCTATTTAGTAGGTAAACACATTTTTTTGAGAAGGGGAATCAGGGCATATGATCACTTGGATGGTTCACTTTACGTATCAACTTAACTGGGCCATGGGGTGCCCAGATATTTGGTCAAACGTTATTTCGGGTATGTCTGTGAGGGCACTTTTGAATGGGATAAACATTTGAATCTGTAGACTGAGACTGCCCTCACTAATGTGGGTGAGCTCCATCCAATAAGTTGAAGGCCTGAATAAAATGAAAAGGCTGACCCTCCTTTGAGTGGGAGGGAACTTTCTCTAACTGACTGCCTTCAAGCTGGGATATCAGTTTTTTCCTGCATTCAGACTCAAACTGAAACATTTGCTCTTCCTGGGTCTTGAGTCTGCTGACATTTGGAACTATACCATTGGTTTCCCCTGGGCCTCCAGCTTGCTAACTGCAGATCTTGTGGCTTTTTAGGCTCTATATTGCATGAGCCAATTCCTTATAATACATTTATATATTTGGAACTATATATATATATATATATATATATACATATATATATATATATATATATATATATATCCTATTGGTTCTGTTTTTCTGGAGAACACTGACTAATACAGTTCCCAATACTTCTCCCCACTTCCAAAGAAAAGGATGATTCCAATGAATAAGTGAGTATAACCTCCAGGGAAACCCTGGCTATTGATAGACATATCTTGGGACCTAGGAACAAAACTATTATAGTATCTTACATGATGAGGTCACAGCTGGGCTAAGGCTCAGAGTCAGACTATCATATGGAGTTAGATGGCATCCTACACATTATTTGTATTCACGGATTTACATGGGCGTTGATTCACAATATGATGAGAGAAATTCAGATCTATAGACATAGACATTTTTCTTGGACTGGATTGGAAAAGGGAGAAAGTAAGGTTGCCAGATGGCACAGAAAGTTGGCAAAGACCTTGAGAAAGAATTCATACCAAGGGAAGAAAGAATCTGGAATGGCAATTTCACAACAGGGTTTGAGGATTAGATGACAGCAAAGATATAGCGAGGCTGCTGATAAAGAAATCTCATCCCAATCTGGCTACCCCAGTGGCAATACACACTCCACAGAGACAAAGGATCAGGATCATGAGTGAGAACAGAAAGTAGCTCTCCCTAAAGAGCTTAACATTTCAGGACCCAAACAACCCCCTAAACTATCCAACTGGGCATTACATATGTATTTTTTGCCCTCACAGGAGACTGCCAAATTTTACAGCAACATGAAGATTAAGAGCATCAGAACGAGGGTGAAGCAGCAGGGGCCTGAGTGAATGCAGCAGAAGTGCAAATGAAATGACACGATAGAAGCTTATATTAACTCATGAACTGATATAAGAAACTCTTCAGGATTTCCAAAGATATTTGTAGAATGGTGGGACTTTGAAAGGTATTGGAACCCTGGCATGAGCTTAGAAGTGAAAAGCTCGGGTACTGCAATAATTGACCTCATTCATACCCGTAGATTAGTGAGATTCTGGAATGTTTGGGGGATAATGTGCTTCCTCTGGATCTCCCACAGTGGCGTCTTAGACACCAAGCCTGTAAATAACATAGGTTTGTTGTTCCAATCTGTATTGTACAACTTTTTCTTCAGGAGAAGAGTATGGGGGACTAAGATTCAAAAGGAATTTATACTTCATGTCTTAGTCTAGTTGATTATACTTTTATGAATAGAATTGTAATTAAAACAGAAGACATTTTCAGGATTCAGGGAGCCTTTCCGCAAATTTAACCTCTGCCATGCATAGTTATATCCCAAGCCTTTTAAGAAACGCATGGGCGTTATACTAAAGATTTTGAGAAAATTTTTCTCTCCTTTTTCTCATCTGAGTCTACCTTCTGCCTGCCATTGGCAATGTCCTTGTTGATCTTGCTTTCTTAAGTTATGGCACACGGTAGCAGATAATGAAGGAGATTTGAGTTTTTCAAAGGAAAGGTGCACAATGGTATTATACTCACTCCTTTCCTCCTTCAGCATTTAGGCCAAAAGTACCTAATTTGTCTCAGTTTTGCTTGTTGACACTGGTCAATTGATAAATATTTTTTGTACATCTATGTGCCTAGCACTGGGCTTCTAGGAACTTGGTGGTAAACTAGGCAGACCCAGTCCCTCTTCTTATGGAGCTTGCAAACTGGTGAAGGATACACACACATAAGTACAGGTCCACAGAAAACTACAATACGGTGTGCAAAAGAAGCAATATATTATATTATATTATATTATACAGTATAATACAGTATATTATAGTATAGTATGATATAGTATAGTAGTTAAGAGCATGAGTCCTGGAGCCAGACTGCTTTTGTTTCAAACTTCAAACCTGCTATTTGCTTATTATCTTTTTAGTTTTTTGTGTGAATAAATAAAACAATAAGCACAAAAACATTCATTAGCTGCTAACTAATTCTTAGCTACCATCATTAGCTCTTTACTTTCTCTGATATTGCCTGTTTTTATACTGCCATTATGTGTGTGTTGTCTGTCCCATGTATTATTGTTTATTTCAACAGTGACCACTACCACCCTGAAATCTCTTCTTCTAGCAGCATGCATTCATCTTTCTGGGATTTTCTTTTAAGCTTCCTTTTTAAAATTCTAGGGCAGAGAGACTCTCTGAAAATGTTCTTCACAGGAAATCTACTGCCTGATAATCTGAAGAGGCCAAGTGTTGTTGCTAATCTTTTTCCTTCCAAAAGTGAGTCAACTTCAATCATTATCCATTCACCCAGGCACGGTGCCCCCTTTCCCTGTTTCCCCATCAAGGACCTGTTATGCCCTCAGAGAGACTCATGGCAGATTCTTTGCTACTTTTAACAAGTTCAGTGATAGTATTGCCAGAAGGGTAACTGTCATTAGTGTCTCATCAAATTCAATGGGCATTATTTGATATTTGAACTTGTGTGTATACAAAATCAACAGACTGAAAGTACTTAGAGATGACTCACCAGAGCCATCCCTAACAGTAATATATTTTCTGCATAACACTAAGATCTTGCTTTATGTATTTCCTTATTTTAAAATAAAATTAATGTTCTTATTTCAACCCCTGCTAGTGCATATCCTGATGTGGGAAATCAACCAACAAGAAAAAATGATCATGTTGTCTCTCTCTTACTGTTTGGCAGTTTTAATACACCCAGACAGAAATCCTGGTGGGAAAAGGAACTGCCTCGCTGTATCTATAATTTATCAACATGGAAACATTATGATTCTAATCATAAAATTTGAGAGGTCCGTCTTATCTCTACAACTGTGCTCTGAAGATTTTCTAATAGAAGGAGATGTATTTCCTAAGAATAAAACTGTAATTACTGAAAGTTGGTGAGGGGAGAGGGGAGACAGTTATAGAACATTTTGTGAAGATATATGTGTAATCTGTAGAACTGGGGAGAGCAATTACAGGGCATCAGTGAAGGAAGGAGTAAAGAGGGAGGTGGTGGCAGCCTCAAAATATCTACATAGCAGAGAATTAGGAGCAGCAAACAGGTTAGAAGAGGAGCCTGGAGGACTGGTCCTGAAGCTACAGAGAGGCGCCTTCACTTAGGATGGATTTAATTTGGGGCAGTATTGGAGAGGCCTTGGGAAAGGGCTACACCTCACAAATCCCTTTTTGATTTATGCACTAGGGAGGAGAGGAAAAGGTCATGAAAGTATAAACATGATTTACACCAGGATATGTTATATATTTAGTAGCTATGATAGAGCAGACGATAAAGTTAAGATAAACAAATGCACAACATAGCCCTTGCCTACACTGGAATACTCTGTCTTGGAAAGCAGACTGTTACCACTAAAGGTAACAAAATGTTAAATCCAGCCTCCATTCTCATGCTGTGCTCATTCTTAGGCCATGCTTTTAAAGACCATTTAAATAAAAACAACAGTTCAGCAAACATTTCCTAAGCATATTTACATGTTCCCACATCACAAAAGCCCAATTCATGCAGCACGATTATTACGATTGGCTTGTTACACACCTGTATCTTCCTTTCTAGATTGCAAATTTTACAAAATCAGAGACCATTTTTGGTATCATTAGTAATGGTAATAATAGCTAACATTAACTCATCACTTATTTTCTGCCAGGCCCTCTGCATTTAATAGTCTCAACAACCTATAAAGTATTTATTCTTTTACTTATGCATACAATTCTACTTTTGGAGCACCTAATTGGGTTGAGTACTGTGCCAGACACTGGAACTAGATTAGCAAACAACACACAAGCTGGCCCAGTCTTGATAACGCTTACTTTCTCGTAGGGGAAATAGGCTATCATTAAGAAACAATCAGACCAAAAAAATGTGAAAAAGAAAATAGCAAAGAATGTATCTGTTATGATAAATAAGGTCAGAGAGAGTGACTGGATGATGAGGGAGATGGGGAGCAGAGGGCTACTTTAGATAAAACAGGTTAGATGGGGAGGCTGGAGGACTGGTCAGTAAAGTCTTCTGTGAGGAAGTGATGTGGAGGTAAACACGGAAATAGACCATCCTGTGATAGAGTGAAGGACTAAAATGGAAAGGTGTTTGTCTTGCTTGAAAGGCAGAAAATAATCCCCTCGAAGTAAGCAAATGAGAGGTCAGAATGAGTCAGGATGGGTAGGGAGGAATCAGATCTTGTGGGTCTTAGTTTTAGGCCATTGTAAGTAATCTGAATTTTATTCTATGAGCAACAGGAAGCACTGGCATGTTTATCTCCATTAATCAATTACAGTTGAAGGAACTAAGGCTTCGTGATGCTGATTAACTTCTTTAGGGTCACCCAGCTAATAAGCAGTGGAGCTGGGATATGAACCCTTGTAAGTCTGACGCCAAAGACATTAGTTCTTACCCACATTCCTGCTAGAGTGCCCAGTATACAGTACATTAGCCATCATCATCACCACCAACATAATCACCATTGTCACCATTATCTTACAGATGAGGAACTCAAGACCTTTATATTCTGAGGAACTTGCCCAATGTCACAGCCAGTGAATAGAAGGGATAGCATTTGAATCCAGGCTCTCTAATTCCAGAACCAAGGTGCTTGAGCTCAGCACCTATAGTTTCTAGCAGATAGTAGACATTTAACATTTAACAAGAAACGAATAGAACAATAAGCATACAACATTGTACTTGACTGAGAGGGAGTTGAAAAATGAGTAAGATAGAGACCCTACTGTCAACATGCTTAAAATGGGGGAAGAGTAGGGGTTACAGATTAGTCAAATGTATAGACAACCATTCTGCAAGGCAGAATTTTTTTCTTTTTTTAGTAAGTACTTATTAGCCTCCTGATATGTCTCTGTGCCTATGCCAAACTCAAAACCAAGAGAACAGGATATTGTCAAAAGTAGTAACATAGTACCTTAAAAGTGGGATGCATCACACCATCACATATGTTTTTGTGAATCAAAAAGCCTTCAAAGAAGGGTCTTGAAAGAGGAAGACAATTTTTACACATGAAAATGTGGGGACAGTGTGGAGCATTCTAGACAATGACAACACAGTAAAGGGAGGCACAGAAGTGGAAGGGTTTAAGAGCTATTCACACAGTAGACATGCCTGTTCTCCATAGACGATTTCCAGATATACTTCAATTGAACTTTGAAAAAGGAGTTAAAGAATAGAGAATTCAGGTAACTGATAAGTTCTATTGATACATTTTAAAAAGGTTTGTCTTGGTACAAACCAAGGAAGAATATTAAGTGATCAATATCCATTTTTAATATCCCTTCTGCTGTTTATATTAGTTCCATGAGGGAAGTTGAAATACTGTCTGGTTCATTGCATGATAAGACAGCACCTAGAACAGTGCCTTCCACATGAAGGTACTCACTAAGAATTTGTTGAATGAGTATGTGAATGAATAGTACAGTGTTTTGATGTATTTCTGCCACAAAACTTACATTTGTTTGTTAGGAATGATATTTTAAACCCTTCACCCAGTGACTTGCAATAGGATAGTAGCACCCCTGAGAGGTATTTTGAAAATTGTGGAGGTGTTTCCGGTAATCATAATGAATAGGAGATACTAATGGTATTTAATATGTGGAGACCAAAAATGCATAGGACAATCTTACATAACATAGAATTGTTCATATAGGTAAAGCACTTGCTTATAATTATCTGAGTTTTATACCTAACCCCATTTTACACGTAAATACAAGTAAGTTGTATACGGTTTTATTACAACCTAAGAGAGCTTGGAAATGGATACTTCTCCAGTTGAGCATCTGATAAGAACTTAGCCCTTGCTGAAACCTTGATTACAGCCTTATGAGACACCCTAACCAGAGGATCCAACTATGGCATGCCCAGACTCCTGACCCACACAAGCTAAGTGATAATAAATGTGTTGTTTGAAGCCACTAAGCATGAGGTAATTTGTTATGCAGCAATAGAAAACTAACACAAATAGGTTAAGTTATTTGCCCTGATTTGTAGAACTAGTAAGTGATGAATGTAAAAAAAATCAAACATAGTTCTGTGTCCAATGCCACTGCTTTTTCAATTATCTGGAACTTTAAGATCGGGAAGAGGGAGGTTAAGATATTTCATGCCAAATAGTTTCAAGGTACTAATTAAAGTAAGAAGAGGCAATATGCCCAGAGTGGGATGGAACATACAGTTCAGATGCCCAGGAAAGCGGTCTAAGACTGAAGATACAGATTTGGAAGTCATCACATTATAAATAGTATTTAGCCAAGAGCATGAATGAAAACACCCAGAGAGTAGTAAAATTGTGAAGAAGAGTGAGGATGAATATTTAAGGGATGAACAGGAATGAAATCGGAGAAGGAAGAGGAATAGTCACAGAGTTGAGTGGGAAACTAGAAGAAATGATACTGTGGACGTTAAAGGTAGATTTTTAAAAAATAGGTAGAAGTCAATGTCACATGCCACCGAGGCAGCAGGTACAACAGGATTGAAAAAGACTTGTTAGATTTAACTATTAGGAAGCACATGGGTTGACAAAGTTGGTCCTGGTAATCTTCACACTTTTTTTTTTTTTTTTTGCGGTACGTGGGCCTCTCACTGTTGTGGCCTCTCCCGCTGCGGAGCACAGGCTCCGGATGCGCAGGCTCCATGGAATGTGGCATCTTCCCGGACCAGGGCACGAACCCATGTCCCCTGCATCGGCAGGCGGACTCTCAACCACTGCGCCACCAGGGAAGCCCCTTCACACTTCTTTGATCAGCATACTGAACAGGACAGGGTTTAAAATGATGCAATGTACATTACTGTGGCACTCCGTACAGATGAACATAGATCAACACATTTCAATTTAGCTCCACAAACATTACTGAAAATGGTTGGGCAGATTCATTCAGCTATACCTCATCCCACTCACATTTTTCCGGGTTAGTGAAAACAATATGAAGGCATTTATCAAATCTTTTGCTGAATTTAAGACAAGATATGTGTACATATTTACCCTGATATATAGCTCTGCAGCCAGTCTCCCATGCGGATTCCAAGAGTCTGCGGAGATTTCACATACGAAGTCCTAATTACTTTTTATACCTGTGTACAGCCACAATACAAGGAATTTAGCAAGATTATCTCAATTGCAACATTATGTCCATTTTGTTAATTTCATGGTAGTCCCTATTTTTTCCTTCTCTGGGATATATAGTTTCTCAAAATCTGAAGGAGGGCTTCCCTGGTGGTGCAGTGGTTGGGAGTCCGCCTGCCAATTCAGGGGACGTGGGTTCGTGCCTCGGTCCGGGAGGATCCCACATGCCACGGAGCGGCTGGGCCCATGAGCCATGGCTACTGAGCTTGCGCGTCTGAAGCCTGTGCTCCGCAACAGGAGAGGCCACAACAGTGAGAGGCCCGCGTACCACCAAAAAAAAAAAAGTCTGAAGGAAACTGTTCCTTAACAACAATATGTTTTACAATTAACCATAACCATGTTATTTCTACTTATATATATATTTTTCAACCTACTTAAGAAAATTGCAATTTTCCAGATGTCCCTGGTATGAGCCTGGAGCAATGTACAAACCAACAGTGTTTTTTTTAAAGTTTTGCCTGAAGGCCGAGAGTCCACTAACCTGAAAGTGATGGTCACTGATAAGGAACAGAGCATTAGACAAAATATAACATCCAGAATCATTGCATGCTTCCAAGTAGCATTAATTGATGATTAAGTAGAACAAGTCTCTAGTGGTTCTGGAGCATGACATGTCTGTGTAACGTGGTTATGAAATCTAAGAATAATTTAAAGTACATACATACCTAAAAACTGATCTCTTATACAGAGAAATTACTGATGATTATGACTACATTTATTCAGGTTAGAAAAGTTTTGTTTAGAAGGCAATATTAGAATGAACATGAATGTATGGTTTAATATGAAGGTAGTACAAATGTGAATGTGGAGAGTTACAAATTTGGCAAAGATTTTAAAACAACAATAAATCCACAAAAACCAAACCTTAGAAAGCATCTACCAAATGTACCCAAATCGAAATTCCACTTGCAATGTTTTGTTTTATTCATTGATGTGCTTTGAACACCTAGAACAACACCTGGCAAATAATAAAGGTTCAAAAAATGGTGCTGGCAGAAGTGGGAGTTTTGAAGAGGAGCACACACTGCTGGGGAGAGTATTCCAACTGAACAACTCAGGAAGTCATCAAAATCTGCTTTCTCACTCCATGCCAGAGGAGGCTGCCTTAAGAAAAGTAGGACATAGTATATGTGGAATGACATGACACATCAAATACAGTTAACCTTGGTATTGGTACATAATCATGTCTCAATCATATTGATTGTCATTTTTATTTTTATTATTGGTGGGAGTGTCTTGAAGACAGGTCATTTCTTGCAAGGGGCTGCTCTCCAAGCAAAAGGGCTACAAAAAGCTTAATATAGACCCTGGCCATGAAAGGGGCTGGTCTTAGTTCAAGCTGCTATAATATGATACTTTAGAGAGAGTGGCTTAAACAACATAAATTTATATCCCACAGTTCTGGAGGTTGAGAAGTCTAAGACCTGAGGGCCAACGGATCAGGTATCTGGTGAAAGCTGCTTCCTGGTTTGCAAATGGCTGCCTTCTCATTGTATCCTCACACAGCAAAGAGCAGACAAAGGAATCAATCTCTCTCCTGTCCCTATTTATAAGGGAACAAATCCCATCATGAGGGCTCCACCCTCATGACTTAATTATCTTCCAAAGGCCCCATCTCCAAAAAACCATTTGGGTTTCAATATATGAATTTGGGGGGAATACAAACATTCAGTCCATAGCAGGGTAAGTCATGTGCCCACCTAAATATGCTCCCAGTGCAGTGTATTTTAAAGCAACTATATCCTACTTCCAAAAGGTCCCTGGGTAGGCTTTGGACAGCTGGCTTTCTCCCACCCCTGAGGGAATGCAGAGGAAGGGCTGCCTGTCCTCTTAGAATGAAGGAGGTTTATCACTGTGTAGTCATTCTGGCACCAAAAGACAGCATTCATATAAAGAAGAGAGCTATGTTGTGAAGACCTCAAGAATCAACAGACTCAGAGATTTCTAAGCTATAATACTCAGCCCACCCCAGTCTTAGAAGCTTTGTCACACTAAGAGTGGTCAATAACTTTGAAATGAAGAAATCCATGAATATGGAATTCAGCTTAAGGACAATCTTCCTCCAATCTTTTCTCACTGCCCTCTGATAAGACTTTCTCTTTGGTTCATGTTCCTCCTTTAGTTCTACCTTCCTGAATGTTCACTATGTCCTGCATCCTGTTATTTGTATTTATTTGCCTTTTATTTATTAAATAAATATATATTGAGCTCCTCAGAGTATCTGACCCTCACAACAACTGCATGAAGTAGATATAGTACCATCCTCATTTGCAGAAGAAAATGACAAAGCTAAATTGCTCAAATTTGCAGAGTCATTAAGTGGTAGAGCCACAAATCCAGGTGATCTGACTCCAGAAGCCAAGCTCTTAGCACAGAGTGTTGCTGCAAAGCATTACAAGGCATACCTGCATCAGCGGCTTAGGTAGGATGCCTCCCCTCTCTTTCAGCACCAGCAAAGAAGTGCCTGTGGAGCAGACCACCCCCCCATCCCTCTTTCTTTGGTGTCCTCAGCATCACCATACAAGCAAGGTCAGAGACAGGTTTGTTGGGGGTCTAGGCTTGGACCTTATACAATTTGGGGAGCTCTCTTTAAGAAAAATAATACAAAATTACAGATACATTATTAGGTATGGAAGTTAATATGTAATTTTATTCTAAATAAGAAATCACAACAAATTAAAAATTTTAAAAGACTGGCAAATGCCATAAAGCCCATAAAAATTAACATACATAATTGATTATCTGCCTGGCATACCACTATAATAATGGACTTCACTTATTACATATTTTGGCTTCCACTTTTTTGATCACTTCTTCATATAATGAAATTTTTTAAATATTGTAGCCTCTAGAAGTAATAGGGAGATAATTAGGTATTTCCTTTAGCATGAATGATTGCATTGTTTTTAATATTAGAACATTTTATTTCAGCTTTAATATAAGAAAACTTTTCTAAATTATCAATAAAATCGTTCATGTTACATATGCTTTTAGGGTTACTGTAAAATTTGGGAATATTCTATCCAGTTTCTTTTCTATATGGGCTATAGGATTTCAAAGCATTTCCACTTTTCTTTGAATCAACAGTATTATTTCCCAGTTTGCTATCCATGTAATAGAGTTTTATGAGTGCTATGTTATCTTCATGTAGGGCAATATTTCATCCTAAATAACTTTCATACTATGTTCACATAATTCACTCTTCTTCATTAACTGGATTATCAAAAAACCTATTCAGTACTTTTAGTTGAACTTTATCTCTTCCTCTTAATGAATTTTGGTATCAGCTGAAAAAAATTTTTGTTACTATTTGCTTCTCACCATCAGAATAATTTTTATTGATGTCATCACTCATCACTAAACTATCATTGAGTCACATTCTATTAACTTTTGTCTGAATTTTCTCCCAATTCGTAAAGAAAACCCAAAGATGATAAAATATGGTTCTTATATACTTCCAAATAAGAAGGCTGTAATTTCCCACTTGTTTTATTGAAGCATTCCAAAAATGTCTTCAGAAGAGCATTTAAAATGGCACACTCAAGCTTCATCAACTATTTCAATAAACATTTTACATATTACAACTCTCAGAAAAAAATACAAGTTGCATGTGTGTTTAAAATACCCCATTGTTTAAAATACTCTATGAGATTAATCTGGAAGGAAAACATAACTGTTGCAAAATACTGAAGTAGTCAAAAATTTCATTTACTGTCACAGTAGCTTTTTCTCTGACAAGATTAAGGAAATGAGCTGGCATGGCACATATTCTGCTTGCTTATTAGAGTTTTTAAAGAGTGTTTGCAGCCCTTTGTCCTCCCCTGTCATAACAGCTGCATTGTCAGACAATTTATTGCGAATATTTTTCAGCAGTTGGTTACCATATTCCAGAACTTTTTCATTTTTAAAAATTTAAAGTCACAGTATCTAGATGGTTTCCAGTGGACAAAAAATTAAAAATTACTCATCGGGGTTTTTTTGTTGTTGTTAATTACTAATTAATCAGTGTTCTGTATCCAGTTTAGAAGATTAAAAAAGAATTAATATTTGGTGTTTTTTCCAATTTAGTTTACATTCTCATTTTGTACACATTTTCCCATTATTACAGTTAATTCTCTTTAATCTGTTTCAGATGTCACATTTACTTTTTTCATTTTGACATTTCCCAACTGCTCATGTAAAAATGGTCAGGTTTAGCAATTTGAAGAAAGCCAGTCTTTATTGTGAATGCTGCAGGGCAAATGTCTTTCACTTAAAAATTTAATAATCCTAATTACTTTTGTTAAGCTCTTCAAAATAATACTGCATGTTCTTTCTTATCTTTTATTCAAGACATTAGTGTAGAGGCATTTGTAATTGATTTACTTTTTGTAATCCAAGTAAATATAGATTTCTCGCACTCTGTGGAGTCTTCGTGACTTTCAAGGGTTCTCATTATACATATCTGGTCTGGAAACTCATCTGTTGTAAGTAATGACTGTCATGTTAAAAACAGCTTAAAAAAAACAATAGATACAAGCTTTTAGTCTTAGCGTAGACAAGCCAGGATCTACAGTAGCTTAATCATATTATTTTCCAAATATTTCCTTGAGTTGCTTTTTTTTCCTATTTTATGTTCTGTTTGATTCTCTGTAAAGTTATTGGAAACAATTTCAAGAAAACAATTTTTTTTATTAAACAATGTTGAGTGAAATTATTTCTTAATAAAGAAGACTACAATGTGTAAAGATCACAATACTTACTGAACTCAGTGACTTCCTCAGTATAAAGCTGCTGCTGACCTTTGCAATCATAAAACTCGGTTCTTAGTCTTGTTCCCTACCCTCAGATTTATGCCTGTCTCCTAAATCACCCACTTCCTTTTCTAAGGTAACCTGTGTAAGTCTCCACCCATTTTTACCATTTTCCCACAGACTGTAAAGGAGGAACCAAGAAAGAGCCTTTGGCCTACACATCTCACAAAACACTCCAGGGCGTGTGCCAACTCTCCAAGTAGGATCTTCTTTGCAATCTTACCACTAAAGGCAGGAGGAATGCCTTTTGTAACCAAACTACTCACAAGCCAAGGAAAAATATTCATTCGCCTTGACAGTAAAGTCTAAATTCTTAAAGAAGCCTGCCTATCTTCCCTTGAATTATGCAAATTACATCATTATGTGGAGCTGAGCATATTCCTCTCAATGGCTTTCTCTCTTCGTTAAAAAAATGCTTTGTGATCACAGTTCTAATAAGGGTCTTATGAAATCTATAGCCATGGGGCCCTTACTCTCCAGAGGAGGGGGAAGTCTAATTTTATTTAATCCTCACAACAGCTAATTGAAATAGATATAATTTTTACTCTTACCTTTCATTTGAGAAAACTAAGACTTAAAGAAGAAATATAAACTTCACTTGGACAGTTTGTAACTGGCAGAGCAAGGAATCAATTTCAGAACTATGTAACTATAAACCTCATACTCTTATCCAGTGTTGTATGGGAGACACCTTGTACTAGCTTACAAAAGCCAATTGTTAAATTTTTAGGACTTTTTTGAGTTGGTTGTTAAGCTATTAGGAAAAATCAAATTATACAAATTAATAAATTATTTAGAAACAAAGGTAATAAGTAGCTAAAACACATCACTTCCTCATTAATTAACTATACTTTACTATTATCACTGTTCTTGAGTTTATGTATCTTTTTCTTATTATCTGCAGGGTGGAACCCCTATATAATGGTGGGCTACTGCACATCTTTTCCGAACTCCATGTTCAGTGAATTCAAGTTCGTAACTTGAAAGTGGCCAGGATGGAAGTATTTACATCATAGAAATTAGCAGCACTCCCCCCCCATCAGGGCTGGTTGTTAAATATTTTTCATTATACTATTTCTCTTAACCATTACACTATCCAACCTTTGAACAGTGATTATTTCTCTCTGTGAAAATGCTTCACCACAACCCATGTGTCAGCGACTTGATCTTGTCACTGCCATGTAATCCTGCACTCCATTGGTCTAAAGATTTCACATATTCTTAGGTATTTCACATATTGTGGACTAGGATATAGTTAACTACTGTAAACATTCTACTTTTTATAGTAACAGAAAAGAACAAAATTCATTCTCCTCAGACTGACAGATGCCCAATGTAATAAATGTATTACCTACATAACAAGTATCAATGAAGTGATAGATTGTTGTCCCTCTTAAAAGACCTTTTTGAGCAAGGGAGAAATTTAATATTTAGAAAATGAAATGAAAAATACAAAAGCTAGAACTTCTTGTTTAGACTACAGACAGAAAAAAGAAACATACTGAGGGTTTAAATCAACTCTCTGTGCGCAGAAAATTCAGATATTAAGTAAGAAGTAACTGGTAGAATTTGTGCCAAAGGAGTCTCTGATCCCCTCACATACATACACGTCCACTGATTATGTACCTTATTTCGAACCTAGTCACAAAATTCAGAAGAGCCAAAATCTTTATCCTCAATTCCACTTGAACTTAACACAGTTTATTTTGCACAGTTAAGTCATATACTGACATAGGCCCAGTGAAATCAAAATGAAATATCCTTCTCTATTAATGTTGCACAGTACTGTTGTTCAAAGATATTTATGTTATATATTTTCAGAATGTGATATATATGAAGCACTGCAACAGCCAAGTATTTAGTAATATGTTCTAAATTTTCCTCTAAATAATATTTCCAGCAAACCATAGGTAAATATGAAAAGCAAAAGATAATATAAAATTAGAAAATTGCTTCATTAAGAATGAGTCTGTGACACAATTACTTACTCTCCAATAAAGAGCAGCTACAAAGTATAGAATAACAACTCTGAAACTTAAAGTTTAGCTAAGGCTGTTTTTTAAATTGGCCTTATTGGATGACAGATCCAATTCTGAAAATTTCATAGACCCATAAAATTAGGAATACTGTCAGGAAACCTCATTTAATTTACCTCATTAGGCAGGAATACATCTATACCAGTATTTCCCAAAGTTGCACAGGATGGTAATAGCTATTACATGAGAAAAAGGATTAGTCAAATAAGCTTGAGAAAGGCTGGATTAAAAAAAAAAAAAAATTTTTTTTTTTTTTTTTAACAATCCCTCGTCTCTAGGTTCTGGGAGCCACTCTGTCCCCTTGACCCTTCAGGCCCTAGGAAGGTAAAGCCCTGCTGTAACCTGCCATGAGGTATTGTACTACCTTTACTGGTGCTCTTAAACCTGTCTAAACCTTCATAAATGTAATTAAACTCTTCTCAAATTACCAAGTTAAGTGTCTCAACTATTTCCTGCCAGGCTCCTAACTGATAGACACATCTCCACCATTTCCTCACCAGGCTTATAGAACCACACTCTCCACTTTTTTTTTTTTTTTTGCGGTACACGGGCCTCTCACTGTTGTGGCCTCTCCCGTTGCGGAGCAGAAGCTCCGGACGCGCAGGCTCAGCGGCCATGGCTCACGGGCCCAGCCGCTCCGCGGCATGTGGGATCTTCCCGGACCGGGGCACGAACCCGTGTCCCCTGCATCGACAGGTGGACTCTCAACCACTGCGCCACCAGGGAAGTCCTCTTCACTTTTTTGACTTAAAAATATGGTAGGCCGTGAAGGTGAGGCTATTCACACTGCCTGGGTCATTTAAAGTCTAAACAAAATCAAGGCTTCAGCCCTTCTGGAAGATAAGCAAACACCCTGATGACAGCTATCAATGGGTGATCCTCATCAATGGGAACAAAAAGAAATCCTAGCAGCTGTTCAATCCAAGCAATGCATGCCATTCATTGGAATGGAGACTAGATGATGTGCAGAAATAGCCCCAGTCCCTGGCATCTCCCAGGAAATAGTCACAGAGAGTTCTGGCTTGGACAGAGCTTGGTCATCTCTTGAGGATGACATCATGCCAGTCCACATAGTCCCTCTTTTCTTCCATTTACCATTGCATGGAGTCCTACCCAGTCTAGGGACAAGAAAATAATATATCTGTACAAATGTTTTGTTTTCCACCATGGATTTTTGAACTTAAAATGAAGAATTGCTTCTTTGATTCTCTTATTTTCATTATTCCAGGACTGATGCAAAAGCCTCCAAAATATAGGAGAAGAAATGCAATAAAACATGAAGTGGAAAGAAACCTATCAGTATATCCCCAAATGTATTTTTTTGCCACCTAAAGTTTGACAGGTTCTAGTTCAAAATGACAGAGCGAGTACATATGTTTACTTCTCCTCTCCTCCCAAAAGTCCTCTTGAAATAATGCTATAAATCTATAAAAGGAATAAATTTATAAAGGCACTGAATGTTATAATGGCAAGTAAAGATTTTAACAGATACCTGCAAAACCAAAGGCAGTAAAACTAAATCAACAAAGAAATAATAATTGAGGAGGCTAGAACTCAAGGTATGCATAGGAGAAAATTGCAATAGAGATAGGAACTCTGCATAACAAATCAAAAGCTTTCCCTGAATTTATAGGTAGAGAAACCAAGTGTAAGAGAAGAAAAGCTACCATAAAAAATAGCAAACTAGCTATTGAAGGAATATGCTTCAGGCGGTCCTGAAGCCTAAAACCTGCGAATGGGGTGGCAAGCCTAGAATTAAACTTTAATCTCTCCAGTCTTACAATAGCACTGAGGGGTAGTTTGGGAGTGTTACCATTTACAGTATTTTCAAATGTTGGGCAGCCAAGCACATAGCACAAGTCTCTAGAGAGAGCAGTCATAAGGGACCAACTATGTATAAAAATACTATGAGGTTGTCAAGGATAGTGTCCTGAAGAGTCATCACCCAGATTAAGTAGTATTATTAGTAGGCCGGCAAGTTCATGGGCATTTGAGAGCAAGAGGGTCTTACTCATCCAACTGATAGCATTGCTGTGTATAGCCAATTTGTGAGCAGTAGCTTTGCCCTTTACATGCTTAAAGAAACTTGTATACTCTGTCTTGTGTTTAAACAATGTTCTGCCAATCACATAACCATGCTAGTTTGACTAATTGCAGATTGGTGTCAAGAGAAGGATTCACACACACACACACACACACACACACACACAGAGAGAGAGAGAGAGGGAGAAAGAACCTAAAACAAAAAAAGTCAGATCAGATTCTGAGGCAGTATTATACAATGGTTATAAGTACTACCTCTAGTCCCCAACTGCCTTAGTGTAAATCTTATCTCTGACACCGATAAGGTATGTAACATTAACCTTTCACATCTCAGTTTTCTTATCTCCAAAATGGGGATGATACTTCAACTCTCAATACATTTAACTTCCTCTGAGATTTCAGTGAGCTAATACACACAAAATTTCATGTACCTGTCACATAAAAAATATTTTAGGGCTTCCCTGGTGGCGCAGTGGTGGAGAGTCCGCCTGCCGATGCAGGGGACACAGGTTCGTGACCTGGTCCGGGAGGATCCCACATGCCGCGGAGCGGCTGGGCCAGTGAGCCATGGCCGCTGAGCCTGCAAGTCCGGAGCCTGTGCTCCCCAACAGGAAGAGGCCACAACAGTAAGAGGCCCGCGTACCACAAAAAAAAATAAATAAAAAATATTTTACATTATCATTTTATTACAGCTATTTTAAGGTCTATAGATTTTTCTATAACAGGCCAGAGAGTAAATATTTTAGGTCTTGCAAGCCAAATATGATCCCTGTTGCATATTCTTGTGTGTGTGTGTGTTTGTATGTGTGTTTACAACTTTAAAAATGTAAAAACCACATTTAACTCACAGGCCATACAAAAACAGGCCACAGGGAAAATTTGGCCTACTGTCTGCAATTTGCCAACCCCTGTGTTAAAACATTATTTCACTTTCTATTGTAGGGATAAATACCCATCCCTTTTCTATTAAGAAATGGCAACCTCACACTGAGATTCTAAATCACCTATTAAGAAAATGTATGAAAAGATAAAGGAAAATTATTTCCCCAAGATTTGTAGACTTAGAGAAAACAAGCACATTGCCAGTCTCCTCCTTATCTTAGTTGGCCCAGCCCAAGAGAGTCATCTCTTCTAAACAAAATTATGTCCAATGAGAATAAATTATTTATCCTCTTTAGATGAATTATTTTGACAACATTACAATTCAGTATTGTTCAGAACCATGTATCATCCTGGAAATGAACTTAGAGATGTCAATTTCTCAGACACGTCTATCTAAACATTTTCCTACTAAGACTGAATAGGAGGGGTTATCAAATGGATAATATTTAGCAGAGGTAAAATATATTATACAAGGGAGTTAAAAGTGAATTAAAGTTAACAAAACATCAGGAATTCTAGCATCAGGAATGTAGGAGAGTAAGGAGCAGGGGCAACAGCTACGTGCTGAAAACTGATACAACAGAACATAGCAAGTTGCCCCAGAAGACTGAAAGTAAGGCCAGCAGTCTTTTATGGACGTGACATGAATGAACTGGACATATGAATGTAGGACCTCACAAGGCCCTTAAATGGCAGCATCTCCCCTGAACAAGCTCTGATGCTAATTGGATGTGCAAAATGAGAGATTATAGTTTTACAAGGTCAACCTGAAAGCATTTAATTTCCTGGGAATCTCTTTGGTAGTGAAGCATTTAAATTAAAATACACCACAAAATCTTAAGAACAAATTTCTGATCATAGCCAAAAACAGGAAGCGCAACGCCTCGTCAGCCTGTCAAGATTTTGGCAAAACCATATTCTACATTTGTGGATCTTTTTGAGCTAAATTTACTAAATTACAAGAAAAAGGTAATTGGAGCTTTATCTTCAGAGGATCATTCGATTAATACAAATTACCAATGTGGGAGTGCAGGCATACTATTTTGATATGTGATGTATATACACATAAATATTAATACATTCCTTTCATATATTCATATTCTGTATTTAAAGGAAAAGATATTTGAATCGAAATTTCCTGTTGCTAATATTTGATGAATTCCTGGTTTTTATCTTATGTGAAAATGAAAAGTATTAGAAATGGACTAAAAATTTCTGCAATTATTAGTAAAGTATTTACAGAATATTTAAATATAATTTTAAACATAACATTAAACATGAAATATCAATATGTTATAATGCAATGTGCTGTTGTCTATTTCAGTTGACTCTTGTGGAACCAGGCAATGTTACCTGCATAAATTTTTCCACCTGAACCTTTGGGGTTTGAAAACATTCTGATGATTCTTGGCATTTATTTAGATGTACTATCTGACATTCTCTAACTGAAAAATTAGACTGATACAATAACATTGAGCTAATATATATTTGTATACATCCATTGTAATTCAATACCAAAACTATCTGACATAAAAGATATATATTGACTGAAGTGCCCATAGAAATAAAAAGGTAAAAGTTATTTTTAGGCAATTGTTTACAATTCCACTTAAAATATTAGATGTCTTCTGCCTGTACCTTCTTTATAATTTCTTAGGAATGAGGGTAGAATTTTTTTACTTCTTGGACAGTTTGTCCTCTAAAATGCTGATAAGGGGAGCTGTTTAGGTAGCAAATTCTAAGGTACTTGAGGGAGGGTATAAAAATAGAATAAGAAAAGAAAGAACTTGTAAATATAAGGACAAAATGTTGCTTGGCATGACAATAAATTACAACAAAACTGCTGGGGAAAGAAGAAATTAGATTAACAAGTCTCATATTAGGGCTAACATAGAAACTTTGTTAAGTTAAAAATATCATAAAATTGTTATCTTTTCTTTAAAAAGAAAAAAGTTATATTTTCTGCTCTGTAACTCAGGTGGCTTCATTGGCATGCTGCATCCCCAATTCTCATATAAAATACTAAAATTTCTATGTTGAGCCCCTGATTTGACATTTATTGCTATTTCTTAACATAAAGAACTAGAGTCCTATGGTGAGTGTGGCATATTCAAAGTAGTAGAACCCAGAGTGAGACTGAAACATCTCGTTGAAGTTAGAAAACAAGGACTTTTATTTTCGTTTTGGTACCTTCCTCTACCATTTAGATGTTTATTACTGTGTCTGCATATATATGTGTATAGGTATAAATAAGTAAATAAAATAGATTGCAGGTATTACTTAATATAAGTCACATTATATAACAGTAGGGTGAAAGCACTGCTACTTTTATGTACCATGCCTTCTTACAGAACGGCAGTATGAAATGTATTTAACAGAAAGCACCATGGAAAATACTATCAGTGACTGACATATGGAGTGAAAATTCTCCTTCCCTAAATGACTATGATCCACTCATCTAATTGTTCTTTGGCTTATTCCTGACGATCAAAGAAGTGGAGGTTGGGCTATCTGGGCATCATCAGCATGCCCTCCTTCTCTATTCTTTTCAGCTTCACAAGTTTCTTGCTCCTCTGGTACCCCTAGATAGTTTTGCAGTCTCTGGTATATCCTCAACTATGGTATTGCCCTCCTTAGGTGCTCTTAAACCTCACACACAGAATATCCATAATTTTGCCCACTAGGAAGGTGAAAAACTCTTGGAATTGTCATTTCTATTGGTGGGCTGGTGGAGCATCTCAGTGTTTGTTTTTTTGTTTGTTTGTATGTTTTAAGACATGATTTGTAGCATTTACCCCTTCCTATGATGTAAATATTTCCACCACGGCTGATTTCAAGCTACCAACAGTTTAATATCTGCCTCACAAAATTCCTAAATAATTGACAAGCATACTTCATAAATGTGAGAAAGCAACAACACACCACTGGCACTGCTTTCTTTAATTTGCCTTATCTCAGCCTTTTTCAGTGGCTTTTTACCTGCAAAAAAAGTCATGTCTGGTTGGTTGTCTTGGGAAACATTACTCCGTATAAATTCACACATCCCACTCTCTTTGCCACTCCCTGAATTCTATTGTTTGTGTGCATACCCAGAGTTGGTAGGAGAGGCTTAAGTTGTCAACCTGTTATTTCCTACTTGTTTATAAAACTTTTACACATTATATATGCAAGCACTAATAAAAAGGAAATGAAAGTAAAAGGAAGAGCAGAAAAAAGAGAAAGGAAAAGGAGAGAGGGAGAGAAAAGGAAGGGAGGAGTATCATTCTCCTCTGCCTTTTATAAACTTATTACTTGCCTTGTGTTATAACCATTTTTGCATATGTATTGTCACTTTCCCAAGTTAATTTCTGTGTCTCCCATAGCTTATCCCACAATGAGCCTTCAATAAATATTGCTGAAAAAATGGAACAAATGATAATTCACAAGTAAAAATGATTACACAGAGAAATCTTGTCTCAATATTAAGCCACAAAAAAATCTGATTTCCAAATTTCACTTTGTTTGCCATCAATTCTCCACCATTGTCAAGTTAGTATTGCCAGCCCAACATCAACATGTTCTTACAGTACACCTGTTGCCTTTGCATTTTCCTCCTAAAATGGGGAACACATACTGTATCTACCTTACTCTGTTTAAGGTAATACTTCTGTGCTTCACTGAGATAATCACTCTTTGCTGATAATAGACTGACTCTTTGTTGTTGGTGCTCATGTGTTACTTTTTTTCATCCAGATAAAGCAAGCAGCCCCCACAGACATGTGCAGCATGATGTGACTATCAGAATGGATTAGAATTGGGTTTTATTTCTTAGTCTTATTGTCAAGGTATCATTAAGAGCTGTCTGCTGCTGCTGAGATCAGTTAGTGCAGTAGATAGTTCAATGCTGAACTCTTTGAAATACTATGTACATTTAACTCAGAAGTTTAAAAATTGTTAAATAAAAATGAACTATCCCCTCAAACTAGAAAGAGAAGACTAGCATAGCTTTTTTGTTACTGTTCATTTGTTTAATGTAGGAGGTATGAATCTTAATCAGATAAATAAGCAAAATCACATTTCATTACTGTCCGTAAACCATCTAATTTCTATTCTGAGTACCCAGTCCCACTGAGTTGGTGAGAAATTCAATCTCAGCTATTTCCAGGCTTTCTCCCACCCTCAGGTTTGTGCTGAGGCTCCAAGGTCTTACTGTACGTCCAGGCAGTAGAACACTGATCACTAGGTATCTGCTCACATTGGTAACAGTTGGATTTTGCTGCAGCCACATGAGCCCATCAAGTCCACCAGTGTGCCATTTCCATGCCATGCATAGGGTAGGGGCTCTTTGACAAAGCTAGGACTCTAAGCTTGGCATCTAACCCACCTGGTTTATCACCTGGAGACTTCTCCTGAAACTCTGCTACACCCTTGGGTGCTTCCAGGGTGGACGTGAACGTCCCCTCTGTTCAAGAACCAGCAGACCTGTTTCCTCCCCCAGACCTGGAGAAAGCTCTTTTTCCTTTGGCGAACCTTCTGTCTCTCTTGGTTTCACATAAAGATACCAATTTCCTCTCTCTCCAAATTTTATTATCCTCAGTGGGCAAACAGAAGCCAGGAAACCCTGCCAAAGACCTTTCATGTGGCAAGGAAGTATGAAATATGTTGTCAGCTTGAATGGAGGACAGAAAAGGGGGAAAATTCAAGGAGGAAAAATGAACATCTCAACTTTCAGTTAATATCTCAAAAAAAGAATCCATGTTAGCAAAATATCTACCAAACATCTTCTGCTTAGGAATATCTATACTTAGGGATTTCATTGCTTCAACTTAGGTGACCTAGCTTTCCTACCCTCCATTCTCCTCCCTCAAAATGCTAGCTTAGGTACATTTCTGTCCTTTCTATCTACTTGTTCTTTGCCTAAAAAGACAACATTCTGCTATAAAGTAGGAAAATGCATAAACAGTATAATTTAAGGGATGCTAGGAAGGTCCATCCCTATTCAAAGATGCTTGTTTCTCTGCTACTGATGACTTCAGCACTACCACTAAAAAAAAAACAATGCTTTGAATTAAGGCATAGCTACAGGGTACTTAAAAATAATCCATGATTCAACTATTTATTCAATAAATATTTATTGATGACATATATGTCAGACACTGCTGAGCACAAGATATACTACAATAAATAAGCAAGCATGTTTCCCCTCTCAATGAGTTTACAATCTACTTGTGAAGAGAGACATGATAAAACATTTCTAAAATGATTATTTGATTATAATTATAAAAGCTATGAAAGGAAAATGGAGGTAGCTGTGAGAATACGTAATAGGGGACTTTCCTGATAAAGCAGCATTTAGGCCAGAAGTTAAAAAGTAAGTGAGGAGGAGAGGAGGGTTCTAAAGCATTGCACATAGCAAGTCTGGAAACAGGCATAATGTTGTTTAGAATTAAAAAAAAAAACAAACTGAAAGAAGCCTCTGGTGGTTGAACCCTAAGGGTGGGAGAGAATGCCTCAAAGCAAGGCCAGAAGTTGAGCAGGGGTTAGCAGTAGCAGGGCTGTGTAAACCACAACAAAGATTCTGGTATTTATCAAAAAAGACACTGAAGTTTTTTAAGGAAAGCAATGAATGACCAGGTTTCTCTTTAAGAACTCTGGTTGTTGTGCAGAAAATTAATTGGAAGGATGCAAAGACTGAATACTATGCCATTATCAGCTATTAGCATCCTAGTCTCTCAAATTCTTTCCAAGGAGCTGTTGATACACAAGTGTGATAATTAAGGCCTTCAGACTGAGATTCCTCACAGATCCACATCCTCACTGAAATGCACCTTTCTCTGTACATCTCTCCTCTTCTTTTTCTCATGCCTTTTTTCTTATAATAAAGTCTCTTCTTAGTATGACAGTTCCACTGCCAGGATCCATGTCTTAATCAGGGAGGTTTATAAACCCTTGCCTATTAAGCCTCCCCTCACTCTTACCACTCAGGGACCATGAACTGGAGTCCTGTCTCTGAACTCCGGTCTAGGGAATAGTGCTTTGTTATCTGCCAGCAGGTTCAGCTGATAATGCCTCCTCTAATACTTCCAGTTACTCTGCTTCATGTATCAAGACACGCCCTGCACTCTACTGACTGACACCCTCCTAGCTAAATATACTAGCATTTCTCACCTCAATTATCCAAACATTCTACTGATGCATTTTCCTTTATTAGGCCTTGCTTACCTCCAATGCTTTGGCTCACACTGCCACAAGAAAGATCTCCCTAAACCAAAAATTTTGCTGTGTCATTTCCCTGCTTCAATGTTTCACATTTCTTATAGACAAATTGTAAACTCCTCACATGTCATACACGGCGCTTCATAACTGGACCCCACTTACCTTTACAGCCTTGTCTCACACGCTCTCCTTTGCACTTTATGCTCATCACCCTTAACTTATTTAAGAGTTTAAGTAGACGCTGAACCTGCTGGGGTGCTCACCTCACTGGAACACATTAGAAATACTGGGCTTGCTAACTTGGATCTTTATTGTTTGTTTTTGTTTTGGGGTTTTTTTTTTTTTTTTTTTTTTTTTTGCGGTACGTGGGCCTCTCACTGTTGTGGCCTCTCCCGTTGCGGAGCACAGGCTCCAGACGCGCAGGCTCAGCGGCCATGGCTCACGGGCCCAGCCGCTCCGCGGCATGTGGAATCTTCCCGGACCGGGGCACGAACCCGCGTCCCCTGCATCGGCAGGCAGACTCCCAACCACTGCGCCACCAGGGAAGCCCTAAATTTTGCATTTTTAACACACCTCCCAAGAAGTTCTCTGATTCAAAACACACACAAACTGAAGAAAAAGAAGTAAATGGGGAACATTTCATTGAATAATTCCACAATATCGACCCTGCTTTGACCCTGCTGAAGTGAATTACTAAGAGAATGTGTTTTGCATATAGTTTTTCGTAGTAGAAAAATCAATTCCTCCTTGACCCCAAGAAGTAAATATTGAATGAATAGTTTTTAAATATCCATTTTAAGGGGCGACAAAATGTTAGCCTGCCTAACAAGCCCTAATTCTCAGCACGCTTTTGCAAGCCCCTTGTGTTTTTCATAGGCTATTTTCTTTTGAAACACATTTCATCCCCTCATGCTATTGCCTACTCAGCTTAAATAACACTCCTTTATGGAGGCCTTCCATGACCCATAGACTACGGTAGGCCCCTCTCTATACTCTTCTATCTTCCCATATTTCTCTTATTTTATTGTGTATCCATTCTTCTAGACCTTAAGCAGGACATTCTTTGTTTTGTTGACATATATCCTAAGCACCTAGACCAGTGCCTAGAACATAGAAATTCCTCAATAATTACTGGATGAATAAATAAATACATGAATGAACAAATACATGAATATAATATTACTCCACGTTAGAGTTCCCTGGTTCTTTGCCTGAACTGCCCCTGTCATTTATCACCATGGCTTCCAGTTACCATCTTCTGCTCGAAGCTGTGTCTATGAACTGAATTAATGACAAATCTAGAATTAAGTGCAGCTGCTGCTACACATACCCAGGCGCGTGGAAGTTTTCAACCATGGACATAGAAAAAGTAAATGCGAAGACACTGAACAGCACGAATCGTCTCCTTCATAATCTTGTTTATGGCTACACCTCCTCACATTTCTCTCCGGTTTTCATAGGGAACTCCACTCCAGGCACTGGGAAAACAGTTGAATTAAAGAAGTCGCAGCCCTGCAACTCCCAAAGAACTATAGCTAGGGTGGCTCCAGTGAATTCAAAGCTACAGAGAATGGCAGGTCAAAATAGCTGCCTCGGAAATTATTGAACTATGGACTATGAAATAAGCAAAGTTTTCTTCTAGCTGATGCAATCACTCCACGGTTGCAGCAAGTGCTTACTATATTCTAGGGCATTGTGTTGTCTTTTATAAATATTATTCAATTTAAAAAACATGAAAACCTTACAAGGTAGGTTGAACCCATATTATACCCATTCTATAGATGAGAAAACTGAGGCCCAGGGATGTTAAATAAATTGTCCAAGATCACCCAATTAGGGAATGGCAGAGCCAAAATTCCAAACAGATCTAACTGACTCCAGTATACAGACACCCTTAATATAGCTGACATCCTTCTGCCCCCACCCTCCAATCAACTTCTAGAGAAAATGAAAGCTAGTTTCAAGAACCAAAACAAGTTGATAAGAAAGAAAGTTAATCTTTCTCTTTATAATGTTATAATTCTTCATTTTGGGTTCTTTTCAACCAGCTGTTGCACGCTCTACTTTTGTGGTAAATAACATTTCTTTAAACAGAAAAGGTTTCTCACTCTATCTACATCTAAAAGTAATTAAGAATGATTAGGAAGCATTCAGGAAAAAAATCTAAGCAAATGACTTTGAATGCATTCTATAAAGTACATGAAACTAAAAGTACAGAATCACTGAAAGATCTTGCCACTATTTAAAAAAGAAATATATTTAAAAATTGCTGAAATTATCATTCATAATAGGTTTATTATTAAATTTGTAATACCATTAAGCATAAACAGCCCATTATTGTGGAAGACTCCATGGAGAGAGAGGTCAGTGCATTGGTTAATGGGGGAAATAAATTTAGAAGATGCTAAAAATAATACTGACTAGCAGAAGGAAGTATTATGGTGGAGGGGGAAGGGGAGAGAAAGAAGATGGTGACCCTGAAGACAATGAATTAGGGCTGCCCTTCCTCCCTGAGACAGAGAAGGATGTGGGGGCATTGTGTGTTTAGGGGGGACTAAGCATGAAACATATTCTATGTTGACACAAACTGAGTCATGAGAAACAAAGCCAGTGAAGGTGACAATGATAAAGCTAAAATTTATTGAGCATTTAATATATGCCAGGGTCTGTACTAGGCTCTTCACATGGCTCTTTACACATTTTTTTTTTTGGCCACACCCCGTGGCTTGTGGGATCTCAGTTCCCTGACTAGGGATTGAACCGAGACCATGGCAGTGAAAACTCAAAATCCTAACCATTAGGCCACCAAGGAACTCCAGTTCTTTACAGATTTTTAACAAAGAGCTTTAAAAAAAAATGAAAGACACAGTTTTGGGAGATCAAAGATGCTTTCATTTGAATTCGAGATTTAAAAAAAATTGTTAAAAATCATTTAGACCCTGACCTAATGAAACTTAAAAGCTTTTACACAGCAAAGGAAACCATAAACAAGACGAAGAGACAACCCTCAGAATGGGAGAAAATATTTGCAAATGAAGCAACTGACAAAGGATTAATCTCCAAAATATACAGGCAGCTCATGCAGCTCAATATCAAAAAAACAAACATACCAATCCAAAAATGGGCAGAAGACCTAAAGAGACATTTCCCCAAAGAAGATATACAGATGGCCAACAAACACATGAAAGGATGCTCAACATCACTAATCATTAGAGAAATGCAAATCAAAACTACAATGAGGTATCACCTCACACCAGTCAGAATGGCCATCATCAAGAAATCTACAAACAATAAATGCTGGAGAGGGTGTGGAGAAAAGGGAACCCTCCTACAGTGTTGGTGGGAATGTAAACTGATACAGCCACTATGGAGAACAGTATGGAGGTTCCTTAAAAAACTGAAAATAGAACTACCATACGACCCAGCAATCCCACTACTAGGCATGTACCCTGAGAAAACCATAATTCAAAAAGAGTCATGTACCAAAATGTTCATTGCAGCTCTATTTACAATAGCCAGGACATGGAATCAACCTAAGTGTCCATCGACAGATGAATGGATAAAGAAGATGCGGCACGTATATACGATGGAATATTACTCAGTCATAAAAAGAAACAAAATTGAGTTATTTGTAGTGAGGTGGATGGACCTAGAGACTGTCATACAGAGTGAAGTAAGTCAGAAAGAGAAAAACAAATACCGTATGCTAACACATATATATGGAATCTAAAAACACAAAAAAATGGTTCTGAAGAACCTAGGGGCAGGACAGGGATAAAGACACAGACATAGAGAATGGACTTGAGGACACGAGGAGAGGGAAAGGTAAGCTGGGACGAAGTGAGAGAGTTGCATGGACATATATACACTACCAAATGTAAAATAGATAGCTAGTGGGAAGCAGCCGCCTAGCACAGGGAGATCAGCTCGGTGCTTTGTGTACACCTAGAGGGGTGGGATAGGAGGGTGGGAGGGAGACACAAGAGGGAGGAGATATGGGGATATATTTATAGGTACAGCTGATTTATTTTGTTATACAGCAGAAACTAACACACCATTGTAAAGCAATTATACTCCAATAAAGATGTTAAAAAAAAAAAAAGAAATCATTTAGACCCTGGCAACCAACAAATAAGAAATTTGTGTGAACTTACTATATTTCTAATACTTCATTAGAAATCAAGAGAAGTTTTTTTAAAACAAAGTATGCTCTGAAATCAGAGGGCCATATAACCTATGATGGAGTTAAATCTAACATATGAGGATAAAATATAGTAATAGTTCAGAAAAAGGCAATTTATATGGCTTGTAGGGTAAAATGAGGCAGGAAGGACTGCATCTGTACCTTAAGAAAAGTACAGGAATTAGATGAATGGGGGCAAAGGAGACAGATCTCTAGACCAAAGGCATCACGTGAGGAAAGCAACACAGACGAAATTCAAATTAAAGGCAGTAAGATTTGACTAGTTGGAATTAAGGACAGGTTCTGGGGAGAAATGAGAAAGAGTTAGGCCTATATGTTGGAATGAGATTATGGCAAACCTTAAAACACTTTAAATTAACTAAAATATAAAGTACTCGAACTCTAATTGGTCTTTGCAGTTTCTCCATCACTCCACCTATTTCACCGAAACCCAAGTGAGTAACTGCCTACCCAGACACTGACTGAATGGCTTTCTATCTACATTCACTCCTAGTTCAATAGCTTCATGTCCAATCACTGTTTAATAACCCCAACTAGGATTTGAGACAGGTACAGGGACAGTACCATATCCCTTATGTGGAAATAAGAAATCGATGCCCTAAAGGAGATTTCTTTTCCTAATAACAGCATCCTCTGCATGGTATTAAACCCCCAGTGCACTGCAGCAGCTTCCCTGGCCCTCAGTGCCTGTCTCCTCCTGGAGGAAAGCATGAGTTTCACTGTGTAGAGAGTCCAGACATGTTAACATGAACTATGGGATTCATCAGCTTAGGATGTAAGATGTAAGCTGGTAAGCACAGCTCACCCATAAATCCAGCCCATGGCTGTCATGATCTCCTCAGAGAGTCTCTGAAAATAGAATGCTCTGTACAGGCAAAGCAGTTTTCTTTCTCACATTTAGTGGGGAGTGGAAGACATGTTTTCCAAAGACAGAATAATGTGAGTGTGAAAGTTGGACTCCTGTATAACTCAGCACCCTTTCTGTCATCACAGCAAGCTGCCTCTGTCAAATGTGCTGAGTCTCACATCAACAGTAGTAATTATGTGGGAAAAGGTGCTCCTTGTAGCCACTGTGGGCTGTCGTAGTGAAAGATACTGAAAACTTAAGCACTGTTAGACTGTGAATTTGTCACTCTAAGTAGGACAATGCCTAATGGCGATAAAGAAAATGAAGCAACACCTGACATTAAATCTTTTTTATGGTATTTTCATAGAAATTGAAGAAACACCTACATAATCCCTAACCTCAGGAAGGAACATGAAAAGAAAAATACAGTCCTTATGACATGGACTTTCATAGCTGGATGGGATGTTCAGGATCATTAATAACAATTCCTTTTCCAGGTGAAGAAATTGAGACCTAGAAAAGGAAAGATATTCAACCCAAATCCATATAGCTTTTAGAGGCAGAGTACAACTATTTGGACGATGTCCCAAATGTCTTGCTTTTTCTGGTGATGCCATGCTAATAAATATTTGCAGTCCACAAACCGATAGGGTATATATTATTATACTTGATTTTTACTGCAACCCTCAGAGGGTTGCAGTAAAGACTCAGATCCAAAACCCAAGGCTCAGGAAGATCAACTGACATGTCCAAAGAGCTCATGGAAATGGTAGGGCTTACATCTGCCTCTTCTTCCCAACTTCCTGAGTCAGTTCCCAGTACCATGCCACTGGTCTTGCAGATAGAACTCAATAGAAACCTCCTCTCCACTTCCCCAGCCACCTCTACAGGAGAATGCAGCTATTAAAAGGAAACAATTGTTCAACAACCACTTCATTCAGCAAATAGGTACCGCATACCAGGCAATGATCTAGGTCATGGCAATATAGCAGTAAAAACAATAGACAAAGTCACTGCTCTCATGGAGACAGACAGTAAACAAAAACATAACATATAAGTACAAGTGGGAATGAGTGCTATAAAAAAATATAGTAAGGTAAGAGTATAGAGAGTGTTGGGGATAGCAATTCCTACTCACAATGGCTCTGTCCCAACCTGAGCAAATCAGTATGCACAGATCTTATATACAACCTGTAAACAAAAATAACAAGCCCAAGTTCATTGATCTTTAGGGGTCCACAAGCTATAGTCAGTGGTTCCAATAAATAAACAAATGGGCAAACAAAGAATGAAAGCATAAGTTGAATATTTCCTAAGAGAAAACTCTACAGGTTATTTTTCTTTTAACTTTTAAGACAGATTATGTCAACTCTATAAAAGCACAGACTATCTACACAATCATAAACCCTGATTGACAGATATCCATGTCTTAAAAATGGGACCACAATCATTACATAATAAATGCAATTTGCTTGGAATCCTTCCAAAAATTAGAGATTCTACAAAGTAGTCCTTGGCTACAATAAGGTTGTAATTCACCATCTGTCCTAGGACAAAGTGGAAGGGATTCCTGCCCTGGTATCTCTTGCAGATGAACTTCACCCTTTCAGAGTCAGGCAGACTACTCTGAAAAGAACTTAGGCATGCTTTTATTGCAGCTGTCTATGCTGGCCCTGGGCAAGCCTGAGTAATCAATGAAATAGATATCCTTCATCATCTTCTGGAGCCTTCCTCATTCATATGAGTACTTATTCTTCCCACACCAATATTTCCTCAGGAGCCAAAGTACCTTGTGCGGTGCTGACTGCCCACAGCCTACAACTGTGGTACCATCTTAAGGCTGCTCTCTCCATCCTCGAGACCTTGCTGAGAGAAAAAAAATTTACTAAGCACCACAGTAGGTGCTCTATACATGTTATATATTATTTATTCCTCAAAACAACCTGATGAAGTATACATGCTATGTTCATTTTGCAGATGAAGTTGATGTTTATGGAGATTAAGTATCATGCTTGTGGTCACATGCATAGTCTCTTTCTCCTTCCAATGTAGCATGCTAAATGATTAGCTAATTTACTAAATGAATTGGTAAGATCTATATTTTTACATAATATTTCAATATCTTGAAGACAGTAGTAGAATTTATGTATAAGCACTACAAAGAATTTCATTGTTTACAAGTTCCTCACACATTCAATATCACAGTGATGAGTCAACAAGGGAAAGAAAATATGAGTCTTCACCATCCTCAACAAATAAATTTAGGTTCCTGCATAGCTGTATATTCTTTAAAAATTCATAGTTTATATATATATATATTTTTTTTTTCTTTACTTTGATTAGTATGAAGAATAAAGGAAATAGCAGCTTGTGTATTTGGGATTCTTTTCCTGAGAGTGTTGTTAAGTTTATCCTTCCTCTAAAATTAGAAGCACAGGCTATGATAGGCAGGTTTTTGGTTAAATAGTGGAAAAAATAAAGTTTGTGTGTAGAATATACAACAGGTTAGAGATAATTAAAGCTACTTAAGATGATCTGGCTAGAGAAATTTTCTGATTTCTAGCATTGTCAAGTTTTATCTCCTTAAATAGGTGACAATAGTTCAGCTAATGCAATTTTAGATCTCATTTAATCTTCACAACAACTACATGATGAGAATTATGATCCTCATTTTACAAATGTGGAAACTTGGGCTCAGAGAAGTAAAATAAATTCCCAACTGACAGAGTCATCATCTGGACTTGGGTATATCTCTCTCCAGGGTTTGTGCTCTTAAACACTCCAAGGTTTTTATGTGACTCACTCTTACTACCAAAGCCCAAGCCTTACACAGGATCTGACTTTATACATCTCCAAGCAGTGCCAGGGGGTTCCCCAAAGCCAGACACAGACCAGTGTCTATTACAGGTTAACAATAATATTGGAATTCCACAAAAGGCACTTTCAGAAGAGGTAAATACTTACACCACCATTCTGACAATCCAAAAATATTTTTAAGTGTTAAGTGCATTCTTCCAATCATAAAAATGAAGATGAATCATATTCTTGACTTCATATTAAAATTAAATATCCTTTTTTGCATGATTTTTTCTAAAATTAATAAGCTGATGATTCACAACCCCTTGTAATAACACCTTTGACCTACCATTTTTCATAACTGTATTAATGATAAAAATTGTCTCTGAGTTAAAGCATGTTCATCTGGAGGAATGCTATTAGAGTCTGCATAAATAGCACTCAGTTATTTTTGAAGAATTACTTTCTCCATCCATTCAAATCTACTCTATATTTGTTACCCTGAAACAGGTAACACTACCTTACCAGAATCCCTGGCTTTAAGGGACTTACCTAGCCCCCTCCCTGGCCCTTTATTAAATGATCTGAATCTGTTTTACTTCTTTAACCAGTTTTGCCTGAATGTTGTTTTAGTCATGTAAAAAATGATAAGCCAATAGTTTTAAAAATACTGTACAGGGCTTCCCTGGTGGCGCAGTGGTTGAGAGTCCGCCTGCCGATGCAGGCGACAAGGGTTCGTGCCCCGGTCCGGGAAGATCCCATGTGCCACGGAGCGGCTGGGCTCGTGAGCCATGGCCGCTGAGCCTGCGCGTCCGGAGCCTGTGCTCTGCAAAGGGAGAGGCCACAACGGTGAGAGGCCCGCATACCGCAAAAAAAAAAAAAAAAAAAAAATACTGTACAGATTGCACATGGGGAAGTTGGCAGTCTTTCACACAGTGTTCATTCTCGGCAGCACAAATCTTCACCACAATAGAGAGCCTAAAACAAAAGCCAAATGCTACCTAAGGGGTTCTTTTCCTCCTGAAAACATTCCAACATTGGGGAGCATACCTTCCTCTGGATGCACAAGTATAATTTCCATTATTGTTAATGGGAGCTATACATGCATAACACCCATTACTGCTAATGGGAGCTAAGTGCACACACAAGGGTAGAATACAGTGAAATCTGTCTTAGAAAATCACCCAAGAGAGTAGCAAAAATCAGTTGCCTGGTAGAGAATGGTTTTAAATTAAAAGCAGAACAGAACTGAACTTGAAACCACAGGGGAACTATTTAAACTTCAGGGAGCGGTGGGAATTGGCTTCTTTCTTGCTCTATTCCAGTATCTTGTTTTCCTTATCCATGTTCTTGATGAGAGCCAATGACCTTGTGATCTCCTAAAGAGATGATCCGGAAATGAATTTCACACCTCCATTGATTCAAATGGCCAGCTTGGGGATCCTTTGGTAGGGGAAGGAATACAGCTTCTGGATGATTACATCACAGCACATGCAAAATATGTCACATGGTATCTTTAATGACAGTTAATGAACCAGGATGAAAACAGTAAAGCAATGTTATTATGGCAATTTATATCAATCATTCACTAAACATCAAAAACATCTGTTCTATTATAATGTTATTGTAAAAGTCAATGAAAGATAAACCAGAAAGTGATTTCCATCTACCCAATGGCCTACAGCTTTTCCTTTGGCATCTCAGGGCTTTGGAAACACAGACTATTCCTAAAATATCTTAAAATCATAGCATTTTATCCTAGTTCAGTCTCCTTATTTTGTAGATAAGGAAACGGCAGAGAAATCAAGTGTTTTTTTTTTTTTCCCCAAAGTAACAGAGCACTAAAGACAGATCTTGGACCCAGAATCCAGAATTTTCCTGACTGCAGATCCAGTGGTTTTAATGTTCAAAAGCCCAAAGACTCCCAAAGACTTTCATCTTTTTTGGCTTTGATTAGTCTCTAAGGACCAAATGCACAGATGGGTGGTTGAATTTAAGACTCCAAAAGGGACAAATCTGGAGCTCTAGAGAAATGGGGACTTACTGTTCTACATGTTACTAAGTGATTGCATGCTCCAGTTATTTCCAAAAATAGTTTCAAATACAAATCTCAACAAGTACATTATTTTAAAGAGACAGAAACAAAATAGGCAGGGGAAATGGAAAGTTCATTACCTCATGTTTAGAAATGAAGAATGGAAATGTTGTGCTTAGGATGAATTTTCTGTTCAATATCCCACTTTCTAGGAAATCCTAAGACTGTGATTACAGCACACAAACAATATTCTTGTTCATCTGTGTCACATATGTGACATTATTTTTGTTATGCTTCATATACAGATGTTCCTAGTTGGCCTTGTTTTGATCTGACTCTCCCAGAAATGGGGAGGAGCAGACAGAAAACAACATTGGGAACTGTTCTGCAAGAGCTGTCAGTTTACAAAAACCCATATTACTTCTTTCTTCCTCTTTTCCCATGGAAGGTGTCCTGGCTGCCTTTGACGCCAGCCCCCTGACCCTCACAGGCTAGCATATCAGGCCTAAGGGAGATCAACTGCTCAGTGGAAGAATTAGAAATGACTGAAGTTCCATTCCAACCCAGATATTCTACATATCCTGGGTTATGATTTCACAATAATGATAATCCTTCCTATATACTTATATGAAATCCATAGCCCTGCTGATGCAAATCACCAAAGTGGGGCAGTTTGATCAGGGAAGTCTTCCCTCAGCTAGCCAGTCAGTCTAGTTATAAATTTCAAGCAGAAGAATAAAAGGGAGGGCAGGCGTGGGGAGAAGAGGAATGAAAAGAAAGGGAAAAAATGAGAAATGAAGACTGGAGTAAGTAAAGAAGGGGCAGGAAAAGAAAGGATAAAGAGACAGTGAAGAGAGTAGAAAAAGTAAAGGAAAGCAGAGAACAGGGCACCATAATATTTGGGGTGGCACAGCATGAAGCAGGTGTGCTAGATTGCAAAGAGCAAAGATTTTGGAGCCTGAATAACGGGGCTTACTCTCAGCTCGGCTTTTATTCTAATATGTGATGTTGAACAAACTAAAGAAACCTGCTGTCTCTCAGCTTCCCCATCTGTCATAGAAGGATAAAAACTGCCCATCCTACATCATAGGGTTGTTGTTATGATGAGGTAATGCATTAGAATGCTTTATAAACTGTAAAGCGCTGTGATATAGGAATCCTATGATTCTGTGATTCTGACTGTTTAACAAAGCAGATGGTCAGAGGAAAAAAGCATGCTGACGGGATAATCATGGTCCAGGTATCAGAACACATCTTGATGGCCTCTGACCATCAGCCTAACTTTCTATGTGTACCTTTACCCATACTCTATCCTATAAGAAAAGCAACCCAATGGAGACCAAAAACTTGGTGCCAATCAATCAACCTACTCTATTGTGTCCATGCCATGGGGACAAGTCCCTGGATAACAGCAAGGGCCTTGGATTACAGTAGAAGTCATTTCTGCTGACTCTACAGAAAACCAACTCCAACTTCATAGAGACATGACTACAGGCAGGGAAATATCCAAAGGGCCATGGCTCAGCCCAGTGGTTGATCCAGAGAGCCAAAAAGCTGTTCTGAAGGTGCGTAAATCTCACTGACTCCCCTCAGATCTTTGTAAAAAAACAAGTAGGGTCCTAATTCATTCTCTAGAATCCTGAAGTAATGTGTTTTTGTTATTTTTTGTGACCTATATCACAAACTAGCTTTTGTTGAACTTCTTTTATGCATTACACGATGTATTTTCGTTGGGTATACATTTTTTTCCTTCAACAAACTGAAATCACTTTGAGGGCAATATAACTGTGTCTTGTTATTGCTGTTAAACTCTAGGGCCTAGCACAGTACAAGACATATAGTAGGAGCTCAGTAAATATTTATTTGATTTATTTACATATGTATTTATTTACCTGTCTTCCAATAGATTAAAAGATCATGTAGACATAAGCCATTTCATATAGGCATAGACCAGCACATATTTATATATTAAAAGAGTTAGATAATTGATCATTTGCATAATTAATTAACCCATCTGGATATAAACAAGTGTCCACAAAGCCAACTAGAAAGAATAACCTGTTCCATAATAAGCATGAATTTCTGCCAAACAATGCTAGAACATCTAATAATCATGCTCCTAAAACCCATCTTGTAGCTGTTAAAAAAAGATAAAGGAACAGTGGTTTGATCTTCAAACACATATTTGGGGACAAATATCTTCTATGAGGAAATACTGAGATAATTGTTTTGTTTCTAAAAAACATTGTTTCTTGCAGTTCTGTTTAACAGTTTATTTTCTTTCATTTGGAGTTGACATTTTTTCTTTCATTAAAATTATCATTACATAAACTATGTGATGCTATTTATTCATCTGTTTTAGAGACATTAAAAACACTGCTAGGGAATTCCCTGGCAGTCCAGTGGTTAGGACTCTGTTCTTCCATAGCAGGGGCCCCAGGTTGCCCGGGTTTGATCCTTAGTTGGGGAACTAAGATCCCTTAAGCTGCATGGCACGGCCAAAAACAAATACAAACAAAACAAACAAACAAAAACACTGCTGTATTTAAAATAGATAATCAACAAGGACCTACTACCATATAGCACAGGTAATGCTGCTCAGTATTCTGTAATAACCTAAATGGGAAAAGAATTTGAAAAAGAATAGATACATGTATATGTACAGCTGAATCACTTTGCTGTATACCTGAAACTAACACAACATTGTAAATCAACTATGCTTTAATATAAAATTTTAAAAAAAATTTTAATGTTTTCTTTGTATAGGGAGATAGCACTATTCCTTCACTCTTAGTTTAACAACATAGAGTAAAAGCAATACTAGTTAAAAATTATAAAATGTGGGTTTGGATTCCAGCTTTAACATTTCATTAACATGTGACTTGGCAGGCTGCTAATTTTGCTAATCTTGCTGACCCTCCACTTCTTATCTGTAATTTTTTTTCTTGCAAGAATTTAATGAGAGAATGTCTGATGTGAATGTTGTCTATATACTATAAAGGACCATAAAAAGGTTCATTAGTAATAGTTTAGTAATAGTTATAACAGTAGATACTTTTTGTTTAATATCTACTGGAAATTAGGAATTGAGCATCCAATATTTCTAACCTTATAAAACTTATGCAACATGAATATTATTATCCCCATTTAATAGATGAAGAAAATGAGGCTTAGGGAGTTTAATTAAGTAACGTGCCCAGGATCAAGCAGTAATAAAAGGGAGGAGCCAGAATTTTAAACCCAAATTGGCTGATTCAAATGTTGAAAGAAAAATGTTCCACTGGAATTGGGATGAGCTGTTCACAATTTGCAGCCAATTTGCTTGCACTGCATTCCCCCTTTCTATTTTTCCCTTTATCACTATGATTTCCAATATCCATTATTTTTCTAACTTTCGAAAGGGCCATCTGGTGATAGTCTGCAATACTTTTTGTCATCTTTTAAGGTTTACCTTTACTCTCCTTCCATTTGATATATAGGATTTATGTAATGTTGATGTTCAATGTTGATGTTCATGTAACAGTGATGTTCTCCTTTAGTTTTACTGCACATTGGGAAGACAACATACAGATGGAAGCAATATCTTAGGTGACAAGAGGTTAAGAATGTTCAGATCCATGAGGGAAATTTCCCAAGTATTTTTGGGCAGACACTGCATGTCATAAAATGACAAAAGGCCACAATAAGAAGATAAGATTACTAGATGGTACTTCTAAGGACAAATTTCTGAATTGAGAATCAATGTCAAACTTACAAGTTGATTTTTCCCAGATCTTTTGATAATGTCCCTATTGTTTGTCATGGGATGTGGGTTAATATGGTTTCGTGAAATAAACTTAAGTATAAAAGTTAAACAAATTATCTAGATGGAGGGGCTTCAAGATGGCGGAAGAGTAAGACGCGGAGATCACCTTCCTCCCCACAAATACATCAGAAATACATCTACACGTGGAACAACTCCTAAAGAACACCTACTGAATGCTGGCAGAAGACCTCAGACCTCCCAAAAGGCAAGAAACTCCCCACGTACCTGGGTAGGGCAAAAAAAAAAGAAAAAACAGAGACAAAAGAATAGGTACGGGACCTGCACCTGCACCAGTGGGAGGGCGCTGTGAAGGAGGAAAGGTTTCCATACACTAGAAGGCCCTTCGAGGGCGGAGACTAAGGGTGGCAGGGGAGGGAAGCTTCGGAGCCGCGGAGAAGAGCACAGCAACAGGGGTGCGGAGAGCAAAGCGGAAGTGACTGCCGCACAGAGGATCGGTGCCGACCAGCACTCACCAGCCGGAGAGGCTCGTCTGCTCACCCGCCGGAATGGGCGGGGGCTGGGAGCTGAGGCCCAGGCTTCGGAGGTCGGATCGCAGGGAGAGGACTGGGGTTGGCTGCGTGAACACAGCCTGAAGGGGGCTAGTGTGCCACAGCTAGCCGGGAGGGAGTCCGGGAAAAGATCTGGAGCTGCCGAAGAGACAAGAGACTTTCTCTTGCCTCTTTGTTTCTTGGTGCACGAGGAGAGGGGATTAAGAGCGCTGCTTAAGGAGCACCAGAGACTGGCGCGAGCCACAGCTATGAGCGGGGACCCCAGAGACGGGCATGAGACGCTAAGGCTACTGCTGCCGCCACCGAAAAGCCTGTGTGCGAGCACAGGTCACTCTCCACCGCCCCTCCCGGGAGCGTGTGCGGCCCGCCACTGCCACACCTTCCCCAGGAGAACACACGGCGTGCCTCAGGCTGGTGCAACGTCAAGCTGGCCTCTGCCGCCGCAGGCTCGCCCCGCACTCCGTACCCATCCCTCCCCTCAGCCTGAGTGAGCCAGAGCCCCCGAATCAGCAGCTCCTTTAACCCCGTCCTGTCTGAGTGAAGAACAGACGCCCTCAGGCTACCTACACGCAGAGGCGGGGCCCAATCCAAAGCTGAACCCCTGGAGCTGTGAGAACAAAGAAGGGAAAGGGAAATCTCTCCCCGTAGCCTCAGGAGCAGCGGATTAGATCTCCACAATCAACTTGATGTACCCTGCATCTGTGTAATACCTGACTGACAACGAATCATCCCAAATTGAGGAGGTGGACTTAGGGAGCAACGATATATATATTTTTTACCCTTTTTCTCTTTTTGTGAGTGTGTATGTGTATGCTTCTGTGTGTGATTTTGTCTGTATAGCTTTGCTTTTACCATTTGTCCTACGGTTCTGTCCTTTTTTTTTATTACTAAAAAAATTTTTTTTTCTTAATAATTATTTTTTATTTTAATAACTTTATTTTTTTAATTTAATTTTATTTTATTTTATCTTCTTTCTTTCTTTTTTTTTCTCCCTTTTATTCTGAGCTGTGTGGAGGACAGTCTCTTGGTGTTCCAGCTAGGTGTCAGGGCTGTGCCACTGAGGTGGGAGAGCCAAGTTCAGGGCACTGGTCCACAAGAGACCTCCCAGCTCCACGTAATATCAAATGGTGAAAATCTCCCAGAGATCTCCATCTCAGCGCCAAAACCCAGCTCCACTCAACGACCAGCAGGCTACAGTGCAGGACACCCTATGCCAAACAACTAGCAAGACAGGAACACAACCCCACCCATTAGCAGAGAGGCTGCCTAAAATCATAATAAGGCCACAGACACCCTAAAACACAACAACAGAGTTGGACCTGTCCACCAGAAAGACAAGATCCAGCTTCATCCACCAGAACACAGGCACTAGTCCCCTCCACCAGGAAGCCTAAACAACTCACTGAACCAACCTTAGAAACTGGGGACAGACACCAAAAACAATGGAAACTACGAACCTGCAGCCTGCGAAAAGGAGACCCCAAACACAGTAAGTTAAGCAAAATGAGAAGACAGAGAAACACACAGCAATAAAGGAGCAAGGTAAAACCCCACCAGACCTAACAAATGAAGAGGAAATAGGCAGAATAATGATACTGAAGATGATCCAAATTCTTGGAAATAGAATGGAGAAAATACAAGAAATGTTTAACAAGGAACTAGGAGAACTAAAGAGAAAACAAACAGCGATGAACAACACAATAAATAAAACTGAAATTCTCTAGAAGGGATCAATAGCAGAATAACTGAGGCAGAAGAACAGATACATGACCTGGAAGGTAAAATAGTGGAAATAACTACTGCAGAGCAGAACAAAGAAAAAAGAATGAAAAGAATTGAGGACAGTCTCAGAGACCTCTGGGACAACATTAAAGGCACCAACAGGGCTTCCCTGGTGGCGCAGTGGTTGAGAGTCCGCCTGCCGATGCAGGGGACACGGGTTCGTGCTCCGGTCTGGGAAGATCCCACATGCCATGGAGCGGCTAGGCCCGTGAGCCAAGGCCGCTGGGCCTGTGTGTCTGGAGCCTGTGCTCCGCAACGGGAGAGGCCAGAGCAGTGAGAGGCCCACGTACCACAAAAAATAAATAAATAAAAGAAAATTTTAAAAAGGCACCAACATTCGAATTATACGGGTCCCAGAAGAAGAAGAGAAAAAGAAAGGGACTGAGAAAATATTTGAAGAGCTTATAGTTGAAAACTTCCCTAATATGGGAAAGGAGATAGTTAATCAAGTCCAGGAAGCACAGAGAGTCCCATACAGGATAAATCCAAGGAGAAACACGTCAAGACACATATTAATCAAACTATCAAAAATTAACTACAAAGAAAAAATATTAAAAGCAACAAAGGAAAAACAACAAATAACACATAAGGGAATACCCGTAAGGTTAACAGCTGATTTTTCAGCAGAAACTCTGCAAGCCAGAAGGGAGTGCCAGGACATATTTAATGTGATGAAGAAGAAAAACCTACAACCAGGATTACTCTACCCAGCAAGGATCTCATTCAGATATGACGGAGAAATTAAAAGCTTTACAGACAAGCAAAAGCTAAGAGAATTCAGCACCACCAAACCAGCTTTACAACAAATGCTAAACGAACTTCCCTAGGCAGGAAACACAAGAGAAGGAAAAGACCTACAATAATAAACCCAAAACAATTAAGAAAATGGTAATACGAACATACATACCGATAATTACCTTACATGTAAATAGATTAAATGCTCCAACCAAAAGACATAGACTGGCTGAATGGATACAAAATCAAGACCCGTATATATGCTGTCTACAAGAGACCCACTTCAGACCTAGGGAAACATACAGACTAAAAGTGAGGGGAGGGAAAAATATATTCCATGCAAATGGAAATCAAAAGAAAGCTGGAGTAGCAATTCTCATATCAGACAAAATAGACTTTAAAATAGAGACAATTACAAGAGACAAAGAAGGATACTACATAATGATCAAAGGATCAATCCAAGAAGAAGATATAACAATTGTAAATATTTATGCACCTAATATAGGAGCACCTCAATACATAAGGCAAATACTAACAGCCATAAAAGGGGAAATCGACAATAACACATTCATAGTAGGGGACTTAAACACCCCACTTTCACTGGACAGATCATCCAAAATAAAAATAAATAAGGAAACACAATTAAATGATACATTAAAGAAGATGGACTTAATTGATATTTATAGGACATTCCATCAAAAAACAACAGAATACACATTCTTCTCAAGTGCTCATGGAACATTCTCCAGGATAGATCATATCTTTGGTCACAAATTAAGCCTTTGTAAATTTAAGAAAATTGAAATTGTACCAAGTATCTTTTCCGACCACAATGCTATGAGACTAGATATCAATTACTGGAAAAAATCTGTACGAGACACAAACACATGGAGAGTACACAACACACTACTTAATAACCAAGAGATCACTGAAGAAATCAAAGAGGAAATCAAAAAATACCTAGAAACAAATGACCTTGAAAACACGATGACCCAAAACATATGGGATGCAGCAAAAGCAGTTCTAAGAGGGAAGTTTATATCAAAACAATCCTACCTTAGGAAACAAAAAACATCTCAAATAAACAACCTAACATTACACCTTAAGCAATCAGAGAAAGAACAAAAAAGCCCCAAAGTTAGCAGAAGGAAAGAAATCATAAATATCAGATTAGAAATAAATGAAAAAGAAATGAAGGAAATGATAAAAAAGATCAATAAAACTAAAAGCTGGTTCTTTGAGAAGATGAACAAAATTGATAAACTATTAGCCAGACTTTTCAAGAAAAAAAGGGAGTAGACTCAAATCCATTGAATTAGAACTGAAAAATGAGAAGTAACAACTGACACTGCAGGAATACAAAGGATCATGAGAGATTACTACAAGCAACTATATGCCAATTAAATGGACACCCTGGAAGAAAAGGACAAATTCTTAGAAATGCATAACCTTCTGAGACTGAACCAGGAAGAAATAGAAAATATGAACAGACCAATCACAAGCACTGAAATTGAAACTGTGATTAAAAGTCTTCCAACAAACAAAAGCCCAGGACCAGATGGCTTCACAGGCGAATTGTATCAAACATTTAGAGAAGAGCTAACACCTATCCTTCTCAAACTCTTCCAAAATATAGCAGAGGGAGGAACACTCCCAAACTCATTCTACAAGGCCACCATCACTCTAATTCCAAAACCAGAAAAAGATGTCACAAAGAAAGAAAACTACAGGCCAATATCACTGATGAACATAGAGGCAAAAATCCTCAACAAAATACTAGCAAACAGAATCCAACAGCACATTAAGGGATCATACACTATGATCAAGTGGGTTTATTCCAGGAATGCAAGGATTCTTCAATATATGCAAATCAATCAACATGATACACCATATTAACAAATTGAAGGAGAAAAACCATATGATCATCTCAATAGATGCAGAGAAAGCTTTCAACAAAATTCAACACCAATTGATGATAAAAACTCTCCAGAAAGTAGGCATAGAGGGAACTTTCCTCAACATAATAAAGGCCATATATGACAAACCCACTGCCAACATCATCCTCAATGGTGAAAAACTGAAACCATTTCCACTAATATCAGGAACAAGACGAGGTTGCCCGCTCTCACCACTGTTATTCAACATGGTTTTGGAAGTTTTAGCCACAGCAATGAGAGAAGAAAAAGAAATAAAAGGAATCCAAATCGGAAAAGAAGAAGTAATGCTGTCACTGCAGGTGACATGATACTATACATACAGAATCCTACAGATGCTACGAGAAAACTACTAGAGCTAATCAATGAATTTGGTAAAGTAGCATGATACAAAATTAATGCACAGAAATCTCTGGCATTCCTATACACTAATGATGAAAAATCCAAAAGTGAAATTAAGAAAACACTCCCATTTACCATTGCAATAAAAAGAATAAAATATCTAGGAATGAACCTACCTAAGGAGACAAAAGACCTGTAGGCAGAAAATTATAAGACACTGATGAAAGAAATTAAACATGATACAAATAGGTGGAGAGATATATCATGTTCTTGGACTGGAAGAATCAACACTGTGAAAATGACTCTACCACCCAAAGCAATCTACAGATTCATTGCAATCCCTATTAAACTACCAATGGGGGCTTCCCTGGTGGCACAGTGGTTGAGAGTCTGCCTGCCGATGCAGGGAACACGGGTTCGTGCCCCGGTCCGGGAAGATCCCACATGCCGCAGAGCAGCTGGGCCCGTGAGCCATGGCTGCTGAGCCTGTGCGTCTGGAGGCTGTACTCCGCAACAGGAGAGGACACAACAGTGAGAGGCCCACGTACCACAAAAAAAAAAAAAAAAAAAAAAAACTACCAATGGCGTTTTTCACAGAACTAGAACAAAAAATTTCACATTTTGTATGGAAACACAAAAGACCCCGAATAGCCAAAGCAATCTTGAGAAAGAAAAATGGAGCTGGAGGAATGAGGCTCCCAGACTTCAGGCTATACTCCAAAGCTACAGTAATCAAGACAGTATGGTACTGGCATGAAAAGAGAAATATAGATCAATGGAACAGGATAGAAAGCCCAGAGATAAACCCACGCATATATGGTCACCTTATCTTTGATAAAGGAGGCAGGAATATACAGTGGAGAAAGGATAGCCTCTTCAATAAGTGGTGCTGGGAAAACTGGATGGCTACATGTAAAAGACTGAAATTAGAACACTCCTTAACACCATACAGAAAAATTAACTCAAAATGGATTAAAGAACTAAATGTAAGGCCAGACACCATCAAACTCTTAGAGGAAAACATAGGCAGAACACTCTATGACATAAATCACAGCAAGATCCTTTTTGACCCACCTCCTAGAGAAATGGAAATAAAAACAAAAATAAACAAATGGGACCTAATGAAACTTCAAAGCTTTTGCACAGCAAAGGAAACCATAAACAAAACGGAAAGGCAACCCTCAGAATGGGAGAAAATGTTTGCAAATGAAGCAACTGACAACGGATTAATCTCCAAAACATACAAGAAACCCATGCAGCTCAATATCAAAAAAACAAACAACCCAATCCAAAAATCGGCAGAAGACCTAAACAGACATTTCTCCAAAGAAGTTGTACAGATTGCCAACAAACATATGAAATAATGCTCAACATCATTAATCATTAGAGAAATGAAAATCAAAACTACCATGAGGTATCATCTCACACCAGTCAGAATGGCCATCATCAAAAAATCTACAAACAATAAATGCTGGAGAGGGTGTGGAAAAAAGGGAACCCTCTTGCGCTCTTGGTGGGAATGTAAATTGATAGAGCCACTATGGAGAACAGTATGGAGGTTCCTTAAAAATCTATAAATAGAACTATCATATGATCCAGCAATCCCACTACTGTGCATATACCATGAGAAAATCATAATTCAAAAAGAGTCATGTTCCGCAATGTTCATTGCAGCTGTATGTACAATAGCCAGGACATGGAAGCAACCTAAGTGTCCATCAACAGATGAATGGAGAAAGAAGATGTGGCACATATATACAATGGCATATTACTCAGCCATAAAGAGGAACAAAAGTGAGATATTTGTAGTGAGGTGGATGGACCTAGAGGCTGTCATACAGAGTGAAGTAAGTCAGAAAGAGAAAAATAAATACCGTATGCTAACACATATATATGGAAATTAAAACAAAAAAAGAAAAAAAGTGTTCAGAATAACCTACAAGATGGGTTAAAGATACAGACCTACTTGAGAATGGACTTGAGGTTACAGGGAGGGGGAAGGGTAAGGTTGGACTAAGTGAGAGAATGGCATGGACATATATATACTACCAAACGTAAAATAGATAACTGGTGGGAAGCAGACGCATAGCAGTGGGAGATCAGCTCGGTGCTTTGTGACCACCTAGAGGGGTGGGATAGGGAGGGTGGGAGGGAGGGAGATGCAAGAGGGACGAGATATGGGGACATATGTATATGTATAACTGATTCACTTTGTTATAAAGCAGAAACTAACACGCCATTGTAAAGCAATTATACTCTAATAAAGATGTTAAAAAAAATTATCTAGATGAGAAAAGAGTTTTAGTCTATATAATTCTTTATTAATATTTGCTTCTTCAAAAAGGACCTTTACAATGAAGAAATCTGGTGGACACTAACATCACCAATGGGATAAATTAACTTAATATAGTGCCTTATATAATATACCTTGAAGGATATTATATTATACTGTCTATGTAATATTAACTAATTATGAAGAAACATTCAGGCAAATTTAAATTGAAGGTCACTCTACAGAACAACTGGCCTGAACTCTTCAAAAACAGTAATATTATAAAATATCAAAGAAAAAAAAGGCAGAGGAAAGAAAACTAAAGAGACATGCAACTAAATTCATTGCATAATTTCTGGTTGGATCCTGGATCAAAAAAAAAAGGACATTTTGAGACAATTAGGGAAATTTGAAGATGGATTATATATTAGAAATATTACAACAATGTTACATATTCGGAGTGTGGTATTTTATTGTGCTTTGTTGTTATTAAGTGAAAGTTCTTGTACTTAGGAAATACATCCTGAAGTATTTACTTGAGAACTATCTTGAGATCTGCAACCTGCTTTCAAATAACTGAGTTTAAAAAATTTGTATAATTATATAACTATATATAACATATATATACAACAAAAGAGAGAGAAGGAGAGAAAATGTGGCACACTATTTATAATTAATCTGGATAAAGTATATTCTCACAACTCTTCTGAAGGGTTGAAATTTTTCAAATTAAAAAGTTATGGGGGGGAATTAAAACTGTCTATGTATTGTGAAACTGTCTAGGTACTGACATGAAAGAAAAACCATGATTTAGTCAAAGCAACATAAAAAACAAATGAATATATATAAACGAATGTGTGTGTATATATATGTATATACATACATATACATATATCATGATCAAATTTTATAAAAATAATATACACATACATTTGTATACTAAAAAGAACAAATGATAGAAATTCTTGGAAACAGTGATGGGTCAAATGAATCAGGTTGTAAACTTAGTTGTCAGTATATATAAAGATATCTCATTCTTTTGCTTTTGATCATACTTTATGATGATTCTAAACAGATGAGTCATATGAAACTGGATCACAACCTGTTGCAGGTTAGGTTATTCAACAGGTAGATTCTGAGATGGGGTACAGTGTGCAGGATGTTTATTAGGGCATGCCACGGGATTAACACCCATAGAACAGAGAAGGAAGCAAGGCTGTGGGACCAACGAAAGCTTCAGCCAACCCCACAGGGAACTCTGGAGCTAAAATGGCCCATGAGATCTGTCACTTGCTGTGCTGAAATAATCTCTAAATACTCCTACCTGGATCAGTCTTCAGATGCTCGCCGCCCTGGGAAAGGTGTCATCCTGGGCAAGGGGTTCTCTACAGCTGAAGCAGTACCTGCAGGGGTTGTGCACTGATGTAGGTCTGCAGACAGTACTCCCAGCAGCTCCACAACAACTTCCTTCCTTGAAGGAGGAACAGATGATGAATCTCCATGTTCATCACACAATTTGTCTTCTTTTGTTTCAGGAGTTATATATTGCTTTTTGAAAATTTGGTTTAAAACGTATGGATACCAAGGGAGGAAAGCGGGGGGAAGGTGGTGGTGGTGATGGGATGAATTGGGAGGCTGGGATTGACATATATATACCAATATGTATGAAATTGATAAAAAATAAAAATAAGATAAAATTCAAATATAAAAAAACAAAATTTAAAAAATAAAGAAGAAAAAAAAAGAAAATTTGGTTTAGTTGAATTTGGGATTTTAACAAAATCAGCAGGTTAATATAAGCTCCACCCTCTTTATTCATGGCCCCGTTACTGCATATGGGCTGTACATTTGTTCTTAAATTCTAATAATCCCTTAGTCTTTCTTAGGGTCTGCTATAGACTGAATTTTGTCCCCCCTAAAACTCATATGTTAAAGCCCTAACCCTCAGTGTGACTGTAGTGACTATATTTGGAGATAGTGTCTTTAGGAGGTAATTAAGGTTAAATGAGGTCATAAAGATGAGACCCTAATCCAATAGGACTGGTGGCCTTACAAGAAGAGGAAAAGAGAGAAATCTCTCTCTCTCTCTCTCTTTCTCTTCGAATTCAAAGGAAGTCCATGTGAGGACAAAAGCAGCCATCTGCAAGCCAGGAAAAGAGCCTTCACCATAAACCAAACCCTTCCAGAAACTTGATCTTGGACTTTCTACCTTTCAGAACTATGAGAAATTAAATTTCTGTGGTTTAAGCTATGTAGTCTGTGGTATTCTTATGGCTGATACACAGCCAAAATGGAAGGTCAGATCCAAAACCTGCCAAATAATTAGACTAGGTAATTTACAGTTCTTAGAATGACATGCTTTCATGCATGGCATAATTGAATTCCAATAATAAGAGACTGTGCTGTATAGAAGACATGTCATTGTTCAGCTTCCTTTCTCTCTCTGTGTCCCTAAATACTCCCATGATTGTTCAGTCTGAACTTTTATGCTTAGTTATCCTTAATTTTGCACTTGTTTCTGTTTAAATAATTCATTGAAATATGCTATATTTTTTTTTTACTTAGAATTGAGCTTAATTCGTTACATTGCTGGTTTTTATCATCCTTGTGTCATCAGGAAGACAATAAAGTTCTCTAGGATTCTATCAACCAGACTGGTCCATTTTTCTTTACTTTACCCTGGGAAAGGTAAAGGAAACCAAAGTTACGAAGAAAGGTTTCCAGTAACAGTAATAGTTCCCTCTTGGCCCGGTTACTTTGATTTTTCTTTTTAGAAGGAAAAAACGTCCTTGAAAAAAATCCATCCAAATTCACTTTTGCTTTTTTTGACCACAACTGAAAAAGCGCAAGTCAAAGTGTGGACACAGGTAAGGCTACTCTTTCATGTTCCATTCAGTGAACACCAACTGTCTTTTATGGGATCAAATTCATAGTTTGGGGTTTATTGTTACTGGGCCTTGAGGAGTAGAACTAACCAGCCCAAGAGAATAAATTGGGAGATGTCATTAATTGAAGGGTATAAAGCAAAGGCATGTCCAAACGTAAGTTTATGTATTACATCCCTAGGCAGAAATCGAAATATGTGCTTTTTCAGATGTAACATTTTAATTGGCCTACCTGATGGAAGGTTAAATAAAATGTACCATAAACCTCATTACTACTCAATTGTCAAATACCCTGCCTGAAATATGACTAAAACTTGCAGTGAGCAGGTGCAGCTCAGAATTATGAGAGACCTAAAAGTTCTCTTTAGCAACACTATTTGCAACATAGAATTTTAAGTGGTCCCCTTATACCAGATACACTCTGCTATTTTATCCAAGAGTTTTAAATACAGAGATGGGTTTTGAAAATTCCTTTTCCATATAATAATCCATTTCAAATACCCGCCTGGAAATTATCTGTGATAGTACATTTCTAATAAAATGCCACTGTTGAATGAAGCCTCGCTGCCTGGCACAAAAACAAAATACTATATCTTAGCATGAGGTTTGAAGATTTTTGGGGCATGAAATGGTTCCAAAAATGAGAGATTATCTTTCCCTATCCATCCCCCACAACATCCCCAAAAACCCCTGTAAAGGATCATCCTGTCCATAACAAAGATAGATGTATGAAGATGAATGTCATAGAATATCAGAAGCCATTGAAACTCTCCAAAATAAAGATGATATTCCAATAAAGATGAATTCAAAATTTGCCATGATTACGTTTTTTGGTTCTCTTCCATGCTACAGTGAATGAACTGCCCACACTTCCTCTTTATTTCTGCAGTTCAACTACGTGGTTACTGGTGGTTCCAATCATCCATGCCACTCTACAACCAGTAAAGAGAAATACCATAGCACATGCCATTATGCTACTGGAATTCCTGTCAACAAATGTTGATTGAGTCTCTACTTTGTGCCAAGACCATGGGAGATTAACCTAGTGAAAAAGACAAACCCTGCCCTTCAGAAACTCATTGTCTAGTGTGGAAGAGCACAGAAAAAGAAACAATTGTAATATTCTATGATAAGGATTAAAAATGGTGAAAATATAACATGCAACAGAAAAGCATAAGAGGGATATCTAACTCAGTCTTGAAGGAAAGGTCAAGTTAAAAATCCATAAAGGAAGTACTAAGTTGAAACCTGAAGTGGAGTAAAGAACAGGATTAAAAAAAGGTAAAACTATGGCAAGTGCAATGCCCATGAAGTAAGACCAGGAGTGTCAAATTTTTAGAAATTCCACTGATTCACAGCTCGGTTTTCAAGGTGAGGTGGGAGGCATTGGTGAGACATAACATGAGAGGTACGTTTACAAGGTAATGGAAGACTTGCAAGCTGGCTTACAGACTTTGAACTTTATTTTAAAGGCGTGTGGAGCACAGAAAAATTTTAACCTGGGACGTCACAGGATCATGTTGGCATTCGGAACATCACTCTGGCTGAGATACGAAGAACAGATTGGTTTGAGGTACAATGGGAGGCCAAATGGCTGGTTACAAAAAGCCTATTGCAGCAACCCCGTTGCAAAAGGATTAAGAAAAAGAGATGAATTTGAAAAATATTTAGGAGGTAGTTTTGACAGGTCTTAGTGATTATCCAATGTGGAAGATGAGGACCAAAGAACAAAGAATAGAATCAAGTTTTTGGCATAAGAAATTGGATATGTTGGATAAGCAAACAAGGATGAGAAGGAAAGGGTGTGGAATCATGGAGGACTATTTTTATTGTTTATTTATTTATTTATTTATTTTGATGTGTGCCCTGCCTTATAGATGCAGCCAACTAGGTAAAATTTACCTCCAGTAATAACTCTTTTTTTGGAGCAGTTTTTTGTTTTTTTTAATTGTAGTATAATTGCTTTACAATATTGTGTTAGTTTCTGCTGTACAGTGAAGTGAATCAGCCATATGTATACACATATCCCCTCTGTCTTGGACCCCCCTCCCCCATCCCACCCATCTAGGTCATCACAGAGCACCGACCTGACCTCCCTGTGCTATACCGCAGGTTCCCACTAGCTATCTATTTTTACACATGGTAGTGTATTCATGTCAAATCTATTCTCCCAATTCATCCCATCCCCCCCTTTCCCCCTGTGTCCACACGTCCGTTCTGGAGGACTATCTTTAAAACAAGATTTATAGTTATAATTTCACTGAGAGATATGAAAACAAGGAGGAAATGGTTTAATGCAATAAGTTTGTAGGTGGGGTGGCAGAACTTTGAGGTAGTTTTAATCTGAGTTCTCTTTTCTTTATGAAGTCAGAGGCAAAGTCATCTGCTGAGAGGAAGAGAGACAGGAAGTATGGATGTTTAAAGAGAGTGCAGAAAAAGTGGTGTAGGATCCATTGAAGGAATTTTAGATGGGTTGAACCATTTGAGGTTAGAGATCATGAAGTTAACTGGCATTAACAGCAATCAAATGGCATTAAGAGCAATCAAATGGAATTAATTTTCAAAGCTGTGTGATTTTTTTTAGTAATGTTCAGCATTCTGGATAAAGAGAAGAAGTAACAAAAGAAAAAAATAGACTGATCTAAAGTTGGGGATTTTCTATATGGTTGAGACTTCAGAAAACAGGACAAGAGATCTGAAAATAAGAGCAAAGAAAAATTGTTTGAAGTGACAGACAATAGGGTTTAGGCTGGGTAAGGAAGAGAAAATGAGATGGAGCTGACAGAGGAATAGTAAAGGATCAAGGGATTAGAGGTTCTGAGAACGTGAAGGACAAATCTAGTGGCAATATCAGAGGAAGATGCTAAAATAGGGAAAGAAAAGATAGGAAGATGTGGTCTAAGATTACAGTGTTTTAAATTAATATGTTTGGAACTGAGGCAGTGGCAGAGGATGACAAGCAGATGATGACACGCTCTAGGGAGTGAGTTAAAAAAGGTTAAGATCCCTGAAGTTAAGGAGGTGAAATCACAAAGAGACAGGAATTGAGGTACTATCCTTGTATATATTGAAGTTACTCAGGAGAGAAATAGGGTGAAGAAAAATATTATAAAGCCTGTGCCCAATTCTTCAAGGAATGGGGGGAAGTAACCAGTTAGTCAGGTGATAACATTGACAATTTGGAGTGGAGGATGGAGTGAGCCTTAATGTATGGAAGAGATTTTGTATGGAAGTGAAAGGGTAATGATCTGTAATTAAAACTTAGGATGTTCAGCATTAAACTACAAATACACCACAAACTCTGAGGTATGCTGGGGACAGGATGTAGAGGGTAGTGGTCTTCTATGAAGACATCTTAATCCTCTTGTCAGCAATTCTGAAGAAGACTGCTCTCATGAGCTTATTCAAATTTAATCACCATTTTGAATTAGACTTACTGTATTTATATTCGTGGATAATAAATCCTTCTCTCTCTCTTTTCAAAACTAGCTGGATTTTCATGGCATGAGTATCAGGGACCCTACACTACAGCGGCTGCACATCAATCTTGCATGAACCCTAACAAAAAAAGTGCACGTGCTAGCAGAAAGAAAGGACCACACTGAGTTTTCCCACCCAGGGACGGTCACCCTGATGTGTAATCAATCAACAGGAAAGGTGTGCCTTTTGCAAAGAACCTCCGAGAGGTCACTTTTCTAGGTGTGATCAATCTCCCCCATGCTGATCATGTTACAGCGATTACCATTCTACTCTAACAGCTTCTTCTCCAGGGAGAAGCAAAACTGTGTCTGTAAACGTTTAGTATGGTGTATCCTGTCAGGTTAAATTACCTTGAAGCATAACTCACTGTAAATTCACCTCATAAGTAAAAAGCAATTGGAGATTTTAAAACACCATCAAAAAGCATTCTATTTGGGGCTGGAATTATGTTGTGCAATTACAAATGAACCATACCAGTGACCCTCATCATCAGTAAGAGAGTCAGCATTTCTTTAGTTCAGCACGTAAGGAAAAAAAGAACACCTATGCTTTTTGGCTTGAAATGTTTTTGCTGGGCCAACAAAAATTTGTTCTTACGACCTTTGAAGAAGATAGAAAACTAACATTTAATGAGCATCTAATACATGTTAGGTTAATGCGTTACATGTATATACAAGACTCATAAGTACCACCTCCTTTGAAAAGTTTTCCTTAATGACCTCCCAAATCAGGGTACAATAGTTAATTTCTATGGGTCAACCTGACTAGACTAAGTTACCCAGCTATTTGGTTAAGCATTATTCTAGGTGTGTCTGTGAAGGTGTTTCCAGCTGACATTAATTTTGAATCAGTAGACTGACTAAAGCAGATTTCCCAACCTCCTAAGCAGATTGCCTGCCCCACAGTGTGCGTGGGCCTCAGCCAATCTGTTGAAGGCACGAATAGAACAAAAAGGCTGAGTAAGGGAGAATTCAGTCACTCTGCCTATCTTTGAGCTGGAATATCAGTCTTCTCCTGTCTTCTGACTCAAGCTCAGAATAAGGCTTACACTATTTGATATCCTGCTTCTCAGGCCTTCGGACTCACACTGGAACTAAATCATCAGTTCTCCTGGATCCACAGCTTATTAACTGCAGATCTTAAACTTCTTTTTTTTTTTTTGGAGCTTTTGTTTGTTTGCTTGTTTTGTTTGTTTGTTTTTTGGCCACACAGCATGTGGGATCTTAGTTCCCCAACCAGGGATCAAAACCATGCCCCTTGCAGCAGAAACATGGAGTCTTAACCACTGGACCGCCAGGGAAGTCTGAGATCTTGGACTTCTTAGCCTCCATAATCATGTGAGCCAGTTCCTTGTAGTACATCTTATAATAAATAGTACAATACATATCCTATTGGTTCTGTTTCTCTGGAGAACCCTAACATGCATGGTTAGTACCCCGTTATCTGTGCTCCTCATCTGCCCTGTGCCACACAGTTACATCTCCTTTATCTTGCTGTGTACTGTTTTTGCTTCTAGACTGTAGCTATTTGAGTGAGTCTTACTCATTGCACTATTGTGAGTGCCTAGAAGAGGATCTAGCACGAGGGCTCACTGAATGGGATTAATTAAGTAATGAATACTCATATTACAGCCAATAGCTATTACCATTCTTCTAAGGAAACTAAATTTCAGAGTCATCAGATAATTTACACAAAGCCACATAGCTAATAAGCAGTAGAGTTGAGAACTGAACCTGGGAACATTGGACTTCAAAATCCTTGCAGATTTTTCTATACCACACTGCCTTTCTGCTTTACTTTTCGAAACATAATTCCTAAATAATTAAGTTTACTTTGATGATTAATTCCATTAGAATATTAGTGACATAGGGTATGGAATTAAAAAACTTTGGCCGTGGAGACAGGCTCCTGAATTATAATCCTAGATCCTCTGCTTACTGAACAACTCTAAGCAAATTACCTAGCTACTCTGTGCCTCAGGTTCTTTATCCATAAAATAGGAATAATAGACAATCTTACCTATGAATATCAGTAGCCTACTGCCATAATAATGCTGTCTAACAAACCACTCTTAAACTTATCAGCTTAAAGAATTATTATCGCAGATCTGCAAAAAGGCTGGGGGCCAGCTGATCTATACTGGCTTGGCTTCAGGTGGGAGTGGTTCTCGGCCTCTGGTGGCAGCAGCTGGGGCAGCTTTACTTCTTACTGCAGGTCTGTGGGTCAACTGAGGCAACTCTGCATGGAGCATCCTTCCTCCTTGCCAGGCAGTTTTCTCTTATGGCAATAGCAGAGGCGCAGGAGGAAGAGTGAAAATACACAAGGCCCCTTAAGGCCTATGCTTGGGGCTGGCATGCTGGCCCACATGTAAGTGGGCCACGTAGATCAGCTGGCCAAGTCAAGGGGTGGAGAAATATGCTCCTCCCACAGTGAGGCCATGGCAAGGATGTACTGAAGAACCAGACAGGAAGGAATTAAGAATCAGGCCAAAATTAGCTTACCACCCTGTCTCTGAGGCCTGTTGTAATGAGGTAATAATCAATACATGTATCACACATAGACCAGAGCCTGGCACACATTAAGAGCTGAAGAAATGTTCTGAATGTCTGTCTGTATATTCAAAATGAGGTGGCCTCATGGAATGGCCCTGGTTCTGTCACTAACTAGCTATAAGATTATGATAAGTTACAGAGCTTCCCTGCTTTTTTTTTTTTCTTTTACCTACCACTTGAGTTTATAATAGCTGCCTCACTTTCTTCATTGTGTTGCTAAAAGGATCAAATAACATGTGGTGGCTGATCATGTTTCAAAAAGAATAAAACATCCTAGAAATGCAAAGTATAGTAGATGGCTACTTCTAGATAACCATTTGGTTAAGGTCAGTAAATCCCTCCAATTTTCAGTGATAGGAAGCCATAGTTCTTATTTTATAGATGTGGTAAATGCTTCAAGGAACTAAAGTACTTCTTTTCTGGCCATAAATCCAAGTTGGCTGAGAAGGGATGGAATTAATGTTTCCATGGCAGCTGGGTCAGAAACTGAACACTGATAGTAAGGTTTATCATTCTTCAGCATGAAGTGGTTCACATTCAAATTCCTGAGGTTCAGGTAGTAAGGAAATCTCCAAGCAACTACATAGTCTCATCCAGGTATTCAGCTAACAAACCCCTAGGAGCCAGGAATACAAAGACGAAATGCCCACTGACTATCCTCAGGGACTTACAGCTGTGGAGAGACTGTGAGAGCCCCATGTATCTCTGAGAACGAACTAATTATTCCGGCTTCACTGGATTCTAGGTGCCCACGTGCCATCATCTATCTACTGCCTACCCCCGCTGATAAGACAGAAGAAGAGAAAAACAAGAATTATGAAAGTTATGTCCAGAGAGAATGGGGTGGGTTGAAAGTGGCAGGAACAGGGGTTTCTGAGCAAGGAATAAAGGCAAGTTCTGAGACCACATATACACTCTATTCACTAAACCCAGGGCCAAGGCTCTACAGTTTTGCGAGCACATTCTCCTTCCTGCAAACTATTGTAATACACAGCTAACTGATTGCTCAAGTACTTTCTAGGAAGTTCTGTTCAAATAAGCCTTAGGAGACATAGCAGAATCTGCAGGAATGATGGAGACCACTGAGGTAGGGTTGAAAAAGCTCCTAACAACAGCCTAGAGGGCAAACAGGCACAAAGCATAGTGTTATAACACAAAGCAGTAAGTGCTAGGCAGTGTGAACATAAGAAGAAGAGTCCTCTAGTCAGAGTCTTCACAGAGGACACAGCATGTCTGCTGAGATGCTGAGATTTAAAGATGAGTAGAAGCTGGCCAAGCAGACTAGCAGATCTAAGGCATCTCAAGTAAAGATAGCAGGTGCAAAGGCATAGCACATGAGAAAACAGAATTCCTTTGAGAAAGGATTGTCATCGCATGTTCACAGGCAGTGTTTATATACAATCTAGAAAGCAATGGAAGGCTCCTGTCACCTCTCTCCCTGAAGCCTAGGATCTGGAGCAGTTATCTTAAAGCCTAAACATAGGCCTACAAAAAATAATGACAATACAATGTGGTACATGTTAAAATGGAAATATGTACAAAAGGTGGCAGCATAGAGAAAAGGTGTCTTGAAGTACGCTGGGGAATCAGGAATGCCTTTGAATATTGTCTCATGCTCTTACAGAATTGCTGCTCTTCCCTCACTCAGCACTGTTAACTGAATCTGGCCCATCATGCCACCTTCCTTTTCACTCATGGAAACTCTTCCTTCCACCACCCTGAATCTAGCTTCCACTAGGCTCTCCCTCTTCCTGTATTCCCACCCTCTTCTCTGAACCCCATTTCCTACGCACAGATTTCAGTCTTTCCCATGCAGCTCCTAGAACTTGGAACTCAGGGAATTTGGCTAGATACCGGGAAGGAAATCACCTTAACACATCCACCATTCATTCTTTCAATATCTGTTTATTAATCACATGCCGTGTGCCAGGCATTGTTCAGGGATCGAGGATACAGCAGGAAGAATAACCAACTTCTCAGCTTCTATGGAGTATACATTCCAACATCTCTGTGCCTCAGCTATATTCTTCTAATCCAACTAGAAGCTCAGATAAATGTGGTATAATAGAAATCCAGAGTTAAGAACAGTGGGGTTACTAGGAGGTTAGGGGGGAAAAGTCTACCTCCTGGAGAAGCATGATTTAGAACATATTTCTAAAGAACAACGCCAGTGAAGTGTTATCATGTGGGTCAGTATATTTGCATTTTTCTCTCATTTTCTCTGTTCCAACCTTCCAACTCATGATTTGTTTTTCCCTGATCTCTGTTCAAAAAAGCAGGATTTGGATTAAGACCTGCAATTTCTTCTACATTTTACTGTAAAGCAACATTGTTCTCTCCTACTGCTTTATCTTGAAGAACAGTCTGCAGTTTACCTTTTGGCAGCTAATTCTTTATATCTGCAGTTTAGTTCCTGAACTTATCATGTCACTCATTTTAAAAGCGTTAATTGATTTTTAGGAAAGGTAAGTGTGATCCATTCCATTTTCCACGTATACCACACTCCCCAATTATACCCAAAGAGTGGACCCATTTATGATTCCATTAAGTCTGGTCTTTATATATAAATGGAGTCACATCATATGCATATTTATGTTGCACTTAATTAACTTAAGTCCCAAGGTCAGAGAGAGAGAGAAGTTAAACAGTGCAGGTAATTCCACTCACCATTCCACTCAAGGAACACATGCTCTGAATTAATTGTGAACAAGTTGTTTTCCTCAGTATCAGGTCTCATGTGCCTCTCAAAGAATGAATTTGATTTTGATGTTTAAAGATAGCATTTATTTTAACAACATTGCCTCCAAATGCAAGTCAACCACTTCATCTGCTCAACTGCAGAAACAATGCTCTATTCCAATGCTTACCATAAACCTGAAAGTTGTATCTATTGAGAAACTGTAGGCCAGTGTCCAAAATGATGTCTCCCTAATGTATTTCCAAAGATAATTTTGCTTTTTGTAACATTTGTCTTATATGTCTTAACCTCAGTCTAAAATAATACTTTATTCTACTGCTAAAGTGACATTGACCTAAGATCTCTGAGCTTTGTATGTCTGACCTAGTGTAGCAGATGCTGTCTGTGTCTTCCCACACGCTCTCTGCATTCGCCATTTCTGTACACATTTTCAAACGGCCACTGCCAGCATCTGCAACTACCTGAGGGCTTTCTCTGGACACCAAGGCCTGCTCCGTACATGCAGGGAGCAGGCCAGGAGTGTAAGGAAAATAATGAGCCCCAGAAGCATCCCATAACCAATGACTGACAAGAGATGGCAAGGAAGAGCTAACTCTGTGCGCGTATTTCACAGTGTACCCCCGAGACCCCCAAGTGGATTAAAGTAGAGTTGCTCAGAGTGGCAGCTTCTTAAAGGAGCCATTTATCTGGCTTTCTTTCCTTCCCTGTCCCTCTTCCCTACTCTCCTACAAGTATTTCCTAGAATCCCTTTTTAGAAACGAATTGCCCTTGAGTCCTTGTCTCAGGGTCTACTTCCGGAGGAACTCAAACCATGACATTGAGAATTCTTACCCGCAGCATCAGACTCTGAAAAATCATCAATATGAACACTGGGTGACGTGTGTCCAACCCCTGAAGACACACCTCATGCCATCTCATGCATGCAGCTTGAGCTGGGCTCTGAATTCCACTGAATGCAGACTTACATGGCTCCTTTGTGTGGATCTTACCCCTAAACATCCCCAACCATTAACTCTTTGAGAATAAGACCCTGATTTTATATAATCTTTGTAACATTTCCCAACCCCTCTCCTAGAAAAATTCTAAACGAGGTAGTCGTAAAAAATTTGACATGAAGCAAATGAAACCAATTCTAATTTGATACCTGATGCCATTTACCCATGAAAAGAAAAAAGTCTGGAGCTTATTTGGCTATGTTTTCTGTGGTTAGGGAGATATTTGGACTTTTCAGCAAGGGCATTGCTATCTATCCTGTCCCCTGTATCCAAAAGTTTAAAAGTTCACATTTAAAGTGTGTTGATCCCTGGGGACTGAGTTGAATAACTGTTGATAGAATTTACCACGTGAACTAAGTTCTTTTTAAGTTTTATACTTAGTACTTTCCTTGGGGTTAGGAACCTTTAAATGCGGTGCATATACTCACATAAACCAAGTTAGATAAATTAGTAAAACTCCATATTAAATGAGAAAAAAAATTCTGTTATTTCTAGATAGGAGGAATCCAGGATTCCATAAAACTTCACTCTCTAAAAGATAGGTATGTTCAGAGTTTCCTTCCTGGAATAAAGCTTGAGGCTAAAAGTTTGAAGCAGAAATACATAGGAAATATATTATATTTTTAGAGCAAACAAAAATATAATACTCTACTATAATGTTGTTAAATGTGTCTGAGAGACTGTGGATTTTTATTGTAAAGGAAAATGATTCAAATGTATTTCTCAATAGTGCCATGTTTCCTCTTAAACTGTATTTTGAGGCAAATTTTTCTGTGGAAGTTTAAGATTTTAAGATGTGCAGATTTTTACCTCAAACGGTTATTACGGTGATTTGATGTGAGGTAGGATTAGTTGCTTCTCATTATGGTTCTTAACAAATATCTCATTAACTGGACACCCCAGTTATAGTCTCTAAAATATGTACATTATATTTTAATCAGAGCCATCTCCTTTTGTTCCTGGAGGGCTGTGAGTGTTCTTTCCTTACCACTCCTCTGTGCTGAACCATTCTGTATGCCAACTGACGTGGAGTGTTCTTGGAAGCCTCAGGACCCCAAATGACTGATCTGGAATATATTGTATCTTTCCAGCAGTGACATTTGGGCCTCTAGCTTGTTCCCTGGCTAGGGTCTGAGAGCAATCCACACACAGGGCTGCCTTAGGCTTGGGGCAGAGTCAGCCTGTTGAGTTTCTGCCTCTAAATGTTATTTATCACTGATTCTCTTCGGATAACCAGCAATTGTTAATTTTCTGTTTAAGAAATAAAACAAAATGTGTATCTCAGCAGAATAATAAAAACACAGAATCTGATCCTACTGATTTTATGTAGACTCTAAAACCTTTTTTTAGGGAATAATTATTTCATGTTCAGATTAATATAATGCAAAAAAATAGTCAGCAATATTCATACTCAGTGGAGACATGACCCGTCTCATTCAAGTTACAGAAAATAATTTCTAAATCACTGTAAATCATAAGAATATATGCATAGAAGACACTAAAAAGGCCTTTTTCTTTTTTCTAATGTTTCACCCATGCAGGATTATATCTCATTTCTTTGAGAACAGCCCTTTGGTGCTTATTACTGTGCTGTCTCTGAGAGCCAAATCGCCTGACTTCTGTTATAATGAGCCCTAAAGAGAGAGAGAAAGAGAGAGACACAAAGGATTTTAACGGGAGGATATCTTGTTGTTAGAACCAATAAAGCTAAAGCAGTCCTAGAATGATAAATTATTTTAAGTTTCATCATTTGCAGAACAACAATTTGAAGAACACACTAACATCTTAAAACACTGATCTTCCTGCTTATAATCCCAAGCAGAAGTCTTTAGATATTGTGAAGGCTCATTAATATTTCATTACCACAGCACAGGCAGCTATATAGAAATCTATCAGTTGTTGATGTTTTTGAAGCACTGATGGGCAGTCTGCAGGGAAAATCAAGTAAAAAAGCTAACCCTGAATTAAAAGGTATGAAGATCACTCTCATGTTTATGATGAGTAAAATTCAAATAAAACTACACACACACGTTCCGTAGTTAATATTAGCAAAAGTACACTAAAATTCTCTGAGACTAGTTTGGTACACGGACAAAAATAAATAGACTGGCCCTAGAGATTACACAACAGCAGGATGGCACCAGGATATTTGTTTCTCTGAATGGCAAACTGTCAACTGAAGCCTAAATCTGCGTTCGCTTCATGAATTATAGTTCATTAAAACCAATCATTTTTTTAAACCAATCATTTTAATCAAATTCATAATCAATATCTGTCAGTGAGATGGTATTTTGTACAGTGATCAAAGTCTAGCCATTGAGATGATCATATGGCTTTTCTCCTTCAATTTGTTAATATGGTGTATCACATTGATTGATTTGCATATATTGAAGAATCCTTGCATTCCTGGGATAAACCCCACTTGATCATGGTGTATGATTCTTTTAATGTGCTGTTGGATACTGTTTACTGGTATTTTGTTGAGGATTTTTGCATCTATGTTCATCAGTGATATTGGCCTGTAGTTTTCTTTTTTTGTGGCATCTCCGTCTGGTTTTGGTATCAGGGTGTTGGTGGCCTCGTAGAATGAGTTTCGGAGTATTCCTCCCTCTGCTATATTTTGGAAGAGTTTGAGAGGATAGGTGTTAGCTCTTCTCTAAATGTTTGATAGAATTCGCCTGTGAAGCCATCTGGTCCTGGGCTTTTGTTTGTTGGAAGATTTTTAATCACAGTTTCAAATTCAGTGCTTTTGATTGGTCTGTTTATATTTTCTAATTCTTGGTGGCTCAGTCTCGGAAGGTTGTGCTTTTCTAAGAATTTGTCCATTTCTTCCATGTTGTCCATTTTATTGGCATATAGTTGCTTATAGTAATCTCTCATGATTCTTTGTATTTCTGCAGTGTCAGTTGTTACTTCTCCTGTTTCATTTCTAATTCAATTTATTTGAGTCTTCTCCCTTTTTTTCTTGAAGAGTCTGGCTAATGGTTTATCAATTTTGTGTATCTCCTCAAAGAACCAGCTTTTAGTTTTATTGATCTTTGCTACTGTTTCCTTCATTTCTTTTTCATTTATTTTTGATTTGATCTTTATGATTTCTTTCCTTCTGCTAACTTTGGGTTTTTTCTGTTCTTCTTTCTCTAATTGCTTTAGGTACAAGGTTAGGTTGTTTATTTGAGATGTTTCTTGTTTCTTGAGTTAGGATTGTATTGCTATAAACTTCCCTCTTAGAACTGCTTTTGCTACATCCCATAGGTTTTGGGTTGTCGTGCTTTCATTGTCATTTGTTTCTAGGTATATTTTGATTTCCTCTTTGATTTCTTCGGTGATCTCTTGGTTATTTAGTAGTGTATTGTTAGCCTCCATGTGTTTGTACTTTTTACAGATTTTTTTCCTGTAATTGATATCTAGTCTCACAGTATTGTGGTCAGAAAAGATAATTGATATGATTTCAATTTTCTTACATTTCCCAAGGCTTGATTTGTGACCCAAGATATGATCTCTCCTGGAGAATGTTCCATGAGCACTTGAGAAGAAAGTGTATTCTGTTGTTTTTGGATGGCTGTCCTATAAATATCAAATAAGTCCACCTTGTTTAACGTATCATTTAAAGCTTGTTTCCTTATTTATTTTCATTTTGGATGATCTGTCCATTGGTGAAAGTGAGGTGTTAAAGTCCCCTACTATGATTGTGTTACTGTTGATTTCCCCTTTTATGACTTAGCATTTGCCTTATGTATTGAAGTGCTCCTATGTTGGGTGAATAAATATTTACAATTGTTGTATTTTCTTGGATTGATCCCTTGATCACTATGTAGTGTCCTTCCTTGTATCTTGTAACATTCTTTATTTTAAAGTCTATTTTATCTGATGATTGCGCTACTCCAGTTTTCCTTTGATTTCCATTTGCATGGAATATCTTTTCCATCCCCTCACTTTTAGTCTGTATGTGTCCCTAGGCCTGAAGTGGGTCTCTTGTAGACAGCATATATATGGGTTTTGTTTTTGTATCCATTCAGCCAGTCTATGTCTTTTGGTTAGAGCCTTTAATCCATCTATATTTAAGGTAGTTATCAATATGTATGTTCCTACTACCATTTTCTTAATTGTTTTGGGTTTGTTATTGTAGGTCTTTTCTTTCTCTTGTGTTTCCTCCCTAGAGAAGTTCCTTTAGCATTTGTTGTAAAGCTGGTTTGGTGGTGCTGAATTCTCTTAGCTTTTGATTGTCTGTAAAGGTTTTAATTTCTCCTTCAAATCTGAATGAGATCCTTGCTGGGTAGAGTAATCTTCGTTGTAGGTTTTTCCCTTTCATCACTTTAAATATGTCCTGCCACTCCCTTCTGGCTTGCAGAGTTTCCACTGAAAGATCCGCTGTTAACCGTATGGGGATTCCCTTGTATGTTACTTGTTGTTTTTCCCTTGCTGCTTTTAATATTTTTTCTTTGAATTTAATTTTTGATAGTCTGATTAATGTGTGTCTTGGCATGTTTCTACTTGGATTTTTCCTGTATGGGACTCTCTGTGCTTCTGGGACTTACTTGATTGACTATTTCCTTTCCCATGCTAGTGAAGTTTTAAATATAATCTCTTCAAATATTTCCTCAATCCCTTTCTTTTTCTCTTATTCTTCTGGGATCCCTATAATTCGAATGTTGGTGCATTTAATGTTGTCCCAGAGTTCTCTGAGACTGTCCTCAATTCTTTTCATTCTTTTTTCTTTATTCTGGTCTGCAGTAGTTATTTCCACTATTTTTTCTTCCAGGTCATTTATCCGTTCTTCTGCCTCAATTATGCTGCTATTGATCCCTTCCAGCGAATTTTTAATTTTATTTATTGTGTTGTTCGTCATTGTTTATTTGCTCTTTAGTTCTTCTAGGTCCTTGTTAAACGTGTCTTGTATTTTCTCCATTCTATTTCCAAGATTTTGGTATCTTTACTATCATTACTTTGAATTCTTTTTAAGGTAGACTGCCTACTTCCTCTTCATTTCTTTGGTCTGGTGGGTTTTTACCTTGCTCCTTCATCTGCTGTGTGTTTCTCTGTCTTCTCATTTTGCTTAACTTACTGTGTTTGGGGTTTCCTTTTCGCAGGCTGCAGGTTCATAGTTCCTGTTGTTTTTGGTGTCTGCCCCCAGTGGGTAAGGTTGGTTCAGTGGGTTGTGCAGGATTCCTGGTGGAGGGGACTGGTGCTTGTGTTCTGGTGGATGAGGCTGGATCTTATCTTTCTCGTGGGCAGGACCACATCTGGTGCTGTTTTTTGGGGTGTCTTCGACCTTAATATGATCTTAGGCAGCCTCTCTGCTAATGGGTGGGGTTGTGTTCCTCTCTTGCTAGTTGTTTGGCATAGGGTGTACAGCACTGTAGCTTGCTGGTAGTTGAGTGGAGCTGGGTCTTAGCATTGAGATGGAGATCTCTGGGAGAGCTTTTGCCATTTGATATTACGTGGAGCCGGGAGGTCTCTGGTGGATCAATGTCCTGAACTCAGCTTTCCTACTTCAGAGGCACAGTTGTGACACGTGGCCAGAGAACCAAGACCCTGTCATCCACATGGCTCAGAATAAAAGGGAGAAAAAAAAGGAAAGAAAGAAAGAATAAAATAAAGTTATTAAAATAAAAAAATTGTTAAAAATAAAAAAAAAATTAAAAAGAAAAAAAATAAGAGAGCAACCAAACCAAAAAACAAATCCACCAATGATAAGCGCTAAAAACTATACTAAAAAAAAAAAAAAAAAATGACAGACAGAACACTAGAACAAATGGTAAAAGCAAGGCTATACAGACAAAATCACACAAGGAAGCATACACATATACACTTACAAAAAGAGAAAAAGGAAAAAAATATATATATATCTTTTGGGAAGTCTGAATTCTTCAGCCAGTGCTCAGTATGTGTTCTGTAGGAGCTGTTCCACACGTAGATGTATCTCTGATGTATTTGTGGGGAGGAAGGTGATCTCCACATCTTACTCCTCCACCATCTTGAAGGTATCTCTCCATTTATAATTCTGTTTATTTGAGTCTTCTCCCTTTTTTTCTTGATGAGTCTGGCTAATGGTTTATCAATTTTGTTTATCTTCTCAAAGAACCAGCTTTTAGTTTTACTGATGTTTGCTATCGTTTCCTTCATTTCTTTTTCATTTATTTCTGATCTGATCTTTATGATTTCTTTCCTTCTGCTAACTTTGGGGGTTTGTTGTTGTTCTTCTTTCTCTAATTTCTTTAGGTGTAAGGTTAAGTTGTTTATTTGAGATGTTTCTTGTTTCTTGAGGTAGGATTGTATTGCTATAAACTTCCCTCTTAGAACTGAGAAAAACAAATACTGTATGCTAACACATATATATGGAATCTAAAAAAATGGTTCTGAAGAACCTAGGGGCAGGACAGGAATAAAGATGCAGACATAGAGAATGGACATGAGGACATGGGGAGGGGGAATGGTAAGCTGGGACGAAGTGATAGAGTGACATGGACATATATACACTGCCAGAAGTAAAATAGCCAGTGGGAAGCAGGCACATAGCACAGTGAGATCAGCTCGGTGCTTTGTGTCCACCTAGAGGGGTGGGACAGGGAGGGTGGGAGGGAGACGCAAGAGGGAGGGGATATGGGGATGTATGTATGTGTATAGCTGATTCACTTTGTTATACAAAAGAAACTAACACACCATTGTAAAGCAATTATACTCTAATAAAGATGTTTAAAAAAATTTATATATATTAAAAAAACAGGCTAGCCATTGAAACCAAAATACTTGTCCTCAAGTAAGAAAGATTAGATGTCTAGGATACTCACGGGAAAGAAACAAATATTCCTCCAATATCCCACCCCGTTTCTTTGGTCTCCAACCCTAAAGAAAAGACAGACCCTTTCTGTGTTACGTGGCAGAAAGGAATGTGGGCAAATGGCAACTAAGTGATAAAACAAGCTAAAGTATCAATAGTAATGAAACAAGATTTATGAACATACTAAAATAATTCATCTTGGAAAGGGAAAATTGAAGGTCTTGATAAAGAAAACCTATGGTTTAAAGGTTTAAAAGCTATGAGTTCAATCTGAAAAAAATTAAATCTACAGAAGATGCAAACTTACAAACTGGGCTTTTATCTCTAAAAACCATGATACAAACAAGGAGTAACAACTACTATGCCCAGCCTCTGAAGAACTGCACCCTCATAACCATCTCCCCATTTCTTACCCCTCCATTCCCTGTTCTCTGCATAGAGAAATAGGGACTATTGAATATATATCAAAAGTATTATTTATAATGTTTTTTCTTAATCCAAATGAAAAGCTACGTGAGTATTAAGGCACATTTTCCCCCCACTGGTGTAAGTTTAACTCACAAAAATCCAGGGGAATGCACAATAATTTTTGTCATTGATCATGACACCAAGTAGTCTATGAACTGAGAAATTTGGTAGCTATATTCCCTGGAATATGTCCATATTCCTAGAGCTACACTTGTTACATAGAGAGGAGTATCACCCCAGTGATTTGGATTAAGTGTGTGATAGAATTTTGTATTCTGGTGCACAGAACTGAAATATGATCTTCAGTCTCACACAAAGCAACTGCATATGGCAGATTAATGTCAAAGATTCTCTGAACAAGCTAAGTTCATCATCAGAATTTTTCTCCAGGACTGAGTTATGACCTAATATATTTCCCTGTAGTATCCCAAAGAGATGAGAAAAGATGGCTGGAAATATTATATAATGCTCATAGAAGAGGTGTTCTTTCCCATTATTTAGAAAAAAGCAAGGAAAAGATTTGCTAAACCATCATTTCCAGATAGCAGTCTACTGTGTGACCAATGAAACTCACCTAACTTATTTTGAAGTAGACCATACTTTGAATGTCATTTTAACATATTGATATGATCAGATACATACATTACCAAAGCCTTAAACCCCTCGCTCACTTTGGATATAGTCATCACACACAGCAACCTAAGAATTTTGTGGGTGAGAACAGAGTATAAATGAGGCCACAGTTACGGTTTTGATTTCTATGTGAATCATCTAACTTGGTTCTGTTATATGACCAAAAACTATATTCCTTATAGTGACAAAGTTCATGCTGTTGGTCTCAAGCTGAACCAGTGTGGGTAGCTCAGTGTAAACTAGATCAGTGGTACCTTCATTTAGCTCTGCCTCAAAATTGTTATCTTTGTTTTCCTGTTTTTTTTTTGTTGTTGTTGTTGTTTTGTTTTTTTGCCCCGCCGCTCCACGGCATGCGAGATCCTCCCGGACCGGGGCACGAACCCGTGTCCCCTGCATCGGCAGGCGGACTCTCAACCACTGCACCACCAGGGAAGCCCTGTTTTTTTGTTCTTTAAGTCACCCAATCTTCTGAATCCTAATCTCTGAGATGATTCTAATACAGGCATTCATTAGCACTTAGGAAATATTAGGCTAGACTGATACTTAATTGAGGGGGGCAAAAAGAACCCAAACACCAAAAGGCAGTGGGTCAGTCAAACCATTTTCAGACACCATGTACTACCCCACCAAATAATGATGCTCTCTGTTCCTAGTTTAGTAACATAGACCTTGGAAGAGTTTTCAAGCAAGAAGTAGCTCATTATCTAGAAATCATGAAGTCCCTCCCTAACTAAGCTAAGTGGCCCTCATCTGCACCTTGAGAGCACATCTGTCATTAAAGTTGCTAAAATGTATTTTGATGTTCTATTCACGTTTCTGATTTTTCAATTACCTTATCTTCCAAAGTCCTTGAGAGTAAGGAGAATTTTTAATTCCTCTTGGGGTCTACTATAGAATTTTGCACATGTCCTCAATATATTTTTTTGGTTCTGAAATGAACTAGACTACTGAAAGAAGACTCATGCTCACACACTATCTCTTACATCTCAACGAAGACCTCTTTGGTCTTCAATTTCCTCATGAAGGTGCTATACTAAATGATTTCTCCAGCTTTCATCTCTCAGCTACTATATATTCACATATCATGAATTGAAAAAGGCTAGATGAATAAGACTCCACTCTTAAGAAAAGAAGGATGTCTTCATTTCTTCATAATCAATTTATGTTTGACACAAATCCTGATTATTTAACCCAGCCACAGAACTGAGCAATTTCTGAGGAAACTTGTGTTCTATATGCCAAGAATCAAAAATATTCATGTCAACTTTAGAATCTTGTGGAGACATGAATTATACATATTATCTTTCACTTAATGTTGATCAACCACCCATCTGACTTTTGGGGGTACGTATTACCAGAAACGGTTTGAATGTGCTCCAAAAGAGCTGGAATCTTAATATTGAGGAGAAAAGAGAGTAACTCAAAAACCACTTTGCCAAAAACTTTATGGTTGAAATTATAGCCTAAGGAGATTTTTAAAGACCCCTTCAGTGTCCCTTTCAGGTTTTTAAGCAGATGCAACCTAAAATTACTCAAATATTTACATTTATGTCAATGACTTTAATCCATTTTGTCACTCAATTGTATAAAGCTATCTTCTACAAAATAGTATACTGGTACTTTGAAATAAATTGATTTTTTAAAATGGACATGGATAAAAAAGCTACAGATGGGGTTCTCATATACAGTTGTTTGCTCGGTAGATGGAATATTGAATCCTTCACCCATTAAATGTATCCTCACCACAGATTTGCTGCACCTGCTATTTTACATCTCAGTATATTTCATACTGAATATTTATGGTCCTTTCAAATTAATATGGAGACAGACTAAATGGTCAGAAACGGTCCAATGCTGACATCTACTGGATATACAAATGGATGCATTTGACTGTCAAAAGAATCCACATAGTCTAAAGTGTAAAGTAAAAGTATAAGACACATAAAGCAAAACTTGCTTTGCTTTACTTAATAAATATATATGCTGGTTCTCTATAAATCCATGATCATCTCTAAACAAAGAATATCACTATATGTCAAAATGCATAATGTTGGGAGGTTAGACACTATTAGACTCAGAAATCTAAGAGTCAGGAGAAAGAAACTATGATGTTCTCAATGGGGATAAGCTCAGGAATAATGCATTTCAGCCACTGATAATATCCTTCAGCTACTAATCCAACCTCTTTAGTACATGGTGTCTTCCCTGTGTGTAAATAGGAAAGGCAGCTCCAACCCCATTCTCTTTTGGTCTTGGGAAATTATCTGAGTTCCTCTCTAACTGTTCTTTTCCACACCAATGTGGTTTCTTTGGCAGATTTTGGGGGGCTTCTATGAGCCCATTAAGAATTATATCTTTCTTTGGCCAAGCTATATTCAATTGCTAGATAAATTGTTACAATCGAAAGTCAGACAGCCACGGGTTCAATTTCTGGCTCAGCCTCTTATATATGCATCTGAGTGAATTAGGGAAATTTTTAAATTAAAATGCAAATAAATTGAATTTTATTGCACTATTATCAAAAGAATTAATGACAATATATGCAAAACACATACTATTTTCTAAAAAGTACGTGCTAACTAAATAGTGGTTATTGTTATCATTATCATTATCATCACCATCATTATTTTCGACTAACCCTACAGAATACCCATAAGTCAGATTCCACTACCACATGAAGTCCTAAAGGCAGGGGCCATGGATTATTTGTGTTTGCATCCATTGCACCTGATATGGTACCAGACACAAATAGGTATTCAATAAATGTCCATCTGAGTTCTATTTCTGCAGTGGGTAGTATCAGGAATTCACCTTGCATTCTATAGAGACTACACAATGATAAAACATACGGCTATATTCTCAGTTAAAAATATCACAAACAGGGTACAGTAATAAAAGGGGTAAGAAGATGACCGGCTTACTACTGCCAATTTTCAGAGCCAACGCCGTGAAAATGCACTATGTTTATCATACCTCAGGAGGGCTTGAACTCATGGTATTCTGAGGTATCATTCACCTGGCCAATTGCATGGCAGAAAAGCTGGTGCAGAGAAAGAAGATTCTACTGTTCTGGAACAGAGAAACTGACCCAGATACAGAACTGCTCCCTAGCTCACATAGCACATTTACGGTTCTATGATCTTTGCCCTGCATGAATTCCTATTCAAGGTCGTTCCTGCCACTAACCACAGACTCCCTCCCATTTCAGCCCTAATAAATGTTCAAGCTGGTAACATTTGTAAACTTAACAACCGACAAAAACTGTAAAACTGAGCTTTACAATAAAGTTGAGAACCACAGAATCAGGGCTATTTCCCCATATCACATAATCAAAACGCGCATATCAAGACTCAGGGATACACTGTGGAATTCGATGGAGGAGGGATCTTCAAGAAGAGGCACTCTGTTACATGTCATGTATTACATGCTTTCTATTTAACTGCATTGTAGGGGCTAACAATTTAACATATTACAAACTCAGTTGCATGAAAAATATTGCCTCTTTATTTTCTATGTCTGACATTATCATGCTGTCAAAGTTCCTATTTTACTGGGCAGTGGAAAATTTAAGCTTAGCAAGTCAAGTAACTCCGTCATGTTTACTTTAAATAATCATATTAACATAATCTCTGGCGGTACTTGCACAGCCTTTCAAGGTTTCTCCCATGTTCCCTTCTCTAAGCCAACATAGCCTCTGGATATAAATATTATCTTAAGTGTGTTAATGGCAGAGGGAAGAAGCATCCCTAAATCAAAGAGTTGTCCCTTGTTCTTTCCTCCAGAATCTTGTTGGCTTCCTTAAAAATGTTCTTTGTCCTTTATGATTATTCACTTCCCTCTGGTATATGCTACTGAAATTCATGGCTGTTGAAACTTGGTTATTTTCTTACCGTGACTGGTAATCTCCATTACCACTCTGATGACTTGGCTCATCCTGGCATCTCTCGTACTACAAATTATTTAAAATCTCAGCTACATTCTCCATATGGCCCCTGCCCAAAGCAGGCCTTCTGGCTTTCTACTCTTAGCTATCTGTGCGTCATCTCCTTTAATTATACAAGGACATTCTGCATCCTTTCTATAGTACACCGGAGCCAAAGAAGATGTCTGGTATCCAGACTTCTTTCTACATAAATGTCTCACTCCGTTATTCCCCTCAGCTCAGCACCCCATACACATACCAAAGGTGATGTTGGCAATACTATCAGGTAATATCTTCCCAGAAGCCCAAAGAAAAAATGGGACACAAGTTCTTCTTATTTTAACTTCCACCACAAATTCTGCATTTTGTGTTTATATATTTTGCTCCCACCTTTCAAGGATGACCCGGGTAGGGTGGGGGGAGGGGGCACATGGATGGAAATGATTAATAACTGATCTATTTCGTCTCATCTTCCATCTACCCCTCTCCTTTCTGAGAACTGAAAGGCCTATCATTTTTTCTTCCCATTACTGTTTGGCAAAGACTTCTTCTATATCATAGTATTCATTTCTACTTTCTTTCCAAAGGGTCATAAACTAAAAGTCTATAGTCAAAGAATCATTGGACTGAGGAGGAAGAATACATAGGGAAGTGTTTTCAAATGATATGCCTATTACCTGAGAAAAACCTTTTCTCTCAGGGGCGATTGAGATGGTTACTTAGATTTTCGCTATTAAATACAACTTCTGTCTATATAGTACTAGAAAGAATGGTGTAATTTAAACTTAAATGGGACATAAGGATTGACTTAATTTCTTGAAAGTCTCACCTAACTTTTACCCCTATTCCAAAAAAAAAAAAGAGCTAAGGAATGAATCTAGTAATTCTTCAGGAAATAGATCCCTTAAAAAGATTCCTTCTTTGTGGAGAGCTTAAATTGACCACACCCACATTCAGACTTCTCTTTCCCAATACTCTAATTTGAAGTTGCTAGAGGCTCTAGATTTCGAACTCCTATACCTTCTCAAATCAAACCTCCCAGCTTGACTAAGATCATTAATGTTTGTTTTTCTGTTTGTTTGTTTTTGTGTGTTTTTTTGCGGTACGTGGGCCTCTCACTGTTGTGGCCTCTCCCGTTGCGGAGCACAGGCTCCGGACGCGCAGGCTCAGCGGCCATGGCTCACGGGCCCAGCCGCTCCGCGGCATGTGGGATCTTCCCAGACCGGGGCACGAACCCGCGCCCCCTGCATCGGCAGGCGGACTGTCAACCACTGCGCCACAGGGAAGCCCAATCATTAATGTTTGAATCCTCAGTCAGAATTGGATTGAAAATTCAGTAGGGATGATCTAAGAGTGAACGGCAGACAAGTGAATGACATTAGGTAGGGAAGGGAGGAGCTTACGTTACTGTGAAAACATCTACAGGGATGAGCCAAAGAAGAAAGGACAGACCCCGTTCGTGACTGTCAGCCGTTTCTCATTTGCTCCTCATCCTAATGGCCAAAACATGTCCATCGCTTGGGGGCAACACAGTTAATGCTGAGCCAAGAGAAGAAGGGGGAACTTCCACATGTCACAAAGGATGCGTCAGGTCAGTGTAACATTAACCTGTTATTTAGCAATAGGCACTCTCAGATGCTGAGTATTGTCAAGCCATGAAAGTACTGCCTCGTGTGAATGCACATCATGCACTAAATATTAGCATTCGCTCCAACCCCTTTCAAGAGATCTGAGAAACATTTCAGCCGACAAAGAGGCAATATCTTTACCACACCAGCTTTTAAACAGGCATCTACGGGGCAAGATATAAAATAGCATAAAGTGGAAAACATTTTCCCAGAATATCATTTATGTCCAACTATTATTCTGCCATTAGATTTTTATTCTTTCAAGACTGAAAAGTTTGTTCAGAAGTTTAAGTGGCGTTGTTAAAAGAGCATGAGGAGAGAGTGCTATCAGCAAGATAGCAGTATGGGAGTTTCCAATGGTCTTTCCCTCAGAGAAATATCAACTTGAACAACTATCTGTGAATGAAAAATACCTTCAAAAGAGCTAAGGATTCCAGGAGAGGGATTACAGCAGCTGAGTGGAACACAGAAATAAGAAAAGGCACACTGAAGAAGGAAGGAAAGACAGCTTTACATTACCTCTGTCACACCTCTCCCAAGCCTGGGCAGCCCAGTGCAGAGAGAGACACCTGTGGAAACTAATAAACTGTTAGAATTAATAAATTCAGCAAAGTTGCAGAATATAAAATCAACATAAAAAATCAGTTGCATTTCTATACATTAACAAAACAATCTTGTGCAAAAAGAACAAAGTTGGAGGCATCACACTATCTGATTTCAAAGTACACTACAAAGCTCTAGTAATTAAAACATGTGGTACTGCCATAAAAACAGACATACAGACCAATGGAACAGAATAGAGTGCCGAGAAATAAATTCATGAATTTATGGTCAACTGATCTTCAACAAAGGTGCCAAGGACACACAATGGGGAAGGACAGTCTTTTCAATAAATGGTGTTAGGAAAACTAGTTTTCTATGTGCAGAAGAATGAAATTGAACCCTTATCTCACTCCATACACAATCATCAACTCAAATGAATTAAAAGCTTACTAGTAAGACCTGAAACAATAAAACTATTAAAATAAAACATAGAAGAAAAGTTCCTTAACATTGGTCTGAGCAATGTGTTTTTTAATATATATAACCCAAAAAGCATGGGCAACAAAAGTAAAAATAGACAAATGGGATTGCGTCAAACTAAAAAACTTCTACACAGCAAAGGAAAGCATCAACAAAATGAAGAGACAGCCTAAGGAATGGGAGAAAATATTTGTAAACCATATATCTGATAAGGGGTTAATATCCAAAATATATAAGAAACTCAAACATCTCAATAGCAAGAAAACAAATAAACCAATTTAAAAATTGCAAAAGACTTGAATAGACATTTCTCAAAAGAAGACGTACCAATGGTCAACAAATATATGAAAAGGTGCTCAACATCACTAACCATCAGGGAAATAAAAACCAAAACCACAATGAGATATCACCTCATATCTATTAGAATGGCTTTTATCAAAAAAACAAGAAAGAACAAGTGTTGGTGAGGATGTGGATAAAAGAGAATCCTTGTACAGTGTTGGTGGGAATGTAAATTGGTGCAGCCACTCTGAAACACAGTATGGAGGTTTCTCAAAAAACTAAAAACAGACCTACCATATGACCCAGCAATTCTACTCCTGGGTATATATCTGAAAAAAAACCCTACTAATTCAAAAAGATACATTCACCCCAATGTTCATAGCAGAGTTATTTACAATTGCCAAGATATAGAAGCAACCTAAATGTCCTTCAACAGATGAGTGGATAAAGAAGATGTGATATCTATATAGATAGATAGATAGATAGATAGATAGATAGATAGATAGATATAGATATAGATATATAGATATGGTGAAATACTACTCAGCCATAAAAAAGAACAAAATTTTGCCATTTGCAGCAACATGGATGGACTTGGAGGGCATTATGCTAAGTGAAACAAGTGAGCAGAGAAAGACAAATACTGCATGCTATCACATATATGTGGAATCTAACAAATACAACAAACTAGTAAATATAACAAAACTGTAGCAGACTCACAGATATAGAGAATAAAATAATGGTTACCAGTGGGGAAAGCGGGGAGGGGCAATATGAGGGTGAGAAGTGGGAAGTCCAAACTATTGGGTGTAAGATAGGCTACAACGATGTATTATAGAACATGGGGAATATATCAATATTTTGTAATAACTGTAAATGGAGTGCAACCTTTAAAAACTGTATAAAAGATAAATTTTTTAAAAAAAAAAGACAAGAGATAACAAGTGTTGGCGAGAATGTAGAGAAAAGAGAATCCTTGTACACCATGGATGGCAATGCAAATTGGTATGGACATTATGGAAAACAGTAGGGAGGTTCCTCAAAATATTAAAAATAGAGATGATCCAGCAATCTCACTTCTGGATATATGACATGAAATCACCAACTCGAAGAGATATCTGTACTTCTGTGTTCATTGCATTATTCACAACAGACAAAAGATGGGAATAAAGTAAGTGTATGTCATGGTGTAAGTGTATGTCATAAAGTAAGTGTATGTCCATGGTATGTCATGGAATATTACTCAGCCATCAGAAAGAAGGAAATCCTGCCATTTGCAACAACACGGATGCACCTTGAGGACATTATGCTAAGTGAAATAAACCAGAGAGAGAAAAACAAATACTGTGTGATCTCACTTATATGTGGAATCTAAAATAAAGTCAAACTCATAGAAGCAGAGTAGAACAGGTTCCCAGGAGCTGGAGAGGCAGTGGGGGAATACGGAGATGTTGTTCAAAGGGTACAAAGTTGCAGTTGCATAGGATGAATAAAATTAGAGATCTAAGTAACAAACAGGTATGGTGACCGTACTTAATAATACTGTATTAATGCTGGAAATATGCTTAAAAAATAGCTTTCAGAAGCATTCATCACACCAAAAAAAAGTAGCTATGGGAAAGATAAGTTAATTAGCTTGACTATAATCATCATTTTACTATGCATATCAAATCATCACATTGTACACCTTAAATACATTTTTATTAAATTATATAAATTAAAAATATATATATATAAATTTTAAAAATATATTTTTAAAAAGAGCATGAAGTGGAATGGATAAAAGAAGGATGGTATATTCATTCAATGGAACACTATAGAACAATACAAATAACAATTTAAAACCACATGAAATAATATGGAAGAACCTCATAAACAAAATGTTGAAGAAGCCAGACACCACACAGCATATAATCTATGATTCAATTTACAGAACGAAAAAAGGCAGGCAAGGCTTTTGTACTAGAAGTTGGTGTCATCCTTGGTGGAGAGAGGGATAATCAACAGAAAGGAGACAAGGAGGTTTCTGAGGACCGAAAATTCATGTTTTGTGTTTGAGGTGGATCTGATTACATGGTGTATTTAGTTTGTGAAAATTCATCAAGCTGTGTACTTATGATATGTGCACTTTTTTGTATATATTGTATCTCAGTAAAAGTTTATAATAATTCTGCTATTCCTAGAAGGGTGACTTTAAGCAAGCTTCATTCCCTTTTTAAAAAATGTTCTCAATGCAAAAATAGGTATATTACTGTCTATACTCAAAATTTCTTGTGAGGATAAAATGAAATTAAATTACACAAATTGCCAAAGACCTAGAAAGTGTACCACACAACCCTCCCACTACTTTTAAAAGGTAAATATCCCTAGGAATGGTAATTCTTAAAACTATTATCAGTAACCTGGGACATTAATTAACATCTTAATCCAAATAAATTGACAGTCATTCATTCAACACAGTGAGCACTGGTAAAAACTGAAAGCTATGAACAGATATGACTAAAATACAGTTCCTACATTCAAGAAACTTTCAGCATACTTGTCACCTTAAATCTACTACATGGGAGAGGGATGTGAGTCAGAAAACAGGGTAGTAGAAAAGAAGAAAGTGTCATTTGGAAAGCTTTCAATCACAGATAGATTAAAACAACTCAAAATAATACTAAGTTATGTAATAAATCCCAGAGTGCTCATGTGTTAATTCAGCAGCTTAATGACTTCTTTGAGGACCCACCAAAGTCCTTTATAACTTTTAGTGTATAATTCTCAATGTGTCTGCTTTGTCTTCAAGCCAGTTCTTTTCATGGTTATAAGAAAGCTGACATGGTTCCAGGCACTGCATGCAGGCATGGTGAAGTCCAAGATATCTTCCAACAAGGAATAAGAAGGAAATATGACTACTGGGTAGCAACCAATAGTCTTAGCTACAGGGTTCTATAATGCTGAGGGCAAGGAGGAAAGCCACAGTTCAAATTTAGCCCTTTGGATCATTGGAATTATTAGTAATGTTGTTCTTGTGAGGTACTTCTAGCTGTAGGCCATAGCGATAGGGTATAAATTATCCTGAAAAAATTCTTCTTAATGTTAGCCTGTTACTGCCATCATTACCTATTGCTTAGAAAAGGTTGGAGGAGGCCTAACTCAAGTTACCTACTGGTCAGTTTTGTCTTTATAGCCCTGGTCTATGAAGGTAGATATGATGGAGATGGTTGGTCACTTCTCTCAACCTGAGTCCATACACACAGTAATAAATAGCAAGAAACCATCTTTGCAATATAGTCAAACAGAGTGATGAAATTCCAGCCAAATACAACACTGCCAAATGTGTCTGTGCTGCCTCAAGGCAAAGTTAAGGCAATGGGATTTCCTTATTGACATTAGGCCTACAAAGTGATTTATAAAAATCACTGAATCAGGTTAAGAACTAGGAGGCAGAAACAACATAGTTAAGTGGATGCCAAGTACACCTGAAATACTCATGCCAGTCAATAATTCCAACTTCCTGCCTCCTTCCTCTCATCTTAGCTGCTGACATCTCCAACAGCCATATGATATACACCCAGTCAAACTGGATAACATGAAAGGATTCCTTTTTGTTAGTAGTTTTTGTTGTGTTCCCTGCCTCTCTCACTTAAACTTAGGGAGAAAAATCTAGAATCACCTGGTCTGAATTTCTTCACCTCCACAATTGCATTAACCATGTGGATGTGAATTTCATTTACTTCCTTTTACCCAATCCACCTTCAGAGGGAGAAGAGAATGGGTGAGAAGCCACAACTCAGTTAGGAAAAGAAAACATAAATGTATAATAATGTATAAATTCTACACTTAGTTGAAAATCTTATTCAAAATCAAGATAATGCCTTGAGTGAATAATAAAGGCAAATCCTGTAGGTTTCTTTCCCTCTTTCTGGAAAGAGTTAGAAAGGGGCAGAGAAAATAGAGGATGGGGAAAAGAAGAAGCTATATCCTATATGTATGAAAACTGGGAGACCTGGATCTAAAGCCATATTTCTATATTGGTCACAATGGCCTTTGAATCAGTGTTTCCATCTATTCTAACCAGCTCATCTGCTAACCTATTTAATATTCTCTACCAAGCTCTAATATGGCTGTGATAAATGTGGGGAGGACAATTTTTTCACTGTAAATATTAGGTTGTTGTAGAGGAGGAATATTCTTGATAGATCAGTCATTGCCTGCCAAATCCAAACCTCCCTCTAAGTAAAACTATTCCACAACTAGATCATACTGCTTAGACACTCATGTTTTGAACTACAGAACCTCCTTCCAGCTATGGATGACTGACTTATTGGTAGAAAAAATGACCCAAGGGTAGCCAGTATACAACTGGCCAGTGACATTTATGGCCTAACTGGAAAAGATGGACAAATCAGGCAAATTCTTTTTTCAGTAACCTGAACAGAGCAATAGAATTTGCTAGTTGAAACAAAGGAAAAAACATATAAGGTGTAACATTAATGTAAAAACACTAGAGTAAAACTACATGAGCTGTTCCTATTGAGGTCCTTAAAACCACTCAAATAGAGAATTCCCTCCTGCTCCATTCTCTATGTGGCATGACCTTAGTACCTAGTTCATTCATTCATGCAAAAAGCATTTTTTTTTTTTTGCGGTACGTGGGCCTCTCACTGTTGTGGCCTCTCCCGTTGTGGAGCACAGGCTCCGGACACGCAGGCTCAGCGGCCATGGCTCACGGGCCCAGCCGCTCCGCCGCATGTGGGATCTTCCCAGACCGGGGCACGAACCCATGTCCCATGCATCCGCAGGCGGACTCTCAACCACTGCGCCACCAGGGAAGCCCCAGAAAGCATATTTTGACAACTGCTATGTACTAGGCATAACAGTAAGCTCTGAAGATTTGATACCGACCATGACAAATGTGATCACTGCTCTTACAGAGATTGCAGTGTAGTGGTGAAAACACACACTGAATAGGGAAATGTACAGGAAACTGTAATAGTATTAAACAGGGACATGTAACCCAGTTTTTTTAAAGAGTGGGGGATCATCTACCTCCATGTATCAAAATTATTCTCATCCTTCAAGCCTTCACTGATAACCCCAGCTGGAAATAATCACACTCTCTTCTGAACCCATTGGCTACACTTCTATCATAGCATTTGCTTCATTCCATCCTAGCTTTTAATGTATTGCTTCCAGGTCTCATCCTTTGCTGATCTCTAAGCTCTTTGAGGAAAGTGACAATGTCTCATTCTCTGTATTCCTCCAGCACCCAGAACAGTACTTTACATGCAGCAGGTTCTCAGAAATGGAGTTCAGAAATGCCTCCAACATAATGGTCTCTAAAGAAGTCATGGAACAAGGAAAATTTCTCTAATGATATAATTTTTTTCATTTTTATAGTTTATCTTTCTGTGGGAGTCATTTCCAAATCGTTTCCAAATCCAAAGGCATTCAAGTTAAATACAAATTGTTTGCCTTGAGTCCCAAGAGATAAGCAGTGATGCTTGGTTTAAACTATGGCTAATTGAAACAGTAAGGGAACGGTTATATTTCTAAATATAAAGTCCTGAAGGAAAAGCTGATCCAAAAAAGAAGTCCCTGTGGTGGAGAAATATATTGATTAGGATTATTGTGGTTGCAAGTAACAGAAACCAACTAAAACTGATTTGGAAATTTATTGTAAGCCAACTTGGAAAGTTTGTTGGAGCTCAGTTTGGGCTCAAGGGAAACTGGAACCAGAAACTCAAATGCCATTAGGATTTCCTCTCTGGCTTCTCTCAGCATAACAGTATCATTCTTTCTTGGGTACCTTCCTTTGATCCTCAGACCTCGTCTTAAATTGGTTACATCTGCAAAGACCCTATTTCCAAATAAGGTCACATTCCCAGGGTTATCAGGGGTTAGAAAGGGGTTAGGACTTGAACATATATTTGAGGGGAACACAATTCAACCCACTACATGTACTCATGGAGATGTTGGCTTATGTCTCAGTTCCAAGTCCAAATTCTATTGGAAGAAACTCACTGATTATGGTATAGATGCCACAGCTTGCTCAACCACATTTTAGGGGAATATGGCCACACTTTACCAACACAGTAATTCCTACTACATCCTTGTAGACAGTGGTTGCAGAAATCCCTAGAAATGGAAAAACGGGTAGTAAATTCCATAGATATCCACTAGACAGAAGAAAGAAGAATCCAAGTACAAATCTACAAGTTAGGAAGTTTTATGGAAATAGGGACCCAATGTCTCAGCCAAAGAGACTCTCTCAAAATGTTTGCTGGACCAGTATCCTGTTTCTCATGAAAGTCTCACAAAATTAATCAGGTTCCTAACTATTTTTTTTTTAAATCTCTGGTGTCCTTGGTTAAAAAAAAAAATTAAGTGCTAAATTTCTGCATAAAGTCTTCCTCTCAGTTAAAGGACAGATGGCTCTTTACCCTGATTTGCATGAGTGCTTACTATGTATCTGGTATTAACATGTATTTGTCATCCAACAAGTATTTGTTGTGTACCTGGTATATGCCATTTACTGTCTTAGTCCCTGAGGATGAGTCAACAAAACAGAATGACATCCTAGCCATCATGCAGGTTGTATTCTAGTAAAGAGATATAGACAATAAGCAAAAAGTAAAATACATTTAAAAATATCAAGAAGGGCTTCCCTGATGGCGCAGTGGTTGGGAATATGCCTGCCAATGCAGGGGACACGTGTTCGAGCCCTGGTCCGGGAGGATCGCACATGCCATGCAGCAGCTGGGCCTGTGCACCATAACTACCGAGTCTGCGCTCTAGAGCCCACAAGCCACAACTACTGAGCCCACGTGCCACAGCTGCTGGAGCCTGTGCTCCACAACAGGAGAGGCCACCACAGTGAGAGGCCCACGCACCACGGCAGGGAGTGGCTCCCATCCACTGCAGCTGGAGGGGGCCCCACAGGCAGCAACGAAGACCCAATGGAGCCAGAAGTATATAAATAAATAAATAAATTTATTTTAAAAAATATATATCAAGCAAGGAAGGTGGGTAAGTTAATTAAAGTCAGGGAGGGCCTTACATACAAGGTAACATTTGAGCAGAGACCTCAAGGAAGTGAGAAAGTAAAACACTGGGGGCAGAATATTCCAAGCAGTAGAGATAACATGAGCAAAAACCCAGAAACAAGACTGTTTTTGTTGTGTTAGAAGAATTGCAAGGAGTGCATGGAGCAGAAGCAAGGAGGAAATGAGGAAGAGTTTGAGGCTGGAGAGGAAGCAGAGTTCTAGATCCAAAAGTTGCTTTGTAGGCAATTTTAAGAACTTTGGGTTTTACTCTCAGAAGGGAAACCATCTTCTTCAGAGTAGAGCAGTAATGTGATTTTTGACTTATGTTTCTAATGGGTCACTCTGGCTACTCTTTTGAGAACAGACAATGGAAGAAGGGAGGAAACAGAAACAAGGAAAATAGTTTATAAGTTATCGAAATAATCTAGGCAAGAAATAACCAGAGTGGTAATGGTAGAGTTGGTGAGAAGTTATCAAATTCTGTATATATTTTAAAAGCTGAGCTGACAAGATTTGCTAACGTGAAATGTGAGAGAAAGAAAAGAATCAAGGATGAGTCCAAGGTTTTTGACCTATACAACTGGAACTTTAGCACTGCCATTTACTGAGATGAATTAGATTATAGTTGAAAGTGATTTTGGAAACTGATTAGGGAGTGATGTTTTAGGCATGTTAAATTTGAGAAGCTAATCAGATATTAGCTAAAATATGTAAAAATATGCTTAAATAAGTAAATATGCTTAAAATAAGTAAAAATATGCTTAAAGCAGTTAGTCACAGTTGGTCTGGGTTTGAGAAAGAGGACAAGTTAGAGATATTAATTGGAAAGTTATCAGCTTAGAGGCTATTTAAAGCCATGAGACCAGTTGGGATCACAGAGTGATCGAAAATAAAGAAGAGAACCAAGAAGTGAGCCCTTGAGCACTAACAACAGCCTAATTGATTATTATTCCCATTTTACTTATAAGGAAACAGAGGCTCAGACATGGTAAATAACCCAACAAGATCACACAGTTAGTAAGCTACAGAGCCAAATATCAAACAAGGACTGTCCAAAGCCATTATACCACACTATATATGGTGGCAAAACAGATCTAAAATCTGACAACGAAAGTAGTAACCCTAGCAGTACATTCCCAGTGATTCTCTAGGTCACTGCATCCCAATTGCCTTTCCACACACCAAGTGCTTCCTGGGGAGTTTGTAAAAATAAGAGTTTGAGGCCCCACTCTAAGTTTCTGATGTGGTAAACCTGGAGGGGAGTTCATGAAAGATTTTTTTAGTTACCTAGAATGGTTTCATAGCCAGGTTAGAGACAGCTCATTTGAAAGACATCAGACAAAAAAGTGTGACTCAAAGAGGAAAATGAAATCTGTACACCTTCCTGAAGCCTAGTGCAGAGACACCATCAACTCTTGGCTAAGCAAGTGGACAGAGCTGATGGGAAGGTAGGACTGCTCTGGACACCCCACCAGTCCAAGAGAAATAATGTAGTTTCTCAGTAGACACACAGATGTAGAGAACAAACATATGGGAAAGGGGGTGGGATGAATTGGGAGACTGGGATTGACATATATACACTACTATGTACAAAACAGATAACTAATGAGAACCTGCGGTATAGCACAGGGAACTCAACTCAGTGCTCTGTGGTGACCTAAATGGGTAGGAAATCCAAAAAAGAGGGGATATATGTATATATATAGCTGATTCACTTTGCTGTACAGCAGAAATTAACACAACATTGTAAAGCAACTATACTCCAATAAAAAAATTTTAAAAAAAAGAAATACTTAACTTATGGCTCATTCACACAGAGAACCAGTCTTCTGCTGATGCTACCTAAAATCAAATGACCTTTTTGATCACCACACGTGCCTCCTATTGAGCCAACTGCCAGTAGTTCCCAGCCTGGGATACACCTAGGAATAATCAGAGTTCTTTTATAAGATACAGATTCCTAAGCTCCACCCAGAGCTAATGATTCTAGCTCAAAGATCTAGAAATCTGTCTTTTGCAAGCTTCCTAGAGGATTCTTATGCACCCAGTCCAGTATCAGTTTATGAACCCATATATTAGAATAATTTTTATTGAGAATTAAAGCCCCTAGGTCTTTTTTGCATGTCCTTATATTAAGCTAGGAATCCCTCAATGACTGGTGCACATATGCTTTAAGTCTTTTTGAACATAAATGTAGACTAATCTTACATTGTTCAAGATGGTAGCCACTAGCCATGTGTGGCCACTAAGCACTTGAAATACAGCTAGTCCAAATTGATATGTGCTATGTGACATGCACACTGAATTTCAAAGACTTAGTAAAAACAAAAAAAGAATGTAAACTATCTCATTAATAACTTTATTATATGTTGAAATAATATTCTAGATATATTGGATTAAATAAAATATATTATTAGAGTTAATATCACTTGTTTCTTTTTACTCTTTTCAATGTACTTCCTAGAAAGCTGTAGTTATCTTAACTATGACTTGCATTATCTACTATTGGCCAGCATTGATTATCATGTACCCCTATTGATTTTCTCATTGTTAATCACAGTCCTGTAGTCTGAACTCCCACAGTCCACTGCTCATAACTCTATGAAAGACTTGTCATAAGATACTCTAATTATCTTTTTACACGTCAGTCTCCACCACTAGACTGTGAGTGGCTCGAGGACACGGCACCTGCCTTATTTACCTGCCTCCTTTGGACCTAGCACAATGCATGGCACCTGACAGACGTTCATGAACAGCCAATTTCCTTGCCTTCCTTGCCCAGAGCCATGCAGATTGTTAATTGCAGGGTGCAGCCTCTAACTCAGGTTGCTTGACTTTTGCTCTAATATGCCATCTATGACAACCCACTGCCTTACACCCTTTCTCTAAAGATTTGCACAAGACGCAAATTGAAGTAAAACTCAAATCAGTCCAATTTACTACTCATTAGCAGTTTTTATGAAGACTGGTTATAGAAGAGATTGAAACCCAAAGCTAATGTGACATTTTGAATTATCTCAAGTTGTCACTTTTCCATGCTGTGCTTCACTCTCATTAGGAAAAGTAATCAAGATCTGGGCCTGTTCTTATACTGTGTCCCTCCCTGTTATTAAAGCTAAGCACTCGGAGGTATCTAATGCTCATGTCGATGTTACACTTTTCTTACTGGCACAAAAAGTTGTCTATTTATTTTCCCCCTGATTAATGCTTTGGGGATTTTCCCCCTTTTCAGACTACTTCCTCAGTTTGCCAGTTAGAGACACATATTAATTTTCTCCAAAAGCACTTGCTTCATAACTTGATGGATACATTCAGGTTCTTTTTAGTGGAGACACAGTTAGGCAAGAGCTAACAAACAAGCATATATACACAGCACAATGTCAAGGGTTGGAGTTCAACTATCTGTAGCCAAAAACCTGAATTCATCCTGTGTCCTATGTAAGTGGGAATCATCCAAAATTTCATGTGAACCTGCAAAAGAAGTACCATGCTAGCCAGCAGGAACAAGCATCTCACCACGCCACCCTGATGGCACTGCCAGCCCTGGCCAATCCCAATCCTGTGAGAGAGAAAAGTTTCAAGGGAAGCACCTAAAGGATGAGGGTGTCCCTGAGGGACTTGGGTAGCACAGGCTACTACATACTGAATTCAGGAATAAAGGACTTTAAAATGTCCCTCGAGAGTAGACTAGAGAGGAAACAATATTCTTAAGGGAAACTATAACATCTTAGAGGGGAAAGGGTAATCCACAGCCCATTCCAGGTGATGACACATTTGTAACTGTGTCCTACTTACCACCCTGTGGGTACATTTTAGTTCATGTTTCTTTTAATATTCAGATAAACATAACTCTGAACCTCCAACTCTCCACCACAAGGATGTCCTAAAGTGCTCCCTGGATTACCCCTCCAGGGTTTACTCATATGTTTCACGTTTGGTCCCTTTTGTTTTACCTGTGTAGTAAATACACTTGCACATCCACTTGAGTGTTGAAGGCTGGTGTGGAGATTTGAAATGTTTTTTCTCCTAAAGAGCACTTTAGCCTCTCATGAAATTTGTACACTCCTACTCCAATAACCTCCAGAGTTCTGAAGGTGGGGCTGTCCTTGTCACATAAAAAATACATCTTATTTTACATTATATTCCATTATTATTCCATATACTCAGCCTGATAAAAGTGTATTGTTGGGCAAGTATTAATGACACAAAATTGTAATGGTGTCAAAGTTTGTGTCACCTTTTTTTCTCTTCTAGGTGATATGATGTAGTACCAAAAAGAATGGATTTTGAGCCTTTTAGAACAGGGTTCAAATCCTGCTTTCATGATGTATTAACTGTGAAATAGTAAATTATTTCATCTCTCAGGGCTTGGATTTTCTTTTCTGTAAAATAGGGTTAATAACATCTGCCTAGTAGCATAATTGTGAAGTTTAACTAGGATAATTCATGTGAAGTCCTTGGCAAATATAAGGCAAGCAGTATACACTAGTTAACTCCCCTCCTGCTTTCCTCTGTCAGTGGCTTCTGGCCCCCTGATCCAAGCATAGTGTTCCTGATTGATGTGGTGTCTTGGCTCCAGACAAGTCCATGTTCACATTTCCAACTTCATACTCCTCCCTTGCAAAGGAGCTTATTGTATTTGACTCCAAAAGAATTCTCTGTTCATGGCAATGGCAGGAAAAAAAGTTTAATTCAGAGGTTAAACAGATTCTAACCAAGGCTGGGAGCAAGGTCTGACTTCACCACTGACAGGTGGAAAAGCAGGCATATAAAAAAGGCACCACACTCTACATTCACCACATCCTGCTTTTGCACAGCTTCCTCTACTATCTTCACATCATAGTCGTAAATGTAAAGTCACCATTCCACCTCAAAAATGTTGTCAGCTTTTTCTGAAAGTTTACAGGGCAAAACCTTCCTTATCCCGCAGAAAATCTTTGCTATACTTTAAAAATGTAGACTTTTATCTGCCAGTGTTGGCTAAATTTTGTTGCAGATTGACACTGTGCATATATAATCAAACATTTTGACCAGAACTAAGGCTTTGAGCATATAGCTTAGTTCATAGAATTTCAAGATAAATGAACGTTGCATTGGTTAAAGAAAAAGAAATCAATAAGATAAGAAATACAATGCTTACATACAGAAATAACTTCAAAAAGAAAGTTAAGCTAAGGTTTTGCAATGTAATTCCTTCCTCTAAACTGGGTAAAGTTTTAATATATTAATTTGCTTGCCAGTGGTTAAACATCTGTGTGTGTGTGTGTGTGTGTGTGTGTGTGTGTGTGTAAAACCTCTCATTAAAAGCAGCTTTTAGTCCATGTAAGAGTTCCAAACAAAATTAATCAGCGTGGAGGATGATGAAACAAAGAATTTTAGGTTGCTTTCCAAAGGCATCAATTCTCCTTAATACCTTGCAGTTCTCATTTCCATAGCATGTATTCATTCACCTATTCAATAAATATTGTGCACTTACTACATCAGACACAAACAGTTCTTGTGATGTTTACATGTTATGGGGAGGGAGAGATTTTTTTAAAGATAGCTAATATGATGTCAAGTAGTAAAAGTTTTATGAAGAAAAATAAAGCAGGTATGGTAAGTGCATAAAGAGGGACGATGGAGGGTCTACTTTAGATAGGGTAAAGGTGAAGATCTTCCTGAGGAGGTGGCATTTAAGCAGACTTGAAAGAAGTAAGAGAGTTCAAGTGGTTATTTGGAGGAAGCCATCATAGTCAGAGGTAACTGAAGTCCTGAAGCAGGAGCATGGGGTGGAGGATCACTCAGGAGCTGTCATTGTTAGGGAGGAACCAGGGATATCCTTGCTATCAGCCCCTCCTGGACTCTAGCAAGAAGGAGTCCTCAGAAGGGGTCACCATGGCTTTTGGTGATGCAGAAAAGACCCATACTCCTGGACGCACAGAAGAAGATATATACAAGAGAAGGAAGGTAAAAAGTCATTCTGAGCACAGTGGACACTAGAAGGAGGGGACACACACAGTAGGAAGCTTTAGCTGAGGTCAAATTTCATTAGGCTTGAAATTTTCCTGGAAGGCAGTCCTGAATGTAGCAATTATTATTTAGCTTTTTAATATACTTCCTAATATAGACATCTTTTCATTCCCAATATATCTCTGGGAATAAAAAGAAAGTCCCCAAATTACTATTCAGGGTTTGAAGTGAAAAGATTAAAATACCATAAATGTATAAGCTGGAGACAGTACTATGCCAATTTTTGCATGGAATTTATTTGCAAAAAGTAAATGTCAACTTTAAGATCTCAAAATGGAATATAAGATGATACTACTGTATTTAATTCATAATTGCATTCAGAAATGCTACAATGAGACACATTACCAAATTGCAAATGATTTCAGGTTCTGTACATACAGATGGATCTTGCCTAAGGTGTTTAAATGCTGAGAGTCAATAGGTTAAAACAAATATACTCTACATGACATTAATTCAAGTTAAAAGTATTAAAATGGAAAGTGATCTTCCACCGAATGGTAATGTTGTTCCCTTAACAAACTGCCAAATCATGCCCTTGTCAGGAGAAATAAGCAGAATAACAAAAGATGTGCCCCCAAGTACCTGAGAGGCAAAGTGTAGCATATTAACTAAATTGCATCTTTCAAACTGCACTGTTCCTCCCTCCTGCTAGGCAAAATATGTGAGCAGCATTGCTCCATGCAGCTCCTGTATTCTCACAGCTCAGCATAGGTATGATGCTACAACAGGAGGGCCCAGGGGCCTGCACACATGCATAGCAACAAGAGGTCATGCCACCTCTGCTCCTCTGAAGATATCAGAGATGCCTTTTAAATCCTACAAGATACAACCTGATCTAAGGCCTTGAACTACTAAGAGTGAGAATTGATGGGATTAAAAAAGAGTACAGTGCTAAGACTTCTTGCTCACTGTAATATCAATCATTCAAGAGTATTGTCCTTACATCAAATACACCTGGAGTACATTTCTTCCATTGCCATCATGGGTTATTTCCGTTATTATTTGGTCTTCTTTCTGATTCAAGCTACAAATACATACTTTCCCTAAAGACCCAATACTTCCCCTCCAGCATGGCAGGACCTCTCCTTCTCCCCCATAGAAGGCTTACCAAACAGATAGATATCAAAACTGATGTCTGATCTTATTACAGGCAGGTTTCCAATGAAAGTCTCAAACTGGAGAGTTTCTCTAAGGAGGAAAGAAAGGTGTTAATGAATATTCATATTTAAGAAGAAAGCCCAAGAAGGAACATTCTGGTTTTTATTTCCAGTAGTGACAAAGGCTTTAGAATGACTCTTACCTCCTCTAACAGGTCTACAGGCAGATATGCTTTTCTGGTGGCTGAGATTACCATAGCAGTACCTTCCCTTGATCCCCAAGCATATAGAAACAGCTAAGAGATCTTAGTGAGGAGAAAGGCAGGGATGGGTAATGTGGAAGAATTTATATTGAGTCAGAAGACCTGCACTCTGGTTCTACTGTTAACTATCTTAATTTGCCTCAATTATTTAATACATATATGACCTCATTTATATCACCTGTAAAAGTAGGAATAATAATGCCCAGCTTACAATGGTGTTATATTGTTATTTTCACTCAACAGTTAGTGTCTCTGTTCTAAGTGTGGGAATAGAAAAAAAGACAGGGACCTAGGTACTGCAAAGCTTGAACTATAGTAATGAGAACAAACATGGAAACAGATAACTGAGTAGCAAGATAACATGTCACTCTGATAGTCTGACAACTGAGTCCAGGTGGACACAATCCCTTATGACCCTATAAAAACATCACCCCCACCATGACTACTCAACCAGAACTTGTGGAGAAGAGAGAAGAGATTTGATAACAAAAATTCTGAGTTGGTCGAGAGTAAATCTGAAGTGATGAAGTTTATTCAGAATTCATTTAGATGCATTTTTCTGTAATCCAACAAAATGGACTTAAAAGGGAGTTTAACAGGTGTCTTAGGTCAAGATTCCCAGGAGTAGATTCTGAGGCAAGATGTCCTGTACAAGTGAATTAGTGGGGAAATATGCCCAAGAGAAACCGATGAGGGAGAATGGGAAGCAGAACATAAAGGAGAAAGAAGTCAAGTAAGGGTTTAGATAAAGTCCCAGAGAAATGGCTACAGCCTACACCTCAGGGTAGAGAGTGCTCCTGTCCCTTGGGTGGGACTCCCTCACCATCTAGTCATTGGCTAAAAGCTGCCCTAAAGGGATGTAATTCCCAGGTGCCTCCAGCTCTCTGGGCTTCTGGGAGAAGCAGTCCCAGCAGTCTGAAGGCAGTCCTCTGCAGAAGAATCACAGGTGCAGGCTGAGGGAACTGAAGGTACACTGACATCAGGGTAAGAACAAACAGAAGTGGTAAAAGGGATATGAGCATCTCTGGAGGCAACACTGACAGTGTCCAATAGAAGGTCCAATAGAATTGGATTTCAGAAATGCCAAGTTATACTCTTCACACCTCATAATATGGTCTGAAGTATTACAGTATCTATAACTGCAATACAGAAATATTATAATAGAGATACAAATAGAGGATGACAATGGAAGTCCCAAATGAGCAATTCTGTCTTAGAAAAATGGAAAGATTTTAACAGACTGCATGATGCCTCCTTTGAGAGGCCATCAGATTTACAGGAGTTTCCTGAAAGCTGACTGAGTCTAGGGTCAAGGCTTCATCTTGTGGGGTGGTTGCCTTGTGTGGGAAAAAAGTCAGAATTAAAATCCTACCTAAAAATTAATGAAAAGAGTCAAGTCATAGAATCTAAATCAAATTTTATAAACAAAAGATTGGATTTTGGATAACTATAAAAAGAATTGGTGGCCAGGAGCCAGATGAAAATTAGACACAAGAGTCCTAGCCTAACCCCTAGCAGGGGTGTTGTGGGTAACACAACCAGTAGGTGGTTAGAGAAACTGGGTAAGAGTATTCAGAAGTCATGTCAGGGTCAGCTCTTGATGGAATGTACGGATTTTTAGACATGAAAAGAGAAAATGGCATTAGAGAAATGGAGAAAAGCTTGTGCAAAGTCATGGAGGCCAGAAGTTGCTGTGACTTGAATTTAGAGGACGTGGTTGGAAAGGGAGATGATGCTGGAGAGGTTCATATCCAACTAACTTGTCAAAGACCCTACAAGTCATTCTGAAAGAATTTTCACTTTATCCAGTGGCCAATATATCCTTTTTTCTAGTTTTAAGAATATTATTATATAGAGGATAAACTAGAGTGAACAGAGAGATAGACAAATTTGAAGATTGTTGCAAAAGTCTAGGTGAGAGATAATATACAATGTAATAAATATCATCCCTAAAGAGATTTTGTAGCTCAGGGAAGGAGCCAGAAGAAAAATATGCCAGGTGTTTCTTAAAACATGTTTACCTCTTTGCATATTATTTGTGCACTGGTAACTGCAAGGGGGGAAACAAAAAAATTCATCTATTTTTTAAAACTCTGAAAAAGGCGTGGTTCTAAAGTAATTTGTTTCTGTAGGAGAACATTACTAAGATGAAATAGGAACTGGACCCCTTCTTAGCAAACAGGAGGCAGGAAGCTAGCTCAAGAAATAAAATCCTGGCTCAGCCTGGGGATATTAGGGAAATAACTGTAATGAAATGATTAAAACATCTCAAACTGCAAAGAAAGCTAGTAGGAGCTAACTGCACAATATTCAAACAATAACTTTTAGCAACTGAAAATCATTAGTGAGTGATAAGACAATAGAAAATTAACACCTGCCTACAAATGCTAAACTAGAGCAATGATAGTAAGATTAGACCTCAGGGGCAAGAGTAGAGAGCCACGTGAGGCTAGAATCAGGAGAACTTGGTGCCAGATTGTACATGTGAAATGATGGAGATTGCAGAGTCCACTACTAGGTTTAGATACTAGAACTGAAGAGTAGTTTGGGGAGAGTGAGGCAATGGAAAGTTCACTGTTGCGTACGCTCAGCATCCAAGTTGGAGGTGCCTAGTAGGTGGTTGGAAATGTGTATTCAACTTGGGGGAAAGGTGGCTCTGGAGATACAGATGTGATATTCATTTCTATTTAGATTATAGATAAGGAAACTCCAGTATTCAAGAACCATCCCATCTAAAGAGGAAGATCTAATAAGGGATATTAAGAAGTGGCCAGAAAGATGGGAAATGAATAGTATGCTTTAAGCCAGAAGAGGAAAGAAAGCCCAGAATGAAAATCCAACCATGACTACCTAGGCTTGATGACAGCTCCACTACTTACTCACTATGTGAAGGGTGAGTAACCATCTCTTTGTACCTCAGTTTCCTCATCCATGAAGGGGATAACAGCATCCCCCTTATAAAGCTGATGTGAGGACTAAATGATTTAATATATGAAAAGTGCTTAGAGCAGGGCCAGGCAAAGAGCAAGTGCTACATAAGTGTTAATAAAAAGAACAAAGTGCTGCAGAGACATCACTTTGCATAAGTTGCTTAATGCCTAAAAACAGTTAATTTAATTTGACCATTAGAAAGTCAGTTATTGGTGAAAGGTGCTGTTTAGGAAAACACAATACATCGTAACCATTATTATAAAAAATATTTTCCTACTTGCTCATTATTTAGAGTTTGTGTACACAAGAGAGAAAATGATGGTAATGTCATTATAAAGAAAAAAAGGGGCTAACACATGACCCAGAAATATACCAAAGACTAGATTAAGTGTGAAGTTAGCACAGCAAACTAAAGTATGAAATTATCACCCTCACAAGTGAAAAAGACACATGGAGTTTTTATTATTAACAATATTGAGTGTCTGAAATCTGACTGGAGTTATTTTAGAAACACAGATGATCAGACAGATATGTATGCTGTCTGTGAATAGTAAGTGACAGAAATTGTAGTTGGAATAAGTCACCTTAAACTTACACGTCTTTCTTTCTGATTATGACATTTGATGAAAAATGAGATACAGCTCCAAAGAATACAACTCATTATTTATGAGCACTAGTATATATAAGTATCATATTGTACAATTTTACACCCAGAAATTATTACTATCCTTTATACTTTACACTTATTGAGTGTTTATTATGTGCCAGACACTACTAAGTACGTTACATGCATTCATTCATTTAAACATCATAGCAACACAATGAGATAATTATTAACATCTCCATTTCACATCCAAGAAAGCCGAGATACAGAGAAATCAATCAACTTTTCTTCGGTTACACACCTAGTAAGTGGCGCAACAAAGACTGAATTCAAGTGGGCTGGCTACAGAGCTCATGTTCTTAACTGCTTCTCAGTTAAGAAGGAGAAAACAAAAATAAATAATATGAAAAGGAAAATCCTATGCTGCCTTTTGGAAATATGTAACATTTTATTATAGATTGAGTTGCGTTCCCTCCAAATTCACATGTTGACACTCTAACCTCAGTACTTCAGAATGTAACTGTATTTTGAGATAGGGACTTTAAAGAGGTAATAAAGAGATTAAATGAGATTAAACGAGATCCTATGGGTGGACCCTAATTCAATCTCAGTAGTGTCTTTGTAAGAAGAGGAAATCTAAAGACGATGTGAGGACACAGCAAGTAGGCAGCCATCTGCAAGTCAAGGAAAGAGGCTTCAGAGGAAAACCAATCCTGCTGACACTCTTGATCTTGGACTTCTAGTCTCCAGAGCTGTGCAAAAATTAATTTATATTATTTAAGCCACCCAGTCTGTGGTATTTTGTTATGACAGCCCTTGCAAACTAACACACATTTTAAATATCAAAGGTAAGTTATTAAAATACATGCTCAGACATTATTTTCTCTAAGAAGTCCCCCTTAGCTTACTGAATTCTGTTTCCACACTTGGGTGTTATTATGATGTCCTATTTATATGAATGTATTCCCCATTGAGCTAGATCCAGGCAGGAACTGTTTCTTCATAATCTTTATATCCCTACAAGGCACACAGGTGCCTGGCTTTGTTTACTTTTTCTTACTTGGTGCCTAATATTGCTATCCTTCCTGTGGATTTATTTTTAAGACCAATTATTTCCTATTCCCTATTCCTATGGCTGCCATCCAAATCCTTTCATCCAGAGATTATCTCTGACTCACATAGATACAGTCCAAGAATTTTATCCATCTTCCCTAAATAAGTAGTAAAAACTTCAAAAGTTTTTCATACAATGCTGAACAAAGATACTGGGGGAAAATTGTTGCTCCCCTTTAAAATACTAGGGGTCAAGCTTTTGAGACTCCAGGAATTCTGCAAAAAGTTAAAGGATCATGTCCTAATTAAGTTCTAAGTAAAGAGGCCACCATGTGCTTGTTTTAGCCGGGAGCAGTTTACTCAGGATTCTTAGAAACTTCTTTTTAGATGCATAAACTCACTTCCAGCTCTCTGAAAGCTCTTTCTAACCCCCCATAAAGCTTCTGAAACTTCTTTAAAATGAGATTCATTACCTCTTTATGCTTTCTGAGGTGAGTGGGAATGATCAAGCCCTCAGTAAACTTTAATAACAGTCTATTTGATTAGACTTGGCTTACAAAGAAATAAGTCATGAAGGCAGCTTCTTGGTAAATATGATTCTAATGAATGAAGAAAGGAGATATAAAACAAAAAAAGTGGAATTCATTGAAAGACAAGCCATTTCAGTTCATGACATTTTTAGAGACACATTGCCAAAATGGAGATGGCAGAAAGTTATAATTGAAGGATGTTTTGCCTATATCAAGCGAGTTTACAAAATAGACACTGTATTTACAGTATAACTTGTGACTTATTAGCTATTGTAGGTGCTACAAAGCAACATTAGTTTGCCCATTTTCCTTTTGAAGATTTCAGTGTATGGATAGCTATGTAGACCTTACCTATAGGAAAATCTCAATTTTGAAACCTATTTGAATTTTTTTCAATTACTGCAAAGCTATACATTGTAAAACACAGTATATTTTAAGAATTCTCCTACCTCCATATCTTATGCAATTTTAAAAAATATTATTTTACAGTGTGTTTGTCATACTTTGAAAATACTGTAATACTGCAAAGTTGCCCAAGCAGAAAAGTAATTCAGGTATGAACTACAGAAACTACATTAGCACATAGGGTAGACTTTTGCCAACTAAGAAAGAAATGAGGTCAGTACCTTATTGATGGCAGAGCAGAATGATGGCAGAGCACATCTGGTGCACAGAGCCTGGGCCTGACAGTCAAGAGACTTGGGCTGTATCTCATCCAGGCTATTGGTTCACATAGTGACCTTGAGCAAGTCAATTAGCCTCAGTCCCAAGATCCTCACCTGTGGCGCTGAGATAAATATATTCTTAAATCATAGGAATGTGTCAGAATTAATGGTTTGTTATGATGGGAATTGGTGGAATAAGGAAATGGCCAGATAGAAGCAGGCAATGAACCCTGCTCCCAACTTTGCCTGTCTATTCTGATTTTTCAAGAGAATCCAGTTTTAAGGATTACAGTGGAGTCTAGGGCTTCCCTGGTGGCACAATGGTTAAGAATCTGCCTGCCAATGCAGAGGAGACGAGTTCGAGCCCTGGTCCGGGAAGATTCCACATGCCATGGAGCAACTAAGCCTGTGAGCCACAACTACTGAGCCCGCGAGCCACAACTACTTGAGCCCACGTGCCACAACTACTGAAGCCCGTGTGCCTAGAGCCCGTGCTCTGCAGTGAGAAGCCACTGCAATGAGAAGCCCGCGCATCACAACAGATAGTAGCCCCCGCTCACCGCAACCAGAGAAAAGCCCGTGTGCAGCAACAAAGACCGAACACAGCCAAAAATAATAAATAAATAAAATACATTTATAAAAAAACTACAGTGGAGTCTAATCAATATACTTGCCTCAGAAATTCTCATACTACAAGGAGCCTAAGACCATTAGAATAACTTGTAGATCAAGCAAAGTTAAGTTGAATAAACCTACTGTAACAAGGGACAAAATAACTTTAAGAGTCTTAGTAGCTCTTAGAAAGGGGAGGGCAGAAGAGAAGATAGATAGATAGATAGATAGATAGATAGATAGATAGATAGATAGATAGATATGCATGATTTTGAGGTCTAGGTTCAAACAGGCAATTCTTTCAAGGTGAGAAATTGATTAGGATTGGGCAATTTAATTAATAAGAGTCTATGATTGATAGACACAGAGACAGGAGTTCTGAAGCAAGTCTTCCTAAGTAACCTCTTGTTGCATAAGCAAGCCCTTTGCTCAGGTGAGACAACAATTTTCCTGAAGAAGTTAGAAATTTCCTGAACCAAACAGTGAAGTTACTTACTAGTTTACAAGACATATCTTCCTACTTAAGAATTTCCTATAATAAATAGATAAGTCAAGACAGGAATTCTCAAATCTTGGTCCTGATGGTTAAGCTGTGTGGTTACAGAGGGCCATAACTGTCACAGAAATTGGTACCAAAAAGTGGGAGTGCTACTCTAGCAAATACCTAAAAATGTGGAGGTGGTTTTGGAACTGTGTGATGGGCAGAGGCTGGATGAGATTTGAGGTATATACTACAAAAAACCTGCATCGTCATGAATGGATCTTTACTGTTGATTATTGTGCAGACTCAGAAAGAAAAGAGGAGAACTGTAGACAAAGCCTCAAACTTCTTAGGGAATACCTAAATCACCATGAACAGAATGTTCACAGAAATATGGACAGTAAAGGTCATTCTGAGGTCAGACAGAAATGAGGAACATGATATTGGACAATGGAGAAAAGGTGATCCTTGTTATAAAGTAGCAAAGAACTTGGCTGAATTGCGTTCAGGTTCTAGGGTTTTGAGGAAGGTACAACATATGAGCAATAAAATTTAGTTGAAGAAATTTCTAGGCACAGTGCTAAAGAAGTGGCTCTGCTCCTTCTGACTGCTTACAGGAAAATGTGAGAAGAGAGATAATTTGAAGATGGAATTATTAACCAAAAAGGAACTAGAAATTAAAAATTTGGAAAATTCTCAGCCTATTAATTTTTTTAATAGATCTTTATTGGAGTATAATTGCCTCACAGTATTGTGTTAGTTTCTGTTGTACAACAAAGTGAATGAGCCATATGCATACATATATCTCCATATCCACTCCCTTTTGAGCCTCCCTCCCACCCTCCCTATCCTACCCCTCAAGGTCATCACAAAGCACCGAGCTGATGTCCCTGAGCTATACTGCTGCTTCTCACTACCTATTTTACATTCGGTAGTGTATATAAGTCGATGTTACTCTCACTTCACCCCAGCTTCCCCCTCCCCCAACCCGTGTCCTCAAGTTCATTCTCCATGTCTACATCTTTATTCCTGCCTGGCCACTAGGTTCATCAGTACCATTTTTTTTTTTTTAGATTCCATATATATATGTGTGTTAGAATACGGTATTTGTTTTTCTCTTTCTGACTTACTTCACTCTGTGTGACAGACTCTAGGTCCATCCACCTCACTACAAATAACTCAAATTTCATTTCTTTTTATGGCTGAGTAATATTCCATTGTATATATGTGCCACATCTTCTTTATCCATTCATCTGTCAATGGATATCTAGCTTGGTTCCATGTCCTGGCTATTCTAAATAGTGCTTCATTGAACATTGTGGTACATGTCTCTTTTTGAATGATGGTTTTCTCAGGGTATATGCCCAATAGTGGGATTGCTGGGTCATATGGTAGTTCTATTTTTAGTTTTTTAAGGAACCTCCATACTGTTCTCCACAGTGGCTGTATCAACTTACATTCCCACCACAGTGTAAGAGGGTTCCCTTTTCTCCACACCCTCTTCAGCATTTACTGTTTGTAGATTTTTTGATAATGGCCATTCTGACCAGCGTGAGGTGATACCTCATTGTAGTTTTGATTTGCATTTCTCTAATAATTAGTGATGTTGAGTATCTTTTCATGTGCGTCTTGGTCAACTATATGTCTTCTTTGGTGAAATGTCCATTTAGGTCTTCTGCCCATTTTTAAACTGGATTGTTTGTTTTTTTGATATTGAGCTCCATGAGCTACTTGTATATTTTGGAGATTAACCCTTTGTGCATTGTTTCAATTGCACATATTTTCTCCCATTCTGAGGGTTGTCTTTTCATCTTGTTTATCGTTTCCTTTGCTGTGCAAAAACTTTTAAGTTTCATTAGGTCCAATTTATTTATTTTTAATTTTCATTACTCTAGGAGGTGGGTCAAAAAAGATCTTGCTGTGGTTTATGTCAAAGATTGTTTTTCCTATGTTTTCCTCTAAGAGTTTTATAGTGTCTAGTCTTACATTTAGGTCTTTAATCCATTTGGAGTTTATTTTTTTGTATGGTGTTAGGGAGTGTTTTAATTTCATTCTTTTACATGTAGCTGTCCAGTTTTCCCAGCACCACTTATTGAAGAGGCTCTCTCTTCCCCATTGTATGTTCTTGCCTCCTTTGTTGTAAATTAGGTGACCATATGTGCATGGGTTTATCGCTGGGCTTTCTATCCTGTACCATTGATCTATATTTCTGTTCTTGTGCCAGTACCATACTGTCTTCCTGACTGTAGCTTTGTAGTATAGTCTAAAGTCCAGGAGCCTGATTCCTCCAGCTCTTTTTTTCTTTCTCAAGATTGCTTTGGTTATTAGGGGTCTTTTGTGTTTCCATAGGAATTGTAAAAATTTTTGTTCTAATTCTGTGAAGATTGCTATTGGTAGTTTGATAGGGATTGCAGTGTATCTGTAGATTGCTTCGGGTAGTATAGTCATCTTCACAATATTGATTCTTCCAATCCAAAAATATGCTATTATCTCTCCATCTGTTTATGTCATCTTTGACTTCTTTCATCAGTGTTTTATAGCTTTCTGAGTACAAGTCTTTCGCTTCCTTAGGTAGGTTTATTCCTAGGTATTTTATTCTTTTTGTTGCAATGGTAAATGGGATTATTTCCTTAATTTCTCTTTCTGATTTTTAGTTGTTAGTGTACAGGAATGCCAGTGATTTCTGTGCATTAATTTTGTATCCTGCAACTTTACCAAATTCACTGATTAGTTCCAGTAGTTTTCTGGTGGCAGCTTTAGGATTTTCTATGTATAGTATCATGTCATCTGCAAACAGTGACAGTTTTACTTCTTCTTTTCCAACTTGTATTACATTTATTTCTTTTTCTCCTCTGATTGCCATGGCTAAAACTTCCAAAACTATGTTGAATAAGAGGGGTGAGAGTAGAAATCCTTCTCTTGTTCCTGATTTTAGTGGAAATGCTTTCAGTTTTTCACCATTGAGTATGATGTTTGCTGTGGGTTTGTCATATATTGTCTTTATTATGTTGAGATAGATTCCCTCAATGCCCATTTTCTGGAGAGTTTTTATCATAAATGGGTGTTGAATTTTGTCAAAAGCTTGTTCTGCATCAACTGAGATGATCATATGGTTTTTATTCCTTAATTTGTTAATATGATGTACCACATTGATTGATTTGTGTATACTGAAGAATCCTTTCATCCCTGGGATAAATCCCACTTGATCATGGTGTATGATCCTTTTAATATGTTGTTGGATTCTGTTTGCTAGTATTTTCTTCGGGATTTTTGCATCTAGGTTCATCAGTGATATTGGTCTATAATTTTCTTTTTTTGTAGTATCTTTGCCTGGTTTTGGTATCAGAGTGATGGTGGCTTTGTAGAATGAATTTGGGAGTGTTCCTCCTTCTGCAATTTTTGAAAGAGTTTGAGAAGGATCGGTGTTAGCTCTTCTCTGAATGTGTAATAGAATTTGTCTGTGAAGCCATCTGGTTCTGGTCTTTTGTTTGTTGGAAGATTTTTAATTATAGTTCCAATTTCATTACGTGTGATAGGTCTGTTTATATTTTCTCATTCAGTCTTGGAAAACTGCACCTTTCCAAGAATTTGTCCATTTCTTTGTGGTTGTCCATTTTACTGGCATATAGTTGTTTGTAGTAGTCTTTTATAATCCTTTGTATTCCTGCTGTGTCAGTTGTGATTTCTCCTTTTTCATTTCTAATTTTATTGGTTTGTGTCTTGTCCCTTTTTTTCTTGATGAGTCTGGCTAAGTGTTTAACAATTTTGTTTATCATCTCAAAGTACCAGCTTTTAGGTTTATTGATATTTGCTATTGTTTTCTTCATTTCTATTTCATTTATTTCTGCTCTGATCTGCAATCTACCTGAAAAAGAATTCAGAGTAATAACAATAAAGATGATCCAGAATCTCGGAAATAGAATGGAGGCACGGATTGAGAAAATACAAGAAATGCTTAATAAAGATCTAGAAGAACTAAAGAACAAACAAACAGAGATGAACAACACAATAACTAAAATGAAAAATACACTAGAAGGAATCAATAACAGAATAACTGAGGCAGAAGAAAGAATAAGTGAGCTGGAAGACAAAATGGTGGAAATAACTGCCGAGGAGTCGAATAAAGAAAAAAGAATGAAAAGAATTAAAGACAATCTCAGAGACCCCTGGGACAACACTAAACACACCAACATTCGAATTACAGGGGTCCCAGAAGAAGAAGAGAAAAAGAAAGGGTCTGAGGAAATATTTGAAGAGATTATAGTGGAAAACTTCCCTAACATGGGAAAGGAAATAGTCACCCAAGTCAGGGAGCACAGAGAGACCCATACAGGATATACCCTAGGAGAAACACATCAAGACACATATTAATCGAACTAACAAAAATTAAATTCAAAGAAAAAATATTAAAAGCAGCAAGGGAAAAACAAAAATTAACATACAAAGGAATCCCCATAAGGTTATCAGCTGAGTTTTCAGCAGAAACTCTGCAGGCCAGAAGGGAGTGTCAGGATATACTTAAAGTTATGAAACAGAAAAACCTACAACCAAGATTACTCTACCCATCCAGGATCTCATTCAGATTCGATGGAGAAATCAAAAGCTTTTCAGACAAGCAAAAGCTAAGAGAATTCAGCACCACCATACCAGCTTTACAACAAATGCTAAAGAAATTTCTCTAGGCGGGAAAGACAAGAGAAGAAAAACAGTCACAAAAACAAACCCAAAACAATTAAGAAAATGGTAATAGGAACATACATATCGATAATAACTTTGAATGTAAATGGATTAAATGGCCCAACCAAAAGACACAGGCTGGCTGAATGGATACAAAAACAATACCCATATATATGCTGTCTACAAGAGACCCACTTCAGATCTAGGGATACATACAGACTGAAAGTGAAGAGATGGAGAAAAGATATTCCATGCAAATGAAAATCAAAAGAAAGCTGGAGTAGCAATACTTGTATCAGATAAAATAGACTTTAAAATAAAGACTGTTACAAGAGATAAGGAAGGACACTACATAATGATCAAGGGATCAATCCAAGAAGATATAACAATTATAAATGTTTATGCAGCCAACATAGGAGCACCTCAATACATAAGGCAAATGCTAACAACCATTAAAGGGGAAATCGACAGTAACACAATAATAGTAGGGGACTTTAACACCCCACTTACAACAATGAACAGATCATCTAAACAGAAAATAAATAAGGAAACACAAGCTTTAAATGACACAATAGAACAGATAGCTTTAATTGACATTTATAGAACATTCCACCTGAAAGTGGCAGAATACACTTTCTTCTCAAGTGCACATGGAACATTCTCCAGGACAGATCACATCTTGGGTCACAAATCAAGTCTTGGAAAATTTAAGAAAACTGAAATCGTATCGAGCATCTTTTCTGACCACAACGCTATGAGACTGGAAATCAATTACAGGAAAAAAAACTGTAAAAAACACAAATACATGGAGGCTAAACAGTGCGCTACTAAATAACAAAGAGGTCACTGAAGAAATCAAAGAAGAAATTAAAAAATACATAGTAACAAATGACAATGAAAACACAATGACCCAAAACCTATGGGATGCAGCAAAAGCAGTTCTAAGAGGAAAGTTTATAGCAATTCAATCTCACCACAAGAAACAAGAACAATCTCAAATAAACAATCTAACTGTACACCTAAAACAACAAGAGAAAGAAGAACAAAGAAAATCCAAAGTTAGTAGAAGAAAAGAAATCAGCCTATTTATATTGCAAGAAATGAGAGATCGTGTTGGGGGGACAACACTAGGCATGTGGCCAAGTGACCATAGCTATTTTAATAAGGCAATTAGTATTGGTGTGAAACACAAACTTAATAAGTCATCCGGCTAGAAAGCTGCCAGTATGAACTGAAGGGGAAGGAGACAGGAAGGAATAAAGGAAGGCATTGGACTTAGATTTTATAGGAAAGGACCATGGAGCTATTTTGCTGTGAACATGAACTATTCTTTAAAGACAAGACAAGGGAAGAATGACCCTGAAAGTGATTCAGAGATCATCAAGGACAGGATGGATAAGTGCTGCCTGGAAAAGCTGTGGGGGTAGGACCCTCTTTCTGACCCTCCTTCACAGTGGGTCTAGGAGGTGGGACATGGAGGCCTGGAGGGCGGAGCACTGAGCCAGAGGATTATTCTCAACCCCTGAGAGTTTGTCTTACACTCTGGACTATTTGGAGCCGGTTACCCCTTTCTTCTTTCACATCTTTTTTTTGGCATGGAAATGTCTAACCTATGCCTGTCCCACCATTGTATTTTGAAAGTATGTTACAGGTTTACATCTCAGGATGCATTGTACCTTGAGTCTCATCCACATCTGACTTAGACGATATTTAGAAGAATCTTTGGGTTTTAGATTTTAGAGGTGCACTAAAATGAGTTAGACTTTGGGGGTTGTTGGAATATAATTGTATTTTTTCATGCTAGAAGAACACGAATTTTGGGAGATCAGGGTGGAATGCTACAGACTGCATGTTTATATCCCTCCCCAAATATGTTGAACCCTAGTCCCCAAAGTGATAGTATTTGGAGGTGGGGCTTTGGGGGGTGATTAGGGCATGAGAACAGTATCCTTATAAAAGGATAGTATAGTATCCTTATAAAAGAGACCCCAGAGAGCTCCCTTGGCCCTTCCACCAAGTGAGGACACAGTGAGAAGACAGTCATCTATGAATCAGAAAGTGGGCCCTGACCAGATATTGAATATGCTGGCAACTTGATCTTGGATAGACTTCCCAGCCACCAGAAATGTAAGAAATAAATTTCTGTTGTTTACAAACCACCCAGATTATGGTATTCTGTTATAGCAGCCCCAACAGTCTAAGACATTCATGTTAAGATGGGCATTCTCAAATCTTGGAACTGACATTTAAGCTATGTGGCCACACAGGATCTTAACTGTCAGGGTAGAACATATTCTATTACCTCAATAGGAGTCTCTATGAAAAAAAAAAAAAAGAACACAAATGCTGAAAGAGGAGAGATACTAAGGAAGGAAAGAAAGGAAAAAGTAGTACATGGTTTTCCAGTAACTAAGCTGGATGGGTACAGGAGCCAAACACAACTGGCCTTTGTCAGAGAAGTCTAATTATTCCCAAGGGTGTTACAACAAATGGAACAATATGATTTGCAACCAAACTAAGAAATGTTTAAAATTGAAAAGGGGTGCTAAAATAAGTTACAGGCTTTAACTTATTTACAACTAATATAACCAGGCAAACCTATGGTCATTCACATTAGGCCTAAATAAGCAAGTTCTAACATAAAATTTAGAAGAAACCATAGATATAATTACTATGTATGGACTTTAGTTTCAGCTCTGAGCTTGAAAGTCACTCCTACTCTTACAAGAAAAAATCTGAACAAATTAAAAATCAACAACTTTTTGGATTTTCTTATCAACGAATTGAGGTCTCAGGGCAAACCACCACTGTAAAATTGAGAGAAGTTGATGATCATCAAAAAAACTAGAAACAATAAATGCTGGAGAGGGTGTGGAGAAAAGGGAACCCTCTTACACTGTTGGTGGGAATGTAAATTGATACAGCCACTGTGGAGAACAGTATGGAGGTTCCTTAAAAAGCTACAAATAGAACTACCATATGACCCAGCAATCCCACTACTGGGCATATACCCTGAGAAAACCATAATTCAAAAAGAGTCATGTACCAAAATGTTCATTGCAGCTCTATTTACAATAGCCCAGAGATGGAAACAACCTAAGTGTCCATCATTGGATGAATGGATAAAGAAGATGTGGCACATATATACAATGGAATATTACTCAGCCATAAAAAGAGACGAAATTGAGCTATTTGTAATGAGGTGGATAGACCTAGAGTCTGTCATACAGAGTGAAGTAAGTCAGAAAGAGAGAGACAAATACCGTATGCTAACACATATATATGGAATTAAAAAAAAAAAAAATGTCATGAAAAACCTAGGGGTGAAACAGGAATAAAGACACAGACTTACTAGAGAATGGACTTGAGGCTATGGGGAGGGGGAAGGGTAAACGGTGACAAAGCGATAAAGAGGCATGGACATATATACCCTACCAAACGTAAGGTAGATAGCTAGTGGGAAGCACCCGCATAGCACAGGGAGATCAGCTCGGTGCTTTGTGACCGCCTGGAGGGGTGGGATAGGGAGGGTGGGAGGGAGGGAGACACAAGCGGGAAGAGATATGGGAATATATGTATATATATAACTGATTCATTTTGTTGTGAAGCTGAAACTAACATACCATTGTAAAGCAATTATACTCCAATAAAGATGTTAAAAAAAAAAATTGAGAGAAGTTGAAAACCCACAGTTGTGTGGATTTTTTCTCACACTGTCCAATTGTCCAACACCAGCAGGGTGTCTTACAATTCAATTCAATTCTGACACTATCTATCTAAAGTTAGTGGCAGATCTCTTAAGTTAAGGGTTCAGTTCCACAAGAATGCCCCCACTTCAGATGCCAACCGTAAGTCTGGACCTCACATGCTTCTGACCAACTAGCTATAGATCAAGGATTCCCATGACCCCATGTTCAGGTTCAAGAATTTGTTAGAATGGCCCATAGGATTCCTACATTTACCAGTTTATTATATAACAAAGGATGTGATAAAGGATACAAACAGCCAAATAACAAGGTACAAAGGCGAGGTCTGGAAGAGTCTTGAGTACAGGAACTTCTGCCCCTTGGGGTTGAAATGTGACATTCTCCCAGAATAAGGTGTTTTCACCAGCCCAGAAGCTCTCCAAACACTTTCAGTCAGAGTTATGGAGGCTTTATCACATAGGCATGATCAATTATTAACTCAATCTGGCTCCTCTCCCCTCTCTGGAGGATGGAGGGGGGCTGAAAGTTCCAACCCTCTAATCATGCCTTGGTCTTTCTGGCAACCAGCCCCCATCCTGAAGCTGTTTAGGGTCCCCCAGCTACCAGTCATCTCATTAGTACACAAAAAGATACCCATCACTCCAGAAATCCCATGGGTCTTAGAAGCTTTGTGTCAAGAACAGGGGGCAGAAACCAAATGTAGATTTCTTACTGTGTCACAGTCCACCCCCTGGTCTCTGGTCATAGACCTTTTATAGCAAAAGGATCATAAAAGTCAAAAGATGATGGCACATTACTAGAATTCCACTCAGTCATTAATAATTAGTCCCAGAGCAAGGCCAGTCAGGTTTTCCGGCTTCTATTCAATCTTGTCAGGTTCAGCTTCCAAAAGCAGGAATGGTCTCAGCAATATAGCATAATGACTTTACTCTTTCAGGCATCTGGTATAATTGAGCTAAAAGACAATATCATCTCTTGCTCTACACCTCTTTTAAAGTGTTAATGTAATATAGGATTTCCCTCATTAAATAACTCACTTATTCATTTATTTACCCTCAGCTACTATTCCTTCAATTAAATGTTTTTCACCTTTGGAAGGAGCATTATATTTGACCACTGTGCTCGTCTAGATTGCAGGCAGTACTACTAGGCTAGCAAGTACCTCCATCTCAGTCCACTTCCATTTACATAGGGTAAGATTACATAGGTGCAGAACTAGTGGACTATTTTTACCACCAGGCAATATAGCTTCATTCACTGTTAACCCCAATTTTGCCAGATGGGGTGAAAGCACCCACACCCATCAGGCCCTTTGGAATTCTGACATAAAGTTTTAAAAATATAGCCACAGTTTCTCGCTTAAGAATTATCCCTGCTTCCAGCATTTGTAGTTGCAACCCTGGTCCTGTGACCACTGCATTGAGTAGGGAAAAAACAAAATTGAAGTGGCATGGTGAAGAGAAAAGTATAGCTATTATACCAGTGTCCTCCTGCCTTGGCAAAAACTGCATAGTCACACCAGGATCCTCCACCACTGCTTCTTCCCCAGATCCACCAGAAAAATAGAAGAATCTAGCTAGTGGGAACACTTCTTTAGCCCAGGGGTCTCCAAATCTCGGGGCTATGGACTGGTACCAGTCCACAGCCTGTTAGGAACCAGGCCACACAGCAGGAGGTGAGCGGCGGGCCAGAGAGCGAAGCTTAATCTGCCTCTCCCCATCGCTCCCCACCACTCACATTACCACCTGAACCATCCCCACCCCCCATCCGTGGAAAAACTGTCTTCCACAAAACCGGTCCCTGGTGCCAAAAAGGCTGGGGACTGCTGCTTTAGCCCCACTCCTCTTGAGTGTAAGCACACACTCATGAAGGTGTGTAAACCAACTCTTCATGCCTGTATCTCCCCCCCGCCCCATTTCAGACCACCAATGATTTAATTGCTCATCCCAATTCTCTAGCAAACTATTATTCTGAGGTGGATATCTCTCTGCTCATTGTTGGATATTATAAGCTATAAAGTGTGTCCCTTGACCTGAAGAAATACGACTCAGAGTTCAAATTAATGCAATATCTTCCATCCCGGTTTTTCTATAGCACTCTAAGCATTTGCATCTACTACCCGAAAAGCAAAGCTCAATCCTGAGTCAGTATCTATTCTTGTCAAGAACCATTTGTAGCACCCAGAGCTACCAGTGTCACTCTGACTGGCCAGCTATGTTCAAGGCCTTCCTACATAGTCACATAGCCATCTGCAGTCTCTGTCTCTTTTGCTGGCAGACAGAAGAGTTCTTACTGGCATTCTGTGCTTCAGACAGTACAAGAGAAGTATGTCCAAATTCAGTCCATCTCTGCATTGCTACAGTACTTCCAAGTCCACTGATTTCTTGGACCCAGGTGGCTGTCGTAAGCAACCCCATGGGAATATGTGCTTGTTGACTCCAATCACCTTTTAAACCTGGAAGGAAGTTCTGATGGGCATCAACATGTACAATTTTAATGCACCCCTCAAATTCCCACAGTGATTTTCATTGGGATGTGACTCATATGGGCATCCTTTTAATAGGCCAGGTTTCCATTGCCCTTCTGTCTGATCATATGGCCAGGTCACTGGCCGTTGCCCATAAGTCAGTAAAAACCCAAACATCGGGGCTTTTACCACTGTTCAATTCTTCCATCAGTGCTAGGAAAACAGCATGCAATTCAGTCCACCAAACTGATTTGTTTTTACCTTCTTCAATCAGAGTGGCAGCCTTCCAAATAGAATGTTGTCTATTCACTTTGGAACTGCCATTCACAAACCAAGAAGCTTTTTGTTGTTCATTCAAGCGCTATTTATAAGACACTGCCCAAGTGATGACAGAAACCAGCAGCTCCTCACACAGTTCCAGAGTCAGTCCTAGGGGAAAAGAGGCTCCTTGTTTGAGAATATCTCCTCCTTGCATTCCCTGGGTAGTATGATCCTGTATAAACCTTTTCCATTTTACTATGGAAATCTTCTGGGCACCATCATCCCCGTTAGAGTATTTCTGCAACATCACCTGAGACATCGTGGGTATTTCAGGTTTAGTGGCAGTTCCAATTAATATCAAGCTAGTAATTGTTCCTTAAATGGAAATTCTCTGGTTCAAAATCCCAGTAGTCATTGAGGGGAGGTATTCACAGGCTTTTGCCATAAGCCCCTGTTTATGTGCTCCACATAGGACTATCACACAGAGAATGTGTCTCTACCAGCATTCCAGCTTCTAGTCTACACTCAGTAGGCTCAGGCAATCTTAATGATACCTATTTAGAATGTCCAATTAACATTGCTTCAAGGGCAGATTTACATGCCAACTGTTTTACAATGCTAGATAAGGGAAACATTCTCCCATGAGATACAATGTCCAGCCCCACAGTACGATCAAGGAAAAGAGACATAACCACTTCACATAAAGCCTGTTCAAAGATACCAATTCGTCCACAAACTTTTACCTTGATTCCATCAACATTTACATTCCTAACTGTAGCTTCCATTAGGACTTCATCAACAGATTTTGGTTTTACAATACTAGGTAGGAGAAGTGTTCCCTAGCTAGACATATCCATTCCCATACAACACTCAGATAAAGGAGACACAACTTCTCTACATAAAGTATGTTTAAACATTCAACTTTCAGGGGCTTCCCTGGTGGCGCAGTGGTTGAGAATCTGCCTGCTAATGCAGGGGACACGGGTTCAAGCCCTGGTCTGGGAGGATCCCACATGCCGCGGAGCAACTAGGCCCATGAGCCACAACTACTGAGACTGCGCGTCTGGAGCCTGTGCTCTGCAACAGGAGAGGCAGCGATAGTGAGAGGCCCGCGCACCGCGATGAAGAGTGGCCCCCACTTGCCACAACTAGAGAAAGCCCTCTCACAGAAACAAAGACCCAACACAGCAAAAATAAATAAATAAATAAACTCCTACCCCCAACATCTTCTTTAAAAAAAAACAAAAAACAAAAAAACCATTCAACTTTCATAATTCTTTCAACCCTTACATATTACATATGTTCCCTCAATCTAATTTTAGTTCTAATGATGGCTTCACCAATGGGTTTTGGCACCACAGTGTGTGGAGCTCTGATATCAAGGTGTCCCAGGAACTTCTCCATCCCATCATGGTTTTATCTACTCATGTGCAAAAGGCTTTGGCTCCCCAGCAGGGGGTCAAACCAAGGGTCCTAGGCCCTTCTGTCAATCTTTATCCTGATTAAGTTGTCAGTCTCCGGCCCTAAGTGTTTGCAGGTCAGGCTTCTCACTATATTCTTTGCCTTTTGGCTTTAATTTCTCCAAACTATGGATGATTGAGGGATTGTTTGGGGCCTTTAACGTTGGGAGTTCAGCCAAGGGTCCCTTTGCCCCACCCAACTTTAACAGTGTTATATTAAGACCTTTGTTTAAAATCCCATTTTTAATCTAATTAAGCAAAAAGGCCATTAGACTGAGGTAGTCCTAATGCCTTAACAGCCTATGTAAGCAAACAAAAACCTAAGCCCCTAAATGCCTCAAGGTTAAGAAGTCAAAACTTGAGGACAACCAATCACAAACAGCCAACTAGGCTTTCCCAAAGAAGGCAACCACTTAAGCTATGGCCAGTCAAGTCCTTTCCTTGCTTTGCTTCTACAACTTTCCCCTAGCTCCTGTCCATGGAGTGCTCCTAACTATTTCTGGTTTGGTGTTGCCTGATTCAAATAGATTTTTGCTCATATAAACTCTCAACATTTTAAATATGACTCAGTTTATCTTTTAACATCATCAATGTCCATTTTACTCAACCCATTCTTAATAATCATCTAAAGATTTCCATGTTGCTCAGGTGAGTCCTATGATTCTCTCCCTTTTTTTCCTCTTTGTTTCACTCTTTTCAATATTTGCTTTACTCACCTCATTTCTTAATGTTTAAAAATTTTCACCTTCTTGGGAGGAGTCTCTTGACTCTCCCCTCTCTGTCTTCCTGCAGTCTCTTGTTAATTAACCTAACGTTTTTATCAGTATCTGTGAGACCCATAAGGGGAAGCTGAGATAGCAAATTCTATAAGGCTTCCGAGACTGTTGCTTGATTTTGCAGCAGTAAAGTAACATGGGGTGCCCATGCAAAAGGGACCCCCTTAATCACAGCATTAACCATAACCTGGGTAACAGGCATATTCAGTGGGTGAATATCCTGATTATCATAAAACCAGTCCCACATTTATAGCAGAAATTGGGCAGTCCCGCTTCTCAGTGTAAACAGACCTTATAGTGGCTTTTATCCAGTTCACCAGACTAGCTGTTCCTTCGGGAATAGCCTCCTGTGTATCTGGATTATGTACAGCCATCTGTGATTGTTCAGTAGTGAGTTGTGGGTCCTGTATCAACCCAAACACACCGTTCTGCCCTGCAGCATTCAAAACCAAAGACAAGGCCCCTAAATTAGTTACTCCCACAATTCATTTTAGTAAAAGTTCTTCAGAAAGCTGATGATAACAGCTATAAAATGAAACTCCTTCACACTATACCCCCTGGTTTCAGGAGTTTCTTGGTTTTGTCCTCTTCCCATGTTAACTACCTTCTTGGTGACCAGAAGCCTTAGAGGTTATTTTTATTGCCTGGCATAATTTTTCTTTTCATGGGCAGCTTTGAAGCTAGCAGTGGAAGCTCAAATCAGCTCAAATCTGAGACTGGTACACCAAGATCCAACCAAGCATTTTATTTCCTTTTAGCAATTACAGATAACAATAACCAAGGGATTATATATTTCACTTTTTTTCTTGTTAATTTGCACTTCCCAGAAGTTGGATCCATCTCTAAATTCCACTGTTAACTTTTACCTTTAGTAACTGGCCACAGCATAGCTGCTATTCCATTACATAGGTGATCACATGGCCACCCAGAAATCAAAGGTTCCTCATCTCCCACGTTTTCATTCTTCCTCTTCCCAAAACACATGTTTCTTTGGGAAAAAGGAAAGAAACATAGAACAAGTTTAATAAATAGAAAAAAGTTTAAAACATAAATATTATGCTCTGTGATGACCTAGATGGATGGGATGGGGGGGTGAGAGGGAGGTCAAAGAGGGAGGGGATATATGTATACATACAGCTGATTCACTTTATTGTACAGCAGAAACTAACACAACATTGTAAAGCGATTATACTCCAATTAAAAAAGAAAAAGAGGGCTTCCCTGGTGGCGCAGTGGTTGAGAGTCCGCCTGCTGATGCAGGGGACGTGGGTTCGTGCCCTGGTCCGGGAAGATCCCACATGCCGCGGAGCGGCTGGGCCCGTGAGCCATGGCTGCTGAGCCTGCGCGTCCGGAGCCTGTGCTCCGCAACGGGAGAGGCCACAACAGTGAGAGGCCCGTGCACCGCAAAAAAAACAGACTTTAGACAAGAAAATTATCATGAATAAGGAGGAACATTACATAATAATTAAGGGGTCAATTTTCCAAGGAGATATAATAATACTTAACTTGTATGCATCTAACAACGGAGCACTAACACATGAGGCAAAAACTGATAGAATGGCAAGGAGAAATAGACAAACCCACCATTATAGTTGGAGACTTCAACACACCTTCTTTCATCAATTAGGTCAAGCAGGCAGAAAATCAGTAAGGATATACTTGGCCTAAAAGCACCATTAATATATTTGATCTAATTGACATTTATACAATTCCTCATTCAACAACAACAGAATATACATTCTTTTCAAGCTCACATGGAACATTCACCAGTATAAACTATATTCTTGATTATAAAGTATATCTTAACAAATTTAAGAGTAGAAGTCATGTTCTCAGACCACAATGGAATTAAACTACAAATTAATAACAGAAAAATAGCCAGAAAATCTCAAAGTTTTTGAAGATTAAATAACACCCTACCAAATAACACATAGATCAGAAAATAAATCTCAAGAGAAATTTAAATATATGTTTAACTAAATAAAAATAAAAATATAATTTATAAAAATTTATGGAATGCAGCAAAAGCAGCACCTAGAAGGAAATTTATAGCATTAAAATTCATATATTAGAAAAAATATCTAAATAAGTAATCTAAGCTTCAATGTTAGGAAACTAGAGAAAGGAGATAAACTTAATCCCAAAGCAAGCACAGTAAAAGAAATAATAAAAATTAGAGCAGAAAGCAATTAAATTTAAAACAGGAAAACAATAGCAAAAATTTAAAAAAATAAACCAAAAGCTGTTTCTTTGAAAAGGTCAATGAAATTTATAAGCCTGTAGCCATACTAACCAAGATAAAAAGAGAACACAAATTACTAATATCAGAAATGAAAGGGGGCATGCAATGGACATTAGAAGGATAATGGAGTACCATGAACAACTCTATGCCCACAAATTTGATAACTTAGATGAAATGGACACAAACTATCAAAACTCAAATGAGAAGAATTAATCTGAATAGACCTATCTATGCTATACCTATTTAAAGAAACTGAATGAGTAATTAACCCTTCCAAAAATGAAATTACCAGGGCCAGATGGTTTCACTGGTGAATCTACCAAACATTTAATGAAAAAATAATACCAATTCTCTTCAATCTCTTCCAAAAAACAGAATCAAATGGAATATTTCCTAGCTCATTCTATGAATCCAGCACTTCCCTAATACTAAATCAAATAAGGACATTACAAGAAAGGAAAACTTTAGACCAATATCTTTCACAGATGGAAAAATCCTCAACAAATACTAGCAAATTTAATCCAACCATAAATTAAAAAAAATATAAACCATAGTCAAGTGAAATTCCTTCCAGGTACACAAAGGTTGGTTCAACATTTGAAAATCAATTCATGTAATCCATCACATCAACAGGCTATGGAAGAAAGAAAACTCATATGATCATATCAATCGATGCAAAAAAAAAAGTATTTGACATAATCCAACACCAATTCATTATAAAAACTCTCAGCACAGTAGGAACAAAGGGGAATTTCCTCAACTTGATGAAGAACATCTGTAAAAAATCTATAGCTAACATCACATTTAATGGTGAGAAAACAGCTGTTTCCCCCTCTAGGACTGGAACAAAGACAAGTATGTCCCTCTCACTATTCCTATCAACATCATTCTTGAAGGCCCAGCCAGTACAATAAGGCAAGAAGAGGGAATAAAAGATGTACAGATTGGGAAAAAATAAATAAAATTGTTTTTGTTCATGGATGACATGACTGTCTATGTAAAAAATTACAAGGGATCAACAATAACAAGAAAAGCCTCCTGGAACTAATAAGTGGTGGTTATAGCAAGGTTGCAGGATATAAGCTTAATACACAAAAACCAACTGCTCTCCAACATGCCATCAACAAACAATTGAAATTTGAAATTAAAACACAATAAATTTACAACACCGCCAAAAATGATATACTTTATTATAAATCTAACTATAAAACTCTAATGAAAGAAATTTAAAAAGATCTACTTACTGTATTTTAATTATTCTCCTCCATTAGGAAAGATGAATACAGTAATGGAAGGGGGAAGGAACTATTTAGTCGACCATCTATTACATGCCAGATATTATGTAAAGCACTATTTAGATTATTACTTTTCACAGTTACAAAAATCCTATGACAGGGGCTCCCCTGGTGGTTCAGTGGTTAGGAATATGCCTGCCAATGCAGGGTACACGGTTCGAGTCCTGGTCCGGGAAGATCCCACATGCCATGGAGCAACTAAGCCCGTGCACCACAACCACAGAGCCTGCACTCTAGAGGCCATGAGCCACAACTACTGAGCTCGCGTGCCACAACTACTGAAGCCCGCTCACCTAGAACCCATGCTCTGCAACAAGAGAAGCCACCATAATGAGAAGCCCGTGCACCAAAATGAAGGGCAGCCCCGCTCACTGCAACTAGAGAAAGCCCACATGCAGCAACGAAGACCCAATGCAGCCAAAAATTAAAATTAATTAATTATTTTTTTAAAAATCCTATGACATGGATATGACTATTACAGGTGTAGAGCTGAGGAAACTGAAGCTTGGAGAATAGCTACAGGGGATGGTAAAAACCTTAGGATAAAATATTATGCAGCTTTAACAATCATATTTCTGGAAAATATTTAATAATATAGTCATGTTATAATACTAAGTAAAAAAGAAATTCAAAGATTAGTATTCAAATCTCTGTATACCATATGAGACAAATTTATTAAAAGTTATAAAACTTTTAAAATAAAGTTGGAGATATTGCTCTATAATTCTGCAAAAAATACATCAAAACAGTATGTGGATCAACTGAAATGCTCATACACTGCTGGTGAGAGTATAATTGGTATAGTCAATTAGTAAACTATTTTAAAAGATCTTCTAGGGCTTCCCTGGTGGTTGGGAGTCTGCCTGCCGATGCGGGGGACACGGGTTCGTGCCCCGGTCTGGGAGGATCCCACGTGCTGCGGAGCGGCTGGGCCCGTGAGCCATGGCTGCTGTGCCTGTGCGTCCGGAGCCTGTGCTCCGCGGCGGTGGGGAGCCGCAGCGGTGAAAGGCCCGCGTACCGAAAGAAAAAAAAAAAAAAAAAAAAAAGATCTTCTAAATTTGCCCATATGCATATTCTAAAGTGCCACCAATCCCATTCTTAGGTATATATCTAACAGGTATACATTCTGTTCATCAAATGATACATACTAGAATGTTAATAGTAACCCTATTCTTAATAACCCAATTCTGGAAATAATTCAACAATAATATACAATATAATGGATAAATACATTCTGGTATATTCATACAATGGAAAACTATAAAACAATAGCAATGAATGAACCACAGCTACATGCAACACGGATGAATCTTGCAAAGATATTTTTGAGCTAAAGGAACTAGACATAATGTAAATAATTCCGTATACATAAATTTCAAAAATAGACAAAACTAATCTCTGGTCTTATTGACTAGAGGGATTACTACTTAGAAGAGAGCAGGAGACATTCTTCTGGAGTGCTAACTAATGTTCTGTTTCATTAGCTCAGTCATAGTTACATGGGTATATTCACTTTGTGAAAATTCATTGAGTTGTACAACTGTGATTTTGCATTTTCTGCAGTATTCAATTATTCAAGTAAAAGTTTACTAAAAATATTAATTGTAGTTATATTACATAATGAGAAATGCATTTTTCATTTGTTTTTTATAGATTTCTGTAGTTTCCAAATTATTTATGATAAATATTTCCTTTTGAACAGCTTTATTGAAGCATAACTTACATGGATGAAATCAACTAATTTTTAAGAGTACAATTCAATGAAGTTTGGTAAATGTATAAATATGTGTAACCACCACCACACTCAAGATATAGAACACCTCCATCTCCCCCAAACTCCCTAATATCCTTTTGAAATAAATCCCCTTCCCACCACAGTCTGATCACTGGTCTGCTTTCTGTTGCTATAGTTTTGCCTTTTCTAAAAATTGCATATAAATGAGATCGTATAGTATGAAGTTGTTTTTGTGACTGGCTTCTTTCACCTTATGTGATGTTTTCAAGACAGTTCCATGTTATTGTATGTATCTGTAGTTCTTTCCTTTCTTTTACTGAGTAGGATTCCATTGTATGGATATAGCACAATTTGTTTATTCAGCAGCTAAAGGACTTTTGGGTTGTTTTCTTTTCTTTTTTGCTATTATGAATAAAGTGACTAGGAGCATTTGAATACATTTCTCTTTCTCTTGGATAAATAACTGGGAATGGAATTTCTCAGCTTTATACGTTTAATTTTGTAAGAAATTGCCAGACTGTTTTCCAAAACAGCTATACCATTTTGTATTTCCAGCAGCAACGTATGAGAGCTCAAGCTGTTCCACCTCCTAACACTTAGTATTACTGGTTATTTTCATTTTATGTGGTAGCATCTCATTGTGACTTTACTTTGCATTATTCTGATGACTAGTGATGCCACTTGTATATCTTTTGGTGAAGTATCTGATCAAATATTTTGCCCATTTTTTAATTGGATTGTCTTATTGTTGAGATGTAAGAGCTCTTTATATATTCTGAATACAAGTCTTTTGTCAGATACACGTCATTTTGTCTTTTCATCTTCCTAATGATGTCTTTCAATGAGCAAACAATTTTCATTTTGATGAAGTTCAATTTATCAATTTTTTAAATGCTCTGTCTTGTTTGGGCAATGTTCACTATATAGAAAAAACATGTTATATAAAAGGGAGCTGACAATGACTAAAAGGATCAATCTAACTGGGGGTGATTCAAATCCATAGATTTAAACCATCTATTTGAGTGACTGAAATGGACTGTTTGGAGAAAGAATAGTGTGAATACAAAGAAGGTTGAACAACCTTGCTCATAATGCACAACTAAAAAGGTATTTGGTTTAGGGTACAGGGAAAAAGAAAAGGATCAATTTCATAATAGAAGTTACTACTTTAAGACAGCTTAGTCTCAGTTTAGAGAAATTAAACCAAACATTGTTAACTTTGTTCAAACCCTCCTTCAAAATAACGTGCAAAGCAAGAGGGAATCAGCTCTTCATGAATTAAGAATAGTAAAGGGAAAAAAAAACTCTTTTTCATAAAGGAAACGGTAGGAAAAATAGTACAAAGGAGAATTTGGAGAATGGTTTAGCTGAATCATGAAGCCATATTCTGGATAGGAAAGACAGAAAAAGATATGCTTTTAAAATGAAAACACAAATTTAATTCCAGTACACATCAAGTATCACATATAGTTTGGACTATATGTGAAATAAGCAAAAATAACTACTATTAGACACTTTTTTTTTTGAGACTAATATGACTCCTGCCCCACAGAGCTTTTATTTTTTTAATCAGTTTTTTATTGAAGTATAGTTGATTTACAATGTTGTATTAATTTCTGCTGTACACCAGTGATTCAGTTATACATATATACACATTTTTATTTATTCTTCTTCATTATGGTTTATCATAGGATACTGAACATAGTTCTCTGCTATACAGTAGGACCTTGTTGTTTATCCATTCTGTACATAAAAGCTTATATCTGCTAACCCCAACCTCCCATTCTATCTTTCCCTGAACCCCCTCCCCCTTGGCAACAACCAGTCTGTTCTCTATGTCCATGATTCTGTTTCTGATTCATAGATAGGTTCATTTGTGTCATATTTTAGATTCCACATATAAGTGATATCATATGGTATTTGCCTTTCTTCTTCTGACTTACTTCACTTAGTATGATAATCTCTAGTTTCATCCATGTTGCTGCAAATGGCATTATTTCATACTTTTATGGCTGAGTAGTATTCCATAGTATATATGTACCACATCTTCTTTAACCATTCATCTGTTAATGGGCATTTAGGTTGTTTCCATGTTTTGGCTATTGTGAATAGTGCTGCTATGAACATAGGGGTGCATGTATCTTTTTGAATTATAGTTTTGTCTGGATATATGCCCAGGAGTAGGATTGCTAGATCACACGGTAATTCTATTTTTCATTTTCTGAGGAACCTCCATACTGTTTTCCACAGTGACTGCAACAACTTACATTCCAACCAACAGTGTAGGAGGGTTCCATTTTCTCCACACCCTCTCCAGCATTTGTTATTTGTAGATTTTTTAATGATGGCCATTCTGACTGGTGTGAGGTGATACCTCATTGCAGTTTCAATTTGCATTTCTCTAATAATTAGTGATGTGGAGCATCTTTTCATGTGCCTATTGGCCATCAGTGTTTCTTCTTTGGAGAAATGTCTATTTAGGTCTTCTGCCCAATTGGGTTGTTTGTTTTTTTGTTGCTGAGTGGTATGAGATGTTTGTATATTTTGGAAATTAAGCCCTTGTTGGTTGCATTGTTTGCAAATATTTTTCTCCCATTCTGTAGGTTGTCTTTTTGTTTTGTTGATGGTTTCCTTTGCTGTGCACAAGCTTGTAAGTTTGATTAGGTCCCATTTGTTTATTTTTGTTTTTATTTCTAATCCCTTGGGAGACTGACCTAAGAAAGCATTGGTACAATTTATGTCAAAGAATTTTTTTAAAAAATCATCTTTATTGGAGTATAATTGCTTTATAATGGTGTGTTAGTTTCTGCTGTATAACAAAGTGAATCAGCTATACATATACATGTATCCCTACATCTCCTCCCTCTTCTGTCTCCCTCCCACCCTCCCTATCCCACCCCTCTAGGTGGTCACAAAGCACCAAGCTGATCTCCCTGTGCTATGTGGCTGCTTCCCACTAGCTATCTATTTTACATTTGGTAGTATGTATTAGCCCATGCCACTCTCTCACTTCATCCCAGCTTACCCTTCCCCCTCCCTGTGTCCTCAAGTCCATTCTCTACATTCAAAGAATGTTCTGCCTATGATATCTTCTAGGAGTTTTACAGTGTCACGTCTTATGTCTAAGTCTTTAAGCCATTTTGAGTTTATTTTTGTGTATGGTGAGAGGGTGTGTTCTAACTTCATTAATTTACACGTGGCTGTAGAGACACCATTTGCTAATGGGTTTTTCTAATTATAAGTTGTATTTTTTAACATCCCATATCAGTCAATAAGCCAACATTCCACATCCTCCCAGACATGTGTAGACAAACACTGTGCCCAACATCACTTTTAATTCATGTTATAAAACCCAAGAAAATATAAGTTTTAAAACCTTAGAACATTGATAGGCTTTACAGCTAAATTAAAAATAGAATGAGAGGTTGACCTGTTTCCTCAGTACTTCTAGTGTTTTCAGAAACACTATATTTAATCACAAGCACAAAACCAATTGCCAAAGTTTAAAGATAGACAAGATTTAAAATGAGCTCTCCCTTGAAATTGTAACTTCAATATAAAATTGAGGGTTTCCCCCTCCTCAGCCAGGCAACTTCATAAGGATAATTTATTCATCTCTAGGAGAAAAATAAATTAATAAGCTTAATGCATATTATAATGTTATTTCTAGAGAAAGAGTAAATGGTTAAAGAAAATACATACAAGCTCATTATTTGATATTTTCAATAAAATTGTGATTCAGATAGGGAATACATTTTTAATGTTGCCTTTTCAATGTATTGAGGTTTGTTTTTTTTTTAAGACAGAAAATCTTTCCTAAATTAGATTTTCTTTTAATTCTCCAGGATACTAAAGAAACAAGAGAACAACCTGCTTTAGATAAGAACTTTCTTTTAAATGTGATAGAGAGAGACCCGATTTTCCCAGCTAACTGGATTAGAGTAATTCTAAATAATTTAGCCTCCATTTACAGTTTGGGCAAGTTCATTATATGTGAACTCCCAGCAAGTCCTCTCCTTAAACTCTTTTTGATCAATTAATGAGCACTTTTAAATAGGAAATGTACAAAATCTCCATAGACTATTGCTCCAAGTAGTTTTCCTCATATTTTTATTCATGTCTTTATGCTAAGAAAGGGAATTAAAATTTGTTGAGGTCTAGAATATGCACTCCTCAAGAGTAAATCAGTTTCTTACTAGAAATAAGCATCTCACTAAAATGGAAACTTTTCTTTTCTAATTTTATTGAAGTATAAGTTGATTTACAATGTTGTGTTAATTTCTGCTGTATAACTAAAATGGGACCTTCCTGAAGGTAGGAATTTTGTGAATTTTGTCTTATTCACCACTATAACCCCAGTTCCTAGAACAGAACCTGGGACACAGGCAGGTTCAATAAAAATGTATCTCTGTCTGCCTAGTACGTACCAGAAGATTATTAAATACTTTAATACATTATTTAATATATTAATATCCATAAAAATATGAAAAAAGCTCTAGACAAGGTAAACAAAACTATATACATATACAAAGAAGCTAATACTACACCTGATTCCAGGTTTTCACCACCTTCAAAATGATGTCTTGGTTTATTTTTTTTAAATTGGTTTCTGACAATAAGCCAATCACAGGTCATTCTTTTATACAAGTAAATCATTCTCTTCAGCAGAAAATGACTATTATCATTTCAATCAGATGAAAAACTGATTATCAAGGAAAGACGAGGTAACTTTCCCCAAATCTCTCAACTGTTAAGTGATGTTAACTTATTCACACCAAGGCCTTATAAGCTCCCAAGCATAGTACTGTGACATCTGGGTCATATAAACCAAATGTAGATTCAACTGGATCTCAAAGACACATTCCATTGATCCTTCTCTCCATGCCCACTTTGGCTCCACACTCTCTGATTGCCTTTTCATGTGACAATAGTTCTCCAATATCATTTTAAAGAGGGAGGACAGAATGGTAATTCAGCACAGTTGACTTCATTTTTAAATTACTGATAGTTTAGTAATTTCTTTCAGATTCACAACTTAGTGTTGTTATGTAAATGTTGAAGATTTGTGTCAAATTGGGAAATCCTATATGGTAGAGTATAAAAAGTGATCATAAATTCTTTGCAGCAACATCCACAACGAGTGGTGTCTATTTTCCCACTCCTGGAACCTGGGCTGGACTTGTGACTTTCTTTGATTAATAGAATATAGCAGCAGTGACACTGTGTTGAGTTATTATCCCAGGCCTCAAGATTCCTTGCTTATGCTCACTCTGTGAACGTGAACTAACCTTGGTGCTTTACAGAGGATGCAATAACTTGTAGGGAGAAGAAAAAGCACTGGCCACCCCAACTGAGATCTTAGACTTATGTTGATGCCTAGCAAACACCACAGAGAGCAAGATGAGCCACCTCAGAAAGGCCCAGGCTAAGTTGCCAACCACAGAACAATGATTTTTTTGTTTTAAGGCAGTAAGTTTTGGGAGGTCTGTTATGCGGTATTAAATAAATGATACCCTCTCTTCTAAAGTTTCTTTTATCTGTAGCTATTACAGATATAATCAATACTTGTAGAACCACTATAGATTTGCCCTACAGAAGTTCTGACAAATTCTCTTTCACACAATTTCCACCAGAAAAAAGCAAAATACATCTGATTAATTTACTCACTGTATTGTTAACTATATTCCTGACAGGTGAGAATATTGATAGGAACCAAATCCCCCAATTACAGTTTTACACATCTGATGATTAGAAAAATTGTCTACAGACTGGTTTCTGGCTCCATATATTTTAAATCTTGTTTTGTTCCACTGCACACATACTTTAGATACTGGGTACCTTAAGCATATTCATATCATCTTGGCCACATACCTGTGAATCATAGCATCAATCAAGTTGGCAGAGTGGGTAAGAGGTGTATTTCTGGAAGCTATTCTTATGCCAGAATGAGGAAACAGTAACTTAAATATATGGGAAGTAATGGTGTGGATCACATAAATATATTCCATTACACTAAAACAAAACATATTCTCCACTCAAGTTTCCTTCAAACAACGTCTGGGGTCATTCTAAAACCATCCAAAAGTAGAAGTGTAATGGAAGAGAAGTAACAGTGGAAAAAGACAGCAAACTTAATTGATTGCTCTTATATATCTTGCACAAATTTTACAAAAGTATATGGCAGTGTGAACAGATTGCATTCACTGGAATGATCTTCATCATGGAAGGGACCCTAAAGATTAAGTTTCCTTAGCTTCAAGGTAGATCCACCTCTGATCTTGCCCCTCTTCCTGGCTTCCTTCCTCCTCTCAGTTTCAGAAGTAGCAGCAAGTCTTTCTCCCTATATTTAAGCCCCTTTGGAATATTACTTTTCTAACCTAAGCACTTTTCCAGCTTATGGTCACATCCATACCGTTTTTACCTTCTACTTGCCTCACACTCCAGAACTTAAATTTCATGGTAGTGTAAGCTACCTGAAAAAATAATTTGCTTGAGTGTGGTAACGGTGACTGACAATTTCATCTCCAAACTATTTATCAGTTCACACTCCATGTATTGGGATTCACGAGAACATGACACCTCTTGTCAGTAAAACAAAAGGATCTTGTGACAGCATTTCAATTGAATTTCTCACCTGGCACTCACCACATTAGCACTCAGTTAAAATAACTCCATTCATTACTTCAAAAAACACACAAAAATGGATGCTCTAGGCAAGGTAAATGAAATTATATACATATACCAAAAAGCTAATACTGCACCTGATTCCAGGTTTTCACCACCTTCAAAATAACCTGTCTTGTTTATTATAACTTTTTTATTTGTTTCTGACAATAAGTCAATCACAGATCATTCTTTTATACAAGTAAATCATTCTTTTCAGCAGAAAATGACTATCGTGCAGAACAGTAAGCAAAACATGTCAATCTCAAAGTTCAAACTAAACTGTCTCTCAGTTACTTTTAAATCTCTGTGAAAGTGTCAGTCCAAAACTCTAAGTAAACCTTCAACTGGCTTGATTGCCACCTTCATAAAATATGCAGCTCAAATTTCTGATGGTTTGGGTAACTTCCCAAAACTTGTCTGAGGAGTAGGCCATCCCTGTTCTCCAAAGCTTCCTTTGTTTCTGTTCCCAAGAACACTTCTTAGCCTTCAGGAGACAGCGGAGTATGGTGGTCAAGGTCATGGGCAAGACTAGGGTGTGTCTGCCTCAAAGCTCTGCCATTACTGGTGGTGGAATTTAGGCAAATTGCTCAAATCCTCTGAGCCTCAGTTTTCTAGTTTATTAATTACAGATAATAACACTATGTAATTTATAGAGTAGTTGTGTGGATTAAATGAGCTGACATAATACATAACTTAGCATGTTGACTCGCAAGAGAGAATAATCAATTCTCATTATATTTCCCATTTATGTTTTCTCATTATAATCATCATTTTGATCTGAGAAAGATCACTGGAAAAGGGAACAGTGAAAATGGAAAAACAATTCAACCTGTCCTTCTAGGATTGATCCCAGCTTCCTATTTCAACCACCTGCACTGAGTCACTCCAAAGCAAGAGTTTTCTATTGCTCTTCCCTTGGGTACCACTTTAGTTCTACAGACATGGCTTCTGTCTCTGCAGTTCCTCACATATATCTTCTGCCAAATATATTTTCTTTATATATGTATGTTCTTCTAAAAGAATAAGTACAAAGGCAAAAAATAAATCTAGTCTGTCAAGCTGTATTGAAAATGCTAAATCAATTTTTAGGAAAGAGAAATACTGAGAAAAACTTTCAAAATAGAGATTTGAAAATAGTTTTCATTTTTTAAAAAGGGCTGGTAAAGCCTTAATGAACCTGAATAATGTCCTCCAAACACCAGGCAACTTCATCATCATCAAACATCTATGGAGTGCCTACTCAATTCCAAACACTAGGTTGGATCCTGGAAATACAATGAGGTAAATGACAAGGCACCTGCCCCAAAGCAGCACCTGCCCAGTTGAGGACACAGGGCCAAACCTTGAAAAGATACACTACAAAGTCTAGAACGTACTTTATACTTTCAACAAGAGAAAATCAACAAGGCAGATAAAAAATGCCTCAGCAGATGAGACGATAAGGCAATACCAGGGCCATCAGTAAAATGTTTACACAGCAAGTATAATTTAGACTTGCTCTTCACTAAAACATGAGGACCTGAGACCTCGAAATTTTGAATTATGCACAGTGACCACTTCAAAGGCTGACATCAAAATCATGGTCCTGCTGGCCTCTCTGAGGAATTCTAGGCTTTATTCACTCCTGCTGTCCCCCAAAGCCCAACTCAACCCATTGTTGATCTGGATGATCAGACTCTGGTCTCTGAATTAGATCACAGTGTACTGTTTATAGAGGTCAAGGTCACACAATGTGTGAAGTCTTACCCTTCCAGTTCTCTTCTTCCTAAGATGTTACGATGGTAATAAGGGAAGAAAAATGATGGCTAACTCTTCCCTCCATTTTTGTCTGTCTTGACTCTCTGACCTGATGAAGTAAGGCTAAGCTTAGGACCTGTTCTCCCCAAGGGAAAGCTTGGTCCTCCCTCTCTCTTCTCTCCCTTCTTTTTCTTTTTCTCTTCATCTGCTCTTTCTCTTCCACAAGGCAGCTAAGTCAAGAGGGCCCAAGCAGGGCACATTAAGACATTGGGACAGACTCTCTGTCTTCAGCTGTCCTTATGTCTCACACCTTGGCACTGGTGAGTGAATTTTCACCACATGAGATAGATCCAAATGTGAAATGGATATTGTGGTAGAAATGGTCAGAACAAGACTTTCGGCCTTCTTTGCTTCCACACCACTGAAGCCATTCCAGTAGATACAAATGAGGGAACTTTTGTGGAACTCTGGTTGACTCCCACTGGCTCTGCTTTAAGTTTGGGAGAGAAGTCCCAGAAGTCATTCCAACGTGATGTCACTATTCTCTGCTGGTCAATGTATCCTGCACACACGCTTTCTTTGAGACATTCTCAAGGAAGAATGACCAAGACAGGGAAGGATTTGGATACTCTTGAGTTCTCTTGCCAAATGCCATCCAAGTATCATATTGACATCAACAGCATCCATTCCTTTATTCTGAATAGCTCTGCCTAGAAGGCATAAGATCAAGTAAATAAGAATATTATATTCTGTCATGAATGTGTCCTCCATTTGACTTTTCAAAACATGAGTGAACGGTTGAAGAGCAGAGTTGAACTCCTCATATCTGACAGTAGGAGCACGGGAACCCGAGAGACAGACATCCTTTTATTTTCCATGATTATGTGTTGACCAGTCAAACAGAAATTCCTTCATCTTCAATTTTAGAAACAAAAATAGGCAGATTCACATGACAGATCATACTCATTTTACTAGAAAAGCTAAAAGCTGGGGGTGGGGGTGAGGGGTGGGGAATAGTCTAGTTGTTTTTTTCTAGTCAGGTGCATCCAGGGCAGAGAAAGGAAAAGTGGAAGGGAGTGGGTCGGCTGGTGGCAACAGGTCCAGTCCTGCTCTCTCTTAGCTGGCCCTGGGGGTAGTTTCTGAACCTAATTTTGGCCATCTTCACAGCAGTCTTTAGAATATGAAGAATTTAACATCTCTTGTTCTCAGTTTTTGGCCTTAACTGAAAATCCGAGACAACAGGAAGAAATCTCATTTAACAAACTATTAAATTTGTATACTCGCTCCAAATTCTGTAAAATGTCAGCAAGAACAGCAATATATAAGATAAACTCTGGAAATGCCAAAATAATCAATGAAATATCATAATCATTAAAGTTTTCTTCACAGTTGGAAAATTATCAAACCTCTTTGCTTCAAGCAGTTCTGATTTTATTCTCAAAGGCCTCTGACTATTAAAAATATGTATATATGATATATTTATAGATGTGTATCACAGTCAGAGGATGTGCCAGATAGATATGCCTACCCAGAGAAATGATAATATTCACAAGTCAGTTACTGAGTTTCCCTTTAAACCCTTTGGGCTGGCTATCTGTCATTTGGCATTATTCCCAGCCTTCTGGAATCTCCTCTGAATCACAGGTTGGCTGGGAGGTTGTAAACTACATCTCACAGATTTCCTTTCCAGCTGCTTTCTAGTGAGATTCTGCCAATGAAAGGCACTGTTGGGGGACTCAAAGGCAAGAGGGAAAGAGAAATCTGTGTGTTTTTTTTTTGCATCAGCAAGAGGGGCAGGGGTAGATGCAGGCTCTGGAGTCCTGCTCAGGCAGCACCATTCCACAGCAGTGGCAGAGGTGGGGCCCCGTCAGCCTCAGCAGTCTGATGCTTCTGGCTCCAGCTCCAGGAGCAGCAGCTGCAGCCTCTGTAGCAGGAGACTGTGGGCTCCTGGGTTCCTGCAGCATCAGTGGGGATACGGGCTCCTCGCTGCCTGCAAAGGGCAGTGACAGGTGCAGCGGCAGCCAAGCAACAGCAGAACCTCAACAGGCTCCTCAGCACAGCAATCCTGGGCTCTGGGTAACCTCGCTTCCTCTGCTGCTCCTCCAGCCAGACAGGTGGTAGGTGGGTAACCTCACCTTCCCCTCTTCACATCTTCCAATTTCATAACCAATTCCTTATACGTTTCCCTAGTTTTCCTGAAGGAACACTTAATAATACACCTTCTCTATCTCTTTTAGTACTAATGAATCAAGGGAAAACAACAAAGATATATATATATATATATATATATATATATAGTTAATTTTCATATAGTATCTGCACATTTGATAAATGCTGTAAAACTGTAATTTAAAAATAACTTACAGAGGGCAGAATTAGTAGATCTCTGAAGCGAAAAAACATTAAAAAGTTACAGAATTCAGGTTAAACTTGATGGATTAAACGCATACATTCAATCCTGAATACCACTAAAGTAAGAGTAAATGAAAAAACAATGTACATAATCACAAGGACAAAGAAAATGAAACAGGGAATGAGATAGGAGGGATAGTAGACAAGAGATAAAAACATAATTTTGTAAGATGGAAAGGACATGGACTAGTGAAATCTGATTAGCGGAGCTCAGAAAGCTGAAGCAAAGGATTCAAGCAGCAAATTATCAAAAAGGTCAGGAATATATTAAAAAAAAATCAGAAATCCAAGTAGCTTAAGACTTAAAAATTGTAACAAATCAACAGAAATCAACAAAGCTATGCTTTCTAAATTTTTTAGGGAAGTTATTCATAACCTAAAACTCTATCCTCAGCTATACTTCAATCAAATGCCAAGGTAGTATGAAACTATCCTCAGTATGTATGATCTTCAAAAATTTTATCTTGAAATGGACAAATTCTTAGAAATGCACAACCTGCCAAGACTGAATCAGGAAGAAATAGAAAATATGAACAGACCAATCACAAGCACTGATATTGAAACTGTGATTAAAAATTTTCCAACAAAGAAAAGCCCAGGACCAGATGGCTTCACAGGCGAATTCTATCAAACATTTAGAGAAGAGCTAACACCTATCCTTCTCAAACTCTTCCAAAATATAGCAGAGGGAGGAACACTCCCAAACTCCTTCTACGAGGCCACCATCACCTTGATACCAAAACCAGACAAGGATGTCACAAAGAAAGAAAACTACAGGCCAATATCACTGATGAACATAGATGCAAAAATCCTCAACAAAATACTAGCAAACAGAATCCAACAGCACATTAAAAGGATCATACACCATGATCAAGTGGGGTTTATTCCAGGAATGCAAGGATTCTTCAATATACGCAAATCTATCAATGTGATAAACCGTATTAATAAATTGAAGAAGAAAAACCACATGATCATCTCAATAGATGCAGAGAAAGCTTTTGACAAAATTCAACATCCATTTATGATAAAAACCCTGCAGAAAGTAGGCATAGAGGGAACTTTCCTCAACATAATAAAGGCCATATATGACAAGCCCCTAGCAAACATCATCCTAAATGGTGAAAAACTGAAAGCATTTCCACTAAGATCAGGAACAAGACAAGGTTGCCCACACTCACCACTCTTATTCAACATAGTTTTGGAAGTTTTAGCCACAGCAATCAGAGAAGAAAAGGAAATAAAAGGAATCCAAATTGGAAAAGAAGAAGTAAAGCTGTCACTGTTTGCAGATGACATGATCCTATACATAGAGAATCCTAAAGATGCTACCAGAAAACTACTAGAGCTAATCAATGAATTTGGTAAAGTGGCAGGATACAAAATTAATGCACAGAAATCTCTGGCATTCCTATATACTAATGATGAAAAATCTGAAAGTGAAATCAAGAAAACACTCCCATTTACCATTGCAACAAAAAGAATAAAATATCTAGGAATAAACCTACCTAAGGAGGCAAAAGACCTGTATGCAGAAAATTATAAGACACTGATGAAAGAAATTAAAGATGATACAAATAGATGGAGAGATATACCATGTTCTTGGATTGGAAGAATCAACATTGTGAAAATGACTCTACTACCCAAAGCAATCTATAGATTCAATGCAATCCCTATCAAACTACCACTGGCATTTTTCACAGAACTAGAACAAAAAATTTTGCAATTTGTATGGAAACACAAAAGACCCCGAATAGCCAAAGCAATCTTGAGAAAGAAAAAAGGAACTGGAGGAATCAGGCTCCCTGACTTCAGACTATACTACAAAGCTACAGTTATCAAGACGGTATGGTACTGGCACAAAAACAGAAAGATAGATCAATGGAACAGGATAGAAAGCCCAGAGATAAACCCATGCACATATGGACACCTTATCTTTGATAAAGGTGGCAGGAATGTACAGTGGAGAAAGGACAGCCTCTTCAATAAGTGGTGCTGGGAAAACTGGACAGGTACATGTAAAAGTATGAGATTAGATCACTCCCTAAAACCATACACAAAAATAAGCTCAAAATGGATTAAAGACCTAAATATAAGGCCAGAAACTATCAAACTCTTAGAGGAAAACATAGGCAGAACACTCAATGACATAAATCACAGCAAGATCCTTTCTGACCCACCTCTTAGAGTAATGGAAATAAAAACAAAAATAAACAAATGGGACCTAATGAAACTTCAAAGCTTTTGCACAGCAAAGGAAACCATAAACAAGACTAAAAGACAACCCTCAGAATGGGAGAAAATATTTGCAAATGAAGTAACCGACAAAGGATTAATCTCCAAAATTTACAAGCAGCTCATGCAGCTCAATAACAAAAAAACAAACAACCCAATCCAAAAATGGGCAGAAGACCTAAATAGACATTTCTCCAAAGAAGATATACAGACTGCCAACAAACACATGAAAGAATGCTCAACATCATTAATCATTAGAGAAATGCAAATCAAAACTACAATGAGATACCATCTCACACCAGTCAGAATGGCCATCATCAAAAAATCTAGAAACAATGAATGTTGGAGAGGGCGTGGAGAAAAGGGAATCCTCTTGCACTGCTGGTGGGAATGTGAATTGGTTCAGCCACTATGGAGAACAGTATGGAGGTTCCTTAAAAAGCTACAAATAGAACTACCATATGACCCAGCAATCCCACTACTGGGCATATACTCTGAGAAAACCAAAATTCAAAAAGAGTCATGTACCAAAATGTTCATTGCAGCTCTATTTACAATAGCCCGGAGATGGAAACAACCTAAGTGCCCGTCATCGGATGAATGGATAAAGAAGATGTGGCACATATATACAATGGAATATTACTCAGCCATAAAAAGAAACGAAATTGAGCTATTTGTAATGAGGTGGATAGACCTAGAGTCTGTCATACAGAGTGAAGTAAGTCAGAAAGAAAAAGACAAATACCGTATGCTAACACATATATATGGAATTTAAGAAAAAAAAAATGTCATGAAGAACCAAGGGGTAAGGCAGGAATAAAGACGCAGACCTCCTTGAGAACGGACTTGAGGTTATGGGGAGGGGGAAGGGTGAGCTGTGACAGGGCGAGAGAGAGTCATGGACATATACACACTAACAAATGTAGTAAGGTAGATAGCTAGTTGGAAGCAGCCGCATGGCACAGGGATATTGGCTTGGTGCTTTGTGACAGCCTGGTGGGGTGGGATAGGGAGGGTGGGAGGGAGGGAGACGCAAGAGGGAAGAGATATGGGAACATATGTATATGTATAACTGATTCACTTTGTTATAAAGCAGAAACTAACACACCATTGTAAAGCAATTATACCCCAATAAAGATGTTAAAAAAAAAAATTTATCTTATATGCAGGCCTTTGTTTAAAAAAAAATCCTAGAAAATGTGCTCCATCAAGACAAAGAAATAGACCAAGTAATGGGAAGACATAAAATCTGAGAAACAAGGAATTCAATACAGGGGAAAAAGAAAGAAAGAAAGAAAGAAAGAAAGAAAGAAAGAAAGGAAAGAAAGAAAGGAAAGAAAGAAAGAAAGAAAGGGAAGGAAGGAAGGAAGGAAGGGAGGGAGGGAGGGAGGGAGGGGGAGAGAGAGAGAGAGAGAGAGAGAGAGAGGGAGAAAGAAAGAAAGAAAGAAAGAAAGAAAGAAAGAAAGAAAGAAAGAAAGAAAGAAAGAAAGAAAGAAAGAAAGAAAGAAAAAGAAAAAATGCCAGGCAGTGACAGCCTAGAATGTCAGTTAGGGTCTTTGGCCTAGAGTGCAATGACTCCAGATTTGTATAGGAGGATAGTGGATTCCAAGAAAAAAAAAAAAAAAAAAGAGAGTGGAAGGGGAGAGGGAGGGAGGCATAAACTTTACTGAAAGCTGTTTTATAGTTCTTTGAGAAAGTCTGGGGCTAAAATAGTCATAGCGACCTAGAAGACAAACCAAATGATGTAACAAAAACTTGTGAAAAGGAGAGAAGGAATGTAATCACAGTACAATACAAATTTAAATTGTTAAATATTAATGTATCAGAAAAGCATGATATAATTATAGTGGGAGAATAGGAGGAGAAATAGGTGTATGCATTGAAATTAGGGTTGAGGAGGCAGTGTAAAAGAGATAATCCTAAACTTCTAGAGAAGGAAGCTAATAGATACTTTCAAAAATTCAAAACAAAAATAAACAGAACTAGCAATAAAGTATGGTACTAGAAATTGGGAGGCAAATACCAGATTAAACAGCTAAAAGAGATTGAAAAAGTTTGCCTGAAGAAAATGAGAAGGGGACAGGGGTTTGCTTATACCTATTTGTTTGTTTTTAGGCTTGTAGTACTGTTTGGCTTTTAAATTTAAGGATAAGTATTACTTTGAGAATAATAATTAAAATTTTAAGAATAAATGATAAGGAGTTTGGGTAATTTCATATATCTGCAGTACTCTAATCAATAATAAATTGGAACATATGAAAATCAATCTACATTTTCTTTAATGAAATTAAACATTAACTGTTTAATATATTCCTTGCAATCTTTATGCACTACTAATATACTTTTCGATAATATGCAAAGATAAATTTTAGCCCAAATCAGGTAATACTATACATTTTGAATTGAGTGGAAGTCAATTTATTTTGGTTACTAAGGTATTCTGTTAGTATCAAGTTCATTCAACACTACATAATGAATCAGCCTAAAACAGAGTGACTTAAAGGAATGGTGATAATTTTATCAGTATCTTAGTTCTGGGGTTCTTGCTCGGTGTCTCCCATGCAGTCATATTCAGATGACTAGGGCGGCTGAAGCTAGAGTAATCGCAAAGGCTTCCTCAAACACACATGTGGCAGTTGATGCTGGCTGCTGTCCGGGACCTCAAATGAGGCTGTCAGCTGAAATATTTACCTATTCACAGCCATTCCATGTGTTCTGGCTTCCTCACAGCATAGCAGTTGGGTTTTAAGAGTGAGCATCCTAACTGGACAGGCAGAAGCTTTATCACCTTTTATGACCCAGTCTCAGAAATCACATAGCATTATCCCCCCCCCCCCCCCAGTCACAATTCCCCTAAAATCCAAAGGAAGGGAAAATAGATCACCACTTCTCAATGGCAGGAGTGTCAATGTCACATTGTAAGAAGAGCATATGGGACAGGGAATGTTTTGCAGCTATTTTGGAATATACAATCCACCAGAGGTCTCTTTGTTCCAATATAGACAAATCTACATTAACATAATGTTAAATAACCAGCAACTATCTTTAAAAGGAGACATGCTTAGGCCTGCAGACTTCAAACTGGGATATGTGTGCTTTAGGAAAAACAGTTTTAAGGAAATAATTTCCGGACCCTATGCTTCACATGTACTCTTTCCAAAATTTGATTGCCTGAGAATATTCATGCCAGTTGTTTGCAAAAAGAGAGGTGAGCCTATCACTCATTTTACCTTCTTACAATGGCACATTGAACCTGAGGGCAAAAATCTCCAGATTTTCAAATAGGACAATTCAAAATATTAGTGTTGGTGTTGAGAAAGTAAATGACTAATAACTGAATCATAAAATCTGGAACTGGTTTCAATTCTTTGCCTTTAACAAAACTGAAGGAAGACCTGATTAAAATGACAGCTGGTAGATCATTAAAAATAATTTTTGATGATAGATAACTATGTGATTTTGGCATATAACTTGGAAGGAGTTCAAATGTTTGAGAGACATTGCTAAAACAAAACTCCATTCTCATCTACTTATTTATGGGAGTATGTTTTCTCAGATCTTACAACCATAAAAACAAAAATAGAATAGATTGATACAGAGATTTGTCTCATCCTAACGTGTAATTTGAATCCACTCATACATATGTTTATTTATTGAACAAAAAATAACCCTACTATCTGAATAATGGACACATTTCTAATAATTCTTATCTTTATGTTTATTATCTAAAGGTACAATTATTTATGCTGTTTAGGTTAATTTTGTATTAAAAAGTGTGATGAAAATCCAATTCAGGAGAAATTTTAATCATTGGAGTCTGTCACAAAATTTTTAATTACTTTTCAATGTACATATATATTTTTATGGCAGGGAAAAGTGATCACTAAAAGACTTTTAGGCAGAAAGAATATATTAAAATAGGATAAAATTTTGGAAAAGTGATATGGAAATAGAATTTCAGAGAGAAAAAATAAATGAAGAACTTCTGACTATTAAAATGAGTTTGTTCAAGTATTTGTATATGGCGGGAATCAAAATGGATACATTTCAAACAATGATGAAATTTTTATGTCGATGTTCATAATTTTCTGTAAACTATATATTTTAGAAATATTTAGACTTATGATGAGAAATTTTTGAGGTCAACAAAAGTTTCTGAGAAGGGATATAAGTTTTCAAAATTTACTTAAGACTGCTGATTTAGAATCATCCAAAAAATATGAAATATGGTCCTAATTTAACAGCAAGTATTTTACATAAGAGTTATTTTTGTTTTTAGCTAAAAGAAGGAGCCTGTGAACATTTTCATATCCTGTTTCAACTAAAGTTGTTTTTAATTGTACATTATGTATGTAACTGTGAGGCAATTCAGTAGAACAGTAAAAGAAGAAATTCTTGTTTTATTAAACCTGGCAGAAGATGGATATGGTTTAATTTTATTATTATGCCTAAGACTAATTATTTAGAGCTGAGATTTCTGGTTTTACTTAGAATTTTTTTACATACAGGAAGGAACATATCTAGAATTAAAAATCTACACTGTTATATTTTTGAGGAATATAGGTCAGAAATATAGAATATGGTAGAATATGGTCAGAATATGGTAGAAATATAGAAACAAATGCTTGTCCATTTCTTTTGCAGATTATTGGTGATATGTACTGAATGTAGGATCTGGAAATCCAGATATGTACTCCTGGCTCCCTTTTCAGTGCCTCAGTGCCCACAAATAGTAAGTTTCACGTAATCTTAATGATATTAGAATCCCAAGGCTCATCATGGTGCCTGACATAGTACAGATGTTCAATGTCTCTTTGTTGAATTATTGAATGAATGAAAAAACTGGGATTCATTCATTTATGAGTTGGTCGGTAAGCCTTTTCCACTTTTAGAAATTTTCTATTAAAGTGAAAATTTACATTTGAGTTATAACATCTGAACAGTGGTTCCCAAAAGTCAGTCCATAGTCTGACTGCATCAATGTCACCTGGAGTGTGTTATAAATTTAACTTCCTGTACTCTCATCCCATATTACTAAATTACATACTTGAGGGGGTAAGGTCCGGGAATCGTTTTTAATGAGCTCCCCAGTTGACTGTCATACAAGAATAGGCAGGAAGCTGGAGAACAGGAAGCTGGAGAATCGATTTTGGAAACAAGAAAAAACAGGGCAGATTCATTCAGAAAATGAGAAAGCAGGAAATTCAGGCAGAGTCTCAGGGGAAAAAATAGTTTGGTCAGGGTACCACTGCTGGAAATAAAACAGTGCCAAACATTTGCCACTCTGCTCAAGAATCAAATTCAAGGAAGAGAATGACTACGGGTCTACCATGGGTCCTGTTGGTATCCCGTTTAGGGTGGGGTCAGGGGCATGATTAATAGTTCTGCTAGAGTGCATCTGATGGAGAAGAGACTTTTTCACAAACATAAATCAAAATGCTGCTAGAAATCAGAAAATTTGTCTAGGAAGCCCCCCAAAAGTTATAAGTCTGTACACAATGGAATGGGGTGACTTGTTATAAAGTAGCACATACCCTGTCGACAGAGAACCAAACACTAGACTGTCACTCAGCCTGAACACTATAGAAAGGATCTCTGTATCAAGAGCAGTTAAATAACCTTGATGTTCTTCCCCCATTCTGAGTCTGTGGCTCTGTATTATTAACTGAATTCCAAAATTTTCCAGTTCAGTTTTTAAAAATTAGACATTGTTCAGAATCCTTTGGAAAAACTAAACAATTGACTGCATTTAACTTTTTTGCTGTTACATGTTTAATGACAGAATACACGGTAAAGTCTATTGTAGGGAGGAATAAGCTATAACCATCTGCTCAGCTCTTGACCCTTTTAGCCAGCTTGACCCTTCTCACTCATCATGTGCCCACTGTTCCATAAAGAAAAATCTCAGTCATCTTATCCCCTAGCAATGCTAAATGAGGAAATTGTCAAGGAACCACCTGTTCATTCCCAAATGGCTTTTGCTTTTTTCCTGATTTTTTGGCTAAAAAATTTTGACCCTGAAAATCTAATGTCTTTTCTTTCCTCTGACTTCTACAGATTTAAAGTTCATATTTGCCATTCCCTTTGGCTCACAGCATTCTCATAGTCCTGAGTAAGAATTACCTACTCCTTGTCATCCTGAAACCTAACTAATAAATCCCTTTCTCCAACTTCTTTCATGTTGTCTGGGTCATTCACCAATTCCCATAGAAGCAGGTAAGTTTAACTATGTTCATAAATCTGGTTGGATATGGAGATGCTCACTGGTTAGCATCCAAATAATTAAATAACTGTAACCCCCATCATTTTTCAGGAATTTAAATGTATATGAGTTCAGCTTTTCTGACTCATGTCATTATTCTTTCAGTGATAGAATGGACATGGTACACTGCTCTGCTCATTACCTTTCCCAGTTCTCTGAATTTCATAGTGTTGATTAAAAATATCTTTTCACGAGAAGAGCCTAGAAGAACAGCCCTCAAGAGAGTTGTGTTTTCCATCACATTGATCTCAGTCAGTAGACTCCACTGCATGATTGAGTTGCATGCTGCTAATAAATCAACAAACATTACATCTGTTCTCACCTGCATTTCAGTGTTTTATCTGTGTGCTGAGTGATATTAAACGTTAAACTATGAGAGGAGTTGCCTTTTCTTTCTTTGTTTTGTTTGCGATTATTTTCTTTAATACATTTACCAATGACCAATCTCTTCAAAAATCCAAACATACTGATGATCTATGTAACATATCCAGGAAAATAGTTTTATTTCTCTTAATAAAAATATTACATATGCAGTGACTCAATTCTTAGACTATGAAAACCAACTTTTTGACAATATGATCAGGCCTGTGCTTCACAGCTTTTACCAGTGCCACAAAAAAGTCAAATGTAAAATAGGCCTATAATAAAATTGCACTGGCTATTCACTGAATTCTATTCACACAGGGTGGTGATATTGGCTAAAGCAAATGAAAAAAAAAAACATAAAAGGTAAATCTTATGCCGTAAGTTAACTCCTGAATATACTTTTGTTCCAGGTACTAAATTAACCTGATAATTATGAAAATTGTTGATGGTGTCTAATGATAAAGTGTATGTACTCAATATACAGATAAATTCTCACCTGGCAAGAATATAGTTCCTGATTAACAGTTGAGGGATAACAGGAAATTCTATAGCTAGATGTAAAAGGTGATAAGGACAGAAGCACTGCAAAAAGGACATTGTATTATTCAGGGTTCTCCAGAGAAACTGAACCAACTGTCGACTGAAAAAAAAATGCACAATGTGAGAGTTGTGAGTTAAGTTTTATTTGAGGCAAAGTGAGGACTATAGTCCGGGAGACAGCGTTTTAGATAGCTCTGAGGAACTGGTCCAAAGAAGCAGGGGGCAAGGTCAGTATATATGTGATTTTGGTGAAGGGGGATACATGCAATCAAGCACACATTTTGGCAGAAAGTTGCTGCTAGTACTGTGAAGGTTACTTCTAGTCACGAGGAGCAGATGTCTCCATTAATGATTTTAGTGCTTTTCTAGATGTGAGGAGATACAAGAATTTGGGCTCATAAAATCTTCTCCTGAAATATCTAACTACCTGAACACCTGTTCTGTCAGCTTTCCCTAGACCACAGAGTGCCTCATCCTTGATCTCTACCCTGAACTGCTTTCAGGGTGTGTTGAAGGTCAGTGGCTGCAGCAGCTAGTGACTTAATCCTTGTCGAGGCAGATGGCAAGTGTCAATTTTTAGTTGGCACAATAAAAGAATGAGATGTATTATAAGGAACAGGCTCACGTGATTATAGAGGTTAAGTCATACCATCTGCAGTCTACACGCAGGAGACCCAGGAAAGCGGCTGGTATAAATTCCAATCTGAGTCTAAAGGCCTGAGAACCAGGAGTGATGATGACCTAAGTTTCAAAGGGCAGGAGAAGACTGATGTCTCAGATTTAAGTCAGGCAGAGAGACAGAATTTGCCATTTCTCCATCATTTTGTTCTACTGAGACCCTCAATAGGTTGGATGATGCCCACCCACAGTAGGGGAGGGCACTCTGCTTTATTCAGTCCACCAATCTGAATCTAGCATTAGAAGATCTGATTTGAAGTCCTGACTATATCACTATTCATGTCCTTGAGCCTACGTTTCTTCCTCTGAAAAATGAAAGCAGTAACACCTCACTCACAGTGTGATGGAGTAAGCAAATGGATATAAAATAGATGTAAATGTACCTTGTAAATTTTAAAGTGGTTTAGAAATATAAGGTACTATTACTTCTGTTTCTTGTTAGTGCCACACAGGAAGCTATCAAGGCCAGGAAAGTACAAATTTAAGCCAAAACCTTTGTCGGGAATTCCCTGGTAGTCCAGGGGTTAAGACTTTGTGCTTTCATTGCTGAGGGCCCGGGTTCAGTTCCTGGTCAGGGAACTAAGATCTCACAAACTGTACAGTGTGGCAGAAAAAAACAAAAAAAACAAAACAAAAAAACAAAAACAAAAAACATTTGTCAAAGTGATTTCATTGGAGGAAACAATGTAAACAAGCTTAATGAGCTGTCTTATGCTTTTGGACACATTTGTAGGTAAAATATTACCAAAAAGTATTAAATGAAAGCCTCTACTAAAGACGTTATGCTAAAACAGACATAAATCCATTCAGTAAGAATTGATATAGATAGGCAAAACCAGCAATGCCTGAACTGTTATCCAAGCAAACTGTCTCAAAAATTAAAATAAGCAATTGGAATTACTATCTCAAAACCAGGACAAGTGAATGTAATGGGAGTGCTTGTCCTAGAGCATCTAAATGTTCTTTGCCATATCCCTGTAAATACCTGGTTAAACGAATAACTTATTTCAAAAATGGAATAAGCCATTCCTTATGTCAGTGATAGGAAAGACATCTAGAGAAAAAGAAAGAATAGTTATGGAAATGAGCACACGGAATAGCTCCTACTTTAAAAGCTATGTAGACTTAGGCTTCCCAGAAGTCCCAGACCTGTCATTCTCCTAGCTACTATCACTCCTTACACCAAGCTGTCAGGTTTGAATAACAGAAAATCTTCTGTTGCTTTCTCTGGTTACTGAGTTCACTGAGAGACACACAATTTAACTATTCCACCTTAGTCTTGGTTCTTTCTTCCCTGACAGATCCACCTTCTACTGAGAATGATCTTCCACAGCATTGGGAAAGGACAGTTGGAGAAAAAGAGTATAAGAAATTTGAACTAAGGGTCTGGTAAAATAGTTAAATGATAAAATTTAAGGAAAAACAATTTCTCTGAATGAGCGTTTTCTCCCAAGTCTTCTTAAGTTGGTTAAGACTCTACCAATCTATATTGGTCACTTAAGCTCAAGAATTTGCTCATCTTCGATCACCTTTGCTTCCTTTATCCCCACAAGTTATTAATTGCCAAATCTTATTATTTATAGGCACAGACTGTGGGAGTAATATCTCTCATCTCTTCCTTTTTAGGCCCTTTTAACATTCTAGTTTGTTTCCACATTATTTTCGTGAAATCATTACAATAGCATCCCAACTGGCCTCCCTCCTCAAATTTTTCTCACACTCTAATCTATGCAACACTACCTGATGTATCTCCCCTATTCACACCATTTTCCAAACCAAAATCCTTCAGTGGCTCAACATGGCATACAAAATTAAGTCCAAATTTCCTAGGCTAAAAATTAAAAGTCTGAAAATTCCAGGTGTTGGAGAGCTTGTAAAGCAACAGGAACTCTCAGATACTGCTGGTGGACGTGTATAGATAGGACTATTTTGGAAAGCTGATTCCCAGAATCTACTAAAACTGAATATGTACATATCCTGTAACCCCCAAATTCTACACAAACAACAGTCATTTTGATACATAAGTTGTGGTGTGAATATTCTTACACTGGAATACTATAAGACAATGAAAATAAACTACAGATACATTCAACCGCATGTATAATCTCATCAACAGTACTGAGTGAAAGAACTTAGACACAAAATAATAAATACTATCTAATGACATTTCTATAGAATTCAAAAACAGGCAGCATTAACCTACGGTGGTAGAAGTCAGTGGTGTTTCCTTCAGGGAGAAAGAAAGGCGCAATGTTTGAGAAGAGGCATGAGTGGGGTAATGTGTTGGTAATGTTCTATTTTTGAGATCTGGATAGTGGTTTTTCTGATGTGTTAACTTTGTAATAATCCACTGAGCTGTATACTTACGTTGTGTGCATTCCTTTGTACATTTTTTTAAAAATATAAGTTCTTAGCTCAGCTCTTAAGGTTGACCACAATCTTCTCCCCACCTGTTTCTCCAATCTCTCTCTCGCCTCACTAAATGTTATGCTTCAAATATGTCTTAGTCATTTCAGGCCACTATACAAATTATCATAGACTGGATGGCTTAAGTAACATTTAGTTCTCACAGTATGGAGGCTGGGAAGTGCCTTCAGATTCATTGTCTGGTGAGGGCCCACTTGCCAGTTTGAAGATGGCCATCTTCTTACTGTTGTCTTCAAGTGGTGGAAAGCAGAGAAAGGAGGCAAGTTCTTTCAAGTCTCTTCTTAAAAGAATGCTAATCCCTTAAAAAGACTTCACCCACATGACATAATTACCTCCCAAAGGCCCCATCTCTTAATACCATCTCACTGGCGGTTAGGGTTTCAACATATAAATTTGAGACGAGAGAGGTAACAAATATGTAGTCCATGACAAACTCTGCTGATTTATTCACTCATCCCAGAAAAGGTTCTATTTTTTTTCCCTGACCAGGGATTGAACTTGGGTCCACGGCAGTGAAAGCACCAAGTCCTAACCACCGGACCGCCAGGGAACTCCCCAGGTTCTGTTATTTTTTAAACTTGTTACTTTGCTCATGCCATTTCTCACTGAGAATCATCTCCCACATCTCTTCATATCAAAATCCTACCTGCATCGGCATGAAAACAGACACACAGAACACATAGATCAAATGAAACAGAATAGAAACTCAGAAATAAATCCACACATATTTGGTCAATTTATAACAAAGAAGCCAACAATATACAATGAAGAAAGGATGGTCTCTTCAATAATTGGTGCTGGGAAAACCACACAGCCACAGGCAAAAGAATGAGACTATACCACTATCTCACGCCACACACAAAAATCAACTCAAAATGTATTAAAGACTTGAGACCATAAAACTTACTTACTTAAAAAATTTAGCTTACTTTTAGTAAGATCTGAAACCATAAAACATCTAGAAGAACATAGGGGATATGATTTTTAACACTGGTCTTGGCAATGATTTTTTTGGATTTAGTACCAAAAACAAAGGCAACAAAAGAAAAAATAAACAAGTGGGACTACATAAAACTAAAGACTTCTGCACAGCAAGGGAAATGATAAATGAAATTGAAAGGCAACCTATGGAATGGGAGAAAATATCTGCAAATCATATATCTGATAAGAGGTTAATATCCAAAATATATAAAGAATTCATAGAACTCAATAGCAAAAGCCCAATCTGATTTATAAATAGGCAGAGGAACTGAGTAGACTTTTTTCCAAAGAAGACATACAACTGGACAACAGGTATATGAAAAGGTGCTCAACATCATTAATCATCAGGGAAATGCAAATCAAAATCACAATGAGATATCACCTTATACCTGTTAGAATGGCTACTATCAAAAAGACAATGGATGACAAGTGTTGGAAAGGATGTGGAGAAAAGGGAACCCTTGTGCACTGTTGGTGAAAATGTAAATTGGTGCAGCCCCTATGGAAAACAATATGGAGGTTCCTCAAAAATTAAAAATAAGACTATCTTATAATCTAGCAATTCCACTTCTGGGTATACGTCTGAAGGGAAAGAAATCACTATCTTAAAAAGATATCTAGGGACTTCCTTGGTGGCACAGTGGTTAAGAATCCACCTGCCAATGCAGGGGACATGGGTTTGAGCCCTGGTCCGGGAAGATCCCACATGCCGTGGAGCAACTAAGCCCATGCACCACAACTGAGCCTGAGCTCTAGAGCCCGTGAGAGCCACAACTACTGAGGCCTTATGCTGCAACTACGCCTAGAGCCCATGCTCCACAACAAGAGAAGCCAAAGCAATGAGAAGCCCGCGCACCACAATGAAGAATAGCCCCCGCTGGCCACAACTAGGGAAAGCCCGTGAGCATCAATGAAGACCCAACACAGCCATAAATTAATTAATTAATTAATTAAAAAAAGATATCTGCACCCCCATGTTCATTGTAACATTATTTACAGTAGCCAAGACATGGTAACTACCTAAGTATCCATCAACAGATGAACGGATAAAGAAAATGCAAAACAATGGAATATTATTCAGCCGTGAAAAGAAGGAAATTCTTCCCTTTGCAACATGGATGGACCTTCAGGGCATTATGCTAAGTGAGATAGGTCAGACAGAGAAAGACAAATACTGCATTATCTAACATATATGTGGAATCTAATGTGTGGAGGTTTTGTCCACATCATCAAGCAATTTTCAGACACCAGCTAGGTGTTCTACAATTCAACTTAATTCTGACACTGTCTACCCAAAGATAGTATTAGATTCCACAAGTTAAGGGATCAATCCCACAAGACTGTCCTCCACTTCAGGTGCCAATCACAAACCCAGGTCATTACCTAGGCTTCTGATTAACTGGCTATAAATCACAGGTTCCCATGACCCTCTCCTTGGGTCCCATTAATTTGCTAGAACAGATCACAGAACTCAGGGAACTAGTCTGCTTGCTAGACTGCAGTTTATTACAAAAGATATTAAAGGATACAAATCAGCAACCTCGTGAAGAAGTACATAGGGTGAAGCCCTTAACAAAGGAGTCTCTGTCCTAGTGGGGTTTGAGGCCTGACTTAGTAGTATATAGTAGCATTTTGGTTCACCAACCAGGAAGTTCTCCAAATCTCCCCCTTTTGGTTTTAAGGAGGATTCACTACACAGGCATGATTGATTGAATCACTGGCCATTGGTGATTGATTCAACCTCCAGCCCCTCCCCAGAAATCAGGGGGTGGCACTGAAAGTTTCAACCCTCCATTTAAGGTTGGTACCACAGTAACTACCCCAACCCACATTTTTAGGGGATATCCAAAAGTCACCTCATTAACATAAACTCAGCTGTGATTGAAAGAGGCTTGTTATGGATAACAAGACACTCATTTCACCTTTATGGCTCCGAAGTGTTTTCAGAAACTGAGGACAAGAGACCAAATATTATAATAAAAAATGTTCCCATTGCTCGTATCACTCAAGAAATTCCAAGGGTTTTGAGAACTGTGAGCCAGGAAGCATAGACGAAGACCAAATATGTACAAGAAATACACCTGAGTGACCAATTATATATTTCTTACAAATCACAATATTGCACAGCCCAAGACAAAATTGTGTTGTGAAACCAGAAGTTGTTTCTTCCCCAACTTTTTTCCATTTTTCATGTCTTCCTCCACTCTCACCCCTGCCCATACTGTCTCCTTCCTCTTTTCCCTTCCTTCTCAGAGATCAATACTGACACAGAACTAACAGGATGTAGATAGATAGATAGGTAGATAGATAGATAAAGATTGACAGACTCAAGATGTAGTATAAGAAATTGGCTCATGTTATTATGATGGCTGACAAGTCCCAAGATCTATAGTTGGCAAGCTGGAGACCCAGGAGAGCCAGTGGTGCAGTTCAAGCCCCAAAGCTGGTAGGCTTAAGACCCCGTAAGAGCCAATGTTTCATCCAAAGATAGGAAGAGACTGATGTTCCAGTTCATCAGTCAGGCAGGAGGAGTTCCCTCTTACTCATGGGAGGGTCTTCCCTTTTTTCTATTCAGGCCTTCAATTGATTGGATGAGACTCAGCCACATAAGGCAGAGCAATCTGCTTAACTCAGTCTACCTATTCAAATGTTAATTTCATCCAAAAACACCTTCACAAACGTACTCAGAATAATGTTTGACCAAACATTTGAGCACCCCATGGTCCAGACCAGTTGATACATAAAATGAACCATCACAACTGCCTTCCCAGCTTTTCCCTCTTATTTCTGGAAAAAAGTACTATATTGTTCCTTTAGAAAATTTATACATCTTCACTGTCAAATGTATAGATTGTATGGGATTGAACATTTTCACCTCCAACTCTAAAAGAGGACCCTAAAATGGTCCAGATATTCTATCCACTTGACCACAGTGCTTGGTACAGAGACAGACAAGAGTTAATAGAGTTAATGGGCTAATAATAACAATCATTAACATAACAAATATTACCCCACTTAACCATCACAACACCCCATTGGGACATATGCTCCCAAAAAGAAGAGAAAGCTTTGAGAGAAAACAGAAGCTTTGACTCTTTAACTGGATTTAGTAATGTAAAGATCTGACAACGGGAACTGCCCTCTCCATTATGCTAATAAGGAAAGTCAGCCTGAGAATAGAAGCAACCCAGAAGGGGCTCTTGGTGATATAATATGAGCACTGAATCAAGTTGCACATGAAGCCAGGCTCACCTGTGGACTTTTCAGTTGCATGAGTCAGTAAATTCCCTGTTTTTATTTAAGCCAGTTTGAGTTGGGTTACTGTCACTTGGAACAACAAAATTCATAACTGATGTAGAAACTGATACCAAAAGTAGGGTGTTGTAAGTGGCAAACCCTAGAATGTGGAAGTGACTGAATCCATGTAAGTACAAAGGAGGAAACTGAGAATCCCTAGTGGACTAAGTAAATAGGATCAGGGATGTGCATGTAACCCAAGCCTAGCTACTGACATGTTAGGAAATATTAGCTGGGGCTTCTGGGAAAAAGAAGCATTGACTCTTCAAATATATTTGATGGTATTGAAATATGTGAGCCACAGAAAGGGAGCCTGGATGAGATAGAGACAATCTAAAGGAAGCACAGCCTAAAGACTAATCCTGGTAATAATTTTTGAACCCTGAGTCAAAGTGTATTAGTCTGGGTCCAGTTAGGAGACAAAAACCATATAGAAAGATAAACATGGAAAGCTTGATATTAAAAATTATTAAACTATACTAAGTGAGTATAAGACATAGGCAAATTTTATATGGTACCCTAGGGCTGAGGAAGAATATCTAAGGAAGGATAAAACTTGGGAGGGGGTCTCATCCCCAAGGCTGGGGTTCAGACCTTCTAGAAGAAAGCATAGTTTGTTACACTGGATAACTCAGAAATGAACTGGGTTTCCCAGACTGGAGCTGTTCTGCAGTTGCTGGGCAATTAGGAAGCAACTCTGTGGAGTGCAGGTAGGTAAGCAGCAGGTAATCTGCAATGGTAAAGGACAGAAACCTTCTGGGCACAGTCAAAGCAAGCAAGGCTTACAGAGGGAGCAGTGGCTGGCTTGATGGAAATCCTCTAGGGCACTGGCAGTTTGCACAAGAACTTACAAAGGGAAATGGGGCACTGATTCAGACAGGAAGGCTTTAGAGTGCTAATATCCACGTCAAGTGCACAGCAATTAGGTTATTGCCAGGCCAAGGCTGAAAGGTTACCAAATGACCATGTTCTGGGCATATGACTGGGACAGAGATTTGCCTGATACCCACACTGCTAGCCCACCAGGCATCAGCCAGACAAGGTAGGAGAGCACCTTCCTCCTGCAAGGTCCCTCCAGCGCCCTCTACTGAGAAAGCTTAACACAGGTCTCACTTTAAAGGAGAAAAACACTAAAAGAAACTGAAAGGTGAATTTGAAGCCGAGAGGCAATAATTTGATAAGTGGCACACAGGCCATGAGAGCCAATAAATTCCATTTTTGTTTTAGACACTTTCTATTGTATTTTCTGAATATTGCAATTGAAAGACTGCTGACTGATATAAGACCCAGTCCTCATACCATCTATAGCTAAGTTGAGTTTTTCATTGAACATTGCATTCTTTCCTGACAGTCTTTCTGCCACCATTTCCTACCAAAAATCTTTCTGCCCAGGTGTCGTTTTTTTAGTTAGAATCCTACTTTTGTCACTGACATACATGTTAGCCTATCAATAACATTTTTATTTTAATAAGAGAATTCAAGAAAATGAGGGCTTTAAAAGAGAAGGATGATGGAGTTTTTAGGTACCTTGACAAGTTGATAAAAAAATACTTTAGGGACACTGGTACTTCGGGTTCTTCTCCGATAATTACACTATTATCTATAATATAGTCAGAATTTTCCAGTCTTTCAATTCTGTCTGGTCCTTCTAGAATTCTACAGTGGCAACAAAACGTGACCTAATAAGGAATGATTTATTTTCGGTATGAAAGAAAAGAAATCTAAGTAAGCAACCATAATGGTCATAGACTATTTAGGTAAAAAGACAATTGCTTTTTATGCTTTTTTTTAAAAAAAATAAACAGAACTGCCAGGGAACAGAATTAAGGAAGCAAAAATTTTACTCAGTACTCTTAGTGATTAAAATACTTATTTTATGGAGGTCTCCAAGGGATTTATAAAAGTCCTTAACTGGACAATACTGGCATTTTGAAAAGCTGGATTTTAAAACTTAGGTATATATATATATATATATATATATATATATATATATGTTTTTAGTAAACATCAGTAATTTTTCCTAAACTCCTTAGTAGTCCTGTATATATAATGGTAAAGCTGGTCATTTTTTTTTCTTGGTAAGTGTTTCTTAGTCCTAGGGCTTTATAACCACAAAGTTTATTATTAAAAAGTTTTAGTTCACCTCAAATACTTTCTGTGCTATTTGGAAAAAGTACCTAGGGGGAAATTCACGTAAGAAGAGTAAACCCAATTTAACAGAAAACATGGAAAATTGTTGACGAAGTGCTTTATGTGTGCCTGTGGTTGGCCCAGAGGAAGCATCGGACTGGCTCTGGGAGTGGGAGGCAGAGTGAAAAGATGCAGTGTTTCCTCCTCTATCCGCTTGTGTTGGTTAAATGGATCATTTTATTGTCAGGTTGGTTGAGACTGAATGTCAACATTATACAGGAAGATCCCAAAGGTATGCAGTACAGGGGATGCTGTTGCAGCTTCCTTCGCTTGATGCTATTAAAGGAGCTCACAGTCTGTAAGATAAAACTTAGAAAATCTGAAGGTCAATAAGTGCCTATTTTTACAGCATGAGTTTAAGTTCAAACTCTTCATGACTTTATGTGTGCTTCTACAGAAAAACCATATCTAAAACAACACTCTGACAGATGAAATTTACCAGAGAAATGAAACAAAATTTACCTGTGAACTGCTGTACCAATTGGTAGAGTTTTTTTTCCTTTCAATAAGAAGAGGAGGGGGATCTTCAAGATGGCAGAGGAGTAAGACATGGAGATCACCTTCCTCCCCACAGATACATCAAAAATACATCGACGCGTGGAACAAACTCCTACAGAACACCTACTGAACGCTGGCAGAAGACCTCAGACTTCCCAAAAGGCAAGAAACTCTCCCCGTACCTGGGTAGGGCAAAAGAAAAAAGAACAAACAGAGACAAAAGAATAGGGACGAGGCCTGCACATCTGGGAGGGAGCTGTGAAGGAGGAAAAGTTTACATACACTAGAAGCCCCTTCATTGGCGGAGACTGGGGGGTGGGTTGGGGGGAAGCTTCGGAGCCACGGAGGAGAGTGCAGTGCAGAGGGCAAAGTGGAGAGATTCCCACACAGAGGATCAGTGCCGACCAGCACTCACCAGCCCGAGAGGCTTGTCTGCACACCCGGCGGGGCGGGCGGGGGCCGGGAGCTGAGGCTCGGGCTTCGGTTGGATCCCAGGAAGAGGACTGGGGTCGGCTGCATGACCACAGCCTGAAGGGGCTAGTGCGCCACAGCTAGCCGGGAGGGAGTCCAGGAAAAAGTCTGGACCTGCCTAGAAGGCAAGAGACCATTGTTTCGGGGTGCGCGAGGAGAGGGGATTCAGAGTACCGCCTAAATGAGCTTCAGAGACGGGCGCGAGCCGTGGCTATCAGCTTGGATCCCAGAGACAGGCATGAAATGCTAACGCTGTGCTGCAGCCACCAAGAAGCCTGTGTGCACCTCCCCTCCTGGGAGAATGTGCAGCCTGCCACTGCCAGGGTCCTGTGATGCAGGGACAACTTCCCCGGGAGAACACATGGCGCGCCTCAGGCTGGGGCAACATCACGCCGGCCTCTGCCGCTGCAGGCTCGCCTCACATTCCAATTGTTAACTACCTACATACCCCTCCCTACCCCCGGCCTGAAGGAGCCAGAGCCCCCTAATCAGCTGCTGCTTTATCCCCATCCTGTCTGGGCGGGAACACATGCCTGAGGGCGACCTATATGCAGAGGTGGGGCCAAACCCAAAGCTGAACCCCAGGAGCTCTGCGAACAAAGAAGAGAAAGGGAAATCTCTCCCCAGCCTCAGGAGCAGCGGATTAAATCCCTACAATCAACTTGATGTACCTGCATCTTTGGAATACCTGAATAGACAATGAATCATCCCAAAATTGAGGAGGTGGACTTTGGGAGGAACTGTAGACATGGGGTTTGCTGTCTGTGACAGATTTGTTTCTGATTTTTATGTTTATCTCAGTGCAGTTTTTAGGGCCTATTATCATTGGTAGATTTGTTTATTGGTTTGGTTGCTCTCCTTTTTTATTATTATTATTTTATTTTAATAATTACTTTTACTTAATTAATTTATTTTTTATATTTTTCTCCTTTTTCTTCTGAGCTGTGTGGCTGACAGGGTCTTGGTGCTCCGGCCTAGTGTCGGGCCTGAGCCTCTGAGGTGGGAGAGCCAAATTCAGGACACTGGACCACCAGAGACTTCCCAGCCCCACATAATATCAATCGGTGAGAGCTCTCCCAGAGATCTCCATCTCAACACTAAGACCCAGCTCCACCCGACGGCCAGCAAACTCCAGCGCTGGATGCAAATGCCAAACAACTAGCAAGACAGGAACACAACACCACCCATTAGCAGAGAGGTTGCCTAAAATCATATTAAGTTCACAGACACCCCAAAACACACTACCAGACATGGCCCTTCCCACCAGAAAGACAAGATCCAGCCCCACACACCAGAACACAGGCACCAGTCCCCTCCACCAGGAAGCCTACACAAGCCACTGAACCAACCTCATCCACTGGCAGCAGACACCAAAAACAATGGGAACTACGAACGTGCAGCCTGCAAAAAAGGAGACGCCAAACACAGTAAGTTAAACAAAATGAAAACACAGAGAAATATGCAGCAGATGAAGGAGCAAGGTAAAAACCCAGCAGACCAAACAAATGAAGAGGAAATAGGCAGTCTACCTGAAAAATAATTCAGAGTAATGATAGTGAAGATGATCCAAAATCTTGGAAATAGAATGGAGAAAATACAAGAAATGCTTAACAAGAACCTAGAAAAACTAAAGAGCAAATAAACAATGAGGAACAACACAATGAATTAAATTAAAAATTCTCTAGAAGGAATCTATAACAGAATACCTGAACAGGTATTCAGATAAGAATAGAAGAACAGAAAAGTGACCTGGAAGATAAAATAGTGGAAATAACTACTGCAGAGCGAAAAGAATTGAGGACAGTCTCAGAGCACTCTGGGACAACATTAAACTCACCAACATTCAAATTATAGGGGTCCCAGAAGAAGAAGAGAACAAGAAAGGGACTAAGAAAATATTTGAAGAGATTATAGTTGAAAACTTCCCTAATATGGGAAAGGAAATAGTCAATCAAGTCCAGGAAGTGCAGAGTATCCCATAGAGGATAAATCCAAGGAGAAACACACCAAGACACATTAATCAAACTATTAAAAATTAAATACAAAGAAAAAATATTAAAAGCAGCAAGGGAAAAGCAACAAATAACATACAAGGGAATCCCGATAAAGTTAACAGCTGATCTTCAGGCAGAAACTCTGTAAGCCAGAAGGGAATGGCAGGACATATTTCAAGTGATGAAAGGGAATAACGTACAACCAAGATTAATCTACCTAGCAAGGATCTCATTCAGATTCGATGGAGAAATTAAAACCTTTACAGACAAGCAAAAGTTGAGAGAATTCAGCACCACCAGACCAGCTTTACAACAAATGCTACAGGAACTTCTCTAGGCAGGAAACACAAGAGAAGGAAAAGACCTACAATAACAAGCCCCAAACAATTGAGAAAATGGTAATAGGAACATACATATCGATAATTACCTTAAATGTAAATGGATTAAATGCTCCCACCAAAAGACAGAGACTGGCTAAATGGATACAAAAAGAAGACCCGTATATATGCTGTCTACAAGAGACCCACTTCAGACCTAGGGACACATACAGACTGAAAGTAAGGGGATGGAAAAAGATATTCCACGCAAATGGAAGTCAAAAGAAAGCTGGCGTAGCAATTCTCATATCAGACAAAATAGACTTTAAAACAAAGACTATTACAAGAGACAAAGAAGGACACTACATAATGATCAAGGGATCAATCCAACAAAAAGATGTAACAATTGTAAATATTTATTCACCCACCATAGGAGCACCTCAATACATAAGCCAAATGCTAACAGCCATAAAAGGGGAAATTGACAGTAAAACAGTAATAGTAGGGGACTTTAACACCCCACTTTCACCAGTGGACAGAACATCCAAAATGAAAATGATCAGTGGGGTTTATCCCAGGAATGCAAGGATTCTTCAATATATACAAATCAATCAATGTGATACACCATATTAACAAACTGAGTGATAAAAACCATATGATCATCTCAATAGATGCAGAAAAAGCTTTTGACCAAATTCAACACTCATTTAGGATAAAAACTCTCCAGAGAGTAGGCATAGAGGGAACCTACCTCAACATAATAAAGGCCATATATGACAAACCCACAGACAACATCTTTCTCAATGGTGAAAAACTGAAACCATCTCCACTAAGATCAGGAACAAGACAAGGTTGCCCACTCTCACTACTATTATTCAATATGGTTTTGGAAGTTTTAGCCACAGCAATCAGAGGAGAAAAAGAAATAAAAAGAATCCAAATTGGAAAAGAAGAAGTAAAACTGTCACTGTTTGCAGATGACATGACACTATATATAGAGAATCCTAAAGATGCTACCAGAAAACTAGTAGAGCTAATCAATGAATTTGGTAAAGTAGCAGGATACAAAATTAATGCACAGAAATCTCTTGCCTTCCTATACGCTAATAATGAAAAATCTGAAAGTGAAATTAAGGAAACACTCCCACTTACAACCAAAAGAATAAAATACCTTGGAATAAACCTACCTAAGGGGACAAAAGACCTGTATGCAGAAAACCGTAAGACACAGATGAAAGAAATTAAAGACAAAACAAACAGATGGAGAGATATACCATGTTCTTGGATTGGAAGAATTAACACTGTGAAAATGCCTATACTACCCAAAGCTATCTACAGATTCAATGCAATCCCTATCAAACTACCAGTGGCGTTTTTCACAGAACTAGAACAAAAAATTTCACAATTTGTATGGAAACACAGAAGACCCCGAATAGCCAAAGCAGTCATGAGAAAGAGAAATGGAGCTAGAGGAATCAGGCTCCCTGACTTCAGACTATACTACAAAGCTACAGTAATCAAGACAGTATGCTAATGACACAGAAACAGAAATATAGATCAATGGAACAGGATAGAAAGCCCAGAGATAAACCCATGCACAAACGGTCACCTTATCTTTGATAAATGAGGCAAGAATATACAATGGAGAGAAGACAGCCTCTTCAATAAGTGGTGTTGGGAAAACTGGACAGCTACATGTGAAAGAATGAAATTAGAATGCTCCCTAATACCATATACAAAAATAAATTCAAAATGGATTAAAGACCTAAGTGTAAGGCCAGACACTATAAAACTCTTAGAGGAAAACATAGGCAAAACACTCTATGACATAAATCACAGCAAGATCCTTTTTGACCCACCTCCTAGAGAAATGGAAATAAAAACAAAAATAAAGAAATGGTACCTAATGAAACACAAGCTTTTGCACAGCAAAGGAAACCATAAACAAGACGAAAAGACAACCCTCAGAATGGGAGAAAATATTTTCAAACAAAGCAACTGACAAAGGATTCATTTCCAAAATATACAAGCTCACCCAGCTCAATATCAAAAAAACAAACAACCCAGTCCAAAAATGGGCAGAAGACCTAAACAGACATTTCTCCAAAGAAGATATACAGATGGCCAACAAACACATGAAAGGATGCTCAACATCACTAATCATTAGAGAAATGCAATTCAAAACTATAATGAGGTATTACCTCACACCAGTCAGAATGGCCATCATCCAAAAATCTACAAACAATAAATGCTGGGGAGGGTGTGGAGAAAAGGGAACCCTCCCACACTGTTGGTGGGAATGTAAATTGATACAGCCACTATGGAGAACAGTATGGAGGTTCCTTAACAAACTGAAAACAGAACTACCATACAACCCAGCAATCCCACTACCCTGAGAAAACTGTAATTCAGGGATTCATGTACCACAATGTTCATTGCAGCACTATTTACAATAGCCAGGACATGGAAGCAACCTAAGTGTCCATCGACAGATGAATGGATAAAGAAAATGTGGCACATATATACAATGGAATATTACTCAGCCATAAAAAGAAATGAAATTGAGTTATTTGTAGTGAGGTGGATAGACCTAGAGTCTGTCATACAGAGTGAAATAAGTCAGAAAGAGAAAAACAAATATATGTTAACACATATATATGGAACCTAAAAAAAAACAATGGTTCTGAAGAACCTAGGGGTTGGACAGGAATAAAGAGCAGACATAGAGAATGGACTTGAGGACACAGGGATGGAGAAGGGTAAGCTGGGACAAAGTGAAAGAGTAGCATTGACATATATACACTACCAAATGTAAAACAGATAGCTAGTGGGAAGAAGCTGCATAGCACAGGAAGATCAGCTTGGTGCTTTGTAACCACCTAGAGGGGTGGGATAGGGAGGGTGGGAGGGTGACGCAAGAGGGAGGAGATATGGGGATATATGTATACACATAGCTGATTCATTTTGTTATACAGCAGAAACACAACTTTGTAGAGCAATTATACTCCAATAAAGGTGTTTAAAAAAATTTTTTAAGTAAAAAAAAACCCCAGAACAATAGTAACAGTCACTTAGAATGTGTGAAAAGTCCAAGCCCTAACAATGGATGGTAATTTAATTTGAAATATCAGAAATACATTCTATGTTCATTTAGAAAATTGTGACTGGGTTATATATAAGGAACATTCATCTATTCACTCCACAAAAATTTATTATCTATTATATGCCAGTAGACCATAGTTCCTGCCTGTGTAATAGTCTGTCTAGCATATGAGAAAGTTTTATTGTTGTAAACATCTGTGATTATCATGTGTTAAATGGGCACCACACTTTAAGAAAAACATAATAAAAATAATAATCATTTTTATTTAGTAATATAATTTCCAAAAAGTTCATATATATATAATCAGTGATAGTATCCAATATATTTACTGACTGGTACAGCAAGGCTCCAACAAACCAAAATGGAAATAGAATAAGATTGATTTTGGAAGAAATCTGTGGAGTACAGAATCTCAGCCATTATGTCCACTTGTATGTGTGGTTTGAAAGTTTCCACAGAGCCAGGGACAGGACCTTAAAATGGAATGTGTTGCCACACCATAAGCAAGATGAGGGCTAACAAGAATTCATAATATTGGCAAATAGAAATTGATCATTAATTCATATTTACTACATGTATACCATGTGTCAGAAACACATTTGGAGGTATAGAAGAAGTAAAATAAGTCCTAGGATGATGGCAGGGATTTGGAAGGAAAGAAACAGGATGATCCAGAAGGAGAAAGAATAAATGAACTTCAAGGAGATGTCGTGAAGGAAATTTTTCACAACTATCACAGCTATTTCCTCTGTGAAGTATTCAAGGTAATCTGCTAAGAGAAAATAGTGCAGCATTAAGTGCAAAAGTTGTTAAGAGTAGTAACAAATTACCAGCATAGGGAATGGGTAAGGATATGTTAAGATTTGCTAGACAATACTGAGAGTCAGTAGTTGGAAATCATAAATGTATAAGGCAGGCAATCAGCATGGTTATATGATTTGTTTCAGTATTATTCAATGCCTAGTCCCAGGACCAGAACAAACAGATGGCTAGATTATTCTAGAATTGAGGATTAGGATAATGGAATAACAAGGTCAACACTCATATAGTGTTGAGAACCGAGAGTACTGGTGAGAGAGATTCAGCTGAAGTACCATGGGTTGACAGCTGGATTGAATAAGGAAATGAAGTCAACGGAGGCTTATCGATCAAGAACATATGAAGCAAACAAAGTAGAAGAATCAATGAGAGTGAAGAGCAGCTGCTTCCCTGCATAAAACCTGCAGAAGGGCATTCTGCGGCCTGGAAGAAGAGTTTATTTTACTTCTGATAACAAGGTTTTCTATAATCATGTTTGCCTAGCCAGTTCATTTCTCATTCCTTCCCCCAAATACTCCCAGGAATCCACATGTCCTGGCATACCCAATGGCTATGCTGCTGCTGTTCTTTCTGAAGAGCTCCTTCTCTTCTCCTAAATCTCCATTCACCTGCTGAACTTCTCAGCCTTCAAGACTCATCTCAAGAATCTTTTCCTTTCTAAAGTCTCCTGTGGTAATCTGTCTGCAAAAAAGAGCTACCAATTTTCATCCCATCCCAGTACACTAATGCCATTACTCCAACAAAAAAACCCTTGATTATGGGCAAGCCAATAGAATGCTAAAGAACTGGCACCAGCTTAACACAACTACCATGCTATAAATTTCAGGCTATCCTGCATGGAGTATAAGATATCATGCAGAGAAGAAGGCCAAGGGAGGAGAGCTGACATATAGCACCCATACCCCCAGACATGTAAATAAGACCTTCCTGGCCCTTCCTGCCCATTCCAGCCACCAGTTGAATGTAGGTGGAGCCCAGTCAACCCACAGAATGGTAAGAAATGAATCAGTGCTATTTTAAGCCACTAAATGTGGGGTTTTAGTTATATAATTATAGATTAATGATATATCTCCTATTTTCAACTCAAGTGCAACCGCTCAAACTTTCCACTGTATCACACTACTGTACCTAAAATATACCTCTATTATTTTACTTACCACACTAGGATTGCAAAAAATGTTTGCATATCCACTCCCTTCCTATTCTGTGAAATATCTCAGTAAAATTTTATGTATATATATATATCTATGTCTATATATATATGTATGTATCTCCTAAATCCTAGCACACAACATATGATAGATACTCAATAAATGATGTGAACTAAGTTGAATCTAAATTGAGTTAGTGGGAGGGAGAGAGGGAGAAATAAAGACGCTATGCTCAGTCATTGGAATTTCATGGTTAAATATTTCACAAGTGGAGTAGTTTCTAGAAAAATATGGAAACATGTTGGAGGTGAAGTTGGCTCAGGTACAATCTAGGAATTGAGGTAAGAGTGGGTGCATCATTGAGGATGTGGACTTGTGGCCTAGTATGGTGATGGAATTTGTGTAGAATGGAAAATGGTGATCCTGAATGGGGAGAGATTGTGAACTTCAGAAAAGGAGAGGCTGTGAGTGACAGGTTTTCATAATTAAAACAATGCTCTTAAAGCAACAGTGGACAATTAAGATGATGAGGGTCCAATCTTCTGCCCAACATACGCTCAAGAGAGAAAAAGTAAATCTGTACTCCATAAGCGTACTATAAGTAAGTATATTATTCTGGTTTTCCAATAAGCCATTTGAGTGCAACTTCTCAGTCTCCTCCCCCTGAATCCTTTTGTTCCATAGCCACTGAAAACTTTCTGCTCAATCCTCTTCCATACACCTATTCTCTGGGCTATCTGAGTCACTTTTATGGCTTCAACCATCACTTAATCTGAACTTTCTCACCCCATATCTTTCATGAGCTTCAGGACTGTTATTTCCAATTCTCTTCTGAATATCTCCACTCTCTGGCCTTTCGGATATATCAAAGTCAAGATGTTAAAGCGCAAACTGATTCTTTTCTATTCAAACCATGATTTTCCTCCTGTATTTCCCAGCCCAGTAAATGACATCACTGCCCACTTGGTCAGTACAGAAAGAAACAGCACAATGTTTTTTTTTTTTTTAAAACAACAAAAAATGATTTATTTGCAACACAGCTCAGTCCCCATCATTTCAATACAGCACAGGAGTAGGAAAGAGTCACACTGCAAGCGTCATTTAGTCCAAGGCAGAGCTCCATGCCTCCCAATACAGCAAGCCCATCTACCCCAGAGACCCATGCCCGGAGCCCAGCTGAACACACAAACAGGCGAGCTCAGAATGAAGTCGGCCCCAGGCCTCATCACATTTCACCCTTCCCCCACAGGCCTTTTAAACTTCCTAACTGCAGCCTTCTACCCCCTCCACGTCCAACCAGGCCAAGTCCCAGCCTCCTAGCCACCAGGGAGCTTTCTTTGTGGGATCATTATCAGGGGTTTAAGGGTTACCTAAAATGAGAAAATACCCTGTGAAATCTATTGTTCCATAGAAAGTTTAAAACGACTCCCCCATACATAATCCTAATCAGCAACGACAGCTCTTCATCTCTTCACTGTAGACAGGTGATTTTGAAGTGACTGTCATCTCAGCTCCATACACATTTCCCTACTGGCCTTATTAAAGACTGCTCTCCTCACCCCAGGGTATAAAGGAAACCCAGGTATTTCCCCCAGGTTCAGAGCCTGAGAGGAAAAGCCCTGATGGCTTAGAAAAAGATTCCCTTCCTTCTGTTCCCCTCAAAAGATTTTTATGGAGATTATTGCCTAAAAGTTTTCTAGCTTGGGTTCTGGGATTAGTCAAATAGAATGTGCTTGAATCTGTCCTTCATAGATTACTACCCACATGATAACTGGCAAATTGCTTAACTTTTCAAAGCTTCAGTTTTTGTCATCTGTTATAATCCTCAAAAGCTTGTGAGGAGGATTAAATAAATGCCTATCCAAACCCTCATAACTAAACAGGCAAACTAGACCTCTTGAAGCCATCCTTAACTTTTTCCCCTTCCCTTAGCACCCAACTCTCCCAAGCAACTGACCACAAAGCTCTATTAATTGTTTCTAAAAGGTATCTTGGGACTTCCCTGGTGGTCCAGTAGGTAAGACTCCAAGCTCCCAATGCAGGGAACCTGGGTTCGATCCCTGGTCGGGTACTAGGTCCCACATAAATGCCGCAACTAAGAGTCCACATGCCGCAACGAAGATCCCGTGTGCCACAACTAAGACCTGGCGCTGCCAAAATAAATAAATAAACTTTTTTTTTTAAAAAAAAGGTATCTTAAAATATGCCTTTGTCCATTGTCACTTTCACTGCCCTAGCATAATACTGAAACGTACTTCAAATGTCCATTACTAATCTAGCCTAAACTGCCTTTCACACCAGTGTCAGAGATAGCTTTTCAAAAATACAAATCATATCACATCATTGTCTTCACTTTCAAATTTTTTCAATTGTTCATTTCCCACAAAAGTAACGCCAAACTAAAAAAAAAAAAAGTAATGCCAAACTGTTTAGAATCTTATATTTGCCATCTTTCCCTGATTTACCTTTACAGTCTAACTGTACATCATTTCTCACCATTCCCTAGATTTTACACTGTCATTCTCCAAACATACTCTTCTGCCTTCATGTCTATTTCCTTTCCTACATCCTCAGTCCTCACTTCTCCTCTGAGAATTCTTGCTCAGGCTCAAATATGATTCCCTCTGTGTTGTCTTCTCAGAACCCCCAAGGACATAGATTGCTCCCTCATCTGTTTTCCCATAGGACTGTATACAAACCTGTCATAGCCTTTATCACACTACAATATAGCTATTAATTTATTTGTCTATCTGTCCAGCTATACTCTGATCTCCTCCTCAGAGACAGGAATAGTGAAATATTTATTATGGCATTACCAGTCTCTAACATAGTTCCTGGAATATACCAGTACATGTGAGACGCTTGATAAGTTGTTGAGAGAATGGATGAACGAATGAATGAACCATGAAACTATGTAGCCTGAATGGTTCTGGCTCTACATTATTTAAATATGAATTAAATCCAAATAGTTCCAGTACATAAAAAGAGAAAATCCTGAAACTTAGGCACTAATTTGAAATACATGATCTACAAGTATTTTTCCCAACTCCAAAATTCTGTGATATTATCATAAACTGAGCTAAAGCTTTTCTCCAGGCAAGTAGGATTAAAATTTTGTCTGGGACACACAAATTTGTAGAATGAGGTCTAGTGAGTTGTTTAGGGTGTGTTTCTAATTAATTCTATCATATCACCTTTAATAAATTATGTTTTGTGAAGTTTATACTTTTCAATTTAGCAAAGTTGAATTATCCACAATAGCTGATCTTTCAAAATGATAACATAGGGAAGAAAGTGTTTTTTCCTAAAATCTTGTCAGTTTGAGTGACATGTGAGTACCCAGCACTAAGCATCTGTTAGGGGAAATCTTATTGTTCTGTGTCTGTCACTAGAAAATTGCAACAAACGTTGCAAGACCTACACACTGAAAATGTTATGATGTGTTTTTAAAACTGCTTTCCACAGAAGGTCCTTTATTTTATTAGAAAATTATAAGCAAACAAGTCTTGTTTAATGGCTTTCAAAATATAAGCAAATTTCATGTCAAAATTGTTTTACTCCCAACTGCTTACTTGTGTGAGAAATCTGTCAAGCCCTGGTGCCCAAGAAAATAGGGTACCATGGCAGAAGATTTTTTGCTGAAGGAAATAATGTATGCTCAATTAAACCAATACAGTGTGTGTAATGGTCTGATTCAATCTTAGGAAGAACTGTCAGCTTTCTGTTCTGGGATCAGAATTTTCCTAATGCCTGGACTTTTGGTGAATTCTATGTAACAAGTGACACAGTCTTGAGCTTGTATCTCAGAGAAACTTGGGCTCTTATTTTTTCTCCTTTCAATACTCAAATATTCTTGGGAATTTTACCTTTCTTCCTGATATCCTCTCTGTCTCTACTCCTTTTCCATACTGCTTTTAACTTGCTAAATATTTTAACAATTAAATATTCAGCCAGTTTTTCAGGGGAATCAACGGTTGGTTGTGGTGTTATTTTATTTGAGAGTCATTCCCAAGTGCTTAAGCTCTTCGAATATCAAAAAATGTGTGCTTCAAAATGAATAGATGCTAATAAAATATGGTGAAAAAAATCTTCGAGCACCCCAATGTCCCCTTATAGTCTATGCTATTTAACAAGTTTACACCAATCTGTTTCTGTAAGCAAAGATCACTAACAGAACTTTCCCCCCAAAAAGATGACAATATATAACACTTAAGATGCATGTTTTTCTAGATAGTCTTTAAAAAAGATGATTTCTAAACATAACATAATAATATTTTATGTTCCTAAACTGCCATCTACTGTGCTTGTTCACCCAGTACACAATACCATCTTTTACAGGCTTGTCTTTTCCAATGAATATGTGAATTTATCCCCCAGCTATTTCTTGACATTCTTTCTTTCCCTTGTTCTAGTCATGTGTACTCCTTAAAGACCAGGAAAAAAATTATTTCAACTAATTATAGTCCTACCAAAGCCTTTCACATCATTTAAGACTCTGATTATACACAGTGCCATGAAGACGTGTCAGTTTGAGACAAGAAGAGGTTTAGAGAGGTTTACACTTTGCAGAGTGCCACCTGTCTCCAAAGGGCACAGTCATTAAGAAGCTCCAGGTGCACGTTGTGGGAGCAAAACAGCATAATGAAGTCCTTTGCCTCCTTGTGCACCTTCTGATTAATAACATTCCCCTTCAGTTGTAGCGGATTGTGCACCATGTTCGCTGCAAGAAACCTGGAATACCAGTCTATTTTTCTATCTTTCTCTAAATAGAATAAATTGCCATTTATCTATGACACGAATCAGAAGAATATACAAAATAGGGTATTTCTGACACAATCTACTTTTATAAGAGCAGCTAATAAGCCAACTGAATGATATTTATCAATAAGCAACATTTAATATGTATCACTGATCGAATTCTACCTAATCCTTTTTATCCTATATCCACACACGTAGAAATATAATTGATATCTATACTGATAACCCAAAGGCATTGTAAAATTCCAAGTTGCTTCATGAATCATAGAAATGGGAAAGAAAACTGACATTTATCAAATGCCTATTATTTACTAGACATTTTCACTAGCACTGTCACATTTTATCCACATAGCAGCCTGGTCAGGTAAATACTGTTATCCTCATTTTCATGATTGAATGGGATTGAGGCTCAGAGAGATAATAAGAACCAACACTTATTGACTGCTTACTATTTTCCTGGCATTGTGTTTATTAATTTAAAGGTATTGCCTCAATTAATCCTCAGACCCACATTGTGGAGTAGATGCTATCATTATTCTCCTTTATTAGGGGTGACTCAGAGAAGTTAAATAACTTGCCCAAGATCACACAAATAATATGTAGTAAAGGCAAGATCTGAACCCAGGCAAACTGTTTCCAATGCCTGTACCATTAACACCAACATTATGTGTGTGACTGTACTTTAACATTAAATGAGTTATATTATTATTTTGTTTTTGAAAATTGGGAATACATGTTTGGTACACGTGGTAACATTCAACTAATCTAACTCCCCTACTAATAGCTATTAATACTTGTTCCTTATTATGCATTTATCATCAAGCATTTTACATGCGTCATCTTGTTTGAAATTCACACACATATGTAATATTATCCCCATCTGACTCTGATAAAACTGAAGTTTGGAGAATAACAATATGAATAATCACAGCAGACACTTACATGGCACTTACAATGTGCTAGACATTCTTCTCTCAAAGAGTTTAAAATATAGTACTTATTTAATTCTGACAACAAAAAAATGATGTATTATTATTTTTACTATACAGATGAGGAAACTGAGAGGTAGCATTTTGACCTTTACTGTGAAAGTGAAGAATTGGTCCCGCTATGTTTTTTAAAATTACCTCTCCCGTATCCACCCCCACCCAGGTCAGGGAGGGGAAACCATTGGTGCAGGGCCAGTTTTGTCAGCAGAGCAGAAATTCCAGTCCCAAAAGCAAATGATTTTAACCATTACTCTAAACTGTGGAACAATTTAAAGTAGTCATTCCTTGTTTATTGCAGCAAATGTTAGCAACATACCTTAACTATAATAGCATTCATCACAATCAAACATTTTTTTGCATACCCAGTAATATAAATTATGCACATTTGGTATGGAGTGGGAGGGAATCAAGCCTGCACAATTTCACACTGGTCAGGCTTGTGCATAGTTTCAATGAGGGCAAAAATAAAATTCCTTTCTTCATGTGTTCTACAAATATTGAGCGCTATGTTCCAGGTACTGACGTTAAAGAAATAAATAAGATTTATTCACTATCTATGAGGAATTTGGGATATATAAAACAAGTAGGTAATTACAACCTGAAGGGATAGTTGCTAAAATAGAGTTTTGCTTTCTAAGCCAAAGCCAAAGCCACAAACCACTATGTGTTACCTTGCCACAAAGCCCCAAAAGAGGTTACACACAGGATAGAGCTGGCAGAAGAAGAGGAAGGTAGAAGAGCATTCCTCCATACTGATAGGGTAAGACGGTTAAAAATACTGTTATAAAATGGTATAGATGACCGGTTTGCAGGGCAGAAATAGAGACACAAATGTAGAGAACAAACGTATGGACGCCAAGGGGTGAAGGTAGTGGGGTAGTGGGGTGGTGGTGGTGGTGGTGGGATGAACTGGGAGATTGGGATTGACATGTATACACTAATATGTATAAAATAGATAACTAATGAGAACCTGCTATATAAAAAAATAAATACAATAAAATTCAAAAAAAAATACTGTTATAACAGTTGCAATCATATTTAAAGTTCCAATAATATTTATGTGTGAACAACTAGAGGTAGAATTAACTTTCTCTCCCCATCCCTTACCCACCCCCCCACCCCCAGCCCCAGCCCCCTTTAATTCCCTCCATCTATCAGCTCTCATTGTCTCTCCTTGACTTCTTTTTGTGAGTGGGTTCTCTCTCTACATTGGTTCTCACACTCCCATTTACCAGCTTAGAAACTCAAATGGAGAGAGAACTTCTCTCTCCCAACATTCCTAATCAAATCCTAGATAATAATTCTGACTGGTCTTTCCTGATTCACATATTCATTCTTCAACCAATCACCATGACCAGGCAAGCTAACACACAGAATTGGATTATCAAATCAGACTCACAGAAATCAGAGATTTTTACCTAGCATCAAGCTTTACTAAAAATTCCAAGAGTACAGGCAGTCAAGAGACAAAGATAAAGCAGTGAAAGCTCTGGGACGTTCTTGCCAGGTCCTTCCTATCCACTAGCCCAGAATAATAGACAAGACCTGTGTGAAGCTTTGCAGATTGTTACTTCACAGAGTGAAGCATGTAATTTCTAAAACATCTCCATTTTATACCTCAGAGAGTTGTATAGCTTACATGACATTCTCTTGGGAGGCCATGTCCCATAAATCAATAGATTCCAGATCTACTTACTGTAAGCAATCCTTACCAAGGGAGAGCCTACTCAGGGCATTCTGCAGATAAGGCTCCTCCTCCTGCCTAAAATCATTACTCTATTTACCTGGAAGTCCAGTTGAGGAGATTAGACCAGATCACCTCCCTTCTTTGCTTTTTCCTAGTGCTATCTCTCAGGTAAAGTAAGGGAATGTCACAGGCCAGCTACTTTACTTCTTCCTCCCCTTCAGGAGACCGGGCATTCTGATTGGATGGCCTGGGACAAGAATCCCACACTGGGCTTGGGGTTAAGGGGAGCACCATGATTGACCTTCCCCCACAGAAGCACCTGGAGTATGAGATTGCAACAGAAAAGCACATTAAGCAGATATAAACTGTGACTGCTTTGGTGCTGTCTACTATCTGTCCAGGTAACAGACTTTCAAGATTTCTAGCAATGTACAACTTTCCTGTTCCAAAACTTTATTTTTCTCTCGATTCTAGCTGTGAAAAACTCTCCAGTTATGTCCTGTAGCTCACTGAATGAAGGCAAAAGAACAAGTAGTGACAGCAAAGAATAGGAAGCACTAGACCCAATCTTGTGGTCTATGGGAAAGTCAAAGAAATGCCTAATAAAGCCTCACAAGGAATCTTACAAAGAGTATCTCAAGCAAGTATTTTCCATCCAATTCTCTTAATGTCCTCACATCCATTTGCCTACAGAAATTCTAATACAGCAACTGAATTTCTTTAACCTTAGGCAGGGGGCACCAACAGCTACCCTACTGACCTAATACTCCAACAGGCATTTTTTGTTTGGCTAAAACAGTATTTATTTTTAGGTTAAACTGGAATGTCTCTGAATAGTCTGTCACAGTCTCTTTCACTACCTAGTGTCTTACATGGGCCTGCTCTACTCATTTATGCTACTGCCTTGTCCCTGTAAACATTTGAGGTTTTTGAGCCATGGTTTAAGGTCCTGACTTCGCTAAACTGAAAATTCCTTTGAAAAGAATGTATACTTAAATTGTTTTTAGTTATTTACATGAGTGTAATGCCCATAATACTAATTATGCCCATACTACACTTACAACACTACTTCCTATCTCTTTACACATCTGTATTCATTTGTAGTCTGTGAGTTCCTTAAAGAGGCTGTGATATCGTCCTCTTTGTAGCTACATCTAGCCTTGCCTTGTTGAGTGAATGAATAAATTAATGAATGAATATACTGTAAGCATCAAGCATCCCATTCCTCCTGTGACATGGGACACCTGTGAAGTCCTGTGTCAGCTAAAACACCTTTGTCATAGATTGATGGCAGACTTTTAACAAATTTTTATTCTGATATGATTTTTTCCCACAAATTTGCATGTAATCTCAGTAATTACCCACTTTTTTTTTTAAACACACGTGGTCTAGAAAGTACTGCATTAAACTTGCAACTGACACCTTATACTTGCTTTTCCTTTCAGCCTCCAGCAGGGCCAGCCTCCTTGACCTAATTAGATTTTCCACTCCCACATGGCTAGTAAATACTATAATTAATTTATAAAGGACTCTGAAACACCAGCTGGTAATAATTTCCTATCGCACAGAACAAAAAGAGTATTTAAATTGTAGGATATCTGTGAAATGTATATGTGTGTATACTTACATCTTTTAATCCACTGAATTTCCAGGAATATCAAATTGTAAAGTGTACTAAGTAAACAGTGTTTAATAATTTCTTGTCATTTCTTTCAGCACATTAATTTTAAATTGTAGAAAGAAATCTGTGCGACAAAAATTCTTAGAGACGTATGTTTGGGGTATGTGAGATTTGCATGTCTATGAATATTCACACACATCCCAAGCACTATAATAAACTATGTTGTTCTTAAACGAATGTGAAGGAGAAAAAGGTGGACAGTTAGTTTAAGGATTTCTCAATGCCTTGAGATAGTGACAAGTGTAGTGACCATCTGCTGGAGTATTTGCCTATTCAAGAGCTATGGTAGGCAGAATTTTTAAGATGGCTCCTAAGATTCTTGCTCCCTGGTACACATGCCCTGTATTATACCCTCCCTTTGAGAGTGGGCAGGACATGTTAATGTGATGGGATGTCACTCCTTTAATTAGGTATACTATAGAGCAAAGGTGATGGAATCATTTCTCCCAAGATTACATTATGTTATACAAGACTACATTTGTGGTGATGGTTGCAATAGTAATGGTAGTAGCAGGAACAGCAGGAACAGACTGTAAAGAAATTCTCCTGCGGGCTTTGGTAAAGTAAGCTCCATGTTGCAAGAGGGCTGTGTGATCAGGGCCTGAGGGCAATCTCTGAGAGCTGAGAGAAAATCCTGGCTGACATCTAGCAAGAAGCCAGGGACCCCAGTCCTCTAGCCACTAGGAACTAAATTTTATCAACAACCTGAATGAGTTTGGGAGATGACCCTTAGCCTCAGATGAAACTGCACCCCCATCTGATAACTTGATTACTATCTGGTGAGACCCTAAGCAAAAATAAGCCATACTCAGACTTCTGACCAACAGAAACTGACAGATAATGAACTGTGTTGCTTTAAGCTGCTAAATTTGTAATCTGTTAACACAGCACTAGAAAGCTGATATGAAAACCAACTGCCACCCCACAGGTGCAAGTCCCAGAGCTTCTCGGGGACCTGGTGGATCCCACGCACAGTGAGAGGCGGGTATTGTCGAGAGGGTCCTAAAAGGGAGAAACAGGGACTGAGGTCAATAAAATCCTGGTACAGATTTAGGGTGTCCTGCCCAGGAGGGCCTGCTAACCTGGCCAGTCCCCAGCAGACAACAGAACATTTCAGGGCTTCCATTTCCAGGACCCACACAAGACTAGGCTCTGCCTCCCAGGCCCTGCCAGATGGTCCCAGGCACCACAGAGGACTTAGAACATTTGGAGGAAGGTTCTCCAAAGTGTCCCCCACACCCCATCCCCCAGAGGTGTAGGGCTGGGTTAAATAGTCCCTACTGCTCAGGTCTAACGGTGGTAACTGCAACTGTCTGTCGTGGAACTAAGTAGCAGGGGAAACTGGTCGGTAAAAAGAAAATTATGTGTAAGCAGAGACAGCAACAAGAGAGGAGAAAGCATGCTGCTTGGATGCGAGATGACTTCTTTTAGTCTCCTTCTGAATCTGTGCTGTATTCTTGCCTTCCTATTCCATCAAATACCTTCTCTTTATAATATTAATTCCCTTCCCCCTTTCGTGATTTAAGCTATTTTATTTTTATTTTTGTTACTTGTAAGCATACAGAGCTCTAATACAATATTCAAAGCCAGATTCTTAAGTTTGTAGATTCGGAAACTCAAGTTTATCATTTCCACCAGGGCACATTATTAACCTCTTGGGGATCAATATGTTAAGAGGACCCATAAAAAACTAATATGCACCTCAGAATGTCAATTTATCAATCTATAAAGGGAGCTTTATCTAGAAAGAAAAACTTGTATGGAGAATTCACTCTGGGTATTTCACCATGGTAGGTTAAATGCACTCAGGAGAGGAAATTACTAATCACAGGGCTGTTTGGTGAGCATACACAGTTGTCCCCTGGTGCCCTCGGGGGTATTGGTTCCTGAACCCTAGGCATATACTAAAATTGGTGGATGCTCAAGTTCAATAGTTGGTCTTCCCATCCACATCCGCAGATTCAATCAACCTGGGTTGTGCAGTAGCGTGTTTATTGAAAAAAAAATTGTGTATAAGTAGACCCGTGCAGTCCAAATTCTTGTGTTCAAGGGTCAATGATAATTAGAAGAGAAAGAGTAGTCTTGAGGGATTTTTCTTTCAAGTTAGGATAATTGAAATTCCTTCTCTACTCTAGGAATATTTCTCTTTGAAAAATTAGTTGTAGTCCTTGAACTCAAATAGCTTTCTATTCTGGTCATTGCCAGATATATTCTTATATTTTGTCTACTGTTATCCTAGACTTATCTCAAGTCACCTTTCTGTTAACATATGATTCTCCCAGAAAAATTTTACTAACTATAGTTGATTAACTTTTGGAACTTTAACTGCATGTTATTCACCACCTCTGGCATCTATTACCTGTGAGCCTTTAGTTGAATAATAATAACCATTATTTATTGAGTTCTGTTTATCAGGCACCTAAGCTTTCTCACTTAATCCTTTTAGAAATTCTAAAATACTGATACTATTACCATTGTCTCTGTTTCCTAGATGAAGAAGCAAAATACAAATAGTTTAAATGATTTGCCTAAGCTCACATAGTTAGCAAGTAGTAGAGCTGAGATTTGAACCCAAGAAATCTGACTCCAGAGTCATCATATATTACACCTTATGGCCTTTCACAAGGTCCTTACAGTTTCTATACCTTGATTTCTTATCTGTAAAGAAAGTTAATAATATCCTTCCTAGGGGCTCCCCTGGCAGTCCAGTGGTTAGGATTCCATGCTTCCAAGGCGGGGGTGGGGTGGGGTCGGGGTGCATGTTCCATCCCTGGTCGGCTGGTCAGGGAACTAGGATCCCACAAGCCGTGCAGTGAGGCCAAAAAAAACTTTCCTAAAGACTGCTGGGAGTCTAAATGTGACAATGGATGTAAAGCTGTTAGCACACTACCAAATATACAGTAAACAGCTATTATTAAAATAATTCCCTCAGGAATATGGATTGGATTTGGGAGATTCCCGTTCACCTTAATATCACCAACACAAACCAGATTTCAGAGTGAGTTAATTCTATTTTCAGATGGCTGATCTAAACAATCACATGCTAATCCTTCCAACCTCAATTCCAAATGGTACTTTATTACCCAATTTCTAATTCTGAGTGCCTTCTGGAGGCCACAGCCAGCCAGCCCTCCATCTTGCAGACTGCACATATTGCTCTAAAGCTCAGTCACAACTTCACACACTCCCCAACTTTGCCTAGGGTAACTGCTGTCCTAGTGACCTAAGAAGTGACTTTCACTTTCCACAAATTCCCAGATTAAAATTAGAGAATTACTTGGTTATGAGTATTAAGTTCACAGATTTATTTATTTATTTAAATTCCTTGTTCTTCTGAGTAAGACCTACTTATTTCAAGAACAAACATTTTATGGTTGCTTGTTAAGTTATAATTCCAGATATTTTATAACACAAGGATTTATATATTATAATTTTTTTAAAAAATTCTGGTCAGTTAAAAAAGCATTATTTTAATATATTTCAATTGTAACTCATGCAGTGAAGTTAAGATTTGGAACTTTATAAAGTTATTTTTCATTGTTTTTGAATAGCAGATTTTTTTCCTGCATGTGTCTGAACATACAAGAACAAAATCTGCTTGATTTTTCTGTATTTTAAGAAAATTCTCTTAGTTTAGAAATGTAAACCTCAGAAGTTTGATCATTGCCACCTCAAACCTTCAGTTAACCGTAGAACTGAGAACATATCTTTTCTTAATAGCTTTGTAACACTTCTTAATATGAGTTATGGCGGATTCAACATCCCAACTGCAAGAAACCTCAATCGCCATTAGGGCCAGAAGGTATCCCTGTATCAATCATACTCGGAATGTCACAGGGTGGTCTGTGATCACTCCCTTTGCCCCTAAAGTTAGTACAATATTTAGCCAGGATCTACTGAATGAGAAGGATAGATGGGATATGGTGAAATGGGCAAATTTATTTATTTGTTTACACTTATTGAAGTTTTAAGAAAATGCCTAAATCATAAGTGCCACAGTTAAATGAATTTTTATAAAATGAATATACCTATGGAACCAAAACCCAGACCATGACAAAGAATATTACCAGAACTCCAAAAAGCTCATGTCCCCTTTCAGTCATTATCTCCTCCCCACTCCCTAGGGTAACCATCATCTTAGATTAGTCTGGCCTGCTTCTGAACTTCATGTAAATGGATCATATAGCATGTGCTAGTGTGTAATTGGCTTTTCCAATTCAATATGTGTGTGTATGTGTGTGTGTGTGTGTGTGTGTGTGAGAGAGAGAGAGAGAGAGAGTAACAGCCATACTCTTCAATGTAGTTGTGATTTGTTTATTGTCATTGCTGTATATAGAATTTCACTGTGTGAACATATAACAGTTTATTTACCCAGGCTACCATTCGTAAGTAATTAGGAACTTCTAGTTTGGGGCTATTATGAATAGTGCAGCGATGAACATTATTATACACATCTTTAGTGAACATATGTGCATTTCTGTGGGGAACATACTTGGGAGTCGAATCTTATGGTCATAGGGTATGCATATATTCAGACTTAAAAGATTCTGAGAAACATTTTCCAAAGTAAACGATCAACTGACACTTCCACTAGCAGTGTATAAGAATTCTAGTTGTTCGACACCCTCTCTAACACTTGGTATTGTCTAAATTTTTCATTTTAATCATTCTGATGGATGCATAGTGGTAATTTGTATTTCCTTGACTTACAGTGCCAGCCAAAATGGAGTAAGTCCACTACCGCCTATCTTTCCTACTGATTATAACTAAAAGTTCAGGGCAAAATACAAAAAGCAACTACCTGAGGACTCTAAAAAGTAAACAAAAGTAAACAGATTGGGGAGGAGAGTCAAAACTTAGTAAAATGCCCTGTGTGGTTTTTTTTCTACTTTCTCTCACATCTTTGACCTGAGGTCTGGCACCCAGTGAAACTGTGGTTTCACAAAGGAAGCAAAAACAGAAAGAAATCCCATATTTCTAGCCAGATGAATGGGGAAAGGGAGCTTCTGTGGGGGAATACTTGGCTTTTTTCCTCCTTTTTTCCCTCTGGGCATGACCTGAGAGTTAGGGCCTAGGCTTGGACAGCTACAACCCCAAGAAAAACCCCGTCTTTCTAGACAAGGAAACTAGGAACAGGAGCTTCTGCAGTCCAAAGAATTTGGAGGGAATTCATGTTCTGTTTTGTTTTGTTTTGCTCTTTTCTCTCACCTCTTTGCTCCAGTGTGGGCCCTAGTCAGATGCTGCAGCTATGGCACAAAGCTAAAACTCCAAGAGAAACCTCATATTTCTAGCAGGAAAAGGAGACTCTGCAAAACAAAGAATATGAGAGGAATATCAAAAAGGGGTGAGCTGGAGAAGGGAACTCCTTAATTCTATGTATGAATCCACATAAGTGCTCACACCTGAACTGACCATCTGCAGGGCAGACAAAAAGCTGCACAGCAAAAGATATGTTAACTGAACTACAATTTAAATTACTACCCAAGTTCCAAAATATTCCTGAGTGTTCTATGTATAGAACAGACTCAAAGAGCACAATAAAACCTTTGAAAACTGAACTGATATGGAACCAGCACCCACAAGTGAGACTCAACTTGAGATAGGAACCGAACTGAATTGACGGCCTACTAAAACAGAACAAAACAAAAATCAACATTCCCCAAAGACTTTTATCAAGACCCAGAGTCTATGCAACATAAAATCAAAATGTCTTGGAGAAAAATCACAATTACTCGGGAATTCCCTGGCAGTCCAGTGGTTAGGACTCTGCACTTTCACTGCCAAGGGCCTGAGTTCAATCCCTGGTTGGGAAACTAAGATCCCCAAAGATGCGCGGCAGAGGGGCAGGGGATCACAATTTCTCAATATATGAAGAACTGGAAAAATACGGTCAGCTTTTAAGGAAAAATCAACAGCTATCAACTGCTAGATAACCAAGATGTTAGCTACCAACTGCTAGATAACCAAGATGTTACAATTACCAAAGACTTCAAAGCAGTTACAATTAGAGTAGATGAAGACATTGTCTCTAGATATATGCTGTACTCTAGAAAAATTCTTGCATTTTTGTATCCGAATTAATGACAAAACCTGTGAACCAGAAGGGATAAACTGTCACACAAAGTAACATTACCAGTGTAGAGCAGTAAAATTAAGTACAGCTATATACAAATGTATGCAACAACCTAGGATGATTTAAAAGCACATTGCTGAACGAAAAAAAGTTGCAGACGATTACATAACAATAAACTATCCTTGTAAAGCTCAACCGTTTATCAAAGTTAACATACATGTACACAAACTGAATTTTTAAAAGCAAGGGAATAAACCCAAAATACACGAGAGTGTTACCTCTGGAGGAAAGCAAGGGAATGGAATGGGAAAAGACAGGTAATTTTAACAATACTGGCAATATCCTAGTTCCAAAATTGCTGGTTGGTTTCCACGTGTACAATGCTTATCTGGTATACCTATTTACGTACCCCCAAAAAATAAGTGTTTAAACGACATCCAGTGTCCATGGTGACAGAACAGAGTTCTCGAGCCTTTATTAAAATAACTTCTCCAGAAACACGAAGAGCTCATACACCTCACCCTCTTAATGCAGGAAGAGCAACCCGCCTTTGCCAGCAGATCACCGTCACTTCCGCCCCCGCCTCCCTAACTCCGCCCATCTGAGCAGAAGTACTTTCCTTTCGGGTCCTCCCGCCTGTAGGGGGCTCTCCGAGGCTTCTAGTGCCACGGAGGCCTCCTTCCTAGGCTGTCCCGGCGGCGCCTGTTAGTTTAGCTCAGAGAATTTATTTGCATTGTAAGTCTTTCGGCTAGGAAAAAATCTCACAGGCATCTTTTTATGGAAAATAACGTTCAAACTCAATCCAAGCCGAGTGTTCTCACTGTCAAACCCTGTCGCAGTGATGGGAAGGAGTCAGGCAGCGTGGGGACAGCCCCGGAGTGCCCAAAGTCCCCGGCCCGCTTCCTCCTGTGAAGACGCAGCTGCGGGTGGCTGTGGTGGCGGCGTCCAAGATGTCGACCAAGAATTTCCGAGTCAGTGACGGTGACTGGATTTGCCCTGACAAAAAGTGAGTTTATGAAGGGTCCCGAATTGGAGCGGGGTTGATCGGTAGAGGTTTTCTCGAGTCGACTGGGCATCTTCCGTTTTTACGGTCTCTGGTACCACCAGCCGGGTGGAGGCGGTGAATTGCCGGCTCCCGGGCGGGAAGGAGGCTCTTAGTCTCCTCACTATGAGGTCTTTCGGGAGCCTTTGTTTTGAGTATGTTTCCAGCGTCTCCTAGATCATGTCTCTCCAAGTCAGCCCGTCGTTTTCGGGAACGAGATGGCCGCCCTTTTGCCCCACACTCCACCCCCCGCCCCCGACCAAGTTTCAGCGGTAAGGCTATCTCCCTAACCGTGGCCACCTCGGTGTCTGATCTCCTCCACGTGACTTTTCCCTGCAGAACTTGACTCTTGTTCGCGGAAAGCGTTCCTTTCTTGAACTCATGTTTTTGCTGCTCATAATTCACCTTTTTTTTTTTTTTCTCCAATTTAAACTTTCCTTACTGTTGATACTTTTTCCTCCCGAACACTATCCTCTTTTGGTTGGGGACATTCTGATTTTTTTTTTATGACCTTTAATCACCCCACAAAAATTGGACCTTTCGCCTCGTTAGAGCCGAAACACATGAGGCCTGTGTTTTTGCCTGCTCAGCCCTGGAGAATGCCTGCTTCAAAGAAGCACGTGTTTAGTAACTCTGCTGAAACCAGTGTGCGCTATTAAATTATTAGTACTATTTTATTGACGGGTCCTCAAGTAGGTCTGCCTATTTGGAGAGATACGAAAATTACTACGGAAGGTAATTGTCAGAAAAATGGAATGCACAACTCGTTCCAAAAAAAACATTTGATTTCTTGTCTCTAAGCTAGCCACAGATAGCATGTGGAGTTCATGGTAGTAAAGAGTAAAAGCTTTGAAGGAAATAAACCTAGGTTTAATTCCAGTCCTATTGCTTATAGGTCATGGAACTTTAAATAGGTTATTTACCTTTGCTTAAAAAAAAAAAAAAAAAACCTAGGGTGGAAGAGCTCCTTTACAGTGATATAACATAGACTGTATGTGTAGAGCAATAAAATGTAGCAAATACTGATTGATAGCTGTGGATAGTAGTTTTAAAATCAAATGTCAAAGGAGAATAAGTCCTTATTTCCCCAGCATTTGTCTTCTATTCATATTTTAAGCAGTTTAAGTGAAGCATCATGTTTTTTTACATAAAAAATTGATGGCTCTCGATTGCATAAAGATGAAGATGACTTGAAGGGTCTCAAGTCTAACCATTTTGAATAGAACAAACAAGTGACTTTTGTGTTGTTGGTTACTTGTAGAATAATGTGCTTTTGACAGTGTCATTAATGACAGTATACTCAAATATTTGAGGTAGGTTTTTGTAAGAGTGCATTTCAACTCAGTTACAGATATATGAACAGGGTAACTTCTACAATGTGTATAAATCCAGAAAACATTTTCGGAATATATTTTCAATGCTTATTGGAGTCATAAAGATATTCTTTAGGGGGGAAAAAACAACCTAAAAATTAATTGGAGTGCTTCAGTTTAGTGTCCATTCTGTATTTCACAACTTTATTTCATGCTAGTATAACACCTAAGAAATAATCAGCATTTTAAAATTTAATCTGTACATGTTATTCAGAGCACTTAGCATGCTTTTACTGACATGCAGATGCACTGTGAAGACCATGTTAGTGAACCCAGTAAGTTTTTTGTTTTTGTTCATTAAATATCAGTATAAAGTGATAGGTTACTTGATGTATTGAGATTATTGGTTGTAGTTTTTCAGCCAGGTTTCAGAGGTTGATAAATATCCCCCAAAACTCAGTTTTCTTTTAATTATTGAACCTATTTATATTTTTAGTCAGTACAACCTATCTCCCTTTGTTTTTTACCATCCCACCTCCTATTTCTAACGAGAGTATTTTATTAAGATCTGTGAAGCTGTATCTGACATAACTCATTTTCTCCCCCTTGGTTCACCCTTAGGATTTTGTATTTCTTATAATTCTTATTGTATAATCTTATTTTCTATACGAAGAATTACTTTAAAGTTTTTTTGAACCGCCGGTGCTTCGTCAGTAATTGTTCAAGTGGACTCACATCTCACTTAAGCTTTGTGAGGGGATTTCATTATAATTAACGATATGTGCTAATAGGACACTGAGGCACAGAGATCCTCAGTGACTTACCAGGATCACATAATTGGTAAGTGAAAGATTGGAGTTTCTTATCCTCGACTTGTGACTTCAAATCTTGTATTTTTTCCACCTAAATTGTGAGGGTTGGTTTTTGGGTTTTTTTTTTGTTTACATTGACATTAACATGAAAAGAGATGGTGGTAGAAGTTCTGGACCCAGGTATATAGGGAGGACACATTAAAAAGTTGTGTAATAAGATTTTTTTAATTATATAAGTTTACTAGATGTCTGTATAAATTTTTTTTACTTTATTTTCAGATGTGGAAATGTAAACTTTGCTAGAAGAACTAGCTGTAATAGATGTGGTCGAGGTAAGCATTTAAGGAAGCTTCCTTTAAGACTATGTATACAGATCATTTCTTTATTTTCCCAGATTCATACTTCATTTTTCTATTCTTCAGAGAAAACAACTGAGGCTAAGATGATGAAAGCTGGAGGCACTGAAATAGGAAAGACACTTGCAGAAAAGAGCCGAGGCTTGTTTAGTGCTAATGACTGGCAGTGTAAAACGTATGTGTTTCAAATTATCGTCCTCACTTTTTCCCATAATAATATATATCTAGCCACTACTTGTTAATATTACCTACTCTTACTAGTCACATTGACAAGCCAAAGTAACCTTTAAATTAAAGGTCTGTTGATTATTATTAAGTATATATCTGACATAGTTTAAAGAACTTTTAAATTCTGTTTTTTAATGGTAATATTAGTTGTTACTAAGATGAATTATGTATACCAGTAAACAGATGCTTAAGGTGAGCTAACATTCAAAAAAAAGAGAGAAGGGTATTTAAAAGCACTAAAACCTATTTCTGTTAAAAAAAATCTCAAAAACTTTTAGCCTGTATCATTAATGTGAAATATACCACAAAATTTATTTTTCCTGTTTGCACAGTAATTTTAGAATCATAAGTTGCATACCGTAGATAATTATTCCTAATTAGGTAGGTTTCTTAATATTTCTGGTTTTCACATGCTGTATTGATTTTTCCAATATCCATCTTTTCTGTTAAGCAGATGAATCAAATACACATGAAAGGAGACTGAATCAGAAGAGGGTCTTACACAAATTTCTGGTCTTACAGATACTAAGTTAGTATTAGATAACTTTCCAGCAAGATTAGTTGCTGAATTTGGGATCCAGTGCTTGAACTGATTCTGCAAAACAAATTTTTTTTAACATTATTTGGAAGGTATAACCTCACTCTTGAGGTGAATTTGGAGACTGGGAAATTAGTAGAACCTTTCGTTTAAAGTGGTATCTTTTCCCCCCTATGATGGCAGACTCTCTATAGATATAATTTGTCATTGATTTCTCATAAAATGACAAAGGCAGTCTTCATGCTGTATAGGTTTTGCTTCTCTGCTTAAGTAGTTCAGTCTGTTGGAACCATACTCTCTCCAGAATACGTACATTGGTACATATTCTTTGTAGCATCCTTAGTACACATTCCTTTATGATAGTTTACTCTACTTTTTATTTTAAAATTTTAAAAATTTACTATTTGTCTTACGTTATAGTCTACTAATTTGATATTTTTCACTTTTAAAGTTGCAGTAATGTTAATTGGGCCAGAAGATCAGAGTGTAACATGTGTAATACTCCAAAGTATGCTAAGCTGGAAGAAAGAACAGGTAATATTCAAACACAGTCCAACTAAATGATTTTAAAAGAACTAAACATTGAAATTAATAATTGTACCACTTCATAAGAGCACAGTAAATGAAGATTGTTTATTCTGCCCTTTTTTTGTGAGGGGGGGCCGCCACGTTGGGTCTTCGTTGCTGCACGCAGGCTTTCTCTAGTTGCGGCGAGCGGGGTCTACTCTTTGTTGCGGCGCATGGGCTTCTCATTGCGGTGGCTTCTCTTGTTGCAGAGCACAGACTCTAGGCACACGGGCTTCAGTAGTTGCTGAGCATAGGCTCAGTGCTTGCCGCACGCAGGCCCTAGAGTGTGCAAGCTTCAGTAGTTGCAGAGCATGGGCTCAGTAGTTGTGGCTCACGGGCTCTAGAGCGCAGGCTCAGTAGTTGTGGCGCACGGGCTCAGTTGCTCGGCATGTGAGATCTTCCTGGATCAGGGATCAAACCCGTGTCCCCTGCATTGGCAGGCAGATTCTTAACCACTGCGCTAGCAGGGAAGTCCCTGCCCTTTTTTTTTTTACCTTGTTTTTTTTCCCCTCATCCACAAAGTCATCTTTTGTTTGATAATTTCACAATTTACAAAGTACAGCATCAGGAGGCCTTATCCTTACAAGTAGTCAACATTAAGATAGTTTTAGAAATGTTTTATTCCTCACTCTTTCCTCTGCTGGTCTAAATGTTTGTTATTAGTAATGATAGAGTAGTACCATTTTTTTAATTCATTTGATATCCTAGTATGACAAAAAAGAGCATGGGGCACCATTTAAAGTAATTGTCTAAAGTTTAGGCAATAATTATCAAATTTGGCTATACATTAGAATCATTTGAGAAACTCTAAAAATCCAGATTCCAAAACAGAACTATCAAAGCTCTTTCCAGGTGAGTCCCAAAAATCTTCAGGTGATTCAGATAGTGTTTGGTAATCATTGGCCTAAATAATAACCTATCATCTGTGTGTTGTCAGTAGTGGGGTGAAAATATTTGCTAAATAGAATATAGTTTTCCCATTATCATCAGTTAGTGCAACCACATTATCAGTGTACTTCACATCTGATTTTATCATTCAGCAACTTGTACAATCAAAGGCTCCATTCTATATATAGTCACCTTGTCAGACCTAGACTTAGTAAACTATTTCCCTGTTTTATTTTCCTCTCTGACTTTAGACAATTCCATGCTCTGTATAGACTAAGACCTTTTAAATAAGAGTCTCCCTTTTTTTCCTTCCCTTACCTCTTTAAGGTTTACATTTTTTCCCCTGTATTTTTAATCTATCCCCCCCACACCCCTCTGGTTGTTTTTTCTGTCTCCTTTTTGGTTTTATTTTCGTGGCCGCAGAATGTTGGGGTTCTTCAAGGTCCAATTCCTGAGGTCTCTTTTTTGCTCTATATTTTCTAGGCATTTTCTTCTAAGCCCTAAGTTTAAGTGAGCATTGGCACACCAATGAGAACCAAATTTATGTCTCTAGCTCAGACTTCTTTGACCTGTATATTCAGCTGCCTATTCAGCATCACCATGTAAATGTCGGACTCATTATATCCAAACTGAATTCATGATTTTCCCCCAGGACATGGCCCTCTTTTAGTGATCTCTTTCTCATGATTAGTACCACCCACCATATGCTTGTTACATAAACCAGAAACTTAGGTGTCCTTCTTAATAACTCCTTCACCTCTCCTGTACCCCCAAAAGTCCTTTCCATCATTACCCTGGGCAGAGATACCACTATATCTTGTTTCTTGGAAAAAGAGCCATCTTGTTGGTGTCTGTACATACTCCCCTCCTGCTCAGTTGCAGCCAGGGTTTTTTTTTCCCAAACTAAAAACTCCATTTGTGTAAAACCGTTTTGATTGCTTTTAGGATAAAGTCCAAAATCTTTTAACAGTTTTAAAAATTGTAATTCCTAAAAGCCTTTTATTTATTCACATTCTCTTTGACCTATTTTGTGACTCCTTTAAAAGTTTCACTAATGCAAGAGCTGTAGTCTAACAACTGAAGTTGTCAAAGTTTGTTTGATAACCTCACTTTCCTTTACTCATTATCTTTTTTCTGTCATTCCGGTGTCTTGACTCTTTCCCATCTCCCCATATATAAGTAGTTGTCTTTTGCTGGTCACTGTTGAAGATGTGAGCTAATACATACTGTTACTCTCTAGTTTCTCTTTACTATTTGTTCTGTTTACTAATTAATCAAAATACAGAATCATAGAATTTTCAAGTTAGTGTATCAGTTCTTCCTTTGAAGTACATGTTATATTCATCCCCTTTTCTCTCTTCATTTCCATTGTCACAACCCTAATTCAGGCCAGTTTTAAATCTGTGTTTGATCCTTTACTGGTCCTTGCTCATATTTTTCATTTTTTGAGACAAATTTTAAGATATGATTTTTATTTTAACACTTGCTAAAAACATACAGAGGTTCTTGGTAGCTTGTGTCATCTAAATTGTATTATAAAGCCTTTTAAAAAAAACAGCAAAACTCATTCTTTAAATGGTACCAGAATTGTGGCATTTCCTATACTAATATATTGAAGAAGTATTTTTTGGCCATTGGGCATGTGCTGGGGATACTTGAGTGAGCAAAACAGACATGTAAAGGCAAGGATCAATGAAGTCTTCTTTGAGAGAGCAATGTTTAAGCTAAGAAGTGAAAGTAGCAAGTTGAGAGATCACTTGTAAGCAAGAACAAACAGTTTGTGTGAATCAGGCCCTGAGACTTGAAAGAATTTAGCATATTGGATGAATTCCTAGGAGCTCCAGAAATCACTTCAGAAACAGGCAAAGGCCATGTAAATCATGGTAAGGAGTTTTATTTTATTCTAAATATAATGGGAAGTAACTGAAGGATTTTTAGCAGGGAGTGACACGTCTAATTTTCTTTAAACATTACTGGTTTATGGAAAAAGAATTAGGGGGTAGGAGTGGCAAGAGTGGAAGCAAGAAGACCAATTTTTACAATATTCCCTGAAGAGCTTCAAACCAGTAGAATGAAGGAAACACACATAAATAAGCCAGTTATTCCTCTAACTCACTGATCCTGAAGTTTTTTTTATGATAGAGCTATATTTCCCACGTATAGAGAAAGAGTTTGTGAGGTGTATTTGTTGTATGGGTTCAAACAGCATACCTTAATAATCTCTTTATTGTTAGCAGATTGTTTAGGTTCTTTTTTATGGCCTATGTGAGTGAACATGAAAATAGCTTTGTATTTGCTATCAAACTCACTTTAAAGTAATTTTACTTACATACCTATGCAAAATCTACCTATATGAGTTACAGTTCACTTTCTAAATCTTGGTATAATTGATTCTTTAGCTCCCCATATTTGCCATACCATTTTTTAGCTTTAGATTACTGACTAAACAAAGATCTCTACTAAAAGCCTTTTAAATAGGATTTTAATATAGGATTGTTTTAATATGTTTACATTTCCACATATAAATAGTCCAGTTTATCAGGCATTTTTCTGCACTGGCCTTAAAAACAATCATTCTGTTGTATCGTATTTTTTCTTTCTTTTTCTTATGTGAATCATTTTCCATCTAGATCCCGTGAATATTTTTGTCTTAATTTTTCACCAACTTCAAAGTATTTTAAGGTTTAGGTCTTTACTATTAGTCATCTCTTACAATTTGTTTATCAAACAACTCGTACCTTAGTCTCAGGACATACTGATATAATATTAAACATATATGTAGAGACAGGAAGTTGTATTGTTGAATTATAACTTTCTACAGTGTTTATATTCCAGAATTAACATTGAATTTGAGCTGTTTTGAGGTGAATATATACCCAGTTGTACTTGTTTCTGTTTCTTTATATTTGATACTCTGAAAAACTAGAGCCAAGAGTTTACTAAGGAAAAGTTGTTATTGGTATTTAAGACACTTTTCACTTTTGTATCATATTCATAAAAACAAAAGGAAATTCTTGTGTATTACAGTTGGAGTCTGTTTTGTGTCCAGAACAAGGGTGGAGGAGGAGGAAAAAAGGGATGATATAAAGTGATATCCAAGGATAAACACTGATACATTGCAGTTTTCACTGGTACAAAGTACAGTGAAGAAAGGAAGGATTTTGTATTAATGTGATTTTTTTTTTTTTAAGAAAGTTAATTTTATTACATTATTTTGTTGGGGCAATTACATGCTCTCTACTATTTGTTTGTGGCTCTTTTATGAAATGATGAGAGGGTAAGTGATGAGTTTTTTTTTTTTTTTTAATGTCCGTGATTGACAGATTTAAAGTCACAAATCTTGAATTTTTAAAAAATACTTTTTTATCTATAAGTTTATTTAACGTTTTGCTGGTTCATTAAATCCAGGAATCACTCTGTGTGCTGGTACTGTTCTGAAATATGAGGTAGTTAGATTATGTTACTTTTAACCACATCTCCATCTGTCAGTCTAAATTGTAGATATTAGTTGTGACAGCAAACAATAATGGTTTGCTGATCCTGATTGCTTTTTAGTAGCGTATTTTCAGTTGGGAAGTTACTGGCTTCTTCAGAAAACCTGAGTGACTTTTAACTGTATTTAAAACCAATTTGGATGTCCTTTATTGTGTCATTATATTTGTCTATATAATTAAAAATTTTCCAAGCTCTAGCTACATTTTAGCCCAGCAAAATTTCAGTTATCAAAAGATTTCAGACCATTTTCAACTAGTAAACAGTAAAATTTGATAGTTGGTTCTTATTGAACCCACTTCTCCCAGAAGAATTAGGATAAACTACAGAGGAAAGTCCTTTTAAAAGTTGGTTATAGCAGAGGTTTAAGGAGCTGTTTTCCACTCATATTACATGCATTACTAAAATCATATAGGACATTTTGAAATTGAGAAGAGCTGTAAGTGTAGCCACGGGACTTTTCCAGCTATGGTATATAACTTGGAGACTTCTCTATAGTGATTTGGTGGGTTTTTTTTTTTTAAACCAGTAATTTATTAAAGGGATAGACAAATGTCTTTGATAAGATTTTCTTTTTTTCTATTGCTTGTAAGTGATTCTGACATGTTTTTGTTACTTTGATGAATTCTTATAACAGCATATGCCCCCCCTTTTTTAGGATATGGTGGTGGTTTTAATGAAAGAGAAAATGTTGAATATATAGAAAGAGAAGAATCTGATGGTGAATATGATGAGGTAAGCTATACATTAGTGTGCAGGTTGAAAGCAGCTTAGAGAAACATGTTAGAAAATACCTTGCAAAAGGAAACTGTTAAATGTATCTCATTTTTGTAAGTACACTTTGAGTCTTTTACAGCAGCTTACCATTTTGTAGGAAATCCTAATGGATTTAAAACATATAACTGACATAAAAATGTATGTTAACCAACATAAAAATGTACATTAACCTAAATATATAAAAGTAATTTCTTTGAAAAAAAGTATTTATATTAACAGTTTCAGCTAACAGAAGTGTTATGAAACTTTTTCTATAGTTTGGACGTAAAAAGAAAAAATACAGAGGGAAGGCAGTTGGTCCTGCATCTATTTTAAAGGAAGTTGAAGATAAAGAATCTGAGGGAGAAGAAGAGGATGAGGATGAAGATCTTTCTAAATATAAATTAGATGAGGTAAATTATTTCCTTATATTTCCCCTTTGTCTTATTCAGGCTATGGGATAACATGTGAATGTCTTTGACAACCTTTGGCCCATGGTGAAGATGCGTTCTCCAATGTAATCATTTGTTTTCACAAAGATTTTGAGCTTCTGCTCTGCCAAGCATTATTCTGACTCCGGAGATACAAAGTGACTGAGACACAACCACCCTTCTCTTAAGGGAACTTAAATTCCAGAGGGGGAAAGGCATAAATGAAAGATAATTTAAATAGCAATACTGTGGTGTAGACACATGTTGTGATAGCAGAGCATTAGAAGAGCTACTTTGTTTTTAGTGGTTGGGGGATTTCTGAGGCAGTGGAATTTGAGCTGAAATTTGAGTGACAGAATGATATGAAGGAGCCTGCTGTAAGAGCTGGGGTCGGAGCACTTTTAAGGCAGGGAGGACAGCAAATAAAGTTTCCCCTAGCAGGAAACAAGCCAGCACCATCCAAAAAATCATACATAGGCTAGTGTGGTTAGAGCAGAGGGAAGAATGTAATGGGGGGGTCAGCAGCCACATTAGGTCTGGTGATGTTTTTTCTGTGGGGCCTGAGTGTAAAATGTTATGGATGAATAGATCCAGATTAAGGGTACTTTGGGGACTGAGCATAGGATGCCCTTGAATGCAGCTGAACAAATCAATGCAAAACAAGTTTTAAAAACAAACAAATAAGGTATATTTATCTGATCTGTGTTTTAGAGTGATGACTGTCAACATATTGAGATACTTGGGAGGCAGAATGGATTCGCGGTTAGGGAGACTACCTAAAAGGTTATGGTAGTATACTAAAGAATGAAGTTCTGAACTAAGACTGAGGGAGCTGGATTCAAGAACTTTTAAGGGAGTAAAACTGAAAATTCTTGACAGCTCATTTGGAAATACATTGTGATGAAAAAGAAAATAAGTATGACTTCTACATTTACTTCTTTAACTGTCTGAGACAGTCATTAAGTCTCTTTAGCTGAGGTGAGGAATGTAGTAGTCAGATTTCAGGACTGAGAATGAATTTGCTGAGGTGTTAGCTATATAATAAATCCATATGGAGATGTCCAGTACATAGAACTATTCATCATTCCTAGATAGCATGGATATCTAAATGTCTAAATATAATTGACTCTGAGTTTTCGTTAGGATGAGGATGAAGATGATGCTGATCTCTCAAAGTATAATCTTGATGCCAGTGAAGAAGAAGATAGTAATAAAAAGAAATCTAATAGACGAAGTCGCTCAAAGTCTCGGTCTTCACATTCACGATCTTCATCACGCTCATCCTCCCCCTCCAGTTCAAGGTCTAGGTCCAGGTAAACGGGTACAGGTCAAGGGTAACACCAGTCAAAATGTCAGTATCTAACTTCTTTACTTATAAATTTTGTTTTTCTTGACTAAATAAGCTTTCCTTTTATTTCAGAGTTTTCATTCAAGTCATCTTTTATAAGATAATTTTTTCTGTCTTAGTGCCATGAAGTTATTGTCCAGTATTTTCAGAAATACAAAATTTTAATATGAAACTTCCTTAGTTCCATTTTAACACCATGCCTTTTATTAAAATAGACTTTAAAAATTCAATTAAATCATTATATATAGTGATACTGAGTTATCTAAGGAGATGGTTTACATTTAGAAATTTTAACGTAAATAAAGTGAAGATTTACATTTCCACTGATGATTTTAAACACTAGTACAAAAATTTTCTAGGCATTTAAGTTGTTGCTTACTATTACTACACAGTGTTTTATTTGGTATATGTGTTCTGAATAAAGAAGCAAATTCATCTGTATTCTATTATCTTAATGCTTATACTTTAGAGCTGTCCAGGAATAAATCAGAAGATTTAATTTGTGTTGTACTTGAATATTATTTTGTTAGTAATGTAAAGTTTTAATTGAAAAGTCCCTCATTGTGCAGTCGACAATAAAAATGAAGTTTTGGTTGAGAAAAAGCAATACCTTATGTAAGCAATCTTCCCTTGAAGAACTATTTAGTTAAGTGAAACTATGTGCAATGAATTTTAACTGTATTGGGGAATAAAATATTAGCTAATTGAGTAATTAATAATTAGATAATTGTTAATTGAGTACTGTAAAGCCTGAAAATTTAAAAGAGTGATTATAAAGATAATTTTAAGGTAAAAATTATTGTTTTTCTGCAGATTATTATTTTCAGGGACAAATTAAGTATATAAATTAAATGAAATTTATTTCATTTCTTGACTTTTTAAATTCAAATGGACCATATCTCCCCTATGTCATTTTTCAGTAATATAATTACGTAAAACAGTGACAGGATTGTCAATGTAGTTTCTCTTTAATTCTCTAACCTTTGAGTAGACAGAAAAACCTGTGGATTTAAAAATGTACACATATCAACATTTAAGCTTTATGCTAGATAGTGACTAAGAAAATAGAAGGATTTTTAAATTGGAAAAGGGAAATTGATGGAAATATTTCACAGAAGTTAAATATAAACTGCAACATCCAGTATTTCTGGATGTGTAAGTCCCGGGATACTTCTAAATATTTGTGAACATATAAAGTATTCAGTGTTAATAAAGTGATAATGCTGGACGTTTTTATTTGTACAATCTCGAATGATTTTTAGAGAAGTTTTGTCAAACTTGGAAAGTAATAGTTGATTATTTTCAAAAATTATTACCTTAAGTTTAGACATAAGTATTAATACAGAATAAAAGTTTAAAATAAACCTTAAAATACTGTATTTTGAAAATATATGTCCCAAATAGTATTCTTACTATATGAAAATGAATTCTAATACATATTTTTCTTTCAGTGTTCGTATCACAAAGCTTAATTAAATGGTCCTGGAAAAAAAAAATCCTTCCATGTTGTTCCAGGTCCCGTTCAAGAAGTTCTTCCAGTTCGCAGTCAAGATCTCGTTCCAGTTCCAGAGAACGTTCGAGATCTCGTGGGTCGAAATCAAGGTGAATGAGGTAGCTTCTCTCTGTAAAGCAGAGAGAAAAAATATTTAAAGGCTGCAGAAGGCGTTGCTTTTTTTCCTCTTATTTTGCTTCTACTTGTCAATTTTATTTTAGCATTAGAAAACTAATGCACTTGCCTCAGCTTAATTTTCTCACCGTGAGACGTTTCCATTGCCAGCAGTGTGCCAAGACATTCCCATGATTGAATTAACATGGTTATTTTGCATTATGCAAGGTTTGCTATTTTTGTGCTAAACTGTGATGAAGTAGGAAGATGGAGCCAAGTTTTATCACCAAATGTCTGTTCATTAAAGTTATTTTGCAGTAGTAGTTAAAATAAATTGAGATATGCAAATAAAAAGTTTACTCCATATTTTAAAAGGAAGAAAAAGAACTGCCTCAAAACAAATTTTGTTTTGCATGGCAATTGTTTAAATATTTATAGAAACAATTTTTTCATTTATATTAGATGAAGTTTCTGGAGGGTTTTATTTTCATTTATCTGTAATATAACACAGAATATTGTACACAGTATGTATAGTATGTAAGAAATATAGACACTTCTTAAATTCCACAAATTAAATCAAGAAGTTTGGTTGGTTAGTCTAAGTAGGATGTGATCTTAAAGTAAGCATTCTTGTTAACTTCAGGTTGCATTTAGTTAGACCTGCAGAGGGAAAAAAATTTGTAGAGAAGCAAGTGAGAAGCTAGTTTTTAGTCTCTTGAAGTTTTTTCTAGTCTTGGTCAAAATATACTGCCTTTCTTTTTAATTTAATTTGTTTATCTATTAAAGGCAGCTAACATGAATAAGAGAACAACGAAAATTCCACTTGTGTGGAAAACACTGAAGTGTAGTGGTAGCTATTTTGGTAAAAATAATTGCTTAATAGCTTATTTTAGAGCCAATCTGTAGCATTAGAGGGCAACTGTAATTTGAGAACATTAAGGAGAAAAGAATGATATGCACACTTGTATTAAGCCAATACAAAATAGAGAGTAAGTGAGATTATTGTTATTATTATGTATTATCAATGTTTCATTTCTTTTATTTGAGTGCTTCTTAGGTGAAGATCCTTAAGTCCTAGTTCCCTTTGGGAAGCACTTTAATTAAGGTTTACAGAACAGCCTTCATAATTCTTTTCAAACATTTTTTTCATTGCTTATAACTTTCCAAAGAATTCTCCTTTTGGGCTTTCTGATTTTATTTTAAGCCCAAAGGTGAATTTTTTGGGAAGTTTGAGCTAAATTACTTCAACCAAAAAATGTAAATGAAGAAAAAAATTGTATTTAAACATTTGTGCATTTACCTCTGCCTGAAACATGTGAATGTCAACACTTCATACTTCATGGATAGTAATCCTTCATAAAAATAAATATTGTTAATATAAATCAAGTTTTAAAGTTATTCATTTTATTTTCCTTTGAATACTTAGCAATTTAATAGCTACTGTTCTTTGTCATTTTGTTCCCCTATCCCTGCTTTTTCTACAGCAGCTTAACTAATAAGTTGCATAATTCCACAGCAAATTGTTATGCTTACTTTCCTCAGGAAGTTGTATGATACATATTTTTTCCCCAAATGGAAGGATGTAGTTTCTAGACATAAAGTCATGCAAATGCCCACCTGTTAGCTTTGCTATTTATGTATACTTTAAAATGAAAGCCTTAAATTTTAAAAGAAGTATTTAATTCTACTTTAATACATTAAGCTGGTTTTTAATTGTAAGTAATGAGCACTTATCTTAGAATTTTTTAAAGTGATGAAATTAAAGTAAATTGTTTAAGTAGAATTATTTCATGGTTGAACCAGAGGTCTTCTGTTGAGTAAGCAGTAAGTATTCTTCCTTATAAAATTTTTATAGTTATAAATTCTGTTTGTTTATTTTTGGAGCTATTAACTAAACCGTCTGCCTGACTTCTTCTTTTAATGAAATGTTTGATTTGTTTCTCAATCAATGAAGATCCAGCTCCAGGTCCCACAGGGGCTCTTCTTCCCCACGAAAAAGATCTTACTCAAGTTCATCATCTTCTCCTGAGAGGAACAGAAAGAGAAGTCGTTCTAGATCTTCTTCATCTGGTGATCGCAAAAAAAGACGAACAAGATCACGGTCACCTGAAAGGTTTGGGTTTCTGTAGAAATAAGAATGGGTGTTCTTAAGTGTGTTTAATAGAGTAACTGAACTTCTCAGTCAAGGATTAGATTTTCGTTATCTCCTTCGTTCCCACTTCAAATTATTCTTTTCAACTTTGGACTTCAAAAAACAGATAATTACTTTGTTTATCCTTTGTTCTTTGATCAGGTTGTTTAGAAAAGATCAAACCACTCTCTTCCACTATTTGATCATTTTGTTTAAATTTTTATTTTCATATATAATTATTATAGCCAACTCTCGGTTATTTCTGTCTCTTCAGATTTTAATTCAGAAGCTGTGTGTTGACGTAATTTAGAGGTTGATTTTTATCGGTATTAATTTATGCTCTTACCGTAGGATTCTAGGGCATCTAATAAAAAAATTAACTATTACAGATCATTGGAAATCTGTCCTAATTTAAATATGTATCAATGCATTTCCACAACAAATTATTGTTTCATGCCCTTTATAAGGAAATTGTTCTTGTAGCTAATACATTTTTCATCTTTCAGTCCAAATCCTTTTTTTTTTGTAGAGAAAGACCTTTACTAGATTACTTTATCTGTGTTGACATTTTTAAAAGTGGGAAAGTGTGTCATCTGTCAGCCTTTTCTGCAGCAGGCTAATTATTCGGATTTATTATTTTTCTCTTGGTTCTCAATGTCTACATAGTCATTTTAATGGCTTCCTTAATAATCTTTACAAATTTTTATATCCTTTCAGCTTGTGAAAGTAAGGATTAGATAAAATCTGATTTTTGCTGTGTTCAGTGCTAGGATTACCTCTCCTTGTACATAATGACTGGTTTTGCATCTTCCCATTTTGGAGTTTAGATGTTAAGGTTACACACAAGTAGTCTCATTTCTGTGCATTTGTTCCTTTGTAAGAAAATTACTCCATACTTCAATGAAACTCATTCTGTTGCTTTTTTTCCACGTCTGCAAATTTTTATCTTAGCCACATATAATCCCCCTAGTTTGTTGTCATCTAAACTTAATGAACATGTTCTCTATTCCATAAGCCAGGTGATTGGTGAAAACACTAAACAACCCTGAGCCCAGGGCCAACCCCTCGGAACACCACTACTTTACCCAGGTTGATATATTGCCTTATTCATATTAGCTGCATGAATATAATCCTGTTACTAATTGTACAATCATCTTGTGTGACCTAGATTTCCAAAACATAATTATTTATGGATATATATTTGCATACACAGAAGCCTTGCTATATCTATTTTACATATAGACTTACCACATTATATACAGTGTATCACAGAGAACGATTAAGTCACGCTGCCATCACCAAGTTTATATGTCTTTGTTGTATTAATCTGTAGTTTTATACAATTTTGCAAGGCTTTCTTTCATTACCTTAAATAATTGAGAGGTGGCTATATCGAGAGATTTTTAAATTATGATTGCACTGCTACTGGGCTCATATCCAAGGTCTAAGTACTAGTTAATTTTATATGTATAAGTTTATATCTCAGATTTTAATTATTCCTCTTACCAGTGTAATGAGGTTTAATTTTTCATATTCTCAAAGTTTTACAAATGCTGATATTCAGCTCCAGCTTACCAGATTACCTGCTTTCTCCATTATGTCTTACAGGCACCACAGGTCACCTTCTGGATCATCCCATTCTGGTTCCCGTTCAAGTTCAAAAAAGAAATAATGAATTAAAATTTACATCTTAAAAAAAAAAAAAAAAGTACAGTGCATGAAGCATATTTTTTAAGAAGTTGGTGTCTTACTTGGTCAGAAGTGCTAAATCTGCTAGTAGAGGTGCATGCCTTTCATTGCTTTTCAGAACAATACAGCTGTGTTTATTTGTGAAATTAAAAGTAAATGGTATTTTAAGCCATAATGTCCCAAAATAGATGCTTTGTTTATCATTCGTTATTTACAACCATTTGCTTCATTTAAAACCATCTCAGCTATAACAAGTACTTTGTTTTTTAATTTGAACTCTTGTTTTTCTCATCTCCAAATATGAGCATTACCTAGGCTTGTCTGGACTTTGGGCATGGAAGCAAGACTGTGGTAAAGTAGTTGGAAACAATCTGTTTATGTTAATCCGGGAAAAAGAGTCAACCTGTTTATGTTAACCTATGTCGAAGTGATTCTTATTAACTAGTTGTAAAACAGTCAACTGGAAATTTCTTTATTTTAAAATTCCCTATTTTAAGGGTGCCTTAGAATCGTTGTTTCTCTTTTATCCAGTTTTACTTTTTGCACCACCAAGTTTAATACAGAAAAGTTTTGTGAATTGGAGAGGAGAAAGGTGTTTATTTCTCCTTTCCTGACACGTAATTTGGAGCAAGAATGCCAAACAGTTCATCTCTACTAATATGGTTGATGAGAAAAACATCTTACTTTAAAATGTTTAATATTTTTAGGAGCTTTGTGTGATATCCTTTAAAAATCTAGTTATCACATTATAGGGTAGACAGTTAAATCATAGTTAATGAGGGACAAATTGAAGAAAGTTTTTGAAGTATATTTCTCTTTGGGTGAAAGACCAACAGACATTGTGAATTTAAGTGAACATTTGCTTTGAGATGTTTAATTTTAAACACATTGCATAAAATTTTCTTCTGAGTTAAAGATGAATGCTTATTTCCTCATGACATAAGCAGAAATAATTGTTCCTATTCACTTGAAATTACTTATGGCTTAAAATACTTTCAAGGTTTATTTCTCAAAATTAAAATCTGGTCATTTGAGCTCTGTTCTGTCTTCTGGTTTTAAAAATGGTTTCTCTTAACAGTATCTTCAGTGACAATGCAAGGTAAGTATATTAAGGGAAGTTGACAATTGTGCTTGGGAACTTTTTGTCATGGGGATCAGTATCCACATTTTTTGTTTTGGGTAGGGGGTTTGTTTGTGTTTCCATAATATTAATGTCTACTGCAACTAAAAATTAAAATGTTTTAAGGTACTTAGTAGACAGAGCAAAATGATATTTGTTTTTTTATTTTGAAACGAGTGATTTTTCTCTTCAACTCATCTAAAGATGAAAGCGAAATAGCTTAAGTAGAACTATTTTGATAATATTTTTACAATGAACTTCCCCTGCTTTTTTTATGTCTTAAAATTTTCTTTGCTACATTTACTGTAGGTTGCACAAGAACTTTACTCTCTTGTAATTGTGCCTCAGACTTCTTGAAAGTCCACCTTCTAAATTGCCCATATGATCTTCTAGATTCTACATGTTATCGTTGGTTTATTCTTGTGCTTTCTGTATTTAAAACTTTGGCTGTACTAATAAGTAAATGCAAGGTTATAAATTTAGCTAATAGTAGTTTACAGACAATTCAAATGATTATGATTTTATTTGGTTTAACTAAGCTGTACTAGTTCATTTCGTAAGGAAATGATGCTGTAGACAAATGTAAATAAAGCTTGTGAGTCGAGCATCAAGTGGTGTTTGTTAGAAATAAATTAGAATTTTTAAGCTCTGATTTAATGTTCATTTTTAAGCTATTTACAGTCTGGTTTGTTTTTTGATTGTGCATCTTAAACTCCCTATATTCACTTACCCTTTATGTAAGGTCACCTTATTTTTATATATGAATGCTTGGTTTAAAACATTCCAAAGCCATGATCACTATAACCTTGGGCACTGAACAATTTTTGTGACTTTTTTAAACAGAAGAGTACCCAAATTAGTTGAATATTTTATACCAGAACATAACCTTATTCCATGTGGCAAAAAACATGGCATAGTGTGCTTCCATTAAAACTGTCACTTTATAGCACTCAACAAGTATCCCTTTTTAACTGCCAAGGGTTCTTAAATTTCCATGTAGAATCCTTCATCTAAACAACATTGAATGGTTGGTATCTGATAACAAATGTTCAAGTTCAGAGCAAGCTCTAAGCATAAGACCATCTCTAGGCATACTTACCAAGGTAAAACTAATCTTTGATTTTTTTTTTTTTTTCTCATGTCTTCTTGATATTTGGCATCCACAGCTAGTGTTGTAGATGCTGGTGAGAAGGTAGGGAATTTCTCCCTTCTGCCCCACCTAACAATTTTGACATAATCGTTAGTTGTTTTGTTTTGTTTTTTAATAGAAATAGCATTATAGCTTTCCTGAACTGGAAATAGTTTTATTTCTGGAAAACAGTGGAGAGTTTTAATTTAAAGACAATTTAAGGTATATAATAGTGATTTGCAGGCTAATTCTTCCTGTCACCTTTATACACTATAGTATATCATCCCCTGTTTTACAAAAAGGAAGATTACAGTTTAAGGAAATTAAAAACTTGCCCAAGGGAGCCATAGGAGTAGCATAATGGGGATTCAACCCCAAGTCTGATGGCAGATTTCAGTATTACCTCTAGTAACAACCAAATAGCATGTTTGAGAAGATAAATGTTAAGCCAAAATGGTCAGATGTTTTTTAATCTGATTTAGTAAGAAGGTGTTAATTTCAGTCATTTATAGGTAGGTAGATTGGTAGACAGGCATACTATTTTGAAATATCTTTAAATATACAGGAAAGTTGCAAAGGTTGTATGGAGAGTTCCCATATACTCCCACCGAGTTTCCACCATGGTTAGCGTATTACCCTGTGATTTTTGTCAAAACTAAGAAACCAACATTCATGTATTACTGTTACTTACAATCCAGATTTTGTTTGAATATCAGCATTTTTCTATTACTCTAATCCAGGATACCATATTACACTTTTTTGTCACGTTTCTCCAGTCTCCTCTGGTCTGACAGTTTTTCATTCTTTCCTTGCTTTTGATGACTTTGACAGTGATGAGGAGTACTGGCTGGGTATACTTTAGAATTTCCCTCATTCTGAGTTTGTCTGGTTTTTCTTGTGATTAGACTGGAGTTGTTGGTTTTTAAAGCAAATACCACAGAGGAAAAGTGCCCTTCTCACTACATCATGTCAGGGATACATGATATTCATATGACATCACCGGGGATGTTAACCTTCATCACTTGATTAAGGTAGGAATTGCCTGAAATCACCATTGTAGTTCATTTTTTTCCCTTAATTTATTCCATTCTTTGGAAGCAAGTTACTAAGTATAGCCCACCTTCAGAGTAGGGATAGGGAGAATTCAACTCTACCTCCTGTGGGGGAAGGCTGTCTACTCATATTTGTAATTCCTCTGTTACAAAGATTTGTCTCCTATTTATTTACATCTGTATGGACTTCCACATATTTATCCTTTAAGTGAAATTTCAATGCTATGTTGTTTTATTGCTCAAACTGTTCCCAGCTTTGGCCGTTGAGAGTCCTTTGACATGCCTCCATTCTCCAATAGAATGGAAGGAAGAAAAGGAAGAATTGTTGAAGAGGGAGGTTTATCATCAAGTAGGTGAGGGAATAGAATCTAGACCTGTGGTGGTGGTAGTAATGATAGCTTTGACCTTATAGTATCAGGAAGGATGAATCCAGGTAGCATTAGAGCCAAGTTTATAGTCACTGAGAGTGACCAGTAAACACAGTTGTTTTTATTTCCCCAGCCACATTGAACCACATGGATACTTACAGGAGGGTAGAGGGTGTTGAAGCATTGCACACAGATAAAAGATGAACGTGTGATAACTCATAGTTCCCAAATGCCTGTATTTAGCAAAATAAAAGGTACTAGCATAAGAAAAATATTTACAATAACTGGTGAATTCCTAAATACATAAATGAATGATTAAAGTGTATCTAAGATGAAGAATGCTATACAGCATTATCCAAGAGAATAAGAAGACCTGGGGTTTGAAGCTAAAATAAATATATGACAACCCCTTGTGGGGGAGTGCTCTTATAAAAATACTTCATGGTAGAAATGAAGTCTGCTAAAGTGGGAAAAAAAATCAGTCTTGTCTGAATGAAGAGGCAAACTCTTAAGGAATTGACTTGAGCAGTCTTGAGGGACAAGTTTATTGATGAATAAGGTGAGCTTTAATTTCTTTGACTCCCCTGGAGTCAAAGAACCAGATTTGAATTTTTACATCATGGTACCTGTATGACCTTGGACATCGTTATGCCTTGCACACAAGTATACAGCAAATATTGGCTATTAATTTCACTCCCTACTTAATGTTTTCAGTTATTTCATATATACTAATACTCAAATGTTTATTTCCTACTTACTCCTTTCTACAGCACCAGATCCATTTCTCTCACTGCCTACTGTGTATCTCCTTTTAAATATCAAACAATTCCACCATACCTAAATTCTCCCCATGCAATCTCTCCATCAAAACTAGTATATTTCACATCGATAAACACCATTATCAGTGACTTTGGGGATCCTCTTAGATTTCTCTTTTGCCTCCCAACTCCATACCAAATAAATCTGAGTTACCCCAGAATCGATAGTTCTTAACCCTCAAGCCTGCACTGCTCCATTACTACTATCACTGCTTTGGTTTATGGGCTAAGATAACTACAGTTGCCTCCTAAATGGTCATTTGGCCTCCAGTCCTGTCTGGCATATATAGTAGGTTTTCCACAGTATTTGCTAAATGCTATTTAACCAAGCAGTGATCCTTTCATTACTCATACCAGAGTGGTCTTATTAACAAGCAGTTTCTGTTCATGTAATTTCCTTGCTTAACATCTTTCCTATGGGTTTCAGGATTAAACTGAAATCCTTTGTGTCACCGTCCCTTCCCCCAGCCCTGTCAATTCCAGCAAGCTTGGGCACATAGCCTATATAGCTAGCCACATGAGCCATGCTGAACTACTTGTGATAGATTTTCATCCACGTACAGGCTTCCTATGCCTGAGATGCCCTGCACACTCCTCATTACCATCCCTTTTTCACTTGGCCTTCATGACAATTCAGAACACTAGGATGCCGTCCCTGGTTCCTGAGTTTCCATAGGAATTAGGTGAATTTCTTGAAAGGCCTTACCCAGTATTTCTGGCCCTTTCAGTGTTCTCTCACAGCAAGCACTTGGTGTTTGGCAAGGGTGTCAATATCTGTCATGTTTCTTACAAGGTTTTAGTAATTTGTTTTCATCCAATGCTACTAATGAATGCTTATTCTTTACTGGAAAACATTTGATTGCAGGAGTTTTTTCCTGAAGTTGTATCATGACAGCCAGTTACCAAACAGGTCTCAATTTTTTTTTTCTATTAAAGTTTAATAGGTCCATTTCTTCACAAGCTGATAAGGTTTGAATTTACTTATCCAGCTATGCTTCAGTGTAGTATAGAATCTAGAAATTGCATGTAAACACTGTTCATTGTCCTCAATGTTCTATTTAAAGTATGCCAACTTACGTTTATTGTAAACAGCTTAGGTAAGGTTGGAAACAAAGCCTCACTGGTATACATTTTGAAATCTGTTTTAGTTTCTTTTTATATCACCAAGGACAGAAGCACTAAAAATTTTTCTGGAAGTAAGATTTTTTTTGTCAATTATTGGTTTTTTCCTAACATGTCTCTGCAAAAATACTAACCTAAGCAACTTTGCTTATGAATTGGTAAATTGAGTTCCTTTAGAATGTATGACTCTTGAACTAAGTGCATTGGGGTGCGTCATATGCAAAATAAGCAGTGAATTTAAAAATTAGCCTTAGTGTTCTGGTGTAGGACCAGATAATAGAGGTCAAAATGGTTTAGTGTGTATTAAAATAATGTCATAAATGTACTTGGGTATTTAGAACAGTAAACGTATTACGTACTACCATGTTTAATAAGTATGGCTTTAAGGCCTTAAAAGCTTTTAGTAGAAGAAAATAGTGTAAAATATTATTCATTGATAACTACACCAGTGAAGTTCAATTTACTGGCAAAAATGATTTGGACATTTATTATTAGAAAAGTAAATTATGAGTTATTTGCTCATTAGTGAAATGAAAACCTGAAAATCAAAAATGGAAGTGGTTTGGATGAAACGAGTGTGACAAATTAGTCTTTAATTATATTAATCCTCTTAGTGACATTATTATCTCTGTATACAATCTATCTGTTGACTTCAAGCCTGCTGAAAATGTTGCCTTTTCAATGATTAAATACTTCACATCAGAATTCTGAGCAGGAGGATAAATCATCTGCATTCTTGTAATTTGGAATCTGCGGCTATTAGAGCTTAAGAATTTTAATGTGATTCTAGTGACCATGATCAGAGAAAATGAAATATTTGCAACTCTGTAAATGGTGTGGTTGGAATCACAAAATTGCGTTGCCCTATATTACACTGTTCTTAATACATTGGAATCACCAAAAAGGAAAGGTCAAAAAGTGTTTAGTTCATTTTCTACCAGAAATGAAGACCACATAAGTACTTCTCAGGCTACGTATTCAGTGCTGCAGTACCTGTAGTACTAAAACCCTACAATGGAAAAAATGCTGAGAGAAGATTGGGACGTTTCACTTGTAGTAGTTATGTTTTAATATTTTCCCCAAATTAATAAATGAGTTTAAATCCTTTCAATTAAGTTAAATCCTTGAGTTTAAATGCTTCTCACAAAGCATTCCATATCAAGGTCTAAGCATAGACATGAAGAAAATTAGAGCAGAACTATTCATAATCAAATTGTTAAAAGCCTGTGATAAAGATGAAAAGCAGCCAGAGAAAAAGATGTTTATACAGAAATGGTAAGAATGACAACCAACATTGTCAGAGCAATGCAAACCAGATCGTGCAATTATCAGCCTATTCTATATTTACTCCTTCAAGAATATAAAAACACAAACTTTTCAGCTACTCAAAAGCTTTATCTCTAATACAAAGTATTGAGATTCTTTTGGCAGAAGAAAACTGGTATCAGATGGAAATTGGGTCTACAGAAATAGCACAGAAAGTGCTATGTGGCTAAATATAGTTATGGGTTTTTTTCCCACTTACTATTTAAGTCTCTTTAAAAGGTAATTGTTTAAAGCAAATACACTGTGAGACTTCTATGTACGAGTAAAATATACAGCAAAAATTGCTCACAGGTCCAGAGGGGAGAAATGGAAGTGAGCTATTGTAAGGTTATATACAAAGTTGCAGACATCTTGAAGGTAGTCTGGTTAAGAGAGATGCTATAAAAGCAACCACTGAACATAACGAAGAGTTATACATAATACACTTATAAAGGAAGGAAAAAGTGGAATCACAAATACTCAATGCAAAAGGAGGTAGAAAACAAATAGGCTTGTAGGTTTAAACCCAACCACATCAATGATTGCATTAAATATAAATGATCAAACACCCTCAATTATAAAGTATTGATTGTCAAACTGGATAAATGAAGCAAGACCTACATGATCTTACAAGAAACCCACTGTAAACAAAGACAAATAGGTTAAAAGTGGAAGGGTGGAAAATACTATAATTCTACTAAAAACTGAGAGCAAAGAATAGAGGTAAAGAATGTCACGTCATATTAAAGTCAATCACAAAAGCATAGCAATCTTAAACGTTTATGAATGTTGTAGTCTTAAAAAAATATATGAAGCAAAAATTGATAGAACTGAATGGCAAAAATAGGGAAATCCACAATTACAGATTTCTACACTTCTCAGTAATTGATAAAACAAGCAGGAAAGTCAGGATATAGAAAATGACAAACTATCAATCAACTTGACCTAGTTGATATTTATAGAACACACTACCCAATAACAGAAATCATTCTTCTCAAATACACGTGGGACATTTATGGAGATAAACTATCTAGAGCACAAACAAGTGTATACATACTGTATGAATCCATTTATATGAAGCCCAAGAACAGACATTTAACTGTTGTGATGGAAGTCAAAATAGTGATTACCTTGTGGGGCATTGTGCTGGTTATTGATTGGGTCGGGGCACAAGAAACCTAGGTTGCTGGAATTATGTATAAATCTGGATGGTGGTTACAACTGTGTATATATGTTTTTAACAATCACTGATCTATAGAGTTAAGATTTTTGCACTTCGTGTATGAATGTTATACCTCAAAATAGTATTCACCTAGAAATACAAATAGAATAGAATAAGGAATTACAGAGAAGAATACACACGTATATAGGAATTTTAAATATATTTGGGGAATAATTTTAGATATATAGAAAACGTACATGCCCTTACAGTGTTAATATTTTACATTACCATAATACATTTGCAAAAACCAAGAAATCAATATTCAAACATTACTGTTAACTCCAGATTTTTTTTGAATTCCACCAGTTTTTCCACTAATGTCCTCTTTCTATTCCAGGATCCAATAGAGGGTGGTACACTGCATATAGTTATGTCCCCCATTTTCTTCTGGTTGGTGACATTTTCTCATTCTTGTTTTTCATGACATTAACAATCTTAAGGAGTACTGGCCAGGTATCCTGTAGAATGACCCTCATTTGGGATTAATCTGTTACTTTTCGTGATTAGACTGGAAAGATTACTACAGGAGTGAAGTGCCCTCTCCTCATCACATATCAGGAGGTGCATAATATCCACATGACATTACTGGTGATGTTAACCATCACTTGGTTAAGATAGTGTTTGCCAGACTTCTCCATTGTAAAGATACTATTTTTTTCTTTTCATACTATATCATTTAGAAGTACAGGCATACCTTGGAGATGCTGCAGGTTCGATTGCAGACCACCACAATAAAGCGAATATCACAGTAAAGTCAGTCACACTAATTTTTTGGTTTGCCAGTACATATAAAAGTTATGTTTATGCTATACTATAGTCTATTAAGTGTGTGGTATCATTATATCTAAAATAAAATGTACATACCTTAATTTTAAAATACTATATTGCTAAAAAATACTAACCATTCTCTGACAATGCAGGATTGCCACCAACCTTCAATCTGTAAAAAATGCAGTATTTGCAAAGCTGAATAAAACAAAGTACAATAAATTCCTGAAAGTCATGAAGTCAAGCATACCCTCAAGGCACAAGGGGAATTATACCTCAGTTCTGGAGGGGGGAATATCTACATATATTAAGGAGGTTTGCCTCCTCTTTCCCATTTATTTAATAAATCAGTATGGACTTAATGTATATTTATTTTATATCTGGATTACATTCAATATTACATTATATATTTTGTTGCTCAGATTGTTCCAGTTGGCCTTTGGGAATTCTTTCAGGTTGGCTTCTGTGTCCCTTGCACATGTCCCCATCCTTTTGTCTTTTGAGCACTTCTTTAATTTTTGGTAATACAAGATGCTCTAGGCTCATGTTATATTTTCCCTGCCACAGCCATAAGTCAGCCATTTCTCCAAGGAGCCCTGGTTGTTCTTACTGGAGAATGATATTTAGAAAGCAAGATCTAGATTCTAGGCTATATGGAAATGTATTATTTGATAAAATGGTATTTCAATTAAGAGAAGAATTATGATTTAGCTAATAAATGGTGCTAGCTATTCATATAACCCATCAAAAAAATTAAGCTTCTGTCTTATTACCATTTGCTAAAATGTAAGAATTTAAATCTATCTGATTAAAAGGTATGACTATTAAAGCAATATTTTACAAAATGTAACTTGAGTGTAGAAATTAAGAAGGAGAAACTTTCTTAAGCAGTAATCCTAAAAATCATAAAGGAAAAGATGAACATTTTTCTGAATAAATTTTTTAAATATGGTAATAGACAAAAAGTAAAAAAGGAAATGATAAGGTAGGAAAATGAGAAACAGGCGGTGTCTAACTATCCAAGGAGCTCCTGCAAATTAATAGCATAATGATAATCCAATAGGAAATGCACAAAGATCAATTAGTCGAAGAGGAAGTTAATAGACATGTGAAAATGGATTTAACTTCACTAGTTAGGGAGATCCAAATTAACCGTAAAATATATTTCATTCAGATTGTAAGTATTTCAGACAGCAATAATATACAGAGCTGGCAAACAGAGAAGCAGAAACCCATGTATTTTGAGTGGATATATCTTTGTATGAGCATGAAGAAAAATCTGAAGGAATATACCCCAACCTGTTTATATCGGTTAATTTGGGAGTGAAAATGAGGACGAAGTAGAAGATATCATTAACCTTTAAAAATGTAATCTACATGCTGTTTAAACTTTTTTTGGTTAGCTTATTTTGTTAAAATTTAAAATGATAAAATCAAGGTAATTAAAAAAAAAAAAAAAAGATTGCAGTAGATTAGGTAAACGATGGTAGTGACCTGAACCAGGATAGTAGCTGTGGAGATGGAGACAAGTGAATGTACCTGAGATATATTTTGGAATTAGAATTAATATTACTGGATGATGGATTGGAAGACAGTGATAATGGAAAACAGACTCAAGGATGGCCATTGGATTTCTGGCTTGAGTAAGTGGATGGTATTATTATATACTGCAGTGGGGAATCCTCAGGTAGAACCAGGAGTGGGGAAGAAAATTTGAAGTTCCGTTTGAACATATTGAGGTGTCAATGGGCTATCCAAATGGGATGACAAATAGTCAGTTGGATATATGAGGCTGGAATTCAAAGGAGAAGTATAGGCTGCAGATATAAACTTGGGACACATCAGTCCTCTTCTAAGGATTTATCATGTAAAAATAAGCCCCACAGATATATACACCAATATATACAAAAATGTTATTGTACCATTGCTGCTTACAGCAAAAATTATAAATAACCCAAACATTCAGAAAAAATTTGTTAGACTATTCTTGGTATTTAAAAAGATTATGAAGAATTTCTATACAAACTGACCAAAGAGATAATCACATTTTGTTAAATTTTTAAAAGCAAAGGACAAAAAGTAAGTTGTAGAGTACTTCCAGTAACAATGGGTAGGTAAAGAAATCACAAGGATTTTTCTCCTGTTTTAATCTAGAAGATTTATAATTTTAAAATTAAATGTAATTACACTTAATGTATAACCCATTTTGTGTGTGGTGTAAAATAAGGATTGTATTCATTTTTACTTGCATATAGGTACTGTATCCAGTTTTTCCAGCACCATTTGTTGAAAACATTTTTCTGTGTTGAATTACCTTAATACTTTGCTGAAAATTAATTGAATTTGTATTTACATATGTGTGTATACATATCTTTGTATCAATATCTCTGTATATATTTATGTATCTATAAAAACATATACTAAGAAACAGCAGCAGCTGTCTATCACAGGAGAGAAAATGTTGGCATTTTGAATCCAGGCACTGCCAGAAGAAGCCCCCCAAATCAATAATCCTCAGAAGAAAAAAAGTGGAATCCACGGTCACTACAGTATACGAACTTCAATGTCCAGTTTTCAATTAAAAATTACTAGGCATGTAAAGAAACAGGAAGAAAAGTTTGGAGAAAAGGCAGTCAATAGAAAAGGACTCAGGGTACCCAGATGTTTGATTTAGAAAAGACTTAAAGCATCTCCTTTATTTTGTTGAAGTGCTAATTATATTGATTAATGTTTGAGTGCTACATCTACCTTGGGTTCCTGAGATAAATCTTATTTGATCATGAAAACTACATATTTTTTCCACTTTTTCATGAAAACTGTACATTGTTTTTAAAATTGTGTTTCATATAAGATCCTACCTCCATGGCAAATCACAAAAGCCACTGAGATTAGCATTCTTTCTTCTGTTATTTTGGGTAAAAAAAAAAAAAAAAAATCAAGAGTTTTGCACTAAAATATCAGCTCCATAAATGTAGAGACTTTTGTGTTTTGTATCCCTAATGACTAGTATAGTGTCTGACATAAGAGTAGGTGCTCAATATTTATTGAATAAATGACTTAAAAACATGCTGAAATTAGTAGTTGGCTCTGTGGAGTAAGAATTGCAGAAAAGGGCCTGATTGTATGAAACTAGTTATTAATTTTTTTATCTATATTTTAAGATTTCTTAATAGAAGTTCAGTAGAAGTAAATAGAATAAATTCATCAACACTAGCTAAATATTGACATATGTCGTGAATTTTTAAATTTATTTATTTATGGCTGTGTTGGGTCTTCGTTTCTGTGTGAGGGCTTTCTTTAGTTGTGGCAAGCGGGGGCCACTCTTCATCGCGATGCACGGGCCTCTCACTATCGCGGCCTCTCTTGTTGCGGAGCACAGGCTCCAGACGCGCAGGCTCAGTAATTGTGGCTCACAGGTCCAGTTGCTCCACGGCATGTGGGATCTTCCCAGACCAGGGCTCGAACCCATGTTCCCTTCATTGGCAGGCAGATTCTCAACCACTGCGGCACCAGGGAAGCCCTGTCGTGAATTTTTAAATGTAAGATACAAGAGGGGATTTAAATTTATGGATTAAAATTACTTCTAGGGCATAATATCAGTTAAAAATATATAATGGGTGACTACATGGCTTTAAAATATTTTTTAAAGTTTTTGAATATGTGGTCTTTCACTTATCTGACTCTATAACTTTATAGTTATAGTCTATTGATATTATAGTTATAGTCTATTGATTAAGCAGACACTCAAAGGAAAACAATGACCACAGTTACGTATTAATGATTTAGGCCCCTGCGAAAGATATCAGAGGTTGCTAAGCAAAGCATATATTTGTTATTTACAGATTGCATAGCATGTTATTAACCTTTTGGTCACTAGAGGGTACTGGTGTTTCAGACCAACAATTCAGACTTTTTCTACTCTGACACCAAAAAAAATGCCAATCAGAATCCAACTGCCAGCATTCTATTGTGTGACTCTTCAGATCCCCCATTACTTGTTTCCAAAGTGAATAGCTACAACTTAGGATGGGATGAAGCAAAAAGGAGGAAAGTGTTACACAAAAGATCTTAAATGCAACACATTTAAAGCATTGGTGTAGAGGTGAGTTAAGAGAGGCTAACATTAATTCTTCGATAACTGTATGTTCTTATGCTTGTATCTCTTATGAAATCTAATTTGTGTATACTGCAATGGGGGAAACAAGTTTCAAAGAAGTCAAATATTCATAAAAATGAGAATAATTTTTGATGTAACTGGCTTTGCTTTCTTTGATGTATGAATCATAAAAAGGTCTTAAATTTTAAAATAAAATACATAGTCACACTAGAATTTTATTGCTGTAACATTAAATTTTGACATGTACTTTCATCCCATTGTTTTGGATAAAGCTTGTACCTAAAAATACCATCAAAATTATTTTACTTTTCAAAGGACATTTTAGAAAAACATTTTCCCAAGTATGGGTTTGAGAGTAATTGAAATTAATAAGACAAAAGTTTGGGGAAAGATTTAAAAGGCAAACCACTTCATTCCTTCCTAGCTATTGTTTTCATTAGAAACATGACATTTTAAAAGAGAAATAAATTTCAAAAGTGTAAAAAAAATTTTAACAGTAAAACACAAAGTGAAATTAGTGATATGATTAATGTATGTTGTTAAAATAGAGTTTACATTACATTTTTGCTTTTTTCTCCTTTAAAAACTATATAGCCCTATAATGATTTTTTCTTTTTTCAAACTCTCATAAAGAATCAAAACAACAGCATAGAAGGAAAGAATGCAGGGGAACATATTCCATTCTCATTTCCTACCACTGATTTACACCCAATAAGAATATCAACATGAAGAACTGAACTGACCGGGGCTTGCTCTGAAAGTCAAGCTGAAGTCTGAGTAATGGTCTTCATAGTGCTATATGATTAGGTCTAATTTCTTAAATATGAGGAAAAATGAAGTTTGTAAATTTTAAGATCTTTTCATTTCCCAGTCAAGAGGCAGAAAAACCAGGCTTTCCCTAGATTTGAGAACAGCTGGTCTTACCACTGATTTTCACCTGTTGAGAGTGGTTATGGTACCTATGTAAAGAAAACTGTGCTTCAAATAAGAAGATGGAGAATGGAGAATTGCTGAAAGACTTGGGCACATCCTTTAACTTCATGGAGCCTCAGTTACCTCACCTTAAAAGGGGAATAATAATAATAGCAACAGGACCTTGGAGGATGTCTGAAAAAGAATGGGAAAATGGTTGTGAAACATAAAATATTGGCTTAGTAAAAGATGTTACTAGGCGATTATGCCCACTTTCACTAAATGTGAAGGCCTACATAACATCTAAATGCAGTTTCCAGTCCTAATTGCATAGGAATGGGCCAGGGGTGGAGAAAGATAGTTGGAGACTTTGTAAGAACTCGCCTTTTCCCTCCGCCCCACCCTGCCTTCACTCCCAAGGGCAAGCAACCTTTGATTTCAATATCTCAGATGCACTGAGATAGTGGAAGAGTGAGGTAGTGAGTGGCTGCCACCTGCCTCTAGTCACTTTTGCCCTAGCTAACTTTTTTTTTTTTTTTTTTTAATGAAGGGGAAGAATTTAGGCGGGGGATGGGGGTAGGTTTGTAGTTGGGATTTCTTTATTTTTGAATTCGACCATCTGATTTTATTTTGTTTTCCTGTACCTATCCCCTTAAATCTCAAGGCACTATTAGTTTTATAGTTTCAGTGTGCCCCTGGGGACAGAGCAGCTTGGTCCGCTCATGATCATGCTAGAGTCCCGAAGCAGAAAGGGAAAAATGTTCAGGCTCATCTATGCAACGGGAGAGTGTTCTGCTTAGATTGCTCAGCGTCAGGTGAATGACACTTGCCAGGGTTACAAAAGAGCTTCAGGAGGAAGACCTGGTCCTTGCACAAGCTTCTGTGGATGGAGAAGGGGGAGGGCCGGCGCTCAGGTCCGCCTTGGCAACTTGGCTGAGGTGGGGTAGACCAGGGAGACACTGTAGCCCCCGCCGCCCACGGACGCTCCTCTGGCAGAGAACCGGAGGAGGCGCGGAGCCGGGCACGGCGGCCTGGCTGGGCGTCCGCTCTGGCCAGGAGTTGGAACATTTCGAGAGGAGTCCTTCGGGGGATTTGCCGAGCCCAGGCGGCCAAGGCATTGGTCGCGCAGCAGCCGAGAGAGGCGCTCAGTTTCTGCCGCATCCCCTCCCACAGCACTTTGGCCGACACCCACGGGCGCCCCGCCCCACTCGGGCTTATAGGACCGGCCGGGCACCTCCACACGCCTGGGAGCCGGACGCATCCCGGAGCCGACTGCGCGGCTGCCTGTGTCTCCGGAAAGACCCGCCGCCGCTGCCGAAGTGGCGAAGTGAGGCGGCGGCTGAGCCCCGCATCATGGAGGGCAGCTCCGCCGCGGCCCCAGCCCCAGCCCCAGTCTCCACCGACAACCGCCGCCTCCCGCGTCCGGTCTGCCGGCTCCCGTCGCTGCTCTCAGGGCTCCGTTCCTTCCTCACCTCGAAGACAGTATGAAGGAGACGCGGGGCCATGAGAGTTCCCCTTCCTGCACGCGCCTCAACCAATCCTACACCGGCATCTGGGCGCCGCAGCGCTCCGCTGAGACGCGGAGCAACCTAACGCGTCCCGTGGGGCCCGGCGAGGATTTCGGCTCGGTGTCTGTAGCCTTCCCGATGACCATGCTGATCACTGGCTTCGTGGGCAACGCGTTGGCCATGCTGCTCGTGTCTCAGAGCTACCGGCGCCGGGAGAGCAAGCGCAAGAAGTCGTTCCTGCTATGCATCGGCTGGCTGGCGCTCACCGACCTGGTCGGGCAGCTGCTCACCAGCCCGGTCGTCATCGTCCTGTACCTGTCCCACCAGCGCTGGGAGCAGCTTGACCCGTCTGGGAGGCTGTGCACCTTCTTCGGACTCATCATGACCGTCTTTGGGCTCTCTTCGCTCTTCATCGCCAGCGCCATGGCCGTCGAGCGGGCGCTGGCCACCCGGGCGCCGCACTGGTACTCGAGCCACATGAAGACGAGCTCCACCCGCGCCGTGCTGCTCGGCGTGTGGCTGGCGGTGCTCGCCTTCGCCCTATTGCCGGTGCTGGGCGTGGGTCAGTACACCATCCAGTGCCCCGGGACGTGGTGCTTCATTAACACCGGGGCAGGGGGCAATGGGACTAGCCCTTCGCACAACCGGGGCAACATTTTCTTCGCTTCTTCCTTTGCTTTCCTGGGGCTGTCAGCGCTGGCAGTCACCTTCGCCTGCAACTTGGCCACCATTAAGGCCCTAGTGTCCCGCTGCCGGGCCAAGGCCACGGCGTCGCAGTCCAGCGCCCAGTGGGGCCGGATCACGACCGAGACGGCTATCCAGCTCATGGGGATCATGTGCGTGCTGTCGGTCTGCTGGTCGCCGTTGCTGGTAGGTAGTTGCAGGGCGTGGGGAGTTCGGGGTGGGAGCGTGCGCGCCGGCGGGCAATGGAGACTTTTGGAAATGGCAGCACCTGCAGGGATGTGTTTGCAAGCACAGAAGTTTGGAGAGGGCTCTGCCTGTGCCATCTTGGTCGCGGGTTCAGAGCTGAGCTCCTCACTTACTTGCTGAGCCCCTTCCAAGTGCCAGGCATCGCATTAGGCTCTGATTGTACACGCATGGGGACCACAGGGCTGCTCACGTTCTAACCGGAGAGAGTAAGAGGATACCCAGGTATCATTTCAGTGCTTGTGCAGAAATAGAGGTTTCTCCCGGGTGCATTGGGAGCAGGATGGCGATGACAACGGTAGCTCGGTGCTCTGGGTGTTCTCCTATTTCAAATACCTCTCGCAGGTTGAGTCGATTTTCAGTCTGCAGAAGTACTTTACCTGCGACCCACTGCAGACAGGCACAGCCGTCTTGCAGTCTCTGAGCCACTGCTTGCCCTCCCGGAGCAGCCAGCGCTCACGTTGCTTACAGGCTCACTCCTGAAGGGAGGCAGGACAGTGAAGAAGCATCCTGCCGCTCAGGCAGCCTCAGCCCCTTCGAATTGTGCTGCATCCTCTCCCTCTAGGAAATGCTTGAACCGACAGTCAGCCAGTGGGCCCTGAGACTTGGTAACTCCCCCTGACCAGCCTTTGCTTGTCCTTGTGGCTACCGCGCAGGGCTGATGGCAAGGCCAATCCTGGGATAGGAAGTAGAGGTTCCTGCACTTCTTGGCTCCCCACGAGGGCCACAGCTCGGGAGCAAGTGAGTTTCCACATGCTCCTAGTCTAACGCTTTCTCTTACATTCGTACTTTCCATGTTTTCCTCTGGGATACTTTTAGCTAGACATTTTGTGTAAGTGCTGTTTACTAATTCCTGATGAATGGTTGCTTTTTTAGGCCCCAAGCAGCCTGGTTTAGTAGATGTTCCTGAAAGAGCGATCTGGTCACTGTGACAGGGTTATAACAGGTGATATATTGGACCTGGAAATTTATTAGACAGTTGTGAAAAACTCCTGAATCCCATGGCACGGTTTTCAGAACCCACCCATGTATATTTTTTCTTTTTGTTTTCTTTTCTTTTCTTCTGTGTTTTAAATTGTTTGGACAGGCACAGTGGCACCCAAGATCTTACTTCCCCCCACCAGGGATGGAACCCGTGCCCCCTTCATTGGCACCATGGAGTCTTAACCACTGGACTGCCAGGGAAATCCCATAGTTTTCTTTTTTTAATTGTGATAAAATACACATAACATGAAATTTGCCATTTTAATCACTTTTAAGTGTACAGTTAAATGGTATTAAGTATATTAACATTGTTGTGCACCATGTATAGTTTTAAATCCCTGCTATTTTATAAGAGAACTGTAGTTCCTTTTCCCTCTCACCCTCCCCTGCATTTGACAACAAAGATATTATAAAATACCTGTATTTAACTGGTGTAATATATCTAGAGCAGGAGTCTTGGCTCCCAATCAGTAATAGATGGTGACAAGGAGAGTTATGTTGGAACCTCATAGCCCACAAATCGCTGTAAGGTCTCAGTTCTGCATTCCGGGAGCTAGAACCTAGGCTGATGTCATCACCATGGCTTATCAAAGCCAGCACCAATTTTAGACATATTTACTTCTGTAGTGTGTAGGTGGCCAAATAGAAGGAAAAAAAGTTCTAAATAATAAGCACTTTGCTAAAGTTGATAATTAACATAACTTTAAAGGCAAACAGAGTATTTGAATTTTTCACAACAGTCATTTGAGGCCGACATATCTGAGTTTGTTCTATCACACTCTTTATATCTGTACTCTATATATCCAAGAAAAAAGGTAAATGATACAAATAAAATGCTTACTCATACAGTTAACCAGACTTATAGTTGATTTTTTTTTTAAGTAGAAGAGAAACTATGTAGTGTGGTTTTTATTTCAAAACTTTTGATCCTAATATGATAAGCATAGCAACCTTAGGAAGACTTTAGATAAGTTCTGAAAATTGCAATCTAGGATGGCCAAACTCACTCTCTTAAGAAAGACTGTATTTGGAATTCATCTTATTTAATTTCAATTAATAGCTGCAATTAAAATATTTGTTGGTTTGCTGCATTTTATCAGATACTTTATTCATTCAGTTCTCATAAAAACATTAAACTTAAATTCAACATGTCATCGTATCAAAGAGAAGAAATTCGTGGTTTCCAAAATAGGTATTTTTTAAACTAAAGGAAATTATTCTATCTTCTGTTTTGTGCACCATTGAAATTAAATCTCCAACTATCTTCAGAAAGATATACAGTACAAAGTTGGAATTATTTCAAAGGAAAGAAGCTGGCAAAACTGCTTTCTTAATAGGTTAGGGAATTATAAGAATGAAAACACTAGAATTTAGTGAATTGAATTTTCAGTGTATTAATGTTGAAGTGAGAGATTGTCTTTTATACTTTTTTCTAACTATAAAACATAGATTCCCTATTAGCTTTCTCTGAATTGGGCATAGGATACTAATCTAATTATCCAAACTCCTTACTTAAAAAGACCCTGAGTATATCTTATCTTGGAAAACTATCATGACTATAATAATATTCAGTTGTCATTGCTGAGAAACTTAGCAGAGTAGAGATACCATAATAAGAAAACATCCCAACTGCTACAAGTTCCTGCTATGCAAATACTTAAATTGAGGGTTTATCTACGGTGCAAACAAAAGCTTTTTTACCTTTTTTTTTTTCCAGAAACTTTACAAAGTACAATAGAAAATGTGAAATTAAGTGAGACTACAGTGGGAAATGATGTCACCGTTGGTAGATGGACTACAGTTCTTAGTCGATATTTATATGAGGCATCAAATTCTGTTGGAATCAGACAGTTGACTCAGCAATGCAATCTGTTTGACTTATTATTTTCGTTACATTTTTTGATGAACTCACCAAATAGTCCAGCTGTTTGACTTGAAGCCAAGTTTCCAGAAGCAGGAATAACCTGAGGCTGTTGTTTAGAGGAAGCCATGACTACATTTTATACTTTTGTACACCTGGTACTCCTCAAACAGGTAGAACGTGGGCTGTAGCTGTCTTAAAAATAGTAGATGTAAAGCTAACTATCAACATTGTGAAAAGAGAGGTATGAGGAAGAGTTTCTTGTCTACAACTTTGGAACTGGATAAAAGCAGTCTTAGAAACTTTTGCCTTTAATCTTGAACTAGCAAATTCCCTGCTCAACATCCACAGATGCCGACAGGGATGCTTTGATTCAAGGAGATGTTTTGCAATATAGATGTAAGTTTTCTTTTAATTTAAGGTTATATTTTGACAAAGGAAATTTGTCTTAAATATACTTCATGTGATAAATAGATGCAATACATTATTTTACAGAAGTAATGCTATTTTATAGTATTAAAAATATTATCAAATTGCTAATTTTCTCTGCCTATTAATTTCTGCCATGTTCAGGATGTTGCTTCAGGGAAAATGATTAAACATGTGAATCGACATTATAGGAAAAAACTTCTATAATTTGTTTTTATAAGAATTGAGATTACTCAGACTTTTTTTTTTTTTTGAGTTTACTACAATACATTTTAAGCACTATGGAAGGGATATTAAGTAGACTTATTAACAACTGGTCAAAGCGTTATAATCTGTTCAGAGAAGTAGAATTCCTACATTTATGAGTGAAAAACTTAGAGAACAATACAAGATTGGATGTAATTAATAGTGCCTTTGGCTCTGGGAAGAAAGTCTCTCTGAATTTGCCAGAGTAGGCTTCCAGGAAGAACTGGGATGGCATAGCTTGACCTCATGGCTGAGAATGTGTGTGTCTGTGGACCCAGCCCATGAATACAGAGGGTGCACACTGGAACCACGGGAGGAATGGTTTGAAAAGGTTCCTGTGGCCGGATTGAGGTAGTTAGGATGAACACAGGATGAGGACTGTGTTCTCTTGCCAGTAGGCCATAGAACCTTTATTTTGGGTTTTTGAATAGGGGGATGAGTTTTGAAAACATTGGCAGGGCTGTAGTGTGTGGATAGATTTGGACTGGAAGATGGGAAAGTGAGATCAGTTACAACTTGCTTCTGCAGGTGGGTTAGGCTCTAAGAGTAGATACTGTGGGAAGAGATAAGTCAGAGAAAGAAAGGTAAGAGAGAACTAATGCTGTTAGAAATGGTCAATTTAAGGAGTGATTGATTCACCAAACATTTCTTACACATCTACTGTGTCCTATTCTTTGAGGTGAATATTTTCACATATATTACCTCATTTAACTGCATGCTGTGAGATTGCCACTATTTTCTACATCATTCAGATGAAGAACTCAAGTATAAAGAATATTAGAACCAGATTTCTAATTCAAGATATCTGACTCTGAGTTTATTTTTAATTTTTTATTGTTGTCGTTGATCTGTTTGTTTAGCTTAGATAAAGGCCAAGAATTCTGATCCTAATAGTAGTACTGGGCAAGTTATGTATCCTCTTATCTGTAAAGTGCAAAAGTAGAGCTAATATCTAAGGTCTTTTTCCATTTGTTATGCTCAGGAGAATTATGAGAGATTTGGGAGAATCATAGTTTAATGATCCAGAATGAGAAGTTTGGGAAGGAGACTGCTTGGTCAATTGTTTTTTTATAAGAATGGGGGCTTCTAGGGTTTTGGGACACCATGCATATGGAGATGGCAGATTATCTAAATGATATATCCAGAAGCAAGTATAACTTGAAAATTAATGGCATAAATCAGGGCTTAAAAATGTAGATTTTTTAAATTTTGAGTTTGTCAGAGAGAGCCAAGAATTAAACAAATTCTTAAGCCATCATATTTGAAGAAATTCAGATGGTCTAGAGTTGTAGCATAATTGTGACTCCCTGGCCTTTCTCTTTTGAAAAAGCTGTAAAGGTCAATAACTCAATTATGAAAGTTTCCATAGGATCAGTTTTCTGGGAATAACACTCAGGAATATGCACTACAGGCATTTGTAACAGAGGATGATTGATGATTCGTCTGGGGGAGCCGAGAGGTAGTAGTGAGGGGTACTGGGTGTCGTGTTTCAGTTTTTAGTCCTTGCCTTACAGTGTGGGAAAGCAGGGAGGGAAGTCCTCCCTCAAACTCCTCACATACGGGTAGCATTTTTATAATCCACCAGGATTCGACATGCATCTCATTCTTGCCTTGCAACTCTTAAGATCTACAACTGTAGCATGTCACATTCTGAATCCCCCTTTTCCCCTCAATTCCTTATCATAGAGGTAAGTAAGAAGTTTGTATTTCAACTCCTACCATGCTTCTTGAGGATTATTACATGGCCTCTCAAGTCCCCATTTTCCCTAGAATATTCCAGTTTTCATAGATTAATGAAAGTAACCAAAGAAGGAACCTAATTTTGGGGATTCCTCTTATATCTTGTCTCTTGAGTATATGTCAACTTTTTAGAGTAAACATAGTAATTCATTCTTACATAGAAATGACAGTTGAACAATGTGTGACTTTTTTCATGAGAGGGACACATGCACACGGAAGTAGCACTATGGAATGATGAATCTGTTCCCTTTACTCAGAACACTTTTGTCTCCATTTTCCCACTTTACACTTCACCCCTCAATCATTCAGCTATTGCTGCCGAGCAGTCACCCATCTTGGACTGGTTAAGTTCCCAAGTTAGCAGTCACTTTGTTAGAGGAGCCTTGATTGATCCTCTCTAGAGGATCTTATTAACTGAATATCTGAGCACGTAAATCAAAAGACAGCGTCTGGTCCCAGTGACATACGTAATTCATTGTGTGACCTTAGACAGTTTACTTGATATCTTTGGGAACTATTTTCCTTTTTTTTTTGTAAAATAAGAGTAAAAACACCTACTCAGCCTATTTCACAAGATTGTAATGAAAACCAAAATAAATGTATGTGAAAATAATAGGGAATATTTCTTCCATATTAGGAATACTACTATGATGTTTTACTGGATGATAATGTTGACTTCTTGTCTTCAGATAGAACTTCCCCCCAGGAAACTGGAGAAAAGAGACAAGTGATGTTTCATAGCTTGATTAGTTATAGTTAACTGGTGGGGAAATGTGGTGGAGAATGTGACTTTTGAGAAAAAAATAGAGAAATGCAAATCAAAACTACAATGAGATATCATCTCACACCAGTCAGAATGGCCATCATCAAAAAATCTAGAAACAATAAATGCTGGAGAGAATGTGGAGAAAAGGGAACCCTCTTGCACTGTTGGTGGGAATGTAAAGTGATACAGCCACTGTGGAGAACAGTATGGAGGTTCCTTAAAAAACTAGAAATAGAACTACCATATGACCCAGCAATCCCACTACTGGGCATATACCCTGAGAAAACCATAATTCAAAAAGAGTCATGTACCAAAATGTTCATTGCAGCTCTATTTATAATAGCCCGGAGATGGAAACAACCTAAGTGTCCATCATCGGATGAATGGAGAAAGAAGATGTGGCACATATATACAATGGAATATTACTCAGCCATAAAAAGAAACGAAATTGAACTATTTGTAATGAGGTGGATAGACCTAGAGTCTGTCATACAGAGTGAAGTAAGTCAGAAAGAGAGAGACAAATACCATATGCTAACACATATATATGGAATTTAAGAGAAAAAAAAATGTCATGAAGAACCTAGGGGTAAGACAGGAATAAAGACTCAGACCTACTAGAGAATGTACTTGAGGATATGCGGAGGGCGAAGGGTAAGCTGTGACAAAGTGAGAGAGAGGCATGGACATATATACACTGCCAAACGTAAGGTAGATAGCTAGTGGGAAGCAGCCGCATAGCACAGGGAGATCAGCTCGTTGCTTTGTGACCACCTAGAGGGGTGGGATAGGGAGCGTGGGAGGGAGGGAGACGCAAGAAGGAAGAGATATGGGAACATATGTATATATATAACTGATTCATTTTGTTGTAAAGCAGAAACTAACACACCATTGTAAAGCAATTATACTTCAATAAAGAAAAAAAAAGAAAAAAGAAAATAAGAAAAATGGTGCATAAATTTTTACAAGGTACTGTAATTCATTCCTCCTCTTCTCCCCCTGTCGCCATCAATCTTCTGCATTCTCTCAGCTCTGGAATGCTTTCGCCCACACAGCTGCCAGGTAACCCTCTAAATCTAAAACATGCTGGATCCCATCTCACCCTTCCCTTGAATGTGGAGGAGTGCCCACTACCTCGTGCTCTGAAGGCCTCTGTCTAGAATGTGTCTCTTGTCTTTCCAGTCAGGGACGTGGTGTGCTCAGACCTGTCCTCATGTAAATGAGTCAAATTAATTGTGCATCTAGTTGCTGTCCTAGGTCAGATTACTCTGCAGACCTCTTAAGGATAGAACCTGTGCCTTGGTTGTCCTCATCTCTTCACAGGTGATCAGGAATGTTGGGACTGCACAGAATCTCCACCACTGACTCACAGCCCAGAACTGTGTTCACACAAGCCTTAAATCGGACCACAGCATGAGAAACACAAAGTTGTAAACTGCCTCACAGTTAGACCAGGTCCTGACAAGACATTAATATTATTTGCAATCTGCAAGTAGCACAAAGTGTAATTTTCCCATCCAATGGCCCTCCCAGACTCTTGGGCAACATTTATAAAGAGGACATTTCAGTGGCTGATCTTGTCACTTATTCAAAATCTATATATTATTTTACCATACTGATTTTTATGATAGGTGTTTGAGGACTGTAAATCTAAAAATGAAAGATGCTGGCAGAGACAGAAGAGGAGGTTTGATTTTTCACACTTTAATTCTGTTAGAAAGAAGGAAATTAGATACTAATTAAGGTAAGAGTCATGTAATATACGTATAGGATAAATTCTACACCAAATAGCATTACTATTTTTAAAAATCTTGATAATACAAAGACAGAAGGCCAAATTGGAACTGGAAGCCTATTTATTTTAAGCAATTATTTAATAAAAATAAAGTATAATTTTAAAAATACACTTTTTACTAATCTTTTATTTCCTAAAAGTAAATTTGATTTTTCTGTCCCTCTTTCTGAATACTCAGTGTGTCATTTTCTGTGGTTGAGAATATGCTGCTCTTGGTGAAATTCATGAAAATTTGGAAAAAGGAGTATGTTGTTAATGCTGAAAGAGAGATTCTGAAAGATAGGGCATGTCTTGAAAAATTCACCAGACAGTAGAGTGGAGCTTTCATTGTGGTCTTGATGTATGACATTTCCCTGATAACATCCTGCTACCAACCACCTTGTTTGGGTCAAGTAGAGCACACACATCCATATTTCCCCAAATAGACTATTGCCTCAGCAGTCAAAGGCACAAACAGCAGTTAGTGACCTCTGCCTGTGTTTCGTAAGAAGAGCAAGAGAAAGTGGTTGCTTCCATGTCCTGGCTATTGTAAATAGAGCTGCATGGACCTAGAGTCTGTCATACAGAATGAAGTAATTCAGAAAGAGAAAAACAAATACTGTATGCTAACACATATGTATGGAATCCAAAAAAAAAAAAAAAAAGGTTCTGAAGAACCTATGGTCAGGACAGGAATAAAGACACAGATGTAGAGAATGGACTTGAGGACATGGGGAGGGGGAAGGGTAAGCTGGAGCTGGGACGAAGTGAGAGAGTGGCATGGACATATACACACTACCAAATGTAAAATAGATAGCTAGTGGGAAGCAGCCACATAGCACAGGGATCACCTCGGTGCTTTGTGACCACCTAGACGGGTAGGATAGGGAGAGTGGGAGGGAAGGAGATGCAAGAGGGAGGAGATATGGAGATATATGTATATGTATAACTGATTCACTTTGTCATACAGCAGAAACTAACACACCATTGTAAAGCAATTATACTCCAATAAAGATGTTTAAAAAAAAAAAAGAGAAAGTGATGGAAGAAGCAGGTGAGGGCCATAGAATAAGGCACTGGAAGGCAAGAGCCCAGGGTTCTCATCTTGGCTTCTTTACCACAGGATAAAAGTCACTGTATCTTTCTGGTTTTCCCTTTCCTCATCAGTAAGATAAAACAGTTACCACTCTAACCTTCCTTCCGGTTCTGACTTCCTGTGGCTCGAAATAAATAAAATTGTTCCTTTTGGACATACTATATTAAATATGTGGGGGAACATACCCAAAGACTTCTTAAGAAAAATCATAGAAATGTATGAAAATGGACAGAGTAGATCATGCATTCTGTTATACAATTATTCTGTGAATATTTACTGCTTGCTACGTGCCTGCCACTCTGGTGATACGGTGGTGACCAGGGCTGACGCCTACGGTTGTAGGTGCTGAACGGTTACATGGCTCTAGGGGGCACTCTTCATATCATGTTCTATGTGCATGACAGTCCTTGTGGAGCAGGGTGCCATCTGTGCTGTACTTGGTAGCCCTGAGAGTGAGCCAAGCAGACATGTTAGCTTCTTCCATGAAGCTTTCAATCCACTAAGGTAGACCGACAGTGAATAAACAATCCTTCCAATAAACAAATGTAACCAGTCTGATGGGTCATTACCCTGGTTGCTTTCACTGCCACGTGGTTCAGCTTTTGCAGGTTGGCCTTGTCTGGGCTGAAGGGCAGTGCTGGTCCACTGCTGCTGTGAGGCCCTGATGGATCACGTCCCTGTCCAGGCTGTAGTTGGTCCGTGCTTGGGCGCAATCATTAGAGAGCACATTAATTCACACCCATAACTTCAGCCCCAAAGCTCACCAGCAATTCCCTGGAGCGCAACCACTGTGCTACAGGATAAGGACCCAGAGAGTAGCTGACCTCAGGCCACATACTGCCTGGAACCAACCTTCCCTCTTGGATCCTTAGGCTCTGGGTTGTACTCAGATCATCCCCACACAAGTTTGTCTTTCTCTTCCAGTAAATTTTCTTTTAAGGCTTTCCATGTCTTTTCCCTCTACTGAATGTAGCCAAAGTTACTGTGCTTTAAGTTTCTTGGCTTCAGATATTGGGAGAGGAGGTTAGATTTCTCAGCCTTTTTTTTCCAGAAAATATGATGGTCTACGTCTTCCCAAGTGATCAGCAGTTTATACCATGTGTGTTGCATGGATTTTCCTTTGTTGTACCACACAAGTTTCCACTGTGTAAATCTACTCATTCTACATTTACCAAAGTAAATGTTTCTTACTTCTGTAACATCTGCTCCAATGTGACTTGCTCTGCCCACCTGAACAGAGAAGAGGGGGCAGCTTCTGACATTCCCTTACATACATCATTAAAACAATGGGTGTGTTATGAAGGCAAGAAAAAGGTGCTTTGGGAAAGTGTCAAAGAGGACCTTCTCTTGATGTATTGGTGGATGCAGTGGTGGTTAAGGAGGGCTTCCCTAAGAAAATGTCATTTATGGTGAATCTTGAAAGATGTTACTTGAGGAAGAAAGAGCAGCTTGCAAAGCCATCAGTGTAGGAAAGAGCTGGAAACATTAGAGTAACTTAAAGAGGGCCAGATGGGTACATTAGAGTGAGTAAAATGGGCGGTGCCTTTAAGGTGAAGCCAGGGAGGTAGACAGGGCCAAACCATATAGAACCCTGTCATTTTTGTTTGGGAGTTTATAGATTTTTATCTCAAGTATGATGGAAAACAACTAGCTTTGAGTAAGGGAGTGATTTGTTCTGTTTTGTGTATTAAGAAGGTCACTCAGGTTGCCTTATGAATTAAAAAAGTGAGGCATCAGAGCCCTTGAGTACTGAGGTCAGTTGAAGATGTAGAGACATTAATAAGGATAAACTTTTTTTCCTTAAGTGTTGCTTTGAAAGGAGAGACATAGCTTGGTATAGAATTGGCAGTGGGAGTGAGAGTCAGTGCAGAAGCATAGAGGGAAAAATTGAGCCAGGTGTGCTGGAAATGGTAAGCAAATCTGTTTTTGTTGAAGTATGCTTGAGAAAGTCAAGAAATATTATGAGTCAAATAGGGACTGAGGGATAAGGGAGGGAGGAGTGTGTTGGTAGATTGCCTTGAAAATTAGAAATAGGAATTTGTATTTCATCTTGCACAAGCTGTATTTCTTGTCTATACTTCTGTTGTATGTTTGTAAAATAAGAAGGTTGACCTTATAAAATCTCTTGGTTTATAAAAGGTCATTTAGTAAAACAAATGTTTTGTTTGATCTCTTTCTAGAATATTCTTGATGAAATTGTCCAAGCTTTGTTTGAATACTTTACTTGTAGGAAATTTATTGCTTTTTAAGGGGCACAAAAATTTTTCTTAGAGGCAAGCATTGTGCTAGTTTCTTTCTTTCCTTCTTTCTTTCTTTTCCTTTCTCTCTCTCTCTCTCTCTCTCTCTTTCTTTTATGATCAAATGTAATAATATATGTAAAACACTTAAACATCATATCACACTAATAAGCACTTAATAAATGTTAGCTTCATTATCCCACTTCCGACTTGTGACAGATACTTCTTCTCCTCAGTTTCCAGAAGTCATCACTATTATGATTTTCCAGAACACTGTTTTAGTATTGTTTGTGTGTATATTACAAAATGGTGTCATATTATACATATTATTCTGCAGTTTTCCTTTTTTCAATTAACAGTGATGTTTTGTGATTTATCCATGTTGACACAAATGAATCTAGTATATTCATTTTAAGTGTTTTTAATATATTATATAAAATATAAATACTATATATTTATTGTATAATACAATATATACAATATAAAATACTACTGTGTATCATTTCTTTTTTAATTCTATTTTTAAATTTTATTTATTTATTTATCTATCTATTTATTTATTTTTGAGGATCTGGAAACAACATTAGGCACACAGTAAATTCTCACCCTCTAACATATTCTTTTATTATTATTATTAATTTTTTTCTTTTTACCTTTTGACCCATTTCTCTCACCCTCACCCTCACCTCTGTTAACCACCCATCTGTTCTGTCTGTCTCTGAGCTTGGTTGTTGTTATTTTTTTAGATTTTACATGTAAGTGAGAACATATGATATTTGTCTTTCTCCGACTTATTTCACATGGCATAATGCCTTGGAAGCCCATGCATTTTGTCACAATTGGCAAGTTTTATTCTTTTTTCATGACTGAGTAATACTCCATTGTGTGTGTGGGTGTATCTTCTTTATTCATTCATCCATCAGTGGGCACTTTGTTTCCGTATCTTGGCTATTGTAAATAACACTGCAGTGAACATGAGCATGCATATATCTTTCCAAGTTATTGTTTTTGTTTTCTTCGATAACTACCCAGAAGTGGAATTGCTGGATTGTATGGTAGCTCTATTTTTAATTTTTTGAAGAACCTCCATACCATTTTCCACAGTGGTTGCACCAATTTACATTCCCACCAACAGTGCACAAGGGTCTCCTTTTCTTCACATCCTCACTAGCTCTTGTTAATTCTTATCTTTTTGATAATAGCCATTCTAAGAGGTGTGAGGTAATATCTCATTGTAACTTTGGTTTGCATTTTCCTGATGATTAGTGATGTCGAGCGTCTTTTCATGTGCTTTTTGGCCATCTGTATGTCTTCTTTGGAAAAATGTCTATTCAGATCCTCTGCCCATTTTTAAATGATTGTTTATTTGCTATTTAGTTGTATGAGTTCTTTATGTATTTTGGTTATTAGTCCCTTATCAGATATACAGAATTACAGAATTCTGTAATCAGAATTACAATTTTTTTTTCCATTCAGTTGGTTGCCTTTTCATTGTGTTGATGGTTTCCTTTGCTGTGAAGAACTTTATAATTTGATGTAATCCCACTTGTTCATTTTTGCTTTGGATGTCAGATTCAAAAAATCATCACGAAGGCTTATGTCAAAGAGCTTACCACCTATGTTTTCCTCTAGGAGCTTTATGGTTTCAGGCCTTACATTCATGTTCTGGGCTCTTTCTCACAAATAATTTTCTTTATTTCTTACAACAACCCTATGAGGTTCCAATATACAGATAACGAAGAAACCAAAGCTAAAAGAGGTTGAGTGATTCATTCAAGGTAACACTCAACGTAAGTAGTCAAACTGGGAATCAATGGCCAAGCTCTTTTCTCCAAGCCATGGTGACTCAATGTAGCCCAATTCATCTTGAGCTGTTCTTTCTATTAGAAAAATTTAATTTCCCTTATATTGGTTGAATTGGAGTATTGCTAATTCTTGTCCTTGGTTTATGTGGAACAATACTAAATTTAATTAGAGATATCTTTTATTTTTAAAGTTATATGACACTATACTTCTAAGTTAGGTATCAAGGAGTTCTACTAAATCAATGTAAATAAACAGTAAAATAACATGAAGTTATCTTGACAATGTCAGGGGCAGGAGCCATGATGTGTTAATTCATTTAAGTGACACTTTATTGAATATCAGTTGTGTGCGAGGCACTGTGCTACAACCTGACAGAACAATGGCATGGTCCTTGTCCTCAAGGAATGTGTTGTTTATTGAATGATTCCCTGGAGAAACTTGAGGTTGTGACTCAAAAAAGCAACATTATTTTCCATGTCAATTTTGAATATAGGAAAAAAGCTGGGGACCATTCAGAATTTATCCATTCATGCATTCAGTGATTGTTTATTGAGTAACTACTATGTGTTAGGCACAGTTCTAGGTGCTGGAAATATAGTAGTTAAATAGGCAGACTAGTTTCCTGCTCTCGGGGAACATGCATTCTAGTGGAAGGAGAAAGTCAATCACTAAATTAGATGAAAGCCAGATTGTGATAAATACTGTTGAGAAAATAAAGCAATGTGATGTGATAGAGGGAGCCTGGGAAACTTTTGTAGATGGGGTCTTGAGAGAAAGGTGCCTCTTAAATGAGAGGTAACATTTAAGCTGAGATCTGAGAGAAAGGAAAGAACCAGGTATGAATGATCTCCAGGAAGAACATTCTAAGCAGAAGGAACAGCAAAGGCCCTCACCTCAAGGTGGGCTCAAGGGATAGAAAGAAGTCCAGTGTGGCTGAAGTGAGATGAACATGGAGAGAGTAGAGTACCATGAATTGAGGTCAGAGACCGTGTTGGGATCCAGATTGTGTGAGGCCATGCAGAGGAGTTTTGATATGATTTTAAGAGAACACTGGAAGACTTGAAGCAAGGGAGTGACATTATTGGATTTACATTTTTAAAAGACCCTTCTCAAAGCTGTGTGAAGACTGGATTGCAGAAAGGCCAGAGTGGGAGCAGGGAGACCAGATAGAAGGTGTTGAAGTTCTCCACGTGAGGGTCGATGACAGCTGAGGCTGGAGTGGAGAAGTGGATATATTCACATAGAGCATTTTGGAGATAAGAGTTTATAAGACATTCTGTGATTTCTCTAACCCTTGTCCTGTAACTATGACAAGAAATAGGGTCCTGTCTTCCTCTCTGAGCCTCTGGTAGGGAGGTGGCTATCTGTCCACAAATGACTTTCCTTGTGACTCCTTAAAATGGAAGTGACCGCGCTAGGCTTACACAGCTAGCAATGGGCAGATTTAGGATTAAGTTCTATCTAATGGGCGCTATTTTTTTTTTTGTTTTCTGAGATGTGAATTGGAATAGTCAGAGAGAAAGGGAAATAAGCAAAGTTTGCTTATACAATAGTAGGATGTTATAAGAATCATCATCCCCAAAGAAGATCCAGACCAAGCTAAAGCAAGCTAGTTTAAGAAAAAAAAAAAGAGTGGGGGGAGGATTTCTTGATTTACATAAATTGCTGGGGGTGCCCAGAGTGGAGGTGGCCTTGTGGAAGACAGAAGCCAGGACTCTCTCTTTCTGTATCTCTCACTTTGACTTCTTGCCTGTGTCAGAATCTCCAATTCAGGCTCTGCTTCTAAGGAACCAACCTAAAATATAGCTTTGCAGCTCATTGGCCAAGTCCCATATACTTTTTTTCAGAGCTTTAGGTTAATAGGTTTATATTTACAGCCTGCATGTAGGGGTTTAATTTTGCCTTTGTAGCAATACAGTATTTCAGTGACAATGTCTTCTTGAAGGGCTGTTTCAACAAATTTCTTTTCCTTCCTTCCTTCCTTCCTTCCTTCCTTCTTTCCTTCCTTCCTTCCTTCCTTCCTTCTTTCCTCCCTCCCTCCCTCCCTCCCTTCCTGCCTCTCTTCCTCTCTTCCTCCCTTTGGCCCTCCCTCCCTCACTCCTTCTTTCTTCTTTATTATTATTTTTTTTTGTAAGTACAAGAAACAGTTATACATGACATAAAGTTTCAGGACCGCACTTCATCTTCAAAGACTATTGTGAGTTTTGTTAAGCTATGATAAAAGATTTAGGCTCAGAGAATTGTCCAGAAGTGAGCTAATAGTGTAATGTGAAGTTTCCAATGGAACAGAGGTAGCTGTATAAGGCTCTGAAAGCTCACAAATATGCCATCAACACCACAGTGAGGCAACAGGAGAAGAAAAAGGAAGCTCTTTCTTGATTTTTCCATGAAGGGTGAATTGCAGTCTGGGTTTGATGTTAATCTGTGACTTCCTCTTTATAAATCAGTGGATGTGCTAACAGCCCACAGGCTGGGTGGCATATTTTTGAATTTACTTAATGGTAATAATTTCCTCCAGAATAGATTAAGGATTTGCCTGGATCCAGAAGTAAATTTCTTAATTTCTTCTCTTTTGTTCTATAAAAGATATTAGGGAACACCTTGATTTTTTTTTCTTTAGCATCTATTTGTAATTAAATTCTGCTGTAGATCAATTTCAGGAAGTGTGGAAATATCCTCTGACATCAGATCTCTTGTCTTCTCCCTCAACTTGATTCTTGGTTGCAAACAGCAGAATCTGACTCCAAGCACAAAGGGCCTATGTGAAAAGGATATCGGAGGGAAAGCTGGCAGGCCAGGTTTAGGAGAGGCAGGACACAGATTATTCTAGATACTGAGCATGAGGCCACACTGCCAAGATCTTGCTGCAAAACAGTTTGCTGTGTGCTGCTAGGATGAACTACAAACTCCATTGCTTTTTGTGTCTCTGTGTCCTGGGGGCAAACCTGACTGCTTCCCCCCCCCCACCCCCGGCTATATGAAGGGGTTACTAGAAGAAGGATTAGGCACGTGCAGCAACTTGTTTTTGAAGTAGGAACTGATAGTGAGAGGTATATGCTGAGATTTCTCTCCCACCCAGAATATATAGAAAAAGTTTGTCAAAATTGGGGCATTAATAATAAAAGATGGGAGTTCACTGTTATCATCTAATTCATCCTTAGAAACATTATGACAGTAATGTTGTATCTTTCAACACCTGTGTGTGTTGTGTGTATGTGTGTGTTCATGTCATTTATTGGGGAGTTGGAGTGTAGTGAGACTGGTGGAGAGGAAGCTGAAGAAACCCACAAAACAAAAGGACATATTTATTGAATGCCTACTATATGCAAGTACTTGAGAATTAGTTTATTATCTCATTTAATCTTCACAAGTTTATCAGTTTGGTATTTTTATCCTCATCTTTCAGTTGCACATACTAAAATTTAAACAATTAAAAAATTCTCCCCAATCCTACCCCTAGAAATTGGTAGCAGCTAGATTTTTTATGCTGTAAAAATCTCTTTCACGTTGGTTGTCTTTTCTTTATTAGTTTACTAAAACGTTTTCAAGTTACTTCATTGAAAATGTCACACAAAAAAGAACAGATTGATTGAGAATAGTCAATAATCACAGAAACTGGATGGGTCATATAATTACAGTGATTAAAGGTTTCCTGCAGTATCTTCGTTCATTCATTAATTGATTGCCCTTCTTAGGAGCTTGGGTTTCTAGAGAACATACTGTCAAAATCCCTGTAGAAATGACAAGAAATTTTGCTTGTCCTACAACAGACAGTTAAAGGATTCCATTCAACATGATACCTACTATTTAGGAGTTTTTTTCTGTTAAGGGGCGCCATCAATTTCATCCTGTCTGTCTCTTCAGGTTTAGAACACTCACATACAGTGGTAAAGTTTTACTAGGCAAATATTTTTCAGCTAGTACAATTCACAAATATTATTCTTTTTACTAAACTATTTATAAAACAAATAAAACTGTTTATTGAGTTCTCATTGCTTAGTGGGGAAGTGTTTGACTAAAGTCAAAATTAGAAAATTTGTTTTGACAGTCTTAAAACTTCTAACATGATACAGTACAATTGGGACTCTTGCAAACCTGCTTTCATCTTTTTTTTTTTTTTTCTTATAATTATAGAGAAGAAAAAGAGCCTGAACCTTACTGAAACTTAGTGTGTTCACAGTGACTCTCTAACATGGAATTCAGGCATGTTTCCATCCAGCACCGTCTCACCCAGATTAAAAAGCTTCAGATTCCTTAGTTTAATCCTTAAGATCTTGGATTTGGCCACATTTACCTCTCATTTTCCATTCCTCCCCCAGCATCCCTATCTTCAGTCATAGAAATCAATCTGAAGTTCCTAGAATGACTCGCACAATTTCACACTTAAAAGTGTGAACTCGGTATTTCAAAACTCTCCAGAAGCTTCTGCTGTTTTAGGGGACAGAGCTTCCCTAATCCTGGAGACTGATTCAAATGCTCTGCTTCTATACTCCATAGTGCATGCACATACCCTTTTTACTTAATTATGCACAGTTATATTTACAATTGTCATAGTGTTTATTATGACAGTGAGGATGATTGCCCACAGTAGACAAGTGCTTGCTTTACAACAGGCACTGAGCTTAGCATTTCACAGACATAATCTCATTTTCTTCTGTCAACAGCACTACAAGAGGATACTCTTATTTCCTTTTTTCAGATGAGGAAATTGGTTTTGAGATGTTAAGTAACTTTCCCAAGGTCACAAAGTTAACAAAAAGCAGACCTGACCTTCAAATCTAGATTTGTCTGACTTTATAGCCTATGTAATGAACCGCTAAATGAAATGGCCTCCCTCTTGTTAATATCCATTTATTCGTCTGATGTACTATAAACTGTAAACTGCTAAAGAGCAGAGACTTTGCCATATTTGTCTATAAATCTTCGTAGCCCATAGCAGGCGCTCAATAAATGATTGTGGAATGAATGAAGAAATGAAGTTGCAATAAACTGAAGAGGATGCTAGATTTGGAATCAGAAAATTGAGATTTAAATTTGGCCTTAAGAGTTTTACATATGTTACATGGTTTTTAATCTTCACATAAATTTTTCAAGGTAGAAAATATTTATCTATTTTATTTTATTATATTACTTTTTCATTTACTGGGTAAGAAACTTGCTTTAAGTCCCACAGTTGGTAAATGGTATTGAGCAAATCAAACCCAACTCTTTTTTATTCCAAAGCCACCAGTACAGCTTGTATCTAATGAAAAATGGTACTAATTTATGCAGTAAAACTGTGAGCATTTTTTAAAAAACTTTACACCTTTCCTTTTATTTGTTAACTTTTATTGTTTCCACATTGTTCTTAGTAATAAAAATTCTTAGAAACACTGAAAAATACAAGGATGGGAGAAACGGCATTGTTTTTGTAAAACAAGAGAGAAGTTATTTAGAAGCAGTGGGTAGAAAACAGCTGTTCCAATGCCTGGTATCCAAAGAAGAAAAAAACAAAATGGATATTTGGAAAGGTGCCCTGGGGATAACACTTAAACAACGAGGAATTTTAGCAACAATAGGGAAACAATAAAACTAACAAAGGAGGGGAAAAACATGCTTCAAAATATGCTCAAAAGTTTCAGTATATTTATGTTGCCCTCAGTTGTTATTAGAGATGGTATAATATGGTATCTTCAGAATAAAAAACATAACTGCAAACCCAGAGTTGGGGCAGCCTTCAGAGTTGATTAATCCAGAAGCTCAGCATTGTCATCCAGCTTGCCCCTTCTTTTGCAGTCTGGCCTCATCCTATGGCTTGTTCCCCTCAGGTAGTAGGATGGTTGCTAGTACATGCTTCCTAGTTCACCTCTAGCAGGAGAGAGAAGCTGTGTTTTTTTCTATGGCTCTCCCCTAAAAATGAAGAAACTTTTCCCCAGATGTCCTTAGGGAACCTCCTCCTAGGACTCATTTCCTAGTATGGGGTCATATCATCATCCCTGATGCAGACACTTCCAGTAGCTAGGGATGGGGTCAGCCCTGAAGCACTTAGTCTTCAAAAAAAAAATAGATGTGATGGGAGAAGCAGAGATGGGAGACTGGATGTTGAACAGGCAACCAATAATGGACACTATAGTGATGACATCTATGCAGTTTAATTGAGAGAATACAGGTGGAAGGCCGTCAAAAAGTATAAAGCACTAGACATGCACTGTCCCATATGGTAGCCCGGAGCACTTGGTTATTGGACACTTGAATATGAATACTCCAAATTGAGATATAAGTGTAAAATACATATCAGATTTTGAAGATTAAGTACAAAAAGAAAGTAAAATGTCTCATAATTTTTATATTGATTACATGTTGAAATAATATTTCAGATATATTTGATAAATTAAAAATATATTAAAATCAATTCTACATGTTTCTTTTTACTTTTTAAATGTGGTTACTATAAAACTTAAAAGTATACATGTGGCTCACATTTGTGGCTTGAATTATTTTCTTTTGGACAGAGCTGCATTAGACCAATGATCTTCCAATTGATTTATCTGGGAAAACTACTTCAATAAGTATCTTTAGAGTAATACATACAAACAAAGCTGTTCTGGTTCAATGGGGTGGGGAGCTGGATATTTCCAAGTCCCAATAACATCTGTTCACTAATTCCTGCAAAATTATTCTTGAAAATATTTACATCAAATATAGGTTTTTAAATGAAATCAACAAAAGTCCCTAAGATAATAACAGGAATAATTTTACAATTACTCCTATTAATTTTTAAGATCTCACCTGGGAAATTAGTACTGCAATAAAATTCCTCTCGGAACTCACAGGTTAAAGAGAGAGGGAGCTAATGGAGGATCTGTTTATCTTCCATAGAAGCGTATAATTCTCATAAGAGTTTGGTATTTGAGTCATGGGAAAAATAGATTTCTTCATGTTTGCTTAATTCTGGTTCCTATTATTTACTTTGCTGTTGGACCAAATGGTATGAATCCAACTAAATCAACAGATGAGAAAAAAGCAGCTGAATGGGGGAAAACATAGAAAATGAACAGGTTACAAGTTCCATGTTCCTGCATTACATATAATATGAATTTAATCTTCCTCAAACTTTGCTCAAATCTGGTAAAAAATTGTAAGTGTTAACTATAATTTATGTGATTTTGTAAAGTCTGATTTCCTGAAAATGGAAAGGAGAATCTTTTCAGAAGAGCATTTTGAAAAATAAAGTTTATCATTTGTAATGCAAATATCACATGGTACTTGATGGTGTTCATCTGCCATCTACATAGTGCCTGAAAGGAAAGAGTGATTGTGAAGATGTATTAAAAGGCTGCTACATAAACCTTAATGGATGATGGAGTCAAAAAGGGACTTGTACCTCTACTGGACATGGCAAGTTACCATTCTGTCGTGTGTCATAGCCACATTCTTCTTCATTGGAATTCATGTACTAGCTAAGAGGTGACAGTGAAGGGACCTTTTTTGCTTCCTTTTATTATATTTAACATCTGAATGTTAATAATACCACAACAATAACAAATAATACTTACACAGTACTTACTATAAGTCAGGTTACAATATACGTCCATATCTGTTAACACAGCAAACCTGGAAGGTGAATGGGTTGCAGGAATCAATGTCTTCAGTGCTGCTACTTGGAAACCCAAAAGGATAGTCATCAAAAATTTTGGTTGTCACTTTCCCCCCTCACAAAGGCCAAGCAATAAAAGTGGAAGTTAAACCCAGTTAACACAGTTCTCTTTAAAAAGGTTGAGGCATTGGAGGCTGAGCTTCCTGTCACAGTCAGGAAATCATAGAAAGTTCTTCTTAATGTCAAAGAAAAAAGGATGCCACTGTGTGACACTTTACTCCCCTCAAGTTGTGGATCTGGCATTGCACAATTACCTAGCCCCTATTTATAGTCAACAACAGAATGAGAATTAACTATAAAGAAAGCTGGTAAATTTTATGAAGGAGTGTTTTATGTTGGGAAAAAGAAAATAATGTCAGGAAGTTCCCATGCTAATACTAAAAGAATATATATATTCTTTTTCAGATTCTTTTCTGTTATAGGTTATTACAAAATTTTGAGTATAGTTCCCTGTGCTATACAGTAAGTACTTGATGGTTATCCATTTTATATATAGTAGTGTGTATATGCTAATCCCAACCTAATTTATCCTGCCCCTACCCCTTTGGTAACCATAAATTTGTTTTCTATGTCTGTGGGTCTATTTCTGTTTTGCTTTTTTTAATCTTTTTATTTTATATTGGAGTATAGCCAGTTAACAATGTTGTGATAGTTTCAGGTGCACAGCAAAGGGACTTAGCCATATGTTACATGTATCCATTCTCCCCCAAACTCCCCTTCCATCCAGGCTGGCCCACAACATTGAGCAGAGTTCCCTGTGCTATACAGTAGGTCCTTGTTGTTTATCCATTTTAAGTATAGCAGTGTGTACATGTTGATCCCAAACTCCCTCACTATCCCTTCCCCCCATCTTCCCCCCCTAGTAACCGTAAGTTCATTCTCTAAATCTGTGAGTCTGTTTCTGTTTTATAAATAAGTTCATTTGTATCTTTTTTTTTTTCAGATTCCACATATCAGTGATATCACATGATATTTGTCTTTGGCTTACTTCACTTAGTATGATAATCTCTAGGTCCATCCATGTTGCTACAAATGGAATTATTTCATTCTTTTTTATGGCTGAGTAATACTCCTTTGTATGTACATATATACCACATCTTCTTTATCCATTCATCTGTCTTTGGACATTTAGGTTGCTTCCATGTCTTGGCTATTGTAAATAGTGCTGCAATGAACATTGGGGCACATGTATCTTTTCAAATTATAGTTTTCTCCAGATATATGCCCAATATTGGGGCTGCAGGATCATACGGTAACTCTGTTTTTAGTTTTTTAAGGAACCTCCATACTGTGCTCCATAGTGGCTATACCAATTTACATTCCCACCAACAGTGTAAGAGGGTTTTCTCCTCACCCTCTCCAGAATTTAATACTTGTAGACTTCTTTGATTTTTATTTTTTATTGAAATGTAGTGGACATACAATATTATGTTAGTTTTAGGTGCACTATATAATGATTTGACATTTGCATACATTAGTAACCATCTGTCGCATACAAAGTTATTACAATATTATTGACCATATTCCTTATGCTGTATATTACATCCCTGTTACTATTTATTATATAACTGAAGGTTTGTACCTCTTAATCCCCTTCAACTATTTTGTGCTCCCACCTCCCTCCCTTCTGGCAACCAATTTTTCTCTGTATCGATGAGTCTGTTTTCTATTGTTTTTTTAGTCTCCATTTCATTTATTTCTTCTCTAATCTTTATTATTTCTTTCCTCCTAATAACTTTGGGTTTTGTTTGTTCTTTACTTTCTACTTCCTTTAGGTGTAAGGTTAGATTGTTTATTTTAGATTTCCGTTTGTTTGTTTCCTGAGATAGAATTGCATTGCTATAAACTTCCTTCTTAGAGTTACTTTTACTATGTCCCACAGATTTTGAATTGTTGTATTTCCATTTTTATTTGTCTCCAGGAATTTAATTTCCTCTTTAATGCTTCAGTCCCCCATTGGTTGTTTAGTAGCATTTGTTTAGCCTCCATGTGTTTGTGTTTTTTGCAGCTTTTTTCTCTTAGTTGATTTCTAGTGTCATTGTGTTGTGGTCAGAAAAAGTTCTTGATATAATTTGTTTTCCTAAATTTATAGAGACTTGTTTTTTGGCTAGCATGAGATCTATCCTGGAAAATTTTCCAGGTGCACTTGAAAAGAATGTGTATTCTGTGTTTTTTAGATGGAATGATCTATATATATTTATTAAGACCACCTGGTATAATGTGTCATTTAAGGCCAGTGCTTTCTTATCAGTATTCTGTCTGGCTGTTCTATACATTGATATAAGTGGGGTGTTAAAGTTCCCTACTATTATTGTGTTACTGCAAATTTTTCCCTTTATTTTTGTTAATATATGCTTTATGTAGTTAGGTGCTCCTATGTTGGGTGCATATACATTTTCAATTGTTATATCAATCTCTTTATCATTATGTAATGTCCTTCTATGTCTCTGCTACAGTCTTTGTTTTTAAGTCTATTTTGTCCCTTTTATAAGTATTGCTACCCCACATTTCTTTTTGTTTCCATTTGCATGGGATGCCTTTTCCCATCCCCTCACTTACAGTCTGTGTGTCTTTAGATCTGAAGTGACTCTTTTACAGGCAGCATATGTATGGGTCTTTTTTTCTTTTTTTAATTCATTCAGTCACTATATGTCTTTTGATTGGAGCATTTAGTCCATATACATTTAAATTAATTATTGATAGATATACTTGTTAATTGTTTTCTGGTCATTTTTATAGTTTTTTCTTTCTTTCTTCTTCTTTTGCTCTCTTCTGTTTTTATTTGATAACTATCTTTAGTGTTATGTTTAAATCGCTTTCTCTTTTTTGTGAGTGTATCCATTATAGGTTTTTGGTTTGTGATAGCCACAAGGTTCATGTTTATTATGTTATACATGATTATTTTAAGTTGATGATCTCTTAAGTTCAAACATATTTTAACAGCCCTGTACTTTTACTACCCTCTACCACTTTTAATGTTTTTGACATCATATTTTACATCTTTTTGTTTTGTATATACCTTAACTACTTATTGTGGATATAGATGATTTTACTACTTTTGTCTTTTAACCTTCCTACTAGCTTTATAAGTAGTTGATCTACTACCTTTGCTGTATATTTGCCTTTACCAATGAGATTTTTCCTTTTGTAATTTTCATGTTTCTAATTGTGATTTTTTCTTTTCTTCTTAGAGAAGTCTCTTTAACATTTCTTGTAAAACCAGTTTAGTGGTGCTGAACTCTTTTAGCACCAATAAACTCTTTATCTCTCCTTCAAATCTGAATGATAGCCTTTCAGGGTGTAAGTTTTTTCCTGTCATCATTTTGAATATATCATGCCACTCCCTTCTGGCCTGAAAATTTTCTACCGAAAAGACAACTGATAGTCTGATGGGAGTTTCCTTGTACATACCTGGTTGCTTTTCTCTTGTTACTTTTAAGATTCTCTCTTTATATTTAATTTTTGCCATTTTAATTATAATGTGTCCTCATGTGGACCTCTTTGGATTCATCTTGTTTGGGACTCTCTGTGCTTTTTGGACCTGAATGTCTGTTTCTTTTCCCAGTTTAGGAATGTTTTCAGCTATTATTTCTTTAAATAAGTTTTCTGTCTTTTTCTCTCTCTCTCCTTCTTGGACCTTTATAATGTGAATGTTGGGATGCTTGATGTTGTCCCAAAGGTCTCTTAAACTATCTTCATTTTTTAAACTTCTTTTTTCTTTTTTATGTTCAGCTTGAGTGATTTCCACTACTCTGTCTTCCAGTCCACTGATCCTTTCCTCTGTGTCATCTACTCTACTCTTGATGCTTTCTAGTGTATTTTTTATTTCAGTCATTGTATTCTTCACCACTGTTTGGTTCTTCTCTGTATTTTCTAACTCTTTGTTAAAATTCTCACTGTGTTCATCCATCCTTCTGAGTTTGTTGAGCATCTTTATGATCATTATCTTGAACTCTTTATTGGGTACCTTGCTTGTGTCCACTTCTTTCAGTTTTTTTTTTTTTTTTTGAAGTTTTGTCTTGTTCCTTTGTTTGGAATATATTCTTCTATCTTCTCATTTTGCCTAACTCTCTGTGTTTATTTCTAAGTATTAAGTTGGTCGGTTACATTCCCTGATCTTGGAGAAGTGGCCTTATGGAGGAGATGTCCTATGGGGCCCAGCAGCACACTCCCATCTGCTCACCAGAGCTATATGCTCTAGGGGTACCCTCTCTGTGGGCTGTGTAGGCTCTTCCGTTGTGGCAGGGCCCACTACCATGGGTACACTGGTAGGCAAGGCTGGCTCTGACCCAGGTGGCTGCTAGACTGCTGGTGGCAGGACCAGGTCCTGGGGCTGCTGGCTGTGGGGAACTGGGGTTGGGGGGGGTTGGGTCTGGGCTGGTGCAACACACTGGTGGGCAGATAAACCGCTGGCATTAATAGGCCAAGAGAGGATTCCAAAATGGCACTTTTCAGCACCAGTTTCCTTGTGGTAGAACAAGCTCCCCAAAATGGCTGCTGCCAGAATCTGCTGCTGTCCCCAGAGAGTGTCCCAGTTGCCTCCTCCCTCTCTGGGAGGCTCTCCAAGATCAACAAATGGGTATGACCCAGGCTCTTTTCAAATGCCTGCCTCTGAGCTGGGATTTGGAGAGTGTGAGATTTTGCATGCACTCTTTTAGAGTGGAGTCCCTGTTTCCTACAGCCCTGTAGCTCTCCCATACACAAGCCCTGCTGGCCTTCAAAGCCAAACATCTGGGTGCTCATCCTCCCAGTGCAGGACCCCTGGGCTGAGGAGCCCTATGTGGGGCTTGGACCCCTCAGTCCTTGGGGAGAACTTCTGCAGTTGTAATTATCCTCCTGTTTATGGATCACCTACTCAGGGGTATGAGTCTTGACTATACTGCATCTCCATCCCTCCTACTTGTCTTGTTGTGGTTCCTTCTTTATCTCTTTAGTTGTGGAAAATCTTTTCTCTAGTCTTCAGGCAATTCTCATAGATAGCGTTCTGTAAAAAGCTGTAATTTTGGTGTGCCTATCAGAGGAGGTGAGCTCAGCGTCTTCCTACTCCATCATCTTACCCACACCTCTGTTTTATTTTAAATATTTGCTTCTCCTGTTGATTTTATAGCCCAACCCTCCAGCCTCTTCCAGGTTACTTCTGTAGCTATGAACATTCTAGTTAAAATTATGAGTAATAAGGTGTGCTTAGTTCTATTAATACCTAAATTGAAGCTGTCATCTTGGCTAATTATAATAACAGAAAGGAAAAAAAAGAGAGCAGAGTCTTGAATAAGGATAAATATTAATGAATTTGTTCATTAAGTGAAACTAAAATCTGTTACCCACAAATGGGTACTAATAAGAGTAGGATACACTCTACTATTATTATTCATTCATTTGTTAATTCAAAACTATTGATTTATTTTTTAAAGATTTATTTACTTATTATTTATTTATTTATTTTTGGCTGTGTCGGGTCTTAGTTGCGGCATGCAGGATCTTTGTTGAGGCATGCAGGATCTCTCATTGTGGCACGCAGTTTCTTTGTTGTGGTACACGGGCTTCTTTCTAGTTGTGGCGTGTGGGTTTTCTCTTCCCTAGCTGTGGCACACAGGCTCCAGGGCACGTGGGCTCTGTAGTTGTGGTGTGCGGGTTCCAGAGTGCATGGGCTCTGTAGTTTGTGAAATGTGGACTCTAGTTGAGGTATGCAAGCTCAGTAGTTGTGGCATGTAGGCTTAGTTGCCCTGCGGCATGTGGGATCTTAGTTCCCTAACCAGGAATCGAACCCGCATCCCCTGCATTGCAAGGCAGATTCTTTACTGCTGGACCACCAGGGAAGTCCCTCAAAACTATTTATAAATCTACAGTGTAATATATTCTGGGCTAGGTCTGTCCTGAGATATACCTAAAAGGATAGAAGTAAGCCCTACTCTTGTAACAATTTTCATCTACTAGAAGAGGCTGGCAATTAAGCAACAATATAAAGTGTGTAGGAGTGATAAAAGTAGTCAAGAATTTTGGGAGTACATATTACGAATTATCTGCTAGGCTTTTGGCAGGGGAAACAGCAGATAAATTGATTTTTCAAATATACACAAAAAATAAGTTGGACTTAGTCAAGTAAAGAAGAGGAGAGTGAGAGTTATAGGACCTAGGGATCCACATTTATAAAAGTCTAGAAGAAAGAAGAACTGGCACTTTTAAAGAACTCAAAGAAGTTCAAAGTAATTGGAATATAGGTGTGGGAGTAACAAATGGTGAGAATTTAGGCTAGAAAGCTCTACAGGGGCCAAAAGATAATGAGCCTTCAATGCCCATTTTAAAGGGTTTAGACTTTATACTCAGGGCAATTAAAAGCCATTGAAAAAATTTTTCAAAGTGGAATAACACAGTCACATTTTCATTTCAGGAACATCTTGTAAACAGCACGGAGGGGCCCAGAATGGAGGCTAATGAATCATGTAATAGACTACTGTGGTACTTTATATAAGAGATGATGACGGTCTGAATTTAGGGTCAATGGGAGTGAAAATGAAAGAAGTGATAGATTTTAAAAGTATTAGGAAGTTCATTGGAGAATTTGTGATTGATTGGATGTGAGGAATATGACTAATGAGGTGGAATGAGAGAGAAAAAGCTAGACAGAGAGGAACATATGGAGATAAATAAATCAAGATGAAGCAGGGATAACTCTTCAGTTTCTGTTTCAGGGGACTGGGTTTACTGAGACAGAGAAGATTAGTGGAGGAGCAGCTTTGAAGAAGATAATGATTTCAGTTTGAACCTCTGCTGAATTTGATGTCAGACATCTAGGAAGATCTGGGCTTTAGGCAGCTAAATCAATCAATCTGGAGCTCAGAGAAGAGGTACAGCCTAGAGCACATAGATGGGTTTTGAAGTCATTGGGCTAGAAGAAATCGCACAATGAGTTTATGCGTAGTAGCTCCCTCCCATTATATGATATAGGACTGAAAAATGCTAACACTTTCAGGATGGATGGAGAAATAGGAGCCATAAAGGAGACTGCAAAGGGGCACTCAGAGAGGTACCAGGAAAATTAGTAAGAAAATCAGAACAAATGGTAATCTGAATATTTGAGAATATTTGGGTAATGGCAACCTGAACTTATTTGGCAACTTGAATCTTAGGGAAGAGAATGTTTCAAGAAAGCCTGGTAAGTGTCTGGTGGATTTCAAAAAGCCCTTCTTGAGGATTTATGGGCACTGAGGTCAGGCTATAGTAGGTTTAGAAATAAATTTGAAGATAAAGAGGATAGACGACTCTTTGGAGAAGTTCAGCTGTAGCTTCTGGAGCAATATGTGTAGGGAGGTAAGAATTCCACAGGACGTTTTATTTTCTCAAGGTAGGATAAATTTAGATATGTTAAAATGATAATGGAAAAAAGCCAAAAGTTAAAGATAAAAGAGGAAGGAGATAATTGAGAAAATAAGGCTTCTAACATTCATGAAGGATAGGATCCAGGGCACAGACAGAGGCTGGTCTTAGCTAGGAGACAGGACACGGGTTTTGTTTGAACAAGAGGAAAGGAGGAATGGAGAGCTACAATGCTGAATTTGGTCCTAAGAAGGTGAAAAGACCCTAAACAGCTTTTTTTTTTTCTGTGATGTGAATTAGAACAGTAGAAAATGTGTAAAATAGCCACTGTGGTGAATGAAAGCGAGAGAGAGAGAGAGAGAGAGAGAGAGAGAGAGAGAGAGATGAGCTAACTAGGGAATGAGATAAGGAGGCTGGGGATCATGGATTCAAAAAGAGATCCCAGTGCGCCCATATTTACCCAGTGCCCATCCCAAGTACATCATGTGTCTATTTGGATCCCCCTATGAGGTAAAGTTCTCCCACAGCACAGATCTAAAACTGAGGGTCATTTTGACACGAAACAAAGTTAAATAAGAAGTTATATCAGGTTAGAATCACAGTATTAGCCTGTGTTGTATACTTACTCTGGCACAAGAGGGGATTCTTTTGCATATCATGGCTGTACTGTCCGTGAATCTCAGATGCCAGTACTTTACCAATAAACATCACATTCCCTTTAATAAATCAAACTGAATTTGTCTATTAAGTTAAATGTTTTGACCCATTGTAAGAGTGTCAGACTGTTTACCTATTAGTTGTTAAATTAGTCACACATTGACTACCTAAGAATTCAACTTAAAATGACCACGTGATGGTTCTAGGATGGATTGTGGCGCTAAAATTTTGCCAATAAATTATATAGGAGGTTATTTTTTATACCTAAGCTTTCAAGTACTCTAATATTAATGCTTCTTTTCAAAGTGTGAAAGTAACACATTTGTTGTGGAGAATTTGGAAAACAAAGAAAAATATAGATAAGAAAATAGAAATCACCCTAATTTCCTACTCAGAGTTAACTGCTTCTAGTATTTTTCTATATATACACACAGAATTGTTTTTTAATTGGATTATATTATGTAATAAACATTTGTTTTCACTTTTCACATCCTGAACATTTCTTCACGTTATTAAATATTCTTCAAAAACGTGATTTTAAATGTTAACATTGGAAAGCATACTACATATTATGCACATTGAGAGATGTTCCGTAATTTGAACATTGTCCTTTTGTTGGCCATTTAAGTTTTTAATTTTCTTTCATATTGAGGAGAATATCCCTGCACACAAAACTTAGCCCACATCTCTGATTCCTTCCTTAACCATTTAGCTGCTCTTAATTGTCACTAATACTGTGGTTCTCTCTGAGTGTAAGATAGTAGGATAGAGCATTTGGGGTTTAAATGAAACTATATTTTGGAAGAAAACAAAACTATCCTAATTCTAAACATTTGTAAACATCAATGTTCCTTAAACCTTGACAAAGACATATTGTCTAGACTCTCTTGATACCTGAGATACAAAAATTTGAAATATAATAAAGATACCTCTTCTGACATGAGTATTACAAAGCTAATCTATCATCCATAATCCAAGGAATGAATGTTTTTATAGAGTAGATTTTGCCTTCCCCCTTTCAGCCAGAATTTGAATACTTGTTACTGACATTTTTTGACTATTCTAATAGAAAGATAAATATCTATCTAGACATATGTACTGAGCTATACTGAGCCACACAGATTTCACAGTTCATACTAATTGAGAGAAGAAAGTAATTCCTAGGTACCAAATAATGTGGTGGCAGGCTGCAGCCTTCTTTACAGTTTTGAGTTCCCCTGTGTAGTGATTGGATAATTCTGCATTACCAAATATTTTTAAAGTGCAAATTTGAAGGTTTTTTTTTAAATAACTCTACTAGGTAGAAATTTAAGTAAAGCAGACTTATAGATCATACATTCATTTCCTTGCACTATTCCCCTAAGTGTCCCCTATTCTTTCTTTGAACCTCAAAGCATTCTGTTTCTAGAAACCTATACAATAGTGCAGTAGCCTGGGGTTTGGGGAGAGGTATGCTGTGTAGATTGAAGGTGTTAATTATCCTTACCTCATTTTAATTTTCACAACTGCACTACTAGATGGAGAAGATGCTTAGTAAGCATGTATTAATCATGTTTTAGAGAAGAAGAGAAATCAAGATTCAAAGTTAGGTAACTTGTCCCCAAACTAGAAGCAGAGTTGAGTCAGATTTATGGCAGGTCTTTAACTCTTGATCAGTGTGTTTGCCTAAGCCTGAACTTCTAAAATATCTCCTCCTAAAGTTTCATGAATTCTTGTCCCTTGTTTTCTTACACTGTCCACTTTCTAACTTTGTAGTTTTCCTCTCTCTTCCATTTCCCAAAAGACACATTTGGGGTTTTCCTGCAGAAGAGTTTTGTCTTTTGTTCCACATTTTTTACTTTTCGGTTTCTTTTCTTTTTCAAATTAAATCCTTATTCATTTTCCAGTTTTGCCCCAGAATTCATCAGAAAAAAATTTAACCATAGAAGTATATGTAAGAGACCATCCAGTCCAACCCCATGGTTTACTAGTAAATTTAATAAAGCACAGAGAGTAAATGACTTGCTTAAAGTCATAATTGGTGGCAGAGCCAGGGTAGGATTTGCTTCTTCTGATTCTTAGTCCACTGTTGTTTTGAAACATTTAATAAAATTGCATAATAGTAAAGATGAAGTAATGCAACTTCTAGTAACTTTTCTTAATGTGTATGAACTGTTTATTTCCAACTTTTCCAGATTAGATAAAGAGGAGAAGCTTCTGAAACAAAGTCTAGAATGCTGAGATGATTTGGCAATCTGAGAACAGATTTGTAACCAGATTGAAAAGACTACAATTATTTCTTAAATCTGCAGTGAAACTTCTTCTCATGAAAGTCCTTCAAATTATGTAATTAAGTGGTTCAAAGCTCCCAGACTGGTTTCAATGTACTATAATGTAGCACATTTATCAAACTATACAGGGAGTTTCCAGTGGAGCAGGTTATTCTCCCATAACCTGACAACCGGAGATTACAGAAAACAAAACATCATAAATAAAAATTGGCTGTGAGGAAAGTTCTCTTACACATTATATTAGGAATAATTTAGAAATGCATAAAAACCACGTAATGGAGCCTAAGGGAAAATAAAAATTTTATTCCCTCCCCACAAATTAATTTTTCTGGGTTTTCTCATTTATCATCTTCAATAGATATATGTAGCCTATAGCCCAAGGCATATTTGAACCAAGAAATAAAGTACTGAAGGTTTTTAAATGTGTACTTTTAAATCCTACTGTAGTAAAATAAAGTCCAAATGCAGAATATTAAAAACAATCTTCTGGGGATTCCCTGGTGGTTCAGTGGTTAGGACTCCACACTTTCACTTCCAGGGCCCGGGTTCAGTCCCTGGTCGGGGAACTAAGATCCCACAAGCTGTGCAGTGTGACCAAAAAAAAAAAAAAAGGTCTCCCTGGTTAGTGTTTTGTACATTTAAAAGATCATTATCACTGTGGAAGGGACAAATCGGACAAATCTTCCTTTAAGATGGAGAAAAGTAATTGCCCTTGACACTAGGCAGGGATGGAGAATTTAGGGGTTACTGATGTAGTTGTGTTCCTCGCTATCACGGTACAAAAAGAACTCTCTCTTCCTGCTGATAACCGGAGGAGAGGCAAGAGGCCTGGGAGAGTCACATGGAGCCTGGAGAAGATGCTGACAGAAGAGCGGCAGCTCTGTTTAACCACAGCTGGTCTCACGGCTCCCTTGACCAGATTGTTATATGAGGCTGTTTAGAAGGAGCAATTGTGCAGCGTGTTTGCTGAAAAAATAGCTTCAGTGGTGGCCAAGCATCCTGGTTTTTGTTTGTCCCTTCTCCCTTGTAGAATGAGACTAATAGGAATAATCTACCAGAAGTCTATATATTGATGCCAAAGTTTTTCTCCCAAAGTCTCATCGTCTAAAATATATTTGCAAAAATTCTCATCACTGTTCAGCTCCTTAAATAGAGGGATGTCTAATATAGGACACCTAATATCAAGGTGTCCACAGGGCTCTATTCACTGCTGGAAGCTCTGCAGGAGCATCGGAGACTCCTTTCCTTGCTTTTTTCATGGATGTTAACTTGCATTTATGTTTAAAATTAAACAGGGAATTAAGAGTTCTACTTCCATCCCTGCTGCCATTTGGAAATGGCGATATCATGCTCACTGCCTCTAATTCCAATTATCTTCATGCTGCACATCTCATGAGTTCTGGGAAAGCTCGAGTGTCTCTTCCCATGTGCCAGCTATTGCTTACAGAGCTTGGTTTCATAATTTCATAATCAGTGCATTGTCATTAGAAAATTATGGGAAATTACAGTGGACTAGCCAATGTAAGGCATATGAAACCTGTATTAGCCTAATAAAAATAATTTTAAATTATTAGCCTCATAAAAATTAATTTTTAAATAATCAAGGAGGACTGTGTAAAATGACTGAAATTCCATTTTAATAAGTAATTTTATGAATTTTCCTGATTATAAAAAGTTGGAGAAATCCAACACTTTATTTTGTAAAAGAAAATGAAAATGTAACTTAAGTGAGTTTTTGAATCATTCTAGATGAGGCTCAGAACACTTCCTGAAAGATGGTAAGTGGTCAAATATATTTAATTATTGGATGAGGTGAGGGACTGAAAGAGTTAGCACCAATAGCTTATAAAAAGAAGACAAAAGAATTAATAACCACGTGTTTTTCTTAAGGGCAACTGAACTGAAAATACAGTTTTATACCTTTTAGTCAAAGACTGAGATCTAACTGATGTAACTTGAATAACAGGAATGCATTTTTACATGTTGCAAATATAGAAATTGAGATAATTTATATAAGAGTTAGGATGAAGTTTACTTTTACTTTATGTTAAAAAAAAAGTTTCCTAACAAAGTGTACAAAGTAAGGAAAATTGCTAGGATGTTTTATCTGTGAGAGAGAATAAATTGTTTTCAAGCTCATACCTCCCCATCCCCTTTCAGCATTTGTTGAGAACTCACTCTGTGGGAGTATTAGTTTTCTACTGTAGCTCTTTAACAAATTACAAACTTGGTGGCTTAAAACAATACAAATGTATCTTACAGTTCCGTAGGTTGGAAGCCTGACATGGGTCTCACTGGGCTAATATCAAGGTATGCACAGGGCTGCATTACTTTCTGGAAGCTCTGAAGAAGAATCAGACTTGTTTCCTTGCTTTTTTTTTTCTTTTCCTTTCAATTTCTAGAGGTCGTCTATAATTCCTTAACTCATGGCTCCCTTCCTTCATCTTCAAAACCAGCAACACTGCATCTCTCTGACCGTTCTTCTGTGGACCCATCTCCCTCTGACCACAGCTGGAAAGGTTCTCAGATTTTAAGAACCCGTGTGATTACATTAAGCCTACCCAGATAATTCAGGATAATCGCCCCATCTTGAGGCCCTTAACATTCATCACATGTGGGAGGCAGTGTTCAGTTCACAGGGCTCTGAGCCAGCATCAGAAGATACTAATGTAGATATATTTATTTTAAATAATTTTGGTGTATTTGGTGTATTCATATTTATTAATGAAGGGAATAATCAACTCCCTTTAAACAAAAGACTTTCCTAAATTGCTTGAAATGTTTTTATGTACATAAAAAATTTAAAATAATTTAATAATTGTTTAATAATAATTCCATTGCCTTCTGCAAGTCTACATATTTTACATAATTTAATTGTAATAACAATACAATTATATATACATGATAGTATCTTACATTCTGTTCTTTTCACTTACTTCATATATATATTATTAAGCAAACAGGCTGTATTTTATTAAACTTTACTCCTGATACTAGAGATTTATTTGTTTGCAGTTTCTTACTAGATTAGATAATTCTTCACTGAACATTCACTTATTTGTCCAGCTTTTTCCTTTTATTGAATAAATCCCTTGGAAAAAAATTCTTTGAAAGGAATTACAGAGTCAGAATGTATGCCTACCCATTTTTCTCTTCTTATTTGTCTATAGAGCCATAATTTTGTTCAGGTATTAGGTGGTAAATTGGTCAAGGACCAGAGTGTAAGCCCCAGAGAATGTATTTGTCTTATAAGCCAAACCTGGAAATTTCCATCTCCTGTGCCAGTGATTGGTTTAAGAATTACCTGTGACTTAATTCTGTCCAGTAAGACCAAGCTGACATTTTCATAGCTGGTGAGGATTTGATCAGAGCCGAGATTTAGAACACCGAATCTGTGTAGTGCTGACATCTATTTGCACCATCGGGGTGTTTGTTATCACTATAATTCAGATGAGAGGAGGAGCTGAATGGGGATGAGACTGGAACAAGAGCAAATGGCAGTGCAGAGGACAAGGCAAAAGAAGGATTCGAAGGTGACTCTGACGTGTTGAGCCAGGGTGACTGTGTAAGAAAGAAAGTGCCATTGTTGGGATGGTAGGTTTGTGGGTGTTTGGGATGCCCAGGGATGTTGGGACCCCTTCAATTTGGGATGTGTGACCTGAGGACAGAACATCCAAATAAATGTGAGCCTTAAGAGAGAGACATTTTGGGTTCAGTAGAAATGTACCGTGAGCAACACATACAAATCACATATATAATTTTAAATTTTCTAGTAATGTCGTTTTTTAAAAAGTAACAAGTGAGGCTAATTTTAATAGTGTACTTTATTTAACACACTACATCAAAGATAGTATCATTTCATTAGTCATTACATATCCCAGCATCTCAATTTTCTCCAGCCACGTTTCAAGTGCTTAATAGTCATGTACGTCTAGAAAGACCAGTTTAGGAGCTGGTAATAAAGTCAGCACCTTTCTTTGTTTGCAGGTGTGAACCCATGTTCGAGTTGTTCCTGCTTTTTTTCTGCTGTTACGAACAATGCTGTAATGAACAGTCATACACACAACTTCTGGTGCAGCAGTTAGGGGCAGTGTACTCTTGGGAGTGGGACTTGTGCACAGCAGCAGCAGAGACAGGCCTCACTGTCTTCCCAGGTGGCTGCTGCAGCTCACGCCCCTGCTAGTAGGATGCAAAAGCACCCACATGGCTCCACACCCCAAAGTCACGTTTCATTTTTGTCAAGCTAGTGGGTGTAAAATGGTTTCTTACTCTGTCATAATATTCATTTCTCTGATGATTAATGAGTTTGAATACCTTTCCAGATCCATTTGAATCTTCATTTTGTTCTCTTCTGTGGTAATCACAAATATTTATTCATTCAAATATAAGTATATTTATATTATGTATGTTATAGATGTCATATATTATATTTGTATATGGATCATATATTCATTTACAAATGGTTGTTGAACACCCTCTGCTAAATACTGGTCTAGGTACTGGGAATGAACTAGTGAGGAAAAAATGATATAGTCCCAAATTCTGCCTTCATGGAGTTTACATTCTAGTGTGTGTGCAGTGACCAGGGAGAGACCAAAAAGAGGTAAAATGCTGTCTGACGTATGTCAGTGAACCTGGGTTTAAGTCTGGCTCAGCCATTTTACGTCATTAAACCTTGGTTTCTGCAATTGTAAAAAGGAGATGGCAATAATATTTATCTTCTGTTGTTTATTAAATACATATGAAGAACTTGACACAGTGTCAGGCAAATTGTAAGGATTTGGCAAATGCTAATGACAAGAAGAAGAAGAAGGAGAAGAAGAAGAGGAAGAAGAAGAAGAAAAAGAAAATATAACTACTATTTTCCCCTTTCTTGCTTCTATTTTTTCTTCTAGGTTTTTTTTTCTTTTTTTCCAGTTACAACTACTGAAGTTTCAGATTACATATGTTTTGTTTTTTTTTGAAGCATTGGCTCTCATTTAGGTGTCAACCTCCTGGTATTTTCTGCAGCAAGACAGACGACTTTGGCTAATTTTGAGATGTGTTGTTTTCCAACTTCTTAAATCCCAAGAACAAAGAGCCTGAGTACATGTACTTTTAAAAAATCTGCATCACGTTGAATAGGCAAAAATGTGGGAAAATCCAGAGGAATATCTTATATAATTCAGGGCTGTGTTCTGTGAGTATAAGTGTTGCTTGAATTGATCATTTCAATCCAATAACCAATTGATTGTTAATTTATGTGCAAAGTACCGTGTAGGGAGATGCATATGACTTTATTAATCTTTGGAATAATAATTTGTCCCTTTTTCTTAGATAATGATGTTGAAAATGATCTTCAATCATACATCAGTTGAGCACTGCAAGTCGTCCACAGAAAAGCAGAAAGAGTGCAGCTTCTTCTTAACAGCTGTTCGCCTGGCTTCACTGAACCAGATCTTGGATCCCTGGGTTTATCTGCTGCTAAGAAAGATCCTTCTTCAAAAGTTTTGCCAGGTAGCAAATGCTGTCTCCAGCTGCTGTAATAATGGAAAGAAAGTACAGATGATCTCACTATCCAATGAAATAACACAGACAGAGGCATGAAAGAGAACTCTTAATCAACTTGCATGTTCACAGCTTTTGGCAACAAATAGCCCTAAACCTTACTGTGAATTTAGGCATATCTGGCATGCCACTGTTTATGCGTTGAAGTAGAATTTTTGATATAAGGCTAAATGGTCTCAGAAGCATAGATAATCCCCTATGTGCCAGAAGTATTCAAACACAAACAAAGGAAAATAGATTAATAATAGTCTAGTGTTTGGGGGACTCTGTCATTTGTAGCTGAATATGTGATTATTTATTAGGTGAAGACTTTTTCTTCTATATAAATGATCTTGGTCTGTGATGGGGGTGGGATGGGAATAGTTAATATTCTAGTATTCTGAATACATGGGGAATTTAACGCACAGATCGTTGAAGACAAGGTTTGTTTTTGCTCAAAACCTTGGCCTTCTGCTTTCTCTTTTACTCTCTCTTTCTCTCTGTGTCACTCTTATTCCCCTTACATTTTTTTAAAAAGTTGAGTTAGGAGTAAAAAAACATCTATAATGTATCCACAAGTGTTCATTGGTACTGATGTTATTTAAATACTGCTCAATTTGTAAATTAGCTGCTAACCTTACAAAGTTTAAGTTTTGGTTGGGTTGGTAATTAGGTTTATTCATTATCTGAATAAGAGTCAGTTCCATTTATTTCAAAAATGACAGAGTTTGTGACCATCCAAATTGCTAAATGTTCTTCCTTTTGATTACATTTTTAATTCCTACAAGCCTGCAGAAGATTCGTAAAACTGTGCTTGGGAGTCAGTGAAGTGATTTTTCAAAATGCTATTTAAGGACTGATTTGAGCACTAAATATACGTACTCTGGCTAATTATCTTCCCTGATTTTCCACCAAAAGTATTCTCTTCAGTATTTTGGGTATTTAAATACTAACTCTGATTCTAACACCAATAAATATTTTGAAGCTTCCATAAAGACTTTCCATAGTTTGGCCTATTTATAGGATTAGGAAATTAATAATATTGATCCCTCACAGCACTTTCTCTGCCCTCTTCTCAAAGTAGCTCTATCTAAATATTTATTCTTAAAATGTTTCTCTCAGGGTCTACATGTGTACAAACCTTGATAGCTAAGCTTGATATCTTTTTGGCACAAGTAGGTCACTACGTTAAGTTTTGAGAATTACACTTAAACAGAAGATTTCCCCAACAAACACAACAATCTTTCAAATCAGACCTACATAATATGTTCTTCATACTCTTTAGAGCATTCATTTTGCAGACTTACTAACATTTTCTCATGAAGATTTTAATTTGTTTTTTCCTTTATTGCCTTCCTAGTTTTAAGAAACTTGAGATTTATTTATACTCCTTTATAGTAACTACATTTGTGTTTGTGTTCAGTAAGCATTTGGGGAAGAATTAATTTTAAGAGGTACAAAATATCTATTAGATTAATAAGTACACCACTCTAAGTCAATCAGGAGGAATCAATTTAAATGACCATGTCAAATTGAGTGAGACAGCAAGATCTGCTGGGAGCAGAAATAGAGACACAGATGTAGAGAACAAATGTATGGACACCAAGGGGGGAAAGTGGCGGAGATGCGGGGTTGGTGGTGGGATGAACTGGGAGATTGGGATTGACATATATACACCAATATGTATAAAATAGATAACTAATAAGAACCTGCTGTATAAAAAAATAAATGAATAAATATAATTCAAAAATTCAAATAAAAGAAAAAAATCTGCTGGGAGCACTTTTGTAACTCATGATCATTCCACTAGTCTAGGTTTTGGAAAAAATGATGATAAATAACCTATACTAAAACCCCATTATAAAATCTCTCTATGCCATAGAATTGGATTATCCTACAGGTCACCTCATGGAGGATGAAACAAAACTACATACTTTTTTTTTCAGGAAAAAAGTGCACTTAAATGATCTTATAGTGAAGAGGTTTTACCTCTTGAGTGGTCCTCAGACCCTAGGTTTAGATATACACATAGTATAGATCCAAGTGGTATGAGCTTGATTGGGTTATTTCTTCCAGCACCTAGTACAGCACTTGGAATATAGAAAGTGTTCAATGACTGTTTGCTCAGGGAATGAATGAATCATTATCTGCCAAAACCAAGTGCACATTGGTGGGGCCCCACAATATGGTTGAAGCTCTTCATGCCATTACAGACCATCAAGCTGATACAGTGAATGATCTCTGCTTGTTTAATTACAGAAACACAAATTTATCTTCAGATGTGCAGTGTCATATTGTTGCATAACAAAGAGCGTTATTTGTATTAATAATTTAAGAGACTGCTACTCCCAAGTGGTAATTGAGATTATTGTCAAAGAAATAGCACTTTTCATCAAACCACAGAAATGCATAAAGACAAAACAGCCTAAAACTCATGCTTAACTACAAAACAAATCTTAACTACAAAACCATGTATCCCTGCCCAGGGATACATGGTAGTTGTGGATGATGGCAGTTTTTGAACAAGCTTGAAAAGGAATCTAAAAAAAAAAAAAAAAAAGAGGTTCTGAAGAACCTAGGGTCAGGAGAGGAATAAAGACGCAGACGTAGAGAATGGACTTGAGGACATGGGGAGGGGGAAGGGTAAGCTGGGACGAAGTGAGAGAGTGGCATGGACATACATACACTACCAAATGTAAAATAGATAGCTAGTGGGAAGCAGCTGCATAGCACAGGGAGATCAGCTCAGTGCTTTGTGAACACCTAGAGGGGTAGGATAGGGAGGATGGGAGGGAGACGCAAGAGGGAAGGGATATGGGGACATATGTATGCATATGGCTGATTCACTCTGTTGTACAACAGAAAGTAACACAACATTGTAAAGCAATTATACTCTAATAAAGATGTTTAAAAAAAGAAGAATTAATGAATAGGTAAATAATTGAAACAAGTAATTCTGGAAGAAGGATCTGGACATAAGAGGCTATCTTTTTAGTAGAGACTTTAAAATATAATATTATTGTCAAAAAAAAAAAGGAGATGGAAAAGGAAGAATTATGTAAACAGCATGTGAGTTTTGTTATGTAGGCAGCCATTTGTTAGTACATGGAAAACCTGATAAGAAATATAAGTCCTAAATGATATCAGTCTTTGGATGATAGCTGAAGTTAGATTTCAGAGATGTTGTTCAGAGGCCCTAGATGTGGTTAGGAAGTAAACATCTAAAGTCACTGCAGAAGAGTATGTCAGTTTCCACGTTTAAGTTCATTGGCCTTTAAATTCACTCGCATATACTTAGTTTAGCCATGCATATATCTGAGCAGGAAAAAAATGCATGCATAAATTATGAGAATTACAAAACTTCTCAGTATTGGTTAAAAAAAAAAATAGAGACCTAGGAAACTAAATAGAAAGTAGTGAGTGAATGCAATGTAGAAATATATGTAATGTCAGCTGTCGTAGATTTTACGAAACAGTTTTGATTTTCCAAACAGTGAATTTATACCGCTATGTTGTGTCACAGAAGAGAATGATGACACGTCAACCAATTAGAACAGTTTACTTTTCAAATAAAATAAGTATGGTGGATATCTTTAAAATATTTTAAATTGAAGAAACAAAATGTGTTATCCCAAGATTTATCAAATTTACCTAATGCTATATATGAAGTTATTTTAAATCATGCCAGATTTAAATGATTGTCAATTTTAAAGTGCACATATATACTGAACACTTCTTTATTATATAAAAGACCTTTTGACCATGTTATGGAATAAAATTGTGGAAGCTCATGTAAAAGTTAACTATAAAAGACCCTGTGACCACACTGGCATTGAGTAATAGACAAACTAAAAACTTTGACAAAACAGTATTTTAATAAGGTGGACAATCTGTGGCAATATTCTAATATTAAATTTTCAAGAATTAGGAATTTTATTTATTTAATACTTTATATGTTTTTGTTGGTTTTGACCCCAGATTAGTGATCTGCTTTCAGTCTTCCCCATGTCAGTTATCATAGTTCTTTGTATTGGGATTAAGTCAGCTACAGAAAATAGAAAAATTTTGTTTTATGAAATTTTAGGCACATATATTACCCATTTATTCTCATATTTTAACCCCAAAGCTTCTCTTGAAATATACAGATTACTAGAAGATGAGTGACACAGAGAGATTTATTACTACAGAGAGTATTTATTACTACAAACATATAAAAAGCTTAGTATGGAATAATTAAAATTTCCATGATTTACCTCTGTAAAAATTTAGGTCGCCAACCATGCCCAATCTTCATAACTGCTTGTTTATTGCTAGCTTTGTGATTGTGTTATGTCTCAAATCTGCAAAAATTGAGGTCTAAATAAATGAAAAGAATTGTTCAATGAATGAGATTATAACATTTTTTAAATGAAGAGTAATATTGTGGCTAAACCGACAGAACTGTTTTCTGAGTTGCAATACAATGCTAATAAGAGGTGACATAATCTGTGATGTTTCCTAACATAGGTTATGATAGAGTCTATTTACAAAATTTGGAAATCAGTCTAAAACTCACATGCAGATTTGTTAAGAAGCTGCTATCTGTTCAGAATTCTAAGACTACTGACAGGTGGTGATTACGTATGAAGCATGAAACAGAGAATTAGGAAAAATTCAAAAATTAAACTCCATTATACTGGTATCATTAATATAGTTACTAATTACATGTAAAAGTTCATTTCCCCTAGATTTCTCTCATGCAAAAGGTTTCAATTTTATAATGATTCATGTTGTAGTTATTAAGTAAAATTTTTCACATGCCTTCCCTGAATGCCTTTTTTGGATTGAGTCCACCTATAAAACTGAAGAAAGTAAAAAGAATAGTACAAGGTGACTTTGTTCTCAAAGTGACAAAGGGAAAACTGAAACTATACATATTTATGAAAGACTTCAACAAGTCTAGAAGTGAGGCATTTTTTTTTTTCTAAAAGAGGTCAACAATTATTTTTTTGTACGCGGGCCTCTCACCGCTGTGGCCTCTCCCTCTGCGGAGCACAGGCTCCAGACGCGCAGGCTCCAGACGCGCAGGCTCAGCGGCCATGGCTCACGGACCCAGCCGCTCCACGGCATGTGGGATCCTCCCGGACCGGGGCACGAGCCCGTGACCCCTGCATCGGCAGGCGAACTCCCAACCACTGCGCCACCAGGGAAGCCCCCATATAGTCTCTATTTTATAATTCCTAAAGTGAGGATTCTATTTAAAGGCTTATAATTTATACAAGTTGAGTTGTAAACCATTACATTATGATACCACAAGACAAGTACATTTTGATTCTCTAGAAATGCAGTTCAATCAGACATATACCATATTTATTCATATATAAATCACACTATCTATTGAGAATGAAAATTATTTTATTTTCAGAAGTTTTACATCAATCTATTTCAAAACATAACTCAAATATCCACTGGAATGCTTATTTCCTCATTAGGAACGAGACTGTTTCCCCAGTGCCCTTGCCTCCAGCCTGTTTTTCCATTTTCTCACGGAGAAAAAGTAACAGAAATATTTACTATGGTGAAGCTGGGATTGTTTTTAAGAGAGAGAATGGTTTCACATTTCTAATATGCTAATGTCCTAATATATGAAACATCTGAGTCTGCTTTTTAATATCTGCTTTGATGAAATAATTTTATTATGGGAGTAAAGATAAGAAGGAAAGAGATTACCATCAGATACAAATTAGCCTTTTCAGGCTTTCTGAGCATTTTAGAGATGATAGCACTTCTAAATTTTTTTAGAGCAGATCTTAAATCCTTTTGTTAATTGTTTTAGAATTAGAATATTTTGACTTTTTAATTAAAGTGAATCAGATATCTAGCCAAAAGCTAGCTAATCACCAGACTTTAATAGTTATTTGAAAATAGTTTCTTTCTATGGTTTTCAGTTTCTGTAGAAATCAAAGCTGTAATGTTCAGCAGGAGAAAATGTGTATGACTTACTGATGGACTTCAATGTTCTTTCAGCTTTTGAAACGACACTCATATGGAACAGGCATGGAGGGTGGGACAGAGAACAAAGAGAAAGAGGTGAAGGAAAACCTGTGTATTTCTAACTTGTCAAGATTCTTCATCCTTTTAGGCCATTTCACAGAAGCAAGGAGAGGAAGAGGCCACATTTATCTTTTCATAATTGAGCATCAGTAGGACAAAGCGAGGAGTGGCCAGTGTTCTTTTCTGTAAGAGTGAATGTTAAATTCACTCAACTCATCACTGACTGCTAAACTCTTTTTCTTCCCAATCTTCCTGCATATATATGAAATATCTTACCTTCTCCCTCTTCTTTAACCAAACAATTTTGTACAAATAGCATAAAGTTGAACATTTCTTTAAGGAAACAAATTAAAAACAGGCACTGATTATTTTGATCTGTTTACAACAAATGAATATATTATTTTCAAAATGTATCTAAGTAAGAATTGAAATCATTGGCACTTTAATCAATCATGTAAAGCTCAGTATAGAAAGTGTACATTTCTCTACCTCGCCTACTCAGCACCCCATCCCTACACACTTGGTTAAATGGGAAGGTATACTGTTGTCACCTTTATGTAGTTAGTTATCTTAAGTGTATTTAAACATATCTTCCAGTATGTTTTAAAGGGTAGTTTTCAATATGGTGGAGACAAAAAATAAAAGAGACTATGAAAAGTACATCAGAATTTTGACGGCATTCTAGTCAGAGCCAGTCTGTGTACTTAACAAATGTACGTTATTTATGTTGTGCTTGTCAATGGAAAATAAAGTCGAATATTCTGAAATGTCCCTGTCTTTCTTTCCTGATGCCAACTCATGTCAGGAATGTTTTACTTATAATCACATTAAGCATTTTGCTAAAATCCTATTTGATGTGCTTTGCCAAGATAACAGCACAATGTAATGCAATAGCATCATCCTATCTGTAACATTTAAATCATTTTGTTTTATATTCCATAATAACATGTAGTACAAATTATCACTGATGTGCTATAAACTTGAGAGGTGCTTTTCAATATGATACCTAGTCATGTTATAATCTCAGAATTTTTGTTTTTAATACAAAAGCACATTTATAAATTATTCTAAACTTAGTTCTCCTACTTTCTTGTGGATTTGAGTATAATCTACAGGCAGCCAACATAAGAATTGCCCTTGTTTATAGTCAGCTCCTTCAGCAGACTTGTACCTGTGTATTGGTGTGAGCTGATTACTGGTAGAGATGTGTTGGGCTACCCAACTACCCTATTCCATGTGCTTATTTAGCTCAACTCTACTTCTTCCTCCCTCAGTGATGGGAGAAGTTCTGTAGAACATAGACTGCAAAGCCAAGCTCATTATAAGTAACACGCCGAGCTCGCCCTCCTTCCTCCTAAGAAAAGGCATTTAGGGAGAGTTCTGCCGTAAATCGCTGACCAAATCTTTTTTTTTTTTTTTGGCTGCACTGGGTCTTTATCGCTGCGCACGGGCTCTTTGTTGTTGTGGTACGTGGACTTCTCTAGTTGTGGCGCACAGGCTGCAGTGCGCACGGCCTCAGTAGTCTGAATAGTTGCCCCATGGCATGTGGGATCTTAGTTCCCCAACCAAGGATCAGACCCACATCCCCTGCATTGGAAGGTGGGTTCTTAACCACTGGACCACCAGGGAAGCCCCTGACCAGATCTTATGATCTCTACAGTCTTGTAGCATTTGAGGTAAACATCATTATGGCTATCTTCCGGTACACCAAGAATTTCCACTACAACGCTGATGAACCTACATGCCATGGAATGACATTGCCCAGTTTCATGTTCTCAGAGGACAAGGAGTCAGGCATCTTTAGATATCTTGGAGGTTGTTGTGCTCACCTAAAAGTCTTGAGTAGACCTATTTTGGAGGAAGGTACTCAGAATCCAAGCCAGTCCTCCAGACTTGTTCTTTTCTTCAACATATATTTGTTGTGTACCAATTATGGCCTAAGCATTCTGGTAGGCACTAAGACACAGGGATTTAAAAAAACAAACAAAAATACCCAGCTTTCAATGAATTTATAATCTAGTAGGGGAATAGCAAATCATTTGAACAGAGCTGCTATTGGGGTAAGCCTATGGTAATGAAAGCATATGGGGGAGGTGATGCTGAAGTAAGAAATAGTTTCCTGTAGGAGTTGACATTTAATCTGCATTTTGGAGAAAGGAGTTGCTATTAACCAGGAAGGTGGAGGCACATTTTAAGATACTTTTTCACTCCACTCTGCCCAAAGCAGTACAATTTCCAAGGCATTCAAACTGACTAAATTCTAGTGGCCCTGTAAAAAGTGTGGGTCTGAATCGTGCATACCTCTGTAATCTCACAGAGTGGGGAAAAGTGACTTGGCCTTAGGGCAGGATTTCTGAAACATGGAACTCTTTTCGTTTTTTGTTTTTTGTTTTTTGGGGGTTTTTTGTGGTACGCGGGCCTCTCACTGCTGTGGCCTCTCCCGTTGCGGAGCACAGGCTCCGGACGCGCACGCTCAGTGGCCATGGCTCACGGGCCCAGCCACTCCGCGGCATGTGGGATCTTCCCAGACCGGGGCACGAACCTGCGTCCTCCGCATCGGCAGACGGACTCTCAACCACTGCGCCACCAGGGAAGCCCTGAACCATGGAACTCTTGACACATTGGGGCAGATAATTCTTTGCTGTGGGGTGTTGTCCTGTACATTGTAAGCTGTTTAGCAGCTACCCTGGCCTCTACTCACTGGATGCCAGTAATATCACCCTAGTTGTGACAATCAAAAATGTCCCCAGACATTGCCAAACGCAGCATGGAGGACATATTGGCCCCTAGTTGGGACCCTCTGCCTTAGGGCAAGGGCCATGGCCACTAAGAGGAAGCTATGTGTGAGGGTTTTCAGGACAAGGCCATCTGTGGGATCTTGGTCCTGACAGGCACCATTCTGGCATTTCTCAAGGAAGCAGGCATTAAAATGCCAGTTTGTGTCTGACTGCACAAAAATGTGGCACTACCACTACAGCAGTGCCCTGATCACCGTGGGCCCTGATCCACTTCCGTAATCACATAAATCTATTCACAGACAAAGAGGTACAATTTCTTAGAAACTATCATCTTTCTATTGATGCCTCCAATCCCTATTTTGTTCTTGATAAGAGGCCCTAGGATTATATGTCTCTCAAAGGGATATCTAAAGATGGTCCATTTCTCTCAGGACCTCGAAAATCTGTTATAATTCCTCTTAATTAAGTTCACATTTCCAGGCAAGGTGCGTTAGTAAGAGAGAACTAATTTACCAAATTTTGTCTGTAATGGAATTTTTGCATGTCTGATCTGTGTTACAGAGTTGTAAGAGCTTTATTTAATCTGAGACATAATCTTTATCAAAGAGCAGTCAAATCTGGGGCAAATGTCTCTTTATCAGCCTGTGCCTTTCTGAGTTTGTGCCAGTCTGCAGTACCTCAGGTATAGAGCTATTACCATACATTTTGCTGACAGAGTTCAAGTCATGATCTCTATAACTGACATTTAAACTCTAGTTTGCATGAAATGGGAATTTGAAAAACTTAAACCACAAATCTGACCCAAAATTAAAATGAAAACAAAGGTACTCATTAGTTTACTGTAAATTTCTGAGGCAAAGTAGGGAAGGTCTATGGATAATCAGTGCTTATGCCTAATATTATTATGCAATCCTTTAAAAAGAAGTCTTTGAATATAACATGCAAGGTTGTTTGAATTCAATTTTGAAAAGAACATTGGAAGAAAATAATTCTGAAACCATTACAACCCATTGAGGCCTTTTAAAATTAGATTTAACTAGAAGTACCCAGTGGAACACTGGTTCTTAAACACTGTGGGGTCAGAGACCCCTCTGATAATCTGGTGAAAGTTTTGGATCCCCTTCTCACAAAAAGCACAGAGAATTTTTTTTACAGTGTCAGAGATTGTGCAGTCCTCCTAAAGTCTGTCTACAGATGTCTTGGAAATTTATACACATAGGTTAAGAATTCTCAATGTGAGAAAATCTTTGTGATTCAAGGAACCTCACAAGTGTCCATGTTTGGTTTGAAAATTAAAATCGAAAACTGCAGCTAAATCAACATAATTACTTCCCTGTGAATGCCAAAATTCCTTGACATCTCATGTCAAGGAACGACATGCCCATAATAGTCAATCAGAATGATGCCCATAATAGTAAATCAACATAATGGGGGCAGAATTATTAAAAGGAACTGCAATCATTTTTTTTTTTTTTTTTTTTGCGGTACGCGGGCCTCTCACTGTTGTGGCCTCTCCCGTTGCGGAGCACAGGCTCCGGACGCGCAGGCTCAGCGGCCATGGCTCACGGGCCCAGCCACTCCGCGGCATGTGGGATCCTTCGGGACCGGGGCACGAACCCGCATCCCCTGCATCGGCAGGCGGACTCTCAACCACTGCGCCACCAGGGAAGCCCAGAACTGCAATCATTTTTTAAAACTGCCATAATGCGGGGAAAAGAAACAACACCATCCCAAACAGAAGAGGAGCAATATAGGTTACTTGCCAAAAACAGGTTGAAAAATGAAAGGACCATTTTTTGGAAAAGAATTACAACTTATCCAATGACACATTTGCCTTACACAGAGTTTTAGTTTTGCCTTGTGTTGATCCAGCAAGAGAGATTTAAAACCAACTATTAAAAAAAAAATCAGTTAAAATAAATATCACCTCACCTGAAAAATGCAATCTCCAAAATGGTTAGAATCTAACTTCCAGTTATTTTCTGTTACGTGACTTTATGTTATGTTATGTATATGGATAAATATATTTTTACACTTCTGCCTGTACTATAGTTTTGTGTTGCTATTTAGAATGAAAGCAGCAAGGAGGACCTATTGATTGAAACTTCCAGTAAAATGCAAGGCATACACTTGCAGACCTTACAAATGTAAAATTAATGATACTTTAAGCCAATGCTTGAAGCTATTAGTGGAATGCAGTATTGATGTTTATAGTTTGCACTTCTCTAGAGGGAAACATCTGGAGCAATTAATGACATTTATCTTTGCATTTTTCTTGTCTTATTGAGGAAAAAAGTGCCATCTTAGAGCACTGAAATATTTATATTTTGGAAACCCTACACTTTGATACCAGAGCATCCTACATTCTGGATGTGTGTATGTGAATTGGACAGCTGTACATAGTATGCATGAAATTGCAAGTTGATTTTCATAAGTCAGTGGTTTGGAGTCTTCTCCTTAGAAGATCCATGAAAAGCCATTTTTAGAGGAAGAACAATTGCTCTTTGTTACTTATTTTCAACATTCCTTGACCATTATTATTATTATTTTTTTTGCCTGGCCTCTTTATTTTAAGAATTGCAGTGACAGAATTAATATTTACTTGAAAAATTTTGGAGAAGTAATATTCATTTATTGCCAAGCTCTGAAGAGGAACTGCTACCTTAAATGTTTTGCAGCCCTAGTTAGACATGCATGGCTCCTCTCCTTATGACAGATTTTCTCCCACCATAGCCATTTTGCATATTTCTGCTACTATCCCTTCAGCAGAATTGTCATTGAAACCTAAAATAATTCATTTATTAATTTAATTAATTAATATTTGACCACTACTGAGAGATTGCATGTTTAAAGTATTTTAAAGCATTTTTAAAGCAACATCATTTCTCTAAAATGTTCTGTAAATTGTAGTGGGTTATAATGAAAAAGAAAAACTCCCAGTGTTGGACAAGGAGTCAGAACACTTAAGTCTGTTTATCTAATTTGCTATTCAGTGGTTGTTTGCCCTTGACAATTTACTAAACCTCTCTGAACTTGAATTTTCTTATCAGCACAGGATTATTAGGATTAAATAAGAATGAAGATAAGGACACTTTTGAAAGCACTATACAAGTAGGTAATGGTTAATATTATTTTATTATCTGGATTTCATCAATGGAACATTAAATTTAATTATGATTTTTCTCATCTCAAACCACTATAGTACAGTCTGGCTAACTTAGTATTGGGCTTTCACCAGAACACACAAGTGATATTAGAAGTCTAGTTCTGGTCCCACATAGGGAAAGATACATAGCTTTTTTTAAGTTTATTTGCCTCATCTGTACAATCAGAGGTTGGTTGATCTATGTGTTATCCTGTAGCTGAAAAAACATGATTTTCCCTTCTCTCTGGAATGTCATGAAGCTCATCTTGTCAGCTAAACACAGACAAGTTTTTCTCTTTTGAATTTTGAAAAGCTCATAGGAAATCTCTAGGCGACATAGACAGAAATGCCTATAAAAGGTTTCTGTTCCTTTTCTCCCTAAAAAGAACTTTTAGTTTTCCAGCCTCCTTCTCCTATGAGATTGTCCTCTTACCAGACTGGAGGATCATTGAATTCAGGGGCCATGCCTTCCATTTCTTAAGTTTTTCTGCCTCCTTTCCTTTTCCTCCTCATCCAAACTACCAAATCCTATAATATTGATTGTTAGATGACAGATCTCATTTACTTCTTTATTTTTGGCTCAGGAAATATTACAAAGATTAGGTTGTGTAGATTTTCATACACTTGGGCTTATCAATGGGTGTGTGTGTCTGTGTATGGGATGTCCATTATATCTCAAATGTGTATTTCTTTTCTTCAGTGTTTCATTTTTAATCACAATATTTTATGTTCATGCCTTTAAAAAGTCAAGTGGCACTAAATGTTTATTATGACAGCTGAATAGATAAAGAAGATGTGATACACACACGCGCGCGCACGCACACACACACACACACACACACACACACTGGAATACTACTCAGCCATGAAAAGAATGAAATTTTGCCATTTGCAGCAACATGGATAGACTTGGAAGGCATTATTCTGAGTGAAATAAGTTGGACAGAGAAAGACAAATACTGTCTGATATCACTTATATGTGGAATCTGAAAAATACAACAAACTAGTGAATAAAACAAAAGGGAAACAGACTCACAGATATAGAGAACAAACTAGTGGTTACTAGTGGGGGGATGGGGGCAATATAGGGTTAGGGGATAAATAAAAGGGTTATGGGATTACATGAAATCATGTATGTGAAACTTTTGAAAACTGTAAAGCACTATAGAATTTAAAGAATCTTTCATTCAGTTATAAAAAGCTAATGATACCCACACTCCTCATTCTAACCCTCCCCCCACCAGCCTGCTCTCCAGCTTTTTTCCAACATTTCTTCTGAAATATACCATCATATTTCTAAATAACATATTTATGTTTTTGTATCCTGCATAATCAACTTTGGACCTTGTAGGCTAATTTTCTATTTTGCTGGATTTAACTCTCTCCTCACGCATTGTCCCATTATGGTTCTAACATAATTTTATTAAATCAGAATTCAGTGTTTGCGTTTTTATGACAATGTAAATATTCTTAACTGCAGAATCAGTAGAACTGTCATCATGTTTCTTTTCTTGGACACATTTTTTTATTTTCTAGAGTTAAGAAATTATCAAGTTAAATTTGCTTAACTTTCTTTGTGCTAATGACCAAATCTTAACAGTTTTCCAAGTGCTCAAACCTATCAGATAATCTGTACCTCCTTTAGAGCCTAAGATTTTTTTTAAAGTTTCTCTTCTATTCAGCCTATTGCCTTTTTTTTATTAGATACCCTGTTTCCTAGATTCCATGTTTTGATGTATTTCTTGAATAATTCACTCTTTTGATCACACCGGCTTTAAAATGGGCTTTTTAATAGAAAAGAAAAATGTAAGGAACCAAACTTCTAGAAAAGAAAATGATTTTAAATATACATGAACACTAACAACAATAGTGATAATAACAATAGTGGCAGATATCATTTTATGAGCACCTATATTTTACATATGTTATCAAATTCTCATGTCAATGCCACAAGGTAGGTGTTATTACCACTACTTTCCAGATGAGAAGTCTGAGGCTCGGGGAGGGTAAATCACGTGGCCAAGTCCACAGAGTTAGTGAGAAGTGTTAGCTGCGATTCTCACCTGATTTCAGGTTAGAATGTAATTGCTGTGAATTCACTTAGTGAAGAACTACTACTATGATTATTTTCTGAAGCATCAAGTTTATCTTGGAGAAATCCTCTAAGGCCCCATGAAAGAAAGGCTTTGACTCTGTTCTGATGCCTGGGCATTTTTTCTGCAGCCAGAAATAATCTTGGGCAGCAGTGGTAAGGTGGTTTTTCCAACAGTACTGATTAGATTCAACAAACAAGATTTTCAGCAAAAATGTAGTCCTTATGTCCAATCTAGGCGTGCACACTACTGAGAACATTCAGACCTTCCCTGTTGGATGCAGAGCCGCTTCTGCAGTGGAGAGAATATCACCGCTGGCAGCAGATGGCTGCACAAAAAGAGGGCACTTCTGCTTGCTGCCCAGGCCTGTGAGTTTTGCTAAAAACTAAGAGCTTATCATGATCTGGGTTACTAAGTATGCATCTTTTTCAGTCCTTTTTTTTGTTTCTTTTTTTGTTTTTCCTTTCATACTTTCTCTCCTGCTTGTAAGGTAACTTAGGATTGGGCTTAATGAGAAGGTGTTTTTGCTTCCTAATGACACAGGGACTCCTGGGAGAATTTGTAAAATTCAGGACCGGCCAGAGGGAGAGCCGGTCATTTGTCTGCAGTGAAACCATTCTGTTTATCACCTCCTCCTGTTTAATTTTGAAATTTGCTCTAGCTTCTTCCTGCAAAATACAATGCAGTTTCAGAGCGGAGCATATTTTATCTTTGAGAAAGAGAAAAGCTGTCCCCAATTTTTGAGTCTTTCTTCCCTTGTTGCTAGCAAGCAAAATCTATTTGGTATATTTGACATTTTATCCTTTCACCAGTTTTCTCTTCAACTGGCTGCTCTGTTTTCTTCAGAACTGGTCAGGCTGATTAGAACAGTGCAGAACATTTTGCTCAAGGGAATAAAATCTCAGCATCTCCAAAACTTGAATTCTATGTTTTCAGATGAATGCAAATGGAAACCCACCTATAGCAGTTTAACTTGAAAAATCGAAAAAAAATCAGTGCATCTTGGAATTTATCTTTGGTCTAATTTTGCACATTATCTCTATTATTTCAATTGCAACAATAGCCAGCAATTCTCAGGCATCTCAGGGGTCGATTAGCATCTATTCAGAACAGGCTTAACCCAATTACACATAAACATTTATTAAAATATATATTTTTTATTATTTTATTATTTTTTATTAGTCATCTCAGCACTGTTTCAGCTTCCTTCTTGATCTCCCTTATAATGCCTTAAACTGGAAAACAAAGGCCCATAGTCACAGATTTAAAAGGTGGTCACTATATTTATTTGGTGCTATTTGCATTTTTTTAGCTCTTGGAGTCTCTACTTTTGCTAAAGGCTAAGGTGATAATTGTACAGTCTAAACTTAGTATTTTTTAAATGTCTTTAAAAATCTTCTATACAGAACAAAACTTCCTTACAAGTCTATGTTCTCTGCTGGCTGGGTCAGGGGCTGGGAGGTGGAACAGTAGAGGGTAGGTTCTTAAACTTACAGTTGAAGGTATGTTGTCCATCTGTTTTCTCAGTTTGCATTAACTCAGTCTCTTTGAGCGATGTGTTCTTTCTTCATGGTTTCTCCCAGCTCCTTCTTTCCTTAGCCAAGATGGCATCTGTGTGAAGGAATAAACTTATATTCCCTCATGGCAATGGGGGCAGATAGAGAGGCAACTTGTCCACACAGAGGACCTGGTTCTGTCCGCTGAGTCCTCCCTACCCTCTCTAGAATTGATTTTGGTCTTCCTGGTTGCTGGGTAGCTGCTGGCATCCCCCGTTGATTCAGGACTGCTGAAGCCTGTGAACTATTTCCTCAGCACACTTAAGCCCTGTGGTCCTACTTTGCTGACGGCCCTATTGCTGTCTCACTGGCACAGCAGATCCTCAAGGCTCTGCCACTTCCTTCCTCTGGAAACTGCTTTGGGCTGTCCAACCCATAGGAACTGCTATCTCTGCCAGGGTGTCACTCTGGTCCTGAACATAGCAGCTCCATGGCAGCTCTTCTGGCGCTTAGCTTTCTTCTCTTTTCCATGAACCCCAGGGAGACTCTGGGGGACCTTCTCTACCATGTGAGGGCTGGGGGCACCCAGACAATCATCATGGCCTCTCTCTGCTATTCCCCTTCCCCAGAAGTATCCATACATATGTGCCAGGGCACACTCTGAGACTGTGTCCTCAAAGACTTGTAACCATCCCTTCTTTCTACTTGAGGTTTCTATTCTTTTGTCACCCTCCCACTTGTGGGGTTTGATGCTGCGGCAGTTGTGGTGGAGAAGTAAAGACATCTCTCCTGCTTCTCTTCCTATATCATCCCCACCTCCTAGCACTAGAAAGGCTTTTGACTGCCTCCATGCCATTTCCTCCTTCTTAAATTGGTCTCATTTGCCTGGGACTATGATGATGGAACGGTTCCCATGGCTGTGGGGAGGAAATGGGAAACAATACTTTTACTGATCCAAAAAATAATTAGGAGGTATTTAAAGCTTCAAAGAATATTGTTGTTGTTTCCTCAAAATACTTCCCCTATTTTTCTGAACTGCACAACTTCCTTTTTTCCCATCTTTGAAAAAATAAGTTTAAAAAATATTTTCCCTTTCAATTGGCGAGTAGGTTGTGAGTTCCTAGGTTACCTTTATTTTCTCAGTAATTTTGAAAAGTTAAAATAATTTTGTTATTTTGATCAATCTAAATAATGTTATTATTTAAATGAATTAGCAACATAACAGATAGCTACAATAGCTAGGCCATACAGTACTGTATACCCAGTAACAACAAGTTTTCATTATTCAAACCGACAGTTATGGACATTAATAGGCCTCTGGCCAGCTCAAGTTCTCCATGACAATAAATCCCTGCAGGCCAGGATTTTTCAGGAACCAAGCTCAGATTAAAGTCTATGTCTGGGTATAGGGCTATATCCTCCTGGTTCTGAGAACCAGAAAACTCCAGATGTGGAACAAACCAACCAAATTCAGTGAATCAGAGAGCAGCAAGGATGGTGTAGGAAAGGGTTAGTCTCTAGTCTACTATCTTGTTGATGCCAATCAATTGTTCTTCCTTTTGCATGGTTTACCTTTATAGACCTGGGGAGTGCATACAAGATAAGGCAGGTTGTGAATTTGACCAGGTGTGCATGGTTATCACCAAGCTTAAAGAAAAAAAATCTCCCTTATACATACATAGTGCATCATAAGTCAGCCAGCAAATACTAACTAGTGCCACTCTGTGTCATACATCATGCTGGGCTCTTTGGAGTTAGTTAGAGAGTATTTTGTAGTACAGGCCCTGCTTTTAAAGAACTAGAATCTTAATGAAAAGATCATGCATGCATTCATTCACTCAGCAAATATTTATTGAGTTCATCCTTTGTTCCAGGCGCTGTGATATGTGGGCATGATGCAGAAACAAAATAGATGTGAACCCTGCTTCCATGGAACTTACAATCAGGAGATACTTATACTTCTAAGTGACTTTGGCTATGTCCGAATAACCCCAATTCTAGCCAAATGGAAGGAAGAATGTTGCAGCCCACTCACAACTGATGTTCCCAAAGTGGGAGGCCAGGTGTAAGACTGTAATAATTTATCTAACAGCTCTGTGTGATTATACATATTGCTGTAAATGTACCTGGTAGAATAATCTCACTGAGGAAAAGTTCCTCCTGAGTTGGTACCAGAGGCAGATATATGGTTAAGCTAATGAAGCTCAGGCCTCAAAGCCCCTCATTTCACAGGCCTTTTCCGAGGTCTGGTTTTATATTCATTTCATTAAAGAAAGTTGTATATTCTTCAGGTTCTGCAAGCCTGGATCCAGTTCTGTCTGGTATGGTACCCAGGTATGCATGGAGAAAGTGGGATTTGACCTAGCTCTTGAAAGAAAAGTAGGCTTTGCATATTCCCCCAAAGAATGAGAGCCCAACATATATACAATGGAATATTACTCAGCCATAAAAAGAAACAAAATTGAGTTATTTGCAGTGAGGTGGATGGGCCTAGAAACTGTCATACAGAGTGAGGTAAGTCAGAAAGAGAAAAACAAATACCATGTGCTAACACATATATATGGAATCTAAAAAAAAAAAAACAATGGTTCTGAAGGACCTAAGGGCAGGACAGGAATAAAGATGCAGACCTAGAGAATGGACTTGAGGACACAGGGAGGGAGAAGGGTAAGCTGGGACGAAGTGAGAGAGTGGCATGGACATATATAGGGCAGGACAGGAATAAAGATGCAGACCTAGAGAATGGGCTTGAGGACACAGGGAGGGAGAAGGGTAAGCTGGGACGAAGTGAGAGAGTGGCATGGACATATATACACTACCAAACATAAAATAGATAGCTAGTGGGAAGCAGCTGCATAGCACAGGGAGATCAGCTCGGTGCTCTGTGACCACCTAGAGAGGTGGGATAGGGAGGGGAGGTGGGATAGGGAGGGAGGGTGGGAGGGAGATGCAAGAGGGAGGAGATATGGGGATATATGCATACGTACAGCTGATTCACTTTGTTATAAAGCAGAAACTAACATCACTGTAAAGCAATTATATCCAATAAAGATGTTAAAAAAAAAAAAAGAGGGCTTCCCTTGTGGCGCAGTGGTTGAGAGTCTGGCTGCCGATGCAGGGGACACGGGTTCGTGCCCCGGTCCGGGAAGATCCCACATGCTGCGGAGCGGCTAGGCCCGTGAGCCATGGCCACTGAGCCTGCACGTCCAGAGCCTGTGCTCCGCAACGGGAGAGGCCACAACAGGGAGAGGCCCGCGTACCGCAAAAAAAAAAAAAAAAAAAAAAAAAAAAGACCCAACGCAGCCAAAAATAATAAATAGAAATTAAAAAAAAAAAAAGAATGGGAGCCCATTCAGGATGAGGAGAATTGTAGGGACAGTGTACAGGGTGAATTGGAGGGCAGTGAGGTGATTTATGGGCAGTAAGAATTGCTAAAGTAGGGATCCAATTACCAACTCATCAACTAAGGTGTCTGCAATGGCCAATGTTGTTATTTAGTCTCTTTGCGATGTAAGAAATGGAGCACCACTCAGGTTAGCTCAAGCAAGGGAGGTTTATTATAATGGAATATCATGGCCTGGAGTTGGAGGATCCAGAGAATCAACTGTTGGAATAAATGAGTTCCTTGCTAATCCTCCAGCATCATTGGACCTAGCTATTTTCTACCTGTTTGATCGTGTTTCCATTACCAACTGCCAAGTCTTTCTCTCCACTGTCAATATAATTTCTTAACTTTATAATTTTCTTTACTTACAACATCTGCTTCCTCATGGCACTGGTCCTGCTGCTAACTGCCTTATCTTTTCAACATTTTCAAATTCAGATTCTCAAGAGAGGAAATATCTGCCTTGTCAGCTCATTGTTCCTTGACTGGCAAGGCTATGTCTTAGGTTTGTATACCTTGTCCAACTGGGTATTCCTGGGATATGCAGAATCCTTGTACAAAATATGGTAGCCTGTGGATGTGGATACCCCTTCAGTGGGGCTGTGAGCAGAGGAACTTCCCTTATAAGGGTCTGTAGGTGCAGGTGTTATAACGAATGACATGTCCAATGTAGCTGAAATAGCTAATACTTCCTGAGAGCTTACTCCGTGTCAATTTCTGTTTTAAGCACTTCCTATACATTCTCCCTTTTAATCCTACTGATAATATTATGGGGTAGAACTACTGCTGTTCCCATTTAACTGAGGAGGAAACTGATGCCATGCAAATTCAACTAACTTCCTTAAGGTCACACAGCTAATAACTATTGGAACCAGGATTCTAACCAGGTATATTTTAGAATCCATTTTTTTTTCGATGCCATAGGCTGAATGTGGGATTTTATGAGGGCTGGGTTATGGCAGACGCTAGAGGCAGAGAAATCACTTAGGGGACTAAAGAAGGTTGCAGTGACACTGTGGGTGGGTAATAAAGGAGGAACTAAGAAAGATGCAGAATGGTTAGGGAAGAAAGGATTTCCCAGATACATTAAAAAAAAAACCCAAGAATCACTTGGATTTGGTGATAAGTTGGAATTGGAATTTTGAAATAAATATTCAAGTAAAATGCATTATAAGTGCCCTCCTAATGAAAAAAATCTAGTTGGAAAAGAGATTTAAATTTTCTTAGCAGTGGAAAAATGACTAAATTGGCTCTTGGGAAGTATAGTATCCAAAGATTTTATCGAATGCTGTGGAAGAAACTATTATATTCTTCTTACAGAGAAGTAGTATTCAGTCAAAATTTCCCCACCTCTGGATATTACCCACAAAAGGCTGGCTAGATTTCAGGGTATTGAGAAACTCTCGTATTTCATTTATATAATGTAAGCCAGATTTCTGAAGGGAAAACTCCCCCCCCCACTTACTTTGTAGCATGAAATAAAGAAAATTTCGGGGGTGAGGTACAACCTCAGTGTTGATCCAGCTTCTCCGAGTCTCCTGAGAAGCCAGATGTGAGAGCAGATGTTGCAGGCACTGTAACAGGTATGGCAGAGGGGTGGATAGTATTCCCTGGAAGCCAGAGGCTAGAGCAACCATTGCTCCCTGTAGAGTCTGGGATGCTCCTCCCAGAATGGGATTTTTTTTTTTTTGAATTTTTGAATTTCACTTTATTTTTTTATACAGCAGGTTCTTATTAGTTATCCATTTCATACATATTAGTGTATACATGTCAATCCCAATCTCCCAGTTCATCACACCACTACCATCCCCCTTGGCCACTTTCCCCCCGGCCACTTTCCCTCCTTGGAGTCCATATGTTTGTTCTTTACATCTGTGTCTCAATTTCTGCCCTGTAAACCAGTTCATCTGTACCATTTTTCTAGGTTCCACATATATGCGTTAATATACGATATTTGTTTTTCTCTTTTTGACTTACTTCACTCTGTATGACAGTCTCTAGATCCACTCACGTCTCTACAAATGAGCCAATTTCGTTCCTTTTTATGGCTGAGTAATACAGAATGGGATTTTTAACATTTAGCCTTCCTTCCTGCTTCTGGCTACCAGTTATCAGTCTGTAATCCCTCAAATTGTGTCAAAGTCTTAGACTTCTCTGAGGTGGGAAGCCGTTCTGCCTCCTCAGCTGCTGCCCAGCTTCACCCAGTCTTAGTCCCAAAGTGAAGTGCCCATTACTGCCAGCTGCACTTGTGCTTTTCTTTCTTTCTTTTTTTTTTTTTTTTTTTTAATTTACTTATTTATTTAACTTTGGCTGTGTTGGGTCTTCGTTGCTGCACGCGGGCTTTCTCTAGTTGCGGCGAGCAGGGGCTACTCTTCGTTGCGGTGCGCAGGCTTCTCACTGCGGTGGCTTCTCTTGTTGCGGAGCATGGGCTCTAGGCGCGCGGGCCTCAGTAGTTGTGGCACGCGGGCTCTAGAGCGCAGGCGCAGTAGTTGTGGCGCACGGGCTTAGTTGCTCCACGGCATGTGGAATCTTCCCTGACCAGGGCTCGAGCCCGTGTCCCCAGCATTGGCAGGCCGATTCTTAACCACTGCGCCACCAGGGAAGCCCACTTGTGCTTTTCTGACTCTTGTACATTCAAGCATGTGTCTTTGTTCAAGCTTTCCCCCTCCTCCCTACCAATTCTTTTCACACCTTATACCTCTTGATGAAACCTCAACCCCCCAAATAAAAGCCACTTTTATTTCCCTTTCTCTGAATTCTTAGGGTTTCTACAATCTGTACTATTGTGAGGAAAGCAGTGTGAATTACATTTAAGGTCTATTCTCTTTAGAACACATTTTAATGTTTTAGAAGGAGAAAAAGGCAGAACGTCTTTAAAAGACTAGGTTAAAACAGAAGCATTGGAAGTCACATAGCCGAGTTTCAGTGTAATATTTTTGGACTGTAAGGCTGTAAAAACCTGAAGATGAAGTTCTACTGAGGAGGAGATTGTCAGACATTAGAGCCTTTATGTAGCCTTTATGTATGTGCAGATGTATGCTCAGTCTCAGGGAGAACATGAGGACCATCGTTAGAAAAAAGGCGCTGCACCTACCTCTTTCATCTCTCTGAGAAGAGAAAGATGAAGGGAAGGAAAGCTTTGAAGAGTAAGAAGCAAAACTGTTTCTTTTTTTTTTTTTTTGCGGTACGCGGGCCTCTCATGTTGTGGCCTCTCCCGTTGTGGAGCACAGGCTCCGGACGCGCAGGCTCAGCAGCCATGGCTCTCGGGCCCAGCCGCTCCGCGGCATGTGGGATCTTCCCGGTCCGGGGAACGAACCCATGTCCCCTACATCGGCAGGCGGACCCTCAACCACTGCGCCACCAGGGAAGCCCTGTTTCTTCTTCTTGCTAGTGTGGAATAGGAGGACCCAGAGTAGAAGCGATGCCTCACTCCGAGACCAGCAAGTGCATAATGACGGTAGATAAAGCGGTACGCATTGCCTTAGAATGTTGCTGAAGCTTCCATATCTATCTTTATCCCTTATACAGAATAATTAACTGATTTTTTAAAAATCAGAAAGCAATATTTTTACTGTTAGGTAATGAACTAGGAGCAAAAGGCCTAGTTTCTAGTCCTGGATCTAGGTCTAGACTTGAGCAAGTTACTTAACTTTGTTGAGCTTTTATTTATTTTTTTTCATCTATAAAATGGAAACAATATCCACCCACTTGCAGGCACTCTATGTAAAAACACATAGAAACCCTTTAAACAGTAAACAGTAATTAAGCTGCATTGTGGCAGGCTCTGGTCTAGTCACTGGGGGTGCATCAGTGAACAAAAACAGATAAAAATCTCTGTCCTTGTGGGGTTCACTGACTAGTATAATTGGCCAGGTCACATTTTAGTTTTTCACACTGCTCAGTTATCCACCTCTTCCTTTTTTTATGAAACAAGTGTTTGCTGAATAACTGTTATCCTCTGGGGGTGTTTACAAGTGAATCAAATCTATAGATTGATTATGGGGCCTTATGATGGAACAGAAATAAGGAGACTGAATTCCAGGCAAGACTTTGCTGCAAGCTAGCTAGCTCTGTTTTTTAGTTATAAAAAATAACTTTGTCACATATTTGCACTTCAATATACTAAAATTATCTATATTTTTTCTCCTGGAGTAGGTCAAATTCTGCCCCTACTGACTTACATGCTTTACTTATTTCTTTGATCGATTAACCCCTTTTAAAAAAAAATTATTATTTATTTATTTTTGGCTGTGTTGGGTCTTCATCGCTGAATGCAGGCTTTCTCTAGTTGCGGTGAGCGGGGGCTACTCTTTGTTGCAGTGCGTGGGCTTCTCTTGTTGCGGAGCACGGGCTCTAGGCACACGGGCTTCGGTAGTTGTGGCATATGGGCTCAGCAGTTGCGGCTCACGGGCTTAGTTGCTCTGCAGCACGTGAGATCTTCCCGGACCAGGACTCGAACCCGTGTCCCCTGCATTGGCAGACAGATTCTTAACCACTGCACCACCAGGAAAGTCCCCAATTAACCCCTTTTTATACATCATGAAAATACAACATTTAGTTCAGCCCTCATCAGAACAATTTGTTCATTCCAAATTAATGAAGTTTCATTATACTTGTATAAAAAGAGGACAATCTTGTAAATATTAGATCTTAGTATGCAGCATAGGTGTATCTAGCTCAAGTACTACAATACCAGAGATGATAGTAAATTCCAAAGTTTCCAAGAGACTAGTTTTACTGTCACTGGGATGAAATCCAATTATAGAGGACATGTAGAATGTAGTTAGCATGTATTCTGGAACCAGACTGTCTGCATTTGAATCCAAGCTCTGCCACTTACCTGTGGGTGACCCTAGACAAGTTATTTTACCTTTCTTTTCCTCAGTTTCCTCATCTGTCAAGTGGAGAGAAGATAGTAGTGCAAACTTCAAAGAATAAACACTTGTCAAATGTTTAGAACAGTGTCCGACAAAGGGAAAGAACTTTATAATTTGGGGCTTTTAGGAGGGAGTTGAAGGGAGCGGAAATAAGAGTAGCGGATATATCATGTAGAGAAGCTGGTGGTAAAGGGAGCGAGAGATTGGACCACACTTACAGAAAGGGGAAGGGACAAGCATTCAAGAACAGGTGTTTGTGTGTATTTTATTTCCCAAGATAAGGGAAGCCTATGACTTTTGAAGGCAGTGGAATAGAGCCAGTGAACAGAAAGTTGGAAGAGGGAGGGTTAGCTATAGGTGCAGGGTGATCTATAACAAGGACACAGGTAGTTAGAGATGATGGAAGGTAATTAATCATCAAATAGGTTTCTCTGTGTTCCTCAGGAATTCAGCTAGCCTTTATAATATATTACACATCTGGCATTGAAATTCTGAAGACAATAGATCAGACCATACACCTCAGCTGTTCAGGGTCAAACAGTGGATGGGGAGAAATTAGTGAGATGATGCGAAGTAAACGGAGAGAACTTTAGCAACAGGCTGAAGAGTAGTCTGAACTCTGTGGTGCAGCTGGGTCATTCTGAAAGGAACCTCACAGACAGACTAATGCAGGGTTCACTAGACAGAGGCAGGGTGGCTCCAGGAACACAGGCATACGGCATCCTCAGCCAAACCACTAACAGCCAGGGTCCACCCACAAGCCATGGCAGCAGATCCAACAACTGGGTTGTGCTCAGGTGACTGGAGTGGCCACTCATACATCAATCTTTTTATCGCAATTGCCAAGGGAAAATAATTTGGTCCAAGAGTCAAATTCAAAGTGAAGATCACACACACACACACACACACACACACAGATAGTCTTTTCTATCTTAACAGGAATCTTTAAAAATATCCTGTAATAAGGCTGAGTAAATAAAGCTGCTTTAACTGAAAATTTTTGGGTTCTCATATCCAGAGAGAGGACCAGCTATGCTAGCAGCTTGGGTATTATACATATTTGGTAATTTGGGAAGAAGACACAAAGCTATAAGCTTAGCTAAAACAAGAGGAAGAGGACTTATTTTGAGCTGGACAGTATCTTCATGGTGGTAAGAACTAAGATGTCTAAGAGAGGCCCATTAGCGCCTGTAAATCCTACACTCTCAGGAAAGACTCATACTTTGATGTGGATGAAATTCAGTGTCTTAAAGGGGTAAAGCATTAAATGGATTAAACGTAAAAGAGTTTGGCATTGCCTGACATAAATATTTCTACCTTTTCTTCCTTCCACCCAAGGTAATTCCCTTTTAAGTATTGCTTCTCAATATAGATTAAGAAGTTTTATCACTAGCTAAAGGGAGTCCAGGCATCAGTAGCAGGAGTGAAGAAAATTATTTTCAACAGGACACCCCACTGAACAGAGCTCCCCAGTCTACACACATAGGCAGTCTCCTCCACTACCAGCTAAGCTTAACTTGCCAAATATTTGCTTGGAGTGTATCCCACATGACTGGATCCCTACGCAGAACCTGTCGGATCCCGTACACCAGTTCTATACCCAACCCCAGCTTCTGCTTGTTTTGCTGTTAACTGTTCACACCAGTACCTTCAGAGGCTCACCCACAGGCAGAACCAGCATAACCTATGAGTTTTACTCCTCCCCAAAGCAGCAATGACTTATAGGTATGGGAGTAGGAAAGCCCAGACCCTTTGTCTAGAGATGGGATAAACGCTGAAGTGTAGTTTACACTCCAGAGTTTCCCAAAGCTTCAGACTGAGACTGGAATTACCTAAAATCTCACCATATCATGGCTTCTTCTCCTTCTCTGTCCTACTTTCCCACTCCCTTACTGTTTCTCCTGGGAGTACATCCTTAATAAGTCACTTGCATACAAGCCCTTGGCTCAGGCTCTGCTTCTGGGAATGCTCAGCACAAGACAGTCCTTACTTATTATTCATTGATTCATTTAAAAAGTGCACTGAGTGTCTAAGTGCTTTCATCCCAGTCCAGTGAATTAGAGAGATATATAGTTAGGTGAAATGTAACCATGGATATTCTCAAGTATTATATGGGACATACAGAGACTACACATTTCTAGAGTCAAAAGAAACTTAAAATATGAACATATCATCATGCCTGATAAGGTGATTTCCACCTAGTAGGTTCTTATGTGTGCCAAAAGATTTGCTTAGTCCTTGGCCTCATAATGTTGACTACTGAGGAGAGAGAGCCAATCATTTCTTAGAATGCTGTTTTACTCACAAACATTTATTGGGCTCCTGCTATGAATCAGAAAGTGAGAAATCGACACACTCATAAGTATTGGGTTTGCCAAAAAGTTTATTTGGGTTTTTCTGTAAGATGTTAAGGAAAAACCCAAATGAACGTTTTGGCCAATTCAGTACAATATAATGAGATAATTACATCTTGAATAATGTATACAATGCCATGGTAATATGATAGAAGGAAAGATACTTTTCCGAGAAAACAAAAGACTGGATCTTGGAGGAAAAGTATAATTGATTCTGGACAGAAGTAGAGAGAGGCATTTTGGAAAGGGAATAGCAAACTCCAGAGTAATTAGGTGTAAAAGAGCATTGGCAGGTTTCTGGAAGTGTGAATAGTTTACAGGATTGAATCAAGGGTCACACGAAGAGGAGAAGCAGGAGATAAACCCAGAAGTGGAGGTTGGAACCACTCAGTGGTACACCTTAGGTACTTCAGAACTTTATCCTGTAGCAGTGGGGAACCTTCAAAGATGTTTAGGATTTGCCAAGGTTTGCCTTGGAAACAATACAAAGGATGTGTTAGAGAAAAGAAAGACTCCAGTCAGAAACACTAGTTAGTTAGAAGGCTGTTATTAGGTTAAATCAGGTATAAATTCCAATATACAACCATTTTTGATCCAACAAAAATGTGAATTTCATATAGTTCAGATGGATACACTGGACAAGAAGAATGAGGGTGAGAATCTGAACAATGACGTGAAGACTGGAGAGAAGGAGTGAAATAAAACAGACACACAGGAGAGAAAATTGGCATGAAATGCAGGGGCAGAGTAAGCTGCAGAATTAGGTGTGACCGTGAAGCAAAATTTTGTAATGTGAATGACAGAGTGAATCACGGAGAATGTCCATAAGGGAGATGGGTTCCACCAGGGGAGTGGATTAGGGAGTGGAACAGGGCACAATACCATGCTTCAGAACTCACGGCTCTTCATCTATTACCTTGCAGCGCCTCATTTCTCTTTAGTTCCTTCTTTTCCTGCTACTTGACATTGGACAGGCATATGATACCCAAATGCCTACTGTTATATTTGCTCTTAAAGTTGGGCCAACAAATAATGCAATCCCAAGTGTATTTACTTAGTTAAAGCAGTCCTCTAAATGAGAACCTAAGCAGCATGACAGCAGGAAGAGAAACTTAGCGGTCCTCTAGTGAAGGGACCCAACCTAACCAGATTGCTCTTTAACATATGAAGGGTCTTCTCATACATAGGCACACAGGCGATTCTGAAAATCTCAGAGAATGAAGAGGAAAATCTGTTTTGTTTTTCTTTTCTATTTTGACCTCGACTCTGACCATTCTTCCAGACCCACAATGTTTCTATAAAAAGTGTCCCTGAACATCTTGTGTTTGCTCTGAAATAAATATTGGCCAAATTATATTTTTTTTGTTGCAATGAAGACATGTCATTTTATTGTCCTTCAAGTAACACTGCCTTCCTAAAATAAAAAAATTGTCTATTTGTTTAACACAGTCAAGAACTGGAGAATCACATGTCTGTCTGGACATTTTATATAATGTCACGACACTTGGGTTGGACATGCTATTTAAAATGATCTTAACTATACTCTAGAGAACAAAAGGACTCTAGCAATCTGATAAAAAAGACTGACTAAGGATACATTGAATTCAATTTCTTTTTGTTCTTTCTTGTAACAATTTCTTATAAGAATTTCATTTCATTTTGCTAGTTGTAAGAGAATTACTAAGAAATGTATAAAAAGGAAACATTTTTCAGGTATATTTTCTTTTTATGTATTTCAACTTTGTCGAAATGTGTATATTTCAATATTTTATTGCATCGAATGAATTTAAGCGATTATTTGTAGAATGCTGTTGAGGGATGGGCCTCAGGACAAATTATGCAGCATTGTTCATTCAGACCACAAATACTTACCGACGGTCACCTATGTGCTAGGCACTGTGGTAGCTGTTGGAGATGCAGTGATAAGCTAAACCAGGCATGGTTTCTGCTCTCAGGAAGCTTGTAACCTAGAGATAATAACTCGTGTTAAACAAATAATCACACAAGTAACTAGTCGTTACAAACTACAATGAATTCTTGAAAAGAAAATAGTGGGTCACACAGTGGGAGACCAGTCCTGGTCAACGGGGTATTCTCTGAGGAAGTGATTTTCCAAGTTAAGACCTGAAGGACAAGTAGTAGTCAGCCAGGTGATGAGGGAATGGAAGAGCACTCTGGGTAGGGGAAGCTTCAAGTGCAAAGGCCCTGAGGTAGGCAGGAGGATGACCCTGTTTGTGATGTTCCTGGATGGCTAGAGTGGCCTGAGCACACGGTAGCAAAAGGTTCAAAACAAAGCTGGAGTTGCAGCTGGAGGCTAGATCAAGCAGATAATGTTAAGAATTTTGATCTGTACCCTAAGAGCAACAGGAAGCCACTGAAAGCTGGAGAATGGTAGAATTAGATTTACGTATAAAGACCATTTGAAGTCAGTGAGCTTTCATTCAGCATTTAACAAATGCTGTGATAAATGTTCTAGGGCTCCTGAAGTCATATTAGACCCGATTTCTGCTCTCAAGTGTGGTGTGCTCTCTGGTGTGCTCTCTGGTGTGCTCTCTGGTGTGTCAGTGTGGGAAGAAATAGAGTGTGGGTCAAAGCACAGAGGCAGGAATGAGACAGTCTCGGGGAGATGATATCTAAAACATCTTTGTTTTACTCGGTCATAACCGATGGGCATTGATGTATGGATTGGGGCTCTGCTGTTTTTTTTTAAATGTTCAGGGAAGTGTCATCTGATGAAAGGAGTCATAATCAATAATTCGTCCACTGAAACCCTCTGTCTGTTCACAGATCAGGCACCACACAAACAACTATGCATCCAGCTCCACCTCTTTACCCCACCAGTGCTCCTCAACCTTGATGTGGAGTGACAACTTGGAAAGGTGAGATGTAGAAGCGGTCTGGATCTACAGCTTAGCCCTCCCCCATCTCTCTGTTCTGATCCGAGTTCATGTTACAAAGGCAGAATACCTCTAAGAATTAAAATGCAAGCTAAGCACACACATCTGATTAAGGAGGACTAGATTCCCCAGAGGAGCTACTGTTGTTTTTTACAACTTCACTTACATTTCCTCCAATTAAGCTTTCTGAGACTGGCTCCAGGCTGCTCTTGGAACTGACCAACTCTCATGTAGTGAAAGAGCCTGCACATCACTTTTCATAGTAAGAACAGTCTCCAGGAGTATTTCTTAAATTTTTTAAAAATTGAAGTATAGGTGATTTACAATGTCATGTTATTTTCAGGTCTACAGCACAGAAATTCAGTTATACATACATATATTATATATATATATATATATATAAAAAATACATATATATAATATATATATATTATTTTTCAAATTCTTTTCCCTTATAGGTTATTACAAAATACTGAGTATAGTTCCCTGTGCTATACAGTAGGTCCTTATTGGTTACCTATTTTGTACGTAGTATTGTGTACATGTTAATCCCATCCTTCCAGGAGTATTTTAAATCTAAGTAACCCCTGTTTTGCTTAGGCACCAGAACTCAGCATGTTCACCATGTGTTTAGCCCACTCTTACTTGCTCTTTCGATTATATCTGTTTTGTATAAAACATATATTTCAATGAATGCACATTGCAGAAAGCAGAACATAATGCCAAATGTGATGCACGTTTGGTCAGACTAAATTTCGAGCACTAATTTCCTCCCTCAAACATTTCCTTTCAATATTTTTGTTACTGACTGTAGGGTTAACTGAATGAATAGTCTTCTGTGTATCATTGCATTGTGTGATCTTTTTTGTTTTAATGAGAGCATGTAAAAAGTTTTAATTTATTTTCAAAGATAGCACATGTCTTTTCAAATAAGTTGAACCCTTCATTTTTAATGGAAAGTCAGCATGTTCGTTTTATTTCATTCCCTGGGTGCAGCTGGGTACAATAGCTCCTCTACTCAATATAAGTTGTTATAACGGATGTGGACATTCAAGCAGCTCAATTTCTTTGACCGTTTGTTCTCCCATAGTGGCAGTAACTGAGAGATAATCACTTCTGTTCTTCAGGGCAAGATCTAAATGTGTTTTTCAATAAATACTGTGCAACAATGCCCAAAGGATAAGAATAAGCTGGTTGCTTCTGGAACATACCTCAAAAATCACAAGGCCAATAAAGTTTTTACTCAACTCACTTTTACGATCTTATATCCTTCCCCTGGATATCTGCCTGTAATATACATATTACAGGCACTGTTTTGCTATGAACACAGATCCCTTGGAAAACAAAAGAAGGGAAAAGAAGGGAGATACCCAGCTCCCATCTCATTATTGGTAGGTTCATGCTAATTCCACCTTTAATTTTTTAAAGTAAATCTTATTGTACTTCCTCTCATTATATAAATAAGCCAGGCTCTCTATAGGAACTTTGGAAAATAAAGAAAATTAGAAAGAAAGGCAACTTACTAAACTTTACTTCCACTACTCAAGAAAAACCCACCATCATTTTAGTGTATTTCTCTCTTCATTTTCCCCTACACTTTCCTTGATTTAGTTTTACATACTTATGATAATATATACTCATTATTGTGTCTTGTTTTTTTACTTCATTTAACATAAAATAAGCATTCCTCAGATTATTTACAAATTATTTTTAAACTAACTTTAATATTTATGTAATAGCCTATTAAAAGAATATACTATAGTTTACTTAATCATTATGTATGTTCAAATTTGGCACCATGACAAATAGAGTTGTATCTATTACCCAAAGGCTGAAATGCAGAATTAAAAAAAAATTTGTGATTGTTTTTACCAAAAGTATACTTTAAGGAATAAATAATATATAAATATTTAATATTCTTGAAAGATGCCTATAGTCTGTCTGCTTTCAAAAAGAATTACTAGAGATTTAAAATTTCTTCAGCAATGTGTGAGAGTTTCTACTTTGCTTTTATTCTAACCAGCACTGTATGTTATCTTAAAACACACAAACAATACTCTGTTGGTTTGATAGGAGAAAAATTGTATTTCATGGCTCTTTTAATCAGTACTCTTCTTGATGTTTTTAGAGTGTGGTTATATACTGATTAGGGCTTGTTTTTAAGGCAAGATTATTTGACCATTCAATGTTTATACAATTGATATAGTTTTATAATTTGATTATTCTTCTGGATTACAATCTTGGAAACCAGAAAAATTGCTCAGAATGAAAGCATACACTTAGTGTAATTAAATGAGCCGGAGGCTTACATGATCCCAAATCCAGAATTATTTAAATTGCTTTTATTTACAAAACACAGATGTAATTACTTCAAACAAGAATGTTTTGATGTCTAGGACATTATATTTCACACTTACATCTTAGTCCTCACACCATACAAAAACAAAAGTATTCCTATCCATGCTTACTATATCTTTTTCTCTTTATTCTAACAGATAATGAAAGAACGGAGTTGGACTTTTTATTGCAATTCCTGCTTCCCTGAGTTTGTGTATTTCTTCCTACTTGAGAAGGAGAATTTTATATTTTGATTTGGATTTTTTCTTCTTTTTCATCTTTTAAAAAATTTTAATGTTTTTTCTTGTCAGTAATATCCACTGAGACCAAGTTTATTACTGTAATATGTGTCTTTGAGTATTAAAAATTGGTTTCTGGGACTGGATTTTGGGTATATATTTAAGAAGCTGGGCACAATTGCACAGGTGGTGACTGATGAAAAAATGAGAAAAAGAAAACCCCATCCTTCATGAGTTTTACCCCAACTTCAAACCCTTATGTGAATCTCAACTGATGTGGATATCTTTACATTTTATGGTAGTTTTGATTTTACAATATGAGTTTGTAAAATCAGTAAAAGATTTTGTCAGTGAAAAGTCAACTTACTGAGAGCAAGAATTCAATTAATAAGACATAAACTTCACGAGATAGAAAAAGATGCCAAATGAAGGCAGGAGGGTACCATGACCAAAGATATTTATGCAAAATGTGTGATTAATGTTTTGGAGATGTGTTCTTCTGGGCTAAGCTGGGAACTAAAAGTCCTTAAGTCTGTATTCTGGTTATATGTCATTTAGTAATTCAGGAATCAGCATAATTGTTATTTCTCTGTCTTTGAAGACTGAAAGGTGTGATGCAACGAAGAGCTGTCTTGAAATGTCATAGAAAATAATAATGAAACTAAGGGGTGAACTGTTGAGTTGGAGCATTAAAAAATCCAGGTGCAGCCTCTGATCCACCACTATCAATTCAGCATTTCTTACAATTTCTTCTTGGGTGGCATACAAAAGACAAAATTAATAAATGACATAGTTATCAACTATCAAGTTTTGTTACTTTTTTTTTTTTTTTTTTTTTTTTTTTCGGTACGCAGGCCTCTCCCGCTGCGGAGCACAGGCTCCGGACGCGCAGGCTCAGCAGCCATGGCTCACGGGCCCAGCCGCTCCGCGGCATGTGGGATCTTCCCAGACCGGGGCACGAACCCGTGTTCCCTGCATCGGCAGACGGACTCTCAACCACTGAGCCACCAGGGAAGCCCAAGTTGTGTTACTTTTTTATGAAATAAAAGGGTCTAGTTTGTCTGAAATAAGAAATTCTGTGAACTTTAAAAAAATACTTTGAGTCATCTACTATCTCTCAGCTAATGTACACTTACCTGCTCATAAATTCAACCAACATTTCTTTCTCTTGTCTTTCTTTCCCACTCCTTTCCTCCTTCTTTTCCCTCACCCCATTCACTTAATTCAACACATATTTATTGAGTGTCCCTTCTTTAGGCACTTAAGGGTCATGCTGTCACCTACGAGGATATCTTAGAAAGAGATGATAATATGGTATCAGTAGTTTTGCAATAGGAGCCTATACTGTGACTCTATTGTCATTTCTGTCAATGAGATGAAACCAAAATAGTTGAATCATTCCTTCTGGCTAGTTGAACCAGTGTGAATTAGCTTCAAACTACAATTATTTTCATTAAATATGTATTGAAATTCAAGCACCATGTAACTGGCACGAAACTGATGCTGTGCACAATCCTTTTATTCAGGTTTAAATTCAACATATTTTATTGAGCAAGTAGAATTTACAGACCATCAATAGGAATACCCATACTCCTGTTACCTATCTGTCCATCATCTAGCTATGTGGTTGTCTAGCTGTCATCTATTTACTATTTTATTTTTACAAAAGAGGGTAAGGTTTACAGAGGGCTTGCCCAATGTCACTTAGCTAACATAAGTAGGAATTCAGATCCAAGTTTAAGTTTTTTGATTCCAGGTTTACTGTTCTCCCTACAGCACAGTGGGATGTGAGACTTATTACAATGATATTCCATTTATAAGACAATGTGATCTAGTAATAAAAGCAAGGGTTTTGGAATCAAACTTGGATTTAAATCTGGCTGTGCCACTCATTAGCTCTGTGAACTTGAGAAAATTAATTAATTTCATTGAGTCTCAATGAATTAAACTGTAAACTAAAGACAATAATACTTACCTGTGGGGTTATTGTGAAAAGGTACGTAAAGTGAGTGTAACACAATAGGTACTCAATAAGTAACTCAGTAATTAACTGTGATTAATTCTTTATCTAGACTTACCTCCAACTGTATAATATGAGTTCTCACTTTCAACTATAAACTGGCTTCCTGACTGTAGGTTGAAATGTCATGGACAGAATCAACGTTATGTAACAACAGATCCCTGGATGCTATTCTTCTTGATTCTAAAACCTCATGGTTACTTTTGCCCACACAAAACCTACTCATCTCCCATATGTTCGAATCTCACCTTGTCCTTAGGCCTTGGACAATTTAAGTACAGAAGCCCCTCCTTATCTGTGATTTCAGTTACCAGTGGTCAAGCGCAACCTGAAAATATTAAGTGGAAATTTCCAGAAAAAAACAATTCATAAGTGTTAAATTGCATGTCACTCTGAGTAGGCGTGATGAAATCTCCTAGGGTTCCGCTCTGTCTTACCTGGGATGTGAATCATTACTTTGCCCCCTGTATCCCACTCATTAGTCACATGGTAGCCCACTCAGTTATCAGATCCACTGTTGAGGTTTTGCAGTGCCTGGGTTCAAGCACTTAATATGCTTTTTACTTAATAATGGCCCCAGGGAATTCCCTGGTGCTCCAGTGGTTAGGACTCCGCGCTTTCTGCCACCAGCCTGGGGTTCAATCCCTGGTCAGGTATCTAAGATCCCCCAAACTGTGAGGTGTGGCCAAAAATAATAATAACAATAATAATAATAGCCCCAAAGCCCAAGAGTAGTGATGCTTAGTCATTCGGATATGCCAAAGAGAAATTGTAAAGTGCTTCTTTAAGTGTAAGATGTTTCCTTTAAGTGAAAGTTCTCAATTTAATAAGGAAAGAAAAAAAAATATGCTGAGGTTGCTAAAATCTACATAAGAAGAACTCTTCTATTCTTGAAATTGTGAAGAAGGAAAAAAAGCTAGTACAATAACGATTGGTTATTATCGTTAATCTCTTACTGTACCTAATTTATAAATTAAACTTTAAAAGAGGTACTTAGGTATAGGAAAAAACATACTATATATAGGATGCAGTACTATCTGTGGTTTCAGTCATCCACTAGGGTCTTGGAATGTATTCCCTGAAAATAAGGGAGGACTACTATGTTTTTGTTATCTGCTTACTTCTCTCCCCAGCTCTGAAGTTATATAGTGCTCATTTCGATAATTACTGTATTATTCCTTAAATATTTTCGTTATGCCTGTCTTTTTTCCCTTGACAAAATTCTATTTCATGGTTGACAGACACATTTCTTATATTTTCTTCATGGGTCTCATAGCTCTAGTACAACAGTATTTGACACCACAAAAAATGGGCTGTATAGACCTGGTTCCTGACTACATATAGACCTATGACTTTTGCATTGGAAGAAATAAACTCCTGCCTACTTCTAACAACATTCTATTGCAGAGCCAGTGATTTCATTCAGCACCACTGCAACCCAGTGTGAAACAAAATAAAAAAAAGCAAAAAAAAATCCAGCTATGCTGTTCCCAAACGAGGTTGGGACAGGGTAATGTGAAGAGGCATGCCAAGCCATGCTGAGATCTCAGAGCCAGGGCAAGGAAAGGAAACAGGGAATATTAGAGTTCGAAGACTGAGCTTCCATCAGAAGTTATATTTATCCAAATTCTCCCAAGGAAGGAGGAGTTAAAGTCATTATCTTTTGTATGTAAATGTGTATACGTATCTTATAAGGGGACCTTGGTCCACGAAATATATGAAAATTCAGACAGTGTTGAATTGGTCTACATTTTTAGTGTCTACAAGAACGACTTTTAAAAGTTAAATAAATAATGAAAACTAGGTTATAAGGAAACCATATAAGCTACTTAAGAGAACAAAATTTTTTTTCAACATCTTCAGTAGTTGGAAGCACATTTAAAAGAAGTCTATTGTTAAGATAATTGTAATTATTCAGACACCTTAAGGATCTGAATAAAATATACCTTGCTTGATATGCTTTTAATTAATTACTATGAATACTTAAATGTTTAACAGCTGTCTTAAAAAATATTTGTACTTATGTGTTTCATTAATCCAGGCTTTTACTAAATATTTTAATTCAAAATATGCCTAGGCTTACCCCATGGATTAAAATGTTTCTCTCTTTATTCATGTTCTAAGACTTTATTTTATTGTCATTATCTGAAATGCTTTTTTATATAAAAATAATTTGTACAATATGCATTTTTAAGAGCTTTTGTAGTTTTTTTTTTTTTTTTAATACTCAACCATATTGTAAGCCCCTTGTGAGCAGGACCTCTGCTTTTGTACCTACAGAGCCTAGCACTGTGGTAAGCACAGAGAAATTGCTCAATAAAAATTTGATGGCAAGTCTAAGTGGCCAGACTGCAATCTGAGTGATGCTTAAGACACTAGGTATGCACAATATGGGGAAAGGTAGCATTTAGTTGATAGTTGATTCTTTATTCACTTTTCCTCTTTGATGTGCTGTTTTGGTCAGTCTTTAAATCTGAGTGGTGCAGAGAGTCTTCTTTAGACTTCTTGAAGAAAACAACTGCAAATATTTGTTGAATATGGGGTGATTGCTGTTAGAAAAAAAATAAGTGAGATAGAAACTACATATAAAACTAACTTGTCTTTTGGTTAGCTATTTCTTACATTGGTATATGAGCTGAATTTTACTACACTTAGAAGTAAATGAAGGTATTGCTGAAGATATATAGGCTGTGGAATAAAATGAACATAATTTGCACATATGAGGGCAGTAGAAAATTTTCATTTTATTACTTTTTTGAGCAAAGTATAGTGTTTTCCTTTTCGAAATAAGTATACCAGAGCCATAGTAAATGAATAAGAGTCATTAGCTGATTTCTTAAAGAAAGTTAGTGGTTGCTGATCATGTTTTTTTTATCAGTGTATTTAACTTATAATTGAAATATTAAATCTTTTTAAATGCTTTGGAAATAGACAAGAAGTACTTATTCAGAATTACTTAGAGAAAATAATAAAGAATAAAATTGCAGGTATACATAGAAAACATGAGAACTTAAGTAATAAGCACTAAAATACTATGGCACAGGAAGGGAAGAAGAGATTATACACTAAAAAACCACAATGCCATGTAAAATACAGGGTTAAACCAAACAGAGACTACCAATAGAAATTCAGGATTAAAACAAAGGGATGTAAATTTGTTATAAAACTAGACAAAGTATGATTTAGTAATAAGTGCTCCATAACTACTTGCTGATTGTTGTGGTGGTGGGAGAGGCTCCTGCTTCTTCTGGTAAAGAAATAGATGTTCGGGCCTCGTCCCTGAAGGGGCTGGATGGGCGAGTTGGGCGCAATGGCTCGATCCTGGGTGGCGGCGGCGGCGGCTGGAGGCGGTGGCGCGTCCTCCTCCTTGCCCCGGCGCCGGCGGTGATCCGAGCGAGTGGCCGCGGCCCCCGATGAGACTGCTCGCGGGCTGGCTGTGTCTGAGCCTGGCGTCCGTGTGGCTGGCGCAGAGGATGTGGACCCTGCGGAGCCCGCTCACTCGCTCCCTGTACGTGAACATGACGAGCGGCCCCGGCGGGCCGGCGGCGGCCGCCGCGCGCGGCGGGAAGGAGAACCACCAGTAGTATGCGTGCAACAGAGAGAAATTATGTGAATCACTCCAGGCTGTCTTTGTTCAGAGTTAGCTTGATCAAGCAACACAGATCTTCATAAACAACAGCACTGAGAAACCGGGCTGGCCATTTATCCAATTATATCACTCTTTTGTGTCATCTGTTTTTAGCCTGTTTATGTCTAGAACATCTATCAATGGGTTGCTAGGAAGAGGCTCAATGTTTGTCTTTTCACCAGATCAGTTTCAGAGACTGCTTAAAATTAATCCAGACTGGAAAACGCATAGACTTCTTGATTGAGGTGGTGGAGATGGAGAAGTCACAAAAATTATGAGCCCTCATTTTGAAGAAATTTACGACACTGAGCTGTCTGAAACTATGATATGGCAGCTTCAGAAGAAGAAATACAGAGTACTTGGTATAAATGAATGGCAGAATACAGGGTTCCAGTATAATGTCATCAGCTGCTTGAATTTGCTGGACCGCTGTGATCAGCCCCTGACTTTGCTAAAAGATATCAGAAGTGTCTTGGAGCCAACTAGAGGCAGGGTCATCCTTGCTCTGGTCTTACCTTTTCATCCCTATGTGGAAAACGGTGGCAAGTGAGATAAACCATCAGAAATTTTGGAAATCAAGGGACAGAACTGGGAAGAACAAGTGAATAGTCTGCCTGAAGTTTTCAGAAAAGCTGGTTTTGTTATCAAAGCTTTCACTAGACTGCCATACCTGTGTGAAGGTGACATGTATAATGACTACTACGTTCTGGATGATGCTGTCTTTGTTCTCAAACCAGTATAAACATGTGGAGGTTGAAGTCTTCAGAGTCCACCCCAAGAATGTATGCTCCGGAAGAGGGTCTGTGTTCTCAATTATGTGAAGGGAGGACCTTTGGGGACTGCCATTCTAAATATCATGTAGGAATTTTAAAAGCCAAAATACTAATTATTTCTTTGTAGTGTGTAAAAGGAATGTTTTTAAAAATCAAAAACCCAACTCTTTGAGGATTTTTATAAACTCTTTACTCAGTAATGCAGGTCACACTCCGATTATGGAAGATATTTTTTATAGTTAATTGCAGTAGGGACTCATTCCCAGGCAAAGCAATAGTCATGACTTCACATGAAACCAATAAATATGGATTGTTTTTAATAAAATGAAGACTGGCAATAAAGCTGTCCATCCAGTTGCAAATATTGGTTATAGGATATAGCCACTGATACTCTTTCATGTTTAGAATTTCTATCATTATTCAAGAAAATGTTTTTAATCATGCTAATAAACTTTTTTGGAGATAAAAAAAAGAAATAGATGTTCAAGCAAAATTAAGTAAATGTCATACTAAGAGAATTTGGAGGGAATAGGGAAAACAGTAATATTTCTAAATATGACTTTGGAAAAAAATTAAAGATTGAGTTAATCTTCTTTCTATATATCTAACCTTCCTTTAAGTTCTATTAATCCTACCAGTATTTCTCAATTCTCTACATTATCACTGCCATGTTTTAAATCTATGCCTCCATCATTTCCCATCTGAATTATCCCAGTAACCCATGTCCTGATTCTGGTCTTGGGCCCTTTAATCATCCTCCATATCTGCTGTCAGAGTAATACTTTGTTAATAAAATGAAAATCTGTTTATGCTATTTTCCTTCACAACATCTTTAATCTTTTCCTATAACCTTAGGGATAAAGTTAAAACAACCTAACTTAGTCTATGGGGCTTTCTACAATCTAGTCTCTGCTGAGCCTTTGGTCTCCTCTTCCACATCCACCTTGTTTTCCAGCAATGCCAAACTGCTGTCCAACCCTTTTGTACTTTCCTCATAATGTACCTTCTCGGCTGGATACTCCCTTCTCCTCTTCTGTACATGATTAATCCTAACTCATCTTCCATGAGTTTCAACTCAAGTACCACTTCTATCAGGAAACCTTCTTCTTGATAAAACGTCCATCTGTGTTGTAATTTGTTGGTGTATTTGCCCATCTTCTCTGCTAGCCAAGGCAGGGATATGTTTTTCATCCCTGAGTCTGGTGTATGGCATAGAACTGGTATTCAATAAGTCCTTGCTGGTGAAAAAAAAGAACAGAAAGAAGATGTGAAACAATCAGCAATGAGACTTTGAGCAAAAGCAAAAGTTCAAGATAAATCAAAGTCCAAACTGTCTTTATGTTACTTAAAGCAGGTAATTAGCCACACTTTCTGAATAACCATCCAATTGTTGACTTTCCAGTCACAGAACTAGGTTTGTATTTACACTTGAAGTTGGCAGAGATTCTGTGGAAGTAACTGACAAAACTGAGAGAGTGCTACAACCTTATCTCACTCGACTGCAGTTTAGATGCAATCTCAGAAACTCAAGAAAAAAATAACAAATTGAAATATTGCTCTCCAACTTGATCCTGAATTTCTTCAAAGGCAGAATACTGTAGTCTTGCAGAGACAGCTCAGGCTTTGAAGTTGTATAGTTGGCCTTGAATCCTGACTGACACTAGCTAGTCATGTGACCTTGAAGATTCTATATTTAATCTCATTTAGCCCCAGTTTCTTTGTTTGTAAAAGAGTAGCAAACACATTTTAGGGTTGCTGAAAAGATTAGATATGATATGTTTGAGGTCACTATTCTTAAGATCACTTTAAATCCCCAGAGGTAAAAGATGGTCCAAAGAAAGCCATTTACAGGATGCCTCACTTTTGAGTAAGTGGCTGCAATTTGGATTTGAGGAATTATATGTGTACCAAAGCAGCACATAGGCATAGTTGGGCCCCAATCAATTTTACTACAAGCTCTTTGCAAATCCCCAACCACCCTTTAATCAGTTAACTTGAATTACCATCAACCAGCTGCCGAGCCAGTGAGATTTCCTCTGCAGGTGACAGCAAGGATGTTCCTGCCAAAAAAAAGAGAAAATGGTTTTGAAATAAAACTCCTAGAGTATAACTCACACTAAGTACTTGTGAAGTTAAAGAGGAAACAACCTGAGGCTAGAGACCCCATTAATATTGGAAGCAAGGCATGGTTATGGGATAATAAGGAGCAAAAGAGAAGTATTAGAGTCGCCAGCAAAAGCTACATCACCTGGGCCTATTTCAGTGTGGGCTCTGGACTACATCACAGTACCAGGGCCAGTTGGTATTAAGAAAGACTTCTCCCAGGGCATCTGTCTGTGAAGAGAAGTGCAGTTCTATGGTTGGCCTATAGACAGTATCAACAGATTAGGCTTAACAGAACTCAGTGATTGTGCTATTCTTAACTGCTCGTACAACTATTGCCATATTGCAAAACCCACCCGTTGGTACCATGTGGGAAAATGACAGATGCAAAAAGGGAATTCATGAAGACTTGGTGCAGTGTTTCTCAAACTTGCCTAATCATACTAATCACTCAAAGTTTATTAAAATAGAAAATATTGGTCCCTTCCCTGGAGGTTATGAGTCAGAAAGTTTGGCATGGGACCTAGGATTTTGTATTTTTAAAACAAGCTTCTCCTAGGTGATTCTTCTCAACAAGCAGATGCGACAACATTGATGTAGTCCAGTGGTTCTCAAAGTACATTGCTAGACCAGTGCATTAGCATCACCTGGGAATTTATGAGAAATGCACATTATTTGGCTGCATCTGACCTACCGAATCAGAAACCCCAGGGCTGGAACCCAGCAATCTGTGTTTTAGAAGCCCTCCGAGTGATTCTCACACACACTAAAATTTGAGAACTCCATATGTCAAATGTGGTCCAGAGAGCTGGAAGTTGGGAGTGTAGCTGCAGTTTAGGAAACTCACTTGATCCAAATTCTCCTAGGACTAGGAAAGTCATGACTTCAATCCAGGTGCTGACTGCTGCTTTTCCCTTGACATCAGTCCTCCTTTTCTATTTTCTAAAGAGTAGCTTGGTTTTGTGGACTCCTTGGTTTTCCAAATGATCAGGGTAGTGCTCCTCTCTCTTTCCTGATTACAAATATACTTTGTTATTTATTTTCCTACTTGAAATCCTCCTGTTGCTTAGCTCCTCCCTTAAAAACACTGGCTGAATGCCCAGCTGGCTCTAACTATTTATGACTGAGGCTCACACTTCTATCAAAATGCTTTTCAGTGTTAGTATGTACCCAGCCAGGGGCTACGATATTTTTTTGGAGGAGGGTGTAAGCAGATAAAAAACTGTCTTCTTCTCTCTTCTAAGTCTCATCTTTTTTCACCTTATGGAAGGCCAAGGCAATGCTGAAAGACAATGTCCTTTTTTCAAACATGTCCATCATTTTGAAGGCTAACTGAGAACACCACTAATGTGCAAAATATTCTCATTTAATGTGTAGGAACAGAGATAAAAAGAGAATCACTAATCAGTCAAGGAGACTATTTGCTGCCGCAGCAGTGAAAAATGTGTATTAGTTTGCTAGGGTTGCCATAACAAAGTACCACAGACTGGGAGGCTTAAACAACAGGATTTATTTCTCACAGTTCTGGAGGCTGATAGCCCAAGATCAAGGAGTTGGCAGTGTTGGTTCCCTCCATGGACTGTGAGGGAGATTCTGTTCCATGTTACTCTCCTAGTTTCTGGTGGTTTGCTGGCAATCTTTGAATCCCTTGGCTTGTAGACATATTGCCCCACATAGCATTCTCCTTGTGTGTGTGTCTCATGTCCAAATTTCCCTTTTTTATAAGAACACCAGTCATATTGGATTAGGGGCCCGTTCTACTCTAGCAGGACCTCATCTTAACTAATTGCATCTGCAATGACCCCATTTTCAAATAAGGTCACATTGTGAGGTGCTGGGGGCTAGGACTTCAACATATGGATTTGATTGGGGCAGGGGAACAATTCAACCATAACAGAATGGTTGGTTGATTCAGGGAGGAAGCCAAATCTAAACTCCAAGATCACAAGACCTAAATCATGATGCTTTGGGGATTTAATGGGTTAGGATTAAATATCTCAATGACACATGCCAGCCCTGGATCCAATTAAGAAAGACAATTCAAACGTGATCATATTTCTGACACTGAAATATCTGGAAGTTTTTCCAGATATAAATTAAAAAAACAGTAAAAAGCTCATAAAACAAGTGGTGGGAAAGATATTTGTGTTTGTACCAGGTTTTAAATGAACAAATTAGATGAAAGTCAAATTGCTCTATTTATTTTGGGAAGAGTGGGAGCTTGTAAGAATTCCTGCACTTATGTTATCAACTCAGATTGATTCCACTGCTTAGAATAGTCACATTTTTACTCTGGTAAGTTCCAAATCAGAGCAATATACTTATCTAGAGGTTGAAGTTTGAAGGGAAACCAAATGCTACTCATTTAAAAGAGGATAATTAAGGATTTACAAAGTCATTTGAACAAGTGGGCATTCAAACAGGTATATGATATTATTACTGAGCCCAGAGGGTAACGGTGGTCCAGCTACTGCCTTCTTGAGTCAGCTTGCTTATTTGGAGATTTTTATTTATGATTTCATGCCTGTGCAGAGATAAACCTTCAAAAGAGCATCACAAGCAGTGGTACCTCTGTTTTATCTGCTAATTGAAGTCTCATCTTGGGTAGACTGTCAAGTGCCTGTCCTAGTCTCTTTGATGTGTAGGTCTGACTGTTGACACCAGGTCATGTGGGTGCTCTGGAGGTGTCTAAAAGCTATTCATGATCACACAGAACATTGTTCAGTGTTAATCTAATCCTGATTTACAGGTTGTTCCAGTAAAATTCCATTGGCTGTACTTTTTCATTTCATTGCTGTATTTATGTACGCCCCAAATAGTCTAAAAAAAGAAAAATAATGATTGAAAAGATGTGGACTTATGTTTCTGGGAAGTGATGCAATAGTTTTTGGAAAAATAATGAAACTTTCAGCATATTTCTAAAGTTCTTTTTTGTATCAACACTTCTTGCTGTGTTTTCACAGTCACAGTGGAAGATTCTGCCAACACCCAACTGTGTTACTAATCTAGTACACAGCTGAACAAATCATTTTCTTGAAATGGTTCCCAGTAAAACCTAATTGTAAATGCCTGTAATTACCTAGGGTATCTGTCTATATACCAATGATTGTTGGAAATAGAGGGAACACATTGATATGATCCATTTGACAACACTCACCACGTACTTAACTATTTCACATTTCACATTTCAGACTCTGAAACTGTATGAGAAACTAAGCCTTCTTTATGGTGGAGATAACTGCCTAAACCCATAGAGGTTCTCCTATTAGGTGAAGATGGAAATAGCTACCTGAGGTGGCATAAACAGCAAAATTTCAGCTAAGACCAGTCCTAGACTGGGTACTGGGAAATTCCTCTGTCTCATAGGTTTACGTTAGGTATCTGGTCAGTTGTCTGAAAGACAAATGTATAATTGTGTATAGTGATGAGATTAGCAGCCCTAAAATATATTTCTGAGAAAATTTAATCCATTAATAAATGACAAAATCAAACAGGGCTAAAAGTCTTTCAAGAAGAAGGTTCCGCTTTTGGAACAAATGACCAGTTTCTAGTGATATTGTCAGAAATGTTATAAAGAGGTTATATATCTCTTATGTCTCTCCTGGGGAAAGAGGCCAAGGGCAGAATAACTCCAGGGTCTTCCAATCTCTGCTGATAGAAAAATATCAGGTCATTCAGAGAAGGAAAAGTATCTCTACCCTATTTTTGAATTGTTTTTCTTAATAGGGATTTTTCTTTCATTCCCTCCCTCTCTCCCTCCCTTCCTCTTTGCTTCCTATATTTATTAAGTTAATAAAATCTTGACTGTGTGTTACTTCGGAATAGGAATCAGAGAACAATGTGAATCTATATGATGCAAAGGGAAAAGAGAAGTAACATTTTCTAAAATTTACAAAATGCTTTCTCTTCACTATTTCATACAATACTCACTACCGTCCTATGAGAATGTTAATGTAAACTTCCATTTTAAAGATGAAAAACTTGAGGCCCATCTCTAAATTAGGATTTAATTACCTTGCTTTCCCAACATATTAGATGATCAAACCAGTGTTCAAACCCAGGCTTGCCTGGCTACAAATCTTGTATTTTCATTGTATCTTTCAAGATGTTTCCAGTGTTTAAAATTGATTGGGAAGAGAAAGAATATTAGAAATTATATTAGCCACAAGAAAATAATTATAGTTTCTTTTTTTAATATAAATTTATTGATTTTATTTATTTATTTTTGGCTGCATTGGGTCTTTGTTGCTGTACACAGGCTTTCTCTAGTTGGGGTGAGCGGGGGCTACTCTTCATTGTGGTGTGCGGGCTTTTCACTGCATTGGCTTCCTTGTTGCAGAGCACGGGCTCTAGAGCGCAGGCTCAGTAGTTGTGGCACACAGGCTTAGTTGCTTCACTGCATGTGGGATCTTCCCTGACCAGGGACCGAACCCATATCCCTTGCATTGGCAGATGATTTTTAACCCCTGCACCACCAGGGAAGTCCCTATAGTTTCTTAAAGAAATGACAGGACTTAAAAATTTTGCATCCTTCCTCATTTCCTTCTCTTTTCATTAATGTAGGAAGAGATGAAAATTCTCTGAAACTATGGGTATTATTCTCAGCCAGAACAAATTGCTATACAGGATACCTCACTTTAATTTTATTTTCAAGAGCATGTTTATAGTTTTTTTTAACCCTGATGTATCTTCTTTCAGTTACTTTATAAATGTAGAAAGCATAATTTCACATTCCCAAATATATGACTTAAAAGAAAGATCTTCATTTTATAATAGCATGTGCTCTTAAAGTCAAGAGACATTATCGAATTTGCTCCTCCAGGGACAGAAAAAAAAAAAAAACTGTGATAGTAAAAAGGAGAAAGTGTGTTAGAATTGAAATCAGAGGTACTGGTTTTGGATATATACTCCTCTGCTTCCCATCTATGTGAATTTGGTAAATGATTGAAAAGCTTTAAGTTTTAGTTCTATCATCTGCAATGAGGCTTAATGTGGAGATAGTGTGTAAAGTCACTGTGAATTTTCAAGTCATGCAAATACACAGTACTAGTCCTGCCAGTCCCACTTCTGAGACCATGGAAGACCCTGCCAAACTATCATGGTACTTTTTCCAGCAGGTTCTAGACAGACTTATAAATGGAAGTCTTATCAAAGTCTTCTCTAAAGACTACCCAGGAGACCTACCTGGCTTAGTGGATCTAACAGTTTGGGGAATCCTCTTTGCCATCCTGGGTTTGGGTGAAAGGTAGTACCCCACTGCTTTTCACCTGAATACCATGAGATGAATACCGTGCTGGAGCTTTAGTTTATTAACTCAAGTTATTTCCTGTTAAAATGCAGCTATTTTAATGAATGATTTAATGAGTGATACATGCCTTCCTGGGAGCAGTTTGTAACAGCAGAGTTGGAAGAAGGCAAAGAAAGCATCAGGGTACACAGAGGGAGAGAAAGGCATGCTCATGACTAGGAAGAAACTTGCAGGGGGAGAAGGGGAAGCGAGGGGATAAATGGCAATTTCCCCCCCATTTCTGCAGTCTCTTCAGATTCAGTCCTGCCTACATGGATATATCCTTCTAGACCGTTAGTCTATTTACCATTACTCCTCCCAAAAATAGCTATTTTCATTGAACATTATCTATGGTTTGGCAAGCTGCTAGGCACTTGACATATTAAGTTGTCATAGCACAACTATGCTATTATCTCTTTTTTACAGCTGAGAAAAAGAAGTCTCAAAGAGCAAGTAAGGTACAGAGACTGGATTAAAACCAGGTCCATTTCAATCCAAACCTCTTCATTTTCTGCCAACTGAACTCTCTGTCATGCTTCTCTAATTTGGAAATTTGTATTTTCCTTCATGTCAAGAATGTGAGGAAACCTATAGCAGTCAAAGAGATGAGGTTATGTAGCAGCAGCAACAACAACAATACACCTCTAAATCTTAGTGTCTTAAAACAGCAAAGTTCTTTTGCCCTCATACAACATGTCTGTTGAGGGTTAGTTGGGGAGACTCTCTGCAGGTCATCCTCATCAGGGATTCGGGCTAACAAAGGCTCTGAACATCACTAGACCCTGCAGTGAGGGAGGGGAGAACTGTATAGCAGCTCCTAACTACTTCCAGAGCAAGGACTACGTCATGCCAACCCAAGAGGATGAGGAAGTACAAGCCTATCATGCACAGAGAAAAAGAAGAAATGGAAGTACTGGTGAGCAGAATCTCAACAGTAAAGATAGAATAATAATAAAAAACAAAACTGCAGAAGCACTGAGCTTATGAGAGCAAGGTCCTTTCCAGCTTAGCTTTTGAACCCAAACCTGCTTATTTCAAGCCTTATTCACGTGTTGATTTACTTGGCGACGTGAGAGATTATCAGCAACCAGTCATTTTAAATATGGACAGAGACAGGCCTATTTTTAGCAAAGCTGAAAAAACAGTTTGGTCACTCAAATTACCCAATTAAGACTTATGGTAAGAACAACATATGGTTCAGAATTGCTACAGATTGCTGCTTTAGTCAATAGAAAATTTTCCACATGTATGGGGATAACTCAGCACATCCTTGGAAGAAATGCAAGAGTATTTTCACATTTTGTACAGAAAATATATATTGGAGTGCTCATAGAATGTGGTGCCCCTTTCAGATGAAATGAAGTTTTGGATTTGCAAACTGAAAATCTGTAAACTGTCCAGGTAATTAAAGAATATTCTAGTTCAAAATCATTTGACTGGCAAATGCTTCTACTTTTAGGACTCTATAAAACCTACATTGACCTTGAATTAATAAAGCAAAGAAGTGTGATGTAGTGGAAAGGGCTTTAAAGAAAGTAGGGTTCATAACTCCATCCTGAAGTTACTATAAGAGTTTAGTTAATCTCCTATTCTTTTAGGCTATTTATCATCTGTTATGTGGGGGATATTAATAAATAAACGTGGCAAGTACTACCACAAAATATATCTCTGCCTCCAAAATACATCTTGATACTGTCCACTTCTTTTCATCTTTAATACTCCTAATTCAGGAGAAACTCATCTCTCAGCTAAATCACCACCAATAGCCTCCTAATGATTTTTCCGTTTCTGCTTTTGCCTCCAACTCAGTAGACATAAGAATCTTTCTTATCCCAGGGCCTTTGCACATGCTACCCCACTCTTTTTGCTATTTCCTATCTGGACAGCTCTATTTCTTCCTTTGATTAGCAATTAAATTCTTTCTTAAAGCAGTCTTTCTTGATTTTCCTATCTGTTGTTGTTTCCTCTTATTACTTGTTACTTCTGCTCATTTGCTTCCTTCATGGTGTGCCCGTCCTAATTTGTCATTTGTTTTTGTTTGTCTGTTTACTTCCTTGTTTTCTGTACTAGAATGTGAGTTTCACAAGGGCAGAGACTAGCTTGTTCTTGTTCAGCCTTGTCTCTACCAAGCACAGTGCCTGCCACATTGCAGGTGTTCAAGAAATATACGTGCAATAATATAAGGGGCTGTTGTGAAGAGTAAGTGAGATAATTCAGTGCATAATTAAGTACCCAGGTGGCGCTCAGTAAATATTCGTATTCCCTCCCTTTTCTTTACTAGTGCTGTCCGATCAATCTCCACCTTTTCTAACCTATACATTTCCCTGCTGAAGGTACACTAGCATGTCTCCCCATCACCTATGAACGTCCTAGAACTCTAACTGAATGCAAATGATACTGAAGTACAGAGAACAGAAAAGGTTACTCTTGGCTTTGATACATTTGTCTTTAAATACATCTGTGTTTTTGTGAATTATGCACTTACATCCTTACATGACCTTTTCTATACCAAATTTGGAGATTAGTAATCAGCTAGCAAACATTTATTTCTTACTGTCTCTTCCTATAGGTGCTACAGTATCTCTAAATTTGTCTTGATCAATGGTAAGGCAAAATTATTTGAATCTTTTGTTGCCATTTTCTCTTATTTAAAAGTGGAAATGAAAATATAAACATGCATAAACTACTGATTAAAAAGTCAGGGTAAGAATACAATTAAGACAAAGGTGAAAAAAAGGACAAAGGTGAAAATAATTAAACATAATGAATGGTTAACATTTAGATTTTATTGGACACATTGAAATTAAAATGATTAATACTGCATTTTAAAAGGAAAAGTATAAATTTAAAGAACAACATGAAATGCTAGAACTTATTTTCAGATATTATGTCTGAAAGGTGAGGCATAATTATGAAATTTACATCAGTTTAGCTCTGTGTGGAACAGAATCTCACTCTAAAATACACTTCTTGCATGTTTGGCTTTAATTTATGTTTTTAGTCTGGTTTTGTCTGAAAGTAGTAGTTTGCTAATGGAGTGTGCTCCTTTTTCTCCCTGAAAGATGGACGAACCCACTCCCTCAGTTTACTTATGAGGAATTTATGACTCAGTAAGGTGAAGGAATTAGTCCTACAGGCCTGTCTTAATTCTTCTTGATCAGTTGCCTGAATTACTTTAGAGTCGAGTTCTGCAGGTAGAGAGACCAGTATTTATTTAAAAGAAACTCCTCATAGTTCTGGACTAATATTCATTTATAAATGGTGTCCATGCACAGCAAAGGAAACCATAAACAAGACCAAAAGACAACCCTCAGAATGGGAGAAAATATTTGCAAATGAAACAACCGACAAAAGATTAATCTCCAAAATTTACAAGCAGCTCATGCAGCTCAATAACAAAAAAACAAACAGCCCAATCCAAAAATGGGCAGAAGACCTAAATAGACATTTCTCCAAAGAAGATATACAGATGGCCAACAAACACATGAAAGAATGCTCAACATCACTAATCATTAGAGAAATGCAAATCAAAACTACAATGAGATATCATCTCACACTGGTCAGAATGGCCATCATCAAAAAATCTAGAAACAATAAATGTTGGAGAGGATGTTGAGAAAAGGGAACCCTCTTGCCCTGCTGGTGGGAATGTGAATTGGTACAGCCACTATGGAGAACAGTATGGAGGTTCCTTAAAAAACTATAAATAGAACTACCATATGACCCAGCAATCACACTACTGGGCATATACCCTGAGAAAACCATAATTCAAAAAGAGTCATGTACCAAAATGTTCATTGCAGCTCTATTTACAATAGCCAGGAGATGGAAGCAACCTAAGTGTCCATCATTGGATGAATGGATAAAGAAGATGTGGCACATATATACAGTGGAACATTACTCAGCCATAAAAAGAAATGAAATTGAGTTATTTGTAGTGAGATGGTTGGACCTAGAGTCTGTCATACAGAGTGAAGTAAATCAGAAAGAGAAAGACAAATACCGTATGCTAACACATATATATGGAATCTAAGAGAAAAAAACAAAAATGTCATGAAGAACCTAGGGGTAAGATGGGAATAAAGACACAGACTTACTAGAGAATGGACTTGAAGATATGGGGAGGGGGAAGGGTAATCTGGGACAAAGTGAGAGAGTGGCATGGACATGTATACACTACCAAACGTAAAATAGCTAGCTAGTGGGAAGAAGCTGCATAGCACAGGGAGATCAGCTCGGTGCTTCGTGACCACCTAGAGGGGTGGGATAGGGAGGGTGGGAGGGAGGGAGACACAAGAGGAAAGAGATATGGGAATATATGTATATGTTTAACTGATTCACTTTGTTATAAAGCAGAAACTAACCATTGTAAAGCAATTATACTCCAATAAAGATGTAAAAAAAAAAATGGTGTCCATTTTGAAGTGGGAAATATTTACCAGTGTACAACCAACTCTTCTAGATGCACAAAACGAAAGACCCTCAAGGTATCTTCTTCACTTGTTTTCTTGGTTGATCGCTTCATAGGCAATAGGATGTTTACTTCCATCTGTTCTCCTTTAAGATTGATGAAGGTCAACCTGTGGGGACCACGTCTTGTGTTTCTAAAACAATTCTTCAATGAATCAGGTCTAGAAGAATGTTTGTGACTTTCCTACAAGCCTGCTGTGCTCCCTAACTTTTGCTAGATTCTGCGGGAATCTGCCTCTTGACTGTGATTCATTCACTCTCTAGATTTGGCTTGTCCTGCAGTCACCAAAATTGGCCACATTCTTAATATTACTCTGGATATGCAGAATGGGTTTTGGAATTATGCCCATATTTCCTAGAATTTGATCCTCAAAAAGCCTATTTTTCCTTCACTGAAATTACCATCCTCATTGCAGTAGCCTCATTCCAAGTTCTCAATGGATTTGTGAACTGCTAGAATTTATTATCAGGTATTGTGTCTAAAAGGTACAGAAAGCTATACTGAACAGAGCTGCTCTGGAGTACACAGAGCTTCACTTATCTGTGCCATGTGTGTCTCTTAACATATGACAACCTGACCAAAATGTGAACAGCCCCGACTGGAATGCATCAGTGACCACACAACTCTTAGCAAGCTAAATCTCAGTACAAATGTCCTTGACATTTTTCTCTTTTCAGTTAATGATGCATATCACTGCTTTCCAAACTCTTTCACAAAGCTTACAAAATCCATCCTGACCTTTACCATTTGTCTAACTTTACCATCCCTCCTTCCCTTAAAGTGTACTCTTCTGAACTACTTTTCAATCCTTGACTCCAATTTTAAACATGCCATTCCTTTTGTTCGGACTGTTCTTCCGTTCCCACTCAGTATCTCAAGTATACTCTGGTGTTGTGGGACACCTGAAGAGGAGGTCCTCCATCTCTCTGGACAGTTTAGAGATGTGGGGTTAATTTGATGTTGCTTGACTATTCATTTCATTAAACATCAGAAAGTGATTTAGGGCTTAGGGAGAAAATGGAACTGTATTTCACACATAGAAAATGATGAAATACTAAACTTCTTAAGGGAAAATATCTTAACTCTAGGGACTTAAACTGTTCTAAGCATTCTGCACAGAAACAAACATTTTGTGTCTTTATACCTGTAGGCATGTCCATGCGTGTACATGTGTTTATGTGTGTGTGTGTGCGTGTGTGTGACTCCCTCCCCATCACTAAAAACTTTTCTCTTAAACCCTTTACTCCACACATGAAGAGACATGTGGAGTTCTGTGGATAAGGTATAAATTATGTCTGAATCTATTCCAATATTTATTTAACTCTAAGAACGTATTCTAATACTGGCAGAGCCTTTGAGAAACACTCTGTAATTCATCTTTTTTTTTTTTTCTTTACGATAGCTATAGATAGAGAAAACATTTCAGCAAGAGAACCATCCACAACAAGAGCAGAATTCTCAGGAGTAGCTCAGCTCCCATCTGGGCTCTGGTTCTTCCTTTAATTCACACCTGACCTCTTTCTAGTTAGCAGCATTTAAAGATGAGGTTAAATTGTAGCAAAGGATGCAGAGAGTTGTAATACCCCCACTGAAGATACTTTCTGATTAGTAATCTTAAATAGATTAGTACTGGCAGAGGAGACACCGCTGCAGTTGCCGCCACCTCCGGGATTTCTGGCTCTTTTCTCTTCGCCTTAAATTCGTGTGTCTTTTATGAATAATCAAAAGCAGCAAAAGCCAACGCTATCAGGCCAGCATTTTAAAACCAGAAAAAGAGATGAAAAAGAAAGGTTTGACCCTACTCAGTTTCAAGACTGCATTATTCAAGGCTTAACTGAAACTGGTACTGATTTGGAAGCAGTAGCAAAGTTTCCTGATGCTTCTGGAGCAAAACTTGATTACCGCTGATATGCAGAAACACTCTTTGACATTCTGGTGGCCGGTGGAATGCTGGCCCCAGGTGGTACACTGGCAGATGACATGATGCGTACAGATGTCTGTGTGTTCGCAGCACAAGAAGACCTAGAGACCATGCAAGCATTTGCTCAGGTTTTTAACAAGTTAATCAGGCGCTACAAATACCTGGAGAAGGGTTTTGAAGATGAAGTTAAAAAGCTGCTGCTGTTCTTAAAGGGTTTTTCAGAGTCGGAGAGGAACAAGCTGGCTATGTTGACTGGTGTTCTTCTGGCTAATGGAACACTTAACGCATCCATTCTTAATAGCCTTTATAATGAGAATTTGGTTAAAGAAGGGGTTTCAGCAGCTTTTGCTGAAAGCTCTTTAAATCATGGGTAAATGAAAAAGATATCAATGCAGTAGCTTCAAGTCTTTGGAAAGTGAGCATGGATAACAGACTTATGGAACTGTTTCCTGCCGATAAACAAAGTGTTGAACGCTTCACAAAGTATTTTACTGAGGCAGGCTTGAAAGAGTTTTCACAGTATGTTCGGAATCAGCAAACCATAGGAACTCGTAAGGAACTCCAGAAAGAACTTCAAGAACAGATGTCCCATGGTGTTCCATTTAAGGATATAATTTTGTATGTCAAGGAGGAGATGAAAAAAAACATCCCAGAACCAGCTGTCATCGGAATAGTATGGTCCAGTGCAATGAGCACTGTGGAATGGAACAAAAAAGAGGAGCTTGTAGCAGAGCAAGCCATCAAGCACTTGAAGCAATACAGCCCTCTACTTGCTGCCTTTACAACTCAAGGTCAGTCTGAGATGACTCTGTTACTGAAGATTCAGGAGTATTGCTATGACAACATTCATTTCATGAAAGCCTTCCAGAAAATAGTGGTGCTTTTTTATAAAACTGAAGTTCTGAGTGAAGAACCCATCTGAAGTGGTATAAAGATACACATGTTGCCAAGGGGAAAAGTGTCTTCCTTGAGCAAATGAAAAATTTTGTATAGTGGCTCAAAAATGCTGAAGAAGAATCTGAGTCTGAAGCTGAAGAACGTGACTGAATTTGAAACTACACCCTCAGTAAAGCAAACAGGAATTGTAGATAAAATGTCATGTCTTATGTGTCCTGGATCTTACATCTTCCTACCTCCCTATATCAAGCATGATATAAGGGCTTTCATGGCAAATTTTATTTTAACTGTTTCTATGGTTACTGGAAATGTTGGATTTAGTTTCTAAAACCATGTTTTAAGTAGCTACAGGAGCTATAGATTTGAATCTAATGTTGCATTAGTCTTTTCAGTTATCTTCTACCTCCTGTATTTTCTAATGTAATAATGTAATTTAAGGCCTTCCACAATGAACAGTTCACTTTTTCCCTGGGTTTTCTATATAAAGAGTTTTCAAGATATGATTTGGTTAAAAATAATTTGTTATAAAAATTCTGTTTGCAAATTAAACTGTAAAAGTATCCAGAGTCTCAGAAGGCAGTGATTTGTGTGATGATTTGGTATGCCCAAAGCCCTGCTCATCAAAGAAAATCTCATATACAATAATTAGATTCATTAACATAAATCTCGAGTATTTGGACCACTGCTTGCATGTTGATATTTTCTTGCCTTTTTAACCTCAGATGTACTTGAGCTCAATTGTTGGCTCTCTGATTTTCATTCCTTAAAATGAAGCCATGGAGAACAAACTTGAAAGTGAGGTGTTTGGGAAATTGTATGTGGCGGTGGTGGGAAGAAAAAAGTTGAGCTTTTACCCAATGAGAAACCTCTGCATTCAGTTTGCTTCTTTCTAGACAAAACAAATGAATATTCTTTTCATACCGCCATTTTCAAACATACCTTGGAAAAACCTTGTCATTTAAAGTATTTTACAGTTGTCATACACTTAGATTGGTAAGAAAGGACTCATAAAACAGTATAAGTAAAGCAAATGACTGTACTAAACCCAGAAAATTGTTGAAAGAAAAGTGGTTAGCATGTTCTAATTGGGATTCTAAATATAACTCAGATTTCTTGTTGGCTTAGAGTATTTGTTGCAAAGAATGAAGTGCAGTGATAATGATTATCCTACTTGGTCATACTGGGCCAGCTTCATCCTCTTCACAGATTCATACATGACTCAAGCATCTGCCTGTTAATTTACCCCAGTTGCCAATATTTTAAATTGCCATGAGCCAAATCTCTCTTCTGTACAGTTGATCCATTTATTTTAATGGCTGCCTTTTTAATTTCCATCTTAATTTTCTTGCTGCTACCCAGCTTTATATGTAGTCATTAGAAAACAAAATGTGGCCACACTTTTTGGTGGAAAGATTTCATGTTAAAAGTGAACATTTTGAAAGCTTTTTTGATTGGTGAAAGAAATGAGCTTGGAATAATGCTGCTGCCAGAGACCAAGTGGGAATTGCCCCTTTCAGAGGTGCCATTCTTAGGAGCTAAAAATTAGGCATTTAAAAGTTTATCTTGAGGGAATAACATGTAATATAGTTTGAAATAAAGGTATAATAACCTTATGAGGAAGAGCATTATAACTGATACCGTTGTGAAGGGGGTGAAATTGTTAAATGAATGACTTTGATAAAACTTTCATGCACAGACAAAATGTATTCACTAGGTTTCTACATAGTGATCTGCTTTTACTTTGTAATTTGTAGTCCTTAAAATACTTTTATAAAAAAATAAAGTCCATCCTTACACTTAAAAAAATAATAAAATAGATTAGTACTAATATATTTGTGTGGATATTAAACATGAGCTTGCACCTCACCCACACTGCTTCTTCATTGGCTTTCCCTGGTCATCCTGTCTCCATCTTTGAGGTACAGAGACTGAGGACAAAGGTCTCTGCAGGAAAGGTCTCTGCAGGAAATGTGTTTACTTTGTGACAAACATACAAGACATTTTTACTCAAGAATTGAGAACTGAACCTGATGTGCATGTCTCAGGTTGGTAAGAAAATGGAGAGAAAACTTAGATTTTATAACACATCTGTAGTTGCAATATCATCCTGAAAATGCAGTGACTATAACAAAGATTTTACAAATCCCATTCAAAGGATCCCAATTTGACCAAGATCAGAATATTCACCTCAATTTTCAGGCACTTGGACCAGGAACTCATAATCTTGATTAAGCCAAGCAGGTGGATCGACTTGAGAAATTCTTTACAATTCAAGTTAAATGCAGCTGATCATTATTTTTTCTCGGTTCATGCAAGGCCCATTTCAGAAAAGCATGCTTATCTGTTTCTATATAATTAAAAAATATCTTGTTCAAGAAATGAAGTATATAAAAGAATAATCAGACACACTTGCTAAACTAATTGCATGTGGAACTGTGCCGGTCTCCAGTCTCTGTGATTAGATCATGTCCCTCCACTTTCTTTAAATGTTACAAAAACGAGTGTAAATTAGTATGCAGCTATTTTCAGATTAATGGCAACATGTAAAGCTCAAAGGTTCATGTTCTGTTTTGCAGGGAGTGTTGGTTTTGTATGATAGCATTTACTTGTTCCCCCCAGCAGTGAGGGGTCATCAGGCTCTTTCTCAGGCATTACAGGAAAACTCTACTGTTCCATTACACTCACTACATCTTTAGTCCCAATGAAACCCATGATTGTGTTCTCTGGTACTTAGATTATGTTTTGATTACTATGGACATTAAAAAATATATAATTTGGTTCTCTTAGGATTCCCAAGCACAAACAATCATGCATCCTATCAAAACAAGACAAACCACAGCATGTAAAAGTATAAATTTTTAGAACCCTTATACACAGATAATTAAACAAAAGTGTATGGAGTGTGACTGTTTCTAAATGATATCATGCTGCTTATTTGAGGTGCAAGTACTCAACACTAATGAAGCCATGTGTGATCCCGTCAGCTTTGGTAAGTCCCAGCAATGCAAACTGAAGCTCGATAATCCCAGTCTACAGCAGTGTGAGAACCTGAGTTTGTGTGTGGTCTGATGCAAAAGTTAACTTGTGTTAATTTTCTAGACATATGGAGCTCTCCTTTACTTTTGGAAGCTGAGAGAAAGTAAGTTTGTTGAGCACCTGCTTTAGCCTAAACATGGTGCTAGATATATTCACATATGATACCATGTTTAATTCTAACAATCACCCTAACTGTACAAATTCGTATCCCTATTTTACCAGTGAGAACTAAGTCACTCAGCAGATAACTGACTTCTCAAGAACATGCCACTGAGGCTAAGATTTAAACCCAGGTCTGAGCCCCTCGAGTTTATTCCTGTTCTAATTTATCATGCTACTTCACGTCACCAAAAACCTTCTTACATAGTTATACCTGGAATGATATAAACCTGCCCAAGGACATACAGGACCAAATAAACAAGGGAAAGTAAAGTGTAGCAGTACGTGAAACATAAGAGCTGTGACCAGGCACACATGATTCCTGGAGCAAAACTAGTCAGGACCCCAGCCAAACGATCTGGGGGTCAGATTTGGGCCACAGTCACATTGCAAACAGGAATGTCAAACAGGAAAAATACAGCAGAAGTCCAGGTATGCAGACTGTGCAAGCAGGGTGGGCTGTTGGGGAGAGCTCATGAACAGTCAGGGCCTTCCAGACATACCAGCTTTATAGCAACAGGCTAGTTTCAGAACCCACAGACTGACTGTGGATCTATGCCTGCTATTGTATGATGTTTTGTGTGGATTATCTTAATTAAACCTCACCACAACCATGAAGAAGAAAAATTATTTGCCACAGTTTACCCTGGCCAGTTGAGTAGAGGTAAAGAGCATGGACTCTGGAACCAAACTGCCTGGGTCTGATTTCTGGCTCTTAACTGACCTGTACTCTCTAGCTGGGGAAACTTACTTTTTCTGTTACCTAGTTTCTTCATTTGTAAACTAGGACTGATAACGGTGCTCACCTTTTTGGGTTAAGAGTCTAAAAAGCCTCAAATAGTGCCGGGCTCAGTGTAATTGCTAGACAAGTGTTTGGTAAATAAAGGAGGGGACTGAGTAACTTGCATAAATTCATAAAAGTAATTTGTGGTGGAGCAGCGACTCAAGTCCAGATGGCATGAGCCCAGAGCCCAGGTCATAGTCCATGGTATCAAAGTATGGGTTCTGATGGGTACACTCAGACAGCGGTGTCTGCTCATGCGAATGTGGGACCTCAGCAACTTCACCCGTGAGGGGTCTAGGGAAAGCAGATGCCAGCACGATCCTAAGGTTACTTCTCATTTCTCTCTCATCCCATATTGGCTACCATCTCTATGGAAATCATGACATATCTGAAAGTCATTTCAAAATCTCCTTTACCTAAGACGCTTTCTGGTGTTGAATGTACACTTGAGGTATTTAACTTTGCCTTACTGAATCCATCTCATCTAAATTCAACAATATTTAGTACTCTCTACCTTCTGAGTCCACAATGGTGGACTCTGGAAAGAGGTTTCATGGCAAAATATAAAGAATCTTACTAAGTCTGTGTACACCAATAATTCCTTCTCCACGATAAGAAACATGCCAGACGTTTACATCATGCAATGAGATTTTCAAAGGGCCGTTGGGTGTTTTTTTTCATGCACTTCTATGAATCATGTATTTTAAAGATAAATATAGCTTTTCCTGTGAGGAAGGAATTGCTGTTTTGTGAATATTTTCTTGTTAATTTGACATGAAGCAAACAATAGCAATACATAGCTACATCTGTACAGTCTCAGCACTACATGAGAATGTAAACTTTTGGTAAAAAAACATTCGCACCTATGCCAAATCAAGTCAGATTAGGTTGTATAAGATCTATTGCCCTATGACTCCAAGTCCTTGGACAACATCCCAATTTACTCTATTGGAGTCCTTTTCTCTGGATTTCATATGCATAGACACACACCTGGTAGGCAGAGACACAGTCTGAATTTGAGAGCAAGCATTTTGTAATAAAGACCATGTCCCACAGCTCTAAGTGATAGCAAAATCTCTCATGTGTCGCTTTTCACAAAACTGCAAAGCTATAAGGACAACATTAAGTGAAGGGTCTGCAGTAGGGTGTTGGGGTACATTTTCTTGGACCAGATTTTGTGTCTCCCTGTTGTCAGTTTCTCTGAGTTAGAAGGGGCCATGTTTAGTTTGTTTACCAGCTCAGAAAATATAAGAATTACAGAGAGGACCTTCAAGATGGCGGAGGAGTAAAACGTGGAGATCACCTTCCTCCCCACAGATACACCAGAAATACATCTACACGTGGAACAACTCCTACAGAACACCTACTGAATGCTGGCAGAAGACCTCAGACCTCCCAAAAGGCAAGAAACTCCCCACGTACCTGGGTAGGGAAAAAGAAAAAAGGAAAAACAGGGACAAAAGAATAGGGACGGGACCTGCACCAGTGGGAGGGAGCTGTGAAGGAGGAAAAGTTTCCACACATTAGGAAGCCCCTTCGCAGGTGGAGACGAGGGGTGGCGAGAGGGAAGCTTCAGAGCCATGGAGGAGAGCACAGCAACAGGGGTGCGGAGGGCAAAGCGGAGAGATTCCCGCACAGAGGATCGATGCCGACCAGCACTCACCAGCCCGAGAGGTTTGTCTGCTCACCCGCCGCGGGGGCGGGAGCCGGGAGCTGAGACTCGGGCTTCGGTCAGAGCGCAGGGAGAGGACTGGGGTTGGCTGCATGAACACAGCCTGAAGGGGTTAGTGCACCACGGCTAGCCGGGAGGGGGTCTGGGAAAAGGTCTGGAGCTGCCGAAGAGGCAAGAGACCATTGTTTTGTGGTGCGCGAGGAGAGGGGATTCAGAACACCGCCTAAATGAGCTCTAGAGACGGGCGTGAGCCGCAACTATCAGTGCGGACCCCAGAGACGGGCATGGGACGCGAAGGCTGCTGCTGCCACCACCAAGAAGCCTGTGTGCGAGCACAGGTCACTATCCACACCCCCCTTCCGGGAGCCTGTGCAGCCCGCCACTCCCAGGGTCCCGTGATCCAGGGACAACTTCCCCGGGAGAACACACGGCGCACCTCAGGCTGGCGCAACATCATGCTGGCTCTGCTGCCGCAGGCTCGCCCCACACTCAGTGCCCCTCCCTCCCCCCGGCCTGAGGGAGCCAGAGCCCCCGAATCAGCTGCTCCTTTAACCCTGTCCTGTCTGAGCGAAGAACAGACGCCCTCAGGCAACCTACACGCAGAGGCGAGGCCAAAATACAAAGCTGAACCCCGGGATCTGTGCGAACAAAGAAGAGAAAGGGAAATTTCTCCCAGCAGCCTCAGGAGCAGTGGATAAAATCTCCTCAATCAGCTTGATGTACCCTGCATAGGTGGAATACCTCAATAGACAACGAATCATCCCAAAATTGAGGCAGTAGACTTTGAGACCAGATATAGACTTGGGGTTTGCTTTCTGCATCTAACTTGTTTCTGGTTTTATGTTTATCTTAGTTTACTATTTAGAGTTTATTATCATTGGTAGATTTATTTATTGGTTTGGTTGCTCTCTTCCTTATATATATATATATATTTTTTCTTTTTCTCTTTTTGTGAGTGTGTATGTGTATGCTTCTTTGTGTGATTTTGTCTGATAGCTTTGCTTTTACCATTTGTCCTAGGGTTCTGTCTGTCTGTTTTTTTTAATTACTTTTTAATTTTTTATAATTTTTTATTTTAATAACTATTTTATTTTATTTTTTTCTTCTTTTCTCCCTTTCCTTCTGAGCCATGTGACTGACAGGGTCTTGGTGCTCCAGCCAGGTGCCAGGCCTGTGCCTCTGAGGTGGGAGAGCCAAGTTCAGGACATTAGTCCACCAGACACCTCCCAGCTCCACGTAATATCAATGGTGTAAGCTCTCACAGAGACCTTCATCTCAACACTTAGACCCAGCTCCACTCAACGATGAGCAAGCTACAGTGCTGGACACCCTATGCCAAACAACTAGCAAGACAGGAACACAACCCCACCCATTAGCAGACAGGCTGCCTAAAATCATAAGGTCACAGACACCCCACAGCACACCACTGGACACGGTCCTGTCCACCAGAAAGACAAGCTCCAGACTCATCTACCAAAACACAGGCACCAGTCCCCTCCACCAGGAAGCCTACCCAACCCACGGAACCAACCATAGCCACTGGGGGCAGACAATAAAAACAACAGGAACTACGAACCTGCAGCCTGTGAAAAGGAGACCCCAAACACACTAAGTTAAGCAAAATGAGAAGTCAGAGAAACACACAGCAGATGAAGGAGCAACGTAAAAACCCACCAGACCAAACAAATGAAGAGGAAATAGGCAGTCTACCTGAAAAAGAATTCAGAGTAATGATAGTAAAGATGAAGATGATCCAAAATCTGGGAAATAGAATGGAGAAAACACAAGAAACGTTTAACAAAGACCTAGAAGAACTAAAGAGCAAACAAACAATGATAAACAACAAAATAATTGAAATTAAAAATTCTCTAGAAGGAATCAATAGCAGAATAACTGAGGCAAAAGAATGGATAAGTGACCTGGAAGACAAAATAGTGGAAATAACTACCACAGAGCCGAATAAAGAAAAAGAAAAAGAAAAAAATTGAGGATAATCTCAAAGACATCTGGGACAACATTAAATGCACTAGCATTCGAATTATAGGGGTACCAGAAGAAAAAGAGAAAAAGAAAGGGATTGAGAAAATATTTGAAGAGATTATAGTTGAAAATGTCTTTAATATGGGAAAGGGAATAGTCAATCAAGTCCAGGAAGTGCAGAGTCCCATAGAGGATAAATCCAAGGAGAAACACGCCAAGACACATATTAATGAAACTAAAGAAAATTAAATACAAAGGGAAAATATTAAAAGCAGCAAGGGAAAAACAAAAATAAACACACAAGGGAATCCCCATAAGGTTACCAGCTGATGTTTCAGCAGAAACTCTGCAATCCAGAAGGGAGTGGCAGGAAATAATTAAAGTGGTGAAAGGGAAAAATGTACAGCCAAGATTACTTTACCAAGAAAGGATCTCATTCAGATTTGATGGAGAAATCAAAACCTTTACAGACAAGCAAAAGCTAAGAGAATTCAGCACCACCAAACCAGCTTTGTAACAAATGCTAAAGGAAATTCTCTAGGCAGGAAACACAAGAGAAGGAAAAGACCTACAATAACAAACCCAAAACAATTAAGAAAATGGGAATAGGAACATACATATCGATAAGTACCTTAAATGTAAATGGATTAAATGCTACAACCAAAATACATAGACTGGCTGAATGGATACAAAAACAAGACCCCTATATAGGCTGTCTACAAGAGACCCACTTCAGACCTAGGGACACATACAGACTGAGAGTGAGGGAATGGAAAAAGATATTCCATGCAAATGGAAATGAAAAGAAAGCTAGAGTAGCAATTCTCATATCAAAAAAAAATAGACTTTAAAATAAAGACTATTATAAGAGACAAAGAATGACACTACATAATGATCAAGGGATCAATCCAAGAAGAAGGTATAACAGTTGTAAATATTTATGCACCCAACATAGGAGCATCTCATAAGGTACATTTACATAAGGCAAACGCTAACAGCCATAAAAGGAGAAATAGACAGTAGCACAATCATAGTAGGGGACTTTAACACCCCACTTTCACCAATGGACAGATCATCGAAAAGGAAAATAAATAAGGAAACACAAGCTTTAAATGACACATTAAACAAGATGGACTTAATTGATATATATAGGACATTCCATCCAAAAATAACAGAATACACTTTCTTCTCAAGTGTTCATGGAATATTTTCCAGGATAGATCATATCTTGGATCGCAAACCAAGCCTTGGTAAATATAAGAAAATTGAAATTATATCAACTATCTTTTCTGCCCACAACACTATGAGACTAGAAATCAATTACAGGAAATAATCTGTAAAAACTACAAACACATGGAGGCTAAACAATACGTTACTAAATAACAAAGAGATCACTGAAGAAATCAAGAGGAAATCAAAATATACCTAGAAACAAATGACAATGAAAACACGACGACTCAAAACATATGGGATGCAGCAAAAGCAGTTCTAAGAAGGAAGTTTATAGCAATACAATCCTACCTCAAGAAATAAGAAAAAGCTCAAATAAAAAACCTAACTTTACACCTAAAGCAATTAGAGAAAGAAGAACAGAAAAAAAACCAGTTAGCAGAAGGAAAGAAATCATAAAGAGCAGATCAGAAATAAATGAAAAAGAAATGAAGGAAACAATAGCAAAGATCAATAAAACTAAAAGCTGCTTCTTTGAGAAGATAAACAAAATTGATAAACCATTAGCCAGACTCATCAAGAAAAAAAGAGAGAAGACCCAGATCAACAGAATTAGAAATGAAACAGGAGAAGTAACAATTGACACTGCAGAAATACAAAGGATCATGAGAGATTACTACAAGCACCTCTATGCCAGTAAAATGGACAACCTGCAAGAAATAGACAAATTCTTAGAAAAGCACAACCTTCTGAGACTGAGCCAGGAAGAAATAGAAAATATAAACAGACCAATCACAAGCACTGACATTGAGACTGTGATTAAAAATCTTCCAAAAAGAAAAAAAAGCCCAGGACCAGATGGCGAATTCTATCAAACATTTAGAGAAGACCTAACATCTATCCTTCTCAAACTCTTCCAAAATAGAGCAGAGGGAGGAATACTCCCGAACTCATTCTACGAGACCACCATTACCCTGATACAAAAACCAGAAAAGGATGTCACAAAGAAAGAAAACCACAGGCCAATATCACTGATGAACATAGATACAAAAATCCTCAACAAAATACTAGCAAACAGAATTCAACAACAGATTAAAAGGACATTATAACATGATCAAGTGGGGTTTATCTCAGGAATGCAAGGATTCTGCAATATATGCAAATCAATCAATGTGATACACCATCCTAACAAACTGAAGGAGAAAAACCATATGATCATCTCAATAGATGCAGAAAAAGCTTCTGACAAACTTCAACACCCATTTATGATAAAAACCCTCCAGAAAGTAGGCATAGAGGTAACTTTCCTCAACATAATAAAGGCCATATATGACAAATGCACAGCCAACATCGTTCTCGATGTTTAAAAACTGAAACCATTTCCTCTAAGATCATGAGAAGATAAGGTTGTCCACTTTCACCACTATTATTCAATATAGTTTTGGAAGTTTAAGCCACAGCCATCAGAGAAGAAAAAGAAATAAAAGGAATCCAAATCAGAAAAGAAGTAACGCTGTCACTGTTTGCAGATGACATGATACTATACATAGAGAATCCTAAAGATGCTACCAGAAAACTACTAGGGCTAATCAGTGAATTTGGTAAAGTAGCAGGATACAAAATTAATGCACAGAAATCTCTGGCATTCTTACACATTAAGGATGAAATATCTGAAAGAGAAATTAAGGAAACACTCTCATTTACCATTGCAACAAAAAGAATAAAATACCTAGGAATAAACCACCTAAGGAGACAAAAGACCTGTATGCAGAAAACTATAAGACACTGATGAAAGATATTAAAGATGGTAGAAACAGATGGAGAGATATACCATGTTCTTGGATTGGAAGAATCAACATTGTGAAAATGACTATACTACCCAAAGCAATCTACAGATTCAATGCAATACCTATCAAACTACCAATGACATTTTTCACAGAACTAGAACAAGAAAATTCACATTTTGTATGGAAACACAAAAGACCCCAAATAGCCAAAGCAATCTTGGGAAAGAAAAACAGAGCTGGAGGAATCAGGCTCCTGGACTTTAGACCATACTCCAAAGCTACAGTAATCAAGACAGTATGGTACTGGCACAAAAACAGAAATATAGATTAATGGAACAGGATAGAAAGCCCAGAGATAAACGCACGCAAATATAGTCACCTTATCTTTGATAAAGGACGTAAGAATATACAATGGAGAAAAGACAGCCTCTTCAGTACGTAGTGCTGGGCAAACTAGACAGCTACATGTAAAAGAATGAAATTAGAACACTCCCTAACACCATACACAAAAATAAGCTCAAAATGGATTAAAGATCTAAATGTAAGGCCAGACACTATCAAACTCTTAGAGGAAAACATAGGCATAACACTCTATGACATAAATCACAGCAAGATCCTTTTTGACCCACCTCCTAGATAAATGGAAATAAAAACATAAATAAACAAATGGGACCTAATGAAACTTAAAAGTTTTTACACAGCCAAGGAAACCATAAACAAGACAAAAAGACAACCCTCAGAATGGGAGAAAATATTTGCAAATGAAGCAAGTGACAAAGGATTAATCTCCAAAATTTACAAGCAGCTCATGCAGCTCAATATCAGAAAAACAAACAACCCAATTCAAAAATGGGCAGAAGACCTAAATAGATTTTTCTCCAAAGAAGATGCACAGATTGCCATCAAACACATGAAAGGATGCTCAACATCACTAATAATTAGAGAAACGCAAATCAAATCTACAATGAGTTATCACCTCACACCAGTCAGAATGGCCATCATTAAAAAATCTACAAACAGTAAATGCTGGAGAGGGTGTAGAGAAAAGGGAACCCTCTTGCACTGTTGGTGTGAATGTAAATTGATACAGCCACTGTGGAGAACAGTATGGAGGTTCCTTAAAAAAACAAAACTAGAACTACCATACGACCCAGCAATCCCACTACTGGGCATATACCCTGAGAAAACCATAATTCAAAAAGAGTCATGTACCACAATGTTCATTGCAGCTCTAATTACAATAGCCAGGACATAGAAGCAACCCAATTGTCCATCAACAGATGAATGGATAAAGAAGATGTGGCACATATATACAATGAAATATTACTGAGCCCTAAAAAGAAATGAAATTGAGTTATTTGTAGTGAAGTGGATGGGCCTAGAGTCTGTCATACAGAGTGAATTATGTCAGAAAGAGAAAAACAAATACCGTATGCTAACACATATATATGGAATCTAAAATAAAAATGGTTCTGAAGAACCTAGGGTCAGGAAAGGAATAAAGATGTAGACATAGAGAATTGACTTGAGGACATGGGGGGGGGGAGGGTAAGCTGGGACAAAGTGAGAGAGTGGTATGGACATATATACACTTCCAGATGTAAAATACCTAGTGGGAGGCAGCCAAATAGCACAGGGAGATCAGTTCTGTGCTTTGTGACCACCTACAGGGGTGAGATAGTGAGGATGGGAGGGAGATGCAAGATGGAGGAGATATGGAGATATATGTATATGTATAGCTGATTCACTTTGTTATACAGCAGAAACTAACACACCATTGTAAAGCAATTATACTCCAATTAAGATGTTAAAAAAAAAAAGTGATACATCAGCCCTTTCACATCCTCTCTGGCACTTGCATTCTCCCTAGCTCTCTTTGTGTTGCAAGAATGACTGTGTCTGTTCATAAGCCTACAAAACGGATATTTGTTTTGATTTAGATGGAGACTCACTGCACTAATTTATTTATGGTTAGCTGAGTTTTGTACTTTTTGTGGTTCTGGACCACTATAATCCAGTTTGTCAGTGAACAGAGTCTCTAGCCACATCAACAGGTCTTTTTTTTTTTTTTTTTTTTTTGTGGTACGCTGGCCTCTCACTGTTGTGGCCTCTCCCATCACGGAGCACAGGCTCCGGACACACAGGATCAGCGGCCATGGCCCACGGGCCCAGCCGCTCCGCGGCATGTGGGATCCTCCTAGACCGGGGCACAAACCCACGTCCCCTGCATCGGCAGGCAGACTCTCAACCACTGCGCCACCAGGGAAGCCCCCAACAGGTCATTTTTGATAAGGAAGGTGCTCCAGGCACACTTGTATGCCTACTCTGCACACAGCAGTACCAGGGATAGAAATATGAGAAAGATATGGCCTTTTCCATTAAAAAGGTCCCCATTCTATGGACTTCCCTGGTGGTGCAGTAGTTAAGAACCCGCCTGCCAGTGTAGGGGACATGGGTTTGATCCCTGGTCCGGGAAGATCCCACATGCTGTGGAGCAACTAAGCCCATGTGCTATAACTACTGAGCCTGTGTTGTAGAGCCTGTGAGCTACAACTACTGAGCCCCTGCACCACAACTACTGAAGCTCACGTGCCCAGAGCCTGTGCTCCACAACAAGAGAAGGCACCAACATGAGAAGCCCGTGCACTGCAATGAAGAGTAGCTCCCACTCACTGCAACTAGAAAAAGCCCACATGCATCAATGAAGATGCAACGCAGCCAAAAATAAATTAATTAATTTGAAAAAAAAAAGCTCTCCATTCTAAAAGGAAGACTACAGTCGAAGATAACGTGTGCAACAATGGTATGAATAAGGATTCACAGAGGAGAAATTCATTCATTCATTCATTTATTCATTCATTAATATTTCATGAGGGCTAACTATGTGTCAAACAAAATGATGTTTTGCCCAGATGTGGGATCAGGAAAGATTTTGAAGACAGAAGTGCAAGTGAGCAGTGTTTTAAAGGGTGAAGAGAACTTTACTAGTTGGACTCTGTGGTAGATAATTGGCGAAGATGTCTGCAATTGTTCCTTTCTTTGTATCTGAGACTGTTTGAAATGAATTCTGTATCTCTTCTCATGAAGAAGTAAAGTCTACATTTTTTCCTACCTTGTTCTTCCCTCCATGGATCTGGGATGGCCACCTGATCTTGCTTTGGCCAAGCGACTACAGGAGAAGTAATGTATCAGTTCTAAGTTTCAACCTCAAGAGGACTTACATACTTCCACTCTCTCTTTGGAATCCTGAGACAACCGTACAAACAAGTGTAAGCTTGTCTGCTGGATGATAAAAGACATGTAGCTCAACCGCTGCAGATAATAGCCATCCACCTCCAGAAGCAGAGAGCCTAGCTGCAGAACTGCATCAATGATCCTAGCCGAGACCAGAGAGCCATCCAAGTTAGCTCGTTCCAAATTTCTACCACATAGAATCATGAAGCAAATAAATGAGTGCTGTTTCAAGCTGAAAAATTTTGGAAGGGGTTGTTATGTAGCAAAAACTTAATAATAAAACATCACCTGCTAGAGGGTAGAAATAACATATGCAAGGGCACTGAGGCAAGAATCATCAAGAGAGCTTCAAGGGTCTATGAGAGATTCAATGTCCCCATTAGCACCGTTCAAGTTACAAATGTTGGGAATCCAATTCAAGCCAGTTTGAGCCAATAAAGGAAATTTATTGGTTCTCATAGCTGGGAATTGCAAGGGAGTGGATCCAGCTTCAGAAATAATTGGGTATTTTTTTCTAAGTAATGCCATCAAGACCTTGTTCTTCTACACTCGATGCTGTTTTCATCTTTTCAACTAAATGATTATTAGATTCTCTTTTTGTAGTGAGAAGAGGACCATAGAGGTTTCAGTCTTCCATTGTCTTCCCTGCTAGTTAGTTCCAGGATGACCCTCTCACCTTCAGTGCTCATCTAGGACTTCTAAAAGTGCTCTGATTGTGAAGGAGGTGGCGCAAAATTCACAAGACCACAGGGAGAAGGAAGAGTTTCCAAAATGAAATGAGGTATTCTATCACCAGAAAGGATAGTTTGGAAGAATGACTGTGAGGAATTACAAATAATAGCCTTCTTCCATTAGTTAATAATTTTTCAATGTCAAGCAATAGAATGCTCATCTCCATCTGATTTATTTAATAAGTAAATTAAAGTAGATTTTGTTTGTTTGTTTGTTTGTTTGTTTTTTCTGTACGCGGGCCTCTCACTGTTGTGGCCTCTCCAGCTGCGGAGCACAGGCTCCAGACGCGCAGGCTCAGCGGCCATGGCTCACAGGCCCAGCCGCTCCGCGGCATGTGGGATCCTCCCGGACCGGGGCACAAACCCGCGTCCCCTGTATCGGCAGGCGGACTCCCAACCACCGCGCCTCCAGGGAAGCCCCTAAAGTAGTTTTTTTAATCATGTAACTTAATACAGGCATTTCTAGTTTTATTGTGCTTATTAGCTTTATTGTGCTTCACGGATACTATATTTTTTTACAAATAAAAATTTTGTGGCAACCCTGTTTTTAGCAAGTCTATCAGCACTATGTTTCCAACAGCATTTCCTCATTTCCTTTCTCTGTGTCATCTTTTGGTAATTCTTACAGTATTTCAAACATTTTCATCATTATTATATTTGTATGGTGATCTGTGATCAGCAATCTTTAGTGTTACTACTACGATGCACTGAAGCCTCAGATGACAGTTAGCATTTTTCAGCAATAAAGTATTTTTAATTAAAAAAATAATTATAGACAGATGCAATAGATAATAGCAGGGAAATTAAGCTAAGATTTTGAAGTCAGGAACCCTGGGTTTGAATATAAACTCAGCAAATAGCTAATTACATGACTATAGTCAAGTTATTTAAACTCTCGGAGCTTTGGGTTCTTCACCTGTAATAGTTCCTCAAAGAGTTAATGTAAAGGTAAATTAGCTAGAGTAAAGCACCAAATATATAGTCAGTACTTTTAAAAAATGTCCCCGTTAACATTCCTGTGCTATCTTCATAGTTGTGGAGATTTTAATATTAATTGACATGCCGTGCATAGTGTTAGTTCCCTTACATACATCATCTGTAATTTGTATGACAACCACAGCCAGAAACCATGGTTAGATAGAAGTCTCTCATTACATTGTGTTAAATTGGTTGGAGAAGAAAAGGTCTAGAGCCATGGGAATCCATCAAGAGGCTATCACACGTTCAGATGGGGAGTTCTCTTTAAGACGGTAGTAGTGAGATGGAGAAGGAAAAACTACTTAGGATTTGGCATTTGGAGGACAGATGTTGTAACTGATTGGCTATGGTGGTGAGGAGTAGTAAGGACTTAAATAATAACTCTTTTCATCTAATCCCTCTGACTAAAAACCACTCATGATAAAGCACTGATTTGGCAGAATATTCTAATGAAGAGGTAAGGCTGTAAAAAGACATACCCCAAAATGACATACTAGGCAGCATTTGACTTCACTCAGTACTAGCAGATATTCCTCAAGTATCTACTATTTCAGAGTCAATGCCAAGCATTAGGTAGATATACATAATAAAACTTTACCAACTGAAAGATGTACAGAGAAATGATATTGGTGCTTATCTCCGCTTTTTGGTTGTAAATAACAATAACAACAAAAAACCCACCCCAAATTGGTATTCAAAAAGGACTTTTATTGATGAAATAACTGAAGAGTATAAGGCTTTAGAAACAGATGAATCTTGGTACTCAAATGATGTATGAAAAATCTGGATTTTTATGTCTTTTGTCCAGCATCACTCTGCATTGGCTTCATTCTCAGAAAGGTTCTATTTTCATGATGGCAAGATGACCAGCAGCAGCTCCAGGCTGTCATCCTACAAGCTAAGCAACCTCAGTAGGAAAAAAATGCTCCAACTTCTCATAACTTAATAGTTCCAGCAAATATTGCTGATGGAGATATTAGCCTAATGTGGATCATATTTCCCTTCTTGAACTAGTTACTATGGCCTGGGGTTGGCCCTAATGAACCTCATGAACTAGAATAAAGGAAAATGGCTCCAAAAAGTTTGATCAAAGTGTTATTTCAAGAATCAAGGGAGAAAGTATTTTTTTAAAACATCTTTATTGGAGTATAATTGCTTTACAATGGTGTGTTAGTTTCTGCTTTATAACAAAATGAATCAGCTTTACATATACATATATCCCCATATCTCCTCCCTCTTGCGTCTCCCTCCCATCCTCCCTATCCCACCCCTCTAGGTGGTCACAAAACCCCAAGCTGATCTCCAAGGGAGAATGTACTGAGTGACCAAAAATTACAGATGTCAACCATACTATCAAATTGATTCAAGCAAGGACACTTTTTGCTACAAATAGCAGAAATTAATTCAAACTAGCTTAAACCAAAATGGAATTTGTTATAAGAATCTCATGGAATCCAAGAACAGGAAGTGCAAGAGGACCTTACAAGGAACTGAAATGAGGAAATGAAAATTATTGGCATTACAGCTGCCTCTCTCTCTCTTTATCTTTATAGCTATGCGAAGTCTTTTTCTCTGCAAATCTTCTGTATTTTGGATATGTCCTGTCTCTGTTTCTCAAGGCACAAGACTGTCCCACAATTCTGGAGTTTATATCTCCCCCATCTCAGCCACTTGAAAGAGACCAAGATTACCTTCTCTCACTCTCAATTCAAAATTTAGGAGATAGCCTCTTATTAGTCAAACATGGATCTAGGGACCAATTTTCCAACCAAGTGTGGCATGCAGACTATGTTAAACCCAGTCCTGCGTAAGGGGGTAGCTCTTGGAAAAAGGAGGCTATTATAATGTGGATAAAATACCAAAAATAGTCCACTTATGACAACCACACCAACTGTGAGAGAAGACCTTGTCCTTGCTATGAAACCCCATCATCATCTTCTGGACCTTAGTAAATACACAAAGATACAGAAACTTCATTTTTAAGTAATGCCCATACAACAATATAAAAAATTCAAGGCAGAGCCTCTTAACAATGAAATCCAATATCAAAATCAATACTGCATGTTTAGCACCCTGGTCAGATATGTCAGGAGGCTAGACAACAAGGGAAAACTCACACCACTTGCTTACTTACCTATTGGCAAGTTGTGAACAAGAAATTAATTCATTCTAAAGAACATTTATTCATTTCTTACAAATTTTCAAACGAATTGTCAGAGGTTAATGAAACAGATGAATAAGACAGAATGATTTGCCTCAAAGGTTTATGGACTAGTTAGGGAGACAGACAACTAAACTGATGATTGGAAAGTAGCTATGATATGTGCTAAAATGGCACATGCTCAGAATGCTACTGGATTTCAGAGGAGCAAACATCCTGTCTCAAGGAGTGTATCAGTTTGCTAGGTCTGCCATAACAAAATACCACAGACTGGGTGACTTAACAGAAATTTATTTTTTCACAGTTCTTGAGGCCAGAAGTCTAAGATCAAGGTGTTGGCAAGTTTGGATTCTTCTGTGGCCTCTCTCCTTGGCTTGCAGATGGCTGTCTTCTTGCTTGGTCCTCACATGGTCTTTTCTCTGTGTGAGAGGAACCCTGATGCCTCTCTAGGTGCCCAAATTTCCTCTTCCTATAATGACACTAGTTGGATTGGATTAAGGCCCACCCTAAAGACCTCATTTATCCTTAATCACTTCTTTAAAGTCTGTATCTCCAAATACAGTCACATTCTAAGGTACTGGGGGGTAGGGCTTCAATGTGTTAATTTGGGGGAGAGGGGACACAGTTCAGCCCTTACCAAAGAGAAAGAGAAATTTTCCAGAAGGGTGATACCTGACTCAGCCTTACATGATAAGGCAGGAGAGGGTCTAACCTTGCAGGAACAAAGGCGTAAAAGCAAGAGTGAGCAGCATGACTTATCTATGGAATCTCAAGTAGTTTGGTATGGCTGAAACATAGGATACATATGAGAGGTTGGAATTTGGTAAAAGATAAAGTTAGAGAGGTAATTAGGGATTGAATTATAACAGGTTGGAATTTGGTAAAACATGAATTGGAGAGGTAACTAGGGATTGAATTATAAAAGGTTTGGTATTGGGGTGGGCTAAACCATGGTAACAAATATGCTTCAAAATGTAATAGATCAGGGCTTCCCTGGTGGCGCAGTGGTTGAGAGTCCGTCTGCCGATGCAGGGGGACACGGGTTTGTGCCCTGGTCCAGGAGGATCCCACATGCTGCGGAGCGGCTGGGCCCGTGGGCCATGGCCGCTGAGCCAGCGCATCCGGAGCCTGTTGCTCTGCAACGGGAGAGGCCACAACAGTGAGAGGCCTGCGTACCGCAAAAAAAAAAAATAAATTAATAGATCAAACACAACAGGTTTTTTTCCTCCCTCAAATAACAGTCCAGGGTGAGTGTTACTGATTCACCAGGAGCTCTCTTCCACACAGTGATTCAGGGACCAGATTTCCTTCATGTTAAGGCTCTCATCTCTGTGGTCAAGTTTGGGTTGCTATGTCCAGCACTTTCTCTTTAAGGTCTGAACCAGCAAGTGGCACACCTCACTCCTGCTATGTGTCCTTGGTGAGAACTAGTCATATGATATCCCCTGATTGCCTGGTTATGGATGTTATAATATCATAAGAGGGGTTAGCTGAATAAGCCTTTCATGGATGTAAATCTATTATGGAAAGCATTTTGTACATAGGAGCTGTCTCCATCAGTCTTGTAAGTCATACAAAAGAATTTAGACTTTTATACTGAGAAAGAGAGCATAACTCTGGGGATTTTAAAGCAAGAATGACATGATTAAATTTTAATTTTAAAATAAAAGAAAGAATTTGTGGGGCAATACTAGAAGCAAAGATATAACATTAAGGTTGTTTTGGAAATTCTGGCAGGTGGTTCTGAATTAAAGCAGTGCTGGTAGGTGAGGAGAAGATGAAACAGATTCCAGTGATATTTCAGAAATATACTCATCATGACTCCTGACTGATTTCGTATGAAGAAAGAGGAAGAGGAGAATTCTAGATGTGTAGTGATTTCTGGCTTGGGTGAATGATGAGATTTTGGTAACATTAAATGAGGGGGAACAGGTTGAAAGAAAGTCTCATTTTGAAATGTACTGAGTTTGAGACTTTTGTGGGCTATCCAAATGGTAGTATCCAATGGGTTGTTGTATATGTGAATTATATTTTCAAGAGAGAAGATGAAGCTTAAAAATTGATTTTATAATTATTACAATAACAGTAAGAGGTAATTGAAATCACATGTGGATGAGGTCATCCACAGTAATCATAGATTTACATAATGACAGAAAAATGTTGATTTCCAATTTCCTTTTTAAACCCCCAAGAAAGATTTAAGTAAAAGGGGAAAGTTTAAATAATGCCAGATTATGAAAGCAGTGATTAGCTGTTTCATAAGTATTTAACAGCAAAAAGAAAACAAAAAATTCTCACCAAATATCAGAGATTCAAATACTTAAAGAAGATAATTATCATGCAACAGAAAACTGTTTCAATTAAGAGAGATTTTCTGAACTTGACAAGTCTTTACGCCTGAGTATTGCCATTATATATATTTAATCCATAACCCTATTCTCTTGCAAATATCCGTCAAGTATGTTCATAAAGCAAGAGGTGGCCAGTTTATTTTTCCATCCATCTTCCTGGCAAATAACCAGCCCCTTTATGGAAACCCTGAGTCACTTACATTTATATTTTCATTAACCTGTTCATTTAAGGATAGGCCCAGTGTAATTACTACTAGATTAAAGATGATCATGTGACCACTGAATTAGAAACATGAATCAAAGACTCCAGTGAAAGTTCCTATTCGGTGATAAAAAATGCCAAATAAACAACTAAATAATATCCAGATGTTAGAAAAATGCTTGAAATTTCTTCAGATGATGCTACTAAATTCAGAAAATAAAAATGTAAAATGTTTTTGAAATATGACACCATCATGGAATACTTCCCCAAATACTATTTCCTTTCAATTAGGAAATTATGATAAATTTTATAAATCATCATTATAATTTTAATAAGGGTCACTTACAAAATATATTTGAGTTAATTGCACTGAAAAACTCTACAGTGATCTGATTTTTGTCTGTCTAACGTGGTGCTCAGGCTAAGTGTGATGTTTGGGCTCTGATTTATATTTGATTTCTTAGATTTTCATCCTCTTTTGAGTTCCGATTTCTATTTTTATTTCTATGTCACAAAGTATTTTAAAGAAGTCTTCTGCTAAAATGCAGTATGATCTTCGCCTTCTTTTTTAAAAAAAGGATATAAATAGTATTTTTAAATAGATATCTGTAATCCATACTGCAGTGGTTTAGCTATAGGATTTGAGTTTGCCTCCTAAGTGCCATCTTTTATTTCAAAATTAAAGGTTGAATAAGAGTTAACTCTTACCCAATTTGATGAGTATGAAATTATAGAACAAACTTCCTATTCTCTGGGATAATATAAAAGTGAAATATACTTGAAAGCAAAACTAACCAATTGATTTAAATGATGCATAAATATAATAAAATATGATTAATTTTTATGTTCTTAAAAGTAACCTTCATTTTCATGTTTTATATTTAATTCACCATGTAAAATGATAAAAGAAGTATCGTGGATTTCTTTAATGGGCATAGACAGTCTGAGGCTATCTAAATAGGTTTTTTGGGGAGAGACCAACTTCAAATTGGATTGAAGATACCTAAAAAGCGGTCTCAGGTATATCTACATTTGCAGGGTGCTCTTCACCTAAATATTCCTAAATTCACCTAAATATTCTAAATATCTGCTCCCCAGAGATTTAACTGATTCTCTTTGGATAGCATACTCTTCGTGGATTGTGTAGCTTAAATTCACATCCACATGCTAATGGCTCCCATCTCTCTCCTATTCGGATCTCCCACCTGTATAACTAATGGCTGGCTGGACATCACATTCAACTTAACGCCACTCAAAACCTGCTTCCCAAAGCCTGCTCCTTCCCCAGGACTCCCGTGCCCTGGCCACCATCCCTAGAATCAACCTGAATGACCTCTATTCCCTCCTGTTGTTATAGCCATATATGTGCCAATTCTGTCTCTTTCATACCTGAATCTGTCCATTTGTCTCTTTCCCCACTGCAGCTAAATTAGTTCAAGTTGCCTGTGTTACTGCTTACACAAATGTTTTCTTGTTGCCCTCACCCAATCCTCAGTTTCCCTCACCAAAATCTATTCACTGTGTAGCCAAAGGACCTCTCTTCCACATCAATTCTCTGTGCGGCAGCCAGAGAGATATTTCTAAAGCATAAATATAACCTTGGCACTTTGTTGATCAGAAGTTTTAAGAGTTTCTCATTTCTCCCAGAATAAATTCCAAACTTTTTAGCACCACATATATGGTCCTTAATAATTGGGGCCCTTTAAACTACTATTCTTTGTTTAGTTCCTTAAATGTACCAGGCTCGTCTACAGCATCTTGGACTTGGAAGAAGTTTTTCCTCACCTCAAATTCTAACTTCCCCCTCTCAACGCCCCCAACCTGGTTGCTTTATCTCATACTCTTTTTCAAGACTTAGCTTTGATTTTACTTCCCTGGTGAATTTTTTTCTGACCAGTCGAGGTTGGATTTTATGTTCTTCTTGTGTATTTCTTCAGCACCCTGATCTTACTCCAGCATTCCACTCATCATATCAAATTTCCTCTCTTTCTTCATAGATTGCAAGTTTCTTGAAGTCCTCCTTGATGGCAGGGACTATTCTTTTTTTTTTAACCCATGTCTCCTCAGTGTCTAGCACAGACCCTGAAATAAAGTAGGCACTCAGTTAATATTGGTTGATTAAATCAATGGATACCTATTAGATCCTCCTTACATAGATGTGACAGGTGTTTACATTTGATTATTACCTGCAAACATCATCTTATCTCAGAAAGGATTCTCTTATCAGTTTGTAATTAGTACCTAAATTTTTGACATAAGGGGAGCATTCATTTTGGTAAAAATAAATAAATGTATAGATAAATGAATAAACAAATATATACACTTTTAGTAGGAGGTGCAGAAATACATATCTCTGGAAGGAGGTGAGGAAACTGGTTTAAATCTTAAAACCTTTTGTTTAAGATTGATATGAAGGAATAAATACCTGGATTCCTTAAAAACTCAGCTTCTTCCAGTCCTACTTTCTTACAATTCAAATTATCACCTTTAAATAAATTAGGAATAAGTGGACTTTAAATAGAAACAATAACTGGGACAAACTAAGATAGGGATCAATACATTTAGTTTTTTACATTGTAGCAAATAGTGTGACTATTAGAAAATTGCTGGAGGGAGGAAGCAACTGGAGAATCTGACACCTAGGAAGTTTGAGAAAATAGAGGAAAAAAGGAAAGGCTTCGTCTGGTTCTTTTCAGTGCCAGTGTCTGGAAAAACAACAGCAGTGTTCTCCTGAGTACCCAGAGTAGAAGAAATGTGCAATGATGCGTAGAAGCCAGCTCTCACATCAGAACGAGTTGTTGGTTTTTCTTTGGGTTTTCAATGTGCATTTAGGAGTGTCTGGAAGTAAAGCATGGCCTGTGCTTTCTATACTCTGATGACCTAGTCTGAGCTTGTCTGAAATATAATGGCACAAATCATACTGTCCTAAACCCATGAGCAGTAAAGGAATCAGTGTATGGCCATTACACACAGAACATTTATTAGCTGTGCTCTATTGCTTAAAAAATCTATTATGCTGAGAGAAGATACATGTTGCGCTACAAACACTAACTTAAGTTACTGGAGTCAGGTACCTTACAATATACTTCACACCAAATAAGTGATGTTCTTTTAATAGTTTATTGAGAAATGTTACATGGTCGATCAAAAACACAGAGTTATAGGCATGTTTGGTGGCACTAAATAAAAACTACATCAGCTTACATCGAGTCCTGTTCTGAATTTCCAGTGGCCACAAATGATTTTTATCTGCTGTATTTCCTCACCCCAAACTCACCATGTTTATGTTCATAACATTCGTATCTTACTCTGAGACCAGCTGCAGTCTCTAATACTAATTTTCTTTTGTTTTTAAATAACATCCATCTTGTTTTGGGCCAAAGGAGCTCTCTTAAATGGGCAAAATGGGGAAAAATGTGTCTTGGGCAGGAACTCCTCCCCCTTTTGAGTATTTTTGTTGCTACTGCTCCTTCCCCTCTGACTGTAACATTCCTTTCAGCCAGCTGTCCATTTCCTCTTTTCCTAGATTTTAATTGATAAAGTATTTATTGTCCCAGAGGATTGGTGATAGAAAACCAAGCATAAAGTAGATATACTTGGGAGGTGGGGTCTTTCCTGACACTTTTAAATAATGCAGGTCTTGCCACAAACAAGCATGCCTTTCCAGTAAAGAACACTTAAAAAGAATGTAAACAACCTCTGTTCTCTTTCGTTACTTCAACAAAAGAGCTCCAAGTTCCTTAAATCTTGGTTTATTTATGCTGCCACCCAAAGAACCTACAAATGCTCTTCCATTTTGCAGGCTATTAAAATTAAATATCCCTCTGTCAGATCCTCAATCTGATTTTACCTTCGCAGTCAATTTTTCTTCCAGACTTTAGATGTCTTGAATTCTGGTATTATATTACAAAATAAAATTCCTAGTGTAGGAGTACCATCTAGCTTTGGTATGCTATATTTGTTAAATTTTCTGATTAAATAATGAATCAATAAATGAAACCATTACTGAATGAAACATTGTTGTGCCTGTTCTCTAGATTCCACTATTCTTACTTCAACCTCTACACCTTTGCCTGTGCTAATCTTGCACCTAGCATGCACACTTTCTTCTTCTACATCAGTGGTTGTTGTGTGCACTAGAATCACCTGAGAGCTTGTCAAAACAAAGATTTCTTGTCTTCACTCCAGAGTTCCAAGGTGGGACCCAAGAACCTGCATGTCGAACAAGTTCTCCAGAGATATGAATGACACTGGTCTGGGGACCACACTTTGAGAACACTTACCTAGAGCTCAGGTAACTTCTGAGACATACCTTGTATCTCACATTTTTTGGGGGGGCGTGAGTGATGTTCTCTCCTATGATTTGAATCTGTATTGTTCTCTACCACTTATAAGTCCTTTTCTTCAGTTTTTTATACTTTTAGAAACTTATCACTCATGAGTCTGTTATCCAATAACTTGATGCTTTCACATCCTAACCCCAACCATGCTGAACTTCTCACTTCTCCTTGAAAAGACCATGAATCATTGTGACTTCATGTTATTTCCTTTCCCTAGCTTACCTTTAATCCTTTTCAACTTGGTAAACTCTGAGACCTAGTTCTAGTGTCTCCTCTTTTGTAAAGTCTTCTTTGAATTTCTTGGTAATTACCACTTGTACCCCAATTCTTTGCTCTCATGGATCACTGAACTTAATCAATATCATTGAAAGTATCTGTATATGTTTATTCTGAACTCCTAAGAGACTGGAAGCAGATCATATTTATAGTGTAATCCCTAGTACCAAGCACAATACCTCACTAAAGGCATTTTTTGAAAGAGTACCAATTTTTGGTAAAATAATTGTGATATAAAAGCAAACACAATCAATAAAATAACAACCAAACAACAGCAAAAAGGAATGTGCTATAGATATAACTTCCCCACTGAATTGCCATGTTCAATATTGAAAAATCAGTTAGTAATCTAGGTGGACCCTCTTATTAAGGCAAAATTCCAGATTCTATTAATAATGTAGGCTGAAGACATGGGAACATCCTGAGTGCTCATCAACAGATGATTGGTTTAAGATGTGGTATATATATATATATATATATATATATATATATATATATATATATATATATATAAATAAAATGGAATGTTACTCAGCCATAAAAATGAATGAAATATTGCCATTTGCAGCAACATGGATGGACATAGAGATTATCATACTAAGTGAAGTAAGTCAGAGAAAGCAAATGTTATATGATATCACTTGTATGTGGAATCTAAAAAAATAAAACAAATGAATTTATATACAAAACAGAAACAGACTCACAGACAGAACACAACCTTATGGTTACCAGTGGAGAAAGGGAGGGAGAGAGGGATAAATTAGGAGCATGGGATTAACAGATACAAACTACTATACATAAAATAGAAAAGCAACAAGGACTTACTATATAACACAGGAAGCTATATTCAATATCTTGTAATAGCCTATAATGGAAAATAATCTGAAAAAAATGTATATATATATAAAACTGGATCACTTTGCTGTACACCTGAAACTAACACAATATTGTAAATCAACTATATGTCAGTAAAAAGAAAACAATTTAGACTAAAAGCATGCCAAATAACAGAATGATATATTTATTTTTGTTTCTAAGTACTGAGCAGAAAGACTAGGTAAGAAGAAATGAGAAATATCTCCACTTAGTCTAAAATAAACTACCTAGATGAAAATTAGAGGAGGAAGTGAGGAAATATTTAGATTTGCTGGTATATTATAACTGTGTGCCAAAAAATAAAGCATCTCTAACATCATCTAAAGTGAGAAATTTCTGAAATTAGTTCCCATGACCTCTTATTAACCATTTCCGCCTTTAATGTGCTTCCTCCCAAAGATTTGATTCTTTTCCTCAAATCTCTTGGATGCTTTATTACACGTGACTTCAGGATCAAGCCATCTTGGTGGGCTCACTTTGGACATGAACTTCTCCCTTTATTTTTGGTTTAAAATATAAACCACCTGTAACCTCAATGATATTTTGTACAGGATGGTTACGTTTAGATCTGGTGATCAAAATGTACCTTAAAGAGTCAAGAAGAGAAAGTTTAGAGCTGCTAGGTTAGAGGAGGTCCATTTGAGGAAGGAATCATTTTGACAGCTGACATTACGGCTTCTAATAAAATTGACCAACTGTTTCTTGTGGAAGTTTTGTTTCTGCTGTTATAGCTGCTTCTGTCAGGAAAAGAGATCTGGAGAGTGTTTTAGAAAGCATGCTTGTGATAACTCAAATGATAAAGTATCTTATATAACTATGACATTTATATCTTCACATTGATGTAGGCAAATTCTCTGGACTTTGTAATATTGTGTATATTGCCTTTACTAACATATCAGTGGAGACCTCTAATTTTCCTTACCATTGATTCATGAGCTTTTTTGAAGTTCAGTATTCCTAAAGCTATGCTTGTGTGGGCAGGCCACTTTTGCTGATATGAAAACCAAACAGGGAGAGACTGACTTTCCCAAACATAAATGCAGTTAATGTGAAGCTACAGAGTTAAAGGATGTAGAAGGTTAAAAGAAGTTCAGCTTTGGCAAACTAAATTTACTCAGCAGAGGTAGCTGAATTCCTGAAGTGGAACCATTCACTTTGAGATAAGTGTTATATTTATGGTACAACATCTTCACAGTGATGTATATTACTCTTGTGTATGCTCAGAGACACACGACTGTGAAATAAAAGGAATAGAATTTAATAGGTCAATTTATTGGTTAACTTCGGTAAAAGTCTCAGCTGAAGTTGTTGGTTGAGATGATTTTGTCTTGTGGATAGGTTTGTGTGTGGTTTAATGTGTCCCCCTTTCCAGATAATTAAGAATTAAAGTTTCTAATTTTTATCTGTCCTTCTGATGAACTAGGGTAATAAAATTCTGTTCTTAAGTCACAGAGACAAGTATGGGGCACTTACTAAACATAATAAGACCCTGAAAGAGAGCCAATAAAGATTTTTTTCCACCCTAATTTTCAGTCTGAAGTGAATTATATCCTGTGATAAAGTAGTATAGGTACATAATGTTGAGTAAATTTATAAATATTTCTGAGCCTCAGTTTTCTCCTCGGTAGTAAGGTGGTAATGCTACTTGGTCTGTAGGATGTCAAGAGAATTACATGAGAATATAGGTGAAGAGATTAACACCAGGATGGCATGCCAAAGTTTTCAATAAATTGAGCTATTATTATCATTGTAAGAATGATGAGATCTTTGAAGATTTTATTCTCAGTAACTAGATCCATTCTCTTCTTCCATGTGGTTATTGATTTCAGTGCTTAGAGCATCCTTTAACTTCTCAGTCAACTACCATGAAAGAGACTATCTCAAGACTGCTTGCAGTGTGGTCACCATCTGTGGGGATATGGCAGTAAATCAAAAAGTTAATGCTTCCCTAACTTCTGAGTTAAAAAACTACCATTACCCCTTCCAAAGTCATTATTTCCAGCGATACCTAAGCACTGGAAGTAAAAGAGTACAGTGAATTTAGCTATTAAAACTGTATGATTGTAACTGTTCTCACTCCCATTGTTTGCTCAAGGACCAGATCATTGCCCACAGATGAACCAAGTAAAGGGTCTTTGCTTCTCCAGTTATCATTCTCTTCTTTCATGTTCCCAGCACCTGTTTATTTGGCACCTGCTATGTGCTGGGTCCTGGCAAATAAAAATGAGTCTGAGATCATCTTTGCCCTGCAAAAAACCCAAAACATATTGCATTGTTTGATAATGTATATTTGGGGAAAAACTGCAAATATGTAAATTTATATTGGCAAACATCAAGGAGAAACTGTTTTCCAAAACACAGTACTATGTGGGGAAAAAGATAATTGAAGAAGGCATGATTTTTTTCTGACAGGCTAGATGACAGGGTAGATGCAGTTAAAATCCAGGAAAGTTAGTGATAACAGCCACAAGCAAAGAATTAATAAAGTGTGATGTGAACTCAGAGAAGACAGAATTTATTCCTATCTTAGATGAATCTGCAAGGCTTCACAGTTCCTTTGAAACTGATGTGGGTCTTGAGAGATGAGAATAAATTTATTCACTCATCTATCAAGCATTTGTCAAACCATTCAGTTTATTTATCAAACCATTTCTAAGCATCAGACACTATGGCAAGTATCTGAGATACAGAGAAGCTATAGCTTTGCCCTTCAGGAGCTAACAGTCTAGTCATGGAAGAGACAGACATGTAAAACGTGATTAGACTATAACAGATTTATAATATTAAAATACAATTAATATATTATGTCATACTGATATAATATAATATAACATAATGTAATGTAATTTCTGAAGGAATTCCTGATTCTATCTTGGGTCTTCAATCATGTGTCTGTGTGTGTCTGTGTGTGTGTGTATGTGTGTATTTGTGTATGGAAGGGAAATCAGGAAAATCTTCCTAGAGAAGACATTTGAGCTAAGTCTTGAAGAAGAGAACTTCAGAAAGCTGCCCAGTGAGTTGGAGACACAGGAGCATTCCAAGTGAAGAAGGAAGGAAACTGAATATTCTTAGGAAACTGCAAAAAAAAGGAGTGTCAGGAGTATAGTGTAAGGAGATGGGGAATGAGATCTGGGAGTGGGAATGAGCGTGTGAATTATGATGTAGACATGACGGAGAAGAAGCTAAAGCTCGGGTAAGGGCCAGATCATAGAAAGCTTTGTTCTAAGCACAGGGAGTCACTGAGATGGCTGCTGGGAGTCTGAGCCTGCCATGGAGGGGTCTGGGTCAACCCGATGCATCTAGTTCACCTCTGCCACCCCTCACCCACTCCCAGCCAGCTACGTTGAAATATATACCCTCAAATTCAGGAGCCATGAAATCAGAACCTATTAGTATTATTTGAAAATCTTTGGGAACATGAAATAACACTTTACTTAGTTTGGAATTCTTAGCTTCATCTTTGGATACAGATGTTGTAATTTAGGTCTGAAAATCAAGAGACATAAAACAGTCTTGTATACGTGCATACATTTTTTTAAACTGATAAGAGATTTTTTATTCTTCGAGTAATAGTTCAGGAGTGGTTTCTTCCACCTTGAATCGCTTAGAATCTTTACTTCCTTTGTTCTTGGAACATTAACATCTCCATATTTCATTTATTCATTCAGTTCACTAATCTCCCCTACTGGTAGAAGTATTATTGCAAGCCCTTTTTTTTTTGCCGTATGCGGGCCTCTCACTGTTGTGGCCTCTCCCGTTGCGGAGCACAGGCTCCGGACGCGCAGGCTCAGCGGCCATGGCTCACGGGCCCAGCCGCTCCGCGGCATATGGTATCTTCCCGGACCGGGGCACGAACCCGTGTGCCCTGCATCGGCAGGCAGACTCTCAACCACTGAGCCACCAGGGAAGCCCTATTGCAAGCACTTTTAATTCTTCTTTTTCTACTGGAGTTTTTGAACATCAAATAAAGCCTTGGAGGCAACTGCAAGTTGAAAGTATTATTTATTTCTCCATAGAGTTACCAGTAACTTGAGCAACAGAGATAAGAGCCTTTCCTTGTGAACTTCTGGGAATTTAGTAAAGGATTATCTTTCCACCTATTTCCCAGTTCACCACTCTGATATAAACACCACTCAGAGAAACTTGGTTTAGGGTGAAAGCAATGTCATTTTGTACAGAGTGATGTGTGTCACAAAGTATTTGATTAACTAGGGTAGCCAAAGACAAAGTTAATTATTTGGTCAATATTTTACTAGGTTTTTCAGTTATTACCCACTTTACTTTTAATTACTTTTCCCGCTATTCTCCATCTGATGTTATGTAAAACATCTACATATCTACACATAAAATCATATTTTATCAGAAACCTACAGCTGACCTCATTTTATAAAATCATGTTGTTTGCCGAAAGAAAGAAAATCTTCAGAAAAAGCATCATGCTTTTTTAAAAACCCACATCAGGATGTGACAGCAGGATGATAGACAAGAACTACACAGCTTTTACAGTTTGGAGATAAATGGGAAAAATGCCTCTGAGAGTGGATTTCATGAAAAGTATGGGATCAAAGCACTACTGTGTCTGTTAGCCTTTACTGCTACTTTATTTCACTTTATTTCATAAATTCGGGTTAGTCATTAAAAATGTCAAAGGAGTCATATGTTTTCTACAACAGAACAGAACATTATACACAAGGCCAATTTACAAAGCTCCAGTCTGTAGCTTTACTGAGGAACGGAGTTCTGAAAAATCTGTGTTCTGGGGACTTCCTCAGTTCAAAGCAACTAGCAGGAATTTTGCTTAAATCAAATCTTAGAATTGAACTCCCTAGTTTCTAGGTTGTCACTGTGTGTGTTAAAAAAAATACAGTATCTATAAATTCCTAAGATAAAACAACAGGCCAATGAAGTAATATGAATTTCTAAACTTTTCTACTGAGTAGCTGTTTTTTCGTGATAATTAATACAAGTTCATTCTAATATTAGCAAGCCAAGCAATACAGAAGCATATGAGGATAAATATTATAGTTTCTCCTGCTTCCCTTCCTTCCTTCCTTAAAACCACAAGTGTCTTGTATATGTTCCTCCATATCTTTTAAGACACATCTTATACATTAGGAATCAAAGTTAGATATTTTTAACATGGCCAACATGATCTACAACTTGGAATTTCTGTATAATGCAGTGGTTTTCAATCATTTTTACAGCAAACAGTTCTTTTTTTCCAAATTAAATCTTTCGTGAAAATTAGGGTACTTGCATGCTTAAAGGTTGATCTCAGCTTAAATGTCACTTCCCCTGGGAAGTCATTTTTATCCCATAAACTAGATTCATAACAAATTCTTGAGGGATTTTTTGGGGGGTTTAATGCTGTAGGTTCCTTGAGGCAGAGTGAGTTAACTATCATTCTATTATTATCAGTCTTGTGACATAATAGGAACTATTTGTAGTCCGTATTATGTAATATATATACAGATAAAGGTACAGATATAGATGAATGAGTTTCTTTACTATCAACAGAAAATATTCTTAAGCACTGTAACAGCAGAACCTTATATAGTGCCTGGGAGATATAAAGTTGCCCGGTATTTGTGGAATGAAGAATAATATTTCTCTAAACATTTCAAGTGGCTATAGCATTCTCTGGTGCACAATTTGAAAATCATTAGCTTAGTGGATAGGGCTCCCACAAAGTAGTAAGATATCTGCTTTACAGGTTTGAGTTTTGCATAGCCTCTCTGTGTTTCAGTAGCAATTTCTATTTCACTTGACTTATCTGGAGGCACTTGACATCATCGGCCACTTGGCTTTCCCATTCTTTCCTGGTTCTCCTCTACACCCCAGAAAATTTCTCCTCAGTGTCTTTTGTGGGGGATGATCTCTAGGAATCCAGGATAGCTCTCTTCACCTTTTTATTTGACATGCTCTTTTTTACATGATCTTACCTACTTTTGTGGTCTTAGTTACTGGTGTGTTGGTAGCTTCTGGATCCTTATTTCCAAAGCTCACCATCCTCCTGAGTTCCAGAAAGGATTTCTAACTGTTGCCAGAGAACCCCATTTTTATGTTATTTAGATGTTTCAAACTCTCAGGTATATAATGCTATATTTTCTGTCATAATTCTCCATAATCATGTGGGGTTTTTTTTTCTCTTTTCTCTATCTTGGTTTATGACATTGGTTGTTGAATCTAGGAAACTGACTCATTTTAAATGATTGTCATATCCTTTACGTATCACCAATTCTTGTTAGTTCTACCTGTTAAATAGCTCTCAAACCAGCCTCATAAAATTTGTTTCCAAAGCCACTGTGTTGAGCGAGAACCTCAAGATCTCTCACATGAATTGTCCATCCTCTGCAATGCTGATAAAATATCTTTTTTAAAACAATCAGAGGACTTCCCTGGAGGTCCAGTGGTTGGGACTCTGTGCTTCCAATGCAGGGAGTGAGGGTTTGATCCCTGTTGGGGGAACTAAGATCCCACATGCTGCATGGCATGGCCAAAAAATTATTAAATAAATACACATTAAAAATAAACAAATAAATACAATCCACCCATTAAAAAAAAGCTTTAAAAAAATCAGGAATATGAACATTTAATTCCTCTACTTGAAAAATATCAGTGACTTCCATTGCCTAATTTTGTAGTCTCTGTGTAACCCCAGGGGGTACAGTTAGGTTCAGGAAGAAAATATTGGGACTTCTCTTTATATTCATTCATTCATATATATATTGATGGATATTTGGATTCTTTCCAAGTTTAGCTAATATGGACAAGTCCACTATGGATAATATTGTATATTCTCTGGATGCACATGTAAAACTTTCAGGGATATACTTGGCAGTGGAATTGTTGTATTATAGAATAGGCAAATGTCTAAAACATAATATATTAGCAGTTACACAGGCATATACTTTATTTTTAAATGTATTAAAGATATATTAAGAGTGAGTGCCCAAAACATTTTTTTATTCTGAATAAGAGTATGTGATCAAAAATGCACTGGTTTATAGAATAAAAACTCTCACACCTAGCTCCAAATTCCCTCTTTCATTTCCATTTTTCCAAAATAAGCCTGTTAGGCTCTTGCTGCTACAAGCTTCCATTGCATGTATCACCATAATAGTATTTATCAGGTTGAGTAGCTGTTGTTTATTTCTTGTCCATCTCCTCACCTAGGCTTAATGGTCAAGGGCAGACTTCTAGTCAGAATTCTAGTCTCACTCATTTTTGTATCTCTGGTACCTGGCAGTGGTAGCATATGGTAAGCACAAATTTAAATATTTATTGAATGAATGAACTAAGGTAAATGGTAGGAATACTATTTTATATAGCTGAGAAATGAAGTATCACAGGAAAATCCTGTATACTCTGGGAAAAAAGCATTATATAAATTTAAGCACTAGTGCTTTATGATAGAATTTGATCTATGGTGTTCCGTAGCCTGAATATCAAAATGTGTGTTTTAGTTTAGAATTAATCAAGAAAGCCAACACTCTATTTGCTCTTTATCTTCACCTTAGGTGTGCTAGCACTGTAGCAGAGTAGTGGAAAATTCTCTTCAGCCGCTAACTTATGTCCTCTTTATCAATATTCCTAGAAGAAGAAGGTTATGTTAGAACAGAAAGATAACTGGGCTAGGAATCAGACAGACCAATATTTGTCTCGGTTCTGTTATTTGTGATTTTACACAAATCGCTCAATTTCTTTGACAATCCGTATAATAATTTAAAAGAGCTATTGCTTATTAGCATGTGTCAGGCAGAGTTATAGGCACTTTCCATGAATCATCTCACTTAATAATAAGCATAAATGTTACCCCATTTTACAGAAGGAGTAAATGAGGATCAGAGAGATTATACAACTTCCTCCAGGTCCTAAGACACAAGTTACAAGTCACTTATCTAGTTTCTTTCCCAGGGTTTTAAAAGAATCAAATGAGGTAATCTATGTGAGAACATTTTATAGTTTTTAACACTTTTTCCATTCAACATATATTTATTTACTACTTAGCACATACATTGTTCTGTACACACACACACACACACACCCAAAGAATATGAATTATATAGTCAGCAGTTGGAGGGTCTTGAAATCTTGTACAGGAGATACAAAAATCTATAAATGACAGTAACACAGTAGTGACTACTTTTTCCCTGGGAAGAAGATCAGAGAAAACCTCACAAAAGAGATACCATTGAAGTCTAATGTGTTAAAAGATGATTGAGATTTCTAGGTAGATGCTGTGTTAAAGGACATACAAAGAAGGAAAGAGCAAGACCAAAGACAAAGGAGGTAAAACACATGCTCTCTGGGAAATAATAAGTTAGTAATCGTGGAAGAAATACAGGATGTGGGGCAGCACGTAGCAGGAGATAAAGCCAGAAAGAAGGGTAAGTTAGAGCCGGAATATAAAGGACTTGGGGTTTGACTTATTGTATTGAGCTAATGGGTATCACAGAAACATTTAACTAGGCAAGTACTATGATGTTGACAATAAGAATATCAATAATAACTTTTATAACAATAATAATAGATAATGTTTACTGAACACTTAATATGTGCCAATAACTACATTAATGCATGGCTGATTAACTTAATCTTCACAGTTACCCCATGAGATAGGCATTGTTTTTCACTCCAAACACTATGCTCTTAGCCTCATTCCCATACTGCCACAATAGCGGTGACTCCAGAATGCCAGCACAGTAAGAAATGAGGTGAGACAATCCTACCCATAGGGATGAGAGGCTAGGAGATCAGCTGGGTTTTTTTTTTTTTTTTTTTTTTGCTGTGTTTTGTTTTCTGAATTTGTATTTACATAGCAAACACATTATTACTTCTTAATTTATTTGGGATGGCTTGAGAGGACTCTGGTAGAGATAAGGAGGTTACAGCCTTCCTTTCCAAAGCTTTCTCAAGGTGTCAGCACTGGAGAGCAATTTGGAAGAAGAGGGTAGATTTACAGGGCATCGTTACCAATTGTTAGTACCTGCAGCAGCTCAACAAAGCTGATGGAGGACACCAAAGGCAATGAAGTAGTAATAACATGGTTGGCCCTAACACAGCAAGCTTTCAAGCATGGACAAGCTTATTTATATGTGTGCCCCCATGTCGTGAAATCACTGCTGACTACAGCTTTGCAGGAGAACAGAAACAGGATGAAATTAGTCATGCCTTTCTCACATGCACAAGGAGTCAGCAGGTAGTTTTAACTCCTGACATTTTACTGCTATGCCAAAGCAAACTACACGTTATGGGCAAATCAGCCCTTGTTTTAGGTAGAAAAATATTCTGCCAGTGAGAAACTATGCATTACATATGCACTACAGGGATGCTGGGTGTGAGTTTGTTCCGTTGGAATTTCTAGCCTTACAGCCCCCCTTCTTTCTTCACATTGGGGTACAAGCTGTACTGGGTCCTCTAGTTAATGAATGTGCTTTTTGAAAGTCATGGGTTGTTCATCAGAGACCCAGAAACTACCTCAAGGAAAACCCTTCTATGTCCAAAGATTTACTTGGCTGGGGAAGAATCTAGACATTTGGACAATAACTTGAACTTAAAAACTAAGCTGATTCTATTGCTTGGTCTGCACAGATACTGGTTGTTAGTAAGATACTAGTTGGAACAAATGATGACCCAGATTTGTTAGCAAGGAAATGATGCTCTGTGGGTGGGCAGCACACTGAGTGCCTGTGTAGACACATACTCATGACACCTCCTCCTTTGTACATTCAGAGATGCTTCCGTGTTTTTCTGGGTATATTCCTATCTGCTACAAGACCGTAAGCTCCCTGAGGGCAAAGACTTTCTATTTTGTTAATTGCTGGTACTTAGAATAGTACTTAGGACATAATATGTTCTTAGTAAATCTCTTTCGCTCATTATTCAAAGAAATATTGAGCATTTATCATGTTTATTTACAATTTAAATGAAAAAGTGAATGAGTGTATGAATAAAAAAATAAATGGAGGACTTTAATAATCATAGCAATGTATGTAACTAAACTTTACCAGCTTCGTGAAGAGTCTTATCTATAGCCAGTTTATTCATAAGAGTCAGCTTATACAGAATATGTGTAGCATCAACAATATACACAAGTTGTCAGGATTCTTGATTTTTCCTTTAGTGCTTCTTGTCCTTCGACATCTGGCCACATTTGACGGTCAGTAATAAAATACGACCAACAGCTGCCAAAGTCAGTATTCTTGCTTCAAAAGGGAGAACAGAAGCTAACATTTACTTTGTTACTAGGATGTGCTACATTCTTTCACAAGTTATTTCATTTAATTCTTTTTTTTTTTTTTTTTTGCCGTATGCGGGCCTCTCACTGTTGTGGCCTCTCCCGTTGCAGAGCACAGGCTCCGGACGCGCAGGCTCAGCGGCCATGGCTCACGGGTCCAGCCGCTCCGTGGCATGTGGGATCTTCTCAGACCGGGGCACGAACCAGTGTCCCCTGAATCGGCAGGTAGACTCTCAACCACTGCGCCACCAGGGAAGCCCTATTTCATTTAATTCTTAAAATAACTATCTGAAATGGTGCTATTATCCCTATTTTATATCTATGAAGAAACTAAATTCATGCTTCTATTTAGACACAGAAGCAGCATTTTTTTTCTTTTCCTATATAATTATTTTTTCATATATGTGTCTTCCCCTCTTGACTAGGGTTGTTGAAAAATGCTTTCTTAACTAAGAACAATCCTTGGCTTTGTATCTATAACTAAAATTCCCATATTACTTATATTTTGGGCTATGGACATCGATATTATATGTCCATGTGCAAACATAATCTGGGGGAGAAACAAAGTAAACCATAATTAATCATTAACACCTTGGTTCAATTTTGTTTCTATGAGATTTCTTTTAGCATGTAGACCCTAAGAAAGTGAAAGCCTGGTCAAAATTATTTTGAAGCCCTGCCCAGTCACAGTGAGACTTTGAAATGCAGTCTGAGAAGCTAAATTACAGAAAGGGTAGGAATCTGCCAGTCCCCCATTTTCTTAAGCCCACTGAGAAGACTGTCATTCAAAACATGAAATTAACCAAAAGGCTGGAAAGGCATGGATGACGAGCTTGGTGTGGAGTAGAAAAATGGATCCTCAACCTCTAAACTTTCTCCAGAGACTCTTTTTTTTTTTTTTTCTCCAGAGACTCTTAATCTGTTTCCTGAACATTCACTTTGCATTGTCACTCATATTCTTTTGAAAAACTCACAGTAGTTTCTACAGACAATAGAGAAATCGAAACACTTGTCAAGATTAATCAGGCTCCCAACTCTTAGCCCCAGAATTTGCCACAATCGATAGAGCCTCTGTAGAGGGCAAGGAAGTCACTGTGAGCCAGCCCTGCCCCAGTAAGACCTATGGCTCCTTCCTCTTTTGTGAAGACACTTATCACCTTAGGCTGGTGGGACATAAAACTTGGTAAGATGTTTAATGATGGCTCTGTGCCTGTGATCAATGGGAGTTCACCCTAATCCTCTATGACTCTTTTTCTTAGACACTATAGATGGAACTTTCCCTGGCTTCTAATTATTTTCCTCTCTACTGTACAGGGTATAAAATAGTATTTCCAATAAACGCAGGTTCAGTAGGCAATAGCCATAGCCTATGTTCATTTTCTTTTGTACCCCAGATATAGTAAAACCCGAAATGAAAAATAAATAAAGGCATTTTTCAATAGAAGCAGAAATTTAAAATGCCTATTTAACAGCCTGAATTTTAGTCCCCGTGAATGATATGCTGGCCGAATGGTTTGCTGCCTTAATTAAAATGATATCTAGCCATTTAAATACATACAATCAGACATACCAGAGAGGTGTTTGAAATCTAAATGCATTCTACCTGGGTAAATATGCTCTGGAAGATATGTTTTCCACTCTCTTTGTTTACCGACCAGCTGTGTTCCCAGATTTCTCAGCTCCTCTCAGGTTACTGGAAGCAGAAGATATTTCATGATGGGTTCTGAGAATTAGAAAAAAAATCAAGGAATGGACTCTTGATCACACGAGCCAAAAGACCATCACCTAAATGTACTGACTAGTAAAATTTCCTTTTAGTAAAGGGAAGAATCATCTGGCAAAATTACTTCTTTGTCGCCATTTCAGAATTCAGGACCTCTTTGATTTGGATTAGTTCCCTGCAGACAAATTGCAGGGCAGAGTTGAGTCTCTGGGTCAGACTATCAGAGAAATAAATTTCTATGGCTCTAGCAGGAGTCCGGGAATGGGAAGAAGGATGTAGAACCCAGGCTTTACAGATGGCCTGCTTGAACAGAATGCAGTGTCATTCCAAATGAGCCCAGGGCACTGTCCCTGGCTCTGTGCTGTTTGTGATTCTACTTCTTACTGAAAACCAGAGCTTCAGTTTGTACCTCCGAATAAGTGTCTAAGAAACTATGCCTATTTCACCAATATGGATATTTTAGGATATTTAGCAAATTGTTTTAATTCTTTGCTTCATTTTGCTTGGGCATTTGTATCCCATGTATGTGGTATGTAGGGAGTTCTACCTACATATTAGCTATCATCATTTGCTGTGGGAACTTCAATATGAAGTATAACACAAATTGGAAGCCTATTTGTTCATGTTCAAAACCCAACCATAGAATCAGCATGCTAGTGCTGTCAGAAGCCACGGAATAGTTTATTCTAATGGTTTCCTGTTCTTGATGAGAAGAGAGAGGCCCAGAGTTTTGAAGGGACTTGCCCAAAACTATATCTAGACTTTAAGTACGACCAGCTCTGGGGTTGAGACTTCTGATGCCTAGTTCCTATGGCTCAGATACAGAGTGATCATTGCTTAATCAAAGTACTTGAGATGCTCTAGAGAAAAGGTAAATTTTTGTTTGGGAACAAAGTGAACAGCTTCCAAATTTGAATTCTGACAGAAATTGGTGAGATGAACAATTATATTAGAGGTTCTTAATAATTGCTAACACATTTGGGGACTCAATAACTGTTAAGTTTGTTCTGACTTTCAGAGATTGTTAACAAGTTGGCAGAAGATAATCAGGCTCTCCAAACTATCTAAATGGATACAATTTGACCCCATATTCTCTGTTTTTAACCAGTATACTAGATTTGTATCCTCATCACTTCCTTCTTGGTTATTTTATAGGAATAATCATCTCTTTTAAGGTTTTTGTAATTCTTAACCAGTATACTTCCTTTCCAAACTCTCCATTCATCCATTTGCTCATTAAATCATTTATTCAACACGCACATAGACATTATCACATGCCAGGACACAAAGATGTATAAGACAGTTTCTCTTCTCAGAGTTCGTAGCCCGGGAAGGGGAACATAGATTGTAACAGAAAATGACTATTCAAAGATCTGAGATTGAAGTTGATATACACATGAAAATCACCTGCACAGTTCTGTGATTTTCTCTAGTAAGGTAGATTACAATGTGCTTTTATGTAAATGCTTCTTACACTAAGCTTGTGAGGTAGGCAGAATAAACAGAGGTCCCAAAGATGTTAAAATGTTATCAGTAAATCTGAGTCCATATCTGTCCTGTTCCCCCTGTGACTTGTGCACAAGTTCCTGGCATACACAGGGAGCTCAATAAATACTTTTTGACTGAAAGACTGAACATAGCCAGTTAATATGAAACTGAGCTTTAAACTCAAGTGTCCAAATCTTGAGACCAGCATTTATTCTGTTGGATCCATATTCAGTGTCAGCTGTGACCATTCCCTCTCTTTGCTCTTCAGAACAATGGTTCTCATCTACCTTGAGTCCCATCTACTTGAGATAAAGCATTCCAATTAATTAATGCTTCTGAAGCTGCTGCCCATATATTAACAAACTTAACAATGGTATCAGAAGAGGCAGAAGATGACTGTTTCTCTAGGTATTGCACCTCAGTTGAATAGCTAATTTTTATCAGAGGGTCCATCAGATCACATCAGAGAGGTGATCAAACTGCTCCCTTGCAGAATGCCAGCCTTGGGAATTCTGTGGCAAGTTTATGAGAATAGTGCAGAGCCAGAGATGTGACATTTTCTAATGACAAATGACTATATTTGTTTCTGAAATGCCCATATTTTTCATCATTAAATGATGGACATTATAAAACTAGGGCTATGATGATGTCAATTATGACAATAATGAAGTGAATAATAAAAAGAAAAATGGGTACCACTTATTTAGACCCAACTACGTTCCAGCAATGTGCCAAATGATTTGTACATGTTATCTTAAACAAATCCTAACAATTCCATGACATTGATAATATCAATTCCAGTTTGCAGGTAATGGAGGTACACTGTCTTTAATTAAATCCAAATATTCAATAAGTACAAGTTATTCTTAAAAGATTGTGTTTTTCTCTCTCTTACTTACAGCCACATTCATCTATTTCTCTTTCCACACACACATAATATTAGATAAAGTACAAGTGTATCACCTGTAACAAAGGGCAAACCAGCAGCTGCTTAAACAAAATATTGAACACCATGGAATACTTCCCAATTCATTCTATGAAGCTGGCATTATTCTGACACCAAAACCAGAAAAAGACATTACAAGAATGTTCTAAGGAACACAGACACAAAAATTATTTTACAAGTGTTAGTCAATCAAATCCAATGACATAAAAAATCATAACACATCATGACTAAGTACAGTTGTCCTAGAAAAAACAGGTGGCTTAACATTCAAAGATCAATATAGTTCATATCAAAGGACTAAAGAAGAATAACCATATGATTATCTCAATTCATGCAGAAAAAGCATTTGAAAAAAATCTAACATTCAATCCTGATTAAATCTCTCAGCAAACCTGAGGTTAAATGTAACTTCCTTAATCTGATAAATGGCATCAATGAAATTCTGTAGCTTAATATCATACTTAGTATTTAAATACTGAACGCTTTCCTCCCAAGATAGAGAATGAGACAAAGACGTCTGCTCTGTATTTCACATTGTACTGGAGACCCAGCCAGGGAAATAAGGCAAGAACAAGAAATAAAAGAAATATGGATCAGAAATAAAGAAATAAAACTTTCGAGTTGAATAAATCAAATTCTCTTCCCCCCAAAAAAAATTTTTTTTAATTTTTTTTAAAAATTAAAAAAAAGAAATAAAACTTTCTTTATTCATAGATGACTTCATTGTCTATGTAGAAAATCCTAAAGAATTTTTAATAAGCTATTGAAACTAACCAGTGAGTTTAGCAAGATTATGGGATACAATGTTAAATTTTGAAAATAAATAACATTTCTGTACACTAGCGATGAACAATCAAAAATGGAAATTTGGGCTTCCCTGGTAGCGCAGTGGTTGAGAGTCCACCTGCCGATGCAGGGGACACGGATTCGTGCCTCGGTCCGGGAGGATCCCACATGCTGCGGAGTGGCTAGGCCCGTGAGCCATGGCCGCTGAGCCTGCGCGTCCGGAGCCTGTGCTCCGCAACAGGAGAGGCCGCAACAGTGAGAGTCCCGCGTACCGCAAAAAAAAAAAAAAAAAAAAGGAAATTAAAAGACAATACAACTTACAATATCACCAAAAATATGAAATAGGGATAAAGTTGATAAAATATGCACAAATGTGTATGCTGAAAACTCTAAAACATTGTTGAGAGAAATTTTAAAAGACCTAAACAAATGGAGAGATATATTGTGTTAACAGAAGACTCAATATTGTTAAGATGGCAATCCTTTCCAAATTTACGTATATTTTCAAGGCAATTCCAATCAAAATTTCAGCAGGTAGTTTCTATAAAATGTTAAACTGATCATAAAATTTGTAAGAAAATGCCAAGAATAGCCAGAAAAACTTTGAAAAAGAAGCAAAATTGGAGAATTTATACTACCTAATTTCAAAACTTATTATAAAGCTAAAGTAATCAGAGTATGATATTGACATAAGGAAAAACATAGATCAATGGAACAGAATAGGAATTCAGAAATGGTCCTACACATATATAATCAGTTGATTGATTTTTACAAAGGTGCCAAAGCAATTCAATGGTGAAAATAATCTTTTCAACAATGATGCTGGAACAATTAAATACCCATATGCAAAACAAAATAAAACAAAAATAAATGAAAACTCTCCACTCTTACCTCATACCATTTATAAAAATTAGCTCAAAATGGGTCATAGACTTAAGTATTTAGGAGTTAAAACTATAAAACTCTAGGAGAAAACATAGCATAACATCTTGGTCACTCTGGGTTTGGCAAAGATTTTTTAAAAATAGCACCCAAAAAGTTCATGCTATTAAATTTTAAAAATTGCACCTTACCAAAATTAATATCTTTCACTTTTCCAAAGACTCTGATAAATAAAAAGGTAAGTCACAGCATGTGAGAAAAGATATGTGAACATATAACTGACAAAGTGTTTGGGTCTATAATATACAAAAAACTCTTACAACTCAGTAAGAAGACTAACATTCTAATAAACAATGGCAAAAATTTTGAAAAAAAACTTCACCTAAGAAGTTCTATGAATGGAAAATAAGCACCTGAAAAGATGTACAACCTTATTAGTCATTAGGGAAATGAAAATTAACTACACACCCACTAGAACAGCTGAAATGAAGACTGATCATACTATATGTTGCTGAGGATGTGAAGCAACTAGAACTCTCTCTTTCACTATTGATGGAAATGGAAATTAGGACAACCACTTTGGAAAACAGTTTGGCAGTGTCTTAAAATGTTAAACATAACACACACCATATGACCAGCTATTCTACTTCTAGTTATTTACCCAAGATAAATAAAAGCATGTCTCGACCCAAGACTTGTACACAAATCTTCATAGCAGCTTTGTTTGTAATAGCCCAAAGCTAAACTGGAAACAATTCACAAGTCCATAATGGATAAGCAAAGCAAACTGTGGCATATACATACAATAGAATACTACTAATAAAAAGAAACAAACTATTGATATATGGAAAAGCATGGATAAGTCTCAAAATAATTACAAATGAAACAGCCAGGCAAAAAATGCATACTTCATAATAATATTTGTACAAAATTCTAGAAAATACAATCTACAGTGACAAAAAGAAGATTGCTGGTTGATTGGGGTTGGTGGTAGTCATGGAGGGATATGTTACAAAGGGGCACAAAGAAACTTTTGTGACGGAAGTGTGTGTTCTGTTTCCTGATTGTATGGTTTCATGTGTGTATACATATGCCCCTAGTTATCAAATTGTATACACAAATATGTGCAATTTGTTTTATGTTGATTATACCTCAATGTAACTATAAACATAAAAAGAAGATAAAATAGAAGGCTTCTTCTCTCTCATGTTTCAGAGTGAGTGTAACTATGACACGGCTGATATGGTAGTTCTGTGGTATCTGGTACTCAGCCTCCTACCGTCTTTGTGCTCTGAAATTCTCTACATGCAACTTTCATCTTGTGGTTTAAAATAGCTGTTCCAGAGCTTCCCTGGTGGCACAGTGGTTGAGAGTCTGCCTGCCAATGCAGTGCACACAGGTCCATACACCGGTCTGGGAAGATCTCACGTGCCGCGGAGCGGCTAGGCCCGTGAGCCATGGCCACTGAGCCTGCGCTCCAAAACGGAAGAGGCCACAACAGTGAGAGGCCCACGTACCGCAAAAAAAAAAAAAAAAAAGCTGTTCCAGCTCATTCCATTATATTCATATGATAGCCAGTGGAAAAGAGTGGAAAGTAGTGGAAGACAAATCCTTTCTTTTAAGGGCATAAACTGGACTTTGAACACATCACTTATGCTAACATCCCATTGAACTGTGCTACATGACCACAACTTACCAAGGGAGGCCAGGAGATCTAGTCTTTAAACTGAGCTATCATGTACCTAGCTAAAACTCAGTTACCATTACTAAGAGGTAAGAGTTAGAAATCTCTACCCACCCACCCCTGCAAATATAAACATATGAAATTTCACTTGAACCAAAGCAATAAATAGGCTATTGATTATGTTACAGTTTTTAAAGTTCACAGATCAGAAATATTCTCTTTTTCTTTTTTCTAAGGTGGAAAGAGCTAGGTACTACATTGAGGAAGAAAAGAATGGTCTCCTGGATTCTATAATCAGAGTTCAAAGCTGTGTTGGATGTTGAGAAGATGTGACAATTGCCTATGATTTTGCAGCATCTTGTAATTATGTTATCTTCTCAAAAACACCCAAAGTCATTAAAACTTTGAATTCTTTGATCTATGGCCAGCCAGGTCCACCAATATTTCTTTGAGTCTGCATAATGTGTTTAGATCTCAATGAAACATTAGAGAAATGTTTGATGTTATTATCATCTATTTTCTGAGAAATGATTTTTTCCCAACATGATTGTGAATATTTAGGATTATGAAAGTACTAAGAAATGTTATAGCTCTGCTACAAAAAGCAGGGGGTCTCTTTTTCTTCCTGAAGATTCATTAATAGAAGATGAAGGCGATATGCTGAAAGAGAGTAATAATAACTATAAACATTATTCATCTGGGGCCCTTTTATTCATTGTGGAATCAAAAACAAACCAATTTTTATTTCCACTTAAGCTATAATACTATTTACCCTCTGAACTTCAGAGAGTTGTATTTAATCTAACCTCATTTTAAACTTTGGATAAAATGGTCTTAAAAACTCCATGATACGGGATTCTATCTCCCTCTTTTCCCTCCTATTTACAGTGCGGTCTGTTTTTGCCGTTCTACATTTTTTGTCTTCCCCCAGTTTATTTTTTCTTCTCCTTTCATAGAACTCACACTTTCAAAGTATTTTGAATTCAAAGCTTAATACTAACCATTTTAAGGGAAAGAAGATTAGAATGAAGAGAAGAAAGATGTATCTATAAGTGTCACATGGGTACTACCAGATTTCCAGAACTTAGGGAAAAAACATTCTTTGACGATAACCCTCTCCCTTGGTCCTGTGAGAGTATTTGATGTTATCAAAACATGTGCTCTAATTTTTGGTTTGGAAAACAAGAATCATCACTGTAATTATGGGGAAGGAAATTTATAGATGAATATGACTGAGCATAAATGCCAGAAAACAGATGTTAAAAAGGGAGTATAGTGAGTTAGGAAAAGTTAGATACAAGTGTCTCTAATCTAGCTTGTTTGATTGTCTCTCTATAGTTCTACCAGTCTGATATTTTGTTCAGGTTAAGCACATTTGAGTTTCAATCTAGAATGATAAATTTTACACCTTTGACATCCTTGTTTTCGTGGCTTTTGTGATAGCGAATTAGGATCCTACTGCCAGTACACTGTTCATGACATTTTTTAAAACCACTGCTTATTTGATTTGTTTCTTCTATTTTGTAAATGTCACCCCTTTGTGGGCATTCTCAGCAGAAGGGAAGGTTGAAGTATTTTTTTAAACAAAAATTTAGGGCTCCTGGTTTTTAGATCATTGTTTTTCCCTGGACAAAACAAACGTTCTGAGTTTTTAAGATATTTGTTTAAAGTCAGTAAAACACTTCCTGCCGTCATTCAGCCTCCTGGGTGTAACTGGTTAGACAAGAGGACATGCATTGGAGATGAGCTGACAGATCCCACAGCTGTGACCCTGTCAACCAGCAATGTGGCTTTATGTAGAACACAAGTGTCATTTAGGGTTTGGCAGCAGAAAAAGCAAATGAGTTCATTTTGAGTATGGGGATATTCTTTTGGACTAAAACTGCAGACCAGCAGTTTTCTAGAGACGTGCTTTCCTTTCACTGTTTTCAGTTCCTTGCAATTTCAATAAAGTTGTGATCATGTTGAAATTGTTATTTATTAACGCTTATTGATAACAGTAATAGGTAACAATTATTGAGTGCCTGCTAAAGTGCCAGGCAATATACTAACTTCTTTGCATGAAATATCTCAAATGATCCTCACATTAATTCTATGAAGCTTGTACTACTGTAATGTGCGTTTACAGATGGGGACATTGAGCCACAGTCGGTAAGTGGTGAAGTGCACACAGCAGTTCAGTCCTCTGATTCTTAATGGATACATTTCCTCATCAAACTCCCTGCAATAAGAGAGAATGAAGAAAACTAATGTTCCTTATAGGCACCCATCATTAACTTGAGATATATTCCTTTTCCTTCCTTGTAATACCCTATATGACACACATTCAAGGATATTTTTTAAAACCTACAATAAAAACATCCTTGTCAAGTAGCTCTTGATAGGCCTGGATATTTTACTTCACTTGTGGGTTAATGTTTCTACAGATCATCTGATCTCAACCTCTTCCTAGCTTCATTTCCTGCCAACTCCACACGTCAAATTGTGTGCAGTTACCCCACATCCTGTGAGCTCTCATACTTCTGGACCTTCAAATATGCTTCTGCCAGGAGTGACCTTCTTCTGCATTTAACCATCCATGAGGCTCTTTCGTGGGGCCTTCTGAGACTCCTCCAGGCAGAATGACTTGCTCCTTCCTCTGATCCCAAGTCAATTCATATAAATCTTGATTATACAATATTTTCAGTATAGCTTTTTGAAAGAATAATATATACTTATGTTAAATAATTAAAACAGTAAAAATGGTTTACAATGTAAAGTATGTCTCCCTCTCATGCTTGACATACAGGCAGGCCTCTCTTAAGGCAGCAATTATTCCCATGATAGCTACACACAGAAACATATATGCACACATAGCTCTGGGTTGTAAAAGATTGGAAGCCTGTCTAGGAAGCACAGTGTTCTGAATCTTGCTTTCTTCTCTTGACAATATCTTAGACTTCTTTCTATATTAGTATATAAGCTTTATTATTTTTAATAGCTCTAAATATTTTAATATGGCATACTGTACTTTACTTACCCATCTTTTTATGATGGACATTTGTACTGTTTCTAGCTCTTACAAACAATGCTGCAATAAGTACCCTTGCTTGTATGTTTATAAAGAAACCAAATGTATACAAGAATGGGACTTGAAGTCAGATTTCCAGGGTTTGAACCCTGGATCTGTACTAGTAGCTCTTTTAATTAAGTTATTTAACCTCTGTATGCTCCAATTTCCACTTATTAAATAGGGATTTAATAGTATTTTCATAGGATTTTTCTGAGGATTAAGTGAGTTACTACATGGAAAGAGCTTTAATGTCCAATATACAGTAAGCATTTGATGATGTTTACTGCTATTAATACAAAGGTCATACGTCTTTGGGCACTTGTGTGAGTATGTCTTTAGGATAAATTCCTGGGAGTGGAATTCTGGGGTACAGACATTTATAATTTTTATAGCTACCCATCTTAATTGGGTTCCTTTAGAAGCAGACCCTAAGAAAAGGATCTAAATACAAATATAGTTTATTTTGATGCTGAAGGAAAATCTAAGAAGAGTGGGGAAGTGAAACAGGAAGAAAATGTAGCTAATAAAGGGTGTACTATCAAGCCAATCACCACTTTGGGTACTTGGAGCTCAGTCCTGCTGAGGAAACTCAGAACCGGTATTGACACAAGCCTCAGAATTATCTTGAGGGAGCGGCTTCTTGGCACACTAAATCTTGTCCTGTCAGGTCAGTCATTGTCCGAAGGCCATTGCATGATCCGTGGAGCAGTGGCTTCCAAAAACAGAGTGATGGGAAAGCTCTGCCGTGGTTCTGGCAATAATGGGTTTACCTGGAGAGATTTTTTTTTTTTTTTTTTTTTTTTTTTTTTACAGTACGCGGGCCTCTCACTGCTGTGGCCTCTCCCGTTGCGGAGCAGAGGCTCCGGACGCGCAGGCTCAGCGGCCATGGCTCACGGGCCCAGCCGCTCTGTGGCATGTGGGATCTTCCCAGACCTGGGCACAAACCTGTGTCCCCTGCATCAGCAGGCGGACTCTCAACCACTGTGCCACCAGGGAAGCCCTGGAGATAATTTTGAAAGAATAACAAAATTGACTAAAAATTATTCTGATTTTTATCATCATGTTATGCTGGGAATGCTCTATAACCTTAATTATAAATTACTCCTCCCCTCAGGGACACTCACCACCTTGATTCCCTGTAGTCCACTGCCTGTAAGATATTAATTTCCCCAAAATTTTGGCCTATTTCACAGGCAGGTAAAGTGGGTTTTATTGGCCAGAGAAGGAAAGGTGCTGGCAGTTGGAAGCCTGACCAGCATGAACTGAAGGGAAAGGGATAGACGATAAGGTCAGAATACCAATAACATCCATCACAGGTGAACCTGTCCCACACTGACCATCTACACAAGTTCATTACCATCTGTACTGCTTGAAGTTTTACCCATAGTAGTGATAATTTTTCCTCACTACTGTCTTTCATGACCACCCCTGAGTAGAGCTGTGTTGTATAAGAGTCTATTTTCATCTCACATGATATACTGAGCCAACACCACTATGAATCAGACCTGGGTTTTATTGTCCTCTGACAACTGGTTATAGGATCTCTCTGTGAAGTCATAGATGTGACCTGAGGGAGAGAAATTCATTTAACAAGTTAAGAAATATGGGGGGCTGGACTGCCAGCTCATGTGATTTAGTTGTTTCTGCCGGACATGCTCACATCTGATCGTAAATGTACTCTTGTATGATGGGTTACTGCTGTGCCTGCCCAGCCTAATGAGTTGGAGAGTCTGACAATAACCAGCTCCAGTCAATCACTTGATATCCCATAATGAGGCCCAGTTTCTACTAGATCCAGTAGCAAACGAAGAGCTGTTTTCTGAATGTTAAACAGTTCTTTTGAAGACTTCTGGCTTTCATATTGTATCCTGATTGATAGATGAGTCTCTCACTTTTTTTCCTCAGCATACCTATGACACTAACAGCAGCCAGCCAACTCCACTGTCCTTACAATTCCCATTATTCCCTTATCTCTTATACTCTAGAAATATTGCACAAGCCGGTATATACCCTTCATCCCATATCCCAACCTATTTCAGCAGGTGATGATGGAATTTGGAAATCAGGCCTGCAAATGCTGAAACTTAGGGGCATGGGGATACAGGCAGGGAGCCAACAGCTTCCGCTATGATATTACTAAATTATCTTCCAGAGAAGGTATTCATTTTACATTTCCACTAACAAAATACAAGATGGCTGTTTTTATGCATCCTTATCATCTCAATATATTATCAAATATCAAAGCCTAATCTGATAAGCTTTTAAAAATAGTACTTCATTCTTTTATGTGCATTTCTGTATTATGAAGTTACATCTATTTTCACACATATGAAAACCACTGATATGTCTTTCACTATGAAAAACTCCACTGGCAATCCCTTTTTACATGCTTTGCCATTTTGTCTATCTGGTTGTTGGCCTTTTTTTCTAATGATTTGTCAAAATTCTCTCTGTACTAAGGAAATTAGTCTTTTGTCAAATGTCTAATAAATTCTTTCCCACTTTTATATTTGTCTTCTTTTGTTGTTTATAATATTTCTTGTTTTCCTGAAAATCTTTTTATATAGCTATGTGCTTTAATCTTTTCTTTAATGCTTCTTGCTTATAAAGATATCCCTATTACTAAAATTATAAAAACAACTCTCCCCTGGTTTTCTCTACTTATTTTAATTGTTGTATTTTAAATATTTATGTTCTGATCTCTCTTGCTAGTCTTTAACAACCTGAAAAACACATTTCCAGGACATAGAAAACATTAAATTAATGATGGTTCCCTCTCTTCCTTCCCCTCTTCTTCCTTTCTATCTTATATATTTTTTCTAACCTCAATACCTATCAAGGTACCTGGTATATAGTAAGTGCTCAATCAGTTCTTTTTTACTGAAATATAGTTGACATACATTATGTTAGTTTCAGGTGTACTACGTAATTATTTGACATTTGCATATATTACGAAATGACCACCATGATAAGTCTAGTAACCATCTGTCCCCATACAAAGTTATTACAATATAAGTAATCACATTTCTTATGCTGTGTATTACATCCCCATGACTTATTTATTATAGAACTGGAGGCTTGTACCTCTTAATCCTCTTCACTATTTCACCCACATCCCCATCCCTTCCCTTCTGGCAACCACCATTTTGTTCTCTGTATCTATTACTCTGTTTTCATTTTGTTTTGTTTGTTTTGTTTTCTAGATTCCATATATAAGTGAGATCATATAGTACTTGTCTTCCTCTATCTGAATTCTTTCACTTAGCATAACACTCTCTAGGCCAATCTGTATTGTCGCAAATGGAAAAATTATTGATACTATTTTTTAAACATTTTTATTGGAGTATAATTGTTTTACAATGGTGTGTTAGTTTCTGCTTTATAAGAAAGTGAATCGGCTATATGCATACATATATACCAATATCCCCTCCCTCTTGTGTCTCCCTCCCACCCTCCCTATCCCACCCCTCTAGGTGGACACAAAGCACTGAGCTGATCTCCCTGTGCTATGTGGCTGCTTCCCACTAGCTATCTATTTTACATTTGGTAGTGTATATATGTCCATGCCACTCTCACTTCATCCCAGCTTACGCTCCCCCCTCCTCATGTCCTCAAGTCCATTCTCTACGTCTGTGTTTTTATACCTGTCCTGCCCCTAGGTTCTTTAGAAACTTATTATTTTTTTTTAAGATTCCATATATACGTGTTAGCATATGATATTTGTTTTTCTCTTTCTCACTTACTTCACTCTATATGACAGACTCTAGGTCCATCCACCTCAATACAAATAACTCTATTTAGTTTCTTTTTATGGCTGAGTAATATTCCATTATATATACGTGCCACATCCTCTTTATCCATTCATCTGTCGATGGACATTTAGGTTGCTTCCATGTCCTGGCTATTGTAAAAAGAGCTGCAATGAACATTGTGGTACATGACTCTTTTTGAATTATGGTTTTCTCAGGGTATATGCCCAGTACTGGCATTGCTGGGTTGTATAGTAGCTCTATTTTTAGTTTTATAAGGAACCTCCATACTGTTCTCCATAGTGGCTGTATCAATTTACATTCCCACCAACAGTGTATGAGGGTTGCCTTTTCTCCACAACTTCTCCAGCATTTATTGTTTGTAGATTTTTTGATGATGGCCATTCTGACTGGTGTGAGATGATATCGCATTGTAGTTTTTTTTTTAAATAAATTTATTCATTTATTTATTGGCTGTGTTTGGTCCTTGCTGCGCACGGGCTTTCTCTAGTTGCAGCGAGCACGGGCTACTCTTCGTTGTGGTGTGTGGGCTTCTCATTGTGGTGGCCTCTCCTGTTGCAGAGCACGGGCTCTAGGCATGCAAGCTTCAGTAGTTGTGGCATGTGGGCTCAGTAGTTGTGGCTCATGGGCTCTAGAGGACAGGCTCAGTAGTTGTGGTGCACGGGCTTAGTTGCTCTGCACATATGGGATCTTCCCAGACCAGGGCTTGAACCTGTGTCCCCTGCATTGGCAGGCAGGTTCTTAACTACTGTGCCACCAGGGAAGCCCTGCATTGTAGTTTTGAGTTGCATTTCTCTAATGATTAATGATGTTGAGCATTCTTTCATGTTTTTGTTGGCAACCTGTATATCTTCTTTGGAGAGATGTCTATTTAGGTCTTCTGCCCATTTTTGGATTGCGTTGTTTGTTTATTTGATATTGAGCTGCATGAGCTGCTTATAAATTTTGGAGATTAATCCTTTGTCAGTTGCCTCATTTGCAAATATTTTCTCCTATTCTGAGGGTTGTCTTTTTGTCTTGTTTATGGTTTCCTCTGCTGTACAAAGGCTTTTAAGTTTCATTAGGTCCCATTTGTTTATTTTTGTTTTTATTTCCATTTCTCTAGGAGGTGGTTCAAAAAGGATCTTGTTGTGATTTATGTCATAGACTGCTCTGCCTGTGTTTTCCTCTAAGAGTTTTATAGTGTCTGGCCTTACATTTAGGTCTTTAATCCATTTTGAGTTTATTTTTATCTATGGTGTTACGGAGTGTTCTAATTTCATTCTTTTACATGTAGCTGTCCAGTTTTCCTAGCACCACTTATTGAAAAGGTTGTCTTTTCTCCACTGTATATTCTTGCCTCCTTTATCAAAGATAATGTGACCATATGTGCATGGGTTTATCTCTGGATTTCTATCCTATTCCATTGATCTATATTTCTGATTTTGTGTCAGTACCATACTGTCTTGATTACTGTAGCTTTGGAGTATAGTCTGAAGTCTGGGAGCCTCATTCCTCCAGCTCCGTTTTTCTTTCTCAAGATTGCTTTGGCTATTCAAGGTCTTTTGTGTTTCCATACAAATTGTGAAATTTTTTGTTCTACTTCTGTGAAAAATGCCAGTGGTACTTTGATAGGAATTGCATTGAATCTGTAGATTGCTTTGGGTAGTAGAGTCATTTTCACAATGTTGATTCTTCCAATCCAAGAACATGGTATATATCTCCATCTATTTGTATCATCTTTAATTTCTTTCATCAGTGTCTTATAATTTTCTGCATACAGGTCTTTTGTCTCCTTAGGTAGGTTTATTCCTAGGTATTACATTCTTTTTGTTGAAATGGAAAATGTGAGTGTGTTCTTAACTTCATTTTCAGATTTTTCTTCATTAGTGTTTAGGAATGCAAGAGATTTCTGTGCATTAATTTTGTATCCTGCAACTTTACCAAATTCATTGATTAGCTGTAGTAGTTTTGTGGTAGCATCTTTAGGATTCTCTATGTATAGTATCATGTCTTCTGCAAACAGTGACAGCTTTACTTCTTCTTTTCCTATTTGGATTCCTTTTATTTCTTTTTCTTCTCTGAGTGCTGTGGCAAAAACTTCCTAAAACTATGTTGAATAATAGTGGTGAGAGTGGGCAACCTTGTCTTGCTCCTGATCTTAGTGGAAATGCTTTCAGTTTTTCACCATCGGGATGATGTTGGCTGTGCATTTGTCATATATGGCCTTTATTATGTTGAGGTAAGTTCCCTCTATGCCTACTTTCTGGAGGGTTTTATCATAAATGGGTGTTGAATTTTGTCAAAAGCTTTCTCTGCATCTATTGAGATGATCATATGGTTTTCCTCCTTCAATTTGTTAATTATGGTGTATCACATTGATTGATTTGCATATATTGAAGAATCCTTGCATTCCTGGGATAAACCCCACTTGATCATGGTGTATGATTCTTTTAATGTGCCATTGGATTCTGTTTGCTAGTATTTTGTTGAGGATTCTTGCATCTTTGTTCATCAGTGATATTGCTCTGTAGTTTTCTTTTTTTTTGACATCTTTGTCTGGTTTTGGTATCAGGGTGATGGTGGCCTCGTACAATGAGTTTGGGAGTGTTCCTCCTTCTGCTCTATTTTTGAAGAGTTTGAGAAGGATAGGTGTTAGCTCTTCTCTAAAGGTTTGATAGAATTCGCCTGTGAAGCCGTCTGGTCCTGGACTTTTGTTTGTTAGAAGATTTTTAATCACAGTCTCAATGTCAGTGCTTTTGATTGGTCTGTTCATATTTTCTATTTCTTCCTGTTTCAGTCTCAGAATGTTGTGCTTTTCTAAGAATTTGTCCATTTCTTCCAGGTTGTCCATTTCATTGGCATATAGTTGCTTGTAGTAATCTCTCACGATCCTTTGTATTTCTGCAGTGTCAATTGTTACTTCCCCCTTTTCATATCTAATTCTACTGATTTGAGTTTTCTTCCTTTTTTCTTGATGAGTCTGGCTAATGGTTTATCAATTTTGTTTATCTTATCAAAGAACCAGCTTTTAGTTTTACTGATCTTTGCTATCGTTGCCTTCATTTCTTTTTCATTCATTTCTGATCAGATCTTTATGATTTCTTTCCTTCTGATAACTTTGGGGGTTTTTTTGTTCTTCTTTCTCTAATTGTTTTAGGTGTAGGGTTAGGTTGTTTATTTGAGATGTTTCGTGTTTCTTAAGGTAGCATTGTATTGCTATAAACTTCCCTCTTAGAACTGCTTTTGCTGCATCCCATAGGTTTTGGGCCATCGTGTTTTCATTGTCATTTGTTTCTAGGTATTTTTTGATTTCTTCAGTGATCTCTTGGTTATTAGGTAGTGTATTGTTCAGCCTCCATGTGTTTTTATTTTTTACAGATTTTTTCCTGTAGTTGACATCTAGTCTCATAGTGTTGTGGTCGGATAAGATACTTGATACGTTTTCAATTTTCTTAAATTTACCAAGGCTTGATTTGTGACCCAAGATATGATCTATCCTGGAGAATGTTCCCTGAACACTTGAGAAGAAAGTGTATTCTGTTGTTTTTAGATGGAATGTCCTATAAATATCAATTAAGTCCATCTTGCTTAATGTATCATTTAAAGCTTGTGTTTCTGTATTTATTTTCATTTTGGATGATCTGTTCATTGGTGGATGTGGGGTGTTAAAGTCCTCTACTATGATTGTGTTACTGTCGATTTCCCCTTTTATGGCTGTTAGCATTTGCCTTATGTATTGCAGTGCTCCTATGTTGGGTGCATAAATATTTACAATTGTAATATCTTCTTTTTGGATTGATCCCTTGATCATTATTTAGTGTCCTTCTTTGTCTCTTGTAATAGTCTTTATTTTAAAATCTATTTTGTCTGATATGAGAATTGCTACCCCAGCTTTCTTTTCATTTCCATTTGCATGGAATATCTTTTTCCATCCCCTCACTTTCATTCAGTGTGTCCCTAGGTCTGAAGTGTGTCTCTTGTAGACAACATATATACGGGTCTTGTTTTTGTATCCATTCAGCCAGTCTATGTATTTTGGTTGGAGCATTTATTCCATTTACATTTAAGGTAGTTATCAATATGTATGTGCTTATTACCATTCTCTTAATTGTTTTGTGTTTGTAATTGTAGGTCTTTTCCTTCTCTTGTGTTTCCTACCTAGAGAAGTTCCTTTAGCATTTGTTGTAAAGGTGATTTTGTTTTGCTGAATTCTCTTAACTGTTGTTTGTCTGTAAAGGTTTTAATTTCTCCGTGAAATCTGAATGAGATCCTTGCTGGATAGAGTACTCTTCGTTGTAGGTTTTTCCCTTTCACCACTTTAAATATGTCCTGCCACTCCCTTCTGGCTTGCAGAGTTTCTGCTGAAACATCAGCTGGTAACCTTATGGGGATTCCCTTCTCTGTTATTTGTTGTTTTTCCCTTGCTGCTTTTAATATTTTTTCTTTGTATTTAATTTTCGTTAGTTTGATTAATATGTGTCTTGGCAGGTTTTTCCTTGGCTTTATCATGTATGGGACTCTCTGTGCTTCCTGGACTTGATTCACTATTTCCTTTCCAATATTAGGGAAGTTTTCAACTATAATCTCTTCAAATATTTTCTCAGTCCCTTTCTTTTTCTCGTCTTCTTCTGGAACCCCTATAATTCGAATATTGGTGCATTTATTATTGTCCCAAAAGTATCTGAGACTGTCCTCAATTCTTTTCATTCTTTTTTCCTTATTCTGCTCTGCAGTAGTTATTTCCACTATTTTATCTTCCAGGTCACTTATCTGTTCTTCTGCCTAGGTTATTCTGCTATTGATTCCTTCTACAGAATTTTTAATTTCATTTATTGTGTTTTTCATGATTGTTTGTTTGCTCTTTAGTTCTTCTATCTCCTTGTTAAACGTTTCTTGTATTTTCTCCATTCTATTTCCAAGATTTTGGATCATCTTTACTATCATTATTCTGGATTCTTTTTCAGGTAGACTGCCTATTTCCTCTTTATTTGTTAGGTCTGGTAGGTTTTTTCCTTGCTCCTTCATCTGCTGTGTGTTTCTTTGTCTTCTCATTTTGCTTAACTTACTGTGTTTTGGGTCTCCTTTTGCAGGCTGCAGGTTCGTATTTTCCAATGTGTTTGGTGTCTACCCCCCGGTTGCTATGGTTGTTTCAGTGGGTTGTGTAGGCTTCCTTGTGGAGGGGACTAGTGCCTGTGTTCTGGTGGATGAGGATGGATCTTGTCTTTCTGGTGGGCAGGTCCACGTCTGGTTGTGTGTTTTTGGGTGTCTGGACCTTATTATGATTTTAGGCCACCTCTCTTCTAATGGGTGGGGTTGTATTCCTGTCTTGCTAGTTGTTTGGCAGAGGGTGTCCAGCACTCTAACTTGCTAGTTGTTGAATGGAGCTGGGTCTTGGCCTTGAGATGGAGATCTCTAGGAGATTTTCACCATTTGATATTATGTGGAGTTGGGAGGTCTCTGATAGACAAATGTCCTGAACTTGGGTCTCCCATTCAGAAGCACAGCCCCAATGCCTGGCTGGAGCACCAAGGGCCTGTCATCCAGAAGGCTCAGAATAAAAGGGAGAAAAAAAGAAAGAAAAATATAAAATAAAATAAAATGAAATAAAATAAGTTATTAAAATAAAAAACAAAAAATAATTATTAAAAAATATTTTTTAAGTAGTTTTAAAAAAAGAAAGAAGGAAAGAAGAGAACAGCCAAACCAAGAAACATATCCACCAATGATAACAAGTGCTGGAAACTATAGTTTAAAAAAAGGGGAGGAAAAACAGATAGAGAGAACCCTAGGACAAATGGTAAAAGCAAAGCTATACAGAGAAAATCACACACAGAAGCATACTCATACACACTCACAAAAGGAGAAAAAGGGGGAAATATATATATATATATATATATATATAGTTTCTCCCGAAGTCCACCTCCTCAATTTGGGATGATTCGTTGTCTATCCAGGTACCCACAGATGCAGGGTACATCAAGTTGACTGGAGATTTAATCCGCTGCTCCTGAGGCTGCTGGGAGAGATTTCCCTTTCTCTTCTTTATTCACACAGCTCCTTGGATTCAGCTTTGGATTTGGCCCTGCTTCTGTGTGTAGGTCGCCTGAGGACGTCTTTTCTTCGCTCAGACAGGACAGAGTTAAATAAGCAGCTGATTCGGGGGCTCTGGCTCCCTCAGGATGGGGGGAGGGAGGGGTATGGAATGCGGGGCGAGCCTGCAGCTGCAGAGGCCAGCGTGAAGTTGCACCAGCCTGAGGCACGCCGTGTGTTCTCCCAGGGAAGTTGTCCCTGGATCACAGGACCTTGGCAGTGGCGGGCTGCACAGATTCCCGGGAGGGGAGGTGTGGATAGTGACCTGTGCTTACACACAGGCTTCTTGGTGGCTGCAGTAGCAGCAGCCTTAGCGTGTCATGTCCGTCTCTGGGGTCCGCGCTTTTAGCCGTGGCTGGCGCCCGTCTCTGGAGCTCCTTTAAGCAGCGCTCTTAATCCCCTCTCCTCGCGCACCAGGAAACAAAGAGGTAGGAAAAAGTCTCTTGTCTCTTCCACAGCTTCAGACTTTTTCCTGGTCTCCCTCCCGGCTAGCCGTTGTGCACTAGCCCCCTTCAGGCTGTGTTCATGCAGCCAACCCCAGTCCTCTCCCTGGGATATGACCTCTGAAGCCCGAGCCTCAGCTCCCGGCCCCCGCCCGCCCCGGCGGGTGAGCAGACAAGCCTCTAGGGCTGGTGAGTGCCGGTCGGCACCAATCCTCTGTGCGGGAATCTCTCCGCTTTTCCCTCCACATCCCGGTTGCTGTGCTGTGCTCTGCTCCGTGGGTCCGAAGCTTCCCCCCTCCGCCACCCGCAGTCTCCGCCCGTGAAGGGGCTTCCTAGTGTGGAAACCTTTCCTCCTTCACAGCTCCCTCCCACTGGTGCAGGTCCCGTCCCTATTCTTTTGTCTCTGTTTTTTCTTTTTTCTTTTGCCCTACCCAGGTACATGGGGAGTTTCTTGCCTTTTGGGAGTTCTGAGGTCTTCTGTCAGCGTTCAGTATGTGTTCTGTAGGAGTTGTTCCACGTGTAGATGTATTTCTGATGTATTTGTGGGGAGGAAGGTGATCTCCTCATCTTACTCGTCTGCCATCTTGAAGCTCCTCTTGATACTTTTTTTATGACTAAAGTATTTCATTATACATATACACCACATCTTCTTTATCCATTCATCTATCATTGAATGCTTGGGTTGCTTCCATATCTTTGCTATTGTAAATAATGCTGCAATGAACATTGAGTGCATATATCTTTCTGAATTAATGTTTTTGATTTTTTCAGGTGAATACAATACATAGAAGTGAAATTGCTAAGTTACATGGTACTTCTATTGTTAATTTTTTGAGGAACCTCCACACTGTTTTCCATAGTGACTGCACCAATTGACAATGCCATCAACAATGTTTGAAAGTTCTCTATTCTCCACATTCTCACCATCACTTGTTATTTGCTATCTTTTTGATGATAGCCATTCTGACAGGTGTGAGGTGGTATTTCGTTGTGGTTTTGATTTGCATTTCCCTGATAACTAGTGATGTTGAGCATTTTTTTATGTGTCTGTTGGCCGTCTATATGCCTTCTTTGAAAAAGTCTTATTATGGTCCTCTGCACATTTTTTAAATCAAGTTGTTTGTTTTTTTTGATATTGATTTGTATGAGTTCTTTTTTTTTTTTTTTAACATCTTTACTGGGGTATAATTGCTTTACAATGGTGTGTTAGTTTCTGCTTTATAACAAAGTGAATCAGTTATACATATACATATGTTCCCATATCTCTTCCCTCTTTCATCTCCCTTCCTCCCACCCTCCCTATCCCACCCCTCCAGGCAGTCACAAAGCACCGAGCCGATATCCCTGTGCCATGCGGCTGCTTCCCACTAGCTATCTGTATGAGTTCTTTAGTATAGTTGGGATGTTAACCCCAATATCATTTGCAAATATCTTCTCCCATTCATTAGGAAGCCTTTTATTTTGTTGATAGCTTCCTTCTCTATGTAAATACTTTTTAGTTTTATATAGCCCCATTTTTTAATTTTTGTTTTGTTCTCCTTGCCTGAGGAGACAGATCAAAAAAAAATATTGATAGACCAAAGTCAAAGAGCACACTGTCTGTGTTTTCTTCTAGGAGTTTAATGGTTTCGGGTCTTACATTCAAGACTTTAATCCATTTTGAGTTTATTTTTGTGCATATGAGAAAGTAGTCCATTTTGATTCTTTTGCACGTAGTTGTCCAGTATTTCAACACCATTTATTGAAGAGAATTTTTTTTTCCTCATTGTATATTCTTGCTTCCTTTGTCATAGGTTAATTAACCATAAAGGTGTGGGTTTATTTATGGGCTCTCTATTCTGTTCCATAGATCCATGTGTCTGTTTTTGTGCCAGTACCATACTGTTTTGATTACTATACTTTGTAGTATGGTTTGAAATCAGGGAGCATGATACCTCCAGTTTTATTTTACTTTCTCAAGATTGTTTGGGCTATTCAGGATTTTTGTACTTCCACACAAATTTTAGAATTATTTGTTCTACTTCTGTGAAAGACGTCATAGTACTTTGATAGGGATTGCATTGAATCTGTAGATTGTCTTGGGGAGTATGGTCATTTTAACAATATTAATTCTTCCAATCCATGAGCATGGTATATCTTTCCATTTGTTTGTATCATCTTAAATTTCTCTTTTTTTTCTGAATTTTGCTTTATTTATTTTTTATACAGCAGGTTCTTATTAGTTATGCATTTTATATATATTAGTGTACATATGTAAATCCTAATCTCCCAAATAATCCCAGCACCACCCCCCTCCTCACCACTTTCCCCCCTTGGTGTCCATATGTTTGTTCTCTACATCTGTGTCTCTATTTCAGCCTTGCAAACCAGTTGATCTGTACCATTTTTCTAGATTCCGCATATATGCGTTAATATACGATATTTGTTTTTCTCTTTCTGACTTATTTCACTCTGTATGACAGTCTCTAGGTCCATCTACATCTCTACAAATGACCCAATTTTATTTATATGCTGAGTAATATTCCACTGCATATATGTACCACATCCTCTTTATCCATTCATCTGTCGATGGGCATTTAGGTTACTTCCATGACCTGGCTATTGTAAATAGTGCTGCAATGAACATTGGGGTGCATGTTTTTAACATCTTTATTGGAGTATAATTGCTTCACAATGCTGTGTTAGTTTCTGCTTTATAACAAAGGGAATCAGCTATACATATACATATATCCCCATATCTACTCCCTCTTGCATCTCCCTCTCACCCGCCCTATCCCACCCTTCTAGGTGGTCACAAAGCACCGAGCTGATCTCCCTGTGCAATGCAGCTGCTTCCCACTAGCTATCTATTTTACATTTGGTAGTGTATATATGTCCATTTCACTCTCTCACTTCGCCCCACCTTACCTTCCCCCTCCCCGTGTCCTCAAGTCCATTCTCGACATCTGCGTCTTTATTCCTGTCCTGTCCCTAGGTCCTTAAGAACCTTTTATTATTTTAGATTCCATATATACGTGTTAGCATATCATATTTGTTTTTCTCTTTCTGACTTACTTCACTCTGTATAACAGACTCGAGGTCCATCCACCTTACTACAAATAACTCAATTTCGTTTCCTTTTATGGCTGAGTAATATTCCATTGTATATATGTGCCACATCTTCTTTATGCATTCATCTGTTGATAGACACTTAGGTTGCTTCCATGTCCTGGCTATTGTAAATACAGCTGCAATGAACATTGCAGTACCTGACTCTTTTTGAAATATGATTTTCTCAGGGTATATATCCAGTAGTGGGATTGCTGGGTCATATGGTAGTTCTAGTTTTGATTTCTTAAGGAACCTGCATACTGTTCTCCATAGTGGCTGTATCAATTTACATTCCCACAAACAGTGCAAGAGAGTTCCCTTTCCTCCACACCCTCTCTAGCATTTGTTCTTTGTAGATTTTCTGATGATGCCCATTCTAACAAGTGTGAGGTGATACCTCCTTGTAGTTTGATTAGCATTTCTCTAATGATTAGTGATGTTGAGCAGCTTTTCATGTGATTCTTGGCCATCTTTGGAGAGATGTCCATTTAGGTCTTCTGCCCATTTTTTGATTGGGTTGTATGTTTTTTTTTTAATATTGGACTGCATGAGCTGTTTATATATTTTGGAGATTAATCTTTTGTTCGTTGATTCATTTGCAAATATTTTCTCCCATTCTAAGGGTTGTCTTTTGTTTTGTTTATAGTTTCCTTTGCTGTGCAAAAGCTTTTATGTTTCATTAGGTCCCATTTATTTATTTTTGTTTTTATTTCCATTTCTCTAGGAGGTGGGACTAAAAGGATCTTGTTGTGATTTATGTCAAAGAGTGTGCTTCCTACGTTTTCCTCTAAGATTTTTATAGTGTCCGGTCTTACATTTAGGTCCTTAATCCATTTTGAGTTTATTTTTGTGTATGGTGTTAGGGAGTGTTCTCATTTTATTCTTTTACATGTAGCTGTCCCATTTTCCCAGCATCACTTATTGAAGAGACTGCCTTTTCCCCTTGTATATCCTTGCCTCCTTTGTCATAGATTAGTTGACCATAGGTGTGTGGGTTTATCTCTGGGCTTTCTATCCTGTTCCATTGATCTATATTTCTGTGTTTGTGCCAATACCATATTGTCTTGATTACTGTAGTTTTGTAGTATAGTCTCAAGTCAGGGAGTGTGATTCCTCCAGCTCTGTTTTTTTTCCCTCCAGATTGCTTTAGCTATTCAGTGTCTTTTGTGTCTGCATACAAATTTTAAGATTTTTTTGTTCTAGGTCTGTGAAAAATGCCATTGGTAATTTGACAGGGAGTGCATTGAATCTGTAGGTTGCTTTGGGTAGTATAGTCATTTTCACAATATTGATTCTTCCAACCCAAGAACATGGTATATCTCTCCATCTGTTTGTGTCATCTTTGATTTCTTTTGTCAGTGTCTTATAGATTTCTGAGTACAGGTCTTTTACCTCCTTAGGTAGGTTTATTCCTAGGTACTTTATTCTTTTTGTTGCAGTGGTGAATGGGATTGTTTCCTTAATTTCTCTTTCTGATCTTTCATTGTTAGTGTCTAGGAATGCATAAGATTTCTGTGCATTAATTTTGTATGCTGCAACTTTACCAAATTCATTGATTCTCTCTAGTAGTTTTCTGGTGGCATCTTTAGGATTCTCTACGTATAGTATTATGTCATCTGCAAGCAGTGACAGTTTTACTTCTTCTTTTCCAATTTATATTCCTTTTATTCTTTTGCTTCTCTGCTGGGGCTAGGACTTCCAAAACTATGTTGAATAATAATGGCGAGAGTGGACATCTTTTTCTTGTTCCTGATCATAGAGGAAATGCTTTCAGTTTTTCACTATGAGAATTATGTTTGCTGTGGTTTTGTTGTATATGCCCTTTATTATGGTGAGGTAGGTTCACTCTATGTCCACTTTTTGGAGAGTTTTTATCATAAATGGGTGTTGAAGTTTGTCAAAAACTTTTTCTGCACCTATTGAGATGATCACATGGTTTTTATTCTTCAGTTTGTTAATATGGTGTATCACACTGATTGATTTTCATATATTGAAGAATCCTTGCATCCTTGGGATAAATCCCACTTGATCATGGTGTTATGATCCTTTTAATGTGCTGTTGGATTCTGTTTGCTAGTATTTTGTTGAGGATTTTTGCATATCAGTGATATTGGTCTGTAATTTTCTTTTTTTAAGTATCTTTGTCTGGTTTTGGTATCAGGGTGATGGTGGCCTCGTAAAATGAGTTTGGGGGTGTTGCTTCCTCTGCAATTTTTTAGAAGATTTTCAGAAGTTTGGGTGTTACCTCTTCTCTAAAGGTTTGATAGAATTCGCCTGTGAAGCCATCTGGTCCTGGACTTTTGTTTGTTGGAAGATCCTTAATCACAGTTTCAATTTCATTACTTGTAATTGGTCTGTTAACTTTTTTTTTTTTTGCGGTACGCGGGCCTCTCACTGCTGTGGCCTCTCCCATTGCGGAGCACAGGCTCTGGACGCGCAGGCTCAGCGGACATGGCTCAGGGGCCTAGCTCCTCCGCGGCATGTGGGATCTTCCCAGACCGGGGCACGAACCCATGTCCCCTGCATCGGCAGGCGGACTCTCAACCACTGCACCACCAGGGAAGCCCTGTTAACATTTTCTACTTATTCCTGGTTCAGTCTTGGAAGGTTATTCTTTTCTAAGAATTCATATATTTCTTCCAGGTTGTCCATTTTATTGGCGCAGAGTTTCTTGTAGTCTCTTACAATGCTTTGTATTTCTGTGGTGTCTGTTGTAACTTCTCCTTTTCCATTTCTAATTTTACTGTTTTGAGTCCTCTCCCTCTTTTTCCTAATGAGTCTGGCTAGTAGGTTTTCAATTTTTTTATCTTCTCAAAGAACCAGCTTTTAGTTTTATTGATCTTTGCTATTGTTTCCTCATTTCTTTTTCATTTATTTCTGACCTGATCTTTATTATTCTTTCTTTCTGGTAACTTTGGGCTTTTTTTGTTCCTCTTTCTCTAAACGCTTTATGTGTAAGGTTAGACTGTTGAGATTTTTCTTGTTTCTTGAGGCAGGCTTGTATAGCTATAAACTTCCTTCTTAGAACTGCTTTTGCTGCATTCCATAGGTTTTCAATCTTCGTGTTTTCATTGTATTTTGTCTCTAGGTATATTTTGATCTCCTCTTTGATTTCTTCAGTGATCTCTTGGTTATTTAGTAACGTATTGTTTAGCCCCCATTTGTTTGTGTCTTTTGCGTTTTTTTTTGCTGTAGTTGATTTCTAATCTCATAGTGCTGTGGTCGGAAAAGACACTTGATATGATTTCAGTTTTCTTAAATTCCAGAGGCTTGATTTGTGACCTAAGATGTGATATATCCTGGAGAATGTTCTGTGTGCCCTTGAGAAGAAAGTGTAATCTGCTGTTTTCAGATGGAATGTCCTATAAATATCAATTAAATCTATCTGGTCTATTGTGTCATTTAAAGCTTGTGTTTCCTTATTAATTTTCTGTTTGGATGATCTGTTCATTGCTGTAAGTGAGGTGCTAAAGCCTCCCACTATTATTGTGTTACTGTAAATTTCCTCTTTTATAGCTCTTAGCATTTGCCTTATGTACTGAGGTGCTCCTATGTTGAGTGCATATATATTTATAATTGTTATATCTTCTTCTTGGATTAATCCCTTGATCATTATGTAGTGTGTTGCTCTGGTAGGCATAACTCAGTAAAACTTTAATCTGCTTGTCTGCTGATGGATTGGGCTGGTTCCCTCCCTGTTGGTTGTTTGGCCTGAGACGACCCAGCACTGGAGCCTACCCAGCTCTGTGGTTTGGCTACTGGTGGACTCTTGGAGGGCTCATGCCAAGTAGTACTTCCCAGAACTTCTGCTGTCAGTGTCCTTGTCCCTGCGGTGAGCCACAGACACACCCCGCCTCTGCAGGAGACCCTCCAACAGTAGCAGGTAGGTCTGGTTCAGTCTCCTATGGGGTCACTGCTCCTTCTCCTGGGTCCCAATGCACACACTACTTTGTGTGTGCCCTCCAAGAGTGGAGTCTCTGTTTCCCCCTGTCCTGTTGAAGTCCTGCAATCAAATCTCACTAGGCTTCAAAGTCTGATTCTCTAGGAATTCCTCCTCATGTTGCTGGACCCCCAGCTTGGCAAGCCTGATGTGGGGCTCAGAACCTTCACGCCAGTGAGTGAACTTCTGTGGTTGAAGTGTTCTCCAGTTTGCGAGTCACCCACCCAGTGGTTATGGGATTTGATTTTATTGTGATTGCACCCTTCTTACCATCTCATTGCAGCTTCTCCTTTGTCTCTGGCTGTGGGGCATCTTTTTTGGTGAGTTCCAGTGTCTTCCTGTTGATGATTGTTCAGCAGTTAGTTATGATTCTGGTGCTCTCACAAGAGGGAGTGAGTGCACACATTCTTCTACTCTGTCATCTTGAACCAATCTGATCTTCAATTTCTTTCATCAATGTCTTATAGTTTTCTGTACAAGTCTTTTACTTCCTTGGTTAAATTTATTCCTAGGTATTTTATTCTTTTTGATATGATTATAAATGGGATTGTTTTCTTAATTTCTCTTTCTAATAGCTTATTATCAGTGTATAGAAGCACAACAAATTTTTGTGCATTAATTTGGTATCCTGCAACTTTAGTGAATTCATTTATTAGTTCTAATAGTTTTTTGGTGGCATATTTAGGATTTTCTACATATAGTATCATGTCATCTGTAAATGGTGACAGTTTAACTTCTTCCTTTCCAATTTGGCTTCCTTTTGTTTCCTTTCCCTTTCTGATTGTTGTGGCTAGGTCTTCCAATACTATATTGAGTAAAATTGGCAAGAGTGGGCATCCTTGTCTTGTTCCTGATCCTAGAGGAAATTCTGGCAGCTTTTCACCATTGAGTGTGGTGTTGAATGTGAGTTTGTCATAAATGTATTTTACTATGTTGAGGTATGTTTCCTCTATACCCACTTTGTTGAGAAGTTTTCTTTTATCAAAAATGTATGTTGAATTTTGTCAGTTTTTTCTGCATCTATTGAGATGATCATATGATTTTTATTCTTCAATTTGTTCTTGTGGTGTATTGAGTTGTCAATCAATTCTTGCTTACTCCAAGAATGAAAAAATGACATAGACTTTTTTATATTTTAATAAATTTTATTTTTTAGAACAGTTTTAGATTTACCGAAAAATTGTGAAGAGAGTACACTTTCCGTAGACCTCATATTCATTTCCCCCTGTTATTAATATCTTCAGTTAGTATGTACTTGGGCCCTGATCACCCAATTACAATGTGGGGATTGGGGGGGTGGGTTCCATACCAACAAGCAATTCTCCAAAACCTTTTAGTTGTCCTACAATTTAACTCAATTCTGACACTACCTACCCAGAGATAATATCTGATTCCACAGGTAAAACACTCACTCCCAAAAGATCACCCTCCACTTCAGACACCCATTACAAGCCCAGGTTGTTATCTGTGCTTTTGACCGACCAGCTATGAATTAGAGGTTCCTATGACCCCATCTTTGGGTTTGATTAATTTTCTAGAGTGACTTATAGAACTCAGGAAACCCATTTACTCACCAGATTACCAGTTTATTACAAAGGATATTAAAGAGTATGAATCAACAGCCAGATGAAGAGATACATAGGGTGAGGTCTCAACAAAGGAGCTTCTGTCTTCATGGAGATTGGGGCCCAGCATGTGGAAGCATTCTGGTTTCCCAGCTTGGAAGCTCTCTGAACCCTCTCCTTTTGGGTTTTTATGAAGGCATCATTACATAGACATGGTTGATTAAATCATTGACCATTGGTGATTGATTCAGACTCCAGACCCACCCCCCTCCTCAAAAGTCAGGGAGTGTGACTGAAAGCCCCACTCCACGATTCTGGTTGGTTTCCCTGGCACACAGCCCCCACTCTTAGGTACTTTCCAAAAGTCACCTCATTAACATCAACCCAGCTGTGGTTGAAAGGGGTTTGTTGTAAATAACAAGATACCCATTTCAGCTTTCTGGTTCTGAAGTATTTTCAGGAACTGAGGATAAGAGACCAAATATTATAACAAAAGATGCTCCCACTGCTCTTATCTCTCAGCAGGTTCCAAGGGTTTGGGGAGCTGTGAGCCAAGAAATGTGGATGAAGATCAAATATATATGAAAAATATACTTTGGTCAACAGAATGACCAAATATATATATATATTTTATAAATCACAATACTGCAGTATGGTTCATTTGTTGCAATTAATGAACAAATATCGATATATTATTTTAATTGAAGTTCATACTTTATTCAGATTTCCTTAGTTTAGTTTTGTTTTGTTTTGTTTTGTTTTTTGTGGTATGAGGGCCTCTCACTGTGTGGCCTCTCCCATCGCGGAGCACAGACTCCAGACGCGCAGGCTCAGCGGCCATGGCTCACGGGCCCAGCCACTCCATGGCATATGGGATCTTCCCAGACCGGGGCACGAACCCGTGTCCCCTGCATCGGCAGGCGGACTCCCAACCACTGCGCCACCAGGGAAGCCCAGATTTCCTTAGTTTTTAATCTAATGCCCTTTTTTTGTTCTAGGGTCCCATCCAGGATACCACTTTATATTTAGCTATCATGCATCCTTTTAAGCTCCTTTTGACTGTGACAATTTCTCAGATGTTCCTGGTCAGGCATTTTGTAGAATGTCCCTGTATTGGGGATTGTCTGATATTTTTCTCATGCTTTGACTGGGATTATGGGTTTCTGGGAGAAGAATCATAGATGTAAAATACCATTTTCATTGCATCATATCAACAGCACATATTATCAACATGATTTATCACTGTTGATGTTGGCCTAGATCAACTGGCTTGCATTTGTCAAACTTCTCCACTGTAAAGTTACTCTTTGTGGTGGTTAATTATATGTATCAAGTTGACTGGACTAAGAGATGCTCAGATAGCTGGTAAACATTATTTGTGGTGTGTCTATGTGGGTGTTTGTGTAAGAGATCATCATTTGAATCAGTAGAATGAGTAAAGATCCACCCTCACCAATGTGGGTGGATAGCATCCAATCTGTTGAAAGACCAAATAGAACAAAAAGGCAGAGGAAGTGTGAATTTACTCTCTCTCTTCTTGAGCTGGGACATTCATCTTCTCTTTACCTCGGGCATCACACCTTCTGGTTATCAAGCCTTTGGACTTCAAGATTTACACCAGCAGCCCCTTGGTTCTCAGGCTTCTGGCCTTAGACTGGGAATTATACCATTAGCTCTCCTGGTTCTTAGGCCTCCAGCCTTGGATTGATTATTCCACTGGCTTTCCTAGTTCTCCAGCTTGCATTGCAGATGGCAGATCATGGGACTTCCCAACCTCCATAGCCATATGAGCCAATTCATATAATAAATCTCTTTCTCTCTCCATATACATGTGTATGAAATACATAAATTATTTGGAATTCTTCTGCTGAGAGATTTGTCTGTTCTTCCCCCATTTATTTATTTATTCAATCACTTATTTATATCAGTATGGACTCACAGATATATATTTTATACTTTGGATTATAATCTAAAATGACTTTATTTTGTTGCTCAAAATGTTTCTTCCTTGGCCAGTGGGAGTTCTTTCAGTTGGCTTCTGTGTTCCTTTGACCTATCCCCATGATTGTGTGTTTTGTTTTGTTTTTTACACTTCTTTACTTTTTAACACTCCAAGATTTTCTAGGCTTATCTTGTATATTTTCTGCCCTAGTCCTAGAATTAGCTATTTCTCTGGGGAGGCCTTTTTCCCTTTATTGGAGAACAGTATTAGAAACCAAGATCTGGGCTCCCAATACACCTGTTACTACTGGGCTTCGACTTGGTAAACCAACACAATATAGTTTATTTAATAAACAAGTTCCTAAAGTAATTCACAATATGTTGATTGTGCTTGAATTATGAGTTTAGAACAACAGAAATAACCTCTGACAATCAATATTTCTTGAATGATTTTTTCATAAATTCAAGTATTCTCTTTTAGCTACAATTACAAATTTAAAGCATATTCCTAAGGTTGTTACAGCATGTCCAATTATGTGCATGGTGTAGAACTTTATAAGTGTGTGCAGAAACAGACTGTACATTTCTAAGAGAAAAGAAGCACCTTTCTGAGATTCAGCTGCTCTAGTTCTTTCAGACTAGAGAATAAGGATAAAAATGTCAGTATGGACCCTGAAATGCCTTGCAGTGTGGAGAAGCTTTTCCATAACTAAAATAACAACAAAAGCTGTGACTATCACCCCATCTTGTTACCAATTTTTGAACAATCCTACTATTGGTGAGCAGAGTGACATTTGGTTATTACAGGTGACCTAACATTCAATGACCATAAATGTCCTTGACAGTAAAAGTGCTGTCTTGTGACTCTAATCTAATCTGATTTGCTAAGCACAGGAAACACTTGGCACTTTCCTAGGGCATTGATTAATGAGGAAACACTTGGTTTCACAATTAATGTGAACTATCATAACCCCTGGGAAACTGTTTTATAAGAAACCCATTCTGTATGCTGTTTGCATTTATTGATTTGCAAACATAACATAACACTAATTTTTGGAAATACATGTCATGTGCTCAATGCAACTCCCTCCTTCTGTCCTTTCTTTGTTTTCCATTGACTTTATTGATGTAAAAGGGAAGGGGGAAATCAAAGCTGAACAGACTGTACATATTAAAGGCATTTGTACATACACTTAATTCAATTCTTACAACAGCATTAAGAGCTAAGTATTATTGTACCTATTTTAAAATTGAAGAAACAGAGATTTAGAGAGGTTAAGTAACTTGCTCAAGGTCACACAATTTATAAAGTAGCAACTTATAAAGTAATCCTATAAAATTTAAGCCCAGAACAATCTGGCCCTAGAGCTCACCTTTTCCCACTCCAGCAGGAGTTCTCAAAACTGGCAGCATGTATAAGAATAATTTAAGATGATTTTTAAATATAATGATGCTTGAGGCCTACTCTAAGAGATTCTGATTTAATAATTCTGTGCCAGAATCTAGACATCAGCAAGTCTTAAAAGTTTCCCAGGAGATACTAATGTGCAATCTGGTCTGAACCAGAGCACTATTCCGCTTTCACTTTCATAACTATATCTAACATTCATGCAGTGTCCTTACAGTTTTCAAAGTTTTTTTTTAAATGCATAATTCATTTAATCATTAAACCAAACCAGTTAGGGATTATCATGCCCATTTCATAGAATAGGAAGCAAAGAGGCAAAAAAATTTTTAAATCTTACTCAATATTATTATCAGTAGCTGAAATCCAATAAAATTTGAAGAGGACCACCCTAATGTTTTTATTATTTTTTAGAATCTCCTAATCTTGCTCCCTTTTGGATCCCTTCTTTTTTTTCCCTCCTGCTACCGTCTGCTCCCCAGCCCAGGATTGCAAGAGCTCCTTGGATGCCACTGGAAGCTCTCAGCTCTGTGTGGATGGGAGGGAGTGGTGGCTGTGAGGATGGTGATTCATTACTGAAGCAACATAGGTTAGTAGTGAAAACAGAGTTAGGGGTAGAAGTTTGACACTTTGAGAAAATGGTTTTATTTCTTTGAAGCTCACATTCAACAGTAAAATGGGGAAAATAATAGTACCACCTCACGGTTTCATCATGAAAATAAGAATAGATAATGTATATAATAGGGATTTGTGAATTGAAAGGCATTATTCTTATTCTAGTAATTACTATTTCATTTGTAATGATTAGTTTTGAAGTGTTGTATTAGTGTCCCAGGGCTAGTATAACAAATTATCACAATCTTGGTGACTTAAAACTACAGAAAATTATTCACTCTCAGTTCTGGAGATAAGAAGTCTGAAATTAAGGTGTCAGCAGGGCCAACCCTCCTCTGAAAACTCTAGGAAAGAATCCTCTTCCAGCTACTAGTGGCTGTTGGTGTTGCTTGGTGTTCTCCAGCTTGTAGCCACATTACTCCAGTCTCTGCCTGTGTCTTTCCATCCCCTTCTCCTCTGTGTCTTTCTCAAATATATCTGTCCCTTTCTCTTATAAAGATATTTGTCATTGGATTTAGGACCCACACTGATAATACAGGATGATTGCCTCATCCCAAAATTCTTAACAATGACATCTGCAAATAACCTTTTCCCAAATAAGGTAACATTCATAGGTTTCAGGAGTTATGCCATGGACTCTTTTTTTGGTGGGGGCGGGCAAACCTTTCAAACCACTGTAGATATTATAAGTACTTCTCTTTCTTTAAACTCAATATTCCACTCTCTGACTCATTAGCTGCCTCTTACCAATAAATATAAGTTCCAAATTCTTTTTATGGTTCACAAGTCAGCCCTGCTTCATTCCCCAAATAACTACACAGAACTTTCTGCCATTTCCCAAATATCCTCACACTTTGCTACTCCTGTGCCTTTTATGTGTGCCATTTCTGTTGTGTACCTTCCCTCTCTTTCTGGACCTCATCACTATTTTTCATCCTCTTTCATGAAGTCTTTACTGATCATCAAAGATGACTGCTCCTTCTTCTCTTTCCAAAGCTTCTAGATGCTTGGCTTCCTACCTTTGGTTCTAGCACGTACTGCAGGCTGACCTTTACTGTTTTAGTTGAGCGCTTACTGGCTTTCCCACTAGACTGAGCTTTGGTTTTATTATGTCCTCAGGATACAGATGGTGACTCATTCATCTTTGTACTGCCCTCTGCATGAGGCCCAGAACCAGGCACCCGGTAGGTTCTCAACAGAGCTCAGTGACCACAGGGAATGATTGACAGCACTTCCCCCAGGTTCCTCCAGTCCACTCCATGTGGAGCAACTGCAATAAGGACACTGGAGTCTCATTCTCTTTTCAGTGGTGCAAATTCTACTGACACATTTGTCTTATTCTCTTTATTTGGACATTTAAAAATTATTATTATTATTTAGAAAAGTTGACTTATAGGCCCCTTTACTTCTTTTTCTCACTTGGTAGTTTATTTTGTGATAATTAACTTCTTTCCATTCTGGGTTTTCTTCTATGAAAGTATTTTTATTTGATGGAAAGTCTATAGCTTTACTATTAGTGATAGCTGATATTTCTTATTTCATTTTACTTTAGTAAACACTGCACGAGGGAGGGGAAAGCGCATATAGAGACTGTGTGAGTCTCCCTTCTCTCCTCAGAGTCTAGTATCGAATCACTGAAGGACAATTATACCCCTGAAACAACTGGTGGGAACTTTATGTATTTCCTCTCCTAGCTTATTTTTTCAACTTGTCTTCTCTTTTCTAGTCTTTTCATCTTCATCCCTTAGTTCAAGTTTTTAGCATATTTTTTTCACAGCAGTTATTGCAATAACCCTGTAAAATGCTTTCTGTTTCTGCTGCAGTCCAACTTATCCTTCACACTAGTACTAGTATAAACCCAGATTTGACCCTGCTAGTTTCCTGACTAAAGTTCTTGAAGAGCTCCCCATTGCCTGCAGCATAAAATCCAGGCCGGAGCATAAAAACCTTTCATAATCTGGCCTGTGCTTATCTCTTCCCACCCCTCAACCTCTCAGATTTTGCAGTTGCTCCAAGCACAATTGCTCCAGGCCTCTGTGTCTTTTCCCATGTGATTATTCTTTAGCCTGGGACACTCTTCTCCTGAGACTCAGCCTGGGTGCCATTTCCTTTAGGAAGCTTTCTCCTACATTTGGAGTAATATGTACCGTGTGTTGCCATGGCATCTGGTTCCCTCCCTTTATCACAACTAATCACATTGCATCCCAACTGTAAACATAATTGTCTGTATCCGCCACTAAACAGTAAACGTGAAGGCAAGGACTATATCCCCAGCATCTGGAAGCACATGCTAGGTATAGAGCAGGTGTTTAATAAATATTCCTTGAATGATTCCACATGCTCTTACTGGGCCAAATTCTTCCTTGGGAATTTTCACATATTTCATGTCTTTTAATTTTTCCAGTAACAAATTTAACCCTGTTCTTTTACACAGGATTTGTCCAATTCTTGGAGCATTCTTCAAGTGTAAGGATGAGGTATAGGTGAACATTATTACATCAGACAATTCAAGGAGAGAGAGTAAGCTGAGATGGAAAGTGGGAGATAGTTAAGAGACAGATAAAAAGGGAGATCTTAAGACTTTGCTACTCTGATGTCATAACGACATAGTTCTCTCCTTATTTGACATCCTAGAGGAAAAAAAGAAACATGACATGGTATTATTGTATGGTGTTAACCCTATAATATGTTTACTATTCTACATGTTTTCATGCATTAACTCATTCCATCCTCAAAAACTCTCAAGGAGATCACTACCATCACTATCCTCATTTGACAGATGAGGAAACAGAGGCACAGAGAAATAATTTGTCTAAGGCACCTAGCTAGTAAATGGCACAGTGATCATTATAAACCTAGGCAGTCTGAAACCAAGACACTATGTTCATAACCACTATACTATGTTCTTTTTACATGATGCATTTCATATGTAGAAGGACAAATACTGGAGCAAGCTATAGCAGTTGCACAGACTCTGATGGCAGATTAGTAGTCAGGGAAGGCTTCACCAAGGAGGTGAGGAATGACCAAGTCTTAGAAGAGCAGGAATTGACCAAGGGGGCAGGAAGTGTAAAAGTATTTTATAAAGAGAGAATGGCATCTGTAAAAGTGAGGAGGATGTGAAGAAGACTCTACCCTCTTGGTATGGAACCATATTTACGGCTATATATCAAGTGAAAGGGAGAGGAGAGAAATAGGAAGACCAAGTTGGGCAGCAGTGTGGGCTGCCTGAGTCTACACTCAGTGGGGTTGGCTTAGCTTGCCCAGCAGGAATATGGGGAGAGTCTACTTTGATAAGACCAGAGTAGCCTTCACATGAGTAACCCTCACCACAAACCTCATCTGGGCACTTCCCAGAGCTTGGGATGCTTGGGAGACACTAAATATAAACTATTAGGGTAAGAAATGTTCATAGACAGCATTTTCCCACTGTGCCCTTTTTATATCAATGAGGACAATGGGGGTCCAAATAGATTAAATGACATAACCAAGGTTGTACAGCTCCTTAGCAGCAGGGTTAAGACTAGAAGCTAAGAGATACAGTATCTTTATTTGAAGAGCTGCTGATCTTGCAGGGAGATAAAGATCAAGTACAGAAACATACTGATATCAAAAAACAGACAAATGAACAGAAGTTACACAACTTAAAATCTAAGTGTTGAAGGGTTGACTGAGTAAAGATGGGAACAAGGGAGTCTGGACATCTCCTGGATCACGTTAGTTTTTAAGCAGGTTTTGGTGAGGTGATGGACTTTGGCTGGAGACAAAGAGGAACTGGGAGAAATGAGTTTCTGAATGGAGGAATGTCTTACATACTGTGGTGTGTATATACCCTTTTGGTGGGTTTTATGGGCAGGCAGCTTAATATGGAGGAAAGAGCAGAGACATGAGAGTCATACAGAAGGTCAAGCAGGTAGATTCATCAGCTATGGGAACATGGACAAGTTCCATTATTTGAGTCCAAGTGTTCTCATCTATAAAATGAGGGTAGAAGTTCTTGACACATAGTAGTTATTATAATTTATAGAGTCATTTTGTGACAATGGGTCCCTGGGTCTCCTCTTTTTTTTTTTTTAACTATTCATTGAATAAATTCATGAGTGAATAAATGAGTGGGTGAGATTTGTTTCAAGTCCATCTAAGGAATGGAAATGTAGTGCTCACCAGTGGAGTCAAGCATGGTCTGCTAAAAGATAACTCACTGTCCCTAATCTCCTCTTGTGTACCTTGCCTAGGAGGAGAAAGGAAAACAGAAAGAGTTCCCAAGACGCATGACGGATGCGGACTGTCTGATGAACCAAACAGAGAAAGGAAGAAGTGTTCCACAGACTTTGGGCACCAATCCTTAGCCTACTGAGAAACACCAGATCCATGGATGGAAGAGCATTTGATCCTTATATTCTATACCAGGAGCACCTAGAGTTTTACTTCTACTCCAACTACAGGGAAAGAAATCCAGAATCCATGTGTAGAATCTCAAGCCATGCAGTGAGATATTTTCTCAGGTTTAGCTCTGAAACACTTAAATATTGCTCCGTTATCTGGAAGGCTCCAATCCTAGGTAAACTGATGACTAACCAGAAAACTTGGAAAAGAGATTTCACAGTATAAGATATCATAAAAATCTCAGGGTAGGACAGGACATAATTTCATCTAGTTTAAGGGTTCTAAGACTTGGGTCTTTTAAGACCTAGCAAAATTTCATAAAGCAAAACAAAATAGAAACAAAAATAGGGAATTGACCTAGGGTGGCTGTATTAATTTGCTAGGGCTACTGTAACAAATTACCACAAACTAGGAGGTTTAAACAACAGAAATTTATTGTCTCAGAGTTCTGGAAGCTAAAAGTCTGAGATCAAGATGTCAGCACATTTGGTTCCTTACGAGGTCTGTGAGACAGAATCTGTTCCATGTCTCTCTCTTAGCTTCTGGTGGTTTGATGGCAATCTTTGGCATTCATTGGCTTATAGGTGACATTCTCTTAGTGTCTTCACCTCATCTTCACTTTGTATGCATCTGTCCCTGTGTCCAAATTTCCCCCTTTTATAAGGACACAGTCATTTGGATGACACCCCCCCCCCCCCATGACTTCAATTTAACTCAGTCATCTGCAAAGCTTCTATTTCCAAATAAGATCCCATTCACAGGTTCTGGGGATTAGTACTTCAACATCTTTTGCAGGGACTAAATTCAACCAACAACAATGGCCAACTAATAATTTAGTTAACTAAGGACATTCGGAAAAGAACCCTGCAGTCTACTATCTTCATTACTTCAAAAAGAAGAAAATTTAACACCAAAAATTTTAGGAATGTTATCATCTCACTGCAAAGGGCAGCCTTTCCCAGAAAGAGCAGCTGCAACCTTACATCAACCAACAAGAGTGCATGGACTGTGTAGCTCCTACTTCCTAATCGTTCTCTGGGTTAATGGAGACTTCGACACAGGTCAGCAGAGATCTGTGGAAAGGATTTCTTTGGTGTATTTGATCTATTACAACTGCTTGACCACTGCTGAAACTGCCCTGCAACCACCTTAGCCTGAGTTTTGAAACTGTAGTTCTCACATGCAAATGACACAGACTATCAAAATGTACACTGCTCACACTTCTGTACCTGAGATTACATGAGACCTGGTTCCTTTCCTGTTTTCTGTATTTTCTTCCACAAGTATGCTATGGTCTGTTTCTCTGAAACAGAAATTTGTCTTTGTGAAATCTCACTGCCCCTGCAGAGCATTCTAAAACATCTCTGTAGCATCTGGAATCCAAATTTCAGCTTTGAGTCTCCCTGCCTGGTTTACAAAGTGATGTTGATTTAATCAGCCATTTCATTGGATTTTGGGTGAATGATTTTGAAGTTTTATAGGAGGAGCAGTAACCTTTATTCAAAGGCAATGATTGATCAAAAGCAACCACTTGAATTCTGGGACCGCTCTTCTCTTATGTGGGAGCAGTGACAAGCTTGCTTGAACCTTCAGAATACTAACCACATTAACCTTGGATTGTTAGAGCTGCTATTCATGACCAGCAATTGACCTGCTCAGAAAGCCCTATACATACACAGAGGGTAGACTATGGACTCTCAAGTAGTTTTCAGAAAAAAAGGAAAGGATGGGTAAAGATCATGGCTTATATTTTTTGATCATTTCTCCTATTTGTTATTTCTTTTTCAGGATTCTATCCCCTCACTCTTAGTGCTGTACAAATACTCAAATTTGAAGTGTGAAGAGAAAACCTTTAAAGAGAGGAAAAATAAGGAAATGTTAAGAGTCATGCTGTAGGTGAAAAGACTGGACTAGGTGTTTTGACCCCTGTCTCTGCCACTTTATAGCTGCATAATCTAGGGCACAATATTTACTCTCCTTGAGTCTCAGTTTCATCATTTATAAAATGGAATTAATAATATCTACTTCTTAAGGCTGTTGTAAAGATTAATGTATCTCTGTTGGGGAGGGGACTGGGATACAGGGAGGGCTTTCAAGAAGCCAAGAGTAAGTTTAATGTACTTTTGCCTAAAGGTGAGGCTTGACTGACCTAAATGTCACAGAAATTGTGATTCATGACAGCACTCCAAAAAAATCTAATATTTTTTTATGAATCGAGCAATTATGGAAGATATCTTTTGAAAGAAATGATGAGTTCGCTTTCAACAAGAGTAGAAAATAATCAAATATTCTTCATATCAAACAACCAGATGGATACTGTGATGCGTCTAGCTATTCAAGGTCGCATAAGAAACTGGGAATTAAAAGTAGTTTTCTGGCAGACTTCCAGGATCAAAATGCCATTTGGTATTTAACAGAGTTAAGCTGATGATTATCGCAAAACTACATAAGAAATAAAATTTATCAGGCCCTTCAAAATGTTACTTTCCATTCTAACCAGAAGCAAAATGCGCTTCTTGGCATTTGTAGTTTCTTTTTGAATAGGGCAAAAGATGTGCATTGGTTTTACTGTTACAAGTGAATTAAAATTTTTTATTTGAAGAATAAAATTGTTGGGTTGAAGAAATTGTTAAATAGGATTTGGAGAATGTAGAAGATATAATTAAAATATCAGGGAAGGTACCAACAAATGAACTTTCTCTGTTGCTTTTATTCCTAGCACCAAATGCACTTTTGACTAGAACATTTGGAGAATTTCACCTTGGCAGCAGTTTTCAAAGGAATTTTTCCTCACTTATTTGAAAAAGTTGTATAATAAAATCTTATCCATTCACAGAAAAGTCCTGACTCTTCAGGGAAGAGTTCTTAGTCATGTAAAAGCATTTCACGTTCCTTCATGAACACTGACATATGAGCTCAGAGAACTGGGTTCTAATTAAAATAATGGTTTCTCTCTATGATCTTGTCACCTAACTGGGTAAGCCAGATGTTGGCGAAAGTCCTGGTGAGGTAACCTCATCAGGAAATCACGATATCACAGGGAAAGATGTACACTTAACAGAGCAATCAAGACACTACACTACGATTCCCAGCACATTCCCAGACCCTACACCACAATTCCCAGATGTTACTGTCCTGATATCTTTCTCCACACCACCGTCCCACAGCTGAAACAAGAGGCAGTGGCTGAGGGAGAACGCATCATCAGCCTGTTCTAGATTTAAACCACAGCGCTGCCACTTATTCAGCTGCATGACTTTAGAAAGGTCTGCACTGCTCTGAGCCTCAGCCTCCTCTATACTGTGGGGAAACCAGTATCTACCTCGCAAGGATTATTCTAAAATTAAGTTTGGTGACAAGTATAAGGTGCCTGGCACATAAAAGAGTACCTACGTTCAAACTACGTGAAGAAGACGATGATGCGAGAAGCTGTGGATTTGGAGCTAATAAACTAGATCCAATTAGAGCTGTTTTGTTTTTAGTTTAATTCAAGGTTGTAGCCATCAAGCATAAAAACAAACAAACAAACAGTGGACCTTGTTTGTGCTTTCCAGGAGCCAATCTCCTAACCACAGAAAGCACATAGATGAAATATTATTTAATATATACTTTAAGATCTGCTGTGGGTATGGTATTATCTGAATGTTCTTGCTTCAATGCAGGTTGTAATTAGTGGTGGAGGAAGACAGAAGGCAGGGTTACGTTTATCCTTGGAGGGCCTGGTGTAATTTCTATGAGTACATGCACATGATAGACGTACTTTCTCTTGTAGCAGTTTTTCTCTGTGTACTTCTCATTTGAGATGAATGACACTCGGTGCCAGCCTCGTTAAATAGATGTCAGCAGATAACAGCCACCATTTGCTAAGCTCCCACTCTGTGCCAGGCACTATGAATACACTATCTTGTTTAAACCTCAGAACAAACCTGTGAGGTAGGGTTATTATCAGCATTTTACAGATGAGGAAACACAGGCTTAGAGCAGTTCACTGATATGCCTCAACACTACAGCTAATAAGTGACAGAAATGAGATTGAAATGCAGATCTGTCTGCTTCCAGTCTTTTTTCTCCTGAAACTCCGTGTTCTACTATCTCACCTCTATGTACTTCACACTAGAGGCCATAGAGTAAGTGCTCCAAAATATTTATTCGTGATTGATTATAAAGAAATAAGTCGCTAGCCTAAAGGAAGCCCTTTCAAAATTGACTCAGGCCTATTTTGGATTTCCTTTTCCCAGTTAGCTGGGATTTCATAGCGAAAATTTTGTTGATTTGCTGCATTCCCACTTTTAAACGCAGCTTCAAATTTCTTTGTCTAAGACTCACAGAACATGGCCCTTTTACCTGATTCTCCATACTATATAAAGCATTTGCTAAGCTTGTTAGGACCTTCTGGGATCTCCCTTAATGATCTGACATTGGCGTAATTTTGCAATCTTCTCTTCCTTAGGCTATGAGTAGGTTGCAAGAAAGACCACGCTATTTTTATGATTTTTGTTGTTAGAGGAAAAGAATGTTATGCAAGTCTGCAAGCTCTAAAAGCCAAATGTCCCTGGTGGCACAGTGGTTAAGAGTCCGCCTGCCAATGCAGGCGACACGGGTTTGAGCCCTGGTCCAGGAAGATCCTACATGCCATGGAGCAACTAAGCCCGTGCACCCCAACTACTGAGCCTGCTCTCTAGAGCCCACGAGAGTCACAACTACTGAAACCCGTGCACCTAGAGCCCATGTTCTGCAACAAGAGAAGCCACTGCAATGAGAAGCCCGCGCACCACAACGAAGAGTAGCCACCGCTTGCCACAACTAGAGAAAGCCTGCACACAGCAACGAAGACCCATTGCAGCCAAAAAATAAATAAGTAAATAAATTTATTTTTTTAAAAAGAAACCAAGCCAAATGGATCAAGAACACAGTTCCAGCCCTAAAGGGCATCTGATCTAAAACTACAAATGGATGTAACATGGCACTGATTTGCTTTCCTCAAGCAGTTGCAGACATCATTCGACGTCGCCATATTTTAAAACTGGAGGGGCTTTTTTCTTTCTTTTTTTTTCCAATGTATTTTATTTTATATTTTATTTTATGGCTGTACTGCTTGGCATGCAGTATCTTAGTTCCCCGGCCAGGGATCGAACCTGGGACCCCTGCACTGGAAGCATGGAGTCCTAACCACTGGACTGCCAGGGAAGATTCACTTTTATCAGTTAGAATAAGCGAGAGAGAAAAAAGAATCTCTACAAAGGGTAGCAAGGAGGGAGGGAGGGAACAGTGCTTGAAGTGTTAAGCCTTTAAAATTTATTGAAATATTTCTGGCTGTTTTATCAATATTTAACTGTCAGTCTGAGGCCGACATCTCCAGTCATGGCTGAGTGTGTTTATATCAAATGGGAATACAGGAAATGCATACCAAAATCAAATAGAAATAATTTTGGATTATTGTTCCTTTATTCTTTCATTAAGCAATCATTGATCGAGTGCCTGTGTGATGAATGATAGTCCCTGCCTGCTAGAAATTCATGGTCTAGGGTCAGAAGTAGACAAAGATGGAGTGGGGTAAGTGGGATATGATAGTGGCATTGCCTGTTGTACGTGAATTCTAGAGTGTCACCTAATCCTACCTGGTAGGAAGTGTGTCAGGGAAGCCCCTCCCAGAGAAGATAAAGGGGAATTTTGCAAGATGAGAAGTCACTGTGGCAAAGAAGCAGGTTCCAGAGAGAATAGCTTGCAGATGTGTTTGAAGAAAGTAAGAGGGCTTTAAGTTTGAACTTTGTCTTAAGAAGAATGATTGAAAGATTATTACTCGGAACATGATAAAACCATTTTCTCTTGTAGCAACATGGAGATTAGGTCAGGGAAGGCTATGTGTGAGAAAGAGAGCCGGCAGTTAAAGTAAGAAAAAAATATTTGTCAGGGAGGATGGATATTTAAGTGATGCAATTGGTAAAATGGCATAAATGGCTGGGAAATGATTAGATGGACCTGACAGCTAAGTAGATGATAGTGCCATTTACCAAGATACCATGTATAAGAGAGAGTTTGCAAGGGATGGCACTCAAGATGGATTGTAGCATGAATTAATAGGCCAGTATTTGTGTTACAGTGTTATGTCTACTTCTTTCATCCTTAAGTATATTGTAGAGGTTAGAAGCATGATTTGGGGGATCATTTCAGATCTCAAATCTACCACTTACTGGCTTTCTGATCCTAAGAAGACCACTTACACTCTATAAGCGTCAGTGTTCTCATTGGTAAAATGATGATAAGAATACTTATGTCACAGGGATGTCACAAGAAACGGTTAAAAGAGAAAATCCACACAGAGTGCCTTCAAGTGAGTGTTGAAGAATAATAATGCCAGTTATTATTACTACTCTTGCTATTTATTGTCCATGAATGTTCACTGAATGCAGGGTCTAAATTTTTTTCCTTTGACTTTGTGCCCCCCAAGTGCCTTCTCTAGTGGTCTGTATGTAATTGTCCATCAGGAAATAATTGCTGAATTGAACTGAATTGAAATGGTGGAACATGGAAGCACCAAATGAAGTTTCTGAAAGAGATGGAGAAGGATTCATGCATGTTTAATGCACAACAAATTCAGGTAAATGTCACACAGTAAAGGTCAAGAGTGACATTTGGGGATGAAGGACAGGAAAAGAGCAATGGTATTAATGAAGTGAAATGGAAGATGGCTCCTAACAGTAAAGAAAGCAAACTGACCCAAGGGAAGGGGCCTCAGAAGGAGTCCTCCCAGACTAACTCAAGAGGAGTTAGTGACTTGATGTTTTTCTTTCTCAGCTCAAGGATCTACCAAGACGTCACATCAGAAGTCATCTAACATATTACTTCTAGAAGAAAACTACAGGGCATAAACCTTATAAAAAGAATCATATGCCAGCCTAGAATAGAAACCTATTCTGAACACTGATATATTGTTCAGTTGGCATCATGACTCTTGTTTTATTTTTCTTTTAGTAATTTAATCTTTTCTGAATGTGAGCCATTTTAAACTTTATATATAAATAAAAAAAATAAAATAATTGCTTTTGCATCTTCAAACTAAACTTGTCCAGCAGAGAAATAAAATAATTATATTTATTATTAACAGAACATAAATAAAGTATAAACCAACAAGGTGGAGCACAACCTTAAGTGGAAATTCTCTTGGTGCACTGGATTTAGATTTGGGGGGTTAATGTGCATGTTGCAGAGGGGCGATTTAGCATAGATCTAGCTATAATAGGTCAGCAGCATGTAAATCTAAGACAAGGTGGCCTGAAAAAGGGGGAAAACTTCTTTAACACCAGATGAATTCAGCAGCTTTCAAACACTTTATCTTCTAACAAACCTCCCAAACTCTTGCAGTGCATGACCACCCACTCTAACCCAGGGCAGCTGCAAACTGTATGCACACTGTTCATAGCACAAGGGTGCCAGGCAGAAGAGAGGGAAGGGATCCCTAAGAAAGAAAGATCTTTTCCTCCTTTGCACAAATGCATGGGTAAATAACAGCCTGGCTAGATCCCATGCTCCCCATTGTCTTTCCATTAAAAAAAAAAAAAAAATCCCCAAATACACAAATCAAGGCCTCATTTCTCACTATAGAATGGCACACTCTATGATGAATTTAAAAGCCTCTCAGATGAGTTTAAAAGCCTGGTCGGATGACTGGAAAATGAGGATCAATGTAGGTACATTTGGTGTTCCTGAGCCTCCCTGCCCCTCTCTGTGGTTCTCTCTAGCATATATTATTTATCCTTTACAGCGTGGATTTTCAGAGGCTTTAGATCTGCCTGAGACTGTAAAAGTCTATCTCTTTGGTGCCTTTCATGCCCGTCAGATGTCTCCCGCAATATGACCATCCCTGCTGCTTTTTCTGCTCGGTTGGTGGGCTTGTTGGGACTGTTCTCTGTCTCCCAGAAACTCAGCTTGGAGAAAGGCCAGGGTACTGCTTGCCAGCGTACATGGTACAGCTCTGCTGATTTTCAAAGCGTCAACACCCACAGCTTTGCATGCTTTGATTACCACCAGAACGAAAGAGAGATGGAGACAGTGTTGTTGCTTCATTGCTTTCCAACCAGGATTAAATCCCATGAAACTGTCTGTTCCTACCCTTATTCTGAGTTCCTCAGAGAGTTCTAAATAGAATTTTATATCCAAACATAATGGAAGAAAGAAAATATTTCTTTGCTCTTGTTTACATAATCGTCTATAGTTCGTGTTTGAATATGAGTTTTGGCGTATTATGAAACCCAGCAAAGAAATCACCCAACTAGGAAATAGTAGCTGATGTGAATCAGGCAGCTCATATGTAAAGCAGATTTTTAAAATATGCTTTATTTTCTCTAATGCACCATAGAGAAGATACCAAGGATTTGGGAATTTTAAAACAGAGAGAAATTATTTAGAGGCTTCATTGAAAAATAAGTATCAAGTTTCAACAAACAAAATCTCATATAGAGACCTAGAACTGAACAGAAAGGAAGCCAACTTGTTGCTTCCACAGCGTAAGAAATATCAAGAGGTATGGATTTAGAAATGTAAGACTCACCTTCCCCCTCATCTACCCCACCACCAAAGGGGGGGAAAAAGGATGCTGCTCAACAATGACAAAATATATATTTGGGTTAAAAGAATTATAATAATTATGATACACTACACACAGAATGATCAGCCAAAGGGCTTGGAGATCAAAGCCAACCACAACCTCAAGCTTTAACAATTAAACATCTATACCAAGTCATGTGTGACAAACCAGGAAGAAATATATTTACTAAATTCTCCACTTTTAGATTGCAGTGCTCTGTAGAATTCTAACGGAAATGAAGAAAGATCTAAAGGTTATTAGAGTTTATATAAATGTCCTTTCCCCATTTCAGGTGGTCTCACCATTAGCATTTTAGAGGGACTCTTAACACCATGTTGCAAGCCTTCTCTTCATGCCCACAGGGAAAATAGTAAGCTACTTTTCCAAGACTTTCAGATTCCTCATTATCTGTCCCAAACTATCTTCCTAGTTTCATCTTTAGGACCCTCATTCTCACACCCTTATGCCCCAGCTTTCCCCCTTGTTAACGTATTCTTCCTCTTCCACTTCAGTAGCAAGAAGTATTTAAGAAATTGGATTCTGGGGTTAGACAAACCAGGATCCAAGGGTCAGCTCTGCCATATGCTCAGAGTATGACCGTGGAAGTCATTTCAGTCATTAATGAATTCATAAATTCAGCAATATTTATTGAGCCTCTAGTGTGTGCCAGGCTTTGTGCTCCACACTGGGGATAGAGTAAAAAAATAGTGCACAATCCCTGTCCTCACAAGGTCTTTATTCTAGTTGGGAGAGACAGAAAATGTCTGATACATGTCATGATGAAAAACAAAGCTGGGTCAGGATGGGTGTGGAGAAGAGAGAGGCTTGTGTTGTCCACAGGCTGGTCAAGGAAGGCTTTTCTGATAAGATGACCTTTGAACAGAAACCTGAATGAAGGAGGAAGTGAGCTTGCGGATATCTGGAAGACAGTGTTCAGGCAGAGGGATGAGCAAGGTGCATTCCTACTGTATTTGAGGAGCAGCAAAGACGGGGAAAGATGGCTGTTGGGCGGTGGATCCAGGAGACAGTGGTAGGAAATGATGTCACAGAGGAGTGAGGGCAAAATAACGTAGGATCTTGAAAGCCGTGATAAGAACCTTGTGTTTTAATGCATATGAGGTGGGAAGTTGTTGGAAAGTTTGTTCAGAGCACTGACATTATCTGATTCGTGTTTTTAAAAGATCGCAAAATGACTGGGTATAAAGCAATGGCAGAAGCAGACAGACCAGTTAAAAGACTTCTGCAAGAGTTTGAGAGAGAGAGATGAGAAGGGCTTTGATTGGAATAGTGGTGGAGGAGGTGATGCTCTATGGTAGGATGACTCCAGTATCCTCTTCGGGAATTACTTGTCACTGTCATCATATCCCCGATCAAATGAAGTTGCTGTGACGATTATATGAGGTTCATTAGTGTAAAGTGCTTAGGGCAGTTCTTGGCACATAGGAAATGGTTAACAAAAAGACAGTGTTATTTTTACTATCAGGCTCAGCAGAAATGTCACCTCTTTGAAGGCTCGCTCACTACTTACTTCCACCCACCCTCATTGCCAGTACAATCCTCTTGGTTTGCCCTGCATATTGTACACACCATTGCAAGAGTATTTATCATAGCATGTACCCTTGTATTTATGCTTTTGCTTTCTCAGCTAGAATGTGAGCTTGAGGAAGAGGGTGACTATGCCTTATTCTTGGGCCCTCAGAGTCTAACACACCAAAGTTTCTAAATACAAGATTGTTGAATGAGTGAGTTTAAATCCTACCTGCTCCGTGAGGTTTTCTTAACTTACCCTCACCTGTACCTCCACTTATTATTTGGACCAGTCATATCACTAAACGTGTATCACTTAACCTATATTATTTTGTACACAAAATTATTAAATATTTTGCATTTATACCTTGATTCCAACTAAATCATAAAGTCTTATCGAACAGGAATTGTATCTTTTATTCTTTGTATGTCTCAGCGTACTATGTACATTCATGGATCAATTATTATTGTATTGTTAAAGGAAAAGCTTAGTAAGTAAAGACACAGAATTGACTTAAGAATGATTTGACAGAAAGGGTATTACATATTTTTGATGTACTGAGTGAGTGATGTTGTTATAATATAACAATTATTGGTTCAGAGAAACCAGAGTTTACCCCAGAAGCACAAGCCAGAGAAATTTTAGAATGCTTTCAGAGTCACAGGGAAAATAGAGGGACATTTCAGCCTCAAGACTTTTCATAAAAGCTTAGCTTTTTCCTGGTTGTTAAAGGCACCAATAGAAAGAGTCTGACTCTAGAATCAGATAGACTTGGGCTCTGGTGTTTTCAGAAGGAAAATGACGTTGAAACAGTTAGACAAAATAATGAAAGGTACACAGAATTCAATGGAATGCCATTGTAATATCTAGAAGAGTTGTATAAGAATATAACAAGAACAGTAAGAATACAACAAATAAGAGGGGATCTTCCTCAAGTTCCTATCTACAGGAACTTAGAAACTTGATGGAGTTTCTGTAGGTAGTAAGACATATAAGTACCTTAGCTGGCAAATTCTGTGCAAAATTCTATCAAGGGATGTAGCAGCTTGAGGGGGTCGGGCACCAAATCTCTGTGACTGGACAGAAGAATCAGGTATGTAGAGCTTGAACTTGAAGGACACAGGTGGTGAGACCTTCCCAGTTGGAGGGTGTACTAGTTTTTTAATCACTGCAAACTTAACAACTTAAAACAACACAAATTTATTACCTCACCGTTCCTGGGCAGGGAATCTGTGTATGGTAGCTGGATCCTCTGCTCAGGGTCTCCTCAGACTGAAATCACGATATCATCCAGGGCTGTGATCTCATCTGAGGCTTGAGCACACTGAGGCTTGGCCTCTTCCAAGGACAGCAGGAGGGTACCCTCACTGCTTCTTGTCTCTTTTGAGGCTCACCTGGAAAGGTCAGGCCCACTCAGGAAATTTTTTCCCATTTGATTAACTCAAATTCATTACATCTGGAAATTAATTACATCTGGGAAATTCCTTTTGCCATATAACATAACAATCACAGAAGTGATTGCCCATCATATTCACATGTTCTACCCATACTCAAGGAGAGAGGATTATATAGGTCGTGTACACCAGGGGGCTGAAATCTTGGAGCCCATCTCAGAAGGCTGTCTACCTACCACAGAGAACAGTGACTGAGGTAAATGGGACTCAGTGTGTCCCAACGACATTGCTGATAAGGGTCCAGTCATGTCCAGTTAGTAATTCTGTTTTTTTAAGAAACCTCAGCAAACTAGAAGGCAACCCCAAGAATTACTTAGGAAAGTAACATCAAAATTATTGGGGATGATAGAATTGTGTCCTTATCTTTTAATAATGGCATAATTTAGTATTATGTATAAAAAACCCAAAATATAAAAATCAGTGGTAAAATATCTGAATTTAAGAATCTGTGCTTATTTTGAATTTTAAGTATTTATACTATTTACAAAAATTGGGCCTATTAGAGGAACAAGTAAACCTTGCAATTTCAAATTAAAATGAGTAATTGAGTCATTGCTTTAGACCTGAAATTTCAGGTTGAAATCTTACTTGGAACATTTAAGAGAATTTAAAGTTCACCAGATCTATAAATTTAATTTATTAGATTTATAAGAATTACTTAAGTTCTTGGGAAGTTTGTTAAGTCATGTGATTAATGTACTTAAAAAAAAAAGGAAATAAAGATATATTACCTTAATAAATGTGGCTAAATATTCAAGAAATTTAATTAGGTTGTGAAATCTTCCTTCAAAATAATTATAAAATTTGTTAGATTTATGAATGGATTCATAAAATTTATAAACATACAAGCTTAAGAAAGACAAGGGTTTCAAATGTATTGAATACTAATTTTGCACCAAAATAACCTTGAATAGTTCTTTTCTAGGCATAAAAATTGCCCTCAAGAACATAAAAATACTCATGTGTAACAAGTTTCAACCCTGCTATTTTGTATGACCTTTGTCAAGTCACCTAACTTCTCTTAGCTTCACTTTCTCATTTGCAATATGGGGTCAGAATATTAACTTGCAGGGCGGTCCTAAAATGTGAAAGAGATATTTTGCACAAAGTGCTTGACACATTTAGGATCTCAATAATGAGAACTTAAAGAAAAGAAGAAAAAAATCCAGTTCTTTTCCTAAACATAAGGGCAGAGGCTTTGTTTATCGTCCATCCAGGCCACCTTCACTTTGAAGTTCAATCCTCCAAAACCCTCTTAGATAACAATTAGTTTGTTTCGTTTCCAGGCACAAATGATGCTTAAAAGATTAATTTTAATGCCAGAGGCAGTATAGTTGCTTGTGTCAAACCACAGGGGAGGCTGACCACACCCATTAGATGCTCCCCAGAAAGCGGCTGCAGGAAAGCAGCAGCAAACCAGTGTCCCATTTCAGTCCTTAACACTCGAGGCACAGAGGACACAGGGTAAGCATCAGGCTCCAAGGACTTTATGCAGCCAGCGTTTCTGTGCCAATATCTGGGGCCAAATTACTGGAATGGGATCTAAAACACTAGGGGAAGGGAGAAGTTAGTATTCCCTCTAGGCTAATAGTCGCCTGGTGAAATGTCACTGTATTTGTGTCAGAAGGAGCAGAGGAATGCATTCCTGTCTGGGCTGAGTGCACAAAGAAAACCCAGCGGAGAGCAGACCCAATCATTCCATAAGACTTAAGAGTGTATTGTGGTTAATATGGATCTATCCACTTTTCCGGAGTGCTTATATTTGGAAAATGGAAATGTGGTTTCCAAGAAAAAAAGTGTAAAATGAATTATTCTGAGCACTTATACAAATCTTTAAATGTGTCTAACTTTTTGAAAAACTGCAATGAAGTTTGATGGTAATTCTGGAGGGGAGCAAACTCAAATATAGAAAAGTATGTGTGAAAGACAGAGAGAGACAGAGACAGAGATGGAAAGGAGGAATGGAGAAATAGAGAGTCTCAGAGAAAGAAAACAGAGGGACAGATTCCCAGAGAAGCTGTGAGATAAGACCCAGACACAGAGAAAACAAACAAGAAGACACGATATTGAAACACAGAGAGGCCTAACACTGAAAACTGAAGGGACAATAAGGCAAGACTCGGAAGAAAAGATATTTTGTCAACAAAAAATTAATCAGTCGTAGATCGAAAAAATGGAAAATTTTGTTCAAGCCAAGTTGAAGATTATAACCCAGGAACAGACTCCCAGAAAACTCCGAGAACTGTTCCACCCATTAGATGTCAAAGCAGGGTCATACAATGTTTTGAAACAGAGGACTATACGTTAATTGACATATTATTGACAGTTGACACAATCCAGGTCTTCACGTACAACACGAGTAGTGAGTGCGTCATGGGTCCTTGTGGCCCCTTACAAGATTACACAGGAAGGTTATCTCCTCAGGAGTTATCTTGTGATGCTAGGAGAATACTGCTCTTTATGGTTGAGCAGGTATTGCTGCCTATGGGGAGGTTTGGTCGATGCATGATGGAGATACACGATGCACAGTAGGGGGGAGAGAGGAGGCCAAAGGGCAGAGAAAATTTTTTTATGTTCAAATTTTCTTTGACGTGCCTTAGAATACGAATTTTTATTTCATCAATATATAATTTTCAAGGATCCAAGGAAGCAGCCAGAGGACCAGGGGAGAAAAAAGAGAGAGGAAGATACCACAGGGCAACATTCAATTAGGTCAATATTTATTGTATGCCCACGGGGAACATGGCAACCTCCTGGAACTAAAGTGGAAATGAATTGAATTCTCCCCTGTTCTGGAGGGTGGGCAAGTTCAAGTCTGCGGAGCCACCTGGGGCTGAGGAGAGAGTACGTGCAGATCCATACTGTGCTCTGCTTCCAGCTGGCTGGCCTGCAATTCTCTGCCTCCAGGGCGGTCCTGCAACCTGCTCTTCCGTCAACTCCATGTGCTTTGTGTCCCCCTAGAGGGGTGGGATAAGGAGGGTGGGAGGGAGACGCAAGAGGGAGGGGATATGGGGATATACGTATGCATATAGCTGATTCACTTTGTTATACAGCAGAAACGAACACAACACTGTAAAGCAATTATACTCCAATAAAGATGTTTAAAAAATAAATAAATAAATAACCCCCCCAAAAAAAAAATCTATAGAGAGACAAAGATGAAAGCGTTATATACTTTTTTGTTGTTGTTGTTCTTGTAATATCAGGTCTAAAACAAGTGTTACTTAGTAGTGACACCATATTTCTCAAACATAAAAATTTGCAATCTAGATATTTAAAAATAAAAAAATCTTTAAAAATTTTTAAAAGACTGAATCAGAGACCACTTTCATTAGGCTCCCCTCTAAACACACAAAATGTTCTGACATATAATGTGCAGTATTTTTAAAACAAATCTCTCTTTATTTCAAAAAATTCAGCCAAGAAATATTTCGTAGGAATGTCAGAGTACACAGACACATATCTGATCAAAATGTCTCTGAAAGACCTGCAGAAAGGGAAATGTAGTTTGTTATATGACTCATGGTGTCCGTAAGACAAAAATAAACCAGAGGTTTAGAAGAAATACAACTATTCCTAGCAGGGGGATCTATAAAATAGACTGGCAAGGGAAGGATGCAATCATCAAAACTCATTATACCTCACCAGGGAATCCACACACGTTCAACCACCTCATCTGATAAATCCAAAAGAAAGAATATGCATGGCAAAATAATTTATGGGAACACTAGCTTACCTTTGTTCTTCTTATACTTTCCTACCTTACAGCCAGACCTCTGTGATTGTTGCAGAGTGGAAAACAGAAGATGCTTAAAATAAATAGTTCTTTGTGTCATGTAAAAGTGAGAAGTATTAAAGTTGAAGAAACTATGCTACTGGAGGATAAGGGTAGAGAGAGTAACTTTGAGGAACTCAGGAAGAGGGAGCTATGTCTCCCAGACCAAAAAATGGGTCAAAGTCAGGACCCATGCGTTGCTCCAATAGCAAAAGTAGGATTCTAAGGAGGTGGCACATGATGGTGGGAATGTCCTCTTAATGTGCCAGGAGAGTGGCACCCTGGGCACCAGAGTTCCAAACTTTACCAAAGATCCTGTGCCTTGAATGTGAGATGGAGCATGAGAGTGGCCTCGTCAGAAGGATCAGATCACAGAGTCTGGAGCAATGGAAATCTCAATGGTACCCAGTGGACCAACGGCCAATGACTGCCTGTCACATGACGTGATGCTACCTACCACTAACTCTAGGACCTCAGCACAATGCCATGGTGCAAAGAGTCCCAATAGTGACTGCAATTGAATTTTCTACCACCCTGACAAAATAGGCTTAGAGAACAATTTTAGTTGATTTTATAAAAATAAATAAATGAGATACTTTATATGTACCTGTGTTCCTGGTCTGAATGTCATAACTGCCACACAAACTTTGACATCACCTAGAACTAGGACTGAACAATCCTTGGGCACCTTACTTAATTTCCCCAAGTCTCTATTCTCACCATCTGCAGAAAGGAGATAAAAGTAGGACTTAATTCATAAGGTACTATAAGTAGTGAAGATGTAAAGTTCAGTGCCTGGAACATAGTGTTCAATAATGGTTGTTACTTATATTCAGTTTGAAAAATGAATCTATGAGAAGTGAGACACAAAGCTTTCAGCCATTCACAAACACAACCATTGCAAAGAGAGAAACATCACCAGTTATGCACACTGTTTGCCAGATAAAAATAAATTATTTATAGTTCTTCAAGAGATATACCACTATCCCTTGCAGGAAGGATGTGAGAATATGGCCAAGAAAAACACAAACCATCTCCCACAACATGGGGCCACTCAGATCAACATGTCTAATAAACCTCAAACCCATGGGGAAGAACAATAGAGAAGCAATTCAAAGTACTTAATACAGCGATGGCTTTTAACAAGTCAACTGCCACCCTTATCCTCCTTTTTCCCCTCCCTTCCTTCAACACAACCGCATCTGGGCTAAAGATATTTATAATTCTCTGGTGACTAACTGTAACAAAACTTTAACAAACAGGCTGGTAAACTTGATAAAAGTATCTTAATATGACAGATACACTGCTCAAATGGAATGTGGGAGGGGAGAGCATAGTTTAATTTTTGGTAAGCTAAAATAGCACCTTAAAAATGGATGACTCCACACAGGCATTTAACAGTAGAGCTAATTTCAGGTCAGGTAAGCCACCTGCCTATCAGGTAAGCAGGTTTGCATTCGCATTAGATTTCTTTTTTTTTTAATTAATTAATTTATTTATTTATATTTGGCTGTGTTGTGTCTTTGTTGCATTGTGCGGGCTTCTCATTGTCGTGGCTTCTCTTGTTGCGGAGCATGGGCTCTAGGTGCACAGGCCTCAGTGGTTGTGGCATGTGGGCTCAGTAGTTGTGGCTTGCGGGCTCTAGAGATCAGGCTCAGTAGTTGTGACGCACGGGCTTTGTTGCTCCGCAGCATGTGGGATCTTCCCAGGCCAGGGCTCAAACCTGTGTCCCTTGCATTGGCAGGCAGATTGTTAACCACTGCGTCACCAGGGAAGCCCCTCACATTAGATTTCTCATTAGAAATCTTAGCATGATTTTAGGGTCTCTTCATTCTTGCTTTCCTCTATCTTGCCCAAATCATTTGGAATTAATCACCGGTCTCAGGTCTGTTGCTCAGTGGCCCATGATGGAAAAAATCATGATTTAACAATTCAGCAAACATTTCTGAGCCTTTGCTATAAACCTGGTAGCAAGGACACAGAGATGGACCAGAGTCCCTGCTGCAGCCCCATCTCAAAACCAAGGCACAGCCTTTGCCAGCTTCTAACAAGGCCACTTAGTCCTGCCCACCACCTGAGCCACTTCCTGTGGCTCCAGCCACCTCCAAGTATGGCTTGGTATTTTTGCCTTCCTGTGTGGCTACAAGGCAGCTATGACTCAAGGTTTCTGCACTCGTGAGGATCAGCCTTCTCCAGAAAAGAGAAACTCAAGCGTGAGTCTCCTCCAGTGATTCTATTTTGTAGAATAAGGCTTTCACTTTAGCTCCCATTTCAGTTCTTATTCTAGAAGTCCTCATGTTTCTCTAGACTGTTCTTAGGAGGAGTCTGCCTAACTGACAGTTCTGTTTCCCTGGGGATGGAAATTATTATCCAGAACACAGCCTTGGGGGCTGTGATTCTGTGACCTACAGACAGGCTTCCCTATGGACACCCTTTGGGATTTCTGAAGTCCACTTATCCATTACCTTGTGCCCAACTCCAGGGAACTGAGCTGCAAAAAGTTAAGCCATCCAAACCGCAAGGATAGATACTTAGGCAGCTAGTATCCATTGAGTAAGGGAATAAAACATTCATTCATTCATGCATTGAGTATTTAATAAGTGCACGTTTGGGTCAGACACTATGTCAGATGCTGGAGCTATGGAGATAGGAGGAAGTAAACCCTATTATCAGGGGGGACATAGTCTCAAAGGGAAAACAAAGAGAAAGCAAACAATTATAAAGATGCAAAGGCCTAGTATATCCACCGTACAAGAACCTTATATGTTTTGCGTAGGAGTTTGACCTTTCTCTTACAGACCCCAAATGGCAAATGGAATTCATCTTGAGGGCTTGCTGGCTCTTGCCTGTCATGGTATTCAGTAAAGTCTATTACAGACAAGGAGGAGAGGACTGTGACACAAATGCTGCCTATTTTCAATATAAGCATAGACGAGCCACTGAAGAGTTTTGTTAATTTGGAGAATAATGTGTCTAAAAGTTTCTTTCTGGGACTTCCCTGGTGGTCCAGTGGTTAAGACTCCGAGATTCCACTGCAGGGGTCATGGGTTTGATCCCTGGTCAGGGAACTAAGATCCCACATACAGCCTAAAAATAAATAACTATATAAATAAAATTTAAAAAATAAAAAAAAAAGTTTCTTTCTTGCCACCCCAGTTGGGAAACCTTCTTTAGGACCTAGCCTGGCCTCATGAGCATATCTTGTGACCATGAAAGTTCCTTTATCTTTCCAGCCATTTTTTATTACAAGTAAGCAGCCTGTAGGTTCTGAATTGTGATACCTGCCCTTGAGGAGAAAGTATAAACTGGAAGAGAGGAAAAAGAGAACAAATAAATATGAATAGTATAATAAATGCCAGTAAAGTTACAGTCTTCAAATATAGAGAAGAAAGAACAGCAAAATCTACCTGATGGTAGGAAAACTTTTCATCGAGTAGATTATAAAAGATCCTTACCTGACAAGTGGGAGTCTGAGAGGTGGGGAAGACTATTTACAGATGAAGAAACAGCCTGAGCTAATAGCATGTGATGTGTGAGTCAACAGTCTATTCAGTGAACAGCAAAACGGCTTGGTACTGCCAGGGTGGTGGAGGACCACGGCCAGTGGCGGACATACAACAACAAGGGCAGTTTGGGCAATAGTGCAGGGCCTTCTATAACGTGCTAAGAAGAGTTGACTGGAATAGAGCTGTTTCTTAGACACACCTGAGGAGGTAAGGAGAATACATTGCAAGTTAGAGAAACTAGGTAGAAACCTAGTGAGGCATTCAGCGCAAAGAAATCGAGGCAGAAATAAGGGCTAATAAGAGCATCGACCCTCTGTCCTTCTGCCTGGGTGAAATACAGAAGTCCAGGTTTGAGTCCTGGTGCCTTCACAAACAGCCCTGATTCTTTGTTTCAGGCTGTGGAAACACCTCCAGCACCTCCAGTCAGATTGAGCTGCCAGTGCCCTCTAGCGGTGGCCCACTTGATGGCCAGATGACAAAAACCATCCAATTCCTCACCCAAGTACCTGCCATGTACTGGCTTCTGTGATAGCTGCTGGAGCCACAGATCCTTAAGACATTGATTTTTCACTCAGGCTCACAGTTTAGGATGTGAGACACAGAGATGAACACATCCGAATAATAGTGTGTGGTCAGTGCAAAAAGTGTGCAATCAGGAATATGCTTAAGACAGTTTGTATAGAAGAGGGATAATGAACTTTGGGGTATGGGGACTTTGATGGTAGCTTGATGTTTGGCCTGGCAGTAAGAAAGGCCTTCTGGAAAATGTGCCTGGGCTATGAAGGAAGATTAGGACTTCACAAGGCAATTAGTAGGAGATGAGCTTTCCAGGAACAGAGATCAACATGGGTTAATTTGGAGAATGGAAGTAACTTCCTATTATAGAAGGATTAAGTGGGAACAGAATCAGGTAGATTTTGTAGTGACCCTTTCTGAGGCAGTCTAAATGGTACCAAGTGTTTCCCAAAGTGTTCCATTCAACCGACAGTTATTGTGCGCATCTTCTATAGACAATGTGATATGGAATTAAATAATGTTCTACCCTCAAAATGCTTTAGTGTTAAGACATGTTCAGACAGAGGTGTGAAGGAATACTTTCTATAAAATGCAAGTTATACACAAGTAGCATTTGGCAGCAAAGGAAAAGAAGCATTTACTTTGAAAGGGGCAGTCAGGGAAGCCGTTCCAAAGTAGGAAAGGCTTGAACATTGACTAACAAATGAGTAGGAATTTGCCGTACTGCAGTCGGGGGAGGGTGTGTATCCATTGTTTCTATGATTTGTGATGCAAAGCTGGTTGAATGTCTTCCTGCCTCTCTGGTCACATTTTACTTTCTTCCTCTGGCTCCTTTTCTTCTTCCCACTCCTGCTGTGATCAGTCCCCCAAGGTTCTATGCTCAGCCCTCAGATCTTTGCTTTATTCCCTCTCAGTGACTTTATTCATACCCATGGTCTCCACTTGCAAACCTCAAACATTTTGCTTAGCAGAGACACCATATTATCGAGTACATCACTTTTCACCCAGAAAGTCAACCTGTCCCTAATGAAACCTGCTCCAAACAGAACTCATCATCTTTAACCTCTGAAATCCTCCCCTCCCTTGGTTGGTTGTCCCCACCAACCTTTAGTAGCCTGATTTTATAAGTCAAGAACCTTGAAAAGACCCTTATCTTCTCCTTTTCTCTCCCCAACATCCAGTGCCTCTCCAAGTTCTGCAGCATTTGTAAATCCTTTTCTTTCTGTGTCCACTCTTACTGCCTTAAATTGGTCCCTCATAATGTCTTGCCTGGTTGATTACAGTGGCCTCCTAATCTGTCTCTCTGCTTCTAGCTCACCCCCTCAGTCCATCCTGCTTCATGTCTGCTAAGGTGGTGTTTCTAATAAGTAAGTCTGACCTTCTGTGCTAAGCCGCTGCACCCTTCCTTCTTAAGTGCTTCCATACTCCCTATAACCTGCAGAATCAGGTCTCAGCAAATTAGGGTGGTAGACAAACCTCCCCTTCTAACCCTTCTAGACACATGTGTTGTTGTCTTCTTCCAGGAATTCTCCAGAAATTCCAAACTCATGTAGATCCCCTAAACATCACATTGTTTAATACTTTCCTGCCTCACACTGCTGTCACCTAGAATGCTCTCCCCAGCACTCTTCCCACATGGCAAACTCCAATTCATCCCTCAGAACTCAGTTTCATGTCACTTCTCCCCAGTGAGTCTTCATTGACCCTCCCTTTCAGATAGATAATCAATTTCTTCTCTGAGCTACTTCTGGACTATTTATGTATATCTATTCTTATGTCATTTTGTGATGATCTGCGTACCTGTCTGTGTCCCTTGCTCCAGGGTGGAGCAGCAATATAGCAGAGTAATTAAGAAAATGGAGCCCAGTCCCAGCTCTGCCGCTTATCAGAGTGAACTCAGGCAAGTTTTTAAATCTCTCTTTGTCTTAGTTTCCTCTTCTACAAAATGGGGATGATAATAGTACCTGGCTTATAAAGTTGTTGTCAGGTTAATGTATATCAAGTGCTTTCAACAGTGTTACATAAAAATTTTCTTTGATTTTTAACTGTGAGCGTCTTGATGTTAGGAAATTATGTCTTATTCACTTCCGTTTTCCCAGGGTCCAGCAGAGTACTACCTGACACAGAAAGTATTGTATGTGGAACAAATATTTGTTGAAAGGAGGAATGACAATCTTTGGCTTTTCCCTGTTTCTTCTCCAATATGTCATAAATCCCGGAGTCCTGCTGGGTTTTCCTTTCCAATATCCCCTGCATTTAGTTTTCTTTCTGTAGTAACTGTCACTACTCCTTCATTTATTCAACAAAAAGTTATTAATAGTCAACAGTGTACAAGGCACCACTCTAACTGCTGAGGATACTGCTCTGATCAAGACAAATTCCCTTCATTATGGACCTTGCATTCTAACAGATGACACAGACACTAAATAATAGCATATTAGTTATCTGATCATAAATGTGATATATACAATCAGAGGAATTTAACCTAGTCTTAAAGGTCAGGAAGTTTCACCTAGAGAAGAAATTTCACTGATATGTGAAAGACTAGAAGTAAATAACTAGCATAAGGTGGTACAAGCTGTGGTAGAGAGCATCCAGGCAGAGGGAACAGCATGTGCAAAGCCCAGAGTCAGGAAGAAATTTAGCACATGCAGATTTTGCGTTCCCTGTGTCTGAATTATTGCTACAAATGCTACCCAATCTCTTTACAAGATGACCCTCCACACAGCTCTAAGATTAAATTTTCTATCATGTTAATTTCCTGTTCAGAAACCTTCTGTGGTTCTCTACTGCTTGCTGAACGACATACTAACTCCTTAGTTGTTTTTCATGATCCAGTGAACATAGGCTCCAGTAATGGTCCAGTTTTATCTCCCACAAATTATCTGCATCTATACGCAACAACAACCATCTTGTACTATTTGATATTCCCCAGACATTCCTTATTTTTTTTTTTTACTTTTCCACATTTATTCAGGTTGTTGTTGTCACCAAAATGCTTTTGTTTATTTCTGTCCACGTTTGCTGTTCTGCAAAACAATATTTACTTGTTCAATGCACGATGTGCTTTGATATTTTCTATTCTAGTCTATTTTACTCTATTTCAGTTTTTAAAACAAGCAAGTTGTAACCTACAAAAGTGATTTCACAACCCACTGATGGATCTTGACTCATAATTGAAAATGTTGCCCCAAATAACCTTAAAGATTTTTCCAAGATATATGATTCTTGGCTTTGGTGGATTCTAAGTTTTCTTCAAGTAGTAGAATCCTCTAATTCAGTTACATCTTGATTATTGGGCATCTGTATTCTCTGATGATAGAATGGTAAAATTCTGCTTGAGCACATGATCAGTGGGGGAGCTAATCATACAGAGTCAAGTCACCCTGAGGATACTTAGCAATGCATCTTTTTGCATTTGTAGGAGTTGTCACACTTTGCTGCTTCAGTTCTGGCAATGTTCTGAACTGAAGCAGCTAATTGTATTGAGCTATTCCAGATCACATATTGGGCAAAGATGAACATGGGAAAGTACTTCTTCTATCTATAACTGAGGGGAAAATACCCCTCCACTAGCAAATAATCCATGGCACACAACTGTAACTCATATTAGGCAATAAGTGTACCTTTGCAGATAGATTTGCTTTATAATTGCCCAAGGGGAATATTTGAATCTTTTGTAGTAACCACTCTACAAAGGATCTGTTTTTCAGAATATCTTTACATCTTGGGTTAAGTTTCAGTGGAATACTTCAGTGTTTCAGTATTTCTTCCATTTTAGATTTTGCAATGTCAACACCTGGATAAACTTACCATCTTGTTAATGTTTTTCAAATCTTTATCTCCAGCCCAGATTACATTCCTATATTTCATTTTTCTGTATCTCCTATGGCCACACCATCTCTCCACTTAAACCAGAGAACACCAGCATCAGGCTTGACTCCCATTTTTTCAACTCACTTGCCATTAATTCCTCTTGATGTTACATCTTATATGCTTCTCAAATCTGTCTACTTCTCTCCAACCTCCCTGCCTCTACTGATGTTCAAACCTCCCAAATGGTCCTCTTGCCATCTTTCTTAGTGCATTTCACAAAGTGGCCAATCTACCATATATTATTCTCTAGCTGGAAGCCATTCAGTTAACTACTGTTCCCTTTAAGAGAGAGTCCAATAGAAAGTACCTAAAATTGCTTGCAAAGGCCTTCTTAATCTGTCCTCTGCTAAACTCTCCTGCCTCATTTTCATTCTCTCCTTTCCTTCATATCTTACCCTCCAATCATTAAAATATGTTCTTTATGCCTCAAACACTCCATTCCTTGTTTAAAACACTCCCCTTTCTACTGGAGAACTTTCACTTTTCCTTCAAGCCACATCTTGGATAGTTCATGGGAATCATTCCTGGAGCCTCCTAAGTCCAGGCTTGGGGCTCCTCCCTTGTCCTCTTTAGTGCCCTGGAGCTCACCATTATGCTGTATTGAAACCATCTCTTCAGTTCAATAGTGTTAGCACAGGAATTATTCAATATCGTATCTATACTACCTAGCATATAATATACGATTAACATTTTTAGAATGAACAAATAATATCTGATATGCTCTCTGCCAAATGGTAAGGGGACTCCCCTGTGGAAGGGCCCTCAGTTCCCAGCTATGCTGATGACCTGGGAGAGAGGTCTATCCAACACTGGGATGAAGTATAAGAAAACTATTTTGACTGTAGATTTAAGTTACGATCTCCAAACAGCTTATCAGTAATACAACTTACTTTAAAAAAAATCTCCAACTGTTTTATGTGTCACAATTTAGGGAACTTAGGAAAAGGTACAAAGGGTATTTTTGGCTCCTTAAAATCCCAATATTTCAGATAATCTCTTCTCTTAGACAATTAAGTTTTATTTCTTACCAGACTCACCCTGGCCAATATCTAGATCCTCAGATGGGTACAGCTTTCACCAGTTCCATTCACTTATTCTCATTCATCTATTTCTCATTGATTAAACACTTACTAAGTGCCAGATACCAGGAATACTAGGTGAGTAAGATGTCATTCCCCACCCACAGCCTCAACACCCAATCTATTCAGGGTTAGGAGGAAGGAAGAAAACAAACATTTAAACTCATGATATAGATTCCCTCCAAACTCATGCAAACTTGAACTTAACCAAAGAATTCCAAGAGGGTATAAAAAATGTTAAGGAACAAGAAAGTTTTGCTTTATATATAAAAAAACAAAATAAGCTTTAAGAGCGATAAATAGTCTGAGGAAAGAATGTGCAACGAACAGCAGATACCATAAGAGGAAGATTTTTTGCTTATGGAACTGTAAAGATTGTCATTGCATTAGTTCATATTTAGTCAGTGCTATTTGCATTAGTTACCTTTTTATTGAATTCTATTCATAACTGAGAAGCAAATAGTCTGGCAAAGTCCAGACATTTCTCCAAAGACATACAGGCAAAATACAGCCAAAGTTATGAAAGTCTGTGGTTCTTCACAGGTAGTCAACACATACAGCTTGTGACAATTTTTCAAATGAGCATGTCATTGGTGAGGCTGCTAATGCTGATACCAGCGGAGTAGAAATGTATTCTAAAGGATTTTTGATTCGAGCAAGATTTGAAACGAGCAAGACCTTTTTGAACAGAATGATTTTGGAATTTTCATAAGCTAAGAACTCTTCAAAATGCATCTCTGAGGCTCTTGCATAAACATTTAGAGCCTCGTTGAATTCCTTGCTGTTCCTTTAACACACTTTGCTCTATGTATGATACCTGATACCTTTGCTGTTCTTTCTGAGTGGAATAGCCTCCAGTCCCAGATGCCTGTCAAACTCAAATATCATCTCTTCTGTGGAGCATTGCAACAGGATCAACAGAAATCTTTCAGGCTGAATTAATTCTTCCCCACTCTGAGTGCCCACAGCGTTTTGCCTTTCAAATTGCACTTATTGCATTACATTATCCTTATTGGTTGATATATCTCTGTTCCCCACAGGACCCAACAGTACCTGATACACATTAAAGCCTCCATATAGACAGGTTTAATGTTTGAATCATCCTATTCTTTTCTCCACCTCTCTGTGTCACTGTAGTAGTGCCAAGTTCATGTTCTTCAGTTTCAGCTAACTTCATGATGTACCTTATTAAAAAGTTCTGATCTGACAATTAAGATATAAATTATATTTAATTAGTCACAAATCTATCTTGGAAAAAGCAAGGGGTTATAGTTTTAAGAGATTACGTGGTTTGGGGCAATCAATGTACCTGCCACGGCTTCAGTTTCCTCATCTAGAAAATGAGGACATTACTAAATAATCTCTACATTCCCCATCTTCTCTTAGGCTATGAATCAATGTCCTTTCCTGAATTCGTGCAAAATTAATGATCTAGATTTGTTTTTTAATCTTAACTTGTTTCCTGTTCCTCTGCTTTTTCTTAAAAACACATAATCAAATTGAAGTTCTTTATGGTTTACTATGATGTCATTAGAGCTCTGAAAGTAACAGATCCAGGGTTTAATCCCTGACTCTGCCACTTATAAAACTAATTTGATAATCTTGGCAATTTCAGCATGGTTAAGCCTCAGTTTCCTCATGTGTGAAATGAGAATAATAGTAATAGTGCTGGTTTCATAGAGTTATGGGTAATCTTCTATATTTCTTATGATTCCCTGTAGTTGCAGGCTGTGTAGGGATACAAAAGTCTTAACAACAGAAACACGTTCACTCATAAATTAATCACTAGTCTATTTTTTCCCATTACGTAAAGTGTTTTATCTATTTTTTGCTGATTGCCAGATATTGTAAACATCTGATAATATAGTGCAAATATAGTACCAAGTAAGTACAATGCCAAGTACAACTGCAAATTTGACAACAGATGCAAAGCTTTATGAAATTGCTGAAAATCAAGTCAAATAATTTTAAAACACCCAGGTAAAGCCATGGACAAATAAACTGAAGAAGAAAAACGTAATAAAAATATAGCAGCCTAGGTACCTTAAAGATACTGAATAGAATATGGGAATAAATAGATAAATCCCTGCAATATTTATTACAAAAAGCAACCATATTTATGATCATACTGCAAAAAGTTTTAAAAGGGTGTTATTTTGTATTGTGATACAGCTTTTAAATGCTCAAAATTAATTATTTAACTTCTTTGCTTTTACTAAGAAGTATTTAGGAAGCTAAGAGCAAGAGGATGAAAGTCAGCATGAAAACAGGAGTACCTCACCCGGTGGGCATCTTGGGGCAGGCCAGAGACAGTGGGAGGCAGCAAAGACAACCTTCACCTAGTTCTCAGCTCTGCCTCTGGCCAACTCTGGTGGTTACCCTTATCAGCAACGTGAGATAGCAAGGGAGAAAAACACAAAGACTGATGGTCTGTGTATTTTTGACACCTAGTAATTTATTAAAGTATCAACCTAAGCACCTCTATTCAAATATGAAAAACAAATAAACTAATTTCAAAACTTCAATAGAACTTTGGTAAACATTAATTTCATTTATTTCTATAGCATTTTGTAATAAATAAAGGTAATTTCATTACCTTTTTGTGTTATTATTACTACAAAGTAGCTGAAACAGATATTATTTTTCTTTTACTGTTGAAAAAGCAAAAATTGGTCAAGTCTGCTCAGATAGTCAGAGATCAGACACAGGCTCCCTGAGTCTAAGACATAGTGATAAGGATGTTTAATGTCTCTCCTTTATCACCAGTAGTATTAAATATTTTACATGTTATTTCTAATTCTCATTAAAATCTTTTCAGGATAGATTTTGTTGCCCCAGTTTACAGTTAAGAAATTTGAGGTTCAAAGAGATTAAATAATTATCACCAAAGTCACTAGTAAACATTGTCTTCCTAACTCCAAAGCCCCTTTCACAATGTCCAACTCCTTTCTTTGCTAAAATTCAGGTTTAAACATATTTACTAATAATAGAAGAACTACACCTGCAGAGAAGAAACTTTAGAGTATAAGTTTTTCTTAGGAAAAAGCGATTATTTTAAACATTTTCATTTTACATCTCAATTGTAATTACTGGTAAATTTAAGAAATCAAGTTTAAAAGTGATGCATTTATTTCACTGTTGTTCTCTTTTTCTACAGACTTTCTGGAGGTAATACTAAAGAGCAATGAAGTGAGCAAAAACCATGTTGCACCAAAAACAAAATAGAAAAAAGAAAAGCAAAGAAAGAAAATCTGTAATTTATATAAATCCCTAAACTCTCTCACCCCATTTTACCAATTGAAATGTGAACTATAAAGAGATTCAGTGAACTTTCTAGGGTCATAGAGTTGAAAGTCGGCTAGGAAAACATACCAACAGTCTTGCCCCACTTGTGGGTTTTGATAGCTATCTTCGATCCAAGTATATTGTAGTGAAAATATAAAAATTTGTTTAATAAGGCAATAAAGACAATACATCAGCTGAAATTATCACCAATAAACTCTGGATTGAATTTGTGTGTTGTGAGCGACCATTTACTTTTACTTATAGCAGCTCTGGTCATTGATTATTTGTGAAGGCTTTTTCATATGGGTGATATAAATTACATAAATGAAACAAAGACTATGAATATGTACATATTTTAGCTTATATTAAAGTTGCAGCAAAACAAACATTTCTTGTTAGCTGAAGACTGAAAATAACCTTTGTGGAAATTTTAGAATTGAATCTATTGGCTTTATAAAGAGATCTTGACTTATCTCTTTTTTTTCTCTTTAAATTAGAAAATAGAAAAACTAACACCGTTAACCTTTTAGCAACACAGTAGAAAGTATAGTTACATTTCACACTACATTCTTGGAGGGATTTTTGTAACTTACTAAAACTGCTTCAGAATACAAAGGTTAAAAAGGACCTTATAATGTGTCAGTTGTGTTTCAGGACCCCAAAGTCTCCCATTAGAAGGTAATTGCATTTCTTCATTAAAATTGTAAAGCTGAAAGGCATCTATCTAGAAGAGTTGCTGAATTGCCATCTAAACTAAATAATAACTATAAAACAAGTTTTGTGTTTTCTTTTATTTTTCACTCTTATATTTAGATTACCAGATGTGAGAAGCAATTTATAAATGCATACACCAATGTATAAGTGGCCTCAAGAAAGAAAGCATTTCCCAAGGAAAAGAAACCTTTAGGATTATTCCAAATCAAATAAACTCTCAATATATTTTCATATTTTGACAATAAACATCTATCATGTCAATAAGTATGCTGTCACAGAGATATGACAGTTCATAAGAAAATGTCCCATATTATCCTTCAGCCCCACATGAATCTCAAATCTACTGATTCTATCTCCTTTTTATTGTCCCTCCCCTTCCTCCCCCACCACCGATGCCCTTACTTCCCTCCTTGCCTCACTAAAATTCTCTGGTCAATCCTTACAATCATCTCCTTGCATATACCCTTGACTTCTTTTGCCTGACTGGTTAAGGGAACTGGAGGGGTTGCAGGTTACATAAGTGTATGCATGTGTCAGAAAATCATCAAACTTTACACAATAGTTATGCATTTCTTTGCATGTAATTTACCTTTAAGAAAACTTTAAACAAATATTGAACTCTAGTAAATAGGTTTGCTTTTTGAAATGGTATGGGTTAGCAATTTTAAAACTTGCTTACACAAATGAGTAAATATACTGAAGGTAATGGGAGTAGCATCTTAACGGGGAGTTATAAATATGGAAAGAAGGAATATTAGTATTGGATTGAAAAGGAAAGTATTATCATAAACTCATAATTTTTTTTAATATCTACCTATCTAGCTAAATATAGAAATGATTATATTTATATGGGCATATAGTGTATATGTGCACATACATATGTACATATACTAGATGTGTTCACTGAGATTGTCTAAAAGTTATGACATAGCATTAGCAATGAGCACACCTAATACCCAGAGCTTGATTTCTATTTAGCTTTTTGCATTAAAAAGAACTTAGACTTCTTAAAGAAGAAATGGTTCCAGGGCTGTATCAGAGGGCAAAATATAACTATAAAGGATATTATTGGGAAAAGTGACAAAATTTGAATATGGACTGTGGAGTTGATAACAGTGCTTATCAATATCAAATTTCCTCATTTTATTAATTGTACTGTGGTTATATAAGAGAATGCCCTTGTTTTTAGAAAATATTCACTGAAATATTTAGTGGTAAACAGTCATGAATCTCTCCAATTTACTGTCAAATAGTTTAGAAAAAAAATTATCTATTTAAAGGGAGAGACAGAGAGAGAAACAAAAAGAAAGAGAGAGGGGGTAATGAGAGAGAGAGAGAGAGAATGATAAAAGTCAGTGGAAGAAAATATAAACAACAGGTTAATGTGAGTAGAGGTATTCCTTTTACTTTTCTCGTTGCTGTCAGTTCGAAATTATATCAAAGTAAAAGGTTACATAAAATAATATCCTTATTGGCTTCTTGTGTCAGTCAATATAAGACCCAACGTTCTTACAAAGTCTCCACATCATCATGTGTACTCTCATTACCTCTCTGATAGCATCTTCTCCATATCTCCCTTTTACAATGCTTTGTCCTCAGATGTCCTTGTTACATGCAGAGAATCCTCGTCTCCTTTGAATCTGTGCAGGATCTCACCTCCTCAGTTGTACCATCCTGTTTTCCATTACACCCTCCCCCTCCACTCCCACACTCTTGATCCCCTTCACTCTGCTTTACTTTTTCTTTTCTGTGGCATGTGTTACTTTCTAACATCTGTATGACTTACATGTCTTCTTTCTGTCTTGTCTTCACTCTCTAGAATGTAAGTTCCACAGGACATGAGTTTGTCTGCTGCCTTTCCTGACCTATCTTAAGCACCTGGGATAGTACCAAAGACACTCTATTTGTTGAATGGAAGAATGACTGTTATTAGACTGTCAGATTACCATCAGGAAACATTTACTCTTTTGGATATGAACCTTTAAGAATATTTTTTTCTTTATGGTTCTTAGCTCACTGTAGTTAAATGTCTATTAGGTATTAATATTTATAGTCATGTTAAAGCAGCGTTGTTTCTGAGTGCCTCTTTTTAAAGCATATAAGTAACAACTGGAATAATTTGAGGAGTTTAGAGATATGGCTTAAGAAGGTCAGCTGGGTCTCAGAAAAAGGCAGTAAGTTGCTCATGGCCCCTCTTTCCATTCTCTGCTCCTCAGCTCTGAAGGTCTGGAAATGAGGCACTGACACACCAGTCAAACTCATGAGACACTGGTGAGAAGGCTGGTTAAAGGACTATAATGAGAAAGAGTTGCCACAGGTATCAGAAAGTTGAATCTTCTGTTCAGCTGTTCTCTCTCTATAAGGAGCTGATATGGAGTCCAACAGATAAGTGCAGTTACCTGTTTTTGTGGAATCAGAACAAAACGAAGGAGTTAGTCAAATTATGGTAGCCCACTGCTTATATTTTTCTGCCTAAAGATGGAATGTTTAAGGATAAAGGATTGGAAAATCCACTTCCCTGCTCAGGGCATTTTCTTACTTTGTGGTGTTGAAATGAAAAGTATTACACTTGGCTTTGGAGAACTTCCCCTTTTCAGGTTTCACATTAATAATCAGTTCACATATTTCTTTCTTTAGTTATGTTAGTACATACCTGAGCCACATTTAAGCCTTATTGCTATTGGTTTCCAAAGGAAATCATGTTGTTCTTTGAAAGATGACTTCCCAGATGGCTGACCTTAGCCACTATGTGCTGAATTTATTACATTAGCTGTTAGAGTTGGGCTGAGGTGGTTCTTCCACTGTAACTCATACATATATTTACTATAATTAAATGGTTTTAAAAGTTTAATAGAAGTTGCTTAATGCTTAAGTAAAAAAGTCTGAACAAGGTTAAACTTTATAAAGTTCTAAAATCTTGTTGTCTGGTTATAGACCATGATGAAGTAGATGCATTTCCTTCTGCTAAGCACAGGTAAAAGTCCTGGACATTATATATAAAACAAACATAAGAAGACTGTGAAAGGTAGTGAGAAGAGGGAAGACCAGCTACAGACCTTGGAACCCGAAAAAGACCATGGTGGCAAACTCCTTGACTTTTTTTTTTTTGACTTCATATATCCTCACTGAGTGCTAGAAGCTATAACCTAAAAAAGCCAGTAGGAATTGACAAAAAAAAAAAAAAAAAAAAGAGCTCTCATAAAAGCCCTTTTTCTCTAGCAAAAAACACAGAAAGGGACAGCTTGACAAGACAAAAAAACTTTAGACAATAACTACTCTACTGCAGAAATACATCATAGAACAAAATGAAGCTCTAGCTCCATCACTGTCAGCAAAAGCTGAGTTGGGAGCCTAGACTTCTACCCTTGTCAGGCTGTAATAAGTCACAGTATGGTGTCCGAGAAGCCAAGTGGGGAGATGGAACTTTATCCTCACTCAGCAGTAACAAGCTTCTTCCCACAGTGTCACTGGAAGCCATTGAGGGATTCCCATCTGGCAGCAATGAGGTGGTATGATAGGAGGCTGATTGGGGAACTTTCACTACCAGCCAGTACTAAAACAGTTCCCCTCTTGCAGTGTCAGTGGAGGTCAAAGCTATGTGAAGGTCATGTGGGAAGCAGTGGCACCCCTTCCACACCCAACCAGGGAAATGTCATGGAGGCCTAGTGGGGATCCTGAAATCCTACCTCCATTCAGCAGTAATGAGGTAGCCTTTGGTCTCAAAAGAGACCAAGTGGGGAATCTGGATCTTTATCCCCACCTGGCAGTATCTGCCTCCCCCACTGACATAGTGTTATGGAGGGCAGCTGAAACAGAAGATCTAGATAAGATCTAGAGTCTCACAACATAACACCCAAAATGTCCAGGATAGAATTTAAAAAATCACACATTATACTAAGAACCAGAAAAATCTCAACTTGAATGAGAAAAGACATTCAACAAATGTCAACACTAATATGACCCAGATGGTGAAATTATGTGACAAGGATTTGAAAGGAGCCATTATAAAAATGTCTCAATGAGCAACTATAAATACACTTGAAACAAATGAAAAAGTGGAATATATCAGCTAAGAAATGGAAAATATAAAGCAAGGCCAGGTTGAAATTTTAAAGCTGAAAAATAAAATAGTTGAAAATAAAAAGCTCAGTGGATATTTCAAAAGCAGAATGGAGAGGACAGAGAAAAAACCAGTGAACTTGAAGATAGAATATTAGAAATTACCTAATCTGAACAACAGAGAGAAAATAGATTGAAAAACAAAAAGGAATAGAATCTCAGGGATCTGTAGTACTGTAGCAAAACGTTTGAGTCATAGGAGTCCCAAAAAGAGAAGAAAGAGAGTGGGGTTGAAAAGTACTCAAAGAAATGTCTCAAATTTGGTATAAAACCAACATGGAAAAAAAAACAAAAACACAAAGCAACAGGTTCAAGAAACTGAATAAACACCAAACAAGAAAAACCCAAAGAAATCCATGCCAATGTACATCAAAATAAAACTTTAGAAAACTAAAAACAAAGAAAACAACTTGAAAGCAACCAGAGAGAAATGACACGACCTATCAGGGGAAAGACCAGTTTGGATGATAATGGATTTCTCATCATGGAGGCCAGAAAGAAATGCCACATTTTTCAAGTACTGAAAGAAAAGAACCATCAACCCCAAATCCTGTATCTCGCCTCCACAAGTCAATTCTGTATCTTATTCTTCAGGAATGTCGAGGAAAATGACATTTTCAGATGAATGAAAACTGACAGAATTTGTCAACAGCAGAATATAGACAAAAATAATGGCTAAAGGAAGTCTTTGAATAAGAAAGGAAGTTATTGGGACTTCCCTGGTGGCAGAGTGGTAAGAATCCGCCTGCCAATGCAGGGGACACGGGTTCGAGCCCTGGTCCGGGAAGATCCCACATGCTGTGGGGCAACTAAGCCTGTGCACCACAACTACTGAGCTTGAGCTCTAGAGCCCGTGTGCCACAACTACTGAAGCCCATGCACCTAGAGCCCATGATCCACAACAAGAGAAGCCACCTCAGTGAGAAGCCTGCACACTGCAATGAAGAGTAGCCCCTCCTGGGCTTCCCTGGTGGCGCAGTGGTTGCGAGTCCACCTGCCGATGCAGGGGACACGGGTTCATGCCCCGGTGCAGGAAGATCCCACATGCCACGGAGCGGCTGGGCCCGTGAGTCATGGCTGCTGAGCCTGCGCGTCCTGAACCTGTGCTCTGCAACGGGAGAGGCCACACCAGTGAGAGGCCCGTGTACCGCAAAAAAAAAAAAAACAAAAAAAGTAGCCCCTCCTCACCGCAACTAGAGAAAGCCCACCCGTAGCAATGAAGACCCAGCACAGCCAATAAATAAATAAATACAAATTTTATAAAAGGAAATTATTAAAGAAGAAATTGTAAAACATAAGAAGGAAGAAAGAACAACTATGGGTGAATACAAAAGAGTCTCCTTCTCTTAAATGTTCTAACTTTTGTTTAAACAGTTGAAGCAAAAAGTACAATATTCTCTGATGTGAATCTCGCTGTTTGTAGAGGAACTAATTAAGAAAGAAAATTAAAAAACTTAAAGGGAGGCAAGTTTTCTATATTTGATTTCGATATCAGTAAATTTTGTGGTGATGGAAGAACTCTGTATTTTGATTGCAGTGGTGGTTATAGGAATCTACACATATAATAAAATAACATAGAACTCTATACAACATTGTACTAATATAAATTTCCTGGTTTTGATGTACTGTAGTTAATGAAAGATGTAAGCGCTGGGAGAAAGCGGATGAAGTGAATTTTCCATTATTGCAACTTTTATAAATTTCTAATTATTTCAAAATAAACAATAAGTAATAAGCTTCAACATGTCTTTAATAGGCCATATTCAGAAACTTCTAACTGTGAGAAAACATAAAAAACACACAATAGAGTGGGTGTGAAATATAGAGCAGATTTCCTCAGTAACTGGTAGGGTTTTGTTTTGTTTTGTTTTTTATTTTTTGATAGCTATTTATGACCTGTTTGATTTCGGGAATGTGGTTCTGTTTTGATGTTAATGTTATTATCAGTTTCTGCTCTTTTATGTCTTCAATAATAAAACTGTGTAAAAGCTCATGAGTCATCTTGGCTGGGTCATGACTGTAACTGACAGCTTTTTAGCATTTCCTAAAGAAAAAATCATGCATTATCTTCAGCCATCAGGGCATAGCAGCAGATACCTTGGGATTCTGCAAGCACTTTTTTCTCTTTCAGCAAAGTGAAAAATAACTAGTTTAGGAGTCTCAGGATCTATTACTGACACAACTAGATAGTGGCATCTAATTGTGACAGCCAAATATATCCAGGCCTTATTCCCCATCTGTGTCTCATTTTCTTATCTACAGTGAAAATCTATCCTGCACTTCTGACCTATAATATATATTTTCAGAGTTTCTACAAAGCACAGATCAGTCCTTTGGATCTGACCTCATCTTCCCCACATAGCCCTGTTTGAGCTATGTGGTCTTCTCTACTGGTCTTCTCTACAATAGATTAATCTAGTATAGGAGTCTCTTTCTTATACTAATTTGAAATTGGGACCCATAGACTCAAATTGGATAAACTTAAGGTCCAATATTGCCAATTTTCTATATCTATTACTTTTTTCCAGTTATGAAATATTCCAAACATACAAAAACACCCAATTACTCCTTGCCCTGAATGAATAAGTATTAATACTTTGCTATATTTATTTCAATATTTTTCTTAAAAAAGTACTAAAATTTGATATAGATACAAAATTAAAGAGTCTAGTACAAGAAATACCAATCATAAGATAAAACAATTACCAAAATTTTGTCACATTCACTGAATCTGTTTTTTATTTATTTTTTTAATTGTGGCAAAAACACACAACATAACATTTACCATCTTAATCATTCTTTTTTTTTAAATAAATCTATTTATTATTTTTGGCTGCATTGGGTCTTCATTGCTGCACACGGGCTTTCTGTAGTTGCGGTGAGTGGGGGCTGCTCTTCGTTGTGGGGCGCGTGCTTCTCATTGTGGTGGCTTCTCTCGTTGCAGAGCACGGGCCCTAGGCGTGCAGGCTTCAGTAGGTGTGGAGAGTGGGCTTCAGTAGTTGTGGCATACGGGCTTAGTTGCTCCTCAGCATGTGGGATCTTCCTGGACCAGGGCTCAAACCTGTGTCCCCTGCACTGGCAGGCGGATTCTTAACCACTGTGCCACCAGGAAAGTCCCATCTTAACCATTCTTGAGTGTACAATTTATTAGTGTTAACTATATTCATTCTGTTATGCAACAAATCTCTAGAAGTTTTTCATCTTGCAAAACTGAAACTCTTTGAACAACTTCTCATTTCTTGCTTCCCCCAATCCCTGGAAACCACAATTCAACTTTCTGTTACTATGAATTTGTCTATTATAGATACCATATGGAGGTGGAACCATACAGTATTTGTCTTTTTATGACTGGCTTATTTCATTTAGCATAATGTCCTGAAGTTGCATCCATGTTTTGGCACGTGACAGGATTTCCTTCCTGAATAACAGTACAATGTATGTATTTACCACATTTTCTTTATATATTCATTGGCTGATGGACATCTGGGTTACTTCCATTTCTTAGATGTTATGAGTACTGCTTCAATGAACATGGGTGTGCAAATATCTCTTTGAAATTGTGTTTTCAATTCTTTTGAATACATATGCAGAAGTGGGACTGTTGGATCATATGGTAACTATATTTTTATTTTTTTGAGGAACTTCTATACTGTTTTCCATAGTGGCTGCACCATTTTACACTCCCATTAACAGTGAACAAGGCTTCTAATATCTCCACATTCTCACCAACCCTTGTTATTTTCTGTATTTTTTGTGATAGTGGCCATCTTAATGGATGTGAGGTAATATTTTATTGAAGTTTTGATTTCCATTTTTCTAATAATTAGTTATGCTGAAGCATTTTTTCATGTACCTGTGAGCCATATGTATGTCTTTTTTTTTTTGAGAAATGTCCATTCAAGTCTTTAGCCCATTTTAAAATTTTGTTGTTGTTGTTGTCATTGAGTTGTTAGAGTCCTTTATACATTCTGGATATAACTCCTTATCAGATATATGATTTGCAAATATTTTCTCCCATCTGAAGTTTGCCTTTCACTCTGTTGGCCATTTCTTTCATGCACAGAAGTTTTTAAATTTGATATAGTTTTATTTGTCTAATTTTGCTCCTGTGCTCTTGGTGTCATACCAAGAAATCATTGCCAAATCCAGTGTCATGGAACTTTTGCCCTATGTTTTTTTCTAGTAGTTTTATGGTTTCAGGTCTTACTTTTAGGACTTTAATCCATTTTGAGTTAATTTTTGGTAAATAATGTACGGTAAGGGTCCAAATTAATTCTTTTGCATGTGGATATTCAGTTTTCTCAACACCATTTGCTGAAAAAACTGTTCTTTCTCCCATTGTGTGGTCTTGCCACTTTTGTTGAAGATCATTTGACCATATACACAAGGGTTTCTTTCTGGGTTCTCTATTCTATTCCATTAGCCGTTTTTATGCCAGGTCCACACTGTTTTGATTACCATGGCTTTGTATAACTGACTTATTTTTTAAAACTCCTTTTCGTTTTTCCTTCTTGATGCATTTTACAGCAAATATCACACAGCAAAATTTTATCCCTACATGATTCAGTATGGTTCTCTAAAATTTATGGACATTTTCTAACAAAATCAGAATATTATTCTCACTCATAATAAAATTGGCAATATTTCTTTGGTATCATCTCATACCTAGCCCAAAGTCAAATGTACAAATTGTCTCCAAAATGTGTTTATTGGTTTGTTTGAATCAAGATTTAAACAAGGTCCCCACTTTAATTGATTATGTCTCTAAGTTGCTTTTCATTCAGAGAAGTTTCTCCCCTCCCCACTTTTCCCTCCAGGTGCTAACTTGTAGAAATTGGATTAGTTGTCTTATAGAATGTCTCACATTCTGGATTTCTCTGTTTACTTCCTTGTTCTGTCATTTGACTTATAAATGGAAGTTAACTGTGACTTAATTTTATGGTCATTTAATTATAAATTGAAATTAGCTCAGAACTTTGATTTTTTTATGCTTCCATGCAACTGTTTAAATTCATTTGCAAATTGCAAACCCTGGGGCTTTTCCATTTCACTAGTCATTCTCAGATCTGCTTCCAGGTTTCTACCCAGAATATGCAATGTTCTCTTTCCTCAGAAATGGATATTTACTGACAATTTTTTTGAACCCTGGGTTTGTGGGGTACCTAGGTTGTTCCCATTCATTTCTCACTATTCCTGCCACTCAACTTTGCTCATGTTCTTGTCCTACGGCTGTAGGTGATTTATCATTTGTACTCATAATCTGAAGTTTATGGAAATGTCTTGCCTTCTAGTTTTATTTTGATGCCTTCAATGGGTTTCTCATTTTCCATCCTAATTGATTTGTTTATTTTTCAGGAGGAATTTTTGGGAGATTAAAAACCAACCTTGCTGTCAAGATCACATCATTGGAAGTTCTTCAACTTTCTTTTTGTTAAAGAAAGAAAATATTACAAAAACACCTCACCTCCCAACCCATTCCATTCACTTTCTCTCCTATACCTTTTCCAAGGGTAACCCCTAACCAGAAGTTAGTATGTCCTGTTTCCATGCATGTTTTTGTACTTTTACTACATGTATATGCATCCATTAAATTTGTATACTATTGTTCTGTGAGTTTACAATATCTACATATATGTTTTCATATTATATGTATGATTTGCTACTTGGTTTTCTTTACTCAAAGTTGTATTTTCTTGAGATTTATCCATTTTGAAATATGAAGCTCTAAATTGTTAATTTTAACTGCTGTGGAGTATTCTATACTTTGGAGAAAATATAATTTGTCAGTCCTCTGCCAAGGGAAAATTATTTCATTTCACTGTAAAAAAAAAAAATCATCTGTATACATGTTTACTTGTGTATATCTGCATGAGTTCCTGTAAGATAAATATGTAGGAGTAGAAGTGCTGGGCCAAAGGGCATGTGCATCTTCTATGCCCACACATACGAGAACTTCCCTTGTGTAACCATACCAACGTTTGTGATGATTTAACTTTTCACATCCTTGTAGGTATGAAATGGTATCTCATTGTTAATTTATTTTATATTTTCCTGATTGAAATGTGAGGTTGAGAATCTTTCCAAGTCTTATTGATACTGGTTTCCTTCCATGGTGTCTGGAAATAAAATTGACAATTTCTCCTGAGTTATGTGTCAGTTTCTTAATGGTTTGTGAGGGTTTTTAAAATATGTTCTGGACAATAATGCTTTTTTTTGGTATTTATTAAATACAATGGATTATCATAGTCTTCTGTGTATCCTCTCTCTCTCTTTCTCGTCTCTCTTTCTTTGTATCTCTACCTCTGCCACTACCTCTACCTCTATCTTTATCTCATTAACCCTTTCTCTCCCTGCAGCTCAGACTTCGTCCATGGAAACATCTTTGGAAACAGGGAGCATACTAACTTTTTCATTTTCCCAGATCTTCATCTCTAACCACCCCTCTCCATGATCACCACTCAAAGTTCTTAATGGAACATCCTGTCTTTCTGAAGCATTGACACTCATGCAAACAGATGTTAAGAATAGAAGTGCTCTGCCTTTATGACAACTTGATTGTCAGGATCATATTCTGTATATTAATGTCAAGTGGTGTTTTTTCTTTTTCCTGCATGCTTTTCCTTTTCCATATCTTTATCAGGATCTGGCAAGTCTGGTGAGTGCAGTAAACAAAATGTTAGGTGTGTGATAAATTCTGATATGGATGATAGGAAAAAGAAAAAGAAATTATAATTATTTTATAAACATAGACCATGCAATGATATGAGAATTTGATGTTACTGCAAATTGAACCAGTTGAGATGATAGTGTCAATTTGTTGAAATGGGTAGATGTCATAAAGAATTTGGAAAAAAAAGAAAAGTTTCTAGGACATACCAGATCATATTATCACATTGTCTCCAGATACAAAATTGATGATAATGCATAAATGCCTCTGGAAGATTCTATAAGTTTGTGAGTCTGAAGCTATGCTGTTTTAAATATTAACATCTAGTTAAATTAAAATATATAGATCAGAGATTTTCTTTGTTTTGTTTTGCTTTTCTATCTTTCTCTTTGGCTCTTCTCTTAGTATAGACTAGAAAAATAAAGGCACATGTAAATGCTTAGAGTTAATTATTTGGATTACAATTTAAATTTTCCAATATTTTTCATTTTATTTTTAAACACAGGCATCTGTTTGGTTTCATGAATAAAGCTCCCAATTTTGTTTTCTTCTTACTGAAGTTTTTTGTTTTGTTTTTATAAGTTTATTTATTTACTTTTGTTTGTGTTGGGTCTTTGTTGCTGCGTATGGCGGGCTTTCTCTAGTTGTGGCGAGCGGGGGCTGCTCTTCGTTGCAGTGCACGGGGTTCTCATTGCGGTGGCTTCTCTGGTGGCTTCTCTTGTTGCAAAGCATGGGCTGTAGGAGTGAGGGCTTCAGTAGCTGTGGTATGTGGGCTCAGTAGTTGTGGTGCACGGGCTTAGTTGCTCCACGGCATGTGGGATCTTCCCCCATCCAAGGCTAGACCAGGGCTTGAACCTGTGTGCCCTACATTAGCAGGCAGATTCTTAAGCACTGCTCCACCAGGGAAGTCCCTGAAGTTCTTGAAGAAGTAATATTTTAACATTTGAGAATAATGGACCAAAGAAGATGATAACATTCAAGGGTAACTGTATTTCATAATCTAAAATAATTTTCTTTTCACAGGCAATTGCACTAGACAAAGAACATTAAGGAACTTTAATTACAATAATAATTGTGGAAGAAACAACCAGCTTGGTATAACATATCCAGTCCAAGTTTGTATCCAATATAATTTTTTAATTTAAAGCAGAATTATAATCTAAAAACAATATTTAGATTCTGAATAATAAGATTTGTACAGAAAAAATATTAGCATGTAATATTTGTCAAAAATGTGAGTGATTTTATTTGAAAAACGACCAACATTCTTCAGAGTTCCAGGCCTCCCAGTTATTTTAATAGAATTATCTTGGAGGAAGGCTCATAAACTCTCGTGTTCATTAGTTCATACTTGCACCATGAGGGGATTTGCTTTGGAAATTGATAGACTCTTATTTGGCTCAAAAAGTGAGTGCCCCTGGATTAGGGATTTTCTCAATGCACAGTGCAAAAGGCTAATAATTTTATTTGAAAAAAATAATTATTATTACTTTTCATTGTGTTCAGCCTATATCACACTCAAAAGCAATTAATTATCTTCGTGGCTTTGTGCTTCATCTGTCCTAAAGTTTTGTTTATTTTAATAATAAATATAATTTTTATACTAACTTCAGGTTGTACCTTTTACTACAAATTCTCAATCTCTGATTTACTAAATAATAGAAATCATTCTCATGAATGTTCAATATAAGAAGGGGCTGGCAAGCTTCATGCTCCATAACTTTTTCCAAAAGCTTTTATCTCCAAGTAAATTTTACCTACATTATTTTTTTTATTTTTTATTTTTTTGCAGTACGTGGGCCTCTCACTGTTGTGGCCTCTCCCGTTGCGGAGCGCAGGCTCCGGACGCGCAGGCTCCGGACGCGCAGGCTCAGCAGCCATGGCTCACGGGCCCAGCCGCTCCGCGGCATGTGGGATCTTCCCGGACCGGGGCACGAACCCGTGCCCCCTGCATTGGCAGGCGGACTCTCAACCACTGTGCCACCAGGGAAGCCCCTATTTTTAGTTGTTTAAGGAACCTCCATACTGTTCTCCATAGTGGCTGTATCAATTTAAATTCCCACCAACAGTGCAAGAGGGTTCCCTTTTCTCCACACCCTCTTCAGCATTTGTTGTTTGCAAATTTTCTGATGACGCCCATTCTAACTGGTGTGAGGTGATACCTCATTGTAGTTTTGATTTGCATTTCTCTAATAATTAGTGATGTTGAGCAGCTTTTCATGTGCTTCTTGGCCATCTGTATGTCTTCTTTGGAGAAATGTCTATTTAGGTCTTCTGCCCATTTTTGGATTGGGTTGTTTGTTTTCTTAATACTGAGCAGCATGTGCTGTTTATATATTCTGGAGATTAATCCTTTGTCCATTGACTGATTGATTCATTTGCAAATATTTTCTCCCATTCTGAGGGTTGTCTTTTCATCTTGTTTATGGTTTCCTTTGCTGTGCAAAAGCTTTGAAGTTTCATTAGGTCACATTTGTTTATTTTTGTTTTTATTTCCATTACTCTAGGAGGTGGATCAAAAAAGATCTTGCTGTGATTTATGTCAAAGAGTGTTCTTCCTATGTTTTCCTCTAAGAGTTTTACAGTGTCCAGTCTTACATTTAGGTCTCGAATCCATTTTGAGTTTATTTTTGTGTCTGGTGTTAGGGAGTGTTCTAATTTCATTCTTTTACATGTAGCTGTCCAGTTTTCCCAGCACCACTTATTGAAGAGACTGTCTTTTCTCCATTGTATATCCTTGTCTCCTTTGTCATAGATTAGTTGATCATAGTTACATGGGTTTATCTCTGGGCTTTCTGTCTTGCTGCATTGATCTATGATTCTGTTTTTGTGCCAGTAGCATATTGTCTTGATTACTGTAGCTTTATAGTATAGTCTGAAGTCAGGGAGTCTCATTCCTCCAGCTCCATTTTTTTCCCTCAAGACTGCTTTGGCTACTCGGGGTCTTTTGTGTCTCCATACAAATTTTAAGATTTTTTGTTCTAGTTCTGTAAAAAAATGCCATTGGTAATTTGATAGGGATTGCACTGAACCTGTATATTGCTTTGGGTAGTAGAGTCATTTTCACAATATTGATTCTTCCAATCCAAGAACATAGTATCTCTCTCCATCTGTTGGTATCACCTTTAATTTCTTTCATCAGTGTCTTATAGTTTTCTGCATACAAGTCTTTTGTCTCCTTTGGTAGGTTTATTCCTAGGTATTTTATTCTTGTTGTTGCAATGGTAAATGGGAGTGTTTCCTTAATTTCTATTTTAGATTTTTCATCATTAGTGTATAGGAATGCAAGAGATTTCTGTGCATTAATTTTGTATCCTGCAACTTTACCAAATTCATTGATTAGCTCTAGTAGTTTTCTGGTGGCATCTTTAGGATTCTGTATGTATAGTATCATGTCATTTGCAAACAGTGACAGTTTTACTTCTTCTTTTTCAATTTGTATCCTTTTTATTTCTTCTTTTTCTCTGATTGCCATGGCTAGGACTTCCAAAACTATGTTGAATAATAGTGGCAAGAGTGGACATCCTTGTCTTGTTCCTGATCTTAGAGGAAATGCTTTCAGTTTTTCACCATCGAGAATAATGTTTGCTGTGGGTTTGTCATATATGGCCTTTATTATGTTGAGGTAGGTTCCCTCTATGCTCACTTTCTGGAGAGTTTTTTTTTTTTTTTTTTATCATAAATGGGTATTGAATTTTGTCAAAAGCTTTTTCTGCATCTCTTGAGTTGATCACATGGTTTTTACTCTTCAACTTGTTAATATGGTGTATCACATTAATTGATTTGTGTATATTGAAGAATCCTTGCATCCCTGGGATAAATCCCACTTGATCATGGTGCATGATCCTTTTAATGTGTTGCTGTATTCTGTTTGCTAGTATTTTGTTGAGGATTTTTGCATCTATATTCATCAGTGATATTGGCCTGTAATTTTCATTTTTTGTGACATCTTTGTCTGGTTTTGGTATCAGGGTGATGGTGGCCTCATAGAATAAGTTTGGGAGTGTTCCTTCCTCTGCAATTTTTTGTAAGAGTTTGAGAAGGATGGGTGTTAGCTCTTCTCTAAATGTTTGATAGAATTCACCTTTGAAGCCATCTGGTCCTGGACTTTTGTTTATTGGAAGATTTTTAATCACAGTTTCAATTTCATTACTTGTGATTGGTCTATTCATATTTTCTATTTCTTCCTGCTTCAGTCTTGGAAGGTTATACCTTTCTACGAATGTGTCCATTTCTTCCAGGTTGTCCATTTTATAGGCATAGAGTTGCTTGGAGTAGTCTCTTAGGATGCTTTGTATTTCTGCAGTGTCTGTTGTAACTTCTCCTTTTTCATTTCTAATTTTAGTGATTGGAGTCCTCTCCCTCTTATTTTTTATGAGTCTTGCTAATGGTTTATCAATTTGGGTTATATTCTCAAAGAGCCAACTTTTAGTTTTATTGATCTTTGCTATTGTTTTCTTTGTTTCTTTTTCATTTATTTATGCTCTGATCTTTATGATTTCTTTCCTTCTGCTAACTTTGGGTTTTGTTTGTTCTTTCTCTAGTTCCTTAGGTGTAAGGTTAGATTGTTTATTTGAGATTTTTCTTGTTTCTTGAGGTAGGCTTGTATAGCTATAAACTTCCCTCTTAGAACTGCTTTTGCTGCAACCCATAGGTTTTGGATCATCATGTTTTCGTTGTCATTTGTCTCTAGGTATTTTTTAATTTCCTCTTTGATTTCTTCAGTGATCTCTTGATTATTTAGTACCATATTGTTTAGTCTCCATGTGTCTTTTCTTTTCATTTTTTTCCCTGTAATTCATTTCTAATCTCATAGTGTTGTGGTCAGAAAAGATGCTGGATCTGAAAACAGTGCTTTTCAGATGCTCAGGAGTTTGAAAAGGGAACTTGATCTGTGCTCATCTTGAGATGCCAAAATGGGTATGTTTTCCTCCCAGAATGACTCATACCTCTACCTAGAGGCAGGGTTGTTAATGACCTTGATGACTTTAGCCCAGCTGACTGCTCCCAGAATACTCCAGCAGTTCCATGCTGGGAAGAGGAAGCAGCTGTTATCAGATGACTGCTCAGGAATGTGACCTAAAGGGGACCTTAAGTGGGACATAGAGACTGGTCATATGGCTCTCTTTGGCAGGTTGTTTTTCATAGAGGCTGCAACTCTTAATGTCCATGAGCCATACATAGGTCACCTTCAACTTCTCTTCCCGTAAACCAGGAAAGGAGTTCTGGGAAATAAGCAAGTGAGAGAAAACAAGTGGGAGTCACAGTCACTTCTGACCCCATTAGCCAATATGACACTATGTGCTAGCCCTGGGGCTGAGTTTTAGTAACCCTTAGATATTTTTGGCTGCTTTGTTTAGAAACTGAAACTCAAAGCCATAAGCACTAGTGAGGTTGGACAGTGTAGTTTGAGAGTTCAGGATTTGAAGGGACCAAATCTCAGCCCCATTTCTTAATAGCTTTGTAGTCTTGATCTTATAACCTATCTATGTGTTACCACCCCAATTTGTAAAATGGTGATTATAATAATGACCTCAATAGATTAATGTAAAGATGAAATAAGAAAGCATAAGGTGCTGGGTAAAAATGACGTGCTCAGTACTTACTGGTTCCTTTTTCATTATGTTGTAGGCTAATTGCACCCAAACCTTCCATCCAGGTTTGGGTTGGGCATTAAAAGACATTCACATATTCATACTGGTGTCAATTCACTCCATACACACTAACCATCCATGTTGCTCAAACATGGCAGACATTCTCCTGCCTTAGGTCAACAGATCTGGCTGTTCCCCCTCCCTGAATGTTTTTTCTCCCAATTATGCACATAAGCTTTTATCTTCTTCAACTCTGCTCAAATGTCTTCTCATTGTGGCTTATCCCAACCACCTTATTTAAAATTGCAACCTGTACATTTTTCCTCACTGCTCCCTCATGACTGTATTACTGATTCTCCCTGCCAGGATCCTTTCCTTTTTAAAATACATTTATCACTTCTAGCACTCCATAAAATTTACCTTTATTATGTCTATTGTTCTATTCTCTGCCTTCCCCACCAGAACACATACCCCATAAAGGTGAAAATCTTTATTTAAATCACTGACATATCCCAACACCTGTTTCCAGGTGTATAGTTAAGGCATAATAAATATTTTTCATGAAGGCACACAAGCATTTCAGACTAATCAAACTACAGAACTTACTCAGGGATGGTCTGGGCCCTGAATTACTATGCTTTTTTTCACCTCCATATTCCCAAAGCCTGGAGCATAGAAAGTAGAAATGTATAATGGAATGGATGAAGAAGTTGGTTCAAGTACAATACAACTTCCCAAGAGGTCTGGGAATTACTCATGCTTAGGCAAAATCCGTTATCATTAATTCTCTTCTTTCTGAATCTGAAAACCAAACATACTGGCTTAGGATTTTTTTCTATATTTGACTTATGTCATGCATCCAGAAGGTCAAGAAAATGTGGAGAATATTAACTATAGCCCCAAAACTTTGATGTAATCATGGTGAACATTTATTCTCACTGAGTCATTTAAAGTTTGAATGTTGATATTTTAATTAACACTAGAATAATGTACATCATTTTGCAATAAAAGTGCAATACAATGAAATTCAGTTGCACCTCATCAGTGGATAGTTCTATATTGCTAACTGTGTCTTTTTGGGCATGGTTGAGCAGGATGTTGGCATCTGTTCTCACAGAGTGATCTATCTACCTCACCCAAGGGAAGAGACACAATTGATTAAACCCCTTCTCAGAATCTTTGTTCTTAGAATTTTCTGTTGTACATAGTGTTAAGAAGGCATCATCTAATACAACCTTAAGAAAGTGTAACACTCTCTTAAGACTCAAGAGGTGAAAAAATGCTCAGAGAATTTCTACAGAGTCAAATCCGAAATGAAGAATAACTATAGTTGAGTTATTTGGAAGAATGCAAACCATGAGACATAAAATAAAGAGGAATGCATGTTATAAATACAAGAAAAGAAAGTTTACAGAAATCATAGTAAATTTTTGTCAAGAGAGCTGGAACTCAGATGTGCTCCATTATCACCTGACCTTTCTCTCCCTCTATTTTTAGCAGTTAAAATGATGGTCATCCCCCGAGGTCTCTCTATAATGGATAGTTTAGGACATATTAATCTGATTTTACACAAATGCTATACTCAACTGTGCTTAAAGTGTCATCATGGAAAGGTTTTATGTGATGCTAGTATCTGGTTTTCCCTCATAACAATGCATTTAACAATTAAGTATGCCTTTGTGTGGTCTCTGGACATTAACACTTTTAAGGATTTCACAGGATGAACTGAAGAAACACACCATAGGAAAGCACTGAAGCTGTTTATATTCTACCTCATCATTAACACAGTCATTCACTTATCTGATCACACAGGGTAAAAGAAACATGCAAGAGGGGAGACCTTCAAGATGGTGGAAGAGTAAGACGTGGAGATCACCTTCCTCCCCACAAACACATCAGAAATACGTCTACATGTGGAACAACTCCTACAGAAAACCTACTGAATGCTGGCAGAAGACCTCCCCACATAATAGGGTAGGGCAAAAGAAAAAACAGAGATAAAAGAATAGGGATGGAACCTGAACCTCTGGAAGGGAGCTGTGAAGGAGGAACAGTTTCCATACACTAGGAAGCCCCTTCACTGGCGTAGACAGGGGGTGGAGGGGGGGAAGCTTTGGAGTCATGGAGGAGAGCGCAGCAACAGGGGTGCGGAGGGCAAAGTGGAGAGATTCCCGCACAGAGGATAGGTGCCAACCAGCACTCAACAGACTGAGATGCTTGTCTGCTCACCCACCAGTGGGGGTGGGGGCTGGGAGCTGGGAGCTGAGGCTCAGACTTTGGAGGTCAGACCCCAGGGACAGGACTGGGGTTGGTTGCATGAACACAGACTGAAGGGGGCTAGTGCACCACAGCTAGCCAGGAGGGAGTCTGGGAAAAAGTCTGGATCTGCCTGAGGCAAGAGACCATTGTTTTTGGATGCACAAGGAGAAGGAATTCCTTCCTTGTCTGCCCACAGAAGGCAGGGCACTGCCTAAATGAGCTCCAAAGACAGGTGCAAGCTGCAGCTATCAGCTCTAACACCAGAGAGGGGCATGAAATGCTAACACTGCTGCTGCAGCCACGAAGAATCCTATGTGCAAGCACAGGTCACTATCCACACACCCCCGGGAGCCTGCGCAGCCTGCCAGAGTCCTGTGATCCAGGAACAACATCCCCAGGAGAACACACGGCATGCCTCAGGCTGTTGCAATGTTACACCAGCCTCTGCGGCTGCTGGCTCGCCCTCCCTCCCCCTGGCCTGAATGAGCAAGAGCATACTAATCAGCCACTGCTTTAACCCTGTCCAGTCTGGTCAGAAACAGAAGCCTGAGGGCAACATACAGGCAGAGTGGGCCAAAACCAAAGCTGAAACCCAGGAGCTGTGTGAACAAAGAAGAGAAAGGGAAATTTCCCTGTGCAGCCTCAGGAGTAGCAGATTAAATCCCCACAATCAACTTGATGTACCTGTATCAGTGGAATGCCTGAATAGACAACGAATCAACCCAAAATTGAGGTGGTGGACTTTGGGAGCAACTATACAGTTGGGGTTTGCTGTCTGCAACTGACTTGTTTCTGATTTTTATGTTTATATTAGTATAGTTTTTAGCACTTGTATTCATTGGTGGATTTGTTTACTGGTTTGGTTGCTTTTTTTTATTACTCTTTATTTTTTTATTTTAATAATTATTTTATTTATTATTTTGTTCTCCTTTTTCTTCTGAGCCAAGTGGCTGACAGGGTCTTGGTGCTCTGGCCTGGTGTCAGGCCTGAGCCTCTGAGGTGGGAGAGCAGAGTTCAGGACACTGGACCACCAAAGACTTCCCGGCCCCACCTGATATCAATCTGTGACAGCTCTCCCAGAGCTCTCTGTCTCAATGCTAAGACATAGCTCCACTCAATGGCCAGCAAGCTCCAGTGCTGGATGTCGCATGCCAAACAACTAGCAAAATAGGAACATAAACTCACCCATTAGCAGAGAGGCTATCTAAAGTCATACTAAGTTCACAAACACCCCCAAACACACCACCGGATGCAGCCCAGCCCACCAGAAAGATAAGATCCAGCTTCATCCACCAGAACACAGGTACCAGCCCCCTCTACCAGGAAGCCTACACAAGCCATGGAACGAACCTTACCCATGGGGGCAGCAACCAAAAACAACAGGAACTACAAACCTGCAGCCTGAAAAAAGGAGACCCCAAACAGAGTAAGTTAAGCAAAATGAGAAGACAGAGAAATATGCAGTAGATGAAGCAGCAAGGTAAAAACCCACCAGACCAAAGAAATGAAGAGGAAGTAGGCAGTCTACCTGAAAAAGAATTCACAGTAATGATGGTAAAGATGATCCAAAATCTTGGAAATAGAATGTAGAAAATATAAGAAATGTTTAAGAAGGACCTAGAAGAACTAAAGAGCAAACAAACAATGATGAACAGTGCAATAAATGAAATTAAAAACTCTCTAGAAAGAATCAGTAGCAGAATGACTGAGGCAGAACAACGGATAAGTGACCTGGAAGATAAAATAATGGAAAAAACTACTGCAGACTGGAATAAAGAAAAAAGAATGAAAAGAATTGAGGACAGTCTCAGAGACCTCTGGGACAACATTAAATGCCCCAACATTCAAATGATAGGGGTCCCAGAAGAAGAAGAGAAAAAGAAAGGGACTGAGAAAATATTTGAAGAGATTATAGTTGAAAACTTCCCTAATATGGGAAAGGAAATACTTAATCAAGACCAGGAAGGGCAGAGAGTCCCATACAGGATAAATCCAAGGAGAAACACATCAAGACACATATTAATCAAACTATCAAAAATTAAATACAAAGAAAAAATATTAAAAGGAGCAAGGGCAAAGCAACAAATAATAACACGGGAATCCTTATAAGGTTAACAGCTGATCGTTCAGCAGAAACTGCAAGCCAGAAGGGAGTGGCAGCACATATTTAAAGTGATGAAAGGGAAAAACCTAGAGCCAAGATTATTCTACCCAGCAAGGATCTCACTCAGATTCGATTGAGAAAATAAAAATTTTACAGACAAGCAAAAGTTAAGAGAATTCAGCACCACCAAACCACCTTTACAACAAATGCTAAAGGAACTTCTCTAGGCAGGAAATACAAGAGAAGGAAAAGACCCACAAAAACAAAATCCAAAACAGATAAGAAAATGGTCATAGGAACATACATATCAATAATTACCTTAAATGTAAATGTACTAAATGCTCCAACCAAAAGATAAAGACTGGCTGAATGGATACAAAAACACGACCCATATATATGCTGTCTACAACAGACCCACTTCAGACCTAGGGACACACACAGACTGCAAGTGAGGGGATGGAAAAGATACTCCATGCAAATGGGAATCAAAAGAAAGCTGGAGTGGCAATTCTTATATCAGACAAAATAGACTTTAAAGCAAAAACTATTACAAGACACAAAGAAGGACACTACATAATGATCAAGGGATCAATCCAAGAAGAAGATAGAACAATTGTAAATATTTATTCACCCAACATAGGAACACCTCAGTATATAAGGCAAATGCTAACAGCCATAAAAGGGGAAATTGACAGTAACACAACAATAGTAGGGGAATTTAACACCCCATTTCCACGAATGGACAGATCATGCAAAATGAAAATAAATAAGGAAACACAAGCTTTAAATGACACATTAAACAAGATGGACTTAATTGATATTTATAACACATTCCATCCAGAAACAACAGAATACACTTTCTTCTCCAGTGCTCATGGAACATTCTCCAGGATAGATCATATCTTGTGTCACAAATCAAGTCTTGGTAAATTTAGAAAGTTGAAATATTATCAAGTATCTTTTCCGAACACAATGCTATAAGACTACGTATCAATTACAAGAAAAAAATCTGGAAAAAATACAAACACAAGGAGGCTAAACAATACACTACTAAATAAATAACCAAGAGATCAGTGAAGAAATCAAGGAGGAAATCAAAAAATACCTAGAGACAAATAACAATGAAAACACAATGACCCCAAATATATGGGTTGCAACAAAAGCAGTTCTAAGAGGGAAGTTTATAGCAAAACAATCCTACCTCAAGCAATAAGAAACATCTCAGGCATCCCTGGTGGTGCAGTGGTTAAGAGTCCGCATGCCAATGCAGGGGACACAGGTTCGTTCCCCGGTCTGGGAAGATCCCACATGCCGCGGAGCAGCTCGGCCCATGAGCCATGGCTGCTGAGCCTGTGTGCCCGGAGCCGGTGCTCCACAATGGGAGAGGCCACAATAGTGAGAGGCCTGTGTATGGCAAAAAAAAAAAAAAAAAGAAAAGAAATAAGAAACATCTCAAATAAACAACGTAACTTTACACCTAAAGCAATTAGAGAAAGAAGAACAAAAAAAACCCAAAGTTAGCAGAAGGAAAGAAATCATAAAGATCAGATCAGAAATAAATGAAAAATAAATGAAGAAAACAATAGCAAAGATCAATAAAACTAACAGCTGGTTCTTTGAGAAGTTAAACAAAATTGATAAACCACTAGCCAGACTCATCAAGAAAAAAAGGGAGAAGACTCAAATCAACAGAATTAGAAATGAAAAAGAAGTAACAACTGACACTGCAAAAATACAAAGAATCATGAGAGATTACTACAAGCAACTATATGCCAATAAAATGGACAACCTGGAAGAAATGGAAAAATTTTTTAAAAAGCACAACCTTCTAAGACTGAACCAGGAAGAAATAGAAAAAGTAAACAGACCAATCACAAGCACTGAAACTGAGACTGTGATTAAAAATCTTCCAACAAACAAAAGCCCAGGATCAGATGGCTTCACAAGGGATCTCTATCAAACGTTTAGAGAAGAGCTAACACATATCCTTCTCAAACTCTTCCAAAATATAGCAGAGGGAGGAACACTCCCAAACTCATTCTATGAGGCCACCATCACCCTGATACCAAACCAAAGAAGCCACAAAGAAAGAAATTTACAGACCAATATCACTGATGAATATAGATGCAAAAATCCTCAAAAAATACTAGCAAACAGAAACCAACAGCACATTAAAAGTAACATACACCATGATCAAGTGGTGTTTATCCCAGGAATGCAAGGATTCTTCAATATACGCAAATCAATCAATGTGATACACCACACTAACAAACTGAAGGATAAAAACTGTATGATCATCTCAAGAGATGCAGAAAAAGCTTTCCACAAAATTCAACACCCATTTATGACAAAAATTCTCCAGAAAGTAGGCATGGAGGGAACTTACCTCAACATATTAAAGACCATATATGAAAAACCCACAACCAACATTGTTCTCAATGGTGAAAAATGGAAATCATTTCCTCTAAAATCAGGAAAAAGACAAGGATGACCACTCTCACTACTATTTTTCAACGTAGTTTTGGAAGTTTTAGCCACAACAATCAGAAACGTAAAGGAAATAAAAGGAATCCAAATCAGAAAAGAAGAAGTAAAACTGTCACTGTTTGCAGGTGAGATGATACTAAACATGGAGAACCCTAAAGATGCTACCAGAAAACTACTAGAGCTAATCAATGAATTTGGTAGTTAGCAGGATACAAAATTAATGCACAAAAATCTCTTGCATTCTTATACACTAATGATGAAAAATCTGAAAGAGAAATTAAGGAAACACTCCCATTTACCACTGCAACAAAAAGAATAAAATACCTGGGAATAAACCTACCTAAGGAGACAAAAGACCTGTATGCAGAAAAGTATAAGACACTGATGAAAGAAATTAAGGATGATACAAACAGATGGAGAGATATACCATGTTCTTAGGATGGAATAATCAACATTGTGAAAATGACTATATTACCCAAAGCAGTCTACAGATTCAGTGCAATCCTTATCAAAGTACCAATGGCATTTCTCACAGAACTAGAACAAAGAGTTTCACAATATGTGTGGAAACACAAAAGACCCCAAATAGCCAAAACAATCTTGAGAAAGAAAAACGGAGCTGGAGGAATCAGGCTCGCTGACTTTAGACTATACTACAGAGCTACAGTAATCAAGACAGTATGGTACTTGTAGAAAAGCAGACATATAGATCAATGGAACAGGATAGAAAGAACAGAGATAAACCCACACACACATGGCCACCTTATCTTTGATAAAGGAGGTAAGAATATACAATGGAGAAAAGAGAGCCTCTTCAATAAGTGGTGCTGGGAAAACTGGACAGCTACATGTTAAAGAATGAAATTAGAACACTCTGTAACACCATAGACAAAAATAAACTCAAAATGGATTAGAGACCTAAATGTAAGTCAGACACTATAAAACTCTTAGAGGAAAACATAGGCAGAACACTATGACATAAATCACAGCAAGATCCTTTTTGAGCCACCTCCTAGAGAAATGGAAATAAAAACATAAATAAACAAATGGGACCTAATGAAACTTCAAAGCTTTTGCACAGCAAAGGAAACCATAAACAAGAAGAAAAGACAACCCTCAGAATGGGAGAAAACATTTGCAAACGAAGCAACTGACAAAGAATTAATCTCCAAAATATACAAGCAGCTCATGCAGCTCAATATCAAAAAAACAAACAACCCAATCCAAGAATGGGCAGAAGATCTAAATAGACATTTCTCCAAAGAAGATATACAGATTGCCAACAAACACGTGAAAGGATGCTCATCATCACTAATCATTAGAGAAATGCTAATCAAAACTACAATGAGGTATCACTTCACACTGGTCAGAATGGCTATCATAATAAAATCTTCAAACAATAGATGCTGGAGAGGGTATGGAGAAAAGGGAATCCTCTTGCACTGTTGGTGGGAATGTAAATGGATACAGCCACTATGGAGAACAGTATGGAGGTTCCTTAAAAAGCTAAAAATAGAACTACCCTATGACTCAGCAATCCCACTACAGGGCATACACGCTGTGAATACCATAATTCAAAAAGAGTCATGTACCACAATGTTCATTGCAGCACTATTTACAATAATCAGGACATGGAAGCAACCTAAGTGTCCATCGACAGATGAATGGATAAGGAAGATGTGGCACATATGCACAATGGAATATTACTCAGCCATAAAAAGAAATGAAATTGAGTTATTTGTAGTAAAGTGGATGGACCTAGAGTCTATCAAACAGAGTGAAGTAAGTCAGAAGGAGAAAAACAAATACCATATGCTAACACATATATATGGCATCTTAAAAAAAATATGGTTCTGATGAAGCTAGGGGCAGGACAGGAATAAAGATGCAGATATAGAGAATGGACGTGAGGAAACAGGATGGGGGAGGTAAACTGGGACGAAGTACAAGAGTAGCATTGACATATATACACTATCAAATGTAAAACAGATAGTGAGAAGCAGCCACATTAGCACAGGGAGGTCAGCTTGGTGCTTTGTGACCACCTAGAGGGGTGGTATAGGGAGGATTGGAGGGAGATGCAAGAGGGAGGGATATGGGGATATATGCATGCATATAGCTGATTCACTTTGTTATACAGCAGAAACTAACACAACATTGTAAAGCAATTATACTCCAATAAAGATGTTTAAAAAAAGATGATGCATTGCTTAAAGCAATGTCCTTGCATTTTACAGTGTTTAGCTTGCTGAAATCTGTAACTTGGGGAGATAGACTTTAAAACTTACATGACAGTAAATCTCCATAAAGATCTTGATAACCAGTAAATCAAAATCTTTATTTACCAACGTAAACAAAAAAGAAAAATGAAATATGCAAGAGTTATCTAAAATGACGTGAGGACAGAGGATTAAATTGAGCATTATGGTGAATAATTTATTCCCTTAGAAATATGTTTTAACGTGTGCAACAGCTGTAAGTACTCAAAACTCAAATGTTGTACTTTAAAGTTAGGGCTCTCAGGTGGCAGATAAAACCACCAACTTATTCATGATTTATTCTAATCCCTTTACATAAGACTGCAAATGGGAACACGAACAAGGTATAAGAAAACTGACCCAGACTGTACCGCTATAGATTAATTCAGATGACTGGTAATTTTACAAAAGATGTAAATGGGTTCAGAAAAATTGGATAATGTGTTCTTAATCCACATTTAGTTGATACCAAAGAATATACGAGAAAAACAGAATACACCATCTTTGTCATTAAGTTATATCTGTCTTGTTAGGTTCATCTAACAATTTGGGCATCGGGTGGTATGATACCAAGTAATTTATAGGTAAATTTTTATTCTATTTTGTCATTGTCTTTGTTTGGAATAATATTAATTATGATGTCATTTTTATTTAAATCAGAGGATTACTGTTTCCAGGCATCTATTCTTCTGCCTAGGCTCAGGTCATTTGTATAAACAGCCTACAAAATGAAGTCCCCAGGGTCTGTTCCTGTTCAGCTACCCTGATTTCTGCCCTGCAATTAACCACAGGAAGGTGAATATACAGCACTGAGAATGAAGCCAGCCAAGGGCTCACCATCAGGTGATTTTAGACGTTGAACTTTGGCACAGCAATTAAATTCAATCACCTGGATCCAGATTACCAGTCACCTATTCAGATTCATGGCTCTGTTTACACAGTGAAAACTCACAACTATAAGGCCACAATCGAGGTTGCTGTAGCCAATTTAGGCAACAACACACAGATAGTCACAGTGAAGAGTCATCCAGTAGTCAACTCTTGCCCAAGGCCTTAGAGGTCATTAATGGCTGACCCAGACAAGAACCAAGCTTTCCATACCTAAGTACAGGACTCTCTCCAGCCAATCTTTAATGATGAGAAGAGTGTAGCTCTGAAAGAGAATTTTTGCATATATTTTTATATATTTATATAAAATATATATGATTACTTATTTTTAAATATTTGCATATATTTTTCTGAGTTCTATGGCATATTTAAATAACCCTGCTTAATGAACCCTGTTTGAAATTTCAAGGATCTTGGTTCACTTTGAAACTGTAAGTTATTTATAAGTCTTAAAAGTACTGAGCTAGACTAACATTCTTTTGTTTATTTAAGAAAAGGGAGGACAAATAGCCATAAACCTCAAGTTGTTAATGCTGAGGAACTGGGTCATATAAATCAAGGACACAAAATATATCAAACGCCCACAACTTCAGCCAGTAGCAAATTTTATATGCTGAAAAGCTTAAATGTATAAGGCAACAAAGACAGGATAAATAAGAAAAAAAGTTGAGGTGATAAATTTTTCCTATAAAACTCTTCTAAATTACCCTTTTTTATGATACATCTTGGCTTATTTAGATAAACCAGGATGACTAAGTTATTCTTTCAAAAAGCTGTTTATGTATCCAAATGCTATTTTCTACCCTCAAGAAAGCAGTTTGCAGCTCTTAGCACTCAGGGAATTAGTGACTGAACAATCCTCTTCAGAGTGCTGCTCACTGAACTTGTTAAAGGATCAAACCTTGTGGTACAAAGCAGCTGAATTACTAATGTTATACATCTTACACTAGAAGGAAAAAAAGAACTCCCTCTTTAATGTCATTTTTTAGTGTTTATTCTATGTCACAAAATATTAGACCTTAAAGTCCCCATCTGGTTGCCAATAGCAGAGACCTCCTGCCAAGTGTATTATGTTGTCAAATAATCAAACAACAAACTTTTATTATGCTAAATCACTGGAATTTGGAGTAGTTTCCTATAGCCACTACTGTTACTTACCCTGACTTAACACACAGAGGAACATTTTTTTTTTCAAATTGGTAGTTTTTTCCATGGGGTAGAAATTATATATAATTTTTTTTACCAATACTCTATTCTCCTTCTGTACACCTAGAAGATATGATTATTGGCTTCCTTGAAATTGAGGAAACCTGACCAATAAATTGCGAGTAAAAGTTATGCGTGGCTGAGTCTGTGGAAATGTCATGTTCAATAACCCAAGCTCTGCTTTCCCATGCTGAGTGATGCGAGGGCTCGTGCTCTAGATGGTGCAACTGCAACATAGCACAGTCCCCACTGGCTTGGGTTCCTGAGTAACTGAGCGAGTGAGCCCCAAACCGGCAATGCATATATAATTGGAACAGGAAATAAGTTTTTACTGGGGTAAGCCACTGAGATTTTGAGTCAGCCACTGAGATTTTGAGTTTGTTTGTTAGTTCAGTACAACCTACCCTATTCTGACTAATGTATGACATACTGGCTAGAATATGCATATGATGGATATATATGCATGTATAGATATATATGTATGTATGTGTATATATATACACACATGCATGGCTATATGTATATGCATATATACATATGCATGTATAAATTTCCACATATATGTATATACACATGTAAGAGATGTATTAGAATACGTGTGTGTATATATGTACATATACACACATACACACATACGATTACTAAATTGTAGCTTGAGAAATTTTCATGATATAGTGGAACTTTATTTTAGAGAAAGTGTTCTTAATTATGCCTTTAAAAGAAAGTGATTTTTAGCAATTAAGTCATTTTTTAATAACACCATGCCAAAAAGCAAATCATATACTCGATGACCTTTGCTGGAGGTTCTGCAAGGTGCTAATCACAACACTTGTCCTTTCTGAATTCTAAACAGTATGAAAAATAAACACAGGAAATGGGCAGAATTATGGATCTCAAAATATTAGCTTTTTCACCCTACAAAATGATCAAAATGGATCTTCTACTCCATACCACCTAACATGAAGTGACTCGTCCATCTACTTGCAGGGAGAGCAGCTGAAGGACCGTGGGCTTCCCCATGCAGAGGCAAAAAGCCCTGCTCCAGAGAGCTTAATGTATGGAACAGTAGCTTCATGAAGCTAAGCGCAATATGATATACTGAATTGGATCCTGGTACAGGAAAATGTCATTAGTGGGAAAACTGCTAAAATCTGAAAGAAGTCTTGAATTTAGTTGATTGTAATGTATAAGTATTAATTTCTTAGTTTTGATAAATATATCATTGTTATATAAAGTAAGAGACACTGGAATAAAAGGTTTATGAAGATTCTCTATCCCACCCTTGCAACTCTTCTGTAAATCTAAAATTATTTCAAAATTTGGACATTTAAAGGAAAAATATATTTCTTCTACAAGCTAGGGGACACAGTAGAAAAGAAATGGCTAATAGTTTTGAAACCAAAAAGCACTGGATTTAAATACCAAACATGCCACTTTCTACCCAGATTCTCTAAAGTAAAATATCTAAGTCTCACTTTGCTTATCTGTATAACTATGGTAATAGAGCTTACATACAATATGGTTGAGATTTAAGTGACATAAAATATACAAAATAGTTCCTGGGATGCAGTAGGGCATCTCTACAAACAGATTCTACATTCTCTAAAAAAGTGAGTTTGGTAAAAAGTAGGATAGCTTGAAACTTATGACAATAAGGATAGAGACCGGAACAGGTATCATTGTGAGATGTAAGGGCATACATCTGGGAGGGGTCTTTGCTGAAAGGTATGCACTTTCTTCACATTTGTATACATACTGAATTGTGGTCACAGCTACAGTCTCAGAGTGCCTTTCACTCAGGGTATTTCTACCTTTCTGTCACTGCTCATGGCACCATAGAAACACTTAAAAGATGCACTCTCCTGGCAATGTCAAGACTTATTGGAAGACACAATTCAGCTGATTGTAAATGGTAGCTTCTTTTTATGTTTTTGTTTACTTTCTATTGCACAACCACAGGCAACTCACACAAAATGAGTTTGCTGGTCGTTGCTTTAGGACTTTCAGCATCCCCATTTAAGACAGAACACACGCAAGAATAAGACTGCTAAAAAATTGTGCTCTTCTAGCAGGTTGAATAGAAGGCCTTTAATCTACCCAAATCAATGCACATCAGTGGCTTCTGAGCTCAAATTCCAAGTAACTGGCAAACGTATACATGACAACTCAGTGACCAGAACCAATTCTAAGAGCGCTGATTACAGTGGTGATAGCTTGTAATAAATACAAGAGCTCTTAGGGAAAGGTTTCAAAACCTTATAAAACCAACTAATGATGTAATGTAATGATATTTTGTTTTGTTTAATTACCATTCATAATGCAATGTAATTAAACTCAGTGGCAGGAGGATAAGAGTACCAAGATATAGACAATTAAGTTAATCACAACACATGTAAGATATATTCAGGCACCACATAAATCCTCTGACAGGAAGGATCTAAGCATTTTTCTTACGTTTATACAGAATAAAAATTACAAAGTTTCCATATTCTAAGCAATAGGATAAACTGCCAATGACAGTGTTTCTAAAACTTGTATGCTAACATTAACTGACCTTTACAGAATTAGATTTAAGAGTCCAAGCATTGGGGCTTCCCTGGTGGCGCAGAGGTTGAGAGTCCGCCTGCCGATGAAGGGGACATGGCTTCGTGCCCCGGTTCAGGAAGATACCACATGCCGCAGAGCGGCTGGGCCCGTGAGCCATGGCCGCTGAGCCTGCGCGTCCGGAGCCTTTGCTCCGCAACGGGAGGGGCCACAACAGTGAGGGGCCCGCGTAACGCAAAAAAAAAAAAAAAAAAAGAGTCCAAGCATTATTTCCTCTAGTTCAGATGCTTAGAGAAGACCTGGGTGAGAATAAAGAAAGAATATTGAAGAGTAAGCATAATTATTTATTTTAAAAATTGATTTGCAGCTCATTATGTATTCAGGATAATAATCATTTGTTGGGTATATAATGCAACTATCTATTCCCAAGTCTGCAGCATTTCTTTTAACTTTGTTATAATATTTTTGGACATGCAAATTTTAAAATTTTAATTTCAACACATTTATCAATCTTTTCATGTGGCTTATGTTTTGTGCCATATTCAAGAATACCTTACCTACCATATTGCAACCATATATTCTTCTAATAAAGATTTATTTGTTCATATCTAAATCCTTAGTCTCTCAAGTTCATTTTTATGTTTTGGGTGAAGCTGGGACCTAATTTTGCTTTTCCAAGGAAATTCACTGACCCAACACCATTTTTTGAATAGATTATCCTTTTCTTACTGTTTTGAAACACGATGTTTATCATTTATATATCTTTTATATATTTATATATATTTATATATATTTATATAGCATTTATACTTAATTATATAATTAGAAGCTGTATTGTATTATGTTACAAATTTATATTTCTATGTCATTTACATATCTATCATTTATATATCAACTATATCATTGATACCAAGTCCTTATACATTCACATACATACTTTACAATTCTCTTCTCCATTACATAAGTCTATTCTTTCATTAATACATAACTGTTTTAATTCCTATAACTGTATAATAAATCTTGGTATAGGGTAGCCCAACCATTCTTCAAATGTGTCTTGGCTTTTCATATTCTTTTGGTCTTCTGTATTAGTTTAGAATTAGACAGATTTCCTTGAATTTCCTGAAGTTTTCCAATCTTTCCTTAGGGGCTATTTTAGATGTTAGGATCCTCCTTCAACACTCTGGTAGTTTACAACTGTGCTTTAGCCTTGATTTCCAACTTATGTAGAACCTTAAGATCAGCCAGAGGGAGAATTAGAAACTTCTCAGGTCTTTCCTGGGGATGCACAAAACATTGCATGTGTGTTTGGCCTTCTAGATCCCCAGAAATATGTCAGAGCTTTTTAAAGCCCCTTATGGACTTCTCATTCCCCATATTTTCCTTAAATATTTTAGCCAAATTTTTGCTTGCCCCTACTAGAGCCAATGCCTATGGCAGCTGGGACAGGCACTGATGATTGTCCTGAGGATAGGGATCTCCTTACTGAGAGAGACTTGAGTCAGGTCAAACAATGATAAGTTTTCTCGGGAAAGCTCATCGAATGCAGGCATCTGATGAAAATTCTCTGGAGATGGAACTTTTGGCGGCAGTTCCAAACTCTTTCCGTTCCCTCCAGTAGCTGCTAGGCAGCTGGTTTTAACGGCAACCATGTTTTGAGACTGCTGGTCTTCAAAGCTACTGAGAAGCTGAGGAGAGAGGAATGGAAAGAGGAAAGTTAAAACACCGCAAAGCTTGCTGTTCTTACCAAAAGTCAGCTGTTTTTCTTGCACAAATTCTCCCCACATTGTTACAAGCCTTTGGTTTATTAACAGAGTGTTTAAAAAGTTGATTTTGACAATTTTGGCCAATATTCTTGTTGTTTTCTGGAAGAATGGATTTTCAGAGGTCTTAACTCTGTATTATGGATGTTTGTGTTTCCCCCATCCACATGTTGAAGCCCTAGTCCCCGATGCAATAGTATTAAAATGTAAGGACTTTGGGAGGTAATTAGGTTTAGATGAGGTCATGAGGGTGGAACCCCCATTTTGGGATTAGTGCCCTCATAAGAAAAGACATAAGAGAGCTTGCTTCCTTTCTCTCCACTGTATGAGGATATAGCAAGAAGGTGGCCACCTACAAGAGAGTCCCCAGCAGAACTTGACCATGCTAGTATCTGGATCTTGGACTTCAAAGTCTCCAGAAGTGTGATAAATAGACATCTGTTGTTTAAGCCACCCAGTCTATGGTATTTTGCTATAATAGCCCAATCTAATTAAGACATTATCATTCTGGAAGTTCTCTATTTTTCCATATATTTAACAGTCATAAGTGCTTCATTTTGGGGGAAATTTCTTCTCATGCTCTTTGCCCAATCTGCTATAATATTAGATTTTCTTATAGGACTGGAACTGATTTTTTATATTAAGTATATGTAAACTGTGCTGTATTTTTTTGGCTGAAATTCTCTCAGTTTACCATTTGCTTATATTATAATTTTGGTACACACAGATATTTTTATGAAGTCCAATATATCAATACCTGCCACTATATTTTTCATCATATTAGGAAGAGTTAGAATTCATTACATTTTTCTGGTTATTTAATGATTTCATTTTTTATATCAAATTTTTGCATTCATCTAGAATTAATTTTGCCATATGTTATAGTGGGAAAATCAACTTGATTTTTGTCCCAAAACATCAATTGTCCCAACAGAATTTATCTAATAATCTATTTCACCCCTTGTTGGTTTGTGATACTCCATTTATAACACATTAAATCTCTAAATATAATTCTTATATATAATAAAAACATTTTCTCACTTATGTCTTCTGAACTATGGTCATATTCCTACTCTTGATCCAACATTACATTATCTTGGTATTTTGCTGCTTGTTACTATATTTTAATATTTGGTTATTAACTTTAAATTAATATGCAATGTAAAGAGCTAACACTAGATGAAAAATAGTCTTTGGAGTACAGCCTTTCTCTCTTTGCTCCTGCAGTTCTTGAATCCTTATTCAACTTTCGACAGAGATATTGCCTCCTATAAGGAGACTTTCCTAAGTCCTTATTTCCCTCCTTCTGGGATGCGTTAGGTGTCTTCCTCTATGCTGCTTCTCCTTATTCTCATAATGTCCCATGCACATCTTTGTTATGGCATATTTGGGGTACACTGCACTGTGAGGGTTGAGTTTTCTGCTATTTATACCACTGGACTGTGGTAAACTCTTTGCCGGCAGAGACTGTGTTCTGTATCCATGATGCCAAATGGTTTCTGGCCATATTAAAAGATCAACAAATTTTCCTTGAAAAAAAATGAATAAATGACATCAACTGAACTTTCCCCTGATGTGGACAATAGGGAGACAGAAATCTGGCAAACAATTAAAGCATCATTATCATTCTAGGACTTATTACAAATAAATACACTATAGTAATTTTAAATACAAACACCTAGATATGATTCAATAATGTCTTGATTTTGAATATTCTTATTCTGCTTTAATACAAAATTTGACTATCATCATTGGATATTCAAAAGCTGTGGTTTGTATGCAGTTCTCAGTCATTAGCGGTTAAAATGCTCCTTGCAGTTTTTCCTACTGCCAACTCTATTTGCTTTTTAAATCAAATCAATTTAAATCAAGCACCTACAGAAAATCTGCTAATCCCAGGAGGGTCTGAAAGTCTCAACCCTTGTTATCTGCACTTGAAAAAATTACTTTGCTGCACGCACCTGGCTTCAGCTGTCACAAGAGAGGTATGACCATTGGATACACATTAACAACCTCCACAGACTTTCTAGGACAGGGGTCCCCCCAACCCCCGGGCCACAGACCACTACTGGTCCATGGCCTGTTAGGAACCAGGAGGTGAGCGGCGGGCAAGCGAGCAAAGCTTCATCTGTATTTATAGCCGCTCCCCATCCCTGGCATTACCGCTTGAGCTCCGCCTCCTGTCAGATCAGTGGAAGCATTAGATTCTCATAGGAGCGCAAACCCTACTGTGAACTGCGCATGCGAGGGATCTAGGCTGCATGCTCCTTATGAGAATCTAATGCCTGATGATCTGAGGTCGAGCTGAGGCAGTGATGCTAGCTCTGGGGAGCGTCTGCAAATGCAGATTATCCTTAGCAGAGAGGTTTGACTGCCCAGAGAACATAATAAATCAATTGCTTGCAGACTCATGTCAAAACCCTATCAGTGAGTGGCAAGTGAAAACAAGCTCAGGGCTCCCACTGATTCTGCATTATGGTGAGTTGTATAATTATTTCATTATTTATTACAATGTAATAATAATAGAAATAAAGTGCACAATAAATGTAATGTGCTTGAATCATCCTGAAACCATCCCCCCCTCCCCTGGTCCGTGGAAAAATTATCTTCCACAAAGCTGGTCCCTGGTGCCAAAAAGGTTGGGGACTGCTGTTCTAGGACAAGGAGTTTCCAATTAGAGTTTTCTCAGGAAGCTAAGTTGTACTCCACCAGATAGTTAACAAAAGAAACAGTTGGTTTCCTTGGTAACAGCTATAGACGTTTACATTTTGAATCAGAGTTGCATCTCAGCATCAGATGTAACAAGCTTATTAAATAGGCCACACCTTTTGTAAGAATTTTAAAAAAATTTAAATATCTAGAGGGAATGTTTACTTTTTTCGAATAAAAATATTGAAAGATTTAAAATAGCCTCTGAGAAACCAAAAATAAAGCCAGCATTCAGCCTATCCAATCTATTGAACTGTGTCAAAATAATTTTGGAATAAGCCAAGGTATAAATAAACATACAAATACATACACTGTAAGAAAGGCAGATAATTGTGGTAGAGCAAAAACAGTTGGATATACTGGCATGAATAATAAGTGCCAGCTGACAGCCAGAATGGAGCTAGAATATCTGTAAAAATTTAGCTGTAAACTACACATACAAAGAAGACAATCATTTAAAGAAGACTCAAATTTGCAAAGCTAATTGAACTGGAACACTTATGAATATTTTATTAATCCGGTCTAAGACAACATGTATAATATGGACAAATGCTTCTGCAGTCCATGTTAATTTAACAAGCTCACCTTGAAGAACCCTCATTGATTACTTAGAGTACTCAAGGCTCCCTTTAACTTTTTGATCCTCAGCAATGTGGCTTTTACACCATCTGTTTATGGTTAAACATGACATTGCAATATTTCAAACTTGTCATTCTCCCTCAGGAGCAAATGGAACTCACTGCAAGCATCAGAACTCCCTGCACTCACCAGCCACATGGGAGCTTGGAGCAAAGAGGATAGGGCAACACAGCTGAGAAAGCAACTGATTTGGCTGGAAGATACGACTATAGGTTATAACACAGCTCAACAGTGAGGAAAAGAATAAAAAATCTGCTTTTGTACTCAGTGTAGTTAGGTCCTAAGGATTAAAATCTCTATTTATTCTCACTTTCCAAGTAGGATTTCAAAGTTTTGATTTTCGTAAAAAGGAAATGTTATAAATGTTTAATTGTGTTAACGAATAAGGAATGATTATATTCTAGCTAATGCTAAATCATAAAGTTCTCCATCTTATTATTAGTGCCAGCATGTGTGAGATAATCACATCTTTGCCTTCGGATAACAGGATTTTTATTGGGCATGAGTAATCTTGCCTCATCCCCCAACTCCCTAGAGAAAAAGAAATTCCTATTCAAAGGACTGAAATCCCCCTTTATGCAGAAATCACTCTTTATGAAGTAAGCATTGGTATACCCAGAAATTTCTTGTTCAAATACAATAGCCCTGAAAACAGAGCATATCAAGGTTTAGATATCTTTAACACAAGTGTAGATTGGTTTATTGGTGTTTTGTTTGTTTTTTGCTTCAGGGGAATTGTGAAAAGAGAATTCTGAGGCTGTGGAAGGCCTAGGCAATTAAGATTTCACCAAATAACTACCTGTCAACTTAGAATGCTGGGATCAGTGCAGAGGGGGAGAGGGACACACTGGCCATGAATACTTTGATGGGATCGAAAAGAGATTCACTTTGTTATAAAGCAGAAACTAACACACCATTGTAAAGCAATTATACTCTAATAAAGAAGTAAAAAAATAAAAAAAAAGAAAAGAGAGACACAAGCCCATAGCTTCTCAAACAGCCCTTATCTTTCCTGTAGGTCTCTGCACTTGCTACTCACTTGAAACCTTCTACTCTTCTGTCCCAGTTCCGTCCCCACCTCTCTACCTGGCTACTGCCTATTCAACATTTGGGTCTTAGCATAAATGCTACTTTTTCTGCGCAAGCCTTTTCTGGCTCCTAAGATTAGGATGCTCTCGTGGAATACTGAAATTTTCCATTTTTGCATATATCAAATGCTAATTAATTATTTGTCCAATTATATTTTAATGTCATCTTCCCAAATGGACTAAGGCATCATCATGGCAGGGCCATGATTCTCTTACTTACCGTTCTTTCCCAGCCCCTAACATACTATAAACACTTCAAAAATATATGTGGACTGATTGGCTTTTTGGTGCAATGCATATGCATGCAGTAATCTTGGAAGTGGAGCATTACAGCAGCAAGTTCTCATGGCAGTAAGGGTAATGGATATCCAGGTGGTAGTGTAAGCCTGGGAAGGATATGGATAGGGATGAAAGGGAAAATAAAAGAAGGAGACAGTCTTTTCAATTTCACAAGGCAAAATACATAGCCTTCTTGAGTTGCACGTTTATAATGTGAACAATGACCCCTACCTTGCAAGGCTGCTTTGGGAAGGTGAGGATGCAGTGCAACACCTGGTATACAATAGACAGCCAATAAGTAGTAACTCAATGTTAATTCTGCTAATATTCCCACTATTGTTTCTTAGTTCACATTCTCTCTCTTCCTAGACTATTATAATAACTTTCCAACAGGTCTTCTTGCCGCCAGTGTCCCCCTGTACACAGCAGCAAGAGGCTATGCGGGCATAGGAAATGATGGGCAGGGAGTGAAGGGTGGGGATTAGGAGGCAGTCAATAAAAAGATTGAGCTAATCCAGAGTGCCCATGTCAGGGAACCGAATCTGAATAATTCACATGTACTTATAAAAACAGGGTCAAGGAAGAGTGACAGTCAACAGAAGATTGTTCATATATCCAGTGAGGCAAAGGGACTTCAGAGAGACCCAGAGAAGCTCTTATATAATCTGATAAAGGAAGAGGAGTAAAAGCACAGACCACACCTTTCTGCCCCATGCAGTCAGCCCCTCAAGCTAAAAATCTGTCATCGCTACGGGGAAAGGAAAATATGAGATCCACATGGGTCTCAGACTGCAGTTTTATACTGAATGAGACTATGTTTTGCACACAACCGAAAGGCATAGAATCGTCCTTATATGGTCTTAAGAGGTGGGAAAGGGAAGTTTAATTTAGTGCCACTGAAGGCAAAGAGTCTGAAAAACACTAAAACCATTTTAGGTTTGTGGCCTCTCAAGTTTGGACTGTTCAAGAACCTGGTAAGAGGGATGATGCAGTCAAAGATGACATTCAGGTCTCTGGCCTGGGAAGTAAGCAGTGATGTCCGAGATGGTGATATAGCAGCCCAGCTACGGACATAGAGGTTTGGGAGTGCACTGCCTGAAAACAGGAGTTGAAGCTTTGTCAGAGGATGTGATGACTCAGGGAGACTAGAACGGAAGGGAGCCAAGAGCAGTCAAAGGAAGAAAAGTAAGTGTAAACAAAAGAAAAGAATGAGAAAGGAATTGTGTTTCTGAAGGAGGGGAGAAATACACAAAAGGGAGGACTGTGGTTCCTGATTCCAATTTCACTTCCATCACAATTGTGCCCATAGCAGACCAGTTGAGCAAGCTGTGCTTTTCTCATTCCCTCCAGGGAGACACAGGATGTTTTTGTTTTTCAAGGAAGTTCTGCAATGTGTACTATAGGCAGGCAAAGTATAATTAACTTTTTTTTTTTTTTTTTTTTTTGGCTTAGAGCTTCAGAAGTGCCCACTGGTCAGTAAAACGAATGTCCAGGCAAGAAAATACATCATGCATTCCTCCCTTGATGATTCATTGGATGTTCCATGGTACTTAGGTACATCAAAAACTAAATACAGTAATATGCTCCCTCTTCATAAACTGCACTGACCCTAGAGTCATAACTTCACAAGCCAGGAAAAATGATAGCTAGTGTAAATAAAATGCAGTTCTCAAGAGTTCTAAAATATTTTTTCTCAATTTGACAACTCCCAAATGTGAGCTCGTAGACAGATTTGATGCTGTCTTCCAGGACACATGCCCCTCTATCCAACTCACAGGGAAACTTAAATAAAATATATTCAAGATGTATTTGCTGTGAATGCAGAGTAGTTAGAGCTGACCCACTGGCATGAAGATGAGTGTCCAGGGGTCCCCACAGCAAGGGCCCTGCAACACAGGTCCCGGCCTTGGTGTAGTAGGTATGTGGTGGTAACCGCACTTGCCAGAGTCTGGAAATTGGCTCTGGTGGTCTCCTTTAATTCCTGCCGACCCCAGTTCTCCAGGCTTTCTATGCTTCTGTGAGCTATGAATTCTTTTTCTGCCTAAGTTAACCAGATCTGATTGTTGCATAAGAACCCAGACTAGTACAACCGCGGTTTGGCTTTATCTCCCTGGCCGTTGCCCTCAGGGAGCTAGTTCTATATAGTGCTTTAACATAAAATATGAGACTGAAGAGACTATATTGATAGGGAGCTCAATAAACACCCATGGTATTTGACCAGAATCCCCTTTCCTCTGCCTCTACTGATGTACAGTCTCATTATGGTTTGCAGATAGACATATGGCCTAAACTACATCAAACATAATATTTCACCATCACTGCATGTCACAGTGATGGAAAGAAAGGGTGGAGGTGTGATCCAAGCCTTGTCAATCAGACTTGAATCTGTGATTTTTTTTTTTTTTAATACCAAGACTGTTGAGAGAGGTGAGAGGAGGATAAGAAAAAGTGGTGGGAAAGGAGTGAAGATGGAGCAGATGCTGTTAATGCCTCACCCATATGCTACGGATTTCATCACCATTTTCACACAGCTGCATCTCTTTGTTGAAGGACTGTCCTCAGGATGCCAAATTTGCATGTGTACACATACAGCTGAAAGAGCCTGGGAATTTACATATCCCAAGCAGCACCTGTTAATTGGGACAATGCTGAAGGAGATCAACTCCATCTCCAGAGTCCCACTGAGGGATGGAGCCAAAGTCACCTTCTGTAGGGCTCTGCTTGGTTTCACAACTTTTCACCTTTGCTTAACTCCCTTCCCTTCCCTGTCTCCAGTCTCCACCCCTTGATGAGATTCTTCCAGGAACACATCTTAATAAATCACTTTCAGGGTCTGCTTCTGGAAAATCTAATCTAAGACACCTGAAAAGCCAGCAGCTCTCTCTTGTTCCTCGTGGATAACAGTGCTTGAGATATAAAGTAAACAAGTGGGTGGATGGATCAAATCTCTGCTTCCAACCACTCCAGCCCCTCCAACAGATGAACTGATACTTTCCCATTCCTGCCAAAGTTAGGCTGAGTTTGATTTCTGTTACTTGCAACTAAGAGACGTAATTCACCAGGGTGAGGTACAGTGACTTCTTTCCTTGCTCTACTTAACAACAGACCTTGCAGATAAGTGAGAGATGTCCATGATATCATAAGTCAGACGTATTTTCGAAATAAAGTTATCAGAAGACCACTGTCACGTTCATTGTTCCTTGGATGCCGTGTACCCAATTTATGATTTACATTTTCCACTAGAGTTTACCATATTGTTTCCAAACTTTTCTACAGTACAAACACCAGAAAAATTTCAATCTACCTTGACATATTCCATAATATGTACCACATATATGTTAAGAAAGAAAAAGAGATGAGAGAACAAAATCTTTCTAACATGCAAATCAACTCCTGTCAGGCCAAGTTTAAAGGTCTTCAATACCTCTTCCTTGTTCCCAAGATAAGGTTCATACTCCTTAAAATGCTCTCAATAGCTTAATTATGTGATGTCGGGTGCAACTATCAATCACGTTCTTCCCACTCCACCTCCATAATCCAGTCACAGTGGACACTTTCAGTCCCTTGAGAGACATGCTCTTTCTTGGCCTTACACCTTTGTTCCTCCTCTTCCTCCACATGCTCATACTCCAGCTTCTCTTTTCACTTGGATTACTCCTTTTTAGGTCTCAGGACTAGGCCAAGACATTACTTCTTCCAGAAAGTTCCACCTTCCACCTCTCCTGGGTGCTCCCATTGTTCCTTTTATTTCTCTAAAATTTCACATATCACCCTCTAGTGTGATTAAACGTGTTTATTTGGAATAAGAATATATGACCCTTGAGGTAAAATTATGTCTGTTTGTTCAATGCCATATTGCTGGAGTCTAACAGTACCTGGATCATAACAGATTTATAATATTTTTTAATGAATAAAAAAGGAAAAAGAGAGAGATGTTGAGAGAGGAGAAATTATGGTTTTTTGAACACCAGTATAGCTGGAACACTAAGTTCCAAACAGGAAATATCTCCTTAGAGAAATGCCTTGATGAGTAAAAGATGTTTTCACCCCAGCATATGTCTCCCTCGGTGTCAACTCTTTATGACAGCTAACATAACCATAAAATATGTGCTCAGCAATAACTCCTGTGATTTAACAATAGGATCCAGAGTGACTTAACTATGATACCTGGCTTCTCTCCCACAGAAAGGTACCTAAGTTCCCTTGGAAAAAAGACAGCTGAGATGAGGATACCCGCTGCCGAGAGACTTGGGTCAGTTACTTAACCTCTTTATCATTATATTAAATTATGGATTAATGTTCAGAGGCAGATAGCTGTAAATAATGCTCTTTAAAACAATTTCACTTCCAACCTTGTCTCATTTAATAACCAGATAGATTAAGAAATAAGGAGACGCTGACTTACAGAACAAAGTGCAAGACTGAAAGTCGGAAGTTCATGTAGTGAAAGAAGAAATAGCACTAATCCGTGTATGCTATCTTACCAAAGTGCTGTGAGAAACTTATTGTCAGTTTATTATCAAGTTTCACCCTGACCAGGATCATTATGCTGGATGTTATATCCTCAAAATATCTTCAGAAAGAGAAGATATGAGCATGGTACTGCCCCCCCTCTATGCAGCTTCCTTGATTGGCCTCACTAACTCATCAAGATGTTCTTTTCCATGAGACAGAGTCACTCAGAAGGCTCCTCATTGCATTCCTCCAGCAGTCTCTGTTGTCCAGTTAAACTTGCCACCACGGAAGATAAAACTGCTGTGTCACTCTGACTTTTCTGCTCAACTAGTGATAAACAATTCATTACCTTTTGGGATCTCAAACACTTATCTCCCTACCATTACTGATCTCCATCTGTCAGTACTCACAGAACTACTCACCATATGCCAAGCTCTTAGAGCACACAGGCCATCTACAGAACCAATGGAAATAGCTACTCACCCATGCTGATTTTAAGCAGCATTTACTTCTTGGGGATTACTCTTTGTCCTCTTTACTATCACATTATGGATGGTCTCAATGCTCACAGGTGGGGATAGTGCCTAAAATGTTGTCTCCTAGTCAGCTCAATCCAATCCATCTCTACAGAGAGGAGGGTTGGTCATCACCCAGGCAAAAGTATCAATAAGGTGTCTTTGTTTACACAAAAGAATGAGAATCACACCACACATTTCATTCATTTTTAAATATCTTGATCAAAGCTCAGTTGACAAAGAATATTTGAAAATATGGCCTTTGTCCTTAACCTCTTTGCTTTTCATCTCATCATCAATCTTATCAGGAAAACAAAAAAAATCCCTTTTGTCTCCCAAATTCCTTGGTCCTTCATATTTCCTCTATTATCTCAAAATTCAGCCCAGGGTTTTCTAAAATTCAATCATTTGTATCCTACCTTCACAACTTTTGCCAACTGTACTCTTATAGATGATGATGGATATGTAGGTAGGTAGGTAGATGGATAGATAGATAGGAAACATACAGGTACATAGATTTGGAAAGATAGATATATCAGGAGATAGGTAGATATAGATATTGATAAATACAAATATAGGTAGATAATCTGTTTTGAACTAACCCACTTTTTATAACCTTTTATTTGTCCTAAGCAATAATGGCCATAGGCAACTTACATATTCTTCTGATATATATTAAAAAAAATCAAACTATTATGTATAAAATAAATAAGACACAAAAGCATATTTTACAGCACAGGGAATATAGCCATATAGCCAATATTTTATAACTTTAAGTGGAGTATAAAAATACTGAATCACTATATTGTACACCTGAAACTAATATAATATTGTAAATCAACTATAGTTTGAAAAAAATAATGAAAATAATTTACATTTCTTGATATTAATATGTTTAATTTGTTGACTTCTCCATGTTTGAATATTTATCAGGGATTCCTCTCTTTTGATAGTATATTGACATTCATTTATCATAGATGCATAAGCTTGATGACATATGGCATAATTTATCTGTTCCTCTTTTACCAACATTCAGGTTATTACTGGATTATTGTCATTAAGATGAAACTTTAATAAGCAACTAGTTCCATTAAAAAAAAATAAAATTGAAAATGACCCAGCACATTTAAAATGATCTTAACCATGAGTATAACACTTTGAGAAACAATGACTCATGCCATTGGTTCTCAATACTGGAATATCAGATCACCTGAGAAGAATTATTTTATTTTAAGAAGACTTAATTTTAAATTCTAATGTCTAGATCTCACCCCAGACCTTTTAAATCCGAACGAGAATATCTGAGAACAATGACATGTCTAAAAGAGAAAAAATAATCATGCAGAAGCTTCTCATTCTAATCTATGAGGTGTGTGAAAACCTCAAGATAAACATTTCCAATAAAAAATGTCTAACTTTGCACTTCTTCCTTTCCATCAGGAATTTATGAACTAGCATTCAACTTCTACACCAATCAATGGTTCTAACAAAACTTCTCATTTTAAAAAGATCCGTTGTGGGTTATTTTGCTACAAAATTTAATTTTTCAAAGTTCATTTAAACTGAATGAAAGAAAATCTTTATAGAGAAATATACAGCTCTTAATGTTCCTCCACATGTATGCATGGCTATAAGTCCTCTAAGAACAAGACCTTTACCTTTCTCACATCTATGCATCTATTTATCTGAAGTTTCAAGCAGTGTCTGGCACACAGCAAATCCTCAAAAAATGGTCATCACATAAATAAATGAATAAGTAAATACACATAGCTCTAATAATAGAAAGGATACAAATTACGTCAAAAACATTTAACATCTCTTCCTCTCTCACTTGAACCTCATCATCTCTACTGTGTTTATTGTGAGGCTTTCTGATATAATTTGAAAGATAAAAACTAGAGTTTTCTAATATTTTATCCCCTACTAAAAAGTAAAGTTACAGTGAGAGATTAAATGCCTCCTTAATAATCTGTTTTAACTGTGTATGTTTTAATGTTTGCAGTCTGAGGAGCTACCATCAATTTCAGAAGAGGTAATTGCTTCTAACCATTATAGCTGAACTGGCAACATTTCACTCATATCCAAGCCACTGTCCGGTGCCCAGTACATAGTAAGTGCTCAATAAATCTGTCACTCGTATTTGAACAAACATGATGTGGGATATAATCAAAACACTTTTCACTGGTTTCCCCTGCCACTGGATGAAAGCTCTGGAAGGCTCCGTCCACATCTTCTGCAGTCTTTTAGTCTTCCCAGTTGCATTTAACCTCCAAAGGACTCATTTTCATCATCTGTAAAATAAAGGGCTGGTACTACATACTAATGTCTCCATTTTTCTTCTAACATCTTCTTTCTCTCTTTTTTTTGTGTGTGTGTACAATTCACTAAGTAAGCACATTCATAGCTCTTAAGTACACTCATATTGTTTCTCTAACATCCTAATAGTATGATTTAAAATTTTCTGTATTGGATCTGGATATGTCTTAACTTTGTTTTTTAATTCATAATTTCAAGAAACAGGATGACACTTTGCATTTTCATAGAGATCCTGCTATGAGTATAAATATTGATCTCACCCACCTTTTTCAGCAAAGACAGGGTCTGTGCACACAGTAGATCTTGACAGAGTTGAAATTATTGACCTACAGAGAATGACATACAATCTGCCTGATGATTTTAATGTTCTCTTGTCAGGCACTTGCCTCTTTCCTTTGATTTGAGAAGGTTTTAGTTTCCATTTCATTGACATATGCATTCAACATGATTTCTTCTTCTCCATCAAAATTTTGCACCAAATCTGCAAATAAGGGTAGTACTTTTTATACAGCTGACAGAGAGATATATTGGAATCTTCCCTCATGACCGTCAAAAATTTCTCACATAAAGAGCTGGTGCTCACGTTTTCTGAGCTTCATAAGCAAGTGACTACAAAATACTGGCAACTCGTATTATGGTGAGGTCTCTGAGGCATCACTGGCTGCTGCAATTGCATTGTCCCTGATTGATGTTCTTTTCTTCAGAATTAAACCAGAACCAATTCCTGCCATATGTTGCAGACAAAGGACAAAACAGTGTTAGAGTCTTCTATCCTCCACTTCATATCTGAAATGCAAACTTTAGATTTTCTTATCTTGAAGAGAAATGTCAGACAGAAGTCTTTTTGGTTCCATATTGCTGAGTCAGTTATGTAAAATGCAAACTAAAAATTCCATTCTACTTCCTAGAACCAAATGAAAGGAAAACACAGCTTTGGTGAGTAATGGCAAAAAATTGAACCATATCCTGAGGGGACAGAAAGGATAAACATGGCACTGTATTGTTCAGAGCAGCTCTATTATGGGATGCAGGTGTCACTGGCACCCATTCCTATCAGAGAGTACCTATTAGACTAGAAATAGGAATGTGTAGGTGGTGAAAAATCATCCTCATGTGAAACCAGCATAAAATCCATTGCCCTTTGTTTTTATTTTGGGGAAAAATAGCCAAGAGGTTAATAAGGAACTAAGGACATTAGATCACATTCTTCTTTTTACCCATATTCATTTACTTATTCCTTATTTTGTATTATAGATGGTTATTAGGCTGATGTATATCAGCACTGTGTTAGCCTTTGGCAACACAACTATAAGTGAGGCAAAGTGTGTAGCCAGCAATAAGCTGAAATCAAGTTGAGAAATAGTCATCCATACAGATTAGTATAATATAAAACTTTGGAGATCATGATCCCTGGATTAAATTTTGCTTCACTTTAATATTAAACAGAAATTTAATTAGCTAGATAATACCATGTCACACTTGTAAACTTTGTTCTTTGCTACATACAGACTTACATATGTGTCCATATTAATTACCAAATGATGAGTGTAAATTAAACTTTGAGGGAAGGAGATAAGAATGGTGTGGAAGCGGGAATGGTGTCATGTCAAACAGAGGAACTTGCATGAGCAAAGGCTCAGTGAAATAGTTCCGTGTACTGAGCAGATTACCAGCTGTTTTGAGTGACCAGAATGTAGAAGAAATTAAGTAAGAGGATCATATAATTTATTATCCAAAATGGGACACTTTTGAAAGTGAAAGAGGATGTCAAAATAATTAAAATTATATAATTTAAAATATTTATATATTGACATAAAATTATTATTATTTTTTAAATATCGGTGGATCTACAACACAAGTCTGAAATAACTATTTCTGGAAATAAAATTCTTTCAAAAAGTAAAATAGGGCTTCCCTGGTGGTGCAGTGGTTGAGAGTCCGCCTGCCGATGCAGGGCACAGGGGTTCGTGCCCCGGTCTGGGAAGATCCCACATGCTGCAGAGCAGCTGAGCCCGTGAGCCATGGCCGCTGAGCCTGTGCGTCCAGAGCCTGTGCTCCGTAATGGGAGAGGCCACAACAGTGAGAGGCCCGGGTATCGCAAAAAAAAAAAAAGAAAAAGTTAAAATAGGATAATCTATGTACATTAAAGCAAAAAAAAAAAAAAAAACACCATTGATTATCTGAATGTTACAAATATAACAAAAGCATAATAATTATTCCTGATACAAATGTTTGAGTTTAACCAGTTGGCAATATTAAATACTTCTCCCTTTACCCCCTGAGACCCAAAAGTTGAACAATCCCTAGCCATCTTTTTTTTTTTCTAATTAACAAATACTCTGCATTGTGTCTTTGAAAAGGAAGTGATAGTTAAAAGGTAGGTGATAGTAATATTATGCCTAGAAAGACATGGATGAAGGAAGATGGTTATTATTGATCATCTTTCAGATTTAGCTATGTATTATAAAGAGAACTCTAATAATATACAGGCCACTTATCATTACTAGAAAAGCTGGAAGTACAAAGTAGAGTAAACCTATCCCAGCTTATTTGAATGCAACTTTTAATAACATTTTAATTAATAAAATGAAAAATCCTGAACAAATACTAAACCAAGAAGGGCTCTCTGACAGCCTTCATAAGCTTGAATTGTTCTAGGCAAAGTGGCTAGAAAAGCAGCTGACAAGGGTGTGATAAGATACAAAGCTGGACAAGGGAGCAAAGGCCAGATCCAGATCCTAGAGGACCTCAAACACCACGCAAGGAAACTTGGAATTAACCAAGGGGAAGCCAGTGAAGAACTGCAGGGAGATATATACAATAGAATATTACTCAGCCATTAAAAGAAATGAAATTGGGTTATTTGTAGTGAAGTGGATGGACCTAGAGTCTGTCATACAGAGCAAAGTAAGTCAGAAAGAGAAGAACAAATACCATATGCTAACACATATATATGGAATCTAAAAAAAAAAAAAAAAGCTTCTGAAGAACCTAGGGGCAGGATAGGAATAAAGACGCAGATGTAGAGAATGGACTTGAGGACACGGGGAGGGGGAAGGGTAAGCTGGGATGAAGTGAGAGAGTAGCATTGACATATATACACTACCAAATGTAAAACAGATAGTTAGTGGGAAGCAGCCACATAGCACAGGGAGATCAGCTCAGTGCTCTGTGACCACCTAGAGGGGTGAGATAGGGAGGGAGGGTGGGAGGGAGACGCAAGAGGGAGGAGATATGGGGATGTATGTATATGTATAGCTGATTCAATTTGTTATACAACAGAAATGAACACACCATTGTAAAGCAATTATACTCTAATAAAGATGTTAAAAAAAAATGAACTGCAGGGAGAACTGTGTTTAGTTAGAACCCTCTGGCAGCTTCTGGAACATGAATTTTGAGGAAGCAGAGCTATTATATTGTTATACAGAGACAGCAAACTGGAGACCCATGAGCTGCCTCCAACCCACATGCATGTATGTTTTTTGTTTTGTTTTGTTCTTTGCTTGCTCAATGCTAACATGCACTGTACTTAAACTGAATTCACAGTCTAAGCAATTAAAAAGTAGGAAATTTCACATACAATTTGGATTGCTGGGTCTATTGAAAAACTGGAAGATCTGGGGTTATAAGCTTGATTTTCTGGATGACAAACAACAGTTGACAAAAACTGAGTGGCCATTGCCCTTCAGAGTGTGGGATACTATCCAACTTGACTGCCTGACCTGCTTTCACTAACCACACACAAAATGCCTGGGCCTGTCGCACGAGCTGAGAACTTCCAGTATACACTACCTTTGACATGAGCAACACTTGATAAAAATGGTCAGAAGAAAACATGTACCTGAGCCAGGAATGCAATTCTCAGCAGATGTCTCAACTTAATGGCACAAAAGTGTAGACTAGACAAGCTTTAGGTATGGACAGGGGTAATGCCCATTCATACAATCACCTCAAACATTATTTTGACCTTGTGACAGCATCACACAATTTAACTCTGACAGTAAAAGACCCAAATATAGAGCAATGTCTCCCTGAAATTACAAGCTGTACCTTTCCAGAAGGAGATATCATTTCATTTCTAGTTCATGGGCAACTCCAACGTAACTAGGGCAGAAGAAATCCACTCACCTCCTCTTTCCTTTGGCCCAGTGCTTCACTGAGATATGGACCATGTAGGGTTTCAAAAGGAGTTTCCCAAATGAAGCCACAAGCCATTACCCTTTCTAGCCCTGACAGAAGAACAACGTACTATACTGGTCATTAACTCCTCTTTTCCAGGGCCCATGTAATTTGTGGCTTTCTCTTTTCTGAGTACTTATATAATGATTATTCATTTCATTAAGACTTTGAGCCACATAAAAAGAAATGAAATTGAGTTATTTGTAGTGAGGTGGATGGACCTAGAGTCTGTCATATAGAGTGAAGTAAGTCAGAAAGAGAAAAACAAATACCAGATGCTAACACATATATATGGAATCTAAAAAGAAAAAAAGATTCTGATGAACGTAGGGGCAGGACGAGAATAAAGACGCAGTCGTAGAGAATGGACTTGAGGACACAGTGGGGGGAAGGGTAAGCTGGGTCGAAGTGAGAGAGTAGCATTGACATATATACACTACCAAATGTAAAACAGATAGCTAGTGGGAAGCAGCCGCATAGCACAGGGAGATCAGCTCGGTGCTTTGTGACCACCTAGAGGGGTGGGATAGGGAAGGTGGGAGGGAGACACAAGAGGGAGGAGATATGGGGATATATGTATATGTATAGCTGATTCACTTTGTTATACAGCAGAAAGTAACACACCATTGTAAAGCAATTATCCTCCAATAAGAATGTTAATTTTTTAAAAATAAATAAATAAAAATAAAAACAGATGTATGTTCTAACATGAAAAAAAAAAAAAAACTTTGAGCCAAAAAGAAATTATGTTATTATAGAATGTGGAAGAGTAAAATAAAAAGGGCATATGCTTTATGCCAATTATACTGTACCCTTGTGGTCCTCTTGTGTAAATGTTACAGGCCACAGGAAGAATGCTTAACTCCTTTCTATGTTTTATAAGGCCTTTCATGATCTGCTTACCTCACTATAGACCCTTCTACAGACCCTTCTGACCCAAACTCAGTCTCCAATCGTACTTACCTGTTTTCATTTCCTCAAACCCATCATGTTCTCCCTTCCTGAGCTCTGAACATGCTCTCCCCTCAACCTAGAACACTTTCACAACCACCCATCTCATTGTTGTGTATTATCTATTGCTGTATAACAAATTAAGCAAACTTAGCAACTTTACACAAGTCATACTTATTATCTCACAGTTTCTGTGGGTCAGGAATCTAAAAACAGCTCAGCTAGGAGGTTCTGGCTCAGGGTTTCTCATGAGGTTTCAGTCAAGCTGTTGGCCAGGACTGCTGTGTCTTGGGATGGAGAATCCACTTCCCAGATGGCGCACTCAGATGGCTACAGGCAGCAAATCTTAGTTCCTTGCTAGCTATTGGCAAAGGCCTCAGCTCCTTGTCATATGGGTCTCTCCACATGATGGCCTGAGGGTCCTAACAGCATGCCAGCTGAATTCTCCCAAAACTAGTGATCCAAGAGAGAACAAGGTAGAAGCCTCATGTCCTTTATGACCTGATCTTGGAAGTGAAACATCATCACTTTGGCCATATTCTTTTTTTTAAAATGAGTCACTAAGTCTACACTCAAAGGAGGAAAATTAAGCTTCACCTCTTGAAGGGAATGTCAAAGAATTTGTAGGAACATTTTAAACCACCACAGCCTTGAGAGAGCCAAATTTCAGCCTGGATGATTACTTCCTTGGTTAGTTTTTGTAACTCTCTCAAGACTGGGCTGGTATCTCCGCTAGCTCTCAGGAGGTAACTCTCTTAACAGGTACTATTTTTGGAACCATTCCTTATTCACTGGTCTGTCTTTTGCAGTAGAAAGTAAACAACACGAAGGCAAGGACTATGTCTTGCTCACAGTTGTTCCCCCAAGCCTGGCACAGTGTTTGGCCTTTGGTAGGCATTCAGTCAAAGTTTGTTGAAGAATGAATCATGCCACTTAGAGAGGCACTTTTCCTACCTTCCCACATAATAAGCAGGGGAAGAAAGGGGGAGAAATAAGGTTTATTATGCACCTCCTGTTGTGCATTGCACTTTGTATATATAATCTCATTTAGTGATAGATGTAACCTTTGGTAGAAGCATAATTATGTGGTGGGAAAGAATGAAGAATTGTAATTTTACACTCTCCTGCCTCTTATTACTGCGGAGTCTTGGGCAGCTTATTTAGACTCTTGGAACTTCAGTTTCATGTGAAAAAAAATTAAAAGATATAATAATAATTGCCATGACAACTAACATGGTTTTAGTGAGGATCAAATAAGACAATGTAAATGAAAAGAAGGTACAAACCATAAAACACCATACAAATATAATACATAAATATTATAATTTCTCAAATTCCTTAGAGTATGGATGATATTGCCAAGCATGAAGAAGATGCTTCCATCTTTGGAAACTTAAGCAAAGGTAAAACTCTTATTGCAGTGATAACCAATATATATATATATATTTTTTTTAGCATTTCTTTCTTTTTAATTTTTTTTTGAATTTTTGAATTTTATTTATTTTATACAGCAGGTTCTTATTAGTTATCCATTTTAGATGCCCAGTTAAATTTGAATTTATGATAAACAACGAATAGATATTTTAGTATAAGTATGTTCTAAGTAGGTCCTGGTCTCAGTAGGTGGACTTAGAAAAATCATCAAGGGCACCCTGTCAGATATATATTTGAGACATACAAATTTAACCGTGTGTCCTATATTTTTATTTGTTAAATCTGGCAGCCCTATTGCAATTGAACTGAATCATACTAACCTCTACAGTTACTTGTCATATAATTACTTGATCACCTTTCAAAACATCATATTCTGAGACCCATTCAGATGTTTTCTAGTAGTTGTTTATTTTAAAGGGCTGATAAAAATTATAGATTGGAAATTTATTAATGCAATCACTTTTATAATTTGATTTTATCTAATTGCCATTTATATCAATGATAACTTCATAAAGGGAAAGTATAAAAATGGGGCTTAACTCTCCAAAGATAATCATGAAATAAATAGGCCACTGTAGGCTTCTGGGAACCAGAGAGAGAAGTTTCACCCTTATGACTGGAACCAGCTGGAAATTTTTTTTTTTTTATATTAAGGGCTTTGACCATTTAGACACAAAGAAATTTTCCATTTCAAATCCTGAACAGTTTTCTCCAATGATGTCACATCAGAGAACTGAATATTTTGGACTTGAGATGAAATCAATATCACTTTATCACAGATTGAAAGGTGAAATTTCACCCATGTTGATTTTGGACATTGACAGGCTCATTCCATCAAGGTTTCAGTGCTTTTGTTCTGCCTCTGGTGACTGCTAAAAGACAAATTCTGGGAAATTCATTCCAAATCCCAGTGAATAGTCATAATGCAGTTTCTAAGTGCAGTCCCTACAGAGAGCTTTATAGAATCTCCCTCTCACAAGGAGTCCTCCTTGTGCATCTAAACCATTCAGTGTGTGAGAGAAGACTAAATAGGATGTGGCAGTGAGCCTCAACATGTGACCTTTGTTTGCTGAGGTTCCTCAAACCTCAGGTAGGTAGTCATCTTGATGATTTCTGGCCCCTGAATTCTTCACAGGAGGATTCCAAGTCCAGCGTTTCCTGTACAGTTCCTGGTGGATTTTGATCCAAAATGAATAAGGCCCAATCCTTGACCTCAAAATTGCTGTTGGGTCAGTAGAGCTGCTGTCTCAGTCATCCCCACTTCTCCATCCATGGCTGGTGTGCTCTTTGCCCACTGCCTTGTGACCCTTAAATGGGGGAAAAAAAAACCTAGCCAGACCTGCATGGCCTATCTCAGGAGGAGGAGGGCATCTTCTTATGTGGACCCCCCTAAGCAAGTCACTCTTTTTCACAAAACAAATAAAAACAGACACACAGATCAATGAAACACAATAGAGTGCCCAGAAATAAACCCACACATAAATGGACAATTAATTTACAATGAAGGAGTCAAGAACATACAACAGATAAAGGACAACAACATACAACATTCTCATCAATAAATGGTGTGGGACCTCCTGGAGGTCCTAATCTCAGCACCAGGACCCAGCTCTATCCAACCGCCAGCAAACTCCAGTGCTGGACGCCTCCAGCCAAACAACCAGTAAGACAGGAATAGAGCCCCACCCATTAAAAAAAAAAAAGAAACAACAAAAGAATATGTTACAGACGAAGGAGCAAGGTAAAAACCTATAAGACCAAATAAATGAAGACAAAATAGGCAACCAACCTGAAAAAGAATTCAGAGTAATGATAGTAAAGATGATCCAAAATCTCAGAAACAGAATGGAGAAAATACAAGAAACATTTAACAAGGATCTAGAAGAACTAAAGAGCAAACAAACAGTGATGAACAACACAATAACTAAATTAAAAATACTCTAGGGAAGACCTTAAAGATGGCAGAAGAGTAAGATGTGGACATCACCTTCCTCCCCACAAATACATCAGAAATGCATCTACATGTGGAACAACTTGTACAGAACACCTACTGAACGCTGATAGAAGATCTCATAATTCCCAAAAGGCAAGAAACTCCCCATGTACCTGGGTAGGGCAAAAGAAAAAAGGAAAAACAGAGACAAAAGAATAGGGATGGGACCTGCACATCTGGGAGGGAGCTGTGAAGGAGAAAAAGTTTCCACACATTAGGAAGCCCCTTCACTGGTGGAGACAGGGGTGGCGGAGGGAAGCTTTGGCGCCACGGAGGAGAGCGCAGCGACAGGCGTGCAGAGGGCAAAGCGGAGAGATTCCCGCACTGAGGATCAGTGCCGACTGGCATTCACCAGCCCGAGAGGCTTGTCTGCTCACCTGTGTCTGCTCAGCTGCCGGGGTGGGTGGGGGCTGGGAGCTGAGGCTAGGGTTTGAAGGTCAGACCCCAGGGAGAGGACTGCAGTTGGCTGCGTGAACACAGCCTGAAGGGGGCTAGTGCGCCACAGCTAGCTGGGAGGGAGTCCGAGAGAAAGTCTGTAACTGCCTAAGAGGCAAGAGACCATTGTTTCTGGGTGAGCAAGGAGAGGGGATTCAGAGCACCGCCTAAATGAGCTCCAGAGACGGGTGCGAGCCGCAGCTATCAGTGCAGACACCAGAAACAGGCATGAAATGCTAAGGCTGCTGCTGCAGCCACCAAGAAGCCTGTGTGCAAGCACAGGTCACTATCCACACCTCCTCTCCCAGGAGCCTATGCAGCCCACCACTGCCAGGGTCCTGTGATCCAGGGACAACTTCCCAGGAGAACACACGGCACACCTCATGGTGTTGCAACGTCACATCAGCCTCTGCCGCCACAGGCTCACCCTGCATTCCATACCCCTCCCTCCCCCGGCCTGAGTGAGCCAGAGCCCCCTAATCAGCTGCTCCTTTAACCCCATCCTGTCTGAGTGGGAACAGATGCCCTCTGGAGACCTACACGCAGAGACAGGACCAATACAAAGTTGAACCCCAAGAGCTGTGCGAACAAAGAAGAGAAAAGGAAATCTCTCCCAGCAGCCTCAGGAGCAGCAGATTAAATCTCCACAATCAACCTGATGTCCCCTGCATCTGTGGAGTACCTGAATAGACAACAAATCATCCCAAATTGAGGCGGTGGACATTGGGAGCAAAGATATATATATTTTTTTCCCTTTTTCTCTTTTTGTGAGTGTGTTTGTGTATGGTTCTGTGTGTGATTTTGACAGTATAACTTTGCTTTCACCATTTGTCCTAGGGTTCTGTCTGTCTGTCTTTTGTTTTTTGTTTTTTTTAGTATAGTTTTTAGTGCTTATTATCATTGGTGGATTTCTTTTTTGGTTTGGTTGCTCTCTTTTTTCTTTCTTTCTTTTTTTTATTACTTTTTAATTTTTTTATTTTTCAATAATTATTTTTGTATTTTAATAACTTTATTTTATTTTATTTTTCTTTCCTTCATTTTTTCTCCCATTTATTCTAGCCGTGTGGATGACAGGGTCCTTGTGCTATGACAGGGTATCAGGCCTGGGCCTCTGAGGTGGGAGAGACGAGTTCAGGACACTGGCCCACCACAGACCTCCCAGCTCCATGTAATATCAAATTGTGAGAATCTGCCATGGATCTCCATCTCAACACCAAGACCCAGCTCCACTCAATGACCAGCAAGCTACAGTGCTAGACACCCTATGCCAAACAACTAGCAAGAGAGGAACACACCCGACCCTCTGGAAGAAAGGCTGTTTAAAATCATAATAAGGTCACAGGCACCCCAAAACACACCACCAGACGTGGACCTGCCCACCAGAAAGACAAGATCTAGCCTCATCCACCAAAACACAGGCACTAGTCTCCTCCACCAGGAAGCAAACACAGCCCACTGACCAACCTTAGCCACTGGGGGAAGACACCAAACACAATGGGAACTATGAACTTGTACCCTACAAAAAGGAGACCACAAAATCAGTAGGTCAAGCAAAATGAGAAGACAGAGAAACACACAGTAGATGAAGGAACAAGGTAAAAAACCACCAGACCAAACAAATGAAGAGGAAAGAGGCAGTCTACCTGAGAAAGAATTCAGAGCAATGATAGTAAAGACAACACAAAATCTTGGAAATAGAATGGAGAAAATACAAGAAACATTTAACAAGGACCGAGAAGAAAAAAATAGCAAACAAACAATGATGAACAACACAGAAATGAAGTTAAAAATTCTCTGGAAGGAATCAATAGCAGAATAATTGAGACAGAAGAACAGATAAGTGACCTGGAAGATAAAATAGTGTAAATAAATACAGTAGACCAGAATAAAGAAAAAAGAATGTAAACAATTGAGGACAGTCTCGGACACCACTGAGACATTAAACGCACCAGCATTCGAATTATAGGGGTCCCAGAAGAAGAAGAGAAAAAGAAAGGGACTGAGAAAATATTTGAAGAGATTATAGTTGAAAACTTCCCTAATATGGGAAAGGAAATACTTAATCAAGACCAGGAAGCACATAGAGTCCCATACAGGATAAATCCAAGGAGAAACACATCAAGACACATATTAATCAAACTATCAAAAATTAAGTACAAAGAAAAATTACTAAAAGCAGCAAGGGAAAAACAACAAATAACATACAAGGGAATCCCCATAAGGTTAACAGCTGATCTTTCAGCAGAAACTCTGAAATACAGAAGGGAGTGGCAGGGCATATTTAAAGTGATGAAAGGGAAAAACCTACAACCAAGATTACTCTACTCAGCAGGGATCTCATTCAGGTTTGATGGAGAAATTAAAAACTTTACAGACAAGCAAAAGCTAAGAGAATTCAGCATCACCAAGCCAGCTTTACAACAAAAGCTAAAGGAACTTCTCTAGGCAGGAAACACAAAAGAAGGAAAAGACCAACAATAACAAACACAAAACAATTAAGAAAATGGTAATAGGAACATACATAACGATAACTACCTTAAATGTAAATGGATTAAATGCTCCAACCAAAAGACACAGACTGGCTGAATGGATACAAAACAAGACCCATATATAGGCTGTCTACAAGAGACCCACTTCAGACCTAGGGACACATACAGACTGAAAGTGAGGGGATGGAAAAAGATATTCCATGCAAATGGAAACGAAAAGAAAGCTGGGGTAGCAATTCTCATATCAGACAAAATAGACTTTAAAATAAAGCTATTACAAGACACAAAGAAGGATACTTCATAATGACCAAGGGATCAATTCAACAAGAAGATAAAACAATTGTAAATATTTAGGCACCCAATATAGGAGCACTGCAATACATAAGGCAAATGCTAACATCCATAAAAGGGGAAATTGGCAGTAACACAATCAGAGTAGGGGACTTTAACACCACACTTTCACCAAAGGACAGATCATCCAAAATGAAAATAAATAAGGAAACACAAGCTGTAAATGATATATTAAACAAGATGGACTTATTTGATATTTATAGAACATTCCATCCAAAAACAACAGAATACACTTTCTTCTCAAGTGCTCATGGAACGTTCTCCAGGATACATCATACCTTGGGTCACAAATCAAGCCTTGGTAAATTTAAGAAAATTGAAATTGCATTAGTATCTATTCTGACCACAATGCTATGACTAGATATGAAGTACAGGAAAAAATCTGTAAAAAAATACAAGCACATGGAGGCTGGACAATACACTACTTAATAAACAAGATATCACTGAAGAAATCAAGAGGAAATCAAAAAATACCTAAAACAAATGACAATGAAAAGATGACAACACAAAACCTATGGGATACATCAAAAGCAGTTCTAAGACAGAAGTTTATAGCAATACAACCCTAACTTAAGAAACAAGAAACATCTCAAATAAACCACCTAACCTTACACTTAAAGCAATTAGAGAAAGAAGAACGCAAAAGACCCAGAAGGAAAGAAATAATAAAGAGCAGACCAGAAATAAATGAAAAAGAAATGAAGGAAACAATAGCAAAGATCAATAAAACTAAAAGCTGCTTCTTTGAGAAGATAAACAAAATTGATAAACCATTAGCCAGAGTCATCGAGAAAAAAGAGAGAAGACTCAGATCAATGGAATTGGATATGAAAAAGGAGAAGTAACAACTGACACTACAGAAATACAATGGATCATGAGATATTCCTACAAGTAACTATATGCCAATAAAATGGACAACCTGGAAGAAATGGACAAATTCTTAGAAAAGCACTACCTTCTGAGACTGAACCAGGAAGAAATAGAAAATATAAACAGACCAATCAAAAGCACTGAAGTTGAAACTGTGATTAAAAATCTTCCAACAAACAAAAGCCCAGGACCAGATGGCTTCACAGGCCAATTTCATCAAACATTTAGAGGAGAGATAACACCTACCTTCTCAAACTCTTCCAAAACATAGCAGAGGGAGGAACACTCCTAAACTCATTCTATGAAGCCACCATCACCCTGATAGCAAAACCAGACAGAGATGTCACAAAGAAACTACTGGCCAATAACACTGATGAGCATGGATGCAAAAATCCTCAACAAAATACTAGCAAACAGAATCCAACAGCACATTAAAAGAATCATACACCATGATCAAGTGGTGTTTATCCCAGGATTGCAAGGATTCTTCAATATATGCAAGTCAATCAATGTGATACACCATATTTACAAACTGAAGGATAAAAAACATATGATCATCTCAAGAGATGAAGATAAAGCTTTCCACAAAGTTCAACACCCATTTATGATAAAAACTCTCCAAAAAGTAGGCATAGAGGGAACCTACCTCAACATAATAAAGGCCATATATGACAAACCCACAGCCAACATTGTCCTCAATGGTGAAACCCACAGCCAACATTGTCCTCAATGGCGAAACACTGAAACACTGAAACAATCTCTTGTTCCACTAAGTTCAGGAACAAGACAAGGTTGCCCACACTCACCACTATTATCCAACATTGTTTTGGATATTTTAGCCACAGCAATCAGAGAATAAAAAGAAATAAAAGGAATCCAAATTGGAAAAGAAGAAGTAAAGTTGTCACTGTCTGCAGATGACATGATACTATATATACAGAATACTAAAGATGCTACGAGAAAACTACTAGAGCTAATCAATGAATTTGGTGGAGTAGCAGGATACAAAATTAATACACAGATATCTCTTGCATTCCTATACACTAATGATGAAAAATCTGAAAGAGAAATTAAGGAAACACTCCCATTTACCATTGCAACAAAAAGAATAAAATACCTAGGAATAAACCTACCTAAGGAGAGAAAAGATCTGTATGCAGAAACTGTAAGACACAATGAAATAAATTAAAGATGATACCAACAGATGGAGAGATATACCATGTTCTTGGGTTGGAAAAATCAACATTGAAAAACTGACTATACTACCCAAAGCAATGTACAGATTCAATGCAATCCCTATCAAACTACCAATGGCGTTTTTCACAGAACTAGAACGAAAAATTTCACAATTTGTATGGAAATACAAAAGACCCCGAATAGCCAAAGCAATCTTGCGAAAGAAAAATGGAGCTGGAGGAATTAGGCTCTCTGACTTCAGACTGTACTACAATGCTACAGTAATCAAGACAGTATGGTACTGGCACGAAAACAGAAATATAGATCAATGGAACAGGATGGAAAGCCAGAGATAAACCCACACACACATGGTCACTTTATTTTTGATAAAGGAGGCAAGAATATACAATGGGAAAAAGACAGCCTCTTCAATAAGTGGAGCTGGGAAAACTGGACAGCTACATGTTAAAGAATGAAATTAGAACACTTCCTAACACCACACACAGAAATAAATTCAAAATGGATTCAAGCCCTAAATGTAAGGCCAGACACTATAAAACTCTTAGAGGAAGACATCGGCAGAACACTCTATGACATAAATCACAGCAAGATCCTTTTTGACCCACCTCCAAGAGAAATGGAAATAAAAACAAAAATAAAAAAATGGAACCTAATGAAACTTAAAAGCTTTTGCACAGCAAAGGAAATCATAAACATGACAGAAATACAACCTCAGAATGGGAGAAAATATTTGCAAATGAAGCAACTGACAAAGGATTAATTTGCAAAATTTACAAGCAGCTCATGCAGCTCAATATCAAAAAAAACAAATAATTCAATCCAAAAATGGGCAGAAGACTTAAATAGACATTTCTCCAAAGAAGACATACAGATGGCCAAAAAACACATGAAAGGATGCTCAACATAACTAATCATTAGAGAAATGCAAATCAAAACTACAATGAGGTATCATCTCACACCAGTCAGAATGGCCATCATCAAAAAATCTACAAACAATAAATGCTGGAGAGAGTGTGGAGAAAAAGGAATCCTCTTGCACTGTTGTTGGGAATGTAAATTGATACAGCCACTATGGAGAACAGTATGGAGGTTCCTTAAAAAACTACAAATAGAACTTCCCTATGACCCAGCAATTCCAGTACTGGGCATATACCCTGAGAAAACCATAATCCAAAAAGAGTCATGTACTGCAATGTTCATTACAGCACTATTTACAATTGCCAGGACATGGAAGCAACCTAAGTGTCCATCAACAGATGAATGGATGAAGAAGATGTGGCACATATACACAATGGAATATTGCTCACCCATGAAAAAAAAACGAAATTGAGTTATTTGTAGTGGGGTGGATGGACCTAGAGTCTGTCATACAGAGTGAAGTAAGTCAGAAAGAGAAAAACAAATACCATACGCTAACACATATATATGGAATCTAAAAAAAAAAAATTAGTTCTGAAGAACCTAGGGGTAGGCCAGGAATAAAGACGTAGATGTAGAGAATGGACTTGAGGACACGGGGAGGGAAAAGGGTAGGCTGGGTCGAAGTGCGAGAGTAGCATTGACATATATACACTAAGAAATGTAAAATAGCTAGTGGGAAGCAGCCGCATAGCACAGGGATATCAGCTCGGTGCTTTGTGACCACCTAGAGGGGTGGGATAGGGAGGGTGGACGGAGATGCAAGAGGGAGGGGATATAGGGATATTATGTATGCATATAGCTGATTCACTTTGTTATACAGCAGAAACTAACAACACTGTAAAGCAATTATCCTCCAATAAAGATGTTAAATAAATAAATAAATAAATAAATCTTGTGGCAAAAACTGGACAGTCACATGCAAAAAAATGAAACTTGACCACCATCTTAGAAACTATCAATCGATGTCATCAATTATTTGTGTTGTGCCACACAGGAGCATGTATTTATTTGCCCTGACACTGTTTATAAAGTGGAGGAGCATCCCTAGAGAAAAGTCTGAGTTCAAACCCAATAAGGTTAATATTGCACTGAGTACTGAGTTTGTCTTTAATACTCTAACATGAGGAAGTCAAAACAATCTCTGAAAAGAACCTTTCTACAGGCTTCTTGAACCTACACTGGCTGCTTCAAAGACAAGAAAATCAATCCTGAACTCAATCTTTTAATTTATTTTCATGGTTACTGTTTTCAAAAGGAGAATGCAATTAAAACTAATGCTATCTTAGTTCCCTTTCCTGAAAATTAACATTGATCAGATTCTATGTGAAGGGTCTGTAACATCTCTTCTGTAATTATTTTAAAATATATTAACAGGGATCTGTGTACTGTAGAACAAAAGTGTTCTGTGTCTGCAGGACAAGAGTCTGAGTTCTGGCACTAGCTCTTCCTTTTACCAACTATGTGACTTGTGGAAAATCATTTCTTCTAGTTGACCCTTTGTCTCCCTTGTAAAATGGGTACATTACTACCTCACAGTATTGATTAAGGGTCACTCAGGTCTTGCATGTTAAAGGCAAAAATTGCAATACACTTATACTAAACTATTATGATTACTACTCAAGTTCTTACAAAATATAATTAACACAAACCACACAAATCAGAATCACTGGGACTCAACACAAATATGTTATAATGCTTATCGTCATTATGCTATGAAATAAACGTCAGAGTACTCCAAGGGATAAATAGCTTATAGCTTCTTACATTATAAGAAAGATTATTTCTTTCATTTTTAGATGACAGCCAAAGAAAGAGGAATGAAACATCTGAGATTCACTACTTAACACTAAATTTATTAAATAATTATACCTCCAAATGATCCAAAATGATCAGAAACTGAGATATGGTACACATACTTCGGTCTTCTTTTCAAATGCAGCTTACTTTGCTAATGTACTGATAGAATATCAAACCAGCCTTACTGTTTGTCATAAGTATTCTCTAGACTTCATTTTTATCAACAATTTCTCTGATGTCTCAACATACTGTTATATAGGAAATGATTCACTGCTGCTAACTTTAATTTAGTCCTTGCCAAAACCGGTTAGCTATGAACTCTGACACTTTTTTCTGAACTTCTAAATTTCAGTTCAGATGGCATTTTTAATGGGATAGGGAGGGTGGGAGGGAGACCCAAGAGGGAGGAGATATATGGATATATGTATACATATAGCTTATTCACTTTGTTATACAGCAGAAACTAACACACAATTGTAAAGCAATTATACTCCAATGAAGATGTTTAAAAAAATTCTATTGCTATAGTATAAATCTGCCTTCAACAACCCAAGTACTGGATTAATTGGAGCTATACAATAAAGCATGTGCTGTGCACAGGGAGTAAATAATACTTAGACAGATGCATAAAAATGTCAGGCTTCATTTTTATTAGCCATCATAGAGTCATGAATTTCACAACACTATAAAACTTGGTCCTTCTTCCAGCTCCGACTGGGCTAAACCACATGCTCACCCTTTATTTCAGATCATGAAACTGATAACATTTATATCCAGATCTATGCCAGAGGATATAAAATTTTCCTGAAGTTGGGGGGAAGCCATCTGTTACCCCGTTAGAAGGGCTGGACCAGCTGCATGCTCATAATTGTCATCTGTAATTGCTAGATGGAAGGGAAATGAGAAATTACCTTTTTGACAGAGGCATGAAACTTCAACAGGATCCTGTTTTTGTTGGCTCAGAAAGTTACTATTTCAGAGGTTAACATTTCTTGGGGTTACCTAGAACAAAAAGGAAAATACAATCAAGGATGCAAAGATATCCTTAAGAAAACAAGCCCAAGTTCCTTTTGACAAACATTTCTTTACCCTCTTCTTCCTCTAAATAGCTAAGATAAATGTTGTTCATTCCACGTTCAACAAATATTTATTGATCAACTTGTAAGTTTCTTTCATTCTTCAAGGTACAAGTAGAAGTGGATAAGGCTCAGTCCCTACATTCAAGGAGCACAATGTCTTTAGGAAAGAAAAATGTATAACCAAGCAATCAGAAAACAATAGGATACTATAGAAAAGGCTTTCTGAATGCTATTGGAGCACAGAAGCTTCAGTGATTTATATTGCTAGTACTTCAATAAATATTTCAGAGGAAGCAACACTTAGCCTGAGTCTTGAAGGTTAGATAAAAGACAAGGAGATGCTATTCTAGAAAAAGAAATTGATATGCAAAAACACAGACTATGAAAAGGCATAATACCTTTAGGAAATAACAAGTAATTACAGTTGACCCTTGAACAACACAGGTTTGAATTGTGCAGATCCACTTATACGCCGATTTCTCTTCCATAGTAAATACTACAATACTACAAAATCCACGATTAGTTGAATCCGTGGATGTGGATCCATGGATAGGGAGGAACTGGGTTTGTATGGAGGGCCAACTGTAAATTATCCACAGATTTTTGATTGCAGGGAGGACTGGTGCCCCTAACTCCCTCCTTGTTCAAGGGTCAACTGTAATTATATTTGTCTGGATGATAGTTTTCATAGACGAGATTATTGACTTTCACCTCTCTAAAGAGACCAGCAAAATAACCTGTTTGATCAAACAAAGACAAGTTTACTGTTTACTGCCGGAAGTGGGGGGCCAATTAAGACCTTGACGGAATCTTAGTAGTATGTTGGAAGGGGGAGTCAAAGTGACATTTGTAAGGTTTGGGGGTGTAGTTTAAGGCATGCCTTTTAATAAGGGGTCTGACTGATACTGAACAAGGTTCACAATGTAATAGTGTAAGATTAATGTATAAAGTAAGGGGGAGACTTTGAAGACAGTCTTTGAAGAGTAAACAAACATTTGATGAGCCCAGCTGAGTAATCTATTATTCTGAGAAGAGGTTATATACCTAATGAAAATAAATCTATTGTTCAGATCAGTAAATTCAAGAGGTTCTGAAATAAAACAATAGTTATTTTCAACTTCATATTCTTGGGCAAATGTTTCCTGGAATAACAAAGTTAGATTAATGCAGAAGTTGTAAAGTAAAATCCTGTTAATGTACAATAGATTGTGAGCTGCATGGAAGTAAATTGTTTCAGTATCAATAAGCAGATGAAGTTTGAAATAGAACTTGGGGCTGCATTGTGACAATCCTTATATGCCATCTTGAAGAATTTGAAATGGGCAAAGAAAGGAGAGGGAGCAGTCTAGACCCCATGTTAAAATGCTTTGCAAAAACTGAAACACTTGGACTTCCCTCGTGGCGCAGTGGTTAAGAATCCCCCTGCCAATGCAGGGGACACGGGTTTGAGCCCTGGTCCGGGAAGATCCCACAACTAAGCCCGTGCGCCACAACTACTGAGCCCGTGTGCCACAACTACTGAAGCCCACGTGCCTAGAGCCTGCGCTCTCTGACAAGAGAAGCCACTGCAATGAGAAGCCCATACACTGCAACAAAGAGTAGCCCCCACTCGCCACAACTAGAGAAAGTCTGCGTGCAGCAACGAAGACCCAACGCAGCCAAAAAAACAAAATCAAAAGCAAAAAAAAAAAAACGGAAACATTTAATTCTTATAGCAATCCTGTAAGACAGATATTATTATCTCCACATTCCAGATAATAGTGAGACTTAGAGAAATTGTACTTAAAAAGTAATCCTTGCCCAATGTCTTTTAAAGAATTCATGGAGCCAGATTTCAAATCTATTCCAGTTGACTACAAAATCATTTTGCTCTTTCCTTTACACAATGCTGCTTCCAGTAGATTGTAAGGTAGGGATGCAAAATGAAAAGATTTCTCTGTAGAGATGACTATTTAAAGGGTGGATCCATGGACTACCTGGCTGCTTATTAGAAATGCAGACTGTTCACGCTCACCCCAGAACTACTGAATCAAAATCTGCTAACAGGTGAATGCTATGCATATGGGCATTTGAGAAGTGCTGTTTTAGAGGACTCTGCAGAGTTCTTGAGTTGCCAACGCCATGACAGTAATTCATGTTACACAATGGAATTTTCTGCAGCCCTCCAGCTTGCAGCCCTGTCCTTTTTTCCCCGTATCTTCCTCAACTGTGATAAAAAACAAAAGTAACAGAAACTTTGTTAGCATAATACCCTATAAAAACTGCTATGGAAGTGCAGCCAACAGAGTGAGAGAAATATTGCCTTCCTTGTACGTGTTCCTTAAGACTAAAAACGTGCGTCTGCTCCTAGTTGGACAGTAAGGATCTGGGGCTCATCTCCAGGGCAGAACTGAGACTGTGGATTAGGTGATAAGGGAAGGGGCAGAAGGGTAGAAAAGACCAAAGGAAAGACGGGAAGAAGAGGAGAAGGGGGGAGAACAAGGATAGAGACCAGAATTCCAAGAGATTACTAGCTACCCACAAAGAGGCATTACTATGGACTTTTTGGGAAAACAAATATTTTATCATCTGAATCCATCTGTGCTGGCAATCATAAGATCATATACTTTCCTTTCTGATAATCATCTGTATCTGCACTGTAACAATTTTTTTCTTGCCACTTTCACATGGAGAACTCATAGAAATGGGACCCAAAAAGTGGCCAAAGCATGGAGTATTACTCAACCATTAAAAAGAATGAAATAATGCCATTTGTCGCAACATGGATGGACCCGGAGATTGTCATACTAAGTGAAGTAAGTCAGACAGAGAAAGACAAATATCATATAATATTGCTTATATGTGGAATCAAAAAAAATGATACAACTAGGAGCTTCCCTGGTGGCGCAGTGGTTGAGAGTCTGCCTGCTGATGCAGGGGACATGGGTTCGTGCCCCGGTCCGGGAAGATCCCACATGCCACAGAGCGGCTGGGCCCGTAAGCCATGGCTGCTGAGCCTGCGCATCCGGAGCCTGTGCTCTGCAATGGGAGAGGCCACAACAGTGAGAGGCCCACGTACCACAAAAAAAATAAAATAAAAAAAAGATACAACTTATTTACAAAACAGAAATAGACTCACAGACTTAGAAAACAAACTTATGGTTACCAAAGGGAAAAGGTGGAGGGGAGGGATAAATTGAGAGTTTGGGACTGACATATACACACTACTATATTTAAAATAGACAGCCAACAAGGACCTACTATATAGCACAGGGAACTCTGCTCAATATTCTGTAATAACCTAAATGGGAAACAAATTTGATAAAGAATAGTTACATGTATATGTACAACTGAATCACTTTGCTGTACACCTGAAACTAACACAACATTGTTAATCAACTACACCTCAATATCAAATAAAAATTTAAAAAATAAAATAAGAATAAAAAAGTGGCCAAAGCAGGCACAGTTTCTCACTCTGTTTTCTCTGGGAGTCTGAATAATGATAACTGACATTTGTATAGTGCGTGACAGTTTACAAAGGCTTTTCTCACACTTTATTACACTGTTTTTATATCTTACAGCTAAGAAAATGGATATTCAAAGACAATAAGCATCCTTTCCAAACTTTCTGTGCCCAAGAATTAAGTGCCATGCCTTCTAACTCCAAACCCCCTGTTCTTTCTACTACTCCAATGCCAATATTCCATCATAGCTAGTCTCTGTCCCCCTTCACCTCTCCTTCCTCCCCCTCCCCTTCTCCCTCTCTCTCCCTCTCTCCTCCTTGTGGTTTGGATATTTTTAAAGCTAAAGGAAAATAAAAATGAAGCAGCTATTTCTAACCAACATATTACATTAGTTTACCTTTTTATTTTCATTGTCTTCTTTATGGGAACAAAATTCTTATCATTCCTCCGTCACCAATTTTTGTAAATTTAACATTATTAGTACCTCCCATCACAAATTATAGATACTGCCATTAGTCCTACTGACACTAAATAGGACTGGTTGACTGTGACTGCAGGTCTCAAAATAAACTAGGTCTTATTTTTTTTACTTTTTATTATTATCACATACCAGCATTATTTGTTAAGTCCATAATCAGAAGCTAATGTTTGGCACTGAGAGAAAAAACATCCATGCACATCTCTCTGAGCACTTTGAAATATATTGCCAACAACAACAAAAAGGTTATTCAAGAAAAAAATGTTTTCCTCCTTAGGAAACTTTTCTTTGATATGTAAGGTATTGATTACTTATCCAGCTACAGAGCTTGAGGCAAACTTACCACTGAAATAGCTATAATAAAGCAATCCATAGAACTAATTTTGGCAATGGTAAAAAAATAAATATGGGTAATAATCTACATAGAGATTTTTAAAGAAAACCCTCGTGGGATTATCATCATCACTCCCTTTTTTAGTACCAATGTGTTGTTGAAGAGAGCAAACATTTGACTTCCTCGATGGTTGTTTTAGTTTAATATAGAAGCACATTTATACAAAAATAAACTCAACAGTTTTACACTGATGCTCAAGCTTACAGATTGTACTTTACCTGCCTCTTTAAAGGATTTACCGAAAATTTAATGCAGTGGTATTGATTCCTAAGCAAGAAATATGTGGATCCCCTTATCTATGTCTTTTTAAAAAATAATTTATCAGAATGAAATGAAAAGGCATTTTAGCAATTTTCCAGAATAAATGCCTACACTCAAGTAAGGTTCCAATAAATATCCTTAATTCCTAGAGAAACTACATGAATGGGGTACTTAAGCTGAAGAGATTGCCTTCAAAAATTGTATTTTGTTCATAAAATTGTCATAAATAGTATGACAGAGTGAAGTTATCCATGAATGAAAGAAGAAACTATGTCTTGTTTATTTTTGCACTTACAGAGTAGTACCTGGTTTAGATAGGATATTTAATATACATTACACTGAACTGAATAAATACCGATATACTGAGCTCTATTTTTTCCAACATACCCAGAAGATCAGAAACAACTAAACATGAAATAGTCACTAGCGTGCACAAGTAGACACACACACACACACACACACACACACCCAGACACCTGACTCTCTCTTGATTTTCTAGCCCTACACTTGCTTTCTATGGCTAGACAAGAGCTTTCCCAGCCACCGTGTAGCCTGACTCTAATCAAAGTGAAGTCAAGATGGAGGTATTGGCCACGCTCTGAAAGTAATTCCCCTTTGTTCCTGTTTCAACCCTTTTCTCAGCCCCTGTAGAATTACCCAAAGGTTAAACTCATGAGCTATCTTTTTTCTCTTCTGGTAATTTTAAAGATCTTTCTCATTGTCTTTGATATTCTGCCATTTCACTGTGATATCCCTGGGTGATTGTTTTTAATCTTACGCCATACTCAGTGAGATTTTTCAATTTCATAGCTTGAATATTTCTTGTAGAAAATGTTAAACATTTGCTTAAACAACAGAAATTTATTGTCTCACAGCTCTGGAGGCTAGAAATCTGACACCAAGGTGTCAGCAGAGTCAGTTCCTTCTGAGGGCAGAGAGGGAGAATCTGTCTCATGCCTCTCTCTTAGCTTCCAGTGGTTTACTGGTGATCGTTGATGTTCCTTGGCTTGTTCTGCATCACCTCAGTCTCTGCCTTCATCTTCACACGGCATTCTCCCTGTGCATGTCTGTGTGCAAACTTCCCCTTCTTATAAGTACATCAGTTTAATTGAATTAGGAGCCCACCTTAATCCAGTGTGACCTCATTTTAATTAATTACATATGCAATAGTCCTATTTCCAAATAAGGTAACATTCTGATATAATAGTGGTTAGGACTTCAACATATAAATTTGGGGCAGTGGGGCGCACACAGCTCAACCCAAATTCAACCCACAATAGAAACCAACAGTGTCTTCTGTACTGTCCTTAATCTGGTGTCCATGTCTCCAGTCTCTGACCTCTCCAGTCTTCAGAGTACAGAACCTAGATCTCATGCCTGCACCCTCCCTGTAAGGAAGGCTAGACATAAAGTATGTGAAGTTTACCTCAGGAAGGTGAGATTAAAGTGTGAGATCCTAATAGAATGTAGGGAGGGTGTTCAAAAAATATGAGGATCCATAGTTCACAGATATATGTCAAACCTACATTTTAATTCTGGCCCTACTCCTTCCTGATCTTGATTTATTTAATTTCCCTGACATTCAGTTTTCTCATTTTTAAAATGGGGCTTTGGGTGGGCTAAATGTTAAGGACTTAGCTGTGTATGCCATTATACAGGTGTTCCATAAATGCTTCGGTCCTCCTATTTCCTTTCCACTCCACTGAACCCTCAAAATTCTTTATTTCTTGTATGGTCTCCACCACATTCTGTTGTGTGTTTATGGTTGCTTTTCATATTTCTCCAATTTTATTGTAAGTTTCATGAGCCAGGGACAATGCTCTAGACCAGAGTTTTTCAAATCACTTATGATGAACAACCATTTGTATGTATATAAAATCTGTCCCAGACCAATATTTTTGTAAAATATAATAAAAATAGGTTACCAGAAATTTTAAAAAGAGATATAGAAAACACAAGTCCCAATTTTATTATTATATACAACAAACATAAAATTACTCTTTCAAAATGCTTTAAAGGTTTCAAAATGCTTACTTTCATTTTCTGTACTTAACCCATTACAGACCGGTAACCAATAGTTCACTGCCTAGCACTGGTCTATGGACCACACTTTGATTGGCATGTCCTAGACCTTTGCTCCTCAGAATGAGGCCCCAGCACCAGCAGTTTTGGCCTCACCTATGAGCTTGGTAGAAATGCAGAATAACAGCCCTCATCTCGGGTCTATTGAATCAGAACTTGTACACTGAGGTTTGAGAAGCTCTCCTGGATCATTCTGACTCCCTTGCATTATTGAGCTCCAAGTTTTTCATAAAGCAAGTGCTCAATCTAAAATCTATTAAAATTGTTTGAGAGTGGAGACTCCCCAGAGAGACTCAATATGTGACTTTTAGTGCATCTGGCAGGGGATTTTCATTTTATTGGGATCCTGTAACTATTTGTTGATTAATAATTGAACAGTTTTTATAGTTCTACCTCCATGACTAAAACCATACATTTTTATAGAAATAGATGATTTCATATATATATATTTTTTGCTTACATTGGTATCAGGTTTATTTTCAAGGTTTCTTACATGCCACACTAGTTTTAGGGTCAGCTGAATACAACTAACAGAGACAATTGGAAACAAGTGTGGCCTCAAGAAACTGCAGGCAACTGGGTAACTATATGGGCAAAGAGTGAAAGAAAATCAGTGGCTGGAAGAAAGCAGGCAGTACTCTGAGGAGAGGAGATTCCGGAAACTGTGTTCAGGGGAGGGCTGGCCTGCTTTGAGCCCCAACAATGTAACTAATCATGGGACCCTAAGGACGATGTTGGGGAGCAGGAAAGGAAGGGCTCCCAGAGACTCGGTGGGACTCTCACTGGTAGACAGCCAGGCTATGTGCTCTCAAGCAGCCTGCCAAAGTATACAGTCTACAGTAGACCGAGGCTTTGCAAAACTTGGAGGACACTGGCCTCCTAACGGTCCCAGTCCACATACTTCAAATAGCGAGTAGGAAAAAGGGGAAGATTTGGACTTTCTGGGAACCTTTACAAGAGAAAGCCGTCTGGGCTCCCACAGGCTTGATTTCACAGCAGACGCATGATGGATTTGTGGAGCCTGGACACCAGAAAGCAGTATATATTTGAATCTCATAACAAACACTCTCTGTTAAATGGCTTATAGGACTTGTCAAATGGGGCTCTAAGTGAACAAAAATCATAGAAAGAAATATTATTATTTCTCACCTCTGCAAATCAGTAGTGACAAAGTTCCCTGACCTTCTTGAAGCTTGTGTGAAAGTTTTAGAACTTACAAATCCAAACAAGTTCCAATACATTATGCTACTAAATAGTCTATTTTTTAAGCTTGAATGGTCTCAGCCATGAATATTATTGTACTATCAATTATACCAGTAGTATCAATAGGACATTCCTCATACTTCAAGTTTATTGGTCAAGCAAATGGTTCTCAAAGTGTGGTCCAGGTACCCCAGGAAGTCATCAAGACCCACTCAGGGGATTTGTAATGTCAAAACTATCTTAATAATAACTCTAAATGTTATATTCCTTTCTCTCTCACTCTCTCATGAGTGATCAGTGTTGTTTTGCAGAATCAACATGAAGTGTGATGATGTAACAAACTGAATGCAGAAGCAGCTATGAGAATCCAGCTATCTTCTATTAAGCCATCAAAGAGATTTGCACAAATGTTAAATAATACCACCCTCTGGGATAATTTTTTCAATGGAAAATATAATTATTTTCCATTAAAAATATGTTATTTATGCTAACATCAGTTTATATGTAATCAATTAACATGTAATGGGTTTATTATTATTTTCAAATGAAAATTTTCTCAATTTTAATTTTTAATATGGAACCCAGAAATAGATATGTAACACACAAATCATAGATGTGTAACACACATAACACATACTTTGGGGTCCTCATAAAGGGGTTCTGAGGCCAAAAAGATTGAGATCTACTGGACTAAGCTCTTAAGTTGCCAGGGCTAATTTCATCTGTGGTTTGGATTTTCTGGTACTGGCTTGAGGAAAGGTAACTCTATTAGCGATTTCAATCAGGTAGCAGCTGGGTTAACATTTGTGAATATGAGTGTAACTACAGAACACCCAGAGGAAAGTCCTTTTCTACCAGCTGCTGATTTGCTCTGCCCATCCTGAGCTCCAGAACCTTCACTGCAAGGGAATTACCTGTTAGCTATCAATCTATGGCAACACTTGAGAAGTTTTTAGATCTGGGAGTTTAAAATAATAGCCAAAGTTTTGATTCGAAATGGCCAAACCTGTAGTATGGTATGGAAACTGGAAACAGCTCTCTCTACAATTGCAATAGGCCAAATTACACATATCACAAAGATTATGCATTGGACTTCTGCCAATGACTTAAATCCTTTCTCATTAGAAACGAGTGAACACTTAGAAGGGAAGATCATGCAGTGGTGAAGAGTTCAGGCCCTAGAGTCAGGCAGAGCTGGGTTTGACTACCATGTCCCACACTTGTTAACAGCATGGCCTTGGGAATGTTAGTTAGTTTTAATTTTAATTATTTCTGTAAGGCTCGGTTTCTTCATCTATAGAGTGAGAAATAGTAATAATAGTAATAAGAGCTTCACTTCATAGAGTGATTTGAAAATTAAATGAGACACATTCATGCACATTATTTCATTTAACCCTCATGGCAACTTTAAGACATAGATGCTATCATTTTTCCATTTGGCAGTCAGGGAAACTGACATTTAGAAAAGTCAAAAAATTTTCCAGAGATCATACTACTATTAACGGCAAAGCAGAGATTTGCTTTTGACTGCCCTAACTGTAAACAGCCATATCACTGTGTTTTCTTAACAGCAAAAGTTAGAAAATTGCAAGCTTCTCTTTCTCTTGTTCACAGTCTTTAGCCCAACAACTAGCTTTGTGTGGAATACACACAAACTGGAGTTTCTTGTAACGCAGGGCAAGAAAACTTCAGTGGGCTCAGTATAGGAGAGAAAGGGAAGAGGTATTTTACAATTCCCCAAAATATGGAAACCAACAACCCCTCTTTTGCACATGCATATTCCACATGTTCCCTTTAATATGTTCTGGAATAGGGTTGAGTCTTTGTGACAGATACATGTAAATATTGGCTTATATACTAAGTGATAAATGACCTTAAGAAAGAAAAAACAAAAGTGATTTCCCCATAAAAAGCTCTCACTGAAACATTCTAGATGAAAGGGCTTGAAGCAATGCAGGCTCACTCTTGATACACCGCCAGGCCAACAGGCTGAGGACCAGACATCCTAGAGCTGGAATTTTCTGGGCCTTAATATTGTAATGGAGATACAGTGTAGCTATGAGTTCTTCCCAGATCTTGCTACTTAAGAAGCAATTCTATTTGGAACAATGTTGTTCCATTTATATACCAGACAAGTTTTTAAAAATTGATGCCTTTTAAAAAAAAATGTTTATTGTAAATTCAGAATAACAGACTAGTGTTATACCGTTAATAGCTTATGAATCTATTTATATTATGTGGCTGTGAATAGCCAGGGACCTTCTACATTTCTGGACTGGCAATCTAAAATTATAAATAAATTTTTACATTTAATCTCTGTGGTTCCCGCTTTTCTCTTAGCTGGATAACAGGAATTGCTTACAACTCAAATCATCTATTTCCTGGAGGTCTCCCTCAGTACTTCAGTTGTAAATGTGACAGCCGCATGAATTAGTGCTGAACCTGACTGGGTCATGCTTTAGACTTGAAGGAGGAGTTCAGAAATGTATTGTGGCCAGAATCCATGAGTCAGACTCTTCTTTAGCTCAGTAAACCATAGTTTTGATTTTATTCTTCCATTGGGATAGAGATAAGAAATCACATCTGTCCATGAAAAGTTGGTAGTTTATGTTCCCCTTGTTATTATTGAATAGATCAATATTTGGAGCTTTCATGTGCCTCTTTCTTATTTGGGTTACTTCTGCTATTTGAATTACACTGAATTTACTCATGGGTCATAGGAAGCCGTTGAAATAAGCTGCAGCTTCAGTTTTCCACCTTGCATTCTGAGGACAGCATAGTTCAGAGCTGTGGAAATGATAGGCTTATGCTCTGTATTTCTACAACACCTTTCATCCAAGAGTAGAAAATGTGCCTGTATCTCTCTTTGACTTCACCTTTTAGAGGAAAGAGAAATGAGACATCATGGTTTTCCTAAGACTAGATTTTAGATTGTGACTTCACACTTTCTAGTTCATTCACACAGAATTTCTCCAGAGAAAAAATAATTATCAAGATGTTTTATTTATGTATAGGTCAAATATTCTCCAAGGTCAAGACAACAACAACAAAAGTCCATGATGTTATAAGTAGAATTCACTCATGAGAAGACTTTTGGTACCCAGGCTATTTGACACAACAAAAAAGTAAATTCCTGTAGGGTTCTTTTGAATAATCACTTCCACTGCACACCAAATGCCCCATAAAAATGAGAACTTCAGCACTCTCATTCCCACAGTTTAAACTTGTCCTGATTCATTCCTCTGACATTGTCTTACTCTTGACACCCTACAGTTTCTAACCCTCCTATTTTCATCCACACCTCACTTTTCAGAATTGACCCTCAATACCATCTTCCCAGGTTCAGGCTTGATGCCCCCTTGACGATTATTTTAATTTTGATTCTTCCTCTAGCAATGCTTTCCTTGCCATTTTGAGTAAATCTTAATAAATATGTGTTTTACTTTCAACATTCCATTTATTTCAAAATTAATTTTATTGAAGCCAAAACAGTGGAATTAACTGTAATAATAAACTATTATACACACAAACACACACACACACACACACACACACACACACACTTTAAGTTATAAGGAATGAAGTTTATTTTGGCAGATAGCGTTAAACAAAACTAAACTTGCATATATTAGTAACATAACTCAACATCCTTAATTTGGTGTAAGTGTGACACATTTTCTTGTTTTCCTGTGTTCTGCTAAATCACCATAACCTAAACTGCCTTATAAAACTGGTATGTTGCAGTGTAACTTTATTCTTTTACTTATATTTGTTGATTCTAAACAAAACTTTTCATTAGCTTTTTCTATCTCTGGGTCTATCTCATCATCAATATCATCCAAGTATGGATCACCAGCATCCAATAAATCTGCTCCATTTTCTTCATCATCTGTGCTAAGTCTTCTCATCCAGATAAATCTTGATATTATTTTAAATAAATTATTATAACTAATTAAAATTAATTACTAACTACTTTAAATAAATCTCCCACTTCAATAGGGACCCAGCAGTCTCTCTTTTAAGACTATCCCTGTGAGTGGTAAGTCTTATTCAATGGGTTCCGGTTTTGAAACCAGCAAAACTTCGTACAAGAAGGAAAGGAGGAAAGAGAAAGAAAAGGAAATAAAGACCAAACATAAACTTATCATATAAGTGTCTTCTGAGCTAAAATTCCTTTGAGGTTCCCAGATAGCCAAAAAATCAATCAATCAATCAAAGGCTTAGCTTACAAATTCAGAGGTATCAGGGTAACTGCTGCCTGGTTTTGTTAATGAAATTTCAACTCTACCATCACCACTGGTATTTATTTCTAACCCACATTTTGTCAGGTACTGTTTCCGGATGTGTGGAAATGTAGGGCCAGTTGGGAAATTTTCCCAACTCCTCTCACTTCCTATCAGATCTTGGAAGCTCACAGCAGTAACTTTGGGCCTTACCCTAAGCCTCAATATTCTGTTCAGAGCCACAGTTCTTTTTAACTCAAGCAAAGGAAATTCTTTCTCAGGACCCACGGCTAGCAGTTGGTAGAGACCATGCTCTCAAGCATCAAGCTCTATCACTTCTTGTTAATAGAAAAGATTTTAGAAAAGTACAGACGTAAATTCCAATTTCAGACCTGAAATATGGGAACATTTCTATCAAAATGCCTGACATTTAGTATGTGCCAAATATATATAATATACTCTGTCTGTCAGTAACTAAAGGACCAAGTACACTATCATTATGTTTTCAATGTCTTCTGTGTCCAGGTTTTATTGGGCCAGTGCATCATCCTTCTATAGAAACAGAAAAAATCACTTCATTTTAGAGACAACTGAGCACTCCCAACCATGAAGGAGCCCAGAATTGAAGTGTATCACAGTTTCCACCAGAATATTCTATAGGGGCCAACTTAAATGAGAGTGCTTGTGCATTTCTTCAACAGATACTTCACTTATCTTACATTTTTATTAAATTAAAGAAGCATCATTTTTATCTTCTCTACAGGCAGGATAGAAAGTTTAGTTATCCCATCAAAATTACTCCTGGACGTGTTTTCTGCACTTCCAACTCATCCTTCATGGATTTAACTGATCTGAGATCAAAGGCTCAATACAAATTATAATTATTTCAATGCTAAGTAATCCAAGGAAGGCTTCTTTCTAAACACATTATAAATCTGATTGTAATGCTGCCTCTCTGGAATCCATCTCACAGTAAGCAAAAAGAGACTGAGAGGGAACTAGATTGCACAAGGGGAAGAAACACAAGCAAACCTTCATACTCCTCTATTTCTATCTTCCTTTTTGAAAACTGCCAGTAAATGAGATGATTGAGTCAGAGTCTTAATAATCTGGCTCACATTTCCATCTATGATGACTTGACTATATCTGACAACCTCTGATTCAATAGGTTTTATTAGAAGAGAGAAGCTATTTGTGTAAGATGCCTTATTTTATTCTTCAAGTCATTATATATAAATAGAACAATGACAGCAGATGTTTCTGGGATCAGGTTTCCATGTGTGTTTGGGTTAAATAAACAATTCACTTCAAAGAGAGAGTCATCCTCCTTCTTTTATCCTCTTTAATATTTTGTACCTAACTTCCATAGTCATCCATAGAAGAGGTCACATTACAGAGAAAAAAACTTTTTTTCTTCTAGTTTTTTTTAAATAAATTTTAAAAATTTATTTATTTCTATTTTTGGCTGAGTTGGGTCTTTGTTGCGGTATGCCTCTCATTGCGATGGCTTCTCTTGTTGCGGGGCACAGGCTCTAGGTGCACGGGCTTCAGTAGTTGTGGCATGTGGGCTCAGTAGTTATGGCTTGTGGGCTCTAGAGCGCAGGCTCAGTTGTGGCACCCAGGCTTAGTTGCTCTGCAGCATGTGGGATCTTCCCGGACCAGGGCTTGAACCTGTGTCCCTTGCATTGGCAGGCGGATTCTTAACCACTGCACCACCAGGGAAGTCCTCTTCTAGTTTTATTGAGATATAATTTACATATAGCACTGCAAAAGGTTAAAGTGTACAGCATAATGATTTGACTCACATGCATCATGAAGTAATTATGACAATAAGTTTAGTGAACATCCATCATTTCATATAGATACAAAATTAAAGAAACATTTAGTGTTCTTGCTGTGTGGAGATGAGGTATATAGCACTAAGCAACAAGTTGGGTCCTGAAAGGAGCTGGTGCTCCTCAAAGTCCTTCAGAGTATATAACACAGATCCTTACACTTAGTAGCATTTACATTTAAATAAATGTAAATGGTGTAATAAAATGATCTGGCCCCCAATTGTATATACCCACATCGAGAATTTTTAGTTACAAAGAGCTGCAACTTCTTAACATTATTTTGACACCCCTTATGAGGAAACAGAAGAACCAGTTTTGTATTAGCAAGGGCACTTAGCCTCACTCAAATAACATAGAAAAGAAGGAATTTAGTTTTTACATTGTGTTCAGGTTTAAGAGCCTGCTAAACATAGATTGTTCTGATTTTCATAAACAAATAACATTTTTTATGGGAAAAAAACTCTGAGCAAATGCAAAACGAAGAATAATCCCTATTAGTCCAATTTTTCTATAAAAATTACAGGACTTTACAGCTGGAATTTTAATCTGGCTAAATACATGAAAGCGTTTAAAATAACAGAAAATCAGGATAACAGGCAAGATGTTAGAAGCATTATAAAGATATATGAGATATGAACTTTTCCATCAAGGTACTTGAAATCTTAATAAGAAAATAAGACATGACAAACATATATTTATATCCCAGAGATAAAATGTAAGCTGCACATCCTAGACAATTTCATCTATTTCTGGCCACATCAGTAGGGCTATCTGGGTCCTCCCCAAAGTTTATTTACACATACAATAGAGGAACTTGATAAGAAGTTAAAATGATTAATCACTTTAAGATTGCCAGCCACAGGACTTCTGTATAAGCATGGTAGATTAAACACATTCATTACCTTTGGCTCCCTCCCCAAAATTCCACTAAAATAATAGTATATGATTTGGTTTAAAGATATAAACTCACAAATTTAGAAAAAATAGAAGGCAAGCCTACAGTAACAAAATTATGGAAGATGAAAACAGATCTGAAAAAAAATGCTGAATCCTAAAATAACAGTGAGGAATGCTACAAAATAACCTGATTTATAATTCAAACTGTCCCCCAAATCTCAGGAACTGTTGGCAAAGCAAAGTGAAGAGAAAATGGCTAAAATGAGGGGATTTTTGAAATCTGCTTGGAAAAGTTAGAGCCACAGATTCCTTCTCTACTCTGATCAGCCACGTGACTGTACCTCCTTCACTCTCATGGACACCTAGAGGGACTTTTCTTTTCTTCTCTTTTCCTGTCTTTTTTTTCTCTTAACAAGTTAAAAAAGAGAGTTTCTGAATTATAGTAGGATACCATAACAAGAACAGAGAAAATGAGCAACTGGATGTAAAGTGGATGCTGAGCTTGCCTGTGTTCTTAACCCAAATTGGCTGCAGATGTTAGAAAGAAGATCTTTACTTTTCAAGCATAAACTGGAAACCACCTAAGACAGAATAATAGAGAACTTGTCTGTATTCCATCACTAGGTTAATAAGCACTAACCACAGTCAACAGCCGTCTACCATTTGGGGAGGGATAAGAGCATGGAGAGAGACCAAGGAAAGCCTAAAACTTAGGATAAAGCAGGAAAATTGAGAAAAACCAACCCCATGATAAGAATAAGGTGATGATAGAGAAATTTAAAGCTGGTGGTACACTAAAGGTAGCCACTGTAACAATAAAACCCAAACCCAGTTAAATCCTGACTATCTGAACTCAATATCCCACATGAATGGCCATTATCCATCATGAGTACTAGTTACCTCAGTCTGCTCCTCTACATACCATGTCAGGAACCAATAAGACACTGTGAGACACACTAAAGTCAAGGAAAAGCAACCCACTGTCAAAAGGCAAATATATCAACAGACTGAGACTCAGAGATAAGCTAGATAATGTATGTGTTAGAGAGGGAATTTAAAGTATCATTAATATGTTATCTAATGGAAGGAGTAGGCAGCATGCATGAGCTGACGGGGAATTTCATCATGGACAGATGGAATATGTGAAGAATAAGAAATAAATAGAAATGCTAGGGGAAAAAGTAACAGTTACAGAGATGAAGAATGCCTGAAACTGGCTTATTAATAGACAACTTAACCAAGAATGGTCACTAGATAGCAATCAAACTATAAAACACACACACACATTCACAACACAAACTATAAAACACACACACACAGTTACAGAGATGAAGAATGCCTGAAACTGGCTTATTAATAGACAATATAACCAAGAATGGTCACTAGACAGCAACCAAACTATAAAACACACACAAAGGCACACGCACACGCACAAAGAAAAAGACAGAAAGAGAAAGCAGAACAGAGCATCAATGAGTCCTAGGATACTCTCAAAGAGTCTAACATGCACTTAAATGTAATTTCAGAAGAAGGAGACAGAAGTGTTGAAGAAATATTTAAAGAGAGAGTGGCTGAAACTTCTCCAGAAAGATTAAAGATATTAATCTACAGTACCTGGAAACTCAGAAAATCCCAGAAAGGATTAAAAATTAATAATAAAATAAAATATATACACCTAGAGACCTTCAAGATGGTGGAAGAGTAAGACGTGGAGATCACCTTCCTCCCCACAAATACCTCAGAAATACATCAACATGTGGAACAACTCCTACAGAACACCTACTGAATGCTGGCAGAAGACCTCAGACTTCCCAAAAGGCAAGAAACTCCCTATGTACCTGGGTAGGGCAAAAGAAAAAACAGAGCCAAAAGAATAGGGACAGAACCTGCACCACTGGGAGGGAGCGGTGAAGGAGGAAAAGTTTCCGCACACTGGAAAGCCCCTTAACTGACGGAGACAGGGCATGGCGGGCGGGAAGCTTCAGAGCTATGGAGGGAGCCATGGAGGAGAGTGCAGCAACAGGGGTGCAGAGGGCAAAGCGGAGAGATTCCCGCACAGAGGATCGGTGCCGACCAGCACTCACCAGCCTGAGAGGCTTGTCTGCTCACCTGCAGGGGCGGGCGGGGGCTGGGAGCTGAGGCTTGGGCTTCAGTCGAATCCCAGGGAGAGGACTGGGGTTGACTGCGTGAACACAGCCTGAAGGGGGCTAGTGTGCCACAGCTAGCCGGGAGGGAGTCCGGGAGAAAGTCTGGAACTGCCTAAGAGGCAAGAGACCATTGTTTAGGGGTGCGCGAGGAGAGGGGTTTCAGAGCACCGCCTAAACAAGCTCCAGAGATGGGCGTGAGCAGTGGCTTTCAGCGTGGACATCAGACAGGGCATGAAACGCTAAGGCTGCTGCTTGCAGCCACCAAGAAGCCTGTGTGCAAGCACAGGTCACTATCCACACCTCCCCTCCCAGAAGCCTGTGCAGCCCGCCACTGCCAGGGTCCCGTGATCCAGGGACAACTTCCCGGGAAGAACACACAGTGCGCCTCAGGCTGGTGCAACGTCATGCTGGCCTCTGCCATCGCAGGGTTGCCCCACACTCTGTACCCCTCCCTCCACCCCCACCCCGCCTGAGTGAGCCAGAGCTCCCTAATCAGTTGCTACTTTTTTTTTTTTTTTTGGTATGCTGGCCTCTCACTGTTGTGGCCTCTCACATTGCAGAGCACAGGCTCCGGACGTGCAGGCTCAGCAGCCATGGCTCATGGGCCCAGCTGCTCCACGGCATGTGGGATCTTCCCAGACCGGGGCACGAACCCAAGTCCCCTGCATCGGCAGGTGGACCCTCAACCACTGCGCCACCAGGGAAGCCCATCAGTTGCTACTTTAACCCCATCCTGTCTGAGCAAAGAACAGATGCCCTCAGGCAACCTACATGCAGCGGCAGGGCCAAATCCAAGCTGAACCCCGGGAGCTGTGCTAATAAAGAAAAGAAAGGGAAATTTCTCCCAGCAGCCTCAGGAGCAGCGGATTAAATCTCCACAGTCAACTTGATGTACCCTGCATCTGTGGAATACCTGAATAGACAACGGATCATTCCAAAATTGAGGCAGTGGACTTTGGCAGCAAAGATATATATATATATTTTTTCCTTTTACTCTTTTTGTGAGTGTGTATGTGTATGCTTCTTTCTGTGACTTGTCTGTATACCTTTTCTTTTACCATTTGTCCTAGGGTTCTGTCTGTGGGTTTTTTTGTTTTTTTTTTAAATATAATTTTTAGTGCTTGTTATCATTGGTGGATTTGCTTTTTGGTTTGATTGCTCTCTTCTTTCTTACTTTTTTTTTCTTTTTTACTTACTTTTACATTTTATTTTAATAACTTTTTTTTTTCTTTCTTTCTTCCCTCCCTTTCTTCCTTCCTTCCTTCCCTCCCTCCCTCCCTCCCTTCTTTCCCCTTCCTTCCTTCCTTCCTTCCTTCCTTCCCTCCTTCCTTCCTTCCTTCCTTCCTTCCTTCCTCTCTCTCTCTCTCTGTGTCTCTCTCTCTTTCTTTCTTTCTTTCTTTCTTTCTCCCTTTTCTTCTGAGCCGTGTGGTTGACAGGGTCTTGAGACTCCAGCCGGGTGTCAGGCCTGTGCCTCTGAGGTGGGAGAGCCGAGTTCAGGACATTGGCCCACCACAGACCTCATGGCTCCATGTACTATCAAATGGCAAAAGCTCTCCCAGAGATCTCCATCTCAACACTAAGACCCAGCTCCACTCAACGACCAGCAAGCTACAGTGCCGAACACCCTATGACAAACAACTAGCTAGACAGGAACATAACCCCACCCAATAGCAGAGAGGCTGCCTAAAATCATAATAAGGTCACAGATACCCCCAAACACACCACCGGACATGGACCTGCCCACCAGAAAGACAAGATCCAGCCTCATCCACCAGAACACAGGCACTAGTCCCCTCCACCAGGAAGCCTACACAACCCACTGAACGAACCTTAGCCGCTGGGGACAGACACCAAAAACAAGAACTACAAACCTGCAGCCTGCAAGAAGTAGACCCCAAACACAGTAAGTTAAACAAAATGAGAAGACAGAGAAACACACAGCAGTTGAAGGAGCAAGGTAAAAACCCACCAGACCAAACAAATGAAGAGGAAATAGGCAGTCTACCTGAAAAAGAATTCAGAATAATGATAGTAAAGATGATCCAAAATCTTGGAAATAAATGGAGAAAATACAAGAAACGTTTAACAAGGACCTAGAAAACTAAAGAGCAAACAAACAGTGATGAACAACACAATAAATGAAATTAAAAATTCTCTAGAAGGAAGCAATAGAAAAATAACTGAGGCAGAAGAACGGATAAGTGAGCTGGAAGATAAAATAGTAGAAATAACTACTGCAGAGCAGAATGAAGAAAAAAGAATGAAAAGAATTGAGGACAGTCTCAGACCTCTGGGACAACATTAAACATACCAACATTCTTATTATATGGGTCCTAGAAGAAGAAGAGAAAAAGAAATGGACTGAGAAAATATTTGAAGAGATTATAGTTGAAAACTTCCCTAACATGGGAGAGGAAATAGTGAATCAAGTCCAGGAAGTGTAGAGAGTCCCATACCGTATAAATCCAAGGAGAAACACATCAAGACACATATTATTCAAACTATCAAAAATTGAATACAAAGAAAAAATAGTAAAAGCAGAAAGGGAAAAAAAAAAAAGATACAAAGGAATCCTCTTAAGGTTAACAGCTGATTTCTCAGCAGAAAATCTGCAAGCCAGAAGGGAGTGGCAGGACATACTTAAAGTGATGAAAAGGGAAAGCCTACAGCCAAGATTACTCTAGACAGCAAGGATCTCATTCAGATTCGACAGAGAAATTAAAAACTTTACAGACAAGCAAAAGGTAAGAGAATTCAGCATCACCAAACCAGCTTTACAACAAATGCTTAAGGAACTTCTCTAGGCAGGAAACACAAGAGAAGGAAAAGACCTACAACAAACACAAAAGAATTAATAAAGTGGTAATAGGAACATATATATTGATAATTACATTAAAGGTAACTGGATTAAATGCTCCACCCAAAAGATATAGAAAAAAAAGACCCATATATATGCTGTCTACAAGAGACTCATGTCAGACCTAGTGACACATACAGACTGAAAGTGAGGGGATGGAAAAAGATTCCATAAGAATGGAAATCAAAACAAAGGTGGAGTAGCAATTCATATATCAGACAAAATAGACTTTGAAATAAAGACTATTACAAGAGACAAAGAAGGACACTACATAATGATCAAGGGAACAATCCAAGAAGAAGATATAACAATTGTAAATATTTATGCACCACAATTTATGCACAGCAATTTATGCACCACAATAGGAGCAACACAATACATAAGGCAAATGCTAACAGCCACAAAAGGGGAAATGGACAGTAACACCATCATAGTAGGGGACTTTAACACTGCACTTCCACCAAAGAACAAATCATCCAAAATGAAAATAAATAAGGAAATACAAGCTTTAAATGATACATTAAACAGGATGGACTTAACTGATATTTACAGGACATTGCATCCAAAAACGACAGAATACACTTTCTTCTCAAGTGCTCATGGAACATTCTCCAGGATAGATCATATCTTGGGTCACAAATCAAGCCTCTCTAAATTTAAGAAAATTGAAATAATATGAAGTATCTTTTCTGACCACAATGCTCTGAGGCTAGATATCAATTACAGGAAAAAATTTGTACAAAATACAAACACATGGAAGCTAACCAATACTCTACTAAATAACCAAGAGATCACTGAAGAAATAAAAGAGGAAATCAAAAAATACCTAGAAACAAATGACAATGAAAACACGATGACCCAAAACATATGGGATGCAGCAAAAGCAGTTTTAAGAGGGAAGTTTATAGCAATACAATCCTACCTTAAGAAACAAGAAAAATCTCGAATAAACAACCTGATCTTACACCTAAAGCAATTAGAAAAAGAAAAACAAAAAACCGTAAGGTTAGCAGTAGGAAAGAAATCATATAGGTCAGATCAGAAATAAATGAAGGAAACAATAGCAAAGATCAATAAAACTATAAGCTGTTTATTTGAGAAGATAAACCAAATTGATAAACCAGTAGCCAGACTCATCAAGAAAAAAAGAGAGAACACTCAAATCAACAGAATTAGAAATGAAAAAGGAGAGGTAAAAACTGACACTGAAGAAATACAAAAGATCATGAGAAATTACTACAAGCAACTATGGGCCAATAAATGGACAACCTGGAAGAAATGGACAAATTCTAAGAAAAGCCCAACTTTCTGACACTGAACCAGGAGGAAATAGAAAATAGAAACATACCAATCACAAGCACTGACATTGAGACTGTGATTAAAAATTTTCCAACAAAAAAAAAGTCCAGGACCAGATGGTTTCACAGGCAAATTATATCAAACATTTAGAGAAGAACTAACACCTATTCTTCTCAAACACTTCCAAAATAGAGCACAGGGAGTAACACTCTGAAACTCATTCTATAAGGCCACCATCACCCTGATACCAAAACCAGACAAAGATGTCACTAAAGAAGAAAACTACAGACCAATATCACTGATGGACATAGATGCAAAAATTCTCAACAAAATACTAGCAAACAGAATCCAACAGCTCATTAAAATGATCATACACCATGATCAAGTGGGGTTTATCCCAGGAGTGCAAGGATTCTTCAATATACGCAAGTCAATCAATGTGATACACCATATTAACAAATTGAAGGATAAAAACCATATGATCATCTCAAGAGATACAGAAAAAGCTTTCCACAAAATTCAACACCCATTTATGATAAAATCCCTCCAGAAAGTAGGCATAGAGGGAACATACCTCAACACAATAAGGGCCATATATGACAAACCCACAACCAACATCGTCCTCAATGGTGAAAAATTGAAACCATTTCCTCTAAAATCAGGAACAAGAAAAGGTTGCCCACTCTCACCACTATAATTCAACATAGTTTTGGAAGTTTTAGCCATAGCAATCAGAGAAGAAAAAGAAATAAAAGGAACCCAAATCGGAAAGCAGAAGTAAAACTGTCAGTGTTTGCAGATGACATGATACTATACAAAGAGAATCCTAAAGATGCTACCAGAAAACTACTACAGCTAAATCAATGAATTTGGTAAAGTAGCAGGATATAAAATTAATGCACGGAAATCTCTTGCATTCCTATACCCTAATGATGAGAAATCTGAAAGAGAAATTAAGGAAACACTCCCATTTACCATTGCAACAAAAAGAATAAAATACCTAGGAATAAACCTATCTAAGGAGACAAAAGACCTGTATGCAGAAAACTATAAGACACTGATGAAAGTAATTAAAAATGATACCAACAGATGGAGAGATATACCATGTTCTTGGATTGGAAGAATCAACATTGTGAAAATGACTATACTACTCAAAGCAATGTACACATTCAATGCAATCCCTATCAAACTACCAATGGCATTTTTCACAGAACTAGAACAAAAAATTTCACAATTTGTGTGGAAACACAAAAGACCCCGAATAGCCAAAGCAATCTTGAGAAAGAAAAATGGAGCTGGAGAATCAGGCTTCCTCACTTCAGACTATTCTACAAAGCTGTAGTAACCATGACAGTATGGTACAGGCACAGAAACAGAAATATAGATCAATGGAATAGGAGAGAAAGCCCAGATATAAACCCATGCACATATGGTCACCTTATTATTGATAAAGGAGGCAAGAATATACAATGGAGAAAGACAGCCTCTTCAATAAGTGGTGCTGGGAAAACTGGACAGCTACATGTAAAAAATGAAATTACAACACTCCCTAACACCATACACAAAAATAAACTCAAAATGGATTAAAAACCTAAATGTAAGGTCAGACACTATAAAACTCTTAGAGGAAAACTTAGGCAAATACTCTATGACATAAATCACAGTAAGATCCTTTTTGACCCACCTCCTAGAGAAATGGAATTAAAAACAAAAATAAACAAATGGGACCTAATGAAACTTCAAAGCTTTTGCACAGCAAAGGAAACCATAAACAAGAAGAAAAGACAGCCCTCAGAATGGGAGAAAATATTTGTAAACAAAGCACCAACAAAGGAATCATCTCCAAAAATATACAAGTAGCTCATGCAGCTCAATAACAAAAAAACAAACAACCCAATCCAAAAATAGGCAGAAGACCTAAATAGACATCTCTCCAAAGAAGTTATACAGATTGCCAACAAACACATGAAAGGATGCTCAACATCACTAATCATTAGAGAAATGCAAATCAAAACTACAATGAGGTATCACCTCACACCAGGCAGAATGGCCATCATCAAAAAATCTACAAACAATAAATGCTGGAGAGGGTGTGGAGGAAAGGGTACCCTCTTGCACTCTTGGTGGGAATGTAAATTGGTACAGTCACTATGGACAACAGTATGGAGGTTCCTTAGAAAACTAAAAATAGAACTACCATACTACCCACCAATCCCACTACTGGGCATATACCCTGAGAAAACCATAATTCAAAAAGTCATGTACCACAGTGTTCATTGCAGCTCTATTTTCAATAGCCAGGACATGGAAGCAAGCTGTGTCAATCAACAGATGAATGGATAAAGAAGATGTGGCACATATATACAATGGAATATTACTCAGCCATGAAAAGAAGTGAAATTGAGTTATTTCTAGTGAGGTGGATGGACCTAGAATGTGTCATACAGAGTGAAGTAAGTCAGAAAGAGAAAAACAAACATTGTATGCTAAATCATATATATGGAATCTATAAGAAAAAAAGAAAATGATTCTGAAGAACCTAGGGGCAGGACGGGAATAATGATGCAGACGTAGAGAATGGACCTGAGGACAAGGGGAGGGAGAAGGGTAAGCTGGGACGAAGTGAGAGAGTGACATGGACATATATACACTACCAAATGTAAAATAGATAGCTAGTGGGAAGCAGCCGCATAACACAGGTAGATCAGCTCGGTGTTTGTGACCACCTAGAGAGGTGGGTTAGGGAGGGTGGGAGGGAAGTGCAAGAGGGAGAGGATATGGCAATATAAGTATACATATAGCTCATTCACTTTGTTTTACAGCATAAACTAACACAACACTGTAAAGCAATTGTACTCCAATAAAGATGTTAAAAAATAAAAGATTTAAGAGCCTTTATATATCTTAGCATCAATCATGAGTGTGAACTCTCTCCTCTGTATCTATACATATATCATTTCTTGTACTGATAAATGTGAAGATGGTTTATTATCAGTTAGTCAGTTAGTCAGTAGTCTTTCATTTGGGCAGTCTTTCTGTTATTCCCCAAATCATGGGATGGTTGGCTGAAACTTAAAAAGAAACTTACATTTTATTTATTTCATAAATTTGTTTGTATTACCAAAGAGCCTTTCTAAGTACTATATTTCCTGAAACTTCTACTTCTGGGAAAATGGAATAGATAAACTTTTTCCTATTCCTCCCACCAAGGTCATTATGTAGAAAATGAACTTAAGAAGACACTGAGGGCTTTCCTTGTGGCACAGAGGTTGAGAGTCCACCTGCCGATGCAGGGGACACAGGTTCGTGCCCCGGTCTGGGAAAATCCCACATGCCGCGGAGCGGCTGGGCCCGTGAGCCATGGCCGCTGAGCCTGCGCGTCCAGAGCCTGTGCTCCACAACGGGAGAGGCCACAACAGCAAGAGGCCCGCGTATCGCAAAAAAAAAACAAAGAAGACACTGAAAAATATGTGAGTCAGATTGGTTAAGGACCTTGGGACTCAAACACCACAGAAAAGCTGTGCCCCCACTCTCCCCCACACTACCAAAGGCTGAGTGGGAGCCTAGACTTGTAGCCTTGCTAGGTAACAAGATGTCCCACCACTTCTATGGGTGTGGTGTCAAAGAAGACCAAGTAAGGAGCCAGGAAATTCACCTCTGAAGATCAGTAACAAGTACCCTTCCTCCCTCCCTCCCCTGCAATGTCAGTGAAGAATATGTAAGGAACCAGAACTTAACCACCCCAACCCAGAAGTAATGAGAAGCCCTTCTTCTGGTATCATTGGAGGCCAAGTGGTGAACCTCTGTGTGGTAGTAATGAGGTGGCACTTGCCCTCCACTGTTTGAGCAATGCCAGAAAAAGCCAGCTAATACTGAAGGTTTAAATAAGATCCACAGTCTCATAGCATAATATAAAAATATCCAGGTTTCAGTAAAAATCATTTGTCACACCAAGAAACAGAAAAATCTCAAACTTAATGAAAAATATTTTTACATGCTGACACCAAGATGACAGTGAAAGTAGAATTACCTGACAAATATTTTAAAGCAGTCATGTTAAAGATGCATTAGTAAGCAATTATGAACACACTTGAAACAAATGAAAAACCAGAAAATCTCAGCAAAGAAACAAAAGATATAAAAAAGAATCAAGTGGAAATTTTAGAACAGAAAAATAGAATGTTTGAAGTACAAAGTTCAATGTATGGACTAACCAACAGGATGGAGACAGTAAAGGAAAGAATCTGTGAACTACAAGACAGAATAATAGAAATAACCTAATCTGAACAGTAGAGAGAAAATAGACTAAAATTTTTAAAAAATTAACAGATCCTAGAGACCTATGGGATTATAAGAAAAGATCTAACATTCACAATATTGGATTCCTGAAAGGAGAGGAGAAAGAAGGTAGTGCTGAAAAGTGCTTAAAGAAATAATGGCTGAAAATATGCCAAATTTGGAAAGGAACATAAACCCATACATTCAGACATCTGAATGAACCCCAAAGAGTATAAATCTAAAGAAATTCAAGCCAAGGCACACCGTAATCAAATTTCTGAGCAATAAGCAAAGAAAAAAAAGTCCTGAAAGCAACCAGAGGAAAAAAAGATACCTTCCCTACAGGAGAGACACAACTAGAGTGACAAGAAATTTCTCATTAGAAACTAGGGTGATGAAAGAAAAGAAGTGTCAATTGAGAATCCTATACCCAGGGAAAATATCCTTCAGGAATTAAGGACAAATTAAGATATTCTCTGACGAAGGAAAACAAAGATTTTGTCACCAGCAGATATATTCTAAAAGAAGTTTTCTAAACAGAAAGGAAATGATAAAAGAACTTTGGGATTTTAGGAAAAGAGAACACAGTAAGCAAAAATACTGGTAAATATAGTTTTCTTTCTTCTCTTGAGTTTTCTAAATTATGTTTGACAGTTGGAGCAAAAGTTATAACATCTTCTGATATGGTTCTAAATACATAGAGAGAGGAAATATATTAGACAATTATAAATAGGGGGAGGGTGAAAGGAGGTAAGGTTTCTATACTACACTCAAACTTGTAAAATGATGAAATCAGTAGACTATGATAAGTTATGTATATATAGTGTAATACACAGGTTACACTAAAAATGCTTTACAACAAGATAGACTCAAAGACACTATCAAGAAATCAAAGTGGAATTCTAAACAATGTTCAAGTAACCCATAATAGACAGGTAAAAAGAAAACAGAGAAATGAAAAACAGAACAAAAAAAAAATTTAAATGGTACACTTAAACCTGGCATAACAATAATTAGAACATATGTAAACAGTCTAAATACTTTAAAAGACAAAGATTGACAGGGTGGATTAAAAAACACCCAAGTATATGCTGTCTACAGGAAATTCTCTTCAAATATAATGATGCAGTCAGGTTGAAAGTAAAAGGATAGAAAAAAATGTATCATGCAAACATTAATAAAAGGAAAAGAAGAGCAACTATATAACATCAGATAAAGTAGACAGTGAAGCAAAGAAAATTATCAGAAACAAAGAAGGACATTATATAATGATAAAAGGGTCAATCCATCAAGAAGACATAGGACTCTTGAATGTGTATTTTCTGCATCAAACATCAGAGCTACAAAATAGGTGAAGCATAAACTGACAGAACTTAAGGAAGAAATAGATAAATCCACAATATAATTATTGGTAGAATACTTAACATTATTAAATAATTATTTTAATTAATTATTAATAATTATTGGTATATAAAATATAATTGATAGAATAACCAGACAGAAAATCAGCAAGGACCTTCAACAACTCAACAACTCCATAAACCAATGGATCTAAGCAGCATCCCTAGGAAACCTCACCCAACAGAAGAATATACATTCTTTTAAAATACCCATGGAACATATACCAAGATAGACCATGTCCTGGGCCATAAAACAAACCTTAACAAATTTTTGTTTGTTTGTTTGTTTCGGTACGCGGGCCTCTCACTGTTGTGGCCTCTCCCGTTGCGGAGCACAGGCTCCGGACGCGCAGGCTCAGCGGCCATGGCTCACGGGCCCAGCCACTCCGCGGCATGTGGGATCTTCCCAGACCGGGGCACGAACCCGTGTCCCCTGCAATGGCAGGCGGACTCTAACCACTGCGCCACCAGGGAAGCCCCCTTAACAAATTTTTTAAAATTGAAATTATATAGTGTGTTCTCTAATAACAATGTAATCAAACTGGAGGTAGGTGACAAAATATAACAGAAAAAAATATTTGTAAACTAAACAACACACTTCTAAACAGTCCATGGGTCAAATAGGAAGCCTCAAAGAAAATTAAAAAATACATTGAACTGAACAAAAATGAAAAAACAACATATCAAAATTTCTAAGACTCAACTAAAGCAGTGCTGAGGGAGAAATTTATATCACTAGTGCATAGCTAGAAAAGAAACTCAAATAAACAATCTAACCTCTACCTCAAGAACCTAAAAAACAAAGATGAAATGAATTCAAAGAAAGCAGAAGAAAGGAAATAACAAAAGATAAGGGCAGAAATCAGTGAAACTAAAAACAGAAAAACAATAGAGAAAATCAATGAAACAAAGAGCTGGTTTTTAGCAAAGATCAATTAAATTGACAAACTTTTAGCAAATCGGACAAAGAAAAAAAGAGAGAAGACATAAATTATGAATACCAGGTATAAAACAGGAGAAATCATCACAGGTCCTGCAGAATGAAAGGATAAAATGGAATACTACAAACAGCTCTACACTCATAAATTTGACAAATTTGAATAACTGGGCCAATTCCTCAAAAAACACAACTTACCCAGTATGAGATAAATCTCTAGAATAGCGCTCCAACTATTAAAAAACTGAATTCATAATTTAAAAACACCCCTCCAAATCTCCACGCCCAGATGGTTTCATTAGAGAATTCTACTGAAAGTTTAAAGAATTAACACTAAATCTATACAATATCTTCCAGAAAATAAAATAGGAGAAAATATCTCCCAATTCATTTTACAATGTTGTATTACCCTGACACCACATCAAACAAAGACAGTACAGAAACAGGAAACTACAGACCAGTATCCAGGTCCTGGCACAACTGTTGTGATACTGTCCTATATTGCAGGATGTTACTCTTGTGGGAAACTGTGTAATGTGTAGAGATATCTCTACATTATTTCCTACAATTGCATGTGAATCTAAATTATTTCAAAATAAAAAATACACCTACAAAAACTTGTTCCTTTTAAGTCTCATATTTTGAAATATTTTTACTGAATAATATTTTAAGTAATCATTTTTTTGCAATTTAATTAATCAAATTTCTAAGTTGGAGTCAATAGCTTATTTCAATATCAATATCAAAGAGATGAAGAAACTGAGATCCAGAAAAGTTACACGGCTTGATCAAGTTTAACAACACCTTAATTACTAAATTATGACAAGAGTCCTTGACGCCCAACTCATACTTTCCACCAAAATATTAGATTGAACTGCATAAAATTACCAATACTGAGCCACTGTTACCTATTAAAAATAGGTTTAACCCAGTATATAATCACTATTGTGGAAAGGACTTTGAATGCTGCTGTATTTTCTAATAAGCATTTATTTAGTATCTATTGCATGCTTAATCAAATATGAAGTGCTTAACTCTAAGGAATATGTCATTTAATTCTCCTTTGATGTATGACTACTAGTGTTGTTGCCAGGACTTAGAATCCCTCAGGAACTACCTGAAATCTCATTCCCCCCATCCCAATCTGAAGTCGTCCCCTATCTCTTGTGCCGTCATGTTGCTAGGATTTATGTCACTAGACTGGATTCTCAAAGCACCATGGGAAAAAAACTGGAGGATTAGCACTTGACCTATGCTCATCCAGAGGCCTAGACCCACGGTCTAATCTCAAAGTTTCCTCTCTCAGAATCACCACCTAAGAAGTTCTAGGTCTAAATAGGTGCAAAACTATCCTCAGAGTTTGTGAGAGTTTTCCAGACTGAAAATTGTTCCTAGTCCTTTTTGTTTCAAACTAGAATTGAATATAAGTGTCTAGGGGTGGGTGGAGGAAAAGATGGAGATCCCAGTATCAACCTGTCCTTCTAGGAGTCTTTCACACTGAGGGTGATCCAGGACATTGAAATAGCCCAGGGCCTCTCCATCTAGCCAGGTCCCAGTGCCACCACAGTGCATTGCTCCCTGGTCACTCCAGAAGCACACTTCCAGCCAGCTGCTTTAGGTTCTTCCTTTTCAGTAGCTTATCTATCTAACAGTTGTCACCTTGTGGGTCATAATCAATACAAACTAGAGCAAAGAACCTGGATACTCATCCCAGCTCTGCCCGTGAGCAACAGGCACCAACTTAATTCGTCCTAGCCTTGCTTGCTTGGCCAATAAAGTAGTGAAAATACTGGTGTAATAAGCTAATGAGATAATGCCATGTTTTCCAAACCATAGTATGTTTATTAATGGTATATGAGATGATTTTAGGTAGTTTATATCAAACTATTTATCTTAAGTACTTTTACTCATACCTTACTAGAGAAGACAAATTGTTTCCTTTTTATAGTAAATTCCCTTTAAAAATAAATGTGTCCATTTTTTCAAAATATAAAGTCACTTAAAGAAAAATATTAAGTACATAATGTAACAAAATGACTTGTGAAGGAAACTGATGTATTGGAAACGCCGAGTTAACATATGCTGTGCTTGTCAATGTAAGACATCTTGTCTAGTCATACCAACACTGCAATAGAAAGGATGGTGCATGCCTGAATTGTCCCTATGTCCATTCATATCAACAAAATGTAATAGTTAATTGCTTCGCTTTTTTCTTTGCCGGCATATACAGTCTCAAAGCATGCAATCCCTGCTACCACCAACTACCCTAGACTTCATGTCACATCACATCACTGTCCTCCTGTGGCTTTCCGTTTCCCATATAAGCTCCTCATCTCATGTTTTTAACCACTCAGAATCCACATCATTCACTTTGCTCACACAATCTTGTCTACCCTTTTGCTACTATGCCACAATCGATTCATCCCGCAAGATTTATTTCAAAACTCACCTGCGTCTGGATATCTAGATAACTACTTTGCTTTCAGATGACTTTCTTACTTTGAAAGTCCCCAGCATTGATGACTATAGTTGGTTTTGTCTGGGCTTACAATAGCAAGACAAAAGAAATAAACAGAACATTACAGTGATGGATAATGAGTGCTATGGCAAAGATATTACGCATTGTAGTGCAGGAGGTAGTATATGAAGGTCTTAAAAATACAGACTGGAGCCAGACCATCTGGGTTTGAATTCTGGCACACCACTTGCCACTTGGAGAAGTTATTCAGCCTGAGTCTCAAAATCTCATCTGAAACTGGGGATAATAACAATTGCTACTTCATAAGGTTACTGTGAGAATGAAATAAATTAGCATAGGGAAGTGCTTAGACAATACCTGAAATACTAGTTATTGTTATACGAAAAAGCCACCACTGGCAACATATAAGAGGTGCTCCTAACCAAGAGTCCTAACCAAGAGGCTGCCTGGAGACGATGGAGTCCAATTCAGTATAGCAGGACAGGTGGGAGTGTATGCGTCTTGCGGGAGGGGAGCAGGCAGAATAGGGTGGACTAGGCAGTGCATATATCAGCTGCAAAGTCACACATAAGTGGGCATGGGAATGAGAAGTAAAAGTGCATGGCATGTTACAGAACTGCATGTGGCATCTCTAGTTCAAGGGGACTGAGGTAGAAAGTGATGGAAAAGGGATGGACTGAGGCTAAGTCACAGGAAAGCTCTGCATGTCATCCTCAGAGGTTTGGGGAAAAAAATATTTGAGTGTCTGCTATGTTCCAGATGCTACTTTGTTTTAGCGACTGGACAATAGAGTACAATTGTAAAATGTACACAGCCTCTATATTTGGCATGGCCTAATTAGGAAGAAAAATACACAATTAAATGACAAATTAAATGATAAATACTTAATTGAAGAATGTAGTAAGTGTTATGAAAGCACAAAGCCTATGTTTATGTTTTCCAAAGACATGAACAAAGTCTTAACAGATGAGTAAATGTTCACCAAACAGCAAGCAGGAAATCAGAAAGGTTACATTATTTACCAAAAAACAATAATATGGCATTATGTGCCAAACTCTTTCTATACATTTTCAAAAATATTGTATTATTAATCCTTCTGACAAGCAGTTTTATTATTACCAGTTTTTATTAAACTTATTTTAGAGATGAGGATCCCCAAGGTCACACAGTAAACCGGTTTTCTTGACTAGTTACATTTAGTTTTCTTTAGAATATAGTACTCTTCATACGGTAGATACTCTATCACTACTGTATTTGGCAATTAGATAAAAGGCAGTATTATTCTTATTTGTACATAAAGTTTCAAGTTCATGACAAATAGTCCAGGTTCATGACAAAAAAATTCATGACAGTTCATGACAGAAAAATAACAGATTTTCATTTTAGAAGCCCTGAGTTCCACGGACTATGAGAGATGGTTGTGACACACTAGCATGTCAATATACATACACATAAAACTTCAGAAAACATCAACATGGTACATTTCATATTTAGTAGCTATTTCTTCCAAACAGCAGCAGTCACACCATCCATCATATTGCTTGTTCTGACAGTAAAGAAAATAAACTGTATTTAATCAGAGGATTAACTGAGGACCACACTGATCACAATGGTCTCTCACATTCTGTTGCTGGCAGGTGAGGAATGAAGTTGAAGGTCATGATAGAAAGATAAAGATAAACATGTTTCCTTTTTCTTGTCTTCTTCCATAGTTATAACCCAAGTTCCTCTGAACACCTTGGCAGACAGAGATGAAGCAGCAGACCCCTGGACATCTGAAGGGGCAAAGCCCACATTCACACTGGATGTGATTGAGTGACTGACTGACAGCAATTACTCAGGATGTCCAACTTAACAGATTGCTTTCACATACCTTATCTCCTTCAGTCTTCATGAAAACTCTGGGAAAGAGCTAATATCATCCTTATTTCACAGAGAAGGGGAAAGAACCTTAAAGGAAGCAAATGATGCAGCTAATTATGGCAGGACTTGCATCTGGGTAGTTGCTTCCAGGTCTACCGAGTTTTATACTCCTTGCAATCTCTATTCGGAAGGTCTCTGACATTAGCCATGTCCATAAAGGAAATATTGGTTAGACTCACCATGTTATGAGCCTTTTAGCAAGAGGAAATGAGGTTGGTGTAAAGGTACTTATTCATAGATCAGACAATAGAGGTCATGTGGCTTCTCTTGATCCTCATCCTGTGGCTTTGCTCCCTCATCCCCTGCTCTCTGTACACTGGTCTCCTCACTATTCCTCAAACAGATCAAGCCCAACCATGCTCCCCATTTGCTGTTACTCCATACGGAATTCTCTTTGTGGCACTCTTCCTAAGAAGGACTTTATTGAAAGACCTTCACTCTCTCCTCTTCTTGTCACCTGATCATCCTTCCCTGCTATATTTTTTTCTATAGCTCTTATCATCTGGCATAGTACATTTTGAAGTACAGTTGATGTACAAGTTACAGGTGTACAATATCGTGATTCACAACTTTCAAAGGTTATACTCCATTCTTAGTTATTATAAAATATTGGCTAAATTCCCTGTATTGTACAATATATCCTTGTAGCTTATTTTGTACATAATAGTTTATACTCTTAATCCCCTACCCCTCTTATATTGCCCCTCCTCCCTTCCCTTTCCCCACTGGTGACCACTAGTTTGTTCTTTGTATCTGTGAGTCTGCTTCTTTTTTGTCATATTCATTAGTATAGTATATTTTTAGATTCCACATATAAATGATATCATACAATATTTGTCTTTCAGTTAGCAAAATACCCTCCAAGTCCATCCATGTTGCTGCAACTGGCAAAATTTCATTCTTTTTGTATGACTGAGTAGTATTGCATTGTGTATATATATCACATCTTCTTTATTCATTCATCTGTTGATGGACACTTAGGTTGCTTTCAAATCTTGGCAACTGCAAATAATGTTGCTATGAACCCTGGGGTGCATGTATTTTTTCGAACTGGTGGTTTTGGGTTTTCTTGGATATATACCCAGGGTCATATGGTAGTTCTATTTTTATTTTTTTGAGAAACGTCCATACTGTTCTCCACAGTGGCTGCACCAATTTACATTCCCACCAATAGTGCACAAGGATTCCTTTTTCTCCACATGATCACCAGCATTTGTTACTTGTAAACTTTCTGATGACAGCCATGCTGATAGGTGTGAGCTGGTATCTCACTGTGGTTTTGATTTGTTTATTGGCTTGTTGTATACCTTTCCCTACTAGTGTAAACTCTATTAAGGTAAGGAGTTTTGATTGCATTTACTCTGCTATATTCCTACTATCCAGTGACTGGCATGCAATAGACATATAATAAATGTTTGCATAGAAGGAGAGATTGAGATAGAGATATGGAAGAGAGAGAAGGAGGAGAAGGAGGGGAAAGAGGTGGAGGAAGAGGAGGGGAGAGAGAAGGAGAGGGAGGGAAGGACCTGAGTTCTGACTCTACCACCTATTTCATGGCCGGGTAAACTTATGTCACTGTACTCATGGAACACAGTTCCTTCCTCTCGACAATAAAGAGTTTAGATTCAATCACCTCTAAGATGACTACCAAGATGAATGTTCCATCATTCTGTGCATTGTGGTTCTACTTTTCCTTTTTTCTAATAGAAAAGGGGAAATAAACAGTCAGCCACCAAGGGAAAGGCTGCACACATCAGCAGGCTCTGCTTTCTGCACCTATTATCACACTTACTAGTGCGCTGAACACAGCTAGCCTGATTCTAATGAATAAGGGGCCTGGGATTTCCCTGGCGGTCCAGTATTGACTGACTCCACACGTCCACTGCAGGGAGCACAGGTTCAGTGTCTGGTCGGGGAACTAAGATCCCGCATGCCGCACGAGCTCAGCCAAAAAAATAAAATAAAGTATGATTGACATGTACACACTGCTATATTTAAAATGGATAACCAACAAGGACCTACTGTATAGCACAGGGAACTCTGCTCAATATTATGTAACAGCCTAAATGGGAAAAGAATTTGAAAAAGAATGTATAATTGGATCACTTTGCTGTACACCTGAAACTAACACAACATTGTTAATCAATTATACTCCAATATAAAATAAAAATTTTAAAAAATGAATAAGGGGCCTTTCTATGTGGCATTATTTGAGATATTTCAGGAAAGCTTCCGGTTAGTCAAAAGTATCTTTCCCCACAAATTTCTGTTGATACTTAAAATTCTAAGGTACATGGCATTTCTGTAGGCACTTTCTCTTATTAAATTAGAAATATCACACAAAACCCCTATCAGTCACAATACATGTGAGACAGCACTGAAAAAAGAATAGGACTTGGGTGTCAAGAAGACCAGGATGGGAAGCCTGACTGCCACTTAATGGCTACAAGAACTTGAGCAATTGACTTTATTAAATCTTAGCTTCGTCACCTGGAAATGGGGATAATAATAGTACTTGCTTTACAGGGATTTTGTGTGAGAAATAAATGACATGAAGCTTCTAAAGCATTTAAGAAATGATCAATAAACTAATGCTAATATGTTCTTTTTAATTGTATAGGATTAATGATAGCTGATCCCAGTGAGCAGTTAGCTTCTGGTGTTGGGTTTATAAATGGGCATATTCTGGATAAGGGGAGGAAATATAGATTCAGAACACAAGAGTGAATGTCTCCTTAGGGAGTCAAACGGCCACTGGTGTCGGGGGATGGGGGAGGCTGGGCAATCTGGAGTCACAAGGGCTCCATAAGGAAGAAAGGGATCAAAGAAAACTGTCAGTAGTAATTGCAATCAGAACTCTCACTTTTTCAATGATGTTTTAAACATTTTGAAATGCATTTACTGTCCTTTTGGTTAACCAAGGCCACAGAGTATTGTAATTCCTTAGATACTACACGTCATCTCACATCAAATCAATGCAGCACTAGCTGACACAAGAGAATCCAGTACTCTGCAGTAGACATGAACATCACTTAGTGGCCCCGAGTTCCGGGCTTGGCCAGCAAAGGTTGGAGATGTTTGGGAAAATCAAAACGAGCACGAAAATCTAGAGTGGCGCCAACTCATTTATCATCCTAAATGAAAACATTGCTGCTGTGTCTAGAGCACTGATATCTTCTATATAAACTAGAGATCTTTTTCTTTGTGGACAAAAGTTTCATTTTAGTGATTACATCATGTTTCAAAACTGGTAGAGTACCAAGGAAAAGGAGCAGGAAGTAATCCAGAAAAATAGCTTTGCACCAAAAATAAAGAGGACCCAGTAGTAGAAATTGAGGATCACTGTGACTTTATGCCTCCTTATTAAGCCAGCTCTTGTTTTCCTAATATCATTTTTTAAGATTTTCTCAATCTTTTGCATCAGTTATCTGAAACTTGTAATATTCAATATTAGACAACTATAACTGCACTCGATAAGAAAAATTAAAACCTAAACCTTTAGAGAAATAGAAACAGAAAATGTCATTGTCTTAAACATACTGTCAATTGATAAACTACATATTTATAATATGGTCTCCTCCCAAATAACTCAAATCTGGGTTCACTCAAATCTGATTCACTGTTTTGTTCACTGATTCACTGTTTGACTTTTGAAGAGTTTTAGAGGCTTTGAGGACTCTTTCTCTGCTTTAAAATAATTGCTCCAAAGAACTAATACACAAATATCAGTCTTTCGGCAGTTTGTTATTGAGGGCCCACAATGCTAACGGCAGACTTAGGCACTTTCCTCTCAGGTCCAACTGCACCTGAGAGCACATTTCACGTTGCCATTAAGCTGCCAGCCCTTGAGAGCTAAGACTTCTTAATTTCGTCACTGTCCTTATACACAGCACATATTAAGCACTGAATTGAATATCTTTTAAATTAATAAATGAATAATGGATAAATTAATCACCACTGGGAATGTGAACTTGTTTAAAGCTCAACTTATCTTACAAGTTAGCTGGATAGATAAGATATGCAAAATTAAATAACAAACCAAAAGTTGAATTACCCTAACGGCTTAACTTTCCCAGGGAAGAGTACGTGGGCAGTAGCTATCCTGAAATGAGGAGAAGCAGGACAGCCTGCTGGGTGAGAGTTTAGGCTCTGAAATGAGATAGAATTTGTTGCTTGACTCTTATCATTTGCTAGCTGTATAAACTTGGGTAAGTTACTGTCAAAGGATAATGAGACCATTACACATTATCTGAAATAAGAAGACAAAGTAGAATGTATTGCTTGTACAGCAAGAGAGAGTGATACTGGTCAGGCACAGTATCTGTGATCTTCCAAAGGATTTAGGGGAAACATGCTGTTCATGGACACTTTCAGAGGCATCTGTGGAAGCCTGACTACTGGGGGTAAAGGCTGTTGTTAACTGTTTGAAACTAAGAAATGTATTTGTAGGAGTGAGTCCTGATTGGCTGACTTTCAGAAGCAAAGGGCTGTCCTTGATTGGTTGGCTTATAAAGCACATTCACTGCAGCAGTTGTTGATCAAGTGGACTGGATTTACAACCAGTTCTGTTGACCACTTGTTGCCATGGCTACAGAACAATTAATCTTTTCATATGTATGTGAAAACTTAACCTTTCTAGATTTCAGTTTCTTATCTATAAACTTCACAGGGGTTTTATATGAATTTTAAAAGATAACACTCAAAGAACTTATACTGTGCTTGCCACATAGCATTCAGTAAAAGTTATATTTTTAAGATACACATGAAGCATTTTGTTTGTAAGATGGATAGAGTTCCTATGAAATGTGCTCTGAATGCTTTTGCTGGAACACCATGAAACATTGTCATTTACTTCCTCTTTTCCCTTTCTCCACTCGGTTAAAAAAAAACAAAACTCAACTAACATGGTATTTTATTCACAAAGGCCTAACATTGAGTTTAAATGGGCTTATATTACCTAGGATTCTGTTTTTCTTCTATTCTACCTTAGCTCACTTTAGATTCTGAAGGTATGAGATAAATAGAATGGCTGTTCTCCAGTGCCCTAGGAGAATATGGGGAATTGTGGTAGACTGGATTATTGTCTCCAGTTCTTCTCTCCTACCTTGTTATAGATTGTACATGACTTTCCAGTATCTCTCACCAAGTAAACAGAGTGTGTTCCTTACCCCCAATGATACTGGTGTTGGCCACATGAATTACTTTAGTCAGTGGATTGTAGCAGATGCAATTCAAGGAAAGGCTTTAGCCTTGCTTTTAGGATTTGGCTTGGAATTTTGCATCTTTGCCATCTACCATGAGAGTAACATACCCCATCCAAGAAGAACAAGGAGGCACACAGAGCAGATCTGGACCCTATGTGTAGGCTGAAGCCATGCCCAGGTCACCAACAGACCCTTGACTGAGAAAAATAAATATTTATTGGTGTAAAGTCACTGTGGTTTGCTGTACAGCAAAGGCTGACTAATATATAAAGGAAAGAGATGAGGCAGAGCCTGGATAGTTATAGAATGAAAAAGAGAAATGGAGCAGGAATGGGGAGTAAAGACCAGAGAAATAAATTAACCTAAGAAAAATATTGCCATTACCTTCTTTTGCTTCATATGTAAGGAGAATATTAATACATTAATACTTTCCTCCTAGGTACAAAATAATACAAAGATAGAGCAATCAAGAAGACTAAAATATAGGGCTCTCTGGGAGAGATACACTCAGTGCAAAACAGAAAGATAAATGTTTCATACCTGATCTTTAAGAAGCCAGCGTACTAAAGACTGAGGAGGCTATAAGCTGAAAAACTAATCCTGAGACTGGGAAGTTTCAGAAAGAAAAGAGAAGACCAAGATTCTAGGTGCTAGGACAGTCTTCTTACAAAGTTTTTTTTAATCACACTACGGATTTGATTCAATGTAGGATTAAATTCATTCTTTATGTTCATATATGGCAACGAAGAAGTACATATTAAGTAAAAACATAGAGGATCTCTGAGGCACAGCTAGAAAATATGGACAAATAATTATTAGATGTGATTCATTTGATAAGGATGATTCTAACTTTTCTGATCCAGAAGGATTTTGCAGATGTCAGAATCATAAAAATCAGCATATATTATCTTTTAAATACTAATGAACAATATTGAGAAAGTGGCAGCTCATAGCATTTGAGGCTTCAAGTTTAAATTTATCATATCATGAAGTCAAATATCAAAGTGTTACCTTTGATTAAACTAATATTAGAACTCTGGCTAAAACTCCAGAACAGCTTTGGTTATCTAGGTCAGACCCGTTCCATAAGAGTCTTGTTAATTTATGAGGGTCTAGTTAATTTCTTTCATGAAAAAGATTATAATTTCAGATCCCAAGGGTTTTACAATGACAGCCTAAACAAAGATGTCTCTTTGAAACCAAACTATAAACTTAACAGTTTAAATTATATATGCCAGATTGCATCTCATAAATTTAGAACGCTCTTCTCAAAAGATTAGAATGCAATGAAGTTAAACTGTTTATATTTGGAAATTCTGAACTTTTAGAAGAAAGGCCAACTTGTCCACATCATCCCTCACTATTTAAAACAGTTCATGTGCATTTGATGGCTGTGAGGTTTTATTCCTTCCCTGTTATGGTGTTATCATAGTAACAACTTTGAAAAAAAAGTACGCTTTGTTCTTACTTCTGCACTTCTTTTTAATAACATTCTCATCTACACAGTCAAAGGAAAAGAAAATTTAGGACACTCCTTTTTTCCCCACTCAAACTGCTGTTGCTAAAAGAAGACTTTGAACCTGAATTATTTAGATGTACTCTACGTTATCTGAATTTGTTGGGTAATAATTCAAACTTTCCTTTTGGTTCAGCAAAATAAGGCTTTGAGGGATAAGTAAATATGGCTGAGGAAGTTCTTTGAACTAGCAATTATTCATCAACTAAAATGCTTCCAGTTACTGTTAGCAAAAACACAAGCATCACATCCTCGCAGTATAACCTCCACAGGCAGAAAAGAAGAAACTCCCTGACTTCTGCCTTCTCCCATTTCCCAAAAGTCCCTCAGACGAACTTTCCCTCAAGTATCCTGGCTAGAAGAGATTCACATGCCTAGCACAGGCGAGCAGAATAGAACCAATTGCCTTAGGACAACTAAGATGCATTCCATGCACTGAGGACAGATCCAGGCACCCCTGAAGCCCATGGCCTTATTGTATACAATTGGGTTTAATACATAAATTGCATGAGGGGAGGATTATAGTTTAATAGATGATTGACAGTATCCACCATTGGCTTTTAGCTACATTTTTATAGCACTTAAAACTTTTCAAACATTTTTAGATGTGTATTTTAATTCTCAAAACATCTGGAAAGGTGGAATATAACCGATTATTCCTATCTTACATACTGAGGTCCAGGGAAGTTAAGTGGCTTGCCCAAGGCCACAAAACTGATAAAAAGATCTTGAATTTGTGTCATATTCATTTTAAAAATAATCACATAATGTTAAATAGTTCCCAAATAATGGGAAATTAGATTAATTAATTTCCCTTTTAAAACATGCAGACATTTATATGTTACTTTTTTAATGTTAAAAATACACCAGGAATCCCCCTGACATGTTCTCCTTCTGATATGAATTTCTACTTGACAAGCACTTTATGCTATTATGAATTTGTATAATAGCCTCAAAGAAAAAGTCTTTACACTTTGACATGGTAAAAACAGTGGAAAACTCTTTCAAAAGCAAGATGAACTGCCTATGCTACAGTTGGCCAATATCCTATCCTGTATGTAGGAGATGACACTGACTGTTACTGATGCAGAATTATAGAGAATGTCACTGTGCTTAAACTCATTTATTGCAATAAAAGGCAGAGAGACCACCTGGAGTCAGTTAGCCCAACTTCTGTCTCTCAGCTGGGCAAATAAAGGGATTCTATCTCCATTTAAAATATTTGTAGGGGCTTCCCTGGTGGTGCAGTGGTTAAGAATCTGCCTCCCAATGCGGGGGACATGGGTTCGAGCCCTGGTCAGGGAAGATCCCACATGCAACGGAGCAACTAAGCCCGGGTGCCACAACTACTGAGCCTGCACTCTAGAGCCCATGAGCCACAACTACTTAGCCCATGTGCCACATCCACTGAAACCTGCGTGCCTAGAGCCCGTGCTCCACAACAAGAGAAGCCACCGCAGTGAGAAGCCTGCTCACCACAACAAAGAGTAGCTCCTGCTCGCCGCAACTAGAGAGAGCCTGTGTGCAACAACGAAGACCCAGTGCAGCCAAAAATAAATTAAAAAAAAAATTTGTAGAGTAAGATCATCTGTAGTTAGTACTGGTACCTTGCTAAGCTGATTTAAAATGTGCCATGTCATAGGTAGCTCTATAACTGTACTCATCTTCTTGGTTGCTGTGTACCCACAAAAGGGCCTTCATATTCCCTTCTGTGAGCAATGGAGGTGACAGTGCCATGAGAGTGTCACTCTCTCAAGTAAGGTCAGCCTTAACTCTCTTGTCAATTCTGTTACCTCTTCTCTGTTTTGTTTTGTTTTTTGGGGGGTGGTTATTACATAATATTGATAAATTCCTAATTTATCCATTCTTAATAGCATTATTTTTTTAATTTATTTTTTTGCTGTACGCGGGCCTCTCACTGTTGTGGCCTCTCCCGTTGCGGAGCACGGGCTCTGGACGCGCAGGCTCAGCGGCCATGGCTCACGGGCCCAGCCGCTCCGCGGCACGTGGGATCTTCCCAGACCGGGGCACAAACCCGCGTCCCCTGCATCGGCAGGCGGACTCTCAACCACTGCGCCACCAGGGACGCCGAATAGCATTATTTTTAGAACTCCACAGACCAATCCCATTAAAAAGTTAGTTAGTAGTGAATGATTATTTAAATTAACATTACTCTTTGAGATTTTCAAAAGTATTTCACTTCTAGGAATCTGTCCTCTAGAAATACATGCACATGTACACCAACATATATGTACTAGGCACTTCATTGCTACATTGCTGTAATTATGAAAATTTAGGAACAATATAAACTACCATCAGTAGAAGCACAGTTAAAAAAAATTGTTATATACACATAAATGGAACTTCAGGAAGTTCTTTTAAAAATTTGGTAAATTTTTATGTACTGATGGAGAAGATGTATATCATAAATTGTTTTATTTTAAAAGCAAGATGTAGAGCAATACTTACCCTGTATTCCATTTTTGCTTTAAAAATACATGGTATTTGGGCTTCCCTGGTGGCACAGTGGTTGAGAGTCCGCCTGCCATTGCAGGGGACACGGGTTCGTGCCCCCGTCCGGGAAGATCCCACATGCCACGGACTGGCTGGGCCCGTGAGCCATGGCCGCTGAGCCTGCATGTCTGGAGCCTGTGCTCCACAACGGGAGAGGCCACAACAGTGAGAGGCCTGCGTACGGAAAAAAAAAAAAAAAAAAAAAAAAAGCAAACATGGTATGAAATAAATAAAAATATATGTTGTATGAGCATAGAAAATCTCTGGAAGTGTACACAGCACTGTTAACAGTGAAACTTGTAGGAGAGTGGCAGTAAAGAATAAAACAGCTTACTTTTAACTTTACACATTTCTGTGTAGTTAGCTAAGTAACGAGTTTATAATTTTAAATAATCTGAAAAGAAAAAAGTTCAATTTTAGAATATTGGAATTGTTTTTTCATTTTCATTTTTTCATTATGTTCATAAACATTATGCAATTGTTTCTTCATTAGAGTGGTTTGATAAAAGATATCATAGAGTTGCAGCAAGAAGTAGTGATGAACAAACTGCCAGGGTTTGAATACCAGTTCTGCTACTTACTAACTGTGCATCCTGGGGTAAGGGACTTAGTTCCTTTGTGCCTCACTTTCCTCATCTGTAAGGTGGGGACAATCACAGTACCAACAGAGAATATTGTAAGAAGAAAAAGGAGATAGCACATAAAAAATTCTAACTTAAAACAGTATCTGGGGTTCCACCCATCAGGAAACTTACACAAGCCTCTTAGATAGCCTCATGCACCAGAGGGCAGATAGCAGAAGCAAGAAGAAGGACAATCCTGCAGCCTGTGGAACAAATACCACATTCACAGAAAGATAGACAAGATGAAAAGGCAGAGGGCTATATACCAGATGAAGGAACAAGATAAAACCCCAGAAAAACAACTAAATGAAGTGGATACAGGCAACCTTCCAGAAAAAGAATTCAGAATAATGATAGTGAAGATGATCCAGGACCTCGGAAAAAGAATGGAGGCAAAGATCGAAAAGATGCAAGAAATGTTTAACAAAGACCTAGAAGAATTAAAGAACAAACAGAGATGAACAATACAATAACTGAAATGAAAACTACATTAGAAGGAATCAATAGCAGAATAACTGAGGCAGAAGAACATACAAGTGATGTGGAAGACAGAATGGTGGAATTCACTGCTTCAGAACAGAATAAAGAAAAAAGAATAAAAAGAAATGAAGACAGCCTAAAAGACCTCTGGGACAATATTAAACGCAACAACATTCGCATTATAGGGGTCCCAGAAGGAGAAGAGAGAGAGAAAGGACCCAAGAAAATATCTGAAGAGTTTAATAGATGAAAATTTCCCTAACATAGGAAAGGAAAGAGCCACCCAACTCCAGGAAGAGCAGTGAGTCCCATAAAGGATAAAACCAAGGAGAAACAAGCCAAGACACATAGTAATCATATTGGCAAAAATTAAAGGCAAAGAAAAATTATTGAAAGCAGCAAGGGAAAAACAACAAATAACATACAAGGGAACTCTCCATAAGGTTAACAGCTGATTTCTCAGCAGAAACTCTACAAGGCAGAAGGGAGTGGCATGATATACTTAAAGTGATGAAACGGAAGAAACAGCAACCAAGATTACTCTATCTGGAAAGGATCTCATTCAGATTCGATAGAGAAATCAAAAGCTTTACAGACAAGCAAAAGCTAAGAGAATCCAGCACCACCAAACCAGCTCTACAACAAATGCTAAACAAACTTCTCTAAGTGGGAAACACAAGAGAAGAAAAGGATCTACAAAAACAAACACAAAACAATTAAGAAAATGGTCATAGGAACATACATATCGATAATTACCTTAAACATGAATAGATTAAATGCTCCAACCAAAAGACACAGGCTTGCTAAAGGGATACAAAAACAAGACCCATATATATGCCGTCTACAGGAGACCCACTTCAGACCAAGGGACACATACAGACTAAAAGTGAGGGGATGGAAATAGATATTCCATGCAAATGGAAATCAAAAGAAAGCTGGAGTAACAATACTCATATCAGATAAAACAGACTTTAAATAAAGAATGTTACAAGAGACAAGGAAGGACACTACATAATGATCAAGGGATCAATCTAAGAAGAAGATATAACAATTATAAATATATATGCACCCAAAATAGGAGCACCTCGATAAATAAGACAACTGCTAACAGCTACAAAAAAGGAAATTGACAGTAACACAATAATAGTGGGGGACTGTAACACCTCACTTACACCTATGGACAGATCATCCAGAATGAAAATAAATAAGGAAATAGAAGCTTTAAATGACACAATAGATCAGATAGATTTAATTGACATTTATAGGACATTCCATCCAAAAACAGCAGATTATACTTTCTTCTCAAGTGCACACAGAACATTCTCCAGGATAAATCACATCTTGGGTCACAAATCAAGCCTCAGTAAATTTAAGAAAATTTAAATCATATCAAGCATCTTTTCTGACCACAACGCTATGAGATTAGAAATCAATTACAGGGAAAACAACATAAAAAACACATCGAGGCTAAACACTACGTTACTAAATAACCAAGAGACTGAAGAAATCAAAGAGGACATAAAAAAATACCTAGAGACAAATGACAATGAAAACACGATGATCCGAAACCTATGGGATGCAGCCAAAGCTCTAAGAAAGTTCTAAGAGGGAAGTTTACAGCTATACAAGCCTGCCTCAAGAAACAAGAAAAATCTAAAATAAACAATCTACCCTTACACCTAAAGGAACTAGAGAAAGAGGAATAAACAAAACCCAAAGTTAGCAGAAGGAAAGAAATCATAAAGATCAGCTCAGAAATAAACGAAAAAGAAATGAAGGAAACAATAGCAAAGATCAATAAAACTAAAAGCTGCTTCCTTGAGAAGATAAACCAAATTGATAAACCAGTAGCCAGACTCATCAAGAAAAAAAGGGAGAAGGCTCAAATCAACAGAATTAGAAATTAAAAAGGGGAAGTAACTACTGATACTCAGAAATACAAAGGATCATGAGAGATTACTACAAGCAACTATATGCCAACAAAATGGACAACCTGGAAGAAATGTACAAATTCTTAGAAAAGCACAACTTTCCGAGACTGAACCAGGAAGAAATAGAAAATATAAACAGACCAATCACAAGCACTGAAATTGAGACTGTGACGAAAACTATTCCAACAAACAAAAGCCAAGGACCAGATGACTTCACAAGGGAACTCTATCAAACATTTAGAGAAGAGCTAACACACCTATCCTTCTCAAACTCTTCCATAATATAGCAGATGGAGGAACACTCCCAAACTCATTCTATGAGGCCACCATCACCCTGATACCAAACCAGACAAAGATGTCACAAAAAAAGAATATTACAGGCCAATATCTCTGATGAATATAGATGCAAAAGTCTTCAACAAAATACTAGCAAACAAAATCCAACAGAACATTAAAAGGATCATACACCATGATCAAGTGGGGTTTATCCCAGGAATGCAAGAATTTTTCAATATATGCAAATCAATCAATGATACATCATATTAACAAATCAAATGATAAAAACTATATGATAATCTCAATAGATGCAGAAAAAGCTTTCCACAAAATTCAACACCCATTTATGACAAAAACTCTCCAGAATGTAGGCATAGAGGGAACCTACTTCAACATAATAAAGGCCATACATGACAAACCCACAGCCAACACTGCTCCCAATGGTGAAAAACTGAAACCATTTCCACTAAGATCAGGAACAAGACAAGGTTGTCCACTCTCACCACTATTATTCAACATAGTTTTGGAAGTTTTAGCCACAGCAATCAGAGAAGAAAAAGAAATAAAAGGAATCCAAATTGGAAAAGAAGAAGCAAAACTCACTGTTTGCAGATGACATGATACTATACATAGAGAATCCTAAAGGTGCTACCAGAAAACCACTACAGCTAATCAATGAATTTGGTAAAATAGCAGGATACAAAATTAATGCACAGAAATCTCTTGCATTCCTATACACTAATGATGAAAAATCTGAAAGAGAAATTAAGGAAACACTCCCATTTACTATTGCTACAACAAGAATAAAATACCTAAGAATAAATCTACCTAAGGAGACAAAAGACCTGTATGCAGAAAATTATAAGACACTGATGCAAGTAATTAAAGATGGTACAAACAGATGGAGAGATATACCATGTTCTTGGATTGGAAGAATCAACATTGTGAAAATGACTATACTACCCAGAGCAATCTACAGATTCAATGCAACCCCTATCAAACTACCAATGGCATTTTTCACAGAACTAGAACAAAAAATTTCACAATTTGTGTGGAAACACAAAAGACCCCGAATAGCTAAAGCAATCATGAGAAAGAAAAACAGAGCTGGAGGAATCAGCCTTCCTGACTTCAGACTATTCTACAAAGCTGCAGTAACCAAGGCACTATGGTACTGGCACAGAAACAGAAATATAGATCAATGGAACAGAATAGAAAGACCAGATATAAACCCATGCACATATGGTCACCTTATTATTGATAAAGGAGGCAAGAATATACATTGGAAAAAAGACAGCCTCTTCAATAAGTGGTGCTTGGAAAACTGGACAGCTACATGTAAAAGAATGAAATTAGAACACTCCCTAACACCATACACAAAAATAAACTCAAAATGGATTAAAGACCTAAATGTAAGGCCAGAGACTTAGAGGAAAACATAGGCAAATATTCTATGACATAAATAACAGCAAGATCCTTTTTGACCCACCTCCTAGAGAAATGGAAATAAAAACAAAAATTAAAAAATGGGACCTAATGAAACTTAAAAGCTTTTGTACAGCAAAGGAAATCATAAACATGACAGAAAGACAACCTTAGAATGGGAGAAAATATTTGCAAACGAAGCAACTGACAAAGGATTAATCTCCAAAATTTACAAGCAGCTCATGCAGCTCAATATCAAAAAAACAAAGAACCCAATCCAAAAATGGGCAGAAGGCCTAAATAGACATTTCTCCAAAGAAGATACACAGATTGCCAACAAACACATGAGAAGATGCTCAACATCACTAATTAGAGAAATGCCAATCAAAACTATAATGAGGTATCACCTCACACCGGTCAGAATGGTCATCATCAAAAACTCTGCAAACAGTAAATCCTGGAGAGGATGTGGAGAAAAGGGAACCCTCTTGCACTGTTGGTGGGAATGTAGGTTCGTACAGTCACTATGGACAATGGTATGGAGGTTCCTTAAATAACTAAAAATAGAACTAACATATGACCCAGCAGTCCCACTACTGGGCATATACCCTGAGAAAACCATAATTCAAAAAGAGTCATGTACCCTAATGTTCATTGCAGCACTATGTTCAATAACCAGGATATGGAAGCAACCTAAGTGTCCACTGACAGATGAATGGATAAAGAAGATGTGGCACATATATACAATGGATTATTACTCAGCCATAAAAAGAAACAAAATTGAGTATTTGTAGTGAGGTGGATGGACCTCCAGTCTACCATACAGAGTGAAGTAAGTCAGAAAGAGAAAAACAAATACCGTATGCCAACACATATATGTGAAATACAAAAAAAAAAAAAGTGGTTCTGATGAACCCAGGGGCAGGACAGCAGTAAAGACACCCACGTAGAGAATGGACTTGAGGACACGGTGAGGGTGAAGGGTAAGCTGGGTCGAAGTGAGAGAGTAGCACTGACATATATACGCTACCAGATGTAAAATAGATAGCTAGTGGGGAGCAGCTGCATGGCACAGGGAGATCAGCTGGGTGCGCTGTGGCAACTCAGAGGGGTTGGGTAAGGAATGTGGGAGAGAGGTGCAAGAGCGAGGGTATATGGAGATATATGCATGCATATAGCTGATTCACTTTGTTATACAGCAGAGACTAACACAACACTGTAAAGCAATTATACTCCAATAAAAATGTTAAAAATAATAAAAGACAATCTTCTTTTTCTTTACTATCTCACAAAGTAAAACAAACAGGGGATTTTTAATTTAATATCATCTGAATCAACTACCAGTGTTTCCATTTTTCTACAGACAGAAACACAAAGCACTGAGAAATATGGTTTCCTTACATAAATAAGTGCCTCTATTTTCTGATAAAATATCATGGATATATCAAAAAAGTAAAATAGAGAGACAGAGAGAGCAAGACAGAGAGAAAGAAGAAGAAGAAGGAGGGGGGAGGAGGAGAAAGAGAAAAGAAAGGAAAGGAAGTGAAGAGAGAAAAATCAGGCTACTTTTATAGTGTGATTACTCTAACTGGGGCTCTCAGGTCTCCAAAGTTTCATTTCCCCTTCCTTTCTTCTAAGATACACAAGTAGTTTAGTTTCCTGGGTGGATTGCTGACTTCCTGAACATCACTTTTCCTCCCATTCAGACTACCTCTACCTGGTACTGCTTTTTCTCCACCCAATCCAGGCCTTGGAGAGTGTGCCTTCTTTGACCCAAACTAAAGACAAGAAGCACAGGATTAGATTTGCTTTGAATAACCTGTCCTTTCATCTTTTCTTAGCCTGAAGCATGAAACAGAGTGCACCTTTTTTTTTTTTAATTTCTTTCAATCAAACCCTGTCATAAACTGTATCCACTAGGAAAAGTCTATGGAGTATCCACACAATTATAAGGGAACTGAAAAATTCCACAGAAGACACTCAACTATTGTGTATCGCTCCATTTCTGGCAGAGTACTGGAATTTGAAATTAAGAAGACAAAAGGGAGAAAGTTATAAATATAACAAGACCGGAAGCTACTGTTTCTGGAATTAGCTGGTTTTCAACTGCATTAGTCAAGAGAGTTCAATTACCTAGCCTTGATGTGTTTGTTATTCTCTCTCTTTTGTTCTGTCATTTGAAAATTATTTCAGAAACAGCCATCATTGCCAGATTGTTATTCTGGTACAATGCTTTCATGTATGAAATCACTATTTCAATCTTTTTTACATTTTGAATTATCATAGAACTAGTGTAGGAAGCAAGAACTATCAGCTTTTGCAAAGGCGCTAACTTACTTTCTGCAATCTTACTTATGCTAATACTTATTAAGGAATCATAAACAATTAAGCTATGATTCTTCTGGATCTTCCACTTACAGGACTGCTTCAGTATAATTTGTTGTACTTTATGTGTGTGAAGGAGCAGAAGGGCCACAGCCACAAGTACTTTTTGAAGAGATTCTCTCACATAGGGAAGGTTTGTATTTTAATTTCCTCCATAGATTTCAGAATTAAACATCCAAAGTAGGACATCTCTCAGCCAGAAGTAGGCCATTTGCAGAAGACACCAATGACAGGTGTCCCTGGAACATCCTGGTGTTTTGATTCAGTTCTATTGCTGCAAGATTGCCAAAAAGCTCTGGTACGAGTGACTACAAACAGCATAATGAGCTTTAACATTTTTCTGCCTGGAAGAAAAAGAAAAGATCTAAGCCAGGCTTCAATTGATTCTTCCAAAACAAAACAAACAAACAAAAAATGAAGAAAACAACAAGGAATATTAAATATAAATGTTCTACCTGAAGAGCCCCTTTGAGTAGCACTTATGAACACTGGCCTGAAGCAACTTCCTGACCCTCACGCTCAAGACCTAACCTTAATCTCATTTCTGACTTTTTCATCAGAATCATTAACAGTTATGCAAGGAGTCTGAAGCCTTTTTAATTCTCCAGTATAAAATAACTCCATAAGTACTAAAGGTTGACATCTAGGCATCTTGGGAACTATGTGATAAGACCAGATGGGAGAAGAACACACCACTCACACTTACCACCCAGGACACTCACAGCCCAAACCACCAGGCCTGCTCCCACTCCATGTAACTGGGTCCCCAAATATGCAGATCGATAACATGCTTGCTGTATTCATAGCCTTAGCTCCAAGCCATTTGTCATGATCCAATTCCCCTGTGACTTTTATTTCTACAAAATTAATAAGGGTTGTTAAGGCCTGGCTTAAATGCTGATTGGCCAATAATCTTCTCTTCCTTGACATCTAGATATCCAGGGCGGTCAGAGTCTTTGGAGGGTCTTACTCCCTCAATATCCAGAGATCAAAATCAGGACTGGACAGAGATGCCTCAGAGGGACTGACTCTTCAAACTCAGACGGCTCTGGTAAGTACCCTTAAAAGTTGATGATGAGGGCTTCCCTGGTGGCACAGTGGTTGAGAGTCCGCCTGCCGATGCAGGGGACGCGGGTTTGTGGCCCAGTCTGGAAGGCATGATCTATTCGAGGGGCTCTCTGGTATTCTGGCTTCCTGATAAATTCATCAAATTGGAAGAATTAACAGAAAATTGGAGGGCAGCTGTAAAGGAAAAGGCAGTGTATTTAAACCCCTTTCTTTCCTTCCTGTGGGTCTCTTGAAGCAGCCATATTACCATAATTCTGGCAGCCTTTCCCTTGATAGTCCAGCCCCTTCAAGGCAGCCTCCCCCAAGGCAGCCGCCCCAAGGCTCTAGTTCCAAATGATCATGGGTTGTTCCACTGACATTCCAAGCCCAGATGTGGCAGTGACTTTCTGCTTTGCGAATCTCTGGCTGCCTCACATCCATCTGCTTTCTTATTCATCTATGACCTCTACAACTCTTCCCTTGTCTTAATTTTCTTTGGTTTGGATATTTTCCTAAATGGACTATGAGTAATATAGGGAGTATTTCAGTGGTTTAAGATATGATTAAACTACTGTAGGTGATGGCCTTACAGTGGAATGAGAGCATTTGGTGCTCCCAGATCTAAGATTCTTAACTTGGGATGAACTTCCGAATGACCTGAAGAACATTTTTGAAAGCCAGATTCTTAGCTCTTGTTTAAGGTCTCTGGAGGAGGTACCACAAACATATCTAATATTTAAAATTTCCACAGGTCAATGTGCAGTACACAGCCTGGATAAGAACCACAGTTCTAAGGTAACAATTTAAAACAAACAAACTAATCTTTAATCATGCTGACAGAGTAGAAAAGAAAATCAAACTACTGAATTTGCTTATATGAGTTACCTGCATTTGCCATCTGCTTCCACACAGTCATTCCCTGACCTTCAATACTCTGCTCTGTGCCCAGGCAGGATGACCTCTATGACCTCATCATTTAGGCTCCCTTGCCCTCTGGCTTTCGTTTGGTTGATGGGAGGTACTGGCTGGAGATCAGAAGGTGAGAAGAGAGAGAAGTTGGGGTATTTGTTCATCTTCTGCTCTCCCTGCCTGGCCTGGATTCTGGCCAGAGTTGCTCGCTATGGTCATAATTCCTTTCTTTCCTGACCCCAAGCTCTCTTTGGATTTTATAACTCTATCAATTTCCCTTGCCCTTTCAGTCCTAGTGGTGGGAAAGAGCCTCCACTAGGCACCAGTCCCTGGGCATTTCACCACCCTTTGCGGTTTCTCTTACCTTCATCCCCCTCTGCAAACAGCTGCTTCATTAACCTCTGCTCAGTTAACCAGTCTGAGTACATTTTTTTTTTCTCATGGACTCCGGCAGAGACATCACTAATCTAGAAATCTTAATGAACATAATTTTAGATTGTTTTTAAAAATCAGAACCACTTTACAATATTATGAAAGGATTAAAAATGCCGATATCACAGGATGGTTCATTGTATCCTATTCTAAAGTGTATTTGGAAGGAATATTTGATTCATAGTATACAAAAATTAATATAAAATGTCAAAATGGGATCTCTACAATAATTCACCTATTTCTGATAATGTTTAAACAAGGTTTCTCTTCTGAGAGTTATTTTAATAATGGTAACAAAGAGATATGTTATCTGTCTGAGCTCATTTGTTAGAATTCAAGCCATTCTGTTCCTTCCTTCCACTAACTGTGTATTTTGGATCCATCCTGATCCATTTGTGCTATCCCACAACAACCTGTGGTTCCTTAGAAGCCTGCAACCAACTTTTCTGATTTCTCTTTCTTTCCACTATCAGTGCTAAAGCACTTCATCTCTTTCTAGGCCAAAGTAATTTCCTCCTTACTTTCCATCAAAGTGCTTTACCAAGAATTATTCTGACTAGATGGAGAAAGAAATAAAAAGAAGGAACACAGGATAGAAAACATAGATGGATAATCACACAAAAGAAGGGAGATAATAGAGAATAGAAGATAAATGCTCTAGCCTGCAACCGTTTCATTGCAAATAGTTCTAGTTGCCTAGAATTTCCAGACACAGCCCTTGCTGAACAACCTGCCAACTATAAGGGAAAGTTGAAATCTTCAAAACTCCTATATTACTTTCCAATGACCCTTCACAAGTTAATGGCTATAAGTAGTTTCACGGAAGATGGAAAGAAGAAATATGGTGTAGGAAAATAGAAAGGTATGTGTAATGATGTGACCAATCAGTAAGGGGTGTATACAGATGATACTGAATTAGGAACAAATATAAAAATCAGGCATGAGTTTGGACCCTTCATTTGATTACCTGGTATAACCACTTTCCATCTCATGTTGAATGTGCTCATCTCATCCACGTGTCACCAGCAGTTAAAATTTACTTTATATTCTATTTCATTTCTTTGTCTAATCTGATTAGTAATTCTTCATAGTTTCTTACTTGCTTCAAATATTTTCATGCCTGATTTTCTTGTTTGAAACATAATCATTTCAAACCTATGTCTAATAATTTTCTTATCTGAAGTCCTTTCTTATCTGTTTCTAAGGCCTGCTGTTTTTACTGGGTTTTGTTGCTTTTTCCTTGTATGCTTACTTCTTCTTTACTTTGAACTGCTTATGGAAATTTTTGAGGGTTGGGATTAGAATAGATTTTTTTCCAAAAAGATTTGTGTTTGCTTTGCCAAGCTGCTGAGGCACTACAAGTTTATAATCACTTTTAATTTATTTTTTGGCATGAAGCTTTCTGGAAGCCACATAGGTAATGTGATTGTGTGCTACAACATAGGGCCAATTCATCATTCCAAATTCTCAACAGCATATTTTTCTCTCTCTGTTCAAAGCCAAGGTTTGAGAGAGTTGATTAGCCTCACAGTTGCCTGGGAGGTAGTTATTACTATTTCATCATGTTGCCGAGAATGAAGCCCTTTGAGGGTGGTCCCAATTTTATATGAGTAAGATTTCCAATTAGACTCCTCATCGTAAGAAGCCCTGTACCCTATGAGTGCATATAAAGTCCAAGCACATCCCATGTTGTAAGTGTTCTCAAGATGAAAGCCAGCTTTAGGCTCAGTTTACTTCTCTAAATGTCTATTTTTACATGGTCACCAATTTGAAATTTACCACTCTTATCAGTGCATCCATCTTCTTTAGATGTTTTGTATACTTTCCCATGAATTTTAGTTATTTTCAATGGGATCCAAATACTTAGACTACCACAGTTCTAAAAACAGAAATATAGGAGGAGTATTTGCATAACTCTGGGCTCTGAGAAGACTTTTTAAACAAGTGTTTTTTTTAACAGTAAACTAATCAATTTCTCTGAATGCAGTTGTATATTTAAAATAGCAAAAACATTCTTATGAGCATTTCTTATGCTGGGAAAAGCTAAGGCCATGAAGTTTTAAACACAGCATTATGAAGGAAGTCCTCTAAGGAGCCAGAGGAAAGTTATCCAAGAATGTTGTTTCAAGGCAACAAAGTTCTGTATTCTGGATAATGAGTCCCTCAATATGCTTCACAATAAAAAAGAATTTTTATTTACTAAATTTAAGAAACTTTGAATACTATATTACCCATACTATATTATCTTAGAGATCAATAAAATACATTACCGGGGACTTCCCTTTCGGTTTAGTGGTTAAGACTCTGCAGGGGGCAAGGGTTCAATCCCTAGCTGGGGAGCTAAGTTCCCACCTGCTGCACAGCCAAAAAAAAAACCCCCAAAACAAAAAACAAATAAAATAAAGTACTTTACCATAGAAAGGCTGAGAAGAGTTCTGAAATAGAGAAATCTGATCTTGTAAAACTTACTTGAAGCTGAAATTCTTCCCTTTTTCTACAAGAGAGGAAACTAGCATGCCATATAAAATATTCTGTGAACCTTGCCTTAAGATATGTTCTAGCATGTTATAGGCTAAAGACGGAGAATTTTCGTAACAGAATACATAATATCTCCCTTATATGATTTTTCTCATTAAATTTTTTAACAGCAGATGAATGGCAGAGAAATAAAGATTAAAAGTTTCTAACAAGACTCAGAATAGCTGGCATTCCGTCCTTCCTCTTTCCTCCTTGAAACATCTTTTTCACTTACCTTCCTGGGCAGTATACTCCCCAGTTTTCCTTTGCCATACTGGCTGATCATTACCAGGCTTCATGGCTCGTTACTTCTCATCTACCCAATTTCCTAAAGGTCAGTGCTTAGATATCTTCTCTACTTACACTCATGACAATGGTGATCTCATCCAGTCTTATAACTTAAATAATATGTTTATGCTGAAATTCCCAAATTTATATCTCTATCCAGACTTCTCTCTTTAACCCCAGTTTCATATAACCATCTGTCCACTTGACATCTCCACTTGGGTGTCTCAGACTCAGCCTGTCCAAAACTGAATTACTGAGCCCCACACCTGCTCCTCCTACACTCTTTGCTGTCTTGCTTAATGTCCTTTTTTCCAGGTGCCAAAACCTTGAAGTCAGTATATTTGAATTATTTCTTTTTCTAACAATGCAAATCCAATCTGCCAACAAATTGTATCGATTATACCTTTAAAATATATCTAGGGCTTCTCTGGTGGCGCAGTGGTTGAGAGTCCACCTGCCGATGCAGGGGACACGGGTTTGTGCCCCGGTCCGGGAAGATCCCACATGCCGCGGAGCGGCTGGGCCCGTGAGCCATGGCCGCTGAGCCTGCGCGTCCAGAGCCTGTGCTCCGCAACGGGAGAGGCCACAACAGTGAGAGGCCCGCATTCCGCAAAAAAATAAATAAATAAAATAAAATAAAATAAATCCAGAATAAACCCCTTTTTCCTCCTTCCATGCTCGATTTCTAATCCAGACCACCATCAACTCTTACCTAGATTATTACAATGATTCCTTACTAATCTCCAAGCTTCCATCCTTCCTTGCCCACTGTCTTAGTCAGGCTTCTCCAGAGAAACAGAATTAATAGGAAGCAGCTAGATATAAATATCGATATAGATAGATATAGATAGATATAGATATAAGTATAAAAAGGGAGAAAATTTTATTATTAGGAATTGGTTCATGGAATTACGGAGACTGACAAGTCCCAAGATTTGCTTTCAGCAAGCTGAAGACCCAGGTGAGCCAACAGTATATTTTCAGTCCAAGTCCAAAGACCTGAAAACTAGGAGAGCCAATGGTATAGTTTCAGTCTGAAGGTCGGCAGGCTGGAGACCCAGGAAGAGCTGATGTTTTAATTTGGTTACAAAGCAGGGGAAAAAAACCCAGTGTCCCTGCTCCAAGTCAGGTATTAGAAATTCCATCTTATTTGGAGGAGAGTCAGCCTTTTGATCTATTCAGGTTTTCAGCTGATTGGATGTGGCCCACCCACATTTGGGAAGACAGACTGCTTTACTCAGTCTACTGATTTAAATGTCAAATTCATCCAAAAACACCTTTGCAGAGACACTCAGAATAAGGTTTGACCAAATGGGCACCCATGGCCCATTTAAGTTGACACATAAAATTAACCATTATACCCACTATAATCAATGCTCATTACAACACAGACCATTCTGTTAAAACAAAATCCATATGTTGTCAACTCTTCAAATTCTTCATTGGCTTTCCATCTCCTTATAATGACTATAAGATCCTCTCCAGTGTGCACCCCTTACTCCTCATTTCCTCTCTGATATCACTTCCTCAACTTTTTCCTTTGCTCATTCAGCTCTTGAGCATCCTTCTAGCTCCTCCAGCTCTCCACTCAGGGTCTCTGAACTTCTGTTCCCTCTGCCTGGATTGCTCTTCCTCTCAGATGTCTGTCTGGCTTACAAATCCCCATCAAGTCTTTGCTTCAATATTATCTCCTCACTAAGATCTGCCCTGGCCATGCTATCTAAAATTGAGCCTCTGCATTCCACACTCCCTATCCACCCCCAACCCCGCTTAAATTTTTCCCCATGTGTTTGTCACCATCAAACTTATTACTGAATTTTATCATTTATTTTATTTTCTTCTTTTCTGTCATTGGAAGATAAGCTCCAGAAGGGCAGGAAATTTTGTCTGCTTTATGCAGTCTCCTGTTCCTGGTGCCTAGAAAATTCCTGGAACATACAAAATGTTTAATAAATATTTGTAAATGAATGCATGCTTTCCATCTTCATATATATGAATGTAATGTTTCATTGTGAAAATTTTTTAAATCTGACACTTTTTTTTCACTTTAAATAACAAGTTTTCAACCTGCAAACAGAGAGACTGCAAAAGTATCTGTAGGTTGAATTTCTCAAACAGGAGCTACTGCTCTGTTTATGTTCTAAGATAAGTACTCAGTGAAGCCTTGTAATTCTTATAAGAAATAACTAGAAAATATTTCTCAATTCAGCTGGAACAGAGAACACTAGGTCTGGGATCTCAAAATATTTCTTAGAGTGTCCAAGAGACTTTGCCCATGTTAATTTTTTTCAAGTCTTTGATCACCATTATTTTCCTAACTTACATGAAAATCAACTGTGGGACAGAGACATACAGAAAGAGAGTATATTCTCCATTTAAGGGGAAAGTGATCACTTGAACTTGCCCCAAAAGTTCAAATCCAACATGGAGATGTACAGTGTAGGTCTCGTTATTAAGTAATCAATAATGCTGGTTCCTTAGTTAGACAGGTATGTGAATTCCTTCACCATTTATTCCATTGAATAACACTTAATAATTATAACTATGGTTGAGGAAAGTTTGCTCAGCTTTTGCTTTTTTGCTTAAGCTGTCCTTCCATAGAGGCCCAACACAGAGGGTAATTGTCTTAATAACCCAAATCATATAGAATTAAAATAGTCTATCTTAGTCACTCCTATTCCAGACATTTTAGTTACCTGTGATTATTAAGTCAGCCAAGTTTCAAAAGGTCCACAAAGAAGGAAAAAAATTAATATCTATTGCTTCTCTACTTTATATCAGTTACTAGACTAGGCATGTGTGTGTGTGTGTGTGTGTGCGTGTGTGTGTGTGTGTGTGTGTGAGATTCCCTATAACAGTCCCATGAGATTTCCACAGATGAAATAATTTGACCAAGGTATCATAGCTAGTATATGCAAAAAAGATTATCAGCATTTCTAATTCAACTGTCTGTGACTTTTCTTGCTATGTTGTTTTCACATAAGATTAATGAGATTTATGGCAAGTAAGTATAAGACTACCTCTGCAATGACCTTAAGGTGAACATTTCCTTTCATATCCCATGAATTTGGAAGGATCCACAGCAGTGCATAAGATGGGAGGAGTTGTGTCTTTTCTCAGCTGATTGCACAGCCTCCAGTTTCCCCCAGATCTGTGGAAATTAATAATCATATGGAGTTTGGAAAAGGAAACTTCAGTTTAAGGTTGGAATCTATTCTCAACACAGCTGCCAGAGTAACCTTTTTTAAAATATAAGCCGCTTCTCTGCTCAGATCTCTCCAGTGGCTTCTCAGGTAGAAGCAGCAGCCCTTACAGTGTTCTTCAAGGCTCCACATGATCTGTTACTTCTCCAATCCAATCTCCTAGCATTCTCCCTCTTGCTCCTACCATGTATGCACCAACCTTTTACTTGCTCCTTTTCATTTGTTCCTCTCTCTGGAATGCTCTTCCCCCAAGTAGCCACGTGGCACACTCCACCACTTTCTTCAGGACTTTACTCAAATATCAGCTTGAGAGAATCTCCTTGGCACTCTACCTTGGCCATATTCACCATCACCCAGTGCATCCACCATCTCCCATCACATCCACACCTGGCACCTCCACCCCACTCCCAGCACTTCTTACCCTCCTTCCTTTCTGCATTTTAATATGCTATGTATTTATATATCTATGTTGGTTATTGTCTGTCCCTCCCCTCCCCACATTAGAATGTGAAATTCACAAAGGCAAGGATTTTGCATGTTTTGTTAACTGCTGTATATGCAACATTTATACCAGTACTTATCTACATAGTACATATTCCATAAATATTGGTTTAGTCAATCAATGAATTTGAAAGTAGAGGATGTAGCATTTTCATGACTTCTGAAAATAACCAATTTGGTTCCAGTTAGTCTGTTTACACAAGTTCGTATAGTACCTAATGAATTTTCCCCTAGAAAATATAGCATGTTGGACAGTAAGTGATTTTTAACTCTTAAGCTATAAGAACCCAAAGCCTTTATACTTTTATAACAAAGATTTTGCACTATCACTCTTCCAGGAAAAGGTGCATCAGACATGATGTTACTCATATTTAATTCTTTATTGTTTTCTGAACCACTGAGATTTCAACTTTTGAGCTAAGACTCCCTGACGGCTGGCCTTTCATTGAGCATAGGAACAAGAATTTCCCAGATGTTCTTAAACAAAATCCAATTTGACACGATGACAGCAGTTATCTTGAATTGTTAAAACCTTCAGTTGGTAGCACGGCTGAGAAAGTAGACTTAGAAACCTCCAAAATTATCAGATTATGATTTATTTGAAATGAGTTAAAATATATTCTTTCAAAGGTACCAATCCAATTTTACATGTTTATATTTTTTCTTACCATTCTCTCTTCTGCTTTTTCTAAAACTAGATACATATTTAACTTCACCTAATGGAATCTTTAAATCAAAAAGCTTAAAGTGGGAAAATTTGCTTCAATTTGTATTTGACTTTAAAGGCAAAGAACAATACTATGACACTTGTTCCCCATCTCACATCTCTGAATTTAAAACTGTGAGAGTACAGAAGCCCACAGACTTTCAACTCGTATTTTACCCCAAATTCAACAGGCATGATTCTTTTTTTTTTTAAATTCATTTTATTTATTTATTTATTTATTTTTGGCTACACTGGGTCTTCGTTGCTGTGTGCAGGCTTTCTCTAGTTGCGGCGAGTGGGGGCTACTCTTCGTTGCGGTGCGCGGGCTTCTCATTGCAGTGGCTTCTCTTGCTGCAGAGCACGGGCTCTAGGCGCACAGGCTTCAGTAGTTGTGGCACCCGGGCTCAGTAGTTGTGGCTCGCGGGCTCTAGAGAGCAGGCTCAGTAGTTGTGATGCATGGGTTAGCTGCTCTGCAGCATGTGGGATCTTCCCAGACCAGGGTTCAAACCTGTGTCCCCTGCATTGGCAGGTGGATTCTTAACCACTGTGCCACCAGGGAAGCCCAATAAGCATGATTCTCGAACTGAGGAAAAGCATTAAATGAAGAGCATACAAACCACCATCCTCATTCACAAAGAGGTCATTACTGAGGGAAAAGGAAGAGAAAGAAAAACTATAGAGGAAATTATGTGGTTACAAATATAGTATCTTTTCTAGAACTTTCACCTGTTTCTGTCTCTTTCTAAAATCAACCCCTACCAGTCACAATGTCAGTCACACCATAACACCAAATTTCAGCTTCAGACATTGAGACACCTTTCCTGCCTCTCTCTTTTCTGGTTCCCAGTAAATATACAATCTTCTTTTCTCCCATTCACCCATGTAAGAGAATTGACCCAAGTCACTGAATGTATAGGTTGCATACACTCAATTATAGGCTCTTTCTCAAAGGAGATGTGAAATTAGAATCATGTCCTATTTTCTAAATCCTATCTAATATTGATGGAATGCACGCCAAAGAAAAAAAAAAAAAAAAGCATTTCTGAGCATAAAAGGGAATAGCGTGGGGCTTCCCTGGTGGCGCAGTGGTTGAGAGTCCGCCTGCCGATGCAGGGGACACGGGTTCGTGCCCCGGTCCAGGAAGATCCCACATGCCGCGGAGCGGCTGGGCCTGTGAGCCACGGCCGCTGAGCCTGCGCGTCCGGAGCCTGTGCTCTGCAACGGGAGAGGCCACAACAGTGAGAGGCCCACGTACCACAAAAAAAAAAAAAAAAAAAAAAGGGAATAGCGTGGATTTTGTGTTACTCTTTTATATTATGTTATTTTTATTTTATTGAGGTCAAGATTATCTAAATAAATTTAGAAATGTAAACTTTTTTCATTCAAAAGGGAAACAGCTCTCTAGCCAAGACAGTGGTGCTCACCTGTCATCTTGAAGAACATGACTCTGCATTGATACTATCATTGAAGGCATGTTTTTTTTCCTTGCTCAACATTTTCTTAATCTGTCCATATAAGAAAATCTACTTGGGCCATCTAAATAGTTTCTGATTTTTTTTTCTAAATTGTTGAGATTTTCTGACAACTTTTTGGTAACTATTTGCCTAGATCAGAGAGTAATATTTCATACAGAAATGTTCAGAGTAATAAGAAGAAATATTCTCTCTTCTTATGACAGAATAACTCTACATACATAGAGAAATATATTGGAGCTCCTGTGACTTTTCCTTTGCTAAGCAGTAGCTAATTTATTGTCAATATGTGGTCTCACGATCTATTTCATCCAAATATCAGAACTCTCTATACTGCCTGAATTTCTCCATTTCTACTTATTTCCTTTCTGAGATGAATTGGTTTTCACTTTTAAAGAAAGGGATTTGATTTACAATAAAATTTATTTATTTATAGTCACACAATGTTTACACAGCCACAACATTAGTTTATAACCCTAAAGCTTTTGGGGTTGGGGTTGTTGAATAAAGGTGGAAAATTCATTACCAACCTAACGCATATTTTCATATGCATGACTGATGGCCACAAAATACTACATAAGTAAGTACCTGGATTTGAGCCAGCAGGAGAGGACAGACATTTTAAGTAAATGTCAGGGAAATCTAATCCTTGTGAAAAAATATTTCCATCAAGAATATAAATCACAGTAGAAGTTTATGGACCAATCAACAGATGCTTCTAGACAGAAAAGCAATCTGTTGGGTGATTAGACCTTTATTCCCTTTAGGGAAGGTAATTCAGTGTGCCAGACCATATTGCAACAGTGACCTGAATACCTCCCTCCTCATCCTTGATTCTAAAGATTCATTCTGTTTAGTTCCATTACATGCATACATGTCAAATTTACTTTTGTACATGAAATTCCATGAAAAGTGCAGTTTATCATCATTGGCATTTGTCTCATCTTGCTTTTACAAGTAAAATAATTTTAATTCATTACGCTGAACTGGTCAGATTTGTATACTATGTGCTTGTATGGGTATTTGAAGCTATGTATACATTGTTATTAATAACTGTGACCAAGTAACAAGTATAGTATTCTTTTTTTTTTCTTTTGGCTGCACGGCATGCAGGATCTCAGTTCCCCAACCAGGGATCGCACCCGGACCCCCTGTGGTGGAAGCTCAGAGTCTTAACCACTGGACTGCCAGGGAAGTCCCAAGTATAGCATTCTTTTTGTTATCTTACATAAATTCTTTGGGATGGATGAATTTTTTAAATATTTTGTTCATTTTCATCTTTTATGAAACCCTTAGGACTTTAATGATTCATGTAAAAAAATATTAAAGAATTGCTAAAGTGATTTTTCTAATTCTTGCACCGGGTCTTAAAATAGTGATTGCAAATTAATAGGAAGAGCTACCATTGAGCCAGGGCACACATCATGCTGGGAGCCTTTTTAGCTTTTTGCACTATCTCTAATGCTATTGATGATCTTGCAAGGTAAGTATGAGTCCAGTCTATTTTGTAAGTGGGCATGTCACAAACATGATTAAAATTGCTAATCGAAAGAAATTCATATTTTTAAGAATTTATTTTCTTTCTTTTCAGAAACCATCATTTGGATTCTGTACATTTTTATGATTTATTAATAAAACAGTTTATCCTTCCTTCATTATATCTCTCCCTGCCTCAGATATGAAACAATATGGTTTCAATTTTAGCTAACCAATATAGTAATAATTTTTTTATTCATGTGGTGCTTTGCCCATAGAATGTATTCACAAATAATAAGTAGCATGTATTCATAAGTAATTACTGAGAAATTAAATAAATTACATAGGTTATCTTAGTTTTTCAGGCCATAACTGATATTTCATAAATGCCTCCTTCTATGACTTTTTAGTTTATTTTGATATTTCTACTAGAAGCCAAAATCCTTTAAATTATATGGGATGCTTCTCCTCTTAGAGCTTTTTATGGGGAAAATGTTATCATCTGTAAGGTTTGCAGAGTGCCTAAAATGAGCTTTAGAAAATTCAACCTGGTCCCTGACCTTTGAGAATTTACAATAGAAGGCAACATGACTCACATTTTATTCACTATACATATATCACTGATATATGTAATCAGTTCATTTATCTCAACACCACAACTATCTAAAACAGAGCTGAAAACTAAAAGCCAAAAAAACCCAAAACACACACAAAAGAAAAACTCTATGGACCATGCTCTGGGTCACTGCCCTCTAATTGTAGGAGAACCTCAGACCTTAGAGTCATTTGAATTTGACAGTAAGTAGGCATAATTCTAACTAGCTTGCTTCATCCCCCACACTGCCCCATTTTCCTCTCTCCTCCCAGTATATTCCTTTGGGTTCCTTCAGTCTTACCCCCCTGCCTCTCTTGGCATCTGCAGTACCTCTGCCTAAACTCAGGTCTTCATTCTGTTTCTTCTGACCATGGTAACTACCTCCTCAGCGGCTCCAGTCTCATCTTCCCTCTCATAGGTTTCACCAAGGGTGTGCTGTCATAAAGCTAATGGACTCATATCACCTTCCAACTTAAATCTTTAAAGGATTCCTAATTACCTGAAGAACTGAGAAAGACCTCTTTAGCATGGCACACAAAGCCCTTCATTCGCTGGCTTCTGCTACCTAGAGACCCAGTGAAGGAAAGCAACTAAGGGGGCTGAGACCCACTCAGTAGGCTTGATCACAAGTACTGCCCAGTCAGAGGCTTTGCACAGAGGTCTAATGTGGTGCGTGGCCTTCAGAGACTCCAGGATGTCTAGTCTTTTTGCATCTTTGAGAAGGCAAAGAGTCAGTAGGATCAGGAAAAGCTGTTCTTTCTTGGCCTAACACACTCCTTGAGTTGATAAAATTGATTGAATTTTTTATTATTTTAAAAGTGTAAACTTCTATTAAGTGTAAATTCATGAGGTTTTTTTTTCAGTCCAAAAGCCAACAACTTTCATTAATTTAGTAGGAAAAAATATGGCACTATAAGTATTTTGAAAATTGTATTTTAATACCTGAAACTGGTATCTTGAGTTTTCTTAAGCTTTTACTGAAAATTTATTAGGGTTTTTAAATATTTATGACATATGTGTTAATACAAGTAATTTTCAAATGACAGCATAGAACAATTAAAAGCTCAGAAATAATTTGAGTCAAATTGGTTAAGCAAATAAAAACACTTGGGAGTATCATTTTAACAAGTTGTTCTATTTTTCTCCAAAATAATAGTTCAATATCATTCCCTATTTTTTATTGTTTACCTTTAAGTATATAGATACACAGAAGACAAGACTCAGAAAGTGATACTCTGAATATTCTCCATTATTCTAGCACATGCTCTTTATTTAATTTTTCACTGACTTTTCCATTGTTCCAAGGCAGATATCTTATGTTAACTATATATTTTTCAAGGACTGAAAAAATAGGTAAAAAAAATAATGATAAGACATATGGCAGCTCCATCTTCTTCTAAGTCACATATAAGGCAGCCTGAGAGTACTCAATACCCTATGGGTAAATGTATACTTTAGGGAGTCACAAAGGAATTTATGACTTAAACTTTATGGAAATTCTGCTGAAGAGTAAAATACAAGTCAGATTCTCCTCATGATGTGAGCAGAGAGCTAAGGTGCTCAATAGCTTCCCACTGGAGTTTTCTCTGATTTTTTCTAGTTCTTCACTCTGGCCCATGATGTATTCTGCACCACACTTACAGTACAATCATAACTCAATACAATAATCATATTAGTCACAGAAAAGATATTGTACATATAAAATCACACGGGACTTGTTCCTGGCAGAAGGTGGGAACATCCAGGCTTCCCCATCAGGATGCTTCAGCTACAAAGGGCAGAATAACAGAGTAAGAGTGGTTCAACGACAGGAGTTTACTGTCATATAAAAGCCTGGTAGTAGGTTTCAGGGAAAGCTCAGCAGCTTCAAAGAAGTTACCAGAGACCCAGGCTTGTTCTCTTTTTTCTCCACCATCCTTAACATATCTGCAGTGTTTCTCTTCAATGTTGCAAAATCAATGTTATGCTTCTAACTATAAACATGTTCACATATGACAATACACAAAGAGAAGAAAGAACAAACAGTTCTTTCTTTCTCTCCGTCCCCCTTTCTCTCTCTCTCATCAGTAATGTATATGACCTAAATTAAGGCCAAATATTATGTACTGGATTTATATCTGATGAAACTGGGAGGGCCTCCTATGGTCTAACTACAAGTCCCCTCCCCACGCTGTTCCCATGGATAAGGTCCTGTAGCCAAACAAGCCTCCTTATCAAGGTGACCAGTGCAGTTCCTGTTTACCCTTGAGCAGCAGGTTTCAGGTGCCTGACAGCCCAAGGAATTATTCAAGCAAGCCAATCACATCCTCCCACAGGAACCAGGGGGTACCTCATCCTTTTGCTGCTAAGCCTCACTCCCACAGCCCCTGCTTGTTCACTCTGCTCCCCAGTACAATCCCCGAGTGGCCCTGTAGGATACGGTGTCCTCCTTCTCTGCTCTGTGAATTTTTGTGACTAGTAAACTGCTGTTAGACTCATCTGTCCAGTGTGAGATGTCATGTGTTCAGCTCGTCTAATAACCCTAGGGTGGGAATGCCTTCCTCCCTCACCAAAGTAAATTGGAGGTAATTAAAACAATCAATGAAGAAAATCTTTTGAGTTTCCTCAGAAAACTTCCCTTAGGTTCCCTTATGGCTCATGAACCAGAAATAAATCACACGGCCATCCCTGAATTAATCACTGGCAAAGAGGACTGTAATGATTGCAATAGGCCTAGACTAGTTAGGCACCATCCTCTGAAGGCTGCACTGTCTGCCTAATGTCAGGACAAAACCAGGCTTCTATTAGCTGGGAAGAAGAGCCAAATGGCTCAGAAGGCAATCACTGCATTACCACAAACATTTTGTCAAAATCCTCTAACCCACCTTCAGTATTACTAGGAGTGTCTCTGCAAAGAGCAGCATTATCATGTCTGCTTCTAAACATGGAACATCTGGTACCTTTTATTCTGCTTGTCACTCCAGTAACAGGTCAAAAGGCTAATGGCTGCCAAGGGAGGTAAAGGAGGATGGCCAATAACAACACACTCTGCTCACATTCAATGCAGCCAACCTCTACGTGCAACACATAGTACTATCCACATTCCACGGATGGAGAGTTAAAGCTTCACATGAGTTCAAGGGCCCCACATGCTAACTGGTGAATTTGGGATTCAAACGTGGGTCTGTCTAACCACAGAGCTCACGCTCCCTTGTTACTGCACAATTCAGCCTGGCTGAGCCATGGCTCTCAAAGTCCCTGGAAGCTGCTGAAGCTGAGAGAATAAGCTGCTGACATCAGAAAGCTTGCACGGTGGGCATGAGATCTGAGTAAGTGAGGCCCCAGGGGCTTCTTCAGGATGAGGCAATAGGACCCACAGGAGCAAAGGGAGTTTTCCTACATAGGTGCACTGGATTTACAGTCAGCTCTCAGTCATCTGGGGACTGATTAAACAGCCTAAGGATTCAAGTTCACCTCTGCTTCCTTTCCCACCTGAGTCTTATATTTTAATCACCCTAAATAGAAGGGAAGCAAATAAAAATATGCTATTCAATCAGTCATCTTTGTATTTAATTAACATATTTGATGAAACTTCCCTGAGCAAGAAGGTCTAATGTAAGGGCTTTGAGGATGTCTATTGGTCCTGAATCATAACTTTTTGAGAGCACATGAAAGTTGTTTATTCTAATTCAACAATTCCAGGTCTTTTGTTCCAGCATTTCGACTCACTCCTGTTCAAAGGTCTTACTTGAATCTATTTCATAGTAGAATTAGCAAGATAAATTAGAAAGTAAAGAAGTAAGCATAGTTTCATGATCAAACTAAATGATGCATTATTTTTTTTAAAGAAAAGACAAATCTGAGAATGGTAGGCTGAATAATGGCCCCCAAAGTCACACATGTCCAATCCCTGGAACCTGTGAATGGTACTTCATATAGCTACAATGTGATTAATAAAATCTAGTCCATTAGGGTGCGTGAAAGTTAAATACAATATTAATCTAATGAAAAAGTGTATTGTGCTAGGTGGAAATACATGTGAATATTTCTACCATCTTTCTTTTTCTTCCATCCTCTTCCTTGCACCCTTCCCTGCACCTTGAACCTCTATGCTGCTGCCCATCTGAAAGGACCTGATAAGAAGGTGAGCAGAGAAGTGGGCAAGGTCTAAGTGTTTGCTGTTGAGTGTTTTCACTGAAAACACAACCCTCTGGAAAAAATCCTATTTTAATAAACACTATTTTAACATAAGATTCCATTTCATGAAGTGATTCCCATATCCTGACCAATGGCCCACAATAGCAAGGATTTGCTGATCTGGTTTAACAAATTCTATTAAGAAAAAATGTTGTAGACAGATGGATTCCCAAGACTGTGCATGCTGAAGTCAGCCAACTTGACAATTACGTTGTAATTTTCATTCCATATTTATACTTTCTACTGTAACTAAATGTGTCCACCAAGATTTCAGTGGAGTTAAAGAACAGGTGAAGTGGAAAGAACATGGCTCTGGGGTCATTCTGAGCCAATGACTTGGTTTAGATCCAAGTTCAGCCACTTTTGAACTCCATGACCCTGGGTAGGGTTCCAGGGTTTGAGTTCCTCTTTTTAAAATAGAGGTAATAATAGTGCTACTGCTCCAGATGGCCGCAAGGATTAGAAAGAATGACTGTTAAGATATCAAGGTTCCAGGCCTTGATTTCCTCTTTTTAAAATGGAGATAATAATAGTGCTATTGTTCCAGATGGCCACAAGGGCTAGGAAAAATGACTGTAATGTACCTATCTGGCATATAAAAAATAAATGTTTTGACAATATACTATTGTCATTATAGGGGGTTTTCTAGAGTCTAGAAAGAACTCTAAGAGGTAAATTTGAGTGTCAAGGACACCAGAAAGTCTCAGGGAGCTATAGAGTGAAGAATAAGAGGTGAGCTCAGTGGAGAGCCAGCAAGTGAAAATAAAGCAAGTAATATCTCTCCTGCTGAGAGATATTCATCTAACTTAAAACCAAAATTAGCAAAGCATTCATGGGACTCTTTCAAGTTTGTTATGATACAAAGTCCCTGATAGCTAAAGAACTGGAAGACTATTTCAGTAATTCCTGGCTTTTCCAAGTTGGCTAGAAAAGAACATCCCTTTGCATCCACAGAATTTACATGATGGGGGAGAAGCAGACCTAGACTGGGATTGAAGACTTAGTTAAAGCTCTGCCAGTGAGTTACTATGGAGTAGGACAGACAATTTCCCATGAAAGAATGTAAAAAGACAAGTTGACTCACTTGCCCAAAGGTATAGGTATCAAAATTAGTTTGACTGTAAGGAACAGAAAACCCAAAGTAATATTGGTTTAAGAAAAAGAGAAGAGGGCTGCTTGGTGTCCAGGGCTGCTTGCTGATTCCACAGTCACTGTCCCTTCCATTTTTGTGCTTTATGTATTTCACTCTCAAGATTGCTCATGGTTCAGGGTGTCTACTGGAGAGCCTACTGTCACATTCACTTTCCAAAGAGCAGGAAGGAGAAAAGGGTGCATCTTCTGTTGAATCTGCAGCCTCTAAGGGCATATTGCTTCTCCAAATAATATTGGGGTATAATTACTAAGAAAAAGAGAATGAAGAGACATTTGATGGCAGTCTAAGAAAGAGATGGGAAATAGGTCTAGAGTTTTTTTAAATCCATGCTTTAGTAGGGTGGTGGTTTTAAAATATATCCAAAAATTATTTGACACCCCTCTCTTCCAAAAGTGGAGCTTAATTTCCCTCCCCTTGAGTGTGGGCAGTGCTTAGTAATTTTAGTGAATAAAACTGTGATGGAAGTGGCTATTAGATTTCTGAGACTAAGTCATAAAACGCATGTGATGTTCTCTCTCTCTCTTTCTCTCTGATTGTTTTCTCAGGGGAAGAGCCAACAGTCATGTCATCAGGACACTCAAGCAAACTATGGAGAGACTCACACTGCAAAAAACTAAAGCTTACTGCCAACAGCTATGTGAGTGGGCCATCTTGGAAGCAAATCCCTGAGCCTCAGTCAAGCTTTCAGAAAACTGCAGCTCCTGCCAATATCTTGACAGCAGCCTCATCAGAGGCCAGAGCCAAAAACACTCAGCTAAGCCATTCTCTTAGATTGCTGACCCATAGTAACTATATGAGATAATAACTATTTGCTGTTTTAAGTCACTAATATTTGAGGTAATTAAACAACAAGTGCTAACTAATACCAATGGCTAAAATATCCAGAGACTGATGAGATCCTGTCATTTTTCTAGTCATCAAATATTTACTGAGCACCTACTATGGACCAAGCACTATTATAGACACTGGAGGTATATTCTAGTAGACAATAAGCACACAATCAAGTAAATAATATGTGGGATACCAAAAGGAAAAATAAATGCATGCTATCAGTTAATGTATTAAATGCAGACAATAGAGTCTACAGTTGCCTCAGAAAGAAGGAATTTATTGAGGGCTAATAGAAAGTTCACACAGTAGCAACCCCCAGAACTCTACTAGAAAACTGACCTCTTAGGAAGCTGCTGCTCCTGTTATTGCTTCTGAACTTTGTATCATGCTGCCTTTGCCATAATCAGGAAAGCTGCTTTTGCTCCTGCCAACCTAGGAGCACATGGCTTCTGCTAACACTTGCAGTAATGCCAGGAATGCCTGTGTTCAGCCTGTGTGTCACACAGCTGCCTTCAAAATCAAAGCCTTCCAACTCTTTGGTGGGATCTACACTCCACTGTCAAGAGAGGCTGGAAAGTCTAGGTTTTTTTAAATTCTACATTAGAAAAATTTGCATCTATGAGCAGAAGCAAGAAGAACCACAATCCTGCAGCCTGTGGAACAAAACACACATTCACAGAAAGACAGACAAGATGAAAAGGCAGACGGCTATGTACCAGATGAAGGAACAAGATAAAACCCCAGAAAAACAATTTAATGAAGTGGAGATAAGCAACCTTCCAGAAAAAGAATTCAGAATAATGATAGTGAAGATGATCCAGGACCTTGGAAAAAGAATGGAGGCAAAGATAGAGAAGATGCAAGAAATCTTTAACAAAAACCTAGAAGAATTAAAGAACAAACAGAGATGAACAATACAATAGCTGAAATGAAAACTACCCTAGAAGGAATCAATAGCAGAATAACTGAGGGAGAAGACCAGATGAGTGACGTGGAAGACAAAATGGTGGAATTCACAGCTGCACAACAGAATAAAGAAAAAAGGATGAAAAGAAATGAAGACAGCCTAAGAGACCTCTGGGACAACATTAAATGCAATAACACTCGCATTATAGGGTCCCAAAGGGAGAAGAGAGAGAGAAAGGACAGGAGAAAATATCTGCAGAGATTATAGACAAAAACTTCCCTAACATGGGAAAGGAAAGAGCCACCCAAGTCCAGGAAGTTCAGTGAGTCCCATACAGGATAAAACCAAGGAGAAACACACCAAGACACATGGTAATAAAATTGGCAAACATTAAAGACAAAAAAAATTATTGAAAGCAGCAAGGGAAAAATGACAAATAACATACAAGAGAACTCCCATAAGGTTAACAGCTGATTTCTCAGGAGAAACTCTAGAAGCCAGAAGGGAGTGGCATGACATACTTAAAGTGATGAAAGGGAAGAACCTACAACCAAGATTACTCTACCTGGAAAGGATCTCATTCAGATTCGATGGAGAAATCAAAAGCTTTACAGATAAGCAAAAGCTAAGAGAATTCAGCACCACCAAACCAGCTCTACAACAAATGCTAAAGGAACTTCTCTAAGTGGGAAACACAAGAGAAGAAAAAGACCTACAAAAACAAGCCCAAAACAATTAAGAAAATGGTCATAGGAACATACATATCAATAATTACCTAAAACATGAATGGATTAAATGCTCCAACCAAAAGACACAGGCTTGCTGAATGGATACAAAAACAAGACCCATTTATATTCTGTCTATAAGAGACCCACTTCAGACCTAAGGACACATACAGACTGAAAGTGAGGGGATGGAAAAAGATATTCCATGCAAATGGAAATCAAAAGAAAGCTGGAGTGGCAATACTCATATCAGATAAAATAGACTTTAAAATAAAGAATTTTACAAGAGATAAGGAAGGACACTACATAATGATCAAGGGATCAATCCAAGAAGAAGATATAACAATTATAAATATATATGCACCCAACATAGGAGCACCTCAATACATAAGGCAACTGCTAACAGCTCTAAAAGAGGAACTTGACAATAACACAATAATAGTGGGGAAATTTAACACCTCCGTTAAACCAATGGACAGATCATCCAAAATGAAAATAAATAAAGAAACAGAAGCTTTAAATGACACAATAGACCAGATAGATTTAATTGATATTTATAGGACATTCCATCCAAAAACAGCAGATTACACTTTCTTCTCAGGTGTGCAATGAACATTCTCCAGGATAGGTCACATCTTGGTCACAAATCAAGCCTCTGTAAATTTAAGAAAATTAAAATCATATCTAGCATCTTTTCAGACCACAACGCTATGAGATTAGAAATCAATTACAGGGGAAGAAACATAAAAAATATAAACACATGGAGGCTAAACACTATGTTACTAAACAACCAAGAGATCACTGAAGAAATCAAAGAGGAAATCAAAAAATACCTCGAGACAAATGACAATGAAAACACAACGAACCAAAACCTATGGGATGCAGCAAAAGCAGTTCTAAGAGGGAAGTTTATAGCTATACAAGCCTACCTCAAGAAACAAGAAAAATCTCAAATAAACAATCTAACATTACACCTAAAGGAGCTAGAGAAAGAAGAACAAACAATACCCAAAGTTAGCAGAAGGAAAGAAATCATAAAGATCAGAGCAGAAATAAATGAAATAGAAAGAAAGAAAACAATAGCACAGATCAATAAAACTAAAAGCTGGTTATTTGAGAAGATAAACAAAATTGATAAACCATTAGCAAGACTCATAAAGAATAAGAGGGAGAGGACTACAATAAGTAAAATTAGAAATGAAAAAGGAGAAGTTCCAACAGATGCCGCAGAAATACAAAGCATCCTAAGAGACTACTCCAAGCAACTCTATGCCTATATAATGGACAACCTCGAAGAAATAGACACATTCTTAGAAAGGTATAACCTTCCAAGACTGAACCAGGAAGAAATAGAAAATATGAACCGACCAATCACAAGTAATTAAATTGAAACTGTGATTTAAAATCTTCCAACAAACAAAAGTCCAGGACCAGATGGCTTCACAGGTGAATTGTATCTAATATTTAGAGAAGAGCTAACACCCATCCTTCTCAAAATCAACCAAAAAATTGCAGACGAAGGAACACTCCCAAACTCATTCTATGAGGCCACCATCACCCCGATACCAAAACCAAACAAAGATGTCACAAAAAAACCCAAAACTACAGGCCAATATCACTGATGAATATAGAAGCAAAGGTCCTCAACAAAATACTAGCAAAGAGAATCCAACAACACACTAAAAGGATCATACACCATGATCAAGTGGGATTTATCCTAGGGATGCAAGGATTCTTCAATATACACAAATCAATGTGATACACCATATTAACAAATTGAAGAATAAAAACCATATGATCATCTCAATAGATGCAGAAAAAGCTTTTGAGAAAATTCAACACCGATTTATAATACAAACTCTCCAGAAAGTGGGCATAGAGGGACCCTACCTCAGCTTAATAAAGACCATATATGACAAACCCACAGCCAACGTCATTCTCAATGGTGAAAAACTTAAAGCATTTCCTCTAAGATCAGGAACAAGACAAGGATGTCCACTCTCACCACTATTATTAAACATAGTTTTGGAAGTCCTAGCCACGGCAATCAGAGAAGAAAAAGAAATAAAAGGAATACAAATTGGGAAAGAAGAAAAACTGTCACTGTTTGCAGATGACATGATACTCTACATAGAGAGTCCTAAAGATACCACCAGAAAACTACTAGAGGTAATCAATGAATTTGGTAAAGCTGCAGGATACAAAATTAATGCACGGAAATCTCTTGCATTCCTATACACCAATGATGACAAATCTGAAAGAGAAATTAAGGAAACACTCCCATTTACCATTGCAACAAAAAGAATAAAATATCTAGGAATAAACCTACCTAGGGAGACAAAGACCTGTATGCAGAAAATTATAAGACACTGTTGGAAACAATTAAAGATGATACCAACAGATGGAGAGATTACCATGTTCTTGGATTGGAAGAATCAACATTGTGAAAATGACTATACTACCCAAAGCAATCTACAGATGCAATGCTATCCTTATCAAATTACCAACGGCACTTTTTACAGAACTAAAACCAAAAATCTTAAAACTTGTGTGGAGACACAAAAGACCCCAAATGGCCAAAGTAGTCTTGAGGGAAAAAAATGGAGCTGGAGGAATCAGACGCCCTGATTTCAGATTATACTACAAAGCTACAGTAATCAAGACAATATAATACTGGCACAAAAACAGAAACATAGATCAATGGAACAAGATAGAAAGCACAGAGGTAAACCCACGCACCTATGGTCAACTAATCTATGACAAAGGAGGCAAGGATATACAATGGAGAAAAGACAGTCTCTTCAATAAGTGGTGCTGGGAAAACTGGACAGCTACATGTAAAAGAAGGAAATTAGAACACTCCTTATCACCATACACAAAAATAAACTCAAAATGGATTAGAGACCTAAATGTAAGACACTGTAGGACAGTGTAGGACACTGTAAAACTCTTAGAGGAAAACATAGGAAGAACACTCTTTGACATAAATCACAGCAAGATCTTTTTTAATCCACCTCCTAGAGTAATGGAAATAAAAACAAAAATAAACAAATGTGACCTAATGAAACTTAAAACCTTTTGCACAGCAAAGGAAACCATAAACAAGACGAAAAGACAGCCCTCAGAATGGGAGAAAATATTTACAAATGAATCAACAGACAAAAGATTAATCTCCAAAATATATAAACAGCTCATGCAGCTCAATATTTAAAAAACAAAAAACCCAATCCAAAAATGGACAGAAAACCTAGACAGACATTTCTCCAAAGAAGACATACAGATGGCCAAGAAGCACATGAAAAGCTGCTCAACATCACTAATTATTAGAGAAATGTAAATCAAAACTACAATGAGGTATCACCTCACACCAGTTAGAATGGGCATCATCAGAAAATTTGCAAACAACAAATGCTGGAGAGGGTGTGGAGAAAAGGGAACCCTCTTGCACTGTCGGCGGGAATGTAAACTGATACAGCCACTATGGAGAACAGTATGGAGGTTCCTTAAAAAACTAAAAATAGAATTGCAATATAATCCAGCAATCCCACTACTGGGCATATACCCGGGGAAAACCGCAATTCAAAAAGCCACATGCACCTCACTGTTCATTGCAGCACTATTTATAATAACCAGGTCATGGAAGCAGCCTAAATGCCCATCGACAGATGAATGGATAAAGAAGATATGGTACATATATACAATGGAATATTACTCAGCCATAAAAAGGAACGAAATTGGGTCATTTGTTGAGACGTGGATGGATCTAGCGACTATCATACAGAGTGAAGCAAGTCAGAAAGAGAAAAACAAATATCGTATATTAATGCATATATGTGGAATCTAGAAAAATGGTACAGATGAACTGGTTTGCAGGGAAGAAATTGAGACACAGATGTAGAGAACAAACATATGGACACCAAGGGGGGTAGCCGCGGGTGTGTGGGGGTGGTGGTGTGATGAATTGGCGATTGGAATTGACATGTATACACTAAATTGATGACTAATAAGAACCTGCTGTGTAAAAAAATAAATAAAATAAAATTCAAAATATAATTGGCATCTATATTGTATTCACAATATGGGAAACTATTAAAATGAGAAGATGTGCAAAATATTTGGGAAAATCATAAATGACACATATTCACTATGCAGAGGAAGAGGCTGGAGAATAAGGAGAGCTACTTTAGATGGTGTGGTCAGGGGAAACTTCCCTGAGAAGGCTATATCTGGACAGAGACCTGAAGGAAATAAAGGAGGAAGTACAAAGACCTTGAGGAAAATAGCACACTTGGTATTCGAGAAACAGAAAATAGGCCAGTGTAACTAAAGCAGAGTGAGCGAGGGGGACAGGAGGAGGAACTGAAGACAGAGTGTTAACAGAGAGGAAACTAACTGGGGAGATAGTAGGGCTTTCCTGACTAGGAAAAAGGGGCCACTGCTAGCCAATTCCTCCACCCTTCATTTGCTTAAGTATAGGCTATTAAATCATAAGTTGGAAGCAGGAGAAATAAATTATTCCTTGAAATAATTTTAGGATTTTCCGGACCCTTGTCTTTTGCCAGCTCTTTCCTCCACCCCAAAATAAATATACTTATACACTGTTTACCTTAATTTGATTCTCAATTTTGTTCTTGAAAGCCTTTTTTCTTTTCTTTTTTTTTTTTTTTCTTTGCTGTATCACAGGCAAATGCTTGAGTTAGGTAACTAGTTGAATTGGGATGGGGTACCATAGACCTACTTGCAGAAGATGCCAAGAAGTCTCCAGCAGAATTCATTCTCAGGAAAGAGTCAAGGCACACCAGTTAGATTCAGAGAAAAGTAGGCAAAGTGGGAGGAAAGAGATGACTTGGATACCACTTTATCCTGCACACAGATTCTTCTTGATCAAAGCACCTAGGACTCACTAGGACCCTAAGGCAAACAGCTATAATAAAAAGTGTGAAGTACTCAAAGATCTGCACTGGCATAAGATGGCATCACGCTGGTTCCAGCAACTTACGCAGTGGTGAGCAAGGACAGGAATGACCACTGAAGAGATAAAAGATGAGTGTTACAGAAACAGACATTGGCAATGACCAAGAACAGAGATCATTTTTAGCACATCATGTTAGAGCTGCCTTTTTTGGATATCATTAAATACAGAAGACGGACATCACAGAGCCTAGTACAAGAAAGGAAAAACTTGACTAATGTGAGGGAGCAAACAGGATCAGCTTATGAGTCAGAAACGTGATCTGTGGAAATTCAGTTCTACTTGGAAAAAAATATTAAAAATGCAAGTTTTCATTGAATGGTAAGGAGTAAAGCTAGAAAAGTGACAAAGATCCTCAAACTTAAACAGGCTGTATTAGAATCATTCCTAAATACTAGAAGTTAGGGCAAATCCTTTGTGATATAATTGTATGTTTCAAACATTTTTGAGGGGAGAAGAGGCTGGTGTAAAAAGAAAGTCCAGGAGTAAGGATGGAGATCACGGTAGTGTTACTAATATCCTGTAGCCAATCTCAGTTGCCTTCCTTCTTTCTCAAAGGAAAGTTATTCAAGTTTCCAAATCTATTGAGAACTATGTAGAAAGACAAAGCCTCCATGAATAGTTGCTCATGTTGTACATTGAACAAAGACCCCACATCCAAGAGATACATTTCATACCAATCCCAGCATTAAGAATTTGTATTTTATAACTCTTCTTGCTATAGTTAACACATTGCTTGAGGTAAAAGTCACTTTTTCCTATGTCTAGGAATTTAGTTTGTATATAGGATAAAGAAGGGTAAACCAAAGCCAAATAGTTATCAGCCTACCTTTATACCGAGAAATGTAGTTTCAGGGATTTCTTTGTTCCAAGTTAGAGAATATATTTGGCTCAACTTTCCTCTTTCAATTCACATAGGCAGTGGGCAACTTAACACATCAAAAATGGAGAGTTTGGGCTTCCCCCCTGGCTCAGTGGTTAAGACTCCGCCTGCCAATGCAGGGGACATGGGTTTGAGCCCTGGTCCGGGAAGATCCCACATGCCACGGAGCAACTAAGCCCATGTGCCACAACTACTGAGCCTGTGCTCTAGAGCCCATGAGCCACAATTACTGGGCCCGCATGCTGCAACTACTGAAGACTTAGTGCCTAGAGCCCGTGCTCTGCAACAAAAGGAGCCACCTCAATGAGAAGCCCGCTCACCACAAGGAAGACTAGCCCCTGCGGGCCGCAACTAGAGAAAGCCCAGGGGCAGCAACAAAGACCTAGACAAAAATAAGTAAATTAAACAAATTTTTTGAAAAATGGAGAGTTTATGGCCTCTTTAGTCTATCCAGTAGGTTTCTATCGGAAAAACCTCCTTTTCCAGTCCTTACCACTTCTGCTACTCAAAGTACCAGGATTTCCCCAGGCATCATCCACTACGGGAACAACACTGGGAATCTAGCTAATCCTCTGAATCACAGGGAGACAACGCTGCAAGGGCCACTCCCTCCTAAACTCTCCTATTTCTTCTGTGATTCTGTGTGAAGCTTTGACTCCATAAAACACCATGCCCCTGTAAATCACAGGGTAGGAGGCACTGGAACACTCATTATCTCTAATGCTTGGATCTTCAAGACTCTGGGTCAGCTGCTCAGAAATATGCAATCTGAACACTGAACAAACATGTAGTATGTTGACCTCATCAGGCCTGTGACAATACTTGGACTCCAGCCTGCTCAAGCCTCTTAAATCAAAAATAGTTAGTCAATCCAATTATGCCCTTTATCTACACCATCTTCAGGCACTGGGATAAAGCCAACATTCCAGATTACTATGCCCTCATTAATTGTGCTTTGTTTTCCTTATTCTTTCTCTCAGAGTCTTCCTCACAGCCTCGTTTCACAGGCAACATGGCTGATATATCTAACAACTGAACCTCAAAGTTCTGTCTGTTACTGTTCTCCAGTAAACTTTATCCACACCCCCTTCCTAATTTAACTTCTCATTCATATTTTCTATCTCCTTATCTTTCTGTGCTGCGTTCTGAGTAACTACTTTAGATACATCATCCAGTTTCTTAATTCTCTTTAGCTATATATCACCTCTGATTGAATCCATTGGTGAGTTCAAAATTGTGTATATTTTAATTCTAAAATTTACATTTGTTTTTCAAATATTCCTGGTAATTGATACTTTTATTATTTTTTCACTTATGTGATAATATTTTTTCTGTACTGCATAGGATAAGCCTGGAAATACACTTCTCAAAATTCCCCTTCTACATATAGTTCTGACCTGGAGTCTACCAATGGGAAACCTTGCACAAAATTTTGAAAGTGGGACAGAAGGAGAAGGGGCTATTCTCTGAAGGCAGCTGCACTAATGTCTCCTCAGCAAATCTGAGATTGACAGCAATTCCCCAACTCACTCTTGACAGACATCTACTTCACTCTTATGGGTAGGAAAACTGATATAACTTCCCTAGAGGTTGTGGAAAATTATAATGGCTTCCCAATGAACTCCAAAAAACCACATACTCTAGTGATTCAGCCTGAGAACGTTGATGGTGGCTTTAATAAACTATAATTTCCCATTTCTTCCAAAGATATAAAGCCTCTAATTCCTTGAATTAATTTTTGAAACCTGGAATACATGGAGTAGCTTTTGTGTTTTCTGACTGAACCTTGACTGATAAATCCAGGAAAAAGTGACCATTCCCATCTAAATGACCATACTTTAGGAACACAGACATTGATCATAGTATTTAAAAGAGTGTATTGTATTGTACTTATTGATGTGTCTATCCCCTCCTCTCAATCTCTACCCAACATATCATAAAAGGGCTAGTTTTCTTTTGATTTTTGTATCTTTAACATCTAGCATGATCCCCAGATTAACAGGACTAAAAATAAATAGTTTATTTTTAACATGATGAACCATAATTGTAAATCAGGTCAAAGATTTTTTTCTAAAAAAAAAAAAAAGATTTTTTTTTACTGAAGCCCGTGCACCTAGATCCCATGCTCCACAACAAGAGAAGCCACTGCAATGAGAAGCCTGCACACTGCAATGAAGACCCAACACAGCCAAAAATTAAGAAAAAATAGAAGAATTTCTTATGAAGAATGATCTACCAAATAAAACATATTACTTGTGGCTTCCAGGTTGTAAAGATGTCAGATATACCTTATTTGTCAGATAAAACTCAGAATTTTTGATGAGAACCTGACCCATAGTACGCATTCTAAATATTTATCAAAAATGCTAAACAAATAAGAAAATAAATGCTTTGCTTTTATATAGAAACTGGACGTGAAGATCACAGAATGGAAAAATAAAGCACATAGGGTATTTGTCATCTCTGTTTTTTTAAGATCATTTCAGATATTAATGCAAACGTCACCTTCAGATATATTATAGCTCCTTGTCCAGAGTCCACAGGTTACCACAGTGACAAAGTGCCAGCACTTTATGCAGGCATAAGGCACACTGCTAAGAGCTACCCAGTCAACAGTACTGGCTATGATTTTTATACAGTCTTCCTTAAGTTATCAAATAACCAAAGTGAAGTTCACTGGATTTCATTTGATCTGTGCATAATTGTAAAGTAAAAACAGATATCCTACATTCTGCCAGCAACAAAATTTTCTTATGAGCCAGCAACCAGTAAGTAGTTTAAAAGGGAAGGTGCCAGAATTTTCTTCCCATCATGCTAGCTAATATACCCTACTTTGTTTGTTCCTGGGCAAAAATTAAAATAGATTCATGTTTAATGATGATGGTAATAGTAGCTAAGACTTACTCAGCACTAAACAAGTTGTACTTTACCTACATTATCTCATTTAGTCGTCATCTTAAAAGGTTCTCTCATCTGTTTTACAGATGATGAAAATTGAACTTCAATCTTTACCAAAGTGTCATTCTTGGGGAGCCCATTGTGAAGCAGTCACATTCTTATGAAGCTAGCCTTTCATAGTTTCATTAGTAAGTTGAGCAATTTTCAAAGCCCTGTGAACAATTTGCAGGGAGAGCATTAGAATTATAAGAAATGGGTTAAGCCCTTCATTGGCCAAGTACCCTTATGCAAGTAACTCGATGGAATCATAATAACACACTAAGTACAATTCGTTTATTGTCTATCTCCTTTACTGGTATAGGACTATCTCCTTTACTGGTATAGGACTATAAAGGACTATACTATAAAGTAAAGTGCTATACCAGTATAGTACTGGTATCTATTAGGGCAGAGATCTGGTCTTTCTTGTTCAGAACTGAATTAAATACCTACAACCATACCAGTGTAAAGCAGGTTCTCAGTAATAGTTGAGTAAGAGAGCAAGCAAACACATGAATGAATGATGTACTATGTAGAACTATAGACTTACTTATAGAACTATTTTTGAATTTTTATTTTAAATCATTAATGATGTCCCTTTCAAATTTATGGCTCTATTAATGTCAGAGAGTCTTGAATATATCTTAAAAATGAGAATTTTCTTTCAATTTAAGTGAAGATAGCATTATGTAGAACCTCATTTACCATAAGGAAAACATTCTCATTCAATGATTATCATAATTTTACATTTCAGTAAAATTCTAAAAAAATTTTTAAATGTTCAAAATATTTATTTGACAGGCCTATAATTGCTAATTTCTTATTTTATAAATTATGGACATTATTTTTAAAACCAATCAACCAACCAACCATCTACCTAATTAGCCCTTCATAAAAGAAAGTATATATTACAGCCAAAGAGCTAGGCAGGACTTAATCCCAGAATAAAAGACAATGCATCCCCAAAAAGAACAGTAAGTAATCTTACACTGATATAACTATGTGACATTATTCTTATTTTTCTCAATTTCCTGAAGATAGTTGAAATCTCTGACACAGACTGGCACTGATCCACCAATAACTTTTTGTACTAAAGGCTTTAAAATTTAGGAATCATTTGCAATGCTGAATCCATTAGTCTATTTTCTTAAAAGATAGGAACTCATACTGGATACTGTGGTGTCAGGCACTTTCACAAACATTCAACCCTACCCAAAAATGTTTGGAGGCAAGTATTAGCTCTATTGTGTGGATTAGAAAAGTGGCACTAAAAGAGGAAAACAATTATACAAAGTCACACATGCATATTGACTGTGTCTACTGCTCTTTCTACAAAGTCACCTCTGCCTTACCTTTTAAGACATACATTTCAATGAGGTCTTTTCTAACTATCCTCACTTTTCCACCTACTAAAAGGGAGACATTGATCTCTTTCTCTTTTCTGCCTTCAGGCTACCTGGTACTTACATCTGTCATACCAACTATTATTGGCCTTGCATCTGACATGTCTGTCTCCCAGGACCAGACCATGAGTTCCTCAAAGAACAGAGACAATCTTTTAGTCGCTTAGTATCTCCAAAAGCAAACACAGATATACCTAGACAGTATCTCAATAAATTCTGGTTGAATGCTTAAACAAATATCTCATTTTGCAGGAAAAATGGAGTTTAAAGCATAAACTGCCAATCTAATATTTAAGTTTATACTTGCCAAGAACCGGTCCATACAGTTTTCCAACCATGGCAAAATATACGACCTCATTTTAGAAGATTTAAAAGATTCTTTAACATCTAAGAAATGTATTTTTTCAATATAAGGAAAAGGAGATTTTAGCTTGAAAGAATTTCAGAAATTAAAGAATCTAACATCATTAATTTACAGATGAAGAAATGGAACCCAGGATGGTCATGTGACTCTACTCATGCAACCAAATATTCAATCAGAGGCCATAACCTATATCACCAAACTCCTGGTCTAGTCTTCTTCCTTCTATATCATGCCATTTAAATAATATTCACATTGCTATCTGATTATCTTCATCTATAAATAATTCAGCCCTGATATTTATAATAAATTTAATATACTCTGCCTGGATTAAAACCTTTGGGTACTATGTTCTTAAATCTTAGTTATACTGAGCCATAGATGCCTCTTTTAATAGTCTTCATGTTAACTAAATAGCACACATAAAACATCTACCCCCAATTAGACCTATTTGCTAGGATTTTACAGTATAGGCCTAAGGGTAGAGGAGATGTACACTTTCAAATTTAGTTAAGTTGTCAAGCATTTGAGTGCCTACTCTGTAGAAAAGATGAGTTTTCATCTAAGTGATAACTACTAATATTTAACAAATATTAGATATTTGGGGCTTATTCCAGGTTAATAATTAATTCATAGGACCGCCAGACAAAATGTGGAAAATATTTGGGACATACTTACACTAAAAAATTATTTGCTTTTTATCTAAAATGCAAATTTAACTAGACATCTTATATTTTCATTTGCTAAATTTGGCAACTCTGTTAGTTCAGCAAATATTTTTTGGGGTCTTACTATGTGCCAGGCCCTTAGAACGTAACAATGAACCAAACAGAAAAAGCTCATGCCTATGTGGAGCTTATATTCTACTTGGGGGATTTGTATTACTGATAAATAATGTTTCAGGTGAAGATGAGTAATATGAAGAATATGAGGAAGTGAGGCATGCAAACAGGGCAGCTGCTTATCAAAAAGGTAGGAGACATCATTCACATTCCATGTAAGCAACATGGCAGTTCTTCAGGAAAATAACTTAGGAAAGTGTTCCAGGGAGATGAAATAGCAAGGGTAAAATCCCTGGGGTATATACAATCGTGAGGGATTAAAGGAGCAGGATGTAGGCAAACAATTGAAAGGAGAAGTGTTAGGAAATGAGGTTGGACAGGTAGTCAGGAGAAAGATCATGCAGGTATTTGTAGGCCATGGTAAAGTCTTTAGATTCTAGTCTAAACGTCATGGGGAGCCACTGGATAGTTAGAGCAGGAGAATGACACAGTATGGCATAGAAGCAGGGAGACCAGTCAGATGGCAGGTGTTCAATCAAGAAATAGTGGTGGCCTGGACTTCAAGAGGTGAGAAATGGTCAGCTTTGGGATATCATTTCCTAATTGAATCTGGGGCATCAGAATAAGAGAGGTGTGAGAGACTATTTTAAGATTTTTCAGCAATTCAGTGAATAAAGTGTCACTTGCCATGGTGGAGAATACCATAGGAGGAGTAGGACTGGAGGAGGGTGAGAAACCAGAAATTCACTTTTTAGACAATAAATTTGAGGTGCCTGTGAGACATACTATCAAACATTAGAAGTAGTCTATAGTTCAGAGAAAATTCTGGGCTGAAGACATAATTTGGGTATAATAAGCATGGAAATGCTATTAAAGTCTTGAGTGGAGATCATCTAGGGTGTGATTATAGGTAGAGGAAAAAAGAGATCTGAGGACTGAGTCCTGTGCTCTCCAACATTCGAAAATCTGGAAAAGGAAGATAATACAGCAAAGGAGGATAAGTGACAGTGGTCCCTGAGGGTGTTCATGTGGTATATCTCCAAAGCAAATAGAGAAAAGGTTGCTCAGGAAGGAGAAAGTGAAAAGCTCTATCACAGGCTCTTGAAATAGGGACTGATATTGACATTGACCTCAGCAATATGAGGTCTTTGTTAACCCTAATAAGAGTTGTTTAAGTGGAATGATGGGATGAAGGTCTGATTGGAGTGATTACACTAGAGATTGGGAGGCAAAGAAGGCAAGACAGCATCTATAAACAATTTCTTCAGGGAGTTTTCTATAAAAGGAGAAACCTTGGGATCATAACTAGAAGGAAGGTGGCATCTTGGGATGTTTTAAATTAAAAGTGTTTACTATGTTTTTATGGTGATGGGAAAAACTGATAATGTAGGAATGACTGTGGATAATTATAGAAGCAAACTCCATGAATAGGCAGAGGGCACTGGAACCAGTGTTCAAGAGAATGGACTGACCTAAGGTAAACATATTGACTGATCCTGAAGAAGAACAGGAAGGGAAACAGTGGATATAAGCTCAGAAGCATGAGGTTAGTGGATTTGGTGGTAGGAAAAGGAGGTTTTCTTCAGATTGCTTCTATTTTCTCAATGAAATCAGGAGCAAGGTCACCTATTGAGCATGTAAGGGGAAAGGCAAAGGTTAAGGATAGGAAAAGTCTTCTCTGGAAGTGGGAGAATGACTGACTAGAAAATATAGTAGTAGAATTCACATTTCAATGTTTTATCCAAATCATTAACTTTACATAAGACCATAGGCACTTATAAAAAGGTGATACCTGAGGATGAACTAAACGCTATCTATTCCAATTTCTGAATAAGCTAGAATGTACACTCCATGAGAGAAGGGATTGTTGTCTACTTTATTCCCAATTAAATCACTGTGTCTGTTAAATCATAATAGATGCTCAAAAAACATTTGGTGTCTGAATTAGAAAATGAGGAGACAGCCACTGTATCTTTACCTTTTTTGTTGTTATGGATGATCTCACCCACAAATATTTACCTTCTTACCTCATCCTAGCATATTTCTAGTAGCACTTTTCCAGCTGATTTTTAAAAAATATGTGGCCATTTCTAAGAAAACATTTTGTGGTTTACATTCGTCTATTTTTAATTCACCAAAACATCACTTCACAGTATCTAATGGAAAGTTTAAAAACTTCATGAACTAAAAAGCACATATTGCCAAAATTAAATGAACTAAAAAGAATGAAAAGTTTGGGTAGAGTTCAAAATTTTAAGCTGTCAAAAAAAAAGAATGTACAAAACTTGAGGTTCTCATTTCTCATATTCTGATATTAAACGTATGGAATTCAAGTGTCCAGACTGGATTAGAGGAACAAAAGTTTTAGGACAAACTTTCAACTGTGAAGTGTACTGAAAGACTATTAAACCAAGATCCTACAAAATAGCTGATCTAGCAATTGTGTTTTTTTACTTCAATGTGTTTATTTATCTACAGCAACAACAGTAAAACTTTTACTAAATCCCAAGATATTTCTAATTGTTTCACAGAAATGGATGGCTTTGCATGAACGAGAAGATCTGCTTCTCTTTAACTACTGGAGGATATTAATCTTATTCTTTCCCACAAAACTGGTTATTAAACATGTGAAAAATATGTAATTTTGCTAGCAAAAAAAGAAATGCAAATAAAAGCACTAAGGCAATATTTTCACTTATTAAAAAAGTGATAAACATCTCTATGCATACAGGTTTCCCATATTTTTAATGATTTTCTTAGAATAAATACTTCAGTATGGGGTTACTGGATGAAAAGCTATAAGCAATTTTACAGCTTTTGAAATATATAGCTAAACTATTTCCAAAAAATGTAGTAAATTACTATACTGAAAGTACAAGTTTTATAACATTCTGCCAGCATTGGCTTCTTGGCATTAAAATTTTTTTTTTTACTTAAAATACAGTAAAATTTATTCCTCTTGGTGTATGTTCTATGAGTATTGACAAATACATATAGTCAAGTAATGACACCACAATCAAGGTAGAGGATAGGTCCATAACCCTAAAAGTGCCCTTTTGTAGTCAACCCCTCTCCCCATCCCAACTCCTGGAGACACTGATCTGTTCTCTTATAATTTTATTTTTCCAGAATGTCATATACTTGAGCATATAATCTTGAAATCTTTTGAATCTGGTTTATTTCACTTAACATCAGGTGTTTAAGATTCTTCCATATTGTTGGGTGAATCAATAGTCAGTTCCTTTGATTGCTGAGTACTGATCTATTGTGTAGACATACCACAGTTTGCTTATTCATGGATTAGTTTGGTTGTCTGCAGTTTTGCGTTACTATAAAGTTGCTATAAATATTTCCATACAAGGTTTTATGTAAATCTAAGATTTACTTCTGTTAAGTTAGTTGGATTTCTAAAATTATTTATCCCATATTTATTCTGTAGTTTTTGAGCTCCTTGGTACAAATTCAAGTTCTCCTAGGGGATACTAGTACTCCAGCAGTTTGAGCAACAGAAGCTTAGGTAAAGCCATATTCAAGACAATGTATATAAAGTTCTTAGCACTAGTCAAAATTTGGAAAGATACTCTCATTAAAAAAAAACAACAACAACAACTGTGAAGACAAAATATTCAGACTAGGTAACATGGATTTTTGGGGGGTTTTGTTTACTTTTAATAGTTTTCAACTTTCAAAGCTTGCTCCGAATGCTTCTGCTGGTTATAGGGAAACATGTAAGAAGACACAAAAACTTCTCAAATTTAAAGCTCCCAAAATAACTTGAGATCTGAATGATCCTCATCATTTCCAACAATCTTCTTAATTCTAAAAATAATAGTAATTGTCCCTGCTCATGAGGAGTTTACAGATTCACTAGAGAAGGTTATCTCGTGTCTGGAGAGATAATCCAGGACAGAAGGTAAGGATATCAAAGGAGTACAATAGCTAATAAGTGACTAATGGAGTTCAGAGTTGGGAGCTGGGGGAAAGATCTGTAGGAGAGAAAAGGTAAGGATGAAATTAGCTGTGCTTTGAAGGAGAGATAGGACATTTAATTTCAAGTTCTAACCTTCTTCTATAACTGGTACACCTTGGAGTGTGAAGGCAATTTAGACAAGTTCTTGGCACTGATCCTTCTCCCTGTGTTTGTACAGAGCTATAATGAGTCACAATACCACCCAAGGTAATTGGAAAACCTCTTTGGCACCCAAATAACAAAATATAGCTGTCTTTGTGGCCAGAAACATTGGTAAGTGTCTTCTTCCAAATCTGTCTGGTAATACCCACAAGACAGATTACACAACACCACTATTAAATTTAGAGAACATTAACAAAGAAGGATGAAGGACTGATGAGTAAAGCCCTCTGATTCTATTTGTACAGCAAACTAATCAAAGTCAGATGTAGTTAAGTCTCAATTCACATATAATTTCGCAGGCAGAAAATAATGGTGTCTTTCTATAATACCAAGAAAGATATCTTTTCAGCAACTTTCCCATTATGTGCCAACCATGCTTATTATATTAAAAAAAAATCAAGAGTTTATATAAAAATATTTTTGCACAAAAAAATCTCATAAACAAGCACTTATCTCTTTCCATTTTCCATCTCTCCCTCTCTTTTACAGTTTGATTCCTTCCTACCAATTCATTGCCATCCCCTCACTCTTCCCTTCCTATGGACACATACCACAAATGAGCACAGTCATCAGGGAGGGTTATTTATTTTTAAACCTAAAATATTTGGTTCCCAGACATCTAATCACCAAAAAATATAAAACTATTTGTTATTAATTACTGCATCTTAAGTGTGATTAAACTATGTACACATTCAGATATATAATCAGTCGTGAATATATATTCATTCATTAATCAATGTGGCAAATACTAATTACATGTCTAACATATGCCAGACACTAAGAATACAGAGATTAAATATACAACCCTGCCGTTATTGTGCCCAGAGTCTAATAGTTGAGACAAGGAGATAAAGAACCGTTATAATAGAGTATAATATGCAATAAAATAGGGAGAGTATTTCCCAGTGTGTTGTGTCGGCACACAGAAGGATCACTCAACCCAGACTGAGTTAGTAAAATCTCTAAGGGAGATAATCTTTGAGCTACACCTTAAAAAGGTAAGTAGAAGGAAGCCAGATGATGAAACCAACAGGAAAGGAGTGTCTTAGAGAATACAGCACATAAGAAAAAATGTTTCTATTGAACTGCAAATGGTTTTATAAGGTTGGCAAGTATGTTGCATTTGTAGAGCTTCTATAGTAAACCTAAATTCACATTTTTAGTTTATCAGATTCCCAACTTTTCAGTCATGACATGTCTCTTCCCTTCCTACAAGTGTTTTTAAATGAATATGGAATTAGAATTAATTTAGTTTGTCTGTTGGATTAAATTTGCACACATACCCTCTCTGCAGGTCCTGGCCTTGCTGCATGGTGACAGTCAGGGAGCTCTCCCCCAGGAGGCCTTCTACAGCAGAGCCTGCCTGTGCTTACCAACACGACTTCTCTCCTCTTCTTCCTAAGCACACAGCTAAATCGCCTTTCCTGGCCTCATTCCTGATAGGCTGGCATCAAGTCTGAGAAACCAAGTCTGAGAAAACAGAATGTGGACAAAATGTATTCTGTTTCCAAATCTGGCCTATAAAAATCTTCCACGCTCACAGCTCTGTTCTCACTCTTCCCATTCTACAGTAATCTGAGATATTGAAGGTAGCAGTACCATGAGATGGAAGGAACCTGTATTCCAGAACAGCTGCTCGTACCAGGGTCCCTTCACCAACCTATGCTAGATTGTGACATGAACACAAAATAAACCTGAACTGTGTTAAGCCACTGAGTTTTAGGATTGTGTCAATAGAGCAATTAACCTGAGCTCAAAGTGTTTGTTCCATTCTCTAACCCTATATTCTCCAGTGTATGTATTTTTGACTTGGTTTTTTATCATTATACTGGACATGATTAGTGTGTATCAGTATACTAAGCAACATGACTAATTTTTACAACCTTCTTGGTAGAAGCCTGCCACACCTACAGTTCTCTACTGACTGATCTGAACTGAACTTTTGTCCTGCTGTACATGTACCCTAAACAAGAAAATCTCTTACTTTTAGGGCCTTTCAGAAAGAAAAAAATCTCCAAAGATGAGATTTATTATTTATTCAGACTGCCAGAGACTTCTTCTTGGATATTGTTTATTATTTTCCTTAGTCATTGGGTATTTTTTCATCTTTCTTCTACTTTTTATTTCTCTATGATAATCTTTTTTTTTTGGAATTTTTGAATTTTATTTCATCTATTTTTTATACAGCAAGTTCTTAATAGTTATTCATTTTCTACATATTAGTGTATACATGTGAATCCAATCTCCCACTTCATCACAACATCCCCCCCACGCCACTTTCTCACCTTGGTGTCCATACGTTTGTTCTCTACATCTGTGTCTCAAATTATACCCTGCAAAACAGATCAGCTGTACCGTTTTTCTAAGTTCCACATATATGTGTTAATATACGATATTTCTTTTTCTCTTTCTGACTTATTTCATTCTGTGTGACAGTCCCTAGATCCATCCATGTCTCTACAAATGACCCAATTTAGTTCCTTTCTATGGCTGAGTAATATTCCATCATATACATGTACCACATCTTCTTTATCCATTCGTCTGTCAATGGGCATTTAGATTGCTTCCATGACCTGGCTATTGTAAATATGCTGCAATGAACATTGGGGTATATGTGTTTTTTCATATATGGTTTTCTCAGGTATATGCCCAGTAGTGGGATAGCTGGATTATATGGTAATTCTATTTTTAGATTTTTAAGGAACCTCCATACTGTTCTCCATAGTGGCCATATCAATTTACATTCCCAACAACAGTGCAAGAGGGTTCCCTTTTCTCCACACCCTCTCCAGCATCTGTTGTTTGTAGATTTTCTGATGATGCCAATTCTAACTGGTGTGAGGTAATATCTTATTGTGGCTTAGATTTGCATTTCTCTAATAACTAGTGATGTTGAGCAGCTTGTCATGTGTTTCTTGGTCATCTGTATGTCTTCTTTGGACAAATGTCTATTTAGGTCTTCTGCCAATTTTTGGATTGGGTTGTTTGTTTTTTTAGTACTGAGCTGCATGAGCTGTTTATATATTTTGGAGATTAATCCTTTGTCTGTTGATTCATTTGCAAAAATTTTCTCCCATTGTGAGGGTTGTCTTTTCGTCTTGCTTGTGGTTTCCTTTGCTGTGCAAAAGCTTTTAAGGTACATTAGGTCTTATTGGTTTATTTTTGTTTTTATTTCCATTACTCTAGGAGGTGGATCAAAAAAGATCTTGCTGTGATTTATGTCAAAGAGTGTTCTTCCTATGTTTTCCTCTAAGAGCTTTATAGTGGCTGGGCTTACATTTAGGCTTTTTATCCATTTGGAGTTTATTTTTGTGTATGGTGAAAGGGAATGTTCTAATTACATTCTTTTACATGTAGTGGTCCAGATTTCATAGCACCACTTATTGAAGAGACTGTCTTTTATCCATTGTATATCCTTGCATCCTTTGTCATACCTTAGTTGACCATAGGTGCGTGGGTTTATCTCTGGGTTTTCTATCCTGTTCCATTAATCTATATTTCTGTTTTGGTGCCAGTACCATAATGTCTTGGTCACTGCAGCTTTGTAGTATAGTCTGAAGTCAGGGAGTCTGATTCCTCCAGCTCCGTCTTTCTCCCTCAAGACTGCTTTGACTATTTGGAGTCTTCGGTGTCTCCATACAAATTTTAGGATGTTTGTTCTAGCTTTGTAAAAAATGCCATTGGTAACTTGATAGGGATTGCATTGTATCTGTAGAATGCTTTGGATAGTATAGTTATTTTCACAATATTGATTCCTCCAATCCAAGAATTAAGTATGTCTCTCCATCTGCTTGTGTCATCATTAATTTCTTACAACAGTGTCTTATAGTTTCCTGCAGACAGATCTTTTGTCTCCCTACGTTGGTTTATTCTTAGGTAGTTTATTCTTTTTGTTGCAATGGTAAATGGGAGTGTTTCCTTAATTTATCTTTCAGATTTTTCATCATTAGTGTATAGGAATGCAAGAGATTTCTGTGCATTAATTTTGTATCCTGCAACTTTACCAAATTCATTGATTAACTCTAGTAGTTTTCTGGTGGCATCTTTAAGATTCTCTATGTATAGTATCATGTCATCTGCAAACAGTGACAGTTTTACTTCTTCTTTTCCAATCTGGATTCAGTTTATTCCTTTTTCTTCTCTGATTGCCGTGGCTAGGACTTCCAAAGCTATGTTGAATAATAGTGGTGAGAGTGGACATCCTTGTCTTGTTGCTGATCTTAGAGGAAATGCTTTCAATTTTTCGTCATTGAGAATAATGTTTGCTGTAGGTCTGTCATATATATGGCCTTTATTATGTTGAAGTAGGTTCTCTCTATGCCCACTTTCTGGAGAGTTTTTATCATAAATGGGTGTTGAATTTTGTGAAAACCTTTTTCTGCATCTACTGAGATGATCATATGGTTTTTCTTCTTCAATTTGTTAATATGGTGTATCACATTGACTGATTTGCATATATTGAAGAACTGTAGCATCTCTGGGATAAAACCCACTTGATAATGGTGTATGATCCTTTTAATGTGTTGTTGGTTTCTGTTTGCTAGTATTTTGTTGAGGATTTTTGCATCTATACTCATCAGTGATAGTGATCTGTATTTTTCTTTTATTGTAGCATCTTTGTCTGGTTTTGGTATCAGGGTGATGATGGTCTCATAGAATGAGTTTGGGAGTGTTTCTTCCTCTGCAATTTTTTGGAAGCAGTTGAGAAAGATGGGTGTTAGCTCTTCTCTAAATGTTCGACAGATTTCACATGTGAAGCCATCTGGTCCTGGACTTTTGTTTGTTGGAAGATTTTTAATCACAGCTTCAATTTCTTACTTCTGATTGGTCTTTTCATATTTTCTATTTCTTCCTGGATCAGTCTTGGAAGGCTATACCTTTCTAAGAATTTGTCCATTTCTTCCTGGTTGTCCATTTTATTGCCATAGAGTTGCTAGTAGTCTCTTAGGAAGCTTGGTATTTCTGTGGTGTCTGTTGTAACTTCTCCTTTTCCATTTCTAATTCTATCTATTTGAGTCCTCTCCCTCTTTTTCTTGATGAGTCTGGCTAATGGTTTATCAATTTTGTTTATCTTCTCATCCACCAGAGGGCAGACATCAGAAGCAAGAACTACAATCCTGCAACCTGTGGAACAAACACCACATTCACAGAAAGAGAGACAAGATGAAAAGGTAGAGGGCTATGTACCAGATGAAGGAACAAGATAAAACCCCAGAAAAACAGCTAAATGAAGTGGGGATAGGCAAACTTCCAGAAAAAGAATTCAGAATAATGATAGTGAAAATCCAGGAAAATCCAGGAACTCAGAAAAAGAATGGAGGCAAAGGTCGAGAAGATGCAAGAAATGTTTATCAAAGACCAAGAAGAATTAAAGAACAAACAAACAGATATGAACAACACAATAACTGAAATGAAAAATAAATGAGAAGGAATCAATAGCAGAATAACTGAGGCACAGTAATAGATAAGTGACCTGGAAGACAGAATGGTGGAATTCACTGCTGCAGAACAGAATAAAGAAAAAAGAATGAAAATAAGTGAAGACTGCCTCAGAGACCTCTGGGACAACATTAAACGTAACAATCTTCATAATATAGGGGTCCAAAAAGGAGAAGAGAGAGAGAAAGGACCCGAGAAAATATCTGAAGAGTTTATAGTCAAAAACGTCCCTGACATGGGAAAGGAAACAGCCACCCAAGTCCAAGAAGTGCAGAGAGTCCCATACAGGATAAACCCAAGGAAAAACATGCCAAGACACATAGTAATCAAATTGGCAAAAATTAAAGACAAAAAACAATTACTGAGAGCAGCAAGGGAAAAATGACAAATAACATACAAGGGAACTCCCATAAGGTTAACAGCTGATTTCTCAGCAGAAACTCTACAAGCCAGAAGGGAGTGGCATGACATACTTAAAGTGATGGAAGGGAAGAACCGACAACCAAAATTACTCTATCTGGAAAGGATCTCATTCAGATTCAATGGAGAAATCAAAAGCTTTACAGACAAGCAAAAGCTAAGAGAATTCAGCACCACCGCCCCAGCTCTACAACAAATGCTAAACAAACTTCTCTAAGTGGGAAACACAAGAGAAGAAAAGGACCTACAAAAACACACCCAAAACAATTAAGAAAATAGTAATAGGAACATACATATTGATAATTACCTTAAACGTGAATGGATTAAATGCTCCGACCAAAAGACACAGGCTCGCTGAATAGATACAAAAACAAGACCCATATGCACACTGTCTACAAGAGACCCACTTCAGACCTAAGGACACATTCAGACTGAAAGTGAGGGGATGGAAAAAGATATTCCATGCAAATGGAAATCAAAAGAAAGCTGGAGTGGCAATACTCATATTAGATAAAACAGACTTTAAATAAAGAATGTTACAAGAGACAAGGAAGGACACTACATAATGATAAAAGGATCCATCCAAGAAAAAGATATAACAACTATAAATATATATGCACCAAAGACAGGAGCACCTCAATACATAAGGCAACTGCTAACAGCTCTAAAAGAGAAAATCGACAGTAACACAAAAAGAGTGGTGGACTTTGACAACTCACATACACCAATGGACAGATCATCCAAATAGAAAATTAATAAGGAAAAACAAGGTTTAAATGACACAATAGACCAGATAGATTTAATTGATATTTGTAGGACACTCCATCCAAGAAAAGCAGATTACACTTTCTCCTCAAGTGCGCATGGGACATTCTCCAGGACAGATCACATTTTGGGTTACAAATCAAGTCTCTGTAAATTTAAGAAAATTGAAATCATATCAAGCATCTTTTCTGACCACAATGTTATGAGATTAGAAATCAATTTCAGGGAAAAAAGGTAAAAGTTACAAACACATGGAGACTAAACAATACATTAATAAATAACGAAGAGATCACTGAAGAAATCAAAGAGGAAATAAAAAAATACCTACAGACAAATGACAATGAAAACACGACAATTCAAAACCTATGCTATGCAACAAAAGTAGTTCTCAGAGGGAAGTTTATTGCTATACAAGCCTACCTCAAGAAACAAGAAAAATCTCAAATAAACAATCTAACATTACACCTAAAGGAACTAGAGAAAGAAGAACAAACAAAACCCAAAGTTAGCAGAAGGAAAGAAATCATAAAGATCAGAGCAGAGATAAATGAAAAAGAAACAAAGAAAACAATAGCAAAGATCAATAAACTAAAAGCTGGTTCTTTGAGAAGATAAACAAAATTGATAGACCATTAGTCAGACTCATCAAGAAAAAGAGGGAGAGGACTCAACTCAATAAAATTAGAAATGAAAAAGGAGAAATCACAACTGATATTGCAGAAATACAAGGATTATAAGAGATTACTACAAACAACTCTATGCTAATAAAATGGACAACCTCGAAGAAATGGATAAATTCTTAGAAAGGTATAGCTGTCCAAGACAAACCAGGAAAAAATAGAAAATATGAACAGACCAATCACAAGTAATGAAATTGAAACTGTGATTAAAAATCTTCCAACAAACAGAAGTTCAGGACCAGATGGCTTCACAGGTGAATTCTATCTAACATTTAGAGAAGAGCTAAAACCCATCCTTCTCAAACTCTTCCAAAAATTGCAGAGGAAGAAAAACTCTCAAACTCATTCTATGAGGCCACCATCACCCTGATACCAAAACCAAAGATACTACAAAAAAAGAAAATTACAGACCAACATCACTGATAAATACTTATGTGAAAATCCTCAACAAAATACTAGCAAACAGAATCCAACAACACATTAAAAGAATCATACACCATTATCAAGTGGGTTTTATCCCAGAGATGCTACAGTTCTTCAATATATGCAAATCAATCAATGTGATACACCATATTAACAAATTGAAGAAGAAAAAACATATGATCATCTCAGTAGATGCAGAAAAAGGTTTTCACAAAATTCAACACTGATTTATGATAAAAAACTCTCCAGAAAGTGGGCATAGAGGGAACCTACCTCAGCTTAATAAAGGCCATACACCTCAAACACAAACATTATTCTCAATGTTGAAAAACTTAAAGCATTTCTTCTAAAATCAGGAACAAGACAAGGATGTCCATTCTCACCATTATTATTCAACATAGTTTTGGAAATTCTAGCCACGGCAATCAGAGAAGAAAAAATAAAATAAAATGAATCCAAATTGGAAAAGAAGAAGTAAAACTGTCACTGTTTGCAGACAACATGATACTATACATAGAGAATCCTAAAGATGCCACTAGAAAACTACTAGAGGTAATCAATGAATTTGGTAAAGTTGCAAGATACAAAATTAATGCACAGAAATCTCTTGCAATCCTATAGGCTAATGATGAAAAATCTGAAAGATAAATTAAGGAAACACTCCCATGTACCATTGCAACATAAAGAGTAAAATATCTAGGAATAAACCTACCTAGGGATACAAAAGACCTGTATGTAGAAAATTATAAGACACTGCTGAAAGAAATTAAAGATGATACCAACAGATGGAGAGATATACCATGTTCTTGGATTGGAAGAATCAATATTGTGAAAATGACTGTACTACCCAAACAATCTACAGATGCAATGCTATCCCTATCAAATGACCAATGGCACTTTTTATGGAAGTAGAATAAAAAATCTTAAAATTTGTATGGAGACACAAAAGACCCAGAATAGCCAAAGCAGTCTTGAGGGAAAAAAACAGAGCTGGAGGAATCAGACTCCCTGATTTCAGAGTATACTACAAATCTACAGTAATCAAGACAATATGGTACTGGCACAAAAACAGAAATACAGATCAATGGAACAAGACAGAAAGCCCAGAGATAAACCCACGCACCTATGGTCAACTAATCTATGACAAAGGAGACAAAGATATACAACGGAGAAAAGACAGTCTCTTCAATAAATGGTGCTGGGAAAACTGGACAGCTACATGTAAAAGAATGAAATTAGAACACTCCCTAACAGCAGACACAAAAATAAACTCAAAATGGATTCAAGACCTAAATGTAAGATCAGACACTGTAAAACTCTTAGAGGAAAACATAGGAAGAACACTCTGACATAAATCACAGCAAGATCTTTTTTGATCCACCTCCTAGAGTAATGGAAATTAAAACAAAAATAAACAAATGGGACCTAATGAAACTTAAAAGCTTTTGCAAAGCAAAAGAAACTACAAACAAGACGAAAAGATAACCTTCAGAATGGGAGAAAATATTTGCTAATGAATCAATGGACAAAGGATTAATCTCCAAAATACATAAACAGCTCTTGCAGCTCAATATTAAAAAAACAAACAACCTAATCAAAAAATGGGCAGAAGACCTAAATAGACATTTCTCCAAAGAAGACATACAGATGGCAAAGAAGCACATGAAAAGTTGCTCAACATCACTAATTATTAGAGAAATGCAAATCAAAACTACAATGAGGTATCACCTCACACCAGTTAGAATGGGCATTACCAGAAAATCTACAAACATTAAATGCTGGAGAGAGTGTGGCGAAAAGGAACCCTCTTGCACTGTTGGTGGGAATGTACATTAATATAGCCACTTTGGAGAACAGTATGGAGATTCCTTAAAAAACTAAAAATAGTGGTTTCCCTGGTGGTGCAGTGGTTGAGAGTCCACCTGCCGATGCAGGGGACACGGGTTCATGCCCCGGTCTGGGAAGATCCCACATGCTGCGGAGCAGCTTGGCCCGTGAGCCATGGCCGCTGAGCCTGCGCGTCTGGAGCCTGTGCTCCGCAATGGGAGAGGCCACAACAGTGAGAGGCCCGCGTAATGCAAAAAAAAAAAAAAAACTAAAAATAAAATTACCATATGACCCAGCAATTCCACTACTGGCCATATACCCTGAGAAAAGCACAATTCAAAAAGACACAGGCGCCCCAATGTTAACTGCTGCGCTTTTACAATAGCCAGGTCATGGAAGCAACCTAAATGCCCGTCGACAGACAAATGTATAAAGAAGATCTGGTACATATATACAATGGAATATTACTCAGCCATAAAAATGAACAAAATTTGGTCATTTGTAGAGATGTGGATGAATCTAGAGACTGTCATACAGAGTGAAGTAAGTCAGAAAGAGAAAAACAAATATCATATAGTAACGCATATATGTGGAACCTAGACAAATGGTACAGGTGAACCGGTTTGCAGGGCCGAAATAGAGATACAGATGTATAGAACAAATGATTGGGACACCAAGGGGGTAAAGCAGCAGGGGGTGGGGTTGGGGGTGTGCTGAATTGGATGATTGGGTGACACGTATACACTGATGTGTATATAATGGATGACTAATAAGAACCTGCTGTATAAAAAAATAAATAAAATTCAAAAAAAGTAACTAAACAGGGAGATCTGATGAACTTCAGAATTGGCAAACACATCCACGTGCTGGGAGTGTGGCACACCCAACTCTATGAGGACAGAAGCTCCTGTGGTTGGGACTCTTCCAGATCTCACCCTATGTACCTCTTCATCAGATGTTCATTTGTATCATTTATAATAAACCAGTAAGCCTAAGTAGAGTGAAAAAAATGAATAAATAAAAAACTAATAGTGACCAGATCTATAGAGTTTAGAAAATGCAGCCTTCTCAAAGCTCCATTTACAAGTTAGAACATTGGCTCCATGACTGGAAAAGCATTAAAAGTCCTTGTAATCTCTCATAGGTGGTGCTGTATATAGATTTGAAAACAAGAGTTTTCTCACTACCTTGCTGCTGTTGTTTAGTTAGTTTCTCAACAGTCTCTGACCTATCCTCCCAATCAATCTTTTCTATGCTCTTGTTCCTTCCTCTTTGAACAAAGGAAGAAAAGATTAACGGCAAGTCCATTTTACTTTCTAGAAATTTGTTAAGACCTGCTAAATCTAATCACTATTCAAGTAGCCAATTATTACGAGAATGTGAATAAAAAAGAAATGGATTCTTTCATAATTCTGATTGTGCACTTAAAAAATTGCTGCTCTAAGGTTAACTAAACATTCTAGGCATAGTCAAAGAATATTCCATTGCAGTTTAACATGTCTCATAATACTATGGACTTTTAGAGCTGTGTAACTCTAGGAGGAGCTGAAGCTAAAGCCTTGGGGAAATTCTGAGCTTACTCTATTTTTAAAGTCCATCATGTGCTAGTATTACCAACAGTTCAAAGAGAATATCATATGTACTATTCAAATATTTGTGAATCATTAAGTTTTGTATAAAGATGTCTATTAAGCAAAAAAAAAAACTTTTTGTTTATCTTCTCAAAGATTAAGATTTTAGTTTTATTGATCTTTGCTATTGTTTTCTTTCTTTCTATTTATTTCTGCTCTGATCTTTATGATTTCTTTCCTTCTGCTAACTTTGGATTTTGTTTGTTCTTCTTTCTCTAGTTCCTTTAGGTGTAACATTAGATTATTTATTTGAGATTTTTCTTGTTTCTTGAGGTAGGCTTGTATAGCTCTAAACTTCCCTCTTAGAACTGCTTTTGCTGCATCGCATAGGTTTTGGATCATCGTGTTTTCACTGTCATTTGTCTCTAGGTATTTTTTTATTTCCTCTTTGATTTCTTCAGTGATCTCTTGGTTATTTAGTAATGTAGTGTTTAGCCTCCATGTGTTTGTGTTTTTTACGTTTTTTTCCCTATAATTGATTTCTAATCTCATAGCATTGTGGTCAAAAAAGATGCTTGATATGATATGATTTCTTAAATTTATTGAGGCTTGATTTGTGACCCAAGATGTGACGTATCCTGGAGCATGTTCTGTGCGCACTTGAGAAGAAAGTGTAATCTGCTGTTTTTGGAAGGAATGTCCTATAAATATCAATTAAATCTACCTGGTCTATTGTGTCATTTAAAGCTTCTGTTTCCTTAATAATTTTCTTTTTGGATGATCTGTCCATTGGTGTAAGTGAGGTGTTAAAGTCCCCCACTATTATTGTGTTACTGTTGAGTTCCTCTTTTAGAGCTGTTAGCAGTTGCCTTATGTATTGAGGTGCTCCTATGTTGGGTGCATATATATTTATAATTGTTATATCTTCTTCTTGGATCGATCCCTTTATCACTTCGTAGTATCCTTCCTTGTCTCTTGTAACATTCTTTATTTAAAGTCTATTTTATCTGATATGAGTATTGCCACTCCAGCTTTCTTTTGATTTCCATTTGCATGGAATATCTTTTTCCATCCCCTCACTTTCAGTCTCTATGTGTCCCTTGGTCTGAAGTGGGTGTCTTGTAGACAGCATATATATGGGTCCTGGTTTTGTACTCATTCAGCGAGCCTGTGTCTTTTGGTCGGAGCATTTATTCCATTCGCGTTTAAGGTAATTATCAATATGTATGTTCCTATTACTATTTTCTTAATTGTTTTGGGTTTGTTTTTGTAGGTCCTTTTCTTCTCTTGTGTTTCCCACTTAGAGAAGTTCCTTTAGCATTTGTTATAGAGCAGGTTTGGTGGTGCTGAATTCTCTTAGCTTTTGCTTATCTGTAAAGCTTTTGATTTCTCCATTGAATCTGAATGAGATCCTTTCCAGATAGAGTAATCTTGGTTGTCGCTTCTTCCCTTCCATCACTTTAAGTATGTCATGCCACTCCCTTCTGGCTTGTAGAGTTTCTGCTGAGAAATCAGCTGTTAACCTTATGGGAGTTCCCTTGTGTGTTATTTGTCATTTTTCCCTTGTTGCTTTCAATAATTTTTCTTTGTCTTTAATTTTTGTCAGTTTGATTACTATGTGTCTCAGTGTGTTTCTCCTTGGGTTTATCCTGTATGGGACTCTCTGCACTTCCTGGACTTGTGTGGCTTTTTCTTGTCCCATGTTAGGGACGTTTTTGACTATAATCTCTTCAAATATTTTCTTGGGTCCTTTCTCTCTCTCTCTTCTTTCTCTCTCTCTTCTCCTTCTCAGACCCTTATAATGCGAATGTTGTTGCATTTAATGTTGTCCCAGAGGTCTCTTAGGCTGTCTTCATTTCTTTTCATTCTTTTTTCTTTATTCTGTTCTGCAGCTATGCATTCCACCATTCTGTCTTCCAGGTCACTTATCTGTTCTTCTGCCTCAGTTATTCTGCTATTGATTCCTTCTAGTGTATTTTTCATTTCAGTTGTTGTATTGTTCATCTCTGTTTGTTTGTTCTTTAATTCTTCTAGGTCTTTGTTAAACATTTCTTGCATCTTCTTGATCTTTGCCTCCAATCTTTTTCTGAAGTCCTGGATCATCTTCACTATCATTATTCTGAATTTATTTTTCTGGAAGGTTGCCTACCTCCACTTCATTTTGTTGTTTTTCTGGGGTTTTATCTTGTTCCTTCACCTGGTACATAGCCCTCTGCCTTTTCATTTTGTCTATCTTTCTGTGAATGTGTTTTTTTGTTCCACAGGCTGCAGGATTGTAGTTCTTCTTGCTTCTGCTGTCTGCCCTCTGGTGGATGAGGCTAAGAGGCTTCAGTAAGTTTCCTGATCAGAGGGACTGGTTGTGGGTAGAGCTGGCTGTTGCTCTGGTGAGCAGAGCTCAGTAAAACTTTAATCTGCTTGTGTGCTGATGGGTAGGGCTGGGTTCCCTCCCTGTTGGTTGTTTGGCCTGAGGAATCCCAGCACTGGAACCTACCTGGTCTCTTTGGTGGGGCTAATGGCAGACTCTTGGAGGGCTCACACCAAGGAGTACTTCCCAGAACTTCTGCTGCTAGTTTCCTTGTCCTCACGGTGAGACAGAGCCACCTCCCACCTCTGCAGGAGACCTTCCAACCCTAGCAGGTAGGTCTGGTTTAGTCTCCTGTGGGGTCACTGCTTCTTCCCCTGGGTCCTGGTGCACACACTACTTTGTGTGTGCCATCCAAGAGTGGAGTCTCTGTTTCCCCTAGTCCTGTTGAAGTCCTGAAATCAAATCCTGCTAGCCTTCAAAGTCTGATTCTCTAGGAATTCCTCCTCCCGTTGCCAGACCCCCCAGGTTGGGAAGCCTGACGTGGGGCTCAGAACCTTCACTCCAGTGGGTGGACTTCTGTGGTGCAAGTGTTCTCCAGTTTGAGGGTCACCCACCCAGCAGTTACGGGATTTGATTTTATTGTAATTGTGCCCCTCCTACCATCTCATTGTGGCTTCTCCTTTGTCTTTGGATGTGGGGTATCTTTTTTGTGAGTTCCAGTGTCTTCCTGTCAATGATTGTTCAGCAGTTAGTTGTGATTCAGGTGCTCTTGCAAGAGGGAGTGAGAGCACATCCTTCTACTCCACCATCTTGAACCAGGGCTCTATGATAATCTTATATTGTGGTTTCCTTCTATCAGAAAGCAACTTTTCATTGGGCATTTAGCATAACAACCAGTCACAATTTATAGGTCTATGGTTTGAAATAGGTTAGTCATTTTTAATAAAAAAAATCATCTTAAGTTTTTATATTCAACTTGTTTTTATAAGAATATAATTAATAATAAAAGTACCAAAGCTCGTTGTAAACGATGAAACAAATACATTTTAAAAATAAATAAATCATCTCTTTCCTACTCTCCTTAATTCTACCCAGGCAACAACCAACTTGAATTTATTGCTTTTTACCTTGAGAATTAACTTTATTAGGTTTTTTATTACAAAAGCCTTGCCAAAACAATGCAACAATATATAAAGATATTAATCTTCCTTTTATCCTTCTTCCAATCTTACCTCCTGGGATTAACCATGTTACCAGTGTAGTGTATATCCTCCCAAACTTCTCCATGTTCAAACAGTAGAATACAAACATATACATATATATATATATATATATATATATATATATATATATATATATCATGGTCCATATTTTCATCTATAATTTACTTTTCTTACTTAACTCTGGATCCTGGATATCTCTCAAGGACAATAGCTATGGATCTAATTCATTCATTTAAATAGTGATCTGATATTCCAGAGTATGAATGAAACAAATGTTTTTAGTCATTCCCCTATCAATATTCACCTTTTTTTCCCTCTCTCTCTCTCTCTCTCTCTGTGTGTGTGTGTGTGTGTGTGTGTGTGTGTGTGTGTGTGTGTGTAGCAGGGAGTGTAGGGAAAAGGGTCACCACTACAAACAACACTGCCATAAACTTACTATATGTAGGAAATATACTCAAAATATTCAATGGCCAGCACGGCAAAGAAACTGAATAATCAGAACTGATATCCAATCAATCTGCTGCTACACCATGCCCATACATAATTCGATTATCAGCTCTAATTTTGCTTTCTTTCTTTTATATTGCCACTTGTATTTCTAGAGCATAAGTTTTCCCATAGATTATTGTCTAGGTTCCAGTTGTCTACTGTTGCATAATAAATCACCCCAAAACTTAGTTGCTTAACACTACAGCAATTATCTTACTGCCTCTCACTGTGTTCTGGAATTCAGGAAGGGTTGAGCTGGCAAAGCCTGACTCATGATTACTCATGCAGTTGTAGGTAGATGGTGAATGGTGCCAGAATGACAAGGGGCCAGAAATGCTGAAGCCTGGTCAACCTCTTCTCCCTCTTCATGTAGTCTCAGAGCCTCTCCATGTGGTCTCTAGCATGGACTAGTTTAGGCTTACTCACAGCATGATGGTCTTAAAACAGTTGGGTGTTTTATGTGGGCAGCTGAAGGCTTCAAGAGAAAGTATCTTAGCAAACAAAGAAAAAGATGCATGGCCCTCTATGACCAAGACATGAAAGTCACACAGCCTCTGCCATATTCTGTTCAATATAGGTGAGTCATAAGCCAGCCTAGTTCAAAGGGAAACGCCATGTCTTCATGAGGGAGTGGCAGGTTCTAAAAAGACTATTTTGGAGTAGAAAATATTTCACAGCCATCTCTGGAAAATAAAATGTGCCACAGTTTGCCTTCTGGCCACAACTTATATCCCTCCCACTTGCAAAATATGCTCACTCTCTCCAAAAACTCTTCAAAAGTTTCATCCCATTATGTGTCAGGCTCAAAATCTAAGATCTTACCATCTAAATTAAACCCAGGTCCAAATGAGGTTACTTGTGTGTGGTTCTTCAGATACAGATGGCTGAGTATTCTTCTTCTTTATCTGAAGACCTATGACCTAAAAAGACAAGCTACCTGCACCACATGCACCCAACATAAAAAGGTGGGACAGTAATAGGATAACCACTATACATGGCTCATTCAAAAAGGAAAAAATGAGAAGCACACAGCAGGCACTGGTGTACCCAACTTGGAAAAGCTTTACAGGCACTCTGTTGCCAGTTTACTGATTAAGGCCCAGTACTCTTCCCTGAGACTAATTTTCCGGAGCTCTGGGCTGTATCCTCTGGGGTCTTAGTTCTGCCCTCTGAGTTATCTTTTTGGTTTTCTTCTCATAAAATGTAGTCTATATTTTTAGCTAAGTTGAGTAGTTTTCCTAGCCTGTATAAGTTCTTGCCTATAGAAGATCAAGGAGTCCAAAGCTCTCTTCACTTTGTACTGCTTCTACCATTTCAGTTCAAGCTGAAGCTAATACAATTCTTTTAAAATTTTGTGGAGTTTTTGTATGCCAATTTATAATCTAGTGTATTATATGAAAATCATATCCAAAATCTCTTTAAGATAATTCCTCTCCACCTTGGGTTCCCTGTGAAGTTCCTGTAAAACACCCTTAAAATTCTTGAAAGCCCTGTTTTTGAATAGGGAGGATCTGTGAGGCAGTTCCTTAGGTCCTTAGAAAGCTTTTGTCTGTTTAAAAGGGTCTATGGGGGTTTCCCTGGTGGCGCAGTGGTTGAGAGTCCGCCTGCCGATGCAGGGGACACGGGTTCGTGCCCCGGTCCGGGAAGATCCCATATGCTGCGGAGCAGCTGGGCCCGTGAGCCATGGCCACTGAGCCTGCGCGTCCGGAGCCTGTGCTCCACAACAGGAGAGGCCACAGCAGTGAGAGGCCCGCGTATTGCCAAAAAAAAAGGGTCTATGAAGCACCTTTATCATAGTAGTGTCCCCAGATGCTCACTTAGAGCCTTTATACTTAAACTTAAGTTACAAATCTAATAATCATGGCTGTCCAATTTGCCAGATTCCTGAAGATCTAATCGGAAAAGTAGAAGAGGTAAGTAAGAGTGGCACAGCTACAGTCAGGCAAAGTGACAGTAATGAGATATTACAGATGAAGTCAGACACAGATGAGGATGCAGAGAAAGAGATAAAGAGGAAAAAGAAAAACTCAAACTGTGCAGTAATCTGAGTTATTTAATTTTGTTGTAAATAATACTATACTCCTCGGTAGTAATGAGATCAGGAAAGCTTCAAGAGATCACAGAGACGTTAGTTGACAATCATTCTGGCACTGTGGTTTAGAGCACAGTTCTGGAGCTAGACCCTGGGTTTTAATCCCAGCTCCAATACTGCCCTGATGGTACAATCTTAGGTAAATTATTTTATGACTGTGCCTCAATTTTTTCATATTTGAAATGGGCATGATACTCAGACCTATCTTGTGGGGTGATTGTTAGGGTTAAGTGATATAATACATATAAAATGCTTAAAAAGTGTCTGGGACACAGTAAGTATTCAATAAATGTTAACCATTGTTACCATTATTATAATTTTGTTTAGTTGGCTTTAGAAGATAAAATATTTAGAAAGAATTTCATCACAGTGGGTAAAATATACATCATCTGGTGCTGAAAGAACTATGCTCCAGTTATCTGAAAAAAATCTCCTTATGTGGAATTTCTCATTCTAGTGAAGCCAGACTGATGATACATGAGTATCCCAATTTCACAGATAAGAGAACAAACAGCTGAAATGAGGAGCTAAACATCCCTCACAAGATCAATCCTGAGCTCCAGAACTCCTACTCAGTAGTTCAGGGAAGGATTTTACTGTTTCATTTTGTTGTCCCCCCCACCGCCGCCTCCACCCCGGCACCATTCTTTCTTGAACGGTGTCTTTGAGTACTGCTTACCAATCTGGTCTTCCTAGTGCCGTTTTCTTACATACCAGGGACAGGCAAAATTTCCCTAAATTTGTGATTCAAGATGTTCTAACATTTCTTCCAGTTACATTTGGAGGATATTAAAATCAAAGAGCATCCCTTACAATCCAAAGATCAGAACAACTTTCCAAATAATCATTTGGAGGAGCTTCTTGAATTTTGAAGGATCATAAAACTCTTTAACGATCTACCAAAACTATTGATCTTTTCTCCATTAAAAAAATGCATAAGTACATTTGAGTATAATTTCGGGGCATTCATGTGGGTTTCCCCTAAACTACTGATATATCAGTTAGAGCATCCATGAACAACAGTTTCAGAACCTTTCATTTAAAGGCATTAGTAAGGTATGACTTCCTAGAGGAGCAGAGTATATTTTTTCTGATAGGGTTATTTATCTTCTTTATAAAAATCATAAGCAGAAACAATTGCTAATACAACATATTGAAATTATCTCCTCCAGAGCTGAGCCAGAATGCTTTTAATTTGTGTCTATTTATCCCTAATCTATCTGTTTCTATAACTATTCTTGAATTGTCAAGGCATTCTTAAATTTGACCCTCATGTAATTGCAGAATCTGTCTTCCAGGATTATTTCCCAAAATTTAGTTTCTGTTTGGGATTTTGTTTTAAGCCAACAATTCAAATATTCAAAATATAATATTCTGAAGAAATATTCTCAAATTATTTCAGTCCTGCTGTTAGCTTTTCCTTCTCCGCAATGTTCCTAAGGAATGAAATGCCCTTGGCTTAAATCTAATTCTTCTTTTTTGTCTGCTTAGTAGTCTATGGTTGTTTACCATATATCAGAAAAGGAAATGCAAGATGTCTTATAAATTGTTAGATTTTGATTTATTCTTTAAAAAAAATGTCAGTTATACATTTGCACATAAATTGAATTTATATTCCCCGTCCTTCAGTTTTCAGAATTTGCCAAGAAATATCTTCAAATTATTTATTTAATATATTCTATTTTATTTATTTGTTTTACTTTCTATTTAAAAATTGAAGAAATGCCCTAGGAGATGGAAATGGAGAAAAATATTATCTAAGGAGGGCACATAAAAGTTAGAGCTGGGCTTCCCTGGTGGCGCAGTGGTTGAGAGTCCGCCTGCCGATGCAGGGGACACAGGTTCGTGCCCCGGTCCGGGAAGATCCCACATGCCGCGGAGCGGCTGGGCCCCGTGAGCCATGGCCGCTGAGCCTGCGCGTCCGGAGCCTGTGCTCCGCAACGGGAGAGGCCACAACAGTGAGAGGCCCGCGTAACGCAAAAAAAAAAAAAAAAAAAAAAAAAAAAGTTAGAGCTAAAAGAGATATTACAGGTTGTCAGTCAAACACCCTCATTTTAAGGATAAGGAAACTGCACCTAAGGACTTTCAACACCTTACTTAAGGTAAAGACCTGGTGGGGAAATGGTGATGGACCGAATTGGTGCAAAGAAGGATGCAGTGAAATGCTTGGTTTACAGTTCTTTTGCAAAAATGAATACAAAATAAGTTTTTCACATCTAAACGTTTAGAGTGGCAAAGAGTTACTTCCTAAATTCAATGTCTCAAAATCCACTTAGTTATTCTACCTTTGGGAGAGGGTGGGGAAAATGTGATTAAAATTTCCCCACCTATACAAGCATTATTGCGTTCTTTATTAACATCTCTAAGTCTCTTACTATGTTAGTACTACAACCTTAAAATAGAAATAAGTACAGTCACTCACTGGGGAAAACCAAAAAGCTTTTTTTTCTCTGTGTAGTCTACAAAAATTCAGTTTTCCCAAGTGATCTGCAAACAGAGATAGAGATGGGAGTTTTGCACTCCAGTAGGACAAAAATTTCTCCTGATTTAAGCCTTAACCCTTATTTTTTACCTCCTCTCTTTTCAATCATCCCGTGAATTCCTGAAGAAGTCAATGAAATGTTTCCTTCTTGCCTAAGCTTGTATCAGCTGCTGCTTTGATAATGATGCAGCATGCTAAGTAATGAGTACGACTTGGCAAAAGTTGTTTTAGTAGGAAGTTGTTTTATTGGAACATAAAGTTGTTTTACTAGAAAGTTGTTTTTGTCCAGCACAATAAACTACCCCAGTGTCTAGAACAGCTAGGTCCCTAACACTTTAAATTACTACAAGCATCCAGACCTCCCATCCCATGCCTTTAATATAAAGCCATATAGAAATATATTTATTTTCTTGAAAGTAGACATAGAGTAGTAAATTTTTATCAGAATTGTTTTTATTATTTCCATTATTTGAAGATTTATTTTATTTTTTTAACATCTTTATTGGAGTATAATTGTACAATGTTGTGTTACTTTCTGCTGTATGACAAAGTGAATCAGCTATATGTATACATATATCCCCATATCCCCTCCCTCTTGCATCTCCCTCTCACCTTCCCTATCCCACCCCTCTAGGTGGTCACAAAGCACTGAGCTGATCTCCCTGTGCTATGCGGCTGCTTCCCACTAGCTATCTATTTTACATTTGGTAGTGTATATATGTCAATGCTACTCTCTCACTTCATCCCAGCTTACCTTCCCCCTCCCTGTGTCCTCAAGTCCATTCTCTATGTCTGCATCTTTATTCCTGTCCTGCCTCTAGGTTCATTAGAACCTTTTTTTTTTTTTTTTTAGATTCCATATATATGTGTTAGCATACGGTATTTTGGTTTTCTTCTTCTGACTTACTTCACTCTGTATGACAGACTCTAGGTCCATCCACCTCACTACAAATAACTCAATTTTGTTTCTTTTTATGGCTGAGTAATATTCCATTGTATACATGTGGCACATCTTTACCCATTCATCTGTTGATGGACACTTAGGTTGCTTCTATGTCCTGGTTATTGTAAATAGTGCTGCAGTGAACATTGGGGTGTATGTATCTTTTTGAATTATGGTTTTCTCAGGGTTTATGCCCAGTAGTGGGATTGCTGGGTCATATGGTAGTTCTATTTTTTAGTTTTTTAAGGAACCTCCATACTGTTCTCCATAGTGGCAGTATCAATTCACATTCCCACCAACAGTGCAAGAGGGTTCCCTTTTCTCCACACCCTCTCTAGCATTTATTGTTTGTAGATTTTTTGATGATGGCCATTCTGACCGGTGTGAGGTGATACCTCATTCAGAATTGTTTTTAATTCAAATTGTGCACGTTGCAGGTTAAACAGCTTAGATGCAAATAGGGCTAGCGTTAGCCTTTACACTGTGGTGTTAAGTGTTATTCAGCAGTTTCTCACCCAGGAAGATAGGAATGGTGCTGCTTCTGTTCTAATGTTGACAACCTCTAAGTGTCATTATTGCTTTCTCCTAGAGTATCTATGGTTTTACCTTTCCTACAGCACCAAGGACAAATGAATAGCCTTCTCTAATGACAGCAGCTTGTTAACACTGAGTTGCTGTGAACTTGAAGGTCCACTATCCAAAGGTTGCATTCCTATTATAGCCTACCATCAGCCTCCAAAAAAAATCCATAATATTGATAATAACTTTAATGCATATCATCTATCTCCCTATAATAATTTCCAAGAAACCCTGCTAAGATACTTCATAATTAGCACATTTATCACCTTTTCTTAGGACACACACAAAAAAAACCCATGTAGTATTTGCCTCCATCCATATATGATAATCTTAGATAAGGCCATTTAACACCTGGTTGATGGTGGAGGCTGAAATATACTGCCTGGCATCAGGTTGTAATGAAAAACCATTACAAGTTATCAGGCATATGATTAACTGGAGAACAGCTATCAGACCTTAGGTAAATGACAGGGAGCCTTCAATTGCACAGCAACAAATTAGGGTTAGCAAGGCAGGGACCAGAAATGAGGAATATTGAGGCGCAATAGCAGCCTCCCTTGGCTTGGAACTTAGCCAGATGAAAAATCAATCCTCCAAGGATCATTTGTCACATGCCAGGAGTGCAAATTACCGACTCTTATCAACAGCAAAAGAGGACATTTTTGAAGGTCAGCCATCATGGCAGCTCTAAAAATCTTAGACTACAGAAGGGTTGCACATGAAGCATGGCTCTCCCTGAGGCTGCAGAGTGTTTTCAGCTTTTTTTTTTTTTTTTTTTAACTTTGGTGGGAAACTGGTCATTTGAATGTCTTCAGCAAGATATGTGCCCTACCTCAGGACAAAGAAGATATTTACTTATTTTCCAACTGGTAATGTGGTTGTTTTAAGAAAATGATTCAATAACTTAAAAAAAAAAAGGGAGAATAAGAATAAGAATTTGGTTCAAGAAAGTCTTTCCATGTCATAATTTATACATAAATACAATGAATGAATGGACTAAGGCATCAGTTTGTTGGATCTCTAAATCCCAACCATTGATCATGGATGGTCCAGAAGATAGCTGTGCAAACCTCAGGCAATAAATACTGTGCGACTAGGAACAAGCCTAGATTCATTTAAGGAGGAGGCACAATACTTGCCTTGCCTTTCTGAGCGCTGTTGGCATTGCATCTGAATGCCTGTTGCTGCCCCCTGGTGGCCCAGAGATTCCCACACCAAAGCCCCTTTTCTTCCCCCAATAAACACTCACCTGACCCTTGTCCCCAAGGCCTTGCTTTCTTCTTTACAAAGTTACAAGAGAAGATTTTTAAGTTTTAAAAATAATTTTTATATGACACTCCTTTTCAGGCCAAAAAAACAATTACAACAAATGTTTACAGAACAGAATGTGATCATTTTAAGTAACAAAATCATATTTACAGACTATATTCATATTTCATTTCATTTTGGGAGTATGTATGTGTATAAGTGTGTGTATATATGTGTGTGTGTGTGTGTGTGTGTGTGTGTGTGTGTGTGTGTGTGTGTATATATATAAAATATCATAATAGGAGCTGCTATTTGTTGAGCACTTACTAGGTGCTAGGTGTACCTTCTGCATCATTTAATCGCGAGGATTCCATAAGGTTATTTTACAGATGAAGATACAGGCTAAAGGACATGCTTCTGGTTCTGGAGCCCTACAAACAAGAATATATGGGGTACAGAAAGATGAAAGAAGGAAGAGAATGCAAAGAAATAAGAGGAGTGCAAGAATGAAGGATGATTTTCTCTACAAGATCTAGACAACCTTCTTAAATAGAAATTTTCTTTATCTACTTAACTTCCAGAGAGGTCAAGTTCAAGGTCACACAATTAAGTGCAAAACCCAGCGTTGAATCCAGATTTGCCTAAATGCAAAGCTTCTCAATTGTTACAATGGTGATTATAATGGAATTTGGCCAGAGGACTCAAGAACCTCCAAATCCTGTCCTCAATAAGCCACCTCCTCTCCCATGGGATCCCTTAGGGAATATTATACATAGACAAAAATGGCTGTCAAAAGAACTACTGAACGCAAACTGAAGTTTACTAGTTTCCTAAGCAAGTCTAGATGACAGGGAGGATTTTTGTGCTTAGGCTGAAGGTAACCTAAGTTTAGACACAAAAGACTACAGAATATCCTAGATCCTAAGGAAAAGGGAAATGTGAGGTGCAGGAGGAGCAAAGATGGAAAAGATGGCAAAGAAATAAGAGTTGCTACAGGAAAAAGAGCAATTCTCTACAACGTGGATGCAAGATCTAAACAACTTTTAAAATAGTTTCTTTGCCTACTTCTGCCTCTTCTTTTTTCCTTCATTTGGCACCTCTGTTCTTGGGTCCTCAAGGTTCCTATCTACTGTTTCTAAGACCTTGATTATACATCTGATTCAAATTTTAATCCCCACACTTCCTCCCATCTGAGGGTCGATGCTCCAAAATTACCTAACTCCTTCCCACTCTCTAATTAGAACCTAAGACTTTGGTTTTGCCTGTTTGTTCAAAGCTGGAGGAAAGCATCCTGATTGAGAGAGGCTGTGCAGTGTGGTGATTGAGAGTGTGTCCTCTGAGCTGAAGTCAAAGCTCTGTAACTTACTAGACATCTAAATTTGGACAAAGTCTCAAACATCTCTGGGCCTCAGGTTCAATACCTGTGGGGATGATAATTATAGCATCAATCTCATTTATTTATTACAAGGATTAAATGAGTTCATATGTAAAATGGATTTACAACAGTAGTTGGCACAAAGCAAATCTATATAAGTATTTGATATAATTTACTTCTAAGGAGGTTAAAACAAATATCTTCTTTAACAGTCCAAGAGTCATCTAAATTTATGTTCAAAGAGGATACATAATAACTCCAATTAATGTTATTATATATATATAATAACATAATAACATTATATACATAATAACATAACTCCAATTAATCATAAGTAGTAACAAATTTTAGTTGCTGTAATAAATGAAGCAGAAAAAGTCAGGTCCTGTGTAGGGGAAATATACCTTGTGTAAGTGATGGTGGAAGGGGGGATATGGAAGCAGACACTTTAAAGATGAAAGATAACATATGATAGGCAATGTAAGGTAAATGCTTAATCTGTGAAATGCAGAAACACCTCTAAATATTTTTTTTTTCATTTTTCAGACAATATTTATTTTCTACTTCTTATTTTTTCTAAAAATTCCTTAGTATTTTTTCCCAACAGCTTCCAAGGAAACTGAGGACTATGTTGCCAGTTGCAGCAGGATGGAGAATCTGTGGAGGCTTTTTACACCCTCTATCTTGTAAAAGTGGAGCCCAAGAGAAGAGAGGTCAAGGGATTTACACTACTCAGCTACTTCAGTTTTTGTTCAGTGGTAAGTAAAGCAATTCTAATACCAACAAAGGAAACCAAAATGATGGTTTCTGTAAATAATGACCACCCACGAGAGAACGGGAAGAGAGGGGTCATACACAGAGAGAAGGGCAACCAGGAGCGAATGTCTAGAGCAGGGATCATACAGCCAGCCTGAAATGACATTTTATAGCAATGCAGTGAAGAATACTCAGTAAGTTAACAATAACCTAAATAAAATAACAAGCTTCAACAATGAACATAACTTGCCACATTTCACTTAAATTAGGTTTAGCCATTTATCTTCACCTTGAAAAGAAAATCTCTACAATTCCTGTGATGTTTCCTGAGAAGGAAGCAAATGAAAAGAATCTTACATACTCTTAAACTAGGTTAAGATTATAATCATCACTTCCCTCATGCACAAGAAACACAAACGATTTTTCCTCTCTACAATCATGGGTCTCTCCTTTACAAAGGATTCTGTGTGTCCCTCCATTTCTGAATAATTTTTATTTAATTTGACTCAATAAGGAGCCAAATCAATTTGAGCCATTTTTACTACACAAAAGATTCTAGATCTCTCACTCAAACATTTTCTTCATTTTCTTGAAAATGTAGGCCATCTATAACACTAGTCTGAATTACTTTAGGAGAAATAGTATGAGATTTTCTATTAAAGTCCAGAAAAAAATAGATTTAATGGGACCAAAAGATAAATTTTAGCATTAAATTAATATTTTATCAATACCAATGTAAGTATAATCAAAATATCTACCTTCATTGTATGTTCATCTTAGTTTCTGTCCTTGGATTTTGCATACCAATTAGTAAGTGATGAATAATGGTGGTGGTGATATTTACAATAGCATTAAAATTCCATCAAAAGGAAGAGGAACACAATTCAATTATAACTATAATTATACTTATAACAGCATTTATAAGTATAAAAGCAGTTCGTCTCACAACTCTAAGTGTTATCAAATCTAGCAAAAATCTTAAGTCTGTAGCTAATTAGCACAAAGCAAACTGAGATCTGGTACTAGATACTTACATAAATTAAAAAGTCAAATCCAAATAAAATTTCCAAAATCTATCTTGACTTTGGCTTCAGTTATCCGGTTGTCTGTCTATATTGATCAAATTAACAGGACCCATGCTAAATTTCCACTTGACTTAGCGCTATGTACACATAGCCTATGAGTCTGGAAACATAGCTTTATTGTACATAAAGTCATCTTTTGGTGAAAGTTGCCCTGGTCAGCAATGCTGGAGACATGGCCAGGAAATCAAAAGGCCCCCATTGTGAATCCAGAGAGCTTACTCTCATCACTGATGATTCAAGTTCTAGAAACTGGAACTGTGATTGGATCAGGACTCAGAAGAATCCCAAAGTTCCATTAATCATTTCAAGGACACTCAGAAGACCCTCGGAAAATTTCTTTTCCGGTGCTTCTATAAGTTTGGCTACAAAATTTTCTCTGTTGGGAAAGAGGTGGGATTGCTTATAAAACTTGTTTTAAGAGCATGATTCCGTAAGATTCTTGTGGAAATAGATGAAGACCAACCAAATGAAAATAACCAATAGCTATTTGTTCAGAGCTTGCTATAGCAAAGGAGTCAGCCACTGTCATCTGGGTTTTGGTAGACGCTTAAAGGCAGGCAGAGTTGGATAGCTTTATAGTAGAAGAAAAGGGAAGTCTTCAGGTATGTCCTGATTGTATAATAGTTCTGTTGGCTTGGGAAGCTGTAGGTGGGCTAACTAGAAGCATGGCATCCCTATGTGATTGGCTAGGGGAGCATATTTAGCTTTCTCTGGTTGATTCCAAGTTGGAAGTGGGGACAAAAATCAGAGAAGCTGTCAGTTATTAATCAAGTCCTGGCCAATTTGGGCTGATTGTTAAAGAATTTATTGTGTAGCTTCCTGGATTATTACTAGAGATAGAAGTCTGACTTCCTACAAGTCTGACTTACAGCAGGCTGACTCCCTAGGCTGTTTATTGTAGATAAGGGGCATAACCTGGGAAGTTTGCTGCAGGTTGTGGGTCATTTTATAAATGGTCTGGCCATCGTTCTCTTTGTACACTCATTCTCTCATTCCAAACATTATTTCCCCAAAAGGAATATAACTAGACATATTGCAACAAAGTAAAAGAAGGTAAGGAAACATGTAATACAACAAAATTTAATGAAAGTTCCTTGTCCAAAATTTTACTTGCTTGTCATTTTAATGTTTTTTATTAGAGAATAAGGAAGGGCATGGGAAAGAATCTGTTCCCTGGAATCTCAAGTGATGTAAAGAAATTTCAATGATGTTTGTATTAGTTGTATTACTGCTAAACTGCAGCAAAGAGACCCAAAAATACAATAGCTCAAACAAAATAAAGTATCTCATAACAATCCAGATATGTATACATGATCCAAGATAGAACATCACCATCATCATCATCATCATTATCATGTTTATCATCATCATCTATCTTTCTGTGGGTCTATCTATAATGGGAATTCTGCTTTCAAAGCCATTCATGACTCAGGTTCATTCATTCTCATTGTCTTTCACTTATTGTTCTTATACATTCTTGTGTGTTGTTTCCCTCACCTGCATGGTCATGACTGGCTCACCATCCCATATGTGTTCCAGCCCACAGAATCAGGGAAAGAGAAGTAGAGGGAAAGCAACTTTCTTTAAAAATATGGTGTGGGGAATTCCCTGGTGGGCCAGTGGTTAGGACTCTGTGTTCTCACTGCTGAGGGTCCAGGTTCAATCCCTTGTTGGGGAACTAAGATCCCAAAAGCCGCATGGCATGGCCAAAACATTTTAAAAATTAAAAAAATAAAAATATGGTGTGGCTACAATGGAATACAACTCAGCCATAAAAAAGAATGAAATTTTGCCATTTGCAGTAACAATGGATGGACTTGGAAGGCATTATGCTAAGTAAAATAAGTCAGAGAATGATAAATACTGTATGGTATCACTTAGATGTGGAATCTAAAAAATACAACACACTAGTGAATATAACATAAAAGGAAGCAGACTCACAGATATAGAGAACACACTAGTGGTTACTGGGGGGGAGGAGCAAAACAAAGGTGGGGGAGTGAGAGGTACAAACTACTGGGTGTAAGATAGGCTCAAGAATGTATTGTACAACACAGGTAATATAGCCAATATTTTGTAATAACCGTAAATGGAAAGTACCCTTTAAAATTGTATGACATTTTAGGGCTTCCCTGGTGGCGCAGTGGTTGAGAGTCTGCCTGCCGATGCAGGGGATGTGGGTTCATGCCCCTTTCCGGGAAGATCCCACATGCTATGGAGCGGCTGGGCCCATGAGCCATGGCCGCTGAGCCCGCGCGTCCGGAGCCTGTGCTCCGCAATGGGAGAGGCCACAGCAGTGAGAGGCCCGCATACCTCAAAAAAAAATAAATTAAAAAAAATTGTATGACATTTTAATTTTAATAAAATTTTTAAAATATGGTGTGGAAGTTCTACTCGTACTCATATACCACTGGACATGGCCTGGTCACATGGTCAAATGTAGGTAAAGGAAAGCTTGAGAAATGTAGTGTCTAGCTCTACTGTCAAACTGACTAAGAAGAATTCATCACCAAAAGGAAGAAGAAAATAAAAATGAGGAAAATGAGTGTTCTCTGCCAGAGATATCATAATGGCTATGCATTCAAACAATGAGAAAGTTATGAAAGAGCACAGAACACCTCACTCTCTTTGGAGCATTGTCCTGTCAAGCCCATGAGGCTTGGTGATGGGTTACAGGCAAATCCACAGCTATCTGCTTCTTCGTCTTAGGGATTCCAAAGTTTCTCAGGCATTGATATAAAAAGCTTGCTCCCAGAGGGCTGAGAAGTGTAGATGATATCTAAATATTATTTAATGCTTTATTGGGTTGTAGAAAGAAAACAGTAGAAAAATCTTTACTTGTTGTCTGTCCCTTGGTGTCCTGAAAATTATTTCAGACCTAGCAAAGAGAAGGGAGGAATGCCAGATTTGACTTTTCTTAGGTATTTTATTTTTTCTTTCTTTTTAAAGATTTTTTTGATGTGGACCACTTGTAAAGTCGTTATTGAATTTGTCACAATATTGCTTCTGCTTTATGTTTCGGTTTTTTGGCCATGAGGCATCTGGGATCTTAGCTCCCTGACCAGGGATCGAACCCACACCCCCTGCATTAGAAGGCAAAATCTTAACCACTGGACCACCAGGGAAGTCCCTCTTAGGTATTTTAGCTTCTTTTCTCCTTGATAGCTAGAAATCAAATAATAATAATATGTCTAATAAATTTTGGAGTACTCTGAAAAATGCAAATATAAAAGATACAAAGCACTATTTATAATTATGTCAAAGAAATTGAATAGTTTCAATCTGACTAATAAATCAAGTACCAGACCTCTGTAATTATGGCTGTTCCAGGATTAAGAATGTTATACCTATCAAGTGTAACCTGCCCCACATGTATTGTCCTAGAATGGTTTTCACCTGTTAGGCGACAGAGTATGTCTCATTTTAGTGTGCATGTGGACACAGGTGAGAGATCCAAGTGCCAATGTATAGAGTAAAACACTGATTTCTCATGCTTTAGAAAAGAATCTGTTATGGGGGGACAGCTACAAGAGGGTCAGCACTCTGGGCCTCATATGTATAAAAGGCCTCAAATTTAGACTTTTAAAATTATCTCCAAATGAAGTCATGCATAAGGATGTTTTATCTGTATATGTCTTCCAGGCATGTAAATTTTTTCAAGTAAAATAAAATTTGTACAATTTTGACTTTTTAAAGATTTTTCAACACACTGGGAGCCACAAATGTTTATGGGTGGAAGATCATAAGATCCTATCAGGATAATGAAACCCCTCAGAACAGAGTGAAGTTTGCAGTGGCAGTGCGATTTACCCTGTCTCTTCTAAAATGTTCTCTAAACCACGGCCAAAAAATATAGGTAACAATTGTATTGTTTTCAGAGAAAGTTAAAGATAGGAAAATATCTTGTCATGCTATACATGGAAGGGAAGAGGTTTATTTGAAAATTTTTAAAATTTTTTTATATGTATGCCTTTGACACAGGTTTAAAACATCACATTGTCCTTATCCTATGCAGCTCTTGCAAAATACATTAATTTTTGTCTTCTTTCAAATTACTCTGGAAATTGAGATGGCCATAAATATTGGCATCAATAAGAATATTCTGAACTAAGGCCAGATATTTAAAATCTTTGAAAAGAAGATTTGTTGACCTGGAGGATGCCAGATGGGAGAATCCATCATCTACCACATACAGTGAGCAAATTCCAAGTGCAAATGTGTTTCAGGAACATATCATTTTCCTGATCTAACTCTTTCTTCTCTGTTTATACTCAGACATGTCAACCTTGTTTTGGGAACCAAAACCTCACTCTTTTTTTTGTACATTTTATTTTTTTAACTTTTATTTTATATTAGAGTATAGCCGATTAACAATGTTGTGATAGTTTCAGGTGCACAGCAAAGCAACTCAGCCATACATATACATGTATCCATTCTCCCCCAAACTCCCCTCCCAGCCAGGCTGACAGATAACATTGAGCAGAGTTCCCTGTACTATATAGTAGAAAATCTTACTCTTACATCCCTTTTCTCAAGAATAGAGTATTTCCTATTCCAATTTAAGACTATGGATTCCTAAGGCAGTCATTCCTACAAGAATAAACAATATAATCAAGGAAATCTGAAATCAGGACTGCTATTTCAAGCTCTTGTGTAGCTAACAGGACTTCTGACTAATTCACAGGAATAACCTCAGGGTAACTACATAACAGAGGGAAGGAAAGATTTTATGTTTAAGATTAGAAGTTCTGGAGACCAGATCAGGAGCATGACAAAATGCGTGGTACACATGAGAGATAGATACAGGATTTTTAAAAGTAAAAAGAAAGAATTAAAGAAAGAAATGAGGAAGGCAGGGAGGGAAGAACAAAAGCAAGGAAGCAAAGAAAAGGAAGGAAGGTGCATAAAGTAACAACACTTTCAAATAATACTGGAAGTATATACACTCTGGATCAACAGCTTTCATATTTTCAGGGCTTCATGTGTATTTACAGGTAGATTAAAAACTCTGTTTTCTAGGCACAATTTTTGTTTATTCTGAAAGTGACAAATAGAAATCATCCACCTCTACCTGAGTTGTTATGTTGAATAATATTTTAAAGTTGTATTTCAGTTTAGTACAAAACAGTGAGGGTGGAGGAAGAGCTGGTGATGATACGCATGCCATGTGTATTCTACCACCTTTTGGTTCGTCTTGTGATGGGCACATATGCAAGATGGCTGACCTAGGTGAGAAGTGCAGTCTATGATCATTCATGATTGGGAGATTCTGTGTGAAGATAAATGATCCCTATAGGTATCTGTTCCTTTGTCCTCATATTCTGACACTGAACTGGTGGTTTTCTTCCTATAATAAAAGTAATGATTGATGAGGTAGGTTTAGAGAAATACTAAGCCACCATTTCAGAAACAAACTCCTCTTTCTTATGTGCACCAGGACAATGATTCCCAACTTGGGGTGACACAGGGGAGAGAGGTCTAGGAGAATTACCTGGAGAGCTATTTAAAATTGTACATTATCTCCATCACCTACAGTTGAGAAATTGCTTCTAATCCCCTAAACTCTTAGACATCAAAGCTCTTCCGTGTGCAGGACTGCATTAAGGCAGAGTGCACTAAAGAAAACTGCAAAACAAAAGACTCAAAGCAAGAATTCTTCCTCTTTTTGTTTTAAAAATACCAAAAAAAAAAAAGGAAGAATATGCATTAGCTCTACTAGCTATTATACAAAATCCTGTAATTTAGTCAAGGGGCTGTCTACCCAGCCACACATTAGAATCTCCTAGGGAGCTATTAAAATACACTCATGCCCTGACCCATCCCAAACCAATTTAATCAAATCTTTGGGGATGAGTTCAGCCCTCTATAGTTTTTTTAAAGTCCCGGGTTATTATAATAACCTGTCAATAATAGGCAATACTGAGAACCACTGAATTAGACCAATTAAATAGCATAAGGATCATAAATTGGATATAAATTCTAGTCCCAGCTCGGCTATGGATTTGATTTGCAGTCGTTAGTAAGTTACCTAAACTCTTGGATTCTTACTTTTCTCAAAGTTAAAGCAAGAGAATTGAATTAGATCATTTAACAAACACTTTTTTTCCAAAGGTACATCAGATACATCTTTAACATGCCTTAAAGACTCCCTATCCCCTTCACTGATTTGGGCCAAGTCTGCTACTCTCGGCTTCCTCTTCAGCCCTAGTGAACCTATTTTAGCTCCTGAACACCTGTAAGCTCTCCTCTGCTCCCCAGTCTTCACACATTGTAGCCTAACTAGGAAACACTCTGGGCCCGCTCCCTCCTCACTCAATGCAGTCAGTAGTATCTGTCTAATCACATACACTTTTGACTTAAGGCTGTTCTTGTGATCATAGGGTCCTTAAAAAGGCAGAAGATGAACATTGATGGACCCCGGTACAATAAAGTAATACAATTATGTAATAAATAAAACTCTGAGCTAGACATTCCAAAATGTGGGTCTTACCATCACATTCTGCTCTAATTAGAAAGCTGACCAAACATAATCCAGTAACTTCAACAACTTAACCTAAGTCTCAGTTACCCCCTTATGTGACTTGTAAAGTCATTTCCAGTATAAGCATATCACAGATGAGAAAGCACTTTAAAATATTTTTTAAAAATGAACTAAAATATCATTAACACATACTGGAGGAGATGAAATAGAATGCAGCCATGAATTTCCCTAGGGGGATGAACCTGTCATAAATAGAGTCTCTTGAGCAATGACCATGAGGTCACTTTTGAAACAGAATATGGTAAAAAGTTTGACTTGTCCACATTATTTCTCATTCCCAACAACTACTGCTTTTAAAAGATCATTTTTGGAAACGTCAGGAAATGGAAATATATGCATCAGAAGAGACTGAAAAAGAGGATCTTCTTTCCCATAAACTCTACAAATGAGTACTCAAGGTCCCAGTGAGGAAAGACCTTTAAACTCTCCCCATCTTCTACATCAGGATAATAACTGTGGGAAGGAGTGGAAGTACAGATCATATTTTAAGAAACAATGGGGGCCATAGGAGCAAGGAGAAGAATCTTGTAATACTTTCCCAGAAATGCTAGACAATTATATTAGGGAAAGCATGTTGTATAATCATAATTTAGATGCAGGGCCGGTTCTCAGAACATTTAAGAAGTAGAGTGTATTCTTATTCCCCTTCTATCCTTTACCATCTATTTTTCGCTTTCTGGAGCCTCAATAGGCACAGAATGATATTGGGTTACTCCTAGCAGCTCAAGGCAACATATTGTGATGCCCCCCCCATAAGCCCCAACCCCAGCTTTCCCAATTTACTCATTCCTTTATGCTATTACAGGAAGCATGAAGAACAACAACAAAAACCCCCAAATCAAAAGCAAAATAAGCAGTATCTGTCCCAGCTAGAATATTATAATCTGTTTGTGACTTAAAAAAAAACAAAGAAATGAAAGGCAAGTATGGGGAATTCACAGGGGATACAACAGGTGGCAAGTGGGAGGTTCGGTTTTAGGTAACAGTGGGAGCAGTCTATTGTCACAGGAGAAAAAAAAGAGCATGTGGGTAAGAATGAAAGGGTGGTGGAAATTTGATAGTGGACAGATGACCTAGCTGTATTATGATGCTTCTTATTTGCTTGGGAAAGAGGGATACTGAAGGTTAATGGAGAGAGAAGCTGTGAAGACACCTCAGAGTTGGAAAGCAGATTTATTAAGGAACTCCAGAAAGATGGCTGGATAATTCTAAAGCCTCACTTGAGATTTGTGATCATAAATGCAAAGTGAGACCAGTTCACAGAAGTTTGTCTCCAAAACTGCACCCACATTCCAGGCTTATCACATACAGTATGCAGTCAGCAGATAAATAGTTTTGCCAGTTGAGTGAGATGGAAGGAAAGCCGTGACAAGGGAACTGAGGCTGATTATAATGAATGTGATGGACCATGGAGTCTAACCTGAGCAAGGAGAAAAGTGAGAAGGAGGAAACACTGCAGAGTAAAAAAGTGTTGGAGTCAATGAATTGGGAGCCTGGCTGGGATAATAAAATGTTCAGGTGGACCTACTGGAGTAAAGGAGCTAGGAAGGAAAGCAGTAGTGAACAAAAAGTAGGCTGCTTAAAACTGAGGTTTCAGAGGCACTGCAATTACTGATGATGATGATGCCTAGGGCAGTATTTTACAAATTTTTTTGAGCACAATCCTTAGAAAGAAAGGAATTTTACATGATAGTATACATATACAAATTTTTACAAAACAGTGCCAATCCTTAAACATACTCAGTTTTCAATTCTATTCCATTCCTTTTAAAAATTCTACTTAGTAAATTATTTTCCAGCCCTACTGAGGCATCAGAATCTATAGTGTGAAAAGAAGTGGTCTAGGGTAAGTTCCACAGGGGTAACTAAGGTGGGATAGAATAGGACAATAGAATTAAGGAAATCATGGACCTCAGGGGCCAGAGTGTTGAACTAAGCATTTTCATTGCTGTTGTAGTCGCCAAGAATAATGACAGAAGTAGTAGTAAAAGAGAAAACAATAGCCAGATGTAAAAACTTTATATTAATTAACATTTCCAATAAAAATAAAAACATAATAAATGAGTAAATGAATGGATAATACATTACCCTTTACACATTTCAAATCCCTTTTGTAAGCTGACATGAGTAAATAGATTATAATTAATTAATTCACTAATTAATTAGACTTGTATTCATCTAACAAATATTTGAGAGCCTTCTGTGAGCCAAGGACTGTGCTAGTCTCTGGGCGGTTATATATTATGGGGAGGAAAATACCTGGTTTCTACCCTCAGGTAGTTTGTAATCTAGTGTGGAATAAAGGCATTGAATAAATAATCACGTAAATAATTAAATAGAGTTACAACTTGTGATAAGAACAATAGAGTGCTGGGGGGAGAACGTGGATTAGAAGAAGTGCTATCTGAGGAGTCCTCTTTGAAGTAATGATGTCTTAGCTGAATCCCAAAAGATGAGTAAGAGATGGCCATATGGTAAATTTTTTATCCTTCTGTACTTTACCTTCATTATCTTTGAAATAAAAGAGATAAAATAATACAATCTCATTTTAAGGACGGAGACTTAAAATCCGTATAGTTCAACAACTCTTCTGAGTCTTTGATCCTTTCTAAAATGTCTCTGCCCAAATGTCAATATCGTGGCAAACTTGCTCTCTTTCAAGGGCAATTAGTGAAAACTTTCTAATTATTATTTTAGATACTTTCTCACACATTAATGCATTCAATCCTCACAACTACCCTATAAGAAGTAATGTTCTCTAATTTACAGAGGAGAAAACAGATGGAGTTGACCTTGATACAATGGTGATAGTAACCACCATTTCTAGGACTCATTCTCTGTTAATAGTGGCAAGATTTTTCTCTAATGCACCAATATATGCAAAGCAGCTGCCTAGATTTAAGGGACAGTTACAAGGTCATGGGACAATTTCTTTGAGTAACCATCTGGCCCTGATCCAGCATTAAACCCACATCTGTGACCTCATTTGCAACATGCTCTTGCTAAATCTAGACAAACGATTTAGCAAGAGCTAAATCATTCCTTATTGGCTCTCACTCTTTCTAATCAATCAACCAACACCTATAGACTGTAAATAGGCACTAAATCTGGGAAATCTGGGAATAAAGAGATAGATTTATAATCCTGCTTCCCTTCAAACACTTACAAATTAATGGGGGGATAGAAAACTAAGCAGAAGTTTCCAAACCAAGCATACTGAGAAGTGCAGATAAAAGATAAGTAGAAACTGCGACAGGAGCACAAAGGAGCACATACATATTTACTCTAACTCTAGGGGCAAAGACAAAGTTTTACAATCTTTTAAACATTGTTGTCTTTTGATAAACATTCACATTTCAAGTCTCTTCCACACACACAAAAAAACCGGTTCTAAGAAACCCCAAAGGAGCATGCCTCTACTGAGAACTGCAGTATTTTGTTTTTTTACCAGCATTTAATTTTCATAAGTTAAATTACACAAACAATAATTTTTTTTTCTTTTTCAAAATTAAAAAAGTTGAGCATATTGAATATTTTTTTAATTGAAGTATGGTTGATTTACAATGTTGTGTTAGTGTCAGGTGTACAGCAAAGTGATTCACTGATATTTTTTCAGATTCTTTTCCCTTATAGGTTATTACAAAATATTGAGTATAGTTCCTGGTGCTACACAGTAGGTCCTTGTTGGTCACCTATTTTATATATAGTAGTGGGTATATGTTAACCCCAAACTCCTCATTTATCCCTCCCCACCTTCCCCCTTTGGTAACCATAAGTTTGTTTTCTATGTCCGTGAGTATATTTCTGTTTTGTATATAAGTTCATTTGTATCATTTTTTAAATTCCATATATAAGTGACATCATATGATATTTGTCTTTCTCTCTGTGGCTTACTTCATTTGCTATGATAATCTCTAGGTCCATCTGTGTTGCTGCAAATGGCATTCATTCCTTTTTATGGCTGAGTAATATTCTTTATCTATTCATCTGCTGACGGACATTTAGATTACTTCCATGTCTTGACTATTGTAAATAGTGCTGCAGTGAACACTGGAGTGCATGTATCTTTTCAAATTATGGTTTTCTCTGGATATATGCCCAGGAGTGGGATTGCAGGATCATATGGTAGCTCTATTTTTAGTTTTTTAAGGAAACTCCATACTGTTCATCATAGTAGCTGTACCAATTTACATTCCTACCAACAGAGTAGGAGGATTCCTTTTTCTCCACACCTTCTCCAGCATTTATTATCTGTAGACTTTTTGATGATGGCCATTCTGACCAGTGTGAGGTGATAACCCACTGTAGTTCTGATTTGCATTTCTCTAGTAATTAGCAATGTTGAATATCTTTTCATGTGCCTTTTCGCCATCTGTATGTCTTCTTTGGAGAAATGTCTATTTAGATCTTCTGCCCATTTTTTGATTGGGTTGTTTGTTTTTTTGATGTTGAACTATATAAGCTGTTTGTATATTTTGGAGATTAATCCCTTGCTGGTCACATCATTTGCAAATATTTTTTCCCATTCTGTAGGCTGTCTTTTCATTTTGTTTATGGTTTCCTTTACTGTGCCAAAGCTTTTAAGTTTAATTAGGCTCCATTTGTTTATTTTTGTTTTTATTTCATTACTCTAGGAGACAGATCCCAAAACATATTGCTGCCATTTATGTCAAACAGTGTTCTGCCTATGTTTTCCTCTAAAAGTTTTAAGGTATCCAGGCTTACATTTAGGTCTTTAATCCATTTTGGGTTTATTTTTGTGAGTGGTGTTAGAGAATGTTCTAATTTGATTCTTTTACATGTAGCTGTCCAGTTTTCCCAGCATCACTTATTGAAGAGACTGTCTTTTCTCCATTGTATATTCTTGCCTCCTCTGTCATAGATTAAGTGAGAGGAATCAGGCTCCCTGACTTCATGCTATACTACAAAGCTACAATAATCAAAACAGTATGGTACCGGCACAGAAACAAATATATACCAATGGAACAGGATAGAAAGCCCAGAAATAAACCCACAAACCTATGAACATATTTTTTAAACTACCAAACCATCACTCCATGTCTTCCTCACAAAATTCTGCTAAGCTTCTCTGGCAGAAGGATCTCACCTGTCCTCTTACTAACTACACCTCCTGGAGAATCACTGGGCTTAGAGTATGTCAAAGAAATAAAAATAAATAGCAATACTGAGCATTTAGACCAATGCTTCCCAACTTTAACTGCTTCTTAGAGGCTTCAGTGTCATATTTAAAATATTCTAATGTCCTGCCTCATGACAGACCAAATTAAATCAGAGTGGTGGGGTGAGAGTAGCACTCAGGAAGAAGGCACTGGATTTTTTTAAAAAAATACTTGCTTATTTCAATATACAGCCAGGGTTGAAAACCACTTAAAGAAATATGACTGCTTTTTCTCTTCAATTGGTCCTTGGAATTTTCCCAATGGTACTTGGACTTTCCTAATTTGATTCATCTTGGGAGGGGCTACTCACTTCTATTCACCAGTACTCATTACCTCATTAATAAACTTGCAGTCACCTTTTTGCTGATCTCCTTATGGTAAGTCCCTCTACCTGCACTTGGTAGAGGGCAGCTCCTCATTTATTCATTCATTCAGTACAGCAGTCAGTAAGTCAACATCACTGAGCACCCACTCTATGTTTAAGGCAGCGCTAAGAGCATACAATGATAAAGTCATGGTGACTGCCCTTAGGGACTCCCAGTCTAACAGCAGGATTGCACTCTGACAGAGTATGGAAGTATGTATAAGGAGGTAAGGGGCACAAGAGGGGAGCACTAACTGTTCCTGGGCAAGGAACTAAAGAGGACATCTCAAACTTACCAAGGCAAATGATGCTTCAGCGGATTATTATAAAAAGTAGGCATGAAATGTCAATTGTCAGGTCCCTGAAAGTCCATCAGAAAAACCTGAAGATCAAACAAAGCTACACTTATTAGACAGTTCAGTAAGGGATAACACCACCTTGACAAAAGTTTACTAGTATCTTAGAAGAGTGAAGGCAGGGAAAGATAAAGGATTTTGAGACCTGGGCTCAGTGCCTTTAAGGTGGGTCTAGGAAGGCAGGGAACTAGATGGGAATAGGCAGAGTTTATGACATAATTGTGGATTGGCTTTGAAACCAGTCTAGATGATGAAGCTGTTTGTCTTGGTAAATAAATTAATTAGCTAGTTCATCATCTTACCTTCCAGGAGCATGTATTTCATGGAACAAGTAGCCAAGTTATTTTTGCTTGTCCTCAGTATTATTTAATATAGAGACAAGAAAATATGTCCAGTCCCAGAAATGTTTACCACAGGAATATGAAATGTTGGTTTCAGTACTCAATAAAGGAGATGAAGAAGTAGGCAGAAGGGAACTGGGCAATGAGTCAGTATGTGCAAATCAAAGCAATAAAAGCAGAGCATGCTCTAAAAATCTCTTTTGCTTTCTGAATCAAGTCCAAACTCTTCAATTTGGTGTTTAAGACCTTCTAGTATGTGAAACAACTTACATTTTAAGCATTTATTTCCTATTTGTCACTTATAACACAACCAAAAAGAATTAGTCACCATTTCTAACCTTTTGCACCTTTGCAGCACTATTTATGCATCTTCACATAACAGGGATCAAATCTCCACTCTAACATTTTACCAGCCATGTGACTTTGAACTAATAATTTAAATACTTTGTGCCTATTTTTCAATTGTAAAAAGGCAAAAGTAAAAATAACTACCTCATAGATAGATACCGGTAAAATCATCTATCAACAAACAGGTATCTATTGAGTACCATCTAGTGCCAGGCACTGTTCTAGGGGAAAAGACTGCCCACATTCAAGGAACTTATATATTTTCAGATATGTTATGAAGAGAAATACTGAGTAATGTGATAGAGGGCAAATGTGTTGAGGAGGCAGTCTACTCCAGTGTGGAGATTTAAAAAGATCTCCATGTTCCTTGAGAAAAGAAACCATAATTATGCACTTTTCTGTGACACTTGCAACATTCTTCCACATTGTTGACACCAAAAACCAGTGAGTGAATAAATGAACAAATAAGATACTCATATTGTTACTGTAGAGAATGTACCTTGAGTGGTTTTTATACAAAAGCTTTTACATGACTTTTAAAAGTCATCTTGGTAGAAATTTTACAAGGGTAAGTTAGAATCAGAATAAATTGTTAAATTATAAATATAATTGTTAATATAATTATGTAATTAATATAGTTAGTATAATTATATATTATATAATTGAATACAATTGTTAATAAAAATACACAGTTATAACTTTTTAATCAAAATTTAGATGCAAGAGTGATGTTTTGTGTCTGAAATGTCATTGTTAGGGCCTTTTAGAGGAGGCTTATCCTGCTGATAGAGAAGCAAGATAAATTGTTCCTAAAATCAATTATAATTATACAATACTTAATATATTCCCCCCAAATTGATGCAACTTATATCCTTTCTCTCAGACTTACAGTAAGAATTAATAATCTCTTCTTCACAGAGCAATAAGCTCATTACTCCAGCTGCTTTTTCTAGCCAAAGGGCAGAATAATAGAAAAATCACATTTTCCCAACAAATAATACACAGTGAAAAATATGTCCTTGGGTTCACATGCAGAAGTAACAGAACCTAGCTTCAATTATCTGAATGCTAACAATTTTCCAACCGTTGCAAAAAAAAATTAACTTAACTCTGCTGATTCTTTAACTCCATCCTTATACAGGCTTTTAAAGAAAAAAATATATATATATATGTATAATTACTGAATAATAACAATGTACCAGGTACTACACTAAACATTTTATGTTCATTATCTCATTTCATTCCCAAAATACCCATAAGGAGTAGGTACTATTTTATTTCCCTATTACATGTAAGACAACTATAGCTCAATGAAATTACCACATATGCCTGCCTGAATATAATTCAACCCAGAATATCAGAAGATAAGATAATCTTTCATTATCCAAATTAGAATACAAACACAATAAAAAGGAGAATAAAAGCCTGATTGAATATATGTATACTAATAAGAATATAAACTTTAAAAGTAAATATGTGCATATTTGATTTATTTGGTTACATATTTATTTTAAATCACCTGCCCTGTAAATTAACACATTATGTTTAAAATATTACTTTTTTCCACCTTCAGATTTCATGAAATAAGTTTATTTAACCTCTTCACATGCCTCTTAACATCAAATTCTTATTGACCACTGGAACCACTTTTCTGAGACAGATAACATTTTTCCAAGAATAGCATTTGTATTAAAGTTCTCCAGAGAACCAACAGGAGATTGATAAATAGATGATAACTAGATAGACAGACAGACAGACAGATAGAGATTTACTATAAGGAATTGGCTCATATGATTATGAAGGCTGATAAATCCAAAATCTTCAGGGCAGGTCTATGGTATGGGAGACCTAGTGAGAGCAGATGATCCAGTTGCAAGGCCATCAGGCAGGAAGAGGCGACGTCGCAGATGAAGTCAGGGCAGTTGGCTGTAGAATTCTCTCTTACCTAGAGAAAGATCAGCCTTTTTGTTCTAGTCAGCCTTTCAACTGATTGGATGAGGCCACCCACATTATGAGGGGTAATCTGCCTTACTCTACTGATTAAAATGTTAATGTAATAGAATGTTAAAGTCTACTAAATTAAATGTTCATCTCACCCAAAAACACCCTTGCAGAAACACCCAAAAAATTGTTTAACCAAATATCTGGGAAGCCTATGGCCCAGTCAAGTTGGCAGACAAAATTAACCATCCCACCATTTTAACGTCTAATTTTTCTCTTTCTGACTGGTTTTAAGCAACTTGATTATGATTATCCGTGGAGTACTTTTCTTCATGTTCTTTGTGATTTAGTTTCGTTGAAATTCTTGGACCAGTAGGAATTTGGAAATAATTACAACCATTATTTTTTAAAATACTTTTTGTGCTACACCCCCCACTGCCTATCAGTTCTAAGATTCCAAATATTACATGCATGTCAGATGGTTTAGTATTATCCTCTAGGCAGCAAAAGCTAAATAATTTGCAGGGCCCAGTGCAAAATTAAAATGAGGGATCCCTCATTCAAAAATTGTTTAAAAATTTCAAGAGGCAACAGCAGAACATTAAACCAAGTGATAACCCCTTCTTAATGTAGAATCTATGTGTCAGGAAAGGTTGCACACCTGTGAAGCCTGCCCCGCTCATTGGTAATTGAGATGCTTTTCATGTTATTTCAGTCTTTTTTGTCATCCTTCATCTTTGATAATTTCTGTTGCTATGTTTTTTAAAAATCACATATCTTTTCTTCTGCAATGTCTAATCTGCTCTTAATCCCATCCAATGAATTTTTCATTTGGGGTATTGTATTCTTAGCTCTGTGAGTACCATTCAGTTCTTTGGTATTTCTAGCATTTCTCATTATGTTCATGTAGTCCTTAGTCAGGGATTTATAAGAATACATGAACATAATAAGGAAATATATATATATATATATATATATATATATATATATGTGTGTGTGTGTGTGTATACATATATACTGTTTTTAAATCCTTGTCTAATAATTTTATTACCTCTATCATTTCTTGCCCTGTTTTTATTAAGAGATTTTTCTATTTGTCACAGGTCACATTTCCCTGCTTCTTTACATGTTAATGATTATTTTAGTGGATGCTGGACACTGTGAATGTTATGTTGTTCAGTGACTGGATTATATTGTCTTCCTATAAAGGATGTTGAGTTTTGCTTTGGAAACCAGTCAATTTAGTGCCAAGTTCACTTGACCCTGTTGGGCTTTGTTAGAGCAGATCTAGATTAACCCTCATTCTAGGTTACAGTAAACCTACTCCTAAAGTATGGCCATTCTGAAGTTTCAACTAAATGTTTAGGGTATTCTAGCTGGTCAGAAAAACAATATCTCTCAACACTGTGCAAGCTCCAGAATCTCTGTTCATCTCAGAAAGCCTTGCATATGTTCTTTGTAAGACCTCAGTCATCCTGCACATGTATAGCTTAGCATTCAGCCAAAACTCAAGGAAACCCTATGAAGATTCTCAGAGCTCCTTCTCTGTACAGAGAAACACCCTTCCCTGGGACACTTCTCTACAAATTCTAAACACATCAGCCTTCCCATACTGGGATCTCTGTTTCCTGTGCCCAACAAGATCTTTGCTTTTTAGGCTCCACTCCTTTGTTCCATGCCTTGGAAAGGCAAAAAGGCAGAAAACCTGGATGAATGCCAAGTTCACCTCCAGTGTTTCCCTTCTCTCAAGGACGGCTACTCTGCTCTGCAGGTTGCTCAACACCTGAAAACAATCACTTTGTATGTTTTGTCAATTTTATAGTTATTTGTTATAGGACAGTAAATCCCCTCCCATTACTCCCCCTAAGTCAGACTATTCCATCTTTTATGTGCCGTCCTCCAGCCTGAGATCACCTTCCCAGTCCTTTCCTCTTCAACTGCATAGCCCAACTCTACTCCTTTCTGTTCCTTGACATAAATGTGTCCTTGCTCCCCAGCTCATTCTGCTCTCTCCATGAACGCCTGTAGATTTATTATCCCACTGACATTTATTATATGTGCTGGAGACAGGAATCTGGGAGAAGGTACAATGGTTTATAGTACTACAGTTTTTTAGAATAGCTTTCTCCAAAACTTTTCCTCAAATTATCTGCATCTTATTTATAATAAATATCATTTCCTGGCAAAGAAAACACATGCTATAATACTTATGAAAATTGTCATTCAAATAAGATGCAATGTATATAATAATTTCCATCTTCAGAGAGTATATAAATGTTTGATTAGATTTCATTTTTCATATACAGTATATGCATGTATTTTTAAGCTATATTACGCACTAAAATAAACTCCAACATACTTACTCAAACGTGTTTTGCAACAAATTTCCAGCATATTGGAGGATACCACTTAATAAGGGCTGCCAAACTAACGTGCCTTTGTTTAGTGTCAGAATACAGATCTTCTTGCCAATTCTAAGCACATACTTAACCTTCTTTTAAGTGTGCAATTGATTAGTCTTTGTCCTGTTCTTTTTACGAATTGCATATGTTTGCTTCTATAAAGCTTTACAAGCATGTCACTTTTTCACTGGGATCAGTCAGAACTTTCTTCATATACTACAGCCAAAATAAAGCTAAAGAAATAAAATGGAAGCTGAGACTAACAGAAGATGGCAACTGTCATCCATAAAACCCAATGTCAGGTTGTTGAATCCATCAAAACTGTCTCAATGATCTCATTAACTGACTTATTTTAAGTACAATAAGTGCTAAAAATTTGAATTTTTCAAATCAAATCATTATTAATAAAATATTGATTTCATATATTTATAAGTTTTATATATTGTATGTCCACAGACAATACCATTTTTATTAAAGATATTTCCCTTCCAAAAATTATTTTTGAAAACCACTATTTAAGATGAGCAAAAAGCTTCAATGTTCAGGAAAACCTTAGACTGATTCTGGCTTAAATACTTTGCTTTTTCCTGGGTCTTCTTGTCTTTTTCTTGCCCCTCTGTATTCTCCTCCCCCCATTTCTACCTCCTGTGACAGGCAGAAAGGTTACTCTTCATGCCATTTTCATAACCATTATTTCTAATAATAGCATAAGTATAACCAAATCTAACTAACATTTCCTCTATTAGTAAATATTTACTTTGTCTTCAATATTTCATTACAGTGAACACTATACTAAAGATATTCAAGACTATAAATTATTTTTCTTTTTTTAGACTTATTTTTTTAATTAATTTATTTATTTTTGGCTGCATTGGGTCTTTGTTGCTGCACGTGGGCTTTCTTTAGTTGTGGCGAGCAGGGGCTACTCTTCGTTGCAGTGTGCGGGCTTCTATGGTTGTGGAAGCATGGGCACACGGGCTTTAGTAGTTGTGGCACACAGGCTCAGTAGTTGTGACTCGCAGGCTCTAGAGCGCAGGCTCAGTAGTTGTGGCGCACAGCCTTAGCTGCTCCGCGGCGTGTGGGATCTTCCCAGTACGCAGGCCTCTCACTGTTGTGGCCTCTCCCGTTGCGGAGCACAGGCTCCAGACGCGCAGGCTCAGCGGCCACGGCTCACGGGCCCAGCCGCTCCACGGCATGTGGGATCCTCCCGGACCGGGGCACGAACCTGTGTCCCCTGCATCAGCAGGCGGACTCTCAACCACTGCGCCACCAGGGAAGCCCGGCAGGCGGATTCTTAACCACTGCACCGACCAGGGAAGCCCTTTAGATTATTTTCTTATGACAGACTCAAAGTAGTGGAGTATTAGATTAAAACTACTATTTTCCATTTCTTAAAAGACTTTTAGCAAATCATTTCAGTAGACAGTGAGAACCACTTCAAACTGGAAAGCAAATACTATCCTATGTCATCTGCTCAAATTTAATTTCACAGAAAAACCTCTGCCTTTTAAGACATAGATATTAACCTGTTAGACATTTGTTTTGCATTCCTTGCTCCAGGGAACTTCCCTTACCTCCCCACCACTCCAAAGCTGGGGTTATGTTCCTTTTGGGGGGCCCTCAGGGGCCTCTTTGCTTTATCCTTTTACAGCACTAACTGTTTCATAATTGCTCATTCATTTTTGCTTCATCCCCAGATTTTATGTACCTGCCACCAGAGGCTTTACCTTGTTCACAGATATATTCCCCAGAACCTAGAACAGTGTCTGGCACACAGCAAGGATGCTATAATTTTTGCTGAATTAATTAGTTATCTTTACTAAGGAAGTGACTACATATCCTTTTCCATGCCCTTAAAATTCACAGTTTGGGGGTTTGTTTTGATTTTGTCCTACCAAGTACAGCAATGCTTAGCATACCTCATGGCACACAGACATACAAAAAAAATAAGTTTTGAATGCATCAATAAACTAGTTCATTTACTTAAAAAAAGGACATGATATTCCAGAACAAACCAAATCTGATAGGTATACTGTTTTAGGATTTGGGGATTACAAAGAGATCTAGCAGTCAGAGTAAATATTTGCTTACTTGATGTGTCATTCACATTTCAGACCTGAACCTACCATTGTCTGTGTGACCTTAAGTAAGTCCTTTATGCTTCTTAGCTTCAGTTTCTTCATGTATAAAATTATGTGGTTAGACCAGATCATCAGTATGTGTTCTTCCAGTTCATTTTAACTTTACTTTGGAAGGGAATTTATTGAGTTATAATAAGACAATGTGACACACAGAGCTCAGTAACCCTGTGTTTTTGGTTTTTAAATTTGTTTTGTTTTACTGTAATTTCTTAATTACAAAATTTCTTTGAAAAAACATAAAGTACTTGTGAAAGCCTGATAAAGTTAGATGATTGTCCACTGGTAAGAGAGTAAATTTGTATGCCTCTAATGGTCATCAGAGGAGTTATTTGGGGCCATGAATATTTCTTTGTTCGGTTGGGCAGGTTGTTACTGTGGTTGTATAATAACTGATACTAAAGCTCAGTGTAGCTCTTTCAAGACTCTGGTATACTTTTCAGAGATACGGCACATAGTATTGTATGTTAACTAACTTTAACAAAAGAATAAAGTAGGGTAATCCCCATACCCATCTCCTTTTGAAAGGCCTATGTCTAAATACCTTTTAAGACTCCAGGGGTAAACCAAATTATCTAGGAATCTAATAGTTTTGTTCCTACATTTTAGTTCCCATTTGAAATGGCACTAGTCCCTCAGTAGACCGATAATCATATATTCACACCATTGAATATGCTAGTTTTGGGAGTGGTAAAGGAATAACTGTATTCCTCCATCTGCCCCTGATTTCTCATAAAGATAAAGCACAAATATATCACTTGGAGTGCAAGTCAGTGATCAGTGGTGCAAGAAGGAAGCCCACAGCAAAGTCAGAAGTGATGGCACAAGCTTATGTGCTATAGGAACGTTCTGGAGAGGGCACAGGGAGGAAAGGAAGACTAGACATTGTGCCTAACATAGGTTAGAGGACATCGCCCTCTGAAAGGGGAAAAGAGGGTGATCTAACAAACTACATAATTGCACATTTTTATTGTTAGCATTGTATTACTACAATTATGTGCTTCTGGTTCAATGGCTTGAGGCTATATATATTTTATGAGGCTATATATATTTTATGACTAAAATATATATAGTCTGATTATCCAACAAGATATCTCTGCCTTCTTCCTTTTCTCTCCTCCTTTACCTCCTCTGTATCATCATGTTTTTTTTTTCTTTGCCTCCCTGGTACCGTCAGATTTATGAAGCTCAGTCTATTGATTCATTTATGACTTTTGGACATTTAGTATTCAGATTAACAGCCTTGTTCAGTGTGTTCTGTCTTACTTTCTTGTATGTAATTGTTTTTATAATTGTAGAAAATTTTTAAATATTTTAACTTATTTTTATTTCAAGTAGTTTGTTTAAAGTTGTAATCAGGAATTGCTATAATAAAGGGAAAATTGTTTAAACTTGCTCATGTTTCAAATATGTAATAAATCTTAAATGTTTTATTTCCTCCAAGGTAACTCTTCAGAGACATCTCTAGCATCTCAAATCATCTCTAAGTCTGGACTTAGATGGCATAAAGAAGAGCCCTCTGGGGGAGGCTGATGACTTCATACTGAAAATCTATTCTCCTGGCAACGTTGGAAACTCAGATATGTTCCAGGCAAAATTTCACCCCTAAGAAGTCATAATTCCAATCTTAAATTCTCAGAATTTCTAAAGCAGAATAATTTTATACAAATCTCCTCTCTGCAGAATCTCTATTTTTGGTTTCTTCACCATACTGACTTCTTAATCAAAGCCTTTCTCCTGTCATACAAATTTGCCTAGGAAGTGCTCAGTTCTAAAGGAAACCTTTTCAGTATATATTGGTCAGGATGAGCTAGTCTATGCTACAGCAACAAATTACCCCTCAATCTCATTTTATAACACACTGAAAGTTTGTTTATAGCTTACATCAGTGTGGGTTGGTCAACTCTCTTCTAAAAGGTAGTTCAGGGACTCTCATTAGGTACTCCATTAGGAAGATATGAACCCTGTAGTTGCCATGAGGAGAGAGTTAGAATTAATTGAATAAAAGGTCAGATCTAAAAGTGATATAAATCATTTCTGCCTATATTCCATAGCCCCAGCTTAACTGCAGGGGAGACTAAAAAATATAGCTCTCAAGTGAGTCCAGAAAGAGAAAATTATGTGGTATTGTCACTGCTACACACTATAATCCTTAGTCCCAAGAAGCAAACATGGAATTTCATAACCACAAACTCTATGAGACATATAATTGAATTTTTTCTAACTCTGAAAAGGTTTGGAAATTGATTTCCCAATGATTTTCCTGTAGCCTAGCAAGATAGGAAAAGCAATGTATTGATTCATACCTATATACCTACCTACCCTTATTCATCCACCCATATATTCATTCAACAATATTTCTTTTATACACGCAAAAAACATATCTGATTTTTTCCATGTAATAGTGCATCTTAAAGATTGTTCCATATCTATATTTATATAGATAGATACATACATAGTACAGAACTATCTCAATCATTTTAATAGTTATAGCTATTCACTATACTTCCCTATTAAAAGACAGGTTGTTTCCAGAGAACACACTTAATACATCTTTGAATATATATGCAATTATGTATAGATAATTCAGATTCCTAGAGGCAAAGAGAACTGTTGCGTTCACAAGCCAAAAATTAATGTTAATACACAGTTGTGACCATTAACTCAGCCAAGATGACTGGTATATATTTTCTAACTGGTTTTATTCTGTCCTAATCGTTTAACTTTAATCATCTTTTTGTATATGTGTTTTATTATTATAATAAGAACCTATTATGTAGCTTAGCAGCTCATAGCAATTGTCAGGTTTAGAAGTAGAAATAAAAACAAAAGCTGTAAGGAAAAAGAGAATGATAGAGAAGGGAAAAAAATCAGTTTAAAAAATGAAAAAGAAAGGAAGGGAAGGATGAAATAAGGGGAGGAAAAGAAAAAAAAATACAGATGGACAGGCAGACATTCAGAGAGGAAGGCAGGAAGGAGCCTTTGGAAAATTAAATGATGTTTTCAAATTATGTTTCCAAAGCCAGATTAACATTGAAACCAAGAGCCAAGAAAACACAAAAATAGAAAACTATGGACCACTCTCATTTGGGAAATTACCCCTAAAGTCCTAAATGAAACACTGGCAAATAAAATACAGCAATATATTAAAGTATAATATTCCATAACCTAGTGGGATTCATGCCACAATAAATCCAATATCTAGATTTTCTAAATACCTCAGTCTCCCCAATACCTAGAACAGAGCTTTGCACTTTGAGTAAATATGTACTAAGTTGATGAATAAATGTATGAATAGTGAAAATCTTTTAATATAATTCATCATATTAATAGATTCAAGGAGAAAAATTATGTGATCATCTCTAGAGATGCCAAAGAGGCACTAATAAAATTCAGCATATATTCCTGATTTAAAAAATATCGATAAAATAAGATTAAGATTCTGCCTTAATATTGTTTTAGAGAGACAGATTGAGAAGGAACTAAAAATTCGTAAGTAGCAATAACAAAATTCATCAAGGTGGTCCTGCCACATTACGGTATAAATCAATGGTTTTGAAATATACAAATAATAACTACTTAAAAATATAATAGAAGAGAATATCCAATTTATAATAGTAATAAAAAGATACGATAGTTAAGAATACCCTTAACAGATAAGGTGAAAGATTTATAAAATTGAAAATTTTTAATTTTACTAAAGGACATTTTAAAATGTTTACAAATAGAAATATATATCCTGTTTTTCAATAGAAAAGCCTTCACTATTATAATATTCTATCATTTTTAAGCCAACCTAAAAAATTATATATATATATTATATTTATATACTTATATATATCAATACTTAGTGGCAATGGTTGTAGAAAAGGGGCTTTGTGGGGGACTACAGTGTTTCTAACATGCATTGAAAAGGTAACAAGACTAACCCAAGATACCTGAAAAAGAATAACAAGTAAATTATAGCTGTATCAGCTATTGAAACATACTATCCAATTCCTACTGCATCATAACAACTCCAATACTTAGCAGTGTAAGACAACCATTTCATGATATTCCTGAAATCCGTGGGTCAGGAATGCAGGGCACAATGATGGTGTGTTGCTTCTAGAAACATTAGAATAACTGGGAGTGACTCAGAATTTGGGGGTTGGAATCATAACAGCTTTACTCACATGTCTGCTGCCTGGGCTAAGATAACTTGTAGATACAGCCCGGCTAGAGCACCTACACATGTTCTCTTCATGAAGCCAGGCCAGAACATTCCTAGAAAAAGCCACCCAAAACACTGGTTTGATGATTTGCCTCTGAGAGGAGCAAATTAGTTGGCAGAGGTGGGAAGAGTAGGAGAAAAGGGAGGAAATGAAGAAAGGGAGAGTCCAAAGTACGAAGGAGACTCACCATGTTTACATATTAACTTTTATTTTTTTTAACTAGTTAATATATCAAAAAAAAATTAGCCTAAGTAAAATTTTACATCTATTTATGATATACTTGATAAATTAACCGAAACTTCAAATTTCTTTATGTTCTGCTAGAATTTTTTCAGGATACAATGGTCAAAAAATTATTTTTTCAAGATTAGAAGCTCTGTTGTTTTTTTAATGGGAAAATAATTATTTGGTTTTTTGAAGGATGAATGTAAGTTCTAACGCACAGAGCAAGAAGTTGTATGCATATTATTTGGGTGAAGTCAAAGGAAGTTCGTACCATCACTTCAAAATATTCATGCTTATAACAAAATACACGCCATGCTTTTTTCTTAATTTAATAAAAATGAAAGCAGGGGCTTCCCTGGTGGCGCAGTGGTTGAGTCCGCCTGCCAGTGCAAGGGACACGGGTTTGTGCCCCGGTCCGGGAAGATCCCACATGCCGCGGAGCAGCTGGGCCCGTGAGCCATGGCCGCTGAGCCTGCGCGTCCAGAGCCTGTGCTCCGCAACAGGAGAGGCCACAGCAGCGAGACGCCCGCGTACCCCAAAAAAAAAAAAAAAAAAAAAAAAAATGAAAGCAGTATTTCCCTCATATTTGTTTCATGTTTGACACTACTGCTTCTTGTTTGGCCCAAGTCAGGGCCTGAGCTTTGAGATAACCCCAATTACTGGCAACCTACTGACAGTAGGTATAAGTAGAATGCCCTGGGGAAGACTGCTATATGAGCCTCAGGAAGGCAGCTTGTGAGATCAAAAAAAATCTAAACAGAAAATGTGTCACCACAAATTCAGCTTTGGAGTCAAACTCATAAGATCAAGAATTTCGTGCCTTGGAGTTCCCTAGTTTTCTATATGAATGGCATAGTCTTATTAAATATTAATTAAATTTATTAATATCATTCTATACTGAGGTTCAGTCTGTATTTGAAATTTCCATAGTGATCCAAAGGAGACTATCACCGTAGTGTCAACTTGCTACAAAATGATTACCTAGAAATTCTAAGTAAGCCCTGATACATTAACTATACAAGCTGGGAAATAAATTTCATAACATTGAGTTAGATATCAAAGCATGATGGAATTTCAATAATAACTTTGTTACAAGGATATCAAACCCAACCTTAGTCTGGGCATATACAATTACTTCAGCCATAATGTCAATAAAGCCATTTCTGTGAAGCTCTTCTTGAAATGAGGAAGAGAGTGAGCCCTTCAGGAATTGTCAGAATTAGGACACCTCTCACAGCAGCCTTCCTTAAGTCTTTACCATTGTTGCCTTATGGTCCAAGAGCTCTCTTCTCTATATTGTCCCTGTTGTATTTTGAGGCTGAATACAGTGCTGGCACTTAATAGACAAAAAAACAAATATTTGTCCATTGAAACTAGTTGGAATATATTGATAAAACTTAGTTTCCTCAAGGGCAAGTCCAGTAAATCCATGATTTGCTATTACCAGAAGTTATGCTAAGCACTTTATATTTATTATTCACATATTATTCTCAAAACAACACTGAAAGTTAGTTACTATTATTTCAATTAGACAACTAAAAAAAAAAAATGAGGCTTAAAGAGGTTGAGTAACTTGCCCAAACATATACAATGAAAGAGACAAAATTTGAATTCCTGCTCAAACCCCTAGGCTGCCTCTCAACTCAGGTCTGTACAGGACTAATTGCTATCTATAATCTCACAGCTAGCCTTCCCCACTCCAAGTACATACATTAAAGAGAACAGGTAAGGTGACAAACAAAAACTACTAGGTAAGCAAATTCATATAAAAGAACTATTTTGAATATATATCAGGCCATTTAGAAATGCTGACTTTCCCATCCTAAGAATGCCTCTGTTAATTCTCTGGCACCATTGCATTAATGATTAACTTTTGCTTTTTAATTCCTACAGCAAGAAAATAAACATGATGTCTCTACAGCACTAGCATGAATATCACTCTATGAAATTGTGCCCTAGAGGAAGAGGTTGGCAAGGGAAAATTGTCTTCCAAAGGCTTATATGCTTGCTAGTCACTTCTTACTTTATGGTTGCTATCATGTCCTAAATGAGATTATGTAAGTAAAACAAAGATAGACTTAAAAAAATTATTATTAAGTAACTCTAATATTCCATTTTGCATCATTAAAGGTCAAGGGCTAAATAGCTACCTCTGGCTTGTAAATTTATTTTACTTCTTTAAAGAAGAAAGTCACAGAAAGAGATTTCTATGTCATTTCCTGGAGAGAATGCTAATAAAGTCCAGGGAGGACCATGGTCAAAAAGATATGCTCTCAGGTCTCACTGAAAGACAACTTCCAATGGTTAGATCCATTCTTCTGCTAAGTTGTAATTTCACTTGTGTACTGTCTTCAAGTATGTGGAAGAGAGACAAGGACAACAGAAAAATGAGAATCTAGGGGTTGGTGCTTGACAAGTTTTCTGTAATTTGATTAGTCTGTAACACCAATTAATCTTTTGCAAAAGACCTTTTTGATGCCTTCAATTCATTTCCAGTGACAATATATTTGCACGCACAGGTCTTTTCGTGCAACATTTACTAATGTTGTGGTAATGGGGCTTTAGAAAGGAAATGCTTATTGTTTCATTGTATCTTTTTTAAAAATTTATTTATTTATTTTTGGCTGTGTTGGGTCTTCGTTGCTGTGCACAGGCTTTCTCTAGTTGCAGTGAGTGGGTGCTACTCTTCGTTGCGGTGCGCGGGCTTCTCATTGCGGTGGTTTCTCTTGCTGCAGAGCATGGGCTCTAGGCGCACAGGCTTCAGTAGTTGTGGCACATGGGCTCAGTAGTTGTGGCTTACAGGCTCTAGAGCACAGGCTCAGTAGTTGTGGTGCACAGCCTTAGTTCTCTGTGGCATGTGGGATCTTCCCGGACCAGGGCTCGAACCCGTGTCCCTTGCATTGACAGGCAGATTCTTAACCACTGTGCCACCAGGGAAGCTCTCACTGTATCTTAATAAAGGTTAATACATATCTCAACTTTTTCTGACTTTTAGGACTAAAAGTGAACTTAAGTAGCAGTAAAGTTAAATCATCTGCTGCCTTCAAGGGACATAAACATCAATTTTCTGGCACCTCATATTTACCAATGAAATTACATTAAACAGTGAAATATTAGCTCTTTTAGCTTTCACTTGCTTCCTATAATGTAATGAGGAAGCACTGTATCACTTAGTGTGCTCCTTCCTTCTGCCAAATCCATCTCTGAGTTTCTGGCAGCACTAAAAGAATGTACCTGAGGTGATTACCAATATGTTAGATTATTAAAAATTAAGTATCCCAGCATTCTCTTTTACATTCATTTTCCAGGACAATTGTCCAGAATACCTGAATTAAAGGCTACTCCTTCACGGCCTTAACCTTGAATTACTTCATTCTGAAGACAGAAGGCCTATCTCACAATCTGGGCATTTTAATGGTGATGTAAATTACTGACTCTAAAGAAATAACCAACTTTTAACAAGAGGCAGCCAACTACATCGTGGAAAAACTTAGGCTCAGTGTTAATCAGATAGGATACAACCAATATGACTCAGAATTCACTCTCTGCATCACATATATCATCAACAAAGGTGGTTTTTATCATGATAATTGGCCTGGGCTGGGTGAACCGATTTTAGAACAGATGGACAAAAACCTTAACAAAAATAACCACAAATGGCAAAGTCACCTGAAACATAAACATCTGATATTTAACCTTTTTGTTATGCCTTAGGAAAGGAAGGAGATCCCAAGATACATATACAAAGATGTTTAGTTTCTTCTCCTATGTTCATGGCAAGAACTGATGATCAGATGATGTAGTAGAAATCATCAAACAACTTTTAGTTCCTGTTCTGACATTAATTGAGTGGCCTTGTGGGAAGTTACTTAAGCTCTCTGGCATAAGTCTATTTGGTTGTAAAATTATTATATTTTGCTATACCTTCTACATCCCCTTACAGCTATAAAACTTCAAAATTCTATCAATACAATAATTTATTATGAAGCATGTAATGCAGTATCTTTGTTTTGTTCACTGCTGAATTTGAGCACTTAGAATTGTGCCCAACACATAGTAAATTCTCCATAACTATTTCTTGAATGAATACAGCATACTTAAGTGTTTGTTGAATGAATTCATATATAAAGTATGTAACCTTTCAGTTTATTACTGGCTATATTATTATTTACATACAGAGAATATGTTGTGAAGAATTTTTTTGAAAACTCCCAAAGTACCACGAGTTAAAGTTCATGGTATAAAAAAAGAAGTTAAAAAATAAGGACAGTATTTTCTAATTTTTTCACTCCATAAAATACCCAGAGATTAATAAATGAGCAGCCACATGCAGTATAACAGATCAAGATCAATTATACTGTAAGACCAGATGCCATAAAACTCCTAGAGGAAAACATAAGCACAACACTTTTTGACATAAATCACAGCAATATTTTTTTGTTTCTGTCTCCTAAAGCAAAGCAAATAAAAGCAAAAATAAACAAATGGGACCTGACTAAAAAAAACTTTTGCACAGCAAAGGAAACCATCAACAAAATGAAAAGACAACGTACTGAATGGGAGAAAATATATGCAAATGATATGACTGATAAAGGATTAATAACCAACATATATAAGCAGCTCATACAACTCAACATCAAAAAAAAAAAACCTGATTAAAAAATGGACAGAATAGACATTTTTCCAAAGAGGAAATGCAGATAGCTGACAGGTACATGAAAAGACGCTCAACATTGCTAATCATCAGGGAAATGCAAATCAAAACCACAATGAGATATAATCTCACACCTGTCAGAGTGGCTATCATCAAAAAGAACACAAATGACAAATGTTGGCAAGGATGTGGAGAAAAAGAAACCCTTGTACACCGTTGGTCGGAATGTAAGTTGGTGCAGCCACTGTGGAAAACAGTATGGAGGTTTCTCAAAAAGCTAAAAATAGAACTACCATATGACCCAGCAATTCCACTCCTGGGTATATATCCAAAACAAACAAGAACACTAATTCGAAAAGACACATGTACCCCAATGTTCATAGCAGCATTATTTACAATTGTCAAGATATGGAAGCAACCTAAGTGTCCACAGACAGATGAATGGATAAAGAAGATGTGGTAAATATATATATATACACACATATATACATACAATGGAATACTACTCAGCCATAAAAAGGGATGAAATTTTGCCACTAGCAGCAAAAATGGAGAGAATTGGAGGGCATTATGATAAGTGAAATAAGTTAGACAGAGAAAGACAAATACTGTACGATATCACTTACATATGGAATCTTAAAAATACAACAAATTAGTATATATAACAGAAACATGCAGATTCACAGATGTAGAGAACAATCAGTGGTTACCAGTAGGGAGAGGGAAGAGGGAGAGGCATTATAGGGGCAGGAGAGTAAGAGGTACAAACTATTAGGTATAAAGCAAGCTACAAGGATATATTGTACAACACGGGGAATATAGCCAATATTTTATAATAACTATAAGTGGAGTATGACCTTTAAAGATTGTGATTCACTATGTTGTACACCTATAACATAATATTGTACGCAACTATACTTCAATTTTTTAAAAAATCAGTGAAAATTGACGAGTACTTGGGGAAAAGAAAAAAGTAAAGACTTTTTAAAAAATCTTTGGATCTTTGGACAAATATTTCCTGGACTTCTGAGTTACAAAACATGAAATTCTAAAATTTTAAGACTAGATATTCAGACACCTAAACTGCAAAAGAATCTGACCATGGTCTTGGGCATGTCTGTTTGACTCCTATTATCCACATGCCTCAAATATGTATTTCAGTTTGAAACTAGGAATATATGGTGACTGTAAGAGAAATACACCTTGTTCAAGCTGAATGAGTTAGTTGCTGGCTAAATGAGCTGATCTTTTGAGTAAAATCATTTATATTTGTCTACTTAAATGCTGTAATATATACCCCAAAGGTTGGTTTAAGTAGAATTAATGCCAAGCTTTTGTTGTTGTCAATATATAATCATACGTTCATTTTCTATTTAGAGCCATTTCTTGTTTATGATTACAAAATTATTTCATCTGTATAAAAGAGAGACTATAAGCAAGAGAATGATAGAAATAATGCAAGTAAAAAAAAAGAGGGGAAAATTTGTATGTGAATACCTCATAGATTAGAAAGGCAAATGAGGAGATAGAAAATAATAATTATTATTTGTTGAGCATCCACTCTATGCTTTAATAAAGCATACTTTAATAAATTAAATAATCTTCATAACAAATATATATTATCATCATCTTCTTTTTCAGGTTAACATGTAAATATGCATTAGAATGCCTGGTGGTAGCAAGTTCTCTGGAGAAAAAATAAGCCAGGGCAGGGGCAGGGGTGGGTGTGGGGGGCTAGAGAATACAGCATCATCTTATAGATGAGAAAGTTGAGGCTCAGAGCAATAAAGTAACTTGTCAAAGGGCAGACAGAAAGTCAAAATCTAAACTAAGTTCTATCTGACTCCATTGTCCACACTATTGACATCAAACTTCCAAAAGAGAATTTTTGAGATATCAGTGATAAATTCACAGTGCCTGATGCTGAGAAACACTAAATTTGATTTACACTTTTGTTGTCAAGGCTGATCATATGGCTATTTTATTACGTATACTACATTATGAAGCCTCAGGTTGAAATGTGCTTATATTTCCATATATTTCAGTATATCCGGGCAGGTAAAACTTTAAAGAATGAATTCCACTTTTTAGAGCTGAGTTGAAAAGAGTTCCTTCCTCTGCCTTTTTAATTGCATTAATCACAATACTAAATCCATTTTCTGTATCTCACGTTCCAGAAATAAAAATTAGCTACATTCTTTTTTTTTTTCTTAATTGATTTATTTCTATTTTTGACTGCATTGGGTCTTTGTTGCTGCATGCAGGCTTCTCTCTAGTTGTAGCAAGCAGGGGCTACTCCTCGCCGCTGGGCACGGGCTTCTCACTGCAGTGGCCTCCCCCGCTGCAGAGCACGGGCTCTAGGCATGTGGGCCTCAGTAGGTGTAGCTTGCTGGTTCTACAGCACAGGCTCAGTAGTTGTGGCTCACGGGCTTAGTTGCTCCGCGGCATGTGGGATCTTCCTGGACCAGGGCTTGAACCCGTGTCCTCTGCATTGGCAGGCGGATTCTCAACCACTGCGCCACGAGGGAAACCCAAAATTAGCTACATTCTTTTGACAACCTACAGTTTTTATTTCTAATTTGTCTTCTTTAATCTTATTTCCTTCCTTCCAACCAAGTTGAGGTCTGTGGACTTTTCAAATGGTTTTCTCGGTGTGTCTTGCACCTCCCGTCTCTTCACTGTGGCTGCTCTCCTTCTCTCTGCATTCCCCATACCCCTTCACCTTCCTCAATCAACTGCAGCACCCTGCCCTCCATGCTGTTCCTCAAACATGCCAGGGTGCTCGTGCCTGACAGTTTTGCAATTTTGTTTGGCTTCTGCTTTTTCCTGGAATATTCTTCTCGCTCTAACCAGATATCTGCATGACTAACTTCCTTACCACCTTTAAAACTTTCCTCCAATGAAAACTGCTCAATGGGACTTTGCTAAAAACTATTTATTTTTGCAAACTGCTCCCTATACCCCACACTTACCCTGCTCTACTTTTTTAAAGCATCACCTTCTAACAAACTAAATACTTTATTTTTTATTTTGTTTGCTGTTTATTTTCTTTCTGCTCCTCTACAATGAAAGCTCCATGAGGGCAGGGAACTTTGTCTTATTTTCTGATACATCCCTAAAGCCTAAAACAGTGCCAGACACATAGTAGACTCTCAATAAATGTTAGCTAAATAAATAAGCATCTCATTAATATAAATTCTTAGAGTGAAACTTCTTAGTCAAACAGTGGGCAGATTTCAAAATTCAGAGGCTTATTAGTAAATTAATAAGTAAATTAAAACACTGATTACAAAGTTTACCTAAAGCAACAAAAATGTATGGTCTGAAAATAGAAGTGCCTCGCACTCTGCAGAGGACTCACCTCCTCACTTCCTCTCAACTGTTACTCCTCTTATTGACCACAAGCCACAATGATGTACAAAACCCTATCTCTGAGGAGCAGCAAACACCTTCCAACTTTGATCTACTCACCCAACAAAGGTGCTTAAAATTAAATTTAAGGACAGACCACCACTGATCTAGATGCAAAAGTCATACTCCAGGTGTTTTATTCACTGGACCTTCTCATATGTGCAAAACCCAGGGATACTGTCCTCACTTGCCCTTTCCAAACTGTATTCTTTGCCAGTTTAAACATACCTGGTTCCAACCTAGGATCCTAGTTCTTATCCATCCTGGAGCCACCCCTCTGTTAAGTCATCTGCCTGGTCTGACTTGGAGTCCTCTTCTTGCCTATTTCCTACATTTTGCTCCAACACCCAGGAGGCGGGCTTCTAAATTCATAACACCCATGCTCTCCCTTTCTGTAGAATCCATGGTCTATAATCCACACCTTAGCTGACCTGCCCTCAACAATTCTACCCCATAGTCAAACAACTGTAAATAAAATATAAATGGAAAATTTTTTATATATGTAACATATAATTTATATGTACCCCCTAAACTGTTTGTGTTCCTACTGTTCTTCCCAGTCAGGGTTATTAATGCATATATCTACATCTCCTTCTCCCTGTTCTTCCTAAACCTGGTTCCCATTTGACATTCATTGCATATTTCAGAGAGTACTTCCTCTCCTTTAGCATCTGTCTTATTACTGAGAAAAGTTAAGCCTGTTCTAAATTGTTGTTCATTTGTTTTGACCCTTTGAATCAATGAAGCAATGAAACTAAAACTCTGCTCTCTTTTTTATTCACCCCATGGCTTTCTACTGTACACTACCGAGTGGTATTCCAGCTCTGCAAGCCGCCATATATTTTGTGTTCCATTGTACAAGGGTGAGCTCAAAGTGAGATGAATATTCTTCTCTCAAACTTTCTAGTGACTCCATCAACATAACTGATAATTATGTCAGCATAATTGATAATTTATCCAACCAGATGCAAATACATTCAGGTTTACCATTAACTCCACTGTGTGCTACAATCCAGCACCCACATTATTCTTCTCAAGGCATATCTGCACATTAAGTATTCCCCCTTCACAGTCTTATACTAACTCCATCACTGCAAATTCCATCCCAGTTTCCCTTTTCTCCAACAGGAGGCACAGATTGACATTGATTTAGTGGATCCTTTTAGATTTCCTTGCTGTTTTCATTTCTAAGTCTCCCTGAACTTAAATTCACTTGTTTTCGTCTTATACATGTGGTGTCTCCATTTCCTGTTAATTCCTGATCACCTTTTCACAAAGGACCTACAGCCAGACCTAAAGGGTGATAGAGTTGTTTTTTATTGTTCCCCTTTCGCTTATCTCCCCTGGCTTCCAGCTGGACCCAGCTGCCTCTGGCAGCCCACCATTCCAGACCCCCACTTACCCCTCTCACATCCATTTTAGGTGGCACTATTTTCTACCTTAAAACATAATGCAGCTACAATAAAAGCCTTAGGTCAAAGACCTCTGTCTACACCACTACCACCATCAATCTGTGACCTATATCTCTTTTAGTTAACTAAAGATTAGGAACCTCAGACCAGGAAAAAAGTAAAGATCACACATTACCAAAGAAGCAGAGACCCATTTGGAATAGGTAGGTAAGGCTGTGGTCTGTAAATCATATTAGAAACAGACCCTCTGACTTGATAATATTCAAATTTGGCTGGGTTTTTTTTCTTTTTAGATATATCCCAAGTCTCCCCACTCTCATCATTATATCTGAAACCTGAGATTTTGAATGCCAATAAGTTATGTTTTCAAACTTTTCTCCTGGCTAACAATATGTGTTGCAGTAATCATGATTTGATATCATCTACTTAGCACTGGCTTGGAGTCACCAGATACAGGTCCTAGTTCCACAATTACTTAGTTCCACAGCTCACTAGCTGTGAGAACTTATGCAAGTTACCTAGGCTTTCTTAGACTTAGTTGCCTAAAGTAAAATGGAAATAATAATTGTAGCCTTTGGAGGTCCAGCAAAGTTTAATAAAAGAACTATTTATAAATGTGTAGGCAGAGTTTAGAGAACACAACAAGGAAATATGCAGTGCCCAGGGCTATTAATATCCCTGGGCCTGAGAGGCGAAAGACAGAGCAGCTACCAGAACCAGGGAACTCAGGGAGACCTTGGTTAGAGGGAAGCAGCCAACCCAGTATAATGCAGCAGGCAGAGAGCTGGGCAGTAAATACACTAACACGACCTTATCCCTTTTCCCAGATCCCACCAGTATCTCTCATTGGCTGACACCCACCTGGAAGTCAGAGGGCAAAGGAACCTAGTAGGAACTGTCCATAAAAGTCAGCCTCCTGGAACACCTGAGCAAGAGGTAAAGGGTGAGGATGGATCTGGAGGGGCAGCAGAAGATATCCATCACAGTCTATACAGTTTGCTCCTCAGTAGCCATTCTGACCTGTTAATCTGGGTGAAAAAAATCCAAATCCCTAACACAGATGACAAATAAACCATTAGCTACTGCATTATTGCAGAATGATGCCATACTCCTACCCACAAAACATGAGCTATCACCGACACTCTAAATATAAAGGAGCAGAGGGAGGCAGGAAAAGCAAAAATTAACTTGAAATTTAGGCGCAATGTTCACTGCCTTTATAAATAGCCATGAAGCTGATTATCACCACTTCCTTTTCCACTGCCACCAATTCTGTTTAACTTACCTTCTGCAACACCCGGGGATGGAAGGTGTGACTCAACCTTCATTTATGAGTCCTTATTGGTCCACACTTTATTGAGTTGCCAGAGTTTTCCACTGACCATGAAGAAGAGCACTAAAGGATGTCCTAGCAAACCCCCTAGGTTACAGAAACAGCCCTCTTTGCCCTGATCGTGGAGGAGCAGCCCACTTCTTCCTTGATATTTGGGCTTATTCACTCTGGCAGATACAGTGATCCCTTTCTCTGCCTGTCGCTTTAATCCCAGAGTATCCAGGGAGCAGTCTGAGCTTTCAGTTCTTCAAAACTACAACTGGGCTCTCTGATGGAAGCACTTCTCTCCGAGGCATTTCTCTCCTGAGCCTCCAAATCCACCAAGCCCAAGAATACTGGTACAGGAAGCAAAAACAACTTTAGCATGTTATTTGGTATAAAAGTGAGCAGTGCCACTCTAGCCTCCAACTCTTGCATTCCAGAGCCCCATATTCTGACTAATGGGAAGACTAACATACGTGGACTGATGGTTTAAGTCATACACCACTATCTGTATGACAGCACCAAATCTTACTGGGTGTTGTATCAGGGCTGTACTGTGACCGCTCCTGCGTCATGGGAGTAAGTGGTAAAATTGGTGAATACTCTGGGCACAAACCCACTGCAGCCCTTTCTTTGCTGTAATGTATGCCCCAACAGTGGAGGAAATGTTTTGTGGAACAGCGTGGTCATGGATACAGCACTCTAAGTCTATAACTGGTGGTGCAGGCAGAAGCACTGTGTTTAAGGAGGCAAATCTGTCCTAGAATACATGTCTACTCTGATGAAATCAAAACACTGCCTCTTCAATGTTGAAAGAGGATTGACATAATCGATGTATCACCACATGGCTGTAAAGTACACCTGGGGAGTAATACCAAGTCACGGATCAGACCTGGTGAGGGAAAGGCCATATTTTTGAGCTCATGCAGAGCTTCCCACACTGCTGCCATTGCCGTAGTTGTGCACAGATCTAACACAAGCTGGAGAAAGAGGCGGATGGACAGCCATCTTGCCAAGCTTGTTATTGAGGGCCTCCTCCACTGTGGATGCCGTCTGATGACACAGAGGTGGGGCACAAATGTCTCGCCACTCAGTGCCCACTGTGAGAGAAGCATCACATACCTCTGTCCCACACCTCCTATCAGACTCCAGCCCTGACCCGGAACCATATCTGCCCCATGACTACAGGAGAGGAGGAACTCTTCAAAGAGGCCACTGAATCTTTCTGATTTTCCACTCTTTTCAAAGTTAAACATTCAAGTACTTCATTTTTCCCTTTTCTCATTCTCTTGACAAAAAGTTTATCTGTGAATATCCAATCTCAGAATCTCACTTTATTTTTTTTTAATTTTATTTATTTATTTTTGGCTGTGTTGGGTCTTCCTTGCCCAGGCAAGGAAACACTGACACCTCAATTCTAATCCTTTCTGCTAGTATTCTGCTTTGGCCTAGGTTTTGAAGAACATACAGAAAATAAGGTCTCAGACGGAGGCTTTGCTCATGAACATCTAAAAATCTTACTAATACAACATTTAACTGTTGCATTAAAGGCCACACACACACATATGCACATGCACACATATTTACTTTGTCATTCATTGAACCAATATTTCTCTTTTTTTAAGATTTATTTTTATTTACTTATTTTGGCTGCACCGTGTCTTAGTTGCAGCACGTGGGGTATTCGTTGAGGCATGCGGGCTTCTTAGTTGCAGCATGTGGACTCTTAGTTGTGGCATGTGAACTCTCAGTTGCAACATGCGTGAGGAATCTAGCTCCCCGACCAGGGATTGAACCCAGGCCCCCTGCACTGGGAGCACAGGGTCCTACCCACTGGACCACCAGGGAAGTCCCTGAACCAATGTTTCTTGAGGTCATATTTTTGCCATGTATGTTTTGGGTAAAGGAGGATAAATTAGTGAATAAAATATATTAAAATCCCTGCCCTCCTAGAGTTTATATTCTTTTAGGTGAAAAAGATGTTAAAGAGGAAGCAGACAATAAATAAAATAAACACAAATAAATACACAGTGTGTTAGATGGTGATAAGAGGGAAAGGCAATGGGTGGGGGGTGAGGAGAGGGACAGTTGTGACTTCAAATAGAATGGTCAGGGGAGACCTCATTGAGGTGACGTTTCAACAAAGACTGGAAGGAAAGAGGGAGTCTTTATATGTTTAGGTGGGAAGAGCATTTCAAGTAGATGGAATAGCAAGTGCAAAAGCCCTGAGTGGGGGAGCACACCAGGCATCTATGAGAAACAGCAAGGAAGCCAGTGTGGCTAGAGAAGAGTGACTCAAGAAAGGGTCTTGTGAGATAAAATCAAAGAGGTAATAAAGGCCAGATTGTGCAATGTTTTATAGCTTTATGAGTTTGGCTTTCACTTTGAGTGTGATGGGCAGCCATAAAGGGTTGAAAGCAAAGACGAAGATGATCTGACTTCTTTTTAAGAGAATCACTCTGGCTGCTTATTTAGAATGGATTGTAAGGGATTAAAGGCCAGTTAAGAAGCCGCTGAAAATACACACACACGCACACACACACACACTCCAATCTACTCTTCGGAGTTTCATCATTCGTTCCTTTTCTCATTTAATAAACATTCATTGGGATGTGCAAAAAACTACAGCTGATATTATATAAACCCTCTAGCCCACTGCCTACCCCTAACCAAGAACTTGAAAAGGAGACGGCTATAGACTGAATGCTTGCATTCTCCCAAATTCATATGTTGGAACCTAATCCCCAACATGATGGTATTTGGATGGGGCCTTTGGGAGATGATTGAGTCATGAGGACAAAGCTCTCATAAATAGGATTAGTGCCCTCATAAAAGAGGTGGCAAAGAGGTCCCTTGTCTCTTCCACCATGTGAAGACACAGCAAAAAAACAGCTCACCAGGAAGCAAGCGCTCACCAGACACCAAATCTGCCAGAGTCTTGATCTTGGACTTCCCAGCCTTCTGAACTGTGAGAAATAAATTTCTGTTGTTTATAAGCCACCCAGTCTTTGGTGTCTGTTACGGTAGCACAAAGGAACTACTCTTTACAAGTATTATACTGCTGTGCATCTTGCCTGCTAGGAAGACCTGACAAAGCCCTAAAATAATTTTTGCATCCTTAATGCTTATCAAAGTAAAGAAACACAACAAAAGAGACCAAGTTTCTGGATTGCCACACAATCAGCTTATGACATTTGATATTGTTAAGACTGCTGCATATTTTCAAAGAAAAACTGTAGTGTTCATAGAAATATGACTGCAGCCCTTAAAAAAGACACAGATAATAATAGCAATTACTTTTACCGAAAGAGGAGATTTCCATGGAATTCAAGAGAGAACTGCAGTCATTTCTGCTATTAGAAAACATACATAAACATTATTCAAACTTTTTATATCCTAAGATTCCAGGAAAGGATTTTGTTTTTAAATACCACTAAGATGATCTGAAGGCCCAAAACTCCACAGTAATCCTGATGCTGCCCAAGATGGAGGGTATGTAACAAGAATTTCTAATCAGAAAGCAAGCCGATCAGACAAGCATGAGGCAGAGTCACCGGGTTTTTAGCTTTAGCAGGTTTCTTGTATTGAAGCATCATCCTAGAAAAGTGTTGACTTTAGAAATTGCATATATGCTCACTGCTCCTGGGATCCTAAGAAAATGAAACAGATCATCATTTCTATCGTGGTATCCTCTGGCTTAAGGTAAGAGGCTGGTTTTGGAAAGAAGTGTGATGTTGTAGGTTGAACACCATCTGTTTCATACCTTGATGAATGTTTAACGCAGTTTCTTTTCCCATCGTTCAATTGGCTCACACTTATTTATATACCTCAAGACTCCTCTTGTGCTCAGCAGCAGAAGTCTTCAGTGAACACTGAACTGCCTGAACCTCTCCAGCATCTGGCTCATGTCTATCTTATCACTTACCATAAATTGTATTTATCTTTTCCATTAGAGTATAAGCCCCTTGATGAAAGGCATCCTGTCTTACTCATCTTTGTACTTACAGAACACAGTATGGTACTTAACAAATAATGTGTTCAATAAATGTTTTGAATAGGATTAAAGACAAACATAAGGCCTGATACCATAAAACTCCTAGAAGAAAACATAGGGAAGAATCTCCTTGACACTGATGTTGGCAATGATTTTTTTTAGATGTGACACTGAAAGCACAAGCAATAAATGAATAATCAACAAATGGAACTACATCAAACTAAAAAGCTTTTGCACAGCAAAAGAAACAGTCAGGGGACTTCCCTGGTGGTGCAGTGCTTAAGAATCTGCCTGCCGACATTCACAGAAAGATAGACAAGATGAAAAGGCAGAGGGCTATGTACCTACCAGATGAAGGAACAAGATAAAACCCCAGAAAAACAACTAAATGAAAAGGAGATAGGCAATCTTCCAGAAAAAGATTTCAGAATAATGACAGTGAAGATGATCCAGGACCTCAGAAAAAGAATGGAGGCAAAGATCAAGAAGATTCAAGAAATGTTTAACAAAGATCTAGAAGAATTAGAGAGCAAACAAACAGAGATGAACAATACAATAACTGAAATAAAAAATACACTAGAAGGAATCAATAGCAGAATAACGGAGGCAGAAGAACAGATTAGTGACCCAGAAGAGAGAATGGTGGAATTCACTGCTGCGGAACAGAATAAAGAAAAAACAATGAAAAGAAATGAAGACAGCCTAAGAGATCTCTGGGACAACATTAAATGCAACAACATTCACATTATAGGGGTAACAGAAGGAGAAGAAAGAGACAAAGGACTAGAGAAAATATTTGAAGAGATTATATTAAAAAACTTCCCTAACATGGGAAAGGAAATAGACACCCAAGTCCAGGAAGTGCAGAGAGTCCCATACAGGATAAACCCAAGGAGAAAGATGCAGAGACACATAATAATTAAATTGGCCAAAATTAAACACAAAGTAAAATTACTGAAAGCAGCAACAGAAAAACGCCAAATAACATACAAGGGAATTTCCATAAGATTAACAGCTGATTTCTCAGCAGAAACTCTACAAGCCAGAAGGGAGTGGCATGATATACTTAAAGTGATGAAAAGGAAGAACCTACAACCAAGATTACTCTACCCAGCAAGAATCTCATTCAGATTTGATGGAGAAATCAAAAGCTTTACAGACAAGCAAAAGCTAAGAGAATTCAGCACCACCAAACCAGCTCTACAACAAAACGCTAAACGAACTTCTTTAAGTGGGAAACAAAAGAGAAGAGAAGGACCTACAAAAACAAACCCAAAACAATTAAGAAAAAGGTAATAGGAACATACATATTGATAATTATCTTAAACGTGAATGGATTAAATGCTCCAACCAAAAGACACAGGCTTGCTGAATGGATACAAAAATAAGACCCATATATATGCTGTCTACAAGAAACGCACTTCAGACCTAAGGACACATACAGACTGAAAGTGAGGGGATGGAAAAAGTTATTCCACACAAATGGAAATCAAAAGAAAGCGGGAGGGGCTACCCTGGTGGCGCAGTGGTTGAGAGTCTGCCTGCCGATGCAGGGGACACGGGTTCGTGCCCCGGTGCGGGAAGATCCCACATGCCGCGGAATGGCTAGGCCTGTGAGCCATGGCCGCTGAGCCTGCGCGTCAGGAGCCTGTGCTCCGCAATGGGAGAGGCCACAACAGTGAGAGGACCGTGTAATGCAAAAAAAAAAAAAAAAGGGGGGAGTAGCATATTCATATCAAATAAAATAGACTTTAAAATAAAGAGTGTTACAAGAGACAAGGAAGGACACTACGTAATGATCAAAGGATCAATCAGGAAGAGGATATAATAATTATAAACATATATGTACCCAACATAGGAGCACGTCAATTAATAAGGCAACTGCTAACAGCTCTAAAAGAGGAATTTGACAATAATTGTGGGGAACTTTAACAACTCACTTACACCAATGGACAGATCATCCAAACAGAAAATTAATAAGGAAACAGAAGCTTTAAATGACACAATGGACCAGGTAGATTTAACTGATATTTACAGGACATTCCATCCAAAAACAGCAGATTACACTTTCTTGTCAAGTGTGCACAGGACATTCTCCAGGATAGATCACGTCTTGGGTCACAAATCAAGCCTCAATAAATTTAAGAAAATTGAAATCATATCAAGCATCTTTTCAGACCACAACACTATGAGATTAGAAATCAATTACAGGGAAAAAAACATAAAAAACACAAAAACATGGAGGCTAAACAATACGTTACTAAATAACCAAGAGATCACTGAAGAGATCAAAGAGGAAATCAAAAAATACCTAGGGACAAATGACAATGAAAACACGATGATCCAAAACCTATGGGATACAACAAAATCAGTTCTAAGAGGGAAGTTTATAACTATACAAGCCTACCTAAAAAAACAAGAAAAATCTCAAATAAAAAATCTAACGTTACACCTAAAGGAACTAGAGAAAGAAGAACAAACAAAACCCAAAGTTAGCAGAAGGAAAGAAACCATAAATATCAGAGCAGAAATAAACGAAATAGAAACAAAGAAAACAGTAGCAAAGATCAATAAAACTAAAAGATGGTTCTTTGAGAAGATAAACAAAATTGATAAACCATTAGCCAGACTCATCAAGAAAAAGGGGGAGAGGACTCAAATCAATAAAATAAGAAATGAAAAAGGAGAAGTTACAACAGACACCGCAGAAATACAAAGCATTCTAAGAGACTACTACAAGCAACTCTATGTCAAAGAAATGGACAACCAGGAAGAAATAGGCAAATTTTTAGAAAAGTATAACTCTCTAAGACTGAAGCAGGAAGAAATAGAAAATATGAACAGACCAATCACAAGTAATGAAATTGAAACTGTGATTAAAAATATTCCAACAAACAAAAGTACAGGACCAGATGGCTTCACAGGTGAATTCTGTCAAACATTTAGAGAAGAGCTAACACCCATCCTTCTCAAACTCTACCAAAAAATTGCAGAGGAAGGAATACTCCCAAACTCATTCTACGAGACCACCATTACCCTGATACCAAAACCAGACAAAGATGCTGCAATAAAAGAAAAATACAGATCAATATCACTGATGAGTATAGATGCAAAACTCCTCAACAAAATACTAGCAAACAGAATCCAACAACACATTAAAAGGATCATACACCATTATCAAGTGGGTTTTATCCCAGAGATGCTACAGTTCTTCAATATACGAAAATCAATCAATGTGATACACCATATTAACAAATTGAAGAAGGAAAACCATATGATCATCTCAGTAGATGCAGAAAAAGGTTTTCACAAAACTCAACACCCATTTATGATAAAAACTCTCCAAAAAGTGGGCATAGAGGGAACCTACTTCAACATAATAAAGGCCATATACAACAAACCCACAGCAAACATCATCAATGGTGAAAAACTGAAAGCATTTCCTCTAAGTTCAGCAACAAGACAAGGATGTCCACTCTCACTACTATCATTCAACATAGTTTTGGAATTCCTAGCCACGGCAATCAGAGAAGAAAAAGAAATAAAAGGAATACAAATTGGGAAAGAAGTAAAACTGTGACTGTTTGCAGATGACATGAGACTATACAGAGAGAATCCTAAAGATGCCACCAGAAAACTACTAGAGCTAATCAATGAATTTGGTAAAGTTGCAGGATACAAAGTTAATGCACAGAAATCTCTTGTATTCCTATACACTAGTGATGAAAAATCTGAAAGAGAAATTAAGGAAACACTCCCATTTACCATTGCAACAAAAAGAATAAAATATCTAGGAATAAACCTACCTAAGGAGACAAAAGACCTGTATGCAGAAAATTATAAGACACTGATGAATGAAATTAAAGGTGATACCAACAGATGGAGAGATATGCCATGTTCTTGGATCGGAAGAATCAATAATGTGCAAATGACTATACTATCCAAAGCAATCTACAGATTCAATGCAATCCCTATCAAATTACCAATGGCATTTTTTTCAGAACTAGAACAAAAAAATCTTAAAATTTGTATAGAGACACAAAAGACCCCGAATAGCCTAAGCAGTTTTGAGGGAAAAAAATGGAGCTGGAGCAATCAGACTCCCTGACTTCAGACTATACTACAAAGCTATAGTAATCAAGACAATATGGTACTGCCACAAAAACAGTAATATAGATCAATGGAACAGGATAGAAAGCCTAGAGATAAACCCACGCACCTATGGTCAACTAATCTATGACAAAGGTGACAAGGATATACAATGGAGAAAAGACAGTCTCTTCAATAAGTGGTGCTGGGAAAACTGAACAGCTACATGTAAAAGAATGAAATTAGAACACTCCCTAACACCATACACAAAAATAAGCTCAAAATTGATTAGATACCTAAATGTAAGACCAGACACTATAAAACTCTTAGAGGAAAACATAGGAAGAACACTCTTTGACATAAATCACAGCAAGATCTTTTCTGATCCACCTCCTAGAGTAATGGAAATAAAAACAAAAATAAACAAATGGGACCTAATGAAATTTAAAAGCTTTTGCACAGCAAAGGAAACCATAAACAAGAAGAAAAGACAACCCTCAGAATGGGAGAAAATATTTGCAAATGAATCATCAGACAAAGGATTAATCTCCAAAATATATAAACAGCTCATGCAGCTCAATACTAAAAAAAACAACCCAATCCAAATATGGGCAGATGACCTGAATAGGCATTTCTCCAAAGAAGACATACAGATGGCCAAGAAGCACATGAAAAGCTGCTCAACATCACTAAAATTAGAGAAATGCAAATCAAAACTACAATGAGGTATCACCTCACACCATTTAGAATGGGCATTCAGAAAATCTACAAACAAATGCTGGAGAGGGTGTGGAGAAAAGAGAACCCTCTTGTACTGTTGGTGGGAATGTAAATTGATACAGCCACTATGGAGAACAGTATGGAGGTTCCTTAAAGAACTAAAAACAGAATTACCATATGACCCAGCAATCCCACTATTGGGCATATACCCAAAGAAAACCATAATTCAAAAAGACACATGCACCCCAATGTTCATTGCAGCACTATTTACAATAGCCAATTCATGGAAGCAACCTAAATGCCCATCTACAGACGAATGGATAAAGAAGATGTGGTACATATATACAATGGAATATTACTCAGCCATAGAAAGGAACTAAATTGGGTCATTTGTAGAGACGTGGATGCATCTAGAGACTGTCATACAGAGTGAAGTAAGTCAGAAAGAGAAAAACAAATATCGTATATTAACGCATATATGTGGAACCTAGAAAATGGCACAGATGAACCTGTTTTCAGAGCATAAATTGAGACACAGAAGTAGAGAAAAAGCGTATGGAGACCAAGGGGGGAAAGTGGCAAGGGGTGGGGGTGGGTGTGTGATGATTTGGGAGATTGGGATTGACATGTATACACTGATGTGTATAAAATGTATGACTAATAAGAAAATAAATAAATAAAAGAATCTGCCTGGCAATGCAGGGGACACGGGTTCGATACCTGGTCCAGGAAGATCCCACATGCCGCGGAACAACTAAGCCCATGCTCCGTAACTACTGAGCCTGCACTCTAGAGCTTGCAAAAACAGAACCTGTAAAAACAGAGAGTAGCATGGTGGATGGGGGAATTAGGAGTGGGGGTTGGGGGAATTGGGAAGATGTTGTTTAAGGATACAAACTTACAACCACTAGATACTTAAGTCCTGGAGATCTAATGAACTGCATAGTGATTTTAGATGACAATACTGTATTATAAGTTTCAAAGTTGCTAAGAAACTAGATCTCAATTGTTCCTGTCACACATACACACACACACACAAGTGATAGAGGTGTTATCTAAAGCTACAGTTATAACCATATTGCAGTATATAAATGTATGTAATCAACATATTGTATACTTAAGCTTATGCAATGATATATGTCAATTATATCTCCAAAAAATTAAATAAAATAAATGCATTGATTAAAATAACCAAACTGATATGACACTGGATTCCCCAATCAATACCCAGAGATGTTCTAGGATCTCCTCATATGTATCTTAAAGATATTTATAATATTTTGCTCTTGGACTCTCTTTCCAATTATCCTCTCATTCGTCTTAGCAATAAACAAAATGTTTACCTCAATTTACCTTCCAAGCTGGCTGAATTATGTTGTTTGCATTGTGCTTTCCATCAACTTCATTTTCTACTACCAACGCAGTTGTAGAAAAGTAACAGAAACTGCAAATTCTGTCAGTCTCAGGAAAGAACATTCAAACTCTCTTTTTTTTGGTGTCTCTTTACTTTTATTTTAATATATGGTCATCAAATAAAAAATTTTAAAGCAATGAGAAAAGAGAAAGCTACGATTACATTCAACATTGTTGTTTTATTGTGACTTCTTATGTGCCGTATTTCATAATAATACCTTTCTCTTTCCTCGACTCCTCCTCAAGATTTCCAGTTTGTTACACTTTCTAGTCCCCCAAGTCCTAAATCTAGAAGCTGCCATTGACTTTTCCCTCCTCTTTACCCTACCCACAGAATATTCAATAAGCCTCCATATCCTCCAATCCTCCCTTCACAGACTCCCTCATTACTGTCCTTTCCTTTCCACTATAACTGCTGAACTCAGCTGTTACAGTAGCCTCCTAAAAGGTCTTCCTGATTCTGGCCTATTCCCCTTCTGGGTAACAACAAGCTCAACCTTCCTAAATCATCATCAAGATCATGTCACATCCACATCTAAAAGACATTTTTAGTTCCTTTATCTGATATCCAAGGCCATATATGATCTGTGTTGGTTCGCAAACTGGGGAGTTCCCCAGATGAAATCTGAAACTGGTCCCTGCACACACGGAGGGCAAGAGAGACAGAAGAAAGAAGTACTCTACTCTAGATTGGTAGATGGCTAATTTAATAAGCAAGGGAACTTACATACAATACTTCTCTTGGGTGGCCACAATATGAATAGATCTCTGCGCCCATGTACCAGAATGTGCAAAGTTTACAGAGATGCCTTAACTGGATTCAGCCATATGTACCATCCAGATGAGCTCAACAGTACACTGCTTTCTCAAGTCTTTGCCCTTGAAAACGTCTCCCACAATAGGAAGAGTGGGCAGGATATACATTCCAAGGACGAGGGAGGGGATAAATAGCCTCTGATTGCCCAGGTCCAGCTTGTAGGTCAACCGGTGGTCACACCCCTGAACGACCTCCTCCAACCTGCCTACTTCCCCAACTTCTCCTCACTCACTGTCTGCCTTACTCATGGCCCTCCAGCAAATTAGGTCCTTTTAAGTTCCTCACACTCACCCATCTCTTTCCCACAGCAGGACCTGGGTACTTTCTGTTCCTTTCGACTAACATCCTCCCTGGGATCTTCAGGGACCTGGTTCTTTCTCATTCCCCAACTTTTAGATCAGATATCACCTGCTGAGACAAGCCTTCCCTGAACATCCTTTATAAAATGGCTCTCATTCACCAGTCACTCTCCTCCATCCCATTACCCTGCACTTTGTCTTCACAGCAATTATGGCAATCTATAATTTTTTTTGCTTGTTTATTTCTTTACTGTTTATTGTCTAGTTTCCTTCACCAGAAGATAATCTCCACAAAAGTAAGAATTTATATCTCTCATTTATTGCTGTATATATATTTCATTGAATAATTCCAGCCACAGAGAATGTGTTCAATAAACATGATTGAATAAATTAATGAATTAATTCATATGTGAATAAGTGAACTATAGAGTCAAGGTCAATCACACTGAGGTCAAATTCCAGATATACCTTTACCAACTATGTGATCCAATAAAGCTACTTAGCATCTCTGAGCCTTCATTTCCTAACCTGTAGAATAAGTCTAAGAAAACTTCTTCATACGTCAACTATGAATATTCAGTCAGATAATATTTGTAAAATTCCTACACAGAGACTAGCTCATAGTAGTTGCTCAGTAAATGCTGCTTCCTTTCTCCATCTGATATCTGAGTTCCTCTTCTGGTAAGCTGCCTAATACCCCGGGACTCTGCTAGAACTGGAGCCCCCTTCAACCCTTCCACTTTCTCTCTGGATTAGTCATATCCTCTGTTGAATGGATAAAATAGTATTTACCTTACAGGGCTGTTCTGGAAAAGTGATAACAGTGGTTAAAACATTTAATTATTACTCTTACTGCAACTTAGAATTGTCCAGAAGAAAATGCAAGGTATGATAGGCAATACTAGTGACACCGATATCCAGTATTCCTCCCCTTCCCAACTGTTTTAAGAACACACCTCTTGGGACTTCCCTGGTGGTGCAGTGGTTAAGAATCCACCTGCCAGTGCAGAGCACACGGGTTCGAGCCCTGGTCCGGGAAGATCCCACATGCTGTGGAGCAACTAAGCCCGTGCGCCACAACTACTGAGCCTGCACACTAGAGCCAGCAAGCCACAACTACTGAGCCCTCGTGCCACAGCTACTGAAGCCCATGCGCCTAGAGCCTGTTCTCTGCAACAAGAGAAGCCACCGCAATGAGAAGCCCACGCACCACAAGGAAGAGTAGCCCCCGCTCACCACAACTAGAGACAGTCCACACACAGCAACGAAGACCCAACGCAGCCAAAAATAAATAAATAAATTTATTTATAAAAGAAAACTCTAGTTTATATGTCAACTGGATAATATTTTCTTAGTCCATTTCCCAACTTTCCTTTAAAATCCATTTGAGTACTTTAAATTACACAATTTTTATTAAAAACTAAAAATTTTTTTAAAATCTCCTGAGCAAAAAAGCCAGGTGTTGGAAAGGATATGGAGCAATTGGAGTTCTCACACACTGTTAGTAGTCCTGTAAACCAGTACACTTTGTAAAATGATTTGGCAGTATTTACAAAGCTGAATATATGACAGTCCAATGACTCGATAATTACACACATGGATATATAGCAAAAATATGTGCATATTTATATTTGCAAAAAGACATGTTCTAGAATGCTCATAGCAACACTTCATAAGAGTCAAACACTGGAAACTATCCAAATGCCCATCAAGAACGGATAATGAATAAATTATGGTATATTCACACAAAGGAACACAGACAGCAAGAGAATAAAATCTGCACCCACACACAATATAGATGAAACTCACAAACAAAATTGAGCAAGAGAATTCATACACAAAAGAACATACTATAATGTTGCTTTTAGATACAGTACAAAAATGGGGAAATATGCTGATAAAAGTCAACATAGACTTCTAGGATAATGACTAGGAGAAAGCACAACGGAGACTTTTCAGATACCTGTAGAATTCTGTTTCTTGATCTGAATGTTAATTATATGGATGTGTTTGATGTGTGAAAATTCACTGATTATTTATGATTCACTTATTTTCAATTTTCTGTATAAAATTATTTTTAAGTCACACAATTAACAAAAGTTAAAAGAGCTCTAAAGACAAAAATAATGGGCAAAAATATTACAAAAGTCTGGGAGAAATTTCATTTTGGATAACATTGGATTAAGAAGTTAATCCATTAGACCATGTACACTTTAACCTCTGAAACAGAGCTCTACCACCCAGGAAGTAGGTACAAAATCAGCTCTGCTGTTTCCCACTTCCACCAGCTTCCCACCAACTCAGAAACACAGATTCTGTTCTAACCAGAAAACTGGGAATTCAGAAACCTGATAGCTGTGAGTCATAGTCAGCTTTCTCCCTCTCTATCAATAGTCTTTCTGCATCTATTCTGAGACTATTGTCCTGGCAACCTCTTCTCCCAACAAGACGCTTGGGGTATTATAGAATGTGTTTTTCATAAAATGTGATGAGCAGGATTGGATACAGAAGGCCATGTATGCACGGAATCCTAGCTGCCATGGTAGAGATATCCTAAGATTCCTTAGAATATAACCTCTCTCGGGCTGTCCCTTGTGGTCCAGTGGTAAAGAATCCGCCTTCCAATGCAGGGGACGTGGGTTCAATCCCTGGTCGGGGAACTAAGATCCCACATGGCAGGGCAACTAAGCCCACGTGTCTCAACTAGAGAGCCTGCGTGCTGCAAACTACAGAGCCCACATGCTATGGAGCCTGCACACAACTAGAGAGAAGCCCACATAAAGCAACAAAGAGCCAGAGCACCGCATCGAAAGATCCCACATGCCTCAACGAAGCCTGCGTGCTGCAACTAAGACCTGACGCAGCCAAAAAAAAAGAAAAGAATATAACCTCTCTCAACTGATGAAAAACCAAGGAGTCAAGACAGAAGATCTCTCCTGTCAGTTCCTTCTATATTTCAATTGAGAGAAACCCAACTCAAGTAAGATTGGTAAAAAGGTGGAGTTTGTTGGAAGAATTCTAGGTTGTCCCATTCAATTGAAATATATTTTGAATAACTTCAGCAAAAATGGGCAGAGATCCTGTTGGGCTCCAGGATCAGTTGGGGAGGCAATATCAGGATGACTTTCTAAGTGCAAATTCTGGATCTAGACTGCTTGAGTTTTGCACCTGACTCTTCTACATAATCCCTGTGCCTTTAGGACCAACCATATAATACGTTATGTAAAATACAATAATGCATGTAACATACATGAAACAGTGCCTAAAGTAGCACAAAGTAAGCATTCCATAAACAAATTTTAGCTGCTATTATTAATACAGGGATTTGTTGGGAATTATGTTTTCCAGAATCCCCTTCCCTATAGTTGGAATTGGCCAAAAAAGGAACTTACATGAGTGAGATTTGGCAGGTGGAAATGAACAGTGACTATTATGCTTAAGAGTCTTTTCAAAATCAGATGGAAAGACACAAAAGCCAACTAGGTACCAGTTCATCTTTTCCTCTGTTCCACGTCCATCCAGCTCTTCTTTGCAACTGATGCACCTGACGACCATCAAAAGCCCCAGAGCTAAGGCCAGACACTTGGCTACTGACACACAGAGGTGAAAGCTACAAAGAGAAGGAGCTACAAAGCTTCTCCTAAACATCTCTATTCACTCCATCCTCACAGTCCGACGTCAGCAACTGTGCATGCTGTACATTTCAGATTCCCCTGCAAGCTCTGTCTTCTCCATCTACACCACTACTTCAAGAAGACTGATTAGTGATTTGTTTTCTGATCCACCAACTTCTCATTCTGGAATTTTACTTCCCTAAGGCCTCCCAAAATTGTATAAAGTCTTATTCCTATACTAAATCCCTTATCCCATGACATTCACAGTGGCTTTGCTTCCTTTATTGTACTCCGACTGATATGATTATTGGTACTGGGTGTGGTTCCAGGGAAAGAGAACCTATAATTTATTTTTAAATTAAAATTTCTATTTTGAGATAAAGATACATTCACATGCAGTTGTAAGAAATAATACAGAGAGATCCTATGTACCCTTTACCCAGTTTCCCCCAATGGTAATATCTTACAAAACTATAACTCAATATCGTAACTAGGATATGGGCACTGGTATAGTCAATATACAGAACATTTTCATCATGACAAGGAGCCATCACAATGCCCTTCTATAGCCATACCCTTTGTCAAAAATCATGTAGGCATATTTGTATGTTTATTTCTAGGTTTTCTGTTCTGTTACATTTATCTATACCTATTCTGCTGCCATGCAGTCTTGATTACTGTACCTATATAATAAGTTGAAATGGGTGGATTGACTCCTATCATTATATTTTTTTAATAAAAATTTTTTTAGCTATTCTAGTTCTTTTACCTTTCAAATAAATTTTAAAGTAGCTTTATCTATAGCTACAAAAAATCTTGCTGGGATTTTAATAATAACTGTGTTAAACCTATATATCAATTAAAGAAGAATTGATATCTTTATTATGTTGATTTTTCCTATCCATGAACATCGTGCACCACTCCATTTAAGTAGATCATGTTTGATTTCTTTCATCAGAATTGTATAATTTTCAGCATATAGTTTCTGTACATACTTTGTTATATTTATCTCTAAATACTTAATTTTTTGAGTGATTGTAAATGGTATTGTATTTTTAATTTTGGTGTCCATTCTTAGTATAAAAGAATACAATTAAATTTTATATATGTTCATCTTGTATCCTGCTACCTTGCTGATCCCACTTTTTAGTTCTTGAAGATTTCTTGTTGATTTGGGGGGCTATTCTATGAAGACAATCATGTCACCCGCAAGCAGGGACAGTTTTATTTCTTCTTTTCCAATCTATTTGCCTTTGATTTCCTTTTCTTGCCTTGCTGCACTGGTTAGAACTAGTGCCATGGGGCTGATTAGAGACATTTTCTCTGATCCTCCAATTCCTTCCAAACTTCCTAAGCTCCTCCCATAAATGTGTAAGGTTTAATCATCAACTTTCTCATTCCAATCAGTCTGGAGTCAGCCTGTAGTCACCATCCTCTACCTGGGTGGGGGCCTTAGTTCCTGCAGAACTCAAAAACTGTATCAGATTGTTATGTATATCCCTTGAGGAGGAACTAGGACTCTGTTTTATTGCTAAACTATTGTTTCTCGACTGCTTTTCCTTTGTTCCTGCATTCCCTTACTTCCCTTAAGATCATTGATTACTGAGACCTGTTCAAGGGCAAGCACTGTGGCCAGGCTTAGACCACAAAATGGCTTAGGCCAAAATGGCTTCTCTTATGTCAAGAAAGCCATTCCTGATTCTCTTTCTCCAGGGACACCCTAACCTATCTGTTTACACTTTTATCTACTTAGAGAATACATAAAGAATCATGAGCAGAAATATGGACAGTAAGGGCCATTCTGGCAAGGTCTCAGATAAAAATAAGTAACGTGTTATTGGAAACTGGAGGAAAGGCAAACCTTGTTGTAAAGTGGCAAAGAACTTGGCTGAATTGTGTTCTCATTCTAGCGTTTTGTGGAAGGAGAACTTGCAAGTAATGAAACGGGATATCTAGTTGAGGAGATTTCAAAGCAAAGTATTGAAGGAGTGGCTTGGTTCCTCCTGACTGTTTATAGTAAAATGTGAAAGGAGAGAAGATGAATTGAAAAAGAAAATGTTAAGCAAGAAAGAACCAGAACTTAAGGATTTGGAAAATCCTCAGCCTGCCCATATTGCAAAAAATGAGAAAATGTATTCAGAAAAGAGCCACTAAGGGTGTGGCCAAACAGCCATTTGATAAAGAGATTAGTATGAGTATGAGTCACTGCCTTAATCAGGCACCCCAGCAGAAACACTGCCAGTTTGAACTGAAGAAGACAGAGACAGGATGAAATGAAGGAAGGCTATCAGGCTTCTTAGATTCTACAAGACCAGATCATAGAGTTATCCAGCTGCCACTGTGTGGTATACTTCAAAACCACAAGAAAAAATAACCCTGAAGGCAATTCAGAGATCATCAAGGCTGCCTCCTTGGTTTCAAAGGAAAGAGGTTGGTATGGGCAGGGGTGTGGGTGGGGGTGGTGGGGGGAAGGGGGTGAATTGCCTCAGTTTCCCCAGGCCAGACAGCAATCTCTCAGAGCCATGAAGGTAAGGTGCCTGGAGCCCTGGGGGCAGGGTCACCTATAGCCTTGTTGACCCTTGTGACCCTCAACTGGCAGAGTCTTAGGGGTGAGACCCATGCCAAAGAGAGACAGATGGAAGAAAGGAAATAAGAAAAGAAAAAGAAAAAAATCTTGGTATCCATATAAGTCCTAGACCCATCATCCCCCTGCCTCATTCTCAAGTAATTCAAAATTACTCATTTAAGATTCATCATTTAAAGTTCACCTCCTCTACCACTTCTAAGAGGTATTCTCTGACACCCAACTCCACCACGAGACTGAATTAAGTGTTCTTCCTTCATGCTTCTATAACACTTGGTGCATACCTGCTTTAATAAACTTACCACACTGATTTTTCATCATATATTTATATATCTATTATCTCCATTAGATTACAAACATCTTGAAAGCAGACACCATGTTTTATTCATTTTTGTAATCTTAGGGTCTAAAAATATTAGAAATTATTCCAACATATTAAAATGCTATCAATGATTATTTGGGGGTTGTGTAATAGTAAGTGATATTTATTCTCTATATTTGACATATTTGTAAGTGTTTTACAAGAGTTATTATCTTTATTATTAAAAAAAAACACCTTATGACCCGAATTTGCTGCATTTCTCTCATTGAATATTGTATCACTGAGGATAGAAAGACAATCTTAACTGTGGCAGACCCTTGTCTATGTGAAAATAGTATATCTCATCAATAGTTTTCCTTTTGGTTATCTTCTAAAATAGAAAAAAACTATTGAGATAGTCAATACTCTCTGCTTAATTTTTTTCACTTGATATTCCTTTCTCCCTTTTCAAATAAAGGAAACTTTCTCACCTTAAAGAATGATGCAGGCATAAGAAGGCCTACAACCTTTACCACAGAGAGTAGTCAATAAAATCTCCTAATAAAAATGCTATTGAGTGGGGCTTCCCCGGTGGCGCAGTGGTTGAGAGTCTGCCTGCCAATGCATGGGACACGGGTTTGTACCCCAGTCCGGGAAGATCCCACATGCCGCGGAGCGGCTGGGCCCGCGAGCCATGGCCACTGAGCCTGCGCGTCTGAAGCCTGTGCTCCGCAACGGGAAAGGCCAAAACAGTGAGAGGCCCGCATACCGCAAATAAATAAATAAATAGATAAAATAATAAAAATAAATCAAAATTTAAAACTCACATGTCATAAAAATAGATACCAAATGTGTATACCTGTGTAAAGATATTATTATTACTCCTTCATTTTATCATGCCATTATATTATTTCCTAGATATATCTGAGATACTGATTTTAGTAATCTTTTTTAAGAAAAAGAAGAAACCGGTGTGGGGAAAAGGGAACCCTCCTGCACTGTTGGTGGGAATGTAAACTGACACAATCACTATGGAGAACAGTATGGAGGTTCCTTAGAAAACTAAAAATAGAGCTACCATATGACCCAGCAATCCCACTCCTGGGCATATATCTGGAGTAAACCTTACTTCGAAAGGATGCATGCACCCCGATGTTCATTGCAGCACTGTTTACAATAGCCAGGACACGGAAGCAACCTAAATGTCTATCAACAGAGGAATGGATAAAGAAGATGTGGTACATATACAATGGAATATTACTCAGCCATAAAAAGGAACGAAATAATGCCATTTGCAGTGACACAGATGGACCTAGAGATTGTCATACACACTGAAGTAAGTCAGAAAGAGAAAGACAAATATCATATAATATCACTTGTACATGGAATTTAGAAAAATGGTACAGATGAACTTATTTGCAAAGCAGAAGTAAGAGTTACAGATGTAGAAAACAAACTTATGGTTACCAAGGGGGGAAAGAGGGATGGGAAGAATCAGGAGGTTGGGATTGACATACATACATTCATATATATAAAATAGATTACTAATGAGAACCTACTGTATAGCACAGGGAACTCTACTCAGTGCTCTGTGGTAACCCAAATGAGAAGGAAATATAAAAAAGAGTGGATATATGTATATGTATAACTGATTCACTTTTCTGTACAGCAGAAACTAACATAACATTGTAAAGCTACTAGACTCCAATAAAAAAAATAAAATATTTTCAGTAAAAGAATAAGAAGAAAACTCAAAATGTCTTTATCAGTATCCTCATTTTAGAGCTAAGGTAACTAAGACCCATGGAATTTAAGTAGACTCCTCAATTAGTAGCAGAAGTCAAGTGAGAACCCAAGTCTCTAGTCTGGCAGTCAAAGGTTCTTTCAATATATTAAAATACTTTGCAAACTTTCCTTTATTGTTATATTTTTATAAGCAAATCCATAAATGTATATGTGATAGGGCTGCTTCTAAAATGGTCCCCAGTGATCTCCTGGCTCCTGAGAATGACTCCCTTGTGTAATCCTCTCCTCATGTGTGTGGGCTGGAACCCAGTGACTTCCTTCTAGTGAATACAGTGCAGTTAAAGTGATGGGATGTTACCTCCAAGATTAGATTATGAAAGACTGTGCCTTCTGGCTCTGACACACACTCTCTTGCTGGTGCTCTTTTGTTTTCTTTGCTGGCTCACTCTGATGAACCAGGCTGCCATGTGGAAAGGCCCATGTGCCAAGGAACTGAAGACAGCCTCAGTCCAACCTATGAAGAACTTAATCCTACCGATAACCACTGCATAAGCTTGGACACAGATCATTCCCCAGTTAAGTTTCAGATAAGACTGCAATCTCAGCTGACATCTTTACTGTAATCATGTGAGAGTCCCTATGCTAACCTGTGCCCAGATTGCTGACTCACAGACACTGTGAAATAATAAACTCTGTTGTTTTAAGCTATCAAGTTTGGGGGTAAGTTGTTGTAAACAGTAGAAAACTAATACCAGTTTTGTACCTGTAAATGTAAGGTTACCATACAAATACCTAGAAATGTAGTAGTTGCTTTGGAACTGGGCTGAAAGGATTTTGAGGAGGATTACTGAGAAAGTCTAAGATGCCTTGAATAGGTTGTTAATACAAATCTGTATTTTGAGAATGTTGCCAGTAAGAGAGCTCAAAATGAAGTGCAAAAACTGGAAGGAGAAAAAAAAAAAAACTAGAAGGAGAATCCCTATTATGGAGAATCAGAAAACTTAGTGACATTGTCACCTGTAATTATGTGAAAAACAGAATGTATACCACCAGCCACCATGCTATGAGGAACCCCAAGCAGCCACACAAGAGGATATTTAGAAGTGTTGTCTGACAGCCCCAATTGAAGTCCCAGCAAGAACTATTTTATTCCAGGCATGAAAGTGAATGAGAAAGGCTTCTTATGATTACAGACCCATTTTCAAGTTACTCCCAAACAGAGTCTTCCCATAGATCTCTGACATCATGGAGCAGAGATAATTCATTCCTATCGTGTCCTTTCCAAATTCTTGATTCATGGAATTTGTGAGTATAATAATATTTTGTCATTTTATTCCACTAAGTTGGCGGTGGCAAGTTATGCAGCAATAGTAACTGGAACAGAGCACATCAACAAAAGTTGCAATGGAATCAGAAGGTGATACTCAAGGACCAAGGAGAACAAGACATGTCAGTGAAGGTCAGCCAGGAAATAGGACAGCATATGGACCAGACACTTCTCCCCTGGTGCTGTGATGTCATTTGCATAAGCTATAACCAGATGACATCCCTAGGAAATAAAAGGAAAAGTTCTTGAAAGGTGAAAACAGTCTTGATATAAATGTGAATTTTGAACTGAGTATAAATCTTTAAATTAACTAAATATTTATTTAAAATACTCTATGTTCTAGACTGGGAGTGACTGTGTTACCTGCAAGTGGCAAGACTGGGAATTTCCCACTGTTTGTAAAAATGGGGATTCCAGAGCAAAATTGCTTTCAGTTTTAAAAAAGTAAAATTACATTTATGAATTCTTGAGTTGTACCTGTAAATTTTAAACACCTCACACTTACAATTATTTATTTGTTTTAGTATCTGTATTCTTTATTGACAGTAAGCTTTCAGAGAACTGAGATCATGATTGTACTGCCCACTGTTATATTCCTAGCTCCTAGCACATGATTTGTCACATAATAGAAGCTCAATAAATATTTGTTGAATGAATGAATAAACAGAAATACATGCTAATTGACAATCACAGGGATCACCATGGTAAAATGCTATCATTGACCAATAAGTAATTTTAGCAAGCATAAATCTTCTGTTCACAATCATAAGCACTTTATTTTCTCCAAATTAATCTCAGTTCTGAACTCCCTAGCTATTGGACTTCAAGAATATTATCCCTGGTCATAACCAGGGCTCTCCCTCTCTTCCAGTGTCACACTAGTATTCAGGAGGCTTATTTTGTGCCCTGAAAGCAGGAGCAGGGCCTCTAGTCCTTAACTATCATGATGGCCACTGCCTTCTTCAGAGTCCAAGCTCTTGAAATCTAACAGCTCTTTGCTGCTTCTGTACCTCATTGTAGGCATGAGAATCTTAAGTAAAGCTGGATTGTGATTCCATTTCCCTGGATGCATTGTGCAAACATTCCTGTCTGGATGCTGTTATTGTGATGAAACCAAATAAACTTGGTCCTTTGCAAAGGATCCTCAAGGGTCTCCTCAGAGGCATGAGTTATAGAGGATGAAATGTAAGTAGCAGAAAGCATTCATGCTGGTACCTTGGAGGGATTTACAATGAGGGTCCAGACTACTTTTCCAAGATGCCTCAGTACTAATTACCACAATACTTCTCAGTTGAGGACAAAATATCCAGCACTTTTGCAATAAAGACAAAATTATCCTAATGACTACATAAATCCTCCCACAGCAGCCACATTACCTCTTAGGTCAATTTTCTAGAGATAATAAGTACACTCTGCAAAAACACTGTACTATCTCCACACAGGAAAGATCACTCATCCTTTATAAGCTGCCCTGGTATGCAAAGGGATACACTACCAAGCATGCGTGCCACAGTGGCTAGGATGGCTTGTCTGAGGTCCTCATTTTTAGTGCTGCTGCATCAAGTACGGTCTACATTTTAGCAGGTGTCAGGGAACACAGACTTCATGTCCTGCTGATTAGGAAGAAAGCTATCAGGTATATCAGTTAGCTGAGTTCACTCCAGATGCCATACACTGAGACCTAATTTAATTAGTTGAAAAATATAATCTTTATCACTCTAATGGTAAGCAGTTTAAATGGAATGGCTATCACTTTTATTATGAAAAATATTATAAATGTAAAACAATATTACCAGCTTCCATAAATATTTCATATAGATTCTCCTTTGTGGTTGTTTAACTATAGTAAATATAATTAGCACACTTTAATTTGCTCCATCATCACCAGTAACTAAATAGTACAGATACCAGAAACTAATTTTTTTGATAAAAATCAAAGAGGAATCAAAAGAATTTCCTTCCAGAAAGCAGAACTGTCCCCAGGTTTATTATCCTGGATTTATCTGCATAAGAATAAACATCCCTAGGGAAAGAGGAAAATTCAGTTGCTTTTACATATAAAATTGACTACATTTTTTTTCACTGTTATCCATTTATTTGCCTCATGCATTTACTCTAGAAGCTGTCCTTTGAATACATAAAAACTGGATTTAAACAAAAAATTCATTTTAGTTTAAGGAAGAGTTAACATATCTTCCCTCTAACATCTTCCTATTCTCAGTAGGTCTCAGTAGGGTGTTTTAAATGTATTTCAAAACAGATCACATTCATCCTAGTAAAAATCCTTAAAACTGATTTTTTAAGTTGACTAATAAATAAATGAATAAATGAGGGTGCCCAATAGCCAATATCCATTAGAATGAACAAGTATGGGGCAGTGTTAAGGACCTGGGACCCGAGGGGGAGGTGGAATATCTCATTAAATAAACATTAATTACTACTCAACACTACTACTATTGTCACGTGTGTCAGGGTACTGGGTCTTTGCCTTATCACTTTGTGATAAGGTTAAAATCATAATCTAAGGGGGCAATGGACAACTAAGAGACTTCAAACTTTTGCTTGGTGATCCAAGGGTTTTTGTTATTAAAGCAAATTTCTCTGAATGCTAACGGGAATAAGGAGACACATTCATGATTCTTTTGCATTCCTGTATATCTTGCAAGTAAGGCACTAACAAACCTTAGCTACATACTATCTTTCCAAAAATATCTGCAAACAGCTATACAGATAATGTCTCTCTGAAGCAAAAGGCAGGTATGCTTACTGCCTATTATAAAATGCTCAAATTCCCTAAGCTGAAAGTTCCTCTCCTGTAACATAACCCGCTGCATACACAGGCGGCATCTGTCACTCTTGTCATCATCATGTGGGAATTGGGGCTCCAAAACTGCTGATTGGTACTCTGGCTACTGCTATTTATATTAGTAATAAATTGTCCTTTGTCTCTGACTCATGAGTCTCATGTCTTCTACCATCATCCATGAGACTGTGTAGCAGGCTAACTTGTTAGCTATAAGTAGGGTAAAACCAGACTCTTTGCAGTTCCTGAAAATAAGATGTTCAAGAATAAAAGGAAATATTCTTTGTACATCTCCATAAAGTATGGCTAAAAAACACAAGTGTGGCGGTATATGGCTTAATATATTAACTCTATTACTAAGACAGCATAATGATGCCTTGTCTTAGGGAGGGTGATAAATTAGTAGAAAGGCAGTTAAAGGCAGTTACAGCTTTTGAGTTTCAAAACCTGACACTTCATTTTCAGGGTGTGAGTTTCTGAGGTCCCAAAATCTGAGCCCTTAAAAACATAAAATGTATGCTTTAAATAACAGATTGGAAAGAATGAAGGAAGTCACATCACATCACCTGCAGGCTAGACGAAGACTCCCTTTTACAGTGGGGATGTGTGGCAAGGGGAGGAAAAAGAAGGGACAGGGAAAACAAGAAGGCTGTATGCTGTTGGTTCCCTAAGAAAGCGCCCTTAGAGGCTGGGGATTGGGAGGCAGAGAAACCCTGGAATCTGAGAGGAGTGAGGATCTGTGTCCTTCATTTGCACTTAAAACAGAGAGGAACTTGACAGCTGCAGCATAGTAGGAGAAATAGTAGATAGAATGCCTCTGGGGCTTGTCTACATGGAGAGATTTCCTCTTCTTCATTGGGGTCCAGGAGCAGAGTCAAAGGTGTTTCATACACAAAGTGGGGTACAGAAGCCATGTGATTGAGACAGCAGAATACAGTAGTAACACACATAGACCAATTACTGAAAGTGGAAAAAATAATATACATCTCAGCTGGTGCCATAGCAGATAGATGACAACAGCCAAGAATGAGTCCCAGAGCTTCCATAAGTCCTCTGGAACTTACATACAATATGGGGGAAATGTGTAGGAGGACAGGTACCCCTGAAGTGATTGAACTGACTAATATTTAATCTTTACCAGCAGGCAGAATAAGGGTTTAAAATAAAAATTGCTAGGAAAAAAATGAGTGTTTTTTATTTGTGTGTTTGTTTTGTACATTGTTTGTGGCCTAAAATCTGCACTTGCTAGACATGTATTCCTAAAACAATCCATTTTAAAAACACATTTACTGTGTTCATCATTTTTTTAAAAAAAGGAAAACTATGTCTTCTTTTATGTTCTTGGCCAGAGTCTCCTGAATTGTCCATCTCTTGTTATTTGTGGATTCCCAGAACTGCAGTGAGACTGAAACCATGATGCAGTCCACCTGACATTATTTCTACAGAAAGGGATTTTTTAAATCTTCCTCTAGTTAAACAACTAGGAGTCATATAAATAATGGAAACTATTCCCAACCTCAACCTACCCTCCTCTATTACTGCTTTGCAGACACAGAGAACTGGCAATTTCAACTCAATACACATTTCCTCTGTATAAGTAAGAAGGTAAATGAAATTTTATTTACAAGAGTCTCAATTCCACATGTAAAATTTATACCTATATAGTATTACTCAGAGCCTGGACAACCTTAAGATCATATATTTTCTGAATCTCTCTGCATTCTTTCAAAATTATACCTTAAGGGGTCCATTTTTATCTCAATATATTTTGAAAACAGGAATGTTAAATGAAATTGGAAAACTAGATAAATTTGCAATCTTCTGTGAAGCTTTTTATCCTAGAAAATTTTAATCAGTTTTTATAACAATAAAGCAGCAATTCCAAAGGTTAAATTATTTTCAAAGTTTCTACCAAGCCAAGCCATGCTAAAGGGGCTACCTATTTAGCTATGTCCATAAAGGAACTCAAGGTGACAAGAGCAAAGGAGAGAAAAGTTATATGATTTAACAAGGGCACTTGATAGAAAGAAGTCACCAATCCCAGGTAGAGGTTATGTTTGAGAGACAAAAATAGAGAATAAAATTGTACCTCCCCAAAATAAATCTTCCAAAAACCTGCCTTGTACATGAACTTCTTAACCTAGTATCTATGATATTCCTGCATCATATTGATGTTATAACTCTCTATGAAATGTTCCCTAACTTGTGACCCCCCCCCACCCTAGCCTTCTTTTCATGCACATATAAGTCTTAAAAACCTCTTAAGGTCTAACCCAAATCTCTCCCTCCCTCCCTCTCTCCCTCTCTCTCTTTCTCTCTCTCTCTCTCTCTCTCTCTCTCTCTCTCTCTCATACACACACACACATACACACTTAAGCCTTAATTTATATCTCCCCACTGATAAACCCAAAAGACCTCTATAGCTCTCATTGCCAGACCAGTAACACCTTTTTGATCTTCCAATCTGTTACTTATGTCTGACCTATCCAATGGACCTTGATGTTATTTGAGGGTTGGAAATGTGACTAATATAAATTTCTTATTCCCAAAAGAGCCTAGACCTCTGCTGGTACTCAATAAACCATTGGTTGAATTGAAGCAACTCTGAAAAAGCTTCTTTGACTCTGCCAGGAAAGTATCTTGCAATATTGCACAAAGAGGAATGTACCAGAAGAATGACCCTAGTTTAAGTTGTTGACTATGGGAACTTTATATAGCAGCTAACTTGAAGAAATATCCATAGATACCAATTACAACTTTCTGTTTAGGGCTTTTGTACTCTGATCTCCATGTTTTTCATTATGAGAGATAATGGAAAACTAAATTTAGCTTTTCCCAAAGCCCTCTGTTTCAGAGATTTATGTTACAAATAAATGAGTAAAGGGGAAATGAACCAGAAACAAATGGATGCTATTTCCCTCAAATCAGACATGATTTTAAAAATTTAAGACAAAGATGATTGGATAAAAAAGAAAAAAAGCATCACCCTGAGTATAACACTTTTCAGAAACTTGTACCAGATATCTTGATAGCACAAAATCATTTAGATTCATCCATCCATCCCTGACAAACAATACATAAATGTAGCCTGTAATATCTTCTTTATTAGGCTTCAAGATATGTTCCTCCTTCACTAAATACACATCCCTCCCTTCTAATCTAATCTCACCAACTTTTTTCCCAATTGTACATTTCTTGTACTTAGCATCATGACATCTTGGTAAGCAGTATTACAGAGAAAATAAAAGATTTTTAAAAGCCAGAGATTTTTTTCTTGCTTCATAATTTTATTTCAACAGGAGTTCTGCACAAAAAACTATGCATGAAGGTTAAATCAATATACCTAACCTTATTCTGACTCCAGCTTTCAGGTAAGAAAATGTATTTGTTACCTAACATTTTTTAAAAAAATAACAATTAAAATAAAAACAACAATATTTATATTCACTGAAAATTACGTTAAAAATTATTCTCATCTTGGGAAAACACTTTTAGTGCAAACATGTTAATGAAACAAAAAAATGCTAACCCTATAATGATGGTGATGATTACATAGGATGTCAAAGACCAAGTTTCATATCCAAGTTCCTCTATACACTAGCTGTGTAACCCTACACTAGTTACTTAAATTCTGAGTCTCAGTGTCTTCATCTTTAAAATGCTGCTAGGAGGATTAAATAAGAATAGTATATGTGGGGCTTCCCTGGTGGCACAGTGGTTCGGAGTCCGCCTGCCGATGCAGGTTCGTGCCCCGGTCCGGGGGGATTCCACGTGCCGCAGAGCGGCTGGGCCCGTGAGCCATGGCCGCTGGGCCTGCGCGTCCAGAGCCTGTGCTCCGCGGCGGGAGAGGCCACAGCAGTGAGAGGCCCACATACCGCAAAAAAAAAAAAAAAAAAATATATATATATATATATATATATATATATATATATATATATATATATATATATATAGTGTATGTGGAGCTCCTAATACAGAATCATCAATAAATGCTAGTCTCCTTTAGTATCATTTAGAGATTTCTTGCAGTCATATGTAACAATTATCATGGTTTACCCAAGTAGGGGTTTATTTTTATCACACAACAAGAAGACTGGAGGCATAAAGTCCAGGGCTGGTGCAGCACTTAAGAAAAGCATCCAAGACCCAGGCTCCCTGTGGATCTACCCACTTTAGCAAATGGCTTAATCCTTATGGACACAAGATGGCTGCTCTACTTCCAGACAACAGTTTGGATTCATGTTAGCATAATATATCTTTTCCCATCCCTTTGCTTTTAATCTTTCTGTGTCATAATATTTAAAGTGGGTTTCTTGTAGCCAGTATGGTTGGATCGATTCTTTTGAATTTATACCCAGAGGTAGGATGGTTGGATCCTATGATAATTCTATTTTTAGTTCTTTAAGAAACCTTCATACTGTTTTCCATACTGGCTGCACCAACTTATATTCACATCAATTGTGTACAAGCATTCCAATTTCTTCAAGTCCTTGCCAGCATTTATCTTTGTTTTTTTGGTTTTTTTATATAACAGCCCTTCAGGCAGGTGTGAGGAGACATTCCAGTGTGGTTTTGTTTTGCATTTCCCTCATGATTAGTGATGTTGACCACCATTTCATATACCTGTTGGCCAGTTCTATATCTTCTTTGGAAAAATGGCTATTCAATTCCCTTGCCCATTTTTTAATCAGGTTATTTGTGGGGGTTTTGTTTTGGGTTTGTTTGGTTTTTTTTGCTATTGAGTTGTAGGAGTTCCTTGTATATTTGGGTATTAACTTATCAGATACTTTCTCCCCTTCCATAGTTTGCCTTTTTACTTTGTTGATTGTTCCCTTTGCTATGAAGGAGCATTTTAGTTTGATGTAGTCTCACTTTATTTTTGCTTTTGTTTCCTGTGGTTTTGATGTCTATCCAAGAAATCTTTGCCAAGATCAATGTTCCAAACTTGTCTCATATGTTTTCTTCTAAGAACTTTATAATTTCAGGTCTTACATTTAAATCTTTAATCAATTCTGAGTTGATTTTTGTGTATAGTGTAAGAGAAGGGTCCAACTTTATTCTTTTAGATGTGGATATACAGTTCTCTCAGCACCATTTGTTAATGATACTATCATTGTATATTCTTGACACTCTTGTCGAAGGTCAGTTGACCATAAATGCATGGATTTATTTCTGGGTTCTCTATTCTGTTCCTTTGGTCTATATGTTGTCTTTATGCCAGTACCATACTATTTTAGTTACTGTAGCTTTGTGATATATTTTGAAATGAGGACTGTGATGTCTCCAGCTTTGATCTTCTTAAGATTGCTTTGGCTATTTGAAGTTATTTGTGATTCCATATGAGTTTTAGGATTGTTTTTTCTATTTCTATAAAAAAATACCATTGGGATTTTGATAGGAATTACACTGAATCTGTAGATCACTTTGGGTAGTACAGACATTTTAACAATATTAAGCCTTTCAATTTGTGAACACAGAATGCCTTTCCATTTATTTGTCTTTAATTTTACTCAGCAGTGTTTTGTAGTTTTCAGTGTACAAGTCTTTCACCTCCTTGGTTAAGTTAATTTCTAAGTATTTTATTCTTTTTGATGTTATTATAAATGGATTGTTTCCTAATTTTCTTTTTTGATAGTTTGTTGCTGGTGTATAAAAATTAAACTTCTTTTTAATTGAAATATATAGTTGATTTACAATATTGTGTTAGTTTCAGGTGTACAGCAAAGTGATTCAGTTATACATATATATGTATATATCTATATTCTTTTTTTTAATTTTCCATTATATAGTTCATTGCAAGATATTGAATATAGTTCCCTGTGCTATACAGTAAATCCTTGTTGTTTATCTATTTTAGAAACAAAACATTTTGTTATGTTGATTTTTTACCCCACACCTTTACTGAATTCATTTATTTGTTAGCATCTTTTATTGTGGAGTCTTCAGGGTTTTCTACATATAAGATCATGTTATCTGCAAACAAAGATAATTTTACTTCTTCCCTTCTGATTTGGGTGCTTTTCATATCTTTTTCTGCCGAATAGCTCTGGCTAGTACTTCCAGTACTATACTGAATAGAAGTGGTGAGAGTGGACATCCTTGTCTCTTTCTGATTTTAGAGGAAAAGCTTTCAGTTCTGCACTGTTGCATATGATGTGGGCTTTCCATATATGAGCTTTACTAAATTGAAGTAAAATCCTTCCATGACAAGATTTTTGAGAGTTTTTATAATGAAAGGGTGTTGAATTATGTCAAATGATTTTTCTGCATCTATTGAGATGACCATGAGATATTTATCCTTCATTCTGTTAATATGGTGTACGAAATTAATTCATTTTCCTATTTTTTAAAATTTATTTATTTGGCTGCACCGGGTCTTAGTTGTGGCATGCAGGATCTTCGTTGCTACATCTGGGATCTTTTTTTTTTTTTTTTGATTTTGGTCTTATTTATTTATGATTAATTCACATGCACTATTTTTCATTTTATTTATTTTTTTAACATCTTTATTGGAGTATAATTGCTTTACAATGGTGTGTTAGTTTCTGCTTATGTGGGATCTTTGTTGCAGCACGCAGGTTCTTTAGTTGTGGCATGTGGAATCTTTTGTTGTGGCATGCAAACTCTTAATTGAAGCATGTGAGATTTAGTTCCCTGACCAGGGATCAAACCCAGGCCCCCTGCATTGGAAGTATGGAGACTTAGACACTGGACCACCAGGGAAGTCTCTCATTTTCCTTTGTTGAACCATTCTTTTATCCCAGGAATAAATCCCACTTGAGCATGGCATATGATCCTTTTAATGTGTTGCTGAATTCATTTTTCTAGTGTTTTGTTGAGAATTTTTGCATTTATGTTCATCAGGGATATTGGCCCATAGTTTCCTTTTCTTGTGGTGTCCTTATCTGGCTTGGTATCAGGATAACGATAGCCTCATAAAATGAGTTTGGAAGTGTATTCTTTTCTTCCATTTTTTTGGAAGAGTAAGAAGAAGTGCTGTTTATTCTTTAAATGTTTAGTGTAATTCAACAGTTAAGACATCTGGCCCTGGACTTTTCTCTGTAGGATGTTTTTGATTACTGATTTCTATAAACCTCCTTATTTGTTATAACTCTGTTCAGGTTTTCTATCTCTTCACAATTCAGTCTTGGTAGGTCGTCTACCTAGGTTGACAACTTCTAGGTTGGTTGTCTGCTTCTAGGAATTTACTCATTTCTTCTAGGTTATTCAATTTGTTGGTATATAATTGTGCATAATAGCCTCTTATGATCCTTTTTATATCTGTGACGTCAATCGTAATGTCTTCTCTTTCTTTTCTGACTTTACTTATTTGAATCTTCTCTTTTTTTTCTTAATTAGTGTGGCTAAGGGTTTGCCAATTTTGTTTATCTTTTCCAAAAATCAACTCCTAGTTTCATCAATTTTCTATTTTTCCATTCTCTACTTCATTTATTTCTACTCTAATCTCTATTATTTCCTTCCTTCTGATAACTTTAGGCTTAGTTTATTACTTTTCTACTTCTTTGAAGTGTAAGGTTGTATTGTTTATTTGAGATATTTCTTCACATTAATGTAAGAATTTATCACTATAAACCTCCCTCAGTACTGCTTTTGCTGCATCCCATAAGTTTTGGTATATTTTGTTTTCATTTTCATTTGCCTTAAGCTATTTTCCAATATCTAATTTCCTTTTTGATTTCTTCTTTGATCCAATGGATATTCAAGAGTGTATTATTTAATTTCAACCTATTTGTGAATTTTCCAATTTTCATTCTTAGTTGATTTTTATTTTCATTCAATTGTAGCCAGAAAAGATACTTGGTAAAATTTCAATCTTCTTGAATTTGTTAAGACTTGTTTTGTGACCCAACATGTGATCTATCCTGGAATAAGTTCTGTGTGTGCTGGAAAAGAATGATTCTGCTGTTGGTTGGAATGTTCTATATATGTCTGTTAGGTTTACTTGGTCTATAGTGTTGTTCAAGTCTACTGTTTCCTTATTGATTTTCTGTCTGGATGTTTTACCCACTATTGAAAGTAGAATATTGGCATCTCCTACTATTATTGTACTGCTGTCTTTTCTCCCTTCAGATCTGTCAATGTTTGTTTTGTATATTTAGGTGATCTGATGTTGGGTCCATATAAGTTTATAATTGTCATATCTTCCTGATGAATTGACCCTTCTATCAGTCTATAATAACTTTTTCTGTGATAGCTTTTTACTTAAAGTCTATTTTCTCTAATATAATTATAGCCACCTCTGCTTTATTTTGGTTACCATTTGCATGGTATATCTTTGTCCGTCTTTTTACTTTCAGCCTATATGTGTCCTTAAATCTAAAGTGAGTCTCTTATAGACAGCATATAATTGGATCGTGGGTTTTTTAATCCATTTTTTTAATCCACTCTATGCCTTTTGAATGAGGAGCATTTGCATCCCCCCAAAAAAAGTATGTATGTTGAAATCCTAACCTCTAAAGGTATCAGTAACTGGGGATTAGGGGAGGTTGTCAGGCCATGAGGGTGGAACCCTCATGAATAGAATTAGTCCTCTTATAAAAGAGATTCCACAGAGCTCCCTAGCCTCTTGCATTATGTCATGACACAGTGAGAAGTCTGCACTCCAGAAAAAAGCTCTCACCTAAACATGCACCATGATCTTGGACTTCCAGCATGTAAAACTGTAAAAAACAAATTTCTGTTGTAAGCTACCCAGTCTGTGTTATTTTGTTATAGCAGCCCAGAAAGTCTAAGCTTCTTTACAATGATTCTTTTGAATTCTGGTCAGGTAATTCATATATTTCCATTTCTTTAGGGTTAGTAACTGGAAATTTATTTTATTCCTTTGGTTGTGTCATGTTTTCCTGATTCTTCATGTTCTGTAGTTTTGTGTTAAGGTCTATGCATTTAAAGAAACAGCCACTTCTTCCAGACGTTATGGATTGGCTTTGACTGCAAAGATCTGCAACCTGGCTAGATTCTGGAGCTTTGTACCTACGTGCCCCAACCTCTCTCTCAGGATCCTGTAGTCTCTTACTCCCTTTGGTGTCCAATTGTACTGGGTTCTTTGGCATTCGATGTGAGGTGGGATGGACTGGTCTCTCAAGGAGTGCACTGAAAACTTATGATGGAGACATGTTCCACTCCTCTGCCTCCTTATTAGGCGAGAGGTGTCAGTGCTGTTTTCTCAATCTTGCAGATCTGTGCTGGCTTCAGGGACCCTCCTTCCTCTTTTCCTTTGCTCTTGTCTGTTCAAGGCTTCCAAACAATGCTGATTCCTTCAGCACTTGGTGTGAGGCAGGACGGAAACCAGCCCTGTGGGATGCCCAGTGAAAGACAGGGAGGCCAGGCATGTGCTCCATCCCCCCGACCCGCCACACACAACTGTAGAAGTCACAGGCTCAGCTGATCTCCCTTGGCACTAAAATTGTGCCAGTCTGGGGGAGGAGTTGAGGCAGATCAAGTTAAATCCCTCTTTTTACCCATTTCAATGCAGCTGGGTTCAGTTCTGTGTCTGGTGTGCTGCAACTTCTTAATTGGATTCTGGATTTCTCATAAAGATAAGATGGGACTGCCTATTCCACCATTTTTCTGACATAGCTCGGAATACTCAGGTGAAATTCATTTTAATGATACATTTATTCTTAACCCAATATATCCAAAATCTTATTTCAACTTATAATGCATACATATAAGTTGAATGCATACATCCTAAACCTGAGTACAGAAGCATAACTAAATAGAGGAATATCCTTCTCAATAACTAGAAGTATGAAAGTAGATCACCCAAGTCTGGTATGGTAACTCCATAAAAGCATAAAGAACTCAGGTTCCATCTAACGTTCTTCTACCCAAATTGAGCATTTGGCTTTTGTCCTTATGGTCACAAAATGACTTCCATCTTCAGGAACTGCATATGCATTTTAGGCAGGAAAAAAGTTTAGGGTAAAGTACACAAAAAAAAAGTATGCCAACTGAGGCTGTAATCAATATTAACAAAAAAACTGGCTTTCTCATTAGCTCCATCCAGTAGAATTCCACATACATCTCACTGTCTGGGTCATATAGCTACTCCAAGTTGCAAAGGAGTCTAGAAGATGAGTGTTTTTCATGGTTTCACTGATGCCTCAAAAGCATAAGGCTTCAGGACTTCCCTGGTGGTGCAGTGGTTAAGAATCCGCCTGCCAATGCAGTGGACACAGGTTCAATCCCTGGTCTGGGAAGAGCCCGCATGCCGCGGAGCACCTAAGCCCATGTGCCACAACTACTGAGGCTGTGCTCTAGAGCCCACGAGCTGCAACTACTGAGCTTGTGTGCTGAAACTACTGAAGCCCATGTGCCTAGAGCCCGTGCTCTGTAACAAGAGAAGCCACCACGATGAGAAGCCTGCCCACTGCAATGAAGAGTAGCCCCCGGGGCCACCACTAGAAAAAGCCCACGTGCAGCAACGAAGACCCAACACAGCCAAAAAAGAAAAAAAATCCATAAAAAAAAAAAATAAGGCTTCTGTTAGTAAAGGAGAAGGGAGGGAGGGATATTGATTAGGTAACTAACTAATTTATAACTGAATGCTATGTAACACAGGTAAAATTTCTTTCATTGAATTTAATTATATATAAACATTTTACAAATAAAGTAACAATGGAAGGACCTACTTTTACACATAGTTCTTCACAAATGAATTTACTCAGTGATTCAATTAAATTTATGACTTATACAGTTAAACTTCAAAGAAATGTCAGTGACCCTAAAGGAATTAGACTGAATCAAAGAGAATTTTGGTAACTCTAGTCCTTGTTCCTTTTTGTTAATTCTTCAGTGTCTGTAACTATTTACCAGATAAACAGTATCTTGTTCTAAATCCAAAGTCATAAACCCTGTCACTTGAGAGATAACATAAATTAGTAAAAAAAAAATGGGTAAAAATATTTTGATTACATATTAAGGATTACTGAATATTCTTCAAATCTAGAGAGAAATATGCTTTTTTCCATTTTTCTTGAACTACACTAACCTTTGGATATATTTTTCATTTTCCCACTTTTAAGACATGGTATAGAGAAATAGTTCTCTACTGTGAGAAAACTAACAGTGCAAGCACAATTGATACATTGATAATGCCGACGCTATTGGCATTGGCAATTAGAATTGGAAAGCCAACTGTGAGTGCTTGTGTCTGTGGTATATAGGAGAGAACCACCCTATGTAAAAGGGCTCTTACTACCCAGAGCTAAGCATTTATTACCATGTAGAAGCTCAGATCCAGTGTTGCCAGATTATGTTTAGGATCCAGATATTTTATATGAAATTTCCTGAGTTTTAACTGTTGGCTCAAAAAAGACCTTAAGAACAATGTATGAAATAGACATATCAGATTTGGATTATGACCTATGAATTGGATGCTTCTGCTCTAGAGAAAAACCCAGAAATTTTGCAAAATGCCAGGTCATTGAAAAGCAGTTCAAGAACATCAGATTTTGGACCTGGTGCAGAGAGAAAATAAAACCAGTAGGCCAGATTTGAGGGAGAAGGAAAATAAAGATCACGCACGATATGCCTTGAGTCATAAAGGTATAATAGGTGCTTTAATTATATTTTGCAAAGACTCTTTGTATAGACTTCGGACCCATTTTAAATACTTTTCAAATAATGATAGTAACCAATGCATTTCAATAAAAACAGGACTGGATAGAGTGGTTGTTACCAGTAAATGCTAATGAGGGTCAATAACTGTTTGGCAGACAAGGTACTAGGTCTTAACTTTTGATCTACAAAAGTCTCCAAGGCTATATATTAAATAGGAGCAAAAATCTTTGGAGGGATAAAAAAAGAAAACTACAAGTTGGATAAATAAAATTTTAAACCAAATAGCAGGATGGTTTAAAAGATAGTCTTTGGAATTAAGCAGATCTGGTTTAAAAGCCAGGACTTGCCACTTAATAGTTCTGTGAAATTTAATAAGATTTAAATTTTTTTTAATTTACTTCTTTAAGCATCAATTTTCTCATCTGCAAAATCTCGCTAATGATAGTTCCTATTGTAAGGATTACTGTAATGCTTAGACTATATATGTAAAGCACTTAGCAAAGTACCTGGCACATATTAAAATCTTCAATACCTGATACATAGATTCTCTGAGGATATGCATATATTTTTATGTATATTTAAATATACAGTATTCAAGAAAACCACTACATGCAAGGCAATTCCACCAGTTTTACCAGTTCAAATTATTTCCTTGAAGATTTGAAATATTTATACTATACTCATTCTGTAGCACTTAGGTTAACCGCAGGGTATTAGTTTAAGTTTTCCCTGGTTACATCAGCATTTTTTTAACTTAAAAAGAAAAACATGTGCCCTAAAGAACAGCTTAAGTTTTACTGTATTTTAACCACAATCTCATTTTTGCATGGATTTAGCAAATCAGGGGTGTTTTTCTTTCAAGGAAAAGGTGAGAATTTGAGTGGCTGCATTTGACAAATGTGTTGTCAAATGCCCCCTGAAGCTTGGAAATCAATCGACCATGTTTCTCTCATGGAGCAATAGGAACAAGACAGAACATGCCTGTGATCACAGGTCTCCCCTTAGGGTTCTTTTGAGCATGGGAGAAGAGTACCACATTTGTCATCACTTTTTGAAATCCCAGAAATTGCCTTTCAGTAGAAGACTCTGTTCCCTATAAAACTATTTTCTACATTTTTCCCAGCATCATGCAGGCAGGGACTACCTCTGTGTTGTACGCAATTATTGTATTCTATCTTATACAGTAAGTGCTCACCAAGTGTTTGTTGCGTGAATGAAGCAGAGTCCCATCTTTTTATGTTGATAGTTCCCCTGGTAGACAAAATTTGAAATGTTCAAAACAGCACTTAAAGTTTGCTCCATTCGTTTGAACAATTAATTACTCATATTAGTTTTGAGTGAAATAAGCAAGTCATTTCTTATGTTTTTTTTTCCCCAAAACAATGAGCATATAATAGATGTTCAATAAATATCTATTAAACTAAGCTTAACTTCTAATCTTTTCCATTTCCTTTTACAACAACCTAGCAAAGCCAAAGGATACACAGGTTGTTCCTGAAAATAAAATGGCAATGTAATGAATTCATAAGACTGGAAATCCACAAACCATGACAGGAGAGCTAATTTTAATAAAAGAGGCAGCATATGTGTTTTGAGTTGAGAAAGAATAAAACATTCTTATTCTAGATTAACACTAATTTTTCCTTAACTATGAGGCATGTTGAAGAGAGAAGATAATGAGCCTATCTGGTTTAAAGTCCAAAATGATTGCATTAAATAAGGGCATCAGGATATTCTGTGACTGCAAAACTCATCGGGTTACCTATTACAGCATTCAGTGGTGACCTAGTTTGAGCAATTTGAACAAGGGAATTAAGGTTTCATAGAGGAGAAATAACAGCAATTCCAGTTACATAAATGTAACTAATTCAATAAAATACCATTTTTCCCCTAGAATTTACTAGCAATCAACTAGATTAAATAAGTCTATATACAGACAGTTCCCATTAGTAACCTCTCTAATAATAAAACAGATGGTATCATTCTGGATAATGTAAAAGGCTTTACTCTAAAAAGAACAGATGTGACTACAAAATTAAAGTACAACAAAACAAAACCTGAACACTGAAATTTTAGGAAAAACATTTTGTTAATTTATTAAGTACATCTCACCAATTCTTGTATATATGTCTGAAACATTCCATATATGCTTCAACTCACACTGAGTAGGAATTTAGTTTTTGCCACATATATTTTCTACTTCACTTCTCTGTGAGGAATGTGTAACTATATTTGCCTTAAATATGTAAATTTAAATTTGTATTTAAATTGTCTTAAATATTTTGCTTTGAATTTGTAGTGGGACTAACACACTTGAGAAAATGCATTAGGAAATTTATTCACTTCCTAAACCAGGTGAATTCCAAAGGGAAAGTATTTTCTTATTTCTCAGAAGGTAAAGTAACATTAGAAACTAAAGAAAGGGGGCTTCCCTGGTGGCACAGTGGTTAAGAATCTGCCTGACAAATGCAGGTAACAAGGGTTCAAGCCCTGGTCCGGGAAGATCCCACATGCCATGGAGCAACTAAGCCCATGCGCCACAACTGCTGAGCCTGAGCTCTAGAGCCCACGAGCCACAACTACTGAGCCCACTTGCCACAACTACTGAAGCCCGCACACCTAGAGCCCATGCTCCACAACAAGAGAAGCCACCGCAATCAGAAGCCTTCACACCACAGTGAAGAGTAGTCCCCGCTCTTCACAACTAGAGAAAGCCTGCACGTAGCAATGAAGACCCAAAGCATCACAAATAAATAAATAAATAAATTTATTTTTTAAAAAAGGAAGGAAGACGTCTGTGTGATTAGAAAACATGATAACAGAGACCAAAAGTTCACTGCAAAATTCTGAAATCCTCCTCTCTCCCTTCCTTGTCTCTATGCACATCTCTCCTTTCCCTGTCTCTATGACAGAGCAATCATGAGACAATATTTCACGTATACCAAATGTTATAAATACTGCCTAAATCCTAATAAAGAAACAGCTTTTGCTTCTGTTGATCTATGTTTCTGTTTCCTAGTTCATTCATTTCTCTTTTTTTGCTTCCTTTCATCAATTTTTTTTCAACTTTTTGCGCAGATACTTCAATAATTTGAACTATTTTCAAACTGAGCTATAAAAGAAACTCCATGTACTTTTTCTTTTTTTAGCAACTTCAATGAGCAGAAATTTCAATGACACTCAATTCTAAAAATTTATTGTAATTTTCATTGTGATTTTGCCTTTGTCTCATGTAGTAGTCCTTTTTTAGTTTACAAATCTATGGAGCCTTCCTAAATAATTGTCTATTCTTCACAGATGTAGAGAACAAACGTATGAACACCAAGGCGGGGAAGTGGTGGGGGTGTGGGTGGTGTGGGATGAATTGGGAGATTGGGATTTAATATATATACTAATATGTATAAAAAAGATAACTAAATAAGAACCTGCTGTATAAAAAAATTAAATAAAATTCAAAATAATAGTAATTGTTTATTCTTGACTTCTAATTTAATGTACTGTGTTCAGAGGACTTGCTCTGACCTTCACTGAGACTTCTTTTGAGAACTACTACCTGTACCTAATGCCACTGTTTATAACTGTTTTATGTACCCTTAAAAAGAATGTATATTTTCTACTTTAGGGTACAGATCAAGCTATTATTTTTTTTCCAAGATCATTACATTTTTATCTACTTGATCAATTTCTGATAATGGTTTGCTAAAAATCTCCCAGTATCTTTGTGAATTTATCAAATTTACCTTATAATTGTGTCAGTTTTATGTTTTGAGACAATGCTGGGTACACAGAAGTTCACAATTTTTATATCTTCTTAGTTAATTCTTCCTTTATTATTATGTAATAATCTTTATCTCTGCTTATGCTTTTTGCCTTAGTTTCTACTTTGTATAATTTTGTTTTGCCAACTACTTTAAATTATAATTTTCCTGATATATATTTTAATTATCTCTTTATTTTCTATCTTTCTATGTGGTTTTGTTTCAGATTTGGCTCTTGGATACATCATATATTAATAAATGGATTTTGTAATGTTTATCCAATCTAATTATGTCCTCAGTAGTGAAGATTAATCAATACACACTTATTGAATCTTCATATGTACTATCACACTGGTCATATTTCTAACATTTTCTTTTTTGTTTTCATTTTTTCTCTTTTGCTGCATTCTGTTGGATTGTTTTACATATAACAACAATAATGATGATGATGATGATAATAAATAAAATTTAGCATTTAGTGTAGGGTATATATTATAAGGGCTTTACATGTACAAATTCATTAAACCTTCACAACAACTCCATAAGAGAAAGACTATTAAGATCCCCATCTTGCATTTGAGGAACTTGAGGCACTGAGAGGCTAAGTAACTTGCTCTAGGTCACACAGCCAGTAAGAGATGGAGCTAGATCTGAACTTAACAAGTCAAGTTCCAAAAATTACACTCTTAACCACCACACTGTCCTCTTCTTAAGGTACCTTTTACAATGATTTTTAAATGACTTTGGTTTCAGAAAAAGATTTACACTTACATCTGTAAGAACTTCCAAACTATGAACAATTTTAGAGAGTCTGACATCAACAATGGAAAATAGGCACAAACTTTCTGAAAAACTACTATAATCTTACTCTTCTATTCATTGCCTAAAATTGAGAAAGAGTGGAGGAGAATCACCACATGGCCTCATGATTCTTTTAAGTTGCATTTTCGAAGTCCAAACCATTTACAAATTAAATTCATTCTAAGAAAAACTATTTTGACTTGTAGAATATAGAGCAAATGATGATCCAGGACTCTTTAGCCTAGGTTTTAAGAAGGTCTGGCAGCTTCTGCTTTATGCTCTTTGGACCCTAAGCTGGTATGAAAGAAGTTAAGTAACTAGAGAGAGAGGACCTGTGGAGTGGCCCTGAAGGATGCAATGCAATGTGGAACACAGGCCACATGAAGAAGCACAAGTGCCAGAGATGTGAGTGAAGAAGCCCTTCTCAATCTTCCAGTCCCCAGCCAGTCTAGGCATTGCAGCTGAGGGACTTCATGGAGCTGAAACAAACCATCCCCATTCTGCCCTCTCCAACATGAGAAATATTTAAATGGTTGCTGTTTTGAAGCTACTCCACCTCTTTCACTTCCACATCAAAGTCTCACACTGGTACATATAATTGCTGAAGCCTATGTCACATGCCTGTGGTAGCTGTAAGGATGTCCACTGATCTCCATCCTGACTCCTCCATTAGGGGGCTGGGAAATAACATGAAAGTTTCTCTCGTATATGAAAAGATAATGGCACCCATGAATAAGACAGATGGATACTACACATACCTAACAGTCGTGATGTGGAAATGTGACCAACTAACCCTGGATCATGGAGAGCAGGGACTTTAACTGCTGAATTAAGAAAGAACTGCAAAGAATCTAGCAGATGCATAGCAGTCACAATGTGTTAAATAAATGACAGAATTGTGAAATGCTGATCACATTTTGCATATTTCTCATTTCAACAGATATTAATATCTGTTTCATGGTGGGAAAAGAGTTTCGTATATAGTTTTTCTTTTTGATGACTATCATAATGTGGGGATGGGGGAAGCAGAAGTAGTAACAGCTTCTGAGGACTAGTAATGAAATTGTTTAAGTGTAAATGGACATAGAATAGTTAAAATAGCCTAATTAAAGACTCACAGACATAAAGAACAGACTTGTGGCTGCCAAGGGGGAAGGGGGTTTGGGAAGGAATAGACTGGGAGTTTGGGATTAGCAGACGCAAACTATTATATAGAGAATGGATAAACAACAAGGTCCTACTGTATAGCAGAGGGAACTATATTCAATATCCTGTAACAAACCACAATGGAAAAGAATATGAAAAAGAATATATACATATATATACACATATATGTCACTTTGTTGTACACCAGAAAGTAACACAACATTGTAAATCAACTATACTTCAATAAAAAATAAATTAAAATATATATATAACCTAGTTAAGTTATTGAATTTCAAGGACAAAGAAATAATACTTCAGTCACTCAAGAAGAAAACATATGTGATAGTTAATTTTATATGTCATATTGACTGGGCTACAAGGTACCCAGCCATTTGGTCAAATATTATTCTGGGTGTGGCTGTGAGAGTATTTCTGCGTGAGATTAACATTTGAATTGGTAGACTGAGTAAAGCAGACTGTCCTCTCTAATGTCGCTTAGACCTCATCTAATCAACTGAAGACTTGAACAGAACAAAAAAACTGAGTAAAAAGGAAATTTACCTGCCTAACTGATTGAGCTGGGACATCAATCTTTCACCCTCAGACTAGAACTTGCACCAGTTGGCTCTCCTGGTTTTCAGGCCTTTGGACTCAGACTGAAACTACACTGCCAGCTCTCTTGGGTTGCCAGTTTGCCAACTGCAGACCTTGGGACCTCTCAGCCTCCATAAGCACAATATATATATATATATATCCTATTGGTTGTTTCTCTGGAGATCCCTGGCTAATACAAGTCACCTACAAGGAAAAATAAATCAAGCTAACCTCAGACAGCTCCACGATATTCAGTGCTAAAAAATAATAGAGCAAGTTTCTGAAGGAAAGAAACCCAATGTCTACAGAATCTTGACGAAGGTAACTCAAGAAGTTCATACATTGCCAAATTGTACTTCAAACATAAAAGTAATAAATATCTTCACATATGCAAGATCTCAGGAACACATATCTATAAGCCTTTTTCAGACAGAAAAATCTACTTGACAGTGAAATCCAACCAATCAAGAGATGAATCAACATAAAGATTTTCTTAAATAGAGAAGCTGTGGTGAAACAAGTGATAGCAAGACTTGTGGTTACAGAACAGCGCTTAAATGTCATAAACTTGAAAACATGAAAATGACAACTTACCTAAAAAATTAGCAGGAGGAAGAAGGGATGGGAGTAAACATAAAAGCACAAACTATTTTCATTTATCATAAGAGCAAAATAATAGATAACATTAAAAAAATATATCATGAAAAAAATGGCTCCAAAGACTTCACTTTTTTCATAATCTTTTGTTGTTAACCTTAAAAGGATACTTTACAAAGTGATATCTCTTTTCATGGATAAACAGTCACTTAAATTTAGCAGTTCTTTCCATTTCACCCATTTCTTTTTCTTCCTTTAAAATTATGTGAATTTAATGTCAACTTAAATTTAAAATGTTTAATATAAAAAGCAGTAGATGTAATCTTATTATTAAAAATTATTTCTCTCTAATGTCTATATGGAAATGTACATTGGAAAATACTAGAAAACTTTTTTTATATTTCTGAGAAAAACTAAGAACATTACATTCCACCAAAATGTTTTTCACATTTAAATAGCAACAAACATTCTCAAGCATGAAAGAACCCAGGGAATATAACAAACTTGAGACTTTTCTGGGGAAAAAATGTATGCTTTAAATTGTGCCAATAAAATTAAACCAATAAAGAAATGAATGGATAATTCAAATTATTTGTATTTTTTTATTTTATTTTATTTTATTTTTTTGCAGTACGTAGGCCTCTCACTGTTGTGGCCTCTCCCATTGCAGAGCATAGGCTCAGCGAGCCCACTCCGCGGCATGTGGGATCTTCCCTGACTGGGGCACAAACCCATGTCCCCTGCATCGGCAGGCAGACTCTCAACCACTGCGCCACCAGGGAAGCCCAATTATTTGTATTTTAATATAGTGAGAGCTGAAACCATCTTCATCCACACAGCTTACTGTCTATGTTCACACGACTTTATTATTCCACTGTCCTCATCAGTATAACTTTACTATTCCAGGAAACTCTTGCCCAGGAAGATAAAAATAACATTTTTGTTCATTCCAAGAATTCTACAAAAGATTCATAAACTCTTCAATAAAAAACAGAAATAACAGTTTACGCCCCCAGACTCTGGACCCATCACCTCAAAATCCACAAATTTTAAACTATTAGACTATGATTCTTACCCAATTCTAATCAAGCCACTACACTGGAAGTCCAGGCTTAAACAGGACTCCAAGACTCTCATAAACATCCCAACTTTGTCCTTCTCCCTCTAAGATGCTAAGACACTGTCAATTCAGTGTTTCTCCTTACTGTGGTAAGAATAAATGCGGCTTTGTCTTCTCAGTGAGTTGTTTGGGTGGTATTCTAGGGTAGCCAGCGTTCAACGAAAATCATGACTAGAAAAGAAAAAACAACACAAATCAAGGCAAGAAAGTAACGATAAGAAAATCCAAGCATACCTTAGAAACTAAGGATAGGAAGGAGGAGAGATGGGGTGCATAAAAGCTGGAGACGAATAAGACCAAAATTCCTTAACAAAGGTCTGAGGTGGGTTCCACTTCCTTAAAAACAGGGTCTTGAAGAGAGCTGTTGCATTCCTTCCTGGGAGGCCGAGTGAACAAAGCCCAATCTAACACCTTTGCTTCCGTCTTAAGCAGTGTTCGTCAAGTGTGGCTCACGGACTGCCCACCTCAGAATCATCTGGAGTGTGTAACAGCAATGCTTTCCCCCAGACCCTACTAGCATCTCTACAAGGAGGCCTTGGAACTGGCATATTTAGTACGCTCTGCGCATTAATAAACCTCACACCGAATTAGAGAATCCCTGAGCTAAAGGGTGCAACTCTCATATCTAAATTACCGTTTCCAGGGGCCCCAGTGGCGGCTGCGGTCTGTGCAGCGGCGGCAGGGAGGGGTGTGGGGAGGGGCGGTGGCGTTGGGATCGAGGTCGGGAGCGGCGGAGACGAAGCTGGGCAGGACAGCGGGAAGGCCAAGGCTAAGGCAGTGTCTACTCACAGAGAGCTGGGCTACAGTTTCCCGTGGGCTGCATCCACAGACATTTTAAGACTCGCACCACGAGCCACAAGGAAGAGCGGCTGCCACTGTGGTAGTGCCCGGGCCGTACTTCTCCAGTAGCTGGAGCCAGCAGGGGACGCTTCCGAGGATCTCGAAGTTACGCGGATCACTCCGTGCCACGTGCAGCGTGCGATCCGCGGTGACGAGAGGTTGGACTCCCTTATCAAGGCTACCATAGCTGGGGATGGTGTGATCCCTCACATCCGCAACTCTCTGATTAAGGGACAGCAGAGAACTGCTTAGATAGTTATTTTAACTGACATTCTTCCTCCACCGTCATTGTACTGTAACTGGGGCAGAAGAAAAATAATGGGGCTATGTGGAATTTTTAAAACAGTTAAGTGGAAAAGCATAGAAAGTTGCTTCAGACTTGCTAAAAGAAGCATTTGTAGGTTCCTAGACTCGAAGTTTGATAAAAGTAGCTTTTGGGGGACTTCCCTGGTGGTCCAGTGGTTGAGACTTGGCCTTCAAGGCAGGGGGTGCAGGTTCCATCCCTGTTGGGGGAGCTAAGATCCCACACGCCTTGTGGCCAAAAAAAAAAAAAAAAAAAGACATAAAACAGAAGCAATATTATAACAAATTCAATAAAGATTTTAAAAATGTCCACATCCAAAAAATCTTTTTTAAAAAAGTACCTTTTCATGTGACAACAGTTGTGTGTTCCTTGGCTAGGTTTCTCCCATGTTGCTTTATACAAAAATGGAATTGATAAACCATATTTTTAAAATTACCCTTTCCAACTTTATCTTTTATTAAAAGAGCTTTGTTTAATTAAAACAGCTGAGGGCTTCCCTGGTGGCACAGTGGTTAAGAATCCGCCTGCCAATGCAGGGGACACGGGTTCGAGCCCTGGCCCGTGAAGATCCCACAAGCCGCGGAGCAACTAAGCCCGTCCGCCACAACTACTGAGCCTGTGCTCTAGAGCCCGCGAGCCACAACTACTGAAGCCTGCACGCCTAGAGCCCATGCTCCGCAACAAGGGAAGCCACCGCAATGAGAAGCTCGCACACTGCAACGAAGAGTAGCCCCTGCTCGCCGCAACTAGAGAAAGCACGTGCGCAGCAACAAAGACCTAACGCTGTCAAAAATTAATTAATTAATTTTAAAAAACAGCTGAGAACTTTTGGGTAGTATAGATAGTGGTAAGGTAACCTTCAGCAAATCACCTGGCCAAACTCTATCTCCCTTGATCCAGCTCCTTCTCAACTCCATATACTACAACTCTCTTCCCCACCCCAGCTAAGTGTTGACTGATTGATAAAAGCCATTTATGAGTAACTTTACAGCAACCTGACTTCTTTGCCGTTCCTTTCATTTTTCAATTATTTGTTTAAAGTTTGCTTCTGGATAGTAATTTCTGTGAGCACAAGAAAAATTTGTCTTATACCCTGGCATTTTAAAGATAAAATTATTCATGACACTCATTAAAGAACAGTAAGGTAGAATTTATTCAGGAGAGCTATCATGATAGGGCTAGGGACCACAGCAATGGGGTGTTGTAGGGGAGGAGAGAGCTTGAACACAACTCTGAATACGACAAGGAAAAAATGGAAATTTATAGCAAAGGAGTGCATGGGGGCAAGGGAATCAGTAAATGAAAAATTACTAAAAGGAAATATCAGGGGTAAGGAGGGTTCTGGCTAAACTGATCTAACAGCATTCTTGCTGAAGGCAGACCAGAGGGATCAGACATCACCTGGAGGATGATGGAGTATGAGGGACCCAATCGGGTATGGAGAACGATCCGATGTTGAAGATGGTGTATTCTGATTAAACTGATTTAGCAGTGTTTTTGCTAAAATGTGATAATACAGAGACCAACACAGAAGTTCAAAGTCAAGGCCTAGTTGAAAAAGGGCTCAGAAGAGCCTGCTTAGAATTTGGTCAAGGAAAGAATCTTTGCCACCGTATCTCCAGATCCTAGCATAGTGCTTTGTACATGGTAGATGTTTAATAAATATTTGTTAAATTAATTAGTACCATATTGGAAAATGTTGGTCAAATGCAATGATTTCAGTTTTAGTGGAATTAATGGTTAGATAGTCTTTCTAACAGTAATTGGTCAACAAGTTACATTGTTATTTAATATCATTCCTCATTTGTGATAATAAAATAAAGTTGTCCACATAAAAGATCAGGTCTTAGAAGGAACTAGTACAGTGTTAAAGGTTAAAGTTAAAGTGTTTAGAATCTTACAAGAACTTTTAAAAATCCAAGGTAGTACACTGGACCTCAGGCAGGTTATTAAACCTTTCTGAGATTCCAGTTATCTGTAAACTGGGGGTTATATTAGCTGCTTCACTTACCTGTGGGCTAGAAGGGTTGACAAACTATGATCCATGGGCCAGATCTGGCCTTACAGTCTATTTTTGTACAGCCTGGGAGCAAAGAATTGTTTTCACAGTTTTACATAGTTGAAAAGAAGAAGGGCATGGGTGACTATGTGTGGCATATGAAGTCTAAAATATTTACTATCTGGCCCTTTACAGAAACAATCTGCTAATCCTTGTGTGATGGTTAAATTTATGTGTTAACTTGACTAGGCCAAGGAGCACCCAGATTAAACATTATTTGTGGGTGTGTCTGTGGGCGTGTTTCCAGATGAGACTAGCATTTTGAATCTGGACTCAATAAGATAGATTGCCCTCCCCAATATGAATGGGACTCATCCAATCTTTCACAGCCTTCCCAAAGAACAATATAGGACAAAAAGTTGAAGGAAGGAGGAATTTGCTCCTTTTTGCTTCCTGCCCATCAGAGCTAGGACCTTAGTCTTCCTCTGCCCTTGGACTGGAACTTACACCATCAGCTACGTTGGTTCTCTATCCTTGAGACTCAGACTAGGATTTTATCACCAGCTTTCCTCCATCCAGCTTGCAAACAGCATATTGTGGGATTTTTCAGCCTTCATAATTATGTATGCCAATTCCTCATAATAAATATATACATATATATAGAGACATATATATACTAATATGTATAAAATGGATAACTAATAAGAACCTGATATATTAAAAAATAAATAAAATAAAATTCAAAAAAAAAAGTTGTGGGGGAAAATAATTAATTTGCATGTCCTAAAGAAAAAAACTCACAGTATAACAAAAATTAAAGCTCCCTTTTCTTATACAACTAAGTCACATCTCATAATGGTAATTTGATATTCAAACACTGTGAGAAATCGAATTCTCAAATTTTGTTAAAGAGCTAAGCATTTAAAATATAAACGAACCATTTTGATTCAATTAAGGTAGAAAGTTCTACTGCTTTATTTTGTTTATCAAATATATCATATATTAAACCTTATTTGGGAATTACTTCCCAAGTTAAGCAAACACAAAACTTCTAACACAAACACAGAAGAACTCTCACGAAAAAGATTCCAGCAGAGGCAGGCAGACATTGGTACCGTTACTTAACTGAAATGAAGAAAAAACTGCAAGGTTTAAAACAACCAAATAATGTTTGTGGCGCTGAATGTTTGAAGTTAATGTAAACTATTTCTTCTTTGTCTACCAGAGTTAACCATTCACCTCACTCCCAAAGACTCAAGTGAATCAGAGCACAGATGTCTCAGCGACACCCTTCAGGGAGATAAAAGGAATAAAAGAAAGCAAGTACTAAACTTATATCACTGTTTTCAAAGGAAAAATGTTTAAAGAATCTTTTCCAACTGTTTTTCTGTTTTGTTGATAGGTTTTGTTTTAGGGAGTGGAAATGCAATCTCACCTTTGGGATCTAGTTTTCTTCAAGTGCACAGCAATGTATCTTGTGTTCTGAATTTGCAAAATTCTTATAGAAAAATGAAGAATCTTAGAGATAGGAATTCATCTGAAATATCCAATGATTTTTGTTATTTGTATTTTGTATAATCAGAAAAAAATAGTAAAGTTTATCATTCCATAAAACTACTAGATTAGAGATAATCAGTCACAGAATATCACAAAATTAACTTTCTCTGAAGTGGATCATTAATTTTTATATCAATCAGTTAAAAAGTGGTGGTGAAATTTATACGACATTTGGGAGGATTCAGATCAAGCCTGAAACAGCCATTCAGGACCCAAGAACTCAGAAGTTTGCAAACCTGAAATGAGAGTGAGCAACAAATTTCACAATTATGTTGTCCTGAATCTTTGTGCTATTCTGGTCATCCGTATTCCCCACACTTGAAATTTAACTCATTAAAGGTCCCGAGCATAAGAACCTGAAAAATGTAATTGTGTGCTTTTATCAATATTCAATGAATACTCATTTCATCATTTTGAGATTTTTGTGACCAAATAAGGATGCTTATCCTGCAACAAGTCTGTTTGGTCTACCCTTTTCTTTCTGAAGAGCACAATACCATAATTTGCTCTAAAAAAAAAAAAAAAAGGCAACATCACAGAGTGGAAACACGAAAAGGAAATACTTTTGGAGGATATGGTGTAACAGAAGAGAAATTCTCTAAATAGGTAGTCTCAATTTACTATTTTTCTCTTCTTATTCACTGGAAAAGATCCTTACTCTCCCAAGAATCAGTTTTTGTTTATCAAGCAGACAAACAAAAGAATCCACAATTTATAATATAAGAATGATAATAAATTAAAGGGCCTTCGTGTATATTCCCTGTCGCGCTTTTTAACAAGCAGCTGGCTCCTTTGTCTCTGCTAACACTCAAAAGCAAAACTAAATCTAGACAGTCCTTTTATAAATTATGATATATTTCTAGAAACATGGGAAAATCTTCAGTTATACTGCAATTGGTGTCCCACTATATAGAGTGAGAAAATTACTGTATTTTTGTTAACTTTCTGGTAACTGCGAGAATTAAGTCAAGTCTTTATGGAAATTGCCCCCCCAAAAAATGTAATTATAAAATTACTAATTGAGTAACTGATTGTAAATTCTAATTTTTTCTAGTATTCTACGAATTAAAAAAATTTTTAATACTATGTTGCTGGGCATCAAAAGAGACATTTTGTAGTGCTTGATTAACTATCTGATACACAGTAGACATTCAATAAATGTATTTTTTTAAATGAAAGATAAAGAAGATATTCCTGACTTTTCTTTATTATCTACCTCCATGTAAGACAAAGTTGTGTTTTCCCCGTTACCATAATATAATACCTGAAATTTAAAATATTCTATCTGATTTTAACCACTAACCCCACCTTAAAATAATCTGAATCTTTAAATTTAAATCAGTACAATTTAAATGAGTACAATTTACCCAGATCCACTATATTTTTATTGAACACCGAACATGCAGAAAATACCGCAGGTCTGTAACAGTGAGCCACTGACCCCAGAGAGCTTATAAAATAAAAGGGACAGCACGTACATTAATAGTTATAAGACAAGGGAAAACATAAGCATCATAAGCATCGGAAGACAGGGGAATATACAATTGTGAACCAGGGTGTCAAGGAAGAGGTAACGTTTGAGATAAACTGTGGAAAAAAAGTAACAAGTCTTTGACAGATGACATTAGAGAAATAGGGTATCCCAAGCAAAGTAAACACGGTGTACTTTTTTAGGTCTTTCAGGGAGTTACCACTAACCCAGTTTTACTGGATCAACGGGTCAATGTAAAAATAAAGTACAAGAGCAGCCTGAAAGTTTATGCTCAGCGTGGAGTGGAGGCGCTATACTTATTTTAATAGGTAATGGAATGGCATTTAAGGTTTGTACCTGTCAGTGTCTGAAGCAAATAGCACATTCAAATAGGATCAGTGGGTGGATGAAGACACGATTTACAAAAGGTGTGGGCTGTGTAAGGGACACCAATAAGAGATGGTGGACCACATCCTGCCAGCAACAGTGGGAAGGGTTGCCACCACCAGTCCTAAAAGTCGAAGTAGAAGGAGATTTTATTGGAACCTGCAGAAAGAAGCAACAAATTGTAAGAGCGCATCTCCTGACATGAGGCAAGACCTTTTGTGGAGGAGGACAGGCAACCTACGGCTGAGCAAGGAGAACCAGGGGAATAAGTACCCAAACTAACTCTCTGCTTGCTCCTTCCAGCCTCCTGCAAGCGCCCCCTGTTGGCTAAACTCAGTTGGAAGCCAGAAGGCAAGGGAGACCATTGATACAGTCCATATAGACCTTCTTCCCAGGGCACAGAACAGGACAGAGAAAGGAATGGAATAGATTTGGAGGGGCAAAAGGAAAATATAAAACACAAGGCTTTTGAGCAAAAGAGAGATACCTCCTAGAAAAATTGATCCAACGGGTATAGAGAGAATCAAGAGACGTATAGATGAAGAAACTAAGAATACAGTAGAGAAGACTGTAAAGGTCAGAAACAGGGCCATGGCAGTGGAAAAAGAAGTAAAAATTTGCCTGTGAGAGCTTTTGAGGGTACAAGTCGGTTCTTGGAATAGTGCCAGGCATGAATGCAATGTGGCTTTTGATGGCTTCTGGTGGACAGTTGTGTAACAAAGGGATGAGAACTGCTACTGGGGTCCTAAAGCACAAACTTAACGCTGTATCCATGGGCAAGTAGGCGCTAAGCAGAATTAGCTGGAAGTTGAAGGGATCCCAGGTATGTTTTTTTCCATGGATGGCTTGCTTGAGGTACAAATTCTGGAGACTTTTTATATAAAGTTGTGAAGAGAGGTGTTGGCTACAAGGCAATGAACAAGGAGTTTTAAGCAAAGGCAGATGTTCTGTTATCCTGAAGATTTCAAGGACATTTATGACAGCAGTCATGCATCTTAACAGTTGACAGACAGCTGGATGGATCCTCATGGAATAGAAAACCAAACAACTTTCAATTTTATTAAATATTTATAAACCAAAAAAAATTTTTTTTTGCCTGTGAGAAACATGACAGTGATAAATCGTGGGGCTTCTAACAGATTAGAAGGAGGGGAAAAGGAAAATTAGAAGTCCAAAATTTTGAACCTTGGTTCCTGGGAGAACAAGGCCGTTATTAGAAACATAAAAATTAAGTGCTGGATTTTAGAGTAAAATGCATAAAGTTCCTAATTGCTGCTCACAGGAATGGGGAGGCCTGGAGAATGTGAGCTATGAGGGGTGTCCTAGAGGTCAGCACAATCCAGAACAGGGTTCTACCCTAGGTCACAGCAAAAAGCACAGCAAGAGAAAGAGTCCAGATCAATTTGGGGCCCCAAACTGATCTGGACTTTATTTAATGCACCCTATACCCTTCCTGAAAAATCTGCTTTAAAAAATAATACTGCTGAACCATCTCCCCACAAAATATCATCCAAAATAACATGCAAATGGGTAAGTCATAGGGGAGGACAGATGGGAAGTGTTGAGCATAGACTGCAAACCAAACAACTGTAGTAACTGTGGTTCCAAAACAGACTGCAGAGTCGTAATTCTTGAAAGAAAGACTGCATGAAGTAAAAATAGTCATTTGGCAATAAAACATATAAAAATCCAACCAAAGCATGGGGTAGGAGAAGGAAGTGGGAAGAAGTGTCAGTGTCAGCAATTGAAACAGTGTGGTAGTGTGGTAGCACTAAAGGACAGATGAAGAGAAAAGAATGATGCACCTGGACCAGATACAGGTGCATATAGGAATTAATATGCGATACACATGTATTTAAAACTAGAGGAGAAGTAAAATTAGGAATTAGCATGTGATACACACATATTTAAAATTAAAGGGGGATAAATATGTATTTTAAATTCCCAATTTAATTTGCTTGGGGACAATTAACTAATCTTTTGGAAAATATTAACATGATTTGGTATCATTTAGGAATGACTTCATCTGCAAATAGCAGAAGCCCCAACTTACAGCTGCTTAAATAAATTCTGGCTTGCCCTAAAGAACTCTGGGGATAACAGTTCAGGACTGACGACAGCTCAGTGGTGTCATTAAAGACCCAGGTTGTTTCTCTTTTCATGCCACCATCATTACTCAGCAGGCTATTGTTCTCATCCTTATCACCTCAGGATAAAGATGGCTGGGCACCCCATGACCTCGGGCCTGTGTTCTAGGCATGAAGAAAGGAAAAAGGCAGAGGGCATAATGGGCAAACCAGTCACACATTCACCAAACTATAACAGTGGTGGCATCTGTAACCAGATTATTTTTATCTCTAGCTTTTTGTGTGATCTGAATTTTTCCAAAGATTGTATATTGAATTTTGTCAGAAATAAAATTATGAACCTATTTCCATTTTGCAGAAAGACTAGTCAAGGAAATCATAAGTCTCTTTCAAAATCAGTAAGCCTCCATTTCTCTGTGATTCTCAGTATCATCTTAAGTTTTATTTTTAGCACAGACCACTTATTAGATTTCTTCTTCTGGAAAATGAGCTGTTCAGAAAACTAACGTTTATGTTCCAAACCCCTGGGAACACAAAAATTATGGGTTATCTTAGTAATAATGCTGAGTCTCTAAGAACTTTATTTAATGCATTTAGGTAAGCTGTGTATTTTCAAGCATCTAATTACAACTACTAAAGATAATTCCCAGCATGATCTTCACAGAAGGAGAATACGGGGGGCCAGAAGAGAAAAATCAACCTACAATAAAAAAAATCAACCTACTATTTTCAGATTTTGCTTAAATATTCTGTTCTACCCTAGAATATTTTCATTTTTTACCATAGAGATGAATATAATTTTTAAGAATTCAGTACAATTATAGAGTACCAAAAAGATTACAGGATTCTGGGAAAAAAGAAATGTCTGTGCTTGAGTTAGAAATAAATCTTCACTCTCCCCTAAACTTTAAAATAGTTCTTATGATTAAATTATACAATATACTGAAGATATTAAGCAAGTTAATTATTTCATAATGTGTAGGCTAGACATACTAACATTGGTGGTAGAAAAGCACTTAAAGTGCAAAACAAGAAAATGTTATTTAATTTTGGGTGACAGATTTTTTTTCATTCCTGGTTTTCAAAGAACCCAGAAAAGCAATTTTCCACATGCCATTTTCCAAAGAGGTAATACATAGTCCTTTAATAACCATTCTGGACATCCTCTCAGTTCCTAGGAATGATGAAGAGAACAGGCATCCAACCAGGACAACCTCCAGCCCCTAGTGTGCAGCTCAAAGTCATTCCTTGTAATAGAAAGGGATTGAAAACTGCCATTTTGTTTTCCCTTCATTCTTTTCTCCACTGTGGGATTGTGTCTGATTCATGAAAAAGTGCAATTTGCTACATTAACCAAAGCCAGTTCTGTTATCACTCTAATAATAGTCTGAATCCTAGCCCTCTACTCAAGAGGTCTGTGATATTTAACAAATTATTTAGCATACTTGGCCCTCAGTTTCCTCACCAGTAAAATAGGTGCCGTTGTGAAAATTAAGAAAGATCATGTTTCATTAGCTCTCTGCATATAATAACCAGTTAATATATTATAGCTGTAATGTATATTATATAATATGTTATATAATTAAAATCCTATCCATTTTTCAAGATTCCTACATTCTTGTTCAGCTTTCACAATGAAATCCTCACCCCCATAATGTTGTAGTCTAAGCAATCTGTCCTTGCTATAAGACATTACCTGTATTATTTGAGAATTTAATTTGAGAATTTAATTAGATCCTGTTTTACAAGTCACTCCCTAGTTTTCCCATGTTCTCTCAGGAGGAGACCTTGTCCTACAGGGTCTGATGGCTTGCCTTGATCCTGACCAAAGTAGAATAAGTAAATGCTGCAATCCAACACCCCCTGTGGTCTGGAGTCATTCTGTGCTCTATACTTTGTATAAATGGATGAGCTTCATCCATACAGCTTGCTTCTCCACTAAGCAGGTTTCCTTCTGGTTTAGGCCTCAGTTTCTTTGCATGTAAACCCAAGTGTCCAGATACCAGCATCTTTCCCGGAACCCAGCCTCCTTGGTTTGCATCTCTCATGATCTCCTGCCAGTATTGTCTACCAAAAGGGATGAAGTTATTCCTGCTTCCTATCACCACCCCTCTGTCAGAGGTAAGGATTATGTCAAAAATGTACTGATCGGGCTTCCCTGGGGGTGCAGTGGTTGAGAGTCCGCCTGCCGATGCAGGGGACACGGGTTCGTGCCCTGGTCCGGGAAGATCCCACATGCCACGGAGCGGCTAGGCCCGTGAGCTATGGCCACTGAACCTGTGCGTCCGGAGCCTGTGCTCTGCAACGGGAGAGGCCACAACAGTGAGAGGTCCGCGTACTGCAAAAAAAAAAAAAAAAGTACTGATCACTTATCGCAATATATATCCAGCAATACCTATTCAAACTTTCCTTGGTTTCTAAATTCTCTTTGTCATATTCCATCCTCCAAATTGGACCTCCCTTGCTATAGATGCCCTGCGATTTCATCATCATAACCTTTGGGTACTACCTATTTAACTTGCCCGCAAGCATACGTGAGGCCAAGCCCCCAGCCTGACAAGAGATTGTGACCAAAAGTTTTGAGGTTATACAGACCCTTAAGGAGAAGTAACACAGTTTATACTTTATCATAATAAGAAGGCTTTGAGAGTTTTAAAAAGGGAAGTAATGTGATAAGATTTACCTTTTAGGAAGATCGCTCTGAGTGCAGTGTGAAGACATCTGGATGATATCTTTTTATTATAAACATCAAACCAGTTATGAAAGGAAGGAAAAATCTTAAGGGCAGGAAATGTTACAGAGGTAGAATCAACAGAATTTGATTATTTGAATATGTTATAGGGTAAGAAAAACAGAAAAAGTTAAATAAGTTGCTAAGGTCAAACATCACAGGCATGTTTCTTGCCTCATCAACTTGATTGTATATTTTTTGATGGAACGAACTAGTTCAAATGTTTTTATACACATTTTGGTGCCTAGTAAATATGTGTTCAATTAACCAGCAAAGTTCAATTAACCAGCAAAGGATCAATAAATCTGAATGTTATCTGTCATAAGCCTTGTCTATAAGGAATTCTCTTGTCAAAATCTAGAACCTAGGGGCTTCCCTGGTGGTGCAGTGGTTAAGAATTCGCCTGCCAATGCAGGGGACACGGGTTCAAGCCCTGGTCTCGGAAGATCACACATGCCGCAGAGCAATTAATCCCATGAGCCACAACTACTGAGCCTGCTCTCTAGAGCCCGTGAGCCACAACTACTGAGCCCGTGTGCTACAACTACTGAAACCCACGTGCCTACAGCCCGTGCTCTGCAACAAGAGAAGCCACCGCAATGAGAAGCCTGTGCACCGCAATGAAAGAGTAGCCCCGCTCACCAAAACTAGAGCACAACAACAAAGACCCAAAGCAGCCAAAAATAAATAAATAAATTTATTTTAAAAAAAAATCTAGAACCTAAGCTATTTTAGCCAGTTTTTCCAAGTTTGCATGTAAAGAAACACTGACAAGAATTGCACAGATGCCTAGAAACTAGAATACCAATTCACTCATAGTTTGGAAGGTAAGATGCTGACTTGATCCTTCTCTATATTATTAATAATCATTAGTTAATTTGGATAGGTACTAATTAAGCTTATCTAATTTAAACCAAACAAATTATCTAAGACATCACAGTCCTCAAAATTTAGTGAGTATCCAAATCACTTGGAAGATTTTTTTAAAATAAGATTGCTAGGCTCAGAGTTTCTGATTCAGTTGGTTAGAGTGGAATCCAAGAAATCACTTTGAGAAACACTGCCTTACAATATTTCCAAAACTTTGATTATAAAAATCACCTACAGTACTTATTAAAAATAAAGATTCCCAAGCCCCACCTCCAATCACCTCTGAATCAGAGGGTTCAGGGAAGGTGTACAGGGATCTATTTTTTTTTTTTAAGTGCTTCATGGGATTCTTATAATCAGCCAAGTTTGGGAAACGCTGCCTGAGAGCATCCTATGAGGTAGGTACTATTATTATTCTTATTTTACAGAGGGAACAACAGGATTAGCAAGATTTAGTACTAATAAATGACAAAGCTATTAACCCTTCCACTAGAATACTTAAACCATCGTTCATGCTGAAATGTAAAACATTGCTTAAATGGGGGTACTATGAGTACCTTGGTGACAGGGACTTTAATCTTATTTATCTCAGTATCTAAAACCTGGCAAGAAGCAAACTGAATGGATGGTGAGAAGCAAACCCTGTAAAATAATTCTATGCCTACATAAAATTTAAAAAACAGAGCAGCTAACAACAAACAGGCAAAAACCCAATCAGTCAAACAACCAATGAAATGAAGGAAGGAAGAATCATATGACCATTTAAATGAATTGACTGGTTGGACGGAGAAAGACAAATACCATATGATAGCACTTATATGTGGAATCTGAAATATGATACAAATGAACTTATTTACAAAACAGAAACAGACTCACAGACACAGAAAACAAACTTATGTTTACCAAAGAGGGAAGGGGGTAGAGCAGGGATAAATTAGGAGTTTGGGATTAGCAGATACAAACTATATAAAATAGATAAACAACAAGGTCCTACTGTATAACACAGGGAACTATATTCAATATCCTATAATAAACCATAATGGAAAAGAATATTAAAAAGAATATATATATATATTCATATATATTCATATATATATTCACATATATTCATATATATATATATCACTGAACCACTTTGCTGGACACCAGAAACTAATACAACATTGTAAATCAACTATACTTCAATTTTAAAAATTGTAAAAATAAAATAAATAAACCAACTAGAAGATTAAATCAAAGTTCTCAACCCAGTAACTCTTGGTAGCAGGAAAAAGAAAAAAAGATATTGACTTTGATGCCAGAAAAGATATTTTACTAAATATTCTATAACTGGTTTGATATTTACAATAAAAAATATTATCCCAATGTTAAAAGCTTAAAAGTGTCTTATAAATTGTTTTACTAGATTATTCCAGGATTTTCAGAAAATGAAATATCATTGTTTGCAGAAGAGTTATTACACATGCAAACTGTTCTTAAAAATGTTTTCTCTAAGTGTTCCACAATTAGATTAAATGACTTTTTAAGTATACAGTATTTAAAATTATTTGATTGTAAACATATGTATATAATAATAGCTAACATTTACAAGTGCTCTGTACCTTTTAACACATTTGATCCTCACAACAAACGTTTGAGGTAGGTACTATTATTTTCATCATTTACAGATAAGGAATTTAAGCCCAGCGTTCCCTTAGCCAGCAGGTGGAGGAGCTAGGCAATCAACCCAGGTGTCTTAACCACAATGTTACGCCATCTCCCATATTTTGAATAAAAAAGAGACATCCTCATTTCACTTACATATTTGAATCAGCTTCTGCAGTTGTTATTATTTGCAATAACAGAAGCAAATTCTAGATGGAATGGGGACAATAAGGAAGAAATAATAAATTGAAGAATGATCTCCCAAAGGAAGAGGTGCTTAATTGGGGCCATGCCTAAGCAGAGAAAGAAGGTATAGGTAGTCATCACAGTTACAGGGGAGAGAAAAACGGCTGCTCATTACTTTTCAAAGAGCAATTCTACAGGAACAAACAAATTCTGCCAAACCATTTTGAAAATTTTCTTAATACAAAGCTTGCTACACTGCTTTCCTTGAGGATCTACTCCAAGGATCATATTACAGTTAGCCCGATGGATTCTGTTTTGTGGTATTCTGTCCCACATTCACCCTTTGGGTTACAGAATTGCAATGTATCAATAAGTTGAAATCACTGCCTCTCAGAATTGGAGTGGAAATTTGAATGATTCAGATGAATCTGAGAAACTTAAATCTCCAAAACCACTATGCTTCTGTTGCCCGTGAAAGCAGACCTTCCTCCCATCTCCCTTCTCCTGCTTGAAGATCCTGAAATGACCCCGTTCAGAGGATGTCATTTCTCCTCAGTTTCTGATTTCCTGACTGAAAACACATGACATAGGTAGAATAACACTTTAATAATAACAACAGTAGTAATAAATTCTGTTAGTTTTATAAGGCTAGGTACACAACACATTCATAATCAATATTTGTTGGATGAAGAATTAGAAGAAGTCTTAGCTGAGCCCACTTTGTATCAAACTCCAGATTCTGGTGATGCTTATCATAGCGAGAATCTAATAGGCTCCAAGATTATCTTCCTAAACTTATTTTTCTAAGTCTAATCTGATTAAAGAGAAGATAGTTAAACTAAATTTGTAAATGTACAATGTCCTTCTTTCTGAACAAAAGTATTCTCCACTTCCTATTAATAAAAATAAGAATGAAAGACAGATTTTCCTAACACAAGAAAAGCCCTAAAGTAAAATTTATTAATTCTACCCCCAAGAGCTTTTTATTTTTTCAAAATTTTTTTTTATTTTTGTCTAAGTAATACATAAATATAATTTAAAAATAAAATGGGATGAAAAGACTCATAAAAAAAAGCAATAATCTTCTGTCTTATCTCTCCTCACATATCCATCTCATTCTCTAAGGGGAAACACTTGCCAAGTCCTTGCACTATTTATTTTGGCGGTTCACATCAAATCTGGAAATAATATCTGCAGGCTGCTATTATTTAATTAGCTATTTTTAATTTTATTTATTCACTACTATAATGTACGGGTATTTAACTCTCTTGCCAATCTCTTCTTCATCTTTCCATCTTTTCTTCACCTTTCTTCCAACACAGTTGTATAAAGTCTCATTTAAATCGTTAACATCTGTTTACACGTTTAGGAATTTGCGAAGCCAAGAAGTTTACAGTGATTATATTTCCTTTCCTATACAGATTTCCTGAGTTTTTCTTTCCTTCATAAAATTTATGTTTAATAATAATTTTCCTTTTTGTAAGATTCAATAGAGCAGATCCTCTATGAAATTTTTCCAGAGACCTCCTCTTGGAGTCTTTTATTTTCCTAGTGCAAACCAGGCTGTTTCTCAGACTTATTTCATGATTATCATCCTAAGGATTTTCTCAGACTGTACTTCTGGATCCCATTCTTCCTCCTATTAGTTTATTTCTTCATTTTACTAGAGTATATCAAATTTCATTGAGAAATAAAAATTTTGTGGGCAAATAACACTTTTGCATACATAAAAATGCTTTTGATCCACACCTCCGCTTGAATTACAGAATGACTGACCATAGAATACTTAGTTGAAAGTCATCTTTTTCTCAAACTTCTGAAGATTATATCACTGCTATGTCCCTACCATCTCTTAGAACAATTCCTGGCATCTACTTGGCATTCAATAAATATTTGTTGAAAACACGAATGGATGAATGTAATGCTTTTTCAAAACTTTTTAATTCTCTTCTGTTTCCCGCCATATTTCTGTCTTTACTTTTCTCTTTCATTGCTGAAGTCCCCCCACCCCAAATATATAACAATCCTCTTTTGCTTATTCACATGTAAGAAAGAGGCTCTGAAAAGCTGATTGAGGTACTATCCACATGAGTAGTTCTCAAAATATGGTTCTCAGCATCATCTGGGAACCTGTTAAAAAGGCAAGTTACCTGGCTTCATCCCAAACTTAGTGAATCAGAAATTCAAAACATGAGACCTCTGTGTTTTAAGGAAACCTCCAAGTGATCCTACAAGTTTGAGAATCACATAGGTAGGGCCAAGGCTGGCAGCCACTGCTTTTGAGTTACTTGGAGGGGAGCGAGCATTTACGTAGGGAGATCATTTCTATGGGACTGTTTAATTTCTTCAGGGAAGAAATCTTGGGTCTCCTGCCCAGAGGATAAATATCTAACAGCTAGTGTTCTGCTGGATAGTTGAGAGTGGGACAAGATGACCAAAACTTCTCATATGATAAGATGAAAAAAGTGATCCTTAGATCACTAGAACTGCTGTAATTTTTGAACAAAGAGCCCTGGTTCCAATTCTCAAAGAGATCTGGCTGTTTTGACCACTAATTAAGTTTTCTGTATCTCCTTTCTTAGACATGTGTACTTACCATAAACTCTCATCACCTGAGGTCACCTGAGTGTGTCTCTGCTCTAGCCAATCTGCAAGAAGCGGACAAACACAGTTTGAAATTACCAATACTTTGCATGATATGCACTCTTTGAATTACTTGCAACTCAAAAAACCAAGCAAGTGTGGTGCAAAAGCTTGGAAAACAGCAAAATTATTCCAGCTCTTCACTTTATAAAGTACATTTCCTATATTTCCCTCCAAGACCACTAGGTGGCACTTTCTGCTCTGTATATAATAACTATTGACGCCTTTCCTTTGGGACACCATTAATGGAGTTCCTTTTGGCATCTCCTCAAGATCTTGCCAGAGAAAGGTCGAACTTTGGTGATTCAGTTAGCCTTTGGGGCACTTAGTTTTGCTGTATTAGTCAAGAGTTGAATAACGCCTTGTAATTGTCCACCACTCAAGTTGCATTTATTTTCACTTTGCCCAGAGGGAAATCTGAATACTAAATTCCAAATTCAACAAAATACAACACAATTTTCTAATCTAGAGTTACAGTAAAATATTACTAACCCGATCACTCTGAGGATATTTTCCCCCTTGCAGTAGGGTCCAATAAAATGAAGTTTAAAAGTTACAGATGGTTCATGCAAATAAATACTTCAAGACCCCTACAGAGAGCAGTAACAATGATCCTCTGGGTTTTATAGAAATTTTATTCTTACAAGTTTAAATAATATGCACATCAATACCTCATTGATCATCAGAAGATTTCTTATTTGAGAGGATCTCCTAAAGATTTGTCTTCAAAATTTTCCTATGTGTCGACATTTTACTCATTCTTTAAGAACATCTCCTGGTTCATTGCCTCTGATAAACCTTTACCACAACCTCTCTCTATCCTAAGCTGAATCAGGAGCCCCTCCTCAGTGCTCTGCATTCCACTCACATGGCACTTACCACACCGTCTTCGAATTATCTTTCTGTGAGTTATATCCTCCTTAAAGAGTGAAGCTGTGTCATAATCATTTCTATATCCTATTTTTATGGAGCACATTTCCATAGTGCACAATGGAGGTCTAGTTAGATTTTCATTTGGAAAACAATACGGGTTCTTAATTATTTAATCAGAATCTTTTAATGTTCATTCTTTTTCTTAAGAAGTCAGCAATCCAATTAATTTATGAAGTATATTACAAAGTAACACTAGTTAATATAGGGTGGGACTGGGCAAGAAAAGACAAACTTCCTGGAATGGTGGCGATGGCCAGAAACCGACTTGGATTTGCATAAGTGGTGGTTATTTGGTTGCTTCCTGTCCTCTAAGATGTCATGGGGTCTCTTAAAATATATGAGTTTGGTCACTTGAGCTTTTTCCTTAAAACCTCACCTTATGTCACTAATTCATATTTCACTTAAATGACATGTATTTTCATAAAATGAAGCAGGGCAAAACTGTCATGCAGTTGCTACAGTTTTCCAAAAAATTCAACAACAGTTGAAATGTCAGGTGTACAAATTATAGTCACTGGCATACAAATTATCACACAATGGCAGCTTCACAAGGTAAATATTAATGTGCTTCCTTTGAATTTCAGCAGGTTGTCTATGATTGGATTTGAGTATTTTCGGTATTTATATGGAAATGTATAGAGACATTCTAAGCAGAGGTAATAAAACCTGATCTCAATAGAAAAGAGGAATTTTACAATGAATGATTTTTTTAACATCTCAGAGAATGAACTGTAAACAAAACTGACCAGGTGGTCAAATATGAAGAGAAAATATGATTAATGACCCTATCTATGTCTTGTCAGATGAAAAATGCTGGGCCTGTCTGAAGAGATACTAAAGGAACACAAGACAGTAAACAGCATTCTTGCTCGGCCAGAAAAATCCCAGCTTTCAGTGTATAAAAATGTGTGAAAGTGACCCAGAAAAGATTCTCTCGCTGGAAAGTAGCCCAGCTTTCTGCTTCTTGCGCCAGCTTCCAGGCGGTCTGACAGCAAGACTAGACAAGAACCAGAACCGAACTGGGGAGGAAAGAGAATGAAGAATGTGAGTGATCAGGACTTTACTTCTGTTTATATGAAACCTCCCTTCATCAAGTGCTTCTCAGAAAAAGTAAAACTGCATAAAATAAACTCCTTATTTGGTTTCAATCATATCTTCACTAAGAGGCAAAAACAGGCAGATTTAAATGTCATTTTATTTCATTTCCCTGCCTTGTGTTGTTTGGAGGGGATGCAATGGACCATATAATCCCCATTCTGGGATGGATCTCGGTCTCCTAAATGACAGGGACCTCTGTGTCTTTCCATTGTAAGAGTCAGAAAGCCCATAAGCCATGGGTTCAAGTTCAGGTGCTGACATGATTTTGAGACTTGGGCAAGTCATTCTGTGAGCTTTGATATCTCCTAAAATAATAATAATGGGGGAAACTATTCACAGGACTACCGCATGAGTCAGAAAAAGTAATACTAATAACAGCCAAAATTTGTAATCTTAGAATAAATATCCAAAGAGTCATTGTTCACTGAGAGTTGGAATTACAGGCTGCACCAACTGCCTTAGTCCAAGAAACTCTTTGACAACAACTTTTCAGAGAACTGGAAAAAATAGGAGAAAAGAAATAAGTTTAATTGGATTCAGTTCTAAGTCTAATTAATGTGCCCAAGAAAAGATAGGCATATTCTGGCAACAAAAGTCACAAAGATCCAGGGTCTTGTCAGGGGGGAATAAGATAAACTGAAGATCTGGACTTTATATTCAAATTGTATGCCATCAGGTGTGCATTCCTAAAACCTGGCTCGTAAATTTTCTTCAGAATACCTTAAGCCTCTCCCTCTAGTCACATCCATCTCTCAGGGTGGAAAAAAATTTGTCTTTTGCTTTGGATGTGTCAAAAATAGAACATGTATACCTATTCCTTCAAACTGCAGTGCACTAATACATGTATTGTAATCATGTGGAAAGGAATTTAAAATGTTTTGCTGTTTGTAACATTTTATTTAGCAAACATTTTATTTAGGAAATGTATGTATGTAGACTTTCTCACATATACCGTTTTGACAATGACAGGAAACATCCCTGCCAGGTCCTCTGTTTTGGAACTAAGCCAATGAAGCAGACAGGAGTAAATCTATTTTCTCCCTCAATATCATCTCACATTTTAATGTAAATAAACAAGTCTGACACTTCAACAGCCAATACAATAAATTCAGACAGTGTGTGTTATTGGTGTGAAAATTCGAGAACTAAAGGGTTAAGCTCTGAAAACTGTCTCTTACCTATTCAGTTTATTTAACCTCTTGCAATGAGCAGAAATAATTCAGTTATTCCTAGTGTCATCTGTCTAAGGATTAATTCAGAGTAGAGCTAAGGACCTTTGCGGCTTGAGCAATTTCTCTCCTCAGTATGACCTGAGGATACCTCTTTTCCACCATAAGAAATTGCAGGGCTTCCCTGGTGGCGCAGTGGTTGAGAGTCTGCCTGCTGATTCAGGAAACACGGGTTCGTGCCTCTATCCGGGAAGATCCCACATGCCGCGGAGCGGCTGGTCCCGTGAGCCATGGCCGCTGAGCCTGCGCGTCCAGAGCCTGTGCTCCGCAACGGGAGAAGCCACAACAGTGAGAGGCCCGCGTACCGCAAAAAAAAAGAAAAAAAGAAATTGCAATGCGAGCCACATGAAGTATACTAATAACTCCCATCATTTTCAAATGTCCCAAATTTATACCAGCATTCAAAGAGCAATTTTATTTATTTTTTAAAAAATATTTATTTATTTAGGCTGCACCAGGTCTTAGTTGAAGCATGCAGATTCTTAGTTGTGGCATGTATGTGGGATCTAGTCCCCTGACCAGGGATCGAACCAGGGCCCCCTGCATTGGGAGTGCAGAGTCTTACCCACTGGACCACCAGGGACGTCCTGAAAGAGCAATTTTAAATAACGGTTATCCCTTTGCAGAAGGCTATCCTCAAGCACTAGTTCAATTTACTATTGATAGACTTTATGGAAATAGAAGTGTCACAAGAAACCTCCTTTCTAACATTAATTTTCATTATTGATGAACAGTGAGGCATAAAGTACACAATGTTCATTAAAAAACAGCTTGAGTCACACAGAACAGTGCATCACATATTCAGTAAAAATATATTCTTTAATAGATTCCATTAGATGCAATGATCCGAGTTACGTACTGCAATTCTGATAAAGTTATTTGACATTTCAGAATAGAGAATTTCTATAATAGCATGATATTATAGAAATATATTTAGTCTTTGTCCCTGGTTCTTGTCACACAGCCCCTAAAACCCTTGGAACTTTCTAAGTGATAAGAGTGATAGGTATGGCTCTTGTTCTAATGAAGTGACTCTTGGCCCCTAAATAGCTGCAGAAGGGAGGCTGATTGCCAGAAAGACCAAGCCTTGATTAGAAGCCGAGAACTTTCAGCCTTACCTCCCAACTTCCTGGAAAAGGGGAGGGACTGGAAATTGAGTTATCAATCTCCAGTGATTTAATCGTGCCTGTGTAGTGAAATCTCCATAAAAATCCCGGGACAACAGGGTTCAGAGAGCATCCAGGTTGATGAACACGTGGAGGTGCTGAGAGAGTGGCCTGTCCAGAGCGGGCAGCCATCCGCCCCTCCACACCCTGCCCTGTGCATCTCTTCCATTTGACTGTTCTGTGTTGTATCCTTTTATAATAAACTCGTAATAGTATGTGCCCTCCTGAGTTCTATGAGCAGTTCTAGAAAATTATCAAATCTGAGGAGAGGGTCATGGGAACCCACAATTGATAGCTGGTCAAGTCAGAAGTACAGGTAGCTCAGGACTAGTAAATGGTGTCTAAAGTGGGAACAGTCTTGTGAGATTGAGCCCTTACCTTTTGGGATCTGATATTAACTCCAGTTAGATAGTGTCAGAATTGAATTGTTGGACACCCAGTTGGTGTCCAGAGAGTTGGAGAATTGATTGGTGTGAGAAGAAATACCCCCACACATTTGGTGTCAGAAATGTTATGAGTAAAAATAACAAGTGGTTAAAAAAAAAAGTTTAAGGGAAAATAAATTTTTAATATTTTATAACTTAAAAATAAAGTTAGAAATGAAAATTTATGTTCACATGAAACCTATACCCAAATGTTCATAAGAACTTTATTTGTAGTAACAAAATACTAGAAACCCCAATATCCTTCAAAGGACAAATGGTTGAGTAGACTTTGGTACATCCATACAATGAAATACTACTCAGCAATAAAAAAGAATGAACTACATATAGATACATGTGACAACCTAGAAAGTCCTCAAGGGTATTGTGCTGGAAAAAAAAAATATTCAACTTCAAAAGTTGTATTCTGGGACTTCCATGGTGGTCCAGTGGCTAAGACTCCATGCTCCCAATGCCAGGGGCCCGGGTTGGATCCCTGGTCAGGGAACTAGATCCCACACGCTGTGTGGCATGGCCAAAAAAAAAAAAGTTGTATTCTGTATGACAGCATTTATCTACATTCTCAAAATAACAAAACTACAGCAATGGAGAGCAGATCAGCAGTTTCTCCGGGGCAGGCATGTGGATAGGGGCTGCAAATCCAAAGAGGTAGCATGATTGAGTTCTTTTGTGGTGATGGAACAGTTCTGTATCTTAACTGTGGGGTGGTTTCATGAATCTATACTTGGGATTAAATTGCACAGAACTGCACACACACACAAGAATGCAGGTTAAAAATTGGTGATAGCTAAATAAAGTCTGTACTCTGGTTAACAGAAATGTACCAGTGTCCTGTTTTTGATATTGTACCATAGCAATATATGATGACATCACCGGGGTAAGCTAAGGGGAGGGTACATGAGGCTCTGTACCATTTTGTAACGTCCCATGAGTCTACAATTATATCAAAATACAAAGTTGAAAAAAGTTTTTAAAATAGTTAAAATATTAATATTATTCACATCAACAGAGATTTAAATTTGTATCTTTAGTTTCTTGCTAACATTCTCTTTTAATTTTATTATTTTTTAAGAAAAGAGGGTATTTTTTCCCATGTTACCCCAAGATAGCATATGTAGTTATCTTTCCATGAACTATCTCCAATTTCACTTCATTCTGACATGAAAATAGGATTCAGCATTTCACTGACTCCCCCATTTAAAAAAAATAGTCCGTTTCACAAGGCACTGGTGAGCCATACAGATTTTACTAACATTTTCATATGTGAAACATTGCATAATACACAGCAGTTTTACTAATACACATACACACACATCTCCTCTCAAATCAGTGTTCTCTGCTGTCCTTACTTGCTTACAGCCTCTTTTGCACCATGTGTCTCTTATTACTCTTGCACCCATGGCTGTGGCCTAGGCTTGGTTCAGTATTAAGTCAATACATACAGATAATTTTTGGGGTTTTTTTCCCACAAGAAGTCCAATCATGTGAAATTTATAATTTTGCTAATGCTTAAAAGTTTGTTCAATTTTATTAAAAATTGAACTGCTGGAAGGATAATTTTACATGTTACACAATTTTTAGCCAAATCACTAGTTCTGCTACTTACATTTTTCTGCCTTCCAAAAGCCAGGATTCCCAACACGTGCCCTTGCTTGTAATTTGTGATAACCTGAGAAATGTAAGCCAATCATCTCTCTTGACCAAGTTCTACTTACTTCTCTTTTGCGGAACAGCTCTTCCATATTATGTGCTATCTCAGACACTTCTGGAATTAAGGTAACCACATTTCCTCTGTCTTATTTCACACATAAAGCAGTTATAACTTGTTGATTTATCCATTTAATTTGACAGGAAATATCAAAGTCATAATCATCACACTTAGCATTATATATCTTGCTGAATGTGTATATTCAGAAAGCTAAAATGATAGAATGTTATTTGTTATGTTACTACCTTAACTTTAAAAAGTGAGTAAAAAGAAATCATGTATTGGAGAAAATAACAACAGTGTTTGCTGTACAATGTGGGCTGTGTTAGACACATCGATTTGTTTGTCAAAAATCTCCTGCTTTCTTGAGAAATGTTCTCTCACCTAGGCGGTTACTATAGGAACAGTCATTTTCAGAGCTACTTCACGTTATCTTGTGAAAGCTGATTGTTAGCATCTCTTCCAAATTCACATTCCGTGCTATCACATTGGGAAAATGGCCGTGGTGAGAGTATTTATACCTCAGAGATGGCAATCACTACAGATTGGTCCCTCCAGCCCCCCAAAATCCTCCTTTCGCACCCCTCTGCCCACCTCCCTCACCCCTGCCCTGCTCCAAATCAACACACCACTACATTTGGTACACTGCGGCTCTGGTTTGGGCTATAGTTTTTACAGAGGTGGATACCTAACTCCAGCTGAAATCAATCAGTTCTTTTCCTATAACTTGTGAAACTGGAATTGAAAATAAAAGCCAATTTCTCTTCAGTGACTGAAATAGTAATAAGCAAATCAGGAGATATTGGAGAGAAAGGAAGAATGCTTATTACTATTTAGATCAGAAAACCAAAGACAAAGGGCCTACAAAGAGAGAGAGAATTATAAAATAGATGTACAGAGGTGAGGAGAAATGAGAGATGGTGAGATGATTTAGGGATATATAAGCCCTTCTACTTATTCCTTGAAAACATCTGCATTTCTATCCACAGGTTCCATTAAATACTTCATTTTCATTATAACAAATTATTCTTTGTGCTAATTTAATTTAGATAAGATTTCTGACCTTGGCAATCTAGAAGCTTCCTAATATGTGGAACCTCAAATATTTGCTGATTTAATCTGAAGACTTCTCAAATCCTCTCATTTAGTATGTATATATTTCAAAAGCATAATTTTCACAATAAGAGTTAAACCTCAAAGTACCTTTTGAAATTAACTTAAAACATACACACACATAACTTGACAGGAAGAGAACAAATGAATTAAATGCTCAGCAGAATTAAATTTGTGTGCCTGCCTTATACCAGGTGATCAATAAATATGAGAATTTCTTCAATTAAGTCCATGTGTAGTGTTAAATGGTGTCATATGGACCAAGCTCTTCACTTAAAAACCAAGGAACAAAAATGTTAGAAAACAAAATAAGAATTTGGGTAGCTGGCTTGGTCATTACAACTTGCACAAATATTCTACTAGCCCATTGAAAATGAATCTGATTAAAGAAATTCAGTAAATAAAAGAAAAGTTCATGTTTTGTCCCAGGATCACCATGCTTGTTTGGATCCTGAAGAGCAAGGGGACGAGCTGAGAGCTGAGTTCTGGTCCCAGCCCTACCTTTTGTCAATTGTATAATCATGAAAAATTGCCTCACCTTTCTAAGCTTCCACTTCCTCATCTGTAAAATGAAGATAATAACAGCATTTATCCACTGAGCTATAAGGAAACGTCAGACAGTTCATGGAAAGCTCTTGGCACAGATTGTAAACAGGCAATAAATACAATCTATCATAATAATGATATCATTACATTATTGTTTCTATTATTATTATTATCATAATGGAGGTTATTATTATTATAATAATAAGGTTTCTTGTGAGAACCTTTAACTAGTCTCCTTAGATCCAGCCTCACCCACTTCAACTACCCAAACCCTCTTAAACACCATTTCCAAGTTAATATTCTCATGATTTTCCTTCAGCCTTTCCTTCACTGTCCAATTCTGAAATCTGTAATGAGTCAAAATTATTCATTGAATAAACTATAATCCCCTAGCCTGGCATCCAACGTCTTCAATGTGTAGTCTTAAACTGCCATTCCGGAATTGTTACTATCAGTCTGTGTACCTTATGTATAGTCCTTCTCTATTTGCCCTTAGTGTCTGTCTGCCTCCATATTTTGCTCATTCTCACCTTTTCATCAGACATGCAACCATCCTCACAACCCCTGATTTACCTGTTGAAATGTTGCCTGTATTAGTTTTCTATTGCTGCCGAAACAAACTATCACAAATGTCATGGTTTAAACACAAATTTATTATCTTATAGTTCTGTAGGTTAGAAGTCTGATACAGTCTCAACTGGGCTAAAATCACAGTGTCGACACAACTGTGTTCTCTTTTGGAGGCTCTAAAGGAAAGTCCACTTTCTTGCCTATTCCATTCAAGAAACCTCCTGCATTCCTTGGCTTGTGGTCCACTTTTTCTGTCTTCAAAGGCAGCAATGTTATATCTCTCTGACTACTTCTATCTCCCATTGTCACATCACTTTCTGACTACACACAGCCTCTTCCCATCTCAAGGTCCCTTAACATTAATCACAACGTCAAATTCCCTTTTGCCAGGTAAGGTAACATATTCACAAGTTCAGGGCATTAAGAAATGGACATCTTTTAGGTGTGTGAAAGTGGGCGCAGCTGGGTGGAGGGGAGCAGAATTATTCTGCCTACCATACTTCCCATTCATTTTTAACCTTGGCATTCTAACATACAGGTAGTGGAATGGTAATTGGCAATTAGGTTTAGAGGGTAATTTCAAACATATTAAATTTATGCATTGGGAGGGTGTGAGGGAGATGCAAGAGGGAGGAGATATGGGGATATATGAATATGTATAGCTGATTCACTTTGTTATAAAGCAGAAACTAACACATCATTGTAAAGCAATTATACTGCAATAAAGAATGACCACTCCTAACAAGTATAAAAAAAAAAATTTATGCATTTTCTTTGATTCCATGTAACTCCACATCTATGAAATCTATGCCACAGAAATACTTACACATTTATTCATTCAAAAATCCTTATCAAAAGTATATGATACCCCAGGTATTTTTCTAGTTTCTAGGAATAAAGAGAAAGCACTTGGTCTCAAGCCACTAGTGGAAGAAAGCAAAAAAATAAATAAATATGCATTATGCTAAATGGTGATAGATGCTGGTTTTGGTTGATCAGACCAAAATCTTTAGAGTTTTTCTTAATTCCTCTCTTTTCCATACATACATATCTAATTCATCAGCAAATCTTACTGACTCTATCTTCAAAATATGTAAGAATTCAACCACTTTATTGTGCACAAATATGCATCTACAAAAATGTTTCCCAAGGTACATCAGGACATTATTACTAGATGAAGAGAGATCAAGTAATGAGTAGGAAACAAAGAAACAAATATCTACTCTGATATCCTATATATCTAACATGTATCTAACACAAACTCTAGCCAAGTAATCAGCAGTTATAACAACACACTGACATATCATGAAGTCTTCACAGCTATCTACCAAATTTTTATTATTGCATAAACATTTTTAAACCCTACCTGAAGATACATTCTACTATGGTGATATCTATTGGATAGAACATTAAGTGGGTAATAAAAAGCAGTATATGGCCATGTACAAACCAATATAAGTAAAAGCTAGAATGATAATGTAGCATTAAGATGGCACCAAAGTAAAATCTCAGATTTCCTGGAACATAGTTGGTGGGCCAGGGGCTATTGTACGCAGATCCATGTCATAACCTCTTCTGTTCAAACAACATAATATTGAAAGTCATAAGAGTGCATAGTCCAGTAAATATGAATTAAATGCAAGTTAATCATATCAAGCGTGCCGTTAAACATATCTGTGTTTGGACTTCCTTGGTGGCACAGTGGTTAAGAATCCGCCTGCCAATGGAGAGGACACGGGTTCGAGCCCTGGTCTAGGAAGATCCCACATGCTGCGGAGCAACTAAGCCCGTGTGCCACAACTACTGAGCCTGTGCTCTAGAGCCCGAGAGCCACAACTACTCCAGCCCGCGTGCCTAGAGCCCGTGCTCCGCAACAACAGAAGCCACCGCAATGAGAAGCTCGTGCACTGCACGAAGAGTAGCCCCAGCTCGCCACAACTAGAGAAAGCACAGCAACAAAGACCCAACACAGCCAAAAATAAATTTATTTTAAAAAAATCATTTCTGTGTTTAAAATTGTGCTGTGAATACAGGTCAGAACCACAAGCCACCATTTAGCCTCTGCTAATATGATTTTCTGCCTAAGTGCTTGCTGCTATGATTCAAAACAGTATGTGTCATGAGGTAAAAGCAGGCTCTCATCTTTGGTCTATATTCCAAACAAAAGTGTGTTGACTTTCCTCAGAAGAACATCTTACTTGAAGACTAATGAGAAGAGTAAAAAAAAAAGAAGCTCTAAAAAAATTTTTTAAAGTCCTTGAATTTGTTTAATGACTAAACTATTATTATTCGGTCTTATTTGACTGTTTTCCTTTGCTTCTGTACTTTCTCACTTCTCTGATTAAACTTATCCTTTGGCTAAAGTTTCTCTACAGACAAAAGTGGGGGAAGGACCATAGGGTCCTGCTGTGTTTCAGTAGGGTACTTTATTTTAGTATAAGAGCCAGGTAATTAATATCCTTAGTTGACAATTCAAATGGGCTTGAGAGTACAAAATATCTGGAATCTGTATTCTTGATCTTCCTTAATACCCGGATATAATAAGGATTAAGTAGTGGCTGCAAAGCACACCCGGGGCTTATAACAATTACTTGGATAGAAGATGAACTTCCTCTTGACTCAGTAGCTGAGAGTTGTTTACTATAATTTACTTATTTTATTCAAACCCTGTTTTGGCTGCCAATTGTTTGGTGTAAAATTATTTTTCTTTAATGACAATATTGCCAAGTGGATGGATTCAGAAATTTTATTGACCAACACAATTTTAGCTTAAGAGCCAGTTTAAAAAATTGCACAAAGCTAAAGTACAGAATTTAAATGATTAAAGTAGTTGGATGAGGGCCAAAATTTCCAAAGGGATTCCATATTGATTTCATTTTACTTAAAGCACATTTCAGAGCAAACAGGCATTGAAAGCAAATATATCTGCTGGATGGTAATTGCAGTTTTCTGCAGAGGTCATTGCTAGGCCCTCAGAGTCAACTGTTTATTTCGTCCTAGAATGAAATCAAGTAGAGTCCAAGGGCACAGGGAGCACCACCTTTGAAAGAGGCCTCTCTTTTATTACCTTCCTTCAAGCATCTTCTGTCTTCTCCTCAGAAACTCCCATGCCCCTTCCTGAGGCTTTTCTTCTGGGCAAAAGAACTCTTACTCCTTGCTTAACAGAATAAAGCATCTGATAAACTATTTCCAACAAAATACTAGTGACAACTATATTAGCTTCATCCTCCTTTTTGACACAGCCAATTCCAATTTTAACCCACATGTCAGCATACCCAACCTCCAACGTAATCCTGGATCCCTCCTCCTAATATCTGTGCATTCCTACGGTTAACCCTGTCATGTCTCTAATGGGTCTTGAATTTTTGTTCCCAAGAGTTCTTCAATATCACCTCCCATGACTGAGGTGTTCCTCATGTAGAACTTAAGTTTATTTCCTTGTGTTCTGCAAAAAGAAAAATAGTAAAAGAAAAAAACAGACAAATCATTTGTGTCATAGCCTTTTGTGAAGACCTGGAGACAATGTTGTATAGCAGCAACACACACAACCAATTCAATATTATGTCCCCCAGGAATTCCCTGGTGGTCCAATGGTTAGAACTCCACACTTTCACTGCTGAGGATGCTGGTTCCATCCCTGGTCCTGGAACTAAGATCCCCGCAAGCAGCTCAGGGGGCCAAAAAAACAAAAAATTAGTCCACCAACTTTAAGAGAAGCATCCTCTACTGTTGCTCAGCTCCCTCTTTCCCTCTATTCAAACACCAGCATTTCAAAAATACCACCTCTGGCTTCCTTTTTTACATCCAAAGACTCATCCATATGCTATGATTAAACGTAGGTCATTTTGTCTGAATCTATTTTTTCTCCTCATCTCCCCAGTCTCTAAAGGCAAGGGAGTCGAATGGAGATTTATTTAGCCAATGAAAAGAACTGTGTCACACCCTCTACGTTGTAGAATGGGCTAGGGTTCATTTTTATTTTAAATAACTATTATTTCATTCTGTAACATTATACAGCCTTTCTTACTGGGTTAAGTGTTTCTCCACGTAATGCATTAAAACAATCTCTTTGGATCTCTCTTTCCAAGAGACTATGAGCTTTTCAAAGTCAGGAATCAAGTCTAATTGTTTCGTTTTTACTGTTTATTACGAAAAATATTCTCATGAACTCCTGGTACTCATTACCCAGCTTCATCAATTATCAATTTATGGCCAGTCTGGCCGTTTATACCTTGCCTCCTTGCTGTCTCCAACATATAATTTTGAAGAAAATCCCAAATACCGTAAAATTTTATCTGTAAAAATTTTTGTATGAATCCCTTAAAGATAAAGACTCTTTTAAAAGCACATAACCATAATAGCACTATCACAAAAAAATATTAAAAGCAATTGTTTTATTTTACCATGATTTGTTTTCTAAGCCTCCCTTCTATTACACAACACCTGGCACACGGAATTGCCCAACCACTGTCTCCTGAACTACTAAACTTTCAGGAATCTTCATTTTGAAAAGGCAGTATTCAATCTCTCCTCTCCTTCCCAAAAATTCTTCAAACTGCTCAAAACTCAGTTCAATATTACCTTATTTTTTTCAAAAATTATTTATCCTTTTAAGTAGATAATACATTTATATGATTCAAAATTAAATAAATAAATATATAAATATATATATATAATTACCTTCTCTGTGAAAACTTCCCTAATTCTCCCAAACACAGTTAATCACTTCCTCTTGAAGGCTTTCATAATACACCATCCATCCCTTTAATATGAATCTAAATATTATTTATTATAAATATTCATTTAGTTGTCTGTGTTCCCAAATTTAGTCATCCCTTCAAGGCAGTAATTGAGCCTTGCTTATATCACAGTAACCTCAACGGCCAGAGTACCTGGTCATAAGAGGAATTTTATAAGTATTTGATGAAAAGGAAGAGGAAGAGAGGGAGTACACAAGAAGCTGGGGCTCAGTTATGCTCCCTGTAGTAGGAAGTCTACTGGAGCAATCCCATAGCCCCACATGAGACGCACTCCACTCTGAAGTAAACGTATATGGACAGAGATGCTTGTTTCTTTTAGATATTTTCTATCTCTAGCATCTAGAATAGTGCCTAATAAAAGTTTAATACATATTTGTTGAAATAAATGAAGAAAAGGCCTTTGCCCTACACAAAACACTGATGAGTTGATATGCATTCTTTTTTTTTTTTGCGGTATGCAGGCCTCTCACTGCTGTGTCCTCTCTCGTTGCGGAGCACAGGCTCCGGACGCACAGGCTCAGCGGCCATGGCTCACAGGCCCAGCCGCTCCGCGGCATGTGGGATCTTCCCGGACCGGGGCACGAACCCGTGTCCCCTGCGTCGGCAGGTGGACTCTCAACCACTGCACCACCAGGGAAGCCCTGTTGTGCATTCTTAAGTTAAAATGCTTACTACATCGACATTTTTTAATGACTACCTGCTGTCACAAACGTTTTTGATAAATTAAGCATTTCTACAAGCACGTGTCACTTGTTTTCAAACCAGGATATCTTCCTCTCAGAAGAAGTATATACTATTTATTGCCTTAAAGGAATGCCTAACTAATAACCAGTGGCCTCCTAGGAATTTTATTTCAGTGTAAAAGCCACCAATGTAATCAGTGCCTTCAGGTGCCAAATCCAAAGGCATAGATGTTTCTGATCTTTATGCAAATGGCGACTCAACAAACAGATTTTTTTTTTTTTGGTAGCACCCGGGCTCAGGAGTTGTGTCTCGTGGGCTCCAGAGCACAGGCTCAGCAGTTGTGGTGCACAGGTCTAGCTGCTCCGTGGCATGTGGAATCTTCCCGGACCAGGGCTCGAACACGTGTCCCCTGCATTGGCAGACGGATTTTCAACGAGTGCACCACCAGGGAAGTCCCAACAAACAGCATTTTTATTCCCTCCTTCAGAGGAACTGGATCCATTACCCAGATCTGGCAGGGAGGGCAAGCAGGTGGTAGCAAGATCTGGATAATTTAATTTACTGAGAAGGAAATTATATTCTCCTTATCCTTGGTTCAGGAGCTCAGTTTGATTTACTCTGACCTGGAGATATTGTTTGTATACTTGTTTGGTTGGCAATGAGCTTCGGACAATTGAGTCAGAAACCTCTAATAAATGCTATGGGTTTCCTTCATCCTGGAATCAGCTTGAACAGACAGTCAAAGGCAAATCACCCCTTTACCTTTTTTATATATATATATATATATATATATATATATATATATATATATACACATTTATTTATTTATTTTTCGCTGCGTTGGGTCTTTGTTGCTGCGCGGGGGCTTTCTCTAGTTGCGGCAAGCGGGAGCTACCCTTCATTGCGGTGCACGGGCTTCTCATTGCGGTGGCTTCTCTTGTTGCAGAGCACGGGCTCTAGGCACGTGAGCTTCAGTAGCTGTGGCCCGTTGGCTCAGTAGTTCTGGCTCACTGGCTCTAGAGCACAGGCTCAGTAGTTGTGGCGCACGGGCTTAGTTGCTCCGTGGCATGTGGGATCTTCCCGGGCCAGGGCTCGAACCTATGTCCCCTGCATTGGCAGGCGGATTCTTCACCACTGTGCCACGAGGGAAGTCCCGAAAGCATTAATTAAAGTTTTATTTATAATAGTCCCAAACTGTAAACAACCCAACAAATAAATAGATAAATTGATGTATTTCTTTACAGTTGAATGCTCCTCAGCAATAAAAAAGAATAACCATTGATACACACTAAAATGTGAGTTAGTCTCAAAATAATTATGCCAAGCAAAAGAAGCCAAACAAAAAGTACACCTGTCCACTTATATAAAAGTCTAAAAAATGCAAAGTAAACTGTAGTGACAGAGAACAGACCAGCAGTTATTTGGGGAAGGGGAAAAGAAAAGAGGAAAGGGGAGGAATTACAAAGGAACACAGGAAATTTGAGGGAGTGATAGGTACATTCATTATGTTAATTGCAGTGACAGTTTTATAGGTGTCAAAACAGGTCAAATTATACACTCTAGATATACATGGTTTATTGTTAAGTTCAATTATACCGCAATAGAACCATTAAAACAATATATCTCTTTAAGGATAGGGGCCAAATATTAATCATATTTGTATCCCTGAGTTCTGGATGCTGTTCTAGTACATCATAAGTACACAACAGCACAACAAGAAGTAGCAGTCAGTAAATGAGATAAGAAGAAGATGGTGTCCAATGACTGCGGTCATGTAGGTTGACTTTGGACAAGTAAATTCATTATATCTTAGTTTCTGCAAGTGATTGCATAATATTTATGCTGAAGCCTGAATCATGGGAATATTTTTGTTTTTTAATAAATGTTTCTAAAGGACTTAACATCATAAGTATAAATGTAATTCTTTGGGTGAAACTTTAATACATTATTTTCTGTAGTTAGCTTCAAATATCCACTGCCTTTTGACACACTCTTTATTTAGAGCAAAAGGAAAAAAAAAAAAACAATAGTCTGTCATTTGCAAAGTAAGAAAAGAAAGAAGAAAAGTAAAATTATTTTATCTTCAATTAAAGCACAATAGAAAGTAAAGTGTTTAAGCCCCATTAAAAATATTTGGCAATAGATACAATACTGAACAATTCTGTCACTTTACAGCATAAAAAGAAATAACTATGAAATATAATATATCCATTTAATCTGGGTTAAAAATTTATAATAAAAATATAGATTATCAATATGCTGAAATTCACTCTTTGGCACCTCCATCTTAAAAAATCATCTCACTCTATAAGTCTATCTATATCTATGGTTATTGTTGAATCTGAATATAGAATAATAATACTGCCAGTAGTTGGACAGAAAATCTCTGCCAAGGCATTCATCATCCAATAGGAAAATGAAAAAGAGAGAAAGTTGGTAAAAAAAGAAATACAAATGACTCTTAAATATATGAAAGATGTTCACTAAGTGCAAGTTAAAACTATAATGAGATATCATTTTTCATCTATCAGATTGTCAAAGATCAAATATTGATAAATTCCTGTGTTGGCAAGTGTTAGGGAAGGAAGCACTTTTATTCTTTGCTGGTGGGAATGCAAATTGACACACAACATCCATGGAAGACAACTGGGCGATATCTCTCAAAATTAAAGAGTAAATATCATTTAGCCCAGCAAACATATAGCCTGCTGAGTGTAGTACTTCAAACTGGTGTTCACTGGGAATAAATGCCAGTCATGCAAATGGCCTTTTTCTTAATATAATATTTTCTATTAACATAATTATATAAATATAAGAGAGATCATCTAATATAAAATTTGAACTATGGTATAGATTGCTGAGATTACAGTTTCCACATCATATTTTTTCTCATTTAGTCTATAAATTTTCATCAAATGTGTCCAATGCTTTTTTCTTAAATGACCTAGCAGTCCTATCTGAAAAACAGAGACAATACATAGCCATGACTACATGATATTGGACCCAAAATGTCTTATTTATGTTTATTCCTTATCTTATTTATGCACAGGCACAACACATCTGAGGATTTCATTACAGATGTGTTAAATTAATATGGAGGCTAAGAAAGAGTAAAGAACTGATACTAATGGCAAGGAAATTTTAATCTCATGACATCAGTGATTTTACATAGGGGTAAGAGGGGTCTCTTTTTGATTCAGAGTCCAAGCAGTATTTACCAAAGCAAACTTAAAATAAACCCCCCCAAAACACAGCAAATGGAGCAGAAAACTGTAACATCAGGAAGTCATTTTTTATATATAATGCAAATAAATAGTCAGCCAGTGGTTTGCTGAACATCTTAGAAGTAAACATATCCTTTTATAAAATGCTATTAATAAAGGCTTGATACTTAGACTGCACTTTGAGTAGTGCATAATCAAAGAATGGCTTTGTAATGAGAGCCGTAAAAGAGGAAACTGACATATATTATGTGGGACAAGACCCACATGAGACATACAGAACCAAATAAAGATAGGACTAGAAAGGAAACTATTTCTCTGCTACAATAGATATGATGTCATTGATTCTTAGCAAAGGAAATTGGGGATTATTTCTGAAACCATTGGGAATCCTTTAAAATCTGTTATACATAAATACGTGAGGTAAAACATTTCTTATTACAAAGTTTGGGTTTATTTATTCCCAACAACTCATTTTATTATCCTTATCATGTACCCAGTTGGAGATATCAAAGTAGTGCAAGACTTCTGTCTATGGAGTTGCAGTCTGGGAATAGCCTGCTTTGCAGAATTCTCTTGTAATGAAGCCTATTTCAATCTTGAAAAGCAACACGTTATACTAATTTAGATTTTTCCAAAGTGTATTCTTTGAAAAATTAGACATAACTGATGCTCCTTAGTTTGCAGGGTAAAGGGTGAAGGGTGAAAGGAGAAGATGTAGTGTGATTTCCATGGTTCGAAATGCTTACTATTAGACCTCTCTTGGAAATCAATAAAACACATTTACTTATTAAAGATGAAAAATTGTTGCAGTAAAGAACTCTCTTTAGGACTTCCCTGCTGGTGCAGTGGTTAAGAATCCACCTGCCAATGCAGGGGACACGGGTTCAATCTCTGGTCCAGGGAGATCCCACATGCCTCGGAGCAGCTAAGCCCGTGCGCCACAACTACTGAGCCTGCACTGTAGAGCCCGCGAGCCACAACTACTGAAGCCCGTGCGCCTAGAGCCCGTGCTCCTCAACAAGAGAAGCCACCGCAATGAGAAGCCTGCGCACCGCAACGAAGAGTAGCCCCTGCTCGCCGCAGCTAGAGAAAGCCCACGCGCAGCAATGAAGACCCAATGCAGCCAAAAATAAATAATAAGTAATAATTAAAAAAAAAAAAGAAACCTCTTTAACTTTATTTCTCAAATTAACTTGATCAAGGAAAGCTTTTCTCACATAATATTAAATAACACACTGAAGATGTAATATTTCACAGAACAAGCTTTGGGAGAATACACTACTTGGTGATAGAGATAAGGAGCAAGGTGCCTAGATTGTAACCAGACCCATATACAGAAACTATTTTCTCCCACCCCATATTATAAACCTATTAAAGACATAGACTGATGGTTTAATAACTAAAATCCAAGAACAGGAGTATAATTTGAAACATCCTGGCTAGAATGACTTCTTGGGGAGTCTATCTTCAAAAGTTTAGTCAGGGAGAAACACTGCTGACTTATATTGCTAAACAAATGGAAGGAATAGGGAAGAATGTAATGGTCATAAAAAGGGAACAAGTCATGAAACATCTATGTGGTTTAAGAAAACACAATCTCACTAAAAAGGCTTTAGAGGGAAAGAAGTTGTTCAAAACCCCAACAGGAAGTTTCCTGAGATAAGAAAAGGTATAAAAGTCAAGAATTATGGGTAGGGGATCACTGGAGAAATTAATTCGATCTTACCAATATAGATTGAGAAACTGATCTTACGTCCAAATTTACACCTGTTATCTCAGCATAACAGCTGATAGTATCCACTTTTACTCTTAAAAAGTGTTTCAATTTGGATAATAAATTACATGGGACCTCCTATCTATTGAACACCTACCATGTGCCGTGTGTACTAAGCAGTAACCAAAATTTCTTTTGATACGGTATGTGCCTTGCCATCAAAAAGTGAACAATCTCATTATAGAGGCAAGAATACTATGTCTGAAACAATCTGAAAACAATGAAAGGTTTTCTAGTTTAAGGTTAATATCTAGTATAGCAAATAAATTGCAGAAGAAAGCAGCCAGGGGAGAGGGTAGAATGCAGCAGAAGTGCTGGGGAAGATAGATGGATAAGCTTATACCTAGAACGCAAACTTGAATCACTGTGTCCTTGAGTGGGACAAGGGTGCAGACAGACATGACTGACTGACTCTAGCCGGGGACCTTCAGGCTGCCTCTCCTGCTGCAAGGGAACTAAGACTACATTCCTCGAAGAAGTCTCCATTTTTTAAACCACTTTCTTCAGATTAGAATGTCAGATAGTGCTTCCATATCAAATGTACTACCCCAAGTACAAATCAGGACTCTGTTTCCCATCTTTTTCAGACTGCAAATATACCAAATTTTGAATTTTATTACTTTCCAGAAAAGGGCAGGTTTTTGACATCCAGAAACCAAATTATAGGACCGTTTTGCCCCCAGAACCCTTTCCATGACTAGGGGAGCCTCTGGATCTTGGCCTTTGCTTCATTTTTCACCATTTTAGCAGTCACTTGCTGAATATCAGCTCCTATGTTCAATTTGCTCCCAATGTTCTCTGGGGTTAAACTATGCTAGTTTTCTAAAAACTAATTCACTTTACCAAGTCTTTCTTCTGAGCGGAGTCAGTTTTGTGCTCATAAAAGCAATCTTTACTTAACATTCTGTGAAATTTGGTGGCCTAGGAAGATGACACATGCCAAGTATGGCACAGAACCCAACAGTCTGTTTTCACAGGGAAAGGAGATGAATGATGCGATGCAATCGTCCCTCTGCGAGCAGCAGACCTAATAAGAAAACAAGCCTTTCATGTGGAGGCTTCATAATGCTTTTCACTGAGTTCACACAGCAACTTCAAAGCCCTTCTCTGTCAAGAGTAATTATCTCCAATTTACAAAGCAGCACACAGTCTTTTCACAGATCACACAGTCCCCTTCAGATCTGAAGCTGTCTGGATGTGGACTCTGGATAGCACGTCATTTCTTGTACAGGAAGCAAGAGCCTTCTGATTCAGCCAAGAGGCTGAGAGAAGAAGGGGAACATCTCTAATTAAAGACTTCCCAAAGAGCTATGTCCTTTGTGCTGGCAGGCTGCTCACAGGGGTCCAAGAGCCCAAGTCAGCACAACCTGAAATTAAAAGACAGCCCTAATACTCAGATCACTCAAATAGGATCCTAGTGTATGGGACACCTCTCATGAGCAAGTCAATCCCAGTGTTATATAAGACAGAGTAAACTAATAAAATGGACAAAACAGTGACCTGTGCAACCTTCGCTTAGTTCCTACAGCACTACTGTGAAACAAACCACATGGCTCTTCACACAATCAACTTCTGGCTGTAAAACAGAATAAAATTCACATTTTATTCAGAGCAGTTGATATTTCTTCAACATAAGATTTTTTTTAAAGAATGAATGATAAAATATAAAAGGATTTCTAGGATCCTGTCTCATTCTAATATGCAATCTTTTACATAAGAATTTTTATCTTTTTGTGCATCTTGCTAAAAGGTATGAAAAATGCGTGGTGGCTCTTAACAATTGTAAATCGACTTTCCTAGGATTTCTAGCTTTCATTTTTAATTAACTAATGTAACTTTACAGCTAAATTCTAGGAATAATTGCTAAATTTCTACCACCATTTCTTTTAGATGGGACTGATTTGAAACCAGCAAGAATTGACTTTACACAGACCCTTTTCCCCAATAGATTGTTTTAATTAATTTTAATTTTTAATCGAAGTATTACATTTACAATTGTTTGGGGGGTGTATACAAGACTAAAAGATTTGTAACAACAAAAGACTCATAATAACAGCAACCAACATAAATAAATAAATAACAGTTCCACGTTCTCCTTGCCTGCCACTTTTCTTGTCCTGTTTACAGTTTTAACAGTTTCTTTAATATTTATTTTCAAGACCCTAAAAAGTGGGTATGTACAAATGTCTCTCAACTCATCATAATTTATTTACTAACTTTTCTAATACCATAAGTTATTTCACTCACCCTCTTCTCCTTCTATTTCTGCCAATATAATTATGATATTTTTTCTCTCTCTCCACCATATAAACCCAAATGCACAGTTTTCATTATTATAATTATTTAAATATTCATCACTGCTGTGTTTCCAGGAATTGATAATAGCCTCATTTTTAAAATTTCTTTTATCTCTAACACACTCCAGCAGCTCTACAAAATACCTTACAATACAGTTTTCAGTTCAATCAAACCTGCCAGATAAGTTCTCGATAAACTCACTCCAGCTGTCCCCTGACCTCCTGCTCCAATCTGGACTGACTGCTCTTTAGGCCATGCATTATCCTGGAAATTCCCTTTGCTGGCATCTTGAAAATTTTCTTCGCCTCTCTTGTTTTGGACATGACGTTTCCTAAGTCCAAACTATTTTTTTTCTTAGTTTACTCATTTATTTTGTTGAAGATATACTTTTCAGTATCTTTCCGAGGAGAAAAATGTTTGGGAGTTTACATGTCTGACAATATCACTGCTCCACTATAATACCTGATCAATATGCTGTTATATATAAAATATATAAATTTATATATTTTATATAAATTCCCAGCTTTTAAATTCCCATTGAGATGTCTGATGTTATTCCATTTTCTGTTGCTCTTCTTTGTAACTAAATTTTTCTCTCTAGAAAATTTTGGAAGGTTTTTTTTTTTTTTTCTGGAATTTTAATGCGTTGGAAAGAGTTTGTCATTTTTTGTGCTGGAAATTTAGTTGGCTTTTTCAATGTAGAATCACAACTCTGGGTAATTTTCCAGTAATATTGAATTGATAATTGTTTCCTTTCTGTTTATTCTCTCCCTGCTGGAATTTATGTTAGTAGGATGTTGGACTTTCAGAAATAAGGTTATCTTTATTTTCTTATTTCTCTTCTATTATCTATTTCTTTGTCTTTTCATTTTTCTAGGGATTTTCTTAACTTTATCTGTTGACCCTTCTTTTGAACTTGTTTTTATTTGGCTATCATAGTTTTAATTTCCTGAAGTTCTTTCATAATGTGATTATTCCTTTTAATTGTATCCTGTTCTTGACTGATGGATGTCATACTTTTATTATCTCTGGAAAAATAATGACTTTAATTTCTTTGTTTTCTTCTGCTCTCTGAATCATCTCCCCTTCCCCTTCTTTTCTGTTTGTTTGTTTGTTTTGATGTCTCATGCTAAAGGCTTTATTCACATATCTAGTGCTCCTTAGCTATCATTTTAGGATCAGCAAACTATGACCCTAGGGCTAAATCCACTCACTACCTGTTTTTGTGAAACCTTGGTTTCACTTTCTCCAGAGGTTAATCTCCAGGCTCCAGTAGGAGTGAAGAGGGGTAATAACCTAAATAGCCAGAATGGGGGTGGAGACAAGGTAAACTAACGGCTTCTTCTACAGATTGTTAAATAACCCCCCAATTTGGGGTCCCTTTACATACCATTTTATGCCTTCATTATGGATCACCTGATATCTCCAATTTCTGATATTTTCCAAGGTTCTATCAATACAAGGCAAATTAACTTGCTTGTCCAAAAGGAAATTTCTGTCCACTGTGGAAGTGAGACATTCACCCAATACACAAACTCTTGGTTTTTGGAGAGCCTGAGGAAATGTCACCTATACAACCAAAAGCTGGCTTATGTGCTAAGATCACTATCTTGAGGAACCCAACTCAGGATCAATACATTCCATGATGCAAAGATTTCCTAGAGGCATAATTGTATGCTGCAGAAGAGCCCTATAAAGAAGAGTTAAGGACAGAGAAATAAAAATTGAAAGGTAGGGCTTCCCTGGTGGTGCAGTGGTTGAGAGTCCGCCTGCCGATGCAGGGGACACGTCTTCGTGCCCCGGTCCGGGAAGATACCACATGCCGCGGAGCGGCTGGGCCCGTGAGCCATGGCTGCTGAGCCTGCGCGTCCGGAGCCTGTGCTCCGCAACGGGAGAGGCCACAACAGTGAGAGGCCCGCATACCGCAAAAAAAAAAAAAAAAAAAAAAAAAAATTGAAAGGTAACCAGAATGAAGCCATCTGGTAGTGATGTTGTCAAATATAATCTAGAGTCTAATCGGATATCTGCTTAATGACCTTTGAGATTTCAAGAGAATGTTTTTCTGCCACTGACTCAAGGATGTCATTAACCACATTGCAAGTAGCCCAGAGTATGACCAGAGGAATGATTTTCTAGTTAAGCAGAGACCTCTTGACCTTTCACACTAAATTAGACTGATACTAGAGAGGCTATGGTAATGGAAATCTTTGAAAATAGAACATCTAATCCAATTCTTCAAAGACTGACTTACACTTAAATCTCATGTTCTAATCTGAAAACTACTCTGAGCTCTGAAATGTTGGCTTCACAGCATATAAAGTATTTTGCCATAATTTTAATTCCAGCTAATCCTGAGATAGAGGATAAAGAGAAACAGAGACAGAGAATAATATAATTTAATAAAAGATGCCTCATGAAATGGAGCAATCATAGACCTCCATTCAAAGACGATTTATTTTTTTTTTAATTTCTAAGTACATAATAAAAGAAAGAGACAAGGCCCATGTTCACATGCAGCCTACAGCCTGGTATAAAGATATACGATACTGGGGCCTCCCTGGTGGCACAGTGGTTGAGAGTCCGCCTGCCGATGCAGGGGACACGGGTTCGCGCCCCGGTCCGGGAAGATCCCACGTGCCGCGGAGCGGCTGGGCCCGTGAGCCATGGCCACTGGGCCTGCGCGTCCAGAGCCTGTGCTCCGCAGCGGGAGAGGCCGCAATGGTGAGAGGCCCGTGTACCAAAAAAAAAAAAAAAAAAAAAAAAGATATACGATGCCTAGGTCAAAAATATGGGCTCACAGAGGAGAGAAATTATTTCCAGCTAAAAAGAACAGGGATGGCTTTATGGGGAGATGATTTGAGCTGGCTTGTAAAGGATGGGTTAGATTTTGACAGATGGTAGTAAAAACAAGGGACAGAAATTCTGATTCAAAGAAAAGCAATGCTTCTCGCAGCTCAGGAGACGTTTCAATTTTAAGGCTGTCAATGTACTAAAAAGTAAAGAAATGAAAAAATATAAGGTTATAAAAACATGGCATATTTTAAACATTCAATCCCATGTATGTGTTTCTGTTTCATTTTGAGGTAATATTAAAAAGTCTAAATTTAAGACCGTTTTTTTAATGAAATCCGCAGGACAAATGGTCTTTTGGGGCTTCCCACCATCAATTACCCCAGATAAACTCTGGGATACAAAAGCAAAGGGAGGGAATTCCTTGGCAGTCCAGTGGTTGGGACTCCGCGCTTTCACTGCCAAAGGCTTGGTTTCCATATCTGGTTGGGGAGCTAGGATTCCTGCAAGCCACGTGGAGCGGCAAAAAAAAAAAAAAAACCCACAAAACTCAAAGGGAGACAAAGCTACAAAGTATATTCTGAGGAAATAAATGTGATCCTGATTACATAAATATACAAGACAGGTTAGGTGGGTTTTTCCTCCTACATCTTTAAGAAATATTTAATGACATTTTTTCAGGATAAAGAAAGCACAAGAAATATTTCTTTTAATGGCTTAAAAGCATTTATCTATCTCCTTCAAGTATCACTCCCCTTGTCAGCTGCAGTAATAATGTACTTTTTTTTTTTTTTTTTGCGGTACATGGGCCCGTTGCGGAGCACGGGCTCCGGACGCACAGGCCCAGCAGCCATGGCTCACGGGCCTAGCCGCTCTGCGGCATGTGGGATCTTCCCGGACCAGGGCACGAACCCGTGTCCCCTGCATCAGCAGGCGGACCCTCAATCACTGCGCCACCAGGGAAGCCCCAATAATGTACCTTTTTAGTGAACTGTCTTATAGATTTTCTTCCACATCAGTTTTGATTCTCCAGCAAAAGGAAATATCATCAAAGTATAACGTGACTTTTGTTGAAGTGGCAGCCAACTTTCATGGCATAAACACCAGGTGATCTCTTCACCAAGGGTCAGATCAACAAGAGAAGAAATTGTCCTCTGAGGAAAAGAAGCTCATCTTCAACAACAAAAACATCCAATAAAAATCAGCATCAATGCCAAAACTCACAAGCTCATAAAATCACTATTTCATGTTTTATAAATGCCTTTGTTTTATGCACTACCTTTCACACAAAGCTCACTCACTTCCCCCGGCTTTTTTCCTATAAGTATTTTCTCAGGATTAATCATAACATTGTAGATAGAGTTGTTGAACAAATCAAAGTTTATCAGGCAGAGAAATTAGCAAATCTATAATTATTTCTCTAGACCTTAGAAGAGAATGGGTTGAAAACACCAGGCAAGAAACTGTCAAAGGAACTGGAAGTGGGAAAGGGCCTGCAAAGTCACAACAAATAAGCTCTGAAATATATCAGATGAAGATTTTCCAGGAGAAAAACAAATAAAAATTGAGAGCCATGAGGCCTACCTGAATGTAACCAGGGCATCATTTGAAAGTAGATGTGAAGAAATTACAAATAGTCTTTATTTTTTTAGGTTAAATATTTATTTAAGTATTATCTTTTTAAGTAGTGCAAAATGAATTTGTTATTTATTAGGTTTATAGACAATGCACACTTAGTGGTTGATTTTTCACAATATTTTTCTCCATTGATGGAGTGAATGTAGAAAGATGGTACTAGAGTCATTGTTGATGATCCCTAATCCAAGTAAGTGTTTTTTCATAAATAGAATTTAAATTACATATTTACTTTATATTAGTTTCTTTTTGGGAGCTTACCTGTTAGGCCTGTCTCTGTCGGAAAGAAACATTTATTCACTGTACCTCTTCAGTGTATCTAAGAAGCCCTACCATGGCCAGAGATGGCACCTGATAGATTCCAGAGGAAGATATGTATGACTCAGAGGATGCTCTAGACAACTCCCTTCATGATTGTGATATATTAATTGCAAAAAGGTCTCCAATGATTTACCTCTTTCTAGTATCCATACTCTTTGCAATGTGACTTTTAACTCCTCCCATAAAGAGGTGGAGTCTATTTCCCCACTCCTTGAATCTGGGCTAGCCTTGTGACTTGCTTTGGCCAATAGAATGTGGTGGAAGCGATGCCATGCAAGTTCAAGGCCAAGATCTCAAGAGACATTGCACGTTTCCATTCTCATCTAGAATTCTGCCACTGCCATGTAGCAAGCCTGAGCTAGCCTTTTGAAGCATAAGAGTCATTTGGGGAAGGTAGAACTAATGCTAGATAGAAAATAAAACAGAAATATCCACAATATTGATAAAATTTGGGTTTGAGGAAACAGAATCAAGAATTAAAGAAAAGTAAAGAGAATATAACATATATATCTTTTCTTGCAGTTACAAATCATCCTCTTTGACATTTTTATTTTGAGAGAATTTTTACAAAGGAGATTAATATTTGCAATAATTATTTTTTAAATCAATTTAGTAGACTTTGTAAATATTATACTTTATGGATTGTTTTTCCCCTTTTATATATCAAATATTATTCCCTAAAGTCAATTATCTGCGAGAAAAATTAAAAGAAGGAAGAAGGCAGAAAAAAAAAAAGTTTCCTAAAATAATCTCTCCTGGCAACTGAGGATATACTTATCTAGAAACAAATTTACTGACCATAAAATCTTGTTGTATGTATTTGCTGAGAACTTTAGTGAAACACATCTCATCAGTGGATTGCTCTGTCTGAAGTTGGGGGCTTTTTGGTTGGCGAGTGCCCTCAACCTTCTATGAGCCAACTGTAGTTTGCTATTTCTAGTACTACTAAGACTACCTACACCAGACCAGATGTTCTTAAAGATTTACCAAAGATTATTGATATAAGTTTTTTGGAAAACAAAGAATGAGGAAAACACATTATCACAATTTCTGGCAACTCTAAAACATTACCAGTTTGAAAAAGTGAAAAATCAGAAGAGAGAGGGATTTTGAAGTGTCTTTTGCAATAGCAAAGCAAAAATGCAGCCAAATTTGGTTATAACTGATTTGGGGCATGGAGAGACAAGATAAATACTTCTCTCTTATAGATTTTCTCTGAGACTGGGAGTAAAAAAATCACCTGACGGGCTTCCCTGGTGGCGCAGTGGTTGAGAGTCCGCCTGGCAATGCAGAGGACATGTGTTCGTGGCCCGGTCCGGGAAGATCCCACATGCTGCGGAGCGGCTGGGCCCGTGAGCCATGGCCGCTGAGCCCGCGCGTCCGGAGCCTGTGCTCCGCAACGGGAGAGGCCACAACAGTGAGAGGCCCACGTACCGCAAAAAAAAAAAAAAAAAAAAAAAAAAAAAAATTACCTGACATCACTGCATACATGGGCTATGTGGAGGTTCAGAAACAAGAACGTGGATTAGGCTGGAGCCAGGAAATGGGTTCTGGGCTTGGATCCACGGTAATTGGCTGTGTGACCTCTTTCAAGTTCCTTCTCAATACCACAGAGACAATAAAAGTGTTCTTTCAATAATGAGTTCTTATTTCCATTTTTTAAAACAACAGTATAAGTCCAGTAATGACAGTTACTATTTAGGGAGTGCTTAATATGTCTCACACGGTGCTAAGCACTTTATAAGTACCCTACCTGTTACTGTTCAAAATAATCCAGAGAAGTAGGTGCCATTATTATCCCTGCTTTAGAGATGAGAAGACAAAGAGGAGATTAAGTAATTTGTCTGAAGTCACAGGAGAAGTAAAACCAGGATTCAAATTCAGGCCTTGTGGCTCCAGAGTCCATACTTGTAAACTATTCTATATTTGAAAATAAATATGATGTATTCTAGAGATAGTATGTGACTTCTAATATGAATTATATGTCACAGTATTACAAAACATGTGGTCTTGCAAGTTAAAATAATTATAGTTCATAATAATTGTATTGGAATTGTGCTAATTGGAATTAGCACAATTCTCCTGTTTTATATTTCAGATAATGCATTTTCCAGCAGATTGGCGAATGTGACAGTGGAGAGATGTCTGGATCTCAAGGTTCTAATTTTTCCTCTCCATATGTACCTGTTTCTTCCATGAATTTAGGAAATCTGGTCTCTGGCATCCAGGTTAGAGATTTAAGCTTATTGTTTCAGACTAGTTATCTCCCACCAAAATGGGGATGCTTGTCTAAACCACATTGTTCCTTCCTGTCACCAGGTTAGATCCAGCTCAGTACAGGTCCTGGTTATTGTAGGTTTGAGGTGTACGGAGGAATCCACCAAGGTCTGAGGAAGATCTAAAGACCCAGTCAACCTAGGCCATGACCTGGGAGTGGGAAGGAAGCAGGGTTATAGATCATCACCCCAACTTTAGTGAGGGATAACCAATCTGAAAGATAATGCACTTGATTCAGCAACCTGAAGACCTGAAGCCAAACTAGCGAGTACATAAACAGGCCATAAATCTTTCCAGAAAAACCTGAAGATACAACACTGATCTCACGCATTAGTCAGAACCTTCAACCCTCTCCCAGCTGTTTCTTGACTTCTAGAATATTCCTATAAAGAGGAGGACCTTCCAAGTGTGTAGAAGTATCTAGGGTTACTCTAGATGATGACCTCTCCCTCCTGCTCAGGGAAGAACTTTTACCTACAGGTGTAGGCTATTTTAAAAATTAGAAACCAAGGTGCTACATCTACAAACTTTCTCTTATTTTTATTATTAATTCTCACAAAATAAGAAAATATTAAAATTGGAAGGTTGTGGTAAGTAGAATAATGGTCTCCCAAAGATGTCCCTGTCCTAATCCTCAGAACCCATGAATATGTGACCTTACATGGCAAACAGAACTTTGCAGACATGATTAAGGTCAAGGCTTGAGACAGGAGATTATCTTGGATTATCCAAGTGAGCTCCATCTAATCATATGAGTTCTTAAAAGTAGAGAATCTCCACCAACTGGGTCAGAGAGATGAGCTGGAAAAGGAAGGAGAGATTCAAAGCATGAGGGAAACTCAACCCACTGTCTCTGACTTTGCAGATGGAGAAAAGGAGCCATGAGCCAAGGAATTTGAAGAAGCTAATAGCCCTCAGAGGACAGCCAGCAAAGAAATGGGGATCTGTGTTATAACTGCAAGGAACTGAATTCTCCAGTTGAGGAAGAAAATGAATTCTCCTCTAGATCCTCCAGAGAGGAACACAGTCTGGCTGATACTACTTTAATTTTAGTCCAGTGAGACCCATATAAGACTTCCAACCCTCAGAACTGTAAAATAATGAATTTGTATTGTGCAAGCTGCTAAATTTGTGGAAATTTGTTATGATAGCAATAGAAAACTAATACAAAAGGGATCTTAAAGATGTTTTGAAATCTATCCCTCATTTTCACCAGTGATAAAACTGAATTCTAGCTATGCCATAGAATGTTCTTCCAGCCCTATCCATCTGGCTAACACCTACTTTGCCCTCTGGATTTAACTTGATGACTTTACTTCCAGGAAGTTTTCCCTGGCCCTCCAGGACTGGATTAGGTGTCCTTGCCCTATGGATTCATAGCACCCCATGCATAATTTAGCACACTGTCTACCTCTCTGAACTCTCACTAAATTTTTGAGGTCCAGGACTTTGTTTTACTCAACATGCCGCTAGAGTATTCTGCTGAAAATGACCAAAGGGCAGCAAACAAATTGGTAACCTTGAAAGGCAGTATGGCTTGACTATCAAGAGCATGGGCTTTAGAATCATACAAGCTAGGTTCATGTCCTGGCTCTAACATCTATTGGCTGTATGGCCTTAGACAGTTTCTTTAAAGTTTAATTTCCTTTACTGTTATTTCCTCATAAAAAGAAAGACAGTAATAGCACCTGCTCAAACAATTGTATGAGAATTCATTTAAATGATGCTTGTAAAAAGCCTGGCCATGTTCCTACTACATAAGAATAGCTAAAAAATTATTTCTCATTATTATTATTAGGTATCTGTGATGGTTAATGTTGTGTTAATTTGGCTGGGCCATGATGTCCAGATATTTGATCAAACGTTATTCTGAATGTTTCTTTGAGGGTGTTTTGGATGAGATTAACATTTAAAGTGGTGTACTTTGTAAAGCAGATTGCTTTTTATGTTGTGGGTGGGGTAGGCCTCATCCAATCAGTTGAAGGCCTGACTAGAACAAAAGACTGACCTCCTCCGAAAAAGAAGGAATTATCCAGATAATTTTGAAGGCAGATGGCCTTCAGAGTTGAACAGCAACATCAGCTTTCCCTGGGTCACATACACACACATACCCTATTGGTTTCTTTGGAGAACACTGAATAATACAATATCAAACCTGTAACCTGTAAATATGGTAATATTACATACAACATGTAAAAACAAAAATGTGAAGATGGGTAAGATTCCCATTACCCATTTTAAGTAAATTTTCCTCCATTTCAATATCATATGGGACTCTTTCAGTTGAGAGGAGTACCAGCAAGAAGACAACAAAAGAAAAGCTGGCTTAAAAAAAAAAAGAAAAAGAAAGGAAGGTAAAGAAGAAGGAGGAGGGGAGGGGGAGAAGGAGGGAGCGGAGGAAAAGAAATGTCTTAGCTCCTGTGACTGATATGTACAAGCATAGGTCTAGCCTCTGGGATAACTGGATCCACGTTTCAAGAATATCACTGAGGCCCGGTTTCTGTCCATCTCTCAGAGATGCCTTCTCCATGGGGTTTCATTCTCAGATAGGTGTTCTCCTCGGAGTGGTGAAATGGCTATAGCAGCTCTACATGACACACTTTCAGGCTCAAGTCACAAGGGAATGAGAATGTATCTTTTCTGGTAATTCCCATAAAGATTCTGAGATTCATTCTAAGTGGTCTAGCTTAGATTGGGTGTTCATCTGGAACCATCAGTGTGGTCAAGAGACCAGATATGTGCATTGGTTTAGGTTAATTAATCTGTGCTCACTGCTAGATCTCCTCACTAAACCACTAATCAATCATAGGGACAGGGAAGCTTTCTACAGGGTATATAGCGCCTGAAGAAGGTTAGATGGATGCCAGGTAGTCAACAACAAGCCGCTCCAATTGCTTAACAAAATCGCTCTTTACAATTTTGGTTATTTTGCCTTTTACAAATACTATTTGGTTTCTGAGAATCAAAAACACAAGAGGATGCCTGGCATTAAATATTTTTTAAACATCCATGTTATAAATTCATCCAACATGGAAAATGTATAACAGTGAATTTCCTTTCTTGGCTCCTTTTTTTTTTTTTTTGCAGTATGCGGGCCTCTCACTGTTGTGGCCTCTCCCGTTGCGGAGCACAGGCTCCGGACGCGCAGGCTCAGCAGCCATGGCTCATGGGCCCAGCTGCTCCGCGGCATGTGAGATCCTCCCAGACCAGGGTACGAACCCGTGTCCTCTGCATCGGCAGGCGGACTCTCAACCACTGCGCCACCAGGGAAGCCCTCTTGGCTCCTTTAAAACAAGAACAATTACAAACCTTTCCACCACATTACAATTATCATTGTTTCCTCTTGGTGGTGATTACTTCTAAGCTTGCTTTATATTTTCATAATATTCTGTTACCATTATTATTAGCTATCACATATGGGCCAGCCAGATTCTCTGACATTTCTTTCTACAATATTCAATTTAAAAAACAAAGACAAAAACAACAAAATCCTCACACCGGTTGGATGAAGCAGATTGTCGCTGGATTAAAACGAAAACCCTCCTCCCTCCGACCTCCATAACCAGTCTGTTACTTGGGAACAACAGCAGTTTCTAAATCTAAACCACAATAGGAGTTGGATGGACAGTTTTTATCTGCCATGATTCCAATATGCAAAACACCGTCTGTATAATTTAGAGAAAGAACCCAAAGGCATACACACAGAAATTTTACAATGGTTATTATAGAGCCAAAGGGACAGCTAACAATGACTGAGCACCTACTGCATGCGTGCTTCACAAACATTATGTAACTTAATTCTCATAAGAACTCCATGAAGCAAACAGTACTACTATCTCCATTTTACTGATGAGGACAGATATTGAATCTTAGAGTATTTAAATAAGTTGCTCAAAACAAAGTCAAATAGTTGGTAAGCACCTGACCTGGGTTTTGAACTCAGAAAGTCTACTTTTTACTTTTCTGTAATGGAAGCCTGTTTTTAAAAATGTCCAATTCCCTAAATTTGCTAGAAAAAAATCATTTTTCCAAAAAAGAAAAAATAATACAGAAGGAAGGAGGAAGAAAGGAAGGAAAGAAGTCAGGCAACAATTTTGTCATAGTGTAATAATCACATTATAGCCACAATAAATTTTTTAGACTAATTTGGAGGTTGTTAGATATTAATGGAAGAAATTTTCACATGTTGAGGTGTGGGGAAGTCATTCTGGCTTATATATGATTTAACTTGAATTTTATACTAACTAAAACAGCCTGTTTGTGGCCTATCAAACATACATTTTACATCTGCTTTAATCATTAAAGAAAAGGGTGCATTGACCACAAATAAAGAATGTTCCTGTTAAAAATAAAGATTAAATGACTCCAGTCCTGGGACACCAATGCCAGTAGTCCTTCGATAATAAGACCGCTTTCCCAGGTGTCAAGGCCAGACTGACTCACCCGGTACAGCCTGATCTGTTTGTTTGTTTGTTTTTGGAAACCTGACTCTTTGATGTTCTTTGTTGTGACAAGGTATAAAGCTGTGTGAAAACCATGCTTCTGTGGGGCAGTCCCTCAGACTTATCTAAGTGGCTGTCTCCCAGGCTATAGTCCTCAATTTGGTTCAAATAAAACTCTTCCTTATCCCTGTTATAGTTTGGTTATTGATTATCTGCATCAACAATGTAAAAGGACGAGGCATGACATTACTTTGCAGTGGGTGCTGTAATACCCATTGGACCCCCATTGCCAGGCCAGGGCTCCTATCCACCCTTCTCTAGAGAATTGCCTCAGCTGGGTGGAGCCACTTCACCAGGGAGGTTACCCACACACCCCCATCCCCACCACCTTCGCTGCCTCTCCCCCTACCCACTCCACAACTAATGATTGACTAATACAGGACTATAAAAGTCCAGCCCGCTTGACCCACATCTACAGGGCATTTATTTCAGAGACCATCCCTTAAGAAGCGGGCCAAAGCTAGACTTTGCCAAACTTTTATTCAAAATAAAATGAGTTACATGAATAAAATACATGTCCATCCTAGAGAGTCACATCCTATTCCCTTTCCCAACTAAACACTAATAACTAATAACTAATAACAACCCTTGCAATATCAAGAGAGTAGTTTGCTAATCTGCTTATGAATTCTCTATGCTGGACTACGAATGGTGCACTGGAACAATGAAATGAAAGGTCAGACCAGAGTTCTAGCCCTGGTTCTGCCAATTATTTTTATTAGCCATGTGATATGGAGTAGTCACTTAACCACTCTGAATCTTCCTTTCCTCTCTCTAGAAGATGGACTTATACTTGTGCCTTCTAATTCAACAGGTAGGTGTGAGAACAGCTGAGCTAATAAATGAAAGAAAGAAAGAAACAAACAAACAAAAATAGGTCTGGACTTTTTTCTATTTGAAGAAACTGAGATATAAAGTATTGTAAAATTAGTAATGAACTCAGAAATCTTTAATTCCCCAGGGCTATGCTATATGTGTTCTGTTAGAGGCACACTACTCAAAAGATCAGGAATATTTGCAGTATCTGACCATTCTCACTGGAACAAATTTAAATTGATTTTGTGAGCAATAAGTCAATATTTAATCAAATGTGGTTATTAAGAAAAGAAATACAGCAATCCTTTCTTCAATGAACCTTCAATTTCTATTCCAAGTCAATTACATTGCATAATTTTTTTTTCTAAGTTTGGGACTTCCTCGGTGGTGCAGTGGTTAAGAATCTGCCTGCCAGTGCAGGGGACACAGGTTCAAGCCCTGGTCCAGGAAGATCCCACATGCTGTGGAGCAACTAAGCCTGTGCACTACAACTACTGAGCCTGCGCTCCAGAGCCCACGAGCCACAACTACTGAACCTGTGAGCCACAGCTACTGAGCCCGTGTGCCACAACTACCGAAGCCCATGCGCCTAGAGCCTGTGCTCCGCAACAAGAGAAGCCACTGTGATGAGAAGCCTGCACACCACAATGAAGAGTAGCCCGCACTCGCCACAACTAGAGAAAGCCTGCATGCAGCAATGAAGACCCAATGCAGCCAAAATTAGATAAATAAATTATTTAAAAAAATTTTTTTTCTAAGTTTGTAGTTCTGTTATGAAGCAAATGGAATCAGGGTTTCTTTTGCTGTGGAGATGAAAATTCTTTTTTTAATACTTACTTGTCTTTGGATAATTACTCAGAGAAGTTTTCTTATTTTTACTAATAAGACTTTTGTTATCCCTTGACGACTTTGGTTTAATCGTGTTTGCCATATTTCTTATTTCTTTTGATATTGGCCTCCTAAGAGAGGTTTCTTATGAAGCACTTGTGTTACCTTTTGCGTTTTTCTAAAGTGCATTACAAGCTTTATTTCCTTTTTCCTGAAACTTTCTTTAGGTCTACTTAAGTAATTAAGTGATCATATTATATTTACAAAAATACAGGGTGTTAGATTTCTGTTTTGTGTAAAATCAGTTTGTAGTTCCCAACTGTTTCCTGGCTCCTCTGTGGAATTCAGGTCATTTAAGGCTATGCTGTTGTTAAAAAGGATGTCAATTTTTTTTTTTTTAATTCCAGATTTCATTGTTACTTTCTTATTTACCCCTCACATCTCAGAGCTAGTAGTCTTTGGCACAATATTCCAAAATAAAGGACCACTTTATGCACCTTACCTATAATAGAACTCACTAAAAAACTAAAAGAAAATGTACAAGGTAGGACTGAATTTTGACTAATGTGCCTTATAAAGCAACTCAGTGAAAAATAGTGTGCTGGAAGCCTGACCTCATCTAACTTGATCAGTATGTGGCTGTCCGGTTATGTTACCCTCTACAAAGCTAGATGTATTATGAAGTGGGAAGGGGTGCGGTGCAGTGTTTAAACACTGAATCATCATCTCGGTGTGAACTATGTTAATGGAGACATACTTGCAGATAACCAAAAGTGTAGATAAGCTTCTTAAACCCTAATAAACAAAACGGTGCCTTCTCAGGCAATAAGGGAAATTGCCTAGAACGTGGTTGTGACAGTTAATTTTATCCACAAACTTGGCTGAGCTATAATGCCAACTGTTTGGTCAAATAATACTCGTCCAGATGTTGCTGTGAAGATATTTTTTAGATGTGATTAACATTTAAATCAGTAGCCTTTGAGTAAAGGAGACTAGTCCCTATAAGGTGGGTAGGCCTCACTCAATCAGTTGAAGGCTAAGCAATTCTGTTTCAAAAACAGCAACACAGAAAACTTGTCTGAGATTCCAGTTTGCTGGCCTGCCCTGCAGATTTTGGTCTCAAGACCGCAGTAACTCTTAGGTGAATCTCCAGCCTGCCCCACACATTTCAGACTTACCAGCCCCCCACCATCACATGATCCAATTCCTTGAAATAAATTTCTTTCAGTCTCTCTCTTCACACACACACACACACACACACACACACACACACACACACACCCTATTGGTT